>NW_026555320.1:0-9328898 GCF_021234165.1 Pteronotus mesoamericanus | reverse complement strand
TTTCTCCTTTCCCCCTCCGTGGGGATTGGGACTGCGATCAGCTCTCCCCCGCCGTCCAGGGAGGCTGCTGCACCTGCACCAACTCACGCACGATTCCCAGGCGCGCTCGGCGCGCCTCCGCCTGCCTCTGGGGCGCCGCCACCCAGCGCCAACACAGACCGCCTCGCACCGCCCGCTTCCCCCTTGGCCCCGGAGCCCGCAACCCAGTCGCAAGGTACCCGGGCCGTCCGGACACCGGGCCGCCTCAAACACGCTCCTCAAGGACCCCGCCCTCCACACTCGCTGATTTCCCACCACTCTCGGCTGCCCTGCCCGCCGACCGGCGCCTGGGTGTCATTCCACGAAACGGCCACGAGACGGCAGCAGAGACCGCGAGGTGGACGACGCTCGGGCAGTTCGGCTCCCCCAGAAGCCTCCTCGGCTCTCGCCCCTCACAGGCAACGAGGACCTGACCTCTCTGCAGCAAAACTGTTGCCGATGAACGTCAAGGCCACTACTCGCACCAGAGCCTTACGGACGGAGGGCGACTGGCGGGGCGCGTGGGGGGCGGAACCGAACGTTTGGGTCAACGGGCTACTACGGTCGGGAGCCCGAACACACTTTCTGGCCAACCCCGCGAGACGGTAGGGTGACTGAACGGACTTCCTGGCCACCCTCGTCGCCGCAGGAGTGGGTCAGAGTATTGGGCCGGCCGGGTGACAGTGGGGGTGACCGAATGCGCTTGCTGGCCCACCGCGCATGACGGTCCGCAGACAGAACGGCCCTTCTGGCCAACACCCTACGAGGGCCGCGGCGGCCGGCGAACGGACTTTTGGCCAGCCATGCTGGCATGGGGAGGATGGCCAAACAGGTTTTAAGACAACCCAGCACTGCGGCGCGAGGGCCCTAACGGACTTTGTGTCCAAACCGGGAGGCGCAAGCTCGCCCGGCATCGCCGCGATCCAGCCCGTTGCGCATGCGCTCGGGTCTCCTGACCGCCCCATGCTGCAATTCACTGGCCAGCCGTGCCTGGCGCGCTCTCCGCTCTGGCACCGGTGACACAGGCCTCTATGCGGCCTCCAACACGAACCACCCTTCCAGCCGCACAATACACTGGACCCAGCCGTCCCTAAGGGTCCTCGTCCCAAAGCAGGAGCATAAAATCCTCACCGCCCGGCCCCGGGCGCGTCAGTTCGGAACGATGTTCCGAAACAGATGAGAGGCTCGCATCCCTCCCAGGAACCGAAAGGCGTGAGGGAACTCCGGACAAAGCCGCAGACACCGTCTGCACACCCGTCCGGAAGGGCGCGTCCACAAACGAGGGCAGCGCGTCAAAGTCCTTTCGTTTCTCCTTTCCCCCTCTCGTGGGGATTGGGACTGCGATCAGCTCTCCCCGCCGTCCAGGGAGGCTGCTGCACTGCACCAACTCACGCACGATTCCCAGGCGCGCTCGGCGCGCCTCGCGCCTGCCCCTGGGGCGCCGCCACCCAGCGCCAACACAGACCGCCTCGCACCGCCCGCTTCCCCCTTGGCCCCGGGCCGCAACCCAGTCGCAAGGTACCCGGGCCGTCCGGACCCGGGCCGCCTCAAACGCGCTCCTCGGGACCCCGCCCTCCACACTCGCTGATTTCCCACCACTCTCGGCTGCCCTGCCCGCCGACCGGCGCCTGGGTGTCATTCCACGAAGCGGCCACGAGGCGGCAGCAGAGACCGCGAGGTGGGCGACGCTCGGGCAGTTCGGCTCCCCCAGAAGCCTCCTCGGCTCTCGCCCCTCACAGGCAACGAGGACCTGACCTCTCTGCAGCAAAACTGTTGCCGATGAGCGTCAAGGCCACTACTCGCACCAGAGCCTTACGGACGGAGGGCGACTGGCGGGGGCGCGTGGGGGCGGAACCGAACGTTTGGGTCAACGGGCTACTACGGTCGGGAGCCCGAACACACTTTCTGGCCAACCCCGCGAGACGGTAGGGTGACTGAACGGACTTCCTGGCCACCCTCGTACGCCGCAGGAGTGGGTCAGAGTATTGGGCCGGCCCGGGGTGACAGTGGGGGTGACCGAATGCGCTTGCTGGCCCACCGCGCATGACGGTCCGCAGACAGAGCGGCCCTTCTGGCCAACACCCTACGAGGGCCGCGGCGGCCGAGCGGACTTTTGGCCAGCCATGCTGGCATGGGGAGGATGGCCAAACAGGTTTTAAGACAACCCAGCACTGCGGCGCGAGGGCCCTAACGGACTTTGTGTCCAAACCGGGAGGGCGCAAGCTTCGCCCGGCTCGCCGCGATCCAGCCCGTTGCGCATGCGCTCGGGTCTCCTGACCGCCCCCATGCTGCAATTCACTGACCAGCCGTGCCTGGCGCGCTCTCCGCTCTGGCACCGGTGACACAGGCCTCTGTGCGGCCTCCAACACGAACCACCCTTCCAGCCGCACAATACACTGGACCCAGCCGTCCCTAAGGGTCCTACGTCCCAAAGCGGGAGCATAAAATCCTCACCGCCGGCCCCGGGCGCGTCAGTTCGGAACGATGTTCCGAAACAGATGAGGCTCGCATCCCTCCCAGGAACCGAAAGGCGTGAGGGAACTCCGGACAAAGCCGCAGACACCGTCTGCACACCCGTCCGGAAGGGCGCGTCCACAAACGAGGGCAGCGCGTCAAAGTCCTTTCGTTTCTCCTTTCCCCCTCTACGTGGGGATTGGGACTGCGATCAGCTCTCCCCCGCCGTCCAGGGAGGCTGCTGCACATGCACCAACTCACGCACGATTCCCAGGCGCGCTCGGCGCGCCTCCGCGCCTGCCCCTGGGGCGCCGCCACCCAGCGCCAACACAGACCGCCTCGCACCGCCCGCTTCCCCCTTGGCCCCGGAGCCCGCAACCCAGTCGCAAGGTACCCGGGCCGTCCGGACCCGGGCCGCCTCAAACGCGCTCCTCAAGGACCCCGCCCTCCACACTCGCTGATTTCCCACCACTCTCGGCTGCCCTGCCCGCCGACCGGCGCCTGGGTGTCATTCCACGAAACGGCCACGAGACGGCAGCAGAGACCGCGAGGTGGACGACGCTCGGGCAGTTCGGCTCCCCCAGAAGCCTCCTCGGCTCTCGCCCCTCACAGGCAACGAGGACCTGACCTCTCTGCAGCAAAACTGTTGCCGATGAACGTCAAGGCCACTACTCGCACCAGAGCCTTACGGACGGAGGGCGACTGGCGGGGCGCGTGGGGGACGGAACCGAACGTTTGGGTCAACGGGCTACTACGGTCGGGAGCCCGAACACACTTTCTGGCCAACCCCGCGAGACGGTAGGGCGACTGAACGGACTTCTTGGCCACCCTCGTGCGCCGCTGGAGTGGGTCAGAGTATTGGGCCGGCCCGGGATGACAGTGGGGGTGACCGAATGTGCTTGCTGGCCCACCGCGCATGACGGTCCGCAGACAGAACGGCCCTTCTGGCCAACACCCTACGAGGGCCGCGGCGGCCGAACGGACTTTTTGGCCAGCCATGCTGGCATGGGGAGGATGGCCAAACAGGTTTTAAGACAACCCAGCACTGCGGCGCGAGGGCCCTAGCGGACTTTGTGTCCAAACCGGGAGGGCGCAAGCTTCGCCCGGCATCGCCGCGATCCAGCCGTTGCGCATGCGCTCGGGTCTCCTGACCGCCCCCATGCTGCAATTCACTGACGAGCCGTGCCTGGCGCGCTCTCCGCTCTGGCACCGGTGACACAGGCCTCTATGCGGCCTCCAACACGAACCACCCTTCCAGCCGCACAATAGACTGGACCCAGCCGTCCTAAGGGTCCTACGTCCAGCGGGGAGCATAAAATCCTCACCGCCCGGCCCCGGGCGCGTCAGTTCGGAACGATGTTCCGAAACAGATGAAGGCTCGCATCCCTCCCAGGAACCGAAAGGCGTGAGGGAACTCCGGACAAAGCCGCAGACACCGTCTGCACACCCGTCCGGAAGGGCGCGTCCACAAACGAGGGCAGCGCGTCAAAGTCCTTCCGTTTCTCCTTTCCCCCTCTACGTAGGGGATTGGGACTGCGATCAGCCCTCCCCCGCCGTCCAGGGAGGCTGCTGCACTGCACCAACTCCGCACGATTCCCAGGCGCGCTCGGCGCGCCTCGCGCCCTGCCTCTGGGGCGCCGCCACCCAGCGCCAACACAGACCGCCTCGCACCGCCCGCTTCCCCCTTGGCCCCGGAGCCCGCAACCCAGTCGCAAGGTACCCGGCCCGTCCGGACCCGGGCCGCCTCAAACGCGCTCCTCAAGGACCCCGCCCTCCACAGTCGCTGATTTCCCACCACTCTCGGCTGCCCTGCCCGCCGACCGGCGCCTGGGTGTCATTCCACGAAACGGCCACGAGACGGCAGCAGAGACCGCGAGGTGGGCGACGCTCGGGCAGTTCGGCTCCCCAGAAGCCTCCTCGGCTCTCGCCCCTCACAGGCAACGAGGACCTGACCTCTCTGCAGCAAAACTGTAGCCGATGAACGTCAAGGCCAGTACTCGCACCAGAGCCATACGGACGGAGGGCGACTGGCGGGGCGCGTGGGGGACGGAACCGAACGTTTGGGTCAACGGGCTACTACGGTCGGGAGCCCGAACACACTTTCTGGCCAACCCCGCGAGACGGTAGGGTGACTGAACGGACTTCCTGGCCACCCTCGTACGCCGCAGGAGTGGGTCGGAGTATTGGGCCGGCCGGGGTGACAGTGGGGGTGACCGAATGCGCTTGCTGGCCCACCGCGCATGACGGTCCGCAGACAGAACGGCCCTTCTGGCCAACACCCTACGAGGGCCGCGGCGCCGCGCGGCCGAACGGACTTTTGGCCAGCCATGCTGGCATGGGGAGGATGGCCAAACAGGTTTTAAGACAACCCAGCACTGCGGCGCGAGGGCCCTAACGGACTTTGTGTCCAAACCGGGAGGCGCAAGCTTCGCCCGGCATCGCCGCGATCCAGCCCGTTGCGCATGCGCTCGGGTCTCCTGACCGCCCCCATGCTGCAATTCACTGACGAGCCGTGCCTGGCGCGCTCTCCGCTCTGGCACCGGTGACACAGGCCTCTATGCGGCCTCCAACACGAACCACCCTTCCAGCCGCACAATACACTGGACCCAGCCGTCCCTAAGGGTCCTACGTCCCGAGCGGGAGCATAAAATCCTCACCGCCGGCCCCGGGCGCGTCAGTTCGGAACGATGTTCCGAAACAGATGAAGGCTCGCATCCCTCCCAGGAACCGAAAGGCGTGAGGGAACTCCGGACAAAGCCGCAGACACCGTCTGCACACCCGTCCGGAAGGGCGCGTCCACAAACGAGGGCAGCGCGTCAACGTCCTTTCGTTTCTCCTTTCCCCCCTCTACGTGGGGATTGGGACTGCGATCAGCCCTCCCCCGCCGTCCAGGGAGGCTGCTGCACATGCACCAACTCACGCACGATTCCCAGGCGCGCTCGGCGCGCCTCAACGCCTGCCCCTGGGGCGCCGCCACCCAGCGCCAACACAGACCGCCTCGCACCGCCCGCTTCCCCCTTGGCCCCGGAGCCCGCAACCCAGTCGCAAGGTACCCGGGCCGTCCGGACACCGGAGCCGCCTCAAACGCGCTCCTCAAGGACCCCGCCCTCCACACTCGCTGATTTCCCACCACTCTCGGCTGCCCTGCCCGCCGACCGGCGCCTGGGTGTCATTCCACGAAACGGCCACGAGACGGCAGCAGAGACCGCGAGGTGGGCGACGCTCGAGCAGTTCGGCTCCCCCAGAAGCCTCCTCGGCTCTCGCCCCTCACAGGCAACGAGGACCTGACCTCTCTGCAGCAAAACTGTTGCCGATGAACGTCAAGGCCACTACTCGCACCAGAGCCTTACGGACGGAGGGCGACTGGCGGGGCGCGTGGGGGACGGAACCGAACGTTTGGGTCAACGGGCTACTACGGTCGGGAGCCCGAACACACTTTCTGGCCAACCCCGCGAGACGGTAGGGTGACTGAACGGACTTCCTGGCCACCCTCGTACGCCGCAGGAGTGGGTCGGAGTATTGGGCCGGCCGGGGTGACAGTGGGGGTGACCGAATGCGCTTGCTGGCCCACCGCGCATGACGGTCCGCAGACAGAACGGCCCTTCTGGCCAACACCCTACGAGGGCCGCGGCGGCCGAACGGACTTTTTGGCCAGCCATGCTGGCATGGGGAGGATGGCCAAACAGGTTTTAAGACAACCCAGCACTGCGGCGCGAGGGCCCTAACGGACTTTGTGTCCAAACCGGGAGGGCGCAAGCTTCGCCCGGCATCGCCGCGATCCAGCCCGTTGCGCATGCGCTCGGGTCTCCTGACCGCCCCCATGCTGCAATTCACTGACGAGCCGTGCCTGGCGCGCTCTCCGCTCTGGCACCGGTGACACAGGCCTCTATGCGGCCTCCAACACGAACCACCCTTCCAGCCGCACAATACACTGGACCCAGCCGTCCCTAAGGGTCCTACGTCCCGAGCGGGAGCATAAAATCCTCACCGCCCGGCCCCGGGCGCGTCAGTTCGGAACGATGTTCCGAAACAGATGAAGGCTCGCATCCCTCCCAGGAACCGAAAGGCGTGAGGGAACTCCGGACAAAGCCGCAGACACCGTCTGCACACCCGTCCGGAAGGGCGCGTCCACAAACGAGCGCAGCGCGTCAACGTCCTTTCGTTTCTCCTTTCCCCCTCTACGTGGGGGATTGGGACTGCGATCAGCCCTCCCCCGCCGTCCAGGGAGGCTGCTGCACATGCACCAACTCACGCACGATTCCCAGGCGCGCTCGGCGCGCCTCGCGCCTGCCCCTGGGCCGCCGCCACCCAGCGCCAACACAGACCGCCTCGCACACGCCCGCTTCCCCCTTGGCCCGGAGCCCGCAACCCAGTCGCAAGGTACCCGGGCCGTCCGGACACCGGGCCGCCTCAAACGCGCTCCTCAAGGACCCCGCCCTCCACACTCGCTGATTTCCCACCACTCTCGGCTGCCCTGCCCGCCGACCGGCGCCTGGGTGTCATTCCACGAAACGGCCACGAGACGGCAGCAGAGACCGCGAGGTGGACGACGCTCGGGCAGTTCGGCTCCCCCAGAAGCCTCCTCGGCTCTCGCCCCTCACAGGCAACGAGGACCTGACCTCTCTGCAGCAAAACTGTTGCCGATGAACGTCAAGGCCACTACTCGCACCAGAGCCTTACGGACGGAGGGCGACTGGCGGGGCGCGTGGGGGGCGGAACCGAACGTTTGGGTCAACGGGCTACTACGGTCGGGAGCCCGAACACACTTTCTGGCCAACCCCGCGAGACGGTAGGGTGACTGAACGGACTTCCTGGCCACCCTCGTACGCCGCAGGAGTGGGTCGGAGTATTGGGCCGGCCCGGGGTGACAGTGGGGGTGACCGAATGCGCTTGCTGGCCCACCGCGCATGACGGTCCGCAGACAGAGCGGCCCTTCTGGCCAACACCCTACGAGGGCCGCGGCGGCGCCGCGAACGGACTTTTTGGCCAGCCATGCTGGCATGGGGAGGATGGCCAAACAGGTTTTAAGACAACCCAGCACTGCGGCGCGAGGGCCCTAACGGACTTTGTGTCCAAACCGGGAGGGCGCAAGCTTCGCCCCGGCATCGCCGCGATCCAGCCCGTTGCGCATGCGCTCGGGTCTCCTGACCGCCCCCATGCTGCAATTCACTGACGAGCCGTGCCTGGCGCGCTCTCCGCTCTGGCACCGGTGACACAGGCCTCTATGCGGCCTCCAACACGAACCACCCTTCCAGCCGCACAATAGACTGGACCCAGCCGTCCTAAGGGTCCTACGTCCCAAGCGGGAGCATAAAATCCTCACCGCCGGCCCCGGGCGCGTCAGTTCGGAACGATGTTCCGAAACAGATGAGAGGCTCGCATCCCTCCCAGGAACCGAAAGGCGTGAGGGAACTCCGGACAAAGCCGCAGACACCGTCTGCACACCCGTCCGGAAGGGCGCGTCCACAAACGAGCGCAGCGCGTCAAAGTCCTTCCGTTTCTCCTTTCCCCCTCTACGTAGGGGATTGGGACTGCGATCAGCTCTCCCCCGCCGTCCAGGGAGGCTGCTGCACATGCACCAACTCACGCACGATTCCCAGGCGCGCTCGGCGCGCCTCCGCGCCCTGCCCCTGGGGCGCCGCCACCCAGCGCCAACACAGACCGCCTCGCACACGCCCGCTTCCCCCCTTGGCCCCGGAGCCCGCAACCCAGTCGCAAGGTACCCGGCCCGTCCGGACACCGGGCCGCCTCAAGCGCGCTCCTCAAGGACCCCGCCCTCCACACTCGCTGATTTCCCACCACTCTCGGCTGCCCTGCCCGCCGACCGGCGCCTGGGTGTCATTCCACGAAACGGCCACGAGACGGCAGCAGAGACCGCGAGGTGGACGACGCTCGGGCAGTTCGGCTCCCCCAGAAGCCTCCTCGGCTCTCGCCCCTCACAGGCAACGAGGACCTGACCTCTCTGCAGCAAAACTGTTGCCGATGAACGTCAAGGCCAGTACTCGCACCAGAGCCATACGGACGGAGGGCGACTGGCGGGGCGCGTGGGGGACGGAACCGAACGTTTGGGTCAACGGGCTACTACGGTCGGGAGCCCGAACACACTTTCTGGCCAACCCCGCGAGACGGTAGGGTGACTGAACGGACTTCCTGGCCACCCTCGTACGCCGCAGGAGTGGGTCGGAGTATTGGGCCGGCCCGGGGTGACAGTGGGGGTGACCGAATGCGCTTGCTGGCCCACCGCGCATGACGGTCCGCAGACAGAACGGCCCTTCTGGCCAACACCCTACGAGGGCCGCGGCGGCCGAACGGACTTTTTGGCCAGCCATGCTGGCATGGGGAGGATGGCCAAACAGGTTTTAAGACAACCCAGCACTGCGGCGCGAGGGCCCTAACGGACTTTGTGTCCAAACCGGGAGGCCGCGAGCTTCGCCCGGCATCGCCGCGATCCAGCCCGTTGCGCATGCGCTCGGGTCTCCTGACCGCCCCCATGCTGCAATTCACTGACGAGCCGTGCCTGGCGCGCTCTCCGCTCTGGCACCGGTGACACAGGCCTCTATGCGGCCTCCAACACGAACCACCCTTCCAGCCGCACAATAGACTGGACCCAGCCGTCCTAAGGGTCCTACGTCCCGAAGCGGGGAGCATAAAATCCTCACCGCCGGCCCCGGGCGCGTCAGTTCGGAACGATGTTCCGAAACAGATGAGAGGCTCGCATCCCTCCCAGGAACCGAAGGCGTGAGGGAACTCCGGACAAAGCCGCAGACACCGTCTGCACACCCGTCCGGAAGGGCGCGTCCACAAACGAGCGCAGCGCGTCAACGTCCTTTCGTTTCTCCTTTCCCCCTCTACGTGGGGATTGGGACTGCGATCAGCCCTCCCCCGCCGTCCAGGGAGGCTGCTGCACATGCACCAACTCACGCACGATTCCCAGGCGCGCTCGGCGCGCCTCAGCGCCCTGCCCCTGGGGCGCCGCCACCCAGCGCCAACACAGACCGCCTCGCACACGCCCGCTTCCCCCTTGGCCCGGAGCCCGCAACCCAGTCGCAAGGTACCCGGGCCGTCCGGACACCGGGCCGCCTCAAACGCGCTCCTCAAGGACCCCGCCCTCCACACTCGCTGATTTCCCACCACTCTCGGCTGCCCTGCCCGCCGACCGGCGCCTGGGTGTCATTCCACGAAACGGCCACGAGACGGCAGCAGAGACCGCGAGGTGGACGACGCTCGGGCAGTTCGGCTCCCCCAGAAGCCTCCTCGGCTCTCGCCCCTCACAGGCAACGAGGACCTGGCCTCTCTGCAGCAAAACTGTTGCCGATGAACGTCAAGGCCAGTACTCGCACCAGAGCCTTACGGACGGAGGGCGACTGGCGGGGGCGCGTGGGGGACGGAACCGAACGTTTGGGTCAACGGGCTACTACGGTCGGGAGCCCGAACACACTTTCTGGCCAACCCCGCGAGACGGTAGGGTGACTGAACGGACTTCCTGGCCACCCTCGTACGCCGCAGGAGTGGGTCAGAGTATTGGGCCGGCCCGGGATGACAGTGGGGGTGACCGAATGTGCTTGCTGGCCCACCGCGCATGACGGTCCGCAGACAGAACGGCCCTTCTGGCCAACACCCTACGAGGGCCGCGGCGGCCGAACGGACTTTTTGGCCAGCCATGCTGGCATGGGGAGGATGGCCAAACAGGTTTTAAGACAACCCAGCACTGCGGCGCGAGGGCCCTAACGGACTTTGTGTCCAAACCGGGAGGGCGCGAGCTTCGCCCGGCATCGCCGCGATCCAGCCCGTTGCGCATGCGCTCGGGTCTCCTGACCGCCCCCATGCTGCAATTCACTGACCAGCCGTGCCTGGCGCGCTCTCCGCTCTGGCACCGGTGACACAGGCCTCTAGCGGCCTCCAACACGAACCACCCTTCCAGCCGCACAATACACTGGACCCAGCCGTCCCTAAGGGTCCTACGTCCCAAGCGGGAGCATAAAATCCTCACCGCCGGCCCCGGGCGCGTCAGTTCGGAACGATGTTCCGAAACAGATGAGAGGCTCGCATCCCTCCCAGGAACCGAAAGGCGTGAGGGAACTCCGGACAAAGCCGCAGACACCGTCTGCACACCCGTCCGGAAGGGCGCGTCCACAAACGACGGCAGCGCGTCAACGTCCTTTCGTTTCTCCTTTCCCCCTCTACGTGGGGATTGGGACTGCGATCAGCCCTCCCCCGCCGTCCAGGGAGGCTGCTGCACATGCACCAACTCACGCACGATTCCCAGGCGCGCTCGGCGCGCCTCGCGCCTGCCCCTGGGACGCCGCCACCCAGCGCCAACACAGACCGCCTCGCACACGCCCGCTTCCCCCTTGGCCCCGGAGCCCGCAACCCAGTCGCAAGGTACCCGGGCCGTCCGGACACCGGGCCGCCTCAAACGCGCTCCTCAAGGACCCCGCCCTCCACACTCGCTGATTTCCCACCACTCTCGGCTGCCCTGCCCGCCGACCGGCGCCTGGGTGTCATTCCACGAAACGGCCACGAGACGGCAGCAGAGACCGCGAGGTGGGCGACGCTCGGGCAGTTCGGCTCCCCCAGAAGCCTCCTCGGCTCTCGCCCCTCACAGGCAACGAACCTGGCCTCTCTGCAGCAAAACTGTAGCCGATGAACGTCAAGGCCACTACTCGCACCAGAGCCATACGGACGGAGGGCGACTGGCGGGGCGCGTGGGGGACGGAACCGAACGTTTGGGTCAACGGGCTACTACGGTCGGGAGCCCGAACACACTTTCTGGCCAACCCCGCGAGACGGTAGGGTGACTGAACGGACTTCCTGGCCACCCTCGTACGCCGCAGGAGTGGGTCGGAGTATTGGGCCGGCCCGGGATGACAGTGGGGGTGACCGAATGTGCTTGCTGGCCCACCGCGCATGACGGTCCGCAGACAGAACGGCCCTTCTGGCCAACACCCTACGAGGGCCGCGGCGGCCGAACGGACTTTTTGGCCAGCCATGCTGGCATGGGGAGGATGGCCAAACAGGTTTTAAGACAACCCAGCACTGCGGCGCGAGGGCCCTAACGGACTTTGTGTCCAAACCGGGAGGGCGCAAGCTTCGCCCGGGCATCGCCGCGATCCAGCCCGTTGCGCATGCGCTCGGGTCTCCTGACCGCCCCCATGCTGCAACTCACTGACCAGCCGTGCCTGGCGCGCTCTCCGCTCTGGCACCGGTGACACAGGCCTCTATGCGGCCTCCAACACGAACCACCCTTCCAGCCGCACAATACACTGGACCCAGCCGTCCTAAGGGTCCTACGTCCCAGCGGGAGCATAAAATCCTCACCGCCGGCCCCGGGCGCGTCAGTTCGGAACGATGTTCCGAAACAGATGAGAGGCTCGCATCCCTCCCAGGAACCGAAAGGCGTGAGGGAACTCCGGACAAAGCCGCAGACACCGTCTGCACACCCGTCCGGAAGGGCGCGTCCACAAACGAGGACAGCGCGTCAAAGTCCTTCCGTTTCTCCTTTCCCCCTCTACGTAGGGGATTGGGACTGCGATCAGCTCTCCCCCGCCGTCCAGGGAGGCTGCTGCACGTGCACCAACTCACGCACGATTCCCAGGCGCGCTCGGCGCGCCTCAACGCCTGCCCCTGGGGCGCCGCCACCCAGCGCCAACACAGACCGCCTCGCACACGCCCGCTTCCCCCTTGGCCCGGAGCCCGCAACCCAGTCGCAAGGTACCCGGGCCGTCCGGACACCGGGCCGCCTCAAACGCGCTCCTCAAGGACCCCGCCCTCCACACTCGCTGATTTCCCACCACTCTCGGCTGCCCTGCCCGCCGACCGGCGCCTGGGTGTCATTCCACGAAACGGCCACGAGACGGCAGCAGAGACCGCGAGGTGGACGACGCTCGGGCAGTTCGGCTCCCCCAGAAGCCTCCTCGGCTCTCGCCCCTCACAGGCAACGAACCTGGCCTCTCTGCAGCAAAACTGTTGCCGATGAACGTCAAGGCCAGTACTCGCACCAGAGCCATACGGACGGAGGGCCACTGGCGGGGCGCGTGGGGGACGGAACCGAACGTTTGGGTCAACGGGCTACTACGGTCGGGAGCCCGAACACACTTTCTGGCCAACCCCGCGAGACGGTAGGGTGACTGAACGGACTTCCTGGCCACCCTCGTACGCCGCAGGAGTGGGTCGGAGTATTGGGCCGGCCCGGGGTGACAGTGGGGGTGACCGAATGCGCTTGCTGGCCCACCGCGCATGACGGTCCGCAGACAGAACGGCCCTTCTGGCCAACACCCTACGAGGGCCGCGGCGGCGGCCCGGCCGAACGGACTTTTGGCCAGCCATGCTGGCATGGGGAGGATGGCCAAACAGGTTTTAAGACAACCCAGCACTGCGGCGCGAGGGCCCTAACGGACTTTGTGTCCAAACCGGGAGGGCGCAAGCTTCGCCCCGGCATCGCCGCGATCCAGCCCGTTGCGCATGCGCTCGGGTCTCCTGACCGCCCCCATGCTGCAATTCACTGACGAGCCGTGCCTGGCGCGCTCTCCGCTCTGGCACCGGTGACACAGGCCTCTATGCGGCCTCCAACACGAACCACCCTTCCAGCCGCACAATACACTGGACCCAGCCGTCCCTAAGGGTCCTACGTCCCGCAACGGGAGCATAAAATCCTCACCGCCGGCCCCGGGCGCGTCAGTTCGGAACGATGTTCCGAAACAGATGAGAGGCTCGCATCCCTCCCAGGAACCGAAAGGCGTGAGGGAACTCCGGACAAAGCCGCAGACACCGTCTGCACACCCGTCCGGAAGGGCGCGTCCACAAACGAGCGCAGCGCGTCAACGTCCCTTCGTTTCTCCTTTCCCCCCTCTACGTGGGGATTGGGACTGCGATCAGCCCTCCCCCGCCGTCCAGGGAGGCTGCTGCACATGCACCAACTCACGCACGATTCCCAGGCGCGCTCGGCGCGCCTCAGCGCCCTGCCCCTGGGGCGCCGCCACCCAGCGCCAACACAGACCGCCTCGCACCGCCCGCTTCCCCCTTGGCCCCGGAGCCCGCAACCCAGTCGCAAGGTACCCGGCCCGTCCGGACACCGGGCCGCCTCAAACGCGCTCCTCAAGGACCCCGCCCTCCACAGTCGCTGATTTCCCACCACTCTCGGCTGCCCTGCCCGCCGACCGGCGCCTGGGTGTCATTCCACGAAACGGCCACGAGACGGCAGCAGAGACCGCGAGGTGGACGACGCTCGGGCAGTTCGGCTCCCCCAGAAGCCTCCTCGGCTCTCGCCCCTCACAGGCAACGAACAGCTGGCCTCTCTGCAGCAAAACTGTTGCCGATGAACGTCAAGGCCAGTACTCGCACCAGAGCCATGCGGACGGAGGGCCACTGGCGGGGCGCGTGGGGGACGGAACCGAACGTTTGGGTCAACGGGCTACTACGGTCGGGAGCCCGAACACACTTTCTGGCCAACCCCGCGAGACGGTAGGGTGACTGAACGGACTTCCTGGCCACCCTCGTACGCCGCAGGAGTGGGTCGGAGTATTGGGCCGGCCCGGGGTGACAGTGGGGGTGACCGAATGCGCTTGCTGGCCCACCGCGCATGACGGTCCGCAGACAGAACGGCCCTTCTGGCCAACACCCTACGAGGGCCGCGGCGGCAGACGGACTTTTTGGCCAGCCATGCTGGCATGGGGAGGATGGCCAAACAGGTTTTAAGACAACCCAGCACTGCGGCGCGAGGGCCCTAACGGACTTTGTGTCCAAACCGGGAGGGCGCGAGCTTCGCCCGGCATCGCCGCGATCCAGCCCGTTGCGCATGCGCTCGGGTCTCCTGACCGCCCCCATGCTGCAATTCACTGACGAGCCGTGCCTGGCGCGCTCTCCGCTCTGGCACCGGTGACACAGGCCTCTATGCGGCCTCCAACACGAACCACCCTTCCAGCCGCACAATAGACTGGACCCAGCCGTCCTAAGGGTCCTACGTCCCGAAACGGGAGCATGAAATCCTCACCGCCGGCCCCGGGCGCGTCAGTTCGGAACGATGTTCCGAAACAGATGAGAGGCTCGCATCCCTCCCAGGAACCGAAAGGCGTGAGGGAACTCCGGACAAAGCCGCAGACACCGTCTGCACACCCGTCCGGAAGGGCGCGTCCACAAACGAGGGCAGCGCGTCAAAGTCCTTCCGTTTCTCCTTTCCCCCTCTACGTAGGGGATTGGGACTGCGATCAGCCCTCCCCCGCCGTCCAGGGAGGCTGCTGCACATGCACCAACTCACGCACGATTCCCAGGCGCGCTCGGCGCGCCTCACGCCTGCCCCTGGGGCGCCGCCACCCAGCGCCAACACAGACCGCCTCGCACACGCCCGCTTCCCCCTTGGCCCCGGAGCCCGCAACCCAGTCGCAAGGTACCCGGGCCGTCCGGACCCGGGCCGCCTCAAACGCGCTCCTCAAGGACCCCGCCCTCCACACTCGCTGATTTCCCACCACTCTCGGCTGCCCTGCCCGCCGACCGGCGCCTGGGTGTCATTCCACGAAACGGCCACGAGACGGCAGCAGAGACCGCGAGGTGGACGACGCTCGGGCAGTTCGGCTCCCCCAGAAGCCTCCTCGGCTCTCGCCCCTCACAGGCAACGAACCTGACCTCTCTGCAGCAAAACTGTTGCCGATGAACGTCAAGGCCAGTACTCGCACCAGAGCCATGCGGACGGAGGGCCACTGGCGGGGCGCGTGGGGGACGGAACCGAACGTTTGGGTCAACGGGCTACTACGGTCGGGAGCCCGAACACACTTTCTGGCCAACCCCGCGAGACGGTAGGGTGACTGAACGGACTTCCTGGCCACCCTCGTACGCCGCAGGAGTGGGTCAGAGTATTGGGCCGGCCCGGGGTGACAGTGGGGGTGACCGAATGCGCTTGCTGGCCCACCGCGCATGACGGTCCGCAGACAGAACGGCCCTTCTGGCCAACACCCTACGAGGGCCGCGGCGGCGCCCCGCCCCGGCGGCCGAACGGACTTTTTGGCCAGCCATGCTGGCATGGGGAGGATGGCCAAACAGGTTTTAAGACAACCCAGCACTGCGGCGCGAGGGCCCTAACGGACTTTGTGTCCAAACCGGGAGGCGCGAGCTTCGCCCCGGCATCGCCCGCGATCCAGCCCGTTGCGCATGCGCTCGGGTCTCCTGACCGCCCCCATGCTGCAATTCACTGACGAGCCGTGCCTGGCGCGCTCTCCGCTCTGGCACCGGTGACACAGGCCTCTATGCGGCCTCCAACACGAACCACCCTTCCAGCCGCACAATAGACTGGACCCAGCCGTCCTAAGGGTCCTACGTCCCAAGCGGGAGCATAAAATCCTCACCGCCGGCCCCGGGCGCGTCAGTTCGGAACGATGTTCCGAAACAGATGAGAGGCTCGCATCCCTCCCAGGAACCGAAAGGCGTGAGGGAACTCCGGACAAAGCCGCAGACACCGTCTGCACACCCGTCCGGAAGGGCGCGTCCACAAACGACGGCAGCGCGTCAACGTCCCTTCGTTTCTCCTTTCCCCCTCTACGTGGGGATTGGGACTGCGATCAGCCCTCCCCCGCCGTCCAGGGAGGCTGCTGCACATGCACCAACTCACGCACGATTCCCAGGCGCGCTCGGCGCGCCTCAGCGCCTGCCCCTGGGGCGCCGCCACCCAGCGCCAACACAGACCGCCTCGCACACGCCCGCTTCCCCCCTTGGCCCCGGAGCCCGCAACCCAGTCGCAAGGTACCCGGCCCGTCCGGACACCGGGCCGCCTCAAACGCGCTCCTCAAGGACCCCGCCCTCCACAGTCGCTGATTTCCCACCACTCTCGGCTGCCCTGCCCGCCGACCGGCGCCTGGGTGTCATTCCACGAAACGGCCACGAGACGGCAGCAGAGACCGCGAGGTGGACGACGCTCGGGCAGTTCGGCTCCCCCAGAAGCCTCCTCGGCTCTCGCCCCTCACAGGCAACGAGGACCTGACCTCTCTGCAGCAAAACTGTTGCCGATGAACGTCAAGGCCAGTACTCGCACCAGAGCCATACGGACGGAGGGCCACTGGCGGGGCGCGTGGGGGACGGAACCGAACGTTTGGGTCAACGGGCTACTACGGTCGGGAGCCGAACACACTTTCTGGCCAACCCCGCGAGACGGTAGGGTGACTGAACGGACTTCCTGGCCACCCTCGTACGCCGCAGGAGTGGGTCAGAGTATTGGGCCGGCCCGGGGTGACAGTGGGGGTGACCGAATGCGCTTGCTGGCCCACCGCGCATGACGGTCCGCAGACAGAACGGCCCTTCTGGCCAACACCCTACGAGGGCCGCGGCGGCCGAACGGACTTTTTGGCCAGCCATGCTGGCATGGGGAGGATGGCCAAACAGGTTTTAAGACAACCCAGCACTGCGGCGCGAGGGCCCTAACGGACTTTGTGTCCAAACCGGGAGGGCGCGAGCTTCGCCCGGCATCGCCGCGATCCAGCCCGTTGCGCATGCGCTCGGGTCTCCTGACCGCCCCCATGCTGCAATTCACTGACCAGCCGTGCCTGGCGCGCTCTCCGCTCTGGCACCGGTGACACAGGCCTCTAAGCGGCCTCCAACACGAACCACCCTTCCAGCCGCACAATACACTGGACCCAGCCGTCCTAAGGGTCCTACGTCCCGAAGCGGGAGCATAAAATCCTCACCGCCGGCCCCGGGCGCGTCAGTTCGGAACGATGTTCCGAAACAGATGAGAGGCTCGCATCCCTCCCAGGAACCGAAAGGCGTGAGGGAACTCCGGACAAAGCCGCAGACACCGTCTGCACACCCGTCCGGAAGGGCGCGTCCACAAACGACGACAGCGCGTCAACGTCCCTTCGTTTCTCCTTTCCCCCTCTACGTGGGGATTGGGACTGCGATCAGCCCTCCCCCGCCGTCCAGGGAGGCTGCTGCACATGCACCAACTCACGCACGATTCCCAGGCGCGCTCGGCGCGCCTCAGCGCCTGCCCCTGGGACGCCGCCACCCAGCGCCAACACAGACCGCCTCGCACACGCCCGCTTCCCCCCTTGGCCCCGGAGCCCGCAACCCAGTCGCAAGGTACCCGGCCCGTCCGGACACCGGGCCGCCTCAAACGCGCTCCTCAAGGACCCCGCCCTCCACAGTCGCTGATTTCCCACCACTCTCGGCTGCCCTGCCCGCCGACCGGCGCCTGGGTGTCATTCCACGAAACGGCCACGAGACGGCAGCAGAGACCGCGAGGTGGACGACGCTCGGGCAGTTCGGCTCCCCCAGAAGCCTCCTCGGCTCTCGCCCCTCACAGGCAACGAGGACCTGACCTCTCTGCAGCAAAACTGTTGCCGATGAACGTCAAGGCCACTACTCGCACCAGAGCCTTACGGACGGAGGGCCACTGGCGGGGCGCGTGGGGGACGGAACCGAACGTTTGGGTCAACGGGCTACTACGGTCGGGAGCCCGAACACACTTTCTGGCCAACCCCGCGAGACGGTAGGGTGACTGAACGGACTTCCTGGCCACCCTCGTACGCCGCAGGAGTGGGTCGGAGTATTGGGCCGGCCCGGGGTGACAGTGGGGGTGACCGAATGTGCTTGCTGGCCCACCGCGCATGACGGTCCGCAGACAGAACGGCCCTTCTGGCCAACACCCTACGAGGGCCGCGGCGGCCGAACGGACTTTGCCCCCAGCCGCCACGGACTTTTGGCCAGCCATGCTGGCATGGGGAGGATGGCCAAACAGGTTTTAAGACAACCCAGCACTGCGGCGCGAGGGCCCTAACGGACTTTGTGTCCAAACCGGGAGGGCGCGAGCTTCGCCCGGCATCGCCGCGATCCAGCCCGTTGCGCATGCGCTCGGGTCTCCTGACCGCCCCCATGCTGCAATTCACTGACCAGCCGTGCCTGGCGCGCTCTCCGCTCTGGCACCGGTGACACAGGCCTCTAAGCGGCCTCCAACACGAACCACCCTTCCAGCCGCACAATACACTGGACCCAGCCGTCCTAAGGGTCCTACGTCCCGCAACGGGAGCATAAAATCCTCACCGCCGGCCCCGGGCGCGTCAGTTCGGAACGATGTTCCGAAACAGATGAGAGGCTCGCATCCCTCCCAGGAACCGAAAGGCGTGAGGGAACTCCGGACAAAGCCGCAGACACCGTCTGCACACCCGTCCGGAAGGGCGCGTCCACAAACGACGACAGCGCGTCAACGTCCCTTCGTTTCTCCTTTCCCCCTCTACGTGGGGATTGGGACTGCGATCAGCTCTCCCCCCGCCGTCCAGGGAGGCTGCTGCACATGCACCAACTCACGCACGATTCCCAGGCGCGCTCGGCGCGCCTCAACGCCTGCCCCTGGGGCGCCGCCACCCAGCGCCAACACAGACCGCCTCGCACACGCCCGCTTCCCCCTTGGCCCCGGAGCCCGCAACCCAGTCGCAAGGTACCCGGGCCGTCCGGACACCGGGCCGCCTCAAACGCGCTCCTCAATGACCCCGCCCTCCACACTCGCTGATTTCCCACCACTCTCGGCTGCCCTGCCCGCCGACCGGCGCCTGGGTGTCATTCCACGAAACGGCCACGAGACGGCAGCAGAGACCGCGAGGTGGACGACGCTCGGGCAGTTCGGCTCCCCCAGAAGCCTCCTCGGCTCTCGCCCCTCACAGGCAACGAGGACCTGACCTCTCTGCAGCAAAACTGTTGCCGATGAACGTCAAGGCCAGTACTCGCACCAGAGCCATACGGACGGAGGGCCACTGGCGGGGGCGCGTGGGGGACGGAACCGAACGTTTGGGTCAACGGGCTACTACGGTCGGGAGCCCGAACACACTTTCTGGCCAACCCCGCGAGACGGTAGGGTGACTGAACGGACTTCCTGGCCACCCTCGTACGCCGCAGGAGTGGGTCAGAGTATTGGGCCGGCCCGGGGTGACAGTGGGGGTGACCGAATGCGCTTGCTGGCCCACCGCGCATGACGGTCCGCAGACAGAACGGCCCTTCTGGCCAACACCCTACGAGGGCCGCGGCGGCCGTTGCCCCGCCGAACGGACTTTTTGGCCAGCCATGCTGGCATGGGGAGGATGGCCAAACAGGTTTTAAGACAACCCAGCACTGCGGCGCGAGGGCCCTAACGGACTTTGTGTCCAAACCGGGAGGGCGCGAGCTTCGCCCCGGCATCGCCGCGATCCAGCCCGTTGCGCATGCGCTCGGGTCTCCTGACCGCCCCCATGCTGCAACTCACTGGCCAGCCGTGCCTGGCGCGCTCTCCGCTCTGGCACCGGTGACACAGGCCTCTAAGCGGCCTCCAACACGAACCACCCTTCCAGCCGCACAATACACTGGACCCAGCCGTCCTAAGGGTCCTACGTCCCAAGCGGGAGCATAAAATCCTCACCGCCGGCCCCGGGCGCGTCAGTTCGGAACGATGTTCCGAAACAGATGAGAGGCTCGCATCCCTCCCAGGAACCGAAGGCGTGAGGGAACTCCGGACAAAGCCGCAGACACCGTCTGCACACCCGTCCGGAAGGGCGCGTCCACAAACGACGGCAGCGCGTCAACGTCCCTTCGTTTCTCCTTTCCCCCTCTACGTGGGGATTGGGACTGCGATCAGCCCTCCCCCGCCGTCCAGGGAGGCTGCTGCACATGCACCAACTCCCGCACGATTCCCAGGCGCGCTCGGCGCGCCTCAACGCCTGCCCCTGGGGCGCCGCCACCCAGCGCCAACACAGACCGCCTCGCACACGCCCGCTTCCCCCTTGGCCCCGGAGCCCGCAACCCAGTCGCAAGGTACCCGGCCCGTCCGGACACCGGGCCGCCTCAAACGCGCTCCTCAAGGACCCCGCCCTCCACACTCGCTGATTTCCCACCACTCTCGGCTGCCCTGCCCGCCGACCGGCGCCTGGGTGTCATTCCACGAAACGGCCACGAGACGGCAGCAGAGACCGCGAGGTGGACGACGCTCGGGCAGTTCGGCTCCCCCAGAAGCCTCCTCGGCTCTCGCCCCTCACAGGCAACGAGACGCTGACCTCTCTGCAGCAAAACTGTTGCCGATGAACGTCAAGGCCAGTACTCGCACCAGAGCCATGCGGACGGAGGGCCACTGGCGGGGCGCGTGGGGGACGGAACCGAACGTTTGGGTCAACGGGCTACTACGGTCGGGAGCCCGAACACACTTTCTGGCCAACCCCGCGAGACGGTAGGGTGACTGAACGGACTTCCTGGCCACCCTCGTACGCCGCAGGAGTGGGTCGGAGTATTGGGCCGGCCCGGGGTGACAGTGGGGGTGACCGAATGTGCTTGCTGGCCCACCGCGCATGACGGTCCGCAGGCAGAACGGCCCTTCTGGCCAACACCCTACGAGGGCCGCGGCGGCCGGCCAGCGGCCGAACGGACTTTTTGGCCAGCCATGCTGGCATGGGGAGGATGGCCAAACAGGTTTTAAGACAACCCAGCACTGCGGCGCGAGGGCCCTAACGGACTTTGTGTCCAAACCGGGAGGGCGCGAGCTTCGCCCCGGCATCGCCGCGATCCAGCCCGTTGCGCATGCGCTCGGGTCTCCTGACCGCCCCCATGCTGCAATTCACTGACCAGCCGTGCCTGGCGCGCTCTCCGCTCTGGCACCGGTGACACAGGCCTCTAAGCGGCCTCCAACACGAACCACCCTTCCAGCCGCACAATACACTGGACCCAGCCGTCCTAAGGGTCCTACGTCCCGCAACGGGAGCATAAAATCCTCACCGCCGGCCCCGGGCGCGTCAGTTCGGAACGATGTTCCGAAACAGATGAGAGGCTCGCATCCCTCCCAGGAACCGAAAGGCGTGAGGGAACTCCGGACAAAGCCGCAGACACCGTCTGCACACCCGTCCGGAAGGGCGCGTCCACAAACGAGGACAGCGCGTCAACGTCCCTTCGTTTCTCCTTTCCCCCTCTCGTAGGGGATTGGGACTGCGATCAGCCCTCCCCCCGCCGTCCAGGGAGGCTGCTGCACATGCACCAACTCACGCACGATTCCCAGGCGCGCTCGGCGCGCCTCAACGCCTGCCCCTGGGACGCCGCCACCCAGCGCCAACACAGACCGCCTCGCACACGCCCGCTCCCCCCTTGGCCCGGAGCCCGCAACCCAGTCGCAAGGTACCCGGGCCGTCCGGACACCGGGCCGCCTCAAACGCGCTCCTCAAGGACCCCGCCCTCCACACTCGCTGATTTCCCACCACTCTCGGCTGCCCTGCCCGCCGACCGGCGCCTGGGTGTCATTCCACGAAACGGCCACGAGACGGCAGCAGAGACCGCGAGGTGGACGACGCTCGGGCAGTTCGGCTCCCCCAGAAGCCTCCTCGGCTCTCGCCCCTCACAGGCAACGAGACAGCTGACCTCTCTGCAGCAAAACTGTTGCCGATGAACGTCAAGGCCAGTACTCGCACCAGAGCCATGCGGACGGAGGGCCACTGGCGGGGCGCGTGGGGGACGGAACCGAACGTTTGGGTCAACGGGCTACTACGGTCGGGAGCCCGAACACACTTTCTGGCCAACCCCGCGAGACGGTAGGGTGACTGAACGGACTTCCTGGCCACCCTCGTACGCCGCAGGAGTGGGTCAGAGTATTGGGCCGGCCCGGGGTGACAGTGGGGGTGACCGAATGCGCTTGCTGGCCCACCGCGCATGACGGTCCGCAGACAGAACGGCCCTTCTGGCCAACACCCTACGAGGGCCGCGGCGGCCGAACGGACTTTGCCCCCTGCGCCCGAACGGACTTTTTGGCCAGCCATGCTGGCATGGGGAGGATGGCCAAACAGGTTTTAAGACAACCCAGCACTGCGGCGCGAGGGCCCTAACGGACTTTGTGTCCAAACCGGGAGGGCGCGAGCTTCGCCCGGCATCGCCGCGATCCAGCCCGTTGCGCATGCGCTCGGGTCTCCTGACCGCCCCCATGCTGCAACTCACTGACCAGCCGTGCCTGGCGCGCTCTCCGCTCTGGCACCGGTGACACAGGCCTCTAAGCGGCCTCCAACACGAACCACCCTTCCAGCCGCACAATAGACTGGACCCAGCCGTCCTAAGGGTCCTACGTCCCGAAACGGGAGCATGAAATCCTCACCGCCGGCCCCGGGCGCGTCAGTTCGGAACGATGTTCCGAAACAGATGAGAGGCTCGCATCCCTCCCAGGAACCGAAAGGCGTGAGGGAACTCCGGACAAAGCCGCAGACACCGTCTGCACACCCGTCCGGAAGGGCGCGTCCACAAACGACGACAGCGCGTCAACGTCCCTTCGTTTCTCCTTTCCCCCTCTACGTAGGGGATTGGGACTGCGATCAGCCCTCCCCCCGCCGTCCAGGGAGGCTGCTGCACATGCACCAACTCACGCACGATTCCCAGGCGCGCTCGGCGCGCCTCAACGCCTGCCCCTGGGACGCCGCCACCCAGCGCCAACACAGACCGCCTCGCACACGCCCGCTTCCCCCCTTGGCCCGGAGCCCGCAACCCAGTCGCAAGGTACCCGGCCCGTCCGGACACCGGGCCGCCTCAAACGCGCTCCTCAAGGACCCCGCCCTCCACAGTCGCTGATTTCCCACCACTCTCGGCTGCCCTGCCCGCCGACCGGCGCCTGGGTGTCATTCCACGAAACGGCCACGAGACGGCAGCAGAGACCGCGAGGTGGACGACGCTCGGGCAGTTCGGCTCCCCCAGAAGCCTCCTCGGCTCTCGCCCCTCACAGGCAACGAACAGCTGACCTCTCTGCAGCAAAACTGTTGCCGATGAACGTCAAGGCCAGTACTCGCACCAGAGCCATACGGACGGAGGGCCACTGGCGGGGCGCGTGGGGGACGGAACCGAACGTTTGGGTCAACGGGCTACTACGGTCGGGAGCCCGAACACACTTTCTGGCCAACCCCGCGAGACGGTAGGGTGACTGAACGGACTTCCTGGCCACCCTCGTACGCCGCAGGAGTGGGTCAGAGTATTGGGCCGGCCCGGGGTGACAGTGGGGGTGACCGAATGCGCTTGCTGGCCCACCGCGCATGACGGTCCGCAGACAGAACGGCCCTTCTGGCCAACACCCTACGAGGGCCGCGGCGGCCGAACGGACTTTCCCATCGCCAACGGACTTTTTGGCCAGCCATGCTGGCATGGGGAGGATGGCCAAACAGGTTTTAAGACAACCCAGCACTGCGGCGCGAGGGCCCTAACGGACTTTGTGTCCAAACCGGGAGGGCGCGAGCTTCGCCCCGGCATCGCCGCGATCCAGCCCGTTGCGCATGCGCTCGGGTCTCCTGACCGCCCCCATGCTGCAATTCACTGACCAGCCGTGCCTGGCGCGCTCTCCGCTCTGGCACCGGTGACACAGGCCTCTAAGCGGCCTCCAACACGAACCACCCTTCCAGCCGCACAATACACTGGACCCAGCCGTCCTAAGGGTCCTACGTCCCGCAACGGGAGCATAAAATCCTCACCGCCGGCCCCGGGCGCGTCAGTTCGGAACGATGTTCCGAAACAGATGAGAGGCTCGCATCCCTCCCAGGAACCGAAAGGCGTGAGGGAACTCCGGACAAAGCCGCAGACACCGTCTGCACACCCGTCCGGAAGGGCGCGTCCACAAACGACGACAGCGCGTCAACGTCCCTTCGTTTCTCCTTTCCCCCTCTACGTAGGGGATTGGGACTGCGATCAGCCCTCCCCCGCCGTCCAGGGAGGCTGCTGCACATGCACCAACTCACGCACGATTCCCAGGCGCGCTCGGCGCGCCTCAACGCCTGCCTCTGGGACGCCGCCACCCAGCGCCAACACAGACCGCCTCGCACACGCCCGCTTCCCCCTTGGCCCCGGAGCCCGCAACCCAGTCGCAAGGTACCCGGCCCGTCCGGACACCGGGCCGCCTCAAACGCGCTCCTCAAGGACCCCGCCCTCCACAGTCGCTGATTTCCCACCACTCTCGGCTGCCCTGCCCGCCGACCGGCGCCTGGGTGTCATTCCACGAAACGGCCACGAGACGGCAGCAGAGACCGCGAGGTGGACGACGCTCGGGCAGTTCGGCTCCCCCAGAAGCCTCCTCGGCTCTCGCCCCTCACAGGCAACGAACGCTGACCTCTCTGCAGCAAAACTGTTGCCGATGAACGTCAAGGCCAGTACTCGCACCAGAGCCATGCGGACGGAGGGCCACTGGCGGGGCGCGTGGGGGACGGAACCGAACGTTTGGGTCAACGGGCTACTACGGTCGGGAGCCCGAACACACTTTCTGGCCAACCCCGCGAGACGGTAGGGTGACTGAACGGACTTCCTGGCCACCCTCGTACGCCGCAGGAGTGGGTCAGAGTATTGGGCCGGTCCGGGATGACAGTGGGGCTGACCGAATGCGCTTGCTGGCCCACCGCGCATGACGGTCCGCAGACAGAACGGCCCTTCTGGCCAACACCCTACGAGGGCCGCGGCGGCCGAACGGACTTTTTGGCCTGCCACTAGCACACTCGCGCGGCCGAACGGACTTTTTGGCCAGCCATGCTGGCATGGGGAGGATGGCCAAACAGGTTTTAAGACAACCCAGCACTGCGGCGCGAGGGCCCTAACGGACTTTGTGTCCAAACCGGGAGGGCGCAAGCTTCGCCCCGGCATCGCCGCGATCCAGCCCGTTGCGCATGCGCTCGGGTCTCCTGACCGCCCCCATGCTGCAATTCACTGACGAGCCGTGCCTGGCGCGCTCTCCGCTCTGGCACCGGTGACACAGGCCTCTATGCGGCCTCCAACACGAACCACCCTTCCAGCCGCACAATAGACTGGACCCAGCCGTCCTAAGGGTCCTACGTCCCGAACGGGAGCATAAAATCCTCACCGCCGGCCCCGGGCGCGTCAGTTCGGAACGATGTTCCGAAACAGATGAGAGGCTCGCATCCCTCCCAGGAACCGAAAGGCGTGAGGGAACTCCGGACAAAGCCGCAGACACCGTCTGCACACCCGTCCGGAAGGGCGCGTCCACAAACGAGGGCAGCGCGTCAAAGTCCTTCCGTTTCTCCTTTCCCCCTCTACGTAGGGGATTGGGACTGCGATCAGCTCTCCCCCGCCGTCCAGGGAGGCTGCTGCACATGCACCAACTCACGCACGATTCCCAGGCGCGCTCGGCGCGCCTCAACGCCTGCCTCTGGGACGCCGCCACCCAGCGCCAACACAGACCGCCTCGCACACGCCCGCTTCCCCCTTGGCCCGGAGCCCGCAACCCAGTCGCAAGGTACCCGGGCCGTCCGGACACCGGGCCGCCTCAAACGCGCTCCTCAAGGACCCCGCCCTCCACACTCGCTGATTTCCCACCACTCTCGGCTGCCCTGCCCGCCGACCGGCGCCTGGGTGTCATTCCACGAAACGGCCACGAGACGGCAGCAGAGACCGCGAGGTGGACGACGCTCGGGCAGTTCGGCTCCCCCAGAAGCCTCCTCGGCTCTCGCCCCTCACAGGCAACGAAGAGCTGACCTCTCTGCAGCAAAACTGTTGCCGATGAACGTCAAGGCCAGTACTCGCACCAGAGCCATACGGACGGAGGGCGACTGGCGGGGCGCGTGGGGGACGGAACCGAACGTTTGGGTCAACGGGCTACTACGGTCGGGAGCCCGAACACACTTTCTGGCCAACCCCGCGAGACGGTAGGGTGACTGAACGGACTTCCTGGCCACCCTCGTACGCCGCAGGAGTGGGTCAGAGTATTGGGCCGGCCCGGGATGACAGTGGGGGTGACCGAATGTGCTTGCTGGCCCACCGCGCATGACGGTCCGCAGACAGAACGGCCCTTCTGGCCAACACCCTACGAGGGCCGCGGCGGCCGAACGGACTTTTTGGCCAGCCATGCTGGCATGGGGAGGATGGCCAAACAGGTTTTAAGACAACCCAGCACTGCGGCGCGAGGGCCCTAACGGACTTTGTGTCCAAACCGGGAGGGCGCGAGCTTCGCCCGGCATCGCCGCGATCCAGCCCGTTGCGCATGCGCTCGGGTCTCCTGACCGCCCCCATGCTGCAATTCACTGACGAGCCGTGCCTGGCGCGCTCTCCGCTCTGGCACCGGTGACACAGGCCTCTATGCGGCCTCCAACACGAACCACCCTTCCAGCCGCACAATAGACTGGACCCAGCCGTCCTAAGGGTCCTACGTCCCGAAACGGGAGCATGAAATCCTCACCGCCGGCCCCGGGCGCGTCAGTTCGGAACGATGTTCCGAAACAGATGAGAGGCTCGCATCCCTCCCAGGAACCGAAAGGCGTGAGGGAACTCCGGACAAAGCCGCAGACACCGTCTGCACACCCGTCCGGAAGGGCGCGTCCACAAACGACGACAGCGCGTCAACGTCCCTTCGTTTCTCCTTTCCCCCTCTACGTAGGGGATTGGGACTGCGATCAGCTCTCCCCCGCCGTCCAGGGAGGCTGCTGCACATGCACCAACTCACGCACGATTCCCAGGCGCGCTCGGCGCGCCTCAACGCCTGCCCCTGGGACGCCGCCACCCAGCGCCAACACAGACCGCCTCGCACACGCCCGCTTCCCCCCTTGGCCCGGAGCCCGCAACCCAGTCGCAAGGTACCCGGCCCGTCCGGACACCGGGCCGCCTCAAACGCGCTCCTCAATGACCCCGCCCTCCACAGTCGCTGATTTCCCACCACTCTCGGCTGCCCTGCCCGCCGACCGGCGCCTGGGTGTCATTCCACGAAACGGCCACGAGACGGCAGCAGAGACCGCGAGGTGGACGACGCTCGGGCAGTTCGGCTCCACCAGAAGCCTCCTCGGCTCTCGCCCCTCACAGGCAACGAAGAGCTGACCTCTCTGCAGCAAAACTGTTGCCGATGAACGTCAAGGCAAGTACTCGAACCAGAGCCATACGGACGGAGGGCGACTGGCGGGGCGCGTGGGGGACGGAACCGAACGTTTGGGTCAACGGGCTACTACGGTCGGGAGCCCGAACACACTTTCTGGCCAACCCCGCGAGACGGTAGGGTGACTGAACGGACTTCCTGGCCACCCTCGTACGCCGCAGGAGTGGGTCAGAGTATTGGGCCGGTCCAGGATGACAGTGGGGCTGACCGAATGTGCTTGCTGGCCCACCGCGCATGACAGTCCGCAGACAGAACGGCCCTTCTGGCCAACACCCTACGAGGGCCGCGGCGGCCGAACGGACTTTTTGCCGCCACCAGCACACTCGCGGCCGAACGGACTTTTTGGCCAGCCATGCTGGCATGGGGAGGATGGCCAAACAGGTTTTAAGACAACCCAGCACTGCGGCGCGAGGGCCCTAACGGACTTTGTGTCCAAACCGGGAGGGCGCAAGCTTCGCCCGGCATCGCCGCGATCCAGCCCGTTGCGCATGCGCTCGGGTCTCATGACCGCCCCCATGCTGCAATTCACGGACGAGCCGTGCCTGGCGCGCTCTCCGCTCTGGCACCGGTGACACAGGCCTCTATGCGGCCTCCAACACGAACCACCCTTCCAGCCGCACAATAGACTGGACCCAGCCGTCCTAAGGGTCCTACGTCCCGAAACGGGAGCATGAAATCCTCACCGCCGGCCCCGGGCGCGTCAGTTCGGAACCATGTTCCGAAACAGGTGAGAGACTCGCATCCCTCCCAGGAACCGAAAGGCGTGAGGGAGCTCCGGACAAAGCCGCAGACGCCGTCTGCACACCCGTCCGGAAGGGCGCGTCCACAAACGAGGACAGCGCGTCAACGTCCTTTCGTTTCTCCTTTCCCCCTCTACGTAGGGGATTGGGACTGCGATCAGCTCTCCCCCGCCGTCCAGGGAGGCTGCTGCACATGCACCAACTCACGCACGATTCCCAGGCGCGCTCGGCGCGCCTCAACGCCTGCCTCTGGGACGCCGCCACCCAGCGCCAACAAAGACCGCCTCGCACACGCCCGCTTCCCCCTTGGCCCGGAGCCCGCAACCCAGTCGCAAGGTACCCGGGCCGTCCCGACACCGGGCCGCCTCAAAGGCGCTCCTCAAGGACCCCGCCCTCCACAGTCGCTGATTTCCCACCACTCTCGGCTGCCCTGCCCGCCGACCGGCGCCTGGGTGTCATTCCACGAAACGGCCACGAGACGGCAGCAGAGACCGCGAGGTGGACGACGCTCGGGCAGTTCGGCTCCACCAGAAGCCTCCTCGCCTCTCGCCCCTCACACGCAACGAAGAGCTGACCTCTCTGCAGCAAAACTGTTGCCGATGAACGTCAAGGCAAGTACTCGAACCAGAGCCATACGGACGGAGGGCCATTGGCGGGGCGCGTGGGGGACGGAACCGAACGTTTGGGTCAACGGGCTACTACGGTCGGGAGCCCGAACACACTTTCTGGCCAACCCCGCGAGACGGTAGGGTGACTGAACGGACTTCCTGGCCACCCTCGTACGCCGCAGGAGTGGGTCAGAGTATTGGGCCGGTCCGGGATGACAGTGGGGGGTGACCGAATGTGCTTGCTGGCCCACCGCGCATGACGGTCCGCAGACAGAACGGCCCTTCTGGCCAACACCCTACGAGGGCCGCGGCGGCCGAACGGACTTTTTGGCCTGCCACTAGCACACTCGGACGGCCGAACGTACTTTGTGGCCAACCTGGTGGGCCAGGTGAGGATGGCCGAACAGTTTTTAGACAACCCAGCATGGCGGTGGGAGGGCCCTAATGGACTTTGCTTCCAAACCGGGAGGGCGCAAGCTTCACCCAGCACCGCAGCGATCAAGCCCTCAGGGCATACGCTTTGTTCTCAAGCCCGCCCCTACGGGGCGATTCATGGAAGAGCCGGGACTGGAGCGCTGTCCGCTCTCGTACCAAGGACAAAGGCTCCTAAGCCTCCTTCAAAACGAAACCATCAGGAAAATGACCCGACTAATCCTAAAGGCGTTAGGTACCGAAAATGGAGAATAAAATCTCCACCCTCAGACACGTGTGTTTGGAACAGAAGCTCTAAATGTAGAAGTGTGGCACCCACATTCGGAACCTGAAGGTGTTCGGGAGGTCCAGGCAAAGTCAGGAAATTGTCTGCTGACACGTCCTGAAGAGCACATACACAACAATAGCACTTTTACTTTATTTAGTTTCTTTTCTACCTCTAAGTAGAGAATTCTGAGTAAGTTTTCCTTTCCCCTTGTTCAGGGAATCTGCAAGGAACACTGCAACTTACTAACAATTTTCACGCCCGCAGGGCACTTTTAAAAACCTCCCTGTCTGGAGCCACAACGCCACTGCCAACAAAAGTGACATAAAACACGCTTACTGCTCCCTTGGCCCTTAATATGGAAACCAGGCAGAAGGAAACAGGGCAGTCCTGACACTGGGGCGCGTTAAAACGCGCTCCTGAGTAACCCGCCATCAAAACTCACTGATGTTCCACTACCATTGACCACTTCCCCTGCCGACCAGCACCAAGGTGTCATTCTGGAAACCGGCCACGAGATGGCAGCAGAGACCGCGACTTGGAGCGCACTTGGTAAGCGGCTCAAGCTTCCTCTGGCTTTTCCAGTAACAGGCAAAGGCGGGCAGGCGTTTTCATTTTCCACAACAAAGTGACTGGACAGCGGTTTCACCGTTTCGTGCCACTGCCCTGGGCCTTCTGGGCAACCTCGCCGCTCCGTCTTCCCCCCAGCATTTTTATTTCTCGGAGCAGACAATTCCTCCACGGGTGGGAAATTTTTCTCAAGAGGAGACTTTGGAGAAGACCAAAATGCATGGCGATCCGAGGGTGCGAGGTCCGCCGAGGACAGCGCATGAATCGCAACTGCCCGGACAGGCGGTGACAGCATTTCCCTGGTCACCGAACAAACACGTGCGTTCCCGCCTTATCCTGCGGGATGATGGGGCGTCTTCTGCCCACACCTTCAGGAGCCTTTCCCTGGGGCGGTGCTTTCCGCTGGTCTGATGCGGGACAGTGCTTGTTGCAAGTAACCGTCTGGTTTTCCACAAGGAGCTCCTCCCTCAGCCCTCCCGCCTGAATGCAGGGTACACAGACACCACTCTCTTTGGATGGACACCGCCCTATGGAGGGGTTGCTAGTGGTTCCCTTCATCTGCCCACAATCTCTCCCTTTCCACATTATAGCAAAGTACCAACGGTTCTTCCTCCCCCCTCACAATTTGTCTTTAAAACGGAACACTTTCCTTACATCTCAGTAGCAAGTCACATGTGGAAAAGCGGTCAAGAAGGGCCCCCACACACCCCGCTTAGCTTATGTGGAACCCAAACATCAAAACGATTAACGTCACCATGTTGGTGCAAAGAAATTCCAACACTTGAGTTTGATACTTTGAGTATGTCGCCTGTCTCACATGTGGCATAAAGTGATCTTTCCATGATTTATATCTGGACTCGGTGGCTCTCAACTGCAACTGGTCAGCCAGACCCGTGGGGCAATGGTGAGCAAGAAATCTCCAGCATGAAACTTCGCCAAACACTCCTGACACATTCAATCACTCACAGCTCCTTCTCCATACACACCGCAAATCTGTTTTTGCATTCCAGTTGCGTTTTCACCTTTCTGGAAATCATAATGCCTATTGTGCCAAAAATGTTGTTTATGTTCATCCATTTCAATATGAAACTAGCCACACAAACATTCACCAGTTCTGATGAGTTTTTGAATCCCCTTGATATGACATCTATCATGATACAGTCTAACAAAGCAGTTTCAGATGAAGTTAAAGACAAGTCATGCTCCCAGGCACAGCCCCAACATCAACCCCTAACCCTGACCCCCAACCATGCCACACACCAGACACTGGGCAGGGCGTCTGAAGCCTGTCCCTGACTCTGGACAACTGACTCTGGACATCATACTCCAGAGAACAGTCTATCCTCCTACTTTGAACCTGTAAACGCTTGCAACCTAAATATATAATGTCTGAAAACATATTTCATGTTAGTGCTAAAAAGATAGATTAAATCAAATAAATTGCCCTGGCTGGTGTGGCTCACTGGTTTGACAGCAAGCCTGCGAACCAAAGACTCACCGGTTCAATTCCCAGTCAGGGCACATGCCTGGGTTGAGAGCCAGATCCCCAGTAGGAGGTATGGAAGAGGCACCCACACATTGATGTTTCTTCCCCTCTTTCTCCCTCCCTTCCCCTCTCTAAAAATAATAAAACTTTTAATAAATAAAACAATATAAATGACACAGTGACAACACACATTAGACATGAGAAGCATGAGGACGCTGCTGCAGTGGATCAAGGCGCGCTCTTTCAAAGCAAAAGTGATGCAAATAAATGAGAAAATGCGATGTCCCCCAGCTTAAAAAATTCTGGGCAGCAGAAGATACTCAGAGTAAGAAGAACACCCATGGAATTGAATAGTTGCACATTATACTTTCAATAACTCTTTTACCCATAACAAAGAACTTTATAAGTCATCAATGAAGGGACAACTGTATTTTTAAAGAATTTGAATAGTCCCTTCTAGAGAGAAGACATACGAACAGTAAACAAACACTAGGAAAGATGTTAATGGCTACATCATGGCACGAGACCCCTTCCCGGACACTACAAAGGCTATAATTCAGGAAACCAAACTGAGAAATGTCTACTACCACAAACATTAGAAAAATTGACCATTTCTTTTCTAAGTGTTAAATAATACAGATTTTGTATATAATGGTTTGGCATGTCCTCAACAAATTTCCCCTACTGTAGTCAAGAACTCCACTTCAAAATATATACCTGAGAAGTTGAAAACAGGTGCTATAACAAACTTATATATGATTATTCATAACAGCACTGCGAACAACCACCAAAAGGTAGGAAATATTCAAATGTCCACCCACAAGTAAATGAATAAACAAAATTTGGCCATTCTGTCACCAAAAAGGCATCAGGCCCAAGACGGGTCTTCACTGGCAAGGTCTCAGATCTGTGGATTCTTGACTTGGCGCAGTAAAAATTTCACAACACAAAGCCAGGGGATATTGACAGTTTGTATATTAAATGTAGGGACAACGAAACAAAGAAAAGGCTTAAGATAGAAGAGGCAAACTCACAGCAACAAGAGTGAGAATAGGAGAGCTGCTCCATGGAAAACAGAAAGAACAAGGTCAGGAGAGTCCTGGTTGAGGGGATTTGGAGACAGGAGAAACAAAGCAAAGATATGCAGTTAAGGGAAGAAGGGAAGGGAAGGCACATTGTACTCAACTAACAGTGCGTGCTGGATCATTTGTCTTAAGGGTTTTACCTGTTTTCTAACATTGAGGGCTTTAGGCTGCTTCAACTCGACTTGGGGACTTATGCTGGCATTGAATTTGACAGAATGACCATCAGTTTTTAGACACGAGATGCCAGAGCCAAACTCAAGACCCTGGACACAGACCCTTGACTCAATCCTGGACCCTGGAGTGCACCCCAAACCAAAACCTGGACCCCAGGTCCAAAGCCCCAAACCCAGAGTCATGTGCCCCAACCTCAGCCTGACTACGTGGTCTGAAGGCCAAACACCAGATGCCAGGGACTGACATCAGACCCTTAATGCCAGACTCCATACACCAGAACCTAAAGCTTTAGCTGCACGTGGACCTCACACACAAACCCAGTACACAAAGCCACATCCTAAAAGTGCAAGACTGCAGACACACAACTGAATGCAGTTTTGACTCTAAAGCACAGACCCTGGACACAGAACCCAGATCTACAACCAGGGTCCCATGGCCAGAATCTGGAGTTGGAGCAGGGACTGGACCCCAGGTGCCAGATGCAGGAGCTGAACCAGATCCTCACACAGTAAACAAACCTAGGGTTCAATAAAATACAACTCATGTTTCTCCCAGTGCAAACTTCAAGTTTTAACAAACCCAGCAGCCATAGGCCAAAAGACAGAGTGGACCAAAATAACGCTTAGCTTTGATGGCAGACGTCTGTGATCTCTCAGTTGCAGGGGGTTCAGGAGTTACCGCCGTCTCGGCCGTTCATTCGTCACCACCAGCTCTTCAGACCTGGGGGGATGAGAAAGCAGCATTTTCCACAAACCTTGTCGGTTTTAACACCTGTGGGATAATAATCACTATAACATGATCAGATTAATACAAGGTATTCAGCATTTAATACGTGCGTGAGTATAAATGAATACCAGACGAGGAGGTAATATTAGATACAGAGGGCACTGAGGAGTGTGGGGAACCAGGGCCTCACAGAGGTGAAATGGGTGCTGTGCAGGTGACTTATGGGAAGTGCAGCAGGCGGGGCAGGTTAGTTTCCGTTAGTCGGTCCAAAAACCACGGGACACAGGGTGTAAGGTACAGGGTTCAACAGAGTCCTGGCTGGAATCTCAGTGTCTAAACCTAAGGTGATTATGCTAATTTCCTCTTTTCCAAGTAAATTTCTTAGGAAAAAAATTGGGGACAATCATAGTTGTGGTTTTTTCCCTCAGTTTTGGATTCTAAAAACATCAGCTTAAAATCAACATACCACATGTCAAACTGAGGTCCTGCTCATTTCCAGCTTTGAAACGTGAAAGTCTTACGTGCACCAGCTAAATTAATAAACTCTTCCAAGTTTCATTAGCATAATCACTCAGTTAAGAATAGGTTTCTAGCCTTAATTTGTTCAATCTTGTGGCAGCAGCGACAGACCCAGCCCGAGGGACCGGCCAGCTGCCGGGAAGGCCTGCAGCGCCCAGGGGGCCCAGGCCCGAGGGCCGTGTCCAGTGTGGCGCGGCCCGGCTGTCTCCACCCCGCTGCCGGCCCAGGGCGGCGGGGCCGTGACCAGGAGGCGCGGGCGGTGGCACACCCGGGGCGGTGGCACACCCAGGACGGCGACGCGGTGGGGGCTTCAGCGCCGCGGAGACATCAGGCGACCAGGACAGGGGCGCGCTGCACACACGGACGCCACTGGGGCATTGCCGCGCCCCCTCCGTTCTCGGTCAGGGGACCCTCGCCCCATGCGCACCCGCCCACGCGGGCTCCTCCGTGGCCACGTCCCGATCCTGTGGCCACTGGGAGGGAGGAGAGGGAACAGGTGGGCCGAGGGGGCACAGGCTGGAGCGGAGAAGGGCTCCGGGACCAGGGCCGCGGGGAGGCCCAGCCGAGGGCCCCGCAGGAGCGGCCCCACCCGGGCGCGGGGACGCGGAGCGGAGGGCGCTCACTCGGTAAACACGCGTTAAGTATTTGCTGATGTCGGGCCCAGGGACGGACACCGAGTGCGTAAGGGACACGCACGTTGGTCAAAGACCAAACGCGCCTTCGTGGAGCTCACTGTTCACAGGGTAGAAAATATATTAGTTTACATGGGGATAAGTACTGTGAAGAAAAAACAGAATATTCAGACAGGAAAACGAATGAACAGGGGGAAACCCTCTCTTTGCAGAAGCAGCGTGGACGCTGAGACCTAACGAGCAGCGCAGGCCCGGGCGTCGGGCCGAGACGCGGCGGAGGCGCCCAGGCCGAGCGGACAGGCACCGAGGGCCGCGGGCGGGAGACCCGACACCCAGGAGACCGAGTCCCGGTGCCGACGCGCTGCGGGCGTCTGAGGATGGGACGGCCGCTTCCTTCGTCGTTGCTCACACGTCAGTCCTTAATACCTGTTCCGTAATGTCACTAAAATACTCTTTTTTGGATTCCAAAATTCACCGTCTAAAATCCTACTTACTGAAAATGTGGGCATTTGCCATGTCGTGAGTTCCTCAGACAACCTAGAAGGGGCACCATTTCACTTACAAAATACCTCTGATTCTAGAAGACCAGAGGTCCAAGCCCTAAACATTTAAAAATAACCTGTTCCTGTTTATTTAATCAGTAATGAACTTATCACCAAAAAAATTTTCTAACTCCTCACATTACCTCATTTCTTCATGTTTTCTTCCAAGCTTTATCTATTTTTACATTTTTAAAACAATTTTCATACTGAACGATAGTGTGTTACCTTGATAACAGTGAAAAGCAACTTAATTATTACAAATAATAGAATTTATTACAGGGAGGGGAAATAACATGCAGAAATAAATACCCTTTAGATGTATGTAGAGACAGTAAGTCAAAGATATAATCAAAGAAACAAACCAATAGCAACAGATAACATACCTAAGATAAACCTTAACAAGAATGTGCATTATCTGTAGGAATAGAATTTTAAAATAATACCCGAGGGAAGACAGTTGAGGAACTGGAAAGTAACACTGTATTCTTGGATAAACAAAAACATTAGAATGTCAATTCAGTTATTTATAAATTTAATGGGCTATAGATTAAAATATCATAATCTTTAAAACTAAAACTTCTTTTCAGTTCACCCTTTGAAACGTTGAAAAGAAAATTCTGAAAGAGCAAAGTAATGAAGAAAAGCTACCCCAACCAGACAGATAAATGTGTTGTATTACAAACCTGCAGTAACTGAAACAGCGGGCCCTGCCCTGGGAATAGACGAACTGATGGGACAGACCTGAGAATCCAGGAACAAATGCAAAACCAGACGGGGATTGTCTATGACAGAGAGGCTCTTCATCAGGTGGGAAATGTTCATTATGTATCAATGGTGCTGGAACAGCTGAGAGGGGAGAACATTGGACCCCTACATTGTATCCCCCACCAAAATCTATTCCTTACTGATTTTAGCAGCCACTTATAACTAACGTAAAACACTGAGAGCCATCTAAAACAGAGAGACCTAAAGTGAAAGAATAGGAACAATATACTACACAAACATTAACCCAATGAAAATTACATAACATAGAGACCTGAAGACAAAAAAAAAACCCACTACTACAAATAGAGTACTTCATATAAATAAGTTCAATTTACCAGTTAATTCAAAATTTGTATTCATTTAAGAACATACACTCAAAATTATATAGAACAGAACTACACTGAAAATTATACACATTCATAATCACAATAGGACGTTTAACAAACCTCTTTCATTCAGGTTCTGTTTCAGAACCAATTAGGCCTGCAAAAAATAGTAAAAATATAAAAAAAATAACATGAGAAGCAAACTAGATTCGACATACATAAACACTTAACTGTAGCCCAAAACTGCAAATTGTAGATAATTTCCAAGCACCCTAGCAACTTTTTAAAAACTGACATTATTGTGATATAGAGCAAGTTCCAAAAAATTTCAAAGAACTGAAATTTATATAAAGTGTTTCTTGCTTTCCTTGCCATTTAGAAATCAGTAACAAAAGACAACTATAAAGTACTTACATTTATAAGTTATGAAATAGAATTCTAAATCATCCCCAAAATAAATCACAATCAGTGTTAGAAAATAATTTGCACAGAATGATAATAAAAATACTGCATACCAAGGTCAGATCATTATGGTTCCCCCCCAAAAATATGATCAAAGTTTCAAGATCAGTGGTTGTAACCAAGGGCCGACTTTGCCCTCAAGGGGACACTTTATGGAGACCTTTCAGGCTGTCATTAGAGTGGGCTTAGGAAGGGCATTACCGCCCTGCAGTGAATAGAGGTGATGGATGCTAATGAGCACCCACAATGAAGAGAAAAATCCCCCAGGAGCAAGAACTGTCCTAGGCAATGAGAAACCCTACTCTCTATGGAGCAGGACACAGAGTCGATCATAATAGAAACAGCATGTGACTTTGGACCCTGGATCTGAAATAATACCTCTATTTGGACTGGCAACAAGAAAGCTGAGAGCTAAAGAGAACAACAAGCATCAGCCGAGACTGGGGAGGGGTGTCCTTGGCTGAGAAGACACCCGCAAAGCTCATCCGCCAAGGAAGACCTGACGCCTCAGGAGACGGAACCACTCGGTGATAAGCCACCACGCACACCTGAGGGTCATGCTTTTCACGGCCCATAAATCACTCTCCGGTAACTGTTTCCTGAAGTTACTTAGAATCTATAATCTTACTCTCTTAAATTCCAGAATTCACCCTCTAATATTCTCCTCTTTGAAAATGTGGACATTTGCAATATTGTGAGTTCCTCATATGACTTACAAGAGGCGTGTTTTCCTTACAAAATACTTCTGATTTCTAGAACACCATTGCTCCAGATCCGGAACTCATTTTAAATGATAAGAATCCTGTTATTACTTAATTATTAATGACCTTAAAACTAGCACATTCTTTAACTTTTCCTTTCTTGTGTTTTATCCCAAGCTTTAACCATTTTTCATGTTTTATATAGATAAACTAATGCAATTTTATTATTGCGTGATCTTATTTACCTTGACAACTCATGAATACAAACTGAAAAATTATTATAAATAATACAGCTTAGTTCGTTTTGTGGTAAATAACATGCAGAGATGAATTTCTTTTATATATACAAAGGGTAATTTAAAGAAATTTTTTAAAAAAAGAACCAATAGTGCACTCCCAAATCCAGTATCTGGTCTAGATGTTGTGCTCATTAAAAAGTGGTCCCAAGGAATTGGTCACTTAAATTGGGACCTGAGACTTGTACACCACAGTCTTTAAACAAAAATCAACATTCCGCTAGAATCAACCACTTTTCTTGCAGACCTGCACTAAGGTGTTATTCCTCAAAGTGTCCACGAGATGGCAGCAGAGATGCACACTTGGAACGTATACTGTACTTAGTGGCTTGGCCAAATGGCTAGTTAGATTTTTACGTATAAAATGATAGCGGTCTTTTTTTTTTTTTTTAACCGCTTGGGTTGGAATTTTACATATATCTTACTTTCTTCATTGTTTAAGGAAGCTACAACAAAGAAAATTAAAAATGATTTTCAAGCACACTTGAAACTCCTAAAAACCTATTACACTATAAAGCAAATTCCAACAAACGTCACATAAAACACATATATTGCTCCCTTTGCCATCAATCTGGAAACCAGTCACAAATTAAGTATACAGTCCTTTCATTTAGACATTTTGATTACACTTCTAAATAACACTGCAATCAACAGTAGTTGATATTCCACTAAAACCAACCCCTTTTTCTGCGGACCTGCAATAAGATGTTATTTCCAAAATGCCCACGAGATGGCAGCAGAGACCACATTTGGGACGCACACTGTACTGGTTTGGCCAAAAGGTTCGTTCGGTTTTTATGAGAAGACACATTTTTCATTTCCACCAATAACTCTATTGAACAACGCGTTCACCATTTTGTTCCACTGCCTTATTCCATCTTTCAGGAAACTTCACAATTCCATCCTTCCAGAACTCTTTAAAAACTGCCTATATTAGACAAGTTCCAATAATTGTCACATACTTCACTTTTATTGCTCTCTTTGCCTGGCAACCAGTCACAAGGTAACTAGACAGTCCCAATATTTAGATGTTTTGAAAGACACTTCTAATAACTTCAAAATCAGTCAGAATTGGAAAATAGCTTGCATATAAAACTAATAAAAACACTGCGTGCCAGAGCCAGATCATTCCGGTTTCAAAAAGAATAAAACCTTCGAATGTAGTGAATCTCTAATGAAGATGGCTTTTGCCCTGAGGGGACTTTAGTTACTGTGTGGAGCCACCCTGAGGGGAGGGTGTCATCTGCCTGCAGTGAATGGGGGTATTGGATGCTAATAAGCACCCACAATGCAGAGGACGATGCCCCAGGAGAATGAACCCTCGGGCCCAGAAGGTCAATGGTGCCGAGAATGAGAAACCCTGCTCTGTGCCCAGGAGAGCCCATTCGAATAGAAATAGCAAGTCCCTCTGCATCCTGGACCTGAAACGCTGCCTTTCTTGGAACAGGAAGCAGGGACGCTGGGACTTAAACAACAGCCCCAGGCAAACGGTCATGGGGCAGGAGAAGGTCTGACAACTTAGGAGACTCGATCACCCTGTGACCCAACAGGGCAGGCGTCTGGGGACCTCGGCTTCTTTCCATCGCCCACGAGCCGCCTAAATAACTGTCTCATAAGGTGACTCAGAACACAGAATCTTACTCTCTTAGATTCCAGAATTCAACACCTGAAGTTTCCCTCTTTGAAAATGTGGACACTTGTCATACTGTGTGCTCCTCAGATCACCAGCCCAGGGCACATTTCCACTAGCAAAATCCTTGGATTTCTGGAACACTGTGCATCCAGGGCCTACACTCATTTAAGTTACTAAGAATGATGTTACTATTTTATTTAGTCATTAATATACGTATGACCAACAAAGAGAATTTTTCTACCTGCTCACATCACCTCACTTCTCTCTTTCAAACTTTATTTCTACTTCATATGCAGCTACAGAAATGCAGTGATCACTCTTCATAAAAGCATATTTACCTTGATAACTCAGGAGAATCAACGGAAAAGTATTACAAACAGAATTTAGTACAGTGGAGAAATATGTAGAAATAGTAAATAGTAAATTAAAGATATAGTTTTTAAAAAAGACTTAATAGCAACAACAGACTTTAAAAAACCTAAACGTAACAACAACATGCAGGATCTGTATGAACGAAATTGGGAAATGCTACTCAATAACAGAAACTTTAACGAATGAAAAATATCATCTTGTTCTTGGATTTAAAAAAAAAATGTGATGATACCCATTTACCAAAGTTGTCTATAAATATAATATAATCTAGATTAATATAGAATAGTGGTCCCACAGGAAGTGGTCACTTAAGTGGGAGCTGAGACATGTACCCCAGAAACAGCCTCGCCGCCCTTTTCTGCTCCCCTCAGGGTGGCTGTATCGGCCCCCCACCCTCTCACCTCGCACCCCACCCAGCTCACTTACTGGCCCTGGATTCCACTGCTTGGCACCACATTTGGCCTGAGCGTCACCTCATGGCCCACGGAGACCAGGCTCCAGCAGCCCCCAACCTCCAGTCTGGTCCGTTTTCCCCTCAGGCCTGCGGCCCCAAGCTGCCTCCCACCCAGCCCCACCCAGGCCTGTGGCCTGGCCCCCTCTCACCTGCAGCCCCGTCCCACCTCTGGCCTTACAGGCCCCGCCCCTCATCTGTAAGCTGGATGTTTAGTGGTCCATTTAAACGAGACAGACCGGAATGAGGTGCCCCTGTGAACATGCAGTTTAATGAGGAAATACATCAATACTGTATACTTTATGAAATTAAAGAATACTCTGAAAAAGTTCAGAGAATAAAAAGACAAGACACAAACTGGGCAAAAATATGAATTTCCTAAAATACAGAGTACAAAAAGATTGAAAGTGAAAGAATGTGAAAAGATATACAGGCTGGTGCAGAAGCAGCTTTACAGCTGTTCTTATGGAAAATAACACAATTCGTAAACAATAAGACGATAAACTCTGTTTCTCGTACTCGCCACTCTGGACCTACTCCTGCCCCACCCTGTGCTATGCAAACGTAAACCCAGTGAAAACTGCACAGTAACCCGCCGTGGACTTCGAGGCAAAAAGCACGACTAGAGGGGAAAAGCGCTTCGTATCAAGAAGTTTCATTTACCAGGAAGATCCAAATTCACAATGTGCTTATATCACAAACTTAAATTATATAGAACAGAGAGGCACAGAGTAATTAGTAACCATAACAGATTCAGCCCCTCTCAGCAGGGATAGAGCAGGCCTCCTTCAGAAACAAGAGAGCTTCTCGGGAAATCCAGCAGGGATACCAGGAACACCGTGAGCCGCGAATCGGATGCATTCTCCACAAGTGAACAACCGTATGTGACTCTACCTGCTGGCTGCACTAGGATGTTATCCTCAAAATGAACAGAATGGCCCGAGATGCACGATTGGAACATTTCTTACATCGACTGTACTGTAATGAAGCAAGTTTCCAAAAAATTCAACAGACTGAAATTATATAAAATATGTTTCTTGCTCTCATTGTAATTAATCTGAGGCAGGAGATAGTCAGGAAGGAGGACACTCCGGAGGTGCCCCAGGAGATAAAGCACATGGATAAAGGGCGGAGACCCCGTCCTACGTCTGGCGGCTTCCGCATCTGGAGAAGCGTTGGATCCCAGCGAATCAGGACTGACCCTGCGCAGAAGATGCTGCCTGACCCCGGCTCCACTGTGACGAATTAGCACCGTGGGGCCCTCTTCCCCGTAGCCAATCAGGGAAAGGGAGGCCCACCCTACGGAACAAAAGTCCTCCAGCCCTTGAGTCCCGCCCTTTTTGCCCTGCTCCTGCTCCTGCTCCAGCTGCTTCAGCGGCTCCAGCGGCTCCAGCGGCCCCTGCGGCCCCTGCTGCCCCTGCGGCTGCGGCCGCGGCTGGTAGGCTCGTGTCCTCTCCTCTCTGCTCCTCTCTGCTCAGAGCTGGCCTGCTCCCATGTTCTGGGCGGCTTCATAAATCTGCTTTTCCTCGCTTTCTGCCATAAACTCTGTGTGTTCGGTTCCATTTTTTGTCCGCGATCACCAAGAACCTGGTTACCTGTGCCCACCTGTGACAAATCTAGAAAGGTAACTAGAAAGTTCTTACATGTGAAAGTTATGAAATGCACTCCTACATAAACCTCAAAATAAATCTCAATTGGAGTTAAAAATAATTGGAACTAAATAATAATAAAAATAATACATTAAAAAACATATGGGAAAATGTAGTGATAACTCTGCACATTAGAGAGAAACAGCTGAAAATTTACAAGTTTTGCATCCATATTACAAACCCAGAATAATACATTAAATCTAGAGAAAGTAGAAGAATAAAAATACACAGGTAGAGATGTCTGGAAGGGTTTATACTGAAAACAATAGCAGTGGTTCCCTGTTTGGGTAGGGTTTTCAATATTTTAGTTTTCTGTATAATTTAAGTAAGCTGCAATAAAAAACAGGCATTCTCAGTTTGTGTTTTTAAAAAAAATGCTAGAGGAGAACGTGGCACAATTTGAGAATAACAACAACCTAAACTGTCCTGGTGTCAACACCGGGGCCTCCTCTCTGCTCGCCCAGAGGGGCCCCTTTCCCCATTGGCGCTTCTTTGTGCGCAAGTGCAGCTGCGAGCAGAGGAAAGGCGGGGCCGGCCAGAAGGAGCAGCACCGCCCGGGGGGCAGGGATGGGGGGCGACTCGCCCCAGTGCTGCCTCGCGTCTGGGCCTCCTCACAGCCCTGAGCCTCGCAGCTAAGAAGCAGCCCCTCCGGGCTGACCCACGATTCACCTGTGACAACACGGAGCCTCCTCGCAGGCGCCTGCCCTCCTGGCTGTTCCGCATCAGGAGGAGCTACTTGCACTAAGGAGAGTTCCCTTCTTCCCCGCACCCCGACGCTGGGACTCCTGTTGGCCCTGAACTGGAGCCAACGACCATCAGTTCACAGACGCCAGATGCCAAAGCCGGACTCGGGACCCCGGACACAGACCCTGGAGCCCAGAACGGGGACCCTGGGACAGACCCACAACCAAAAGCTGAGCCCCCGAGCCCTGCCCCAATCCCAAAGCCATCCCCGAGACCCAGGCCAGACCACGGACCCTGAAAGCAGACACCAGGCACCAGAGACTGAGGCCAAGGCTGGACACCAGGCTCCACACACCAGGCCCTAGAGCCAGAGCTGCACGTGGACCCCACACACCAGCCCAGGGCAGGAAGCCGCACCCAGAGACCCCAGATCCCGGACACCCAGCCAAAGACAGATTCAAGCCCAGGCCACGGACCCTGGAGACAGAGCCCAGCCCTGTGACCAAGGCCCCACGGCCAGACTCCGGAGCTGGAGCCGGACATCGGAGCCCAGCGGCCCGATGCAGGAGGGGACCAGGTGCTCACATGGAGACAGAGCCAGGAGCCCACGGAGACGCTCCTGACTCCCCACGTCCGGGCGGCCGCCTCGCAAACACTTTTTCATGTCCGTGCAAATGCACAAGAGAGGAAATAACTCACAGCACCAGTACATTACACCAAACCCTGCAGAAATAGGCCAAAAAGGCTGACAGAGCAACAATAATAACTATACTAATAATAACGCTCACTCCTGCCGGGAGCCGTCCACGGTCCCTCGGCAGCTGCACTTCCCAAAGGTCAGCGTCCCAGCCATGATCATGTCACCAAAACTGTGGGGAATTAAAAGGTTGTTGTCATCACACCTTCTAAGAACTGGGCTAATGATCACACTAACATGACCAGATTAACAGGAGAGAGTCAACGTCTAATACACGCACAAGGGGATTCCCGTTCAAATGAATCCCAAATACAACGGGGTAACATTGGGTATGTAGGACATTTTGGAAAATGGAAGAACAGAGTCTTAGATTTCAAACGTGAAATGGGTGACGTGCAGGTAATTTAGATAACAGGCAGCACACTTGGCGGGTTCGTTTTGTTGGGCAACCCCCAAAACTGTGAGACGCAAGGGGTAAGGTAAGAGGGTCAGCAAGCTCTCGCTGGGAGTATCTCTGGCTAAGGACAAGGTGATTGTGCCAAAGCTCTCTTCCCAAACCAAATTTTGGCTACTCAGTATCTTAGGAAGAAATGAGATGATGACCCTAAGTGATTTCTCAGTCTTTCCTTTTTTAACAGCCAGTGAAAATCAACGCGCCACGCGCGAGCTGGTGGCCCTCAGCACGGCGGGGCTCTCTCCCCATCCTCGCGCCGCTGAAAACTGAAGCAGCCGTTCACTCCTTTACCACACTCCCCGGAAGCCAGCTTTCCTGGTTTTTCTTCTTTTCATAATCAGGAAAGAGCCGGGGGGCAGGGGAAGAAGCGAGGCGGCCTTGGCGGGCGCGTCCACGGGAACCCCCACCTGCTCCGCTCCGCGAACCCCCGGGCTGCACTGCGCCCCGCCCGCGCGCTGGAGGCTGGAGGCCGGGTGCGCAGAGCCGGTCGCCGCGAAGCCTCTTCTCTCCGCTCTCTCTTCCTTCCCGCAGGGGAGAGGACCCCCAAACCTGTGCGAGCGCGCGGCCAGGGCCCCGTCCCCCGTCCCCCACCCCATCGCCCTTCCCCCCAGACCCTCCTCGTGTCTCACACGGTCCCCGTTCCCAAACCTCGGTTCTCTCCGTTCCTCCCAACTTCTGCCGCGGACCATTCCCCCGCCGGCCCCCAACGTAACCCTTCCAACACCTCCCCCCGGGCGTCTCCGATCCGGCCGTCCCCGGTGCGCCCGCCTCACAGCGCCGCGCACGAACCCCCGTTCTCCCTCCAGACACGCCCCGCCCTTCTCTCCTCACAGGGGCTTCGCCCCGAACCCCGACCCCGGGAACGCACCCCGCCTGCCTCCGCCCCTCACCGGGCAGCGTCCTGGTTCATCCTCCCCGAAGATCCCGAGGCTCGCGGGACGGACATCGCCCGCGCCCCGTCCTCTGTTCTTCCACAGACCCGCGCGCCCCTCGCGGCCCCGCCGACGCCCCTCCGCCCACGCGGGCTCCTCCGCCGGCGCGTCGGGCCCTGCGGCCGCGGGGGGCGAGGAGAGCGAACGGCCGGGCCCAGGGGGACGGGCCGGCCCTGAGGCGGCTGAGCTGAGCGCGGGACAAGCCAGGAAATACAAGGGTAAAGAGGAGATTGAAAGGGGAAAAATGGAAAAAGATACACTATGCAAGCATAAGCCAAAGTAAGATTATATAATAAGGTACAGTGCACTGGACTGCAGAAAGCGTTCCTAGAAATGAAAGCACTTCCTATCAAGACAGTCCAAATTTGTACACACTTGGTAACATAAACTCCAATTATAAAAGACAGAGAGAAAGGGAAAAATAGTCAAATTTATAATCATAGTAGATTTAACACACGTCTCTCATTCAGGGATAGAACATACCTCCTTCAGAACAAAGACTCCCCCCCGCCCGCGAAAAATCAGTGAGGGTGTAAGAAACTTACAACAGCAAACGGGATCCAACTTTCATAGCTGTTCCTGCGCCCAACCGCCGCCTGGGGACGCGCGCTGAGTGTCATTCCGAGGACACACACGAGGTGGCAGCAGAGACGCGCACCCGGGACATTTTTAAAACTGACCCCATTTAACGACTAAGCGCGTTTCAGTAAACGTGCACCGCTTGCAACCGTATAAAGCATGTTTCTTGCTCTCATTGCCGTTCAGCTGGAAACCAGCAGCAAAAGGTAACTAGAAAGTTCATGTATATAAAAGTCATGAAATTCACTTCTAAATAATCCCCCAAGTAAATCACGATTAGAGTTAGAAAATAATTTGAACTGAAGGACAGCAAAAATACTTCCTATCAAAACTAACAGGAAAATGAACAGCGTAGGCGCAAATATTAGCAAAATACCGGTGTCCTCTCACCGCACGGCCAGCGGCCACTCCTGGCCCGCGGTGGCAGCTCCGGCCGCAGGCCCCGCGCGCTCCGTGGTCCGTGGTCGCTCCCCGGACCCGCGCTGACCCGCGCGATGCCGCTGCGCCGCAAAGATGCGGGACGGCGGGCCGCTGGTGCGGGAAGCCCGGCCAGGCGGGCGGGCGGGCGGAGACGCTGCCGCTGAGGGAGCTGGATGAGCCTCCGGCCAAGGAGGAAGGGCACCTCCTTCCGCTCGTACAGGAACGAGGTGGGGAGCGCCACTCACAGGGAGCCGGACACTCACCAGTTTTGTGCCCAACTGAAGCTGGTCCCGTCTTATGCTCCCGTGATAAATGAAGTCCACAAAGAGCAGAGGAAAGGAGACGTGCGGGCAGAGATGTCTGGAAGGGTCTTTCTGTCGCTGTTAACGTTTCTTAAGCTGGGATTTTTAATTAAGTTTAACTTCCTGTATTGTTTAAGGAAGCAGGAACAAACCAAACCATTTCATTGTTTCAATAAAAGAGTTAAAAATAAAAAATATAAACGACTGTGCTGACAGTAGAAGCCTTTCTTCGCTCACCCAGCCTGGCTTCTCGTCCGTCAGAAAGGAAAAACCATTCTTCCTACTTGCTTCGCCCAAAGCAGCGGCTCTTTTCATGTGTACTCCCTCGTGTGCAACGGCAGCAGTTCTGACAGAGGGAACTCCTTTAAGTGTTTCATCTCTACACTTGATCTGAGCCTGGGCCTGCCATTTACAAGCTATGTTCTTTTTCATTTTTAAGAGTTTATTTATTTACTTTTAGCGAGATGGGAAGGGAGAAAGGGAAAGAAACATCCATGTGTGGTTGCCTCTCACACACGGCCAAGTGGGGACCTGGCCTGTAACCCAGGCCTGTGCCCTGACGGGGAATCGAACCGGAGACCCTTGGGTTCACAGGCCGGCGCTCAGACCACTGAGCAGCACCACCCGGGGCTCTGCTATATTCTTTTAGAAACAGAACAACCCTCTCAGGATCTTTGTTTTGTCATTTGCAAAATTTCTCATGTTCATCATTTAAACACTTATTGCAGAAAAACCTCGAGTTGAGACTGGGCTTTGCCTCCCAAGACCCTGTGAGGTGAGACCTCACAATGCTCAGTAAACTGGCACCGGAAGCACTGCACCCCTAATCCGGCACGTGGTCTAGACGATGTGTTACAGAAAGTGGTGCCACAGGAAGTGCTCACTTAAATTGTGACCTGAGATGTGTACCCCAGAAACAGCCTGGGCACCCTTTCTGGCTTCTCACAGGCTTCCTGTAGCTGCTCTCACGCCCCCGCTGTGTGCTCACCTCGTGCCTCCCCCCACTGCTCACCTGCTGTCCCCCGGGCCCCATTACTCGCCTTACGTTTGGCCTGGCCCCACACATGGGGACGTGCCCTGCTGCTCATGGGGGGCCTCACTTGGTCCGCTCGCCCGGCCTGCGTGTGGTCTGAGGGGCTGGGCCTGGCCCAGCTTCCCACCCCAGGGCCCACCACCAGCTCTGCACCCCTCCCTTGCCCCTGCAGTTTGCCGCAGGACCACCCTGCCCCCTCATCCATTATGTTAGCTTTTAGGGGTCTATTTATGTGAAAATAGCCAGGAACCAGATAGAGTTGTAAACATTGTTTAATAAAGAGTAACATTAGTAATGTAAACTTTATAAACAAAAATATCTATAAAAGAATTTGTTCAGAGAATAAGACAAACCACCAACTGGGAGAAAATCTTTGCAAAACTCATATCTGATTTAAAAAAGAAACAAAAAACTTCTGCTCAAAATACAAAAAGGATTCTAAACAAACAATCCCACTAAAAAGGGGTAAAGATCCGAACAGGTACCTGGCCAAGGAAGATACACAGCGTGGACATAAAAACGGGGTCGCTATGGAAAGTGACGTCTTGGGAATCTGATCCTAAATTCCCAGTTCAGCAAGTCGAGGCTGGTAGTTATGCCCCAGACACGTAACTTTAGTCAAAGGCTTATCTTTGCCTTAAGCAAGTGTTGCGCATTGTTTCTATGTTATCTACATTTACATGCCTACGAAATGTCCCCTGGCCAATACGAACCTTGTTCTCGCCAACCCTCATGTTATATGCTTTATGTTTCCTCCTTAATTCCAAATGCGTGGAAGAAACACAACCCTGACAGTGCCTTTTCAAAGCTACTCAGGAGAAGTAATGAGCAGACACTGGGAACTGAGACGCAAGCGATACTGCACAGGTGAGTGGTCTCTGTCGCCACTCCTGGCCAGCCTATGGCTTCAAAGTAGAATATTCTCAGGTGAGTGTGTAAACTTACATAAAAAATGAACTATTGTCTTCCATTCTAACAGACAGAATAGCGGATTAAAATGATAAAAATGTGCCTTTCCCTAATCAAAAGGCCAGCAGTGGCAGGAGCTGACAGAACCAGGAAAGCTTTGACGTGGTGCTTCTTTGAACATTTCACAAGATTATAATTAAAAGATGACTTTTATTTGGGAGAGAGTTTAAAGTCTCTCACACACCGTACATGAGGAACTAGAAGTTATTTGCATATCTATTGTGAAAAAATTTATCAATCTAAATGTAACAAAAAATTACTGCACATGATACCAAGTATGCATAACATGGGCAAGGAATGCACCAGGCATTCTGGTCCCCAACCATTGCTTGTACTCGGGTGTCATTCTGAAGAAAAACGCTGGATGGCAGCAGGTATGGGCTTTTCCTTATGACTTCAACTTCGGTGTTATACTCAGTGGCAGCAGAAAAGAGTTTCTCCGTCATCTCCACTCAAGTGTGCATTCCGTTCCCAGGGTGCGCACTGGGTGACCGCAGGGAAGGGCGTTCACTAGCTGTACACTAAAGGGCAGGAGTGAAGAGCACTTTCCGGTGTCCTCCACTCCGCGTCGTGCCCAAGATGCACACTAGCGGGCAGCAGAGAGTGCATTTTCCCAGCGACCTCCACTAAGATGGTGTCCCTTATTTGCTCACTCACGGGAAACAGAGAAGTGCTTTTCTTCATGACTTGTACTCACATGTAATTACCAATTTGCACATTAGACGGCAGCAAAGAAGTGCTTTTCCTGGGGAACACTGAAGTGCTATTGCCAAGAAGTGTTAGCAGCAGACAACAGCAGAAAAGAACTGTTCCTGGTGACGTCCACCCAGGTGTTGTTCACGAGGTGCAGACTGAACGACAAGAAAGAGGAACTTCTTATGATGGCATGCGCTTGGGGGTATTCGCTAGGTGCACGCTGAATGAGTGTGGGGAGTGGCCTCCTTCAGGTGTTCTTCCCAAGGTGCATACTAGACGCCAATTAGGAATTGACTTGTGACCCAACTCAGGTGTTAGTCTCAGGTGTGCAAGGGATGGCAGCAGAGTAAAGCTCTTTCCAGTGTGCTACACTCTTGTGTTATTTTAAACACGTGCACTAGATGCCAGCAAAAATAACTTTTTATCACGTTATACTTTCAGGTGTTAATCATTAGTTGCTCAGTAAATGGCATAAGAGAAAAGCATTTCCTGGTAATCTGAATTCTAGTGCTATATTCCAGATGCACAGTAAGTGACAGCGGAAAAGAGCTTTTCCTGGTGACACTCGGATATTATTCCCAAGAAGCACACGAGATGGCAGCAGAGAATTACTTTTTATGATAACATACACGCAGGTGTCCTTCACTAGTTGCACACTAGATGGCAGCAGAGAACTGAGTTTCCTGATAACCTACCCTCCTGTGTTATTCCCAAAATGCAAACTCGATGCAAGCAGAAGAGAGCTTTCCCTGCCGGTTCCACTGAGGTGTTATTCCAAACATGCACATAAGATGGCAGAAGAACAGAGCTTTCCTGGGGATGTCCATGCTGCTGTTATTCCCAGTACACAAACTGACCACAGCAGAGAATAGTTTTTATGACCTGCAATTACTTGATATTCACTAGTGGCACACTAAATAGCAGCAGGGAATACTCTTTTCATGACCTTCACTCAGCTGTTACAAGAGATAGCAGCAGAAAAGAGCATTTCCTCCAAAAATTAAAGTTACCATATGACCCAGCAATATCGCTTTTGAATATAAACCCAAAAGAATTGAAAGCAGGGGCTCAAAGACGTATTCGTAAACTAACGTTCCCAGCAGCATTATTCACAACAGCCACGAGGTGGGGCAGTTGCCCTGTGAAGGTGGAGGCTCAGGGCACCCTGTTGGTGGCTGCAGCCCTGGGGTGCCCGCGGCCGCCACAGCGCACAGGAGCCGGGAGGAGCGATGGGGGACTCGCCCGTGACACCCTGACGGTGGAGCTTCCAGACGGGACCTGTGAGGGGATCGGCTTCCGTTGTGCAATCTCCCATCATGGCTGGTTTTTTGTTTTGGGGTTTTGGGGGTTTTTTCCCTTTCTGAGCACCTATGTAAGAAATAAAACAAAATTAGAGCCAGTGTCAAAAGAGGCAGGGACAGGTACCACCCCTGGGTCAGTCCGTGGGAGGAAGGTGAGGCGGGATATCTAATCTCCAGACAAGAAGCAGGGGGCCCAGGTTTCCAACGCTAGAAGAGTGAGAAGGTACAAGAGGGGAATCTGCCCCTCTTGTCAGGATTTCAGGGGCCAAAGCAGCAATGTGACCCCAGAGCCGCTAGACAGGAAAGGGCCAGGACAGGAGGAGGCCACGCTCCCCACACTGGGGCGCCCGGTCCGGCTACCGGGAGGCCTACGCAGCAGGGAGAGAAGAGCAGCCACCGAGCCCCAGGGCCTCACAAGAGTCGGCGGGAAAAGGCGCAGCCCGTCGCCCTCACCTGCGAACACTCAGACGGTTGCCCTTCGCCAACCACTCGGTGGTCTGCCCTACAACCCTTTGCAAAGGTTCTTGTAAATACAACCCACATGAGAGTTTCACTCTGCCATCAAAACCAATAAAATACTTAGGAAAAATTTAACCAAGGAGGTGAAAGCTCTGTTTACTGAAGACTATAGGATATCAATGAAAGAAATTGGAGAAGATACTAACAAATAGAGAGCTATCCCTTTTTTATGGATTACAAGAGTTCAAATTATCAGTCCTACCAAAAGCTAGCTGTACATTCAGTGCAGTCCCTGTCAAGAGTCAAATGGCATTTTTTCACAGAAATGGAAAAAAAAAATTCTAAAATGTGTATGGAACCACAAAAGACTCTGAATAACCAAAGCAATCCCAAGAAACAACAAAGCAGGGAGCATCACACATCCTGATTTCAAACTATACTACAAAACCATAGTAATCAAAACAGTATGGTCCTGGCATTTAAAGAAACAGACATATAGGTCAATGAAATAGAATTGAGACCCAGAGGTAAACCACACATAATGGTCAACTAATATTTGACAAGAGAGCCATGAATATTGAATGGGAAAAATATAGTTTCTTCAGTAAATGGTGCTGAGATCGGACATCCACATGCAAAAGAATGAATCTGATCTTCTATTTAACACCACTCAAAAGATTAACTCAAAATGGATTAAAGATGTAACTGTAAGACCTGAAACCATAAAACTCTTAGAAGAAAACAAAGGGGGAAAGTTCTTGGACACTGATTTTGCAAACATTTTTTGGATGCGACACCAAAAGCACAAACCACAAAAACAAACAGACAAATCAAATACAAAGTCTCTGTGCAGCAGAAACTATAATTAACACAAGAAGACGGGCCTCTTCGGGATGGGAAATAAAATGCAAATTATGTATCTGATCATTTGAAATATAACTCAATAGCAAAAGAACAAATAATATGATGTAAAGATGGGCACAGGGCCTCAAAAGGTGTTTTCCAGAGAAGACCTACAAATGGCCAACAGGTGCAAGAAAAGGGGCCCAGCATCACTAACCGTCAAGGAAATGCAAATCAAAACCACAGTGAGGTATCAGCTCACACCTGTCAGAGTGACGATTATCAATAAATCAACAAACCACAAGTGCTGGTGAGAAGGTGGAGGAAGGGGGGCCCTTGTGCACGGCTGGCGAGAATGCAAATCGGTGCAGCCACTGTGGAAAGCGGCACGGTAGCTCCTCAAAAACATCGAGACTAAAACAGCCACGCGCTCTAGCCATCTCGCTGCTCGGCCTGTGCCTGAGGGGAACGAAATCACCACAGTGAAGAAACGTCTACGCTCCACGGTCACTGCAGCATTTTTTACAATAGCCAACATACGGAAGCATCCTGTGTCCATCGATGGGCGCATAGACCCAGAAGATGTGGTGTGCGTGCACGGTGGGACATTTTTAGCCATTCAAAGATAAAAAGCCAGCCATTTGTGACGAGGGGGATGAAACTTGCGGGCATTATGTTTAGTACTGTAAGTCGGAGAGAAACAAATACTTCATGATCTCACTTATTTGTGAAAACTGAAAACAAAGCCAAAAGGCTCATAGAACAGATGTAGGTCAGCAGTTGCCGGGGCAGAAGGCGGGGAGCTGCGTTGAGGTGGTCAGAGCTCACACTTCAGTCGGGACAGATGCGCGTTCTGGGAATCTAACTTACAGGCGGTTGACTGTAGTTAACAACATTGTTGTATTTATACTTGAAAGTTGCTAGGAGAGTAAATCTCGAAACACACACAACGGAAACTACGTGAGGGGATGGAGGTGTTGACTAAGTTTACTGTGGTCGCCATTTCACCATATCTATCATCCTGACGTTGAGCACTTTCAACGTACAAATCTGGAAAAAATGCAGTTCTAGTATTAGAAAGATGAAAGAAGCGGTGGCGCTTGCGGGTGGTCTTTAAGGAAGACGTTCGGAACGACGTGGGGAGGGTTGATGGGGCCACGCCACAGGAGAGTTCGACTGGCGCGGGGTGGGGGCGGGGGGCAGGGCCGGAGGGCCTGGAGCCACCACGGCGGCCGCCCCCCGCCTGCCTTGCCCAGGCCCCAGGGTTTCTCGGAGGGGCTGCCCGGAACGGCTGGGACACGCAGCCCCCTGCCCCGGCCCGAGCATCCTCCCCAGGGCTGCAGCTCTGCCTCCGGGGGGAGTCCCTCTCCAAAATAAATCAGGCTATCATGCGGGAGAGGCCGGCTGATGTCCTGCAATTTGCATACCGCAGAGGAGGCTGCAAAGCCATTTATCTCTCCAGAGCAGCCTGCTGTGGTCCCTTCCATTTTTTTTAAGGGATTGTTCCTAAATGCCTGATCAGTTTGCAGTGATTTATAAAAGCTCCAGCTTGCCCATTTCACTCTAATGACTGGACAGATTTACGCAGCCGCCTTGGCTTCGGCTGCTTCAAGGTGCCCTCCTGCAGCCGCTGCCCTGGGGGGGCCCTGGAGGTCAGACCGCTCCATGCTTGGACTTTGCTCGATTTCTCCTCCCTTTTGCCTTAGTCCTCACCCTCCCTTTGGAGGAGCTGGTGCCTCTGAGTCCCAGATCTTTCTAGGGTTCATCCTCACTAAGCAGCACCTTTGCAGCTTCCCCACAACCTACACACACTCAGGTCTCGTCGTCCTCTGCTCAGAACCGCTGACACCTGTCAGCTATTGGTGGCCTGTCCCGTTCGCCTGTCCTGTGAGCTTACACTGTCTAGTACGTTCAGTCCATGATTTCCAGAAGTCTGACTCTTTGCTAACCTTCCTTGAGGTCCCTACTTCTCTAAAGAGCTTGACAGAAAGTGGGAGCAGTGACTCACAGGAACACTTCTGCTGGGCTCGATGCATTAAGGTTGGGCTGCACCAATTAGGTTCTTCGGACATCTATTTATAGAGGCCCTGCCACGGGCCAAGGGTGTTCTAGAGGAGCGTGCAGCTCGGAGGGCGTGGGGGGACAGGTCACAAACGCCAAGCCAGTCGGCACTGCCGTGCGGCCCTAAACCCTCTGGCAAGCACAGTGTTGGAGCCATTTAATGGCTGGAGTGCGGGGACCAGTCCGCTGGCGGTCAGCGTGGGCCTCCCGGGGCAAGGACGGCGCAGCTGTGTGCTGGTGGCCCGGTGGCCCGAAGGAGCCGGCACTGCCACGCCGGGGGGGGGAGCTGCAGCCACGGCTCCGAGGGGAAGCCGAGGGCCCCGAGGAGCGTGAAGGACAGCCAGGCGGGTGGGCCAGCGGGTGGAGAGGCCGGAGGCCCAGCAGGCAAGGCGCGGGCCACAGGCCCGGAGAGGGTCTGAGCTCCCAGAACAGCGGGAAGCATTTGTCTGGGGGGTGCAGGGGTGACCTGACTGGAGCTTCCTGAGCTCCAACTGGACGCCCTCCCACAGCCAACGGACAGGGGGAGGCAGCAGGGGAGCCTCAGGCCCCGGGGCTGAGAGGGGCTGGCTCCGGCTGAAGAGAAAGCACAGTCCTGTCGGGCTTCCTGGTTCTTTGGGGAGTCTGAGCGGCCGTTCAGAGAACAGGGTGATTGAGAACACAGTTCTGGGATGTTCATTTAAAAGAGACTTTTTACAGGGAGTGCCTGTGGGGGGGGGGGGGTGCGCCTGAGCATGGGCGTGAGCGCACCAATTTGTGGGTGCGCATGACTGCCCCCACAGCTGCCGTCGACCGTGGGGAGATGGTCGCTGCTACGTCCCACCCCCTCCTTTGGAAACACCTGTGGGACCCGTCCATCGGCTCAGAGGTCGGGGGTGGGGCAGCGGAGCCCAATGCTCACGGGGGACCAGTGGCAATACACACTAGCGTGACCTTCTCTGACCTCCTGTCTCGCTGCCGCGGCCCCTGCCCCCTCTCCTGTTTCTTGGGTTGCCTCCAGAATAAACCTGCTCTCCCAAAGTCATCAGCCCAGGACCTTTGAGGGAGACTGACAGAGTCTCGACCCCAGCCGACAACTAGTCTAGTGTGGCCCCCGCAGCCCTGAACGCAGTGCACGGGGCAGCCTGGGCAGCAGTGCCAGAGCCAGAGCCGGTGCCAGGGGAAAGGAAGTCAGCTCTGCAGTCTCTCAACCTGGCGCCGGGGGACCCTGCCCACCTCAGACATGACGTTGGACGGATTTCCTACCCTGTCTGAGTCACCTCTCCCACGTCGATAAGCGGGTGTGAGGAGGGTTCCCCAATGGAGACGAGCATAGAAATCTGGGGTGCTGGCTGCAGGTGCAGGTTCCAGGCTCCCCTCACTGGGCCTGCGGGGCTGCCGCCACCTCTCCACCTGAACTGCTAGAGGCTCAGAGGGTCGTCTGGCCCCTGAACGACGCCGTCCTGGGCTCAGTGGCAAACCACGTGCAGGGCACCCGCGCAGGGAGGCCCTGCTCGGCCCCCTGGGCCGACGTCACCGGCAGTGAGGGCGATCACGGCAGTTCAGGGCCACTGTTCCCGAGGCGCCGCTTGGGATGACTGCGGGAGCCAATCACTGAGGAAGGAGCAGGATGGCAAGAGCCACTGGTGCCTACGGCAACCACTCCAGGGGACAGCAGACGCCCAGGGACCCCAGGCTCGGCACCTGCAGAGAAAAGCAGAGTGGCAACCTCCCACAGGCAAAGCCACCGCCACGTGCCTTCGGTCCGAGCGTACCAGGAAGGGGTGCCGTGCGTTCCCCACCAGCCCAGGGCGGCAGCGGCTCTCTCCCCCTGGTGCACGGGGAGTGGCTCTTAGCACAATATTTATCTTACCACGTAAACGAAGCCCGCTGGTTAGAAAAACAAGTTTTATTGCATTCTTGGGCAGTGCACTTGCTGGCTCGGCTCCGAATAAAGCCATCTGCGTCTGACGGTGGAAATAACTTATCAGCATAAAGCCTGGGTAAATCGGATTAAGAAATCTGTGTGCTCAGAAAGTGGACGTAAGACATTTAGAAATGGAAAACAGGGCCCGAGAAGTCGGGGTGGCAGCCGAGCCTGCGGAGCCAGCCTCCTGGCTCCCACCCCAGTGGCCGCACGTCACCTGCTGCAGGACTGGGGTCCGGCGACTTGCCTTCTCTGTGCTTCAGTCTGCACACCAGGCAAGGAGGTCGAAGGCAGTCACGCGTGCTCCCAAAGTCTGGAGGACCAGGCCTGTCAAGACTGGAGCTCAGCGACATCCACTTCCGTGTCAGAGCGTGAGGGTGGAGTTGGTCCCATGGGGCAGGGTAGTCAGGAGGTGCCGAAAAGCTCAAGATGAACCTTGCTCTAATGCAGTCATTGAAACATCAAATGCATCATCCATGAGGAAGAAAACATCGACTATGTGCAGAAACACAGGGCGCCGCCTGGCCTTGCCAGCCACACCCTAACACCGGCCCCGGGCTGCCAACGAAACGGTATTTACTGAATCACGCCGCCCCCAAGGGCCACGGTTGCTGCTTTGAATTCCAGAAAGGACAGCGTTAAAATGGTACTTATTCTTATCATTGAGTTTCCTGGCACCGTCTTCAGTTTTGCACCCAGGTGGGCACCTCGCCTGCCTCACCCTGGCCCCAGCCCCGGATATTTTCCTTCTCTATGAACTTCAGAGAAATTCTAAGTCGTCCGCTGGCTGCAGAGCTCTGAGGGGCCGGACGGCGCAGAACGGCTGTTGACGCCACTGTGCAGCGCTTTGGGGGCGAGGCTGCAGGGCTGCTCCAGGGTCACCGTGGGGTCAAGCTCCCTGTCCAGAAAGAACAGCGATCTGCTTTGGATATGTTCTCTTTCACCCACCAAGCGTATTTTTAAAATTAAGCTGAATGCCAAGCCAAGAGAATGGGCACAGTGGGGGAAGCCTGGATGGAAAACTCCAGAACCAGAGCTGCCGCTTCTCCATCCTTGGTTGGACCTGGCCGTGCACGCAGACGAGGCACTAACACTCGTGCATGTGCGCGCGCACATTCTCACACACACATACACACACAGGTGCGCATGCGTGCTCTCTCTCTCTCTCTCTCTCTCTCTCTCTGTTACACACGTGCACACACCCGTGGCTGCCCAGGCTGAGGAGGTTCTGGCCCAGCAGCAACGGCCGCGTCCTCTAGGCTGACCTCTGACCTGGAGTTCATTTCTTTGTGTTAACATGAGTTTTGTGACACTCTCCAGGGTTTAAACACTGTTCAGTCATTTTTTGAATCATATTCAATTTATTGAAGTTATGCTCGTTTTTCCTCCAACTTTTAATTCAGCTTCTAAATCTTATTATTTTATTTATAAATCACACATTTAGGCAATCTTGTTGAAGGAGATTTTGCTTAGTATTTGAGCTCATTTGTTGAACTTGGTTAACTAAGCCTTTTTAAACACATTAAACTTAATTTATGAGCTGACTATATTTAATTTCCTTTTTTCAGAACTTCAGTTTACTTCTATCGTATGGATTTCCAAAACTTACCAAGCAGTCAAGTAATTCTTGTACCTTAAAAATTAAAGTTACACAGCCACGATGAGGCACAGCTCCCTCGGGTGCAGCGATGCCGGCCCCCCAGCGGGGCCGCGTCTGGGGGCGCCGTGGTGCCTCCGGGTCGAGGGTCCGTACGGCTCGGGCATTGCCCCATTAGGCTGATTTCTCTGGGCCGGTTTCTTGCTCACGTCCCTTTCTTTAAATCTATATCCTTATTTAAGAGATGCTTACCCGGGAAATAGGTGTCACTTCCAAAATTTGGTGGCTACCTTTTTCAAGTGAATTTGAGCTCACTTTCTCAGATTCCTGAAAGTTCCCAACGACCGGAAATCCCAGGTGGACTGCAGACTGGCTCCCGACCTCGGCAGCGGCCGCAGCCGCCCTCCCACAGCCCACGGGGCAGACGGGCCCAGCCACGGTGCCCACACACCTGGAAAGAGGGAGGTGCAGGTGCTCAGTCCCGGACGTGGGACGCAGGCCGCAGCCTCTTTCTTAGGGAACAGAAGGATCCTGTTTTTGTATATAAACAGACCAGTGCGTTCCAGCTTCTGGCAGATACAGAAATGCTTCTCCAGGAACTTTCCGGGCAAGAAACTCTGCAGGCTCGCCTTACACAGGCGGGAGGGGAAGAGCTGTTTGGGGGAGGGTGGGAGTGGCCACCTGCTGAGACTTCGGGACTGGGGCCCAGCGACCTCCTGAGGACACTCGTCCTGCCATTGGGTTTGGGACTGTCCTCGAACCCTGAAGGAAATCCCGAGGACGTTTGCGGGTTTATTTCAACGGGTGCCCTCAGCCCCCTGGGTCCCCGGGCAGCGGCCCTCAGGAGCGCTGGCTTCGGGGCCTGAGGGCCGCCCCGCCCGCCGGTCGCAGCCCTGCAGAAGCTCGGCGCCTCCCCTGCGCGAGCGCACGCGCCGCAGAGGCTCGTTGAAGAGCCCGCTGAGGCCCGGAGCGCAGCCTGCTACCCGGCCGGCCCCTGCTGCTCCGGGAGGCGGACGAGCTGCGAGCGCTCCCAGCACCGGCGGCCTCTGCTCGACGTTGCGTGATGGGAACAGGCCGAGGCGTAGAGACGAGAGCCCTGGGGGGTGAGCACGAGGCCTGGGTGTCGCTCGTCTTGGTTTCCCTGAACCATCCGGGCCACCGTGGGCCCCACTCAGCCGGCTGAGCCATGTTTCCTTAACTTGAAAGCAGGGACACTGGACTGACGTGCTCCCATCGTGTCTAAGGCGGCTTGGCCTCCGGGCCCTGTGACGCCTGTCGGACCACCTTGTCGTGCGACGGGCAGGCAGCGGCCTTTGTCTCTGTGCCCTGGGCTGCGGGCGGAGTCGGGGGGCTCTGCCTGCGCCGGCGACCGAGGCTTCCGTTCTCCGTGCTCCTCGACGCCATCTCGCCGGCTGATGGGCCCGCGTGCGGCTGTTACAGAAATTTATGGCCGCCTCAGTGCCTGCTCTTATCAGCGGCGCTAACCACATTTGAAGCTTTTTGAGTTTTCTGCTTTGACTAATGCCTTGCTTTTACGGCCTCACCGGCCTTTAAATGCCGGCTGGACTCGGGTGTGGGGGAAGGGGCGAGACCCTGCAGGCTGCGCCGCGCAGCCCGGGGGGCCGAGCCCGGGGGCGGCCGGGGGCGGGGGGAGACAACGGTGATGAAGCGACACTGGTTTTCTTTGCGATCTACATTATCGCATGAATTTTAAAACAGCAGTTGAGAAGCGTGATTGATGCTCCCCCGATGGCAAAGGGGGTCCCCCACATCCAAGAGGCTAAGGACCACCCCCGTGCGGCCCAGGGGGCGAGCTCCTCGACCCCGGGGAGGGTCGGGCCATCCGGTCTGAGCCCAGCCTCCTGCACCCAGCACTGCGCGCGCACGCGTCTCGGAGAGCGGCCCCGGCTGAGGCGCCAGGCGCCGGCCGCCCCGCCCACCCACGGGTGGCGCCCAGCCCAGCCCGGGAGCCGGGCTCTCTCAGCGATGTCTGTGCTCGGGAGACCCGGCCGGCAGGCCGCCCCCGTGCGCCCCCGGGCCCGGCACAGCCCTCCCGCCGACCCGGGCCCGGGCCCGGGCCCGGGCCGGCCCCGCCGCTCCCGCCACACGAACGCCTGGCAGGTGTCGGGGCTGCGGGGCTGCCACTGGCCGCCCTCGCACAGCCCACACCGGGGTCTCCGCCAGGTGCGGTTCTGGGGTGCCGAGGGCGCAATGGTGACCGTTCCGTGCCCGTCGGGAGCGTGCGGCCTGCCTCTGCCCCACACCACGTCACACTCAGGGTGACCGTCACCCGATATCTGGCCGCTCCCAGGGATTAACTCGTGACCTCGCCTCAGGGTAAATGGCTCAATAAACACCAGAAGGGCTGCGCGGAGCAAGCGGAACTCGGGAGAAGCTCCGCGGCTGCACGACCAGGGGAGAGCGAGGGCCTCCTTCCGGCCTCTGTGCACGCCCCGCCCACTTGGAGGCCTCTGATTGGCTGATGAGGCGTTGAAGCCAGTCAATCAGAGCGTGGCCACAGCTGTGGTTTCTCCTCGACGGCCTTTACCGCGCGCACCAACAAACAGGGTTTCTCCACAATAAACACTTTTTATAATACCAATAACACCGCTCCAGGGAGCACCGCCGACATAAAACACGCCGGCCAGCCACCGGGGCGCGGGCAGCCTGTCTGGTTCCTGCCTCCTGGGGCTGCAGGCGGGGCTGGGGCGAGGGAGGCCGAGGGGGGCCGAGCGGGACGAACCCCTGCCCCCGCCATTGTGCGTCTTCGCTTAAAGCCTCACGCTCTCGGCCACGCGTGGGGGGCGACGGCGGACCGGGTTCAGCAGCGGGAACCTTCCTGCCGGTGCAGTCGGCGGTCCTGTGTTTGTGGCGGGCCGTTTGGGGCTGTGCACCTGCCAGCCAAGCTTGAGTCCGGGCCCTCGATATGGAATTCTAGCCCTTGGCCAGTTCTCCTGCCCAGCTTTCTACTGCGGCAGGGTTATTTTAATCCCCGCCGTTTCCAGAAAACATCGCCTCCTGTCGCCCGCATTCATGAGGGGCCCCGCGAGGAGGGTGGGGGCCGCCACCGGGCTTGGGCTCAGCCCATCGGCTTCCCTCCGGCCGGTTCTGAGTCCATGTGCGTCCCCTCCCCCACTGCCGCGGGGGAGGGGGGGTTGGAGCCGCGGCTCCGCAGTTCCTGGCAGAGGGGGCGTTTCGCTCTGTAACGAGGGAACGCGACAGCCAGGGCCAGAGGGTCCTGTGCCGCGGACCGCAGGTGTGACTTTCAGAGGAATCGGCCCGTTCTGCGTGTCAAGGCTCAGCGAGTGGCAGCGGCTGTTTGCAGACTGTTGCCCACGAACTCTAGCTGAGCGGCGAAGAATCGGCTCCCTGCCAGGGCCCCGGGGCTCGGGGTGCGAGCCTCGCCGGAGGTGAGGTGAACAGGCGGGCCGCTTGCAGCTCTGGCTACGGCCCTCGCTCTCTCCCCAGGGCCGGCCTGTCCCGGACTGAGCGGCCAGGCGGAGGGCTGGTTTCGTGGTGCTGGTTGCTCAGCCCCCGTCTCTACGAGGCCAGCACGGGAGCCGGGCTAGGGAGCCGGGGTCCCGGTCCGGTGAGCAGGGAAGCGCTCACACAACCCCAAAGCAAAGCAGGGAAACCGAATGCATCTAGGTCAGTTTGGTTCCTTGTTTCTTCTTTAACATTAACGCCAAATAGCATCTGTCCTCTTGCGTGACGCCCGGCCTGAGAGAAGAGTCGAACCGGACCCGGACAGGCAGGAAATTGTTGTTTAGAAGGTGACACTCTCGGCTGACAGGGAGCCGCTGCCCCACCGGGGCCTCTCCAGGCCCCGCTCCCCCTGAACACACCAACCCCGCGCCTGCCAATCGCCTCGCTCCCCTCGGGGCTCCGCGGAGCCTCCCCGCACAGAGAGGGGAGAAGGGAGGTCTCTTTGGTCTTTCAGAAGCAGCGATTCAGCCTGTTCAGCGTCTCTCGGGACTGAGCCTCCCCCTTTTTAATTTAGTCAGGCCGTTGCTTATAAAATGTCCTCCTGCGAAAGAGTATTCCATTTTAATCATGACTTGTCTTCAGAAAAAGAAACGGAAACGTGTCCACTTGATACGCGAGGACCACAATGTGTCCTCCTAATACCGTAACAGCCACAGGTTTACGAACCCTTCGCTGACACGGCCGAGGAGGCCTCAGGCCGCGCGGCTCTGGGCCCGCCCCCGCCGCAGGGGTCGACGGGAAGGCCTGAGGGCGGAAGGCGCTCCCTGACGGACGGCCGGCCGCAGGGCCGGCAAACGAATCCACAGCGCCCAGAAATGCTTTAGGCGACTCACGAAGATTTGAGCACATTTATTCCACATACACATTCCACTTTCCCCCGTGTGATGTCGGCGAAAACCCGGCGCGCACAGGTCCTGCGACCCCAGCCCACGGGGGACGAGGCCCTGTGTCTTCTCCCTCCCGTCCGCATTTTCCTGGGATGATTAAACCTAATCAGTTGTCTCGCGCTTCCAAACCGCGGGACCCCCGAGCGCTGCCGCAGCCAGGTCAGCACTGACCGCCCCCAGGAACGGGGCCTCCGCGGCTGTGTGCCAGCTGGTGCGGGGCCGCAGGGCCCCGGGGCCGCCCTCGCACCCCGCGCGTTCTCCCCGGCTGCCGCGCCGCGGTCCCGGGCCTGCCTGCCGCCGGGCCCGGGGCTCCTTCGGGATGCCGGTTCCCCGACCCACCCTGTCGGCCGCTTCACTTTACCGAGGTCCTCGGGTGGTCCGCGGGGACACTGCCGCTCGACAAACCCTGAGCCCCACCCCCACCACTCCCCCCGCTCCCCGCCTCTGTCCCCAGAGCCCCGGAAGCTCCCGGAAGCTCCCGGAAGCGCTGAAGAGAAGGCGCGACAGCGAAGCTTCGCCACCGCGGGCCGTGTGCGCGCCGCCGCTGACCGAGTCTCAGCTTCCTCGCTTGAAAATGAGAAAAAATAATAGTACCGGTTCCAAGGAAAGGACGAAAGGACTAAACAAGGTAACTTTGCGGAAAGCTCACAAAATACGACGCGGCACGCGCGAGTGTGCAGTCGGTGGTAGAGGTCCGACCGATGAGACCAGCGTCAGTTCTGCTCTACACTTTGTACGAAACCTTTAGGAACTCTTTTCCCAGCCTCTTCAACAAAAGTCTAATTTTTAGCAAAAGTGGCTGCACACGATCAAGACCGTATCTCCCAGTCCCCCTGGCACCTTGGTGCGACCCAGTGAGGAACCCGGCGGGCCTTATGGAAGCACAGTGTTCACAAAAGTGGTGCTGCCGCAAACGGAAGAAGGTGTTACTCGGATGCTGCTCCGCCGGAGAACGGGGGTGGGAGGGGGGCGCTGACGCCCTGTCCCAAAGCTCGGCTCCTCCGCGAAACCCACGCGGCCCAGCGGCGGCCTCGGCGGAGCGAACGCCCGCGCCCGTCCGCGGCCCATTTCAAAGCGCCGTCCTTGGGAGCCCGAGGCGGCTGCTGAGCGGGCATCCAGGTGGCTTCGCCGGGCCTGGCTGGTGTCCGGCTTCCCGGAGGCTGCGCGTGGAGCCGGGACCGCAGGGTCCGGTCTCCTGGCGAGAGAGCGGCGAACACACAGGTGACGCTCCGGCAGGTCATCCCGGGGCCCCGCCCCCGGAGGCCATGGGTCGGGAGACTGCCATTCCGGCTGGGGTGTCGGAACGACCCACTAACTTCCTAAGCGTCCCGTGCTTGGAGGGGAGGGGCGCGGCAGGGGTACGGCCGAGGGCGCCCCTTTTTATCCAATTGTCTGCCCGGCCTTGGGCGGCTCGTTGTCTTCTGCTTCCCTGTGCTCAGAGCCAGCGGCTCCCTCGCCACGCAGGCAGTGGGGGAAAGTCGCCACGCTCCGCGCCCAGGCTGCCTGGCTCCCTGCCCTCAGCCCTGGCTGGGTGGGCGCTCTACTGACCGGGTCCAGCCACTGCTTCCCCCGGGGGAGGCCGTGCCCAGCAGCTTGCGGTGTCTGTCGGGCCTGACCCCTCTGCGCTGAGCAGCCGCGCGGCCGGGGCGCCGCCATCAGGCGAACCTCTGCACCCGATCCGCAGGGGGCCGCCCCCCTCCCTGTAGCTTGGCACCGTCTGCCAGCGCCCGCGCAACGCTTGCTGGTAAGGGGTGGCCGAGAGTGGGGGCTCACCCAACAGCAACAACAGTATTACGTGTGACTGCTAGGAAGCCACCTTAATAGGCAATGGGCAGACCCTGCTTTACCTTCTTTTCTGTGGACTGGACTGTGGATGTGATGGCAGGAGTCCACGCAGCTATTTTGGACCATGAGGTAGAGACCCGCCAAGCAGCAGGGTGAAAGGAAGCTGAACCCTGGGGCTCTGGGATGCCACATGAGCAGCCCTGGGTGCTGCCTCGGACTTTGCTCTGTGGGAAACAAATAAGTATCAGTCTTACTCAATCACTATTATTTTGGGTAATCCTTCCCTGGCAGCTGAACCTGAAGTGAAGCAATAAAAGTGGTTAAGGAGGCCCAGAATCCCAGGGGGCATTCTGGAGGAAAGGGTGTCCCAGGCAATGAGGCAAGCTCACAGGGCTCATGGGAGACAGCAGCTCTGGCGGGGGCGGGCTCTGCCTGGCTCCCTGTGCGTACCCAGCAGCTGGGCGGCTGCCGCAGGTGATGGTGGGAGTGCAGTTGTGTGGTCAGCCTGGGGTCTTTCTTACACTTCCCACGAAGGCCGGGCCCAGCCTCTGCTCTCCCAAGTCTGGCCTTGTAGATGGACATGAGGAGGGAGCGCCTTGGGGAGGCGGCGGCAGCAGAGCCACCGGAGGCTGAGTTCTGGTGCTTGGTTCAGGGACCATGAAGCTTGCGGCTTCAGTTTGCTGTGAACCTCAGCAACCCCCACAGCATGAGGCCTGTGATCAATGGGGTTACGATATTAATGATGCTTTAAATCTTTGCAGACTACTATGCACACATGCAAAGAACTCTCAAAGGAGTCCAAACATCTGTAAATGAAATATATATATAAAAATTAATTTGGATATCTAACTAGAATAGAAGGAAGTTTTTATATAAAAATGTTTTAAACTGATAAGACACATTTTTCAAATGACTCTGTCTCATGGATCAACCATCAGGAAAAATAAGCCAACCTGGCATCTTTGCATAGATTTATGAAGGAAATTAATTTGTAGTCCATAGGGAATTTGCTTTTCACGGACCCCAAACGTGTATGTCAAAGGAATCAATAAAGATGAATGATTTCAAGATGAACATCCGCACACAATCCATTGGGGTGTGGGCCCTTTTGCATTTTCTAAGGAGGCAGGCAATGAGATCAGGGTGAAGAGTAAGGCCAGGCCGCGCCGGGCCCCCGAGAGGCCCGCACGCCACAGCCCAAGAGAGCCTCGCTCCGGGTCGGGGCAGCACGTGGCCCAGCCAGTTCATCTGGGCCGAGACCCAGGGCCAGATTCAGGGGCATTTGAAAGTTTGGGAACAAACTGCCTCCCAATCCTGGACAGAAAAGAGGAGCCATTGCAAAGCAAAAGGAAGCCCCCAAAACACATACCACTGAGAAGAGCAGAATGGCCCGCTGTGTCCATATTCTTACCCAGCCCCCCCCCCAGCTCCCTGGGGGGCAGAAACTGTCCCCCGCCTCACAGATGTGTGGTGAGCGTGGGACGCCAGCCACGTCTACCCGTGTGGGGGACGCACGTGAGGGGACACTGGCCAGGCTGAGGCAGAAACCAAGGCCTGTCTGATTCCACAGCCCAGAACAGGGCTGACCAATGAGGCTGAATGACCCCCATGTAGAGTTTCAAAAACTGCGGCAGCCACATGAAAAACACAGACAACGGTAGTGCTGGCAGTGGATGTGACGATAACCCAGTACATTCAGAGCATTTTCATTCGAACATCTCATCAATATAAAAGCCATTGATGGATTTCACCGTCTTTGCACTAAATCTTGGAAGGCCACTGTGTAGTCACATCTTGTCCTGACTTGCAACAGTTCAGGTGCTCAGCAGCCACAGGTGACCAGTGGCTACTCTACTGGACCAAGTGACCGAGAGTTGTAACGAAAATCGCTACCTGCCATTTTAGTCTTACATACAGGCATGAGTCCGGATGCCTGCGTTTCACAGATGTATAAAATGTTAAACACTTGATGAGTCCCAGAGGGCCAACTGCACAGAGTGTTGCCAGCACATGGGTTTGCTGGACAAAGTTGAGTTCCAATGAGCAGCAGCTGCAGATCTCAGTGGCTTCCAACAAAAACATGTCACCTCCTCCTCAGGCCACGTGCTCTGTATGACTTGTCTGCTGCTCTGCTCTGTCATCTTCTCTCTGAGAGCCCGGCAGGGAAAAGAAGAAATGATGGAGAATCCCACACTGTCCCTTATAGACCCTGGTGGGAAACGGCGTCCTTGGTCAGTGAGGAGCCAACGCAGCGCGGCCGAGCCTGATGTCCCGGGCCCGTGGGCAGGCCGTCCTCCTCCACAGAGGGCTGCAAGTATTTTGGATGACAGCGTAGCCTACCACTCCCAGAAAGGACCTAAGAAAACAACACTGATGGACATCCACTACCATTGTAATAATGATATTTCAACCCCACAACAGTAGAAAGGACAGAACTCACCTTATTCTTTGCATCTCACCACAATTTGGTTGCCTCTCCCCCTTGGATGGGCCGTGGCTGGGATTGGGAATCTCTGGTCTCCATCACAACCACAGTCCTCTGCTCTGTGCCATTTCCCAAGCCCTGTGGTCCCCATAAGTCTAAGTCTTCCGTATCTTTTAGAATCGATGTCAATTGATATGCATTGGGTCCTAGTTACATCTCAAGGTGGTTGACCCAAGACTTGCCCTGTCTACTTTTTAATATTTCTGTTTTACTTCATTTTTTAGATATATTTCTGTACTACCTTGGCCATAGGAGGAAAATAGGCACCGACATGAATGCTTAGCTAAGTTTCTGGGGGCGGCGCTCCCTCCTGCAAACGGAGCTGTGGGTGCTGGGGAACCTCACTCGCGTCTCTTTCCATTTTGCTGTACAGTCTCTTTCGGGGCTTAGGGGATTGGGCAGTTTTACATTCCTCAGAGGAGCCCCGTCGACCCGAGGGATCCTTCCGACAGCCCCTGCGGGGACCGAGCCCTGCCTCCTGCTCCTGAAGCAAATGTCCACCACCAATGAGATGCTGGAAGGACCTGGCACCAGCAGCACAGGGTCGGCTGCTTCCCCCAGACAAATTACAAGGCCTTCGACGGCTGTCACGGCTCAGTAAAGCCCTGGGATCATAAGGCCTTTCCTCGCCTAAAGCAAATTAAAAAAAAAAAAAAGACAGACACATACAACCGAAAGCCACCGTGCTTAGTACAGCCCCAGGAAAGTGGCAGAACTTTATTTACCTTCAGATTAATATTTGGTCGCCTTATGAAAAAGTGGCTGCCCTGGGTCTCTCCAGCAGACTTATTAAATCTTTAAAGAAAAAAAAATCTTTTAAGTAATAAATAAATATCTAAACAAATAAATGCCACGGGCCCAAAGTCCCACATTGCACAGGAACAATCTTATTGTCCTTGCTGCTTTCGATGCCCCGGGAGTCTATAATTAATGGCAACCAACATGAGAGAGGAAAAGGGAAAGACAGTGTTTATTGGGAAGCGGCGGCTGTGCCCCAGGCTCTGGGGCATTTTGCCTCCTCAGGGCCCCCCGGCCCCCACCCCGCCACCCCCCCACCCCCGCACCCCGACCCCTGCACCGTGCGGGCGCCACCCCCCGGGAAAGGAGCTTGGGGCTGGGGCGTGCCAGAGGCTGGGGGAGGGGCGCACGATGACAGCACGGGCCACGCCTCTGGGCTCCGAGGCTGAACAATGGCAATCGAAGTGCCGAGGAGGAGGGGACGCCTAAAGTTACAGTAAAAGACTGACCGTGACAGTTGCGAATCATTTCCCCTTTCACCCTCTTGATTTAGGGTATATCCACAGTCATTTACTCGTTCATTTGATAACACGGGCCAGGAGGAGGAAACGATGAGTAAAAATGCCTTCTTTCACCCCAACTCAGCACCCATGGAGACAGTGCCCATTCCGGTTTTGCCACATGGCAACCACTAGGATTCAGGCGGATGTGACACCCTGCGAAAGCCAGTGCCCACTGACGCTGGCGCGGACACGCTCGGGAGCGCGGGGAACGGGCGTCTGCGCGGCTGGGGGGCCGGGAACCCGCATTTCCGCAGGAGACCGTCAGCCCGGGAGCCGCAGTTCTGAGCAGGAAGAGCCGAGCTACCTCGCTGGGCGGCCGGTTTCTCTCCCCGTGTGAACCGAGGGTGCGGCGTGTTGTCCACCTCTTGTGGCAGCAGAACCCTGATTTTAGCTGGGCCCCTTGCCGACTGGCTGAGATTACATCCTCCCCCAACCCCCGCAGGTGGATGTGACTATGGAATTAAGTTTTGGGTGATGAGATGTAAATAGAAATGTTGTGTGAGACACCCATAAAAATGCCCTTAAAAGAGTGTGAACAGAAGCATACAAATGTGAAATCACTCTATTGTACACCTGCAAGTAATATAACACTGTGTACCAACTATAATTTTTTTTAAAAAGTGTGAAGAGACTTCTCCCCTTCCTCTATCCTGCTGCCTGGAACCTGGTGGTGATGGCTGGCACCCTGGCAACCATTATGGACCATGAGCCAGTAGCCATTCTAAGGAATAAGAAGAAATGGCTGGAAGCAGGCAGGGCCCCTGAGGACTTTCTGGTGCCAACATGTCAGCTGTGAACTTCCCACCTCCAGACTTTTTTTTTTTCATGAAAGAAAAGCTAACTTAATCTTGCTTAAGAACAGTCCTGGTATGGTGGCTTGTGAGCAATATGCAATAAATAATAGCAAATGAAGAAAGATATAATTTTTACTTAACTGAGATGTACCTCCTGATACACATGTATTTATCTTGTATTTTATAACATGTTGTAAAAGTCAGATGTATGTAGATGGGGCTTAAATCTATTTTAAATGTAACTATTAAAAACTACTAAAAAAGTTAATTTAGACATTTTGGGGGAAAACTGATTTGATCTTATTGTCTTAATAGGATAACACACTTTCTCACTGATTATACAAATATAATAAAAAAGCAACTCAGTTTTCAACAACTGTATAAATCTGTGATCTGTGACAGTCTCAGGTGGAATCTGAAAAGCCTGGCCGCTTGGGGCACGTTTCTCTCCCCTCCCCCAACAGGCCAGAGATGAAGGTGTGAGGAGGGCCCTGGGAGCTCCGGCAACACCGTGATGATTCCAAAAGTGCATTTCCACATTTCTGTGTACATTAATGAGATTCATAGCGCGCACTTTAGAATTCGCCCAGGCTTTCGAAAGGCAAATGTATGGGATGGAAAGGGGATTAACCGTTATCAAAATAGGAGCTATTTTTCCCAGAGCTACCAAATCAAATTGTGGTGAAGATATTGCTGGTTATTTGTATATTTATGTTCCTGTGCAAATAGAGCATCTAAGGTGAGGGTATTTTTTTATCCAAATGATAAATACAGGCACGCTGTAACATGGCCTGTTAGCTGGATAGACAATTGTATTAAAGAGAAACCATGTACATTTCCAAAGCCTAGGAACAAGATGTGGAAAATTGCCTGTGTTTATGGTGCCATTTGTCAAGACTTCCATGATATTAGAAACTTCTGAGTGTGCTCTTACAGTAAAAATTTACATTAAATATAAGATGAAACAAAATTCTCCTTTTTGGAAAAAAAAAATCACAGCATCAACTCCAGCCCATCAAGAGGGAGTTTAAATGGGCTGGATTCAAGCCTTTATCATTCATTCAGTGACTCACTAGAACATCAAAATCTCAGCGTTCACCCAGCAAGGGAGAGAAAGGGAGGAAAAAAAGTGTAACTGATCAGAGCTGAGAGAATGGCGAGCACATTGACCGAAAACTGCGTCGGCTTTCGGCCCCGAGCCTCTTCCAGTTCCGCCGCCTACGGCCCCGCAGCGCCAGGTCTGGCCGGGCGCGCTCCTTGCTGTGCGCAGGACGAAGACAACACGATGACGTTAGTCCTCCTGCCGGCACCAAGTGCCGCTGCCTGTGAGAGCGTGTGGCTGCGCCGCCCTCGCGCGTCCTGTGGGCTCGGGGACCCGGCGGTTTGTCCAGCTCCACTCACGGTCACCTCCCGTCCGCAGCAGGTGCCTGCACCTCACAGGAGCCCCAGATATATGTGCAAACAAATGAAGAATAAAATGATAGGCCTTCTCTTAAAATAAAAAGCAACAAAAAAACGGCTCAGGTGGGCGACAAGATCCCGCTGTGCTCAGGGCGACTCACACTCGGCTCTGGGGAGACTGTTGGCCCTGCTGCCCTCCAGGTGCTGGCACCGGGTGCGACACCTACCTTTGTGGCCCAGGCTCTGCGACGGGGCGGGTCTCCGCCGGGGGATTAAGTGACCTAAGGAACGTCTGTGCTCAGCATTGCATTTCAGCTGGGGCACCTCTGCCTCCCGAGGCCGTTGTTATCACGGACGGGAAAGGGGCGCGCTGGCCTCTGGTGAGCGGGGACAGAGGCTACTGCTGGCCTCCCTGCCGCGCGCAGGCCGCCCAGACCACACAGCGTTTTCCGGTCATAGCGTTGTTCGCGCCCAGGTCCAGAAACCCCACGTTAACAGGATCCAGGGCCAGGGAACAGGCACAGCACGTCCTTAGCGTATGTAGGGAAGAAATGACAGCAATGAAAATGGAAGGAAGAACCTGGAACCTGTTTGCTGGCTGCTGTTCCTTCCCTGAAGCCAGGCTGGGGTCTCTCCGTGGCCTGGCCTGGCCTGGCCTCGGCTGTGCCCAGCGAGGGGCAAGGCACCACTCAGCCCTTGGCGGCAGATGTGGACGTGGACCTGCCTGCGGGGCCCACATTGCAGCCACAGGGGCCTTCTGGTTAGAAATGCTGTCAGTCAGCAGACAGAGGCCTCCGCTGATTCAGGAGAAAGATGTGTCTCGGGAGCCCCAGGGCAGGTTTTCAGAGGAAGAACAAGTTCAGGGCCAGGAGTGCAGGGGAACAGGACCCTCCTCACAAAGGCCAAGCCTGGCTGCCTCCCAACTGGACACCGAAGAGTCTCGCAGTGGAGCCTGCCCGATGCCGAGGTGGGAGAGGGACACCAGCCGTGCCGTCCACAGCCAAACACCTGTGACCCTCAAGCTGGCACACACAGAGCTGCTCCTCTGCCGCAGGAGAAGGTCCCTCTAGCCAGGCCTCAGGGCCAGGTTTGCTGAGCTCACTGGCAGCGGCACAGAGGCCGGCTGACCCGTTGTGCTGGGAGCAGGACGTGGTGGCGGCTGCGTGGGCAGATGTGACCGCTGTGCAGGGCACCTGGCCCACATGCTCGCGTTGCCGACACACAGCCCGGACGTGCAGCTGCTCCTCCCGGAGTTTATATTCGCCCTGGAAAAATGACTCCTCTGTGGCTCTCACTGCAGCCTATTTGTATTTGCAAACAAAAGGAAACAAACTCCAATGGCTTTTCATAGAAGACCAAACAAATGATGTCCCTCCAGGCTGTGCTCGGGGTGTGATGCTGTCTTCCCAAAAGTAAACAGCAATAAATGGGTGCTTTTCTGTTCTGCCTGGGAGAGAACCGCATGATGCAGGGAATTGTTAAGTGAAAACGCGAGCATGGAACAGGGCATAGAATGTTTCCATTTCTGTTTTAAAAGAATGAAAACAAGATAAGAGTAAATAATAAACACAGATATTTGCTTGTGTATGCATTAAACATCTCTGCGGGGATATAAAAAAATCATTACTAGCGCTGTTGTCCGGGGCACAGAACATTTATTTATGCTTTTCTGAACTGTGACACAAATTTCATTCACAAATGAAATTGTAAAAAGAGACAAATAAAAGGCGGCAATGGCCGGGCGGCTCTCAGCCCAGGGCCTGCCATGTGGTCGGCGCCAGTGACTGTCGCTGGCTTTTGTGCTGACGGCTTGTCAACCTCGTCATCCTGGGAGCCCTGACTGGACGCCAGTGCCCGCCATGTTGTCGGCCGCGGCTCTGGCCTCAGGGGACCTGGCTGAGTGCCCCGTGGGCCCCCCACGCTGTCCTTGCACCTGCCTGGGCCCTGCCTCCTGCCCTCTTCTCCACCTGACCTCGCAAGGAGACATGCGTCACTCTGCTCCTTGCCGCCTGAAGGAGCCGGCCCGCGGGGACCATCAGCTTAGGGTGCTGAAAAGCACAGACACGAAAGGCAACCCCCTGGGTCCTCAGCCACCCAAACCCACCTCAGCCCCTCCAGGGCCCTGCACACAGCTCCCCGACCTTGATGGGGCTCCGCCAGCACCCGTCCGTCCTCCCAGGTGCGCACGGAGGTCCTCAGGGATGTCCTGGCAAGTCGTGGTGGGAGGTGACACCCTGGCCCAGGCTCAAGTGTCCAAGGGAAGTGGCTGACACTGGGCCTTGCTGTGCCTCTGGGCTCTGCCCTTCTCCCTGTTGGTGGCATTCTCCAGCAGTGTCCTGGGGACCCTTAGCCTGTGCCAACACCTGTGACCCATGGGCAACCCCAGCAGGGAGCAAACAAAACAAACAAAACCAAAAGTGGTCACATTTGCTAGTAAGTGCAGTGAGAGCCTAGGGTCTGGAGCCCGCGATTCCACTGGTTTGACCGCAGTCTCCTGTCCACATGGCCAGAGGCGCCCGGAACCCCGGAGGCAGACCTGTCGGCCGGACCTGGGGTCCCCCTCCTGTGGGGCCCACCGTGTCAGCTGAGATTAGGAAACGTTCCCACAGAAATGAAGAGCTGCCCCCCAGAAGCGTGGAGAATAAATGAAAGTAGGCAGAAGCAACAAGCGTTCATAATGCGTTCCACTGTTTGATGGAAGGTCTGTGTTCCTTGCTGTCACAGACAAGGCCCCGACTCTACACGCCCTTCGCAGCTCAGTGCGTGTTCACCAGGCATTGTCCGCGGTGCGCATGCATGTGCACACGTGCGTGCACACTTCCGCCCTCCACGCCGGCCCCCACTGCCCGTGGCTGTGCCCGCCTCTCCCCCTGCAAGCCAACGCCTCTCCTCCGTGAAGCCTTGCCAGGGGCCCTCAGGCTTGGGCGCTGCTGGTCTCCGGTCCCCACGGCGCTCCGAGCCCGTCCCTGCGGGGTTCCGGCAGGCGCACTGCAGGCCCGCTCTCCTTGCTGCCTGCCCCGGCCTTGGGCGACTGCGTGTGTGGCTGCGCATGAAGTAGACTCCGTGCGCGAACTGCACCATGGCGTTTGCTAGGCGCCTTCCGGCCCCTGGGGGCCGCTCCACATCATCAAGGGCTCGGACTGTGGCGCTCCCCACCCGTGGCGGGTCCAGAGGCAGGGAAGGGGCTGTGCTGGTGGCAGTGGGTCCTCAGTCCCTCCTCCTCCCTGACGCCTGGGTGGTGCTCAGGGTGCTCAGATCACTGTTCCAGAGGCCAGGACGTGGGGTGCCCTCCCAGCGCCCTGGGATTCTTCAGCTTTACGTCTCTGCCTGCGTGAAACTCCCAGGCACCTTCCGTCCTGCGTACTGACCCAATCAACCGCAGCTCAGTGGACTCATCTTATTCCTGGTTGCCCACGCGGAGCCCAACGTGGCCTCCGCAGCCGGTGCTCGATAAGTACTCTGGGAAGCTGATGAAATTAAAATGTACGTGTAATTTCTTGTCAGCCAGAGATTTATTAGATGACAGGCCACCCAAGCACGTCTGCTCCCCTGCGTTTAGCTTTCCAACCCAGATCTTGGTCCCAGATATCCTCCTCTTTGGAAAACAAATGTGCCTACGTGTCGCACACACAATTCCAAACTCTCTGAGGGACAAAGGGCACTTTCCTCACACACAGCGACCCACAGTTCATGTCCACACAGGCTCGGACCACAAACAGTGGCCTCATTAGCGGAAGAACATTCTACGATCCCGACTCAGCCCAGCGGTTGGGCTCCTGCCGGCAGCTTTTACTCAGGGCCTTAGTCTGCGGCCCCCTGACTGCCCTGGGGTGCAAACCCACACGGGCAGAGCCGCTCTCGCACGGGAAGCCCACGTTCCAGCTGCCAGCAGGGTTATGATTTGGGTGGCGCCCAATGCGCTCGGTGAGGGAGCCACTAAGGGCCACACATGCCGTCACCAGCTCGTCGGCACGCGCCGTGTCCCAGGTTACGGTGGGATGTGGCAAAGCAGGGCCGGTTCAAGGCTTTGTCCTGAATCCCGCGCGAGTCACTGTCTCAGAGCAGGACGGCGGCCACGCGATGGGACCCCCACGTGTCTCTGTCCCGGATGCGCCTGCCGCCCTCCGCACTGAGCACGGCAGGGGGCCGGGACAGTCACATCACGAATAAACAGGAACAGTGCCCCTTGGGAGGGCCACCCGCCCAGGCGGCGGGGTCAGGTGCTGTCACACAGGCAGCTGCGCAGTGCGTCCAGGGCGCGGGCGTCCGCGGCAGCCATGGGGGACCCAGGCTCTGAGGCCGCAGTTGCCTGGCGGGTGCTGTGTTCTCACTCTCAGCTGGTGGCGACCACACAGACTAACACAGGGCAGGAAGGGCGATGCTCATGACATCCCTGTCTCACCATGTCATCGGTCCTCAAACCTTTTCGCCAGCGGAAGAGACGCACCTGCATGTCCTCACAGGGCTGGATGGCAGCCTCTCGGGCGGCCGGCAGCACAGCCGGGGACGCCACGGGGCTTCTTCACTAGAACACGTGTTGTAGAACCAGAACCCGGGGCTGCGGGCAGAGGGAATCCGAGTGAGTGATCAGCTCGCAGGCACTTTCCTGTGTGTGTGTGTGTGTGTGTGTGTGTGTGAGGTACTTTGCTAAGGAGCCATTTGGAAAGACTGTCCAGGAAAACGTGCTGGCTGTGCTCTGGCCTCGAGCCCTCAGTCAGCCCTGGCCCGCTCACCTCCCCAGGCCCAGGGTGGCCGCCCCTCAAGTGCCCATCATGTCGCAGCCAAAGTGCCCACAGAGGCAGCAGGGCCCTGGGGGACAAGGTGGCCCCCCCACATCGAGGACCACATGGAGCCAGCGTTTGTCACAGCAGGTGTGGACCTGTGCAGGGGCCACTTCGCAGACACGCATCTGGACGCCCCCCGTTCAGGCAACTAGGGCCGATTCTGGCTGCATTTGAAATAGAGGATTCCTTAAAACCAAAACTCATCGTCCACAGCCACGGAGGTGATATGCTGGCTCTTTCTCCAGGGATGGACCCCAGTGTGTCTGATGGCATTCTTAGGTGCCCTTGTGGCCGTTCCCTCCCTGGGGAGGGGAGAACGGAGGGGCCCGGGGTGGGGGGCAGACTCCGAGGCCGAACTTGGTAAGAAGTTGCAACGACAGACGTCTCCAAACCCGGACGCCACGGAACGGCCTCGGAAGCAGCATCGGAATCCATGGCACAGCCTCTCCAGCGTGAACAGGATTTTGCGAAGTTCCTGGGAGAAGGTTCAGAACGTCCCTGCCAGGACACGTGAGCAGCAGGGCTTTCAGGGACGCCGGCTCTGCTCTGGCGGACGCGCAAGTGGCCGCGACTCCGGAGGAGCAGGGGGCAGGGGCCGGCGCTGAGCCCCCCCTCGGTCACCGCCTGGGGTCCCCCCCGCCCCCCCCGCCCCCCCGCCCCCGCCCAGGGCACAGCCGGCAGTCAGGAGAGGGGGTCGCTGTCACGGAAACGACCTGGAAACCACCAATTTCCTTTTAAAAGTGATTTACTCTTCAACACTTTTGATACTTCTAATGTTTAGGATCGAATCCCTTCGACAGGCACGACAGGTGGCGACAACCACCAAGGGGACAAAACGGCCTTCATTGTGGAGGGTCGTTTCCTCACGAGAAGGAAGCGCTGCCCTCGAGCCGGGGGCGCTGGTGGCCTTCGGGGGGCAGACCCCGCCCCCGGCTCCGGGCCCCCCCCCCGCCCCCCGCGCTGGAGGCCCCGCCCAGCGCGGCGCCCGGTGGCCTCTCCTCGGTTGCGCTCTGCGAGCGCTCGCCCAGAGCACGTTCCACGTATTAGGAAGTTAAACAAGTAACTGCTAAGAGTAAAACATGAGATATTGCGCCAGGTCCCCGGGGGCTGCCGTCTCAGATCCGCAATTATGGGAAGATGGGATTGATTTCTGACCTTGTGCCTCGGTGCATTCGTAAACCTTTGTACTTGATGAAAAACAGTCAAAATAAAGGGCAGCTTGATTTTTCAAAAACTGGTAAGTATAAGCAAGGATAATGGGGGTAACTTCCGTGTTTCTCAGCAAACGGGCAAATGGAAACTTCCAGCTAGGGTGGGCAGAAAAAGAAATAAAATTTAACAAAACCTGCCGTTTCTTTTTCACCCCCGTGATTTTAGCCTGTGTTGGGTCTCATTCCCTCACACCTGAGCCCTGGGCAGGCCCCCAGCACCGCTCCCTACCCCAGGGAACGTCTCTGAGGGGATTGCGGGGGGGTCTCCCAGACTCGGCACTGGAATTTGAGGGTCCCTCTGTCCTGCTGAGAGGAAACTGCAGGCAATGCCCACCCAAGCTCCTGGGGGCCGCTCGGCCCGCAGAGCAAGCCTGGCTTCCCCGGGGCTGAGCTGGGAAGACAACGGTGTTTCAGATCTGGGGATGCACCGCGAGACTCGGTGTGCACGCAGTGTGCACAGCAGGAAGCTGCTCCCTGCACACACAGGCACGCCGTTCAGTGCCGTTTGGGTAGATTTGTCCCACATCCAGTCTCCTGACCTTGCAGAAATGTGGAACCCAGCTTCCTTGGTTGGGGGGCCTGGGGGGTCCCCAGCCCAGGACTGCGTCTTTGATAGCAGCTGGCTCCCATTTCAAGGGCCAGATCAGCAGCGATCAGCCTGATAAACAAGTCAGACATAAACAGAGCTGGGGATTTCGTGCAGCATCTGCCCCCCGCAAACGTAAACAGACTCGCCAGGAGGGGTGCCCTGGGGCTGCGGAGGACGAGCTAGTGCCCCAGTCCAGGGAGGCTGCGTGAGAGCCGCTCTGCCTCTGAGAGGCAGCGGCCGCTCATCAAAGGGTAAATCACGCAATGTACATGCAACAACAGACAAGAAGCAGCTTCACTTCCACACCTGAGATCTGGGGAAATCCTGGTGCCCTTGTGCCTTTGCCAGCATGGCGTCTCATCACTGACAGCTCTGTGCTTTGTCTGGATGAAGAGTCTGCGCTCCCCGCCCTTCCCCGCCCAACAGGCTGCCACCCCTCCCAGGCCTCCCGGGAGCCATCGGACCCTGATGGCCCGGGGTCCCACTGGGACGGGCGCTGGGTGACCCTCCTAAGCAGGGGCAGCCTCTGTTTTCTGGGACAGAGACTCCTTTCTTCCGGAGTCCACGGAGCTTGTCCCACAGCTCCGCTTCCACAGGGGACAAGGACAGAGGTGCCGCCTTGTGCTGCGTTAACGAAAGACCCGCGGCCTGGAGGCGGCTCTCTGGGTGCTCGCCCCGGGAGCCCATTGCACAGACCAAGGTCCTGAGGCCCGGTCAGCACCCGGGTCGCAAGGAGGGAGCGGCAGAGCCAGGACTCTCGTGACGCCTGTCCACTTTCAGCTTCCTAACCAGGCCGCCCGGGCGCCCCCCGCCCACCCCCTTGCCCCCGCACCACCCGCGGCTCTGAGCTGAGCGCTCTGCTCCTTCAGGCACAGCTGCTCTGTTGAGGGAAGAATCTTTCGTCCCAGAAAGAAAGGGGATAGAAAGAAGCCAACATATTCCTTTCCGTTAACTTCCCACAGTTTTGGATAAAATGCCACATCCTCCAGTTTTTAGGGTGTTTTATGGGGGCTGGGGAAGGGCCTGAGCGGTGTCCCGAGATGAACAAGTTTGGATTCACATCCGTGAGCACAGAGCGGGCAGAGGTAGGAGCTCGGGACTGACAGATGGTGGCACATGGGGCCCAACCCCCAGGGGCAGGAGGGTCCCCCATCTTCGTCCAATGAGGTGCCAGCTCTGGTGTGTCCCCAGGGACACCCAGCAGGGGATCGCCCCTCCCCTGGCAGTGCGCTCGCGCGGCCTGGGGCCCTGGTCCCTCCTGCCTCCTGCCAGAGCCTCCACGTGGGGCGGGGCTCTGAGGGGGTCGTTGCTTAAGTAGCAAAAAGATTCATTGCTCAAGTCAGCGCTGCCCATCCCAGGCAACAATGCTCGTCTTCCAAGCCGTGGAGAAGAGGCTGCCCCGGGGGACCCCCACGAATGAGCGTGCCCGGGACTCTCGGCAGGCAGAGGCATCTCTGCTGCCTTCCGTGCCGCGGCCACGCCGCACGGCGCCTCTGTGTGCTGAACCCGATACAGCGAGATCAGGAGGAAATGTCGGAGTATCCGTTGTCACAGGCACTAAGATGGATGCTGCGTGGTTGTTTTACACTGAATGGCTCTTTATTTGGTTTTGATGAAATAGGACATAGGTCAAAATAAATGTCATGTCATTTAAAAAAGAACGCTGCGAGCATGCACAGTGTGTGTAGCAAGTAAAAAATAAACTCTTGAACAGCAGTTTCTGTCGTCCATTTTCTGTTGAAACGTGGACCCGTGAAGGTGGCTTTCGCGGGCGTGGTTCTCGCCTGTTGCTGGGACCAGCGTCGGGACTCCCTCCCTTTTCAGGCCACGAGGCCCTGCCCTGCTTTCCCAGCGTAACCTCCTGGGACGCGGCCACAGGGACAGAGACTGGGGGCCCCGCTCGGCCCTGCCATGTCCCCACCGTGTGCGCGGACGTGGCCCGGCAGATGCTCAGTGTCCCTCCTGAGACTGGCCTGCAGCCTTGGATGAGACCTTCTTCCCCCCGGGGCCGCTCAGCTGCAGCCTGGGCGTGTAGTTGCGCCCATCCCTGCACCACGGACTGGGGTTCGAGGAAACAGGCGATAGAGAGGGGGAGAGGCGGGGACACTCCAGACCCACCCGGGGCCGACCGAGAACCGAGCTCTGCCCCGGATGCCCAGCAACGCAGTGACGACCCCGTCCCGCCCACAGGCTCTGTCACGGGCCGGGGCCAGGGCTCCCCCAACGCCGAGAAAACAATACGAGATTCAGCGCCTCCTTCCCCCAACCCAAACCCTATCCAAGCACCATAACAGCGCTCCTGCCTGGAAATCTACCGCTGAGATCCAGGCAGGAAAAAAGGCCACATTCATTCACTCATTTTTATTTTTCAATAAGTACCTCTGATTTTTTATAACTTTTTTCAGTGAATACAGCTGTTTTCAGAGACACTTTGGTCTTCAGTGAAGCGTGGGGAGGATCCGCAACACGGAGCCACGCCAGGCCATGCGTGGGCTCTGTTCACTGCGCCGCCAGCCCCTGCACACAGAATCTTCCAGCAACGCGAAGCTGACCTCCCTCCTCGTCGCTGTCTCTGACAAAGCGCCCTTTTCCTGTGTGACCGTTACTCTGGTCCCAGAGAGGCAGGGTCCCGCCCCCCCCCACCCCCGTCCGCTTTGTCGTTCCTGGGCCCCAGGATAGTCCGTCTTCCGCTGCCCTGCCCACCGAGAGCAGCGAGCCCGCACGGCCAGGTGCCGGCAGGCTGAAACGCGAGGCCAAGCGCCCCGGTCGGAGGGCGCACCCGCGGCCTGTGTGCCGGCTGCGGGCCCAGCTGAAGGCCGGCCCGAGGGGCGGGGGGTCGGGGCGCTGCTCCTCTTTCCAAAGTACGATGGTTGCACAGGACACGAGGGAAAGTCGGTGTGAGGACCTGTTTTTGATTTTATCGGGGAAGAAAGTTAACGTGGCTGAAGGCCGCAGTCACGGCACAGCTCCCTCCAGGGCCCCAGCGGCGGCCGCCCCACCCGGGAGGCCGGCGCCGGAGGAAGGGCTCCTGTTCTGCCTGCAAGTGGGGTTCTTTCCCTGCGAGGAGATTCTAAGCAAGAGGTGAGGTGTTTCTGGTGGGATTGCTTGGCAAATAGGAGCCCTCATGTGCCAGCTTGTCCTGAGCAGCTCCTCCCGGGGCTCGGGGGCTCCCCGGCTTCAGCAAGGAGGCCGGGGCGGGGGGCGCAGCAGCCGGGGGCCGTCCTCCCGCGTCACGCGGCCCCGTGTCCCACGTCTCCCATGGGACGCTCGCCCGCCCCGGTCCCCGGGGCTCAGCTCAGCCTCGCGGCTGCAGCGCCCACACCAGACGGGAGCCCCGGTGCGGCAGGCACTGCGCCCACGCCGCGGCCTCGGAGCAGGGCGGCCTGGCCTCCCCCGACACGCCAGTCCTGCCGCGTTCGGGCCGCCTGTGGCCCTGACCTCAGAGGGGCTCCCGCGTGGGGAGGTCAGAGGCGAGGTGGCCCAGAGGGAGAGACGGGGACCACGGCCTGAGCGCTGGATCCCTGCGGCTGTTGAGATTTTCAGTGGAGATGAATAAACCAGGCGCCTGGCTCCGGGGCCCCACCCAGCCCCAGGCCCTGCGGCCCAGGGAGCTCCTCCACGCGCCCTGAGGAAGCGTCTCAGTGGCCTCGCCCCTGTGTGAGGGAAGTTCTCCTCGAGAACCGAGACCCGCCTGCCGCCGCCTCGCAGGGTGCCGCTCCAGGACCGCATCTGAGCTCAGAACTCGGTGACCCGCACAGCCCTGCCTTCTCCCCAGGCAGACCCCGCCCACGGACGGCCCCTCCTTGCTGAGGCCGCCCCTGGGTCTGCTCCTTTCCCCCTGGGCCCGCTGACCACTCTCCCAGCAACTCCGAGTCGCCCAGCGCATGCCACCCGCTGTCCCGGCTTGTGCTCTCGGAGCAGGGCCGTGTCCCAGGCTGCTGACCACGTCCCTCCCCGGACCCCAGGACACAGGCTCGCATCGGCCCCTCAGGACCAGCGCCGGACTCTCCTGCGATGTCTCAGATTGCAGCCCTCAGCTCGTCACTTTATTTGAAAGTCCTTTATTTCTCCCTGCATGTCCTAAAACACTGAGGCTGCCCCAGCGAAAGCCCGCGGCCTGGGCACAGGCGGCATCTCTGCGGTGGGACCCACCAGCCTCTTTGGACTCAGAGCACAGCAAGAGAACCAGACGCGCTTGGACGGTTCTCCGGGTCCCGTTTTCCAACTCCACTCCCCTGGCTCCCTAGGGTGCCCCCCCCCCCCGCGCCTAATATGCCTTCACGGAGCCTGGACCACACGCTTTATTGTCTCAGAGTGAATACTGTTATGAACGTGCCTTCCGCTGGCTTTTCCTAGATAACTTGAGGGCACGTCTTCTTTGCAAGCAATAAAAATAGCCTGTCCTGGGATGTTATCGAGATGAAAGTAATTACAAAGTCCGAACAGCCTGGGAGGACCCGCGTCCCTTATTATTGTTTAATTCTTTGAACGAGGTGGACCTCGCCTTCTGGAACCTCAGTCTCAGGCCCCATTTCAGAGACCACGAGGAATCACGTTTGTTTGTTTTAGCAGCTCCCCGCCGCCCCCCCCCCCGCCCCCCGGGCTGCGTCCGCCCCGAGGGCAGTCCTTGTGCGGGAGGCCGGAGGGAGGCCAGCGGAGGAGGGCCGTGCGGAGGGTCCCTGCACCCGGCCCGGGGCGCGGGGTCCGCGCGGGTTCACACACATCCGCGCAGACCGGCATGGGGGCCGGCGTGGGGGGCGCCGTGGGGGGCGGGGCGGGGGCGTTCCTTTGCCTTCTGAGCTGCTGTGGGTCCCCTCTCCCCACCCCACCCCCCGACATGCCTTTTTGTGTGAAAACAAGGAAGCTTCCTGCGCAGCGTAGACCCGATGGGTTGGAGGGGGGCCCGCGGCCGAGCACTCGGGGGCGGCAGCCCGTCGGCATGTGTGCGGGTGCGAGGGCCTTTGGGGCGAGAAACCGGGGCATCTTTGTGCAGAAATGAGCAACGGCCACTTCTGGGCCCAAGCGCTAGCTCATTTTCACAGCTGTCTGTACTAATGAGAATATTTCCTTTTTCTTCAAAAAAAAGTTCTTGAGATTTTGGCACACATGGAACGAAAATATAGTGGATGGTTGTCTTTTTTTGATGGTGATATCGTGGAAACTTCTCTTTTTCTCTTTTATGTTTTTCTATAATTAATGCAGGTAGCCTTTAAACTAAAATATATACACTTAAACTAAATATGGTTGCTCTGCACCTTTAGTTATAGTCTGAAATAAGTAGGATGATAAACAGTTACATTTAAAAAACGCTTGTAGGTGAAAAGGGGCATTTGCCGGTTCTCTCTGTCCCACCCGCCAGCCGACGCCAGCGCGCGAGAGGACCCCCACGCCGCACGGTGAGCAGGGCGCGGGCCTCGCTGTGGGATAGGGCGCAGGACACCCTGCGGCGGGTTCCCAGGGGTGCGTGGGCCCGGCTTCCGCTTGGCCTGCCCGGGAGGCAACTGTCTCCTTTACAGGTTCTCTTTATTCCCTGTGCTCCCGGCTGCGCTGTGCGCGGATGTTTTCAGAGCTGGACAGAGCGGTGCACGGACAGGCACACACATGCATGCACACACCCACATACACACATGCGCACACATGCCAGAATGAAGAAATAAAACCAGGTATAAAATACGGATCATACTCTCCAGACTGTGAGGCTGAGAGAAGACGAGGACTCGTACCCAGCCGTCTAGCTCTGCCGTGTTAGAGTAATTTACCTGGGCGTTTCACGGCACGCTTTGCATTGCTACGGCTCCCTATGGGTGCGGGCGATGATTTGCTTGGTCATCGAGTCCCAGGCGCAGGCCTTCTGTGACCCAGTGAGGACGGTGCTGTTGCATCCAGCTTGGCCACGCTCGCATCGCTCTCATTTCTTCTTTCTAATTTAAATTCTCCTGCCGGTTTATGTTCACCTGAGACCATTTCTAAGTCATCTGTTTATGCAAGTGTTTTCTTCTTCCTTCCCTGCAGTTAGTGCTGCGGGCAGAGTTTCAGAACCGCGGCCGGACCCTCCTGGGTTGAAGGGCGTGGACACTGCGCTGTCCCCATTTCCACACTCCGGGGCCTCCAGAACGTCCCCAACGCCTTGTTCCGTGGGCATCACAGCAGTTCCAGTTTCTTAGGCTGAACACACGAGCGCTCCTTGCAGCGTCCTCAGCAGCGACTGTAACCAGCCTCCGTCCTGGGTGCCCAGCGGCGACCGGGAGGTCACGGGAAAACTCGGTGGGACCTTCAGAAGCAGCTTGGACCTTTGGGAGCGACGGCCCCGAACTTCGCTGGGCGTCGGCTCCGCGGAGGATGCAGGGGGGTGTGCGCCCTCCCTACGGCTCGCAGGTGGCAAACTTGGCTGATTTCCAGGAGCCCACGCCGGCTGTAACTCAGCTTCGGAATCCCGTCTCGGGAGCATGGTCTTGGCCAGGGGCCAGCCCATTTGGAGACTCGAGGGTTCCCACAGCGGCAGGCTGGGTGCTCCTGGGATCTAGGGGACAGGACAAGCAAGGTGCTGGCCCTCCTGCCAGCCCAGGACGGTCCCCACCTCGAGGAGGGGTCTGGCCCAGGACGCCGGCTGGCTCAGGGCCGGGGCCCCTGCTCCCAAGAGCGCGCCAAACATGCCCTCACCCGGCGGGGAGCCCTGCGCGTGGGAGCCTCGCCCAGGAAGGGCGGATGCAAGGTCCCGCCTCCACCTGGGACTCACTCGCCCGCCAATCAAACGCTTACGGACCCTGCGCTGCCGGAGCCCCGCGGCCGCGCTGGGAGGCGGGGCGGCGCGACGCTGCGAGGCCACTGGCGGGACCGGGAGTCGGTCGCAGGGACGGCGCACGGGAAGCGGGGTTCCCGCCAGCACCGAGTTCAGCTGCTCCTGACACTTCAGTCGAAGGCGGATTTGACGGAAACAGCCGATTTCATAGAAAAAGAAACCCAAGCGCGGGCAGCCCCAGCCAGACAAGGCGGGCCCTGCCGTGACGAGGCCCCGGACGCCTTCCCGCTGCCCGCTCTGCCTGCCCGACCCGCGGCCTCAGCCCCGTCCACCAGGTGTCGGCTGCCCCGAGGCGGAAATCCTGACTCCCAAACGGCCAGTTCTCAGCCTCCCTTTTACATGGAAATGGTCCGGAAACGCTCTTCCCCCCCCCGCCCCCCAGCTCCTGAACTGTCGCGGACACAGCCGCAAGGGGCAACAAGCCGTCTCCCTCAAAATGGCGGGGAGACGCCGTTCCCGGGATCCCACCAGCGCTGGGAAACCGCGTGCAGGGCGCACAGACCCTGCGGCTCCTCGCGACCCCGCCGCGGCCGCGGTGTGGGCACCGCAGCGAGGAGGGCCCGGGGCTCACAGACAGCACGTCCCCCCGCGCCCGCTGAGTCCTGCAGGAAAGAGAAACACAGCGAACCAAACACAGCTGCCGTGCGGCTCCCCGGCAGCAGGCAGAGAGGCGGACGGACAGACGGACAGACCACAGCCCCCGCAGCGACAGACAGGCAGGCGGACAGATGGACAGACCGCAGCCTCTGTCGTGGACGAAGGCATGGTGCCGGCAGCCCTCGGGGATTCCTGGGGTACATGCCCCTCCCCCGCGGGGCCATCGGGGAGGTACCGCGTCTGGGCTCCAACGTCGGGAAAGGTATTGATTGGTCCTTATTAACTGCCCACGCGCTTCTGGCAATGGACAAAAGATCCAGTTCCACTCTCAAAAGGAGTTCCATCCCAAGAGCATAAATACCAAGTGACAGTCCCAAGACGGCCCTTAGCAGCCACATCGGAGGAGGGCCCTGACGCTTCCGCAGGCCAGCAGCTGCCGGCCCGTCCCCTCCCGACTCGCGGTCCGGCGGCTGCCCGGGCGGCTCCCCGAGGACACTGGGCACAAAAGCGCTGAGATGTCCCCTGCGCGTCCCCTTCATTCTGTAAGACTCAGCAGCAAGCGGTAGTTGGCTTCTGTCCCACCAGGTAGGGGCCATCTTCCTCGGCAGCTGATCGGGGACAACGTGCCATTGTGGGTCCCAGACGACGCACCCTGGCGGCCCCCAGCAGCCCCTCCCGGCAGGACGCTGCACCCAAGACCCGGCAGCGGGACTGCGGTCTCCCTCGGAGGCTGCCTCTCCAGGCAGGACCGCGCTCCCCCCGTTCTAAGTTCTCCCCAAGTTGGCCGTTGCCGCTCGGGCGCAGATGGTGATGACTTTATCGTTCATTCCAGGAGCCAGTGGCCAAACATGACAACACGCCCAGCGCCCCGAAACACGCGGGGGCGAGCTCCCTTGGCGTCTCAGGAGGGGTCCCTGTGGAATGATGCTGGCCTTTAACTGGGAGAGCTGATCGGCCCGTTCGGCCCCCAGCCGGCGCTGGAGGCGGAGCTGGCGCGCGGCCCTCGAGATGCCCCGCAGGAGCCTGGAGCCAGAGGCCCCGTCCTGAGCCTCGGCCCCGCCCACCGTCGTGTGCGGGAGGGTCAGGCGCGGGTCTGGCCCTGGCGGTGGGGCCGGCCTTCTCCCTCTCCCGCCGCCGGTCTGCTCAGAGGCATGTCGGGCGGGAGCAAAGTCGTTATGCGCCTCAGGAGCCCTGTGGCTCACCGCTGCCCCCGCTCTGCAGGCAGCTCCCGCCCCCCACGGCAGAGCCCGAAACACCAGCTCCTGACGTCCCCTCGTCGGGGGGCCGGGGGGCGTGACCCACGCACGGCTGGGGGCTCGCAGGGGCACCCGCAGGGCAGGGGCAGGATGTGAACTCGGAGTGGCCGTGGCCCTGCGCCCTGCAGGTGGGTCAGGCAACCCTGCCTGGGGCGGGGGGCAGTGGGGGGGTGCCCGGCCGAGCCAGCCTGGGGGCCCAGCCCCGCGATGCCCTCTCTGTGACAGGAGAAGATCCGCCCAGGGGACGAGCCCCTTTCAGGGCCACTTCCTTCCTTGCAAAGGAAGACCCTGGGCTTCTGGTTCTAGGGCGTGTCTGCCCGTTTTACAAAAGTGTCGGCACAACGTTACGAATGAGGGGAGTCTGCTGGAAGATTTTTTTAAAATTTTGACCCTTCCCACTCCAGACCCCAGATTTGCAAAGACCGTTGGAGGGAACTGAACTTCCCAGTTCACTGCCGGAGCTCGGAGGTCCTGCCTCTCACCGGCCGATTGCTCCTCTAGAAGCCGAGCCGGCAGGCGTGGCAAGGGAAGAAGCCCCCGGAGTGGCAGGGGCCCGGGCCCGCAGTGGCCTGACCCCGGCGGCCCTCCGGTGCGATTGGTTTCAGCGCTGGGGACCGTTGGAGCTGGATTTATGTCACCAGGTCCTGTCTGAGCCCCGCACCACAGCTGTGGAGGCTCACGGCAAATATCACTATGACAACCGTTTATGTGGCTAAAATGGAAAAGCGAGGTTTGATGGGAGAAAACATGCACCTGTAACTAAAATATATGGCGGGTTTGATGTTTGTGTTCGTGGGGCTCGTCAGAACCCGTCCCCCTGCCCGCCGCCCGGGTGTGTGTGTGAATAAAAAGGGGCTTTGATGAAGCCATGAATAATAAGCGAAGCTTCGAGACACAGCCACCGAGCCCCCAAATATTCTGATTTACATCCGCGAGCAGCACACGTGTCCTCGCCAGCCGTCCTTCACAGGCAACGCACTCCGGCCCCCCTTCCCAGGCCCTGCCAAAGCCTCCTCTCTCAGCAAAGTATTCCCAGTGTCTCGGGGCTGCTTCCTAAAAATAAGGGCGGAGCAAGTCACGAGCTCTTTCAACATGTGTGGGCCACGCCTGCGCAGACAGACCCCAAACTGCCCCGGGAGCAGGGGCCGGGAGCCCCAGCCCCAGCTGCGCACTCTGGCGCCCCGCGAAGGCGTCCCCACAAAGGCCTGTGGGCCCCTGGCTTCTCTGTCCCTGCTTTGGCCGGAGTGTCAAGTGCCTGAGTCTTTGGGGGAGGGCGAGGGGGGAGATCCTGCCATGCGCTGGCGGTTGCAATAACAATGCTGTTTTTAAATAACAGTTTGCCCAACTTTTACTGTCAGCCGAGCGATCCGAACCTTGTTGAGCGAAGCCCCCAGACAACACCCCAGCTTCACAAGCCTCGGTGTTTAGCCAGCTCCCCCCGAGGTAGCTTGGTGCCCCAGCGTCCTGGCTGGCGGCCCTACGGGGAGGGGTCCCGCGTGCCCCCGCCTGTGCGCCCGCTCGGGAGCGCACGTCCCGCTGTGTCCTGGCAGCTGCTGTCGCAGCCAAGAGCAGGGCCCCCACGGACCTCGTCATCACAGTGCCCCGGAGCCGCGACGGCCGGCCGGGCATCGTCCCCCACGACCAGGCGCTGCGCTCACGCCGAGGCCTGGGGAACGCCCGGCCTGACCCATCCTGCGCTCAGTTCCGAGGGCGGAGCCTGGCGCGGGGTCTGGGCAGGAGGTAGAAACCATCCCAGGGAGTTTCCGTAGCCGAGGGAATTTAATAACAGCGTGTCCTGGAGGGATGAGACCGGTAACTGCAGGTGCGGGAGACGCTGCGGAGCCATCTGGCCCGGGCGGGAGCAGGTTCGCTGCCGGGCAGGCAACAGGCCGGGGCAGGGGCGGGGGGGGCGTGCACAGGGCGTCCGAGGACGGTCCCCACGGGGCTGCCCCTGAGCTGCCGCTGGGGACCGGCCAGTGAGACCCCAGCCACCGGGAGCCGGAGCCGCTGGGGGGCACCTGCGTGACCTGCCCCCGCGTGCCCCGCAGGCTGCACGTCAACGGTGCGTGGTCGTTTGTGCGGAAAATAACACAAGTGTTAATAATAATAATAATGGAAGAATAAGCTCTGTCCCGCGTAGCCACGACTGTTCGCCTACCTTCGCCCCACTGTTTCTGTGGGGTTCAGGCCCCAGATGCCTCCCGCCATCCAGTCACGAGGGAAAACACATCGACTCAGGTCTTTTTATACAACAGCCGAGTGGTTCCCTTCAACAGTGCCAAGGTCCCAGAGACAAGACAGGATGGAGGACCCGCCCTGGTCGGAGGGGACCGAGGAGGCATAGCCACCCCCGCAGCCGGGGCGCCCAGGGGACCTGGGCAGAAACCACCAGGAACCTCTAACAGCTGGTGCCTCGGTTTCTCACCGAGTCCGCATTGTTTCTAATCGGGCTGCGGTTGCATACGATGTTATATTGGCGCCAGAGGAGTAAAAGATGTAGGAAACTTCTTTATTATTTTTGCACTTTTTCAGTAAATCTAAAGTAAGTTCAAAGCAAGTGCTGTTTTCAAGCCCCAGATTGACGTGCCCAGGGCGCCAGCCCCTGGGATCTCTAGCCACGCATCGCGATGCCCGACGGCGCACAGGTGGCTCCAGAGGGCGAGGGCGGGCAGCTGGCAGTGGGGACCCGCCCGACGGGAGGCCCCTGGGAAGACGGTGCCCAGGGGAGGAGCTTCACAAGAGGCACAGTGACAGACGGGCGAGGGGCCGTCGAAGGCCAGCGTCGGCTGCCTGCTCCTGCGGCCGGGCCGGCCGCGTGGACGCTGTGGAACAAGGAGCCGCCTTCCACGCCCTGCCCTCGGAACCTGCTGGCAGGACCCGCCCGCAGCCACCCCGCCCCCGCCCCACAGCCCCGTCCACCCGTCCTCGGGGTCTGCGGCTCTGGGTCGACGTCCGACCCTCCGCCACGCTCCCAGCCAGGGCTTCCCTCAGCACCCGTGCGGCGATTGCTCTTGTTGTAAGACGGCCGAAGCCGCCGGACATCAGTGGCCGCCAAGCCCCTGCCCTGAACCCGGGGACCTCCAGGCCTCCAGATGGCTGAGGGCCCCCTTCCAACCCAGGGGGCCGGCTGGTTGGGCGAGTCTCAGGCTGAGTTCCTCGTGTGCAGGCGCTTGTGGGCAGCAGGTCCCCGGAGAGGCAAACGAGCTGGGCCCACACCGGCCAAGGCCCCCTTCCCTGGCGCTTTGCGTGGAAGACTCTCCCTGAGGTCACACGCCTCTGTCACGGACAGCCCCTGGCACCCCTGCCCCAGGGGTTGCTGCTGAGACCAAAACGAGAGGCACGAGGAAGGAGGCGAGGCCCCTCCCTGCAGACGTGGCAGCCAAGCGACGTGGCTGCCGAGGGTCCCGGAGCTGCACACGCTGCCCCCCGTCCTCCTCAGGCCTCGGTCTCTCTTTAGAAAATGGTGACAATAAAGACACCCTCGAAGACTCCTGGGAGGAGTAACGTGAACTAATACGTAAGATTCCAGTGCCTGTGTGCAGTAAGCACTCAGTGAAATTTAGGCTATGGTTAGGCTGTATTTATTTTTTATTCCGTTTGGGGATAATCCTGACAAAAACCTTGGCACACAATGAACTGCTCTGCCCCCTACAGACGTCTAGAACAACAGCATCGGACCAAGCAGAGGCGGCGGATGCCGGTTCCCAGGCTGGGAAGGCTCCAGCGGCCCTAAGGCCCCGGCGCGGAGGTGGGGGGTGGTTCTGGGGCTGTGAGCTGGCGTGGGCGACGGGGCCCACTGGACGCCTGGGAGCCTGTCCTCTGATGCTCCGTGGGAGGTGGTGGTTTCCCCACTGGAGACGCGGGCGCTGGGTCATCTTCGGCTCTCGCCAAGGTCCACGCACCCTTCCCCTACCCGGCTGGCTGTCGGTCGCACCTCCGCCTGCTGGTAGGAGCCGCCTGCCTCCACCGCCTCCCCGGCAGCCGCACGCTCCCCCGACACAAGTGTGCCCCCTTCGACAAGGAGCCGCCAACGCAGAGGCAGGCCTTGCCCGCCCGGCTCCCTCCCGCAAAACCCAACAGCGAAGGCAGTGAACGTCTCGGGGGTCCAGGCCTGATTTTCAACACCGTGGCTGCCGGCGGCACTACGGGCATCGGGAGCAGCCTGGAGCCGGCACGGCGGGAAATGCAGACCGCGCCTGCCGCCCGCAGTGCTTCGTGCGCGGGAAGGAGGGCGAACAGCACATTGATGCACGAAATAACCCATCGTGACAGCTTTCAAAACAAACATCTGGCATAAAATTTGACCCCCACGGCCTTCCTGGCAGACATTTCCCGCAACCGTTGCCGTGTGAATGTCGCAAAGGATGTGTCACCTTAAGTCAGAACCAGGCCCAGCTCAGCCAGGAAGAGGGCAAAGCCCAGCCAAGCAGGTGCCCATAAAATTGTCTGAGTGTCCGGATTTTGATAACTTTATGCATCTAGAAAGAGAGGGAAGTGACAAATGGGTACAATTAAGACTCTCTACACGCCTCTTATTAAAGACCATGTGTCATGCAACGCTATGGATTTCTGCCCCAGCCAATCACGGATTTAATCAGAACATTGAACACTTGGTCTTGATGGTGCTTTGGAGAATTCAACTATTGATTAAGACACGGTTATGCGTCCTTTCACAACAATCCATTTTAAGAGACTTTGATTTTTTTCAAAGAGAAACAACAACAAAAAAAGGGTGTTTACTTGCGGCCTCAGCGTCCTGATGAGACCCACGCGCTCGGAGCCACAGCTCTCATCCAGGCCACCGAGGCGGACGTGTGGCCGAGAAGAGTGAGTCACAGCGGCCAGGACATGGGTGACAGACACTCCTGTGTGACCAGATAGCAACGCGATTTACTCAGCTGACTCTACATGTTGGAAAGGAAACTGTCCGTGTAGACTTGCCACTGAAGGTAAACACTCGGATTTACTCAAAAATAAAAATAACAACGGCGGCGACGGCTCATTGGGCGCCAACAGGGGCAGACGCCGTGACCATTGATGTGCAGGCACTGCGGTCGATGGGGCCATTGCCGCTTCCCCCGCCTCCCGCGTGACAGAGCACGTACACAGCTCTGCTGCGGGACGCAGGCGTGGCGGGTGCCTGGCTGGGCCAGCGGGACGCGGTCACAGAGGCAGGCCGGGACGCCTGGGCCAACTGCACCCACGCACAGGCCCATGAGCGGGAAAGAAAGCGTCCCCTTCTGCACGGCGCCGAGCGTGGGTTTTTTCCCACGTGGCATCGCTGTGTCTTTAACCGATTCAGGGCCCTCGTGGGCCACGGCCACAGGAGTAAAGCGCCAGGCGGGCCCTGAACGACGACATTGATCAGCTCGCGGCTCCGGGGGGGGGGCGCACCCCACGGGGGCAGGGTTGGTCCCCCGGGGGTGGCGGGGCCCCTCCGTCCTCTCTCCCTGGCTGGAGTCTCTTCAGCCTCCCTCCCCGCGGGCATGTTCCCACGCCCAAACGTCCCCTTCTCATGAGGGTTCCGTCACGTGTGGCCCACCCGAGCCATCCCACTTAGACGTGTTGTGTCTGTAGAGACCCCAGCTCAGAGGCTCGGGGGTTAGGACTTCAGCATACTTCCCACAGCGACAGTGTCACCTCGCGCACGCAGGCACTGTTATTAACATTCAGGTTACAGAGAAGGGGTGTTTCAGAAGAAGCAACTTTCCAAGATGACAGAGCAGACACGGAATGAGCTGAGTTGAACTTAAACTTCTAAGCGTTCGCTCTTAGCTCTTGTCGTTCATTACATACCCGCCACTCTGCACAAAATGCCCAGAGCGAATTTCTCAAAGCTGGTACGTTTATCGGTCACTGTAACGCAAACACACATACACACGGCTACCTATGTGGTTTCCCATTCCATTACTGTATCAGAAATACAGGGACTCTCACAAAAGCCCTAACGTTTAAGAGCTGCTATAACGTCCGCCCCTCCATGTGCTCAGTACTTCTGAGCACCAACTGCAAGCCCGGCTCCCAGGGTCCAACGGTGAGCGCAACGCCGGTTCCCGCCCACACGCAGCTCGCAGTCAAACGACAGGGGCGTCACCCCCCGCAGGCCTCCCTCCGCACTCACAGCTGCCCTGGGTGCGGGGCCTGGCAGGGGTCGCGAAGTGTCGGTCAACAAGCATGACCGCGTGGGAGGCGCCAAGAGCAGCCAAGAAAACAAGCCACGACCCGAGGTCTCCAGCACGAGGAGGACCCCCGAGGGCGAGGCCTGGGAGGAGAACATTCTGGAGAAAAGAGCTCTGCGGGGGCGCGGCGGCCGGGGAGCCCGGCGAGGACGGCGCTGCGGACGGACGGCGACCACGTCAGCGGCCCTCGGGGGAGGCCCCTCGGCGGCCTCCGTTTCGGGGAAGCTGGGCCTGGACCCTCGGGCCGCCAGCGGGCGAGCGGAGGCCCCGCCCCGGACACCTGCGCCCAGGGGCCGGGTCTGAGCGGAAGGAAGTGCGGCCCTGGTTTCGCGGAACCGCGCCCCCTCCCCCCGCCCCCCGCGAACGCCGCCGCTGCCGGTTTCAGAAACGCCGCCCCGGACTCTGCACGCGTCTCGTAACTACCGAGGTATTGGGCGGTGCTTACGTGCCTTATTTTATGGTTTCCTTGTAGAAAATGCATGTTATTGAACCTTACGAAATAGCCACTTTTATAAGCTGAAAACGAGCATCAGCCATTCGTGTTTTAATTCCCGCACTAACGCAGGTGAAACGTTCATCAAAGGAACAGACGTGGCACCGCCCGCAGACGAAGACGCAGGGTGTCCCCTCGCCCCGGACCTGCGACGTCCGCCAGCGACCACGCGTGTCCGGGGCGCGGAGGGCGCCGGGGATGGGCGTCCCCCCGCCCGGAGCGGACAGAAGGGGGCGGGCCTTTCCTCTGACACGGGCCCCTGCAGACGCGCCCGGCGCCCCGAAAGCCCAGGCCCGGCGGCGGCGACGCGCGGGCCGGCAGGTCGTTAGGCGCGGTCCCTGGCGGCGCTCCCACGAGTCGGCGCTGAGACCCGAGGGCCGCGTGAGCCCTGCTGCCTCGCGCCCCGCCTGCTTCGCGGAAAAAAGTCCCACAGCGAGTCGCCTGACATCCACCGTCCCAGAGCCCGTGGCGCCTGTGCGGGGCCGGCCCTGGCTTGGCCTCTCCACGCCACAAGCCGCAGGCCCCTGGGCCCCTGCAGCCGGGCGGGCTTGCGAGCCGAAGGCGCCGGAGGCTGGTTTCCACCCCGTGGGCGCCCGGGCGGCCTCTCTCTGCGCCACTGTCCCCAAGGCCCTGGGATCCGATACCATCGGCTGCGAGGGAGGAAGTCTGTGGGGAAACTGGCCGGCTAGTGCGGAACGCGGTGTCCTAAGCCTAAGGGAAAGGACTGTCATTAAAGACCCGACAATTCTTCCGGGAAATGTTTCCCGAACCATCCTGCCAAACAAAGCCGCTTTAAACAAACCCTGGCGGCTCGGAACCGTCTGCGCCCAAGACTTCCTTTCTCTTCCGAGTCTGTTCTGCTTTTTGGTTATTTGGTCATTAGGAAAATCAGAAGTGTCTTGGAACCAAGAAATCCAATTTAAGTAAGCTCATTCCTCATTTATAAATATGAGCAAATGACATTTAAAACAGACACACCAACAGGGACAGGTCTAAGTGTGAAATTGGTGTTCAGCGTGAAGGATTAGCATACAGATGGGGAGGCGCTGTTTGTGGACCGACTAACAGGCCCAGCGCGCTCCGCGCAATCTGTGCGGAGGCTGACCGCCGCCGCGCCATTTGTAAGTGAGAGGCAATGCAATTCTCCGACGCTCCCGTGTAATAAAACCGCTAGTTAGTGTCATGATGTGATGGCGGCAATTGCAAAGGAATGGAAAAGACAGAAATCAAAACGGAAGACCCACAGCGAATGGAGCAATAAAACTGGGTTTTCAAGTATTAGTGGAGAAGAGGAGCGACTGCTGAGGAGCGAGGACACGGCGGCGTGAATCCCTCACGCTGCAGGAGCCCGCGGGCGGACAAACTCAGAGCCGACCCGCTGGCCATGGGAACGCGGGGGTGGGACCTGTCCCAAGGGGGCCTGCAGGACAGAGAACAAGGGTGAGTAATGTGCGCTTTCCTCAAAAATGCCAACAAGACATGCAAAGAAACAGAGTCACGGTTCTGTGAGTGTGGCGATTAAGCCGGTGCTGGACCTTTCCACCCCCACTGTTCTCATTCCCAGCAAATGCCCTTGCTCCTAAGTTGCACGAGAGAGAGGGTCCTCTCGGGGCACCGTCCCCGGGAGACCTCGGCCAGGCCTGCCCAGTGACGGGAGCAAACTGTCTTCCCCGAGGTCAGCTCCAGCCACCCCCTCCCACAGGCTGTTTGCACGGAGACCCGGCCCTGCCCCCCCGGCGGCTGGGGGGGGGGCTTATTTCCACATCCCTTGATCCTGGGCAAGCCCAGGAACGCCGCGACCAGAGCCACACAGCGGAAGTGACACTGTGCCTGTTACGCTTGTAGCCCTTAAATGGTTCGGTGACCCCCGTCCCTGCCCTTGAAGGTCAACTGCCATGAAGAAGTGCGGGCACAGGCCGAAGACAAGCAGACGCGCGCCCGTCAGGCCGCTGAGCGGGGTCGCAGCTCCGGCTGTGAGGTCTGCAGGTGCGGAAGGGGCGGCACACGCCGCCGGCTGGAGCGGGAGGTGGGGGCGGGCGGTCACAGCGTCAGGGTCCGCTGGGCGTCGCCTGGCCGGTGCGCATAGCTCAGCAAAGGCTTTCGGTCTTTCCCTCTCCCCCTCAGTGGGGCACAATGTTGACTGAGCAAGTGTTTTACATTTTTAGAAGTCAAGACTGGGGAGGTCAAGGGACTTGTCCAAAAGCACACGATGATGGCAGCTAGAAAGCCGGATCCCAGGTGTTGACAGTCCCCTGCTCTGTCCCAAGAATTCAAGAGTCACCGCTGCGCTGGGAGCAAACACCAGCAGCCCCTCGCGTGGCTGGGGGTCGGTTGGTGCTGACCGACGGAGAGGCGCTAGACACACTGGACTCCGGCCGCCGGGACCCAGGCCCAGACCCGCCCCTCCCAGGGCGACGCTGCGGAGCCCTCGTCTCCCAGCCTCGGCTTCTCACCTGGAGAGTCCGCCGGCCGCACCAGGATCAGCGACCGGACAGAGAGGTTCTGAGAAGTTGGTTTCTACGTTTTTCTTCTCCTGGAAGAGAGACAGTCTCTTCTTAAACTGCTTCGGGGACTTTTTGCAGGGGACAGAGCAGAGGCAGAGGCTGCGGCCACCACTTCCCTTTGTTTGGCAGAAGCCCAGCTCCACGGAAGCCACAGTGAGCAGAGGAACCGGGCACAGGAGAGAAGGGAGGGCCCCCCAGACTGGAGGGGCGGGGACAGGGTCTGTGGGTGTTAGGAACAGTCACCTTCTGCATCCCGGACAGTAGACCCTGCCCCCGGCCGTCCTGGGGTTGCCATCGGCGTTTCGCTAACTACTAACAAGGAAAGGGGGGCGAAGGCGGTTGGACCTGGAGCTTAGGGACCCGGGCAGCAGGGGCTGGCAGCTTCGCGCCGCCACGGGGACCCCCACTCCTCCTCCCCTCCGGTGCCAGACTGTGGGGGCGGCACAGGGGCAGGGGCGGGACCACGGGGGCCTGTCGGTCTAGCCGGGGCGGCATCAAAGCCTGAGAGAGTGTGGGCAGTGGTTTGTTCTTTTTGAAAAGCCCCGGGTCCACCCTAAACCCAAGCTCATATAACCCCAGGGGGACGATGAAGCGCTTGCTCGTTCTCTCTCGCCCTCGCCCGCACCCGCGCGCCCCCTCCCTGTGGCCCGTGGCCGTGTCGACTCTGACCAGGCCCCAGGCGGAGCCTAAAGACCTCAGCACAGCGACGGGTTCGAACACAAGCGAAACCAGCCGGAGGCTGGACCGGACGGGCCCAGGGTCTCTGGATAGGCACTCCATTTGGGCCCTGATTTTCCACGGGGGGACGGCCAGAGACGGGGCCTCGGAACCCCGGGGGCAGCTCCTATTGAGTCCATCCAGCCACACCACACTCCCACGCGCGTCCCCGGGACGGTCTCCTGCCGGTCCCGCGAAGGAGCCTGGCTTCCACCGACAGCACCCGGGGGTGGCCGACCTCAGAAGGGACGGCTGCGCAGAGGGCGGTCTGGTGGCTTGGCCACCCCTCCAGTGGCAGGGACGTGGGGAGCCCCCACAGCCCAGGGTTCTGGCACCGACCCTGGGACAGAGGAGGGTGTCGCGTGGACCAACGCGATGCCCCGTCACCCACAGGCTCTGCGGTCTGTGCCGTCGGGCGCACGGGACACGACCCCAAGAGTCGCCAGGAGCCCAGCTCACAGCTGCCGCGTGTGACTCACTAAGTCCCTGACGATGAGTGTTCTTGTGCGTGAAGCGGGCGGCTTCCTGCTGAGCCCCAGGAGAAAGAGCCCCCTTGCAGTAGGGGCCACAGTAGAGAAAAGAAAAGGCAATGTGTTCGGCTCGCTGAGGGGACGGTGGGCCCTGCCCCCCTTCTCCTGCTCGCTCTGGGGCACCTGCTCTTCCACCACAATGACAAAGCCAGCCCCTCGGTGGCGGAGGCGCCACGAACGCACGTCACCACGGAGTCGACTCCTGCTCCAGTGCAGCAGAGCTGAGTGGCGCCGGCCTCGCTGCCTGACGTTTCTTCGGACCACGATCAGCACGGGCCACCGCACACCCGGTTGCAGCCCAGTGTTGAGGGGGGAGAGCAGGGGCGACCCTGCCTCATCAGGACCCCCGGAGAGTTTTTATTAGCAGCTCCCTCGCATCTAACCAGCTCCTACAGCAACATAAAGAAAACCTGCGTCGGAAACGCGACGGCCTGGGGGATGTCTTCCCTCTCGGAGCATTGTCACGGCCCCTCCTGTGGCCGTGGCGGGGGCGGGGGGCAGCAGGCTCGTTAGCCGCGCCCCACACTGTCCCCGCAGTCGTGCTGCCGCTGAGCACCAGGGCCCGGGGACCGTGCTGGGGAGAAGACCCCCGCGCGTCCCTGCTGCGGTCTGTGCTGTCAGGAAGGGCTGAGGGAGGGCGCTTGGCGACTTGGCCTGCCAGGTCCCCGCGTCTTGTTCCGTCTCGAATGGCTGGATTCGGTTTTAATTGGTCGCCAGAGAGGCTCGCCGATCAGGGCCCAGAAAGGCACACATGTTGGCCTGCGCCTTGATTCTAAGGTCGCACAGTCTGGATGTTAAAGCAACATGTTGTCCTTGGGAAAATCGGGAGGATGCGTGTGTTTAAAAGGCTATAAATGTGACCCACAGCCTCTGTGTCAGCCTGTGTTTTCTAAAGGTGGCCGTGCACACACACCACCACACACAGAGAGATGCACAAGACATATGCACATATAACACAGACATATACATGGCACAGACACACAGCGCACACAACACAGACACACAGCCACACACTGTGACACAGGCCTCGGCACCGGCCGAGCGAGTCCGTTTTCTCGCTCCAGGCGAGAAGCCTGCTGGGTGTCTGACGCCTGTTCGTCCCTGAGGGCTCTGGGAACAGCCGCTCCGTCGTTTCCAAGGACGGACCATCAACGGCGACGTGGCTTCCTCGCCCCACTCCCACCCCCGCCTCTGCTCTGGGAGCCCTGAGCGGACGGGGAGGAGGCCCCCCGCCTGGGGAGAGGCCACAGCCAGAGCCGCGCGGAGACAGAGGCACCTGCGAGTGTGGCAGGGCAGCCCCCAGCGGCCGGTGACCGCCCCCCCCAGCTCAGGAGCCGGCCCCGCGCGGCCCTTCCGATGACCGCAGCCCGGTGTCCTCCCCACCGACACCACACAGGACAGAGACGAGCTGTCCCCGTGGAAGCCGCCGGGCCGCACTCTCGTGGGTGAGGTGAATGGCTGTGTCTCCGCGCCCGAGGCTGGGGGCGGCTGTCCCAGAGCGGGGCAGCCTCCCGCGCGGCAGAGAAGCCGGGTGCCGCGTCAGCTTAGGTCACCGCCGGGTGGCAAACGCACTGCTTGCCTGTCTCACGCAGGGAAGAAACTTCTTCAGCCGTGACTGGCTTCCTGATGTGTCCGCATGTGCCGTCGAACCGACCTCCCGCCGCCAGATGGGGTGCAGCCACGGGCCAGACCCGGGAGCCCCCACGCGGCCCCGAACGCGGGCGCCGACGTTCTCTCCCCCCGGCTTCGCGGGGGCGGGCGCTGCCTCCAGGGCTCAGGAACAGTGGGGTCGCCTCACGCGGTGCAGGTGCGGGTGTCCAGCGAGCGGCAGCCCAGGCCGCTGTGGGCAGTGGCTGTGGGGGCTTGCGCGCACCCCGAGGGCACGGGCTCAGGGCCAGAGGCTGCCGGGGACAGCGCGGAGGCCGCCTGGCCTCCCTCCCTGCCCACGTCGTTGTCCCTGCAGGGGCCGCACTGAGGTCACCCAGCCCCTGCTCAGCGGGGGTCGCGCCCGCCGCCGCCTCCCCTGCGAGCCTGTTGGAAGTGCGGGCGCTCAGCCCGGCCCGGAGCCCGGGGGTCGGCGTTCACGCTTTCGAAGGTCTGGGGAACTCGCTTGTGCCTCAGTCTGAGACGCGCTGTCCTACACGTGCGTGCCCTCTGCTCGCAGTCCATGTGGCCCTGGGGCCGGCCCTCGGGGACCCGGGCGTGTGGCTTGGGCCTGCCCCGTGGGGGTGAGACGGGCTTTGCCGGAGTCTTCGGTGCCGCTTCAGCAGCCATCTCATGGTTGAGAGGACAAACTGTCAAGGGGTGAAGACATGTGCAGAGGAGAGAGGAGACTCACCCTGCGGGGAGGCAGCCGGCGTTCCTTCCCGGGAGGTGACTAAGCGGCAGGGCGGGGCTGCGGGGACACCTTGGCGGAGGCGCGGGAGGCCAGCATGTCCCGGCATCGGCGAGGGCACGGCGGCAGAGGCAGGGGCCGGCTCTGGTTCGGTCTCTGTCACCGCCACCCCCGTGCGTAACGGCCCGCGCTGGGGTCAGAAGGCACTCGCCTGTTGTCTCCCGTTTCAAGGGAAGGCCCTGCCCCTTCACGCGCAGGCTGAGCTTGCCACCCCCCCACCCCCGCTTCCCCGCGACCCAGCGCTAAGGCAACGCCATCTGAACATTTCCCCTCACCCACGGTCTGCGCCGTCAACTCAAGCAGTGCTTTCAAGTCACTGTAATTGTGCGCAAAACATGTGGTTTTGAGTCCCCACAGCTCCTATAAGCATTTAGATGTCTGAGTTTTGAAGAAAAATAGAGAAAGTATCTGGTGAACAGAATGGCTGGAAATTCTACTTAAAAATCTATTATTTCAATGACAAGTGATCACGTGGATATACGTATGCATTTTAGGTTTTTATTTACTGCAACAAAGTCTTTAGTTAATGTTGTTATAATGCAATAGATTAAAAGCAAAAATTAGTGCACTGAGGTGGAAAAACAAAGAAAAACCTTGAAAATCAAATTGTATCCGAAATTAAACAAATATGCCTACTCTTATGCCTGATACTGAAGAAGGAAAATTTCTATATATTGATGAATAATTAAACTTCTCAAAATCAAGCCAGTGGGGGAAAAGGCTGCTTTAAGAACAGTCCAGAGACGTAGAGGCATAAATCATGATTTATCACCCATCCCAACTTTGACCTCATAGAAAGCACGAAAGATCAAAGGTGCTGCTTCATTATGTATTTATTGCTCTGCCAAACCATTATTCATTGTCTTCCTTTTGAAAGATACATATGGAGGATGTTAAAATTCTCAGAGACAGAGCCGTTGCAGGGAATCGTTTATGCACAGAGTTTACCCTGAAATCTGCAGCTAATAGCACAGCACGCGGGACTTGTAGTTCGCCCGCCTCCTTCCACATTTACAGCATCGCCGCGTTACGGCCAGAAGACGTGGGCTGCGTGTGTCCCGGGAAGCCCCCCGGCCGCTGTGGAGGTCGGCGCCCGGAGCTGCTCCCTCCCCGCCACACGCTCGGGTGCAGAGGACCTCAGCTCAGGCAGCAGCCGCCTCCCCTGGGGACGCCCCATCTGGGGGTCACCCGCGGGGGGCAGGCTGGAGGTCATCCGCGACGGTGGCAGCAGGAACATTCTCACAACCGGGGGCCTCCTGGGCTTCCTGCCTGATCCGTGCCCTGGGCACCAGCACCCAGCGACCTCACTGAGCCCCCGAACCCGCCCCCCAGGTACCTTGCTGAGCACGAGACCCATGTCCCTCTGAGCAGGGTCTGCACCGGGCCGAGTCCTCGAGGGGCCCAGGGAAGAAGACAGGAGGGGCTGGGACATAGTGAACAACCACCACGCGCCACCTCCTGACTGGTTCCCACGGGACCGCGGGGGAAACCAGAACCGTAAGTGGTGAGGCGCTGGGCCCGGGGGAGCTGGAAGCACCGACGACGCCCGAGGCCACACAGAGCAGCCGCAGCTGCTGCCAGAGGCTCCGGGTGGGAGGGAGGACAGCCTGGCCCGCCCGGCGCAGGCGCCCCCACAGAGCGGCTCCCAGGCACCGCACCCTGCAGGCCTGCCTCCTCAGCCCCTGGGGCACCTCCGGGACTCACCACGTGTCATCCTTCACCAGGACAAGGCACTTCCAGCCCCACCTCCGACAACCGCACGAAAACGGTGGAACGTTTTCTCGGAGCCCCTGCAGGGGCCCCCGGCCCCACGGGTCCCAAAGGCTCCCCGTGGCTCACCTTTCACTCAGCGCCTCGCCTCCCACTGAAGGCCGGGGGCCACCTCACGGGACCCATCGCTTCTGCTGTAAAAATCAAGCCTCTGAGAAGCAAGTACCGGCAAGATAAGGATGAAAGAAGTTTTCTTTCTCCAGTCCAGGGATACGTTTCAAAGAGGGTGCGTTACATGGAAATGGAATGAGGGGTCCCTCAGCCACATCTAATACGGATTTTTTTCTCCAGGGGAATTTCTGATAAGAGGGCCCTGAAAAGGACATCTGCTAATGGGATCAGCTGGTCACCAGCGTGGCTCTGGGGCCTGGAAGGAAACGCCTGGGGCGGAACAACCGCAGCAGCAGCAGCAGTGGGAGGCACCGGGCCCCCAGCGGGCCCCCAGCGAGCGCTAGGCTGCCTCCCCACCGCCTCCGGTGCAGGAGACGCCGGGGCAGCAGCCCGCCCCGCCCTAAGGAGCCCGAACGAGAGGGACGGGAAGCGCTGGCACCGGCCGCACACCTCCTCTCCGCTCCCCGGCCCAGGGCGATCCGGGGGTGGCGGCCCCCCTGGGGGCTCCCTGGGGCCGCACCAGCCCCTGCTCCTCGGGTGCGGCCGGGCCTGCGTCGCAGGCAGACCCGGGCGTCCTCCACCAAGAACCCGGATCCCGGCCCAGACTGGCTCCAGGGGAGAGAACTGGTGAGGGAAGAGGCGTGAAACGGATTGGAAATACCCCGAACCACAGCCACCCCTTCAGTGAGGCCCCCGGGGCAGGGGTCCCCGGGTCCCGGAGGAGAGGCAGGGTGCTGTGCAGGGGGGTTAGAACAGCGGCGGCGCGGCCGGCCCCTGCGTGGGCAGCACCCCGAGCCGGCACCGCCCAGGAGCGCTGGCCGAACAGTCCGTCCTCGGACTCGGGAAGGGCTGCTCCCGCGGTCCGAGCACCGGACGGTCGCGACGGCGGTGCGTGTTCTCCCCCTAGGGAGCACTGCGTCTCGTGAGCGTCTGTGTGGGAGTCGCCGGGCTGCGCCGGGCCCTGTGGGTTTGTGCGCCAGTCCCCAGAGCTTTGCGCCCTGGGCGCGCGGTTCCCGCCGCGACACCTGCGCTGGGGCAGGAGGCTGAGACCGAGAAACAGGGCCGGGGTGACTCCGCTTGCGTCATTTGGTGCGACCATGGAGGGGGGGTGTTTAAATGTTTTCAGCTGCAAAGACACTGGGAAGCCACACAAGCTCCCCCCAGAAAACGCAGGCACAGGCCGTGTGGGCCGCGAGCCCTCGGCTGGGGGTGCCACGGGGTCTTCACGGGTGCCTGTCACTTTGGCCTCATGTTTAAGACCTTTCCCGAACACTTGCACTTCTGCCACTTTATGTGAAAGAAACACGTACAAGTTCCATAGAAAAACACTTTTCAACCAACCATGAGCAAACACAGACTCGCAGGACTGGGCCTGACCGTCCACTGGACCTGAAAGTGCTGGGCTTCGGGGGGTAGTGGACCGGTTCGCAGACGCCATGGAAGCGAAAACTGCCTATGACTGCAAAATACGATGAAAAACGGATTCTCTCCCCTTTGTCCAAAAAACCCCCATTAATACAGTTTAAAGTTTCAATTCATTACTTTTTTCCTTTCTGACACAGTAGTATCTCTGTTCTTTTTGTATCCTAAGCGCGTGTCTTTGGACAGTTCCCATCCATCCTGACGGGGCGGCGGTGGGGAGGCCCCCGGGGCTGCTCGCTTCCGGAGGGGCAGCCGGTCGGCCTGGCTTGCCCGGCTTCGCACCGACGCCCGGCGGGGCGGCCGGTCTGCACACGCACCCGCTGCCTGTGCGGGGCGGGGGGTGGCGGCGACCTCGCTGCGTCCAGGCACCTCCCGCCCGTGGCGGGAGGGGGGCGCCTCTTGCTGTGTGTCCCCGTCCGCTCCGCTGCACAGGGTGAGGGGTCCTCGGCGGGAGGCGTGGTGCGTGGGGGCTCGGCGGATGGGTCTGGCCTGCGTGTGCTCGTTTCCTCTCACGACCGGGGCTGATGCTAACTGTCCGCGGCGGGGGGGGGGGGGGGTGGGGCGGGGGGGCTGCGGCCACAGGAGGTCGGGAGGGGGGGCCCTTCCGTCGATGCCACCGGCAGCCTCCTAACAGCCTGAGCGGGACCTTGGGTTCTTGGTTATTTTTTTTCTCCTGAAACTAAATGACTAAAAGCACACCCGGGTCTGACGGTTCCGAGGGCTCCGTAATGGGGCGTCTTCCGGGACCTCCGCCTCCCTCCAGCGTGGACGTCCCACGCGGCAGCCGAGTCTCCTCCTTCCGTGCCCTGAAGACCTGCCCCCTCCAGGTGAACGGGGCCGGGCCTCCAGGGGCCCCGTCCTCGGGCTGACAGGTGTCTCACCGCCGCCCCGTCTCGCCCGCGTCCTGACCGGCCACTCAGGCGACAAGCAGCCTTTCACTGTTCAAGTCGCCAAACGGGCCCCAGGCAGCACAGCCTGCAGGGCGTCTCGGGCGGACGGTCCCGGGCAGGGTCGGGTTCGGAGCAGCTCTGGGGAGCCGAGCCGGTGACTGCCTTTCCCTGGCACCGACCCTCCGGGCCGGACAGACGCCAGCGCTGCGGGGTCGCTCCTCGGGCAGACGCCTCGATGCCGTCTCAGGACGTTCCCCACTTTCTGGGGGACCGTTTCGCTCGGCGTCGGCATCCGAGAACCCAGGGCTGGAGCCCCGGCCCTGCCCGTCAAGACAGAGGCCTTCCCCCTGTGGGCCTCCCTCATCAGATCGCTGGGCCCGCGAGCACCCGGCACCTGAGGGCTCGGCAGCAGGGGGGTCTCAGCGACGGTGTGGCCAGCAGACGGAGAGGAGACAAGCAGGCTGCGCGAGGTGAGATCGGGCGTGGGGCAGGGGGTGTCGAATAAACGTCATTTGACTCAAGGAGGACGTGTGCTCGCTGTTGGCACAGCGAGTATCGAATTCCAGCTGTCGCAGCGGAGGACTGACCCCTGGGAGGGCTTGTTGCCACCCGGACAAGAGACAGCTGAGGAGAGAAGTGGGGGCCGGGGCGGGGGGGGGGGAGCAGGCAGAGAGGGAGGGAGGCTGCTTCCGCCCTGCGGACGGGCCGGAAGCGACGCTGCTGCCGGCGGCCGGGGAGGCGCCTCGGGAAGGGCCCGGGCGTGGCCACGTGGACCGGGCGTTTCTAACAGACCCCTGAGAGCACACTGTACAATGTAAACTCTTTCAGCCGAATCTGGATTGGAAAGGTTCTACGTCAACCATGAGAAAATATCAACCCAGTGACATCGGTGGGGTAGAACGGGACTATTTTCATTTTCCTCTTTGTATGTTTTGAATATTTTAAGAATTGGAAAGATGTTCTATTGGAATCACTGTTGAGCCTCCGTTTGTGAGCTGATAAGCAAAATCTGAGACTTACGTAGGACTGAGCGGTCCTCCCGGGCTACATATTTCAATGGAAAAAGTGGGACCGTTTTATGGAGCCTGGAACTTAAGTGAAGAAGAAAATGTTTCAGTTTTGTAACTACTTCATTTGAAAACAAATACAATAAACCTACTGTGGAAGAACCTAGGAAGCCGGCAAAGACGGACAGAGTGTAGCCCAAAGAATTTAAATGCTACATCCAATCACGGGGTAAACCCCAGGGCCTTCCGCCTGAGGAGCTCGGTGTCTCCGCACCCGCCCAGCGAGCCACCGTCTCCCTGCTGCCGGGACGCACACTTCGCCTCGGTCACGGCCGAGAAGCCAGGGAGCGCAGCTCTGCGGGGACCGGCCCGCCCGGCGGGGGCTGCCCTTCGCCGCGTTCGCTTTTTCTTCACTGAATTATCAAGTGAAAATCCAATTGTCCCTAAAGGCACGCGGTGTGTTTCCCACCCCCATATATGAGAAAGGCTTTATTATCCATTTGTAGTAATTAAGACACTGATGTTATATGGGCCCATAAAAATCCTTCATTAAGCCAGTAAAGAGCTTTTCATCAAAATCACTGTGGCTAAGTATTTATTTAAAAATAAAAACGACATTAAAATGAAGAACTCCCCTGACCAGGAAGAGAACAAGGAAAAGCTTTGAGAGATCTCAGAAAGCGGCGGCGGGCGCCGGGGGCAGGTCTCCTCGCAGAACTGCTCTCTGACCGGGCACAGGTGCCCAACTGGCCACCAATCCTGGCGGGACTTAAAGAAGTGAAGAAATGAAGCTAGGGAGATAACTCAGCAAAATGCTAACAGTTTGATAATATTTAAGCATTTGCATTTAGGCGTTGCTGTGTTTGAATGGTTTCCTAATTGTCTGAGATTCACAAAAGGTGCCCACGCGCGCAGCCGGGCTGGTGGCTGCCGAGGCCGCGCCGCATCGCCGGGACGGTGCGTCGCTCTGGGTGGGACTGAGGGGCCGCGCTTTGCAGAGCGGGTCTGCCCAGCGCCAACTGCACAGCCCGCCGGCTGCCCCACGCCCCCAGCTGGGAGGGAGGGGGCCACCCGCAGCCCCCACGGAGGGAACACCCTCAGGTGCTGCGGTCACACCAGCAGGGTCGGCCGCCGCCTGCCGAGGCGCGAGCGTTTCTTGGAGGGCCTTTCTCCCCTTCGGGGTCTGGGGAAAGGGCCGTGAGGAAGGCAGGGGACGGCCGTGAGCCGAGCCCGCTGCCCCAGGGCAGCGTCCTGTGTCTCCGTCTCGAGCCCGCGCAAGGACCCGGGTCCACTGCCGCTTTCCACGGCGACCGGACGGTGCTTCTCGCCGGAGCCTGAGGCCCAGGGTCCCACGCGTCCTCTGGAAACACTTTGCTAGTCTCCCTAGAATTGTTTGAAATCTTTAAAAACATCGGAAGGACCACGTGCTGCCTCAGGGCTTCCTACACTATCGTGTTCACGAGCAATCGGCGTGGCCGCGACGGACGCAGGGCAACGCGAGAAATGACGGTTGTAGACTTTAGATGAAGACGACGCTGGTGCCCAATAAAGGCCCACACAGGCCGCGGGGCGCCCTGGGAGCGGAGCCTCCCGTCCGGGCAGAGCCGGACTCGGGGCCGGGAGGCACCACGCACGCGCCTGTGAGCCCCAGTTTCGTGTCAGCTGAACAAAGGCACGCTTAACGTCCCATAACTGCTCACTTGAATTTCATCAGTGGTCTAGTTTTATTTGTATGTGGTTGGTAAGTTTGCATCGACTCAATGGTCAGCTGTGAGCAGACGTGCGCGTTCACGCCCAGAGCGGGACTCTCGGTGGTGCTCTTGCCGTCGCGGCCCCCAGCGTGAGGCTGTTCTGGGCATTGCAGGGGGGGGCGGGCGGAGCGGCGTCTCTGGACTCTGCCCGCCAGATGCCAATAGTACCCCCAATTTCTGGCAGCCAAAAATGCCTCCAGACCGTCCCGAACGTCCCCTGCAGGACACAGAGGTCCCCAGCTGAGAGCTGCTGGCCTGGAGGACCGGCTGGGTGCAGGCAGCACAGAGAGGACACGGCAGTGGTGGGGACTCCTGGGGCAGCTCCGCGTGGAGGCTGCTGATGAAGGCGGGGAGGGGGCGGGCGCGGCGGTGGTCGCAGGTCGGGGGGCGCTCACGCGCTCTGCAGGCCCCACCGTTGCCGCAGCATCTCGCCGGCCTCGCGTTATCACACGTCTGTCTGCTGCTCTACTCGTCCGTCCCTCTTATTTATATTTTTGTATTTCAGAGTAAATTGCAGACCCACATATACTTCTCCTAAATATTTCCATATGCACAGCATGCAAACTGCGTTTGAGCACGTGGAAAGCTTTCACACAGCAGAACAGACCACACACGTCATGCTAGATGGAGGAAGGGGGGCAGAGGAGGGAAGGGGGTGTGGGGGGACTTCAAAAGGCCTAATTAGATCCTGTTCGCCACCTTGGACCAGGCCTCACCGAGGAAGAGCAGGGAAGCGCCCACGCTCACAGCCAAACACCAGTGCATTTGTCATGGGTCCAAACTGCAGCTTAAAGAAATCAAAGTGAAGGCAGGACCCGACACACGTGTTGCTGTGCGTGGCTTCGAAGGGGGGCCGGGAGGGCGGCCGCTGGCTCTGAGCCTGGAGCTCCCGGGAGGGTAGCGCCAGCCGGGCACCCTTTCAAGTCTCTGAGAGTCTGTTGCTGTTTCCCTACAAATATTTGTATGTTGATATCATTGAACGTTCTCAGTTTTTTCACGGGTTGTTTTAGCTACACAAGCGCCTTTCCCCGGGCAGCCCAAGAGGGCTTTCATGGAGCTCACAGTGGGTCAGCTGTGCCGCCTGACCCGAGAGGCCGCCCCACTCATTTTCAAGGCAGCCCCAGGCTTAAGGTGTCCGACCGGCAGGTGGCCCCGCAGGACCGCAGCGCCTGCCAGCCGCCTTCCTTGGGACAGGTGGGCCCTGCCTGGTGTGCGGGAAGCAGCGCACTTTTCTCCTAAACCAGACGGCACGGGTGATCCTGCTTTGAGGACGGCATCCGCGTCACACGCAAGAGCCCGAGGCACTGACCCGCCCTGGGACTCGGCCCGATCCGCGTCCCCACCGGAACCACAGCGGCCAGGCTCTGTCCTCCCCAGGGACCGTGAGGCTCACACGGGCATCCGCAGAGCTCTCGCTCCGTGACCGTGGGGACATCTGAAGTCCCGACGCTTACGGCGGCCCCAAAATTCTGGAATGAATGACTGTGGAGTCCAGTGAAAAAGCCATTAGCACATCTGACACAAAGATCAGAAGTCGCTGGGTTTAGTCACGCCCCCACCTGCCGGGGCTGTCCCGCCCCCAACGGCAGACCATGGAGGGTGCGTTTCTGGGAAGCGACGCACGACCGCGGGCGTCTGCGCGTCGTGCGTGGTTAGGAAAACAGAATCAAAGCGGGAAGGCAGTGTCTGTGTCTTTCTGAGCATATCCACTCAGACTGTTGTGCCCATGTTTTCCTACTTAAAATGCGACGCAGGCAGACACGGCTCGCCTCCTCGCACAGCCACCTCACGGTCACATCTAAAACACAGAACAGCCATCACCGAGAACCGTCAGAAATCGAGCTGAATGCAAGTCTGACAACCACGGAATTAAAGAAACCACCTCGGCCTAGGCTGGTAGGAGGGGTGCAGCCGCGGAACGGCTGGCCCCTCACACTCGTGCAGGGCATAAAAATTTGGGAGGGACATCCCAGGAGCGAGCAGTGAGCAGTGAGCAGTCCCAGCCCCGCACCAGGCCCCAGCCCGGGGTTCCGGGGCCAGGAAGACAAGTCCCCACAGCTTCTGGCTGCAAAAGCCAGCGGGGACTGCGTCAGTGGAGGAGGCTGCGGGAGCCCCAGGCAGTTCCTCTTGGGGAACCTGCTCACGGACTCACCTACTCAGACGCGCTCCCTCTGAGCTCCAGCACCGGGGTGGCAGCTCGTACGGCACCCGTGGTAAACAGGGAGAGACTGGAGTGTCTGGCATCGGGGCGAGCAGAGGCCATTGTCCCTTTGCTGGGCCTTCCCCCGCAGCGCCGGGAGGCTGGTGCCGTATCTGAGACTCCATCAGCCTGGCCAACACTGTGTGACCCGCCGTGGAGACCCCCAGAGGCCCCGTCCCACCCAACTCACTCGCCCACCCAGGCTTCTCTTCCTTAAGAAAGGCTGGCCTCGGCTCCCAAATCCTTTCAAACAAGCAGCAGCTGGCCTCCCAGAGCCCCAGGCCCCGCACGAGCAGCAGCAGCCTGGATTCGCAGCTTGGCTTCACCTGGGAACCCCCAAGCCCAGCACAAGCAGCAGCCACCTCAGGGTGCTTTACAGCTCAGGCGGGGTGCCCCGGGCAGAACACAGGCGGGGGCTGACCCTGGCCTGCACCCCCCGGAAACCCCAGGGCCAGCGCACCCAGTGGGCAGCCACGGACCACGTCGGAGCACCGCCACCTGCCCCTGCACAGCGGGTCCTCCGCGGAGGGCGCGGGGTGGTGGTCAGTGGTCACAGCCGGTCCGTGCAGCTGACTGGCCTGAGCAAATCCCTCCCACTGACCTGCCAACAGCAACCAAGGCTCAACTGCAAGAGAGGGGTGTACTCAGCCCACATGAAGGGCCACCCTTAAGTCCCCAGCTTCGGTGATAGGGAAGGCTGTGCCACTGGACCCTACAGGACACCTACTAGGTTAGGCCACACGACCAAGACACAGAGTCAAAGCAGCTCTACCTCATACACAGAAACACACACAGGGAGGCTGCCAAAATGAGGAGACAAAGAAACATGGCCCCAATGAAAGAACAGATCAAAACCCCAGAACAAGAGCTAAATGAAATGGAGATAAGCAATCCATCAGATGCAGAGTTCAAAACACTGGTTATAAGGATGCTCAAGGAATTAAGTGAGGACCTCAGTAGCATCAAAAGATCTAATCACAAACAAAGGCTACGCTAACTGAAATAAAGAACAATTTACAGGGAAACAACAGTCGAGTGGATGAAGCCAAGAATCCAATCAATGATTTGGAACAAAAGGAAGCAAAAAACCACCAGTCAGGACAACAAGAAGAAAAAAGAATCTAAAATAATGAGGAGAGTGTAAGCAGCCGCTGAGGTAACTTCAAGAGATCCAACATTCACCTCATAGGGGGGCCAGAAGGGGAAGAGAAAGTACAGGAAATTGGAAATCTATTTGAAAAATAATGAAAGAAAACTTCCCTAATTTGGTGAAGGAAATAGACATGCAAGTCCAGGGAGCACAGAGAGTCCCAAACAAGATGGATTCAAAGAGGTCCACACCAAGACACATCAGAATTAAAATGCCAAAGGTTAAAGACAAAGAGAGAATCTTAAAAGCAGTGAGAGAAAAAAAGACAGTTACCTACAAAGGAATTCCCATAAGACTGTCAGCTGATTCCTCAAAAGAAACTTTGCAGGCCAGCAGGAATTGGCAAGAAATATTCAAAGTCAAGAAAAGCAGGGACCTACAGCCAAGACTGCTCCATCCAGCAAAGCTCTCATTTCACATCAAATGTCAGATAAAGTGCTTCCCAGACAAGAAAACACTAAAGGAGTTCATCATCAGCAAACCATTATTATATGAAATGTAAAGGCACTTATTTAGAAAAAGAAGATCAAAACTGTGAACAATAAAGTGGCAATAAATACAAATCTATCAACAATTGAATCTAAAACAGAAACTAAGGAAACAAGAAGAACAGAGACAGAATCCTGGATACGGAGAGTGATTTGAGAGCTGCCAGACGGGAGCGGGAGGGGGGACGCGTGAGGAGGTGGGGTGAGGGGCACAAATAGGCCGTCGCAGAGCAGCCACGGGGGTGGGGAGCGCAGCACGGGAAACGGAGCGGCCAACTACCTCACATGCACGGCCCGTGGCCATGGACAACGGCGGGGGTTGCCGGAGGGAGTGCGGGGTGCTGGGTGGCGGGGGCCACGGGGGAAGAATTGGGACAACTCTAATAGCATAAGCAATAAAACGTAATTTAAGAAAATAGAATTCAAGAGTAAGTTAAAAGCTAAAGCCACTAACACGTTAAATGACTTTCATGGCGAGGAATGAATGACATCACATTTATCTGTTGAGAACATCAATGGAAAACTAATTTGAGGAAGAAAAGACTAATTAATAAGAGCAAAAATGACTGCTTAACTTCCTTTGATCTCAGAAGTTATTAAACAGTAAAACAACCTCTCCAGTTTACTGGGCACATAAACGCAGGCGGGAAGCCCCCACCCCCAGCGTCCCGAGCAGCGCGGCGCTCTGCGGGCTTTGCCCAGCGCAGGGCAACCCTCGGGTCCCCCTCGTGGGCCCCCGAGACCGTGCTGTCCCCGGGCTCGTCCCGCGCCGCCCAGGAGCGGAGCATGTCCGCAGTGGCCACAGCCCTGACCTCGCGCTCCTTCCATCGGGTGGGAAGGCTGGAGAGACCCGCCTGGAGACCAAAGCAGCCAGCTGGGAAGGGGGCTGCAGGGCAGGGGGCGGGGAGACGCCACGAGGGGGGAGGCGCAGGGGGAGGGACGCGTCCAGGGCCTCCTGGAGCCTGAGGAGGCGCGCGGGTCCAGCGCAGGCGGAGCCTCAGGGGCGGCAGCTGTTCTCTGCCTGGAAAGCAGGTCCCACGGCCCCGCTGCTTGGAGTTCGCTCGCGCGAGACCGGGTGCAGCCTCGGCACCAGAATCTCCAAACTTCCATCCCCAAAGGACAGGTCATCACAAATCACAAAATTGCTTTGTAAACAGAAAGGCACGGACAGAACCTGCTAGGAGTTCTGCTGTGTCTCGGCCGTTTTCCCCAGGACTCGGAGAAGTGCTGGGTGCTCGGTCGGCGCCAAGTTAAGGCGGTAAAAGCACACTCTCTACACGTGAACTTAAAAACCACATAAAGGAACTAATGATTTTATATGCTTTAGCTACATATATTTCTGGGGCTGCTAGATTTCATTGGTTTCTAAAAGAAAAGAAAACACACGAGATATTTAACTGAACTGAAATTGTTGTTTACGGGAGCGGGACGTGGAGCGGCTTCCGTGCGCTCTCAGGCCTGATGGCCCAGAGGCCCGAGTGGAGGACGCAGGAGCCGGGCTCTGCAGCGGCAGGCCCCCGGCCGCGCTTGCACGGGGCGGTCACGCCGCAGAGAGCCCCCAACTCCCCGCCCGCACTCGCCACAGTCACACGGAGACGACTTTACCCAAAACCTGGAACAAATGTGCCTTCACCTGCAGCCCGAACCACAGCCTTGAAAAGGTCCTTTCTAAGAACTCTTGGGTTGGCCAAAAAGTCTGTTATTTTTTCCCCATACTCTAAAAGGCGTATTTTTCATTTTTGCCAATAACTGTATTGATTTGGACATTGTGAGTGTGTCGGCCGCCTCCCACTGTTGGCTCCTAGTGGGCAGAGGCCAGGGCGCTGCTAAACCTCTCCCCACGCATAAGGCAGCCCCAGGACAAACAATTATTTGGCCAAAATGCCAACAGTACCAGGAAACTTCGCAAACCACTTCTGGCACATTGATCACTCGCTGCCCCTTCTCCACGCGTGGCACAGATCTTTTTTGCATTTGAGTTGCGTTTTTTCCTTTCTTGACATAATAAAGCACAATACGCCAAAAGATGTCGTGTATTTTCTTCCACTTTCAATATCAAAATGGCTGCACAGAAATTCACCGATTTTGACAAGTTTTTTAAAAAATGCACACTGATAGGACGGCTGTCACAACACAATTGTTTCTAAGGAAGTTAAAGACAGCTAAGTGCTACCAGAGCCACAGACGGAGAAAAACGTGCTGCGCTTTTGGGCCAACCCGAGACAGGTCCCCTGGTCTTGTAGAGGGAGCAGCTCAGCCCACAAGCAAATCCAAAAATACCCGAGGGGCGGAGGAGCAATGAAAGTCACACAGGAGTGGTCATTGTCCCTTTCTAAATTCTGCTCCAGAAAAGAAGACAGTCACAGAGTAAGAACCTACGGGAAACAGCGTGTTCAGGTCACTACAGGCGCACACACGTCCGCGAGGCGCCGAGGCCCGCCCGGGAGGCCGTCCCCGACGACCCGCTGCGCTTTCAGGGTTCGCCCGCGGCCGCGCCTCCCGCGTCCCTCCGTTTTCAGGTCAAAGGCTGCGGGGCGCGCAGCTCGGAGGCCGCCGCACTCGGGGCCTCGGCCTCCCCGGCGCCCAGCCCGTCCTCACCGTCCGCTGGCGCAGGGCCCGGCTTCCCAAGCGCAGGGCCGTGGTCGCGGTGGGCCCGCTGGAGGGCGGCACACGAGGCAGCGCCCACGCCGCGGCAGCCCCGCAGGGCCAGGCACATGCCTCGGAGCGGGGGCGCCAGCGGCCTCCCCACGTCATTCTCCTCCCGGGTGGAACTTCCCCCCCAGCCCCGTTTTAAGGAACCGTAGCAGGAATTCTTAGTCCGAGATCGTAAAAGGCAGAGCAGTTCCGGCAACCAGGCCGGCTGACAGACAGACGGACAGACAGACGGACGGACGGACGGACGGACAGGACGATGCGCGCTGCCCTGAGGAGCCTCCCCGGGAGCCCAGCCCCGGTGCCCCGCCGCGCGCTCAGTCTGTGGCCCCGGCCCTGCCAGGCCTGCTCCTGCGGGCAGCGCGGGGGTCGCCCGGCGCCGCGGGGGGCGGGGGGGCGCGCAGCGGGGGAGGCGGTTACAGCCCCGCCTCGCTCGTCTGACCTCCGCGGACGGAGTGGACCTTCCGCGGCACCGCCGCGCGACCCCCAACAGCAGCCGTGCTGGGTGGACGCGTTCGTCGGTCTGTGGCCATCGTGGGCGAGATACACGACAACCAGTCCTCGTGTTGTTCTCCTTGAATATACACGGTTTTTACCTGTCAAGTGCTCCTCAATAACGCTGGGGGAAAATAAAGAAAAGGAGATGTTCAGAAGGTAACCATGCAGGTAGAGAATGCATAACCCCTTCAGAGAGCGCTTTGGTGGGGCTGGGGTGACGCGTGAAACAAAAATTTCCCAAGGAGTTTTATGCTGTTTGTTTGAAACTTGTTTCCTCCTAGAAATCGGCAGCTGGGCGTCCAGTGCAGACCGCGCGGCGACCGCAGCAGGTGCCGAAACGCCCCTTCGAGGGGCGGCTGCCTTCTCCCCCTGGGTCCCCCTCCTCTGGGAACCGAGCCCGACCTCGGTGTGAACGTTCAAAAGAGTCTGAGTTGTTTGTTGCTCTTTCACGTGAACAGCTGAAACTGTCTGCGTTCCCGATGTGGGACTGGGAGTGTAAACCTCCTATCGCCTCGCACCGACCTGAGGCCCTGACAGACGCGTGTGTCCGTGTGTCCGTGTGTCCGTGTGTCCGTGTGTCCTTGATTCCAGCATCACCTCTCCTGACTGAAACCCCCTTCTCTGCGCCAGAAGGTTCTTGCCCAACTTTTCGTCTCCCGAGTGAAGATCTATCCACGTGAAATTCCTTTTATGTCGGTATTTTAATTGAACACTAAAAAAATCATACTTGGTGGAATACAAGATTTAGTGTGGCACATAAAAAAATAAAATGACAATAATAAAAAAAATCTATCTCACATACATTATGGCAAAGCCCTAAAAATTCAACCTCTGGATATCATATATTCTGCAGTTGATTTTCCATTTTCAGCCCCCACAATGCAATAAATTACAGAGTATTAGCATGCAGCGCAGTGCTGATCGGACACGTTAATTCTCCCCTAAAACGTCGCGGCCATTTCTCACCGTGTTTGTCTTTCCAAATCTTTATTAACTCCACCAGGAGAGCTTATTGAAGGCCCACCTCCACTGTGCCCTCAGGGGCCCCTGCCAGTGCAGACAGAGCGAGTGAGAACTCTGGTATTCGCATGCACACGGGGAAATCAATAGTTTTAATTTTCACATGGAGGCCCACAATTTTCAGCTGACGGCCTCGGCAGGTTTTAATGGACACAAACAATTTACTTTTACTGTTTTAATTGTTTTTAGTCAATCGCTTTTTATTGCCCTCCACATCTGACTAAACAAATTAATTGAGCTGTATTCATAAACGATGACTTTGTAAAATGGACGGTTATGTATATTTTACCACTTGAGTCTCGGTTAGGAAGCGCCGGCCAGGGTCCCGCTGGCCCTCGCGGCAGAAGCCGGAGCCGTGGGGGGAGTGGCCAGCCGGGCCCGGGGCGGGGCCTGTGCGGCGGCAGCCTGGGCGCCTGAGTCCCCGCTGAACGCCCAGCGCCCGGGACCCCAGGGAGGGGAAGCGAGGCCTCAGGAGCCGGGAGGGGGGTGAGGGCTGACGGCCCTTGTTGACTCAGGGACTCGGCGCCGCTCAGACGGGCCTCCGGGGTCGGGCGCGCAGGCTGCGGGGACAGAGCGCACGGTCAGGGGCCCCCGCCCTGCCAAGCCTGTGGTGTCGGGGCTGAGCGGGCCCTTGCGGTGCCTCCGGGCCTCGCAGGCAGCCGTGACCCCACATCTGCCAGCAAAGCGCCTTCGAACTGTGGAAGCCCCAGCTTCTCGCTCTCTCCCCAGAGCTCGGCACTGTCCTGGTGGGTCTGACTTGTGCAAATTCAATTCTATGCACTTGTAACAAAAAGAAGAAAAGAAAAACGAAGGATGGCGCAGAAAATGGAGAAGCAGCTCAGACAGGCAAGCCTGTGCCACCCCGGGGACTCGGGAGGGGGCTCGGCGTCCCCGTGGGGGCCCGGAGCCCCGCACGACACTGAGCCGGCCCGCGGCTCGGCCGCGGCCGCCCCTGGAGCGGCACCGCCCGGCGGCAGCAGGAGCTCCCACGCTGGGTTCACTGAGAGACGGAACTGCGGTTTCTGAAACGGGCCCCCGCAGGCGGGCAAGGGCGATGCGGCCCCCGGGGGTCTCTGCGCCCCGACCGCCCAGCGCAGGGGTCCACTCCCCTGGACCTGCCACCTCCGACCATGAGGATCGGCGGCAGCAAACCTGCAGCCAGGAAGACTCCCCCGTGGCTTGATTTATTTACACGCCACAGCGGCCAAACCCCGACCTCCCCGACTGGGCCCGGAGGGCGAGTAAGGAGACGCTTCCCTGTGACTGACGGGCAGGCCAGCCTCTGGTTCTCAGCCGCCGCCCCCCCGCGCCCCCCAGCGACAGCCCCACGGGGCCTTCCCCTGTCCTGCCACAGCCGGCCGCGGCGGGGTCCGAGGGACGGGTGGCCGCCCCCTGAGGGGCTGTGTGTGCGGAGGGCCCTGGGCACTGTGAGCCGAGGAACGCAGTGCTCCACGCTGGCACTTTGATCTGTCGGCGAGAGCGGAGGCCACGCGCTGCCAGGGAAGAGGCCATGGCCGGTCGGCGCTGCCCCCTGCTGCCTGTCCCCCCCGTCCCCGTGACGGCCCCCGTGGGCCAGCGGGGCGCTGGCAGAGCGCCCGCAGGCGGCAGCCCTCACAGGCTGTGCGGCGGGGCCCAGGCAGCAGGGAGGCGCCGCCTCCGTCAGCTCGCCTGCAGACGGGAAGAGCCGTAGCACCTGCTTCTCCGAGCGGCCGCTGGAGTCTACGGACGCGTCTGTCGCGGGAATGAATGAATGGGTGCTGGTGCCGCTTTCACTGGTCATACCAGTACCACCTTCGTTATTGTGGAAACTTAAAATGCAGAGAATAAGACAACAATAAAGAGACGCCCAGAGCCTCCATGTGCCTGGCCCAGGGACGACACGGCTTACGTTCCACACCTGCAACCGTGTGCAGGCGCAGCCCTCCCGGGGGGGTCCCCGTGTGCCCCCTCTCCTCCGCCCCGCTCTGTGCGCCGGCCCGCGAGCTGCGAGGTCCCCGCGAGGGCTCCGGGAGGGCAGATGGGCCACGTGGTCCTCTTTGCTCTGGGCCGGCGACCGAGGGCACGGAAGAGCTCCGTGCGCACCAGCCGGCTTCCCGGAGTCACGGGCTCTCACCGGGCAGCCGGCACTGGCGCTTTCCTAACAGAAGCTCCGCCTTATGGCAGGTCACCGCAGGCACTGCCTGGCCGCAGAAACAGGCCGCGGGGGTTCCGGGCCACAGCTCAGGCTCGGAGACGCCGGGGAGGAGACCTGCAGGGAAGCAGAGCACACGCAGCCCGCTCGGGCGCCGGTCGCCCCGACACGTCGCCCCGGCAGCGATGGCGGGGGCCGCGCTGTGGTGCTGCTCAGCGAGCTCTGCTGCGTGGACCCCAGCGCGGCGGCAGCCACAGGCGGGGGGCGGGGGGGGCGGGGGGCAAGGTCCCGGCAACGCCCATGAGCCAGCAGCGCCGGGCTGACCCGCGTTTCCTCAACGGTCGAACACAAACCTGCCTCCTCATCGCGAGCCTTTGCCCACAAGCAGGAGGAACCAACTCTCACGGGAAAGAAGGCTCGTTCGAGGGCAGCCGAGGCAGTTAGGCAGGGCGGCTGCAGGCCCGCCCGCGAACTCCACTCCGGGCCGGTCGCTCTGCGGCAGCGCCTGCCCAGCAGGCCAGGAGGCTTCGTCCCCCGCTGTGACACCAGGCTCAAGGGAGCGACCCGCTTGGGGATCGGCTGCCGGCAGGCGGGACATGAGCAGAGACTGGAAACAGCCGGGTCGCAGGACGGGGGGGCCCCACGGCCCCCCACACTTGTCCTCGGGTCGCAGTGGGTGCCCACCCACCGTGGGCCGGAGGAGGGACAAGGACCGAAGCTGCCGCGAGCTCCCTGGGTTCCCTTCCTCCACCCCCGCCCCCGCCCCCCGCGCGGGCAGGGCCCCGGGAGCCACACACCGAGCGGCGACGGCCAGCGAGCCCTGCTCCGGCCAGTCCCCGTCAGGGTTCAGGGGCATCCGCCGACCAGGCTGATCGGCCGGCAGCCTCAGGAAACAGCCCCTCCTGGCTTCCCACGGCAGCGCCAGCCTGGAAGCCTGCGCTGGGTCCCTGCCGCACGGTGGGCTGCATGGCGGAGGAGGCATCTCCGGGCACTCGACACGGAAGGCAACCCAGGCCTGCGCCCTCGCCCCCACCCAGCAGGCGCGGGGCCCCGATCCCTCCACCTGACCCCCTGACACTCGGCCCTGGAGGCGGAAGGAGGCCTCTCCAGCTGCGGAGGCCCAGGCAGCACCGTCCCCTGGCGCTCGCGGGTGAGACGCCGGCCGGCCCCAGGTGGCCGAAAGCCTCGTCAGGAGGAGCACTGTCTGCCCTGCGGGTCCGGCGCCGCCCCCGACCAGGTGGCACAGGACTGTGCCCTTGTGACGCTTCCCCGAACCCCGGGCCGGACCAGGACGGAACAAAGCAGAGATCTGCGTGGCGAGGGCCCGAAAACCAGAATTGTCGTTGGAACTTCGGCTCACGAAAGAAGCCAGAACCCAGACGCTAAACCAAAGTCACTTTCTGATCAAATTGAGAAAATTTAAATAGGATCAAGAACCAAGAAAATGTCACCTTGTTTGAGAGAAAGATAATCAGCTGACACCCATCCTGAGAGGAGCCCGATGGCGGGCTGCCCGGCAGAGGTCGCTAAGCAGCGGCCTGAAGCTGCTGAAACGCATGCTGACGAATCCTCTCAAACTAAAACGTGTTCACGGACTGTCGGACTCCACACGCTGCAGATGTGAGTTCTCCCGGGACACGTCTGCGGGGTCACGTCGCTCGGTCCAACCCTTGGACAGAAAGACGTCAGGAGAAAAATAGCCACAATAATCTCGAAAAAGGAGAACGAGGTTGGGGGGGCGACTGTAGGTGACGCGAGGCTCACTGCTCGGCGACGGCGAGCCAGGCGGCGCGGTGTTGGTGGGGGGAGGGACCCCCTGCCCAACGGAACAGCACAAGGGACCCAGAAACAGGCACACGAATGTGTCCAACGTGTTTTTCAGCAAGTTTCCAAAGGCCCCCGGGGAGGGCGGCCTCTCGGCACCTGGTGCTGGGCCGACGGCAGCCGCAGGGAGAAGTGACCGCGGCTCCGGCTCACGCGCCGGCGACACCCACTCCAGGTGGGCCCCGGGCACACGTGCGGAGCCAGAACGGTGAGACACTTAGAACACACACAGGAGAAAGTGGGGCCCCGGGCTCGGCCAAGAGTTGCCAGACTTAACCCCAGAAGTGCCGCCCATGCGAGGAAAGCTGGCGGTGGCCCGTCCCGTCATCCAGAGCGACACGCCTGCTCTTCAGAACACGCCGGGAAGGACGCAGAAAGCCAAGCGGAGACTAGGGTACAACAGAGCCAACCGCAGGCGCCGAGAGCACGTGCAGAACCTTCCCACGCGGCCTCCAGGAGGCCCTCCCTGCGAGGGTGCGGGGGCGGATAGAAAGCAAAGGACCCTCCTCGAAGGTGGGCCGGAGGGGCGGACGGATGTCGCCTCCAACATTACACGCAGGTGGCAACTAAGGGCATCAGAATATTTCCCCCGAGCGAGCCATGAGGCAAATGCAAATTACACCACCAAGAGTTATCAGAGCAACCTATTAAAACTGCTGGAACAAACAACAGCGACCAGCCACGGCTGGCGAGGACGCGGAGAGACCAGAAGTGCGCGCGCTGCGTCCCCAGGGAGTACGAACGTCCAGCCTCTCCGCACCTGGCCGTTTCCTGGGCCGCGCCCCCGGGGAGCAAACACACAGACACACAAAAAACGCAGCGAAACAGGCATTCATCACACGCCCCAGGGACTGTGTTCTTCCGCACCCCCCTAAAAATAACAGCTTTGTGTGCACACAGGAGCCTGTACACAACGAAGAGCAACTGTTCAAAGCATCTGTGTGTGTAACAGCCGAAAACTAAGAAATACACAGATTTTGTTTTAGTGGGTGTTTAAACAAACAGTGGTACATCCATGCCCTGGAATACTACCCAGAAATAAAAAGCGACAAAGCGTTGATATGTCCGACAATTTGTTTTTATTTATCTATTCATTTTATTTAATACATTTTTATTTATTTACTTATTTATATTTAATAAGATATGTTTGACAATTTGGGTGACTATCCAGAGAATTATAACGTGAAAAGCCACGCTCAAAAGATTGCATGCTGTGTGACTACATTTATGTAACACTCCTCAGGGGACACAACGCCCAGAGACGGAGCAGAGGTCGAGCTTCCGGGGAGCAGGCCCCGGGGCGGGCGCGGGGGAGGGAAGCGGGACCCGCCGCCGCCGGAGCGGCCGGGTCGGTGCAGCCGCGCAGCGTCCTGCGGCAGAGGAAACGGAAACGTACGTTGTGGTAAAACCCCAGGCCCCAAACACGCAGGTGCGCGAGTGCGGTGACCCGGGAACCCCCGGACCAGGCGGGCGGGGCGCGTCGCGGTCAACATCCTGGAGGTGAGACCGAGGTTTTGGGAGGCATCATCCCGGAGGGAAACCCCACAAAGGGTGCCCTGGATCTCGCTGTGTTTCTCACAACTTCATGTGACTCTGCAGTCACCTCAAAATATTTTTTAAAGGGAAAGAGGTGGATTCCCTTCTCTCGCGCGTGGCCTGTGCACCGGGGTTTCCCGCTGCGCCTCTGCCATCGCCACCAGACGGGCCGGGCAGCCTGCTGGTGGGTGAAGGCGCCGGAGCCACCCGGCCCCGCGAGGGACCCGGGCCAACCGGCAGGGCGCCCGGCCGGCCTGCCCCGCACGCGCACACGCAGCTGGGCTTGCGGTGGACGCCCCCGCGGGCCGGGCTGCTCGTCGGGCAGCAGCGCCGTGGCACCTGGCGACGGAGACGCCCCCGCCGCCCAGGACGGAGGCCACCAAGGCGGCCGCAGAACCCAGGCCGCCCGCCGCCTCGGCGACTCCCGCCAGGGACAGAGCTGCTGTTGCCATGGGCCTGCCCTGCGTTCTTTGGCTCAAGTGGACAAGACGCACATTCCTAGGGGCTTGGCTGGGCCCCCGGGTGGACCCCTGCACAGGCAGGACACGTCCGAACGGCGCGTGGCGAGAGCGGGTGGGCCCGCGGGCCACGTGGGGCCGGATGGTGTGGGGGCGGGGGTGGGCGCGGCAGCTGCTGCGCTGCCGGGACGAGCGGGTCGTGTCTCCAGCCTGTTATCCCAGAGCCGATTTAGAACCTCAGATTCCCATTTTTTATCATTCTAGCGAAAAAATAGCGTTCGGAAGTAGGCCACGGTGACGATGGTTATTGAGCATTTGGACCCTGGAGCCAGGCTGTGTGGGTTTACGTTCAGCTCTTCTGCAAAATGACAAACTTCCTGACTTTAGGCCATTGATTAATTCTGACAATGCCAAAACCTATATCCGGATATTGAAGGCTCATCCTTCCTATTTCTGCATTAAGAGCTTGAGGGTCTTGCAGTAGGAAGCCTGTTGCCGTGGGATTAATCCAGGACGTGCTGCGGAGTGACGTGCGGTCATCTCCTGCCTTTCCACTCATTTCCTGTGTGACCCTGCGTAAGCCCCGTGACCTCTCTGCGCCTCCGTCTGCTTGTGTCCCGGACGAGACTAATGAAGGGCCGTGGGGTTGCTGTGCCGACTCAGCAAACGCATCTGTGAAGCATTCGGAGCCGCGCCTGTTCTACGTAACCCGGCAGCCCTGGCCGCGCCGCCCAGTGGGCTGGGCCTCGTCCCCCAGCGCGAAAGGCCACCAGGTCAGCTCCCACCAGGGCACAGGCTGGGTTGCGAGTTCAGTCCCAGTCCGGGCACCTAGGAGAGGCAACCGATCGCTGGTTCTCTCCCCTCGTTCTCCTTCGCCTTCTCCCTCTTGAAAAATAAATAAATAAAACCTTTAAAAAAATAACTTCCCAATAAGCACTGCATGGGACAGACTCTTCACTCAGACAGGGAAGCCCGTTCCTTGGTCCTTCCTGTCGGCGGAGGAGCCGCCCTTGGCCGGACAGACCTGGGAGCTGCGGCCCTGGGAGAGGCCAGCGCGAGTCTCGTCCCTCAGCCGCTGGGGGACGTGACCGCAGAGCTGCCATCAGCCCCTCGGCCCTATTTCAACCCACGCAGCTGCTGCTCCTCGGGCCCCCCGTCCCTCCGGGGTCTCATGAGGGCGCTGTGTGGCCGCTCCTTCCCGGGGCACACGGCTCACAGACCCCCGGAGTCTCCTCAGAAGCTCCCTCCGTCTGTGGGCACCTGATGGACAGCGGTGGCCTTGACGCCGTGTGGCCAGCCCACATCAGGCCACGGCAGAATGAGATGAAGGGAAAGGCACCGATGTCGCGGGTTAAAGAAGTGATTTCTCATCCCTGGAGACCCGGGCTCACGCGCCACTGAGGCCGCGAGAGGAAACGGGTTCTGTGGCTTCCGTCTGTTCCACAATTTGTCAGCATCCGGCAGGAACCAAGTCCGTCCTAAGGCCATCAGTCAGGGAGAGCGGGGTCCCCACAGCCGGGACGCTGGGCTGGGGGAAGCGGCAGGGCAGGGCGGGGCGGCCCCCCGTCGGGTCCCGTGTGCTCACGGACCCACCACGGTCCTGTGTCTCCTGGAGTCCCCTGCCTGTTGACAAGAGGATGGCTGCCAAGGTCTCTTCTCATTTCTTTCAGGAGTTGATTTGCTAAATGAGATTTGGGAGACCTCGCATTACATTGCAAATCATGACCAAGCGTGTGTACATGATATAGTGATTTAAAAAGTCGTCATGGAAAGATCTGGCCTCGGATGGACATGCACGCTAGTTGTCATCTCTGCCACTTTGCTGTGAGTGGCACAGGCAACCCCCAAATCCAGAGGTGCACTCCACAGGGCTCTGCGGCTGCCTGGCCAGTAGGTGGCACCCGCCCCACCCCCAACCTGTAGAGAGGACGCACGCGGGAACAAAGCTATTTCCCCAAAGACACGGATGCAGAGATGTGCCTCACAGCACTTATAATTTATGGGCCTTGTCTGTCTTCCAGAGGACGGGCCGGGGGTCCGGGGCCGGGGTGGGGACCGCCTCCTGGGAGTCCAAGCTGCCAGAGGCTCAGCGGAGAACCCAGCAGCCCGCCTCGTGCTGGCTCCCCGGGGAGGCGGGACCAGTGGCCGGACGTTGTTCCCTCCCTCGTAACCTCCGGGTGCCGAGCTCTACTGGGGGCAGTGGGCGGGCATCTCGCCGTGAGGCACAAGCTTTCGTGTCTTATTCTCGTTATGTGGTTGTCGTGACTACTAGTTAGCAGTCAAGGGTGACTGCTAACTAGTCTCAAGAGTTTGGCCCCAAAGAGGGGATTTTGGTTGGAAAAGGTTCTGTGGGAGGAACCCACGTCTGATGCTTGGCCTTGTGGCAAACGATACCCTTCCTCAGCCAACCTTCAGCCTTGGCCTTTTCGGGAGGTATCGCAGCTGGACTGTAGTGAGCACTGTAACCAGGGAACAGTTCAGAGCAAACGCCTCCCTTGGGGTCCTGGGGCTGCTGGAGCCCCAGAGCTGCCCGCTGTGCAGCCCGGTCATGCTGTGGAAGCACCGCAAGACTCTCAGGTGCACCTGGGGGCCGGCGGGGGGGTGGGCCTCGTGGCCGGGGGTGGCGACGTGATGGCCAGGCCGCGACGGCCACCGGGGCCCACAGAGCGCTTGTGGCCCACGCGCCCCGACTGGCACGCTCGCTCACAGCTGTTCTTGCGCGCAGGGCCCTGGGCCAGGCGGAGCCTTTCTGCGAGACGGGCCCTCGGGGCGCGGCCCACGCGGCGCCTGACCGCCGCTCCAGGCCCCTCTTTGGGTTCTAGGCAGAACGAAGGGGTGGAGACCTCAGGAGCAGCAGGTCACACAGTGAAGGGAGATCACACACTGTAAAAGCTTTATTTTAGAGGCGCCATTCAAAAAGGAGCCATCACTTCAGAACATATCAAATAGAAAATAATTTATTTTAACTTCATTTACTTAGTGTTTGTAAGTAACCACGACTTCCTGAACTTGCCGGTGAGGAGCCTGTCCCTTCACACCCACACGGCCCAGGTCCGGCCACGCCGCACGCAGTGTCCCCACCGGCGGCCACTCGCCAACGCGCTGTGACCTCCCATGGGCTGCGTGGCACTTTGCTACTTTCTGTTACACTTCTACACTCCCTTGGGGACTTCAATCCAGAAAAACGTTTAGAGCTGGAACACATATTTGAACACGGCTGGTTTGGTTACGTGTATTCACTCGTTAACTGGTCGGTGGTTTTGAGTTGAAGCCCAGACCTAAATAATAGATTAACGGCCACGCATATGAAACACATTCAGCAAAGTAACATCATAAACTAGGGTTCCATTAAAAATACACACAGGCAGTTGTATTTGTGCTTTCAGCAGAAAAACAAAGCGTGTTTAACTTTTTCTTTTATATGAATACAATTTAAACAAGTTATTCTGTGAAAGTATGCTTAATAAAAAGGTCTTTTTGAAATTTAAACACTTTATGTAAAAGGTAACACGTAAAAAAAGTACCATCGCTATTTGAAAAAGGCCTGTTTCCGAACACCGCCTGCCAAGACAGTTCACGGTGGTTTTCCTCGCTTGAAACGGAGCTGCGGCGCCGCGCGGCACAGCGGGACCGTGAGCACCACCGCGCGCCGCCCTGCGCTTACACAGTCGTCACGGAGAGGAAGGAATTGTACACCCTGGTGCCGTCCGGGGACTTGGTGCCGTGGGTCAGGAGCTCCTGGATCGTCATCCAGTTGTCCAGTATCTTTTTGTTCCTCCTCTTCATCATCTTCTTGTGGCTCAGCTCCAGGATGCTCACCTCCCTCCTGTCCTCCTCCGCCGGCTGCTCCCGGGGGCCCTCCAGCCGGCTCTGCAGCACGAGTGCACGCCGCCGCCGCTGCTCTCGGGCGCGCGCCACGTGCTGCTTGCGCTCCTCGCGGCTCCAGTAGCGGCCCAGCTTCATGTCGCTGGCCGCGTCGTCGTCCGTGGTCACGCCGCTGCGCTCCTCGCGAATCCGCAGCGCGCGCTCCCGCAACAGGCGATCACGCACGGGACGCTTGGTGATGTAGCGGGAGCCGTCGCTGCGCACCTTCACCTTCCACTCGGTGCGGGGCTCAGGCGGGCCGGCGGGGCCCAGGTCCTTGCACACGCCGAGCAGGCTCACCTGGCTGTGCGCGTACTCCACGGCCGACTTCTGCTGCACCAGCTGCATGTAGCTGCGGTAGCGCCGCGCATGCGCCGGGATGTGGGCCAGCTTGTGGGGCGCATGCGCCGGGGGCGCGGGGCTGGGACCGTCGCCCGGGCTGTGCCCTGGGCTCTGCGGGACCTCGCGCACATCTGCGTCCTCCGTGATGCACAGCGGAATCTCGAGGGACGGCCCGCAGGCCCCCGTGGTCCCCTCTGCCCCTCTCCTCAGGGAGCTGTCGGGGGACATGTCCAGGGCGAGCGGGGTGCTGCGGCAGCTCTCGCCGGTGTTGTAGGCGCTCGAGCTGTCCTTGTCTGACTTCTCGGGGAGCTCGGTGATGTCCGAGAGCTCACGCCGGCGGCTGTCAGCCTCCGTGTCGCAGCCACGGAAGCCACTGGGGTGCAACGTCCAGGCCTCGCGCAGCTGCCGTGCCCGGTGAGCGCGCACAACGCTCAGACACTCGAGCTCAATGCTGCGCAGCTCGGCGTTGAGCAGCTCCAGCTCCCGGTCCACACTCTCGGGGGCACCCCTGCCCGCACCCGCGTCTTGCCCCGGGCACTTGAGCTCCAACAGTTCGGCGTCCAGCAGCCCCAGATCCCCGTCCAAGCTCTCGGGGGCGCCGCGCTCCGGGCACTTGAGCTCCAGCAGCCGGCGGAAGCTCTCGCACTCGGCAGCGTCTGCGCAGTCGGCCCAAAGCAAGGACTCGCCGCCGAAAAGCAGGTCGCCGCTGCCCAGCGTGTCCTGGCTGCACGTGCGCGTCCTCGGCCCGGCCAGCGGCGCGGCGGACGTGGGTGCCTCCTCGCCGTTGTTCTCAGGCTCCGAGCTCTCGTCGTTGCGCGTGCTCTCGTCGGTGCGGCCCACACCGCTGTCCTTCTCGTGCTGGTTGGACAGGATGGTGGCCGTGTCTGTGGTCCCCCCGTCTTCCTCGTGCTTCTTCTGCACAACGGACAAGAGACAGCGGTCACGGCGAGGGCGGCCAGGGCACACTTACCGGATGAGATCTCCGGCACAGGGGGGCGGGGCGCACGCGCGGCGCGCCTCCGCTGTCAGCGCAGACGGGGGCTGGGACGGGCCCAGCGCGGCCCCTGGCGCCAGGGGACAAGCGTGGGGCTAGTCGCCTGCCCGCGAGGCTGGACCATCTCTCATGCAGGGACAGAAGCCGGGTGGGACGATGGCGGGTGGCACAGCCGCACCCGGAGCAGCTCAGGTTACACAGCGGGAAGGACCCCGCCCCGCGGGCAGGCCCGGGAGGTCCGCGGTCGGCTCGCACTTCTCTCCTCAGGGCGCGATACCCGTTCGCTGTGGGCCCAGGAACCACCTCCTGCTCCAGTCCCTGCGCCTGGGCGGGGCCCCGCCGGCCGACGGGCACGGGGGGGACAGCCGGTCTCACCTGCCGCAGCGCGCGCTCCGTGAACTGCATGGCCCGGTGGTGCTGCTCCTCCAGCATGTCCGCGTGCAGGTCGTCCAGGAAGTCGTTCCTGTCGTCGTCCATCCAGCCCTCGTCCAGCTGGGGAAAGCGGCAGCCAACATGCCTCAGTCCCTTCGCTTTCGTTTAACTGATGTACATTTTTTTAACAACAGACACTTCCTTGGGGAGAACCATCTCCAGGGCCTGGAACCCTGCCCAGCCCCGCCCCGCCCCGCCCCGCCCCTGGGGGCCCCCGTTACCTCCCGAGGCGCAGGCCACGGTTCAGGCCAGGACAGCGAGCCCCCACCCGGCGCCGGCCTCGCCCAGCGCAGGCCCCCTCCCTCGCTTGTCCCTGAAAGAGCTGGCTAGTCCGGGCCCTTGATCCACAGCCCAAGGGCCAAATCTGGCCTTTATTTCTGTTTTAGTAAAAAGTGTGTTGACCAATGTTTCTTTTTTCTTTTTTTGTAACATGTAGGCTAGGAAAGGGAAGGGAAGGCAAGGACAGGAAATTCTGCATCATCTTCTCCCCCTGCAAACCTGACCTTCTTCCAAGTTTCTACTTTCCTGAAGAAGGGGCACTATTAGGCCCCTTGGAGAGGAACTCACCTTAACTTCTTTCATTAAAAAAAAATTGTTCTACGTTCAAGGTGTACACTGTACCCTGACAGAGTGAAATCATCACTGTGGTCCCGCTAACTAACGTCACCGCTGTTTCTCTCTCTGTGATCAGAGCACCTGAAGCGCGCTCTTGGCAAACCTCCAGAGGCCGGGACGGTGTCATTAGGTCTGGTTGCCAGGCCGCGACCTGCGCTCTGCAGCCGGACACAGGAGCAGGGCCAGGCTGCGGCACCGGCCGGACCATGGACCAAGGGTCCTGGGGTCCAGGGCCCCGGGGCTCTCTCGCCGCGGTTTCCCTTCCCCTCACCAGCCCCGCCGGGACGCCCCTTCTGGGGCACTGAGCCGCCGGGTCCAGGCCCGACGCCAGGTTGGGCTCCGCCAGGGCAGGACCTCGGGTTTTTGGGTTAGAAACACGGGCCCGGCTTATTGCTCAAGAAATGGACTCACCTGGAGCTCGGGTCTTGCAATCAGCAAGGAAAAGTTCTTATTTTCTTCACTGGTCAGAAGAGCCACGGCCTCTTCCCGGTTCCGAACCTCTATCCCGTTAATCTTAAAAATAAAAGGTGGGAGGGGGGACAAAGGCAGGGTCGGAGGACACAGCACAGCCGGTGCCACTTCACGCTCCACCCACCCGCCGGCTGCCGCGGGCCCTGGAAAGGGTGCCGAGTGTCGGGGTGGCAGCGTATGGCCCCGGACAGAGCCCTCGACCCCCCGTGGCCAAGGCCCCTGTCAAGTGGGAGCCATGTGAGCCGAACGCACGAGCCGCTTGTTCCATCAGACACGACACTCGGGCGGTGGCTTTGACGTGAAGTGTGCAGGCGCCGCAGCTGCCGGTCTGCACGGAACATCGTGGTGGCGGAGGGCGGCGCGGAGGGCGGTGCGGGGCGACCCTCGGCAGCCCGTGTGCCCGGCCTGGCACTTGAATTTGTTCAGGCTGGACAGACGGATGGGCAGTGGGGGGACCTTCTCGCCTCCAACCCAACAATTGCCGCGCAGGGTTTTTGCTGCTTGTCCTGGGGATTTCGGGCTCTGCTGCTCTGGAGCCTCAGTCCCAGGCAGGTGCCTCCCCCAGGGAACACAGGGATGGTCCCCCTGAGCTGGGGGGTGAGCCTGCCACCAAGTCCTTCTGCCACTGACGCAAGAGGCATGCAAAGGGGTGCCTCTACTGGCTGGGGGGCTGGGTATCGGTTACTGAGGAGACAAGGGGCCCCGTCCAGCGGCAGGCGCTGGTGGCAGCCCGCAGCGGCCCCGGGGGAGCCGGCAGCACTGACGGAGCGGAGGCTGGGGTGGTCCTGCAGCTGGGGACCCCGAGCTGCGGAGGACTGGGTAGAAGCTTGAGGAAAAGTGGGGTGAGCAGTGGGAAAAGCCGCAGCCCCCACAGTGAGGAAGGCATGACAGAGGCACACACAGTGGTTTAGAAGAGGCGGAGCCACGCGTGTGGGCTGAGCGCCAAGGAACCTTGGTTTCTGTGAGGTCAGGAAAGACCGGGAAAACGTCTCCTGATTCAAGAGAGCAGCAGGCCAGGGCCAAGAACGACCTTAGGAGCCGGCCCAGTAAATGTGGAGCGGTTCCCATTGTAAACACAAAGCCAAAGTTGAAACACGTGTTCGAAAATGACTTCATAGGAATCTACAACGAGAACTGTTCTGGTTCACGAGTTATAAACTGCGGGCGGTGTCTGACCCCTCCCGCGGCGTCTCTGGCCGAAGGGGAACTGCGGCCGATGCGGGCGCCCCCCACGCCGGCACCGACGGCCCAGCGTGCTGCGCCCACGCCTGTAGCGCGCCTGGCGGGCTCACTGCGCGCCCACTCTGTGCGCCGCATCCCCCGGCCCACGAGCCTGCTCTTCGAGCACGGCAGGCGGCGCTGGCCTACCTGGATGATGCGGTCCCCCTCCCGGATGCGCCCATCCTTGGCCGCGATGCTGTTGGGGTCGATCTGCAACACAGAGCGCCAGTCTCACCGCCTGGCGGGTGAGCCCACGCACGTGGCCCCGCCCCGGCTCTGCGCCGTATCTGCCGGAAAGGTGGGAGCCACGCCCGCCTGCGGACTGGGGAGCACGGGGAACTCACACCGACGCCGCAGCCCACGCGGCAGCGGAAGGGAAAAGTGAGACCGAGGCGCCCCTACGAGCGTCAGCGGCTCCCCCGGCGGACCGGCCGGCAAGCGCGGGGCTGGCCCCGCGAGGGAACAGCGCCCCCGCCCGCACCTCGCTGACGTAGATCCCGATGTCATCCTCGTCGTCCGTCCGGTAGCACACGGTGAGGCCCAGCTTGTCCTGGCTGCTCACGCGGTACAGGTCCACTTCCTGGCAAAGGAGAGCGTCCTGTGAGACGCTGGCCCGCGGGGGCCTCGGGGGCTGTACACACAGTTCCTTCAAACGATGAACTGAATGTCCTTGCAGCCAACCATGCAGAGGGGTTAACTTACTAAACAAGAGGTGATCAGGGACAAGGCGTCCACGCCCAGGGCGTTCCGGACCTTTCGAAGTGAAGTCATTTTGGAAACAGTCACTTTACGGACCCCCACCCCATCACCTATATTTCACTCAGCAGCGAGACCCTGGGGACAGGCCCTTTGAAAAGCACCCGGCAGCGTCTGCCACGGCAAGGGCGGCACCCGCCCCTGAACCACGCAGCCGTTCCCCTGCGGGTTTCCAGCGCGTCTGCTCAGATCGCTTCACGCGGTGCTGCCTCAACATTCGCAGTAACAGAACCTGCAGATCACACACAAATCGACCGGGAGGAGGGTCACGCGGAAGCAGCGATTCACGTACCCCACGACAGGCTGTGAAATCGTCAGCCGCTATCACTGCCAATCAAGGAAGAGGGGAGCAGGGGCCGCAGACAGTGAGGCCGTGAGCGCAGGGGACCCCGCAGGGTCTGCCCGGCGCCGCCAGAGCCCTGAAAGCGGCCGGGGACAGGGGAGCTAGGCCCCCAAGAGCCCCGCCCCGGCCGCACGGCCAGCCCTGGGCACGGTCCCAAAGCTGTGGCTGCCGCCCGCGCCGAGAGCCGTGCAGTGGAAACTCTCCCTCCAGCAGACCCTGTGGTCTGGCAGATCCCTGACCGGGGAGCTGGGGGGGGCGACTGGGCTCTGAGACGGGGTCCCCGAACCACTGACCTCGGGGACCACTGCCTGTCAGGCGCTCTGTAGAGGGCGGCAGGGACACACGGCAGTGCTCCCCCAAACCCCCCATGTGAGGCAGGGGCCCAACACCACGGCCACCGTGTGGGCAGAACAGGGGGTTCAAAGGTCCTGGGCCCCGGGGCCCCATGGGAGGATTCAAACTGTACTTCAGCGTCGTGGGAAACCCACTCTGGCGCCGCCACGACCCAGGGCTGTCCCCCCGACCTCCCTGCGGCCTCCGGAGGGTAACGCGGGCTGCAGAGCAGGAGCTGGAAGCCCCAGGTCCCAACTCGGCCCCATCCCAGCAGCTCTGTCCTGCCTGGGGCCACTCCTGAGCCTGTGTCCTCACCACAGCGCCGGCCGGAGCGACGCGGGCGCCGTGCGTGTCCGGGGGCAGCTGCCGTGCAGTTCATGACCAGACACGGCACTTGGGGCTCCACAGAAATCACAGCCCTCGACTCTGCGGGGAGTTCCGCCCACTCAGCATTTCCTTCTGATCAGGGGGTAGAGCCTCACGTGGCCGAGCCAGGCGCGCGGCTGGGACCACGGGTCACACTGGTGTGCGTGCCGTGGGCCGCGCCCGGGGTTTCCACACCTCCCCCCGCCGGGTCCTGTTGCTTATCGGTCTGAATGGACTGCAGGATAAAAATGAGCCGTTAGGCCTGACATTTCAGAGGCGGCCAAAACGGCAGCACATTAAGAGAATGAAGAGGCCCCTCCACTGAGGTGAGCGGAGCTTGTTTCGGCACCAGCCGCCGGCCACCGGCGTCCCCGAGCCTGGCCCGACGCTGCCCGACCTGCAGGGGTGGGCCCCCGAGGCCGAGCTGGGCGGCCTGTCGGCCCAGCCCCGCTGTGCGCAGCGCAGGTCGGGTGGGGACACACGCCCGGAACAGGACCCGCTGCCTTCCTCCGAGCCCCTCATGTAAAAAAGGACCCTACGAATGAACGTCACTCCAGTAAATGTAATTCAAAAAACTGGAAGAAATCTCGTCGATTCCTGCTCCGGGGTCTGGACCTCAGACTCCGCGGCGGAGGGAGCAGCGCACGTGCCTCTGAGCAGCTGGCAGTCGCCCTGGCTGGGCTCAGAGAGAACCCACTGGTCATCGTGCGGCCCTGAAACGGGACAAGGTCGCCTCACCTCCAGCTCCAGCTCCTCCCGGTCCACGTCCTGGTGGTAGTCGCTGGGGTCGTAGTACTCGTGGGCCGCGGGGTGCCTGCACACGGTGGGGGGGGGGGCGGGCGTGAGGTGGGCACAGCAGCCAGGGCCCGGTCCCCGACCCCTGCTCTCGCGTTCCCCGCTCGCCGGCCGCTCCGTCACAGCGTCTCCGCCCGCACGTGGAGGCACACACACGCACGCCACACACAGGCAGGAGCGCCAGCCCGTTGGCCTCGGGCGGCTCCTGGGACTCGGCTTGCAGGGCCCCGCCTGTCCCCGCGAACTCGCGCTCAGGCAGCGGCTCCGAAGGTGCCAGATGGGGATGCACGGCGTCAGCCCTGAACCACCTGCTCTCCAGGGGCAGTGCCACAGCCAATGGGCTCTGGTCTCACTGCCCTAGCATGTGGTGGTCTTTTTTTTAAAGGTAAGATTTCCTTCTTTTTTTAAAAGACTTTATTTCTTTGTTTTTAGAGAGAGGGGAAGAGATGGAGAAAGAAGAGGGAAAGAAACATCCGCGTGTGGTTCTCTCTCGTGTGCCCCCTGGGGACCCGGCCCACAGCCCAGGCCTGTGCCCAGACCGGGAACCACACCTGCGACCCTTGGCTCACAGGCCAGCGCTCAGCCCCTTGAGCTGCACCTGCCACGGCCCGGCTCGTGGTTTTGGAAGGACAGACGCAGGGGTCGCTTGGCGCCAGGGAGGCTGCGGGGGGCCGGGCTAGAAAGCGCTGCGTCAGCACACCCGGTTCTGCTGACCTCTGACCTTGCACCCCGGACTGTGGAGGGCTGACCTCCCAAAGCTCCTGACATTTCCCAAGCTGACCCTTGGGGGTGAGTCATGTCACTCGAGACTCCAGAGGAGATCGGGGTTCGCTCTGAGGCGGCCGCCACGGGGACCGTGCAGCGTCTGGGCGCCCGGCCCAGCCCAACAGGCCTTGGAAGCCACACAGGGTACCCGACCGCTCCCTCAGGAGCTGCCCCGCAGGACTCAGTGCAGCGGTGCCCGGCGGCACCTCACGAGGTGGCCGCTGAGGACAGGCAGACCCGCCAGCTGCCCACGTCCACGGGGCAGGCGGGGCGAGAACGGGACGGCTCTCTGCACACGCCCTGCTCCGCCCTCTCACGCGGGAGCCGGCAACGGCCCCGGTCCGGTGACGCCAGGCGCAGAGGAGCGCCGGCGCATGACGGAGCCCCGAGGCACCTGTCCTGCTCCGGCTGCAGAGTGAGAATGCAGGTCCCACAGGATTCCCTCGGGTGTCCCCAGAGGAGGGGAAAATGTCCCTGGAGATCACGCACGCAAGCCAGGGGCAACGAGGGAGGGGACAAGAGGGACGGGCCTCCGCCGGACACGGGCCCGCGGTGGACGTCTCGCTGCCGATGTGTAAAATCGCACGTGAGAAGCGGCCCTGAACATCCTTTAGGCCGGTGGCCACACCTAGAAAATTTTCGCTTTCCATTTTGTTCCCAAATATTTAACATCAATCACTCAGCAAGGACGATGGCTCTGCAGACCCCACAGCACCGACCCTGCGCCCGTGCGGCCGGCGCCGCCTCGACGCCCTCTCAACGCAGGGCGGGCGGGGCCGGGGAGACGGCAAGTCAGCGGCTGCAGGGCCGGCCCCAGGGGCGCGGGGCTTGAGGCTGTGAGCGCCGGGGGACGGGCGTCCGGGCGGGTGACGAACGTGGTGCGCGGAGCTCACGCGAGGCCGCAGTGGGCTTGCTGCTCGAACCCAGGTTGGCAGCGAGGCGGGGGGCGGGGGGGGGGGCGGAGCGCGAGCCACCAGCGCCCTGTCTGGTGCGAAGAGCCGTCCGCAACCCCTCCTGCGGCACCTTTCCCACCACCGTTTGCGGTGATCAAATTTTATTCGGAAACAACTTTTACGACGTGAGTAATTTGGTTCTTAGAATATAATTTGAATAACTCTGCTCCAGGGTTTAATAAAGTAATTAACGTGTCAGAGTGGTTTTGAGCAGCGTTCGATTTACTGCCTCCACAAACAACAGCGTAAAGGGCGGGCGGCGAGGAGGGGAGGGCGCAATGGGCCGGCGTCTCCCCGCGCGGCGGCGCCCGTGGCCCAGGGCCTGCTACTTACTCCTCCGGCGAGAGGTAGGGCTCCAACGTGGGCAGCGCGGCCGGGGGCACCCGGGAGAGGGCCCCAATGTGCTCGAAGGTGATGTCGGTCTGGGTGCCCGCGTCCACCAGCTGCGTGGCGGCCGGGGCCGGCGGCGTCCGGGCGCGGGGTGCCCGCCGCAGCACCTGCACCACGATGGGCTCCTTGGCCGTCCTGAAGGCCTCCACGGCCTGCTCGTGCGTCGCCCGGGATAAGTCCTTGCCGTTGACCTGTCAAGAGAGTTCAGGAGGGATGAGAGTCTAATTAAGAGGAATCTGGAAAGACTGTTTTTGTGTGTAAGCGGTTGAAAGGAAGAACTGCTTGGGGAGCTCAGAGAACCGCGATTTTCCAAGTTTCAGAAACGGGGGGCCGGTGCGTGGGGAGGTGCATGGCCCTGGCAGGAGCTGCGAACCTCCCGGGGGCCGGGGCTTCCTGCTGGGCGTCCACAGCCGCAGGCAGAATGCTCTCCCAGCTAACTAGGAACCAGCTACATTGTTATGTTTTGGGGGCAGTGTCTTGCCAGTTTGTGTCAGGTGACATCATTGTTGCTTTTATGGAACTGATAGGAAGCTTGCTCTTTAAATGGATTCCTTTGCTTTTGTTTAAAAAGCCGACGGAACACAAAGTGAACGGAAGCCAGGCCACAGGTGGGTACTGGGGGTTTGGCCAACATCCGGGAAGCAAGAGCTGGGTTAATCGTGATGTGGCTTCCCAGCTGCCCTCACGCCCCGCCGCTGGCGGCGTCATGGGAACGGCACAAGGCCACCTTGGTGGCCGTGGCGGCCGAGAATTCCGGAGCCTGCGTCCGGGATGCTCTCCCATGGCGCCACCAGCGCTCACTCGACTCGGCCGGCTTCACAGCGACGCACACGGGGAAACAGAGGCCAGGACCCCGTTTCTAGAAAAGGACGTCATTCCCAACAACACGAACAGCCACCAACTTTGTTTGCCCTCCCGCGCCCACCCCCGCAGCTGGGAAAACGACGCCCCATTCCCACAGCTTGGCAACGTCTAGTGACTGCACCCCACGCACGCCATCGGGCTCCGCAACCCAGGGTGCGGCAGGAGTCACACCACCGAGCGCGGCTGGGAGGGTGCGTGTCTCGCACGAGACAGACAGCAATTTGAACATTTCACCTAAAACGTCGTGTGGTGTCTTGAGTGTGATGCTGTTATGTTACAGAATTCCATGCTCATGATTTTGTTAATAGGAGATGTCTGTGATGAGAGAGGGCTGTTGTTTGTGCCGGACCCTGTGTTTCGATACCAATCCGAGTGGGTTTGCTCCTTAAAGGCAAATGTACAATCACGGTATAGGGACCTCAGCCTGCAGAACATACGAGGTCTGTCCAGAGGTGCCCAGCCGTGGAATATGAAAAACAGAGACGTTTACTGAAGATGACACGAGAAACAGGACAAGGACGCCCCCGTCCCCTTCCGAGCAGGCCCCTTGGGCCCTCGCTCCGGTCCCCCCCCCGCCATCCGCTGCCGCACTGTGTTTTCCCGAATCTCATCCAGGGTCTGAAATCTCCTTTTCACAGGTGATTGTAGTTTTGGGAAGAGCGCGAAGGCACAGGGCGCACAATCCGGGCTGCAGGGGGGCGGAGTCACCTGGGGGACTGGATGTTTCACCAAAAACCCCTGCAGGAGACCTGACGCAGGAGGAGACACACTGTCGCGATGAAGCTGCCAGTCACCAGCTGCCCAGAGCTGCAGCCTCTGAGCCGTCCAGACAGTGTCCGTGGAGGAACGTTCAAGCTTAAGACAAAATTCAATGCGGACGCGTTGCTCTTCTCGCACGGTCATTTCGAATGTGACAGCCACACAGTGCATGTGCTCACTCAATGGCGTCTACCGGCCCCACTGACTAGGGCAGGGAAGCCGTCATGGTTCACACGTGCGCACTCCAGGCCACGCTCCTTGGCCGCCAGGTGACATCGTGTCACGCAAACCGTTCTCGTTACATTGAGAATGGCTGGGCTTTTCCCAGACAGACCTCATATTCCTTCAGAAGTTCCTCACCTCCCCACATCTTTGGAGAGAAACCACCGACAACTTCATGTTGCTTAACATGGCACCTGAATCCTGAATTTAAATCCCTTCCACTAGTGTTACACCCCTTCAACAGGCATGACCTCAGTGTTTCCTTGCAAATGCCATGCCAAACGCTGACCCTGCCCTCTGGCACGTGCGTGTCCCCTTAGCGCCTTCCACCCCGAAGCCCACCAACGGCGGTCCGTCCTCCGCGGGGCAGAGCGCGTGGTCTCTCTCGGCCCGAGCAGGGCCCGACTGCTGCTTCCGCAGCCCATTTCCGGCGTTTTCCTGAGAACCTGTCACCAGGCCTGCGGGGCCAGCGCCGGGTGAACCGCTGCTGGGCTGAGGGACAAACATCGTGTCCTGTCCTCCTTATGGAGCCCAGACGGCTCGCACAGCAGGGTCACTGGTGGTCTGGGGTCAGTCCGATTAAGTGAGTCAGTTACGTCCCAAGCGAGTGTCGTGGGACAAGGGCTCTGGGCCAGAAAGTGACTCAGGTGCATCGACGAGCGAGTGGCCAAACCACCAAGGCTGACACCCTCCACCCGGACGGCTGGCAATGCCAGGGTTTACTCTTCCTTCTTCGAGAAAGAATAAAAGGACACAAAGGAATTCCTTCTCGTTTCCAAACCAGCTGACCACCTTGACCCCGTCCCTGCTCAGAGCCCAGACGCGCAGCCTCGGACGACAGGAGGCAGTGAGTTTGGCCGGGGGGAGGGGCGTTCGGAGAGCCACCTGGAGGCCTGCGAAGTCCCCGTGAGGCAGAACTCTCCAGGCCACGCGCTCGGTGGACCCGTGCCGCCCGGGGCCAGGTGCCCGGGGCAGCTGCAGTGCAGCTGGTGGTGACCCTGCGCCCCAGGAGCTGTGGCCGTGGCCGCCGACAGCCCACGCGCTGGTCACAGCGGCGCCCACACAGCACGCAGACGTCAGGGCCTGGGGACAGCTCCCACGTCGTTCTTTACGCCCAAACGCCAGGCCTCTTCCACAGGGGACGACCTGGGGCCCCCGCCCCCGCGACGCCGGCCGCGTCCACACAGGAGGCCACCCTGGGGTCGTCCGTTCTGCACGGCGTCGGGGCCGGACACAGCACTGGTCGCCGGGCAGCCCTGTGTCCCCACTGCTGGGAGGGATCGGGTTTCGAAGTGCCCACAGCCCGGGTAGCACTGCCCCCGGAGCCCGGGGTGGGCGGCCGGCCGGCTCCGCCGGCCCAGGCGGGGGCGGGGCGTGCACTCCAGGCCCACAGACTGGAGCGGGAGACTGCCAGGGAGGGCGGCCCTCCCCGTGGGGGGCACGGCCCCTGCTTCTGTGGCCTGGACTCCCGGGGGCGTCTCCAGATCGTGTGGGGGGCCCACCTCTGAGGCTAAAGGAGCGCACTGCAGGGTGCAGAGCAGGACACAGAGGAAGTGGCGACTCCAGCCATATCACTGAGCAGATGAACTAATCTTAGGACCTCTTAACCCCCAAATTCCTGACATAATCGTTATTCTATTCCTTACACTTCAGGCCATTTTTACTTGGAGTTTAACTACCTGCTGCCCAAAATATCCAACAGGTCTCAACACAACACACATACGTGGTCACGTGAGGCAGGAACGTGTCCTCACCGGTTCACTAAGAAACACTGAAAATTCTTTTGTGATTCGGGAGTGTGGCCCCATCAGCTCTTTCCAGACAAAAGTGATGGTCGCCGCGCTGCCCTGGAGCACAGGCCGCACCCACTGAGTGGGCGCTGCACTGGCGCCCCGAAAACGAACGCAAGGCCTCTAGACGGGGCTCGGGGCGGCAGGCGCAGGGCACGGAGCTGCGCCTGTGGGCGCATGCCAAAGCAGCCAGTGCAGCGACCCCCCAGCGCCCCCGCCAGGCCGCAGAGGAAAGAGCAGCGCACTGCCGGTGAGGGGCGGGGGTGGGGGTAGGCCCGGAGCCCAGCTGACCGTCAGGCCCCCCCAGCCGGCAGTGGACGGTCCCCACCCCCAGGGCCCGATCCTCAGGCCGTGTTTCCCACCGCTGTGCCCGGGGCGCGATTTCTGCAGGCCAGTGGCACGCTGACCACACACAGTTCACACCAGGCCCTCCACACACCACGTGGCCTCCCCCTTCATCGCAGCCGGGGTGCCCAGGGACCCCGACTCCGGGACCAGGCCTTGGCTGCAACCCTGACCCTGGGCAGTTTAACTGCTGGAGTCCCTTTTCTGCATCTACAACATGGTGTAGTGGATGTGCTGGGCATTAGCAAGTTTAATGAGATCATCTGCATACAAGGCTTAACGTGCAAATGACAAAGATTCACTCAGAAACCAGGGCTAATGGGGCCCCTACACCAGGATCACCCCGTTTTCCCAGGAGACACAATCTATAAATCAAGGACGCAGGAGGCAGCCCAGCTGGTGGCCTGAAGATGCACTTGTGCAAGGGCCCCGCCCCCCGCCCCGCCCCCAGCGCACACGGAAGTCTTTCCAGGCCTTGGGTTTCTAGGGGTCCTTCGGGGCTGCGGCTGATAAAGTTCACAGGGCTGCATACTTGCACACAAGCTCTTGACAAGGTATTTTAGGGATCATTATGTTCTCGTAACAGACGATGAGACGAGGCGGGAGCTGCTACCCCAGACGAGCCATCACTGCAGCCAAATCTGTTTCGAATTAAGTGCACATAACACTTACCACACTGCCATCATGCGATCACCTCGCCGAGAGACTGGGGCGGCGATGGCTCACCCACCAGCCACCCCGAACCGCAACACGACGCTGGGATCGCACCCCTGCGCGCCCCGCTCTGGGGCGCGGTGACGCCGCGGTCACGGGCGGAATGCTCACCTGGGGACGTTCAGCCAGTCAAATTAAACACCATTAACTCGCCCAATTGAGCAGATTGCTTTTACAACAGTTTACGCTGCTGTAAAACCGAGCAACTGGAATGTCTTGGAACAGGAAGTGCTGATTGCAAACTTTATCTTTATTATAAACTAAATGCCTACGCTACTCACCTAAGGCTCCGGCTGCTCCCGGGGACGCTAGCGCCATTAGGGAGAAAACCCCATCAGTTCGTCTCCAGGCAAACACCACGCGGCAGGGAGGACGGGCTACGGGCTGTGAGGGGGCCTCTGCCGGCTCTGGGGGGAAGGTCTCCGCCAAGGGCGAGGGGCCAGCCCTCCCCGGTGCCCCTGCAGCTGCCGCACAGAGCACACGGCTGCCTTCCCGAGCTGGCGGCGAGTTCGCTGACAGCCCGCTGGTCCCCCGCCAGCACTCGGCGGCTGCTGTGGCTCCTCGGACTTGCTCCCTTCCGGCTGGCGGCCACGGGGAACAGCCTCCCGGGCACAATCAAGGCCGCTGGGCTGTGGGCAACAGCTGGCTGTGGGGCCGGAAGGGCTGGGCTCTCAGGCCACGCTGCACGCGCACGTGCGAGCCCAGGGCCAGGAGCACGGTGACTCGGCTGTCCTGGGGCTCCTCTGTCACCTTTTGCAACAGAGCCCAGAACCCTGCAAAGTTCCCTGTTCTCCAGTGCAAGCAGTTCGGGGTATCTTTTAATGTCCTATTTGGAAAAGACAGCCCATACTCTCTCCAAATACAAAAATAAGTATCTTTTTAGGGGAAGCCTTTTGGCCTCTGAGGATCAGCGCCTGTGGTCACCTCTACCTCTTCACACACACGAGGGGCCCAATACAAAGCGCTGATGCCACTTAAAGGTCAGCCTGGGGTAAAAGATGCCCTTGGGAAACCCAACTTTTAAGGTTCATTTAATTAAATATGGGGCAGCGATCTCATTCTGTAAAATATCACACCTACGTTTTCAGACAAATTGGAAGCTGGATTCCATTGGCAGCAAGAGAGGACAATAAGGCGTGTGTGAAATTAAAGAAATCTCAGCGTGACATCAGCAAGATGGGGACGTAGGCGGCTCCCGCCTTCACTCCCTGACGCCCCAGGAAGAGCTGCGAGCAGCTCCTCTGGACAGGACCCCGGGCGTGGGGGGCAGGGGCACCGCGCACACAGCCAGCGGCCCTGACCTGCGCCCCCCCCACGGCCGCTGCGCTACAGGGGCACGTGTCCCCTGAGCCTCTGGTCCCTCCTTTGGGGACAGAGGACCCGAGGGGACAACCAGCACCCCCTACATTGAGGGTCACTTTGGGGGAGCCCCTGCTCTGATTTCAAACCAAGGGACTGCGGCGGAGCCTGGGGTCAGTCACCGGGAGCCCGACCGTGACGAGGAAGGTGGGGGCGGGGGCACTTGCGTGACCGACACACGCGCCCGGCACACACAGCTCACGCCCGCAGCACCAGGCCGCCTTCCCAGCCCAGGCTTCGCTCACCACAGCACCAGTCGGGCGACCTCGGACCAGGGCACTCGGCCCTGCCTGGGTCCCACGCTCCAACAAGCCGATCTGCCGGCCCAGGGCCGGGGCTGAGGCACGGCCCCTCCAGGGGGGCACCCTGTGGCCCCCGGTGAACAGCTCGCGGCCCAGAGGCGGCCACGGCAGGCAGACCCGAGCCAGGGGCCGTGCCCGGTGAGGAACGCGGGCCTGAGCCCAACAACAAACACAGAGGTTCGCTGGCTCAGGGCTCCTTCCTCCTCTGTGCCGGGGCCAGACTCCGACTGCCTGCCTGCGGCCGCCGCTGTGCAGGCCCCTCCGGCCAGGGAGCCTCGCTGAGCTCACGGGCCATGCGGCCCCTTGGCAGCGCCGGAGCGGAGGCCGCAGCCAGGCGGGCTCACCCGCGAGCTGTGGCCTCCGCTCGCTCTGCCCTGCCTCAGGGCCATGACGAGGCGCCGTGCGGGCCCTGGGGCCAGGGGCGCTGCCCTGCCGGCCAGGGCGGGAGCCGATCGGGCCCGTCCACCAGGGAGTCCTGTTCCCAGCGTGGCCTTCTAGTAACGCCACCCAGAGCCCCTCCTGTGCCTCACTTGGGAGGGGGGGCGGCCAGGCCAGCGGTCCCACCCAGCGGCGCTCAGCCTGGGCCACGCCACCCCGTCCCCACCCCCGACCGCAGGCGACAGCGGCAGGCCCGCCTGCCCAAGGACCGGCCAGCAGGCACCACCCAGAGACCCGGACCGAGCACACGGGCGCCTGAATGCCCACAGCCAAGCCTGCAAAGTGGGGAAGGCCCTCGAGCAGGGAAAGAATGGCCCGACCTCTCGACTTCAAGGTGCTTAAGGGGCTTTAAACTATGACCATGTTATAATAATTGATCCTCGCACGCTTGGCGATTAAGTTCTGGGAAATAAAAATGGCAGAATAATTCCCTATTTCCGCATATTGAACTGAACAGAAACACAGCATAAAGGATGTCTGTGGGGAGTAGGGGCTGCAAGGCCCGCGTGGACGGGGTTTAACCGCACACGCTGGGAGCCAGGGGGACAGCGACAAAGCGCCATGCTCTTGTCCAGAGAGACTTCCGGGCCTCCGTTCCCCCATCTGTAGGCGGGGGGAGCACTCTGCGAGATGGCGGTGATGATTTTTAACGCAGGAATGCCACTGCCCTGGCTCCTGGGACCCCCCTGGACTGTTTCAGACCCCCCCAAACCCACCTTCCAGCCCCACCAGACACCCGTCCAGAACCTCCTGCTCCGACAGCTCTGTCGCGTCCGGGGGCGAGCGCTGCGCCCCCAAACCCTTTCACGCCCAGTGGATACTCAGCTTAAAACTGCTCGACTCCTCGCTCTCACTGTAGTGGCATCAGGGTTGTGAGCCCCGTGGACGCCCCGGGGTCGCAGGTCCAGTAGGGGACAGAGGAGGTGGCCCCTCGCCTGGAGCCCCGGGAGACGCTCTGTTTAGATCAGGAGTTGACCGCAAGTACATCCCAGCAAAACGAGCGCCCGGACGGAGGGCCGCCCCGCGCAGCGGTCGCCAGAGGCCTGGGGCCGGAGCTGCCACGCCGCCGCTGTCCCCGGGGCGGAGGAGAAATGGCAGCGTTTTCTAAGATGAGTCATTAGACATGGGTAGAATTTGCTAGAAACCCACCAGAAACAAATCATCTGGGGAGGAATTAATGGCCCAGACACTTGCTAATGCGACTAGAATATGAGAAAACGTAGGATTTCTCAGCAAGGGGGAGGGAGGGAGCGCAGCGTCTGTATGACTTCAATTATGTCAAACTTAAGGCTGCGACAGCGGCAGTTTAAGACAAACTTAAATCGCCAAGCGTGCGAGGATCACATAGGACACAATTTCTAAAGACTGAAGTCTTCAGAGGGGGCGGGAGGCGGCCACGGAGCCGTGGTTCTGAGGCGCCAGCCCGTGCTGGCCTCAGACAAGCTCCCTCCCTTCACTGTGGCAGCACAGGCCCTGCTCGCTCCCAGGCCCTGGGACAGAAACTGAACTGGGCAGGAAGGGGCTAGAAAAACTACGCCGAAAGTTCCCAAGTTCCTAGTCCTACACCACAGTCTCAGGTTGGACAGTGGCCGGAGAAAACCAAAGAGGAAAACACGCCGGACCAGGGACACGGACGCACCCCCGTTTAGGAACCATTCCCACGAGACACGTCTGTGTGCGCAGGTGAGCACACAGGTGTGTGGCGGGCGCCGCCAAGCAGGCGCAGGCGCAGGGCGCAGGGCGCACAGCGCCAGTTACCAGGACAGGGACTTCGAAGTGGATGGAAGGACGGCGCCCCAGAGGTCGGGCGCCACGGCCATTCTGGGGGGCGCCTCTGCTGCCTTCACGGAAACGTTGCCTGGAAGGTGGTGACCTCTGGGCTTCTCAGACTCCCCAAATAGCAAATGGCTGCTGGATAAGGAACACTGGCTCATATGCTTTACAATTTTTGAAGTTAGTTAAATTGCACGTCACCCCTAATGTTAGGTGCCACAAGCACGGACACCTTGGACAGGGGAAGAGAGAGACTGTCACAAAAAATATGAAAAACCCAATGGAGAACCAGGCAAAGTCTGGGCAGGTACTTCATACACAAGAAGAAACTCAAATATGGTCAATAAACATTAAACAATAAACTACTCAACCTCATTAACAGAATAAAGCAGGTTTACATGAACGTGAGCTACCTCCTCACGTCCGGGGCATTGGACAAGCGAAGAGCCAGGCGATGCCACGCGCGGGCAGGGACGCGAGGCACCGAGAACCTCTCAACGGCCTCGGTGAGCGAGGCGGCGCTGGTCAGACCAAGGGCGTGCGCTCTAAATGGAGTGCCCCGCGGGGATCCCTCCCGTCCTCCGCCCCCACCAGGGGCCCAGCGCAGTGTCTCTGTAACGCCGAGAGCAGCGCTTCTCAGAGGGGGGTCGCCGACCCGCACCACCGAGTGCGCAGTGGGTGGGGGAGCAGAGGACTCGGCACTAACCAGCCCTCCGGTGACAGTGACGCGCGGCCAAGTTTGAGAGCCGTGGCGCAAGAGGAGCTTCTGTGCCTCGAGACTGGTGCGTATAAGATGCAAGTTATAAATGAGATTCCCCCACTCGCTTTCGCTATGAAATAGGGAAAGAAGGGAGAACACCGCTAACGCGGTGACCAAGGGAGTGGAGGGCGGGGCGAGGGGAAACGGAAACGCCTGCGCCGGTGGGTGCGCAGGGCATTGTGGGAGAGCTCGGCGCTGGCACAGCGGCGCGCGGGGCATCCTGGGAGGGCTCAGTGCCGGCACGGCCGGCACGCAGGACGTGATGGGCGAACTCAGTGCGGAGCGTGTGAGAGGCGCAGGGCATCATGGGAGGGCTCGGTGCAGGCTACAGCGGCGGGGGCCCAGGGCATCACGAGAGGGCTCAGCACTGGCACAGCGGCGCGCGGGGCATCCTGGGAACCCTCAGAAAGGCGGCTGCGCCCCGAGGGAGAGGCCGAGGAGGCCCCCCTGGCCCCCGGAGGTCTCTCTACCTACAGGAGAGACAGGCGGAAGGAGGCAGCAAACCCTGGCGCAGCCCACGCCGTCCCTCTTCATGGCTTCATGAGCGTGAACGTGGTTTACCTTCCACTGTTAACTTTAGAGCCAGCGATAGGGCGTGACATTCGAGGAAAGCGTCGTTCTCGGCGCAGGCGGGCGCGCATTCGGGACCGCGGGCCTGGGGCGTGTCAAGGCCGCAGGAACTAGGCCTTTCCCTGCGCCTGCCCGCCCTCCACTCACTCAGGACGTGGAGCCGCTTCTAAAACAGAGCTTTCCGAGCCGGTAGGAGGTTCAAACAAACAAGCTCCTACTTGCAAGACAATTCAACCAGACCAGCCCGGCTGGACAGGGGTCAGGTTCACGTTCGTCCACCCACCCACCCACCCGCGACCTGTCGCCGCCGAGCTCAGCAGACGCTCAGGCAGTAAACTCATCCGAGTATTGCACAGAGCTAATTAAACATGAAAATAGGATTGTACGCAGTCAAGTTTCCAGAGTGTTCCTTACACTTGATTCCTATTAGCATTTACTATAGACATCCGAAGCTTTCCGACCAACTGGCTAATTGATGTAGAAAGGGTCACAAATGGTGTAGAAAGGGTCACAAAAAAGGGTCCAGTTTTCTGGCCAGTCACAGTTACGCGGCCAAGTTCTTGCCTTTCAAGCCGACATTAAGTGGCACAAAAAGACACACGTTTCTCTTAGATTACGCTTTCTGTCACCATCAATCGGCGTAAGAACATGAGCTGTCTGAAACCACACCTTCTCAAAACTGCCTGGAGGCTCGTGGGAACCACGGCGCTCCCAGAGCGCATCGGTGTTCGCCCACCACCGTGTCCTGGGGCCGAGGGCCCACGCGGCTCCACGGGAACCGCCTCACGGCCGGAGGTCGGCCCCCAGCACCCCGAGAAGGGTGGTCGCGCCCCGCAGACACGCTCCGTTTGAAAGTGTGCGGTTTCCATGTCGGCCCCAGAGCAGGAGCAACTTTAAAAAATTAACCTGTGTTTCACGTAAGGTCGGCGATCTGTTCCCTGACCGATGAAGACGATTGGTACAAGAACTCTCAGCGTTTGGGGTCACAGCACAGGCCCACCTCCCCGCCCCCTTTGTAACGCCTTTGTGTTTCAGTTTCGTCAGGTCTGGAATGAGGACGTCACCGCTCTCTTGGCACTAACTGGGAGGGGAAAAGAATGGCAGGCACTTCGCACAGAGCGACGCGTCCCGGGTGCTCAGTAAGTCCTATTCTGGTTGCTCGCCGGGCGCCCCGGAGTGGAATCCGGAGGCGCTCCTGGCCGTCGGGACACCCGCGGGCGGGCTTGAGGGGGCGCATTACCATAGTCCTGAGCCTGAAGCCCAAATCCCAACCGGAGTTGTTTCCCTGTCGCCTAATCAAACGCTGTCACTGTTCCCCAGGAGTCTCCGGTGACCTCAGCGGAGCGGAGTGAATGAATGGCACGGACTAGTGTGTCGCTCCCCTCCCCCGCCGACCCGCCTCGAGGCCTCCACAGACGGCTGTCCCCTTGTGGGGAGAGGCTGCAGCGGGGTGCAGGGCTGAGGCGGCCGCCTCGAGCTGCCGGCATGAGCCAGCGGAGCCACAGACACCCCGTCCCTGCAAACATGCCGCCCCCACCCCAGGCCAGGCGACCAGCTATGCTGGACCCCGCCCACCCCGCTGCCCCGGAGTTCTCATTACTGCCGGAGCGGGAGCTTTCCGGGCCGGGCAATTTGTGCGCAAGTCTGCACCCCTGACGGTCGTAAAGCCTGTTCCTTCCTACTTCCTTGTCCTTTTGCCTTAATGGTGCTGAGCGAAGTCAGGAGACAGGCCAGGACTCCAAAGCATGAAGCAACTGCTAACTTAGAATTTAAATAGCTGGTGGGCACCGGTGCTGTCTCAACGCTCAGGGACACTGAGCAACAGACCATAAAAGCACAAAGAGCTGCTGTGACTCGACTGACCTTCCAACCCCAGGGCAGGCAGGAGGCGGGGCTTGTGCTCCCCCTGGAAGCGCCCCGAATACCCCCAAATGGCTCCGCGCATTGTTCGGCCCCTGCAGATCCCTGATACTGGGAACCCTTTACAGGCCAGGCGACTTCGTGTGCTGTTGTTTTTCTAATGTGATTAAAGGTACAATGAGGTATGTGTGCAGCAGAGGCGAAGCCATTGTTCGGCATCATTAAGCTCACAGCAGCTCCAAAAAGAAACCGCAGGCAGCTTGCCAAAGGCCCTAACGAAGAGCATCTCTTTGAATTATCTCTGGATGCGGGGAGGGTAAAGTCTGAGCCCTGGAAGACGCGATCCTCTTTGTGCTGCTGTTCAGAGGGCTTGCTGGAGCCGGGCACAGCGGACCTTCCACAACTATAATTTATGGAATCCCGGGTTTCTCTGCTCTCATAAGGCTTTGCATAATAAGAGTAGAAATGCGATTATTAAGTCCTGCAAGTGTTCTGTGGATTCCTTTATGCTACGGTTCAGGACCCCCAAACAATAGGAGAAGGGGATTCTACTTAGTGGGCTCAAGGTTAATGGGTCCAAAAAGTAGCTTGAGTTTCCTGAAAATAAATCTGCATGGCTCCCTAAATTGCTGACAAAGTGTGTTCCAGATGGAAGTCATTCATCAGCAATTTACTGTACGAGGCTTGGGCCAGATATATTTCCACATAAATTCACCTAGTGAAAAACAAACAAACAGAATCCAGACATCCTCTGTTGGGGGCAGGGGAGGCGCCCACGGGGCAGGAATAAACCGTGGGTTCGCTCGGATGGGGGGGCGGTGCTCGGGCCCCCTTCGGGGGCTACCAGTGTAACTAACACATCCGCAGCGACGGCTGGTGAAGAATATTTCTGTGCACGGACGGTTAAAAGGAAAAAGCTGAGTTATTAAAACTACACGCTATGCACTATTTTGTACTTCACCCACGGGGGCGAAGTCGGTAACACAACTTTGTTCTTGCTCCACTCCTGAGCGGCCGGCTCGCTGAGAGTGGGGCCCGCCACCCGCTGCACCTGGCACCGCAGCGCCTCGGGGGTCACACGCGGGGTGAGGCCGGCCCCCCATGCGCCCCAGGCCGCTGGGAAGGGCGGGTCCAGCAGAGTCTGTGCTTCCCAACGTGTTAAGATGCTCGTGTTGTGTCAGATACGCGCCCTGCACACAGGGTGGGGAGCACAGCAGCGAGTGGTTTGTTCTGTCTAGTCCTTGGTGCAGAAAGGCACCCCGCCCCCACCCCAGGTCCCGGTCTCATTAGAGAGAGGCCGCCAGCTGGGTCTCGGCCTGTTCAGTGCTGCACGCCCTCTGGTGGCCTGTGCACTCATGACACCCAATGGGCGCTAATCAAATTCTTTTGACTGAAATGTGGCCCTTGAAGAATATGTTACTGTACTATTTACTGTGATAAATTAAAAAACAAGCAGCTTTTTCCTCACTACAACAACCTTGTTCTAGTATTCTCATTAAAAAACCCTCTGATTCTTTAACATGAGATTTTTTAATATGATGATTTCTTTAATACTGCAGAAAAAACGGAAGGTGTTAGAACAATTTAAGGGGAAAACGCTTATCTGCCCAGTTAAGTTACCGACAGCGGTGTGAACACCCCTGGGCTCGGGACAAGACTTGAATATTTAAAAACACCCACGCAAGGTAAATGGTGACGTGGGGGGGCGGTTTGCCGGGCGGTGAGTGCACAATGCGCTGCACAGAGGCCACAGGCGGCAATGAAGTGGACACCTGCCACCCACACACGGCTGTCAACCAAGTCACCCAACGAATTCAGTACAAATTTAAAAAAGACAAGAGAACAACACAAGCGTCGGAAGTAAGTTATCTGGGTTACACTCTAAATATCTTACTCAAGGCTCAACTGAAATTTCGTGCTGCTTAGTAAGGACACCGGAGGCAGGGACGTCGCCTGCTGTGACGGCAGCCCCCAAGATCAAGCCACTCACCCCGAAGTTGCCAAAACTCTCCCAGACCGGGACGCAGCTGCGCGGAGCATGAGGGGACCCGCAGGTCCCACTGAGAGAGGACGCGCGGCGAGCGCCCTCGGCCCTTGTGAACCGGCACAGGTGGGTGAGCGCCACTCAGCACCCGCGGCGCGCGCTGAGTGGCCTGGCCACGCTCTGAGCCGCCCCCACCCAAGACCCCCGCCCGAGACCCCGCGCGAGACCCCGGAGCTGTGTGGCCTGGCGCCGTGACATCGGCTCAAACGCCCAAATACAGACGTGCCGCCAGGAATGGGAAGTGCGCGGCTTAACAGCAAAGACGCAGAGTCGGCCAGGTGGCCTCGTCCCGAACACAAACGTGCGCCAAAGCCTCCAGCGCCTCCCCGCAGGCGGCCCCTGCTGGCGCGCGCCTTTCACCGCCCGGAGCGCAAGGCGACGGGTACCTGGCAAACTTCGTAGAGCAGCCGGTACTGCTCCTCTGGCTTCTGCAAGCGGCACGCGCGGCATCCCATGTTTCGCAGCGTCAGCGCGGCTTGGACGCGCCGGCGCGGCCACGGGGAAGCAGGTTCCCCGCGTCCCGGGGCGCAGGTGCCTCCGGCGGCTGCGCTCGGCAGGGGCGGCGCTCGCTTGCTCGCTCGCTCGCTGGGCGAGGCTGCGGACTGCTGGCCTCGCTCCCGCCCTCGCATCCGGCGCACCGCTCCCTCCTCCAACCGCGCAGCCTGCTGCTCTGCTGCGCACGTGTATATACCGCCGCTCATGCATATTAATCAGCTCTCATTGCCTATTCATAACAGGCAGCGGCACCGGAGGTATAATTGCCAACGAGGACGGTCGGAATTTCTCTAATTAACAAGCAAGGGCTCCAGCGGTGGGGAAAAATAAAAGGCACTAACAGTTACTCCGCAAGTCATTTCCGGGCGGTTACAAATAACCAGGGCCGCCTTCTGAGAAGGCGTCTCCGCAAAACCCCCCGACGCAGGTCCGCGGAGTGGAAGCCCCTCTTAAACGCGCCCTAAGATTTCTGAGGGTACAAAGTGCACTCAAAGGTACAGCTAAGGACAGCACGTGAACACGCTTTGTGCAATGCGCATGTGTCGAATAGCGTTCGTACAACGCTTACTGTTCCACTAACTTGCCAGAAAAACACTGCATGTGAACAAAATGGAAACATTCAAATTGTGAGCTGCACTTGTGCCTCTGCACAGGAGGGCGGGGCTGTTAAGGAGGGGCCGCCCTGAGGGCATCACCGAAGTGCACCTTCAGCTCTGGAAGCAGAAAGCGGTTTGTCTGGGCCGCAGAGACCAGCTTCACCTGTCCCCACGGCTCTGCAGGGGCTGCCGGACCTCGGGGCCCCGCACCTGCATGTGGCCGTTGTGCCGGGGCCCGGAGGGCAGGAGACGCCCCTGCTCGCAGATGGGGCACCGGCCCCGTCCTGCCAGCCTCTGTCCACTGAGGGCGAAGGGTTAAAAAACACTTTTTTTGAGCTCAGAGGGATGGCTTTTGTTCTCCATGAAGAGAGTTGGCACTAAAAGTAAAATAAAAACAAAAACAAAAGCCCTTTTTATGAGCGGTCACCCCACGCCCTGTAGGGAACACGCACAGGCGCCTCTTCCCCAGGCAGATGCCGAGGGATCTTTACAGGCTCACAGTGGCTGCCACAGCCCTCGCCCCTCACGTCAGAAAGGGCCCGCGGTCTCAGGAGGCCTCCCACGTCCCCCACGGGCGTCGCGGGGCCTGAGGCATAAAGCCACCTTTCAACGGAGGCAGACGCCCTGCTACAGGACCCAACCAGTCTCAACAAAACCCCGCGTGGGCGGGCGGGCAGCCGGCAGACACATCTGGTCCCCTTTCCCAGGCAGCCTGGAGGCGCGGGGGCTGGTCTGGGTCAGCGGGAGGGGAGCAAGAGCACCCCGAGCTGCCCCTTGCTGTCACCCGGGCAGCCGCCGAGGGTGCGGCTGTGCAGGGGGGCCCCGGGGCTCCAAGCACGTAGTGGGCTCACAGTGCCCTGGTCTCCGCGGAGAGCCGCAGCTGCCGGCAAGCAGAGCTGGGAGGACGGGAGCCGCCGTGGCTCACGCCATCCCCAGCCTCACCTGGTCCCCGCCCTGGTCCGCTGTCGGCGCAGCCCCCTGACATATATCAGACCTGCCCTGTCACCTGAGGGCATGGCTGCCGCCCCGTGGACCAGGTGCAAACTTCACGTGAGAGGAAACTGCAAAGGAGCGAAGCCGCGGCAGGAAAACCCCTAAACACCTGGAACAGAATTACTCAAGACTCTGGGGGCGTCAGGAGCCCCGAGCTGGGGGCTGAGGTTGTGGGTGCCCCTGGAGAGGGGACTGTCAGTCGGCCCGAGCCCTGGTTGTCCTACCGAGGCCGGTGGGTCGGCGTGAGCACCCTGGTGAGGACAGCGGGTGTCGCGACGGCGTCAGCCCTGCGGGCCCCTGTCCCTTCCCAGCGGTGGCCTGTGGCCGGGGCTGCACGCGTGCCCCTGGATTCGGTGGGAAAGAGCTACACTTTGCCAACGTCCTGGTTTAGCAATCAGTCTCCTGCGCCGACGGCTTCCCCCACCACGTGGCCTCTCCTTCAGCGCTGCCAGGGAGACCCGCGGGCCCCCCCGGCAGCTGCCCCCTCGGGTGGGGCAGCCTTGGAAACACCAGGCAGGAGTGCCCACACCGCGGTCTGCGCAGCGGGTGCCTCCTCGTGCAAACCCAGCCGCCAGACCGCCCGCCCCCTGCTACGGAGAACCCTCCCTGCCTGGCCTCAGCGCAGGGCGTGGGGCGCTGGGTCCGAAGGCAGATTTTCAGGGGCCCCGGCCCCTCCAGCTCCGTGCGTCTCTTTGATTGGCATCACAAGCCCGGTCTTTGAGGAGCCGAGAGAACGAGAGAACGTCCCCAGGACGTCGAGCTCGCCCGCTTTCACATCACGGGGCGGGGGGTGGGGGGTGCCTAACAAGCGAAACTGCAAGTAACAATGTCATCGACTTGTCAAAAAGGGACAGGAGGAGCAGGGACAGAAGGCAGGCCGGAGCCCTGGGGCCCGGTGGGCCGTGTCCTCCTCTAATTAACTAACCGAGCCTTCCTGCTGTCAGCCTCCCGGCCGCAGCGCCACGGCCGCGCTCTGATTAAAATTCACATCTGGGCGCAGGGCACCCTGACTGGGGCCGCCGTGGCTGCCGTTGACCATCAGTCTTTAAAACACGGGGAGAAGCCACGCCCCAGCTGGCAGCCAGGTCCTGTCCTGCACCCGACGTGCCCCGGTTGGCGAGCCCCCGCCCCTGCCCCGGCAGGCCCTCCGCGGGTGCACGCTGACCTCCGCACCCTGAGACGGACTCGCCCGCCGGGCACACAGTTATCCGCCCCCCGCCCCCGCACCGGCGGCCACAGGGGCCCTCGCCTCCGGCCTCCGTGTGCAGGGGCCGCGTGCACAGCCACACAGCGCTCGGCCGCAGCGTCGCGTTTCGGTCCCAGGCAGCAGCAAGTGGACGTGCAGCTCGACGAGAGCCAGCCCAGACCCTCGCTCGGCCGGCTCCCGCAGGCGGCCCCTGACCGCCACCCCCCGGCCGGCCACGGCAGACGTCTCCCGCTGACCCCGCTCGCTCCACGGGCGGGGAGGGGGCGCCGGGTTGGCCAGGTGCCCGCTGTGTGCGTTTTGTGGAAAAGGCAGCTGCTTAGAAAACCCAAAGCCGGCCCCACCCCCGATGTGTGAGCTCCGTTCACGCCCGAGCAAGCCAACCGTGCCGGGCGCCCCTCAGGGACCAGGAGGCAAGGCAGGGTCCTTCGGAGGCACCGATGGGACCGGCCTTCTCTTTTGCTCTGGTTCACATTCTATCCATTTCAGACCTTCAAGGAGGAGGGTCCTGAGCCCGGTTCCACCTCGAGTCTGAATGGCTTTGGCTTTCAGGAAGTACCCACGGACGGTCCGTGAGCCTTGCCCCCACAGTGGACATCTGGACGCCTGCCCCACAAGATCCCTCCCTGGACCGAGGCGCCTGCAGCCCACAGGCTCCCGCACGGCACTTTCCCCTCACGCCCTCGCGAGCCTCCCACCTAACCCACTTCAGCTTCCATCGAAAACGGGGGTCGGCTCTGACGGCACAGGCTTTGGGGGCACCGTTCCCACGCAAGCTGACAGCAATCGGCGGGGCAGCCCCCGGAGCCGGTCGGCCGACCAGCAGGTGTGCGGCCCCCACGGAGCCGAGGCAAGGACCCGGCTCCCCTTCCTCTTCCGTGGGGGACAGGGCGAGCAGCGGGCGTGGCACAGGCAGTCAGCGCGCCTTCCCCACAGGACAGGCCCCCTGCCGGGCGCCCGGGTGCCTTCCAAGGGGCTGGTGGGGCTTCCAGGCTGGAAACGAGCTCACAGCCACGCCGGCTCGGGGAACCAGTTTGCATTCCAGGAGGCACTTCGTATTTCTGCTAATGGGAGAGTGAAAACTCTCCAGAGGCGCCAGGATCACTCCGTTGAGGCCACGCCCACCCGTGAAAGGTGGGGACCCACGGGGCAAGAGGACAGTGGCGGGGGCGCCTGTCAGCTTTCACTCCTTCAGCCCCGGGTGGGGCCACCGACACAATCGGCCAACGCGGCCCCCACCCGTCTCATGCTCCTTGAGAAAAGCCGGCAGGCTCCACGTGCACTCCGCCCCGCCGCTGAGGCGGAGCCCGCGGGGGAGGCCACCGGCCACGCCCCGCCCGGCCACTCCAAGTCCAAGGCCGGGGGAGGCCGGACGCCTCACTGCAGACGCCCCCAGGGCCACACGTACTTCTTCAGGCTCTGGGGTCCCCGAAACTGGCGGCGAGCCACCGGCCATCAAGTCATTAATGGTGTCTTCACTGCGAGCACAGTAAAAACTTAATTGCTCTCAAAATTTTTACAGGTGATGAATGATGGGTGCAGTGGATTTCTGTGCTGGCGGGCGGGGGGGAGAGAGAGAGAGAGAGTGTGTATGTGTGTGTGTGTGTGTGTGAGCGAGAGAGAGAGAGAGAGAGAGAGAGAGAGGGGGAGGGAGAGAGAGAGAGGGAGGGAGGGAGAGAGAGAGAGAGAGAGTGTGTGTGTGTGTGTGTGAGCGAGAGAGAGAGGGAGAGAGAGAGAGAGAGGGAGAGAGAGAGAGATGCAAACACCCAAACTCGCCCATCAGCCCAGTTAACGACTGCGGCCCAGCGACCACAGACGCTCGGAGTGGGGACTTGGCGTGTCTGTGGGGAGCCTGTGTCACGGATCAAAGGCCGCACTGATTAATCCCACAGAGACCAGAGCCTGTCACTTTGCTCCTGGTGCGAAGATGCGCCAAACAAGGTCACTAGACAGAGCAAATAAATGGGAAGAAAATACCCCAAAAAGTGGCTTCAGATAGGGGCTGAGCAGCCAACGCCCTGTCCACACGTGACTTGTTAGGAAAATAAGTCACAACCTCCTCCACAAGCACCCGCGGGCTGACGCCAGCTAATCACAGATGTGGCGTGAGGTCACCGCCCCCCACGCAGTCCCACAGACGCCCGGCTCCTGGTCACAGGGCCCTGCGACCGTGGCCGGGGAGCTCAGCCCCTCGCTGGGGGGGGCGGCGCTGGGGAGCCGGGTCTCCCATCAGCCTCAGGACCCCTCGCTGTGGGACCAGCACGCAGAGCGCGCCAGGAGGGCGAGCCACGGGGGAGCCCCGGGGCGGGGGTGGGTGCCCGCAGGGAGCGCACAGCGGGGCCGCACGGTGCGGGGCGGGGGGCGCGGCCGGCGCGGCCCACAGGGCAGGCGGGAGGCGAGTCGCGCCAGCGCCAGTCGTGGGTCTCAAGGGGATGGATGTGTGAGTGGGGGGTGAGCTTCCACTTGAGCAACACTTTCCTCTGCCACCAACGTGACCACAATCCCTTGTTATTTCCCCCAAGAAACCCCGGGACTACCTGCCACCCAGAGCGCTGCACCCGGGGACACACCCGGGGGGACGCGAGGGGACTCTGTTTCCCCCCTCTTGCTGCTCGGCAGGCAGAGCCTGCGCCGGGAGCTCCTGCCCCCAGGGACGCGACACCAGGCCCGGTCTTTCCAGTCCGCCCCCGCGGCCGGCGCGCCGCTCGCCCACGAGCCTCGCCTCCCGGAGCAGCGCCCGCCCCTCGGCTCCCGCAGGGGACCAGGTCGGCTGCAGGCGAGTGACTCCCACGCCGCCCCGACACGCTAAGGCTTCCCTGAGACCAGGAGCTGAGTGATGCTGTAAGTTACTCGTCAGGAGACGGGGCGCTGACCCCACGAGCCTCCTCAGAAACGCCCGACTGGCCGCCCGCGCCCCCGAAGGTGCGGGCATCCGGGTTCTTCCCCCCGATGGGTGGCACAGACATCGCCTGCACAGGTCCCCCGACTCACACGGGACACTCGTGCAGCAAGAAGTGACACCGGACACAGGCTGTGACTAAGTGGACGCCCAGCGGAGGGAGTGGGGGGCAGGGGGCCCCCGACCCGTGGGCTCGGCGGCAGAGTCTGCAGGAACGGCTCCTCCACGTGACGCCTCACGCCGCGACCCTGCCCCACGTTCAGAACAGCACAGACGTCAGGCCGCCACCAGCATTCCCTTCGTGCGTGAAGCGTGTATAAATGCATGTGCAATCGTATACGTCCTACAGTGACTTTACAACCTCGACCATGTTTCTATCATAATCAAAGCCATACTTTGAAAAACTCCTCAGACTTCCCCGAAGAGAACGCCCCGTTGCTGCACGTGGGCCGAGCCTCGCCGTCCAGCAGTCCCTGGCGGCAGCGGGTCCCCGGCGGCCTTCCCCTCGGACCTCCCGCCGCAGCGCCTCTCATCCTCGGCCGAGTCGGCAGGCCGGTCCCGGCGGGTCCTCGCGGCCCAAGTCAGCATCCCTTCTAAAGCCTCCAGCGCGTTTTAGGTCAACACCCCAAGCGGCCGACATAGCGACAGCGCCAGTTCCACACGGTTTCGGGGCAGAGGCAGCCGAGGCCTGCGCACGGCTCGGGCGCGTGTCACCATCCAATGCCCGGACCCCGCAAGCCGCCCGGCGCCCGGCTCTCCACTCCCAGGCGGGCACGCAGACCAGACGGCGGTGCCCACGCGGCGAGGCAGGGGCCTGGGCCCTGCGCGACCACCGGCAGCTGCGTTTCAGGAAAGGTCCACGCACGCCGCTGCCACCAGCACCAAGGACGCAAACCAGGGGACGCGGCAGCCAGGGGACCAGGCGGAGGGGCTGCGCGGGCAGAGGCGGCAGCCTCTCACCTCCAGCGGCGGCTCCGCCCGCCCCAGGCCCGTGCACCATGGCCCGACCCTCACCTGAGCCCGGAGGCGCCGCGCCACGTCTCCCTGTCTCCCAACAAACATTCCCAGGCAAGAGGTCACGGGAGGGGCCGGCGTGGACGGTCCGGGAGGGGCTGATACCGAGCTCGGACAAGGGCTCCACGGATCCTGGCTCCAGGCTCACCTCTTCTGTTGGCTTTGCCCGGGTTGTTACTTGAATTAATCTGCATTAATTAGGAGCGCTGTCATTAGGCTGGGTGGGGCGGTATCTATCCATAAACGCCGAGGCCTGGCAGGCCAAGAACAACACCGCGCCTGGGACTGCCTTGAGGATGTGCAGTCACCGCCGAGGGAGGCGGCCGGGCGTGGGGCCGCTGAGGGACGGGGCTCTGGGACAGGCGCCCCAGGCCGCCGCTCCGGCGGGCAGTGCACGCGCACGGAGCACGCAGGGGCTGTCTGCTCGGCCCTCGCCGCGGGGACGCCAGCCGCCGGCCGCCGGCCGCCTTCGGGTCTCCTTGTTATTGCTAAGTGCCCCTGATGCTGCTGCTGCTGTTTTCGGGGTCGATGCTTTGGCCTGACGGACTCGTCCCCCGTAGAAAGCAAGTCTGCGGTTCCTGCTCCCAGGGAGCCCTGGCTGCCCCGTCCAGGTTGGCGCCCCCTGCCTGCCCCGCAGACCAACAGCCCCCTTTTCCCAGCGACCTGAACCCTCGCCGCGCGGCAGCACCGCTCCGCCTTCCCAGCATTAAGCTAGGAGAGGCGCTGTTTTCACGTTGGAGACGAGTCGCCCTGGGTGACGACCGAGCTCACGCACGGGCCCCCTCTCCACGTGGGTTACGGGCACCCTGACCCCAGGGCACAGCGTCCCCTCCTGCAGCGGCTCCGGGAGGTGCCGCCGGCTGCCCAGAGCCACCTGTCCAGCGTCTGGACCGGAAAGGTGGGGCGGCCTCCCGAGACTCACAGGGCAAGGGCTGGGCCAGGGTTCAGCCTCGGCTCCCGGTGGGGCACGGGCACGAGGGGACGGCCGTGCTCGCAGAGGCCGCCAGGCCGGGTGCCGGGCGCCACGGGGAACCTGCTCAGCGGCCGCCCAGCCCGCTGGCCTGCGCCCTCCCGCCTGCGGAGCAGACTCTCGAGGCGCCTCAGAGGTGCAAGTTCCCCGAGGGGCTGGGGCGCAACAAGCCAGTGCCCAGGAAGAGGCCATTTCTCTCTACGCAAATGAAAAGCATAAAACTGTATCCAGGTTTTCCAACAAAGACTCAGAGAAGTTAAAACGTGTGTTTCCCTCACTGCCTTCGCGGTCAACCGTCCGCTCTGACCCCCTGCAACCTCCCTGATGCTGTTTGCGCAGCTCCCGGGCTGCGCTCTGAAACCACCGCTGCATCGGTGCGGAGTGGGGAGCAGGCCCGTGAGCGGACGGCGGAGCCGGGGAGGCCGCACACCGCAGAGTGAAGGACAGAGGCAGCGTCAGGAGAGACGTCCACGCCTGGGCACTGTCCGCACGGCCTGGGTGTGGGCCCCGGGGCGCTGGGCGCACGCACGTGCCTGTACGTGTGCTGCCCCTGGTGTCGCGGGGAGACCCCCCCTTCGGCGGGGGTGACTCTGCGCAGAGGCACCACCCGCCCAGAGCAGGTGCGTGTTTCCTGTCCACCCGGCACCTGGGCAGCTGTCGCTTCCGCTCCGTCCACCCCGCCGGGCCCAGGGCCCAGGCCGCCCGCGCTGGTCGAAGACGCCACAGAGGTTCACGTTTAGGACGAATGAGGACCTGACACAAGGAAAACAACTAAACTACTCGTGAAAAACAAAACGTTTTCCTACTCTCTGCCTTAATTACGGCAAACATTTTAAATGGTCGTTTTTTCCAGTCTGAAGCAGGGCACGTTCAGCACTTTTTACGGAGAAATAAATGACCAACAGACAGACAAGAGGCACCGCTGCGCGCTGACCTCGCCCGAACCCACACCAGCACGGCTGCCTCCGGGACCGGCCGCCCAGCGTGGCTGCTCCTGCTGCTTCCGGAAAGATCCACCGCGTTTGTCTGAACAGGTCCTTCTCCTCAGTGCACACGTTTTCCCATCTATTTTACACTTAACGTGATTTCCTCCAAATCCGGTGCTCATCTGAGGTTTCGGCGGCCACTGGGATTCACCAGGCTCGCAGCACATGCCAGCCAGAAGCTGCCCTATGGCCCTCGCCCGGGCCTCCGCGTCACGGCGCACGTTAGACACACGCGTGTGCTCCCGTTCACTCACAGCAGCACGTGGCCCACCCACGGGGAGGCGCCAGCCCGTGGGCATCGGGGCCGCACCACGGCCTGGCTGCAGATGTGCCCGCGGCCGCCGCCCGGCTCGCACAGCCTCTCCCGCTGCCGGGGACTAAGGCAGGCGGCCCTGCGGACCTGCTGACGGAAGACGCGGCGTCTTGGCGTTGCAGTGCTCACACGCACCCTGGGGGCTGTTCTGTGCAACTGCAGGCTTGTGGGTTCAGACAACAAACAGCAAAGGAAAACGAGGAAGAGGATCTGTCACTGAAAGAACGGCAACTGGGGAGAGAAGCCGGCTGCGGGAACCGCGCTCGAGGGGCCTTCCCGCCGGGTCCTGGGGGCGGGCATCCCGAGAACTGCCCGTCCGCGGCCGGCCCTCACCTGCGCGTGGAGAAGGCCCGCGCGAGCAGGGCCCGCGGGCCAAGGCAGGGCGCCCGCACCACCCACGGGGGCCGCCGGCCCCTTGTGAACGGAGAGATTCTCCCAGTGCCTGGCAGGCGTGGCCCAGCCTCTCCTCTGTTGGGACCCACCGTTCTCTACACGAAACGCTCAGCGTTGAACGGGACGGGGGCTTCCCAGCACACGCTCTCACATGGCAAAGAACGAGGCAGCAAACGAACAGCGTGTCTTCACCCAGTAAATGAGCTTGGCCCAGCATGCGTGGATCGGGCACGAACACTGAGAATCACGGGGCGTCTGCCATCACTCACTGCAATGTGGGTCGATCCGTCTCAGAGTGGACGAACCGGCAAGGACCAGCTGGGTCCCGCCTGGCCGTGTCAGGAAGGTGCTGGAAACGCAACCCCTGTAACTGGCTTCCGTGAAAACGGCCAGGCGTGACAAGGGCTGGCACTGCACTCTCGGGCCTGGGCTCCGCGGACGGGTTTTAATCTTCAGCCTCTCAGTCGCGCCCCGCCAAGTCTGCCGCTACCTCAGGGAGCTGTGTCACGTCGGGCAGGTAGCGTGAATTTGGAGGCCCCAGAAACCGTCAAGGAATCCTTGGGCACCGCCCCCGCTTCGCAGAATAAACCCCAGAAAGACCCGTGTCCGGGGGTGTTGGCGGCGTCGGCCACCACAGAGGCGCCGCTGCCAGAAGCAGCCGGCCGCGGCCTCCTCCGCGGGGGCTCGGTGCCCCGCCCACACCCCAGCGCGGAGCCTCCGGGTAACGTGGAGGAAGGCCCAAACGTTTTACGGGGACGATGGGTTTGCATTTTCTGGTGACAATATCGTGGCCTGAATGGCTCCGTGGCCTGTGGACGGATTGTGTCACAGACACGTCACACGTGCCTGAAAAGGCCGCCCAGTCACTCCGGCAGGGCCCGGGCTGCGCGGAGTTGTCTTTAATTGCCTGGTGGCCGCTTGTCACCTCTGAGACTCTGTCGGCAACACTCGGCCGGGGTGACGAAGAGATTAGGCACACGGAGCCCTGTCTGCTCTTGGACCCTGAAACGCCCCACTTACTCGCTCAACGTTTATTAATGAGGAATAAACTCAGCCCATCTTTCACGCTTTGTGTCGACCCCATGAATCACGTTTGCTGGAGCGCGAGCTGGGACGCATGTCTCTCAATCACGTAAAAGGTGAGGCGCCAAGCAGGTGACGCATCTGCACGGACGCTGTCTGTCTGCTCGTGCCTGCCGGGGTCAGCAGAGGTCACTCAGCTCCGTGCGTCGACCCTGCTTCCTCCCCGAAGTCACCGGAGAGCTCGTAGGCCTACAAAAAGGACCTGGATTCCACTCGCGGTCCAGCAGCGCCTCCCAGTTGCAGAAAGAAGCAGAAGTCTCCGACGCGTGGTCTGGGTGTCCGCGAAGGCCGAGGCTGCGGGAGGCCTCCTGGCCCCGCCCTCCGACGCAGAGGCGCCGCCCGGCCCGCGTTAGGCGCCGCGGGCAGCCAGGCTCCAGGGAGCGCCCCGCGCTGGTAGCCGCGGTTCCCTTCCCAGTGCCCTCTGCATTGGGGGTCACGTTGTACGACGGAGGAGCACGCGCTGGGAGGGACTAAGCATTGTGTCCACAGTCAGGGTTCACACCCAGGTCTCCTGCTCTGACGGCCGAATGTGCCACCTTTGCTGCTCTGCTGGTTTTGGGGGCGCTCGCTGGGGGGTCCCCACTGGGCAAGGAGACGGCAAAGAATAGGAGGGTGGGGTCGTGGCCCTGCAGGGGGTGGGAGTCCCTGGAGACGCGGCTTCACCTCACCAGCAGCGTGACCCCGGCAGGGCCCGCCCCACGCTGCCGGCTGTGGGAAGGAAGGTTCTGGCGACATCAGGGAGCAGGGGCCGCCGCGGCGCTCAGGCTCTCAGGCGCAGGGGCTGGCTCCCGCGGCCCCGGGTCCTCGGGCAACGCCAGCGGGAGGGGCCGGGACCACTCGGCGGCCGCTCGTGTGGCAGGTCCTCCTGTCGCAGGGACACTCGCTGAGAGGGGCCGTACACACAGGGAAGGCTACGCTGTCTTTCCTTCCTTCCCTAAAGGGCATCCGGGTTCCCCTCGGCCAGGGTGCGGGCGCCCAGGCTGGGTGCGTTCTGGGGGTTGGGTACGCGCACAGGCACGTCGTCCTGCAGGGCGCAGGCCCACGGCGGCGGGGGCCGGGCACACGGGGGCTCTCCCGCCTTCCCGACGAGTGGCGGACGCGTGTCTTCGGGTTTTGCAGGGTGTCCCTCTCTCGTTTGTAGGGGAAAATCTCCCAAGGGACCCGGAGTTGAGGGTCCACAGAGGACACGGGGCTGGAACTGGCTGCTGGGACCTCGCAGTTGTCGCACATTGTGTGTGTTCAGGGACAGAGACACGGTTTTCCTTTTGCAACATCTCTGTCCTGATAACATGAAGGACTCAGTGTAGGATCCAACCTCCCCCCACAGGAGCCAGCTTAAAACACGTGGCAGCTGTACGGCCACTGGGACGCGCGGCGGCTGCCCGCGGCCCCGGGCTGGGGCCCCGGGGCTTCCGTGGCCGCCCGGCCAATTCCCTCCGGGCCTTCCCCGGCTGAACGTCGCGTCAGGCAAAGAACCGCCGAACGGTTCGGAGTCAGTCTCCAGAACGAGGCGACTTTGAAATAAAACACAGGCTGAAGACTGTATTTCCCTGGCTGTCAGTCAACCTAATTGCGCTTTGCTGCTGTCAGGCAGGAGGACAGCCCGCCCGCGCCCGCCGCGGCGCCCGCTGCCAGCGGGAGGCCCTGCAATCGGCCGCTCCGTCCTCCCCACGCGAGGGCCGTTCCCCAGGAAGAAAACACAACGTTAACGAGATCCCACAGAGCTGACATGCGGCGTCCTCTCTGGAATGACCAACAAAATTCCTCCTCTCCCCCAGCGCGCGTCACCGGGAAGGACTGCAGGGGAGTCAGATAAGCTCAGGCAACAGCCCCAAGTTCTTCAGGGAACAGTGAGTCTGTGACCGAAAGGAAAAGCCAGTGAATACCAACAGAGGGTCAGACGCTCCACGTGGCTGTGCCTCAGCGACCGAACAAATGACAACAGAAACCTCACCCGCTAGGGACGCTGATCAGGCCCGGAACGGGGCGAAGCGGCGGACCCCGGACGGGTTCCCCCGAGGCCCTGTTGGGGACGGGGCTGGTCCCGGGGGCAAGTGACCGGACTAGAAACGGGCTGGGCTCTCAGCGCACAAGCTCCAGAGTGAATTTCTAGGGTGTCATGTTGCTTTGATGTGAATCCAAAAACTTAATCACAACACGATTCTTGTTCACAACCAGACACCTCCCCCCCACCGCCCCCTGCCCCATGGGATCTCGGGGTTCTGTGTTAACTCACAAAGGGATGGAAGGCAGCATGTTCTGGGGCAGAAAGGGGCGCAGACTCTGCAGGAGAAGTGGCACCGGATCTCGCCGCCTCCTGGCACATGAGGGACCTGTCACGCCTTCCTCCCGTGCGGCGCTGCGCAGGCAGACTCGGCGGGGGACGGGGCTCCGCGGGGACCTGCCCTGGACTCGCCGAGACACCCCGGTTCACCGCCGGCCACCGCGACCCGGGACTGTCCTCACCTCTGACCCCAGCTGTGGAATCAGGCGTGGCCAGAGGTCCCTTGAAGGCTGTGATCGGGTCCTGGCTGGTGTGGCTGACCGGCCTGCGAACCGAAGGGTCGCGGGTTCGACTCCCAGTCAGGGCATGTGCCTGGGCTGCGGGCCAGGTCCCCAGCAGGGGGCGTGTGGGAGGCAACCACACAGGGATGTTTCTCTCCCTCTCTCCCTCCCTTCTCCTCTCTAAAAATAAATAAATAAAATCTTAAAAGAAGATAAAGAGCAGTGACCGGGGCAGCGTGAGCAGCTCCTGGAGGCCAGGCGCCGGCAGCGGAGGCAGACGCTGGTCCCACCCCTGCGCGCACAGAGTTCAGCGGCCTTCGGCTGCCCCCGGCGGCGGGTCCGAAAGGCCCCCTGGGGCCCGCGAGCACCGGCGAGGCGCCGAGGGGGGCCTCTCGCTGCCCTGGACTCGGGGGCACAGACGCTCCAGCTTTTCCCTGTTCGGGAGCAGCACCTCCGGCCCCTTCGGGACACGTGCCCCCAGGGTCCCCTGGGCTGTGACGTAGGACTGTGGCCACGCCCCGGACGGCCGGGAAAGACGGGCCACCGTCACGGGGCTGCCGGGAGACAAGCAGCAACCCTCCCGAGAATTTTCAAACTGCTGTGTCACTCCGGTCCGTGCTCAGGATGCTGCTGTGCAGAGAAGCCTGTGACAAGTTGAAACGCTCACACGGGCCGTTGGCGGAGCAGGAAACCGCAGGGCCCCCGCCCCCCGCAGGGGCCGGCTCTCGCGAGCGACCCGTCCTGGCCGGCGTGCCCACGGGGTCCTTTCCTCAGCCCGCCCGCCTGCCAGGGGCTGCGCGACCACGGCCGCGAGTGGGCCTTCACTCACGGCCCCGCGGCCTCCGCTAAGCAGGCCCCGGGGCGCCCCCGGCCCCCCGGGGGCGGGGCCTCGAGCCCGCGTCCCTCCCGCTCTCCGCACGGCTGGCTGTCACCCGCACTGCCCTCGCGCCGCGGCTGCCGTGACCTCTCCCTGGCCCTGCGCACGTGTGGCCGAGGCCGTGCCAGCACCGTTCGGAAGATGAGCAAATCCAATAACTCGATCGCAGCTGCGCTGCGGGGCCGTTCATCAGCCCTCGGCCAGGCATCGCGGGGCCGCCGGTAATCAGCTTAGGGTGATTAAAGTGGAGTTTGTAACACTTCCCATTATTAAACCTTCCATCTTCATTACGGCAACTTAACGATTACATCACGGCCGGGAAAAACAAATGACGGGTCACAGGCATCGTTTGGAAAGCTGCAGCCACAACTGTCAAAACCACCGACAGCCTCGCGGGTGTGTCCGAAGGACAGAGCTAGGCGGACGGAGGGGCAGGGAGCCGCCGTCCCTGCGGGTGAGAACGCACCGTGAGGCTCGGCTCGGCTCGCTCCCCTTCCGTGCAGACGGCGGCGCGTGAGCGGCCGGCAGCCGGGACCTGCCGTGCCTCTGTGCACATGCAGGGCGCTGGTCCGGGCGGCAGGCCCCGCGGCTCGCCGGCCCTTCGGCGGGCGGGGGGCGGCTGGGGCGGGGCCGGGCTCCAGCAGGAGGATGTTCTGGGCCTCCCACATCCCCGGTCCCTTTCTGGCTGCCCCTGTCCTCTCTCTGAGACAAAACCTCGCCAGCAGAAACCTTTCTTCACGTCCGCCCCAGCCGTCCCCCCACCGCCGCGACGTCCTGCGTCCTCGCAGCTGGGAGTCGGGCCGAGGGCCGTCGCGGCGGTCAGTTCGTATCTCACGGCTGGCAACGAGCGCCAGCAAACCAGGCGCAGCCTCCGGGCCTCCCCGTCTGAAAACCGGGGCGGCGAGGGGGGTGCGGGGGGCGGGTAGTTCCGCAGGGAGGGACAAGAAACAGACTCTGTTCCCAGGAGCAGGAGCTTCCGCTCCCTTTTGTTTAGATGCGAAGGCCCCGCAGGCCCCGCAGGCCCCGCAGACCCTGGCGCCCCACGGAGAGCTCGCACACACCTGCCCGCCCTGTGTGGCACGCAGGCCCGCCGGGCGGCCTGGGGGGCAGGCTGCTCACGCCGCCCCTGTTCTCAGGGCTCCCCGCCTGAACCTGGTGCATAAAAACCCATCTCATAAAATGAACTCAAAATTGTAAGTTAAAAAATGAATGTGCTTGAGAAAATATCAAATGCAGCCCTGAGAGAAAGGCCAAGAAACCCGTGTAAGGGACATTGTGCTGAGTGCACCCCTGGAAAATGGGGGAAACACTCAGGCTGCAGAGAGAGTGCAGACCCCGTGCTTCCCGGGTCTGCGAGAAGTCGAGCCTCCGCCAAGGGCTGCTGGCGCGTCCCATGGCGGCGGGAGGGGCCGCGTCCACGGTGCTGGGCAGGCACGCACGAGCGCCCAGATGCCAAGAGCAGGAATGAGGAGGAAGCGCCAGCATTTGCTCCCTCCTGGGGACGCCGACGAAGTCACAGAAATGCCCCCGCCCCCGCGCATCCCCGCTGCAGGGAGGCCTTCCTGGGGAGCAAGCAGCGGGCGTCCCCCTCGCCCGCGGGGCCGGCCTCCCGAGACCCCAGTGAACGCCTGCGTCCTCAGTTCCCCCGTCGCCGAACATTCACACCTGGGGAGAAGTTTAGTGTATACATGGGGCACCATGATTTATTAACAACAATAACTAATTGTAAACTTGGAAACGTTATAACAATATACTGTAATTAAAGGTACGTGGAAGCTCTCTAAGTATCTGGAATTTTCCATCCAGCATTTTTGGCCCACGGCTGCCTGAAACCGCAGGAAGGGGGCGCTGTCTCCGGGCAGCTGTGGCCGCAGGGGTCCCCGCGTCCGGGTGCCCCGGCCCCGGGACGTTCCCCCAGGTTCCGCCGGAGCTGTTCTGCGTGCCCGACAGAAGCAGGGGAGCAGGGCTGGGGCAGTCCCTGGACAAGGGGACAGGGGACACCGCCGGCTCCCCTCCCCGTCTGAGCAGTGCCCTGCTGAGGCGGGTGCCGTGTCCTGGGGGCCCCCGGAGGGCCCACACGGGAAAGGCCCGAGGAACCCTGGCCCAGCCCTGTGAGGGCACCTGCGCCGGCCTCGCCGACCCCGCCCATGGCGGGGCGGAGCTCGCCGTCCCTGGAGAAACGTCTGCGACACGCGTCCCGTGGCCGCCGGCCACGCCACACTGTCCCCAAACACTCACGCTGACGGGCGCAGGTGCCGCCGCTCACCCAGAACAGACCAGGGTCGTCTGTGCTGGAAGCCATCCGGAATGTGAGCGGCGTTTGGGGTGCGGTCAGGCCCCCAGCACCGCGCCAGCCGCGTCCTGAGCTGGAGCCCAGGCCGCAGCGTGGCTTCCGCGTCCAGTTCAGTGTCCGAGCAGTGCCCCGAACTCAGGCTGCACAGAAGAGTCAGCTCCCGACAACTGTGCGGTGCCCACGCCTGGCAGCTTCAAGGTCAAGTGTGTTTGCCTGGTCGCTAACAGTGAGCTCCAGGTCTAGGGTGCTGGGCCGTACCTTCCTCTTCCAGCCACTTCCAGAGACCTGAGACCCCAAGGCCAAACTTACTGGGAGCAGAAATGTTCGTTTAAAACTAAGAGACCATGAAAAATGGCGTTTGTTTTTTAAATGCAGACACTCAAAGATATGTAGCTGGCGTGCAAAGGATGACAAATAAAGTTAATTTCAGGAAAATTGGCAGGTAACCTGATTGATGTGTGTTAACCTGTCTCCCTCGCAATGTTCAGAAGGAAATGTGGAAAAACTGACGGGCTGGGCGAGGACGATAAAGACCTGTAATCCCGACCGAAAGCCGACCCTGGCATCCCTATGAAGCAATCGACAGCGTGTCTGGCAGGGCCGCCCGTGACTCACTGTTTCCAATCTCTTTGAGTGAACGTCAGGGCCATTACCGAGGTCCGTGCCCACACGCAGCCGGGCCGGGGCCGCGCAGCCCCCCGTCAGAGCTTCATCTTCATCGCGGGGGTCCCTGGGTGGGCGACGGCCGCGCGTCCAGAGGTGCGGGGGGCCGGAGCTGTCAGCAGCGGGAATCGACTCCTCCGGGCAAGAACCCCGAGCTCTGTGGCCTGTCTGGGGCCGCGACGCGACGGCTGGGGTGACCGCTAGGCATGAGGACGCGGCGGCACCCGTACGGCAGAGGGGTGCCCGGCGGAGGGAGAACAGGGGTTCCATCCAACAGCCCCTGACGCCCACCCACCACACGCCTGCTTACGGAGCTCCCGTCGGCGCGGCGAGAGGCTCGGAAAGTAGGCTGCACAGCAGTGAGACTGTGAGGTCATCATTCTGCCACAGGAAAACTAAGAAAGAGAGAGAGAGAGAAGGCAGCTGCCGCCGCGTGGCCGGTCCGGGCCTGCCCTGCCCTGCCCTGCCCGCGCGCTGCTCGGGACGGTCGGGGGGCTGCCGGCAGAGGCTGCAGCTTACCAGCCGACGTGCCAAAGGTCAGGACCTATATTTCATTTCAGGCAAACCAAACATTTTGAAAATATGGGAGAAATATGAATAAGTCATAACTCAAGAAATAGCCCTAAATTAAACCCACAGTCTCGTAGAAGGCGGGGTGTCTACTTTGTCTCCTGCTCCAAAGCTGACGCCCGCTCTGTTTTATACTCTCCCCTTCCCCTCAAACACATTCACGCTCCCAACGTCCCCGCACAGGGGACCCTGCTGCCGAAGCTCTCAGTTTACAGATGTTTCCTGAGTGGCAGCCTCAGGCTTTGAAATTGTAGGCATTTTCTAAAAAAAAAATTTTTTTTATGTTATTAAAGTAGCACTTAATTCTGTATCTTATTAGAACATTGTGTTTTTCGAAAATAAAACAAACGATATTTTTTAACCACTGGGAAAAGGCCAGCCGCACAGTAAGCGCGTCAGAGACCAGCGAGCCAAGGCGACCGGCGTGCTCCCCGCGGGCCGCCCGCCACCCCACCCTCGTCCACGGTCGCCAAGGGGGCTCCGCGCCGCAGACAGGAACGACTCGATCGCCTGGCCCCGCTGGGCCGCCCCTTAAACCACCCACGCGCAGGCCAGGCACGTCTCCTCTGCCCCCCAGAGCTGCCCACTGTCTCTGCATCGGTCGTCTCCGGGCTTTGGCCTCTTCGGGGCACCCGGCCTGCCCTGCGAGCCCCCTCGCCCCGCCCCCGGCCCCGCTCTGCCCGTGCTGAGCCGCGCGGCCCCGGCTTGCCCCGTGGGCGGCCTGGGTTTGGCCTCCCGGGGCAGCCCTAGCTCCGGAGACCAACCCCGGGGGCCGGCGTGGCTGCGCCCTCGCCCTGCCCCTCACCTCCCTCCTCTTCCCCCAGGACGCTGCGGCAGGCGATCCGGGAACCGGGTCCCCCGGAAGCACCTGGAGAGGCGACCACCACACACTTCCCGACACGTTGCTATGACTTCACGGGCCTGACCCAAGCCGCAGACTCCAAACACAAACCACGGCGGCCTGGCTGTGGGCCCGCGGCCCGCGACCCCACTGCCTTCCCTGATTCCGCGCCCGATTACGATCCTGAGTCCCGAGCCCAGGACGACGGCGTCATCCTTGTCTTTTCCACCCGCCGCTGGGACGTGGACTTCGGGGACGGCACCTCCACCCGCAGGCCCGTCTGCGCTGAATCACCACCTTCCCGTCGTGGGCTCCTGGGATCCCTCCGCCTGCGCCGCTCACCTGCGGCCGCAGAAGACACCCTCTCCCCGCCCCTTGCCGGGCGGCGCCTGTTCCCAGGCGCCGCGGTTCCCCTGTGCGGGAAAGGCACGGGCGGCACGGCGAAGCGGGGCGGGCGCGGCCGCAGCTCTCAGGTGCCCAGGGGAGGCCTTGCTGAGTGTGAGCCTCCGGCTCCACACTTGGGAGCGGGTGGGCGACTGTCACCTCAATGCTGAGACCAGCCACCAGAACCAGGCTCCTTAAACTGGCTCCGCTTGTACCTAAAGGAGGCCCGTTCCTGTGGGCTGGTTACTGAGCGGAGAGGACCCCCGACGAGGAGAAGCCCGGGGCCCACGGACGCACCGGGACGCAGGTGGCCCGCGGCGCAGCCATGGGCGAGCCTCTGCCGGCCGCGGCGATCGGCCTTCGGCCGGTTCTAACTGGGCTGCAGCCCCGCTGACGGGTTTCCATGGAGCAGGGCCCTTTCCACAAGGGTGTCTTCTGGCGCCTAAATAAAAGGCTTCCCACCACAGGGACCAAGAGGTGGATCTGGAAAGGCCAGCCAGACACTCGGCTTTCCGATTTTCTCCGGATCTGTTGGTTCTACTTGACGTTCGGCTTTATTAGAGCCCCGCCCCCAACACGCGCGGGCGGGGCGGGGGCAGAGCAGGGCTCCAGGTCACCGCTCTGCTCGGTGCCCGACCGGCCTAGGATCCGGGAGCACAGCCTGGGGCGACGGGCACGCGCGGCGCCACCTGCTGGCCGAGCTCGTGCTACGCGCGACGCGCCTCCGTCGGGCGCCACCGAAACAAGGACGTCCCGGGGCCAGGCTCGGCCTGCGGTGGCTTTGGCAAAGGCAATTTCATCTCCACGCTTTCATGACCTCAATGTTAAAACTGTAACATTTTGTACACAAAATTTTCACAAAGAAGTTTGGTGCTTCAGTCTTTTCAGAAGGAACCCACCGCTTTAGACAGTGGCGCCTCCCTCACCGGCTAAATCCAGAGATATGCATAGGGCCCCCTCGGAAGCTTTCCTAGCAGGTGCTACTTCTAAAAGCAACAGCGGAGGCCACCCTTTATTCACCCAGAAGATTCTGCCGAGGCCGCAGATCTGGAGGAGGTCCAGTCACAAGCGACAGGCGGGTCAGCCACCTGGTGACGCACAACCACGTCTGCACCCTGCGCACCAACAGCCCTTTATCTTTAAGCCTCAAGGACGTGCTCTCACAGCTTAAACACAGGCTTCAGGAAGCAATTTCTTCATTTTAAATCGACTCTTTATCCATTATGCTCTGTTCCAAATATCATTCCCATTGCCATCTACTCGGCCTCAGCTAACAAACCATCAAAAAACCCTCTTTTGCTTAGTCTGGTAGTTTTTTATTATAGACGACGACATCTAATGCTTTTCCCCATGCACTTTGTTTGCAAAGTCTTAAATGACAGAGGACAAATACATTTCCGAAAACATAACAAAACGTGTGTTGTGTCTGAACTCAGCTGCCTCAATGAAACCGTGAATGTGTCTCAGGAAACTCAGGAGAAGCTTTGAACTTCTTTGGGGCAGAAAGGCACCACAGACTGAAATTAAAAACCTGCAATTAGAGCTTTTATACAAAACTTATACACAGACCAAGTTCTGCTCTGACACACAGGCCAGCACAGGGGGCAGGGAGCGAACGCGGGCAGACAGGGTCTGCACACAGGCCACACCCCTAGCGGCACACGGCCCCGTGGGATGGCAGTTCCCAGGCGACTGGGGGCCGGGAACGTGGTGTCCCCACACGGCAGCGCACGGCAGCTCCCCACCCTGCCCGCTGCCCTGGGTGCGAAGCCAGTCACCTGCTCTGCCGTGTGCACACGGCTGCTCTCCCCAGACGACCACCCGGCGCAACGGGCACAGTCTGCGGTTAGACACACAGGAATGTAGGGCTAGTTAGCGAGTGTTGTGTAACAGATGATTCACACACAATTTGCATGTGGTTTAATTGGCTGATAATGGGTCGTTAACTGAGGGACTGGAGAAAGGAAACGTGTTCTTTTGTGCACACAAAGGCGCCACTCAGGAGGAGTGGGTTTGTTTGGACTCAGCCCTTCCTGGCTGGAGCCACCTGTACAAACACCGTGCACGTTCGGCGATGGGCAGGGGTTCGCAGGACCAGGAAGGCTTCTGTCTCCATGACGACCTTCCTAGTTCCAAACAGAGAGGCCATTTTTCTGCCTGCAGCCTCTCAGCCTCCTAACAGGCTGACTTCACGCCTGGGAGCGTCTGAACAGGTGCGCTCGCCTGCTTCTCCTCAGCCACCAGCATCTGCGGCTTACAGGCCTGACCTGCGTCCTAATGCGCCCGGCCCGGAGCGCGGCCCCTTCTAGGAAACACTCTGACGCAACAGCCCGGGGAGCCGCAAGCACACCCCCGCCTCCACCCCCACCCCCGCGTATGCCGCTGCCTTTCACCCCTCAAGAGCACCATTTCAGAGTGGCTTATGGGCGTGCATATACTTTAAGTTTTCAGACAGTAACAAAGTGACTGATTCCTAGGTGAGGAAATACACCAAAAGGTTTTTTGGGACCTTCTCTCAAAATAAAAAAGGAACAAACAAAGCAGCGGCGTTTGCGAAAACGTCCAAGTGCTCCTGGCCCTTGGACACAGGCTGCCAGGTTTGCTGTGTGGCCAATCGGAGAGGGCACCACGCCCAGGGTGGGACTGAGGGGGTGAGACCCAGATCGGAAGGCCCAGATCTGGTTCTGTTCATTACGGATGAGACTCTGCTTCCACACACAGTGTGTCGCTTTATGTAGCGGGTTCCCCATGAACAACACTTTGGGGACAAACTTTCGACGCAAAGCCCCCACCCCTGACAAAACCCTTCGAACACACACAAGGTTCTTAAAGTTGTAGACTCTGAGTGAGGATTCACGGCAAAGAACGCGATTCCGGATTGTAAGTCGGAGAGCGTCACTCACGCACCTTTGTTCATGGCGGGTGATATATCGGGAAGATCGTGCACTGGACAGAAATAATATCACACTGAAAACATGGGACAAAATTTACAGACCATCCATTAACTAAATCAGAAAGAACGTAGTTTACTGGACAAACGAGTAGGCCTATCGGCCTGAAAATCAGAGTTTTTAAACCCCCCTGTCTTGTGAAAGATGCTTTATGAAGTTGATCGACTCGCTGAAGCTTGAAATCTCATGTATTATTTACTTAATGTAAGTAAATGGCTTGTTAAAGATGGTTTATTTGTATCTATAACATCTCAGAAAAAGGCAAACAAAATGGGAATAAATGTTCACAACAAAGATGAAAATGTTGCTACGTCTAAAGTAAGTGAAACTTTTCCAGCCAAACATACCAACCAAAACAGGGAAAGGTAACAAGCCTTGTCCCGAAGAGGAAGCGCAATTAGCTGACGAGTTAAAGACACAAGGCCCGGCTCGCCCAGAGGTAAGACAAGTACGGCTTTAATAACGGGCGCCGCTGGTCAGTACCCAGGACTCGCAAGGGAAGACACCTGCTTCATGGCCCCGGTGGGAACCGCTGCCCCACCCGTGCCCCACCGTGGACCCCCAATCCCAGGCACTAATGGGAAAGCGCTCAGGAGGACGGGAAGGTCTCCACACAAGGGTCTCCCAAAAGCATTGCGTGTGGAGATAAAACGACCGTAATGACAGGTGAGGGGCCCGGCAGCCACAGGCCAGGCCATGCTTCCACTGGCCTGTGAAGCCAGGAAGCCGAAACCTGTCGCACCTCGCAGTGGACCTCGGCCGTAAGCGCCGCGCTGCCCCTCAGACCGCGCATGGGAACTGCCCAGGCCATAGCGCGCAGCCAGGAGGGGCTGTCAGCATCAGAGCCGCGTGCGCCAAACCAGAGACACGGAGAAAAAGGACAGGAAACCGGTAACTCCCACCGCCCCGCGTCCCTGGTTCCAGGGGCCAGGCTAGGAGCCTTGATGCCCGCGGCGCCGAGGACGCGGTTCCCCGCGCTGCCACCAGGGGGCGATGTAGGCCAGGGCGTTTCCACCTGAGCCGTGTGAGACCCGATTATTCCAACCTCGGACACGGGGGCGAGGCGGCTCCCAGGGAGTCCGGGAGGACCCTGCAATCCCAGGCGTTACTCCACTGGACATGGAGGCGTTAAGGGCTCTGCTGGGGGCTGCGGAGGGGGGCCACAGGACCAAAGAGCTGGAAAAGGGGTGTCTTCTCTGCCCTGCCATCCCCGCCCATTGCCAGGACTCCCTGCCCCAAACGCAACACAAACCAACCAACCCGGGGTGACAGAGGCTCCAGGACACGCTGGCACTGAGGTTCGCAGACTTCAGACTCTGCAGTCCCCAGGGTTCTTGCTCGGGGCCTCGTCCCTGAGCCACCCCACATCCTTTGCGCGAGGAGGCAGGATGGAAATAATTTCGAAAACACAAGGCGCACCCTGCTGTTTACAGTTTCACATGTCTGACTTCGCTTCCTCTTTCCCGAGACCCGGTGAGGAGGTGACCCCCTTCCACAGCCACCTTGGCAGCTGGCCACATGCGCGGCTTGTCACTCTCCGTGGGACAGGCACCCTCCGGAGACCCGCACACAGCGGCGCCGGGCCGGTGATGTTTTGTCTCTGCTCTTGAGGCGTAGAGTGACCGCCACCTCTTGCCTGTCCCTGTCCCCCCGCCCCCGTGTGTGGCCAGGCCGACCACCCCGTCCCCCCAGCCTCTGCTTCCTCGTGGATAAAAACGAGAGGCTGAGGGGGACGCTGGCTCCTATCCCCTCCGAGTCCTCCGGGACCGTGGCTGTGTGCCGGGGGGAGGGGGGCGGTTCGTCCACCTTTATTGACTGGCCACGCTGGGCCTTGAGAGGTCCCATCGGGAAAGCCGCACGGAGGTTTCACTTGAACTGGGGCCTAAGACTCTTCCCTCAGGGCCCGGAGCACCTCGGACTGAACGGTCAGGTCCGGACGCAGCCGCCCGCGCGGACGCCAAACAGGGGGGCCCGGCCGGGCTCCTCTCTGCCTCCCGGAAAACTGCGACCGATCCGGGAGCAGGGCCAGGCCTCCTGCCACCTTTCCTGGAAAGCAGGAGTTGCCTGTGTTTTGAAAACAACAGATTATCTTTGAAGCTGCAGCAACAACAAAGAGCTGTTTGTCTCTTTCCTCGAGGGGGCTGGGTGGGCGGGGACGGCCCTGGGACAAACGGCTCCCACCCTGGGTGGGCGGGCGCTGTGAAAACCCGGAAACCCCGGCCCTGCAAGCCGCTCTGGGCCTATTGGGGGCGGGTGGGGGGCGCCCTCCTCCACGCCCGCCTCCCTAGTCCCCTCCCCCAGCGATCGCCCCTGGGCTGGAGTCGTCATCACACACCGACTGTCGACTGTGGCAGGCGGGGTGGGTGCCCCGCCACAGCCCAGGAACGCCCCACCCCTCCGCCGGTATCTCCTGGAGAACAAATGCTGCCCAGATGCCCAAGGAAAAACGTGCAGGGCGCTCCCGGCGGCGCCGTTTGGAAAAGCAGAACTTCGAACAGCCGCACTGTGTAGTGACAGGGCGCTGGGCGCGTGTGCCCCACGCCAGGGAGGAGGCCTGGACCTGAGGGCCGCCCAAGGGCCCCAGAGGGAAATACGGACCGAGCCCGGCTGCGGGGCTCCCGCCTGGGGGCAGGGAGATGGGCCCAAGTGGAGCTGCTTCAGTCATGCAGGCCCTGCCGATGAGCGGCCTAACCGGAAGGGTGCCCCACGCCCCCTGGGCTCAACTCAAAGAGCAGACCTGGTGGCCGGCGGCGCCCAAGGCCTCTCAGCACAGGGCACCAGCCGCCCGCCCGCCGGCCGCCCCGGCTCCCGCCCTCTGAGCGGCCCCCACACCGGAGCCCCGGGATCCGACTTCAACCGACAGAACGGAGACTTCCCAGTCCAGTCCGAGTTGAGCTGCTCTAGCCCTAACGTCTTCACCAATCAGTGCAGTTCCATTCCCACCTATCAGGACAGTGCCTCTTTGGACCAATCAAAGTTTGACGACTTGAAGTCCTCATTTGCATAAGAGCAGACCAATCAGGGACCAGGGGCGGGGACTTGTCCTTATAACCTGGGCTTCCGCCGGCTCAGGAAGCACATGATCCCCTTCCCGCCCAGAGTGGGTTGTGCTTCCCGGCTGGTGCTGAGACACCGGAGGCCGTGCCGCTGGACCGGAGCGCAGAAGGGCCGGGCATGGGCAGCACAGAGCAGAGCTGTCTCCCCAGAGAGGGACCCTTCCCAGGGCCGCCTCACAGCGGAATCAAGTGTTTGTCCTCACTGCACCTTGAATCAGGAGTTCCTGTTGGCATGGGGCGGGCAACAATCCTCAGTTAACAGTTAGGAATGTGACGCTCCACAACTCTGACGTTAGGCGTGACTTTTCGGTACATGAGTTCAGACGCGCATGGCTGCTGTCAGGCGGCAGGCGAATGAGCGACCTACTCTTCCATCTGCTTTTCCTCTCTGGTGCCATCCCACAGCCCCTGTGAGGAAACAAGCCAGCCCTTCCCCGTGTGGTCTCCCGGACACCCGTCTTAGGGGAGAAGGCCACCTGAAGAAGCTCCGGCCAATGTGAGAAAGGAAGGGCGCAAGCGGGAAGCAGGTGTGATGCTGGCTGGCTGCCCCAAGCCCTGGGTCCTCGGCCCTTCCACAGCTAGGCCCGGGGGCAAGGGCGGTGGCCGTGCTGGAAGCTTTGGACATCCTCGTGGACAGGCTTACCCCTCCTCATCTGCAGCAGCTCCTCCAGGAGACAGCCTTGCTGCACATCTTGCTCTGAAACCACCCCCCCGTGGCGGGGGTCTAGGGTGGACCGGGGCTGGTGGAGGGAACGGCAGACTCCTCCTGGCCCTGCGGTCTGTTCGCAGCCTCGGCAGACAAAGCAGGGCGTGTTGTAAGGAGCGGCGCCGCTGGCAACCAGAAAACAAGCCTGTGTTTGGACCCGGGCTCCGGGGCCACATCTGAACAGACATCTCATTGTGCTCGGTCGGAAAGAAGCCGCCCAAAGCAGGCCTTTCGAGCCGACGGCTAAATCACAGGGCCAAGTACACACGGACAGCTTCTGGCCGTCTGCACGGACAACGCTGTTTCTGTCTCACAGAACTGGGGACAGTGACAACACAGAGGCCAGGAGGCAGAGGGGGAGCTCGGTGCATGGTGGTGGCTTTAGTAGTGGCAGGAGTTAACACAGGCGTCCTGTAAGCAAGCCTGGTTTTGTAAATTTACCGACAGTGTAACCAGGCAGAACACAGCATCTAGTTAGGTGGGGAGCGACTCCGCACCCATTAAAGCTGGCCGGGGACTGCTTGATTTAGACGCCCTGAGCATTTGAAGCAGGGGATCCTCAGTTGTTTGCAAACATGTGTCGTGTTTCAATAGAATGGCCTGACCGGTTCCATAACCCTCGGTTCAGGAGGCAGCACATGCCACCCATCACCCATGTCCTGGTAACACGTGTGTATTTACGTGGACGTCTGGAGACGTTCAGCAGCGTTATAGGAATTTCTGCTTTGTTGGGGACGACGCTCTTCCTCCACAAATAAAGCCCGCAGCTTGCTTGTCTTCTAAAAACATTTTTAAAAAACTGAAGTGAAGTGTAAAGCTCAAGACCCCCTAACTGGGCTCATGCAGCAACTAGGACACAGACAAGCATTCCCGGGACTCGCTGCTGGCCCTGGAGCCACAAGGTTGCGCGAGACCAGGGCCTCGCAGCCAAGCATTCCGACCCGGACCCTCCCGAGCGTGTTGAGGCCTAGAGATGTTCTGAAACACTGTTTAGGTACTGACATGAAAATTAGCTCAGCTTGCCCACTGCAAAATAGATTTTTAAAAGCTACCCCTCCTCCCTGTTTATAGACTCTCCCCGGTCTCCCACTGCGGACACTCCTGCCCTGTTCACTGCAGCGCACCCTGAGGCGCATGGAAACGGGAGGGGTCGCCTCCGGAACGGCAGCGGGTCAGGGCGCTGAAGGCAGCAGCCCAGGCGGGCTCCAGCCCGGCCACCCACCTGCGCCCTGACTCCCCGCAGCCCGGTCCTCCTGGGTCGGGGAGAGAGAGACTTAAGGTCACCCAGAGTCAAGGGGCTCCTGGGTCGTGAGAACATGACCGTCTAAGCCCGTCCAACGACTGCAGTAAGTAGGCTGCTGGTCTGTCTGTCCTTTAAGCAGCTGTGCCTAAAAGTTCTCCAATGGACCATCAAGTGCTTACTTGGGTCCAGCTGAAAAATGGCAGCTCGCCTGCCCGCAGGTGATGGAGACCAGGCTGGGCAGGGATGCGAGGTCTGCCGGGAGCTCCGCGGAACTGAGACAGCAGTAGTCAGAGGTCACAGTGGACGAATCCTGGACACAGGCAGCGGACGCTTAGCCCCTGGTTAATGATCAATGTGCTGGGCTCCGGCCAGTTAGGCAGCTGTTTGCCCAGACCTCTGAAAAGCAAACCTGTGAACCCCCACGTGCCCCAGAGCATGGCTGTGGCATTTCCCTGACATCCACAGAGAAATGACCTTTAAGGGAGCGTCCATCGTTTCCCATTCCCTGCCCCAAAGCAGGACACCGGACTAAGGCCTGGGACGGCTGCATTTCTGGGCCTGTATTGAAGCAACCCGCTAACACATACTGGTCGCCCCCAAACATTCTGACCCACAGTTAAATGGCAGCTGGTTTGCTGTTCTTGAATGGGGTATCTTTACTGCTCTTGAACGTGGACACCCACAAACTAGGCCGGCTGATGACACCCTGTTTAAAATGAAGGATTGGAGAGGAAATCCCGCCTGATTTCGGCCTACACACCTGTGACCCGGCTGGCACAGGCAGAAAGGCCGAGGGCATTCAAGGGGCAGGCTGCCACTGTCAAACAGGCGGAGCCGTTCAGGGACAGTTCATCTAATTTTAGGATCAGTGCTTCCGCAGAGGGTGGTCGGTGATGCAAATGAGAGATCTCCTCTGGTTGGGATTAGCAGGACGAATAAAGGGCTCTTAGAGGAGCCAGAGGCCTCAGGGGTGGGGAAAACTTTGATCACCTTGGAAGGCGGATTAAGGGAGACTGAAAAGCTTAGTTCAAGTTGGATTCAGTGAAAGGCTTGGGATGATCCTACACTCCCCTTCCCTGGGGCAGGCCTGGCAAACAGCTGATTTAGACCAATGGACTATCCCTCTGTGGTTTTATCAAGATTTTGGTGGAAAAAAGAATTCACAACAGGGGTGGGTGGGAAATAGGTGGGGGGGGGGCGGGACTTCTGAGTTCACTGGGGCCTTTTCACTGGCCTCTGAGGGCCAGGAGCAGGCAGGTACTTCTGCTCCTATGCACCCTGCAAACAATGAAGCTCCAGCCACTGGGTCGGAGCCTGGTGTTTGTGGCCTCTTTGGGGAGGGAGCCAACAGTCCTGAGTTCTGATCTTCCAACCTGCCTCAGGGACGGATCAGTGCTGGTTCTGAAACCTGATTAACGAATCCTCCAAATCCCAAGCAGTGACCTACCTGAGCTGACTGGGTTGCAGGCAGAAGTGCCTACACACTAAGCTAAGGTGGCTCAGTTGTGGTTCAACAACAATGGCGGGGGCCAACCACAGCTTCCCCAGCTCCAGGCATAAGGACAAGCGTGTCACCGCACTGTCTCATTTAACCTGCACGCCAGCTATGGCTCCTCAACCCATTTTCCAGGAGCCAGAACAAGCCGCACTCAATACAAAGGGAGAAGGTGGAGGAAGCTGTATTTACTCCAATGTCTCTGAGTGCAAAGCAAACCGCCCCCTCTTCCTGGCCTGGAAGGCCACCGCCTTCGGAGACAGCCCATCCTCCTACGCTCATCAGTGGCTGGGCAGGGAAGGCTCCAGAGACCCAAAGGCCTGGGCATTCCTTCCTGGCTATGGGGGAGCCCAGCCCCCATCCACCCAGCCAGCCCTGCTAAACACCTGGAACCAAACGGGCCCCACCCCACAAAGTTCCCGTAGGAAGGGCCTGGCCTCACTCCACCCAAGACTCTAAAAGGTGGACTATCACAGATAGCAGAGCCCCGGGAAGATGTGGTCGGCTCCCTCCAGACAGCAGCTCTCAGCCTCAGCACAGAGCCCTGCGTCCTTCCTTCCGAAGATCGGCTCTGGGCGACTCTGCCGTGCCTGCAAGCACAGGACCAGGAGCTAAAAAGTTCGCCCTCAGCTGTCAGACCCCTTCCAAGTGCATTTCAACCAAACATGATTTTAAACAAAAAGGATGCCTGGGGGAAACATGGTTTTTAAAGAGTATACAGTTTAAAAAACCCCAAAGCTCCTCCATACCTCTAACCACTACTCCCCAAACTTGAACCCCAGCAGCAAATGCCGGGGGACCCTCCAGAGGAGAGCACGTCCCAGGGCGGAGTGGCTGAGCAACCTGCAGGAGCGCTAGCTGTTGACAGGGCACGAAGCCCGCGATCTGACCCACGGGCACGTGCAGCCGACCTCGGGCCTTCTGGCACGCCTGCGCCTGCACCTTGTGTCCCCCTGGGGACAGAGCCCTGTTGCTGTGGCTCCCGGGGCGCCAGCCAAACGCAGCGCTGGCTGCCCTGTGCACACGCTCCTCGGCAGCCACACTGCAGAGGCCCAAATATGGAATTCACAAGCCAGGCAGATGCCCAGCTCACTCTTAACAGGTGACTGCCCGAAACTCTGCCGACAGCAGCCCCCACCAGCGGTTTATGAGGGCGCACGGCAGAGCACGATCCTCGGGGCTGCGCTGTCAGGCGGCCGGCACCCCTTCGCCGGCATCGCCCTGTGGCGTAGTCTCTTAATGACGGATCACGCCGAGCTCTTGCCCTGCTTCTGCGGACGGTGCTCTTGGCTGGCTTTCCACTGGGGGGTTGGCCTTCCCACCGCCGTGTGGGAGCGCATTCCGAAAGCAGGAGATCAGCCCTCCGTCCGCTCTTGCCGGTTTGTTTTTACATTTGATCATATTTGTGCCTCCATATTAAGTTCTGAGTTTCACAAAGACTGTCTGCCCTTTTCTTTATGGCTTCTGGGAAGCCTGGGTGAACACACACAGGCAGCGTCAGGCCTATAAATAGGTGCCCATGAAAGTGTGAGCCTGGCCCGGGCCCCACGTCCCGTGCTCTGACGTTTACAACGGCTCTGGGGAGAGGCCCATGCTCGCTCCAGCACACGGTGTCCTGGCAGGTGGCCTGGACCCTCCTCCGGCCAGAGCTGCAGGCCTTGTGGGGCTGTGCGCAGCAGGGCCTGCGGTCTCTCTCAGGCTGAGATCCCCTCCGGCCAAAGCAAACTCTGCAAACCAGGGATCCCAGTTCCCACTGCTGAGCTGAGCTGAGCCGAGCCGTCACCACGGCCACGTGAGTTCTGGTGGGGCTCCTGTCCTCGCTGGTCCCCCAGTCCCACCACCACCAGAAACGAAAGTGCCCGTTTCATCTAATATGTGAGGGCGTGCACACTGGCCACCACAGAAGCAGCTGGACGCCTGCAGGGCGGGGCGTGTGTGCCCAGCACTGGGGCTCCACCTGGGGCTAGGGAAAGCGGGAAACCAGAGCTCCGCCCTCCCTCCAACTGCCGCTCCCGACCCGGGGTAACTGCACCTCTCCGGACTTCCATTCTGCATCTGGCAAACGATGACGCTTTCGTTCTCTGTCAGAATTATGGAAGTAACAGGGTCCCACACGTAGATATAATCGCCAAGTGCTTGGGCTGCAGTAAGTACTTCATAAATGTTCCTTGTCATTGTTTGTTACGTTATATAATTCACACGTGACTGACTATGAGAAAAGGTATAATACAATTCCAAACAAATCATAGCTTCTTTTAAATTTATAATCCTGGACTTTCCAAACAGGTCATCTTCCTACATGAAAAGAACCCTCATTTCAACTGCTGTGTTAACTTGCTGTTGTTTCAGGCACCTAAAATTCAGTCACAGAAGAAAAGACGTTATTAAACAACCCAAACCCTGCAAACTCCGTATCACAGGCTGGTTTAGGCCCAACAGGGTGCTCAGGGACCCTGTGAAGGTGGGTAACTGCAGTGCGTACAGGATCCACTCCCAGGATGATAAGAGGAAGCTCAGAGTGTATTTGGGAGCCTGTAGCCATGGTAACCAAACATGCAGGGTGCCACCTGATCTAAGGAGGTGCAGTGCAAACCCACACACACCGCACAGTGGTGGGACCCACAGAGGGAAGACACTGTCCGTCAGCGCCTAGGCAGATGCCACTGGCAGCAGGGCCACCGAGGACAGACGGACACACAGGGAGCCCCACCCCGGCTTCTCCAGGAGTCAAGGAAAAGCCAGCAGAACACAGCCAGAGAACTGCTAGCTTGGAAGCCTCTAGAACTTAGTTCCAGAGAGATGTGTCCACAAGAAAAGGTCACAGCCAGTCTGGGAGAGCATGGCCCACGTGCTCTGTCCCCAGAGCTTCTGCTGCCGGTGGCCCAAGCTGGCGGGGGGAGGGACGGGGGGAGGCAGGCCGCCGCAGAGGCCCTCGCCCACTCAGCGTGAGTGGGCGCCGCGCTTCCCATGCCTCTGCTGGCCGGCGTGCGACCCGCCCCTGCTGGTGCTCCTTTCCGAGCGGCTGCCCCAGCAAGGCCGCTGCCCACCTTCAGTGGCCCCGGGTGTGCGCAGTGGGGACAGACGGCACCGGTCACAGGGCTCTGCGCGCGCCGGATGCTCCGTGGTCTCGGAAGCACCTCCAGCACTGCAGTGTGTGGTCGGCAGCTCCACTGCCTGACCCAAAAGCATGAGGGTCTGTCCAAGAAGACTTCACCCCCAAAGGCCCCGGGAGAGGCGGGCGGCCCCGAGGGTCTGAGGCTGGTGATGGTGCCTGTGCACGGCCCCCCCCCCCCGCCCGTGTCACAGCCGTCTGTCCCTCCACCACGTCCAGGCCCCTCCCCAGCCAGACACACACGGCACACACACGCCCTCTTCCTCGCGGCTGTGACCTCCCTCAGTGCCCACGCAGCACTGCCAGGCCCTCGTCACCCCAGCTGGGGACTGAACACGCAAGCCAGGCACACGCCTTGACCGGAACTGAACTGGCAGGCTTATGGCTACGGGCGACGCTCCAACCCACGGAGCCACACCAGCCAGGGCTGGGGTTTTTATGTTTAATGGTAAAATCTGAATTCTCACTCCAGGACCTAACTGCTAACTCCACACTAACTCAGACTCCAGGGGTGGGTGTCTCTATAAAAAGTCCCACAATCAAAGGAGACATTCCAGCCAACGAGATGTGACAAGAAGGCGGCAACAGAACCCGAGAGAGATTTGAATGAGAGAAGCGTGTATGTTTGCTCCATGGGTCCCCTCAGCAAGCGTCTAGATTGGGGGCCGCAGACACTCCAGGTGCCCTCAGGCCACAGGCAGGGACAGGAAGGTCAGGAGACGCCGCTGCCTCCCTGCCAACAGCGGGTCCTGCACCGGGAGTGAGACCGACCGCCTTGCTGTTGAAACAGAACCAGAGTCCACCCTCCTTGGTAAAAAGCTCCAACAAATCCCGAACATCTTTAAACACACTGGTGTGCGAGCAAGCACCTGTGAGAGTGCACCTGCCCACAGGCCTGGGCAGGACATGTGGGCACCAGCTTCTGTCCCTGCCCGGTTTTCATGGGACCGGCCCCCAGTGGGCGCCGGCCGTGTGCCAGGCACTGCCTGCGTCCCGCGAGGCCTCTCACTTTGAGCCTCATGACACACCGACTGCGCCCGGGGGGCCTGGGCTGCGGAGGTGGAAGGCTCCGAACGAGGTGGCGGCCGGGCTGCCTTTCTGGCAGCCAGGCAGGAGCAGGATGTGAACTTGAGTCCGCACAACCTTGAATTCAAGGTCCTGGGAGAGGACAGAGGCGGCCTGTGGGTCTGTGTGTGGCTCCCACACGGCCCAGCCTCCGGGTGGCCAGCCTGTCCGTTCCCGAGTCCGTCCCTCTGAGTGACTGCAGCCCAGGGCTCGGAAGAGGCAGAAACCGGCCACCGAGTCCGCAGGGTGGGGCAAGGCCGGGTTTGTTCCTGTGTTTATTATCGTCCGGAGGAACGACTGCACACCTACTTTTGCCCCACCTTTGCTCTAGAAGCGAAACTGCCAACTGTAATCATAACAAGGTTTTACACAGTAAAACCAGAAACATTCTTCAACGCCTTTACTCCAGGAATTATCCCGAGGTCTGTGGGCTTCACATTCAACATGTTGATTTTAATCTTGTTTCAACATCAAAGAGAGAAAAGGTACAATAGCAAATGCAGTAATTTTTTTACAAAAGAAGTCCAACAGCCTCATCCAGCTCCTTCTTTATAAACTTAATCAAGTTTCCATATCCCTTTGTGCTTGTTTTTGGCAACAATGCAGAAGCACCTGAACCCCCATTTGGCGCCAGGCCAGCGGCGACGGGGACTTTTGGGGAATTTCACGGGACAAGGGCGCCCCCGTGACAGGCACAACTTCCCCATCAAACGCCCGCCTCTGCGCTCGGACTGTTCCGAGAACAAACTCCGAGGCGCTTCTGCAGCTGGAGGGCCCCGGGAGTTTTTAATTTTGCATATCGATCCATCCTCTAGTTTCAACTCCAGGTGCAAAAAAAAAAAAAAAAAAAAAAAAAAATTGAGAAAATACATTATAAACTGAAAAGACAGTATTTTATTTTAAAAACTGGCCTGGGACGATGTTGGCAGAGGGAGGCTGCGGTTCAGACTCCACGCCTGTCTCCCGGCGCGCAGGGCAGGTCCGAGGGGGTGGGGGAGGGGTTCCGTGTGCGCCCCTGCCCCAGGAGGGTGGGGTCCAGCCCACCCACGCGGCGCAGGGACAGGAGGATGCGCCCCGCCGGCCACGCCCACTGACGCAGCAGCGCAGCCACACATCTGGAACCTCCGCCCTCCCCACGGCTCCAGCTGCTTCTAATCCTGCGCACTGGGAACTCGTTTTAGGACAAAGGTTTCTTTATTTAAACCAACACCCGTGGCTCAGAGACTGAGGGAGGGTTCTTGTCTAGAATGCCCCACGTGCTCCCCAGCTGTCCCTGTGCTCCAGTCTCCCGTGGTGGTGTCTTCCGCGCTGGCTGCACCAGAAACAAGCGAGAAAATGGGCCCGGGGGGACAGGAACTGCGTGTGTCCGCCTCTGCTGGGGGGGCGCAGGCTGCACTTCAGGCTCACGGAGACCTGTGGCTGGTGCCCGGTCCGTGGGGCATGTCTGAGGCGGGGCGACCGCCTGCCCTGAGGTCTGGCCCTGCGCTCGGCTGGCCTGGCCTGCGGTCAGCGGGGCCGTGGGGGCCTCCTCCGCGCCGGACCCCCGAGAGCGCCGTGGACCAGGGCGGGTTCCTGAGTCCCCCTCGCCCAGGACACACTGGCCAACCTGCTGCTTCGTAACAAAGCATCTTCCCAAAGGAACGTCACGTTTATGCACCCGTCCCGCCAGGGCTCTTCCCGGCCCTGCCCCCAGCGCTTCTCCCAGGGCTCCTGGGTCGGGAAGATGAGCCCGCAGGTAGTAATGCCCCAGGCTGGGCCCCTCCCCGCCTGCGAGTCCTCCAACAGCCGGGCGTCACACGGGCCGCTCTCTTAGCGGCCTGGGCGCGAACCCAAGCCCTTGTAGAGAAGCCGCGTCAGCGCCAGTCTTCTCGGACCTCAGGACCTCGGGGAGGCACACAGATGCCACTGCAGGACACCAGCTAAAAACGGGGCTGTGGGGGCCAAGACGCGGCCCCAGGTCCCTGCGGATCCCCATCAAGCAGTGGGACCCGGCTGCTCCCTGGAATGCGGGCTGGCCTTGGCACTATGGGGGGGGGAGGGGGCGACCCTGTGACTCCTGAGCCCGCCCCCGCTCCAGCCTTCTGGGGCAGGGGAGCCACGGGGACAGAGAAGCCCCACCGGCACCCAGGCCACCTCGAGGAATGGGGCGCTCGACCCACAGAACCGGGAGAGCCCCTGTCACTGCTGCTTTGACCAGCGTGCTGGAGGCGGCCTGGCTCGCAGCCAAGCCCCCGGGACCCAGCGGAGGCGGCGCTGGCGGGGAGCAGCCCTGCAGGGAGCAGCTCTGAGAGCGGCCAGGGAGGGGCTCCCTGTGGCAGCAGAAGCGCAGCGTGTTGGACGAATGGTGGACGTGGGGTCCCGCCACCGGGGTGACGGCGGGTGGCCCGGGGCGAGGCTGCCCCTGAGGCACAGGATGCGAGAGCCTGGACGGAAGCGGGCAGCCTGAGCGCACGGGCGGATGGAGCAGCAGCTCCGAGGGCGGGCAGACGCGCGAGCGAGATTTCCAAGGGAAGTCTCCATGGAACTGTTTCATGGGACAGGACAGTGGAAGGGCACTGCTTCTAATTCAGCCTGTTATCTTATAAGGGGTTTATCTGCGAACGTGAAGAGGTGCGGCCAAAACCTGTTCCATGACCTGAGCACATCTGACGACCGCACCTGCGCCTGTCGAAGCGTCAGGCTGAGCATGCCCGCTCCCCCCGCCCGCCCCGAGCTCCTCGCTGCAGCGCGGCTCTGCCCTGTGCCGGGCCTCGATGGTGTCTCCCCAAGTGGTAAAGCTCCGGGCTGTCACCAATGGCTGGGGACGCCAGTCTGGCAACGCAACTCTCAGGGGTGCAGGCGCTGTCCCGGCCCCGGAAAGGCCGCAGGGGGCGGTCACCCGCCCGCGCGTTCAGTCGTCACAGCGGACGGGTCCACTGCACGCGCTCAGGGCACAGGCGGGCCGCGCTGGCGCTCGGGACAGCCCGTGACACGCCAGGCGGCCCCGGGCGCCTGCAGGAACCCTGGGACGCCGGCCAGGGAGGCTCATGAGGAAGCTGAGCTGAACGTCCATCACGGGGAAACCTCGCCTCCCCACCTGAGAATCTGCTCTGAACGGCTTTCCAGGGACCTAAGTGTGACTCACCTGTGCTGTCAATTTACTTAAAACTCTACTAAGGGACGCTGTTTAAAAGTACTTTTCTTCTACCAAATCAGGCATGTTCATTATAGAAAATACGGACACATGTAAGACTCTGAAAAACAAAGTATCACCTCTGTAACCTCATCATGCAAACAGCCCCGTTCCGCTGCATTTATGGGGCACCCACTGCAGGCCACCGGACAAGGGCCTGAATTCCTCGCAGGTGCTACTTCACTTAGTCCACCCAAGCCTGTAACTTAATGAACCAGAATTCTCTCTTTTACAAATGAGCAAACGGAGGCAGGGAGGCTGAACCGGAGCGCAGACCCATGAGCACGGCAGACTCGGCCCGTGTAGGCGTTATCACCAAACACACGCGCGTTCACACGCAGACTGAGGCGCGCCTCACGGCCCGGGCCCTGCCCACCCTGCCCCACGGGTGTAACTGTCTCACGTGTGCGGAAGACGCACACAGCACGTGACGCTTTCACGCCTGCTCCTCCGCTCAGACGAGCCCGCGGCGCGCACTGGAACCTGAACGGCGTGTTTTTCCCACAACCTCGAACTCACCATGCGGAATTTTTCCAGGAACGTCCGAGTCAAGGAGTTGCCTTGGCATTTAGAAAAAGCGCAAGAAAGTGCCACAAAACCAGGCGCCCTATTTTGGAAGAAAGGAACCACCGTTCCTGTCGCCGTTCCCCGTGTTTCTCGGACTCGCGCCGAGCGCTGGCCCGGGAAATGCAGCTGCGCAGGTGCGGGACGTGCGTGAGACCCGACGGAGACGGAGCCCCGCGCGCAGCCGTGTCCCCGCCCACAAACACACGCATGCGCACGAAGAACGACGACGCCGCAGGACGTGTCCGGAGAAAAACGGGTAAAGCACAGACTCGACTCGCAGGGGTTCTGGTGCCCACCTGCGCCGGCACCAAACAGCAATGATAGAAACCACCGCCCACCCCCACTGGGCGCCAAGCCGGGCCTCTCACGCCGGGGCCGCGGGCGGGTGGGCGCCTGCGCTGCCTCCTGAGCATCCAGCTCTGTTTCGTTAACCCGCACGGGGGGATGATAATGGCAGCTTCTTTCTCAGACCGTCACACCTGAGGCTCCGAGGGAGCCCGAAACGGAACCACCGTGTCAGCTGCCACTGTGAAGGCTGTGAACATACTCTCCAGGTTTTCATAAAATGCTGCAAGTTTAGCCCCACGCAACATGAATGCAAAACGGGCGGACGCTGCTGACGGCTCAGGAACGCCCGCTGCCTGGGGTGGGCAGAGCGATTGCGTCCGTTCGTGGAGCACTTACTACACACCAGGCGCCAAGGGGAAGGGGTCCATCAGGCCGGGGGGCAAGAACGGCCACATCGGCCACGCTGCCCTGCCACGAGGGGGCGTTGCTCTGGCAGCTCCCGAGGCGGCTGCCCTGGAGACGGCGCGTCCGCAGACCTTGTCAGCAAAAGCCACGTCCTGGCAGACACGCTTTTTCTTCCCACCGCAGACCCCAGCGTGGGGTTTCTGGCTGCTCGCATGCGTGTGTACCGCGCTGCATGCCAGGGCTGTTGTGGCGGAGTCACCAGTTTCTGAGCAAAACCGAAGGCCCTGCTGGTTCACCTCCACTGTGACCAGGAGACCGTGTGTCCCCCGACCCGAGTGGGCATCCTGTGAGGGCCGAGCGGCTTCTGTCCCGGACCCACCTTCGGGCACTGGGCGAGGTCGCATCTGCTGGACACGTGGTGAGTCCGTGAGGGGGTCATGCTGCAGGGACTCGGCTCCATGCCTCCCCGGCGAGGACACCGGGGAACGCGGGGTCGCACAGGCAGTGGCTGGCGCTCGGCTGTTGGCCAACCCCGGGGCAGGAATTCCTGCGCAGCAGGGCCGACGCGGGTGCATCCGCTGCCTCGCGGCTCCTGGCCCCCACTGCCCGCCAGGCTCTCCTGCCACCCCCGCCGCCAGGAGCGGGGACCTTTGGGACGGACTGACCTGTCTGTCCTCAGGCTGTGGACAAGCCGGCCTTTCACGCGGAGGAACAAGCCCGCGCCCTTCGCCAGGCCCCGCCTGCGCGCAGCGGTCTGGGCGGCGGTCTCCTGCGGGACTCCAGGCAGGCGCGGGGCCAAGGTCGCCGCGGTGTCCTGCGCAGCTGCTCTCCCGGCGGCCGGCGGCGTTTTCCAGCTGCTGCACCGTGGGAAGTGTTGGGAGGGGCCGCGCTCACACCCCGGGGGTCTGCGTGGGAGCCGCCGCACCGCCCTCACCCAGACGGAGCAAGGCCTGGCCAGACTCGAGTTGGAACGTGCCCACAGATGGGCCGCTGGTCAGTGGCTGCTGTGGGTGGGCAGGCGTGGGTGTGGCCACAGGAAGAGAAAGAGGTTCGCCCGGGGACAGCCTGCAGGCCCACGGGTGGGGCGGGGCAGACGTCCAGGCCCCTGCATTTCCCTGGAAGGCCCGCGCCGCCCCGACCGAGGGACACCGGCCGGGACACACAGACAGAGACAGGCGCTGTCCCGCTGACCAGGAGCCCGGGGGCAGGGAGTGGTTCCGGAGCCTCCCCAGGCCTTTCTGGATTCACAGTCTCAGGGCCTAGGAGGAAGTGCCCCGCGGGCTCTCAGCACCCTGTCGCCCTGGAAACAGGATGACTCCCTTCGTCTCTGTGGCGTCACACAGCGAATGCTGGGCGTCCACGTGGCAGCGGCTGGTCCTCCCTCAAAGCGCAAAGCCTCTCTGGATGCACAGACTAAACTCTCTGCAAAGTCATTAAATGATGGCAAAGCCTGGTCCTTTGCTGTGGGTGCCACTGCCACCGTCCCAGCAGGAAGACAGACGTCACTGGTGCCCAGGGAGCCCTGGGAGGGGGCTGGGGTCAGGAAAGTCCCAGTGACAGACGGCGAAGGGGCAGGGCACAGGGGAGGAACCCCTCACGGCCTGAGGGGGCGGCGTGGGCAGCAGCGGCCGAGGTGGACCAGTGCCGCTGCCCCGGCCGCTGGAGGGCAGCGCAGGGCGTCTCCGCTGCAGCCGGGGCGCGGGGGGCAGGCAGTGGCCCCGAGCTCGATGTCATTTTCTCTTGGCAAGTCCTCGCTTCCTGTTCTGGGGGCGTTAAAAGTCTCATAAAAAGGCTCCAAACGATCCTTGGATGCAAGTGCTCTGACAAAACTGCATTTTGATGAGCTGCATGTAAATGAATCAGAAACACATGGCCCTCACTTCCTGCACGACACCCGGGGCTGGAAACGCGGAGGCGGCGCTGGCCAGGGCGAGCCGTGGCCGGGCTGGGCCTGCGGCCCGGGCGCCTCAGACGCGCGGCCCCTCCGGGTCTGCGCATCCAGCCCCACCCCCAGGTGCCAGTGAGAGAGGGAGTTTTACCCCAAACGGACAACCGAGGCCTGCGGTTTCTCTGATGTTTGGGGACTTGGGAATTTTCTGTAACCAGCCAAAAAATTGGGTATTTGCAGGCTGGCAGGAATCATGAAACACAGTCTATAAAAATGTCACATCCCTAGGATCCCAACGAGGGCGTACGGGCGGCATCTCTGTTAGAGGTGGGTCCGCAGTGGCCTCAGCCCAGGAGGGTCGGCCCTGCGGCCAGTCTCGGCCAGATGTCCGGTCAGGAGCCGGGCCTGCCCTCAGCCTGAGGCCGGGGGTGCAGGGCAGCAGAGAGCCCCCACCCTGCGCGGCGACTTCACACGTGCGTCTCGTTAAGCCAATAAATTAGGAGCGTCGTAGAGCAGCTGGGAGTACACCGGGCCTGACTGAGCCCCCTGACTGGACCCATCACTCAGCACCTGTCGTGGCTAAAGCTTAAGCAGACGTCAGTCTTCACGGTACCAGTCACAGCCAGTGTGTCCAAGTCGGGAAAGTGATTCTCACGCCAGGGGGAAGGAAGCAAAGCCCTAAAGCGGGAAGTAGATGCTGGTGGAGGGACAGCACTGCAGAGAAGACACCAGGGACAGAGACCCTGCGGGAGAGGCCCCGCCTGGCAGCCAGGCCCACTCCGCGCCGGGGACACACCCTCAGGACTCGGTCCTCTGCCTGTCAGAGGCCCAGTGGTGCTGCTGTCCCCCGGCACATGCGCGGTCACGTCTGTGGACCATGACGGTCAGCAGAGTCACACGGACGCTGCCCTTGGACACTTCCCTCCTTAACGCTCAGGGGACGTCATCGTCTTTCGTTTTTTTGCAGAATAAGGGGCCCTGTGTCCGCGCGGCCCGGGCCTGCTGCTGACCAGACAGCAGTGCACCCCTGGTGTGCGCGACGGCCGTTTTCCTGATGGCAACCAACGCAGGGTCTGTTGGTGGACGGAACGGGCCCCTCGCCTCTGCCCGCAGCACCGGCACGTCTCCCGAGAGACATCGCACGGCAGGAGAGGGGGCTGCTTTGCGCGGACGCAGAGCTGAGCCCCGACGACCAGGAAACAGGCCAGGGCAGCGGCCAGTCCAGGTCCACGCTGCCCTGGAGGCCAGGAGAGCAGCAGCAGTGGCCGGGCGCTCCGGACAGGGCATGGGCCGCGCCCCACGACGCCAAACCCCTCAGGGGGGCTTCGCAGACAGAGGGCGGGACCGGGAGGAGTTTGGAGAGCTGGGCGCCCAGGCGTGAGGCGTCCCCAACAGCCGTGCCAAGCGCACCCGGCCACGGGCGGAAACGCTGCCGCTGGGCTGCCCTCTCCAGGCGGCTCTGTGCTTTTGCTCCTGTTGGCACGTGTGGGCCGGGCAGTCCCGGGGCCTCCTGTCTGCCCCGCCCAGGGCTGCGCGTCTCCAGGACGCTGCTGGCACCTGGCCACTGTTGGGCCCAAGGGACGATGCCCCAGAACCTCACGCTGTTTCTTAAAACGACATCCCACCTGCTTAAAACCCAACTCCTCTCCGACCCCGGGTCTCAGCTGCCTGGCAGAGAGGACTCAGGTTTGGGGCACAGGTGAGGTGACAATACCGGCGCCTCCGCAGGCACTGCTTCCTCCTGCACGGGCGTGGAGCTTCCAGGAGGGGCCCTCTCGCCCTCTGGGCCAGTGGTTCTCACAGAGTGGGTTCCCAGCACGCACAGTGCGTGCATCGCCCAGGAACCTGTGGGAAATGGGGGCCTGGGGCCCCCTGACACTGGCCACACCTGAAACCAGGTGCAGCGGCCCTGCGCGGTCGAGCCCCTCGGGAGACCCCGTGGTAGCTCCCCCTCGGAGAGGCGCCCACCCCCCAACCCCGAGCTCCGGCCCGGCCCAGCGACACTTTTAGGCACCGGGGCCTCAGCCCAGTCTGACCCACCAGAAACTGGGACGGGGCCCCGGCTGCAGCCTCATGTCCACATGTCCCAGTGGGGTGACCGCCCAGTTGGCCAGAGAACCGAGCTGGGGACGAGCACGCAGCCCGCGTGGCGTCACGCCAGCCTCAAAGCAGCTTGAACACACACGGAGGGAAAACACACCCCAGCTCTGGAGCCGTCCCTACACATCTGGGGGGCGGCGCTACAGCCGGGGTGACTGCGTCCCCACCGCATTTATGCCACAGACACCTGCAACGGCCGCGGGGACGGGCCCCTTCCAGAGTGCGCCCGCGTCCACGCTTCAGCCCCGATCGCTGGGCCTGGGGATGCCGCAGCCGCCGGCAGGAGCCGCTGCGAGGGAGGCGAGCCCGGCGGGAAAGCCCACGCCGGACCTTCGGGCTTGGCCCTCGGCGAAAAAGCCATAAAGTACATGGAAGTCTGCCTGTGGCTGTTTTCCAAAGTCATGGTCCCGCAATGGCCAGTCGAGGGTTAATATTGCCAGGTGAGGAGCTGTTCCTGCTCCTCCATAGAGTAAGGGGAACCAGGCGGGGCGGGGGCAGGGCCGCTGTGGGCTGCGGCCCAGGCTCCTTTGGCCACATCTGACCAGATCGGGCGCCTTCAGGGTGGTAGCGCCGTAGATGCCTTTGGCCACATTTGAAAGGCGCATCATTGTTTCCCTGACCTTGACATTAGGAGACCCCAGAGAAAATCCCAAGAGGGGTCAAGGGATATTTTGGGGGCACTGCAACCTCGAAACAGCAAAGAAATAACCTCCTGTCATCCGTTATTTTACTGATTCTTCACAGCAACAGGCGCTGTTGTCTCCTGCGCGTCGGTGGGCCCGAGCGGAGCCCGGGGCGGGGCGGGCCAGCGGCTCCCGGAGGCCACGCAGCAGCGGAGCCCAACGCCCCTGCCGGCCCCGGCGACCCCGACGCCGGCCCCTCCAGGCCCCTCCGCCTCCCTGTGAGTTCAGGGTCAGTCCCACGAGGGGACATCATCTTCGCCCGGTCCCCCGGCCCCAGGCACACGCCTGGCTCCCGCCCAAGCCCCGCTCTGGGACCTGCTGTCACGGCGGGGGGGTTGGGGGGGAGGAGGTGACGGACACTCACCGACCCCAGCACTGTGCCTGGACAGCGTCACTGCCACACGGATGGCGGTCCTCGCTCTTCCCCCCTCGTCCCGTCTCACAGCTCAGACGCCCCCTTGGAAAGCGCCTGGGCGACCGGCTGGCCCTGGGCCACCCCTGGGCCCGAGCCACAGGCTCCTGAGCAGTTCACGCAAGCCTCTCGCCACGGCTCAGGACGCTGTGAAATCGGGGCACCGTCCAGCCTGGCCACGGTGCAACCGCAGAGAGCGGATGTTTGTGGGGGTGCCTGAGGATCTGCGCATGCGGTGTGTGCGCGTGTCTCCGTGTGTATGTTTGCATGTGCATGTGTGCGTGGGTGTCCCTGCAGCAGTTTTCAAAAGGACAGTTTCTCTCTGTCGGCCGGAGCCCGAGCTAACTCGAGGGAGACTGTGTCAGACGGGCCTGCTCAGACATCAGCGCCCACCTTGTTCAGCAGACCCTGCTGCGCTGGCCTGGAGGGCGGCCCCCGGGCACCCACCCGGGACGCCCCCCCCCCCCGGGACGCTGGTGCCGTCACACGAGAGCGGAGGGTAATAGACGGCGTGGGTGTGAAGACGCTCGCCTGCGAGGTTTGGAACTGAGGTGGCTGTGTCCAGGTGAGGAGGATGGGGACAGGTGGGTGGGACCGGTGCTGAAACGCGCAGGGACATCCTGGCAGAGCTGCGGGGCAGGAGGGACACCCGATGAGAAAGAACGGGGGCTGGGGAGCAAGGCACCCCCGACCCCGACTGACGCCTCCCGGGCAGCCGGCGACGGGGTCGCCGCGGGCTGGGCGCCAAGGCCCGAGGCCCAGACACGGCCCCCCTGGGGCCTCAGGGAGAGCCGGGAGGAGGAAGTGGGTTTTCACAGTCTTCCGCGCGCCTGCAAGGTCCCCCTGGACTCCGGTCCCAGCTGAGGTGCTTGCCAGCCCTGTGGCTGCGTCACGTGGCAGAGCTGCTCTGGCCCTGCTGCCTCACGGATGAAGTGAGGCCAGGAGGCGTGTCCCGTGGGGCCGCTGTGCAGGCGCTCACACTCAGACGTACTCACAGGTGTCACACAGACACACGGGTGTAGGGATACCGCTGGGTCGGACTGCGGTCACCGCTGGCCGCAGGGCACCGCCGGCAGCAGGGTGTGGCAGCGAAGACTAGAGAGGCCCTGACTGTACCTGCCCAGAGGGATTCCAGGCAGCGCTTCGCAGGCTGGGGGAGGGTCTGTGCGTCCCGCCCTGGGGAACCCTCAAGGCTAAAGACAAACAAATGAGCCCGGTCCCAGGGCTGTCCCCACGGGCGCTCCCCGTGCCAGGGTGGTGACCGGGCCAAGTCCCTGCCAGGCCCCAGCAAAGCCCGTGGCGGCTGGAGCCAGGTGCCGGCACGCTGGCCAGCAGCCACCTGCTGCGGTCGCCAGACGAAGCAGACACGTCGTGCAGGGGGGAGAAAAATTAAAACAGGTCTTTGCATTTCAGAAGCAATTGCGGATTTATAACCAGAGCGTCCCTTTCTCGATGGGAGCCAGGATTCTTCAACGGCTCTGCCACCGTTGCCGCTCCCTCTAAGGGACACCTGAAGCCCCACCTCACCCCGAGAGGCTCAGGAGCCACTAAAACTGGGCATGACACCCGGACAGGAGAAGTGCACGTGTGAGCCTGCAGGACCTCGGGAAGGACGGAGCCACGGGCCACACAGCCCGGCCCCGCGTCCGCGACCCCAGACAGCCCAGACCCGCAGACACCCTCTCCGTGCAGGGAGTTCAGAAAAGCCCGGTCCTCGCAAGGCCTCAACCCTCCCCGCTGACGTTTGAAGCAGACGGCCGTTCTCCCTCGACGGCAGCCTCTCCCCCTAGGAACAGCCAGGGCCGTCTCCGGGGATGGGCCGCGGAGCAACGACCTCCAGCTCCTGAGACACGGGCCGGGGTCAGGGCCGCGCCCCACGTCCTGACCTCGGCAGAGACGGGAACGCACGGGGCAGGAGAGGGAAACTGTGGAAACCCACGTCCAGGACACCGAGAAACGACGGGGACCTGTGGGGACCTGGGGTCTCTGTTTCCGAATTTCAAGCCACTCTCGTTTAAAGTGTGTAAAAGTAAAAACAGGTTTAAACACGGGGCTGTTTACAGCTAGACTTACATCTTCCCTCCATGTCTTTTGTCGTAACTACTTACGTAAGTTCAAACACGTGTGCAACATTGAACGCGTGTGCGTCACAGAAGCCGCAAAGTGATGCAGAAAAGGCAGAAAGTACAAAAATGCTGAAGGGCTGATCAGAAAACACTCCGCACGTGCCCGCCCCCCCATATACCCCAGATCCACCACGGAGGGAGAAGTCCTCTCAGCTTGCGCATCCTTGCCTTCAACGTGAGCGTAACAGCCACAAACGCACTTTCATCTTCGAAATTGTGAGAGTGGCTTAAACACCAGGGAAATAACTCCTATAAGCAATAATCATCCTTAACTGATGAACGTTCTTCGTTTAAGGAAAAAAATTTGAATAAAAAGTTAAGACTTTGCCAAAAATGGTTTCAGACGTTAATGCTATAAAGCTTACATAAAATAACTTATTTTATAATATAAACATTTATGTAACAGTAGAAAATCACAAGTAGCCAACATAAAGAACAATGTAATTTGCCTTTTTTCCCTTCTGGCAGATGTAATGGTCTCAACGTCGACGTGAGTGTTTTCACCCAGAGCCGTCAGACCGAGGAAGCCGAGAGGTGACAGAGCAGCCAGCGGTCGGTCGGCAACGCCCCACGGAGCAAGGGCTCTGTGGGCAGACACGCCCTGTTCACCCTTAGACGCAAGACAAGGCACTGAGACGCTAAGTGGAGAGAAACAGCTTGTGAGAGTAATTGGGTAAAAACATCGTGATTACTATTATTTGCAACCACTAGTGTGATTACATAGCTTTTGGTATGAGGCCTTGGATTTGCAATGTACCATTATTAACCCAAGTTAGCAATAAAGAATAGCCACACGCTCCTTTTTTGTAACCACCACAAGAACGATTCGCCATCCGATGAGAAGCAGCCTCAGAAATCCAACCTCTTCACTTAAAACTAGTGGTCGGGTTCCCAGCAAAGACCAACTCTTTTTATGGAGTTGGAGCAGCTGTTGCCTGTAACGCGGTGCTTTCTTCCCCGGAAATGGAAACGGCCTAGTAAAGAATACGCGTGTTGTTTCTCTCTGAAAGCAGCTGGCTCCCCGGAGCGGCCGGGGTCAGACACCAGCTCTGGAGGCTTTCCCTGCGCAGGAGCCGAAGGGGGGGCGGCCCACCCTGGGCAGGGCCAGCCCTTGGGCCTGGGGCGGGAGGGCCAGACGCCTGGCCGCAGCCCTGCCTGTGCAGCAGCCGAGGGTGGGGGCGGGCGGCCGAGGGAGGCGGAGGCTGGGGCGGCTGGGGCAGGGCCGCCTCCTCCCGGGTTCGGCGGGATTCCACACAGGCACGGGGGTCATGGAGCTCTCAGCATGGACGTGTTTTTACCCAGAGCTGCCGGACCCCTAAACAACGCCAGAGAGGTGACGGCTGTCAGGGGCCAGTGAGTATGTCCTGAGTGAGGGCTCTGTGAGCAGGTGGGTGCCTGGTGCTGGGGACAGACAGGGAGGGACAGGCCCTCATCACGTGATCGACTGTCACTACCAGCCAAGGTGAGAGATGCCCCGGGGGACAGGGCTCCGCCCCAGCATCAGAAGAGCCCCCGAAGGGCCGGGTCTCCCAGCGAGCCTGAGAGCAGGCCCAGGGTGCTCCCGTCCCCACACGGCGTTACCCGGGGCCAGTACTAGACTCCCAGCACGCAGGCGCGCTGGCAGCCCGGCTACGCCGCCGTCACGCGCAAGGAGCGCACCTGCCCGCGGTCCCTGACCGGGCCCCCTTCCCGGGGCCGACACTTCCCTCTGCGGGGACATGTCCCTAGGTCTGCACCAGGCAGTGCCTGCTCTCAGACAAATGTGACTTCAGCCCAACAGGACGGGAAGCCCTGCTCCCCTAACCCAACAGTGTTCCCCTGAAAACCTCGGAGTGCAGCTGGTCCTCGCGACAATCCCCCGACCCACGGCACGGGCGTCCCGTTCACGGACAGAACGCAGAGCCTGGGAGAAGGAGCAGCTGGCACTGTCCCTTGAGGCCCAGCGCCCCTGGCCCCACCCCCACACCGTGTGCCTGGAAATCCCGTCCCCGAAGCCCGACTTCATCCACTGACCGAGACGCGGCATCCCGCCAGAAGGCGCAGGCCGCTGTCCGCGTGGCTGGGGGGCGGGGACGCCATTCCCCCTCCTGCTCAATGACACGTGGGGGCCGCCGGCCTCAGCAGCTGCGCCGCTCCGCGCCCCCTTCCCCGCGGCGGCCGCCGGGCCCTGGGCAGAGGGTTACAGGCTGCGCAGGGGCGGCGGCTGCAGCACCAGGGATCCCCCGCCAGAGCAGCCACACAGAACAGGAACGTGGTGGCGGCGCTGTCCCCCGGCTCCTGTGTGTGGCGCTGGAACCTGTTTGCTCAGCCTGGTCACAGTGACAGGGGAGGCAGGGGACAGAGAGGACGCACAGTCATGGAAACCGCTCATCTGGGGGAAACCTCTGAAACATAAGCAAATCCGTCTATTTACCGACTCTCTACAACGACTTTCCTATGTCTGGTGAGAAACGCGACTTCTCACTGGTCGACGTGAAAGAAACGAGTGTTTTGTGCGAGACGGGGCTGGTCTGCGAGGACGAGGCGGCGTTCGGTGCGCACCCCTACAGGGCTGCTACCCTGCACCCGCCTTTAGGAAAACGCTGGGGCCCCGCAGCCAGTGTTACTGGAAACGAGCCGCGGCTTCCAGAGTCCCTTTGAAACGCAGATGAACGGAGAGGCCCCGCTCCGACCTCACTTTGCAACGGGGGAACCGCCTCACCAGCCCCCCTCCACTGGAGACCAGAGCCTGTGAAGGCCCCGCGCCGAACCGGCCCAGGCCCCGCCCCCGTGCTCCAGGCCCCGCCCCCTACCACAGGCGCCCAGGCCCCGCCCCCCTGGCCCCAGGCCCTGCCATAGGCCCGCCCAGGCCGCTCCTCCCACCCCAGACCCCGCCCCCACCAGCCTTAGGGCACAGTGGATGGCTATGAGCTTCTCCCCCAATCGCAGCTGGAATGGTGTCTGTTCTGCACTTTCCGTCTCTTTCATTTGGGGAGAGGGGGAAAGGACTCCGCTGAAAAGTCCCGACACGCCTCTCCACGGCCTCTCACTTACGGGCGGAGCTCGCGGCCTTCGGGCGGCAGCGTCCCCACGCAGCTCTCCCGGGAGCTGGACCCTCGCGCCCACAAATGGAAGCCACACTTCCAGACTTGTTAATGCAACCACGGGCTGCAACTTGGCGAACTATATTTTCTATTTTTTTAAAAAAAAAGGGTACAGGAGCTGGATACACCGAAAGCAGCGTTTGGGAGAAAGCTGAGCAGAAAGAACATGCTCTTACAGTCACATTTACGCAGACCAAACCCTGCATTTAAAAATGTTACCTGGTCTTTGCTTTTCAAGTGTGTTCTCAAGTTTAGCTACCATTTTGTGCAATTTCATTTAAAGCCATGGGCCACTCATCTACTTGAGGTTTTCTGCAAATTTTCTACGACAAATACTCATTTTCAAATGCCTCAATTTTCCACCAAGGTAACAGCAGAGTGGTACAGACTGAACAAAGACCACGTGGCCTCAAAAGCCAAAACCAAGCACCGTGTGGCCCTGGAAAGAAAAGGTTAGCTGGCTGGCTCCCCGTATTGGCTGACCCCACTACCGCGTCCCACGAGGTGCGGCTCTCATCCCACCTGCACAGAGAAGGCAGGGCGGTCCGGAGCAGGAAGACAGCCTGCTGGGGCCAGCGCCGCAGGCAGATGCCGGGGCGAGGGCCCGAGGCGGCCGGGCTGCTGGCCCGGCCCAGAGCCGCGTGCGTCCCTGTCACGCAGCCGCGACCACGCACGCAGGGGCCTCCGGGCCTGGAGCTGCCCGTCCCCGCTCCTCTGCCCCCGTCCCCGCAGCTGTGCCCTCAGGCTGCACGGCCGCCGTCTCAGCTCCGGGCGAGCCCGCCTGCCTGGAGGCTGTGGACACGGCTGTCACCACCCCCCCCCCGCACCAGCCCTGGGCCCACCTGCCCGCTGGCTGCTGTGCAGTCAGCTGTCGCCCCTCCCCGCCGTCAGCCCCCCTGGTCAGTCCCCAGGCCGGCCCGCGTTTCACGCACACATCCTGATTTCCTCACCAGCAGCCGCCTGGCCTCGATGCGGGGCGCAGCCCCGGAGGCTGGGGTGCCCCCCACAGCACCAGCCCCCCGTCCTCTTCTTGGTGGGAAGAGGGGTCTAGTTTCTCCCTGGCGGGCTCTCACCCTTCGCCCACCGGGTGCTGCCTCCTCCAGGCGGAGAGCCTTCCTTCTCAGCATGGCCACCGCCCCTCCCCAGCGGTCAGAGCGGAGCCTCGTCCTCGTGCCCGGGCTGCGGCTCCGCCGAACGAGCGCCACCAGCACCTGCACCCCGGCTGGCTGTCACGACCCTCCTCCGCAAAGAGGCGACCAGTTGTTCGCTTCACCCACCGCAGCTGTTCTGCCTCCGGCACGTGGCAGGCACAGCCCTCCCTGAAGAGGGTGCTCCTCCTGGCTCCCCTGGGCTGCGGACACCCCCACATCCTGCCCTCCAGCCGGACCCCCCATCTGGAAAATGGGGAATGGGGAGTGAGCCGTCGGAACCTCACACGGACGTGCTCCAGATCAAAGCAGTCAGTCCCTACACAACCTATAAACCAAGAAATGAAAGTTCAAAATCCAGGCCTGGGTCTCCAAAGTTTAAAATGTCCTCAGGGGGTTAAAGCAAAACTGATGATTAACAGATTTTATCAAATCTGCTCAAGTAGAACAAGCATTGAAATTGCTTCATTCAAAGTCCATTGATTTATTAAAAAAAAAAAATTCCCTGAGGCGAGTCTTATGTATCAGGCCAGAGTTATTCAGAAAACGATACATATTAAAGTATAAATCTGGTTCCTTTCTGAAAAATGAAAGTTCCATACAAACTTTCACACCTCAGCCGCCTTCCTCCACTCTGCTTCCGCCTCTGACCGCGAACGTTCAATGACCAGCTCACCTGTCCAACGCCCGCACCGGCGGTCCTCGCGTACACAGGGACAACGAGGGGCCTCAGGCGTGTCGGGGACCGCCCATGGCGGGGCGGGGACCTGGCCTCCATGGGCAGGGGGGTTCTGACAGCAGACACAGGCGAGGAAGTGAAATTAAAGGGTAAACACCACTGAAAAGTCTAATAAGATAAACTGTAAGAGGTAAAGCTTGTGACTGATGCTAATATGAGGATATTAATACAAGGCAAAAGGGCACAACCGGGAGGACAACCAGGCACGGCCTCACTGACAGGTGACACCGCTGAGATCTCAGGGACACGGCCAAGCCCGCCAGGCAAGGGCCACCCGCAGGCGGGGCACACGCCGCACCCACCTCGGGGACCCAGGCCGCACGGTGGCGCAGCCTTTGCAAACCCACCCGTCTGCCAGGAGCTGCTTACGATCCAGGGAGACAAGTCCTCTTCTTTCTAAGTTCAAGGTTAAAAGCCCCACAAACGGTCAAGTGCCCTTGTTATTAAGCTCCCCTGGGAAAAGCACGAGGCGTCCCTGGCTCCCAAAGTAAACGCCTGCCGTGTCAGGGTTCGCGCCGCTTCGCCGAGGCATGGAGGACGCGCGTCGCTGACGTGGGACGTGTCGCGGCCTCGGACGCCCCGAGCGCCGACCGGAGCCGGGCACCACTGTCCTCCCGGGTCCTGGTAAATGGGTACCATTGCTGGATCAACCACACTGCATTAGAAGCTGCCTTTTGGACGTCACTCAGGAGGGCGCAGCCCCTCGGTGGCAAGCCGTCCCCGGGGCAGCCGGGAGCCCGGTGGCTGGCCACCGAGCCCTGCCGGTGACACACTTCGTCGTCCCCCTCCTAAGACATGACCTTTGCCACAGGACCTCACAAAAGTTAAAGAAGAAGCCACAGCCCCTGGGAAAAACGCCCGTCCTGTGACCCCGACCAGCGACAGGCCCCTGGACAGAGCAGGGGCGAGGCCGGCTCCGCCCCATGAGGGTGGAGCCGACCTGCCGCTTTCAGGGGTCGGCCGTGGCGCCGGCGTTGCAGAAGCTCCTGTTTGGCGTCCGGCCCTCGGAGGTGGCTTCGTCGTTCCCATTTCCAAGTGAATGCCGCGGTTCTTCGAAGAAAACAACATGGCCTTTGCCCAGAACAGGCAGCAGCGGAAACCTGAACAGACTGGCGCCCCCTGGCCACAAGGGGGCGCCGAGCGGCTGCGGGGGCAGGGCCTCAGGGCGGCGCGACCTGCACCCTGGGCGCCAGGGCCCTTTCTGAAACAGTGGGCCTCGTGTCTCCAGCAGACACAGGGCTGTGGCCAGGGTGACCGGCAGGGCCGTGAGGACGCCCAGACAGCCTGTCAGCCCGGCCACGCCCTGCCCCCGACAGCCGCTCTCCCCTCCCGGCACTTGCTCTCCGGGCGACAGGAAACACGGCTCTCGCTCACTGCGGGGCCCTGCCGCCCGGGGGACCGGGACGGAGCCCGCAGGACGGGACGGCTGCCCGCGCTGCTGCGGTCTGGCGCGGGGGGCTCGGGCACCTCCCGGACGGATGAGCGAGCGAGCACGGGACTGCCGACGGCCAGCCCAGGGGCAGACCGCCCAGCGGACGCGAGATGGACGTTACGAGACGGGGAGACTGAGTTCTACTGGCCCACAGCGATGGCGGGGACACTGCGTTGTTTACGGAGTCGCGAAGGAAAGGCTGCACCTCAGCCACATTCTTGGGGCGGGAGGCCGGCTGCTCTCCCTTGGGCACGGCAACCCCCCGCCCTGCCCCCATCAGCCCCGGGCCCCCCACTCGGAGTTCGTTGCGCACACGCTGGCGAGGGTGCATGCACCGAGCACTGGGAGGGGTGAGTCCCCTGTGCAGGAGGTCACTGCTGCCCAGAGCCCGGCCAGTCCTGGCTGGACCAGAGCCCTGAGCCAGGAGCTGCGGCCCAGGGCACACGGGGGTGCCAGGAGCGAGGGCTCCCCGCTCCCACGTGCTCCCTAAGTCCCTCCAGGTGCGTGTTTCCCTCTCGCCCTTCACAGCCTGGAAGTGACCCTGCGCGCGTGTTCTCCTGACTTACCTGGCTGTGGGCAAGAACACCTGTGCTGTGTTCACGCAGAGGCCCTGGTTTCTGTTATCCATCCTGGTCGCCTGTCTCGTCTTGCAAGAAACCCTTCAGGGAAAAGCATCGTTTACGCCATCCTGTGCACAGACTGAGTCTTTGAGGTTCCGCTTCGTAAAAGTAAACCTGAGCCGGACCAACGCGACTGCTCGCAGGCCGCCCCCAACGCCCGGGGTTCACGGCTGAGGACGCGCTCCCGGTGCTTCTGCTCTCCCGGTTTTCGGAGGCCTCTGCGCCCCTTCTGAGCACCCAGTGGCAGGCCAGCGGCCTGTGGCCGCCGGGCACAGCTCCTCCCAGCACACGCCCAGCCTCTGCTGCAGGCCCGGGGCTGGAGAAAGAGTGTTGTCCATCCCTGCTTCTTGTCACCGCCCTTTTGTGTTCCTGGCAAACCTTAAACGCCGCAGCAGAAGAGACCGGTCCACAAAGAAGACACGGGTCCACAGACACCTTCCTGGGGCCGGCCCACCCCTCCCCCGAGGGCGGAATTCCTGGGGAAACCAGTCTGGGCCCAAGGCTGCTTCCAAGGCCACGGCCACTTGGGGAAGTCAGCTCCGGGCCACATACTGTTTTGGTCACAGCCACCGCTGCCTGAGGCCCCGCCCCGACCCCTGAGGTGTCCCTGCGTTATCCTTGGGGAGGGGGGTCCAGCGCAGCGGCCCTGAGGCTGCTGTCCAGATGCACCCCGCGCCGGGCGGGGCTTCCCAGGATGGGACAGGCAGGACAGAGACCCAGATGGGCTCACATTTGGGGAAAATGTCTCAGGCAATTTCATACTTAATTTGAGCAAAGACATCATGATAATTTTCCAAAAATTAATGAGGCTGTGTCAACAGAATGTGACACGTACAAAAAACAATGTTAAAAATCAGTAGTTTTAGCATCGCCCTTCGGCCGATGAGCAAGCCGGGGTGAGCAGCTAGCGTTCAAGTCTCTAAAGCCACTCTCTTTTTCCCAACCTGAATAATAAAAAAACAAAAACAAAAACAAAAACAAAAACCCTCAACTCTGTTGCTTACAGCTGGGCACCTTCCCAGTCTGACCCATTTGACGTACGTTCCCATCCTTCAAAGCTCCTACTAAGCGTTTCCACTGCGTCGACAGCCATGTGCCTCGCTGCGGCGGTGGCCGGTTGGACGAAATCAAGTGCTAAGTTCTGTCCGAGCAAACAGAAGAGAGAGGTTCGGACGGGTCATCCCCTGGGAACAGACACTGCTGGACACGCCATCGGCTCCTCCTCTGCGGCCTCCCGGCTGCCGCCCCGTAGGATGCCCGGCCTGAGGCCCTGTGTGCACACCCGAAACTCGCGCTGCACCTTCCGGCTGACGGCCAAGAGCCCCCGTCCCGACTGCCTGACAGGAGACGCAGGGGCCTCCCTGCACCTGGAGGCCTTGCGTTTCAACGGTTTAACCGGGAACCTGCACAAGCCACAGGCTCACCCGTGAAGGGAGGCCGTCAGCGCTGCGCCCGGCGGGTCCCGGGGCCAGGCTCACGTCTGGGCCCACAGCAGGGCCGCTGGCAGCCGGCGCAGGAAACGCTGGCGAGTCCGCAGCCCGCTGCAGCCGGGCCCCGCGGGGAGGCTGGGCGTGGCCTCCCGTTGCCAGGAAGGACAATGTATACAATGTGCCAGGATCAATCGTTTTTATGATGGGGTGCGGCAGGAGGCTGTCTTGAAAGTTGGCGTCATGAGACAACGTGAGGGACCAACAGGCTGGAAGGTGGAACCAGACACAGAACCAGAGCTGCGTGGGAACCGGCGCCTTCCAGCGGACGCCAGCCAACTGCAGCCTGGGGCCGACGTGGCCCCCTGCCCGGTTCTTTACAACGACGCTGTACTGGGGCACGGCCAAGCTCATGTGTCCACAGAGTGTGTGTTCCTCCCGCGGAGGGCAGGGCCGAGTGGCTGCCACAGAGACGACGCAACCCCAAAGCCGAGGGCGCTCCCACCTCGCCCACCACCAAGACTGAACGCTGTTCAGCGACCAACGTCGGTGGGAGGGGCCGTTCCCTTCTTCCAAACGCACACACGCCCCCGTCACCCCAAAGACGCCTTCTGACACCTCCTGACAGCCGGAAAATAGACCTGAACTGGTGGCCCCCAGCCCACCCTTGCGGGCCATGACCACACTGGGCCCCACAATCAACTCACGTTGTGACACTATAAAAAGTCCCAGCACACACCGAAGGTGGCTGCCAGCCACCGAGTACAGGCGGGTCACGCCTTGGGCATGGCGCTTGTTTTCTGGCGCCGGAGCCTGTGAGCTCACCCTTGGGACACGTGAGGTGAGGGACAGGCAGGCGGGATGGCCGGGCAGGCAAAGGACAGGTCCCCTTTATCCTGACACCACGGAGAAGTGACAGTCCTCAGGCCGAGCCCTCTGAGGTCTGATGCTCCGCCTCTGCAGGAAAGATGCCCAGTGCCCCGTACCCCAGGCTGCAGCTGCGCGCTGAGCACGCACTCAACCCTCCCCGGGACCCCGGACCCCACTCCCCACAGCGGCAGGAGGACCCGCGCGGACGGGGCGCCGTCCCCGCCCAGGCCGGGAAAGCCCCACGCCAGGCTGAGCGCTGACCGCACTCGCAGGCCACGGGGCCTGCACAGCCTCCCCGCCACGTCTTTAGAAACAGATGAAGTCAGCGAGTTCAATCAAACAAGCGCATTTTTTCCTTCAAAAGAGCCAAAGGCCGCAGCCAACACTGACTCAACCTAAAAGACATGAAGGTGATTTTTTTTAACCGAATCCATGTTTCCCCCCCATTCTCACCCACTTCTGAGCCCGGCAGCCCAGTCCTGGGCTAAACCATCAAGTTCACTACGACGGAATCCTACTGCACCGTGGGGTGGCACAGGGCTGGTCTGCACCTCCCGGCTCCCCCGGGGCTGCAAGGAGGGGCCACTCCCCTGGAGCGTGGTCCCCAAAGGCCACTGTGTCAGAGACAGAGCCAGGCTCTGAAGCGTCCGTCCTTCCTGCAAAGCCAGGGCTTTTGCAACTCGGTGCAACTGCCTTAAAAACAGCGGACACGTTTGCTTGCTTTTCTTTCGCTTCCCTTGTGGGAGGAGGGGTATCGACAAGAACATTACTAAGAGAAAAGTCAGCGTTTACAGCCTGTGTTTTCTCCTAGGAGTCCTACGGGACCACATCGTGCCGAGAAAAGCGTGCAAAGGAAGCCGTCAACAAAGTGACAAGGCAACCCACTGAGTGGGGGGATGGATTCGCCAAGAATGTGTCCCGTAAGGGCTTCATATCCAAAATTTATGAAGAACCCATACAATTCAACAGCAAAACACAAACAATTCAGTTCAAAAACAAGCAAAGGACCTGGATAGACACTCCTCCAAAGAGGACACACGGATGCTGAAGAAACAGCTAAAAAGATGCTGAACGTCACTAATCATCAGAGAAATGCCAACAGAAGCCACCGGGAGGGGTCACCTCGTACCTGTCGGCATGTCTGTCGTCAATGAACCAACAAACAGCAAGTGCAGGCGAGGACGCGGAGAAAGGGGGCCCTCGTGCCCGGTCGGCGGGACTGCAGGTGGGGCAGCCGCTGTGGAGGGCAGTGCGGAGGGTCCTCAAAACTTAAAAGCGGAGCTGCTTTATCCCCCACCGACTCCACTTCTAGATACATCTCCAAAGACACCAGAAACACTAATTTGAAATAACATATCCACCCCCACGGTCCCTGCAGCATTGTTTACAGTCGCCAAGACCTGGAGCAGCCCAAGTGCCATCAGGAGACGAGGGGATAAAACAGCGGTGGCCCATGCGCACAGTGGAACACTGCTCAGCCGTGAAAAAGCCGGGGCTCCCACCCTTCGCGACAGCAGGGAGGGACCTGGAGAGCATTCTACCAAGTGAAATAAGCCCGTCAGAGAAAGACAAGCACCATATGATTTCACTCAAGTGTGGAATCTAAAGAACAATAAATAAAACAGAAACAGACCCGTGGACACAGAGGACGAGCTGATGGCCTCCAGACGGGAGGGGCGCGGGGGCTGGGGCAGGATGGAGGGGCGGAGAGGGCAGACGGGGGTCCCAGAGCAGGCCCGTGACGGCGAGCCCAGCACGGCGAGCACAGCCGGGGACACTGGGCCCCCTCCGCGCGGGGCCAGGTGGGCGCTGGCCCACGGGCCGGGGGTCGCTTCTGAGGTCGTTATACGAACGCCTAAGTACTAGGCCGTGCCCCCGCAGTTAATGTAAAATAACGCTGGGTGTCAAATGCAACTGAAAGCGCGAGCGCACGCAGCGTGACACCTGAAGGACCCCCAGGCTAACCCTGGACGCGCCTCACCGAGGACTTCGGGGCCGACCAACGTGCGGCTGCTCTTGGCCACAGAGGGGGCGGCGCGGTCCGCAAAGGCGGGACCACTCGGCTGTGACACCTCCTGTCTCTGAGCCGCCTGCAGAGCCCCGCGGCCCAGCCGACCCGCCCCCCCCCGCCCCCCGCCCGCCCCCGTGCCGGCCTGAGGCCCAGGACCAGCTCGCGAGGCTCAGCAGGCAAACGCGGCCCCCAGGGCACTCGGCTGGGCACTTCCTTTGCGGAAACGGGGGCGAAGGCGAACGGACACCCGCGAACCGGGGATCAGACTCGATGCCGCCCGCCGCCGGCCAGGCGGGGGCGTGTCTGTCCAACGCAGCGCTGGCAGGGCCCACGGACCTCACACGCCAGGTCCGGGCGAGGAGCGGGAGCGCCGAAGCCAGGCAGGCGCCCGGCCACCGGGGCCCCGGGGCCCGCCCCGGCCCCGCCCCCGGCCCCGCCCCCGCCCGGGCGCGAGCGCCGGGGGCGTCCTCGCGCCCGTGACCTGGTCGCCTGCGCCCGAGCTCAGAGGGCCGGTGGCCGCTCATAGGACCTGCCCTGTGGTGGCCAAAGTCGACTTTTGTGGGATAACGCATCAGTCACCCCCTAAACAAACGCAGGCCGACTGCCAAAAGCCCTTCAAGAGCCGTGGACTCTGAACGCTGGGGAGAAGCGCTGCCGGAAGAGCCGGCGCACGGCAGGACGGAGGGGGCGGGGCAGGGAAGCCCTGCCGCGTCCCGGGAGCGAGGCGCCCTTTGGAAGCCTCCGTGCGGGCTGCGCACGCGGGGCCGGCGGCCGCCGACCTTCTGCCCAGAGCCCCCCACCCCAACACCCAAACCGGGGACACGCACTTCATCGGGTGTCAACGACGGAGAACACAGGAAACAGGCTGATTAAAAGAACGCAGCGAGCACACGCGAAAAGACCGGCAATGCAGCGGCCGGGAAAGGGCGCCCACCTGCCCAGCTGCAACGAGGCCGGAGCTGCCCCTCCGCAGGGACGGCCACGCCGCCCTGCCCGGCGGCCGGCTCCCAGCAGTGGGGCTTCCGCGGACCTTGTCCGAACACACCGCGAGCGCACAAGGGTCCAAACTGCACAAACGCGGGGAAGCCAGTTCCAGCGACGCAGGCAGGATCGTAGGCCCCAGCACCGAGGAACGGGTCTCTCCGCGGCAATTTACTTGTCAGAATCCAGCGCCGGCTCCCCAAGGCACCTGCTGAAATCATCCGTCTTTACTCTTTTCACTCCGCCGGGCTGCACTTGCCGGCTAAACACTCGTTGACAGACGGGGCCTGCCGGTGAGGCAGTTGGCCGATTCTGTGCCTCTCTGGTGTGGGGTACGCGGCGTTGAGTGACAGCTTTAGAGCTACCGAGAAAGCATCCAAGCTCTAGAGGAGGACAATTTCTGGAAAATGGAGTTATAAAGAGTAAAATTCGGAACAGACCAAGCACCACTCGCGCTCTGGAGACACTCCCGTGGGCGAGTGGGCTGCGAGGTCCCCGCGGCACCACCGTGCGATGGCTGTGACGTTTGGGGACGTGACGCAATCAACGCGTCCCTCGGGGCGGGGGTCACTCGCTCGGGCCCGGGCCCCGAACCAGCCCGTGAAAGGTCCATTTCCGCTCACTCTTCCTCCCCGCCTTCCGGCCCCAGTCCCGAGCTGGGTGCGCGGCCCTTCCCCGCGGAGCCGCGCACACAGGGTCCTCCGAGGAGCCCGCCCGCCGGCCTGGGCAGCCGCGCCTACACTGCTCAGGCTGCGCGGAGGCGGAGGCGCGACGCCGCGTGCAGACACGGATGTGCCACGAGAGAAACGGCGCAGCGCCCTGGGCCCCGGGCACCACTCTGGGCCGGCTCCCTAACGCGCCCCCAGGGGCCTCCCCGCGCACCTGCTCTGTGTTCCCAGGACTCCCGGCGCCGGTCGGCGCGCTCCTGGGCTCGGCCAGCTTCGGGCGCCTCCACCCACGGCGCCGGGGAGAAGGGAGCAGAGAGGACCAGTCCGCACCCCGGCCCCTCCTCGTGGGGTGGCCCCTGGACGGTGTCCACCCCCATCCAGGCAGCCCGCTCCACAGGGCCCTCCTCTGGGCTTGGGGTTCCTCCCCACCCTGCCTTCCGGCCGCTGGGTCACAGCATGGCCCCCAGCCCAGACTCGCTTCCCTGCGGGGCCACAAACCAGGCCCAGGAGCCAGACCAGCTCCAGCGGCTTTGCGGAGTTTCAGGAGAAGCCGGGGCTGCTCCCTCCTACGTGGGCACCAGAGTGAAGCGGGGGGAACGGTGGGCATGTGCCGCCCCCACCCCCACCCCCCACCCTCTGAAAACGGTCCTGTTGCCGACAGCTCCCCTGGCTTCTCCGATCTCAGGTGGGCTCTCGGTGAAGGCCGGGCCCTGCACGATACAGCCCCAGCCGCTGTCACTAATGCCACTTCACAGAGAACAAGGGCATTCGGATTCCTCGGGAAAATCCTCAGGAGAGAGAGGGCGTTACAGCGAGAGAGGGTGGACTTAGGGGGCGGAAGCCTGTGCTTGCAGGAAGGATCAGAGCCCCCGCCGCCGCCCCCGCAGGAAGCTGCCGCGGCGACCTCCTCCTTCAGCCCCAAAGAAGCATCCACACTGAGTGAATGAACTGGGAAGCTTTCGCCGCAGAACCGGCCGGAGCTGCGAATGAGGCAGAACAAGGGGGAGGCTCCCGGCTGCCGCGCAGAGCGCGCGCTCCCTGGTTACGCATGGTTCCTCCCCGCGGCCCCCACGCCAGGTTTGAAGATTAACTCAGGGGTATCGGAGTCCTGCCTGGAGACAAAAACCTCCGGAAGCACGCCGCTCTGGGGGGCCCCAGCCTGGGGGGCCAAGACCAATGGCAGCTACACGCGGAGAGAGACGCTTTCACAGGGAGCCCCGGCCGCCTGCCCTGCGAGGGAGCCCGTCTCTGTCCGAGCGGCTGGCAGGTAAACACACGAGCCAACGCCCCCGTCCAGGGAATTCCAGCCTCCGTTCTTGGCTCAGGCGTTCAAAGGGAAAATCGAGACGGCGGCGCTGCCTCAGTCTGACCGTCCGAAGCTCGGGGCTCCAGGTTCGCGTGTTCTGTGAACGGCGCTCCTAGAAAACAGGCCAGGAGCTGTCTGCCAAGGAATTCCTGGTTTCTGCATTGACGTTGACACCCACAGGGTCCTCAGCCTCCTGTTAATGCGACGGGGGGACTCGCCCTGTCGGTTTGTCACTTTCCCCACTCGTTCAGCACAGGAGACAAGTCGCGAACACGCTGGCAGGAAGGCAACCGGCAGGAGATGCAATCAGCCCTGGCCGACGTGGCTCAGTAGGCCGGGCGCCGTCCCGCAAAGCGCCAGGCTGCCGGGCTGGGCGCCGTCGGGGCACAGGCCAGGGCTGCGGGCCAGTCCCCGTCGGGGGCACGTGAGAGGCAACCGGTCGGCGTTTCACCCCCTTTCTCCCTCCCTCCTCCTCTCTCTAAGGACAGATGAATAAAATTGTTTTAAAAAGGTGAAATCTATGTCTTCGCTGCAACAGGCTTCAAGTGTGTGGCCCCGGGTGTCCCCACATCCGCCTGCGGCCAGAGGCTCTTCAAAGCCCTCCCAGCGTTCCCTCCAGAGGGGCCTCCCGAAGTGCCCTGGGGACCCCACTTCCTGGCCACCTGGTCTAATGAAGCCACTAGGCAGAGTCCTCATTTCCGGGGAGATGTGTGAGACCTCACAGCAGATACTGGGACACTCAAAACAGAAGGGAGCGGAGGAACCTTCCAGAGCCCTGCAGCGCTGATTCCACGTGGCTGAACGGTCCCACAGGAGGACCGGACCCAACCGCTGAGGCAGCAGAGGGCTGGTGGCCAATGCTAAAATCTCCCGAATCTGCCAGCAAAGCCTCCGCCGCAGGAGCTGAAACACCAGCTGCTGGAGACGTGCAGGCAAAGCGGGCGCGACTCCGGTGCCTGCTGCCGCGCAGGGGAGACCCGCCTCTACGTGAGACATGCCCTGGGTGTCAGCGAGGCAGCGGGAATTCCGTGCAGTGCAGGGCCCCAGCGGGGCACACCCTTAAAATCTGGCCTCCCGGCTGTCTTCAGACGCCTTCACGTGCGTCTTAAAAAACGCAAAACTAGGGCTCCCTCACTGATTCCCTGTGGCAGACACGCTTACTCACTCGCTTCCAAATAAAGCAGCCCCCTCTCCTGAGTACCCCGCACCGGGAGGCGCTATTTAAAGCCGCTGCCATTCCTGTGTGGACAGCTGGCGGCTCCACCTGTCTACTGCCCTCGTGTCCGATGTCCCGAGACCCCGGGACACACTGTCACCTGCCTCTCGTGCTTCTCATGTCTGACCTCTGCAGTCTGGCCCTCAGAACTTGGCTGCGTGACCCGAAAATCTATTTCCGAGCAGACAGCAGATATTTACTGGGAGAACCCTCATCCCAGGCAGGATGCCAGGGCCTGGGGACGTGGCAAACCCGGAGCTGGAGTGCCCACCCCAAGGGCCTGCCAACCTCACGGGGACACCCCCTCCCCGCGGAGCCCGGGGGCTGGGCGCCGACGCCGGGTCACGTTCGACGCCTGCGCTGACTCCGCCGCCGCCGGGCAACAGGCCGGGGCCCTGGACGAGCCAGCGGCAGACGGGCGAGTGCCGACGGTGTCTGAAAGGGCGCCCGCTGTGCGCCCGGGGGCGCGGCGACGCCCCCGCAGCAGGAGGAGCCCACACGGGCGGCCGCGGCCCTTCGGTGACCGGGAAAGCAGCGCAGCGGTGAGACATCAGCATTAGGAAGGGTAAAGCGGACCCGCAGCCGGTTCTGCACGCGGAAAGGAGGCGCGCCTCGTGACCACGGGCCAGCACCCCACGCGTCTGCGAGCGGGCCATCCCAACCGCTTTCCTCCCCGAGGTCGGCCCGGGGCCCCCGGAGGCCCGCAAAGACGGCAGCAGTTTCCCGAGGCTTTACGGAACCACAGGAAGCTTCGCCAGAGACGGACTCCCCGGCTCCCGGCCTGTGGCCCCGGTGTCTACCCCTGTGCGTCTGCCTACGGGCTGAGCCCCCTCTGCGGGGAGGGCCTGGCCTCTAGGAGCTGCGCGCCCCTCGCGGGACCAAACTACTGCGGCCGGGGCAGGGCAAGGCCAGGAGCCCTGGCACCGGGTGCTTGGCTCTGGGTGACGCGTCCGAGGCCAGTGACAAGATGAGCAAGTCGTTCCATGTCCCCACCTCCCACGTCGGAGGCGTCCGGGGACAGAGCCCACGGGACGCACACGCCTGCTACGCCACCTTGTACGTGAACTTGATCTACAGGCAGGCGGGTGGGCAGGTCAGGGCTGGTTCGGTTCACAGCACCAGAACCTTCACTAACCACCACCCAGGCCCGGAACCGGGCGGCACCCACGCTGGGAGGCTGGGACGTGTCCCAGCCCTGAGGTCGAACCCACGGGAGTTCTCTCTCGAACCCCGAGAAAGCAGGGCTCGGGGTCAGTCCTCAAGGGGCGGAATCCAGAGAAAGCCGCCGGCCCCAGCTCTCGCTGTGTTTGTTTCCCTGACGCCTCTGCAGCCCTGAACGTGGCTTCCACGTACACACCCGACACACAGTTCCCTTTAGTTCTGGTCAAAGTCAAGCACGTCGCCGTAGGAGGGACGCCCCCATTTAACAAAGCAGGAGGCGCGCGACCCGCGGCCCGAGAACCGCTCGGTGAGGCTTGCGGCTCGGCGCCCAACGCTCCGCGGCCCCACCCGGACGCCAGGGGACCCCTTCGCCCTCCGGCCCCGGACGGCAGCGCCGCCCCCTCCCGCCCGACCAGGACGCCGGCTGTGGCGGTTCTTATCTGCCACGCTGGCAGTTCCCGCGCCATCCTGCTACCCAAGACGGAACACGCGATTCCGTGTCACACTCTTCTCAAGTCTGTGTGGCCTCACGTTTTAAAAATCACTTAGAACGGGGGTCAACGACAGCAAAAGGCCAGAAACAGTTCCTACCCAGTGCCTTTACTGTTCTAATTATGGCAAAAAACAACAAACGCTTCCATGGACTTAATTTTCCAGCAAAATACAGGAGAAAAGAAAAGCTCATCCCTCATTCTTTGAGGACAGAATACCCTGTACGTTAAAGCCAGTGACGTCAGCAGACGCGCCTGTAAGATTTACTTAAACTACCAAGCAAATGAACCCAGGCTCCCGGGGACCAGGCTTCACACGCCGTTTCGTCCCTGGTCAGACAGTCCCCTGCCCCTCGCGGCCCAGGGACCGCGCCCCAGGCTTCCGCTTTTGTCTCTTACGGAGAGAAACGAGGTTATTCCACACCGCACTCAACACCGCGGGCAGCTTCCTGGATCGGCCCTGGGCCTCGGGGGGTGATGACGTCCCGGGGTGCCCTGGGGCGTCCCCACAGACACGCGCTCAGACGTGCGCGAGCCCACTTTCCCCGAGACGCGCAAATGTGCCCCCTTTTTTTTTTAACCAGCTCTTCGCTGAGCAACCTGGGAAGTCTCCTCCGCCCACACGCGGCACGTCGGGGGCCGCGTCCCCTGCGGGCTTCCCTGCGGCTGGGAGGCGGAGTCGGCGCCACCCCAGGCGGAGGCCCTGCTCCGGCGTCGCCGCTGCGGCCTTGGCGCTGCATCCTGCCCGCGCCTGCGGCCCCTGGCTGCTTCCTGCGCCACGGGGACCGCGATGCCGTCGCAGAACCCGTCGCTCTGGCCCGGTCACCGCCGTGCCGCCCTTTGGAAGGAAGGGAACGCGTCCTTTCTCCTCGGTTTCACACTCACCTTTAATCACCGAGGAAAAAGCAGCTCGTGCCCCGTGGACAGTGTTGCACTAAGACATCCCAGACTCTCAACAAAGGAGGGTGAATATTTTTTTCCTGCCTGATTGTCACCACGTCCCCATCACGTGACTGTGGCCTCAGCCAGGTGCAGAGCAGCCAAAATCGTCAAAAACGCCCGAGAAACGTCATTCAGGTCGACCTTGGGCACAAGAGCCCCACAAGGAGACAAGGGTGGCGCGTCCCCCTCGGCCCCGCAGACGTCCCGTGACGCCGTGGCTCTTCCCCAACACCGTGCGGGGCCCGGGTGCCCCGAGCCTCGCAGAGGGCAAGCCCACCCCACAGAGGGCGAGTCAGGGACGACGCGGGAACTCCCGGCCACCAGCCTCGGCCCGCACGTCCCCGACCACCAGCCTGTGCAGCTGCCACAGGCAGCGAAGACAGAAACACCGAGGACAAGGCGCCTGGGGGCCCCGTGGCGAGCGCCCGGAAGCCAGCGTGACACCCACGCCCGCACGGCACGCGCGGCGACCGACGGAGCTGTCGCCACGTGCCCCCGGGGCTGCCCGGCACTCAGCCGACCACGGGCTGCCCACGGAACCGCAGCTGCGGCGCAGGACACGCGCGGCCACGGGCTGTGTCCCACAGTGGACATGCCCCTCGTGCCCGGGCTCCCCCGGAAGTCACCCCCGGAAGTCACCCCCGGCCGCACGGCCAGACGCTGCGCCTGCCCCCGGCCCCCACGGGGTGCCCCCCCGCCCCGCGCCCAGCACGTCGCGGAGCCGACGCAGGCGCCGCTGGCCCACGTCCACGCACCTCGACAATCCTGTCGTGAATCTGCAGGCCCCCGTCCTTGGCTGCGGGCCCGCTGTCCGCGATCCTGGAGACGAAGATGCCTTCGCTGGAGGACCCATCTTGGTTGTCCTTTGGATGAAAAGAAACACGCGTGAGTGCCAGGCCCCACAGGCCCCACGCCTCACGCAGCCCAGAGCGGCAACAATGGGAAAGCTGCTTGTCCCTCCAGCTTCTGTTGGCACGGAGAAAACCCTTCGCCCACTCCGGGGGCACGAGTGGGCCCCGCCACGCCGACCCCGAGCCTCGGTCTGCGTCCACGCGTCCGCCCCGGCCCATGTCGACGGGCCGCCTCCCTACGCCGCGCCTGTCCCTTCCCTGAGCTGCGAAAACCGTGGGTGGCTTCACCCAGCCCCGCTGCCCACCTGGCACCCAGAGGCCGCGCAACACCCGCCTCCCAGGTGTGACCAGGGGGCAAGGCCGTTGCCACACCTCCCTCCCGCGCCCGGGATGCCTCTGCCAGCGCTCACGTGCGGCGAGGCCCTGGCCCGCACGTGCGGCTGGTTCTGCGGAGGGGCCCCGCGGGGCCCGCACGGTGGCTCCCCGACGGCGCGTCCCCCGCGTCCTCCCAGCACGGGCCTTCCGGGACGCTGAGCAGCTCCCAATGCCCACGACAGCGCTTTCACTTAATTCAGTGACACTGAGCAACGCTGCGACACCTAATACTCGGACGTGGACGCAGGGGCCCCCCAGTCTCCTCAGATCCCTGCAGACCTTCCCAAGTCCAGGCGGCTCTTCCTGGGGCAGAGGAGAGCTCGCGGCCTCCGCGCCGGCCTTTTCTCAAAATCGGACGCTCTGACCACCTCCTCGGAAAGCGTCCCCGCGCTCGTTCACGGCCGTCTCTCCTTCCGGGCGGCACCACGGCGCCTTGGTGCCGGCGTGTGGCCCCCACGCACAGCCCCTGCTTCCCAAGCGAGGCACCCGGCAGGCGAGGGCAGGACAGTGCCCGGAAACCCCCACCCCCCGTGTGGGGCTCGCTCGCAGACGCCACTCGATCCACCTCGGTGACACCCGCCCGCTCGCAGAGACTCAGGGGGAACCCCCCTCCCGGGCCCTCTCCGAGGCACCAGGGTGACCGCTGTGATTCACAGACACCAGGTCACAGCCGGAAACGAGCACCGCGCGCTTTCCCGGGGCTGCCCCCGCGGGACGGCGCAGGTCTCCAGCTGCCGCTGCGTTCCATCCGCTTCCATCCGGCCCTTCCGAGAGGGACGGGCCGGGGTGCGGGGCGCGGGGCCGGACCGGCTGTCCTGACCTCCCGACCTCCGGCCCCCGCCCCCGCCCCGCCGGCTGCACAGCCACCTTCGCTCCCTGAACTTCCGCGGGTGCCGGCCCCCTCGCAGCCGCGGTGCCGGCCGCGGGGCCTGCCCTTGGGGGTGCCCTCAGGCACACGTCGAAGCCGCGCGGCCGCCCCTCGTGCGAACACACGCCCCAGCCCGTCACACGCGCACTCACAGCAGCCACAGGGGCCCGTCCTGTTAGTGGTTCGTTCGTGAGTGAAACCCCCGACCCGCCGAGGTTCGGCGACGTGCCCGGCCGGGGTCACACGGCGGAACGCAGCGCGGGGCGGCCTCAAGCTCAGCACAGGCTGCTCCCTCACACACGCCCTGAGCGCAGCTTCCCACTGAGGAAACGCCCGAAACACACAGGGGTTCGGAGGCCAGCATTCCAGGTGGCGGAACATTCCACCGGGGAGGCTGCAAGGCCTCCGCCGACCACAGAGGCTGACGGGCAAGCCCGGGCTCCCCAAGGGGTGACGTCAGCGCCTCGCGTCGAAGAGGCCTGTGTCTGCTCTGGCCTCACGGCTCCGCGGTTCTTGGCTGGAAGGAGAGCGGGATGGGGACGGGGCTCTGGCTTCGGTTCACGTCGCAGAAACTGCATCCAACACCCGTCGTTTTTCTCTGGGCACAACGGAGCGTTCGCGCGAGAACCAGAGAAACGGCAAACGGCACAGTTCAGGGGAAATGGAGGCCACATGGGGCGAGGACAGAGGGACAAAGAAAACCAGTCACGCCCCGGGCAGCTCGGGTTGCCCTGGGCCCTTCCTCATCCCCTCCTTGCGCAGCGACACGCGAACTGAGCTGCTGGCGGTGTGTGGTGTTTCTCCGGCTTGAGAAACATGGGGGGCCCCTGGCAGCAACAGGCACCTACCAGGGGCTAGGGGAGCGGGTGACGCCCAGGCTGGCCGCTGCTTCCTCGGGGCTGTGAGAACGGACGAGGACACCGCGGCTTCGCTAAGTGTGTCCGTACCACACGCAGAGCCCGTCGTGGCCTGGCTCTGCCGCGGCCCACCCAGTGTCTCCTGAGGACTCCTGGGGACACGCGTGTCCCTGGCACATGTTCTACCTGCGGCTCCTGACACCGCTGCCCATCGGCCCCTCGGGGCCCTGCCCCGTTTCCAGGCGGCACCGCAGGATTCATTTAGGTTTTGTTGCGTCCTCTCTGCTCATCAACCCACGTTTTAGAAAATGCCACGGTGAACGCGTGCACACGGCGCCCAGGGTTCCTCGGGGGACGCGCAGGGAGTCCTCGCAGAAAGACCCCGTGAACGGAGAACATTGAGCAACGCCCCCAAATTCAGCCTGGCTCGCACTTACATCTCTAATCTTTTAGAGGAAGAAGAAAATAACCTGAAGCTCATGCCTGGAGAAGCACGAGAAGGAACCAAAGACCCTCGCTCCCGCGAGGCTGGGCGCTGCCACCGCCGGGGAGGCGCCGTCCGGGACCCCAGCGTGCGTCCCGCGTCCCGCGGGCACTCGGCTCCCGCCTGCTGCTGCCGCCGCGCTTCACAGGCACCGCGTCCGGGACAGACTGGAGGCCTGCGGCCGCCGTGCGCCGAGCATGTCCAACAGCACCTGCCTCTCCTGCCCGAGTCACGTTTCGGTGCTTCTCTCAATGTCCCCACAGCGTCACGACGAGCACACACGTGTGGTGATCTGTGATCTGCCATCCTCGATGTTCCCACTGAGGCTGTGAGGGGCGCCAGAAACCACAGGCCAGTAGAAGACCGCGGACTTGACCGGCAGCGGCGCGGGTCCCGCTCTCCGCGCGCAGGACGGCCTCATCTGCAGGTGCCGCCCTCTGGGCTCCCGCAGCCGGAGGGCGGGAGTCCCTGCAGCTTCGCGGCCTTGGGGACCGGCGGGCTCTCCTGGGGGGGCCACGGAGCCGCGACTTGAGGCTGCAGCCAGCGCTCACATACCGTCCGAAAGCCCCAGGGCCCTCGGGGATGGTGCTGCATCCAGCGGCCTTCAATCCGTGAACGGACCACAAAGCTGGGTGGCCACACGCCTGTCCACTGCAAGGCTTCCCGAGCGCCCTGTGCCCACGGCTGAGACCGACCGCCCCCGCCCCCGACGGGGACGGACACGGGCATCGGCGCTGTGCTCGTGCTGGTCACGCAGCGTCCACTCTGCGGCCCAGAGGGGAGGGCAACTGTGACGTTCCAAGGTCTGACCACGTGAGACACACATTTGGTAAAGCTGTCGCTGCCACGGACAGTGGCTTCTCCGGTGGATTTGGGCAAAGTCACCACAGAAGCTTCTGGAAGGATTCACCATCCTCAATGCCACTAAGAACGTTCGTACTTCACGGGCAGAGGTCGAAACAGCAGCCGTAGCGGGGCCTGGCCGACGTCGACCCCGGCCCTCAGGACGGCGGCCGTGACGGCTGGGGAGAGTGCCCCTCGCACCGCGGGACCGTCCGCGAGCCACCGCCCGCCCCCGGACTCGGCCCAGTCGGTCACTCGTGTTCTCTGTGCTTCTTCCCCGACCCCCCCCCCCAGGACAAACTCGCTGACCGCAGGGACGCAAGCTCTGGCTGACAGCAAACAGCCCTGGTCAATGCGCATTCGTTAAACCAACTAGATTTTCTCTTCCTTTGGACTAGTTTCCTGTTAGGCTATTAAATGAGACGGTCAGCAAAAGAAACGAGCGAGAGATGACACACACTCAGGCCGTCCCACCGGGACCTGAGGCCCTGCCCCCCGCCCCCCGCCCGGGCCCCCGGGGGTGGCACAGACCTGTCCTCGCAGAGACAAGCCCTCAGGGGCTCGGCCCCTCCTCCCCGAGGAGGGACTAAGGCGAGTGGGCCGGAGTCGCGGTGGGAGGAGGCCAAGCACACGACCCGCCGGACGGCCGTCCCCAGCTGCGGGCCCCCCGGCCGTGCCAGGCGGCGCCCCTGCCCCACAAGCAGGCGTCACCCCGAATGCGGCAGCGGAACGAGCTGCCGCGTCACCAGGACGATGACACCGTAGGAAACAGCCACACTGAACCCCCCGTGTGGGGACGCGACGTAAACCACCAGGTCTCCCCTCACGGGAGCCACGGCCGGGGCGCAGCCCCCCGCCCCCCGGCAGCGCACGTACCGCGCAGGGGCGCCCGCCGATGATGTTGAAGCCGAGGGAGCCGGCGTCGCGGTGCAGGACCAGGGTCAGGCTCTTGGTCTCTTCGCCCTGCAGGGAATGAACAGGGAGGTCAGGGACACCCGCAAACAGGACGCGGGCGACCCAGGACCGTTGAGGCCCCTGCCTCTCGGAAAGGGCTGGGCCCAGGCCGAGCCCCCCCCTGCCCCGCCCCCGCCCCCGCCCCCGGTTTAGGTGGGGCGCTCAGCACAGTGCTACACAACCCCGGCCCCGGCACATGCCCGAACCCGCCAGCCCCCGGGGAGCAGGGCCGGGGCCCGGAGGGGGACGCTGGGGCGGGGGCGGTGGCCGTCCGCGGGGCAGCACGCCTTCGCGCCTGTGTCGGAGGGAGATCATCAGGATTTATGGGCAGAGGGGGCGGGGGCAGCAGGGCAGAGGGTCACAGACGAGTCCCAGGAAGCTACGCCCACCAGGCTCCCGGACGCCTGTGTTCTGAGGACCAGGGCGGGTGGAAGTGGGGGCAGGACACCGAGGCGGGGACAAAGCTCACGCACGCGCAGCGTCACCGAGCCCGCGCCGCCCTCCTGCGCTTCGCTCCTTGACGCCAACTCCCGGCCCACGTCACTGTCCGGCAGGCGGGGCTCTGGCGCGCGGCCTGCTCTCCCTTCGGGCACTTGGCAAGGGCCGTGGCGACACAGACGCCACGAGGGGGCCTACCCCGCACGTGCCCGTCCGGAGCCCGCCCTCCACGCGCTGAGGGGCCGCGAAGTGCGGCGGGCGGACGGGCCTCCCCTGGAGCCGTCCCAGACACAGGCCGCGCCCCAAGCGGGTCCGAACCTCGGAGCCAGGTGCGGGCGTCCGTGTTAACAATGTCTCCGGGCGGTGCCGACGGAGGGCAGCTGGAGAAGCTGGCTCCAGCTCAGCCTGAGGCCGGCGCCCGCAAACCCTGCGCCACCGGGCAGCTGAGGGACGGGCAGCGATGCCCGGTCGTTCCAGGGGACGAGGCCTGGCCCGCAGGAGCTGGTACCGACAGCCTTCCGAGTGTTTCGTATCCAGCTCAGCCCCTGACGGAGATGTGCGCACCACGGCTTGTGAAAAACAAAACTGTGGCGCGTGGAGTTTCCGAGGGACGCCAGCCCCTCCGGCCTGGGGAAAACACACCGCATCCAGTGCGGCAGAGCCCCCCCGAGGAAGTAAACAAGCCCTTCAGCAGCCTGAGCAGGAGCAGCAAGGGCCGCTGAGGGTTAACCAGGGCCAGAGCGGCTCCGCGGGCCTGGCCGGGGCCCAGGGGCTGAGGCCAAAGGAGGAGCCAGCAGAGCCGGGGCGTTCGCGGGCCTGAGGGGCAGAGCGTCTGTGAGCCCCGAAAGCGACGTCTTGTGCCCGGGCTGAACACCCCCGCTGCTCAGAGCATCAAAAGCATCCAGTTTTGATTCAAGTGCCGTATTTTTGGTTCAGAGAGAATTCACCCAAACACCCCAGAAAGAAAACAGAAAGGCACGAAAAATAACAAACAGGCCTCACAATGAGCGGCCGTCAAACCCGGGGAGTGAAGGGCTTATTTATAAACACGCGTCACTGGAAACTGCGCAGGCGGCCAGGTCACGCCAGGAACGGCCGAAGCGCGGGTCTCCTGCGCCCGGAACCGGCGCCGCTTGCGGGCCGGGCTCTGCCCCGGGGGCGGCTCAGGTCTCCCAGGGCCTCTGCAGCCTGTGCCCCCCGGGGAGCTCGGCGCTGTAAATATTTGCCCTGCGCCCAGCTCGGCCAGCTGCTGGGGCCGCAGCTGACAGTCAGGCGGGGCCGGCAGAGGGGGAAGCCTGCGGCCTGGTGTGGGCCGCGGAGGGGGCTGGGAGACGCGGGGCGGGGGAGGCAGACGCTGGCCTGGGGCCCGCAGGGCAGACACGCTCCCCTTGGCGGAGCCGCAGGACAGGCGACCAGAGAGCGGAGCCCCAGCTCACTGTCCCCGCTACGGAAAGCATGGCCTCCGCCATCAGGAAACCCTGGCTCCCAGGGGGCAACCCCTCCCCCGCCCCCGCCCCTGCCCCCGCCCCCGCAGAGAACCCTGGACAATATCTGGAGACATTTTTGGTTGTCAAAACTCAGAGCGGGGGAGGGGCGATGCTGACAGGGATCCAGCGGGTCGAGGCCAGGGACGCTGCTCAACACCCCACAGCAAAGACCACAGGCCAAAGTGTCCAGGGTCCCAGGACCCGACCCTGCTCTGCCCTGAGCTGCTGGGCGCCTTCGGGCAAGTTCTGCGACCTCTCTGGCCTGCCCGCCCGCCTGACTCAGAGAATCAAACTGATGAGGCACGAACGCGCCATCCTGGGCGGCCGGCGCAGGCCGTCACTCACTGAGGGGCCTGGCGTCCACACCCAGAGGCAGCGGCAGCCGCGAGGAGCGCCGGAGAGGGGCGCGTGCAGGCTCAGAACCCGACTCTGGCACCGACAGGCTAGGACCCGGGCCCAGCACGGCCCCCCCGCAGACCCCGTTTCTTCACCAACAAAACGAGAAGCATCGCAGCTGCCTCATGTGACCAGGACGGCACAGCTGAGCCGGGCGCAGCACAGGACCCAGGCCAGACTTGGGCTCCCGCCGCCTCCAGGCTGCGGGGCGGGCTCAGTGGGCGAAAACCATCGTGGGCCAGGCCTTGAGCCCGGAGCCCCCACCCCCGCCGGGCACAGCGCCAGCCAGGCCCTCCTCTCCTGACGGCCGACAGCAGCTGCTGCACGTTCCGGAAACCTGGAGCACCTGGACCGAGCCACAAGGCCACCCAGCCGGGCAGCACAAAGCCCGGACCCTGAAACAGTTCAGATTCACCGGACTCCGCCCCAGGACGGCTTCAGGCCCGGCGTCGGCCCCTTGCAGGCTTCCTGGACTCCCCGGAGGAGCCGCACAGGGGTGCCGGGCTGGGCTTCATCTCCCGTCCCCGCGCCAGGGGGCACGGATTCCAACTGTAGAGCCGGTCAGCAGCAGCCCAAGGTCAGCCGCGGGCGCCGGCCGGGCCCTGCACAAGCCCAGCCCTCCCTGCCGAGGCCCCTCTCCGGGCCCCCTCCGAGGTGTCTGAGCCGGGACGCAGGTCCTAACTCACCCTGTGCGCCAGTATCGTCCCCTGTGGGTCACGGGTGTAGGGACCACGTTTTCCCACCTCAGAAGAGGTTAGAAGGCTTCCCCCAACGCACCCTGGCTGGTCTAGCAGCCAACCTTGGACCCTGTGCCGGCTCCGCTCCCTGGTTGTGGGCCCCTTCCAGTCCTTCCAGCCTCCTGAAGCCGCTGTACCGTATTTCACCCTACGTGCCTAGTAATCTGGAGGGACCTGAGTTTACAAGCTCAGGCTGACTCAGCGCCCTGTTCCCGGGGACACAGCTGACAAGTGGCGGGAGGAGGGGGAGGCGGGGATGCTTCTGGGAAGCTCGTGGCATCCCAGTGCCCCAGGGACGAGATGGGGAGGTGCCCTGGGTCCCCGGGGCCTGGGACGGGGGTCTGGCACGCGCTTACCTTGCTGCCAGCCGGCGCGGCCACGCAGCGGCTAAGCGAGTCGAGGCGCGCACTGTACTCGGTGAACTTCTTTTGGTAGCGCAGGGCGGTCATTTGCAGCTCCAGCTGCGCCGCGGCCAGCTGCGCCACCAGCGACTTCTCGCGCTTGCCCGCGCGCAGCGCCTCCTTCTTGAGCGCCTTGTGCAAGGCGGCGAGCCGGGCCTGCAGCGCGCCGTTGTGCGCCCGCAGGGCCCGCGCGCAGCAGTGGCCGCCCGCGCGCAGCTCCCCGCGTGTCAGGGGCAGCCCGCAGCCCTCCTGGCAGCGGCCCACGGGTCTCGCGTCGCACGCATCCCGCATGTGCGCCTCCAGATCGCGGCGCAGCAGCACCTGGGCGCACCCCGCGTGGCGGCAGCGCGCGGGGGCGAAGTCGCAACGCTCCAGGTGCTCCGGCAGCTCCTGCAGCTTGACCACTCGGGCGCAGCCCCGCGCGGCGTGCGCGCACTTAATGTCCAGTTTGAGGATGAGGCGCTTCAGAGGCAGCACGTGGTTGAGCTCCTTGGCCGACAGGCGGCCGCGGCAGCGCGCGGGGCAGCTGCCCTCCTGCACCACCCAGGGCAGCACGCAGCCCGCGCAGAAGACGTGGCCGCACGGCGTGGTCAGCGGGTCCTCCAGCACCTTGCGGCACAGCGCGCACTTCAGGTCCGGGTCCACGTCGCCATCGAAGCGGTCCAGCTCGAAGCCCATGGTGGGGCCGGGCCGGGGTCGCCGCCGAGCGGCGCCCTCCCTGCCGCCCGCCCTGCAAGGAGCGCAGACCCGGCCGCGCGCGCGCTCTCCGCGGACTGAGCCCAACTCGGCAGACTTCTCGGAAAAGGCCCCGGGCTCCTCCGCCGTATTTGCGCGAGCGCGAGCGCACGCACATCCCGCCGGCGCCGCCCGCCTGGCCCGCCCGGCCCGCCCGCCGCGCCGGGGAGGCCCCGGGGTCGCCGAGAGGCCGCGCCCCCGCGACGCAGCCGGCAGCCGGCAGCCTCCTCTCCGGGGATGCCTCTCGCTCGCTCGCGCTCTTCGCTTCCGGAGGCAAATTCCAGCGAGAGAGGCTCGCGGATCCCGGAGCCGCGGCTGCCGTCGCCCCGCCCGCCCGGCGTCGCGGAGCCCCTTCCGGGACCACCGCCCGCCCTGTAGTCCGCCTCCCGCCCCGCCCCCGCCCCCTCCCCACCCCCGCCCCGCGGCCGGCGGCGGCCGGGAAACCGCTGGGGCCGCTACGCCCGCACTTACGGTCGCTGCGGAATCCGGCCGGGACAGTTGGGAGCCCTTGGCCCCAGCGCCGGCCCTGCGCCCCGGTCCGCGGCCTGGTCCCCACCTGACGCGACCATGTGGGAAGCTCAGGCTGGGACGAGGCGAAAGGAGCCCTGCGGGGTCGTGTGCGGCAGAGATTCTCAGACTGTAGCGCGGGGGCAGCGGTGACCCGGCGTGTCCGCAGCGTCTCTAGGAGTCGCTGACGCTGCTGGCCCAAATTCGGGCTGGAGCGTCCTCGAACCTGGGCCTTTGCGACCAGGGCGGTGCGCTCCCGGCGCCTGGAGCAACGCCCCTGGGCGTTGAAGGAAGACGGTGGGGGGATTCACCTCCGCGGCCGGGTGACCTAAGTGAGGCGGGAAGTGGACTCCGAGCTCCGCGCAGCTCCGGGCCTGGAAGCAGCATCCGCGCTGCCCCTTTGCTCTGGCTGCGCCCCTTCTGTGGCTGCGCAGCCCCCCGCCTTTGCTGTTTTGCTGTTTGGGGGTCACTTGTTTGGCACTGACTTTTAAGAAGCTGTCACTGGACAGTGCCCCTTAATCCGCGTTGGTGGCCCCTTGCTGTCCATGTGGGGGGGGGGAACTATCTTTTGACCCTCCAACCACCCACTCCTCTGAGGGGGGGGGGTGGGGGGGCGCGTGCGGCGTAACGCACTGGCCCTGGCGCAGCGGGCGCGCTTGGCAGGAGCCCTCCCTGGGTGTGTCTGTGAAGCCACTGGCAGGGTCTGGGCGGGTGGGTAGGAAACACGTCCTTCCAGCAAAGGGGTGTGGACATCAGTGGGCGAGTCTTCAGACCAAGCTGGTTCCAAGCCGCAAGCCCAGCCCCCCGTGCAGGTTAGTGCTCACGTGGGCGCGGCTTCTCTAAGAGATGCCCCTCTCACCCCTACCCGAAGCGGATGAAGCTGAGGCCACAGAGTGGGGTGATGGGGCGGCCTGGGCCTCCTCAGGCAAAGGACAGTCTGTCTGAGCCACTCCTCGCTGGTTAATTTTAGTATCGGGGGAAAAAAAACCTCCTAGAATGTCAGCATATTTTTTAGTGGCTGAATTTAACAGACAGGGGACTGGGCAAGTAGAGCAGCCCATTCCCAGGAGGGTGGTCAGTCCAGGCCCGGGGAGCGGGTCGGGGAGGGGGGAGCGCTCGTTCCGCTGGAGCGGGCCCAGGACCCAAGACAGGCGAGGAGGGGAGAGCAGAGCCTGGCGGGGGCGGGGGGAGCCGGGGCTCGCAGGGCAGGACTTTGGACGGCCGGGCCAGTGCTGGGGGCACGGTTTGCTCAGGCCTAGCTCCATCGCAGAGCGGTGGCATCGCGCCCACGTGATGCCTCACATTGGCCAGGGACAGCCTCCCGTTCCTGCTCCAGGCCAGCTCGGCTCGGGGGCCCAATCCCAGGTCGCCACCCCTGCATGAGGAGCCGGAATCCCAGGGCAGCTGGTTGGCAGGTCGCACCAGCACTTACGACACTGTTCCCAAAACAGGGTCTATGCTGAGTTCTGCACAACCAACTCCCGCAGGAGCGGCCGGGTCACGGCCTGCTTGTGACCAGCAGACTTCGCACGAGGCCCCACTTCACACCCACTAGGACAGTGAAAGTCAGACAGACAGACAGACAGACTGACCGAGGAAGGCTGGCAGGGACTCGGAGAAGTTGGAACCCTCTCACGCGGCTGGGGGACTGCCAGCGGCCGCCTCACTGCCCCCCGGCCTGGCCGTCGCTCAGCACGTGCCGTGGGGCCTGACCGCAGGGCCCAGCAATCCCCCTCCTCAGCGTGTGCCCACAACAGCTAGGGACAAACACGCTACGGACGCTCGGCCGCGGGTGTTCACACGGACGCGTAGACGACCCCGTGAACCTGCCCGCTGCCCTCTGCGCGGCTTCCTCCCCAGGGGCCTGCGCGGCTGCACCCCACTGGCTCGCCCAGCCCACTCGAAAGAGCCTCCTTGTCCCGGTAGCTGCAGTGCAGGCCCTGCTTTGGGGCACTCGCCTGTTCCTGGGCCAGGGGCGGGGGACGGTCTCAGACCCCAGAGAGGAAGGGCGCCGGGCGAAGCACACGGGCACCCGCCTTCCGGGAGGAGGCCGCCCCCACAACGCCAGTCACCCTCCCCCCGTCCCTGGCGCACTGGCTTGAGGCAAAGGGAAAACGCGTGTGAGAAGGCAACAAAAAGCTCTTTTTAATAGATGCATCCAAAATGACTTGTGCAACCACAGACCCTCCTCCTCGAGCTAAATCACACGACGGTGCAGTTTCTAAAGTGGGTCAAACCTTTAAATTTGAGCAGAATCCTGCCATGCTGGACGCTGGCTCGCGGTGGACTTTCGCCGAAAGCAATTGACCCAGAGTGTCACAGTCCAAACGCATTTCTAGGACAGGTTTCTAAAGCATTAGAGGCCCTTGGTTACTCCTAAGAAAGAAAAAAAAACAAGGAATACAATTTGAAGAGTGAAGACCCACGAAAACCTGGAACCCCCTCATCCAAAGCTGGGGGCCAGTCACCACAGACGGACGGGCAGGCATGAAGTCAGAGAAGCTAGCGGTTTCCACTCATAAATGAAAAACAGGATCCCGCCACTGGTTTCATTAATAAATCGAACATTTTTAATTTGGAAAGTCTGTTTTGCAATATTCAAGTTTCACTGTACAGGTTGGGTTGTTTGGTTTTTTTGTTTGTGTTTTTGTTGTTTCTTTTTTTATGAGCAAGCTCTTTAAAGTCCTTGCCACTCAGGCCTGTGATCCAGGACCTCGTTAATTTTAATTTTTCTCCTGGCACCTCCACCACTCTCATTTACTCTGTCTGTAAAATTAGGATAATAATCATCTCCGCTTACCTCACACAGGTAATAATCGTTAATTAACTGATTTTTTACACTGGAAACCCCGGAAGACTGAACACGGTGCTCGGTGTTATTATCTTGGGCTGGTGGGGAGGGTCCGACCGTGTCCTGGGTGACGTCGCAGCCTCTGAGGCTGCCCTTCCACGTGGAGGGGCACCAGCGGCTTCCCCGCGCCCCCCGGGGCCCAATGTGACAGGCAGGACGCCGAGCACGGGGCCGGTTTCTGGCGCGCCGAAGCCGAGGGGGACGGCTCAGAGCCTCCTCCGTGGGCCTCTTTCCAGCTCAGTGTGGACCGCGGCTGCCACGCGGGAGGGTTCTGAGCCGTGGGCCCCTCCCCCGTCCCACTCCAGCCCACGTAGGACACGCCACTGTTTCATTTAAAGACGCTCCAGTGTATTGAAGAAGAGACTTCCCATTGTTTGGGGGTTTGTTTCTTTTCTTTTTATCATTTTTATGACTAGAGAATAACTTCTTTTCTCCTGGGAGGGCCTCAGGCAAAACATTCTTGTGCTGTCAGCCAACCAGGAGAAATGTGATGGCCTCTTCCTTTGAAATCCTGTCCTGAAACTGTGGTTTCAGTGCCCAGAGCTTGTGGGCACTCGGCACTGAAAAAGCAAAAACAAAACATGAAGGAAAATAGTCCTCAAAGGGTGTGGTGTTTCCAGTTTAACTGAAGGTTCCTTTCCAATAAACAGAAGCCACCTGAGCCTCGCTGTTTCCCACCCCAGGCTGGAGCAGGCAGGAGAGAGCCTCTCAAGCAGCTGGCCCGGGGCCGCGTCTCACGGGGCAGGGCTGCCATGGAAAATCTGCCGCAGCGGGAACGTTCATCTCTGCGGCTCCAATGGAAAATGCGTCCAGGTGCCGGCCGCCTGGGCCTGGCCCGCGGCCACCGCACCCTGGCGGAGACGAGGGCCTCAGAGTGGGAGCCCAGATGAAAGCGCCCGAGGCCAGAGGGCTGGTGGGAACCTTCGCAGTGGCTTGTAATTTACCTGTGGGTTGCGCCAGCCTCCAGATCGAGATAAAGCCGGAAGCGGAGCGCGCAGCCGGGCCTCCCAGGTCCCGGGACGGCCAAGGTCCTGGGGGTCCTTTCCGCTGCGGGAGGTGGGAAATCGGGTGACCGTCCCGGACCTGCCGCCTGGCTGGGACCCCGTTTGGGAATGGAACGGGGGCGCGGCCGAAGAACTGAACGCTCCCCGCGTGGCGGCACGGGTCCAAAGGGGCGGCAGCCAGCATGCTTCGCCGGGGCGCCGTGGGTCCTCCCGGAACGGACATCCCCGCAGGCGGACCCGGCCTTTTCTGGGAGGGGGGCCGTTGATAAAGATGTACCGAACCGAACAAATACCAGACAGGGTCCGGCACAAAGAACACCCATTTTTATGACAAAATCTTTTATTACAAAATCATAAGCACGTAATTCCGTAACAACAACATCACAGTCAGGCCCACCTCGGGACGTTCAGATGACACGTTCAAATCGAAACTATAAATTATTGCGCCCATTCGCTCACCCTCCGAAGCTCACCCCGCCAGGTGTTCCTTCTGCTGGGCCCTGTGTCCACAGGACTAAACAGTGAACGTGACCTGAGCCGCCTAATGCCACCAGCCGGTTCTTTGGAAAGAACTTCATCGCAGGACCACCACCTGCGATTGTCCAGACAGGACGTACTTTCGGCTTTGAGGGCCCCACCATCCCTGTCACAACTGGGCAGCAAAGAGGGTCACCGCCTCGTGGGACCGCGCGGCTGAGGTGGTTTCCCATAAAACGCTGTCATCAGAAGGGCGGGATCGGGTCCGCGGGCCTCGGTTGGCTGCCCCTGTTGTAGGCGAAAATACTGCCTCTTCGGAGACGAAATCAGCCGAACGTGACCGCGAGACCATCACGGTGACACGGGGTGACAGGGGCCTTCCAACGCGGGTGCTCAATGAATGGCAGTGCTTTGGACAGAGGGGACAGGGGACATCACAGACTGGGGCTCAGGAACACCCCCTGGCACATCCTGGTTAACGGCGCCTCAGGGCCGCGTCTGTCACAGGCAGAGGCCCCGGTCCCTGTCTCGCAGGGGGACGCACGAGGGGGACAGTGTGTCCCTCCGCGTGCCCGTGTGCGGTGAGCGGCCCGTCCGCGGCTGGTGCAGCGGAGGCGCCCGCCTGAGTCGGTGGCTGGGACGGGCACCACTGGCCTCCATCGTCACCTGCTCCCCTGCTGGGTCTCGGCCCAGGAAGTATCTGCAGACCGGGGCTGTGCGGGCAGATGGCCCGGGTCCGGGGGGATTTGCTGCACCCCGCCCCCACCCCGCTCCCCGGAAGCGACGGAGGGAGGCGGCCGCGGCGGAGCCGCAGAGGAGCCTGGAGACCTTCGCTGCGCTGCGCAGTCGCCAGTCAGCGACTGCAACAACCATGACGTCCCCAGAACAGACACTGTGAAGACGCGATGTCCTCTCTCTGCAGGAAAAGGGGCCGGTGGTCGCCTGGGCAGCAACGTGACAGCGAGTCGCCGGCCTGTCCGCAGCCTCCCAGGCTCGGCTCCGGCGCCGGGCGCCGCCCATCCCGTCCACGCGCCGAACTGAGCGGCGCCGAGGCGGTTTCCCCAAGGACTGAGCACACAAACCTCCCTGAACCTTCTCTTAACTGAGCTACTTGCCGTCCCTAAAGCGCCGCATTTTAGATAAAGTTGGGGAATTCGACAGAAACGCCCGAGCCTGGCGCCTGAGAGCGGCGGCAGCGGCGCCAGCCGAGGTCGGTGCCGGCGGCAAAGGGCGCGGCGCCTCTGCTCTCCGCTCCGGGGTGCACGGCGCCCCCCCGTGGAGAGCGGCAGTCACAGGGCCGGCGTGGCCCCAGACACGGCCGCCGTGGGCTGGGTCCCGCGGCAGGTGACGGGCAGGCAGGCGCGCCGAGGGCGGGTGCCGCCTCCGGGCCCTGGCTGCTGCCCTCGGGGCGGGCTGGCCGCACCGTGCGGGGCGCACAGAGCACAGCGAGGTCGGAGCCCGGTCTCCACGCTGGCGGTTCCCGGAGGGCCGCGCCCACGCAGAAGCCTCCGCCCCCACACCCTTCCCCCCGCGAACAGGTCTGCGGCTTCCTCTCCTCAACTGACCCCCCACCCGGGGCCACCTGCGGGGCCTCCTCGGGCCCAGGCCCCTGACCCTGACGGAACCCTCAGGCGTTGGCCTGGGGTCGAGGAGAAGCCCTAGGGGTGGCCCCCGCCAGGGGACGCCCCCTTCCTGCTCGAACCCCGGGACGCGCCCAGCCACAAGCAGCCGCCCTCGTTTCTCGGGCCCCCACCATCCGTCCGCGGGGCCTCACTTTGAGGACTTTGACCTCCGTATTTTGACCTCTTAACTCCAGGGCCCTCCCGCAGCCGCCCTCCCCGCCCCCGCTGCCCCCCCCCCACCGGCGGCAGAGCCGGCGCCGCATCCCCCCGGGGGCCTGCCCGGGACGCAGAGCCTCGGGCCGGGCCCAGACCTGCCGGCCCAGACCCGCCTCGCGGCCGGACGTGCAGCGCGACTGGGGACCGAAGCTGCGGCTCGGCAGCTGCTCCGCCCCTCGGCCGCGGAGGCTGCCCCTGCCTGGCTGAATGGGGGGGGGGGTGCTCTGGGCTGTGGCCCCTTCTTTCTCACGTCCCAGGGAATCCCAGGGGCAGCCGCGGTGAGCGCAGCGCTGATGTTGGGGAAACTGCCGCCTGGTGACGCGGGTTTCAAGGTCAGCCCGCGGCCATCAGGGGCCGGACGTCAGGATGCCGCTGTGACCCATGGCTCGCGCGGCTGCCCAGGCGCAGAGCCTGAGACGAGGGTTTGGGCAAAAGCGACTCGTAGGGCGAGCTCCCGGGGACAGGGGCCCGGGTGACTCTGGGCGCGGGGGTGCGGGCGCAGCCAGGCTCTCGCCCCGCGGTGGGTGCCGGGCCGAGGACAGCGCCCCACAGGTCACCGGCAGGCGGCCGGGCGGTCGGGGTGGAGGACGCGGGCCGGGCCTGCGCCCGGGGGTGCCTGCGCCCCTCACACTGGGGCGCAGGGCGGCGGTGAGGCTGCGCCGCCACCTGGCCCCTTCCCTCTCGGGTGCCCCTCCGAGAACCGTGCGCGGAGAGCCCCGTGTGGGCCGGGTGGGATCACGTGGGAGCCAGAGAAAGGTTCATTTCCAGGGCAGGAGGTTAAATAAAGGCAAGAGGTTCGCTGGCTTTACAGCCACAAGCGTGTCTCCTCTTCAGCGAGTCGAAGAGACGCGGCTGAGGGGACAAGGAGCCCCCAGGGCCGCCTGCGTCGCGGGCGAAGCGGAAATGCGGGGCCTGGCTCAGACCCAGGCCAGCCGTTGCCCCGGGGAGCCTGGGGAACGTTGCACAACTTCCGCAGGGAGGGAGTTTTACAGCACACCCCCCGAAAGGGCTGGTTCTGGATCTCGAGTGTCGCCTCTCACATCCAACTCTAAGCGGAGACCCCCAGGCTTCCTTGCAGGTCTGATGGTTTGTCTCTTTTCCTGCCCCCCACCTCCACCCCAGAACCTGCGGGGTCACTGCCAGCAGCCGCGGTGCCGCCGGCCGTGCGAAGCTGTCACCAGCTGGGCCCTGACTCGTCCCCGGCGGCGAAGGTCCTCTCTGTGCCCTTGCCCCGTGGAAGCTTCGCGCGCGGTGGGAAGAGCCCGATTCAGTCGTGTGACCTGGGCCAAGGTCGGACGAATCCTGCTGGCCCCCTGGGCTCAGATGGCCCGTGACCTCGGAGTCCATTTTATACGTTTAAAGGGTTGAAAAGGAGTCAGAGGAAGAACAGAGTCCGTGGCCTCTGAAAATTACGTGACATTCACTGGCCACCTGTGGGCCCACGCGGCTCCTCCCCCCGCGGCGGCCGCGGGTCCTGGTCACGCCCCTCCCGCCCATCCTGTGGGGATGTGTCCGCCGATCACATGTGACTGTCTCCCACGCAGACGTCACACGGTCCAGCAGGACCCCTCATCCACGGACCGGAGAAGCCTGCTGGGCACGGGCACAGAAGCCCTTGGCCACTGTCCCAGGTGTGGCCCCTGGGCGTCGAGCGACCCAGGACCCGGTGCTCAAAGGCGTCTGCCCACGGGGGACAGCGAGGGCGGGGACCAGGGGGGGTCCCCAGCCCAGGCTTCGAGTTACTGTTGCCGAGGGGAAGGCAGGTGCCAGACGGTGTCACCGTGAGGTGGGAGGCTCTGGACCAGCCGCGGGCGTGAGGACTCCTTCACCTTGACGCAGGCCACTGGATGTTCTCTGGTAACGAGCAGGCGTCCCTGTCCGAGCCACACGACAAGAGCGCGTGCCCGTTGGGCGTGTGACCGGCCGAGAGGCCCGGGGGTCAGCCAGGCCCTGGGGAGCCCGACGTGAGGGCCTGGGGACCGCGCATCACGGCCCGGCCCGCAAGCACAGAGCCGGGGTCCCCAGCTTCGTTATCGCGTCCCTGTGACACTCCGGACACCTTGGGGACCCGCGAGAGATGATGCTCTGGGTCGGGGCTGGTGCTCGCTTCCACCCTGCGGCCGGGGTGCGGCCGCGGACAGAGCAGCTCGGCGCACGCCCTGCAGAGGTGCAGGCGCACTTGCCTCCTGCCGCCTGAGAGCGGCCGCGGGTGACGAGAGGACAGGCAGGGCGTCCAGCGAGGGAGGAGGTCGTTGTGTCTCCAGGTGAGAGGTGGCGGTGGGCAGGGACCGGCGTGGAAGCGGAGTAACTACTCCAGGCTCGGGAGGGACGGCGCAGAGCCAAGGAGGCTGAAGTTCCGCTGCGACAAAAACACTTGCTGAAGTCACTAACTCGCCCGCGGGCGGCTTCCGGCCGAGCTGGGGGGCACTTGCCGGGCCGCCGCGCCGGCCGCACTGACCCATGCACCGGATTTGGGCACTGACCCCGAGTCCCCAGGCCTGGTGGCCCGTGACCGGCTGAGTGCGACTCTGTGGAGTGGGTTCCAGGCCAACGTAGCTCATCCAGCTCCCGCTTCATGGACGGGGTCAGAGGAGAACCTGACCGGCCGCCTTGGCCCAAAGCCCCACTGACCTCTGTCCTCTGCCCTGGCCGACTGGGTCGGCCGTCGGGGACAGTGACCGTGGCGGAGTGGAGAGGCTCTCTTTGGGCTGGAAACGCGAGCGCAGGCTTCTGAGGAGAGGACAGCAGAAGACTTCCCGACGGCCGGGTCGCACAGATCCTGCCAGAGCCTGAGCATCACCCGGACGAGAGGGGACCGCGTTGCGATATTTATCGTGGCTCCTGCTTATTACATTTTTTTATTTGGCCTTTGGAAAATATGCCAGAGACAAATGTCGTGGTTGTTACTGATGGTTAAATTCCGTAATTAATTTTAAACTCAACGTGACCTACTGCTGTTTCTTTAATCTGGCTACCGAGACTCCTCGAAATTCACGTTAGCCAAGGAGCCAGCCTGACAGGGGGGTGGAGCCCAGGAGCCGGTTCCTCCCCAGTGACGTCCTGGGCCGCGTGAGCCCCGGGGCCTCCGCCGCCGGGCGCCAACTTGAGTTGCGTTTATGAGGTGCCGCGAGCCACCCCTCGGTGCCTCGGTTTCTCCAGCTCAGCCTGGCCCCGGAGGGAGGATGTGGCCTGGATGGGGGGGCCCAGTGCCCGGCCCCCGTGCGCAGCCTGGGCAGGGACACGGGAAGGGAGGGCTAGGCTGGCCAGTCGCAGAAAGGCGTCCCCGGTCCTGCGTGGAACTGAAGGCAGGACCCTAGACCCGCTCGCGGCCCGCCAGGGCCTTCCCATCAAAGGGACCGGGACACCGCGTTACGGCTTTCCCTCTGCTGCCTGGCGCCACGCATTGCTGGACGGGGGTTGGGTCATGCGTGGACCACCGTTTGGCGGCAGGACTGTGAGAGGAAGGCGCAGGAATTCCTTCGGAGGCGAGGTGCCGGATCCAACGGAAGGGTCTTCGCCGGGAGCCCGCCCAGGGCCTGCTCTCACGTGGAAGGCCGCGCGGGGCCCCCGACAGGCCAGCCGGACGCCGCGTGTTTGTTTTCATTTGTGAATCCAATGGGTCTTAGAATCCACTTCAAAAATACATAAATATTTTCCTTGGAAATGCAGATACTTCCTGCCTTTATGAAGGAAAAACAAATGAAAGTTGTTTGTTTGGAGGAGCAGATGCCAGAGGGATGCAGCGCGGGGTGGGGCAGAGGAGCTGGCCAGCGGCCTCCAACCCCAGCTGCAACCTCTGACCCCCGCCGTGACCTCTGACCCTGGCTGCGACCTCGCGCGCCTCAGGCCTGCCCTCGCCCCAGCCTCGGTGCCAGCAGTACAATAGCAGGGAAACGGTGCCGTAAACGTTAAGGTTCCTTCTAGCTCCTCCGTGTCCCAGCCAGAAGCCACTGCCCCTTCTGCTTTCATTTCTCAGCCCCAGTAATTCAATAGGATTGGGTCTAACTTGACCCAGGCCCAGAACTGTCCCCAGAGCCTCTCCCCGCCCTCCCCACCCCCCCCGCCCCCCGCCACGACCGAGCCGTGTATGAGCTGCATGCACCAGCTCTGAGAGCACTGTTTTCTGATATAGTTGGTCTTTGTCCACAGGGGCCCTTCCTGGTTCCCGGCTCCCAAGCTACATTTGGACAGTAACAAAGGTGTCCCTTGTTATACTAATGAGGTGGCTTTTGGGTCCCACCCAAGGGCCAGGCTGGTTGTCAGCAGGAGCCACCCCGGGGCCGCAGGGCTGGCGCTGTCAGCCTCGCGCCCGACCTCGGGGCGCGGACCCGCGGGCGGTGGGCGCGGCCGCGGTGGCCCATGACCCCGTCGGGCACGAGTGGGGGGCGAGGCCCGCGTGCACCCGGATGCCGGCTCTCAGCCCTTCTGCCCAAGGTCGAGGAACCAGGCCCCCGCCCTGTGTCGCGGCTTCTCCGGTCGCCTCCCTCGCTGGGTCGCTGTGCGGGGCTCGCGCGCCAGCGGGACAAGCTGCTTCGTTCCGGCCCCCGCCCTCTGTCTCTCTCCGCCTGGCGGTTGTTCCTTATCCTTTAATAGCCTCTGTAATAAATGAGTTAGTGGGTTTTCCTGAGTTCTGTGAGCAGTTCTCACAAGCCACGCACATCCGCGGAGGGGCCGTGGGGCTGCTGATGGGCCGCGGGCGGGTCGGAAGCACAGGTGCCGTGGCCCCACGGCCCCTGACGCGCAGCCGGGGCTGCTGCAGGCTTGCGCGGGATCTGATTCCACCTCCAGGCGAGAATGCCAGCACCGAGCTGACCTCCTGGACCCCTGTTCGCCGGCGAATTGCTCGTCAGTGAGAGGAGCCTCCACACAGGCTGGGATGGGGTCTCAGGATCCCATTCGCCCACTCGAACGTTCCCTGCCCCCTCCGGCGGCCCCCAGGCAAAGCAAGACGCCGGCCCAGGGGGATGGACGTGAAGGGCACACTGGCTTTGGCCCCCCGTCCGTATGTGCTTTGCTCGCTTACAAACACACAGACTTGTGGTTAAGTGTTTACAGGCCTTATTTACGGAACAGATGATGTAAACAATTATTGTAGCACCAAGAAAACATACCATCACAGAATGAGTTGAGTGTTGATACATCTTAAAATATTTGACTTTTCTCTTGGAAGAAAACAAGGGCGAGGAAATGTGAGCAGCCCCAGCCTGCATGTCTGGCACGTAAACTCCAGCCCCATCCCAGCCGGCTGTCCACCGCCTGTCCTCCCAGCGGAAGACGGGAAATCCCTCAGTGTTTTCCTTGCAGTTTGTGCAGCCAATTTACGTGAGGCTACCGAGGATAATTAATGTTGTCTGCATATTGATTCATATTAGAAAGTGTATAAGCTTATTGTCAGTATGTATTAAGAGAAGTTTACATTTGAACGTAAATTCTCATCCTTGTTTATCTTTCTCACAAGCTTTTTAAAATGTAAAGACTATTTTTAGAACTGTTTTTGTTTCATGACAAAGTTCAGAGGGAGGCACTGATACTTCCCAAGTGCCCCCGCCCCAAACAAGCACAGCCTCCGGCGTCAACGCCGCCCTGCAGAAAGGGGCGTTCTGACCCCGGATGGCCTGAATGGACCCATCACGGTCACTCAGAGCCCACAGGGCACCTGAGGGTCCACCCTCGGCCTGGCGTGCGCCGGGGTCTGGGCGGTGTGGAATGAGGCGATCCCCCAGCACGCTGCCCTATGGAGCAGCGGCCCCGCCCCGGGATTCCCCTGAGTGCGGCCCTGCCCCCGCTGCCCCGCCCTCTCCTGGCGACCACCGGTCCATCACCATCGGCATCGTCGGGTCTCCGCTGGACATGGAGCCAGAATCACGCAGCAGGCAGCCTCTTCAAATTGGCTTCTCTCACTTCAAAACATGCTCTTGCCGTTTGCCGATGTCTTTTCAAGATTCAATAATAGCTCATTTCTTTTTAGCGCCGAGTGATATCCCACCGTCTGGATGGACCACAGTGTGTCCATCACCTGCTGAAGGGCATCCTGGCTGCTTCCAAGTTTTGGCCACGAGGAATAAAGCGCTCTAAGCACCCCCGTGTGGCCGTCTGCGGGCACCTAAGTGCTGGGCTCCGCTGGGTGTGCACCAGGGAACGTGACTGCCAGATCCCATGGTGGGAGCATGTTCACTTTTGTAAGAAACCACTGGACTGCGTTTCCAAGCGGCCGCAGTGCCGCTCGTTCCCGCTGGCAGCGAGCGAGCCTCCTGCCGCGCCCCGGCCTCCCCGGCACCTGTGTGGTCCGTGTCTGCACCGTGGCCCGTTCCAGCGGCGCAGCGGTGTCTCCTTGTTTTAGTCTGCATTTCCCCGATGACATAGGACCTGAAGCATCTTCTCATGGGCTCATTCGCCATCTGTGTTTTCTTCATGAGGTGTCTGTTAAGGTCTTCAGTCCTTTTTTTTTTTTTTTAATGTCAGGCCGTTTGTTTTCTTATTGTTCAGTTTTACAAATTCTTGGTCTGTTTTGGATAACAGTCCGCAGCAGGTGTGTCTTGTAAACATACTTTGCCCCTGCCCTTGCCCGCTCATGCTCTGACATTCCCTTTGCACAGCGGAAGTTTTACATTTTAATGACGTCCAGCTTACCGGCGATGTCTTTCACGGATCGTGTCTTCGGTGTTGTGTCTGAAGACGCGCCGCTGTGCCCAGCTTGCCCCTACGTCATCTGCGAGGAGGCCTGCGGCTTCCCCTTCACGTTTAGGTCTCTGGTCCGTCCAGAGTCGTTTATGTGAAGGATGTGAGTTCTGTGTCCAGACCTGTTTCTGTGCACGTGGGCGTCCGGATGTTTCGGAACCTCCGCCGAGGAGCCTGTTCGTGCTCCTTTCTCAAAGGCCGGTTGAATGTATTTATGTGAGTTTGTTTCTGGGCCCTCCATTTGGTTTGTCTATTCTTTCATCAATACTGACTTAAGCTACCACAATTAGGCAGAAAGAGCGAGAGAGAGCGAGAGAGAGAGAGAGCGCGCGCGCAAGCACCCAAGTTGGAATGCAAAAAGTAAAATTTTCACTATTTTAAGGTGACATGATCTTATATATAGAAAATTCTAAAGACTCCACTGAAAAACTATTAGAACTAATAAACAAATTCAGTAAAGCAGCAAGGTACAAATCAATATAGAAAAACCAGTTGTGTTTCCATACACTAACAACAAACTATCAGAAAGAAATTAAGACAACCATCCCATTTACAATTACATGAAAAAGAATGAAATATTTAGGAATAAGTGTAACCAAGGAGGTGAAAGTCCCGTACAATGAAAATTATATGACATTTGGAAAGAAACTGAAGGAGAGACAGATAAATGGACAGATATTCTAGGCTCATGGATTGGGAGCATAGTGTTGAAATGCCCATATACTCAAAGCACCTATAGATTCAACACAAGGCCTACCAAAAACTTAATGGCATTTTTCATAGAAATAGAACACACAATCCTAAACTTTGTGAAACACACACACGTGCGCGCACACATGTACACACACACACACACACACACACACACACACAAACCCTCAAAGAGCCAAAGCAGCGTTGAGAGAGATGAGCAAAGCTGGTTTCAAACCACACCGCAAAGACACAGCCGTCAGCCCAGGCTGGGCCTGGCAAAAAGACAGACAAGCAGATGAACGCGACGGAAGGGAGGCCAGAAACCAGCCCTCGCCCGGAGGGTCGGTTCACCTATGACAGAGGACACGCGACGGGGAAAGGACCGTGTCTTCAGTAACGTTGGGAAACCTGGACAGATATGCGCTGAAGCATGAAGTGGAAATCTTTCCAAAGCAGACACACGGACGGCCAAAAGGGTGGTCGGCGTCAGAAATGATCAGGAAAACACAAAACAAAACTACAACGAGCCATCACCTTACTCCTGCGTAACAGCTACGACCAAAGAGACAAGAAGAGCACGTTTCTTGTTGTCTCCTGTGGGTGAGAATGTGGAGAAGGGGGGCACTTGTGCCCTGTTGGTGGGACCGTAGAGGGGGCGGCCACGGGCAGCAGCGTGGAAGCCGTGACAACGCCGAACGCGGAACGACTGTGTGATCCCACGATTCCACTCGCGGGTGCGGCCCCCAGAAAACCAAGCACTCGTTCCGAGAGCTCCACCCCCCGTGTCCGTCCCAGCATTAGTCCCCAAATCCGAGACGTGGAAACCACCAGTCTCTCTGACGGAAAGAGGCCTGTGGACACCATCCACTTCTTCCTGTGTGAACTTTGATTGGGCCCTTCAAGGAAGTGGTCCCTTCATCAAGGGTGTCGGGCTGTGGGCGCGGAGCTCTCGACAGCACTGCCATCATCCTTCCGCGTTCCGGGGGGGACGCCCCCCGCCCCGGTTCCGACCGGAGCGCAGCGCGCCCTCTCTCTGGCTTCCCTGCCAGCCTGGCCAGGGGCTCCGGTGATCCAATCGATCTTTTCAAAGAGCCAGTTTTTGGTTTTGTTGATTTGCTCTACTAATTTTCTATTTTATTACTTTCTGGTATAATTCTTATTCTTTCTTTCCTTCTGCTTACTTGAATTCAAGTCGCTCTTCTTTTTTCTAGTTTCCTATGGTAGAAACATGGATTATTGAATTGAGCTCTTTCTTCTGTTCTCATAGATGCATTTGATGCTACAAATTTCCCTCTGAGTACTGCTTTTGCTACATCCCACGCATTTTGATAAGCTGTCTTTTTCATTTAGTTCAAAATATTTTAAAATTTCTCAAGATTTCTTCTTTGACCCATGTATTATTTAGAAGTGTGTTGTTTAATCTTCACATATTTTGAAATTTATCATTTATCTTTTTGTTATTGATTTGTAATTTAATTCCACTGTATCTGACAGCAGACACTGTACAATTTCTAGTCTTTTAAACGTGTGAAGATGTGATTTACGACCCAGAATGTGGTCTGTCTTAGTAAATGCTTCATGTGAGCTTGAGAGAAATGTGTATTCTGCTGCTGTTAGATGAATTAGTCTGTAGATGTCAATTATGACATCTAATCTATGAATTCCATTCATAGAAATAAATATTTGAGGGTTAAAATTTAGCTTGTTCATATCAGCATGATAGCAGTGAAGAATATACATCATTCTGCCACTTTTTGGTGTTGATAATTGACTATTCAAAAAGCATTCATTCAGTTTCAAGATAAGCTTGTCTTGCTGCTAAAGCTTCCGCGGCCCAAGCAATGGGAATCGGCAAAGTCCACAGCATCATCAGTATCGCTGTCTTCCATTGTTAGGAATAGCCCTTCAAACTGGGGATGATTTTGAGCATTTGCACTCACATTAAGTGATTGTTAACCATTGCACCTGTGCTATTTTTCATAGAATCTGCCGGAGAACACTGAGCACAAATAGTTCACTGTAACTCTTACGGAAGAGCAAAGCAATAAAGAAATTATCCGCCTTTTGTTTCAAAGGTCCGTTAACCTTTGCTTTTTAAGTAACATAACTGGAATACCATACATCACGATAGAAGCTAATTTTTCACGTCTCGCCGAAATTCTTCTTTGACAGATATAGAAAGTTAAAAAAAATCTACACAAATTTAACTTTAAACATTTGATTTGACATTTCCTAGTAAATCTGGGAGTGATTTAAGACAAAACACCCCGAGTACTAACTGGGGCATGTATCGTGCATCATAAACTCATTGAAAGCTGAAGTAAAATATGTGTAACGTTTGCAGAGTTTGAATCACTTGATCTTTGAATCACTTGTCTTACATTCTATGGTCAACTGTTTTCTGGCTTTGTGGAAAGTCTTTTATGTTTTCTATGGATTTTTGTTTTCCAGTTTTCCAGCACAATTTTCATGATGGAATTACCTTCTTTAACCATGCCTCTGTATTTAAAATAGTTTTCTTTCTTTTTCTGTGCAAAAATTCAAGATGTTTAAAACGGGCCAAAATGACAAGACATTCTGGATTTCAAAGAACTAATTTCCTTTATTCAGATACTTAATTTGGATTTCAGACAGCTGATTTCATTTGTTCTTTTTTGACTTTTGAGAGGAAGTTTATTACTAACGTCATGGAGTGATATTTCGCAACGAGCTTGGCAGACTCACATCCGAGTGGCGGGCTCAGCCTTTCCCAACCCTGAGCAACGGGAACGGCTGCTCCGAGTTTCGCGTGAGAGGAATTTCGCAGCTGAGCTCCGGCTTCGTGGGAGACATGCCCGGCTCGGCCGCGGTGTACGTGCCAGGCAGGGAATGGGAGCTGCAGCACGCAGACCGCCTCTCCGCCCCCGGGGAGGACATCGCCCACCTGAGACTGCGTGGCCTGCTACCTCACGTGACCTCGGTAAAAATGACTCACGTTTTCTGCGTCCAACACTGTGGCATCTGACCACCAAACAAGGACCTAAAGTAGCTCCGTGACCTGGTTACCATCACGCTCCCTCCCCTTGTCTCGGCCTTTCTCAACTTGCTGCGAATCCCTTCATCCGCCAAACGCCTTCCTGCTTTCCCAGCCACGCTGCCGCGTTGCCGCGTTTGTCACTGTGCTTACGCAAGCGCTTTACGCAGAGCGGAGACATTTTCCTGGACCCGTGACTCAGAGGTGTGCAGACAAAGAGCAGATGACTCTGCCCTTCAAGAAATAGGGGAAGCGTCTCGTCTCCGTGGCGGCGAAGGGCCCTCCTGCTCTGCGTGCCTTTGGCACCGGAGTCCAAGGTCCTGTTTCCGTGGGGGAGGCAGGCCATTCAGCAGATAGTGAAGTGAATGACGATCTGTTGGTAGACAAGGACTTGCTGCACCTAGGGCGTCCGCAGGTTTGAAATGCATCCCAATACGCGGAGGTCAGCGTGGAACTCGATGCGTGGCAGGGCGGTGAGCGGTGAGACCGCCGCCGTCCGCGGGCTCTGGGCGGCGGGCCGAGGGGCGAGGAGGCTGCGCCGGCCTCTCGTCCCGGCCACGCGACCCCGCCTCCGGCCAGGCCGGGGCAGGAGGCAGAGCAGCCCCTCCCCGACTGTCACCCGGGCTCCGGGGACAACGGGGAGGGGAAAGGAACTGGAAACCCATCTACGATAGTCCAGATTTGGCACGATGAGTGATTTTGTTTTACCTGGAAGTCCGCTTATTTTGGTAAAATTCGTCTCTTTTCAGCAGCAGAGGACGCGCCTGCTTCGGGAGGAGCTATTGCTCTGGCTCAGCTTTGAAGTCTGTGTCCCAGGGAACGAAACGGATGATGGGGGACCGAGGGGACACCAGAGACGCCCGCACGGCGTGGCCGTCGGGGGGCGGTGCCCGGGGAGGGGCCGCGGCTGCAGACCGTCCGGGCTGGTAACGCCACGTCGGGGGGATGGTGGTAAAGCGGGGGTGCCCACCCGCCCACGCAGGTGGGGTGCTGACCGAACGACGCTTCATTTTGTCAGAATCCGTGTGTGGCCGGCTCCTGCAGGGCACCCGAAGGGCGCACGGTCGTTCCGACAGGACAGGCCGAGTCCCACCCACGCCGCGTTCGCGTGAAGGGTCAGGCCCCCGTTCGCTGAGGACGACGTGGGCCCAGGGCGGCTTCAGCATCACTGCTCCCCCGGCCACTGAACAGCCTCGGTGAACTCAATTTCCTCTAATTTATAGTCAGCCTGTTTAAATTACTGTTATTTGGCCAGGGTTATTTCATAGGGATTTAATTGTGCCTGTAAATCGAGTTTCCCTCGGATTCGCCCCTTTATTCGCCGCCTGTCCCTCCCCCGTGTCTCATTTCACATATGCTCCAAAGCATATCAATAATTGATGCCACGAAGCCCTGTTTGCGCCTTTGTAAGGACACACATGTTCTGCATTGTGGCCGATGCCGAAGGAAGCGTGTGCACTGCGAAAGGGCTTGAATTTTTCCCGGAAGCTGGCCGGTGCCCAAGGCCGGCCCGCGGGTCCTCGGGGGAACAAGTCCCTTCGCGGCGAGCGCTTGTCTCGCAGACCCCGGTCGGGGTGGGAGTGGCCGTCGGGCGGGCACAGGCCGGCCCCTGCCCCCCGCTCGGCCTCCCTCGCCGCCTCCTGCGTGGGGCCCCCTGCGCCCGCCCTCGGGGGCGCCCCCTCGCCGGGTAACCCTCCAGGCAACCGATGCCGCCAGCCTCCGAGGGCCCGTCGCCCCCGGCCCCTCTCCCCCGCCCAGGGCTCCTGCCCCGACTGCGCCCTCGTGGTTTACCACGGGCCCTGGGCGCCGCTGAGGCCAGAGCACGGGCCACACCCCCGTGGGGTGAGCCTCTGCTGAGGGGGGCCTGCCCCGAGGGGAGTCCGGATGCCCTGTCTCCCCGCCGCCTCCTCCTCCTCCCTGCTCTGCCCTCTGTCCCTCCTGAGCCTGGACTTGTTTTACGTTCCTCTGAGTCTCAGGCCTGGACTTCATTTTCTATTTTCCGGCTCGGTGTCATCCTCGACCATTGGGTCCTTCCTAAATACTCCGTGTTTTACACGTCGCTTAATCGTCTCGAAACCACCTTGAAGGCCGTATTATTATTATCATGGGCTCTCTCCAGAGCGGGAGGCTGGACCCCAGCAGGTTGCAGCGGCCTGTCCACGGTCACCAGACGCACGTGTGTGGAGCCGGACTCCGGCCGGGACTGCCTGGCTCCAGAGCAGGACCCTCGTTTGTCTCCTGCACCTGGGAACCGCCCTCCGCCTCCTCGCTCCTTAATTGTCCCAGCGCGGGGCCCTGCTCCTGTAGCTTTAACAGCCGTCCCGGGCTCGGCAACCCTTCCTGTCGAGGGCCACGCAGCGAACGCCGTTGGCCCCGCGAGGCAGACGGGCTCGGTCGCGGCCTCGGGGCTCTGCCGTGGGCAAAGGCCAGGAACAGCCTGCGTGGCCCATGTGGCTCTCTTCCCAGCAAACCTGACTTGGATGCTGAGGATGATTTTGATAGGATTTTCACATGCAACTAATTTGTATTATTCTTTTTATTTTTCAAAACCAGAAAACCACTCTGTGAGCCGAGGAGACGCGGGGAGCGGGCCCATTCCGCCCCGGGGTGCGGCCTATCGGCCGCTGCTCCGGCCTGTCTCTGGGCGTGGGGTCCCAGCTTCCCGAGGGCCTCGCCTGTCAGCTGCGGCCCCAGGGGAGCTTGCCGTGCGCCGTGTTCCCAGCACTTTTGCACACACGAACAAAGGTGGTCTTCACGGCCGCCTTGGGAGGGAGGGGCTTTTCGCATCGCAGTTTTTTGGGAGAAGAAAATGAGCCTCAGAGCAACGGACCGGCTTGCACAGGGCTGGACCGGCCAAGCCGACCCGCGCGGGCGCCTCCTGCCTGAAACCGCCTCCTGCCCGGGGCCTGGGAGAGGGCGAACTTCAGCAGACTCTGGAAACCGTCCGGGGTCTGGTGAAGAGAAGTTATTAGTGGCCCAGGTTTCTGAAGGGCTGGGCAGCCACCACACTGGCGCCGATCAGAGCCGAGGCAACGGCGGATTCTCCTCCGCGCGGCGAGCCTGCCCGGGCGACGAGCTGCTGCTGGCTCGGACCTCCTCCCGCCCCCACCGGGCTCTGATGGAAACCCAGCTGCCGCCCCGCGGACGCTGCCGGTCGGCAGGCGGTGAGAACTGGGGCGGGGTTTTTCCACTCTCATCTCTTCCAGGTTCTTCCATTCGATAGCAGGAGAGACGTGGCTTAATTATTGAGAAGACTTTGGAGCCAAATGGAAAATCAGGCTACGCCTTACTCAGATGCCAGGGTAATTAGAGCCCAATTATGCCTCTCATTTGGCACTAATGAATGAAGATCAATTAAAAAAATGGTGTAACTGCAGATGACTTTTACGGAGCAGGGAATGTGAGGCAGCTGACACTGTCTGCTCTTTCACTAATTGAAAATTCTGCACGAAGGCAACCCAGGGGCGACGTTTAGCCCGTTTCATCTCCAAAGCCCCCACAGATGGTCGCAGCCGGCCTCCGAGGGGCGTCCTGGGCACAGCGCGTGGCTCTCTCTTCCGTGAGGCGGGTCAGGCCCGGTCCGCGACCCCTGCTCCCGGCAGCGAGGGCGCTGCTGCCGCGCCGGGCGGGTCCCGCGGGGACGGGAGGCGGGCTCGCTGGGCTGGCCCACGGTTCTCCGAGCTCGGCAGGTGCGTCGTCAAAGGTGCGGTGAAGACGGCCCTGATTTTCCTGTGGAAATCCAATCGAAAGAGCGGCCTCCTCGGTTAAAATGCCAGGCTGTTTACGTGGAAATGGACTTACCTGCTCAAACACCACCTTATTGCTGTTTAACTTAATTGATTAAACAGCCTCCCCTCAAACAAACTCCTATTTTATCTCCCACGTGTTTTCCAGGGGGGCGGTGTGAGAATTTCAGCTCTCTGTCATTGTTTGTGATCAGGGCCCCACAGAACAGCCAAGGGGGTCCCCATAGAGCAGCCAAGGGGGTCCTCTGGGACCTGCCTCCTCCCCCGCGGAGCCTGCTGGTGGGCCCCCTGCCCCCGCCCACACACGCCCCACGCGCTCTCACATCTCCTCCTCCCTCTCACATCTCCTCCGATGCGGGAAACAACTTTAGGAAGTAAACAGGCAGGTTTCAACCACAGTGTCCAAATGAAAAAACAAATGAAACACAAGAGGCTTCAGAGAACTTAAAGGCACAAAGCACTGAACCTGGCCACTGGGTCCACTGAGGGCCCCCAGCGGCGACCCAGGGCTACGGGGTCGCCGCCCACACAGGCATCCGGGTTTGGGCTCCTAGCTCAGCTTTAAATAAAATGTAGAGGAAAAGCAGATGAAAATCTGAAATTCATGACTTGCAATGAAGGAAATCTTAAAATATCTGTTCTCTTCCTGTGTCTCCCGATGGGAGAATCGGTGTCACCGAACGCAGAATCTGCTTCGGTCACCGAGGCTTCGCTCCCTGGGGACCCAGAAGGACACTCCCCTTCAGCCTGATGCGGGTGAAACGGCTCATGTGTCCCCACGTTCAGATGGTGCAGTTGCCGCGCCGGGGACAGACCAGCTGGGGGTCCTGACCTCAGGGCTCAGGGTTTGCTCTGCGGCTCCGGTCCCCAAGCCCTGGACTTGGCAGTTGAGCTCCGTTGGCGCAACCAGGGCTTCGGACGCGTGGGGCCGGTGAGGGGGCTGCCAGCCCTCCAGCCACCGGGGCCATCACCTGCAAGGGGCGCCGCGCACGTGGCTCCAAGGCGCAGCGGCGACAGAGAAGGCACCCGCGCCGCTGGGGCCCGGCCGGCGCCCACGCGCACCCGAGCTCTCCGCAGGCGGTCGTGCCCCTGCGCCGCCTCAGAGGCCTGCGGTGACTGCCCGCAGAGGAGTCGGCACCGCCTGTCGGAGACGGGACTTCCCTCAGTGGACACAATCAAGTGTGCACAACTCCTCGCCCCCTTTCGACACATCTTTGATAAAAACAAAACATACCAAGAGCTTAAAAAATAGAGAAGTACGTGTTTTTCCCCAACACGGAGAAGCGTGTTCGGTGGGGACGGAGGAGGAGCGGCGACTCCGAGGTCCCGCGCGCCCAGGCCGCTCCCGCCTAAGCGCTTCCCCGTCACGAGACCGGGCGGTTCCCGGCCACTCCCTGACGGTGCCGCTCCGAGAACGAAGGTCTCGCAGGGCAAGGGCGACACGCAGCAAACGTGAGATCAGCGCACCTGTGTGTGCGGGCAGCCCGGGCCGGGGGCGCGGGAGGCCGTGGAAACGCGGGTCCGAGGTGGATGCTGGCACTGGGTGGACATCGCAGCCGCCGGCCCTCACAGAGCTCCCATTCTCCAGAGCGGGAGGCAGACAAACGGACAAGCAACAAACATGGAACGTGTGCCGTGAAGGAGGGCGGGTCCAGGTCCGGGTGGGGGTGGGCATGGCGGGTTTGGCCACGGCAGGGCGAGTTCTGGGGGCTGTCCGGCCGGTGTGGACAAGGAGCCCCGCAGTCTCCTGCGAGTGCGTGGGGCAGGCCTCCTGGAGCGCAGAGCGAGCGCAAGGGCCCTGAGGCCGGGGGAGCGTGGCCGGCTCGGGGAGAGGGACGCAGGGGCGTGAGGAGGGCCGGGCTGTGCGCGGGGTGCCGGCCGGCGGGGGTCGGGGAGAGAGGCGGGCAGGCCGCGAGGGTCCGTCCAGGTTCATGACCGCGGATTTTGTTCCGGGCCCACGGTGGAAAGCACACAGTTCAGGAGCTGGAGAGGGCCCGGCTGGTTTGCACTCTTCAAAGACCCCTTTGCTCTCTGGGGAGGACAGAGTCCCCGAGGCAGAGGAGACACAGAAGCGGGGCCACGGCCAGGGCGGTCCGCACCTCCTTCTCCAAGTCCTGTTTTATTTGACCTCAGATCAGACTGTGCCGGGAGCCCGGGCGATGCCATGGCCGCTCGCGCACTGGTTACTGGGCCTGAGTCTCCGACGCACAGGCTTGACGGCGCCGGCGGAAGCAGGACCCAGCCTGAGACAGCGCACGGAGCAGCCGTGAGCTGGAACTGTTCATGGGACACGTGACGTGCAAACCTCCCCGGGCTCGTCCCTCAGGAAAACGTGTGTGCGGCTCGCAGCTGCTCTAAGAACGGCAGAGGCGCTGTAACCACCAAACGGCGCTCAGAGGCGGCACCGCGCAGGGCGACGCAAGCTGCTCCCTCGCGGGGCACCTGGAAAGCCTGCTTTCCCACTGAAGCGTCAGACCACAGAGAGAGATGAGTGGCTTGAAATCCGTGCTGAGAAGGCCTCATCGCTGCTCTTTTGTCGTCAAAAATAAAAACAAAAACAAGAGCCCGGACCGCGGGGAGGAATGTAGCGCGTGGACGACAGCGGCGAGGCAGCAGCTGCCCTCCGTGTCTCCGCCCTCGACGGCATCCAGAGTGAGCAGAAGCTTCCCCTCCCCAGGCTGACACCCCCGGAGCCCAGCAGCCCCTCCAGCTGTTGGCTCCCAACGGGCCGGGACCCAGAGCTAGATCAGCGCAGAGGCCGCTGCGGGGGCCCGGCCGTCCGAGGCCGTCTGCTCCTCGTTGCCGTGTTGCCAGGGGCCTCCACCGCCCCCGGCGCGTTCTCCTCGGCTGAACGTGCCGAGGGGCCCGGCCCGTGCGTCAGGACGGGGCTCGGGGGCAGTGGTCGTGGCCGCGGTGGCCGTGCCCGTGTCCCCGTCTGTCTGTCTGTCCCGCGGGATCCAGAGGGAGATGCGTCGGAGCTGGGCCGCGCCGCCCCAGCTCGCTCAGGTGGTGGCAAACCGCCTGGGGTGAGGAGCAGGCAGAGCAGGACCGGGGCTCGGGGGAGCCTCGGGGAGAAGGCCGTGCTCCCCTGAGTCCTGTGACCGGCCCCTGAGAAGGGACCCCAGACCCAGGCTCCTGGGATGTCCTCAGGGCGCAGGAGCCGAGTGGTGCTGGGGACCTGGCCGATGTGACTCCTTCCACGCTGCTGTTACACTAGGAATTTAGAAGTCGCCCTGCCATCCTAGTTTGCTGAGAGCGCTCACCGTGACTGAGTGTCGAGTTTTACCAAATGCTCTCTCTGCTGCCGCGGGCGCAATGGCCTGCGGGCGGGGCGGCTGGCGCTGTGACGCTGACCGACTTTAGAATGCGGAGCCCGCCTCGCGTGCGTGGAACGGATCCCACGGGTCACGGTGACGAGCGTGTGTCACTCCAAATGGGGCTGACGCCTCGTGTGAGCGTGGCCGGCCGTTCCCCCCGCCGCACGGCCCTGAACGCGCCATTTCTCCCGTTGCCTGGCAGAGCGGGCGTGGCGGAGGTCGCGCTTATCTGAGAGGACCAGCTGGACCCGTCTGGCCGAGGTGGGGATTACTTGCGTTTTCTCACGGCAGCAGTGAAGGAAAGTGCTAGAACAGTTAGGGAGTTGACTCATCACCAGGAGACGCCAGAGGTGCAGCCGCGTCCCGCGGCGAAGAGAGGTCAGCGGAAACCCGGGGTGCACTGGGGGTGTTTTGCTGCTCCCCTGACTACTGATAAAGGAGAGTGTCCAGGAAGATGCAGCGGCCACTGGCCCACCCGACAGGGAGACTGGGCTCAGACCTTCTGACAGTGAGTATCGGCCGCAGCAGCAGAGAGTCCCAGCCGAAGCGCTGGCCCAGGGCGGGGTGGGCAGCTCGGTTGGTGGGAGAATGGCCCACTAAGTGTCCCAGCGACCGGGAGCCTCTGGACTGGCTGCTGGTCCCTGGGCCAGCTCCCGGCCCCCCCGCTCAGTCTGTCAAGATGCTGGTGGCCGTCACCTTGAAAGTGATGTAAGTATCAGACGGACAGCGAAAAGAGAGCTGCGCGATTCAAGGACTGGCTGGTTCAAGCCCATCCCGTGCGCCGCCTCGGGTCTCACCTGCTTGTATCTTTGCCTCTTATTTCAGCCAGTCCGAGACCCCCACGCCCACAGGGACGTTCACCGGCTTCGCGCCGGGGGGATCTGCGTGCCGCATGGCCGAGGTCAGTGCTGGCGTCACGGCGGCTGTGTGGCGCTGGCGGCCGGGGCCCCCACGGGGGGCAGACACCCCCACTGTCCCCTGCGCAGCCCCAGAAACCACGCAGATCCCTCCCCCCTCCGCGATCCATAGAAGAGGTCTCTAGGGCTGGCCCCCACACAAGACCAGAGGTGTCTGGGAGAGGACCCTTGCACTTGGAGAGGTGGCGTGTCAAAGAATTCAGGACATGTTTAAACCCCCACGGTGCATGCGGGTTCCTAGCTCACTCGTGCCCCTCGCTGTGACACGATTTTCATACAAGTCACTTGTTCCCTGATGCTTGAGCCACCTTGCCCAGCGGGCTGCATTGTGAGGATGTCAGTGTTCTCGGCCTGCTGCGGTCCACACGGCGGGCACGGCCACATGTGCCTACTGAGCGCTGGCGATGCAGCTAATGAGACTGAAGTTTAAATTGCATTTAATTTTAATTAATTTAAGCTGAAAGGAGCACCCATGTACACTGGCTGCATAGCGGGCAGCTCACGTGCAGAACAACAAGGGGAAGGTTCCAATTCCAGCAGGGACGTCGTGCGGGGCAGGCGCCCGAGCACAACCCCACGGCTTTCCAGGCCCAAGCCTTCCATGGCCGACGGCCCACAAGCTCCAGCCAAACAGAGATGTCTTGGCCCGGGAGGTCCTCACGAGCAGAAATTCCTGCTGTGTGGGGGCGGAAAGCAGAAGGACCAGTGCTGAGAAGCGTCAGAACGACTCCTCGGGTGGGCAAGACGCTGAGTCGTTAGAACACGCAGACCCTTGCTCAACAACCGTCTCTCCACGCGGAGACGCTCGCCAACGCCTCCTGTGTGGGGGTGCCCCTCGGAGTTGGCCCCCCTGGGACGGGATGCCTGAGGTTCCTGCGTGCCTGCCTCCCGGGCCTGCTTCGCCTGCTTGCCCTCCTTGCCCTCCTCTGTGTTAAAAACGTTTGACTATCCCATGAAAACAAGGAGCAGTGGCCGTCCAGAAAGGGTTTCGGCCGTCCGCTCCGAGCAGGCTCGGCTAGCGCTGCCAGTGAGAACCGCTCTCTGCCCGCAGGACGGATGCCGTCATGGGCAGGCAGATTTACTGGAACAGCTGACATTGACGGGAGCTCCCGGTGCCAAATACCACGCTAATATTTTTATGACCATGATCTCATTTATCCCTTTAAAACCCTATGACACAGAGACATACTTTACGCATGCCTCACAGATGGAGGAGCTGATGTGCAGCGAGGCTGTGAAAACTCTCCCACAGCCAAGCGTCTGTGCAGCGTGTGAGCAAACCCGAACTTCGACCGAGCGAGCGCCCAGGCCTGTGCTCACAGCCCCTCAACGCAGCCGACACCCCTTTGTTCTGCATGACGTTTCCCACTTCCCTGGGGACTCACGTTTGACAAAGCCACGGCACACATAGTTGGGACGATTTAGCCGAGTCCCCGAAGGGACACCGTGGCCTTGGCCTTCGGGGCACCCCAAAGGGCGAGGGCGGTCCCATCGACCGTCAGATCCCGAGACAGGGTGACAGGCTGCGGAAAAAGTTAGCAAGAGAGGCTGTGAGACAATTCTGCTTTCAGCATTGCAACTTGGAAGAAAATATCCTCAGAGCAGAAAGGGAACTGGGGAGCGGTAGGTCCTCAGTGAGAGGCCTTGTTGAATCACGGCCCTCCTGTGAACGGTCGAGTCCTGCCAACTTACGCTACCGGGGCAGGAATGTTCGGTTAGTGTGCATGTTCCAACGCACCCGGCCCGTCAGGAGGCCTGAGAGAGCGCGTTCCCACGTCAGCGTGAGCCTCCCCAAGACGGGGGGGCAGCTCCGGATCTCCAGGAAGTCCGACTCGAAGGCCTCTGCTTGATGGAGGGGGAGGGGCGGGGAAACATCTTTGCTCAGGGCACAGAGAGAGAGAAAGAATTTAAAGGGGTGGTCACTTCATGGGGGGCGGGGTGTTAACTGCTCAGCCCCTGGGCTCAGGCCTGGGCTCAGTCCCCGGCCCTGTCACTCACCAGCTGAGTGACCCCGGACACCACACGTAGCTTCTCTCTGTGCAACGCGTCAGAGGAGGAGGGGCGACCATGAGGCCAGGCTTGCGGGGGCGGGGGGGGGAGTGTGGGGACTGGATGAAACGGCCCTGTCAGGTGCTTCGCCTGCTGCCTGGCACGTAGCAGATGTCACAGTTTAAAAGGCCAGTGGACAGGGTGGACTCAGGGGACCCTCCCTGGGGGTTAATCCCAGTTCTGTGACTCGTACTGAACACGCGACCTTGGGCAGGTTATCTGTTTCTCTGTGACTCAGTTTCCTCCCAAAGTAGAGATAAAAGTATCCCCTCACACCCATTAAGATAAAAAATAAAATTGGAAACAGAACATCAATACAAGGGAGGATGTGGAGACATTGGGCCGCCGTGCACTGTTGGCAGGAACGTGAAACGGCACAGGCTCCGTGAAAGCAGCGTGGTGGCTCCTGAAAAATTCACACACAGGGCCACCGTGTGACTCAGCAGTTCTGCTGCCGCGTGTGCGTGCAGAGCAACGGGGGACGAGAGAGACGTTCTTACACAGCAGTTCCTAGCAGCACCAATCACAGCAGCCAAAAGGAGGGACCAACCCACGTGTCCCTCGACGGGGGATGGATACAGCGAAGTGGCACACACATGTGATGTCACGTCGTTCAGCCTGAGAAAGCAGTGGAATGTTGGCACCCGCTACAGGCGGGCGGAGCGTGAGGACGTTATGCCGTGAAATAAGCCAGGCACAGAAGGAGGAAGACTGTCCGATTCCGCCCACACGAGGCCCCGCGAGACAGGACAGAGGGTGCAAGCCCGGCCGGGGGCGGGGCGTGGACAGAGTTCAACGCGGACAGAGTGTCAGTTTGGGGAGATGAGGTGGACGGGGTGCTGATTGCTGCACAACGATGCCAATGTGCCCGATGCCACTGAACTGGACGCTTGAAAATGGGTCAGAAGACAAAGTTCACGTTACGTGTGTTTCACCACAACAGGAAAGAGTCGGGGCGTGTTTGGAGGGTTAGCGGGCACTTCGCACGGGGCTTTGCTGTGGCGGCCGGTGTGATGGCGTCCTTGGCGCCCTTGCGCGCCAGCCCTGAGCGCGCTGTGCACGCGAACAGTTACTTCCTGCCTCCACGTGACAAGGACAGTAACCAGCCCAGAGTGAAGCAGATGAGTGCTCAGCCCTCACCTGCCAGACCCTTCAGACGCGGGTTTTTCCAATATCCGAGAAAATGAATATTAATGACTTTCCATTTATCTTCACGACCAGCCTTGTAGCATCAAAAGAATGAGGACGGAATGGCAACAAGATTAAACAGACTGTTCATTTTTTCAGTAACAATTTTTTAAAAATTGGCTGTCATACTATTATGGGAAGAACTTTGAAAACACATAAACTGTTTCATCCCATGATTAGTCCAAAGGTTAAGCAGAAACTGGCCGCCACGAGAGGGCAAGGAAGGGCCCACGTGGAAGAAACAGCAGCAGTTTTCCGGGGCCGAGGTGAGCTGCCAGGTTCCGGGACACTGCGTCCCCACCCACCGCGGCTCCCAGGCCGAGCAGGGAAGGCGCTTCGGGGACAGGCTGCGCAGCTCTGCCCCATTCCCGGGCTGAGGCTTATTTCCGGGACGTGTTTGGGAGCCGGGGTCGCGGTGGCCGAAGCGACCGGCCGGGACGCGGACCCCAGAACGAGGCCTCTGACAGGGTGAAGAGGCGGCGGGGGGCCTGCGGCAGACCCTCTGGCGCACGTCCCGGCTCCCCGGTTTCTGGTCGTGTGACCCGGGACAGGGGCCCCGAGCCGGGGCTCCCTCACCCACAGGGGCGGTGAGACGCTGCCGTCTTGGAGTCGCTGTGATTGTGCACAATAGAGCGCTGGCCGTGGGACGGTGGCTTCGATTATTAAATAATAGTTACCCAGTGAGTTAGATACAAATCAGTAAATAGTTAGAGAAAAATGACAATACACGTCAGCGTTCGGTAAACACCAGGGGTGACGGTGGCGAGGACGGTGACGATGGTGACGAACACCCAGTGCTGAGGCCCCAGGGGATCCCCAGCCATGGTCTACCTAGTACTTGGTTTCTTACAATTATTCCAAATCACAGAAATCCCTCCTCCAGGCCCCACCCAGGCTGCGAACACCATAAACACACGGATATTTGTGGATACTTTCTGACCCAAACTTAAAAAAAAAACACCTCCAACGTCCCCTCAGTTTGGGGCATGTTCTGCGTCGTGCGGCGCGTGCGCCGGTTCCGCAGCGGGTCCTGCCCGCCCAGGCCTTCCTGTGTCCTGACGTGGACTCGCCCCGGGGTCTGGGCACGGAACCCGCGCTCCGGTTTGCACTCAGCTTTTAAACTGCAGGGGGCCCGTGGCTGTGCGTCGAATGGCAGACCCGTATCACCAGTTTCCTAGAGGCAGGGATCCGGCTGCGACCGGCGGCCCCCGCCTGTGGCGTGAGGATCGCAGTCGCCAAGCGCCACGGAACCAGAGGCCCGGGGGAATCCGTGAGCCAGCAGACCCCTCGGCCGCAGACGTCACGCACAGAGCAAGGCCCTGATGCGGGGCTGAGAGTCGGACCCCGGTGGAGAGTGAGCCTCGGCCCAGGACTGCAGGCCGCGCCTCCCTCCGCAGCCGGGACCCCCGCCCAGGGTCCCCGCTCCAGGTCGCCCGCCCGCCCGCCAGTGGCGTTGGTGCAGCCGTCGCCCAGCACCAGGGCCCTGTGCCCACCGCCCGGACGGCGCCTGCCAGCCCACAAGGCCCCTGGTGTCGGCCACAGACACAGGACCCCCGGGGCCCCGCGCCGGCCGAGCCGTCCTGCGAGCCGCCCTCCGGGAGCCTGAATACCTCGGACTTGCTATCAGCGGATGTGCCTGCCTTGATCTTATTTTAAAACTTGTAGTAAAGAAAAAAAAAGAAAAAAGAGAATTTGACTAGTTTGGATGCAGGGAAATTATTGGCTATTTCAAGTCTTTTAGGACGTCAGCTGAAGCCCATATGAAAACAGTTAAAAGCTCTTCTAAGAGAATCCAACATGCTCGGAATATGATAGGGGATGCGGAATGGAAAATTCTGTAATTACTGTGCTCATATTTCATGGTAGAATATATTCAAGATTAACTGTATTCTAATGGAATGGTACATGCATCCAAGCCGTTTGGGGGCAGTGAGGTTGGGTGGGAAGGGGGAATAATCTAATTAGGCCACAGCGGGAGTTTTCATCGAATTCTGCCTGCGCGGCGCGTTTTGAATTTCTTCTCCCACAGCCTCGCACTCCTGGTGGGGAAGTCGCCATTGTCAGCAAACGCAGGTCAGCCGCCTCGGACCGGCAAGGCGGGTGCGCAGGTCCGACAGGCCCGGGGGCCGCGTCCACACGTACAGCCCTCTGTGGGTCCCACCGCCGTCCGCGGACTTTGGAAGCCAGTCAGTCCTCTGAAAGTATACACAGCGCTGAACCACAGGCCCGTTTCCACGGCTGTAAACACTCTCAGAGTGAGAGCAGAAAGAGCCCGCTGTGACTGATGGCCTGCGGTGCTTGCTCGGGGTGGGCGGGAGGGGCAGAGGGGCCGGCGAGACAGAGAGCAGGTCCCAGAGGGAGCTCGCAGCCCCGCGTGCCTGGAGGCCTCTGCTGGCCTCTTCCTGCAGGGACGGGCTTGGGGCCCCCCCCCCCCCGGCCTGGCTGGCGGGGCCGCGGGGCTGGGGTGACAGGGCCCAGGCTGCTGGGACTTTGGATTTGTGCCGACAGGAGCACCGGGAGGCCTCGTGCCAGCTGACCCCCGACGGGATCGCCCCGCAGGGCTTGTGGGTGCGTCACGGCCCGACCCCAGCTCTCGAGGAGGGACCCGGCTCTTGGTGGCAGAGAGAGAGGGGACCTGGAGGAAGTGCGTCCCAGCGTCCGCGGCGGGCGTGTGAGAGACAAAGGCTCTCGGGGGGCGCCGGGCTGACTCCGTCCACATTTAGACGTGGCAGCGTTCCCCTGATGCAGGTACCGTATTTTCGAGTTATTTTTCTGTGTTTTCCATGCAAAGTCACAGAGCACAGTGGTCACGCTTTTCATACGGCATTTTCAACGGGTTTGTAGACCCTTCAACCCCGTTTAAGTCCGTTGCTGCCTTCCTTCCATTTCCGTGCTGTTGGGCGCTTCCGCCTTTCAGAGGCTTTGCTCCCCGACCGCAGACTCCCTTGCAGAACGATGTCCACCGCGTGCCCACGACGTTCACTGGGTTTAAGGATCAGCATGATTCCGGGGAAAGCCCTGGTTTTCTGCTCCAGCCTGAGTCTTGGGCTCAGATCTCAGTTTCACTGCCTGTGAAAGCTACGTATTTCCACCGCAGGGCGGGCTCCTCAGTTGTAACGCAGAGACGGTGGTGGTGGCGGTGGCGGTGGCGGTGGCGGTGGCGGTGGTGGTGATGATACCGCGGCCAGAGGCTGCGTGGACAGGAATTAACCCGCAGACTAAAACCCAGCCTGTGCGACGAGCAGAGAAGGCAGCGGGAGTGCTGACCAATCAGCACGCACACGCCCTCTGGGTAGGCGTTCTGACCAATCAGCACGCACACGCCCTCTGGGTAGGCGTTCTGACCAATCAGCACGCACACGCCCTCTGGGTAGGCGTTCTGACCAATCACCGCTCGCACGTCCAGCCTGGCCAGTCAGCCGCTCCGCGCCCCCTCCGACCACGGCCCGCGGCGGCTGCGCGCCCTCTGCCGGGACGCCGCGTGGTCTTGACTTGATGACCCTGACGTTTCGGATCTCGGCTCAGACGCTACGTTTCTCATGAGGCGCTTCCTCCGAGCCCCCAGAACAGGCCGGACCCCGAGTGTCCCGAGTTCCTTCCCTCGCAGCCGCGACCAGAGCTTGTCGTTGCGCGTGCGGCTGTTGTTACGCGGCTACTGTGCGCCCCGCCCTGGGCCGCGCGGCCCGTGAGAGTGAGGACCCTGCAGGGTCGCCAGCGCCCAGCGGAAGTGGCCGTTAGCGATGACTGTGGCCTGAGCCGGTGGGACCGACATCGCTGTGCTGAGTGCCCGCGGTGGCAGGTCAGCTGTCCCCGGCCTCTCGAGCCCGGGGCCTCCAAGTCAATTTCTGTCATTGGGAGAATAGGTTGCGAGGACGCCGCGCCTCAGACGGCGACAGCCACAGGTCCCCGCTCCCCGGCCGACCACCTGCCTGCAGCCTCCAGAGCAGGGCGGGGGAGGGCGCGCGGGCCAGGCACCAGGGGACACGGCCAGACGGCCCCACGGGAAGACGCCCCGGGGGCCGCGGATGAAGTTTGCGCTCCGGCCCGAGCACACCGAACGTTTCTCTCCGTTTTCGTTCTGGGCAACCGACTCGGCTGCTGCTGAAAGTCGCTGCACAGCGCTCGCTTCCTGCAAAGTCATTTCTCGGGTCGCTGTGAGGTCAGGGCTCTTCAGCGGTTTGGCCCCGGCCGCTGCCCCACGCGGAACGCTGGACACACCTGAAGGCTCGCCCAGGCGTGCCCTCCGGGCGCGGCCGCTCTGTCTGCGGGGTGGGGGCGAAGGACTCCCGTCCACTCCTGAGCCCACACAAGCGCTGGCCGTGTTTCCGTGTCCTTGAGAGGCTGGCGGTGACCGTAGCTTCAGGCCGTGGACATCACCCACGTGCATTTACCCAGTGTTGGCTACTTGCCTCGCGGCTCCTAGAGTCCCGGCTCTGGGTTTAGGGTTTGGGGGTCTCTGCCACTCGCTGGCTCTATGACCTGGGTTCATTCCCCACAGCTGCGCCCCACGTTCCTCTGCACTGTGGCGGTACCTGCGTGTCCGCCTTCCACGTGACACTGTGTGTTTGGAGGGAAGGCTGCCCCGCACATTGTTTGGAACCAAACCGTTCGGTCACCATTTCAGAAAAGTCACATCGCTGACACCGCACTGCTGTTCCATTTGAGCCACCAGCCAGCACAGCCGTGTTCGACCAGAGGGGCATCTGCGGCCCCCGGTGGTGCCGGAGGCTCTGGAGACATGTCCGGTTGTCTGGGGGCTGGTGGGGGCGGCCCCGGGTACCTAAGAGGTGGTGGCCAGGGGTGCGGTGGCGCAGGGAAGCACCAGCCGGCGGCAGCGCCCGGCGCGGAGCCCCGTGTGCGCGCAGCGGGGCACACGGGCTCTCCTGTGGAGGCACGTGACAGGCTGCAGAGACCCCACAAAGAAGGCGCCGTTGGGATGAACAAAAGCTGAAGTCCTCCCGGCCCGGGGACATCGGCCCGGACGCCGCCCTCCCTCACCCGTCGGGGACACTCGCCGTCACTCTGTGGAGATGGCGGCAGGTCTGGTCCCCCCTTGCCCTTTGCCGCGCTGGACAGCGTCGGGGCGCACGGGGTCTCAGCGGGGCGCGCGCCCAGAGAGCGGGTTCTGGGTCAGATTCAGATTCTCGGGTTCTGCCCTGAGGGACGACTTTGCAGTAGGTCTGGCGGGCGCCTGGGGACTGGAGTTTAAACACGGTGCGTCCCCTCCCCGACCCTGCTCCCTTCGCTTCGAGCCTCCAAAATGCGCCTTTGGACACAGCGATTCTGGCCTTTGTTCCCGAGGGCAGGAGCCGGAGCCGGCAGGGAAAGCAGGGCTGGCAGAGCCCGGGCTGACCGGTTGCCCTCGCTGTGGAATGTCCTCCCTGTCGCACGCACGGCCTTGCTGCTCCGTCAGCCCTCCTGGGACTGGCCTCGGTCGCGTTTGGGGTACGAACGGACAAGCGTCCCAGACACCCAGGAACAGCCAGCCCACCCTGCCTGTAGGAGGTGCCCGTGAACCCGGGGTGCTGGCCTTGTCGGCCGTGTCGGGCCTGCTTCTCGCGCCCCCTACGGAGGCCAGGGTCAGAGGAACCGACGGCGGGGGGTGTACCTAACCCCAATGGGCAGGGGGTCTGGTGTCTGCGGCGGACTTTAATGTAGAGGAGAAATTCCCTTCAGCCAGGAACCTGGTGGGAGAGACACTCGGGCGCCGCCCCCGACTCGGGGCAGACAGAAAGCAGGTCCCCGACTGAAGAGCTGCCTGCGGTGGGCGGGGAGGTGACGCAGGCCCAAGAAAGGATCGCAGAGAAGCCGGGAGAGAAGCGTATTTGGAGCCCATGGTGGGGGGCGGGCGCCGCGAGGGGAACCAGAACCCAGTCGTGTTTGGGAAAATTAGAGCAGCAGACACCTCCTGCCGAGGCCGGCGCGTCCTTGGGAGAGAGCCTGCTGCGCCCCGTGCCCCGGCCCGTGACAGACATGGCCACAGGCCACAGCGCGCGTCTCCTCCAGGCGGCCCTGAGCCCCCGATGGGCGTCCACGCTCCAGATGCGGTGGGGGAGGCCGCCCGCCAGGGCTCCGCCGGGGGCGGCCAGAGAGCCTGCAGCAGACGCCTCACAGAGTTTGGGGGCCTCTCGGACAGTCCCCAAGGACAGGAACCTGCAACAAGCCGTATCGATGATGATAAAAGCCACGACGGTTTTCCCTCCATGTCGTTTAATCCCAACGGCACGGCTGGGAGCCGCGGGCACTCCTCATTTGCCGGTGAGGGCACGCGGGCTCAGAGACGTTAAGAAACTTCCCTGCAGTCACACAGCTTGGAACTGGCTGAGCTAATATTCCCGCCCAAAGTCTGGCTGCACAGTTCCAATCTCACCTGCGCCTCAAAGTCCAGAGGCCTTGGGCACGGGGTGACCGCCCTGAGTTGGGTGAACATGGGGTAACGCAGCCGCCGAGCTGGGCGCCCCGGCTGCTGGCGGGGACGTGGGTGGGTGGAGGGTGGGCTCCGCTGTGTGCTGGCACCGCGCCCGGGCCGTCACCGTGACCTGTGAGCGCATGTCAGACACGCAGTTGCCAACCCTCGCCTGACGCTCACTTTCCTCGGGCCCCAGCTGCCCGTGAGGCGGGGGAGGAAGCTGGGCTGCTCCCGGGTCCCGCTGCACGGACGGATGGGGACCGGCAGGGGTGGCACGCCAGCGCCCGTGGCATCTGTGGGGCCCTCGTGGCTGCCCCGGCTGACGGGGCCTCGGTCCAGCAAACCCACGGGTTGTCCCAGGGCTGGCTGTGCTGTCACTCAGCCTGGCCCGCGGTGACGGCCCCTCAGAGGTGGCTCCTTCTGTACGTCACATGATGCCGCGCCCGCTGCTTGCTCCAGCCTGGCCCTGGGTCGCCTCCGACAGACAAGCCTCTGCTGGGACCAGGGAGCGGGCAGCTGCCGGGTCCGGGCAGTTCCCTGGGACAGGAGTCGCTCTCCAGGACTTCCCTTGGCGTGTGTCACCTGACGCCAACAACAGCCACATGCCTGCTGTGGTCAGCAGAGCTTTCCAACCTTTGTGCTCGCGGGTGAGGACACAGGCTTTTTGGGTGTCCCTCAGGCCATGGCCTTGATGACGCTTGTCACCCTGTGCCTCTCGAGGCCCCGAGCACCCATCACCTGCCGACCAGCCCCACGCGCTGCACCACTGGCCTCTGCAGAAGGTGGAAACAGGCTCGTTAGGAACAGACGGCAGAAGGGCAGCGTGAGCGAGGGAAAGAGCGTTTCAGGGACGATGCAGGAGGCAGCGCAGCTGGTCCCAGGACAGGAAGGGGGCCCCGGGGGAGGGCAGGGGGCGGGGCAGAGGGCAGCCGGAGACTGCTCAGCGTCCCCCCTCTGCTCGCGTGGGACCCAGTCACGACAGGTCGGTGGCCTGGGCAACTCAACTTCCCCACCGTGAGTTTAAACTTCTAAAAAGATCGACTAGAAAGTACATTTCTAGTCATGAGTTTTGTGGGAGAGGCCGCACCACCCAACACGGATTTCCTGGGGGAACTCGCGCTCCCACGCGGCTGTCGCGACGGCGAGACGCAGTCTGCACGTCCCGGCTGTCCCACCAGGGTGCTTCCCGACAGGCAGGGCACCATCATCATCCTCACGGTGGAAGTCTCTGGAGCGATTTTCGAAGACGCGACGTGAATCCACGTGTGGATGTGCACAGATGTGTAACGCACGCATCGAGGGAATAAGGCATGTTGAAGGCCAGTGTGGACAACAGAACATTATTTTGGGGGTTACATCCACAAAGAAAAAATCTCAAAAATCGAACCAAACATTCACAGTGGTGAACTCACAGTGCCAGGAATCACAGGCAATTGGGGGTCTTTGCCCCCCTCATTCTATTTCCAGTTTACTTTGTACTGGAGTAGTGTTTTGTATACTTTTGGAAGGTTAATGGAAGTCACTTCCCCCTGGCAGGTGATGGATGTGGTACCTTCTGCACGTGCGGCTGACGCTGGGCTTTGCTCCCCAAGCTGGCGCGGCCCCCTTTCCTTGCTCAGACGCCGCACTGGCCTCCTTCGGCCCCCCCCCCACTTTCTCTCCCTCGCGTCTGCCGCCTGTCTCCCGTGGCCACGGTGACCACGTAATTTCTCGTGCGCATGGGGACAGGGAGGGCCGGTGTCGTGCCACAGCCGCGGTGCGAGCTGGCGCCATCACAGCCACACCGCACCTGGGCTGCCCCCTTGTCCCCCGCCCCCCCATCGGAGCTCTGCTCCCTCCCACGGGCCTCGTCAATGTGCCTGTTGTTTCACCTTCTTTTCCAGAGTCCTCGGCATCTGATTGCTCTGCCCACATTCCCTGCGGTCTCAACCTGACCCCACGCCCGGGCGACGGGCAGACTGTCTGCTGCCCCCCGCAGGCCGTGCTCCACAGCGGAGCCTCTGACCCCCACATCCTTCGCGGAGCCGCTCAGCGAGGGCGACCCTCCGGTGGCGACCAGCGCGCACGGCAGGCGCCCAGGCCGGAGGGCGTCAGGGCCAGCTTGCGGGCGGGTGGTCCGTGGGGCCCCGCGGCCTGGGGGCCTCTGGCCCGAGCGGTGGAAACTGGGAGCGAACGCTTGCGGGAATGTTCCGCGCTGGGGACAGGGCCCTTCACAGGCCAGCGGGCACCTGGCTGTTCTGGGCTTCGGTTCCCGCCTGGGGACCAGTCATGCGGCTGCAGCTCAATCCCCGCAGGGGAGGGGGGAGCCAGGTGGGTCTGCAGATTTTGGGGTGGAAGACAAGCCCACCGGGACCCCTGTGTTTGTTCGCTGCGCAGGCTGAGGTTTTAAATGCGCGGCGTAATCTCAGCTGCCGGTTCCCTGTGGGAGCCGCGCCCGCTGCCCCGAAGCTGAAACCGGGCAGCGGGAGGAACGTGGGGCGCGCCCAGGGCGGGGGCGGAGGGGGGGGGGACAGGTTTTGATTATTTTTAGCGAATGTTACGGGGAAGCCTGGGTAGGGGCAGCATAGACAGAAACGTAACTCACTGAGATGAAAGGACCTGTCCCGCTGCCTGCCTGATCGAAGATAGAACGGAAGCATTTTTAACATTGTCTACAGTACTTTTTTAAAAAACTTGCATTTTATTTATTTGACTTCTTTTGTATAAACACTCCCTCACCGCACCCAGCCGCCTGGCTTCGCGCGTAAGTAACCTGTTTGCCCGTCGTCAGCGTGGCCGCGTCTCTGAACGTGCGCGTCCTCCAGCCTGGCCCGGCCCGGCCCCCCGCCCCCGCCGGCTCCCTGCTTGCCCTGCGCGCGAGGCCGCGGCGACCCCCCACCCCCACCCCGGCCCCGAGGAGGCGCAGGTCCTGCTGATGTTTCCTCGCCCCGTGCTGGGGACAATGCTTAATTAAAAAATTCACATCCCCCCGCCCCGGCCCAAAGTGGCCAAAAAATCGGTCTCTGTTACACAGGCTGGGGACAACCCAGGAAAGAAAGGCACTTTGTCCTCACAGACAAAGGCACGCTGTCCATTTTCACGAATCTGCCTCCCGCAGGCGGCCGCTTGCGTCTGCTGCGAGCCCGCGCCGTGAACCACATACCAGAGGGGCTCCCCGGGCTCCGGGGCCGACGGAAACGCTCGCGGGCGCGTGTGCAGCTCCAGGACGCAACACAGAACCTTGTGTTAACGTCAAAGCCTCGCTGTTACCGGGGCGGGGGTCGCGGGGCCGGGAAGGGGGTCCCGAGGCAACAGGGAGGTGCCGCCCACGACTCACTCCCCGCGGAACAGCGCTCGCCACGGTAACGCGTAGTGTGTGAGTGTGAGTGTGTGTGTGCGTGTGTGTGTGTGTGTGTGAGAGAGAGAGAGAGAGAGAGAGAGAGAGAATCCATTTGCTAACTGGACAACGCACACTCATTATATTAATTAAACCACGAGAACCTGGCTCGCCGCAAATGGCGCTGACCACCTGCGACACGGTGTTGCGTCTGCGTCAAACATCGCCGACATCCATTGTTTCCAAGTCTTACAACTGGCTTTTCCTCCTGGTCTTCGTCTTCCCGCCTTGTTTGCACACGGAACGAGGGACGTCCTTGCGCAAACAAAGCCCGAGCCGCGCGCGCAGGCCCGCGCCAGGCGCGCCCGGCGTACCCGGCGCACCCGGCGCGGGCGCGGGGTCTGCCCGCCTCCACGGCCCGGCGCGGCCCCGTGGCCGGGACGGCTCCTGTGACCGTCAGCAAGGCCGCCACGCGCACGCCGGCCGCGCAATCGAGGGGAAGGTCTCTGTGGGAAGTTTTTTTTGCTGTCATTCCAACTTGCCTGTAAGTTTAAACTAGATCACAATAAAAAGTTAAAAAAGACATACTTGTGGCTGAATAATTTGTAAGGAACTCTCTCAGGGATATAAGAGTACAGGCAACTACTTACATACAAATAGACATACAGCATCACCCACAGTAAGACAGATTAGACATAAGCATTTAAAATATTATATACTGACTAGAATGGTTTCAAATAAATATAATTAAATGAGAAATGCTGGATGAGCAATTGTAAATATAAACTCAGTTATGCAAATACATGAATTAAAGAGAAAGTACATTAATATGTTGAAATATTTCTTTGAAAAAAGAGAAAGATTTCCTTAAATATGTGATTTTCAAATTTGTTTGCAACATTACTCCTAAAGACAAAGAAAACACATTTATTTCTTGTTTTTATATCTTTCATTTTGAGATTCTCCTTAATTTGAGCAAGAACTTGATTTTGAACAAAAGGATTTGTCAGTTAAAAGAAAAGCCACTTTAACTACAAAAGTACCTCAAATGTTGGGCACTTTTGAGACCTCAATTTGTGAGCAATTAGCATGCTAATTACAAATTGCAACTTGTCAACACTTGGGCAGTTTAATTAATTGTTCACTGTTTATCTTCCAAAGCAACGTGACTGCGTTCGTACCTCCTGGAATACCCGCTTTCCCTGCGGCAGACTGGCCGCGTCCAGTCGGTGCGCGTTCTCGGCCGCAGGTGCCCCGCCACCTGGGCTGCAGGGCGCAGGTGGGCCGCCGGCCGACGGTTTCTGGGGCGGGCGCAGCCCAGGGCTGGCAGCAGCGGCGTCTCCCGCATTTGAAGAGCTTATAACGTGTTGGCAAGGAGAGAAGGCTACTGAAGGTCACAGACAAATGTTGTAGAGTTGCTAGTCAAGAGTAGTTGTATTTTTTTATTTAACATGAACACCCCCAGGGCTACAGAAGTGACCGGAGAAGCTTTGTTTGTAATTTGAAACGTCAGCCACAGTGGCACTGCAGGACACCCGGGCCACGCTCCCTGGCTGAGCCTGTTCTGATGTCCGCCGAGGGTTTCCTCTCCGGAGGCAGGTGGCTCAGAGGCCCAGAAGTTTCTGAAACAGGCGAGACCGTGCGGAACGCCCCCTCGGGAGGACGGCAGGTGCCAGGAGGAGGGTTCACAAAGGGGAGCGTTCGTCAAGCGAAGCGGGAGGTGCCCGGAGCTGGGCTTTACCGAGAGGAGGCCGGCAGATGAAAGCCAACGACTACGGCCGTGAGCATCGATCGAGCGCCTACTGTTGGCTCGGGGCTCGCTGGCCTTGCCCCTTTTGCTCCTAAGCTGGGAAAAGCTCAGAATAAACGTGGCCTGGTGATGACTTGGAGTCACGTTCCGTGCTTAGCTCCCGCGTGGCTCACAGAACCGCTGGCTGATTTGTTTACGGGAGGCGGGGGCTGAGCTGGAGCTGGAGGCCTGGGCAGCTGGCCCTCAGGGGGCGGGAGGGGCAGGCCAGGGAGGCCCGAGGCGGCGTTGCCACGTGGGACGCAGGACCAGTGGAGAGGAAATGCCGCTGGCAGCAGGGCTTTGGAACCCGAGGCCCCGCATCCTGTCTGAAAGGCGACACCGGGCTGGGGTGGACAGGCAGGGAGGACGCGGGGATGCCGCGGGACCCCAGTCTCCGGCCGGACGCTTCTCCCTCCTCCTCCTCCTCCTCTTCTTCTCCCCCTACCTTCCTCCACACGTTTTCCCACAGGTTGGCATCCTGCTTTGCTTTAAAGGGTAAGCCGCAAACAGTCCCCCGAGGACTCTTCCCTGACCCTTCCACGGAGGAAGGCGTTGCCCCCGGCTGCCTCCGCCGCACGGCCCAGGCTGCCAGCGCACCTCCTCCTCCGCAGCGGGGACCGCGGCTGGGCTTCGCTGTCACCGCGAAAGCGCCGTGAGGCCAGGGGCCGAGACGGCACCCCACGGCCTGCCCAGCTGAGCGAGCGTGTGTTTGGGGAGTGGAGTCGAAGAGATCGCCTGTGTGTCGTGGGTTCGCGTAGTGAGGACCGCGAGGGGCAGGAGGTGGGAGCGGGCCGGCGGCCATGACGTGAAGGCGACAGGCCCCCGGGCGTCGAGGAAGGCCAGCTGCCTCCTCCACCCGCCCCGTCTGCTCCGGGGCGGACGGGGGCCGCGATCACAGGCTGTGCTGGCACTGAGAACGCTGGCCGCCGTCGCTCTGCTTTTGTTTTTGGCCGAATTACAAACAGTTCTAACGTGAAGACATGCGCGAGGTTTGTGGAATCTGGCCCGGAAGAAAACTTCCACATGTTTCTGTGGAGAAAGGAGAACTCTGTGCCCATAAAAGTCTGTCTGGAAGGACAAGATGCACCCTCTTCCTTTCTGTATTTTAACAATAGATTCTGAAGGCCAAGTTGTAAAGACATTTTGAGCTTGCAGAGCTAAGAAAGGATACTTTCCAAAAATTTTTTTAAGAAAAATTACAATTTTCTGCTCTTGGCTCCGTAGACGCACATTCTGCCAGATGTGCAATGCGACAGTTTTCATGCCTGCAGCCCGGGACTCTGGAACCACCCGCTATTGATACGTTTCACGGGAACAGCCCTCGACTGTCCCCAGCTCTGTTCTAGCAGTGACACAGTGCGGGGCGGCACGCGGGGTGTCCTCTTCCCCACCGTTTGGGGACACGGATGTTTCATGGCTGACGAACAAAGTCATTTAAATAAAAAAGTAGCTTGGCCACAACAGGAAGCCTTTCTGCCCGTAGGTAGTGTCAGTGCATCTGCTCTGCGGGCGTCCGAGGACCCTCCTGAGTTGTGTGCGGAGAGGCAGGCGGGGGGATCCCAGGCCCCGCGAGGGAGGGGCGATCAAAGCGGCAGGCGCGGCCTTGCTGTCGGCTTCCTGTGGGGACGGGAACAGGCTCGCTGCCCGCTTGCTGGTCGCAGTTTCCCCGCGACTTGGCGACACAGACCTCGTGTGGGAGGCCGATCGGGCCTCTGGGAGAGTGAGAGGGAGGACCACGCGGAACTCGAGCGCCTGGCGCCTGCCATGGAAAGAGAGCTGCTGCTTAAAGCAGCAGATGTGCCGCTGGTTAGAGACTCTGCCCTCGGCTTCCGGGCCACTCGGGGTGAATCGGGCAGCCGGGGTCGCTTGGGAACTCGGCCCTGCCCACCCGGCGTGGCTTCCGCGCCGTCGCGGGAACGTGGCCTCACCCCGGCCGCGGCGAGGTTGCGCCTCGGAGGCCGGGGTGGGGCTCCCACGGGAGCAGGGCCCTGGGAGGTAGAGCTGTGTGTGTCTGCCCAGCCCTGGGCGCTGCCGGCTCGGAGAACTGGAACCGCAGCGCCCAGCGCGGGGGGAACCTCAGTAACTGGACCGGAGAGCAAGGGGCAACGCCCCCGGAGGTCGGCCCGCGCTCGGAGCCGGCTCGTGCGGGCGCTTGCGCCCTTTGCCAGAACGCCCCTGGTCTCCCGGCCCGCGCTGTCTCCCCCGTGGGGAAAGGACACATTGCGCATGAACGTTCCCATCGTTAGGCCAACATGCTGTACATTTATGGTTTATATCTACAACACGGACGGGATCGTGTCTCCTCAGCAGCTGCTCTGAGGATTTTTTAAACTGGGAGATGCTGGCTGGGATGTGGGCTGGCGGCTCAGCTCTGCTTCTGCTGAGGCTGGGCGACGTGCTTCCACCAGCCGGTCAGAGCCAGGGTCCCCCCGGGACCCCCGAGCTGGCCAGGCTGACGATGGGGCAGAGGCCCGGGCAGGCCGTGCTCAGGGTGGGGTCAGAAACGCCCGGATGGCGAATGGAAACCCAGGACTCCTGTGAACGGACCTCCCTTCCTTGCCTGGACAAATTGGGTCCCCCGGCCAAACCCCTGAGACCGAAGAGGGGGCAGCAGGGAGGGAGATGCCCCTCCCTTGCAGAGGTGTGGAGTGGGTACCGGCCGAACAACAATAGACTTTGGCACAACTTGATTTCAAGTAACAACCGTGTTTTAAATTTGTGAAATAAGGCTTCCATCCAAAGGCCTGTCCTGCCAAAGATGTAGTCAAGAAAAAACGGTTACTAACTAACTACCCTTTAAAAGAGTCAAAATTTTAAAAAATTAAAGGTCCGTAAAAATGGTCATGTAGGGGGGGAAGGTTACTAAATACCAGGATGTCTGGGAGCGGCTGCGTGTGGGGACCCCGCCCCAGCTGGGTCCTGTTTCGGGCACATCACGGACACCTCTCTCGGCCCCTGGCCTGTTTTTGCACAACCTGGAGCTAAGGATAATTTTTACATTTTGAAACAGTTGCAACAAACAGAAGGAAATATTCTGTAATGTGAAGATATATGAGACTCACAGCTTAGAGGTCATGAAAGACCTGGCTGGGAGCCAGCCACGCCCATCGGCCCCGGCCCAGCGGCCGCGCTGCGTCTGCAGGAGGAGGCCAGCGCCGGCCAGCAGAAGGGCCGCCATCCCCGCGGCTCGGGGAGGGCGGGGCCTGGCGGCTCCGGACCGCAACATACGCGGGCACGCTGCTTGCTGGTGGCTTTGCCCCCCGGAGCCCACGTGGCTCTGAGAGCAGCAAACCCGGGCGGGGGGGGGGGTGGCCCCCGACGCCCAGCGCCCTCCGCAGACTGCAACCTGGAGCCGCGGCTTCCGTGGCGAAGACAGGAAGGGCCCCTTCGCGTGGCCTCGCGGCGTTTCACGTGCTCCCCCAGGGCGTGCGAGTGCCGGCGCATCAAACACCCGCCGGGCCCGGCTCACAGACCCGAGTCCAAGCGCCTCGGGGCGCGCTTGGCCCGGCGTTTCGGGCAACACCAGCAAAGCCCCTCACGCCCCTCCACGGACCCGGCTGGTGTATGCCGACCGCGTAGTTTCCGCCTACGGTTCTCACACACATTTTTGAAAACCTTCATAAGCTTAGATTTTGATTTAATTTTTGTTTTATAAAAACAAATGTCATCCCACGAGGGGAAATAGCTCTTGGTATAAACACACATGTGTCAGACTGTAAACCTTAATGAAATTCACAAGCAAACTTCCTAATGAAACGGCCCCAGGACAGGCGGCACCCGATCGGCCGCCAGCGAGGCCCGCGCCGCCGGGCGTTACTGTTCGCTTATCTCTGGCCAGACCCGCCCTGGCGAGGGAGCTGCGGAGAAATTACGGCCCACAAACCGCGCTCGTTAGAAGTTTGAAGATACTGGGTTGGCCAAAAAGCCGGTTATGTTTTCTTTTTCCGTAAAAGATACTTCTTTCATGTTCACCAATAACTGTATTGATTTGGATGTTCTGAGTATGTTGGCTGCCTCCCGCTATCGGCTTCTAGTGGGTACAGGCCAGGGCACCCCCCCACGCAGGAGACAGCCCCACAGCGAGGGGTTATTTGGCCAGAATGTCAGCAGTGCCACGAACGTTGCAAACCGCTTCCTTCAGCCGCAGTCCCTTCTCCGGCCATGGCACAGATCTTATTTCGCGTTTCTGTTGCATTTTTACGTTTCTTGAAATAACAGAGCACAACGTACTGTATTGTTGTGTATTTTCTTCTGTCTTCAATGTTAAAATGGCTACACAAAAATGCACCAATTTTGATAAGTTCTTTTTAAACGCACACCGATGTGACGGCCGTCACAGTACAATCGAACGCCTTGTTTCAATGAAAGTTAAAGACAACTCAGTGCTCCTCGAGCTGTCGAACGCAAAAGCCGAGCGGACCTTTGGGCCGCCCCGGTGGGTCGAGCCCGAGGAGGGTCCCAGGCCTCTGCACCGCAGCATCCAGGCGAGGAAGCCCGGGCTCCGGGGCCCAGGCGAGGCGGGTCGGGGGCCGGGTCACGTCAGGGGGGCCAGGGGCTCGAGGCGGCCGCACGGCACGGAGCTGTGGCGCACCTGACGCGGCCACCGCTTCCTGCCACCGCGCAGGCTGGGCTGCGCAGGCTCGCAGCCGTTCGCGTGGACAGAGACGTGCCGGGCGCGGTTGCTGCGAAGGCTTCACCAATGCAGCGATGTCCCAGGGCCGCCACAGACCGGCCCGTCCCACCCCGGACCGCGAAAAGACCCTGGAACCGAACATGGCAAAATAGTTTCTGCCTTAATCTCAAGAGAACTTTGCCAAAAAAAAACACCCCCAATTCCTTCCTTGACTTGAAGAACGGACACCGGAGGGGCGATCCTAAGGCGCCCCCTTTGCTCACTGAGGAGAGAGAGGTCGCCGTGGAAACAACGCTGTGGACAGCCAGGCCGCTGCCGAGGGACGTGGCACCATCGCCACCAGAGGACGGCCACCGGCCCGCGGCTCCCTGCGCACTCGACGGCCGTGAGCCCCGAGCCGCGTCCGGGGCGGCTGTCCCACCACGCGCACAAGCAGGAACCCTCACCCCCCTGCCCCAGTGGGGACCCGGCTCCGAGGGGCTCGGGGACTTGCCCAAGGCCACCCGCAGGAGGGCGCCAGAGCGAGGGGCTCGCGTGCCCCGGCCGCAGCCCTGTGGCCCCCCTCTGCCAGTCTGTCCACAAATACCCATCGAGCTCTCTGAAGCGGCCAGGGCCGAACCAGGCGCAGGACGGGGGCTGTGCGCGGCTGGCCAATCAACGCACGCACGCGCTCTGGCTCAGGGGGCGCCTCTCTGTGGACGAGGCTCCGCACGGTCCCTGCTGTGGTGGAGCGGACACGCGTGGGGACACGCGGTGGATGCGGGCAGGGTCCTGGATGCTGTGGGAGGCGAGGCCGCGAGGGGCCCGGCGGGAAAGCCCGTGGAGAGGGTGGGCTCTGAGCAAGAAGGCCCACGTGAGGGCGGCCTCCCACCGGCACAGCTGGGGCAGGTGGCGAGGGGACGGGGGACAGTGGGCACACGTGTCTGGCCTGGAGGGGCAAGACCGGGGGGCCAGGACAAGAAAGGGCCGTGAGGCGTGTGGACACTGGGCAGGGAGCCCCGTCCACGCTGCTGGACGAGGGCCGCGCCCGACCCCGGGCTGGCCCCCCTTTGCAGTTCCTGCTGGGGGACACTGAGGAGGGGTCAGCGACCCCTCCCGAGGCTTGACATCTTGGGGGCGGCGAGTCGGTAGGCTGCTCAGGCGCCAGCTGGTCAGCAGGGCCTCTGCCCACAGACACAGGGTCCTGCCGGGGACAGAGGTCACTCGGTGGCTGCAAACCAGCCACATCTGCTGGATGCGCAGGCGGAGGGGCCGGAGTGGCCTGAGGACAATGCGTGTGTCCCCGAGGGAGGAGCTTGGGCACATCAAAGGAACAGGAGGAAACCTAAAGGGGGGGGGTGCACACGCACACATGTGTGTACACGTGTGTATGTGTGCATGTGTGTGCATTTAATTCAAGTAAGTCACTACGCAGGGACGGCCTGCACGTGCACGCCACCGCGGGGACACGGACTTTGGTGACGGGAGCAGGCGTCCCGGCGCGGACGCTCGGCACCCAGAGCAGGGCCACGCCCGCCCCCCGAGGGCGGCCGGAGAGCCACACGCCTGTCACTGGAACCCGCTGTTGAGGAGCAAGGGCAGCCCAGACCACGGGCGCGGCTGTGCCCCAGAACACTGTCCACGAGAAAGGTCCCTCGCTGTCCCCCGAGGTCCCTCGTCCCCGCCCAGGGCCGACTGGCTCTCGCGGCCCCGGCACCCCGGTCCCTGTTTGGCCGGTGAAGAAGCCGCGGCTCTGCTCAGAGGTGCTGAGCGAAGCGCCCAAGCCCCGGCCTCCCCGTCGCAGCCCAGGGACCGTCGCGGGGCAGGCGCCGACGATAACCCGACGGCCCGAAGCCAAACGGACGTAGCCGAGTCGGGGTCACCGTGCGTCCTTCTCGGCGACGTCGTCTGCTCCGGGCAGGAGCACAGGGACGTGTTCCTGCCGTGTCGTTGGCAGGGACCCCAAGGCTGCCGGCCCCCGGGTTCAGCAGGTCTCTCGGAACCAGCCCCCACGATCGCCGTGGGACGCTGACGACCGTGCCCGCGCTGTGCAGCGGGCTGACAGACGGACGGCCGCGAGCAGAGGGACGCGGACGGGCCTCCGAGCCGCGCGGACGCACAGCGCTCGGGCGGAGAAAAGCCCGCGGCCGCCCGCCTTGTCGCGGCGGCCGGCCTGCTTCCTGCCCCGGCTCCCACCGGCGACGGCCGCACCCCGGCACCCTGCCCCTCAGGCCCCCGTCCCTCCGCGCGCCTCCCAGGGACGCCCAGGCCGTTCTCCGCCTCACCGGCCCCGCCCCGTCCACCTGGCCTGAGCCTCGTCCCTTCCACCTCCGCTCCTCCGCCGGGTCCCACAGCCCCCGAGGCGAAGGCCTCATTGCCCTGCCCTCCCTGCGCGGGGTGCCCAGGGCGGTGCCCGCCCAGGGAGGACCCTGGGAGGACGTCCTGGGGGGGCCCAAGGTCAATGGCGCGTGCGCCGAGCGCTTGCTCCTGGGGGACCCTGTGCCGAACCTCAACACAGGCTGCACCCCTCCATCTCGACACCCACCTCCAGGCGCCCAGAAAATGCCTGGGCCGCACGTGGGCCTGCTGAGCATCCCGGGAACGTCTGTGACCTCGCCACCTGACCATGACACCGGACGCTGCCTCGTGCTGCATTCGGGCGGTTTGACTGCCTTCCGTGGGGGAGGGAACCAGCCTGGGGCTTGTGGGGACCCGAGGGCCGTGTCTGGGGCGCCAAGGGACAGGGGAGAAGCCCCCATCAACACCGCCGTGCGGACCTAGAGCAGGTTCGCGCCCGGCTCTGCCGGCCGCAGGGCCGAGACCGGGCTGGGCAGCGCCTGCAGGCCGCCCTGTGTCCTCGCCGGCTCCACGCCGCCCTCGGCGCCGGGCGGGGCGTGCCCTGCAAAGGCGGGGCTGGGGGCTAGCGGGCCGTCAATTTTTTAAAGGCTCGCACACGTCTCATTCTGCATTTTGGACCCCTTGCCGCACGGAGCTGGGGCGTTTTGAGGTTCGGCTCTGTCCCCCCCTCCCCTGGAAAGCCAGTTCTCACGTGCAGACCAGGGCTGGGCCCGCAGTGAGCGGGTCCCCCCGTGACAGGTGCGGGGGGAGGGGCCCCTCTCTCACGCGTCCCCCCCATTTTACAGATGGGGGAGCGGAGGCGGCGCAGGGCTCAGCGGCCTGCGTCCGTGCCTACAGCCAGCGGGTTCGAAAGCCCCAAGGCCACTGGGGCTGCGGCCGCCCCCCACCGCCGTGTCGGGGACGCCGGGCCGGGGGCAGGGACGCCGAGGTGGACGGGGGCGTCTCGGCCACAGGGACCGAGCAGGGCGAACGCATGTCAAGGCTGGGTCACTGGGGGCATGACCCCTGAGTGGCGGGAAGGCACCCTGGCCGCTGGGCGGCGCTTCCTGCGCGTGACCTCGGAGCCTCTGCAGAAGAACTCAGTGGGGCAGGTAAACTCCCTCCCCGGAGGGCGGGCGTCGCAGGGGGAGAAACTGAGCCAGCGGGCGCGGGCGCGGGCGCGTCCCGTGGGGACCGGCGGGGCTTGGCAGCAGGCCTGTTGGAGGCCCCGTCCTGGGGGGCAGCTCCTCCGCCTGCGCCCCAGCGCCCAGCCAGCCGGTCTGCTCTGCGCCTGGAGCCCCCGCCGCACCGTCTCCCTGCTCCATCCCCAGGGGGCGGCCCCCCCCCTCCGCAGCCTCTCAGCCCTTCCAGACCATCCGCAGTCCCTCCCCCCAAAGTGAAAGTTGCCTCCCTCCGTTTAACGCTGAGAACACAGGGGAAAATTCTTGGCAGAGTCATGTGCTTTTTATTATTATGTTGTTTATTTGTGGACTTGAAACACATTTGTATGGGGAGGCTATTTGTGGAATAACGTGCTCTGGAGAACAGGCCCGTCTGGGAGTCTGCGGAGGAAACAAAGCGTCTAGAGGAAGCGTTAACTCTTGCTGCCTCGGGCCCTAAGCCGGGGCCCTGCTGACCACCCGGGAGCTCAGGCTCCCCCCGCGGGGGAGGTCCCGTGGGGGGACTCTGGCTACGGAGGCAGCTGGCCCTCCAGCGCCGGCTGGGACCCCGACGACGAGCAGACAAAGTCAGGGCCTCCCAGTCAGTGCCGGGCTCAAGCTGCCCGCGGGGGCGTGGGCGGCGGGGGAGTCGCAGCTCAGCGCCGGCTCCCGCGTCGGGGTCCGCGGGCGACCGCAGGCCGGCCTGGGGCACGTCTCAGGTCCGGGTCTGCGTTCCCACGGCGTCCCTGCCTCAGCCCGAGAAGCTCGCCCAGGCCTCTTTCCTAGCCCTGCCACGGCTCTGGGGACGGAACTCCCTTTCCTGCTCCTTAAAGGAGAAAGCGAGCGCGCAGGGCGCGTCGGTGGCTTGGCCGGTGTCACGGGGCCCCACCCCCGCCTGACTTCGGAGCTTGTCCCTCTGCCGCTCTCGGGGTGACCTGCTTCTCCCCGAGCTTAGGGTGCAGGGCGCTGCTTTCCTTCCAGGGCACCGCGACCTCAGGGAGGCAGAGTGGGGGCCCCGGGCGCGTGGGCTGCGACGGCTGTCACCGGTGAGCGGGTCACAGCCGCGGGACCTGGGCGCGCTGGCCACAGCGGACGGGACGCCCCGGAATGGAGCCCAGCGGCGGGTCCGGTCTCGCCTGCCTTCAAACCCGTGGCAGAAAAGCCGGCGTCTTCTCTCCGCCTCAGTCCTCTGAGTCAGAGCTTCCGGAGGCAGCCGGGACGCGCATTACGGGGCCTGCGCGGTGTTGCTCGAGAGGACGTCCAGACGTCGCCCTCGCGGGGGAAGGGCCGCCAGCACCGCGAGCGACTCCTCTGACGTGCAATGCACACGCAGCAGAGCGCACAGGCCAGAGCCCTGCCCGGGGGGACCCCCTGTCCCCAGCCCCGAAATCCAGAAATGGCATCACTGTCACGCGGGGCGAGTGCTGCCCGGCCTCCTGGGCGCACGGCTTGCTCTCCTTGCCAACAGTCAAGGATGAAGAGATTCAGCATAACAATCCGAGATCTCTGGCTTCTCTAGAAAAATGGAAGCATCTAGCAACGTGTTGCTATGGCAACGGTCAGCCAGGCGGGGGAGGGGCTGCGCTCTCCAGGGCGGAGCTTCGCCCTCGGCCACCGCAGGCCCTGCCACGCCCAGCTGTCCACCCTCAGGGCCACGGCCTTCGATCCACGCGCTCGCAGAAGCAGCAGAATTAAGCAAAAGCACGGCAGTCTCTCACCTCCCTACGTAGGTGACGTGCCGGGCTCCTACGGGCATTGACTTTGGGGTCCCCCTCCAGACCCGGGGTTCCCCACCTCAACCCACAGCAGCCCCACAGGGCTCCCCAAGGTTTCCTGAGCACGGAATCAGGACAGTCCTTCTTTGTCCTCACAGTCTGGCTTTGGGGTGCTAAGCAAGGCATACGCTGAGCTGTCCAGACTTAGTGCGAAGGACCCAGATCCAGCCTCGGAGCAGAACCGCGCACGCCCTTCCCCGCGGTGGGCATCACCCGGGCGCGGGCAGGAGGGCGCTGTGGCGGCCGGAGCCGGGAAGGGGCCGGGAAGGGGCCGAGCAGCCGCCAGCTGGTGGCCCCAGCACCCGCCGCGGCCTCGCCCGCGAGGCCGCTCTCCGCTCTGCGGACGTGGGTGTCCCTCTGACTGACCCGCCCCTGGGTGGCAAGTCGGAGGAAAAACATCCCCACGGAACTGGTTGCCGCGGGCAACTCCAAGGCGAGGAGCCGTGCGGGGGCTCTCATGGGAGGAAAGGTGGAAACAAAGCCACAGCCCCTGCACCAGGCCCCGGCGGGTGTGGGGGCCGAGAGCCGAGCGGAGGGGCTGCAGCCCGCGTCCTGCGGGGGCCTGGTACCCCCAGGAGAGCCGCTTTGACCCCAAGGACGGGCTCACTCCCCGCGGGACATACAGGTACCCGGCCAGCCCGGGGGCCGCGGTCGGCATCCGCTTCAGCGAGACTGAGAGCCGTGGCTCCAGGCCAGGAGGCTAAGTTCTCCAGCCATGATGCCCGTGGGGACGGGCTCGGCCCCCTGAAAGGCCCTCAGGTGCTGAGGGGCCGCGTGTGGGGCCGGGGGAGGCTCCCGTCCCTCAGCAAATGCAGGCGGCCACTCGGAATGGACTGAAGGCGCCGACGGGAGGCTCACGACGGGGAACCCCGAGAAGGCGATGCAGGCGAAAACCTGCAGGCTGCCACCTCGGAGCGGGGGGACCCCCAGCTGTGCCGCCGAGCGCAGGCCACGGGATCCCAGCAGACGCGGGGCCGCAGAGGGCCCAGCAGGCCCCGCCCGCAGAGGAGGCAGCGGTCGCCCGGGCGGGAGGGCAGCCCAAGGGCGGGAGTGCGCGTTTGCAGCCGGGCAGCGAGTCCGAAGTCAACGCCCGAGACACGCGAGGAACTCAAGCAACTCAAGGCAAAAAAAGAAAACAAACTCGAAAACCTGATTGCAAACGGGCGAAGGACTTGAACAGACGCCTGTCCCAGGACGACACGTGGGGGCCGGCAGGCCCGTGACCCGGGGCTCAGCGTCACTGTCTTGCGGGGCAGGCACATCGAGGCCGCACACGTGCGCCTCCCACCGGCAGAGCGGCCGTCACCCAGCCTGAAGCAGCAGGTCACGGGGGACACAGAGAGACGGGGCTCCGGGCCTGCCGGTGGCAACGGGAGACGGTACGGAGCTTCTGGGAAAAAAATAAGTGTGCAACTGCGCTGTGGGCCAGCCATTCGCCTGCCGGACGTTTGTCCAAAATGACTGAAATCAGGATCTCGAAGTGATATTCGCCCCCGCGGCCCAGCAGCCAGGACGTGGAGCCAGGCCGGTGCCACGCGGGGGGCGGGTGAGGACGCGGTGAGTGCACGGGCAGCGGGGCACACGCCTCAGCCTCAGGGAGGGACGCCCGTCCCTGCGGACGCTGTGCTAAGGGACACTCCCCCGGTGCCAGAGGCCCGGCGCTGCCCGGCGCCGCTCACGTGCGGAGGTCAAGCCGTCGGACCCACAGGACCAGGGTGACGGGGTCAGGGGCCCACGTCCGGAGGTTCAGTCGGGCAGGGGGTTGGCATCAGACTCCTGCCCGGGGCCCCAGGGACGTGTGCCCTTAAAATCGCGTGGCAGGTTTCTGCCACAGGGAGCTGCCCGGGCGCTGGACACACCATTTGTTCTTCAGGAAACAAATTAGACGCCTTGGAGAGTCGAGAGGAAGCATATCCGTTGGGCTCTGCAGCTCCCGAACCCAGCGATGCACGGCAGCCGATGGCAGAAGCTGCCGCTGACGTCACACGAACGCTGGGCAGGGCACCCAGCTGACACACGGTCACATAAATCCCCAAGGACCCCGTGCGGTGGATGTCACGAGGTTTCCCTTTTACTGACCTCCAGGGAGGACGTCGAGGCCCGGGCTGCGCAGAGACTCGGCGGGCGCCCCCCGCCCCCAGCCGCTGGTCAGGGCGATGCAGACTGCGGGTGGGCCGGGCCTGGCCGGGCCCTGGGTCCCTGGCGTCATGCGGGAGGCATGACCGGCCCCCGGGGGGGACGGGGGCTGGGCTGCTGTCTGAGCCGAGGCTGCACGTCTCTGGATCCTCCCGGGAACTCGTCACCAGGAAGTGTCTCTGCTGCGTTTCTCAGCCCCAGAAAGGCTGCTGCTAAAATTACCCGGGTGAGGAATGTGAGGAGCCCTGGCCCCCAGCGGCTGGTGTGGGAATAAACAACAAGGCCGATTATCTCTGTTCAAGTTAAATAAAACCGTACGGAGCGCGGAGCCCAGCCCGCCCTCCCCCCGCGCTGGCGGAGGAGCGGCCAGGCCTGGAACGTCCGCCACCGCAGAGCCCCTCGCGTCCGGGGCCTCCGGGCCTCCTGGCCCGACGCCCTCCCAGCTGCAAGTGGCCCGCCCGCCCGGAGCCCGGAGCCCCAGCCTCCGCCCGTCCCCCAGACCTCGCCTCTGAGATGCTAGAAACATGTGCACTTCCCGGCGCGCAGCCGGGGCGGCCCGGCTCCATCTGCGCTTTGCTCGCCGAGGCCGTTTTGCAAGAGCCGTTTGGTTAACAGTGGGCTTTCCAGTCCTTCCCCTCCAGGCCTTCCTTTCATCTCGCAGCCGGAAGCCGCGCTGGCCAGCCGACTGTGAACCGCAGCGGGCTGGACGCCGGTTCAAAGCGGCGAGCTCACGGGGCTTGGCTGCGCTTCAGCGGGGCGGCGCGGCCCGCCTCCTGCCAGCGGGACGCGGGTCCACGGACGGGCGGGGCGGCTGCGCCCGTCACGGGTGCGGTGGCCGGGGCTGTCCTCGCCGTCCTGGCTCCGGAGGTGCCGTGGTGGGGGCTGGATGGGAGCTGGGTTCGCTGTCCCCGCCGGGCAGCAGCGGGGCTGCCAGCCAGCACCCCGGCCCGGGCTCAGACCCAGAGAGAAGCGCCAGGCTGGCCCTCCCCCCGCAGAGAGGCCGAGCCCTCCCGGCCGAGAGCCACACGAGTCCGTGGGCGGCCCTGTCCCCAGTCCCCGTCCCCTGCCCGTCTCCTCCCTCGTCCTCGTCTTCATCCTTCACGGCCCGGCCAGGGCGACACCCGTGCCCCTGGTGCTTGTCTCCTGGGAGCCGGGACGTCGCGCCTCCTCGGGGTCCCCGTCCCCTGCTTCCCGGAAGCGCCTTGTGCCCTCAGACCCCTCCTGGGTGCCAGCGTCTGCGTGAAGGCTTCCAAGCTTCCCAACGCCACCCCGCCCGCATCCCAGCACCCCCGGTCGGCGAGGGTCCCTGGCGGCGCCCTGCGGCGGGTCCTGCGCGTCCCTGAGCCGATCCAGGTTTCGGGCCCTGTGTCCCCCGCCCCCCCCCGCCCCCCATGGCAGCCGCCGGGCCCGTGTGCCAACGAACACCAGATGCGCCATGCGCTCGAGGAACCGAATTTTTAATTTCCCTTTAAATTAACACAAGTGTAAGCAGGGGCTGGCAGCGGACACTGTCGGGCGGCACCGCCGCAGCCCAGGACCCTGAGGACACAGCCGCTCGCTCGCTCGCTCCCGGGGCCCGGCGCACAGTCGGGGCAGCGTCAGCGTTCGCCGAGCTCCGACGTGGTCCACGCTCGCGCCACCAGCCCTGCCGGGCACCCGGAGCGATGGCCAGGATTCCTCCTTTACGCACCATCCGCCAGAACGCAGCGCGCAGGCTGCCGCAAGCGCAGGCCCCGGTGCTGGGAGGACCCCTTTGGCCGCAAGTGGCCCCGGGCGCAAGCCGCACCCGAGGGGCCAAGCATAAAGGCCGGGGGCGGGGGGCCGACACACATGCAGGCGCCAGCTGTCTGCGCCCGTCTGGGCTCGCGGGGACCTGGGGCCCGGGCGCCACCGCGGAGGAGGGAGGAGCGAAACACCGCTGGCGCTCCGCTTGGGCGTTGTCGCTGAAGGCAGGTGCCTCCGCGGACAGACAGACAGACCGGGCGGCTGGGGAGCAGCTTGTGGAGAAGCTCCAGCCTCGGTGGCCTCTGGGGTGCCCAGGGCGCAGGTAAGGCTGCCACCTGCTGGCCAGCGGTCAGCGCACCCACGTTTCAGGGTTTTAAAAACGTCAGACCCCGTGGCGGTACCTTGGTATTGCTTGGCCTCACTCTTTAACAACAGTGTCAGAATGACCCTGCATTTTAAAACACGACAAGGCTGACGGCTTCCGTCAGCTTCCTGTCTCACCTCCGGACCAACCGGGGCGGCGCCAGGCTGCGCCCTGAGGGGACCCCAGTTGTGGACCCCAGTCCACGTCTCAACCGGAGCTGAGGGGCGCACGCAGTGGGGCGAAACTTCGGGGTTCGGCGGTGGCGCGGAGGCGGGCTCTCCCAACCTGAAGGCATCTCAGAGGACGTTCCAGCCGGGGCCACCTGGACCCGTGGGCTGATGGGGGCAGAGGCCGGGGCGCGAGCGGCCCCCCCCCCGCCCCGGAGGGCAGCGCCGACTCAGGTCTGACGCTCCATGGGCCGGCGCCCCACCCAGGGCTGCGGCTGAGCCGGCCGGTCGACGGCGAGAACCACACTGCGGCCTCCTTGACTGGACACCAAGTCCCCAGGAGTCACCCGCGTCCTTGCGGCTCGCTCGCTCACGCGCGTCGCTCACGGTGTGAGCTGCGGCGATTTATTTGCCTCTCACAGTGGGCGGCTGCTTGATTCTCCGCAGCTGACAGCCCCTGTGAATAATGCTCTAGAGTTTCTCCTACGCGCCTGCTTCTTGTCGTCGGTGTGAGCGAGTCCCTCGGACACACACGTGCCGAGGGAGCTTCCAGGGCTGAGGCCAAACCCTTTTTCCAACCCGGTCGAGCCACTCAGCTCGCGCTGCGGTGGGCGAGGTCCCGGCTGCCCAGCTCGGGCTGCGAGCTGCGGCTGATCCCTCCGACCGCGGCCTCCCTCGAAGGGCGCCGCGCCCTCCCGCGGCGATTTCCAAGGGCAAGTCCTGGGTGACCGAGGGTCTTGGGCAGCGTCTCCTGTGCCCACTGGCTGCATCCCAGGGCCGTGGGTCAGATGGATGCGTCCTGGTGCGTGTTTCAGGCTGAGCGCCTTCGGGTGAACGCACGTGATTTCCAAAGATACTGCGGTCTTCCCTCTACTTCCAGGTTCACGGTCTCCGTTGTTTCTCGTACACGCCCTTGAGGTGTGTGGGGCTCTGTCCCTTCTTGGGAAGGGGCCCCCCTTGGGCGCGCTTTCCACGTGAAGAAAGTCGGGGACAGGCTTTTGGGATGGCAGAGGCCCTGATGGGCTCTTGCCTGTCATTTGTGGAACAGGGGCTCGGACGATGTTTGTATTTCCCACATACTTACCGGGCAAAAGTCTCAACAGACACGACACAATGCGTTTACGACGACCTTTGAGGGGTTGGGGTTCGTTCCGTGACAGAAACCGTGCCGCACGGAGGCGCTCGTCCGTCCCTACACGGCGAAGGCTGCCGAGAGCGCAGCCCCATTTCCTCGCGTCCCCCTCGGCGCCGTCTGTCTCTGAGGACGCGGGCGCCTCCCGCCCAAGCCTGCTCCGAAAACACGTTCTGGCGAAGGACTCCCCAGGTCCTTTCTCTGAGGGTGATCTAGGTGAGTTCTGCTTTGTCTGTTGTTTTTACAAACTCACTTGGGCGGGAAAAGGGTTTCTTGCAGGGCTTCCTGTTCTGATTTCACAATTTTAGAATCAGAGATGAGGAGACAATCGTCATCAGTGAAAACATGCGCTCAGGGGGCAGAGTGGGGTCCAACGCACCCCACGCCTGGGGTGGAAGCTCAGCTCGGCTCCTGGGTTTTGCCGACGGTTCCTTCCACGTAGAACTTTTCAGTCGGGTTGAGTCCAGCGCCTCTGCTTTTGGCCTTGCACTGTCGCCCGTGGATAAGATTCCAGCCTAGCGTCCAACATCACAACGTCCCCAGTGCCCCGGAGCGATGGGCGGTACCGACCCACAGCCCCTGAGACAGAGCCCCTGTTCACTAACCGGGACTCCGGTCTAAGCAACAGGGCCTGGCGGCGGGTCTCCTCACAGCGGGGGGTTTCTCTGCACAGCAGCGAGACTCCCAGGCGCAGCGGGAGGCAGGGGACCAACGGGGAAAGTCGATGGAATCGCACGGCTGCGAGGGCCAGGCATCGGGGGCACGGCCGTGGTCGCAGGGCAGGGTCAGCCCGTCGGGACAGGGCACCTCGGGCAGAGCCCTGGAGCAGTCGGGGGCTGCGCGGCCTTGGGGCGGCTCCTGAGGGAACCGACACGCCTGGTGTCTGCCTTTCCCCTCTCCCGGTGCCCCTCCCCTGTGTGTGCTCGCTCATCTCTGCCACGGACCCGGGGGCCGGTCCCCCGTGGTTCCAACAGATGTTCCCCGTGGCTGCTGGCAACCGAGAACTCGTGCAGAGACGCGGGCGATGGCAGAGGCGGCCCAGGCCATGTCCTGCCTGAGAGGACGAGGGAGGAACGCTTTCACGCTTCCGGTAAAGCCCGAGCCGCGTGTGGCCCAGGGAGCCACCGCGTCTGGGTCCCCTGGCACCAGGACCGCTCCTGGCCCTGCCCAGGGACACCGCGCGGTGCAGGGCGCTCGGGGCACCATGGGTCCCAAAGGCATGGGTGGAGCGAGCTGCAAATTCAGCCACTGGTTTGGAACCTGGGGTCTCAGCTACCCTAGGGATTCCCAGGAAGAGCTGAGGAGGCCCCGGGAGGCAGCCAGAGGGCTCCGGCGCCTTCTGCTGTTACCAGGGCGTTTGGTGGGATCAGGTCTGGTCTGTTCTGCAGAGTCCCCTGCACGTCAGAACCATCTTGTCCGCGGGCGCGTCATTTACATCCCTCGTTAGTTCACTTGTTATCATTTACTTAATTGGGCGCCTGCTGCGCTGCACATGGGACCAGACCACCTCCTCCTCCTCGTAACCAGCGAGGCCAAATCCCGGGCTGGCCCGCTGTCCACGCATCACCCTTATCAAGAACACGCTTCCCCTCCCCATGGGTTTGGCCATCCGTCGGCGTAGCGTGTGAACCTCTCAGAGGGCTGCAGCAGGCAGGCCCTCACGCTGCGCGTTGCCGCCTCTGCGTCCCCAGCCGCCTCCTCTCGCCCACACGACCTCCCTCCTGCCACCGCCGGAGCTCCTGCATCTGCCCGTCCAGGCCCTGCAGCTCAGCCGCAGCTCACCAACAGCGGCTCGCGTTCCCCAACAGCGCGGTTTTCAGGTGGCGCCTCCCTCCCCAAATGCGGCTTTCGCTGCGAGACGCGTAGGGCGTGCCGCTGGTCTGAATAACATCCGTTGGCTTGTGTCCACTTGCTAATGCTAATAATAGAATGGTCTAAAATTTCTAAAGGTATCGGGCGCTGACTCCCCTTACCTCGCTGCGTTATGGTATTGCACGTTGTCGGAGAAGAGTCTACAAGGCTTAGATTCTTTGATATTTAATTCTTTGGTATCTGTGTGATCTAGATTTTTTTCACATTTGTGTCTCGTATATACTGAATTTTTAAAAGTCTATGTTGCATGCACTTTTGAAGAAAATGAGCACGATATTGTTGGGTGCGGAGTTCTAAACAGGCCTTCAGTCAAGCCTGTTAACTGTCTGCAGCAGCTTTTCTTTGTGAGTGTTTCGCGCTTGGCAGGGCGTGTTTGGGGCAGATGCGTGAAACCTGCCCCAGTGGTGGCAGGTTGGGCCACTTCTGTTCATATCTGACTGACGTTCTGAGCGGCCACGCACGCACAGGTGCGAGTGTTCACGGCTCCGTCTATTGCGTAACATCCTGCTTATTCTCAGCGACCCTTGCAGCCTCGCCTCTTTTGCATGATTTTATTTTCTACAAGCCTTTCCTGGGGTTGCTGTTGGCCTGGTATGTCTTTTTACGTGACCTTAGTCTCAACTTTTCTGGATCATTATGCTGTACACACGTCTCTGGTAAACGATGAATTTTATTTTATTTTTACCTGTATCCCAGAGCCCATGCCTTTTAACTGGCAGATTTTATTCACCTATTTAGGGTGATTACTAATATATTTGGATTTATTTTATCCCCTGTCTTTGAGCTTTCTCCGCGCGGGGTTTTTTATGTCCCTGTGCTTCCTGGCGTCTGTCACGCAGGTCGAGGGTGTGCAGGTTCACGGCGGCCGTGGGAGCTGCCCTTCCTGATGCTGGGACAAGGGCACTCGCTGGGCTGGGTCCCCGTGGCGGGGACTGGGCAGGGAGGGGTGCCCCTCGGGCGCTTCTTCTCCTCGCGACCCCGTAGACCTGCCGCCGGGACTCTCCCTTCAGCGGTCTGTTCGTTTGTTCACTCGCTGTCCCGCCCTTTGTCCACCCGCCTCGCTGAGGGCTGGCCGGGCGCCGCCGCCCCCATAGCGGCTGGGCGACGCGTGTTGGGTGAAGCAGACGTGGTTCCGGCCCGAGAAGCTCAGGGGCCAGCAGGGGGGGGCGCGGGCCTCTAGCCACAGGTCGCACCTCTTACTGCGGCTCCGAGGAGGCACCTGGGGTGCAGGGTTAGGCAGTGCCCTGCGGCTTGTTGGGCCTCCGCCCGCGACCCGTCTACGGGGAAGCATTTGTCGGGGGGTGTGCGGAGGCTGAAAGTAACCCCCCAACACGTATTCTTTCTTTCCTCCTTCACAACAAGACGCCAGACTTCAGCCGGGAGGAGCGGCCGTTCCAAAGGGACCCGGCTGCCGGCTGGACCAGGGGACACGGGTGGACGTGACGTGACAGGGGCAGCTGCTGGGAAGTGTCGCTACGGGGCGGGGGGGTCACGACCGTCCCTGTCCTCCGCGGTCCCGCAGCACAGGCCCCGACGGCCGGGACAGTGTGGGCGCCTTGCCCGGGCCACCCCCAGGCTTTTCCATGGACAGGGCACGGGGCTCGGCAGTTTCCACTGCCGCTGGGCTGTTTCTGGTGAACACACAGCTGAGCACAAGCATGTCAGGCCCCCGGAGCAGAATCTTCTAGAACAGGCAGACAGCCAGACCCGTGTGTCCACCCCCACGCCTCCGGTGTTCGGGTCGGGCAGGCCCTGACCGCGGGCGCCCCGACGCACTTCAGCAGCGCGGAGACGCCGGGCCGCCCGGGCGGACGCCGGGCTCCTGGTCCCCGAGCCGGCGCAGCTGGTTCCAGGCAGCGCGGGCGCCTGAGCAAAGGAAGACGGCGCGGCGGGCGGGGCCGCAGGAGGCGCGCGCCCCGTGCAGGTGCCGGCGGGGCCTCTGGGGAATGCTGAGCAGGCGCGGGGGCCAGGCCTGGCTTTAGGTCCCAAGGCCGTTCTCCACCCCGCGGGGGCGGCCTGAGGACTGGGGGCCGCATCGGCCACCAGGCAGAGACGCGGAGGGTCGGTCCAGGGCGCGCGCTGCGGGCGTGGAGTCGGGGTTTATTCCGGAAGCAAGACTGACCCGCTGCTCTTTGCCCACGGACTCGGGGTGTGAAATGGCGGAGGGGGACCGGGGACGACTCCCGGGTTTCCGTCCTGAGCGAGTGGGGGGAAGCTCCACAGGACGTGCTGCGAGGGTTCGGGGGCTCTTTCGGGGCGCCCACCCTTCAGATCTTCCCCCAGCCCCGCCGTCCGCGGGGACTGCCCACGACGCAACAGGGTGGGCCGGCCCGCCTGCCGGACGTCTCTCCGGAGCCCCGGGGCCTTCGATGTGGCCGCAGCCGCCTTGTGTGTGTTGCGGCGCTGATGCGCGACGCTCGCCGCGTGTCTGTCTCCCTGTGGCGGGTGCGTGGCGCCGGCCCCTCGGCGGCAGCAGGAGCTTGCCGGCCCGCAGGCCTGGGGGCCGTCCCGGCCGGTCCGTCGGCACTCCGGCCTCCGGTGGGCCTGCCGCCCCATTTCCATCATTTTCAAGGTCAAACGGAGACTTCCCTTTAAAGAAGCCCCCCTGCAGACAGACTATTTCAGGTTTGCTCTGTAACCCATTTCCATACGGGGTGCTCTCCTGCCCCAAATTCCCTCCCCTGGTTCCGCGTCCCCTCCCCTTTCCCCGTGAGCACGTGCGGGACCCTGTTTCGGATTTTTCTCGACATTCACACATTGTCAGTTGTGCAGGGCTGTCCCGGCTTCTAACGAGCGCGCGGGGACGTTCTCTGCAGGAGCCCCGCCCGCTCCCTGCCCTTGCCCTGCTCCCAGGCTGGAGTCACCCACCTCCGCCTTCAGACTGTAGCCTTTCTCGCACTGGGAGGCGTCCTGCGCGGCGCACTTGTGGGGCACTTTGTGAGCATTAATGACACGCTGCGGCGTTTTGCAGGCTGCTGTAACGTAGAATTATGTATCAGGGGAAAATTAAGGCCGTCAAGCCTGTAATCAGGCCTTGGAGGAAGGCTGACTCTCCGAAGCGCATCTGGGTTCCTGCGACATGTGGCTTGGCGTGGCGACGGGGTTCCACGCCGTTCCTATTTCTCTCATCTTCAAGGCGACACACCCTCCGGTTTCCCATTTTGCAGGAGGATCAGTCAGAAGTGGCAACGCCAAGAGCAGGCGCTCTGCTCTCTTCTCCTTTCACCCCCCTTTCCAGGTGCAGACAGCCCCCCGGGTCCCGACGGGCCGACGTGTAAACACCGACTCACGTCCCAAACCCAGACCGAGGAGGAGCCAAGAGAAGCCAACGCGTTAAAAGGCTGGTCCGTGGCCAGTCCTCGGACTGGCCCTGCGTAGGTGGCTTTAGTCGACGCGCAGAGAACGTTCCAGAAGACGACGGCTCCCTCTGTGTGGGCAGCGGGAGCACTGGGGCCTGACCCTTTGGCCGCCCCGCCCCTGCTGGGCTCGGCGACACTGACCGGCGGCCCGGAGCTGGCGTTCTGCGGGGCGGGAGGTCGCCGGCCGCGCTGACCGGGGCAGGTGGGGGGACGTGCCTCTAGGCTGGGACAGGCCGGGGGTCGGAGCCCAGGCTGGGGGTCGGAGCCCCGCGACCGGGTGTGGCCAGCGGCGGGGCTGAGCGGGGCGACTTTGTATCCACTTTTTAAATTATGTTACGATTTTTGTGATGGAAAAATTCTACAAAACAAAGTAGAGAGAACAGTAAAATACACCGACTCTGCCCGAGCGTTCCACGCATGAACATTTGCAAGGATTTGCAAGGGATAAAACCGTTTTTCCTTTTTATAGCCCCGGACCCCGCCTGCAGAGGAGCTAAGAGCGCGCTGAGGCTCGGCCCAGGTCCGCGGGGGCCCTCGGGGAGGAGGCCCACTCCGCGAGACCCGAGCCCAAGGGGCGGCGGGCGCAGCCCGAGGAGAAAGGGGGCAGGTGCGAACCTTTATTCGCTTCATTATCGGTTTCCCAAAGGTTCGCTAGTTCGAGGGGAATCAATTCCTCAGAACCAGTTCTTGCTGCTCCTTGTCGAACAGGAAGCGTGCGGAGAACGTCCCAGTAACGAACGGAATAGTCTGTGCTCCTGGCGCAAGAAGGGTTGGTTTGTCCCTTCCTCAGGTGACAGAGGGGGCCCCGGAGCCGCGGAGGCTTCCGGAAGGAGCAGCGGTGTCGGGGAATGACGTAGTGGGGGGGCCGACGGGCACGCTGTTTCAAGGACCCCCGAGAGGGAGGCAGGACCGCGTGACGAGAAGGAGGCCAGGTGACAGCCGGGGCTCAGAGGGAGCAGGGCGGCAGGACCGGGCGCAGGCGGGCGGCCTCACTCCACCGGCTGCCCGGCTCCGCCCGGGGCCCGGGCGCACGCAGAGGTCCCTGCCGTCGCCCCCGCCGGGCGCCCTGTGCTCTCTCCGGGGACAGAGGGGTCCTCTTCCGTCTCAGCAAGCGGAGGAGCCGAGGCGGGCGCAGGGCGCAGGGCGCAGCCGGGGAGGCAGAGGCCGCACCATCCGCGCCTGGGGCCCCGCACACACCCTGGCTGGGCGCCTGGGCACTCAGGGGAGACGCGGGTCGGGGGGGCCGCCGGCGGGGGCACCGAGAAGACTCGATCAGTCGGCGAATCACGTAGAAGTATCTGTGAGCCGCTACCAGGAGCCAGGGGCTGGGCGGGGCGCCTGTTCTCACTGAGTCCTCCTGGCGGCCAGCAAAGCTGGTCCCTTCCTCGCCGCCACTTTGTGGAGGAAGAACCTGCAGTTAAGGAGCCAAACGACTCGACCAGCCAGTGGCCGGATGAGCCCAAAGCCTGGAGCGAGGCACCGGCGCCCCGCACTGCGAGGAGCCGGGGTTCCCGTGCGGGAGGGCCCCGGGGCAGGCAGCACCCAGGCCCAAGAAAACGCGTGGCTCCCGCGGCCACGCCCCCAGCCCGCCCTGCAGCCTCGGACATGGAGCCACCAAGGCCCAGGCCGACCGCTGCCTCTCCGACCGAAACCGCGGACAAGGGCCCGACAGCCGCCCCCACTGGTCAAGGGCCACGGCACGTCCGCCGGGGCCGTAGAACGGAGGGCGCGTGTGACAGCAAAGTCGTCTTTTCGGCAGCGACGGCCCCTCGAAGGGCCCCGCGGGCCTGTCTGCGAATCCGCGGCTGCTGCAGCGCCTCCTGCGACGCGGTCCTCGCCTGTCGCTTTCCCGTGTCTTTCGGAGGAACCGCCCCGTGGAGCTTCACAGGCGGCCGCTTGTTCCCCCCGGGACACGAGGGCCCTGTCAGCTGGCGACGTGTCGGGTGTCCTGCGGAAGCGCGTGGCCGGGCGGGACCCCCGCGCCCCCGCCTCGGCTGCACACGGCGTTCGCGGATACAGGCGGCTCCCCCGGGGGCCCGCCCAGCCCTCACGCCGCCGTGTGCCCGTCCTGGAGCGCCTGCCTTTGATGTTTCTTATCAGCATCACTGTAACCGGTGACCCGTACACAGCGCTGGGAGACCTAATTTATGGCACGATGGCGCACGGCGCGCGCGGCCTCCCTGTGCCGGGCGGACGGAGCCCCACGTCCGCCTGCTCTGAGCAACGAGGAAGGCCCGGTGTCGCGCTCCCGCGAGGGAAGCCCATTTTCCTCCCTTACCCCTCCCCCAGCCAGCCCCACTTTTAGAAATAACACGGGCTGGCCAATGAAAACACATCTTTGATAAAGGCTAAGCATTGAAGATAAAAAACAGCTGGGCAGGGTTTTTTATACAAAAGGAAACAACTTTGAACTACAGAGACAATGTCGTTTAAACCCAAACAGATGTGGTTTAATCTTGTGTTTGATCCTCCTGCGGACTTTCCTCAAAACGCCTGCGTCTGCGCAGAAGTGATCACTTTCAGATGTTCGCACGTCATTTGTCTCTGGGAGAACATCACCCCGGCGCACAGAGCGCGGGCGCCCAGGGCCCGGCTCTGACCCGGGGCCGCGGGGCCGGCGGGAGGGGGAAGGCCGGCCTGCGGAGGGGCCTGCTCCCGGGCGCTCGGGAGGCCGACGGGCGGAGAAAAGGCCATCGTGTCTGCAGGCCGTCCTCACGTGCCCCGCGCGCCCGGCGACGGCTTCGGGTCCCCGCCCTGAGAGAGGCGTTCAGGGTGTGTCGCTGCGCCTGGGCCCTCCAAACACAGCACCCAGGCCGCTCCGGGCGCCGCCCGGGGCCACGGTGGATACAGTCCGCCTATCGCGCGACTTCCCTGTGCATCGGGGTCCCCGATCCACCGCCAGGGGAGGAAGCGCCAGAGCGAGACGCCGCCCCTCAGCAGTACAGGAACCGACCGGATGTCCCGAATCCAGGTTCCGCTGCACAGGCACGGAGCTGTTACCGCGGGCGTCCAACCGAAGACGCAGGACAGGCCGTGCAGAGAGAGACTTCCCGCCGTTTCCCTTTTCTCCCCTCTGTCCCCCATGTGACCGGAGGGAGGGGCCGGGGCAGGACGGGGAGACTTGGCTCTGGCAGGAGCCGGAGGGGCCGGCCCGGTGGGGCTGGCAGCAGAGGCCTCCCAGCCACCGTCCAGCGGAGCCACACCACGGGGGTGCTCCCTCGCCTGCCGACGCTGGGGCCGCCGCGGTGCTGCCCCGGAGCCGCACGTACGCTGGGGAGCCTGCGGGAGAGGCCCCGCGAGGGGGGACTCGCCAGGGATCGTGGCACCGGCGACCGGACTCCCGGGGGGACGGGGACGGCGCCATGAGGGTCACTCCCGCCCCCGCGGGCTGGTGCCCTGTGGGACCGTGACACGCCCCCTCCCTTTTCCACAACAGCCTCATGAGTCATTCAACCCCCGACTCATTGCATTGCCACCGACTAAACGCCAAGAGCCGTGCTGCACTTGTGGGGTAACAGCAAACAGAAGGGCGCTGGATTCTGGGGGGCAGACGGTAACCCAGTGAGCGCGCCCGCTGTGCGTGCGGACAAGCACCGGGGCAGAGGCGGCGGGTGAGGGACAGAGAGCGCGCGAGGACGGTGGCACGGGCCCCCTGCAGAGGGCGGTGGAGCTCCCGGCGTCTCCCACGGAGGCGCCGTGGCCACCCCACGGGACCCCAGCGCCGCACCCGCTTCCCCCCGTAACAGGACGCGTGTCAGAGGGGCTGGGACACCCGGGACCAGCCCGGGGACCCGCTCTCCCGCATGTCTCCTAAGGACACCCCGCTGCGTCCGCATGGCCCGTGACCGGGCTGGCTTCTCCCTCCACACCGGACTCGGGGAGTCGGCCCAGAGCACTGGCGTCGCCCGGAGAAGGCGGGCGTTTTCCTGGGTGGCGTTTCCCTTCTCTCTCGTGGCCTTGAACTGCAAGCCAGGAACAGTCACCGAGGCGCGGTTCTCAGGCAGTGCTCCCAGGGGGCGGGGTTCCACCCACAGGCTTCCCGGACTTAGGGGGCAGCAGGGAGGTCAGGAGTGGGGGGCCAGGCGCCCCCCTGCTTCGCCAGGGGCAGCCGTGGCTTTATCTGTCTGGGGAGCGCGGTTTCTGGGGCCGGCACAGAGGTTGAAAAGCACAAGAAAGCGCCGGCCCCTTGTGAGCAGTAAATGAAGCCCTTCTTGGAGCGACCTTAGAGCTTGGCTCTGATGCAGTTTCTTACAAAGTTTCCCGTGGAATTGAAACCCTAGGGGGTCGCTTTAAAGTTCTGAGAAACAAACGGCCTGTGCGAGACTCCCTTCCACTGGATGGGCCGCCCTGGCTCCGAGGCTGCGAGGCGGCTCTGATCAAAGGCTGGGGCCCGCGCGGGGCCTGGGCCCGGGCCGGCTCCCTCCCTCCTCTCGCCCAGTGGACGGCCAAGTCCACACACACACGCGCACGCACGGGCGGGCACGCTGGCAGGCGGCTGGGGGCTGGGACGGGCATTTTGGAGATGGGGGGGGGGGGTGGAGCAGGGCTCCTCCCGGCGGAGCCTGTCAGCAGACACGTCATCCCAGGGAGCGGAAGCGGAGGCCTCGGTGTCTGGGGAACCGGTGCTGGAAGGGGGCCTGGAGGGTCAGCGCTTTGTCTGGTCCACGCCGGTAGGAGGGCGTTTTCCTCACCGTTTCACTGTTTGTCTCTGAGTGGCTTTAAAAAGCAGGACTACCCGGGGGTGTGGCGAAATACGCCACTGCCTGAGGTGGTTGTGGGGTATCTGCTTGTGTGTGTGCATGTGTCTGAGTGTTTGCGGGTGCATCTGTGTGTTTCTCAGGGCGCACACGTGCGGTCCCTGAGCAGAAAGGCCTTTCTGTCCCCCGGCTCTTCGCGGGGCGGCCTGCGAGGCCAGCGGTCACGGCCCCCCGGTGCGCACGCTCTGCTCCCTCCTGCTCAGGGCCCCCCCGCACCACAGGGCGCAAGGCGCGGCCCGGGGTCCGCTGTCGGCCGCAGGGCGAGGGCAGGCGTCCAGGGCGTGTTGTGGGGCCACCTCCCTGGGGCGCGCGTGTCCTCTGCGCGCCGTTCAGCAGCTTCCCGTCAGCGGGACCCTGGCGGGCTGCGGGGCCACCTTGGACCAGGTGGCTGAGACTTCACAGGGCGGCGACAGGACCACACGGAGGAGGACGGGGACTGGACGCTCGGCTCCTGCGACAGGAAACGACCTCGCCCTGCGATGTTTCCTCCTTGAGAAAATTTCGAGAGACAGAAGGCAGCCCGTTGGTGCGCGCCCCTGGGCCGGCTGCCGCGACGGGACAGAGCCCGACGGCCGAGGCCGCACACGCGTCCGGCCACGCCGGCCCCCTCGTGGGGGAGCAGGGGTCCCCGCGGTCCAAGCACCCGCCGTGCGCACCCACAGAGCGAAGAGACGGCGGAGTTTAAGCAGACAGCAGACCCCGCGCGAAGGTGGGCGTCACAGACGGTGTGGCGGGCGTACCCTGAAGAGGAGCCGCCACGCGGGCGGGAGCCCAGCAGCTGCTCGGGGAAGTCGGCCGCGGTCCTGCTGGGCGACCGGAAGTGAAGGGGCTGGTCTCCCCGACTTCAGGGTCTCTGGGTCCATGCCCCCGCCCCTGTCCCCTCCCCGTCCTTGTCTCCCGGGCCCCCGCCCTTCTCTCCCGAGACGCCGGGGCTGGCCCGGGGTCAGGGGCTGAGAGGAGGAGGCGCCCCCCGGGCCCCCCGCCTCCGGCCTGCGTGGCCCTTCCCTGCGACCCACCCTTAGAAGTCACATCTTCTCCGTGTTCAGGTAACAAACTGGCTTGGGAAGTCACGTGCAGACGTTCAGAGGCTGGCGGGGCAGCTTGGGGTGAAGCCGCACGTCCCCACTTCTCTGTGTGGCTTCCCCGGTGACCACCGACCCGCCACAGCCGCCACACCGTCTCTGGGGGCTGGCGGGGTGATGGGGTTCCCTGCGGTCACGGGGCTCCTGGGCGTGGCGAGAAGAGGGTGGACTCTTGGGTCGCCCGCATGCGCAGACGATTCCACGCTGCCCCCCAAGGCCGCTGACCCGCGGCGCCTTTGGCCCTGGGGTGCGGTGGGGCCACGGGATTCTCGGCTCCCCCGCCGCCACCGGAGGTCGGACGAGCAGAGCCGAGAGGATGGCGGATCCGTGGGAAAGCCTGTGTTTTCCTTTCTCCTCGGCCCAGACAAAGCCACCCACTCAGTTTAAGAAAAAAACGTTCCAGGAGACAAAAGCCCTTCCTTTGGAGATAAAAATAGCATCTTCCCCTGATGCCAGTCGGCGGCAGGAGGGAATGATTCGCATCCTCTCTGACTTGTGCTGAGTCTGCGCCCCCGCCCCCCGCCCCCCCCCCCCCCCGGTTTGGTCACTCGCGCTGTGATTTGCGATTCGCAAGCCCCTCGGCGCCACCGCCCTGACTCCGGGGGCTGCTGCGTGGGCGGCCGCCAGCTCCCGCGCTCGGCGAGGTGGCGCCCGCGGGGCCTCACTCCGAAGGCGACCTCGGGAGCATGGGGCCCGCGGCGCGGAGCCTCAGCGTCGCTGGGTCGGAAGCAAGCCGCGCGGTTCCAGAAGCGTTTAGGGAAAACCACCACGGCTGGGGGCTGTCTTTGTTTTCCCTGTGAATACGAGAGACTAAGTGATATTTTGGCGGCACGGGGGAGAACATGTATTTAACGTGTGATTTTTTCCATTCACGGAGAAGCCCACGGCACCCAGTGGACTCGGGGCAGGCGAAGCCTTGTTATTAACGACAATTTGAGAGCCCTGCGGCCTGGGGGCTTTGAAGCGGCTCCTTGTTGTGGGCTGAAGCCCAGGCTGCAGCAAACGCCATCGGCGGCCCCGGGGACCTGCGTGTCTCTCTGAGCTTGTCCCTGGCCGGGCAGGACGCTGTGCTCTCAGCTGGGAGGAGGGATGCGCGCTGCCGGGTAAGCGCGGGCAGCTTTCCCTGGAGTTGAGTGTTCTTGCCCCTGGGGAGACGGGCGAGCGTCTAGACAGGACCTCGGACCCTCGGCGCTGAGACGCACTGATGCGAAGGGAAAGCGCGGAGCGACGGGGCGGAGGGCAGACAAACGGGGGGCCGGGGCGCCTGCCCCACCCTCCGCCCCCGCAGGCGGGGCCGTAAGTTCCTCACGTGGGAGGTGGCAGCGGGGACTCGTGGCCCAGGCGACCCGGCTGCGCTGCGGACGGCAAAGATCTGCTGCTCACCCACATGGAGGGGGGGCGTGCCTGGATGTCCTCCATGGGATTTTTGTCCATGTGTCTGTCCCTTGGACCCAAGGAATCAAGGGGAGCTTGGTCCTCACGTGACGAGAAGGGTCCCACGCCGCCCAGGGGGGAGGCGAGAGAGGTGTTGCTCTTTACCATACATTTTATTTCGACTGAATGGCTGTCCAAAAGAATTCCCCCCGTCCCAGCCACATCAAGGGGTTCGCAGAGGACGCAGCTTTGTCCGTCCAGCACCCCGAGAAATGGGAGGGACCCCTCACTTACTGAGGACAGGCCGCGAAAGGTGCCGCCGCCGAGGCCAACGCCGCCCGTTGTCCCGCGGGGGAGAAACCAGGGCCCGGGCCCCGCTGGGCAGGGACAGGGACAGGGACAGGGACAGGGACAGGGCCAGGGCCGCGTCTCCCTGGCGTGGCCTCTGCTCGTTGCCCGCTCCCGCCCCACAGGTAGTGCGACGGCTCCTTTGGGAAAATGCGTCCGAGGGCCCGTCCGGACAGGTTAAGAGGAGACGTCGCGAGGCGACAGCCTGACCACAGAGCAAGGTTTAGCCGGAGACGCGAGCCCCTGCCACGGCAGCGACGCTCCATCTGGGCCCGTTCTGGACCGCGGTTCCTGGAAGCAGCGCGGCGTCGACGGCCGGGGCAGGAAGCGGGCGGAGGCCAGAGGTGCAGGAACTCCAGCCAGCGAGTGAAATGCGCACCGCGACGTTCACAGGCCGGGAAAAGCGCCCGCACGCGCGTCCGGTCTCTCTCCGAGGAGTGGGACGCGGGGTGCGGGGAGGCGTCGCGCGTCTCGGGCGTCGGACGGGACCCCCCGTGGGCGAGGGCGCCAGGCCGGTCCCCACGTGGAAGATGGGACGCTGAGCTCTCCCGTCGGGACACAAGTCTGCGCCCCCCTCCTGCCAAAGGACCTGTGTTTTCAGCTGGAAGGACACGTAGGCGTCTCAGAGCCTGGACTGTAATGTCCGGGGGTGGGGGCGGGGCTGAGAAACAGCCTCGGAGATGTCGTGCCCGAGGGTCTGGGGGGTTTTACTGGGAGAAGCACCTGGTTAAAGAGGGAGACTCCCCGACGCCCCCCCACGGCCCGTGTGGCCCACGCACCCCCGAGACGCCCGCCGTCACTCAGGCTGCGCTGCTTTGGACCATCAGGCACCAGCAGCGCCACAGCCACGCGGCCACGTCCCAGAGCGTGGGCGACCGAAAGCGGGAACCCCCGTGACAGTCGCCGGCGCCCGGCGCCCGGCTCCGGAACGTTCCTCGTGTGTGTCTGGGCGTGTGCGCGTGCGTGAGCGTGCTCTGTGTAGCTGAACCTAACGCCCCCTCAGGTTCACTGTGAAGACCTATGGGCTGTGCTGTCCCCATACGTTGCGTTAAAAGCCCGGCCCGAGACCCTGCCTCGCCCCCGGCGGCCCCGCAGCCTCACCGCAAGGGGAAACTGAGTCCCGGCCATTCGGCCCTGGGTCCTGTCTCGCGTTTCAGAACCAAATCCTCGGTGTCTCTGCTGCACAGATGCTGCTATTCACGCACCGTCTGACTCTTTTCAACGATCTCTGTCCAGAGAACGTAACGTTTGCTTCCTCCTCCTCTTCCTCGTTCTTCTTTCCTCTGAGTCTGACTAAAATTGCGCCTGCTGCCATTTATTGTAACCCTCCCCCGCCGCCCCGTGCTAACCCGAATCTATCTCGGAGAACTTAACACCTGAGAAATGCCCACTCCTCTCCCCTGTCCTCGCCAGGAATTACGTGAAAGGACGTTTTGAAATCATGGAAAGACGGCAGGATTCTGAACTCGGCTGATCTGCTAAACCCGTTAGTGGAGCAAGGCCGGATGAGCTCCGGAAAAGCCAGGAAACGAAATGCAACGGAGCCCAGCGAGCAGCCTGCCAGCAGCGAGACTGATTCACGAGCCGCCTCCGGAAGGCGCCCTGGCCCCGCGCCGGCCGCCCTGCCGCCCCCCCCCCCCCGGGCCCTGGAAGGAAGGCGGCGCCTGTCCTGCTGAAGCTCGGGGACCGCGGCCTCTGCTGGGAGACGCTGTCGCCCGAGCAAACAGGGAGCGGGGAGGCATCCCCCGGTGCCTCGGGGAGAAGGGTGTCGCCCACGCGCAGGGCGGCCCGGACCCCCAGTCACTGAGAGGAGGCGGCCCCTGCGGTTGTCCCCACAGGCACCCGCGGCTTCAGGGCTTTGTGAACAGCCCCCGACAAGCACACCACCCCCCAGAATTGCTCTTGGCGACTTTCGGTATGTTTATCCCCTCGCCCGTCCCGACGGCGACCTGCCGGGGCCGGAACCCTTCTGCGCGGAGCCTTCGACACGCGTGCCCTCTGACCAGGAACCAGTTCTCGGTCCTGTTACACGTGCGCAGGCTGCACTCACAGCCTCGACGCTGCTGCCCGAGCACCTGCGGCGGAGAACGGGTCCCGCCCGTGGCCACACAGCCGTCCTGCCGAATCTGCACTTCGGGCGAGTCGTGCGGGCCCAGAGCCTCACGAGGCCCGTGGTTGGTGACCGGCTCAACGCACAAAGCTGCGTGGGAAAGCCGGTGAGACATGGCCGCCTCGGAAACGCGCGTCCTTCGCCCGCGAGGGCGGCCGGGCGGCCTGGGAGGCGCCGGGGCGACGCCGAGGAAGGGGCGGGCTCGCAGGCCGCGCCGCGACGGCTGCAGAGGCGGGTGGTCTCCCCGCTGGGCAGCGCAACCGTTTTCGCTTTCAAGATATTTTAAAAGCCACAGATTTTTTGCTTCCTGCCCTTCAACACGTTCCGCCACGCCCCTCCCCCGCCAACCGTGCCACTCACTGCCCTGGGTCTCGCCGCCCAAATTCTCACAGTCACCGAGCGGCGGCCCTCGGACGTCGCCCCACTGCTCCCCGACTTCGGCCCCTGTGTCCCGCCCGCTCTCCCGCGGGGCGGGGCCGCCGTTGGGGCGCTGTCTGAGGGCCGCCCCGGCACCGGGTCAGGAGGCACACACCTGGTCGGGGTGGGGGTGGGGTGGGGGGAGAATGCTCCGCATGGGACAGGTGGGCTGTGTGAGGACCACGGAGGTAAAGGGAGAAGATCCTGGAAGGAGGGGCCTTACCGGACCTGTCTCCTGTCTGTGTTGCATGGAATTACGTTCTGAGCGAGCTCTTTCAGGCTGCGAGGGTCCCCTCCCCGCCCCGGGGCACAGTCCCTCCTCAGCCTGTGGTTCCTCAGAGACGGAAACAAGCGCAGTGAGAGCCGCGGTAGTCACCCAGTTCCACCGCACAATCCTGGACCCTGTGGTTGGAGGCACGCGTTCCTCTGAGGGGCCCTGTCGGCGTCCCCGTGGTGTTTGCCGTGGGACCGAGGGGGCCTGGAGAAGTGCACAGGCCGCACGGGAGCCAGGCCCGCGGCCGGGTCTCAGACCTGGCGCCCTCCGCGCCCCGGGCAGCGTGGGGCTGCTCACCCCGCGCTCCGCCCGCCGCGGGTGCGCCCGGGAAGCCCCGCGGGCCAATCCTGCGTGAACGCTTCGCCGCACCTGGGCCTCCGTCCGCCTGGCGAAGACCTTCTTCCCAAATGAGGTCGCAGCCCCAGGTCACGAACAGGCCTTTGGGGCCACCGTTCGGCGCACAACATGGTGTATGGTTGTCATAGGGCTTTAAAAACACAATTACCCTCAAACGATGTCTGGTGTAAGTTTTCAGCTGTTACAGCGTCCCTGCGGGCGAGGAACATGGGCACCAGGCACCCGGGGAGGCGGCCTCGGTCCAGGGCGGCCTCGTGGACGCGCGGAAGCCTGCCCGGCGCGCGGAGGACAAGCAGGATTCGAATCTGGGTTTTGTTCTATGTAACAGGTAGTAACTGACGTGTAGGCGGGCTCTGGGCACAGAGAGACGCGACCCCCGCAAAGCAATGCACATGCAGCCGCCCCACAGCAGGCGAGGAACAGCGCTGTGGTCCCTGTTAGCAGACGCGGGTGCTTTTGCAAGCGGGCGCACCAGCCCCGCTCGCTGCGGCCGCTCCTTCCAGGGCAGAGCCCGGGCCGTCGTGCCCTGAACGTCTCCGTCCACCCACGGGGCAGAGCGGTTTCCCTAGGCCCTTCTCAAGGCTGGTCACCACCAAATAAGGCAAACAGGACGGTGGCATTTATGTGGGGACAGTCTGCCACCTGCAGGACGCTGGGGGGCACTGCAGCCCCTGCACAGGGCCTGCGAGGGGAAGGGCGGCCGCGAGGAGGTTCAGCCCAGGGCCCCTTGGTGCCCAGGCTCCCCAGAGTCCCCCCCCGACCCCCATGAGGGAGCTGCCGGCAGATGCAGTCACGCACACCCTCAGGTTAGACCGTGGAGCTGGCACGCTGGCCTGCCACGCCCCTGCTCCCAGCATTTCAGGAAAGGCTCCGAATAGATTATCGGATCCTTCGAACCTGTGGTTCGCCAAGTCTCACCCGGGCTCAGCGGCCGCACGCCGGCCCCGCCCCGCCCCCGCCCTGTTAGAAAAGCAACTCAAGCCCCACGGACATCTGAGCCCGAGGCCACCCGCGCCCGGGCGCTGTGTGAGAGTCGGGCTCCAGAGCCAGGGGTCTGCAGCTGGAAGGGGTTCCGCGGAGGGGGCGGCGAGAGAGGCCACCCCCACGCGGGGCTTCACAGACGCGTTTCTTTCAGATAAAAGCGTGGGCGTCCCTGCCGCACATCTTGCTTCCAGCCAGAGTTTTCCTTTCAAGACTTTAAAATAAAGCCAATGTTGGCTTAGACGGTTTTCTATTTTCTTAAAAAAAAAAAAGATTTCACTTACTTATTTTTAGAGCAAGGGAAAGGGAGGGAGCAAGGGAGGGAAACATCAGTGTGTGGTTTCCTCGCGCGCCCCCCACTAGGGACCTGGCCCGCACCCCAGGCCTGTGCCCGACCGGGAATGGAACTGGCGACTCTTTGGTTCACAGGCCGGCGCTCAGTCCACGGAGCCGCACCAGCTGGGGATGTTTTCTATTTTTCTCTTAATTAAAACCACTCATCAAGCTTGAACTAAACCGCTAAAACTGGACTGCCACATAACCACACCGAAAACGCAAATCCTTTAGCGTTAAAAAGACCTGTCGTTCTGTGTTGTCACTTAAATTGGTGAGAACAGCAATATAAGCAGGTTGGCACCGTCAGAGGCCCCAGAGCCCCCGGGGCGGGGAGCATAGGGGACCGGTCCTGTCCCCGGCAGAGACATCGGGGACTAGGGATTGTTTCCCACCGCAGAGCACAGACCACATCTGGGGCTCTAAGTCCCTTGAGCTAAAAAGCGTCACCGGAGAGCCTGCGACACACAGAGCGTCCTGCCGGGGAACGAACACGAGTCACAAGGACGTTCCTCTTACCTGCTCCCGCTGCTGGGGGTGAGGGCGGCAGGACTGAGCGACCTTGGTCGCCGCGAGCAGCCGGGGGCCGGAGGTCAGGCCTAGACGCCGAGGCAAGTCCCCTCTTCTCCACCCACCGACTGACCAAGGACTCGCTGTCAGAGGGACCTGTGCGCTGCCCCGCCCCTCGCCCGCGCCCCCAGGGGTGGCTCACACCCCCGCCTGGAGGCAGGGAGGCTTCTCACACCGCAGGACCTTCCGCGGTTTCCACACCGGCGCCCAGAGCAGCTCTCGGGGTCTGTGGTGGCCACAGCGAGTTTTGCCCACAGAGCGCTTGGCACAACACTGGCCCTGCCGTGTGACCCACGTCAGCAAGCCTTGTTGCCGTGGCGACGCATTAACAGTGACCGGTGCCGAGGTCAGGTGCCGCCCAACCCCAAGCATGGTTTCGGGGTCCCTCAGCGATGGAGGTGGTGGGGAGCAGGCGCGCAGGACGGGATCGCTGGGCCGTGTCCCGAGCGATGGGTCAGGGAGGGCCCGCCCCAACTGGGCCCACCGCCGCCTCGGGGAGACAGAGGGGCCCGGGGGCTGCGGCAGCGATGACGGAGAAGCCGCCTGCGTGACAGACACCTCGTCTCTTCAGAGAGCAGCCCCCATCGATGACCATCAGCCGCGCAAAAACACACGCGATTGCTCCTGTACTTTCTGAGAGGTGAGTTCAGACAGCGCAGGCCACGAAGCTTCTCGGCACATCGGAGGCTGAGGCGTCCAAGTGTCCGAAGAGACCAGGAGCGGAGGTCAGACGTGGGTCAGAGGGCAGGGGAGGGGCGGGAGGGGGCCGGGGGTGGGGGGCGAAGGGCCCAAGGGAGGGCTTTGAAGCTGTATGTACGGTGTGGGTTCACGTGAAACAGGTGTCCCAGGAAAGTGTGCGCATGTGAGGTGATGGTGATTTCTGCAGAAGCCAGTGTGCGAACTAGTTCGTGGGACTCGCCCCCGCAGTGTGACGGGCGGGGCAGCGGGCGCGGGCGGCAGGCGTGCTGAGGCGCAGCGGCGAGGCCGCGCAGGTCACGCCGATGGCCCGCGGGTACGTGCCGGTGCCAGTGGCTCTGAGGCCCGCGCTCTCGTCTGCCTCCCCCAGCAGGTGGTCGGTGGCCCAGCCGCTCGTGGGTAAACACCTTCCAGGGCCCCCAGACCAGGAGGAGAAGACGCTTGGGAGGGGAGGGGGGGCTGACCCCCCCCAGCGGGGACAGTGACCAGGCGCAGGCGGGCCTGGGACACACAAGGCGCGTCCAGGCCACCGGAGGCGACAGCCCTGGGGCGGCGCACGGGCGGCCAGGCCCCGGGCCTCCCGGCCGAGTGGTTTCCCTGCCCGGCCGAGCACCAGCTTCTGAGTCCCTCCCCTCCCCCGCTGTCCAATCAGACAAAGGCCTCTGCTCAAAGCCTCTGTGAGGAAAAAGCCGCTTTGTACTGGGGAATAAAAGCTGTTTCAGAGGAACTCGGAAGGAAAATGAAGACAGTTCACCATGGAACGCCCCTCGGAATCCATGGGACAGTCTGCACGGCTGACGCGGCATCCGCACCCCATGACGATCCCATGACGCGGCATCCGCACCCCATGACGATCCCATGACGCGGCATCCGCACCCCATGACAGGGCACTCACACCATGACTCAGCATTCCGGTCCCATGACTCAGCACTCATGTCCCTCTTCCCAGCTCGAGCCCGAGCTGACAGCACCCTCACCACCGAGAAGCCCCGGGCACACGCGTGTCCTCGCGGTCTCCAGGTTCCAGACGAGGACCGGGAGATGCCGCGTCCTCACCTCCAGGCACGCGTCTCCCAACCCCACAGACGCTGGGAGTTGGCGCGAGGTCCCTGTCCCTGTAACCGAGCAAAAGGACCCGTGCGTGGCGGGTGGCCAGATGCTGTTACCGAAACGACGCCCCCCCCTTCCCCCGGGCCCCTCGGTTGTGGGTGCTTTGCCCACCGCCCTTGGAATGATGGCTCTGAATGGCAGTTTGGTGAAAAGGAAAAGGAACTATTTATTCAAAAGTTATACACGTTTGACGAATGGCTAAATGTCACCCTTAAACCTCAAAATCCCTTTGAAACAACCACCAGCACCCACACCGCCCTGCCTTCCCCCCTTCGCCCAGTCAGGCCCGTCAGGGGACTCCTTTCTCCCCTCTTTCTTCCCGCGGGGTCTTCCCATGGTTCCCCAGAGTCTGTGTCCCTTTGTCTCTCCCGCAGGCCCCTGTCTCTCCTCTCTCTCCCCCAGTTACATTCTGTATTAAGTCTTTGAAACCTTCCTGATTAGCTTTGGTGATATGCCAAATAACCCTCTTTGCAAATGAGGAATGAAGCTTCCCTGTTATTCACAGACAAAATGACTCTCAGTGGCCCTGCTCAAGGCTCCCATCCCCCATGGCGGCCCGCCCTGGGGTGGGGAGAATATGTTTTTCTTGGACACCCCAGTCTCTGGACCCCGTTACAAATACCCTTCGGGGGGGCCCTGACTGGGCCCCGTTACGCCCCTGCTCCGCGGGCCTGGGCTCGGGGCTGACAGCGACCCCCAGCCCTGAGCCCAGCGACTCAGGGTGAGCTGGGAGGGGGCTGTGGAGCCCCCGGTATTGCTGGGGGTTCAGAATGGCTCTTTTAAGTTTGGACTGGTTTTATTTCACCAGAAATGCAATTTCATTATAGCAAAACCCTGAACAACGAAGATTAAAACCCAAAAATGTTTCTGCCATCTGTGACTCCAGACACACCCACCGCGGTCACTCAGCCCGTCCTTCCTGCATTTCATACCCACACACGTGGCTGTCTGTCATCCGTGCACCTGGGGCCGTGCAGGGGACACATGTCCTCCGCGCCGGTGATGTGAGGCGCTGTGCGGGGGGGCAGGGCACAGGCCGAGCCCTCGCCTGTGGCGGGTTCCCAATGGCGAAGGGGGTCAGCAGGACGTGGACAGGGCGGCCCTACCTGTGCCCGGGGGGCGGGGCCTGCAGCCACAGGAAGGGGGGGACCGGACGGGAGTGGGCCCGGGGGCGTCCCCGCCCCTGCAGGGGGCCTGCGGGGCGTTTAGTCTAAACCAACACCCACGTACACCACGGATGGGGGTCAACTCGATCGATCACCGAACGGCAGCCACGCCGACACCCTGCAGGCCCTTGTTGTTACTCGTTTCTTGCTGTGAGGGCGGAGGGTCCTCTGGGCTGAGGGGGTGCAGGCAGCCTCCACGCACGGCGGCCCCTTTACGGGTCGCCCACCCGTGGGGCCAGCCGCGCCCACCAGCGCCCACCGAGCAGGCACCCGCTGAGAGATCTCGCAACGCAGGAGCCTGCTGCCCAGGGACCACCAGAGGCGGGGGGCGGGGCCTGGCGGGGGGCGGGGAGCGGGGGCGGCCTGCGCCGACCTGCGGGCCGCCCAGGCAAGCCTGGGACTCAGGGAAGCGAGCGGCGCCGCGGGCCACGGGAGGGCGCCAGGGCTCGCTGCTCGCCGTGGAGCGCCCGCCCCGGCCGGCAGGGCGCTGTCCTCGCGCGGGACACCCTGGGCGGCCCCCACCTGCGGGCCCGTTCCTGCGGCACCTGCGATTCCTGCCAGCAGAGGGCGGCGGGCCCGGGATGTGCCCGCCGAGGGCCCCGCCTGGGGACCCTGAAGGGCCCCGGCTGCTCCTGCCCTGCCCTCGGGGACAGGGCTGCCGCCAGGCCCGAGGCCCCGGCCCTTCCCCGACGAGTGAGGCGACCGCGCGGAGACCACCGAGGCGCCGGTGCCGCTGGCCTCCGGTGACTGACCAGGGGAGCAAAGCCCCACCGGGAGCCTTACGGTTTCATTCTCCTCTTCCAGGCCCCAAAACTTTATGGCTCCTTTGTTCAAAAAGCTGAGACAGGAAGAACTTTCAGTTTTCCCGACTGACACCTCCCAGGCCACTGGAGGGCGCCAGGCGACAACACTCCGTCCCCGTGAGCCCGCCGTCCGCCCGCCCTGGCCGAGGACCGACCCTGACCCGGGCCTGCTTCTCAGATTCGGCGCGTTGTCCTTCCGTAATTCAGAATTTCAAAGCCCGGTGTCCTGGGACAATTAGAGACGGCAACACCCACGCTCTGCCTGGAACCCGCAGTGCTGCCAGTTCGCAGGGTCCCCGGTGGGTCCGCCGCAGAAGACACGACAGGGACGCGTCCACCCACGGCTGCCCAGCTCAGGGACGATAGTGCAGGTCGGCGCGAGCTGACCTCCGCCAATGGCCGGTCAGCAGCCTCGCACGGACGCCCAAATCCGATATAAACACCCGAGTTGATTGAAAAGTGTTCTTTTGTGCGTGTTTCAGGGGCAGCTGGACGTCTGCGCAGACACGGCCCTCGCTCCGCCGCGGCTCCTGCGCCGCGTGCACCCGCCCCTGCAGGGACCGCCGACCGCCCGTGACGTGTCCGCCCCCCGCCCACCCCAGGGTGCACGGCTCCTGGCGGAACCCGGAGAACTCACCTCCGGGGGGCGCTGCCGCGAACCCCGCGTGGAGAGGGCAGCCGTCCCAACCTGCTCCCACGGCGCCGCGGGCAGCGTCTGGTTTTCCTGATTCTAGCGCCCCACCCCCACCCCCCGCCCCGCGCGGTCCCCACGCTGCGCGTCTCCTCTGCGGGCGTCGCCGCGCCGCGGGGCTGCCCGCTCGGCCCTCTGTCGCACCCGGAGGGCGGAGCCTGCACCCCGACGTTCGTTCCCGCCCGGGGCTGGGGGCGAGTCAGCCTCCGAGCGCGAGCCGGGCAGGGGGCTGACGCGCGGGTGACGCGCGCTGGTGGTGGAGCCTCGCCGACCGCGGGCCCCCTGGGACGCAGCTCCCCAAGGCAGAACCCTCTTTGGGCCACACGCAAGCACCGTCTTCGGGGAAAAAGTCCCGTCCTCTCTCCAGTGCACGACAGGGGAGTTCCCCAGCGCCCCCACTGAACTGGGTGCGGAGGGACCCAGCGGGGCACGCGAGCTCCCCACCTTCCAAGTCCCCTCCTTTTCTCTGGGGGCCTGAAGCCGGACTCCGATCGGGGACACTGTGCTGGCTGTTTGGTGACGAATGTCTTACCGTTTTCTCAAGCCTCAGACTTCACGACCACGGTGTTTCTGGGTTTTGGTTTTTGTTTTAATGAGGCGGGTCTAAATCAGAAGATGCAAGTGGCTTCTCATGATCTGGGGCGGAACTGTGTCCCTGGCGGGGGTGCAGTCACCCCCGCACGGCCCCGCGCGGGGAGGTTTAGCCCGGGGCTGGGGTGCAGCTTGCTCATGCTCTCGGGGCGCCGGGTTGACACGTAGGGCGCGGCCGGCGCCGCGCGGTACAAACACGTGCATTCGCAGCGACGCAGACCCGGCTGGGTTCGCACCCTTGCCGTGCGCCTCCCGACTGCAAAACAGAGGAAGGAACGCGGGGAACGTGAGGGTCCACGGCTGTTCGGCGGACGGCGCGGGGGCGCGATGGGAAACGCCCTGGAGGATTTGCGGGCCGGCTGCGGCTGCGCGGCTGGTTCGCAAGGCGTTTGGGCTCTGCTGTCTTAAGCGTTTGAAATGTTTTATAATAAACACTGAAGAAAAAAATAAACATATTTTGGAGTTCTCTCTGGGGCTCATTTCAGCCCAAAGGCCTCACTCCAAGCGTGAGCTTTTCTGACTTAAGTCTCCTTGTTTGTGTGTGAGGCAGAGATGGAAACAGTGCCGTTCGGCGCGTCCCTGGGACCCGTGGGCGGGCGCCGGCGGCGTGGGCCGCTCTGCTGCCCTGGGGCGCCTGACGTTTGCGGTGTTTTGGGAGCCGTGGTCAGGGACGGGAGGCTGCCGTGCAGGTAGGTGTGGGGCCTGGACGGGCCGGGGCCAGCGGCAGCCGCGGGAGGGTGGGCACCCGGGGCCCCGGGGCCTGCAGGCTGCGCCGGCCACTCTGGGCAGAGGGGTGCGGGACCCCGGCTCCGCGAGCGGGCCAGCCATCGCCCGGGCAGCCCTGTCCCCGGGCGGCTGCCGAGGGCCCAGAGCACGGCCGGACGCGCGTCTCTTTCACGGAACAGGACCTGCCGTGACAGTCACTGCGGACAGTTTGCTCCGTGACGCGTGGACTCGCGGTGTCTGCAGTGGCTCCCAACAGGGGCAGCGCTGACCCGCAGGGGCCACTCGGAAATGTCTGGAGGCAGCTGTGGTGGCCGCTCCCGGTGGGGTGGCACCGCATCCCTGCGTAGAAGCCAGGACGCCCCCAAGGGCCGCCCGTGTGGAGGCCTGTCCCCGCCTGCCCATCGGGCCGCAGCGGGCAGAGCACCGGGGCGGCCTCCCCGCCCGGCCTGGCGCCTGCGTCTCTCCTTTTGTTGCCCCTCGGTCGGTCGGTCAGTCTTTCTTTCTTGGGTAACAAACAGCAGTGGGTTCTTTGCAATCTTTTATTTTGAGGACCTAAAAATGTAAATGCTTGTTGAGGAAGGTGATTATAGAACAAAGTAAAACAAATCCCCGACTTTGAGTCCTTCACAGATGATCTTGGCGGCAGGAAGAGCCACCAGGCCCGCCGCCCCAGCCGGACGCCTGTGTGGGCTCCGCTCGGCCCCGTGGCTGCGGCGGGGCCGCCCGGGCGCGCGGCTCACGGCCGGAGCGCCTGTCTGTCTGCCGGTGGCTTCGCGACTCGCCCACACACCACATGATGGATTCCTGGGCCCCTCCGCGCGGAATCCATACTTTTCTTTTTCCATCTGGAATGAAATCCTTCAGGCACAGCTATGGAGACGCGATTCTTAAATAAAATGCTTCTACTGGGCTAATAATTCAGAGTCCTCACATTTCTCTTCCGGACTCAGCGGGACGCACCCATTGTTCTTCCTTCTATGCTGCTTGTTTTCCTGTGGCCTCGGACCCAGGGGCCCGTGCGGGGGAGGGGCGCTCTCGTTCTCTCCCCGCCTCTCCATGAACAGGAGCCTCCTAAAGATGTGAGAACTCCCCATAAGCGACCTAAGGTGACAGTCGTGCCACCAGCCCACGCAGGGGACACATTCGGACCAGGAGGCCCGGGCGTGCCCGCCTGCCCCGGTTTCTCGCGGGCTTGGCCGGGAGCCCGTCTCCCCGTCAGAGATGTGGGGTCTGCAGACAGCACAGGGTTCGCAGCGTCAGGAGTGGAAATGTCGCCGGTTCCAGGGGTGCGCCTGTGACCCCACCTGTGGTCTGCTGGGCCCCGCTGGCCGTCGCAACGGTGCCGCCTCCCGCGCCCCAGGCTGCGGGCACGAGACCGCGTGGCCAGCCAGCCTTCCTCTCGGAGGCGCCAACACCGTACAGAGCGGGCAAGTAACTGAAGGGCAGAGGACTGGCAAGTTTTTAAAAAGTTACTTTGGAGTCTCTGGGCACACAAGGCACTCGAAGCAAAAGACTTCAACGCATCTGTCATTTCTTAAAACCCGGCGTGAGAAGCGCCGCGCGCAGGAAGGACAGCCCTGGGCCCTGAGCCCTGCCCTGCCCTTCCGGGGACCCGCCCCCCCGTCCTCTAAACAAGGAACACCTCCCCCCTTCACTGGGGAGACTGGGGCCGGTCTCGCTCCAGGCGGCCCCCGTGGCGTGTGGCCTCCTCTGCTCTCTGCCAGGCCCCGGCCCCGCCTGCCGGGAGGCCACGGCACCCCAGCCGCCCTGCCTGTCGCCGGCTGGGCACAAGCCCGCTCGGGGAGGCAGCGCCGCAGCGGCCTGCGGCCAAGTCCCTTTTCCGATCCGGTTTTACTGCCGATAAAGAGAATCACTGAAACCCATTGCGGGGTCAATTTCTAATTGAGTTTCTTACAAATCAGAGCGTCTTTTATAAAGTCTCAGTGCACTTCGTTTCCTGTGCTGTGGATGGCCAAGCCTGTCACCGGCTGAAAAATCAATACGGTGTTTATCATCATCCAGCACAGCTGCCTGCAAGGACTTCCTAAGGCCCGGGAATTCGGTTCAGTCACTCGGATAACAGATACAAGTCATGGATCGGGCCGCCAATGGCTTCGGCTTGCTAAGGAATTTAAAACGTACACGTTGATAAAAAGAATGCAAAGTATGATAGAGCAAGTGCACCCCGAGTTCCGACACGCCGTGGGGAGAGGGGACGCGGGGCCACGGTCCCAGCGGGGCGGGGCCGGCTCCCTTTAGAGACCCAGCTCACCTTGGCCGGCGGGGAAAGGTGGAAGAAAGGATGCGGTTTTTTAAAGGCTTTGCAGGCTGAGGGGAGAGTGAGCGTGTGTTGCGAAGGGAGAAGCAGGGACTCCCTGGTGGATGCACAGAGCGTGGCTTCAGGGCGCAGGCCACGGGGGTGGACGGTGTGGGGCCGGACGGAGGGCGCAAGGCAGAGCCTTTTCGGGGGGTGGTGTCAGGGGGAGGAGTTAGGTGCCAGGGTGCAGCGATGAAAAAGAAACAAAACCCGCCCCGGCGGGTGCGGCTCCGTGCACTGAGCGCCGGCCTGTGAACGAGGGGCTGCCGGTTCGATCCCCAGTCGGGGCGCAGGCCTGGGTTGCGGGCCGGGTCCCCAGTGCGGGGATGCATGAGAGACAACCACTCGCTGATCTTTCTCTTCCTCTCTTTCTCCGTCCCTTCCCTTCTGCCTAAAAATAAGTAAAATCTCAAAGAAAAAACAGGAAGTGGGAAGCGCCTTCACCCAGTGAAGGGCCGAAACGGGCCACGGAGCCATCGGGCGCCCAAGCAGGCCCCGACCCGCAGGCAGAGGTGAGGGCTGAGCCCCAATCCCCCTCCGAGGGACGGACGCGCCCGGAGCCCCGCCCAGGGCGGGTCTCAGGGCCACAGGGCGGGACGCTATCGAGTCTGCTGGGCGGCTCCCACTCCACTGCGTGAGCTTCGTCGCCAGAGCTGCCGGCCACGCGGGTTCACGCGTGCTGAATGCCGCCCGGCGCTGGCCGCCACCGCGTCCTGTCTCACGTGTGTCCTGAGAGCTGAGTGAGGGGCCCGGCCGTCGCGGTGGGGGGTCTCCCCGGCCGCCTTCCCCCGTCCACGCTCCCGGCCGTGCTCCCCAGCGCCCCTGCCCTGAGGCGTGGTCACGGGAACCGCGCCCCCGCGAACGCGGGCGAGCCTCCCTGCCGTGCTGTGCCGGCTGGACCCTGCACGGAACGCTCTGGGGGCGCTCAGAGCACTGGCCCCGAGGACTCTGACCCTGGCTGAGCACCTGCGGTGCCCCCGTCGGCCCCGAGGGGTGGACAATGCAAACGCCCACAGCGTCCAGCCCCTGGGTAGATGTCGCCTCCTGGTCGTGCAGGTCCAGCCGGAGGCCCCGCGCGACGGAACCCCCCGCATGCCAGCCGTGGCCCCCGCTCAGCCGCGGAGCAGGGCGCTGGGCCCGGGCTGGGGAGCGAGCCCCTCCAGGCCCACGGGTGACAAACAGGGGTCAGACCTGGAGCGGCCGGCTCGCACTGGCCGGGACTGGCCGGCCGCCGCCGGGGGCCCACGGACGGGGCAGCCCAAGGGCGGGACGTGCCCGGAGACAGGAGAGAACCGGGACGCAGAGGCCGCGTCAGGGGCCTGCGCTGGGGAGCGCCCTGGGGAGGAGGGAGGCGGGTTCTGAGTGGGACCCTGCGCGACCGCTGTGGAGCAGGCAGGTGGGGTATTGGCAACGAGGCCGCCTTTCAGGAGGAACGGAGGCGCCCGGCATGCAGATGCGGGAGGGACGGGACGTGGTCACGGCTATTTGTCTCCCGTTTGGTTTTAGGAGTTGTCAGTGAGCCGTTGCACCGAGACAACCTCACAGTAGGGCCGCAGGGGAAGGCGCAGGTCCCAGAGGTGGCCAATGGCCTCCACCCTGACGCAGCGCGTGGGCCACCTGGGGGGAGAAGCCGCACCGCGGCCCCCGAGACCTCGGCCGAATGATGCCTGTTCAGGAAGACAGGTGTTTGAAATGAAGCCACTAGGAATTCAACCCCTCGAAAGCCACTGCAAGAATTTCTAAAATTATTCTTCGCAGACAAATTGCTCCCACAAGCCCAGACCATGTTTTATCCTGAGGGTGCACAGGGGCTACTAAATCTTCCTGCGGATGCGAACGTGCGCTCAGATGGGTCGGAGGTTTCGCGGCTCACGCCGACCGGCCTCCGGACGCCACGCCCTGGCGGGGGCGGCAGCACAGGGGTTCCGGGCTGGCCCTGGGCTCCGCGGGGCGCCCCAGACACGGAGCGGGTCTCAGACACGGGGGTGGGGGCACGATGTCCCAGCTGGCACGTCTCCCCCCAGCCAGGCACGGGCACCAGCGAGCTCCTCGGGGGCTGCAAGTGAAAACATTTAAGCTCCTCTTTGTAAACAGAGTCTTTCGCAAGAAAGAGGTTAAAGAACGTCGGGGTCAGTGAGCTCCAAGGTACGTGCTCGCGTGGGCACCTGTCTGCACACGTGTGTTTTACCTGTGTATTTTATACATACATATAAAATTTTAAAGGGGGATAGACAAGCAATTCAGAGGACTTAGAATTGTGTAAAAGTTCTCCAATGGCTTCTGATGTAAAACACAGTGTAACGAATGTGTCTTTAGCACCAGGTGCCCCAGGCTGGCCCCTGCGTCGCCGACATCAAGTTTACTTGGCGGAAGGGAGGTTTTGTGGAGCCGGGGGACCCGCCCTGGGAGAAGCCCCGCCCAGCACTTCACGGATGTGCCCGCAGAGTTGCCCACGGACCCAGGACATGGAGCAGGGCAGGCCTCGAGGAAAAACGCTAGTCCACTCACCGGCAGCTTCCCAGGCACTTGGTTTAACTGCAAACCTGCAGCCAGCGTTTCGTCACAAAAGATTTCAGAAAAGGGCTCTGCTGCCCCTGCCGGAGTCCGCGGCTCCGGTCTGAGCCTCCGGCCACTCGGCCCAGCCGCGGCCAAGTCTAGTTGACGTGCATCATGGGGCACAGATGTCTTCGGTTACCTCTCAAAAACTGACAGCCAAGGCGCGAAAGACGAGGCTTCCGTCTACCACACGAGCTGCCTCGTCTCTTGAACGGAGGCTGCCGACCTGTCAGAGGTCAGGCCGGCCACAGCCGAGAGGTCGAAGAAAGGCGGGCGGGCAGACGCGCAGGATCCTGGAGACGAGTCTCCCGGTCCATCCGGGGCAGGGAGCGGCTTCCCGGCCGGGGACCACGTCGGGGCGGCAGCGCAGCGGCCCTGCAAGCAGGGCGTCTCCTGCGGCCCCTCGTGGGGGCAGGGACAACGGCGTTGCGGCAGGGCCAGAATCTTCAGGGATGGGTGGTCGCCCGCTCCCGCCCACGGCAGCCCCAGGGGCCACGACAGCCTCCACCTGTCACCTGGAGGCGCAGGGGGGTGGGGGGCTTCGGACTCCGAAATGGATGGTCGCCTGGGTCCGAAGGCCAAGCCAAACCTGCCCAGTGCCTGCGTGATCATGACGCACACACGTGAGCAAAACGGCGTGGGGGCGGGGCCCAGATGTCGATGTTTCGATGGCCGCCTGTTGCTAAGAAACGGTTAGAAAGGGTCAGAACTCACAGGGACCAACAGAAATTCCAGGGCAGAGGGCACGGTTGGCCCGGGGGCGGGGGCGGGGGGGGGCAGTTGTGTGTGAGACCGAGAAACAGGGCTGCCGGAGGCCGACGAACGTTTGGTTCGGATGAACTCACCCAAAATGTCACGATAAGAAAACCTAGAATGAAGCTATCTTTCTTTCAGTATGTTGGGATGTTTTGTGTTCGCGGTGCGCGATGTTTAGCGCTTTGCTCCGCGCGGTGGCCGGAGCCGCCCCCTCCGCAGCCCCGGACGCCGGCCCCATCTCCCCGGGACGCCTGCAGGCCCGAGGCCGGCGGGCGCCATTCCCCGGAGCGGACGCCATGGATTCAAAGGCGGGACAGAGCGCAGTGCCTCCCATGCAGCGACGTCCTCCTCCGCGCCTTCCACAAAATAAACCACCACGCGTGGCACCGTACTTACTCTTCCGTGTTATTAAATTTCTTGTCAAAATCTTCCTTAAACCGCAGAGACAAAGACGGATTCGCCCTCCGCGAGCCGGGGCAGCGAGATTTACTCCTGCGACGCACGGCAGGTTGATTTACAGCCCATCTGCCTGCGGTTTCATTGGCTTTGTGTAAAACATTGCTTTTCTTGGTCTCTTTTCTCTCACTCCGCATTGTCTTGTAGAAACATGCAATTTCAATTTGCACCATAAGAAATTAGTCTCTCTGAGAAAAATCTGGGAAGACTTTATAAGAAAAGAAAAACATACATTAGTCAGAGGCTTTTTGGATTTTCCCTGGTAACATCAGGCAGGAATGCCACCTCTCGAGGGGAGAGAGGACGATAATCAATACTTGGAAAGTTAACACTAATGAAAAGTAAAACCCAGTCCAGACACAGCGAGAGCATGACAAACGTCCGCTACTTACCCGCGCGGGTGTCTGGCCCTATATCACGCCAACACTAAGGCCGTTCAATTTAGATTCGTGATACCACATTCGATTCTTCTCTTTGTCTTATTAGTGAACAGGTATGTTGAGGACACTTAGGAATAAAATAGAAGCATCTATAACCTTAGAAAACAAAGTAGGTTTGCTAAGCACCAGCCCCCCCCAAAACATTTCATTTTCTGACATTCACTAAGTTTGAGACATGGGCAAATGAGAGCCTATTTCAGTGGAAGCTCCATCTCGGCTCCCAGGGGATCTGCCTGCAGAAACGGGGCTGGGGACGGTGCAGTTTGGGGGCTCCCACCTCTTTGGACATTATATTTAAAGTTCATGGGTTAGTCAGTGCTCATTTGGAAACATTCGAGTGGTGTGACCACAGAATTTGCATTGGTTTTCCTTGTTCAACGTTGCTCTCGTTCGAAAGATAGTCACTGACAGTCTGCTTGAGCTGGGCACACCGGGGACCCACAGGCGTCAGGACACTCGTCTCCGAGGAGCGCGCAGCTTTGGGGGGAAAGCCCCGGAAAGGAGAGAGCGCTGATGGTTGGGGGCGAGCACCCACCCTGTACGGACTACCATACGGTCAGGGTCCGTGGGTCATGGAGGGTCACGGGGGGCGGGAGGGGGCAAAACGGAGGCTGAGAGGAGGTCTCACGGAGAAAACGCCGTCGCGAACAAGCTCTGGAAGGCGGCCGAGACTGAGCCCGGTCAAGCGCCAGGACGGCTGAGGGGGAACATCCTCGGGGAAGCGGCCGCCGGCACCGGGGGGCGTCCCCCTTCCATGTGGCCGTGAAGCCTGGAGCGTCCGCGACTTGGGCGGGCGCCTATGACCGTGATGAAGAGCAGCCTCAGAGGCAGCCGAGTCCTTGACGTGTCGCCCGGCAGAGGCAGCGGCCCCAGGTGGGGGCGCCCTGCCCCTCTGTTCCCCAGGCCTGGAGTCTCCCGTGTCCTTTAAACCTGCTGATGAGGGATTCACACTTAGGGAGGAGAGCAGATAGCTTAGAGCGAAAGGATAGGGTTCAAGGAGATTTTAGTGGGCGAGGTGGTGGCTTTGAACAGAGGAGGAGCGATGGAACGAGGCGAAGGGTGACGATTTTGGGTGACCCGTATTGTAAACCCTCCAGAACGGCAGGCACGTGGTGTGAGGAACACTCTACGCGGCCGGTGCCAGGTCACGGCCTGGCCCAGTGGGAGCGGCGGGAGATTTCCAGGGCCCATGTGGACTTGGTGTCCCAGGGCTGCGCTTGAGAAGGCTCTTAACATCTTGAGTAAATGCTCATGGGTTCCTTTGGGGTCCTGAAATACGAGCGGATTGGAAATGCGGCAGATCGAATACTCCGAAGTCATTCACAACCCCATCTGCCTTTGTGTGCTGTTAGTGTTCGGGCAAACACACAAAATTGTTCAATGTCCTGATTCTGATGAGGTGTCGGGTTGGCCACATTATATCATTTTTTGCTAATGAGGTCCAAGTTCCTAGGGGGATTTTTTTTTTCTGGAAATAAAGGCAAAAATCTCACTGAGGGAAAAAGAACCCGTGTCTCTGCATTCCCCCCTCCCCGCCTACCTGGGATACAGACCCAAAGACTGCAGCCACCTTGCGACCATGAGGTGAACCACAGCAGCTGAAGGGCCAAGATTAAAGCTGGAAAGAGAGGAGTCGGTGTTCCTGCTGATATCACTGAACTGTGATGTTGCCCCAGAACCGCCTACCCACCACCTGACCAAATATGTTTTTAAGCCACTACAATAGATTTTACTGTGATCTGAAGCAAAATGTATTTCTAAATAAACTCTTTGATTCATCTTATTATTGAAAAATAAATCCAATCACTTGGACTTATCCAAGGAAATTTTGGCGTGAGATTGGAAGACAACGTGCTACACACAGTGATTAACTTTGTAACAAACAGATGTTACACTCGTCGGCCGGGTGGGGGAACACACTGCAATCACAGTTTGGGGACACCCAGAAAAATGTTTCTCGTTTGCCAGTGTAAATGGCTTTGGCGACACGCTTTATCTTGAGTCTGTATTTTTAAACACTTTCCACAGCCCAACCAACCGTTTTATCCCTTCATCTACGGGATCAGGGTGGCACCTTGGAGCAGAGCGGCCGGGGGAGGCGTCTCCATGACACGTCCAGAGTTAACGAGCCTTTCCAGCGAGCCTGGCTGGGGGTGGCCGATGCATGGCGGGGCGAGGGCTTCTTGCAAAGGACACACATCCTGTTTGTTATTCAGAAACATTCCTTTGATGAGTTCAGTTAAAATCCACTCAGCGGTCAGGGCCTATTGAATAATGAGAAAATTTTCCAAGAAAACACAGATATTTGGTGTCGAGTACAATGTTTCCACTTTCAAGTCGAACAGCCAAGTCCTATAATCAAATGGATTTTGAAGCCCAGGGATGCTTTTTTTTGGTAATTAAAGTGGGCCTATAAAGCATGCCTGACAAAGTTCACAACCTGAGGTTAACACACAGGTTTCGGAGGCAATCACCAGGCATGTAGACGTTTGATGGGAAGTAAAAGGCAGAGACGGCAACGCGAGGAAAGCGCAGGGCGGGCGACACTCGCGAGGAGCGTCCATACTGCGCGCACGGAGGCGGAGGCGGGCGAGGCAGGCGGGCGGGAAGACGCGACGGTGGAGCCCGACGGACCGTGGCGGCCACTGCTGGCTGCGCTGGAGAGAACGGGAGAGACGGGCCGGCTGCCAGGCCTGCGGGTTCCGGGCTCTGCACACCGATACGTCCCGGGCTAGCGGCGGAGGTTTCAGCCGTGCAGCCGCCTCCGATTCCCCAGGCGTCCGGAAAATGCATGTCACCTCTATGGCAAAACAAAAACAGATCCAGGAGAGCGATGCAACAGATGCCCATGAAAACAAGAGCAACGGAAAATGCCTCCTGAAGATGTTTGGAGAGGCATTTAGAGACGCGAGGACTCATCGTTCCCTTTCCCGGATGGGCGGCCCGCGCGCCTCTGTCAGCTCACGCGCTTCTCCTTTCTGTGGGTGCTGATGTGCAGCATCCGTGAGGCAGGCTCCGGCGGCCTCCGCGTCTCCGGCGCCGGGACAGAGTTCCCCAGGAGCAGCGCCCAGCCAGCCGCCATGAGAACGGGGCAATTCCTACCACCCGGTGAGAGACCCGGCCAGGACTCCAAAACCTGTTCGCTCTTCTCTTACTAATCACTCACCCGCAAACACTGACGCTGTGTGGGACAGCTCCCCGGTGGAACAGGCCCTCGGTGACAGCTCGGTGGCAGCTCGGCGGCAGCTCGGCTGTGTGGTCACAAACCTGCATCTCCAAGCCCCGGGCCTGTTCATCGCACACGGAGTAAACAAACGTCCCCACCTATCAGTGTCACAGATCCACGAAGGGCAGCGAAGGAGCCCCAAGACACCCCCGAACGAACGGTCTGGGCAAGAACATCTGTCCATCGCTCTATGGAGTAAACGCCACACGAAACTGAGTTTCATTTCTGAGAGCAGCGCGCGGCCGATGAAACCCGGTGCCAGTCCGTGTTGTGAGTCCCTCCCACGCGCCGTTCTTCTAAGCGGTTACATGCCCTGGACGACCGGGTTCGACCCCCAGGCCCGCCGCACACCAGGCGTCTGACCTGGGGCAAGGGAGGCAACCGAGGGTGCTCTCCTTTGGGAACGAGCCGCCACGCTCCCCCGGCCAAGGCTTAAAAGAGATGCGAAGGAGCCGGCTGCCCTCTGAGGTTTCCAGGCGACTGGCTTTTAGGTCATTAAACAAGGACCAGGCAGCAGGCACCTGTTAACGACAGGACAGAACATACTGGGTTTGTCTTCATAACATTTAGCTGCACGGCCTCCCATAAGATTGGACTCAGGTGTCTGTGGGGTGACCCCCTGTCCCCTCCGTCTGGGGGTGACGAGCTCCTGCGGGGTCTAGGGGGTCCCCAGGGAGAGCACAGGACCCTCAGAGCCTGGGGTGGGACCGGCGGCCGGGCGCTCGAGGGGGTGTCTGTGGAGGTGAGTTCAGCTCAGTGTTTCCCTTGTTTCCTCCCTTCCCAGGGCGCCGAGCGCCGCGCAGGCTGTGAGTGTGGGGTCCAGGCCTGGTGTGACTCACAAACGACGTGGCGGTGCAGAGCGTCCTCCTACAACCTCGCCCGTAAGCTGGACGGTCCCCGGTCGGCCGGTCCCTTCATCGGCCTCAGCTTTACGAGGGCGTCCGGGAAACTTAGGCTGTTTCCGAAAAGCCCACCTGGAGCCGTGTAGGTTCTGCCGCCGTCGTTTTCCCCACGGAGTTCCTGGTACCAGGGCTGACACTGCGGGCGGCCCCCGAGTCACGCCCGGGGAGGGGGGGCGCGCCTCGCTGTCCTGGCCGCATCGGCTCCGACTCCTCGTGTGCAGGAGAACAGTCTGGAACTCCCGAGGATGACCCCTCTCTGGCGTGCTTCCCAGGCAGCTCCCCTTCCTAAGGAGGTCCCTCCCCACCCGACTGCGGAACCTGGGTCGCAGGCAGGATGCGCTGTTTCTCCAGAACAGCCCTTCCAAGTTGGGATGCGGGAAGGGCTTAGGATTGTGAGGAGCGTCATCCGCTCGACTGGCGTTCGGGTGGGAAGGGATCTGACCCGTGTGGCCGGGGGCCCGAGGCCGGGGAGTGGGACCCGGTCAGCGGGAAGGGTGTCGGTTATTCATTCCATTCGTAAACCGCTCGGCGCAGGGGGTTGGGGAGAGGACAGCGCCTGCTGCATCCCGCACCCCCCTCGCGGCGGCCTCACCCCACAGGCGTTGGACGGTGTTAGCCAGCGAGTGGCTTTGCCAGTGACTCTTGTGTTTGCCCCGTCGACCCCGGCCCGTACACGTAGGTTCTTGACTCTTGGAGAGGAGAGGCCCGTTGTTCTGGCTTTGTATTTCACATTGTTCTATCTGCGCAGCCACTTGTTTGTTTTGAGAACCGCAGATGGCCTCCTACGCGGTAATTCCCCGTCCAATTATTTCCACGCTCTGCCCAGGCAGGCGCCGACCGAGTCCCGTCCCAAGGAGGGCGTGCGCCTTGGACGGCTGCTGACCCCAGGGCACCGGGTCAAGCTGCCAGCAGGTTATTTTTAAAGTCTCCTGTTTCAGGCTCCAAATGGGGTCTCCTTCCGGCCGTAGGGCAGTGCCTTCTGTCCAGCGATCCTCGGACCTCGGGGGCATTGCGCTCACTCTGAGAGCCCAGGCCCCTCCTTCCTGCCACCGGGGCCTAGTGCTGCTCCTGGACCCACCCCCGCCCCCTGCAGGATTTCGTCCAGCCTGCCTGCCTGCGCACAGGACACGGGGACCGCATCGCCGTCCCCGGAGGGTGCTCTCGCGTCCTCGGACACTCCCGAGTCTTCTCTCTCTGCGTAAACTGGAAGTGGTGCACATTCCGTCAGTTTGGGGAGGTGGAAATGGCCTGTTAACGAGCTGCATTAGCTGTTCTGGCTCGAGATTTGTCCCAACCACCAGTTCCTGCTCGCCTGCCTCTGCTCTCTGCGCGTCACTTGTCTTCCGTGGCCACCCTGGCGGAGGGTCGCCCTTCCGAGGAGGGTCCACTGAGCACGGGCAATGGCCGGGAAAGTGCCTTCAGAAAATCCACAAACTGCGCATCTGAGACAATAAAACTAATCTGGTCCATGTCAAGGTTCTACATAATTTTAAAACAAACCACCCAAGAGCGGCTGGGTCTGCCGGTCTGTCTCTCGTGCAGGGGAGGACGGGACAGGCGGCCGGGCCCCGGGCTCCGGTCGCAGGCGGTGACTGCAGGGCCCAGCCCTCGAGGGCAGGCTGGGACGCGGGGCCTCACGCACAGATCTCTGCTGGGATCCCAGCTCCTGAGGCCTGCGTTCGCGGGCCTTTCCCGCTCCGCTGTCCCTGAGCCCTTCTGCGTGGCAGCTCCTGAGAACCTGGGGTCCCTCCACCCGAGGCGTCAAGTGTCCGTGCCCCTTCGGGAGCCTTTGGCCTCCCCGCCCCACTGGCCTGTCTGAGGCGACCCAGCCACTGGGCCTCCTCTGGAGTCGCCCGTTTGCCGTGGGCACTGCCGGGAGCTCGCTGGCCTGCTGTCTGCAGCCTCTGCCGTGCCCCCCGCGGCCGGAGCTGACACATGTCCCAAACGCCCGCGAGGATAATAACTAAGGCGCCGGTGATGGGTTCTAAGGCGATAAAGGGAAATTGGACGGTTTACCTATGGCTATTGCCCCATTAAAATGTTTGTCAGCGGTGAAACGCCACTGAAATAGCTTTGAAAGCTGTTACCCAATATTGTCACCAAATGTAATAGCATTTCACAAAGTAGGTCCCACAATGGGACACGTCTAGTCAAGGGACTGAATTGGCGGGGAGGTGACAGGGTGTTCATGGGAACTCTAAGTGGTTTCCGCACATATAATGTAGGAGAAGGGTTATTTTTAGGTTTACCTGTGACATGTACAGAGCACAATTTATGTAACGCTGGAGTCAAAGACCTAGAGTAACGCAACAAACAGTCTCTCTGGGCGCGGAGTGTGCGGCGGGCGGGAGGGACGCAGGCAGAATGGGGAGCAGCCCGGCGGGATGAACACGGTCCAGCCGGCGGCTGGACCCTGCCCCTCACACCAGCCTTTAACCCCAGCGCCCTCCGCCTGCTTCGGGCAGCAAGTACAGGCTACACACCAAGAAATCTAAGAGTTGGGAACAGTCTTAGTTTTTAGAATGTTAATGTTTTAGAACTTCTCTTACAAGAGTCTGTTTTTCTAGGAGGTGAGAATCAATTCCGATCCATCGAGGAATTCCTGTCTTCTCCCCTTCTCTCCGGGTTTGACCTCCCCTGCGGTGGGGTCGTGGGGGGTCAGGGCACAGCCCACGCGCAGGTGGGCTCGCCGGCCTGGGTCACCTCTCTGCGATGGCAGCGTTTGCCAGACGTTCTCCTCTACCTGGACGTCGGCCCTCCGTCTGCGCGGCTGCTGAGCGTCTCCTTGGTTCACCCCCTCTGCTGCCTGCCGCCCAGGGACACACGGAAACCCAACTCTGTCCCTGCCTGACGCTGGGGGAGGGGTCTCTTCTTCCAGCCTCTGCGGTAGCCATGGACACAGCGAGGGGCTCTCAGCCTTTCTAATGGCACACGTCTCCCCGGAATTCCTCCTGCACCCACATGGTGCCGGGCGGGGAGACCGTGTCTGGCCGTCCTTTGGGCTTGGGAGGTATTGGAGTTTCTTCATCAAGTGACATCCACCCCCAACGCCCCCAATAGGATGAGAGCGCCTTTCTCTCGTGCACACGCGCGGAAGGCTGTTCTGTGCCCGTGTGATGGGCGAGGGCTGGCGCGGCGCCCTGTCCCCAGGCTGTGCCCCTGCCTGCTCTGCCTTCCGCCCCTGCGGCTTCCATCTGCTGGCTGTTCCCACCGTCCGTTCCCCTGGAGCCGAGAGAAAGATGGGAAAACATCACATGATTGGACCGCACTGCAGGGAAGGCCGAGGAAAGAGCCTTTTGCCTGGGACGCCTGGTCGCCAAAACGACTTGCAAGTTCTGTTATGGAGGGAAAGGAAATCGCTCTGGTGTGCGTGGGGGGTGGGTGACCGGGAGAATCGCCACACCAGGGGCCGGCCCACCATCCTGCCCCAGGTTTTCTTTTCTTTTTTAAAGATTTTATTTATTTTTAAAGAAGTGAAGGATGAGAGAGAGAGAGATCCATGTGTAGTTGCCTCTCACACGCCCCCTACAGGGGACCTGGCCTGCAACCCAGGCCTGTGCCCGACTGGGAATCGAACCGGTGACCCTGCGGTTGGCAGGCCGGCGCTCAGTCCACGGAGCCCCACCGGCCAGGGCCTGTCTCAGGTTTTCCACCGTTCCCCTGGGACTCAGCCCAGGGGCTGCGGGCTCCTCTCCCAAACCCCCTCCCGCCCAGGCTCTCCTTTCCTTTTAGGGACCCAGCACCTCGCAGTTGCCAGGGGTCCGGGGAGGCTAGAAGGGCCAGGACGCCTTTTCTCACAAAGCACTGACCTTTCGCCAGTTCAATGCGTCCCGAAAGCCGAAAGCCGACACCTGGTCCTTCAGCGTCCTTCTGGGCCAGCCTTTCTCGGGGGTCTCGAGTGTCAGGCCCTTTTAAGGAAGGGTCTCTAAGTGGGGGGGGCGGGGGGCTGCGAAGCGTTGACAGATGCTGTGAACCCGAAACACAGTGGTCAAGACGGATCTGTAAGGGGCCTGACCGCACGGAAACAAACCCAGCTCTAACCCTCCATAGGCCGAGCTCCAAATGTTGGCCTGTGGCTTTCTGTTAACTTCGACAACTTTCTGAGCTTCGCTATTCTCTCAGATAATTGCCTATATTAACCGTGGGCAGAGGAACTGTTACGAAAACGACTAAGCACGCTCTGTGAGGCAAACACACACAACTCCCAGCAAAGCATAGTTTGCAAAGAGCTTAACGGGGAGAGGCGTTCCCCCAGGACTGACCGTCTTCCCTCCGGACCGCCGATGCTGAAACCTAGGCTGGCTTGTAAACGTCCGTAGCAGAACAGCTACGTAACCAGCTGCCCTGTGTTAGTCGTGTGCCGTTACATGACGCGTCTGACCCTTTAGCGAACGTCTTCGGAGGGAGAGCAGCAGCGTACTTGTGACGTGTGACCGCAGCCCGGCCTTTCCATCCCGCCCTGGGTGGGGCGGGGGATTCCCAGTGCTTCTACCGAGTCGTCAGAAATCACACTTTATTTTACCTTCCTCTTGTATTTATTCTGAATGGGATTTCAAATGTGTCCAATAGATTCTTCAAGTGTATGAAACTGTTGTAGTTATTTTTCTAATATGCACTCAAATTAAACCCTTGGCCCTAAGTGGTAGCTGCTTTTTGAATCAACAATGATCATAAGGGCTCAGCTCGCAGACAATAGGCTTTCGACTCACGGGCAATTTAATCAACTGTCTCTCAATTTGCCAGCTGTGCAGTGAATGGTGTCTGAGGTGTTAGCCCTGTCTGTTTATTTAAGACTCTCTGTCCAGGGGCAATTCATAAAAATAGAATCTCATTAGTAGCAACCTCAGTAACTCACCCCGGGCCTCACAGGTCCAGGTCCGACTGTTGCCTGAGCCCTCCCGTGGCTTCGCAGCCCTGCTTTTCATGAAAACACGGAACCAAACCGTCTCCCCGTCAGCTGGCCCGGCACACAGAAGAGGAGTCAATGTCTCAGCATGAGAATCACATGCCCGGAAGTGGCCCGCGTGACCCGCAGAGGTCCTGCCAGTTTGTGTCGCGCATGGGGACGTGGGGTTCGCGTGGCTAGGTCATGGTTACGCAGCCGCGCTGTGCGTCGCAAGTCCAACGATGATGAAATAAGAGGACAGGTGTCAATTGTAACATGTGCGAAGCTCAGATCGAGCACAGTGCCGTGAACGTGAAGGAGCCATGTCTCGCGTGGGGGCGCAGCCCAAAGGCGGCAGGGGAGGCAGGAACCGCAGGGTCAGGCACCGCCCTCAGCCCGGGCTGCTGGGCGCACACACAGACACTTCTGCCCTCTGCCCTCTGGGCTCGGGACGCAGGCCCTGTGGTGACCACGTGCTGTCCCCACGCTGGGAGCCGACGTGGGGTTTCCCTGCCGGCCCGAAGCGGCCGGCTTCCCCCCGGCACCAAACCGGACCTTGGTCCCCGCAGGGGCGAGGGGCCGCGGCGCGTGGGGGAGGCCTGCGGCGAGCCCCAAGGTCACGCTCAGCTTAGCGTGATGGGTCCCGCAGTGTCCCGGGGGGCGGGGGCGCCACACGCTCCAGCAGAGGGGTCCCACCCCCGCCATCGCTCACTATAACACCTGGGCTCGCTGCATGGCACCGTCTGCATCACTTAATTTCTTTTTTAAAAAATTATTTTTTTGTTTTGCTCCATTTTTCAAATATTTTAGTTAAAATGAGATGAGATGGTACAACTCCCGTGTGCATCCGTATAATTACAGTATTAGTCGCCTCGTTGCACTCAGCTCGGTGAGCATGTATCGGGGCCCAAGTGTGCAGGTGTGCAAGGTCCGTGCAAAACCTCAGGACCTGCGGAGGGCGCTGCGCCAGGCGTCGGCCCTCCACCCCCAGCCTCTGCGTCGGGCCGAGCAACTGTGTGACGCTTTGTCTGAAGGAGCAGGAGGGCGACCGCACGCTCAGCCCCGCGTGGTTTGTCCTTGACAGCGTTGTCGGGCCTCACAGCCCTCGTGCTCACGGGAATGGGAAGCTTGGAAGCGTGGCCAGGAGCTGAGAGGAGACCCCACAGTGTCCAGGAGGTGGGAGGCCCTCTGGGCTGGGAGTGACCAAGCGTCTCTGAAACTGGACACTGAAGTACCCGTCGATGGGCTGGCTCAGGTCGTGGCTCCACGGCAGGAAGGAGCAAGAGGACCCTCCCCCCAAAAAATAATTCCCCATCAGGACAGAAGGGGCGAGGACCCGTGGGTCGATCCCTCACGCAGCCCGACATGCAGGAGAAGTCTTGGCGTGCGGCCCGACAGGTGGTTTCCCGGCCCAGTTGTCTCGCAGAAGCAGCGTGGGAGCCAGTCGCCGTGAGGAGGCGTGGCCTCTGGCCACGGACACCCTGTCCTGAGCTCGGCTCCACCTGCCCGTGGCGCCGCGGGCTGGGGAGAGAGCAACAGGAGAGGCGACACCTCGGCCCGGTGAGCACGAGCGCTGGCGGCCGCTGTCTGTTGGCACCGAGGGGCCCTGTCTCGGCAGCGCAGGGGCAGCGGGGGACTTCCACGCCCGGCCTTCATTAGGGGACAGATCATCCTGGCAGGACATCGACGTGGCAGCCGCGGGCTTGACTGACAACGTGGGCGGAGCGGGCTTGCACACCCGCCCCCGCGCGCGGGAGGCTCTCCAGGACAGGCCAGGCCGCCCCGGATGCGTCCGATGCGTTCTGGAAGGTCACCGTCCTAGCGAGCGCTCTTTTCCCGACCACAGCGCATGAAACGAGAAGTGAATTACAAGAGGAAAATGGGAAAATTCACAAATGTGTGGAAATTAAACAACGCAGTCCTGAATGACCGATGAATCAAAGAAGAAATCAAAAGTGAAGTGAAAACATTCCTTGAAACCAATGAAAAAGGAAGCACAGCGTACCAGAGCTTGCGGGATTCAGCAAAAGCGTCCTCAGAGTTGAGGGTGACGAACACCCACATTAGGAAAAAAGAAAGATCTCAGACTAAAGCCTGACTTTACATCTCAAGGAGGTTCTAGAAAAAGAAACACACAAAGCCCAAAGTTAGCAGAAGGAAGGAAATAATAAAAATCAGCAGAATGAAATGAAAGAGACTACAAGAAAGATCAATAGAACTGAATTGGTTTGTTGAAAAGAAACAAAATTGTCCAACTTCTGGCTACAATAAGAAAAAGACAGAGCAAACTCAAATAAATAAAACTATAAATGAAAAAAAAAAAAAAACATAGCTGATGTCCCAGAAACGCAAAATTACCAGAGACACTAAACAATTACATGCCCACAAATTGCATAACCTAGAAGAAATGGATAAATTTTCAGAAACATACAAACTACTAGGACTGAATTGTTAAGAAACAAAATCTGAACACAACAAGTATTGAGGAGAGTGAATCAAAAAACAAAACAAAAAAGAAAAGCCAAACTGCCAATGGGAAAGTGCGGGGCCTGGCGGCCTCACGGGTGAATTCTGCCGAACGTGAAAGGAAGAATGAATGCCACGCCATCGCTAATTTTTCCAAAAACTGAAGAGGGAGAAACACTTCCAGGCTCATTTCACAAGGCCAGCATCACCCTGACACTAAAGCCAGATAAGGACACTATGAGAGAAGACAAATACAGGCCCGTGTCCCCCGTGAACGTGGGTGCCGGAGCCCGCAGCCCCGCACCAGCTGGGGGCGCTGCCAGGCCGCCCGCCGCAGTGGAGCGCGGCTTTTCCCGCGGACGCTGGGAAGCCCAACACACACGCCAGTCGACGTGATCCGTGTTAACAGAGTGAAGGAGGAAAGCCACGTGCCTGTCTCCACAGACGCGGGGAAAGCATTTGACCAAATTTGGCTTTGTTTCATAATAAAAAGCTCCCAACAAATTAGATATTGAAGGAACTTAGCTCAACGGAATAAAGGCGAAGTACGACAAGCCTGCAGTGAGCGATGTGCTCCGTGGGGAAAAGCTGAAATCTTCCCCCACGGTCAGGAAAGGCATTCAGTGTTTATAACCTGCGGTCATTTAGTGTTAGGTGGCCACACCACCCAGAGCAATCCACACATTCAATGTAGTTTCTGTCAAAATCCCAAGGGCATTTTCGACGGAAACAGGAAAGAACCTGTCCTACAATTCAAGCGGAACCACTCCAGACCCCCAGCAGCCAGAGCGAAGCTGGAGGACTCGTAGTCGCTGGCTCCAAAGCGCAACGCGAGCCACAGTCACGAGGCAGCGCAGTCCTGGCATGAAAGCAGACACAGGCCCCGGCAGAGCAGGCCAGGGCCAAGAAGTCAACCGACACGTTCACGGCTCGTCGGTCTACAAAGTGCCCCAAACGCCCGGGGAAAGGCGCCGGTTCAGTAAACAGTGTCAGAGAGCTGGACGTGCACTTGCTGAGGACCAACACTGGACCCTTCTCTGCCGCCATGCACACAAAGCGACGCAAAACGCGTGAAAGACTTGTACAAGGCCTGAAGCTGTGTAACTGCCACAAGGAGACAAAAGAGACGCTTCTTGACATGGGTCTGGGGAGGGATCTTTGGCTCTGACCCCAGAAGCACAGTCGGCAAAAGGAAAAAGAACCCGGTGGGACTGCGTCAGATGACACAGCTTCTGGCCAGCGAGGAGGAGCTGACCTACGCAAGACACTGTCTGCGAACACAGCCTGATTCTGGGTTAATATCAAAAACAAACAAGGAGCTCGAGCAGCTGAATAGCAAGGAAACAAATAACCTGATTTAAAGATGCGCAACGTCACTAATCCTCAGAGAAATGCAAATTAAAACCACAACGAGATGTCACCTCACCCCTGTCAGAACGGCCGCCATCAATAAACGAACAAAAACAAGTGCTGGCGAGGAAGCCGCCGTACGCTGTGGGTGGGAATGCAGCCTGGGGCAGCTGCTGTGGAAGGCAGTGTGGAGGGTCCCTCGAAATTTAAAGATGGAACTGCCTTACAACCCAGTGATTCCACTCCTGGGGATATATAAGAATAAACCCGAAACACTAACTTGAAAGATAAACGCCCTCATGTTCACTGCTGTGTTACTTACAATCCCCAAGATCCGGAAGCAGCCCAAGTGCCCATCAGTAGATGAGCGGATAAAACCACTATGGGACTTCACACTCGGGAGCACACCGCGCGGCTGTAGGGGAAGAAGGCAGGCTGACCTTCTGCGGCAGCACGGAGGGGCCTGAGAACACTATCAGGTCCCTCCTGGGACTGAGTGAGATAGGCCGGTCAGAGAAAGACAAGCACCCTATGATCTCACGGGGGCGTTCTCAGGGGCCGGCTCGCACGCAGGGGGCAGGGCGCAGGGCGCCACGGGGCGGGGACAGCAGGCGTGGGTCTGGGCGCCGGGCTGAGCTGTGCAGAGCGAGGGCGTTCCGGGGTCTGGCCCACCGCGTGCTGACTGTGGTTAACCATCCTGTGTCACCTCCGTGAATCTGCCCACCACGTAGATACCAAATGTCCTCCCCTGGCACGCAGAGGTGGCTCTCTGAGGGGACGGAAGTGCTAATCCGCTTGACCGTGACGGCCATTTCACTGTGGGCACGAATATCAAAACACCACGTTGTACACCTCAGATACATGCAATTTTTATTTTTTCAACAATGCCCCAACGAAGCTCGAAAAAAATGTCCAAAACAGGGGTGATGTCTTGATTTCAGAATTACTTTGTGACCGCACGTGGCGGCTAGGACTGACCGTTGCCTAAGACGGAGCCACACTTCTCTGCAGGGAAAGAAAGTCACCGGCCAAGAGCGGGCTGCGGCCTGTCCTGCGGGAGGGGCTCGCGTGGGCGGTCCCAGGCTGCCCGGTGGCAGGTGTTGGTTGTCACTCATTGGCAGGAGGTCGTGTGAAGGCGGGGGCTGCCTCTCTGCTGGCTCCACCATTGGACGGCCCTCTGGGGACCGCGCGAGGGGCAGCAGGGCGCTGCGCTTGGTTCCTGAGCCACCGCGAAGTCTGCGCGCAGAGCGAGGGCTGTGCCTCCGCCCCGCGTGGGGCCCCGTCCTGGGCTGCATCGCAGAGCCGCGGCCACGCAGACACTCGGTGCCGGCGCCGTGGGCCTGGCGGTGCCCCTCCTCCCTGCACACCCGCACGGCTTCCTCCTCCTCTTTGCTCCGTGATGTCTTCAGGTCGACACGGATTTCTCTTCTACTTCCCTTTCTTAACAGAGCTGGTCTCCCAGGACTTCAGGCTTCTCTCTCGCCTTCTCACGTCCTGGTGGGTCCCAGAAAACCCCCGTCCCGTCCGGTCAGGAGCCCGACGAGCCCTCGAGTTCGGGGCCGGCTCCTCCAGGCCCAAAGCCAAGGACTGGATTCAGACACTTTCTGCTTGGAAAGACACATACAAAGTAATGTTCAAAAGTAATGTTTTTCTGTCGTTAAAGCATCTTATTACAACCTGCTTCACAATTCAGCAACAACATATGGTCTGAACAAGGTGATAATTTTAGACCAAAAGGGAGAGTTCATCTCTCTAGCAAATAAAACTGTCACTGAGCTTCATGACAAATTGAATCTCGGGGTCTGAAAATACAGACCTTGTTTTTCTTCTTTTATTTTTTCATCATAAGGACGACCTCGCCTCCGCTGTAAATCAAAAGCAGCCAATGCTTTGCGGATTTTATGAAGTTACAGGGACCAGAAAGGGCCCCGGGCTGGTCCTCGCTGGGGACGTCGCAGGCGTGGCTCCAGCTCCTGGGTCTGCAGCCTCCTGGCCGAGGAGCGGAACTTTAAGTTTCTGCATCGCGAGAGAACCATTCTTTCGGGAAACTTTCACGGCGGTAAAACACAAACCCAGCGCTCCATCCAATGCCGTCCTTCCTGCTGGGTTCACACCCCAGGAGGGTGTCAGGAGGAGGTCAAAGCGCCAGCGCCCGTTTCCATGGCGCCCCCGCCCACGCGCGCGGACGCGGCCCCCTGCCGCGCGTTTTCTTCGCTTCTCTTTTGGAGACGCTTATTGGGCAACGTCCGTGGAACAGCAGCACCTGCGATCCCCACGGCTGCGCGCACGTGCGCACAGACGCAGGCACCAGCTCCGGCAGAGGCCCGAAGGCGACGACGCTCGATCGCTTCACAAAAATTAATTAACGCAGAAAAATGGAATCGATTAGAGGTGAAGGGCCGTGTAATATACTTTCTAATCACCGCCTCTCATTACAAGGAAGAGGAAACCGCGGCTCTAAGGGGCCTTCATTATTGTAGGGGAAGAAAAGTTAATTAGCAGACATTCTCAGCCGGACATTCAGCAATGATTTGGGCCAGAGAACGTCTCACCAAAGCGACTCTGCCGGTCACACAGGAGCAGGGGGCTTTCTGAGGAAGGTGCTGCTGTGAACTCGGGACCATGCAGGCTCGTCGGCCGCTCTGAGGACCCTCGCAGGGCGTGAGGGGGCGGGGCGGGAACGCGCGTTCCGGGAGCCGCGGGAGCGGCCGGAGCGGCCAGCCTTGTCTGCATCTGGGGCGTGAGAACCGGACCAGCTTTCCGAGAATGAGCTTCATGAATCACCTCTGCTCAATAATCCGCAGGCACCTCAAGACCTTGCATGGCTTCAAGGCTCTCATTACAGACAGACATTACTTTTCCGATGATGGAACAAAACAAAGCTGGCTGTTGCTCTGCTTAATAACGCGGTGGATGCCGGCCCTGCGTCTGCGACGCCAGCTTCTCATATTCTTTTTTCAGGGACGATTGCTTTCTTCTGATTATATTTATTTTAGCTCCTCCTTATACCGACAGTGCGGCCTGCTGATGACACTGAAGAAATGGAGTAAACGTTCAGAGGCAGCCAAAGAGAGCAGGCCATTTTACTTTGACTCAAGGCGGCCCAAAGCCCGGTGCTGGTGCGTGGGTTCAGATCCTTGGAATCACTTCCTGTGCACAGCGGGCCGTGTCAAACAACGTGGACGCCATAGTTTGTCATTTCAGTTAAATATCATCTTTCACAGGTGTGACCTCGCGATGATTTTTAAAAATCACTTGTGGACAAAGCAGCGTGCACGCCGTTCACCGGACGAGCGTGCGGACGAGCGGAGGCTGGACCCGCACAGCCTGCGCGGCTCGCTCGCTCGCTCCACGGACGCGCGGTCCTGGCTCTCAGAGGCGGCCTCGGGCCAGCCGCCCATTGGATGACCAGCATCGATAACTCGCCCCGACTATCCCAGCTCTGCCGTAGGGTGGGACGGGCGGATGGGGAGGTGCACCAACCCCTCCCCTACTCTCCGCTTTGATTTACGTTCAACTCCTGGTCTACCTGCTGCCTCCGGTCCCCCGGGGAGCGAGCAGGAAGACGGGGCGTCCGCAAGTCCCAGGAGGCTTTCTCCTCTTCCTGCAGCATCCAGCTGCCTAGGCAGGGGTCCCCTGAAAGGCAAGGGCACCCCCCACCCCACAGACGAAGAGGGGACGCTTGTCAGATGCAGCCATGACAATGCAGCTGCCATGGGGCCGCTCCAGGGGGGCTGGTCTCCAGTCTGGTCCCAGCTCCCATCCTCGTCCGCGACGGCACCCGAGCGAGGGAAGCGGCGCTCGGAACTGCAGGGAACGGCTCGAGCCCCCACACCCTCCAGAGACAACTGTTTACAGTCACGCATGCTTGTCACCTCCTTGAGAATCACAAGGACGTCCCCAGCAATGACAAAGGCTCGTGCACTTGACCTAGAATGGAATCCAGTCTGGCCTCCATGCAAAGGGCGTGCTGCACAGGGCGAGAGCACAGGGCTGACTACAGCGGGTCCTAAGGCGGCCCTGGGAAGGAGGGGGGGTCCTGGGTGGGGGGTGGGGGGGTCCCTGGGAAGGGGGGCACTTGCCCGGCACCAATGCCCCTGCGGTGGGCATTGCTTGTTCACGGGGCAGAACCACAAGCTAATGAGGAGCAGTTTTATAATCTTGGCATTTTTATTAATTCAATTTGACTCTCCCTGGCAGCCGAAGGGAACTGGGGGAATCAGTTTATAGGCAAACACACGTAATAAGCTAATAGTAATAGAGGCATGTGAAGTGAAAAGATAACACAGAAACAAAGTATGAACGGCAGCTGCAAGTCCATGTTCTGGATGCCAGAGATTTTTTCAGTCTCAAAACATGCATGACCTCCCGGAAGCCTTTACTTGGGTTATTTTTTAAAATCGGCCTGTTAAAAACCTTAAAGCATATCACCTTTCTTAGAGGGACGGAAAGAAATCCCGCCAGGCAGCAAGTTGCCTGGACAAGCGGACGCAGAACCGAAGCCAAGAAGTCAGGGAAGGGACTCCGGAATCTAAGTGGCACACGCGGCAATGCAAACTGCTGGAGACACGGGGTCCACACCAAGACCCTTTCCCTGCTGAAGACGGAGGCGTGAGGCCCCTGCACCGGAGAGCGCCCCCGCCTGGCGGGGAGAAGGGGCCTCGGCCTGACCGCGCTCCCAGCCCCGCCAGCCCCGGGACCTCTGCCTTTCCCGTTGGCCTTGCCAGGCCACGACTGCGCTCCAGCCACTCGGGTTTCGGCAGGACCCGGATGGAGCGCGGACGTTCCCGGGCTGAGGCCAGCAAAGCGGGTGGACGGGGACTTCGAGAGCGGGACGGGCACTGGTCACTGGATTAATCTGTTATCTGCTCTGGGCCTGGCAAACGTGCAGATGTTGTCAGCAGATGAGCCTATAAATACATAGGTTACCTTGTCAACTCGATAATAAAACTACATAAAATGAAATTTCATGGTGCTTTGGTTACTGTCGGAGAAATAATTTACATTTAAATTATGGCAAACAAACCCTGGAAAACCCATTTAAAGTCAGAAGAGTTATCACTGAGCAGGACCAGAGTCCTTTGTGGTTGGAAGTCCGGGCTCACTCGCCGCCGCGTGGGGTAGGGGGCGGGCGGGTGAACAAACCTGCCCGCCCTCTTCCGACCAGAAGGGACGCTGGGGTCACATTCGTGAACTTGGAGCCCAGGTCTCATGGGCCATGATGAACTCAGAGCTGCACCCCTGGGCTTTGCCGTCAGGAAGAAAGGAGCCAAACGCACTCCTAACCCGCAAACTGTCCTTGCTTTTATTTTTCCTGCCTGCAAAGTGGAATATTACACAGCGATAAAGCGGAATGAGTCAGGGATACGAGCCCCGGGCGTGGGTGCCCACGAGAGCACCACTCCAGGCGCAGCGAAGCGGCAGCAGAGGAGCCGGTCACAGGAGACCCGTGTCGCGTGGCTCACGCGCGTGAACTGCCCAGCACAGGCCGCTCCACGCGGACACAGAGGACACACCTGGCAGCCGCGACGGCGGGGTGCGTGGGGCATGCACACGAGGCCACTGACGGCGGGTGTGGGGCTTCTGCCTGGGCCGACGGCAGCCTTCGGAGGTGGGGCGCTGGCCGCCCAGTGGGCGCACCGCCAGCCGTCAGGCTGTGCACTTGGCCAAACAGCCCGTGTGTCATGTCTGAACGGGCCAGGCCCCACTTTCCCACGAGCAGCTGTGACGCCCAGAGGGGCAGCGCGCCATCCTCTCCGGCCCCAAGCGGCCTGGCTGCGGTGCCTTGCAGTCACCGAGGACGGGCGGGCGGGGCGGGGCAGGGTAGGGCGGGCTCCCTCCCACCCCACACAATGTGCGCCCAGCGAGCGTGGGACCCGCTGGGGTGCAGGGCCCGAACACGCAGGAGCCCCACTGGGGGCAGGGCTTTGGCTTGGGGGCTCCTCGGCTCGCGCTGTGAGGACCTGCTCATCCCCAAAGGCCTGAGGAGTGGACGCCGTAGAGAGAAAGCCCTTGTTAGCGACTGACAGATGCTCCCCAGGGCACCGAGCCCCGACCCGCTGCCCGCTGCCGCCGTCCCCAGGCGGCCCCCACCCGAGGAGAAGGGGGGCTCCCCCCCACTCGCCCTGTGAACGAATCCCCGCCCGCGCTCGAGCTGCTTCAGAGCTTGGGTATTAACTCATTTTCAACCTGTCACAGCCGTAAAGCTTCCTCCGGGGCTTTAATTAAACGCCGTGTCTCAGAGCGGCCGCAAGAGTTCCCGGGGACAGGCCGCCTGCCTGGTCTTGTCTCATCAGCTTCCTCGCCGGGTCCTGGCTCTTGTCGGGACGAGTGTCTCGTGACACCTGCTCCCCAGGCCTGCCTTGCCCTGGGGTGTTGGATGCCCCAGGCGGGCGCTGTTGAAGGCTTTTGTTACAGGTTGACGGTGTTGTGGGTAAATGTATCAGGTGTTTGTTCGTTGGTCTCTGGTACACTGTTTATGTGCATTCCCGCCCCGGTTCACGCCGGTCACCCTTGCCCTTTGCTCTTGACAAAGTGACCGATGAGGAAGGTTTCCATTTCTTCGCCTTTCATTTATCTTTAGTGTCTCTCATAAACATTGAATTAAGCAGGTGTCATGAAACTGCTCATAAACGGCCGTTTCCATCAGAAGCGACTGGGACAGAGCAGATTCTACACTTGCAACTTCAGCAGCAGCGAGTCCGCGTTTCCAGGCGGGAAACGTGAAGGCTCTCCCTAGACCCTTGCTGTGCCAGAGCCTCTGGGCAGGGCCGGCGGTGTTTTCCGCTCTCCGCTGCTCCGAGGCAGCAGAGCGCAGCAGACCCGAGGGCGAGGAAACTGATGGCTTTAATGAGCGGCCTCTGCTGCTAGAGATGAAGACACGGTTACGTTTCAAATACTATTTTTGAAAACCGACACATGGGGCACACGTGTGTCAGTCACTTCACGTGTTTGATAGCACTTGATCCTCAAGAAAGCCTTAAGCGGTGGGTACGACAATTACGCGCACTTCATCTGCGGGCAACCGAGGCCAGGCCGAGGCTGTCCAATACGAAGCGCTGGGAGAAACGCCAGGTCGCTTGACGCGGCCCCGCCGAGATCCCCCGCTCACCTCTGCCCGCCACCTGCCCGCGCAGCCTCGTCCTGGGATGCGGGGGACGCGGGGCGGCAGGGATCCATCCGCACGATCCCGCTGCCCCCCGGGGGTCTGCGCCCCTCGCAGGCCGCGCACCAGATGGAGCCTGTGCCGAGCCTGCGGGCGCAGTGAGCGCGCGGAGCCGGGAGCGGGCATGGCCGATGGGGCGCCGGCCGGCCCCGCGCAGGGTCCAGGCGGCGGTCGCTGTGTGGAAATGTGGGCCCGGGTTCGCCGAAGGAGGAGGAAACGTAGCTCTGCGTCACGATCTCAGGATGTTCCAGCTGGCGTGGGCTGCAGGTTTCCCCATGGCCCTGCGGGCCGCCCCGTGCCCAGGTCCCGCGGTCCAACTGTCTGCTGGGTGCCGTGGGCGGGCAGGCCCCAGAGGCCCCGGCGGGAGGCGCGTGGCTCTGGGGACGTGGTCAGAACAGCACAAACAGCCCAGGGTGTGGCCGTGCCACCGTCGCGGACACCAGCGGGCGCCCTGGTCCGGCGAGTGGGATCCTCGTATCTCATGGAGACCGTCCGGGAGAGAGGCAGCCGGCCCCGGGCTCCCCGCTCGGGCCGCGTCTGCACCCTCCGCAGAGCCAGCGCCTGGAAGCGGCCGACTCACGGAAAGGCGGGTTCTCAGGGCTGCGCGCGGACGCTGTCTGAGCCCCGCGCGCAGGGTGGAGGGAAGCGAGGCTGCGGCGGGCCTCCCGCCGGGACGTGTCTCCTCAGCCCTGCCTTGGTTTCTCCTTTCGTTTTCCACGTTACCTCTACGTGCACCCACGAGAAATGAACCTGCATCAGGGAGTCTCCGCGAGAAGCGCACATGTGGGTGGGAATGTGAGGCGCCCTTCACACTGGAGGATGAACGGGGTGGCGCGTCGCCGACGCTGCCCGGCTACAGCATCTGCCGGCAGGGGGCGCCCAGGGCTGCACGTCTCGGAGACACGCGGGGCGCGGAACCTCTGGCCTCGGAGAGCATTTCCGGGGTAAAAAGGGCCTCCTCCAAGTAAAATCCTCAGCCCTTTTCACCTCCGCGCGTGTCTGCTCGTCTCCAAGTGCCTCTAAGTTCTGCGCTGCCCCCGGGCCTGGGGGCGGGGCGCACGGGGTCCCGCTTCACAGGCGGTCAGCGCCACGCACTGAACCCCGGCCTCATGGGCACACTCGGGAATCTCACGTCACCGCTTGGGTTCTTGGTGGGGTTCATTCTGCACCTTTAAAGCACCTCAGTGTGACTGGATAACAGAGAAAACCTCAAATGGGGCGGCAGCCGAGGCGCTAACTCTTGTTTCCCGGCCCCACGTCCTCCGGAAGTGACGTGTCTGAACCCAGCGTCTCTTCGTCGTTCACGTTCACAGGTTTCAAGTCCGTTTTAAAAACCGGCCGTGGAGCGTGACAGGCTGGAAGGGAGCGGAGAAGCGCTGATGCGCCGACGCACGTGGCTCCCGACCGGTCGGCCCGTCAGTGACAACCCAGCCGACGCCCCGAAGGCCCAGAACACCGACGGTCACATGCCTGTTACCGTCCCCGCGATGACGCCGTCTCCAGGGGCTGGTTTGAAGGCGCAGGGAGGCAGAAGGGTGTTCCACGCCGGCCTGGAGCCTGTTTTGGAAATTCCAAGCGGGAAGATGCTGGAATTCTATGGCTCGGAGCAGGCGAAGGCCTCGGGCCGGGAACTCGCTCACGGGCCTCTGGGGGGCTCGGTCTCCTCGTCGGCGACAGGCGGGGCGGAGGCCTTTCTGGGGCCGTTGGACTCGGAGGCCCGGTTATTTTACCTGCGCGTGGCGTCTGTTCACTGGGCGGGAGCTTGCTGCCCGCAGGAAGCCAGTCTGACCACCATCCCTTGCTAAGCTGCTTTCATAAAAGGTCGGGATTGTCAGCATTTCTGTACTTTACAGTTCAATGAATTTATTCTGTTGACTGGTTTTCTTTTTTATAAAACATTTTGTTTTGATAGCTTCTCCTCACCCAGAGAAATGAAACGAGAAAGAAATCGGCTCCTAACAAGATGGAAAGGAGCGTGCGTTCCGAGAGCCTGCGAGCCCGGAAGCATCGATGCAAAACACGCTTGGCGGTAAACACGCCCGGGATTTTCGAACAATGAGAGGGTCGTGCCATTTAGTTCAACGCACAGGATGTCTTCAGTCCACAGCCTAAGAGCTGCTCCGGTCTTGGCTGGTGGACCCCAAACACCATCGGAATGGCCCCCTCAACCCTGGGGGGACGTTCTTCTCTGTGAAAAAAACAAAGCCCGCACCTTGGCTGCCTCCCCGAGTCTGGGAGTTTGTCGACATCCCATCTCCAGTGGGGCCTCGGCTGCTAGCCCGTGACAGCAGCACCTGAAAAACCAGCCTTCACACGTTTTCCTCCATATTCTCACTGGCATGCAGAGAGAGAGAGAGAGAAAGGAAGGAAGAGAAAACTGATCTTGCGAAGACCACGGCGCGGAGATCTGCAGCAACGCCCCTCCCCGACGCCGGCTCTGGCGGCGAGGACCTGGCGGCTGGGAGCTTTGACTCCCGAGCTGCCGAGTCACGGAGCTTCAGCCCTGGGTGAGAAAAGCGACGCAGGAAACCTGGAGGGTTCTAGCAGGCATCCTCCGCCCGGGAGGACCGGGGTGATGCTTTTGATGTATGTTCTTCAACAGATGTTGCCGAGCTACAAAACAGGGATGCTCATGCTTTTTCCCTTGCTTTTCAATGATTCCCGAGACGTGGTGGTAACAGTCCTCCGACCCCATCGTTTCCGCAGGCTCCTCCCCGCCCCCGCTGTTCTCACGTTGTTCCAAGGGACTTCGTCTTCCACCTGGATTGCGGCAGCGGCCACCCCCCCCCGCCCCCCGCCGCTCAGGACAGCCCGTTCCAGGAGTGAGGCGCCTCGGGCGGTCTGGGCGGGTCCCCTGGTGCCTGCCCCACGCCACCCCTCCCGCGAACCCCGTCGGGATTCTCGCTGCAGAAGCCTGGGACGACGCCCATTTCGGGAAGCCAGTGCCTCTCTGCAGTGTAAGAACCTGTGAGGCGGAGAACAGCGTCAAAGAGCTCTGGCCGCCCTCCCGCCGAGCCGAGCCGGCCCCGCGGGCGCGAGCTGCTGTGTTTGCTCAGGACTCTGCCTTACGAATTTGCTGGAAACTAGGTTCTAGTCCAAAATTTTCTGAAGGAAACCATTTTCCTTTTCATAACGTTGTGAACCCTCTTAAGCAGTCTCTTAATTTTCAGGCCTTTGTGGAAGGGCCGGTTTTCCCTGGAGTCGAAAGGTGCAGGTTTCTCCGCCCACATGTACGTTGCCTAAATTGGGGAGGGGTCACGCCTGTGACCTGCGACCTGCACGGACACAGGGACGCTGTCCCCACAGGCGCCACCCCTCCCGCTCGAGCTCCCCGACGCGACGAGCCTCGCAGCTGACCCGTCCGCCGCGGGGACCCCGTGGGGCGGGGGGTGTCCGTCCGCATTTGAAACGGCACTTCCCTGAAATGGCAGCATCTGGAAAGCGGTGGGGAAGGTTCCCTCAGACCCGGGTCTGAGCTTCGGGGGAAGGAGATTTAACCACGTGGCCTCCCCCTCGTCAGGGAAAGCAAGCGCGATGTCAGGCTCGCGGCCGGCAGGCCGGCCCTTGGGCCCGCGAGGACTTGGCCTGGAGCCCTCGGCCGCGCCCCTCCCCCCTCCCCCCCACCCCCATCGCTCCGCCACGCGGACGCGAGGCTTCAGTCCCGACGCCGTGTCGGTGGGGAGACCAGACGCCGTAGAGGTTGCGGCTAAGGGGCTATGGAGGCAGAGACCCCGCACAGAAATGAACGGGGCCTTTACCGTCGGTGCCTGGTGGGCGGCGTGCGGAGAGAAACGGAGCGGGTCCGGGGGGCAGGAGGTGCCCTTCTGTCGGGCGGTGGGCAGCCCCCGGGAGGACGGTCTGAGCAGGGTCGTTGAGGGTTCGAGGGCGCTGGCTACTCAGACAGCTTTGGTTTCACCTTATCCCAGCGACTCCGATCTGGGGTCTTCTGGGGAGGAGTCAACATCCCCCTCTGCTCCAGAAGGGGCACCTCGGGTTCAGACCCCTGGGCCCGCCTGCCTGGGGGCTGAGGAGACAGCTGGGGCAACGTTAAAGGGCCCCCTCCCTTCTGCAGGAGAGCTCGGCCTCCTGGCTAATTTTGCAGCTCTGTTCCCCTGGTAACGGGATGCAGGCACTGTGTCATGGTTGCTAGGCAACGCTGCCACCATGGCCAGGAGCTGCTGACGGCAGGAGCCTGCCCGGGCTTTCCTGAGCAGGCCGAGCGTCCTGTGCCCTGGGACCCGCCCACACAGCTGTCACAGGAGACCCGCCGCCCGTGGGCTGACGCGCATCCTCACCCCCAGCCACCCCCTCGGGCCGGGGAGGCGCCCGACGGCCACGATGCTGTCATCACAGGGGGCACGGCCAGCATCGCCCCCCAAAGACACCTGCCCTGCCGCCGGGGCTCTGGGTCCTGAGCCCTGACCTTGCCAGGACGGAGGCCGCCCGTGTCCCACCATGGCCCCCAGTTTGAGAACCTCGGGAGCAGGCGTATCTGCAGTTTCTGGTCTGAAACCGTCTGGTTCCATCTGGGCCACTCCCGTGTGCCCCGCCCCGCCCCTTCCCCCCAGCTGTGCGCTCGGCGGCCGAGGCCTCCACTCTCCCGAGTCACTCTCACGCCGGCGGTGACCGATCGGCGCTGCGCACGTCCCACGTCTATCACACTCGTCCGGCATCACCCAGGGCGCGTCCCCGGGCGCCGCCCCAGCCAGTGAGGGACAGCGCTGGACGGAACGGGCCAGGCCCTCGCGTCGCCTCCCCAGAGACGCGGCAGGGCGCCGGCCAGAGGCGGCACTTTTTCCTGGGAAAGGCCGGGTGCAGGCATTTCTGCCGCACGAGCCCCGTGGCCCCTGTGCGGCCACTGCCAGGCAAGAGTGGCGGCTGCCGGGGCAACGCAGGCCGGACGTGACTGCTCCCCAGTGAAACGCCACACAGAGGCGAGCGGCGGCGGCCTCTGGCCTCTCGGCCACAGGTTGCGGCCTGTGTTTTTGGCCGAGGGACAGGCACTCAGCCTGGTTCCGCGCGGGCCTGGGGTTCCAGCCCAACCGTGGGCCCCCGCGGCCGTGGGCTCAGGGGCTGCCCGCCTCCCCGCGGGCCCGGAGTGTCCCGGCTGAGCCCCAGGTGCTGGGCGGGGGCGAGAGGGGACAGCGGCTGGCGAGCAGACGGACGGGGACTGTGGGCCAGGACGTGTGAGCGGCGGCCGCGAGGTGGTGGTCAGCACGGACCGTTCGTGGGTGCTGAGGGCCACAGAGGGAGGCCTGCGGTTCCGGCCCTGCTGGGGGAGGGGCCGAGCCCAGGGGGTGGAGGCAGAAAGAGGAGCAGATGAAGATGAGGAGGAACCCAGGGAGGGGGAGCAGGAGAAGGCCTGCTTCCTTATGCGGGGGGGGGGGGGGCTGGAAACTGTAGTATTTCACTGTTTTTTCTGTAATCTCTTAAGAGCCACTGACGGTGACGAGAAGGTGACAAGGTGACACGGTCCTAGACTCTGAAATCAGACGGGTGCCTCACGAGCACAGAGCCACGTCAGTAAAAGGGTGGGTGTTGAGCTGGGTCCTCCCAGAGCTGCCTCCGTGCCGTGACGCGTTGGGGACCCCCAGGACATTCCGGTGGCTGACCCGTGGCCTGACCTGGGGCTGTCCTGCTGCTTTTACACCTTCCTTCTTCATCCCAGCAGACAGACAGTGTCCTATCAGTGCAGGTGTGCGCGCGGCGATCCGACATGTGCGCCGTCCACGGAGCGATCGCCGCGGGTCCAGAACCCGCCCGGCACCGGCACAGGGGTTCGGCCGTTACCGACTGCAGCCCTGGGCCACGCCTCCCGCCGGGGTGGGGGCTGCTTGTGAAACTGGAGGTGCGGCTCCTCAGTCCCTCCGCCTCCTCCCCGCCCCCTTCCCGCCCCGTCTGTTCTCTGTGTCTGTGAGTTTGTCCCTGCTTAGTCGGCTCTCTGTCACCCAGACCCCACGCGTGAGAGACGCCGTCCGGGCGCGGCGGGGATGCGGTGGATTGCCAGCAGCGGCTCCGAGCCACGGGGAGCAAGAATCAGGCAACACTGGGTCAAAACAGAGCACTCAGACCTGGAAAGACATCTGCTGACAGCCTTCCTACAGACGCACCCTAAAATTTTGTGAAGTAGGTGTTTTTACGTTTGTTCAGCGTGCACAGCGTTTCTAATTGGCTTGGCCCTTTTGCCACACCCGGGCTCCGTGTAGCCTGGAACCCTTTACAAGAGCAAATACTCAGCAGCAGGCAGATGCTCCGATGAAACACTATCCCTTGGGCCTGCCGTGGACTTGATTCTAAAAAGGAAAGTAGTAAGGAGGGTCTGAGAAAATGCTCCCACATGAACTCGTTTTTTAATTGGACCTGAGAGAAATGCATGCATGTGTTCAGGCCAAAAAAAAAAAAAAAAAAAGAAAGAAAGAAAAAGAAAAAAAAAAGTCCTCAGCACATGAAGACCAGGTTTGCAATGGCAGACATCAAACTAGAACATGAGGTGACTGAAAGCTGGGCTTAAACCGGAAAATGTAAAGAGCCAGCAAAGAACGCGGCATCTCAAAGCCATCACGGATCTCCGACAAGTCGATGCTCCACCGAACTCCTGCGCCGCTGCGCACGCGGCTCCGCGTCCCGGACACCGGCCCCTCCCCTGGAGCCGGACATTGGTCGTTGTCCCCTCCACGCGCTTCCTCACGTCCCCACGGCCGCACGTCCCAGCCGCCCCAGCAGAGAGGCTGCTGCGTTCCGTCTTCTAGGTGACTTTTACCTTTTTCCTGGGGAACACGTAAATCACGGTCACATCGTTCTCCGCCTCCTGGCCGTCTTCATAAAGCTGCTTTCAACAAGGTACACGTGGACCTGGTGTAAAAATCTCTCTCCGAGTTCCTGCTCTCAGTTCTCCTGGATACACACCCAGAGGTGCGATTGCCGTATCATATGGAAATTCTATTTTTAATTTTTTGAGAACATGCCATGTCATTTTGCACAGCAGCTGAATTATTTTGCTTTTCCACCAGCAATGCACGAAGATTTGAAAATCTTCACATCCTTGCCAATACTTGTCATCTTCTGTTTGTTAGTCACCGTTTCAAGTGTTCAATGACTGATGAATAAACAAACAAAATGTGGCTGATACACACAGTGGGTTATTATCCAGCCTTAACAAGGAAAACCACCCTTCCCCACGCTCCAGTCTGGATGAAACTCGAGTGCTTCTTGCAGGCGAGAGGGCCCGTCACAAACGGGAGGCACCGTGCGACCCCACTTACTGAGGCACTGAAAGGAGCCGCGCTCACAGGGCAGGAGGCCGCCGCTGGCAGCCGGGGGCTGGGCAGAGGGAAAGGGAGGCGCTTGCTTCGTGGGCTCAGAGTCTTGGTTTTGCTCAGTGAAGACGTTCTGGAGGTTTGTTGCACAGCAAGGTGAATATACAGGGTCCGGCACAAGTAGTACCCATTTTTATCACGTAAAAATCTTTTATTACAAAGCCATAAGCATGGAATTCTGTCACATACCGGTGTCACACCCAAGCGCACCACAGGACATTTTGTGTGACGTGTTCAACTTGCCGTCCGTCCCGTGCGAGACGTCCACGTGCCCTCCCACCGCGCCCACGCCGGCGTTCCTTCCGCCGGGCCCTGTGTTTAGCGCTGCTGAACCCATCAATGGTCTACATGGAAGTTTAGTGTTACATTTGTTTTGTTACCACAATTAAAAATAATATGGAAAAACTCTGAGCCTGTCACTGTGTTTAGAAGGTCTGCCGAGCTCACGGGTTATGGGATAGCCACCGTCGACCGCGTTGTTGCTACAAAGTTCAAGGACAGCGCTCGCCCGTCCCGCCCGCACGTCCCCTCCGCGTGCGGCCTCCCCGGCCCTGCAGAGCCGCTGCGTCTCTGCTCACCCCTGGCTGCTGGGGCGGCTGCAGGTTTCATGCATACGACGTCCCTTTCTTGTTTTCCCCTCATAAATTTCTAATGTTGTTACAGTGAGTTTTGTGATTTTTAAAAGCACTCATGTTTTAGGTATTCTTAAAGTCACAAATTGTTCTGTCTCTTTTGAAATATTTCCTTATCGCACTGTGTTCTTACCAAAGATCTAGTTTCTTATTTCTAATGCTCAGCATGTTCAGTTAAAACAGAAGAAAATATTAGACGCAACACAGCCAGTGTCGCCTTTGCACCCTTCCCGTTCTTCCCTGCGTGCAGGGCTTTGAAATCTCGAGCCATGCGCTCCGTACCCAGAGCAGTGGTCCCCGACATTTTTGGCACCAGGGACCGGTTTTGTGGAAGACAATTTTACCATGGACCCGGGAGAGGAGGGGACAATTTCAGGATGATTCAAGAGCAGGACGTTCAAGCTCACCTCCTGCCGTGTGGCCTGGTTCCTAATAGGCCCGGGCTGGTACCGGTCCCCAGTGGACCCCCGTCCTAGAGCGACCTGCTTGTGTTTCCCACTAACTGCTGTGCACCTTTACAGGTAACACCACACCAACAGCGCGGCTTGCGCCACATGGCAGAGGAGCGTTCTGGTTGCAGACACGGCCTTTACGTGCTGGGTGGTTTTCAGCAAAGCGTTCCGTGCAGCCAGGCCTCGGTTGGGCCCCTCTGAAACTGGGTGATGATCATGCACAAGCCAGCTCACCCGGCTGTTGTGACGCGCTCAGCAGCTGTCACCTGATACTGGGACCGGGACCCCCGGCGGGACCCTGGCTGTCGTGAGGCTTATGCGGCAGAATTCAGTCGGTTCCCTCAGAGCGGCGCCTGGAGAGCATGGGCCCTGGGACGGGGCCCGCGTGCTCACTGCCCGGGGTGATGCCAAGGCAGGGCTTCCTGTCCGCGCCTCCCTCACACCCCAAGGAAACGCGCAAGACCACATTCGGCCACAGACGCGGTTCCCGGCGAGTGCGCCGCCCCAGCCGCCCCCGGACCTGCCCGGGCGCCCTGCCGAAAGCGCAGACGCCTTCAGGACGCAGGCCGGTGGGCCTCTCCCCGCCTCCCTGGCCGATGCTCCCCGTTAACGCACGTTTTGTCCCGTCTGCCACTGCGCCGTGACACCCGGGGAGGAGCCTCTGAGGCTGTGCGTTTGCTGTCACGGGCAGGCTGTTCACGTGTGTCACGGTGGCTCACAAGAAGTGAAAGCGTTAGCTCAGGACACCTCACGGGGGGGCCCCGACACTGAAGGTCCGAGCCCTCACCGTGCACACTCGGGGCTGCTCAGCCCCCGCGGCCGAGACTGGGCGGCAGGCTCCCCGCGGCGAGGGGCTTGGAGACAAAACCCCTCTCTCCCCCCCCCCCCCCCCGTAACCACGGAGACTTCGGAAGTCCCTCGGGGCCTTTCCTAGAGCCCGCCCGTCTTACTGTTCTCAGCCGATGTCTCCAGTAGGTGACCCACAGGCCAGCGGCTTAAAAACGAGCAGCTCGTGAGACTGAAAGTAACCGCGACGCCGAAAGGTGTCAGGAAGGGCGGAGAAAATGCGGGCAGGGCATCGCTCAGTCAGGGACGGGGCCATCGGAAGCCGCCTCGGCCAGCGCCGGCCGCAGGGGCTGCGCTTCGACGCGCATTTGCGACCGGAGCCTCATGAAAGTTTTACGTTATTTTCTTTTTTTCATGCGGTGGGAGCGGAAATTGAGAGTCAGAACCTTTAGTAACGTGCCCGGGGTCACGCCGCCCGGCAGTGACGGAGCGGGGACCGGCGTCCAGGCTCCCTGTGACGCAGCGCGCGGCCTCCGCGCCTGCTCGGAACAGCGCGGCCTGGAACGGACGTGGCGCGCAGACCTCCCCGTTCACCCGTCGTCGGAGAACCCGCAGGGGGATACGAAGAGCGGAGGTCAGCGGACCTCACCGCTCACAGCGGCCCCCCATCCTCACACAGCGGCGGGTGGCCCTCGTGCCGCCTCTGCCCTGGACAGAAAGGGAAGGTCGATGGCACCACGCATGGCATTAAACCCACACGGGGCGGCGCGCTCCCCGAGCTCAGGCGTGGAGCTGCGGCCCCCGCAGAAAGCCGGGCCGCGGTCGCCCTCTGAGCCCTCCAGGCCCAGCGGGGAGGGGCTCCCTGGCCAAGCCTCGCTGCCACGGTGTCCGGGCAGCGGCCCCTGGGGAGGCGCCCAGCGGTGCCAGGCAGCAGGGCGCTCGTGAGGGGACGGGGCCTTTACACCTTCCCCCGGGGGAGCAGAAGTCCGCTGCGCTAGTGTCTTTTGGGCAACCTCTTTCTTTCTTTTTCAGTGCGGTGTTAAATAGTAACAGTCTTCGGCACCTTGGCCAGTGATTACATTGCGTTTTGCATGTCGGGGGAAGGTTACGCCCACGTGTTGGGCAAATCTTCCGCCTGGGAAGCAAGCCCAGGTGCCCAGGTGCCCAGGGCCGGCCGCTGGAAGCAGCGCAGGTTTCAGTGAGGAGAAAACAGGTGGGAGAGCGGGCCGTCCGCCTCCAGCTGCGGCAGGTGCACGGGGGGGCGGGGGGCCGAGGGGAGCGGGGGATAAATCTTCCCACCCGAAACCACGGGGAAAACAAGCAGCGGGTGATGAACCACGGGTCCCCGGGCGCTGGGCGACGAAGACCGATTCCAACAAGACAGAAAACATGAGGTGAGCCTGCCAGCAACTCGGCCAGGGGGCGCAGGCACGTTTCCGGCCACGGGGAAGGGCCTGCGGGAGAGCAGGGTCCCCTGTTGGAGAGACGGAGCTGTGTGTTTGGCAGAGGGCGGGGCGGGGGCGGGGCGCGGCGGGGGCGGAGCAGGGGCGGAGCAGGGGCGGAGCAGGGGCGGAGCAGGGGCGGGGCAGGGGCGGAGCAGGGGCAGGGGCGGAGCAGGGGCGGAGCAGGGGCAGGGGCGGAGCAGGGGCGGGGGCGGAGCAGGGGCAGGGGCGGAGCAGGGGCGGGGGCGGAGCAGGGGCGGGGGCGGAGCATGGGGCGGGGCGGGGCGGGCCGCCCAGAGCCGGGTTCCAGGGAGCGGCAGAGGCTCCGCGCAAGGAGCAGAGGCGGCAGGGCCTGTGCCCCCGGCCTGACGGGGAAGATCCGCCGCTCGCGGGGCAGCGGCACCGCAGACCTGAACGGAACTCAGGAACGTCTGTAGGCCTATGAAATACCCCACCCCCAACGAGATAAGTCACCAAAGCCTGGGACCTTATCAAACGTCTCCAGGAGACGTTAGTGGGAAAACGAGATGGCGATGAGGCGGGCGAGCGAAGCGCCGGACGAGCCAGGGCCGACGCCGACGCCGATGGGCAGGTCAGGGCGCGACCACGGCGCACGGGTGGCCCCTGCTACGCGGTGAACACGCAGGACTCCTCTCATTGTTTGAATGTCTTTAACGATAATTAAGTGTTTTAACAAAAATAGTTGTAGTGGAGGGTGGGGCTGTGGCGCGTGAGAAAGTGACACGTGAGGAGAACAGGAGACAGTGGGGGGGGGCCTGGGGGGGCCCACGTGTGCGGGTCCCGGGCATGCGGTGGGGGGGCAGCGGAGGGCGCTGTCCTTGGGGCCGACAGTGTCAGGTAACGGTGTTTACTGGAAACCCCGAAATAATCAATAACCGCCAATTTTCAGCTAGCGAGCAGATAAAAGAGGCAAAGTACAATTTTTAAAATAAATAACTGAGCGAGAAGAAGGAAGAAAATATGGAAAAGGAAATAGAAAAGTGGCAGTTTTAAATAGAAAATCAATAGCAAGATGAGAAATTTAAATTTCATCACTTCGAATGTAGAAATACCTGTAATTTAGATTTCAGAGCAAAGACCATTTCCAAAGATAAAGCAGCTCTCTTCATAATTGCAAAGGGGTTGATTTATCATGCAGGCAAAAGAAGACAAAATGTTTATGCATCTTAATAACAGTACTTCACGCCAACGATGCAGAAAGTATAGAACTGGGAGAAACAGGCAAATCCACCACTGTCACAGGAAGTTGCAATGCTAGTCTCGACCGCTGAAAATCCCAATCAAAATCCCAGCAGGCTGTGGTTTTGAAATTGGCAAAATTATTCTACAACGTGCATGAAAATGCAAAGGACCCAGAATAGTGGAACAACTTTGAGAAGGAACAGGCTCGGGACGAACACCCCCCGATCCGAGGTCTACGAAAGGGCCGTGGTGATGGCGCCGCTGCAGGAGGCCGAGGGGGCCGCGCAGGGGTTGGAGGTGCCCCCGGTGTGGACGGACGGCTGACCTGTGCCGAGGATGGAGTGCACTCCAGTGGAGAAGGACGCGTTTCCAGCCGAGAAACGGGAACACTCAGGTGTCTGCACAGAAGACTCCTTATTTATACGAATGCTGGCTCAAAGGCCTGCACACTGAGCCCCAAACTACGGCATCTCTAGAGGAGAATATGGGAGAGAACCTCTGTGTCCTTGGGTTACGCAAACGTTCCCCACACATGACAGCAAAGGACGACCCCCAAGGAGAAGGCTGACAAGCTGGGCGGCATCGGAGCCTGACCGCGTGCCCAAGGGCACCACCGCAGGGGTGGAAAGAGACGTCACAGACCGGGGGGGATATTTGCAAATCACATGTCCGGTCAAGGATTTGTATTCTAAATATAAACATAATGCTCAAAAATAAGAGAACCTGATTTAAAATATGGGCAAAACATCTGAACAGACTCTTCCCAAAAGAGGATGTGGAGGCGGCACACACGCCGTGAAGCAACCGCAGCGCCCAGGGGTGTCAGGGAGACGCCACGCACAGTGCGCGGCAGCCGAGGCCGAAGTCGCCGTGCCAGCCAGTGTGGAGCAGCCAGATGCTCTTCTGCTTCTTCTGGGGAGAACGTCAGATCGAGCGCCCCCTTGGGAAGCTGTCAGATGGTATCATGTCAAGTGAAACCTGCACCTTCCAGAAGGTGCAGCCCTCCTACCCCGAGGCATTTACCCACAAAATAGCAACGCGCATGTTCCCACACCTGGGTGCCCAGCAGCTTGTCACAGCCCCAAACAGGAACCAGCGCAAAAGCCCACCGGTGGCTGAAGGAGGAAGCTAAGTGTTACGTATTTGTGCACCAGAACACAACTCACCAAAAGCAAGCAATGGGCCTCTGATAGATGCGGCAGCGTGGGCGCACCTCAGGGAATCCAGCTGAGCGACGGACCGGGCAAAGGGTCCAGACCCTCTTCTACAAAGTGTTTGGAGAACGACAACCACAGGTAAAAATTAACTCAAAGGGCATTAGAGCTCTAGACCCAAGAGCTAACCCAATAAAACTCATAGAAGAAAACACAGGGGAAAAGTTTCATGACATCGAATTCGGCAGTGATTTCTTGGACAGGCCACCAAAATGAGAGGCAACAAAAGGACAGATACATTGGACTTCATCAGCAAGTGAAATCTTTTGGGTGTCAAAAGATGCCACGCACACACGGAGCGGAGAGCAGCCACGGGCGGGAGAAGAGGAGCGGCTGCTTCGGGCGGCGGCGGGGGGCTGGGGGCAGAGGTGAGGGCGCAGGCCTCTCTGCGGGGGACGGGCACGGCCGCGCGTCGGCCGTGTGGCTGCGGAGGCCCACGGACTCGCCCACATTAAATGGGCGGCTTGTGTGGCACGCCAGTTCCGTCTTGGTGAAGACATTTCCGGAAAAGAACGAGCGCGTCCCGGGGCTTCCTCCCTTTCTCCCTTGCTGACGGGGGATGGCCACAGCCTTCGTCAGTCACAACAAGGACGGTCCAGTGATGCTGGGACAGCAAATGCCCTCCCGCCTCAGCGGCCAGAAGTGACAGCCAGCAGGGAAGACAGAAACGCTGCCAGTAGCCTCTGAGCTTCAACGCCCCGCAGAGCTGAGGGCAGACAATCCACGCGGGGCCACGGCCAGGACAGCAGCCACCTGCCTGCTGGCCGAAGCCAGGGCCGCTCCCGAAGCCGCCCTGGGCTGAAGCCCCGGGCTGGGCGCCGAGCCCTCGGGGTCCAAGCCCCAGGGCACTGGGGACCTGAGGTGCCACGGAGGCCGTGCCCCCGCAGAGCTCGGAGGGACAGGCTCGGATGGTCACCTGTGTGCACACTGCTTCCCGCTCCTCGTGAGCCAGGGCTCCCGGGAACACGGATGGGCAGCCGTCCAATGACTCGACACACACGTGAACACAGGCCCAACACACGCCGGGCACACGCACACGCCAGAAAGACTGCCCCGCGCATGCCGCACCCCCATCGCGGGCTCCCACAGCAGCGTTACTCTTGACGTGACTGGCTTTAAGCCAGGTTACGATGAAGGTGCTCGGCCTCCCCAGGGCACAGGGTGGGCCAGGAACAAGGGACACAGATGAGTTCACTGAACTGGCTCTCGCATGTCAGGCACGCGGCACGTGGCACGCGGCACGCGGCACCAGTCCAGAGCCGTGAGATGCGGGACAGGCTTGCTGTGCTGGGGCCCAAAGGCCCAGCTGGGGTAGGCACGCCGTGGCAGCCGGGGACGGCGGGGCCTGGGCGCTGATGGCCCGGGGGCAGCGACGGGGATCGGCAGCGGCCGCCGGTCTCCTCCGAGCCCTGAAGACACAGGCACCCGTGCAGGCCCCAGCACAGCGGCGCAGCGGGCCACCTGCCCCGGGTCACCGAGAGTCACCTCTGAGGAGGGCCCCCGGTGCCGCTGCGCCCACCCCGTCGGGCCTGTGCCCTCGTCACCGCCCCTCAGCAGCAGGCGGTGCGGCAAGGCTGCCGGCGGACTTCACGGAGCACGGGCACAGGCTCCCACAGAACGGTTTCAGGGGAGTCTGTGTCAGACAGAAGACTCAGGGCACAGGCCTTCCACCTCCTCAGATGGTTTGGTCAAACAACAGCTGAGTTCCGGGCCCTGAATTTTAATCACATAATGTGAAGCGTGTGTTTTATACCCAGCCCATAAAATTCCCAGATGCCAGCTCCAGAGCCGAACGCACGCGCGTCAGGCATAGCAGGTGGGAAGCGGTAAATCGTGCGGGTGGCCTGCCCTGCGTGCGGGGGCTCCCTGATGGCTCACCTCGCCACCGCGGGGCAGCTCCCCCAGCGAAACTGTCTCCCGTTTGCTATCCCAGCGACTCGCTTCCCATGCGCTGTTGGTCTTTTGGGTGGGTATGTGTCAAATCGCTCCTCTCCTAAAAATTATGTCCTCCCGGACACAAAGCCCTCAACCACTGACCACACGTGGAAGGCTGCGAGCGAGAGAGCAAAGAGCGGCTGGCGCAACCCTCCCCAGCCGCCTGGTCTCTTTGTTAATCACCCCTGACTGGGAATTCTTCCCATGATACTTCCCTCCCGGCTTGTCACAGGTCAGGCGGGAGATTAAAGATGCACGGGAACATTCACTTAACGATATGAGGCCATGTTCAGTCACGTAAATGAGCTTTAATCAATTTAACAGAAAATATGGTTTGAGTTCAAGTGAGTCTGATTATTCATCAGTTTCTCCACTCTTTCATCCACACGCTGGGCCTGCCGGGGGGTGCCCAGTGCGTTCGGCGATGTGAGCGGTGTGGCGGCGGCAAGGCGAGCCGGCGGCCGCGGTTGCAGTGAGAGCCGGTGCGCGTGCGCCTGTGCTCTGTGTGTTGGGGGCACAAGAGCCTCACAACAGGCGTGCACAGTCGCGCCCCCAGAAGGCTCCCTTAGAACTCGAATTTAATTCCAAAGACGGGGGGAAAGGTTGTCCCACACGAGGGAGGAGCACGTGAAAACATCTTGGATGAGAACGAGTGTGGCCAAAAGGAATCTAAAGTGTCTGAAAGAGAGACGGTCACAAAATTGGGTACAAACCACAGGTGGATGTGTGAGCAGGGGCTCGATCAAAGAGGCTTTACTTCTTTCTACCACAGGACTGTCGTCTCAGGTACCACAGGTGTGACAGTCCCCTGAAATATGTGGAGGAGACTTTCCTTGGTTCCCACCTCTGTGCCTTTACAAAGCAGACTGCGACTCAGAGAAGTCTAAGAATTAGCACCTTGTCTATTGTAGTTTTAATGTAGTCTAAGAACCAGTTGAATGTGACTTGAATACAAATACTGGGTAGAGGCATCATCGATTAATGATCAATACTTTCTGACCTCTGATGCCACTGTGCATCCCTGGTTTTCAAGTCTCAGTGGTTACACGTGCGAACCCCGGTTCTGGTCTCTCCGGCCGGAAAGTGGGCCGCCGAGCTCTGCAGAGCCGGGCTTCTCTGGGAAAGATAAAATGGGACTAAGAGTTGTGTTCTTCTCCTCAAACTCTGCATTAAGTGAACAGTGTCTGGAATGGATATGAGAGGTGGTTTTTAGCTCGTGACAATAACTGAGAAATAGAAACCCTTTCCATCACCACTTTCCACCCGCGTTTGATAACTCTGGTGGGAGAACAATGGGGGCAGATATATGGTACCGTGTTCAATATCCCATAGAGATGATGAATGATAACACAGCGCAAAAGAAAAATGGCCCAATTTCACGTGTCCTTTCTGGAAGTTCTATGACTGTTTTGGGAAAAGTTGCTGAAAATACTAAGGCAGCGGAGACAGGGATGAAAAGAGTGAAATATTGTCTGCCTGCTTTGTTTATGTTCTTAAGGGCACTGTTTAACATCCATCATGTTGACAAAGCGGAGTTCTTATTAAATAAAACTTAGGACCGAGAAGCGGATCTCCAGGCGCTGTGTCCACGAGCCCGGAACTGTAAGGCGGTTCACGATGCGAATCGAAGCGCCGAGCGGCACGGTTTTGCTGCAGCCGACGTCTCCGCCTGCCTCGCCTCGTCCCTTTGACGGGAATGGCCTCACACACGGACACACGTTCACATCAGGTTTTATATTAAAAATCTGGTAAATGGTGTGGAGAGCACTGGACAGCCACAGGCAAAAGCGTGGAACGAGCTGCACCCTGTTACACCATGTACAAAACTTAACTCAAAGTGAGCGAACAGCTTGCACGTAACAGCTGGAACCGTGACGCTCCTAGGAGAGCGCGGAGGGGGAGGCTCCTCGACCTCACTCTTGGCAAAGTCTTTTTGAGCGTGACTCCAAAGGCAATGGCAACAAAAGCAAAAATAAACAAGTACATCACATTCAAAAGCTTTTATACAGTGAAGGAAGCCGTTGGCAGTCAAAGGCCACCGAACACCTGGGAGGAGGTATGTGCCAACCATATATCCAATAAGGGGTTGATAGTTACAATATATAAAGAACCCATAAGCTTAATACAAAAAAAGTCAATTAAAAGTGGGCAGAGGACCTGAATATCATTTCTGCGAAGAAGACATACAGATGGTCAATAGACACATGAAAAGATGCTCAACATCATTAATCATCAGAGAAATGCAAATCAAAACCACAACGAGGTATCTCCTCACAACTGTCAGGATGGCTGTTTTCAAGGACACGAAATGAGCTCCGCAGCCCTGGCCGGGGTGGCTCAGGGGGTCGGGCGCTGTCCTTCGAACCGAAAGGTCGCAGGTTCAACTGTCGCAGCCCGCGCACAGGCCTGGTGCGAAAGGCAACTCGTGGCGTCCCCCTCACGTGAACGTCTCTCTTCCCCTCTTCCCCCGCCCCCCCACCCCCCCGCTCCCCTCTCTCTAAAACCTACAGGCAAGTCCCCGGGTGAGGATTAAGAAAAAGAAACAAGGCGCACAGATTAATGGAACAGAAGAGAGAACCCAGAAATGAACCCACGCGTGGCTGGTGAGGGGGCGGCGGAAACAGACGCCCGCGCGCTGTCGATGGAAACGCAGCACGAAGGTTTCTCAAAAACCCAGACGTAGGTCTGTCCCGCGACCCAGCGATCCCTCTCCCGCGTCGTTACCTGAAGGAAACAGAAACTCTAGCTCGAGACGACACAGGTGACCCTGTGTCCCCTGCAGTGTCATTTACGGCAGCTAAGAAGCGGGACCAACCTCAACGTCCATAAACCGGTCAACAGGCAAAAACGGGCTTGGCACAGACCAGGGGACGCTCTGCCCAACCTTGCCCTTGTGACGGTCACGTGGGACAGCAGGGGGCGCCTAGAGGGTGCCGCGCTCAGGCAGATGTCAGAGAAAGTCAAGTGCCATGCAATTCCCCCTACGTGTGGAACCGAAAGAACAAATCACGGCAGGTGAGCAGAACAATCGGTAACCGTCGCATCCCTGCAGAGAACAGGTCGCAGGGCCAGGGCCTGGGGCGGGGGGCAGAGCGGGTAAAACAGGCGGAGGGACGAGGAGGCACAAATGTCCAGGCAGAGGAATCAATGGGTCACGGAGGGTGACGTCAGCATGGTGACGACTGTCAGTAAGGACGGGTCGCCAAGTTGAGCGTCACTAAGGAAGGAAGGATAAAGGTTCCCAGGAAAGAGGGTCGCTGGACTCATTGGGCGCATCGCTCTCCACACAGACATCCAGCCACCGCGCGGTACGCCTGACACCAAAGGGACGCTGCCCGTCACTTATGCCTCAGTGAAAACTGGTGCGACCGTGGCCCGTCCACGCGGACCACGGCGCCACCGCAGACGCGAGCTGCGACCTCAGGCCGGGCGCCCCGCACCCGGTCTCCGACGCCGCACGCGCTGGTCTGCGCTGCGAGCCTCAGAAGAGAGGGGCCCGACGGTGACCGCCCTCTCGCGAGTGGCTTCTGTCCGCGGCACGATGTCCTCAAAGTGCGTCCATGCGGCTGCGGGTGGCAGCCTGGGTCACCGGGCCCAGGGGCAGGACGAGTGCAGGGGACAGTCCGCCGCGGGCTGTGCTCGGGGGACACAGCCGCCGCGGGCGCCTGTTGGCACCCGTCTCACCTCCTTGGGGCTTTGACTGGGGGCGTTGACACGCGAATCCTCTACGAGGAGCGAGGACGCAGACGCCCAGGCGCGCCTCACGCACAGCAGCCCTGCTGCCGCCGGCGCAGGCCTGGTCTGAGCAGACGGCTCAGGGGGGCCCCTCCAGGGGCTCGGTTCGCGGACGGGGATGCGCGGGGACAGCGCCGAGGAAGCCGGCTCTTCCGGTTCTCACGGGGGCTGCCGCCGCCACGGGCTGACCGGTGGGATGTGCGCTTGGGCTCGGATCGTCAGTGTGGGCGCCGACTCTGCGGGCCGCCCTGCCGGGCCCAGGGCGCCAGCCGAGGCGGCCCCATGCGTCACGCCGCGACCCGCCAGGGCTTGGTCAGAGCGGTGTTTAAACGGGGCGAGCGCTCACCCTCCCTGCGGCTCTTCCCAACCGTTCGCCCACCAAGCCAGGAGGACGACAGCTTCAGCCGTGGGCCCCTCCGCCCGAGTTACACCCGCGATGTCGCTGGCGAGCGTGGTGTGCGGACGTCTGGAGACACGTTTGGCTGCCCCGCCGCGGGGGGCGTGGGGGGCGCTGCGGGGCGTTCGCTTCCGGCACCCGAAGGGGAGGCCCGAGGCTGCGGCACAGCCCTCAGGGCACAGGACCGTCCCAAACGCCAAGTGTGAAAATCCTCTACACAGATGCCCGGATTTTACCCTTAACTTAAATGGCTGAGTGTTCTCGAAAGGTCCCTCCTTGCCCAGCCTGCCACGTTGGCTGTGCGGACCCCACAGGGAGGCGCCCCTGGCGGGGCTGCAGCTCGTGGGGAACTCGCCGACCTGGGAAGAGGTGACGTCGTTTGCGCCGGAACGTGCGACCGGCGCCCCCTCCGCGGACTCTGGAGCTGAGCCCAGGCGCCCAGGGCCGCTGAGTGCTCGTGGGAGGCGCCGCGTCCTCCAGGCGCAGACGCCGCCAGAAGGGCCACCTGTGCCGCGATTCGCGTTACTGCCGTCCCAAACCGGCACGAACAAAGCCGCTCCGGCCCAAGCCGGACCAGGTGACAATCCCCAGAACGGCCAGGACGGCCCCGGAGCGAGCGCGAACATGCCGGCGGCGACGAGCAGAGCCTACGGAACAGACGAGCCAAGGCCTTGCTCCCAGACGGAGGGGCCTGTGGCTGAGCGTGGGCGGCGCCGCAGCCCTTCCCCGAGGCAGCGAGGAGGGCGGTTTAAACCAACACCTGGCGGACGGCACGGCGCGCCTCCTCTGACGAACCCGAGTCAGAGCGCGCAGTCTCCACGCGCAGCGGCTGCCGCGCGGTGAGGGCGGCCTCGAGTCCCGCGTGCGCGCAAACGCCAGCGCGCGTGCATGGAGCCAGTGCGCGTGCGTGCATGGAGCCAGTGCGCCAAGCGGAGACGGACGCTCTTCCGGAAACGGACGCTCTTCCGGAAACGGGCCCTTGGATCGCCCATGTGCCCACCCCACCGAACGCCGGGCGGAAAGGTCCGGAGCCCACGGGAATCATTCCCAGCCAGAGACCAGGCTTAGCAGGAGGTGTTTGACATTCAGGACGGCGATTACCTGAGCTGAAGGTCATGCTTCAGGACTTCCGGCGCCTGGGGCTGTGGAGGGGCTGAGCGCGCGCCGTACCCCGCGCGTGTCTCTGTGCTGTCCGCGCGGTCGCCGGGCAGGCGGAGCGGACAGGCCGGAGTCGGGCTGGGTTTTGGACGATTAGAATGCACTGCAAAACCGCAGATCCTGCAGAAGGCCAGGCAGCTCCGGAGCTGAGAATGAGGCAGACGTTTTGGGCTCAGTGTTAACAATCCTATGCAAAGCCCGAGCTCAGCGGCCGGCGCGTTCCAGCGCGCTGCTGTCCCAGAGGCCCTCTCCCGCTCTCTCGGCCGTCCTGCCTGCGGGCTTCTCCGCGGCTGGTCCGCGCCGTCCCCTTTCTCTCTGATGGCCGGTGGCCGGGGTGTTACGGGGAAGTTCCTTTCGGTGAAAGCTTTGGCTGCCTAAGGCGCAGGCTGCCTGGGCTTCTGTGTGGGGCCCCAGCGCACCGTTCCTGTGGGCGCTGTGGTTCACACCTGCATGTCTCGGCCCAGGTGCCTGACGATGCCTGTCGTCACGAGGCGGGTGCCGGTCAGTGCAGGCAGACGGCAAAGGAGCAAAGAGAAGGCCTTCAGGAAGGAGCGGAAGGAGTTTTAGAAGTTGGTTTTTTTTTTTAAAGATTTTATTTATTTTTAGAGGGGGAGGGAGGGGAAAGAGAGGGAGAGAAACAACCATGTGCCTGTGCTTCTCGCGTGCCCCCTGCTGAGGACCTGGCCTGCAGCCCAGGCCTGTGCCCTGACTGGGAATCGAACCCGTGACCCTTTGGTTTGCAGGCCGGTGCTCCATCCACGGAGCCGCATCAGCCGGGGCTAGAAGCTCTCACAGAGCATCCTACCATCACCAGATCAAAGGACCCTTCTCCCTCCGCATTTGCTAGGAACACAGGGGAGGCTGGCAGCCCACGCCCACCACACAGCTACCCTTGTGCTGAGACTAGCTGCCTTTGAGTCTGTCACAGCAGGGCAGTGATGGAATACTTACATACGGAACAAAAACACTCCCGCCCCTCCCCCGCCCCCACAGAAAACGAGGCTCTGCCGGGTTATTGGGCTCCAGGGAGTCTCCGTGCGGCTCATTGTCTCTGAATCATTGTGCGGCCCCGCTGTGCGAAGCCGGCAGGGAGGGGATGAGTCTTATTCATAGAAGTGCAAATGTCCTCGGGGGGCTGCCGTTCCTTGCCCCATGGACAGTGACCACGTTCACAGGAAGGAAGCACATCTCAGGGGTCCTAAGGCCCCCATGTGTCTGCTCGTGGCTGCCTTTGCACTGGCTGTGCTCCTCATCAGTTAGATAAAGCATCGGTATTCATTGTATCCGAGGATGAGAAGCATGATTACATTCTCTTTTTAAAAGTATACTTCAATGTAAACCAATGCTTTAATTTGCAAGGTACTACCCAAAAAGCCAGTTGAATGTCTTGTCTTGAAAACTGGGGTGCTCTGGCCTGGCAGGTCAGGGCACGGCCTCCCGGGTTGTGGGGGGCTGAGGTGCGGGTGGGGTGATGGGGGTTCTCGAGGGTGACGGGGCCGACGTCAGCACGGGCACACGAGGAGTGAGTCACAGGTGATGGGCCTGCCTGTCCGTCGGTCTAGCCATCTGGATGGTGCAGCCAGGAGTCAGTGAGCTGGACGCTGCTGAGCACCACCCCCCAACAGCCGGGAGGGGCTTCGCGGGCGTGTCCACCGAGGGCCTCGCAGCTAGCACCCCTCACTCAGCTTCCTCTCCGAGTCTTTATTTTTTTATTTTAAAAAAGACGTCATTTATTTATTTTTAGAGTGAGGGGAAGGGAGGGAGAAAGAGGGAAACATGCATGTGTTGTTGCCTCTCCCACGCCCTCTACTGGGGACCTGGCCCTCAACCCAGGCCTGGGCCCTGACAGGGAATCAAACTGGAGACCCTTTAGTTCGCAGGCCGGTGCTCAGTCCACTGAGCCCACCAGCCAGGGCTCTGCCCAAGCCTTTAAATAATGCTCGGATGACAGCGGCCTTGTCGGCGCATTTCCTGGGTAATGTTCCAGTGGGCACTATGATGCGGTAGTTTTTTAATTAGCAGGAGCATTAGCACAGATTCTTTTGTGAATTAAGAACTTAATAACCGCTCCTTGGGAGGTGTGCACCTTCGGTGGCCTGGCTTCCTCACGCCCGCCTGGCTCCTTCACGTCACCTGTCTGGACCCAGCTCTGTGGTTGACGGTGCTTGATAGCTTCCTGTCCAGAGGTCTCAGCAAGGCAGAGGCATTGGCCCGTGAGGTCTGAGACCAGGTGGAGCCACTTTGGGGACGAAGGCACAGGCCGTGGTGTAGTTTGCTACAAATAATGGGTGTTCACTTCTCGTTCACCAGGTGTGTGTCGCTGTCCGCAGAGGAGAATGTCCGTGGGCAGGTGGATATGTGAATTTTAAAGCTCGCCCACAGGTCTGCCAGCTCCCACCTGCTTCTGGGAAATAAATGGATTCGAGGCGCTGGCTTCCCTGGGCCTTCAGGGGCCCGTGGCAGGCGGGGGTACTGCCCCGTCTCTGTGATCACAACCACGTGTCGCGGGAGCCGATTCCTTACGGTCACGAGACCGAGATGGAGGTGGGCTGGTTCCGACACGTGTTCCCGGCGCCGTCTCTCCGCAGCTCCGTGTGCGCCCGGAGGCTGCTCGGCCGGCTCTGGAACGATGAAGATGCATGGGCAGACGGGGCCCTGAGCACGTCCCTCAGCTCCCTGAGGCTGTTACCGCTAATTCGACAGACAGCCGTGACCCTGGCCACCTGTCGATGGGAGGCAGCTGAGAGCAGGGCGCAGATGGCGTGGACCCGTCTTCCTCGATGCAATTTGACAAAACTACAGCGTGGCCATTGCTCGAATGTTCTCCCGTTTGCTCTTTGGGACTAGATCCACATTGATTCTGAGTCTCAAAAATGCGCACAGCTTGAGGTAGGTGCAGGAGGCCGGACGAGGCCTCCCCACACCACGCTCTGCGGACACGTCTTGTTCGCGGGCACCTCCTCTACAGACAAGCAAACAAGAGGCCCATCTCACTGCTGTTCCAACATGGTGTTGCCAACTTTTACACACCGTGTGTTGTGTGGTTTTTGTCGTGACTTTGCATTTAATGGATGTAGTCGATCCTGATTTTCGGTTTTATTTTTGCTGTCAAATCTAACACACTAGAATTTACCCTGGAATGTTTGCTAACGCTATGCAAATATTTCTGGAAGAAAAATCATTTTAACCGAGCCGTGAAACCTGGTGCCATGTATACATCCCACTCCCAAGGGGGCTCACACACGGTTCTCCGCCCATCGTCCCTGCACTTCCGTGCGTCCTGACGCGGAGTCGCCCTGCCCCAGCCTGGTCAGAGGCAGCGCCGGCCCGGGGGCTCCCTGCAGGTGGACGTGAAAAGCCTGTAAAAAGCCAAAGGTCATTCTCACTGTCCGTTCATCTTGAATGTCAAGCAAATGCAAATGTCCCTTTGCACTCGATGCTGCAGCCTCGGAAATTAAACAGCGAGAGGCTGGCTGTCCACCGGCTGAGACCAGGGACCCCTGAGATTTAAACGGTCCAGTGCTTCACTTTATCAGTCACAACCTTCGTTTGGTGAGCAAGCAGGCCTCTGCAGGGCTCCCGCCAGCTCGCATAGACCGCACCCCTTCGCCCGAACCCACACGTGCTGGGTCGCTGCCCCGCGTCCCCAGGGACCCAGCGGGCACTCCAGTGGCAGCGCGCCTGCCCTCACGCCCCAGCCGGCACAGTGACGCAACTCAGGGCCTGTTGTTTACCTTTCGAGTCCTTGGTTTCAGCGTCTATAAAATGGGAAACTACTGCAAAGGGATTCCCCCATTCACGTGACACATTAAATGTCTGAGCCCCAGGAACACGTCTGGGTGCCGGGCCCAGCTGTGGGCTGTGCAAGGCCCTGTTGGAGCGGGAGGCGCGCCCCGAGGGGCTCCGCGCCCTCCACCTGCTCAAAGTCCAAATCACCTCTGTCGCGTGCCCTTGTGCACACCGCCTTAGAGGAAACACCCCCCATCATTAGCCTTCCCTCTTAGGGGCCGAGGCCCCCGTACCCGGTGGGGCTGCAGGAGGCCGGGAGCACGCCTCGCAACTCCTGTTTTGTGTGACGCCGGGCAGCCCTGCACACCGAGGGGACAGTCTGGACGTGGCACGGAGGCCGTGAGTGACGGCATCTGGACGAGGCTGGCACAGCAGCAGCATCGGTCTGGCTCGCAACCGCAAAGCCGCGTTCTCTGGGGTGGGCCTGGGTTCCCTGGTGTCTGAGAGGCCCTGGGGCTGCCGGGGCGACGGGGGTCGCGGGTGGCCCGGCTGGTGGAGGACGACGCTCGAGGTTGCTGGCGCTGCACCGCCTGCTCGCCGTGCAAACATCGACGTCCGACCTCAGACAGACCGAAAGCCCTGAGCAACACAGGTTTAAACATCCGTGTCTCGCGTCTCCACGTGTGTCATTGCCACACAATTAGTTTCACTGAATCTTCAGTTACAAAATGAATTTTCATTGGATGAGAACTGGAGGGGAGTCGAACAATTTTCCTCCCTTCCACATTCACACACACACACACGCGCGGCACATGCATGCACATCCAGGCACACAAGCACCTTCCCAGGATCCTGACATGGAACACGTGTGCCTATTTCATTCTATGCCAGAGAAACAGAAATGACATCAGCCTGGTGCTATGGGAGATTTTGTTTGTAGAAAGGTTTGTAGGGTTTATGGGTTTTCAGTATCTGATAACTGAATCAGGGTTTTGGCTGACCTATAAGCCAACAACGAGGCGATCAATAGATGCCGCCCAGTGACACAGGTACTGAGTCCTCTGACCCGCGTCTCCAAGCAGCCACCACAAAAACGCTTCAGTGAGCAATTCAGCGCACGCTGGGACAGATGAAAAGAACACGATCCCAGGAAAAAGGGGAGAGAGAGAGAAAATCAAATGGAATTTTTAGAGCTAAATTCAATAATGGGAAATGTTTAAAAATTCAATGGCGCGAAAGAACAAAGAATCAGGAAACTTGAAGACAGACCAACAGAACTTACCCACGACGGGCAAGAGAAAATAAACAGGAAACGAACACAGCATCTAAGACCTGTGGGACGAAAACAAAAGCCGAAGCCTCTGGCCACGCAGCCTCGAACGCCCGACAGAAAGGAAGCAGGGCTGAGGGGAACCGGAGAAAGAGACGGCCGAAAGCTTCCCAAACCTGGCAGAGAGAGAACATTCTAGACGCTGAGCCAAGTCCAAAGAGAATACACACGAAGGAGTCCACACGAGCACTCATCATAATTGTACTTCTGGAAAACTGAAGACAAAAATAAAAATAAATGAAAGCAGCTACAAAGAAACAAAGGCATCGCACGCAGAGAAAACACCTTTGAATGACAGCGGATCGCGCCTCGAAGGCCACCAGGGTCCGAGGGAAGGGGCTCCTTGTTTACGTGCTCAGAAAACGGGGGTCGGCCCAGCGTTCTGGGCACCTTAGGAACGCGGAAGAAATCGAGGGGTCCTCAGGTGACGACAGAATGCAGGAGCCTAGTACCTGCAGACTTGCCCTGACAACGGCTCCACGGAACCCGAACAGAAACCAAAGGAAAAGAGTCCTGAAACGCAAGGAGCCCTGGGAACTCGGGAAGGAAGAACGCGGTGAGCCAGACACGGGGACGCACACGGACGCACACCGGCCACTACGGCACAGGCGTCGCCGTCCCTGTTCAGGGGTGAGAGCGTGCGGCTCGGAGCCGGCGCGTTTCCCAGGCGCCCACACCAAGGAACACCAGCGCCAGGCCCTTCGCCCGTCGCCAGGCCGCGGCGGTCGGCCTCCGGGTGCTGCGGACGAGCGTCCCCCTGGAAGGGGCAGGGCTCGTCCGCAGAGAGACAGCAGGTTCGCCTCTGGGGACGTTGGGGGCCGTGGGGAGAGTCCCCGTGAGGGAAAGTCGGAGTAAGCGTTTGGGACGCTTCATCCGCGGGTAGAATGAGAGCGGAAGGTCGAGCCGGGCCCCACAGGTCCCGGTAACCCGAGAGCATCCGCCCTGGGCGGGGCGGCCGGGGGCGGGGGGCGGCCGGGGGGGCGGGGGCGGCCGGGGGGGCGGGGGCGGCCGGGGGGCGGGGGCAGCCGGGGGCGGGGGCTGCCGGGGGGCGGGGGGCTGCCGGGGGCGGGGGCAGCCGGGGGGCGGGGGGCTGCCGGGGGCGGGGGGCAGCTGGGGGCGGGGCGGCCGGGGGCGGCCGGGGGCGCGGGGCGGCGGGGGCGGCGGGGGCGGCGGGGGCGACGCTCTGTGGTTTGAGGCAGATGTTTTAAGTCTTACAACAGTGGGCTCATCCTTTGACATTTTCACACTGATTAATTAACTTCTTTCCTTCCAAAATATCCCCAAAATTAAAAACCACCTTCTGTCATGAGGGGCCAAAGATCTGAAGGTCTTTTTTAATTATGATGATTATTCTGAAATATTCCTGTTATTTACCCCTTCGACAAAGGTCCTAGACACATGCAATTTTTTGAGAGGTTCTTTGTCTAATTTCCTGTCTCCCTAACCATGAATTTTCTAGGAGAATGGTAATTATACGGTAAACATGTGGCTTTGCCATTATTGCTAACAGTATTGCAATTTTCTAACAATAAACCTGAAATTCCCCATGAAATATAAACACAATGAGCTGTCAAAGCCCTTTGTAACTCACCAAGGCTTTTCAAATGGTATTCTTGGATTTTTCTCCAGAACAAAAAAGTGGCATTGCGATCACTTTGTTCCTCGTTTCAATCTTTTAATGAATATTGTCTGTGATCTCCCACTCTGCATGTAACTGAGGGATCACATTTTTCCTGTGTTTTAATTTATAGGTGAGTTCTTTTGTTCGACAATTAAAAACATAATTTACGGTTAGTACAAAGCTTGGCTTTGAGTCCTGAGAAAGGAGCTGCATTAAGGTTTGGACTCGCACGTGGACAGTGAGGCGCACGTATGTTTTTTTTTAAGTCATAAAATCTGGAGCCAACTGGAAAACAATTTAAGTCCAAAGAGGCAAGGTAACTGTCTAACCGTCATAGAACTGGTTTCTCCTTTTGACAAAACTTACTTTACTTTGGAATTTCATTGACACGTGTGCACAAGGTGTGTTTTTACCTTAAAATGAGATCCCTGGTCCCAGGCAGAGGCACCGCGATACAGGGCACAGAGGTGGGGTGTCGGACCCCCACCCACCCAGGGCCCCCCCAGCACTGCGTCCCCCGCTCCCGCTGGACATTCAGCCATCGGACAAAGTGTCTTCAGTGCGTCTGGTTGTGGACGGGACCAGGCGGCCCAGGCTCTGAGTGACGACCCAACAGCAGGCGCCGGGCGGCCAGTGGGGGCGGCGGCCATCCTGGGGCCTCCCCTGGGTGGGCGGAGCCCCGAGTGGCCCGGGCTCCTGCCAGGGACCAGGCACGGGGAGAGCTGGTCGCCTGCGCGCAGGGGATGAGAGGGCGCTGACCCAACAAGGCCTTGGAAGCTCATGAGACATAATAACGTGACCTGTTCCAATAACAATTATTCTTTGTTTCCTGGGGATTTTATCCCATAATTAAAGCAATTTTTAAAAGAATCAGATGCATATGGTCAGGGCAGCTTTCTAATTATTTTCTACAATCTTATACTTGGCTGGATTTTTTTTTTAAAACAGTTCATTCCTACAGCAGAACAGATAATTGTGCTGTGGCAATTTCACTTAATTTTAAAATTTAAATTTTGGGAAGAAATTACATGCACAGAGTTGCTGTTCGGCTTCCCTTTGGGCCTGCAGGCCTTTCCGGGCTGGGCCACGAAGGCTTTTCCACGACCAGGCACGTTGACCACTCACGAAAGGACTTACGGGCGCTGGAAGATACGGACTATCTGCGCTACAAGCTCCAGCGTCCGCGGTCTCTGTTCCCTTATTCCAGCAACCAGATATCTAATTAAAAATAAAAGCTGAAGGGTTTTCTCTCTTTTTTAAAGTCTTGCTAATGGATCCCCCACCCAACACCCCACACCCCGAAGGCCCCGCTGTCCCTGTGTTTGCTCACAGACCTTCTACGGCCCCTCCCTGAGCTTTGAACAAGGGCCCAGGGGCCTTGGTGTCCGTGGAGGCCCCGGTCGCGCGGCCCCAGGCGTCCTCCCTCCACCCAGGGCCTGGGCCGGACGGGTGCCCCCCCAGCGGGACCCTGCGGCCTCCAGGTCGGGCTGCACACGCGGTGGCCTTCCTGGGTGGAAACCGCACCCTCCCTGACTCCCACTTCCTTTTCCTCGTGGTGTGGACATCGCTCCTGAGCAGTCCCCCCGACCAAGGCCGAGGGGAGACCCTGTCCTTGGCTCCCGCACGCCCTGACCTCCATTTAACCGTAACAGTCTCTCCTCCACTCAGCTGCCAACGTTGCCTTGTACGTCCTGCTGGACAGGAGTCCTCGGGACCGAGCCTTCGTCACAGCTCGATCCCCAGCGCCCGCAGAACACGTCCTCGTACTTGCTGACTGGGTGAGCAAATCCACGTCTGCGCTGCCGGCTTAACCCACATTTCCCCGCGGCAAACTGGCTTCAGGAGCCACGCGGATCCGCAGCCTCCCAGCCACTGAAAACTCCCGCCTCGCCCAGCAGGGGCGCCCAGCACGGCCCCTTTGCAACACAGAGAGAATTGGTGCAGGGTAGACGCGGCCAACCGTGCTGGTGTCCTGGGGCCCAAGGCCCAGCCGTGACCGCGAATCAGCTTCTGGCACTGGACTACATGAGTAACACCACCCCTCTTCCGTGTCCCACCTGGGGAAGCCCCGTGACAGCTCAGCTCTGCGCACATGCATCAATCAGTAAACGACCCAGCTCGTTTCTAATTTCAAGTCCTGTCCCAGCGAAGGCCATGGCGACAGAGTCAATATTTAGCCGCTTGAAGCTTACAGTGTTTTCCAGGTTGATAACTGTTCGATTGATCAATTGGCCGAAAGAAAATCCTATTGACTGTCTTCATTAAAACAATTGCAGTTATAGTCCGGAACTTTTTTTTCAGCCTTTTGAAGAGAGATTCAACTAAATTAGTTAAAACCTGCTCCTTTGCTGCGCAGTCGGCCTCCATGACGTGCGGATCGGACGCAGGCCTGCGCTGCAGCGCCAGGCTGCCCAGTGCCCGAGGCCCCTCCTCGGGCTGCACCCCAGGGAGCACGGAGGCCCGGAGTCTGCTGCGCACAGCTCGGGAGAACCGAGAGAGTGACCGCAAGGCCTCTTCTCAGGAGAGGTCGGTGCTGCTCCCCCTGCGGCCGCTCGTGGCGCGGCCGCCGCGTCCCCTGCAGGCGGCCCCGCAGACAGGCCGCCGCTGTGCTGGTGCGGAGCCAGTTATGAGAGGTGTACCGGGCGAGATGGACGAGGTCGGGCCAGACGGAAATGCCAACGGTGCCCGTGGCGTCGGCTGGCGTGTCTCCGCCTCGGGGGCCCCGGACACGCTCTGTCCTCACATCTGCATGGGGCTCCGTGGTCGCTCACAGAGGGAAAACACCGAACACCAGGGGTCGGCAACCCCCACCGGTAACCACGGCCTCCGAGCCCCCGCATCCTCAGCCATCGTGCTGAGGCACAAAGATTTCAACCTGCGCAGGGTCACAGGCGGTTTTTTTTTTTTTTAAATATTTAAACTCCTCCGAGTCCAACGTCCGTGTAACGCGAAGCCTCCCCGAAGAAGCGCTTGGCCTCCGCGATCCGCGGCGCGGCCAGTGCCGGCCGGGCTCTCTGCTGCCCAGCGCCGGCCCATTCAGGCAGTGCTGGCTCCGGCGACGCCCCAGGCACCAGCTGCTCTTCACTCGGACTGGCAGTGGACTAGGGCCTGGGGGTCTCGGGGCGCAACGAACACAGGGGACGAGAGGAGGACCGGCCCCTCCTCAGGGCTGCGCCGTGCCCGCCCCCGGCCCGGTGTGTGACGGGGGAACGTCCGCTGGACACAGTCCCCGGGGAACAGCCCTGACGGACGCCAGCGTGGAAACCTCACGTCTCCTCTTCCCTCGCTTCCGTGACCTCGGTTCCAAACAGAGCAGTCGAGGGCAAGGACTGTCCTCCAGGGGAAGGGGCCTCCTTTGCAGACGGTGGGCGTCACCTGCGTTCAGAGGCCTCGCCCCCGCCTGTCACAGACTCCGGGATTAGCGCCCCGCAGTCTCCACGAGCGGCTCTAACGCGGACGTGACCGAAGTGCCTCCTTGACCACTTTATGAGACATTGTAACCCTCCGGCCCGGCCCGTCTCTCGGGCTGGACTGAATTTTCTCCACAGCGTGAGGGGCCATCTGACCCCACTAAACACCTCACTTAGAGAGTTTACCCTCCCCCGAGGCTGGCGCGTGAGCCCAGTGAGCCCCAGCAGGGGGAGCTCTGTCTGCTACCCCGCCCGCTCCCTGTCCCCCGCGCCCCCACCTAGGTTTGGCGGCGTCGGCGGGTTTTCACCGTCACCTCCTTCGAGCCCCGTGCGCCCTGGCTTCTGGGCTCCCAGCCTGGCCCCCGGCCCGGGTCCCCTCCCAACCTCGGCTCTCGTTCTCTCTCTCTGTGTGTGTTCCTTGGCTCAAGTGCCACCACACCGGAGGCGGCTTCCGCGTCGGACCCACATAGAAAAGCCACCTGGCCGCCCTGCGGGACCACCTTTCTCCGCAGCACGGACGCCACCGCCGTTCACTTGTTCCTTCGCCGTCACTACAGCCCCCCGTCCTGCCCCCCACACGGTTTGCTGAACAGTTTCCCCGGCACCTGACGCTGTCAAGTCGCTCAGTAAACGTTTGCTGGACAAATACGTGATTTCTACTTCTGTGAACTTTACAGCTGTCTGTAGACCTGTCTTGCTATAGAATATTAGGAAAATTCTAAAGCATTGTCATGATTATCTCCCTTAGAAAAAGAGGAACATTACGCTGCCGATGTTCAAGCGAAACCCTGGTTTTTCGTCATCTAAACTCCCCCGTGAGTTAAGCGCTGTGAGCGTGAGGCCGCGTTTTGAGCTCCGCTCGGCGGGTGTTGCTCTGGACCTTCTCCCCTTTCACACCCAGCGTCAGCCACATGAGCACAGGTTGGCCTAACTTTGCCAAAAAACGTGTACGTTTTTCTGAATTTGTATTTTTAACCCATTTGGCCATCAGTTACCGGAGCAGGTTTAGGAAGATAAGCCAACGGCAGACGCGACCCAGCTTCTGTGACGGGTCCGTGTGAGCGCCGGGCCAGGCCGGGGCGGCGCTGCTTTGAGGGAGACGGGCAGGAGGCGGCGCCACCGCTGAAGCGCTGAGACCTGGTCGACAGAAACCGGCCAAGGGGCCCACGGCCTGTCGGCCCGGTGTCTGGAGACGGAGCTTCCCCAGCCCACTGAACGGGGACATCGGTCAGGCCCACTGGTAGCGAGTCAGGGCCCAGCCTCCACCCAGCGGGGGGAGGGGGCCGGGCCACGGGAGGGCCTTGCCCAGGAACGAGAGGGGGCAGGACACCGGTAAGGGCATGCGTAGGAGCTTCTTTTCTTGATCGGACCCGATAAGTAACCCTCCGCCTCACGGGTGGATGCTCCCAAACCGTTTGTGCACGAAACATTCTTCGAGGCTGTTTGCCGGACAGCAGACGTGGAAGCGCAGGACCGGACCACCCTCTTACGTCGCATGGGAAACGAACCCCGAGCGGGCCAGCGACTTGACCGTGGCCCCTGAAACCGTCAGCTCCTTGACCCTGGTCTTGGCCAGGACTTTCTGGGTTCAGCGTGATGAGCAAGGACAGTAAAAGGAAAGTCAAACAGGTGAGACCACAACCAACCGCACAGCTCCGGCCCAGTGAAGGAGCCAGTCGGCCAAGTGGGAAGGCAGCCAACCAGGTGGGAGAAAACCCTGGCCTGCTGCCCCCGCGGGCGCGTGAGCGCGGTAGGACGCTGAACGGGGAGCCGCCGGCAGGAAGCCGAGGCTGTGGTCCCCCGAGTGTCCCCTCAGCGGGGCGGCCTGGGACCGGGAAAGGCCACCGGACCGGGGAAGGCGCCTCCCGAAGCCAGGGAGGCAGCCGCACGCCTCTGTAACACACGCGTCTCCTTCTCAGCAACGTCAACGCCCACTTGCTGACAGGCATCTGAGGAAGCCCTGTTTCTTTCCTCCCCGGCCTGCCGACCTGCACAGGTCCTTCACTTTGTGCTGGTTCGCTTTCAGCGCCTCTGCGCTCCCCACGGTAAAGTGCAAGGATGGGAAGTACGTTGTTGAAAAGCACATTTGCACCATTACGACTGCTCCCTGAAAGGAACACGTCTTCTCTCCCGTGAACTCTAGGAACACACGGCCGTGACACAAGGTGCTGGCACGTCATTCAAAAGGCAGCCACCGGGAGGGGAGCCACGCTCAGGAGCCTGGGACGGACCCGCGCGGCCTCGCGGATGGGGCGCGTTGGCCGAGGCCCGCTGCCGGCTCCCGGCCCATCGCTGGGACCTGACCGGTGCGGCGCGGGAGGGGGAGAGGGCGATGCTGCCCGGCTGTGCGTCGCCAGCGCGTGCCCCCGGAGGCGGCGCCAGGGCCCGGATGAGGCCGGACCCCGGGACGCAGCCGCGCCTGACGCTGGTGTGGTTCAGAGCCAGGGCCTGTGAGCAGATTCCCAGCAGTGACCTCCACATGCCCCTTTTTGGGAGCCTTCATTCAATGGCATGTTCTTAAAAAACAAAAAACCCTCCCGTTTGTAATGTTGGAAACCCGATAAAATGGAAGGATCTAAAGCACTTGCTACTGGCCGTTCACGGACGGGGAGGGTGGTGGTTACTTACTTACTCATTTTTGACTTTTGCCCCTTATTTGAACACATCGCTTCCCGTTTCTCTAGGTGACAGGAAACTGGTGGGAACAAGAGTGATTTTTTTTATGCCATTTTTTTTTCTACTGTGAAGGCACTTGGGACCGTTGAGAACACAGTTATTGTGGTCTTATCTCTACCTCTGTATCTGTTTCTAAATGAATTTACAACCAATGCGGCTTCGTTTGATTTTATGACTAACACTATGAATTAATAGGGAATTGCTAATTTCAGCCCAGTCAATAACATCTTTAATAAGTGAGGATTGCCCATTAAGCACCAGTAAATCATGATGGTAAACATTAATAACTTGCACTAAGCTCAATGTGGCAAGTGTATGAAATGTATGGGGAATTTATTGTAAATCTCTGGGAATAAGCCGATGCTCACCTTAGATGTGAGTTACATTTGTTGACACCAATCGATATGATAATGACGGCTATTCTCAGGGCCTTGGGAGCAGGTTTTCCTGCCAGAGTGGAGCGTAAATTTAATTGACACTTTCCTGATATTCACAATTGCCTCATCCCTGGAGCCTACACATGAATTTTCAATTCAATTTCAACCTCAGATGGGAGCACCCCCAAACCAAACACCTTGTTGAAGCAGCAGAAAGTGAATTAGGTGGGTAACCGTGTTTCATCAAGCCGACTGGGCGGTGAGTGTCCAAGGCCGTAAAACTGTAAATAAATTGCGAGGTCGCAGTGAAACGGATGCCTGGTATCATGTGGAAACCCAGGACGACTAGTAAAAAGCAAGAGAGAAGAAAACTCATTGCATCCCCTCAGCACATTTCGCTGTTGTGTTCAAGTTCAAAACGAATGTTGGAGTGAAAAGCCGCCCTATCGCACCTGGACAACCTCGAATCAGCGTTGCGTTCGGTGACTCTGGGGGAGCGTCTGTGGGCCCGCGCGCTGTTTGGGGCTTTCTGTTCTTAGACTGAGGTTTCCCCACTCACGGGCGTTCGAGGGTCGACACCCGTGATGCCGCGTCTCTGCGTGAACACGAGCAAGCGCGCCGTTGGCAGCTGCAGGGGCGGAAACCCTGCGCCCGCCTTCCTGGGGCCCGGGCCAGGGACGCACCGCGCCTCGCGCAGCGTTGGCGGGATCGCGGGGCCTTCCCGGCGGAACGGGGTCCCAGGCGAGGGTCCCGCGCAGGCCGCCCTGTGCAGGAAGAACCCTCTCGTGCGTGCAGCACGGGCGGGCGGGATGGGCGGGCTGTGGGCGGGCGGGGGCGTGGTGTGGAGAGGCATCCGGGAAGGCACGGGAGACTCAAGGGTGTTGGGACAGGCTGCTGGGCCCCAGACCCCCAGTCCCGGCGACAGGAGGCCTGCCTGCCCCGAGGCCTCTCCCCAGGGGGCGCGGACAACCCGTCTCAGGGACCGGGGCGACGCCACCTCCCTGCTCCGCCTCTCAGGCGCCTTCTGCGTGGCCGAGCCGCAAGCCCAGGACCCGTCTGAGGGGAGCACACGCTGCCCCCCATCTTGCAGGTTGTCAACAAGACTTTAGGCAGCGAAGCCCAGGCAAGCCACGCCCTCTGCCGCCCGGCTCACATTTTAAGTGACTTGAATATCATGGCAAGAAGTTTTAAAAAGGACCAAAGCCGCCCACTCACAGCTGCTCAGACAACAAAAATAGCATTTAACATTGAGATAAGAACATGCTGCATCCTTCTGAAGGCCCGTTTGAAACTCTCGGTGAACCCCGGCCGGAGGGTCACGGGCCGCCGGGCCTGTCCCTACGTCCCCATGTCCCTGCCAGGGACGTCCACTGAGAGGCGTGGCCGCACCTCAGGGGGACGGAGAGCCAAGGGGCTGCTCAGGGAGGAGCAGGCGTGGGAGGAGGGGGAGGGGGCAGCCTGCCTGCCTCGGGCGCCTCCCGGAGCAGGAGCCCGCGCTGGGCCACGTGGCCTCTGCCCCCGCGCACGCGGGGCTTGCCCTCGGATGTCACCGCCGCCGAAGGGCCGGGGCCGGGCCGGCCTGCCGCCGCTCCTGCCACAGGGAGGCCGCCGAGCTTTCTGCGGTGGCCGGTCCATTGCTGGGCTTGCAGAAGAGGCGCCACCTGGGGCTTCCGCGAAGCCAGGTGCGCTCACCACCTGTGCAGGAAGGCCCGCCCTCAGGCGCTCCCAGGGGAGGGTTCACGAGCACTTTCCCTGGAGCTGGCGGGGCTGGGCAGGTGCCGGGACGGAGGCCCAGCGAGGACGGAGGGGGAACGCAGGCCTGGTCAGGGGGACCCTCCCGTGTGCAAGCCCGGACTCTTCTTCCCGTCGAGCTCACTGTCCGTGTCGTGTGGGCAAGCACAGGAGCGGGCCTTCCCAGGCTCTCGGTCGGGTGCAGGCAGCAGTCCGGTCCCCGCGTGGCCTTTGGCTGCTCTGCGCCGCTTCAGCCGAAGGCGCTCTCTCTGGGTCCCCGCTCTCTGGCCCACAAAGCGCTGGTACAGCGGCACCAGGCACACGGCTGCGGCCCGTTGGCGGCTCCTCGCTGGCGCAGGCTGGTGTCAAGGCTCCCGGCCGTGCCAGCGACGCTGACGAGGGAAGGCCCTCAGCCCCGGTCACCCAGTCCTGCTCCTGGCGGGACGTTGTGCTCCGGCTGAAGCCCCTGTCACACGAAGGCTGGTCGTCACGTTTTGCCAGAATCTCATGTTTGACACGTTTTCACGTCCTTTGACCCCCGAACTGCTGACGACCCGCAGATCCATGACTGATGGACGTGGGAGAACTCGAGTCCCGGGAGAGAGACGGCGGGGCCTCCGCCCGGATGTCAGCGGCTCGTTGTTCTTACGCCGTGTGTATAGTTCAAGGTGGCTTCTCCAGGGGAGCGATTTCCTCGTTCCCGTTTCTCGCATCACGGCTTCCCCGGGGACATGAGGACTCCTGACCACGCGCGGCTCCCCGGGCCCACGCTCACCACGCTTCGCACGTTACCCCAGGGCCCGACCCGACTCCGGCCACAGCTGACGTTCCGTGGGGTCAGCGGGACGGCCGGGTCCCCCAGTGTGTGCTCCGCAAGCCGGCGATTTTCACTGTACAACAGAAAGTGTGGAGAGTTGTGTTCATCGGAGGCTCCTCTGCTATGTTCGGACACAGAAAATCAACTCTCCGCGAAACCGGAGTCCGTCTTCCCAACGTGACGTCATCGGGAGGGAAAAGACTCTGATGGGAAACGAAGCTGCTAAATTGGCTGGAAGTATCTCCTTAAAATTAGGGTTACCTGTTAGAGGGAAGACACAAACACGCTGTTTTCTAAGACACAAACGCCTCCTGACCTTCAGCTCTTTCCCATCTCAACGTTCTCGCTTCTCCCGTGTCCAGCACTTCGGGTTCGGAGCAGCCTAACGTGGCGCTGCCTGGAAGGAAGAGGCCTCGCTGGTGCGCAACAGTGGGCGGTCGGGGCGCGACTCGGCCGCCCGGCAGGTGCTCAGGCCGCGGGGAGGCCGGCCCGCCCGCCTGTGAGCTTTTCCCGCGCGAGTTCGCTCCCCGCCGGGGCCCTCGCGGCCCATTCGCGTCCGGGCTGCGTCCCGTTGGCCGGTCCTGCTCAGCGGCTCGTTGCCGACCGACGCCGGGTACAGGCCGGGCCCGCTGGCCAGTCCGGGCGCTGGGCTCCCCCAGGCGCTGCCGTGGCCCCGCTGCTCGCAGGCGGCAGAGACTGCGAAGGGCGTGCGGCTCCCCCGCCCGGAGACGATCCAGGGTGAATGTCAGACAGGGCGACAGGGACGCTGGGGGCAGGGCCAACCCTGGGGGACCAAGGCCCCTGCCTCGTCTGCCTTTGAAATGAGGCCTGCATAGCAACCGCCTCTGGCAAGTCCAGGAGAAACAGCGCAGAGAAAAGTCAACGATTCTCGCGCTCCCTCCTGGGTATATGGGGTGTCAACTCCACTGCAGCAGAGGAGCGGCCTGTGATGCCCCCCCCGCCCCCCGTGAATCCCGGAAGAACCACGGCCGCTGCGGGGCCCGGCCGGGCGGGCGGGTCGAGGGGTGCCCTGCTCAGCCCGCGCGTGTGTGGGGGGCCTGTCCCCCGCGGGGCGAGCTGCTGCTCCGTGAGCGTGGCCGGTGCTCCCGCGTCGCGCGCTCACCTCCTCCGTTCTCCGCTGCTGGTAGAAGGTGCTCATGCGCAGGGTCCCTCTGTAACGCGAGCAAAGAAGATCAGCTCCCTACCGACCAAGATTCTGACCCCAGAGAAGGAGCGGGCAGCCGGGGCTTCCCTGGGCCCGGAGCGTCGCAGGTGCCTGCACGGCAGGAGCGTGAGCGGCGGCGCCCAGCCCCTCGGGCTCGACCTGGGGACGGGGGTCTAGTGACAGGAACCGAAACTCGGTCTCTGTCTTGCGCTGGGCTTCTTTCTGAACACAAGTGAAGGGGGAAAAGGGGCCTAAGACTCGTCTTGGTATAAACGGGATTGACGGGTGAAAGAGTGAAGAGACAGGACACCCACATATTTTTATGGGGAAACCCTGAGGCTCCTGATTTCTGGGTGTTCGGATCAATACCCTAGAGCGAGGACTAAGGAGCCTGTCTTCCTTTTGCCCGCCGCCCACACGCCCGACTTGGAAGATCGGCTCCGCGTCAGCCTAGGAGTCTCAGTGCCGCCGCGTGCCTGCCGGTGTCCCGCAGGACCTGCACCCTCAGCACCGTCACCCTGGGGACCCTCTGCTGAGACTCACGCGCTGGGCCCGCCGAGCGGCCCCCCATTTTCCACTGACTGGGTGCCAGTGCAGCCCCCTTCATTGACGGCTGAACAGGTCCCAGCTTTCACCATGTGTCCCCTGGGGCGAAAACTGTTCCTAGTTGAGGACCATTGATTTAAAAATCTAAAACGGAAAGCGGCACAGGCGTAAAACACTTCTTGTCAAGATGACGTGCAGGCTGCAATCCAGAATACAAACACCTGGTCTCTCCTTGTTACTTACATCCGGGCATTGCTACCATGGTTTCTTTGGAACTCACTGCACACAACCTCTTTTTAAGTTGTGAAAATAAAATCCAAACCTGCAAAACAGACCCTCAAAGAGAAGGCACCAAGAGGCAGCGGGTTTCCAGGGAGCCTGAGGATGTGCTTTTAAATGCAGAGTCCTCCTCCCGTTGCCATGGCAACGGAGAGGGAGCCACTGTGTGCTCCCGCAGGACAAGCTGCCTTCCACTCCAGGCCAGCGCCGCAACCGCCAAACCCCCGCGGCCTCCAGCGCCAGGCGCGCACCGGGCCTTCCCAGGGGGCCACGCAGTCCCCGAAACCCCTCGGGATTGCTAAGAGTGGAAACAGCTCAAACACATTGATTTCAGTGTCACTTTGTCAAATGCCTCCTGGGGCTTTCGGGGCCGTGGACTCTCCACGGGGCTGAACTGAGTCCGTCTGAGCACCTGGGGGCCCGCGAGGGCGAGGGAGGGGTGTGTCTGGGGGCCGTGCGGGAGCGGGATTCTGAAGACTTAACTGCCGGCCGGAAAACGCCTGTGTCCCACGGGAGGAGCCAAGACAGTATCAGCAAAGCGGGGAAGGAGGGACTGTTTTCTATCTTTTTTCTTTTTTCCCAGGAAAGTTGAAAAATACAGTCAGCATTCTGTTTAGAGCCAGAGATAAATTTCAAGACTGTGATCACAAAGCACAGAACACAAGCCGTGAGTTTTTCCCAAGCGGGACTGAGGTCTTCCTCTGGGACACACCACTTCCCGATTTTTACCCTCGCAGCCGGCGAGAGCGCGCGGAGCTCGGGGCGTCCGCCCTGCCCCGGACCCCGTGGTGGCGGTGCCTTGGTTGGAGGGCGTGGAGGCGGACTTCGCACTTCCATAAACGCGGCGTCTGAAGGCGACGTCGCTGTGTCTAACTGTGTCCTCGTCTTGGTGAAGAACCAAATCTATTTTAGGCAAGTGATTCTGTAACTCCGAAGAGTCATCTAAAAAAAATAAGACAGAATTTGCAACTCACCCACTTGTTTCAAGGAGGCGGTTGTTCTCACACCCAATAGAGGGCAGTTAGTCCCTCACCGGCTGCTCCGAGCCCTCGCCTTCCAGCTCCCGTGGCCAATGTGGTCCCGGCTGCGGCCGCGAGGCCACGGCTCCCCAGCACCCTTGCCCTGCACGGAGGCTCCAGCTCTGCTTCCTCTTCTCCAGGCTGACCCTGCTCTCTCAGAGCGTTTATGAGGAGCGGTTAAGTTTTCATTTCCTAACCACTGTGGGGTGTCTCCTTGGGTTCAGTGGACTTTGCAAATGAAGGTTGCTATACCAGATGGGAATTCAGAGTTTACGCAAATGCAAAGCAAACAGAACCCTTCAAATTCCTCTTCCTGTGCCCTGGGCACGGTGCTGCTGAGTGAAGTAGAACCGTTCCATTGCCGAGGTCCTGGCTGCTTATCGAGCGAGCCGGGTCCCTGGGGGTCCTCGCTCCCATCAAGAGCAAGGCACCGTGCACACGCGATGACAACCTCGCCCTCCGGGCCAGGCCGCGGCCACCGGGCGGAGCGAGGCGGCGGGGCTCCGGCGAGCAGGAGACGTCAGGACGCTCTGGACCCCTGCGAGCAGGCGGGGCGCAGGCGCGCAGAGCTTCCCCCACAGGCGGCGTCAGGAACAACCTGCCGAAACGCCGGCCGGCGTCTCCCTTCCCTGTTCAGAGAGCGGGAACCGACAGAGTGGAGCAGCGCTGGCGTGGGCTCGGGCCTGTCCTCTACATAAAACTCAGCCATGTGCGCAGCAGAAAACATCGCGTTAGCGGAAAACGACACTTTCTTGTGAAATTACAGGACACGTAGGTTTAGATAAGTTTTTAAAGAGCCAAACGTGTATTTTGATGTATGTTGGTCCCCCAACCCCCCTTAACTTTGGAAACGGCAGTTAGCCTTAAAGCCAACGATTGATTGGCTTAAATGCTCATCTCTGGAGAATTCAGCAGGTGTTCAGCAGCTTAAAATAATTTTAAAAATAAGTAAAGGAAAAGGAAAGAAGTCAGAGTCCTACGAAGCGCAAAACAAATGGTCCTGAAGACGACGGAAATCAACGCCCAGCACCCGCGGACGCAGGCTTCCCCCGAGAGGCCCTCCGGCCTGGCCAGTAAAATCCCTGCGAGAAAACCGTTGCATTTGTGGGGAAGGTCTGTCTTTAACCAGAGACGTGGTCATCTGTGTCCTCCGGCCAAAGGCAAGGCCGTTTGGACGCCGATGTGCAGGGCCCGGCCCGGCGCCAGGTGGGAACTAGCAGGTGGGGAGGCGCTTGGCACCTGCAGGCAGACGCGCCTCCCTCAGGGCGAAGCTGGGAGGGGCCCCCGATTCGGCAAACGGGGTGCTGGCCTTGTCGGGGCCTGCACAGAAAGGGCACCCTGACTGGTCATCAGAACTCAGCTGCGTTTCGCCGCAACATTTAAAAATCAAAATTAATCCAAAATTGCAGGGGGGAGAAACATCCCATGTTTAAATAAAGAAAACATACTGATTTCTGTTTTTTATTGGTGACAGCTGGTCGCCATCTGCGGCATGAAGAGTTTTACAGGATTTTGAAGATCCACGGTTGTCCAGTCTGTGTTTTGAGAACAGGAAGGGAAAGGAGAATCACGCTTCCTTTACTTGGTCTTCAGAGTGCTGTGGCCGGGGCTTCCTGGGAGGGGGTGCAGCTCCAGGCTCGTCCTCGGGCGGCAGGACACTGAGCAGGCGGTGTGACAGACACGCCGCCCGGCGGCCCTGCGCTTCAGACGCCGGGAGCGGAGTCACCCGCACGATGATCTCGCGGTGACCGGGGTGCCTGGGCGGTTTGCGGGGGGTGAGACGCCACAAGCTCCCCCCACATCGTACTTCAAGTGTTTTGTTCCCGCATCGTCTTAGATATGACAACTGAAGGCTTCACATGATGGATGCCCCCCAACTCACAGTGGGTTACGTCCCAAGAAACCCGCTGCGCATTGATAATGCCGTGCGTTGAAAGTGCACGTACACACCCAACCTGCGGGACAGCATGGCTCCGCCCGGCCCGCCCTCCACGCGAGCCCAGGACCTTCGCATTAGTGCCCCATTGTGTGACATCGTCCCACACGGCGAGGCCCCCGCAGCCCAGCAGGCGCTGCCCGCGCCGCTTCCCGCAGAGGGTCAGGCCGGCAGGAAAGACCCACGTGCAAAACGCGAACGACCTTGCTGCCGCCTGCGTGCACCTTCACACGGCCGTGAGGTCGGAAAACCCTGACCCGGGCCCACCTGAGTCAGGGACCTAGCGCCTCCCAAAGGCTCCTCCCCGACGCCATCACTCTGGGTGTCAGGGTTTCGGCACTGGATTTGAGGGGTGCAGACGCTCAGGCACCCCTGCTCCTCGCCCGCCATCGCTGGCATTGCTTCCCAGGGCCGCACGTGGCCACACCCTTTGAAGCAGCAGCCGGCCAGCCAGACCCGCAGCGGGGTGGCCGTGTGCCCGACCACAACCTGGGGACCCGTTTCCAAAGGAGACGGGAGGACGGAGGGGGGTTGGCCGAACGTCAGCTGAGGCGGGAGCCCGGATTTGGCATCAGCTGACTGTTCGGCGTTTCCCCATTCTCTCCATTTCTAGGTCGCTGAGCCACAAAATTGCATGCGTGTGCTGAGAACAGCAACCCCACAGGACCGTGAAGATGTGAAGCTGCGGGAGCCCCGCCAGCGGCGACGGCTCCCCTTCAGGGAGCACAGCAAGGTCGTGGCACGGAAATGAGCCCTGCTGGTTCCGGCAGAGGCCGGCGGACGCGCGCCCGGCAGGCAGGGGGGCAGGCGAGGCTTGGCCTGTGGCCCTGGCAGCCGTGCGTGGCCGAGGAGCCGGGGCGTCGGCCTGGAGACCAAAGAGCTGTGCGTCTGGTTCCGGTCAGGGCCCCGGGCTGAGGTCGCAGGGCAGCGAACGCGTCCTCTTCCTTACAATCAGGCCGCCTGTGGGCACGAAGACCCGGCACAGCGGGTCCCGGGGGAGCAGCGACTTGCGAGCTGCTGTCGCCCTGGGGAAGAGAGGGACGCCCTTAGGCGCGCGGACAGACCCCTCGGGAGACGCACGGAAAAATGCGTTTCTGTTCTTTAAAAAGCTGCTCTACTTAAAGGATGATAAAACTAATCCTAAAAACAAAGTTAAAGACTTTGACTGCAATTGAGAGACGATAAGGCCCACAAAGCAGAGTTTACATGTAAAACGGCCAAATCTACCCTGTAAGTTTTCTGAGGCCACTAAGTGTCCCATTGTTCTGTTTTTTTAAAGCTCTTCTAGTAAATTTCCAAGTATTGAAAGCATTGGTGTTTCTTGTAAAACTACCTTATTTCTTACCCTGCAAAGCAGGACTTGGGACCCAAAATTTTGGTGCCACTTTAGAGGAAAAAATGTCTGTTCATAGGTCAGTAATTAGATCATATGGATTTGGATGTAAAATGGGACTAATTAAAATAGATTTAACTTTATCGTATATAGTACCTGCTGAGACCACACTTTCTTTTTTACAGGACAATAACTTTTACTCTCTAAGCCATGTTATTTTGCCCAATATACATGAACCTAGAATTTTACACATAGAATTATCCTCCACTAAATCTTATTCTTGATCTTATTTGAGGCAACACTTTCCCTGTTACTAAAGAATGAAGACAAGAGCCCTGGCTGGTGGGGCTCCATGGACTGAGCGCCGGACTGTGAACCAAAGGGTCGCAGGTTCGATTCCCAGTCCGGGCACAAGGCCTGGGTTGCGGGCCAGGCCCCCAGCAGGGGGCGCATGAGAGGCCACCACACATGGAGGTTTCTCTCCCTCTCTTTCTCCCTCCCTTCCCCTCTCTCTAAAAAAATAATTTTGTTTACACAAAAAGAATGAAGACAAACATCATTTTTAGGTTCAATTTGTGCTAAAATAATCCTAATCAATATTTTTTAAGTTTCTAAACAGTTATGTTTAATAAACGTGTCCATTTGTTGCTCCTGAATGTAATAATTTACACTTCCTTTAAGTGACCTAAATGCTGATAAATTATCTTTTCAAACCTTTGTTAATGAAGTGCGCTTCTCCGTAGACGCCGGCAGGAGCGCCCCGAAGCCTGGCAGGGGCGCACACCTGGGCCGCGGCGCCCCTCTCGGACAGCCTGGACTGGGCGCGCCCAGTAGACGTCCGCCCCGCGACAGGACCGCACAGCGCCTGGCCTGTTAGGGAAGTCGCGCCGCGGCTTCGGTGCCCTGGGATGTGTTTGTTCAAGACGGGCTTTTTCTGGCTGGTAGTGAGAGGGCCACCTAAAGTTTTGCTGTTTTCCACGTTCTGCTGTATCTCTCGTTTTGGTTCGTGTTTACTTAGGGACGCAGAGAGAAAACAGCGGTAAACAGCATTTCCACACGCAGCGTGCCTGTCTCCCTCACCACACTCCGCCTGCAGCCCCTGAGGGACCCCGACACCCCAGGACCGCGGCGCACGAGGGAGGACGCACGGCCCCTTCGCGTGGGGAGACTTGGGCACCGACTCCGAGCGGAGCCCCGCGCAGCCTGGGGCCGGGGGCCGGGCCCGCCGGCCACACCCTCAGGCCACGATCCTGGCACATGGGGTCCTCATCTCAGCAACAAAGTGAACCGCACGGCACAATTTGCTTTCCTTAATGAATGCACGTCGGCAGCAAGCGTAAAAAAGAGAGAGAGTTCCATTTTTAGAGTGGAAGATGTGATTGGCTTGTAAGGTGCTGTCTTCCGAGAATCGTCTCAGCTTAGAGGATATTAATGAAATTGTTGGGGACGTGAGAAATTGGGTAAGTTGGTGATAGATCCTCTAAGACAACACAGTCTGAGATAGTCATGCCTTCAGTGAATATTTTTACACGTGTTTTATACAATGATAACAAGGATGTTCAATTCTTACGTCTGCCTCCCCCACATTATCTTCTGACGTTGAATTTAGTTGTTTAATGTTGAATGAGATAAAGGAGCCATGGAGTCATGTGAGAAGTTCTGTTCATTTTTGCCACTCTCGTTAGGCAGATACGAAACTGACATTTGAAGAATGTAAGAATCCTGTTATTTTTCACTCTCGCTCTTCAAGCAAAAGAGAAAATACGTCTGAAAACAACTTTCTGATATTTTTCCCTTCAAGAGCTTCATACCGATCTGTTCGGTCCGCCCTTTTGTCTGTCAGCCATTTCCGATGGGCATTTCCTCTCTCATTTTTCGACGATGATGGGCAATTACAGAATAAATCTTTACCCACACTGTTTTCCCTTCCTCGATGTCCGCAGCAAGCCTGCCCGGACCACCACGCGGCCCCATCCACCGCGTCGCCCGGGGCGGCCAGGCCCTCGGCCTCGAGCCTGGAAGTGTCGGTGGCGGTGATGACAAGGAGCTCCCCGGGAGGCCCTTTGTAAGGACGGAGGGACTCCCTCGCCCGGCACCAGCGGTGCGGCCGGGGGGCGCACGGAAGGGCGTGTGTCCGGGGCCTCGGCCCCTCGTGTGTCTGTGGAACCGGCTTCAGCCTCGGCACTTGCCTCACGAGAGGAAAACGAACCCAATCTTGTGTAAGACATTTTTATTTGGGATTTCTGTGACGAACAACAGGGGGCATTTTAGAAATGACATTTGGGGGCCTGCGTTCCCGGAGGCACTTTATTTAGAGTGCAAGTTACGCTCCGTCAGTAGGGAGCATGGAATCTTAAAAACATACTGCACACGCAAAAACCCCGCGGCGACATCGTTCCCCACGGGGAAACACTGAGAGCTGCCCCTGCCCCGAGGTCGGGCACCAGGCAAGGACGCTGTGGCCCTCGCTGCGCCCGCCAGCAGGGCCCCAGGAGCTCCACCCGGGGCCCCCACGCAAGAGGAGGCCACAACAGCATCCAAATCCAAACTCTGCTCCCAGGCGACCCTCGTGTCTGTAGGAACCCCTGAGCCGCGCGTGTGCGCCCCCTCACTGGCTGCCAGAGCGCTCAGCCGGCGGCAGAGGGGCAGGGCCAGAGCGGCGTGTGGAAGTCGCGTGCACTTTCCTGTGCTGACGACGACCGAAGCAGAAGGGAAATTAGGAAAATCCCGTTTATGGAGGCGTCCCAAGGAACAGAATAATTACAAGCAAGTGTGACGACAGAGGCCGAAGCCTTGCGCGTGGAAAACGGCGGCACCTCCCTGAAATGAAGAATTAAGTTAAATGCGCAGACATTCAGCCCATACGGATCGGACGGCCTCCCCTTGTTAAGATGCCAGTGCGGCCCTGACCAACCCGTAGAGCGAACTCTGTCAAAAGCCCGACCGTGTATTTGAAGAATCCGGAAAATGCACCTGGAATTCCCACGCAATCTCCAGAGGCCCCGCAGCCGAGCCACAGGGGCCGCGCGGCCTGGCTCAGAGCCGACTCCAGTGCCGGGGGCCAGGACAGCGCGGCGCCGCGGGCGCGGCGACCAAGGCCACGGGAACGGCGCCGGAATTACACGTCCCGAGTAGGATCAGCTGACCCCCCCCCAGAGCCACGGCCACCCAACGCGGGGACGTCCTTTGTGGTGAACTCCGCTAGGAAACCCGCTACCCACACGCCGAGGAAGGACTCGGACCCTCGCCTGCCCTCGTACGCAAAGATCGGCTCACGCGGAATCGAAGATCCCCATCGAGGCGCTGAAGCCGGCCACCCGCCGCGGAAGGGCGTTGGGGGGCCGCCGCCCGCGCGCGCACCGGCCGCGGTCGCTGGAGCCTGACGCCCGCGGCGCAGACGGCGGGAGAGGAGGCCGATAAACGGGGTTTCATCACAATTAGAAAAAAGCAGCGACCGCCTTTGTGCATCGACGGAAACAAAAGAGAGCAAAAGGGAACCCATAAAATGGGAGAAAATGTTTGAAACGTGTATCTCTGCTGAGGGGTTAGTGTCCCAAATACATAAAGAGCACCTATGACCCAACCAACAGCCCAGAGCAAACGGGGCCAGGACCCCGAAGACGCTGTTCGGAGGCACAAAACCAGACGAGCCGCCAACACGTGAAAAGGTGCCTCGTGTGGCGGGCGGTCAGAGAAATGCAAACCAAACCCGCAGGGAGACAGCGCCGCACATCCATCAGAAAGCGATGGTCAAACAGGAGAAAATGCCGGAGGCTGCGGGGGACGTGGAAAAACGGGAACCCTGGGGAGGCGCTGGGGGGGGGGCGCAAAATGGAGCGGCCGCCGAGGAAGGCAGTTCGATGGTCCTCTCAGCCATCAGCCCGGTGGCCCTGTGCCCCGCGGGCCGCGCGCGGGCGCGCACCCTCAGAAGCGGGAGGCGGGGATCCGGCAAGACGCTGGCTCGTGGACGTCCCAGCAGCATCGCGCCAGCGGCCCACAGCGGGGCGCAGGCCACGCGAGGCGCAGGCCAGCAAAGCGCCGCCCACGCGTGCGCCGCAGCGTCGGCCAGCCTCGCACCGCGAGGAACCTCCGGCCCCGCCACGGCTCGGACGCACCGTGGACACGCGGAAGGAAGGAAGTCGGGCGCCGAAGGACAGGCGACGACGGCTCCGCGTACGCGGCGGAGCGCGGGGGACAGGTTCCGGGCGGGGTGCGGGCGAGACCGGCAGCGTCTGACGCCGTCGCGTGCGGCCCGAAGCGGCGCGGCCGGGGTGGGAGGGCGGAGGAGGCGCGAGGGGATCCGCCACCGTCTTTTCAAATGTGCCGTGAGGACCCAAGCATTGCTTTTCACTGCAGAATTCATCAGTAATTTTTAAAATTTAAATGCGTATTATTTATTATATTAATCGAGGAAAACAGTCCAAAATTTCATCAACATAGGAATTTATTGCCCAGGATTTATTAAAGATTGTTATGAGAGAATGTCAATTAAATCTGAGCACCATGGCATCTATCCTGGCACATTTTTTAATATGAAATGAAGAATCCAAAGCCATCAAGACTCCAGAGTTAAAACTCACCTGCGTGAACACGAGTAGACGCAAGATTTAATCTAAAATCAATCAGTTTCTTTAACGACCCTTGTCATCTGCTGCAATTTATAGTAGATGAAGTATGAGATGAAAATCTTAGGAAGTCCACCCGTGAATTATGTCTAGCCTTGAAATTGTGGTCTAATATAAAATTTGTTTTGAAAATAAAGTAACCCATAATGGATTTTTCCCCCTAATTTCAACATATTTGCCTTTTTTCCTTTATGAGTTTTACCTTAGGAGTGAAAGACAAAGTAGATTAATACTTAAAACACGAGTTTTAGCCACAGCGTGAAGAATTGGAAAGAGCATTCGGTTTAATTCGCTTTCTCTAATATAGGCCGAAAGAATGTCTGTCGTAGCATTTCCAGAGGAAAGAAACGGAAGATGGGAAGTGTGTCCCGTTCTATGCCCTGTACTCAAAATAATTCTCTTACGCCCCAGACACGGTGCCTGGGTGACTCAGCATCCCTTCTTTGATGGCAATCTTGCGGTTTCTCTCTGAATGCCAGAGAGCCCCCGGCTTGGGGAGAGGGTGGGTGGAACTCCCTCGCCATGAGATAAGATGGTGCACCCAGGAAGTAACACGGGCGTTCAATCGCAACATGCAGAAAAAATAAAAGGAAGACGGCCCCCCAAGTGGCCCTCCCCCAATCGTCTAAACCCTGTGTGTGAACGGTAGCACGTCTGCCACCCTTAACCCCAAGCCCCCAAGTATTAAATACCAAGTCACTGGAACAGGCCCGCGCCCCTCCCCCGCCCCCCCCCCCCCCCCCCCCCAGCGCTCCTCTCCGCGGCCCTGACCAACAGCCAAGGGTCTGAACAGGCATCACTCAGCTCCTGGAGGACGAGTTAAAAGTGAAGGCAAAGCCTTGCATTTTACCCTTCGAGATAAAACCGTATCTGCTCTTGGGGGCTGGAGAAAAACCGGAAGCATTTCCTGGTGAAGAGCGGTGCACCGCGGGCTTTAGGTGCGATCGGTGTGAATTGGGACTCCTGGGAACACGCTCGTAAGCGCGCGCTTCATCCACTCCAGTTCTGATTTTCGAAGACAAGGCGATCGCACAGAAGGAGGGTGGGCCGAGGGACGCTGCCGCAACTGGCCTGCCTTCCCCTCTCTGTGCGGACGCAGAGTCCCGCTCACGCAACAGCAGGCTTCCAACTCCCAGCCTGCAGTTGTGCCAAATACACGCACCGGAAAGATAAAAATGCATTTCCCGCACGACGCTATTGGCTGGCCCCGCGCCTGCATGGAGCTCAGACCGAATCCACCGCGAAGCAATTTCCTGGATGGCAACCACGCGCAGACAGCACAGACGCGCCCCGTCGGCGTGTTCAGAGATGCTCCCTTCAGGGCCCATCGCTGGCGCTCGAGGCGGACCGCGGCCCCTGGGCCGAGGGTCAGCGCTTCGGCCGCGAGGCGGCTCCAGGACGGGCGGCCAAGGCGTCGCGGTTCGGCCTCGGGTACTCAGCTCGTCTCTGCGGAAAACCGGTGTCAGCCGGAGACCCCGGGCTGACGGGCCACTCGTTCGCCAGTTCAAAAACCCCCGGAGGGCTCGGCGTGGGAAAGCCGCTGCCCAGCGGCCCTGAGGGCAGCCAGCACCCCAGCCCCGCTGACCGTAGGGCCCGCGAGTCCGCTGTCAAAACCAGCTCGTGGCCATTTCAGACAAACCGAACACGGTGCGTCACCCGAATTCATTCAGATCGTGTCCTGAGGACTTGGAATAATGAATTAGTCCAATAAAATAACTGACCATCTCCTTGCTTGGATGCAAAGCCGTACGTTGTCACATAAAACGGGGTCGGGAACGAAATCTCAAAACCCTGCCGGCTGGGTGCCGCCGCCCTGTGGCCTCGCTGACCGGGAGGAGCTCCATGCGCTTTCGGCCGACTCACAAGCAGTCAGAGAACCCCCGGAATGTGACGGTTCCTTTGTACACATGGTTCTCGATGATAAAACATTCTGAACAGTGTTTTAAACATGCAAATAAGAATATACATCAGTGAGCTAAAAACCGAAGAATTGGCTTCCATGGGTATAACTAAAGTAGAAACGTTTTTGCTTTGGGGAATTTCAGTATTTTCTTAATGTAACTGAATAAGTAACTAGGCAAAAATTGTTTACAAAAAAAAGAAAATCTGGAATACTTCCGAACTAAGTAATAATAAAGGTAACAATATATCAAATCTCCTGATACGCATGTGATACAGTGTTTAGAGGCATAGCTATAGCTTCCAAATGCATGTATTAAAAATAACGATACTTGAGAATCAATCAACTAAGTATCCATCTCGAAAAACTGGAAAAAGAAGTGCAAATTAAGCCCAAGAAAGTAAATGAAGGAAAGACATATTTGACAATTTAGAAAAGTACATATTTCTTGAAAACCACTGATTACCAAACTCCACACAAGAAACCCTCACTCCAGATGGTTTTAGCAATGAGCATTTCCAAACATTTAAAAAAGAAAACGCGAATTTCAGAAAAAAGAACAGGCATCCCTCTTCTTGTTTAAAGAGAGCAGCGTAACTTTGATAGAAAACCTGACAAGAACATTAAGAGAAAACAAAATTACAGGGAAAATCTTTCACATCGATATAGATGTAAAATCTTCAGCAGAACATGGTGACGCCTCCTCCCGGCAGGTGCCGCCCCGCAGTTAAGCGAGAGTTCGCTGTGAACGCAAAGCTGGTTAACGTTTAAAAAAACGTAATTTGACACATTAACACAAAAGAAACAAATCACACCCGTGGGTGCAAATAGAGCTCATGATGAAACTCAACACTTCATTCAGAATGAAACTCTCAGCCAAAGTGGAACAGACAGGACTTCCCTTAATCGGATAAAATGTTTTTAAAAATTTAGCAGAGATGATTCAAACGGACGAGTGCGTGCTCTCCGCCCGCGGTGGCGGGTCCCCCGGCCTTGTCAGCCCCCGGGGGTGGCGCCAGGAAGGCGCACTGAGGGCCCCCCGTCCACCACCCCCCCGCCCCCCCCGCGGGCGCCTGCGGAGAACGCGAGGGGATCGCCGGAGGGCGGTCAGCCGAGCAAAACCCGGGGGCACCGGCGGCCGTCAGGCCCAGGACCACGCCCGGGGCGGGGGGCGCCCAGCCCAGCCCAGACCGGTGACGCCGCCCCGCCCCTTGGTCTCACTGCCGACCGCGCTGGTCGGGGACCTCGCGAGCTGCGCAGCTGTTTCGTGTCCTTCACGCACGTTACACTACACACCATTCCCATGATGGAGCGAATGAGGTAACCGTCTTTCAAGGGCAACGCTATTTAAAACTGGAAACCATTTCAGGAGGCGGGGCCTGTTTTCAGCCTCCTGTTAAAAGTAACTAAGTCCTTGACGGCGGGCTCCCCTGGCCGCGTGTATCCGCACACACGTGACAGAGAGAGCCCGGCCGCCGAACCCAGAGCGGCCTGATGTCAGCTTCCTGCGGGCTCCCACTCCGCGGAGCGTGGTCACTGCTTCATTCCATGGTTTTTCAAGCTCTCTCGACGGTTTTTGTCTGTTCCAAATGTGGGGCGACAAACACACGTTCAAGTCTAATTCGAGAACAATTGTGAATTTACAACAGCCATCACCTCGAATGAGTGCACGCCCGGAAATCTCCCGCGTAGGGAGATGGCACGGAGCCCACGCCGCGTTTCCCTTATAGTCACACGAGATGAACCCAACCTGCCAAATGCCTAAATGCCAAGGCCCGGCCGAGGGCCCAGGCAGACAGTGAGCCATGCGGACAGCTGGGTCCTGACCGCGCCGGGCCGCCCGGCGCGTCGGCAGCCACGAGCCCATGCCGGCCACGCCCAAATCTGGAGATGTGCTCTCCCGACACGCGGTCAGTGCTGAGACCTCAGAGGCAGCGAAGCCCGGGAGATGGGGGGCGTCCGTAAAACGTGGGGTGCCCACGCCCTGGGGCCGAAGTCACAGACAGAAACGGGGTCAAAGCGGCAGCGCTTTGCGCGTCTGGTCTCCCGCCTCCCACCCGGTGCGGGAGCAGGAGGCGCGTGCCGGTCGGCGCCGCAGTGACGCCTTCCCACTCTGAGCGGACGCAAGCCGGCTGGCGGGTGTGTGCCAGGCTCCTCTTAAAATAAACCCTGGAGGCGGAACTGCACCCAGAAAAGCTGTGCAGGAAGCAGCAGAAGGAGGTGAGCGATTTAAATTTCCAATATGTCCCTGAGATTTTTTTTTTTTTTTTAATTCTGAAGGGGTGAGAATGCTACCGTTCGGAGTCAGCACTCGGTGTCTTCTGAAACCCACGCTTACCTGTCAAATGTGACATCCAGCCTCATTATTTCAAGCCTGTTGAATTTGTTAAAAAGATCAGTTGCAATCCCCAGCGTGCTCTGTCTCACTCTCAAATGCCTCCCCGGAACCGGCTGCTGGAGCCCAGAGCAGCAGGAGCCCAGGTGTAACCCGTGGGGCGCTTGTCGCCCGCCCCTGCAGGCGGCGGCGGTGGAGCCCCGCGGAAACGTGGCTGGGGAAACGTGCCTCTGCGCTTCCGGCGCCGGCCTGCTGCCCCGGACAAGGCTCGCGGGACAACTGCCTTCCTCCTCCCTGAATTTTAAGATCATATACGCTCCCCTTAACTGTGTCATTGATTCTTCCTGTGGAAACAGAAAAGCTACGCACTAAATATTAGCGAACTGCTCTGGGAGGGGTGCGGTCCTCACGCGCGGTCCTTTGGCTGGTGGGCACGCTCTCTTCCTCGGAGGAAGAAAAGGAAGGAAGGGAAGGATGTGCTGAAAAGAAGCGTGTCTTCGTCTTGGTCTGTCCCAGCGGCACCCCCTCCCCCGAGTCCAAGCCCCACGCAGGCAGGAGCCCCGCGGCCTGATTGACAAGTTTGCCCCCAGGTTCCAGGAGGTGCGCAGCAAGTTTCCACTGGCCCGGTAAGTGACTCTGCCGCTTTTAAAAGCGTGACCTTCCTCGGCAAACATATAACAATGCGAATGCGACTTAGGCCCCACTTTGCCCCGGAGCCGCAGCCAACACGGGGCCGTGCCCCGTCCGTTCTTTCCGGGGGATCCCTCACAGAGAGATTTGAAGAGGCTCTTCCCAGACGGGACGGCTCCCGGCAGAAAGGCCGGCGTCTGGGCCCTGTGACAGCACCGCACACTTGGTAGCCTGGCAGCGAGGACTCTCTTCTGCACCGGCGTCCGGCGGTCTGACTTTCAGCCGTGCGGCCAGGCCTTCGGTGCCCGTGTGCCGCGACCGCGGGCTCGGCCCGGCAGCCCTCCCCCGCACGGACGTGGGGGCCTTGTCTCCAGCCACGAGCCGCCGGTGGCCGGTGGAGGAGCGGCGTCCTGCCTGCGTGGCGCCTGTCCACGCCGCGCGCGCGAGGGTGGGGCCTCCTCAGGGCTCCCTGGCTCGCGGGACCCCACCCTCATCAGCTCCATGATTCGCAGAGGCTGCGAGGCTCCTTCACCAAGACCCGGGCCGGCGTTGCTTTCTCAGGGAAAGGGGAATTTCGAGGCTTGCCGACCGGTGAGGCGCGCTCGCCTGGTAGGTCCCCAGAGGACGCGTCACAGTCGCAGCGGTGACATCTGAACCCGCCCCACTGCGGAGTGCCCTCGGCAGTTTCCACTTGTTCTACACGCGCATTCCCCAAATCACGTGATCCCTGGTCGGAAATTAGCTCGCAGGCCTTCACAATGGGACAGAAGTCCAAGGGGCCACCCTCTGAGAAGACCTCCGGCGGGGGGGCCCCAGAGCTGCCCGCGTGGACGCGGGGCCAGCTCGTCACACGTGCGCGGGCTGCGTGCCCTCCAGCCGGAACCCGCCCCCCTCCCGGCCCGCGCCCCCGAGGGTCTGCAATCCGGCCCGGCCTCCCCTCCACGGGGGCCGCGCCCCGGGTGCTCCTCCCTGCAGCTGAGACCTGGACTTTCTTTAAGAATCCCTTTCCCCATGAATATTATTTTTCACACATTCGTGTATTGATTGTTCCTCTCTAGAAGCGTCCTGATTTATTCAAGCCGGTTCCACGTGGGGAGAGTCAGACTATATTTAGCCCGAAATGGAGCCGGAGCTTCCCCCCCTCGCGCTGGAATAGATACTGCGACAACAGCCTTCCGATTCAGAGGAAATTGCTTTTTATGGGATCATATCATACTATTTCCTCTTATTGATCTGTGGTCAATTAAACCCTGAAGGCTCCCCACACACGGCGCCCGAATCCACACGCCGCTCCCGTGACAGCACAGACAGGATATTTAGGCTCCGGGGCCGGCCGCACGTCTGTCATGTTTATAGTTTCTGGCCTCAGAAATAGAATGGGGCTGCGTCCAGTCCCCGGTGAGATGTTTTACTGAATCTCCAATCCCTTTAAGCGGCCCCCACACCTTTTCTAAGAGCTCGTGGGCCAACCCCGCGCGCTCGTTTGGGCTTTCTCGGGCCAAGCGGCACGTGCCCGCGAGCGCCCGGGGTCCTGTGGCTGGGCGTTAGCAGGCTGCTCAGGCCGCAGGAGGGGGCTTCCGCCGCCTCGTGCCGACGTGTCTCTAGCTGCGGGCCCTCGCTTGCTTCTGCAGAACGAATGGATTCATGTGACAGGCGCGTTCCCCACGCTCAATTATTCAGCCCATTTAATAGCCGCAGAGGAAAGGACTCCTTCGATTCCATTTACAGATGAGGAAGCGAAGTGCTTACTGGAAGTCAGCTCCACCACGTACAGGAAAGACGAGAAACGACAGCTCCGGAAGCAGCAGCCAAGTCCCCCAGAACGGTGAGATGTTCCCTCCGCGCAGAGCACAGCCACGCGTTCCCTCGGACCCGTGGCGGCCGCAGCGGGATTCTGAGCAGCAGGCAGCCGGGCCCGCGCCGCGGCCTGTCCCGCTCCCGGTCGCTCGCCTCAGCATCTGGGCGGACGAGGTGCCGAGTCACGCGCGGCGGCGGGGGAAGAGCCGCGAGAGAAGGCAGGACGACGGGGCGCGAGACGCCGCGGGGTCACAGGAAGGAGTGGGACAGGGACCCCCGCCCCCCACGGCCCATGCGCAGGGCGGCCCGTGCGAGACCCAGGTCAGAATTTACAAAAGGGCTTCAGAGAGATGCCTGGTTGCGTCCGAAAGGAGAGCGTGGCTGAGCCCAGTGTGTGCAAAACGAAAAACGGAGACCGTCACAGAGCTGGAACCGTACCGGGTGGGGCCTTCTCCAAGGGCTTCTTCGCACTTCAGGTTGCGCCTCGTCTTTATGGCTCGGCAGCTCACATCTCCTGGGCGCTCTGTCTGGGCGCGGCCTGCGCACCCACCCACTCGCCTGCGGGGGCGGCCGGCCTGCGTCCGTCCACACTGCGGCCGTTGACAGTGAGGCTGGCCGTCGCGGGGGCTTCCCTCGCCTCTGACGTGGACCGTTCGACTGTGAGGTGCTAGGGCCGGACCTCTGAGTTCCTGCTCTTTGGAACTCGTGGAGCTTCCCGGATGAGTCGATTTCTGTGATCATCGAATTTAGGACAATTCTGTCCGTGATCTTCTCAATTTTCTCCCGCCCCTTCCTCGTGCGTCTCCTGCGGGAACCCCGTTACGCGTGTGCCCGGCCGCGCGGTGGCGTCCCCGGGGCTGTGACTGTCCATTTGCCTTCACTTTTCTTGCTTTATTCCCAGGCTGCATTGTCTCAGGGCAACCGTCTTGCGTTCACGGGTTCAGAACGCAGGTCCGCTGATGCTGAACCCCTTGCTGCGAACGTTTTTATTCCAGCTATTGCATTTATCAGTCCCAGGCTTCCTACTTGTCTTTATAACTTTCCCTGCTATTTGCTGAGACATCACACTGCTTAGCAGTTCCTTAGACATCGCTCCAGGCCTTGGACGTATCTATTCCAGCCGGTGAACGATTTTGACCAGCCGGTCCCGGGTCTGTGCCCCCGTGGGGACATTTCCTGGGGCCTGCTTTCTCCTCCCTGTGGGCATACTTTCCTGTTCACCGGATGTCTGGTGATTTTTGTTAAACAGTGGACACATTCAATGCTTTTAAGGGACAACGATGGAAATGATCTTGCCCTTGACCTGCCTTGTCCTTTATGCAGCAGCTTCTGGCTTTGCTCTGTCTCGTTTAAGGACTTTCCCACACCGTTTGCATGAAGCCTGTGTGCTTTATTGTGTGCCGCTGAGCTCCCAGCCCAGGTGGCTGCGTGGCCACTTGTCACCGGACAGAGGTTCTCGTGTCTGCATTCAGTGACTCGGCCTCTCATCCTCTCCTGCAGGACGCGGTGCTGGGAGAGACCTTCGCACCTGGCGGGGCCCGGCTCTGCCTCCACGCCCACTGTCCTGGCGCAGAGTCCGAGGTCGGACGCGGGAGGCGGGAGGCGGGAGGCGGGAGGTCAGGGCCTCCCGGGCCGCTCCTGGGCTCGTGCACGGCCCTGCGCGGGCCCCAGCCCTCCGGCGCCCAGGCTGTGGCGTGGCTCTTCTCAGAACCTGTGCCAGCACCTGGAAGATTGAAGCAGCTGCACCTGATTGTCCTCCACAAGCACCAGAGGAAAAGGCTTTCCTGACTCAGTCAGTCACAGAAAGGCAAACTCTGAACACGGAGCTTTTCTGGGGACCTGTCCGAAGGCCGGGCAGTGAGGGTGGTCGGGGCACGGCTGGCAGCGGAGCCCCCGCGCACCCTGCCCCTCGCGGCCCTGCGGGGCGTGCCAGGCGCTGGCTTCAGCCAGCGGGGCAGGACACGGTGCTTGCTGCTCCTGCCCCGAGTCAGCCATTCTTCTTGAACAAAGCCTTCTCTTCTTGCCCCGACTGGTGTGGCTCAGGGCTGAGCACTGGCCTGCAAACCAAAGGGTCCCCGGTTTGATTCCCCGTCAGGGCACAGGCCTGGGTTGCGGGCCAGGTCCCCAGCAGGGGACACGCGAGAGGCAACCACACATGGAGGATTCTGTCCCTCTCTCCCTCCCTTCCCCTCTGTCTAAAAATAAAGTCTTTTTTAAAAAAAGCTTCTCTTCTTGTTGCAAGACTTTGATTAATTTTCCGTGTTCTGAAGAGTTGGATTTTACTGTTTTCGCCTGTGTCCTTGTTGCCCTGAGGGAGGAGCGGCTGTGGCGGGGGGGGGCGTTCCTTCCTGTGCTTTCCACGTGGGCTTCTCCATTTTTGTATCTGGTTAATTTTTTAAATTGCTCTCAGCATCTGGCTTTCCTGAGCACCTTAGTTAATGTTTTTCTTATCACTTGACGTAGATGTTAATGTATTTAATCAAATAAAAAATGGCCATGTCTATGAATGTCATCAGATTTTTATTTTACCGGGATGGAGTTGACAAGACACAGATTTTTACGATGATAACACTTCATATTCAGAAAGGAGGTTCGCTCTGCAACAATGGCAGCAGGGAGTGCGAAGGAAAGGTTGGCACGTTCTGATCTGAAACGGTCGTACTCATTTTAACAGCAGCATTTAGATACATAGGAAAAATCACAAAAAGGTAAAATAATTACAGTAATTCATCATTTTTCTTGAGGAAAACACATCAAATGTTGTTTTAACGAAATGGAATCAGCGAGGCACCGAAAAGAGAGAAAACCGGGGCCGGCCTGTGTCGCCGCGTGGGCGGGGGAGCGGGGGGCTGCGGGGTCGGCAGCAGCTCCGCCCGGCCTGGCGTGGGGGAGGCGGGCTGGACCCTGGGAGCAGGCTCGGCCCCCGGGGTGCCCCCGGCTCTGCAGACTCCCCCCCCCCCACAGAGCTGCACGCGTGGCACCGGGTGCCCAGGGCTGAGGAGAGTCCCCCAAGGCCACGCCCACCGGGAGCCCCAGACGGGACCTTCCTTGGCAGTAGGGCCTTTGCAGGTGCGTTGGGGAAGAGGAGGCCATGCAGGCGGGGGGGGGGCGGGGGGCAGGCAGGGAGAGGCCGTGCCCCGGGACCGGGGAACCAGCCCGGCCCGCAGCGCCCAGCCCGGGGCCCCCTCGCCCTGGAACCGCGGGAGGACAGCCGCCTGCGCTGCAGCCCACCCGGCCAGCGGCCTCCCCTTGCTCAGCCTCAGGAAAGCAGGGCCCCAGCAATCCCCTAATTCGTGGGGAACAGGAGAAGTTTTCAAGGGAAAATTCGACCAGACACGATTTGGCATCCTTTTCACCTCGGGCACCGACTTAAAACTGCCCCTCCCAGCGGCGCTGGCCCTACCAACACGGAACTCAGGGTTCTACACGCGCCGTTTCTTTTAAGCCTATTTACAATACAGTGTGTACAGACGGAAATCCGACCTACGCTATCGCTGCTGTTATTCACCTGCTCTGCCCTTCGGTTTCCGGGGGGATGGGCTGTTGCATTGTGGCCAGCAGTAGATATTCTTGTGTATGGGGGCAGAAGTTTGCGTTTTTATGAAATTTAGACCATTGCTGAGTATGAAAAATCTTTGCACCCAGGAACCTTGTTTTATCTTCTTTTATTTCACAGACAATAATATCTTGCCTGTTTTCCAAGCACCCAGACAGTGCCTCTATCATACCAGGCATTTCAGAAATTGTTGAAAGAACTCTGTCTGCTTAGCGCCAGAATAATACGATTTTAAACGGGAGAAGAATCTCCCAAACGATGTTCGGCAAAGTGTCTCAGGGCCGCAGAGGTGGAACAATGTGAATCCACACACACGAAGCAGCGCACGGCCAGACAGCGGCGCCCTTGGCCGGCGGCGCAGCTGGGGCGGAGGACGAGGGGCTTCGGGGACACTGAGAGTTCCTTTAAAAACCGTGGGTGCTGGTCACACGGATACGCCTACTTTGAGGTGACTCATTGTTCTTCATTTACGATATGTACATTTTCCTGTGTGTACATTTGGATAATTATTTTAAATCAAATGATTTGATGTGTTGACCACTGAGCAGAGCAAGTATTCAACAAGCCTGTACTGACCAGAGGGAATACTAACAACAGAACATGTCTTGTTTCATCAAAAACACTGTTTGGATAGCCAGCCTCATACTCTATAAGTGGACGTTTTATAACCTGTAACTAAAACGATCTGAGGATCCCACGTTTCCGGTTTGGATCGGGCCAGAGGGTAGAAAGTGCCCACGAACCGAGCGGTCCTCTCAGCGGCGCAGGACAGGGCTTCCCGGACGGGAGCCCGCGGCCAGCAGGACACCGGGCAGGGAACGAAAGCCTGGGAGAGAATCCGGGGGCCCGTTCCCCAATCGGGCTGGTGGCGCCGGAGGCTCTGGGGACCCAGAGCAAGACGATGCCAGGTCCGAATCCATAAAAGCGTGAGCTGCTTCCTTGGGCCAGGGCGTCCAACTCAGAGCCGGCGGCGATGGAACGCCACAGAGAACCACGGGCCCGGCACGGACCCCCAGTCACGGCCTGAGATCGTGTGGGGTTCCCCTGTCAGTCTCTACAACCACACAGACGTCGGCCGCCGTGGAAGCTTCTGCTGAATCTCCGAATGTTAAACGTCGGATCCACGCCGGTGCGCTGAGCCTGCCGAGCCTGCCGTGCCGGGCACATCGACGTGGTGCCCGTCCTCGCCAGACCTCACAACCAGCGGGACACATGCGGGCCCTCGAATGTCCACGTCAGGCATCCAGAGGGCTCGCCATTGGCAGCTTTTCAGTCTGAAAATGCGGACGCTCGTCCGGCCGCCATAACACGCCGTCGCAGGTCGGACGACGGGCTGCGTGGCTCCCGAGCTGCGGACGCCCCGTGGCCCCTGCTGGGCTGGGAGCGCGCCGGACCGATGCCGTGTTGCTTCTCGCTCCGCGCCCTGCTCACCTGGAATTGATTTAAGGCGCAGCACATGCCACGTGGGACAGGAACCAGCCTGGGCTGCAGCGTGCGACTGGCAAGTCCATTCGTCAGCGGGAGGCCCACGGACCGGCTGTCGGATGTGGTCTCAGGGCGCCGCCGCCGCCACGCGTGGGCGGGCGCCACAGGGTGCTCCGTGACCTCTAGCAGTTCTGATGGAACGCTGTTGTGCGACCGGATCTGGTGTGCACGGCTTAATAACTCAAGCAGACAGGGATGTTAATAACCTCACAATTCACTGCTTTGCTAGTTTTTAATGCATGTGAAATTTAGTACAAGTTTCGCTGGCTGGCGACTTAACATGAATCACATAAATTAGAGGGTAACAAAGGACCGTATTAGCATCTGTTAGCCCAGATACACGATTCTGCTCTGTTTTAATCTGTGCTGTACCTTCTCCACCCGCAAGTTAAAAAGCCTTTCGATTTCTCAACCAGCCTCATAATTGAACTGGTGCTCTCTGCCCACGGAGAGCAGCCTGGCCGTGAGGGAATCGCCGTGAGATTTCAGGGCTGGACCGATGGGGCTGCTTTTTCCAGGCAGCTGCCGCCGCTGCGGAAGGGGGGTTTCAGGGAAACCGTAAGCAAAAAGCAAAAAAAAAAAAAAAAAAAGAGTCAGATTTGCGTTTCGGGGCGAAAGTGCTTGTTTAATTATTATTACAAAATAAGCTGAACAGGCATCTGATCATTGATTTTCAGGAGAAATGGCCACACACTGCAAAGGCCGTGGAACTGAAAATATAGGGCAAAACTAGCTCCAAACAATAGGCACTTTTCACTCGGGGCGGTGTTTTGTTGATGTTCTAATGAACGCATGTTTAAGTGAGCGTTTGAAATGGTTTCGGAAGTTCAAAGAGAGACCCTTTCTCTTTATTAGGGAAAATTTGGGATCGTGTCATCTGAATAATACTTTTTGACATGGGATTAAATCAGAACCTGCTGTCAGGGCTTACACGTGTCGCAGGCGGTTTTCGACGTCGGAACAGGACCGGCCGGCAGGGAAGGAAAGCGTCGGCGCAGCCGATCAAAGCTCCGCGTCTGGGGCCGCAGGCGGGCCGGCGGAGGACCCGCGTCGCGAGGGGCCGAGCCGTCCAGCCAGGGGGCCCCGAGGGCTCCGCGCACGTCCTGCGGCCGCTCCGCGGCCTTGGCCTTTTGGCGTCGGTTTGGGACAAGAGTGAAACCAGAGCCACGGACCCTGAAGAAGAACAAGGAGTGGGGGCCTGAGCAGAAGCGAGACCGTGCACCAGGGGCCTTTGACGAGGGGACACGGGGGAGGGACAGACCCCAAGGTGGAGCAGGAGGGGCCGCGGCAGACCCAGCGGGGCGCTGGGGGGCCATCGGTCTGCAGAGCCTGGCCGGGCGCCCGGGGCGGCTGGAGCCCGGGGAGCGTGAGGGGCCGCGGACGACAGGCGGGTTGGGACGGTGACCAGGAAGGGCAGCCCGGGGCAAGGGCGCCAGCCCGTGACGGTCCCGTCCCCGACGAACCCCAGCGCCGCCCCCCAGTGCGTCCAGGAACGGGGAGCAAGATGGCAGCAAACCGCGGTTCGGTTGGCGTGCGTGACGCGAACGCCCATCGCCCTGCAGGGCTGGGACAGGCGCCTCACACAGCGAATCCGAGCAGAGCCTGCCTGCCCCCGCCACGGGCCCCCGCGTCGCGGCCGCCGGGCGATGGGCCCCAGACACAAGGCGGGGGCCGCCGCGAACCCCGGCGGCGCCGCGTGTGGACGAGGGCGCAGAACGGGTGCGCGCGCGATGCCGGGTTGTTGGGACTGTGGGCGGGACCGGGAGCCTCCACGGGCGGCGTGGGCGGCTTCCCTTCCACCCAGTGGCCCGGCCGGAGGCCTCCCCGCAGCAAGCGCCTCTGCTCTTCGATAGAGGCCTGTGAGAAAGTTCACTCGGACCAGCCAGCAAACCAATACAGCGCCGATGCCCTGACAGCAGCTGGGCGAGCCCCGCTCGCCGCACTCCCTGTGTCTCCCCGGGCGGAGAGGGGCGAGCAAACAACACCGAACCCCGAAAGCCAGACACACAGGGATACGTAACACACAGTCTGGTTTCTGCAGAGTCCCAAACACGAAGGAGGCTCATCTGCGGTGTGAGAGGTCAGGTGTTTTTGCCTCTGGGAGGTCGTGACCGGGCCGGGGGCCGGTCCCGCTGAGCTACAGGCCGATGGGGCGCACCCTTCGCCGGATGTGCCTGGGAGGACCGTCAAGCTTCCTGAAGAGGACCTGGAAGTTCTTGGCCGTCCTGAAAACCCCACCCGTTTTGGAACTTCCACTATTTCCAGTTTGCCCGTCCATTTATTAAATGATTAGGCGTTTATTAAAGCACTTTATTTCATGAGTTGGGAAAAGAACCAACCAAAAACTTAAATGTATAGATATAATACAGTACATTTTCCCAGTACTTTTATTTTCATTACTTATATAATCTGTCCCTTTTCATACACGTCCCCTATGAGTCACCTTAAACATGTGCTGTTTTTGTTATTCCTTTGGATGATGACTATAAGCCATGAGCTGCAGAATTGGCTTGGCAAGTGCTCAGACATGGTCCTTATATAATTCTGTGCAAGTTGATTCAACTCACTGGAGTTGCAACCATCACATTAAAAGCTGTTCAAAACAGGGATCAACGGTGCGATGGTTTGTTGAACGCGGTTTTGGAAACCCTGTTCCCGGAGACGGAGGAGGGTGGGGGCCCCTTCCCGCCGGGGGACGCGGGCGGGGGGGGGGGGGCTGCGGGCGCTGGGGCGGCGCCCTCTGCTGGGGGAGCCGAGGGTCGCCCTCTCTGCCCTGCGTGGCGGCGGCTCCCCCCAGACTCACGAACTTCGCCCGCGTCTGGGGCAAACCGACGCGTGGCCGCTCCGGCTCTTCCCGTGGAGGCCGTCCACGCCCCCGCGCAGAGCTTACGGTTAGACTCACGGGCTCGTCAGAGGACTGGGGACGGGACACCGAGGTCCTCGACGGCGTCACGGGCGGCCGAGGTTCGCAGGCGTGACAACGTCTGAGCTCGCTGTCACCAGATTGTCCCTGGAGCCACAGGAGGGGAACCGGAGCCGTCGCCCGTACTCCGGGGGCACGGCCCCCCCCCCCCCGCCCCCGCCGCCTCCCCGCGCACGCAGCGGCCGCCCCCGACGAGCTCCGCGCTTTAAACCTGCCCGAGTGGCAGCCGCGCTTCCGAGTCTTTCTCCACGGTCGCCTCTCCCCTCAACCTCAGGAAAAGAGCTCATTCAAATGTGTTTAAACGGATGGGTTGGACTGATTGAGTTAATCGACGCAAGCTTCCAATTAGTGTCTCCCTGAGGAGAGGCCGTCTTCTGAGAACGGGGCGACATATCACCCCCCCCACCCGTTAAGAAGGGGAGTCCCGGACCCCACGCTCGCCACAGAGGCCGGCACACGCGGGCAGCGCGGGGCGCAGGACCGGCCACAGGGGAGTGGGTGAGGCGAGAGGACACCCACGCGCATACGTGCACTCGCGGGTATAACCGAGGTCGCTCGGCCGTGAGAAGGAAGGAAGCCCTGCCGTTTGCCACCACAAAGAGGGGTGTGCGGGGGGCACATCGGGCAGGGAGGCGAGCCCTGCCGGCCCCACTGAGGGGACCTAAAGTCACCCCACCCGCAGACACGGGGACGGGCCCCCAGCGGCTGGGCAGCGAGGCAGACGGGGAGGCGTGGCCCGAGGAGGAGCTGCACCCACGAGCCGGCCCGGGGGGAGCGGGCAGCGTGGGGGCGTCGCGGCCGGCACGGCACAGCCCTCCTGACGGCCGCGTGCCGCGGAGACCTGGCCCGTGGCCACCACCCCGAACGCCGTCCTGTGGCGGCGAGACGGAGGCGTTCGCTCGGGGCTTCGCTGCGCAGCGTGTCCGCCCATCAAAGCGCCGCACGCCACACGCCACACCTTCAACCCGCACAAGGCTGTAGGTCAGTTACGTCTCTGCTCAGATGCAAAAAATAAAGAAAAAGGAATCCGTGTGCTCGTGGGGGTGGAGTTCTGGCTGGGTCTCCGCCCAGCACGGGGGACGGCGGGGCGGGCGGGGGTGCTGGGGGCGGCCCCTCGTCCTGATCGCTGAGCGGCTTCCGGACGCAGAGTGACAGCCGTTGACACTCACCCTCTTACTGTGTGACGTCCCGCTCTGCGGCACCCAGAAGTCGCACAGACGTATTTCCGAGTTTACGTGACCCCTTACAAATCAACATTAAGCCTCGATCACGAGCCGTCTTACTTTAAAGGGATGTGTTATTTGCGTGTTTAGAAGAACGCGCCCCGGGCTCTGGCTTGGGGGGCTGGGCTGGCTCGGGGGGCAGGGTCCCCCCGGGCATGTGCCTGGGGGCGGGGCGGGTCCCGTCCCCGTCGGGGCGCGCGGGGGGGGGGGGGGGGAGGGCCACCGATGCTGCCTCTCCCTCCCATAGGTGTCTCCCTCCCTCCCTGTCTCTAAAATCAGTAAGTATGTCCTACCCTTGGGTGAGGGTTAAGAGAAAGAACGCACGTTTGTAGCATCTCTCCCCTGGGAACACTCGCTTTTCCTGAAAGTTGGTAGGGACAGCACTGCAGGGTGCGTCGCCAGCAACTACGGAAGGAGAAATCGTGCCAAGCGCTCGCCGGGCGCGCCCGAGGGCGCGCTCCTGCCTGCAGGCGCCTCTGGGTGCCCGCCCGGCGATTTCGGGGCCTGTGCCGCTGCAGGTAGCCACCCTCGCTTCGCCGGGAGACCCCGCACGATTAAGAAATAAACCCCGGCACCGGCATGGCTCCGTGTTTCGCCTTCCGCTCCTGCGCACGTTTAAGGACCGACCACGCTACCCGCGAGGGAACTGGCAGCAGCGCCGCACGGGCCCCCCGGGGCCGAGTCTGGCCGCCACCCTGGCTTCCCCCTGGAGAAGGGCGCCGGGTGAGGGACAGCATCGGGGGGGTCGGCAGGGCTTGGCCGGTGGCGTCGACGGCAGCCTCTCCGAGCCCGGTGCCCGTTTCCCTGGTCTCGACACAAACAGCCTGGCAGGGGCACCGCCGCCTCGGGAGCCAGCGGCTGGCGGGCACGCTCGGTTCCCAAAATCTGACCGTGAACCCAGGGGGCGCGTGCGTAGCAAGGAGCCTGACCCCGCCTGGCCGGCCACCGCAGGTGGGGGCCGCTCGGTGCTCGGAGCTGCCGGGGGGCCAGCGGCGTGGGCTCCGCCTGCCACGTGCTCGGGGCGCACGCCCGGCCCTGCCCGAGACCCGCCGCGTCGGAGCCCGGATGCTCCTGGAACGCACGTCACTTGGGGGTGCGTCGCCCCAGAGCCCCCCACCACGGACGGACAGAGAGAAGGATGGACAGCCCATGCAGCCGGAGCTGCCGACCCTGGCCACACCCCCGGTCACGGTCACCAGAAGCCCTTTGTCCTTTGCTCGCCTCTGGGCCTCTGCCCCCTGCTCCCGGGAGCCACCGCGTGGCCCCGCTGTACCTAGTCAGTGGACTTCACTTCTTAAATACACTTTAGGCTTTGTCTCCAGTGTCTGCCCCGCACGCCCCATTAAGACACGCAAAGACTGAGGAATAGCCACCGTGGGGGCCTGACTTGGAGAGTGATTTGCTGTGGTTTCCGGGTGACTCAAGGCCTTGGACCGGAGACCGACGTCCCACGTTCGTAGCCGAGGTTCGTCCCAGGCGGAGCCCGTCGGCGCCCCAGTGACGGCAGCGAGGTGCCGAGGGACCGCGAGTTGGAAATAAAGGATGGAGCGCGAGCCCGCGGATTACGAGACACTCAGACGACCCATCAGATTTAAACGGAGGGGCAAGACTGGGGCGTCTAAGGACGCGTGTCTGGGTGACAAAACCGTGATGAAGTTTCCTGAGAAGTCAGGACGGTGGCCTCGCGGGGCCGGGGGTGGGGGCGGGGTCCGGCCTCACGCCGGGGCAGTGACACCGGCTCGCCGCGGAATCGCTCGTTAAGGCGCGCGATTGTACCGTGCGGGTCTGTCTGGGGTGCCCTTTATTACGAAAGAATAGACACAACAAAGAGAGGCTGGCGGGCGGGGTCAGCTCCGCCCCAGAGCGGAAGGGCCGCCCTCCCGCCGCCCGGCCCCGGAGGAGAGTCCAGCACGCGGGCTCTTCCGGGAAAACGCTCCCGACGAGCGAGAGCGCGAAATACGTACCTTTGGAAAACAACGCCAAGCAAAATAAATGCTAGACGTTGCCAGGCCCTGCTTCTCTTGGTTTGGCAGGAGGGGGCCCAGGGCAGACTTGCTAAAATGCATTTGAGAGAAGAATGAGTACAGTTGCCCTGGCTTATTTTATGACTTTAAATCAGAAATTGAACGTATTTTAATCTTCCCCCCTTAGTTTTCTTTTCTGTAAGAAAAGATCTGTAAGTTTCTTTCAACCCTTTACGGGACAATGACTTACTGGCAGGCTCCCAAGGAGACACACACTCTGGACCAGTCTTAACACTAAAAAAGCCTGTGTCGCTCTAAGCTCTCTGGGCTGCAGTTACAAGCAGTGAGTCATTTCACAAGGAAACCTTTGCGTTTCTAATAAGCACTTCATCACGGACAAGAGCAACATGTGGATGTAAGATTAAGCCGCGCAGATGCTGTTCTGGGACTAAAATCTCATTTGTAACCACAAGATCGCTGAGTGTGTTGATTTTAAATCAGTGCCAAATTTCACTGTGGACCCTACTTGTGATTCCGATGTCATCTGGTCTCCAAAGGCCTGCTCTGAAGTCGGCGATGCCCGTTGCATTCCAATTCCGCCAGGCCACTGGGAAAAATCGAGCTACGTCAGTTCATGGAAGCCGGCGGCCGGTGCGCAGTCCCGCGAACGGCGGCCGGTGCCTGGCCGGCCTGCAGGCGGCGGGGAGGCCGGCCTCTGGGACCTCCGCCAGCGGCGCTGCTTTGCCCCGGTCTCGTGTGGATTGTGGAGGGTCGCTTGGTGACGCCTGCCAGCGTCAGCTATGTCCTCCCCCGACCCTGCCGTGTGTCTCTCGTGTCTGGAACCCGAGCCTACGGACACGCCCACACTGGGCAGGGCGCTTAGAAAGACTTGCTCGTAATCGGGAGGAGAAGGGGCCCATGGCTCGCCTTCCTCGTGTTTCAGGGTGATGCAGAGAAGGGGCGGTTTTGAGGGCTTCTGTGAAAATGTTCGCCCCAGCCTCTAGCACGGGGCTGGGGAGCGGGGGGAGCACCCTACAATGCAGCGCGACAGACCCTTCAAACGCGGCGCCCGGCACGGCAGCTGGGACGTTCTTGACCAGCTGTTTCTACCCTGAATGAGCCCACTCAGCCTCGTGGGAGGCCCCGCAACGCCACGGGCGGGCCCGGCCCCGGTGGCGGCCGCCGCGCGTGCAGCCTCCGGTCTGGGCGCTGACACTTAGCCCCTCACACGCTGCTTCCCTCTGTGCCTTTCTGCGGAGTAGGGGTCGCGGCCCCCGCCCCTCCCCCGAGGGCCCAGCCGTCACCCTGACGCCGGACGTGCGGTGGCCTCCCCACCGTCACGTCTGCACACGGGCTTACACGCCCCAGCCCTGGTCTGGCCACAGCAGGCCCGCGCGCGCGCCACACGGCTGGGAAGCGACAGGCCTTAATCGCGGTGGCTGCCAGGAATCCGAGGTCCCCCCCGAAGTGCACACCGAACAGGACAATGGCCGCAGGTCGACGGCCTCTGGGATGGGGAGGGGCCGGTGGCCGGTGGCCGCCAGTCAAGGTAAAGGAGGAAGCGCACGAACCGCTGCCGAGACGGGCGAGAATCGTGATGGTCTACGGCGCGAAAGGTCGCCCTCCGCCCCAGTACACCCGCTGCGTCCGGGTATTTTCTGAGGCATGTACAGCCACGGGCTCCCTGTCAGGCTGGCCTTTGTCCACGTGTTTTTTTTTTTTCTGTAAAATAAAAGACACGTTTGTCATTTTTACCAATAACTTTATTGATTTGGGTGTTCTGAGCGTCGGCTGCCTCCCGCTACCGGCTTCTGGTGGGGAGAGGCCCGGGGAGCTGCTCAGCACCTTCCGGGCAGAAGGCAGCCCCCCAGCAAGGAGTCATTTGGCCGAAATGTCAACGGCGCCTAGAGACTTCGCAAACCACGCTGACACGTCCCATCAGTCACGGCACAGATTTATTTTGCGTTTCAGTTGCGTTCTGACCTTTCTTAAAATAATAAAACATAACACGCTGAAATTGCTGCTATCTTCCGACTTCGATATTAAAAGAGCTACATGGAAATTCAACGATTATGATGTTGTTTTTCCAGCTGCACCCTGATAAGACAGCTGTCACAATACTCTCACGAAATGGCTTTGAATAAAGTTAAAGACAACTGAGCGCTACCAGATCCATCTTACAGCAAACACATCAGGGGCTTTTTGGCCGACCCAAAGCATTTTAAAAGAAGACAACAGTTCATGTTTTGCTTTGCGCTGTACCATCCGCACTCCTTACGTTATGTGACAGACGTCTCGGATTTGACGGTCTGGGCAATGCCAGCCAGGCCCTGCTCCTGGGATCGCACAGCTTCCGGGACAGCCTGGGTCTTCTTCCGATCGGGGAGCAGCGATTTTCAGAGGCGCACAGCTGCCAAGGGCGAGCGGTCCCCCCGCCGTGGGGCAAACGGAACACATCCTGCGCACACGGGTCCGGGGACAGATTCCCAGCGGGGGGGCGGGGGGGGCGGGCGTGGCACGTCGGTTCCTCTTCATTAAATGAGAGACAGAAGCCGCTCAGGATGTACCGGCAGCTTGTGGAGACTGAGCGAAAAGAGAAACAGGTGAGCCCTGGCAGCAGGAAGAACCATTTCGGTTGCATTTTATCTATCGATGACCTTTTGCCTCAGGAGGCATCTGAGAACGACGGGGCCCCGTGCCATTGGCAGGCACGGAACCGCGGGCGATGCTGCAAACACAGGCTCGACAGCGTCCGAGGTCGCGTGGAGTCACGCGCTGGGAGCAGCCGCCGCAGTGGCGCGGGTGCGGGGCCGTGGAAGGGCGCCACACGTGTCCATGACGCAGGCCACGGCACACGTGGTGTCAGTGCGGTTGACACGGGACAACACCTCCTGATGATCTCAGCCTCCCCTCTTGCAGACGCCAGCAGATAAAACTGTCTGACCAAATAGCAGCGCCCGGACGTATTTCCTACGCAGGCTGTGTTTGAAGATGCCCCGACCGACCACAGCAGCTACGGTAACGGCGGTTCAGCAGTTCGCCCGTACAGATGTCAGGACTTGCAGACGATCTTAGATGCGAAAAGCATCTCCCTGTCTTACTCAGTCTGTGATCGCAGGCATCTCCACACGGCCAAGAGCGGCACCGTTCTCCTGTAATTAGAAACATGGGGATGCACTTGCCCTTCTCTCTCTAGGACAGAAAGCCCACCGGTGCCACTGCGAGGGGTGCGGAGGGCCCGCGGCTTGTGGGGGGCCGCGCCTTTTTCAATCACTAAGGAGACATTGCTGCGCTGGAAAAAATCCTCCCCCAGGAAGCGCGCCAGGCATGTGGGTCCTGTTCTGACTTCCCGAAGCTGCTCCACTTGGAAAACAATTCAACACCACCCTTTAAAATAAACTCAAGTTGGAAACCTAAGCTTTGCAGGTGTTATTTTCATAAGATAAAAATGAACTTGAGGCCAAAAACAGTACCTTGAATTCAGGGGGGATGGGCTCCCCGGAGTTTTGTTGGCAACGGCGTACACCCTACCCGCGGAGAAGACGGCGTTTGTAACGTGCGATGTAACGGGAAGACCCGGCGCGCGAGGACGTGAAGGGCTTCCTGGGCTCGCAGGGGGGTTTCTAAACGACCTTGATGAGCCGGCGCGAGCTTCCTGTCGGGTGACCCTGAAAACCAGGACCAGCGCAGAGGGGCCGCTTCCTCTCCCTCGGTCTCTCCCCACCTCCCCACGCAGAGCCCGGCCGGGCAGACAGACCGCCCACCAGCCCCGAGTAAGGGGCATCGGTCGCCTCCCTCGGCCGTGAACGGAAGCGGGGAGCTCACAGGGCTCCCAACAGCCGCACGCTCCCCAGACCGGAGCCCCAGGCTGCACGGACGGCGAGCCTCTGCCCTCATGACAGCCCGTTCACCGAGTGAGGCTGAAGTGCCCGCCAGCCACAAGCTCCGTGTCCCCAAATTCAGACACGGGACGCGTGACGAGCCAGCGCCGGCACCCTGAGCCCCCGGGGCACTGGAATAGTGCAGCTCTGCAGGGCGCACACAGCTCGGCCCCCGCCTGCTGCTGCGAGCGGGGCCCGGCCCCAGGGCGGAGGCTCCGGGGCATGTGGGTCTCCTGTGCCCTGTCTGGCCGACCTCGGGTGGAGGCTTCCTCGAACGCCGGCGACACGGCATCGGCTCCCGGGGGGTGCGCCATCCCGCCTGCAATGCCCCCGGGCCCCCCAGGCCCCCCACCTGTCTCCGCCCAAGGCCTCCTCTGTGCCCCGAGATGCCCTGAGACGCCCCGAGACGCCCCGGGCATCCCACCCGCCTCCCCCCGTTGACCCACGGGGCATAGCGGCCACGGTGGCTTTTTAAGTGTTGAACTCACACACTCTCCTGTGTAAACATTGAACGGCGCCCAATTTAAGGAGCAGAAAACCCAACTCCCTCACCCCGCCCTCGGGCGCGGCGGCTGCGTCTCCTTCTCCGACGCGTCCTGTGTCATCCAGAGTCACCTCTGGCCACCGAGTCTTTGACAGGACGGTTTCCGCCGGCAGCGCCAGGCCCCGGCTCCTCGGGCTCTTAGAAAGCGTGACCTCGGGCTGCGGCTGTGTCCCCTTCCTCCCCCAGCCTCCCACTCTGTGAGCCCCACCCCCGTCCACGAGCTCGCTGCCCGCTGCCTGTCACCCCTCCCAGGACAGGAGCCCCACGAGGACACTGTGCCGGCGGCTCTGTCCAGGCTTCCGGGACCCTCCCGGAGCCGAGTCGGATGCCAAGGAATAATCAGACGCAAGGAAGGAAGGCAGCCTCGCGGCTCTGAGAATCCAACGCCAGCAACATACAGGGGCCTGTAACTGACGCCTCGTCCTGGTGCGGCGCTTCTTAGAAATACCACAGAGACAACAGGAGGGTCCACAGGGACCCGGCAGGGCTGGCGTCGCCACGGGGAAGATTAAATAAAAACTTCTGTTTGTACCGAGAAAGCGCACGGAAGCTCAGGGACAGAAGGCTTTGTTTTGGAACCGACTGCCTGTCCTCGAAGTCGACGGGGCCCTGTCCGAAGTGTCTCCTTCCCGCCAGGCCAAGCCCGCGGCAGCTGCCCTGTGCTCCCCGGGGCTCCGGGCCCGCCCTCCCCGCACCCTCCCCGTACCCTCGCTGAGCCGCCACCTCCGGCCGCAGGCCAGGGGTCCGGGGACGTGGGGTGCCCACAGGCGCGGGCCCAGGGATGTTTCAGCCGATCGCCTGCTGGGTGTACGGGAGCCCACGACCCTGCTGCGCAGGCTCACTCAGGAGGCTCCGGGGGACTCTGCCTCTTGTTTCCGAAAGGGGGCGGAGCTACGTTCTCCCATTGAAGAGAAGATTCCCGTGTCAGGCGGCACGTGCGTCCCTGGGAGCTGGTACAGGGAGCCGTAGAGAAGAGAAGACAAGGGGGTGGGACGGAACGGTCCAGAACTCCCCTTCATTCATATCGTTAATTCTTCTTATGTATTGACTGCCCACAGAGCGGGCTGCTGGATGTCAGAGGCACGGAGGCACATAAGGTGTCTCCAGGCCCAGCCCCGGCGGGCGTGGCTGAGGGGACTGAGCGCCGGCCTGCGAACCAGAGGGTGGCCGGTTCCACTCCCGGTCGGGGCCCGGCCTGGGGTGCGGGCCAGGCCCCCAGCAGGGGGCGCACGAGGCAGCCCCACAGGGATGTTTCCCTCTCTGCCTCCCCCCTTCCCCTCGCTCTAAAAATAAACAAACAAAATCTTTAAAAAAGGTCTCCAGGCCCAGACCCAGCCCCTGTCCCTGGAGAAGATGAGACGATAGGCCCACAACACGAACGTGCTTGATGACTTCGACGCCGCGCGAGGCTCAGGGGGCACTTTCTCCGGGCGCCGCCACGCACCCCGCCCCGCAGCCAACAGGGCCGTGCAGACCGCGCCGCCGTCGACGCCGTCACGCGGCTGCGGAAATGGTGAAAGCGCAATTCTATAAATCACCTCAGCAGGGAGATAACAGGGAGGGAGATAGGAGGAAAAACTTGTCAGGGGAAAATAGAAAAATCCATTTTACCGTGAAACAAGAAAACCTGTTCTCAGCGGCTGGCTGTTTACAAACCTGTGCTGCCCGCCCCGCGCCCGCGCCCCACGCACGGCTCTCCCCGCGGACGCGAAGCTGTCAGACAAATGCGCGTCGTCCTGCGAGGCCGCAGGGGGTGTTAGGTTCGGCCCAAGAGCAGCCGCCTGAGGGACGGCTTGCAACACGGAGGCGGCGTCGCCCTGTGCAGGCAAACGGCCCGCGTTTGATTTCCGACAACCCTTCTGGGCAGAGTTAGGTCCAGGCGGGGTTGCTGCCGACACCCGGCAAAGCTACGCAGCACGTCGGACAGTCGAACACCTTGCAAACCAAGTGACATTTCTATGCTGACAGCTCAGTGGAAGGCGCCTTTGTAATGTCACGTTGCTGGGAACGTCATGTCCCAGTTGCAGACACAAGCGCTTGGCGAACGCGGTTCCACTCCTGAAATGTATTTCTCCTTAATGCTTTTACAGTGGATTCTATTTCCATCATCGCCGTTTATTCAGAGACCGCGCTCCATCGACACCGTCGCGGGGCCGACCTTTCCGCGCCTGCCCTTGCCTGACCTCGGCATTCAGCTTTCCGGGGCGTCTGTTCTATGTTCCTCCAGGTTTTCAGAGGCCACATAAAGAAGGTCCATGTACACACGCCTTCGAGAAAAGGCGGTAGATTAAACGCAGACAGACACCCAGCCCCGGGCTCCGTCTCGGAGCTGTGTCCGGCCCTCGGGGCCCCTCCCTGGCCCGCACGCACGTCAGGCACCCCTCCGACCACTTCCGATCGGTTCCCACCCTCACAGAGGGTCCCTGCGGCCTGTCGGCGTGGCTGCCTTGCATTTATTCCAATTCCATCCTCGCCCTATTTTATGTGGATCCAAGAGCGATTGAAGCTTAGAGAAGGCAAACGTGCCGCCTGCCCTTGGAGCCTCCCTCTCTGTGAATCGGTGGCCCCGGACCAGGCTTGGGGGGGCAGACTCCGCTGTGAGGCCCCTGTCCTGGCCGTGCCCATCCCTGTAGCAGCGCAGGAGGCCGGCTCGCTGAGAAGGCAATCGATGGCCACAGAGCCCGAACCGCAGGCCGGAGATGAAGCCTACGGACTGAGTTCTGCATCTCAGCGCGTGGAGCCTCACGCCACGGAGACAGCAAGACCCAGGAAACAACTGCGCTAGAACAGCAATTTAGAAAAGGGAGTACAAGCAGGTAGGTCGCCACAGAACAGCCACGGGGATGTAAAGTCCAGCACAGGAAACGGAGCAGCCGGAGAACTTACGCGCGTGGCCCGGGGCGTGAGCCACGGTGGGGGACGGCCGGAGGGAGTGGGGGTGTGGGGGTGTGGCGGGGGGAGGGGGCCAAGGGGTATAATGGCATAAGCAATAAAACATAATTTTAAAAAAGATTGCAGGAAGAAAACCTCAGCGGGCAAAACCAGTCTACGGCTCACCTCCCGCCCGCCATGCCCAGCGCACACAGGTTTAGGTGAGAAATACAGAACCAGGCCTTTCCTTCCGACCACGGGCGCCCCGACTTGGGAAGGGACGCTTGCCTCCCCCTTACTGAGCACGGGGTGGGGGGGCCGGCGCCCGTGTCCCCGTAGCCCGAGGGCACGCGGGTGTTTCCCGGGGGAGGGGCGCACCGTCCTGCCAGGCGCCCCGAGTGAGGCGTGGGTCACTGGGCAGCCGCTGTCTGCGCGGACGTGGGTCCTAACCCTCAGGGCGGTTCTCTGCGTTTCCCGTCTCGCTGCCATGATGGGGAGCACACCCTTCTCTCTTCCCCGAAAGCGCTTTGTGGGTGTCCTGCAGCTCCGAGGTGCTCACGTCTCGAGGGCCGAGTTTCACGGGGACTCATTCCGCCAGAGCCTCGATCGCCACGTCTCCTCTCTCCTCACACGCGGTTCGTCCAACGGCAGGCTCCGCCCGGCCTCACGTCCATGCCTTCGCTCCCTCCTTGGTCTGGGCCGTGGCCACCGCACCTTCAGACAAACCTGCGGGTGCCTCTGCCCACGAGGCTGACCCCAGGCAGGCAGGGGGCTTGGGAAACCCTGCCTGTCCAGTGGAGAAGGGTCTCCAGGCCGAGCCCTCCTCGTCCGAGCGGCGGCGCCCAAAGATGGTCGTCCGGGCAGGTCCTCCATGTGCCCGGCCTGCCCCGCGGCCGCCGTGCCGGACGACGGCCTCCAGCCGAGGCCGCGCGAGGGGGACGGGTGAACGGCCCCCACCCTCCTGTGCGGGCAGGTCGTGCGCACATCACCATGCGCCGCGCGCAGCGTCGCCCGGGGCCCAGGAAGCCACCGAGGGAAGGGCCAGCGGGGGAGGCTCACCCTCGCGGCCGGGAAGCCTCTGGGGCGTTTCCGCCTGCGGGGAGGCGGTTCACCTTTTAGGAAGAGACAAGTGATCTGAACGCGCCTGTGGAAAAAGTCCAGGTCAATACGTTTCATTAAGAAATGTTTCTTAAAATCACAACGTCAAGGCCAAAGTTGGTTGTGGTCAGGTGAACCTGACTGGACTCCCAAAGGCCCCGCCCCCGGCCCTCGGCACAGGTGGCCCCAGGAGAGTCCGTGCAGCGCGTGTTGCGGGCGCGTGGATGGGGGGCCTCCCAGGGCCAAGCGCCTTTTTCTGGAAAGAGAAGCTTTCAAACGGCTGAAACCCTGGGTCGGAACCTGCGGCCTGAGAAGACGGAGGTCGCGCGAATGACCTTCCCTGAGCTACTTTCTCCTTCAAAACACCAGTCGGCCTCAGGGAAGAATAACTAAACCTGAACGCAGGGGCCAGGCGCCCTCAGAGCTCGGCCCTGAGACGCCGCGGCTGTTGTCTGGGCCTGCGGAGGGCAGAGGCCACGGCCGTCTGACCCCTGGGAGCCAGGCAGCAAGGCGGCGCGATGGGGGGGGCTTCTCCGGGCGGCTCTGGTCGTCAGCGGCCACCTCGAGCCGCAGGCAGGACCCGCGAGGGGCCCACGGCAGCGACAGCAGCCAGGGCGTAGGACGCGCCGCGCGCTGACCTCTGGTCCAGGCTCTGGGCGGAGTAGCACGGCCGTCCCTTCGTGCACGCCCAGGTTGCACGGGTCGCTCCGCGGGAGCGGCGCGCAGTAGGGCTGGTGGGCTCGCTGCATCCCACAGGTGTGGGCGGGGACCTCGGGGCCCGAGGGTTTTGCTCTGGGCATTGGGCCTTGTGGGCCGTGGGCTTGAACCCCTGAACACTGGCCACGCCCACACTCGCTCTGTCCTTCTCCGAGAACTTGATGCAGGCGGACTCACCAGGCTGACCGCTCGGCTCCCAGCTCCGGGGACGCCCCGGGCCAGGCCCTCCCGAGCTCGCTGGGTCCCCCCCCCTGTCCTGGCTGGGGTCGGGGGGCTGTTCCCTCCCGCGCCCAGGCCCACCAGCTGCATCCTCGGCAGAGGGCTTCCCCAGAACACCGCCCCCGCCCCCCAACCCATTGCCTCTGCCCGGAGCGTCGGGACCTGCGGGTTTAGGGAAAACGCTCTTTGAGGCGATCACTGGGCTCGCCCGTGAAGAGGGGTCATGAAGACACGGTTCTGGGCCTTTGATTTCACCCCGCGGGGGACGGCCCAGCGCCGGGTTCGGTCCGACCTACGTCCGCCCTTCTCTCCGTGAGGATCTGCCGTGACAACGTGCGCCGGCGCGAGACTTCACAGAGTGGGGGCCCGGCAAGAGCGGCTTTCCTCCCCAAGAAAGGGCTCGGCCAGGGGGCCGGGGCACAGACGTGCTGGCTTTCGGAAGGGACAGCCTGTCCCTCAGGTGCCAACAGGGGCGAGACATCTCCCCGGCCCCTCCGGTCCCCCTGGACTGCCCGTCGCTGTGGGAGGCGGCCCCGGGGGGCGGCGTGACCCGCCCCAGGAGAGGGCGCAGAAACGTGCCGCCCCCACGAGGGCGCTGGGCGCCGTCCCCAGGAGCCCCCTTGCTCAGCGCATTCCTCTGCCCCTCAGCCTCCCCTGAGCAGCACCCAGAACCTCCTCTGCCGCCTGGACCCACCGGCGCCGGCTCCGTGACTCTGCTCTCAGCGACCGCAGGTCACGAGGGGCGCGCGCGGTCACGAACAGGCGTTCCTCACGTCCGGCAGCAGCAGGAGAGCGGGCAGCCTGTGACTTAACGTCTTTCTGAGCATCGTCCCCGAATGACGTCCGGCCTTGACATGGGGCCGCGTCGCGCTGGTTGCCAGGCGCGCCCTGAGCTGAGGGAGCCGGGTCACGCAGTGAGACAGCCGTCCCCGCGCCCCGGGCTGCGCCTGAGGCCCTGCAGAGGCTGCCCCGTGCTCACAGGCCGCCCGGGGGCGCCCCGGCCCCGCTTCGCTGCCTCCCGCCAGCGCCCTGGGCGGCCGGCGTTGACGGTGCGGGGACCGACAGGCTGCCCTGTGCAGCGCCTGTTGTTGCGCGTATTTGAGGAGTGACCTTTGAGGGACGAGTCAGCGTTTCAAACCCAGTCACCGTCACGGGAACATTATTAACCTATTAGACTGTTGGTGAGTGTCCCTGGGCCAGACTCTGACCCAACGTTTGTGTGAGTGGCTCCTGTTATCACCATGACTGTCCTCCCCCGAGGTCCCCCCGGGTGGCATTTTGGAGGCAAGCGTTGTGCCTTAGCCGAGCGACCTGCCGGCCCGGGGTCACACAGCCATTCCGGGATGTGGCTGGGATTCCGTCCCGACCGAAGGCTGGGGCGGCCGCCCGTGCCAGCAGCCTGCACGGCCTTCCTCCCCCTTGGCCCACGTTCCCCGTTCGGGGGGCCCTCTGCCTACCAGTATTTCAGGTAAAACTTCACAGTCCCTCTTCTTTTCCTATCGTCACGCCTCACTGTCTACGGCACAATCAACGCAGGAGGGCACGACAAAACGGTCAAGATCCGCTGACTCGACGAATAAGCGCCGTGCAGGCCGAGGGTGCTCCCCGGGCCGGAGCCGGGTCCCAGGGCGCATGCCCGCGCGGGACCGTGACCCGCGGCCGCGGGGGGCCGCCCCCGGGGGGACGCTTTGGGGAGGCCGAGGACGCCCCGAGGGCTCGTAAGCCGGCCCGGGGACGCGTCCGCGGGCGCTGTGTGCCTGTCCCATTCGACTGCCTGGTAACAGAAGCAACCTGCTCACTGGCCACTCCTCCCATGTTTCCCCGAGTTTTCCCAGGTAACGTCCCTTAACTCAGGACCTAAGGCATTCGCTTCCCCGCGGGACGGATGATCGAGGTGCTGTGTCGGTCAAAAAGCCCGTTACGTTTCTTTCCTTACGATGGCTCTAGTAGTGCCTAGTTATCTTTAACTTCGTTGGGAACAATGTTGTTAGACTGTAGGGTGACAGCTGTCCTATCAGTGTGCATTTAAAAAACCATGGAAATTGGTGAATTTTTGTGTAGTTATTTTAATATTGAAGATGGAGAAAATAAGGAACACTTTCAGCATATTATGCTTAATCACTTCAAGAAACGTAAAAGCACAACCGAAACACAGAGAAAGAATCTGTGCAGTGTGCAGCGAAGGTGCAGACTGACCAAATGTGTCCAGAGAGGTTTGCGAAGTTCGAACGTACGTGTACGGCTGCGCCGGAGTTTAAATTGCGCACACATCTGTGCACACATGCACACGTGCGCAGCGCTACATACTTTTGCCACTTGATTCTCTTGCTTCTAAATGTCTTTGAACTCTGAAGAAAATGGCCGAATTGCCATTTTAGCTCTCATTTTCCTGACATCCACACCAACATTGAAAACTCTCCACTAGTAGACGCGAACCTAGTAATAAATTCGTGTATTTCCTCAAACACCTAGAACCCATTACACCAGGAGGAGTGTTTCCCGACGAGGCTCTCGTCCGGATGCCAGCGAGAACGTCTCCGGAGGACTTGGCGGATGGATGTTAACTTAAGAAAACGCTGTCGGACAGGTGGGCGCAGCCGCCGCCGCCGCCATAGCAGGTGAGGGTGAGCCGGACGCCGCGGCCCTGTGAGGGGAGCGCCTACCGCCGCCCACCGCCCGCCCCGCACCTGGGAACAGGGGCTGCAGCCTCAAACACCGACTTTACTCAGTCAGTAGCATCTATAAATGCTTTTCTAAAACATTTTGTTCACTGGTTTCTAGAGAAAGAAACACCGATTCATTGTTCCACTTGCTTGTGCCCTGACCGGGGATCCTACCCACAACCCTGGCGTCTGGACGACGCCCCACCCAACGGAGCCCCCCCACCCCCGGCCAGAGCCCCAATTACAAAAATATCCTGTTCAATGTGGAAAGACTCAACGTTGGCTGAGAAATGTGGTTATTCCTCCTGTGTCCTCCTTTAAACGTTCTTTTTTGACCGCACCACAATTGACCAGGCACGGGCAGTCAACTGCTATAAATTTTATTAGAATAATAGAAAATAATACATACAGATAACCATAGGATACACACACAGAGATCGGAAGATACTGTCTATACTTTTCAATATGAAACAAAGTGCGGATCTCATGGAGATACAGGGCTGGAAGCGCCGCGACGCGGCGGTCGCGTCGGACGGGAGCCGCACGAACGGGGGGTGGGGGGGCCGGTCAGTAACAGAGGCGTGGTCCCATCCATCACGGCGCGGAGCGCGGGGTCCGGGCTGCCGGGAACGCCTCTTCTTGCTTTGACTGGAAGCAGCGACGGTCAGGTTTCCCTAGATATGTACAGTATATACAGCCTTGCACAGAAAGTTATGTTCCCCCGGCACATAGCAACTTCGTCTTAAACGTAATCTCTAAATGTGAAGCAACGCTCTCTTTGTTTTCTCATAGAAACTGTCGGCGGCAAATGCTGACAGTTTTGCAGAGAACAAAAGTTCCTGCAAAATGCGCTATTGGTTAAAAAAGAGGTAAAAAATTGATGTGGCCGTCTGCCAGGACCTGCCGCGCCTGTGGGTTCGCTACGCATCGCCATGAGGTCACGTCGCGGGGACCTTCGCAGCCGCACAGGGATGGGCGGGGCGAGCTGCTCACACCGAAGCCGGCAGCACCGCCCGCTCGGCCACCTGCGCGACTCGGAAACACCGACGCCCGCCAGGCTCGCTCCCTCGGTGGGCGGTGGGGTCCCACTCAAAATCTGTCTCTGTCATGCACAAGAGAGAGGGTCTCCTGGTGGAGCCAGAAATGGGAAGTGAGAGATGTGTGAATTTTGTGGAATGTTGGGGCTGGGATTCTGGTCCTTCCTTCCTTCCTTCCTCCATGTTTGCATGAAACCTGAAGCTGTTCATATGTGTGAAGGAAATGATTCCTGTTTATCATCTTTTTTATTTTTGAGGAAGGATAAGGTGAGACTGTTTCCCTTTCACGTTGTTGAATGAAAGAATTCAAAAAGCAGTACCCGGGACGGACCGCGAGCTTCACAACAGCGGCCGGGCTCAGGCCTGACGTGAATCCCTGCGAGGGGCAGCCCCCGCGCCCAGCCTCGCGGCTGCGGGTCTCGGCAGAGGCCGGTGAGCGGGCGGGGCCCCCCGTCGGCAGGGGCGCTGCGGGGTGGCAGCGGGCGGCCGGGACGGACGGTGCCCTGGCCTGGAGTCCCACCCGCGCTCTTCCCGACGGGGCAGGCGAACTGCACTTGCGACCCCTTCCACGTGACGCTGGGCCAGCCTCCCCCGCGATGCTGCCACGGCAGGAAAGCCACCTCTGGGCTAAATGAGCATCTCCGCGTTAATAAGAAACAACAGCGCGGGTGTCGCGTGGGCGCCTTTCTCCACGGGTAGCGCTTAAAATCATCGCTCAGGATCGTCTGTACCAAAAGTCTGAAGGGCGTAACACGTAAAGTCCTTTGGTTTATCAAGTATTAAGGCATTTCAGAGTCTCCTGGAAGGATGCACTGTTTTTAAGTTATATTCGTATTGTACCTATGTAAAAGTTAAAAATACGGAGTTGGGAAAAAACATGCATAATCACTGCATTTCAGGAGAGCACGTTTCTTCTGTAACCAAGTAACCGTCCGGTCAGTAGGAGGAAGAGTGGCGGTCACCACAGGGCGCGCAGAGCGAGGGCCAGGGCGGCCGGCGTGAGGCCGCACAGCGGACGGGCGCTCCTCAGGGCGGCCGCGGACCCCCGCGCGGGCGGACCTGCCGGGACAAGAAAGGGCCGTTAGCAAGGGCCGCGGGCGCAGCGGGGGCGAAGCCGAGCCCCTCCCACGCCCGGGCCTGCCCTGCCGGCGGGCGCCTGCCCGTCGCCGAGACTCCATGAAAACACGGATGTAGTTAAGTTTCTTACACGGTTTTAGGCTTTGTTCATTTAGTATTATTTCACTGTAAGCTGAAAAAACGATGATTTTGATTCAAGAGTTTAATTAAAGAAAACTAGACGGGATGAGAATTTGAAAGATCTGTGTCTGTTTCCATTTACACACTTTTAGATACACGGTTATGCGTAATATAAAGCATCGCCCTTCCCGTATGGGAAACGGTGAGCGTCGGAGGCGGCCTGTCCGCGCCGTCTGAGCGGCTCGCCAGATGGCGGATGGCGCGGCCCCGTCCCGGCCGGGGCCGCCCCGCCCTGCCCGCCCTGCCCCCGCGACGCTCTAGGAGCTAGGCGGCCTGCCGGCGCCCCTGAAAACCACCTTCGTCGCCCCCGTTGGCGAACTCCTGGCCTTGCTCTGATGTGCCCTTTCGGGAAGATCTGCTGCCTCACGTGGTTTCCACAGGTTTTACGCTGCAGAGCCCTGTTCTGAGATAAGAACTTCTCATTTTCTGAGGGCGGCTCAGTTATTCCTGGAACCTCAGCATCACAGTCTTCAAGATTCACAGGACGACGAGGTTCCCCCCGTCTCCGCACCCCCTCCCTCGCTCCCCATCAGCCAGCGATGCTGTGCCGAGTCCTCCCAGGCTGTGGGGGGGCTTCAACCTTGAGTGCGGACACCGGGGCCTGGGCCAGCCGGGCTCGGTGAAAGGCAGGGACCCCGCCGATCATGCCGCTGACACCGGCAGAGCAGCCACGAGGCTCCAGTGGCACCGTGGCCTGGGCAAGACGGGGGCTGAGGGGCCGCCCTGCGCGGCCGGAACCGGGCCGGGCTCAAGTCTGCAGGAGCGTGAACCCCGGCAGGTCCCGCCTGCACAGGTCAAGGGTCAGCCGCGCTCAGCGTGAGGCCTGAGAACGCCAGACTCGCGATTTAGAAGGAAATGTTTCTTCCACCGTGGTCACTGATATAATACAAACCAAGTCTGTTTCCCTCCGAAAGTTTATTGCCACAATAAAACAGGTCACATCTGAATTTTTAAAGGGAAAGGGAACGTGAACCTCTTTTGAAAACAGAAACTAAAAATTTTTTTTAAGAAGGTGTTTTCGGTTTGCTCAAGTGGTTTATGATCTTAATAATGTTATCTTTTTCCTACTTTTTTAAAGAATTGGTAAGTTTTAGCTATGATTTCTAGAGAGCAAACAATTTGAATATTAAAAAATCTTAAGAGTCTGTGGGTTCAGGATCGCCCTTAAAGAATTCGGCTTTTATATTCGACCCAAAGGCAGAGTCAAGCTCAAAATGAGGAAAACATTCAAATTCACAGTTGTGCTGAATCCTTGCTAACTTTCCTGTCTTTCGGGTCGCAGAGCTCTAATTTTGCACGACCTGTACAAGGCCCCAGGCCCCTCCTCCTCACGGGCACGCGGCGGGAAAGGGGCGGACAGATGCCCGGCGCCGCGGGGTCCCGGGTCGGGCACGGAGGCTGCGCCGAGGCCGCGCCGGCCAGGCCCTTACTGGTCGTCCAGGGGATCCTGACGGGCTCGCTGCTGGCCCCGTCCCCTCCGTCGGTCGTCGCCCGGACGTGGACGATGTAGGCGCCCTGGACGGGAAGCAGCAGCTCGGCCGACGTCCTGTTTGTGTTCAGCACCCGCACGTCATCCCGGCCGCTCGTCTGGTAGAAAACCTGGAATGCGGGACAGGCGGGCGTCACGGGCCCGCTCCACGGCTTCCCGGGACACGCCGCTCGGACCTCGTTCACGCTGTCAGCTCGGCCGGGACGTCACCACCTCGCCCGCAGGCCCCGAGCTGGGCAGAGGGAAGGGCTCCGTGGCGGGGGGCTGGGCCGGCCGGGCGTCTGGGGGGCAGCCCCGCGCCCGGAGGGGGGTCACCAGACTGGGGTCAGAGCCAGCGCTGCTTTCAATGTCCCGCACGGACAGGACTGGGTGCAGGAAACCAGCATAAGCAACTCACAAACATCTTGGCCTCTGCGAGGAGGAGAATTACTTCTCTTGAATTGCACTTAAGGAACCCGATGGTTTGGAAAAGTGCCCTTTTACTGAAAGACGGGACGTGGGCATGCCAGCGTTAGGGGGCAGGAGGGGCCGGGTCGCCCGCACGGAGGGGAGGGAATCTGCCAGGCCGCCCGGGGCGGGGAAGGGGCCGCAGCCCGCGAGCCGCTCGCTCACCTTGTAGCCGGTCACCTCCGACTCGTTCTCCGCGGCGCGGACCTGCTCCCAGCTCAGCAGGACCTTCGCGCCTGTCGCGTTCCAGACCACGTTGCCGGGCGGCTGGCTGGGCGCTGGGGGAGGAAGGGGGAGGTCAGCACAGGGCTGAGCGTGGGGGCACCACCCGGGAGCAGAGCGGCCGCCTCGGCGGCGCGGGGGGTGCAGGAGCGAGGTGCCACGGTGACGTGCGGAACGCGGGTGGCACCGGGAAAGGGTGACAGGTTCCTCCTCAAAGGTGCTCATTCCCACTGCTCGGGGAAGAGCCAGGTAAACCTGGGGGCGCCTGCTTTTGCAATCAGACCTTTTGACGGGTGCTGTGCTCTGAACGCACAGCGACGTGTATTTAAGTCTCACTCACTCGGAATCGATGTTGGGGACGCCACCCGTGCAGCGGGGACGTTTCCGGGCCTGACCCCACCCCTGGGCTGGGAATGGGAGAGTGGGTCCCACTTTCCCGAGTCACTGGCAAAGGACAAACTTAATGACCACATTAGCCGGTCGTTCACAAACGTACACTGTTCAAGGGGCAAAAATGGTTTGTTGGCAAACTTTCGCCCCACAACCTCATTACCTAGCGAGGGGGCAGCCCAACTCTTTCTATAGAAAACGCGAAGATAAACATCTGAACTTCCTGGACAAATTAACTTAATCAAAACCCGAAGTACTAAAACGGCGCTTTCTATACACTTTGGGCTGTCTGCGACCGAAGCCACGACGGTCCGTTTTGCACGATCGGAGTCCTCAGCGGTTTCAGCCAACAAATGCACGTTCTCCTTCAAACTGGGGACTCACGGACGGACACAGCAGTCGCTCACGGGCGGCAGTCAAGCAAAAAGTCCGGGTCTTTCCCACCGAAAGCCAGTCACGCACACGTTTTTACTGAGTTAATACGTTTTGAAAATGCGAAGAGTTTTCTGCAGGCACGAGGAACAAACGGTTGTGAGAGCCGCCTCCTGCCCAGCCCTCGCCCGGGCACAGAACAGGGCCCCCGGCGGCCGCGTTGAGGCTGGAACGCGGCCCAGGCGTGAGGCACGTGGGCCGTTCTCAAGGGCTGGCGGCGGCGGCAATGATGACAGTGGCCCTTCCAACAGCCGTGCGGTGAGACGGGGCGACGCGGTGTGGAGATCACACACACGCGTGTGTGCTCGGCCCTGACGACGGCGCGGGACCGCGGACGGCCGCTGACGCGCGTGAGGGGCTGTGGGGCCCGTGCGCGCGGCTCACGGAGACGCGGCGTCCAGGCCGCGCTGGTGTCCGGCCGGGTTTTACTGCAAGCGCTGAGGTGCCCGCGGGGCCGCCTCCGACGCCCCCGCCCCCCACTGCTGCCCCAGAGCAGGAGACAAGGAGACACCACTCCCGATCGCTGACATGAACCTGAAGCTTTTCACACTTACTAGAAACCCTCAAGGGACAGGGAACAGAAAATGCAGGGAAAGAAAGCGATCGAGTGGGTCAGCGGATGGACTTGAGCGAAGCCGCACAGGGAGCTTGCCAGAAGGTGGCCCGAGGGCCCAGGGTGCCAGATCGCGCGGGGCCGCCCGACGTGGCCTGTCCCCCCAGACCCACAGCCCCGCCCCTGCCTGGCACAGAAGCTACGCACGCGTCTTCTTGGTGGTGGCGTTCACCGTGGGGCTGAAGGGCCCGGTGCCCGCGCTGTTGAACGCCCGGACGGCGGCGTGGTAGGCGCGGTGGCTCCCCAGGCCGCGGAGCCGGGCTGATGTCTCGCCGGCCGCCACCGTGACTCTGCGTGGCGAGCCCTCCTCTCCGCTGCTCCAGTACCGCACCTGCGGGCAGAGAGGGACAGAAGCCACCTCGCGCCCAGGACCCCGACCGACGCGGCGCCCTGGCACGTGCCTGTCCTCGCGAGCACACTCTGCCGCCTCGGGCGCTGGGCCCTGAGGCTCCCGGACAGGGTCTCGAGGAGACAGGTGATAAGCAAGTGCGCGGGGAAAACCGGGGGACTCGTAGGGTGCGCCGGGTGCCACGGGGGCGAGCCTAGCGAGGGGACAGAGGACACGCTGTGCAGGGCGGCCCAGACTGCGCATAAAAATGGATGCACATGGAGTTCGACAGGTAAGAATCCGTTAATGAGAATCCTTGATTTAAAAGAAAAAAGGGCAGGAAAAAACACGGTAAAAACACACGCTCCTTAACTACCTGCAATTTCTGCCGCAAGGTCCTGCTGGGCTTTCCCAGAAAGTTCAGTCGTTTGTTGAGTAACAATCGAGTGACCGTGGGGGACACTCAGGGACAGGGACACTGGGGGGCAGCTTTGAGGGTGACGCGAGGCAGCCAGGGTCGCCGGCCCGGCTCTGATCCATGGTCACCCCGTTTCTGTGTGAAATTCCCTCGTCAGAAGCCCCAAGCCCTGCTCCGTAGGGAACGGGCTGGAGCGGAACACCGGCCCCCGGGCCCTCGGAAGCCCTTCGACACGTCGTCCGTCCCCAGAAGGGGCCGGAGGGTCTGGTGGCCGATCGCGCAGCAGAACCAGACGTGATTTTAGATCTCCATGGTCACGATCACGTAGACAGGTTTAAACGGGGAGAAAATGGTGCCAGACTGAACATGATATTAGTTAAAATTGATTCTATCATCTCAAATGGTTTGACTTTAAAAACTGCACAAATCTGCCCCAGCTGGTGCAGCTTCGTGGACTGAGCGCCGGCCTGCGAACTAAAGGGTCGCCAGTTCTATTCCCAGTCAGGGCACAGGCCTGGGCTGCGGGCCAGGTCCCCAGCAGGGGGCGCACGTGGGTGAGTGAACAGGCACAGGCCGAGGACGCAGGGATCCCAACCGCGAGCTCTGCTTCCGCACAGGCCTGGTCGTTCCGAAAGCCAGCAGCCCCGGAAGGAGCCCCGTGTGCCGCTGCTCCCGAGACCGCACTTAATGTAAACTTACGACGACACGCGCTTTGTAAAAGTGATTTCAACCTGAAATGAAGTGCAGCTTATGAAAATAACGCACTGAAAAACAGCACCTTTTCTTGCCATTGAAGTTCAGATATTAAGTCTCACACGCTATTTTCACAGACTGAAATAGCTCCGTCTGCGCTTACAGGTTCGCAGAGACAAGTGCTTCAATTCCGCTGCGAGACCAAACACATCCAAATAAACATCGGGCCGGCAAAATGTGTCCGACGGAGTTTTAGACGAGAAACCGCATCTACGTTTTCTTCTCCTTCTTCACCGGGGCCTCAGTCCCAGGAGGCCCTCGCCCTCTGACCTCTCTCGGGGCTGGGAATGGAGGCAGGAGGTGGGAACGGGGGGAGTCCCTCGGAGCCGCACTGGGGTCTGGCAGGAACAGCCTCTGCCCGGCAGGCACGCGGCTCCGCTGGGGCCGCCCAGCTCACGTGTGGCCGCCGCCGTCGGTGGCAGAACAAACCCGCCCGGGGCTTCCTTCTGCCGCCCGTTTGTGCAAACCCGTCTGCAGGCCTCTCTCGTCTCCGTCTGCTCCAGAGTGACGCTGGCCCTCTGCCTGGGAACCGAGAACTAGACTCGACATCGGTGTCTCTTCTTCCCGGTGGGATTTTCATGTTCTCAGAAACCTCCTCCACTATTTGACACCTTTTTCCCACTCCAATTAAAATGTTAGGAAGCAAACACATTCCGCACAGCTGCTGGGACGGGAGCTGGGCGCAGGCGGCCGCGAGGTTTCCGTCTGAAAACCTGCACGCGGTTTTAGGGATGTTCCCTGCCGGACGCTTAAAACCTCTCCCAGGCTCTGCAAACCGAGCGGCGCTGGACGCTCCGCCGGCGCGGCTCCTGCTTCAGTCGCTGACCAAGGTCAGACTCCCGAGCTCTGCCCCCCCCAGACGCAGACGCGCTGCAGGACGCGGCCTCCCAACAGCGCGGGCCCCTGGCGTCCCCCGCCCCCCGAACGTGAGCTCAAAGCTCTGCCTTCTCTTTGTCACGGGCTCCCTTCCTTCCGTCCCGCGGCACAGGGACGACCAGCCCGGAAGGTGCCCGCAGCCCTCGCGGGGCCGCCGGACAGGGCCAGGGCCGCGGTGGTGGGGGGTGGCCCCCGGCAGCCCGCCCTCCACTGGGAACTGCGTGCGCTGCGGGGCCGTTCAGGCTCCCGGGTTGGCGTCTCAGTCGTCACGCCCGCGGTGAAAACATCTGTTTTCTCCTTGGTACAATTACGCCCGTCTCTTCTGCAGCTGTCCCCAGTCAGGCCATCTTCGTCTGAGCCCGTCTCTGGTCTCTTCGCAGCGTCACGAGCCCCGGGGAGGGACGCTGTCACCCTGTGGGGATGGCGGTCGGCCCCTGCGGTGGCCGGCCTGCTGCTCGGATGCAGGCGGCAGCTGTGAGGGGCCCCCAGGGCCCCCTCCCCCGGGGCCGCACCCTGCCCCTCCCCCAACAGAAAAAGCGCAATGCAGCGGAGACCTGGCCCGAGTCACACACGCGGGTCCTGCCGTTTCCGCCTCATTTCACCGGGTGCCCCGGGAATCGACCCCGCGGCCCCAGATTCAGAACAGAAACGGGGAGGTCGCCCGAGTCTCTTCCGGCCGCCTGACAACGGCTGTGAGTTCAGCTGTTTACGACCGCCATCTCCATTGCGACGGCTCTGGAGGGCGGGCGCCAGTCCCAGGCGCGAGGCCGCACGGCCGCGTGGAAGCAACCCCTCGCCTGACACGAGCCGTGCCGGCTCCCCCGACGGCTCCCGGTCCGTGGCCAACGCCCGTGGATGGATGGACAGATGGATGGACGGGCGGGCGGACAGAAGGGCCCCACTCCCCGGGAGCCGACCCCCGTCCTGGAGGACCCGCGCCGGCCTGCAGCCCCAACGCGGTGTGGACGCGTCCCTGTGTGCGTCGGTCGGTTCTCCCGTCCCGTGGACGCCTTTCCCGACGCGGCGACAGCGGCAAAGGCTGCCCCCTTGGAGAACACCCTCCTTATCAGCTTCCATTTGTACGTCCAACAACAGACTTGGACCTGCGGCTTGCCCTCACGCGGTCCCCTCCGGGGGCTGCGGACGTCCCCGCGGCGCGCGGCCGCCCACGGAGCCCGCCCCTCTGTGTCCTCCTCTGAACTGGGTCCCGAGCTGCGGCAGGGTCAGAAACGGCCGCCCAGCCCGGTGGTTCATAAAGGGCTGAGCCACCAACAGGGGGCGTGCACCTCGGTGTGTGTCGGAGCAGGAACCACGTTCATTTACATAAATTTATTTGCCTCTGGGTCCCACGTCCTGCTCAGAGAACCAGAAATTCCCCCGCGGTCACAGCGGGGTCGCCGTTCCCGGAGCCCTGCCCAGGCGGCTGACCTGCAGCGGCAGGGCCTGGCCATCAGTCCCACAGCCGGGGCCATGCCCTGTGGTCCCGCCGCCGGCCTGGGCGTCCAGCTCGGCAGGGGTGGGCAGGGACCGCGTCACCTCCCTGCTGTGTCCCCTCCAGGGTCACCCGGAGTCTCTCCTGCGCACCTTCCTCGATGACGTTTCCTCCCGTTGCTCTCCAGAGCACAGTTAACAAATCCGCCACGGCCTGCGCTTGGGACACCAAGTTCGGACGGGGGGGACCCTGCTGGAACCGCGGTGACGACTGTCCCCAGGTTCCCCAGAGGCCAGCAGCTTGGTGCCCAAGACTTGAGAACGTTCACCGGGAGGAGCCTGTCAGCGGGTATCGCGGAAACTGCCCCAGAGCAGCTCCTGCTGCTGACCCCGTGGCTCGGCCAGAGCGCGGGAGGCCCGCATCCTGTCTTCTCATCGAGCCCCGCCCGTTCCCGTGAGCTCGGGCCTGCGGTCCCCATTCTGCGGGGGACAGGAGGGACGCTCAGAGTTGACGTGACGCCCCAGCACAGCCGTGAGTGGCGAATCGGGGGTGGCCCAGGTGTGACCTCAGGGCCACTCTGTCACGGGTGCTCCTTGGTTCCCTGCACGTGTCCTGGCAAAGCGGCTCCTAGTGCGGGCGGAGCCGCTGCGGCAGCCGCCACCTTGGGGCCCACGCTCACAGCCACGGGCGGAGGGAACTCCCACGCTCGGCTCCGGGCCCTGGGCGCGCTGACGCGGCGGCTCCGCCGTGTGATCTGCGGCCCTTCCTCCCCCAGCTCCGTGCTCCTGGGCTCCAGACAGCTCGGGGCCATGCCCTGTGCTCGCTGCGCGGGAGGGCGCCCCACAGGTGCGTGCTGTGGGGCCCACGCACGAGGCCCGTCCCCAGGTGTTCGGGGGTGGCGGGTCCAGGACGGTTCTGGGAGCTCGTCTTCAGCTAAAAGCATGGCCAAACCTGACGGCTGTGGCCCTCGGACACGCCTGTATGTCACGTCGCCGGCCCGGCCTCGCTCCGTTCCATCGCTCATACTCACGCGGGCAGAAGGCACAGGAAGTCCCTCAGGTTCACTGAGAGGGACACGGCGGGCCCCTCCCTCCCGCAGGCTGCTCAGGCGTCCGTCCATCCGTCCGCCTTGCCCTGCTCGCTCGTGACCCGAGCTCGGGAAGCCGTGACCTGACCCGTCCCCGAGGTCCACCGGCGACTGCGGTGTCTGCATCGCTCTCGTCAGCCCAGCGTCCAGTCGGCTCAGCTTCGCTATCCCTGAGTCGCTGCCTTCGGCCAAGGGCCCCCGGGGGCAGGCGTCTGAGGCTCTGCTTGTCCGGGCTGCAGACGTGCCTGCCACGTGCCACCGACCCAGGACACACAGGCGCGAGGGCAGGCGGCTGCGCCTGGGACGAAGTTGCAACCGCGAGCTCCAGCGTCACCGCCGAGGGCAGGCGTCTCAAGGCTTCGGTTTTCGTCCTGCTCCGCTCCCGGCTCCCGCTGGACACGGGCCTGGTCAGCGGGCTGCCGTGGCCGGGGCGCGGTCCTCTCTGAGGCCACCGGCCACGGGCACCGTCGTCTGCGGGCCCCCCGCACCCCGTGGGCCAGGCCCGCGTCCGCCCCACGGACGCCCTCCCTCCCAGGCCCCACTCCGCGCCCCCCGGGTCGCGGCCGCCGCCTGCTCCTGGGCCCCCCGTCCCCGGCACCGGGCCCTGCCTAAGGCCCCTTTCCTTCCTGTGGGCACCTCTTCTTTCTCACCCAACTAGAGGCGCCCGCACTCAACTCGCTGCGTTCAACGCGACACCCGCGGACGCCCCCACGCGCCCATGTGCTGCGGGGGCTTCGCCACAAGCCAGGCCCTCGCCGCGACGCCGCCGTGGAAGAGGCTCCCGGGGACATGGCGCCGCCCGGACGGGAGCGGACGCGCTTTCCGAGAACTCACCTCGTAGCCGAGCAACCGGCCGCTGCTGAGCTTCCAAGGGACGGCGCCCCACGACACCTCGATTTCTGAGGCAGACAGGCTCTCCGCAGAGACCTGCGCGGGCGCGGCCGCGGGCTCTGGCAGGGGACACAAGGGGAAACGCAATTTTAATTTGGTAGTGTGTTTAAAAAATCCACTGACGTTCCGGCTTTTGGAAAACATTTTAATGTACTGGGAAGTTTATGGAACAGTCGCTTAAAACACGTGAAAACGTGAACCACGTCACACACGGAGATGCCGGCCGGTTTCCGTCGCTCATGGCCCGACGGCATCAGGGCCACCGGTCGGCCTGGTCAGGCCACCGCGGCCTGGGCGCCCCACCCCGGGCTGGCCTGTGAGCCCCTCCACCCCCTTCCCTCCATTCTCTCTGTCCAGCGCCGCTCCCCCCAGCTCCCGCCTGGGCACCGCGTGGCCACAAATGCTACTGGGTATCGCTTCTTAGCAACGGCCAAGGGCTACAGACTCCATCTTTCCTCTCAGCATCTCGCGAGGTGCTTCTCGGGCCCAGGTCCCCCGCACCCTGACCTGGGAGGGGGCATCTTCCAAAGCGAGGACACATGTGGTCGGAGGCCCCCTGGCAGCAGGCCCCCCCGCTCCGCGCAGCCCTGAGCAGAGACGCGCTCCCGCGACCCGGCCGCGTTCGTAGCTGGCCCTGCTCGGCGCCGCGGCCGACTGACGCCGAGGCAGCGCCCCGGGCCGGGCCGGGCCGCCCAGGGGTTCCTCCCGGGAACACGCAGCCTGGTTTGGGAAGGCAAGGGGTGCGCTGGGGACGGCCGTCGCGGGCCCCTCTGACGGAGGCTCCTGGCGAGGCTTCCTGAGGACCTGTTCCCCTGATTCGGTGAGCGGCCCCAGACGTTTCCAGTGAATCCCTCACTGTTCCCACGGACGAGGGCCACCCGTGTCTGACACAGGCCTCACCGAGCCCTCAGGGGCGGCAGGGATGGGGACAGAGGAGGGACGTGTGGGGGCGGCGGGCGGCCAGGCCGTGGCTGCGCCCCCAACACCCTCTGGGCCAGGGTGCCGCGAAGCCCCTGCTTAACGGGAGCCCCTCCTGGGCCCCGCCGTGCGCTGGCCCCGGAAGTCCCAGCCTGCGTGGACCGGGCCTGCACGCAACGAGAAAAGCTCTTCTGTCAGAGCCGCTCGTGATACACGTTTGTTTTTCTACTCGGCCAAGAAAGGGGACACTGGGCGAGGGGCGCGAAGCTCCACGGAGGCGCTCGCTGTCCTTGGGGTGGCGGCCGCGGGCAGCGGAGGAGACAGGGGACGCAGGGACACTCGAGCCCAGCGTGGCTCCGCGCGGAGGCCTGGGTCACGGTGCGGGCCCAGCGAGGCGGCGGGTCCGGGCACGTTCATCGACGTCTCGCGCAAGCTCCCATAGTCCCACGTGCAAACGAGAACGCCCGCGCCCCCTGCAGGCCCCCCGGGAGGGCCCGACGAGGTCACGTGGGGCCGCGGCCGGCGCCGACCCCCAGGCACCGCTGTGGCGCTCGCCAGGCACAGGCTGTGACCCCCGGGGGCGGCTGACAGCAGCGAAGTCGCCCCAGGCGCTGCCGGGCGGGGGCGGGGAAATGAAGGCCGAGGGCGGCGAAGAGCCCCCGCCAGGCCCCCGCTCCGCTCCTGGCTCGTCACGGTCACGTCACTGGGACGCGCGAGACCAGGCTGCTCCCCGGGGAACCGCCTCCTCCCGGCCCGGAGGCGATGCTCTGCCAGCCGGGCCTCAGCGCGTTCCCTGAACCCACGGTCACCGACGGTGACGCGCCCACCGCCCGCAGCGTCTCCAGTCCAGGGGCCCTGAGTCCCGCATGCATGTCCCTGGGAACCTGAGGGACCCCGAGGGGACAGGCCTGATGCCACGAGGAACCGCGGCCCAGCTCGCACCTCGTACCTTCCTCGGCGGAGAACACGGTCGCCACGGGGCTGAAGGGCCCCTCCCCCCGGTTGTTGTACACGCCCACTTTCACTTCGTAAGGGGAGAACGGTGCGATGCTCTCGTTCCGGAAGACGTATCTGGGGGCGTCCGGGGACGTGACCACGGTCTGGATCCAGTTGGTGACTCCCAGGGGGCGGAAGGCGACGACGTACCCGAAGCCGTCCCCGTTCTGCAGCTCCTCGGGGACCGGCTGGAGGGGAGACAGGGCCCGTCAGCGGGCCGGCCGGCCGCCGCGCTCCTCGGGGGCGGGGGGGCGGGGGGCTGGGGAGGGGCTGCAGCGCGAGGCGGCCTGCGAGCCGCGGGGAAACCGCCTGGGTGCGGACGCACGGCACGGCCGTCCCAGCCCGGCTCTCGGGGCGCGGACTGTGCGACCTCCCGAAGTCCCAGCCCGAGTTCTGAACGAGGGCGGCAACAACGAGCCGGGAGCCTCGTCTCTTACGCCAAGTAAGAACCATCCGGTCCCCACGCTGATGTGATAATTAAGCCCCAAAAAGTAAAACTAGAGAAAAAGGAAGTGAGAACAGCGTATGAAACTCCTCGCTGCATTTGGGTCACATGAAAACTTTGGACAGAGACCCCTACTTTTTTCCACAGCATCTCCCAGTAACAGACAAGGCTGGTGCCTTCCGGCTTGAAACGTGTTCATTAAAATCACTGCCCATTGTGAGGCCACACAGCGGCCGAGAGAACGGCAGGGAGGCCGGCGCCGTGGCTGCAGGCACCCGCAAGACCAGCTGGACGGTCAACGACCACGACCTGACTCTCCCCCTTGGTCTGCCAGCCCAGTGGCCGCGGGCGAGTCACTCAACGGCTCTGCGCCTCAGCGTTTTGTCTGTAAAACGCTGCAAGGGTGCGACTTCAAACCATGCAAACTGGTCAGAACAGTGCTCAGCAGCACAGGGGGCTCCGCCAGAGCCCAGCTGCCAGCGGGGCCCCGGTCCCGCCCCGGCCTCGGGGGTGGGCGGGGGTGGGCGGGGGGGCGGGAGGCCCGGAGGCTGCGGGGAAAGGGGGGGCGGGGGGGCCGAGGCCGCCCAGGCACTCACGTCCCACGTGATCACCAGCTCGGACCGGCTTCCGCCTCCTCCGCTGACCTCGGCAGGGGGCGCTTCAGGAGCTGAGAGGTGAGAGAGGAGGTGAGGCCCCGCGGGATGCTGGCTCTGTTCCGGTCTCTGAAGCCACTCGATCGTCGGCACGTCTTACACGCACGTGTGCGTCTGCAGGCGACACGCGCGCCTGCGTGTGCACACAGCGACCCTGGAGCAACTCGGGCAGTGGCGCGCGGACACGGGCTTTCCCTCGCGAGCGCCTGCGCGGTCCCCGCCCACGGCTGGAGTCCACGGGCGCATCGATCTGCCACATTTCCCCAGAGCCTGGCGCGTCCCCCGAGCTCGGTGGCCACCAGGCCCTGAACTGTCCCCGGGGGGTCCTGAGCTGCAACTTAAGGTTTTGGAGACTTGGAAGTTACACGGGGACCGTGCGCCGGGCGGGGACGGGGCCCCACTTGCTCAAGGGTCGCTGTATGTGTCTGGAGGGAAATCGTTACATCGTTTCCATTTGCCTGATGGTACCAAACATTCAAACAGTAAGAAAAATGGCTCAGCCTGAAGGCCCATAACACCCGGACAGCGATTTCACTGGGGGTGACATATGAGGCTGCTGTAATTCTCCATCAACAGCGGCTTTACATGCAAGTGCCAGCACGTCCTGTGACGAGTGGCTGTCCCCGGGCCTCACACTGACACCCGCTCGCTCACGGTTCGCAGGCCTTGTGCTGGGGAGCCCAGCACTGTGAAGGCACCAGACGCGCCGGCTGTCAGCTCCCAGCTGCGGGCACCGTGTCGAGAAAGTGCAGGGCCCCCGGCAGACACGCCCTCCATGGGTCACGTGGGTCCGCGGCCACAGCACCTCGCAGACACGGTCCCCTACGTCCCCAACACATCAGTGTGACCTGTGTCATTCTGAGTAAAACGGCAACGTTCCAATCAATGAGACCCAGGCCACGGTTCCCACGGGGCTCGGTCCCCGCACTGACGTGACGGCATATTTGAAACGTCACTTTACCGAATATCGCGCACTATCTCCGACGCTGAGGGGGAAGCCTCCCCGTCCTCCCAGATGCCCCCGTGACGTGACATCGGGCACAGCGGTGACGTTCAGGCACCTTCAGAATGAAGACTGTCTTTCATTTACCCCCAGCGGCTTCCCCACTGGGGACCCCGAGCGACGGTTCTCCCCCAACTTCACACCCGAGGGGCCCCGACACGCCCCTCCGTGGCCCCCCCTGCTGGCGCCGCACCCCTCAGCGCTCCTTGCACAGGACGCCAGCGCTTCCCCTCCCCAGCAGCGGGGGGGCCGAGCAACTGCCACCACAGTGACAAAGCCGCGTTCGCTCCGTGAGCGCCCGCGGGCGCCGCGACCCCCGGGCTTGGGACTCGTCACGCTGTGCCCGAACCGCGTCCCCGCGGGCCTTTGGGCCGCCGCCACGTGGCCCGTCCGCAGTCCTGCCGGGGGCGGTCACTGCCGCCATGGACTGTGAGGCGGCGCCTGCCGCCTGGGGACCCACCCTGGGACCTGGCAACCCGTTACTCAGGAAACGAAACACTGACCTGCCTCTTCAGTCCTTACTTTTTCTGAGGGTAAACTGGGCTCTCCACCTCCGATTTTGTTGCTGGCTACCACCCGGAATTCGTACTCCACCCACGGGTTCAGCCCGACCACTGTCGCTGTGAGGGTCTTCCCGTCGATGAGCTCGGGCACTGCAGGGGGCGGGCGGGGCGCTGAGGGCGGGGGGCCGGGGCGCTGGGGCGCTGAGGGCCGGAGGCCGGGGGGCTGAGGGCCGGGGGGCTGGGAGGCTGGGGGCCGGGCGCTGAGGGCCGGCGGCTGGGGGCCGGGGGCCGGGAGGCTGGGGGCCGGAGGCTGGGCGGCTGAGGGCCGGGGGGCTGGGGCGCTGGCGGGCTAGGCGCTGAGTGGGGTGGGCTGCAGGCCCGCGGCTCCCCGCCCCCGTACCGGTCGTGGCGGCCTGCCAGCCCACGGAGAAGGGGGTCCTCGCCTGGACGGAGTAGGACGTGACGGGGCTGTGGTTGTCGGCGCCTTCCTCCCACGAGAGCTGGGCGGTGGTGTCTGTGATCTCCTCCACCTTCACGTTCTCGGGTGGCCCGGGGGACCCTGCGCAGGGCGGGAAGCCCACGGTGGGGAGCAGCTCCGCTCACGCCGCCCCCTCCGCCCAGGGGAGGATGCGTCGCCGGGCCAGGCCGTACCCCCCATGGCTCCCAGCCTCCGAAGCACCGGGAAAAGGCCACCCACCTGCAACGAAGCCGCCCTCCCGCCCCCCCAATCTCTGGGGTTAGAGCTTCAGTGAGAACGTGAGGCGGTGCTTCCGAAATCTGAGCACCCCACACGGCACCGGCGCCAGCTCTCTGCGGCCTCGGCTCGGGGTCCCCTGCCTCTCCACGGGCCGTGTCCTTCAATGTGGCTGTGACGCCGTCCCCTCTGCCCGCCCGCCTGGGCTGCTTTACCCTCTGGGGCTTGGGGGTCCCTTTCCGGCCCAGGGGCAAACCGGTACCTTGGACAGCAGCCGAGATCGCCCGGCACATTCCAGGCGACCCTGGCTCTCCTGGAGTTTCTCTCTCACACCGACACGCGTGCATGCACACACACCCACACGCACCCACACGCACAGTCATGGTTCCCTTCCCTGGTAAACACGATCGCTGGGTGAAGGACGCTCCCGCCGGCCAGGCGGCCGCCGTGGGGCACCTGCTGCCGCGAGGCTGTGCAAGGCCAGGCGAGGTGCTGCTTTCCCTGAATCCTCCCCCATCGCTCCCGCCACGTTCTTGGGGGGCAGGGGCAGGGCGGTACCAGAGCCCGCGAGCCCCGGTGCTCCCCGCACCAGCAGGGGCTCAGGTGAGGCGCGGCGCTGGGCGCGGGGCACGCAGGGGGCTACCTCTCACGACGAGGTCGGCGGCCGAGGAGACGCTGTCCACGCCGCTCTGCGCCACGCAGACGTACCGCCCGCTGTGCTTCAGCTGGATGTTCCTGATCAGCAGGTCGCCCGACGAGCTCTGCCGGGACAACACGTACTGAGCGTGCGCTCCGCCAGCGGAGAGGTCGTGGCAGCTGCGGGCAGCGCCCCCCTGGCAGGGGGCGCCTGTGCCCCACAAGGAGGCTGCGTGGGGGAGGCGGGCGCAGACGGACCGGCAGAGCGTGGGGGAGCAGGAACTGGTGGCGCCCGGGCCGGACTGTCCAGGCCAAACGGCCAGCAACGCCCCCGGGTGTCACCCTCTCCAAGGATAAACGAGGGCAGGGCTTGCGGCCTCGGGTCCTACTTCCTTCCTTCCGCCAGGCGACACTTCCCTGCGTATCCTCGCTCAGCGCCCGCGCCCTCTTCTTCACATCCCAGCTCTGCGCACGCCCCGAGAACAGGCTGTTGGTCTCGGGGGGGCGGGGGGGGGAGGAGAGTCAGCTGCAGGGAGACCACGCGGGGCTACTCGCCGAGGGCCACTGGATCCACCCTCCCTGCAGAATGTGGGCGCCGTCACTACGAGCCCCTCGATCAGGAGAAATTAGATCGGGTTAAACCCTAAAGCAATCAGCGTCCATCACAAGTCTGCTGGCCCCTCAGCACCGACTAATAGAGCCCATGTCGTTACAAAGCTCAGCGTCAAATGGTCCTCGTTTTAAAAGAAGGTAAATTCACATTCATAAAATGACTAACTGCAGGCCAGGTTCATGCGTTAGTAAAAACCCGGATTGATATAAAACAGCTCAGAAAGCAGAGCCCTTTGAAAGTGCCCGCTTTCTGGAAATCTCTAAGCCGGCGGCGCGGAAGATGGGGCGACAGCGTTTATCTGGTTTATTAACAGGTGAGTTGACGCTCAGTTTTTCTGGGGCTGGTCGACAGACGGGCTCCCCCGCCCTGCTTTCGGCAATTCCCTGCGCTCCCGGCGGGCGCTCAGTTACCACCGCCTCCGCCCTCGGCAGCCGCGCCCCGTCTGCAGGCCGGGTCCCCCGCGTCCCCGCGGAAGGCAGGTGCGGGGTGATTGATGGTAGCAATTAAATGATAATCCAGGGACTGTTCCCTTTGCACATTTCCTTCTCACCAGGTTGAACCGTGTCTCTCTCCCCCTCTCTGTCTCCTCCTCAGCGTCATTCAGAAACTCCCCTCCAGCCAGACCTCCCGGCTGCCGCTGAGGGCACCTTCGCGCCGCAGGAGCTTGCGCGCTCGCGCGGTTTCCACAGAAACCCCCCTCCCGTGTCTGATTCTGCCGAGGCGGCGTTGCCAAGTGCTCCTCTTCTTCTCTAGGTTTACTCAGCTCTCCGCCGGCATCTGGGAACCGGAGGATGGACAGGGCTTTCTGTGCGTCCCTGGACCCAGGTGGGCGCCGCCCGGGCACGCGGTGCCACTTCATCACTTTGGTGGCCTGCCCGGCGGCAGGAGAAGCGCGGTCGCCGGCCTGCGCTCCAGCCGACCACCGTCCCGAGGCCCTGCGGTGCGGGGCGGCGTCCGGGCTGGGGGCCGCGATCACCTCTTCACGCTGTGCAGCGGGGCAGGGGAGCACTGAACTGAGACGTGGGGACTGCGGGAACCCTGGTTCTTTTTCAAGCACCGACGTGACGTTGGATGGATGAATCCATAAACGAAAAACTTAGCAAAATCTAGGCCAGACACGCGCCGCAGCTTCGGCCTCTCAGGCAAGTCTTCCCGTGCTGTGCTGTCCTCTTCCCCGCGGCCTCCCTGCCTCGCGCTGTCCTCGGCGGGTGCCGCACACGACTCAGAGCAGCGCAGCCGCGCTCGGGCCACTCAAGCAGCTTCCAGCGCACGATCGCTGCTTCCGGACGTGAACCCGCTTCAGGGGACAGATATGTACGTGCTGACAAGTTATTTTCACAAATCCAGAAAGTTTAGCGTAAGAATACATAAGGTCACACAGCACCTGCCCTGTGCAGGTGACCCCAGAGCGACAGGCGCAACGGAAGTCTTGTTGTGAATGTGGGGCGACTGGGCCTGTTACTCGCGGGGCAGGGGGAGGCGGCAGGCGTGCACTTGTGGGTGGGGCAGCCGCCCCAGGAAGCCGTTTAGGTACCTTAGAAGGCGGGACATTTGCATGATTCCGACCCCGCAAATCCCTTCCTGAGAGTGTCCCCTGCACAGGCACACGCCTGTCCTTGGGCAAACGTGTGGGAGGGAAGTCGCTGACGTCCCTGCTGCAAACCTCGGCGTGCACCCCCACCCCGGTGCCCCCCGCGACCCTCCTGCCCCGTCGGGGGTCAGGCCATGCGTGAGGAGGTGAGGAGACCCCTCACCCCGGCTTTCCCTCGGCTGCTCCCTGCAGGCCAGCCATGCACGTGGGGTGTTCGCTCACCTACGCTCTTGCCTGCGGGGCTGTCTTGAGCAACTGGATCAAGAGCTGAAAAACCCCAGGCCGGGCCTGCACGGCCCCCGGCCCCTCGCACGCCCGTCGGCCATGTGGCCCAGCCCCCGGGGCCTCCCGGGGCGCGCGTCTCATTCCTGGTTTTAGCCAAGGGAAGAAGAACTAGGTTTCCTGTTAACGATGACACTCATTAGACGATTTTTTCTGGTGAAAAGCATGATCTAGAATTTTAAAGACAGTATAAAAAACAGTTTAAAGAGCACGGTATTTACTGTAATAAAAAATGTCCTGACTTTGTCCTGTTTTAAATTGCCCCAAATGAACTGTTTATTCTTCACTTTCTGACTCATGTTCACAGCCATTCAATGGCATAAGAAAACGTTGCGTCTTCAAAAGTGAATGAATTTCTTTCTGAAACCGGAGCGTAAAGATCTCAGCCAGCGTAACAGCTTCGGCTCCACAACGGCGAGGGAGCAGCGTGGCGCAGCCCGGCCCACCCGGCCAGCACAGAGGCAGCCGAGCCTCAGGGATCCATCCCCCCGGGACGCGGGAGCCGACAGAGGGAAACCCGCAGCTCTCCTTGGACGCGGCAGAGAAGCGGCACCACGGACGAGCCCCGGCCCGCAAACCTGGGGAGGCGGCGGCCGAGCGGACCTCCGGCCTCAGGACGGTGGGCTCCCCGACCCCGTCACTGAGCTCGGTGAGCACAGGCGCCTTCCGTCACAGCGGTGCGGTCCCCGGCGCACCCGCTGCCTCCCCACCCTGCACGCACAGAGGACCCTGTCGACAGGAAGCGCCCGGAAGGCGAACACGGAGACAGGACCGGGGGCGCAGGCCGCTGGGGCGGGGGCGGGGCGGAGCCTGGCAAGGGCGTGAGGCCTCTTCTTGAACGAAGGAAGATATTCTACCACTGATGCTGGCGAACGGTGAAAAATCCAGTGAATAGACCCCAGACCCCTCGACCGCACACTTCAAGTGGCTGCACTGTGTGTCCCGCCAACGACTGCTCGAGGCAACCGTCCCGACCCCGGCGCTGGGGCGAGGGGCAAATGGCACGGGAACGGCAGGGCCACGTTCCTCCCCCCGCGGCCTCACGCACTCGGCCCCTCCCTGGAGTTGCTGGAGCCACCCCGCACTTTTGACAAACGCCCTCTCCAGGAGCAGAGAGTTCTCTGGAAAGAGACCAGGTCTGCAAAACTGCATGGTGGGAGGAACACAGAAAATTCTAGAAACTGTGTGAAAGACCCAAGAAAAGGCGGAACAGGCGGTCCCGTGAGGACCCATCGGTGCCGCCTCGGAAGCAGCGGAACCCAGAGCTCGTGTGTGCGTCCGCGCGCGGGTCCCAGCTGCGGGGCACAGCGTGCCCACGCCGAGAACACACAACAGCACGCTGCCAGCCAGGCGTGAGCGCCCCTCCCTCCCGGCCCAGCGGAGCGTCTGTGCTTCACTTCGGTTCTGACACCACCTGTGTGGAGTGGGCGTCATGCCCACAGGTCAGTGAGCGGCTCAGCGCCACATGGCGGCCCCGCCGAGACACCGACCGCGAGTCACCATGTCACCGGTGCTTCTGACTGACGGCTGTCAGTCGGGGATCAATGGCGCTCAGCCCTGGGTTCCGTGGTTTGCTGGAGTGGCTCAGGGGACCAGGGAAAACAGCATCCCTTTCAGCTGCCTGTGACCCTAACAGGCAGTGTGTGCCCGTGGATAGAGAGACTCGCGCTTCCTAAGAGATCCCGGTCAAATGCGTCCTGCTGAGCCGGCCGCCACGCTGTCCTGGCCAAAGGACAACACCCAGACCCCCTGTGCAACGCTGAGTCTCAGCAAGAAGGACGAAGCCACCAGCAAGCAGGGCGTCTCCGGTGCCAGGCGCAGCCTCACGGTCCGCACGAGGTCTCCATGCCTCCTCGAAATCTGAAGTCTCTTAGCTTAAACTTACTGATTGATTGATTGAGAGAGAGGGCGAGAGAGAGAGAAACACTGATGTGTTGTTCCGCTCCCTGACGCATTTGCGGTTGGTTCTTCCACGTGCCCTGACCGGGGATCGAACCCTCGGCCCTGGCGCGTGTGGCTGACACCCTGACGCGTTAGACGTCCCGATCGGTGCCCGGGCGGGTGGGACCGTCACGGAGGAGGAGACAGCGGAATGCCGGGTGGTATCTGTGTTCCGCCTGAGTCTGGGCGGCAGCGCTTCCACGCCCCGTGACGCTGGCGGGTTGACACGCTCCTCGAACCCCTGTGTCCCTGCAAACGGCAATGTTGCCATTCACGCTCGGCGCCCGCGGGGGACTGGCCGCGATGCGGCCGCTGGCTGGACAGCAAGGAGCCGCTGGCGGAGGGGACGCGTTCAGCTTCCTTATCAGCTCGTCACGTTCGCAACAAACTGCGCGGCCCTGTCCCTTCCGTGCGCCGCTAACGCGGAACTGTCAGAGACGGCGAGGTCTGGGCCCGGTTTTAACGAGAACGGCCTTTCCTAGTTGGAGCAGGGGGGCTCCCTTTCCAGTGACCCCAGGAGCTCCGTTCGGCGTCAGCCGACCCGGGCGCCCATCACGCAGGGGACAGGCATTCCCGGAGCCGCCCACGCGCGCGTCCACGGGGGCGGCGGAAGGACTTACCCCGCCGACCTTCTCCAGGTGGGACGCGTCCTTCGCGAAGTCGGCGAGGGCGCCGTTGACGTACCAGGTGAAGGCCACGCGCAGCAGGGGGTCGTGCCGCACCTGGCAGGGCAGCAGGACACTCTCACCCACGACCACGTCCAGGCCGGACGGCGCCACCGTCATCCGCGTGGGCTCTGGGGGCAACGGTGCGGTTTCAGGCAAGCCCCGCCCCCGGCTGTCACGTGACGGCAGCGGCGCGCCCAGGCGGGGGGCCCATCTAACGCGGGCGGCAACGCCCGGGTGCGCACGGAGGGGGGCGCACCTGTCTTCATAATTGACACTTTCAAGGTTCAGCGGACACTCTTATGTGTATCTACAGGGCCTTTCCTTGGATCCGCAAATTCTCATTAGAGGAATATCTGAATTCACAGGACACACGTGTTTAAAAATGGGAGCCCCCTGTAAACAACAGGCACGAAGCTCCCACCCAGTCGGGCTCGAGGGAGACTCATGGCCCCGCGAGGCGCAGCGGCAAAGCGAGCCGCCGCGTCCCCTGCTCGGCCTGGAGGGGGAGGGCTCTGTCAAACCCACCCGGCGGAGAGCGGCACAGGGCGCTCCGAGCAGGCACAGAGTGGGAGACGAGGCCGGCGCGTCAACCTGCCCCCTCGCCGACGTCCTCGTGGACACGGCGCCCCCACCGTGGCCTGTGTGGGTCGAACCCTTTGGCCGCACCTTCCCCATTTCGTTGGTCCTGTGTTGCAGCAAAGGCCTTTGACAGTCACTCAAGTACGCTGACTGCGCCTCCTCTACTCGATTCCCCCTTACTCCGTTCTAGCAGCCCTGCGACGGCCCACCTGCCCCCGTCAAGGCCCCCAGAGTCCCCCGCATGGACCTGGAGGCAGCGTTGGCGCCCTGTGCCCGTCCCCTCCCCCACACCCCCTGCCCGCGGCCCGACCTCCGCTGGCCCTGACTCTGTCCATGCTGCGTGTCTACAGCTCGGCGGCTTCTGCCCTCGGCCTCCCCTTCTCTCCCCGCCACGCGCCGGCCTCTGCCGCCCCCCCACCTGGGAGGGCACGGCCTGCCGTGCAGTCCTTCTCCTCCCGGACCGCGACGCGCACGCGGCGCACCTGTGTGACATTCGCCCACCTGTGACAACCAGGCGTGTGGACGCGTTGGCTCTGCCGAACTGGTTCTCTGCGAAGCAGGTGTACGTCCCGGCATCGGCTTTTGTCACATTGGCTATTTTGAGGCCTCCGTCTTTTAAGAGAGAAATTCTAAAGGACATACAGGTTAGTTAATAAACATATGGCAGTCACATTTCCCCCCAAATAAATATCAAGTCTTTAAACAGAAGTGTTGCCTTAAGCGGGTACTTTTAAGGCCAGTAAACCAGCTGTTCCCTTCTTTGGAAAGGAAATTAAGAAAATGAAACAAAGTTTCAGCACACACACCTGCTGAGGGGGAAGATGCTACAACCGACACCCGCCCCCCCGCCCCCCGACCTCGCTCAGCGCTACTGGGCACCACACCTCATCTGGGAGATTTCTTCATCAAATGAGTGTGAAATACTTTCCAAAAACACACGGTGTGACAGTTTGGGGGAAATTACAAGTAGATAGGAGGCTATTTCTCCTCAATCTGAAACAGTGTATGAGAAACAGCAAACCCACTGGCCTTTTATTAGGAACCTGGGAGAGGCCGTGTGAGCCGGGAGAACCCAGATTTCACGGAAGAGAATCAGCATTGTCACCGTGAGCTCCGGACCCTCCCAGCTCGGGCCCCTGAGTGGTTGGTGGGAAACGCCAGCCGGCACCTTCTACACGCTGGGCGCTGTGAGCCAGGCAGGAGGCCACTTGCCCGGGGCCACGGGGAACAGGTGAGTTCCTGCCTGCGTAACATGCTCTCAGGACACGGCGAGGGGGAACGACGGGGAGTGGGGGCCGCGGGGAGCCGCGGGGAGCCTCGCCGAGCAGGCGTCACGGGAGCCGAGAACGAACGAGGAGGGCCTGCCCGCCCGCCCGCAGCCCCACCCAGAATCTTTGCTGCGCCTCTTTGCGATCCTCGTTATTTCCCCGTCTTTTAGTTCCTGACGTCAGGACCACTGATGCCACGCACTTGGTGCCTGGCAGGCCCTTTTCCTCTCACGGTTCACAGGTGTGATACACGAATGTCATTTTTCCCCGGAGGGCTGGCGGTGATCTTCCACAGGACGTTGCAGCCCAGCGTCTGGACGATGCCGAGCAGGGCCCAGGGCCGCCTCCCGCCTGTGGGCCGCGTGGCATGGGATGGGCGAGGACGCTGAGCACGCGGGACCAGCGCGGAGGCTCGCAACTCAGCCTCTGAGCGTTGTCCACTCGTGGCCAGATTTTTATGGGCGTCAGAAATGTGATTCGTCCGAGTCTATGTATCAAAACTATACCAGCTATGTCTTCTGTGTTTTTATACACGGGTATATACACGCGTGTTCCCTCAACAGCCCGCTCCTCTCTCCCACCGGCATCCTGGTTGTGCTCTTGTGAGGAAATTCTGGGCGAGTTCAACTCGGCGCACAGCTCAGTCCAGCGGACGGAACGGGCGTGAACTGCGGAGGACGCGGGCATCATCCAGCCCCTCCTCCACCCACCCGTCGTCTGCGCGGCCACCCCCAGGCTGGCCAGGAGCTGTGGGGGGCGGGGGAGGACATCCGGGAACAGCGCTTTCCCTATTTTTGATACGAAGTCTCAAGTAGAAATCTAGTAAAAAAATCAATTTTATGCAATTCTAAGAAATAGTTGCAATAAATTAAGAAAACGATAGGTACGTGGGAAAATATCCAAGAACGAATGAAATGAACTCAATTTGGTGAGCTCTTTCAAGGTCGAGTGTTTTGGAAAACGTGGGATGTGTGAGAAGGAGCCGGTCCTGTGGGGACTTCAGTTGAGGGGCCAGCGGGGACGCACGTGGTCCACGCCCACTGTCCAACGTCCGACACGGCCTCCGGCGTGGAGCTGTCCCCGAGGGGCACATGCACCCCGCGCGGACCGCGAGACCCGCCGCGTCACCCCCATTCATTCCTCCACGTCGCCTGGCCCCCGCAAGCCGCTGACTCCAAGCTGCCCCTCACTGGCTCTCAGCTACACCCCCGCCGGAACCCGCCCCGCCAGGCCCTGGCACAGCTGGCGTTCGCCCTTCCGCCGCCTGCTTATCCTGTTTCCAACAGCGCCAACATTTTTACCACGGACCCCGGGGTCCCCGGCCTGGACTCGGCCCCGCTTGCCCTCTCCTCCTCTCCCTGCCGCTCTGCGTGGGCGTCGAGGACACTCCAGGCTCCCTCCTGGTTCTGGAGGTCCACCCCCCGCCGCTGCCCCGGCCTTGGTTCCTGCCACATCCCTCCCTGGAAGGAGGCTCTTCCAGCTCTCGGCCTGGCCCTGGGCTTCTTGGCTCTCCCTTCTCCGCCCGAAGTCACTTCCTGGAGAAAGCCTGTCCTGGGAAACTGCACCGAGGTATCTTCCTGCCCTCGCTGCAAACTGTGTGTGCCTTCGGCGAGCACTCCAGGAGGGGCCGTGCCGGCCTTGCTCTGCGAGGTCGCCGCGGGGCCCAGAGTGACGCGAGGGACCCACAGAACGAGGGCCTGGGTCTGCCAGGCCTGGCGTCCACTCCCAGCTTGCCGTCTGGGGAAGGACTCAGGTGGTGCTTTTGCGGCTTCCTGGCCGTGTGTGAGCCTGACGTCTGGGAGAGACGCCCGCCTTCCCCGCAGGGCCACGCAGTCGCTCGCTCCACGGTGTTCTCTACGCTCCCGCTTTGCTCGCCTGCACGGACGTGGAGACACAGCTCCGAGGCCGCTTCTTCCCCGGGGAGCCGCTCCCCCACCACCCAGGGCCCAGACGCAGCCGACCTCCGTCTCCCACGGCGCCTGTGGACCCCTCCATGGCAGCCGCCTGCGCTGCAGACGCGGCCGCGTTCCGTCTCCTGGGCCCGTCCCAGCCGTCCTGGAGGCTGCCGCTAACGGCACCCCTTTCTCTTCCCAGATGCCCCGGGCTGGAGAGTCCCGGGGTCCCCCCGTGCAGCCGATGCCAGGCTTCCCACGTCCCACGCAGGCGGCGGGGCTGCGGGGGCTCGCGCCGTTTCTCACTCACGGGCGCATGGCCCGAACTGGGCGCTGTCCCCACGGGGTGGGCAAGCGGGCAGCGTGGGTGCCCTCCCTGCAGGCAGGACGTGGGACACGGATCTCTGCCCAACCAGCACTGCACACAATGCCTCTGCTCCGCAAAGGCCAGCGGTGAGAGACGCCCTCGCGGGTCCGGGGGCAGGGGCGGAGGGCTCGCCGGGCCGCGGGCCGTGCCTGAGGCTGGACGCGCCCAGACTCGCCATGGCGGGGGGCGCACCTGGGCCCAAGGAGGTTAAGGGGATGATGGGGCGGCGGGCAGACAGGGAGAGGCCGCCTGAATGTGTGGGGACCCGCAGATTCTGATGGGGGGAGAGAGAGGGAGAGAGGAGAGCCGAGAACTGAGAGTCAATGGGAGGGGGCCACAGGGAAACTGCTCCGCACACAGGCCCTCCCTCTCCGTCCCAGAGCCCGAGGGGGGCGGGGGGCGGGGGGCTCCACCCACGGGAGCGGCGGCAGGCACCTCGCCAGGGGGCCTCGCCCCGGCCCAGTCACCCGCTGCCAGGCGCAAGTTCAGATTCTGCCCCCAAGTGGTCTCCCAAGCAGACAGCTCAGCGCCTCCTGAAAGGCAAGGGGAGGCGCTGGGAGCTTCCAAACCGCGTGAGGCCACATGGGACGTCGGAAGGAGGGGCCGGGGCTGCGAGGACGCTTCTGTGGAAGGAGATCAAGGTGTCTCCGTGGAGTCGAAGGCCCCTTCCGGCGCACGGCTCTGCGAGTTTAACAAACAAACGAGGCCGTGCAAACCCGGTCGCAGCCGAGAACCAGGGCAAGCCCCTGCCCCAAACCCCCAGGACCCCGGCGGTCACCCCACCCACCCCCGCCCGGGCAAGCAGCGAGGGCTCTTTTCTGTCCCCGAAGCGGCGCCTTTTTCAGGAACACCGCCGAAACAGAATCCTACAGCCTGCAACATGTGTTGCACTTTAAAAGCCAGCTTCTAACTATATGCAAAAAAATGCGTTGAGAATTGGTTACACTTTTAAATCATGGTCTGCATCATGGCTGTTCATATTTGGGGAAAAATCTTTCCTATTTTCCCCTTTTAAAAGCACTTAAATTTCCGTAGTGTTAAATGCTGCACGGAACATAAACAACTTGAGGCCACTGCGATGAAACACCTACCAGCACAGGCAACCGCATCCACGTGAAAGCCCCACTTTCAGAAGTAATTGGTGAATGCATTTTAAATACCACTAAGTGACACAGGAAAGCTAAACAGCCTTTAACACATGCCAATGGCTGATTCCTTCTTGCGAACCAGGCCTGTGTACATTCTCTGGGGCCTTTTCAATTTCACTTTGCTGAAAGGAGGAAAAAACCTCCCATTTTAATTCCAGTCTTGAAAACGTGGATTTGAGGAAACGCATAAATGCACAGGAAAGGGCCTGCCGTTGTTTGGAAAGTGTGCTTCCAGCAGGGACAGAGGCGTAACTACTTCTTCTCGATCATGAAAAATACGCAGAGAAAATACAAAGCAAAACCAGCCAACCCCCAAGCCAAACCAAACCGCTCCGCCCCCCGCCGACGCCGGCAGAGTCGGGTTCAGTCTGCCTGTCCACCTGGGGGTCATGCTGGCCTTCGACGGACGGCGACAGGGAACTCACTGCTTATAAATCGTAACCACTGGACGCGCAGACGGGGCTGTGAGGACGGCCCTCCCGCCCGCGTCTCAGAGCCGTCAGCCCAGGGCCCGGCGGCCCCGCCCGGGCACCGCGCACTGACGGGCACCAGCCAGGACGACCCCGCGCGCCGCCCGCGGCCGCCGCCGTCCACCTGCGCTTGGGCCTCGCTCCCCGGTCCCCGATTCACGCAGCCTCCCAGTGCACGGGCACGTCCGGCTGGGTCTTCAAGGGGCGCCCCCAGCTCGGCCGCCTGCAGACCGAAGGTGACCGGGCGCCGTGTCCCGCCCCCTCCCTCCAGTCCCGTCTTCCTGAGCAGGTCGCCCCTCTGCGCACCCTACGGGAGCCCACGCCAGAGACTGAGGACTCACCCCGACTCCATCTGTCTTCGCGTCGCTTAAATCTTCAGCTGATTGGCGCCAACGAGCAGCTGACTCAACCCCTGCCCCCACCTCTGTTCCCACCGCCTTTGGAGTGGGCCAGGCCGCACTTTGCCGGGGGCTCCGCACCCCACCGCCACCACTGTGGGTTTTTTGAACAGAAGTTTGATCTGACTTTGCCACTGCGACCGACTCTGTCGCTGCCGGTGGCTGTGGGCCAAAGCCTAGGCCCGGGGACTCGGCAGCCGGGTCCTGCACTGTGACCCAGCTCCGCGCCGGCCCCTCCCCTCCCACAGCCCATCCACGTGGGGCAGGGAGCACCCGCTGCCGGGCCTGCCTTTCTGGGAGCCTGGGCACCTCTGTCGCACTGAGAGGCTGTCTCGCCCGAGGGCTGGCCACGCCTGGCCCGGAGGCGGCCGTGGGGGGGAGCCGCTGAGGGCCCTGCACATCCCCAGCTGAGCCTCACACGACGGCCTGCGCCGCCTTCCCAGACCCTGGGGAGCCGAGAGCAGCGGCACGGGCACCTCTGCGAGGGGCTGGCACGCCCAGTGTTTCCACAGGGCAGGGGGCGCTGGTGCGGAGAGGGCAGGCGGCGCTCCGTGCACGCGGAGCCCTCCTTGGCCCAGAGCAGCACTTCGGAGGCCTGGTCCGGAGCTAATCCCTCGTCCCCTCGGCTGGGAAGGCGCGCGCGCCTTGAAAGCAACTGCGCTGGCTTCTCCAGCGCTGTCCTGCCATTCAGGAGCCTCAGCGACTTGGGGCCCCGTTACAAGCTGACCCCGTGCTGAATGAAGGCTCACGCCCCAGGAGGACACCAGTGACGCCGACGTGCCGTCTGACTCACACGGGGGACGCAGGCGTCAGCCCTCACGGGGACGTTCAGTTCTCAGGTGTCTTTTTCTGCTCTAAGGTTCGAATGATGCTACAGACAGAAAAAACCACAGGCCCGTAGACAGACGGATACTGACAGACAGATGGAGTGACCTAGATATGATACATTTATCTATGTGCCTGTATCATACATCCACATATTGGCTTAACCCAAAGCGTATTTGCTACCAGCAGCCCCTGCGCGGCCAGAGAAGGCGTTTATGTTCCCCAGGAGCTTTGTAGTCGCTGGAAAAGCCCCGTTCATGCCCCAAAACAACCAGGACAAAGAAACCCTACAAAACTGATGGGTTTTCAATCTTGCCATCAACACCCCGGCAAAAACTTCTGCCTTCTCTTATATTTTCAAGTCCGTCAATGAGTCCATTTGCCCCCAGAATGGGCTTCTGAGCAGCCCCAACGGACCTGCCAGGCGGAGGGGTGCCCAGCGTGGTTTCGGCCGCAGACCAAGTCACGGGCGCCCAGTCACAGGGCCCAGCACCCCGAGACGCCGAGCCCACGCCGACTCCACTAACCCTCGCTCCGCCAGCCCCCCGCCCCGCACTGGTGCCCGGACACCTTCCGAGCGCCGCCTGCTCTCCTGTTCCCTTCTCGGTGCTCAGGCGCCTGCTGGGGCCCCCCAGGCAGCCGGGACAACGCCCCACCGAGGCGCAACCCTCAGCCGCCGGCACTGCCCTTCCCCCGCGTGACCTGCTGTCGGGCGCTGCCGCGCAGTCGCAGGTTTCCCGGTGAGACCGCGGCCCTCGTCCTGCCCGTGGCCCGTCCCCGGGCCGCACCTGGCCGGGCGCAGCTCCTCGCGCAGCAAAGTGACAACGGCCGATGCTGCGGTGGCCCCGGCCCCCGACTCCCCCCGAGCGCCCCCAGCTCCCGCTTCTCTGGGGCCGGGCCCTCGGTCCCCGCGCCCCACCCCCGACGTGCCGGGCGTGCGCCCCGGTGCTGTTCCCAGCCAACGCGGCTGCTGGCCAAGTAACTGAAATCCTGTATTTTGTCACGTACAATGCGCACGCTTTTGTCCAAAGCTTTGAGGGAAAAATAAGGATGCACGTTATAAATGGGTAGTTCTAATTATGTATCTGTATAAATGTTTTTTTAACTCTTTATGCTCATGTGTTAAAACTGTAATTCTGGAAAGTAATAACAATATCTGTGTGTTTAAAAATAAATACTAAAATTTCTTTGTATCACAAAAAACAAGTTTTCTAAATATAGATAAATAAATAACTGAATTAGAAAATTAAAATGAAAGACTTTTTTCCTGGAAGTTTGGGCCGAAAATGTGGGTGTGCATTGTACACAGCGACGTACGGCGCCGGGCTCCCCGGCTGTTCTCGGCCGACGGGTCCCTGTGTGGGGGCCGGGGGGCAGGGGCTGGGGGGGTACCTTCCGTCCTCGCGCACGGCTGCCTCGCCTCTCTTCCAGGAGGCCCGGGCCCGGGGCGAGGCGCGGGGCCGGCAGTCCAGGGCCACCTCGCTGCCCACCTGCACGCGTGCCAGCTTCCTCAGGGGCGCGCTGGAGAAGTCGGGGGCGGCAGCTGCGGAGGGTGGAGGGCGGGGAGGGAGGAGGAGGGCTCAGCGTCCGCGCCCTCCACAGGCAGGCTCTGCGTGGCCACTTGTGGCGTGTCTGGCCACACGGAACCTGCCGGGCTGGTTCACCTGCTCCAGGAGCGCCACACGCCCTGTGTCCACGTCCCATCAACTCCCACTGCGGCCTTTTCTGCCCAGTTCTAGCCCTTGAGACAATTGTCCTACGTGGAAATTTTAACGACAGTTTAAACTCGCTCCATCCTGAGTGCACTCAAGTTAACGACACCGATCACAGGACTCCTGTGCAAATTAGTTCCACGAAGACGACAGCCCACTTCCCCGAGACCCCGAGGGCAGGAAGGAGCGGGGCCCAGGCTCCCCAGTCGGCGCCTCGCCCACTGAGCGCATCAGGCCTAGCTGGACACGTCCGGCAGCGCGACAGCAGGCGAGGCCGCTCCTTTCAGGCCGTAAGCGGCCGCCTGGAACTGGGGCTGTCCTCCCGCGGCCCCAGCTGAGAGCCCCAGAGCTGCACGCTCCCCCAGACAGGGGCTGCTCCGTGTGACGGTGGCCTGGGGACAGGAGGCCACCGTCCGCGCTGGCTCCCAGCTGCAGCCTCACTCGGCCGTGACCCCCGCTCTCCTGAGAGGTCACCGACGGCAGCTTGACCAGGAACCCCGACCAACCCTGCTGGAACCTTATCGGATGCAGGCATGTGAAAGTGAACGTGTCTGCTGCCAGCCAAAGGGAGCACTTAAGGAAAATAACAAGACAGGAGAGGCCGAGTCTTACCCACGACCTTGAGCTCGGCGCTGGAGTAGATGAGCCCGTGCTTGTTCTCCGCTATGCACTGGAACATTCCGGAATCCGCCACGGTGAGGTTCGTGATGGTGAGGGCGCCGTTTTCCAGCTGAATCCTCTCCTAGACGGGGAGGAGAACGTCTGCACACACACGGCGGCGCCGCCTCGGCAGGACAGCGAGAGCCACCGGTGGGCGACGACACCCGCCCCCCCCCCGTTTCCGCGCGCCGTCCGACGGCCAGCTCGGAATGCAAACCCTTCCGCGCCCGAACGGGCGTGGCCGATGCCAGCCCAACAGCCACGCAGCGGAAACGCTGCGAACGTCCTGCATCGCAGAGGCGTGTCGGGGAGCCAGGCAGCCCCCGCGCCCCCTCGGGGCTGACGCCGCGTCACTTCCAGCTGGGTGACCGGGGAGGCTTTCCCCACTTCTACAATCAGGCCCATTGAAGACGCTAGGAATTCTGCGCACGACACAGGTTCTGGGAAACACCCATTTATGAAGGGCTTCTAGGTCGTATGAAACGTTGCGTAGGGACACGTGAAGGGACCGTAGTGCCTTTGCAAGGACCGCACGGCCCGAGAAGGGAGTGACTGGGAGAACCCGCGCTCGAGCTTCCGGGCGAGGAGGTGAGACACGCGTTCACCTCCAGAAGCCGCGCCCGGCGCCGCACGGAAAAAGGGAGCCGCGTCCTCCGCTTCCCTGAAGGAAGCCGTCCTCGAACTTCAAACCTTCAAACCGGAAGTGTGTCTGCCGCTTCACAGGCTGAAGTCACAACGCTGCCCCTCCGGGGGACGCGAGGTTAGGGCCCCCACCCCGGCGGCCGGGCGTCCACCCCCAGGAGGGAGGCTCGGGGCGCCCCCCGCACGGGGCCAAGGGCGGGCCGGCCGGCGCCTCACCTCCAGGGCCAGGGCCTCCCCGTTCTTCAGCCAGCGGTAGGAGGGTCTGGGCTTCCCGCTGGCCCGGCACTCCCAGCGCAGTGTGTCCTGCACGGAGGCCTCCACGTCCCGGATGAGCTGCGCCCAGTGTGGCTTCGCTGCAATGAGAACACGCCTCAGCCCTCCCGCCGCGGGCGGGGGTGATGAGAGCACGTCGCTCCCGGTGCGGCCTCAGAGGCGTCTCTGGGTCTGAGGAGGGAGGTGGCGACCTGGCACTTCCCAAGCCCAGCCCTTCCTGCTCTGTCTGCCTTCGGGTTCTGTGTCCCTGTGCCGTTCTGGTGTCTGTTCGTAGACGGCGACACAGGTGCACAGGACAGATTTTCACCTCCACGCGCCGTTTGAGTCACGAGGTTGCCACGGGGGACAACTCCCTCCTGAATGGCGGCAGACGCTGGTCCGACTTACACACTAGAATTTCTCGTCCACAGAAGAGGAACTTCTGTAGCTGAGGAAAAGGCATTTCCTTCCCGTTAGAAATAACTCTTCATTAAATACAGACCAGCGAGCCTCGCACGGTCCTCAGCGCTAATTAAAACACAAGCAGGGACGGCGGATACGCTGCTTGTCTCTGAATCACACGAGGTTTTATGAAAAAGGTGGAACCCACGCACCTCCAATTATGTATGCAAATCGGCTGCAAGTGGATTTATCACTCTCACTTAGAAGATGCTATTCGGAAAATTACTTTACAGATAAAAGCACACGCCACCTCCAATGGAAGCCACTCAGCACGCAGCGTGCTCGGCCCAGTCGCAGGCCCAGTGGGTCTCAGGGCCCACGCCGGGGGTGGGATGTCTCACGGGTCACGCGTGTGCATGTGCGGGTGGCCGGGGGGCTCACGTCAGCACCCCATGGGGAGACGCAGTTTATCCAACTCCACTTAACTGCAACCATGGGAAAACCTGCCTTTCCATTTCTAGCTCATAAAATTGCTTTCTCAAAAAATGAGATTGAAATGGAAATACAGCTGTTCAGCTTTTTAGAGAAATTGAACCTAAGTTTTGGCTTATTTCATTTTTTCTTTTTTTAATACATAAACTACCTGCCCACTCTGAAGGATAACGCAGTCCCCAATCCCTTCTTTCCATTAAAACACGTTTTCTTCTTTCAGAACCCCCCGGCCTAGAGGGACCGAGACAGCAGCCAGGCCTCGCGCGCCCAACCGACCCCCGGCTTGCAGGAGGATCCCCGCAGGTGGCCTCGCTCCCCTCCTTCCCCGCGTGATGGGCTGTTTGCCGGACAAGCCTGCCCGGCCGCCAGCTGCCTGTTAACTGCGATGCCCCCTTACTCCGTCCGATGAGACCCCAACGTTCTGTCAGGCCATCTTTTCTACATGGAATACGAGGGCAGAGAGCAGGTAACTGCAGTTACTTCCGCGAAACTGTATCTCACTGACGCCCGGGGCGCGGCCGTCACACAACGGGCTCAGGGCGCGCGGGCCGCCCGGACTCAGCATAGCGGATACGGGGTCACCTGCGGTGCCTCCCCTCCCCCTTGTTTACTCCCAAAATAACCCGATTTTTCATGACGCGTCCTCTCTTCCACCACCTCTCTTCGTCCCTAAAATCCAGGAAAGCCTGACCTTATTCCTGCTCCGTCTAAGGCCAGTCCCCGTGGAGGTGACGGTTTCAGCGGTCAGCCCGGGGCCAGCGGGGCGGGAGAGGGGCATTGGAGGCGTCTTAGAGAAAGGAAGGGTGCACGAGGGCAGCTGTGCCGGCCACCGGTGGCAGCCACATCGTGCCTCTCCGGGAACTGACATGCAGAGAAAGGGGAGAGACAGACGAAAACAGCAGCAGACGTCACAGAGATGAGGAGCCAGGGCTGAACTAAGGCAGCCGGGTGCCCGCTTGGCTTCGGGTTTCTCGTCCTGTCACGTTTCCTGCTGACTTGTGGGGGGTTGTTCTGCGCAGCTACGCCCTCCCCGGGACACAGTGAGCCGGCGGGGCCACCCTGGGAGCTCGTGGAGCGGCCGCCGCTGCTTGGGAGGAAGAGCTAACCTAGGAGGAGCGCGCGCTCGCTTTGGGGTGGCCTGAGAGCTGGAGCTACACGGGGAGGCGCCCCCGGCCGACTCCGTCTGTCCCGCCCGCACGGGGACCCGGCACCTGCGCCTGCCAACCCACGTGCGCGAAGAGGCAAGGTCACCCTCAGCAGCCTCCGCGCTGTTCCTGACGGTCCGGGCGTCTTACAGGGCACGGCAGTGTCGACCGGGTGGCCGCCGAGGCACGTGCACACGGCTCGTCTTCCTCGGGGGGATCAGAATAAACCGTGTCGCTGTGACGTGCGCCTCTGCGAACTTCCCCCCCGCAGGGTCCACCTGTGCTACACGGCGCCGCAACCTGCTTCAATTCCCAGCTTCAGGGATAAATAGACTGTGATGCAATTTTCCTTTTGCAAAGCGGCCAATTCCCATGCGTTTATAATGTTTCTAATGATCACGCTGCCCACAGATTCTCTGGCTTCCAGGCCCGTGATTTCACAGCATGTTTTATAAAATCATCCACTTGTATTTTCTACAGTGTGCTCCCATCAAAAACCCAGGGTATTTTTAATAAAAGGTATTTGCAAACACGTTTGGAATAGAAAGAAAATCTAATTTTCCTACAAATGAACTTTAAACCGAGGTAACGTCATTATCCTTTCCTCTTCCAGAAGGAATAGCTCGTCAAATAAACATGGTGACAGATCGCGGGCAGCGGCGTGGGCAGCCGCGTCGCAGGGACGGGCCGGGGCCGCCGCGGAGCCGGCCCAGGCATGGGGAGCGGTGGGGGTTGCCCCCCGCAGTTCCCGCCCGCTGAGCACAGGCAATAAAAGTATGGAACCACGCTTCCTAGAAAAGGCACCTCCCTTTGATGTGGTTAAGTGCCTAAAAGGTTGCTGTCGGGAGAAACAGCGAAATCTTTCATTACCATGGGAACCCTTTTAAAATGAGAGAAGAACAACAACGCCTCCCACCACAGAATTCTCGTTCTTGTCGACCCCTCTCAGGAGGCTCACCCTAACCGTAAGCGGGGCGGGCCGGACATCGGGCCTGCCGTGCCGGTGGCGCCGCCACGCCCCCGGGGACACCCACCGTAGTACGTGAGGCGCCCCCTGGCCACGTTGCTGCCCCGGGCGTTCTGGGCGATGCACTCGTAGGCGCCGGCGTCCTCCTGCTGGAAGCTGGGGATCTCGAGCAGGCCGCTGGACTTCCGCAGCGCGACCTTCCCGGGAAAGGGCAGCCCGTCGCCCCTCCGCCAGGAGATCCGGGGCACCGGGCTGCGGAGAGAAGCGTCGCCTCATGTGCTGCTGCTGAGAGCCGGGCGCGGGTCGGCTCAGCAACGCGAAGCCCGGGTTCGGGTCGAGAAAGCGGCCCTGGGCCTCGTCAGCGGCCCACCGCACAGCCCGGCCCCGGGGCGGGCCCCTTCGTGGGTGGTCTAGTAAGATCAAGGCTGCGCCCCTCCATCCCCGATTCAGTGTAAAAGCGCTAACACAGCTCACTGTATGTACAAGGAAAACACCGATTTAGTTCACAAAACTAGGCAAGCGGGCATCTAAAGTTTCGAAGTCAATGACACATGTACATTTTCCCCACATTTTCTTTTTCCTTTGCTTCTAAATGGGGAAAAAAAGTAGGAAACACAGAAAAGAAGAGTCTGCCAACTACGACCCCGGTCTCCCGTCTTGGCAGGCCGGGCAGGCGCAGAGGAACTCACTTTCCCAGGGCGAAGCATTCCAGTCTCACGGTGGAGCCTTTGGCAGATGGAAGAGTTTCTGGAAACTGTACTTCTATTTTCGGTTCATATTCACCCATGACGCCTGCAAACCCACAAAGCGAACAGCTGCACCGTTTCCTTCGGAACCGTCCCCTTTTCCCCACCGATGCCACTCTTGCAGTGGTTTGAACGGGCCTCCCCGATGGTGTACTCAGTCTCCCCGCCCCCGCCCGCTGGGTGCGTTTAGAAGCCATGCGGCCTCGGGACAAAAGCGTCACGTTAACAACCGTCCTCGGATCCTGAGATTCCTACGTCACCGATTACAGAGCAAATCTGAGAAAATCGGCACAGTCTGCATGCCACATAAAACGGGTGCCTCTGGCCTCTGGTACCCAGTTTGGACGTTTGTCCCACAGAAGCACGCGATGCGCCCGGACTTCTTAGAATGCCCTCAGGAGGAGGGATGGCTGGGATCTACTGGGTGGCACCCTGGTGCTGCGGACACTGACCTCAGACTTGGCAGACGGCTCCCTGCAGACAGGAAGCCGCAGCGCAGAGCCTGGGAAGGTCCCACCCAGTTACCGCCGACCGGGAGGTGCTCCCGGGGCACCAGCCCTGGCCCTGCATCGTGCCTGATGCGGCTCTGTGAACGGGCAGTTCTCGGGCTCACAGACCTGCTTCCTCCGAGGCCCGCGGGGTCGCCGAGGGAGCCACCCGAGGGAGCCGCCCGAGGTGGGGGGGTGACTGACAGACTGATACTGTCTGTGTTCAGCTTGTCCAGTGTGGTCACTTGATACACGTCCCTGGTGTGAAATGATTCTCTCAACCTGGTTGGCACAGGGAGCCCCTCACATAGACACCGTTTCTAATTTTTAATTTTTTGAAATTTTATTTTTATTTCAGAGAGAGGGAAACAGTGATGTGAGAGAGAAACGCTGCCTCTTGCATGCCCCCAGCGGGGGATTGATCCTGCAACCCAGGCCTGTGCCCTGACTGGGAACCAAACCAGCGACGTCTTGGTTTGTGGGATGACACCAACCATACTGGCCAGGACATTTTAAATTAATTTTTAACTTTTTTTTTTTTTTTTTTTTTTTTTGTGGTGAGAACACGGAATATCTGCTCCCTGAGCAAATTTCAAGTACACGATAGAGCGTTGTGCACTATGATCGCCGTGCTTCTGGTGGTGGAGAAAATGGAGGCACATTCATCAAAGGGCGCACACTTTCAGTTACAAGATGAATTAAGTTCTGGGGCTCTAATGCTCACGTTTTTTCTTTTTTCTTTTTTTACAAAAAGACCTTTTAGCCTGTGGCCAAGTCCCTCACGCTGGCGAAGGTCAGGACAGGCGACTTCATGGGAAGCCCCTTGGGCCAGGCTCACAGGGCCCTGGGCTTGGGGTGATGGGTCACGGCCTGGTAATGCTTAATAACGGGGTAACGGGCCTCTGGTTTCCACGCTGCACCGGTCCCTGTGCATGGTGACGCCGTGCCTGCAGGAGGCCTGTGACCATGACCTGTGGCCCAGGGAGTCATTTTAGACCCTGCACGTGTAATTATTCTCTGTTCTGAAACAAATGAAATGGTAACTCTTCAAGATATGCTGTTTGCTCTCCCCTGCCACGTCTTTGCCTGCATTCGCCCCTTTCCCCTGGGGCCCCCTTACCGTCGGCTCGCAGCATCAGTGGCGTGGGCGCGCCCAGCACTCTGCCGGCAGCCACCGTGCTGGTCACCACACACGTGTAGTTGCCTACGTCAGACGGCTCCACCTTGGCAATGTAGAGGTGGCCTGTCTCCTGCGAGACAAACCTCCGGCCATCTTCTTGCACGAACGTCGGATACTCATTGAAGATCCACGCATATGACAGCTCTGACAAAGTTTTGGGAGAGAAGGAAATTCCATTAAGGAAAGTTGCCCGCAGAATGTTCAAAACGCACCAACCCGCCTTTATGGCAAAGTGAGGCTGAGCAACTGTCACAGGTCACGAGGGGAGCCATATGGGATGGGTGTGTCCGTTTTGTGCTGTAAAGGAGGCCCACTGGCAGCATTCCCACAGGAGGGGACTGTCGCCATCACCTTACCTGCCCTCCTGGACCCCACCCCACACACAGTGGGGCCGTCCCCTTCGGCATGGACCCCCTGCACTAGGCGCGTCTCTGCTGCTCGTTCATGACCTCCCACCGTAACTGTTTCCTGACCTGGCACGTCCCACATTCTGCAGCAGCCTTGGGAACAACGCTGACCACACGGGTCTCAGGAGTCACAGAGAGGGACGGGGTCTGGGGTCTCAGGTGTGACACAGCCCCGCTCAGGGCCTACCCCTGTGGAGCCCCAACCCCTGCACTGAGGGGGCGCCTGCCACTTGGAGCCGCCAGCGCCTGTTGCCTCTGCCCACCCTTTTGCTCCCTCCCTCCTGGCACACAGCCCCTGTTCTCTCTCTCTCTCTCTCTCTCTCTCTCTCTCACACACACACACACACACACACACACACACACACGGCTTTCAAAGCTTGGTTCCAACTGGAGGCGGGGCCTGTTGGGGGCGCCTGCCTTCGCACGGCCGCTGGGCAGCCCTGCACCATCAGCCACCGCGCTCGGCATGTCTTCTGTTTGCTGGCCGGCCCTCCCCCGCCCACAACAGGCGATGCCTTCCGAACCCTGCCCACCCCACTCCAGCCGATTAGCAACACGAATTGCCCAACACGGAACAGCCCTCAGTCAACACGCACGGAGTCAGTTAAGAATAAATTTATGCTGCTAACTCCCTCAAGTCAAGTCTGAGCATTTTCTTGGACTTCGGGATCCGAAGGGCCAACTCACTCCCCGTGATGAGGAGCGGTGCCCACGTCCCTCTGCCAGCCCCGGGCGCATGGCTCCAGCACCGCGGCGGTGGTTTGGTGCAGGACGGTGGCTGGCTTGTCGGGCCCCGTTTCCCTCTATGCACGCATTCCCCTCATGGCAAGGGATCATCATTCTAATGCTTTTCCTAAGGAAACTCTGACAAAATCCAGTTGCCAAAAACACATCTCACAAACACGAGGTTCAAAACTATACTTAAGGCCCCGGCTGGTGTGGCTTTGCGGACTGAGCACCGGCCTGCAAACTGAAGGGTCACCGGTTCAATTCCCAGTCAGGGCACAGGCCTGGGTTGCAGGCCAGGTCCCCAGTGGAGGGCGCACAAGAGGCAACCACATGGACGTTCCTCTCCCTCTCTTCTTCTCTCCCTCCGTGTCTCAAAATAAAAAAAATCTTTAAAGAAAAGAAAGTTTATTTCCCAATCTTTCCTGTCAGGATCTGAAAGCACATGAGTTAGTCATTGTTTTGTATGAAGATTCAGACCCTTACAGACGTAGAGGAGGAAGCCAAGCCTGCCTCACGCACCCGGCGCAGTCACGGGGCCCCGCCCCTTCTCTGCGCAGACCCGTCACTGAGGCAGACAACACGCACGTGGGTCATGGAGAGAAGCCCCGCCCTGCGGCGTTGGGGCCCGTGGGACGGTGGTCAGGCACGTGGGGCAGCGCCCGACCGGAACTGTTACAGACAGTTACACAATTTACTGCACTCTGGGCCAAGGAGAGCAGACCGCAGTCATCCTATCAGGCCTGCGGAAACCTGCATGTGCAATAAACGCTCATGTTGCACCACCGAACAGAACACACGTCCCATCAGTACCTTTTGGGGATTTTTCAACATAATGTTATGTATGATAATAAATACGAAGTCACCATAAAAATGATAATTTCATGTACTCAATCAAGCTGGCTTTCCAAAGCCCCCCCACTCCCTGCATAAATTATACCTATGTTACGGCAAAAGTCTTGGTCACTGGGCTTTCCGTTAATGGCGCTGCATGACTATTAGGGACGGAAACATTTTTTACTAGAGAACAAAGAGGTTGAACAATCAAAGCTATAAATTCACAAAACGAATTCCTAAAACCCTGCTGCTAGAGTCACGAGCGATGAACACCCTGCTCCCCGCACCCCCTTCCTCCCGGCCACGCACGCCACGGCCGGCCACCGCGCCGCAAATACGTCGCCCGGCTGCTCTCCTGGAGATGCACAGACACGCGCACCGCTGACATGTCCCCTGTCATCACAAAGTCCTATTGTGAGGGAGGGTAATTCTCTGTACGGGCATTTTCTAGAAGAATTTCTAGAAGAAACTGCAGTTGGGCAAAATCATAAAATAAATTTGGGCCCTTTGCTGGGGTGTCCGCAGGGAAGACAGACCAAGCCCAGAGAAAGATGTGCTTAAAGGGCCCAATGCTCTTGGGGGCCCCTCCTGCGGGTCGCTTGCAGGTTCACACACAATCGGGGAGGGCACTTTGCCGTGAAGCCAGCAGGCGGTGCCGCGCGGGCTGGGGTGGGGGGAACGGTCGGGGACGCAGGACACAGGACGCGTGAAAAGACCTAAAGCAACGTAGTGAACTGAAGATGAGCTCGGCTGTGAAGAGCGAAGGGTTGACGGTTGGGATTTCGAAGATCACACCTCAGCGCGGGAGACGCCTGACACACCCACCTGCGCGTTGTGTTCCGGAAGCTGCTCTCTAGGTGGGTGTTGGGGGCAATGTCCCCACACACAGCAGGTCTCCTGGATCAGCCTCGATCCCTGGCTCATCCCCTATGACCTCGATACTGAGGGGCCTGAAGCCTGAACAGGGAAAGTGACGTTTTCTTCCTGGGTCCTCACTCGCGCTGACTCTGGGCCCGTGCTGCCCGGGGGGTGGTGAACCGACCGTGTGGGACACAGATGGCTCGCTGGGCGCTGTGCGCACCGAGCAGCCGCCACGCCGACCACACGCCTGTCAGAGCCCGAGAGCGCCTGCCGGGGGGCCGCGGCCCTGCAGACCGTCCCCCACCACCTCCCGCTCGTGGAGCTGCTCCGTAAACTGATGCTCGATGGCCGTTAGTGGTTATGATGGTTTATTTACATTATTATCTCGCATTCTCCTGCTTAGATTCTTAAGTGAGACACTGCATTTTAACTTCAGTGAGAACCGTGAAACGACTTTACTCTTGTGAGGAGTAGAGGCCGGCCCTGGAACGACAAAGAAGGCGCCAGAAAGAGAAATGGAGAAGTGAGGAGGAGGAGAAAGGGGGATGCGAAGAAGGAAGGAGAGGACAAGTCGGAGCCCGCACTGGGGCTGCGACGCCGCGATGAGAGGGACAGGCCAGGGTCGGCCGCAGCCGGGGCCTGGGGGGCTCCTCCCCCGAGCTTCCCTCCCGCACGGCCCCCACCGGACTCCGAGCTGCAGGACGGCACCCAGCCCGCCTTCGCGTCCTCGGAGCCCCGGCGCAGAGTGGGTACAGGGGCGATGCCCGGGAGCCACGTGAACGAGGGGCGCTGACAGACCTGAGGCGGCCGTGACTCGCCGGCTGTGCTCGGCCGTTGGGGAGAAACCGAGGGGCCGCACTGTGTGAGGGCCGCACACCTGCGTGAACAATACATTTCTAATTGAAAACTGTCAGCACATTTTACGTGAAGCAGAGATTCTCCAAATTAACACAAGCCTCTTCTTTCCTCCTTCAAAGGCCCAATGTTCCCGTGTGTTTACCATCACACAGAAGGCCGGGTCCCACGGGCCGCGCAGACAGGGGCGGAGGCTCCCAGCGGCCGGGGCCGAGCCGCGGGCGCGAGGGCAGTGAGGCGTCTCCACAAGCTCTTCTCTCAGGTAGAACGTGCTGACTTGCCATTAGCACGCTTCTGCGGACAGCAAGACGGCCGTCCTCTGCCGAGCTCCAGGGCAGAGAATGTCCACGTGAGAAAGACTTATTTTGGAAAGTTTGATAAGGAACTGCAGCTGCAGGCCGTTGCGGTGATCATGGCACCGTTTTCAGTTCCAAAGTATAACTGCGCTCGGTAATTCCCTGTAACCATGGCAACACAGCGTGCCCTCCGCCCCCTGTGTTTACTCCTGAGGAATCAGAGGCTACTTAAAGTTCAAGGTCACCATCCTGCCTGGCCCGGCGAGCTCTGCGAAGGGTGAAACAGAGGCGCCGTGTCCTCAGTGTTATGAAGCTGCACAGTGGCAACCCGGTCACACAGGTGCATGCGGGCGCTTCAGCTCTCGGGAAGCACTGACAAGGTCCCCGCTGTGACCATGGCATTTTAAGGACTGCTCTGCACACCAAGGGCGACTGCTACGAGGAACCTGTATGGCCTAAGTGTGTGGATCCGTTTAACATCAGCTGGGAGCTCAAAGCCGGCAAGGATGCCCCGTGCCTTGGACTTCCAAGGAAGACAGCGCACCGTGCTCACAGCTCCCACGAGAGGCCCACGTGTGCTTGCAGGGGGAGGGGCGCGGAGAAAGTCTCAGTGGGGACAAACCTGTGACCTTGCACCACCAAAGTGCAAGCGCCAGTCCTGGTTTCTGCGAAGCCAACTCCATTTTTACTGGAAACATCCAGTGAAGGCTCCTCGCATGTGGTCCGCTGGCAGCAGAGGACGCACTCAGTTCACTGCTGGCGCTCGATCGCGGTGCAAGGTGAGTTCTTCTCCAGGCGCCATTTTCTAACTGTTCGTACCACAGGAAAAGACTCAGCCTGTCCTCACTGTGTCCGAATCAGAGCCGGGTGCTGGGCAACCGTGGACGGATGGCGAGGGGCGGGCCTGGGGGAGGGCCCTGGGCGGGAGCTCAGGCTCCAGGGGCGGGGGGGGCGAGGGCTTTGGACCCAACCTCCTCAGTGGGAAGCAGCAGCAGGGAAAGTGTTTCAGCTGGGCCGTCAGGTGACTGACACACACTCCGCGGTGTGAGCAACGTGCATGCGGACAGGGACGCGGGGCAGCCGCGGGGGCCATGGGGCATCAGACAGGGCGCTCCCTTGGGGGCACCCCGGCGGGGCTGGGAGGACAACCGTGGTCCCCTGGGCAAGGCCTCGGGGCCCTGGGTGGCCCCCGTCAGGACAGAAGCCAGGATCTGGAGAGCCCCCCGCGGGCCTCAGGCTGTGACACGGTCGGCTCGGGGCTGACGCTCTTCAGCGGGAAGGACGCGGGAGAGGGTGAAGGTCCGACCCCGCGGCACCGGCATCTCCACGTGGCGCAGCCACCGCACCCGCCTCCAAAGCTCCAGCCCCCCGTTTCCAGGAGCAGAGACTCTCACACGTGCGGCAGGAAGCGGGCTCCTGGGCGAGGCGCTGAGGAACCGGAGCGGACGCTGCCCTGGGCGCTCGGAAACGCCCGGCCCCTGACGCTCTTGTCACCAGTCACTCACAGGTGGGGCCCCCAGCCCCCTCTGCTGTCCCGTCGCAGTTGAAGGAGCCCTGTGCTTGGCCCCCAGGCCCCCGCGGACCCCCACCCTCCCTGGGGTCTCCCCTCAGCCACGCCCACGCCGCTTTCATCCACTGGCTCCTTCGGGCTTCGCCACTTCTTCTCCCATTTGGACCCACGTCTCACCCTCCCTCTTGCCCATCTCCAACTGCGTGTCATTTCAACGGACCCCGCCCTCACGAACAGCAGGTGTGGAGGGAACTCACACACAGCCTCCGCGACGCCTGTTCCGACGGCGAGTCTGCGGCACGGCCGTCCCAGCCCACGGGCAACGCCGGCGGCCAGGAGCTCGCGGACCCGTACGGGCGGAGGGAACGGCACACGTTTGCTGACCCGGGGGCGCTGCACCCACAGGACAAACGCAAGGGGGTGGCTATGCCTTCCGGGCGCCCGCGGCCCGGGGCGACCTGCCGGGGACCCTGAGCAGGGCCAGCCATCTCCGCGCCTGTCTCTCCCAGGGCAGCTCCCCCTTTTCCTCCCAACGCAGACTGGAGTTTGTGTTACTTTAAGAAAAGTGTTTTGTTCTTTGTTCCTTATAGGACAGAGTGCCCTAAACATAATCCAGGCGGCTGCTGGCCGTGATGCAAAGCCAGACTGGACGGAAGCCCGAGCGCAGGCGGCCTAGTCACCGGTCGTGCGGTTTCGCTCCGATCGGCTGACCTGCCAGGTCTCAGTTTCCTCGTCTGAGGAATAAGGGAAGTGCATTAGGTTTTTCTAACGTGTCCTGTGCCCGGCCCGTGACGGCGAAGCCCCGACGCAGGCGGAAAGCGGCCTGGCTTGCGCCTGAGCCACGGGCGGTGCTGGTCCTCAGAGACGTGTCCAGAGCAGGAGAGAATGGCACAGGGCGGATCCGACAGCAGCGGGTCACGGTCCGGCGGGAGAAACTGCGTTTCTGCCCTCGCTCCCTGTGCCCTTGAAGGAGACACACACGAAACAGGGAAACCTCCTCGGGGGCCCGGACGGCAGACGGGAGGGGACTCTCCGGTGCACGTCACAGCGCGAGCGCACACGGTGACCCCAGACGGGGAGGGACAGGGCCCCTCCTTCTACTTGATGGGGTTTCTACCGAATACGCGGAAGTGGTGGCCTTACGGATCCAGAGGGCCTTGAAACGGCTCTTACTGCGTCCTCTGGGGACACACGAGCCTCCCCCAGGAATTCGCCGGCCCCAAGAGAGCACTTCACACGGCTGCTGGGCGTCGTCTTGCCTACAGGCCACGCTCTGCAGAAAAACAGATGTGATAATCGGCTCAACGTGTGGAGCCATTTACGCAGAAGACGCCGTGCAATTCACTGAAGGACACTGTGGCTTTAACGCCGAAGAACATGCCGTATGTGTGAGTGTGACGTCTCAATACCGTAGCGGCCGGTTTTCCCAAAACAATATGCAGATGTCACATCATAAGATCACATCATAAGATCACAATGAGATTCCGGTCACAATCTTATCTTTTTAATGGGACGACTCTGACGTGTTTTAGGGAGAAAGTATTTGAAAGACAATATTGTTTTCTTTTTTGGCAAAACAAGGTGCACGAGGGGGGACCTTGCCCCACAGGTCACTAACGGCTGCGGCATTAGAATAGGTGCCGCCTTTCCAGGATAGTGAGCTGTGGGGCACACGCCCCTCCGTCCACGCGCCATCTCCTTCCTGTGGGCGGCCTCTTTCCGCGGCAAATCCATGGTTTTGCCGAAAGGCGAAGAAACCCCATGTGTCCGGTGCCTGCGCCGAGAAAACAAGCAGCTCAAGCAGAATGGCCACAGGACGTCACTTTGCCAGTAAGTATTTTGTCCCGGCCGGAGAGAGAAAGCAACGGGGGAAGAGACGGAGGTGAGTCTCCGCGCGGAGCACGTATTCATTAGTTCCCTCCCGGCCCCAAACGATGCCATTTCGTCTGTCGCCCTGGATCGCGCACAGCAGGAAATGAAAGGAGCGCAGGGGCTCCGTGCGGCGCGGCCATCCCGGAGCCGGGCAGCGGGCAGCGCGGTCGAGGCCAGCGGAACGTGTGATTCAGCGCTGACCTGGGGTGCGCGGCGCGGAGCAGGTGGGGCGGGGCAGACCGTGAGCGGGCGCCGCCGCCTGACGGGGCCTCGCGGACGCCGGGCTCTCTCGGCTGAAGGTGTGCGGCAGCCCCGCGCCCGGGCGCCGTCCCGCGCGCTCCTCCACTGGCTCTGGCCCCGTCCTGTCTCTGGGCCACATCGGTGCCTCGCTCAGCATTCCATCGTCCTGTCCTCATGTCCGTTCAGGCGCCGTGACCAGCGATGCTCGACGGCGCCCCTGCTGGGGGCGCCACACATACCCGTGCGATGGTGACCTTCGCTGCCAGATGCGCCGTGTTCCGACGGCTCCTCCGCCAGCCCCTCCCACCCCCTGCTCGTCCTGGGGCCTCCCTGTTCCCTCGGACTCGACAGCAGTGGCATCAGGCAACAGCGGCTCTGACTGCAGGATCAAAGGGAGACGCACACACCTCGCGCGTTAAGTCAAAAGCTAGCAGCTGTCAGGCTCAGCGAGGAAGGGGCCCTGAATGGAAGCCGAGGTGGGCAGACGAGTCGTGAACGAGAGAGAGATGTCCGCCCAGGACGTTAAAAGCGCCGCTGCAGGGCACGCACAGCGATAAGAAAGCAGACCGGCCTGGCTGCAGAAGACCCGGACATTTCTTGCGTTCCCTGCCCCCAAATCTTTTAAAATAGGAAGTTCGGAATATCCTGGGACATAAATGTTAACGGTAGGATATAACGCGACGTTGTGCCCAATCATAGGGACCTCAGGGTGCTCAGGTGTTAACGCCTCGTTGGCACGTGAAGGAGCCACGTCCCCCCGTTTGCACAGGGACGCGCCTGAGACCACAGGTGCGCACAGTGGGCTCCCCCTTGGCGGCTGGTGCCTGGGAGCTGCAGACGCATCTCCAGTTACCCTTCCTGTGACCCGGCATTTCCCCCTCAGCGAGTGGCCCGGAGAACTGCCGGCTCCCTGCTGCCGCCGTACAGCAGGGGACGAGGCCCCGCGGTCACGGGCAAGGCTGGGCACGTTCGCTCCTCGGTGGGAGGCGGCAAACCGCCAGCCAACGCGCTTCGGAGGAAATTAATTTCCCACCGGTCTCACAACTGTGTTACATAAATTCCCCTGATTTAAAACTAGGCATATTTCTGACATGGTTTTGAAAATCTGGTCTAAGTAGCATTTAAGAAAAGGAAAACAAATCTTTCCAGAACACACGGCGCGGGCCTTCAACAAGAGGTTCTCACTGTGTACATCTGGTCCCGGGATTATCTCCCCCGTACAGACACAGCGTCGGTCCCGAGCGCCATCACAGGGACCCAAAAGGAAGGCACAGGGCACAGGGCACAGGGCACGTCCAGGAGGAAGTGCGGCGTGTGGTCCCACAGCCGCCCGTGCGCTGGGACGCAGGCCCGTCCTTGGAGTGCACGTGGCTGAGGCCGGAGGCTGGCAAGCGGTCTGAACCTCTCTCGACGCCTGTCCCCGCGGAGCAGATGCCAGGGAGGCTCTCGCACACGCAGCCCCTGCCCAGCGCTGCGCAGAGCTTGGGCTGAGCCGCTGCAAGCGACTCGGGACGGGGGCGGGTGGGGTCTCTGGGACGCCCTTGCCCTGCAGGTCCTCGTGGGATCCTGGGTGCAGCTCTGCCAGAATTTCTGTCTTCGGGACAAGTTCCCAGCACCGGGGGTCCGCACTCCCCTGATTCCAGAGGACTGTTCGCCAACGCGTCCCCCATGCCTCTGCGTGACGCTCCCCTGGGGTCCAGGAGACGGCTGGCAGGGTGTCCCCAGGGCCTGACCGGGACCCCACAGGACAGAGACAGGGCGTGACCATCTCCACACGGTCCGCTCCATTGTTTTCCCATTTTCACGGGCAAAGGTTCTCGCGTCCTTCTGCCACGAGGCTGCGCGGGGCCGAGGAGGTGCCTCCCAAGGTGCACATGGTCCGAGTCTCTGTACACACAGGGAGGCCGCGCGCGCCGCACACTCTGTCTTCTCGCAGCCCTCGGAGCACTGCCGCAAGCTGCCCGAACTCCCGTCACGCAGGTTCAAGGAATCTGTCCCCGATCACGTGCGTAAGACCTGGAAGTGGACTAAGTTCATAGAAATACACAGGCTTCCCCTGCTATCCAGGAACAGGTGCCCACAAAGCCTCTCGTGAGCCGAAACGGCACAAAGGGTGAGAACCACTCACCCGCATGGAAACGCTGCCAAGCGTTTCCAGGCCCCGAGGTGACGCGCCGACCACAGCAACCGCCTCAGAGGCCGGGCAGGCGGGAGGGAGTGTGCGCTCACACGCAGCTGGCACACCACCTCCTGTAAGGACCTGCGTGTCCATGGATTTGGGTGCCCATGGGGGGCGTGGAAACCCCTCCCCGTGCCTGGGGATGACTGCTGTGTCCTGGGACGGAACCCTCACAGCCTGGACCCTAACTTTCCGCCCAGAACACTTCCGGCCGCATCCCGCGGGCCGTGTGGCGCCTGCTTCCTCTGCCCAGGAGCCCGCGCTCGGCCTGCTGGCGCGTCTGCAAAGTGGCAGCCGGTCCAGCTGCCGCGTCGGGGTCTTCCCCCGCCTACACGGCATTCTGACTCGGATCACAAGGACCCGGTGATGGCGAGGCGGCGCTTCCTCCTGCCCTCTGGGTGTGACCGGGCCTGAGGATGCCACACCCCCGCGCACCTCACCTGTGGCTGAGGGGACGCACCTCTCGCTGCGCGTGCAAGGCCGCCGAACCGCACTCTGCCGCGGCAACGGGACCAAGACCCAGAACCACAGCAAAGGAAACCTGGGCACACCCTCAGGTTTACGAGCCCTGGGCCACGAGAGCTCACAGCCTCAGTGTTACAGCCCCGGAAAAAACACAAGGCATCACACGCGTGTCTACACGTGGTTGGCAATGTAACGTTTTGGTGCCAAGAATTAGCACCTTGTGTTTATACCAGATGTCAGGTTCGCAGCTTCTCGCTCTGAGCTGTCAAAATGTGTAACGCAGGAAGAAACGCCGAGCCGTCCCGGGGGACGCGGGCGGCACTTCAAGGCGACAAGAACGCAAAAGCCGCGTGGGCAACACACGTCCCACCTCGGGTGCCGTTCCCTGGCATGAGGGCCTGCGGACCAGGTGTGCAGCGTGGCGTGTTCGGGCTGCAATGTGCCGGGTCGCCGAGAGCCCGCGGAGGGGGCCCCTGGCCTGGCGGTCGGCGACTACGGGTGACCGACGGGCCGGTTCCCCACGAGGACGCCCCGGCCGGCTGCAGCCACGGCGACGGACGCGAAGGGACCGCGCCCGACGTCGGGCATCGCCAGAGGCTCGGAGCCTATGAGCTTCCCCAAGCCCTGCGCTTCCTCCCCGACGTCTCCTGACGACGCCACGAGGACACCGCCCCCCGTCAGGGCTCCCACGGCCACGACGGAGGAGCCACGTTCTGGCCACGGCCCCATCGCTCGCCAGTGAAACGAGACGCGTTGCCCCTCGGCGGCCGCCGCCTTCATCCTCTGTCAGCACAGAGTCCGTCTGCGAAGGACGCTGCCCTGAGCAACACCGTCCAACGGAGGGAAAGGCGGACCCGGCGCCCCGAGGACTTCCCCGAGGACTTCCCCACCCCCCGCCCCCAGCGCCAGGCAGGGGACACCGAGAACTTCCCGGGGGAGCGGCGGGGGCGTCGCGCGGGTGCGCCCCTCCCTCGGGCGGCGGGTGGGGAGTGGGTGTGGGCGACGTCGCCGGGAGCCCTCCTCTCGGGGAAAACGTGAGACCCACATCGACCTGGTCAGAGCCCCGGGAAGTCACCGAGTGACGCTCTTGCGCTTTCCCTACAGGCTGAACACTGTTTCCCGCTCAGCGTCTCGCATTGTGCACGGTGCCTGTTTTGGCTGCACAAGGGCCCGCAGCGACGAACGCCACCCTGTGCCACACGGGGTCTCTGGGGACGGCACACGCTGACGGAAGCGTAAAGCCACGTGGGGACCCAGGAGTCTCCCTTCGGCTCGCCCCACGGCGGGGCCCCGGGGGCAGGCACGGCAGGACGGCCCCGCCTGGGACGGGCGCGGGAAGGTTGGCCGACGTCCGGCGGGACCCCAGAAAGGGAACGAGACCGCTCTGGGCGGCAGCCCCGCCGTCGGAGCGTCGCCCCGAGCTCCAGAAGGCCGCGGGCTCGACCCCAGCCGGGGCACGCGCCGGACGGGGCCGATCGATGTTTCTCTCTCACATCCACGTCTCTCTCTCTCTCCCCTCCCCCCTTCCCTAAAAAATCAATAAACATTCTCAGGTGAGGATTCAAAGAAAAAAACAAGACTGGGCTGCAAAATGCACAACCCTTCCAAATAAGTTATGTCATGAAAAGCTTAAGATTGTCTGAGAAAACCAGGAAAAAAGTCCTTGGATTTCTGGACCCAGGACCCCGGTGGACACGGGGGAGTCAGCGCCCGCCCCCCGCCCCCCGCCCGAGACACGACCGCCTTCCTGGAGCCGGGTCCGGGGAACATCGCTGGCCGTCCAAACCAACTTCCAGCAAAAATCAAATTCGGCCTGAAGAAAGGTGCCCGAGTCTGCACCCGCCTGTTATGAGATCTCCCAGCAGAGCCCCGTGACTTTGCTCTGTGTAACTGGCAGATTCATCCCGACTTTGGGGTCATGAGAAATTTGTTGAACAGTGTAAAGACGTGAACTAGGCTCGATGAGGGGAATGCCTAATTGCTTCAGAAAAGCATATAAATTGGATCTGGAAAACTACTTCCAGAGGGGCCGAGAGCTGCCCCCTGACGCTGCCGCCTCTGGAGCCCTTAATTAGTGGTTTAATTAGTCTAGTTTGGAATTATTTTATGCCCTTCTGAGTCTAATCACCGTGCGTGTCTAGAGGCTGCACCGCCACCTTGAACGGTCTCTCGCTTGCGCCCTCCGACTGCCGCGCACACGAGGCTTCCACGGCTCGCGCCAACGGGCCCTGAGGGAGGATGCCTGCGGGACCCCCGCCGCGGGCCGTCTGGCCCAGCTGTTACACCGCTTCCGGAAATTTTGGCAACAGGCAGTTTCTAGCTTTCTTGAAAAAGCCCAAAGGTCTGCTTTCTCGGTGGCTGTAACCCGCGGGCCTGGGGGCCTGTGGTCCGCTGGGTGACGTGCGAGTCTGGGGGACCGGCACCCCGAGGCGGTGCCATGGCGCAGGGCTGCGTTTCCCGGACGCGCACGGCGAGCCCGCAGGAGGGAGGCCCGCGGGGTCTGCTTGTGGACACCGGGAGGGACGGGTTCTGCCGGCCACCGGCCGACCAAGACGACCCCTTCTACCACGCACACGGGGCGGCTCGGTGAGCCCGCCTCCCTGATACTCACCGTCTGACGCATCACCGACTCCTTCGCGCCGAACGGGCGTTTATCGGGGGGCCCGAGCGCTGGCTGCCTGCCCTTGTTTACAAAGGACAATTTTTCTCCTGCGCGTGCATTTCTACGGGTGCTGATGGGTCCCGGCTCCGCACGCTCTCGGGAACTAGACCGATAACGAAGCCACAGGGCACCCTCGTCCCAGCCCCTGCTCCTGTCTCGTCGGCTCCTCGTTTCCAACCGACGGCCGCGAGCAGTGCATCCCTGCGGCCCTGGGGCCGTGCTGGCCGCTGGGCAGCGGCCGTGGAAGGTCGGAGGCAGGAGGAAACGTCACAGAAAGAGCGAGAGGCGGGAGGCACCGCCCGTGACAGCAACGCCTGGGGCTCAGCAGGGATGGGGATGCGGGGAAAACCCCCAGCTGCCACCAACCGCGAGCCGGTTTTCCTTCCTTGGCATCGACCACACAGCGGCCGCTCTGGGCCAGGGAGTCTGGTCGCTGTCGGCGCCGCGAAGGGTCAGCCGACCGAGGGGAGGGGCTCAAGGGCCACCGGCTCGTGGTCCCCGCACCTGGGGCCTCCTGCGGCCCCTCCCAGGAGCACCCCGCACACCCGCCCCCCCGCCGCTGACACTGGGGGGACATTCCCGATTGTTATTCCAAATAAACGAAGTTGAACATTGCCCTCACCAAGAGCAGAGGTTTCAACACAGGTTCCGCATGGGCCGGTTACGGCACTAGAATTTCTCGCAGTGTTTCAGTTCGTGCCAATGCAGGATCGAAACCTGCAGTTCCAATGCCCCATACAAATGCTGTGAGTACACGCATGTACCACTTTCATATACAGTCTACAACAACGAAGATGTGCAAGGCGTCTGTTAGTTTGTGTGACTGTGTGAGACACACACACACGGGGGGAGAGCGAGCGTGCACATGCGTGCACATGCGTGCACATGCAGAAAGACCGCCACACACGCCGGGGCCCGAGACCCCGGAACTGGCGGCAGCAGTGAGGACGGAGCTTTGCGCGGCGCCTCTCGGCCACGGAAACCGACCGGGGCCCGTCCGCCTGCGGGGGCCTCCGCCAGGGGCCGGCAGCCCGGGGCCCCCGGCCGACGCGGCAGCAGCGCACGGGCCGCGCGTCGTGCCCGGAAACGCGGCCGACGAAGAGGAGGGCGGGAACGGGCCGTCTTACCTCCGGAGTGCGGGGGGGGCCCGCAGAGCAGGACGACGCCCTGGCCTTCACGCACCAACACCGCGCTCCTCATCCGGGTTTTAAAACTCTCCAGATCTGATCGGGAGACACAACAGAACAGGATTTCAGAAAGAACAGAGAGGACAACGCCTGCACAGAGACGCCGCTCTCTCCTGCAGGGGGACGTGTGAAACCCCTCCCGCGGGCTCTCAGGAGGGTGCTGCTCAGAGAGCGAGAGGCAGGATTTCGACTTCTTCATTAAGTCTCCTAGGGACTCGGCGACGCACTGAGGGTCCACGGCCGCTGACCCTGCATCCCTGTAACAGTGTCAGGAAGGGCACGGGCTCCCCGCGGAGCAACGTCTGATGGGAGTTAAACCGCTGGGAAGTACGAGCCAAAGGGGGGGCGAAGCGTCTTCAACAGGACGGCCACACGAACTGCAGCCCGCGGCTGTGGCCGTGACCACTCGACCTCGAGGACGCTCGGCTGCGCCTGGCGGGGAAAGCAGCTCCGCGTGCCCCCCTCCGCTGCAGCCGGGCCCGCCGCGGCCCGCGGACGCGCCCCTCCTCCCGCAAGGAGTGCGGCTCTGCACAAACAGAGCTGGGGACACCCCGCACCCGGTCGCCGGTCCCGCCGGTCCCGCGTCTTGGAGGGACCCGCGCAAGGCAGCCGCTGGCAGTAACCGGGCCGGGAGGGTTCAGAAGACAACGGCAACGGCGTCCGCACAGCCTTCTCCAAACTGAAAGGCGGCACGGCCTCCGGGGTCGTCTGAAGAACTTCACGTGGTTCACGAAGCCGTCGGGGCAAACACTGTGTCGATCGCCAGAGCTTATGTTTTAAACATTTAATTTCCTGCAAAACCAATCCAGGAGAGCAAATCCGACTTACACTCTCCAGCTTAAAGGAAGGCGCGGAGAAAAGTCTACTGGTTTTATTTTGAACAAAGCTTAAGCTGATGGGGATAAAAGAAGAAAAAACCTACTGTTTCTCTAAAGTCTGATTTTTAAAAAAGCGACTTAAGATCTTAGAATGAGATATGTGTGGTTTTTTATTTTAAGATTGTATTTATTTATTTTTGGAGACGGGAAGGGAGGGAGAGAAACATCAGCGTGTGGTTGCCTCTCACGTGCCCCCTGCTGGGGACCTGGCCCTCAACCCAGGCCTGTGCCCTGACGGGGACTCGAACCCGGGAGCCCTGGTTCACAGGCCGGCGCTCAGTCCACTGAGCCCACCAGCCGGGCTAGATCTGCGTTTTTAACCAGTTCAAGACAACCACGCTGTCAGTTCGCGGGGAAAGACGCCCGTTTTGTGGCTCCAGGGGTTGACTGGACCTGCCGGTATGGCCGCCGGACGGAGGCGGCAGTGCCCGCGTCTCAGAGTCACACAGAAAATTTCAACTTGGCCTTGAAAAATATAAAAGGCAAAATAATACCTTCAAGTTGATAGGCCTACAAACGGTAGGCAGGGGGGTGTTCAGAGCACCTTCAATCAGCACCTGAGGGGAAGGGGAGCGTCGCTTCATTTCACCGCTGCCGAGCAGTGTCCCCTCGCTGGCCACAGCGCGAGCGAAGCAGTTCCGTAAAGCCCGCACACAGGTGCCCATAAAAGAAGAATAATTGCGTTTATGGACTTATTTTAACCAGAGGGGACCCTACAAAAATGATATAACATAGCATTGTGCCACCTTAAACGTGCGCCTACAAGGCAGTATTATCAAAACATCAAGGCTCCCGGAGTGTGAGCAGCCAGAGCGCATAGAGCCGGGGCTGCCGGCCGGACGGCCGCTCCCCAACGACCAGGCGCCCCCACGGCTGCCCCGCCCCGCCCCGCCTCCGCTGTTCCCTCACTCCGCGCCCTGGAGGGGCCATCGCTGAGCGGAGCGAGGGCCGGCAGGAGGGCAAGCGGTCTAAACACGGAATCCCGCCTCCTCCCCCAAACGAGGACCCCGCGCGCTGGGCCGCCCCCACGGCCCGCGAGGGCGGGAAGTCAGTCGCCCGCGGGCGAGGCCCGCTCAGGGGGCGCACCCTGCAGCAGCCCCGCGTGCCCCCCGCCGGGCGCCGGGCGAGGGACGGCTTCTCTCTGTGAGGCAGACTCCCCCGAATGCTCGCTGCCGCCACCCAGGCCACCCGCTGCACCGTCAGCGGGGGTCCTCGTCACGGATGCAGGAACCAGGGGCCAGCGAGCTGGAGCTGGAGCCACAGCCGGAGCCGCAGCCGCGTTTCTAACGCGCTCGCTGGGCGAGGCTCCTGTGCACCCAGGGCTCCGTGGTTCCCCATTTGGTCGTGCGAAGTCCGCCCCCGATGAAGGACCTCAGAACTTTCTGGAACACATGGCAGGCCTGTGACGGGAGGAGTCTGGTCAACGCCTACACAGCGGGTGAGGTGGAGGGGCAGTCACTTGCTGCACGTGCTCACGGGGAGCCCGGGGTCCCAGACACACTGGAGAGGGACGGGGACCCCCACTCTCCGGGCGCCAGGTGCTCGAGGGGGAACACGCATCCTCGAGGTGCTTCAGAGGGGCAGGGCTGCCGGGGGACAGCGGGTGGGGCGGGGGCACGTTCTCCCCACGCAGATGGAGTAACAAAGAAAAAGAACACACCGCCCCCCCCCCCCACTGGGGAGACCCTGGGGACTAGACTAGAGGAGGTGGAAGCCGAACAAACCTCCGATCACGGACACGTTTCCTCCAGGGCTGCGCGCGTAGCCCACGTCCGGGTCAGGGCTGGGCTTGCATGAGGACGCGCTGTGTGTGGGAGTCAAAATAAATACAAAGGAATTCCGGAGTCTTGTTCCCCTCGGCAACTCTCACAAACTGCGAAGTCACCCTGGAGCCTGCAGAGCCAGATTCCAAAAACGGCAAGGGACTCCCACGCCACCTGCACTGCGGCCGGCACCGTCTGCGCAAACCGCGGCCGCCGTCGGGGCGAGAGGCTGCGCCGTCCGGCAACGCCGGGGACACGGCCGGCGTGTGCTCTCACCCTCAGCGTCACACGAGCGCTTCTAACGGCTGCAGCAGCGCAAGGAGAAAAGGCTCCCAGTCGGAAAAGGAAGGACTAGAAGGGCCTTCAGGACGTCAGAAGGGCTGTACCAGAACCCCCTCAAAACCCCGATGACAAATGAGCTACATAGGCCGTAAGACACCATTTCCAAATACTAGCAAGAGATGAAATTTAAAACTCAAAATCCCTTGCAATCATTAAAAAAATGAAGTCCTTAGGTTTAAAAATAATAAAACAGGCAAAGGGTCTAAATGCTGAAAACGACAAGCAACCGATGACCAAATCACACGTCCACGTGCGCCTGGACCACTGCAGGGAAGATGGATGAACCGGATTTGGTCAGAGCTGGAGACACGGGCCTGGGGCGGGCGGCCCCCCCGCAGCAGGGCGGCCAGGCGTCCGCGAGGGCCACGCTCCGGGATGGCAGGGAGCGAGCTCCTTGGTGCAGAATGAGCCAGAGGACTCGGCGTAAGACCTGCACGGGGGAGCCCCGGCGGGTGCGGCCCAGTGGACGGAGCGCCGGCCTGCGAACCGAAGGGTCGCCGGTTCGATCCCCACTCAGGGCACAGGCCTGGGTTGAGGGCCAGGTCCCCAGCAGGGGGCGCGCAAGAGGCTTCCACGCATGGATGTGTCCCTCCCCCTCTTTCTCTCTCCCTTCCACTCTCTCTAAACGTAAATAAATAAAAGCTTAAAAAGTCTGCACAGGGGTATGGAGGCCACAGTGTCAACCCCGAGGACACCCGAGCAGAGAATTCCGTGGAGAACCCTCCACAGGAGACGCTGGCCAAGGCCGTCCATCAAGCCCCATCCGCACGGGTGCCGCTGGGCTCGGCAGAAACAGAGAGCGGGCGGCAGGTAGAGCACGCAGGGGGACACAGGCCGTTTTCCACCGAACAGGATTCAAGTGGAACATAAAAGCGGCAACGTACACGGAATCTTGACTGGCCCTCCAGTCAAGATTCAGAGCCCTGCCGCAGAGCACCTGCTGACCACAGCACCGCCGGCCGAGCGGGAGCCGACACAGTGGCGTCACGGGGAACGGCCGTGACTGTCACACTTGGGGGCCACGGTCCCGTCCACGGCCACCAGGGCGCGTGCCGCCTGCTCCAGGGAAACGCAGAACACCTCCCGTGGGGACAGTTAAACGAACCGCGAAAGGAACGCAGGTGTTGGCGAGGCCACACGCCCCCCCCCCCCGCCCCCACCCGCGGGACGCCACACGCGTCTCTAATGTCTGACGAGGAAACGCTCCGGGGTCGGCAGCGCCCGACTGAGGTCGTGACCAGACCCGTTTGAACGGGGAGGCTGCCTCCGACGGTCCCAACAGCGTCCGGTGGACGCAGGTCGTGGGCCTCCCTACCAAAGCTACGGCGAAACTCAGCGCACGCCCCTGAAGAGCCGTGGGAGTCACGCCTGCAGGTGGGCGAGGGCCCCGCCTCAGCTCCACGGTCCAGACCTTACGGGCGAAGACGCCCGGCAAAGGCTCGGCCCCAACGTGCACGCCCCGCAGCCCCCGGCGCGCGGACCTGCCACTGCGCCGTGCCCCGCGCCAGAGCGCGGGCGCCGGTGCGGGCATGCCCGTGACTCCTCTTGCGTTTCCTGACACCTGCAGAAGCTCCTGGAAGGTCTCCCGCATCTGGACATAGGACACGGTGGGCTCTCCCCCGCCTTTGGCATCCGCAGGCCCCGACAAAACGCAGACACGCCTTTCTGAAACTTGGCCACGCCCGTCTTTTTCGAGCGAATGCCGCCTGCATCTCGCAGGGACCGAGGATCCCGCCCCGTAAAGGCGACGCCGCAGGGAGCCCGCCCGCCTCAGCGCCCAGCGCCCGCCAGGCCGGCACCCGGGCCCCACAGAGCCCCCTCCACCCCGAGCCGCCAGCGCGGTTTGTCCCCCCAAGGGGTCACGCCAGTTTCTTTTGTTAAAATTAAAGGAACAGGGAAAAAAAAAAGTTCATGAGATACGAATAGGAAAGGGAGCTACTGTTTATGTAAAAATAAAAGTAGAGGCTTTTGAAAAACTCAGTGAAGGAAATTCACCCCCGTCCCCAACACCGATGCCCAAGTGGGATGGAAGAGGGGGAGCGAGTCCGCACGGGAGCCTGGACGTGCAGCACCGGACCCGCCAGCCGTCTGCAGCCAGGCTGCCCAGAATCGAAGCACCACTCACGGCCGAAGGGGAACCGTTGTCGGGCACCAGGGAGGAGGCCCCGGCGCAGACCCCGAGGGCGGCAGCGGCTCCGCGCGGAAGAGCCAGCGCGAAGGGCCCACAGCTCCATGCTGAGGCGAAGCTGGAATGTCAGTACACACTTCTGCTTTTTAAAATACACACCTATTTTAAAGGAATTCTTCAATGACCAGTCCAACCACTGGTCCTGCCTGTGTCAACTAAGAAAGCCCCTTACGTATTTAGGAAAAAAGTAAATGGTGGATTTCAAAAATCCAACAACAAAAACGAAGGATACTTCCTTGTTTCCATGACAGACAGTTTTGCTGTTAGTCTGTTCAGTCTGGGGCGGGGAGAGAAAACCAAAACACCTCCTCCCGCGCGCTTGTGAATGTGAGTTCCGCCGGTAACGCTGGGGCCCAGAGCACGGGCAGGTCCCCCCTTCTGAGGAGTAAACTAAACCTCTACACTCGGAGGATTTTTTCATTTTTCAGTTTTATCATCAAAATGACATTTTTAAAAACCTGTGTGGCAACACTACAAATCCCTTTCCTTCCCTCTGAAATAAAGACCCCCAGGTAGACCAGCGGTTTGGGATAACTCCACGCACCTGCGTGAAAACCGTATTTCCAAAGCCGATTTGATTTTAACGGAGCCACGGGAGAAGCCCGTGTTCCCCCCCAGAACAGTGCCACACGGTGGGCTGCGTTTCAGAAGCTGCCCACGTGCCAGGCTCACCGCGGGGCGGTGGGGGGGGCCCCCGAGGGTCAGCTCCGCCACAGGCACTTGAGCGTGTCCCACGCCGACCGACTGGCCCGCCGGCCCGGGAGTGAAGCGGCCTCACCAAGCGACCGGGCTCTGCACACGGGAGCCAGGCGCGGTGCAGTGGCCCTCATCACACCCTCCGACACGTCTGACAAGCGTTCCACAGCCCCGATGGAAAAACGTCGCCGTGGCGTCGTCCGCAAAGTGGGAGCGGGCAGCCTGCAGCGGCGGTGTCCGCGGCTCCTGCGGGCGGCAGGGTTTGCGCGGGATTCTCAAAGATGCAGGCTCTGCGGCCCGTGCCCGCAGCCTGAGCAGAGGGTCGCGGGAGGCGGAGGGAGTGCCACGTGCGGGAGCCCGCAGCCCGCCCTCCTCGGTCCCCGCTGCCCGCGGGCCTCGAGCTGCCCCCCGCCCCCCGCCCCCCGCGGGCCTCCGTTGGTCTACGTTTCGCCCAGGCCTTCGGCAGGCAGGTCACACTGTCGGCAACCCTGCCGTTGGCAGAGGGGGTGCTCAGGGCATCGGCCGACCGGGGCCCACGGCAGGCGTTTCAAGGCCCCGCTCGGCGCCCCCCGGCTCTCACTCGGGAGCTGTCGCGGGGGCCGCGGGCACTTTCCGCGTGCGGGTGATTTCCGCGCCGCGCGCTCCCCCGTCACAGGGACACGCGGCGTAAGAACACGTGAGCCAAGCGACGGCTGCCCCAGCGCGACAGGACCACCACCAAACAGGGGGCCCCGCCCGGACTTGCAAAGGGGCGGTTTAGGTTGCAGCCTGTCCCCCCCACCCCACCATCTGCCAACGGGCCGCACGGCCGCTGGGGAGGGGACCCCGGGGCTGGCATGCGAAGGGCACCCTCGTTGCCTGGAAGAGCCGACTGGCTTTATTTTTTCATTAATTATGGGATCACTTCACACCGAAAATTTTTATCAAAATGAGAAAGACATCATGATTACTTACAAATTAGCTTAAAAAAAAGAAAGAAAAAACCTGATTCCAGTTCACTGAAGATGTTTGAATTGCTTCATTTTTTATTGAGTTTATTGGGGTGACCTTGGTGAATAAAGTCACACAGGCTCCAGGGGGACGACCGTGCGGCGCGTCGCCACCCCCGCCGCGTCTCCCTCCGGCGCCGCTCACCCCCGCCCTGGTCTGCCCCCACCTGCCCGCTCGCCTCCGGGACACGCCACGCTGCGGCCCGCTCTCTGCGCCGCGAGCCCCCGTCTTCCCGTTTAACCCCTTCACCCCGCCCCGCCGACAGCAGTCAGTCTGCTCTCCGCGTCCGTGAGTCTGTGCGGGGGACTTTTTTTAAAGGGTTGGACACACTTCACATGCACGGGCCTCTGCAGACACAGAGCTTTTAATGGTTTTCACATAGATCTGGGAAGTGACGCACACTCTCACTATCCCCAAGTTTTGCAGGAGGACGCCCAGGCCACAGGCACTGGAGCTGCACCCCAAGTCACACGGCCAATCCAGGGTCGCAGCCGAGCGCAGTCCGCCCCACCCCCGATTTCTGCCTCAGAGGGAAAGGGGACACCACATCCAAACGGACCTCGAAGCTTCGCGCCTCCTCTTCAGGCTTCGGAGGCTCTGCCTTAGAAAACTGGAACGGGCAGCGTTTGCGGCTCCTACTTAAGGTGCTGGCGTTCACGCTGCCAGTCGCTCAAGGCTGGGCCCGCGGGCGCGTCTGAGCCTCTGAGGGTCGCCCCCGCCCGCCCTTCGCCGGGGGCCCTGGGGCCGCCGCTTCCCCAGAGCGCCGGGCCCGCCCAGGAACCCGGGTTTGACACGGCGTCACAGGCGACCGCTGGTCTAGCCGCTTTCAGATCGTAGCCGACGCCGCCGTATTCGGCCGTGGCCACCCCGCTGGGCCGTTGCACCCCACAACCTCACGCACACGGATCTCGGTCTCTTCAGAGTCGTCACTCGGCACCGCGCGCCGCGTCACCTGTTAATGTGCCCGGCGCCTGCATCCTGGCGAGAAAGGGAGGTTCGCGAGACGGAGACCCAGCTCCGCTTCCTTCCTAACCGCTGCGCACGTAAGTCACGTGTTCGGAGTGCGAGCAGATGTTGGCGTATGTTTTCGCTAGGAGAGCTCACGCCGCCACCCCCATGACCCCATGCAAAACAAGGACCTCCCGCCCGCGGGCCGGAGGGCCACGGCCTGGCCCAGCCGGGGTCGCTGTCCCGCTGGAGGGCCTTTCAGTCACCAACCTGACGCCCACCACGCCAGCGGAGGAGGAAAACCCTCCACAAAGCGCGACCGGTTTACGGGAACGTCTGCGTCCTGCCCTGACTTGAGCGCTGGGTCCCCTGAGCTGTGTCGTGCAGACTTATTTTAAAAGTTTCATAAACAAAAGCACCCAATTTACAACTAATGGGGAATAACAAAAAATCACACTTGTAATAATGACTTCTTGTAAATTTTTATAATGTCTTTAAAAACATTGAGCTGAGGGGAAAGAATTGAGCCTCGTATAAAGTGACTAAAGGAGAAAAAGGTGAACGTTACTGTGTCATGTTAACACCATATCCTAAAATAAACGGGAGCGCCGTAACAGGTGGCTATAAATATTACGACCGCCTGCTTGTTGCCATGGAGACATCGCTGTCAGTAACCCCCCGAATGTGCATGCACCCGTGTTCCTCTGGCTAAGCCCACACGCAAGCCCACGCCACCGCCTCCTCCGTAAGTCACACCTGGGACCCAGAATGAGCAAGGAGGAAGGGTGCGATTTCCTGCCCCAGACGTGCCGCCCACGTGACGCCAGGGGACAGGTGGATCCGCAGGCCCAGGACGTCCCCGCCTGCCGGCGCTTCCCGAGCCCCCGACAAAGGTTTCTCGGTTTAAATTCTAAGGCACAAGAACGTGCACCAATGAGGATGCAACCAGGGCCCCGGTGCCGACGCCGCGAGGAACGCACAGCGAAGCGGGGACCAGCGTCGGCGCTGCCGGCAGAGTAAGCGCGGTCCCTCCCCCAGCGGGTCCTTGCCCCCCGCGCCTCTGCTGCTCGCGGACGGTGCCGGCGACCGCGCAGCGGGGGCGGGGAGGCCCCGAGTCCGCGTGGGGCGCTAGGCACCCGCCTCTGCTCTCCGGCAACGCGGGCTCGGCGTCCGCGGGCACGCGGGCGGCTCCGTTCCATGACCACCCAGGTCCCTCTGCTCCTGTTCTACTAACGTCGTCCTCTGCTCGATGCCCCGTCACCAGGGGACAGGTGTCTCCAGCAGAGCAGAGCAGAGCAGAGCAGAGCAGAGGCGGGTCCCCACGGCGTGGTGGCAACAGCGGGGAGGGGGACGGGGGTCTGGGAAAACCCCGAGGGGCCGGCAGGCAACGGACACTCGTGGGGCGGTGACGCGCGCGCACGCCGGGCCCCCTCCCGCGTGAGCCTGACGCGGGGGCCTGCGCCCGCGCCCGGGACACGGTCACCAGGCCCCGGCCATGCACGGGGCGTCGGGGGCGGGGGAGGCCCGCGGGGCCGGGGGCCTGGAGGAGAGTCCGGCCAATGGGAATTTAAAAGGTTTTAAATTCACTCAAAACCCTTTCTTCCTCATCAGTTTTCATCAGTGTTTGTGTATTTCACGGGTGGCCCAAGACGACGCTCCTTCTTCCAGAGTGGCCCAGAGGCGCCCAAAGGCTGGGCACACGATGCCCCGCACTCTCCACCCCACGCCCCGCTGCCGGGGTCCCGGGGGAGCCAGCCCCGCCTGACAGCTGGACAAGCCCCCTCTGTCCGAGACGGGAGGCCTGCAAGCCTCCCAGCTGCCCTGGCCTTGCTGGGCGGCCTCCTTCCAGGCCCGCCTGCGCGACCCGCGCCCGCCCTGCCCCATCCCGACTCCCCTCCCCGCGCCGCGGCAGGTCGCCGGGGCGGCCGTGAGCATGGGCCGTAAATATCCGCGCGTCACTCGAGGACGCTAATAGAGGCTCCGTGGTTTCCGGCCGGGCCTGCCCTGGGCCCCTCCACGGCCACAAAGTGGGCGACGGGGACCGAAAATCACATTCATTACGTCTAGACGAGGCTCCGAGGCTTCGGTAATTCACGCTGTTGCAGTGAAGACTTCACATCTGAATTATTGATGTACTTCTCGAGAGCACTAATCTCTTTAATCACCTTTGCTCAATTAAGAAGAAAACCAGCCATCATTTTTAATAAAAGAATAAAACCGCTTGGTGTGTGCTGATCACTAGGGAGCGTTTCGGGGAAGACTCTACCCCAGCCCCACCCTGGGAGCCTGACTGGGCAGGGGGCGGGGGGCGGCGGGGGGGGGCTGAGGCCGCGGCCGCTCTGCATCTCTGCCCCCAGGCAGCCTCATTTGCAGGAAACACCCCAACACACTTTGTCCTTCGCTGACACGGGACTAAATGCGTTTCCGTTCTGACATTTACCAAAAGCTCTTCGGCATCAGCTGTCTTCCCCCCGACTCCCAGGGGCACAGCCGGCCGCGGCCTGACCCAGCCAGTCCCCGGGGATGACTGCCGGGACCCCGGCCTTTGGGGAGCGGTCTTGGGACACAGTCATCAAGCGGGAGCAGCGGCTGAAACTCTGGCCTCATAAGGCGAGTGAATCACCTGTGTCTCTGAAGCGCACGTCCGAGGCCGCCTCTCACTTTTACAGGAACGTGGTATCATCACGTGCCGTCACGGAAGGATGTAACACCAAGGGGGCCGACTGTGCCGCGCCCACCCTTTCGCCTCCCGAAAGCCGCATGGCGCCAGCATCTGCGCGCAGTGGGCCTTCGGGAAGTGGTGGCGCAGGGCACGCATTGCCTGTCACCACTCTGTAGCTACTGGAAATATGTTTTAAACATGTGTAGGTTTTGATATTCAGTTTAACAAAAATATCTGAATGTCCTAGTTACCAGACCTTGGAAGAAATCTGAAGAAAGCGTGCTCAGAAATACCGAGAAAACCCCACATGCTACTGGCGGGTACGGGTGGGACAGCCTCGGAAAGCAACGTGACAGGTTTCTGTCCATCCCTGCGAAAGATCTGGAGACAAATGTCTTCCCTGAGCACTGCTGACACAGAACGGCTAGAACGAGGCCTGCACGATCCTTCAGAAGCCGATGGGAAGACCGTGGGCCCCTGGCGCCCCAGGCAAGGGACACCGGGGGTCCTACGGAAACGCTGGCTCCCGGGAACCCCCGCCCGGTGGCCGGCACACTAGGTGGGTGTGGGGCCAGGAACGCGCATGTGTGGTAAGTTCCAGCGGAGGCCGCCAGCCCTGGTCTGAGGAACAGGCTCCGGATGCCTCCTGTGTGCCGTGGGCTGCTTCACAGCCGTGGGGAAGCCAGAGCCGCCCGTCCCGACGCGGAGCAGCTTGCTGCACGAGCAGGGCGGGGGCCGCCCGGGGCCAGGCAGGACCACGCCGGCCCCACTGCGGGGGCCCAGGGGCCTCGCGCCCGGACTCCGGGCCTGGGCTGCGGAGGGGGCCCGCTCTCCACGCGCACAGAGCATGTGCCACATGAGGTTCCAGCTGCTGTTGCTGCTGCTGCTGCTGCTGCAAAAAAGCAATTAAAGACCATTCAACCTGATTCACAAACCGGCGTCGCCTTCCCGCCGGGGAGCGTCCCCTTCAAAGGCCCTGCGGCGGCAAAGCCAGGGCCCTGGCTGCTGGGGGGGCAGCAGACACACACGCACACGGGGTGTGTCTCTCAGAGCAGCGCGCGCGGGGCTGACCCCGTGCCCTCGCGTCGCCTCACGGACACGGGGCGCGCAGCGTGGGGGCCGCGCACGCCGGGGGCCCTGCCCGCACGACAGCACCTGCCCTGGGCGGCGTCGGGTCTGGGGCTGTGCGGCCGCGCGGCACTTCTCCCGTGAGCGCGACAGCGGCGGGCCGGAGGCTTCGTGGCGGCCAACGGGCATTTTCCATGAAAAACACAAACTTTCCCCCTCCCCCCTGTGAGTTAGGCCACAGCCTTTTTGGTGGATGAACGTGGCATGTCCATTTCATGGAGCTGAGACTTTAAAAGGCTCCTTTTGCATTGAAATAGCAAATTTCTAAGGGGATCCTCAAAGGAAAACGAAATCTACTTCCACAAACGACAAATACAAAGCAAATAAAGTAATTCTGAAGACCAATAAATGCCAATCTTATAAAATTTTTTCCACAGGTATGCTACACTCTGTTAGTGGAGTTTATTTTAATATTATTTTACTATTAAAATAGCACATTTAATAAAGTTCTAAGAGGTGGTCAATATTGCCGGAGTTGATGGCTTATTTTATTATTGAAAGCTGACATTCTATAGAAACCTACGATACATCGGATCACACAGGCGACCCGGGTGGGGAAACCCGAAGCCGCCGTCGGTGTGGAGGGAAGAAGGTCGACGTGTCTTGGTTGCTCAGCCAAGCTCAGTGCCCTCCCACGGCTAACGGTTTTCAGAAAGTAACCTCCCAGGAGACACAATTCTTGAAGTCAGAGATGCCTGTGAGTCACAGCCCAGGATTCACGGGTGGACCGGCAGGGCCTGTGCTCACACTTCGCGGGCACCTGCCCCGCCCCCAACTCGGCCCCTCCCTGCCTCTCCCGAGTCAAACCGGGGGCCCCTCCGAGAAACGCCCCCCCCAAAAGCCCGCCACTTGGATTTAAATGTCAACTGTAGCGTCGGGGAAGTGCCACGGGCCATCCCTTTACCCTTTTCAAATAATTAAGCCCAAGAAGAAATATTCACGTTGCTTCCTTGTGTGTGCGCTACATGCACACTTGCTATTAAAAATAAGAGATCTTTTGCATTTAGCATTTACAAAAGCCTGAGTGTACCCAAACTCCATTGTACTTTTAATGCCAAGGCTGGTTTAAGAAAATACTTTGCGTGGCTCAGAAGGCAGATAATACATGACAACACACAAGTGAGAAAAATCTAAGCAATTAAAAACTTTAAAGGAGGGAAACTGTATTAACACAGCCAGGAACTGTTAGAAAGTCCTACTTACTTACATGCAGACCACAGATTTCACTACAACTTGTCTAACAATTTTGAAGGACGCTCACATTTGGTCAGATAAGTAATCTGCAACGTCCAGAATATGTTTTTTAGATTCTGCAGGCGGAACGCAACCATGGAGACCGAGCCCCCGCAGCGGACTCCTCCAGCCCCACGCGAGGGCTCCGCGGGCCTGAGCGCCGCCCCCGCCCCCGGGCGAGGTGCTGAGCTTTCTCTGGGTCGGCCCGTTAACTCAGCACCCACCTCACGGCGATTCGGACTCGGACGACAGGCGAAAGTAAACACCCCCCGCCCCCCGACGCGTGGGGGCCATAAAGGGAACCCGGGGAGAGGAGGGCGGGCGGGGGCGGCAGTGACGGGCGAGGTCCGGCCCCGCACCAGGCTGCTGGGTACCACACCCCCCTCATGTCTCATCAGCAATGCGGTTCCGAACGCAGCGCCGTCCGTGGGGCGAGGAGCCTGCGGTTACGATCAGAGAGAGAATCCGGGCGCATCCTCCGAGGCGGGCGCCGCGGGGACCCTCGGCCACCGCGGGCGGAGACGCGCACGTGCAGCGACGCGGCCCGTGCGCAGACGGGGGCGCTCTGTACCCAGAACAACGGCTGAGGCGCCGGCATGTGTTAGAGCACAAGGGAGTCTGCACTATGCTAAGGGAGCCTTAAAAAACACAAAGGAAGCTCCTGACCCGCCCACCGGAAGACCCCACACGGCGGCCCCCACTTACGCGGCGTCGAGCTTCGGCAAGTCCCCCCACGAGCAGACCCCTCGTTCCCCTGGACGGGCAGGGGGCCCTGGGGAGTGGCAGTGGGGGCTCATGGGGAGGCTTTCTTTTGGAGCCGATAAAAATGTTCTGAAACTGTGGTGAAGGTGAACTTCTACACTGAACCAAACACGGAGCTGAGGGCGTCCACGCTCACACATTCGCACGTCTGCGCACACGCAACCCCCTCGGTCAAACCATCTGCGGGAGCCACCTGGCCCGTGACTGAGTCAACCACGCTCCCGCAAAAACCTAACCCGGGACCCTGCCCTCGGTCTGGACTCACCGCGCCCCTGCTCCGGCGGGGCCACGCGGGCCCCCGGGGGCCACGGGAAAACTTACCAAAACCGCCTTCTCTGCGCGAGACACTTCGCGCGCCACCCCCTCTCCCTGCCGACCCAGCTGGGCAGCTGCCCCCGGACAGAGGCCCCGGCGGGCGTGGGCCGCGCGCCGCTGCCGCACCCGCGGAGGCGGCCCCCTCAGGCGGACGACAGGCGTCGGTGCCCAGCCCCACGCTGCGCGGCAGACGCGCCCCTCCCTGTCCCCACCGCCCCTCCCTGGGCTCGCGCGGGCGAGGCAGCACTTACAGGCGAACTGCAGCCTGGCTTCCCTGCTGACGATGGTGCCCCGGGCGTTGGTCGCGAAGCACTGGTAGCTGCCAGCGTCCCGGCCCCTGCGCGGGCGCAGGAGCAGCAGGCTCCCTCCGCTCAGCCTGTACCGGGGGTCCCCGCGCGGGTCGATGTCACTCCCGTTCAGCTGCCACCTGGAAGAAGCCGAGGACGTCCCCTTGGGATATGTTTCTTTGAATCAGCATATAAACCCTGCACCCCATCGCCTCTCTCGGGAGCCTCCGGTGACGAGCGCGTCATCCCAGTGTGTCCTAACTGAAGATCCGCCGCGACCCCCCCCCCCCAACCCCCCCCCCGCCCTGTCATCAGCCGCCAAAGGCGGACGTGGACTGGGAACCACCGCGGTGTGGCAGCTGGCGGTAAGGACTCCGCAGGTTTGCTGAGGAGGTGGGGGCGATTGAGTCCGCTGGCCGGGGAGGGGCAGGCCCGGCCACACAGCAAAGAGAAGCAGAAAGCTGAGGGGTCACCTCCCTGTCCGCAGGCGGGTCGCGCTGGCCGGGAACAGGGAAGCCCCTTGCCCAGGCGGACGGGCTCGTTTAGTACACTAACTGGGTTGGTGCTCAGCCAGCCCCGCCCACTTGTCTGGGCAAACGCCGGCCAGAGGCCCGCTCCGTGCTTCTGGGCAGCCTCGCCTCATGCAGTCTGCTGAACAGGACACCGAGTCCAAGACCCGATGCCACCTGCAGCGTCGGAAACGGACAAGGAACGAACCCCAGAGGCACCTTCATCAGCGGAAAGCGAAAAGGAAGGGAAAAGAAAACAGCTGGTGTCAAACAAGGGTTTTCCGACAGGACCAGCGGCAGTTGTCCACAGCAAGGCTCCTCGGCACGGCACGCGGGGCCGCGTTCACCACGGAAGCTCGCCACTCCCCACGGGGCCCCACCGCGCCCGCCCCGCGCCCCACGCTCCGCCCCGCGCCCCACGCTCTACCCCGCCACCTCCTAGGCCAACAGCTCCGCTGTTCTAACTAGGAAGACCTAATGCTGATCGTAAAGCCACCCTGCTGCCTGGCCCGCCCATTTAGCACATTACGATGGCCATCTTCGTTGCCCCTTGTAGTAATTTCGAGGAAACGGGAGACGCGAGGCCCATTTCCTGGACGAGGCGCTCGGCACAGCAGCCGGGCAGGCTGGCGGCCGTCCCACAGCGGGTGGCTGGCCGGACGGGAGCAGCGCCCCCTGAGCTCCAGCCCGAGTCCCGGCGCGGGCCGTCAGGAGGTGGCTCGTTGGCACAGGACTCTCACGTACCGAGGACATACGATGTGTCATGAAGACACACAGGCGGGACGTAAGCAGTGTCCCGTGGGGACAGGCAGACGTTAAGTGACATTAAACAGCTGTGGGAACGTGGGAACATGTATAAACATGAAAAAGTCTCGACAACTATGGTTAATAAAACTGCAAAATAAAATGTGCAGTTCAATACCATTTATGTAAAGCTTTAAAAACACATAAAGTCCCATCAGGGCTATTCTAGACATACATTTTAATGTGCAGAAATGATATACCTCAATTTGAGGTACTGTAAAGCTCTCACGGAGAGAAGGCAGCGTGTCCGGGGGCAAACGCTGGCGGGGTTCAGCTTCTGGGTTGTAAGCGGGTTCACCGCTATACTTGACTGTACGTCTGTGTCCTATTCTACATCTGAAATTGTGCGCAATGAAATTTTAATGATGGAGACTATAGGAAATGAATAAATTCATAAGTTTAGTCTCTGGTGCTCAACAAGTATTTTATCATTTGCTCCTTTTCAGAATCAAGAATTTCTTGATTTGTCTTCATTCATATACAAGTCTCCCAGGTCTAAACCAACACTTCTCCCAAGAAACCAGGTTAAAATTAAGTGAAAAAACTGGAGGCCCCAACTCTTTTCTTTTGTATTTAAAAAGAAAATGACAAAAAAAAAGCATCGGAAGAGCTGTAACCTCGTTCTCGGCCGTGGCAGAATCTGCCGTTGGTCTCGTTTCGCTCCGTGTGTAGAGTAGCTCTCTCAGGATCCTTCCCAAGGCAAGTCTGTATTTGCATGAATACTTTGGGTGGTTTTCTGCATTTTAACTTTAATTCTGCCCTTAGAGTTTTGGTGTCAAACCATAATAAGCATGAGTTAAACCTCTCTCGTCTTATTATTCCCTAAATCCTAGAACTAGAGACTGTGAAAAGGAAATGAAACACAGGAGAACTGTCGGTCCGTACTCTGCCCAAATATGCTGTTTGCTCGCCGCGCAGTGGGTTCTCGGCGCAGCGCCACCGCCACCGCCAGCATCTGGGAGTCCGCGGGACACACAGGACCTCGGGGTCTGTCCTAGGTCCACTGGGAGGAACCGGCGTCCTGAGAAGAGCACCAAGGGCTTCATGTTGTGCTAAGCTGGAGACGACCTGGTCAACCTCCCCGCCAAGGAGCAAGCACAGGAACCTCCAGGGGACATTGCGCAGCGAGAGCTCCCGCTCTTGACCTAGTCACGTTCAGCAACTGTAATTTAACCGCCCTCCCTTTCTCAAGAAAAACACTCAGCACCCGCATGCCCGGTTTCTAGTTTCTGAGGACGTGGTGAACGGCTCCCTGCCTTCAGGAAGCGTCGCGCTGGTGGATTTTTTCCCGTTTCCTGGTTCCTGCCCCGACCTCCATCTGGGCCCCAGTCCTGCCAGGGGACAGCCCAGTGCACCACCAGGGAACGCAGAGCCAAGTGCTCTGTGAACATGTGCAGACAACAGGCGCCAAGCTCTCTTCTGCCCCCCGAGCGCCTGTGGGTTCTACGCGAGCCCAGCCCCTGGAGCCCCGGCCCCCTCATGTGGAGCGTACGCGTCTCCACGGATGGTCTGCCTGCGCGTGCACCTGCTGGAGAAGCCAGCGGACGTGGGACGAGACTCCTGCTGGGCTTGACCTTCCAAGAGCTACCCCGCAGGCCACCGCGGGCAGACGGGCCGCAACGTAACCTGCTGGCGGCTGTCAGGCGCTGGGGAGCTTCATGCCTGCGGCTGGAAAAACACTCTCACCCCAAGTCAGGGAAGATGGAGTCGCTTTCAGTTTTGATGGAGTATTCTCATGACAGTGGCCACCTGTGTCTCTGTCACCTACAAAGCTCAGGTGGCTGGGGGACAACGTGTCAGCTCTGGAGTCGGAAGGTCTGCAGCCTGGCTCAGCGAGCCCGGCCGCTTCGCTGGAAAACCGGGCTTGTGTGTTTAGCCGCCGGAGGAGAGAGGCCCAGCGGCCGTGTGGGAAATGGAAGACACACTGGGAGCAGCACGGCCCCCTTCCTCTCCCGCCGCCGGGAAGACGCGGAGGCGGGGAGGGGTGTGGGCGAAGGCCGCCTCTCAGGTGCTGTCGCCGCAGATCTAAAAGCTGTCACCCCGAAGTTTTGACTGAGAGAAAAAGGACGAGATGGGTTCCATCCGCATCAAGCTCTCTCACTCCTTTCAGGCTGTCGTTACCATGGGGACATGGCCCCGTGGCGTCTCGCCACGAAAAGGGAGGAGGGACACGCTCCTAAATCCGTCCCCGCCACACCCAAGCACGAGGGCGTCTCTTGAGGCAAACTCCTCGGGGACCGTGTGCACCTGAGGCTCCTTGAAGAACGTCCCTTTTCCTTTAATGCAGCTCACAATGATTCCTCACCTTCCTGACACGCCTCCTCACCGACGGAACGCATCCCCGGGTGACATAAAACTTCCCAGTATCTTATTAAATATTGATTCTTCTCCTCTTGCTGGAAGTATACGAATTCAAAACAGTCATCAGTGTTCAAACTCTGAAATACATAAGAAATCTCTGGGCTTGGATTTTATCCTGAGAAAATACTGATGCAAAATATTCCTATTTCAGCCTGATCTGTAAATGGTTCGGACATTCTTACCTGCATCAGGAATATTCTGGAAACTGAAGGCATGGGCACACCCTTCTCCTTTCACGAGGTCTCTGCCCCATCAATCTGCTCATCGGGCTCAGCTGTGGCGGGAGGCGCGACCGGCCGTTCAGGGCCACTGAGCGCGGCACACAGCCGTGATGTGTGACCGAGGGGCACGTCCGGCACGTGGGCCGGGGAGCTTTCATGGGAAAACACTCTTTCAGTTTTGCGCCTCCACAGGCCTTGGTCAGAGCTCCCGGAGCCTGCGTGCAGAGAGCGGTCTTGCAGTTCCTAAGAAACTCGGCTGTCTTAGAATGCAATCTTTTAGAAATACGGAAATTGTAGAAAACGTCACGCCAGTAGCATTCCGTTCCAAAAGGCTTCACACGGCGACGGAAGCCTTCAAAGGGGCTGCCCCTGCCGGGCCGTCCCGCCGCGACCTCGGACGCCCACGCAGCCTTCGGCATCTGATGCTCGTTCTGCACGATCTACTTGCAGATGTACTTGCAGGGCCCTCAGGTGAGAACTGGCTTGTGAGTCCCAATCCACAAACCACTGCGTCTCAGTCAACGAGCCCCAGGCCCTGGAGCCGCTGAGTGGAGGTGATGCATGGATTTGTTTCTGGGCTGCCGGCCCGGGGGGCGGCTGGGCTGCCGGACTGAGACGGCCGCTCCCGTGCGAGGCGGCAGGGGTCTGATGGACCCACTTCTAAGTATCAGTTACTCATCTGCACAACCAGATGTTCAAGTACTGAGCTCACTGGCCCGGGGCTGGGCAGGCGCAGTAGTGGGGACAGGGAGCCCACCCACAGGAGGGCGCAGTCCGTGGGGAACCCCCCGCCGCCCACAACCTGAGATCAGTTCACATAAAACATGGAGCATGCTCTTGAACCAACAGGTTTTCAATCCTGAGTGTCAAGTGTGAGGAGCCTGACACAGGAGACATTTCGACAGGCAGGCGTCTCCCCTGGAAGAGCAAAACCACGTGCCGTGTCCAGCAGACAGCGAGCTGGGCAGGCCCGAGAGTCCGTACGGTTTTTTCCATGAAATAAAAGACACTTTTTTCACTTTCACCAATAACTTCATTGATTAGTGAATTTTGAGGATGTCGGCTGTCTCCCGCATGGTAGGACAGAGACTGTTCTCAGTTAACGTCTCCCTGTGATCGCTATCAACTTCAACCGATCTACGTGACCGTGGAGCATCGTCCAGCAAGAACCCTCCAGCGCAGAACTTTGCAAACCACGTCTGACACGTTCCGTCAGTCCCAGCACCTTCTCCACACACTGCACACGTCTTTGTCTGGGTTTCAGCTGCGTTACCACCACTCTTGAATAAAGCATAACATACTGAAAAATGTTGCGCATTTTCTTCCATCTTCAATATTAGATAGTACACAAAAAATCCTCCCATTTTGATCAGTTTTTTTACATGAACACGGATATGACAGCTGTCACAATACAATTTAACAAAATTGTTTCAAATTAAGTTAAAGACAACTAAGCGCTCGTAGAGCCATTGTACTGAAAAAAACAAAGACTTTTTGCCCCCCCACCCCGTAGCATCGCTGGCAGAGAACGCAAGCCACTCCCTGCCTTCCAACACGGCGACCGCGCCGGTGTGAGCGTGCGTGTAGACTCGAATATGCGTCGTCACGAGTTCCCCGCCTGACATGGCCACTGTCCGGATCACTGCTGATTCCGGCCCGACGCCGGGCAGGCGGTGACGGAGCCACACACTCACAGGTGTGTACTGACGAAGCAACTTGACCCCACGCTTCCAGCCGGGGGAACCGGCCCCGCAGGTCGTGGTCCTGAACGGCGGCCATGCACAGAGTCAAGGAATGTCTCCGAGGCAGGGGGTCAATGCATCATTATTTTCGTTCACTTTACTAGTCACTGTTCGCTTGCCCCGTTAGGTGTTATCCTGGAGAGCAAGCTCTTACCCAACCCCCCCCCCCAACAAAGGCACAGTCACCACTAGCGACAGAGCTCGCTGCCAGCGCCCCTTAAGGCACCCCATCCCTAGCCTGGTCCTCCCCTAGGACTCAATGACAAGCCCAGAGAACGTCGCCGTGGGAGGTGGAAGCTAGAAAAATTAAAAATAAACCCAGGGACTTCAGGGCGTTTGAAAACAGTCCCAGGACAGAGCCCACCTGCAGCAGGGGGCGCGGAGTCAGTGCCCTGCAGGGTGTCCACTCTATCGCACCACACCCGCAGGGGAACGGAAGCAAGAGCAGCCGTCTAGAGGAAAACAAAGCCGCCCTGGACGTCGACATCGGATGGGCCCAGAGGACGAGAGCGTGTGCTCGCATCTTTAGGGGGCTGGGCAGGGCACAGGGAAGCGGCCAGACCTAGGCCTGTGGTACATCAACAGGCGAGGAGCGGCTTGGTTCTTGACAGGAAAATCAGGAGTTTAATCACAGAAGCAATTTGTGGTTTTCAATGTGGCTTCAAGTTAATAAGCAAATGCATTTGTGCTCAAATGCAATGTTTGTTAATATGCTTACTCAAGTGATGAGAATAATTGCAACCCTTGAAAGAACGAGCCCCTGAATTTGCATATTCAATACTTTATCCAAAAATAGCTAGTGAGACTCCAGCAATACTTGCTGAAGATATAAATGAGCTACATCGCGATGCTGTGTTTTTTAAAATGGAGTTTTTGGAGCGTGTTTTATGACATGGATTCCCATTTGTCATTCACTGGTAAATTTTAACATATATATTAAAAAGTTTTTTTAAAAAAGGGGACTGAAAACAAGAGTTCAGTTCCCGTAGCTGCAGCCCCGGCCCAACGGGTCGACGCTGCCTCCGCGGTCCTGGGGAGGAGGGGGCGGGACGGGGGTTTGCCGTCCCCCGGGGGTCCTGCCGCCGCCAGCTTAGATTCCCGGGCAGCAGGTCTCCTTCCACGAGGACACACCTCCCGTGACCCAGGCTGGGCCCTCAGGACACCCCTCCGGCCCAAGGACGCCTGGGACGAGTGTGTCAGCCCCTCCCCTCACTTGAAAGCATCAAGAGAGGAGCCGCCACGAAGAATCGGAAGAATCGCGTCCGATCTGCCACCTGTCACAGCTGAGACTGGACCCGCCCCTCCCCCGGGCTCTGCCTGCGCACCTTGCGGCTGTGTGTGCATTTCGCCTTCTCCTGAGGGGAGCCGACCCTCCAGGACACAAACGGGGTGACGTCCTCTCTTCCAGCCACGGCCGGTGCGGAGCTTCGGGCAGCCAGACAGAGGGCGCGGCCCAACCTCAGGGGCGTCCCAGAGGGCAAGCCACAGGCTGCTTCGGGCCCGCGACCCTGACGCCCGATGGGACCCCAAACGCCTGGCCTGCTCCCGCCCCGGTCCCCCGCGCTGCGAGCCGGATGGCACAGTCCCCGGGTCCCCGCGAAAGCCGCGCTGTGGGCGCCCACGTGGGTGCTCAGCCTCCGCCTCCAGACGTGGTTTATTTTGGCCTGAGTCACGTGGGAAAAGAAAAGCAGAGTCACCATCAGAAGTGAGGACGTCCCCAAGAAAACATCTTAAAACACCTCTTGAAAAGCCGCGTGAGCTGCCGTGACCCCGTGACGCCGGGGCCGCTGCTGGACGGCCGGTCCCGGCGCAGGTGCCGCGGGTGCTCTGCGGGCCGGCGCCTCGAGGCTGTCACCTGCCCGGTCCCTCGGGGCCCGGGCGCCCATTGTGCACGCCGGCCCAGGCTGGCGGCGCCGTCGGGGCCGACACGCGCCCGAGTGACCAGAGGTCCTGCTCTTCGTGGTCCTCCAACGAGCATCTGTCACCCTCCGAAAAGTCGGAGGAAACCCTCCATATTTGACACAGCCATCGAGGCTGCGCAGGGTCACCACGTACGATGGGACCGAACACTCGCTGACCTCTGACTGTGGGGGTGCGGGCTCGGGGGGACGGGCCACAGGGAGAGTAAAACCCTCAGATAAACCCTAAGACAAGCAAGTCTCCTGAGACTGTCCGAGCCTGCGGATTTCTAACATGGCCAGTCGAGAGTTCTTTTCACCAAACGGCGTAACAACAGGGAGAGCTCTCCTGAGACACGTTGGCTGCGGTCCAGGGGCCGGCCTGGGCGCGCGGCGGGCAGCCTGCTATGCGACGGTCCGAGTTTCCTCTGGATCTTGGGGAAGGCGTTTGTATTCCATTTACTGGGGGTTTCATGTGACCCCAATGTTCCTCCTCGCGGCTACCGTGTATCTGTCTATCTCTCCACCCACCTTCCTGTGCACCTACCTGTGCGTGTATGTATGTGCGTATCTATGATCTACCTCCTACCTACCTGTCTGCTTAGATTTGTACATATTTACAAAAACATTCTTTCTCTTTCTCTAGGAATTTTCCTAGAGAAAATTCCCCATATCCTTTTTGATGCCCTCGATGTTACCAGCTATTTTTCGCATTTTTCTGCAGTTTTATAAGGCTAGGGAAAACAAAAGAACAAGCAAGCATGTTTCTTTTGGAACATTTAAAGACTAATGTAAAATATCACCCAGCAGGCTGTTCAAGTCAGAGCCGTGGGGCAGCAGCCGGGCCGCCCGCGATGGTGTTGCGGGAGTCATTAGGATGGCGGCCCGCGTGCTTCCACACGCCTGCCCACGCCGCCGGCGGGACCGTGCAGAGAACACGTGATGGGCCGCGTCGCCTGTTATAAAACAGGCTGATGCTCTCAAAATAAGGAGGTTCCCCATGCTTTTCTTAAGGCCTGAGTGACTATAAACCTTCGGTTGAAGTGAAATCTTATATTGGTTACAAGTCTTAACTTTAGAAAACCTTTCCAGCTCTAATGAAAGTGCTGGCTCTCTCCAGCTCCTGAGCAAGGACTTAATACCTGCACGTTAAACTCCTTTGCTATAAGACGCAAAACTGATAAACCGATTTAGGTCACGCATCTCCAGGTCTCAGTTACAGGTTTTGTTTAAATTTCAACATAACACCCTGGGCTGCACATTAAATATAAGAAGTGCTTTGCAAATGACAGGACCACTTCATAACACGTGTGCATGTCATCAATATACTTAAAGACTTGCGTTCTGGCAGCCCCATAAACACTGGGTACGTGGAGAAATAAAGTAGTAACGTTGACAAGAGGCCACGCCTGGACCGTTAAGCTCGATTCCTCTGGCTGTTTGATCACACTTCGCACACCTAACTAACCTATTCATTTAGCGACACCCCGTATGACCAAATCTTGTACCTCGACAATTTTTCAGCGGCACACGTTCACCACCCGATCACCGAGAAGACGCATCGATGCTGCGAAGCTGACAACGTGGCTGACAACAGGGGCGTGCCCGCGAGTCTGCCGCTCGCTGCCCGAGTCGGGGCGCCCGCAGGCCTGGGAGGGCCTTCGCTCTCGGGGGAGACCCGTGGAGGCGCGTGCAAACCAGTCAGGGCGTCCCATACGGACGCTGGCAACGCCGCTCCCGGACGAAGTGCTCACAGGTTGGTGTGTCCATCTTCCCCCAGAGAGGGAACTCTTTCTGGGCTCTGAGTACCTACCCCAGCTCGTAAGAGGCGGCACCTTGCACTTTAACCGTCTGTCGCACTCTTCCTGTTTCTGTGGGGAGAGGAAGACGCACAGGGACGGACGCCAGTCACCTCGGTGCCTCTGGGCGGTCACCCGGGACTGTGTGGCTGGCAGTGCAGACAACAGAGGTGCCCGCCGAGCAGGCTGGTGGGCATCCCCAGCCGGCAAGCCCCCGCTGCCGACACACGAAGGCCGGCCGCCCACCACAGCCGTGGCCCGTGACCGGCGCTGCGCTGCACGGCTGGAGGACCACCAGTTGGGGGCTGCAGGCTGCCCGCACCGCGGGCTTCGGATGAGGTTTGCCAGGCAGACGGCTTCTGTCAACAGCCTCTTGGAGACACGCGCTGTCAGCCTTCAAAGAGCGCGTTTCCACAGAGCCCCCGGCGGCTCCGCGCGCCCCTTCCGAGGAAGCGGCGCGCGCCGCTCATGCGCAGTTCGCTTCTTCGCGGCGGCGGGGCCCCAGGGTCTCCGGGGGGAGCCGATGTCGGTCTGTCTTGTTTAATCAGAAACGCCAGCCCTGTCCCCAAATGTTCCCGTGTTTTTATCTTAAGGTGATCGGGTGTTTTCATTCTTCTTATGCCTTTCTGTGATGTCTGAAGCTTTTCAGGGAACAAGCGGTATCCCTGTAATCTGCGAAATACAGACCTTCACGTGAAAAAAAGCTAATAAACATTTTTCTCTTCAAGAATAAATAAAATGACCTCAGTGAGAGGGTCGCTGAGTCTGTACGTAACGAACCTTCGAACGCACCCCTGGAACACGGACGTCAGGCGCTGCGGGCCGTTTTTCTGCAACTGTGGTTTCCAAACCCCTCCAGACACATTTAGTTCCCCCCCCACCCCCCCCCGCCCCCCGCATGGAACCCCGGGTCTCCGCTCATCGCAGTGCAACTCAGCACCGGTCGCCGTGCAGGCTTCTCTTCGCCCAGAACCTTCCGCAGAGTGAAGGCGCCGCGGGGCCAGGACCGGCGTTCACGCACCAGGCCTGCGGACACCGGGCGCGGCCAGAGCCCCCGCAGCCCCCTCCCGCAGGGCCGGCGCGCTGGGGTGCCGACGCCCACCCGCCCCCCGCCCTGCCCGCACATACCTGTAACGCGGGGCGGGGCTGCCTCTGGCTTCGCAGCTCAGAAGGACCCCTCTGTCCTCGGAGCCCACGGGGACCACGCGGCTGCTGGGCTCTCGGACGAACACGGGGCCTTGGAAGGGCGCCGCACCTGCAGGCGGGGAACAGCCAGACACAGCCGGTCAGGGCCAGGACGGCGAAAGGCCGCGCGCCACAGCTGGAGAGGGACGGCGGCCACTGTGTCCTCTGCAAACAGAGACGCCCGCTGCCCCGAGGCCGACGCCTCCCGGGGGCCGCACTGCGTGTGGGCGGCCCCGACTGTGAGCCACCCGGCCACAGGCAGGACGGCAAACGCGGCACCGAACTGCGTCCACAGCAATAAGGCTGCTCAAAGGCGTGGGCGAGGCCCCCTGCATTGTCCCCGGCGCGCGACCTGCTACAGAAGGGCCTGCCAGGGCCCCTCGGCAAATCCAAAGCCAGCCTCACGCCAGCCGCACGCCAGCCTCAGGCCAGCCGAACGCCTTTCTCACCCCATCTGCCTGGCACGCAAGGCCGAAAGCTGACTATGTTGTTTGCCGTGTGGACCTTAAAACTCTCACTACTTGATGGGCCTTCCATTTTATAAGTAGAAAACTGAATGGACGGACACGGCACTGAACTCACGTCCTTTAAAAGTGTTTCTACTTTGGCTGGGAGACCGCTGAACACCCTCCCCGGAGAATTCTCACCCCCCCCCCCCACACACACGTGTGTGCACGCCCCCCTCCCCGTGCTACGGATGTGAATGGGAGCGAGGCAACACGCCCACTGTGTGCGTGGGCCCTGGGGTTGTGTGGCCACAGGCTGAGCTTTTCTGAGAACAAACAAGTTCACAGGGAAGAAAAGAGAAGGTGCCGGACTCTCCTGTCTTAGAGGTTCCGAACCCTGGAGAGGGCCCCACGGAGGCAGAGAAGGAACAGGCAGACCAAGAGGCAGAGCGGGTCCGTCCACAGCGAGGCAGAGAACGGGGCAACCAAAACGGCCCAGGGTCTGGGGACTTGTGTCTTGGCTACTTCAAGGAGCGACACCATTGAAAGCAAACATTCGCCGTAAGAACAGGGGCGGAAACACACACAGAGCCCACGGGCCTGCAGAGCCCCAGCGTCACAACACGAGCGGGTCCCGAACACGTGGGCTGGCCCTGCTTCCGGAAGGAGCCGTCCGCCCGCAGGTGCGGCAGAGGGGCTCCCCGCTGACAACACGCCCCCTCCTTGCCGGGGCGGGGGGGGCGGCGGACTCTGCGCTCGCCCCCGTCACGCGGCCCCGGCGTCTGCGTCGTGGGCGTGCGGTCGAAGTGTGAGCGGTGCTTCCAGCGCAGGGCGCTGTGGTGAGCGGTATTTGACCTCGTTGTTGCCTGGTTTTCAGCCCCTGCATCAAGCTTTCGATGACCTCTCCCCGAGGAACCGTGACTTGGGACACAGGGCCCCGTGTCTCCGTGGCGTGAAACACAGGACAGAACCGTCCTGACCGTCGTGGTGGCGGAGGGCGGCGCACCTCTGTTCAGTCCCCTCGTTTGAGCAAGAAACTGCGATTTTACGTACAACGTCTAAGACAAAAGGCCTTTGTTAATCTGTGCAGAGTGCACCTGCAAAGGGGAAACCAGGGGCTCTGGCGAGGCCACCGGTCAGTCCCCACGGAGAGACCGGTCTCCAACCAGCACTCACCGCCCACTTTGCCCTCAGATGACCACTCACCACCAAGGCGGGAGCAACGGAAACCCTGGCGAAACGAGCAGCCGGGAGCTTTCAAAACCCCACGAGACACAAAGAGCCGCAGTCGATCCACGTGACGTGTTCTCCGGCAGCCGGAACCGCGCCCGCATCAGGCGAGGGGAGCCGCGGGGCTCTGGACTGTCCGCGCTGAAGAAGAGCGGCCCTCAACCGCGAGGCGGGCGGTCGCTGGGAAACGCAAGCGGCCCCGCTCACCGGCCGAGACCTCGGAACTGCCCCGACGATGCCCTGCGTGACCGCCTCCCTGCGTGTCTGTTTGCCACTCCGCTCGGCGAGCTCACACGCACGCACACAACTCAACACCCTGGGAAGGAACAGCGAATAAAGGAACACTTGCTCGGAGACTAAAAATGTCGGGAGCTCCGCTTCAAACACTAACGCCCATACGCCACACGCAGAGCACCCCAGGCAAACGCCCCGGGGCGCCCGGCTGCCCAGCCTGCCGCGCGGGTCCTGCAAACAGCGGGGGGCAGGGAGAGGGCCGGGCGGGGGGGCAGCGGCGCCGCAGACACGTGCTCCCTTCCGAAGGGACCGGGAGTCCAGAGACAATCTCGCTGTGCCTCAGCCTCCTGTGCAGTGATCTTGACGAGACCCACCCCACACACTCGCCAGGAGCCTTCGTTAAGCGAGCACGCAGGTGGCTTATGCCCGGGCTGGCACGGGACAGTGTCCACGTGGGCCGGGCGCCAGTGCCATCGAAGCCGCCTCCGGCCGGTCACACCCACGCGTACCTGGGAGTCAACCCCACGCTGCCCTTCTCTCTGCGATGACATGAGTCTCCTGCCTGTCACGGACTGCGTGCCGGTGGCCCCCACAGCAGCCCCTATGTGAAGCCCTGGCCCACGGTGTAACACTCTTAGGAGGCGTGGCCTTGGTTGTGCTCAGGCTTCAGTAAAACCACGGCGGTGGGGGCCTCGGCGAGAAGACGGCCACGCCGCCGGGCCGAGGGGCCTCCCCAGGCACGGGGTCCGCCGGCACCCGGCGGTGGGGGGGGGGGTCCCAGACTCCGGAGTTAGGAAAGCGGTACGTGAAGGTAAGTCACCCCACCCAAGGACCTCACGGCCGCGTGCTCCTAGGGCGCGTCCAGTTTTGGCATGACGCTTCCGTCCACGAGCTGTGGAGTAATTACATTTTTTTAAATTCCAGCTCAATCTCTTACGAGCTACATGAATTGCAGGGAATTTCCTGTCAGAGGCAGTAACTAACGGGGGCAACGACCTACGGGGCTCAGAGGCGGCCTGAGGTTCTGCACACACGGCCCGGCCAGGCCCCGGGCGCGGAGCCGGGTGCCCAGGCGGCAGGCGGCGCAGGCTCCCTGGGGAGCTGCCCTCCGTTAAGGCCCCGCCGGGGGTCACGCCTCCCCGCCCCCGCACCCCCACGCCACTGTTTCAGGGTTCTCCTCCCTTCACTGTTCCCAGGGGCCTTCTCTCCTTCCTGACGACAGTGCCCCGATGCGTCCCGGTCCCCTCCGCGCCGCGCACCCCGATGCGCCACGCGGAGCGGACGTCAGGGCGGGCCCGCAGGTGGGACGCGGGAACCCGGCCCTGCCCCCCGCGCGGACGCGCCGGGGAGAAGAGGAGAGGCGGGCGCGGGGGCGGGGCGGCCGGTGAGGGGCTGAGGTGCCGGCCGCTCCGGAGAGGCGGCCGGGCGGGGGGCAGGGCCGACGGTGCGGATCCGAGGCTCGGGGGCGCTTCCTGCACGGGCACGTCTGTAGGGCACGTGCTACCGACCCACGGAGGTTCCGCTGTTGTGGCTTGTACGCGTGTGTGCACACGCGTGTGCGTGTCTCACACGCTGCGCCCGCCATCCTCCGTGGTCAGCGCCCGTGCACAGCGGGGCCCAGCCGTTCAGCCCGGCGCCTACGATTCACGGAGACACGCACGCACACACGCAGAGGGCACGTAACACCCTCCCACGTGAGCGTTTTGAGGCGGCTCAGTACTCAGGCAGCCGTCAAATAAAGCGCTTTGAATAAGCACCTTCTTTGCAGGAGCCGGCGAAGTAATCAAAAGGCACTTTGGAGACAATAAGTATTTTAAAAGCTAAATAAAATTGTGGGTTTTACTTAACCTTCTGTATTTGTTGAGCTCTAATAGCATTTCCAATACATACTATTTTTAAGTGCCCCAAATGCCTTTTTAGACACCACCAAGCATAAAATAATCCAACGTGTGGCGTTATCACCGATCCAAGTCACGGGGACAACACACTCCAACCGCGCTCGCCGTTTTCCCCAGGTTTCCGTGCGCACGCTCGGAGCAGCCGTGAAGGTCCGCGTGGGGTGAGCGAGACGCCCGCGCGGTGTCGGGCGCGGCAGGAGACGGCTCTCGCACGCGCACGGGGGTGCCGGACTCGGGAGCAGAGGTCCGCGCCGTCCCACGGGGCCACGCGGATGCGGACAGCAGAGGAGAGGCGGCGGTCACCGGAGTGCCTGTCGGCAGCTGACAGGCTCGGCCACACCCAACCCCGCCAGCACTTCCTCGGTGACGCCACGCAAGGGTCACGCCGGTGCTGAGACCAAGGGCAGGTGCTCTGCAGTTAGTTCAGGGGGAGCGTGGGAAGCCTGTTATCCTCCGAAGCTTCCCGTGGTCAGCCCTGGCCGGGCAGCTCCGTGGGGTGGGCACTGTCCCAAAAGGGCAAGGCCGCCGGCGCAGTTCTCGGCCGGAGCACGTGCCTGGGTTGTGGAAGCAACCAATCGATGTTTCTCTCGCACGTCGATGTGTGTGTTTTTTTTTTTTTTTGCTTTTTTTTTAAAAAATATATATTTATTGATTCCAGAGAGAGAGAGAAAGGGAGAGAAGGAGAGACATCGGTGTGAGAGAATCATCGACTGGTTGCCTCCCACATTTGCCCCCGTCGGGGACGAACCTGCAGCCCAGGCCTGTGCCCGGACCCGGAATCGAGCCAGTGACCTTTTGGTCACAGGACGATGCTCCAGCCAACCAGGCAACACCAGCCGGGCACACACTGCTGTGTGTGGATGAAGCTGAGAATCAAGTCAACCATTTGGAACACAAGGAAGAAATAAGCATTCAATCAGGACAGCAGGAGGAAAGAGGAATTCAAGAAAACGAGGAAATTATAAGGCGCCTCAGGGACACCTCCAAACGGGCCAACCCCTGAATCACAGGGGTGCTGGAAGGAGAGGAGGAGGCGCAAGAAATTGAAAATTTATTCGAAAAAATAATGAAAGAAAATTTCCCTAATTTGGCGAAAGAAAGAGACATACAAGTCCAGGAAGCATAAAGAGGTCCAAACAAGTGGGACCCAAAGAGGACCATAGAAAGACACGTCATAATAAAAATGCAAAGGTTAAAGATAAAGAGAGAATTTTAAAAGCAGCAAGAGAAAAGCAGAGAGCAACCTACAAAGGAGTTCCCAGAAGACTTTCAGCTAATTTCTCAAAAGAAACTTTGCAGACTAGAAGGGGCTGGAAAGAAATGTTCAAAGTGATGAAAGGCAAGGACCTACCTCCAAGATCACACTACCCAGCGAAGCCGTCGTTTAGAATCAAAGGGCAGGAAAGCGCTTCCCAGACAAGGTCAAGCTAAAGGAGTCCATCATCACCAAGGCCTTATTATAGGAAATGTTAAAGGAACTTAGTTAAGAAAAAGAAAAAGATTCAAAAACTGTGAACATTAAAGCGGCAATAAATTTACAACTATCAATAACTGAATCTGAAGAATAAACTAAGCGAACAACTAGAACAGGACCAGAATCGCAGACATGGAGATCCCACGGAGGGTGATCAGCAGGGAGGGGGCGGCGCAGGGGTGAAGCAGCGTAACTGGTCGGTGCAGAACAGACGGGGGAGGTGAAGAAGAGCATAGGGAACGGAGAAGCCAAAATACACATGCATGACCCACGGACACGAACTGATTAAGGAGGGGGCTCTGCTGGAGGGCAGGGGGTGCCAGGCGGAGGGGGACGAGGCGGGAAAAACTGAGACCACTGTAACAGCATGGTCCATAAAATACATCTTTTAGAAAAGAGTTTCATTTACCTGGCTAGGCCCATTAGAAAATTAGAGCTGAAAACAGAACCGCACGCGCGCTGCACCCCGCAGAACCCCCGCGTAGGCGGCCGGGGGACCTGCCGCACCTGCCCAAACCCGAGCCCACCCGCCAGCGTCCGGGCCCTGCCGCGGCGCGGCCTCAGGCGCGCTCACCGCTTCCCAGGCGGGACCCAGGGTCACCGTGGCCTCGCGGCCCTCGGGGGCGCGCGGCCCACAGACGCGGCAAAGCCTGCACGAAGCGGCCAATCCCTGTTCTCTGAACGTCAGAGCTGCCCGAGAGGAACGCAGCCCAAGCCCCACCCAGGTCCCTCTACACGTTCGAGGGGCCACGTTCGAAATGGTTGCAAGGAACAGGTGAAATTTACTTGACTATTTTTATTTGACCAAAGAATATCTACGATACTATCATTTAGTCAATGTCAAATTGAGATACTTTAGTTATTATTAACATTTCTGGAAAGAAGCCTGAAGTTCTGCATCCATTTCACACAGGCAGCACCTCTCCGCTCAGGCCTGACCGGCGCTGCGGCCGCCCGGGGCCGGCGGCTGCCCACAGGGCCGTGAGCGCCGAGTCTCGGACACGGCTGAGCAGTAACCAGCAGGCTGCTGAGCAGGAGGTCAACGGCCGCCTCGGGTCCGTGATGGCCGCCAGCCCAGGCCTATCCCGACGTCACGCCTGGGAAAGGACCTGCTGGGGCAGTCAACACCGGTGGCCAGGGAGCTGCACGTGGATTTCCCAGACAGAAAGACGTCCCGAGGGACGACAGACCGAGAAAGCTCCGGAAACTCATAGACTGTTTCGTCTCCAGCACAGAAATACCTCCCTCGCCGGGCGTGAGGAAGGCAGATGGGACGAGCGGAGCCCCCCGGCCCCGGGGGCAAGCGGAGGGGCGTCCGGTTTCACCCCGTCCCTGTTCCTGGCTTTACTGCCACCGCTGGTGGTTTCGTCCCCCAAGGAAGGCAGGAAACACAAATGACCAACACGTGCTTCACTGGCCGAGTGCACGTCCCTGGCTACACACTGCTTCACAGACGCGCGAACAGACGCCGTGTCCGGGCCCGGCAGATGCGGGGCCGCCGGGGCGCGGCTGGGAGGGCAGGGACGGGTGCGGAAACATTCGCAGGTGGGATGCGGGCATTTCACCCGCCATGCCCAGTGCTGGGCTCGAGCGTGGCACTGTTACGTCACAGAGTCCCACGCTTACGGTTCCGTCAAAAGACTTTGTAATAAAAATGGGGGTGCTGTTTGTGCCAGGCCCTGTGCTTTCACTTGCCATGTATGATGAGAACATCCCTACATCGTGAACAGAGTTTTAACTTTAGTACATAAAAAAAGGGCCCCATGGGGTCCTCGGAATAACAAGCCAGCCTTTTAATCAGAAACTGCTGCCGACCCAGCAGGACGAGTAGGTCCAGGATGTGAAGAGCGGAATGTAATCAATACTCTAGAAAATTGGTAAGAGCCACATCCTCCTCCTCGTCATAATCACAGAGTTCACCGCTTACCAAGTGATCCCCCACAGGCAGCCCGCCAGGCATCAGCCGAGCCAACTCGCCCTGATCGACCCTTACGGCTTTTTTACCAACATCTCCAGAGAATCAAGTTGGCCTTTCCAGTTTTTTTAAAGATCATACTTATTTGCTTTCAGAGAGGAGAAAGGAGGGAGAGAAACATCCATGTGCGGTGGCCTCTTGGGCGCCCCCTACGGGGGACCCGGCCGGCCACCCAGGCCTGTGCCCTGAGTGGGGACCGCACCGGCCACCCTTCGGTTCTCGGGCCGGCGCCGGTCCACTGAGCCCCGCCAGCCGCGGCGGGCGCTGAAATGTGTAAGGGGGAGAGGCGATGGCTTCTATGTCTTACTTTCAAACAGATTTCACTCATCCACCAATCAGTGAATCAATGGGAACAATACACCCACGTAACGATGCAAACAGAACAAATACGGTAGAACGGCCCAGTAGGTCAGTCTGAACGGTGGCTGTCTGGGTGTTCAGGTGTTGCTTACGCTAGTCTTTCAGATTTTTAGATGCTGGAGGATTTTTACATTTAAAAAAGAAAAACCATAAAATAAACCAAAAACCACTATCTTTTTAAAAAATTCTCTCATACACTCCTCCACAAAACAAAATGAACAAAAAGGAAACGCGTCAAATGATTTAATAGTAAGAGCCGCTTTTCTATGGGAGACGCCTGGAAAATTATTCCTTTCCTTTCTATTTTATCCTAAACTTCAAAATTACCAAATTAACAAGTAAAAAGCCTCTGCTTATTTTTGTTCCCTTAAATAAGTTATTTGCTTAAAGGAAAAACTGTGCTGCTTTCTGGGTTAGATATGAAAATATCGACATTCATTAAAACTTACAAGCTCCCTTTACGCTAGAGATAAGTTTTACCTCCCTTAGGAAAAAAAGTTATCAGTTAACACCCTCGAATTCCGAGTAAGTGTTAAACGCTGCAGAGGACGTGAGTATGAGGGGCCATTACATTCGCTGTGGAAACAAGACGATCAGCCAAAATCAGAAGCTGAAACAGGAATCTGATGGGCCGAGCAGAGAAGGTGAAATTTTTTTTTTCTGAAAAAATAAAAATGTGTTTTTCTTTGCTACTGGTAGAGTATTACTTCAACAATTAAAATTATTGACTGTATGACTCGAATGCAGTTCTAACCTCGACTTAGAACACAGTTCACTCTTACCTCCTAGGCAGCCAATGAGTGAGAGTAGGACCAGCTGTTTCCATGACAACATCATCTTTAACTGCCCAAAGCAAGGACCACTCTTGTCCAGTCTCCGATGAACAGGATGCTTTGTCTTCGGGAAAATCCCTTAATCTGTAAAATATATGTACACAGAAGTCAGACTTGAAAATGAGTTGCCTTAAAAAACAGATTTTCTTCTTTTCATAAAACTGTAAGCCACTCAAAATCCTCCAATGAAATGAATCTTTTTTTTTTAACGCAAAAGAGAAGATACACAGAACACACTTTATGTCGCTGGCAGGCAGATGGAAGTGGCTTCACAACATCAGAAATGTCCGACAATGCTAAGATAGTAAATATTAATACAGTAAATATTAAAACTTAGGCTAGACAACAATTACAGAAAACGAACTATAACCCTGAAGCCCTAACGTACCTCATCTTCTCTAATGACGACACCTTGGTAGAACCCAGAGAGTCCCACGAGCGGACGTCCAGAAGCGCCGCTCCCTGCGGCCGCATCCCTGACCGGGACCGCGAGCTATAAACGTCACGTCCGACGCTCACGGCCAACACACGGACTCCACGCGCCGCGGAAACCACCCGAGCGCTCGCGGCGGAAACTGTTCGGTCCGACGGTCTCGCAAAGGAAACTGCTTTGCTTTACCTTCCGTTTTCACAGTCTCCGTGCGCCGGCCTAGGGGAGGGCATCCTGGGGGCAGGCTGTGTCCTTTCCAGCCGCCAGCCACCCCGCCGCCCTGCGTGGCTGGCGGTCACGCGGACCGGCTCGCTGCACCCCGCCCGGGCCGCTCCGACGGCGACAACAGCAGGGCCCGTGCGGGCTCGGCGGCCGCCGCGGACGGGCCGACCAGGCTGCGGAGAGGCAAGGAGAGCGAGCAGCTGCCCGAGGACGGCGGATTCTACACACAGGCCTGACCTGCGATGGGGCGCATTCAGTCGGAACCGCGCGTCCCAAATAACCCCGTCAGAAGTGAAGATAGAGCAAGGCCCCCGTGATGTCCTTCAAGTACCCTCCCACACCAGTTGTTCCCATAGTGACGCTGTTTGCTCACCTGCGATCACACACACGCGGGGGGGCCCTGCGGTCGGACGTGGGGTTGGCAGCTCTGACCCCCGCCCCCCGGAGCCTGGGACCAGGCCTGCGAGTCCCCTCACCACCGAGCCGCCAGGACAGGCGGCGGGTGACTCGGCTCCCATTACGGCCAACGCCGCGCCACAGCCTCCCGTGCCAGCGCGGCACCCGGCAGGAGCACAACAAGACCGCCAGGGCCCGGGGGGTGGGAGGGAAAGGCGGGCGGTGGCTAAGGGAAGACGCACAGCCACCAACGGCGGGGACTCGAGCTCCCCCCCCAACTCTGCACCTGCAGCCTCAGGGCCACCCAGGCCTGTCCTCAGCTGCCCACAGGTCTCCTTGTCACGGGGCAAGGGCTGGGGTGTCCACACGCCGGCCCTCTAGTCACCGTCAGGCTGGAGGCTGCCCTCAGGGCCGGTCACGGCCCAGCGCTGCCTTCGGTGAAGAGACGCACACGCGGCCCTGTGAGCGGGCGCTGGTGGCGTCCGTCACACGAGGCCCGTGAAACAGGCTGGAAAGCTGTTTGCAACGGTGTCGCCGGCACAGAGGCCCGATGACCGAGTGCTCCTGTGAGGGGAGGAGGCGCTTCCGGCCCAGCTGCTGCACTCAGAGTCGAGCAGACACTCGCAGAATCACAGTCTGAGAAACGACAGGCAGCCTGTCCGGTAGAGGAGAAAAACACACACGTTCTAACGTTCTCGTACATGCGCAGACGGGCAGAGAAGCTGCGTAAAGTTTGCAGATTAAAAAAACTCGTTCAGGAATATAGTGTTTACCAGTCGCGCTGCTCACGTTTCACCAGCGCTGAGGAGGCGCGGACTCCCTAAGTCACGAAGGCAGTCCATGCCGTCGCGACCTGGCTCCTCGGCGCCGCCGAGCACTGCCACAGAGCGGGGGCCGGTGAAGGCTCGTCCCACTCCTGAAACCGCCAGGCTGAGATAATTACAGGCAAAGCCACCGAAGCAAGACAAATACAGATCAAAATGTCATCAGCTCAGAACGGACATTCACTCTTCAGGGGAACGTTTTAAGTCAAAGAAAAAGCGGATACCCTTTGGAATCTTCTCTGCTCACACATCTGCATCGGGGCCAGAGCTTCGTGCATTCCCGGCACGTTCCTCCTGGCCGCCTTCAAACAGCTCGCAAGTCGAGTGCGGATTGGCGGCCGAGCCACCTGTTCTTAACGTCGGCAGCGACAAACGAAACGCGAGACCTTGGACCCAAAACCACCGCGGCTCTAAACACGTCCAGGTTTGCGGCCTGTGTCACGTACATTACAAAACTGCTCCAAAGATGCCAGGTCGTGAAATACCGCTGCGCATTCACCCTGCACGTGCGCGGACAGCTCGGAACGCAGCCCTGGCCGCGCTCGGGCGCGAAGCTCCGGCACCTGTGGCGAGTCCGACGGAGAAGCGCCGCCCGTGCGGCTCGGCCGCCGCCGGGCCCGCGGCAGGGCGTCTGCTGGGGGTCCTCCTCTGCCCTGCGAGGCAAAGGCTGCGGCAGCTCTGCTCGGAAGGATGACCTACCACACGGCTCCGCCCCAGACCCCACCCCTGCAGAGACATTGTCGCCCCCACCCACAGCCCGCCCGCACCCCGCACAGCCGCAGCCCGCACCCTCGGGCACATCACCGAGGCCCTTGCCGGCGCAGGGGAAGAGTCGGGCGCGAACGGGTGGAAGCTTCACGCCCGGCGCCGCGTGCCCCCGCGTCTTCTAGCGCGTATCCAGCTCCCCGGCGTGAAGCACGCAGATGACGGTGAGCTGCCGTCCCCGCGGAGCACGAACCGAGCACGACACACCCACCGTCTTCGTTCACGACCCTCTCGTTCGTCCCGCGGCGCCTCTCCCGGAGACGCTGCCCGTCCACCCTGCCCACGACCCCCGTGTCTCCCTGCTGGGACCGAGCCGGCTCAGGACGAGGGTCACTGAACGCTGGGCTCCCAGAGTCCAAATGATGCCACACGCGTCCCCCACAGGTGACAAGTGAGGGGCAGGGAGGGAGCGGGGACTGGGCGGGGAGCCCATGCGAGGCCACCATCCTCCCCGCCGCTCTGTGTCCTCGATGGCACAGGCATGGAGGGACCGTGCCGTCCCTCACCTGCCGCTGCTGAGCACAGCCCGCACGTCACCTCCCTGCCTGTGACCCGCCACGCTCCCCGCACCTTCCCTCGGCGGGAGACCGGGCACCCTCCTCTGGACGGCAACCTGTGGGACCCAGGGCCTCGCGGGTTCAGTCCCTCCGGAGAGCCAGCCCCACTCCCACAACACGCAGAGCGACGCGAGCTAACAAGCTCGGTGACATGCAGCTTGGTGACGTGTCCTTCTCCCTGGCACTTCCCCGAGGAAACAGGGAACAATGAGGAGGAAGGCAGGTTTCCGCCCCTGCACGGCTGAGGGGCTTTCTCCCTCCTCCCCCAGGGCAGGCCCTGCGCGCCAGACCCGCTGGAGTTTTAAAACAGCTTCATCGCCTCGTAGGACCTAAAAGTTCCCTGCAGAGACAGTGTCCAACGACGAGGTGGCCAACCGCACAGGGACGGCCGACGGCCGGCTCGCACGGGGGGCGGGTTACGCGCGTCGGCCTGACCCCCGCCCTCTCGCCAGCCCACGGGGGCTTCTGCTCCCGCCCCCGTGTTGTGGATAAAGAGGCAGAGACACAGATGGCACAGGAATCCCCCCAGGGGACGGGCCGCAGGGAGGCGGAAGCCTTCCGTGTCTGCATGTCGTGCGGCGCCCAGGCCGCGCCCAGGACCACGGCCGCTGAAGCCAACGGTGGCCTGGCTGTCCACGGGAAGCCGCCGTGGACAAGTACTGAGCTGAAGTAGCCGGAGTTTCTTTCTGTGAGTGGTGGTCCCAACAGTGTGAAAACCACAAGAGGCAGCATCAGTTGCCGCTAAACATGGTGTGTGTGGGGGGAATGGATAAACCCAGATGTGTACACACACACGGTTGTCCGGCGTTGGAGAAGGGCCTTGGTACTTACACCTTGTCGGCCCTCAGCGCGCCAGCTGCAACGCGGGGCGGGTGCGTGTGCCCAAAGCTGGCTCGATGCAGGAGCCCGTGACTCCGCGCGGAGCCACCCCTGGTGTGCAGGACGCGGCAGTTCCCACCGTGGCCGCCAGAAATTCAGCGTGATCGGCGCCCTGACCAGCGATCAGTCAGACTTCAAGGAGTACTGACTTCAGCATCGGCCTCTAACTCATTCTGAAGAGACATCAGCTGCTCCTAACACTTATTCTGCATAAGTGCGTGTTTAAAAGTTGCTTTTTATCACAATGAGTGGAGTGATTTTGACACTTTTGGAACCGCTAATCGTAGCTATGAATAGATACCTGCCTGGAATTCACACCTATTCAGAGCTGCACCTCCATGTGCAAAACATCCACTTTATCAGCTCAGAAGCGTGAATCTAAATTGAGGCAAACTGTGAACTCACACCCACGGTACGGATTTCAGCTGCGGAGGCAGAGAGAGGAAAAGTCCCAGCGCCCCCACGCCCCCCACCTGCGTTTCCATGCAGGTAAAAGCAATGCTTCAGGTGAAGCCTCTAAACCCCACGGGATGGGGGCTCAAACTGCCTGCCTGTGTGGAATGATCTGGAACAAGCGCACAACCCAAACCACAGGGAGGCGTGAGGACCAGAGGCTACGCCGTCTCACTCGGCCGGGGGTCGACCCACGGAGCCGGGAGCCCCGGACCGCCAGACACTCGGACTTTTCAGAAGAGCCCCGACATGCAGTTTTATGAGCGCGCACCCCATTTTCAAACGTGAGCCTGTGGCCCAGACGCCATGTGTGGGCAACCGAGATGCGGCCCGTCCTGAAACTGCTGACCGACCAGGTCCTCCCTGCATCAAAAACCGGACACCGTGGGCCACGCGGCGGCCCTGGAGCAGGCACACAATGCCGCACTGGGAGCACCTCGAGGCTGTTCCCCGTCTTCTCCGGGGGCGAGGCTGCAGGGGGCGGATGATGGGGAACGGGACCCCGACCCTCGCAAGGAGGGAGCCTGCGACACTGGAGGAGGCTCAGCCTCGAGACGGCGCCCCCCACCCTCTGACGTGCTCCTGTCCCAGAACCCAGCGGGCCGCCCCCGCCCAGCGGGTCCCAAAGGCCGAGCCCTGACGGGGGACTCACTGGGCCCCGCCCACGGGCGGCCCCAGACAGGGCGCCCACCCTCCGCCCCGAGTGCCACAGAGGCAACTACACCCCCTACGCCTGCCGGGGGAAGCACCAGGGCCGTGGCCTCAGCGCTGGCAGGAAAAGCTAAGCCCTCAGCAAAGAGCTGGGGGGCCGCCGGGCCTCCCCTTCCTGCAGGTCGGCCGGTTCGGGGGACGGCCTGCCTCACCCACCAGCCCCTGTGGGCCCGGGTCGGGCCGCCCGGACGCAGGGCTGTTTCTCGGAGCCCCCGGCTTGGCCCGAGAGAGTGGTTTTATGATAATCGTGCTTCCAGAAAGGACTCTGCGATGCAGTGGGCCTGGGGTCCGGCCCCCCCCCCCCCCCCCTCCCCCTCCTCCCCAGACCAGACCCTCCGGGGAAAGCACTGCCTGGGGGCTCCGACCACACCTCTCGCTGGAGAACGCATGCAAGGCCCTTTGTGGGGCCTCCGCATTTCAGCTTCACAGTGACCAGTGGCCAGACGTCCCCGCGCACATGTCCAGTTTCCTAACCACATCCAGGACGTGAGGACGGCAGAGAACCCGCAGACACCGAGGGACCCTGACCAGGGCCGGGCGGGGAGGACTGGGCGGCCGGCACCCCCAGAACAGGGACAGCTGCTTCCGGGTCTGAGACCACAGGTGCTCACGCAGCTTCTGCTCTTCACGTCGGCAGCACCTTCTGATTTTGTTACGCACAGGGCTGGCCCAACACCACGAGACCAGCTGTGGCCTGCGGGCCGGCAGGGCGGGGTCTCTCCGCACCCAGCGACAGGAGAGAGACAAAGAGCAGCAGCAACGGCAGACGCTGTCTTTGGGGGCCTGTGCACACACCGACGAGCCCGCTGCGCTCACTGCCCGCCCCACGCCCTGCACCCCGCAACCGCCCGCCGCCCAGCCCGGAGCCGGGCCAGGCAACGCCTGCTCAAGGAGTGAACATCGGGTTCAGGGCCACGGCTGCGCAATGGGCCCCACAGCTGACTGTCGGGGGTGCCCAGCAGGAACCCCGATCCCCCCGCCTCCCCACGGCATCGTTCCTGGGCACGGGGCCCAGAACCGCCGCCGTAGGTTCTGTAACCCTCCCGAAGCGGCGCCGCTGCAGGGACACCGATGCCCCCAGGACCAGCGGAGCTTCCAGCGCAACCCCGGGCGGTCAGGGCCGCAGCCTTCGCTCCGGGGCTGTTTCATCCCCTGGGACAGGGTGGATCTGCGAGCGTGGCGGCTCCTCCTCATATGGAGGTGGCGGGGACAGGGAGAGTTCGCATCGTCCCTGAAAGAGCCGCTACCACAAGCACACGGTGCTTCCACTGAGAAGAGCCGGCATGCCTTTCAGTGGGAGACACGTCAACAGGCAAGAGGCATCTGCCTGGATCCCCGGCTGCGAAAGCCATGGGTGGACGGGAGACACCGGTCACCTGGAGTCCCCAGAAAGACCCCAAGACACAAAGACGCTGGAGGCAGGAGGGGCGGCCCGGCCCGAAGGGACATGCGGCCCCACACGGCCTGGGAGGGCAAGGACCCAACACCATCCTCCCGACGCGGCTCCTCCTCAGCCCCAGGGAGACTCTGGGGACCAGGGCAAGCCAGCTGGGGGCGGGGGAGGGTCCGCCACCGGAAAACCACCTGAACGGAGCCCCACACGCAGGACGTGTGTCCCACGTGCCGTCGGTGCTGGGGGGGGGCTCCAGCCTGAACGCCCACGCGTGTGCAGGAGGGCTCCGATGTAAACACAGTACGATCCTGACTTGAACGGACTTTGTGCAGGGTAATTAGCAGCCGTTTGTGAAGCATTTGGGTGGGTGGGGAAAAACGCTTTTTCCTTCGGTTACATAATCACCGATTCTCCCGTTTGAAAGCCCAGTGACTGCGGCTGTTTCACCGCTAAGAAACGGGAGCGCGCGCGCCAAAGGCCAGTTCACGCCGTCTCCCCGCACTCCCCTCCCCCAGCCCAGTTGTGTGCAGGGTCAGAGGGCAACCGTTTCCTTTAGCAAAGCTGGCGCTTCGAGGTGCCCTTTCAAGCAAGGACAAAGGATGGGCCCTACGTGGGCACGGGGACAACCGCCGCGCTGTTCGGTGGGGGGGGGCCCCGTGGTGCCGGCGCCGGCGCGCGAAGGGACAGTGCAAGGCCCCTTCCCGCTCAGGGGCCCTGGAGACTCACACACAGGACGGCCCCAAAGAGTGTGCGGCCCCGGTGTCCTGGGGGGGGGGGGCGGGCTGCTCTGCGGAACGCGCGTCCCTGCAGCCGGAACGGGAGAGGCACGGGGACCACCGGCTGTGGCTCGAAAGCACCTCAGGCCAGGCAACCGCGGGGTCCGCAGCCCCCGCCCAGCGGTCGCTGCCCCGCAGGCCAGGCGTGGGCGGCCGCCCCGGTGCATGAGCAGTGGCTCTGCGGACGCCGCAGAGTCAGTGCGCACGGGGCTGGGGCCTCCTCGGGAGAGCGAAGCCCCGCGTGCGCGTCTCGTGAGCCGTTTCCTTGCACGCGTGGCCCCGGGACGGGGATCGGATGGGAAAGGGCGCATCGAGCACAGGCAGACGGTGACGACAGGCTCCGACTGTCCAGTGAGCCCTCCTGGGCAGAAGCGTCACTTGGAAATTTCGGGACTTAGTGTATTACAACTACTGAGTCACGGGGGCGCTGGGGAACATGCCCCTCAAAGTGCTCGGGCCGAGGGTGACGGTGCCCCGTCACTGACCGGCTGTCCCGCGTCTGCCGCTGAGCTCAGGACCTGCCCAGCAGCCGGGACAGGGACGGACAGGGACAGGCGGGGACCCTTCCAGCGGCAGCAGCCGCGCGGGCAGCTGGGTCCCTAAGTGGGTCGGCCTCCAGCTCCCTCGTGGCCGATGCCCGAGGCGCACGTCCCCCCACGGACGCGGCTGGTGAGAGCAGGCCAGCGGCCTCCCAGCGGCCACTCAGCAGCCCGGGCGCTGCGCTCGCAGGGACGGGCCGCGCGCTTGCTGCCCCCGGCAGCACCCCCTGCCCCTTAGACGCAGAGCTCAGGCCACTGTGAGAGTCCGTTGTCCCTCGATGCTGCGCTGATTCGGGCACGTCCACAGCTGCCCGCCCCTCAGTCTCCTTTGCTGTGGGCGCTGTCTGACGCCCTGGGAGCTTCCCGGGGGTTCTCTGCCCACGCTGACGGGGGACAGGCCCACACCCCCTCCCACTCCTGGGGGTCCAGCGCCTCGGCTCTTGGAGCCAAGCCGGGCTGGGCGACCTCCTCCTCGGTCAGGGCATTGTGGGGCCCCCAGCGAGCCTGCCCCCCAATCCCTGCCCCGGAGGCCTCCTCCCGCCCAGCTCCGCACCCCCGCCCCCACTGCCCGAGTCCGAGGTCTCTTGGGAGAAGGCGCAGAGGAGAAGAGCGGGGGTCCCACAGGCCTGCGTCTTCGGGACTCGCCAGCCCGACATGCGCAAGGACACAGGGCGTCTCTCGTCCGAGTGTTTCCAGCGACCCCGCCACGTTCTGTGAGACACAGCAGCCAGCACGAGTCGGACGGCTGGTCTGCAGAGCCCCTTCCTTTCCATTTAAAAAATTGAAGAAATCGATAGAACACGTGACGTCTACTTAAAATAGGACCAGAGAAACTCGTTCCCCAAGCCAGGCTCCACGCCATTTCTTGAGTGTAGAAAAAATAATTCCGAACCCAGCCACAAGCAGAAGGGAAACAATTTCATAAATCGATAAAAATGGAAATTACATTAATCATTTATACGTAAGCCAGAAAAGAAGTTCTTTTTATGGCTGAGATGAAAAAAAAAAAAATCAGTCATCATATATTGTTCTATTTAAAATGCCCTTAAATGGCATTTGGTGTTTCTCACGTTGTAACTTTTCCTGAATCTGCTGGGGTGACCTTGGTCAATGAAATCATACAGGTTTCAGGTGTGCAGCCCCATGACGCACCGCCTGCGTGTGGTGCCGTGCGCGCGCCTCCCCAAGGCGCTGTCCCCATCGCCACGGCGCCCCTCCCGCGCCCCTCACCGCGCTGCTGTCCGGCTCCATGTGCGTTTTTGCTTAACCCCGTCCCCTCTTCCATGCGGCCCCCCAAACCCTGCCCTCCGCAGGCGTCAGTCTGTTCTCGGTGTCTATGAGCCTGCTTCTGTTTTGTTCGTTTGTTCGGCTTCTTCATGAGGCTCCACATGTGAGAGACTCACAGGGTGTTTGTCTTTCCCTGCCTGGCCTATCGCACTCAGCGTAAGGTGCTCCAGGTCCGTCCGTGCTGCCGCAAAGGGAGGGCGCCCCCTTTTTGACGGCTGAGTAGTGTTCCACTGTGTGGACGTCCTGTAGTTGTTTTATTCACTCATCTGCTGAGGGGCACGGGGGCCGCTTCCAGATCTCGATGCTAAATAATGCTGCAATGAAAACAGGGGCGCAACTGTCACTTGGAATTAATGTCTGGATTTCTTCAGGCACATCCCCAGAGGTGCAACCTCTGGATCATGGGCAGTTCCATTTTTAAGGTTTTGAGGACCCTCCGCACTGCCTTCCACAGCGGCTGCCCCACCTGCAGTCCCGCCGACTGGGCACGAGGGCCCCCTTTCTCCGCGTCCCCGCCAGCGCTTGCTGTTCGTTGGTTTATTGATGGCCATCCTGACAGGTGTGAGGTGCTATCTCATTGATGTTTTACCTTGCATTTCTCTGGGGATCTGTGATGTTGAGCATCTTTCCATGTATCTACGGGCTACCTGTATGTCCTCTTTGGAGAAGTATCTTTCGGGTCCCCCGTACCCTTTGTTAATTGGAAGGCTCTTCTTTTGGTGGTGATGTAGTTTATACTAAAAAGGAGAGCACATATCCTGATGCTTATTTTTTTCTATTTAGAAAAGAAAAACTATGACTATACACTGCTTTTTTTAAGTATATGGTTTAAAAAAAAAAAACCACATTCAAATGAAGCCTGAAACCTTACGTCCCTACTAGAAGCATACAGTGTCTCTCTTCTGGGCTCAAATGCAGTTTTAAGCTTACTTTCTTTCTCAGATGAATGACTGATTCCTGTAGAGTCCCGTGACCACCTGACCAGCTAAGGCGAGGAAGACTCCACGGAGTAGTGGGCGGAGGCTTCTGACGGTCCCCTGAACAAACACCGCCCGGGTCTCCTTTGTCCCCTACCATGGGGCCCATGTACCGCCCCGGGACAAAGTCATGGCTTTGACACCCAAAGCCAGGGAGGTTCCAGGTGAACCATGGCCACCGAGCATCAGCGCTTCCGCGCACAAAAACCAAAGAGGCTTCGCTAGAAGGGCTCGTTGAGCCAAGCGACGTCAGCGGTTCCTCTGTCAGCAGCGGTGACTTCTACCTGGCCCACCTTCCCAAGCGGTCGCAGCGTGACTGACGTTGTCATCCGCTTCCAAGGGCACGGGAGAAAGAATGACAGGACGTGTGTGTTCCTGAGGTGACCTTGGACCCTGGGCCGCGCCCTCTCCCCTCCCACCCGCACGCGCTTCGTCTTCACGGCCACGCCAGGCCCGGGGTCCCTCCCCCGCGCTCACGATGCCCCTCCCCCACGTTCACGGTGCCCAGCCAGGTTTCTTTAAATGGAAGAGGGCAGGTGGCCTCCAAACGCACCGCACTTGGCTGTGTATAGTGCGCACCCAAGTTTGGTGCGCATTATACACGGGGTTATTATGCCCATCATTATACCCGTGGTATGTAATCATTATACCCATGTGTAACATGCATCCTTATTTTTCCCTCAAAAATTTGGGCTAAAAGAGTGTGCATTATATATGGCGAAATACAGTAATCATTATACTCCTGCCAAAAGCCAAAGACTCGGTCACACCCCAGCATTAATTTTCACCGACACCGGTGAAGGATGTCACTGAGAGAAACCCCTGACAAGCTGTTGTAATGTTAGTCCTGTTCCCGACACGCATGCAGCTGGCAGGCGCCATGTGTAGGCTGGCACAGCGCAGGCACACGGGCACGGGTTTTGACTGAACAAGTAAGCGTCTAATTTATGGAAATTTCACTTTAAATGTAAAGAAAAGACACTTAGTCTAAATGTTCCATATTTCCATGACAGTAAATTCATGAGAAATCCTTAACCATCTGCAAGGTAAACACTGAAAATATCAACTTCCTCAAAAGCTAAAGTTAATGCTGTTTACCAACTCCCTATGAAAGAAAGCCTAAATGAGTGTATACTTCACAGCTCACATTTTTGTTCAGCAAGTTATCAATGCAGGGGGGATAGTAAGCAACCCCTTCATCAAGCCCTGGTTACAGACGGCAAGAGAAAAGGTAAAAACGGTGAGATCCCCACAGGAACGAGGAAACAAATAAAAAGTCCAGCAACGGCCGGCCAGGCACCCCGCCCGAGGGTCCCCCGGTCAGAAGTTGCTGTACAAAGCTGCACACAGCAGGCAGACTGGGCTCACCCAAGGCCACGGTCAGGCCACGCTTCCCAGCTCTGCGGGCCCGGCGCCCTCGGTGACGCCCGTGAGGAACCCGGGAGCCACCACGGGGCCTCTCGGCTCCAGCGGCGTTTCCCACGAGCTCTGGAGGAGATGGAGGGATGCGGCCCAACCACAGCGCCTTTGTCCTCGTGGCAAAAGAATCACAAGCTTTAACAATCTTTAATTTTTGTCAATTAAACATGCTTTGTCAACCATATTGCAATACAGCTAAAAATCTAAGTAAATGAAAATTAAAACCCCGTGAATGAAAAGCTTTAGCGCTCTTTGATTTTTGTCAATTAAAAATGCCTTGTCGATCATAGCCCAGTATAGCTGAAAAACTAAACAAACGGAAATTTAAAACCCCATGAATCCGTCCGCTTCTTCAACAGGGGTCGAGAGAGAGCACGTGTATCCGGGTACGTGACACCCGCGCCCACCGGGAACGAGAGCCCCGCCAGGGGCACGCAGACCCCGCACCCCCCGCAGGGGCAGAGGCTCCGGGGCGGGCAGAGGGGAAGCAGCCGGGCGCCGCCTCCCAGAAAACACTTTAAACACAGGCAGACAGGCAGTTCAAAGAGAACAGTTATAAAAACTGACTACGCAAGCTCTCCGTGTCAGCAAGCCAGTGCAGGTACCAACGCCACAGGGGAATTTAAGACAACGAATGCTACGCAAAGCAACAGGGCATTTCGTGGCGATGCCAGGGCCGCGTCATTAGACAGAGGTGACAATCCTACACGCACAGACACCTGGTTAGTGTGAGAGCTTCGGCCACAGGAAGCCCACGCGGGTACCTGCGAAGGCACGGGAACCCCCACGGGGAAGGGGGAGATTCCGAAAGCACTCGTGCAGCCACGGACGGAGCAAGGCGGGCAGCCTGGCCCCCAAACCAGCGAGACGCGGAAAACCTGAAAAGCGGACGCCGCGACCGGACCCACCGGCGCTTGGTAACGTTGACCCAGCGCCTCCAGGGACGCGCCCCGCTCAGCGAACGGGCGCCGCCCGCGGAGACCCTGCCGGGGGCACCCCGAAAGTAAGTTTTACAGTCGTCAAATAGCTGAAGTAAAGGGCGTGTTCTCCAAAAATAAAACAGCAGATGAGACGTTGACAGCTAAGGACAAACTCATACATCCATGGAGATTAAAAGTTACATACTTCTAAACAACCCATGGATTAAAGGCGAAATGAAGTATAAAACAGAAAACACTTTTAAATGAGCAACGATGAAAACAACATCAAATTCTCATTGCAGAACAGGCAATTCTGACAAATTTAGTTTTAACTCTTGATAGCAAAGAAGAAAGGTTTAAAAATTAACAGTCCGCGATCTCACTTTGAGAAGCCAATGAAGCGCAAAATAAATGGTAACAAAGAAAATATAAAAACGCAGAGCATCCGTTAAAAACGTAAATGGCAAACAACAAGGAAACCCAAGGGAACCAGTGTTCCTTCCAAAACGGTAACGAGACTGGTCGCTCACGAGCCGCGCTGCCCGGGGAACATCAGGACAGACTGCAACTCGGGGGCAGAGCGGCATGGCCACCGGTCCCGCGGGGGGCGGCGCCGTCGGGCGGGGAGACACTGCCAACAACTGCAGGCCGACAGGTTCACTAAATTTAACAAACAGGACAAACTCCCGCAGAAACACCACGTAGGGCAGGGGATTCAAGGTGACAAAGACAATCAGAGCAGCCCCATCGCGAAGGGTGAGCGGAGCCTGCACTCAAAACCCTCCCCTTCGCGGGGGCCTCGGGCCGGACGGCGTGGGGGGGGGGGTGAATCCCGACTTCCTGGCGGGGACTCCCGGCCACACGGAGCGTTTCGGACACGGGCGGAGGAGGGCACGACACACTCATCCTCCGGGGCCGGCGGAGCAGGAGACCGAACGCCTGATGACTGTTCCGGTAAAATCACAGACCAACTGCCCTCTCGTGGAAAAAAATCCGTCCAAGTCCTCAAAATGCAACAATCCCTAAAAATATTAGCAAGTCAAGCACACTGATATTTTTAAAAAGGGTAAAGTGCCGTGAGAGAAATGGGATTTGTCCCAGAATAGAAGCTTGGCTGAGCATTTGAAATACCAACCCGTGTTATATGCCACATTAACAAAGGAGAAGAGGAAGAACATCGTTCTCAGTGGAGGAAGGAAAGGCACAGGGCAGAGTCATCAATGAGGACACCTCAGCGAGGCAGCGACGATGCAAGGCAGCCGCCCCGGCCGCGAGGAGGGCGGGCAGGACGCCCGCGGCCGCCGCCGACCGGAAGCGCCGCCCGCCAGGTCGCCCCCGCCCCCGCCCCCACGCACGGAGCGCACCGGCCACCGTGCGCCCCAGGGAGCGTCCGGAAGGAAGCTGGGAGACTGCGGCTGCGCGCTCAAGCGGCGATAAACAGGGGTTCTTCACCACGAACACTATCTTGTCATAAGGAGTATCATTAAAAAAATTGATATCATTAAGAAAATTATTAAGAAAATTAATTAAGTCTAGGGCGAAATCAGCGGGACACACTTGTGGGCTGAATATATAAGAAAACGATGAAAAGATAAAAAGCCCTATAAAAATGGGCAATAGACTTGAACAAACACTTCCCAGAAGGAGACATAAAAGTGATGAATTAGCGTATGAAAAGATGCTTAACAGCATTAGTCACGCAAATTAAGCCCGCAGTCGGATACCCTTTCCCATTCACTACAACCACTTCAAAAAAAGACTGAGGAACCTGGGTGGGAAGGTGGGGACAGGGACCCGAGACTCTGCGGGACGTGCAGCCGTGGGCAGCCCGGCAGGCGCGACCCTGAGACACTGGCACCGCGGCCTCCACCGCAGAGGCCCAGCGCCTGCGCTGGGGGGTGGGGGGGGGGCTGGGGCCTCCACCGCGGGCCCGCGCGCGCTGGTGGCGGTGGTGCGGGGGGCGGGCCTCCCGCGAGGGGCGCTGAGTGGACGGGCGGGGGGTGCGTCGGGGGTGGGGTGCGTGCGCGTGCGTGCGTCGGGGCCTCGAGGCGCGGTCGCGCGCCCCGCATCGACAACAGTCTCGTGGGTACCCCTGGACTTTAACTGGCGGCGGTGACTGAGGGACGCCACGGAGGGGTTGACGCCACGGAGGGGTTGATGCCACTGGAAGGTTCCACTTGGCCTCCCCAGCCTGGGGTGGGGGCGGAGCGGCGGGGGGTGCGTGCCGCCGCGCGGGGGCCACGCGGGAGCAGCGCCGTGGCCGGCGGCAGAGGGCCAGGTGCGGCTGTCACCGGGAGGACGGGCTAGTCTGAGTGATCGGGGGCTCTGGACCCAGGTGTCTGGGACGGGGGTCCGAGTGTGGGGAGAACCACCTGTTCTGTACACTTTCCACGTCCGCCCTTCACGCGAGTCCGAGACGCTGTCAACTGCCGTCCCCGCCAGCAGTCCCGGCTCCTGTCCCGGGTTCTCGACCCAAAATCTGTGTGACTTTCCACCGAGTTCCCTACACCCTCCAAGCCTCGGCTTTCTCGCCTCAACGACGGAGATGAGGAACCGACTCGGACTGAGCCCCGCGCTGCCCCGGGGGCTGCTCGGCCGCGGTCTCTGCCCCATCCCCGCACAGACACCGCCCGGACCTGGCCTCAGAGGGTCCACGGCTGAACCTGAGTAGCAGATCGACCGCCGGCTCCAGAGAGGAATGAAAAGGCATTAAACATGAGCGTGGCATGTTGGGAACTGGGGTGGTGGCAGCGCAGGCTGATGACGGTGACACAGCAGAAATGCAACCGGGTTCGGGGCAGGGCTGTCTGTCCGCAGACGTCGCGGCTTCTTTTCTGCAGGCTCAGAGCTGACGGCGCCGGCCTGCGAGCGGGGCCATCACACTGGCGAAGGAAGCTGGGGGGGGGGGGGGGGGTCCCCAGGGGACAGTGACAGTGAGGCCAGCGCAGGCCAGGCGGCACCGAGCGTTGGAAAGGGGGACCGGCCGGGATGCCACCGCACAGCAGTCTGGGGTCCGGAAGGCCAGCGCTGTGGGGGGATCAGCAAAAGGGTGGAGAAACACCCACACGGAGAGGGGAAGGAAATCGGGGGGTGATGCGGCACCTTCCAGAGGCTCTGTGGGCGAGAGGGAAACGGGGGAAACGGAGAGAGCGCAGGTCGCGTGTCAGGTCGCGTGTCCCCGTTGACAGGCAGAACAGGAAAGATGAGAGGATGCGCACGGGGGGAGCTCACAGGGGAATTGGGGGCTGTGGGAAATGCACCCCAAAACATCACTTGGCAACAATGAAAAAGAGACTGATTACATAGAAATACTGCACCCAGGCACCCTCACTGGAAGAAACCGAAGAAAGCCATACCGGGCCCTCAGCCTGCAGGACGCGGCCATCCGATGCGGCTCAGCCACGTGGCTGACGCTCCGGGGCACTTTTCCTGAAGGAGCGTGAGGTGCCGCATCTCAGTAAGATGGTCCGTCACAGCCGATGGCTGCCGGTCCCCCGGGCTGCCGAAGCCTCTTGTGCCCTTAATGCGCTTATTTTTTAAAGAGCTTAGACAAAACTCTGGGTTTCTGCGTCTCACTGTTCCTTAAAGATTCTCTCCAGAAAATCTCTTTTTTTGCAACATTTCAGAACTATAAAGAGTGCAATTTACTAAGTCGACAATCGCTTCCTTTAGTTACTTCATAAAGCGAGCAGCCTGTCGACTGGCTCGTCCACTTGAGGCACAGATACAGCTTCAGAGTAAAACCGGGGGCTTCCCGAGAGGCGTGAGAGGTGCGGGCGGAGTCGCGGCGGAGTCCGTGTTCACGCACACGTCGTTGGGGGCAGAGTCTTCATTTCTCTTCTTTTAAGATGGCATCACAGGAAATGTGACGACAAAGCAGCTGAGGGTTAGAGCTTGGCACATGTTTCACTTTGTCACGATTACGGCAGGATTTCTAGAATGCACGTGGCAAACTAATGATTTCTGCGGTCTGACACACAGGCAGCATCGGCTTTGAGTTTTACCTCAAACGTCTCCATGATTTTAACACCGGCGAGCAGCCGAAAGGGCAGACGCTCTGTGTCCGCTGCTGCCGCCACCACAACCCGCGCAGCTGAGGTGAGCAGCCGCCGAACGTACAGGGACCCGGACGAACGCGCGGAGTTCAGGCAGCCGCTACACCCGACTTGACCTTCCAACAATGTGGCAGCCGCTCTGGCAGCCCTGAAGGTGTCGCCAAGTCTACGTGCTGCCAGGAAGGGAGGTGGCGTTCGTCGATGCCATGAAAACACAACTCCTGATTGAGCAGAACGTACGTGTGACCGGCACTGGCCGAGCCTCTGCCCGAAACGGCATGCGGTTCAGTTTCACAGGACCCACGGCAGATCCGTGGGCTTCACAGGGGAGGACGCGGAAGCTCTGGTAACGCGCGTGCACACTCGCGAGTGTGTCAGGCTGGCCCGAGCCTGCCCCGGCCTGTCTGTGGGCTGGCGCTGTTCTGAGAACGGAGCCTGAGACGCTGCTTCTAACGCCTGACCGTTGTTTAGAGGGAGCCTGGCATGACAGGGAGACAGACCTCACGCATGTGACAATCCCCATGGGAGAGAAGTAACAAGCGCACGCCATCCCCAGTCCCACAGGGGACTGGCACCAGGCCCCCGCGGAGGCGCTGTCCTTTGTGTTAGCATATCACCTGCGTATACCACCCCCCCCCGCCCCCACCGTCTACCTCCCACGGTCTCTAGGTCACCTGCAGCACCTTAGAGGAAGGGGGCCCACGTGCATGGCGGTCACCCTGCACTGTTTCGGGAATGACCACAAGAAAAGAGTCCGGACTGCCAAGGCACCTCTGAGTGAACAGCGCACCAGCAACAACGTAACTTTTCCCAGCAACATGTTTGACCTGAGGAGAGGAAGTCGGGGAAAGGAAGTGCCGCCCCTCTGCCCCCTCCCACCCGCCAGCCGCAGGAGTGAGGACCGTCCCCTCTCCAGAGGCAGAGGAGCAGCGATGGCACCTTGACCGGAACCCTGCAGACCAGGGAGAAGACTCCAGGGCACGGACGAAGAGCACTCCGAGGGTGGGTCCTCCTCGCCTGGCCCCGCGCCCGCCGCGACGCAGAGCGGGCTGGGGAGCGTGTGGGCGACCCTCCGTGGGCTGCGCGCGTCCCAACCGCCCTGACGCACGGCACGTGGGCAGGCCAGGCCCCGGGGCGGCCGGTCAGGGCTAATTCCATCTGTCCTCCACCTACACAAAACGCCCAGGCCAGCAGTTAGAGGTCCAAACAGCAGTTCCTACTTCAGAAAGGAAGAAACAACGTGCACGGAAACAGAAGCCCACACAGGGCGCCCACGCTGAACTCAGGGAGCCGTTTTCTGAGCACATCGCTGTGTGGGATGCTGTGTGCTTCCTGCTGGGCAGGGGTGGCATGTCATCAGAGGACACTGCTGCTGCAGTGGCCCCCGCAGGCTCGTGGCCTGGCCTTAGTCCCACCCCTTCAGTGCAGCGTGACCGACCCCTGGAGCTCACATCCCCCCCCCCCCCACTGTCCTGACTGCCCGGGGGCAGCGGCCGTTTACATGCATCCGCCATGCCATCTGCATGGGATTCTCAGGCCTCCGAGGATGTCCCTCCAGGTCAGAGGTGACACCCGTGTTCTGTGCCTGCGGGCTGACTGTGCACAAGGTCCCCTAAGCCACATGGGTTCCAGGCTTGGTCCCGAACCAGAAATCCGCCCCCTGGAACCAGTTCAGGAGGCGTTTATCACCGCTCTTGGAATAATGATTTCATTAGATAGACCTCTCCACATGATTTAATACGTACATGAACACTCTCTACATGCTAAGCAAAAGCCTTGCTAGCACTGTATGTCATTGGGAAGGGTTTTTTTTAATGAATAAAGAGTAACCCAGACTTGGCTCCTCCCGGGCAGTGAGCTGCGGCTTTATGAAATGGAACGCACAATTACGAGGGAGAATACAGCCCAAACCCAACAACGGTTTTCACTCAATTATTCATGACATCCATCAGCATATTCATTTTTAAGGGCAGATGGTGAGCAGGGCGCGGGGCCCCACCCACCCAGCGCTGCCGTGTGCTGGGCCAGGCTTTGCACATTGCACGTCAAATTTTAAAAGCAACTGAGTATCATCACACCAAATTCAAAACGAGCCCACAGTGTTCAAAGTCATCTTGTCAGGTGACACTGCGGATCCTAATTCACTCATCAGGGCTGATTCTGCATAGTGTTCTAATCGTGGGACGCAGAGGAGTGGCAACGCGAACCATCGCCGGGCGGGGCTGAGGAGAACAGGATGTGGGACCTCGGAGGCGTTTCGGAAGAGACTTCGGGTTCACCGATCCCATGACCCGTTAGCAAATCACAAAACATTGGATGTCGCAGATTAGACTTTCAGAGCCCCATACCAACTTTGGGTACCTTGGAAACTTCTAGAAGAAGAGTTAGAGGCCTGTAGGGGGTGCCCTTACAGCAGAGCCCTGTGGGCAACCACAGTCCCCAGTACGGCCCCTCCCGCCAAGAGGCACGGCAGGCCCGGCCTGGCCGAGGCCCGAGAGCTGCCACGTTCACCCTGATACGCAATGGGGGCGGCCGGGGCCACTGCGTGACGGCCGGTGAGCAAGGCTGCCCCCCGCGCCCGTCCGCCCTGCAGGCCCCAAGGAGGCTCGGAGCCTGCGGGAAAGCACCGCGGTGCCCCCGCGCCCCCCGCCCAGCCCAGCGGCCTGTGGTCCCCGCCGGCCCCGGGCCTGCGCCCAGCCCACACAGAGCCGTGGGCATGGAGGCGGGCGTTTTGCACGGCTGACCTCCGGGCCTGTCTCCCAGAACGAGCGGAGATCACTCGGTCCACTGTGATCTCCACGGTCTCACAACCCTCCCTCCCCTCATACAGTAAACAACTCACACTCATTCTGTGAAAGAACCTGCGAGCAAGTACTTCCTGAGGGTCCACAACTCGTGGGGCGCGGAGAGAACACTATCTCGTGACGTCACAAGACGTCACACGGCATCACGATACATCACATTCGCCAGACAGCAGCAGCCAGCACACCGGCCCGGGCCCAGCCACAGGCGTCCACACAGGGCGGCGGCGGACCCTCCCCTGGGCCCCTCACAGCCTGGCCTTCCCTCGTGGGTCCTTCACCACAAACCTCGACGGGGGAGCCAATATTCCAACGGGGGCGGCGGGGGGGGCGCTGTCCCCACGCAGTGGCTGCCACTCGGAGACTCCACAGCTGGAGGAGTGAAAGGCTCGTACCAGGCGACGCCGACAAGCCGCGGGGACGGCCATGGCTCAGCGTGGGACTCTGCACGCGGAGGCTTCCTGAATCGAGCGGCAGCCACGTGCGCGGCCAGTGTGCCGGAAAGGCCGCCCGAGGCTGCTGTGTTGGGGGTGAGACGGAGCGGTTGGCAGGGCTCGCAGCTCATAATTAATCCACAGGGGATTCCGCTGAAAGCTTAGATCGTGCAGGTGCAAGAATTCAAGCGAGGAGGGGCCGTGAGGGGTTTGCCGGTTGCCTGTGGTTTTGAGAGGCGACCGTCAGCCAGGCACCGGGCTGCGGGCGGGGCTGGGAGGCAAGTTTCCCATCCTGCTCCTCGATGTGGGGGACAGACAGTAAGGGAGGGCCAGGAGAGACAGGGAGGTAGAGCAACAAGCGTCCTTCGCTCAGGCAGCTCCGTTTAACCTGGGCCTGGTGAGATGAGCCAGCACACGCGCTGCCGCGGGCGCCGGGTGCACGTGGGCGCTCATCCCACAGCCTGGAGCAGGGCCGCGGTGCGGCAGAGGTCGGCCCCAGACGCCGGCGACAGCCAGCAGGCAGAGACCCGGGAGGAGCCCCACGAGAAGGCCCGGGGGGCGGGGTGGGGGGGCGAGACCACAGAGGCCCGAGCCCAGCGAGCCACCTGGACTCGTCCTAAGGTCAAGTGAGGTCCCCTCAGGTTTGGTCAGGACTTAAACGGGTTTCAGCTAAACGCCCAGGCTGCAAGGGACTGAAAACCGACAGGAACGGATGGCGGAGCCAGAAGCAGCCCGGCCGATGCTCCTGGGCGGACTGCGCAGAAGGGTGGCGTGGTTTGGCAGGAGGTGGGGCTGAGGGCAGTGACTCCGGGCGCAGCAAAGGCAGGACTCGCCGGCTGATTTCACGGGGGCTTTAAAAAGAGGCAAGAGTCAAGGGAAAACACCAGGCTGGCGGCCTGCAGGGACAGAGAGAAGCCGCCAGCCAGGACGTGGGGCACACCCACACACGCGACACAGCGGCCCGCAGGCCCCAGGCCTCCAGGCCGCGACGGTGAGGCCTGGCTCGCGCACACGTCCGACGTCCACCTCCGGCCCACGCAGGCCCTGCTCATGCAGTCGCTCGAGCCCGGCCCCCGGCCTGGCCCCAGCGCGGGCTCCCACGACTGCAGCCTCAGAGGAGGGCCCGCGGGACCTGGCGCTGGCTCCCCGCAACCCTGCAGGTGTGACTGAAGGTGCTAAAGCCAGTCACCTGGCCAAGCGGCAGTCACAGGGGAGGGCGACTGACTCAGCAGTTCCTGAACAGTGAGAGTGCGAACAATTACAGAAACCAGGTGGGCGTTCTGGGTTCAGCAACCACAGCCAGAGAGATGGGGAGAGGCCGTTCGCTGGACCTCAGAAAAGGCGGGCCTGGTTCTAACAGCAGCGAAGAGAGCCTCCCGGGGGTCCCGGGCACGGACGTGGGCGGGGCAGCGGGCAGCTCCGTCAGGCGGAGGCGCTTTGGCCTCTGTTCCCTTCCTAACGATGTGGAGGGGGTGGGGAAGTGGAACAACCACGCACGGGAGAAGGACCAAAAGCCCGAGGAGGCAGCGCCCGCGGGGGAGGGAGGGACTGAGGCGAACTCGCCTGCAGCCCAGAGACAAGGCCCCGGGGCAGATGGAGCGGCCGCTGGGGTCTGAGCCCAGCGCCCCCACAGGCCCTGCGGCGGCCTGCACGGAGCTCGGTCCGCAGGCACGTGAGCCGTTCTCCGGCGTGGAGGCTGCTCTGGAGCGAGAGCTGCTTGTTTCCAGACACGGGAACGTGGTCCTCCACCTGCAGCCCAAGCTGAGGACTCTACGGACGCTGTTGGCCTCCCTGTAGAAAACACTCGAGGATGCTCTGCTTTGTGATAACTTGGGAGTGAAAGTCAAAAGCAGCTCACAGACCTTGGGCCTAGACCCACCCCCACGCCAAACCCTCGACGAACCACAGGCCGTGGCTCAGCCAGGTCCACGCTCGGGGACCTGCCCGGGGGCCAACTCAGCCCAAAGCAAGGTCTTCACGATCGCAGCTCACCACATGCCACGGACCCCCCTCCACGGACTCCGCTACAGCCAGCACCTTCCAGGCCAGCCGCCATCAACCAGACATCCCGCGCCCCCTTGCAGCCTGGGACCCGGAGGGCGCGGCGCGACCCCAGGTCCACGAGGGCCTCCTCCGTGGCTTTAACTGCACCCAAGTCCCGTCTGTCAGGATGCACTACGGGCGACGGGGGTGGGGTGGGTGTGTGTGTGTGCGTGTGTGTGTTGTAATGCACCGCACTCATTACCTATGAGCAGCAAGCACAGCCACAAGCATCCGCACACAGCGGCAGTCTGACTTCTCCTTGGGTGTTCCTGTAGGCCTGGCCTTTCTCGTGTATTTATTGCCACAAACCTCTCCAGGAGGAGCCAATGTTCCAACTTGACAGATGAAAGTAGACTGGGCCTTGGGAGAGTCGATGAGCGAGCCAAGGCCGCCAATCACCGAGCTGCCGTGTTTGCCCGGATGACACAGCATCCTCGCGACGGCGTCCCCGGCACCGGCACCAGCTGCGGGACACGCCCTGGTCCCGGCAGCGCCCTGAGTCTTCTCTGAGCCCGGGGGCCTGAGCCTGGACCCCGTCACTGCGGCAGCTACGAGAGTCCTAATTCACCCACGGGCAACAAAGTCACGCCTCACGTTTCCCATTTCTAATTTGAAAGGCGACTAGCGCGTAGGAGGCGTTTCTAATGCTTAACGGGGGTGCGGTTTAGTAGCAGGCAGACTGCGGGATGGCCCCGAGGCGTCACCCTCCGGCATCTGTGCCCTCAGCCACGCGACTTCCCGTCTCTCCGTCAAGGGGCGGCAGCTGGTCCCCACCCGTCACGTTGAATTCGGGCGTGTCTCATTTCGGCCAACAGGACGCCGCAGAAGCAGTGATATTCCAGTTTCGTGCCAGGGTGCTGTGGTTTCCACCTGTTTTGCACCCGACGATGTTCATGGAGTTCCTGTCAGGAGCTCCCTGCTCCAGCTGCACCCCTCAAGGAGGCTGTCCAGACACCAGACCAGCAGGACACCTGCTGGTCAGCCCTGCGGCGGCAGCCGGCCACCCCGAGCCCCACTGACACGTGACTGCGTGAGCAAGGCCAGCACGGCTGCTGGCAGCCCCGTGAGGGCAAGCGGCAAGGAGGCCTCTTGTTCTAGGCCTTCCGGTCGCTAACGAGAATCGTCATGGGAATTCCGATAGGACAACCGTAGTCTTGCTCCCAAATGCTCCTTCGCACCCCAGCACCTTCCTGTGACGTGAGGGGGCACCCAGTCTCGGGACACGCCAGCTGGTCAGATCGGCGCCGGAGACACCGGCCGGGCCGAGCAGAAGCCAAGACGGGCTGGGAGGGGGCTGGGCAGACGTCCGCACTCGCTGCTTCCCTGAGACGTGGAGACTAGAACTGGGCCTTACGACGGAGGACAGGCCGGGCTCCTGGGGCGGCTGGGGCGGGGCTCTGGGGCACGGACGGGCGTGTGAGCCGCCTGCGCGAGACTGACACGCTCTCCACGGGCCTGTCTGCTGATGGTGCGTGTCTGCAGTGCCACCAGGACCCCTGCCTCTCGCCCGCCGTCGGCGGCCCTGCCGTGGCTTCTGGCCAGTGAAATGCGAGGCCATCACTGTCCTGGCCAGAGCTCAGAATGCGCCCTCCGTCCTGGGACTGTGTCCTCGCCAGGCCCCTCTTCCCTGGGCTCCCCCGGAACCAGAGCGGAGGCGGGGACGGTCGGGGAGGAAGGCTCCGGGGAGGGAAGGCTGCAGGGAGCGCAAGACGCAGCAGGCAGAGGCCCCCCGCACGGCAGCTGCCCCGCGGGCTCGGTCGGTCCCGAGGGTTCCGGGGGCTCAGATGGCCCGTCTGAGTCGTCCTAAATGGAGACAAGGGACCAGGTCTGCCCCTCCCGCGCTTGGGCCACCTCCTGAGCAGGTGCAACCTCAGCTCTGACTTCTCTCCTCCCAGGGCAAGATCCCGCGCGGACCCGTGAGGCTTCCCAGCTGCCGCTCCCAGCAGACGTGAGGCGTGCGGCCAGAAGGGTGCGCCTGGCTGGGTCGCCACGGGCCACACCTCCCCCGGGGCCAGGACGAAAGCCTGGGACCAGGCAGGCGTCCCATCCAGAGCACGGGGTGCCTGCGGCCCCGCCCACCCTCAGCTCCCGGGTGTGCGGGGGTCACGTGGGTCCGCAGCGGCCCGAGATTTCGGGGTTGCTCGTTACCAAGGACAGGCAGGCTGACACGAGTGTAATAACAAGACGAGAGAGGACCTCCCGGTGTTAAAGTATTTATTTCCACTTCTAAGTGTTTTTTAAATTACATGTGTCTGTATGTGTTATTGCTGCGTGAACAACTCCAAACTCACTGATGAGCAGAGCTTGTCTGCGGCTGGTGCTGAATCCGGCTGGTGCTGAATCCGCCCGGAGCTCCGCCGGGCGGTGTGCGTGCGGGCGCGGCCGGCGGTCGCTCACATCACAGCCCTGCTCTGGTGGCCTCGCCGGGACCAGCTGCCGGGTCGGCTCTGTCTTGGGGGCCTCCTCATGAAGCTCCCCAGGAAGGGAGGGAGCGAGGTCACACCCCTCTGTCCCCGGGCCCCCCACGGTCCGGCGCAAGCCCTCCACCGGCCCGGACCCAGGGCGAGCGGACGCGGCCCCTGCTTTTTAAAGGGCAGGGCAGGTCGCCGGGCAGAGAGCCGAAGACGGACGTCCCAGCCTCCCTCGCAAACTGTCTCCCGCCGGGCTGGCCTGTGCTGTAGCTTCTTCCAAGGTTCTTCTCTGGAGACCAAATGTGACACATTTTACAGTCCCCTTCTTGAGCCCCCAAATGACCCTGCAAACAAAGACAGGCCGTCTTTCCCACCAGAGGCGGCTGAAAACGTTTGCCCACTAGGGGTCAGCATGGAAGAGTCTGTGCAAAAATAGGGCCCTGGAGCTCCGCTCAAAAGGCCCCTCGGAAAAGGAAAGGAGGCCGCGAGCATGAGGGACAGAAACAGGCCACGCGCACAGGGCCCTGAGGACAACCCGAAACCCGCCCCCGCCCCCGCCTGCGCTCTCCCTTCCTGTTCCTGTGCCGGGAACACGTCTGCGTGCCTGCCCCTGGGAATTCTGAGATTCGGGTTAAGTCTGTGCCCTAGTCTGACCTACATTGCGGGTATTTTGTGTGTGGGGGAGGAGGGAACGGTGCGGTTAAATGACAAAGAGAGGATTAACAATCACAGAGAAAACGTTAAAAAATCAAGACTCAGGAGAAAAACCCCAGAAGTAATCTTTATAAAAATGACAAAAGCTACTTTGAAACACATCGTCTTGTTTCCAAGTCATCTCACAAAAACCTTCACAGCCGGTCACGGCGCTCACAGATGGGGGGGCGGAGGTCGCGTCCGGGCTGCTCGTGACGTGGCAGCGCGCCGCCGTCTTTCCGCACCTTCCCAGACGTGCGGTGGGTCTCACGACGTAGCAAAGCCGCACACGGAGACCCCTCCCTCTGAGAAACAAATATGCCACCCGGCGCCCGAGGACCCGCTCCACGGGGTTGGCTGCTGTCCAGCAGTCGTGAAGTGGCCGAAGCCGCGGCACCAAAGGTAAGCGTGTTCTCCATTGCGTGGGAGAAAGACTTTTACTTACTGTACGGAAAGCGACGGAGAGGAAACCTCCGACCTACAGACTCAGGTTTCAAAACCGTCCAGCCCACACCCATAGGTCCTGGTTGGCTTCACTTAGCAAAACAGAAAGCAGGAGAACGGCAAGTGGTCTAATAAACACCGATGTGAACGCTTCTGTTGGCAGAGTAAACGGGTGGGTGTCAGGCACCATCGTCCCCGTGGTTCGCGCCCACCTTGGTGCGAACGTGCCCACATGCGTCCCAGAGCCGCCGGATGCTCACAGACTCGCCACAGCGACAGCCAACAGCAGCTTCACTGCTTCACGTGCCCCACAAGAAGCAGCACCGACCAGGTCGCAGGTCAGTTGTTCCAGTGGTTTCTGAACCACCTGAAAAGCGTCACTACCACCCCCTGGCAATGTGTGCAGTGACTATAAAGGTCTGTTTCTGTGTACGAAACAGAAACGGAGAGCAGGTCAGCGGGACAGCGTGAGGAAGCGCTGGGCCGAGCCTGTGCCCGAACGGCTCAGACACCCTGTTCAGTCTGAGTCGGAGACAAACACACCCCCTGCCGACCCTGGAAAGGGCGGCACAGGAAGCCCACGCTAACTCCCCAGTCGATGGCCACCGAGAGCCACCAAATGTCACATCCTGGCTCATAAAATGCCAACACTCCCATTTCCATAGCAACGTCCACGGGCAGGCATCTCCAAGGAGAGCCAGATCATGCTGTTTAAGAACCACCAGACAAATATTTGCTTGCAGAAAGGTCTACGGAGGTGGGATTTTGAAACCTCGAAGACGCCTGCCTAAACGCAGCGCCCGCGCGTGCCGACAGGGACACCGGGCTTTCTGGGTGTTTGTTCTTCAAAGTAAAACCCAGGATCCATGGAGCTCTGCGTGGGACAATGAGCTGCCTCCACCTCCACACACACGTCAGGTTAAAAAGGGCCACAGATGACGTCTGCTGTCCGAGTGACGCTGTGACCACAGGCAGAGTGGCCGCGGGTTGGGGTCGGGCGCGTGCTGGGCACCCAGGGCTCTCTGTACTGTCTTGTGACTTTCTCTATTGCTACATCATTGGGTTGGCCAAAAGGTTTGTTCGTTTTTTTTCCATAAGATGCCTCTTAGGAGCACTTAGTTGTCTTCAACTTCATTCAAAACAATTTTGTTAGATTGCATTGCGACAGCTGTCATATCAGCGTGCATAAAAAAAATCAAAATAGGTGAGTCTTTGTGTAGCCATTTTAATACTGAAGAGGGAATAAAATACACATTTTCACCATATTATGCTTTATTTCAAGAGAAGTAAAAATGCAACCAAAACTCAAAAAAGGATTTGTGCCATGTATGGAGAAGGTGCCGTGACTGACCGAACGTGTCAGAAGTGGTTTGCGAAGTTTCGTGCTGGACGATGCTCCACGGTCGGGTAGAGCAGGTGAGGCTGATAGCGAGCAAATCGAGACATTAACTGAGAAACGTCAGCGTTCTACCACCCGGGAGAGAGCCAACACACTCAAAACACCCAAGCCAGTCAAGTTATTGGTGAAAATGAAAATGTGTCTTTTATTTTACAGAAAAAAATACAGGCTTTTTGGCCAACCCAATAAAATAAAAAGTGTGAAACGTAAGCTTACCAACTCTGACCCCCAAGATAACTCAGCGAATCCTGTAAGGGCGAAGGAAGGCCTGTCATTTCAACAGGCCGCCCGACGTTTCCAGAAAGACCGTAAGCGGGGGCAGCGGGGGCGGGGGGGGGGGAGGAGCGTCCCCGGCGCCCTCGGACAAGCCCCACGGGGTGAGCGGGCAACTGTGCGAGGCCCCCGGCCCGTCTTTCTTTGTAGTTGAGGAAAGGGCTCTGATTTGTGTTTTTCAGTCCTTTGGTTGCACTTCCCACCGGCCGCGGTTTCACTCTAACACGGTGACGGATTTTGAGAATTCCGAGCCACGCCCTCGCACTGAAGGCAGGCGGCCAGACCAAGGCCCTCCGTGCTGGGGGCCCTGCAACGCGCCGGTCGGTCACGGAACTGCCTCCTCTCAGACGCTATCAAGGTAGTCGCCTGTTTTCAATCAACGGTTTGTCACCCAGAAACGTGCAAAATATAATCTCTAAGTGTACGCACTGAAATAATTTTAAGCCCCACAGAACATTGCTAAGCGCTAACAGGACTGCAGCTGAATTTCATGTGAATAAGCGATCAGACGCTCGTCCATTCTACCAATGTTCACCAGCACCCGTGCGCCCCAACCCACGTGTGCGTCCCCAGCCCCCCGCGGACGGGCATGAAAGGCAGCGACTGAGCAGCTGGGCGACGCTGCGCCCTAACCCACGCCACCGCTGCGGCGGGGTCACCGCGCCAAGGTCAGGGTGGGGGCACAGAGCTTTGTTGGCAGAGGCGAGTGTGAGCGGCGGGGGTGCCGGGGGAGCGGAGGGTCCCCCGCGCTTCCTGGGACTGGGGGGCCCGGCACGGGGCCACTGCGCGTCCCTCCAGGCGCCGGCAAGTGTCCACGGCCCCAGCACGGGGCTCCCGGGCGAATCCAGCACCGCGAGCTGAGGGGCCGGCAGGGGCAGCGGGCAGGAGGCCGATGGCTCCCTCGTGGCTGCGCCAAGAGGTGGGGGTCCCGGCTCAGACCTGAGCTGCTGCAGGAGACCCCAGTGACTGTCCTCGCGCTTGGAATCAGCTGCCCAGTTCCAGGGACGCAGGGAGAGGATGGCGCCAAAGGCCACCAGTGCCACGTGGCTCCAGGGCCAAAATGCAAGTCAGTGAGGGAAGAGGTCCCCCGAGAAGGGCACACTTGGGAGGAAAAGTGAAGCCGTGTCCACGCGGTGGGCTGACTCTGGGGACACCCGGGGGCGCCGGGGGACCGCGGGCGCCAGGGCAGGGAGGACGCCCGGGCGCTTGGGCTGCAGCGCCCGCGGGACGGGGTGTCCTGGACAGCGCCTTCCATCACAGGCACTTCCGTCCCCAGTCGCAACTCCGCAGCTCCCCCAGCACCGTCCTCGGGGTCCCTCAAGGCCCCGCGGGCCGGGGCTGCGGCCGGCGCTGCTGGGCAGGGCTGGGGGGCCCAGGGCAGCCGCTGCCCCTCGAGACTTCCTGAGCAGCCAACGAGGAACCGGGAAGGGGACCGGCCCAAGGGGCGGCGCACGCTGGGGACAGACAGACGGAGAGCCAGACAGAGGAGCTCCGCGCGGAGGCGGAGGGGCGCGAGGGCTGGCCCCCTCTCAGCCGTGTGTTCCAGTCACACAGGGCCCGAGGGGCGAGCAGCTGTGGAATCCCTGTGCCTCTGCACACATGTGCGCACATGTCCACAGGACTGGGGTTACAGGCGGGGCGGGGGGGCAGCCTGGCCAAGGGATGGGACGAGCCCTGAGGCAGAGAAAGGCCAACGAAAGCTCGGACGGGAAAGCCCACGAAGCTGCCGCTCTGCAAAGCACAGGGGGCAGGGGGGCAGGGGGGCAGGGCCCGGGGCTGAAGTCCTCCCGGGCGCTGCGGGTAATGCTCCACAGCCCTTTAAGAGCTTTGAGGAGACAAGCAGCAATTTAACTTACACTTAAAAAAAAATACTGCTGGGCTGCTATGTGGAGAGCCATTTCCGGGGGGGGGGTTGTGCCCAGAAGCGGGGCAGGGAGCCCGGCAGTGGGCACAGGAAACACGGCAGAGACCATGCCCTGGAGGGACGTCAGTGGGGACAGAGAGACGCGGCAGCTCCGAGGAAATGCCACACTTAGAACCGAAAGGACATGTGAAGTCTGAGTTGTGCCAGTTCCCCCAAAAAGAGCATTTGAAGTATTGTAATGAGCCCAAGAATTCTTTTTCCCAGTAAAAACAGTCTGGTGACAGGCTCATTGATCAGCAATATAATCAAAGTTGTTTTTGAATTACAGATCTCATCTCGGCGCTCGAAAGGCAATCCAAGTCAAGCAAGTTAGAGAAACAAATGGGGCAAATTTGTTCTCCAGTTTCAGCCCACAGAAAATTTACACTCGGACTCATAACGGCACCTACGAGTGCTGCGGGCCCGCCGGACGCGTGCGATCGATTTCTCACAGTGCCAATGGCTGCAGTAAGGAGCACGCGCGCCGTCGAATTTATTTTATCCTACTTAATAAAACAGTCACTTTTTCCTCACTTTTTTGCAAGGCAGCTTCTTGCCCAGTAAAGATTCTACAAATATTTACACTCTGAGTAGCAGAGCTGTTTGAGGCTCTCAAGCTCTGCCAGCTCTTCTATTATAAAGCCTTGTTTCTTGTTTATAACATGTACATAAAAGGGGGGAGAAAAGCGTCAAGGATTCACACCCGGCACGCGGCGCTTGGCAGCTGCGCCGGCGCGGGGTGGGGGTGGGGGTGGGGGTGGCGGGGTGAGGACTGGAAACCAGAACCCGCCCGCACGCTGGTTCACCTCTGCAATTTTTATTCGGAGGAGATCTGAGGCTGAGATCTGTCACCCCTCCACGTCCCAAACCTGGTATCCTGGACCAGCCTGCGGCGCAGCGGGCCGACCGCCACCCAACCTCTTTGCACAAAGGACACTGTGGGATGCACTGCTATCAAGCACGAGGGACTAGGCCCCCAGCACCGGGGGACTCCTGATTCCACTCGTAAGTGGAATCCAAACCAGGGGCCCCGTGGAAATGCTCGCACTGGGAGAGACAGAGGAACCCTGAGGTGGGCGGGCTCAGCGCGGCTGCTGGTGGCCGGGAGAGGGCGGGCACACGCGGCCCCGGCATGGCCCCCCCGCCGTCCGAGCATCTCCCCACACACGCAATTAACACTGCTTCACTGCTAACAGCTTACTCAGCGGTGCCAGGAAAACAGGGCTCTGCTTCTCTGTCAGGTGGTGTGGCCACAACACAGAGACACCGACGTCGGGCGGTTTGAAAAGGCGCAATGACAGCGCTCTGCTATTTCAGCTCTCAGCGTACGAGGAGCTAATGAAAACTTCGAGGTGGACATTTCCGTGGCACCGGAGAAACACGGCTGGTGACGTGTTCCGCCCGTGGGAGGGGGCGTTGGGGCGCGGAAGGGAGACAGACACGGGTCCTGCCAGCAGAGCGAAGAGGCGATTAGTCCGTGGTGACTAGCATATGTGACATGTGACAGTGATAAAACCGGGCATCAATCAGCCGCGGAAAGGCTGCCGCTTGCTGCCCAGCCGACGTGGCTCGGCGCCTGGTGCCGTCCAGGTTTCGGGGCCGTTGTACGGGACACCTGGGCTGTGCGGCTGTGTCCTGGAGGGTGTTGAGAAGTTAGGCTTCTCCCAGGGAAGTGAACGGGCAGCCTCCCTGTGCTCAGGTGAACATGCGCGGCAGCGTCAGCAGCACAGGGACGAGGGGCTGAAGGGGCCTGTCCGAGGCAGCGGCTGGCTGTCTGCGTCTGTCAGCCTGCAAATCAATCAGCCTTCAGGCGGGAGGCCCACACAGACGCGTTCAACCCGGGCATCCGCTAACCACAGTGCAGCCGCCCGCTCCACGCCCCTGGGGGGCGCCGACCCGCTCAGGGGTCCTCACGCCCACGTCACCTCTCCGCCGCCTCCCAGCCGGCCTTCGGAGACCCCTGACACCGCTGCTTTCACCGTCGCCACAAGCGAGGCTGGAGCCCGGCAGGCGTCTTTCATGAGCAGCGCCAGACCCCGTCCGGTGGCAACCAGGCATTGGGCATTTTGCAAGTGTTCACGCGGTTGTGACTGATCACCTGCAACTCCCTCCGGGGCGCAGGACCCGCAGAGGGTCAGGCCACAGCCTGGGAAGCCCGGGCTCTCTCACAAAGTCGCGCTGCTGCTGTTACCAAACACGGCTCCTAAGCAGAGGCGCGGCGTCTGACTCGGATATTGAGACATAATAGCGCTTTCACAGGCACTTATCCCTCCTTTCAGTCTGAAGGGCTCTGACTCATTGTTCTGATTAATTCCTGTTTTTAATCTATTTACAGATCAGGAGTCTTTGCAGCCAGCACGGTGTTCATCGCTGTGGGGGCAGACAGAAGCCACAGCGTACACGTCTCCCTAGTATTTTTAGTTATTCTTGCTTAATCATTTTGAACGAGTTCTGGACCCACCTCCTCACCAGATGCGCCGGAGCTTCTGACCTCCCGCACACCCAGCACCTCCCCCCCCCCGACCCCCCGCCCCGCCGGGGGACCCCCTGCCCTTCTCTGGCTTGTTTTCCCCAATCCTGGTTGCTGGTGACCAGACCGGCCACCCCTCACTAGGGCTCACAGGGGGACTGGCTGTCCTCGCCGGAGCGGCCGCAGTTATTATTAAATCACTGCTGTGGGCGCCCCCCACCCCCGCTCCAGGGTTGCCAATCAACGAGCAAATGCAGTTCAGGGAAGGGCGCGGGACTGGAGGTCCTGCGGAGCCCGGCGCCGTCCCCGCGGCGCTGTGCCCGGCAGCCGGCTGGCCGCCCGGCTGGGATTCGGCGACCCGCGCGCGGCGAGCTGCGCGGGGCTCCTTTGAGGAGGGGAAGGATCCCGCACCACAGCCCGTCAGAGAAAACCCTGAAAATCGGCGCGGCAGGGATTCCGTCCGCGCTGCAGACCGGCAACTGGAAGGGCCGCTCGGAGAACTCGCTCTCTCGGGAGGGGCCCGCACCCGGAGTCCCGGAGCCCGGTGGGAACGCGGTTCCGGCGCACAACCGTCACATTCCCACTCCGACCAGGGGCCGGGGACTCCCCGCTGCGTCCCAAGGGTCCGCAACTTTTTTACCCCAACTTTTCACCGGCCCGCCGCTGCGCTAAGGGCCGGTCAGAAGGCCGGGCGGGCGCGTCCCCCGCTGGAGCCGGGTGCCAGTCTTCTGACCCCGAAACAGCTCTCGCCAGGAAGGGAACATGAGCGCCCCAAAGCATATCGGTCAGAGAAGCCTCGTCCTTCCCCAAACTTCGGGGCCCCGGGTCCTCGCAGCGAGCGCGGCAAGTCTGCCCTGCAGCTCGAGGAGGGACATCCCGACCTACCCGGTCCCGCGGCCTCCGCGCGCCGTTCCCGCTGCGCGCCGTCCGCGCCAGCCGGGCAGTGTGTCTGCCGCCGCCGCCGCCGTCCTGCTGCTGGCGCCTCCGCCGCTCCTGGCGGCTGGGGGCGGGGCCACGGCGGGAGCGGGGGGCGGGCCCGCGGAGCAGCAGACGAGCAGCCAACCGGGCCCCGCGCCCGCGCCCCGCCCCCGTGCGCCCCCGACCCTCGTGCATCTACGCCGACCGCGCACCCACGCCCCGCGGCCTCTGCGCGCCCCGTGCCCACACGCCCCTCCGGAACCCACGCCCCCTGCGCGGCCGGCCCCCGTGTGCCCACACTCCGCCGAAGCCCACGCCTCACGCCGCTCGTGTGGGTCCACGTTCCGCATCCCACGTGCCCACGCCCTGCTGGCCCCACGCCCCATACGCGCCCACAGCCCCGACCCCACGCCCACGTCCCTTCCTCGACTCCAGGCCTGAACCCCTGCAGGACCCCGCCCCCCAATGCCCTCAGGCTCCGACCCTCTTGCACCCATCCTCACGCCCCGGGCGCTCGTTTCGCACTCCTTGCGGGACCGTCGCCCCATGCCCCGCCCAAGCTCTGGGAGCCCAAGTGCCTCTGGCCAGCAGGGCCCGAAGTGGTGGCGCTGGAGGGCACCAGGCAGCGTGTAGCCACCGGGTGGCTTCTGGTGCGCACAGTTGTCCAGGGAGCGCGGGGGTTAACGGCAGGAATGGCACCCGCTGCGCGGGGACCGCAGTGTGAATGATAAAGCGGGCAGTCATTAAGGGTGCGCTGTGCACCAGAAAGGGGACTGCGCGCGACTGAAGTGCATCGGTTGGGTTTCTCCCCAGAGAACCCTGGATCTGTGGTTGTTCCCTGAATTAGTGAGGAGGAAATTAACTTGCCTCGGGCTGCCAGGAGTCAGTTATGACACTAATCACAATTCTCTGCCTCCTACAAGGACCCTGCAGGCAGGTTTTCTCACCTTCATTTTCCCAAACAACTCCAGGCCGAGCCTGGCCCTAAAGGAAGCCTCAGAACGGGGAGGTCCTAGCAGCACCAACTGGAATTCTTTTGGAGACGAGCTTCCGGTCCGCCATCAGGAGTGACTGCAAGGTCCTGGAGACCCGCCCTGGAACCAGGCACGTGTGCACCCATATTTGTGCAGCCGGAGTCTCTAGAACGGTGTTGCAGGACGCGAACGATAGTCCTTGGGACTAAAACCGGAATCCGGGCTGCGTTTTGTAATTCTTTGCGACGTTTTTGTCAACAAAAGGCGACTACCGTCAATCTAATGAGAACGCGGACCCCCAGCCAGGGATGTGGTCGAAGGAGAACCTTGATTCAGGTGACCGACCCGTTTGCCAACTACAGAAACAAAGCCCCTGGCAGACAGAGGGGAGGCCTCCTACACAAAGCGCCAGTCCCGGTCCCTGATTGGTCCATTCGGATGCAAATGAGGAATCCAAAGTTGCACAGTGTGGCCCAAACACACCGTTCAGACTGGGATCGCAGATTCTCATTGGTCACTAGGGAGTGGCTCTGACTGCTCAGACAAGATGCAAATGAGGATGCGGCTGCGCAGCTCCGATTGGACAGGCAGGCCTAGGCCCATTGGTTGGACCAGCGTTCCCAGGACTCCCGCCTAAGGGTGGACTCTTGCCCAAGCCCGGGCGGGGTGGCAGGGGAGTGGGGGGGGCGGGGCAGGTGCGCGCTGCTCCCTGCAACGCAGCGGGCTTGGGGGCACCTGTCAGCCATGGACGCGGGACCCCCAGACTGCAGGAGGTCTCTCTGCCAGGTAGGTGCTTTCTCAGCGTCAACGTTGTGAAAACGTATCAGAAGTCTACAGCACAAGGCCGACTCGTTCGTTTAATTGGACTAGGAGGGGGCGGCCAGTGCTGTGCCCTCTGACCTCCGCTCCTGTGTCCTCCTGCCTCAGGGACGCCCTGGCAGTGAGGGCCGCGGCCTGCGGCCCCTGGAGGCCCGGCGGGCCGTGAAGGGAGACCGCCGTTTCGCGTGTCTCTTCTCAGTCTCGCTCACGTCTCTGGGACGGAAGGGCTCCCGTCTTGCTCCCTGCAACTCAGACTAGAACCTGAACTTTTGGCAAAACTCTCCTTCAGGGGGTTTAAAAGACAAGAGGTAGAACCCAGGCCAGGGGGAGGCAGGGCACAGCACCCCGGGTGCCCAGGGTCGGCAGGACCTGCCCTTGCTGCCCAGGCCTGAGCACCAGGTGGCAGCAATGAGCTCTGTCCAGGGTGCACCAGGCTGGGCCTGGGCACACTGGGTGGGGACCGCCCCGCCAGGGTGGCCACTTCTGGCTTCTCCCAGGGAACTGTTCCTCCTTGCCAGCAGAGTGACCGCGTTAAACTAAAAACTAAAAACTAAAACCCCCCGGGGTGATTTAAGTTTTGAAGGGGGCAGGCAAGGAGGGAGAGAGCTCACGAGTATAAATAAACGTGATGGCTTCCTCCCATCAGAATTAAATTGCAGTAAATTTGGGCTCCTTAAGGCCTCTCTACTTAGCCAGAGAAAGAGACAGAACAGGTACGGAAAGGTTGTTTACGGCCGTTTCCCTTGTTATGGGTTGCTGTAAATAATCCTCTCGCTTGCAGTCTGGGAACATGTTGCCAACCCCCTGAGTGTGACAGGGTGTTTTATTGGGGAGAACTGGCAGTGTGTCCCGGAAGGGACTGAGAAAGCCGCGTGCAGGTGAGGCACCTGCCGGCACCCAGAAGCTGCCTTTCCCCGCCCCCCCCCCCCCCGCTCGCCTGGTCACTCAGTGTTTGCAGGGTGGGGCCCCGGGGCGCGTTTTCTTCTCCTGCACCTTGCAGGGCCTGTCTCCTGGGAATGCAGGAGGGGCGGGGGGCTGGCCGCAGGCCCCGAGTGACAGAGGGAGACAGACCGCAGAGAAGCTTGGCCACCTTAGCGAGGAATCGAAGCCAGAGCCCCCCGCCCCCCCCCCCAACCACACGTCCTCTCCCAGGTCCGATCGCGTAAATCCGTAGGAGCTGACGGCCGGCGAGCATGAGGCAGCTTCGTGGCCAGAACAGGTGGGGCGTGTGTACAGAGATGGGCACTCACAGGGAGAGGCCCCCTGTCCTTTCCTCCCGCTGCTCGAAGCGGAGAGCACCACGCGAGCCCACCGAAACCCTGATATGGAGCGAAAGTGGATACACAAGAACAGGCTTAAATAAAATCCTCATCCAATTTCTGGGCCGGAAGCCCAGGAAATTAAAAAAAAAAAAAACAATAAAGGCACATGTGGGTCTTCGCAGTGTGAGGGCTGGATGGAGTTTTCGTGGGACTTGGCCTCAACGGACTGGAGCGCAGGCAGCGATTCTGCCCTCACCTCCCAGCGAGAATAGCAGCTCCCTTTCTACGCGGCTCCTTCTCCCGCAAAGCGCTTCAGCGTGAGACCGCCGTCCCGGTGCTAGGACGCCCTGTCGGCACAGGGGCCGTCTCTCGCCGCTCCTGCCACACAGCCGTCCCCCGACTTCCCGGGGAGCCAAAGGAAAGGAAGAGCAACGCCTGCCACGCCCACAGATGGGGGGTCTTCGGGAGAAGCACAGCCTGCAATGCGGCCGGTTACTGGGTTAAGTGCCCGTTGCCCTGGGAAGAGGCGCCCCGTGTTCCTGCCCCAGAGCACCCTGCCCCAGAGCACCCTGCCCCAGAGCACCCTGCCCCAGGTCTGGGTTGGAGCGTGTCCACCAGGGAGCTTCAGAATTCTCACCTTCAGCGCAGGGGTGGGTGGTTCTAGCAGGTTCTTTGTCTCAGACTGATGCGTTTTCAGCACCCAGCTTGCAGTTAGGAGTAAGACTTTACAATAACTACAGAACAGAGGCAAAAACCCTTCCATGAAACAGTCCCCTGAAATGCCCGATTGTGCATTGCATGTTCCTGTTCAAGCCCGTTCCGCCCCTGAGCGGTGAGAGGGCCGCGCTGGAGGGTTGGGGCACCCGGCATCCAGGAGGCTCGGCGCCGCGCCTGGGGCCGGCTGCTGGCTACGCGTCGCGTGGAGCCCACGCAGGTGCCGCCTCGGGAGGTGTCTGCTGACTCCCATCCTCAGGGCTCCGCCGGCACCTTCTCCACAGGACACGTCCCTGCGCGACGTCTGCTTTTTGCTGATGTTTCTTGTTGCCAGAGTCCCCCCGCCCCGAGAAGGGACGCTTCTGGAAGGCCGGGAGGGACTCGGTTTTGTTCGCCGCGGTGGTCACAGCTCCTGGCACATGATGGACACCCAGGGCAGGTGTCCTGAAAACGGCTGTTTGGTGGCTGAAGCAGTGCCCGGCGTGCCGAGCGCTGCGTTCGTTGCTCGCGCCGTCCTCTGCAGCTCTCGCAGCTACACCTCGAGGGGATGGCGGTCTGCACCGTGGTACGTCTGCAGGGACCGAGGCAGAGGGGACAGGTCTACCAGTGGGAGACGGCCAGCGCCTGACTTGGGACACCTGTCCTGGTCATTGCGTCGGCAGGTGCTGGCTCCTCAGGACCAGGCTCCCAAGGTGGGACTCAGGGAGGGGGGGAAAGGGGGCCAGAGGCAGCGGGGGGGCGCCCCGCGGCGGTCGGCGGGGGCGCTGGGGGCCGGAGGAGCTGATCCCGAGGAAGAAACCAGGCCGGTGACGTTGGCCGTTCCTGAGCCGAGAACCTGCGCCCCAGGCGCTGGGGAGCGGCCACGTAGATGTCCCCCCACCAACTGTCGGGGACGGCGCACAGGCCCTGGGAGGCTCCAGTTCAGTGGCTCTGCTCACGTGGTTTCCCTGCCCAGATCCAAGGGGGTAACAGAGGGATTCGCGGGTGAAAACGGAACCTCTGTGGCCTGAGGATGGCGCCTGTCACCTGAGAGGGTCTCCCGCGCGGAGACCTGGGGCCACGGGACGAAGCCCCGCCCCCAGGCCACTTCCCCCGCTGGAGGCTGGACGTCTGGCCTCAGGGGCCGGCCTCAGGGGCCGGCCCCGCGGGCTCAGCGAGGGCTGTTCCTGGCCCACAGGCTTCCCGTGTTGTCACGCGGGCGGGGGACACCCGCATGTCACGGACGAGCACGCGTGAGCCTGTGGGCACGGACCCCGTGGTGGGGGCTCCGCTCTCCTGGCCTCAGCCCCTCCCCGAGGCCCCTCCCCCGAGGCCCCTCCCCACACCGGCGCACTGGGGGTGTGACCGCGACCCCTGAGCCACGGGCGCAGCCCTTCAGTCCATCCCTGTGGCCCAGAGTGAGTGGGGACAAGGTCCTTCACTGCAGGGACGCCGGGCCCAGAGGACGGGGGCACCACCGAGAGGGCGTTGCCGCCGCCGCAGGGCCGCTCGCCGACCCCGCTCGCCGGCCGGGGAGCGTGACGGAGCGGCCGCAGCTCTGACCGGCGTCCTCGCCAATGCGCCCCGTGGGCGCTGAGAGAGGAAGCGTATGTAGCCGGCCCGTCGGCGCCTTCCCTTCGACAACTGGAAGGACCGCTCCTTGGAGGGGCCGTGGGTGTGGGCCCCAGGAGGCGGTCAGTTCTGTCACGACCGAGGGACAGCCTGGCGCGGCCACCGGGCCCACACAGACAAAGGCGCTGTGCGCGCCGCGTGCTGGGAACCGGCAGGGTGTCGGGGAGCTCGGCGGGGGGGTGGGGGGCGGGGGGCGGCCGGCCTCCCTGGTCCCGGGGGACCCAGCCCACGGCAGGTCACAGCGTCACCCGGCGAACATGCGTCGGCTGGTGAGCTTTCCAGTTATTTTGATTATGTGCCATTCATTTTTATCAGCATCGATTTTTTTTTTTAATTTTTGTTAAAATGATGAATGGAAGAGATTTTTCTCATTGAAACACACATTGGGTTGTGCTAAAATATCACTTGGCGAAACCCGCGCAGGACCCTCGAGCCCAGTGGCTCCGGACCCGGCGTTGCCGCCGCGCCCTGGCGGCCCCCACCCACCGGCCGGGTGTGGTGTTCTGCGTGGGGACATCCGGCCGCAGCCACACCGTGCGACTCTGTGCGGCGAGCCTCGGACGCATCGCGGGTTGAAGTGCGTCCCCAAGACGGGCCCGTCGACGTTCCCACCGCGGGTCCCCGTGAACGAGGCCTTCTGTGCAAATGCGGTCTTTGCAGGTGTGATTGGTTCAGTTAAGGTGAGGTGGCAGCATCCCGGTGGGTCCTGTGAGGACGGCGGCCCGTGTCCTTTCCGGAGGAGGGTGTGGGCACAGGCGCGCAGAGAAGGGAGTGCCTTGTGCGGGCACAGGGACAGAAGGACAGTTGTCACCTGCAGCAGGGCTTCGGGGGCGGGGCTGGCCACGTCTTCCTGGCAGCCCTGGAGACGGGGCCGTGGGGACCGTGGGGACTGTGAGCCCGCTGGAGGCGGCTCTGGGCCCAGCAGGGGAGGGTGCGGGACTTCAGAACAGGCCGGGCTTTCACCACGGCAACCAGACGGCCCGGTCGCATGGGGCTAGCAGTGCGCAGGCAGGTGGTAGGCGCGCGGCTGCGGAAGGAGCTGCGCCGTTAGGCAACGCTCAGAAACACAAAGCAGAGACAACGCACCATCGCAGGTTAGTGCCAGGAATGCAAACACACTGCAGGGGGAGAGAGAGCACTTCTGAGGCCCCTGATCAGACGGCTAGTTCTGGGAGGGGTTTGGCATTTTCTATTTTGAGCACGAGGCAAATTTCTTTGGGGCTATTTCTGGTTTTCACACCTGCAGGATCCTTACCAGGGAAAGCAGCGAGTGGAAGGCGGGCCGGAGCGATACTCCGGTGTTGGGGGAGGAGGCGCCCCCGGCCCCGGACAGGCAGGGCAGGGCGCGCGGGCAGCTGACCCGAACCGAGGCGCCTGGTGGGGGGAGGTGGGCCCCTCGTCACAGACCCAAGGCAGCGTGTGGCCGCGGATAACGTGGCTTCCGTTCTTCCGTCCTTCCGTCGTCTGTCTCTTGAGCTGCCGTGATGGTTTTATATACCGTTCAAGGCCACTCTAAGTAAAAGAATATTAACGTTAATTTTGGCATGAATTTTCCCGTACGTCTCTGTGTGGGGCAGTGCCCGTTTGAAATGCAAATGCGGGAGCGTCGGACTCATAGGCCGAGTCCCCGAAATCACGCAAGCTTGTGTTGTCTGACGCGTGTGCGTTCTGTCCTGCCACGGCCGTGGGGGCGCCGGACGGAGCGCGGCCCTGCACGCGGTGGGCGTGGGGTCCCCTGCGCTCTCGCCCGGCCTCCCGCGCACTCGGGGGTGTCAGGCAGGGCGGGGAAGCGCGGCTGCCCATCTGTCCATCACGCTCCTGAGTTATCACAGCTGCCACGCGAGAGGGCGGCCTGGGCAGGGGCGCAATGACGGGCACGAGAGGATGTAACCGTGTCCCTGGTCATTAGTTTTTCTCTACGGGCTGTTGCCCGGTTTCCGCATTGGAAGCAAAACTCTGATTCTGGGGGACACGCGGCGTCTCGGGGCCCTCAGCACCCCGCTTCCTCAGCGGGGGGGGGCCGGCTTGCCGTGCACCCACGGGGGGTCATGCGGATGGCGCCCCGCGTGGGGGGGGTGCCGGGACCTGTGCCCTGGGGCTTCGAGAGCGACGCCGGGATGCCACAGGGGCCGGCCTGCCGCTCCCCGCGCCCCGCCCGGTGCACGGCGCCTGCGGAGCACAGGTGCAGACAGGACGCTGCCGAGAATTTCCAGACGGCCCCAGCGGGGCGTGGACCCCAGGGCCGCGCGGCCGCCCGGGCGGGGCCCCTCGGAGCTGTAACTGTTACTTTCGCAGGCGACCGTGCTGTGCGCCTCTCCGATGCGTCCTGGGGCTGGGTGCACGTGTTCGCGACAGAGCCAGACGCTCCATCCCGTCGTTCACTTGCGGCGGATTAAAAAGCGGTGCTACAGTGTTTAGATATCTCTCGCCGCATTCTGGCTTGGCACGTCTGATATATTATTTTTTGGACACGAATGCGGCAAGCACAGCGAGCCTGCCCGTGTTTTCATGTTTCCTCTGCCAGGGTTCGTCCTCCGGCTCAGGCCGTAAATTCGCTCTTGGAAACGGCGCGCAGCCTGCCTGCCGGATCCCCCGTTCAGCCAGCGCGTGGCGGACCATTAATATTTACTGGGGAACAGTGTGATTTGACAGGCAGCCACAACCTCCCTGTTTTGCAGGCGTTTATATGCATTTAGTTTTCTTTTAATTAGCGCACTCGTTTGCTCTGGTGTCTTTCTCTGAGGAAACAACTTCTGCGCCGCATGTCGAGGGAGTGATGTGAGGCTCTTAGACAAATGGCGTCGTGACTCCAGGACGATCCTTTCCAGCTGAAGCTGCCTCTTCCTGCTGTTTGCCTACTTCTCTCGCCCCTGCTTCTAGAGGGTTCTTACAGTTAACATTTAGATGGTTAGGTGAAGCCGGGAAGAGCAGAACCTCAAAACCAGCGCAGGGCACAGGAAGCAGCCTGCAGGACATCGCCCTGCCGGGCGTGGCTTCGGTTGGAAGCAGGGCAGCCCTGCCCCGTGTGTTAGCTGCCCGCTCAGCTGGCGGACAGGGCCCCGCGTCCCTGTTCTCAGGACGGTGCCTGCATCCGAGCCAGCCACGGGGGGGGGGCGAGGGCCGGCAGGGCGGCCTTCGTGGGGCCCTCACCACGCCTGAGACCCAGCCAGACAGGTGGCAAACAACCCTCGTGGGCCACTCACCGCCGGGGGCTCCCCGAGCAAACACAGCGCCGTGGCCAGCGGAACGTCAAGGCGGTGTGTCGGGGAAACGCAGGCGGCGCGGCGTTGTGACGACATGTCCTCACTTGAGAGACGTCCCGGGGGCTCCCTGTGCCGACTCGCCTTCCTCCCAGGTCGCCTGTAGGTTTTCAAATACGCGAGTCCATTTCTAATCCGCCGCTTTTCTGCTTGGACACTGTGTTCAGGCGCCACCGTGGGGGTAAGACCCACGCGTTTTCTCGGGACAGCACATCCGTGCGCGGGCGGGACCCCCGGGGAGGCAGGCGGTGGTTTCTGAAATGGCGTCTGGCTTGTCGTAGGACCTGTCCACCTGGAGACTAGAAGACCACTCCGCTGCACAACCTGCCTTGTGAGAATAAAGTGTTCGGGCTCTGACGGGCGCCGGGTCGCCGCACGCGGGCCCCGAGGAGTCAGGGCGCGTCCCGCGCGAGAAGCCTGGGAGAGCGTAGGGCGCGGGCCTCCCCTCTGCCCGTGGTTCCCCGTTTCCCATCGCAGACACGGCCGCCGGAAGCGCCCCCCCCCCCCGCCTCCACGCCTGCCGCCCAGCCCGGCCCGGGGATTAGCTGTTTGGAAAGGAGGTTCCGGATCAGCCTCAAACGCGCTCGGCCGCAGTGTGGAACCGGTGCAATGACAGAGGACATTAGGGTCGCGCTCCGGGCAGGACACATCTGCGGTGCCAGCTGCGCCCCATGGCCCCTCCTGCCCCCGGGCGACGACACCACCCGGAAGAGACCCAGGGACCCCCAGGGGTCCTCACGCGCACGCAGGCTGAGTTCACAGAGAGCCCCGCGCTGACCCGTTAACGCTCTCATTACCCGCCGTGTCTCTGCCTTCTTGACGTAGATTGTAGTTGACTTACAGCAAATTCGTTTCACAGCCTGCCATCTCCCCCTCTCCCGCCCGCACCTTCAGCTCAAGACACGCGGGACTGCCTATGATATCAGACGTGAAGTCCCAGCCTCCCATCCTGCCCGCCCTGGGCGGGGCTCCCCGCAGCCGGGCTGCTCGTGGCCACGCGGTAGGCGCCCCGACAGGAAGGGGGCCGAGGAGCCCGGAGCTCGGTGGGGCTGCGTCTCTGGACCATCCCTCCCGGGAGCTCCGTCTCCGTCCCTCCTGCCTCTGCCGTCCTTCGCGTTGACGTCGGTGGCGGGCGTGTTCTCCTCGCCGTCTGCGACCCTGGCTGCTCGGGGCTCGCACCCGCGCAGCGTCCAGTCCACCCGGCCGGACGGCTCTTCCCCCGGCAGGTCGGCAGAGGTCCCAGGGAGCTCTCCCCGCACCCGTGGGCCGCGCTGACGCCCCCGCCCGCCCCTGAGCCAGGCGCTGGACCAGAGTCGGCGACGCTGGGATGGCCGGGCTGCAGTGACGTGCCCAGCGTGGGAGGCGGTCCCCAGCCTGCTGGCCAGGCCACGCGGGCTGGGGTCCTCGTAGGAAAGTGAGGCCCTTCCGCCCCCCGAGGGGAGGGTTGATTCTGGGCAGGAGAGAACAGCAGGCTCGGGGCGGGGGGACGCCGCGCCCCCGTTTCTTGTCTTCTCGCCCGCTGTTGGGACTCCCTGGCTTAGCAGCCGGCGCCACCGGGGCGGGCGGCGGAGAGTGTGCGCCCAGCCGGAGGTCGTGAGGCTGAGCTGGGGTTGAGGGAGACAGCGGCCCGTGCCCAGGACGCTGCGCCCGGCTACTCGGGGAGTCGGGGAGGCTTCCCGCCGATCTCGGTCGGCAGCCTCGTCCTGAGCTGGGCCTGCTCTCAAAGACCTGGCTGCCTCTAGGGACCCTGGGCCTCGTCCGGGCAGAGCCCCCCTGCCCGGGGCCCGTGCGGAAGGCCTCCGGCGTGTTTAATTGTGTATTCCGCGCAGGTGTGGGCGCGTTCGGAACACTGCGAAGCACAGATGGCAAGCTAATCGTGCCCACACCTGGGACCTCCCGTTCGTGTCAAACTCCTGAGACCTTCACGGCAGTTGAGGGTCCAGCGGGCGTCTCTGTGCGGCTCTCTGGTTTGGCGGCCCCTCCCGTTGACCGGTCCGAAGGCCCTTCAGGTGAAATTCCCCATAGGAAACGGGCCGCAAAGGCACGCGCGTGCCTCGGGAGGATCCGAGACGTCGCCGTGCCTGCTTCCCGGGGCCGTGCCCCTGGGGAAGGCAGGCGGCTGCAGCTCCACTGTCTTCTAGGCCCGTGTTCCCAGCCCCGGTCTGAGGACGGGCGGCGCTGGCATCACCCGGGAGCTGGTCGGGCCGTCCGGGCCTCGGGCCCCGCACCGGAGAGCTCCCCCGGCGCCCGGGCTGTGCGGGCGAGGCCGCAGACCCCCAGCTCCTCTGTGCCCGGCGTCCTTGGCCTCCCGATGGGGTTGGCGTGGCCCTGAGTCCCGACCCCGCTGTGAGGTCACGTGAACTGACGCGGGGTCGTACTTAGAGCAGCGTCTGGGGCGTGGGATCCCTCGGTCACCGTGAGCTCCTGTAACGTAACAGCTGCCACCCTCGGGTTGTTCTTAAAGTCCGCGGTGAGAACACCCACGGGCACCACTTCCCCCGCGGCTGCCCCAAGAAGGACGAGAGCCTCCGGCCCCTGAGGTCAGCGCACACGTCCGTCCTCTTGCTCCCAGCGCTTGGCATCGTTCGTCAGGGGGTGGTTTTCTTTCCCGAGCGGAGATCTTGTGTTCACCTGGTGCTTCCGGGGATGATTCGGTCGGTATGTGTTATATTTTCTTTTTGTATTTTCTCGCAACACCCCTGACCGAGGGCGCTCGTACCATTGTCATCTTTGTTCGGGGACATCGGGTGGCTTTCGTTGCCCATCGTACGCGGCCACGCGGCCACGCGGCCGTCTGAGGCCCTGGCGGGTCCCCGCCTGTAGGGCACTCGTGCGCCGCCGTGAGGCCGGCCACCGTCGCCAACAGCGCGCATCAGCGCCGCACGCCCCGGCGGGAGCACCGAGGCGGGCCTCACGGCGAGGGCTTCCGGCGTCGTTTGACGCGATTCCCCAGCCCAGGCTCCGGCCCGGGGGAGATCCACTCCCGCACCTTCCTGCCCCGCCATGTCCCCAGCCACGTCCCCCGCCGAGCCCGGCAGAGCGGGCTCTGAGGTGACGCGCGTTCCCGTGGCGCCTCGAGGGTTAGTGCTCGTTGCCTCTGCTGGGGACAGAAGGCTTCGCAGCCGCAGGGAGAGGCCAGCGACTGGGGCGCGGGAGGCAGCCTTCGACCAGAGCGCATGTGGTGTGAAAGCGCTTTCCTTTCGCAGTTGTTTTGAGAATATGTGTCTCTGACTGTCCCGCGGCACAAGCGACATGTTGTGGAATTGAAATTGGTGCACGTCGACCTTCAACCGCGCAGGGTGAACGCTCCCAGGAGGCGGGTGGGGGAACAAGCGGCCGTCTGTCTGAGCACGTGACGGGGGCCCTGGGCGCACCCGCAGCAGCCAAGGCGGCCCAGGCCCAGGCCGAGGTCGGTCCCAGCGTCAGCTGCGCCTGGTTCCCCGCGTGTTTCCTGAGGTGGAGAGAAGCGCTGTTGCTAAACCGGCTGCGGCTCTTGGTCACGACGGGCGAGCCGTTCCGTGCGAGGGAACCGATCACTGAGGTGCAGGTTTCAGTGGAGCATGTGCGGTTCAGATTGTAGGCCCAGTGCCTCCCACACGTGCGGCTCTGGGTGACTGAGGCCCGTGGGGCGTGGCCGGCTTACCCACGTCCCCACCGCTGCCCGTCCGCTGCGGGCAGCGCGTGGCCACCCGCGGCTGTCCCGGGGCCTCTGGGGCTGCAAAGTCTGCTGTTGTCTCATCGACTCTACTTCCAACATCGGCCGGAGACCCTGGCACTGTCCCTCGGAACGGAGACGCATCCACCAGTCGCTCTCTTTGTGACTTCCATGTTCTCCCCGACTGGTGCCGAGTTCCAGGGCAGGCCCTCGCGGACCCTGCCTGCCGGTCCCTGGATCCCATCCGTGGGCGCCCGCCGAGCCAGCCTGGCCACGTCGGACGAGTAAGAGGGGCGTCCTCCCAGGTGGACTCACAGGGAAACGCGTCCCCCAGGGAAGGGGCTTCAGTGCAAAGGGTGATTTCTGGGTCCTCTCTCCCCCCTTCCCTCTCTGTTTTTCTGTCTCTCTCTTAAGGCCCCAGGCAAAAATTATCAAAATGATATATTAAAATATGAATGGAAATAAAATTGCCCATCACTGCTTTGTGGCTGGACTCTCAAGTGGCCCGTGCAGACCTGGTTCTGAGTCGCGCCGTGGACTGGACACCAGGAGCGGAGCTGAGGCCACCCTGGGCTGCAGGACCGCAGGTCGGACCGTGGCCCTCAGTGAGGCCCGGCTTCCCTCCCCGCCTGCCCGCGGCTCACGGTGTGCGCCGGTTTAAAGCCTGTGTCCCCCAGGGCTCCCCTGAGGGGCACTTCTCCCGCATTCCCTTGCTCACCTCCCCCCGTGGGCCCCCCTTCACGCCGGTCACCCCCGTGCACGCGGCCTCATTGACCAGGGAACTTCTTTTCCAATAACGTCGACATAAAGGGATATGTTTTCCTAAGGCCGAGGCAAGTCTAATTCGTTATGTAATTCATTTCAACTAATTAGTTAACTAATCATGTCGCACGTTTGCCTTGGAGGCCAGACTTGCTTTGAGAGGCCTGACCTGTGCGTCCTGGGGTCAGAGCCCCCGGCAGCCTCCCCCGGGGACCGAGGGGGCTCCCCACGGGACAGCCCCGGTGCCGCCGGGCCGGGTCCCCTCCCTCGCCGCCCGCGGGAGGGCCTCACGCACCGTCCCGTCTCTGTCCTCGCGCACCCTGGGGCGGCCCGCACGAGACCGAGGCCCTGGGTGCGGGGCGGGGGGACGGGAGACGCCGCTGCCTGGGGGATCGGCCTGTCTGCCCCCCCGGGCGCCGCCCCCACCTCACGCCCCGGCCCCGCCCAGCCCCCGGCTCGCGTGGCCACCACAGCCACCGAAGGGCCGGGCGCCGGGCTCCGGGAGGGCGTCCGGCCGGCTTGGGCTTGCGGCCGCCTTGTGGGGAGTCTCAGGGCCCGGGCTTGGGAGGCCGTCGCTCGCTCCCTGCGTGCGGGCGTTTCTCTGCTTCGGCAGCGGGAGGCGCAGGCTGGGCCGCAGGTCGCTGTTGGGCCGGGCGGTCTCTGGCCTCTGGGGCCTGAGGAAGGAGGCGCGGGAGCCACCAGACGGCTGAGCGGGAGGGACTCCGTGACGTCGGTAAGGATGTTCACGTGCTTCAGTGACCGAAGGCAGTGGCAGGACCTTAACTGTGTGAGGGCGGAGCCGCGGAAGGACGCGGACCTGGTCTTTTCTAGCGTCGGGTCGCCTCGCGGTCCCGCGTTCTCATTCGGAACATCGAGGGGTCCTGGGGACCCCGGCGAGCATCAGGGGGGCAGTTTTATGCCGCTCGTTCTTTATTCTAAAGTGGACTTCCCTCCCCATGACCGTGTTTCATGGGTGGGCCGTCACAGCGTGCAGAGCGGTCCTCGCCTGGTCTCGGATGGGTGAGACCCGCGCCCCGATTCCTGCACGAAGCCGTCACCTGTATCGGGCGGGGGGGGGCGCTTATTGATAGGACCCCGTGAAACGGGGGATTTGAACAGCCTTCGCGGCGGCCCACGGTCTGAGGCGGCGAGGGCCCCTCCGGCCGTGTCAGTCCCAGGAAGCCCGGCAGCGACAGCCTCCTGCCCCTTGAAGCCAATGATTTATGACTGGGCTTTGGAAGCGCCAGCAGCCCCCGGTTTTCGGCCGACCGGAGCGGCGATGGCCTGCGCTTCAGCCTATGACCCTACAAGCGCGACGTGTGCCGCATTCGGCCAGCCGGCCTCACACGGCGCGACATGCAGGGACCTCCTCTCTCTGCGCCTGAGGCGGGGCGGGAGGGTCCCGTCACGTGTGGTCACGGCCGTGGAGATGGAGCCGCGTGACCCGCTTCGCCCCGGGGGGCCCTTCCCAGCGCAGACTGACCGCTGTGGGTTCGCAGGGTCCTCGGGGAGCGGGGCACGTGCCCATCGCCCCCGTGTGGACCTCGGCGCCTGATCCGGAACCCAAGTGACGTAGGCAGTGGCCGCGGTGGGCGTCAGCGCGCGGCAGCACACGAGCGCAAACGTTTGAATGTGCCCCGAAGTCATTCTCTTTATGGAAAACACACGCCCCACGTACGTGGACAGTTCCGTAAGTTAGGGCCCGGCCTCCCCCGGCGGCTCTGGCCAGCACGTCGTGAGCTTACCTGCCAGCAGCAGCAGCAGCTGCGTGTGAGGAACGTTCCAGAACGTAAGGTGGACAAAGGACCCGCGTCCGCGGCAAAAGACGGAGAAACGGAGAACGAAAGGGGTGGAATAACCATAGTAATTATTCACTGAGATTATTTTTAAATATGTTTCGGCTTATAATTATGTTAATTTTTAAAATGCAGAGTCAGTACCTCACACACGTTAGGATCACGGTTTTAAAAAAGAAACGCCGCAGGGGAGCAAGTGCTGGAGCAAAAGGACGTGCAGAGGTTGGGCCCCCGTGGCCCCCGGGGGGGGGCGTAAATTGCCGCAGCTGCTGTGGAAAAAACAGTGTGGAGGCTCCTGAAAACATTAAAAATAGAATTACCATGTGATCCGGCAGGGCCGCATCTGGGCAAATTCCCAAAATCATTGGAGGCAGGGCCTCAACGAGGCGTTCGCGCGCCGCGGCCGCAGCGGCGTTGCTCACGGCCGCCGCGGGCGGCCGCCAGGTGCACAGTGACAGATGGCGGAGCAGGGGCGCCCGGTGAGCCCCGCGCGGCCTTGGGGAGCAGAGACCTCCGGGCTCAGGCCGCAGCGCGGTGAACCCGCAGCCGCGGGGCTCGGCGAAGCGACCGGGCCGACCCCCCTTCCCGGAGGCCTCTCGCTCGGCAAAGGCACAGGGCAGGAAGGGCGGCAAGGTCTCTGGCACGCGGGCGCACGGGTGGCAGGCGTTTGGGGGGGGCAGCGTCTCGGGTCTTTAAGAGAAAGGGGCTCTGGGCGTCGTGGCTCTGCGATAGGAGCCCCGTGAGCTGCCACTGGGAAGTGGTTATGATGGCCGATGTGATGCCCTCTGTCCTTTGCCACGATTTTCTCTGAAAACCCAAATGTGTATTTGTCTGTCGTGAAGCTCCACGGAGGAAGTCAACGGGCGCCGTCCTCACAGGGGGGGCGGGGGTCAGGCAGACCCGCCCGCGGCCCTGGGGGTCCTCCCGCTGCGCTTGCGCTTGCGTTCCTGCCTCCGCGAGTGGGGAGGGGTCCGTGCGGCCACCTCAGCGGTCCTGCTCTGAGGCTTCAAAGAGACGCCGTCCCCGCCGCACAGCGGGCTGTCCAGGGTCATGGCCAGCGCCCCCTCCCGGGCCGCTCAGACCGCGCCGCCTCGCTCAGGGGCGCGGCTCCGGCTGAGTGCGGGGCACCCGTCTCCCGCCCCTCCCCCGGCACACGCCTGCGCCCATCCCTCCTCCTCTCGCGAACACCCGGCTCCTGCTGAGTCAGGGCCCCCCCAAATACTTCAGGTGAGGGAATGACCTTCAAAAGACCCCCTTTGCCGATGGCGTCATATTCTCATCTCCGGGGGCCGGGGTCAGGGCTTCGTCGCAGAGGTTTGGGGACACAGCGCAGCCCACAGGAGGACCTCAGGCGTCGAGCGGGGAGCCCACGGGCGCCGGCGTGGCGGCGGTTTTCCCAGGCAGGCGCGGTCTCCGGGCGCGTCGGGCGGGACCTTCCTCCCAGGACTCACGTGGCTTGAAGGGAAACGTGACACGGCGGGTGGAGGGGTCACTCGCTCAGCGACGTGTGACCCGCAGCCGGGTCCCCGTGGGAAAGCGGGGACGTGAGCCTCTTTCCGGGAAGCGGAAACGAACCGGACCGTTTTCCTGATACCGACGCAGCACTTTGTGTTTTCTCCTCACACACAGTCCTGTCTGATCTTCGCGAGCCCCTGTGAGGAGGAGGGGCCTCTGCTTTCAGGGCGTGTGTGTGTGTCTCGTACCTCGTTGTGGAAATGCGTCGGGATGGGTTTCAGCGTGTGCCCGGCGCATCATTTCACAGGAGAAGAGCAATATGAGGGTGACGGCTCGCGGAGAGCACCGAGAAACCTGTGCTCACAGGGCGGGGGGTCTCTGGAGTCCTCTTCTCTCCCAGAGCCCTTGACCTTAGAGACGATGATATCTGTGTGCGTGTGCGCGCGTGCGTGTGCACCACGCACGTGCCTCTGTACCCACACACCCACGCTCCTGAGGGTGGAGCTTCGAGGAAGCCCCGGGGGCGGTTGGGAGCAAACCTTTGGGGGAGCAGAACGAAGGACGACAGGGACGGCGCCGGCGGAGTCGGGGGAGCCGCGGGGCTGAGACCACGCCGCGGGGGCTGGTGGCGCCTGCTGCCCTGCGGGCCCCAGGCCGCCAGGTCTCCGGGCGCGGCAGGCGGCCAGCCCTCGGCAGGCCGGCGGGACCCCGAGGCTCCTCCGGTCCGTCAGGACAGGCCGCGGTCAGCAGCGGTCAGGGCAGGAGGGAAGCCCCCCAAGGGAAGGAAGCAGCGGGACGGGGGGAGTCACCGCGGAACCAGGGACATGGACGAGGAGCCCTCTCTGAGCCCCCGGGAGGCGGGCTCCAGGTCCGAACCGGCTGAGAGAGCGACCTGCCTGGGAGCTGGCTTTTGTCTTTAAAGAAATGTCTGTGAAAAGACTTCCCAAAGATGTGCTGCGCATCCGATGGGCACCACGGCGGGGGGGGGGGGCGTTCAGGAGGGGTCTCAGGAAACGCGCCGGAAAGGGCGGGAGGCAGGGCCCGCAGGCCAGGGTGGCAGGCGGGAGGGGCACGGTCGGAGGCTCGCGGGGGCCGCCGGCGGGAGCACAGGCCGAAATCCGCGCGTCTGTGCAGACCCCGGGAGAAAGCGGCGCCCCCTGTCCAACGTCGAGCATGTCAAGGACTGATAAAAAGTTGAAAGGCAAACAATGAGGAATAAAAACAGAGCAAAGCCAAACAAATTACAGAGAAAGAAAGGGGAGCCCAGCGGACAGGCGGGCCGCTTTCAGCAGCCACGCGCAGGAGGGGGCAACAGGAAGGGGGGCCAGCGCGGTGCCTGCCTCCCAGGAGCGCACACGGGCAGAGGCGCCGAGCGAGCCCGTGCGCGGGGGCGGGCCTGGGACGGGGCAGTTACTGAAAGGCGAAGGGAGAAATGAGACCACCCTCGTAGTCTGGAACACCTTGCACGTGCCGCGCTGTCGAGCCGCATGCTTTTGGGGGGACGCATTAGAAGTCGGGGCTTCTTTATCTCAGGGTCAAGGCTAATGGTATCTTTTGGGGGAGGTGAGTTTCTTTTCCTCTGGAAAAGCCCATATTTCTTTATTGTCTGTGACCAGACTGGTTTTTTTTTTTTAGAAATTGATTTCAAATCACACATGCACCAAAAACAAACAAGCAAACAAACAACCTCCTGAGAATGAAAACAATGAGAAGATACAAAGCAGAAGAAAAGAAAACGAGCACAACGGGAGGGCAGCTCCGCGGCGCCGTCCAGGGAGGCACAGGGACCCCGGTGCCCGGTCCCCGGTCCCGCCCCACGCCTGCCGGCCGCACGTGAGGGCCACGGGGCCTGGCCACAGCCGTGAAGTGTTACGTGGTGCACGTTTGACGAGAGCCATCGTTCTCCCTGTTGAGCGGCATTTCAGGGTAAGACATAAAGAATGGCCCTAAAGGAAAATGTAAACCCACCTCCGACAACGTATCGCAACTGGTGGTGGGACACACGAGACGGAGGGTGCTCGTTTTCCGGAAATACCGTCGCGTCTTTCCCCTTTACTTCAGGGACGGCCCCTCCTGAATATGCCGGGTGCGATTCGAGGAGCCTGGCGGCGGCGAAGAGGGTGACTAAAGCGGAGAGCCTTTGGCCGGAGTGTTTGACGGAAGCTCTCGGGAGCATCGTCCTTTTGAACTGGACCCTGAATGTGTGTTTTAAAAAGTGAGTCCAGTCCCCCGGTGAAGCCTGTTGTATCCCCCATATTCTGCCAGAAGAGAGGCCGGTGCGGTTCGCGCCACGAGGACTGATTTTTTCCTGAATGTCACCTAAGTGAGAAGGAACTGGTTCTAACCAGGTTCCTAGTCCTTAAGGGTGTGTCTCTCTCCCTCGGTCTCGCCTCAGCATCGCAATATCTGTTGCTCTTATAAGTGACAGATGCTCGGAAGAGATTAAAACAGTGTCTAAGATTAGGCTGCACCTTCTTAAAGCAAAATAAAATCTGATTAGAATAACATACAAGCAATATTGAAGAGCTTTTGAAACTAAATGCAAATATATGCTTTCAGTAAATTAGTGAATTGGATAGAATGAAAGGATATTGGATTTACTGTACATGTTTGTAGGTATTGAGAGAGAATGAAAACCGCTACAATACAATGTCTTGTGGTTTCATAATAAACTAGTTCTGTTCACTATTGTTCAATTTAACAATATTGAATGCTTATAGTGTTTTCTGAAAAACGTTTCAAATTTAAATGTTTCCCTATTTAGCTGCAGACGGTCATCAGAATAATATTGAAATTAATTCATTTCTCCCTTTACTCATTAAGAGTGTAATTTCCTTCCAACCAAGTGTATTTATTGATTCTAAATTTATCTTGAGAAGATCACATCATCTAAAACATTAATAGCAGGATACTCCACTGACGTTTATAAGAAGTCTCGTCAGGCAATATTTCTATATTTGCTTCACCAGGTAGAATATTACTTATTCTGTGTCATTAGGAAGATCTCCCAGGTTTTGATTAACTGTCAGTAATGCGGGCAAATTAATTTCTCCCATATTGCATTTCTTCCCATTGTCATCTCACGATGGACAGCGTATTTACGGTTTTCCTAGGGGTAGTGTTTGTGGTGGGTCTTCAGCGAGACCGTCCTCGTTTCCCCGGCACCTGACCCGCGTCTGGGCCGGTCCCGGCAGAGGACGGGCGGGCCGGCGCGGTCCCTGCGGGGCAGCGGGACGTGTCCCCCCTGCGGCCTGCCCTGCAGCATTTCCCCCCCGGAACTGCCTCTCTATTCACAGTGAACTGGAACTGGTAACAGACGGGGATCTGGGTGTCGCAGGCTCTGAGCGGCGTTTCCTGGGTGAGAGGCTTCTCCGTGGAGGCGGCGGGGGTGGGGGGCTCCCCGCTCTGCTGCGCGCTTTCCCCTGCGGCGCCGGCCGCCGGGGTCCTTTGGTTTCCAGACGCGGCCTCCAGATCCCTCGCGGGCTTCAGTGGAAATGCAACGGAGAAGGCGGGTTATAGGAAAACTCCTGTTTCCCGACTTTAAAAACACATCTTAGGTTGACGGACGGCAATTGCAGAATCAGTGTGGAAAACTGGAAAGAGGGTTTCGGAAAACGGCGATGCGTCCCAGCGGAAGGGGAGGCCTGTGGGGTCCTCTCGCTCTGGCTGTGGAGCCTGTCTCTCTTTTCGGGGGGAGGGGGCAGCAATCCAGCGCCCCGGCGTCAGGAGGGATGGAGCCCACGCCCCGGCCCCTCCTCCCAGCCCCCATCTTGGCTTCCTGACCCCCACAGGAGGGCAGGCGCGTCTCCGACACGGCCCACCCGAGGGCCAGAGCCTCCTGCCTGCCCGGCAGCCGGGGACAGCGGCCGCTGCCGGCCGCGACTGTTGGAGCAGAGACAAGCGAGTGACCCGGGGAGGCCGGGGAAGCAGCGAGGACGCTGTACGTGGGGGGATGTTCGTTCTTCTAAGCAGACGCGAGTCTCCAGCCTCCGGCCGGACGTGCTGAGGGTCAGAAGCACACGGTGGGAGGGGGCCGTGGCTGTCCCCTCAGCCCCTGGACGGAGGTGGCACAGCCCCCGGGCCTGGACCCGGCCCTGTCCCAGGGCACACGTGCCGCGGGATCTGGGGTCAAGCCTGCGCTTCGCTGCCGCGAGCCCGGCGCCCGGCGCAGCGTCCGGAGCACGGCCAGGCCTGCGTGCTCCGCTGTGCAGCGCGTCCTCAGGGGCAGCCTTGCAGCGCAGGGCCACCGAGCGGTTTCGGCCCCCCTTGCTTCTCATCTTGGGAACATCAGCCAACGCGCCGTCTTACCACACGCCCTCGTTGCGGACGTAACCCTCTGCCCCTCCCCAGGGACGGATGCGATGGGGGCAGCGCAGGAGGGTCGGTTAGAAACGCGCGGGCCCAGCTCATCGAACCGGAAGGGGGCAGGGACGCGGGCCGGGACACGAGCCGACCCGAGCGTCTCCCTGGCGACCGAGCTCCAGTCGCCCTGGTCTGTCCGGGGTTGTTTTCAGGGCCGAACAGGATCAGCCCAGCCTGGGGGATCCCCCTGCCTGGGGACCAACCGGGGTGACATCCGTCACCAGTGGCGTGTGTGCTGGGTCCCAGTGGGTCCACCCGTGTCTCCCAAGGGAGCCCCCCTCATGGCTGACGCCGGGGCCCTGGGGGTGGACCTGGAAATACGTGGCTGTTTACACGTAACTGTCGGTCCCCGCGCACTGTGAGAGCACAGCCCCCCCGCCACCCCCGCCCGGCAGCCCCGGAAATGCCGGCACCAGCGACCGCGTCAGACACGGGGAGACTCGTTTGTGGTGTGGGGGTGGCTGTGCCGTCCCAGGAGCTACCAGGCCTCCTGGGTGTGGTGCGCGCACGGCTGTCAGCGTGTGCCTGTGCGTTGTGTGTCTGTGTATGGGTGCATGTGCATGCATGTGCTGTGTGTCTCTGTGCGTGTGCACGTGTGTGTCTGCCTGAACAAGAAGCAGTGGAGCTGGGAGCTGGCAGAAGCGGGGGTCTCGTCGCTTGTGTCTCACTGCACTGGGAGGCAGAGCCCGAGCGACCGGCCCCTCCGCCCAGAGCCCAGGTGTCGCACGACCGTGAGGACTTGATCGGGAGAAAGGACGGGCGTGTGGGGTCAGGGGAACGGACAGGGGAGCGCACACCCGCCGCGCCCCGCGCCCCGTGAGCCGGCCGTCGCCGGCGTCGCCCGCATCACGTCGGACTTTACAGCGAAGGCCTGCTGCAGAGCGAGGCTGCGGCTGCGCGGCCGCGGGCGCACGGCTGGGTCGCGTCTGAGCGGCCAGTCTGTCCTGCGACCCCCCGCCCCCGACTGCAGAACACCCTTCGCTGCCTCCGTCTGCGTTTCCTTCTCACCACCAAGGTGGCAGCTGCAAAAAAGAGGACGTTTCAGAGTCGGATGGGCTGAGGCCGCCAGTCTCTCTTGGAGCGGCTTATCTCACAGCAAGCGCTTGCGGGCTCCGTGGGGTCGCAGCTGTGGATCGAGGTCGCGGCGGGGGGGGGGGGCCGGCCGCGCTTCCGGGGGGCGGGGGTGGCGTCCCAGGGCCACCCGGCCGGCGCCCTCCGTTCCTCACACCCCGACCCACTCAGATACCGGGGGCGGGCCCGCACGTGTCGGGACGCTCGTCGGCCGCGGGCCAGCCCCGGGGGCGTCTCTGGTGTCCGCCCCGTCCCTGCCCTAGAGGCGCGTAATTGCCGCGTGTGTGTGCTTTACTCACTGAAAACTCTGAGGGTTTGAATCTGTCCAGCCTTCCAGTCTTTGCAGCGAACACTGGATGATGGCACCGCTTTCTGCTGTGACCTTGGCTCTGTCGGGAGAGCACACACACGCGTCCACGGAGCGGGCGGTGTCCCCGCGGTTGCCGGCTGCCCACCGTCCGCCCTCCGTGGGGCCCCGAGGCCCGTGCTGGGGTGTGAACCAGGGGTAGAATTTTGTTCCGCGTTGGCCCCGTCCCCGCCTCCGACGCCCTCTGTTTCCCCGGGGGGTTGTATTGCTCCCCTGTTAGTGCCCAGCACGCGGAGCCCCGGGGGGTTAGGGGAAAAAACAACCTTTTAAAATCTTGTAACCGCACAGCGTGGAAGCGGGCGGAGCGCACAGCTCCGTTGGCCGTCTCTGCCTCAGTTTAGCTACCTGTGAAATGGGGGAATTAGAAGGGCCCAGAGGTATGGAAAGGCGGAGGTTGGCAGGGCACTGCACGCGGGGCCGCTGGCGCCGAGCGTGAACCGCACGGCTGACGTCCTTGTCCTCGCGGCCAGGGGCCCCCCCGGGACCGTCGCCGGACTGTCATCGGCCGCCTTGCCCTCGGCCCCGCCCGCTGCGAACGGCAGCGGCCCATCTGCCCACACTGAGCATCCCAACCAGCCTGGGTCTCACAGCCGCCGTGTTGCACAACACACACGTTTCCGCCGGCCTTGCTGCAGAGGTAGGTCCTCGGCGGCGGCCGCGGGGAGATGTGGCCGGGCTCTGCCAGCGCACACCTCGGCGGACGGTGTGCACGTCGTTTTACGAGGGTTTAGCCGTTACGGAGGCGAACGCCGTTTGGATTTCTCAGCGACGCGTCTCGCGGGCCGGCGGTGGCCACTCGCAGTGCCTACACGGCGGAGCTCGCCGCGACCGTTTGAAGCAGAGACAGAAGCAGGTGAGAACGCTGCATCCAGGCACACACCCCCCCACCCCCGGCACGAGGGGCGGCCCCCCCCGGCAGGCCCTGCAGCCCCAAGTGCAGCGCCAGAGCCCCGGCCCCGGCCCGGGTCTGCCCCCCCTTGCCGGCCCGCAGACGGTGACTTTGGGCCATTTGTTGAGACATTAAAGCGGATTTATTAAGGCTGAATGCCTTTCTATTGTCACTTACTGGCTGAATCAACTTTGTTTAAATGCTAATACACTCATATTTCTAATCCTCTTCAAATGTGCTCATTGTTTATAACAAGCAAAGATACCGAGGGTTTACGGAAACGGTGTGTAGATAGCGTGGAACACACTGGATAATAGAAGCGTCACGATGGTGCTCGGCGCGTCGGACATTCCTGAAGAAGATGGAACATCCCCGCTTTCAAACCGAAGATTTGCTGCGTTAGACAAAGGCTTGGCCCGTAATCCTGTGTGTATAATTAATGACTAATTCTCGTCGGCCGTTAATAGCTACTCCAAGAAGTGGGAGCCTGTTATCACACCTTCCCAAGCGCCATTTCCATTGTGCCACACCAGCGGCTGCCTTCTCCTCTCAGTTAAACGTTTTCCACCAGCAGCAACATCATTTTTTCTTTTCATTTGGGTCTCTGGCCCTTTGCATTATTATTTTGTGGCAATCTCTCTGTTTCAAAGGAAACTTTTACAAGAAATCCAAACTTTTACAAGAAATCCGGGGACGGGGCTGGGCAGCTGCGCCTGCTCCTGCTCGTTTGGCGCTCACACTTCCCAGCTTTCTAAACGCCTTTCTCTCTCCTCTCGTAAACGAATGTGTGGCCAAAGGTTTTCAGTGCTTGCGCTTCGCGGAGAACGGGCGCGGGGAGGCCGCGTGCGCGTCAGCTCCGACTCGCGGGGGCTCCTGCCAGCGTTCCCGTAACCAGCGGGCGGTCCGGCTGGGCAGCCACAAGGCAATGGTCCGGCAAGGCAGGGAGCTCCCAGGGGGCCGGATGTGTGTAATTTGATACATTTATCAAAATTTGACTGCAAGGGACCTCACTTTTAAAATTTTGTTTAGTCTGTTACAATCTAACAACCCAGAGGTTCTCTGCGCATGGAAGGCCGGCTGCGCCCACACGCTGTTGCTGAGCCGCGGCCCCGACCACAGGGAAGTAGGACTCGAACGCGCTGTCCCCCGGCACTGCAGGCGGCTGCCGCGGGCCCCAGGCCGGCCGTCCCAGGGCGCCCACGGGCGAGTCCATTTGTGCAAAGCCGAGGACCGGCGGATACACGTTTGTAAATTAACTTAAAAACCAGCCACACTGTGCACGTCCTGCTTGTTCACGTCCAGGCCTCCCCCGGAGTTTTGAATTAGACCGTGGGGGGAGTAGGTCCCCAACTCCGCAGCGGGAACGCTTTTCCGAGGCAAACGTTACGCAACCTAAAGTTTGCACACCCCTGGCCTCCACAACGTGAAGGAAGGAGGCGTGTCGAGGAGCAGACAGACAGACTGACACCTGCGCAGAGACGCCAGGCAGCTGCCTGCGTCCGCCCTGACTCGTGGGCGTCACCGCCCCATCGAGCGTTCCCAGGTCGCGCAGGTGGGCCCGGGGCGGCGCCTGTCAGAGGCCAGAGGCTGCTGGGGCGGGAGGAGGCGGAAGGCGGGTGGGCGCAGGGGCCCGAAGGAGACAAACCGGGAGACCCCGGGCCCCACCTAGTGGCAAAAATAGGAGTCAGTCATCTTTTGGCTTTATGATATTTTTGTATTTTGTATTTTGAATTTTATATTTTTACGTCAGAAATAATTTTTACATTTCTAGTTAAACGGATCTACCCGGGGTGATAATTCGTGGGTGGAAGTCTATCGATACATTTAGTAAATTGAAATTTAAATGAAGTATAGTACCAGCAAGAAAGGTAGGATTAAAATGAAAGAAATTGCAAGCATTCCAGAGTCCTATTATTATTAAAATAGTGATATACTCAGAACATTAGCCCCACGTTCCTTTCAGTTTTATAGAAAAGTAACTTTTGTGAGTTGACGGCCGTAGACAGGAGGCTGCAGCGCATTAGGATGATCATAAAACTTTGATTCCTATTATAACCTGTTTTTTTGTGAGAGCCTGGTTATTTGGCATAAATCAGTCTCAGTTTAGCATTTTTCGCTAATTGCCGTATGGAATATTCATATATATTGAAATAATTTTCATAGTCTTATTAGCATATAGACCAGTAATTTAGACACGGATGAAAAACAGGTCGCTTCTCAGACGCTGGCTGGGTCTGTGAGGGGGAACAGCTACAACTCATTGAATTTCATCGACCGAATTCATTGAATCCATTAAAATACATGAACTGCCTTTCACCAGCACCTCTGAGAGGATCTCACGTAGCTCCCGGCTCGCTCCGGCTCTCCTGTCCCGGGGGCGGGGCAGCCTGCACGTCACCTGCCCTGGGCTGCGCCCTCGGCCGCGGGCTCTCAGGGCAGGGACTCGCGGCCAGTTCCCGAGGGAGCGGCAGCCGCGGGTGGGAGCGGTGAGCAGGGCCTCCTGCGGAGGCCGGGCCCTCCTGCCCCCTCAGGCCGGTGTGACCGCCCCCGCTGCTCGGGCTGGGCCGCGGGCGCGGGCGCTTCCTACCTCCAGGTGACAGTCCCCTCGCCACCCACGCGTCAGTCGGGGACACAAGCACCGACTTGGTCGTAAGCAGGACGGTGCTTCTCAACACGAGCAGGGGAGGTTGCGTCTGACCTCTGAGCAAACAGCGGGGTTGGGGGTGCTTGTGTGTCGAGAAGCGTCCGCGGAGCCCCCGGCCCGGGCGAGGGTCTGCTTTTGGTTAAGCGTCACAGCCGCGTGGCCACCCCCCACGTCCCCCGCCCGGTGCCAGACGTTCGCTTGGGGAAAACGTGTTTGCAGTGGCAGATCCAGTTTAAACAGCCACACCTCCTACAGCCGGTCAGTCTGTAATGGCGCCGCTCGCTTGTAGGAGACCCGGGGGTTCTGGTATCTGATTATATTGGGTGGGCCAAGAAGCCCATTTTGTTTTTTCCATAAAATAATAGACACGTGTTTCATTTTTACCAATAATTTGTTAACTTGGATGTGTTGCGCATGCCAGCCATCTCCCGTGTGGTAGGACTGCTCTCGGTGAACGTCTCAGTTTGATCGTTGTGAACGGCAGCTGGCCCACTCGACCACGGAGCATCGTCCAGCAAGAAACCGCCCGCGCGAAACTTCGCAAACCGCTTTGGACACGTTCAATCGGTCACAGCGTCTTCTCCATACGCTGCACGAATCCTTTTTTTTTTTTTGGCATTTCAGTTGCATTTTCTCCTTCCTGGAAAGAATAGAGTGTAATATGTTGAAAACCAAACTTTACAGAGGAGGCCACGGCAAAGCCCGAGCTCACTTAACACGGAAACAGTTTTCTCTTTGACAGGTTTAAAAATAAGTAAGCAGATTATAGAGATTTGATTAAAATAACACCTTGTTCGTACGACAGGGAACCTGACCTGCTACGGACAATCAGACAGGTTTTGTGGTTTTATCACGCTCAACAAAAAGTCTTGATTTTAATTGGATGAATGATTTCTCAGTTTGTGATGAAGGAATTTAATTAGCCTGAGGGTGTCAGCCCTTTGACCTGGAACCGGAGTGCTCAGCGTTTCCGCTGTAGTCGAGCGTGTTGGTGCTGCTCCCGTCCTGGAGCCCTTGGTTCGGGGGTGGGGCGGGTCTTCATGTCCCTGTTGGGACAGCCGCGGCCATTTAACGCCCCAAATGGCTCTAATGGGGGTTCGCCTGGCTCTTCGTGAAGACGGCCGGCGTGTGTGGCAGGAAACACAGCTCGTGGGGTAATAGCTGCGCGTGGGCCGCGCAGGTGCGACGCGCTGAGCTTCTTGAATGTGTCACCAGGCAGAACACAGCCTCTTCTCCACACACGGCTGCGGGCATCAGCTCCGCATCCGGGGTCTGCGGCCCTCGGAGACCGTCTGCCCACCTGCGCCAGAAGCTCACTGTGCTCCCAGGGCGCGTTTCTGCTGCTTCTGGCCCCGACGGCTCTGACTTCCACGTGGAAGCGGAGCCGTGACTTGCCAAGGCTCAGCCTGTGTTCGGCGTCGCTGTTCAGCCCTGGCTCCCCGCCCCACCCACTTCCCCATCCTCCCCTTCTTTTCCGTAGAAACCAGCGGAAAACGCCCGCGTGCTGTTTGCTCGTACGGCTCCGTCTTGCGAGGCCGGGGCTTGGTGTCCGGATGCCACTTCGGGGAGCGTCTCCCACTTACGGACATCGGTCTGCGCTCAGAGGCCGGAGCGTCCGTCCACCGGGATGGAGCGCTGGCGGCAAAGCCGGCCGGTCTTCGCGGGCAGGTGTCTGGCTGTGTTTGCACACAGGCACAGAAAGCGTTTGACTCGTTACTCTTTAATGATTTTATTCTGTTAAATGTGTTCAGAATAATCCAGGGTAACTTAATTATTCAATTATAATATTTACTTACAAGTGATGGATGGGAATGTATTTTTAAACTGAGAGTTTGCGGGTCGCAGCCCTCAGCCTCGTGGGACAAGGAGACTGTGCCAGCAGCACAGGGACCAGGCCCTGCGCCCCGGGCTCGAGCCCCCCAGAGCCGCTGTGTCCCCGCTTGCTTTTTCCCTTAAATCGCAACTCCCTCCCTATTAGTCGGCCGTCCCCGGGGTCTTCCTGGACACGCCCCCTGCCTGCAGCGCCCCCTGGGGCTCCACGCCCTCCCTGCCTTCACATCTGTCCTGGGAGGTCTGCCTGGCCATCGGGGTCCCCCCGAGACTTGGGGTCCCCCTGCCCGCCCCTCTCTCTCTCTCCCCCCCACCGACTCTGGCTCCTGTCGGCCTCACGGCCCCATCCCCAGGTGACGACTCAGGCATTAGCCTCCCCCCACGGTCCTTCAATCCGGGCTGGGCCACAAGCCCCGCAGGGACAGGGACGTGGGCGCCTGAGCCCAAGGACGCGGCTCGGGACACGCGTGGGGCTTGGTCCACAGTGTGCGCAGTGAACGAGCCGTTTCCGGTGGCCTCTTTGGCCTTCTGGGTTTCTCTCCGTTGCCTTAGCGCAGAGGATACCAGAAATATGCTAAACTCTTCTTAAAAGTAAGCGTGGAAAGTACAGACTTTGGCCAAGAGGGTACAACAGGGACCGGGGTGACAGGTCAGGGACCCCGTGAGAGGCTCCAGCTCAGTTTGTCGTGTGGCCTCAAGTCGAAGGGAGTTCAGAACAGCTGCTTTGTCTGATCGGGAGGGTGGTACTGGAGAATTGCATTTACTGAGGTAAAAATATGGTGACGCTTTGCATCGGTAAAACTGTCGACAGCCAGAACTTCCCCGAGCAGCAGCGGGCGCGGGGAGGGCTCTGTGAGGGTGTGCATCCTGAGTGCGGCCTTCCCAGCCGGCAGTTTCGCCCCAAGGAGCAAATAACTTCCGTTCTCTGGACAAAAACACTGGCGTATTTCGTCCAAATTACAGATGCTTTCAAAAAATGAACTTCGTGTATTTTTAAAAACTTACAGCTGGGAACTATTTTTTAATCTCTTTTCATGTACTGTAGTTATAGTAAAAATGAAGTCTAAGATATAAAGTTTAACCTGAAAATAAACTTATCCAGGAGTATTTTTGAGACGTGGTCATTTTCACTGTAAATGCACCGCCAATAATCAACCATTCAATAAACGCAGTGTTGCCGGGCGTTGCTTTAGCAGTTGGAGGAAAAGTGCTCCCGAGTTGTGGACAGAGACGTGCTCAGTAGCGGCCTCCAGGTCCCCCTGAGGGAGAAGCAAGTGGTTTTTTGAGAGTGGGAGAGATTTAATTAAACATAACGCGAAGAAAAGGTTACTTTCTATTAAAATTTAAAAGGTGAAAAGTAAGTACAAAAAAGTCCCTGCCACCATTTTTCACAGTCTTGTCTCATTGGCATCGCAAAGGGGGCAGAAGCCACACCCACCGGCTGGCCGGAGGCTGTGGGCAGCGGGAGGGAAGGCCCCTGTGGGCCCTCGGCGCCCCCCGAAGCGCGGCGCGGCTCGCTGTCCCGCCGGGCCCGTCCCGAGGCCCCGCAGCAGCCCCCGGGGAGACCGAAGGCCAGCGGCCGCGGGCCGCGAGGCCCCATCCCCCCAACCGGACCCTGCGGTCAGACCCGCGGTGAGGTTTCCGGCTGCGTGTGTGGCGGTGGCCCAAGCGCGCGCTGCGCTATCTTGACGGTGGCCTCTCAGAACGGTGTGTTCCCTCGGAAGGCCGTGTACTTCGGTGGGTTTAATTCGCTCACCTAATGTTGTCCTGAGAAGCACCTTGAGGAAAGGGATACAGGAAACCCCGCATGCTGTGCTTCTGAAGCAGAATTCTCTGGTTTTGTTTCTGATTTTCTTTTTTTTTTTATCTGGAGAAGGTCCTTCCTAGTTCAGAACGGCGTCGATGGCGATTTGTTGCTGGCATATATCTTTCAGTTTCAATGGAAGAAAATATTGGAAATATTTATCTCCCGGCTGCAAAATTATTCCTGTAGTCAGTGTTTCTCTTCTTAAAAGCACCCTCCACACAGACCCAATTACATGCACACTTTATCTTTCAACACACTTGAAGAAAAGGAGCACAGAATGGTTTAAAATCATGCTCTAAAATTTATTACACCCACCACTACATGTGCACAGACTTGAAAATAGCAAAGCAGCGCCGTATAAATCACACTCAATGTGGGTTTTGAAAACGTGGATAAAGCAGCCCCCCTTAGGTTCTGAACAGCAGGCCTGGGCTTGGGGAGCCTGCTAATTCAGAGCGCAACCATCACCCCCCGCTGCGCCCCGACCCGGCTCCCATCGGAGGGCGGCAGCCTCGGGGGCAGGGCCCGGTCCCCGCGCACAGGCCGCCCCCGCAGCGGCGCCCGAGCCTGGACGCGTCAGGCCCCCCACGCCCCCGAGGCCGCGCCTCGCGGGGCACGGGCGGGACGGCCTGCGTCTGATTCACAAAGAGAACTGAACGGGGCCTGGAGGGGAAGCCCTACAGGGACCCTAAAAACGGTGAGCGGGAGGGAAGAAAGAGAAGGAACTCGCCGCGGGGCCGGCTGACGGCTGGTGCCCCAGCTTCTCAGCGGGGACAGCGGGACCCGGACGGAGGTGACGCCTCACCCTGCACTTCCCCGCCCCCAGTGTTTGTCACAATCTAGAGAGATTTGGGGTGTCACAGCTGGAGGGGTTGGGGTCAGGGTCAGGGTCAGGGTCAGGCGCGGCCCGGCCCGGCCCCGCGGGGCCGAGGGCCCCCTTGCAGACCTGTGGGGTCGCGCGAGAGCTGGCCCCTCCTCCTCGGCCGTCCTGCCAGCCTCCGGGCTCCGCCGTCCGCGCAGGCGGTGGCCGCTGGAGCCCCATCCGCGACACTGCCGCAGGGTCATCCGCCTTCTAGGAAGGCGCATCGGACGCGGCAGGGGTGTTCTTGGGTTTGACAAATCTTGAACCGGTAGAAGTGCGGCCGCAGGTTCAACATCAGCGCTTTCTTCTTGTGCTCCTCGTCTGTACACAGAAAAGCGAACCACCTACATCGACTTCTCAGGCTGTTACCCGCCCTCCCCGCCCCGCAAAAAACACCGTTACCAAGACGGCTATTTAGTGTATTTTAAACCTAATTTGAGGTAAGAGTATCAGAACGCATGACCTCACAATGGTTGCCACCGCCAAGCCCTGAGTTACCGCCCGCTCACGTCCAGCTTTCAGCCCGGGCCTGATCTGCCGCGGCCTGGTTGTCAGGCACAGTGACGCGCGGCTCGGGCTTCCGTCCCCCGTGACTGACGCCGCTCGCAGAGGGAACCCTGGGAAAGGTCGCGGGCTCGCCTTTCACGCGTTAGTTGTGAACCGTATTTTGCTGTGGGAAATGCACACTTTTTTTGCCCAGATTTCTGAGGGAACACTAAGGATATGCATCATCCGTGCGTAGTACCTGAAATACCTTGTATCGGCTCTTGAGTTTTGTAAGTGTTTGTGACATAAAATTTCTTGAACCGTAATATGTTCAAAAGTAAATGCTAAAGTTCCTTTAGCATACAAAAAACAGGTACCTAAATATAAAGAAATGAATAATTGCATTAAAACATTAAAATGAAAGGTTTTTTTCCCCTGGAAGCTGGGGCCAAATACATGGGTGATCATTATACAGAGGAGCATGTTATACATGACAAAACATGGTGTTTTATAAGTGTTTCAGAGATGAAAAGGCGACACTAAAAACACCAAATGCTATTTAAGACAGTTGAACCTTGCCCTGCGGTGGCTGCTCCCCGCGGTCCACGCCGATTGCGGTGCGGGAGGGTGTGCCCAGCGGCCGGCACGCGTTTAAGGATTTTGACAGAAAGATGCTGGTTGAGGGGTTGATTGATGCGCTGAGCCCGCGGCGTCGGTACAGGTAGGCCCTCGATTCGTTGCGGAACGTGGACTTAGGTCAGTGTCTTTGTCCAAGCGTGAGAGCCAGCAACCGGGTTTATTTTGTGTTTTAAAGGACAGTCGGCCACATTGGAGTCTCCATCGCGTGAGCTTATCCAGGTTCCATGAAACGCCTGCTCTGCGTGTCCAAGCTGGAGCGGGAGGCTTGTGCAGAGCAGGAGGCCTGCGTGCGGGCCGGTGCCGGCGGAGGGGTCCGTCTGCAAGGGCTGGGCTTGGGGACCGGCCGCGCCCCTGGGGCGCGGAACCTGGATTTTCCCCTTTGGGTTCCGGTCAGTTCAGGAGCCGGGTGCACCTGTCAGGCAGGGCGGAGGCCGCCCGCTCGGTGTGGACCGTGGAGGGTGGGGGGCTGGGGGGCTGGGGGGCTGGGGCGTGGCCCTGGCTCCGGTACTGACCCCTGGTTGAACTCGCCCTTGGGCACTGGCATTGTCCGCAGAGATCTGCATACATTGCAGTTATGCAGATGTGACAGTGGGTTCGTAGCCCAGCACACGTGACCGCTATTTGTTAATTGTGGCTTTTTCCAGTTGATTTTCTCTGCGCTGCTGCTCCTCACAATGAGTGAAGCCATAACAACATTCAAAGGCGGCAAAGAGCCTCACGTAGCGATTCAGCCGCTTCAACCTCCCCGGCTGCCGGTCGGTCCTCTGTGAAAGGCCACCCACAGGCTCTGCCACCCGGGTGTCCCAGAGAGCGGCTGGCGTGTGTTCCTGAGGGAGATGCTGCGGCAGGAATTCATGTTTTCTATGTATTCAGCTTTACACTTTGTGACCTGGTTTCTATTCTATGCACAACGTTCCCTCTCGACTGTGTATGATTATGTGTAGTTGATTGTAGTTTTATGACAAGTTCTAATGAAAGACCAACTTGTCAGTTTTTAGTTTTCTCTCCTGGAGCGATGGATCTTAAACATTGTTATTTAATACGTCTAAGAATAACTCTGTGGATGTAGGCTACATTCTCATAGACACTCGACTATTCCGGAGGAGGTGGCGTTATTTTTAAACATGCAATTCAAGTCACGCTGACATTATGCGGCTCAAAAAATACATGCATGCGGTCTCCTTTCACTTTGAAGAGCTGCCGTCCCAGAATGCATTTCCTTCCGTGCCCGAGGACGGCCCTGCCCGCAGACCGGCCGCGCAGGCGGCCCCGCGCCCGCCCTCCCAGTACACTCCCCGTTCCAGGCGGGGGACTTAAAACACAGGCCGGCAGGAGCTGCCGCCCCGCCCCCCGCACCTGCAGGGAGGCACAGGCGGGACTGCGTGGCGTTCGCTGTCCCTCGCTGCTTCCCTCCACTGTGGCCCAGCGCTTGGGTCAGGTGGGACAGGCCCCGAAGCCACGAAGGACGGTGTCCGCGGCGGGGACCCGGGAGCCTTTGGCGTCTCCAGGAGGAAGCAGGGACCTTGCGCCGGTGTGTTATGGGGGGCGGGGAAATGGTGTGGTTACTTATGCCAGGAGATCGCCAAGAGGCCTTACCTATGTTAGGAATATTCAGGGTCAGCGTGTAACAATTTCTACATCCCTGAGTGAGGCCGCCTGTAAACATTAAACACTGGAAGCCTCGCGGAGCCGGCCGGACGCGCCCCGCCCGCGGCTGCCGTTCGGGTACCGGCCCGTTCCTGGGCCGGGGGCGCCGTGAGCGCCGTGAGCGGCCGGGTCAAAGCTCCCAGCCCCAGCGGCAGCCTCGACCTTTCAGCCCGTGCGTCAGTTCTCTGAGCACGAACCGTAGCAGCTTACGAGCCTGTCAGACACAAGTCCAGCCCGCACACCAGCGGGGGGCAGCGGTGGCAACGGGGTGTCGGTGACCGGCAGAGGCCCTCGGGGTGTTCCATCTCAGAGTCCGGCACAGACGCTGAGCTGTTGGCAGAGTCACGCATTGGGTGCCTTGGATGCGCTGGCGCATCATCGTACCTTCTCTCAGCCGACTCTTAACTTGGCCAGGTTCCTATTGACTTTGAGTTGGCCCAGCGTCTCCCTAGACTTTAATAACTGGCTAAGACACGAGGATGTACAGACGTGTCCCGAGCCCCCCTTCCCGCCCGGCGCCGCCGCGTGGGCGCTTCGCCCGGAGAGAGGCCAGCAGGCCCAGGACGCCCCGCCCGTTCCCGCGGCGCCGGTGACGGACGGGTCGTGGTGAGGAGTGGAAGGGAGGCGCGGATGCACAGCTCCCGGGCCAAAAGCAGGCCTCAGCCACACTCCTGAGACCGTCTTTTCAGCAGGTATTTACGAGGCGCCGACTCGGGGCCAGGCCTTTTCTCAGCCCGGGGGACGTGTCAGTGACCGGAACGCACCGTGGCCGCCTGGCAGGGCTGCCACGCCGGGCGCGGGACCGGTCCTCAGGAGCAGACACACACAAGTCCGTGGCGCCCGGGGTCTCACCGCCTCCCCCGCCCGTGCACACAGCGCCCCCCCGCCCCGGGGAAGGGGGGTGTGCGGGGCTGTTGGCGGAAGCCGTGTAGTCCATCGCTCATGCTGGATGCTCAGCTGCTTTTGACACTATGGAATCAGTTCGGGGCTGACGTCCCCCCACTTCATGTTTTATTGCTGCTGAGAAACACGTCTTCCCACGTTGGCTGGCGTGAAGCTGTCCCTGTCCGCAGGGCGGTGCCAGGCGTCACGCCTCAGGTGACCCGATGGGACAGCCAGCGCCCCGTGGCCGGTCAGTGAGCCCATGAAGAGAGGCCGGAACCCCCCACGCCTTCCAGCGGGAGGTCAACAGAGCACTGACTCCAAGCGGGCAGAAGCGTCCGCAGGTAACGAGAAACCCGGAGGCGGCAGGGAGGGCCCAGCGGTCCCCGCGGCAGGGCGACGCTGCGTGCGGGACATGGCAGGGCTGCCGGGCCCACGGCGTCGGGAGAACCGCACTGCGCCCGAGACGCCCCGCCCGGGGTTTCGGCTTCGAGTCCGCGGTGCTGTGCACGCAGGCCTCGCCGGGTCCGGGGCTCTGCAGCAGGTTCAGGTAAGAATCCAGGGGGTCCGAGGGCCCGAATGTGCCGTCGGTCCAAGGGGCAAGTTGCCCCGGAACCGAAGGTACTGGTCTGTCCTATAATTTATGGCCTCACGTTTGATGACATACAATACTTTTATGAGCAGTGGCTGCCTTTTCATTTTTATTGGTGAACAGAATTGTTCTCAAAGGAGAGAAAAAACGCTTCCTTGGACTTGGACACCGTCCCAGGGACGGCCGCGTCTGGGGACTTCACACGAGGCGTCCGTGGTCAGCAGGTGCGGAGGCAGAAGCCTCCTGCAGCGTCAGGACCGGGGCGGGGGTGGCGTTCGGGTGCCTGAGTCCATCCGCAGGAAGGTCGCACGTCAGCTGTGTCACTCAGAGGTCTCAGGTGTTTAAACGGTGTGGTTTTAAAGATGCATTTTAACACGATTTAGGATTTCCCATCTTCACTGCTCTGATTTTAAAAAGAACACGTGTTAACCAGGAGCAGCGACGTAGGTTTTCCCTGAGAGGTCGGTGGGACGCGTGGCGGCCTGCGTCCTCCCTGATGACTCCGAAGGCACTTTAATGCCAACAGAACGTTTTAAACCTGCCTCCAGCCCTGATGTGTGGAGCCTAATAGTATCAAAGATAATACAGAGGATGGGTTGAAAGCCAAGAAGTCATAAAAATTATAGTGTCTGCTGATGCTTCTGTACACAAAATGAGAGGCAATATCGGCTTTGGGGCGCAGGCCTTCAGCAATGTCTCCTGTGAGTTGTGAATAATTCAGGTGTCCAACCTGGAATGTCACGGAATGTTTGTCGACACACCGCGCGGTTTTTCTCTCTCCTGTAAAAGTAAATGAAAGTGTTTCGTGAGCGGGAGTTGCACGGTATTTAATAATTAATCATTCATTGGGTAGTAACGCCTTCTTTGAATACAATAGGATAATGGCCCGTTTCTTAGCCGGCGACAAAAACACATGCACTTTGACCTGTGCCTCAATTCATCAGCCACCCCGAAATGCACCGAGGTCCTAGGACTCGTGGGAAGTGCTGAGCAGAGGATGGAATGTTTTCAGGAGGTCGCGGTCCCCGCGTGGGGACAGCTGCCCGGCTGCCGCGTCCAGCACAGGCCCGGCCGCACGGCCCGGGAGAGCCGAGGACGTGTCCTGGAGCCCACGCGGACGGGCGCGTCCGCGACCCGCTCGCCCGCTGTCCGCCTCGTCGGCCCGCGGCGGCCCCCAGGGCACAATGGCAGCTGGTCTTGAGCGCCCGCGGCTCCTGCCAGGTCCCGCCGCGCGGCCCTCACGCCGCCATCCTCGCTGGGCAGAGGGTGCTCAGCAGCGAGCACGCCCGGACCCAGCCTCAGGGGGCTTCCGGGGGTAACGCCGCCTTCCTTGGCCTGTGCAGGCCTGCACCCCGTTCAGTGCCCAGGAAACGGGGAGCTGAGCGGAACCCGCTACCCCGTGAAGGAGGATGGGGAGCAGTCGGTGGTGGGTCCTGTTCTTTTGCTGCTGTGTGGGTGCTGTTGTCACGCACAACTCTAAGGGACACCATGCCCGGGGCCCCCCGCGGAAGATGCTGTGCCCAGGGACGCCGTGGGCGGGCCCTGGACGTGCCGGTGGCTGTCCTCGCCTCCCTCAGCCCAGGGCCGCTTCCTCGTGACAAGCGTGTGGAGACGGAGGGGTCCCAGGCTCAGCACAGAGTGGACGGGCAGGCTGTTGGGAACAGGGGCAGCGAGGGTGGCCGGGCAGCAGCGGCGGCGCCACGTGGCCACATGCCGTCAGTTTACGGACCCTGTAGGACCCCCTGGCATGAATCTGACATTTGTCGGAAGGGGTGAGAAAGATTTTAAGTGTCTCCTGTCTCCCCTGGTTCTGTAACAGCTGCGTCGAGAACTGAGTTGTGGCAAAGACCCCACGGCTTCTGCGCGTCTGGATGTCCAGGGGTCGTCAGTGAAACTGCAAGCAACTCCCCGCACACAGAGTAACAATGGAACGTGAGCTCCGCCCTCCGCACCTCCTGTGTTTGCCGAACCGCTCAGGCAAACTGCGCAAGACTAACACCGTTTCCAAAGTCGACTGCAGACAGGGAAGCTCATTTACTTGGCTAAATGCACACGTTTCCTGTGTGTCTGAACTTGTCACCAGCTGAAAACAGACGCCCAACGCCGCGTCCTGGGGCTCTGACTCCCTCCCCGGCTCAGCGAGCGTTGTCTGCGCGGGGACTGCGCCGCCGGGTCAGGTCCCTGGCCGCTGGCGTCTTCTGAGCTCCGTGCGCGTTCCGCAACCTGTTCCTGCGCCCCTCAGTTGTGGGGACATGTTACCGTGTCTCTGTTCTCCTGCCGATGGCCATTTGGGTGCCTTCTGGTTCTGGGCTGTTAGGAATCAGTGTTTGGACCATTCTTACAGAAGTTATCTTTGTGCATGTGTGCTTTCCGTGTTTGGGGAATTGCTGGGTCTTAGTGTGAGCCTGGCTTTCTGAGATGCACTGACTCGCTCCTGAAACGGCAGGTCGTTTCACGCCCTGCGGGGGCGCATGCAGTCCTAGGAACGGCAGCATGTTGTGTGTTTATTTTTTAAAATATTTTTTTTATTTATTTTTAGAGAGGGGAAAGGAGGGAGAAAGAGAGGGAGAGAAACATCCCTGTGTGGTTGCCTCTCGCACGCCCCCTGCTGGGGACCTGGCCCGCAACCCAGGCCTGTGCCCTGAGTGGGAACCAAACCGGTGACCCTTGGTTCACAGGCTGGCGCTCAATCCACTGAGCCACACCAGCCGGGGCAGGATTTTGAAGCTCCTAACTTCCTGGGGGCTTGGCGCCCAGCCCGTCTCGAGAACTGCGAGCCCCAGAAGCTTGCAGCTTCAAGAGGCCGTTTCCTAGGGCAAGAGTTAAATGTCAGGAGCCAAGGAACAGTTTCACTTCCACTCACGGTGGAAGGGCTGTGACTTTTCAGCTGTCCCTGGCCGATTCTACAACCGCCTCTTGTGCTTCAGCGTGTGATACATTTTAAATAAGACGCACGGTTTAAATAGGACGGGCCGTTTCCTGTGTTTCCGTCCACAAAGCCTGGGCGGCCGCCGCACCTCACGGGCTCAGCAGCACCGTGGGGGCCCCGCCCAGAAATAACCACAGGCCTTGCGTCGGCCCAGCCCTCGTGCTGTCTCCATCACTGACATTCCTTTGTGCCTCTGAAACCTCCCAGCGGGGGCTCGGGGTCCGAGAGGCTTCAACCTCCGGCTTTGCCCCTCTCAGCTTAGAGTTCGGGCCCCGAGTTAGCAGAGAAAGGGGCAGACGGGCCATGGACGCGGGATCCCGCGCTACAAATGCCGCTCGTACCGGACGGTGGCGCAGCTGCGGGGTCCCCTCCGGCTCAGCGGGGCCCTCGCCCGGCTGGCAGTGTCGGGAGCTCCCGGTGGCCTCGGCGTCCCTTCCCCAGCGGCCGCAGACGCCCCGGGGGGCCTCCCCGAGCAGGGGCGCAAGCCGCGGGGCCCGGCCGGGCCCGGCCTCACCCCGGCTGGATCTGAGGGCTCCTCGTCCTCACGCTGCGCCCCACTGTGTTCCGTCCCGTTGGACGGCACGTGACAGGAGAGTAAGGGAGATTGTGCTCGCGGGCACGTCGCTCCCTGGGCGCTGACGCAGCCCCTCCCCAGGTCAGGGTCCTGGGCCGGCCCGCTCCACGCCCGTCCCCTGGATACGCCGGCTCCCTCGCCGGCAGCGCTGAGACGCGGGAGCCCTGACGGCCCCTTCTTTCACCCACTGGCGGTTCTACGCTTGCGTTCCTGTCCACACGCTTGTGAGTGTCCCCAGTATCTCCTGTTATTCTAATTCCGTTAAGTTGTTGTTGAAGAGCAAGCTCCCTATGATTTCAGTATTTTAAAGGCCATCGAAAATGGTTTTGCGGCCCGACACGCAGCCAGTTACGACACGTTTCCGGCCGCCTGGAGAGCCCACGCTCTCCTCCCGTTGGCGAAGTGTCACGGGGACGTCTGCCAAGTGCAGGTGGTTTACGGTGCTGCCCTAGGTCTCCGCTGGCTTGTTAGTTTTTGTCCAGATGTCCTATTCGCTGCCGGAAGGATGTTTTAATGGTGGGGAATGAGGTCCCCAACTGTTACTGGGCTGTTTCTCTCTCCCTCCGGTTCTCGGCTTTGTGCTGTTCCGAGGCCCCGTTGTGCGGGGCCTTGCGTGGGTGACCACTCTCTCTTCTTTATGAATTAATCCTTTATCGTTACATAATTCTCTTCTATCTCATAATGGTTTTCTGTGTCAAAATTTACTTTGGTATTTGTATAGCCACGCCGACTCTCTTTTGGATGCCGTTTGCATGGAACCCCTCTTTTCGCGCATTTAAAATGACTGGCAGGTCCATTTGAGATTTCAAAGGCTCAGCTTAGCCGCACGGGGCTCCTCTCCGTCCTTTATTTACTTTCTCTTTCATCACCACGGACGACGTTATTTTGCGGCACAGGTGTCTTCTCCATTTGGAATTCCTCCACACGCAGGCATGTATCGCCGGCGCCGCCCGCCGCCCCGCGCGTGGGGACTGGTCGATCTTCCCGCGCCTCCCGGTGCGCTTGGCACAGCGCGCAGCGACGCTCATGCTGCGTGTGCTGAGTAAACGAGCAAGCGCCATGAATAAGGAATGAGAGCCGAGTCAGGGCCGCACGTCCCGCGGGCCAATTACTTGCCTTTGCTCGGCGCGGAGCCCCTGGCTGCGCGTCGCCCCGCAGGTCGGGGTCCCTGCCACTTTGCAGGGGCTCTGCGCCCCCCAGCCCCTCCGTTCTGCCCTCCTCTCCGCCACCAGCCCCCGGGTCCTGACGCATGCGCGCAGACGCGCAGACACCCGCACCCACACCCCGCCTCCCGCGCGCTTGGCCCGTGCCCCCGGGATTCCCGGGCCACGTGGTTCGGCCCTGGCGGACCAGTCCCCCTCGCAGGCGGGACACGTGGCCGCCCGCCCCAGCCCTGCGCCCCTGCTGCCTGCCCGCAGCCCCTCCCGGGGAACGTGCCGCCCGGCTCCCTGCCCTGGAGGCTGAACTGAGCGCCGTGTGCGGGCATGAACGTCTGCGCGAGGTCTGTCCAGAAGGAGTCTAGCCATAGAGGATGAGAAATGGAGACATACGTTAAAGAAGATACAAGGTACAAGAAACTGTGCACAGGACAAGGACGCCTCCGTCCCCTTCCGAGCAGGCGCCCCGGGCCCTCACACAGTCTCCCCGTCGCCATCACCTGCCTCCTCGCGTTTTCCTGCATCTCATCCGCGGTCTGGACGCGCTTCCCTTTCACGGGTGATTGTAGTTTTGGGAAAAGCCAGAAGGCACAGGGCGTCCAATCCGGGCTGCAGGGGGGCGGAGCCACCTGGGGGATTGGCTGTTTCACCAAAACACTGCACGAGACAGTGCGGGTGAGCGGGCGCGTTGTCGTGATGAAGCTGCCAATCACGAGTTGCCCACAGCCGCGGCCTCAGAACCACCGGAATAATTGCTGTGGAGCAATAGCCAAGCTTAATGCAAAATTGGATGCAGATTCGTTGCTCTACCTACTCAGTCATTTTGAACGTGACAGCCACACAGGACATGTGCTCACTCAACGCCGTCTACCGCCCCCACGGACTAGTGCCGTGAAGTCATTGTTCACACATGTGCATTCCAGGCCACGCTTCTTGGCTGCCAGGTGACATGGAGGTCGTGCAGACTGTTCTCATTATGTCGGCCGTGGCTGCGCTGTTTCCATACATTCGTACAAACCTCGTCCTACGTATGTCGCTAAGTGCTGTCGGCCATGGCGTTTGACTTTATACCCATTTCTTCTAATAATAAAAATAAGCAGGCACAAATCTAATTTCCAGAAGTGGAAATTAGAATAGGAAGAGAATTTCAACCCAGGCATTAGGATACGAGGGAACTTCCAAAATAATACACAGAGCACAGCAGGGAACAATGAATTAATACTGGGAAAAGATTGCCAACTACCCTTTAACGACGTAACGCTGGACGTGCGGGAGGAAGTACACAGCACGACTGCGGATTTGGCGTCAGCCCTGGGCGTGGCCGCCGGCTCGGCCCTGGGAGCGGACGGGCCTGGGGGCCGCAGGCTCTCGGACGCTCGGAGGGAGCACCTGCTCCATGGCCCTGTTTAGACGGCTGAAGCCTAAAGGCAGTTCCCCCGAAACGTGGGTTTGCCCTGTGAACTTCCACATGCTCACACGCTGTATCGCCCACTAGGCTCTTGATATTTCCATAAACGCAGCCACGTGTAGACCTTCGTATTTAGAAAGAACCAGAAGCAGCATCTTTCCAGTTCTGGTGGAAACCAGCGCATACCCGTGGGCACAGGACACGTCTGTGGCACAGCGATAGGCGCGCCGCTGGGCTCGGGTTCGTCCGGAGACAGCGCTGAGCCGAGGCAGGAACATCGGCAGCCAGCGCTCGGGAGTCACGGCGGGTTATCGCGCGTAATTAAAGGACTGACCGCGGACACAATGCGTCCTGCCCTGGTAGAAAGGGTCTTGGGGAGAAGGTGAGATTTCACGGCGGTGGCCAAGCAGAGACATCGGGGGTGGGGACAGCTCCCGGGAGGGCCCTGTGATTTCATCTCGTCAAAGCGGGCGTGCGACGGTGTCGCAGGTTCTGCTCGAACCTCTGCGAAGGGGACGGGTGCGGAGCCCGAGGTGAAGGGCTGGGGCGGGTGGAGACGCTCTCCCGGCGGGTGCTGGTGCGGCCCGCCCAGCTCCCACCTAGGGGCCTCCGCTCTCTGTCATCCTGTCGGTCTTCCTGTCACTAGTGTGCATGTCCATTTCTGTCCTCTGTGGGGCAATGGACCTCTGCCCAGAGGGAACACATCCCCCGCAGCACGGGCGGCCTTCGGCAAGGGACCCTACGTTATGACGTGGGGTCAGCCCTGCCCTCCTGGCTCCGGCCGTCCAGCCCTCCCACCCCCGGTCCCTGGCCCTGACGACCCCGAGTCTCAGGGCAAGTCTCCCGCGAGACCTGTTGCCCCCGCAGGGTCTGTAAGGCCACGCCTCGCTCACCGTGGTGTAAACCAGACAGAGCGAGGGGGTAAACAGGTGGAAGCGTCTCTGTGCTCTAGCGCCCGGGCTTTGACGGGCTCTGCTGCTAAGCGACGTGGCCACAGCCAGAAAGCAGAGGGACCAGGCCCTGCCCCCTGCACCCCCCCGCCCCCACCCCACCGTGTCTCTCAGTGCGATGCATTGTCAGTCTTTCGAGGGCCCGAAGGTTAAAGGGCACCCAGGAAGGGCGGCGTTCAGTCCTGGCCTGAGTCCTGCACCCCAGCCCCCCAGCCCCCCATCCCACCTTCCTGGTCCTCGGGACGGGTCCTCCAAAACACCCTAGTGACACTCACCGTGAAGGACTCCCGGGTCGCTGTTCTCTCGACCTCTGGCTTCAGGCGTCCCTGCCGCGCGCCCCGTTGCCTGCTCGCCTGTCCCCGGCCTTCGCCCGACGCCCTTCTGTCCTGTGATACAGCCCGGTTGTCACGCCCTTGGCCAGCTGTCGTTTTTCGGAGAACGTGCCCAGTTTTATCTTTCCCGGCAGCAACTAGAACGGACGTCTCCTGTTCTTCATGCTCTTAAACCAGGGCCATATTTGACGGTCCCATTTGATTATTGGTTCATATAATGTTTCATAAATTTTAACTGGTTTCCACATGATTTCTACAATTCCAGTTAATGGTTGCTCTTGTTCTCATTTGGTTTTCATTTTTCTCTTAATAATTTTCTCATCTGGGTTTATTTAAACTGGACATCTGCTTTGAGTGGTTTAACTTCTGATAAATGTTTTTGACCACCTGAATATCTTCCTTCCACGCGTTTCTTTACACTCTGCGATCGCATCTTCATGTGCATTTGTGGGAACACCGTCACCTCCGATGCTGCAACAGCCCGGGGCTCGGGCCTCGGGGCTTGGGGCCGGGAAGGGCTTGGCGGTCGTGCGATGGCCCAGAGGGGGGGGAGGCCGGCTGCCTGTGGGCCCCGCAGCCTCTCCGGGTGACCCCGTGCGCCATGCAGGGGAGAGAGCTGTGGGGAGCTGGCCTGGAGGCCGCGCGCCTCCGAGTTTCGCCTCTGTCCAGGCCGCCAGCCCAGTTCCTTTCCTCGGTTCTCGAAGCCTCCAGATACGCCGGTGCCGTCAGGGCGCCTGAGCCCCCGCGCCCCCGCCGGAGGCCTGCAGTGGCACACCTGCTCCCGGAGCCGTCCCAAACCCACGCACCGCGGTGCGACAGCCTCCGTCGACCAGGCCTGTGCGCGCCGCTCGGCGCTGTGAGCGTATCAGACAAGGAAGCCCCTGCCAGGGCCGGTCCTGCGTCCTGTAGCGAAAGCGGGGTCTCTGCCACGCGGGCGGGGTTTCCTGCGGCGCACGGGGCGGCCGCGGTTCGTTGTTTGTTTCTACATTTTGTGTAAGTGGAACTAGATATGTGTGATTTTTGTCTGGCTCTTTTGCTCAACATTATGTCTTAGGATATTATCCATGGAACTGTGTGTCATTGTGGTTTATTTTCATTGCCAAGGACGATGCGGCTGTTCGGTGACACCAGAGTTGATCATCCGTCCTTGCCTGGCTTCCAAGAGGCCCTGCCCGTTCACATCATAGCGACAGTTAATTCCTCAACTGCTTTAATGTGGCGATGTCCTTCGCTTGATGTGTTGGTATTTCGCTAACTTTCAGGCAAACTTACTTTCCCTCTCCTCCCTCTGGGATGGAAGAAGCTTATGCTTGACGTCCAGTCACAAAAACACGCGTCGCAGTGCAACACAGAGTTTGATCCCGAGGGGACCGAGTGCAGGCGGGGGACGCTCGGCTCTTCCCACACGCTCGGCCCCTCCAGGAGCTGCCTGCGCCGCCGGAGGAGGAGGTTTTCTCAGGCTCCCAAAGAGGGGCTGGTTTCTTTGATAGATGTGGCTGCGGAGAAGTGTCACGAGAGGAAACACACTTTCCGCCGTGAAATGGCGCTGCCTGGCCGTCTGCCGGGTGTGATTTTCAGGTGAGGAATTTTCCACACCGGGGAATGAGCTACCTGTCTTTGATCCTCATCGTCGTCTCTCGTGGTTTTTATTTCCGTGCTGAGCGGGGGCCTTTCCGATACGTTTCCGTATCACTGTCCTCCCACCTCCCGTTTGCTGCAGGGCAAGAGGTGCCTCCGAGAGGATGCATCTCAGATGAACGGCTGGGGACCGGGGGCCTAGAAGGCATCCGAAAGGATGTCTCCAACAGAATATTTACTGTTTCCACTTAGAATTGTGAAGCATTTTAAGAGAAAAGAAGATCATTGTTGACAAAGAATTCTCTGTTGCCTCACATTTCTCAATTTTGGGGAAATTTTATGGAGTAGCGTTCAGGGAGATTTAGGTCTTGACAGGTTTGGTCCATCAATAAATATCTGTGTGCCTTCGTTGTGCCATCTTCTGGTGAAGCGCAATGGCCGCTTTCGCAAGTCTCCCGCGGCCCACGGCTGCGCCGCCGCGACAGGCAGGTGCCCCACAGACACGGCGCCAGGGGTCAGCCGGACGCCGTAACGCCGGCGGCATCGTCGGGCACAGCAACGCTTCACAGTTGTGGTCGCGGCGGGCCCTGTCCAGGCTCACGCGGCGGGCACCGAGCGTATCTCCACCGCACCAATGCGAGAGCGCAAGCTCTGAGACGTGACACCCGGGGGCCGGGGGCCCGTTCCAGCCGGCGGGTCCCCCTCTGCAGCCACGCATCGGAACGCGCGGTGTAAACGCCTTAGTTGTAAGGAAAATGTATGTTTTACATGTTTAGACTTTGCCCACTCTGGTTCAGAGTTGGTCCTCCTGCTTTGCATTCCCCGGAGCAAGGCCTGCGGGTCCCGGTGGCCCCTGCTGTCCCCAGCTGTTGCCACGGCCATTCTTCAGCCTTCGTCGCTGGGCACGTGGGTTTCCTTGGAATTTCACCGACGACTGATGGCCGTGGGTTTGTATGCGACGTGTACGTATCGCTTGGTTTGTGTGTTCTAGTTTTGCCCATATTTTAAAATTGGGTTGTTTGTCTTCTTGAGGGTTCAGTCCTTTTATATTCTAGATGCAAGTCCTTTATCATGCGTATGTTTCAAATGTTCTCTCCCATTTGTGTGGCTTGTGTTTTAGTTTCTTAAAGGATGCCTTTTGAAAAGGAACATTTTTAAATTTTCTTGCCGTCCAACGGACCATTTTTATCTTTATAGTTTGGGCTTAATGTGTCCAATCGAAGAAATATTTGTGCAACCCAAAGTCGTAAACATTTTCTACTCTGTTGTCTTTGGGTATTTTCAATTTTACCTGTAATATTTTATGTTATGGCCCATTTCAAATTTATGTCTGGCCCTGCTGTGAGGTGAGGATCAAGGTTAAGTTTCCTGTTTATGGATTTTCAGTCATTCCGGCACCGTTTGTTGAACAGTTTGTTCTTTCCTGGTTGAATCGCCTCTGCACATTCGGAGAAAATCAATCGACTATATAGGTGCGGACCTATTTCGGAACTTCCTTTTTCGTTCTGTTGAACACGGTGTCTATTCTTACTCTAAATTATTGATTGCTGGGACTTTATATTTATAGCAAGTCTCAAAACCAGACAGAGCAAGTCCTCCTACTCTGGTCTTCGCGTTGGACATTGTCCTACCTGGCCTTTCTCAGGTTCATGCAAAGTTTAGCTCCAGCTTGGCCGATTTTACACAAAAAGGTCCTGAAGGGATTTGGTTGCTTGAATGCATAATCTACAGACCGTATTGGAGCGATCTGACATCTTAACGATATTTCCTCTCCTGACCCCTGAGCAGAGTTTAATTTTCCGTGTGCTTAGGTGTCCTGTAATTATCTTCAGCAGCATTTTGGAGGTGCAGTATCCAAGCCTTGAACACATTTCACTTCAAATCTGTTTCTAAGCATCTTCATTTCAAAGCCCTTGGTGAGTCCTGCTGTGAAAGCAGATCGCACGTCGGACGGGGCCTGGCGGGCACGCGGCAAGATGGCTGGCCTGCGCACGCCGACCTCGGTTCTGGGACTCGCAAGCGCCCTGGGCAGGCTCCTCGGCTGTCTGGCGGGGTCCGCAGGACGTCCTGCGTGGGCCTGCATTTTGAGCGCAGGCAGGCAGCGGTGAACCCCTTCCTCCAGACCCTCGCACCCACCGGGGTGGGTGTGGTGCCCAGCCGCTGCCGGGAGCTGTGGGTGGCTCCACCCCCGGGTGCGCAGGCCGCGTGGGAACAGGAAGCCACTCGCTCTGCTCCTGCCCCTCGGAAAAAGCACCAGATCATTTAGCTGCAGCTCAGCGGAGCTTTTTAACCTCTTTTGATCTCAGATGCTGTGTATCAGCCCATGACCAACCACTCTCATTATAGATTGTGATTATCAAGTACACGAAGTCCAGGAAAAAATCCTTTTGTGCAGCTGCGTTTGATGTAAATGTATAAATCACCAAACCCTGCTGTATCACGAATCCTGGAGAAAAGTACCGTCCCATGCGCGGCTATTGTTAGACAGATTCTTCTAGTAAATGGCTTTATGAGCAGGGCGGCGCACTTAATAGGTGCGTATTTCACACTGAGTTTTTGCCGATGCGCACAGATTCCGAGCAGTTTATGCATGTTTCCATTCACGTGCACGTGCATCAACTAAGCGGGCAGAGATCCCTCCCGATACGGCTTCACAGGCTCCCGCTCCGAGACACTGCCAGCGACCGCCTGAGCCGGCTGACGCCGGAAGCAGGGTCCCCATGTGTGATGCGGCGTGGCTCGCGGCAGAGCAGCATCAGCTCACACGCGGCGGGGGCGAGGGTGTTGGCGCGGGCGGCACGGGTCTGCGACGTCTCTCTGTGCGCGTCCTTTCTCCCGCTCTCAACACGAGCGTCCTGCATAGGGCCTGGTGTCGTCGGACTTTCGAGGCGAGGAGTCTCCAGCCCAGAGAGGTGCAGCCCCTGGCCCTGGACAGCAGCGAAGCGCATTGTGACAGGCGTCAGTCCCTCGCTGTCTGAACGCTGCCCCGGCTGCGGCAGCGCTCGTGCACAGGGGACTCGCGGCGGCCAGGAGGCGCCTGCGAGGCGGGGCTGCGCTGCGCTGCGCGGCGTCCCCAGCCCTCGCTTCGGGGCAGCGGGGGAGCCAGGGCAGACGCAAAGCGCTGCCCTTCGGACACCTCGTCGCTCGCCCGCTGGCCCACGACTGGCCGGCGTGCGCGCCCTCGTCCCCTGGGCCCTCTGTCACCTCCTCCGATCCGGGGCCGGGTCTGTGCGCTCCGCATCCTCACGCAGGGCCCTGGCCTCTGCGGGTCCCCACGCCACCAAGGTCGACGTCAGCGTGACCTGTGGCTTTTCCGCCAGCTGCCGCGGGCGCCCCTCCCGCCTGGGGCCTCAGTGTGCGAGACGCCCGTTTTGCAGACGTGCTTTCCCGGCTGCCTGCGTCCAGCGTCAGGACGACGGCCCCACACAGACGGCGCCCGGCCCCGTCGGCGAGTCAGGCCGCAGTGTGTCACGGAGTCCTGGGGCAGTGCCAGGGGTCTGGCAGCTCTTCCGCGGGCGTGCCTGAGTGTTATCATACGGAATGTTATATTGTCCAATGGTTATTACGTGCACATAACTGTATATGTGTGTATGCAGTGCATATATAGTTTAACATCCAAGTGGTCTTCCAGCTCGGATTAAACGCTGACCCCTACATTAATCTATAACAATTTCTTAAAAGATTTTGTTTATTTTTAGAGACGGAGGAAGGGAGGGAGAAAGAGAAGGAGAGAGACATCCCTGTGGGATCAGTTGCCTCTCATGCGCCCCCTGCTGGGCACCTGGCCCGCAACCCAGGCACATGGCCTGACGGGGAACAGAACCGGCGACCTTGTGGTTCACAGGCCAGCACTCAATCCACTGAGCCACACCAGCCAGGGCTGATCTGTAACAATCTTGAAATACCAATAAAACGGTTTATATTGAAGGATCGATGTCAAGTGTCCGATGAAGTGATAGTGTTGTACCCCGGACAGAGCAATCAATGCCTGTGCAGGTAGACGGTGCTCAGAGGCGGGCTCAGCCCTGCACACGAGTCCCCTGAGCACGTGCTGGCACTGTGTCCCCCGACCGTCCCCGCTGCCATGCCAGGCTGCCGGGACCGCCCGGGACCACACACGACGTGCCTGGGACACCCCCGGGCGCCGGCAGAGGGGACAGGCACAACGGCCTGTTTGTGTGGCTGTCAGGGTCCCTATGAAAGTCCCGTCTGATCATTTAAAAACACCGTATGGTCGCTGTTCAATGTGACCTCAGCGATGATAACGGGATTTCCAGGAGGTTTTATGATTCTACATTTTTTAATTATTCTTCATAAATTGGTCCGAGATGTAGGGTAGTGGTCTGTGCTCCCTTAGAAAGACAACTACGGAGGTTCGGCCTTCCCAGCGGCTCCTTCAGAAGCTTCCTTTCCTCACCAAAGGTCTTCGGGGCTTTGCCAACATCAACTGACAAATGCGTGTAGGTATCGCCATGGTGTCTGTTCGGTCCCACGGGTCGACTTACCCGTCCTTTTGCCAGCAGACTCTGTCTTTGCTGCTACAGATCAGCGAGTTTCAACTGCTGGGCTGCAAAAGTTTCTCAAGCGCGCAAGCCCCGACTATTTCGTCAGGGGCTCAGGCCTCTTGGCCCTTAGGTTGCCAAGTGCACAGCGACCGCAGCCAACGCGACCATAGCTGTGCAGTGTCAATGAGTCGAAATGACACCTAGTCCATCAGCAAACACTGTAACGCAGTCTTCTGTGCACCACAGAACTGCAGTCCTTGGTTTAAGTGCACCGTGAGGTGGGAAGGTCGGAAGCTTCCGGTGTGAAGGGACAGGGAGATGTCCACGTGCGGGGCAAGCCCACAGCCACGCCGGCAGGGCTCGGAGCGGCTGCGGGGGGCGCGGGGGGGCCGGCTTGCCCCCGCGCAGGAGCCGGAGGCGGCCCTTCTGCCCGGGCCCGGGGGCTCCCTGCCGATGGCCTCGGGTGCGTGGCGCGATGGTGGCCAAAGGAGAAGGGATTGTTTTTAAATTATATGTTGAAACACCCAGTGTACAGTCACCCACAACGCATACAGTTCTCTTTTAATGCCTGTGTCATTCGTGGTCGACCCGAGCACATTCTAAGAACTCCTAATTTATCAATAATAAGGGCTCCGCCATGTCGCTCCAGTACTGGGCGTGAGGCGTGCTTTTATCTCTCTCGATGGCACTCAGCAGGGCCACGGCTGGAGACGGGCCGCCCCGCGCCCTGTGCCGCGGCTGAGCCGCAAGGCACGTTCTGGGACACTGCAGGGGGCCGTTCGCAAGGAAGAAACTCGAGGGCTGCGTCACCAAAGGGGGCAACTCACGGAGCCTGTCATTTCAATGAGTTTAATTTAGAGCCCAGTTTTCGTGGTTGGAGCCCATTATTTTCCCCTCTTTGCTCACAGATCCCACCGGGGTCACAGCGTTGAGGCGCAAATAATAGTAACGGCGCCAGCGTGGCAGCGGGGACCGAGCCCGCGGGCCCCCAGCCCGCCTCCCGCCTGACAGGGCCGCGCGGCAGGCTCTCGGGAGCGGTGGCCGGGTCGCGGCCCCCGTGTGCGCGCCGACGGCGGCCCCGTCCCTTGTGTAGGAATCCCTTGAACTGTGAGGGAAAAGCGTGGAGCAAAGTAACAAAACGCGTGGCGTGGGTTGAAGGGAAGGGGAGTGGGAATCGTCATTCTGTTTGACCGCAGGCGCTCCCCCGCGGCCACCGGGGACCGTGACCTCGGACGCCAGACGTGGCACGCGCTCCACACGGCGGGTCAGACGCCCCCGCAAGGGTGGCGCGGCTTGTTGGTCTGCAGCTTTATTAGTCAGTCTATACAGAACTCAGGGAAAATTAGGGAGATGGCAGACGATGTTCCCTTTAGCCTTAGAAATACACCATCGCTGCAGAGCCGGGGAGGAGGCGGCCGGGGCCGCAGGATGACGCCCCCACGGCTCGGGCAGCCGCCGGGCGGCGACCGAGACCCACGCGTGGGAAGCGCAGCTGCCGTCCTTGCGGATCGGAGGGACCTGCTTCCCGCCGCGCGCTTTCACGTCCTCTCTAATCTCTCCTCTCTGTCTGTTACTGCGATAAACACACTGGTTCGCCTCCGACTTGGAGAAGCAGTTGCTTGGTTTTACGCCGCGGCGCCTCTTCCACGGCATCGCGTCCGCAGCAGCGATTCTCGGGGCACGAGCCGTCCCCATAGAGAGAGGACGCTCCCGTCCCGAGTCGCTCAGAAGTCCTCATCCCGTTCCGTGTCAGAAAGACAGTGAGCAGAAGTCGACAAGGAAAAGCCCAGGCAGAGGGAAACTCTAACAGTGACTCGGCCAAGGAGGGTTTAAGCACCAAGCAAATGGCGGGAGGAGCGGGCGGCGGGCGGGGGCGCCCAGCTCTCCCTAACTCCGCCCGTTACTCGGCAACTGCTGCGAACCCCTGAACTGATTCCAAAGAAAAGGAAACTATCGAAAATCGACGGCAGATGTCCCTTCCCTCTGGACTCATAAACGCCACCTCTCGGGCCTTCCTTAGCTGTGACCTCTTTTCAAAAATACTGCTTAGCCTGTTTCTTATTAAAAATAGGGTTACTGGAAAAGCGCACACATCCTGCGAGTTTACCGGGTCCCCTGAGGCTGCACCCTGACCGAGCTGCTTTGGTTCCTGCGCTGAAACCTGCAGTTCTGCTCGGTGAGATGCCGCACGCCCGCTGCACGGAGGGGCGGGCAGTTCGGGGACGCAGCGCGGACGGCCCTGTGAGGCTGGGCCCGCGGGGTTTCAAAGCCCAGGCTGCCAGTGGGGCTCAGTGACAAGCTCTCAGCTCGGCAGCGGAGGAGAGAAACTCGAGTCAATGAAAGGATTAAAGGATTGACAAGGTAATAGCCGGATGGAGCGGCTGGGATTTAGTTTGGGAAAAATGGTTTTGTGAGAAATACCTAGTGATTTGTGTCATTTTCACAGGGTGACCTTGTATAAATCGCATTGAGGGGGACTTAGTTTCTCCATCCTTAAAATTAAAGGACTATTTTAGGGCATCTTTAAGATCTAAATTGTACAGTTCCAGGACAGATTATCACAGGAAAGACATTATCTTAAAACAGCCGTCGCCGAAGCCCGGGAAGCCGGGCACACGTTGCGAAGGAGGACGTGCGTGTTCAGCAGTGTCCCTGCGAAGGACCCCGTTCCCCGTGGACGTCCTCGGACAGCCGGCGCTAATTCCCGTGGGGGAAAGCTCCCTCGCGCCCGCTTACGTGTGCAGGGGGATGGGAGGGAGCCCATTGGTGAAAAGCCGCGCCCGTCTCACCAAGCGAAGGTCGGAAGCAGCAGCGCCAGCCTGCCTGCGGGGCCCAGCGGGGCGGCCTGTCCCCCCGCCCCGCACAGGCCCGCCCCCTCGCAGGGCCTCGCTTGCCCCTGCGCTTGTCCGCCTGCCCCTCCTGACACGGTGCAACAACCCCGACCCCCGGGCACCGCAGCTCCCCGGCGGCATCGGACCATCCCGGGAACCGGGGGCACGGCCGTGCGGCTGGGACGCGGAGACGCCCGGCGACGCCCGGCGACCTGCCTCGGGCCAGGCTCAGGGAGGCCCGGGGGTCAGGCTGCCCGAGGGAGGGGCCGGCCTTCAGCCTCCGTCCACGCTCGAGGGTCCTGACGCCACCCCCGGACCTTCATTTTCTGGGCTTCTAATTTCGAGGCTCATAATTTATTCCTTTATTTTAATGCTCCGGGGCAGGTAATCCTTATTAATATTCAACGAGTAGAGAGCCGGGGCGATGAGGCAGCGGAAGGATGAAGCTCTGCAATATTAATAAACACCAAATGTCAACACGACGTGGGTTCCAGTCGGAAGTCGAGCTTCCTAGCGGTGTCCCTTGTCCCCTGCTTGGCTGGTCTGCAGAGCAGGACTGACCAGAACCGCCCTGCCTGCCGTGCGGAGGGACGGCACGGACCGTGCGGAACGTTTTCTCGTTCTGGTGTCTTTCTATTGCCCACGGGACTGGGTAGGTCGGCCCGGCTGGAGCCGGGACGAGGAAGCAAAGCGTGGGCAGCGGATCTCCCCGGGGCCCTTGCAGCTGCAAGCAGGCCTCCCCGGGAGGCAGGCCACAGGCTCACACACCGAGCGATCGGGGGCACGGCCCCTCGCTCCGCACCGCGTGCGGCTGCGTGGCCTCAGACCGACCGCCAGGGCGGGCAAGCGGGGCAGCCCCTCCCGCGGCACAGCCCCTCCCGCGGCACACAGGACAGGGCGCATCGCCTCCGGCCGCGCGTCCTCGTGGCCCGATGGCCCCGTGTGCCAGCCCCCAACCGGTCACTGCGGGATTGGACCGGCGAGGCCTGAGGCCCACACGTCTTGTGGGTAAAGAGTGGAGTAAGGCAGGGCCGCATGGGACAGAGTTGGCGGGGGCGGCGGGGGGGGCCGGGGGACAGCAAACTAAAACGTCGGCCTCGGTCTTTATCCTGGTGCCAGGGTCGCCGACAACCGGCCCCCCGATCAGCTGCCCTGCGCCTCTCAGCACTGCGGCCGCAGCCGCGCGCCGGGTGGGCGGGCGGGGGCCCCGGGGCAGCCCGTCCTGGCCGGGGGCCGGCAGCGCCTGGGCCCGCAGGAGGCCGAGGGCCACGAACAGCCCCCACTGCGCAAACCCAGGGGAGCGGGCGCGCCCTTTGTCCACTGCAAACCTCGGCAACGGCGGGGCAGGGTCCCACTCAAGGCTCCGGCGTGGCCGTTCAGCAGTCCAAGGCAGCCCGTGGGAATTTCGAGGATGCGTTTTGTTACACTTTCCCCAATCTTTTCATTCCTTCCTGAATGTTTGTTTTTCTTTCCTCTCCTTTTTCGCAAGCCTGAAGAACTTCCTTCTGTCTTTGTCGAAGTTTAGCCTGAGTGGCAGCCAATTGTCATTGCACTGCCTTGACTTAAAAATGGCTTTGTTTCTCTTGCAGCCCTGAAGGATGTTTTTTGCTGCATAGTTTTTATCTTTTTATTTTTCCTGGCAGCACATTAGAGACGCCGTTTCACAGACGTTCCTGCCGGACTTTGATGAGAAAGCCGGTCATTGTTAGAATCCTTGCCGTCCTCTGGGTACTGGGCTTATTTTTGTCTGGGATATCTCTGGATTTGGCAGTTGGGTTATTAATGTATCTCTCCTCATGGTTTTTGTAGAGTGTATCTTATTGGAAGTGGACTGAGCTGCTGGATTCTATGTATTTATGTGTCCCATCACATGGAGGATACTTGCAGGTGTTATTCCTTCAAATGCATCTCTGCCCTAATGTTCTGCAGCACAACTTACCCTGGACCCTTTGCCGCCTTCCGCAGCTCCCTGAGTCCTGGACTTTTTTTTTCTTTTTAATAATTTGTCTATTCTGTCTCTGGGCCTGAGTCATTTCAGTCGCCCTGTCTTCAAGCTTATTGACACTTCCCTCTGTCCAGTGACTGAGCCCATCCGGTGGATTTTTATTTAGACTATTGTACTTTGCAGTTGTAAATCTTTCACTGTGTTACTTTTCATGCTGTTACTGCAATTCCCATCTGTGTGTTTATTTCGGGTGCATTTGTTAGAAAAGTCATAGCTCATAGTAGTCGTTCCAACGGCCGCCATAAATCCTCGTTCCTTAAGTCCAGACCCTGGGTTACCTTTTCCCTCAACAACAGGCCACGTTTCTCCATATCGTCCTGGGCAGCTCATTTTGCCTGGAATGCTGGCCGCTGCCGAGGGCAGGTGCGGGGAGCCCCGTCCCAGCCGCGCTCGGGGATGCAGACGCCCAAGGCTGGCCCTGTCTTTTGGGGGGAGGGCAAATTGCAGGTCGGGTCTCCCGGCGTTTTCTCTGCTGGTCTGGGCGTGTTTCCAGCCTGCATGTTCGGAGGCTCAGCTGAGTGCCACCTAATCAGAGCGTGCGCTTCTTGACTCTCCGTGAGGGGCACTCACAAGTCCCCTTCCCTTCCCGCCAAGCGGTGTCTCCGACGACCAGTTAAAAATGCACATGCCCCAACGAACGCTCTTGAGTGTGAGTGAACTGAATCTACATTAATTGCTTATTGTTAATCTATCAGAGAACGATATATTGATATTTTTTGAAAGCTGGCCCCGTAACTTGACTAACAATGTACTTTTTAAGAGATAGGAAGAAACGATGCTTCAGGCGATGACTAATTAGGTGATCCCCAAAGAGCCTGCTTGCTGAGGACGGCCAAGCGAGGAGGCCGCACGGGGCAAAGGGGGTGGGCGTTTGTGAGTACGCACCGTGCAGAGTTCATTCTTGCATTGTTATTTGTAATATACCCCCAAAACAGGCATACTTCACCTCGGGAGAAAGATAACATTAGCTAAAGCTTCCAATGACTGATAAAAATCTCCTACGCAGTGACACACAATGTTAGCAAACAATACAAATAATCAGGGAACAGTCAAGAACTGCCCCCCCCAAAAAAAAACCAGAGGAAAAGCTGAGGATGGGGAATGGCCAAGAAGCGGACCACACACCGAGTTCTAGTGCATAATTTTTAAACACCTTCAGTCGACGTGTTCAGAAATTAAGTGACAAAACCAAGAATTTTAGCAGAAACTTAAAAACTGGAAATTCTAGAACTTTAGAATAAAATAAGTGAAGTGAAGGTCTTACTCTTTGGGATTTCATGAAGCTGAGTGGCTGAGCCCATCAGCAGACTAGACACAGCTGGGGACAGAATACGCGGGACGATGTGTCAAAGGGAAACACCCCAGAGGGGGGCACCCAGAGAAGAACCCGACGGAGGCCGGGGACACTGCATAAGGGCCAGGCGCGTGTGGGCGGAGCCTCAGAAGCGGAGGGAGGAGTGAACGGGGCAGAAGCCGGCTGAGAAGATTGTAACTCAGAATTTTTGAAAACTAATTGGAAAATCCAAAGCAGAGTTTCAGGAAATGTTATAAAACTCAAGTCGCATAGATAACGAAGAAAAATGTACCAATGTATGTGCCATAGTTGCTGAAAACTAAAGATAAATTATAAACTGTAACAGCAGTTAGAGACCTATTATCGGTTCAGCTCAGTCTCATCAAAATCCCAGCAGGATTTTTAGGAAAAACATCATGAATTAATTTTAAAATTAAAATGGAACTTCAAAGGCTACACACGCTCACTTTTATAATGAACAAAAGTAAGAGACATACATACCCTGCTTTTGAGAATCACTATAAAAGCACATTTATTAATCCTGCAGTATTGGCATGAAAGTTGACAGATTGGTAGAACAGATAAAGGTTCAGATATAGACCTGTATATACAGTACAACTATTTTCAAGCAAGGTGTTTAATTAAATTCATGGGAAAGGAAAGCCTGCTTAAACAAACAATGCTGGATAATTCCACACGCCAAAATCAAAATAATTTACTCTGGTTCGAAGGCCTATAAATAAAACCTGCAGCTATAAATCTTCTATAAGAAAACATAAGGAAAACATTTTCCTTCTATAAGGAAAATATCTTTGTCATCTTGAGGCAAAGATTTATTGGACAAAACACAAAAAGGATTAGTCATTACAAAAACTGATAATTTATACTTTATCAATATCAAAGAGAAAACTTGTGTTTATCAAAAGGATCTGTTAAGAAAACGAACAAACAAGCCACAGTCTGAAACAAATTATTTACATAAATCTGAAAGGACTTTTATCCAGAATGATATAAAGAACCTCTACAAGTCAGTGTTATAAAGGCAACCCAAGAAAAGGGTAGAACTTCTTAACAGATCCCTTCCCTAAAGGAGACAGAAGAATGACCAATAAACCCCAATGCGCCACGTCATTAATCATCCGAGAACTACAGTGACAACCGCAGCAGAGTCGGGAGAGCGACGAGCAGCCACGCCGGGCGCCCCATCGATGCGGGGCAGCGAGTCCCGCGGAGGCCGCTGCGCAGGTGAGATCGCCCCGGTACTTTGAATAACTGCTCGTCAGTTTTGTTTTGTGTTGTTGTTTTTTTAAATAAAGTTAAACATACATTGTATTCCTGCCCAAGGATTCCATTCTAGGTATTTACCCCAAATAAAAAAAAAAAAAACATATGTCGGCAAAAGATTTGTACAAATGCCCATTGCATCTTATCAAAACAGCCCCGCCTTCGAAACCACTGAAACGCGCAACGGCCTGGGGATGGGGCCCGGCCCGCGCTCCGCGGCCGCGTGGACGCCCTTCCCGGGGGAGACGCGAGCCGGCGCCGGCGCCTGCGGCGCGGGGAGCGGCCGGGTGAGCGCCGCGCTCAGCCCGGGGCCGGTCCGGGGGCCCCGCGCCTGGATGCGGGGAGCCCGCGCCTGGGTGCGAAGAGCCGCAGAGGCCTCTCCGGGGCCGGGAAAGGCGCTGCGCGGCGTTCGCTCGGGAGGTTAACGGCGTGAACGAAGGCGTTTGTCAGAGGCCCCGCCGCGGCCCGGCCCGCGCGTTCGCCCGAAACTGGAAACACCGCGGCCGCGGGGACGAGCCCGACACGGGGCCCCGCAGGCGCGGCCCAGGAGTCCGCGAGGGGCGTGATCGCGGCGGGAGCGGGGCCGAGGCCGGTCCAGGCTGTCGATGACCGTGTCATCTGAAGAGAAGATGCGTGGTGTGGACGAGCCGGACAAGGACGGCCGTTTACGTAACGACATGGGAAAGATCTCATCACCGGGGTGTCTCGGGAAGGGAACCCCGAAGGAGCGAGCGCGACCCTGTGCGAGGCCGCTGACATTAGCTCCAAAAGAGACGGTGATTTCCTGCGCGCGTTTCTGTTCATTCGCCTGATTCAGTTCGGCTCCCCAAAGGGCGCTCTCGGAGACGGGAGGGGGCCGGGGGGCGGGGCTCGGGCGGGGGGCGGGGCTCGGGAGAGAAGGGCGGGGTTCAGGGGAGGGGCGGGGTTCAGGGGAGGGGGCGGGGTTCAGGGGAGAAGGATGGCGTTCAGGTAGGGGGGCAGCGAGGGGAGTCCCAGGCCTCAGAGTCCCCCGCACCGGAAGGTTCAGCGTCTCCTCTGTGCCCTCGTTCGGTTTTGTTCTGCGTGGGTTTTCCCTGCTTTCTTCCCAGAGTAACGTCTCGGGTCTCCAGCCCAGGGACACACGTCGCTCTCCTCGCCCAACTGCGCGTTGCACAGCCCACCAACGCCGTGTCACCTCATCATCTTGCGGAATATTTTGTGCACAGACACCGCTTTCTGCGTGGGCTTTTTCACACCTGGGCAGGGTGCTCGCCTTCGGCGCCCTGCGCCAGCCTCGCGAGGGGCCGGTTAGAGCCCTTGCAGCTCCCACGAGGGCACACTGACCTTCGGGAGTCACTGTTAAACGCGCGATTATCATGTACATTTTTGAAATTAGGATATAGATAGGCTCGCAAAGAGTCGCAGTTAAGCAGATTGTTAATGTATTTCTTTTATGCATAGCTTTGCTTCTAAGAAGCCACTGTGGTCTCAGGTTATGGCTCAGGTCCAGATTGTCCCCTGTGCTGCCGGGCGAACCATGCAGCCAGCAAGTGCCTGGAGAGGAGGGGACGCTCCGCGGCCACAGGACCCCAGGCGCTTTGCGCCTGAAACCCCAGTACGGACCCAGGGAGCCCGCCACAGCCGTCGGAACAGCCCGGCTTTCCCTTTGAGGGGTGTTTTTTTCATGTATGTCTTTTAATTAGGGAGAAATAATTTCAGTCTTAAATGTGTGCATTTGTAGACCAGTGCAAACGTAGGCAGCAAACAAATGTAAATGCTGTAGAGAAAGCGCAGCAGCCAGCACACGACCAGCAGCTCTTGCACAGGCCCTGCCCAGACAACGGTGGTGTTTTTACGCCGACTGCAACTTTAACAGCGTGTCCCCACGGTGTGTAAACTCCGCGTTCGATTCCCTTTTGCAGGTGAGAAAACCGAGCCTGAGGGAGTTAAAGGGACACCTCCGGATGCCGTTCACGGCTGCTCCTGGTTGACCAGGGAGGCTGAGGGCCAGGCCAGCCAGCCGCCTGCTTTGTAAACCAAGTTTCTCGGCGCGTGGCCACCACCCACTTCCCTACTGCGCCCCCCGGTCCCCAGGCCAGCGCAGGGCTGAGCAGCTGCTGCGGCTGCTGCGGCTGCTGCGGCCGCCGGGTCCTGGGACGTGCCAGTCGCCCCCCGGGGGAGTTCAGTGCTGGGAGGGAAATGCCAAAGCCCAGAACATTTTCAATTTTGTAAATTACGGGGCTCAAGCCCAACACAACAGGGAGTATTGAGAGGTGGCTGCCGGGAGCAGGGTGCCAGGGGATGGGAAACCACCCAGAGGAAGCATCTCGAGAGGGGTGTCGATTAAACCGGCCCGGCGGGTCCTGGCTGAAGGCAGGCCCGGGCAGACGTCGCCCGGCGGGAGGGACAGGCCCCACTGGAGGCGGAGGGCAGTGGGCCACCCCCGGCCCCAGGGCTCCTGCGACACTGGGCGGCCAGGGGCGCCCGCTGGGGCCGGTCCCGGAGGCTCTGCGTCAGCCCTGGTGGCCCCCCTGACCCCGGGTTACCCCCAAGCCACCGTTCCCACATACCGTCACGTTGGGGGGGGCTTCGACACGCACGCGGACATGCGGGCGATGGCACAGCTGGGAAGCGCGCATCACAGACCAGCGTTCCTGTCGCTAACGGCAGCACCACTTTGGAACCAGGATTTCCTTCGGGCCCCGGTGACGCCTCGGCAGGCCTGGCCGTCTGGAATGTTTTCTGTCCTCCCGTGTGTTTGGATGCTTCGTCTGCGGGTCTGGGACGTGGGGAGCTTCCTGGAGTGTTCTGCCCCGTGCCACACGGTCCAATAAGTGTGTGCCTGCAATGGGTACCAGCCGCGAGTCGGCCTATTTGTATGGTAATCGTCCGCCTAAAAATAAAGAGACAACTGGCCTCCTGAAAAACAGAGCGATGATTTCAGGAAGCCAGCGAGTTTATTAGGCTCTTCTAACGAGCTAACAAATAGCATCTCCCACATTACAGCCCCCCACTGGGAACCCTAACACGGAGAATTAAGCGTTTTGTGTCGCAGCCTGCATTCGGCAGCAATGCCCGCTCTCCACAGCGACCGTAGAGAGGAGGCCGTGGGCGGGACTCCGGGAAATCGGGTTTGGAAAGCGCTGTAGGACGACCCCGTTTCCAAACGTTAGGCGTTTGGTTTGAACCGGGTGGCAGACGGCCCTCACAGAGTTCCTGAAGGGACCTGCAGCGCCTCGTGGAACCGAGGCCCCCGCGGGCGGGTCCTGGCGCTGCTTGGGTCGCTGGGCCGACCCTGCAAGCGTGTCGCTGCTTCCCGCCCCAGTCAAGCCAGCAGGTTATTAGTAGGGCCCATTAAAGGGTCAGCTGCCAGGAGTGAGGGGGCTGATGCCTCCCTGGCTTCCAGGTCCCCCGAGGGTCATGTCGTGACACGGGGCAGGCCTGACTGCGTGTCTCTAGCGGCTGTTGGGGCGCCGCCCTGGGCCGGTGAGGCTCACGGTCCTGCCACCTGAGGCTGTCGCGTGCCAGACGTGGTCAATGGGACAGGGAACTGAATGTCCCGTTGCACAACCTGGGAGTCCCCAGTCGCGGGGCCCGCGGGGCCCGGGGGGCAGGGCGGATGAGGCGGGCGCTGCCGGCCTGCCCCTCCAGGACGTCGAGTGGGTGTTTATTCTGTGTGTGTGGTCAGAGGAGCGGAATGTTATTCTCGAAAATAGAGGCAGTAGCTAAGCAGCCAGAAGTGAGTTATTCACGTCTGATAATATCAGACACTCGCCGACGCCCGGCGGCGTGCAACCGCCCCCGAGGACGACCGAGGAAGGCGCGTCTCCGTACCAGGCCGGCGCTCGGCGGCCGGCGAGAAACGCCGTTTCCCGGCCACTCAGCGAAGGCCGCGCGTGACTAACAGCGATGGAAATCCTTTATTCAATTATGGAACAGGCACTTTACCTGCATTATCTGGAAAACTGGCTTATTCAGACTCTTTAGGACACATTTCTCTCTCTCCAATGCGATGGGTTTTCTCATGTCTTAAATGCGATGGGTTTTCTCATGTCTTATTTATAAACCTGGGATTAAACTTGTTCATTTTTGATTTTTTAGGAGAGTGTTAGGTGGTTTCAGAATTGAAGCAAAGTTTAGAGGATTATAAGTGTAGTCTAAATTGATTAAAAAAAAGTCTTGTAGGAAAAATATTATAATTCTACTATATCTTTGAAATGTTAATTTCATGTTGGAATTCAGATAAACTATAATTATTTTATAATGATACTCATTTTTACAAGAACATTATATGAATAGAAGGAGATTTAGGCTTGTATTTTCACAGACGCTTTTATAATTGTTCTTCTTCTGCAGGAAATTCTTTCCATACGCATTGCGGAATGGCTGAGAGTTTCAGTCCAAAGACAGGAAAGTGGCGTTTAGAATATGTCCTCTCCTTCCCATCCCTTCACGTGCGCTCAGAGATCTGCATCCATCGGGGATCCCTCTGCGGTCGGCAGCCCAAAGCTCAGTTCGGATTAGACTAAGGAATCAGGGTGCCCACGCCCGGGAAGGCAGCGCGAACGTGCAGCCCGAGCTGAGCTCGCAGGTGTGGCTGGGTCAGCGCCTGGCCACAGCCTCCGGGTGTGTTTCCTTCTGTCTCTCGGCACATTCAGCTCCACTGGCCCAAGTCTAGGTGGCTCTAGAATTCTCCTTGTGTAGGAACCCAGCTTCCCGTTTTTCTAGTGACAGACGCGGAGGAAACAGCACACTTGTTTTTGGTCGCTCTTCCCAATGTCCTGAAATTCATTCTGATTTGTCCCCTGAAATCACGTGTCCGTGACTGAATCGAGTCGCAGGGGCCGGAGCGGGCGGAGTCCCGCTTCAACGCTGCACCGCGCCCTAAATGGCGGTGAGTGATGGGGCGTCTGGGACCGCTGGTCAGGGAGACCGTGGGGGACAGCAGACACCACACATCTGCGGTGTCCCTGTTGTTGGAGGTGCCTTTTCTGGGTGGAACGGTGGGTTTTGCTCCCTGAGAAGCCACCTCACATTCTCAATGACATACAAATATTTTCCTTGCTCTCCAGTCTGTGGCTCAGCTCTTCCCTGGTCAGTGGGCACGTGAGCAAGTTTCCGGAAAGGTCCGTGGTGCGACGGCAGTGCCATGAGCAGAGCGCTCTCTCTGTAGCCGCAGTCCACTGGGCAAAGCGAGGCGTGTGGCGAAACCCCGCGTCCACGGGGCGGGGGCGCTCCCTCACGCGTCCGCGGGAGAGGGGCGGGGCAGGCGGCACAGGGCACAGCACCGCGTCCTCATCAGGACCAGGACAGAGCGGGAGCCCTGGTCGCGGCCCCAGACCACCCGCCTCGGGCCGCGGGCGGCAGGGGCGGCTCGCGGGGACCTGCTGCGGCTCAGGCCTGCAGAGTTTGTTACTACGACCCGAGAAGACGCGGTTCATCACGGCTGCATCCATGGTCACGTCGAATTACACACTCATACCTGTGTGTCATTTGTTGTGCAATAGGGAGCAACCGATGTAGTAACAGATTGGATCCACGCTTAAAGTTTCTACTGACACCCCCCGCCGTAGCTTTGGAGCTCTGCGCTTTACTGAATCCCGAATGGCTCCAGGAGGAGGCAGGCGCGAGCCTCCGGTGTCCGGCGGAGGCTGGGACCTTCCTTTGATCTCCCCCCTTGGGGTGCAGCGTCTCGGCCCACACAGACAAAGGCGGCTCAGGGGTCCATTAGCCGGAGCGCGCTGCGGTTTGATTGCTTAGGGTCGTAACTTTAACAGGAGCTAAGTGTATTTTTATGCACTAATTTGGTGAATCATCTTGGCAGATTAGAGCGAAGTGCCCGCCTTTGTTCTGCCTGGCGGATGATACGTTCTGGGCGAGCAGTGAGGTGTCCCTTACCCGCAGCGGCAGCGTGTTGGACGCCGAGTGTAACTTGTGCAGCCACGCTCCTCTCTCTGCGGGAGCACCACCCGCGTGCCCCGCACGGGGTCCCACCGCGCCGCCGGCTTGAGGGCGCTCGCGCAGTGGGCTGCGCGGTCCCGTCTTGGACGAGGAGGGCCAACTTTTATTAAACGTCACACATGGTGATGCTGATAGGACATAGTGTTCGCATTCTCTCAGCCGTCCCAACGCAGTGCTTCCCTTTAGGCGGCTCTTGCCAACTGTGGTTGCTGAAGGGTTATAGTTCATGGCTTTGGAAATAACGCTGCCCGTGTATAATTAGTGTGTTTGGAATGTTGGTGGCGGTGCCTTTGGCTGGGATACCCGTGTGCGTCTGTGGTGTCCCTTTGAGGCAGAAGTTCTCATACTGGGCACTCTGGACGTTCTGGGCCAGAAAATCCTTTCTGTGGGCTTTGCCTTGTGCCTTGTGGGATACGGCCCATTAGATGCCAGAGTGGACGTTCCGCACCCCGGCTCGTGACGACCGAAAGTGTCTCCAGACATTTCCGAATGTCCCAGAGGAAGCAAATTGCCCCGAGGGGTGCTCCGGCTGCGGTTTCTAATGAGAGGGGCGTACATTGGGGCTCCCCCTCCCTCCAATCTGCCAACCTCACTCAGAGCTGTGGGCCTGACGGCTGACAAAGGAACGAGGGAAAACGAGGCCGGCGCGTCGCACGCAGCACCTGTCTGTCGCTCCGGCCGCGAAGGCCCCCGTGTCAGGACAGCAGTTTATGCCTTTTCCCCCCGGCTCCGCGGCCGAGCCGCGTGGGGGCGGCACCCGGCCCGCCGGGAGAAAGGCCTTTCCCGCACCGCCATGTTGTTATTCCTGTTTGCTGTCCCTTCCTGGTTATCGATTTTAAAGGTGGCATTTACCCTCTTTCTTTGCTGAGCAAAATGCTGTATGAGAGCGGATGCTGCCGTTAGCGAGCACTGTGACGTCTACAGAAACTTCCTCTGCGCAAGCAGGTTCTGTAAGTGGGAGGCATCTGGGTGTGAGGATCCTTCACGTCGAATGATTTTGGATTAATTGCACTTAGCTGTTGAATGAACTCGCTCCTTCCCGGTGCTGCTGGCGCTGAGAACAGACGACGTTTCCAGATGCCGTTGTTCTGCGAGAACACTTGGCCTCCTAAGTTCACTATGTTTGGAATCTAAAACAGTTTCATGAGGCTTTGATTCTGGACTCTCACGCTTCAATTCTAGGGAAAAACATGACTCAGCAGGAAGAGCAGGGAGAGTTTTGGTTCCATAGAATCAGGTTCTCGGTCCACCCGGTACCTGGGCATGTGTGTCTGGCCACGGCGCCAAATCCCTGACTCGCCCTTTGCTTCTCTGTGAACAGAGATGTGGGTTCTATGGGCGGGGATTGGCAGGTGTGGGGGGAGCAGGAGGGGGTGTGGGGGTTCCGCGTGGAGCGGGGGCTGGGGGCGCGGGCCCGCCCGGGACCCTGCTCTGCGCCCACGCCAGTTCCTAGGTGCGGATCCTTCGCTTCGGGGTCCAGGGGCTCGTCCCCTTCCGGCCAGTCCTCCCTGTCACATGGTGATTGTCCAGACGCACTCTACGCGATGCAGGTTTGGAGGAATTAAAAAATGAGCATAGCCTGCCTAGAATTTGGTAGTAGACGTGTCTAATTTCAAATAGTTCAGCCAGCGAGCTGAAGTCCCTCCGGAAATAAAGATAATAATGTCCTCAAAAGTTTTTAGTGAAATTTATGCAAAATAATATAAGTAATGCACTTAATTCAATTCTTATGACGTTGTAGAACCTCTCATAAGAGAAAGACTAAGATGAAATCACAAAATCAAATCTGAACAGTGTTCCTCTCTCCATGTTTGGATTAAAAGGTCCTGTGCTTTCAGTCACTTTCTATAAAATAAATGTGTGCCCACGGCTGCCAAATTCACAGTGGTCTGATTTTCTAGAAATGTCTGGGTCACCATAGTAGAGCAAGGTGAGGCGATGTCGGCCGTGGCCTTTTCGATAACGTTTATGGGCTGTTTCTTTCCTGGGTCAGTCACAGGACCTATGAAGAAGGCGTGTCAGGATCAAATAAAACCTGAAATGTTGCTCAGCGGTTTTTGACATCTGTGTCCCCGATTACCCTACGTGACCGGCCCTGGGGAGAGGACCAGGGTAGGACCGGGCACAGGAATTGTTGTGCGTGTAGAGAGCAGTTCATTATGTCAGGTGATGTATCGATAGGTAAGACTGATGGTAGGGATTCCTTGAGTTTGTGAGTATTGATGATAGAGATTTCTGTGAGCCATTCTCTTCCCTGTTCAGACGTTTAGAAGAAACCGTAAATGGCGATGCTCTGTTCCTGTTCTTGCTCTTCCGTACCCCCCCGCTCCTGCCTCCTGCCAGGCGTGGCCCAGCCGCAGCGGCGAGGGAGCCGGGCGGGGCGATCGCGGCGCAGAAAGGAGTGTGTTATCACAACTTCTCTTTTCACTCCGCTGCGTGTTGCTTACAGTTGCTGCTAGAGGTGGGAGACGACTTTGCTCTAGGACCCCCCCTCAGATAAACCCGTGGTTGCCATGGCAGCGGGGCCCTCCGGTCTCCCGAATCCACAGCAAAACGGGGCCAGGGAGGCGCAGCGCAGTCTCCCAAGGCAGACGTCACCGTGAGGAGCGGCAACCCAAACTGGGGCTGCTCCCTCGTTGCCATGGAAACAGGCTATCGGCTGAGCGGTGCCATCCCAGGACTCGGCATCCGGAGCTTTGCAGGGGAGCGGGGCTCCCCGTCCCGCGCTTAGCGCGCCCTCCAGACCTCGCAGTGGAGGCGACTGGCAGGGCACGGCGGACCCCTCACTGCCGCCATGGTGACCGTCCCCGTCCCCTGCCTCAGGCACGTTTAGAATCGCTGTCCCGAGGATGCCCCCGGCCACAGAATAAACGGTAGTTGAAGAGGACACCGGCGGGAAGTCCTCGGGAGGTAAATGCGTGCGGTTCCGGGTGTCAGCGGGGCTGTGTTTTCTAAAGAAAGTATGTTCCATGGCGCTTGCAATGAATCACAGGCCAGATCATGCAAGGCCAGAGCCGGCGCGTGCGTCCCGCAGCAAAGCGGTTCGCACAGCGCGTGGGGCGGCTGGAAACCAGCGGCCAGGCCCGAGGCGGGCGCTGCTCCCCGCGCTGTCGGCACGAAGGGCCCTCGGGCGCCCGCACCGCGGTCCGGGGAGTGACGGGCGCGATTCGGACTCACCACGGACTCCCAAACGGCATTTTGTTAGAAAGTGGCTGGTCCCAATACCGGGTCTGGAGACTTCTGTCTTGCTGGCAATCCACTGTTTTTATTCTGAAAATTAAGACTGAAAAACGGGAACAAGTGCTCCGTGCGCACGGGGGGCTCCTTCAGGGCCGGGTCCCTGGGTCGGCCCGTGAGGCCGGCCCGTCCCCCTCCTGCCGGGGAGCCGGTCCCTGCGCGCAGGCCCTGGGGCGGGGACGGGCGCGGCCTCCGCGGACAGCCTGGGCGGCCGCCACCCTGGGACGGTCTCATCCTACGTGAACCTGCGCGGCAGGTGCCTGTCACAGACCCTCGGGGAACCGGGCCAGCGTGTGATTCGGGAGCGGCCACGGTGGCTCAGGCTCCGGCCCCTGTGGGCGCCCGCACGCCCCGTTTCCCCGCGGCGGCCGGCGTGCGGCCGACCCCACTCCCCCAGAACCCACGCAGTGACGGGCTTCGCGGCTGATCCAGCGTCGGTCGTGGAGAAGGTCACAGTGCGGCCCTCTGACCACCGGTCAGAGAGCAGGCGGCAAGAGCCACAGTGGCCCCCACAGGGAAGTAACGAGGACGTGGGCCAAGTCCTGCAAAACGCGTTCCAGGCGGACTGGACACTGGTCCCTCGGGCTCCCGCGCGCCCCCGGGGGCACCACAAGCCTCTGCAGGTGCTGGGCCCCGCACCTGCCTGGGGGGCACCTGGGCCGCATCCCTGCCTCACCTGCTGCACGGGACGCAGCGGACACAGGGGCACAGGCGCCTTCCCGAGTGGGTGCACGTTCTGTCTTCGAACGAGTGACCAGAAGTGGAATTGCTGGGTCGTATGTAATTGTGTGTTTAAGTTTTTGAGGCAACTCCATAGCATAGAAAACTTACTTTTTAAATGTGAAGGCATTGCCTTTATTCCCCCCTTTTCTAAGGCCTCCCCAGCTGCCCCCGCGCTGGGCTCGGCCCCTCTAGGCCCGAAGCTCTTCCGTCTTCCGCTCGTGAATCGACTCAGTCTCACTGCGAATCTTCTCTTCATTCTTTTATCTTCTCTCATTCTGTGGAGACTCCCTTCCTCCCTAAAAGTGAATGTGTCCCTTCATAACATATGAACATCGACTTACAGGTGGATGTATGGGGTTATTGATGGATAGATCAGTCTACATTTTGATACGGACTCTTGAATTGATTTTTAAAAAGTATTTCAGTTAAACTCAACATGCTTCTCAGGACCCGCGCACCGACCTGCCTCCCCGGCACGACGCCCCTCGAAAGGCCGCACCCGCTTCCGTGCTCCGCGGCCCGGGGGCTCCTGGAGGGACCGAGGTCGTTGGCATGGGCCTCGTTCATGACCCTCAACATCCGCACCCGCCTTGCTCGCCACCGGGACCGCAGCGCTGGGGGGGCGGCGGGGCGTCAAACACCAGGGCGCGACCCCTGACTGACCGCGGCCGGCTCGTGCTCAGCCCTTCGTGGAGGCCACCTCGGCCTTCCCAGTGTCGCCCGCAGTCCCAGGAAGCTCCCCTGGCCGGGCAGTGTGAAGGGGGGTCCCGAGGAGCTCAGGCCGAGCTGCTGTGTCCCGACGCGGCGGCGCGGCCGCGGGCGGAGCAGTGCGCTCCCCGGTGGCTGCCGCGTTCCTGCAGCGTCCGCTGGGCCGGGACACACAAAAGCAGAGAGAGAAACGACGCGGAACAAGGCGGGAGAAGGCGGCCAGGCCCGGGGCCCGGCACACGGGACGGACGCGCCCGAGCCGGCCTCTGCCTTCGCGGTCGGGGCCCCCGCGGCGGGGAGCAACCGAGGCTCCGGGCGGCCGCGGGGGCTGGGCTGGTTGTCCGGGGCCCGGACTCTGGCCGGATGGGGCGCCCCCGCACGAAACTCCCAGCAGCGATGCACCCACGCGTGTGCGCCCTACCGGAAACCGCGGCGGGTGAGCGTGAGGTGAAGAGACCGAGGTGACCGGCGGGTGCCTTTCCTGAGCCGGAAAGACCGGCGTGGGAGGCTCGGCTTTCGCAGCCACAAGCCGCGCCGGCCGGGAAGGCGTCCCTCCTACTGGGAGCGGGAGCCGTGCAGGCCCGCGAGGCTCCCGCCTGTCTCCCACATCCGATTGTCAGGAAGGCTGGGTTTCCTGGAGTAAAAGGTTCAGCATGTACGGTCACCTCTGCTCTCATGACCCCAACAATGTGGAACGCGAGTCCATCGCATCCATGTTTTTATCCCGAGGCTTCTGGGCTGGGGACGTCCCCTGAGCCTGGAGCCCGGCCGCTTGTGCTGCACCCTCCGCGCCGCAGGCGCCGGTGACCAGAGCTGGCCCTGGCGCGTCCCCTCCTCGCAGCCGTCACTCGGGACAGCCGGCCTGACGTCGCGGGGCAGCGCGCTGGGCGGCGTGGGCGCCCGGGCCTGGGTTGCTCCGTGCAGGTGACCAGCCTCCCTCCCCGACGCGGTCGCCAGCCGCGCACCCAGACTCTGCAGGAAGGACGCCGGGGGGCGGGGGGAAGGTCTGAGGCCTGAGTCGCCCGTGGGCTGCCTTCGCCGCCTTCGCCTCTGTCGGCTGCGCTCCCGGTAATTCAACGACGCGCTCAGTGCGACGCATCTTTTACTTAAATCGTTCTAGCTTCACCCTCCGCAGTAACAGACGTGAAACCATGTGTGTGATTGTCTAGTTCTATTTTAAATAGGCTTTATAATAAATAACTACTAAAATTAAACTGTTCATGATTTGCCCAAATAATATGTGTAACAGAGGCTGAGAAACATTGTGTGAAATATTTTCCTATGGAGACTTTGTCTTAAAACCTTTCTGCTTTCCCTCGCTCCCTCTTTCTCTTCCCTCCTTCCTTCTTTGGAACAGGCACATTAAATTTATTTACCATGAAACTAAAATATAGTGAGTTTGACTCTTTTGACTTACAGAGTGTTCCCATTTCATGACTAAAGAAAGGTGAGTGCTTCTCTTAGCTACTCTATTAAAATCTAGATTCTCTAACTTTGTTAAGATACGGACTCTTTACATCTGAAACGAGCATTGCTTTTCATTGAATCTTAAGACGATGAGTGAGATAATATTTTCTATCCACAGGTTACTTACATTAATATAGGAACACCTCCGCTGGAAGGGTAATTGTTTTAATAATAAAAGTTCATCCTCTGTGTAATAACTAAATAGGAGGGACGTGTTTCAGTTATTTTCTAGGAACAAGCTATCCTATACCAAGGAACTTAAATATATCAATGTAACATTTTTCAAATAAGTATCACTGGACATTTTTAGTGGCATGTAAGTGAGGCGATTGTCCTCGGGGGCGAGATAACAGGCCGTGCAGGGGAAGCCAGCGAGAACTTTGTAGGGACTGATCAGTGAGAACACAGGAAAGACGACTTTTAAAAATAGCTTTCTACGGAAGTTCTAGTGTGCTCTTAGGGTGACGAGAAAGAAGCCTACATAAACAAAAATACAATTTTATTTGAGTCCGGCGATTTCCATTGGAAGGGTCCCTTTGCTTAGAATTATGTTTGATCTTAATTGGCTCTTATTTTGTGGGTGGGGATACGTGGATGTAAAGTAAATTGAAACGACAATGTCAGCGAAGACGCAGGCAGCAGCCTCGAACTCGACTCCTTCGACCCGGCTCTGGGGCGGAGGTGAACTCCAACTCCTTCTGATACTACTGACTCCTCGAAAGTCCCACCTCGATGTGAAATCTCCGAGCAAAATACAAAGCCGCCAAGACAAGGTAACTCCTGGGCTTTTTCCCGTGAAGGGCACGTGGCTCGGGAGGCGCCGGACGCTTCGCACGCGTGCACGGCGCGGCGCGGGGCAGCCTTCAGACCCGAGCCCCGGGCTCAGTCGCTGCAGGGAGCCCCCCCAGCGCCCGGGCTTCTCCTCGAAGCCGCAGCGGAGGTTCCCTCGGGGACTCTTGTCTTGTTTGTTGTTGTTGTTGTCCAATCTTGTTTCTGTCGCTCTAAATCCCGTGTTTAATCAGCTTCACAGCGGCTTCAGTGTGCCGGCGAGAAACACATGATTTTTGTCTCCTTGGTTTTATTTCCCTCCCCTGTTTAAGTGACAGATTTGTGCACCTTATTAAAGCTTGATTCATCCATTTACCTCTGCTTTATCCAACAAGACTGCCTGTGTGACTTTCTGATACAGAGTTTGCTTCGTTGATTTTATACGTTGGATGCAAGTATAATATTTAAGATCCCATACAGCCCTGGCTGGCGTGGCTCAGTGGACTGAGCGCCAGCCTGTGAGCCAAGGGGTCGTGGGTTCCATCCCCAGTCAGGGCATGGCCTGGTCTCTTTCTCCCTTCCTTACCCTCTCTCTCAAAATAAATACAATCTTTTATAAAAAAAATCATATACATACGTGTTAAGCCCTTTGCTTGGTGTTTCCTGGAATGGAATCTTCAAGGAACCAGGAATAAAGGCACTTATCATCAGTAAAACTTTCTGCCAAAAAATAGCAACAATTCCTTAAATAAGAAACAAACTAGTTGTGGAATTCTGTAAACCAGGGTGTCCTGGAGAACCAGGGATGCGTGACACAGGGCGCGCCGCGGGGGCTTGGGCTACTGCCTTTGGGCGCCGGAAACTTCCGGAAGCCTCCCGAGGTGGACGTCCTGCTCGGACGAGCCTGCGCGGGGAGCGGCTGATCTGCGGCACCGAGGGGAGCCCGAGATGCCGAGCTCAGGGGGGCGAGCCGGCCCGATGCCCCGGGCCGGTCCTCGGTGTCCCCAGCTGGACATAAACGATGTCACAGACACCGGCGTCGGACAGCGCAGCCCCTGCGGGGGATGAGGGATCAAGGCAATATTAAGACCACTCTGTGGTCTCGTCTGAATACGGACTGAAAAGGAACGTGGTGCCAAACATTCCATGTGAGTGGCAGCCGGCAGGGCGGTGGGGGTGGGGGGTTCAGCGGGGGCCCTGTGCCAGACGCCTGGGGCGGCGGCGGCGGCGGCATGAAGGCGTGACGCTGGGTGGAGGGGGCCGCCCCTGCTGTCACTGCCAGCGGCGCCTGGGGACCTGGGGGGTGGGGCCAGGACGCTTGAGCGTTTGCGGGGCCGCGCTCGCCACCCTCGGAGCAGACGTGTTCTGCGGAGACAGACCTGGACCACAGCTGGAGGCTGCGCGTCGCTCCGGAGGCTCATCTAAAGGACAACTCTGACAGCGCGTTTGACGTGCACTCACGTATCGGAAATTTGATCTCGGAAAAGTTGCACAGACACGTGGGACGCAGGATCAGGCTGTGAGGGCAAATATTAGAACTTGTTGGTCTAGACAGTAATCCGATTTGCATTTGTTTTTCAGCATCCAGGTACAGTCTTCTCAACTTAATTAAAGCCAACTGGGGAAACATTTGGGAAAAAAGATGCTTATTAAGGGCTCATGCGAAGTATGGAAACGTTTTTGGTGTTTCAGATGCACATTTTATTATAGGAGGTAGAGAGAAAAATGCACCTTCTCCATATTTTCTGGAAAATAAATTGGCCGAAAATATTTCCAGGAATTCAGTTTTTAGAGGGAAGGAGTTTCTGTTTTCCTCCTGTCGGATTCCCTCCCTCCTTCTCAAGGCCGTGCAACAGCAGGACAGTCTCCGCGGCGGACGCCGTGTGTGAGGTCGGCTTTATCGCCAAGGCTCCGCGAGGCCTGCCCTTCCAGGGGGTCCCTGGGCCTGGGCGTGCGTTGTTGACGTGGCTGGAAGGAGTCCTGCCGTGGGACGGTCCCCTCCCGGGCCCTGGCCGCTGGTTCTGAGAGAAACTCGCCGGTCAGACGCGGCGGCCCCCGACCTCTTGCCGCTGTGATCTGCCCGATAAAAAGTGATCTCGCGGAGTCGGCGCACCGCTCGCCCGCCGGGTCCTGTTACCGCAGGGACGAGACACCCTGCGCCGTTTAGGAAGGGCTGATGGGCACATCCATGGTTTTACAGTTTGCCGACAAGGTCTGCCTGCCTTTAGGGTCAGGTCAACAACTGGGACGTTCCTTTGAGGGAGGCTGCACGGTGTGAGGACGGAAGCGGCCAAGTGGACCCCCAAGTCTCAGCAGCTAGGGGTGAGCCAGGCCAGCCTTGTGAGCCGAGGCCGAGGCTGGAGCGGCGGCCCGTGAAGGACCCGGGGGGCCGGGGCGGGACCCGCGTCGCCGCCTGGAAGAGCCCCCCCACCACCCCGATGTGCGGGGGCGTGACGGGGCCCCTCACGCAGTCGTCGCGCATTGAGCTTTCTCTGCCTTTATTGTCCTTGTTTTTTCCAAAGGGGACGCATTCGTGTACGTGTGACTTACACCGGCGGTTTAACAAAAGCCGTTTAACCAGATTTCAACGAATTGCGTTACAACATCTGGATCTTACGTCCTCTTCATTTTTATTTCATCCTAGGAAAATGATGATCATTTAAGCCTGAGTTTTGAGCATCGTGGGTTCTTCAGCTGCTGTTCGGAGATGGAGTTTTCAAATCAGCCCCTCCAACGGCTCGCTGTGCTGTTTCAGACACAGACCCGTTCCTCTCACTGCACCTCACCCAGCCGCCCCCTGATGTGAACGTCGGCCATGTCTGTGCTGAAGCTGGAGGAGGGGCGGCGCTCCTTCGGCTCCGGTAACCCCGCCCCCCCCCACAAGCCGTGCAGGCTTCAGGGTGCAGAGAAAGCCCAGGGCCTTCAGCGCCACGGGAAGCCTCAGAGGACCGAGGTTCCTTTGTATCAGGGAGGACGCCCCGTCTCTTCCAGAGGAAGGGAGGCATCTGGGAGCCAACGGTCAGGGGGCGGCAGCGACGGAGCCAGAGCTCAGACCCCCGTCCAGCCGGCCGTTGCTCGCCCGTCTCACCGCACTTCAGTGCGGCCCTTTGAGCGTTCGGTCATTTTAGAAAAGCAAGACACGAGGCAGAAGGAAATGGGAGGTGCTGGCGAAATTACGAGGGTCACGATTTAGCTCCCGCTCTTACCATCTTCTATTCTATTGCTTCTGAAAACTGTCTCGTCGAAAATACTTTGATAAACAACAGTAATCAGCCAACCACGTGGCAGAGGCTCCCCGCGGGGCAGGCCTTGATCCGGGATCACCGGGCGGGTAGCAGCCCCCTGAAGTGTCTCTCTCCTGTCTCTCTGGGATGACTGCTGGCACCTTCAGTCCGGAAAGTGACACACTGGTCCCTCTGCACGGCCGGCCGGCGCCTCTCACCTTCGGGGGCACGTGGAACTTCATTTCTTTGCAGCAGGGCCTGCTTGTCGTTTTCCATGGCAACGCGTGCTTCCCACAAAGGAAACAGCCTGGATAGATCCGTTCCGTGTTCATTTCAGTTCTGCCGCCCTCTCTGCACGGCTGAGCTCCAGGCTCCGTCTGCCGGAGCCCATGTCTTTCTTCCTGGGTTGCTGTCGTGTCTTCAGCCCCAGGCACGTGTCCCGTCCCGCAGGGGCGCTCAGTCCCTGATTGCGGGACAGGTGTGTCGAGGAACACGTGATGCTGATACCCATCTCGTGTGTCGTAGCATCATCCACGCATCGGCACGCCTAAGACGCGTGCCACGCATGTTGGTGCCCACACACTCAGTGCGCATGGGTCCTTCTGAAAGTTAGCTCTGCCCATATTCCCACAAGTGGCGGTGCCCGGGGGGTGACACCGTGCTGCCGATTGTGACGCTGACGTCCGGTTACCGCGTGCAGGGAGTGCCAGGCGCCGAGGACGGACAGCCGTGTGCAGCTAGACTGTGGCTGGGCCCCCCAGTGCGTCCTCTCTGTCACTTCGAACTTCCAGATGGTTCAGTTCCTCTGGATGGAGGCTTCGTTCGTGGCCTTCTCTCCACTTGCTGCAAAACTACACATCCTATTAGCAGGGGAGACGCGGCCACCTAGACGGGATGTTCTCTGCCTCCGAGGCTGCGCCGTCTTCGAAAGGAATGCCGGGCCCGCCCTGCTGGACTGTGCTTAATAAGCAGCTCGGAGGGTCCTTGCTGGCAAAGCCCACACAGGCAGCTCGTGATGCAGACGAGGACATCGGGAAAGGTCCCTTCCTGGAGGGACGAGAGGGTCTGCTGACAACACCAATGTGCCCTGCGGCCCAGCTCATTTCATGCGTGTGAATCACACACGACATCACAGTCGCTCCGAAACGGGAGGTTACCATGAGCTGCAGTGATGGCGGAGGGGTCGGGACTTCACGTCGGCGTTGCAGGGCGGGCGGTGGTGTGCGGGGCGGCGATGGCCGTCCCGGGGGCCGGCGGGGCGGGGCGGGGGCAGCGGACAGATGCTCAGGCTGCAGGGAAGAGAGGAGGCCTGATGAGATGTGGGCGCGTGTGTACAGCCCGTTGTGGGAGCCGCCGAGAGCTGACGCGATTTTAGGGTGAGGAAGGTCGGCGGAAGACCCTGAAGGGGAGGCCGCGTCTGTCCGTCAGTGATTCCAGGATGTGACACAAAACGTGCTGTTAGCCAAAGGAGCCTGGCACTGATGTGTGCAGAATTCATTCCGAAGGGGAAAGCAGTGCGGGAGAGGGAAACGCACAGGCTTCACGGGGCTTTCCCCAAGGGCGTCGAGCTTTGTAACCTCCCTCTTCAGCGATCCCAAACTTGGCTTCCGACTCGAACAGCGTATGAATCACCCACAGCTAAGCTGGGAAAAGGCGCGTACTGAACAAATCTGCAACGCAGACACGAGACGCGGAGACGCTTCTGCTTGTAAAGTCGGTCCCGTGATACACTCCACACAGGCCGTTCCATTGAAACAGACGCACGCAGACGTCTTGGGGACAGCTCCCTGTCGATGAAACATTTTCATTAGGTTTATGATAATAAGCGAAACTCAGAACAAATTCATAAAGTGTGTGTAATGGTAGGAAATGAAATGAGAAGAAATTCATAATGATATCTCAATAGCACTCAAATTGATCGGTAGATAGGGAGTGGGTGATTACCATTGATCTGTTTCACATGCACATGCAACAGATGTTATCCTCGGGTACCTCCCAGAATGCGTTTCCTGCTGAGACCCGCACCTCCCAGTTTCCGAAGGACTGGAGACTCCCAGCGGCGGGGTGGGAGGGGGGGCCAGGGGGCGGCGCGCCAGGAGAGCCGGCGTTTCCGAACGTGGCGCAGCACCGCTCCTTTGGCCTTGGTTTAATTCCAGAATCTCGGTGTGGTTGTTCAGTAGAGCTACGCTAGATTTTGCTCCATCAACGGCGGGGAGAACGCGGTTTCCAGGATCAGGCCGTTGCTTTTCTGTCCTGGGGAGCAAACCAGAAACCTGGACGCCATCCCGGACACACTGTCAACGCGGCCCCCTCCGTCTGCCACTCTCTGCACGTCACTGCCTCCGCCGCCCCTGCCACGCGTTGGTGCACCGCCTTCGCCGGGTTGGACGGGCGCACCCCTCCCGCGCCACGTACCCTGCTGGCCCTCGTCCCCCGGTGTTCAGTGCAGAGCGGGCAGCGTGACCTTTTCCAGTCTCCCCTACTGACATTAAAATCTTCCCATCACTTCTTGTTCTTAGGGAGCAATCTCAACTCCTCAGCTGCGGCCGAAGGCCGTGTGTGCCCGGCCCGTTGCCCGTGGCTGCAGCCCGCTGGTCAGCGCCGGCCCCGGGGCTCGCGGTTCGAGCCGCGCTCTCTGCCCGAGTCTGTGCTCCGTGAGAGCAGGTCGCCGCTCGTTCTCCCCGTTCTATCCTCAGCTCTGCGCGTGCGCCCCGAGCGGGCGTCGGCTCCGCCTCCACCTCCTCGCCTACGCGGGACGGGGGCCGCCGACAAGGCCCGTCCCCGCCCGGCCGTCGGCCCAACTTCCGTAAAGCGGGCGATGCTCTGGGCCCGTGTCTGCGCAATCATGTTCCTCTGGGCAGGAGCCGTCCAAGCCGAGCATGTGCTGACGGACTCAGGAGTCCCGCCCCTGCCCATGAACCCAGCCCAGGGCACGCCGGCCGCCTCGGACCTGCCCGTGAGGTGCTCGCCGCAGCACCGGGGGTCCCTGCGTTCGGCCGCCAGCGCAGCTGCGCCGCGTGAAGGGCGTCGGTGAGCGCACGGCGTCTGCCGAGCCGTGCTGCCCAGAGGGCGGGGAGGCCGCTGTGCGGAGGAGCCCGTGAGCACCGCGCCGAGCGGGAGAAGCCAGACACGAGCGGGGCTGCCGGGGAACCCAAATAGGGAAACAGGAGAACAAGGCGCGGGCGCTGAGTCGGAGCGGGGGTGACGTTCGGGGCCGCTGACCGCGAGGGGGCAGAAGGGCAGCCACCGGCCGCTGGGGAAGCTCTGCGTCCGGGCCTGATTCCGGCTACAGGGGCTTTCTCCCCGCTAGGAAACTCGGGCGCCGGGCCCTCACCGACCGGCCCATTTGCTGTGTGTCCGCTGTCCTTCCATAAGCGGCTTGATGTGCAAACTCCGTGGCTGTAGGTACCTGGCTCGCGCTGAGGTGTGGCAGGGTCCGCCCGGAAGAGTCGGTTTTGGCAAGGCAGCGCCTCCACGAGGCTGCGAGAGCGATAGGACACCCGAAGGACAAACACGTCGTTGTGTCTGGTGGGGCAGGTTGTTCAAACTGTGAGTCCCTTCTATTTTACGCCGTCTCTGCCGGGAAGGGACCGCCGATGTTTTCAAGGTCTCAGCGGACGCGCGTCCTCCTGCGCCTCGGCTCGGAGGCCGGTGTCCATCGCTCGGCAGGCGGGCGCGGGCCTCCCGGAGCCTGCGGTGGCCGTGGCCGAGCCCAGCCCGCCTGCGCCGTCGCCCTCCACCGCCCGGCCCTCGGTCCCCCGCCCGGTCACCGTCCTCGCCGCGGAGCGAGGAGGGGTGACCGGATCGGCCGGCGTGGGGCGCGCCCTGCGGCGCAGGGCCCCGCCCCAGGTCGCAGCCGCCGCGCCGCCTCCCGGCAGAGGGGCGGGACTCTCCCGGGCGGCGGCGGACGAGCAGACCGTCGCTGAAGACGTCGCATCGCTGTGTTTGTCCGAGGCCTCCTCACGCTGCGGGGGAGCCGTCGGCGCTCGCAGGGGAAGCGTGGAATGACTCGGCCGCACATGAATTTTAGGGAATTAAACTCACGTGACTGTTGGTTCGGCGGAATGAAATAGTCAGAGCTGGAACGGTATTGAGAACAATGGGCAGAACTACAGAATAACCCCCATTTTTCTCTAAAAATGAAAGATGATACTTCTCTAACTAGTGCTGCTGTATTTCCTCAACAGGATAAGAAAATCAATGACATAGTTGAATAATGAGTAAGTGTAAGTCACCAAATTTCCATGTTTCTACAGCCTGTTATAGGATTAATAGCCTAGAGTTCTAGGCAAGCACTTTATGTCTATAAATGTCCTCAGAGTATAAATTTCAGTGCACTCTCACCGAGCCACCTTTATACCGATACGCTCTAAATATATAAGATATATAGTTAACACTCTTCAATAATTTTTACAGCTAAAATCTCCCTGCAGCCTACAAGCGACGTTGGTGATGTTTGGGTCCGGGCCTGAGAAAACCCCGAGCTGAGGAAACGGACGTGTTCCCCAGGTTTGTCGGCACCGACGCTGCCGCGAGCGGCTTTCTTCTGGAGGAGATGGTAAGGGAAACCACGACATTTGGTACGTGTTCAGCTGTAAGCAGTGGGTTATAGCTGCTTGTATGAAAAGATAACCCTGCATTATTGATCAGGCGGTGGAAGCCGCCAGCAATTAGAGCGTAGCGGCGAGTGCTCACTCTGACACGGGCCGCGGCCGCTCCGCGAGCCTTTCCTCCCGGTCAGCGGAAACCGGCCTGCGCCCTGCGTCCACGGGAGGCGGTCACAGCGAGCGCCTCTCAGGGACAGGGTCCCCCGTCCGACTTCCTCCCATTTGCTGCTGATCGAAACGCAGGGTCCTCTGGGCTTGGACGAGCCTCCGGCGTCCGCGCTGGCAGCCGGCGCGTCCCCGCGCCCTTCTCCGGAGGCGAGCTCCCCGGCCGCCTCTGCGCTGCTCCGCACGTTTCCTTGGATCCCGTGGTCCCCGGTGTCATCAAACGCGTCTCCTCTCTCCTCTCCTCTACCCACAGGTGACATTTTTCGGTAAAATTATTTCAATATTTTGACTATGTTCATAAATCCGGCAGCTAAAAACTTCAAACCCAGCGGCGCAGTTTTTATTTCATGATTTGATCCTCGGTTGCACCTCAGAGATCACCCGAGCCAGACTCGTCCTCCGGTATCAACCGTGAAATCACCTCTCCCTCCCGGCGGACGACGTCTGCGGGCGGCCGGTGGGCTCGGCGGCCGCGCTGAGTGAACAGGGCACCAGCTTCAGGGCCCCTCGGAGGGAGGCGGGCCGGCAGAGCCGCACCTAAGCGTGGGGTGACGAGCCGTTCCCCTGCCTCTTGGGACCGTGTGTTCCTCCCTCTTCCTGTGGGTGCTTAGCCCGGAAACAACTGCGGTGCAACGTGGCGCCGCATCTCCTCTCCACGTGGGAAGTTAAAGCCCTGTTGCCGATTTGCGCCCTTCTGAGACGCCCAGGGCAGGGAAGTGCCCTTCCTCTTCCATTGCCCCGGTAGGAGCTGCGTGAGGCACAGCTGCCGGGCGGCCGAGGGGCACAGCTGCGGGGGGCCCTCCGTACTCACCGTGCGCTGGGAAGTCTTGCCCCCCATCGCTCCCCCGACGCCAGCTCTAACTCGGTGTGGCTGGCTCCCACCTGCTCCTCCAGCTGCCCAAAAGGGGCCCCTTGTCCCTCGGGTGTAGAAGCTGCCCTCCTGGAAGGGACTGGGGGACGCAGCCCCCAGACGGCCCAGGCTGGGGACTGGGGGCGGCCAGGCAGGAGCCCAGCGTGGCGTCCGAAGCAGGGAGACTTCCCCTGCCACCCCCACGCTGGCAGCCTGCGGGCCGGGCCGCAGCCGGACGTCGCACCCCCGCGTCCTCACTGCGCTCCCTCACGGCCGCCGGGACCACGTCCCGCGAGCCTCCTGTGGGAGAGTCCCCAGCTCGGGCTGCTAGGGACGCTGACCCCGCACAGCACAGAGCTGCTGGTTCCAGGCGCAGGGCACGCGTGACCTCCGCCAGCCGACGGTTCCCGGCCTCACGGGAAGACGCAGTCGCTTCCTCCGTCTGACCCTGGTGCCTTCACAAGTCCCTGGCTGCCCACCCCGAATCAGCTGCTAACTGTCCCCAGGGGGGCTCCTCCTGGGACTAGGACGAGCTCGGGTCGCCTGGCCCAGGACGGCTCCTGCTTCCCAGGCCCCTGGCCTCTCTCCGTGTGTCTCTGTGTGGCCCCAGTGCCCCCTGTATGGTCCTCCAGACCCTCCTTCGCTGATTCGGGAACTTTCTCGCTGTGGAGGGGCCACGCCGCCCCCGTCTTCCTCACAACTCTGAGTCATTCTTTAGGGGTCCCCTTAACGGCCCCCTTCTCCCGGGCGCACCGTCCCTGGGCTCCGCGTGGTGTCCGCCACCCTCACCTGTTGGTTTCCTGCGCCCTCTGTCTCTGCTCCCCAAGGCGGCCGCTGCAAAGTGCCACAAACTGGTGATTTGAAGTAACGCAGGTTCCTGGTCACACGGCTCGGGGACCTGGGTCCTAACACGCAGGCGATGGCCGGCGGTTGGCCCCGCTCTCCCTGCGGCCCTGCCCCCCGCACCCCGGGGGCTCGGGGCGGTGCCTGGCGTTCGGGGCGGGGGCACGTGGCCCCGGCCTCGGCCCTGTGCCCGCGTGGTCTCGTTCCCTGTGTGTTCGCGTCCCTGCCTCTGCGCCCCACCTCCTCCCCTCGGAGCAGCGGCTGCATGGGCCTCGGGCCCCGGACCCAGTGCGCCCGGGTTAGGAGCATCTCACTTAGATGCAAAGGCTCAGTTTCCAAATGAGGTCCCATCGCGGGTTCTGGGGGGCAGTGATTTCAGGGGGACACTGCTCAACCCAGGGCACCTTCACGACATTTAACCCATTTCTGCTTGCGACGCTTTTCTACGGTTTGAGAGTTTGTTGCCTCCTGACACGTCGCAGGCGCTCGATGGGCGCTGACGGAGCGAAGGGCAGACGGTGTTCCCCACACGCCAGGCACGGGCTCCTGGAACAAGCCCCCCGCCCGCCGCCCCCGCCACTTCCACACGCAGGCGGCTGGGGGCTCGGTGTCTGAATGGTGACGAATAAGCTTCTGCCCCAGGAGCTCCGTCCGCCTGCCTTTACAGAAGGGAGGGGCCCGGGTCAACCCCAAAACACTGCAATTTGTTTATTTTTTAAAAAATGTTTATTGACTGATTTTAGAGAGAGAGAGAGAGGAATAGACAGAGCGAAACATCAATTTGTTGTTCCACTTATCGACGCCTTCGCGGGCGGAGCCTTGTCTGTGCCCTAACAGGGGATTGAACCCGCAACCTTGGTGTATCAGGACGACGCTCCAGCCGATGGCGCGACCCAGCCAGGCAACACTCCAATTTAAGTGATGTTTACAACTCATTTATGCACTTGCTGTTAAATATTCAGAAAAGGGGGCTTTTTCTTGGAACTCAGTTTCTCTTTGCATGCATTAAATCCGTACACTTTTATGTCTATATAAGCAGCAGGATGCAGCCATAGGAGTAAAGGCACCTCAGAACATCACTGGGTTTGTATTCGGGGTATGTTGTCAGACCCCTGATTGTTAATTTCCCATCACCTTAAACTCAGGGTGCTCTGAGCGGGTAATGGATTGCTCTCTTTCGACATGGAGACCGGTTTCATGAATAGACATGGGCTGTAATTTGCAAAACAATGAGACGCATTCAGAAGCTCAGTGGGGCTGGTGCTAATGAGAGTGAAAAAAACCAAACATAAACAAAAACTTTGCATATAAATTATGTTTCCGATATTAATTTTAATCAACTCAATAGCATTCAACATACGGTACATTGGCTTCTAACTTTTACTGTAGGGTTTTGGTTTTGGGCTTTTAATTCTCAGCCCAGAGGATAAATTCAGGTTGGCAACATCAAGGTCACTGCGCAGGACAGCGTGGGATCCGCCGGAACGCACCCCGAGCTCTGCTCCCACGCGCGGGACACCTCGGCCCGAGCGGCTGCTGTGCGTGGGGCGGAGGGTGCAGCCTCAGACCCCGAGTGCCTGCAGCCCGGCCCCCCAGCGACTCAGGAGCCCGCGCCCACTCAGCTTCCTCCCTCTGACCCGGAAATGGCAGGGCCCCACCCTGAGGGGCGGCGAGGCAGCCCGCGCTTCTCTCTGGGACGTCCCGGGGCAGCACCCGGTGGCCGCCAGCTCTGGGAGCCTCTGCTGCTGTCACTCTGTGTTAGAGACCACGAATAGAATCGGAAGTCATTTCCGTGAGCGCAAGGATTTCTTACCTAACTGAAGGCAGGAAGGCTTTGAACGTTCTGCTCCCCCCAACTTTATTTATTTATTTTTTTGGCTTATATTTCTTTTGTCTTCCCAAGTAGTTCGACTTCGATTTTTTCTTTTTAGTGCGGATGGTCCCAGACCTTTACTCTGAGATATCACCCTTGATAAACAACGGTTTTAACCGCGCGAGAAACGTGAAGAATAACTGGTTCCCCTTCCTGATAAAATTGTTTCTATTTGCAGACGACATGAGTTTATATATAGAAAATCCTAAAGATGCAACCAAAAACCCGTTACCTCTAATCAATGAATTCAGTAACCTTGCAGGAGACAGACTTAACACCCAAATTCAGTAGCATTTTGCACACTAACACAGTTTCTGAAAAAGCAGTAAATGAATTAATCCCATTTACAATAGCATCAAAAACAATAAAATACTTAGAAAGAAATGTAAGGGAGTGAAAGGACTCCCCTCTGAAAGCTGCAATCACTGATGAAAGAAACGGAGGAAGACAAATTTATCCCGTGTGCATGCACTGGATTAGTGACTATCTTTAAAATGTCAATAAAACCAAAAGCCACCTGTAGAGTCAATCCGATCCCTATCAAGATTCTGATGGCCTCTGTTTGCTGAAGTAGAAGAAAGTGCTCCTCAAATTTATATGGAACCACCAAAGACCCCAAATAACAAAAAAAAACCCAGAGAAAGAAAAGCAAAGTAGGAGTCATTACACTTCCTGGCTTCAGGTTATACTGGAAAGCTATCTATAGTCATCAAAATAGCATGATACTACACAAAAACAGACACAAACCAATGGAGCAGAATCAAGAGCCTGTAAGTAAACGGTGTGTGTCCACTAATACTTAACAAACTGTTTGACGAAGCGCTGGGTGGGCTGACCCCATGAGGGAAGCCATGGACTGGAGCCTGCAGGAGCTGAGCCGGTCGGCCAGGGAGGTGCGGCGCTGCATCGCTAGGAACAGGAGCCGACGTGAGGACACCTAACACGGCGTTTGACCAGCGCGCCCAGGACATCCGATGGAGAAGGACCGCCTCTTCCACACAGGATGCTGGGGTAGCCGGGCTTTACGTGTAAAAGAAGGAAGCTGGCCCCGTATCTTAGACCACTCTCAAAAATGAACTCTGAATGGATCAAAGGCTGACGTGTAAGACTTGGCCCCGCGACACTTCTAGAAGAAAACATGGGGACAAAGCCCCATGACATGGGTCTTGTTAGTGGCTTTTTAGACATGACGCCCACAGCACAAGCAACAAAAGTCAAAGACAATCAAGGGGACGACATAAAACTAAAAAACTTACACACGGCAAGGGAGACAATCAGCAACGTGAAAGACAACCACTAGACTGGGAAAAATATGTGCAAACCGCACATCTGAGGAGGGGTTCATGTCCCAACTGCAGAAAGAGAGCCCACAACTGAACAACAGAAAAAGAAACAACCCAGTTTAAACGTGAGCCAGGGACGCAACGTGACACTTCTCCGCAGAGGACACACAGGAGGCCCCCGGGCACGGGAAAAGATGCTCCGCCTCACTGGTCGGAGCACCACAGCGTCGGAGGGAGGAAATCAAACCACAGGGAGACCACTCACACAGGGAGGAATGGCTGCGGCAAAAGACACGCACGGTGAGAGCGAGGAGGGCGCCCCGGCGCCGATGGCCCAGCTGCAGCCCGGCCAAGTCCTTGGGGAACATCAGGGAGGAGCCTCAGGCACCTAAAAATAGACCCGCCATTCTATTTGTCTATTAGAGATCCAGCCGTTCCTGCTCTGGGAACACATCCAAGGAGCAGAAACGCTGACTTGAAAAGGTCCGTGCGCCCCCCTGTCCACAACGGCACTATTTACGGTGGCCGATGTGTGGAAACGAGCTCAGCGCTCAAGGACAGACGGACACGGGACACGTGGCACCTGCGCACACGTGCCCAGGGCACCACTCAGCCCTGAGAACCAGGCAGTCCTACCGTTTGCTACAACGTGGATGGACCTTGAAGGAAGGTGGTGTGCGTTATGCTGAGTGAAATACATCGGAGAAAGAAAAATACTCTGGGATCTCTTTTAGATGAGGAATCTGAAAAAAAAAGAAAGAAAGACAACGGCAAACTCATAGACAAAAGAAGCCAGACTAACGGTTCCCGGGGCGGAGGTTGGGGAGAACTGGCGGAAGGTGACCAGAGCTGCAGGCTCCCGGTCCCAGGGTCGGGGGGCCCTGGGCCGGGCTGTGCGTGGCGACTCCCGCCAGCAGAGCCGTGTGCTTCGCAGGAGAAGTCAGAGCGCGGGTCCTGAGGGTTCTCGTCCCAGGGGGGAAACTCGTTCTCTTCCTTTCCCTTTTATTATTTACATGAGAGGCTGGGCGCGGGCCGAACTCAGGTGTAATCATTCCACACCCCACGTAAACCATACCGTCCAGGCCGTGTGCCTTAAACCCACACACAGCGAGGTGTGTCTGTTATTCCTCCGTAAAACTGGAAACGCACATAAAGGTGTAAGAAGAGAATTTTGGTGTTCGAGGTTAGCCATGGGTCCTCCATGGAATATCCATCCCATACCGGGCTGAGACCTGGAGACCCACGTTCAGACCGCACGCTGCGGGGGTGGGGGACGCAGAGAGGGGAGCAGCCTATTCGGGGTGAGTATATTTAGGAAGTTCTAAATCTGGAGCTTATTAATCACTGTGAAGACCTTTTCCCCGAGCCGGATTTGGTCCGCATGTGTCTTCACCGTGACACCGTGGGAGAGAAGCCGAGGTCCAGTTACCTCGCTCGAAAATCTGCCGCGACAGCTGCCTGTCTTTGGTGACATTATCCTGGGGTCCCGCGGCGGGTGGGCGAGGGGCGGGCCGCTCCGGGCTCGTTCCGCCCCCTCCCCGCCCCCGGAGGCCAACCGCGTCTGCGTGCCCTCCCTCGCCAGATGGCCCCCGCCGCGGGGACGGGGCTCCCCCAGGGGCTGCCTCCTCTGCTGTCTGCGTTCGCCCTCTGAGTTCTCTTCTCCTCCGCAGCCAAGGAGACGAAGCGGCCCCTCCTAAGTGTGGAAAAGACGGACGAGGGCTGGTCTGTGTTTTTCCTGCCATTCATTGGTTTTCTTTTGAAAAGTACTTTTTTTTGGCCTGTTTTCATGACGATATAGTGTGCTCTAAGCACTTAGTACTACGTTATACTGTTTGTCCTTAAATCATTTGAGGTTTTCACCCAATAGCAAACTTATTTATTTTATGCCATTTACAACAGCAACTTATGTTTATTCTTCTCATTTTCAAGTTGCTATTATTAGCGAGAAATTCTTAAATTCTGTCTAAGACACAACCCTGAGTCGGCTCACACGGTGTGCGCTGCCCGTGGACGTTGGCGCTGAGAGCTGTGTGCGCTTCTCTGTCGTTTGCTGCCGCCTGCATGCACTGGTTTTCTTTAACTGAAGAATCTCCGCCTCCGTGGCGACATCGCAGCTGGCGAGGTGGGAGCCGGCCGGAGCAGGTGCCGCATTCCGGGGCCTTTGTCCAGGTGAACCTTCGACCAGAGCGTCCTGGTCCCTGGTCAGCCCCCTCCTTAGATTTCACCCCAGTGTCGGGGCTCCGAAATAGTCTTTGTCTAAACACCTGTCTAAAGTCAATGAAGAAGAAGCAGAGAGAGAAACAGATGGTTGGCCCACACTTAATGCTCTTAATGGCTTGGCTGGTGGCCGAGAAGCGTCTTGCTGTTCGCGAAGGTGGGCACAGAGGGCACCTGTGGGTCGACAGGAAGCGAGAAAGACAGAGGCCCCCGTGGGCGCTGCCTTTGTGAGACGCTGTGAGCTGCTCGTGAAGAGATGCGTAGTCCAGGGCCGCTCTCAGACGTGCACTGAAGCTTTATTTCCTCCTCTTCGTGGAAGGGGAGGCGGGCCGCCCGAGGGGCGGGGGCGGCGTGGAGAGGCCGGCCTGGGAGGCGGACGAGGCCGCCCCAGCCGGCCCGGGCACTGTCTGTCCCCCGCAGCCCACCCTCTGTCTCTTTGCTACGGAGTCCGAGGGCTTTCGGGGCGGTCACACTTCGATTTAGAAGTTTATTACATGCCAATGTCCGAAGTTGTCAATAGTCATAAGCAAAGGTGGGGATAATAGTAACGCCTAAAACTTAAAAGAATGTTCTGTTGCTTTTAAAGCTCTTTCGGACGCTAAGTGTGACCGATGTCCCCTGCGCAGGTGTCAGGGCCGTGGGATTTTGGGGACAAGTGAACAGAAGCTCAGACGGGGCGCGTCCCCCCCAGGGCGCCGGCGGGCGTGGCCGCACGGCAGCCGAGCGGCCTGTTCCCTTCTGACCCACTGCCACCGCCCTCTGCACAGTTCCTCAGGACACATTCGGTGACATCTGTCCACGCGGGTGCCACAAGGCGTATTAAAACACCCCAAGGAATTGGCCTTGACGTGTAACGGTCATCGGCCAACGTGCGCATTGGCCAGCGCCGCCCTTCCTCTGTTTGGTCTTCTAGAAGGCGAGGGCGCCCGGGCGAAGAGCGGGAATCAGCCTTCAGTCTGCAGGACGGCGATCTCACCGCTGTCTGTAACCGCGAGACGAGCTCCACGCAACGCAATTTTCCAGCTTTTAAGACTTGCTAATCCTCTGTAAGCCCCAGAAGCCACACAGCGTCTGTGATCACATGCAAACCAGCTCTGCTAATCTCTTCAAAGGGGATTTTCCCTCCTTCGCCCCGGTGCCCGCGCAGCCCAGCGTGGAGCCACTGGCAGCACCTTGCAAAGGCCCGGTGCGTCGGCGACTCGGCTTTGATCCAGGACTGCCGACCGCGCGGAAGTTCTCTCCCCAGTGCTCGCCGTCTCTGGGTCCTTAGCCACTGATGGCGTCCGTGGGCACGGCAGCAGGCGTGACTGTAACTCACGCGACGTCCCCGCGGGGGGACCTGGAAAACCGCCCTGAGTCTGACACGTCGAGTTTCCAGGGGTATCCAAGGGTTTGGGCGGCTGGGCTTCGTAGCTTAGCAAATTATGAAAACACTTCATGATAATCATAATCTCTCACGTTTCTGAATGCAAGTTCTGTTCTACACCGAGCATTTGAAATTCTTATGTGTGATGTAGGTAGCTTTCCGTACACAGTTAACGTCGTTTTAAATGACATAAAAAGGCATTATCTATAAAAGGGGAGGGTCGCGTCGTCCGAAGAGGCACGGGACTTTCTTTAACAATTGGACCACAATGGAGCAGTGGACGTCCTTTATAAATCCTAGCTGGACACACTTCATCTTAGGACAGACAGACCTACATAATCCATGTACGTTCCAGAAAGAGAAACTAGTCGAATCAGGGTGTTCAAGGACACCGACACCGACGCTCGCTTGGCCCTGCGGTTCGTGACGCTGTCCTCCAGCTCTGCTTTCACTTGCCCCAAACCACAGCCCAGACCCACGCGCTCAGCCTTGCGAGCGGTGCCCTGGGAAGGTCACCGCGGGGGGTCGCCTGCGTAGTGTGACGTCACGCAGCCCGCGGGCCCTGCTTCCGTCCTGGCGACCGCCTGAAAGCTGCCTTTGGCAGGAGGTGCGTGTCCTTTTGTTGTTATTTGGCACGATTAACAGGATTTTAATTTAGTGCCTCTGCTGAGAATTGGTGGTTGAAATGCTGAGACGTGGCACAGGAAATCACTGAACATTTTGTCTAACGCACCTAAAATCAGACCATCACAAATTCTTCTTTCTCCACATAAAATTCCAGAACCAGGGGTAGCGAGATAGATGCCCTTGGAAAAGTTTACATGAGCTTTAGGAAACATAAGCAGGAAAATGCATACATTCTCAGGTTTTTGGTTGGTGGTTTGCTTTTTTTGTTTTTTGAAACCCATATTGCGAATTCAAAGAGCCACAATTAGGTTAAAGAAAGAACAATAATTTGTCTTTATCGTAATGATTGATTGCAATATTTTCAAAACATGCCTGTATTTACACATCTTTGTACCTACCTGCGTGTCTGTGTATCTGTCTACCCACCCACCTCCCTCATCCATCCAGCATCGCTAAGAAGTGGAGCCCCCGGTTGGCAAGAGAGAAAGACTAACAACAGTTGCCTCATCATCGCGTGTTTTTAGTTCATCTCCTTTTTGACCCGGTTTTAGATACAGGAGGGGGGCGTCAGAAACGCGGGCTTCCTGAGACCCTCGTGCGTCTGTGACACGAAGCCCGGGTTTCTGTCTCTGTGGGCCTCGCGGCGCCAAGGGGGGAACTGCAGAGCTGCCGCGCGTCCACGACCCCCCTCTGCCCCCGCCCCCCGCCCCGGCCTTGCGGTCAGTCCGTAGGGCGAAGGACTGGACGTGGGACAGCGAAAGCCTCTGTGGGCCTGCGCTGGGAGCCGCTGTCCGGCGTGGCCCACACGGGGCAGCGCCCCGCCCGGCCCCCACAGGCGCCCCCTCCGGCCGAGTGCCCGCGGACGCGGCTCCCGCCTCGCGGCTGCTGCCCTGACCCTCCGGGAGGCCTAGGCAGCGAAACGCGCAAGAACTTCGTGACTTTGCTGCTCGCGGCCGCCCTCGCGCGTCCGGTTGTCACCCCGTCAGCACAGAGCTCGCTGGAAAGTGAGATCGACTCCGGACGGAATGGCGCAGAGCAATGCCAACCACTCAGGGACCGCGCCGGACACAGGAAGGGCGACCGGTGCCTTCGGCCAGTTTCCTTGTCACGTTTGGATAAACGCTGCTGGGCCGTGGGAGGGGAATCTGGTACTGGAACAACAGCACCTGCTGAGTAGCTCACGCAGGGCGTCCTCAGAACACCAGTCTGGTGAGCTCAGGTCCACCCGGGAGCGAAGCTACGGGGCGGGGCGGGGCAGCGTGTGTTTGCCCGTTAGGAGCTCAGCGGCGCCGTCCTCTGGGGCTAGGGGACAGGTCTCAGGATTCTGAGTGTGCCCGCAAGCTGCACCTCAGCCTGAGGCCCCGCCGGCCTGTGCTGCGCTGGGCGGAGTCCCGCATCGCTACCTGTCTGGCACCAGAGCCGAGAATTACAATAATCATCCCTGGTTGGTTTCATGCTTCCGTGGCTTGATGGTGTCCCACGTGACTAGTAGATCCATGTCATATATTTCTGTGCAGAAAAGATGTGCCGAAAGAAAATGTCAGCTTTTGAATAAAACTGTGTCCAAATTTACTCCCAAATGAAATTGAAAAGAAAATTGGAAGCATGACTTTTAGAAGGATTTACGGCTCGCTTCTCTGGGTGATCGGGCAGCGTGGCGTTCGTGGTGGTCAGCGAAGTCCTAAGGACGATTTTGTGTTCATCTCTGCGCCAACCTGACATCTCCCAAAGTCCCTTCAAGTGCAGTGGAATGTAATTAGCCGACAGCTTGGAGCTTGATTAAAATGCCACATTTTATAAATTTATGTTCCTCTTCTGTGCCTCCCTGGAAGGGAACGACTGAATTCGACTCGATCTGAGTGCTGGGCAAAGCGTTCGTTCATTAAAGACAAAGGAGGTGCTCTCCCAGGCGCAAATCCGGGAGTTTCCAGAAACTTCTTATAGTGTACAGGTCCATGGTTTATCAAAACTAAGCCTGCAAATCATTTTGTGGATTCTGATTGCCAGTCTTTGAAAACAAACGCTATAAAGTGGATCTCCCGGATGATTTTAGATGAGTAAATAATAAAATTAATAATAGAATTAGAGACCGGCTTCTATGAATTTCCTAATGAGGGAGCTGGAGGTTTGGGCGTGGGGGGTGGTCGCTGGGCCCAGATTCTCACCCCTCCCCCTGGGCCGGGTTTCCAGCCCCCCCCCCAGGCGCCTTCCCACACCTGAGCTCGCGTGGGTAGCGGGTAGCGAAGGGCTGCTCCCGTGGGGTCATTCTCCAAAGTTCTCCAAGCCCTCCAGCCTGGGTTGCAGGTGGTTGTGCACTGAGCTTCAGTGGGAAGAAAATTCCTCAGGGAAGGAAATAGTTGCAAGCTTATAGTTAGAAGAAAACCGGGGCTTATATTGAGTTGGATGGGGGTCTCAGAACAGGGGCGGGTGCAGGCAGCTTCTGCTCCAGCTACCTCTCAAAAGATAAGAATGTATCGCTTGCCCATCGCAGCAGGCGCTGCCTGGGGCGCTGCCTGCCCGCGGTCTGCTAAACACTAACCCCGTTCCCCCGCCGCCAGGCAGGCCGGTGCAGGGGAGACAGGGCCGGTGGAATGGGAGGCGCCGCCATCTGTGACCAGCAGCGCCTGCCCTACTTCGTACATGTTTTGGAAAAGCACTTGTTCCGCAAAAGGACACAGCTGGAGCGTGTATCTGTAAATACTGGCCCGTCGGCTGAGAGGCAGCCACAGGGAGCGGCAGGCTCCACCCTGAGTGCCAGGGAATGGGAAGCTGAGCAGGGCCGTCCGCCCCGGCTGCGCAGCCCCGGGCGAGGGCCGGGAAATGAACGGGGGAAAAGAGCTGCGTCGCAGGAGGTCACTCGGGTCCCGCAGGCAGGGGGCGCCCGAGCTCCAGGCCGGGGAGTCAGAGGGTGTGGGCGTGGGGGCCCCGTGATCTGACTCAGGCCCGGACACCCGCCTGCCCTTGCGGGCTCTCACCGGGGTCTTCACTCGTGTACCCGGAAGCCCCTGAAGTCACCGGCCAGGTGTATGCGCCTGTGTGAATAGACTCTTCTCCGAAAAACCTCCGTGGCCGCTGCCCGATGCCTAGGAGGCCTCCAGGGCCCCAGAAAGATGGGGATCCAGGTCCCGAGAAAGCGAAGGACTTGGTCCTGCCAGGGCTCTGAAGGCGCCATCTCGCAGGCGCAGGGGCGGAGCAGAACCGAGGGGTGACAGGCCGCCAAGCCCGTCACGCTGACACCCAGCCAGGCCGGGTGGGGACAGCGATCGATGGCGGCGGCTCCGGCGACTCCAGGCGGGACCTGCAAATGCCCTCTGTTCATTATGTCCCACAAGTTGAATGTCAGCGGATTGAACCCTTGCGTTCAGAAGTGGTCACACGACGTCTAGATTTTCCAGATTCGGGCCATTCAGGGCGGAGCCCGGGGTCACGCGTGGTTCAGGAGCCCTGGAATGTGGCTGGTGAGCGACCCACGTGGGAACGGTCCTATTCCAAAGGTCTCTTGTCTCGTATAATGAGTGTATTTTATTTCACACTTTTGCTGTTTGAATGCAGCTTCCAGGAAACTTTAAGTTCTTCGTGTGGCTGTCATGTGTCTGTGGGACTGTGTCCCCGCAGACGCTGGGGAGACCCTGACCCTTGGTGCCTTTAACGCCGTGTGGCAGATGGTGACGGGCACTATGGGCGAAAAGCAGAGCGAGAGGGAACAGGGGCGGGGCTGGGGCACGCGCCTGCCAGTTCGGGGCGAGGCGGCCGCTTCCCGAAACTGAACGCTCCAAGGGCCGCGCTGGTGGGGAGGGACCGCGGGGGGAGAGGACCGGCCGCCGTAGGGCCCTTCCTGGGCAAGCTCTCCCGGCCTGTTCGGAATAACAGGGGGACCGCCGGGGCCGGGGCAGCGTGGGTTACAGACAGGGCGGGAAGCGAGGGAGGAAGGTCAGAGAGGCGAGGGCGAGGGAGGCGGGCTGACGTGGCGTGTGCGAAGACACGGAGGTGGAGTCTGGATGAAACGGGGGTCCAGCGAGGGCTTTTGAGGGGAGCCGTGGCCCAAGGTGACTTGCCAGCTGGGACGCGGCGGCCAGGACGCCGAGAAGCGAGCGTGGGAGGAAGCAGGAGGCCCCTCGCAGGCCCTGGGCGATGCCGTGGGCATGAAGCGGGCGGCAGGTGCCCGCTGAGAAAGGCTCAGATCGCAGGCCGCTCAGCATGCCAAGCAAACGTGTCGAAACTTCAAGGTTCGGAAACAGGGAGATGCGCAGGTTGCTATCAGTCTGCCAGAGTAACACAGAATCCATGCCTAGGTCTGTTTATGCAGAGATTTGATCTCTGTTCCATTTCCCCCTGCACGGCTCTATTCGTGTGTCACTTAAATGGGCACAGAGGTTTCTCGGGAGCATCACCCTCAGCGTGGAGAGCTTTGTGTACTTGATTATCAGACGTGGGCCTTTCCTGTGTGGCGTCTGTCTGGAAGTTGTGCGCGAACCCTCGGATGGATGGTAATAAGAAGTGTTTGTTCAGCAGTGGCAGGTCCCAGATTGTTACCCTGTTGCGAACATATTTCACGTATTCATCTTCCTCGGTTTAAACCTCTTTTGGTAGCCTTTCCTTTTCTCTGGGCATTACATGTGAAATAAAAACGTGTAGGGCTTCATGTTTTCACTTTCCAGCTTCTCCCGTGGAATTAAGCACAATTGTATTTATAGAGGAGGCCTCGTGGACCTTGTTGTGCATCAACGCTGCCCTCAGTCAGGACCTGAAAAATGAAGGAAAGATTTTTCCCGCGTTGTGTGACGTTAGGACCGAGGCTCCGCTTTGTGAAGCGTCTCCGTGGAGACCTGCGATGCTGACTTTGTATTGAGGGGCCCGGGGCTCTCCGAGGAATTCACCTGCACGGTGTCAGACATAGGGGGGCCGATGGAGAATGAGAACAGGGATCCCCCTTAGAGTCTGCCATGGCCTCAGTCCCTTCTTACCTGGTACCGGGTAAAACAAAGGCTTCATTTCTTATTTGTTTTATTTCACCCTTGCCTCAAAACATGCTTATTGGTTTTAGAGAGAGGGGAAGGGAGGGAGAGAGAGAAACATCTGCGTTGCCTCTCTCATGGGCCCCGACGGGGACCGAGCCGGCAGCCCCGGCATGTGCCCTGACCGGGAACCGAACTCGCAGCCTTTTGGTTTATGGGGTGACGCTCCAAGCACCGGAGTCACACCGGCCAGGGCAGTTCTGAAGTTTTTGAAGGGGATCATAATATTCTGTGTTTGCTCATTTCCACTGGGTGACAAGCTCTGCCTTACATTCATGTCCCTCAGATAAGTGTCACATAGCGTTTTGTGCCCCCAAACCTAATGGAAGTTGTTCCTTCTAATGGGGTTATTTTTTCCTCAAGAGACTAGCCTCATCACAGTGTGAACGACTCATTTGTTCAAATCCATTAGGAACCACCACCCAACACGCCGATCGATTTAAACAACTTGTCCTGGACTTCGGAGAGCTTGCCTTTTGAAGGCAGAATTCAATGGCTGGCGAGGCTGCAGTCCCCGTGGCCCCCGCATCTGAACTCTGACCCCAGTTCCCTGGCTAGGAGCCTCCATGGGTTCGGCCAACACGTCCGAGCCTCCGTTTTCTCCGGCGCGGACACAAGGGGCCTTGCCTGGCGCCGCTGCCCTGGGCACACAGCGGGGTGCTGACTTGTGCAGCCACCCTCAGTTCTGGGCGGCTCGTGGCCCCCACCGCGCAGACCCCTCCCTCGCTGCCCCGCCCAACCTCTCCCTGCCGCCGCCTCGGTTCTGCTCAGCCAAGGTCCCGTGGCCACGTGGGCTCACGCGGACAAACCAGGAGACCGTGGCTCCTGGAAGTCAGACGCTTGGCGACCTTCATGACGCCTGCCCAGGACACTTTGCCGGTACCTGCCTCAGAGGCCGCACTGGGGCCAAGTCGAGGCTGAAGTGGAAGTTTGCAGCATCGGCAGATGCACAGCCCGATGCTGATGGAATTCTAGTTGTCATGGCAACACTAAGGCCAGCGCACCTCTGCCAGGGGGCCTGGACATCCCACACCCCGCAGCGAAGTCCCGGGCACGCGGGCGGCCGTGCCTGCACGGGACCAGCCTTGCCCTGAAGCCGGGCGGCTTTGTTCCCTGGAGCTGAGGAACCAGGTCCAGGGAGGAGGGGCCGATCCCCTGCCTTCTCTCAGGCTCCTCGGCGCCCGGGGGGCCTCGGGGGCCGCCACCGCGTCCTGCAGCCCCCGGGGACCCGGAGGCTGGAGAAAGAGCATAAACCTGGCCAGGGACGTGGGAATGCTGGCACCGCTCTCGGCTGTAAATGGCAAAGGCAGACACGAGGCTGGGAGAGGAGCTGGGTCGTCTCCCGCAGCGGCCAAGGTCGCTGCAAGGGCATGGGACGGCGCGGGGACGGGGGCCTGCTGAGCTGAGTGACGTGGCAGCGGGGCGGGCGGGGGGCGGTGTGTGTGTGTGTGTGTCCCAGATCCACCCATTCATTGGCGGTTGATCGGGGTTCACGATGTTGAAAACACAGCACTCGGAAGAAAATTAAACGCACCTGCGAGAAAGGGAAGCTCAGGGTGCAGAGGGAGTGGCAGACGCCCCCCTGTCTCCTTCCCTCCTCGCGCCCCTGGATGGGGCTCCGGTGGGCGGGAGCCAGTGCCGCCCTGCCCGGGGTGGGAGGAAGCCGTGCTGCGGGGCGGCCCTGCCCGTCCTGGGATGCTCGGCGGAAGCCCTGCGTGCCCACCCCGTTCTGACACCTGGTGTCTCCGGACGCTGCCGGACGACCCCCGGGGGCGGAGTTGTCCCTGGCGGAGACCCACTGCCCCGGGCCCGCGGTTCAGACTGGGGTCGGCAGTGGACCATCCCCGGGGGCTGTGGACGCCTAGGTTGCCAGGCCTTGGCTCCCAAATCCCCGTCGCGGGCCTCGGAGCTGCCTGGGAGCCGGCGTCCCCGCGGACTCTGCAGGCGCGGCGGGCGCTGCCGGCCTGGACCAGGCGCGCTGAGAGCCACAGCTTCCTGCGCAGACGCCCACCGCGCGCCGAGGGCCCTCCAGCCACGGGAGGGGACACAGCGCCAGACAGTCAGGGACCTCGGGAGCAGCCGCAGGAATTAGGGCAGAGGTTGGTGAATAAACGCCTCCTGTCCCTCACCGCCCGGGCCTTCTCCCGCTCGGTCTCCCAGGGGACCCGGCAGGGCGAGCCCCGGGGGCAGGCGGCAGTGACCCGCTCGTTAACCCGGTGGCCTCGTCCCTCACTGTCCCCCGGCGCCATCCTCCTCGGGCGCTTTCCGGGGTCACTTCCCCAGTAAACTGCATGTGCCCCCAGCCTTCCATCAGTGACGCTGTCTGACCGAACCCAGTTAAGCCATAATCGTAACAATAATTTCTGGGTTTTTATTTTTAAGGACTGTTTAGCTTTTCCCGTCCAGCGCAGGCGTCCCCAGCTGGAGGCAAATGTGTGCCCTGGGACGCTGGCAACGTCTGGGGTCGTTGCTAGAGTCACATTGTGAACAACAGTCCCCAGCAGGGGGTGACGGGAGTGCGGGGGCAGGGGTGGGGAGCCCCCGACACCTGCCCCGCACGGGGCGCCCCATGAGGAAGGGCCGTGCGCCCCGGTGTCAGCAGCGCTGAGGGAGGTGGAGGCAGTGGCTTGGCCTGAAGGCCCCCACCCGGGCGCGCGAGCGGAAGGGAGAGCCGTCCTCGCGGGCCGTGGGCTGGGCCACGCCGCCCCACCGCTGAGTCCGCAGTCACTGCGGCTCGGCCGCCGCCACCAGGGGCGCTCTCGGCCCCGGGGGTCGGCCTGGTCCTGCCGTGCCGGTTCTCGGTTGACGTAATCCTGGCCCTAATTGCGTTCCTAACCGGTGACCCTGACCCCTGACCCTCACCCCGGCCCTCACCTCCACAAGGCCGTTGCCTATTCATTTTTTATTGAATGTATTGGGGCAACATTGGTTAATAAAATTACATAGGTTTCGGGTGTGCAATTCTATAATACATGGTATTGTGTGCTAGGTCTTTGAACTCCTTTAAAAAGCACATTACCAAAAGCGGATGCTCCATTTTCAATGGATAAAATGTCATGAAGGACAAAACTGGAGCAAATGGCTCATGGAGATTCTGCAAGTCTTGCCCCCCTGCGGGTCCCCCCGCCCCTGCCCCCGCCCCGGCAGGAGAGAGACAACAGCGGGCGCTGCGCGTGCGGAGGGGCCGCGTCAGGGCGGTGGGCGGGAGGGCGCACCTGCGCGCCACGTGTCCCGGGGTGGGACGGGGAGTCCGGCTGTGTCCGGCTGTGTCCGGGCTGAATCTGGCTGAGTCCGGCTGTGTCCGGCTGTGTCCGGCTGTGTCCGGCTGTGTCCGGGTGGAGGGCTGAAGCGCGGAAGGCAGCTCGGGGCGGGCGGGCGCGGCCCCTGCTCCGCCTTCCCCGTCTGCTCCTGTTGCCGCCTTTCAAAGCTGCTCCTGGCATCTGACAGCCAGGGCGTTCTTCTCGCTGTCACCGTGTGTTAGGATGAGCAATAAATGTTCAATCAAGTGACACCCAAAGGAACCAACCCCGGTACATGGGTGATAGGCCGCGACCGAAGACAAGACGCACTGGGTAGAGCCAAGTGTTTTATTTTTACGTATAAAAACTGGACATAAGTAAACTAGCTTGTGGGACGTTGATTGGAAAAGGAGAGAGGAAATGGGAATAGGAGAAGGACCTGCACTTAGATATACCCTCTAAAATAGTAATTTCTCAACCATTTTTAAATATAAATGGATCGTCTCAGTTTTTGAACTTGGTAGTATATTATTTTCAAAAATACAACTCTGTCAGTTTTAGTAAGGATGGAAGAAAATAAGCTACATTTTCAGCATATTATGCTTTATTATTTCAAGAAAGGTAAGAACACACCAGAAATGCCAAAAAAAATAAAAATAAAAAAGATGTGTGTGGCGTATGGAGAAGGTGCAGCGATGGACCGTGCCAAACGCGGTTTGCGAAGTTTCCTACGGGAGGGTTCTCGCTGGACGGGGCTCTGCGGTCGGGTAGAGCAGCTGAAGTTGACAGCAACCAAATTGAGACATTAATTGGGAACAATCAATGCTCTACCGCACAGGAAATAGCCAGCACACTCCAGATATCCAAATCAACAAAGTGATGAGTGAAAATGAAAAATGTGTCTTTTATTTACAGAAAAAAAACCCCACATACACATTTTGGCCAACCCAGTACTTGATTCAGCCCATGCCTTGCTTGTAAAAATCTAGTTGTAAGGTGATCACTACCTTTCACTCCGTAGGTTGTCTTTCCACGTGGAAGGTGGCAGTTCACGTGACAGGTTTTCTGGAGAACGTGCAGTAACGTGTGTGTGAGAGGCGGGGCCGGGGGAGGGGTGGCGGCCGGCCTGGGGGTTTCTTGTGAGGCACAAAGTTTTAGGGAAAGTGTTTCCGTATTTCCCTGTGGAATGCTCACTGCACTCAGGGAAGATGCTACCCGCGCCCCCTGTTGTATGTAGGCACCAGGATGCAACAGTGTATCCTGTGTCACCCAGGCGTTCCGGGCGCAGCCTCAGTCAGGTCCTCATTCGCTCATCAGAGAGCCTGACTAAAGAGACGGTAAAATCTATGCGAAGTGGGCGAAGAGCTCGTGCATGTCCATATTTTGTGATTCATTTTCTGTGTATTATGATTAAGATTAAAAATGAACTCATGAGACTTCCATATAGAAAGGGACCAGCTAAACCAGCGTTCTCGGTGACAGAAACACCTAAATGTTTCAGCCGCGCATGCCGCTTTACTTTCGCTTGCGTCATCCTCACTAAGGGGGACCAGTGCGCTGAGCTAGGTGGGCGCGCCTTCCCCAAGTCCGCCCAAGGCCGGGCCGGAGACGACCCTATTCTGGGCGGTAGACACACTGTGAGGCCACATGGCCGCTTAGGGAGTGACCAGATCTAACTTGAGTTTGCAGAGTTTATGAATGGAACCCAGCATGGAATTTTCATTCCCTTTTGAAACGCAACGAGAATTAAGAACAGTCACAGCGACCTGTACTTGGTGTGATTTCTATGTCTCTAGCCTCAGGGTTTGGGCTACCGAACCGATACAGTTCTCCCCCCTGCGAGGCTACCTGGGAATCAGGAATAGACTCGCGTGAGTATTCGCCCGTGTGGGAAACGGTGCCCGTCGCCGGCGCAGTGGGCATCGGCGCCTCCCGGAGGGGAGGCCCTGAGGCGACGCTTTGCTGGAAAGTAGCTCCGTTCCCGAGGGCAAGCCGAGCAGCCATGCAGAGAAACAGCGTCACCGCCTGGAAAACGACATTCTGACATCCAGGCTCGGCCGAGCGGCAGGGCGAGCTCGAGGGGAACCTCTGCGCCAACGCCATCACGCTCTGAGCTCCACAACCCGGGCGACCCCGTAGGAAACAACGTCGCCGCCGGCAGGAGCTGCTGGGGAATGTGGGCGCTGATGGCGTTTTAGGACGTGGTTCTGGGACATCGCAAGCAGGATGGCGGGGCTGTGGCAGGTCGGCCACTGCCTTCGGACACGGCCACCGGGGGACCTGGCTCGGGCCGTGGGCCCACGTCAGCTGCCACGACCTGGCTGACGTCGCGACAGGACATCGATGAGGCGGGAGTCCAGCATGGGGCCGTGAACACAGTACATATTGTGACAGCTGTTATGTCAGAGTTCATTTTTAAAAAGTATCAAAATTGGTGAATTTTGTGCAGCCATTTTAATACTGAAGATGGAAGAAGATACGCAACATTTTCAGTGTATTATGCTTTATTATTTCAAGAAAGGTAAAAACGCAACTGAAACGCAAAAAAAGATTTGTGCCGTGTACGGAGAAGGGGCTGTGACTGACTGAATGTGTCCAAAGTGGTTTGTGACGTTTCTTGGTCCTGCTGACAATCTGGCCAAATAATTCCTTGCTGTGGGGTGGCCTTATGCGTGGGAAGAGGTTTTGCAGCGCCCTGGCCTCTGCCCCCTGGGAGCCAATGGTGGGAGGTGGCCGACACGCTCCAAACACCCAAATCAATAACGTTATTGATGGAAATGAAAATTAGGTCTTTTACAGAAAAAACGTTATGGATTTTTGGCCACCCCAATACCTGGCAGGAAAGGAAGGGAGTGAGGTCCGCGGGAGGGTCCCTGCGCCTTCCCTGCGCTGTTGAGAGTGGCTTCCCCCCTCCTGGACGAGGCGCGTTTCCCAGGACGGCCCCCTCCTGGCTCAGGAGCACAACGCGGTCCGAGCGTCCTGGCCCCGGCTGGTGTTTCTTAAGTTCCTTTAACCCAAAGCAGCTGATAGGCCCAAGCGGCAGGTTTTGGGGTAACATGACCCGGTTTCCGTCGCTACCTCGCCACCATGTACGTCAAAAAATAACAAAACCACCTTTCTCCTTCCAGCTGAGGCATTATGAAATGTTCTGGTACTTTGTGTCTTGCGCTTCGCTAGTTCCAGGCTGGAAAAAAAGTACAATTTTCCGCCAGTCAAGCCCCAGTTTCGAGGTTTTGATGCTATTGTTCAAGAAGAGGAGCCAGAGAACTGAGATAAAACTATAGCTGTTCTTTTCCCTTCTGAAGCTCGAGAGCACTTCCCTGGGAAGGCGGCAGCCCCACCCCCACCTCCCCGCCCCGGCAGGCAGAGCCTCCCGAGCCTCGGTCCTCGGGCCACAGACAGACGGGCGACCCGCCGGGTCGGGCGCCTCCCCTTCCCAGGCTCTGCTCTGAGGGGATGATTTCATTCCCTGCTTTGAGAGAAAGGGAGGGTGAGGGTATTAGAGGCAGGGTTTACACTGTGGGTCCTTTCCTCATGAAAAAGACCCCCAGATATCACTGGTTAATAAAATGAATGAGGTTACAGAACAAAGCGAGGCGTGTTTTCAATCATCCAGTTCCCTTTCCAAAGGAAGAAGCCCCTTCGCGACCCGTGGGCGTGGACCTGCGTCACCGGGGGCCGTGGGCACTGGGGAGGCGTAATTGGAAGACGGGGGAACGCTCCTCCCGCTCCCGGGACACAGGCCTGGGTGCCCCCTGCACCCCCTCACCGCCACCGCACCTCCGCCGGCTCAGTCCGACAGCAGGGCATTCGGACCCGGGGCAACAATTAGAGACAAAATAAAAGGCCGCCAGACTCTGATCTGTTCCAGGTGTAACGTGGATCCAGCAGCTGTTCGGACAAATCCCAAACGATAAATCACTTTTCACTGGACAGTGTTTCTGGGGGGGCGGGGAATACAAACCTCCCCCCTTTTTTGTAAATGCCAACCAGTTCTGGAAAATCCAGGACGAGAACATTCCGTTGACCTGGAAGAAAGTCAACAGGGGTTTGAACGTTGAGGGGGCTGCGGAGGTCCCGCCAGGTGTCTCTGGGCGGGACGCACACGGGGACCGTGGGTCGGGTCGGCCTCGCGTCGGTGGGAGCCGCGTGGGGCGCGCAGAGGGCCCCAGACCCGCCCCACGGCCGGCCACGCTCCTACAAAGCACTTGCCTTGGATTTTTCATAGCAAGGCAGTTTTGGTAACAATATTATGTAAATAAATAGGTCTCATCCAAAGCTATATGTTATCTTAAGTAATCTGTCGTCGTAGATTCTTTTCTGGTAATAAGGAAGTTAATAGGAAATGTATGTAGTTGCTATGGCAACGCGCACAAGTGTATTTCTCTTGAAGGGAAGCACGTGATTAATTTGTCTTTTAATCTCTTTTATTACGAGAATGTCTGTGAAATGCAGTAACAGAGATCTGTAGTCCTAATCATTTTCCTTTTTTTTCCCACTGCAGTCCTCTAAATAATGTTTTCACATTAAAAGACATTAATTAGTAGAATTATTTTGAACTTGAGGAAAAAGACTATGTATCTCTTCTTTAAAAAATACAGAACACTTCTCAACCAGTCAGAGTCCTTTGTGTCACTTCACATGGGATGGAGTTCATTAATGCTTCACCCAAACGAGTTCTAAATTTAGGAGTCTTTTATCACTTCACATAACGCTCTTATTTAAAGTAAAAACATTCAGCCTAAGGAGGTAAATGTACCATTGCCCCAGAATGTATTAACATATTTTCCTTTTTTGTCGTGTTGTTTGGCGTAAAGTTTCCTGGACAAGCATCTCTATCTCTGCGTCACGACGCAGGTTTTCCTCACAAAGAGCCCTCCCTGGAGGCTCCGTCAAATGGCGTCGAGTGGCTCTCCCCCATTTCCCTGCTCTGACGCTGGTCCCTGTTTCCAGCCGTGGCTGCGAAGGGGAAGCCAGGCGATGGGAGTGGGGGCGGGCTGTGGGCAATGCAGGGGCCGAGGCTGGGGACCCGCTGCTCCGGGCACAGGCGGCAGCTGCCCCGCCCCGGCGAGTGTCGCTGTGGGAACAGACGTGTGTCTTTCTGATTTTAGGGAGACGCCAGAGTTCTGAGTGTGCCGTGGACTTTGTCTGCATGTCAGTCCAGGAAGGAAACTCATACAGTTTTGAAAGGTGTTCCTTGATGGTCAGAGCCACCCGCCGTTCCCATCCGCTGTCCCTACCCCCGGCAACGTCCGCCTCGGGACTCGGCGTCGTGGGCTGCTGCTCTCTGCGGCCCCGGTTCAGCTCCAAACTTTACGTTCTTGCATCAGAGGCGCAGGAATCCACGTGTGACCGATGGGCCGAAATTCACGTGCGGAGCCCGCAGCGGCCCTGGCAGGTGGACCGCTGGCGGCTTTAAAGTGAGCGATGAGCCCAGACCTAATGCCTAACATTCTGTGTCGACACCGGGGGAGGCCCCGGGCTCCGTTTATATTTTATATGTATTTGCAAAATCTAGGCTGCATCTTTACATAAAACATAACTGAAAAACACCTTTAACTTTGAAATAAGGACAGGCTGACCAGAGGGCATCGAAGCTGCAAAACCAGTGCCTGAACTTGCTATGCGCCCTCACACAGCTGCCGCGCATGTTCCCGTCTGCACGAGTCCCACTTACCAAGGAAAGAAAAGCAATCTTGACCCAGGATGACTTTCCTCAGGTTCCATTCAAATGTCTCCCGCCCCCGCCCCCCCCCCCATGGGGCTCTCTCTGGCCCAGGACCCAGGCAGGGGTCCCACGTTGCTGCCGGCCTCAGGTCTCCCCCGCAGCGGGGACCCGGGTCTCAGTCTCCCTTTGTCTTCGCGTCCTCGGCCCCTTAGGAGAGACCCCACCCGTCACCGTGTCCCACAGCCCAGGGTGGGCGTGTCCGAGGACGGTTCTGATTCGGATGAGCCTTCCCCGCGAGACCCCGGCAGACGGTGGCATGTCCTTCTCAGGGCACCGGGGGGCCGGCGGCAGGACTCGCCCGTTGCCGGGGACGTTCACGGTGATCCCCCGGTCAAGGAAACTTTTATTTTCAACCCTCTCAGATAAATGACGGACACTATCGATGTCGTCAGTCTTTTTTTTAAAAATATTTTTGAGCAGTCAGTATATTTCTTCATTAGACGCCGTCTCCAGCGGAGCCCATTGTAACGGAAGACAATTAGCTCTGACTAGAGTCCGGGTCATCACGCAGCTCCGTGCTGCACTTACGCACTCACTAAATGAAGACCAGCGTGTAACAGGGACATTGGTCCTTCCCACACGGTGCTGTTTTGCTGTGACTGTTTGTGAGGAAGGGGACGCTCGCCTGGCCTGCCCGTGGAAGGGCGCCGCCCGGGCGGGGTCTTCGGCAGACACGTTTCTCGTGGCTGCCGATTGCACGTCTTCTGCGCTAGGATGTCCGTCTAGTTCAGTGAAGGGACTTGTGACTAGCAACGCTGAGGGGTGCTGTGACACCCCTGAAAAGGGAAGTGACATTTTTTCCCACCCCTTTGATCCTAGCAGTATCTCTGATGCGTTTCCCCAGAGGCATAAACTCTCCGAAACCGTCCCCGGACATCGGCCTAGGGCCCCTGAGGTTCTTCCGGGACGCAGAATCTGGGACGAAGTCGGCTACGGCTCCCAGTTGCCACTGTCTCGTAACCGCGGGAGGGCTGTGTGCGGCGGCCGGGCCAGGAGCGGGGGTTGGGGGGCCCTCCCCCATGGTACCTGTTGTAGCTACGCAGGAGCTGGGGGAAAAGGACGTTTGCCTTAAAAAGAAACAAAACAAAACCTTCACCACCCACGTTGACGCTGGTCTCCTGGAATAAGAAATTCAACAGGAGCTGCTTCACCCAAGCACTGAGTTCCCAGCCTTTTCTGCATCCTTTCTGATAGTCGATCAGCGGGAGAGGGGCCAGGATGTGGAGCCTGGCCGGCTGGAGGGAGCCGAGGCCGGACACCCGTGCGCGGCTCCCCGGTGGCCAGGGAGGCGGCAGGAGTCCCGCAAGCCGGCGCAGACGGGGGCTCTTATGTGTCCGGGATGTCTGGCATTGAGTGGATTGTACACACTCCGCAGTCAGAGTTTGGAAATCAAAAAAGATATCAAATCAAATAAAGGAGACTTTGCCCTCCTTTAAGGTTTTTTTTACTTTTTGGTTTTGTAATAGCGCCATTGTTTTTGCCTGAGGACCTACCCCCTCTGCATTGCAGGCTGCGTCAGAAGAGTAAGAGACGCAAAAAGGCAGCCTCTTCTTCATCTAACTCCAAATGGGCTCCCCTGGGCTTGTGGCCTGAGAGACGTCCACCCCTGCGTGAGGAATCCTGAGTACGAGACGTTGGGAATGAGGGTGTTCCTCGGGCGACCCCCTGAAAGTATTCAAGCTGGTTTTGCTCGCCTTGTCTCTTCAGCTGCCTAGGTTTTATCCTTTCCACGGCGACGGTTTGTTCAGGCTCGCCTCGATTCCCGTCCTTCCAAAACTATTTTATCTATTTGTCTATTGTCTACTTCTATCTGTCTACCTGTGTATCTACCTACCTACCTATGCACACCTACGCACACCTACGCACATACCTACACACCTGTCGGTCTGGGTTTGGAATCCCAAGGGTAGTTTCTGTGGCTGGTGGTAAGATGCATGTTGAAGCCACCGCAGGATAAAGTCTGTAAATAAGTAAGGGGGATTGCATCTCTGATTTTGATTAATATCACAGTTTTAAAAGCCCTAAGAATGTAAGCTTGGATGAGAAAATATAAGTTACAGATTAAATGTTAGCCCGAATAAGAGATATAATAGATACATATTTTGTAGCAATTTTCTCTCATTAAAAAAAGTGACTGGATTTAATTTTTCTGGCAGGAAGACACATTTTGTGTTCACATATATGAAGTGATGACGGGGCATCTAGTCAATAACGTTGACCAAGATGCCCTGACGGCCCAGAGGGAGGAGCGACGTTCCACGGAGGGGAGTGAGCCCCATGCAGCGACAGACCGCGGGGGGCGGCCGGGTCCCCGGGGCTCAGGCCGCGCCCCTGCCCGTGTGGAAGGTGGGTCTCGTTTTGTTTTAAATCCTCTTCTCAGCTTGAGGATGGGCGTGTCAACGATCCCACGTCCTTATCGACCGTGTGTGAGCCTTGTTTCAAAGCCATGTTGGCCTCTCGCCCTCCGTCTTGTCCTCGGTTCTGCGCGTCACCGTCACGTCAGCAGGTCTGCGGACGACGAGAGCCCCGCGAAAGGAGCGGCGTGCAGCCCGCGTTCATAGACGGGCCCTCGGAGGGCACCCAGGAACCGCAGCTCCAGACCAGGCACGCCTGTCTGCGCCCTGGCGGGGTGGCTCGGTGCTTGGAGCATCACCCCACGCCCCTACAGGTCAGGGGGTGGATTTGCAGTCAGGGCGCCTGCCTAGGTTGGGGGTTCGATCCCCGTTCCAGGCGCGGATGGGAGGCAACCCGTTGATGTTTCTCTCTCACATCTCTTGCTCCCTCGCTCCCCGCTTCCTCTCTCTCTAAAAAAAATAAATAATAAATATATCATTAGGTGAGGATGTAAATAAAAAAATAAATAGAATTAAATGAGTGATACCCTGTCTTAAACACAAGGCTTCCAGTGACTTTTATATGAAGTCAATAAACTTTAATTGCTGTGCACTTGAATAAGCTTAATTGTTAATCGCATGGAACAAATATTCTCAGAATTTCTACCTCTCTAATGGCTCCTACAAGGAGAATCCTGGTTGTTAGCCGTCGTGTTTGTGAAGTGCTGGTTAAAGAGGGGCAGGGTTGTCGTCGTTCTTTGTCTGTGCTGAAAGCTGTTCATGCGTTTGCGCAGCCGGCCCTGATTGGGAGCCGCCTACAGGCCGGGTGCGTGGTGGACAGCGCAGTTACCGAGGTTGGTAGGACGGCGTCGTGGCCAACACAGGCCCGGCCGCCAGCCGCAGAGGGAGCCCAGCGCTTGAGGCAGGTGCTGCTGAGAAGGAAAGGTTTCCTCGTGGGCCCGCCACCTGAGGAGAGGGGGACTCTCGCCGCAGAGCCCTCCACCATGTCGCGGGGTGGGTGGGGGTTCGTAAGGAGGGAGAGGGAAGGCAGGGCAAAGGGGAGACCAAGGGGAGGGGGCTGGAGAGTCCTCTAAGTGAGGACGAGCTCGGTCCGTTCCAACAAGGACCTGGAAGCTGGGCAGGCGATGGCCCGGGGCGCGTCACCTGGCTTTATGGTAGGAGGGCAGGAAGTCCCCCGGAGCTGGCGCGGCTGAAGGTCCGGGTCTGCGTCTTCTGCGGGCGGTTCCAGGGATTCTCGAGCAAACGTGCTGTTCGTCTGCAAGCTGAGTGTTCGGTCGGCCTTTTACACGCCCAGTGCCACGTGGTCGGCCCGGTCGGCACAGCTCCCCACAGTCACAGCATTCGCGTCCTGCAGCTGCTCGGAGTTTACTTTAGTCTAAAGACACATACACGAGGTTCCCGACACGCTGCTTTGGGGTGCAAGAAACCGAATCTGTGTTTGCGCCCGGGAAGATGCGGGAAACCCAGGATGCCCAGTGCACAGCGAGGCCCGAGCCGCCCGCTCCCGCCTCCCCCAGCCCACGGGCGGTTGTCTTCTCCCTGGGCTGCGCTCACTCAGGCTCACGGCGGCTGCGGCGGCCGAGCGCGCCCCCCCCCCCCACCCCGCAGCAGTGTCCAAGGCCAGCGGGGCCGGGGCCGGGCGGGGGCCGGGGTCACAGGGTCTCCAGCTCTTTTTGAAAAGCAAGTAATTGCTCAGCCACCCCCACTCTCCGTCGGCCAGCATGGTACCCCGGGGCCATTCCAGTTCCCGTAATTAATAAAGACATTGGAATCACCAACTGGGCGTCCAGAAGCAGCACTTCAGCAGTTCGGATTTACCAGGCAAATTTGCTGGGGGCTGGAAGGCGCCCACACCGATCGAGCCTGCAGGCCGCCCAGTCCTTGGGCAGGGATCAGCAAGAAGTGGGGTGGGCGGCGGGTGCGGGTGTCCAGCCAGGTGCCGACGGCAGGGACACGGCTGTCGCTCGGGGCAACTAGCGCCTTGGGGCTGTGCACGCAGGAGCCTCCAACATTCTGCGCAGTCATCTGAGGCTGCAAAACCGTAACAGTTTTCGTGCCCAGTTGGTTAGTGAGGTGACAGGAGCACAACAGGGACTCACAGAAGGCGGGACAAGTCTCAAACGCTGGCCAGTTTTTATCAAAACATCATGCCTTCATTAAGAAAAACCCCTCGATTTCTCTGGAGTGAAAAGAAATGAGAATGAGAAAAAAGGAAGTGTCTCCTCTGTTCTGTGTCTAAGTCTGGATCAGGGGTTCCGGCCGCTTCGCCATCTCCACGGTGCGGAGGAGGATTCTCCGCCTCAGGAGGGAGTGGATTAGGAATCTTAACGAAACAAACGTAGGAAAAGAACCTCTGAGCCTCAGCTTGTGGACACACGTCCGATGCAGATGCATTTGTTCCCGAGTGTGTGTCAGTCACCTGCCTGTCCGCCCGCCCATCTCTCCCTCTGGCGCACGTTCAGTCACCATCAAGGCACACGCCTACCTCTGCGATTTCCCCTTGTTAATTCCATGTAATGAAATTCCATTTAACAGCGCTGCCTGCAGTCAATTCCATCATAATTTTCAGAAAATCAAAGCTGTTAAAAAGGGAATAAACCAAACCAACGTTTCAGCCAGAGAGAACTCGTGCATCTAAATGGCGCATTAGCGCCCTGCGCTCACAGACAGGAGCGCGGGCTGGAGCCTGGCTGCACCTTGGGCCCCGCGGAAGCGCCCCGCAGCCCTGCCCAGCCTCGCGCTCCTGGGCTCAGGCGGGGAGGTGACCTGCAGGCGGGTCCTGACCGCAGAGCTCAGACAGCACCTGCCGCTCCCGGGGAAGCTGAGGAGGAGACCCCCGGCCCAGCGTGAGGCTCGCGCCCTCCGAGCCCTCCGGGCGGGTAGTGTTTACACGTCTGCTTCCTATAAGGAGCCAGAGCCACCCCCAAGTCGGTGTTGGGGGGACCGGGAGTTTACACCCCTGAACGGGTGTCCACAGCCTCTGGGCAGAAACGCCCCATATTCACCTGCCCCCGGGAAGGTCCAGCGTGACCACTTTTAAAATCGAGGTGTGACCGGCACGCGGCAGTGCGGCGGCCGCGGGAGCGTAGCGGGGCTCGGCCCCTGTGTCCAGTGCAGCGCGGCCCCGCGGTCAGTCTAGTGGGTGCCCGTCGCCACTCAGTTTTGCAACGAGAATGTTTAAGAAACACTGTCCTAGAAATACAAACTGGGAGCCGAGTCGGCCCCAGGACGCGGGCCTGCCAGAGGGGCCGGAGCTCACCCGGACCAGGCGGGTACGGTCAGCTCGTGAGCGGCGAACGCCCCACTCCCCGGCCACCCCGAGGTCCCGCCGGGCGGGGAGGAGCGGCAGGGCGTCGGGGGGCTGTGGCCCTGAAACGGCGGCAAGGCAGCCACGGGGTGAACTGGGTGACGACCATTTTGGAAACCCTGGGAAACGTAACACTAGCCCCACGTGATAACGGGTCCTAACTACCTCAGCCCAGGGCCAGGAGAAATGCCCACAAAAGTTCATTTGACGTTGGTGTTCTTCTCGTGTTTTGCTTGTTTGTATGTTTTTATTGTAAACTATTCTTATATAGGGAACGCAGTGTAAAAATGCATATCTCAGGTATGAGAATAGCTGCATAGGAAAGGACCGTGTCCGAACGTCCTAAGTAAAGAGGCCGGCGTTGCCCGCCCCCCAACCCCTCACCACACGTGTCAGGCGTACTCACGCCTCCTCTCCTTCTAGGCACCCTCCCCCTTGGTAACCGCTACCCTGCCTCTTGCGGAAATGATTTCCTTGCATTTAATTTTATTAGTTTAGTTATTATATTTCCCTAAAGAACTAAACTTTAGTTTTATTTGTTCTTGAACTTCATTACATGGAATGGCACCGTATGACAATGTGCTTTCCTTCCCTCCCTCCCTCCCTCCCTCCTTCCCTTCCTCCCTTTCTCTTTCGGGCGCCGTGGTGTTTCTGGAGGTTTACCCGGTGCCCACGCCGCTCCTCCCGCAGGCCGGTGGTGGGCGCTGGCACCCCGCCAGCTCCGTCTGACCCAGGCCGCTGCCGCATTATTATTTGTGGCACCTGGACCCTGGACACGTCCGCGGGCTTTTGTGGCCGTGGCTGGTGTATGCCCTGCCCAGTGACATTCTCTCACAGCGGCACAGCCCCTCGGGGGACGTCCCCATCCTTGTCCTGGGCACTGGGGGCACCTGAGGTGGAGCTGCCCGCCCCACCTGCCTGGGACCTTTCCCCGGGCGCACAGCGGCGGCTGCCTCTCGGCAGAAACGCCTGCCCATCGGCCACCTCACGATGGTGTTACATCGTTGTTCAGGGTGTCATTTACTCCCCACAAATGCATGACACTGCCCCCCGGCCCGTGTGCTCATGGACACGCAGCCCTTGCAGACACTCTTGTGCCCACGCGACTGAGGCATATTGACAGCACCTTGTGATTTTAGTATTTATTTTCTAATCGGCTAACAAGGCGCACACATTTCAATCAGTTTATTGGCCATTTGAATTTCCTCTTTTCTGAACTATCTCATCAATTCTTTCGTCAGCTTTTTCCTATTAGCTTCTCTGTCACTTCCCTTACCTTTCGGGCCTTGCCCCATATTTTGAGCGAGGCTGCTTTGTTTAGGACGTACACAACATTCCCTCTGTGGCTTGGCTTTTGCTCTTTGGGTGGCTTTTCACTGAAAACCTTAACATCGGGGCTCACGGCCATGACCACACGCCTGTGTCCATTGTCGGCCACTCACGAGCAGGGACGCTGTGCTGGCTCCAGGCCCGTGCACCTGGGCGTGGGTCACCTGCCAGGTGAATAACAAGCCCTGGGCTCGCCCAACCTCCCAGGCTTGGAGGGGGGGGGTGCTCCATGAGGGGCCAGCCCCCGGGTCTGTCCACCTCCCCCGCGGAGAGGGAAAGCCTGCGGCCGCGTGGGGACAGACGGACACCGGGCGCATGTCCGGGACCATTTGGCCAGGGGCAGCCTCCTGTGCCCAAACAGGAGGACGTGCTCGTGTTCAGCCTCATTTTTTTCTGTTTCCCGACGGGAAATCACTGGGTCCTCTCGGGCTGAACATTGAAAATTAAGGAGCCGGTGAAAGAGGCAACGTGGCCTCGGCCCTGAGGGGCGCAGCGCCGGGCTGCCTGGCGGCCTGGCCGAGGGCCGCGCGGCGCCCACGCGGGCGCATCCGCTCTCCCCTCCCCGTCCCTCCGCAGCTCCTCGGGCAAGCGACAGGCCGGGTGCTGGGACCGCGTGTGACCCTAAGTCCCGGGGGGGGGACTCTCCTGCCCCCGAAACCATGTGCTGCGCGGGCCTCCGCAGCACCGGCCCGCCGCCGCGGCTCCGAGCGTGTGCGGGAGCGACGCCGCTCGGCGAGGGCAGACGCTGGCGGGGGCCCGAGGCCTCGCTGACCCAGCGTCGGACTCAGCCTTCCTTTCCTTTCCTTTCCTTTCCTTTTTTTTTTTTATTCGCCGACGTTGTTTATAGGAGTAAGCAAGCAGGGCCCAGGAAGGTGGCGATGAAAGAAACGCAGTGATTGCGGAGGACAAACCCAGGGCATCCACAGATGAAAGGAATAATTAGAAGAGAAACGTGAATATGTCCAGATTTTATCATTTCATTGTTTTCTCTTTTGAAAGAAAGGGCTCTGGTGACGAGGGTGTGCGGGCGAGTCCACTCACTGCAGGGACGCGCTGGGCTGCAGAGGCCCGGGGGGGCGGGGGGAGGCGGGCCCAGGCCGGGGGAGGAGGAGGCGGGGCCAGTGGGGGAGGAGGCGGGGCCAGGCCAGGGGTAGGGAGGAGGCGGGGCCAGGATGGGGGCAGGATAGGCGGTGCCAGGCCAGGGGGAGGGGGAGGCGGGGCCAGGCCGGGGAAGGAGGTAGGTGGGGCCAGGCCGGGGGTGGGGGGGTAGGCGGGGCCAGGCCGGCGGGGAGGCGGGGCCAGGCTGGGGGTGGCGGGAAGCAGGGCCAGGCCGGCGGGGAGCCGGGGAGGGAGAGGCAGGGCCAGTCCGGTCGTGGCCGGATGGTGAAAGTGCAACTGTGGTTGGAACTTGAAAATCAGACTTCAGCCCCGGCTGCTGTTCTGGCCGCTCAGGCAGGAGGGCGGGCGCCGCGGCGCGTGGGAACCGTGCGGAGACGCAGAGCTGGCTGCCAGGGCTGTCCAGGCTCTGCGAGCCCGACGCCGGGACTCGCGCTCGGGTCCGTGGAGCGATCAGGGGCAGGGGCGTGAGTGTGTCTGTCCGGGGGACAGCGCGGCTGGCGGTGGCGCGGGGGGGGGGGTGGCATGCCGCTGGAGGCGAGCCTCGGTTTCGGAGCTGACCCGGGACGACAGCCTCAGGACCCCTCTTGGTGGCGCCACCGCTCGCTCTGCGTAAGAGTTCGGATCAGGGGGCCGTTAGCGATGACGACTGCGCTCCAGGACATTCCGGCCGAGCGGTCCTTGGCCTCACCTGGGCCCTCTGCGGTCACCCCGCGCTGCGCTCCAGCCACGTTCCGGAACCCTCCGCTTCTGCCGGCATTGTTTGGTTTCCTGTGTGACGTCACAAACGTCTCTTCGGCCCCGTGAGAAGAAAGGCAGTAGCTACAGGCGAGGAAACCGAGGCAGAGCCGCAAGGTGACCTGCCCGTGGGGACGCGGCGCGCGGGCGGCCGTGGCTGGAGTGCGACCCCCGCTCTCTGCCTCCCGGAGTCGCACAGACGATGGTTCCGGCCACGGGAGCAGGCGCTGAGGACCCAAGGATCGGGCCACGGGGTCGCGCTGACGGTGCTCAAGTAGCACAGCTCAGGCCCGGGGTCACTTCTCGGTGGGCGCTCTGCGGGGCCTGCCCCGCGCCTGTCGCCCCTCGGCCCCGCGGCCCCCCGCCCCGTCTCCCACGCTGCCCCGTCTCCCACAGACCCCCGCCCGCTCTCCCTCCGGGATGGGGGGCAGTCTCTCCTAGGAGAGTGTGCAGGGAGCCGGGGGTCAGACAGACAGATATACAGACAGACATCGCGTGGCTCAGAAACCTTTGAGTTTGTCGGGGTTCTTGTCAGGTGGACCTCATGTCACCCAATTCGGGAGGACAAACCTTGGGGCAGCGGTTCACGCTTTCTTGTCTAAGAATCGGGGGGAAAGGAGGGCTGGTGGCTGCTCCCCTTATCCCGGGGGCGGGGCATGGACTTGAGGCGGGACCCGACCAAGCCGCGGAGCGATTCACGCGTGTCCTTGTCCGCGGTGAGCCATGCCAGTGCCTCGTCGCGTGGCCGGTGGTGAGGGCCAGGACCCCTGCTGGGCACGGGGGGGGGCACCCTGCGTCTGTCGCCTTTGCCGTCCGTGCTCTGGTTTGGCCCGTCGAGCACCATCCCAAGCGAACGTCGCGGGTGTGGCAGAAAGGACGTGTGCCCTGGGGCTCCGCAAGCGGCGATGACGGAACGGTCCCAGGAGCCAGGAGCGGGCGCTCCGTGCTCTTCTGCGCCCGATCGGACAGCAGCAGGTCCGAGAATGCTGAACAGCTGGCTCTTTGTCACTCCGCCAAGGGCAGGTTCGTGAGCTCCGGTCCTCTGACTCCAGATCCGGGATTTGTTCATCTGGAAACGAGGAAAGACAAGGCTTGGTCCCTGGGCACGGAGAGGAGAAGCTGGGCCTTCCCGGACGTTCCCTGGACTTTTGATAGTGAGATGAAAGCTGCTCTCCGCCCCTCGCGGGTTTAGCCAAGGGTCAGCCGTGCGCTCTGGCTGCAGACCCGCTGTGGGGCCCCCACCCCCCACGAACGGCAGGTGCGCGCTCCGGACGGACGTTCGCGCCTTGGGCTGTGACCGGGGGGCGTCCCTGTGACAGTCGATCTCGGGAGAGGTGGTTGGGGTTTGAATTTCATTCACTTAAACTACGAAATTCAGTTCGAGATCCGTTATTTTAAGATTCAATTATTTCGAGATCATTTCAAGAATTTTTTCCCCTCTTTTATGTTCACTAAAAATAGTCTTCGTTGTGGAGATAGTGATTTTGACTGTTAAGTAATCACGAAGCCTCACAACAGACACTAAACTACGTCAGGAAGAAAAGCGAGGGCGAGCAAAGAAGCCTTTATAAAATGTTCCGCGGTGCTCAACCCACGCGATAAACTTTCTAAACAGAAAGAGAAGCGCGCCTAATGCGGCAGCTCCTCACCATTCGATTTGCTCACGGGCCTTCTCTGTTCGTATTATGTCTCCTTTTTAAAAATAAAGAGGAAGGTCTCAGCAAATAGCTATTTCCAGGACGTTATTTTGGAGATCGGTTTCTTTGGAGGAGTAAAAAACCTCATTGTCCCCGTTCACGGGGTAATGTTTGTGGAATGTAAGCAGGAGGCTAAGGTTATTGACTTATATTTGGTTTGGCTTTAAATGGGGAAAGAAACCCAACACCCTTGTCGGTGGGAACTGCGAGGGCGTCGGCGCTGCGCCGCGTCGCGGGACCAGACGCGGCCCGGCCGGTCAGAACGTGCGTGCGTGTGCGCGCGTCCGCGTGCGTGCGTCTGCGTCCGCGCCTGCGCACACCGCCCCCTGTGCCCGTCTGGTAGTGGGTGTGTGAGCGGCCTCCTGGGAGCTGGTGAAGGCGAGTGAGGGCTTAAAAACTTACTTTTGCATTTGGGGTGGAACGTGGTGTCCTGAGGTAGTTTGGCAAAGCGAAGGGTTCATGCCCATGACCTTTGAGAAGCTTGTGAGGTTCTTCTACGTCCTTTCTGCCCAAAAGTAATAGAATGTGAAATAAAGAGCCTGAGAAAACTGCGTGAAATAGGGCGCGGGGGCGCGGCTCCCGGCGGGTGGGGGGCGCGGGGGCGCGGCTCCGTCCTTGGCAGGGGCTCCCCGGTGCTCCCCGGCCACGGGAACAGTCGCAGCGGCTTGAAGCCAGAGCCGGGCGTCTTGGTGAATGGATTCGTCAAGGGCAAAGACTGTTTAGTCATGAAGTGTGACTGGCTTATTGTGTATAATGTGAAAATAATGCAAAACTCCATGGAGGGGAGGTAGAAGAAATAAGCAGGCGAATGATAATGCTCCCCGGAAAAGAAACGCACAGGCGCCCGGCAGCCTGTGATTTCGCGGCGCATCAGAGGTTTATCTCCTGCGCAGAGGGTCCCGGCTGCGAGGCGACAGGCCATTCACCTCGCATTCCCGTCCGCGAGAGAGTTTTACGGCAGCAGTGAGCCTGGCTGATGGGGCACAGCGTTATTCCCCCTGCAAGCAGAGCTGGGAAAGGAAATCCCCGGCTCCCTTGTGTAGGGCCGGGCCAGTTCTCCAAGGGCACGGGAACGGAAAGAGTTTTTGCAAGATGGTGGACGCGTGCTTCCAAGATGGAGCTGCCAAGGCATCTAGGCCACGCGAGTTAGTGCTCTAGCCGCTACATGCGTTGTTTTCTGCATAAAATTGACAGAACGGTGCACTGACTGCAGGCAGGGGGAAGCGTCCATGTGAACGCGACCTTCTCCGGGGCGTCGCGCGCCTTCCTAAATGCCCTCTTCTCTTGGCTTACTCCTCAGTGGTTTTCAATTCTCACGAAATAGGAATTATTTAGCTCGTAAGTAACTTAAGCAGTTGGTGTTAAATTAAATTAGCTTTACCCAATCCTCGCCCCTCTGGCCATGTGGAAGTCCACGGAAAACGTAAATGGAATCTGCGACCGGCTGGAAGGATGATTATTTTATGATTCGTGAATACTTTAATGCGCACTTTCGAGCCTCCCTGCTTCCCTTATGTTAAATTACGGCTCCACGTAAAACTGTCAGATGAGCTCGTGGACATGAAGTCTCCATGGAGTTCCCTTATGTTTGCTTTCCTTTAGGGCTTTTTTCCTCTCATATCTATAAATCCAGTTTTGGGTTCATCTCTTTCTTTGGATATTCTAAACTTTATAGGGGTGGCCCACCTTTGGGCATCTCTGGGCCACACTGGAGGAAGAGTCGTCTTGGGCCACATATTAAACACACTGCGACATGCAATCACACCAAAAAATCTCATCATGTTTTAAGTAAACTTATGATGTTGTGTTGGGCCGCATTCACAGCCATCATTGCGTCCTGACTTCGCCCCTTTCCGCGGATTTTCTCAGGCACCGATCATGTCTTAGAAGCAACATTCTGATACGCCCGTAAAAGCCCGGTCGCAGTTACCAGACTAAGTGGACACACTCTGAGAGCTGGAGTAGATTTTTGGCATCAATCCCGGGGCGAATGTCTCCTTTGGGTGCTGTGCTTTTCCAGGAAATGTTCCACCGGAGCCACGCTCGGAGGCACGGACGCTGTAGGCCCACCGCTGTGGGAGCAGGAGCTCTGGCGTCCACTGAAGGGGAGGCTGGGCTGGGCTGCGTCCTGTCTCGTGAGCACTGTGACCGGGGACGTGCCGTCCGAGCCTCCGCGTCCTCGTCGGCGTAACGAGGTGAATTGCACTGCATGTCATAGCTCCTGTGAGGACTGCCTACTGGAATCCACGCTGGGCGCCTGCTGTGCTCCCTGGCACCTGGTAATTATTAGGGTGTTTATTTTACCTGGATCTGTAGGCTGTTGGACTCAGAAGACCACATCCTTCTCCCCCGCCTGGAATCTCCACACTTAGAATTATTGGTTAGGACCCTGGGGGGACTCACAGGGAGAAGTGTTTGCTGTCTCTGATGCGATTACAACGAGACCTGTCAGCCACCAGGTGTCTCCGCCGATGCCCTGGTCCCTGTATCTACAGGACGCAGCACGGCTGGCGGCCCGGCCTGTCCCTCTGAGGGGGAGCTCAGAGTGAGGGTGCCTTACATGCTATACTGAGTTCTAAGTATCTAGAAGTCATAAAACAGAGCCAACCCGATGTCAAATTCAATCTTCTGCCCGCTTAGCGTGCTGAACACTCCTTCGAATGCCAGGAATGCCAAGCTCAGGTTTCAGGTGCTCCTTGAATCCCTTGCGCGCTCCTCGTGGAGCCTCAGAGGAGCAGACCGATGCCAGGGTTCGGGGCCAGGCCATGCAGTAAAGGGACGATTGCGATACAGCGCACCACACTCTTTCGGGCTTCCAAATGCATTTAGGAATTATGTTTACATTGTACTGTAGTCTCTTAAAATTTTTACCTGAGCATTGTGTCTAAAAACGCACACACCTTAAGTAAAACTACTTTATTGCTCAAAAATGCTGACCATCGTACGAACCTGTTAGGAGAATGGCGTCGGTGGATTTGCTCAACGCAGGGTTGCTACACACCATCGACGGGTAAGAAGCACAATGTCTACGCAGCACATTGAAGTGAAGCACAGGGTGATGTTGCCTGTGCTCACATTAAGCAGCCCTGTGTGCACCGTAGCCCTTGGCTGGAGGGATGGGTGGGACTCAGGTAAAGCCCATGTCCCGGAGCACCAGGCACCAGAGGGTCGTCTCCTGGGGGGCACTGCTGTCCCGGGGCCCTGGTGGCAGGCATCGTGGGAAGAAGGTGCACTCTTCATCGATGTGTATAAGCCCCAGCGTTGCTATTTCTTTTCTGCCTTTTTATGAATTCTGGGCTTCTGTTGAACTTACTCAAGCATCATAATGATAAGGTTGGATTGACTCATTACTGCAAAATATAGCTACCTGGATATTTATGACTCTGTATTTGATAAATGTTTTTGTTTACCACTGTGTTCCCTAAGTGGAAAAAAAAAGAGAAAACCTTTAAGTTGATTTATTTATACTATCTTGTCAGTTGAATCAGGGTTTGAGTTAGGGAAACAGAGCTCTCTGAGCTGCCAAAGTAAACTTCCTAGGTTGTTTTCCTGTGTGTTGATATCGCTTGTATAAGGTGGAGTGATCGCGTGAAGGCGTTCAGCCTCGGCTTCTTTTGTTCATTTATTCATCCACTCATCAAATATTTATTCAGTTCCCACCATTTTTCAGGCTCTGTGCTAGGTGCTAGCAGTGGAGTGGGGGGGTATATGGTGACATCTTATCGTCACAGATTTCACACACACACACACACACACACACACACACACACACCACTTGCCCATGATGTTATATGAGCTACACGCACAGGCAGATACCTACAGACTTTCACTGAGATACTCACGCTGACCCCTTGCCCTGAGCCCTCGTGGACACCTATTCGATGGCCCCGTGCAAAGCACACGGAGCAAAGAAGAGTCAGCGCAGGCCCTCGGGTGGTTTAGTTAGGGTCCAGCACTTCTGCAGCGCCTGCCAGTGATCACCCCTACAGTCGGGAGCCGCACTCGGCGAGGGTAGCGCACACTTAGAATGGAGGGTTCTAAGCGCCGCCGGTCCCACTTGAGAAGAGGAGCCAGGGTGCTGCTTGTAGGCTGACCTGCCATTGCTGCCGTTGCTGCCGTTGCTGGCCTCGCGGCGGGGGACCGGTCACAGCCTTCGTCCCCAGCCAGGACCCCGACGGAGCGAGCTTCTCCCGGGCTGGGCCAGGGTCTCGACGCTGTGAGCTGCCTCCGCCTCTCCCACCACGGCCCAGCAGGACAGGGCTGACTGGCAGAGATTCTGTAAGTTTGGCTCCCTCACCCCCCGCTATTTTGTATCAGAGATATTCACATTATTGCAAGAATAGAAACGTTCACACAGAACGCCGGATGCAGTGGCTGTTGTGAGCCTTTGTGCTGCTGCCGTGTTTCCGGCTGCATCCTGGGTGATTTGGCTGGAAATCGGGTAGGCGGTCTGAAAGGAAAGTGCAGCGCTACACAAGCAACCCCTTAAAAGTATTTTATTTCTCTGAACAGAAAGAAACAGGTGGAGGTAAGCTCCACGAAGCAAGGTGAACAGATTGCTCGGGAGGCTGCGGGTACTTCCTGTGACCGGCCCCCCAAGAAAGTCGCAGGGCAGGCAGACGCGGGCACCCTGTGCCTGGGACGCCTCCAGGTCCGGCTGGTCCCATGGACTGACCCCGGAGCAGCCCTCAGACTGTGCGCGTTGTCTGCGTGGAAGCATCAGGCTGGCCCCAAAATTCTTCCGGTTCTTTCTATGTGATGGCTCTAGTAGTGCTTAGTGGTCTTTGACTTCATTCAAAACAACTTTGTTATATTGAATTGTGACAGCTGTCATATCAGCGTGCACCTGAAAAAAAGCTTACCAAAATTGGTGAATTTTGTGTAGCCATTTTAATATTGGAGATGGGAGAAAATATGCAACATTTCTGTCATTCTGCTTTATTATTTCAAGAAAGGTAAAAATGCAACTGAAACGCAAAAACGGATTTGTGTCGTATATGGAGAAGGTACTGTGACTGATCGAACGTGTCAAATGTGCTTGTGGTTTTGTGCTGGAGATTCCTCGCTGGACGATGCTCTACGGTCAGGAAGATCAGTTGAAGTTGATAGCAATCAAACCGAGACATTAATTGAGAACAATCAACGTTCTACCACGTGGGAGACAGCCGACATACTCACACTATCCAAATCAATAAAGTTATTGGTGAAAATGAAAAATGTGTCTTTTACAGAAAAAACACAGACTTTTTGGCCAACCCAATACTCTGCGCTTCCATTCCCAGGAGCAGCAGAAAGACAGACAACTGCTGCATTTGAGGCAATAAGATAAAATAGCCACAACGCGAAATCCCGAAGCCCCAGCAGCGGGGCTCCCCACCGCGGCAACCAGGTGCCACCCGATGGTTTCGGCAGGACAGCTGCTCAAAACTGCATCCTTGCGAGAGGAAAAGGGATCATTCAGGAGCCGGGCCTGTTCCTGAGAACACTGTGCTCTGCTATTGAATCTCATTTATTTTGCAGTTATTTTTAATAATGTGCTGTTGACTAATCTGTATAGATATGAATGAACAAAGATGTAGACGTTTTTAAAAGTCATAAACAAATAGGATGTGTGCCAGGGAGAGGCAGGGCAACATGAGAGGGAACAGAGAAGAAAGGAAAGGGTCCTCAACTTGATATCATGCCATGAACTGAGACCTACACTTAATGGCAACAAAAACATCTCTCTTGAGTCACCCACAATGAAAATAAGCTAAGGACTTCAATTTCATTGTTCCACAACCTCTCTTTCTAGAGTATTCTTGTCAGTAGATTTGAAGTGGTGGGAGCTGCATGTGGGATAAGCTGCAGGAGACAAGCACTTCACACTGAACACCAGGCTTTAGGACAAGCTCAGCAGATGCAGGGAGATTTCAGCCACTGCACCGACAAACAACCAGAGGCATGACAGTCCCTTTATCAAGCATTTTCTGAGGGTTTGCTACCTTGGAATTTCTGAACTAAGTTCTTTATAAGCTTATAAAAATCATATCAAAATGAGTAGAAAGGTAAATTTGCCCCCTAAATGCTTTTAGGCTATTCTTGTTGCCTCACTGAATGTACCACAGTCTTGCGATATTAAAGTATTATCAATCATCTCTTGGTCTCAAGAGACCTTTTCCAAAGATTGCAAGAAATGTGGTAGTTCAAGGAGAGAGGGACACTTGCATAATCTCAGCAATAGAGACACATTCGTGTCAGAAGACTGTCACATTCCTGCGGGCCAGATGAACACACCCATGACCTCTTCGTCCCCGCAAGGGAGTCCGATCTGTTCGCGTTCGCTCACTCCTGACACATCCGGTCCTTTCTCTCCCCGGCCAGCGGCGACTCTGCTTCCTGGGTCCTTAGACTGAACCCGCAGTCCCCTGCCTGCCCCTCACTCCCGCGTGAATTCCTCCACAGCCGCCCCCAAGGCCTGGCCTCACCCGGCCCCTGTCCTCTCTGCTCAGCCACACTGGCCCTCTTCCGGTCCTTGAACTTGGGCAGCTCTCTCTTCACCAGTGCGGACTGTCGGCCCCGGCTGTTTTCTCCCCCTGGCACTTGGCTTGGATGGAAAACGTCGCCTCTTCAAGTCTCGTCCTGTCACTGTTCCGGCGTGACCTTCTCAGACCCCACCGCAGAGGGTCCTCCCCACGGCCACTGCCGGGGCCCCTGCCGGACGTGCGCCCCTGTGTCGGGAACAGCCCTGGGAACCCGGTAGGCGCTCTGAATGAATTAATGCATTCTCACTATCTTTTACTAAATGTAGATTTGCTTTGCTTATTTCCTTGCCTTCTATTGAATTGATACAGTTCTCTAAACTTCCTTTTTTTCCCTCTAGGCTTCAAAGTTTTAGACATCCTTGTATTTTATATGATTACTTTTATAGTTTTGTTATTTTCATGTCAAGCACATGGACGGAAACGTATAGAATAAGTGAAACCAAACCTGTGGACACCTCGGTCTTGGACTTGTAGCCACAGCAGCTGTGAGAAACTAAATTCTGTGGTTCGAGCTCCCCATCTGCGGCACTTTCTGAGAGTGACTCCAGCAAACGAGTCCAGGGCGTGATTGCAAAGTGTCTACAGTGCCGTAGTGAGCGCCGGGGGAAGGCAGGTTAGAGGTAAAACCTGCCGGATATGGCAACGGACCACGCGCTCGGCGTGAGGGAGAGGAAGCGGCCCCTGCTGACTACTCTCTAAAACGGAACGACAGGGCCAATTCCCGCATGTTGTTTGGGGGATGCATTCTCAGGGCGCGTGTGCAAAGCTCGCGGCCGTTCCGTGTGGCGATGCCGGGCTGTTAGGTATCTTAGCGATGATGGGAGTGCGCTGATTCTCAATCCTGCAGAAAGGCAGGAGGGCTCCGTAAGGCCGCCTCCCCCCGCCCCCCCCCCCCCCGTCTGAGCCCGAGCTCCCACCCCTGCAGGGGCTGGAACAGAAGCTGGCCCGGCGCCTGGCGCAGGCTCGGCCGGGGCGGCCGGGCGCGCTGGGAAATTAAAACTCCCCGGCTCTCCCTGAACTGCGTCCGCGCAGATGGTCTGGGAGCGGGTGTTTGTGCAAGTGCTGCGTGCGGCGGGGGTTCTGGCCAAGCAGAAAGCGCGGCTTCGAACAGCTACTCTCTCGTTGCATTTCCGAGAGCAAAAATGAAGTTAAGATGAGAATATTAATAGGTAAGTGCAGGCTTTTAAAAATATAAGTCTGCGTAGAGGATTTTACATGACTTCTTTGGGGTTTGCGCCATGTACACTCTATAAATCACAGAGGCATTTATTACAACTGTAAAATGGAATTTGTGGAACTGGCTGTATTTACTCATAAGTTTGAAGTATACATTTTCCATAATATACAGACTGGTTTATAATGTGGTGTACATAAAAATGACATAAGGCGTATAATTAAAGAAAACTTTCAAAACCTGGGATTTCTTCTATTGCAGGTCTTTTTATGTTTGTGGAGGGATTGCCATAGAAAATGCAGTAAAACACGGCGCACATCTCATTTTACTTCGATAAACTGGCCAACTTCTCTGTGGAAAGTCCCTATTGAAAATATTTTTCTGTGGAGGAAAAAGACAGGTTTGGGTTTCTTGTTTGCATTTGCTCTATAAAAATCAATGCCAGGTTGGCAGGTTTGTAAATATTTACTCTGGGTAGCAGTTCCAAGGCAGCCGTTCTCTCCCCTGCTCAGTGCTTTGTGCGTTCAGTCACTAACAAAAATCTGCATGCAAGGGATTCTGGAACATTCCATGAACCAAGAAATAGTATTGATGCAGACACCTGTAGCGGCCATTTCCAGCAGCCCCCTAATTGCCTCAGCGAGAACCTTTGCTGCGCCCGGCTTCGGGTGCGCGCTCTGGAACAATTTTTATGAATCATTAGAGTTCTGATTTACCCCTTTGAAATAGGATATGCCTGACAGATTTTCTAAGGATAGGTAAAGGCAAGATTTTATAAGTGGAACCTAATCAACAAAACAAACACGCAAGCGAAATATAACCAGAGACACTGAAATAAAGAACAAACTGACAGTGACCAGAAGGGGGGGAAGGATAATGGGGGGGGGGAGGGGGCGGGTCGTCAAGGACCGGGCATAAGGGACACACAGACGAAGCCAATGGGGGTAGGATCGAGGGTGGGAGGTGGGGCTGGGTAGGGCCAAGGGGAGGGGTGGGGCAAATGGAGACAACTCTGCATGAACAATTTGTAAAAAGGAAAAAAAGAAAAAAGAGTGGTGGCGTAGGCACCACATTTTAACCCAAACATTAAGTTTAGAAACCAAAAATAATGGCACAGTCAGAAGAATGCTGGAAAGTATAATATATAAGGACATTATTTTGAATCAGATTTTTAAGTTGCTATACATCCAGAATCCTTAAAAACAGTATTATTTTTTACTTCTTGAATATAAAATTTGAATATGTAGGACTGGGGAGCATCTGAGAGCCACAGAGAAACCACAGCGTTCCCTTTTCCTCTGTGCTACTTGGTTTTATTCTGAGTATTTTCAGATACACACAACCAGGGGTTCCTCAATAATCTCTTTTAACCAAAAAAATCCTATTTTACTATTTTTTCTAAGTCATATTATTTCGCCTTCCCTATTTTCTTTAATAACATTCAAACATAAACTAGCACCTCAAGAATTAAGATAAAATTATTCTGTGACCTGCAACGACCCACCCCTGGTGTTAGCAGCCTGGCAGTGGCTGAAATGGATTCTGTGTCATGCATCACATAATTATGACTTTTAGGGACCACAGAAGAAATGTATGCTGACTACTAATTCCTAGGCTACCCATATTAAATCACTCAAATCTAGTTCCAGAGGGCAAAGTGTGAAAAATCAATTTAAAAATGTAATCTGGGGATGAGAAAGGAGTCTTTTCAGAAGCAAGTAAAGCAGCGTCGTGCGCCTATTAGCCGGGCAGAGATGAATTTCTGATTGCGGCCCCGGGCACTTGCAGGGATGGTGGGGAAAAGTCAGCTTTCAGAGCACGTTTGGCCACATCGCCCCTTTTCTCTGTCTAATGAAAGAGGCGGAAGATGCACGTGCTGTTTTTGGCTGAGGGCCTTCCATACCTGCTCAGGTGACCAGAAACCATGGGTAGCTCCTTACATGCTTAGGCACCAAAGGTCCAGTTTTGCTAAATTTTCTGAGACAACTAATGGTGTTGTCACCAGAAACCGGATGGCCCTAAACAGTTACCACTGGGGAGCTGCCAACATAGGACAGTGACTTCTTGTGGAGGTAACCTAACAGTATTTTGATCCTTCGGGTAGGAAGAAATGTAAGCCTGTTGTGCCTTTGTCCAGAAACCTCAGATCCAAGTTGAAAACTAGAGAATGTGATTGTGCACCATCCTTTCTGAGGAGGTTGGGGGGAGGGGGCAGGGCAGTGGGCAGGTGCAATTACGTCTTCCCAAACGAAGAACTCAGCATCGTTTTTATGGTAAAGAGGGAACCCATTTTCCCCCTGTTCAGAGTGTGTGCCCTGAGACATCCCACGTGCTTGGAGAATATGTAAGATTTTCCCTCACGTCTGGATGACCGTGTTTAATCTGGGTTAAGAAGACTACCTACTGAATCATATCCAGACGAGGGTGCTTTAGATATGGGGTCGCCCTAAATATAAAGGTATATTATAATGATGTCTATTGTCAGGTGAACCTTCAAGAGCTACACATGTACCAGTCAGGGGACATAATCAAAGGAAGAAGCCAGGGTGACAAAGCCAGCAGCATCTGTGATGCACAACTGTCCCTGTCGGTGCCTCTTACTAGGGCAGGCCCTGGGGTGTGAGGGGAACAGGGGACTCACGCTCCATTGCCGTGGGCCCAGAGGAGGATTTTCCCCGGCTTTTCAAAAAAATCTGAAGATTTACATTTTATACATCATCTGCATTCTAATTTGGCAGAGTCATTAAAAATCAAATCAGAGGCCCAGAAAAGCGAGAAGCCAAGAGCAAGCACTACAGCAGTGTGAAGGCAGGAACATTGGGGCCAGCCCCCCTCCTCCGAGGTCCCAATGAACAGCTCCCCCTTTTCTTTTGTTCGGTCTGCTGCTTGTTCCAGGCTCAAAGTGCAGACGGATGGCACCCAGGAACCACCACCCTGTCCGAGTATCACGGAGGGTGGAGTAGGCGGTTCCACGCCTTCAGCTTCACTGGAATTTTACCGACGCGTTCGACGGACACAGAGCTGAAAACCGTGGCCCATGACAGATCCAGATCCTTGCCTGTTTTGTGAATAATTTTTTGGAACACAGCTACACCTGCTTGTGTGTGTATTGTCTGTGACTGCTTTTCTGCTCCAACGGCAAATTGATAGCTGCGGCTGAGCCCATTTGGCTGGCACAGCTGAAAATATTTACCATCTGGTCTATGGTGGAAAAACGGCAGCTTCCTGCACAAGAAAACCGTGTTAATAAACGGTAGCCGAAAGTGGCATCTATCTGCTCCCCACCCCAAACATACCACGGCTTTCAAATCTGCTCCAAATGCACTCGTGGGACGTGCAGCAAATACAAAATGTCACGCATCTTTTCTTTGCAAAGATGTGCCAAGTGCTGAGACCTAAGGAGACCCTGGCCTGCAAAGACCTCGCCATCCAGAACGAAGGAGCGACCGGAACACCTGATTGTCATCGATGCCGTTTGGCGTCGCAGATCCAAGGCCGCGCCAGGCACGCGGGGAGAAGGCGAGGCCCGCCACCAGCCGGAGCGCCTCGGGCACCGTTGCCAGGGTTGCGGATAATGCACTTTTTAACCTAGTCCTCTTCGTTGAGGCCTTTCCTGAGCTTTTATTTTGCTCCCTTGCTTATTTTCCATGACCCTGTGTTGGTGTCTGTGCATTTGAGGAAGCAGGGCTTCGCCTGCGCCGGTTCGGGCCCTGCGGGGACCTAGGGGCCCAAAACCGTCCCCAGGGCTCAGCACGCGCTCGGCCCGGAAGCGGGCGCCGGCCCGCCGGAAGCAGGCTCTGGGCTGCCGGAAGCAGGCGCTGGCGGGAGAACGGCAACCGGTCTGGCCTGTCTCGCGAGAGCTGCTCCCTGAGACTGTGCTCCGAGGCGCGAGGCGCGAGGCGCGGTGCGCCCAGGACCAGGACGAGGACCGTGACGGGGAGGGGGCCGCACGAGGCGCTGCCAGGAAGGAGACGAACAGGTGTGAAGCCTCTGCGGGTTCCAGCGAGGCTGCCGGGCGTGAGGCGGCCCAGGTGCCTGTCCCCCGCCGGGCTCCAGGTGAGCAGAGGCGCGGGGGATGGCAGATCGGAGCCCCCGCGCAGGGCGGGGCCCTGGGCCTGGCGGACACGCCCCTGCCTTCAGGGCCGAGGTGCCGCTGGTCTCTGCGGCAGATGGCTCTCAGCCGCGGGCGCCCCTGGGGCTCCCAGCGCCCTGCAGAGGGGGAGGGTTTGCGTGGGTTGTGTCCCAGCCACCGCCGCCCACGCCTGTGGGGGCCCCGCGTGTTCCCGGGGACGGATGAGGTGTTTTCCAGACGCCGGTCACCTGCAGCTGGAACCTCAGGGAGCCCCGGGCGCCTCGGCCGCGGCAGCAACCGGCCGAGCGCAGCCCCACCAGAAGCGCTTCACGCCGCGGGGGCCTCTCGCGGGCGACCGCAGGCGGCCGGGGCGCCCGGTTTGGGTTGGAGGCGAAGGCGTCGCCAGGGGCTGGCGCTTGGCGCTCTGCTCGGGAAGAGGCGCGCGGCCCCCAGGGTTCCGGTTCCTGCGGCGGGTCAAGGGGGCGGGTGTGTCCCGACGCGAGGCCTCGCCGGGGCTTTGCGCGGCGTTGCGGGAAGGACGCGCGGATTCCCTCCCCGCAGTGGGCCGCGCGTGCCGGGTTGGGTGCCTGTCCGACGGGTCCCGCGGCCGCCTGGCCTGCAAAACGCTGTGCTGCCGTGTGGCGTTTATTTGGCAAGAGAGCCTTCGTGACGCCACTGCGGACCCCGCGACCCGTCCTGTCGGTAGCAGTGGGACTGCTGACGGGAGGGGAGATTGTTAGAAGTGGGAATGAAGTTGTGTGTCAGGAACCACATGGGGTGGCAGCCGAGAAAGACTATGACGAGGAGCGTCAGAGACCTGCACAGCGTTAACGTGTCTCAGCAACGAGGAGCCTGGAAGTGAGCGGGCACCGCTGCTTGGCGGCGTCATCCGAGGCCAGGGCCCCCAAGGCTTTGTGTCTGAGCGCGCAGGTGTCTCTGGGTCTCGGGGCCGCCCCTCGGGCCAGGTGACCGCTGCACCTCTGTGTGTCCCCTCCGGACCAGAAGAAGGAAGGGGCCCTCTCTCTCCCCCACATCACGCTCTCCATCTCTCTTTCTCTCCCTCTGTCTCCCTTTCAGTAACTTTCACTTGGAATGTAACACATTCCACACGAAGTGCAGAGTTCGATGGTCCTAGATTGAACACAGCTGTGGAACCAGTGTCCATGTCAAGAATTAAACAAACCCAGCCCCTATGACAAAGGTCCCCTGTCCCATTCTCAACACTGAGAACCAATATGGGGGCTCCCACCTCCCCAGGGCGGATTTTCCCAGCTTCGAACTTGATGCAAATGGAATTGTACAGTCAGCACTGTTGGGGGCGGACTTCTTGTACTCAGATGACAGTTGTGATGTTTATCCATTTTGTTGGGTGTAGTTGTACAGTAGCTTTCTATTTTATGACCACTAATCATTTATCCATTTCACTATTGATGGATGTTGGGCTGTCTCTTGGCTTGGATTACTGTGAGTTGTGCTGTAGTTGTGTGTGTGTGTTCGGTAATCACGCATGTACACTTCTGTTGGGGGCGTTCCTAGGAGTGCGAATGCCCGATTCATAGGGTGTGCTAAACATTAGGAGATGCTGCCAACTCTGCAAAGTTTTACCAACCTATACCCCCACTAAGAGCGTCTGAGAGGCCCACCACCCCATGTCCTTGCCAGCATTGGATGTGCTCAGTCCTTTTCATTTCAGATGTTACGGCAGTTGTGAGATCTGTCTCTTAGAACCCTCACCTGGAATTTCTGCTGCAAATCAGTAGGTTGAATTGTGCGATAAAACCAATCCTACTTGCAAAGGATTAAGATTCCCTGCCTCTGTTGTCAGGAGAACACAGACAACTTCTGGGAGGCCCATCCTCAGACACCCTCAGAAGACAAGAGTCTCAGAGCAGGACCGCACGGTCCCCTTTGGAGGCTTAGACACAAGGGACTCCGGGTCACGGGTTTCTGTTGCTTCTCCCCGTCACCCCCCGTGAGAAAGCGGCCTGTGCCCTGTGACAAAGAATGTGGTCATCTTGCAATGGAATGGACAGAAAAAGGAGAAGAAAACTAGGAACCAGAGGACGAGGGCAAATGCCCACTGCTTTGGGCTGACCATCAATTGACCATCACTTGATCTGTAGCAAAGAGGGGCTCAGATCCCACCCATTGAAGTACAGCATCGTTTTAAGGGAACACAGAGCCCAGGAGACTGCAGTCGATCTGGTTTTGATCCAGGAAGAGCTGAGAAGCGGGGCACTTCTGAGGCTCCCCCACAATGAAGGAGCTGGGGAGCGAGATGATGGTCTGTCGTCCCAGGCGAGCTCCGAGTCCTGTTACAGAGAGCCTGCCTGCCTTCCGGGGATCTCCGCTGTGGGGCGCTGTGGCAGGGAGGCCACCGGCAGTGGTGCTCAGACCGCGAGCTCAGGTGTCTGCCGGGGCGGGTGGGCGGCGGGGCCGGGGCGCACGGCAGCCATGGGGCAGCCACGCACCCACACGGCACAGCTCTCTTTGGGGCAGCCTCTGCTCTGTTCAGTGAGCCTTAGTGGCTTGGCCATCTCTTTGTTTTCTAGATTTTTGTTTTTAACTATCTAAAGTGTATCACATTTAATTTGTTAGAAAAAGAAAATCACCCCAACCAATAAGAGTGTCTGCATGTGAAGTAGTGCCAGTTTGTGCCCTCGAGTGACAGAAGACAGAGCCTCAGGGCGAGGCGTGCGCGTGCTCTCCACTCCGCACCAAGGTGTGACTCTGAGGAAGGCCTGACCTGGCTCTCGCTGCCCCTGGCTTCCTGCTGGCCCAGTGGGTGGCCTGGCTGGCCGGTCTCAGGTCCTTCCTAGAACGTGCCTGGAAAGGATGGCTCGGACACGTCTCATGACAGCAGCCTCTGTAAACAGGATGATTTCTTTCCAGTTTTTGGCCAACATTTAAGTAATATTTTGAATGGTTTCTGTCAAGCTTTCCCTGAGCTTGATGTGAGGTCTTGTCTCAGTACTTCCAGGGCAAAGTTAAGATGATGTCATTTTGTAATTGTTCTGAGCATGATAACTCTTTTGGGACATCATGCTGAAATATGCGGGACCTTGGGCACAAAGGATGGGGCTTTAATTCCTTCAAGGTGGCTTTCTTGAGACAGTCTAACAGAAGAGACCAATGTCAGGAGAGTTGGGAAGCAGGTGACAAGGCCACCCAGGAGGGAGGCACGAGCACTGAGGTTGTATTCGTTGTTCTCTGCCCAGGGATCCACAGCCTCGGTCTGTGGGAGACGAGACTACTAGGATTGCAGCTGTGTATATGCAATATGCTTAAACATTACACTGTTTATAATGCTTAAAATACAACAGCACATATGCATAATTTCCACATGTGTATCTGTATTAAATGTGACTGATTTATATATAATTCACACATCTATTTGCATACACATAGAAATTTAGGATCTGTAGATATTTTTATTTTTCTATTATGTTTATGTTTGTGTGTGGTTTCTATATTTTCTGATTTGTTTAATGAGTACACATTACTTTTAAAATTAATAAATAGTACATAGTATAAAATAAAGTATACCTAAGTAAGCTATGAAATAGCTTATTCCACATAAAGTGTGTTTTCACATTTTTGTTAAAGATCAAGATGAAAAGAAATCTCCATGTTGATATAATAATTCGGCATGCCCTCACTGATTAATAATAGAAAAACCCACTATGTACTCAGCCATCCCGTTTCTATGATTATGTTAATATTATTTTAAGTCGTCAGCGAGAATGAGGTGGAGAAAGTGAATACCGACTGCACACGCGCACGCGGTGCTGGCACATGAAGAGCGGCGTCTGCCCAGTGAGGTGAGCTCAGTGAGAAGCCATGAGCATGTCTCGATGCTCTGCAGTGTCTGGGCATCCGAGGAGCCAGGCGAGGGGCAGGCGGCCGTGGACGGTCAGTTGGGCGTGCACTTGGAGTCTGGGCGGCCAGTGGAAGTTGCTGTTATTGGGGTTGAAGAGGCCTCTGTCGGGAACCTCAAGGAGACACGGTCGTTGGCCTCTCCATCGCGGAGCAGCTGTCGCTGGACCACACATTTGTTGCAGAAAAGCTAGTTCTGCAAACCTGACATGGGAGCACTTTCAGAAGAAAACAGAGAAATGTAAGGAAACAAAGCCCTCCCTGAAAATTAAAATCTATACTCGAATTAAGTATTCCTAAATGAATGAGTAATACGGTCATAAGAAATAGAGAAGAACTACAAATGATGAAGCAAAGTGAGAAAAGTGGATACAGAAAAATCTGATGAAATGTTCATAGAAGCTTTGGTGTTTTCCTACTCTCAATGTTTCAATCAGACAAAATGCTAGGAATAACGTAACTGTTATTTTAAGTTAGTGATAATCAGTATTTTTTTTACAATAGAATGAACAAGAGTCTCCGGGTGTTTTTCAAAATGCATTGGACACAGTGCTGCCGATCAGAGGCCACACACCAAGTGTGAGAAGACCTGATGGACTTCGCCGAAGTTCCCAGAGCACAGCTCCTGTTGAGAGGGCAAGGACTCACGTCCACCCCGGCGGCTGTGAGAACGCGCCCCCAGGCCAACAGCAATGGTGTCTCCAGTTTCTCACGGGGCTCCGTTCATGCAGGCTGCTCCCCACCAGAGACTGAGTAGGGCTGGGGGCTGGGAGATACAGGACCCCCACAGCTGATCTTGGTGCAAGGACTCCCCAAAAGGCTTGCTGAGGTGTTTTTTGATTTTTTTTAATGAAATTCCCACAAATGAGGATGCTTCCATCCAGTCTTCCTTTTCATCTCCTTTATTCAAGGTCAAACGTGCACGGCTGTTTGTGGGTTCCTGGCAGCACCCCCCCATTTTCCCTCCCAGTGTTGCCCTTCATCTTTGCTTGTTTAAGCTCATCTTGCCATCTGCCTCATCTCTTCATTCCACATCGTCAAGTCGTTCTACTCAGGTAGCTCCCAGATGTGTGTAGTTGATATTTCTGGTGGTTAGCTTTTTGTTTTCAAAAATGTTTTTGCACAATTAAGACAGATGAGATTAATGTAGTCAACTGAACACAGAGTCACTCCAGTCAAAAATTTAAGAATTCAGAGCAAACAGATAAACACATCCATTACAATTCTGGAAAAAAGTTAAGACTAGAAATTATGAAGAACTCATTAGGGGAAGAAAATAAATAAGACTAATTAAAAATTATGAGAAGAAAAAACATTTGTGAGTACAAACAAAAAGCATAAACTTAAGAGATTTAAGAAAAGTTTGAGTATTTTTTAAAGAAAAAAATTTATATAGCTATGGAAGAGCCTTATAATGAAATAATTTTCAAGAAAAATTTAAAAAATTCATTTTGATAAAAAGTACAAGAAGATGCAATCTCTGTAGAATAAAAGTATAACAAAATTAAAAGAAAAAGGATGATTTAGGAGAAAATATCTATAAAAGATTTTGAGAATATATAAAGAGCCCTTACAAATGTATAGAAAGATGCTATTAAAGATCATAATGGACAAAACTTATGAGTAAGCACTTTGAAGAAGAAATATATGCTTATTGGACAAGAAGCATATTAACAAATAGTGGTCAAAAAGTTCGGATTTTTCCATATCATGGCTCTGGTAGTGCTTTCTTGTCTTTAACTTCTTTTGAAACAATTTTGTTAGATGGTATTGTGACAACTGTCATATCAGCATGCATTTAAAAAAGACATCAAAATTGGTGAATATTTGTGTAGTCATTTTAATATTGAAGATGGAAGAATATATGCAACATTTTAAAGAGATTATGCTTTAATATTTCAAGAAAAATAGAATGCAATTGAAAAGCACAAAAAAATTGTGCAGTATATGGAGAAGGTGCTGTGACTGATTGAACATGTTAAAAGTGGTTTTGCAAAGTTTTACGCTGGAGATTTCTTGCTGGATGATGCTCCATGGTTGGGTAGATCAGTTGAAGTTGGAAATGGTTGAATTGAAGCAGTAATTGAGAACAATCAATGTTGGAGATAGCCTACATACTCAAAATATCCAAATCAATAAAGTTATTGGTGAAAGTGGAAGATGTGCCTTCTAGTTTATGGAAAAAACTAGATAGACTTTTTGGCCCACACTACTTAATTTCTCTAATTACCAAAGACATGGAAATTGAAACGATAATTTGGCAGTATGTGAAAATTAGAAATTGGAAGAAACTTGGATTACGCAGTTTAACTTCTGGGTACCTGTTCTAGGTTGATGCTTGTCCATGACCATGCGGCGGGAATGATTCTGCGCCAGCGCACGCGCCCAGTGATGTTTTTCTGGAGGTGGCCGCTCTACTTGCGGGCCACCTGCTCTTCCTGGGCAGCACCCAGCTGAGCCTGAATGCTAAATATTCTGCATCTCACCTTTGGCACAGAGCTATTTACAAAGATATGCCTTATCTTGATAATAAAAATGATAACTATTTCAAAAAAAGAGTCAACTGGAGTGTCTCCCAGGAAGGGAATGAGGGCACGGATTATGCACATTCATGAGAAAGTGTAATAATAAGTGAACTGAGCCAACCTGTGACAGTGTGACTAGATCTCAAAGCCCAGAGCTGAGTTTTTAAATGCCACACAATGATAGGTACCACTTCATTTTATTTAAATACCAACTTGTTTTAGTAAATTGTTAGTATATACATGATAATATTGTGAAAAGCAGTCTGGATGCATATATACAACCACATTCAGAACAGTGGCCAGTTTGGTGAATGAGGGGCTAGTCAAGATTTTCCAGAGAAATAGAACCAGTTGGAGAACTGTGTATCTTACATACTTACACCTCCATACATATGATTTACCTTTATGACAGTTAATTATGAGAAATTGTCTGAAGTGGTCACGAAGTCTGAGAAGTCCCTCTGGGAGCTGGGAGCTGGGGGCCAGGAAGGCCAGTGGTGAAAGTTCTGCTTGAGTCTGAGGGCCTAGGACCCAGGGACCCATGGAGTTGCAATGCAAACGCCAGAACTAGGTCCTGGGACGATCAGAGGAGCTGCCCCAGCGCCCGCAGGCTGGGGGGTAGGGAAGGGAGCGGTTCCCCTTCTCTGCCTCTGGTCTGCCCCGGCCCCTGGGCTTGGCCGCTGCCCACCCACATGGGAGGACGGCCTGCCTTGCTGGGCCCACTGCCTGACTGCCCAGGAGACCCCCACAGGCACCCACCGACGAGGGCTCGTGGTGCCTTGCGCCCGGCCCTGACAGCGCACTCACCGCCACGCGAAGCTGACCTTGGGCTTTGATTAATCATGCAGTTCTTAAGGTTCTCTTTCTTAAAGAAGAGAATTGGAGCAATTATAGCAAAGTTCATCTTAAATTTAATGTGATTTTTAAATGCTTGAAATATTTCATTATTTAGGGGAAAAAAAAACAAGAAAAATGAAGCATTCACCATTCTGTAGAAAACGGGAAATGCTTCATTTACTTTTCCAAATTCTTATTGTTTTAGAACTCTCATTCTTTGCACAGTTTAGTCAGGTATTTAAGCCTTTTAAAATTGAAAATATTGCCCATATACTTTTTGTAGACCCCGTTTTCGGAGCTCGCGTTGGTGGCAGTAGTCCACGCAGACTCTGCTCTGTCCCTGTCTCCTTCTAGGGGTAAATACAATTTCTCTCAGTTCTTGGAAGTGCATTTGGGAAGCATTTTTTTGTTGGCTTTTGTCTGGAAATAGAAGAACACCTTGAAATGTATGATTTATATAAAGTTGACCCAGATTTTAACAGTACTTTTAAAGGCTCGTCACAGATTTTTCCTAACGTAGTTTCCTAGCATTGTCACAACAGGTACTTTCTGCTTCCAGGTGAGGACGAGGAGCCGACTCGGACACAGCGGGGTCTGTGCAGAGTGCAGCCCTGGTCAGGACGCGTGGCCGGTGAGCACTGCCGTTCACTCAAATTGATTTATCCTTGTTAAATGTGTTTGGATGATACTGGTCCAGAAAACTATTTGGGTGCCCAGTGTACCATTCCGCGATACATCCTCTGCACCTTGCATCGCGCACTCGCCGCCCAGAATCAGGTCTTCTTATATCCTGTGTGTTTGACCCTGTTGACCTCTGCAAAGTCTCTATCACTAATAAGTATGTTTAAAAAGGAACCGAGATTTGGACTTCTGATTTTCAGTATGTTTTTTCTCATCTCTGTTAGTTTTCCTTGTATTTCAAAATAAATGAATCATACACGCCATATGTAATTAGTCTGTGTATACATTCACTCAGAGATACGTGGACCTCCCTGCTCAGCATGTTGGCTTTGGTGTGTGTCCTAAGAATCTCACTCTTCTATGCGGCCGTGATAGTTTGGGTGATTCCAGTATAGAATTTTGCGTTGAGTTATGATTGGACACTTGTCTTTCCTGCTGGCCTGTAGGTTCCTTGAGAGCAGGGCCAGACGTTGGTTGCACACTGGGTTCAGCAGCTAGAACCCCACGTGGTGAGTGCCTTAGCGTCCCTTGCACACACTTCTGCCTCCTTTCTTGCCCTTCTGTTGAGTGACGCATTTTTAGGCAGCCTTTGCTTCAGAGTGACCTCACGTGTGCTGAGTTGGTTGTTGGGTGATTCAGTCAAAGTGTGTCTTCTGTCATTCAAGGAACCCCCTTATTTTAGTCAGAAAACCAGCTGATGTTTACAGGTTCCTCGGTAGAATTTTTAATTGTGTGGTTGCTCTCTTTTGCTTTCTGAGAAATTACTTGCTTTTGAAGTAACAACAGTGTGGCTGAGAACCTGCAGTCGCCAAACGTTCTGTTCTGCTAGTTCTGTTTTCGCAAATGCGTGCGGGTGGGGGGCCAGTCGGGTTGTCAGGTCACCTCACCGTCTCGCTGTGCTGTGCCTGCCAGTTCTAGACGCTCCCGCTGGGAGGATGGGGTTTGGTGCAGTGCCTACCTCGCTGGTGTTGGCTGATAAGCAATCGCTTTTTCTTTCATTCAGTTTCTGTTCTTTTTTGCTGATTAAACTGTGACACTTTTTGGGAAATCTCATTGTCTTTTGACTAAAGATATTTATCTGATATGTAAGGGAACCAATGCATAAACTAGGCTGGTGGGCACAGAGGCTGACAGCCGCCCTCTAGGCCACTGTGGCCGGGGTCTTTGTTGGGGTGACTGAGTTGACAGCACCCCCTGTGTGCGGGAGGCAGGGGCTGCGGGGAGCTCAGTGCGGCGCCTTGGCCGAGCAGCTGTGGGGCTGGGCACAGGCCGAGGGAGAGGTGGCAGCACGGCTCAGCGTGTGCGCCTGGCCATGTGCTCTTGTTGGCATGTGTGCTTTGATAAAACTTAAGGTATTTTTAGTCCTTATTTTAGACATATGCCGTCACATATGACAGTTATTTGGTGATAAAAATAATATCCATTAGCTATCGTGTTGTAAGCTTTCGGGTACATGTAATGTGTTTTAAGAGTGTAGTGTTTCTAGGGAGCAGTATTCTTACAGTCATTCAACGCAGGACAGGTGTGAGCACGTTCCCTAAGACATTTCGCAGTTACGTCATGACAATCCTCCGCCTATTATCAAACGTGGAAACAGATAGTCCTATGTTAGAGGGTGTAGTATTTTCTGAAGAAAACATTGTCTCAAACATTCGAGACATATAGTATTTGATTTGTTCTGCACAGCTTTTGTGGCAAGAAGATGACCACAGTAGGTGTACTCGGCGCACTAGCCAACCAGGTCGCGGCTCACAAAGGACGCTTTCTCAGCAGGGCCGCCGGGGGCGCAGGAGCGCTGATGGCTGACAGGCTTCCCGAAGCCGCTGGTCAGCACCCCCTGCCTACTGCCGCCCCTTTGTATTTCCCCAATACTTACAAGTACTTTTCTTTTTTTGGCCTTTCCCTCCTCCCAGAGTGTGAGCCCCCAGGGCAGAGGCGGTGTGTGATGGCCTGTTGCCTCTCAGTGCACGGAGCAGCACCGGGCACGGGTGGGTGCCCGACAAGTAATTGTGGATGAACATGTTGGGGATGGAGACGCCTGTGGAAGCGTGTCTTTCTCGGCAGTGGTGGGAGCCTGTGGGCCTCCCAGGGGGTCTCTGGCGAGCGAAGCTTGTGCTTGGTCCGATATGGGTTCTTCTGTCTGTGAATAACAAAAATATAAATAAATGGGGATTTTTTAAATGTTGAAAAAGAACTCTTAAATCCAGAGAAGCAAAAGCCATTAGGACATCTGTTCAGTAGGATTCAACACTTAATCGCCATCCTAATAAAACTTCCAGAGGTGGGCCAGTGTTAGCTCCGGGCAATATGAACAATTTACCGATAATCAAATCACACAGAGAAAAAATGCTGGTGTCCTTACTGGAATCAAATCCGCGTGCTTTGGGGTGTTTTTCAAATGGTGTTTGTTTGCGAACTTCTTCCCTGGGGGAGACACAGAGGGCAGTGCCTGAGCAGGTGGGCATTTGGGGACAGCTGGCTGGCTTTCACAGCCGATGGTGCTGACACGTGGACCTTTCTCTATACCCAGGGCTTCGTTCTGTTTTTCAAGTGACTGTGTGAAGCACAGAGTGGTTACAGAAACATAAGAAATTAAAAGATGATGAAAGCGAGGGCGAAATTGATATCAGCCTGAGGAAGCGTCTTCTATAGGAAGCACACGGACCCTGAGTACACTATCAGCTCCAATCAAGTTGCGTCTTCTCCCGTGACCCTGAGCGCGGAAGATGAGGTGTGGGTGGCTGTCCCTTGGGCAGCTGCAGTTTGGAGGATGGGCCAGCAACGTCACTGCATTGTCCACGCCGTGGGCTGGCAGAGCCGGGCAGAGTGACCTGCCCCAGCAGGCCGCGGGCACTCAGTCCTGCGTCGGCATGTCGGAGTGGCTGTCACTCGGGCTGGACAGTGACAGCGGGATCGGGCCCCCCAGGAAAGGCCAGCGACCTCCAAGTTCCAAGGCAAATAACAAAATGGCCCCGGGAGGGCCTGATGAAATAGTTGCTGATTTTAAAATATTAGGCTTATTCGAGCAGTTCGTTCTGAGAGCAGTGTTCAGTTCTGACCATGCCTTTATCGGAATATTGATTTTAACATTTGGTCCTAAGTAATTTGGCCAAAATATGCATTTTGTTGATTTGAAGTAAATGAAAGATTCAGCTGGTAGCATGACTGCCTACTTTATTGGCCCTCTTGATAATCATCAGTGTTGCTTTTTAAAAGTTGTTGACAAGAAATGAATTTTCAGCTTTTAAAAATTACCAGAAGAATTAATAAACATATGTTTTCTTAAACATATATTAGTGTTAATGAGATACTAATTTTAAGCAAAGTGATAAGGAAATTTAAAAAACTTCTTTGATACTTAAGTGGGTTCCTGTGCACAGTACCTCCCCTATATCCCTCGCCAACTACTGGATTCTCCCTCGCTTCTGGGGTGGGTACACTGCCGCCACCCTCCGCTTAGCAGTTGAACCCACATTCCTGTGCACCCCCAGGGCGACCTGCCTGAGCCCTGCCTCCTCTGAGCTCCTGCCAACATCCTTCGGAGAAGATGTCACCTTGGGCGGGCTGGTCGTCCACACCGATCCAAGGCCCACTTCTCACCAGCGATTCCCCTTCGGTTAAGTGTCAGAGGCACAAAGAATGCTCTTATCAGCCTGCTCTGATAGCCATCTCCGCCCCTTATCAGGGGAGCTGCCTGCGTCCACTCAATAAAACCAATAAGCACACCTGGCTTTTTGACGAGCTGTTTTATCCTTTTCTTCTTGGTGCTTTGTCTCATCTCTGCTCAGCTCTGAAATCGGAGATGTGTCGTCGTAGGAAGCCCGCTCCAAATGAAAACTCTCAGGTCATAAAATGGCTGAGTAAGAAATAGCCTGATAGGGTCCTATTAACCAACATCACCCCAATAAATTTAATAGAAAAAAAGCTCGTCTCATGCTGCCTCCCCCCGCCCCCCCACAGAGCAGCCCGTGCTGTGCCTGCCTCCACTGCCTCGGTTTCCCTGGATGTGGACGCTGGTTCTGCACCCGGGGGCGGCCAAACCAGCGCAGACCAGGTGGAGCACGGGCCCTGAGCGGGAGCGCGGCCGGCCCTCGGAGGAGGAGGCGGCGTGCGGGGCGCTGCGTCCCGCCACTGCTTCCGCTGCCCTGCAGGGTCCTCCGGGCCCAGGGGCAGCCTCTGGCCGCGGCTGCTTCGCTTCCTGTTTTCTGGTGTGTCTTGTGGTTGTGCCTGGGAATTGCATGTTTCCCCAAATTTCTTAAGTCCTGGAAGAAAATGAAACGGGCCGCCCTCTGTCTTCACTCCGGGGTCCCGGCGGGGTCTGGGCGGGAAGGAGCATTGGGGACGGGCCCCCACCCGCACAGGGTCGGTGGGTTGCTCAGAGAGCAGGCAGCCAGGCCCACTGTCGTGAGAGGCAACTGTTATCCTTGACCTGGGGTCCGCCGGGCACGTGTCTGCGTCAGCTCGCTCACCTGGGACGGCAGAGCATGAGGACGTTTCCAACCCATACACGTCCGGGCCCATGCGATTATCACGGAGCTGAGAGACTCCTGTCACCGGCCACGTCGTCGTGGTGTATCGTTGTGGTGCAATGCATCCTCACGTGGACACGGTGTTAGAAAGTCCACCCGCCTGGGCAGCCGCGTCCAGGGCCCTCGCCCGCACTCACCCTCGCACACGACCCACCCAGAGTGACACCGGGGCCTGTGGGCTCCACTCGGGGCGTGCGCCCTGGACAGCATGCCATTTTCACCCCCACGCTGTGTGTTTACTGTGCCTTATCGTATTTAGATGGCTCAGAGATATGGCACTTCCCTTGTGCGGAGCCGGCCAGTGGCCCTGGAGCAGCTGCGGCCCCTCCCGGCCTCGGTGCGCAGGTGGCTGGGCCCGGGTGTGTGCGGGCGCCTCTGTGATGTTCGCAGGTCGACAGAATCACCTAACGGCGCGTTTCTCAGTTGGGTCCCCATCATTAAGTGACACATGGCTATATATGCTTGTGGAGATCAGTATTTGATATGATTTGTATTTCACTGCAGCCGTTTCTTTAATTTTCAGTTGAATAATATATAACTTGTATTTATACATTATCAAAAACTTTATTAACACAAAAATGTACATGAACGTTCATAGAAGCATTATTCACATTAACTAAAAGTAAAACCAATTCAGATGTTCATCAGCTGATCAATGGATAAACAGACAGTGGTAGAGCCACATAATGGAATATATTCTGCAAAAACATGCAAATTAAATGCCAATTCACTGTGAATAAACTTGAAAAACAGTGCGTTAAATTAAAGAAGCCAGTTACAAAAGACCACTCATTGTACTCCTCTGTTTGTGTGTCACATCCAAAATCTAAAGCAGACGATCCTATGAAGACACAGCAGGACCTGTGGTTTTGTCCAGCCAGGGGTGGGGGGGGGCTCCTGAGGAGGAAATGGCCCACGCACAAGGAAATCGTGGGGTGGGTCGCAGGGCTCCGAGCACGCTGAACACGTGACTGTGCCCCTCAACAGGGGGACTCTGTGGCGTGGGAGGTGTATCTCTGTAGGCGATGGCATTTTTAATGCGGGTTTGACATATGATTTAAGCCCTGTCACTGGATCAGTGCAGCAGTGTTTCTGTCCCCACCGAAGGGCATCGGTGACCCTGCCCTGAAGGCCCAGCTGCGCTGGTTGAGTGCGCTGTGACTGTCGTGGAGCTCCGTGCACCTGAGAAATCGTGATGCAGCACATTTGTACGTGAAGGATGAAGTATTCCCATATTTGAAAAACGAGCAATGTTTTTCATTATTTTGATAAATACGTTTGGATCTTGTATCCATGCTCTAATTCACAAGTGAGGGAAAAAATACAAGCTTGTTGGTTTGGGCCAGGATTAATGAGCTTCAAAAAGGTGCAAGTGAGACGCTGAATTCCAGACTCAGGCCCATTCCAGCTACAGCGAGAGACGGTCAGCATGCGCACACCATCCTGCGAGTGCCGCGGGGGTAGCGCTGGGCGAAGGAAGCGCAGCGCCCGCGGAATAGATGCGAAGTGTCACTTAGCCCAATACTCGCCCAGCCCCTGTGGAATTTGCATCACAATGCGGCGACAGAGCATAATCAGGAAAAGCAAGGGCTGCTTTCAGGGACAGCCCAGTGGGAGGAGACACACAGGGCCTGTGCATGGGCACGTGCTGGCACACACAGGAAGTTTGCCACGTGGAGGCAGCAGGCACGCACCCGCTGACACCCACGCAGGTGCGCCTGCGAGAGCGGCGGCAGCGCGCACACAGCTCACACGCTCGAAGCAGAAGCAACAGAACGGGGCAGGGATGGGGGTTTTCTGAGGAAGGTGTGTCTGTCTGGAGACTAGAGGACCAGAGTCCAGGGGCTGAGGAAGATGCTGCTAAGGAGCCGCGAGATGTTCGCATGAGACTGGACCAGCAACCACTCCTGTGGTGCCAGGGTCGTGTTGCGGGGGAGGCATCCCGATGGTTAGGGAAGCACTGGGCTCCGTGGGTGGGAGAGCGGCCGTGACGCCCTAGGCACCAGCTTCCAGCCTGAGATGGGACATTCGAAAACCAGGGTCACCCAGAGAGTAAGATGGGCAGGGTAGCGACACTGCTGAGTGTGGGCGCGCACGTCTCCCAGGGCGCCCTGGCTCCAAGCCCAGGCTGAGGGGTGCGGCTGACACGTGGCCGGAGGAAGCGCCGCGGTGCAGTGCGGGGAGCGCAGTGGCAGGGCTGGGCCTGTCTCCCCGGCGCCCCTGGCACTCGATGCCCTCGATTGTGAGGCCTGTTGCCGTCCTCGCCACTGAGCTTGTGCGAGGAGGATGTGGGTTCCGTTTTGACAGAAGTCCCAACAGGCTTGGGGGACATTTGTAGCTAACAAGTGGCAGGAGGAGGATTCAAACTCAGGACAGGCTGACCTCCACACCTGCCCTTTGAGAAATGCCCGCGGGTCTCCCCGGTTACAAAGACGTCGATAAACATGGGAGTCATTTTAACTGATTTTGTAGTAAATTGGATTAGTCATGGTTTCAGTCTGATTCTGATCCCTTGTGGCCTCTTGAGACTCTCAGCAGAAGCCCCTTTATCCCCGCGATTCTGTAATAGTTGCATTGATGCGATGAGACAAAAACATGGGGACATTGTGGACCTGGCACACCAATGCGAGTGTACAAGTCACCCTTACGTGCGTCGCTCGCAGGCCAGCCATGTGTCCGTCGCTGAGTTCACCCGTCTCCTCCTCGTCCTGGGCACAGAGCCAGACTGCGTCCCCCTGCCCCCCGAATGGCAGGGGGCTGCGCCTGAGCTGTGGCCCCGGGGGAGGTTTGCGGCTGTCCCGTGTGCCCCCCGGGCTCCTCCCTTCTTGCTCTTCACTTTTCCTGGGGCAGCCTTGGGGGCCGTGTGCTCGGGAAGGCAGAGTCACCAGGGAGACGCCTGAGGCCCTAAAACTCTGGCTCTCCATTCAGGGGACCCATAATGGACTTCACATGAGCGAGACGTCAACTTCTCCGGGTCAAGTGGCAGAGATTCAGCAATGGCACCCCTTAACGAATACCACCTCTGTGACACTAGAAGTGATGTCCTGAAGCTGATAGAGTTTTCCAGGCTCCTTAGGTCAGAGGAGGGTATTCAAGTAGCCCCCGAAGAGACGCACCGCGCAACCCCGTCCTCCTCCGAGTAGTTACGATGTGCATCCGGCACCGTGCGTGGTGCTGGGGTCAGGTGACCGCGGGCAGGGTGATGGCACCCCGCCCCCTGGCATGGGCGCTGCCGTGGGAGAGAGACACTTGAGCCCGGGACCCTTGGTTGTTACCAGGTTTCACAGGAAGCCCAGGGGCTAATTTGGGAGACAGTGACGAAGCAGTCAAGGAAGGGGGCGAGTGAGGCTGAGGGGGAAGGGCCGACCGCAGAGCCAGACCAGGAGCCTCTGCAGAGTCGAAGCCAGCCGCGCCCTGTTGTCGGAGGCAGCTCGGCCCCTCGAACCAAGTGGCCCCACGTCAGCGCCAGGCCTCACGTGCTGCCCTCTGACGGTCAGAGCCTGGCCTGCCGCCCTCTCTGTACAACCAGGTCCGACGAAGGGGCTTCTGGCTGCGCACGAGCGCCCGCAGGACCTGAAGGAGCTTGACAGCTATGTCGACTTTCTAATTAGCGTAGCTTACTATTTTTAAAACACTTAAATTTTACATGCTCAATGTATTTGTCTGGCTGAGACTGACAGCAAGATAAATCTTTTTAGGTATTCATGATTCACTTGAAAATCATTGTACTTGATGTTCCTTAGAGCAGATCCAACTCTAGTGAGGCTGAATTGAGCAGGACTCGACTCTGGAAGGCATTTTTTGTGAGGATGGTAAAAGGGTGCTTTAATTTTCCATGGGTGTGTGTGACTGAAACCCATTCCAAAGTCACTAGGAAGCTGTAGGAGCAAGGTCACGACCTCTGCCTTGGGCTCATGACTGAAGGCCTGCGTCACCCACAGAAGTCTGGTTTCAGAAGCTCATCTCGAGAGAACTTGACAAAGAAGAAAGGACTACATAGGGGTGTGTGGTGTGTGTGTGTGTGTGTATGAAATTGTATTAAGAAATCTCAGAATCATACCAGATGAGGTTTTTAAGATATCAAAATAGATTTTCCATTTGCATATTTTATCCAGGATGTTATGAAAAGGAGCTTTCAGCTTGTGGATAAATGACTCTAGAATCTTGTTGGGCATTGGAACGGAATCCGGTGGTGGGGAGCCATGTGCAGGGCGTGCCTGTGGCGAGGGCCCCGGGGTCAGAGGGAGGGACTCGGGCCCAGTGCTCCGGTGCCCTGGCCTCGCTCCCCGCCCCTCCCCATGGCCCCAAGGCTCTTGGTTTACTTCCTCTTTTTTGACTTGCTTGCTCTCCCTGAGTATGCCTAATGCTGACCTTTTTCTGACTTATATTTTTCGAAAGCATAACATCTCCAAGTATTTTGAAAATATATATTGTTTAATGATTCATACCCAAACAATGTTATACTAACAGTGGCTGGACTTTTTCTGGGCAGACCTTGTATATTGGTCCATGTTCCAGGCAGGAGCAAAAACGCAGCCCGAGACGTGCTGAGAGGGCAGACGGAGCTGGGCTCGGGACATTGGAGCGGAGCCTCCAGCAGCACAGCTCAAGACGATAAACGGCGCCTCTCCTGTCTGTCCGCGTGCAGGACCCCTGCCCACACCACGGCAAGAATCCACAACCAAAGGGTCCCCACAGGCGCTGTCCTGGCCCCCATGGAGAAGGCCGTGGGGAGACTGGTGGGCCGTTTTCATCCCCGACCCGTCCCGCGGGGAGAGTCATTTGTAGCCGCGAGTGTTCCTGGTTGGTACGAATGGCAGGCACACCGGTGCCAGCGTTTCCAAAACAAAAGTGACCTCTGGTTCCCCGTGTGTCAGACGGAAGCCATGTAAGTTCCTCCTGAGCATCGCTGGGAGATGGCTCCCTGTCAGCCAGTTTTAGGCGGTGATACTTTGTAAATGTTCCCTTCACTTGTGGGTAAATGTAGTCATGTTCCTATAAGACATTTCTGTTAGTGGAAACATAAGGATATAAAACTTTGTTTGTGACTGGATTTAATATGGTTTAGAATACTGAACGATGTTTTCAAGGCACCTTTGTCTGAGGGTTTGCTTTAAGGCTCGCGGTTCGATTTAATGGGTGCCTTTCAGAAACTGCGAACAGCGGTGAAAACTGAGGCCACTCCAGACTCCAGGTGCTCACACGTTGCACTGCAATGTCGACGTTGACAGTCACAAACTTAAAGGTGCTCAAAATGCTGCGGCCTCAGAGATGTCTGGGTATTGGCATAAGGCCCAGAGGAGAATAAAGGAGCAAGAGAAGGCGTGGAAGGGCGTGTGTAAGGAACCCGGATGAACACTTGTCGTTGTTAATGGGGGCGGGGCGACTTGTCTGTTTTTCGGTGCAGGGACACCAGCCTGGGGGAGGCAGTACAGGGGAGCAGGTGCTGGCCCCTCCCCACCCCCGGGTGAGGACGGGATCTGGCAGAGCCGTCACAGAGCGTCCGCCAGCGGCCGCCCTTGTGTGCAGTGGGGTGGCGCAGCCACCGAGATCGGGGCGCGCAGAGCTGATGGCCGTGGAGCCCGGGGGCGCGGCCCCGCGGGCCACGGTGCTGTATTTGCGTCTCAGCTTTTCTTCAAAGAGTGAAGACCCTCTCTGGTCTGCTTTCCGTTGGGGACGACAGGACCAATGCAGGTCTCTCTCTGGTGGGAGTGAGTGGCCTAACCTGAACTTCGACAGCGGGGGACCCTCTATACAGATGAGCCGGGGTCCGCATTGCAGTCAGCGCCAGTGATCGGTAGTGGGACCGGGGGAGGCGCCGCAGGGGCCGCACATCCTCGCTGGGTGTCAGCGGAGCCCGGTGTCGGCACGGGGGGGGGGGGGGGCGCGGGCTCAGGGTCGCGTTGTCCGGAGAGCCCGCAGGTGCGGACGGGGACATTGGGACCGTGTGGATATCTTCGCTCCAGCCTGCGGAGCACACGAGGGGATGGGCGGGTCTCGCCAATGTCATACTTTTAAATGTTGTCCGTTGTAACTCTGTCCTTTTTTTCCTTCTAAATCATTTAATTGTAAGGGGACGTGGTGAGTAGGGGACTCAGGTAGAGAACACGCCGGCCCAAATTTTAATTTCTGCAGAGTGATTCCTTGTCTTGTACCCTTTTTTGTTACATGTCTGTAATAATCCTGTTCTCAGCATAGTTTTCAAAAGATTGGAAAAAATATGTATTTAGATTTGATAAAACATCTAGTTTTATTTATAATTTAGTGGAATTTATAATTTAGCAGAAAACTAGTTTTTAAAAGGTCTTCATTTAAAAGAAAAAATGTGCAGACTTGGGCTAAAAATGGATCAGGCAGAGCCTGTGTTGGTCTAGTATTTGAAGTGTAAAGACCCTCAGGGGCCCGGTCAGTGGGGCGTGAGATGCAGCCGGAGAGGCGCCGCTACGCGGGCTGCTGGCTGGCGCTGCTTTCGCTGGGACGCTCACCTCGTCGTCTCCTGCTCCGTCTCTCTGGGCTCGGCACTGACTGAGAGGGCAGCTCACCGCCGCGCTGCTACGGAGGGCGGGTTAAACCCCCGCGCTGTGCCGGACCCTTGGCTACGTCATCACCGAAGGGTTTGCCTGATGCTGGTGGTGGAGCCGCCTCGGAAACACGGTCAGTTTCACAGATGCGGGTCACAGTGTCAGGACACCCCTGTTGTGTGTGTGTGTACATGCGAGAGAGAATGTGAACGTGGGGCCGCGTGCCCCCGGGGCCCTGGTCTGTCTGCTTCCAGGGAAGCGCTCCTTGCCGCCCTTCATGCAGAAGGTTCTGAGCAGCTCACCGGGGCCCTGGCTCTCCGTCCCAGCGGTGAGGGAGTGGCAGAGGCTCGTGCCGGGACCACGCCAGGGGCAGCGCCCGTCCCAGCTCTGCGGGTGCCCGGCACGGGGACGTGGTCTGCTCAGCGGTGCTGCTGCCTGAGAGGACAAGCCCGAAGCTGTCAGGGGTCGGCCTGTGGAGACACAGGGGACACCACCAAGAGGGAAGCCCGGAGGAGGGGAGGGAGGCTCGGGACACGGCCGGCACTGCCCGAGGAGGAGACGTTCCCGCTGCGGGGAGCTTGGGGTCCACTGGGAACCGCCGCTCTCCTCGTCTTCCTGCGTCGGCGCCCAGGAATCATGCCAGCGGGAGGAGGCGCAGGGGCTGTGCCCCGCAGGCGGCCCTCCCTCCTGCGTGTTGGGTTAGTTTTACCGACTTGGCACAGCCTGAGGATCGCCACCGCTCTGGGCTCGGACCAGGGTTCACTTCCAGCCAAACCCCGCCTTTCCTTCGCTCCTCTGACTCATAGCAGGTGCAGAGAGTGGGGAGGCCCCCGTGGGCTGAAGGAAGAGGCCGGGCTCTCGAGTTTAACAGCTCCCTGAGAGCAGCCGTGACTGACATCAAACAGAAAAACAGGTGGTGGCGGAAAACTGGGAGTTTTCTCAAATACCAGAGACACAGGGGAAAGTATGTTCCTATCCCATGTTTCCCGCTGAAACGTCTCCTCCAGGGCGATCTTGCCTGAGAGCCAGGATCCGCAGGACAAGGCCACCGGCGGCCCTCGGGGTGTGGCTACAGCGTGTGCTTCCTTTTTCAGATCGGCCGTGGGGACCTGGGGACTCGGGGTCTGTGCATCAGTCTGTTGTCTGAGCAGCCCGAGTCTTCAAGTCTTTCTGCAGAGCTGTCCCCTCCCCTGTCCACCCCCTGCAGGTCTTGGGTCGGCCTCCGACACTCCCTGGCCCAGCTCAGCGGCAGCGCACGCCGCATCCGTGCAGGGGAAGAGCGCGGTCACTCTCACAGGCGTCTCAGGTGGGTCCTTGGGTCCAAGTCATTTTCAGCATAGGAATCTTTGTATTTTTCTACATTTTATCTAATTCACCAAAGTTACTGCTTTGTACATACATACACACACTGAGCACACTTAAAGTAAAGCTCTCTCTTTTATTCAAGGCTGTAGTAGTAATTATGCTAGTTTCAGTAGTGGGATAAAGAGCACTGCTCTACCTGGAACTGGGGGTTCCCAGACTGGGGGACTTTGGGATGGAAACAAGGATGACCCTTGACAACCCCCCCGAGAGGCCTGGCCCTGCAGGCCCTGGCGCACAGGGTCCTGGGTGCCGATCGGTGCTCACAGCGCGGGGCATGTCGGGCGGCGACACACGTCTGTGATCTCCCTGCCACCATGAAGGGTAGGGTTAGATGAATGTATATTGTTGTTCCTTTTCTTTAGGAAACTGTCTCTCAGAAAGATGAAATCCAAGTCCAAGTCCACGCACCTAAGAAAGGGGGAGCTGGATGTGAGCCCAATAACCCCGCTCGCCTTGGTGCCGCAGCCCGGCCCCTCAGCGGTCACCCCAGGCCCCCACATTCCTCGGACCCTAAATTCTACACGCTTCCTCATACAATAGAGACTGTCCGAGCCAGGTGTCTTCCTTGCTCTTGCCTTTTCTACTTACAAGTGGCGGCACGAGCAAGCTACCCACTAGATGCTGAGGCTGCGTCTTCTGCAAGGGCCAGGTCGCCTGGCTCACCGTCACCAGGCGCGCCGTGGAGAGAGACCTCTGGGGCTGCCCCCAGGCCTTGCCCCACGGACTTCCCTGCTTCCTTCCTAGTTGCGTTCCTGTTTTACTTTCCCCGTCGCCTCACGTGTAACACGAGGGTCCTAGATGTGCACTGTCACTCGCTACCCAGAATGTAAGGGATGGATGTGCCATCTCCATCAGAAATGAGAACATCAGCAAACAAGGCGGCGAGTGTGGACGTCACCCTGCTTGTGGGGATGCAACGTCCAAGTCCATCTTTCCGCTGTGTGCAGCGCTCTGTGTTTCAGCTGTGTCTCGATAAAGCCACTTAAGTGCAAAGGTGGACAGAATGAATGTCAGCCTGGGTGAATTGTTTTCCAGTTTTTATTATGGAAACGTACAGTTTGCTCTTTAAAAGAAGTCCCCATCTTTTCACTGGGCAGGTCAGTAAGAGAACAGTAGATAATGAATCATCCAAAGAATTAGGGGTCTAAGTATGTTTCCATAATATGAAAAGGTCGAAACATCTCTACATATGGAATGTTGTGTGACCTCCAGTCTGCTACACAGTTATTTTAATATTGATGACAGCACCATCACTGTCCCTGAAATCCAGTTGAGTCATTTTGGAAAGCTGAAACTGACCATTAAATTGAGTGTAGGAGTCATCTTTTAAACACCTCAGTGCACATTTTGGCTACCAAAATTGTCAGCCTTTTTTCACATGTTAGCTCTTCTTAGGGAGGCTAAATTCAGAAATCTGTCATGGAGCGGTGGCGTGTGGTGGCGGTGGCCGCAAGGGTTGGCCGCAGGGTTTGGGACTGAATCTTGAACCTCGTGGTATTAAAAGGGAAGACGGCGATGACGATAGAAGTGAGAGATACTGAGGCGCTGTACATGCATATTTTATGAGAGAAAGGTCCTTTCCATTCTTGTGCGTGTGTGTGAGGCACCTGTAGGTCATGTCAGGTCAGCGATTTACACAAGTTCGCACTTGCAGCAAGCACACGGCTGGAATCGGTCAGGGTCTTGTCTGCCTCAGAAAGTAACGCCTTCTTTTCCCTGCTGAGCCCGATGTCTGTCCACAGGGTCTGTCGCTTGGCTGTCAGGTCCTGTCAGAATAACTGAGCTTCTGATCACAGTGTGATTCTTTGCACGGCGTATCCATGAACAGTGTGAGCTAATTAGGCCATTACTTTCCATGTTACCTGGGGACAATCAGAAATATTCTAATACAAGCCTATTTCCTTGGGAAGTCTAACTCCTTTGTTGTCCTCAGAGCAACCTATGGTTACGGGGCAGAGCTCAGTGCAGCAGCGGGGCCACGCTGGCAGCCCCCACCGTCGCTTCTCTTCCCACAGCTGTGTTCCGAGGCCTCCTGGTCAGACGCGGGGGGCAGCAGCCCAGCCGCAGGGGCCCTGCGGTCAGACCCCGGGGAGGTTCCCAGGGCCGGGGGGAGACCCCGCCCCAGAGCGGGGGGCAGACAGAGGCCCGCGGGCGGCTCTGGCTCTGTGTGCCGCTCAGGCTCAGCACCCAGACCCTTGTTTCTTCCTAACAGCTACATTTCATTAGAGGGTGCACTTATTTTATTGCTTCTTTCATGTGTTTTATAGAATTTTGGTTATACTATTAAATGGAAATATAACAAAGGATAGTTTGTCTTTAATTATTAATCAGGTGCACAGCTTTTGTTTCCTATTATTGTCTCTTGGGATTATAATTTTATATGTTGTAGAAACTATAAATGTACATAAAGTTTTTGGCTGTACAGAAACTGGTCAAATTGTAAGTGTTCATAATTATTGGGAATCATTGGATTTTTTTGGTAGAAGATATTCAGTAGCTAATTATATTATAATATAGCCCGTAAACTTGCTTTTCAAGCCAACTCCAAGTGTCCACTTTAGACGGTGAGGGACTTTCTGTCCTGGGAGGTAGAAATGGGGAGATGCAGCATTTTCACTCTTCAAGTGAAAAAGAGCGAGACTAACTTTAAAGTCATGACTTTGTTTGAACCCGTTGGCTGAGACCCCAACTGACCCAGAGCCCAAGGAGAAGTCAGTGCCTGCGGGGACGCGGCCCGAGCCCCTGCTCGCCCCGGGGGCAGGGCCAGTCCGGGAAGCCGGGCCCGGGGGCCCTTCCCGTCCTTGCCGTCGGTCTCCACTCCCACACCCGCCGGGCCCACACGCTGAGACCGAGGAGCCACGGCGGCCCAGGGAGCAGGCCCGGGACAGGAGATGGAGCGTGGCTGTTGCCTGGTCCAGGGCATGTGCAGCATGCACCGCAGCGGGCACCCTCCGGACCAGCCGTGGCGCAGATGCGGCGAGCAGGCCAGAGCAGGAGTCAGGCCGAGTGTGTCCCCTGGCCACAGAGGGGTGAGCTGGGATCAGTGACAGAAGGATGCGCAGAAAACCCGCAGCTGTGTGTGAGCTAAACGCACTTCGGGGAGAATGCCTGAAGAGAAGTCCTGTTTGTGATGAAAGAAAATCAGAACAACAGCCACAAAATAATTGAAATGTGTGGGGTGTAGCTAAAGCAGCGCTCAGAGGGGAATTTCTGTCATTCAGACCGAATTTAGGAAAGAGTAAAGATCCAGAGTTAATAATCTGTGCTTCCACCATAAGTGATCTAAGAAGGAAGAGAAAACTAAAACCAAAGCAATCAGAAGGAAGGAAACAAAGAAAAAGTCAAAGAAATTGAATGCAGCAAAAAACAGAAAATTAATGAACATGACACCAAAGGTGATTTTTTGTAAACACGAGGAAAATCGGTAAACATCTATTCAGCATGACCAGGAAAAACATGGAGAAGATACATATTACCAATGTCATCATAGAAAGAGGATGTGTCACTATGAGACCCCACAGACATCAGGAGGGAGACTGGGAACTAGTCCATGCCCATCGCTTTAAAACTTAGATAAAATGAACACATTTTTGAAAGATGCTATCAAAACTCACTCAAGAAAAACAGATTATATGAGGAGTCTTTTATCTGTGAATGGAATTGAAGTCTTTTTTAAAAAGATTTATTTATTTATTTAAGGAAAGAGGAAGGGAGGAGGAGAGGAAGAGAAACATCAATGTGGGAGAGAGAAATGGATAGGTTGCCTCTCATAGGCCCCCATCTGGGGACCTGGCCCATAACCCAGGCACATGCCCTGACTGGGAATCGAACTGGTGATCTTTTGGTTTGCAGGCTGGCACTTAATCCACTGAGCCACACCAGTCAGGGCTGGAATCAAATTCTTAAGTATAAACCTCTGAAAAAGGACACTTAAGGCCCAGATGTTTTAAATGGTGAATTCTACCAAACAACTCAGTAATACGTAAGATTAATTCTACACAGTTTCTTCCAAAAAATAGAGGAAGGAAAACTTCCTGGTTCATTTTTATGAGACTAGTATTTTGCTATACCAAAACCAGGCAAAGACAATAAAAAACAAAACCACATCAGTATGTCCCGTGAATACAGCTGTGAAAATCAGCCACCAAATATCTGCAAATCAAATCCAGCAGTCAGTAGAAAGAATAATGCATCACGCTGAAGTGGGTTTTATCCCAGGAATGTAAACCAGGCTCCACATTGGAAAATCACTCAGTGTAATTCATCATAATAAGGAAATACATTTGTCATAATGACGACTCAGCAGACAAATACACATGATCTCTAACTGTTGAGGCTAAACATACCAGGCCATCAGGGGCCCTGAGCTAAGAACACACATGCAGGAGGTCAAAGCCTGCGTTTCCTCCCACTGAAATCAGACAGAAGGTGCGGGCGTCTCATCTCATTATTCCTTTCAGATCATTCATGTGACAGTTGCAGTCATTACAAGACAGAGAAGTCAGAGACACATGTGCAGGTTGAAAAAGAAGAAGGAAACAGCAGCTGTGCCTTGATGGCATTGATGGCAGCATCGGCATCGTCGTCTGCCTCGACACCCAGAAGGCGCAGAGGTGCGTGCACATGGAAATGCCTACCGCTATGGAGAGAATTTTTCTAGTTGGTGGCGGACAATGAGCCGTGCACTTCTGTACAATAGTAGTGAACTACAAAAATACAAAACAATAAAGTCAGTGTATTTTGAAGGCACTGGACAATGAGATTATTAGGTGCACCTCTAACAGGACAGGTGCTGGCGTGGATCTGCAATCCCCACTCGCCACGGAAGCCGTTACAGGAGGCCCACGTGGTACAGGGCTGTGTGCTCCTGTGACCTGCAGGACAGAGAGCCACCGAGAGGTCTGTCTGCCCAATTTTGTCTGCACAGGCAGCAGTCTCAGTCCACGTCCCAGCGGGCCTCCATCCTGTGGCTGATGGGTATTTATAAGCTGATTCTATGGAAAAACAGAGACGCGCATAGCCAAATTGATTTCAAAAAATTACATAAAGTCTAGCTTATTTCATCAGTTATACATAAAATCATTTTAACTCTAGAGGGAGTTTATGGGCCTTCAGTTGGCGATATCTGTTCCAGCAGCCGGTTTCAGAACTTTTAAAGCCACAGCTCTGTGACCACATGGGATTGCTTCAAGAATCGTCATGTCAGCCAGTGGAAAAGAATAGGGGTCCCAGAAACAAATTTACACGAATGTGGTCATTGGATTTCTGACAAAGGTGCGGCAAAATGGAAACATAACTATCTTAGCAAGAATATTCAACTAAAAAATACTTCAAACTATGCTGGATTTGCATCAAATTCAGACAGCTTTGCTTTAGAATTGTTGACCTGGATGTGGAATACGGTGACAAAGAAACTTGTCTTTGACAGTCTGAAACAGATGTAGAGACAACACATGAAAGTTGGGACAGAGACCTATGTGGGTGACAAAAGCTCTCCGTTCTTCACCTCCCACACTGCGCGCATCTCCAGAGCTGCCTATGGGGGGCGGGTCTGGGCTGGGTGTTCACCACACAGTGTGCAGGGGATGTGCTGAGACCTCTGAGATTGCGGAGCGCACAGACCCGGCACGCCCCTGACGTCACAGCTCCTCCACAGTGCAGGGGACAGACAGGCGGACAGACGTGGCAGGGAGGGGTACAGCATGGGGGCTGGGCTGGGCTGACCGGAGGGCTCTGTCCATCTGCTTCGGCCCTGGAGGGCAGCACGCTCACCTGGTCACATCTGAGACTCGGTGCGAGACTTGCCTTCATTATATTACATTACGTTATGTCACATCACATTTTGTGTGGCCTGCTTATTTACGTTGTATTTTTTAAATGGAGGGAGGAGTGCTCTCTGAGTACAGCTGGCAGCTGCAGGCCTCGGGGCGATGAAGGGCGTTTTATGGGAAGACGGGGACCTTTGTGGTGTCTGTCGTGACTGAAGCGCCCTGCCTCCCTGGGAATTAACTGAATTCCGTGTGGCACGCGGCACAGGACCTTGAGTCACTCTTGCCCACTCCAGGCTGCACTGGGCATCTCCAGAGGGCAGCTGAAGGGGGGTGGCCAGCTGCCATGGGGCCAGACCGGCCCTGCATGGCAGGGGTCTCTCCGCATGGATAGTGGTCAGAGCGACGAGGCAGTGGCTGTGCTGGGTCATGGGTTGTTTAAAGGTGTGTGATAACAATTTCAGACCACAAGGCGCAGCCACCTGCTGGGCAGAGATGGGAACTGAAAGTCCCCAGCGGGTGCAGGTGCGGTAACTCAAGATGCGGCCGGGACAGCGCTGGCCCCTCCGGGCGCCGTGGAAGCACCAGTGCAGGGTCGGCCTTCGCGGGCAGCGTGGGGGGGCAGCGGGCAGCTGAGGACCCACCTTCTAAGAGGCGTGAGTTAAATAACCCTGCTCTCCCTTCTGTCTGGATGCTGCCGAGGCTTACTTTAAAGTTAACGTGGAGCAATCTGTGGAACTTTAGTAATATTCAAATTGAATAAATAATATCTATTATGCTAGAGCCATTTCATACCAGTCTCAGGATTTACCAAGAAAATGTCACCCTCTCCCTCCTGCAAGTGAGTATATCCTGTAGGGAAAGAGAAAGTAGGAGTCAGTTGCATTTCTGTACTTTTCCCGTATTTTTACTTAAGAGTAGTCATTTCTGACTCTCTGATAGCTTGCTCCCTGTGGCAGCTACTTGGACTCGGGTATTTACAGACCACACGTGACACGTTGGAGCCTCTGACTCTGTACCCGCTGTGCTCTCTGCGCTGAACCAGCTCCTACTGCATCCAGCGCCCCCGCGTGAGCCTTTCGTGCCCGCTGTGGTCAGCGCCTTGTGCTCATAGGGCGCTCACCTTGTGTGCTGGTGTCTGAGGTCTGGTCTTGAGGGGCGACGTGCGGGCTGCTGGGCGTGTGGGTGATTAAGGGGAAGAGCTGGGACAGCACACGTCACCATCGGCCCCTCATGCAGCTTCCCAGGCACCGTGATCAGCTGGCACTGGCTTCTGAGCACGTCGCTGGGTGCACGTGTTGTCCATCGTTTTGCATTCCAAATGAGCTTTTGCTCTCCCTGGGTGTCAGAGATTTGTCTGGGAGAATGGCATTAATTAGTCACTTGATAAAACCGTGTGGCACAAGTTGAGTCTAATGGAGAAACAATGAGATTGTTTGGGGAAGAAGAGTGAGTCATTTCAGCTTTAAAGTTCTTACCAACGGACAGGAAAGCGTGGGTGGCGTCGCCTCTGCCCTGAGCACGGCGGGCGCTGGAAGCAGTAGGGCCTGGGGCACTGATCGCTGAAGGGCAGCAGAGCAGAGCACAGGAGACTGGGGTTGGTTCGGTCCTGCTTCCATGGAGGTGACCTGGTCTGATGCACCCTCCGGTTGTGCAGGGAAGCGGGGGGCAGGCAGCTGGAGCTGTGTAGAAGAGATTGTTTCAGGGTGATCAGAAAATGGAACAGTTTCAAGTAATTGTCTACAATTTAGTAATTGAAAGAATGTGGTGGAAAAAGTAGTAATTAACAAAAGGTCAGAGTCTTTTAGGGTAATACAGGGGGAACTTATCAAAGTATAGAAACATTCCTCCCTCACTACCACTTTTAGTATTTCCTCCTGTTCCCCAAAGCCTCTTTGATAGTGTATTAAACTGTACATTTTTATTCCTAATATGAGGTAACCCCTGCCTGTAAAACAAAGTATTTTCTAACAGATGTGTTGACTTTAGGGAGTAGTGTTATTTTAAATGTATCTCATAAAAGTCGTTTTAAAGCCTTAAGGATAGTGGACTTTATACAAGGTGAATGTCTACTGCACACTGTTTATAGAGCAGTTGTTTAGAAGTTATAGTTTTGTGATGTGTGCATGTGTTTAAATTCATAGTGGGGTTGTACAGTAGTAGTTCAGATATTTTATGATATTTTTTATATTCGCTTAGTAACAGAAAATACTAATACTTAAGGGGTAGTTAGAAAATTACTATTCAGAAAATTAGGAGTCCTAATTATGATGCACTTGCAAGAAACTGCATGCGAGGCATCCCTCTGGGCTGGATCGTGTCCTCCCTGAATGCACAGGCTGGAGCCGTAGCCGCGATGTGGTGTTTGGGGGGCCGGGGGGGTTAGGCAGTGTGGGGAGAGCCCGGAGACAGCGTCAGGGCCTGGCTGGGAGGGCGCTGTGCGTGCTGTTGGCTCTGTGTGGCGGGACTGCCCCCCAGCCGTCCCCCAGCCTCGGCCACCCCAGGAGGCCACCGTCTCTGCACACGGCAGCATCCACTCGCCACCACCCAGGACCATCCTGCTTCTTCAAACATGTCAGAACAGGAACAGAACAAACTGATACACACACACACACACACACACACACACACGTGAATAAAATAGGAGCGGCCGCCCCAGAACTCTCTGTGGCCTCGGGGTGGTAACTCAGTCACTTGTGTCCTGTAAATGCCAGCTCCGTCTTCCACGAGAAGCACTAATTGTTCTTTTATTTACGTTCTTGTCGTGTACGCCTTCTTTGCTGGTGGCACTGTAATTAAAATAGACTTCATTCATTACAGCAGCGTTAGTTTACAGGAAAACGGGACGGAACTACAGAGTCCCCCGGCCACGCACGTTCCCCACTCCCAGCCTGTGCGCAGCGCGCTGAGCGCGTCCCTCCTGGAGCCTGGTGTCCGCATGTCACTGCTAACCCCAGGGCTCCCTCTGCGTCTCTGGGCCTTGGGATTTTTCCCAGCGTGCCCTGTCCGGTGGCCATCGCGTCCTGTCGCATGTCCACTCTCCCGGTTTGTACAGAGCTGCCTCTGACCAACCTCAAACCCGCTGAGCTCCGCCTGTTCAGCCCCGTCGCCCCAACACCCGGGCAGCCATGTCTAGTTAGCTGGGAGCATCACAGCAGTGTCGGGGTTAATCATATACGTCCCTCTCCAACCTCGCTTCCACCTCGGCCTGTGCTATGACGGGCGTGGTGTGGATTCTCCCATGCAAGCGGTTTCCTGATTTCTCTCCTGCAAGAAGCCATTTCACTCAGAATTCTGCACGACTCCATGTTGCAGTGCTGACCCCCCTCACACACATGCACGGGCACATCTCTCTATCGGTGCTCCCCCATTTGATAAGCAAACACGACTGCTTTCTTAGTTAAAAGTCCGACTTCCGGCGGCCTCCCCCGCTGGGCTGTTCTCTGCAGAGGGAGCTGCTGTCCCCGGCCGGAGGCCCGGCCTCGAGGCGCCTCCGTGCGGCTGCGGCGAGGTGTGGCCGTCTCCGCTCAGCAGCGGGCCGTGTTCGTCCAGACGCTCAGAATCGGTTGTTTTTGAGCTCTCGCTGCTGCTGTGCTGTTACGTATTGTGAATAATTCATGTTATTGTGGCCGTTTCTCTCGTGATGAAAATGTATGGTTCCTGCGGTTTCGTAACAAGCGGCGCCGCAGCGCGTACCCCGGTCACCGCCGACGGGCCACGTGCGGGGCTGCCCCTCTCCCTGCCGGGCCCCTTCCCTGGGCGGGGCCGCCTCTGCGCCCCGTGGTCCGCAGCCCGGGGCCGGCACCCCGCCGTGCGCGGGAGCGAGGCGCCCGCAGCTCTGCCAGGACGAAGGGGCCTGGGTGGGGAGACCTTCGCGGGGCCTTCGCTGCGCCGCAGGGCCACCTGAGACTTTCCTGAGGACGAGGCTGCGGGTGGGAAGCAAAAGCCCGAGACTCGGGTCTAGCGACGGGCTTTCCCCGCCCGCTCGGTCTGCTCCCGTGAGGAGGCCCTTCAGGCCGCCCGCGCTCAGCCGCCCTTTCTGACGGAAGCGCCCGTTAGTCCAGCCGCCGCGTGTGCGTCAGGGTCACGCGGGCCGTGGCTGGGCCCGGGGACGCAGGCGCCGGTGCCTCCGTGGGTCCGTCTCGCAGGCGCCGCCCCCGCGCTTGAGAGGAACGGCCACAGCGTCTTCCCTCTCTGTTCTCACCGCGAGCCATTTTCAGGGGGGCGCCCTTAGATTTACGAGCTGAGCCTCAAGGTAGCACCGTAAGAAGTGAGAATAAACTGAAGTGGGGCGCGGGGCGTGTCTGATTCCGGTGGCTGTGACTGGGGGGCCGCGGGGGCGCTCCGCCCGGCGCCGCGGCCCTTGCTGGGCCCCGCAAAGAAACAAGGATCCGCCAAAGCCGCTGGCCCGTGGCCCGCGCCGGGCGACCGTGCCGACGAGCCGAGGGCGGGGCCGTGCAGCCGCCTGCGCCCCGCCTCAGCGCCCGAGCGGGAGTCGGGCGCTGCCCTGGCTCGCCGCCCGAGGCTGCCTCGGCCGCTCCCCCGAAGCGGGGGTGGTTTCTTTCCTTCCTCGCCCGTTTTGCCGTGGCTCTTGAGGTCGCCACCTCGTGTCAGTAGCTCGGTGAGGCGACACAGGAAACGCAACTGGGCGGCGCCTCCGGCCGAGGCCCGTGAAGCGAGCGCCCCGCCTCCCGTCGGGCGCTGAGCGTCTTGTCCGTTCCTCCGAGCGGCAGCCGCGTGCCGGTCGGCTCAGCGGACACCACGGGGCGCTCAGCCCTGCGCGACGCGGGCAGACGCCGCGCTCACGGCCCGCGCTGGTTGACGCTCACAAGGTGTGCGTGAGGCCGTGCCGGGGGTGCTGACGAAGAGACAGGGCAGGGGGCGGGCCCAGGAGAGGCCGCCGGGGGCGCGCTGTCGGGCCTGCGCGCGCGCGCGCCGCGTTCGTCCCAGGCCGTCTGTCCCTGCGGGCAGTTCTGTAAGGAACGCGTGTGTTCAGAGCCACAGCCGGGCGAGGAAACGCTGGCCCGTGGAAGGAGGGCCCGCGCGGCGAGGTGGGCCCTGGGGGGCCCTTCTTTGTCCGCTACTCGGCGAGTGACTCGCCAGATCTAGGCGGCTTTGGCGCCGCCCTGCTTCGCCGGCGGCCCTGCTGCGGGACCGGGTGGTTTTCTAAGGGGGTGTTAACAGACGCTCAGAAGTGAACGGTTTCCTGGCTGAGTAAGTGTGATTTTTTGTGTCTTGTAGTTGCCTTTGGAGCGCGCTGGTGCCTGGGAGCCCTCGGGGCCGTGAGGCTGGTCCAGCAGGGTCTCAACAACGTCACCCCGTGTAGCCAGCGTCGCTCGGTGCGACTCAGCCTCACGGGTGCCCAGACGCCTCCCTGGGTCGGTCCTTCGGGGTTTGCGGGTGCGGGACTAGGGTCCCTCCAGCTGCAGCATCAGTGACAGTCCGCATTCGCTATTGTTCTCGGTGGCGCTTCTGTTGATCCTGGTTAAATCACATCCCGAGAGGTGTGTTCGTAGATGACACCGGTGCAGAAAGATGGAACCAGATCAGCTCCCACGCATGGAAAGTGCTTGTTCCCCAGCGGCCTGGACGCGGCGCTTGCCCTCAGTGGTGGCGAGGGAAGGGCCAGCCCCAGGGGGAGCGGGCGGGCCGCGGGGAGCCCGTGCCAGGCAGCAGTGGGCCGGGGCGTGTGTGGGCTGGGGGGCCTTTCCCTGGCGCCGAGGGGCATTCAGGGGCATCCCTGGCCTCCCCCCTTCCCCACGAGGGACCTCTCCCCGCAGACGCGATGGTCAGAGGCGCTTCCATCCGTCGCCCGTGCCCCACGGCCAGCAAATGAGAGCCTGCGTTGGAGTCCCTGGTATCGGGAAGTGACGTTGAGTCCCAAAGGGACGTCCTACTTTAGAACCGGGCCTCCCGTGGTGACTGCGTCCCGCCGACGGCGTCCCGCTGCGGAACATTTGCTGGTCACCCCAGCCTTGTGTGGACTGTGCTTCTGTTTGCAGGCTGAGCTGCAGCCTTGACGTCGCAGCCCGGGAGGTGCCCGCAGGATTCCGGGGCACGACCCGCGTGGGGGCGGCAGGCAGACGCCTCCCGTTAACAAACTGGCTGTGTGCACATGTGGTGCCTCCCGCACGCGCCTCGGAAGCCTGCCGCAGGCTGCGTGGGTCGCTGTGGTGCGTGACTCACGGAAATTGTCTTCGATGGAGGAGAGTGTCCTCCCGCACAGGAAGGCTCACCCTGCGTCTGGCGATGACTGAAGACATCTTGGGCCATTTGCCCAAGAGGACATCGGATGAAACAAGCCTTCTATGCAGCTTAGCTTTTGTTTGCTGTTTTTGTTTTTATTGAATTTATTGGGATGGCTGGTTCATAGAACTACATAGGTTTCGGGGGTGCAGTTCTAGGGTGCCTTGTCTGTATGTGGCATCACCACCCAAGGCAAGTCTCCTTCATCACCTTCGTGCCCCTCCACCCTCCTCTACCTCCCCCGCCCCTTCCCCTCTGGGTCTCACTAAGCTGTTTTTTGTTATTGGCATCTTTGAGGGTGTTTGTTTTGTTTCTGTTTTTTTTATTATTTTTTTTTTTTTGCTTAATCCCTTCATCTTTTTCACCAACCACAAAACCCCTTCATGCCTCCCTTCTGACAGCTGTCAGTCTGCAGAAGTTGGGACCCCCGTTCTTGCCGCAAATAGCCCAGCTCTGTGTGTCCAGCTCCCTGGGGCTGCGGCTGGGGCTGTGGCTGGGGGCCGGGACCTTGGTGTGGGCTGCGCTCCCTGCCTGGCCCCGCCCCGCCCCTGGCCCTCCTTACAATCGCCCAGAAGACTCGTTTCTGGCACACAGTGCCACCGAGGAGTTCTGCCTAAGAGCAAAGATGCTGCTGACGTCCAGGGCCCCCGGCCGGGGGGCAGCCTACTGGGGGCGGGGAGGCTGCGAGTGCAGGGCCCGGGAGCCGCCAAGCGTGGGGTTGTGTGGCGGGAGGGCTGGGCTCAGCGACGTCCGGGACAGCAGTTTGCTGGTGCCCCCTGTGCCCGGGGCCATCCTGGGGGCAGTGTGCCATGCAGGCTGAGGGTGCAGGCAGTGTGGGGCCGGGGCAGACGGAGGCAACAGGGGCCCTGCCCAAAGGTCCCGAGTCCCCTCAGGATGTGGCTGAGGGCCTTGGCCCAAGCAGACTCAGACGCGGGCTCTGCTCACCGGCAGCTCAGGCTCAGACCAGCCTGCTCAGCCCCCTGCACCCCACCGCGCCATCTGGGCCCCTCGGTCGGAGGGTCTGGGCTGCGTCAAACAGGCCAGTGTGCACGACGTGCTGGGTGCGGCTGCACACTCGGTGCCGTTGTTGAAATTTGTTTTTTTCTTATTGGCAGCAGGACCTGTGTCGGCGAGTTCGTCGCTGGCCACACATCTGACGCTCTCCAGGGACTCGGTTGCAGGAGGCGACCCGCCCTCTTGGGGCAGTGGCCGTGATTCTCAGAGCAGGTGGCGGGTGCCGTGCGTGGCTCCTTGGCCTCCGCGCCCCATGAGTTTAGTGCTCGTTCCTCGGGAGGGACTGGCCCGTTCCGCCTGTCCTCAGAAGTGTCAAACGTGCCTAGGTCTGTTCTGATACTTGTTTCTCTAGGAATTGGGAGTCTGCTTCTTTCACAAAAGGGTGGGTTTGAGTATTTTAGGATAGTTTCTTCATGGACACCGAGCTGACGGCAGAAAGTGACTTCACGTCTTGTGATTGGCAGTCGGAGCTGCCCTGAAGGCTGACCCCAATGTGGCGAGCACGCCAGCTGCTCCGCACCCTCCCAGGCCTCTCGGCCCTGCAGAAGGAGCCTTCCTGCTGCTGTGGTTTGTGACAGAGCCGAGGCTCCGTGTGGTCCTTAATTGGGAGAGGAACCTGTCAGAGATAACGTGTCCCCAAACCCTTCTAGCCGCTGTGGGCTGGCCAACGCCAGACACACGGTCACGTGGCTGGTGGCGGGTGGGCCGATTGCCCAGCCACACCGCACACGGGCAGGAACGCCCACCTCTCGGAAGCCACTTGTCCTTGAAGGGGCCTCGTTCGGTATCAGAAGAGGCGTTCTGGGCGGCGGGAGGGGACAGTGTGGGACACGATGGCCGGGTGACTGCTGATCGCCGCTTAGTGCTGGGGGGCAGCTGATCCGCGTTGAGAGGGAGAGTCTCAGTGAGTCGGCCCATCTCGCTGGGTCGGGGCCGCAGGTGTTTTGGCGAGAACTGATGAGCAGCGGGTCAGCAAGCGAGCCAGGCTTGGGGGGCGGGGCGAGGCTGGGCCTTCAGGGCTTCAGGGAGGTGCTGCCTCCTCCGTGCCCAGTGGGCTGCGGTGCCTGTCACTCCCGTGCCTCCCCCTCCCCGGGAGGCGCGTCACCTCCCCTTTCCTGCCTCAGGGCACCTTGGCCTTGGAGGTGCAGCAGGGCTTCCTGCCTGGAGCTGCCGCTTTCCAGGAAGACAGGAGGAGGGTGCGGATGGGTGTTTGCCCCGGGTTCCAGCCGCGCCTCCTCCCCCGGTTTCAGGATGTGTGGGTGCAGTGGGAGCTGCGGGAGCCTGGGGGCGCGTCCCAGGGGCACACACGAGGTGCAGGGGCTGTGAGAGAGGCCGGCGGGCGGGCCCCGGCCGTCCCCAGGCCCTCCGGAAGGGCCGCCGCCTGGCCCTGTGGCGGGATCGTGCCTGCCAGTGGAGAGAACGGAGCAGGGGGTCCGAACTGTGCCCAGCATGGGAAGCATGCGGGGGGAGCAGGGGGCAACATGTGCGGGAGGGGAGGGTCCCAGAAGTGGGACACAGCAGAGACTGGAATGACTTCCTGACTGTTCTCCAAGTCTGCTCGCCCGGAGGCTGGGCCGCGGGGATGGGGGCAGAGCTCGGGTAGGGGGTTGGGCATGGGGCGTGCTCTCCTCTCCCCGTCGGGACCTTCTCCCTGACCTTCCCGCCTCCGAGGACCCGTGTCTGTCTCCCGTGACCCGCCTTTCCCCCCGTGTCCGCGCCCTCGCCGGTGCTTCCCTCGCGGCCGCCTGCGTGGAGCCCTTCCCGTCAGGGCCCCCACTGCCCGGCCGCTGTGGGGGGCGGCGCCGGCGCGGTGTGAAGGGGTGGGTGGGTGCGCGTCGAAGCCACCGCCTGTCTTCTGGCAGGGACGCTCCCAACGCAGGAGACGGTGTCACCACGGACGGAGGGCCTGGGAGGTGGCAGAGGCACTGGCCTCTTCGTCAACGTGTGCCTGGGCATAGGGACGCAGGTGGTCCTCCCTGAGCTCGGCAGCGAAACTGGCCGTCCTGCAGGCCTGCCCTCGTCACATAGGGCTTATGTGTCTCTTTTTTTTTTTTAAGTAAAAGAGACAGAACCATGTACAGAACGGAAGCTTCTTGTCAATTTCTCAGCTGTTGCAAACAAATGAGTGGTGTTTATGGCGAAATTGGAGAAGTTATCAGATTAAGAAGAGCTTTTTAGCTCTTAACAAAAGGGATGTGACCTAGACTCTTGGGTTCAAGATCATTCCAAAATGGTAACATTCTCTGTAACTATTTTTGGCTGAAGCATTAATGTTTTATGTGTTTTAAATAAAGTTATGAATAGAAATGAAGCATATCCAAGAAGAAACAGGGTGTTTCTAAATATACACGTCCATCTTGAAAGATTCAGCAACAACGTTTAAACAAATCTAATCTTTCAAAGATACGTTATTAAAAGCTTGAAGGAGATCATTCTCCTAGCAGATCTAGAGATGCCGACTTTCATCTGCACGCATGTGAAGAGGGGCCAACAGATGAATCATCGTCTCTGAGAAGCTTCAGCGTCTGTCTGGGGCATGTGAGCGACCTTCTGTACCCACTGGTGGAACAGGCTTCCCCCCTTCCCCTTCCCTGAAGCCCGCGGCGCACCCTGTCCCCCAGCGACCCTGCCCCGCCCTCCTGCCCTGTCCCCAGGCCCACCCTGCGGCCCGTGCCCCGCCCTGCTCCCCTCCCCCAGGCAGCAGGCGTAGCCACAGCCCAGGCTTAAGCCCAGGCAGCATCTTGTTGGGTGATTTTTCCCTGAAGCACCTGAGGCGGTGCTGAACTGAGCAGGGACTTAATGAATAATTGATTGTTTAATTAAACTGAACTCGTGTACAACTAGGGCAATCCATTTCCTGACCCTGCGAGACAACAGGGGAGCTGCTGCTTATCAGAGGCTGCCGGTCCGGGGCCCGTATTCCGGACGAAACTGAAAGCCGCCCGGGCGGACGCTGCCGGCCAGTCCGTGCTGCCCCGTGTCACAGGCCAACCTTTGGCCTTCCCTCTGCTTCCCAGTCAGGTTGGGAGCAGCCTGTGCCACGCCTTTCAACGTCTGGACAGATGCCAGCCCTGCCCGACGTAAACAAACAGGCTAAACACAAATCATGCCACTTGAAAGGCCATTAAGTGCGGAAGCTTTTTGTTAAAAAATGCATTTTTTACCTCTGGGAAAACTCTTCAAGGCAGTGGGTTTTCAGATGTCATTTGCAAAAAAAGTTTTGAGTTGAAAGAATGAATGGAATTTTAAAAAGACTGGGGCGGGGGGCACGCAGTCCCTGCCTGAGTGAAAAGGAAGGACAGAGGGCGGGCCCCTCGGTGTGGTCCTGAAGCTCTTGCAGGACGCTGACCCATTTTCTTCGTCCCCCACAGGCTGTGGGTCCCAAACTGTCAGGAGCAGGAAGGCACCCCCAGTGGGGGCCGGCATCTCCTGCGCCTGCGGCCTCAGCAGGCGCCCCGCTGGCGACCTGCGCCCCGCGTGGCTCTGAGTCCTGCCTCTGCAGACGCCGTGGAGGGGGATCCCTGCTGCAGGTGCAGACCCTTCCCGGGAGCTCACGCCCGTTTTCATCGGTAACAGCATTGAAACTGGACAGCTTATGGCAGACACAGCCTATGGGGTTTTTTGTTTTGTTTTATGTGGGTCTTTTTATTTTGGCCGAGTTCCGTGACATTCAGAACGTGGTGCGAGGTGAGTGTGGGATCTGGCGGCCTACGAGACAGCGCAGCACGGGCCGCCCACGTCGGGTGTCAGGGCTGGAGACTCGGCCCAGAGATGGAGACTCGGCTGCCCCTGCTGATGGTGGTGCGGTATGCTAACCGCCAGTTTTTAACTGGAGATCGGTCCGTCCTCAATGATGCTCCGATTTGCCTTTTCCTGTTTATCGCTCTGTATGTTCGCTTCCAAAGATGCCCCTGGAAAGCTCCAGTGGAACTACTGAACGCGTGGATGAGTGTGGGCACATGGAGCAAAAGTACCGCCGAGTCGTGTGTCTGGGGGCGTGTCCTCGCGTTGTCTGCAGGGCGCGCAAGAGGCTCGTTGGGCTCCGCGGAGCAGCAAAGCAGGAGAAGCCCACACAGGGCCAGCGGCTCAGACAGCGCTGAGCGCGCGTCACACCTGCTGGTTCCGGTTTCGGGTCGTAACTTCATCGCTGTGCTCTGCGTGCCTCTGCAGGACCTGGAAATACCGAGACCTGGGTGGCCGCGCAGGAGAAGGGGGGAGGGGAAGCCCACGCGCCCGGGCAGGACAAGGACAGTGCGTCTTCTAGGTGTTAAGTTTGTGATATTTGCACAAAATGTCGAAGGTTTATTTTTGTAATGGATTAAAAACAGGATTCTAGCGTAAGTCATGGGGCATAAAATGTCATGTATTCCTTGTTGGTTTATTTACAAAAGAGTTAAACATTTGGGTCAGTGCGCATGATGATGTCATTAAAATGCTTTTATTTTCTCTGTACTGTGACATGTTTTTGTATAATTTGTATACCTTTATAAGTGTATTTTTGATAGTAAAGGCTAAATTAAAAGTAATCTCTTACCTGTGTTTCCTATTCCTAAGAAGTTATTTTTTCGCTTTATCAAAGGCTCTTGAACTTCATAGTTTGTGGCATCTGGAAAACACGGACTCCCAGTTCCTGACCTACGAAGGCGCATCATGGAGCGGGCGGGGGCGGGGGCGGGGGCGGTGGCTCGCAGGCGCGAGGGCAGCTAACAGCCCATGTTTGTTTTTAGCTGCATCACTGCACTTGCCTTAGAATTTCAGAAGCTAAAAGATGGCTCAGGACTCCCGCCCGCTTCATCACAGTGCACAACGGGCTAAAACAACGGATGCAAAGGCGCTGCCGTGGCCCAGAGGCCGTGCTCCTCCCGGGAGCCTGTGGCCCTGGGCAGCGACTGATGCCTGCGAGCGGGTGCCCTCAGGGAGGACGCTTTCTTTTGCTGGCGGTGGGATGGCTGATCCCCATGCGAAATGCGAGTGCGAACAGGCGTCCCCGTAGACTTTAGCTCCCCGTGGACCCTCCCCCTGCCCCACAGCAGAGGCTGTTTCTGGGGCGCAGGAGCAGCTCCCTGACTCTGACCCTGCAGACACGGGTCCCAGCCTCCGAGCCCCACAGGTGATAGGCCCCGCCCCCGAGCGGATTGCATCAGCGAGTGGGAATCAGCGCAGTCTGAACTGGAGATGTGGCTCCACCGCTCTCGTGTGGGGTGCCCGGTCCATGTGCAAGGAGGCGGTCGCGGGGCGCCAGCGCCCGTCGGGCCGGGAGCAGCCTTTCTGGCCTCTGGGCAGGGGCCGGGAGATGCTGCGACAGGAGTCTCCTTGGGGCCTGGAGCCCGTCCGCCCTGCGAACATGGGTGTTGCGCCAGGACGCGCGATTCTGTTCAAGCTGACGACTTGTCTATTTTTTTACCGCTCTGAATTGTTCACCGTAACCTATGAGCCTCCTGCCTGTAGTGCTTTAAAATGTTATTAAATACAAGTCATAACATTTGCCATTCTCGTGTATGGACTGACGGTATACACACGAGTCTTGAAAAGCTGTTTAGAATAGTTATTTTGTGTAGGAAAAACCCATGTTGTTTTGTGACTTGCTTGTAGAAAACACCTGAACATCCTCGCCGGTTGGCAGAGTCCTGGAGCCGAAGCCCAGATGTGGCTCTCGTGGCACCAGGGAGCATCACGCGGAGAGTCCCTCCGCAGCCAGCAACTCCGACCCCAAGCCACCGGCTCAGAGCCTGAGGGGCCGGTCAGGGCGCCGGTGCGAGCCGTGGCCGGAGAGCGGGCCGCGGCGGCGCCATCACTGCTCATGGAAACAGAGCAGGACCGAGCACACACGGCCGCGCAAGGACGCTGGCGCCCACATGCTCAGTGGGCGTTTTAAAGCGTCCTCTGCTCGGAAAAGCCACAGGTCCCACATCACAGCGGCCTTGGAGCAAGCCAGGAACGGCAGCGGCGGCGCGCTCCTCCGCGGTGAAGACGCGAGTCCCTGCAAACCCGCCAGGCCGCGCGCCCGGCGCCACTCGGTCTCCCAGCCTCCGTTCCCCGGCAGCCCCGTGGCGTCGACCTAATGATCTCGAACGGTATTTGGGAGAGAATAATTGTCAGGTTTATTTTCTCTTCAATTTAAAAAATGATATTTGTATAAATTTTTACAGTGTGTCGAGATAAGAGCCAAGTTAGTAGTATTCCCATTACTGAAAGCACTGAAGCTTAAGAGTATCTGTCTCCCCTTGTAGGAAGGCTTTCCGTTGCCGCCCTCACCCGTTTCAGATTTATAATCTGCCTCTGAGCTCAGCAGGGACTCCGTCCATCAGGGGCTCTTCACTCAGGTGTGGGCTTAACGTGCGCCTCTGTCATGGCACAGACAGCACTTTGTCATTTGACCACGGGGCTCAAGTGTCATTGCCGGTGCCCTCATGACATTTCTGTTCATTGTCCTCAGAAGGCATCTGAGTGCCTGGGAGGCAGCCCCTTGGAGACGGGGCAGTGAGTCAGACCAGAGGCTGTGACGCACGACTGGCCTCTGTCAGTGACCACAGTCCCCGTCGGTCGCCGGAAGCAGGCGGGGAGCCTGGTGCCATCATCACCTGTCAGAGCCACCATCGTGGGGAAGTGTCCTCGCTAAAGACGTGTGGACGCCTCGCCGGGGAGGAGCCCGCCCGGTGCCTGGGGCCGATCTGTGGCGAGGACGGCGGCCACAGCCTGGGTCCGCTCCACTGCCTTGGGGCCCCTCCGGGTGCCGCGGGTGTTGTCCGGCTCCCTGGGTGTTCCTGGCACCGGGGCCGGTCTGCACTGTGCTCCGTGCACGTGTGGCTCAGGTGTCCCTGCCGCCGGACGTCGCTAAGCTGGCCAGCTGTCTGAGGGCAGCCTTCTCCACTGCGGGGCCGCAGGGCTTCCAGGCATCGCTGCACGGACCCCGCTCCTTCTCCACTGCGGCCCCTCTCGCTGCAGTTCAGAGTCCGAGAACGCACGGGGTCTGAGCCCGCGGCCCCCGGGCCGACCCTCTGGCTCTGCTCCAGGACGGCCAGCCTACCAGCCGCAAGCTTGGCAGGGGACGGCGAAGAAAACAGCGGCAAAGTGGCAGATGTGTCACAGTCCATCCCAGGGCCTGTCTGTGTGCCAGCCCGTCAGAAGTGGGGTCCTTTGTTCCATCTGTGGCGAAGGCCGGGCATCAGCTCCAGGGCGGAGAAGCCACAAAATCAAGGGAAAGAAGGACCGCGTGTGGCAGACGCCCCGGAGCTGCCCCGTGAAGTGACCCACTCTCGTTCAGTGAAGTGGCGACAGAATCAGACTGAGTCAGCAGTGGGCTTGAGGGGTCCTTGCGAACCGAGGCGCAGCCCCGTTCGTTCCGGCACACGCAGCCTCGTCGGCAGCTCCCCGTAGGGTCCGTGGGGCCCGGTGCCCGCCGAGGCCTCGGGAACTCAGGCTGCGGGGCCGCTGCGGGGGCGCCTGTGGCGGTCCCGTCCCTACATTGGTTCTGGAGCGAGCAGGGCCTGCCGAGTGAAGGCTAGAAGGCCAGTCGTGTGAGTAAAGCGCCGAGGCGGGAGGGAAGTCCTGCGGCAGCGGGCGACTCGGTCCTCGTCGGCAATGGCTCCGGTGGCAGTGCAGCCCCCGCACTCCACACACAGCCGTCTCTTTCCAACCTGGCCGGTCAAGGAACGCATCGGATGTGGACCTTTGCGGTTTATTCTTGAATCGGACCGTGTTTTGTTTTCCCATTTGTCAGCTTTCTCAGGACACCCTCACCTTCCTTTCGCTCAGCGTGCGCCCGACCCTGCGGAGTTGGTTCCGGGATGGGGGTCAGCGTCCCTGGGCACCGCGCCAGTGAGCACAGTGTCCTGTGCACCGGACGCGTCCTCCCGAGCTCCGAAGCCATGATCTTGCTCGCTGAGCGAGGACGCGTCTCTTGCCCCCCTCCCTCTCCCTCACATTTCCCCACATTAGAAATCTAATAGATTGGGAGGATTTTTAAAATTTCAAAAATCACCAGAACTCCCATAAGGAGATAACCTAAAAAATGATTCATCATACTCCCACACAGATACAAGCACGCGTAACAAGCAGTGAGCTTCCTTTGGCCTGTTTCTCTCTAATGGATACTTTCATAAAGTTGGGAAGAAGCTGAAAATACAGTTTGACTTTTCCAGCTGATGAACATTATAACAAGATCCACTGGTCCATTTTATGCTTTTCCCTGATGCAATTAAATGTCTTTCTCAAATGCCATTGGAAATTCCTGAATGTTTTCTCAAGTGAAAACCCTGGATGAAACAGGCGCTGCTGCGCGTCTGGCCTGCGGCTGTGGTGCCAGCCTCACGCCTGGCCTTCCGCTGGCTTCCCGGTCCTTTCCTCGTGGCCTTTCTGGGGTCACCAGGCTGAGTGGGCATCTCGGAAGTCCCTCTGCGGAGTGGGGGCGCTCCTGAGGAAGACTGCACCCAAGCCAGTCAGGACTGACCGCGTCAGCCAGACCTGAGTTCCCCCGGCCCCCACCCCCGCAGCCCCGAGGCCTCCCGGCGCCCCGACTGCCTGTCCAGGGACCCCTGCTCCAAAGGGTGATGCCCGGTCCTCGGCAGCTAGAGGGTGGCCATCCTGGTGGCATGTAACCGAGGCGTCTCTGTTATTATTTAATTTGCATTTTAAAAGCATTCATTATAAGTTAATGAATCAATTGATACTCCAGGGGACATTTAATAAGATTTATTGCCTTATAAAATTTATATGGCTTTCAGCTAAATAACCCAGATTATAATTATTAGCAGTTGCATAATTACATTTCTGGTAATTCTGGAGATGACCGAAGAGAGGAAACGTCGATAGCTTTCACATGTCACGGAGAAATGGCGGCTTTGACACATAATATAAAACACACTCATGACTTCCCAGCACTTGTATTTATTTTAATTCAAAAAGTACCTATTAACTGAAAATCCGAGTCCTTCATAGTAGCAGAAGGGCAGACAAACTCAAAGGGCAATTAATTAAAAAATGTTAAAATTTGGGGAGTTTAAAGGCCACAGCGCCCAGGGAAGCACAGCCCCCGCCCAGAAGGGAAAGGCCACACCTGCCCTCTGGCACCTGTCAGCGTCGCGTGAGTGGCCCTCGGGCCCCGGTCACTGTCCTGTCCCAGGCAGCCTGGCGCCATGCCCTCCCTCCGCCCTCGCCCCCGCCCCCCAGGTGCCCCTCGTCCACCAGACCCTCCCTGGCTCCTCCCAGCCTGATCGCCCGCCCCCGGCTCCTGCGCCTCTGCCGGGTCACCTTCCTCCAGTGTTGGGGACGGGGCCTGGCCACGTGGCCGGCTGTGGCCGCGGGACAGCTTCAGCGGTGACACCCGTGGACGCTGGAGAAGCGTGTGCCCTTGGCCCTCCACTGCTGGAGAGCCTGCCCCTGCGGGGTCCTGGCTGCACGGACCGGACATGGGCCTCGAGGGGCCGGCCCTGGGACAGACTGGCAGAAGCCTCCCCCTGCTGACTCGGCCCCGGCGCTGGCGTCCAGGATCACGGGCACGTGCAGGGTGGCTGGGTGAGCACTGAGCGCCGAGGCCTTTTAACGCAGCCCCCGCTAGCACTGCAGCCACCTGGGACCCCGCTGCCTCGCCCATGAGCGACTGGACCCGAGGACACGGGGCGGCTGTGCCTGGGAGGGCGGAGACTCCCACCCTGCCCACGCCAGCCTCGCCCCTCCTGCTCTAGCTGGGTTCCCTCCTTCCTTAAAATAGTGGACTAGTCCCGTTCTCTGGGCCCTGTTTTCTCTTTTGTAAGACGCATGTAATGGTGGAACCTGTGCTGTTGCGAGTGACGGGAAGGCTGATGAAAGTTGGCCTGAGGAGGCAAGAATGCAGCTCCAGCATCCGAAGAGGGAAGGGCAGCCTGTAGGCCCCATGCGGGCAGCGCGCGGGCCAGTGGGAGCTGCGCCTCCGCGAGGACAGCCCCGTCCTCCCCGTCGCCGTCACGTCCGTCCCGGGGGCTGCCGGGCGGCCGCCAGCCCCTCCGCACCTGCAGCACTTCCGGTCATGTCAGGTAAAGAGGACGAACTCTCAGACACCCGCGGAGGTCTCGCCGGCTCTGGTGGCGGCAGGAGACACAGAGGGTGACCGCCCCTGCCTGAGTCCTTCGCGCAGCCTCGGACGAAGGCGAGGGTCCGTCCCTGGAGGGCCGAGGCCCGTGGTGGTGGCTCGGTGGCTGTCCCGAGGGGGTGGACAGTGGGCCTGCCCTGCTCGCCGCAGCAGTGCCTGTGAGTGCTGTGCGAGGCGGCACCCGGGGGCGCTTGCCGGATACCCTCTGCAGACGGTTGCGTCCATTGACACGCATGTTAAACTCCCAGACCTGCATGCACACATGCACACATGTGCAGGGGTAGCAGGAGACCTGGCCCGCTTCCGGCCGCGGTGGCGCACGGTGGTTGTGCAGTGTCATCGCAGGAGCGGGCGGAGGATGCGCAGTCTGTGTTGTTTTTACAAATGCACGGAAGTCTACCGTTACCGCAGAATAAAACCGTGACGCGCCAAGTGCAGGCTCTGACACACAGTTGACACGAAGGGCAGTTATTTAGTCATCGTCTGAATCCTGAAGGAATGAAAACAAACTGACCTCCTCCACGAAGCCCACCTTGGTTTCCCAGTCAGAACCAAGGTCTTTCTGTCGGACTGTCTCAGAGGGTCATGGGCTCGCCATCCAGGGGCGGCTGAGGGCAGAGCTGCTCCTTCATGCCTCTGTCCCCGTAGGCTGTGGGCTTCCGGAAGGCAAGGGCTGTCTCGGGTTTCCTTGTTCGTTTGTTCGTTCATTCATTACTTGGCCTTTTATATCTTCCCATGTCTCTCAGCCCAGGTTTTTTCCCTAATTGGACTTTGAGAAAAAGGTTAAGATTTCACGTTCACGTGAACCTATATTTTTCATGATTGTGATGATTATCAAAGTAAGACACCAGACATATTTCTTCAATTAACTTACATCAACACTGTTGTTCGGCGGTTGGTTTTTTCCCCCCTGAACTGGAGTATCTTTGGGAGTTTTCTTACCACTGTTCAAAGACTCCAAAGACAGGAAGTACCTGCGGAAAAGGGCCTCACTCCCCGGGGCCCGGGGACCCGCGATGAGCCACAGGCTTCTGTGTGGAGACCGCCAGTTGGGGGGCAGCCCAGGGTCCGTCCGAAGGAGCTGGCAAGTCCTGGGACTGTTTGGAGGCACTGGGGGAGAGAAGTAAAGGAGGGAGGGAGGGAGGGAGGGAGGGAGGGAGGGAGGAAGGAAGGAAGGAAGGAAGGAAGGAAGGAAGGAGGGAAGGAAGGAAGAAAGACAGGGCCCAGTGGGTTTTTAATAGCGGGTCGCTCTTCCCGGAAGCCGGCTGCGGTTCTCCTGTGCCAAGCGCCCTGGCGGGCCGAGGGGTGGGTGACAGCCGGCTGCTGCGCACGCCTGTGCTGTCAGGGCGGCCTGTCCTCCGCCAGACTCCACACCCCACGCCCACCAAATAGGAGCGAAGCAGGGCCATTAACATACCGGCCGCTTCCAAGATCAAAACACCACACACGCCCTGTGTGTTTTAATGAACATCGAGAGTCAGAGGCCGCTAAAGTCTGCACTGTGGGAGCTTCCAGGATAAAAGTGTGGTTTCCCAGAGAAAAGCAACTTTAAAGACTCCAAGTAAAAACTGCCCCTCACTCTCGGTGCTGTCGGCGCTCAGAGCCGGGACCCGTCAGCACCCCGCCCGTGCTGGCGGGCGATGGGTGTGCGCCCCCTGCCTGGGTCGTCCCTGGCTGAGCAGAGTCCCCTCCTGCCACCCACTGTCTTGAAAGTGAGCCCGTTCCTTTCCTTGGGACCCACTGCTCTTGGGGACCTGTGTTTCCCGGGGCCTTACCTGTTTTTTTGCGCATCATGAGCTGATGACTTTGAAGCTAATGTTATTGATCGCTGCAGGAGCCTGCTCATCGCCTGGGGAAATGAGGTCGCGGACTCCGTTTCCTTCTGTCCAGTGTGTGCTTTGAGGAGTTCATCCATTTCTTCCCTTGCTGCACTGTGTCCCTTTCCTGCTCACCTTCCTGACACCTATGTCACCGAGGCAGGAGACCCAATGTCAAGCCCGAGGCCTAGGGGATTGGGAAGAAAGGGGACATTTGGGGGCTGGGAGTCGCGTGGCCCCGCGGAAGCCCCGGTGGGCCCTTCATGGCTGTGTGGCTGCACGGGGAGCAGGTCCATTCCACGGGTGTTTATCACGGAGCCGATTCTGGGCGAGGGGCACGGACGCGGCTCAGCGGGCGCCTCGGCCTGGGGGTACACCCTCGGGGTGTCTGTGGGGCCCCCACCTCCTTCCGACCGTGGGCAGAACCGGCTCCTCGCGGCTGGCGGGCAGTGTCCGCGGCCCTCCGGGCAGCCCCACTCTCCACGGGCGGCGTTGTCGGCAGCGCCCTCGCCCCTCCCTCCAGGGTGCAGAGGAATGTCCCTGTGGCTTTGCTCCTTTGCAGGACGTACCCGAGGGGGCCAGGCCTCTTCCGCGTCGAAGCCACCGGGCAGGGCCCTGACCACAGGCCTGCTCTCGTCACCTCGCCGGCCTCATGGCCCCGCAGCGGGGGTGGCGCTGGGCCGGCCTCCCTCGGGGTCACCGCTCCCTGTGCCCAGAACTGATCCTGGTATGCGAGACGCGAACTATAACAACTTACTAAAAAACGAGTGCATCACTCCTTATATTTTTAATTATCACAAGAAAATTTCAAGTTCATTGCTATCGATAATGCTACAAGCGCATCGTCCCATGGGTACCAGCAGGTCTCCCGGGTTTCGGGGGCCAGCCCAGCCGCCTGACCCCATGACAGCGCAGCGGGCGGGACAGTCAGCGAGGTCGTTGCTCAACCCCGCCTTGCTGCCAGCAGAGGTCCCCTGGCTGCCCTTCCTCCCTCACAGCCAGGCCCGGCTCGGGCCAGGCCCGCGTTGTCCCCAGAGGACGCGGGGCTGCCTGGGCTCAGGCCTGCTTCCCAGGTGGCTGTGGGCTGCCGGCGCCCCTGCCCTGGTGGCTCCTTGGAGTGGGGCCTCCTCCAGCTCCTGGCCTGAGGATGGGGGGAGGGGCGCCACATTCCTCAGTGGCAGAGAAACGGAGCCAGGCAGGTTCGGGGCTGGGCTGGCGCTGGCAGCGGTGGGGGTGGCTGGGGAGAAAAACTGGAGGCAGGGGGCCCATGGCAGGAGCCAGGACAGCCCTTGGGTGCGGGGCGCAAGGGAACAAGGGCTCGCAGGGTGTCTCGCACCCGGATACGGACTTTGCACCCCCGCAGAGCTTACAGTTCGTGTTCCGCAGGCGCGGGCTCACGTCCCGCCTGTTCGTAGAGGGAGCTCCAGCACGCGTCTTACACAGCTGAGTGCAAGCAAGTCCTCGAAATGTTCAGGGGTCACCTGTGGGACCAGAAGGCCCCAAGCCGAAACACAGGCTCCGCACGCAGGCGGGTGCGCAAGTCCCACGAAGGAGCCGCCGCTTCTCCCGGCCGGGGTCCGTGCCAGCGCCCAGCGGGGCCAGCCTCGGGGACAGCCCTGGCCTGGCCACGGATGGACCGTGCCGTCCGCCCGGGCAGCGGCAGGCAGGCCCCTGAGCCCGCTGCACCGAGACTCCCGCCTGTGACAGGGGAGGCAGGCGCGGCCCCGCAGGGGTGGCCATGAGACCGTGGTCACAGCAGCGGCCCTCCCAGCCCAGGGGCCGCTCCGGTGTGGGGGTGGGGTCTGGGGTCTGCGCTGGCGCCTGTCCTCGCGGGAACTGAGACAGTGCCCTGACGTCTTCCTCGGAGGCCCTGCGCCCCCTCCCCCACTTTATTACAGGTCCTTCAGTCTTGGACCTGGCGCTCGACGGTGCCGCTGGCCCCTCTAAGCCGGCGCCGCCCCTCCCAGTCGGCTGGAGCTTTCAAAGAGCCGCTGTAAGTGCCGGTGTTTGCAGAGGTGCCTCACCTGCTCCCCTTGGCTCCCGCCACGTGGCTCAGGGCGGGACTGCCGGTCAGTCGCGGCCCCTCAGGCCTTGGGCCCAGCTGCTGCCACTGCGGTGCTCTCAGGGGGCGGAAGTCGTGGCTCCTGCTTTTGTTAGGTGCTTAAAATACATTTTGAAGTAACGAGTAAGTGACAGAAAAGGAAGCTTGATGTTGGCTTCACGAACTCCAGGCTAAGATGAGATAGTTCCCGATACCGACCCGAATCTTTTGCAGTCTTGTAACTGGCAAGTACTAATTTATGTCTTTCAACAGCAGGATAGGAAAGAAAAAGGGAAAGTCTCCTTAGACTCTTTGATCTCTGCATTACTGATGAGTTCAAGGAAGTTCTAAGAATTTAAAGTGCCTCCGACTTCTCAGAGTAAAGATTCAAGTTCAACTTCAAGGAGTCAAGTCAAGGAATGGGGAAATCTTTGAAATACTGTGCTCGCTGGCAACCATTCTTCCGTTTGTATGAAGTCTCGCTGTGACCTGAGGGACACAGTCACTTGGCGGTGGCTTCCCCAGGCTTGTCAACAAGGAGGCAACACCCCTGACCATTTCTCTCCTTTTAATTCATCTGTTCGTCTGCAAAACATAACAAAAGAATAACTGTGTTCTTTAAATAACAGGGGAACTTTAAGCTGTGTTGAGGTGAACGCTCAGTGAAGAGTGACGAGATCAGCGACTGAGGAAGTGAGTGTATCACACGAAATGCCAACCTGCCGACGTTTCCCAGTGTTCGTGGTTCAGATGGGGCAGGAGCAAGGCCTGGGGCAGAAGCTAAGAGGTGCAGGGCGTTCTGTGGAGCTTCCTCGACTGTGAAGTGGGCGTAGCGTTGGCGCCCACCTCATTGCTCTGTTAGGAGGAGCAACACGTCTTCGGTTAGGGGGCCGTGGCGAGCGCCCCGGCACGTGGCGAGCCCTCACTTTATGCCAGCAAAACACCGGGTTTGCCGCCCTGGGCCTGCGCACCGCTGAGGATCCAGGGACAGGGATTCCGGCAAGCGTGGCTAATACTGTTGTTTCTTTTCCAAAACCTCATTTCTAGTAAGTGCTAGAAGTTTGTGCTTGCATATATATTATTGATAATTATGTGAATATCTGTGAAAGTGAAATTGTACAAATGGAAACCAAGCAGAAGACGGCACGTCCGCGACGCTCCTGCCTGTCTCAGCCGGAACACGCGGGCTGGGTGGACGTGGGAGCCCCGGCAAGGCCCAGGCCCGGGACGGGGGTGTGGCGTGTCCCCTTGCCCTGTGCCCCTGTGTGGCGCCCCGGCTCCATCCCCACGAGCTGTGCAGTCACTGGGACCGCCTGCACTCAGGTCTCCCACCACTGAAGTTTGTTTGATGACAGGGTCTTCTGCCGCATAGAATTAACGGGAGGCTGATAGACACCGGACGGTCGTAAATGGCAGTGCCTGGCACCGACACGCCGCCCGCGCTTGCTAGTCTGCTGTCAGGACGGCCCTGCTCCGCAGACGCCTCCCCGCAGATGGCAGACGGGGCCTTGGGGATGTGCTGCGGGGCCGTTGGCTGGGGGCGGGAGGGAGCGGTGCGCGCTTCATGCCTTCTGGCCTGGAGAGCCTGGACTGGGGCGGCGTGGGTTCTACCCGAGGCTTCTCCTTCAGAGCCGCTCTGTGTCCGGGGCCACTGGGGCCGTCCGGGAGGCCTGGGCTGGCGGGCCTGATCAGGGCCCCCACCGCTCCTCGCCCGCGAGGCGACCGCGACAGGGCTCTCCCATTCCAAGGTGACGGCTTTCTGGGTGAGGACGTAGATCGCCACACTGGTAGAGCCTGTAAGACTTGGGGCCGCGACAGAGTGGGAGACAGTGGGGTCCTGGAGCTCATGACATCCAGCAGCAGGGCCTTGCGCCCCTGTCCTCAGCTCTCCCAGGTCCCCGCCCCTGCGCTGCCCTGTCCGGCGGCTGTGGGGCTTGGCCTGGTTCCCTCGACCTGACTTTCCCCCTTAACGTGGGCGGTGCGCTTCCGTAAATACAAATGGAAGTGCAGTCGTAACTACTTTCTTTTGTTCTCGAAATAACTTGGCTTAATTTGAAGGAGAAAGTAAGAGCGTGTTGTTGAACACAGCTAACACGAGGGCTCCGCTCACGAGGGGTGTATTACTGCAGTTCAGAGGCCTTTCAGTTTTAAAAAACTGCATGGCATTAAGTTTTTGATAATTGCTACATGTGCTGAGTGCACAAAACTGGAGTTTTACAAAGGGTGGGTTAGCTGAGCACGAGCACCTGCGTGGGCCGTGCGGTGGCCGCCCTGCCCCCAACCTGCACAGGCCGGCCCTGTTAGAAAAGTGGGCCCCGAGTTAACGGTTAACTGCTATGTATGTACGTGTGTGTATACGTATAAATACATATACATGTATTTAGGAGTTTTCATTTAAGTCAAAGGCATAAGTGTGTAGATACACAAATGATAATTTGAGTTTGTATTAACAGGAATTGCCTTTTTGTAGTTAAAATTAATATTCTTACTGTAAAACTTATACCTAGGTGTGGAAAGCTAAAATGCATTTTCTAGCGACTCGCCTCTGTTCAGGTTTCCCTCTGCACACAGGGTCTCTGTGTGTTACGTGCGCGTGCTACAACATGCGTAAAATCAAAATGTTGTATTTATAGAACCTGAGTTGTGAACCCCATTTTCACTCGCTTTTTTAGGTCACGGCCCCCCCGCCTTGTCGCGTCGTCTTTTCGAGAGCCCCCCCTCGCGGGACAGACCCCCCCAACAGTGTGGCCATGAGGCTGAGCTGCTCTCTGACACTCCAGCCGGCGGCCCTGGCCGCGCCGGCCGCCGGGGCTTCCCTGCAGGACAGACCCGGGGGGGCTGCTCGGGAGGCTCGGCGCGTTTTTACGCTCGTTGCTGGAGGGGCAGGAGCACCGCTGACAGCGGGACGGGCTGCAATGCCGGCCGCGAGGCGCCCCCGCCCGCGCTCTGCTGCCTGTTGGACGTGCGTCAGACGTCTGCTGCCCAGGACAGTTAGGCAGCCTCCGCTTGTCTCGGTTCTGCCATTTATAAAGCGATGGCAGTAATAGTACCTACACATACAAGAGCGTGGTAGTAAATGTGCAAACACACAGGATGGTTTCGAGCTGTGCCTTTTACCGGGTTCAATATTTAATGAAGATGAACTCAAATGCTTGTGGGCACAAATGGCATTTGATTGTACTTGTCATCAGTGGGCTGTGTCACCTGCTGGCCCTGGACGGGCTCGCCTCATTTCACCGCTCAGCTCTGCTGTGCTTCCCAGGCGCTGGAGGCGAGGCCCCCACCGGCCCACAGGCCACTGCGCGGGCTGGAAGCAGCCGCCCGCCCCCACCCGGGAGGCCTGGCGCCCTGGTACCGTGGGCACCTGCCGCGGCCCTTCGCCCGTCCTCGCTGCCAGGCTCGCCCTCTCAGTCCCCCGCGGACGCTCCCTGGATCCGACAGAACACAGCTGGGCTCCTTTCGTGGCTTTAACCATATTCCTCAAAATCCACCGACGGCCGCCCGTCTCCCGTGGACGCTGCGGAGCCCAGGCTGCTGCCCGGGCCCGTGTGCGGGGCGGGGCCAGCCCGGGGCAGCCTCGCCTGAGCCTGACCACGCGTGGCTGTCACGTCTCCCTTTACCTTCCTGAGGAGTCGCCAGTTGCTGTCCGCACGCTCTTTCCATCAGAATTAGGGCCTGAGGAGCCTTGGACGGCCGCTCCTGTCTCCAGCCGTCGGCCAGCGGTTAGACGGCATTGACGTTCTGCGTTATTCACTCCGCTGACACACGGGGGAGGGTTGTTCCCTTCCTGGCCTAGTGTGTGTTTACTTTCTAATGTTTTTGGAAAGATAAAAATAGCACACAGTACCTTTCTCAAAGTATTTATTTTATTAGGCGTTTGTGAAGCTGGTCACACACAGGTTATCCCTCGTGCCTTCTCTGTGTTGGCGAGGAGCCGGGGTGGGGGGCGGAGGCCCAGGATGGGGACCAAGACAAGGTAGGGGGAGGCCGAGCCCTGGGCGGCCACCCTGGGTCCTAGCGGTCGGTCTCAGCTGGCGGCCTGCATGCCCCGCGGCCCCAATTCCAGCGCCGGGTGCGCGGCCTGGCACCCAGGCCGCAGGCCGTCCGAGGTTGCCGAGCGACCGTGACTGGGTGGGAATGGAAGTTGTGCAGGTGCGCGGAGGAGAGGAAGGGGAGGCTGTTGAGAGCTGGGCGCGAGGGGCGAGGGGGCTGCGGGAGCGTGCGGTTTGGTTTGTGCGATGGCGGGTCCACGCGTGGCGACGAGGGGAACGGGCCTCAGGCGTTGGAGTGAGCCCACCGGTCTCACAGCGCCGGGCGGGGTGTGGGGGTGGTGACATCTCGGGCTCGGGCCGGGCCGCCTGGGCACCCGAGGTGGCCGGGTGGCATGGGAAACGTCGCTGCTTGGCGCTGCGCCGGTGTCACACACTCGCTTCCCGCCATGTCCCCGTCACCATCCTTCCAAAACCGGGCACGAGACCCTCAGCATCCGGGGCGTCTCCTGTCGCACCCCAGTCCCCGTGCCCGCGCCAAGTGTCCGCCGGAGCGGCACACACCGGATGGCCGGCACACCGCGCCTGCCTCTGTGCCGGGCAGGACGCCAGGCTGGCCGCCCCGAGACGGGGCCCCGGGGGAAGCGGCAACCCCCGCGCCTCCCAAACGGCCCGTGGCGGCGCCGGCTGCGTGGCCGAGAGCCGCGGGAGCAGCTGGACGCGGCAGCCACCCTGTCGAAGGGACGGCCCTCTCCCTTGTGCGCTGCACATTTCTGCCAGGGGAGCTGGACAATCGTAAACTGCAGTGGTGATGCGGTTCTGAATATTCACAGGCAATTAAGACGCCTCTGAGCGTTTCAGCCCTGCCCTGTGGAGTGCTCCTCGTTTTTAGAAATAACTGGGCTGGAATAATCAAATCCCCAAGTGTCCGTTAATAGGAGGGCGGGGGCGGGGAGGCTTGTGTGGCGACGCCGTCGGGCGCTGGGAAGGCCGTGCCCGGCCCCCTCTGCAGTGTTGGGTCATCTCCCACGGGGGCGACGCTGGGCTCTTCCTGCTTCACCCTGGGAGGGCAGGGCAGGTCGTGGGTGGGACAGCAGCCCTGCCCCTCTGTGGTGGCGCAGACTGTCCCCGGGGGCGGGTGGGCTCGGGGCGGCGCTCCTCAGCTGGCGGGCTGTCACCGCCGCGGCGTCCCCTTCGTCCCCTTCGTCCCCTTCGTCCCCTCCTCCCGACCAAGAGCTGCAGCCGTCAGAGTCGCAGCTGCCGGGACGGCTGCGGGCAAGGCCGGGCGCCCCCCGGCCACTGCAGCCCCCGGCACAGGCCCCTGCCAGGTGCGGCCTCCGGCCCCAGGGAGCCGAGCCGGTGCCGCTGAGCCCAGCACAGGGAGGCCGCTTGGCTCGGGGCCTCCGCCGGTCGTCACAGCCCGGAGCAAGCCGCTGCGTCCCGGGCAGGCCGCCCACGCGTGGCCGAGCTGCTCACCTCTGAGCACCCGACTCCCACGCTGCAGGTGGGGCTGACTTCCTCTGTCATTTTCCCCACATCAGCCTTGAAATCGGTGTGAGGACTTCCTGCGAGACGACGGTGGTGACCAACGCCAGGGACAGGGCCCCTCGGGCTGCAGCGGCTGCTCCTGGGAGTGGCCTGGGGCGCATTTCCTTCAGCGACCTTCACCCTCACATTCCTGCAGACACAAGCCGCGTGCCCTCCTCCGTAGCAACACCCTTCCCTGGTTTCCCCTGGGAGCGTTGCACTAACTATAAAATTCATCCCAAAATGGAAGTTGCTCCTGAGATTAAATTCAAGTAGAATCTGGTTGGCATTCCAGGGAAAAGACCTTGTTACAACGGATAGAGAATTGGGTCCAGAAACGCAACAGCACGTGAGGTCTTTGACCGCGTCTTGAGTCCAGAGCCGTCCGGGATGGCGACATCACCCCCGCGGTTTGCGGCGCACGCAGAGGAGGGCGGCCCCTCCTGGTGCATGAACCAGTGGGCGGAAGGGCCGTGTGGGACCCCAGGCGTCACGTGGTGCCTGGCAGCTACGCCCCCCCCCCGGCTGCGGTGGCCTCACCATCCTTCTTTGCTGTCGCCGCCGCTGGTGCTGGTGGCATTTCCACGGCATCCAAACCACTGGGATCGTCCTGAAGTTGGAAAGGAGGCAGTTTTGTAAGGAAACAGATCTGCAAACGCTCCTGTAGTTCGTCTGCGGTCCCGCCCTGCGAAGGCTCCGGCTGCGATGCCCGCGGCCCCTCAGCGAGTGACAGGCGTGTCCCTCCTCCGGCCCCAGCGGCCGCCCTCAGGGCAGTCGCCCGCCTGCGCTGGGGCTGCCAGCCACGCCCCGTGCTCCACGTGCAAGTCAAGGGCATCGCCCTCACAGAAAGGGGAGCTGTCTCAAGTGACCTCGAATTGGGGGGAAGCCCCCCAGGAAGGGATGTTAAGAAGAAGGGCCTTTGCTCTGTTGGCTGAGGCGGCCCTGCTCCGTGGGCTTCGGGATGCAGTGGTACCCCGGCCGCGCCCAAGGGCCAGATGGGCAGGAAAGACGTCTCCCGAGCCCCCTGCCCCGCGCGAGGAGGCAGGGAGGAGAGAGGTCCCGGGCAGCTCGCAGGCCCGTGGCCGGACCCCGGCACGCACCGCCTGTCCGCGGCGCGTCTGGGCTCTGCTTCGGCCCGGACGGCCGGCCCGTCTTCATGCAGGGGGCTATCCTGTCGGCTTCCCCTGGACACGCACGTTTCCTCAGTTCATCTCACGCGCAGGGCAGACCGTGTATCCTCTCCTACAGTCATTGCGGGTCCGAAACCGCCATCAGAAGGGGGGCGTTTTTGTAGCAGGTCCAGGCTTAACTTGCAGTGACTCTGAGTGTCGTCACCTGTAAACTGAGAGGAATAGTAACAGTAATAACAGCACCGCCGTCCTCAGCGCTGAAATGAGTCAACCCACGTAACGCTCTTAGGAGGCGGCAGAGGACACATAAGCGTCCAAGGCCCATCAGCCGTCACTGTCCGTGGGTGTCACCTGTGGGTGTTCCCGTAGTCAGCCTCCCCGCAGATGTCACATGCTCAGCCATCGCCGTCCGTTTATGGTGCCAGGAGACCTTGGTTCACCCAGTGATGAATTCAGCGTCAGGTGGAGCCTGACCTTGTTTTGCTGCGTCACGTTCCCCACGCACCGGCCATGCGTGGGGCGGAGAGGCCGGCCCCCGGGAGGCCCCGCACCCCGCCCTGTCCCACGCGTGGTGCCCGGGCCTCGGGGCCGCACGAGGCCTCAGATGGGGGAGGATGTCGTTTTGGGAATGTCCTCACTTGAGCGGTCCCCCCCCCAGCTGTCTGTCACTCCCAGCTTTACCTCGTTCTGATGAGAAAAACCCACAATTAGGGCAAACTCCTGGCAGACGCTTAGCAACTCACCAGGGATTAATTTATTTTACATGTTATGATACGTTTTTACACGACACAATGTTGCATTGTTGATGGGTTTCCCAGCAGGTGGCAAATGATTACCACTTCATTGCTGATGTTGGGAGGATTATGACTGACAAGGTGGGCCCTACGCTCCTACATTTCCTTTCTCCCCACTTCCTCCTCCTCATAAATAATTCATGGAGCGAAACTAGTGTCTCAGGAAAATGCAGTCTGCCTGCTCAGCCCCTTCATACTGTAGCGAGCAGCGCGTATATGTTTCAATACATTGCCATGGAAGTTAGAAATTTAGTCTTTTCCTGTGTTCCACAGGAATTTAGAGCCATATATTTCTACCCAAATATTTATATTTATAAACCCCGTTTCACAGAAGCATTGTCCGTAATTCTTTCCATCAACATCCGTAGTCTGTTTGAGTTTATGGGCAGCTTCCGACCCACAGGAGTGCGGCCATCGGGACCACAAGGCTGCCCGGCACGCAGGCGTTCATCCCGCCTCTGGGTTCGTACGCACGGGAAGCTCAGACGCTGCGTAAGCGGCCCGGTGCTCCAGAAAGTGGGAGCAGAGTCGGCACTGACAGGGAACGTGGCGACACACAGGTGCGCGTGTCTCAGTGGAAGGAGCCGCTCTGAAAAGGCGCCGCGCCGCGTGGTTCCCGCCGCGGGACGTCCTGGGAAGCATGAAGCTGACAGTGGAGAAACCAGGGCCCAGGGCAGGACGGCCAGGTGGTGCGCGGGCTCGTAGGGAGGCAGGAGGGCTCTGCAGGTTGCGGCAGCGGGCGCCCCCTGTCTCACGGTGGCCCCGGTGTGGGCCCCGGGCCGGGGTCCGAGGGGGGCCCCGCAGGCTCACCAGCGGGGGCAGCGGGCAGGGCGGGGCGTGTGCGCGGGTCGGGCTTCGCGGAGAACCCAGCACTCCTTGAAACCAGCTCGTTAAGGGAGGAGAAAGGGGAGGAAGTTGCCTGGCATATAGTGAGCAGTAGCGCCTTTTACCTACTATTGTTACAGGCTTCAGCTGCTGAGGAATATAGCAAATAAAGGAAAGATGACTTGTATCCATTTCTGTATACATTTATTTTAAAGAAGCACAGGAGGAAGGAATGCGGGATGAGACCTGAGGGGAGGAAGAGGGGGAGAGAAACGGAAATGTGGACCCCGACAGCCCCGGCCTCCCCGAGCCTGTGAGCACCCGGCCCGGCAGCTTCTCCAGCCCCCACAGGAGGCGGGGCCCCTCCTTGCCCTGCCACTGCGGGACTGCGAGGGCGCCTGGCGGGTCGCGACCCTCGGTGTCAAGGGACAGGTGTCCCCTCTGAAAACAGGAGCGGGTGCGGCGGGGAGGGAAGCCCTTCCCAGGGGTTCACAGCCCCTCCCCGAGCGCCTAGCCTGCCACCCCGAGTTCCCTGTGCCGGGAGGTGAGGACGGAGCCTCTGCAGGGGCTCCCGAGCTCTTCCTGCTGCCAGGACGGCAGTGTCCCCGGTGGGGGGTTCATCGCCTCACTTCACGAGGGGAGGCGAGGAGACCGCAGAGCCCCGTTCTGACCCTCGGTGACACCGCGCGCCTGGGTTGTTTGTGCCCACGGCGCATCCTCGCCTGTGCTGACGTGCAGAGACATCCATGGCGCCGTCCCCCCGGGGCTGGGCGGCCATGTGTGGGCCCCGGGGTGAGCGCCTAGCACGTCGTGGGGTCCGCAGCCACCAGGCTCAGCTCCGCGGGCCGGTGGCAGGCGAGCAACATCCTGGGAGATCGGACGCAAAGCTTTCTTTTAAAAAATAATTACCTTCTTAATTGATATTCATGCAGCATTTTAATACTATCCTACAATAAATCAGGGCTTAAAACTTTGTTTATTTGTTCACTGTACCAAGAAAACACAGTATAATTGGAGCTTAATATTATTTGCTTCATCTTGAACTCTTCAGACTTAATATTAGTTATTCCATTTTTTAGCTACAAAATAATTTTAAAATGGTTTTAGGGAGTCGAGAATTATGATGAATGTTCGTTTATAACACTCCCGTGCTTGTTCCCGAGTACTTTCCTACCCATCAGTGTCTGCGCGGGGGCCCTGCGGGGAGACCGGGTGTGTGTGTGGGGTGCCCTTCCAGATGAGTGCCGGGGGCTAAGCCGCGGCAGGGCCCCCCCTCACAAGGTGCAGCGCCTGGCTCCCCAGGACGCGCAGGTGTCCGGCTGCTGAGGGAGGAAGTGGAGCTGGGAAGCTCTTCCGTGTGGCCTGGGAGCCCAGCCTGAACTCTCCGCATGGGGCGGGACCCCAGATCAGCCTTCCTACAAAAGACGCCCCTGTTTCGGGTCCTGCTGAATGGCTGCCGTCGCCGGGGAGGAAATAACCCACCGGAACACAGCCTGGAGCGGAAAACCACAGTTACGCTGACCCCCGGATGCAGCACTGCGCGGCCAGGCTGGGCGGCCACCGCGGGGCTCCGCCCCCCGCACGGCAGCCGGGAGGCTCCGTTCTTCCAGCGCGCCCACACGGCGCCCCCCTGGCCGCGCAGGCGGGGGCATGCGGCCCGCGGTAAACGAGTGAAGGTGACATTGGGCTTGTTCAAAGCAAAAGCAAACCTGTGTCACCAGCTACTCTCAAAGCAGCCTCTTGAAGAACAAAGCGGTTTTCAGATGCTCAGTCATCGGGATTAAGTTAACAGGACACCGAGCGATCAATCCCGTTTGCGATGTGACACACGTCCCGTGTGAGTGCGGGAGACACTGCCGGCCCGGCAGAGCCTCACGCTGCCCCGCAGTCGGGCGGGGCGGCCCGGCCTGCTTTCTCCGGCCTCGGAAGTGACCTGGCGGCCCAGCAGGGAAGTGCCCAGTGCGGGGCGCGCAGCACGCACTCGGCCCCCGCCCGCTCTGCTCTCCGCCCCCCAGCAGCGCCATCAAGCAGCTGCACTGTGTTGCCCATCCAGGTGCCATTGTCAGCGGTGACACTGTTAGGACATGAGCCAGTGACAGGCCGTGAGGAGACAGGGCACATGTGGCCTGCGACCTGGGCGCTCAGGGACGCACCTGGCTTCGAACAGGCAGCGCTTCGCTTTCACAGGCACGCATGTCGCACCCCACGCCAGGGCGCCCGCGCCGCCGGTCGCTGTCCTCCCCAGGTCCCTCCCTCCAGCCTCCGAGCGCGTGCTGGGCCCCGGGCGTCGGGCGTCACCCCGCTCAGCAGCTGCCGGTGGCCTGTGCGCCCCTGTGCGCGCGCTGCCCGCCCGCTCTGTGCGAGCGAGGCCGTGTCACGCCGACCTCGGTGCCCTCTCTTCCGGCTCCCTTCCATCGACCCCGTGGCCCGACAAGGGGACGTCTCCATGGTTATCTCACTGTCACGCGACGGTGTTCATTCACCCCCAAAACAGGGGGGTCATTTTATATTTACCAACAGGGCAGATCACTCTTACAGGCATACTCTTCTGTGGATGTTCTTATAACTCCTTTTTGCACAACGCACCAAAAACAGTGATAAGATAGTGTAAAGATCTCTTTTTCATACATAGCTAAAGTGACAATAAAATACAGCAGACAACCCAAAGGCAGGAATGGCCACTTTCAGGGCGACTTCAAACCTGCGTTTTCATAGGTCACATTCCCAGGAGACAGGGACAGGGCCCGTGCCCAGCGAGGGAGGCCGCACACAGAGCCCCGTGGGAGCCGTGCCCACGAGAAGGGCTGCGTGCGCAGAGAGAACCGTGTCTCAGCACCGGATCATGCGGATGCGTCCCTCTGGGCAGTGTCTTCCCTGCGGTTCCCACAGGAAGTCAGGGAGCGCGTGCATCTCAGGAAACACGTGCTACCTGGATAAGCCCAAGCAAAAACTCAGTTTTGAGTAGCCGTGGACTGGAAGTCACTTGACTGAAGCAAACATGAATTGTTTCTCGAATAAAATGCACCAGTAACCCAATGTTTTGAAAAATTTTCACAGCTAGAGTTTCAACAAACATGAACTTGCAAATAAAGAGTAAAGTAAGTAACAAGGGAACGCAGCACTCGGGAAGCCATGGAACCAGGACCGAGTCCACAGAAAGCTCAGCAGCTCACGGAACGTAAAGTGCATTTGCCCTTGAGAGAGACAGGAAAGATAACGTGTGAGAAGTCTGTGCTGCTCTGTGAGAAGTGGCCAGAGATGTTTGATCTAAAAAAACAAAAAACCCTAATAATTAAAACACAGCACTCAATGAGTATGTTAAACATCAGATCACACACAGTTGGAGGAAGAATTTGTAAAACAGAAGACAGACATAAGTCGCCTGGGATGTAGTTAAAGATGAAACAGTCAGCGTGAAGGGAGAGGGAACCCAGAGGCCCGAGGCCCGGGCTCCAGGCGGGCCCGGCCGCGCTCCTGGCGGACGTGACGCAGGCAGAGCGGTGCCCCGAGCGAGAGCTCGGAAACCTCAAGGTCAGCCAGAGGTAGAGCCCCTTAAAGTCCCCAAGTCTCAAAACATTAAACGGAACAAATGCAAGCAACTCAATGCCCAGACAAACCAGAGTGAAATTATAGAACACCCAAGCGAAAAAACGGAAAGATTTTAAAGGACTATGGTAAAAACTGGTCACTTAAAATGAACTGGAAGAACTTAATATGTACTTTTCAAAAGCAAAGACAGAAGGAGACAGAGGAAAACTGTCAGGGGCTCAGAGCGAGGGGCCGTCGGCCCGTAGCTGCCCCTGCAGGGGGCGGATGCCTGAGGAACCGGCCCACAGCAAGGCGTTCAGACGCAGGTAACAAAGGTGCCGACCTCACCCAGGAGCTCGTAGAGAAGGCATTTCAGGAAGGAGGGCTTGGTCCCCAGGGAAGGGTGAGAGGCATGAAAGAATGAAAAGTTAAAAAAAAAGTCTGCTTCCTGTAACTAAATTATAATAATAGTGTTCATTTCATGGATTTGAATATTCAAGATTGCACTACATTTTAAGAAATTAGAACTGAATGAGAATGAAAATATATCAAACTGTGCTGTGATTAAATCAGTGTTTAGGTGAAACTTTATTATTTTATGCTAATATTAACAAAGAAAAATACTGAAAGTTAACGAACTCAGAATCCACCTTAATAGAAAAATAATAAAGGAACAATTCCAGCGTAACCTTCAGGAGCAGAAATTAATGACAAAGAGAAGGCGATATAGAAAAGAAATGCAAAGCTACAAGTTCTTTGAAATGATTAATAAAATTAACAAACTTATGAGGTTAATCAAGAGAGAGAGGAGCCAGAAATAAACAATATCAGGAATATAGAGAAGATCATATAAGCACAGGAGCATCAATAATAAAAATGATGAAAATGAGCCCCCGCAAGACCTGTGCTGGGGGAGGGTGTGCGTGGGCCACTTACGTTTCCACAGGTCTTGTGACAAGATGGCCGTCTTGTACCAGGCGTCTTTATTTTTAGAGAAGTTTTCCCTTTACAGAAAAATCGAGCAGATGGTATGGAGAGCCCCTCCCCACAGTTTTCTCTCTTTTTAATGCCTTGCATGAGAGAGGTACATTGTTTACAAATTAGTGAACCAAAGTGAGTGCCCTGTTACCAACGAAAGCACAGCCGTGCTCTGCGTGACCGTGTTTTGGTCAATGACAGGCCTCAGCTACAACGGTGCCCCTGAGTCACTCACGGAGCTGCGAGCCGTGTCCTGTCTCTGGCAGCCTCCCACGGGTCCTCCCTACCACGTCTCAGTGGCCGCACTTTCCCAGGTGTGTGGTCCCATCAGCGCGCTGCCCAGGCCGGCAGCCTGGGAGCAGCAGGTGGCACCCGCAGCCCCAGTGCGCGGGAGGCTGCGTGGTGTCCCTCACGGAGGCGTTGCCCACGAGGCCCTGCTCGGCGCGACTGTGGGGTTGGGCGGCGCCGCCAGCGCCGGTCTCTGTGCCGCGCACCCCGGGCGGCAGCAGACTCGCGGGCCTGGCGGCTGACGGCGGACGCCTGCTGCGGCGCTCTCCCTGCCAGCGCGGCGTCCTCTGTCACGACCCGCAGACCCGCCTCCCCTTCCAGTCGAAGCCTGGAAGTCCGGCCAGCTGCCCACCTCTAGGAGGGTGCGGAGTTCTTACTGAACCACAATGGCATGAGCACATCTAACAGCAATAACAAGCCTGGGCATTTTCAAAAATTACACAAAAGACGGGTTCGCTGTAATGACAGAAGAGGAGCAGACCTGCCAAAGGGATGTGCCTGCGGCCTGCCTCACAATTCACGATGGTTCTTTTATGTTAAATAATGCCTGTTACCTGCGTGTCCCTCTGTTTTTACCAAGTTGCTGTTTCCACAAGCAGCAAACTGTTTCTTTCCTTTTGCGAAATGAAATCTGTCTGCACTGGGCATCGGAGCCGTGTTCTGGGCCGGGCGGGAGGGGGAGGTCCTGGACGTGAGGGTGCGCCAGGCGGGGGACTGAGAACCTTCTTGTTAATAGTCTGACACATTATCGTCGTATGATCTTTTAGCGGTTTGAAATTACGGCGACGAGGAGCAGGACACAATTTTCTCTCATGTCGTATTTCACGCCCCCTCTTCTGCCATTTCCCTGCTTGAAGGTCAGAGACGTGGTGGAGAATATCAAATGGAAATTAAAACTGCGTCCTGCAGGCCATCTGGGCTAATGAGGGCGCGGCGGGACGTGGGCGGGGAGGCCGGCCGAGGGGCGGGCAGCAGACGCTGCCCCGACCTCGGCCTCCGTCCCCGGCGCCCCTTCTGCCCGCCGCGCCCGGCTCACGCGGGGGGCGCGTGGCGAGGTCCTGGGCGACGGCCCTCCGCTGTGACTCGGGCTCCTCGTCCCCCACGTCTGCATGCCGAGCGCAGGGCGCCCCTGTACCGCGCCCAGGTAACGCGGGCACTTTTTCTCGCTATTTTCAAACTTCCATTAAAAAATGTTTAGGTAAAGGCATTTCAATAATTTATACCGATAATTAAAATCTTAGAAATATTTTTGCAATACTTGCCATTTGTTTTCACATAGAGGCTCAAGGTATTGTTCAAAGATTGGACCAGGCTTTTTTAAAAGGCAATTTTGATTGAATTACCATCACAATTGTGGGCATCGGGATCAAGCCCTTCGCAGCCGGCGTCTGGGGGTTGTTTCCATCCATGTTGATGCTCCAGGGGCACGTTTCACAGAGCATTTAAAGATTCAGGAGCCCTCTGTTCATTGCAGTGTGACTTACAGTCACGAAGAGCTGGAAGCAGCCCAGGTGCCCGTCAGCAGGTGAGCGGATAAAACCACTACGGGACAGTCACACAGTGGAACACTACTCAGCTGTAAAAAAGAAGGAAGTCCTACCTTTTGCAGCAGCACGGACGGACCTGAGAACGCTACGCTCCGTGAGATAAGCCACTCGGAGAGAGACAAGCACCGTGTGATTTCACTCACACGTGAAATCTAATGAAGAAAAAACGACAACAACAGACTCATAGATGGAACAAGCTGACAGTTGTCAGAGGGGGTCGGTTGGGGGACCAGGTGAAAAATGGTGAAGGGATTAAGCAAAAAATAAAAAAGAAGAAGAAAAGAAAAAGGGAAACTCATCGACCCAGGCCGCGGCAAGGCAAGGGCCCGAGGGCAGGGGGCAGGTGCGGGCAGGGAGCGGCGGTGAGGAGAGCCGGTCTGAGGCGGTGGACACAGCGCCCCACGCAGACGATGTGTCATAGAGCCGTGCGCCTGAGACCTGTATTATTGAATGAACAGTGTCACCCCAGTAAATTCAATAACACTTTTTAAAAAATAAAAATAGAAAACACAGTCATGCATTTGAGGTTGGGAGCTCGTGGGGCTCACTTTACGAGACGTGACTGTCACAATCACTGGGCCGCGGGGACCTTGGCCCCCGGGGCCCGCGAGGGGTGTACCCGCGGCTCTCGGGCTTTTTCGGCTTCTTTGCGCGTTTCCCTCGACTTCTCCCCGACACCGCTGGGCAGCGGCCGGCTTCTCTCTCGGCGGCAGCAGGCCTGCTGTTGGACGGCACCTGCCCGCTGTGCTTCCCCGTCTGGTGGAGCTGGGCCAGTTCAAATCATACACGTTCTTCCCACAGGAAAGTGAAGGCTACTTCTTGAGGCCAAGCTTCAAAGATTTTCTAAAGCTACCACTTAAATCGTTAAATAAAAGCAAAGAGAATCAATCCAGTCAAAATTATGTAAAAATATGAGTGGCGATTGTATGTTTGTAAAAGCTAAGGACAAAATAAGTGACATGCTCAATAGACTCATAATATAAACTCATAATATTGAAAAAACATTGTTTAGATTTTTAAAACACTTAACTAAAAAATGTAAAATCATTGAAAAATCACAATTAGTATTTGAGATCTTAAAGATAAAATATTTAAACAACTGACTTTTCTCAGTTTTCATTCAATGGTTTTGTCTTGTAGATAAAAAATCTTCATAAAAAACTGAAAATGTGTTAGTGCCTGGTGAGCATGCAGCAAAGGCCTGTCTTTTTTCACAATAGCACCCTGCCTTCCTGTGAACTTACATCCGTCCTTTACAAACTGTTTGAAAGAGAGCAGGCAACGGGGTCTCGGCTCTGTCACTGCTACCGGCGAGCTGGCCGCCCCAGGAGCCGGCCTGCCGCGGGGCCCTCGCGGGGTTTCTCTTCTGTGCAGAGGCCCGCGATCCCACCCGGGATCCAGCTGCTCCCAGTTTGTGGGGGCTCCATGGGCGCCCTGAAGCCCCCGCCCCCCGACCGGCTTGGACGCCCAGACCCTTCGCTTTGAGCCCGTGTTTCTCTTTTATTCCTCTTTCCCTTTGCCTTCGTTTCATGCGTGTGTACGCAGCATGCACTTCTGTCCGCTGGCCTTTCTGCTACTCTTATTCAAGTGTGTCTCTCGTAAATGCTTGTGGTTAGGGCAGGATTCTCAGCTCTGGCATGGTGATCTTTATTTTCTAATTTGCTATGTAGTATTTTATTCAGACTCAAACTGTATCTCACAGTTATGCTCATAAGCAAGAATTGTACCCCGGCCAACAGGCAGCTGGACAGACAGAAGTCAGCTGACTCGTGCGCAGCGCCCTCGGCCCTCGGCCTTTCCTGTCGCCCCTGGGGCTCGTGGACTCCGCGGGGGTCACGAGTGTCTGAAGGGGCCTCCCGGCAGCCCAGTGCCAGGCCCCGGAGCGTGGGTCCGGCCTGTCTTCGGTGCCCGTGTGCCGGGGCCTCCTGGGTGCTCTGAGCATCTCCTCACGGGCCCAGCTGCAAATGAGAAGATTAAATAACCGGATGTGTCCAGATGGCTGCCTGAAAAGCAGTCAGTTCTAAGTTCTCTAAGGGGTGGACTGTACGTCATTTGTGGTATTAACGTGGTGTAGCAAATTCAAAAAAGACGTACATTCCAGCTCAGTCAAGACAGCGGTGTTCTCTCAGACACTTTGTTTACTCTCACTGTTGCTGTGGCAACCGGCTGCCCAGGTGGGACCCGGCGGCACTGCTCTTGTCCCCAGGTTGTCCTTGCCCCCCGCCGGGGGCTCCCTGCAGCCGCGTGGCGGGTGTGTGTGCAGGGACTCAGGGTGGGTGAGGCCTGAGGCAGAGAGCGTCCCCGGGGACGGGGGGTAGACACAGCCTCTTCGTCCTTCCTCCCACACGTGCCCGGGCTCACTGTGCCCGGCCCCTCCCGCCGCCGGGGCACCCGAGCAGGCCGCTGTGCTCCGCGCTCTGGCGGGGGCGGTGGACCTGGGCTGAGTTGCGGCCCACGCGCATCGTTTCCACCTGCTCCTCCAGGCTTTGCATGGGAGGGTTTTGCTTTGGTGAGTTTAACGGCTCAGTTGCGGTTGGGAACCCCAGGCAATGGCTCAGTCTCCGGGGTGAAATCAGCTCGTGTGACAATTGTCTAAATAGCAGTTAATCTGTGTGTGTGAACGTCGTCTTTATGCAAAGTAGTCAGTAAAACTGACTACTTCGATTAAATCAAATTCATATAAAAGAACAATTTTTTGTTGAACTAATAGTCATTGACAGCTTTCTCTGTGCTGTGCGCTGCGCCAAGCACGGAGGTTAAAGACATAAAGGACATTGCCCCTCGCCTTCCGCGACTTCCTGGCCTGCGGGGGAGGGAGCCAGGGCCTGGCGGGGTGCGGCGGTGGCCTCGCTCCGGGCGGGGGCCACGGGGGTGGCCTCGCTCCTGGCGGGGGCCACGGGGGTGGGCGGGCACCGCGGCGGTGGGCGAGGGCGGGGGCGTCTGCGGGGCTGTGGAGGGCGATGAGGGTGAGGGCGGGGGAGGGCGGGCCAGGCAGTCCGTTCCGCTTTTCCATAAACTGAAGACACAGTTTCATTTTCACCAGTCACTTGATGGATCTGCACATCTCCAGTGTGCGGGCTGTCTCCCGTGCGGCAGAGTGTTGATTGTTCTTAATTAATGTCTCGATGAGGTCGTTACCAACTCCAGCTGGCCTGCCCGACCGTGGAGCGCCGTCCAGCGAGAACCCTCCAGCGCGGAACTTTGCAAACCACTTCTGGCACGTTCCACCCGTCACAGCGCCTTCCCCGCACATGGCACAGATCTCTTCCATGTGTTTTTACCTTCCTTGAAATAATAAAGCACAATATGCCAAAACTGTTTCTTATTTTCTTCCATCTTCAATATTAAAATGGCTACACAAAAAGTCACCATTTTGCTAGTTTTATAAAAATGCACGCTGATGACAGCTGTCACAGTGCAGTGAAATGGAATTGTTTCAGGCGGAGTTAAAGACAGCTCGGTGCTACTCGGGCCATCGCGCGGAAAAACCAAGTGCGCTTTTTGGCCAAACCAACAGTCCCTGAGAGTCAGGCGTTGCTGGGCACTAACGGGTTACCTGCATCATTTCGCTTCCTACCTGGCTCCCATGGGAGACTCGTGAGTGCCCCCTTTTGGCGGGGGTAGAAAGTGAGGCCCGGGGAGCTCTGAGACCTGCCCCAGGGCGAGCGGGTGCTGGAGAGGTGCTGGGGAGGCACCGGTCCTCCCCGGGGCGGAGGGGACGGGAGCGCCGAGAGCAGGGAGCTGGGCCAGCAGGAGCCAGGAGCCCCCAGCAGGGCCTTGTCTGCGCTGCGAGGCGCCCGGACGCTGTTCACAGGCGCTGGGGAGCCTCCGAGGGGCAGTGACATTTTTCTCAAAAACTGCAACCGTTGTTGGGGCCTGGGTGAGAGGGAAGGCCCGTGGCCCCCCCGGGTGTGCCGTCCCAGCCACAAGCTGTGACATCCTGCTCCGCGTACCTGCGGCAGAACCTGGCAAGAGACCCCTGTGGGGCTGGTGACCCGTAACTGTGGCGCCGAATCGGCAGCTTCCCAGTGGCCTGCAGCCGCCCTGGAGGAGTCGTGTAACAATCGACCTTGTCGCTGCAGGGGCCGTGTGATACAACCTCTGCGTGGTAGGTGAGGCCCCCTGAGGTCCTTCCCCGCAGGCCCCAGCGCCCTGGCGAGGACGCCGCTCCACACCCGCGCCAGCGCGAGCGGCCGCGCAGGGGCCTTTCTGAGGCCGCGGACAGACGCCCTGCACACGTCCGTGTCGATGAGTCGTTTCCATGCACCGCAGATTCACTGTACAGGTGTCGGCGGCGAAGCGAGGCCTTTGGGAGAGCGGCGCGCAGCTCCACCCGCGGGCTGTGTCGCGTCCTCGGCGGGGCTCATGCAGGAACTGCCGGTGGCGGTGCCGCCGCTCTCGTGGGTGGCAGCGCTTCCACAGCTGCGTTCAGACGGTTCGGAGCCAGTCAGATCCCTGCTTCCCTCGAGCGTGCTCACTCCCACCTGCCACTCAGTGAACGGTCTGCATGTATCCGTGCGCACGCGCAGGGGTTATAAACATCTGCAAAATTCAACAAGCTTTACAGGGTTACAAGACAGGCTGCCGTCTAACGTAGTAAAATACTAGCGTCGTCTAAAAAATATGTATTTGGAAGCGCTTGAGCGAAACCTCATGTTGCCCAAAGGAAAGGCCTGGCATGGGGCGTGGTGTGTGGGTGTGGGGCCCGTGCGACGCCCGCAACCCTCGCAGCCTCTGCCGCCTCCGAGGCTCCCAAGCGAGAGCACACGCGTCCCTCCTGCCCGGGCTGAGGACGCGGCTCCAGACACACAGATGGTCACAAATGCATCGTCTCTGATCTCCTTTTCCAGGGAAAATGCACCCTTTTCCGTGGCAGTGGGAAGCGCTGTGCGGCGCAGCGCTGTGCCGTGAGTTACAATGGAACGTTGAAGTACAAAAGCGCGCGCCTTCGCGACATATGGTGGCAGCTCTGGGGCTGTGCTCACCCGGCTGCCCTGGGCCAGGGCCCGCGGGCCATCTGCCGAGGTCACAGCAGTCTCACATCAGCCTGGTGCCTCCTGCTGATTTACCTGCAGCGGAGATTCCGAGACGTGGGCGGCGCGGGACGTTAGTTCCAGGACCGATTCAGGCCTCTGCTCCGCGGCTGCCTCTGACCGGCGCTGCCCAGGGCGCCGCCGCCTTTGGGACAGAGAGCAGAGGCCCCAGGGCTTTCCAATGTGCAGGCGCTGAGATGGGGCAGCAGTGTGTCCACGCCTGCGCGTGTATTTCTAAAGCAAAAACGACTCTCTGGAGAAAAAATAAGGGCACATGTGAGCTGTCTTATCGCAGGAACAAAGCTGTGTCGTCCTCAGAAAGTACTTCAATGGAAAATAATCTTGGCAACTTGGGCCATTTCTCTTGTTCGTATCAAGTCTTAATTTTTTTTTTTTATTACTGGCTTGCATTTGGCAGGTAGACATGCTTTTCTTCTTCCACACTTTGTTGAATCGTGATTTGAATAAATGAATCGGTTGCCAACAAATCTCCCATGAAAGTGTGACTTCCAGCCTCGCGTCTCAGGCCGCCCTGAGCCCGCGTGTGACAGCGGCTGCAGGGTTGAGCGTCGGCGGCCACAGGCGGGGGTGGGGCAGGGCCTGGCCCAGGGCGCGCAGCGCCCTCCATGGCCTGAGCTCTGGCAAGTCGTGCGTGGGGGCTCCAGCCGCCTCAGGCGCCCCTTTCCCTCCGTCTGTGTTGGAGACCGTCTGCATCTTCTCCCCCAGCCGTCCTGGTTCTGAAGTTCTCGCCCAAGTGCCGTTCATGGAGCACCTCCTGCGCCGCGGTCAGCGAACTCTCTCTAAGAAGGAAATGGCGATAGAGCCTGGGCTTTGCGGGCACCCCGTCGTCCGTCACAGGCCCGCCTGAGCCCCCAGCGCACCCACGGGGTGGGTGCCGCCTGTCCTGTCCACGTGCGCCTGCGCGGAGTTCTGGCTCATTTTCACCTGCAGGAAATCTTGTTCCTCATTGCATTTCCTTCCAATTGTTTAAAAATACAGCTTCCCAGCCACACCAACAAGCATTTGTAGTTAGACAGGGTATGGCGTCGCCTGACGCGGAGCCGCTCGGCCAGAGGGCGCTGAGCCCGAGGGACCTGGGGAGGGGAGGACAGGGCCCCCCCCGACTCTGGTCCCCCGTCGGTGCTCTCTGTGCTCCGACCAGGCCATCAGTGAAGCTGTTTACAAAAGGTTAAACGGGGAGTAGGGGTTCGCAGGGACCACGGCCTGAATCGGGTCTGTTGCTGGGCAGCGGTCACCCCGGCGTGGTCCGACCACCCTCCGCACAGGCAGGCCTCGTCCCGCGTGGGGAGCACTCAGAAAAGGCGGCTCCCCACCCGCCCGAGGTTTTTGCCACCCGTGGGAGCTTAGGAGCGTCGGGGGCAGAGAAGCTCCTCCCAGCAGCCAAGGGACATGTGTGTCCACCAGACACACAGGCACAGGGTCCAAGCAGCCTCTCACGCGGAGCGATCAGAAACAAGGGGCAACTTGCTGCCGTGTCGCATCCACGACACAGAGTCAGGCGTTAGCGCTGCGCGACTCGGGGGAGCCCAGCCAGGGGCTGCGAGGCGAGCCCGCGGGGCAGAGGGGCGGCTGTGGCGGGAGGGGTGGCAGGCAGGTGACAGGCGCAATGTGGGGTCGCGGGGGAGACAGGCCCTGGTGTTACGGGTGCGCCACACGCACGCGCTGGCAGCTCTGCCTGTGAATGCGGTTCTTCGCGCCAAGTCGGTGCGCCAGGGAGTCTGTTGCCGAGATGGGTCCTTACATGTAGATTTGGTGTGAAAGTTATAAATTATAAATAAATTAGGTTAATTATATGTTACATGAAGTAAGCATTTAATTACAAATTACATGATTTTATATTTTATGTAATGTACACATTTATGCACATTTAATGATATTACATGATTACATGTTCTAATAAGCATGCATTTGACATTGTAATTAGGATGAACATGTGTTGAATCGCCTGTGAACATCGACACTTATACTCACGGCCTTCCCCGCCCCTGCGTGGGGTCTGCGGGAGGGCATGGCTCGCGGGTGGGGCCAGTGAGGGCGGGGTGGAGGCGGTTTCATTTCCACTTTAGGTGCCGATGTGTTGTTTGATTTTTAACCTCAAATATGGATTTACTTCGTAATAAAATTCCCCTCAAGGGCTTTTAAATGCTTCGTTTTTCTTTTGTTTTTAGAGGGCTCGGTAATTGTCTTTTCAGTTTCTGTGCATGTGGGTGTATAAGAATGTAATCCTGTGGAGACCTGTTGCATCCGAATTAACCGTTGCAGCGGGCGGGGCGGGGAGGCCGGGGTCTGGCACAGGCTCCTAGGCCACGGGCTCCGAGGCCGGGGCTCCGAGGCCACTCGCCCGATGGCTGCCGTGGCAGCAGGCGGGCCCAGTCGCAGCGCCCCGCTCGGTAACCAGACGCACTGCCCACGGAAGGCGGGGTTTGCAGGTTCCAAGTGTTTCGCCCTTGGTGAGAACCAGGCCTGGCTTAGCTATTTTTAAAATTTTCCACTTAGTGATTTTAGTTATGACTGTGAGGTGCAATTTATCAAAAGCACAATGAGAGGTTATCAAACTCTCATCCCAGTAAAAGAAAGGGGAACATTACCCTCAAGAGATAAATCCTTCATTAAACTTTGCAGAGACCTTCCGCAGCCTCCCCTCATTTATCACCTCCAGTGTCCGCGGTGCGCCAGCTGCCGAGCCGCGGCGGCAGCGCAGGGCACTCGGCCAGGCCCCGCAGCGGGGAGCGCGGCCGCTCACCCGGGGAGCCAGCGTTGCCGCGGCCGGGTCTGAGGCCTGGTGAGGGTGCTATACTAGACTACCAATAAAGGTTGCAGTTTTCTTGAACTAAGATAACAATTAGCTGAACAGGAAGATGGGTTCACGAGAAGAACTTCTGCAGTTTCTTTTTACGTGACCATAAAAACGAATCTTACTTCCTGTCAGCCTCCTTGTACCACGTCACTCCTGCTTCACATTCCCACGCTCTGTCGCGGGCGGCGGCGGGAGCATGGAGACCTGCCCTGGGTGCTCTGAGCACCCAGCAGGCTGCCCGGCCCAAGACACCTTCACCACGTTCCCAGAACGGAGTCGTGTCAGTGAATGAATTGTAAGTGCAATGGATCAAAAGACTATAAATCTCAAGAGCAGAAATGGTCCGGATTAGAAGGTTTCGTTGATTGTATATGCAAGGACCATGAAATGAAAAATCATTTTAAGGAGCAATTAGGTATTAAATTATAACTTACATAACGTCCATTCAAATTATTTTCATTCACTAGGATTGTTGACACTTTCAGCTTTATGAGTTCTGTTTTTACTGTTCCTTCTCCTTCAACACCTTAAAATCTACCCCGTACTTAGCGACTGCATCAGGTGCAATCTGGACAGAAAGATACAAAGTCCTGCCTATGCAGAGCCCATGACTTTACGGGGAAGATGGAAACATAAATAGGTCATGGATAAGCATGAAGACGTGTGCTCATAGGAGCAGGTTAAGTATGACAGAGGGGAAGAGTGTGAGGGGTATCAGGGATGGCTTCCTGGAAGAGGTGGCCTCTTAGACGGCTCAGGAGGGATGAGGGGGAGTAATCCCAGTGGAGAGATGGAAGCGGAAAGTCATCCAAGCAAAGCGTCATTCCCAACCTCCAGGCAGCGAGCGGGAGAGGGTGAGTCGAGCGGCAGGAGGTGGGCAGGGACGCCTGGGCTGAGCTGTGGGGCGTGCAGGCCGAGGTAGACCGGCGGGCCCCCCCGGAGGGGCGCAGTCAGCCCCTGAGAGAGTTCACGTTCTCGTGGGCTTACTCGCGCGGGCAAGGGTTGCGGGGCGTGTGGTCGCCCCGGCCCGCGGCAGGCGCTGGGGACGGCTGGTGTGCCGCTGTGACACGGGGCGCCTCTCAGGTGTGCGCGGCGGGCCGCCCCGCGCCACTGTTGAGTCTAGGAGCACAGGGAGGCCGGGAGGCTTTAAAGGGGGTGTGTGGTCCCCAGGGAGTGAGCGCTGGGGGCTGGCGCCTGAGGGCCACGTGGGGGGGCCGAGGCTGCTGCTGGGCCCCGGGCTTCGGGGCTGGGGGAGGGCAGCCCGGACTGGAGCCGCGGGGAGGCGGGGAGGCCCGGGGCCAGGGCTCCGCCGGCACGCGCGTCCCGATGGGGGCGGGCAGTGAGGAAGACACTGTCCTCTGGGGACGGGGAGGGTGCGGTGGCCCCCATCTCACAGCGCATTTGTGCAGGGGTGGGGGGTGCGGGGGTGCGAAGTTTGCGTGACACGGCATTGAGGTGCCCGCGCGCCCGAGCTGGAGGTCGGTGGTGACAGTCACGCGGTGAAGCCGGGTTTCTGACCACAGTGCTCATCGCGTCAGCCCTTCCGGCGCGGCGCCTCCCAGAGGGCTGTGTCTGCCTGGCCTGGCCGCGGGGGCGCCGGCCACACCTGGCCAACAGCAAACAACTGGGCACGGCCGCATCGTCGCCTCCTTGTCTCGCTGTTGCTTCTTCCCGGACCTTCCCCCTCCCTCCCAGACTTGTTCCAGGGATCAAGTTTTATCTTGGAATCTCACAGCTGCTGGAAAGGTCTCCTCCTGCTGCTGCTTCGTCAGAACCCAGCACGCCTCTGCCCTTCCGCCTCCGCCTCCCTGCTCGAGCCCCTCTGCATCGGGGCCGAGTGTGGTTTAACGCGCTCCGGCATCTCCTGATGTTCCTCTCGTGCGCTCCGCTCCCCTGTACGTCCCGCGGGCAGGGCTGTGGCACGCGCTTCCTGTGTCAGCTCCAAGCCCCGTGGGCACTGACCCCTCGTGGACAGGGGTTTGTGGGCGAGCGCGCTCATCACCCCACACTGTCAGAGAGGCGTTGGCAGCTGCCCTTAAATTCACTGACCTCTACCTGACCCCTAAAGATCAATTAAATCAATAAATAATAAATTCCAGAAATGGCATAAAACACAGGCAATATTAAAAAAGCTTCACATCAGACATTAGGTGTCTGGTGAAAAACGAACTTCGTCATGGTTCTGTGAATTCGTATTGGATGCACTATTGCATGTGTAGAAAGTGTTCGTCTTTTTTATTATCTCAGGGGAAATCATAAAGGCCAAAAAACCGGTGACGTGCAGTCATTAAAGTCAAGTCATTGTTCTAGCTGGTTCCTGAGGTGACGGGCAATGGAAGGCACTTGCGTCAGGTGGGGGGGCAGTTTCAGAGCAGAGCGTGCCCATGAAGGCAGCGCAGTGGTGACGGGCGGCCTCTCCCCCGACGCGGGCGCGGCCGGCTCTGCCGGGCGGGCCTGTGCCTGGCTGCTTGCTGTCCTGGCCCCGACGGGGAGCGGCGGCCTGGGAAGTCGGGACGGCAAAGGGCCCGCGATCCTCGTGCCCCTGTGCGCCCTCGTTGGGCCGCGCCTCTTCCTCCCACAAGGGGACACGGCCAGGTCCTGCTCCTTCCTTCCCGGGGGAGGGGCTTCAGGCTGCGGTTCCGTGATCAATGGACCCTGTCACAAGTTCTGCGGGACTGTACTTCTTTTTCAGATTTTACTTTTTCTCTCCATTTAATAGTCTGATTTATTTTAATGGCTATAATGTATTCTGGCAAAATCCATTTAATTTTGCATTATCTATATTGAATGCTTCTAATAAAAGTATTAATCAAAAAAGCATGGGAGAATCCCTTGAAAGTGATGAATGGGGCTCAGTGTTTGGTTTATGAATCGGCCGTATTTTAATAACTTGGCGACTGTATGTGGTTTCGATAAGAAACCTGAGATAGGGGGCCGTCCTTACACAGAGTCGCACTGGCCAGCTGCTGTGAGGGAGGAGATATTTCCCTTCTGTTTCTCTTCCGTATTTGCCCCCATCTGTGGAAGCCGCACGTGAACGTTGAAGGAGATGCCCGGCCGGGTGTTTCCTGTACCGGGCGCTCTGTGCGTGCGAGGCGGCCGGCGTTCCAGGACGTGCTTGTTTACACGGCAGTGTTTTACCGGATGGGCTCCCCGATTTACAACTGATGCTTTCTGTGGGCGCTGCTTCTTCTCTCCGCTTCTGCTTGTCGTGCACAGACACACTGTGGCCACAGGAGCCACGGAGCCGCAGCGACAGCACCCAGCGCCGGCGGCCTGCCAGGCGCCAGGCCTGGCCTGGAGCTTTTGGCGCCAGCGGGCGCGCTCGGCGCCTCCGCACCGGGAGGGATGGCGGGGGACGTGGAGAAGCGTAAGGGGCACCATCCCGCTGGGGCCTCCGCCACGAGGGTCACATGGTCTGTGCTCTCGGCGTCTGGCAACGCCGAACCGGCCCGAGATCGGGCGGCAAGCTCTGCTGTCTCTGGAATTTCCTTCTCCGCGCACTAGTTAAAAACGATTACAGATGAGGAGATATGAAAGTGCTTCTGGGGTCTTTCCGGTTGAAATAATTCCGTGACTGCGACCATTCCTGTTCATGGGTCCCCCACGTGCTCCGCGTCGCCCAGCCCCGCGGTTGGTTCCTGGACACGTCCTTCCACCAACTCCTGCCGCAGCTGCGTTCCTCCGCCCTCCGCCGTAGCCTGGCCCGAGCCGCGGGTGGGCGCACACCCCTCCCCGCGGACAGAGGGTCCGTGCGCTGCCCCTGCAGGGAGTGGGATTCACGGAGCGGGGGGGCTCACTGAGTGGCCTGGGGCGGTGGCAGCCGCGAGGACTGCGCGCTCCAGACTCTGCACCCACGATGCCTAGGCCACCATGGGCCCCGCAACAGTGAAAAACAAGCAGTAGTTGTAAAGGCAGCGAGGGCAGCGGCTGCACACACCTCACTGGAGTTGGTGGGAAGAGGCCTTCGCGTGCACCTCGCTTGTTTTCGACGGCGGCTGCCAGAGCCGCATGGGGCCGGGAAGGCCGGGTCTGCGCCAGCATCACGCCTGGCATCCGGGGCGGTCTGCATGCCTTGCGCTTGACCAACTTCCTGGCCGTGCGCCTGAAACTGGTGCGGCCTCATGTTTCATGACGATGGCCATTAAAAAATAAAATTAACAATCAGCATCTGTCCACGTGCACCGGAATCCACGTTAGTTAGAATTACTGTTTTCTTGTGGTAAAAGGAGTAACTTTAGTGAGTGAATGCTTTATTCCTTGGTGGGCAACATATATGCAATTTTATCATTATACATGTATTTTGACAAATTTTCTTAATCATTGTGATGAAACTTGTTGGCACAAAAATTTTCTTCCTCCAAAAACAAACCAAAATATCCCATATCTACCCATTTAATTTTTTTTTTTACCACTCTGAAGCCATTGTTTGTATGCAAGGGTAAAGTTAAGTTGTTTTTCTAGGTATTCTTTTACCAAGATAAAGTGGCAGCCAATTAAAATGCCCAGCTTGGACAGAAAGGACTTCTGCACAGTTCAGAGCATGCACAGTTGCCCGTGCGAGGAACAACGCAGCTCAGAAAAATACTATCCTTCACTTTACTTTCCAGTCGTCTTGTTGTCTCTGAGGGATTTTGTTTTTCTTCATGTTGTTGTTTGATTTCAAGAGAAGGTTGGCAAATATTTCATTGTACAAGACCTATTGTTGTGGAAGTTATGTGTGTGGATTACAGCTGATGTCCAAGCAAAACCAAAGACCGAAGTCTGTGTCTTTGATCAAGTGAACGGTGCGGCTGCACTGATAGACTCGGTCTGGCAGTCAGTTGGCGATTTGAGGTGTCAACTGAACGAGTTATTGGGGACTGTCTAGACCTCAAAATCTGATCGCTGCATTGGAATCCCAAAGATTTCGCTGCCATTTCAAGCCGCCACCTGCTGCTGACCTTCGGGCCAATCTGCTCGAGAAACTCCAGGTGACCCGCCAGACGCTGGACGCTCGCACTGTGCGACCTGCAGGGGGACGTCAGTGGAGCCACGGCGCCGGCCAAGCTTCCCGCCTGCACAGGAGTCTGAGCTCACGCTTGGGGAGCGGTTGGCGGCCTCTTGTTCCCTGCACCCCTCCCTGCAGGGCCGCGAGGCCCCTGTCTGTCTCTGCCGAGCTCCTGCATCTCAGCTCCAGGACTGAGTGGACCAGAGCCCACCGCCCGGGGCGCAGGGACTCGGGAAGGCCCACGCCCCGCTGCGGGGCGACAGCTGTCACTCCCCGTGGGCACCCAGGCCGCGGGAGCCGTGTGCCCCGTGCCGACCCGTCAGACGTGTTGGGGGACGCTGGGTCTGCAGAACTGCATCTGCAGTGTCCTGATTTTGTAAACATTGGCACAGTGTAACATCACCAAAGCGCTGTGCACACCACGGGGAGCAGTTCTGAAGGTGAGCACGTCTGGGTGCCCCTATCACTCGCCTCACAGACACCCTGCAGGACGAGCTGGCGACGGGGGCCCCCGAACCTGAGCGGCCAGACGCCTTGCAGCTGCCGCGGGCCCTCTGTTCCTTGTGTGTGGCTCTGGTGCCGCTGTTGCACGGTGTCGGCCACACTCCTGCAATTTGTGAGCCTGTCGTCCCTACAGATGTAACAGCAGTGTTTGACGAGTGGCGGAAAATCGAGAGGGTTTTCTCTTCTGCCAGAACCGGGGGCCCCCGAAGTTAATTTCTGTTTCTGTCCAGTCGTTAAGTCCTGGGTTGCACAACTTCTAACAGCGTGATTCCGCTCCGCACTTGAAATGCCTCCCCGCCGCACAGTAGTTTGAATTCCACCTCACATAGAGCTTAGGGCTCATTGAACAAGCTATTGAAATTATGTTCCAGTTTTGTTCATTGCCAAATTAATTATTCCTGTTCCCTGTCTAAAGTGGTGCATGTTCGAGTGTTTAGTTGTTGAATTCATCCTAGGACTGTAAAGGAGCCTTGACTTTGTTTTTGCTAAAAGAGGATACAATGAACAACCGACGATGGAGGCGCATAAACAAATGAACCTAAGAAATAACAACTCAGAGAGGCGAATACAAAAAGGACTTGGCTTTGAGTCTCTCCCGCTGCAGAGCCTGACCACAGCCGCCCGCAACGCCCGCACGCCCCGCGGCGCCCCCCAGCGGCAGGATCCGGCCCCCCACCCCCAGAGCAGAGACCGGCGCCGAGCCTAATGAGCTGCCGGGCGGTGTGGGCACAGTGTAACGCTGTTGCTGCAGCAGGAAGACTTCCCAGCGCGTCCTCTGTTTGCCTCTAGACCGTGCTGGTCTGGAACTTAATTACAATTCCACATAGATTGTACTGTGCTTCCACTGTGTTTGAAATTATCGTATTTTTAAAGGAATTAGTCTAGCAGGAGCTGAAAGACCAGCACGGGACAAGGCTGCCACTCTCTGCTTCCAAGGAAGAGCCTGCGCGCGGCAGCTCTGCCCGGGAGCAGACGGGGCTCGCTCCGCGGCTGCGTCCCCACTGGTGCTCGCTCTGCTGCCTCCTGGGCGCGGCTTAACCTCTCCAACCCTCAGAGCTGATGAAATGACAGAGACCTCGCCCTTGGGGAGTTGCTATGAGAATTAAATTAAATAACATGGGTAAAATGCAAAGCATTAATCCTCGCACAGAGGAAATGTGAAATGAATATTATCCATTCACCCACCCACCTGGTCGCCCACCCACCCATCTACCCACCCATCTCCTCCTCCTCCTCTTCCTTCTCATCCTCCTCTTTTTTAAGCCCAAAGGAAGGCTCTCTGTCACAAAATCCTGCCCAAAGAAGGTGCGTCCTGGGAAATTTGGGGTCACTCGTTCCTTCATTCTCAATGATAAATGTGCATCCGTGCGCCCCGGGCGCGAAGTCCTGCGCCTGCAGGGGAACCGGGCACCGCGGGGCGGGTCTGTGCTGCCCAGACCACCTCCGGACACTGGACGTTGGACATGGGGTAGATCTGCGGACACGCCGAGGGAAACCTTGGGCCGCTTTCTCTGCCTCTGAACTCCGAATGTGACCGCAGTTAAACTACGGTGCTCCCCTGGGGACTCCGGAGCCTGCGGCAGAAGCGCAGTCAGCGACCTCCTTGAGGCCCAGCAGCTCCGGGGAACGCGCTCCCGTTACATCCAGGAGCCAAGGCGGCCGCCGCGTGGGGGCCTCCAGGTTGCTCATTTCCTGGCTGCAGCTGAGACCTGTCGGTTCAAAAGCCCGCTGGCATGAGCCGCGGCTTTCTGCCCATGCGGTTATTTTTAAAATAGCCCAGACATGCAGCTTTTGCATCCGCTGAGGGCCTGCCTGCTTGCTGCCCTGGCAGCTGCTCCTCACTGATAAGTGGAGCCTTGAAGCTGTAAGGCCCCAAAGGGCCGCCTGCCTGGCGCTCCAGCCCAGGGCCCCGGCTGTGCTGCCAAGAGCCCTCGTGGTGGTGCGGCTGCAGCCCCCTCCCAGCCCCGCGCCCCCGGAGGACCCCTGAGGCAGCCTCCTCCCACGGAGACCTCAGGACCCTCTTTAAGGGACTTAGTCCCCTGCAAGCACCTCCCCGTAGAGCGCACTGTGGGGAACTCGTGGACACATCCCTTTCCCGGTCGCCCCAAACGCCTGAACCCCTGACAGCCGAGCCAAGTTCTGCGCAGGGCCCAGAGGACCGGAACGCCCGAACAACCTCGAACTCGAGGGAGCGTGTTTGTGGACACGCTCTTAAGCCGGGGGAGCAGGTTTTTGCAGTGACGCAACCCTTCCTCTGCGGAGGGCTGAGCGCAGGTGGGGGCACGGGCCTCGGTCGGGGCATCCTCGGCGCCTCTGGTGGTGGTGGGTTGGCGGGGCAGCGCAGGCACCACGGCGGCGGAGAGACCGGCATCACCAGGAGCCCGGCGGTGGGGAGCGGCCCGAGGTACTGCGGCCGCCACTGCTCAGTTTCCCATGACAACACACGACCCCATGACTGCGTTTTGTTCTCATAAGAGGCTCTGCCAGGTGAAACCGTTACTCCTGTTGCAGATATGAGGACACACGCTTAGCGGCCTAACTGGCTTGGCCAAGGCCACAGCGACCCAGCACGTGTGCGGCACGGCTTCGGCCTGGCCTGGGCCAAGTCCGCAGAGCGCAAGGTGGGACAGTGAGCAACTCTCCTCGAGGGCGCAGCAGGTCAGGCCTGGCCCGCGCGCAGCCACGGCCGGCAGCCCCCAGGGGAGCCAGGGAGGGCGGGGCGGAAGGCGTCCCGTGCACAGGGCAGGTGAGGGACGGGGTGGAGGAGCCGGCGCGGACCTGCGAGGGGCCAGCGCGGGGACTGGACGCGTGCGCTCGGGCCGCGCTCCTCACGAAACTGAAGACCCGAGAAGAAGGCGATCGCACAACCGACTGTGAGGCCACGTTCCAGGCCGTTGGGTGGGCTGAGCCGGCCTGAGGCAGGAAGGGGCTGCCTGACCCCCGACTGTGAGCAGGTCCGCAGGGGCGGTGTAGGAGGCCGGGGTGGGGGGGGGCGGCCAGGGCCCTGCCCCACCTGCGGGTCCTTCCTGGCTTCTCCCTTCACTTTATGTCCCACTGGACAACGAACCTGCGATTTTTTATATATATATTTGTCAAATGTGTGAAACTTGGGAAGCCACAATTTCAGCTGGTGGGTGTGGGTGGGGTGTCATGAAAGGGCGGAGGCAAACCCCCGGGGTCTGGGCAGCACTGCACCTCGGGGGGTCTTTGTGCCCCCGGCGGGGCCAGGCTGGCGTGGCAGCCAAAGGGGCGCTAGGGAGATGTGTGCTCTATATTCTCTGTTTACCCGGTTTGTATGCTTTTATAGAAATGTTTTATATTACTTATCCATGTCTTCTATTTTCTATTTTTGTATTTTATTTTAAAAATGTGGGTGGAAATAGCAACGGAAGCTGACACCTAGAATAAGGAAGATCTGAGTTATATTTATTTTTTGCTAGAATATTATTTGCGAGAAAATGTTCTGATGCTGTGAAAGAACATTCTTCACTTTTGAGTTTCACAGCAAATGATACAGAACATTATATTTTCAGAAATATTCAAGGGCTTTTTGAGCTTTCCCAGGAGCCTCTGTGAATCTTTTTATATTTAAGTAATTTCCTTCCAAATGATAACTGTGTCATTATTTCTGACATTGATTGCATATTTAGTCATTCACTGCTTTACCTGTGTTAAAATTCTATTATTAAGTGTCTTGAGGATTAAAGAAATTCTCCAACATCGCTTCTGTTAACTTCATGAAATCCTGCATTGGTTGCAAGATTTGCAATTTCTCCTTAAAATTGCTCTGCATCGCACTTACTTTGGATAGTGGATTCAGCAGAGATAAACTAGCGTTGAGCGGGAGGAATGCTTCCGTGGAGACATATCCCAGAATGTCGGGTCAGCGAGGTTCCCTGCAGCCTCCTGACTGTGGGGACTGTCACCTCCAGTCCCCAACACACACGCCCCACGATTTCTTAAAACTTTTTAGCTCAGACAGCTGTGAGCGTGGGCATCGCTGGAAGGACTGTAACCCGTGACTCTGGCTGGAGCGTGTTTGCGTGGTACAAACACACGCCCCTTTACGAGACCCCCCGAAGCTCACATGTCTCCTCTTTAGGGGATCACGTCCGTGCCCTTCGCCACCACGGTCTGGTGGCTCGCGGGAGCCGCACTTCGCAGCCCGGACTGTCCATCCCGTGGGCCCCCGCGTACACTCCCCCTTCCTGTGGGCGCTGCAGCGGCGCCCCGTGGCGCGGGCGTCGCGATCGCTGCAAGCCGCCCCGTGAGGCCCCGCCGCACCTGCTGGCGGCCAGAGGAACGAGGGCGCTCCGGGGCCCAAGGTCACTGAGTGGCACAGGTCTGGTCCTGTGGCTGCGCCACAGCAGGTCGGCCCCCGGGCCTGGTCGCGGGGGGACAGCAGGACCCCGATGAAGGGAGAGCCACGGGTCACCCTCTGGAGTCAGGACGACCCCGAGCCTCCCGAGTTCTGAAAGCAGACTTTGCTTTTGAACACAGGGGGTTGACTCCAGCAACCAGCGCGAGAGCTCCCACGCGAGTGCGTGTCTGATGGGCCCCCCTCCCCGGGTGCTGCTGCCTCTTCCTCTGCGGTGCTCCCTGCTCCCCAAAGATGGCCATTTGGGCTCAGAAATGCGCCCAGCATGTTCCTAACCAGGGTTTGCATAGGGAGCGTGAAAAGCCATCGAGAAGGTGGGAGAAAACGTCACCCTAGGTCCTCAGGCGAAAACCCGCCATCCTTCCCGTCCACCTGGGCTCCCCGCCTCGCCCCACGGGATACTCCTCCGTCCTGTCGCACTGCGGGCGGGCAGAGCTGTCCTCCCTCTGCCGTCCAGCCCCAGGGCTTCGCGAGAGGAAGGCGCAGCAGTTGGATACTCAGGTGCACAGATACGTGCTGACCTTTATGTCCAAATGTATAAACAAAGAGCATCTTTTCATTTTAAAACAAATATGCAAATGCATACTGGGAACCCGGATCCGATCTTCATCTGCACGTTCAAGGAACAGCAGCCTTTGGGCTGAAGTACAATGTTTCATTAATATTTAACGAGGTGACAATGGAGGGCAGTCATCTTGAGAACAAGGAGGACCTTATGTTTATTTTCTGTACATTCTAGAGCCTTCACAAAGCCTTCCGTTTGGGGCAGCTGAAGCTCAGGGGAACCCAGAAGTGAAGAAAGAGTCTGTGACCTCTAAAATCCTTAAATGATTACATTTAAAAATCCTTTCATTCTTTTCTCAATATTAACTTACTAAAGAAGGGGGTCGGAAAGCGTTCTAATTTCATATTGCGTTATGTATCATTCTGGTCCATGGTCTTCGGTTTTAGACACTTACATTTTGCCACTTACATGGGAGACGCGTGGAGGGGGCGCAGCGGCGAGCTGTACGGTTTCAGGCCTGCGCGCTGCTGCCCTGCCGCCGGGGGCCTCAGGCCGGGCAGCTCCCCGCTGGCCGCTGCGCCCGGCTCTGTCTGACCCGGGAAACGCCAGGCGAGTGTTTCTGACGCGGGCAGAGACTGGGGCACGCGCGGCTGCAGGTGCCATGGTCGCGCAGCTCCGGGCGCATCAGGGAGCCTCTGGGCGCGGCGGAGGGCGGCGTCACCTCCCGCAGAGAGGTGTGCGCAAGCTCAGTGCGCACTGGGCCTGGGCCACCGGGGCCCAGGAGCTAATAGTGGTATTTATGATTCCAAGTTGTTAAAAAGATCAGGGAAAAAATGATATTTTGTGGCACGTGAAAATTAAATACAATTCAAATTTCATTCCACGAATGGAGTTTCGTTGGAACATGGCCGGGTGGGCACAGTGCGCCCTCAGCAGCCGTGACGCAGCCTGTCCCCGGCATCGCGCTGTGCACCCTCACACACAAGGACTTCGGGCAGATAAACAAGAAAACATACTGGATCCGCTGCATGAGAGTCACGCCTCCATCCCTTCCCCTCCCTCCTCTGTGAGACGCTCCGAGCCAGACAGTTGGAGGCGAGAGGTGAGGTGTGTGTGCCGGAATGAAGGCCGTGGGCCGCACCCCGCGGTGGCGGCGGGTGCCGCTGGACGTCGAGACCATCGGAGGAGCTTAAAACGTTCTTGGATGAGATGCAATTTATTTTTCAAAACTTTTCCTGAAGGAAGACGAGCTAATAAAGGGATGAGAGAAATAGCAGAGCCCATCACTTAGAAGAGTACTGCTGTTTATATTTCCATGATTTCTCCCACGAAAATGTCTGTGTTTACGAACATGGACTCTCACCAGATGTTATTCTCAACCAAAGGGATTTTCTGGCTGTGAGTTATGACCCATTAGTGGGTCAGAAAATCTATTCGGTGGGTAACAACCACCATTAAAATAACACTTAGCCCGAACATCACGAGGCAGAGTGAACGGTGCGACGTCGGCGGGAGTGGGGCCCCGGGTGGGGGTGAGGGTGTGCGTGGGGCTGGATCCCGCCCCACGTGGGCTTCCTGCCAGTTGTCACACCGGGAAACGGCTGCGGTCGCCTGCTGCTCTTCTCATGAATTAACCACGAGGGCTCTTCCTCAGTGGACATTGTCCCACAGAACCATTTGAAACTGCACCCCGATGTTTCACCGGCCAGGCCCCACCTGTGGGACGACAGAGAGCCCTAACGTGTCCCTGGGTCCCGCAGCGCCACACGGTCGCCTCTGCATGCCACCAGCTGTCTCCGCACGGCAAAGTACTGCGTCAGCTCCAGGAGCTGCGACTGCGCAGAGTCATCCACAGACGGTGCCGTTGTCGCTTCGGAGAGCGTGTGGTTGCTTCCTAGTGGCTGCCGCCTGCCTGGGGGGAGGCGGGTCCTCGTCTTGGGCCCCCGGTCCCCATGTCTGTTCCCACCCGCCTCACCTTGGGGAAGGACCCCTCCCCCGATTTCGGTTGTCATCAGCGGATACAGCCCCCTGAACCACAGTTCTGCTTTCGGGGGTGTGGGATCTCGGCAGGGCTCTCGTGGTCCAGCAGTGCCCGGTGGCGAGGGATTGCGGGAGGTGCCACGTCCTCATACCTTGACCCCGCGGCTGCTGGGGCTTTCGGCCGGCCAGCCGCGAGGACAGCCAGCGTGGGGCGGCCACCGCGGTCGCAGCCTCACTCGGGAGCGTGGACCCTCATGGGAGGAGCCCGCAGAGAGGGGCTCTGCCGCGTTGTTCTCCAGTGTAAATGCAGGTGCGGCAACGGCGGCGGGGGGACGCCCGGGCCTCTGCGAAGGTCGAGGCTCTCCGTGGGGTCAGCGCGGCGAAACTTTGTGGCTCCCAGAGCCACGCAGGGACTGAGGGTGACGCCATCCGGGCTCCTTGCAGGGATTGGGGATCGCCCGGCGTGGGGAGACCTCTAGTGGGCGTTTCTGCTCGTGCCCGCTGAAGGACCCAGAGAGGAAACGTAAGCGCCGCTTTCAACGCCCTGCTCTGTGTTCTGCAACAGCACGTCTGTTTAAAATAAGGCGCGCCTCACCAGGACAGGGTGCAGGGCGCGGCCAGGATGGTCGCTGTTCAAGAAAAAATAATCGACATTTTAAATCCAAGCGTGTATGCTCAGATGCCGACTGCATTTTTCTCTTTTTAAATGAAGTACCACAGAACCAAAATGTAAATGTCAGTAAAAAATGATGAGCAGATATTTTTATCCACCTTATTTCTGCTCTCGCTGAAATGCTACTTACAATTAAAATCAATTAAACTATAACCCATTTAAAACTTTTATCTATTATTATCGCCAATTAAAGTTTAACTGGATTGCATCATGGAACATTTTGCAAAAGGGGAAGCAGCCAGGCAGTCAATGCTCCCACCACGCCCTTCACATGGGGCTCCGAAGGCCCTGTCGCTGCCTGTGACGACACTGCGACTGTCCTCGGGGTTTGTGAGGAGCCAGGTCAAGCCGGCAAGGGCGCTGCCTGCCTTCTGAGCTGCTGGCCGCGTGTCAGGCCCGGGCCGGGTGTGCGGGGCCGAGGGGCCCGTCCCAGATGCTGGGGCCTCACACTAGGGAGCATGCAGGAGAAAACGGCCTGGCGAGGTGTGAGTCTGCGGACACGTGACAAGTCCCGTGCACCTCACGCTGTTTCAGGGGCCACTACAGGCGCGCGGGAACCTCCTTGCTCTCACCCTCTGCGTAGGACTCTGTGCAGCATGCGAAATCCCCCTTCGGTGGGGCTCGTCTGATGGGGAGGGTCGGCTTTCGCAGATAAAAATGTCTGTGGAAACGAGTCCCGGCTTGGGGCCTCTGGCGCCGACCCTCCCCATCAGGGACCCCCACTGCCCACGCTGTGGGCTGATACTGCTCTCCTGCGCTGGGCCCTGGAACCCACTGTCCCTCCCTGGGCCATCACGGGCACACGGTGGCGGGTCACAGGACTGCGCTCGCTGGAGCTGGGATGGGCTCTCGGGCTGGGGCTGCAGCCCGGCGACGCCATTGTTCCCTCCGACCATTAACCACCTGGCCTCTGGAGCTGAGAGCCGTGGGTGCCAGACCTAGACCCGAGAGCCGGCCATGGAGCCAGGGCAGGGACTCGACCTGCGGGCCATGCCCCTCGGGCTCGCGAGCGCTGGGAGCCTGCTTGTCTCTGAGCCGCGGATGCGCCGCCCCGAGACCAGACGCGGGGCACTCCCTCCTGGCGGCAGCGGTGGCTGGACAGCCCCCCGGCGCTTGTGCCGTCGCCGCCGCCTCAGTCGGGGAGAGAAGCACAGTGGGTTCTGTGCATGAAGCTTTAATGTTCCTGGACATAAGGAGGTATTTCAGAACGAAGGGAATTCAAGTATCTTCAACCAAATAGTCTGGCCACTCTGTTCTCAGGCCATGTTATAATATTTCCCTCTATGTAGAAATAAAATTTTATCAAAATACTTTGCAGAGACTACAGGATGTTTTCAAAGATGAAATAGTTGGTTTATTTTTTTTAGCCAGTATTAAATCAATATTGAATAGGTAAATAAAAATAATTTAAAAACAAAAAAGGAAAAACAGAAAGGCAGAAGGAGAGACTGAGAGGGATAAAATGGAGGACGCAGAAAATGGAAGGAAAGGGGGCCCTGCCCGCACACGAGCCTTCTCCAGGCAGGGAGTGGACGCCAGCGGGGCTCTCGCTAGAGCGAGGAACAGGCCGGCAGACAGGCCGACGCAGAGGCAGACGCCGGCGCAGACGTGGGTGCCTTCCCGTCCGGGGACGGCCCTTCCCAGGGAGCGCATGGGGCTGTGCGGACCCATTAAAAGTGAGCCTCCTGATGGGGCCCCGCCTTTCAAGGGGCCCCGCCTTTCAAAGGGTCCCGCGCGGCAGACCCCCGCCCGCGGCCGCCTCCTCCCGTCGCGCAGCAGCACCCGGGCTGCCAGTGTCCTGTCCTCCAGGCCGTTGTCACCTCCGGGCTGTGGTGGCAGACCCGGACCCCCTTCCAGCTCTCAGCCTCCCTGACGCCGTGTGGGGCGCGAGCCCTGAGTGCCTAGGCCCGAGTCAGCGCGACCATCGCTGTTGTGTCCAGCCTGGCCCTGGGCCCCCGCCCCCGGCAGCTCTAAAACCAGGGCGCGCCTGTGCTGGTGCTGAGGTAGGTCTCAGGCTTCCTGACTTGAAAGTGGGAAATAGATTCAGCTTTTTCTCCACAGAAAGCTTTCTCCCCAGCAGGCACCACTTTTTCGCGTGAAAGCTGCTGCTCACGCCTCCATGCGCCCTGGGCGAATCCGAACACAAGCAGCTGGCGCTGAAGCCGCTGCCCCAGGCTGGGCACAGGCAACAGACTCTTCTTCCTTTTCAGTGCAGCAGCCGCTTTGTCAGGATTTGTATTTTCCTGAAATTTAGTGCAATCGCACACAACTTTTTATAGCAGATACATAATGGATGATTGCCCATAAATCTGGGCTCTGTCTGGCAAAGGACACGTTCAAGTCCCGCAGCGTAAGACATGCATTACCGCGGGTGACTGGAGCGGCCCCGCGCGCTCTAAGTTCAAGGCCGGGGGTCTTTTGGAATTGCCGGGCTTCCCAAGCGGCAGCCGCCGCCTCCCTCACCCGTTTCCAGGGGACGAGCTCCCTGCAAAGCCGGCAGCGCAGGCCCGGGCCCCATTGCCACGCAGAGCGCACCGCCGGACGCTCAGCCCGCACGAGGGCGCCCGCAGGAGGGCGCCCGCCCGCAGCTCCGGGGAGATGCCTGGGGCTGGGGCGCCGCCGCCCTTCCTCTGCGGCTGCGGGCAGGTCGCCGTGTGCGCGCGGCGCCGCCTCCGAACCGGCGGTGACGGGCCCCTCGCGCCTGTTCCCAGGGCTGCGAGGGAAGCATCCGGCCGACGCCTCCGTGGGAGCCTCGGGGGTGCGCGGTGCCCCCCCCCCGCCCCGATGGGGAGCGTTTGCGATCATGGCCGAGCGCGATTTCCCTCCATCGGGCCGCCCGTGTCTGCCTTGGCGCCCCTCTCTCCCTTCAGACACGCCGATGCTGGGGCTTCCGTGTGTGTGGAATTATTGCATTTGGGACGGAAACAGCGCGGCACCGTGCGCAGGGCTGGCTGCTGGCGGCAACTCACTGTGGAGCGCGGAAAACATTCTTATCGCAGTATTTCGTTTGAGAAGGTCGTTCTCACATCGGCCCATTTTGGGGAAATACACGGCACTTAGAGATTATTAGGAGAAGTTTCCTTCCGTGAGAATATAACAAGGTTCCCAGGAAACCGTATGAGACTGGATGTTCTAAATTCACGAACGAAACGCTCTCAGTCGCTTCCTTGTAACATGAAAAGCAGCAGCAGGCAGGTGGCGCCGCGGGTAAAGGAGACGGAACCGCGTGAGGGAACGCGAGGGCTGGGGGCCGCCGCGTGGAGGGGACTCGGGATGGGAGCCTGCACCGCGCTCGGGGTGAGCGGAGCGTCGGGCGCAGCCAAGGAGCTGGAGGGAAACGCGGAGGGAGCTGGCCCTCCGAGTGCGGGCGCCAGGGATTCCACGGCACTGGGTGCGGGCAGGCGGGCCGGGCGGCCTTGCAGGGGCTTGAGCGAACACTCCAACGGTGATGGTGAGAGTGTCCCGGCGGGCAGAAACCCGGTGTCTTTGGTGAGCCGCCGGGCGGTCAGTGTACTGTGATTGGTCTGCCCGTGAGGGTAGAGTGCTGTGATTGGTCGGCCCTTGGGGGCAGAGTGCTGTGATTGGTCGGCCCTTGGGGGCAGAGTGCTGTGATTGGTCGGCCCTTGGGGGCAGAGTGCTGTGATTGGTCGGCCCACGCGGGCAGCGTGCTGTGATTGGCTGCTGCCCTCCCGTCTGAAGGCGCAGGATGCCCTAGTAATGCAGAGGCAGCGCTGCGTAGCCTGCCGGGCGGCCGCATCCCGGGCGCTGGTCCCCACGCAGACCCTGCCATCCCCATCAGTGCGCCCGACGCTGGGGCGTCAAGCGCTGAATTCCATGCCAACGCCAAGGCGGTTCTCGTCCGACCCTTTGGGGGACCCGCCTCTCGCCCAGTAGCCCAGGTACCACCGGGGCTTTTCCAGTCCATTTGCTGTCCTGAGGCCGGTACGGGATCGGACAGCGGAGCCGTCGGAGCTCGGCGGCCGTGCGGGGCGTCTGCGACGGAGGCTCCTTCTCGGGCCTGAGGAGCGCGGCCCAGGCGTGCACTGTGCGCCGTATTTCAATGCATGAAAACGTGTAACAGCCACGGGCAGAATGAACCTGACAAAATGCAATTCCCCGATATTGCTGCCTCTGTTCTCCCTCCTCCGGGGAAAACAAAACCCTGTTTATTGCGGCGGTAACAGTATTTGTGTCATTTCCTCGTGTTGTTCCATTAGCTGCATCTGAGACAGATTTGCGGGAACCGGCTTTTCTCTTCTGCTGCTTCAAGGTGTATGCAGATACAATGTCGAAGGGCTCCAGACTTGCCATTTATTAAACGACGTAAGATTGGAATGACACAGAGCATCACGTGGAGGTCTTGCACATAAAACTCATTTTACAACGAGCAATTGGCAATGGCTAATTTTCATCCTGCTGAGCATGATGGTTGGGAACGGAAGTGAGACTGGCCTCATCGGGACTGCTTTCTATACCGACAGTTCGCTCAGGATGTTCAAAACATAGTTTTGAATGCAAAACTAAAAAATAACAGTATATAAACTTGTAGATGGCTTTATGGTTTGCCAAAGACCTTGGTCTGCATTAGCTGATGTTTAGCTTTGAGTGGGTAACAGGACATGGTGAGGGGCTGTGACTCCCAAGGCGCCCGTTCGGCGCGACCGGCGGGAGCACGTGGCCCCGGGATGTGCTCGGGTGCCGGGCGCAGGCGCCGGGCCTTTGTTCACATACACTGCCCACCGTCCACTGAGCAACGAGACCTGCTCGATCGGGCCTCAGCCCTACTCCGGAATTAAATCCATGACAGAGGCTGCGTTTCACGTCCGTGGGCAAGGCACGGCCATTTCAATACCACCTGGCTGTCTTTTGGGGAAAAAAATACAATTAGGCGAAACGTATTACAACATACATCAGTGTGAATCCCAGAGGGAGTCAGCGGTGAGCTATAAACAGAACAGGTAGGAACAGGGTCGGGACAAAAGGGCGGCGGCTGCCGGTCGTGTCCCGGGTCAGGGATGCTGTCCGGGAACGGGAGGCGCCCCCCAGGGAAATGCCAGAAAGCCTGGTTGTGTAAGAATTTTAAAATGTACGGAGACAAGGTCTATCAAGAAAGACAGATGTGCCAGGGAGACAGTGTTCGTGTGGCGGCCTGTCGACCGGGAGGCCCCGACCCAGCGGCCGGCGCAGCGAGCGGGGCGTCCGCCTGGGGACGCGGGAAGGCCGGCCACCCAGGCCCCAGGCCCTGGCCCAGGCCGCAGGGGGAGCCGGGTCCGGGGGCTGCAGGTGTGCGTGCGGGGAAGGGGGACACGGCTGTCCTGCGCTGACGCCCTCTCCCGGCCCCTGGGTGAGGGGACGCACGTCCGCAGACCGGCGAGCCGGCGTGGGGCCGAGGGGGCTGCTGCGGTGCCCGGCGTGGGGGCGACGGCCGTTCTGCTCCCCATGGGCCGAGAGGGCGGCTGGCGTGCGTCGCACTGGCACCGGTCTGCTCTCCTGGGAGGAGTCGGGGTCCCTCGCCATCAGCACCCGGACTGTCCTGGAGACAGGCTGAGGGGCGCCGTTCCCGGCTGTGCACACAGGGGGCTGGGCCTCAGCGGTGGGGACTCGGCGCTGACGGCAGGCCCCCGGCATTCACACGGGTCAGGGGATCGGGGCCCCGGAAGAACCCACCACAGGCCCTTGGGGGGCCCGGTTTCAATCCCTGCCCAGCAGAGAAGACGTCATCCCGTCTCAGCTGGGGATCCGACCATCAAGGACACTGTGTCCCTCTCCACTTAACTCCCTGCCCCCTGCGCGCACCCCAGCCCGCCCACCCTGACCGAAGGCCACAGAGCTGGAGAGGAGAAGGAGGAACGGAGCCCCTGCCGCACCCTGTCTCCCTTTGGGGGGCTCCTCCGTGGCACAGACCGAGGGCCATTGGGCTGCCAGGTGAGGCCAGGCACCGAGCTCGGGTCGCCGAGCCGGCAAGGACGTGCACCTTCCAGTCTGCACTGGCTGCCTGCTGTCCTGCCTTCCTGTAGACGACGCTGTTGGTCTGCTGTTTGTGCGCCTAGTCTGTGCTGCCTGTGTGACCTAAACATGGCCAAACAGGCCCCCCCCCCCCGGCCGCCAGCTTCTCATCCAGGGCGGGGGAGAATGGCTTCCATGGAGTAAATGTGGAGAAAGCAGGAGGCACCTCTCCCTGCGTCCTGTCTGCTCAGGGTGCAGTGGCCTTACAGACAGAGGGTCTCTCTGGAATTCCAGAAGACAGCCGCGCAGTCGGCAGCAGCACCAAGAAAGACAAACGACCAGCAGAGAGAGAGGAAAACATGCTGAACCCACAAGCAATCTAGAAAACGCAATTTAATACCAAGTAAGATTTCTTCGGCTATTAGATTGGCAAAAATTACTCAAACTAGCACTGTACCAAGTCCACTAAATTGTAGAGAAACACACTTTCATCCACTACAGGACCGTAAATTGGCCAAGCCAATTTAGAGGTGGATTTATCAGAAACTATTGGATTTGAAAAGGATGGGCCATCAGACCCAGCAGTTTCGCAGTTAGGGATCGCTCTTAGATCAATCTCACAACGTGTGTTCCTAGGGATGCCATTTATTCCCTCAGCCAGGATCAGCGAGCATCTGTTCTACCCGAGGGCTGGGCCGAAGCCAGCACGAAGTATCAGAGAATAAAAGACAAAAGGAGAACCAGGAAGCGCCCTTTCCCTCACGGAGCTTGCTGGCGGCAGGGGCCGGGCGGGGGCGGGGGCGGCTGTGGCTGCACAGCAACAGTGACAGACACGGGCGGCCCAGAAAGGGCCGCGCAGGCCGACCGGCCCCTGCTTCCCAGGCACGCGAGATCATCACTGGGGGGAGAAAGGGCAATTTCGGACCCAGGAACTTGTGACAATCCCGTATCTGTTACACGCATGTGCAGAAAGGAAGGCAGGGCTGAAAAAATCATTTTCATCCAGATTTTGAAAATTGAAGCAAAGAACGTTCGCCCTCTGCTGGCTTGTTTGGGAACGAGCACAAGTAATGCTGAGCAGGTAGACAAGAGAACAGGACGGATGGACAGAGGCCGGGCAGTGGGGAAGGACGGGACAGAGGGGCGGAGGGAGGGTCCACGCGGGAGGGACCGTGTCCCGTGGCGTCGCTGCTGCTGCAAGTCGTGAATTCGGCCCGCGCCGCCCTGGCCCCGATCCAGCCGTTTCCCAGGTCCAGCCTGGAAAGGGTCCCCAGGACTGACGGCCCTTCCATGGCTTCAAATGTCGCCGGGTAATAGCAGTTGCCACCACTCCATGGGCGACCAATGTGCGGTGTCTTAGAAGAGATAAATACAGCTTTGAAAACTGAGCAAGAATTCCCCAACCTTAATTAGTTATTCATGAGCACAGTTTAAGGTGATTAATGCTTTCCGGTGCGCGCTCCCGCGTCTAGATGCGCGCCCCTCGTCAGCTGAGAGTCTGCGTCTCCGGAGACTCATGCGAAAGGACGGGCCCGAGGCCACGGCAGCTCGGCTGGCACGGGACTCAGGGACATCACTGCCTGTCGTACCCCGTGTGACCGAGGCTTGCTCCAAGCGCCTCCCAGCCCCCGGCTCCCTCGTCCTTGGAGATGGCGACGGCCGTGGCCTGACCCTGAGCGGCAGGTCCCAGCCTCCCAGGTGCAGGGGCGGGGCGGCAGCCAGAGGCGCAGACGCCTGGGTGCCTCCCCTGTGCGCGGTCTGCGCGTGAACTCATGGTCGCCGCGCAGATGTTGGCCGGAGCTCAGCCCATGAAGTGGCCATCAACGCGCTCTAGATGGATCCTCAACCTGCCCGTACATCTGTCTCCTTCTTCGCCCCGTCCCTGTAGCCCGAGCGGCTGCCATGCGCCCCACGGGCTGGGCCCCCTCACCCCTGTCTCTGCCGCGCACCCTCTGGGCTGCACTGGCCGCTCTGTCCTGCCGCTGGCGGCCTTGGCTTTTGCCGCCTCGAACCAGCAACTGAGGTTGGACACAGGCACTGGCTGTGGGGCCCATGATTTCTTTTTAGTCTGAGATGGGACAGACCTGCCTTATAGGTGTAATCTAAGCACTACAAATGCAAATGCACAAACACATATGTGCACCCGCATGTCAACCAACATACACGTGTATTTATGCGTAATTAGCCTACCATTTGACTCACAGCGGTTGGTCAAAATTAGCTGTTATTTCCCTGCCTTTTTAGTAGACAGTATTCAAACATTTTCTAAACAGGACAAGGAAAATGCAGCAATTGACTAGAATTCAAAACAGAATGTGCGTGCGCGGGAGGAGGCGGACTGGGGGGGCGTCCTTTGGTTTGCCTCTCGGTGTATTTTCCTGCGAGGTTACCCGTTAGAACAGCAGAGCCCCCACTGGGGAAAACAGGCCGCCAGGGCGAGCCGCCCCCCCACCCCGCACGCTCACACATGCAGCCCCGAGACCCTGATGGATGGTGGGTGGTGGGCGGATGGTTGGATGGACGGATGGACGGTGGGTGGCGGATGGAGGACGGATGGACGGTGACTGGATGCAGAGGCTGCTCTTTCTTCCAGCCTCTGAACAGTGGGGGCACAGCTGGGGCCCTGCCCTTTCTGAGGCCTGCACCCTGGCCCAGCCCTATCACAGAGGTGGAGCGGAAAGACGGGGTGCCCGAAGCCCAGGGAATGAAGGGGGTGGGGGAGAGGCTAAGAGCCTGTGAGACGCCTCAAGCATTTGATCGCTGACGCCTGAGGTTCCAGAGCCAGAGCATTTCTCTGTCTTCAGCTGCTTCAAGGTGAATCTTACGGCCCTGGCGTCAGTGGAATTGGAAGCCGGGCCCTCAGCCAGTAGCATCTTCTCTGAAGACTATTTGCTAAGGTTCTAATCGCAGTTAACACGCAATACGATGCCAGGTTCAGGTGCCTCGCCCAGCGATCGGCACCCACGCCCCCAGGAGGCAGCCGCCCCGAGCCCGCTGGGCGCCGCCCTTGGCTCTCACGCTGTCACGGCGCTGCTGCCCCTGGGCTGTGTCTCTCACACTCAATATTATTGAAATCATGTTTTTATAGTGTATTTCCTTCTTTCCCCACATGAAACCCTATTTAAAAGTCCTCATGGTCACTTGCTTCGGAAAAAGATAAGATGTTCGTGTTAGCTCCCACAGAACAAAGCATTGCGTTATAGGAGGTAAAATATTCTTTCCGGAGGGGAGGCGCTTTGCAGGGCGCTGGAGCTCAGGTCGCACACCGAGGCTGGCTGGCCCTGCCACTGCGCACAGACTCTGTCCTGCTGCCGCTGCCACCAGACTCTTCTCCGCGGGAAGAGAGGAGATTGGGCCGCAGTGTGACCGGAGCTCCGGGAAGTGGTAGCAGCACCGCCCGAGTCTGACCAGCAGAGGGCAGACCTCCACGCGTCTTTCCCAGAGGCTGCTGAGCAAGGAAACAGGAGTCCTGAAGAAACCAGGACACGGGGGTGTGAGCTGGGAGCCACAGGGGGCGGAAGCCACACTGGATGCTCATCAGCCATAGAAGAGGAGGGACAGAGGGACAGGCAGCACTGGGCAGCCCTCCCCGCCCCGCCCCCGCTGCCGTTGGCGCCCAGCCAAAAGCCCCCGCCTCCCGCAGGGCGCGGGGCGTCCCCGGAGCCGGCCGGGCGCTCCGGCCGAGCCCATGGCAGGGACCAGCGTTTCCCGCGTTTCCCAGGGGGCCGGTTGGCGGACGAACCCAAGCATCCGGCCGGCTGCTCTGCACGGGACGGGCAGGCGGGCCCCTGGGGCTTCCGCGCCCCAGCGCTGGGTGGCCAGCAAGACCGGGGCGGGTCGGTCATCAGCTCAAGGCTGTGCGCTCGTCAGCAGACCGCGGCGGGCGCTGACCCCGCGGAGCGTCCCCGCAGTCCTGGGGGCGGGGCAGGGGGCGCCGGCCGGCCCGGGGCCTCGCCCTCCCGTTTCCCCCGGCCTCACCTCCTTCCTCCAGTTCCTCGCCTGCCCCAGGGCCGTGTGCGAAATGGAAACCTGAGCTCTCCGTGGAAAGCCACGGCCGGCCCCATTTTCCGCCCCTCACAGCATGGACTGCGTCTCGGGGTGACCCGCGAGATTTCTCACGTCCTGGCCCCTGCCACCCCCGCCGCTCGCCCCGATACCTGCGCCCCACTCGCGGGCACGTGGGTGCTTGTCACGTGCCACATGGGCCGTCATCACCCCGTGGGGCTGGGTGGCCAGCACCTGCTCCTTCTGCAGGACGCAGCGAGGGTGGGGGGCTTGCTGTCCACGGACCGTGCCCCAGACCTGCAAATCCACGCGAGGCCCTCTCGGGACCCCCGGGGCCCTGGTCCTGCGTGGGCCGCGCGGACCTTCCCGCGGATGCTGTGGCGTGAGGTGAACCGACACGGGCCCGGTCGCTGTACACGGTTCCGCGTGTACTGCCCTGTGAGGTCTTTATTTATGAGGGTGTTAACCTGGGTTTCATTCTTCCCAAATCGCGTCTCCCCCTTGTCCTGGAAGTGACTGGAGCGTTGTGCGCACTGGGGCGGTGGTTTCCTAGGTTCGCTGTGACACATGGTGACAGTGTCGGCGGCTGAAGTCAATGAACTTCGTGCTCTCGTGGTCTGGGGGTCGGCAGGGCGAGGCTTCCTCTGAGGGGTCGGGGCACAGCCCCCGCCCACCCTGCCCGGCCTCAGGGGAGGCCCTGGGGGTTGTGTGTCCGTAGCTGCCGTCTCTGTGTCTCATACGTTCAACCAGATTTCATCGCCTTTCCGATAGGAGTGTGATCACGGTAGATCAGTAGGTGTGGGGCCTTGCTCAAGTTTCTTAATTTCTCTGAGCCATTCCTTACCTTTTATAAAAAGAAATGATTAATAGGAGATTTTACAAGAAACAATGAGCACCGATTGTACAAGAACCCCCCTTCAGAAGGTAAGTTTCTCAGGGCGCGGGCCTCTGCCGCCCGTGCAGAGCTCTAGCGACGGCGCCCTGGCTCGGCTGCAGCCAGGAGGCACCCTGCGGCGGAAGGGGAGGGTCTGGGCCCCTGGCCAGGGGAGCCCCACGCCGCCGCCGCTCAGCTGTGCCGCACGCCTGCTCCTCTCTGCCGCCTTCAGCGCACCTTCTGCTAGTCCTTCCCTTTCCTCGTAAGCAGTCTCGGGGTCCCTGGTCTGGATGATTGTAGTGACCGTCCCACGTACGTCCCAGGCCGACCTTCAGGCCCCCGCATTGGCTCGGGCCCAGGCCGGCCGCCTGCGTGTGGGGACAGCACACGCGTGGCCTCGGGGGACGGGCACGAGGGAGCCTCCTGCAGAACTCGCACCCTGCGTGAGCAGAGAGGGAGGACGCGAGGGGTGCCGCGCATCCCAGCTGTCGGGCCTGAGGCTGCGGCCCGTCCCTGCAGGCGGGGGCCTCGACCAGCACAGGTGGAGCAAGCAGGGGCTCGGCGCTGGCCGCGGGGCACGGGCGTTGGGCTTTGATTGGCCTGCCCTGCTTTACCCAGGGATGCGTTTCCGCCTCCTGAGCATGACACTGCCTCCCAGCCTCGGGGCTTCAGAGCTTGTGACGGCTGCAGGGGAGCCTCTGTGCCGAGGACGGTCACTCCGTCTCCGTCCCGCGTCGGTGGTTTCCGCAGCCCCCCCCGGCGGGACACCGTGTTCCCACGGCCTCCGGCAGGGCGTGCGGCGGGTCAGCGGGACACTGGGCCGGAGGGCGCTGAGCAGGTCCGCGCCCACGTCTCTGACTGTGGTGCGTCCTCGCGGGTGCGTGGCACCTGCCGCCGCCTCGGACCCTGGTGTGGACCTCAGGGGGCGGCACGGCCACGCGCAGTGTGTTTGCGACTCAGGTTTCTGCAGCGCGAAACATGCATCGCACGCTGGGAAACCGCGCAGCAGGCAGGGTGGAATGTTGTCCACACGCTAGCGTTCATGTCAGAGAAAGATGGCTCGAGGGGCGTTTGTGTGAACGGGAGAGCGGACCTCGGTGACTGTAATGCGTCTGGAGTGTTTACAGACAGAAGAGCTGGCTTTGTGGGCGTGGAAAGTGGGGAGGCTCACGTTTGTTTTAAAGTGAACAGGACATGTTGCCGGCTACGTGCAAGGACGATGCTGTTGACTGGTCGCCTGCCTTTTCCCCCCGTCGGGGACCGGGGTCCTCATGGACGCGTGTCCGTGGCCTTGGCCCTGTGACTCCTCCTCAAGCTGAAAGTTGCGGCTCCCCCGCCTGGGAAACCCCATGTTCGCATTTGAAAAATCGGAGGGCGGTGCACGATGGGGCCCCTGAACTCAGCAGGCCGCTTAGTCTCTCCAGTGTTAACGCCGCTCGGCCGGATACACGCACCGCTGCGCTGGCTGTTGCTGTGGAGACCGGTCCATCCTTCCGCCCCCTCCCAACGCCTGCCACCTCCCCCGTCGCTAAGCTCAGTGGACACCGCTGCGGAGGAAGCCTGGGAAATGTAGTTTGGGGGCTGCTGCTGTCTTTCTGAAGTGAACACAGAAGGCGTGTGAGAAGCCAGCTGTCAAAAAGCGCAGGTGACAGGCCCCGCCCCAACCCCCCGGGTGGGCGACTCCGTGACCCATTTGACAGCGAGTCCACTGAGACCCGCACGCATGAGACGGTTTGCCCGAGCCCCTGAGGGCGGCGGAAGGCGGTGGCCGCTCTCCCTTGGGCAGCAGTCCCCGGGCCCTGGGTGGGCTCCGCTGGAGACAGAGAAGCTGGCCGCACCCCCAACACTGTGACAGACGTACATGCCTGTGCTTCGTGTTTGCTGTGAAGCCCCGTCGGGAACACAGGGTTCCTGTGAGAGTCGGCAGCTCCGGGACCACGTGCCCAGGATTTGACCCTGAAGATGCGCGGTGACAGTGTTCTCTCCTCTGCTTAAAACGGGATCAGCCCGTAGGTGGGCCCGGGAAACTGAGAGCACCTGCGGCCCCTGATAAACCAGTTCCCGGGGAGGCTCAGTGCAGCGCTCAGACGCAAACCGGAGAACCAAGTACCTTTCACGCAAGAAAAGGCCCCCGTTCGCCCTGCTGCTCCCACGCAGCCGGCTCTCGCCCTCCATCTGCGTCTGCACATTAAACAAGAGCGATGGCCGGGCAGCCACCACTGCGTGTCTGCGCTCATCCACTCGTAGCTGATTTTCCTGCTGTCATTGCTGAGCCCAGATGGGACCCTGGCCTTGTGTCACACTGAGTCCCGCTCTGAAGGAGCCACGCAGCCGCCCCGACTCAGGGCCAGTTGTGCACTTCGGGCCCGGGAAGGACAACGGGGCCTTCAACGAGAAGCCGCAGCCGTCCGGTCGGAGAGCCCCGCTGGCGGGAGGAGTTCCTGGGCGAGGGCAGACCCCGTCCCCGTCCCTGAGGAGGCGAGAGCGCTGCGGGCGCCCACGGCTGCTTGTCCCACGCGTGGGCACCTCGCCCGGATCCGCCAGCCCCCACAGCCGCGCTCATCGCCACCGACCTTCGCGCGGTGGACGTGCACTGCACCGCGATCGAAGGCCCGGCACCGCCACGTGCCGGCAGCGGCTGATGCCGTCCGGTGGGTGTCCCCACGCGGTAAACGGCCGACGTCAGCGACTCCGCTCCAGGCCGAGCTTCTGGGACACGGAGGCCCGTCCTCCCTCGCCGCCCCTGATTCTGGGCCTCGCCGACGTCTGCGGCCCGTGGTCGGGCCTCCTCTGCGGAGCCTGTCTTGCTGCCCGTGGCCGTTGGCCTGCGTGGCGCCGGTACCCGTGCACTGTCCCCCGCGGCCGCCGCTCCCTCTGCGCGGCTGCCCTCCCGCGCCAGGCTCTGCTGCGCTGAACGCCCCTGTCGTCCTCGGTGCTGGCCGTGCCGCGAAGGGCCAGAAATACTCATTCAGCCACCCATCCGTGTTTCAAGAAACATAGTGAGCGTCTCCTGAGTTCTAGGGCGCCCTGCACAGAGGGGCCCCCACCTTCAACAGACTACAGTTCCCACCCAGGGAACGAGCAGAGAGACTAGGGAATCGGTAGTTTCCGGAAGAGCCTGACCTGAAGCCTAAAAGCCTGTGTTGTATGAGAACCCGCCCTAGTCTCCAAAACGGCCCGGGCTTGAACAGTGTCCAGTGCAAACGTCTGATGGTGGCAGAGGACGTTTGCCAAAGAGCATTTTATCTCTCTGTGTGGATGGGGGACATCTCTCCCATTAAACCTGGACGGACATGCTGGCTCAGGCGAAGGCCGTGGCTGAGGTCACAAGAGCTGAAACCGAGCGGCACGCCAAGCCATGAAGAGCCCTCAGCCAGGAGCACTCGTAGGAATAAACTTCCATAAGACCTGCTCAAACGGGGAGCTAACAATGATCTTACCCAGTTTATCTGCTAGTGGTGCTTCCCTCGGGTAGGTAGCAGGTGCTTTAAGGGGTTGCTTTCCTGAGTGGGTCTTGTGGACCTGGGGGGGGGTAGGTGGTGACCTTTCCTGGGAGGTCAGGGCCGTGACCTCCACGCAGGGCTGCTGAGTGAGTGGAACGCACCGCACGTGGCTCCACACGTGCCAGGAACTGAACGGCCGAGGCCCATTGGGGTCTGCCGCCCATTGCAGGGACAGTGCCTGCGTTTCTGGGGACGACACCAAACCTGTCCTTGGAGCAGAACACGCCAGGTTAACATCGGGTAAACCATACAGGGTCCGGTGGCAGCGTCATGGAAGCCGCTTCCCCTGGAGAGGAACGGCCCCTTCAGCCGCCCGCAGCCGCTGCCCACCCTCGCAGGGCCCCGCGCTGGAGGGGAGCCGGGGGGCCGCGCGGAGCTCCCTCAGACCTTGCTGCCGGCGGGCGCGGGGCAGGCTGTCGTTCCGATGGGTTCCGTGCATAGGCCTGTTTTATCTTCAGAACAAAGATTTTTTTTTGAGCCTTTCAAGATAAATTGTTAGACCCAATAGGCTTGAAAGATGAAAGAAAAATTCATTTCAGCACGTGATTGTTCCAGAGTGAAACGGGAATCGGCGGACACGCCAGCAGCCACGCAAGTGCCCCCGCGAGAAGCTGGCTGCGGGGACGGCTGGGGCCCCTGAGCCGCCGCTTATCCCGCCTGCCTCTCGGCAGCCGCCTCCCAACCCTCCTCAGGCTCCGCTGCCACCCGACCTCCTCTCCCTGAAAGCCCATCATCTCTCCCGGAGCGGCCGTCCGAGCTCATCGCGCGGGCACTTCTCTCCCCTGGGGAAAGGCCAGCCCGGAGGGCCAGGCTGGGGGCGGAAAGGGCAAGTACGGACAATGGGCTGCGTCCTGTGTGGAGAGTCCTCGCAGGGACAGGCCTGCACCCTCGGCTCCGCCAAAGAGCAGGGAGGGCGCAGGGCAGCGCAGCCCCGCCCCTCAGACCCTGGGGAGGCGCCAAGGGCCCGCGGCCTCGCCCTGCAGGCCAGAGGCTGGAGGGGCAAAGAGGCTTTGTCCTTAGAAACCCGCCAATTGGATTACCAGGCCCTACATCTTCGGGGGCGGCCTTCACAGGGGGAGCCTGGAGTCGGGGCTCTGGGCAGTGCAGCAGGTGAGAGGCTCGCCGTTCGAGAGCTGGGCTAGCGACGGGGTCGGGGGAACGGGGCGGGGGGCAGATGCCATCCTGAAGACCACGCTGTGGTCGGCAAGCACAGCCCAGGTGCGCGGCTGCGACGCGGGGGGGCAGCTCCGGGCGGGGGGCGCTGAAGGCCGGTGTGAGGGCCGAGTGGGCAAGGGCCACCAGGCAGGGCTCCCAGGCTGCTTCCGATACAGGGCCTGCGTGCGCCGTATTGGTAGAGTTATAGGATGTTTTTTCTTAAAACAAGCCCTTCCGACCCATGTAAGCTTCCGGTCCTGCAGAACCGATACCCAGGCCAGTCCTCAGGAGATGCAGGGTCGCGCCATGGTCAGGCCAGGGCTTGGCTGAGGCCGGCGGTGGAGCATCCGGGAGGAAACGCCCCGTGGGGCCGAAGCCCGAGGCGAAGCGCAGGCCGAGGCGGAGGACCTCCGGGGGCGTCCCCTGCCTTGTTGCGCAGGAGCTTTGACTGTGCGGAGTCGGAGCCCCGGCTTCACACACGCGTGGCCCACGGACCTCGACTTCTTACACCTCGGGGGAGACACGCGGAGAGGGCTGGCACCTCGCTGGTGGCCACGGGGGTCCCCCAGGTAGTGTGTGGTGTGGGCCGCGCAGGCCAGCCCAAGCGGGTGTTGGTGGCACAAGGCTGACCAGCCTCCACAGGGCCACCGTGACGGGCGGCACATGCAGGTAACTGTGCGTGTGCAGCGTGTGCCGCGCTGTGCGCGCAGGGGTGCCCCTGGGCCTCGGCAGCTCTTGCTGTCGGCCCGGGAGAACTCTTAGAGGCCCTGTTTTCGTTTATGCTCGTTACGGCCTCATAAATATGGCGAGTTTGGAGGCGAACGTTTTAATCAGCAGAGCGCTGTTCAAAACACGTCTGCAGGCCAAAATGGAGCCCCCTGTGTGGAGCCGCACAGACGCGGACTGAAGCTAAGATGGGACGCAGGCTCGGCTCCTCCCGGGGATGGGCCCTCAGACCGGCCCTCAGGAGGCCCCTGGTCGGCACCGGCGAGGTGTTGGCCCGGGACTGGCTGCAGTCACTACCTCTCGCTCTGCAGATCCCTCCACTGCTTCTCCCTGGCAGGCGGGACGCAGCCCGGTGCGCGCGTGGCCGAGTGATGCCAGTGGGAGCTTTAAGTTTCACTCTGGTGCTTCTTGTGTTTTAGTGCATGAAGGTGCTCTCACAGGGGACCAGGAGGGATGCCTGCAGACGCTGCGGGCCTTGCACAGAGTGCGCGTCCGCGCAGGAGCCGCCTCTGAGGCTGCGCGCTTGCGGAGCACTGCGCTCGGCTCCTGGGAGGCACGGGTCTCACCGTCCTCCTGGGGAAAGGAAAGAACGAGAAGCCCTCGCCAGCAAAGGCCCCGGGCCGCACAGCAGGCAGGCGCCCTGCGCTGCGCTTCCTGCCTCCTGTGCCGAGCGACCGCAGCCGAGCCAGGGAGTGGGCGCGGGCCAGCCGCCCGGACCCGGTGTCTGCAGGCTCCCCCTGCAGCGGAGCCCCCGTGCCCAGGCCTGGGAGTCGGGGCGCACTGCTCTCCCCCAGGGAGGCCTTCACGGGGAGGGGCAGGGAGGGCTTTGCTCCCTCAGAGACCGTGAGGTCCTTCCGAAGGGTGATGGCCCCTAACTGTCTCTTTCGCATTAGGCGCCTTCGCTCGGGCGGGGCTCTCAGTCCTGCTGACGAGGCCGAACCGGGCAAGAGCCTCCCTTGAACATCCGCCCCAAGGGCACAGGCTCCCAACAGCCCAGGAATCAATGACCACGTTAATAAGTCTCTGAATCCTAAAGCGAACGACAGAGATAGCGTCTATCAGACCGAAGAGCCTGCTTACCCGTTTACTTAACTGCGGTTTCCAATTAGTTCACAACGCGTGTGTGTACTGCTTGGTTAATTACTTTTTTAATGAATGTGTTATCAATTTACAAAGCTCCGTATAATGTGAGGCTACCTCTATATCGATATCTATGCAGAGATAGGATGGCAATAACTCAGGCTTCTTCGGTGCGCCGGCGTTTGCCCTTGTGCTCTTCCACATCCTGCCCGTGTCCCGCAATAGCCGCGCGTTCTTCCCGTGGGTGGGGTCGCGCCCAGGCAGCGTCGCGCCCTCGACCACCGTACTGCTGCCCAGCGGCGTGGGCGCTGCGTGAGGACGGCGTCTCCGTGGTGGACCGTGTCCAGGTGCCATCGCTCGCAGCCGGCGAGACGACGGGGCCGGCGCGAGACGGGCGGCCGGGTCAGCGGGTTAATTGCCCGGCCGCCGGGGCGGGCGGGCGGCCTGGGGGAGTTAATGGGCCACCCCTGGGCCCGGGTAGCTCCCCGACCGGGGAACGTCCGTCTTCCCCTCGCACGGTTCCTCTGAGGAGGCAGGACTCCCGCTCGGGGTGGACGACGTGTGTGGCCAGGGAGCCGCCCTTGCTGCCCTGGGGCCTCCTCCAGCTCCTGGCTCCCGTGACCAGGGCACAGGGGCCGCGGGCTCCGGGCGTGACTCGGGGGGGCGGCGCGGCTGACGACCGCGCGCGGGGCCTGTGGGTGGCGCCCGCGGGGGTGGCCTCTGGGGTCCGGCTGCACGTGTGTCTCTCGTGTGAGGCGGGAGGACCGCGCTTACATTGTGTGTGTGTGGGCAGTGACCACCAAAACACACGTGTGCGATCAGACCTTCTTCTGTAACACGCCCATGAAAAGAGGGGAGTCAGTTTGGAAAGGCACCGTGAAGGAATTGACGACGCCCGTGGTGCTGGAAATGGTGAAACCGAGTCAGTCCTCCACGTCGCCGAGAGCCGGGGCCGGCCAAGCCCTGTCCCGCGGCCGGGCACCGGAGCCTGCCTGCCCGGCAAGCGTGTTCCTGCCCCGGACTGCACGTGGGGCGGTGCCCCTGAGCCGGGCACGGGCGTGAGGGCAGGGCTGTCCCCAGGAATCACGCAGAGGTGAGGCACGTTAGGGAGGGAAATACCGAGGAGACCGTGCCCCTGTGTGGGAAGTGCGCTTACAAGGGGTCAGACGCCCCGTGCGCACGGCCGGCTTGGGGACAGGGCACGGGTGGGCCAGGCCTCCTGGGCAGGGGCTGGGGGCGGCCGGGCGGGGCGGAGAGCAGACGCTGGTGAACAGAGCTGCCCTGCCAGGTGGGCGGGCCAGAGGCCATCGCCGAGAACCAGCCCGTCTGCGACGGGGCCTCTGCTCCCAGCTCCGCGGGGCACGTGATGGGAGGGGCAGGGCGTTCCTTAGCCTGAAGCTAAAATTGCCTTTACGTCAAAATAATGTGCCCCCCAGAGGCACATCTTGTGGTGACTCCTCCGGATCCCCCCATCCCCGCAGACGCTGCCCAAGAGCCGGGGGGCGCGCGGCCTCGCCCCGCCTGACGCCAGGCCCCTGGCGCCCAGGGCTGCGAGCGCAGTGCCTCTGCCTGCAGCCCAGGTCACGGCAGCCTCGGCGGGCGCTGCCCTTCATGTTCACTGCCTGGAAAAGGCGTCCTCGGTGACGCCCGGCATCCTCGGCTGTGACTTGCGTCTGCGGGGGCCACCTGGGCTCAGCACATGCCGCTTCATGTAAATGAACATCCCAAAAATGTGCCAGCAGGTGTCATGGGCCTTCCCCAAATAGTCTCAAAGGCCCCATTTGGAAGGGCCACCTCTTCCCAAACACTCTGCTCCAAACGCTCATTTCAAGTGACCACCCCTCCCAAACCAGGAGCCCAGCGGGCGGCCTCGAAGCCGCCGGGCGGGGACGCCCGCCACGGGCCTGTGGTTCCAGGGGCCGGCTCCTGGGCGGCGGGCGGGGCTGGGGGCCAGGACGGCAGGCGCCGCGAGCTCCCTGCCCCTCCCCTGCCCCCGGCGGGGATGGTCCTGGGGGCGAGGGGAGAGGCTGCCGGAGGGGCGCCAGCGACGGGTTCAGAGCCATCGCACGGGAGCAGGCACTGGCACGGCGGGTGCGTGCGCTCTTTCTAAAGGCCAGAAACGTGCAGTCCACAGCCTCGGAAACAGGGAAATGAGGGGCAAGCTGAGGGGAGAAGCCCTTGTTTCAGCAATGCCAGCGTTGAGAGCGGCGTTGTTGCTCGGGGTGTTGAAGGCCCCGCCCTCCAGAAATATGCGGGGTTCTGCCCCGGGCTTGTATTCTGAGAAGAGGGGGTGCAACACAGGCCCTTTGTCCAGTATTTAAAAATGAGATGTTGCAAGAAGAGTCCCTAAGAAGGACAGGGATTTCGAAACGTGCACACAAAGAGCTTATTGATGGCGTTGGAGGAGGAGCGGCCAGGGAGGGGGCCTCTGACCGCGGCACAGCCGGCGGCCGTGCGGGCTCCCGCTGCGCTCCGGGCTGGCCTGTGTGCTGTGCGCGGTGGCGGCGCTGCCCTCCAGAGTTGGGGGGGCTGTCACAGGCGGGAGGAGGGGGCACGCGTTTAGAAACGGCGCCGTGCGTCCGGGGCCGGGCAGACTCGGGGACAGGCCTGAGGACCAGGGGAGCAGGCCTGCGGTTACGGCCTCCCTCCACACACACAGCCTCCTCGCTAGCAGCGCGGCGCATGGTGAACTTATATTGCGTCCCTCTCTTCATTGGCAGCGTAACCTTTTTTTTTCATATGAGGAAACTGAAGTTCAGTTGGTTTAACCAACTCGTGTCCGATCAGGCAGCTAGTCACGCCCGGTGGCCAGACTGAAACCCCAACAGCCCAGCCAGTGCTGTGCGGACAGGGGCCCCTCGCGACGCCGACGGGGCTCCTGGGGCGCCGCCTGCCCCCTCTGTGTGCTGTGGGCTGGTCCACGCCACCTCTGCGCTCAAGGCAGAGGAGCCGCTCTCGCTCACCACGGTGGACGAGTTTCAAAGGCCTATGAGGGGGCGGCTTCGTGAATTGAGCTCCAGCCTGCACACCAAAGGGTCGCCGGTTCGATTCCCTGTTCGGGCACAGGCCTGGGTTGCCGGCCAGGTCCCCAGTGAGGGGTGTGAGAGGCAGCCACACATGGATGTTCCTCTCCCTCTCTTTCTCCCTCCCTTCCCCTCTAAAACTAAGTAAATTAAGAAAATAAAGGACTGTGAGTTAGCGCTCTCCAACCGCTCACACAGGTTTGTAATGGAGCTTCTGGTGTCCCTACATCCCTCAGACTCCAGGATAATTGCAAAAACAGCAGATACAGGACAGGTGGTGAGTGTAAAGCCCTTGTATACAATATCAAAGGCGTGTAAGTAGAAAAACACCGTGTAAGCATGCTTTTCACGCTCTCTGAATGACCCGCCCGCTTGTGCCATCTCCCCGTGGGAAGGACCGAAGTCGGACACTTGGGGGCCGAGCCGCAGCCGGCGGAGACGGGCGTGCTGGCCGGGCTCCTGGCCCTTCCCCGGCGCTGCTGGGAGGGTTTGAACACCGGCAGCTCTGTGACTCAGTTTCTCAGGTGTGACTGGAGGTCGCAGGCTCCCGTCCAGCCGTGGGGGTGGGGAGGGAGTGGGGGGTGCGGGGGGCAGGTGCTGGCGTCGGGGCGGCAGCAGCCGCCTTCATTCCCTCTGACGCTGTGCGGGCGCATCCTGAAGCCGCACGCTCCTCTCCTGCGTTCCCAGCGATGGTTAATTCCCACTTCCCCCGGACGTCTCTCGCCGTAAAAAGCTGCGTTCCCCACGTGACCACGGGCACCGCAGTCACACAGTACACATCATTCCTGTAAAACTGTGAGTCAGCTCATTGAAATTCATACTATTGATTAGGTGAGACAAGGATTATGAAAATTAGCTGAGTGACTTGATCGGATCAACCTGTGCCGAGGGACCTGCGGTCAAAGATTGAGAGCCGTGGCTTCAGTCGACCACTCAGACCGGCCTCCCGCCCCGCATCCGGTCGCGCAGACCGAGCTGCGGGCGTGCACGCCGTGAGACCGGCCCCTTCCGCGCTGCGGCCGTATTTAAAAGCGAACGGGCAGGACCGCGGTCTCGTTTGTCAAGTGTAATTCCATCACATCGTGTGCGGCGGCGGGTCGAAGGCCGTGCGTCCGAGGGAGGAAGCCATGGGCTTCGGCCGCAGCTGTGTGCCCACGGCTGCGTGTCCTGATGTGGGCGGTGCAGCCTCTCCAGGCCGGAAGCCGCCCGCCGGCGCGGCGTCCGCGTAGGACCCAGTGCGTAACCCCACTGGGAGGATGACACAGAACACATACTAGTGGCATTAGAAAACTGCCCCCGTGGCTGGCAGGTGGCAACACGCTAGGACGGCTGCTTCCGTGTGGCTGCTGTCACGCATGTTGTCGCATGGTTTTGAAATACCTTGCCGGTGTCTTCCCAAAGATAAACTTTTGTGTGAGGATGTTTTCAGAGTAATTTTCAATAAAATTGGAACAGCAGTTTTCAGTTTCAAGACAGTACCTCCCAAAACAGCAACAATAATGAAGCGAATATGGTGCAGAAGCAGCGTCGTCTCATTTTTGAAAACACTTCCTCGACCTCTTTATAGCCAGTTGTCCTGCAGACATTGGTAAAGCGATCAGGCCCGCCCGCTGACCAACAGCTGAAATCGGCGCCTCGCGAGCTCTCACCTGCCCAGTTCATCGCTCGAGAGGGGCCAGAGGCCGCGGCTGTGGCTCCTGAGCGGCCGGCGCTCCCCAGTGCCGCCCAGCCTGCGCCCGCGTGGGGGTGCCGTGGACTAGAGCGCGCTGAAAGGGTGGGTCTGTTTTCCCTACAAGTGGAGGGAATTTGCTGAGGGCGCGTGAGGAGAGGCCAGGGCCAAGTGTACACATCCCTAACCCCCGGCGTCCATGCATGGGAACCCGCGGTGCTCGGGAGGTCCCCACACACCCCGGAGCGGAGGGGACAGGTGTTCGCAAGTTGCCGCCCGGGGCTCTGAGGGTGGTGGGTCAAGGCGGCAGGTGCGGCAGGAGCAGCCTGGCTCCGCGACGCGCGGGCTGGGCCGGGGGGGCGGGGGCTCGCTCTCTCCGGTTCAGTGGACGCTCCATCCGTTTCAAAATTCCAAGGTTTCCCCAGGGCCGACGTGGCCGCCGCGGAGAAGGGACCTGACTTGAGAGGTGGCCGCGTGTGCTTGCCATCCGGCCCGGCCGCTCTCCAGCCTCGAGACCTCCAGCGGCTGCGTACGCCTCCCTCACCGCGGTTTTCCCGTGTGGACCCTCGTCGCCCTGCCCCCTGCTCTGGGCGCTGGCGGGCGCGGCGGCGGGAGAGCTGCCTTCGCGCGGAGCCATGCTTTCCGTGACAAGAGCGCTGCATTCGATGTTTGCGTCCAGACTCTCTTCCCCTCAGATCAAGCTCAGCTTGTCTCTTCCAATGAATTGCTTTCAGCGGGTTATAATGTATTGGTTTGGTTTTTTTCATTCTGTTATTAATAGTAACTTAAAAGAGACAGAAATCAATACTGAGCAGAGGCCGTTGTCAAGCACCGGATACTGCTCCGCTCACTGAAGTCAGACCCCAGAGGCCGTAGTGGACTCTGCTCAGGCGGCTCCCGTCAGGCGGAGGAGATGCGCCGTGTTCCGAAGTGAGAACGTCCCGTTCCCGTGCGGAGCCGCGCCCCTGCCCCCGCGCCGAGGGCCTGGACCTGCGCAGGGGGCCGTGTTCCTGTGCGGTGAAGCCCGGTCCCGGACGGGGGCCTGGGCCGGCTGCGCGTGCCTGCGTGTGCGTGTGCGTGTGCGTGTGCGTGTGCACGTGCGGTTCCTCATCCTCAGGTTCTGCCGCTTCGCCCCCGGGGTTACGCTGCCCCGCTGCTCCCGGGTGGACGTGTGCGCACGGCTGCTGTGTTTTCTCAGACGTCTCCCCGCCCCCGACCCAGTCACTGCCTGGTTTTCGCCCAGGAACCTCCAGTCGGTGGGGCCCTCACAGGGTTCAGGGAGGGGCAGCCCTTGTCACTGCCTTTGTAAGCACATGGCACTTCCTTGGGAACGGGGACGGCGCAGAGCGCGCTGTCCCCGGTCCGTCCGGCCGGGGCTGGCCTGGCTCCTGGGCCGCGGGTTTGACCAGCTGCCACCAATAAGGGGCTGCTGTGTGAAGGCTCCAGAATCGGGACCCTCGGTCACGGAGGATCCGGCCCTCAAAGGCCCTGCCCCTTCCGCAGGGGCCAGAGCAGGCAGAGCCAGGGCTCATTTGCAAGTGGCAGGGACAGCCTGTCCCTGACCGGGTCTGGAGGGGAAGGGCAGGGCCAGGCGGGCTTGGGAAGGAAGGGGCTCCCTGCGGGAGGAGCCCGGCTCTGGCGGACGCGGTGAATGGCCTCCTTCTTGGGCCGTCATTGTCCCTGAAACGCTCTGCTGGTGTCTGTCATGGACGCCTGGCTCGGGATTCGGGGTGGCAGGGAGTCGGAGCTGGGAACCTGGTCGCTTCAACTCAGGAGTCAGCCAAGTGGCTCTTCCCCCCGTAAGTGAGGGGGCCCAGAGCCCTCACGGGGCGGCCGCGGATGGACGATGTCCCCGCCTCCCAGGAGGGAGGCCTGGCTTCGCAAAGGGCTGCGCGGGGGGGTCGGATGGAGGAGGCCTGGCCCGCAAGGCTCTGGGCCGAGGCAGGGACGCCGGGCGCCGGCGAGAGCCCAGGCCGCCTGTGGCAGGACCTTGGAGGTAGGAAGGGGGTGTGGGGGCGGGGAGTCCCCGTGCAGAGCTGAAGGTCACCCCATGGGAAGGGCCTGTCTTCCTCCGAACATGCAGCTCCCGGGACAGTGGGGCCTTCCCCACAGCCGGGGAGCCCTGCGTCCCTCAGCCCCCGGCCGTGGCACCGCGGTGCTCCCGACGTCTGCAGGAGGGGGCACGGAAATGCGTAGGGGAAGCTCTTGCAGGGAGGCCCGTGTTAAAAGCAGTTTAATCATCAGCACGTGGGAAAGCCGGCGTGGGCTCGGCCGGGCCCTGATGGCTGGACGTCAGCGTGGGCCGCCACCCGCGGCAGGCCTCCGGGCAGGGAGAGCCGCGGGGCGGGCGGGCCCCGGGGGTGACGCCCGTCCTCGCGCCGCAGCCCGGCCAGGGCCTGGGGTCCTCACGCTGAGACGCGCAGCTCGGCGGGGCGTGTCGCGCTGCCTCCCGGCCGCGAGCGGGCGGTGGGGGTGACGTTCTGAGACGTCCTGGCCCAGGGCCGCGGGGTCTCGGGGCCGCCCAGTGCTCCGAGCCCCGTCCCCCGCGGGGGCAGCCTGCTGGCCACGAGGCCTGCCCCCTTGGGGGGCGGGGCGGGGACTGAGACAGAACGTGCGGTGTAGCCCGGGGAGGTCGGCGAAGGAGGCCGTTTTCGTCCCGTGGAGGCGGGGAGGCTCCCGTGGCTCCGGCTGTGAGGCGATGTGCTCCTTCCATAGGTTGCCGTTCAGGGTTTTGGACACCCGCCTGCCCCTTTCCGGGGTGCAGCACCCACCCACTTAATGAGTGTTTCCTCCGCCCCGTTCTGAGGGGCCGGTGGACCCCACGTTCAGCGGCGGGAACTGGGCCTCTGCGGCGGGAGGCGGGACGGCGTCCTCTCTGACGGTGGCGTGGGCCGTTCTCAGGGTTTCCCCGCACCGAGCACATCAGAGAGAAAAACCGCAGATCCCGAACGGCCCCGCAGAGACCCAGCCCCAGACGGCCCTGGCGAGGGGCGGCGGGTCCCGGGAGTCCGCCCTGGGGCGGCCGGATGCCCCTGCAGGGCCGTGTGTGGGGGCCGCCGGTGGCCTGCAACCAGTAGCGGCGGGGGCTGGGCGTGCCCTCCCTCGCAGGGCCTGCCCCAGGCACAGGTGGCACCAGATGGCAGCCGCCTGGTTCCTGTCACCGAGGACACGTGAGGAGGCCACGTGAAGGAGGGGCGGGGGCGGTGGGCGAGGAGAACACCAGCGATTGGCAAAGCGGAAAATAATGCTGGTTACGAAGCTAATGACCCGGGGACCGAGGCAGAGCCGGGCTCATCGGGCCCCACGCGGGCGCGCGCCACCGCCGATCAACTGGGACGGACGGCGTCGGCGCCTGCCCAGCCGCCCAGGTCGGGGCCCCTGCCCACACCCCCGTCTCGGAGCCGGGTCGCGGGGAGCACGCGCCGGGAGCCCCCTTCTGCTGGGAGGGGCGTCGAACCAGCTGCCATCTGGGATGCTAAATCCTCCAGAAACGTCAGCAAATCCTCCGTCGGCGTTCGCTGGGGCCTGAGGCACGGTCGGCAGCTGCGCAGGGTGTTGGGGAGGGACACCTGCATCCCGTGGGGGTGGGGCGGGCCGTGCAGAAGCCCGACTGCGGCTCCGCCCTGGCCAGGCCCTGCTTGTGGCCTCGCTCTGCGTGCGAAGAAGGCAAGGCTGCTCGCCCGCCCCTGCTCGGGCCCCAGGGCCGTGCACTCCGTGGGCCTCGGTTCCAGGGGTGACGGACCCTGCACAGCCCCCACCTGCAGGGTCCCACGACCCAGGCACTGGCCCGCAGGTGCTGCTGGTCCCAGCGTCCCTTTCCTCACGCCCTCCTCTCCGCTCGTCATGTCTCTCCTGCCCATCACAAAACAAGGACACCAGGGAGGTCGGGGTGGGTCTAGGTGTCTGAAACAGCGGCCGCCCCGCAGGCCGGAGAGGAAGACCACCGTCGTCCGGCTGCAGAAGCCTCAAGGTGCCGCGCGCGTCCTCAGACTTGGCAGGGTTGTCTTCAAGACGCACTAAAGGTCATGCATCGAAAAATAAAAATGTACAAAAACACAAAGCAGGTTTATAAAAACTGCATCAGGGGAGGGGCTGTCAGAATTCTGGCGACGAGAGCCCGCGTCGTAGCCCCACACCGTCCGCCGGGGTCCCGCCAGCACCGGCAGCATTTCCTCAGCCAGTGCAAGCCTGCGCACCCGCGGCCGGCTCGGCCGCCGCACTCCCTGCGCTCCTCGGCCTCAGCTGTCCGGAGAAAGGCTCCGGCAAGGAGCCGTCCCGAGGGCGGAGGATTTCTGATAATAAACCTGCAAAGACATTAACCAGGGGGCGTGCCCGCCCTAGGGCCGCGGGCGGAGGCGGCACACGGGGCAGAGGGGTCTGGAAAGTCCCCTCACGACGAGGACAGTTGGATGAGTCCCAGGGGGTTGGCGCGGGCCATGGGGTGACCCGGGGCAGAGGGAAAAGCCCAGAGGCCCGGGGCCAGGCCGGGGGCCTGCGGGTGAGCGGGAAGGAGGTCCGTCCCGCCGCAGCCTGGGAGCGGGACGGTGACGTTGAGGCCGAAGGAGACAGACGCGCCCAGGGCGGCTGTCGCTCTGAGGGACACGGAAAGCGGGGGGCCGGGCGGCAGCAGACACGGGTGGCCAGACGTGGGTGTTCGCGACCCTGTTGCGACTGGACAGCGTAGCGGTGGGAGCGGGGCGGCCGAGGCCTGGTAACGTGCAGCCGCCTGGCCCCGCCGGGAGGCCCGGTGGTCCGAGGCGGCCGCGGCGTGGGGGGCCGGGGGCCGGGGACGCAGGCCCAGAAGGGCGAAGGGGAGCCGGGCTGGGCCGCTGGCACGGTGGGGGTTCACGGGCGGAGGCAAGGGAAGGATGTGGCTGCCGTTTTGGTCCCAAATGTTTGGTGGATGGTGGAGCCATTACAGAACTGGCAAAAAAAGAAAAAAAAAATTAACTTTATTGATTAGTTCTACATTTTTTATTGTTTTTTTCCCCCAATGAACCTAATGGTAGTTCTGCTTGAAACACCGACAACGTTTGGAACCCCTGCTGGGGACCATGACGTTTCTCCCTGACTTAGAAACGATGTTCTGGGTCTGTTTTCTGCGGTTCCTGTGCCACGGACCGGAGCTGCCCGACTTTCTCTGCGGAGAGCGGGCGCTAAGCGTTTCGGGCCCGGGGGCCGCTGTCTTCAGCCGCAGCCGCGTCCCCTGTTGCCCTGCAGCTCCGTTTGCAAAGACCAGGCCTGGGCTCCGGCTGCGCACCCCTCGGCGCGTGCCCGGGGTGCGTCCCCAGAGGGAGCTCGCCGTGCCTCTATTCACGCAGCTCCTCCAAGTGCGTCTAACCGAGGAGCGGCGGCTTCGCAGGGACTCAAAACCAGACGTAAAGGGTTTGTTTGGGTTTGTTTTTGGTGCCACTCTATCTTCCTCACTAACAATTCAGATGAGCATCGGGCAGCGCGGAACCCTCTTCCCTTGACGTGCAAGGTGTCGAATCTGGAAGCCCCGCGTAAGGCCTGCGATGAAAAGATCTCTCTGTTTTCAAACCTCAACAGAAACGGAGGTGAGAGGTCACTTAGAAGCGAGGGGCCGAGCAGGCTCTTCATTGTCCTCTTGGCTTCACGTCCACCATCCCCAGGGGCACTTCATTCTTCTAACTTCCTTTTTAAATCCGCTGTCCCTGCAAGGCGTCCTCCGGACCTGACAGTCCCTCCCTCTGCAGGGGTCAGAACCCGCTGCTGCCCGAGTGTCTCAGAGTAATGCAGCCGCCGCGTAGCTGCAAAGGTCGGCAGCCTTTGCCCCGAACGGCGAAGCCTGGAAGTCCCAGCTTTCGTCTCGCCTTGGCAGCACTGGTGCCAGAGCGGCAGGGGGGCGATGCGCCCTCGGCGGGACTGGCGGCTTCGGCGCGGCCCTGCAGCCCTGTCGGCCCCTCCTGGGTCCGCCGGGCAACCTTGGGCGTCGCTTGCCGCCTCGGCCCGCCGCAGACCCGGCTCCCAAGTGACCGGGGAAAAGAAACGTTAGAGTCTTTTCTATCGATCACGCCTTTACGTACACATGCTACTCAATACTACTTCATAAAGCACGTTTATCAGGGGTCATTGCTAAGATGGCCATGAAGACGTGGAACGTCCCTGCAGAGAGTGATTGTCTGCCAAACAGCATTTAATCAGCTCCCACCCACGGCGACGGCCATGCTCTGCCCCAGAGGCTCACAGACGGGACTTCCTGCATCTTCGCGGCCCATTCCCCGCGCCCCCCCCCCCGCCTTTCCACGTGGAAACTGACGTGTCTGTGGCTCCATGGCAAAGAACCTTGGGTTCCCCGCTCGCCAGCCGGGGACCCCGGGCGAGTTCATCCATCCCCGTCTCCCCTCTGTTTTCCCATCTGTGGATCGGGCACCATGATGATGTCCTAACACCCGTGTTGGGCTGACAAGAACTTGCGGAAAGCGAGCATTTTAAAGCCCTCAGAGGCGAGCCTGGCACCGGTCAGGGACTGTCACCCAACGAGCAGCGCTAGCTTGTCGCTCGTCACAAAGGTGCCCTGGAGAAGGCAGACAGAGCCGCACAGCAGGAGGACGTGGCCCGCGCCCACCCTCCTCGGCAAGAACCGTGCCCGCCAGCCGGCCCTGGGTGCCGCGCAGCGCCCGGCCATCTCTCGTTGATGCCCCGGTCGCAGCGCACGCCCTCCTTCCTGCTGGTGGTGGCGGACAGGCCGAGGGAGCAGCTTCCCGAGACTCAAACGCTCATCAGGTCTCGGTCAGAGCCTGGGCTCCTCCGACCTTCTAAGACAATTCTCACGTTAACAAACGCGGCTCAGGGCCTGTGCGGTCGTCCGGAGCTCAGGGCTGGGGAGGCCACGCACGCGGCTGTGGGTGCGCCTGCATCTCCCCCAGCCTCACGCGCAGTGTTTCTCCTGCGTTTTGATGGTGACTCCTTACAAAGGTGACCAAGGCACGTTTTGCGTGGCCGTAGCTTCCTCTCTGCTGCCCACCTTGCCCGGGGGCCGCCCACCGTGCTGGTCAGCAAAGGCATTGCTTTCCCCTCTTAGCTAGCGGCGTTTCAATGTCACCTGCTGTTAATGTAAACCTGTGATGTGTTCGCTTCCAAACTCAACCCCAAAGCCATTTCTTGGCCAGATGAGGAATTTTATAAGGAAACAAGAGAAAAAAATTGCGAGCTATTCAGATCACTTCCTGCGTCTTCCCCTGTTGCCCTGCGGCTTGTGGGGCGGCGGGGAGTCCGGCCAAGGGGTGCGGGGGCGAGAGCTGGCGTGCGCGCCTGTGTCTGGAAGGATGGTGTCTGTTGTGCGAGATGATCCCCTCCCTGGCGACCGATGCAGAGGAAGAGCGGACGGCTCCGTCCCTGCCGTCCTGCCCTTTGGGGCACGGCCTGTGGAGCCTCGGAGATTCCCTTACGTCAGGGGCCCACCGCCCGGAAAGAAACAGCCCCGGGCCCCGAGGCCCGGGCGTCTGCCGTGGCCACGACAGAGCACTGCTCCCTTCAGCGACCTTGGCTGGAGGCGGCGGGCCGTGATCGGCACAGACAGCGGTCTGAGCGTGGCCTGCCCACCGCAGCCGCTTGCCGCCGACACGAGCCCGTGCGCCCTGCCGAGTGCGGCGCCCGAGGGGGTGGACGGCGGGGGCGCGTGCAGGGCTCAGGCGAGGAGACGCAGCCCCTCCGCGGCGGGGAGGCCCCGGGACCCGACTCCTCAGCGTGTTCCCGGGCGGGCAGCCACTCCTGGGGTGGCCGGCGCCCCGGCCTGTCATCCGCTCAGCGCAGAGCCCCTGCCCACGCCGGTCGCTCTCTGATACGGCTCCGCCCCTCCCTGCAAACCGCCGCGGGGGCCCTGTTCCCCTGGTCCCGCCCGCCCGCTGTCCCCTCTCCTGCTGCCCTCGCGGGGCTGGCCCGGCCCCTGTCGCTGTCCGGAGCTGAGGCGGAGGCCGTGGCCGCATCGGGTCCCATCGCCCCTGCTCTGGAGGATGCGTGTGTCCGGCCCTCTGGACGTTGGTCCTGTCACCATTCAAACGGAGACGATGCTTTCCGTAGATCCGTGTCTGTGTGATTCTCTTTATATGGACGAATCAGCCACGTGGCACCCCTGCCTGTAAGGGAGGCGTCCTTCTTGTCCCTGCTTTGTAGGCGAGGAGTGTGAGGCAGGGGACACCATGCCCGCGGCCAGAGCTGGTCTTGGAGGAAGCTGAGACCCGAGGCTTCTGGGCCGCCCCAGACACAGCGACCCCGCTCAGCACGGGGCTGACCCACCGCTTTGCTGTGGGGAAGGAGACAGACTTGGGACAAGGACATCAGTCACGTGTTGGGGGCATGTGCCAGTGTCCCATTGCTGAAGTAGCAAACGCGCTGGGTGGCTTACCCCGCACACGGTCGCTGTGCCGGCCTGCTCGGGAGGTCGCGGGTCTGACGGGCGTCCTGGTCAGGTGCAGTCAGGGTTTCCGTGGGGCGGCCTTCCTTCCGATGTCTCGGGAACATGCTTCCTCATGCCTCCCGGTTCCTCCTCGTTCAGCTTTGAGGTCAGCGGCTCCGCTGTGGCTCCTGCAGGCGCCGGCCCTGACCTCTCCCTCTGCAGCGGGTCTCACCAGGCAGACTCTCCGTGAGCGCAGGCGGGCCACAGACCCCACGGCCGCAGGGGAGCCGGGGTGATCGCACAGTCACAGATCCTCTGTCCCGAACCTTGCGATGTGAGCGCTGCGTCCGCCGCCTGCCTGTGCTCTGTGGGGCGTGTAGGGTGCTGTTTTCCAGGCCCCTGTTAGGGACACCGACTGATGGGCTCTGCTCTCTCCGGGGCGGTGGTCCCTCTGGGGACGATGGCGCGTGGAGCGCCCACGCCTTCTGCCACTCGCAGAGTGACGCGGGCCGGCCGTACACCCACAGCGAACTGGACTCTGCGGAGGAGCCCAGATCCCGCGGGGCTGGGCTCCTGCCGCCCCCGCCCCCGCCCCCCAGCCGACTGCGCCCTCAGACGCTCTCCTCCCAGGACGCCCCGCCCACTGGCGCCCTTGGGTTCCGGCTCCAGCTGTCATCCTTCCCTCCTGGAACCAAGGGGGACCCCGGATTTCTGGGGCCAAACCCTCCTAGTCTCAGGTTTCTGCTCAAAAAGCAGGACAAAGGGAGGCGCGTTCTCCTTCCTTTGCTTGTTCACTGCGAAATGTCTGTGCAGCTCCTGGTGCACACGGCCGCTCCACGCGGGCGCTGCTCAGAGCACCCCGTCTCTGTGGGTCCCCCGCTTGGAGGAGGGCGGTGCTGCGCTGCGTCCACTCACTTGACAGCAGCCGCAGCGTCCCTATGTGCAGGAGCCTGGGCTCCGCATCCAAGGTTGACCCTCTCCGCTCCCCGCCACCCTCCCCCAGAAAACCAGAGCCCCCATGTCAGAGCCCTGCTCCACAGCCGGGCGGCCTGTTGCACCGTTGCCGTGGCGACGAGACGCATTCCTCAGGAGCCCTTCCCCCCCAGGCGCTGGGGAAGATCACTTATGGAAATCAGCGGGGGCCTTGGGAAGCCTTGCAGAGCGTTTAAGCAGCGACTGTTTGCTCTGATTCCTAATGAGGGCGGAGGGCGGCTGATTTCCCTGAAGGCATCCCGCCTGGAGCCAAGGTACCCGCCAGGCCGCTCCTGCTCCGCCCTGCGACTGTCCCCCAGGCCGCGGCCGGAGGGCACCCGCCGCACAGCCCAGGGCACCTCCCGCCTTCGACCTGCACCCCCAGACGCTGAACAAAGTCATCACCACAGAGGGGCAGTTCCCGCCTTCTGCCTGTGGATGGCGCCACGGTGGCCACACAGCAGGCAAGACAAAGACAGAGGCCGGGGTGCCATCCACCCAGAGGGCTCGGTCCCGGTGCCGCGCTCAGGGCGGCCGCTGTGTGATGGCGAAGCAGGCGCAGGGACCCGGACAGTGAGGGCCGGCGCTCAGGGACGGCCGGGCAGCCGTCTGTGGGACTCCCTCCGACAGGCGGGCCTCGTGGCCGCGGCAGGTCGGGCTGGGCATCTGCTGCTGGTGGCACGTGCTGCTGCGGAGTTCAGGCCTCGTGAGTTGACCTCTCCAGTCGCCTAGTCCCGTCTGAATTGCTGGGAAACCTGTGACTGTCTATGACCCGCAGACACGCAGGGCCTGAGGGAACCTGTGCCCTGCCCCGGGGGCTTCCCTCTGTCAGCCGTGACCGCAGCCGGGGTATCATCCGCCGGCTCCTCTGCTCTCACCCCCACGGGCCCTGAAAACCCAACGGTCCGCCTCCCTCGGACGCGAGCGCAGGTCTGAGGCCCAGACAGCTGCTGACCAGGCAGGTCGGCAGGCTCAGGGACGGAGGATGTGGGGGTCACGGGGTCGCGACAGGGGTCGCGTTCCTGGGGAGAGGTGGTTGGAGAGACAGGGCCTCGCAGGGCAGAGAATTAGACTTGGAATTAGAAAGAGGCGCTGGAACGTCCGCCCTGGTGGCTGGTGCTTTGTCCGACAGGGAAGAAGGCGGGCCTTTCTGTTCCCAGTCCTGGGCGACGCCATCGCAGCAGGGACCTGTTCACCGCGCCCTGCCTGCTGGGGGTGGCTCCGGGGAGGGAGCCCGCGGGGGGAGCGGGGGCTGGGGGCGTCCTCCCCGAGGACAAGGGGCTCAGGCGGGCGGGGGCGGGTGGCTGGGCTGCGCGGGGACCCCGCCTCTGAAAGCCTGGGATCGCCCGTCTCTATACCCAGCAGCGCCCTCTGCGCTCTCGACACTCATGGGCCTGGCTCCGGCGGCCTGTGCGCCTGCCGCTCCCATCGGTCCTCCTGGCAGCGGTGGCTCCTCGCCGGTGACACTGGGGCAGCCCCCTGTCCCACGCCGCCCGTCGGCCTCCCCGCGGCGGCGGCCCTGTGCCTCCGCGTCCTGGCCGTGCCGGCTCCGGGCCGCGCTCCTTCCCGAGGGCAGCTCAGGGACTTCGCGGAACGGCTCCGGAGGAGGCGCTGAGCTCCCAGCGACCAATGCGCCCCTCGGGCCAGCCCCTCACGGGGCTGCCGTCAGAGCGGGCGGTCCTGGTGTGGCCTCCGAGAGCCGGTCCAGCACGCGCGTCCGATGACTGCGCGACCGGGGCCGCAGGGACACTGCGCACGGCCCCCACCCCTTGAGGCCCCGTCCCCGCGTCCTGCAGGCGGGGACCCGCCGCAGCCGTGCCTTTGTCGGCGCCGTGACTGCCCTCCCTGCCCTCCCTCGTCTGTCCCAGGGTTTTGTGTGAAGAAGCTGGCTTCCTGCCAGGGCGCAGTGCACGCCCAAGGGACCAGGCGGCCCAGCAGCTGGGGCCCGCCGACCCCCCGCGGCCGCCGGCGAAGGGGACGTGGGCAGGGCGGTGCCCACTGAGCCACGCTCTCCGATTTCGCTTCCGGAGCACGTCCCTCCACGCGCAGAAGGGTGTGTTCTTATTTCCTTTTCTAAAACCGCGCGCGAGGAACGGTGAAGGGCCCGGTCGTCACACCTCCCTGGGGGGACTGGAGCTTTTCTCCTGGAGGCGCAGACAAGTGGGAACGGGTGTGGGGGGGACGTGGGGCGGGGGCCCCGCTCTGGCGTTGTGGGCGCAGGTCCCGCGAGGAGGGGCGGAGCGCCTTGGGTGTCCAGGCGGGAAGCACACGCCGGGCCAAGCGACGAAGGTGGGGGGCTGAGGTGGCCACTGCGGCTTCTCCGTCCCTTCGCCGGCCGGCCGGCCCCGCCCGCAGTGAGTCCTCGGCATCCAGGATGGCGGGCGGCTGTGCGACGCCAGGGAGGGGCTTCGGGGAAACGCAAGCGACAGTTTGCAAAGCGCAGGGGCTGCTGAGGGCGCACGTCTGCATGACAACGGGGAGCAGCCCGTCCAGCCGTGGCCGCGGGACGGCCGCGCCGGAGCCCCGCCAGGCCCGTGTGACTCGCGGGGGCGGCTGCAGCGCGATCACTGGCAATCAGGGCTCAGCCTCCTTCCCCGCGTTCCTTTGTGCCCGCGGCGACTTTCCCGTGCCTCGCTCAGGGCGCTAGAGAAGATGAACGCGCGTGTCCCGCCCTCATTTAACGCCTAAGAGGGAATGTGGCTGGCGGGGCCGCCGGGCGCCTTGACCAGCAGCAAGCACGGCGTGACGGCCGCCGCCTCTACCTCCGCTGCCCTGAGCTGCGACGGAGAAAGGCTGGAGGACCCTGACCCCCCCCCGCCTCCGCGCCACCCCCCCCGGCCCAGCAGTGACCCCGGGGCCTTCGGTGTCTCCCGACAGACGCTGGGACCCCTGAAGGAGGCCTGTTGTCGGGCCCACATGCTGTCTCTCCAAAGCAGGGGGTCCCACAGGGTGTCCCGGTTTGTGAGAAGAAAGATAAGGGAGGGACGGAAAGCAGGGCGTTGGCCCAAAAAAACCCAAAAACAAAACAAAACGAGCACTTTCTGAAGATTTTATTCTGAGGTCAAAATATAAAGTGGTTTCGCGTGGTTGATTCTTTAACTGCATTTTAATATGGTAGCCACAAGCCCTGTGCGGGCGTTACACGCAAGTGAATTAAAATGATACAGAGCCGGTGACTCAGCCCCACCACGCACAGTCCGGGTGTGCCCGGGCCGCGCGAGGCCAGTGGCCGCCCCAGGGGACCGCAGCTCGGGCGGGCGGCTGCCCGGCGAGGCCTTCGGGTGCTGTCGGTCTGTTTGGGTCGGTTTGGCCTGGTTTGGCTGGCCCTCCGGGCAGCCTTTCTGAGCTGAGGGACTCGCTCTCTGGCTGCGCCCGTGACAGGCTCCGCCCCCGGGGGTCTGACAGGGAGGCAGACGCGGGCCCGGGGCCGAGCTGTCCGTGCGGCTGAGCCGGGCGTGCGGAGGCCGAGGGCTGGTTCGTCTGGGATGAGAACGGTCTCTGGAATGTTTCTCTATAAAAATATTAAATTCCTGGATTAAATGATCATCATCGTCATCATCAGCATTTGGGAGATGTGACTCAGGTTGCGTTTTTATTCACTGTGGAGAGGATTCTCTTTATAACAAGAACCGAGAATTGTCATGCACGGATCTCTTCAAAGCCAGGTTAAGGCAGAGAGGAACGGGGCTGGGGGAGGGGAGAAAACAGGGAGATGCCCTGCAAGGCGAGCAACCCGCGTCGCTCCAGTCCCTGCGTGTGAGCCGCGCCTTTGCCGGCGTTCAATGCGTCTGCCTGGCCTTCAGCGCGGCCCCGAGTTGCCAGCAGCACCCAGGAACGGGGGGCGTGAGGCGCTTGCCCCGCGGCGAGACCCCGGAAGCGGCTGCCCTCGGAGCCCAGCATCGCGCCTCGCGTGTGCTGTCCCTGGCCAGGCGCTGCGGCGACGTCACCGACATCCGGGGAGATGGCTGGGCTGATGAAGGGCGTGTTGCGGAAGCTGCGAACGGCGCCAGGGATTGTCACTCAGTCGTGCGAGAACAACCCACCGAGCGCCCACCGTGAGCTGGGCGCTGCACCCTAAACGGCCTCGGAAAAGGGCGCCACGAAAACAGCCTCAGCCCAGTGGAGGAGCGGCCCCGGGCGCCTGGGCCAGCAGCTGCGCGATGAAGACTAGACGCCCCCCAGCCGGCCGGTGCTGAACCAGCTCTGGGGGCAAAACCACCCAGGCAAGCCTCCTTCAGTGTCGTCGCCGTGCGGTGACTGCGGTCCCCACCTTCGCCAGGACCACTTACCAGGGCGAGGGGCACCGGTGAGCGCGGAGTGGGAAGGGGTGGGGGAAGGGGCGGGGCGCGCCCGCTCCTGTAGGTCCTCAGGAGGGGCCGCGGGACCGTCCAGCAGCGGGCGAGGGCTGGAGCGAGAGGCGCGACCCAGGGCCCGCGCGAGGCTCAGACGATGTTTATTATACAAACTGGGTGTGCTCAGCCGCAGTTCGGGGGCCCCCTGTCTCTTTAGCCCAGTGTGACAGGAATGATGGCCACCGAGCCAGAAAAAGATGAACCAGAGCTGGGACCAGAGCAAGTTCCAACCAGACTCCCGTTGGTGAAGGTCTGTAAGACCGAGGCTGATCAGGGGCACCGTTGCGAGCACGTGGGTAATTCTTTGAGCAAATTCCCTGCCTAACTTGTCAACAGTGGAAGAGCTTCCGCCACTGTAGGAACCAGGGCCCCTGGCCGTTTGTCCTTCTGCCTGGGATGCGGGTCAGACCCAGGGGACAGGGAGTCGGGGCGGGTCTCCTGGCCGGCGGTGGGCGAGGGACAGGGACGGGGCTGCAGGGGGCGGGCGATGCTGTCCCGTGTGAGAAGCTGGACAGGACTCGAGTCAGCAGGCCGTCCGGACGCGTGCTGGGCGGGCCCGGAGCCCAGCCATGGGTGCGCGCAGCCCGCCCTCCCCGGCGGGGGTCTGGTCAGCCGCTCTCCATGGCCAGTGTGGTCCCTGGGCGGCAACCGAGGCCAGCGTGCGAGGCCTGGTGCCCGGCCGACCCCACGCGGTAGAGAGGTGGGCGCCCAGCGCGGAGGCCGGAGTGCGCCGTGGGCGGAGGGGCCGGTGCTGGGCGTGCGTCAGCAGCCCCGACTTCCATCCTCCCTCCCACGGCTGCAGTTAATGAGATGCGTTTTTAATTAAGAAATGAACACCGATGCAATCAGAGAATTGGTTTGTTGTTTTTGGTCCCTTCCTGCCCTCCGCCCGCCTTCCTGTGGGTGAGGGGTGCACACGAGCACTCCCCTTCCCCCTCCCCCGCGCCATCCGTTCTGGGAGGGTGGCCTTGGAAACCAGCCAGGCTGCATTGTCACCCTTCTGTCACTTACACGTGTGCCAGGCCCCAGAGCATTGGGGAGGGAACGTGCTCATTAGAAGCCATCCCAGAGAATGTGCCCGGTGTCATCCGTGACTGGCCAGGCGGCCGTTAGAAAATGGGGTGCACTAATGAGAGGCGAGAGATTGCTCTCCAGGTTGGTCGTGCAAATGAGCAGAGGCCCCGAAGCCGGACAGAAACTGGGGCAAGGGGCGCTCCCGAGGAACTGCGCTCCATTCGTGCAGGAACTGTCTCCCGCCACCGAGACCCTCCCGTGGATCGTGGCTGAGGTCCCGGGTGCAAGTCGGTCCACCGCCCATCCTGTTCACACGTGTTAACCCCCAACGCCTTCCTCCTGCCAAAACCCGTGTCTCACGCCCGTCCTTTCATCCTGTGAAGTGTGGATGGTTTTGTCGAACACGCTCTGAAACCCCTGATCCCAAAGCCAGAGAAGCCTTTGTTTTCCCTCGGATGGAGCTGCTGGGCGGATGTGCCCGGGAACAGAAACGGGAACGCCGAGCGGCCCCTCCGCTGTGGGCCGGGGGCAACAGCAGCGCCCCCGGTCTGACGGGGCCTCCCCCAGGGGCCTGAGCTTTCCGAACGGGTATTCAAGGGGGGCTTTTTCTTTATCATCGAAGGTTTACCTTCTCAGAGTCTGTGCCGGTCGAGCTCTAGGAGGAGGGGCCGGAAGACAGCCAACGGGAGCCGCGCACTGCGGTGACCCCACCGCTTCCTCCAGCACCTGACAGGCCTCGCTCAGGGAGCAGCAGAGTCACCTAGAGCAGGCGCCCCGCCTGCCTGCCGGCCCCACGCGGCCCCACGCGAACTCGTTCGCTTACTTAAAACATCAGGAGATGTTTCTGTGATTCCGTATCACAGTGGGTTTCACGTGCGGCCCAAGGCGTCTCTTCTTCCTGCGTGGCCCGCAGACGCGGAAAGGCTGGACGCCTGAGTCTCTGTGGTCAAATTAAAGTAGGAGGCGAAGGGCCCTGTCTGGCTGTGAACTCCACACGGAGGGAGCCAGCCTGGCCCTTGCTGCGCGTTGTCCCCAAGATCGTGGCAACTCTGAGGGACTCGTGTGACGCGTGGGCGCCAGGACCCGGCGTCACTGTAGCACCCCGCCTGCCGCTCAGGTCTCCGGACGCGGAGCCTTCGCACGTGTCCACGGGGCACCGGCTGCAGGGAGCCGCAGACCCCAGGGGAAGGGGCGTGGCCCCGAGCCTGTCCTCTCTCCAGGGCCGGCGGTGCGTGTGGGGTCCCCTTACCTGTGAACAACTGCCCACGAAACAGGGGCGTTCCCACGTGTACCCCGCCCCCCGTGTTTACAGGACAGAGGGGAAGCGCCCACAGGTGGGGTGACCCTGTGTCTGCCCGCGTCCTCCATGCCTGGAACCACATGCAAAATACAAAATACCAGCAACAGTAGTCAGGAGAGTGGGAACCACTGCGTGGCCTTTGTTTAAAACTGCACAAAAGGTTTAAAAACAGGGAGCCTCTGAGGGGCGGGGCCGGGCACGGGGGGCTGGGCCGGCAGGGCCCCACCCCAGGAGGGACGCGCCCCATGCGGCCGGGCGTGGGGTGCGGCGGGCCTGCCCATCGCTCCCCCTAGCTGAGCACACGGCCACAGGCGCCCCGCCAGTGCCGCCGCTGGGGCCCCGTTACCGCACCGCCCAGGACCCGGAGGTGGCCTGAAGGTCCGGCTGCGCTGGGAGGTGGCTCTGCTCCTCTCACAGGAAGCAGTTCATTCCCAGGCTCTTTTTTTTTGTTTGTTTGTTTTTTAAAAGAAAAACCCAACAGACTGTTTTCTTGGATCTCTGAGTTTCCAATGTCTTAAGAGGCAGAGTTCATGAAACTAGTAATTTCTTTGTGGCTCATTATTTTAAATTTTATTGGATTTCACTCTCAAATGGGCTGCATAAGCGCACTGGACACCGGACGTGGCCCTGGCGTGGCTGCCATGGGGTGGGCCTTCCACGGGCTAAGCCACTGACTTTCCGCTTTACCCTCGGGTCCCAGGACACTGTGTGCAAACACTGCGAGATGGCAAATGAGCTAGAAAAATAATTGAATTTTGTGGGAATTCTCTTGGGTGGTGAGCATCTATGACATCCATTAACATTCAGAGACGGTAAAGCAGCCAGAATTGATACAACTACCCTTGAATGGAGAGAATAACAGCACGTTGCCGGAGACTCTGATGCAAGCGATTTTATGACCTTTTTTTTTTTTTTAAGAAATTGAAACAATCATTGCGTTACAGAGAAACTGCAGTGACCGGACCTTTTTCTCCGGAAGCATTTGGGGGTGTGGTGCCACCGCATGCACCAGGAATAAAGACACCCCCTCTGGGCCGCAGCGCAGCAGCGGGGGCGGGGCGGGCAGGGAACCAGGCCGGGCCCCCACTGCCCGCAAACCCTCAGGCCCCACTGGGATTTCACCCGCCACCCCATGGACATCCTGCGGGCAAAGGACCCGGGAATCCCGAGCCGCCGGGGCCGCTGGGCTCACCTCCAGGCTGGGGCAGCCCCGCCTTCCGAGGTGCGTGGCGGGGCCTCGGCGGGCCCCCGGGGCTGGTGCCCCGCAGACTCTGCCCCTCAGAACCGGCCCGCGCGACCACCACCCGGGGGTCGCCGCTCTTCCCTGCATCCTCCCCAGCGGGCAGCCTGTTGGTCTCGTTTTACTTGCTCGCTTTGACTCCTTGATTAAGACGGTCTGCCGAATTTCTCCAAAACAGGTTCCTCTCTTTCCCTTCGTAATCAGTCATTGTTTTATCAGGAGGTACTTAGTAAGTAAGTGGCCCGCCTCTCACTAAGCTGTTGATTAGCTGCCATGTATCCATCCTGCATGCGAGGATCCTCTTTATTCAACGGTGCACGGGCAGCGGCTGTTTGTTTATCTGGGGCTCTGTGGTGCGATGGCCCGTGGGGCTCCTCCGAGCGGCTCCGGCCCCCTCTGGCCGTGCGCCCACCCCTCCGGAGCGCCCACGTGTTCTCCAACACGCGAGGTGGCCCAGCAGCGTGCTGGGGGCACGCCTCCTCCTCATGCTGCGCCCCCTTGCTTTGTTCGCCCACCAGGGCTTTAGGATTGAATGGTCCGCCGACTCGGTGTCACGAACTCATTCTAACTGGAGGTCAAGGCGCGTTTTACTAATAAACCATGAAATACACTGCAGGGCCCGGAGCGCAGCTCGGCCACGGCTGGGATGCTGGCCGTGTGCGGCTCGCGTGGGCCCGCCTCACAGACGTGAGGGCGCGTGGCTTCCTTTCCCAGGCTTGGTTGGCCGGCCGTCTTAAGTAAAGCCACACTGACAGCCAAGAGCAAACCGGTGTGGCCTCGAGCAGGGCCATCTGATCTGCTCTAACTCACGGGCACGCAGCCAGCCCCGCGCCGGCCACGGCCGAGCTCTGACGTCCCCGAACGGGCCCCTGGGTGCGCATTTACTGCGGCTTCGACGCTGCTGAGGGACCTCCCCAGCCAGCGCTTCCGATTTTTACAGTGATCCCTGTTTTTCTTGCATTTCCAGCGAAGTGGATCTACGTCACCATTTAATCACTGTGTCAATTTAGCAGGTGGAGAAGATTTATGATCTTATTTATTTATATTTACGGAGTGTTGTTTTTTCACAAGTGCCCAGCCTGAACAGATGCGGGAGAACAAAGCCTAGTGAAGTGGAGAGGGGGTTTCTTCTATTTGATTTTCCTGAAGCACTGGTTACTTTAGGAGGAAATTAGATCTAACGTGCTTAGTGTCAAGTTCACACTGCCTAGGAAAGTGTTTATTGCGTCAGTCAGTTACGGCGGTTCTTCACAGTGCCAGGCTCTTGGTTTATGAAGTCGCTGTCTCAGCTCCGGAGACCCCGACTAGGCATGGCCCCCGGGAGAGAGGCGCTCAAGTCCTCCGGCCCCTCGCTGCGCCGCTGCGGTCACTGCAGTCTCACCCCCGCTCAGAAAAGCCCTCTTCTCTTTCCCAAACGCGCGGCGCGGAGGACGTGTGGGGGCCCCGGAAGCGCGTGGCGCAGGATCGAACCGCCCGCGAGGCCCTCCCACGGCCCGCGCGCCTCGGCGAGCTCGCAGGGCCCCTCGTCACCGCGAACTGGCAGCCACTGCCCCACGAAACTGTCCCCCGCAGCACCGGGTTACACCGGGGGCCACCGCCCTCCTCCTCCCAGCCGGACGGGTTGGGTCGGAGGCCGCGGACTGGGACGGAGAGTAACATCTGGTTAACCTTCCCATAGCAGAAGGTCGAGGATATGCGCACAAGAACACTCGTTATTTGCCCTGCGCTCGGAACTCAGGGAACATGAGCTACAACAATAGAAATGCCTATTTCCAAATAGTAACCCACCAACCAATGTGCCCGGACCTCCAGAAGAGAGATAAGAATAACTATCTGTACCTATTCCGCCGTGCCATTGTGCCCACGCTTTTGGCTTTGTTCGTTTTTGAAAGCCCAGACAAACCGAGGAAACAATTCTCTTTTTAACATAAACGGGCACCGCAAGAGCCGCGTCGAGGACGAACGCAGGCGGATCCCTTCGGAGGGCATTGATCGGAAGGGCTCAGCGCCAGGCCTCCCCTGCGCGTGTCGCGCGTGAACGCGTGTCACAGGCGGTGAACGTGGCTTCAATCACCGAGGACCCTACGCAGACAGAGGCTGCGGCTTCCCTGCCCGGGACGCTCTCGGCCGCCGCCGCGCGGCAGTGGCTCCTGCTGAAAAGCTTAAGCTGAGGCCGTGCACGGGGGCGGCGGTCGAGCCTGGAGGCGGGGAGCCACCGCCACCCGAGCCCGAGTCCAGCAGGAGCGGAGCCGCGCGCAGGCGCCCGAGAGACCCGCCCCCCCAGGCCAGCCAATCACGAGCAGCCGGCTGGGCCTCGCTGCTTAAGCTGCAGCCAATCGGGTTCTGGGCTCTGCAGCGGCCCCTTCCCTGTGGAGACCTCTGGGCGCAGCCTTGGCACCCGCGCGGCCGGTGGACGTGGGCTGAGCGGACCCCGGGGGCCCGCGATGGGCCTCGGGTTGCCTCTGAACACCTTGTCTGAGGGCGCTGCTCGCCGCAACGGGCACCTCTGCGCCTGGAAGTAAGTCGATGCCCCCAAATAGGCCCTTCGATGAAATGTTTGTCGCTGACATGAACCAAAGATGGTGGGTTTGTTTCTGTTAAGTTCATCTGAATGGTCGGGCAGAGAAAGGAAGGCCGGGTCTTGTGACGCCAGGGACCTTGTCCACAGTGTTAGTCTGTCTGTGATTTCCGCGTGGAGGCGGAAAGATCGGACTTGTGCCCCGGTTGGTGTCGGCGCTGCCGCGCGGCTCCCGTTACTCGGGTCTCTTCTTCCCAGTGTCCATTCCTCGCGCGCGGCGCACAGGCGCTGTGCGGCGCTTCCCCTGCAGGAGCTCGTGACGTTATCAGACCAATGCGGCGACGCAGGACCCCTCCTTGTACCCGTTTTACGGGCGCGGACGCTACGAAACCAGAGTCTGGCCTGACCGCTCCCCGAGGCTGCGAAATCAGCCGGACACGTCCGCCGCGTCCTGGGGCCACACCGCGTCTCTGTGCTCGCGGTGCGGCACGTTGTGGAAAGGCACCTCCCGTCGCCCTTCGTGGTTTTTCTCCTGTTTCTCCCAGCGGAGCGCGCTCGCGGCCCCTCCCAGAGCGGCGCGCCTGTGCGAACGTGCGGCCGGTGAAGCGTGCGGCTGGGGACAGTCCTGCGCCCGCTCCCTGCCCAGTGGCACGTGCAGCCGGCCCGGCGCCCGTCACGTCGCGGGCGCGCAGCGGCGGTGGCTGAATGGCCCTGGGGCGAGCAGGCCCTGGGAGGCGAGGAGGTGGACGGGCCGGCGGGCGCGCTGCTGGCGGAGGGCCCGCGCCCCGGGAGGGTCGCTGGGTGCAGACGGGGTCTGCGGAAGAGGCTGCTGCTTGTCTTGTGGACGAAGGGTTGCCTCCGTCTGTTTCCTCCTCCTTTGATAGAGCGTTGTTACATTTACATCAGATTAGGAAGGGGGCGCAGAGACTGTCCACGCACCCCTCCCCCCCGACGCGTAGCCTCCCCCGTGACGGAAGTCACTCGGCCGAGCGGCACGTCGTTTTAATCACAGAGGAACCCACGATGCCCGCTGTGCTCACTCAAAGCCCGCAGGGAGCCGGCGCGGCTCTGACCCGCGGGAGCCGAGGGGGCACCTGTGTGCTGCTTTGGCCGCCCGGCGCGCCGGCCTGCTCGCCGCGGTGGCCGCCGGGCCGCGGCCCTCGTGGGCCGGGTGCTGTTTCTCCTTAAGCAGCTTCACGGCAAACAGCGGAGAACGTCGGTATTGTTAGTTTCACCACAGTAACAGTAGGGCCCGCCCTTTACTGATGACCTACTGTGTGCCGGACACTTTCACCTCACTAGGTCCTTTGCACAAATTACCTCATTGACCTTCAGAGCCACCTTGCGGGGAAGGCGTTACCATCTCTAGTTTGGACTCCGAGGGTCGGAGGTCACCGGTGACCTGCCCAGGGTCACACGGCAGGTGTTGAGGGCTCCCCAGCTCCGCCTGCTGCATCCGCTTAGGGAACCGGCTGTTTAATGTTTCTTAAAGCGCTTGGGTGGCAGCCAGGCCTCAGGCACCTCGCAGGCTGGTGACAGCGGCGCCGGTCCGCGCGTGGGGCGCTCCCCGAGCCGCGCTCCCTGCGCCGCACGCCCCCGGGACGTTGGTCCTGCCCCCCCCCCCGCCCCCCCACCGCCCGCGCGGCCCCTCCTGCGGCCTTGGCCTTCCTCACCCTCCTCGCCGTGTTTCCAAGTTCTGACTTTTTTATCTCCCTTCTGCAACGTGGGGCCTTAACCAGCACATAAAAGTGAAACACTATCTGCAAATCTAATAGGAATGAAAGACCTTCCCCAAATCGCCATGAAAGCCTTTTCCCTTTTAAGCCATGTGACCACATCATGTCACGTTGACCATGTAAATGAGCAAAGAAAGTGAATAATGAACAATATGATTAATAAGCCTCAGAGGATGAATGAGAATACCAGGCTTTTTTAACTCTATTAGACATAACATTTTTAAACACAAGAACTAGGAACAAAAAATGCTTGTGTGTTAGATCAAAAATAAAAATCTTAGAGTCTTCGTAGCAGAAATGATATAGTCTTAATAATTCAATCCGGAGGTGATAAAGTTAAACAACTAAGAATTAAAGAACAGCCCAGCATCACGTCTTGAAAGATTATAATAAGCACACATTTCTTATTAAATCTTAAAGGGAGAAAATTATATATATATGTGGCAAAATTAAAAATAAATGAAATAAGCACGTAGTTCCAGAAGGCAGGAGAACAAAGAAAATCAAATGGGGGGGGTGTTAATAAAGGTAGAAGCATAAATGAATTACACTGCGTAAGATGGAACACCCCCAAATAACACAGGGCGCAGCTGCGCCTTGACAAGGACATGTTTCTTGCTGCCATCGGTCGCATTTCTGGGTCAGGATGGGGCTGTCCTAGGGCTTGTGCCCAGAAGCAAGCACAGTGACCCCTCAACTGGCTTCCTTCCTTCCTTCCTTCCTTCCTTCCTTCCTTCCTTCCTTCCTTTTTGCCCCTTTCCAGTACTGCTATGCAAGGGACGCTTGGAAAGCAAGTGTTCCATGTGCTAATGACGCCGAACCCCCGGGATCTCACGGGTAAAGGCCTTTCTTCAATATCATCATGAACATTAGCATTCAGAAAGAATTTTGAAAACCCATCATTCTTAAGTTTGATCATTGTAATTGGAAAATGAATTTCTGAAAACCACGGTTCCAGCGCTGTTTGCGCAGAAGGCGCGGACCCTGCTGTGAAAACGTCACGGACGCCCTGGGGCCCCGTCTCCTTTGTCACCACGTCTCCCTCCCGGGGGCCGTGCACCCCACTCAGAGGCCATCGGTGTCTCCCCAGAACGCTTGCCCGCGGCCGCGTCACCGTCCTCAGCGCCCGGTCCCCTCGTGAGGCGGGAGGAGCCCGGCCCAGGCGCGGGTGCGCACCGCCCGGCAGCAAAGCCCTCCGACACAGCCCTGCATCAGCAGCCTCTCTGATTATTAACGCCCCTTGGCCGAGGAGCCCGGCAGGCTGCTCTGCCATGAATTTTCTTTATTATCCGACCTGAGGTGCAGGGGAAAACAGGCATTAACGCAGGCGATCCGAAAGCGGTGAGAAGACGCAGACCCGGATCAGTCGTCAGCGGCCGGAAGGACTCGCCGAGTGTGACCCACTGCGCGGGCCTTGCAAGGAGCCCTCGGGACGCATGAGCTGGTCGGTCCCTCTCCGGTTAACAATGAGGCTTTCGTCCCCGAGTCTGGCTGTGGCTGCGCCGTGGTTCTGCGAGGCCGCAGACCAAGGGCTGGGCGTGGGGGAGGGGCTGTAAACAAGGACGCTCATGGACTCGGGCTGCTGACGAAGGCTCACCTGTGCTGGGGGGTGTCTGTGAAGCTCGGCTGTCTGGCCCGAGCTCCAGGGACCCTCCTGCCTGAAAGCCCTCAGCGCCAGGCACAGGGGACAGCAAAGGCGTGCCTGCAGGTGGCTCTCCCAAGGCCGGCCCTCTGTCCAGGGCCGAGAAGGGCCTGGCCCCGCGGGAAGGGAAGGGTCTTGAGCCCCAAAAGGAACTGTGAGCCTGACGCGCTGAGGACCAAAGCAAAGGGGCCCTGTAGGCGTAGAAGTGTGGTCTTGTCACGTGTCCGTAATCAGAGCCGGCCACACGTCACTTTTCCTGTACCCACCACCAAAACTTAAAACGACAGAGGCCGCTCCCCCTAGGAACACTGGGCAAAACGCCGCAACTGGGGACCTCCCTTGAAGGCGGCGCCTGGCGAGCGGGCGAGGGCGTGCTGGCAGCAGGCGGCCGCGGGCGGCGCAGGGGACGGCGGGGCCCCGGCCTGCGGGGATCGGGCCACTTGTGGCCAGGCCCCTGTGTTTCGCTACCGCCTCGATGTTCTGTTTCACCGTATCAGGGTCTCTGTGTTAGTTTTGCTCTGCAAATATTTTTTATGACAGCCTTTATAAGTTATTTTATTGTGGTTAAAAACATAATATGAAATTTCCTTCTCAGCCACGCGGAAGCGTGCCGTCAGCCACGTTGGGTACATTCGCATTGTTTGCCACCGACGCCGGGAACGACGTCACCGCGCGCTGCCCCTGGGCCTGGGCACGGGCCCCCTCCCCCCCCCCGTGTGTTTCTTCACGTGCACATGGGATGCCTCCTTTTCCAAATCCATGGTTTATGGCCTTGAGTGTTTAACTGTCACACGTTAGAAATAACCCACCAGAATTCACGTGGATTTTAAATAAATATTTACCTCTAAGTAAGGAACTTTCTCATGAAGATGTTTAAACTTGAGCTCGGCGAGGCACCGTGTCTGGAGGCGAGGACAGTGGGTGCATCCCTCTTCACGAGGGGCGGCGTCCGGGCCAGTCAGCGCGGGCGATGGCGTCGGACGGGTGACACTGCCCCGGCTGACGTGACCGTGTAAAGGACGTTGAGGAACAACAGCGCCCACGCCCGGGGCTGGTTTTCTCCGGGGATGCTGTGCGCTCGCGCCTCTGGAGCCCTGGCCGGAGCCGGACTTGGCCCACTGCTTTCAGTCCCATTCCGGCCGCCGCAGACCCTCCCCGACTGACTCCCTGGTCTGCGCCGCCACCGGCCGCCCGCGGCGTTTGCGCGCCCCGAGCTGCGGAGCTGACCTGGCGCCCGGGGCAGGCAGAGTGAACTGAGGCCGATGAGCCCCAGGGTGTCATGTCTACCCTGGAGTGACCACCCGTCGCTGCCAGAGACCCCGGTGCCTGTCTGGTGGCCACGGACGGTTACCGCCTTGCGCCTGCAGATGATACCTCCTCGGCCACTGGCAGGAAAACAGAGAAATAACAACCCCAGCAAAGCTCGGCCTGCAGGGCCCTTAACAGGGAGGCCCCCACGCGCCCCAGCTCTAACGTGTACCGAGCCGGGACCGGGGCCCCTTGGTCACGCAGGTTCCCAGTCTACACGTAAGCTGGTTGCCAGGCGCCACGATCTTCGAGGGCTTCTTGGGTGCTGCCCGGGCTGCACGCGCTGCTGGTGCGGCCCCTGGGCGCTCCGTGCGCCGAGGACCCCACCCGCCTGGCCCCACTGGCCGCGCGCTGCAGCGTTCCTTCACTTTCATAAACCGCTTGTTCTCGCGCTCCTTTCAGCTGTGTTTCCTTTGACTTTGCTACAACTTACTGTTCGTAATCTTTCTCTCTAGGTTGGTTATGTGAGGCCACCAGGCTTTGGTTCATTCTGTGGTAACAGGAATGGGGATGAATTCGGGGACCTCGAGTAGGAGACTGCTGTCCCCCGTGACAGCCCTGGGGTCTGCTGTCGCCCCGCGATCGTGGTGCCACCGCGGCCTCGCCCATAGCCACGGGGGCGCAGCAGAAAGACATGAACCCTAATAGAGCCTGTGCACGGACTCGGTGGCCCCGTGCCCCGCCTCACTGCGCACGCAGCCCCTGCCAGGTTCTCCTGGCTCATTCTCAGCTGTAAAGGGGCCTGGACTCTTGGAGCAGACACTCCCATACGTGCTGCCTCCCAAAATCGCCACGGTGCCTTCTCTGGACTTGAACAAAACGTTTTTACAAGGCAGCAGCACCTACAAAGATGTGACCTTTAAAAACATCTCAGCCAGACTTCAGTAGGAAGCATCGCTCTTCAAGGCCATGGTGTGCGTGTGCGCGTTTACTTGTTCAATGACTTGGACACGAGCCGCGATCGAATTACTTCCCTCTTCGGCGTCTCTTCCTAAATGCCCAGGCCACTCACCCCGCAGCTGTTCTCTGGAGCCTTGTAAGCGATTTTGTGACAACTGGCGTGTGCTCCACGTTAGACGGAGGCTGTGAGAAGAGCAGAGGGGTGACCCCAGCACCCCCCATTGGTCCTGCTCCCCTTCGAAGGCCGCAGGCCGCAGCCGGGCCACTCGGCCCCCGCTCCGGCCGCCCTGGGCCCCCGCACCCGACCTCCCGCACACGGAGCGTCTCGGCCCACCGTGGCCCCTCCTCTCTGGCGGCCGAGCTCTGCCTCACGTGCCTCCGCGCCTGGCGCCGGTGTCCTCGGTGGGTGGTCGGCGCCGCGGCGTGGCCCGTCCATGCGCATTCGCTTCCCTGTCCCCCCGCTGGCTGTCCTCACGCTACATTTGTTACGCTAGACTGTGCCGCACCGCTGTCCGTCAGTGGGTTCTGGTCTATTGCCCACCACAGCGTGGACGTGGACGTGGACGTCTATCCACTGTCAGTCCACGTTAGTTTAGAATTGAAGAATTGAGTGAAATCGCCAGAGAACCCTCAGCAGCGGTAGTGTCCACAAAAACAGGCGCATATATTCTTCCTCAGAATTATTCTTTTTCCAGCCCTCGCTGGTGTGGCTCAGTGGATTGAGTGCTGGCATGTGAACCAAGGGGTCGCTGGTTCAATTCCCAGTCAGGGCACAGGCTGGGCTGCGGGCCAGGTTCCCCAGTAGGGGGCGCGCGAGAGGCAACCCCACATTGGTGTTTCCCTCCCTTCCCCTCTCTCTAAAAATAAATTAATACTCTTAAAAAAATAATTATTCTTCTTCTAAAAGGCATACCCTTCACCATTTTATAAGTAAACCTCGATGTTAGAGCAGGTGAAGAGCAAAAGCCAAAGCAGTCCTTGTCTCTGAATTGGACGACTGGCGGGTCAGTTCCTGATGTTAGGAACCGATTTCTTTGGCTGGACTCGGTTTCGGTAAAAGACAGTGGGCTCTGGCCGAAGCCCGATGTCCTCTCTGCATTAACACACTGGCGTTTGAATGGATTGGCGCAAAACTTCTTTGCCTGCTTCTGGGAACAGCACCCTGTGCGCCTTTGCCAAGCTGAGCCGGCAGAGCGAGGGGCCCGGAAGGTGGGATGCGAAGGGAGCGCCTCCCCGTCTGGCCGGCTGTGCTGGCCGCGCTGCCCACGGGGAGCCGGGCCGTGGCCGGGCCCGGAGACATGGGCCCTGCCCGGGGTGCGCACGGCCATTCAACTGTTGGCAGACGCGACGCGAAAGCTCGCCGTGCCGGACCCGTCGTGGTTGCTATCAGTGCAGCGGAGGCATGTGGGCAGATTCCAGGGGCCTTTGAAGCAGTGGTCACGTTGACGTCGTTAGTGACGTCTTCCTGCACAGACACGTGCTCTCCACCTGCCGGCAGACTTATAGGTGTGGTGTTTTTGAAGTTTACACAACCCGCAAGTGTTACGAGTTGTGCCTGGTGGCCTTGTGCTCACGTAGCTCGCGTGAGCCAGGGCTGATTCCTGCCGTCACTCCAAGTTCTGCCTCGCCAAGGGAGTGACCTGGCGTGGTCCCCGGGCCAGCCTCGCGAAGCAGAAGCGTGGCGGACACCAGGGGACTGTGGGGTGAACTGTGGGCCCCGCTCTGGGCAGGCAGATGCCGGCGCTCGCGTCCACCTGGCCTGAGGGGCGAGCCGCAGCCGGGGCGTGGAGCTGCGGGCTGGCAGATGGCAGCTCGGAGCGGCGGCCGCCTCGCCCCGCCCTTCGGCCCCGGGGACGCGTGCCCTGATCGGTGGCGGCACTCCCTGGGGCCGTGGTTCACGCCGCACTGCAGTGATGTCACCTGGGTTTTACTAATAGGCTCATTAATGCGATTTATAACTCATGCTCTTCTGGGCTTCCACTTGGATTTTAAGGTTAAATACTAATGCATTTTTATGGCTGTAACTTCAAATGTGTTGTATATTTTCCAGACTTGGAATTACAAGTTACAACTTGGAATTACAAATGTGCACAACATTATTGAAGAATTATTAGAATACATAAAATATAAAGAATCACCGTAGTTCAGGGTGTATTTTTCCTGAGTTAATTTAAATGAATTCCACCCATGTCCTGTTTTGCACAGGACGCGAGGGCGCTGTGGCGTTGGCGTGCGGGCTGAGCGCGGGCTCCTCCGTCTCCCAGCGGCACCAGCCTGGGCGAGCTCCGTGTTCTCCCTGGGCCTCAGTTCCTCTTCTGCACAGTGCGTGGAATCGAAGCACTCCCCACGCTGGCTAGTTGTGTGCTGTGCATGCAGGCTCTCCGCGAAAGTTAGCAAAAGTAGCTGCTCTAGTCCTTGCTGCTGGTGTTGTTTCTAACACATGCGATCTCATCCTCTGTTAGTCTTCGTTTGCCATTGTTTCCCTCTGCATCTGCATCTACGTATTACCCCTGTGCCCTTGTATAGCTCCTCAAGCCTAGAGTAGAAATTATACCCCTAATCTTTTATGCTATCCCCCAAGGTCTAAGTTACGACAATCAACGATTATTTATTTTATTGAAGTTTGGCCACTGCCCTTTAGATGTGAAGCATGACCCGATCCCAGGGGTCACCTGTAAAGAACGGGCCGTCCTCCCTCCTGAGGAGAGCACACTCCGCGGGCACAGGCCGGACGCCCAGCTGATGGGCCTGCCCTTGGGTGAAGCTGCCTTCAGGGACGCGTGTCGGGCATAGGCGTTTAGGCAAACCAGGTCAATCAGAGATTTCTGGAATCTTCTAATGGACTTAGCCAAAAAGAGTCTCTCTTCCTTCATCTGTAACATGTAAATAATACTACACCTGCTTCATAAAATTATTTTGATTAATCAGTAAATGAATATCAGAGGGTGTAGGCAGGGCCAGGCTTACAGCGAGTTCCCAGTGACTCTTACAAGCTGGACGCCAGCCATCATTACGGTTGTCACGGCGCATCGTCTTCCTTCCGGGATGCTGGGGTGGCAGGGGACAGCCTGGAGCCGCAGAGGCCGCTTCGTCACGTCGTTCATCACATGGGGACTTCGAAACCCAAAATGGAGCCATGTACAAAATTCCGAGGGCAGACGGGGAGCTGGTGGCCAAGGGGAAACTGCCGCTTCGACCCAGCCGCAGCCGGGAACCCGTGAATTCACCAGTGAATTCACAGACACAGGGGCCGATATGTTTCCTTGAAAGGAAAAAAATCGAAAACAGAAAACAAATGTGAGCTTTGCTTTTTCTCATTGCCATCAAACGACTATCACGTTACCTTACCACTGCACCACGTAGCTGCCGAATGCGCAGTCCCCTGGCCGTCGGATTGATGGGAAGGACAAGCTTGACTTTCAAGACTGGGTCTCTCTGTCTTCCTCGCTCTCTCTCTCTCTGTCTCTCTCTCACACATATGTTCAGGAATCCTCTGCCTAAGTTATTTAGGTAATTTCTTCAGTTAAGTGCCCGCGTTGTCTGCGTAGCCACTACAGGCCGAGGATGGAAATGATGCTGAAGGTCCGAGACAACTTGGGGTCCTCACTGTGGCCCTCAGGGAGGACCCGCGGTCACTGCCACCGTGGCTTGATATTCTAGACGCTCACATTCGTGCGAAAGAAGGACACACACGCTTTCCAAAAAAATACATGGGACTCAATAAGCGAGAAAAAGACCCACAAGCCCTGGCACCTTCCAGCCTCAGCCCAAGGAAGGCGGTGGCCCCGGCGCGAATTTGGGATTTGTGTCCCCTCAAAGGAGGCGCTGGGGTCACTGCGCAGCAGAAAATGAAACCCTCATTTTTCCATTGGTTATGAAAATTTCAAAATAAATTAAGCTTAAGTAAATTATGTCCAGAAGCTTCCTAAGTGAAAAATGTTCTCAATAATTTCTATGTGAAATTATTCCCTGTGAATGCTGATTCCTTCAGTTTGAATTTATGTTGGGTTTATGTCCACGGGAGGAATAAAAAGATTTTTCCAGTAAGTAGTGTTCATGGAAATAAGGCACATTGTTTCAAGGAGCATTCGCACACCTTATAGAACTTTAATTCAAAGGTAATTGTACCAGGTAAAGGGGATATCTTTAAATAATAATATTTCTATTCTCTAACCTTTTTATCAATAATACTTCACATACATATTCATTTAATGCCAACAATTTCTTCTGCAAACATCTCTCTCTACGATTCTTTGACACGGTCCATAATAACAATCCATAGTATAGTCTGCAACAGGAATAATCTGTATTAGCCAATAGTGTAAAAATTAATATTTCTCAGAACAAACATGTCAGCTAAATATACCCCAAAATTACAAAGGAGTTGAAAGGCAATATGATACTAGGTTGCCGTGTCATGAAGTAAATAATTAGCTGCGTTCTCCTGGTCTTGTTTTATTGTCCAAATTCACAGACACCCAGAGGCTCGCTCGTGACGGGGCGGCCAGGGAGGCGTTGGGGCTCCTGCGCCGGGGAACTAACTCTGTCCCGTCGCTGACCCGCGCGGGGAGCGCTCAGCCGTGGCCCACGGCTGGGCGGACCTTCCCCCCAGCAGGCGGGAGCCTTATCTGCCCTGCGTCCTCCCCGGCCGGTCCCCTCTGCGTCCGCTCTGTCCGGTCCCTTCTCGGTTCTGCTCTCCCCAGGCCGCGGCCTCCCTTCTCCTGAGTCCCTGCACCCCCTCTCACAGGACAGCTGGTCGGGCGTCTGAAGGCCGTCTCACCGGTGCCCGCAGGCTGTCCCCAGAACCGGCCTCTCCTTGGGCACTGGCTCTGCACCTGCCTGTGGGCGCTCCCCTCGCGCCGGCCTGACAGAGGAGAGGAGGCCGGGAGCGGCTCCGGGCGCCAGGACACCCAGGCGAGCTAGGCCGGGCCGGTCCCTCCTGCAGCGGGGCCGGGGAGCTCCCCGCCGGCCCCGGCGTTTCCCAAGGACCAGCGGCCGGAGGGACAGGAGCCGTGTACTCTGCATGTGGAGCCCAGCTCCTGATGAGAGCTTCTCTTAGAGCCTCGGTCAGCAGGGCAGGCCCCGCCCCCTGCCGCCCCCCACCTGCTGCCTCCACGCAGTCCGCACCTGCCTGAGCTCTGAGCAGGCTCCCTCCAGGAGAGCCTCCTAGGACGGCGAGCGCTGCCAGGAGGGAGCGATGTCGGCCGCCGGTCAGGACGAAGCACCAGACCAGGCTCAGTGGGGAAAGGCTTTGGGTGTTTCTATTCCTTTTTATCTTTTGCTTTTTCTTGCTTTACAGAGGAGAATGTGGGACCATTGACTTTTTAGATGTTTTTTTAAGTGACAACGAGAAATTGCAGCTGCCCCCCTGCCTTCCATCACTGAACGAGGCCGGACGGGCGCGCGTGGCCTGGGCGGCGTGGCTCCCGCTCTGTGCCGGGCGGGTGCGCGCTCCCAGGGCAGGAGCTGCTGACTCGGTGAAGGGCCTGGGGCTCCTGCTGCGTGGCCGGGCCCCGTGCCGGGCCCTGTGCCAGCCTGCGGAGGGCACCGCAGGAACAGCGAGACCCGCGCTGTGTGGCTCGTCCAGGTGTGGCTTTGTTGTTTTGACTAAATCAATTTGGAAAACCATCTTGAATTTTTATTGTCACAGCATCGATCGTGAAATTAGTCTCGGACAGAGCCAAGCCTCTGTGGCCGCAGCCTCCGGGGCGACCCCTTCCGAGCTCGGAGGAGAGATGAGTAATTACTGGTCCGGACTTGAGAGCGACATCGATTTGGAAATGATGCTGTTTCCACACAAGCGAAGTGCGGTTCAGGGTGCAAACAATTAACAGGGTGACGCAGGAGGAAACGCTCCTTCAATATTTTGCTCTAATATTGATTTTTTCTGAATTATTTTGAGGGCTATTTCAGTTACTTACCTTATTTGGTGTAGATACAGTTTACATCAGGGCATTAGAAGGAACCATCTTGATTTTAAAATAATAAATTAATTGATTAAAATGTGTTCCAGACACTTAGTTGAGGTGACTTTAACTTCTAATTTGTTGATAGAATCATCAAGGCAAACATGTTTACGTAAGTTACAGGATAGGCGGCCATATGTAATCTGTTTACTGTAAAAAAACAAAAAAGCAGAACGTGTTTCAAAAGCTGCGGCTGCCTGGCATCCGAAATGAGAGGAGGAAAGTGGTGAAGAGCAAAACCCTAACGGGGTTCCGTGACGGATGGCGTCTCCTGTCCGTTCCTTTTTCCCCTCAGCGTCTGTCCGCGGTCCCCTGCGAGGGGGCGGTTGCAGCCGTTTCGGCGGGGGGGAGGAAAGGTGGGCGGCAGCCACCGCTGTCCCGTCGGACGGGCGTGGCCCTCTGCACAGCACCCCCCGCGCAGCGCCGCCGGGGCGAGCCCGCGTGGCCGTGAGGCGACCGAGGACCGCGCCCCCGTGCGGCCCCTGCAGGGACCTGCCGCCCACCTGCCTGGCAGCAGCTGACGGCCACGCGCCGTTCGGGGGGTGGCTCCGGCCACAGCCGAGGCGGTTCATGGAGAGCAAAGCTCCTGCACCAACGGGCCGTGGGCTGGGCACCTCTGGACTCGGGGGACCGCCGCGGGCATGGGGGGGCCCTGCCGCGTCCCCGCTGAGCGGCCTGGGGGAGGTCTCGCGCTTCAAGGCTCATGTCTCCATCTGCACGTGGGGGAAAGGGTCGCGGACGGTCAGGCTGAGGGGGAAGATTAAATGAGGTGACATAGGTCAAGCGTCACGGGGCAGGGGAAGCCGTCAATGGCTTCTGCAGGGTTAGGGGGCTAGACAGAGACGCAGGGAGAGAGACGCAGGAGGGCGATGCGCTGAAGTGCAGACCACAGCCACAGACGCCACAGACCAGGGGCAGTTAACGCGGGAGAAGGCGCAGATGTGAAGGGTCCCTCGGGGGCCAGCTCGCCCTCACGGGGCAAACGCACGGCGACACTGGAGCGGGACACCATGAGGGGGTCGCGCGAGGAGGCGGCCGCCTGTCACTTCCCGTGAGCGCGGTGGTTCCCTCGGGTGCGAGGTGGGCCATCACGGGGGGAGCCCGGTGGGCACGGACGGGGCGGGCACCGCGAGGCCTCAGCTCTGTACCGGGGGAGGGGAGAGACCGTCAGGAAACCTCGGCCCTCTCATCGCCGTTGTTGTGATTACATCCTGGCGGGAGATTTCTCGATGGGGCCGTGCAAGCTGAGAGCTGAGTCATCTGAGCGGCAGCAACGGAGGGAGCCTGGGGCGGGCTGTGGCCCATCCGGACCTGCCGGTCGCCCGGCGAGGCCCCCCGGGGGTGGGGTGCGCTACAGTGTCTCCGAGGACAAGCCATGACACGGGACTTCCTCCTGTCCACAGTGCGGGGACACGTCCGACTCTGAGCGGGGAGCTAGAAGGAATGGCTCTAAAAAGTTGAGGCTCAGGGCCCCGCTCCCTGTGTGCCTGTCTAGCCTGAGCTCCGTCGGGCCCTGTTATATAGTGTCTCTCATTTACGTGTTGCATTTTTCCGGATGGAAAACAAATGAATGCTGTCTTGTTTCAGGGTTCTTGTTTCGGGTCCGTAAGTATCCAGCAAACCCTTGACCATTTATCGAAGTGAAGCGCACGAGTTGGCACTTTCCCACTGAACTCGTTGTGTGAAGAGACGCTCATTTGGCCCTTGGCCCTGCGGCTCCGCTCTGTGCCGCTGGGTCAGGGCCGACTCACGGCTGGGAGCCCACGTGGAGCTTTGCGACGGGACCGGGAGCCGCAAGCACCGGCCACGTCGCCGCTGCCGCCGCGAAGTCGAGGCACAGAATCAGCCGACCACGGTGCTGAGGCACAAGCCCCGCGGGGTCTGGGAACTCGGCCGTCGCTCTCCTGAACCCCGCGCTGGTGGCTTTGTTGTGCTGGTCACGTGCTCTGGCCCCAAGGCCAGGGAGCCCTTGACGACGGTGGACCTCGCGGGCAGCCGGGCCAGCGCCAGCATGAGTCCGGTTTGCTGCGGGCCTCGGCGGGAGGCTGTTCGTGACAACTGGGCTGTGACGGCTTCGGCAGCAGTGGCTGGGCAGGCACGGCTCCCCCGGCGTGAGCCGCCCTGTCCCCGGGAAGCCCCTTGGGTCCCGGAGCCCTGGCGCTGGCCCCGGGGGGGGGGGGCGCGTCCTGCCAGGGCTCCCAGCTCACAGCAGGGGTCCCTGCCGCCTATCCCCCCAGGATGCCAGGGCCACTCCGGAGGTGACAAGACCCAACGATGCCCACCCTGGGGTTGCCCTGGCCTCCGTGGGCCAGGGTTCGGTCTCGGGGTCCCGGGAGACCCTCCGTGGCCGGAGCCGCGGCTTCCTCAGGGTGTTCGCGGGGAGGGGGCCTGTGCTTTAATCACAAGTTGGGAACACACTGCAGCCCCATGTTTTCCACATATGAGAACATGGGCTGTTCTGGATCCAGGAGACATGCCCCGCACGCTGTGTGTGGGTAGCAGCCGACGACTCGGGGGTCCCTCACCTAAGGTGACCTGATAGAGGCTGGCCCAGCGGCGCCAGCCCGGCTTCCGAGTCTCAGCTCACAGGGCCCGGGAGGCGCTCGCGGAGTCTTCGGCCCGCGGGGGGCCTCCGCGCCAGCGGCACGTGCCAGTGTGTTGTTCTCGTTGCCTTTCAGATGCTCTGCGACCCACTTCTAAGCGCACCTGGCCATGGCGGCCCAAGGGCACCGCCCGACAGGGACGTTTATTTCTCAAGACACGTAAGGCCAAGGCGGGAAGCATTTTTCATGTGTGTCATGGCACGTGTGTTGGGCTTCGCCTTGTTTCTCTGACGTCACCCCGCGAACACGCGCCGTCCTCGCTGCCTGCGCCGAGACCCTCCCTGTGTCCTGCTGCCTTGGTCTCCTGGGAGTCAGGGCAGCCCCGTTGCCCGCCTCTCCCGGGCAGGCGGCGCCCAGGACTCACCGGCCGCAGCAGCCAGAGCAGAATGAGGGTGCTCTGTGGGGCGGGGGTCCGCGGACAGCTGGTCCCGAGGGCGGCGCGCTTGCTGAGGCCGCCGTCAGAGCCTCCGTCCCCGCCGGAGAGCACACCCCGCTGTCCTGCTTTGCGATGATCCCAACGAGGCGCCGTTTCACCTGGCACCTGCGATCCCAGGGCGGAGAGAGACTGTAACTTTCAGGGCTGGAGTTGATCACAGTAAAACTGCAAAATAGGACCCAACACGGCAGCTCCCACACCTGCCGTGGGAAGCCTCTCCTGACCCTGCCGTGTGCACTTCCGCTGGGGCTGCCTGCTCTCCCAGGTGGGCTCCGTCCCGGGCGCGAGTTATGGCCAGACAGGGCCCTGGTTGGGGCCCGGAGGTTGGCGTGGCAGCGCCGGCCGGGCCCTGCTCTCGTCGCGGCGTGTGCCGTCCGCCTCGTGTGGAGCCTGCGCCTGGCTGCCCTCGCAGACTTTCGCCTCCAAGCCGGCCCCGGGACGCCACCGTGAGATCATGTCAGTTGGAATCCGTCGGTGAGGCTGTGTCATCGGTCCCTGATAAACACGTCAACTTGCTATCACAATGGAAACGATTTTGGCAGCATTTTAAGGTTTTCAACAGCGGTCCGTCGGTTCCTCCTGCTTCCTGAGGTGTCCGGGGAAGCTGTTCAGGTTTGCGCTGTGTGCGCTTCCCGTGGACGTGCCAGTCAAAGGCATGACTTGGCTGCTAGACAACATCAGCTTATAAAAACTTTATTTGCCTTTCCTCGAGCAGCATTAATGGAAAATTGTGTTTCCTGTGTGTACGTCACATTTGTGGTGTTTTCATGTGTGCTAAAAAGTATAGTATCCTCCAAATACTGACCTCATAAAAGAGAAAGGGTAGGCATATAAAAGAAACTTGTTTATTCCATCTCGTCCTTCCTTTTAGCCGGAGTGTTAGCACTTGTCAACATCTTGACAACTCACAGAAATGCATTGTGCATTATGCTCTTGCAGTATCTGCCTGTTAGGTCGCTAGGAAACATTAGAAATACCATCCTTCTCCTGCTCACGGCATCCGGCGGCCGCACGAGGAACGGGTGCGACGCGATGTCGGCGACGCACCGCGGAGGAACCTGCGCTCGGCTCGGGGCGCTGCGCCTGCTCCGTGAATCGCCCACAGTGGGGCTTGGAGAGTCCAAGACGAGCCGCCCCCACGCGTAGCTTCCGCTGGGAGGAAGCAAAGACGACGCGTGCGGTCAAGGATCACTGCTAATTACCTCGTGTGGACGGTGTTTGTCAGCGGATCGGCCCTGGCTGTTCCCAGCACAAACGGCCTCCTCTAGGCCTGCGCAGTAGCAAAAACGCGCTGCGCTCGGTGGAGAGCTGCTTTCTGCTTCCTCTTAAGCAGTTCGGTCAAACCTAAATTTTAAGTTCTTTTATTCTCTGTTTAAGCGGCTGGCTGTATTTATTCCACGGCATTTTCAAATGCAAATGACTAAGCACTCTGCATTCCAATCAGGCGAGAGCCAGGGGACTGGGTCGTAATTTAATGATCTCCTCCTAGAGCGAGAACGGTGGGGAACCTCAGACCTGGAGGACGGATCCTCATCTCCGTCTAATTGGGATGCTCTTTCGGCCGAGTCCCTGGAGGCTTCTGTGGTTGCGCTAATAGTAAAATACACCGGATGAAATCAATGTCATGGAAGAGGCTCTGTTTTTTGTTCAGGAAACGCAGTATTGACACATATCTTCATATATGAAATGACACTTTATGTACGTGTGACAACGTGCACGTTCTCCTGAGTCAGGGAATTGCCGGTTTTACTGAAAGCAGGCGCTGGGCTCTTCGGTTCGTACAGTCGTATCTTCTTTGTGTAAATTATAAAAGAAAAATAGTCTCTTACCGTTCCCATTTTTAAAATTACCTCACATTTGCCATCGTCAGTGCTTTGTATTCCTTTCCAAAGGTCGGAGCTTCACCTGGTACCAGTGCCCTTCAGACTACAGAGCTGCTTTCTGCATATTTGTGGGCTGGCTCTGCGCAATGTCCCTCTTCATTTTTCTTTCATCTGAAATTCTTTATTTCACCTTCGTACTTGAGGAACATTTCCACCGGCTCTAGACCCCTGGGTTGATTTCCCTGTTGTGTTTTGTTTTGTTCCCTGCACTTTAAACTTACTCTTTGCTGAATGGCATGCGCCGGTTTGCCCGCCACCTTCCCCCCAGGCTCGCTCTCTGCTCGTGCCAGTCCGGCTACTGTGCACTGCGTGGGGCTGTCTCTGTATTTGTTCTGCTGAAGGTCTGTTGAGAGCCTTGAGTCTCTACCGTTCTGGCTTTCAACACATTTGGTAAATTTTCTGCCATTGTTTCTTCGAATATGTTTTTACGCCCCATCCGTCCCCCGTCTTTTGGGCCTTTGATTGCGCGCACGTTAGGGATTTGGAGGCTGCTTTCAGTTTTCTGTCCCCGGACTTGACACTCTCCTTCAGGTGGGAGCAATTTTGTCGCCTCCAAACTGCTGTTAGGATAACTGATAGCTTTTATTTCAGATACGGTTCTCAGGCCTAGAACGCCCTTTTGGCTCTTTGGCTCCTCTTACAGGGAATCCGTTTCTCCGTTCAGGTTTCTCGTTTTGCACCCGTTTTGAGAATGTCTTCCTTCATTTCCTTGAGCACAATTACCGCTGCTCTTTAAGCCTGCGCCCGCGGAGGCACTGTCCACGCCTTTCTCTCTGAGCTCGGAACCCGCGGCTCCGGCACAGGCCCAGGGTCCGGGGTGGGTCCAGGGCTCGCAGGGGCTCTGGGTCCTGCAGTGTCCCGAGGGGCTGAGCGGCCTCTCCTTAGCAGGGGGCGCGACCTCAGCTCGGGCCCCTCGCCTCCTCGGCGCTGCTGGGAGCCGGGCGGCTGTCGCGCGGGTCAGAGGGCGGCCAGGGCCGGTGGTGCCGACACTGAGCTGGGGCCCTTCTCTGCGCGGCTCCTTGGGGAGGCCCCCTCGTTCCCCAGGCTCCTCGGGGGGGGGGTCCCCTTGTTTGCCAGCCGGCCTGGCTGCCCGGCGCTGGGCTCTGGTTCTTCCAGCGGCTGCGCCTGCAGGTTTTCCCTCCTTCTTTCCTCCGCGTGGCGCACACACTGGGCCTGCCCTCCAAGTAAAAGCTACCGGACGGGTCGCTCACCCAGTGCCAGTCCCTTCTTCCAGGCGCCGGGGTTGGGTCGCCTTCCCGCGCTTTTAGGTGTTATTCGTCGTACTTTGTCTATTTCTCAGAGTTTTGATCCTCAGGAAGGTTGGTCCTGAAAGAAAGAATTACTAGAAGTCCACAACTTTGCCATGCAAACAATTGATCACATTACGTATGTTTAAAACACACAACTTTAGGCTTTCACCGTACGGTTAGGAATAATTTACTAGATTGAACAATGTGAAATTGCCATTTTTTGCAGATTAGAAATGGCCAAATAGCAATGGCTATTCAAATAATTCAACCTAGAGAATATGCTCTTAATTGTTAGATTCCTTTTGTCCTTCTGTGTCCCCAGAAGCAGGTAGTTATTGGTGTCGCAGGGTGTCCACGTCGCGTAGAGCCTTGGAAGTGGGAGGCCTCAGGTCATGCTCAGGGACATCGCTAAACCGAATGGCTATAATTCCTAATATTATTAAGTTGTTTTAACATACTATAATTATTTTCCCTAAAACAGTCACAGGAATGAATCGTGCCTAAAATGGCATCCAAGGCGGGGTCATGCAGTTATAGGTGGGCTTTGCTGTTTTGTTTATTTCTCGTTAACAAAAATATTATCAGCTTGTTTCATTTGATTTCTGTTCTTTGTTTTTCGCCATCTACATTTAACACCCATTTTGCTTATTACGTAGCTTCTGCACGTCTCCTTTGGATACGTGTCATAATGTTTTAGGGACTGTGAAATGCTGCAGACTTTTGTCGTTAAATTTCCTCTTGTAAACACAGTTGAGACATTAGCTTTTATAAAACTTTTGAGATGACTTCGTCACGCAAGTCAGGGCGCCGCACCCGCTCGCTTCCCGCGTGTGTCGGCGCGGGTGGACCGCGCCGCAGGACAAGGAGCCTGAGAGCGTGCGCGCTGCCGTTGGAGGAGGCGCTGTCTGTGGGCTGTTGATACCAGCGTCCCCCGAAACCCCTGCCTGCCCGTGTGCCCTGCAGGGCTTCCGCGTGCGCCGGCAGACACCACGGGCGTGAGAGGCGGAAAAGGCAGGGCCGGCGGTGGAGCGGCGCTGCGGGCAGGAGAGGGCAGACCTTGGCGGTGGGCCGAGCCGGAGGCGCAGGCCCTGGCCGTGTGTGGCGCCGGGTTGGGCCCCGTGTTCTGGACGCTTCGTTGGTTTGTCCGTCAACCACATTCTGAGAAGCAACATGAACAAAGAGACTCCTCGGTCTCACTTAACCCCGGAAAGAAAGTGAACCCCACGCAGCGCCTGTGAGAAGCTGAGGCTCGGCCTGTGTCAACGCGGAGCGTCACCCACCAGCGCCTTGGGGTCAAACGCGTGCCTGCTGATGAGTGTGTTTACTGTGCTGGAAAAATAAAAGCCAATTGAAGGCGAGAGTTATGGCCCCTAAACACTGCGCGGAGAGGGTTAATGGGCCCACGGCGCTTATGAAGAATGCTAAACATATGCCCACAAAGAATTCACCGTTATATCGTGATGTGAAGAAAGACAGTCCCCGCACACGTCGCGGTTTATGCCGACGTCGGGCTGAGAGTGCCTCAGCCCAGAGACGGCGAATCCCTACGACGGGGGCCCGTCCCTCACATAGTATCAGCGACAGACGTCATTAGGAGTCCCCTTTGTCCTTTCCCACTGAACGCACGCACAGTTCAGGGGTCGCTGCCAGTTAGATGGTCACCTCCTGAAAGGAAGTCGTTTTGGGGGTGCCACCCTTCACAAAACTGCCTGTCCCCACAGAAGAGGCACGCGGAGGCTCCTGCAGAGAGTAAACGTGGTCACAGGGACCAGAAAACCGATTCAGACTGTTGCAGCTTCAACAGATTTCGCTCCCCAGGCGGAAGAGTCAAGATGCAGCCCCACCCCAGCTCTCGTCTGACAGGGGACTCTCCGCTCCCGTGATGGGGGAGGGCGAGCTGCCTGTGTCCTCCTCCCCCTGGGCTTTGTTCCTGGGCGCCTGCGCGGCCAGGGTGGAGGGCCCTGCCTGCTGAGCATCCACAGCTCCCCACACCGAGCGCTCCCGCCGCGGCCGGGGCAGCTCTGTCAGCGGCTCCCTCGAGTCCGAGTCCGAGGCCTTTCGTGGCTCCCAGCCCCGCAGACGGGACGGACATGCTGCCGGACTCGCCAACGGCACACACCTGCCCCAGGGCCTGCCGGGGAGCCCCCAGTGGAGGCCTTGTAGGGGGGGCAGGTCGAGCTGCAAGAATGCAGGGAGGTGCTGGGCGAACAAAAGACAGAGATCTACCCACTGTTGCTTTTGTCGACTCTTCTAAGTTGTTCGGATGACAGGGATTGTAATTGCGTTAATTAGGAGGAGGGCTAAGCAGGCGCAATGAAGAGGGTCCAAAGGCACTGGCTGAAAGGGGAGAGGAGGTCAGCTCCTGGTGACGAGAGGGCCCTGGTGCAGAGCTGCCTGGGCACTCGGGGCGGGGGGGGTCTCCCGTCCCCGCCGCGGGGTGGCTGGCCGGGAGCACAGCAGGGAGGCAAGGTCGCCGGGGAGTGGGTGGCCCGAAAGCAGCCAGCGGCCAGTCTCCTCGTGTCCCGTTAGCCCTGGGCCAGGCTTGGTCGAGGGGAGGCTGGGGGGTGCAGCTTTGGGCAGGTGGCCGTGGGCGCAGGAAGTGGTCCAGGAGAGCCCGCGGCGTCCGAGGCGACAGGCTTGGCATCGGCGTGTTTCTGTGAGCCTAGTTAATGTTAACAGCAACCCTAGCATTACCTCGCTCCTTTAAAGTCCGGTGACAGTATCTGGTTTCCTGGCCTCCCAAGGCCCCCTCACATATTGATGATCTGCCGCAGAAAATACAAGCTTTCACGTCTTTATTTGTTCCAGAAGCATCGCCCTTTGATTTTAATGCACGTCCTTTTGTTCCTCCATTAAAGGACGAGTTAAAGGGGTATTGACTGCCAGGCTGACTCCGCTGTGAACAGCCCCCCTTGGCGCTGTGCGCGCCGAGGCTGCAGGGGCCTCTCTGTGCCGCCCAGGCGGCCGCTCCGCCCGCCCCCCCGGAGCTGTGCCAGCTGGCCCGCAACCTGCGGGGCTGTGAGAGGGGACCCGCTAGACGGAACGGCATTTCCAAACGACAGCCCTCCTGCTGCACAGCTTTCCGGGGATGATGTCAGAGCGCAGGCCCCTGGCTGTGCTGGAGGCGGCCCTGGCTGTGCCAGGCGCGCTCTGGGAGGGGCACCGGACGCCGCCCCGGGCGGGGCGGCCGTAAAGCCGCAGGGCGAGCCCGACGTGGCCCCCGTCCTGAATTCCTTCCCTTTTCCCTGGATGCCTGGCCTCTCTCACCCTCTGCTTCTGTGCGTGAAGGAGCCTGGTCTCCCGTTCCTTTGTGGTTGGAAACTATTTTTATTTTGAGTGGCCCCCTCAGTTGGGGGAGATGAATCCGCACCTTTCAAAGCTAAGGCGGCCCCATGCCCACGGGGCAGGTGGGAGCCGGGACTCCCTGCAGCGCTGAGGGCCGAGGGCCTGTAGGAGGGAGGGCCCGAACACCGGGCCCGAGGGGCGGGGCGCCCGGGGGGGCCCCCGCTGCCCCCTCGGTGACTGCCCTGCACAGTCAGAAGAAGGAGCCTGTCCTTGGCGGTGACAACTGGGAGGTGCGTTTGGATGTGGCAGCCGAAGTCATCCGCCTCCACTTCGCATTCCTTTAAAATGATGTCCTTTCCTTGGCGAAAGGACTTTTTCCGTCTTTCTCTCAAATACTGTTTTCCGTTCTTGGTTAATGATTTGCCTCCCTCCCTCCCTCCCCCTCCCTCCCCCTCCCTCCCCCCTCCCTTCCCCCTCCCTCCCCCTTCCCTTCTTCCTTTTTTCTCCCCCGCCCCCGCCCCGTCCCAGTTGCCCAGCGGGGCTGGGTGTGGGGGGTCCGGGCCACCTCAGGGCGCTGGAGCCGCGCGCTCTCTGCGGGGCTGCTGGTTCCCCACGTCCTCAGGCTCCCATAGGCAAGGACTGATGCTTCCTCTTTTCGCTGCAGGTATTACGCCTTGTTGTCCGTGATACATTTTGAACATTTGATGTAAAAAGAAGCGACTGGTTCTGTCTATTGCGTTTTCTACTGGGCCGGGTACCTGGAACCATGACAGACGCTAGTAGGTGCTCAGTGAATGCATCCCTTTGCCTGCTCTAAGGTGAAGGGGACAAACCGCGGAGAAAGGAAGGGCCGCGCGCGTGAGCGCCGCCTGCCGGCCGGCGCGGGGCGGGGCCTGGGCTGAGCGGACCTGCCGCGGAGGGTGTGCAGCTCCCGAGACCGACGAGGCCCTGTCTGCTCGGCCTGGGGCCAGTTTTCCTGCAGACGCGCGGACTTCCCTGTTGACACGTTATTCGGGGCCCCACTCTTGTTTCTCCTTTGGAGAACAAGCCGCAGGGACCGGGCTACCTGGGCGCGCAACGCACCCGCCAGGCGCTCCTGCCCTCGCTCGCCTCTGCGAGGTGCCGCGCAGGCGGGCGGGCCGAGCCCACACACGGCCTGGCTGCCGAGCCCGGCCCCGGGGTTGGCAGCGACAGGGATCTACAAGCCCATTCATTCCTTTTCAAATGTGTGTTCTTCTGCTCCGGGCGCGGAATCCTGGCCCGCGCCCCGGCGCTGCTGAGGCCGCGCGCCCCGCCCGGAGCTGCCTCCAGCGGCGGGGACAGGCCAGGCCTCGAGGCCCCGCTACTCACCGCCCTGGTGGAGTGAAAATGGCCTCTGTGGTCTCTTTCCCCCAAAGGGGACTGCGCAGCATGTTGTTCTTTAAGCCGTATGGTGTGACAATTTTGGAAAATGTGATCATGGTGAGAAACAAATGAAAGGGATTGTGAGTCACTTACACTGCAAAAGAGTCCCTCCTCCAAAATCATTGTGGATCCCTAATACAGAATGCGCGTTTTTTGGGGGGGGGGCGCGAGGAGGTGCGGGGAGAGGCCCCTGCACAGGGAATGGGCGCGCGGGGCCGCCCTCCTCCCTAAGCAGTGAATTGACAGGAACACACGGGAACACCGTTAGGGAACAATATGGTGACATTAGAGAGGCTAAGTATCCGGACATTTTTCTTTCAATGGTAACCGCGGTAGGTGCCCCGATTCGTGTGGGAGATAAGTGGGCAGCCCATGGAGGCGGCCCCTTCCGCGAACTGGGTCCTTTGCCCCGCCGCGCCCGGGCGGCGCAGGGGGAGCAGAGGAATTTGCGGGCCGGCGGCACCACGCCCTCCAGCGAGCGCGGCGCGAGCCTGCCCGGCCAGCGCACCCGGATCCGCCGAGCGAGCCGGCGGCGGGAGGGGCCCCCGCCATCTGCATCTGCGCCGCGGCCGGCAGCCCCCCTCCTGTGGCCACAGACGTGACAGGGACGGTCAAAGTTTGCTCTTGGCGGCAGCCCGAAGCCGTGGCCGCCCCCATCCCGCGGGGGGAGCGCAGGGCGGCGGCGGCGCAGACGCGGGCGCAGCGGAGGCGCGAGCAGCCGGCGCGGGAGGGCGCGGAGCCGAGCGAGCCCGAGCAGGTTCCGCGCCCGCGGCCACAGCCCGCGCTGCCGGGAACTCGGGCGCCGCCGCCCGGACCGAGACCAGCGCGTCGTCTCCCGCTCGCAGCCAGACCCCAGGACGAGGGCCCGGCGGACCTGGTGCCACAGGCAACGCAGGTGTGTCCGAGGGGAGGGGTCGGCAGGTGTCCGGCGCGCCCCGGGGTCGCCCAGCTCGCCGGCCAACTCTGGGTGGGACGCAGGGAGGGCTCGGGGTTTGCTCCTGGGCGCGGTGGGGGGTGCTCACCCCACTGTGGCAGCAGAGGGTGCATGACCCGGGCTCATCGTAACCCCAGACCCTCAGCCCTTCCGGAGAGGGACGCCCTTTCCCAGCCGCGCCCCCGGGGGCTGGGGCTGCATCGGACAGCCGGTCCGTCGGGGACGGCGCCGGGTCCCAGGTCCCCCCAGCTCCCATTTCCCCGCCCGGCCACGGGCCGGGTGACCCTCGGGCTGGTCTCCAGCCTGCCCCACCCCGCGCTCCCGTGCCTCCCGGCGGGGTCCGGACCCCCCGCCTCGAAAGTCCAGCCCTCTCTCCGGGGAGCCCGGGTCCCGCTGGGTTGCGGTCCGTCCAGGCCGCGCCTCACCCCGCCCCGCCTGTCTCCGGGGTGGCGGGGCGCCGCCCCCCACCCCCCGCGGTGCCCCCATTCTCGGGACAGTATTCCAGGACCCCGCGGGGGTCCATACACGCTGCTGGCTTAAGGAGGGACTCTGGGGACCGCGGTGTCGGGGGAGAAGCCGGGTGTGGGGGGCCGTGGGGAGCCCCGCAGCGCGGAGGACCGGAGACGGTGGTTGCCATGGCTCCCGGGACCGACCGGGAGCTGGGATGCCGGTCACGCGCGCCCCCTCCTCTGGGGGCCCCTCCCCCGGCCTCGCCTCCCGCCTTCTCGCTCCTTCCCGTTCCCCCCTTTTCCGAGCGCGGGCGCGGGCGCAGTGATCGATTCGGAGAGCTGGGACTGGGGCGGGAGGCCGCCCGCCGCGCAGCCCCGCAGCCCCGCAGCCCCGCAGCCCCGCAACCACGCTCGGTCCGGGGCCGGGACTCCCACGGACGCCGAGGGGAGGCGCGCCGGGGTCCAGGTAGCCGCGCCGGGCCGCGCGCGCTGGGCGGGGAAGGTGCGCAGGGGGGCGGCGGCTGTGGGCGGGCGGGCGAGCGGGCACCCAGCCCCGGCCCCGCGCCCCGCCCCGCCCGGGAGCCGCTGAGGAGCCGGCAAAACCGGCGGGGCCGCCGGGCACGCGCGTGCGCAGTCGCGCGCCCCGGGACGCGGGGGAGGGGAGCGCGGGGAGGCGGTGCGTGCACGCGGTGTGGCCGATCCGCGAGCCACCTGGGTGAGTCCGGAGGCGCGCCCACGTGCATTCCGGTCCCAGCGCCGCCGCCGCTGCTGTGGTTTGGCAGGAACTGTCTCGGGACCCCGTGCCTCAGTTTCTCCTGTTCAGTAACAGGGGTGATTGTTAGCGCCTTCCTTGGGGGGTCGCGGAACTGGGATGACACAGCCCCTGGAGAAGGTTCAGCCTGGTGTCTGGCGCGTGGTCAGCGCTCCCACGTCCGCCGTGGCTGGTGACGCCGTTTCTGTTGTGAGTAGTTTTTCCTCAGTCTGATGAGGTGCGATGCGCTCTTGTTTCTCTGCCTGTGCGCGGCCACCGAGCGACCCTGCTCCCTGACCCGCCTGGATGTCGATGGACATCATTAGTGTCGCTGCGCCGGCAGCTCCCCCAGAGCTCGGGATGGCCAGGGGCTGGTCCCGTCCGGCAACGCGTCCGTGGGCAGGTGGGGGGGTTCCGCTCGGGCCTGGCCGGGGCTCGGCCGGTGAGAGTGTCACCTGGGTGCGCCCAGGCTGCGGTTCGATCCCTGGTCACGGCGTGGACCAGAAGCGACCAGTGCCTGCACCAATGCGTGGAGCAACAAATCGATGTTCCTCTCTCTTTAAAAAATCAATCAATCAATATTTTTTTAAAAGAAAGGTACAATTTGTGACAAGGAAAACAATAATGGTCGTAGGCCCTGCGCTTAGACGTTGCTTCTCCTCTGTCACCTGGGAGGTGCCGTTGGGTTCGTCTGGATTCCGGTCTCGGCGGCGCAGCAGCACCTGCGGCCTTGGGGACGCGCCGTGGCCCCAGCACCTGCGGGGCCGCCCAGCTTCCTGTGTCGCGGCCGGAGGTGCCGCGGGGCGTGCCTCCTGTGGGAGCAGAGCGCACGTCGCGGGTGTTCTCAGGGGCTCCCCGGGCCCGCGGCCGTTTCTGGGCGGTGTGATGCCGCCTGCGGGGGCCGCTCGTTGGAACCTTTCCGGGCGTCTGCGCCACTTCACCGCGCAAGCGCAGGGCCCTGGCGACGGATAAACACGCGGGCTGTTCCGGGCTCCCCCTGCGATGATGGGATTTCCTCGGCGCCGCCTCACGGTTGTGGAGGGGCCCGGCTCACCTGGCGACAGCCACAGACGCAGCTGCAAGTCTGGCGGGACGGACGGGCACCGGGCACAAGTGTGACCTTCGAGTTAATTCACCCACTGAAATAACTGGTTTTTAAATGATTTATTTTTAAAAACCACCTATAAAAATGCAGGCGCGTGTCAGCTCTGCAGCAAGTAAGGCCAGGCAGGTGTCTCCTCATCGGCGCCCACCGCTCGGGCGTGGTGTGGAGGCCTCGCCTCGGCTGGCGTTTGCTGGACAGAAGGTTGACTTCACAGCTTAGCCTTTGAAGACAGGAAGTGGTGAGACCTGCGATTACTCTCTTGAAAAAAATTAGGCTGACTTATTTTCATGAAGAATTAAGTAAACGTAACGATCAAGGCCGATTTAAGGTCCTAACGAGTTTATCTCATGGAGGAAAACAGAGACAGAAAGGGGACGTGGCTCCAGTTTGAAGGACCGCGCGCCGCGAAGCCCCGGGGCGGCAACGCACAGCGTCGAGTTGGCTGTGGAGCTTGGCTTCCTGGTCAGGATGCCCCCTCCATCCCGGCGCCTCTGTCCCCTAGGAGAGGTGCCCTGAGGGCCTTGCGGGACAGCTCGCCTGACCGCACGGGGCCTTTGCACGTTGCCGGCCAGCGGCGCCAGCAGCTGGAGTCTCACTTGCTGGGGGTTGTTTTAGCCTCTGATCTACAACCACCAGCAGTGCTGCAGAGCGGAGCGTGTTTCCGAGACAAAAACTGAGCCTTTCCCTGTTCTGTGTTTTCCCAAATGTCCGAGCGGCTGTGGCACGGAGAGCTGATGAGCGAGGCCGAGGATGGAGGGAGGCAGCAGAAAGTTCCGGGGTGGGGGGACCCCGACAGGCCGTGGCGAGGTCCAGCGCCCCAGGCAGACTGGGCGCCAAGGCTCCCTCCCACGATGCTTCCTGTTGCCTGACCTCACCGGGCGCCTCGTTCTTGTTTCAAGTGCAGACGGAGAACAACCGAGGACCCTACTTCCCCATGATGAACATTTTGATTACAGCTTCATTCTAACTAATTCAGTCTGAAGAGAATGCAATTGTCATGGTGATTTACATACAATGTCTGCGCTCACACAGCTCAAGGGGGAAGCGCGGTGTTCTTCCTACTCGTTAACGGCGCAGCGCGAAGCACCCTTCCCCATGCAGGTCCCGCCTCCACCAGCGTCGCGGATGGACCTGCGAGGAGAGTTGGCGCCGGCCCTTTCCTCGCTCGAGTTTGGCAGGCGCTGCGCCCACCCTCTCGGGAGGGTGGGGGCGGGGGAGGAAGGAAGCAGTTCTCAGCTAATTAGATAGGCTGCTTTCTCCTTTCTCCGGGTCTTTATTGGAGGCAAGATTCTGTGTTTTCTAGCTTTGTGGGCCGGTCCACACCTTAAACGCTACTAATTACTGCAGTTTATTTTCTGTGCATCGCAATAGAGTAGTTAGTTAATTATAGCTCTCTCATTAGCACCGTGCAGAGAATAATGAATTAACAGATCCCTTTGATGAAACGAACATCCAAGTTTATCTTCTGAGAATAAAAGTGTTATTGTGCTACCGAAAGTCACTATAATTTCCCCAAGAAACAAATTGGTTGGAATTCTCCGGCACTGGGGCGAGAAGCCTGATGAATGAGCTGGATTGATCGCAGCCGGGACAGAACCGTGGTTGCCTGGCAACCTAACATCATTCTGCAATTTCTGCTGGTATATTTATCCAGTAAACTAGAAAATTCTGTTTTGTTAACGAATGTTTTTAGTCAGTGCACAAATAGACCATAACTAATTGAGATTTTATGTATTGTGGATAAAAAATGACCTGCTTACCTTACCACTGTGCTGAGAGAGCAAAAACGCAGAGAGGAAGCGTATTCTGCGTTCCATTTTTATAAATTTATTTCCTGGAAAAGTTTTTCTTTCATTTTCACGTGAATCCATTCCTATCAAAAGGTTACCACTTGTTTATCTCTTCGGAAGTCAAAGTATTAGCAGTGTGTGTGTGTGTGTGTGTATTTATTCACATTTTTTTTTCCAGTAAGAACCAGAAATTGAATTTTAACAGGGATGAATTCTTCAAGAACCATGGCTGCTGGCGGGCCGGGCAGCTGGGTGAATGCGGGGGAAGCGTCCACCCCGGCGACGCTGGGCACTGGTGACAGGAGCAGTGACGCCCCGAAGTTGGCGGGTGCGGGGGCCTCCGTGCCAGCGCGTCCCCGCTCGGCCCTGAGATTTCAAATGGGGGGGCCGCTGTTTTCGGCCCGGCGAGCTGTGTAATGAGGGGCTGTGGAGCGGGGAAGCTCTGCCTTCCGTGTTCTCATCGGGCGTCGTGATGAAAACGGGCTTTTCTTCCCTAAAGAGGAGGCCCTTGGTCTCTGCAGGATCCAGACCAGTGTCCCTTGGGCTGAACCCGACTGACACACGTGTTTTGTTTGGCCCGAGGGCTGTTTAAGAAACAGTGCAGCCAATGTTGAAAGACGGGTGATGTCACACAGAACCCATGTCGCTGCTTCTCTGGAGGAACCTGGTGTCTCTGCAGCGTCCGCCCGGGCGCCGGGTGGCAGTGAGCAGGTCCGCGTGGCAGTCCCAGGGGACCCGGGGGTTCGTGCCTTCTCTCGGCAAAAGCCGCCCCGGCGAAGGGCGCCTGGCTGTCCCGCCAGGGCCGAGGGGCAGCAGCGGCTGCTGGGCCGCCCTGGGGCTGTGCCGCCTTGTCCTGCGGGACGGCAGGGGACGGCAACGCTCTGGAGGGACAGCTGGGCAGGACCCCGTCCTTGTCTGTGCCCTCCCGTCCTTGCCGGTGGGCGGCCTGCAGGGGTCGACTCTGCACGGGCCAGGTGAGTGGAGGGCGGGTGGGGGGCGGGTGGAGGGCGGGTCTGGGGTGGCTGGGCTCCTGTTCCTGAGGGGGGCAGCCCAGCAGCGCCCTGGGGCGCCTCTCATCTGTGGAACCCGGGGACTGGCGGGTCGGGGGGGACGAAGCTGAGTGCAGAGGGTCCCGGGGGAGAGGCCAGCGACCTGGGCTGAGACTCGGGCGTGGGGCCTGCGTCTCCAGCCGCTCAGAGCCTGGGCCAAGGTTCCCCTTTCACAAGCCCTCCTGCCCCGCGCCATCAGGGGGCGCTGCGCTTTGCGGAGAGTTTCTCGTGCCCTTTCATTGACGTCGGGAGCTCAGAGCGCCAGGTGGCGGCCCGTCGCGCAGCCAAGGTCCGGAAGCGAGGCCAGGGATCGGGCGCGGTGCCCCCGTGGCCTCAGGCCACAGCTCCCTCTCCTCTCGTCTCCCAGGTGGGCGGTGTCCGTGCGGGCCGCGTGGTCGGCGGGACCAAGGGCCAGGCCCGCACCTGTGGTCCGTCGGTTCTGTCTCGTTATCTCGTGTAAACACGTGAGAGGTGGAACAAGGGGTTCTTCCTGCGGGGCGCGTGGCTATGCCCAGACGCATCCATTGAAAAGCAGCACCGGAAGCCCCCAGGCCGAGGGTCAGTGGCGAGGGGCTTCCGTGAGGGGGCGCCCGGAGACCGACGTCTGTGTTCTTTCCAAGACCGCGGCATGGAGGCGCGGTCCCCGCGCACCCGCGTGCGGAAATGCCTGCCTCCGCCCCCGCCGCCTCCGCCGGCCTCATCGCCCCCTCCCGGCTCCCGGCGGGAGTGTCCCCAGGCCCTGGGATAGTGGCAGGCGTGGGCTGCCCGCCGGGCGTCAGGTGCACCCACCGTCTTCTGTCGCCGGCATCTCTGCACAGGGGCGCCTCTGCCTCCCCAGGCTGAAATAGTGGGCCATGGCCGGTGCCTGACAGGTCGTGTGACATCTGTCATAATGAGGACACGTCTTTATTGTCAGCGTCGATTGAGAGAAGGCTTTGGGGAGAAAAAACTCAGCTGTGTTCTAGGCATGGTCCGTATACTTGGGATTTTAGGAAGGGGTTTGATTTTTTGGCTCAGGGTATTTAGACGCCAATGCTAATTTTTTTTAATGTGCAAAATATAAATGCCATTCTCCGGGGCAGTGGGCTCTGCCTGCCAGGAAGGCAGGGGCATCGCTGCGCTTGCGCCCTGCGCCGGCCGGACCGCAGCTCCCGTTTCCGCGCCGTCCCTCGGGGCGGGCTCGCTCCAAGCTTCGCTCGGCGCCCGCCTGTTTCTCCGCAGCAGGGCGCTCGGCCTCTGAGTCAACACGTTTATTTTCACATTTGGGGCCTTTCTGAACTTCTGTGGAAAGCACTGAGGACACAGTGGAGAATTGGTGCATTAGATGAAAGCATTTAAGGCCTTGTAGGAGGACAAGAAATTTAAAACATTGTGGGCAACGGCCACAAACAAAAACAGCCACAGTGTTAACATCGGCAGAGGACAGCAGAACAGTTAAGAGCCTGCCCGGGGTGGTTTGTTATTGTTCGCCAATTTGAGACACAATCTACGTTCCCTGACAGGGCTCTAAGTGAATGGATACAAACTAAACCCCAAAGAAAGGTGTTTAAATGGGACCTTGACCCTGTGGCGCTTTGTCACCTCCGACCTTCCCGACCTTCCCGGTGGAGTTGGATTTCAAAGGGCATCAGCAGCCTGTGTTTTCTATGCAAATACTTTTCTGTGTGTAATTGATTTGGGCTGAATAGACTTGAACACAATTGATTTGCTTGAAATAAAGGACCTGCATTGAGCAATTCAGGTGCAGCTCACGTGAGCTTCTGTGAGTCAAGTTCAAATAAACGGGAACTGACCTTAACTATTATCCCCTCGAAAAGAGCCGGCCGGCCGTCCTCACGGCGAGCGCCGTCGATTCTGTAGGAAATGGGCATGAGTCCTCTGGATCGGACCTTGGCCTCCCGCCTCAGAACCTCCCTGTGAGGACGTGGTCCCTGCCTCCTGCGTCCCTGTCCCCAGCTGCGACCTGGGGGCCGGGGCATTTGCCGCAGCCTCCCCGGGCAGGTGGAGGGTAATGAGCTAATATTTGGAAAGTGTTTTGAAGATAGAAGTGCCAGCCATTATTATTGCTAATAAACCATTTCTCTCCGGTGTAATTTTGGACAGCAGCCATTAAAAACCCATTACCGTATTGAACAGCAAAACAGCCTGGCACCGCCCGGTGCGCACCCTGCCTCCTGGGCCCTCCCCCGCGGGGCTGCCTGGGGCGGGGGCTGCAGGGGGCGGGCCCCCATTCCCTGCACACTGAGATCGGGTGGGTGGCCCGGGTGCCCCCGTGGCCCTTCCGCTCTGCACCGAAATCTGGCCGTGTCCCACCCAGAGCAGCGGGGGTCGGGGTGCCCGGGCCCAGGCCCAGGCCCAGGGGGCGCAGTGCTGTCGCCGTCTTAGAAGGCTGCACCCAGTCTCCTCGTGGTCATGTAAGACTGGTCCATGAAGGGAGCAGGCTCGTGCGGGCGGCTGGCGGGGGTGTGGGGGGCAGGGGTGCGCCCTGCTCACGGCTCAGATCGACCGGAAGCGGAAAACAGTAATCGTGCGCCTATCCCTGGGCGCCAACCGCCAAACGATGAGGCCGGCGGCCCTGGGCTGCGCAGAGCGGTTCATCAGGCTGTGTGGTGCTGAGGCCCCCAGTCCCAGCTTGTTTTGACCGATGTCCTGAAATGTCGAATGATGCGGGATGTGTGCATCTGTCGCAGCTGCTGCCAAAAGCCCGCTCCCGTTCTCCGGCGCGACTCGCTGCTGAAGGGATGGAAAGTGACTCTGGAATGTGACCGGGTAGCAGTTCAAGGTCACGTGAAGGGACATTGTTCCCGTCCTCTCTCGCTGCGTGACAAGCTAACCGTAACTTAAACAAGGAACTTAGAGTGACGCCCATTTTGTGAGATCTCATGATTCTGTGTGTCAGCAGTTCAGGCTGGGCGGGTGCTGTCTTCAGCCCCAGCTGGTGACAGCGGGCCGCAGGGGAGTTTCCCACGGTGGCAGTTCTGGCCGGTGGCTGCCGGTGGCTCCCCAGGCAAGTTTGCTGCTTGGCCAGGAGGGCGGGGCTCCGTGGGGCCCCTCCTCCTTTTCCTGTGGCTGCGGAGGACCCTTCATGTTTTATGCACAAGTTTTACGTTTAGACGATATGACCAGAAACTTCATAAATTTTAAACTCTGCTTTCTTAGATTTCAGGGGAAAAAACAAAGGAAGAGGTCATGGTAGAAGCCTGAGATCTCGGCAATGAACTCGCGTTGAAAACAAGGCATGGGGCCGATCGCACGGGCTTCCCTGAGGCGCCCGTGGCTGCTCTGGTTCGGCAGAAGGTGCTGTCCCCGCAGCAGGGCCCGTTTGCGCGGCTTGCTCGGCGCATGGCTGTTTCTGTCCCCTGCGCCTCGTCCACTCACAGCTGCCTGCGGCCGCTGGCTCCTTGTCACTCCAGTCCTTCCTCAGGAGCCCTTCTGGAAAGTTCCTTGTTCAGCCTCTCAGTGGGCTAGTGAGCCCGCTGGGCCCTTTCTCTCGCCGGACTTTCGCCTGTCGCGGCGTGTAGGTCCGTGAGGGCCACAGGTCGCTGTTCCAGCCCCCTTTCTCGCTTGTCCCTGAACGTGGCGTCACCTCCTGAAGACGTCCCCTGGCGCCCACCGCCTCTCAGGCCGGTGAGCGTCCCCGGGCCTTGGCGTCCCTGCGTCCTCAGCCCCCCCCCCCCGCCCGCGTTGCTCCGCAGCTCCCTGCCCTCCCCCTCTCAGGCAGACACACGTCCTGTTGCCCCTTTTCACGTGACCAGTCACCCGCAAGTCCCCGAGGCTCGCCGCCTTCAGTACTTGTATCTTTGCACCACCTACCATAATGCACTGCAGTGTTTAACTGGCTTGTGAAAAAACATGTTGACTCAAAACGAAGGTCTCTGTCCGTGGCTGAGAATGAAACCCCAGAGCCTGCGGGGAACGAGAAAGGGTCGCTGCAGATGCCGGTGCAGCGGAAACAGCCCCCGTCCTGGGGCTCCAGCCAGGCGCTGCCGGCCGACGCACGGGGCTCGGGCCGGCTCTCGTCCTGAGATAGCAAGGTCGGTCAAGTTGGCGAGCTGTCGATGACGTGTGAGGACACACCCGAGCCTTCAGCTTTCTGCCGCCAGAGCGTTCGCGGGAACATGGAGAGGCGGGCGCTTCCGTTGTGACCGGAGCGTGTCCCAGAGTCCTGTCCGTGCGGCGCGTCCGTCTGCAGGGCGCACAGGCCGACCAGGAGGGGGAGGCACCCGAGGAACCGAGGGGGCCCAGGCCTCCGCCCCCCGTGCCCTCCCACGTCCGCAGTTAAGCCCGCAGTGGGAAGGGGGGTTCTTGCTGCATGCAGCCGCCGTGCGGGGGGCGCCTGAGGGGGCCCCCGGGGACAGCGGGGTCTGAGTGTCTGTCCTGTCCTGGCAGGCCCCCCGCTGCTCCGTCCTTGCGTTGCCTGCGCGGGCGCTCGCCTCCTGCCTCCTCCCTGTGACGACCCTGTGCTCATGGCCCCCAAGTCCAGGGCGGCCCTGCTCTCGGGCCCTCGGCCACAGAGCCGGATTCCACCCCCAGGTCAGGCAGCGCTCTCACAGGCCCCCCCGGGGGCGTCGGCACCTTTGGGGTCCTCGTTCGGGCAGCCACACCCCTCCACACCGTTTCCTGGTTCGCTGTCCATAAAATGAAGCGACCTTTTGGTGAGAGTTTTAGGGTCTGTTGCTGTTACTGAACCACATGAAACGGTGATACTTAGTGACGTGTCATGAGAACACAGACCTTCACTATGATGAAGTTAAGATGAGAAGGTGACAGCAGTCCCTCAGCACCGACCGGCAGAGGTAACTGTGCCCAACTGTCCAGTAGGTGCTGTGCCATTTTTTAAGGGCATAACCTGCTATTCAGAATATGGCCAGGCTTTGTACCCTGCTCTTACTGTGTCATGGATAAAGGATACAACGTATCTCAGAGGACTGTGGCGATTTCTAAGTAAATTATGTAGACCCCTTAGAACAGTGACCGGCTTGTAGCATTTGCTAAGTAAGTGTTGGCTGCAATCGGTAAGATTATTACATCCACTGAAGTATCAAAGTCTATGTTAGCTACACCCAATGGCAGGATTTAGTTGGAAGGAAAAGTGCAGAAAGTGAGTAAAAGAACTCCAAAGGGCAGCGTAAGGTGCTAACCACCTAGAGGACCGAATGCTAAGCCTTTCATTCCTGCACCGGGTGAGGCGGGCGCCGTGACTCAGCAGCACCGTGTGCAGCTTGCAGGTAGGCGGTCGCAGGTGCGTAGGAAGCAGCATGGTGCAGGTTGTGCAGGTGTCAGGCTGCCCTTCGCTCGACCCCGGGAGTTAAACCAGACGCAACGTCCTTGAAGTCAGGATGGAGGGAATTGGAGAGCCATCCAGGAAGGCGGAGCCTGAGTTAACTCTGAGCATGACTTCTTTCTTTAAAGATTTTATTTATTTTTAGAGAGAGAGGAAGGGAAAGAGGGGGAGAGAAACATGTGCAAGGCCGATTGGTTGCCTCTCGAGTGCCCCCAGCTGGGGACCTGGCCTGCAACCCAGGCCTGTGCCCTGACTGGGAATCGAACCAGCGACCTTTCAGTTCGCAGGCCGGCGCTCAGTCCACTGAGCCACACCAGCCAGGGCTTCCCCCCCGCCCCCCCGTTTATAAGGACAGATCATAAAGCAAACATGAAAGCTTGTTCAGACACAAACAACTCACTTTCATACGCACACGCACGCACGCTGTGGTCACACCACCGCAACGTTGTGCAGCTGGACTGTCTAAAATTCAGGGAAGAAAAGGCTAGGTCACAGGGCAAGGGACTGCCGCCTGTCTGCCTCCCTTTAAAGCAGGGCTGTTTCTGTGCCTTCTTAGGCAATGTTCTGTGTCCTGTGATGCTTGTAATTTGTATCCTTCCCCTCGTTTTCTGAAATGCTCCCCCCAGCCCATGCCCAAGAGACAGTGCAGCTGAGAGAGACGTTCTGAGTAGATGTCGCACGGGAGACTTTTGAAAACGCACCAGGAGGGGCGTCTTAGACCTGTCAAAATATTTTCTTGTTGAAAACAGAAACTTTGGGGCGAAAGCTGAAATGCCTGTCAGGTTAATTCCTACTTATTATTTCGGGTAAATAACTTCACCAGGAGTTCGTGTCGGTAAATGAACGTGTGCCACACACGAAGGAGCAGGAGGCGCTCCTGCGGGGGCGGGGCGGGCGGGGCAGCCCGCATCCCGCACCCGGGCGCCCCGGGCTCGCTCTCTAACAGCCCCCCGCCCGGGGGCCCCTGTCGCTGCTAACGGGGAGTCGTCCTGTGTATCACTTTTCGTGTTTTTCTGACAACGGCTTTCGTAGAAAAGCTGCAAGAGGAAACTGGGGCGGCAGGAAACGGGGTGTTACCCGCGCGTCAGCGGGACGCTGGGTTAACCCCGTGCCTGGAGTGTGGGCGGCCTTTGGAGACGCTCCGGGGACAGCCGTGCGGGTCCGTGGCCGGGTGGGCAGCTCCGTGCTCCTGGGCGAACGGAGACGCCGCCGCAGCCCACGCGGCGCCGCCCTGACTCTCCGTCGCCATCACAGGCAACGAGGACTCGAGGGTGCGATCGTTCTGAGGGACAGCGGGCGACGTGCGTGGAGAGGGGCTTGGAGGCTCGGGGCAGAACGCCCAGGGCGCCGGGCTGCCGGCCCTGCGGTCGGGAGCCGGCGTGGGCACACGGCGTCCGTGCCGACAGCCACAGGCGGGGGGGGTGGGGGCAGCCGCCCGGGGCCGCCGTGCTCCTTTGCTCAGGCACAGGCTCGCTCCCGGGTGTTCCTCTTTCTGTCGGTCCCCGCTTTCCCCGTTTGCTGCCCCCGGGGCACGTGCGCTTTGGACTCAGAGCAGGGCCTCTGGCAGGACGGGCCCTCGGCTGCATGTTCGGTCAGGAGCGGAGCCGGAGGCGGGCACCGCTGGAGCTCGTCAGGGGCGGGGGTCTGGGAGCCAGGCTGGGCCCCCCGCCTGTGCCCGCCGCCCATTCCCCTGCCTGCACCTGTGTGAGGAGGCTGAGCGACAGCCCCTCCCCATGCTCATCGCGCTGAAGGCCCCGGCGTCTGTCAGCCTGTGGACGGAGTGGCCCCCATGCGCTTAGCGCGCAGCTTTGCAACAGAGGCACACGACGCCGGAACACGCTCCATGCGTCGCAGGCGGGCTTGGGACTGAAGGAGGTCAGCGCGGAGGAGTTGAGGCCAGACTTAATGAGGTTGTTGCCCTCTGTGGTTCTAACCATGAAAGGTCCGCTTCTTCGAGGGAGTTTCAACCGGCCCGGGTGGAGCGAGCACACGGGGTGCGGGGGTGGGGGGGGCCCGGCCTGCGTCCTGGCCGCGAGCTTCGGGGGAAGGACGTTCAGTCCGAGAGCTCGCGGGAGCCCCTCAGAGGGTTACTCAAATCACCAGCGCGGTGTTTGACTGTTTTTCTGCTTAGACTGTGCAAAACTGTCTACTTGGATGTTAAATGTTCCGCAGGACAGCCACACATGGCTGTCAGATGTCCTGCGTAAACTCAGTTCTGTAAATGTATGTGCATGTGTAATGGGCAATATTTTAAAAAGGATCACACCTAAGTGGGTACTTTATCTCTATTGATTTTTGCGGTGGGAGAAGGCGGATTATATTAGGTAAGTCAGCTGCGCGGGGAGCACACCGCTCTGCGGGGGGGGAGGGGCAGGCAGTGTGGGGCGGTGATGCAGCTTGAGAACGGTCGGTCCACCAGCCCCCGGAGACCCGGGCGGCCCGCAAAGGAGATGGATCGCATCGGACCCGGGAAGGTGACGTGGCGTCTTTCCTCAAGCAGATTTCTAAATCCTCTCTGACTTTGGAACCAGCTCTCTAGCACGTTCCAGGCTAGACACAGGCTGCCTTCTGGTTCCTGATGAGAGATGTAAGGTGGGTCACGGGATGCGCGCATCGGACGTGGGAAGGAATGTCCATGACGTGGAGTAGAAATGTGCTTTTACGGAGAAAGAAGGGGTTTAAATTTTCGGTGTACCAGGGGACCTCATTAAAGCTGCTCCCGCTAGTGCGCGGAGCGGCCCGGGGGGTGCCGGAAGCCTGCGTGCACGAGGCTGACGGTTCGTTTACGCAGGATTAATTGTGTAATTTTGCCACCAGTGCAGTGATCATTGATTTTGGTATTAGCCCCGCGTGCTGTTTCTAAGGAGACTCTGCTTTGTGTTTTAAGGTGGTATTTGTTACATTTCACCTTTTATTAATTGTAATTCCCGTCCACATGGTTTATGCCTGATACAATTTATTAAAACTCTTTCCCAATCCTTTATTTCCCCCCTAATTGTTACATCCTTCTGGAGCTTCATTAATTTTGAGCACTGGTGTGTAACAAGTGGACGGGAAACGCGCCGTTCAGGAAGCGGCCGGGCCAGCTGTCTCCCCGGGGCCCGCGCCACCCTCAGGCGCCCACACCTGTTCCGGGACACAGGGGCACGCAAGGCCGGCGCTCGCCGCAGGCCCCTAAGCGACTTGGAGATGTCGGCCAGGGCCCGGGGGCCCGATGCCCCTCAAGCCAGAAGCGGGCGCGTGCACAGGCGAGCCGGCCGCCCCTTCCTGTCGCCGGAGCCTGTCCCTCCTGAAACGTGTGGGGGCGTGAAAGGGCGAGGAGCAAGGAGCTCTCGCTTGCATTTTGCAGATAATTGGTTCAGCTCTCAGCTACGGCCTGTCCACTCCCTGTGGGGGGTTGTAAAGCGCCTGTCGAGATTTCAGCGGGATTTTCATAGCTGGGCTCAGACTGTATTCTGCTACCTTCCATGTGGTTTTGAGCAAACAGGAAATATTGTGGATTGCAATATTGCAATTTAGACCGGAATCTCGGTGCTTTTGTCTTGAACTTGCAAATCAATGGCTGCCTGTGCCCCTCCCCCTGCCCCCGCCCCAGACCCACTCACATGGGGGTTTCCTTTCTTGGCTTCCCTGGGGTCTCCCCAGGGAAGGTGGGAACCCTGCTGAGTCTTTCTGTTGTTCAGTTTGCTTTGTGTGGCCCTCCTCACCGCCCCACCTGGTTTCCACGGGGTGGGGAGGCCCCGGTGAGGAGGCACTCAAAGCCCGGACAGATCCCACAGCGCGGGCCCAGCGACTGGCGGGCCCCTGGCGGAGGAAGGTCCTAAACACGCCGTTGCCGAGCCTCCGAGGGGGCCGGCTGTGAAGGACCGGGTGCGGGGTGCAGTCGGCCGGCCGGCGCTAAGGAGGGAATAAGACGCTCTGGGTGGGGCGGCGTACGAGGTGCAGGGATGAAGGAGGGGTGCTCGGGCCTGGCCTTGTGTCCCTCACCCTCCACAGATGGCGACGGTCGCAGAGGCCGCATAGCGACACGCTTCCGGGGGTCAGCCCCGCGCCGCCTCCCGCCGGGCCCTGGCAGGCCGGCGGCCCAGGGAGAAACGGGTGTCGTCTCCCAGTGAAGGACGGGGCGTGTTCCCCGTCATTTTGAGCTGCCCGCCCCCCCGCCCCCGTGGAGGGTGGGGTACAACAGTGTTGAGAAAGGTCTAGAATCGGAATCACAAGCCTGGGCTCCAAGCTTGACCTTCGTCTCTTGCCGGGGGTGATGTGGATAAAGTGACTGAAGCCCCCAATGCTGTTTTTCCTCATTTATAAATGAACCTTGTAAAATGACGCACGGGGCTGTTTCAAGGGCTAAACGAGCAATAACCTCTGAGCGCTGCGACGCGTACGTTGTGACAGCCGTAGCGACCGAGTCCGGTCGCCATCCAGTCAGACAGGCAGAGCCCATTTTAGTTCTGTGTTCCAGGGCCAACAGTCTCGTGTCCCGCTGGGCTTTGTCGTGGGCCACTTGAAGGCCCCGATCAGAGGCGATTTTGACACCACCGTCCTGCGTTCGGTGTGCCGTGTGCGTGGCTGTGCCGGTTCTGCGGGAAGGGCCCTCGGCTGTCGGCAGAGCCCCAGACGCGCCGGGACCGAGGGGTGCGGAGCCTTCGCGGCACAGCCGTCACCGGCCCCCATGGCCCATGGCCCTGGGGGGCTGGGGTGAACTGGGACACTGTCCTGCTGACCCAGGGTTCCCGCCTCCCGCAAACTCTGAGATGAGCTTCTCTCCTTCACATTCCCCAGGACAGACAGTCCGTGGGGATCCAAGCTCTGAGGTATTTTCCCCAATTCTATGTTAAAAAAAATATTACCTTGGTCATTTCCCATAAGCAAGACGGCTTGCTCGCCTTCTTCCCCGCTTCCCCTCTCTTTTCTATGGCGACACCACCGCCCCGTCACCCCCGTCACCGCCGTCACCGCGTCCTCTCCTCCCCTTTTGCTGGAAACGCGTCGGTGATTTGAGGTGCACAGTTTCATGGGGAACTGAACCAGGCCTAGTCCAAGGCAAACTGAATTTCTGATTTTGAAAAATAGGGTTGCATTACATATATTTTTCCTAAATGTTAATTTTTAACGTTTAAAAAAGTCAATAGCCGTTGAAAATTTTACCTGGGAGGGTGTCCTTAGATTTCATTTCCTATTCCCTACCGGCCCAAATAGGTGTGTGGGCGTGATCCTCGGCTGCCTTCGGCTCACTTGGCCCCGTAGAAATTCCATTTTAGTGAATGTTTTCAAAGCCTCGCTTACAACTTTCTACTCTCTTCACATCAAAAATCTCTGAATCCCCTTCTCTTTCTGATTGGTTCGCTGGAGGGGAAGTCACCGCACTGGCGGCCACTGCGGGGCCACCGGAACGGGGCTGGGGGCGGGTTTCCCGTGTTGGGCTCCTTCCCGCGAGCGGCCAGGTGTGCCCTGAGGTCATGCGAGTCTCGGCCGAGTCACGGCTCGGGCCTGTGCGCCTGTGGCGGCCACACACCCCTGCTCCGGCCTTCCGAGTGACCTGATTGTGTTTCCGTGTCTCTGCTGGCGCACGGTTCCTGGGGGCTCTTCGGACAGTGCTTGGTAATTGGTCCCCGTGACAGATACTCAAGAGCTGTCGTTGAGTTTGCGTGTTCTGTTACACGTTACGCTTTATGAGAGTGAGCATTTCATTGGAATAAATTAGAGGTTCGGCAGTTAACACTTCAAGTGTCAGGAGCGATTGTCTACTTGGAGTTTTGCACAGATTATCACATCTGCTTAGCAGTTTTAGATTTTTCAGCAATTAGAGGAATTTAGTCATGTTCTTCTGATTAGCTGTTTGTTTTCACAGTTTTGCAAGTTAGGTGTTCACACTTAGATTTTTTTTTTTTTTTTTACAGAGGAAAGTTTCCATTTGCTAGTGAGTGCCTGTAAAATAGTAATAATTATATTAGACATCTCTGCTTTTTAAAATCAAAACATTGTTTCCTTTTTCCAGTTTTATTGCACTGCAGTTGACAAATACAAATTATAAACACAGTTTGTCCATGGTGACTTGCTACACAAGCACAGAGTGGAAGGAGAACCACAGTCCAGCTGATTAACATGCGGTCTCCCCAGAGCTCCCAGTTGTGCGTCTTGAGACTTAGTTACCAGCTTTCCGGCTCTAGAGCACCAGAGGCGGGGTGCGTGTGTCCATTATTCAACGTCACATCACCATCTAGAATTTTCTCTGCCGCTTCCCTCCCCTCTGGGCTCACAGACCTTTTCTTGGGGAGGAACCGCGCAGCTCGTCCCTCCTCTCGGGTCCGGGCCGGAGCCGAGCCTCCCCTTCTGCTTCATCCTGACGAACCGAGCCACCGGGGTGCTGAGCTGGCTGCACCCGAACGCGCAAGGCGGTGGCGCTGGGTACCCTCCCGCCTCGTGAATCGGGCCTGGTCGTTCCACACAGGCGCCCCGGACACCCGCTCCTGCGTCATCCCTGCCGGAGGCCTGCGTCTCCCTCCGCCCCGGCCGCCCGGCCTCCCCGCCGCCCCCACTCCCTTCCTCGGGTGGCCCCGTGGCTTCTCCTGCTACCCAGCCCATCCCTCAAGCTGGAAGCCTAGTCCTTTCTCCTCAGCTTGGCAAGTGGGTCCATTGACTCGCTGAGGTCAAATAACTGTGCGTCCTGTGGGGGAAGTGTTTTCATTTCTTACCGCATTCATCTGGTTGCAGAAGCCCAGGGATCAGAGTGCCTTCAGGCTCCCCTCCCCTCCCCTCCCCCGCAGCAGCGCCAGCGACCGGCAGGTGCTTCTCTGGGAGACCCCCACGTGGGTGTGGGTCTTTGGAGCCAGGAGCCTCCTCCGCGGAGCTGAGCTGGCTCTGCGTAAAAATTGTGTTTGTTTCACCTAATATTAACCTTAAGTTTCAGCATTCAACATCCTTTGAAAATAATTATTTTTAAAATTGCAAACTTTTCAATGACATAGCTATATTCTCAGTGTTAATTATTCCCCTGTTGTGGAGCATTTAGGTTGTGACCGTAAATGCCATCGTTCCGAGTCGCGCTGAGTCGGCATCATTTGCACCACTGCGTGAGGACACCTGAGTGTGTTCAGCTGGGGCTCAAGCTCGATTCCTAGCTGTGTGATTATTGGCCCGAGCACATGAAATAAAATGGTGCGTGAGATGACTCGGGAAGGTCACGTGTTCACAATGTGGTGTGAAGGCTCACAGTGCAGGGGTTTACGTCTTCATATGTGTACATACATGTGTGCGTGTGTAGCTGTAGGACTAGTTGAGTGTTCGCGTAACACTTGGAGCAGGAAATGCACTATAATTGTTTTCATTTCTCTTTGGCAGACGACTTCGGTTGGGTTCTCTCTCTCTGTGTGCACACACGCGCCTGTATGTCCGTATGTGTCTGCGTTTTTGTTTGCACTTCGCCAACTGCCAACAGTGAGCATGTATTATTCTCATGATGAAGCAGAGCAACCCGCACGTGACCCGCCGTGACCGCCTGCCCTCTCACCCGATTTGTGGGTACAGAGGGGTTTCCTGTCCGTGCGACAGCGAAGCCGCGTGGCCGCCATCCTGTCTCCTGAGGGCCACCGTGGTGAGACCCCCGGGAGCGACCGAGACTGAACTGCAGAGGGCGCGGGGGACGCCTGGGACGTGTGGACGGCGACCCGAGTCTTGGCCCGTTTCCCAGGGAGCAGGGGCGCGGGGCCCGCAGGCCGGGCGCGCGGCGTGGGCGGCCAGCCGGGGGTGGAGGGTCCTGAGCAAACCCTCGGGCCGCAGCGCAGGCGCCTGTCTGGGGGACGCAGGGCTCCCCTGCCATGGGCGCGCCTTGACCGCCGGGCCGGACGTGCAGCGGCCAGGCAGCAAAGCCCGAGTGAACGGACGGCCCCCGGGCGGCGCTTCAGGGCGGAGGCCCCCCCGGCGGCCAGGCCCACGGCTTCCCCACCTGAGTGGGCCCGCATGACTTCGGGCATCGCCACGGGCCTTTCGGTGCTACTTCGAATGCCCGGCAGGGCCCGTCCGTGGTCGGGACAGATGGCACCGGCGCCACAGCTGGAAGCCCTGTGACCGAGAGTCGGCTGCGGGGCGCTCCCGGCTGGGCGCCCCTCTGCCGCAGGTGCCGCGGGCACACTCACCGAGCTGCCCCCTGGGACTGCATTGTGCCTTAGTTCCCGCGTCTTTATGAAAACCAGAAAGCGTGCCCCTCCTGGGGTGCAAGCGTGGCATGAGGTGTGGCAGCCGGCCCCCGTCCGTGGAGCCTGACCCCGCGCAACCCTGCCTCAACCGGTCTGCCCGCGGCCCATCTGCTCGGCCTCTCGGTGAGGGCGCCCCGCTTCTGCGGTACGTGAGGTCACTGTCACATGCGGTGAGAGCTGGGGCCACGTGTGAAGGGAGGTGCGGCTCAGCAGGTCGCGTCCCGAACGGCGACGGCTCGCATGCGGCAGGCGTGCCGAGTCTCAGGAGGCGGCTCGGTTGCATCGGAAAGTCACGAAGTCAGGGCTGGCTCCGGGGGCGGCGGGGCTGAAAGGCTACCTGGGGAGTCACGCCGAACCTAAAACACAGGCAGCCCTGTCGCTCCCGCGTTGGCAGCCAGTTCACACGCGACCGCACTGGGTGCGGTGCCTTTGACGGCACCGAGAAGGCAGGGGAGGGCCCCGCCCGCCCCGCTCCAGGGCGGCAAACAGGACTCACAGGTCCGGAGGCGCCCGGGGCCTCGGCGGGGGGGCTGTGAGTGGCACCACCTGGGCGGGCCAGCCCCTCCCCTGGCGTCTCCGGCCTAGGGCCAGCGGTTGGTCTGGCTGCAGAGGGGCTGAACTGGGCCTCTGGGGCGCCCGTCTTGGACGCTTCCCTGGCTGGGAGACCGCGGCCAGGGCCCCGCTTCCCCGGGGGCCCTGCTCCAACCAAGTGCCTTGAACTCTTGGCTCTGGGGAGCTGGTTCCCTGGGAGCTTGTCAGAAAACTTCAGGGAACTTGTCCTGCAGGAGGTAATTATCGGGACCGAGCGCATCTGCGTCGGATGGCAGAGGAGGTAGAAACGGGGGGAGTTTCCTTGGGTGACACGGGGGTAGGGGTTGAGGAGGCCAGAGCCCACCTGCTCAAGCAAATGTACAGCGTGCTCACGTTTGCGATAAGAAAGCAGAAAAGACAGAAATGAAAAAGAATGAGGTGAAAATAACATGTTGACACATTTGTGTACATATGCCTGTTACCATTAATTACACATATGCCATAATATTACACGCTGCATTCTAAGGGGTGTAGCTGCTGTTTTGGGGGTCACGCATCCGCAACGTGAAGAGTGAGAGGAGACGCAGCCACGCAGAGGCAGCCCTGCACGCGCCCCGGCGCGCAGGTGAGATCCGGAGCGGGGCCTTCTCAGCAGGCGTGCGCTGCGCAGCGAGTGCAGACACGGGATCCGTAGCCCCGGCCGCCGCCAGGCTCACGGGTGCCTCTGACAGCGGCGGGAAGGCGGGGCCTCTGGGAGGAGCCCGCAGGTGCCGCGGGGTGTGGGTGGGAGCGGAAGGGATGCTGCAGGGAGATTTGACGTTGGGGCCGCGCGAGGCTCCCTCCCGCGGACGCAGCGTCTGAGACATGGCGTCCTCTGTCACGGGGACTTCCAGCGGCCGTCCTCCGTGACCTCTCGGACCTGAGCCCAGTCAACGGGCGCAGGGTCAGCGAGTCTCGCCCGCCGCCAGCGCACGGCGCGCCGCTCCTGTCCCCCGCCGAGGGGCAGCTGTAACACACGGGGGGCGGCGGACGCTGCGGAGGGTGGCCGTCTCTGAGATGCCGGGTGCGGGGGGGACCGCTCCCCTGCGTCCGTCGGCCCAGGACCCGCGCACAGGCAGCCGACTCAAGCGGCGTGACCCCGCACCCAGCGGCTGCAGCCGCTTGAAAGCTGCCTTGTGCGTTGCTGGCCATCAACGAATAATTCTGTTTGTGGTAGTGACGCCGCGATGGTGGCAGAGCAGGGCGCACGGGGTGGACGTGCAGCCACTGACCCTTGTCCGCAGGCCGCCCTCGGGCCACGGGGCCGGTCGGTGGAAAACCGTGGGGGCCGTCCTCGCGCTCACAGGGCGCAGTTTTTCTCTCGGGCGTGTTGGGCGAGGCCCCTCCCCCGGCGCAGCGCCTGCCTGTGACTCTTTGGCGAGAGCTTGTCAAACAAGGACAGAGATCGTCCGGGACGCGCAGAGCGGCAGTGAGCCCCTGGCTCTTTCGCCGCCCCTCCTTCGTGGGGGCCGAAGACGGGACAGCTTCATTAAGCGTTTCCGTTTGTAATCTCCACCCGCATGAGCCTGGATCACCAGGTGGAGTCCAGCCGTTCCACGCTCACTAAGCCCGGACAGCGGGCGCAGCCTGTCCTGGCCTTGCTTGAGCATCCGTGTGCGCAGGAGAGAAGCCTCAGGCGCGGAGCACAGCCAGGGGCCGCCTCAGAGGTCGAGCTTGCGGGGGCCGCTGCCCACCCTCCTGTCGGCTGGCGGGTGACGGTAACAGGGTCCCGTGTACTGGTGGAAACGGCTCCTTTTTATGTCACAAGTGGTGTTTGGAAAGCTGGGTGGCGACTTGAAGAGGAGACACTGGGTGAGGGAGGCCACGTGACCAGCCGGCCTGCTCCCCGGGTCCCGGTCCGATCCCGGCGCCGCCTCCTAACGCCGGCGGCCCACAGCCTGCTTCGCTGTGTTTGCACAGACTGGGCCCGTGTCCCGTGCACGTCGGCGGCAAGTGAGAAAAACAGGCCCGGAGGCCTGCCGAGTAGGGGGTCTCACACCCCCAGCCTGGCGGGGGACGCGCCGGCTTCTGCCGGTGAGAGGTCGGGCTGCCTGTCCGCGGGCAGAAGCCCCAGATCCCTGGTCACAGTGCGGAGCGAGGCCGCTGCCTGGGTGTGGGAGGATCGTGGTGAGCCAGGGAGAAAGAAAACTTAAGTCAGTTCTCTTCCGCAGGGAGGAGGGAGACGTTAATTTAACAGGGGTTCTTTAAATGGAAACTGGCTCTAAAATGAACTTCCAAACCTTCCTGTAGGTTCTGTGGGCTGCCCACGGTGACCCCGTGCTCCCCGAAGCCACCGCAGTGGGCAGCGGGGAGCCGGCTCCGGGAAGGAATACTGTTTTGATCGGTTCTGGATGCTTCTCCTGGCGGCACCTGGCAGACGGGCACAGCCCGAGGGCGTGGTGCACGCGGGCGGGGCCCACGGCGGGAGGGGCTTTTGGTGTTCGGTCCCTTGCCCGTGGCAGCTTCCTCTGTGAGATCAGAGTGCTGAAGGCAGGGCTGCTCTGTGCCGGCTCAGTGCTGGGTGTGCCCGAGAGCCGTGTCGCGACGGTGCCGACGGGGATGTCACCTTTAGTAGAAAACGAATCTCTCCTTTGGGGTCAGAGAAGGTGGGCGTCCTGGCGTGGCAGTGAGAAGGCCTGTGTTTCCGCCGGTCACGCAGGGCTCAGCCCCTCGGTCTGGAGGGCGGGCCTGCGGCCTCTGCCGCTGCGCCGGGGTGTGCGCCCGCGGGAAGCCCGGCCAGCCGCCCGCTGGAGCTCCTCCGCGGTCTTTGTGCGCGGCCAGGCTGAATGGTAGCTCGTTTCAAAGAGTTTGGAAGAGTGACAAAAAGTCCACTTTCAAAGGCCGCGGCGAAGTGGCTCTGGGAAACTATTCAGTCCTTTTCAACATCTATTTCCTAACTCGTAAGGCTGGGACAATAGTCGTAATTGCCTGCAGGTGCTGGTTAAATTAGATTATTTTTATGATGCCTAATAGCACCGTGTTTACTGCACAGTTTTGTGAAATAAATGTCGCCAGTTAGCATCTTACTAGTTTTTAAAGGCAGTGATTTGAGGGGAAAGTGGTGTTTTTTCAATGCTATGCATGAAGGAATAATATTCTGTCAAGAGCGTAGTTTGTCTCCAGCGGACTGGTGCCCCGGGGGGCTATTCGCCGCAAGCAGAGCCTTTGCGGGCTGGGGGGACAGGGGCCTCAGCGGCCGTGGGGCGAGGAAGACCACGCTGGAGGGGGCGCGGCGCCTTGGCCTCGCCCGCCCGGTGCGGTCGGCCTGGCCACGCCGGGAGCCAGCAGGGGCCCCGCGACACGGGGGCTGCTTGGGGAAGTGGACGGGGGACCGAGTGTGCCTGCCCCTCTGCCCCACTCACCGTGGCGGCCTTGCCTCCGCTCCAGTTGGACCCCCAGCCCGGGGAGTGCGCTCCAGGGCCCCGGCACCAGCCCGCTGTCCCCGTGGGTCTGCAGGTCTGTGAGCTCATGTCCTCGGAGGAAACGCTCCCCGGTCCCCGGCTGACCTTGTCCTTCGGTGGTGGCGGTGGTGGGTGGCCGGGGACACAGCGCTTCCATTAAATCACTTTTGCAGTTTCACCCTAAGTAAGTTTTTAGTTGATAAAAAGCTTAGGTAAATCTTTTCAGAAATTAAGGGATGAAATACAATGCCCAGGGCACTGAATTTAAAAAAGATGTCGCAGCCACGAGGAGGAGCCCGAATGGCAGCTGAGTCTGGGCGATGCGCTAGTAGTCGCATCCTCTGACGTCGTGAACGCAGCCCACAGCCCGCAGAGCACGCGCTCGCGCACAACACCACATTCTTTCCTTTTTCTTATTATGTTTCCTCCTTGTTCCTCTTGGTGATCGACCAGCTCACCCACTAACCCACTAAAGTGAGTTTGCTTGTGCTCAGTTTTCATCATGGTGCTTGAGAAATTGGCTTCTACGAAGCGCTGGTGGAATCACAGGACATGCGTGCACACGCATGCATGGATTTTCCGGTGGGGTCTTCCGTTTGGAGCCCCCCGCCCCCGCACTGTGAGGTAATCCCCGAGGCTCTGATCACGTGGCCCCGGCCTGGCTGTGAGCCGCGGGGGCTGTCGCGCCGTGAGTGCCGCAGGCAGCCGTAGCGCCTGGTGCCGGGACGTTGGGACGGTTTCGGTGTCAGTGGGTGACAGGCGTTTTTCAGCTGCACTGGCCTCTCAGGGGGCCGCCCGTGTGCGTGTGTCCCATCGTCACTACCTGGTGCCTGGCTCTATGACATGTGAGTGCTGATTCTGCTGTGGCATTTTTAACGCTCACGTTGCTGTGAACGGGTTCACAGCGCAGTCCACACTAAGTGTTACAAATCCCACAAGCTTGAGTTTGTGCGTGGCTAGTTAACATAGGATCATCTGTACATTTTAGTTGTCGCCAGGCCGCTGTATCATTTATCCACAGACGACATTGCCCATTCGTCCTAACGGAGGTGTCAGTGGCTGAGTGACAGAGACTGTTTTTGTAGCACGAGGTCATAATAAAATGCATGCTCTGTCAGGTAGGGCGGGGCCCTGGGTCCCACGCTGAGACTGGTTGGTGGTGGCCGTCTGTCCACGCCGGTCTGTTGCCGATGTGCGGGTTTAGGAGGTCCGTCCGTCCCTGCGGCGAGGCTGCCAGACCCGGGAGAGGCAGAGGGAGGCAGAGTTCTCCTGGAGGCCTCGGTCCCAGCGCTCCGGGAGGGGAGGAGGGGAGGTGGCGCGCCGCCCCGCTGGCCTCTGGCGCTTTTTCAAAGGTGCAGGCTATTTCCCAGTGAGGTCGTGTCCACCGTCCGTGACCCCGCACGGGCTCAGCCACGCCGGGGCTCAGCCGCTGTGGTCCCCTGGGAGGGTAGGGGACAACACCCGGCTCTTAAATGCTCTCAGGGCGGTGCTCACCTACGCGGCACGCGCCGCTTCACTTTGTGTGTCTGCCTGAGAGGGCAGGGGCGGCCTGGTCGCGGGCGCAGCGTGGTTCCCGGGTGCGCCTGGGCGGGCGTCCGGCAGGGATGAGCGTGTGAGTGCCGGCCCGCGGGGCGAGGCCGCCTGCCCTGGCGTGAGGGGGCGTCTCCAGCCCCCTTCCCCCGGGCCTTACAGAACAGAAGGTGAGGAACGTGGGCTTGTGCACGGTTCGCCCTCGGCCGTCGGTGCCCTTGGTCATGGACTTGGGACGCAGGCGGAATGATCAGTCCCCTCCTCTGCTGGGTCTCCCGCTGGCAGGCAGCTCGCCTTGGCCTCCATGATCGTGGGAGCCCACTCCTGCAGTTAGTCCCTCCGTTTCTGTGTCCTCTACCCACCCCCGCCCTTCCTTCCCGTGGGCTCTGGTTCCCTGGAGAGGCCTGGCTGGCCCTCGGCGCCCACTCAGCCTGCGCGCTGGATCCATAACTTCCAGCTGCCTCCCAGCTGCTCCAGGCCCCCACGCAGTGGCGATGAATTGTTTACACACTTGTCTCATGAATAAATCTTGGAGGGCAGAGTCCACTTCAAACCTGTATCTGCACTGTTACCACGGAGCCTAGGTGCGCTAGTCGTGAAGGCGGGCGGGGAGGAAGGAAGAAGAGGAGGAAGGGGGCTGAGAGTCTCTCGATGGGTTGTTCCTTGGACACTTTCTGTCCTTTTATTTTTTTTAGATCCTCGTTCACCCGAGGACATGCTTAGAGAAGGAAGGGAGGGAGCGAGGGAGAGAAACATCGATGGGAGAGAGAAACATTGATCCGTTGCCTCTCGCATGTGTCCCCACCAGAGACCAAACCCATGGGCAAGGCCTGTGCCCGGACCGGGGATCGAACCCAGACCAGGACTCAAACCTGGACCTTCCCATCTACAAGGTGACGCTCCAGCTGCCTGAGCCGCACTGGCCAGGGCTCCTGGGACGCTTCCTGTGCTAACTTTCTGGATGCTTCCCTGGGTCCTACACACCGGGCAGTCCCGCCGGGAATCCCTAGTCTCACTTAAACTTGTTTTCTGATGAATTCGCATGCTTGCTTAACTTTGCTCTCTCTTGAGTGGGCCCTGGTCTTGTCCTTGGTCGATGGCCAGTTCTCAGGGCCGTAGAATTGGAAGCACGAGACTGTCCATGAGCATCCCACAGAGCGAAAATCTCTGCTCCAGAAATCCCAAGTGGGAGCCATGTAAAACCATCTCAGAAATAAGTCCCCCATTTTGAATAATTGTTCATTTGTTACCGTCTCTAGAAATGGAGCCTTCAGAGGCGATAAGATTGCATCCCGTTGGATGCTAGAATATTTTGCATAAATAACCAATGTTTAATATTTCAAAATGATGGTACTAAAGTGTCCTTTTCTTTCTCTTTGCTGTGCTATAAATACAGCGGAACTAGCTCTGTACACTTGTCCTAGAATTAATCATTCCTATCTATAGTTGATGTTTACACCTTTAAATATTTATGAGCTGTGAGGTCCTTTCTTGTTGTTTACCCGCTCGGGGGACACGCAGACGCCCCACACTTCTTCCCCAGCCAGCACTTGTTCCCTTCCCGTTCTCGTGCCAGGCCTCTGGCCCGCCTCCAACTCGCAGACATAATTTTGGCAGGAGGTGCCAAAAACGCATTTGTTTCAACCGGAGTTTTACTGAAGTTGCTTTCACTCCCATCCCGCACACAAATGAGTGCGGCTTCTAAGGCATGGGAACTGGGCGAGGGCTCTCAGGGAAGCCGCAGGCCGGGTGTCCGAACGCCGCGGGTGGGCTGGACGTGCCCAGGGCAGTGGCGTCTGCAGTCGGGAGAGCGCGGATGGGCCCTGCGTGCGGAGTCCTGGTTCTGCGCCTCGGCTCGCGATCGCCGTGCGGGTGGCTGTGCGGACCACGGGCAGCCTCGTGGTCTTCGAGGTCGTGAGGGGATTGGGCTCAGGCCTCACGGCCGTCCTCCAATGTTTTATGTCGTTTTTCCTTCACTGCAATTTCACGAGGCAGAGTCCTTTGTCCACAGGAAAACAGTCGCCCTAACATGACAGAGAAAAGGCTGACGTCAGCTGGCCAGCGGAACATTACAGACAAAGAGACGCGGAAACCCAGCAAAACCCGCGTGATCTTTCTAATAAACGTGCACTTTGGATCTTATATTTAAAAGGACTTTTCACAGAACGGCGTGACATATGGCACAAATAAAAAGACCATAAAAAGACGCAGCCCAGCCAAAGAAACTACATGGAATAAAAGCCAACGAGAAGATTGTGTTTCCTCAACAAAATGGCATTTTTGCCCTGAGGCAGCCGCTTTGGGGAAACGTGCATGTGTAACAGTGACACAAATCAGGCCGCTCTCAGCCACAGACTTCCCTGAACTGGACACGCGTGCAGGTACCTGGGGCCCTGGACAGGGGGCTTGACAATGGAACCCGTCACGGCCATCAGCAGCCCGGCCTGGGAGGGGCCCGGCAGACCCATCTTGGAGCCCACAACAAGCAGGGAATTAAGCAGGAAATCGAAGGCTCTGATCAAAGCCATGGTCGCCTGTCATGAAGGATCCCGCCGTGGAAGGAAGCCCCTGTGCGCGCAGAGATCAAAGGTGAGGCCCACCCACACACCGCCAGGCTCTCTGCTCGGAGAAACGAAGAGGGGGATCGAGGACGCCACACCCCGAAGCTGCTCGGAGCCTGCGCGGTCCGGCCATGCTGCTCCGGGGTGGTGCGCTCGCCAGGGAAGGCGGCGGGCCCTGCTGGCTTTCTGATGGCGCGTTTGGGTTCTGCGCGGCCGGGGGGCGCCCTTGGCTGAGGTCGCCTCCTTGCAGTCCTGGGTCTGCTTCCAAGCCGAGGCCGAGGCCCTCTCCACGGCGGCCGGCAGCAGGCGCCGGTTTCAGGGTGAGGAACTACCGGCTGCTGCGCTGCGTGAGCGCGGGCGGCTTCGGTCCGCCGTCACGTGCTGGCTGTCGGCCTCTCCTCGCTCCGTTCACCGACCTTGGGCGACGTTCGGTGCCTGCGAGGGTGGCAGGCCCCTGACCTGCGCACCGGGTCCCCTGTCGCGCCGCTGCCCTGCCATTTGGGATGCACCTGAGTCAGGGCTTTCTCACCTGGGCCTCGGGGCAGGGACAGTGAGAGGAAAATGGATCTTGTCAGTCACTGTCCACCTGTCTGATACAGGCGCTTCGGTCCTTCGGGGAATTACCTGTTTAAAAGTGTTCAATCATTTGCTCAACAGTCATTTTTAACTGTCGCTTGCCACTCAGCTGTGCATATTCGAACCACCAAAAGCAGACGCACTTTTTACGTCTTATAAATTATAAGCTTCGTAAAGCTTATAGTCTGTTAGGCTGGACACACACAGTCAGAGTGTCAGGCGCGCGGGGTGAACTTGCGGCCCCGAGGCGCGCGGGCTGGGGGAGGGGCCTGGGACGGCCCACGGCGCTGGCGCGTGCTCCTCGCCGGGCGGCGCCGGCGGGGGTGGGGACGAGCGGCCGCGAGGGACGGTGGGCCGGAGCCACGTGAGTCCGGGGCGTGACGACCGTGGCTTCACTTTTCCTGGGGGCGGGCGGCGGGAATCGGCGCCGCGGCTGGGAGTAGCGCAGCGCGGGGGGCGGTGCGCCGACGGAAAGGGGGGGTTTAGCCCCAGGAATGTCTGCGTTGCAGGCCTAATCGGTCAGCTTCCCAGGGGGGAGTTTTGGGCGAATCCGTCAGCCTCTTTGAACCTCCAGCTACTGAATCTGACCCTTAGGTCGTAGAATTGTCCTGATAAACGTTAATGACCGCCATCGTCACCCCCATCACCCCCATCATCACCATCACCGTCCTCTCCCCATCGCCTTGGGGCCAGCACTGATTTCGGGCAAGTCACTTCGTTACTTTGAGTTTCGGCTTTACACTGTCGCCACATGGGGGTGCGGGGCCGGGGGGCTTCACGTCGCCTTCCGCGCTCCCTCCCCGTCTGCCCGCGCAGCCTGGCCCTGGCCCGCGCGTCCCCCTTGGGAACCCCGGAGCTGCGGGGCCGGGAGGCGTTGTTTGGGGGTGAATTCATTGAAAAGAAGTTCAGTTCCACTTTTTAGTAGCTTTTCTTATATTTTGAAAATTTCATTTTAGAAGTTTCTGTTCTCTTAGATTACATTTTATAGCACATATTTCTTCTGCTAAAAAGCCTTTAACGTGTGGCGGTGGGACGTTCCATTTCCCATTATAGTTAGTTTCTCGAATCATTCCCTTTGTAATCGTCACATTTTTACAGTCCTGTTTAAAATGAGTTTCGTTTTCCAACAAAAAATATCAAGCTGAGTGGGAAATGGAAATCCAAGGACTGTAACATCAAATGCTAAGGATGTGGCTTCGGGCCAAGGTTTTAACCACCACCACATCTAGAGAGATCAGCATAGAAGTGTTTTCTTCTTGTCCTATAAAATGCATAAGAGCACCTCTAAGATTTTTTTGGTCAAAATAAAATTTTATAACATTTCTTAATCTAGAAAAGGGAGAAGTGATTTACACCTTGTTACTTGTTTAAAGACATAACTATTTTGTTGGAATGGATCATCTTTACTCAGTTTATGCCTCACTTAAGTCTCTGTTGTTAGCCTTACAAAGTCTGCTTTTGACTATACTATGTGGAACATTTAATCTTTTCCTTTTTCGTGGCACTGATAGGCGAGAGAAAGCACGTGCTCTCCCGTCCGCTCTCCCTGGCCGCCAGGTCGCCGACGTCGTGCAAACTGTTCTCATTGTATTAACAATGGCTGGACTTCCCAGCTTGTTATTCTAAAACCTCACTCTCGTGTTTTCCGTGATCAGTACTCTGAGCACTTTCACATTCACTTTTACGCTGAGAGAACACACATCAAACATATTAGACAGGGAGCCCAGATGCCGCTGTCCCCAAATTACAGGTTAGAAAATGAGATGTTGACTCTCTCAAGGTCAACTGCATGTTGCTGGAATGAGAATCAGGTCCTGTGTCTCCTAGCTTCCGGGCTGGTCCACAGTCCCCAGGACCTCGCGCACAGTCCAGTGTGACACAGACCCCGCCCACCTGCGCGGGCGGGCCCCCGGCGTGAGCCAGGTCTGGTTCGGCCAGGCGGCCATCGTCTGACTGGCCCCAGTAATTAGAGCTTTAAATGCCTTTTCACATGGATCCCCCCAGCTGTCTTTTCTTATAAGAGATGTCACTTTTGGGCCCTCTGTATGGACACGCCTTTCACTTGTGAACGCCCCGCTACCGTGCCCGTGCCTTCGTGTTGGACGGAGGGCTGGTCGGTAAGCGCGGGCCCATTCACGGGACGGGGTGACCGTGCGTACCCTGATGCGGCCGAGTGGTGACCGTCATCGACACGGCCTGGCCGCCCAGGGGTTTGAGCACGTGCTCCGGAGATCTGGCCGATGTGGGTTTGAGCTTAACCTCAGGCCTTACTGACGAGCTGATAATGTTGTGCCTTTTCGAGTTACTTCGTGTTTCCGGACCTTACTCTTCTCGTCGGTAGACGGGAGGGGATCGTGCTTATGCAGTTTATTTGTTATAGAGGCAAGCGTCCCACTGTATTACACCTGACGTCCGGACAACGCTGGACACTCAACATTCCCCTCAGGGCTTGGGCCACCAGGGCGCGGGCGTGTCCGCTCAGGAGCCAGTGCCTGCCAGGCTCCCCGAGCTCTGGGAAGGGGGCCCGTGGGACCTGCTGCACAGAGGCCGGAACGGCAGAGGCGGCCCAGAGAAGGGTGCCGGCAGAGGGGCCGGCCGGGACCCGGGGGAGCGTGGGGGCCCCGTTGGTGGTCGGTGCCGGCCTCGGGGACGTGGGCGCTGAGCTCCCTTGGCTTGTTCTGCGGTTTGTGGTTTGTGGGCCAGTACATTCCCCTCAATTAAGTGGGATGGATTCGCATTTCTGTGACCCACTGATGGATTCCAGTAATGCAGCATCTTAAGAAATACACACCTTCCCCTTCAGGTGACATTACCACCCCCAGCGCTGTTGCGTAACTGACACACAAGGGCATGTTCTGAATCCCGGGCCTCGCGCGTAGACTGACAGGACGCCTGCCTCGGGTGTCAGGAAGGCCCCGCCTCCCAGGAAGCTCAGGGCGAGTCACAGATGGAGGCAGAAAGGAGGGAACGCTGTTTATTAATGCTCCCTGGTCAAACGGGCATCCACGCCTTTCCTGAACAAAGATGCAAATTTAACATTTACTGAGAACGGCGCATCAAGCCAGCTGCCACACGACACACTGTGCGCCTTTTGCAGCCAGGATGTCGTCCTCGTTTTACAAGAGAGGGTGTGGAGGGTCAAGGAGACAGAGTCTGGGTGGGGGCTCTACAGTCCCGCCCCCGTCGACTTTGGCCAGCAGCTGTCCGGGTTCCCTCACCCAAGGTCGGGCCTGCTTCCGGGGCAGCCCAGGCCTCCTGCCTGATGGGCCCCTCAGGCCGACTCAGGACAGCTCTAGGGGGAGCCCACTTCAGGACTCCCCAGAGGTGCCCCCAGGCCTCCGTGCCGCCCCAAAGCCCAGCTCTTCGTTGTCCCTTCCCCATGGATCTCAGATTCCTCATTGCTGATCTAGACCCTGCCCCCTGGGGACACCACCTGCTTGGCACCTTCTGAGAGCCCTGCCCCATGGCACGCCGAGGCCTCTCTGAGGAGGACATGTGGGCTGAGGCCCGTGGGGGCCGAGCGGAAGCAGGGCTGGGCCTTTTCTGGGTCTCAGCGATGGCCCTCGTTGTGGGGCTCAGGGAGCTGAGGGGCAGCGGGACCAGCCCAGCAGGGCCTTCGCCCCGGGCGAGGAAGCCCAGGCCTGCCCCCGCCCTCCCGCCCCCCTCTCTGCCCTCGCTGGGCCGCCCGCCCAGCTCCAGCTGCCTGGCCCTAGCCTTTGGGGCCTGTTGTGCCCTATGAAGTGTACTTGAACTTCATTCTCTTTCAGAATGCTATTCATAGTGGACCCTTTCATTCTTGTCCTTCTCACTGGCTTCCTACTATAATTGGAGTCTCAAAAAGCAGTTGTTTTCTGGGAAGAGGATGTTTTGAGCGATTAGTCGTGACTCAGTCAATTGTGTGTGGTTAAAAATCTCTTTATTAAGAGGCAAGCGTTCCCGTTGCCATGATTCAGTCAACGGGGATGGTTTCCTAGAATTTCATGTAATTATGAAAACTTTTTTGGGCATTTTAAGTGGTTATTGTTTGTGCCACATGGATTTACAATTAGGGGCCATTCTAGTGACTCTTAATAGAGTTCAGCCATGTCTTGGACACAGGGACACAGCCGGGCACTGTGCCGCCTGGGGTGTGTGTGCACCATCACATGGGGTCAGCGGCCCTGCCGAGCTTCCCGGGAGCCTCCCTTGGCCTCTCAGCCTCAGGCCCGAGCTCTGGCCGGGCCCCGGCCCCTGGCCCCACGCCCATCATTGGCCCTGTGCATCCTGAGCGAGCCGGGCGCTCAGGTATCAGAGAGCCCATGTGCCCTGAGGGCATGAGCCTCATGCAACGCTGGTCGTAGTCATGCGTGTCCAGCAACATTTGACAGGTCAGTTTTGGGTCTGGGAGGCCCAAGACTTTTCTGTCTGGATGACTGGAACCTGCTGCCTTGACTTCCCCCACCTAGGCTCTCGAGGGCTGCACAGGGACCTTTGCCTCCAGCAGCGGGCCTCGTCAGCATCACTGCTGACGAGGGGGTGGGAGCAGCAGGGGACAAGCACAATCAGGAAAGCCAGATGGTCTTCAAATGGAATTAAGTCTCAGAACTGTCTGCGTGGTGCCCACGGCCCTGGGGCCAGCCTGGCTCGGCGGCTCAGGAAGCTTTGTCTGTGCCCTTCTCTCCTGACCACGGGCACTGGACCCGGCTTGTTTTTCAGAAGCAAATGGGAGTCACGTGCAGGGCGAGCTGAGCTGCTGCAGCTCCCCCGTCAGTGGGCTGGTGGGTGTGCAGGCATGGCTCTGCCTGTGACCGCGGCACGGACACGGCGGCTCACGTGACACAGTGCGAGCTCAGGGCCCGGAACCGAGGGCCTACTCCTCAGCGAGACGCCTGTTTTATGTGCACCTGCAAGTAAACTACCGGACCTCAAACAGGCAAGAAAGGAGGGGAAGAGAGAGGCAAGGGAGGGAGGCAGGGGCAGCTTAGAGATGAGGGAACTTTCATATTCAGAAAATGGTATTTTCCCCCTGGAGTTTCATGGGTCAGTTGCCACTGAAGTTCCACGTGGAACTGCGGTTAAGAAATCACATCCCGTCCCTTTTACACTCATCACCTGTGTGCTCTCTCAGGCGACCTGCTCATGAAGGTTTCTAACTTGTAAGCGTACATGCAGTGGAGATCAAGGTACTGAGGCGACAGTCCAACCACAAAAACCATGTGGCCCTTTGGTTTTGAATAGCCGTCAAATCCAAAATACAAAGAATGGAACGGGTATTTAAAAATATAAGCCACAAAGTTAAGGATCAGCTCTAAAAGAGGTAAATCAGTATTAAAAGGAGATTATTAAATGTCAATAATTGTCCAGCGCAATCATCGCTGGGCTGTGATTCAGTCTTTCAGATTTTAATAAAAAGAAATTGCAGAGTATACTGGGTCCAGCGGAAGTAACGCCTGGTTGCCCCACATGGGCTGGGCAGAAGGACTGATGGGCTTGTGAATTTCGAGGCACGTTGCCTGGTGTTTGCATGGCATCTGCCTGTGGATCGTTTGCTCTTTCAGCACCTTTCCTTCCTCAAATGAACAGCTTTCCAGTCAGGGCAACATGAGCTTCCATGTGCACACACGTGAGAGAAGTGCAGTGCATGGACAGCATGGACACTCATGCTGGTGGGGGTGGCAGAGACATGGTCTGAGCATGTGTGTTCATGTGTGGAGGGCTGAGTGCTTGTGCACATGTGCACACATGCCTGTGTGTGCTTGTGCGAGCTTGTGTGTAGATGTGTACACAGGAATGTGGGCATGTACACAAGTGTGCATTGCGTACATGAGTGCTCATGTGCTTGCATGCGAGTGCACATGTGTGAGCAGGTGTGTGTGAGCAATGTGCACATGTGCATGTGTCTGGGGAGGAGCTTCCTCGATTCACGACTGCAACCATCGTTCTAATTTGAGGGAGAGGCTGTAGCTGTTCAGAATTACGATACTGAACACTTGATTCGTCTCTGGAAATTCGTCCAGGAAGCAAATCACGATTATAAGACTATCTGAAACAGAACTATTTTGCGTGACCTCCAGGTATTTGTCCACTGCCTCCTGCATGTTTCCTTTTTCTAACTGTTCTCTCCGGGGTGGTTTTCCTGACAGCCCAGGGGCCGGCCCACTGGGGTCATTTACTAGAGGCCGCGGCTCCTCCCACAGTCCCCATGGTGCTAAGTGGCCACTGATCTGGGAGCTGTCATGTCTAGAAACTGCTATGATGCCACAACATAATTTTGTCCCTGTCATGAGACCTTCACAGAGACCCCAGGGGGCACTCGGAGTGTCGCATCGCTGCATGCCGTGCGTGGCTTCCTCCCAGAGCAGTGACCCGTGGCTGAGGGGTCTGGTCCCAACACATGGAGACACCTGTCACTAGACTTCATGATTGGCATAAGATTAACCTGTTTTTCTCTTTGGTTTGTTTGTTTGTTTTTGTTTGTTTGTTTTGGTAATACCCATAAAAAGAATGAGAAGTAGTTGTATTTGGTAGCAACTTACTGTCACATTTAGGAGGCACACCAGTTGGTTTAGGATCTGGACCTAACAGACAGACCACGTGACACAGAGGCACACGCAACCACACCATAAAGGGGGCATTTTGTGATGTCCTGGGTGGCCACCTGGGAAGCTATGACAGGAGGAATGCCTCCGTGCCTGAGCTCCACCGGGAAGAGAAATGAACTGAGAAATGACGTTATTTTGTGTCATCATGGAAGCAAGCTCCAGGCAGATGGGGTTACAGGTAGGCGCCTTCAGCTTTCAAATGGCTCAGGCAGCCTCAAAGTACTCTGCCATTTCTGTACCCAGACCTTGGTGTTCCCATGGGAACACTAAGTGTAAAGTGGACCTGCAGATGGGCAGCATTCGGAGCGACGACAGGTATCCGAGAAAAATCGATGGACGATGTTCAGCCTTTACACCCTGAGCCATTTATCAGCTATTTTTAAGGATAAGGACAGAGTGGCAAACAGCCAAGTGTGAGCTTCCACCACACTGAATTAGTAACGTTTTCAGCTCAAACCATCTCTTAGTGAACAAGGTACCTAGGTCCTTGCATTGCCATGCCAGGTGTGAGCTCCTTCCTTTTACACACCTTTAGATCCTGAAAAGGTTTAATCTAACTGACGGGGAGCTATTTTCTGTAGCAGGTCTCTCTAGAAATCAGTGCAACATGTCTCATATTCTGTGAGTTTTCACATCAAAAATGCAATAAAGAGCAAACATTTAGTCATCTTTTCCTTTTCTCTCTGTACGAATGCTGAGGCTCAGAGCTATTGTTCTTCGGCCCGGGCCTGTGGCTTTGAATTCTGGAGCAATCCATTTTTCCTGGCATTTCATAAATGGTCCTTATTATTCAGCGAATTCCCTTTGAAAGTATAAACATTGGTCCTGATGTCTGGTCTTGGAAATTGATGGCTGCTGCTCTCCGGAGATGCTCGGGTTGGGATGATGGAAGGAGGGGGGCAAAGATCCGCGTCTGAAACAGTGGGGACAGCAGAAGATACCGGAGACAAAGCCAGGAGGCGGCGACTGTGAAATCTCCGGGAGTCGGGGCCGCGGACTGACAGGCTGCTTAGACGTGATTAATAGACGCCATAAAAATGAAGTGTGGGCCCGGGGCATCTCGCACCTCACAAGCCCCTTGAAAACGCTTTAATGCCTCTGCTCAGCAACCGCTTGTTTCTTCCCCTGTTGAGGGTGAAACCTTTGCGTGAAGTGCTGACCCTTTCCACGCTGTCCCGTGTGTTTTGCTGATGCAGTTCATGGGCAGGTTGGGATAAAATCAGGCTCCCGTCAGACGAAGAACCAGAAGAAAAGAGAAAGCAACGGAGAGGTCCGTGGTGCCTGCACAGACATCGATGGGTCTTACGGAGGGGAGGGTCTCTGCTAGGTCCGCGTCAGGATCCAGTTTAAAATACAACACGTTTAAAGACGTTCCCGGGAGACCGACGTTTACTTCACAGCCGGGAGTGATAGCAATTTCGTACCTGAGAAGATGTGGGGTTTCGCGGGGACTTTTCAGGAGGCCGTAGTGTTGCCGTGGATGGTCTCTAAATATTCCCTAGTAAAATATGTCAAGAAAGCGTAAAATCAGCCTTTTTGAAAGAAGATACTTCCTGGCACATGGTTTAACCGGCCACAGCAGAGCGAGGACCCGCACCGCAGCCTGGGCGCGCGGGAAGCGGCGGGCACGCACTCATGCCCGGGAGGCCAAGTCCCAGCGGCGCAGGTGCGGTTGCTGCGCGCGGTGTGACCGGGCGCCGTGGCCTGAGTGCGTCGCAGGCCGGCAGGCGTGGGAGGGCGCGGCAGGGGCGCCGGAGGCCCCGCCCCAGAGGCCACGATTGTGGCCCTAACCCACAAGGTTGCAGTTTCCATAAGGAGTCAGGGCAGGGAAAGCCGCGGGACAGGGGAGCTTCCGCTCGTTGCTGGACAGTTGGCGGCTGGACTGGTAGCTGTTGGGCTGAGGGGCCCGGATGTAGGAGGAAGGCGGGCGGGCATAGTAGGGAGGCGGCAGGCGCTGGGGACGATCCCGCGCAGCTGTGTGAGCGCCCTCAGCCACTAGCCCATTGGCGGTTGGTGGTTAAATGACACGCGGAGTACGGCCAAGCCTGCTGTCCCTGCCTGGCCCATCACAGCGGCGAGCCCGAGCCTTAGGATTCTGGCGCTTTCTGTGGAAACAGGAGCCCTGGGGAGACCCCGCAGCCCCTGCGACACCCAGGCCCTCCTGCCTGCTGTGTGCGCCTGCGCTCATGCAGCCCCTGGCGTGCTTGTGGGCGTTTCCTTCCCACCTGACCGCCCCGCCTCCTGCGTGCACTTGCGTAGCCTCTCACGTGCTTGTGGGCCTTTCCTTCCCGAGATGACCTTATCACGTGCGCAGCCTTCACGTGCTCGTGCGCAGCTCCTCACGTGCTCATGGGCGTTTCCTTCTTGCCTGGACCTCATGTGCTCACGTGCAACCCGCACGTGCTCGTGGGCCTGGCCTTCCGGCTGGGCCAACCTGAGGCCCAGGAGGCGGGGCGCTCCGTCTGGTCACCGCTGGGTCCGTGCCCCGCGCAGGACATGCGTCTGTGTCTGGCGTCCAAGAGCTTTTCTCTCCTCCAGACTCAACGGTCACCGGACAGGCTCGTGCCCGGCGGTGTCTGCTCACCTGCTCGCTGTGAACGTGCGCGGCCCGCGCCGCGCACCTGGCGCCGCCGGCGTAGCGCGCGGAGGAGCGCCCTGGGGAGGACGAGGGGCCGCGGCCTCAGTTTCCTCTGTGGAGAGTCCGCGCGCCAGCCTGCGGCCTCCTAGGGTGGGCCCCGTGGGTTCTGCGCCGCCGGGGGGACCCAGCGGGCGTCCTAGGAGGCTGCTTGGCTCCCCGTGAGCGGCCTGGTCGGCGGGGGCCAGGTGCGCGAGAGACGGCGCTCTGGCCGCGGGGTGCCGGCGTTCTCCGCGGGGCGCGGGCTGAGTCGTCTCCCCCGGCGCCCGGGACGAAGCCCCGCTAAGTTGCAGGTGAGCCCGTGCACCCCGGGAAGTGGGACATCGCTCTCCGCTCTCCTGTGTTTTCCGTCAGCGGCTGTTGGTTCTCCAGCGCCTCCTCCCCTAAAACTGCAGACGTGGCCACTGAATGTGCGCAGATTTCCAGTGCGCAGCGCGCGTGGCCTGGACACGCGCACAGGCCCCCGCGGGCACGCAGCGCGGCGGGAGGGCGGTCAGCCGCGGGTCGCGCGGCTCTTCTGAGTCGGTGCCCCGGGCCGGTCCCCCGCTGCTGACCCACGGGGTCTCTGCGTCGCGGAGGGGACGTGCGGGGCTCCCCCGGGCCCCCAGTCCCCGCGGGTGTCGGGAGCGGGCGTCGTGCCTGTGCTGCCCCGCGTGTCAGGCGTGGGAGGTCCGGGGGGTGATGGTAGGTCAGGGGGACCCGCTTTAGGGGAACGAGGGCGCTTCCGGGAAATGCCGGGCTGCTCCCGCCTCCAGGTTTGCTCCACAGAGGCGTGTCTGTGTTTAAAATCACGGCCGTGGTCTTGCTGGGTCCTCGCTGCTTTTTTCTGTTACGCCATTCTTTTTGGTATCTTCACTCACTGTTTTTTGTTTGGAAAACAGATCAAACGACACTGTGAAGTGTGATCTGGGGGAAAATGTGTGACGTAGGGAAGCCTAGAATTCAAGCAAAAGAAAAATACTTTTTTTTTTTTTTCCATTTCTTGCTCTTCTTTGAAAAACACTTATTTCGTCTATCAGGTTGGCTAAGAAGTCTGTTACTTTGTTCTGTAAAATAAAAGACACATTTTTCACTTTCACCAGTAACTTGATTGATTTGGGTATTTTAAGTACGTTGTGTGTCCTCTGCTGTTGGCTTTTGGGGGTAGAGGCAGGGGCGCTGCTGAAAGTCTTCCCTGCGTGAGACCGGCCCACAGAGAAGCATCATTTGGCCAGAACGTGAATAGGACCAAGAAACTTCGCAGACCACTTCTGACACATTCGCTCACTCACAGCACCTTCTCCATACACAGCACGCATTTTCTTCCCCTGCATTTCAGTTCTGTTTTTACGTATCTTGAAGTAGTAAAACATAGGATGCCAAAAACATTGTCTGTCTTCTTCCATTTTCAATATTAAAATGGCTACCCAAAAATTCACCAATTTTGATAAGTTTTTTTCAGAAAGCACACTGATATGACAGCCATCACAATACAACCTAACGAAGTTGTCTTGGAATAAAATAAGTTAAAGACAACTAAGCACTACTAGGTCCATCGTATGGAAAAAAACCCGAATGAACTTTGTGGTGAACCCAGCAAAAGGGAGTTGTGAAATATGTTTACATGGTACTTTGGGATTGAAAGTGTCCTTGCTGCAGTTATTTCTTTGTAACCAAAAGACGTGAAAACTTGATTTCATGTTTACTTTTGTGGGTGCATTTACGGATAATATGTTACTTAATCCTTGAGTTTATTTGCTTAAGTTTCTGTCCCAGATCAAGGCAAGTGGTTTTATTATGAAACTAACTCACAAATGTGAGAGCTGTTACAAAATCCAGCTAAAAGCCAAAACACTTTTATAGTTGATTCTCATTATTTATGGTAGTTTTGTTCTATGAAGATGCCAAAAGCACTGAATTAGAGGAAGCCAGGGCACTGCTCCTGGGACATGCGGGGCCAGTAGGTTCCTGCGACCCTGGGGTTAAGGCACTTGCACCCATCCGTCTGCGCACAGCCTTGTTCCACGTACGTTCCTGGTCAAAGACACCCTACCTGACACAGGTGCTGATTCGCGCCCAGGGAACATGGGCCCAGCAGCCCCAGGGCTCCCTTCTGAAGGACCCTCAGCTGCAGCCCACATGTCCCCTGCCGGGCTCACCCCCACGTTCTTGGACTTGCGGGCCCAGGCGGCCCTCAGCACAGCACTTCCGAACAACAGTAGGCGGTGAGTCATTTTACTGACATCACCAGCAAGAAGCATACAAACGAGGAAAACTGAGCAGGCCATGAAAAGGACATGGCTTTGATATGAAAATGGTACAGGGAAGGCAGAGTGTCATTTTGCTCAACCTCGGCTGGGCCTGTGTGTGTGTGAGTGCCGGGGAGGTGCTGGGTGCGGGCATGGGGGGCTCCGGGCCAAGGGGAATCTGCAGATGTGGCATCTCCGACTAAGGCGGGACAGCTCTGCCCACCTTTCAGGTTAGAAAGGAGAAACCTGGACCCTCACAGCCCCCGGATGGATTGGGAGGGGCCGCAGGGCAGTGCCTCCTTCCATCCCGTGGCTCCTGATGTGCTGAATCGAGCGCCAGCTCTCAGAAGCCTTGGCGACGAACGTATTCAGGTGGAGCCCTGTCTTTACCACTCTGGGCCGGCAGCCCGGGCCCTACGTCACGCGGGACAGAACGTGCGGGGTATGGCTGGACCACATGCAGAAATGCGGACGACGATGACAGTTTTAATTTTTTACTAACGTGGTAGGTGACAGCGTGACGTAGTTCATAGACGTGTTCTAGAGCCGAACACATCGTTGTGGCCTTTCCTGCTGTGAAGAGGGATCGCCTGCTTAGTACCTGCCAGTGACGATGGACATGCACCTCCTCAGCAAGGGCAGAGGGAGGCCGGTTAACAAAAGACACGGGCTAGTTTTGCAGGTAACAGATGTGGTCTGGTCACTGCAGGACACACAGACGTGAACAGCAACAGATCAGACTTCCTGTGCATATGCTCTGCCAGGGTTTTTTCACTTCTGTGGTCGCTTGCCCAACAACTGGGTCAGAAAACTACAGTTTTCCTCCCACTGATGGTTTTTTATTACTTCTCACTGAGAATTCCATACCCTCTCTGACCACGCACTTGGCTTCCCTGTAACTGTGTGGGTAGGACCGCCGATACCAGCTGTCATAGAAATGAGTCATTTCGTTCACATAAGCCGTCAAGAGAATTTTCTGGATGTTGATGTTTTCAATTAATAACAAACTGTTACTCTTCAAATAAGAGATTTGTGGAGGACAGCCTTCTCTTTTTGAAATACTCGGCTTTCTCAGAACGACGGTCAGCCAGTGGCACTGCGACCCCTGCCCGGGCCCTGAGTTTGTCACCGCAGGAGAGCGGCCTGGCTGCTGGCCCTGTGACCACCACCGTTGTGCGTCCCAAACACCACTTCTGGGGCAGGGCTTATACTTACCCGCGAGTCCCAGTGCTCGTTTGGTGTCAGCGTCAAGCAAAAGGAAAGCTGACGGGGGCTCGTCTTGCGCTTTCCGTGATGCTAGAACTCCCTGGTTCCTTTTAGCTCATCCCTCACTGCCTCTCCTGCCCTAACGAGCCCTGGGAGCCAGAAAGGCGCCCTCACCGCCTCACCCTCCCGAAGCGCTGACTCTGCTCTAGCTCTGGAAACGTGTCCAAGTGGCAGACGCATCATTTTCCTTGAGGTCGCTGAGCCGGGAGCCTGCGCGGCCTGCTGTGAAAGCGACGGACGCCGCTGCGCGCAGGGGACTGATCTCGCAGGCCCTGCGGGGCTACACGGGCATTCGGCTTCCCTCTCAGCAGGCACTTAGTTACCGCTGCTTTGCTTATGGGGATCAAGAGTCGGCTTTTGTAGTCGTTCAGTAAATCCTTTTAAAGTAATTCTTTTCTGCATAAATTATTACATCAGAGACGTCGTCCCTTGCTCCACAGCAGACGCTAATAATACAGCCAACAGAGTGGCTAGGTTTGCTTCACCACGCCCCAGGAGGTAAATCTTGTTGGGGGAAAAATTGATATCCTCACGTAAATGAAATGCTGTTTGCCTGTTAATGATTTTTATCAACTTGACTTATGGGCTTATCTTAAGACCCAATAAACATTTATTGATTGGTTGTTTGGATCTAAATACATAGATAACAGCACAGTGCTGTAGGTTAACTTTTGAAATAAATACTGTCTGTCTGTTCAGTGTTAAAGTCTCTATGCATTTGTGGAGGTTTAGAGTTGCTGAGATAGAAATTATTAAAGAAATCTTTCTTAGCTGGAAGAGAAATATCTTGAAGTCTAAACTAGCAGGACCCTTTCCCCATTTTCCTGAGGGAAAAAAGCAAATAAAAAGCAAACACCACCATGTGTATGGAATATGTAGCAATTGCAGGTCAGGCAGGGCACGGCCTGATGTCTGGTGGGACCCTGGCTGACCCCTGCACCGTTCCCCGCCGGGCTCCTGTCAAAGTCTCGAGGAGGGTCTGGGCCACCAGGGCACGCAGCCATCCCCAGTGCGTGACGCGTGTGCTTTGTGCCTGGCGTGTGCAAGGCGGTGCGCGACCTTACAGTGACAGCTAGGGTCAGTGAGCATCGTGGAGTCTTCTGACTTAACTGGGAAAAAGAAATTACTTGGAACCCATATTATGTGTGTGATACCATTAAACTGCATGTGCTTAGAAAAGCAAACAAAATGGGATTATGTTTTGCCTGATGGTCTGAAAACGGTGACCACAATCAAATTGTATCAGGATTCCTCATAATGTAATCGTCATCTAAGAGAAAAGCTTCTATTTCTTGTTCAGGTTTGCTATTGGTAGTGGATTTTGAAAGGTAGTTCTTTTAAAATAATTTTTGACTTTCTGAGTATTATATTGTTATGTAAAACATTACATCAGCGACAATACACCATGATAGAAACTAATGTAATCAGCATAAGGAATAACTTCGAGTCACTACCTCCCAGAATTTAGCACCTTTAGGCGAGAGGTTGACACAACTCGGCTTCTGAGCTGCTCACCGTGAAAGCGCAGGGCACCGTGCGCCTGACCGGCACAGCCACCTGTCGTTGATGTCTTGCTTTTTGTTGACTTCCTACTCCTTTATGAAACGTTCGCTGCTGTTCTAGATCCCTTACTACTGTAATTGCACACATGAAAGGGGTGATTAATAGGTGAAGCTGTGGCTTTTCTCCTCCCTCCCTTCTGTCTGTCCGTCGTGTTTTGGCCATTTCAGCCTGTAAGGCGCACTGGCCGCCAGTGCCCACCGCCGGCCTGCCGGTTGGAGGTCGGAGAGTGCGCGGCGCCTGCGTCTGCTGGGGTCTGAGAGGGCGCGGGGACCGAGGGTCTGTGCTGTGCCTGTGTGTGGAGCAGTCACCATGCCGACGAGGCCGGGCAGCGTTAGTCGTGAGCGTTCTTGAAACCCCAGAGCTGCAGAGGGAGCAGCTGCGTCAACAGGCTGCCCTCTGGGGGCAGAAAGGGGGACCCAGGCGCAGGGGATCAAACAGGAGTAGTTCTGGCCCCACGCTGTTCACAGCAGGATGGAGTCCCACTAGGAAGAAGCTTCTGCACCCCCAGGAGTGTCTTCGAGAGCGTGGGGGAGGGAAGGTAACTTTGCTTCCACCCCTTTAGGGTCTCTGCTGAGCCTCCTCCCATTGATAACGGTGGATTAATAGGAGGAAAACAGAAGTCCAATAACACGGAGACACTGGGAAAACTGAGCAGCTCCCGCACCGGCCCCAGCCATGAGCTTAAACACCTCCTCCTGACAAAGAGGGCACAGGCGTGGGGCGGGCACGCCGGGGCCTGTCACAGGCCAGGCCCAGTGCAGCCCATGGGCGAGGTTGCGGGCAGGCGCGGGGCCCACGCCCCAGGCACCGTGGGAGAGACCCCTCGCCCATGGAGATCCTGTCTCTGGGGAAGGCCAGTCCCTCTGCCTTCAGAGCTGCCCCTGGGCCGCGGTGTCTGAGGAACGGTCGGCCCGCAGCCACTCTGACGCCGAAGAGGCCGGCCTGGGCCGGCAAGGCCCGCTCCCCGCCAAGCGCCCGGTGGCCCTCGGCTGTGGTCTTGTCTCTGCCGGGCCGGCGGCGGGGCTGTTCCTCCGTCCCTTCTCGTTCCTTTGGCTGCTCTGTTAAATCGACATTGGACAGATTAATAGGAGGAAAGCAAAATTAACTTCTCATGCGTCGGAGCCACAGAGACATGGTGCCCAAGGGCCAGAGGGGGCCATGGAGGCTGGTCCCCGGCCCGAGCTCAGAGGGGAGGTGGCTTCCCGGGGCGGAGGCCAGGCCCAGGGCGGCGCAGACCGGCAGATGGGTGAGAAGGGCGACGTCTGTCGTGTGGGCAGGGCTCTCGGATGGCAGGTTGTCTCTGGGGGTGGCAGCTCCTTTTCTACCGGGGCCCCTACCCAAGGCAGAGCCGAGGCGTTTCCAGAGCCAGCAGGACTGCGGTCACCAGTAGCTCAAAGTGACCCACGTGCCAGCGTGGCCCTTCCGGGACAGCCCCCTCTGGCCCCTTCCGTCCAGAAGTAAAAATGTCAAGGACGATGTTGGCCCTGCCCTAAAAGAGGGAAACCCTGGCCCTCTGCCTCGGACGGCCCTCGGGATGGGAGGGTTGTCACGGCCATCGGACACGACGCGGCTGTGCTCCCTGGGCTGCGTGCCGGCCGCGGAGCGCCCGCGGCCCCTGCGGCCCCTGGGGGCCCGGTGTGAGACGGCGGCACGCGCGCAAGGGTCACCACCCCTGCCCGGGCGTCTCTCCCGCGTGGTGTCAGTCCAGGGAGCGGGGCGTGGCCTCCTCCCCGGGGGCGGGGGCGGGAATCGCAGCCACGGCACCCAGGCCGCCGTCTTGTCGTTCCTTAGCGCGGTGAGAAGGGCGGGTCCCTCCTCGGGAAGACTCTGGTTCCTCGCAGTGACCGGAGAGGCCAGACGCTGTGTCTGCCCCAGCGTGGGCCCGAGCCCACCCTGGGGACAAATGGCTGAGAAGTGAAAAGAAAAGGGACGAGGTGGCAGACAGGCCGGTAACAGCCGTCACCCTGTCAGGAGCAGGACGAGGGGGAGAAGCCTGAGCGCCGCGCAGGACGCTGGGGCCAGCGCGCGTGGGGTGTGTGGGGCGGGTTGGAGTCTGTGCACACGTGGTTGTATCACTGAAGTACTTGTGAAGTTGGAGACGGGGACGCGGAGGGACACGTGGGAAGGACAGATGGCATTGTGGGGGAACAGAGAGAAGTGCGGGACCTGGTTCGTGAGGATGGCACGGGCGGGACAGACCCACCTGGGAGGGCTAGACCAGAGGGCTGGGGCTAGAGGGCGGGGCGGCAGGCGAGGGCGGGACCGCGACCGGGAGGGCGGGGGACGGGGCGGGGCCGACAGTGAGAAACGGGAGGGGCGGCGGAGTCTCCTCTCTCTGCATCGGCCTTGCGTGCAGCAGGGAGCGCGCTGCGACCTTAGGCTCCTCGGGATAGTGTGCTCATGAACAAACACGGGATTGCTGGACGCGGAAAACGTGAAAACCGTCCAGAACTTAGGGATGGTTTTAAAATGAGTTGTTTTTTAAAAAAGTAATTGTTACAATAAAATGCTATGTAAGTTTTTTTTTTTTTTAAATTCCAGATTTCTTGCCTCTGGTTGACCTTTCTCCAGGGTTCCCAGACGGGGCAGGTGCTGCTCTCGCGAGCCCGGGTGCTGCTGGCCTGTCACTGGGAAGGGCTCTGCCGAGAAGGGCTCTGCCCTCGCCCGGAAGCTCCCGTTTCTGGTGCAGAGCCGCCTTTCTTGGCCCTGAACAAAGTCGCACTGTGTGAGGGGTACATGAAGCAAGGACAGAGGGCAGGCGTCTAACGCGGGGCAGAGTCGTGCCGGAGAAAGAGAGTTGGGAGAGGCGGGCTGTGATCCAGCTGCCGAGGCCTCACCAGCCTCAGTGGTCGCAGATCCTGCGCAGGGGCCAGGGGTGGTGGGGGGAGCCGCAGGCACGCCTTCCACTCGCAAGCTTCCTTCCCGAAGACGCCCCTGCGTAGAGCAGCCCGGGGCTCGCTCTGACTTCTCCCTCCCGTGATTTCTGGTTCTTAGGGTTTAGAAGGTGTATTGTCTGATCGATCGTTTCGGATGAGACTATAATCCACAAAAGTTTCGCCTCAAGTTAGAAGAGAGGGAAACTTCTTGGTCGAGATTTTTAAAGATAGGATGTGAAGGTTTAGACTACTTACAGATAATTTTTTTCCCTGAAGAAAATATTCTTCCCATATTTTGGCCGATTTTTCCAGGAGGCAGTAGTTAAGAACTGATGAAGTTAGTAGGAAGCTTTCTGTAATTGTTCCATACTTTGCTTAATTAACTTGATGTGCTTTATTCTAGCTTTTTTATAGCTGATAGTAAATAAATATCTTTAGATTTTGATATCTTGATTATATCAAAATGGTTGTATGTATAATAGTTAAACACAGTTGTTCCAGAGAGACACTCTGTTGGCTTTAACTCACAGGACTGGGTGCATCTTGTGTTTCCGTTTCGTTCTCTATGAAATGCATGTCGTTGTTACACTAGTATCATGTCTGCGTCATGGGGGCATGAAGGGGGTTGTTCACGCATGAAAGCCGTGAGGTCACACAGGGCCTGCTGAGCGAACGTGAGCGTCGGGCAGCCGCCGCTGCTGACAGCTCACAGCTAATGGTGGTGGTTTGCTGATGGTGGTTCACCAGCGGTTTCTTCCACGTGTGGATTTTGATAGAAACCACACACACGCACGCATACATTTCCTTAGTCTAATTAGTGTGCGGAAACCTGAATAGAGCGAAACAAAGGTCTGAGCCTTTCTACACTGAAGTGCCCGAGGGTTCAAAGGTGCGCACAGCCCGTCCCTCGTGTGTGGGCCTCGCTGACGCCTCCAGAGCAGGACCCCGACCGCACGCAGCGCCCGGTGGGCCTGGGGCAGTGTGGGGCAGGCGTGCGCAGGCCAGCTCTTCCCTGGGCAGGTCCCTCAGGGTCCCAGGCTGCGGCCCCTGCACGTGAAAAGTCACTCTCGGTCCCAGGAGCTCTGACCACCCAGACGGGCCCCCACCATGCCCACGCCACGGGGGCGGGGGGCGCCCCGCTGAGGTTCAGTCCTAAAGGCGGTGTGAAAGGCCCGCTCCCTCCTGAGCTGGAAGGCCCCTGGGAGTGAGGCCAGGGGCTGCTGGTGGCGCCTGAAACTCCATTAGGGCTTGAGAAGTGGCCGCAGAAGTTCGCATTCAGGCGGGAACCCACCGAGCTCCTGCCTGAGTTTGTGTATGTCAGCACCTCCGCATTAGTCCTCAATTAACAGCCCTCCCCTCCCCCCGGCTGACCAGGACCCCGTCTGTGAGGGGCGTGTGAGAAGCGGTTGGAGCTGTGCCCCCAGGCCAGGGTGCGGGGTCGTCCTCTCCCTCCCTGCACTGAGTGGTCTTGGCTTCTGGTGGTTTCCTTTCTTCCCTTCCCATGGTGATGAAGAATTCGAATGAAACGTCAGGTAGCATCTACTTAGTAAGAACGCGGATGTGAGAGTAAATAAGAGAAAAACCAGAAATACGGTCTGTGGGGTTCAGCCACAGTCTTTTGCTCATTAATTAAGCCAGTGGTATTATTAATGGTACTAGTTTAACCAGCGTAATTATCAGTGAAAGCTGCCATTTTTCCAGTAAAACCCACTTGCTCACAGTGAGGCCCGCATTACATGGCCCTCCTGCAGGGAGGGGTGCACACGCTGCAACCGTCCCGCGCCCCCCGCCCCGCGACCTGAAGCGCTGCGTGTGGGTGTGGCATACGGTGCGGTGCCCCCTTTGTGGAGCCAGAAGCCACTGACAGTTGTTTCAGGGTCCCCGTGTGTGTGAGGCACCTGTACGTCGACTCAGGGTCTGGGCCAAGCCGGAGACTGAACAAAAGCCTGGTCGTTTTCTTTGGGTTTGTCCTTTCCCAGTTTCAAGGTGTCGAGCGACTCAGATCACACTTCCGGCTTCTGCAGGCCATCGTCACCAAGGGGGACCACAACGGGCCAGGCCCACGGCAGGCGGGGGTCCCATCATGAACGGGCCCAGGGCCTGATCCCAGCAGTTGCTGTTGCAGCTCCGTGACTGTAGCTCTTGCCATGTGGCGAGAAAGCAACAGGTAAACCATTCTTAGTCCCCCCACGCCCTGACCACTGCGCGCGCCTGTTCAGTTATTTTCCGGAGGCCTGCATCTGGCTGCACAGCCGCAGCGATCCCTCCCGGGGCTGCAGTGACAGCGGCTGATCTGTCTCAGGCTTCCCGGGGGGAACAGGGCTGCCTCCGACGTCAGGGCTCCGAGCGGCCGCGCTGGGCAGGGCTGTGTGTGTCCGGGGTGCTTCTGCGCCCCTGTGGGAAATGCCGGGCGGGCTGTCCCCACGCGCGCCCTGTGCTGCGCCCGCCGCAGAGATGAGTGCCGGGAGCAGCCGCCGCCGCGGGCACTGCTGCTCCCTGTGATTGGCCTTGTGAGCGTGTCTCTTCAGGAACCGGACCTGAACGTGGTCCTGCGTCAGTGTGGCCGGCGCCCAGGGTGCGTGCGGGGAAAGCTCCCCAGGTCGAGTCTGCTGTTTCCCGCCAGCTGCCGTGACAGGCTGCCCTCGTCACCCCCTTGGAAGGCAGTTGGGGGTCTGTGTTCTGAAACCCCGGTGCGTGAGCCAGGGCGCCCTCCGCTGCTGGCAGGGCAGCGGGACCGCAGTGTGGCAGGGCTGCAGGCGGAGTGGGGGGCTGTGAGGGGCGCCAGCCCCGCCCCTGCTGCGGGACAGATGCACGTGGCCTCGGCCCGCGGTCCGCGTCTGTAGGAATGCGCCCCTGTGCCCGGTCCGCTGGCTTCGGCCATGGTGTCCTTGGGGTGGTCGGTGGCAGGCAAATGGGCAGAGCCACAGTGCCCGGCCCCGCGTCTGGAAGCAGAGGGCGGAGGCGGGTGGCACGCGGCCTCTGGTCCCCGGGGAGTGGCTTGCAGGGCGCCAGGGCGGCCTGTCTGCCCGGTCGGTCCGCAGCGGTGACAGTGTGCGTGTGCCACAGGTGCCGCTTGGAGACGCAAAGAGCTCATTTCCTGGTTGCCGCGTGGGAGCCCTTCTGTACCGTGTGCGCGGCTGTCCGTGTTTCTCTTTTCCCCGAGGCACGTCTGGGCCTGCCGCTCGCCGCGCCAGTTGCCGCCGGGACATGGAGGTGGTGTGGAAGGGCGCGCGGAGGCCGAGGGCAGGGACGGCTGCCTCCTTCCCAGGGCCGAGCTGGGAGGCAGGAGGGCTCCACCCAGCCTGTCCATGCGCACGGGGACGTGTGGGTCCTCCCTGTGCGTGGAGTCAGTGTGACAGGCACTGAGTGTCAGGCCGCGGCCGCCCACACCTGGGCCTCGCTGCCTTTGTCCTCGCTGCGGTCCGCGCTCCGTCCTGAGTCCCGTGAACTGCTTCCATCCGGTGCGCGGCGCTGAGCCCGGGCTCTGTGAAGACAGACGAATGGGAGTACGATTTCACAGCGGCTTTTCCTTCGTGCCTCTGAGAGTGAGGTCGTCCCTTTTCACCCTGGAGGCCATGTGGGGCTGTTTCCACTGCCCAGGGAAGCCTTGCGTGGCGGGGTCACATGTTAACCCCTGGTGACCTTTATGTAAGCGTGTTAAGTCTCAGGTGAGTTGCAGCCAGTCCCTGAGGGGACGGGGGGCAGTGGCCTCTGACGTAGCCTGAACCGTCACTCGTGTTCTGGAAGCTGAGGGCGTCATCGGTGTTTGTGTTGCCTCTTGACGGACAGTCTCGTTTTCGGCCAGGCGTGCAGTGTTCCGCCCTCCTCATGGGGGAGGCTGTCTTGGATCAAGACGGCCTGGCTACCACCACTGAAGAGGCACAGGTCAGACCGCCGCTGTTGAACCGTCGGTGCCCCTGGGCTACTTTACCGCAGCGACGAGAGGCCACCGGGCACCTGCCCGTGGCCCCAAAGGCGTGTGGACCGGCCTGCCTGACTCTGTGCTCACTAATATTTTCCCCAGTTCTAAGTGAACAACTAGAGTAATTGATTTTTATGGACAAAGAAACTTATGTAGCTGAAAATCCAATTAGCGCATTTTGGAGCAAAGTTATTTTTTAAAATACATAGTAAATAATGTTCATATGCCTCTTATCACCGTGTTGGGAAGAAATGAAAGCGTGAGAGAAAGGGGAGGAAGGTTGTCGTTCTCATCTTTCTCCTCCCGCTCTGAGCCCTGGAGCCAATGACACCGGCGTCAGGGAAGCCGCCGCCGCCCTCTGGGAACGTGACCCACGCCGGCCCATTGCAGGAGTGGTGGTGGGTCCCAGCCTTCGGCCCTTGGGTTGTCTGCTCCTCGTGCCTCACTCTCCACCTTCCACTAGTGCGATACCTTTAGATACGGGGAGTTACTTTGCCAGAAAAAGGAAGAGTGAATTGGTGATGCTTAATGAACGAGCCCAGTGGGTTCGATGCCCAGTCGGAAGAACGGAGCCCTCATCAACGAGGAGGCCCACGGACGCGGCCCTCACCCGTCAGCCCTCGGCGCCCCGGGTGCCTTCGCCGCACAGTCCTCCGGCTGAGAACACGACTTACTGGGACAGTGTGTGGTTTCTGGGGGAGCGTTACCAACTGTCTTTACTCAGAGCAAAGAGGAAACACTAGGTGTATCTTTGTGGCGTCTTAGAGAACAGCCTCACAATGAGGAAAATCACCGCCAGCAGGAAGACGTATCTGATTTCTGTCATGTTGCCCCTGCAGGGTATGTGAGCTTCGAGTTGGTGTCATTCTGAATTTTGTTTTTTTTCCTGACTTTGCAGGTCAGCCCGCGGTCAGAAGACGCATCGAGATTGCTCTTCTGGGTGGCCCCGTTCCTGAGGAGCCATGGAGGCGCCGTTCAGGGCCAGAGGATTAGTCTTGCCTCTCATTTTCTTCCTGTTGGAACTTGCCACCGCCACAGAAATACCACTTTCAGGTAAAGAGGCAGCTTTAGACACCAGCTCTGGAATTTCACCATGGGTGTTGATTCTAAGAAGGGCAGCCCTCCGTCCTCAGTTTACTGGTGCCTTTCGGTTCCGGGCGGCTCACGCCAGGTCTTTGCCGCCCAGGCTGTGGCCCCCTTTGCAGATGAGCTGGGGACTAGGGAGCATTGTGCCACGTGAGATTCTCTGAAATGTGACCCATGGCGTTCCTTTTATATACGCAGGTTTGCTTATTTTAGGGACAGTTATGATTTAGAAATTATTGGTACTCAGCTGATCATGGTAGAAAAGAAATGGAGTGGACTTTGTATTTTCTGTAATGGAAAATGAGTTAGGAAAGATGAGTTAGGAAAATGTTGAATGGCCATTTTTATACCGTACAAGTAAACACATCAGACGGTATCAGCTGCAAATCTAAGTATGTGCTGTGTGAATTTATATCACGAGGTTAGTCAGTGGTTTTATGGAACTACACATCTTAGCACATGCTGGTAGAAAACAAATGCAGATTTTTGGAAAACGTTTAAGTGAGTCTTAATTAAAAGTTCAAAAAACAAAGTGTCTGCAAACACAACGCGTGTAATAGTGCATTAACCGTGCCGTGTAGAAGTCTGGGAAATTTCTCTGTGATATAAGCATGTGGGACTCAGAAGACCTTTGAGAGGCTATTTAGATGTTTTATCCATAAGGTCAAAGCGCCATCACACTGTGCCTCCCGCATGTGGCTTCGAGAGTTGGGTCACTAGAGGCGCCGGCCGTGTATCGGCGTCTCGGCCCGGGGAACGGCCTTCCCGGCCGCCTGAGTTCCCGAGGGTCGGCCTTGGCCTCAGAAAGTGGAGCACACGTTGCAGGTGGGAACACCGAACGGGATGTGTCCTTCTGAAAACTGAGTGCCTGCAAGGAGAAGAGGCTGTCGCTCTGTGAGAGGGGACGCGATGCATTTAAAACCACTTTCTGGGGCCTCCTGGGCTGCCCGGCCTAGAGCCTCACATCGCACGCCCTGGGTGGCCCCGCACGTGCCAACCCCAGGCCAGAGTCCCTTCTCCGCTCCCTGGAGGGCGGCCAGGCCTCCGTCTCCAAGGCCCCTCCTCTTCAGGAGCCCCGCCGAGGTGCAGATCCGGGGGAGACGCTCTGTGAGCATGACAGGCTGAGGTCTGCTGGCTCGCACCCAGGCGTGTGCGCCGCCCAGTTGTAGGGGCGCCGGAAGGAGCGCACAGCAGTTCGCCCGCGGTGGGGTCTTGCGGTTGGAGGCGGTAGTGCCTGGTCAAGAGCCGGGTTCCTGGCGATCCTGGTGGGAGAGGGGTCGATGATGTCCTGTTTCCCCAGCGTGATCCCTGGCCCGCAGGCCCGACCGTGCTCTCTGAGAAGGTCTGCTTCCTCTGCGTCCGCGCGTTGTGTTCATCGGCGGCGAAGGTGGGAAGTTTTGTCTTAATCCGCAGCACTCGATTCAGTCCTGGTTGTCTCGGCTCCTCACGCATTTTCATGCTGTGTCCTTAGACAACACTTGTTATAAAATATTAATGACATGTTTTCAGAACAAGTGAACACTCTGCATTTAGTTCAGCACTCTAGAGCACTCGCTGGCAAACAAAACGAAGGCAGGTATTCAATCTGAATGTCAACGTGTCGGGTGTCTCTGTAATTGGCCTAATTATGGAGAAAGGATTTATAATGTAGAATATATATTCTTATAACACCCAGAGGTTACGAACGCCATTCCCCGAGTAATTAGTTATTGCTGAAGCTTTACAACCTTGGCAAATTTAGGCGAGAATAATGTTCTAATAAACAAGTCGTTCACAAGTCATTAGCTGCTGTCTCGGGGACGCGTGCTATTGTGCTCCGTCCCTCACCATTTATAACTGCAGTAAAATTTAAACGTGTGAATTTGCAGTGAGTGCAAGGCCCACTCTCCTTAGGAAGAGTAGTCGTCAGAAACAAGGTACACGTCAGCGGAGGCACGGGTGTTTCCTGCGTGTTGTTATCTGTTAATGCCTGGTGGATACGGCTTGAACTCAGGTTCACGTCCCTAAGGCAGTAAAACTCAACTGCCAGATTCATTAGGCAAAGGGACGGCAGAGTGAATTGGGAAGTTGGGACTGGCATGAGTTACTGTCCCAGGCCGACCCTCTGTCACATGTGGCCCCTCAGGGTGTCAGAGGGGCGAGCGGGGCGACCACGAGACCAGGCCTTTCACAACAGCCCTCCGTGCAGTTGCGGCTTTCCCACCGTGCAGGCCCTCGCACCGTGTCACAGACGCTGTGGGCGGGACGTCGTGGCCCAGGCACAGATCAGGGCGTCGGCACCCGCTGGGCTGGATAGTTTCAGTGAGGCAAAAGCGAAAACAAACAGGTTTGCTTTCGATTCTCCTTGTTGAAGCCGTGGAACAGTGTTGCCCTGTGTCCACCCTAGAGCGCATTCCCCTCCCGTGCCGTGCGCGGGACCAGGAGGCATTCACAGAGCGGCTGCACGGCGTCACAAAGTGCCACCGTCGCCTCTGGCCCTCCGCCGGGCCCTTCTGGGAGCACCGTCTGGACTTCAAGGACAGCGGACAGGTTGGGGCCACACTAGCAGGGCCTGTGGCGGCTGCCACTCAGCACGGATCTAGGGAGCCCGTCACGTCAAGGTAGACAGAAAACTGACAATACACGTTGTCATTGATTAAATTTGAGTGTTTGAGCAAAATTGAGGATGGTAGCAAACACGTGTTCCCCACTCGGAGCTTCATGGCTTCCGACAGCCAGAGCTTTTCTGATCTGATCAGTGAGATAGTAGCAAACGTGCGTTTGGGGTATCGCGCAACGAATGTGTCAGCGCTGGGGGCCCTAACCCAGTGAACCAGTGCTTTTCCCAAACGGTTCTTGTGTGGTGTTACAAAACCACGCGTGACTGAGAAGGATCCACGGGTGAGACGCTTTCACAGGACAGAGTACGCGAGTGCCGCTGCGATGCCAGAGCCCACGTGGCGGTGGCTGATCCGGGCACTGCCGCAGGGTGGGGCCTGGGCACCGTCCGGCCGTCAGTGGGGCTGCGGACCACCTCCCGCTTTCAAGGACAGATCGGCGTGGGGCTGGACTGTCGTCGTATCTCTAAGCACCGACTCCTGCAGCAGGTTCGAACCAGATGCGTGTGAGAACCCCATCTGCCGTGATGCAGATCTGCAGCGAAGGGGGACTGTGCCCTGTTCTCATTACAGTTGCTGTTTTTGATAAAATACGTGATTTTTTAACATGGAATGGGATTATTTTAATTTCTAACGTGGTAAATACTGTTCTGTGTGACTCCTATGAACAAAGCCACTTTAGAATCGTGTAGAATTTTTAAGAAAGTCAGGTGACCCTGAGACCAGAAGACTACAGCGGCCTGTGCAGCTGGAACCCCTGGTTTTATGGACGCGGCAAGCGAGCGGGCGGGGCGGGTGTGATGTGCCGGCCGTGGGCCCTCCCTGTGACCCACCCCACTCTGCAGGGTGGCCCCTCCACGTCCGTCTCCTAGACTTTCTTCAAGTTGCGTTTCTTAGAACGTATTTGCCAAAGGCAGGTTCCCGCCGAACGGGGGGCGCCTCTTGTGAGCCCAGCCCCCGTGGGGCCTCGAGGGGGCGAGAGCCGTGCTCAGGGCCCTGTGTCCACGGGGCGGCTGCAGGGCCTCGGTGACGGGCCTTCACACGGGTCGTGAGCCGCGCCGCGCTTCCGCGTGGAGCCCAGCCTCGCTCTGCAGCCTCGGCGCACTGCACGCCCGTGCGCATGTGTGTCGTTCCTGCCGGGGGGCCGGGGAGCCGGCCTCGCACCCCAGAAGGCCGTGGGGGACGCAGGGAACTTGGGGAATGGGGAGGAGAACGGCAGGCAGCCTCCGGGAAACCGCTGACTCACGAGGGGGGGTGAGCTAAAAATAGAGGGTGGGGAGGCCGTGTCTTCCCTGGTAATAACTCGTCAGACGGTTCATTACCGTGGATGCAGGTGTCGGTTCGCGGCCGGGCCGCGGCCCTGGCGATGGGCCGGCGCCCGCTGTGAAATGAGATCAGCTTCTGCACCGCGTCAGCGCTGTGCGTCTGCGCCTGGAAACTTGTCACGGTCCCCGACTCGGTGCGGGGGCATCGCCGAGGATGTTTACCCGTGTGTGTGTTACATGGAACAAGAGGAATGAAAATAAAACCCAGTGTCCAATAGTAAGAAAAGTATTAAATGTGATCACATATCAATGGAAAGAAGTCATGTAAAAGTAGTAAGTTTCATATAATGTCTGAGAAAACTATAAAGAAATATGAAAAAAAAGACCTGCCAAAATGAAAGAACTAAGTGATGATGAACAGGTACTTCAACAGAGACGAACTGCCAATAATTTAAAAATAGGTAGTTTAAAGCGGTAATGATACTGCAGTTTTTTTCTGCTTTAAAAAGTGGCCCATCATTACGGGTTTAAATCCTGGGTGCGTGGGCACATGCGGCAACATGAAGTAATGGCCAGGGATTGTGCTCCTTTGAATGAAGTGCACTGTGCAGAGAGGAAGTCAGATTTGTTCCATAGTTTTCACTCTTCTATAGACCTTTTGCCTATCGGTACAGAAAGCATGTTTTTTAAGGTATTTCTGTTAGAGCTGGATTAGCCTCACTCAGTGGTTGAAGACTCTTTTAAATACCTTCTTTTACCATTTAGTTCAACAGGTTCCAACAATCACAAAACAGTCGAAAGTACTGGTTGCCTTTCCCTTTGATGAATATTTTCAAATTGAATGTGAAGCTAAAGGAAATCCGGAACCAAAGTGAGTATTCCTTCACCTGGAACAGTTGTTTGAATGTGTGAAACTTTCTCCTTTTGACTCCAGCCGCAGCGAGCTTGTTGTGGCTGAAGGTTAGGGCCACCAAAGCACGTGGCTGCGTCTGTGCGCGTGCAGTCGGGCTCCGCCCCCATGCCTGTTTGCCAGCTGAAACCGTGTTACCATGCAGTAAACCGCCATGTGCTGGGTCCTCCGCAGCGGCTTCGGCCCTGTGAGAATGCCCGCCTGTCCCTCGCCTTCCAGTGCGCATGGTGCCCGGGGATCAGCAGACGGCTTTCTGCTTCATGAGAGGGTGTGTTCGCTGAGCCAGAAGTTGACGCGTTCATCAACAACGTCCTGTGCACGTTGATCACTACGTGTCTTTGAATGTGACACCTTTGTGGCTCTGAACAGGCCACGACTGGTATTTTTCGAGCCGCCGCAGGACTGCTCAGTCATCAGGTGGCAGGACACTGTCTACGGGTGCGTTACCACCTGGGGTTTTCTGTGACGTAGATACTTGGTGCTGCAGGTCATTATAGGGGCTGACGACGTTATTTCAAAGCACCGTCTGTGTTGGGGAAGGAAGAAGTGTATGCCGAGAAGGGGGGGCGTGGGGGAAATTCTAAAGTTCCAGGCGGCAGACGATGGGCAGTGAAACTCCGTAGTCCTGTCGATGTGCTGACTGTTCTAGATCCGTTAGTGAGGCGTGCGTCCAGGGAGGACGCAGTGTGGGTTCTCCCCGCCGCAGCAGCTCCTGTCTCGCCCTCCCGCCCGTCCAGGCTGCTCCCGCAAAAGGGCTGCGGCCTGCGTGTGCTCACCAGCAGGGGCCGGGTCGCGCTGTCCCCGCCTCCGTCCCCTCGCAGGGTCGGGGAGGGAGGGCAGGGATGCGCTCTTTTATAGGGACCCTGATCCCCTTAACGGGGACCCCGACTCGTGACCTCACCAACTGCCACAGGCCCCGCCCCCTCACACTGTCACACGGACTTTGGGAGACAAACTTTCAGTCTACAGCAGCTTGGGAAGTGTTTTCTACCATATTCTAGCAAGCAAATAAATGTGTGTGTGTGTGTGTGTGTGTGTATTTTTTTTTTTTTTTACCATAAATGTCTTGGTTTTATGTATAAAGGTTTGTGCATCTCTGTATAAATACCTCAGGACGTGTTAAGAGTTTCCCACACCATTAAGCCGAATTTTCATTACAGATTTACGTGGACTAAAGATGAGAAGCCCTTCGACCTCTCCGATCCTCGGGTCATTGTCTCCAACAACTCAGGAACCTTCAGGATCCCAAATGAAGGGCACATAGCTCACTTCCAGGGGAAGTACCGCTGCTTCGCTTCCAACCGGCTGGGGGTCGCTATGTCGGAAGAGATAGAGTTCATCGTTCCCAGTGAGTATCCCGTGGAGGCCGCAGGTTCCGGATGATTCTGTCCAGGGTGAGGCCGGAGCTGCTCTGGGCCCCGGTGAAGCAGCACACCGTGGTTCCAGTGGCTGCCCTGTGCCCCACAATTTGTTGACTGGGGGACTGTCTCCCAGGACTGACGCTCGGAAGTGGCAGCCGGCAGGCGGCGAGGTGGCCGCGCTCCGCTCAGCAGCCTGGTGTCTAATCTGGGGAAACAGCGTCTGGTTCCGCCTCACGGTGAGAACCAAGTCACACGTGGTAGGGTGGGTTCAGCCGGTGGTGCTGCAGTAACAAGCCACCCCCAGCGCCTGCTCATGCAGGGCTGCCCAGTTCAGTCTTCGCAGGGACCACAAGCTACTTCCCTGCCAGGGGCGTCATTTACCCATGGTTATCACGGAAACTAGGCCGTCATCCCCACCACGCTGGGCTCTGTGGCTGGGGCCTCTGATGACCACCTTCCTCAATCTGTCATTTGTCTTCCCGATCTTAAGGGACCCAGAGTCTGGCAATTCTAACCAGAGGCTCGGAGAATAAATTCTTAGGTGTAAAACCATCACCCACTGCTGGGTGGCAGTTTCTTCTCACGGTGCCCTCGACACTGAAGTGCGGCGGCTCGACAAAAGTCGTGGATACTGGGGGAACACTGGGGAAGAGCACCCACATGTCCCAAAAACAAGTCGTGCAGAGCCCGTGTCCTAAACGTGGGGCCGGGGACTTGATTTAAATGACTGCAGAGGAGAGGACACGGATCAGCTAAAATGCACGTGAAGCATGCCTTCCGAGTACACCGGAAGGGCAGAAAAATGTGGATGGCCATCGAGCTGAGGTTTGAGGAAGAAAAAGTAAGAAAGAGAAAATGCAAAGTGAGATAAGCAGAAATTTTAAAAAGTACAAACAACTTCAAATATCTATTACCAATTAAAAATAAAAGCGAATGGACTAAATGCTCCAAATTAATAAAAAGCCATAAACTACTTACAACAGAACACCTTAAATCATAAGGATATAGAATCATTAAACTGAAAGCTAGAAATGACATCCCCGCTAAACGTTACTCCGAATAAAGCAGGGCGGCTATAATAGCGTCAGGCACAGGGACCTTACTTAGCGTCCCTGGGGACAACTTCAAGGCGCGTCCTGATAGTGAAAGGTACGCAGCAAGGCGAGAACTGCAGGGAGAGACAGACGGCTCTGTCATCAAAATGAGAGGTTTCATGACGTCTCATTATGCGGAAGCTGGAGCCGGGGAAGACGTCGGGGCGCCTGGCCGAGGCGCAGGCCCCCCCGACGGCCACAGCGGGGCGCGGCGCCCAAGCCCACGAGGGGCGTCTTCCCGGTGCTCGGTGCCGTCTGAGCCAGCAGGGAACTAGGGCCACAGGCAGTTAGTTTAGGGATGTGTTACAGAGGGAAAGCTAGGAAAGTCTTCGGGGATTACTCTCTCTAAGCACCTCCTGGGTCACAGGAGAAATGGCAGAAGAAACGGATACATTTGGAAGTGACAGTGGCCGAAATTCCGCCTGACACCACCTGCTCGAGCAGCAGGGCGTTCTGAGTGCAGCAGGGGCTTGGCATCCGAAGAACTTTCCTTAGAAAAGAAGAAAGGTGACAGTTAGTGGCGTCAGCCTATTAGGATATGTGGCGTCAAGAGGGAAATGAACGCACTAGTTTAAGAGAAGGATTAACATAGAGAAAGTAAACGGAGAGAACAGTATGGACCCAAAAGATCTGTCCTGCAAAGAGGTGTGGAAGCTTTATAACTGGGAGGTACCCATACTTACTGAAAAACATTTTTAAAAGATCTACATGTATAGGGAAAATACCATTTTGAATGGATTAGAAGACTCAGTAAAGCTGAGATGCCAGTTCTCCATGAATTGATTCACAGAATATTAGAATTAAAAAAATCGCTGTAGGTGGATGAAAGACAACCTGTGAAATGGAAAAGTATTTTGAATATTAGAAAAAGATTAGGACAATATTCATGATACCAAGATAGGGAAGTCTCTTCACCATGCTATTTAAAGGCTCCGTTAAGGAAATCATTAAAGGGACGTTTGACTGAATTTGATTTTTAGACGCTCTTTTCATCAAAAGACCCCAGGAAGAGCGTGTGAAGATAAGCCACAGTGCGGGAAAACTGCCTGCAAATATAACTAAATACAAGAGTATGTGTGTGCAAATAACTTCACAGACCTCTAAGAAAGTGCTGGAGTGGCTCAAGACGGAAGCTTGCCCCTCCGCTGGGAGTCACCCTTAAAAATAGGAAAATAGGCTCAGTTCAGAAACTGATCAGGTGTAACCCACATGCTAAGAGCATTTGATGCCATGATGCTGGGTGACGTTCCAGAGTCTGAGGGCTGGGGTGGGGGCCGGGGGCATGCACCCCCAGGACCCCCACCGCAGGCAGCATCCTGTCTGCGGACAAGGGCTCAGGTCCTCCTTCCCTGAAGACGTGCCAGTCTGTGCCCGGACCTCCGTCTCCTTGTGCCCGCACATGCGCCCGGCCCCCGCGCATGCGCCCTGCACAGGGGCCTTTGTGTCCGTGGTGTTCACTTTAGAAACGTCCTGGGAAGCACGAGTCCTGTTATAGCGGCACGAGTAAGTGAATGGTAGTATGTTCAGATAGACGGCTGTGCGGTGAAAATTGATGAATCTTAGGGGTATGTTGAACATACATATACCGATTTTGTTTATGGAAGCTCAAAAATAGGTAAAAATAAAATACTTAGGAGTATAATTCCATGTGGTAAAATTATAATGAAAAACGAGTGATGGGTAACCAAATAACACTCCAGGCAGTAAGTGTCTCTGATGGAATGAGGAGGAGACAGACGCACCGGACAGGAAGGTCATGGACATAATAGGTTTCGTGTAACGGGCCGTGAGCAAGAGTGTTGGCTGCGTTTCTTCCCTTCCCTCTCTCTGTCGTGTTCACAAAGGGTCCTTTTTGGTGTGTGAAACTAATCAGCATGTGGTGTGCTGCGTTCTCGGAGTCCGGTGTGCTGAGTTCATACGCGGGCGGCTGTGGTACCCTGAAGGGCAGGGGCGTACGCACGGGCATGACCTCGGGCCTGCGTGTGTGGGGTGACATTCAGTAGCAAATGTTAATGAATTCTGGGTCAGAAATTACTGCTCTGAAAATGATGGCTGAGGATCATAAAACTAGATTGATCCATCTATCATCCCTCTCTCCCCCTATTTATCTATGCATCTGTCCATCTGTCTATCATCTATTATCTCTGAAATTAGTTAACTGAAATAAGATGCGAGAGAGAGAGGTTATTAAAAATCTGTTGAAGAAGACATGGCGCTAGGCTGATCCCTAACCTGAATTCTGGCGGTTGCTATGGAGACAGAAAGGCAGAAGCAGCAGCCAGACGTATTGCAGAAAAGGAAATGGCCCATTTTAGTCTACGATTCTGCCATTAAAGAATTTTTGAAAATATTTCTTCTGGCCAAGGAAGCAGACCCAGCAAAGACCCGGACAATGGAAGGGGTTTGCCCGGCCCCTGCGGGCCCTGCGCTGAGAGGGGGCCACGGATCTGAGCCAACGGACGGGCCGCTGCTTCGTCTTCCTGCTGCTGTGAAGAGAGAAAATAAATCAGTTTCTTAGGCATCGTGTTTGGTCCCTCCTGAAATCGCCTCGTCACCTGACCGCCTTCCGGGGTCATTCATATTTTGAGTGGGGCCAGCACGCCGGGTCTCGGGGATCTATAAATCAGAGGCCCCACAGCCTCCACAGCCCGCCTCCTTCACCCGTTTTTCTGGTCTTACAGTCCAGAGATCAAATTCTTTTTCCTGTTAGTAGAAACTTTGTGATTTGAGTTTTATCGTTTGATTCTTTTATTCTGTCCAGTTTTCCTTAGTAACCCGGAGGGTCTGGCGGCCTGGCCTGCGAGGTGCCCACAGCCGCTGAAACCCCTCTGCTGCCCCTGCACACAGCAGCCGCGTACACATGTGTGCAGTTTCTTGCTTTCGACCACATTGCTGTTGTGTTTGCTAGGGAAACGGTCAAAGAGAAGAACAAACAAACAAACGCAATGTACTGTTTCTAAACACGGGAAAAACCGATCAAGTGAGTGGGCCTTCCAGACGCGGCAGGGAGGGCTGGTAAATTATTCAACAAGCCTTGGCGAGGCCCACCTACATGTCTACGTGCCGCTGCTTTTCTGGTAACTGATGGTGCAGCAACGAGCAGGACAGGCACTGGGGGAAGGCAGGCTGCTCCCCCGCCCTCGTTGCCACAGTCCTGCGTGGAGTTCGTACGGCAACACGGACGGTTCTGCCGCGCCCGCTCAGGGCTCCCTGTCCTCGGGGGCCAGCAGACCTAGCGACCTGGCCTCCCTGGGCCGCCCAGCTCAGGCCAAGGTCCTGCCTGAGGGGCTTCGCAAACTGTTTTTGAGGCATCTCTCGGATGCCCCGCGCTTCACCTGGTGGCCCTGTGAGGCCAGCGATGGCTTGTGTCCTGCATCGCGGCGGCCCCAGAGCAGCCTGGGCTGCCCACTGTGCAGGACCGCGCTTTCCAGGAGACCAAGCACCCAGCGGGGTGACTGCTTGCAGCGCCCGGGAGGCGGGGCCCTCGAGAGTCGCGTTATGAGGAGCCGCTGCACCTGAGCTCCCTGTCCCTGGGACAGACGCCCGCCTGGCCCACGGCGGGAGAGCGCGGCGGCCTTGAACCGGCCAGGGCTTCCTTTGACTCGAAGCGGACCCTCGCCTGCTGAGGCGTCACAGCGATTATGCGCCACGCCTTCCTGTGGGTGTTCCCGCGCTTGCTGCCCTGCGTGGCATCAGGCTCGCTCAACGGTTTCAAAGGCAGGGAGACCTAAGGAACCTGACAGACCCACGTCCGTCGCAGCGCCCATCCTCGGACCTTAAATTACTGCAGACACGCGTTCTTCCCTGTTCCCAGATACTAGTTTCATCTGTGGCTGAAAGTTCCGGAGGTTTATAGAACGTGATAAAGACAAATTTTGTTTTTTTAACCACTGAAGCCTTGGAAGCCCGTCGAATCGCACATTTACACGTGCAGCATCGAGACTGTAATTGAGGCTTAACTGTTGCAGGAATGAGTGTCCTTCCTGGGCCGCAGGACTTTCGGGGTCACCAGGTCTCCGGGGCGCCCTGCAGGGGGGCCCTCCAGCCTGGCGCGCAGCTCACCGGTCCACTGGTCACAGGACCTGCTGCGGGAAGCGTGTGTTCCGCGGGGCTGGCAGGCTCGCTTGTTGCTGCCAGGGCTGCTGGCTCTGCACCTTGGAGGCTGCGTTTCCCCTCCTGGGCAGCACCCTGTGCCCTGTGTCTGAGTGTGAACAAGCCGAGTGACCCCCTCCCCCACCCCCAACGCTGGCCTCTGCAGGTTGCACCGCGGGTGTGTGACTGTGGCCGAGCGCAAGAGACGCCCCAGGCCCTGCCTCCGAGTGGGAACTGCGCGTGCCCTGGCGTGGGCAGGGCTCCCAGTGGCTGCTGCTGGGGGCGTGTCCAGACCTGGGAGGAACGTGCCCAGTGCGGTGCGGGGAGGGGTGGGCGGGGTCGGCAGGGACCGCCTCTGACTGCAGCCTGCCCGCAGCGTGGCCAGGAGGCGCGGTAGCTGCCCTGCGCCCGGTGACACTAGGTTTTGAAGGGCTCTTGATTTTAGACAAAAAAAAGCACGTGGCTGCCGGCAGGTGCATCAGCCAGTGTCAGCCAAGCCCCGCTGCCACGAGGCACCATGCAGGGAGACACCAAACGGGAAGGAACACCCGCAATCTGTGGAGCGTAGTGGGGGTCTTTGGTGAGCCCAGGCGGAAGGCTGGGCCACCGTGCCGGGGGCGCTGTGCTCCCTCGTAGTGGACCCTTCCACAGGGTGCCACTCCCCCGCACGGCCCTGCCAGGCGACTCCGTGGTACCCGCCCCCCTCGGGGAGGAAAGGTGCGGACGCTGTGCTCAGGCACAGCGCATTCTGAATGTTCCTCAAGCTGTTGTATAAATACACAAAAAGACGCAGTCCTGGGGGTGGTCGTCACATTCGCTCTGTTGCCGCTGTAAATGCCTGTCCTCCCAGGGGACCTCCCACTGGGAAAGGCACACAAGGCCGGGCCGTCCAGCTCATGTGCCTTCCTGTGCCGAGTCCCTGCTGTTTAGAGCTTCTGGTTGCTGGGAGGGACTCCCGCGCGGGTGGCTCGGGTTGCGCCCGCACGCGGCCACGTTTGGCCTGTCACTCTGGGGGTCCCGTTTTCCCCGCGTGGGCCTCGAATGCGTGTTTTGGTTGGTTATGCTCTGAATGAAATGTTTGCCAGTCATGGTCAGAGGCCTCACCACAAAGCAACAGAACACGGATTTGCCAATAAGAAACCGCAATGTTTAGAGACAAAGGGGCCACGTGTATCACGACTTGGAATGAGCGAATCCCATGGCCGGAGGCTGCCGCTCTGTGCAGAGAAGCGGGTGGCGGCGACTGTGGCCGCACTGGCGCTGCAGTGGCAACGCCTGTCCGCAGTCCCCAGGCGCCCAGTGTCCTTAAACCCACGGGAGGGCACACCCCTTCTGCAGCGGGGAAATGAGAACCGAGGTGGGGAGGGGGTGCTGGACTTAAAAGGCTCTAATTTTTAAAAAGAAGATGCACTGGGATGTTACGTGTGGCACCGAAAGTTAGTTTTAACATAATGTCTTCAAATGGCTTTCTCACGCCAGATGTCCCGAAGTTCCCAAAAGAAAAGATCGAGCCTCTTGAGGTGGAGGAGGGAGACCCCGTGGTGCTGCCCTGCAACCCGCCGACGGGCCTCCCGCCCCTGCACATTTACTGGATGAATATCGGTGAGTGGCACCTGTGTCAGCTCCGTGCGTGTCAGGGGACACACGGGAGCCAAAGACACAATACGGTAGCAGGCGCTCCACGTGGAATCGAACACATTTTCACTGTATCTGCCTGCAGAGTTCTCCAGGTTTTCAACGTACACTTCGGGGTGTGCGTGGAAACACTGGAACACTGATCAGTATATCCCTTCACTGTGTTGCCTCCGAGAAGAGCAGAGGCTACTGATACGGCGTCTAAAGAAAGCACTTCCCGTGTTCCAGCAACTCGCACCGCGCGGGCCTGGGGTCGGCTCAGAGCAGGCACGGCCCGTCTCTGTGGCTGGCTCTGTGTGTCTGTTCAGCAGCGCGTCACCCGCTGCATGCCGAGACCCGCAGGGAAGGTAGCGTTCGCATTTGTGGTCGGTTTTCCAAAGTGTTTAGCTCTTGAGCTGAAACTCGAGCTGCTGGCGAAGGCCGTGTCTGGGATGTGTCTTAGCAGTGTTTCTAAATGTTCTCCCTGGGGCCCATGGGGAAACATGGCGAGATCCATACAGCGCCCTGGGGAGGCACAGGAAGCGACTCTCGGTTGCAGCCAAACATTCAGGCTGCTGTCATCCTGGAACGTTCTAGAAGCTAAATCCAGGAAAGAGAGATTCCTCTCGGACGAAATTCGGGGAGACCCCTTTGAAAGAAATGTGATCCTTAGAAAGGAAAAGTGATCATTAGGCCATTATCTAAATTGGGCCAGTTTTCTTTTAAAAAAAAAACAACAAAAAACAAACACCTTAATTTTTAGAGAGAGGGGAAGGGAGGAAGAAGGGGGGCGCATCAATGTGTGGTTGCCTCTCACGCGCCCCCTACAGGGGACCTGGCCCACAACCCAGACATTTGCCTGGACAGGGAATCAAACTGTCTACCTTTGGTCTGCAGGCTGGTGCTCAGTCCACTGAGCCACATGAGCCAGGGCGGGGTTGGACTGGTTGTCTGGTAAGCCCTGCAGACCCAGAGCAGCCGCGGAGGCCCAGGGGCGCCAGCAGACCCTCGGTTCCTGGGGAAAAGCGGGCTCTGTCCCCCCACCGCCTGGCTGTGTCAGTTTCCTTTTCTTCTTTCTTGCTCACTCACTGCTCCTGTTCTAAGACCAGACTTGAGGGAACTAGGAAAGACACATGTGAAAAACAGTGGAATAATGAAAAAGGAAAGAAACTGTAAAAGGGAAACAAGAAACAATAAAGGACTGTTGCCCCCCCCCCTTTAAAATTTTTACTGATTTTAGAGAGGAAGGAGGAGAGAGAAAAAAACGTCAATTTGTCGTTCCACTTGTGGATGCACTCATTGGTTGAGTCTTGTATGTGCCTTGACTGGGGATCGAACCCGCAACCTTGGCACATGGGGACGATGCTCTAAGGAGCTGAGCTGCCCAGGCCAAGGATGTTGTCCGTTTGACAACAGATGTCTCTTTCCAGAACTGGAGCACATCGAGCAAGATGAAAGAGTGTACATGAGCCAGAAGGGGGACCTGTACTTCGCGAACGTGGAGGAGCAGGACAGCCGGAGTGACTACTGCTGCTTCGCCGCGTTCCCGAAGTTGAGGACCATCGTGCAGAAAATGCCAATGAAGCTGACAGTGAACAGCTGTAAGTGCAAATCGTTCCCTGTTGCGCGTGAATGCTGAGCACACCTGTGCCTGTGACTTTGTTCCGGCTGAAGCCGGTGAGGGCTGGGACGATGTCTTCCACCGCGTCTCGTTCAAGCCCAGAGACGCCACCCAGACTCGAGGCACCGCCCCCGCAGCTCGGCGGCCAGAAAAACCTCAGCGCCCTGCACAGCACAGCGGGTTCCACTCGCTGCCTGCGGTTCCAGTCGCTGCCAGTGGGTGGGATACGTGGCGGTGTTCCAGGGTCCCCCAAGCGAGGCCAGGCTCTGAGCCACAGGGTAGATCAGCAGGCTGAAGATATGGCAGATAGTAACAGTTGAAAATAAAAAGGAGTCATTTTTTTAAAAATATTTTATTTATTTTTAGAGAGGGAAAGTGAAGGAGAGAGAGGGGAAGAGAAGCATCCAGTGTGGTTGCCTCTCATGCGCCCCCTACTGGGGACCCGGCCCACAACCCAGGCCTGTGCCCTGACGGGGAATCGAACCAGCAACCCTTCGGTTCGCAGGCCGGCGCTCGGTCCACTGGGCCACACCAGCTGGGCAGAAGGGGCCGTATCACAATTTCTGCCACATCCGGCTTTTCCGTCTTTCCCAAGCTGACTGAGTTACTTGAATTGCTCCTCCTCCTCCTGGAGTCTGGGCACCCAGGTGGGACGAAGTCCTGAGGGGAGAAAGAACCGCACACGCAGAGGGCGAGATGCTGGGCGCGGGCCGGGCCGGGGGCGGCACTGCGTGCCCTGTCTCCTCGGGTGGTGATGTTCTCATCGTTACACGTGACACGCGACAACCGGGCTTCCCTCTGGCATCCCTGGCAGCGTCAGCTCTTCGCTGGAGGTGACATTTTATCCTCCCCCGGGATCACCTGGGGTAGTTCGGGGTTAAGCTTTGTGTAAATATTTGTTTGAGTGATTCCCCTAGAGACGATGTTCCAGTGAAGCATGGTTAAACCTCATTTTGTGAATTTTCCACACACACACACCAAAAAACAAACAAACCCCAAAACTGTGACCTTTCATTCTTTACTGACATCGCCATCCACCGTTATGTTTGTGAGTTTTTTTCTTCCATTTTTTTATTTCAGTAAAGCCTAACGCCTCGGGCTCACCCACAGGAACTGGTTCCAGGGGTAAGTGGGCCGTGGGTCGAGCGCTGGCGCTGGTGTCCCGCTCCAGCAGCTCCCTGCCGTCTCGGGCTGCGAGCTTCTCCTCTAATACCTGCGAGCTCGTCAAAATACTAACACTCACGTTCGGGCAAATCCCGCGGCCTAGAGACGTCTGTTACGCCACCTTTAACATACGCAAAAGGGGTGACATTTGTAGATGCGCAACTATGTAACTGTATGTTTATGTACAATTAACACATACAGACACGTACATACACATGTAAAACTACATAGTTTTAATGGAGCACTTATTTCAAGTGCCCTCAAAGGTCTCTCATGGTCAGTAGACATCTTGGTGGATAGTTGTCACATACAGAAAGGAAAACATGTGTTTACTACAAAAGTGAAAAGGTCATATCCCCTGCAAGAGTCCTCAGAACACCCTACTCGGAACTGTCCGCTGCCAGCAGCTCTGAGGAAGAACACACATGCAGCATTTTCCGAACTCCTTTGCCTGTGAAACGTGTTCTGTTTTTACCAGAGCTGGAAGTTGCCTGAGCAAACCTGAATGTCGTGTAGTAAGCTGGTTTCCGTGATGGGAGGGACCGCGTACGTGAATGAGGCCGGTGGCCTTTGCGTCATCGGGGCCAGTGGCTTAGCTTCAGCATCTCGTGCACCGGCCGCGGCAGCGGGGCTGGGGGCGGGGACCCGCCTGGGGGAGCCCGGAGCGTATTCGTGGACATCCCCAGCGCTGTTGCCTTGAAGTCCGTAACTCAAATATGTGTGTTTCACGTTTACACACACAAGAGAAGTAGTTCTTTTAATAATCGAGTATATGTAAATATGTTCATACGATATATGTTTACATTAGTATGAACATTTATGTAATTAAGACGCAACATTAGGCACGTGGGTATAATTTAACGACGCTGTTTGTAACAGCGGCCTGAGGCGCACAGAAGAGGAGGCCCGGCCCGCCAGCCCCTCTGCCCGGACGGTGCAAAAGCGAGGGCACGTTCGGAGGGACCCTCAGGCACGGCATGGAGAACGGAGTCTCCTCTCTGGCCATCGTGTTTGGACAGTATCCGCGGGGAAGTGTCCTTAACCCCCAAGGGAGGACGTGCAGCCAGTGAGGCCGCCCGGGGCCCAGAGACTGTTGGCGCCACGCAAGGCGTCTGGAGAGTTCACGGGCGCCCGGTGTCGGCCTTGGGTGTCCTGGGTCCCTGTGTGCAGGGCCTCGGGGGCCGTGGGGTGGCAGGGGCCTCAGCAGGCCGCAGACACGTCCCGCGAAGGACGGACACGCGGCCACCGAGCAGGAGCCATGGGACCAGCGTGGAGGGTGGGCCGTTGCTGACCTCAGTTCCTGAGGGGCTCTCCCCAGGACACTAGTCTCCTGAGCCTGCACTTCTGCACCTGAGGGCGTGGCCCTGACAAGTGACAAGGGTCCTCAGGCTCGGCCCCCACGGGGCTGCCGAGCCCCAGGGACCGCGGGCATCCGTTAGGCGGGCGCGTGTCCGACGTGGGGGGCGAGCCCGCGTCGCTGTCGACAGATGCGCACACAGGCCGGGCGCAGGGTCACGTGTGTTTTTAGAAAGCCTTAGTGACACAGGACTTTAATCCCTAGTTTGAGGAAAACAGGAAATTTTTCTTTTCTGTGTTCAGCCAATTCGATCAAGCAGAGGAAGCCCAGAATGCTGTTGCCGGCCACCGAGAGGGACTCTGAGCATCCCGTCACCGTCCTCAAAGGGGACACGCTGCTGCTGGAGTGCTTTGCCGAAGGCCTGTGAGTGCGGCGGCCGTGCCGAGCGCCCCTGCTCCGCGCGAGGAACGCGACCCGCTCGGGGCCCTGCACGCACCGTCCCCAGTCCTTTCCTCCTCCCCTTTGCACAATGTGTGACCGCACTTGCGGAGGACGGGATCTCCGCTCCGCTCCGCTCCCTGGACTTCAGGGCTGAGCTGCATTACAACTCGCTCACGCTGTCGGCGTGTGACAGCGTCCCTGGAGCTACGCTGCTCGGGTGCTGCCCTCGGGGCCCAAGGCCGGAGCCGCCCGCCCTCCGCGCCGGACCCGGCCTGGGCCCCTCTCCCGGGCGCCTGGTCGCACCCCCGCCTGCTGCCCTTCGTCCACAGGAGGCCCCTCTGTGTACCTCGTGGGGGTTGGCGGAGTGACAGTATCACCGGGACTTGTCCCACCTGAAACAGAAGGGCTCATTTCCAACCCTCCAACCAAAGCCTGAGGAGCCTTCCCTGGGTCCCGGTTTTTTCAAGTTAGATTTATTGGGGTGACGTTGGTTACCAAGACCCTACGGGTCTCAGGGGTACGTTTCCCTGAGAAGGGTGTGTATGCCGCATTGCGTGCCCACCCCACAGTCAGAGTGCGTTCCGTCGCCGTCCCATCCTACCTTGAAATGGCTGCCGTTGTCCAGTGACCGTCACAAGCCCTTGTCACAGGGGCTGCCCTCCGTAACACTTGGCCAAGCAGGGGCCCCTTCGGGCTGAGTCCGCCCGTGCCGGCTGCCCCGTGCCCAGGTCTCCGGGGGGCCCCCGGCCCCTGAGCTCCCTCATCTGACTGCGCGCTAAGGGCTTCTGGCGGCTGGGGCCCAGGCCGCGGCCTGGGGAGTGGGAGCCTACAGGCAACAGCCAGGCCCGACTCGGTGTGTTTTCTGAAAAAGTGGCTTTCAGTCAGAGCCGAGGGGCCGATGTTAATGGTTCCGTGAGCCCGGGCCTTGGGAACGCCTCCTCCCGCCGGCGTGTCTGTCTGAACTCGCCCATAGGCGTCGACGTCCACGCTCGCTGGGGAGCTGTGCCCCGTGCCCAGGCGGGCCTCCGTCTCGGAAGCGCGGTCTCGGTGTGTGAGGCGGTGAAAGTGTCGGGCTGGTGTAAGTCGCTGGTCTGGTGTCCCGCGCACCACGTGTCGGCTCAGTGTCTCCTCGTCCCCGGGGCAGGCGAGGGTGGAGCCACCTCTCCGGCTCCGCACAGGGCACCGGCGCCCCCCTGTCTGTCTGCAGCACCCAGGCCGCCTCCACCGAACCCGCTCCAGCTTGCTCCGCGACCAAGGAGCCGCTCCGTTCGGCCGAGGGGGCCCTGGCGGGCCGTGCCGTCTCTGCGTCCGGGGGCCAGTAGTAGGTGCTCCCCACGGGGTCGGTGATGGCGGAGGCACGGCGCTGTCACAGACATGGGGGCCCTGACGGCCGAGGGGGGTCCGACAGGCTCTGAGAGTCAGAGAGGGGCCTGCCGTCCCCGGAGTGCAGACAGGAATGGGCGGGTCGCGCCGGGACCCTGCTCCCTCCCACTCCCGCTGTTCACAGCCCTGTGTCCACTCCCCTGCCCACGGGGCGGCCCGTCCAGGCGGAAGGGCTAGCGCGGCATTTCCCTCTCCTGTCGGCCTCGTGGGGGTGTGGGCTTAGACGAGGTGCAGCGCCCCTGCCGGAGGGTGCGGGGTGAACCGAGGAAGGAGGGGAACAAAGTCTGGCTGGACAAGGAGCTGAACACGACCTTGAGGTTGGGACATGGTATGCGTTTGTGTGTTAAAATGAGTTAAGCAATACGATCTCTTCAAGTTTTTAACGTTCAGATCCTATCAGTAAATCTTCCTTAAATTAAATAGAAAAGAGAAGAGGAACAATCCTGGCAAGAACGGAGTTGGGCTGGCTTGCAGGAGTGCAGATGGACGTCCCCAGGGAAATGGCACTTCACGAGCACCGATGTTTATAACCAGTTCATTCTCTTCTTCCTAGGGATAGGTTTTAGACAATTAGACTTAATTTTCAAAGTTCAAAGACTGGCCAGGAAAAAAAAACCTTTGCAGAGAGTGGATGCTCGCACCGCCAGGGCGCGGACGCCTATGGAGCCCGGTGTGGCCACGCCGCGGCCCGCGCAGCCTGTGACTTGGCAGGTTGCCGCCCTGGCAGATGGGGTGACAGGCCGGCCGGCCGGAGGCTCGGGTTAAGCACCTGTTAAGTGTGAGCTCAGGGCGCCCGGGGCGAGTACACGTGCCCCCCTCCTCCCCGCCTGCCTGTGCTCGCAGCCCCGTCACTCGAGAGACCGAGAGCTGCGGCTCCGCTCCGAAGGCGACGCGCCTGCGCCCGCAGACGGGGTGGGGGGTGGGGCGGGCAGGCAGAGGGGGCAGGCGGCCGAGGCGCAGGGGTGCAGGCGTCTTCCTCTTCACCTCCAGCCCCTCTTCGCATCAAAGTGCATTATCTCAGCTGTCACCTATCAAAACCACTTGGGACGATTGACTCACACGACCGTAGGTAATTGCTCCGTTATTAACCAACAGCTAATTAGCTTGGCTACCCGCAGCATCCCAAGGACATGCTCTCGGGGAAGGAGGGGGGCCCACCCACTTCTAATGTGGCGCCTGTCACCCCGGTGACCTTACGCAAATGAATTGACGTCTCAGAGTCTCGCGGGAAAATGGTCATAATTCCCATTTTTAGAACCTACTCAGTGTCTCATCACTAGTGATAAGGAAAAGCACGCGGCCGGGGATAAAGGGCAGTCGGTGAAGGGAGCAGGAAGGCGTTTCTTTTGTGCGGTGCCGCCAGCCCAGCTCGGGGGGGCGGGGGGAGGGCGGGGGGACGGCGGACATCCCGCCAATTACAACCGGCCCGCGTGGCCTTCCCGCGACTTTCCTGTTACAAGGCCATCGGGGCCCCGCTGCCTGCTCTTCTGGCTCCAAGTGACCCTCCCCTTGTGGCAAGTGGCTTGTGGCTTGGTTTTCCTGTCTCACTTTTGCTTGTGTGGGGGCAGGTTTCGATTGGGGGATCCAGGGAGGCCGGGCCCCTCCCATGCCCTCCCCTCCCAGCTCCGCCTGGGCCGCCAGCTCCGCAGCCTCCCCTCTGAGCCAGATCCTGGGGAACCGTCTGCAGCGCTAGAGGCCAGGGCCGCCCTCGGCCGGAGGCGGAGGCTCTGCTGCCGTGGCCTCCAGGTTCCTACCGGGAAGAGGGCTGCCGGTTGCGGCCGCTTCCGGTCGCCCGCAGGGAGATTCGCGCCTGTCGCGCGTCGCGCACTGTTTCCGTGTGCGTGTTCCCCCTTCACCAGCCGCTCTCCGTGACACGCACGCACGCATGCACGCACAGGCGGCCGCGCTGGCAGAAGGAAAGGCTGCAGTGGCGGCGGAGGCGGCCGCCGAGGCCTGGTCCGGCCGGCGGCCTCGGTGGTGCGGGCAGGGCCGCGCACGGGACTCGGACGCCGAACACGTGCAGCAGAGCCGCACGGTAGCGGGCGTGTCCCACAAGTTTTTCATGTTTATTTTAAAAACGTGTGGTGTCTGTTGTTTTTCAGACCGACTCCACAGATTGAATGGAAAAAAATGGGTGGAGATCTACCAAAAGGAAGAGAAACCAAAGAAAATTACGGCAAGACGTTGAAGGTAGCGAATGTCTCCTACGAGGACCGAGGACGTTACCGCTGCACGGCCACCAACGTCCTGGGGTCGGCCACCCACGACTTCCACGTCGTCGTAGAAGGTGCGCAGGCGGCTTTCCTCCCCGTAGCAGCAGAGCGGGTCCGAGCGCGGCGCGCCCGCCCCAGGGAGGCGCGCGGTGGGGACGGGCGCGCGCCCTCTGCCGCGCAGGAGAGAGCGGGCGCTGGGACCCCCACGGCAGTCGGGGGCCCGCTGCGTACCCCGCAGACCCCGGAGGAGGGGCAGGCGGCAGGGAAGGGCCTCCCGGGCAGCCTGGCGCACGCGACTCCCGGGACGTGGTCAGACGGCGGTGAAGCCCGGTCACTGCAGCAGCCGGTCCTGAGGAGCCCGGCCGTTGCGCATCCCCGCGGCGCTGCGTCAGGTCAGAGGGCAGCCCGAGGGGGCCGCGCGCCCGTGACACGCCGTTGTTCACGCACAGGCGTGGAGAGGGCGGCCCGCGGAGGTTCCCGTGACCCACCATTTCAGCTGCCGTGGGGGGCGTAGCGGTTTGGCGGCCCGGCGCTGCCCTGGCACGGAGGCAGCCGGGAGCTGGGCCCCGCTCGCCCGCTGCTCTGGCTCCGAGTTGCTGACTCTCAGAATCCGGGCCAGATGGCGGGAGCGCAGCTGCCGGGCTGCATATTTTAACAATCTGGCCGCGGCTTCTCCGCTGTAAGACAAGCTTTCAAAAGAATTGCAAGGGTTGCAAAAAAAAAAAAAAAAAAGGAAAAAAGTCAAGGATGTAAAATCAATTATTCAGTTTGAAATGTTGACTGTAGGACTCTGAAGGAATACAGGTTTCCTGAGCACATTGTCCCTGCTATTCATAAAACAGCTATTACCGCCATTGAGATGCAAATGCTGTTTTTATTAGGAGCAGTTAATCCTTCCCCCTTAATGGGAAAGCGCTGACCAGGCCCTCAGCTGCGGGGCTGCCCTTCCCAAAGGCCCGCGAGGAGCCGCTGGCCCCAAGGAGTCCTGGCCTTTTTTAAGTGTGAAAGCAGCGAAAATATAACCATTACTCATGGGGGCGGGCTGGTCCCTTTCGTTCATTCCGCCTTCTGCCTTCCTGGACCCGCTGCTTTTCCTCCTTTTGTCTCTCGCTTGGAAACCCCACCGGAGCACCAGGGCGGGGGGCGGGGGTGTTGTGGACGCGGAGCATCGAGGCCTTTTTGAGAGCCCAGGCCTGGGCTGCGACGCAAGGTGCTCGCACCCTCTGCGGGGTCCCCCTCCGGTCCCTGACACAGCCCGGCGCTGCGTTTGAGCCCCGGCAGCCTAAATAGGGAGACAGCTGCGCTTTCAAGTCCTGTGACCTTCGGAAGCAGGAGCAGCAGGAGGCTGGCTGGGCGCAACTGTTCTCCCCAGGTTTCGGCAGCGTGAACATGCAGATACAGTGAGATACGTTAAATGTATAAATTAATACACAGCAAGTGTGTATAAATACCTGCGATTAGATTTATCACATACATATCGTATTTATCATGTCAACAGAAGACATGTCCAAATTGGTAAAAATATTTAAGAGTTTATTTGAGCCACACTGAGGACAGCAGCCAGGAAGCAAGATCTAAAACGATGGAGGAGGTGCTCCAGGGAACAGTGGTTTTGCGGCTTATTTTATACATCAGAGTCGGGGGAGGGGGCCGTCAGCAGGGGCGGGGGTTACAGAGATGCCCTGGCGGTAGATCGCGGGGGCAGGAGGAAGCAGAGTGGGGAGCCTCGGAGGCGGGACAGAGTAAAGTGGAGTGGCACAGGCTTTCTTGACCGGGCGGGCACAGGGCGGTGAACGCTGAGCACGCAGACCACGCGCTCGCAGAGGCGGCGCGCGGCGAGGGCTCTGTGGTCTGCGTCCTGGGGGGCTGTGCCAGAGGGGCCGGGAAAGGGGGCGCCCTGGCCTTCTGGGGGCGGCCATCGCAGACGTATCAGGGTGGTAGAGAGGCTCAGCTCAGGTGAGGCCCGGCCTTTGCCAGGGAAGGTGCCAACAGGTCTGAGACGTGGCTGTGCCACGACTCGCTTTTGGTTAGAAAGCTGTCGTTTCAGACCACGCTCCGTGGCTGCCTTGGTCTGCGAGTCGGCAAGGCCGCCAGGCGCCCCCCGAGCTCACTGGGCTTGGCATGCGGCCCCTTTCTGCTCGCAGTTGTGTGCGTCGTGCACGATGCATTGGACCTGTGAGTGAGTGAGTAGGTACCGAAGGTAACAGTGTTACACACACATGAATTTTAAAATTACATCGAAAACATCATAAACATGGCAATAAAATTATGACCACAATCACGCTTGAACTGATTATTTAAAAATAAACCCCAGCCACCAATACAGTAAACTTTTGAGTCATTCAAGATTTCTGAAGTATTGGTGTCATAAAGTATGTGCACATACTTACATATTCATGGTGGTTTTGCCTTTTAAAGGAGGGTTCATGAATTCAAATGTGCTTCAGTCGTTGATAGACTTAAGGCTCATTTTCAAATACCCAATCTACTTCTACAAAATGGCAGTTAAATCCAAGTTTGATAAATGTATAGCCATTTTTATTTGTTTAGAATATATATATTTAATAGGAATCCGTTACTGGAAAATAACCTGTGTGTTGTATTACAGGTACCAAGTTTCCTGTTTTGTTTCCTTTCTAGTGATAAACATCTCTGATTGCTTGTTACATTCTACATGTTCAGAAATTGCATCTCAGTTTTCAGCAGCAGATGATAAATTCATCATATTTTTTAATTTATAAAACTGCCAACATCTTCAGTTTCCTCAGTCACCACATATCCCTGGATAGCGCATAAGTGAATGCGGGTCAGCGATGGTGTTTCTCTCAGAATTTCCTTTTATGGCTGATCCGCTCCCTCTCGGGCCCTCTTTGTCTTTGCGCCAGCAGGCACGTCGGGAGGAGAGGCGCAGGCTCTGGCCCCTTCTGCCCTGCAGGCCCCCCGGGGGCTGCGGCCACCAGCCTGCCCCCGCCGCCCCCGCCGTGACCGCTGTCCGCAGCCCCCGGGGCGGCCTTGAGTGAACAACACGTGCGGCCGGATGCGGTCCCCAGTGACTGGCAGTTAGAGGGCCTCCTTGATCGCGGTCACCTCCTCCCTCCCCAGGCGTGGTCCCTGGCACCTCCGGGGACCAGTCTGCCCCAGAGCACGTCCCTTGCCAGCCTAGGACGGGACGACCGAAGCCTGTGCTCGCTGCGCCTTCATCCCGGGCTCCGCGGCGCGGCGCCCACGCCCATCCCTGGAGACGGGTTTCTGGGGAACGAGAACCTCCGAGACCGCCACTCGGGGGCTTTCAGGCCTGCAGCGCGGCCTTTGTCGCGGCCGACCCCGCGGCGCATCGCGTCCCCGACCCCGGTGTGGCCGTGGGCTCCGAGAGTTTTCTGATCGAAAGATGGTCGTTTCCATGGTCGTGGAACTTTTACTTTCACTCAGATATTTGATAGGTTTTATGAAAAGCCTGAAGAAGTAAAAATACCGTAAAAATGCACACAGCCACGTAAACAAACCCTTCACCTGGGAGAGAGGTACACAGTTTATGAAGTAACTATTGCGCTTCAAACTAAGCATTTACAGGTTATGGACGACGAACACAGGTATTTAACTCGGGATTTACCTGTTAACTCTGCATCCTCTGGAATAAATACAAAAGCACTTCAGCCTGCCGGGCTTTTTGAGCCTTTTTGGTTTTCCTGGCGCGTTTGGAGGCGTTCTCTTCTCATGTGACCCATTTCTCCCTCCTTCACTTTGAAACAGCGGTTAAATGACACTTCTCATTTTGCATATCCACGTACCTCTGAGACTTTCCTTTTTTTTTTAACTAAAATGGAAATTCAAATGTCTTGGGGGAACTAAGACACTTGATGGCACTTCCGCCCTGCAGGGACGGTGCCATTTCCTAAGAAATGAGGCTGTGTGAGCCACCAACACTCTAATCTAAATCGTCCACCCGCTCCTGATACAGTAAGGTCCTCCAGGTGACAAAGCATGACGGCCATGTTTGCACCGAAGAAAAGTGGCCCGTTCTGCACCGAACCCCCGTTAGAATTGCAACGCCGGCGTGCCAGGCCCTCAGAGGTGCAGGTCTTTGAAACAGCCTTTCCCTCCAGTGCTTTGGGGCCGGAAAGGTGCATGTCGCTCTTAGGCTCCCCTCCCCCGCCTGCCTTTTGCAGAAAACTCCAGGAGATGATGCTTCTCAGATTCTTCCCTAGATAAAGAGATCAGCTCTAGAGATAAGTAGTGAACATTTAGCCCCATTTAAAAATGTTTGTAGTAGCAGCATTTTTAAGTCCCCTGCAGCCACTTGGAAATAAGCTGGAGCCAGCAGGAAACACACGCACAGTTTCCCCTTCATTTCCCTTCCGGAGACAGAGGCCTGTGCCACTGGCCAGAGACTGCAGGTGGCTGGTCTGAGTGCGTTGAATGTCCCGTCCGTGCTCCACATCCAAATGCGGACACGCGCACACGCACACCCCGAACCCACTCATACAAATGCCCCCCCCACGCACGGCCTTGCAGGGCGCCTGCCCCATGCTGCCCCGAAGCCCCGCTGGGTCTGCCATCTGCTGGTGCGTCTCAGACGCGCAGGCCTCGACGTTGGCCTGGGCAGCGACTCTGAGGGGCCCGTCTTTGTTCCCAGAGCCCCCGCACTGGACGAAGAAGCCGCAGGGTGGCGTGTACAGCGCGGGGACCAGTGTCATCCTGCTTTGTGAGGCGGAAGGCGAGCCCGAGCCCACCATCCGCTGGCGAGTCAACGGCCTGCCCATGCAAGGTCAGCGCGCCGCCGGCTGTGGGGGCCGTGCAGCGTGGGGCTCCCTGGGGAGGGGGGCTGACCCCTGCTGTGTTGGGGATGGGGAGGAGGGGTCCGGGCCGAGCACAGAGGCGAGGCCAGGCTGCGGGCCACGTCTCCCCCGCACGGACCCCTGTGCCCGTGCGCCACGGCGGCCACGTCAGTGCCCAACACGCGGGCTCTGAGTCCTCGCCTGCGCCATGCCCACAGATGTCTTTGTCCTGATAAAGGCACCAGAGGTATTAAATACCACCCCTTCCAAAGTGTATTCTCAGAGTTGCGCTTGGCTCTGGAGGGAGGTAGGATTATCGCCATAAAGTAGGGAACGAGGCCCGTTTTCTAAGCCCCTCGAGAACGGGATGTGAATCTGTCAGCTACGCCCCTGAAGTGGTCAGACAGCAGACAGATCCCTGTGGAACGGAACGATGCAGGTCCGGAAGGACGGGGGAGGCCCGCGCAGGGACGGCGGCCGGGCGCGCGGGCGGGCGGGGCGGCAGCCGGGCCTGCAGTACCCGCCAGGGGCCCTGGTGCAGAGCGGGGACCCCGCGGGACCGAGAGCCGGGGGGCCTGCCTCCGGGCCCGGGCGTGGAGAGGCAGGGACCCGAGGCGATCGGTGCTTTGGCAGCGAGCACCCGTTGGCAGGGACGCCGGAACTGCGGACGCAGGGAGTCACAGTCGGCGCTAGGCAACGCAGAAGAACCCGATGCAGGGAACCGCGATTCACCCTGAGCTGTCTTAGACTACAAATCCTCTGTGGCACGTTTAATAAACGACGCATAACTATTTTAGGTCCTGTTCTTTTTATTTTTTAACCCAAATTGGCACCCTTCACTCTCCTGCAGAAAGTCCGTTTGCGGGCGGCGTTGTCCTCGCCGGGGAGGTGAGCTTCACGAACCTGCAGCCCAACCACTCGGCCGTGTACCAGTGCGAGGCCTCCAACGCGCACGGCACCATCCTGGCCAACGCCAATGTCGACGTCCTGGGTGAGCGTCCGCGGGCGGTCCGCCCCTGCCGGGGCCTGGGGCGGGGGCCAAGGCCACACTCGGCGGCACGTTGAGCTCCCGACACACAGCACGTGGGGCATCAGAGCCTGTTCGTGTCACGTTCAGGCATCAGACTTGGCACTAAAACTGGGCTTTTTCAAAACGCATTGAATTTGGATGCTCTGCGAACTGGAGATCACAGACTGTAACGCTCCGCACTCTCCTATTCTTATGACATTAGCATGTCTGGACAAAGAACATTTTTTAAAAATATTTTATTTTTATCTATTTATTTGAGAGAGGGGAATGGAGGGAGGAAGGGGGAGAAACATTCCTGTGTGGTTGCCTCTCTCACGCCTCCTATGGGGGACCTGGCCCGCAACCCAGGCCTGTGCCCTGACTGGGAATCGAACCCGCGACCCTTTGGTTTGCAGGCCAGTGCTCAATCCACTGAGCCACACCAGCCAGGGCAGATAAAGAACACTTTAATTTGCACATGGTATCCCTCACAGGGAAGTCTAAAAGTGTCGGTGTGATTTTCAAACAGATATCCGTCCACTGATACGAACCGACGATGGAGAGAGCTACGCCGCCGTGGCGGGGTCCAGTGTGGCCCTGCACTGCGACTTCTTCGCCTCGCCCCAGGCGATGGTGTCCTGGTGAGTCGAGAGCGGTCGGCAGGGGCTCCCGGGCTCCCTCACCTGCCTCCGGCAGGCCGTCTCTTTCCGCCTGCACCCGGCACCTCAGAAAAATGGGGCGGCACGTGCCCTCCCCAGAAGCACCATCCGTACCTGCCGGGCGTGTGCGCGGGGACATTCGGAGACGTTTCTGCCCACGCAGGAAAGCAGAGAGTAGAAGCGATTGTGGAGGCGGGTTTGTGGGTACGCTGCGTTTCTCTCGGGGTGTGTCCAAGGCCGTGCCTCCCTCGTGGTTCAGGCAGCGTTGGTGACGGTCTGAGCCTGCATGCCATCCCCAGCACACGTGGAAAACTCCTCCAGCACGTGCTGTGCTCTGGCCGCGCTGTGCTGATGGTGTGACAGGCCCTGCCGCCTCGTCCTGGGGCCTGGTGCCTGCGCGGCTTCAGGGGGCACGTGTGGTGCTTCATGGGCTCCCCAGTCGTTCCCGCCTCTTGGAGGGGGCGGGTCACTCAAGAGCGGGGTCAGAGCCTGTCTTTCTCTCAAACGTGGGGATGTTGCTCCTCGTGCAGTTTCACTGCATTGGTGCTGATTTTTAAAAATGCCCCGGAGGTGACTGAGGCTCATGAAGGCTGAGTGACTTGCCACAGTGAGGCCGCCGGAGCGTGGCCGCTCTGCACTGCAGCAGACGCCCGGGGCGGTCAGACCTGTCCCGTGTTCCCGGTGGGCGCCCTGCGCAGCATCTCTGTCCCAGCGCGGGGCACGCGCCACGGAAGTCGTTTCTGTGAAAGAAATGGGGTGCGTTGTCTCCCCAGGTGAGCCACCTGGGGGTGGACTCAGCGGCCCGTGTGGGGGCTGGGGCGCAGCAGTGAAGCGCACGGGTCCACCCTCCGCATGGAGGGAGGCAGGCGTGGAGGTGGCAGCGGCAGCTGGCAGGCCTGGGGCTCGGCTGTGCCAGGCTGTCTTTTTGGCCCTTTTGGCCTTTACTTCATAATTAATAAATGATTTAAAAAGCAACACTTCATTAAAATACCGTTGATCTTGATCCCTGAGGCGTGGAAGTCCTGTGGGGGTGGCAGGAGCCTGCCCTGTAAACGTCCAGCTCCGCAGCCTCCCACTGTGACGTGTCCAGGCCGTGGCAGCAAACGCCTGGGGCTGGGTGCATGCAGGGACCGCCGCTTCGGGGCTCGCCAGGTGGGCGGAACCCATGTGCGGGGGCAGGGAGGGCTCCCGGCCTGCGAGGTCTCCGGCCCTGGTCCCCGCAGCACAGCCTGGGGTGCCGAAGGGCCACGGTGGCGCCGAGGCCGACCTTCCCGCATGGCGCCCCCGGCTGCCACTGGCTGAGGGGTCCCCGCCTGGGAGCCGGGACAGACTCGCAGTTCAGCTCTGAGCCCAGAGGCTGACGGGCCTGCTGGCACCGAGGCGCAGGCCCCGGCCCTCTGGGTGCCCTCTGTCGGGGCAGGCGAGCTTGTCCCCTGACCCATTGCAGCATCGCAGAGGGCCGGCCAAGCCCCCGGAGAGGGGCCAGGCTTGTACGACCTCGGCGAGTATCTGGTCCCACGGACCCCTTTGACCGGTGCCCCCCTATCCGCAGGCTGAGGGCGGAGGAGCTGAAGCCCGTTGAAGGTCAGCGGTACCACGTCTATGACAACGGCACCTTGCAGGTCAGCAGAGCCACCGAGGAGGACGCCGGCTCCTACACTTGCTGGGTGGAAAACGCCCGCGGGAAGACGGCGGTCACAGCCACTCTGGACGTCCGGAGTGAGTTCTTCCTGCCTCCCCGGTGCACGAGCTCCCCCGGGTCTGGTCTGTCTGCGTTTTCCCGGATGGCACGCGCTGTGAGCTTGGGCACTCGCTCACGTCCGCCAGGATGTTGGCAGACGCCTGGGCAGCGCTTTGTCCAAAAGGCCCTGGTGCGGGTTCCAGGGCCCGCGGCCGGCCCCGCTGTGACAGGCGCACAGGTGGCTGCACCTGGCGTGACCGCAGCTCCTGGACATGCCCCGTTTCGGTGTTTCTTCAACTGTGTTTTACATCAGTGACCCACTCCGTGCGCAGTTACACGTTAGCGACTCCGTGAGCTGAAGGTGTCGTGAGGAAACTTCCAGAAGTTCAGCTCTGGGAGGCCTGGCAGGGGGGCAGGTGGGCAGGCGGGCTCTGTCCCCTTTCTGCCTCCAAACCAGGCGTGTATCTCCGCTCTGTTCAGAACAATGTCCTGGGACGTCATCAGTAGCCTCTGGGCTTCACTGATGTTTTGATTTTAAAACTGCCCAGAGAACCCTTTCCGGGAAAACACAGAGAAGAGAAGGCTGCTGCACCACGCGTGGGCAGGGTGTGTTTTGGTGACGTGTCGCCGGGCACGTTGTCTGTCACCTGTGCTCACCGACACCTTGACTCTCTCTCTCTCTCTCATCCCCCTCAACACCCCCCTCCCTCCCGCCTTTCATTTTCTTCTTCTCAGATTTGTTACCGTATCTGTTTCTCTGCCCTCAGTTACCCAGCACCTGACCCCTGGACTGTGTTTCTGAAGCACTTAAACACTCCTACGACGTCCACTTTTCCCTGACGTCTTTCTGTACTTCCAAGTGTCACGTACAACCTTTCAAAATGCCCCTTAGAAGTCACAGAGATGACTCCCTTTATGCCTCATAACACCAGCCTGCGTCCAGCGCAGGCAACCCGGCCAGGTTCAGAGTCGGTCGGGGTGAAGCCCGGCCTCCCCGGGCCCCCACGGCCCGGCGCCCCCGCCAGCACGGGCCCCCGGGCGCCGCACGCCGCCGTTTGCCAGGGAGACGGTCAGGGCCAGGGACATCAGGCTGCCCCATGGCCACTCCGTGTGCCAGGGATGTCCCGGGGCCGCAGCCATAGCCCTGGCGGCCGGTCAGGACCAGAGCGGAAGGAGGGGCGGCACAGGACAGGGGTCGAGGGCGTGCGCATGCGTCTCCAGCACACGGGGGTTCAGGCCCCAGCTCAGCCGCTCGCCAGTCGGAAGCTTCGGTGCCATTCTGCCGCTTCGTTTGCCTCGTACTTGCTCCGTGAGGTGGACATTCCGGCGTTCACAGAATCGCTCGAATTATAAAACGTCCCGGCGTGAACGTCTTAGCCAAGATGAGCAAAGTGCTATTAAATGGGTTTCAGGATTAGGAATCGCATGTTTAGCAATTCCCTGAAATTTTGCTCATCTGATCATCTCTACGTTCTGTGCCTGGGCTACCGAGTAGTCCAGGTGTCAGCACTTGCCCTGTTCAGCCAGTTCCCTGAGGAGCAGGCAGACAGTGGCCCCGGGGATGGCACTGGGCAGCGGGGGTGGGCCCCGCCGCTCTAACCAGCACGTGTGTTCGGTAAAAACAGACGCAACGACAGTGGAGGTTTCTCCCAAGAACCCGCGGGTCCCCCGGTCCCACGCCCTCGAGCTGCACTGCGAGAGCCAGTGTGACCGGCACCTGAAGCCAAGCCTGACGCTGTCCTGGAGCAAAGGCGGGGACGCCCTGCAGCCCAGCGGCTCCGAGGACGGCAGGTGGGCCAGCACCGGGGCTGGGGCGGCTGGGAGTGTGTGGACGTTGGGCCCAGACACGGCGGTGACCTGCCTGGTCCTCAGGGGCAGGCAGGCGCGACGTCACTTTCTCCCGCGGGTCGGTCTGGTTTTCCGGGCCGACTTTCCGTACCGGGGGGCCATCCTGTTTGCACGTGAGCAGGCGTCACCCTGGCACCTGAGGCTCCCTTGCTGTGGGGGGCTCAGGGAACTGCGGGGGCAGGGGCGGCTGAGGAGATTGGCCTAGACGGGCCGTTCCTTGAAAGCCTGGGTTCTCAGGATGTGGCCTCGGGCGCGGGGCCGAGGTGCACAAACCATGGCTGTCTCCACAGCCGCCCAGCCCACAGCGTGGCTCCGAGGCCCCTGTCTGCCCCACCCCGCCCCGCTCACCCGCCTGAGGGCAGGCGGCCTCCTCCCTCCGCCCCAGTGCCCACGGAGCTTGTCTCACGGGGGGGACCTGAGCCTGGCGGGCCCGTTCCTGCTGGACCGACGTGGCAGGCTGATAGAGGTGCCCCCGGCCCCCATGCACAGGGCGCAGGGGCAACACAGGCGAGGTCGCGTGGAAGACGGCGGGGTGGGTGGGCGCTGAGCGGCCCCAGCCGCCCTGAGGGGCGCCAGGGAGAGGGCGCACCCCGGCACCCGTGCCGGCGCCGTGCCGGGAAGCTCGCGGGGCCCGTGGCCCTTGCCCGCTCACACCCCCTGAGCGGGTCGGAGTCTGAGCCGTGAGGCAGGGGCGGTTAAATCCCGTCCCTTCGTCCGAGGAGGCGGGCTTTTCAAAGACGGTCAGCGCGTGCCGTGCTCTGGTGGTGCGCAGGAGGGGACGTGAGTGCGTGAGCTGGGAAATGGGTCCGCGCGGGAGCTTCACGTGGTGACGCAGGGGGCCGGCTCCTGGCCGGGGGGCCGGGCAGTGTCTGGCAGACGGTCGGTCGCTGGCCTCGGGATTGCCTGTCATCCAGCGGCAGGACGCTGTTAGGCCGACGGCGGTGCGAAGCGGTTTTCGGCAGTTCAAGCTTCTCCGCAGCTTCAGGTGTTTTACAGGAAAACCCTTCCATTACAGGAGAATTTCTCTCCTCACAAGGACTTATTTATTTCAACTAGATAGCAAACTGCTGTAAGCGTATTGGAGATGTAAAAAACACTTCAGTAGCTGCACTGACAATACATAGGTACGGGAAAAGTTACAACTTGCATATAAAAGCACTTCACATAGCGAACTCAATTTCAAACTGGCAAGAACAGAAGGCGAGAGGAGAGCTCCCTGCGGAAGGTTCACAGGAAGAGGGGCTGGTCTGCCCCCTGGTGCCCAGAGACGCGACACAGCTGATGATGTCTCCTCGCACTGCGGGCCTGGGGGGTGGAGGGTGGGGAGCGGAGAACGGTCGCCACGGGACCCTCGCATCCCGCCGGGGACACGCCGGCCGGCCGTGCCGGGGAGCGGCGCGCTGTCTCTGGGAGGGGCGGCCGCTCTTCAGGTCTGTCGTCGCTGTCGGGAGGTGCAGCGCCCCCTTCAGACACGCCTGCGCACGCGGGCCCGTCACGGAGCCTGGCCTCGCGTGGGGTTGGGTTCGGTCGTGAGAGACGAAACCGCTTCCCCCCTGGCCGTGTGGACACCTGCGTGCCTGAGCGACGTTTCACTCCGGCATTCGGCTGCGCCGTCCCCTCGTGACGTTTGCGTGACGCCAGGGTGATTTTCCTTGGGGCAGACGTGCTTCCGGACGGGCCGCTGCTGCTGTTTGGGCCTCACGCCTTGTCACGCGCTCGGGTTTTCCCTGCAGGGTGGTCATCGACGGGGCTCGGCTGACCATCGCCAGCGTCACGCCCGAGGACCAGGGCGTTTACGCCTGCTCAGCCCGCACGGCTCTCGACAGCGTGGCCGACGAAACGCGCGTGACGGTGCTCGGTAAGCGGCCACACCGGCTGCCGTAACCGCCGGTTTGAGTTCTCCAGTTACGTAGCAGCTTCCCTTTCAGACACCCTCTTCTCCCTTTGAGGGACGTAACAGACAATTTCCTTTCCCTCCTCGGGGACCGGCCCTGCTGGGCACCGTGGGAGGGGGCTGAGCCCTGGGGGCCGTCGAGCTGCCCTTCCGGGGCCCAGAGACTTGGGGCTCAGGAGGGAGATGCCAGTGCAGGGGCGGGGTTGGGGGGGCGCACAGTGGACCCGCCTGGAACTGGAGGTGGAGCCTGAGCCCCAGGCCTCCAGGAGGGCGGGGGGATGTTTAGGCTTCCCCAGGGCGACGCCTCTCGCTTCGTTTGCAAGGGGAAGCCCCGCCTGGGGAGCAGGCGCACCCGACTGCAGGCGGTGGGGGAGCGGCCTGAGGCGACTGTGGGCGAAGCCCTGGGGCCGCCCGCGGGCACCTCCCGCAGCCGGCGGCCGGGGTGGCTCCCAGACTCCGACCTGGCGGCCGGCCTGCGAGGGCAGCGGCAGCACCCAGCCGCCCGGGCTCGGTGGGGCCAGGGAAGCCCCGGCAGCCAGGCAGGGCTCTCTCTGCCGCCGCCCCCCTGGCTGCCTCTCCCAGGAGGAGCTGCTGCCTCCCCCGGTCAGAACCGCAGGGCCCGCTGCCACCCCCAAGTGCCTCGCCCCAGGGGGTGCAGATTCCAGGGGCCTGAGAACGGAGCCGGAGCCGGGGGTGGGGGCTTCCAGCAGGGACAGCCAGAGGACGCCGCCCGGGGTGGGGGGGGACGCGGCCCAGAGAGGGCGAGGCCAGCAGGGGCCTGAGTGAGGGTCTGCGAGCACAGCCACCGCCTGCGTCCCTCACCTTCTGTCTTCTCCCAGACGTTCCGGATCCCCCGGAAAACCTGCGCTTGTCCGAGAGGCAGAACAGGAGTGTGCGGCTGACGTGGGACGCGGGGGACAGCCACAACAGCAACATCACTGGTAGGGGTGGCCTGGGACCCCCGGTGGATCGTCACCCCTCTTAAAACACCCGCCCACTCGTCTCCCGCTGCGTGTCCGTCCCCCGGAGCCGGAAGGCGCTCAGATCGCCCGGTTTTCTTACTCCCCAGAGTACGTCGTGGAATTCGAAGGAGACAAGGAGGTGCCGGGCAGGTGGGCAGTGCTGACCGTGGTCGGCGGGGAGGGGACCTCGGTCCTGCTCCCTCTGGCTCCATACGTGAAGTACCAGTTCCGGGTCATCGCCGTGAACGAGGTGGGCAGGAGCCTCCCGAGCAGGCCCTCCGGCCACCACGAGACGCCACCGGCAGGTGGGTCGTGGGTTTTCCCCGCGGGCTCCTCCCCCTGCGTGCCAGTCGTGCCCGCCGCTGATTGTCTCTGAAAAGAGCAGCTAGAGGGTCTAGGACTCTCAGTTTTTCCCAACACAGAGCTCGAAAAGTTGTGTAAATTAACACACAAAATATTCCAAATTATGCGGCCCCACTAAAAATTACGTATGCACCAGGTCAGAGCATAAATCAGCCGGCAGGGGTGTGAGCATACGTTCTTCTGAGTGATTTTCGGTAGCTGAACAGTGCATTAAAATCAGATACAAAGTAAGTTTTTAAGTTCGGTGTGGAGAGAGAAAGCCAGGGATCCCACCATCTGAAATACAGGTTTGACGCACAGTAGGCACCCTGATAAATTTTCGGTGCATCGAGCATCATGCATTTCATGCATCTAGTGTGTTTTTTGTGTCTCGGTGTCTGTGTCAACTCCCAGGACCCACTTCTTTTGTTCAAATCCCAAGAGCGGCAGCGCTCACACACGCACGTGAGTGGGTGGGCGCCGGCCCTCGGAGCGGCCGTGACGTGGGCTGCTTTCGCAGCTGAAATACGCACGCCAGGCTGCCGCTCCTTTCCTGGCTGAGGAAGAGCAAGTAGAAGCCATAACTGAACCGGGTGCTTGGTGATCGGCATCTTGGCTGAACTCGGTGCTAAACTTCACGTTTAGCCCTTTCCCACAAAATGGATCTGCCCCGGGAAGCCCAGGACACGGTACCTGCCGTTCCCTATTTCTCGTCCTAAGCTTGGCTGCTGATATTAATACCTGATGTTTAATCTCATTAGCTTAGAGGCAGACTTTCACAACATAAATTTCTAATAAGAGTTCTAATAGAACCAGCAAAGCAGGTTTAAGTTAAAACAGGTTTTTTAGAAGTAGGGTTAGGATTTTAAAATTCACATTTAAAATTTAAAGGGCAGGTTTAAACCTGAGACAAAAATAAGCCGCCTGCTCTCTGTGGAGTCACCTGTGGCTTCAGGAACACCTCCTCGCTCCCTTAAACAGACATTTTAAAGCCACGTCGTGTGAGGTGACAGGTATGTGAACTGACCTTGGCGTGGTCGCCATTTTGCCGTGTATACGTGTAAATGTAGGGCATGTGGCCATATCCGTGTATGTACTTACATCGAAGCGTTGCATTGTGCACCTCAGGCTTACACGTGTCCTGAGTCCGTTGTATCTCGATAGCGCTGTCTCCAGTCTTCGTGGGAACCGAGTTTGATGGAAATTAGTAACTACATTGAAGCTACATGAGCATTGTTGAGGGGGTGGCACTGTGATTTGCCCGTGGACCATGCAATGGGAAAGGTAATTTCAGTGCTTGTAATTTTTCAGCTCCCGACAAGAACCCACAGAACATCAGGGTCCAAGCCTCTCAGCCCAAGGAGATGGTTATAAAGTGGGAGGTGTGTATTCCGCGTGTCTTCGTGTCCGTTCTTCCTCTTTCTGTCTGGTTTGTTTGCTAAGTGCAATGATGGAACAGTATTTTCTAAGCAAGAGAGATAGTTGTATATGTTACATTATTACATTTTATAAACATGTCTTGTTTGTGTTAAGGATCACTGCGATTTCAGGGCTGTGAAGTTCAGTTTTATGGTGGTGATTTAGAGGAGATTGTTCGGACTGATTTCACTGTAATGCATTGCCAGGGGCTTCGGGCTCCTGCTCTGTTACAACCCGCGTTCCAAACTCTCCCGCACAAGCCGCGCAGGCACCCGCAGTCTCTCCCTCAGCCTCGGCATGCGGCCCGGGGAAATCACGTGCAGCCAGGCGTGACCCCGCTGAGAGGCGCCGCGGCCAGGCGCCCGGGCGCGTTGCATGTTTATGCTGCGCTCTGAGGGTGCGCTGGGCAGAAGGGCCTCCGCGTCTTGTCTGGGTCAGAATCGGGGACCTGGGGGCGGCTGCCTCGCCTGTCGCCACGCAGGCGGGACTGAAACATGGGCAGCTTTGGACTTGAGACGCTTTCTCCCCTGTGTGGCTGTTAGAAGTTACTGGACAGATGTCCCTTTCTGAATGCGGCGGACACTCTCCATCTGCTTAGGTGATGTGAACTTTTGTGGGTGTCGTTTCTAAATTTCCTGTGATTTTTCAGAACATTTTTCCCTCTGTTACTTGGACAGGTGCCATGAGCAAGTATTTTAACCTACTGGACAGTGGAGCACCATTGAACCAGTCTGATTAACCAGTCCTCCAACACTGAATTTAATTTTACATAAAAACAGGGCACTTCCGGTGCATACACTGATTTATTTCTATGCCTAACTCCAGTGTGGCTTTGGAGAGAATTTAAAGATGTATGTAGAGTTTGGTCTGATTTTTCCCCCTTGTGTATTGGTCTTGGTATTCATGACAGGATCTCATGACCCATGCCTGCAAAATATTTAGTTAATACTTTTATATCAACTCCAGCCTTTTTTTATCATTTCAGTGAAATGAAGTTTTGCAAATTTCAGATTAAAATTTGAGACACGTATTTTAGGTGTTGATCCACAGAAACAATGCATTCGGGAATGTTTAGGTGGTCCTAAGTAGTGGCGACCGCATTGACAGTCACTTCACTCACAGCCTGGAATCAGGCCAGCGACCTCATCGGTTAGAGCCCTCTGCCTCGCCCTCCTTGAGGCTCCGCAGCAGGTGCACTGGGCGCCGGCCCCGCCGCGAGCCCACCATGTGCCACTGTCACCGGCCCTGCGTCCTCGCGGCCCCGCTGGGAGCTGTGGCCGTGCCAGGAATTTGTCTAAAAAATAGCCAGTCTTTTACAAAAAGGGTTAGCAACTCATATGAGCACCAGAAATGCAGTAAATGCCCCTGATTTTTTTTTTTTTTTTTTTTAGCATTAAGCATGAATTAATTAAAAGCACTGTATTGTGTGGTCCTGGGGTTACATGGAGCAGTGAAAGGAAAACATAAACTCCTTGCTTTCCAAGGATGTGTGTTCTGGCCGGGGAGACGTCAGGCAAACACGCTGGAGGTCAAGTGGCGGGCAGTTGGATGACAAGCCCCCAGACAGGAGGAACAGACACGAGCCGGCGCAGGGGGCCGGTCAGTGCGCAGTTACGGACTGAGCGCGCGGTCAGGGAGCACTGTCTGTCTTGTCGCCCGCGTTCTACAGGGTGTGAGTTATCGTCAGAAAGAGTCTCAGTACACGTTAAAGAATGGAAAAGCAACGCATTCCACGGTGGAGCGTGCCGGCAGTGGCCATTTTAGTTAGCGTCGTATGTAGTGAGCCACGTCTCAGCACATATTTTACGTGTTAAAAACGATAATGTCTCTTAAGGCAAAGTAAGAGCCCCCTGCAACACAGGCAGGAAATAGTTACCTCGGGGGATTTTTAGTTGGCACTTTGCTTTGTTTTAAGCATGTGTATGCATATGTTAAATTTGAGCTTCAATAAAATAGCACATTTCTAATCTCTTGGACACCAAAAAAAAAAAAAAGAAAAACACGAAACAGAACGTCCAAACCCGAGTCTGCTCACGGCTGGTGAAGGGAGTGCCCTCGGCGGCCCGGCCCGCGGCCCATCAGCGCTTCCCTCCCTCAAGGAGAGCGGGGCCCGGTGGCGGTCTGCCCGCCTGGACCAGCGCAGTAGCCTGGCTGCGTCCCCAGAGCTCTCTGAAGACGGGCGCAGCGGCGCCGGCTCTTCTCCTTGAAAACTGAACACGGGTGTCCTGCTCGTCGCCCTGTGGGCTTCTCAGGGTGTTTGAATGACGACGTCGTGGGCCCATCGGAGACCCTCGGCCCCACGCGAAGGACCTCTTTCCTGGGGCTCTCAGGGCAGCTCTCCGAGGTGGGGACAGGCTGGCAGCCCTGGCTCCTCCGGCCTCCTGGCAGGGGTGGGGGCCTCCCAGAGAGTCCCCGTGTCCCCTCGGGTTGCAGACGCGAGGGACGCTGGCCCTGTGGACCTGGCCTTCCTCTGAAGTGTCCCCAATGTGGCCTGGTCACTCTCGGGGTTGCCGGGAGCTTTAGCCAGCATAGCTGGTTCCCTGGGCACGGAACATGCGTGAACAGAGTAACGTAGGTGTGCACATGGGCCGCCGCTGGGCCAAGGGACGGGCGGTTGCTGGACGCGGCGCGGAGCCAAGGCCCGGCCTGGTCCCCGGGCGGCGCAGGGCTTTTGGGGAGCGTGTGGCCACAGCCCAGTCAGGCCTGCCCAGTGAGCGCACGCGAGGTGGCCAGGGCTGTGGGGAGCCTCAGGCGTCTGTTTTGCTTTGAGTTTGGTTTGTGTTTTGTTTTTGTTTGTTGTTGTTTTGGTCTGCTAGCTCACATAAGCATTCCCTTTGGAATGAACGTAGACTTGAAGTTATTTTGCTGATATAGCACTAGGTTTTCAACTTAACTCCAACCAGTGCCTCTAGTCAGTACTTAGTAAATCAGATGGAGTCGAGAAGCACTGCAGATTCCGCAGGAGCGGAGTGTGTATAACGTTCCCAATCCGCTCTCTTGGATGGAATTACTGCTGGGGGGAGTGAGCCCTGCCGTCCTGGACTGAAGTCCCATTTTAATGGACTTTACATAACTGATTCCTTTAAATACACATTCCCGTGTTTGCAAAATTAATAGGGTGGTTTACTTCGCATTGATGTTTTGTGAGTTAAAGTATTACTCAATTAAAAATGAGAATAGAAATAACCTATTTTCTGCACTAGAAATTCCACCACTAAATACTCCTCTACAGCAAAAGAAAGTGTGTGTAGGTGGTTGGGCGGGGAGGAGGTTCTTAGAGAATTAGTAACAGAACAGCTGGGGAGCGAGGATGTTATTTTGTTACTGAGAGGAGCTACCTGTTCTGGATACTAACGTACAAACATAGTATTCTCTCAAAGTAGAAATTGGTCGGTTTTTCCCTTGGAAAGAAGGTGCAGGAGGCTGAGGTCAGGGGAGGAGGGGGTTCTGGTGAGAAGCTGGGAGGGCCCCTCACGCCCGGGGTCCGGGGCCACGCCCCCTGGGCTGGAGTTCGAAGGCAGCGTGGGGAGGGCGGGAGGGGACACGGGCTGAACCCTGCGTGGGATTTCTTAGCAGATTCTTTCTCATGAAAAGTTAGACTTGGCCCAAGGACGGCATCCAGGCATAGAAGCCCCGGGTTCTGATGGCGAGGCGAGGGGCGGACTTCCTAGTGTCAGAAGGACGGAAGTGCCCAGCCTGTCCCGAATGGAAGAGGGGACGCAAGCCCCCGCGGGGCGACCCGTCCGTTCAGGCTTCGGGCGCCGCACAGGGTGGGCTGCCGCTGCCCCGGCCCCCGCGAGCGTCTGACGAGCCCTGTGCCCCCGTTCTAGCCCCTGAAGCCCATGGAGCAGAACGGACCGGGCCTGGAGTACCGCGTGGCCTGGCGACCCCAGGGGGCGCCCGCGGAGTGGGAGGAAGAGACCGTCCGAGAGCACAGCCTGCGGGTGATGACGCCGGCGGTCTACGCCCCCTACGACGTGCAGGTGCAGGCCGTGAACCGCCTGGGCGCCGGCCCCGAGCCGCAGTCCGTGACCCTGTACTCGGGAGAGGACTGTAAGTGGTGCCAGCCAGCCCGCGCGGGACAGCGCCCCTTGCGCGGTTGCCTGTCCACCCCTCGGCCCTGTCCAGCTGCTCTGGCGCAAAGCGGGTGGTCTGCAGGCAGCGCAGGCCCCGCCCCAAGGGGGACGGCGGGCGCGGCCGTGTCGGCAGAGTGGCCAGGAAAGCCGCCGAGGGGTCCACTCTTCTTACTTTCCTGGTAAAGCTGTGCCTGTGTTGGAAAACAGAGACCCGCACGCGCCCCTGCAGTTGGCCGAGCGGCGTCGCGTCGTAAGCCTTCCGGCCGCTGTGCCCGCCCTGTCCGAGCCCCCGGCACGCCGCCTCCCCCCACCCCTCGGCCCGGCCTGGCGGAGCCGTGCCTGCGGGGCGGGGCCACACACGTGCACGTGCACACACGCGCTCACACCCTCACCCCTGGGGGCAGCTCTCCTGGTCCTGCGCGCAGCTGACTCCACGGCAGCGCTGCTCTGAGGCGCACCCCCGTGACAGACCAGCTTCTGAAGAGGCTTGGAGGCTGTTGAAAGTGACGGTCCTCTCGCCCCGCAGATCCCGACGCGGCCCCGGTGGTGCACGGGGTGGACGTCCTGAACAGCACGCTGGTCAGAGTCACCTGGTCCTCCGTGCCCAAGGACAGAGTCCACGGGCGGCTGAAAGGATACCAGGTCTGCCCCCAGCCCCCTTCTCACGTGACGGTGCCTCGCCGAGCGAGGGCTCCCCCCGGGCCGGGGCCGGGTGGCTCGGGGGGCTGGAGCGTTGCCCCAGAGACCGAAAGGCTGCAGGTCTGGTCCCCGGTCAGGGCGCTGCCTGGGCTGCAGGTTCAGTCCCTGGTTGGGGCACATGTGGGAGACGACTGACTGATGATTCTCTCTCACGTCTGTGTTTCTCTCCCTTCCTTCTTTTCTCTGTACAATCAATAAGCATGTTCTCGAGGGAGTAAAAACATAAGAAATTTTAAAATAAAAATTACAAAGACTGCTTCCGGCAGCAGCCACAACGGCCTCCGCCCCGTGGCCGGTGCGGCCAACGCCCCCGTCTTCATTGCAGATCAGCTGGTGGAGGACCAGGAGCCTGCTGGATGGGAGGCCGCAGCCCAGAGAGGTGCGCACGCTGCGGTTCTCGGGGCAGAGGAGCTCCGGCATGCTGCCCTCGCTGGAGGCCTTCAGCGAGTTCCGCCTCACCGTCCTGGCCTACAACGCCAAGGGTGCCGGGCCCGAGAGCGAGCCCTTCACGTTCCAGACGCCGGAAGGAGGTGAGCGGAGGGGCCGAGCGGATGGGGCTGCCTGGGCGGGACGGCGGCGGAGGGGGGCGCGGTGTCTCGGCCTCCGTGAGGCCTCACAGCGGGCGAGGCTTTGGGTTTTGTTTCGGAAACGTCCCCGGTCGGGAGTGTCTGTTCTGGGTCTTGTGTTTCCAGTGCCTGAGCAGCCGGCTTTCCTGAAGGTCGTCAAGGTCGACAGAGATGCCGCCACTTTGGCCTGGGGGCCGCCTGAGAAGCCCAACGGCAACCTGGCTGGCTTCCTGCTGCAGTACCAGACGAGTAGGTAGCGGTGCGAGGCGGCTGTGCCCGTGGCGTGTCCGTGTCGCGTGGAGCATCTGGCTTGCTCTGCGGGAGCCCCGGGACCGCGGCTGGCCCGTCTCCCGTGGGCCCGGCTCAGCGCTCCGGCCGTGGGTGTGGCCAGCCCACTGCCTGTTTTTATGGATGACGTTTTCCCAGAGCACAGCCACGTCCGTTTATTTGTTAGTCCGTAGCTGCTTCTCACTGCAGTGCTTGAGTGGAGTCGTTACCATAGAGACTGCATGGGCCACCAAGGTTGAGAGATTTTCAGTCCAGTCCTTTTCCAAAAGGTTTGCCACAGTCTGTTTTAGTAGAAGCCATACGCCCAGAGACACCAGAACGCGTATTTAATATTTATTGGTGAGAGAGTGTGAGCTCCTAACCGGTCCAGGGCTAGGCGACGTGTTCCTTCCTGCTGGGCTCAGTTTCCCCATGTGTGACGACGGTGTCGGCCCATGGGGTCAGCCAGCGGGTCGGCCGCTGCGAAGGCTCCGGTGCACGGCACAGCGCAGGCTTAAAGCAGCGCGGACACAGGCCGCACAGCCCGAGTGATGGGGGCTGAGCGGGAGGCCTTGTTCTCTGTCTCTTCAGTAAACGGCACGGATGAGATCGGGGAGCTGAGCGACATCAACGTCACGGCGCCGGCCCAGCCCAGCTGGCGTCTGTCGGGCCTCAGCGCCAACACCAAGTACAAGTTCTACGTGCGGGCGTGCACGGCCCAGGGCTGTGGGAAGGCTGTCACGGAGGAGGCTGCGACGCCGGGGCAAGGCCGTAAGTCGGGCGCCACGGGGGGGCGTGGTGGCCGCTCTGAGGGCCGGGTGGCCTTGGTCCACTCGGCTGTCTGTTTCCCACTGGCACGGACACCAAGTCTGTTTATCCTGTTGGTGACGTTCACGTGGATTCAGTTTGTGCATTTGCACACAACAGCAACCCCAAGATGTCTCTGCGTATACAGTCAGGAACCACAATTTACTTAATTAAAATAGGGGACATCAGATCGTGAAGTTATTCATAAGGTTAGAGGAGTATGTTTTCCTTTTTGAAACGATTCCACATGAAAAAACAATGTTCTCTTGCCCTGGTGGACAGTTCGCAACCAGGACTCATGTATCAATTTTGATTTACTGTTCAGCAGTTGGCGCCAAATACCTAACTTGAAAATGGCTAACAAATCTGGTCTCATCTGCACAATTTTTCTAATTTAATTGCACTTTTTTCCCAACTCAGAACCCTTTTCCGCCCCATGTTTTTTCTCCCTCTGTGATGATAGTGGTGTTTTCCTAAGCTTTCCCTAGTACCAGAGGCCGTCGGGAGAGAAGGAAGAAGGTAGAGCGAGAAAGGAAACTGCCTCCGAGGGAAAAGGGGGCCGTGTGGGAGGTCCCGCCGGTTGGGCCCGGAGGGTGTCGGCGGAGGGGGTGGCCGTGGTGGGGCTGCACTCGGACCAGGCGAGTCCCGACGTTTCCCGATGGTTTTCTGCTTGTCACCCTCTGGCTTCCACGTTCCTCTGTCTCAGAGGGAAAGCCTGAGTTGATCAGAAACATCCTTCGTGTGTCATTTACTGGTTTGATGAAACACTTGCTTCGCTCTAATTTTCAAAGGCTTGTGCTACTTACTGTCCTGTTAACGTCTCTCTGGCTCAAAGTCTGACCTCGCCGCCTGCCTTTGCCGGGGTGTCTGGTCGCCGCGGCTTCGCTCGGCCAGCGCAGTGGGCCGTCCCTGCGGGCCCGGCTGCTCCGGGCCCCATGCACCGAGCTCGCATTCTGACACTTGACATGCAGCGCGGTCCCCGCTGAAGACAGGCCTTAGTCCCGAGTTCTCACAACATGTGCAGTGTAGTTTACTTCAGTTTAAATTAGTATTTTCTGGTTTTCATTTATTCTTTTGAGTTGATTCTTAACAAAATACCTAACAAAGTACTTTAAATATTTTGTTGCAAGAACATAAGTGTATCTTTTAATTACACTGGACTCACATTTTTATCTGCAACTATGAGTTTTTACAATGCATATACTGGGACGTCCGTGTTTTTTTTGGAAAGCGTGAGTCTCTCAGAACCCTTGCCCATCCCAGCGCAGTTCCTTCCACGGAATCCGCGCTCAGTGCGGCTCAGCGCCCTGCGGCTTCCCCTCATCTGACGCGCCGCTGTGCTCTGGCGCCGCCCCACCCACCTCCGCGGGGACGAGCCGAGAGAATGGCGCGTGGTCAGGAGCCACTGCTGCCAACCGTAAGCCTCAGTGGTCGTGCCCGGTCTCCCGCTGGGCTTGTGAGAGTCCACGTCCCGCAGGACGACAGCACACGGGGTTCTGGAGCCGCGCTCGGTTCTGAGCCGCCCGCACGGCCGGGGCCGACTACGGCTCCGTCCCGTGAGCCTGCACATGGTCCCAAGGGGATGTGCGTTACGGTCACTGCACTTCCTGAATTTCAAAGTGTTAACAAAGAAACACTGCAGGGCTGACTTCGTGGATAATTCAGGAACCAGTGAGGGAAAATCGCTGCACGCGACCCCCCCGCGCTGCACGCGGCGGCGGCGGCCTCTGCGCTCTAACCGTGTGCGTCCCTCAGGTGAAGGGAGCGGGGAGACCGCCGAAGGAGTCCATGGCACCCGCAAGGTTCGCCCGCTGGCGGCCCTCCCGGAGCCCGGAGCCGAGCCCGTGGTCCGCCTCCTGACTAAGACCTGGGTCGATAACAATAGCATTTTTGAAGATGTGATTGAGGCGAGAGGGAGAGGTGAGGAGTGGGTTGGGGGGCAGCCCGAGAGGGTCCCCGTGCCCTGCAGAGCATGCCGTTGTCCCCGCCCTCATGCCGAGGGCAGCGACGTGCAGGCCGTCAGCTGGGGAAAGGCCGTCTCGGTTTGTCCGGCACAGCGGCTCTGCAGCCCCAGGTGAAAACGCCCACCAGGGCCCTGCCTCCCTTACTGCTTCTCGCGCAACAGGTGCCTGCCAGCGCCTCCTGCTTATTAACGCCTGTCAGTAACAAAAGCTAAAACGCAAAGCCAAGCAAACCAGGAATTGCCAGGCGGCTTCTGCTTGCGCTTCCGCTGTGTGTGCTGAGCCTGGCCGCCTGCCCTGTCCTCTCTGGTCTCTGTCCTCGGGCCCAGATGCGGCCGGAGAGGCCCTGTCCCAGTCAAGGGTGAACGCTGCGCGGGCTCTCCTTCCCGCCCTGGGCCACCTCCCTCCAGGGTTGCTCAAAGGAAAAACAAAGTCGGTGCTGTTGTGCGTGTTTGCAGAGGACGGTGAGTTTTCCGCAAGGCCCGTGGCTCTGTGGCGCTCAGGGTGTGCCTTCTGTGTGGCAGAGCACGCGGGCCTGTCCGGGGACATCGCCGCGCAGGGCTGGTTCATCGGGCTGATGTGCGCCGTCGCCGCCCTGACGCTCGTGCTGCTCGTCGTCTGCTTCGTGAGGCGCAACCGCGGCGGGAAGTACTCAGGTAGCGTCCGGCTTACGTTTGCTGGGGTGACGCGACCCCCGGGAACAGCCCGGGGGTCCTCGGGTGGGTGGGCACGTAAAGATGTATGCGTACGAGGGGGACCCCAGAACGGGATCTCTTTATAAACGGTTGTGTATTTATTCTCACGGGTTTAAACTTCGGTCTCCTTCCAAGCCCCCCCCACTTGACGCGATACGCCTTTCGAGATGGTTTGGTGTGTTTTGCACGGCTCAGAACAGTGTTCGAACTCCCTGATTTTGATGCCTTTTAATGCTTCTCCTGTTTTTTGAGTCACCTCTTCCACATCAGCAAAACGTTTCCTTTTGGGGACGTCTTTCATCTGAGGAAACAAAAAAAAGGTCACTGGGCGAGATCAGGTGAACAGGGAGGGTGGGGTGGGAGGTTGTACCGTTTTTGGTCAGAAACGGCTAAACACTCAGCGTGGAGTAGGCAGGCGCGCTTGTGAGTCACCCCTCATGAGATAGGCAAAGCCGTTGGAAGAGTCTTCAAAAAAATTCACAAGGCCGAATGCAGCCTCTCGCAACAACGCCAGCTGGTGCGCTGATACAGATGGGCTCCTCGAATAGTCACCCAGCTGGGGAAGCCTGGACTAAAAGGGGCCCACCCTCCAGAAGGTAATTCTCTTTTGGGGTCCCACCTCCGTGTGCAGTGGAACACAGCCTGGCCAGTGTGAATAAATCTGAGTGCGCTATGCCAAGTGAAATCCAAAAAGGGCAAGAACCACATGCATTCACTCCGAGGTGAGGTGGAAAACAAAGGGCACCAAATGAACAGCGTTGTTTTTCATACGATTTTCAGTTTATTAGCTCTTTCCAGGAGGCACTGTTCAGAGACACCTCTCCTCCCATGGCGCGTTTCAGCCAGGCCCGCGTCCGCCCTGTGGGCGCACAGTGCGCTAAGCGGACCGGCCCCGCCTGCGCGGCCAGGCCAGGGAAGCGCTGCCTGCGGCCGGTTCTCGTCTCTGGTCTCCAGCACCTACAGCGGCCTCTCCCTGGTGCTTGTGAGCCACCGGAGGCGTTGAGGAGACTCGCCGCTCAGTCACACATGCCTGTTTTGGTGCCCTGGGAGGAGAAGAGAGGACGCCTCTTGCCATGTTCACAATCCAGGAGCTTTTTGCAGACGTGAAGTCCAGTGGTCCTGGCCGCTGTCAGTGGAGTCAGGGTCAGGCATGGCTGGGCACGTTTCTTACCGCCGGCACATGCTGGGCACACTGCCTTGAGTGAATGGTGCAGGAAGCACACACAGACCCGTCCCAGTTCCTGTAACGGTTGCTTTTACTTCAGCTTCATCTGTTTCCTGGCTTACTGTAGCTCACTTAGATGTGCGCAGTGTGTGTGGGTTGCTGCCTTGTTCCTGAGCGCCCGCGGCGCTTTGCAGGGGCCGGAGGAGGTGGGGCCCGCTGCTCAGTCTGCCGACGTTCGGCTTCGCGGGGATGCGTGGCTCACGACTCCTCCGGTGACCACTGGCAGCCCATTATGGATATCCAACAAGCAAACGAGCTTAACGTCTTAAAGTTTAGTAAACTTACATGGGAAGTGTAGGCAGTACACATCTCGTCCTTCCCTGCAAAGACCGAGTTGTTACATGTGGATTCTCAAGGGCCGCCTTGGGGCGATGGACTGGAAGCTTCATGAGACCTAGCATTCCCCTTGGGGGCTCGTCCCTGTCGCTGGGAAGCGTGGCCCCTCTGCGTCTCAAAGCAGCTGCTTCCCGCGATGCCCTGGAAGGCGACAGAGGCCGCACCCCATGTTGTGGGGCTGCAGGGAGGGGACCTTCCGTTCGCGTTTCCTGGCAGGAAAGGCGAGACCCCCGCTGTGCCCCGCTGTCTGGAAAAACCACCGCAACACGTCACTCTTGACCGTGGTTGACTTCTGTTCCCTTTAGTTCAGTGACTCAGCTCTGATGTGAGCCCCAGACACCTTCAAAGAGGGCGGGAGAGGCACGGGGGTGTGGAGGGGCCACTGCGAAGCCGGGCTCGCGGGCGCCCCATGCAGCCCACGGATTGTAGAGCGAACAGCACGCGAGAGCCTGCCGTGCGCCCGAGCCCAGATCCCGAAGGGGGGCCCAAAAAGCCCTTTCTTCTGTGAGACGTATCCGACGGGCGCCAGGCTGGTCCGCAGCGACCCCTGACTCGTGGTACCGGGAAGCGCGTGCGGGGCCCGCCGTCCTCGCTGAGGACCCAGCGCCACGGCCGACGTGTCTTTTAAGTCACATGTGGCGTCCTCTCTCTTCTTCAGTGAAAGAGAAGGAAGACCTGCACCCAGATCCGGAAGTTCAGTCGGGAAAGGACGAGACCTTCGGTGACTACAGGTAAACGAGCAGCCCCTGAAGAGGGACCAGGGCCCAGGCCCAGGCCACATCGCCCCCCCCACCCCCGCGCCCCAAGGTCAGGCGACACCTTCCTCGTCCTCTTCCCCCACGCCGCCGTGTGCCCGCCGGGAAGGCCCCCCCGGAGCCTGTTGTCCTGAGGGTCTGGGGGAGAGGTTCCCCCACCACAGCCCGGCCGAGCCACAGCCACCGTCTCAGGTTCTGCCGCCAGGATGGCAGCATCCCCTGGCCCTGGGGCGAGCAAGGGTCCCCGTCAGGGCAGCCATGGGCCCACGGCTGCTGGCAGTGTCCAGCCCACCTGGCCCTGGCGAGGACGGTCACGGCAGTGGCAGCCACTGCACAGGAACCGCCTGCGCACTTCCTGGTGGCGGCGAGTCCTGTGTGACGTGAGGGGCAGAGCTGCGGCCAAGTGTCCGCACTGCGGGCGGACCGTTTGGCTCTGCGGCCCAAATGGCTGCCACGTGCTGGTCTTGTGCTAGTTACAGGTCTCCCCGAGTCTCCCTTTTTCCAGTTTTACAACGTTCAATTTGGCACACAACTTGCAGTGTGATAGTTGTTGGTACCTAAAAAAAAACAAAACCCTGATCAGGAATTTAGAAGGCTGCGCCGTGTTACAGATGTGTCACTCACTCAGAGTCGCTTGGTTTTTGAAGAGTAAAACCCAAACCATAAATACAGGATGCACATAGTGTTTGTGTTCTGAAAATGCCAGCCGTTCTTTTTATTTAACAAACCTGAGTTTATAAAACTGTATTAAAGGAACTTCTTTGGTTACAAGCAGCAGAATTTGATTGAGTAACTGCAACAGCGGTGATAATTGTGGAGGGATTAGCACCCCGGAGCCCGAGGGCCAGGGCAGGCGTGGGCACAGGCAGCCGCAGGCGAGCCCGCGGAGCGGGGGGGGCGGGGCGGCGCTGCGAGTCGCGGGAGGCAGCTCCCGGTCCCTCAGGGACGCCGCTCGGTCACGGCTTTGGGCACGTGTGTTGGTGGGAGCGTCCCTGAGGGCTGGCTCGCCGGTCTTCGACGTTGCCGGAGGCGTCCGGACGCGCTGAGGCTTCTTAGTCCTCCTGCTTGAGCCTCACTGCCTGGGACGGCTCAGGGGCTGAGATTGTGCTGAACGGTTCTCTTGTCTTCTAGCGACAGTGACGAGAAGCCGCTCAGAGGGAGCCCCCGGTCCCTGCAGCGGGACGCGCAGGCCACGGAGAGCGCGGACAGCTTGGTCCAGTACGGGGATGGGGACCACGGCCTGTTCAGCGAGGACGGCTCGTTCATCGGCGCCTATGCCGGCGGCAAGGAGAAGGGCCCTGCGGAGAGCGACAGTGGCTCCGCAGCCACGTGCCCGCTGCGGGCATGACGCGCCCTCTGGGGCGCCCTGGTCCCGGCCACCGGGCCGCCTGCGCTCGGGGACAGAGGTGCGCTGCCGGGGAGCCGGCCGGGGCTCAGCATCCTGCGACCCGTGGGGGAGAGCGGCGCCGCCTGGGAAAATAAAGGACCCAGCGCTGCGGGCCTGTGCGTCTTCGTTCGCTTTCTTCCCGGTGCCGACGATGCAGAGGAAATGAACCCTGCGTTCAGATCCACCGCCCAAACCCAAAGGGTCTGCGCGTGTTCCCCGTGTCCGCAGGGATGTGGGGACGCGCAGGGTCGCTGGGAACTGCTGAGTAGAGGGCAGGCGGTAAGCGGACCGGCTATTTAAGTGTGAAGAGGAATGTGAATGTCTTACTAAAATACCTTGTTGAGTATGTACAGCCAAAATCTACTATTTAAGGCTTGCCAGCGTCTTAGGTGAGCAGCTGGTATTTACTGAGCTCTGACCGTTGGCCCGGAGGCGGCCGTGCTTGGACGGCGGTCTCGCTGCTTCTCCAGTCTCAGCGTGAGTTGTCCTTTCCGTCAGTGGCGGCGTCTGCACGCGTCTGGTTGGTCCTCCCCTTGGACCGGATGCGGCTGTGGTCACAGGGGCCGTCTCACGGGAGCGCGGCTGAGTCCTCCTGCTGCCGCGGGGCCCTGAGCGGACCCGCCGCACCCTGTCTGCACCGACCGCCCTCTCCTTCCCGTGTGCCGTGAGCGCATGCCTGCTCTGGGAGCACACTGCACACAGAATGCCACCGCCTGCACGGTGGGAAGCCGAGGTGGCTTCTGTGGAGGCCGGAAGGAGAGTGGGAACAGGCCCGTCTGTCCATCTGTCCAGGACGGCCGGCGGGAGATGCCACTTGGCTTCCTTCTGGAGCCGTAGCCTGAAACATGAGGCCACAACGGGAGACTTTGTCTAAAACGCTTGGATTCTGTCCTTACGCTGCTTTTTCCAACCGTCTTAAAGTAAGATACCATATAAATATGGAGGGGGGTGTTTTTATAGTTTCCAAAATAAGTTTTGTTGTTGAGTGCGCACCTACCCAGCCGCCCAATGACTTGCGGTGGAGAGTCGGACGTGTGTTCACCTCCGTCACGTTTCTGCACCTTCGGGGGTGGCGGGGGCTGTTTTTCTCTCTCCTCCTCTAGCAACGTCAGTGTGAGTTCAGGGCGCGTGTTTCTTGGCGTGTGGGCCACCTGTCCTTCTGAAACTGTACGTGAAAGCGCTTTAGAAATAGTGTGAAGGGTCCTGCATGCTCGTCAGTAAAACTCAGTGTTCGCCTTCTCCGTTTGTGGAAACCTGTGGTAACCGCACCACGAACCCCCCGGTTGGGCTCCAGGGAAACTGACTCGCGGGTTTTACTCCCCTTTACGAACCGTGGCCGTGGGCACAGCGCCCTAAATCCCTGACCTGGGTTCCCGCAGCCCACTCTCTCCTGCGGACCAAAACTGGGGGCGCTCCTCGCAGGCTGTGCCGCGGTCCTGCGGGCTGTCGGTCAGACCTTGCGCGCCCCTGAGCCCATCCCCATCTGGCGTCCGAGGCTCCTCAGGGGCCACCGCACGGGCCCCCCGCTGGGGAGGGTGCTCTGGGCCTCCGAGAAGGCGCAGTTGAGCCTGGGAGCCTCGTTCTGCGGTGGTTGTAGCTCCTGCTCTGTGCCCTCAGCCAGACGCGGATGTGACGGGGACCATGCAAACTGGGAACAATCTCGAAGCAGTGGGAGCAGGCGGATTATACATTTAACACAAGTGGAGAGATGCTCCCTTCCTCTGAACCTCGGAGCTCCTTCAGTGGCCTGGGTGGCGGGGACACCCCTGCTCCCGTGTTCTGAGCGCCCCAAACTCGTGGGCGTGGAAAGCGACACTACGTCCCGCCTGCCCTTTGCCCCTGTGGCCCGTGCTCTGTGCGCTTGGCTCCCTGGGGACCTTGGGCACGGAAGGGCCAGACCTCGGCCAACCTCCCTGGCTCGTGGCCAGTGCCGTTGGAACGCAGTGGGTTGCGTGCGCTGCGGGGGGCAGGGATATCTGGGTTCCCCGCTGGTCCCTGCTCTGACTTTGGCCATAAAGCCTTTGGAAAGTGGTGGACCCTCTGGCTTCAAATGGTCTCGACCGGGAAGTGCGAATGAGGGTCTCAGCCCCCTTCTCTCTCTCACAGGGTGTCCTTTTCTATGAAAAACCTGAAAACCGTAAAAGCTAAGATGCCTTTTCACTTCATAAACAAACACAGACTCTTAACGATGCATCAAAAAAGTCACCCCATGCACAGCAGCGCAGTTCCTTCCTGTGAGCACAGAAATATATTTTTATAGAGAAACAAATCTACAGGAAATCTGTTCAATGAGCAGTATGATCGGCACATGCCATCAAAGTGACCAATCAGAAGAAAACCAAGCAGGGTCTTTGCTATACAGAAGTGTTCTTCACTGACTTTGCATGTGTTGTTTGTAAGAAAATGTGAATTTGGCGGGTTTATTCTATTCATGTAAAGGCATCTGATATTTTAGATGTGTCCATGTTTATAAAAAAAATGTAAAGCACAATGCGATTGTGCTGCAAGTCTGTCTTTTTTCCTATTTTACATTCATGGAAGAGGCGAACTGAGGCAAAACCAATGGTGAGGGACGTCGGTTTGTTTTTCTGAGCACTGAACACGTAGCTGCCCCCTGAAGCCTTGGCTCTGTCGCACAACGCGAAGGCGGACTCTGGACACCCCCCTGCGTGGGCCCACTCGGCCGGGCCTGCGCGCCCCACGGCGTGCCCGCCACGGGCTCCCAGGGCGAGGTGCGCGGCCTGGTGGCGTCCGGGGAGGTGCCGGGGCGCGGGGCCGGCTTGCCCGGTTGCGCGCGCTCACTGGGTCCGTGTCCCTGTAGAACTTCCTTAAGATGTGTTTTGTGTTGTAGGCGGTGTTTGCGTTATGTCTGGATATGCACGGCTCAAAAATATTTTCATTATACGTGGAATTCGACTTTCCAAATAAAAGTTCAACTTCATGCGCTCGGAAAGCGTCTGTGCCCTTTTCTGTTCAGGTTGAGGAACCAGAGTTCACCTGCCAACCTTATCTCCAAAAAAGGAGGTATTTTGATTTCAACGCCTGTATTTCCAAGACAAAATCAGTATCTACCAAGTGTAATATGCTAATAAAGTCTATACTTAAGGTCAGTGTTAAGGTGAATGTATAACTCTTTGATGGTTTTTCAAACAATGCAAAAATGCCACTTTTCAAGAAAATGTCCGATAACCATACTTTCAAAAAAACAAGCCGCCCGCGGAGCCCCAGGGGAGCCCCCAGCGGGGTGGACGTGCACCCGCGGGAGGGGCCTGGCGCCCAGCTCCAGCCTCCGCGTTACTCCCGCGCCCCCTGCGTCCCCTGCACAGGACGGTCCCAGATCAGAGCCACCCCTGGCAGGCACAGTGGCTGTTTCCGTGACGCGCCTTCTGCAGGTCCCCTCCGTCCGCCTCCTGTCCCCGGGCCCCTGCCCCCACTCCTGGGTCAGGTCCGCGCTCACTGAGGAACCTGCGGCCCGGGCGCCGGCGGCTGCGGCTCTGCTGTGACAGACCCCTGGCCCGGCGCGGCCCAGCCCCGTCCTGCCCCGAGGTCCTTCAGCCTCTGGCTTCTCCCCCAGGGCCCTGGCCTGCGTTCCAGTGCGAGGGCGCTGCCTCAGGGAAGGCTTGCAGGCCGGGGCCGCGGCGTGTGTCCGGGTGTGTCGGGGACACGGGCCTCCTGTCCCTGTCGCCCATCACGGCTGCAGGGTGGTTTTTTGTTTTAAAACTCTCACCCGAGGACATTTTCCCATTGTCGGGAGGGAGGCTTCCCTACGCGCCCTGACCAGGGATCGAACCTGCAACCTGGGAACGTGGCCTGGCTGGGAACTGAACCTGCGGCCCTTCGGCCCAGGGGGTGGCGCTCCAGCCCCCCGAGCCCCCGGCGAGGGCGCGGGGGCAGGGGCACTGCAGCAGCCTCTCCCGCGGGGGCTGTCAGACCGCCATCTTCACTTCTCCCGCGAGCCCGAAGCCCCCTAAGTTCCCGCGGAAAGCCGGTCCCCTAGCAGGGGGCCCCCTGCGACGCGCAGGCAGGGAAGGTTTGTGCAACCGAAGCCGGAGCGTCCCAGGAGGACAGACGCCGGCCAGCGAGTGCCCGGGCCGCAGGCTGGCCCGTCCCTCGTTCCTACGCTGCCTGCCCTCCTCTCGGTTCCAACGCCAAGTGTCCTTCAAACCCGCCCTCCGTCACCACCGCTGCCCTGACACCCGGCCGCCGGCAGCCCTGTCCCCGCTCTCCCGCGGCCGGCTGTCCGGCTCCGTGTGGGGCCCACAAAACGTGCCGGGAGCCCCACGAAGCGCACGTCTGGTTGTGCTCCGTTCGCGATAAATGGCAGCCGCGGCCCCAGCGCCCCACGCCCAGGACCGGCCGGCGCCAGCCCTCCCGCCTGCCCGCCGCCTCCGGGCCGCCCGGCCCCCCTCCCCGAGCCGCGGTGCTGTCCTGCCCCGGGACGTGGGCGGTGACCGTCCGCCCTGCCTGGGAGGCTCTCCCCCCAGACCCCGCGTCACCGGGTAGAGGCCCCGTCCGCAGAGAAGACGGGCCTGAGGCTCAGCTCTAACGGGGCCCGGTTAAATGAATCCTTCCCTGTCTCCACAGCGACCAGTGCCGCGCCGGTTTATACTCTCGCGCGAGTTCCACGAGGACAGCGACAGCATCCCTCCGGCTCGCAGCCCACACCCGGCCAGGCGCAGGCGCAGCGCTGACCCCAGGGGAGGCGGGGCAGGGCGCACGGATGGGGTGCCCGCGGAGGGGGAGCAATGTAACAAATAACAGAAAAAGCGACTCATCTAAACCAGCGGGCCTGAGGGCTGCACCTGGTACAAAACGCACGGATTCACAATGCACTACATTTAACGTGATCTCAGGATACATAAAATAACAAGGCATTGTTTGCACTCCCGAAACCAACATATTATATGCCAGTTATGCCTCAAAAACAACAGCAACAAAACAAAAGAGCATGCTGCCCCTCCCCCCCCCCAAAAAACTGCACAGCCCGCTCATCACAGAAGAAAAACATTTCAAGGCTGATTCCGAGCTCTTTTCCACTTTTGGGGAAGGAAATGGTTTCTCAGGTTTCATAAAACAACTATGCAACTCAGTGATTAACTCGGTAATTCCATTTGTAAGAATCAATACAAATTTTGGGGACGGGGGTCAACTTTAGTAAGTTGCATACAAAGAAATCAACTGCAATACAATATGCATTTTATATATAGTGTGTATATATATTATATATAAATCAGTATTAGATGATTCTGGTTAAACAGTGTGTAATGTATGCTTGTTATTCCTTGGGAGGAGTGTTTACGGTTTATCACAGTAAATTCCTAGGTAGAGTATAGTAATTAACTGTGATTTAAAATGATCTAAAAAGACCCAAGCCTGCCTTTCGCATGAAGTTGACCAGTGGAAGCGTCTTCTAATTGCACCGGTTTAATAGCAGTGTAATTGCAAGGCTCGGCCACTGGGTGGGGGTGTTCCGCAGGGATAACAACCCGCGGGGCGGCCCGTGTCCCGCGTCCCGCGTCCCGCCTCCCGCGGTCGCGGCAGCCGTAGTTTGAAGTCTCTAAATACCTGCAATGTTTCTATTCGTTATTTTAAACTCGTTTGCTTCGGAACTGGGGTCTCACTGCAACCATCGCTGACGTCCATACATTCAAGTGTTGTGACTTACACAGGGCTTGTCTAACACCGAAGGGCGGGGTCGTGTTCAAGTCCGGACTGTGAGATTAAATGACCTGTTGCAACAATTGGGCACGAAAACAGTTCGTTTCTCCGTTAAGCCGTTTGCTTTCTGGTAGACAGGTGGGGGCGATTTCTGAATTATCGACATTATTATCTATCTGGAAACAAATGGGTGTTTCTCGGGTTTTTTTTAAACGTCCGCCTAACCCAGGGTCGGCGACGCCGTCGTTCCCGGGGGGTGTCAGCGCCCCCTAATGGCCGCGCGGCGCCGGCGCCGGCGGCCTAGGCCCGCGCCTGCGCAGACGCGGAGGCGCCGCCGCCGCCGCCGCCGCCGCCAGGCTTCCGGGCGGCCCTGCGCGACCCTGCCGGCGCCAAGGTGTGCACGCGCGGGCCGCTCCCCGGTGCGGGACCAGGGGTTGCGGGGCATAAACTCCCTGTTGCCAGGACGGTCTCCAGGCGAAGCCCGCGCTGTCCTCTCTGGCAAGCGAAGGATTAATTTCAAAGTCAAGGTGAACGCTGACTGCGGCGCACGAGCGATAAACCCCTGCACCTGGCCGGCCGCGGGGCCGCGCACAGGAGCGGCAGGGCGCCCCCGGAGGGCAGGCGCGGGTGTGCGCGCTGGGCTCCGCCCCGGCTCGGTTCCGCGCAGCCGCGCTCAGGCCCGGGAAGGCGCGCCTTTCCAAGGATTGAGGGTGGGGGGCAAGGGAACGTGGTGGCGGGAAGATGGAGACAAACGTATTTGAACAATAAAAAACAAAAGTTTAAATTAAAGCGAAACAAAAGAAGTCCCCAGGAACTGCCTCGACCTACGGTCTGGAGAGGCGCCGGGAGCCAGAGCTGCAGCAGCGCGGCGTGCGCGCTCGGTCAGTAACACTCGGGGGGGACGTCCGAAGGCATTTCCTGCTGGTTCCCCGATGTTCTGCCGTAAGAGCCGCTCGGCTTTCAGGATCAAAAGCGAGAACATTTTCCCCTCCTGGTGTATGAACGAAAACTTATAACCCAGGAAGATTCGTTGTTCACCTTTGGTGACATCAAACAGGCCTTAGAATTTATGTCACCGACTTTTATAAAATAGCTTAAAACTATCTGTACCATGAGTTAGAGGAAAATAGTTTCTTTCCCCTCACCCAAGGACATTTTTTTCATTGTTTTTATATTTTTAAAGACTTTATCTCTTTCTAGAGAGAGGGGAAGGGAGTGGGAAAGAGAGGGAGAGAAACATCCATGTGTGGCTGCCTCTCCTGCGCCCCTTGCTGGGGGCCTGGCCCGCAACCCAGGCCTGTGCCCTGATCAGAATCGAACCGGCGGCCCTTTGGTTCCCAGGCGGGGGCTCAGGCCACTGAGCCAGGTCAGACGGGGCTCCCATTGCTCTGGGAGAAACACTGATTGGCTGGCCTCATCCGCACCCCGACTGGGGCTCGAAACGCGAACTTACGGTGCACAGGGCGATGCCCCAACCACTGCTCCTCAGCGGCCTGAGCGGGAATCGTTTTTGGGTAGAAGCGCTGGAGTTCTGACTCCCACGAGCGACCTCACGCCATGTCACAGGTCCCCGTGTATCCACCGCACGGGAAATGGGACGGTCTGAGCCTTTCTCAGGACAACGTCTGGGAGCCATCGTCACAGCCCTGAGGTCGGCCTCTCGCTGCGCCCAGGGCGGGGCCGGTCCCTGCGGTTTAAAGGGCGGACAGGAAACTGAGCGCGAGCCCCGAAGCCTTGCAGGGTTTCTGGGCCTGTCCGGGTCCCCAGGGCGCTGTGCTCAGACGGCGCCACACCCACGAGCCTCCTGCTCCAAGCACGGGGGTGGCTCGTTTCTCCCGCTCCTGCGCAGGCCATTGGGGCACTGGTGGGGGGAGCGCATGGGCGCGCTGTGCGCTGGCTCCGCCCCTGTGCGCCGCCAGGGCCCAGGGCGCTGAGAAGCTCGCCCTGCTGGCTCCTGCTCACGCGGATGCGCGGTGCCTGACTCCCTGCCTATGCTTCAGGCGCGCACAGTGGCCGCAGCTGCCCAGGTCGTTTAAAATGCGGGTCCCATATCAGACGAGGTCACGATCACCGCTCAGCTGCACGCGGCACACGCACAGACCCAGTCAGCCGTTCACTCCATGCCCTGCTTGTCAACAACCAACATATGAAGTCTGTCCATGTCTAGAAGGCGCCCAGCCATGTGCTATGTGAAAAATAGAGACGTTCATTGAAGAAGATACAAGAAACACTGGACATAGGACAGTGAGGCCTCCGTCCCCTTCAAAGGAGGCTCCTTGGGACCTCGCACAGTCTCCCAGTCGCCATCAGCTGCCCCCTCATATTTTCCCCAATCTCATCAATGGCCTGAAATCACTTCCCTTTCACAGGTGATTTTAGTTTTGGGAAAAGCCAGAAGGCACAGGGCGCCCAATCCAGGCTGTAGGGGGGCTGAGTCACCTGGGTGAGTTGATGTTTCACCAAAAAACTCCGCAGGCGACGTGATGCATGAGCAGGAGCGTTGTCGTGATGAAGCTGCCGGTCACCGGTTGTCCAGAGCTGCGGCCCTGAATCATCCCAGTAGTTTCCACAGAGGGATGGTCAAGCTTAACGCAAAAGTAGATGCAGATTTGCTGCTCTACTTGTTCAGTCACTTTGAATGTGACGGCCACACAGCACACATGCTCACTCAACCGTGTGTGCCGCCCCCACTGACTGACTGGTACAGTGAAGGCGTCATTGTTCACACGTGCGCACTCCAGGCCCCTCCCCGTGGCTGCCAGGTGACGTCAATGTCATGCAAACCGTTCTCGTTATGTTAACAATGGCTGGGCTTTTTCCAGACAGACCTCGTGCGCCTGCGAGCATCGTTGTGTGACGGTGCCGTGACAGGTGTGACGATGGGAACACGCGATAGCCCCGTGTTCCTCAGAGGCTGTGCTAGTGGCTCGGAGCCTGGGTTTCGAAGCCAGGAGAGCGGCTGAGAGGAGGGCGGCCGCGTCCTCCGCAGCCTGCGCCCCGCCCGGGCTGCGTGTGAGGGGACCCGGGGACTGGGCCTCAGGCACACGTGCGCTGCCCTTGGCCGGGCCTCGGGCAGCGCAGGCCGTTCCCCCCGCGGGGGCCGGACCTGCGTGTCTGACAGCGCGCGCCCCTCTCCCCCTTCCCACGGGCGTCTCCCCGCAACTCCCGGGCTGTTTCACCTTCTGCGGCGACTCCTTCCCGAGCTCCCGGCCTGCCAGACCGTCTCTGCGTGGAAGCCCCTCGGCCGCGCACCCGCCGTGTGCCTGCCCAGCCCTGGCCGGGCGGGTCCAGTTCCCTCAGCTCCACGGAGCCACCGGATCAGGTCATCGGTCCCTCACGGGTGGCGTTTACACTGTGTCCCTTCTCTTGATATTAATAAACCGTCCCTCCGCGACCGCCTCGTGCTTGTTATGTTGGGCACACGTGCCGGGCTGACTCCAGTTTACGGTCCCCGGGCCGACATGACCAGACCCCGGCGAGCACGCGTTATCCGTCCTCCTACATGAAACCAGGTTTCCTAACACGAGGCCACCGATGTGCGGCACATGTCCGCCCGCCCGCGGGCAGTAAGGGCTCCTGTGCCTCCCTAGTCTTACCAGGCTTAACGTTGTGAAAATGCTTCCTATCCTGATGCTCTCACTGATGCTTTTACAGGCGTTTCTCTGACGAGGCTGAATGTCTCCTACGGGTCTGCAGGGATCTTTCCGGCTCCTGTCGGCTCAGTGCACCGCGGGGGCCACGCAGGCCTTTCGAACCAGAGAAATTGGGAATGTAATGGGGCTGGGGTTCCGTCTCCCGCAAGAGGGGAACCTGTTTTAAACGCCATGGTGGGACTATCCGCCACCACCTATTTAAACACTTCCAATTAAATACCTTTCGCCAGCAGCCCATGCGGGCATCTTAATGTTGGAGAATTCTTAGCTCTAACACATCGTTTTTTGGGAGTTTCTATTCAAAACTCCCCACTGTTGGAAGCCCCTTTGTCATTGCTGTGATCGCACGCTGGTAGACCATGGCAGGCAGCTCGTTTTCCTCTTAGACCCTAAGACCGTTTTTCCGCTGTGCTTTCAATTTCTGTCTTTCATATTTCTATTCTAAGCCTGTTGCCACCAAGGACGTCTGCGTAAGAAACTTCCATTTGTTCAGAAGCAGAGACGGCCTCGTTAATTTTATTGTAACGTCCAAAACACACATTAGAGAAACAAACACGTGGTGCTCGGCGGCGACCCGACCGCACACACAGGTGCGCGGGCGCGTCTGTCGGGACATCAGTTGCGGGGGCGGCGGGCAAAGCGCGCCTCAACCTGCTCGGGCTGGAGAGGGGCCTTTGCGTGCGCTCAGCGCAGGGGGACGGCGCCGGAAACGCAGACACGAGCCCGGACGCGGTTCGGAGCGACAAGGGCCCCGCGCTGCCTTCCCATTTGCTCTTTCCCTTGAACCCTCCTCCTTACCTGCCTGGCATCTTGTTTCTCTGGCCACAGCGGGGATACGGCGCCTGTGACCCCAGATTTTTCCTGTGCCTGGTTCACGCGCCTAGAAGCAGCTTCGCGGACCCGTGGGCTCCCATGGAGGAGGTTTTGGGGTCCCCCGGGGCCGCCGTCCGCTCCAGGTCAGCGGGCGCGCTCCGCGGGGCGCGGACGGCCGTGGGTCGCACACACGCGGCGCCCCGTGTCCGCGCGAGCCCCGAAGGCCGCCGGTTCCGGAGGCCGGAGGGGGAACCGCTTTTAGACGCGAGATGGAGCTTAAAAGTCAGCGAGACACACGCCCAGGGCAGCCGGCGCGGGCGGAGCCACCGGTGGTTACATGCGTGCTTGGCGCTCGGTGTGGGCTTCGCTGCGGGGCGGGGGCGGGTGGCTGGGCCTGGAGGCTGTTCACGCGCCGAGGACGCGGGGACGTCGCTGTGCCGCGCCTGCTGCGTGGCGGGCATGTGGTTGCCCTACGGTGTCTTCTCACTGGACCTGGCGACCCACGAGTGTGGCCCCGCGACCCCGGCAGCACGTGCGCCCTTCTCTGCGATCCTGCTGGTTCGCCAGCGCCCTGGGCGCGCGGCTCCGAGCGGGCGGCCACCTCTGCGGTCCGTCCCCATGTCACGCACGCCGCGCCATCCCGGGCTGGGGACGCAGCGCAGGTCTGGCCCTGCCCACTCTCGCCTGCGGCTGCGAGGAGCTCCCTGGGCCGCGGACTGTTCCGGAACCGCAGCGGCCGAAGGCTCCCCAAGTCCCCGCCACCTCCTCCCACCGGGGCGCCTCCACGCGGCCGGAGGTCCTGCCCACTGCCCTGAGCCCCGTCCTTCACGTCCCCCGCCCCCAACACACACGCATCCCGGCGCCGTAGCCCGTCTCCGGGTGCTTCTCAGAGGCCCCACACGGACATGTCCACGCCCTTTCCACGCGTGAGAAAACCAGCTCACAGAGGGGTCAGTGCCTGCCAAGGCCACGCGCACTTCCTCAGGGAAGGGAAGCGACAGAGTGAGACAAGCGGCCTTCCCACGTGACAGCCCCCGCTGCTTCCCACCGCACGCGGGGCGTTTTCCCAACGCCGCCGTTTCTGTGACGCGGGAGGCAGGTAGGATAACGCGGGGCGAGTAGGGAGTGTTCTGTGTGTGTTGTGCGCAGTGTGCGCAGCAACCCCGCCCGCCACCTTGAGCAGCTGCCCCAGGACAGGGGCCACCGTCCCGCCCCGCCTGCCCCGCCTGCCCCGTCCTGGGCGAGGGGACACGCTCCCCCCACCAAGGCGCAAGGCTGTGCCTGACCTCGGGCGGGAGGCGGGCCTGGCGGCTTTCTTTGGACAAAGAGACGTCAGTGAACACAGTGCAAACGGAGGCTTAAACCTGCACCTGCACCTGGGGGACAGCCGTCGTGGCTCTGGAAACCTCTCCCCGTCCCAGACGCAGCTGCGGCGCCTGCTGGAGGGGACCGTGTGTGGGGCAGGGCAAGGCCGCCGACTCTAGGGGCGTCCCCGGGACCACGACCTTCCCGGAACCCGACTGGCCCACCTCAGCGCGCCGCTTGCTGCACAGGTACTGGGGCGGGAATAGCCGAGCGCAGGTGGGAAACGGCCCACCTGAGCCCACACAGGCGGGACTCGGGCAGCCGGGAGCTCAGCAGACTGCGCCGCTTTAGGCCACTGGCTTTGGCGCAGGGCGCTGCATGGCGAGCTCTAACCGGCGCCCGCCAGAGCGGCCGCAGAGGAGGTTTGCAGCCGGCACTGCTGACAGAGACTCAGTGGCGGCTCCTTCCCTCTCTGGAGGCCGCAGCCCTTCGGCCCTGGAATCGGGCGCAACGGTCCTGTGCGCCGACCCGCGTCGGCCGATCACGGGGTGCCCTTCAGTTTGCCAGTGACCAGGCAGCAGACACAGACGCGTCATCTGGGGATCCCCCTGGGTGCACGGCAGATGCGCGCCACAGGCTGTGTTGGGAGATTGTTTGCCATCGGGTGGCGCTTGGCGCTCTGGCAGCTGCCCGGCGGCGGGAGGCAGATGCGAAGAGGGTCACAGAGATGGGGACGCGGGGCCCCGGCGCCCCGGGCCACAGACCCACTGCCCTCAGCCGCCACTCTGGGCGTCCTGTCCTGTGAATGATGAGCCGCCTCGGCCTGAGATATGTAAGTTTGATTGTTTTTCTGTAACCGGTGGCTGAGGGCGCCCTGCTCCGTAAAGTGCTGCGGTGCAAGCTTTAAAGGAATTCAATACAAACTTTTCCAACGACCGCATGAATATTCATGGCGGGAGATGAAGTGGAACCACAAATACACTTCACTTCTCAGACTCCCTGTTCCCTCCCCGCCTCCTCGCCCCGGAGCCCACACAAAGCTTTATAAAAACACCGAGCAGGAGGAGCGGCACTTCGGTCCCCCCTCCCCGAGATAAAGCTCCCCGGCTTCCCAAGTGTCGCTGAGTATTTCCATTCTCGGCGCGCCGCCCTCCGGCGACTCGGCTGCTCCCACATCTTTACACCTCCTGTCTTCTCCAAAAATCATCGGGAAAAATTGCTTTCTTTTCCAACATGCTTTGTATTAACCTTTCCCAATTAAAATGTGAACTTCTGTTTTATTTGTGAGATACTTAAAGTGTCCTCGCCACAGCATGCACCGCGACCCTCTTGAATAACGTGCAGTTCGCGTGATTCCTTAGCGGTATTTTTACGGAGAGGGCACGGGGCCAGCGCGCGTGCTTGGCGGCCGGCGCTGGGAGGGGCTGCCTGTGAAAACACGGTTCGGTCCATCGACTGCTCGGTTCTGTGGGACTTTACCTCATGCCCTGAAAATGTCACTTTTTATTTATTGGTGTGGTTGCCGGGCCTTCCCTCGGGTCACAACGGGGTGCCCTCTGGCTTGGTGGCCGTGCCACTTCACCTCCATTGGGAGCGCGGGCGGGGACCACCGGCGGGGTTGGGAGGTCCTGCTACGCTCCGCAAGGGCAGCCAGCACCCCCAGCTCCGGAAACGGGGATCCCTGGACTTAGGCACCAAGAGCAGCCCCCCCGCGCGGCTCCCCCGGAATAAACACGCTGCGCGGGGAGACGCTGTGACCCCTCAGGGAGCGGCCAACCGCTTGGTGGTTTGTGTTGCCAGAAACTCATGTAGAAACTGTGGCTCAATAACTCACCCTTCTCCCTTGGAGGGAGCTCTGTTTCTAACTTTATGTCCTGCCCGGAGCAGAGCGTCGAGCACAGGCTACACACAGACACACTCAAACAGGGCCTGGAAGAAATGAAGTCTTTGTAAATCCATGATAACCAGGGTGTCTTTCCGCACCCGACGTGTGCGGGGCCGTGTCCTGGGGCGGGCGGCGGGCGCGCAGGGAACGCGCCGGTGTGTGCCTCAAGGCCACGCTGCGGGCCCCCGCGACCTCGCCGCCCGCACGTCCTCCGTGAGCACAGCGAAGCCCGTCCAGATCGGAGCGGCGCGTCCGAGGCAGGTCCGAGCGGGTGGCGGTCACGGGCGGTCACCGCGGAGAGGCAGACCTGGAACTGCCGCCCTGCGTCGGACTTGGGGCCTGTGAGGAATTCCGTCCTCTCCCTCGTGACGCCCCCAGGGAAGGCTGAGCCGCGGCTCTGACGTCACCCTTCGGGGTCGGAGCCGTGTCCCCAGAAAGCCTGGCACGTTTCCCGCACATTTCAGGGCCTCGGTGGCTCGTCCGAGCCGCCGTCCCAAGGCCGTGCTCAGTGATTATCGTGAGGATTTGACCTGCGAATGCGTGAAGGGGGCTGACTGGATTCTAAATACATACCATTGCTGTCCTTGTTGTTACTTTACTCTTTGAGTTTAATCTTCCTGCCATTCACTTAACTAAGTCTTCTTTGAAATTATATCATGAAACCCTAACTGAAACGTTGACATCCTTGGGGTCTGTAAAAGGGACTTGACTTGTGCCTTGCTCCGTAGGGAGATCGTGGCTCAAAACCAGCCTTCCCAGTTCCTGGAAGCCCCTTCGTGGGCGGCGCCCCGGCCTGGCCAAGGGCGGCTCTGCTGCCCCGTCACCGGGCCGCGGGGGGTTCCCGGCCCACCGTGCAGCTGTGTCCCCTCGGCAGACGCGTGTCTCTTGGCTGGAGAACTGCAGCGCTCACTTTCTATTGCACAATGACATGTCCTTCAAGATGGAACTCAGGCAGCCCTCACTTACGGGGAACAACATTTTGGAATGTCTCGCCATTTAACTAAACATGCCCGTCTTTTTTTAAAGATTTTACTTATTTATTTTGAGAGAGGGGAAGGGGGGAGAAAGAGAGGGCGAGAAACCTGAATGCGTGGTTGCCTCTTGCACGTCCCCTGCTGGGGACCTGGCCCACAGCCCAGGCCTGTGCCCTGACGGGACTCGAACCCGCGACCCTTTGGTTCACAGGCCGGCACTCGATCCCGGAGCCGCGCCAGCCGGGGCATTTTTTTTTTTCCTGTTCTTACTTGCACTTACCTGACTTTTCAACTGGAATCAAAGTTTCCTGAGCACTTCACTCTTTCAAGTCATTTTATATTTCTCAGTCTAGATCAATGCCTGGATCATATTAGGTATTAAACACATTTTAAAAGAATCCATTAAAAAACATGTAAAACATGTAAGAAAAAAATGACCTAGTGCTTAACGGTCACCTGGCTCCTCCCTTCTTTGAAATAAACCCTTTTGGAAGATTTCATTCTGCAGACATTTATCACCTAAAAGAAAGAACGTAAAACCCAGGGAAGCCAGAGGTGGTCCTGGGGGGGACCCCGCGGGGGACCCCCGGCACCAGGGGCACCGACGCAGCCCCGCATCCGTGGCGATGGCGGCTGTGGGCGCGGGGCGCAGAGCCCAGCCCTCCACGTTTTCCGTTTCCCGAGCGAGCCCGTGACAAAACCCTGCCGGGCGTCCGCCGATCCTGTTGGTGCTGAAGCGCCCGGGGTTTTCCGGGCGGGCACATGCAGCTGCTTAGGGTGCCGCCGAAGTGTCGTGAAGGCCGAGAGCACGTGTCGGGGAGGGGGGGACGCGCGTGCCTGTTGCCCCGGTTCCTGCCCAGCCCACGGAAGGTTTCGGGGACTGAGGTTCGTGTCAGGAAACAATCCAAGGGCAACGGTAACATGACGCGGTCACCAACGTCATTCTGCGGCCTCTTTCACCAACTTCAATGGGCTAGAGGCCATTTTGCCTGAATCCAATGGAAATACAAAAGCAGATCCTGGTCCTCTGCGCAACGAAAACTTTATGTTGGGTATCGGCAAGTGGGAACAGCTTTGTCTTTATTTCTCATCTAATTTTTTTATATTTGCAGGCATAGCCTAAGCACATCTGTGTAATTAAATTCCTACAGTTCTGCTGGCGAGGTTGACTCCTAATGTGAAGATGCCCAACGTCCTAACCGAATAGGAGAGTCTTCCAAAATTTCAGAAGGACCACTGGCCACGTCTTCTTCGCAGCTGAGTTTATGATATTAATCACCTGACACATCTTGGGCCACATGGTGAATGAATGCCGGCCAGGGACACAGGAATTAAAACATGAAGTGTCTGGAGGGCAAGGTGACGTCTTGATTCCCAGCGCACGGCGGGCCTGTTTGCGGCTTTGCTTGTTTCCCGTATGGACAACGTTCCTCCAGCGACAACCCAGGCCGCCTGGCTGTGGCTTCGCCTCCTTCGGTGCCTGACGTTTGCAACCTGCCCTCAGGTACCTGGGGGTGGGCCGGCGTGGTCTTCTGCCAGCTACTCCTGGCTGAATTTGAGGAAGGCTTTCTTTTCTACGCAGTGATTCCAGAGAGATGCTACGCATTACAGTTTGACAGTTTGTGCGTCTGCAGCCACGAAGCGTCCACGTTCCTGTCTTCATTGCCCAAACAGCTAATCACTTTCTACAAATAGGACCAACAGCAGCTGCCCCAGGACACGCTCTCAGCAGCGAATGGAGTTGGGAAGAAGGGGCTTCAGGCTTCTTCGTGACTGGTAATTGCTTAGCTGGCTTCCGGGATCAGGGATTAAATTAAATGAAATGCTCCACTCGAGGAGCGCGGAAGTTAGCTCTGAAGGTTTTCCAAGGGGCCCGTGACCGTGGATGTAGGGGGTGAAAATGCTGTTCTTCACAGACAGAAAGCGCTGGCCACGGGTCCCTCCCCGCATTGCTTATCTTGAGGAATGTCCACCCTGCTAGAGGTCCCCGGTCCCAAACAATTCTGGTTTGCTCTTGACAGCGGAAGGGTCCGGCCACCCCGCGGTCAGCCTGCACCCAGCCAGTTCCGGGCCGGCAGGTCGGGGGCGGGGATGGCGTCTGCGGCCGGAGTCCCAGCACAGCGCGTTGCTGTGTTTCTCTGCAGACAAGCCGCACGCCCAGCCGTGACGAGCATTTGGCAAACGCAGCCCCCGCCGACTCGCATGCATTTTTCATAGCTTCCCAGCTGCTGTCTCCTAGGCCGTCAGAACTGGTCGCCCTGTGCTTGGCTGAAAGGGAGAACTCGGTCGCCACCAAATCCCTAACTGCCACAGAATTAGACGAAACGGCGGTTAAGCTCTGCAGCCTAATTGTGATCGGTGTGTATTTGACATTCGCCAAGAAATCCATTAAACCAGGAGGCGCGTTTTCCGAGGCCCTGGAGTTGTGTCCCGTCACTCGTGGGCAAGGGCGGGCTTCCCTCGCGGCCCCCGGCCAGGCCCGGCCCGCGCTGCGGCATGTTCGCCCAGACGGTGCGCAGCCCGACCAGGTAAGCAGCGTCCGGGCGTGTGTGGACGCTCGGGGCTCCTGCCCGGCTCCCCGTCTGCGGCGAGCTCACGGACGTGGCCCGGCAGGAAGCGCCGCCGGCGACGGAAGCTTTGCGCGCTCCCAGAGGCCGAGAGGGCGTGTGGCCACGCGGGGAAGCGCCCCGGCGGCCACCCTGGGGCTGCCACGCGTCCTTGCGCGGCAGCTGGAGCTGAATCTCCTGAGAGGCAGGGGACCCGCCGCGAAGGTGACCCTGCCTTCATCTGCACAGAGGGACGAAGCCACACAGCCCAAAGCCCGATGTGCCCACATGTCCTCCCCACGGAGGGGTCGCTTCGCGTTTCCTTCCTGTTCTCCTGACTCTGGCTGAGGGCGGGGCTGTGGCTCAGCGTCCTGGGCTTCTGGACGAGAGGCGCGCAGGCGGACCGGAGGCTGAGGACAGCGCTCCGCGGTGACGGCCACGTGCCTTCCGCCCGCGCCGAGCCCGCGCCGCAGCCGCCGTGCGGAGCGCGGCAGGAAGCTCGCCCGCCTCGCGGAGCCGCGCATGAATAGTGCGCTCGGAGTCGTGCTGGCTCTCGGCGGCCTGCGCGGCTGCTCGGGAGGAAGAGCTCGGGAGGACTCTTCCAGACAATCCCACCCGGACAGCGCTGGGTCCCGGGGGCCCCGGCGCTCTGCTGGCCTGAGTGCTCTGAGCGCGCGGGCGGCAAGCCCGCCCACGGAGGCCGGCCGCCTCGGACTGCCGGGTCTGCCTGGGCCCAGGTCCGGCCTCGGACCACCCCCTGTTGCCCCCTGGCACTGCTCAGGGGACGGTGGCGCCCTGGGAGCTGGCCTGAGGGTTCAAAGGTCTTCAGACTCAGGCCCTTGGCTCTCGGAACCCTGCCCGCTGGTTTCTCGGGCCTCTGCCTGCGCCCGCAGGCCTCTGGGGCCATCGCGCCAGGGCCGCCTGCGACCCGCCTACGCGTCTTCCTCGTTCCCTGGAAGGACCGATGGCCCCGGCGTTTTGGCCCGTCCGTCCATAGTCACACTACCCTCCACCTACGCACTTACCTGGAGGCCTGCGGGCCCGCGGGTCCACGCCTGTTACTTCGGGAAGACGAGAGAACCTGCAGCAGAAATGCTCGCGGCCATTCCACAGGTCGCGGGCTCTAGGCCTCGGGTGTGAAACGTGCGTCCCGGGGCCCCCACCCCCAAGTGAGTTGAAAGACTTGGAGGTGGGCTTTTCTCCTTTTTCTTTTGCCCCGGACGGTGCCCCCTCGTCGGCCGCTCCGTGCCTCCTGGGGCTAACGGGGTGGGTTGCGCTAACAGGCTTCCCATTGGGCTCGGCCACGGTGGGGTCAGCCGCGGCTCACGGGGGCCGGGGGGCGGGAATAGAGAGATGGGGCGCTGAGCCTCCCAGCCCCGCCCCCAGCGGTCAGCCGCGCTCGCCGGCCTGCGCCTGGGCTTCTACAACGCAAACCCGCCCTCTCCTCCGCTTCCAGCTAATGACAGAGCAGCGCGCCCGAGACGCGGTGACTGACAGCCCCGGCGACGTGTCCGCGCAGCATTCCGCAGGGTCTGCGGCTCGCTGCTTCCGAGGCCCGTGCCCGAGGCTGGCTCGGTGGGCGCGGGAGGGTGCGGAGCAGGGCGCCCGGGGGGAGCGAGCCCCTCCCGTCCAGCCTCCCCTCGCTCTGGGGGCCCGGAGGTGGCCTTGGCGGGGGCGGCCTGCGCTCCCAGCACACAGGCCCCGGCCGAGCCCAGCGCCAGCTCCGGCTCCGCTTCCATGAAGCCCAGGGCGGGGCTGCGTCTGGGCAACTGCCGTTCCCCACCCACCTCCTGGCCGCGCAGACACGCGCTGTCGCGGACGGGCACCCTGGCGCGGTGACTCACTCCACGCCCGGACCCCGACTCCGTCCGTGCTCGTGGGTCAGAGGTCCGGGTTCGCCCAGGTCCCCGCCGTCCCCGCCGGGCAGAGTCTCCTGCAGGCCTTGCTCGTGGGCGCTAGCGGCCCTGTGTCCCTGCCGCCTCCCCCGACCTCCACGGGGAGCGACCTCCGCTCTGAGGATCGCGTCTCTGTGCTGCTGCCTCTGGCCTTGCCTTGACCTCCCTGCAGGGCCGTTATCGGCCTGATGGGGCCCCTGTTACCTACTGGGCCAGAGCGGTGACCCGGGCGGATCCCCCGTGACCTGCTCGCCCCTGGGAAGGGGGCCTTCAGTAAAGAAGGGACGAGAAGGGAGGGTCAGAGGCGACTGTGACAGCCAGGCCACCTCCGACTGTCCTTGCCAAATGCCCGCGCGAGCCCCGGGCACATCCGCCCGCAGCACCGGGGGGCCTCGCCCCCGCCCCTCCGGCCTCGCCCCGGACATCACCCGCACGCAGCGCCCTGCACGCGCCCCTACCAGAGGGGCGCACCGCGCGGGCCTTTCCTGCTTCCCTCCGAAGCAGACCAACCGCTGACAGCCCGGAGAGAGTCCTTACAGCGGCTTCTCTCGCGCGGCATCTTCCCTCTCCTGTTTGGAGCCTCTCAGAGCCAATGGAATATTGATACAGAAATCTTTCATTAGGACTCTTCATTTTGCGGTGAACTACGTGAGTGCTTCCCTGTTCATCTCGGGAGAGGAAGTCCGGTAATTAGATACCTAGAGAGACATGGTCTCTGCTCCGGTGCAGGGAGGACGTATTACGATTATCGTGCAACAGGACATCGTGCCGCAGCCGTTGGCTCCACTGTGTGTGACAGGCCTGTTCGAGCTCTGTCATCCGCCCAGCTGCCCGCCCGCCCGCCACCTACCCGCAGAGCTCACTCCTGGGGCGCCGTCAGGGAACTGGCCGAGGACCTGCTGGGCTGTGCTCCTAGTCCGCTCAGGCCGCCGTACTGAGCTGCCGCAGAACCCCGGCTCTTCCACTGAGTTTGTTTGAAAACCGAATCGGGCAGTGACCGACCAGACCGGCATCAGCACGAACCGGCTGTCAGGTCGAGCGCCGAAGCTTGTTCGACAACCGAGGCACTTTTTCCTGCCCTGCTCTGACTACGCCGGTGACGGTGCTCCCGTTTCACTGACGAGAAACGGACGTGAATCGTGCCTGAGGGTGCTCCTCGGTGGCCGAGGTGGGCCAGACCGGAAGGAGGGAAACATCCTTCCAGAAGGCCCGCACCCCCAGGCGGCCTGTTTTGCGTCTTTCTGCTTCTCGGGACCAGGCCGCCTCCCGGGAACAGACCCCAGGGGCGCAGGTCCGGGCGGGAGGGCTGAACGTGTGTGTGAGTTCGAGGAGGGCTGGAAGGTGGCCGCTGTCCCCGTCCTAGGCTGGGGGGGACCCCGTGTGTGGGCACAACCTGCGCCCTGGCCGCGATGGCTTTCCTCAACGCCACCTCGCGGGAAAGACTTTAGCCTGAGGTCCTCAGATTTCAGCACCGGCAAGAACCACTCACCTTTCTGCCTCAGAATGTTTGTTTTTCTCTGTGTCCTTTCTGGCACAGTGCCACTTGGGATGCAAATGAAGGCTCTGTCCCTGCATAAAACATTGTCCTGAAATGCGGCGGCCTCACCTCACGAACGGTCACCGTCCCGCACAGATGCTGGGGGTCAGGAGCAGGCAGCCCCACCGGGTGGCCCTGGCTCCGCGTCTCTCACCGGGTGGCCACCGCACGGTCATGGGCGGGTCATTGGGCGTTCCACCCAGGCCAGGGTCAGCCCGCACAGGCTGCTGCCAGGGGCTCAGGTCCCCACCACGCGGCCTCTCCGGGGCGAGTCCCCAAGGAGAGGAAGACGGCAGCCACCGTGGAAGCTGCTGTGAGTTCTGGGCGTGACCGCGGAGATGATTTCAGGACCCTTCCTTCTGCTCCCTGCTCCCTGCGGTTCACACAAAGCAGCCTGGGTGCAGTGGGGTCCATGGGCCACCGGGGGCTGCTGACGCACAGCTAAGACGCGGGCCTCGCCCCATGTGCCGGTAATCGGGGGCCACAGCGGCGCCACTCAGGCCAGGGAAGGCGCAGCAGAGCCCTGTGCACTGGCATCGAGTTTCAACGGAGGGGTGTTTGCTCTGATTCTTCTAGGCCTGGCTTAACCGGGTGTTAAACACTTTGAGCATCACCGACATCGAATGTGAAGTTGCTGGACCTCATTTCCTTCCTCCAGTGACTGCCATAGCTGGGCTGGGGACCTCAAAACTTCCAGTTCCCACACTGCTACCTTCTTTGTTATATGCGATTTTAGCTTCGTGCCATCCCTTCCGGAAGTATGCCGGCCCCGCCCCAGAGTGAGACAGTTTCTCCAGGGACACGTTTCCATAGCCTATTAAATATAAAAGGCCCTTTCATGTTTCACTCGATGTTAAAAATCCAAGGAAGAGCTTTAATCATAAGACAGGTCTGGGGCTCATTTCGCCTGGACTTGGAGAGCAGCGCCCAGCTCCGGAAAAAGGGCTCATCTCGTTTTGAAGAGGACGCGCCACATTGCCGAGGTGATGGCCCCGCAGAGCTCGGCTGGGGCTCAGGACGCGGCCCCGCCCCGCGCTCTGCCGTGGCCTGCCGAGCCGATGTACTTGGCCCGCGCAACCCGCCCTCTGTGTCAGGGGCACGTTGGCTCAAGGGTCACGTAAACGGAGACAAAAGCCCCCTGGCTGCACGGGTTGGGGTCTGCGTTGCAAGGGGGCAGCCGGGCCCCCAGATGTCTCCTTCCCGAGCGCCTGGCCCCGGGGCCGCGCGGAGCCAACTGGGAGTTTGCAAACCTCTCGCACAACAGAACGACTCAGTTCTGGTTATTAAAGGGAGGGTTTACATGAAACTGGGTAACGGGAAAAAAATACAGGGCACCTTGGCTGAACCTTTCTATGTCCAAGACAGACGCTGGGCGCGCTGACCAGAGCTGCTGGAGCCGGGGCGCAGGTTCGCAACACGGGCGAGTCACAATGGACACGCCGTGGAAGGAGAGAATCAGGCACCGCGATGCCTTCATTTTCAACGGGTGGACTCAGTGGGAGGCGGACAAACTCAGGTTACTAACAGCGGCCGTGCGACCTCCCCCTGATTTAGGCAGCATTTCCGAGGGCCGGGGGCCAGTGGAGCGCGGACAATTGCCTTCCGTTGGGAGCCGAGCACCCGCTGTGGTTTCCTCTCGCTCACGAGCTCAGTGCCCCCTGCACCCCCCCATCCCCCCGAACGGCGGGGCTCTTTGCTCTGGGGTCATGTAAATGAAGAGCGAACCTGTTCGGTCAGCACAACCTTCGGCCACGTGGCATCCCCGAGCTATGGAAATTACGCTCTGTCCAAGGCCAGGTCCGACTAAGAAAAATAGGCTGTCCCACCATTGCAAGAAGCTCCCGCGTTTTCACATCACCTCGAATCCGCTCTCGTGTTTCCCATTTCCTGCCTGACAACCACCCCCACCCCGTAGGGCGCGGGGGTTCAGGGCGGAGGCTCCCCTGAGGAAAATCGCATCCGGCCCCGCGAGCACACCCCGCGGCGGGGCCGCGCCTCGAGAAGCCGAGACCAACGCCCGGGAGGGTCTGCCGGCTCCCCGATGCCTTCTCCAGGTGGCTTTTCCCGGAGCCAGACCCAGAGGGTCCCTGCATCCCAAGTGTTTTCATTCAATTATTTGCTGGGGAAAACATCAAAGCGAAGCCGCTGTGGGGACTCTGGCTTCTCCCAGTCCTGCGGCCTCCAGGCGCTCGCCTCGGAAGCACAGAGGCTGAGGGCTCCTGTCTGAATATCGTTTCAGTTACATTTTCATACCAGACCCCTCTGATGGCTAACCCTGTGTCACACCGTGAAAGGCACATTCACGTCCCCCGCCCCCCGCCACTGGCTCAGCTTCCATGCCCACACGGGCCCCTGCCTGGTTCCGAACCGTCTCTGGGAACAAGGGTCCCCTAGAGAGCTACCATTCCTCAACCGAGTTTCTAGAACTAGGGACTTCTGCGCTCAAGCCACACAGACGGGACACTTGACATCCACGGTTCAAGAAGGTGCCCTCAGCATGAAGACGACACGGGGAGGGAGCCCCGGGAATTTTAGCCTCTGTCTCCCTTTGCAGCTCCTAGCGATTTAGGATTTTGCGTCACTTCATGACGCAGTTGCCCACAGACGTGGCTTCTGTGACGTGTCTTCCGGACCCACAGGAGCCCGCGGGAGGGCCCGGCCACACTGAAGGGCAACGACGGGCACCGGCAGGGGTCCAAGCCCGGGCGCTCCACTCCGTCCTGGCGCTTCCTCCCGCGGGGCGGCCGGCGCCACAGGCGGGCGCTGTCCCGCAGCCCCGCCCACCCCCCCTTCCGAGGCCGGGTGAGCCCCGCCGGCCCGCTCGGTCACTGCTGGACTACGGAGGCTGTTTGCAAACCAACAGCCAGCTGAAGAGACACGCGGGACGCGGTCCCAAAGCCGCATCCGTCCTCCTGGGGTTGGGGGCCCGTGGAGACGCTCATTGAGGGACCTTGTTCCCTCCCTTTTATTTATGTTTCTTTTTCATGGAGGCCTCCTGACGCAGGCGTGGCTGTTGGCCCCTGGTGGCCGACCCAGAGGCAAGCCCTTCCCGCTCTGTGGCAATCGGGGGGTGGGAGGGAAAGTTCAGACCCTCCACTCGAAGTCGGTTTCCCTGGCAACCGGTTCTTGCTCACAGGGGCTTTGAAAGTCCCCCGTTCACGCGATCCCGGGGTGGGGGGTGGGACCGGCGTGTTGGGGCACTCGAGGCCCATTTCTGCTTCGGGGCTCAGAAGCGCTTCCGGAACCGAGGAGAAGGCACCAGATCCTGGGACAGAAGGTGCCCCTGTCACCCTTACCCCTCAGCAAATGCCCCAGGTTCGGGGAGCGGGGGCCCGGGAACTGCGGGGGAAGGCCCAGGGTGTCCGAGGCAGCCATGCCAGTCGCCCGCGTGCCCGCACGTCTACCGTGGCTACAGTCGCCGCACCGCAGCCGGGGCGCTGAGGACGCAGGCCCCTGGGGCCGCTGGCGGAGCACCCGGGTGACGGCCGCCCTCAGCCCGGGGTCCTCGGTGCCGAACCGACTCCGTCTCCGTCTCAGGCAGATCGGCTGCGTTTCTTCCCCCGACTGTTGTTGCCAGTAGCAACCATTAGAAAACGGAACTCAGGCCGGTAAACGTGGAGACCTAATGGCCTTACTGAGCGACTGGCAGCGGGCAGCGTCCCCGCCCGCCCCTGGGGGCCTGCGGGACAGGCACAGCAGCACAGGGGGGTCCGCACGGGGGGGTCCGCGGGCTCTTCGGGACAGAAGAGGCGGGAGTGTTTCGGGCCAGGACACCCCTCCGTCGCGGGGAGAGAAGGGCCGGGAGGGGTGTCACCAGGCAGATGACCTCTGCTTCCTGTGGGGACGGCGAGGCCTCCCCGACAGGGCTGGGACGGGAAGCCGCAGGCTGTCAGGAGCGCGTCCCGGGAGCGGGCAGGCCTGCGGGAGACGGGCGTTGGGCTCAGGGTCGGCGCCAGGCGCCCGGCGGGGCCACCGCTGACTCTGCCCCGGCTGGGCTGTCGGGGCGCGTGGGGCCGTCTGCGGCGACGCGGGCGCGGCGGGGCCCCAGCGACGGGCTGGCTGTCAGCAGTCGCAGGGGCGGCAGGGCCCTCGTCCGCACGGTGCTTCGCCGCCTGGCGGGTCGGAAGTCTAAGGGCAAGACTGGCCAGACTTGCCGGCTGTTTACACTCCCTCTCAGGCCCCCGCTGGTGCGGCTCCGTGGACTGAGCGCTGGACTGTGAACCAAAGGGTCGCCGGTTCGATCCCCAGTCTGGGCACAGGCCTGGGTTGTGGGCCTGGTCCCCAGGAGGGGGCGCGCGAGAGGCAACCACACATGGGTGTTTTTCTCTCTCTCTTCCTCCCTACCCCTCTCTCTAAAAATAAATAAAATCTTTTAAAAGAACATTGTACATTCCCTCTCGGGAGGTGCGCCCTCTGCTTCAGGGACTGAGGCTGTCAGCCCGGGCCCAGGAACGCCCACCCCCAGGGGATGCAAAGGGGGCAGCCCGGCTCTGAGGGCCGGGCTGGCATCAGACGCATCGGGCGGTTCGTGGGCCTGCGGTGAGCGGCAGCCGCGTGGGCTGCACCCTGGCCGGGCCGGGGCGGGGGTGGGGCAGCCGGGAGACACGCAGGCCAAATGCGATTCCTCAGCACAGGCAAGGACCGCTTGTGCTTTTTTTATTTTTATTTGTATTTATTTATTTATTTTTGCATGTGGGTTTTTATTATTCTGGAGACAATTTCAGGGGAAAATAAAAGATAAAGATTTGTCCAGGAAAAATGACAACTAGCTAGAGCGTGATCTCCACCGAGGTCAGAGGTCAGAGGTGAGCGGTCCCTCTCGCGTCTCCCTCCCATAGAGCGGTCTCCCCGCGGGATGGTGGCAGTGGGCGTTGGTGCCGATCATTGTGAAATTCGTTGAATTACCTCGTAATTGTTTCCAGTTTCCATTTCAATCCCCTGTCGTTGGCTGCCGGGTTGAGCCGCCCTAATAATGGGGCCCCGCCGCCTCCCGATGTGATTTCGCCGCAGGCCCGAGCGGCCCACAGACGCGGGACTGCGCCAGCCCCTCACCTCTCCGCCCGCAGCAGAGCTTCGCGGCCTCGGAGCCCCGGCGAGGAGAGTCGAGGTGCTTCAGAGACTCTGGCATCTCTCTCTCTGTTCCTCTCTCTCTCACACATACATGCCAGGTAGCTGTTTATTTTAATGCACTCTCAAAAGGAAAACGTTTAAAAAGTCCTCAGAAATGTAAATGTGCTTTCTCAACATGAACCACAATGAAAAACAACGTTTCGTAACACGCAAGGATCATGGGAATTGCCGCACATGCCTGGGATATTAACACTTTCCCTGTTTGTGTTTTTTGGAACTAGGCTGACGTGGGTATTTAAAAACCCGCCCCCACGTGCCCTTCGGAGGCCAGCGTCCCCTGCGCCGCTGTGCCGGCTCAGAACCGTGTGGGAGAGTCGGCTGTCCCCGCAGCGGACGTCCGGGTGTCCTGGTCGCTGGGGCCGTGTCACGCAGGCAAAACGCACCCTCCTTCCGCGGAAAGGGCTCCTCTGCAGGCACTTGCATTTCTCCGTCGACGGCCGGGGCCCTTGCGACCCAACCCGGGAACGCGACCTGGTTCTGAAGTGCAGCGCGAGACGGAGTGTGTGTGTCCCCCAAATTCCTGTGTGCACATCAGGGCTTTGTGGGGACAGAGCGTTCCTCGTACAGCGCGACTCAGGGGCGCACGGGCAGCCGGCGCTGGAAACCCCACTCCCGCCCAGGACTTCGGGGTGCAGGGGAGTGGGGTGCTGGGGTGCGGGTTTTGGCGGGGGACCTTGGAGCTCGGCCACTGATGGGTAGAGCCGTCCGCTGTACACCGACAGCGGGCGCCCCCTTCCGGAAGGATCCTCGTGGTGCCTGTCCTGCGCTGGTGTTGGGGGACCCGACGTTGGTCCCCGAAGCAGCTGGAGGTCAAGCTCCCTCCTCGGGGCGGCCCCGGCTGCGCCCGGCTGTCTGAGGGGCAGTGCGCCTCTCGCTGCGTAGCCGGGGCCGCCCCAAGCTGGTTCCGCCGCCCACGGGAGTCAGGAGCAGGGAGCCCTGGTCCCTGCTGCCCCGTGAGACCCAGCGACGCCACCTTCCCTGAGTCTCCAGGAAGCAGGCGGAACGTGCAGAGGGTGGAGAGACCCCGCCGGGAAGGGGACCCGGCCGAGCACCCCGGTGCCCACGCGCAAACGATCGCACGCAGCACTAGCTCTAGTCCGCTGAGCCTCAGGGACATGTGCCGCCAGGTTTAGGACCCGTCAGTTGTAAAACACACACTATTTAAAGAACTATAAAAAGAAAAACGCCCAGGACGGGGTGTGATAGGACACCGCCCCGTAACGCCGGGACAGCCCAGAGCTGAGCCCTGCGGTCGGTCGGGGCAGGTGCCGTGAGACCACCAGCAGAGAAGGGCAGTCAGAGCCCCCAGGGACGACCTCGCGCAGGACGGAGGGAAAGAAGCGGGGACCCGTGCGCATCGGGAGCCCGGCTGTGGCTCACCCCAGCCCGCCCTTACAGTCGACTCCCGGCGGGCGGGGGGGGCGGGTGCGGAAACGGTAAGCCGACGATTGAACGTGCCCCGGGGGTAGGGGTGCTCCCTCCTAACCCAGATCAAACGCGAGTCCGGCCACACTAAGATAAAGCGGGGGTGTCCAGAGCCCGCCCTGGAGGGGCCGGCGAGCGGCGGCCCGAGCCCCCCGGGGCCCCAGCACCCTCGTGAGGCCAGGCCCGAGGCAGACGCACCTGCACGGCGGCGGCTCCTGCGCACAGCTGAGGCCCTGCCCCGCGACCGCGGGCGGACCGGCCGGCGGCAGCGGCCGTGGGGCCCGACGGAAACATGCGCCGCCCCGGCGGACCCCCGCTTGCTACGCTTGCTACCTGGTGTCATTTGCGCAGCGGCAGGTGGGTGTTCAAACGGCGGCGCGAGGAGCACAGGTGTTCACGGCGGAGCAGCTCCCTGGCCGGCGGGCGGCAGGCCCTGGAACCACCTCATTTCCTGCGAAGTCGCTTTGTTTGCAAGGCCGCAGGATGCCGAGGAGCGCAGCCGCTGTTCCCACCCATGAGCCTGCGGCGGGCGCGGTTGTGTTGCACGTCGTTCGGCCGGGAGTCAAGGACCAGGTGAGGACGCGGAGCCAGGACTGACGGCGCAGAGCAGGACCTGGGACGGACACTCGGTGCTCTCGGCCGGCGTCTCCCTGGCCTGCTCTGCGGGCTGCGGGCCGCGCCGGGCCTTGGTCCCCCCGGCTCCCTGCACGTCCGCCGCCAGGCCCGCCCGCCCCGGACTCGCCCCCCGTCCCTGCAGCCTGGGCCCTGTCCTGAGGGCAGGCCCCTCACGCCCAGGGCCTCCAGGGACGCCGCTGCGCCCAGGCTGCAGCCCCCCAGGCCTGGGAGCTCCTCGTCCTGTGTAAGTGACTGTTACAAGGACGTTGGGAGGCCCGTGGATTTGCTGGGTGAGCAGCAGTCCTGTGTTTTCTTTTCCTCTGCATTTCGGCTACACCGCTGGCTTAAGATTAAAGACAATTTCCTCAAGAGGAGAGGAGGCGTTTTCTTTGACACTGAACCTTGTGATCGAGGCCGGTGCTTGCGAGCTGACTGCCCGCGTCCACGTGGACAGTTACCTGGAAAATAAAAGAGAATAAACATTACTTGGTGCTGGAGTCCAGGGGAGTGGCGACGGACGAACTTGCTGTACCGGTTACTCCGCCCACGCCCAGCAGGGGGCACTGGCCGAACGCGGCTGGCGAACGCAGAAGCCCGGCTGCTGGCTTTTCTCTTCAAGCCATTTTCTTCCTGGGAGCAAACTTTTGAAAATGATGTGCACGTGGGCCTTTGGTACATGGCTGGTGAATTTAAAATAACCGTCCTCAGCGGGGCCGCACGGCGGCACCAGGGCTGGGCCGCGCCGCCCGCGTAGGGGCGCGGCTGTCGGTGGCGTGCGCGGCGGGCGGGCGCGCGGGGCTCCGGAGGCTGAGCGCCGGGGCAGGACGCGGACTCCCGCTGGTTTTCACGCTGCGATAGCAGTTTGGGTGTAGAGTATATTAATATGGATTTTAGCTGTTTCTTGTCCCTTTTTTATAAGATGTGGCTACTAGAAAACTAAAAAGCGTACTTCTCCCAGGAAGCACTGGATTTACTTCTTTCAATTATACTGTTTGGGTTTTTGGGTTTTTTCCCGTCCAGGCTGTATTTTTGTTTCACCCCTGCCTCTCGCCTTCCCAGGTGAATCCCAGGGTACAGTGCCTTGTGGGAGCCACCTGCAAACTATTTTTAAAAGCCTGAGGTGACGTCAGAGCTCTTGCTGTCACCGGGGCCGAGTCTTCAACCCAGAGAGGCAGTTCTCCGGACCCCACAGCGCATAACAGCGCACGGGACAGGGCTGTTTGCCCTCCAGAATCAAATGTCTTTGGTGAAATGCTGAGGTTTTGAAACCACAGCCTCATGTGGAAGGAACGTCCCCCAAGCCCCAGCCTCACCGCAGGGCTCACACACACTCTCGCTTGTTGCTCACAAAAGCTCCCCGAGCGTTGGGGTCATTCGCACGCTGCAGGGGACTCACCGAGACCCACAGATGTCGGCAGCTTGGCCAAGACCCCGCAGCGGGCAAGTGGCCGATGTGACGCCGGGTCCCGGAGGGGGTCTGCGTGTCCCTGGGGCGGGCGTGGGGGCTCCGCCGCCCTGACGTGGTCCCTAGCTGAGCCAACGTGGGAGCTGGTGGCTGGGAGCAGGGCGTCCGCGCCGACAGGCACAGGCGGCAAGTCCTCCGCGGCTGTTACCCGGAGAGAGGGTAGAAAGCAGTCTCTGCTTCTGGGATCGTGGTAAGAGAAGAATGTCCTTGCACTCGCCTCTGCCCGGGGCCTGCCTTCAGCAACCGGAGAACCGCTCAGAAGTCCCAGCACGCCGAGCTGCACAGGCTGGGCTCGCTGGGGGGACGGGGCCGGCAGGAAGCACGGGGAGCCGGTGTGCCGGCGGGCCGCGGCGCTGGGCTCTCCGCGGCGTCCTCCGTGCCTGCGGCTCCGGGCAGCGCAGCCAGCTCCCTGACGCCTCCCACACTGCTCCCTGGCATGGGAACCGGGAGGTGCCTCGGGACGTGCTCCTGGCCTCTGGGCACTGTGCTGGGCATCAGCCGAGCCGGCCGGGCCGCGGGAGCGGCTGCCGAGAGACTTCCGGCCCCGTGACGCGGGCTGAGCGGGAGTGTGGGCAGTTTGACGGAGGGTCCCACGAATCCCAGCTCCGCCTCAGAGCTGCACAGCAACGAGCCCCGTTTCACGGAGGAGAATCCGAGGTTCAGCCGGCTTCCGCGATCTGTGGGACCTCGCCCAGCGGCGCAGAGCCAGGGTTTGACCCTGGTCACCGGCACACGCCCTGCCCCGTAGCATGAAAAGACATTTTCCTCCTCTGGCCCATTTCTTAGGGAAAAAAAAAATGCAAAATCTCTATAGGCGGCACCAGCAATGCACAGGATGGTTTTCTCTGTTTTCATCTCTCATGACAAATAGCAGATGCCAATGGCAGGTCCCATGGGTGTGGGGACGGTGGCTTCCCCGTGGGTCCCCGGTGTCCGCTGTCCCCGGAAGGAGCAGACCCTGAGAGCAGCCTTCCCCCCGAGACTGGCTTTCGGCCAACACCCTGGGCTTTGGGCGGCTGCCTCCTGAGGAAATTATATGCATTTTGGGTTTTGTTTTAAAGAGTCTATTTTCTGTGAGCTTAGATTTCTTGAATTTTATCCGGGAATGTGTTATATGCAATACTTTCAATATGTAATCTCCTAGGAAAAGAAAAAGGCTAATTTGAGAAGATCTTTCTAATCTCGTCTCCTAACCTTTACAAGGAACACGCTCATCTGAAATGTACATTTTAAGCAATCTTTAACTTTGTGTAAAACTTCTAAAAATGCTCTTCGCTACGAACTGCAGGAAGCTGAAGGGGACTCTGGTCTCCAAAGTCATTACCGAAGCCCTTTGGTGGTCTCTGTGTTGTTCCGAGATGCCATTTTTGCCAGCATGTAGCTTTAAAAAAATCTTAAAGACCCCACATATCATGCAAATGGTATTAGATTGAAAAGCAAAGGGTTTGATCTCCAAAATGTATAAAGAACTCACACGACTTCATTCCAGGAAGACAAACAATCCAATTAAATAAAGGGCAAAGGACCTGAACAGACGCTTCTCCAAGGAGGACGTACACAAGGCCCAGAGACAGGAAAGGATGCTCAGCGTCAGGAGCCATCGCGAGAGGCAGATTAAAACCACAGTGAGAGACCACTTCCCACCGGTCAGAAGGGCCGTCATAAACAGACCAGCAAACAGCACGCGCTGGCGAGGCTGTGCAGAGACGGGAGCCCTCGTGCCCTGCGGGTGGGAACGCAGACGGCGCAGCCACCGCGGAAAAGAGTTCGGAATTTCCTCAAAAAGATACAAATGGAACTGCCTTTTGACCTGGCAATTCCACTGCTGGGACTATACCCTAAGAACCCCGAACACCAGTTCAGAAGAACCTCCGCACCCCTGTGTTCATCGCAGCCGACTGACAATAGCCAAGTGCTGGAAGCAGCCTAGGTGCCCATCAGTAGATGAGTGGATCAAAACCCGCGGTACATTTCCACCCTGGAACACTACGCAGCAGAGAGAAAGAAGGAGCTCCTCCCCTTCGCGACAGCAGGGATGGAGCTGGAGAGCATTGTGCTGAGTGAACTAAGCCAGGGGACAAAAGACAAATGCCATATGGTCTCACCTATAAGTGGAACCTAACCAACAAAACAAACGAGCAAGGAAAACAGAACCAGACATCGAAATAAGAACAAACTGACAGCGGCCAGAGGGGAGGGGCCAGGGGAGGGGGTAACAGGAGAAAGAAGGGGGAGGGTCAAGTCAAAGAACGCGGATAAAGGACCCAAGGACAAAGCCAAGGGGAGGTAGGGTTGCGTGTGGGAGGTGGGCGTGGGTGGGGTGGGGACACCCGACCCCGCTGTCGAGCGGCAGCTGCGCGGCCCGGCGGTGGCCGCCGCCTCTCACTGGTCGCATCTCCTGGTGGCCTCGCTTCCTCCTCGGCTTTGCCGTCACCTCGCGTGGCCCGGGAGCCGCCGCGGCACCGCCGGCCTCGGCGCGCAGGGGGCCGGACCTGGGGGGTGTGGGCGCCCCTGTGATGTCCGCGCAACGACAAGGTCGCCCAGCAACGCAACCCCGGGCAACCTTCTGAGAGCGTGTCCCCGTCGTTAAGAGGCTCGTGACCGGACACCCCGAGGTGGGTTTGCTGAATCACGTGGTTGTTCGCCTGCCTTCCTTTTTCCTTTCTTAGAAAGCTCCCTGCCGCTCTCCGCAGAGGCCGAATCGCTTGCCATTCCCGCCACCGGCGGAGGCGGGTTTCTCCGCCCCGCGTCCTGGCCAGGTATCAGGCGCCTGCTCCACGGCGGCCGCTGGGGCGGGTGCGAGGCGATGCCTCTCGGTTGTGATTTCTAGTTCCCTGCGGCTCAGTGATTTTACGCATCTTTTCCTGGCCAGTCGGTCTCTTGGAAATTAAAAGTCTGTATTTTATAATTTTGAAAACCGTGGAGCTTATTGTGCAGCACCGATTTTGCTTTTTATTACACCGACAGTTGTCCTCCTGGGCGGACGCCCCCGGAACGGCGTGGAGGCGTGGCCGGTCCTGGGCCGGTGGGAGCAGGCGCCCTGGGCCCTCCCCAGCAGGCGCCCGCCTCCAATGCGCCCCCAGCGGCGTCCTCCCGCGCGCGCGCGGTTGCGTTCGCAGTGGCCATGTGACCGCCCCCGCGTGTCCGCCCGACTTCCCTTTGCTGGGCCCACGGTTTTCCCAACACGTGCAGCTGGAACCGGCCACGTGATGACGTCTCGGTCCGCGGACCGCGGCAGTGCTTGCTGGGCGGGGCTTTCCTACCGGAGCCGCCCATGGGGGCGTCCGTGCCCCCGGGACAGGCCACCCCGCCCTCCTGGCGGAGACACCGACGTTGCCCTTGTATTTGCAGCCGTGGGAAATGGGCCAATGAAGGGGAAATGCGCCCTCAGTCCCGGAGCCCTGCTGTAGCCGAGCCTCTCCGGCATCCCCGCCCGGTGCACCCGCGGGTTTTGAAGGCGAACGATAACGATCCTGCGGCAGAAGCTGCTCTGCGCTTTGCAGTGCCCGCGGCTGCGTGGGGACGGCTGCGTGTTGGTGCCCAGGTCACCGACTCGGCCGCCAGGAGAGGCGTCCTTGGGGCAAGGCCTGGGGTTGCTGCATCCGAACAGTGGCTTCTTGAAAGAAGCCATTTTGACTCTGGAGAGAAGAGAAGCGAAGAAAAACGAGTGAGCCGAGCCAAAAACAAGCACCTTCGTTTCGGTCTTCAGCCAGCAAAACAACCATTTGTTCTTCCCGGAGGAGACAGCGATAAGACCTCCCTGGTTACAGTTACTGTGACACACTGAGAACCGGAACAAGGAGAGGAACGCATGCCACACCCTCATCCGTCAGTCTTCCTGGCCTGCGCAGTCTCGCATCGGGCCAGCGTTGTTTAGAAACGCCTTCGTCGTGGAAGAAGATGCGTAAGTGGCAGGTGCCGCAGGCAGGGGGCTTGGGGTGGTACAGGGAGCGGAGGCACCCAGGACTTGCACGCGCGGCCCCGCGTGGGAACCGCGCTGGGCGGGGCTGAGGGGGGCGCAGGGGGCAAAGCGGGGGACGGGGCAACGGCCACGGCATCATCCATAAGATGCACTTTAAAAAAATGCCTCATTCAGCGTGAATTTGCTCCTCTGCCTTCCACGACGGGACTGAGACCGCGACAGAAACGAGGGAAGCCCAGGCACCCGGGTCCTGAGAGAGACGCGCCTGCTGGCAAAGGGGCCCGGCAGGGGCCGGGCGGGGACAGAGCCCGTGTGTCCTCAGGGGCTGTGCTCGGCCCGGGGTCCCTGCAGGAGAAGCGGCCGCCGCAGGGCGAGGCCTCCTCCCGTGTTTCTGCCCACAGGGCGGTGCGGCCCCTCTAACTCGCTCTCGTGGCAGCCGGGCCCGTTTGCACACGGGGAGCCAGGCGCCGCGGGCGGCAGAGCGTGGCCTCGTCCGGGAACGCGGCCGAGCAGTCGGGGGCGGTCAGGGCCACCCGCGTGCAACCTGGGCTGAGAGGACGCCGGCCACCTAGGACCTTCGCGCGCGTACGTACGCTTTTCCTTCCCGCTGGCCGGGGTGGGCACCACGCCAGGACAGCCTCGGAGCTGCTCGCGGGGGAAGACGGCGTCCGCAGGTGGGGGCCGCGCCCGGACTCCCCGTCAGCGGGGCAGCCTTCCGACAGTCGGGAGTCCTCTCGGCCCGAAAGAAACCTCTGCTGCGATCCGCCTCCAAAATTCCAGGGTTTATCTATAAAAAGCAGCCCAAATGTAACCCATACATCAATTCACGGTGCAGAGACGCTGTGTACACTGAGTCACGGGACCTCACTCGCTGGACAACCGTCCTATCATTTGCACCTCGTATCAGCGCCGCCAGCTGGATCATTGTCTCTGTTTTCCAGGTGAGGACAGAGTCTCGTTCCCCGAGAGAGAGTCGAACGGGCCCCCCTCCCCTGCCTCTGGGGGGCTCTTCCCCAGCAAGATGGGGGCGAAGCCCAAGGAGCTGGCCTCGCCTCTCCAGCCTCGGCCGCCGAGCAAAAGTGAGCTCTTTATTCATTTAAACGCCTGGGTATATGGAGCATCCGAAGAAGGCCTAGGTAATATATAATCGACAGTGTTATAACTCACATTTTAGTTACCTGAAAAACTTACTGTTCTAACGTGTCTATGCAAGGACAGATTCTAGAGTCTCTTTCAAAATAATAAAAAAGTTACGTTTCCCTCCCGTTAGAGCACGTCCGAAATACAGGCGCCTGTGGTAAGGCACACTTTTCAGATGTGCCTTTGACCCGGCGTGACCTATCGCAGCCGGCAGCCCGCAGCCCGGCCTGCGGAGGCAGATCCGCGCAGGCGCCGCGCCATCGTGAGGGTCCTCACGCCGTTCGTCGGAAAGCAGGGGGCTCTGCGACGAGACTGGCAACGGAAGATGATGAGGAAAATCGCCACACCTGTCTGCTGCCGCCCCCTGACCACCGGCCGCAATTTTACAGTTCGTTGCGGTGGGATGTTTGACCATTGACTCCAGTACTTGGATGGCGTATTGATGCAAAGAACACGTTGCTCGAAACACTCTCTAATGAAGCCACTGTAACTGTGTGTTTTTAAAGCACCATCGATTTTCATCAGCTTTACCCCTGATGGAGTTACGCACGGGGACACTGTTCAAAGGTCACCAGGCGCCGGAGGACGTGAGGCAACTGCAGAGAAGTGAAGACGGGAAACTTACACGGGGTGACGGCGATTTTCTGAGTTGTCCCTTGATGCGGCGTGAGCTCTGGCTGCGTAACGGAGGTAAATAGCGTCGCTGTTGGAGCCGGCCTGAGGGACCAGGCAGGCGTCAGGGACATCGCGGCTTTAATCAGCCTGCGGCGGAAGGGGGAGCCCCCGGGCACAGCTGCCGTGCCCGGTTCCGTGGCCGGTCCTACCGTCCGCTCTCCTGAGGCCGTCCCCTCCTCAGACACTCTCGTGGCTTCTCAGCGTCTGGAGCTGTCCCGTCCACATGACGGCTACCGCCCTGTGCGGTTGTTTACCTGCATGGAAACGAAATACAATTAAAGATTCCGTTCTGCACTGCAGAGCCACGTGAAAGCGCTCAAAGACGTCAGGGGGCGAGCCCTGCTGTGCTAGACCACGCAACGCTGCCGCATTTCTAATCCCCTCGAAGGGCTCCGTTTGACACTCAGCAAACCCACCTACTGCCCACGGCCCGGCGGGACGGCCCCAGCCACCGGGCGTGCCGTGCCCGAAACGCACAGCGGCGTGGGGAGACCGGGTCCAGGAGGGACACCGCCTTACCTCTCGCTAAGAACTCTGCGTGCCGAGTCTGCGTGGAAATAACGTTTTATACCTAATGTGAAACAAAATACATGACCACAGTTAGTTTCACCTGTTTCTTCTCACTTAAAAGGCATCTCCTGGGGACGTTAAACGTCACCTGTGCAGCCGGCACTGCCGTCTGACCAGGCCATGCCAACCCGCAGCGGTCAGCCGCCGAGGACATGCCTGCCATCCGACCACGCTCAGCAGGGCCGCCTGCTGTGTCGGGGGTCTGCATGCTCGGGATGGGGGGGTGCCCGGCAGGTGGAGGGAGGAAGAGGCACAGGTCCAGCGGGGACGTTGGGGAGTGTGGACCGGAAGCGAAGTTCAAAGGCAGCAGCGCGTCCATCAGCTCAAGGCCGGCAGCGGCTGGGTGCGCACGCCAGCCCCCTGCGCCTCGGCTTTGGAAACGGCTCAGTGAAGATAAACATGGAACATGTTTGAAGCCCCTCATTTGAAATTCTGCAGCGAGGTTGGGCGGGGAGGCGCGCCCGCGTTTCAGGGCGACTCAGCCCCGTCGGGGCGGGGACTCCATTCTCACAACACGGTTTCTGGGCGCCTTACCCTTCCGTAGTTATCGGGGAACTTTTGTGAGCTCACAGTAGAACGAAGCTCCTGTGTCTTGACCTCGTCCGCGCCCACCGCGGCCCGACTCTGGTTCCCAGTCCCAGCCTCGCTCCTCATCCCCTGCGCTGCGACTGTGCCAACGTGTCCTGGACGGGCCCCTCTCTTGCTGTCTCTCTGACTTGTCCTTGTTGTTCTGTCCCCCTAGAACGTTCCTCCTGCCGCCTCCGAAACCCTCCAGGCCCAGCCTAGACGTTGCCGCTTCCTGAAGGCTGCCCAGGTTTCACCCCGTCCGGTAAGACGACCGTCAAACACGCCCAGAACCTGAGGTCTTGACCTGCCTCGGGCAGCGGGCGGGCACGCTCTCTGCATGCGCCCACACGTCTGGCGCTGCGTCCCCTGCGCTCCGCCTGCTCCCCAAGGGCAGGCCCTGCTGACCTTGCATCCCATGTAAAGGGACCCTTTACACGTGGCAAGTTTGCAAATAAATCTGATGAACGAAGGTTTATGCTTCTAAGACGAGAGTGTCCCGTGCTCGCAGGGGAAACGGCGCTCTGTGTGGCTCCGACATGTGCAGATGCCGCAGCGGGGCCCCCGCGCCTGCGCCCACGCCCGTCTTCCCAGGGCTCGCCCAGCCGTGCGGCCGCCTTTCGCCCCGCACCCTGTGTAGAGCACGTACTCACAGAGCAGTGCCTACATGGCACATGCACAAAGGCACATGTGTGCAAATGTACACACACTCCTGCACTGCACCTGTGTGTGCTGGAGAGAGGCAGAGGGAGGAACGCGGGACCGCGGCCTCAGGGTTAGCGCGGCGCCCGGGGTGCCCGTCAGCTGGCGTCCCGCCCACGGACAGGCCCCGCGGCCGCCCTGACCTCCGGCAGGCTCCGGATGCGCCTCCTCCCTGCTCACTCATTCGCCCACATGCTCGTTCGTTCACCAGTCACTTCTTGCACGTGGAACTCACGCCCGTGGCCCCAGGCAATGACATGTATATGGTGGGCATGGTTTTCAATACGTGTTCTCAGCAATAATAAAAGGTGCCTTATGCAGGACACGCTATTGTAACACGAACCACGAGCTAACGAGGAGAAGGCTGGAGGCTGGGTCTTGCCTGATCTGCTCGCTCTGGGATTAGGAAAATAGCACTTTCTCCTTGAATTTTTTTTTTTTACCATGTAGGCACCTGGGGACGGAAGGACGTGCTGTGCCTGTTTCCTCTTCAGGCGAAACAACCAAACCAAACTAAACAAACACACGAAAAATAGAGCATTGCCCTCAAATTGTCTTAATGAAAAGAATCGCACAAGAGAGATCCCAGCCAGGCCGCCGCGGATTCTGTCAGCGAGTGGAGAGGGAGGCCTGGACAGCTGGCGTGCGCTTTCTGTTGTTGTTGTTGGTTTTTATTGAGTGTCCTGGCGGTTCCCAGGGAAAACTCTGTCTGATGCAGGCCGGGCTCCCACTTCAAAGCGTGGAGGCATCAGCAGGCGGCGTGTGGAAAAGGGCCCAGCAGGGGCCTTGCCGCTAATGACGCGGATTTGGTAGATCCAAGCTGGGGCTCAGCCACCCCGAAATTTAACAAGCGTTTCCAGGTATTTCTGAGGCAGCTGCGGTCCCAAGACCCCAGGTGGGAGCGGCAGGTCTCCGTGGTGCGTTGCAGGCGTTCGGAGATGGTCCGGCAGAGCCGAAGGCGGCAGTCCCAGCCACCGGAGCTCAGCGGGAGCCGGCGCCGCTGCTGAACCGGGGACCGGGCCCTGGTGGCGGGTTTGCGTTTCATCTGCGCAGAAAGGTCACTGTTTGCAGCCGGTAAACGAGCTGATTTACTAACAAAGTAACAGAGGTGACTTTGTCTTTCCCATCCCATCTCAGCCACTTCCGCGCATGAGTTTCCAATTCGCTCACTCGCCCATCCGTTCGGTCACTCCGCACGCGCCCTTGTGAGGAACCGGGGACCCGGCCGCAGACGGTCAAGGCCACACACGGCTCCGGTCCCGCTGGAGCTCCTGGGGCGGGCCGTGCTGCTGGTGATTGGCGGCCGTGTAGCGAGTGAGCCGGCCCCGCACCCGCTGCTTTGAAAGCCAGCGATCCCTCGCGTGGGTCCCAAACGTGCGCAGAGGGGACCGCGGGATGTGTTGCGCTCAGCCTGTCCTCCTTTACAGAGGCCTCCGCAGCGGCTGTTGCAGGGGGTGATAACGTGCTCCGGGGTGACCTCTCGTACTGACCGTTCAAAGTCCGTTCTTCAATATTGTGTGTCATCTGCAGTTTTTTATTAAACGTTTCATTGTTGTTCTATTGCAGTTGCCCCCGTTTCCCCCTTTGCTCCCCCTGCCCAGCCCCACCCCCGCCGCTCCCACAGGGAGTCCCCGCCCCCTGGTCCACGGGCCGCTCGTACAGGGTCCTCGACGCGGCCCTTCCCCTCCTTTCCCTCCCCTCCCCCTCCCCTCCCCTCGGCAGCTCTCGGTCTGTTCCTATTTCCCTGTCTCCGGTTCTAGTTTGTTCACGTGTTGTTTCGGTTCCACTCACAGGCGGGATCAGACGCTGCTTGGCTTTCACCGCCGGGCTTGGCTCCCTGAGCACAGCGCTCTCCAGCCCCATCCGCGCGTCGTCGCGAAGGGCGAGAGCGCCTGCCCTCCCTTCGCTGCCTGGTGCTCCCTGGTGCGTCGTCCGAGACGTTTCGTTTCTTTCAGATGTGCTGACTCATCCCAGAACTCGACTTGCATCGATCACAAAATTCCGCTCTCCAGGTCCCCCTCTTTTTACTTCTTCCCCGAGCTGCGTATTTTCATAAAAATGTGCAACTGCGTGGATCGGTTTCCAGAGGAAATAAGCACCTAAAACAGGAAACAAAATCCACAAGCAAAAACAAAACTAAACCTTTGAAGGGGGCCGAATGGCAGGACTCTGTCTTTGCGAGAAAACAAGCGGACCGTTAGGTGTTACGATCCCCACAAGTATGAGCTCAGAAATTAGAGTTTGATCACACACTCTTTATTATTTGGCCAAGTTTTACCTGCGCAGGGGCCACCTTTCCCTCGAAAGGGAAAAAGGCGCGCTGCTGTTAGATTACATGGATTTTTATAAGCAGAGCAAGCAAGCAGGATACAAGGGCAAGAGGTGGCGGTTAGCTATTGGCTGTTTGGTTTTTCTACATTGTTACTGGGGGTGTCACAATTCTTCCATCATCTTGGGGTATTGTTTGTTCTAGTGTGGGTCAACTTGTTCCCCTTAGTCTGCCCATATCCGTATTGTTCTTGCCCTATGCCTCCTCCTTATTCTTGTCGACTCTGGCCCAGCTGCATGGGGGCTGCACCCTGATATGTCTTTCTTGGTATTAGTTCCTCCCTTATCCTCAGCTCTGACCCTGCTTTTACGGGCTGTTTATCTGAGTCAAGGCTCAGTCATTATCCTATCTTGTTACTAAGGGGGGCTCTAATTCTTCCCTTCATCTTGTTCTAGTTTCTTGTTTTCGGCCCAGGCTTGACCTAGTGTTAAAGTTTGGCCCCTTCATTCCCCCCTTTTTCTTGTTCATCCTTTGTCAAATCCTTGACTCAGTGTCTTCTCCTGCCTTCTAACCCTTTCTCCCCTTAATCCTCATCTCGTTCTTCGTCCGTTCCCCACAACAGCCCCCCAAGCCCTCCTTCTCCTCTTCTCCTCAAAGAATTCTGATAAATAAGCTCTAAGTGAAACTATCCTCTCACCCCATGTTTGGTTCTTTGCGAGTACAGTTCCATCCTTTGTCCTTATCAATACCCATTCCCGGAGCTCATACCCACTTGTTTCCCAACTTAGTCCAATCAATATTAAGAGCGGGTAAAAGAGAGTCGGAGGGGCTTTTCTGGGTCCTGTCGAACTCTCCATGGTTTTTCTCCACTGGGGTCCTGAGCTGGCTTGACGTGAGAGAGGTGTATCCAGTAGGGTTTCTCGGCCACCCGAACGGCGGTCGGGGTGCTTAACAGTACCTGGAATGGCCCGATCCACCTGGGTTCAAGGCTTCCTCGCCGGTGGTTCAGGATCTATATCCACTGGCCGGGGGTTCAGTGTCCTTACTTCGCCAGTGCCACCTCTTTCATTTGCCTCCTTCTCCTCCCTTCGTAGGCTCCGGACTTCTTCTCTGAGGGCCTGCAGTGCCTGTAAGGACTTTAGAAAGTTATGATTAGAGGCCTCTATCTCCTCTCTAGTCAGCTTGGGCACTAGGGGCACAGGCTGCCCGTACATGATTTCGTAAGGCGTCCAGCCTCCTGTGTACGGGGTACATCGAGCCCTAAATAAGGCGAAGGGGAGCAATTCTACCCAGTTCTCCCCGAGCTCCTCCTCTAATTTAATCAATGTTTCCTTCAAGGTCCGATTCATTCTCTCTACCTGCCCTGAGCTATGGGGTCTGTACACACAGTGCAATTTCCAGGTTATGCCCAGTCTCCCAGCTAGGTTTTGGGATATTTGGGATACAAAGACAGGCCCGTTATCTGATCCAATCGCCACGGGAATGCCATATCTGGGAATTATTTCTCGGACTAAGATTTTCCCTACCGTGGCTGCCGTTTCACCCTTTGTGGGGAAGGCCTCCACCCAGCCCGAGAAGGTGTCTACTAGAACTAAGAGGTATTTGTATCCTGCTTTCCCTTTTGACATCTCAGTGAAGTCAACTTCCCAGATCTCTCCAGGGGTATTTCCCTTATGCCTGATAAATCGAGGGCATTTTTGATTCTGTGCGTTTACCCTGGCGCATGTCTGGCATCTGGACACTACGGACTCTATGATCTCCCTTTCTCTTTCCCTGAATGGCTTTTCCCTCCTTCCAATCACTATCACCTGCTCCTCCACTTCCTTCTCCCTACCTGCCTCTCACCTTTTACCTATATCCTTCCCCCTGCTTCTCCAGCTTCCTTTCCTTCGCCGCCTCTTTGGCCGCCAGGCCAGCCAGGGCGTTACCCCTTGCCACGGGGTCACTTCCTCTCTGGTGCCCTCGGCAGTGAATGATGGCTACCTTCTTGGGCATCCACAGCGCATCTAGCAGTTCTAGGATTTCCTGGCGATTGATTTCCTTACCTCCAGCCGTCAGCAACCCGCGCTCCCGGTAGATGGCCCCATGCACATGGGCTGTTGCAAAAGCATACCTGCTGTCCGTGTAAATGTTGACCGTCCTTCCCTCGGCCATCCGGAGGGCTTGGGTGAGCACGACCAACTCTGCTCTCTGGGCCAATGTCCCCTTGGGCAGAGCTTGTTTTCATACCACCTCGTCCGCTGTTGTCACGGCTGCCCCAGCATACCTGAGTCCGTTGTTTACGAAGCTGCTGCCGTCTGTGTACCAGGTTAGGTCCGCGTTCTCGTATGCCAGGTCCCGCAGGTCAGGCCGCGTTCCGGCTACCACTTCCAGGACATGGGGGCAGCAATGAGTCACTCCCGATTCGGGGACTGGTAGCAAGGTGGCCGGGTTCAGGGCAGTCGTCTTAAGGAATCTGACAGCCAGGGGGTTCAGGAGCTGAGCCTGATATTGAGTCAGTCGTGCGTTGGTCAACCAACGACCAGGCGGTGCACGGAGTACTTGCTCGACATAGTGTTCCCCAACTACTTGGATGTCTTGCCCCAAGGTTAGCTTACTCGCCTCCTTCACCAGGACTGAGGTAGCCGCTATGGCCCTCAGGCAGGCTGGCCATCCTGATGTCACTGGGTCTAGTTTCGTTGACAGGTAGGCCACCGGCCTCTTCCAAGGGCCCAGGGTCTGGCTCAACACTCCCAAGGCCATTCCTTGTTTTTCAGCCACATAGAGGAGGAACGGCTTGGCTGGGTCGGGCAAGGCCAATGCCGGGGCCGAGGCAAGGGCTTCCTTCAGGGCCTGAAACGCCTTCCGCCCTTCCTCAGTCTAGGCAAACTCAGTCTCTTTCCTCTTGGGGCATTCCCTCTTCCAGTGCCCCCTCTCCCTGCAGATGGCGCACTGATCCTTCTCTCGCCTGGCTCCCCTCCTTTCTCTGTCTCCCGCTCCTTCCTCTTTCCCTCCTCCTTTCCTTTCTCATTCCCCTTCTCCACCTCCTTCCTTTTTTCCTTCCTTTCCTTTTTCCCGAATTTTCTCTCTCTCTGGTTCCTTTCCCCCTATCTTTCTTCTTCACTTTTCACCTTCCTCTTTTTCACTAGAACCTTCCTTCTCTGATTCCCCTTCTTCGGCTTGGCCTGATTTGGCACCCTTATCTTCTGCAATTTCCTCCTTATGTCCGTGGCTGATTGCGTGACAAAGGCTATGTTTACGAGTCTCCTATTCTCCCTTGCCTCTGGGTCTAGTGGGGTATATACCCTGTATGTCTCCATCAATCTTTCCAGGAATGCGCCAGGGGTCTCGTCTCGTCCCTGCACTACCTCACTCACCTTTCCGAAATTTGTGGGCTTGCGGGCCACTGCCCGCAATCCCCTCAGCAGAGCTCGGCGGTACTGTAGAAGTGCCTCCCTTCCCCCTCCTGTGTTTGGATCCCAATGGGTTGGGGGGGATGGAGGGGAGTATTTCCTCCAACTCCCTTCTTCCTCCCCCATAACCGCCTTCCCTGCTTCCCTCAGGATCCTTTCCCTTTCCTCAGACGTAAACAAGGTCTGCAATATCTGCTGGCAATCATCCCACGTGGGCTGGTGGGTCCGGAGATTAGCCTGGGAGGCGCCCTAGGGGCGTTCGGGGCCGTGGGCGCCTCTCGGAGCGGTAGCAGGGCAGGCTCTCTAGAGTCCGGAGCGCGCCAGCCTTTTTGTCCCTCACTACTGTAAGAGGTTCCTCCCCAGATTGCTCGGAGGAATCGGGTGCCGCCAGGGCGGGATACGGTGGTGGGGCGTTAACAGGATCTAAGGGGTCCTCCGGCCGGCCTGGCAGGACTGGATACGGCCGGTTCCCTTCAGGTCCCGATGACGGCTGGGGCTCAGCACTCCCCCCTCTGCTATTTCCTTGGGGGCCTCTCCTCTCGCCCGATCCAGCGGCTAAGCACACCGCTCTACCCCTCCTGTTTGTCCCTGCCTGCCCTTGGCTGCACTTCCGGACGTAGCCCGGTCTATCCGTGGCAATATCCGTCCAGACATTGATGTAGATTTGCTGGTCCGGATGAGGCACCACGTAGGTGACTCGTTGGACCGAGAAACAAATTGGCAAGTGGAAAGTTCCCTCAGTCGGCCACCCAACATTAAAGGTGGGCCACTCAAGCTGGCAGAACGTTCGGAGGGTCTCCGGGTCGGGAGGACTCCCTCCATAGCGCTTCGCCCGCTTTCTGAAATCAGAGATTGTTTTTCAAGATGCAATCCAAAGGTGAACCCTCGACCGCTCCCGTGGATCCCCCTTGTCCCATGTCTTTACGTATGTGGGTCCAAAGATCGTGACTTATGAGACCGAGGAGGGTCAAGATTAAACACGCAGCCAGGCTCCACACCACTCTCTCACTTACGCCATTCACTCTTCGGCCGGCCTCACACACACACACACACATTTAGGAGACGACTCAGACAGACAAGAACGATTAAAGCACTTTCACTTTCGCCCGCCTGGCCTCTCCTCTCGCGAGGGACTTGGGTCTGTCTTAGCTAAGGCTGCCCGAGTAGAATCCGGGTTACCTCCCAGCCGTTATGCCATATGACAGACCGAGGAACCGCAGGTTGGGGCCCACTCAGACTCCGTAGGCTCGCTGTCCCGTGGAGTCACACAGACAGGCACTCGCTCACTCACACGGCACTTTCGCATGCGCTCCCGTACCCGTTTCTCCCCGCGCTGCGCACCAAAACCGACCTCAGGCGACCCTGTCGCGACTCCCGAGGGCGTCCCCTCCTTGGGAGCCCCCTGGGTGGACTGCCGGTGACGTCTCACCTACCACCTCAGGGCTGCAAAGGCTAGCCTTTCCTTCCCCTTAAGAGAACTCTCGGTTTAACTCACCCAACTCGAGCTGGTCCCTTTGATTCCCGTCCTTTTACTCCACAAAAGGGGGAATCTCGCTGGGGCCTCCAAATGTTACGATCCCCACAAGTATGAGCTCAGAAATTAGAGTTTGATCACACACTCTTTATTATTTGGCCAAGTTTTACCTGCGCAGGGGCCACCTTTCCCTCGAAAGGAAAAAGGCGCGCTGCTGTTAGATTACATGGATTTTTATAAGCAGAGCAAGCAAGCAGGATACAAGGGCAAGAGGTGGCGGTTAGCTATTGGCTGTTTGGTTTTTCTACATTGTTACTGGGGGTGTCACAATTCTTCCATCATCTTGGGGTATTGTTTGTTCTAGTGTGGGTCAACTTGTTCCCCTTAGTCTGCCCATATCCGTATTGTTCTTGCCCTATGCCTCCTCCTTATTCTTGTCGACTCTGGCCCAGCTGCATGGGGGCTGCACCCTGATATGTCTTTCTTGGTATTAGTTCCTCCCTTATCCTCAGCTCTGACCCTGCTTTTACGGGCTGTTTATCTGAGTCAAGGCTCAGTCATTATCCTATCTTGTTACTAAGGGGGGCTCTAATTCTTCCCTTCATCTTGTTCTGGTTTCTTGTTTTCGGCCCAGGCTTGACCTAGTGTTAAAGTTTGGCCCCTTCATTAGGGAGTTCTGAGGGTTTAGGGTCGGGCTCCGAATCGGAGGCAGCCGGGCCTTTTGACGACACTTGTGAAGAGGCAGCAGGAAGAAAGGTTACCTCCTGGCAACCACGGGAAGGACACTGTTCCCTGACACTAAGAAGGACGGAGAACGAGCCAGAGCAGCCAGACAGAAATCGTGAGACCAAAAGGCTTTTTTCAGTATTTTGTTCTCTCTTTTCTAAATACAATGGAGGTAGAGTTAGGGCACACCGTTTAGATCGTTTTCCAGACTTGGAGAATAACCCAAAGCGTTTTCCAATTTTGACAGCAACAATGTGTTCTAATTAATTAGAGCTCGTAATTACGTCTGCAGGAATCCAGGCTAGCGTGGCCGGGGGCGGGGCTGGGGGCGAGGGAGAGCAGGGCGATTGGGCCAACTCATTATCCCAAAGCGGATACAAACAACGGCCATGCTCACTCAGCCATTGTTTCGGGTAAGTTCATATATTAACAGTAGTTTGGGCCTGAAAATAGCTTTTCAATAAGCAAGCATTTTAAACCCTAATTTTACTGTCAAATACAAATTAAAGTGGCTCAGAGAGAGCCTCCCAACTTCCTTGCCAAAAAAAAAAAGGAAGAAGAAAAAAATACAGCATTGGGAGAAAAGGATTTTTAAATATACCAACTAATTTTTAAATTTTTCCTTCTCAATTTAAATAATCTTTTACTTTATTTAAAATTCCTAGGGTTTTTCTAAAGTATTTTGGAAGGAACGGCCCAAGAGTGTTCCTAACACTTTATCACCATCATTTTTTCCCAGTGCCCGTGTGATGGGTATTTCAATTGTCCCGTATTCACGTGTCGGTGCGTTTGGAACTCCCTTCGCTCTCAGTGCGTTGGCCTGAAGCAGGCCGGGTGCCGGCGCACGCGCAGCCCACGTCTGTGCGCGGCTGCGTTTCTGGGCCCGCGCGGACCGCCCGGCGCGCGCCCGGTTGCCTCAGAGAAGCGCTCTGTCATTAAGGAATTTCGCAGGGATGACAGGTATGACTAAGCATCTGTGAGCTCTGTGCAAATCAAGTCGATAGCCTCAGCTTTGCAGGAAGATATTTGTGCCCGTGAGGTATCCTATCTGGAGACTCTGTAAGATCGGACAAGGAGGCTGGAAATTTGGATCTTTGGGGGGAAAAATGTATAAAAGCAGCCACGGTTCATCCCAAATGTTCTCTGCCTTTTTATGGAAAATAGTGGGCTGCAATTGCAATAAGCGTGCGTCAGAGTCTTCGATGAGGGATAAATAGGGACTTCGGGGCGGTGATGTCTGCCTAACTTTGATCTGTGTGACTCATTTCTCACATCGTGTCTACATCAACAGTTCAACTTCACTGGAGGCAATATATATATTTAATTCAGTAATGTAGTTAACATTTTTCCTTTGCCATTTTCGCTCCAGTATGGCTGCTGGACACAAAACAGGTTTCCTCGAAGGCTGTCCTTCATCTACGGGGGGCAAATGCCGGGACCGCTCGGCTTCCAGCAGAGAGAAGCGGGGTCGCCCGAGCCCAGGGCCTCATGTCAGAAAACCTGCCCCCGGCCGGCCCTGTGGCCGCCCTGGGAGCCCTCCGTCAATGGCTGGACTTCACCTATGTTTGTAAAAGGAACTTACTTTTTAGAGCAGTTTTAGTTTCACAACAAAAGTGGGAGGAAGACACAGAGATTCCCCACATGTCCCGCCCCCACCTGCGCACAGCCTCCCCCCGGCCCGCGTCCCTGCAGAGGGTGCATCTGCCGCCACGGGTGGCCTGCACCGACGTGTGGCACCAGCCAGAGTGCCCGGGGTCCCGTGGCGGTCACGCTCCGTGCCGCGCTTCCTGCGGTTTCAGACGCGCGCACAGTGAGCCCGCCCACGGCCCCGAGGGAGGCGAGCGGCCCCAGGTGCCCTGAACCGCCCCACGCGCCGCCTGTGGCCCGCGGCCCCCAGCTTCTCGCTGTGTCCGCAGCTCACCTTCCCCAGGACGCTGTGCGGTTGAAATCGTGCCACGCGTAGCCCCCAGGCTGGCCCTTGGGCTTGGTCGTATGCACGTGGCTCCCCATGGGTGGTTGTGGCTTCACAGCGCGTCTCTTTTCAGTGCTGAGCAATGCTCCAGTGTCTGGGTGCGCACAGTTATCTACACGATCTCTTACTCTAGGACACTTTTGTTGAGTAACATCCGGGCAGGTTGTTGCTTGGACATACGTTTGTGGCTGAATTAGGCAAATAACAAGTATTCCTGGGAAAGGACGCCCCCAAGAGGCACTGAGCTCGCCTGAAGTTCCCACGACGGCCCCTCCCCATACAGTGCTGTTGCTGTGACTTACGAACCTGTGTTAACGGGGCTTAGAAATGAGGAGTGGCCCCTTTGGAGGCCCTGAGCGTGCGCCCCGCGAGGGCGCGGGGCTCACGCCGGGTGGCGCGTGTCCACACACCGGGACCCTGCTTCCTTCCCTCCCAGATCGCTCGGCTCTGAGAGAAGGGCTTTTTGCTCAGGAACAGAGAGCGACAGCCTCCAGGGCGGCCTGTAGTCAACGCCGGTGACCAGCCGCCCCGCCAGCGTCCCAGCCTCGTTAGAGAGGCAGCCTGGTTCCGCGGCCTCCGGAGCGGGCGCTGGTGTCTGTGAGCTCACGGAGGCTGTGCCTGCTGCTGGTTCACCTCCAGGCCCACGGCCGCCAGGGCGGACGGGCAGAGCCACTGACGTCCCAGGCCCGTCCCATGTAGTCAGCGATGCGTCGCGAGTAGATGGTCAAATGAGCGAAGCGGACAGGGTGTGCCCTGCACGTTTTCGGTTGTGACGTGGACGTCCTGGGACAGTTCTCCCGTGCTCTTAAGCACCAATCCCGTGTGTGCGTTCAACTGCCATCTTTTAAACCGATCACCGTTTACACGGAACGCACTTAGATCCTGGTCCGCAGCCCAACGAGCAGCAGAGTCCCGGGCCGCGGCCCCGCTGACCGAGGGAGGGTCTGCGTTGCCCCCCTCCTGGGGCCCCGCGGCCCCGCAGCCCTCCCGTCCAGGCAGCCCGGGCTCTGTGGCGTGCCCTTTGACCTGGCCTTGATGCTGAGATGCAGGATCGGCCTGACCGTGATACGGAGTAATGTTATGTTCCCCCCGGAGGCACCTTGGGTCTCTTGCCGCGGATATTTATGACTCACTCGCTGTGCTAGGTCCCAGGGATTGGCCATCCCACGGCGTTGGCTCTAAGCCTGAACGTTGACGAGCGTGATGTTTAAAAATATGACCAAGGCTCTTAAAGGCTAACCCTCTGCTGTAGGGCGACGTTAAGATGGTTTTCTGGGATGGAATTTACTTGCAGGGAAGCTTGGTTCCCAAATTAAATGGCTGGTAGAGGCCAACAAAGTGCCCGGGCGTCTTTGTTCTCCTGTTTATTGGTGTTTATATACGACATTGGCCTTCCTGAGGATGCATCGATTGTGTGGGGAGATTTCAAGACGGCGCCTATCGATAATGTTACGTTATCTCTTGATACTAATTGGCATTAAGCCCAGAAAAATCGCCGACAGCATCGCAGCTGAGCGCGAGGATCTCTGCGTGCTGTTACTGCACATCTGGAAGTCACCATGGAACCAGCTTCTTTCAGAACTGAAGTTGTGGATTGTGTGACGTGGTGGTTTGTAGCTTCCAGGGGGACCTGATGTTTATCAGTCACTTAATCCCTGTGACTGAAAATGTGTATGTGGTTATCGGCATTGTGTTCACGCTGGAGAGACGTGTCGAAGATTCTAGGTGAAGTGTCCGCCTTGGCACCGTGCGAGCCAGCCTGGGGCTGCGCGGGTTCCCCGTCCCTCCTCACCTACCACACCGTCTGTCTCTTCCGCTGCCCCAGGGCGGGGCGGGGGCAAAGTTCTTCTAATGAGGAAGTTCACGGGGAAATTGTACTACTTTTTCCTTTTTTTTTTAAAAAAAAGGAACTAATAAGGGTTTGTAAAACTTGAATTTGTTCTTTCGACAAATATTTATTGAGCTTCTATGTGGAAAACACACTTCTGAGGACTGTGTGGAAAAAAGAAATAATGAAGCAACGATTCCAGAACACGCGTGTGTGCCTGCTGTTGTGTGTGCGAGGCCATCATGAAGAAAGCTCATCATTCCATCTAATTGCTATTTTCCATGTAACCGGGGCACCAGAGCTCCCGGCAAATGGTAACCATAGCAACGAGGCCTTCGATGAGCTGAGTTTCCCAGCAACTTTGCTAAGCATTTCAATTTCGTTATCTCCTTGAACTTACTAAAAATCCAACGGCTTCGATAATATGCGTTATCTCGCTTTGCACATTAAATCAAACAAAACAAAGCATGGAGCTCAGCAATGTTGGGGATATCTTGGTCCAAGATCTCGGAGCCAGACCGACATCGTAGCCAGCACCCGTAGCCTGCACGCGCGTGTGTGTGAGTTCACTGTGAGCTCCCGATGACCAAACACCAACCAGAGAGGCCGCTGGGACGGCACGCAGACCATCGCCTGGGAACGTCGCCCTGGGCCGCGGGGCATGCCCAGGCCAGGGCGAGGACCCCTGAGACAACAGTCTCCGCGAATCTCCGGGGCGCAAGGTGTTTGTGTGTGTGTGTGTGTGTGTTTGTTTTTGGCCTCCCCTGAAAAAGAGGGTGAGCTGCGTCAGAGCCAGTACCGGCTGGCCGGTGTGAACGCGCGTCCTACAAGAGCCAGCGAACGAATGGGCCCCCCCGCGGTCGGGGGGTGGACCGGGCTGACACGCCGGCTGTGGGCGGGCGGGGCCGTGCCATCTCGCGCCGTTGCCCTTTCCTGGGACTTCCCGGCCGCAGATGCTCCGGAGCATTACTTTCTGACTCGGTGATTTTCCTTGGAAACATAACAACACCCCAGGAGGCCAAAGATGGAGCGGCCTGCCCGCTAGCCGCCCGTGGTGCCGGATGCTCCTGCCTCTCCGTTGTCGCAAAGCTGCCTTTTCCAGGAGCAAACGGGAGGCAGGCCGACCTAGCAGCCCCCAGGGGGGGCCCTTACAGTGATGAATGTGGGTTTTGTTTGCACTCACACGGGTCCTGCTAGAGCGGGCGGGACTATTTTTGTCTAATTGGGTGAGAGCTGGACTCTCCACAGAGCCATACAGAGCCATAAAGAAGGGGCATCTAGACGGTCACTTGGAAGGTCATTTCAACGCGAGAGCACGAAGGCCGGGGAGGGTGCGCGGGTGCCTCCGGCGCCGAAGGCCTCCGCCTCCCCCGCCTGGGTCCTGGCGGCGTGCAGGGAGCGCTCCTTTGTGTTCCTGGTAGACGGCACGGGGGCTGCTGGGCCTGTTTTTAATCGTGGCGGATGAAGCGACGTTCTGGCATTTATATTGATGAGTCATCTCGCTAGTTTTGCAGTTTAACCTGTTACAGATTTGGACTCATCCTATTCACACATTCATGATCGGGAGGAACTAGTTTGTTTCTCCCAATCGATCCCACTCTGCCTGCGTGGATACTTGGGAGCGTGATAATCCCGAAGGCTGCTTCGCAGGCTTCCCTTCCTTCCCTTCCCTGGCCCCGGCGACCATGAAGCCCGGCTGTCTCTTATTGTAAGAGACAAGAAAGACAGAGCCTGGGCCCGTGTGAAGTGTCGAAGCTGCTGAGAGCCAGGAGGCCCGGGCTGGCCCACGCTTTTCCTGGCCGAATGAAGGGCACTTTTCTTAAACAGATGTTTTCAGAATAGCAGGTTTATTTAGCCTCCGGGCAGTAAAAAAATGATCAAAACTGTACTGTGATTAATAAAGAATATCACTGGGAAAGAGCAAGGTCCCATATCCTCTCAAGCCCCATCACGAGGTGCCGAGGCCTCTCTTGGCCGCGGAAGTGTCTAGGCTCTGATTCAGCAAACACACATGCAGGAGAGGGCTCAGCGACCGCCCAGGGGCGGCCTAGGGCCGGCAGGTGCCTGAGCCGAGTCTCTGCCCCGCTCCCTGTTCAGTGAGGCCACCTCGTTGCTGGAAATGGGCTGCAGGGGAGTGTTTACACTGCGGGAATGGGCAGCGCCGTACGGGGGGCCCTTGGGAGAGACAGCTGCTGAGCGTTTGTCGGTTCCCTGCTCCGCGTGACTGCGTGGTTCTCTTTGGCCTGCATTCTCCCCGCGAGTTTGCTCCTCAAACGAGTGCCACTGTCCACAAGGTGAGCACGCGTTGACCCAGGTCAATGACAGATTAACCGGGACCGTCCAACCTGACGCTCCCGCTGTGCGTCCTAGAGACGGTCGGTGCACAGAGGACCTCGGCCAGCATTCGCTCAGTGAATGAATCACCCTTTGTAATAAACATCTTACCTATGGGCTTATATAAAGTGTTCTGGGTGAACTGGAACATTTATTTAATGTAGATTAGCTGTGCGGGGACCTGCGGCATGCTGATTTATCACCGCTGGGGAAGCGATAAAAGAGACCAGAGTGACTCGGTGACACTGTGCGTATGTCGCTCTAATTAAACTTGTTTGAACGTCCATGTCCGATCATATGACATGAAGACACTTCTGTGGTGACCCCCAGTTTTTCTTTTGCTTCTGGATCTTTTTAAATTTTTCAAGCCTGTTGAAAAAGAAAGTATATTTTTTCCATCTTGCTCTCTCTGGGGCCTTAAGAATGAAGCCTTGTTCACATCAGTATTATATTTTCTCAGTTCACTGTAACAGCGTTAGTGTGAAAAGACTCTCGCCTTGCTTACTAAAGAGAGATTCCCATTTGCTGGTGCCTTGTTTGTCTTGCGGTAACCGCCCCGTGTCCCTGTGGCTTTGTCCAGTCTCTGAGACGACCAGGGCTGCGGATGGAGCGAGGCCCTGAACGCGGCGCGGGCGCTCCAGCTCCAGACGGCCGGCGGTGCCGCGATGCCCCTCCCGCGTCGTCTCACCGGGCGCGTCTCTCATTTTGGAGCGGTCTCTCTTTGTCGGCGAGCTGCGCGGCTGGCCAACATCAGCACCGCTTCTCGACAGGTCCTGCCCGTGAGCCGTGCGTCCGTGTGTTGCTGCCACCGCTATAAATTGCTCACTGGGAACTGCGATGACAATGAGCTTTATTGCCTCCGGGTCTCAGTGGGTATTTTACATGACTTGCTTGGGAACCTGCGCGGGAACAGACAACTTCTGAGCGTGTTTGCTTTGCTACTTTTGGGTTGTTGAGACCACGGGGGGAGGCAGGCAGCTCGCCGACGAGGGGACAGTTCACGGGCTGAGAGAAGGCTGAGCTGGAGCTGCAGGTAATTCTCCTTTGCACACCACGCGGCGGATACTCTGTCGCCAGCTGCAGCTCATGGGTCTCCATGACGACACATCCTGGTCCTGAGCACAGCAACTATTTTTCCTGTTAACGTATTCCTTCCAGCGCTCAGGTCTCTGTCCGCCACTCAATGGCGAGTGCGCAGTCCGTGGCTTCTCAGCGGGCGCTCCATTCACGCGTCCCCACAGCCCAACGGTGGACCCTGCCTGGCTGCCGAGCCCCTGTCCACATCGGCACACGCTTACCGAGCAGCTGCCCAGGCACCGCGCGGTTGCAGGTCCCCACATCCACGGGTTTTGTGTGGATTTGACAAAACGACCATTTGGTTCAGTGGGAGGAAATGTCAATGAAACAGCTTTCACACAATCGAATGGAGCATGGGATTGACTTGTCCACTGAGACGGGTCAAAATGTCACCCAACGATGAGATCTGGGGGGCCAGAGAGACGGACACAGTGTGCGGGGGAGAGCACCCACGCCCGGGGCCTGTGGGCTCCGCTTCCCCGGCGCAGGGGCCGGCGGGTCTGCTTTGGCCAAGGGCGGGGGCCTTGGCTTGGGACTTGGGACGCTCTGCTGTCTCAGACACTTGTGGATGAATGTCCGCACGATGGTGTCAGGATGCGAGCCGAGGGTCGGCTGCTCCCTCCCGCGTCCTGCCACGGGGAGGTGACAGAACGGAGCGCCCTCGGCTGCCTTGCCACAGGCCGCTCCTCGCCCGCCCCTGCGCAGGCAGGTGCCACCTCGCTGTCTCCTTGGACAGGCCTGGCGCGGGCAACGCAGGCGGCTGCTTCTCAGACCTCGGCGCTCACATCTTTGAAGGGTCAGGAAAACCAAATTTCTGGACGACTGTCCCCGACCTTTGAGCATCAGAACTGGACGGCGAGGGGAAGAGAACACCTCTCCATGTTCCGGCGACGTTCTGGTTCTTTTTCAGTGGGGGATTCAATCTTTCGCAGCCTTCTCGAACTTCTGTGACCTTTCTAATTTAAAGTGACAAGTTAAATGCTAATGGAATTGATAGGGGTGAGCGCATGGTCAATGACCAGCCTGAGCAGACTACATAATGGGGCTGAAATTGCTAAAATATGCAGGTTCATTGTAATTTTGACAGGAAACAGTTTTCTGCGGGGCTTTATACCTCCCTGGGCGACATTAAAGGCGAGGAATGTTGTAAGTACCACATTTCTTTGGAGGAAAGTTGGGAGACCTCAGCGACCCAAACTTCAAGTTAAAAAACATACATGGAAAAATCTTGAAATTTTACCTGCATCTGTTTTGAATGGGAAATGTCATCATAAAGTGTGTCAACAGCAAGACAAGAGACCCCCAGTGCCGTTGCTGTGTGGAGCCGCACGTCGGCAGACCGAGGCCCGGTTTTAGGTTCGGCTCCTCCCACAGGTGGGACCTCAGACCGCCCCACATGCGCCCCCTGGACAGAGCCAGCGAGGTGCCGGCAGACCCTGGGGCCCCCAAGGAGACGGCCCATCCTAGCCCGCCCGCTTTGCTGACCTGGAAGTTCCTTGTCTCCACTTCCTTCCAGCTGGTGGGAAATTCTCATGCCTCATCAGCTGAGCGAGCCCCCGGGAAAAGGCACGGATGGTCCGCTCGCCTGCGTTCTGTTTGCAGTGCCGAGTGGCTGGGGTGGCAGGGAGGGCGGGCGCCTGCCTAGATTAGACCCGGGGACGTCGGGCCTGAGTGTCCATCCAGGCTGATCCCTTCTCGGTTAAAACATTCGGCCGGATTTCTTACATCATTACTTTCTTCATCTTCAAAATGGGGAAAATATCTACAGTATGGAATACACCAGAGACAACTCTATGATAGCCATTAACTAAACGAACATCTCTGAATATGGGACAATAAACTCAGGTTATTTCTCTTAATGGTGAATCATCTTTATTAATAGCTCCTAGTTTTGGTTAAGGGTATTTCAAGTTATCACAGGAGATGCCTTGCAAATTTGAAATGGAATCTCTAAAGCAACTAAATTAAGACCCTTTTAAGAAATGAAGGGGTTGTGAAATCACACAGCGAGATAACATCAAACCTAAAAACGACATAATGATTTTCTTTAATGCTACTGTAGCAGGAGCTCAGGGGAGGATTCCAATAATTTCCTGTGTGTGTGCGCGCGTGCGTGCGTGCGTGCGTGTGTGTGTGTGTTATGGGCGGAAAGTTTTTTCTGTAACTGCGCTCCCAGCCCTGGCCAGGCAGCTCAGCCGGTTCGAGTGCCGTCCCCCGACTCTAAGGTTTTGGATTCGACCCCCTGTTGGGTCTCACGCAAGAGTCAACCAATGAAAGCATCAGTAAGTGGAATAATAGGTCAATGTTTCTCTCTCTCAAATCGATAAATACAAATAGCGTGCTTTTATTTAGAAGACCAATGATCTACCTATACATTACCAAGGAAATCAGGAGACTTATTGTGGAGGAACAATACAAAAATACGTAACTGGTACTCTGTGGAGAGACAGCAAAGACTTTAATCTGGAAAACCTTGAGTGCCAGCCAGTTAAAATATTTGCATTGTGCACAACGATTCCCATAGCAACAGGAATGTGGAAGTCTCAAAACAACTTCACTCTAACTTTTCATCTCGTGTTCTAATTCATTTTGTGTTGTTGAGAAGCCAAAGGTTCTGGTGGTGATACCAGAAGATAGAAATATCCGTGGATCATTTTTGGCCAGAAAAATACATTTTAAGTATAGAAAACATGGTATCTGGGATATAGCACAGAAGTTGGGTCCAAACAGACTTTGTTCAAATCAACCTCCTTGGCCCTAGATCCTTTTTTCCTTAAAATTAGGGTAGTAATGCCGAGGTCACAGGAAAGGAGCGGAGGGACGGGCGGGAAGGCAGAGGGACCGCAAAGCACCGCGAACGGGCAGGCCCAGCGCGGTCGGCGGGCGGAGGGTCCAGCTCAGGAAACGGAGTCCATGGTGCTCTCACGGCCGCGTGGGGAGCCCGGCGGGCGCGAGCCTGGCTGGGGTGGGGACTTGGGGCGCCCCCTGATGTCTAATGGGGGCGTGTACACCGGGAACTAATGCAACACTGTGTGTCACCTGCAAGTGAAAAATCAAATGAGGTTCAGAAAAGGAATGGCGTATCATGAATGGAAGTAGGCTCCCCACATGGCTCTTGCTCAGTAAATGATAACCGTTGGGATGAACTAACATCAGTACGTTTAGAGCATCTTACAGTTTTATGTTTTCGTTTTAGCTCCCGAAGAGATTGTTCGCTCTCTGTTGGCCGCGCCCCTGAGAAAGCCCTTTGCTCCTTGGAAGCCGGCGCCCCCCCCGGAGCCCCTCCCGGCAGGGCTGGGGGAGGGGCAGGGCAGGACGAGGGGGGGGAGGCGGCCCTGGTTCCCCACGGGCGGCTTCTGACAGCGGCGGACAAGCCACGTGCCTGGAGAGTTCTGCCCGGTGGAACAACACGCTGCTCCTCGGTGTTTAGGTCGGCTGTGCTCCGGCCTCTGAGATTCCAGGGCTTTGTCATGTCTGCTGCGCCCTGAAATGATTAAGATATTTTGGTACTAAAATTCTAGTAAGAGCCTGTAAAGATTTAAAACAGAATCACAAAAGTCCACAGGGCTCTCCACAAAGCTCACCCACATCGAAGCTCAACTCACGACGCGTCACGGAACTGGGCACGCGTGTCATTCAGAGCAGCGGGCCGGGAGGACATGGAATCAGTTACTGGGGACGGTCACGTACACGAAGCTTTGTTTCCGGGAGGTGCCTGCAGAGCCTGCCTTGAGCGCTTCACTGGTTACTCGTAGGACGTCCCAGCCTCGGGAACCAGGTGCCGCTTCCGACAGGAGGGAGCCGCGACGGTGACCGTGGAACCGAGCGTGACCAACGCCCTCGAGTGTCCACCTCCCCCTTCTGATCCCTACCGGCGCCTGCAATCTCTGCTCTTCTTAAAGCGAAGCAGAGTTCAAGCGTCTAAACAGATATGAATCTTTAATTCTGAACCTTTATATTTGGGAAGCCGCCTCATTCCTTCTTCCAGTCCAAAGGTAGGACAGTTTGTTGATGCTGAGGCCATTTCCTCCTTTAGAACGGCGTCCATATATAATAATTTATATTATACACCGCAATTAGTACTACCCATGTATAATGCGCATCCTTATTTTTGTCTCAAAAATTTGGGCCAGACAGTGCACTATACATTGCAAAATATACTACTTATTGGCTGCTTGTGTCTCCTTTTCTATGAACCACTTGTTCGAGTCATTTACCCATTTTTTAAAACTAAGGCTTTTTTTGGTATTAACTTGAACGAAGTGCGCTTTAACTTGAGAAACTAGCCCTTCGGCTGCTGCGCCAGAATAACACTGTAAATGTGTAACACATGGTGCCGCTGTTGCCTTGGCGCTCAGGGTGACGTGGGCTCTGGAGCCGCCTCCTGCCGGGGGCCGAACCTGGCAGATCAGCAGCTGGTTTGCTTTGTCAGGGGACGCACCCATCTCTAATTTTGGCCATTTAAGCCCGTAATTTGTATTTTATTTTGATTATGTTATTATTTCAAAATGATTTTCCAAAACCACATATTTCTGTATCCCTGCACATTGAAGTGCCAACAAGGCTGTTAAAGGTTTATTTTTCCATACATTACATTCCTTATGATATATTTGGCTTTTATTCTGGGATATTTTTTATGCCTCAAAGGTGTTGTAAAAATAAATCAGTTGATTTCCAACGAACACAATGTGCGTTTTCTATTTTGTATAACGTTCATTTCTCCTTGGCTCCTAAGTGGGTAAGTACTGGGTTAATTCTTCACATACTCAGCTTTGATTTCAACTTGTTGAACAGCATAAATAGTAAAATAAATAATCACATGTTAAAAAGCCGATCCTAAAATGCTCCTATTTTTCAGCATTGTTTGCTGTTCATCATCTACTAGAATTCTTGATCCTCCAAAGCACTCATACAAGTTAAAGGCTTGATAGCATTTCTATGCTTACGTCTGGAAACAATGTAATAGAGACTTCAAACTCTCCTAGACACCATTAAACTATCTTCAATACACTCTTTCAAAGGAACACATATAAACTCTTGCAATTTAAGTGAAATTATAGCTGCTATTCATTAAAATATAAAGAAACGGTTGTGATGCTGTTGCCCGTAGCTGATGTTTGACTCTGCAAATTACTTTTTTTTTTTCAAATTCCGAAATGGACCCGAAGCTGTTTCCTCACCTGTGAACTTGTGAGAGCTGACTGCTTGTTAACATTCAGCAGTGAGACAGAAAACGCCGCTTTAAAGAGCCCCTTCCCCTTCGAAGGGCGCCCAGCGGGTACCCACGCCATTTCTTGTATGGTAGTCGAGACAGAAATTGTGGATCCAAAAGTCATATTGGCTTTTTACCGTATAAAATGCGGGAGCTCGCCCTCAGCCCCGCTGTGCTCAGCGTCGGGCGGCGCGGCCCGCGCTGGGTGTGGCGCCCGGTCATCGCCCTCCTAAACACGGTTGGAGTCCGGAGGCGTTTACGTGTCTGGGGCCGTCCCTCATAGAGTCCCCTGAACGGCCGCGGGTTTCTCATTCCTGTTTCCGAACGCTTATTCTTAGGAGAGGCCACCCAATGGCATTGGGCCCAGGCCCGGCAAAGCCCGGTCGCCGCCGGGCGGGCCGCTCGGCCACCGCGGCTGCCCCGGGAGCGCCCAGCGCTTGCCCCCGCCCCGCGGCCCCGTCACGCGGGCAGCCGCCCCCACCCAGCTGCTGTCTTCTGGGAGGTGCCGCGGCTCCCCCCCCCCCCCCGGGCCGTGGCTGGCAACCCCCTGGAGATCTGTCTCCTCTTTGGCCTCTCCCGCGGCTGGTTTCACCGTCCCTTCGGAGAGTGACTCTCGTTTGTCACCCCGCCACGCGCGGACTCAGAGCCACCCGGAGGTTTTTGTCCATTTTCTGATGCGGCCGCGGTGGGCTGAGCAGGGGACGGAAAGGGCTGCAGGCAGGAGCCGGCGCCTGACGGGCCCGCCACAGGCACTGCGGCCCCGACCTCGGAGGGCCACCTGCGCTCCTGCGCGATCTGCAAGGCGCCCTGAGGGCTCCGTAGCGTCGGCACGGACAGCGTGGGGGGTAAGAGGCAAGAAACGCTCAGTGCGAGCGCAGTGGGAGGCGCCAGCCCAAGGGGCCGGGGGGGGGGGCAGTATCTTTGCGGCGCCCTCTCCGCTCCCACCGCTCCTCCCCGTCCATGCCCCCCTCGGGCTGGGCCGCGTCCCCCCTTCTCTGCCCTCAGAGCTGAACTGAAGAGAGGAGACGGAAGCCGCACTGAGCGGCGGCCCCCTCCCTGCCGTGCCCTTTCAGAGCCCAGGGTGCTCCGGGGGCGCCTCTGGGTGGATGGAGGAGGGCGCGGGGCAGAGGCCTGCGCTGCCCGGCCCCGCATGCTCTGTGGACGGTCTGCGCACGACCCCCGCCCTCAGCAAGGGGGTCCCCCAATAAAGGCGGCAAGGTGACCGGGGGACACACAGACAGCGAAGGCGTTGCACCCCTGGGCTCCTCCCCATTCCATGCCGGCTGCCGGCCCCGGCGCCGCTCAGGGCGGCCAGCCACAGGCAGACGGCCCCCGCCCGCGCCGCTGTCCCTGCGGACAGCCAGGAGGAGCCGCAGGCCCCGGCCCGTCTCGCGGCTGCAGGAGAGGGCGCTGGGCAGAATGAGGCGCGGTCGGCCAGCCGCCTCGGCTGGGAGCACACGGGGAGGCACAGCTTCCACGGTGGAGGGCGATCCGCTAGAGCGGCCACACGCGGGATATTCCCCGCGGACTTTCTGTCCCCTGGGCCTCACTAGCTGGTGTGTTAGAGTGAAAGCAAATGAAAAAACAGTGATATGGGAACATTATATGCACATGGGCTGTCTGATCCTACGCTTTCTTGCTCGGTTGCCACGTTGTGGCCCGCGGCTGCGGTTCCACCGGGGACGCGGTCGCGTGTTGTGTGCCGTCAGCGCGGGCTGGAGCAAGGGAAAGCGTGCGGGTGTGAGGCGTGCCTTGCAGAGAGCTGGGCACCCCGCCGGCCGGGCAGGGCTGTGGAGCAGGTGGGGAGCGGATGCGGCCCCCCCAATTCAGAGCCTTTGTCCCCTGCTGCGTCGTCATGATTTTTACTGTGATTTAGAAATAAATGCAGACCCGCCTCAGAAAATTCTTTGGGAACCAAAGGCTCGACCACTAGTTGAAAGATACGTGTTGATAAAAGTCTTTAGTGTTCTTTATTTTCCATTACCAGAGACTAAAACATGGATCAGGACAGAGATTAAAACAGAGTATAAGTGTTTGTTAGAAAAGAGTATAAATAAAATATTTTGTGGGGAGAGGGGGAATTTTTAAAGTAGCTTTGGTGAACAAATACTTTAAGAAAAGCAAGAAGGCAAATCGGTCCAGTTCTTTCCGGAGCGTGAGCCCTGGGTGTCAGAAAGGCTGCTGGGAGAATGTCAACCTGGAGTCATCCAATGAATTCCCTCTTATTAATTACCCCTCCTTTTAATAGCTCGTCCAACGGCCTTCGTCCTTAGGGCCACAGTTGAAGACATAAGGGGCTGGTTCATTTGGGGCTTGGCACCCACCAGCGTATCTGGTGGATGGCTCTTCAGCATCGTAATTTTCTTTTTAGCCGTCTTCCCGTTTCCATGGGCCACTTGGTGGCGCTCCTGCTGACGGCTCTGAGTGATCTACCGCAGAGGGAGCCAGCCGCCTGTGGCAGTCGGGCGCCCGATAGACTGTTCACGCCCGGGCTTTCAGCTGGGTTTTCTGCTCGACGGTAACATCGACCTCCATTTCACAGGCGCGCGGGCGGTTCCGCGAGGGCCGGGAGGGACGCGCGCACAGCGGCGCCTTCTCGAGCTGCTGATTCTCTTAGAGGAAAGCTCTGAGATTTGAAGGCATTCCTTCAGGGTGCCGATCAGAAAGTCGGCCTTCGGGCAGAGACGCAGCCGGCTCTCCAATTGTTTGAAAGCGACCGCGTGGGAAGCTCCTTCTAGAACTTTCTGGTGCCGGGGGCCATCCGCCGTCTCCAAGGCCGGCAGATGGACTGGCTGTCCTCGTCTCCGATGACGGGGCACACAGAGGCTCAGAGTCCGCTGTGGGGTCCGCCCTGGGGCCGGAGACCGCGTTTCCCGCTGCGCTCAGCCAGCACCCCGGGGGCTCTGTCAGGGGGCGGGGGCGTCTGTCCCGGGTCCCTGGCCCCCTCCCGGGATGCGTTTCTGTCCCCGTGGCCCTGGTTCCAACGGCTACACTGGCACGCAGTGGAAGCGGTGTGGCTTTCACGAGAAAGTCGTATTTACTTCATTTTGAACAATAACATAAAATTCTCGGGGAAGGAGAGCTCAATCCAGTTAAAGATAAGTCCCGCAGCGTCACATGCCCCTCCCGGCTCCCCGCGATAGCCCACGTCTGCGCAGCTTTTCATCGTGCGCCTCCGCCCCGGGCTTCAGGTTCCCTGGGCGCTGTGTCCAGCTCACGTTCGCCTTACTATCAGATTTTTAAAAATGCCGTGCACGTTGTCACCCACGTTTACCCGGCTGCACACACGTCTGCCTTCTCTCTTCAAGGACAAGCGTCGTTCCTGCCGGCCAATGCTGCTGTTCTCGGTGACCCAGGGCCTTCCTGGCGGGTCGATGTGGCGCGCGAATCGTAGGGCGGGGGCTTGCGCGCAAGGCTGAGCCTGCCCGGTGGTGCCTTCTATGCCACTGTCTGCTCATTTCCTGGATATAAAAACACAGCTCACTTAGCCCTGGCTCCCCCTCATGCCTGGGGAAGTAGGAAAGTCTCTAAGAGAGGAATAGAATAACAGAGCTCCCTAGTTCTGTAGGAACAGGAAAATAAACTCTAATAAATATTGTAAATCTGGGTGCTTGTTAAATAGCTGGAGAGTCTATTTGGTGCTTTGGTACCTACTAAATGCACTTTAACTTCTGTAATAATTGAGACGAGCAGCAAAAGAGTCGTTATGAAGAGTGAAGCAAACATAAACTAAAGAGAAATTGCTATTCATTATCTTTGGTGGTTTTTCCTAGTGCCAGCAACTTCTTCCCTACTGTGAAAATGGGATGGCAATCAATATGTTATAAAATATGAGCATTTTCAAAATATTTTCATAAATTTCATTATATATATATATACATACACTCATTTTGAAAAATATCTCAAAATAAGATACTACCGTTGAGTTAATGAAACCGGACCTTCCAAGGAGGAGATTGTAGTTTATTGTTTCATGCTACAGCGATATCAGGATTAAAGAAATGGGTCTTATTTCAAGAGGCTATGAACTGCCGGTAGAGCCGAGCGAGAGCAGAGACTTGTGCAAGGACCTTGGGGAGCACCCTGAGGACGCAGGTGACTTGGGAGAGGTCCAAGAAAACTAAAGCTCCCTCCCCCCACCAAAGACCAGCAACACAAACTTCAAGCTTTTTTCTAGGCCAAAACTATGATGTTTCCATCTAAATGTTTACCGTTTCTTTCCTCTCCCTTCCTTTTTGATCCTTTTTCTTTGCGAGAATGAGTTTAGAAAAGAAAGGAGCATATCGTGTGTATAATTATATGCGTATATCATTTCTTCTGCAAAAGCAATCCATTCTCCAGTGACGGATCTAGAAAACTGCCCCTTCCTTGCTTTTGTTTAAGGCCTGAGAGCCGGAGTGCTTGGCCCAGCAGTGCTTGCCGTCTGCGGCCCCGCCGAGTGGACCAGCTCGGAGGCCTGCCGGCCGCGGGGACGGGGGACCGGAGCCGGGGGACCGGTACTCCACGGCGTGCGAGGCGGCCGTCTCATTCTCCTTCTTGGGCATCAATGAGCGTGACCGTGGCATTTGTGGGAACACAAGGAAAACCAGCCAGGCTAGTTGTGATCTCGGCTTTGTCTACATTTATCGCCTACGTGAAGGAAACCATTTTATAGGACACACAGCTGTCCTAAAATATTGATGACCCAGCGATATCTCACGGTTAAAATTCCTTTGCCTGTTCTCAGACATTTGGAGGGAGGACATGGGGTGATCCCTAGCGCGAAGGCTCCGCAGCAGAGGTAAACCTGGGAAGGAAACACATTGTCCAAAGCGGGTTCGGACATGTGTTTTCTAATTTGAAAGTGCCGCCTCCGTCCTGTAAACTATTTTATCCTAGGAAGGGATCACGGTGTTTTGGTTTGTTTGTTCTCCATTTCTCTTTGCTCGCTGGCTTTTACGTTGCGGCTGCGGAGTTTCCCTGGGTGACTCTTCTGCGAGAGACCCTGCCCACGCAGAGCCTCCTGTTGGACGGCAGTTCTAGCCTCCGTGACGATGGCGACACAGCTGTGCATGGCGTGGCCCTGGTGTCTAAAAGACGTTAATTCAAATCTCAGCCCGTGTCCGTTGCCGTCCGCCCTCAGAAGCAGAACTGGTACCCCCGCCCCCCAGGGCGAGGGCTTTGAAATGTGCGGAAATAGTTTTCCTTTTCGGTAATTCTTCTTGTTCATCTCAGCGTCGGAAAGGCTAGAGGGTGGGGAGTGAAAACGCCACTTTGCAGGCACCCAGATTTTATCTGGCAGCAGATGGCGAAACTGTAAAAAACTGCTCCTCACAGAAAACCTACGGAAATTCGTCTCTTTCTGTTAGAGTCACACATCACTTCGTCCTAGAATCGGGGGTCAGGGCACACCTACCATACGGTGACACCAGCTTATCTGCCCCTTTTGGGGGCCGATGCTGCGTCTTGAGGAATTGGAGGTGAGTCGAAGTTCGCCGGGATTTCTGTAGCAGGCCGTGTCCTGTGATGATGGTTTCCTGCTGCTCCACAGCAAATTCTGGACCTATTGAATCTGTGCGGGGGTTTTTTCCTTCCAAGTTGAAAATAAAGCTTAATCTTAAATGCTTTGTAGAATAAAAAAAGTAGTGAATTTTTATATGCAACCTAGGCTTTCTTTTCTGAGGACAAAAGAGAAATGGGAAACGTGCGTGGGAGTGTGCGCGCTGACGTGGGTGGGTGGAGGAGTCGCGGGGCGCAGGGGAGGCTAGGGGGCCGCAGGGGAGGAAGGGCTCCCGGAGTCCTACACCCCCGCACGGCGCCCCCGAATGCGCGGCCGCGCCTCCCTCTGCAGTTGGAGACTGAGTTCCCTCCCCGAACCGCAGCTGGGCTTGTCGGCTGCCGCCTGGCCATCAGGACGGAGGAAGCCCGCGGCTGCGCGTCGGTGCCTTCGGGAGAAGGTCACGGGAAGCGCGGCTCCCGCCGGACGCTCAGCGGCCGTGCGTGGCGTCTGTGCGGGGAGACACCCGGGCCGCCCGCCAGCGGCCCTGGCCGCGAGGCAGGCTGCGGGCGCAGGGGCCGACGCCCTTGGACGTGGGAGCGAGGCTCACGACGCGCTCGCGGCGCGCAGCGCCCGGCTGGGCCTCCCTGGCCGCCGGCCCTTTTCCCGTGAGAGCCCGCGGGCGTCTGCCGCTGCGTTAAACCACGACGTTTTGGGGAATTCGCGATTCAGCAATAGACGACCCGTTGTTGACGTCCATTACCTCATTTTGTCACTGTAACAAGATAAATGCTATTACTATTGTCTTTAATTTTTTTTAGATGAGACACTGCAGCTGCAAGAGTTTAAGTAACTGAATTACTGCGTGGCTCATGAGGTCTATTTACCTGTAAGGATTCAATTTAGCCACAAGTAACAGAAAATGGAACAAAACTAGTATGACGTGATAGGCCTTTCCACATATAAAAACATCATATTCGGGGATGGTGAGGGCTGGTCCTCCCACCGATGGAATCCAAGCCGCCCCACCTCCTTCCAGCCGTGGGTTCACTCTGCCGCGTGTGGCGTTTATACACATGCTCCCAGCAAGGCTGCTGGGCCACCAGCTATCCCAACCAAGTTTCAGGCAGCAATAAGGGCAGAGGGCGAAGGTCAAGGCCCTCCCCCCCCTCCCCCCTCTCCCCGTTTTCCCCAGAACTGAGGCTAAACCTACGAACACCGGCCACAGGAGCCTGTCCCGTCGCGGCTGGGGATGCACGGGGTCTTCCTACTCAGCCAAGTAATCGCTCAAAATCATCAACAGGTAAACAATCCACATTTTCATAGGATGAAAATGAAACAAATCGTTCAAAAGATATGAATTTATTCTCGTGGCAATGTTCACATTATGCTGTGATATAAATCAAATTATTTGGTCAAAATTTTTACGGTCACTTCAGACTCCCATATTTCTTCAGTTCTGAGGCAGAGCCAAGAACTGTAAGCCAAGAATTAAATCAGCCTACTCCTTTCATGATTAATAAAATTCAGAATTCGTTAAAATGCACACTTTATCATCAGGAAACAAGTGTTCGATCACTGTGAAGTTTTGTGAAACTCGTATAAAGTTTACTTTAAGTTTAAATAGTTATATAATATGACTATGTATACTTTTTTAATAGACAGTTAATCTTTAACTGTTAATTTACTGTTTAAATTTACTGTTATTGACAGTCAATCAAGTGCAAGGAGGTTTTCCATGAAAATAGTCTGTTAGGAGCCTAACGTTGCTCAGAAGTCTTCCTAAAAGCCTTCTACACATTAAATTCCATAGAGTTGATGGAGCATGTGGTTTGAGCCCCCTCCAAATTGTAGTAAATGACAAAAAGAGGAGCCAAAAAGAGTAAGTTATTGTATCTGAGAGGATGAGAGTGGAACTCTATGCGATGGACCAGAGGTTTTACCAAGTTCCTTTAAGAAACACGATGTTTGTTACAAAAATAACAGGAGAAAAGATATACTTGAAAACTGTGTAATATAAATTGTGAAAATAAAAGATCGACAGAAATATTGAAAGATTAAATTGAACTAAATTTCCTGAAACATAACCCAACGACAACAAAGCAAGAAGAGCAACCATAACACAAAGAGAGCGATGGAAAGTTAAGGGATAGAAATTTTACTTCAAAGGAAAAATGGGGACAATGGAGTGAGGAAAATAAATAAAATGTGAGAAAAAAGAACTGGGGGAAAATTATCTTAAACTGAGAATCAATCCCAACTACGGGCCAAATAAGGGGAATATTTAAGTCTCAAAGTCTGGCACATTCTTGCCGAACTTCCAATACTTAAAGTCTTGCGGATTTTCAGGCGGCAGGCGTGCAGCCGCGCGTGGGGCGCAGGCCGGCCCTCCGTCTGCGCCGTGTGGCCTTGGGCTGCGGCTACTCCTGTCCCCGTGCCACTGCCCAAGGCCAGCGCCCCGGCCACACCCAGGGTCACAGCCCGGGAGGACGGACCCCTCCCACTCAGTAGCCAGGCACCTAAATAATCTGATTAAACACGAGCAGAAGAGCTGAGTAGACACTTTTCCGAAGAAGATATCCGCACGGCCGACAGGCACGGGGAAAGGGGCTCAGGTCCCTCACCATCAGGGAAGAGCTGCTCGAGGCCACATGGGCCGCCCCTCCCCTGCCTGTCAGAGTGGGTGTCGTCACCAAGACCACAGACAGCAAGCGCCGAGGACACGGAGAAGAGCGAACCCTTGTCATCGTAGGCGGGAGCGTAAATTGGTGCAGCCATTACCAAAAACAGCTCAGAGATTCTTCAGAAAATTGAAACCCGAACCACCGTAGTTTGGCATGTATCATGCGCACCCGGGGGTTAGCGCGCATTGTACACGGGAATGTCATACCCATGGTATGTAAGCATGATGCCCAGGTATGATCCACATCCTTATTTTTCCCTCCACAGTTTGGGCAAGAAAGTGCACATTATACACGGCAACATACGGTGCCGTGTGACCCAGCACTTCCACTTCCGAACGAAATGAAATTCTATCACAAAGTGACATCTGTGCCCCCACGTCCACTGCAGCATTGTTTACAGCAGTCAAGGCACAGGAGCACAGGAGGTGGCCGCCGACAGACGGAGAGATGCGATGATATGAGCATATGTACGCTGGCCCCGTGTGCAGCCGCAGAAGGAAGGAAGGTCGTCCACCGGCGCCCCCAGGAGCGACCCTTGAGAGCACTGTGCTAAGCGAAACAAGTCAAACAGAGAAAGACAATTAGTACATGATCTTGTGTGTGTGTGAAACCTAAACATTGCCAACTTCTGGAAATGGAGAGCCGGTCGCCGGAGCGATAGTGGTTAAAGAATGCAAACTCCCCCTTATAAGACGCGTAACTTCTGTGGTGCGGTGCCCCACGTGGCGGCAATAAGCGGCACTGCCTTGCCCAACGCAAAGCTGCTGAAAGGCTAGACCTGAGAGGTCCTCACGTTCCGGAAGAAAAACATTGTAACAGCGTATGGCGATGGATAGGCTAACCAACCTTATCGTGGTAAACATTTCACAGTCTATACATGCCTCGGATCAGTGCTTTGAATACCTTAAACATACACAATGGTACGTGCCAATTATATCTCACGAAGGCTAGAGGAAAAAATGTCTAACTTAATATTGCCTTGCATTTAGACTATTAATTCTGATTAGCCCAGGAAATTTGAGGCAATTCATAGAGAACCTTAAAAATAGGACCACGTATAGAATTTTTGGAAGTTAGTTGGCCTGTTTCTTTTTCTTGGATAATTATTTAAAAATATCATATAGTCTTACGACCAAGCTAGCTTCTCCTCGAATGAAGAGTGGGTAATTGAAGTGCTGAATCCCAATTGCTCACTTCTTCAGGTAAAAAAGCCTTTCTGTTGTTTTTATCTGAATCACATCGATAGTGTTCTTGATGGGGTGCGGCTCTGTCCTGCAAACGCCAGGCTGCAGTCCCATCGCTTTCTGCTGACCAGCTGAGACGGTCATTAGCATTACTAAGCATGTCCTCCCCTTTTTGTAATTTATTTTCGTCAAAGGGAAGATCAATTACATTTTGAAAATACTGTTCACGTTGTTGGAAACCTTCACATCATTTCAGAGCAGGAAGAAATAAATTCATTATTTGTTAATCAAGGCAGCATCTCCGGTAATGACAAATGCTTTCCTCAGAACAAAAACCCACATTCATTTCTTTTCTAACCTATAAATTACTCGTATCACTCAATATTTTACTTTGCTTCCAATATTTAAAAAGTAGATAATTTAAGGTGAATCAGTGAATTCATTCTGTTTGATTTTAAATGTGTCTGCGTGAAATGCATTTCAAAGAAAAATTACTACCTCACCTTCAAATACACATTGTAATCACGAAATAACACGCCACAAAGCGTGCGTGCACCTCTGCGGCCCGGGGTGCCGGGGAGCGCGCCGATCCCTCCCCGGGGCAGGAAGAACCGGGGCGCGAGGGCGATCAGAAGGCAGACCGACCGCAGGTGGGAAGGAGCAGGCCGGCCGGTCTCCCGGTTCCAAAGGCCTTCGCGCTGGCAACGAAGGCGGCTGAGCTCCGGGCGGAGAGAAGGGAGCGTTTGTCCGGAAGGGGTTGTAAAATATGGTGGCGCTTCTGTGCTTTCCCTCTTCTTTAGAATTTCTCCCTCGGCGGTAGGTCCCTCACGGTGAAGACTGCCGAGCTCTGAGCTGCTTTGTCAGAACGACACCAGGTCCAGACATCGCAGGCGCGCGACGTGTCTGGCCAAGGCGTGACAAACGTGGGCATCCGCCAAGCTCCGAACGCGCCGCACTGGTCCCCGGGTGGTGGCGTCAGCAGGCAGGGCCTTTGGGAGGTGGCCGAACGAGGCTGTGGATGGGATCCGTGCCCTTAGAAAGGGGCCCCGGAGAGGTTCCCGTCCCCTCCGGGTGTGAGGACACTGAGGAATCCGCCGTCTACCAGTGGGAAGGGCCCCCCCGAAGGGTCCCCCCACAGCCGAATCCGTAGGCTCCTTGAGCTTGGACTCCCCAGCCTCCCGAACTGGCAAGAAATACCTCCTGTTGCCTACGAGCCCCCCCCGCCCCCCGCCCCTCCGGTTACTGCGTTCTGGGCCCGCAGCTGCCTGAGGGGAGGAAGACAGCCACTTTTGCAAATCTTTGTTTTGTTTTACAGATTATGTGTTTACGCAAATGCAGGTATTTCCTACTCTCTAAGCGAGTTGTTTTATAACAGCTACCTTTTTGCTCAGGTGGGCAGGTGTTTGCTTCATCAGCCCCCTCACAAGAAAGGTCCCCGGGGCGCGGGGTCAGGAGGAGACAAGCACCGGGCAGAAACCGGCGGCGGCGGTGGTCCCTGAGTGTGGGTGTCTCTGCGGGCCCTTGACAACCCCATCTAAGCATGTGCGACTCCTCAGGGTCCCCGAGGCTCCAGGAAGAACGCACGTCGATTCCCACGCGGGTCTCGGGGTGTGGGTTTGCCCATAATTACAACCTGAGGGACGAGAGCTTGGCAGGAGGCCTATTTCTGTCTCGTTTAGCCTAGTTCTCCCCTATTTGCATATGGTGACACAGAAGATATTCGCGGAAAGAATGAATAACGAAGTGGTGCAGGAGCCGGAACCGCCTGCGAAAAGCTTCGGGGGGGAGAAGAGCTGGGGTTTGAGGCCGGGCGGCTTGGGGAGAAGGCGGAGAGTTACGCCGGGAGGAGGGGGGGTGCGGGACCCTGGTTCCGGGGGAGGCAGGGGCGGCAGGAAGCGAGCTAGAGGGTCACACTGGACGTCGGAGCGAAGTTGGGGGAGAAGGTTATACCCCCCGGTTCTGGTTCTGGTCCTGGTCCTGACTGGGGCAAGGTCGCCGCCGTAAGCCTGGCGCACTAGACTTGCGGGCGCTTTTAGAGCGAAGTGCACGTGGCTTGCGTTAACCTCCTCTCTAATAAACACGTAGAAATGAAGATTAGTGTCTCAAAACAGCTGTTTTTCTCTCCAGACAATTATCAACTCCGGCCAACACGTATGAAATGTAATAATGACATCAAAAAAAGAAACAAAGTTAAGGAGATGAAATGGGAAAGATAGTAACTTTAAAGTGCAGAAAACAAGTTTTTGTTTGTTTGTTTGTTTTGTTTTTTATGGGACCCGGTTTGACCCGAGCTGAGCCCCCGGAGACGGGCAGAATTTGAGAGTGAGGGTGGGAGCCAAGAAGGACGACTCCCAGTTCAGCCGGGGGCGAACGGACGCGCAGCCTCGAGCAGAGACCCTGGGTCCTCGCCAGAGCTGCTCGAACCCAGAGGCCCCACCTTGTGGCGTTTTCCAAAGCGGCCCGGAGCATCGTATATGGAATATTTTTGTAGTCCCTGCCACGGCCTGGCACAGCGTCGTCTCTTGGTGGCCGGTCTTCGTCAAGGAGGGAAGCTGAGGGAGTGAGGGCGGGGGGCCGGGGGTCCCAGCGTGCGGGCGGCGCGCCGTGCGCCCCGTCCGACCTGGGAAGGGCCCCCGGGCAGACGGGGCTCGGTGGGGGTCCCGGCTCCCCAGGTCTGATGGGGCCGCCTGGTGGTGGCCGTCGGTCAGCCCAAGCAATGTGAATACGTCGGCATCCGCAGTGTGGGGGAGCCCTGGGCATCGGGACAGGGGCCTGGTGTCCTGGTCACTGCGGGGCCAGACAGGTACCCTGCAGGCCGCCCCCGGGAAGGCGACGGCGAGCCAGTGCCTTGGCCTGACCCGGGCTGGCACGGAGCCCCCCCGGTTCTGCCACCGTTAGGAGGTGCGCGCCTGGTGTTTCTCAGAAGCGGAGCCTCGGACGGGCCTGGGCAGCTGTGAGCGTCTCGGAGGAGCCGTGGCACGTGCGGGCTCCCCGGGAGAGAAAGCGGGGAGGGAGTTAAGGCTCCTGTGAAGTCACGTTCCCACGCAGGTCGCCGCCGCGGGCCCCAGGGTTGACCTGGGAGAATTTCACAGAAAAGCAGGTCTCTCCTCCCCCGCCCCTCCACGCGCGCCTCACGGCTGCCAACAACGCGGTCAGGGCCGCCCCGGCCCGCGTTCCAGAGCAAGTGACCGGTTCTCATCGCACCGCTTCCCGCAGGGGGGAGACGCAGCTGTGACTCGGCCGGGGTCCAGGCTGTCCCCGGGCTCGCGGGCGAGGCTGCCCCGGGGCCGAAGGGGCAACAAACCCCCATGGACCTGAAGACGCCTCATCGGTGGGTGTGCCTGCGCAGGGCGTCTTCACGCCCTCAAACCCACGCTCACACCCGCACGTGTGTGCGTGCATAAATGCGCACACATGCACACAGGTGGGCACACAGGCACACGCACAGCTGTGCGCCCGGGGCAAGGCACAAGCACACACACACTTACACCCACCCACACACGAGTTGAGCAAAGAGAGGATATCTATGAGTAGGGGCTACGTCTCAGGAAAGTTTTATTTATTTTTATATATTTAAATATTTTACTTATTTATTTTTAGAGGGAGGGGAAGGGAGGGAGAAAGAGAGGGAGAGAAATGTCAATGTGAGGTTGCCTTTTACACGCCCCCTGCTGGGGACCTGGCCTACAACCCAGGCCTGTGCCCTGACTGGGAATCGAACCGGCGACCGTTTGGTTCTCAGGCCGGTGCTCAGTCCACGGAGCCCCACCAGCCGGGGCTCAGGAAAGTGTTAGATCCGTTTCAACCACAAACCAGGCCAGCAGTGGGGCTGGTGTGTGTGCTGACTCACATCCTCAATACCCAAGCCTGTTCCAGGGGACACCGAATTTTCCTGTTTGTCACGGATAACGAAGTAGCAAGTTCAGCTTCAGATCATTCATAATTTTGTTCTTAATCTATAATTGAAAGTGCGCTTCCTCTTGCCTTTGTTTTCTGTGGTGCTGCCTCACACTATTTAAATTTTTACTTCTTACGCTGACACGCTATGCAGAAGCCCCCAGGCGGAGCGCTCGGCGGACGGCTCCCCTCCAGGGAAGGCCTTTCCCGCGCCGCCTGGCAGAGAGGGGGCCCGGCGGCAGTGTCCAGGCAGACCAGCAGGCACGATGGACGCAGGGGTCTTTGTTGCAAAGTAGACCGGGCTGCTGGGAAGCCACGTGAAAATGCACACGATCACTTGCGCTTTTGCCCACAGAAATGATCACATGGGCCTAAGGTTCACTTCAGACACTTGACTCCTGGTATTTATACCTTCTCTGGACTCTCTGGTATGTCTGGTATGAATTAAGCCCATGCTTCGCAGTGTTATCCAAAGCCAGACTATCAATGCGCATTCTGGTGGATGCTGTTCGATTTGTGAGGTCAAACACTTCGGCTCTCCTGACCGGGACCTTGCCCCCGACCCCCCGCGGCGCCCTGGCTGAGCGTTTGGAAAGCCCCCTGGGAGGTGCTTGGCCACCAGCTGGCACGGGCGGGAGGGAGCCGATGCTCACTGAGTCGCTTTATGGAAGGAGGGCGCAGGGGACGGTGAGGGGGACAGAGCGCCGGGGCGACGCGGAGGCACCGCGAGGCGGCACAAAGCCGCGTGTGCGGTCCCCGTGCTGTGTCGCAGGCACGCTGAGAGGTCAGCAGTGCCCCCGTGGGCCCCCGCCCGGCCCGTCGCGCCCCTTTCCTGCAGGGGCGATAAGGAGTGGCCGCCGGGGTGGGCAGAGGCCGCAGCCCCCAGAGCTCAGCTCGGGCGCCAGGAGCCCTCCCCCCTTAAACAAGGGCGGGCTGCTCTTGAGCGCCGGGGAGCGGGCGCGATCGCGGGTCGGAACAGCAGATTCATTGCCCGCGGCTCCCCGTGGCGGGCGGAAGAGCATACAGCGCCTCCCCGGCCCCAAGCTGCGTGAGCACACACATCTCAGCTTCAGGGATAGGCCGCGCCCCCTGCTGGTCTCCTGGGGACAAGAACCAGCTGCACTGGCTGGAGATTTGCTCATTTCAGGAAACGACATGGACTTCGTGGTTAGGACAACACTATATTATCTTAATGGTGACTCTTAACGTACTTACTGCTTAATGGGTGGCTGTTCTGGGCGGCTCTGACGACCTGAACTCGGTTGCCTGGATCTGAAGATGCCAGCAATCGGGACGAGGGCCTGAGCTCCCTGGAGCAAGCCCGGAGCACCTGCGCCCACAGGGAACGTTTGGACCCTTGGGACAGCCATCATCTAGTTTATTTAGAGTAGCAATGAGAATAATCCATAAAAACGTAGGAAAACGATTTGTTGCCTGACTTCTCCTTTTATGGAAGGCGATGTTTTCCCGGTGGTATTTATACACGGACATATTCAACTTACAAATATCCACACGTATCGCACGGAGACCGGGCGCAATGCCGAGAGAGATGGCAAGTGGAGACATTGCCCGTAAGATGCTCAGAGCCCGGTCGGCGGCTTAAAACGAGCCACATCCCCTAAAGAAATGCATGCAGATGCTCATGCGTGAATTCAATGCGCATGCTTCTAGAATGATTAAAAGACGCATAAGCAGCGCCTGCAAGTTACCCACTGTCCCTCACCAGCGAATGGAGCCCTAAGCTGTCCCATAGTCGCACGATGGGACGTAACAGCCGTGAGGAGCAGGGACTCACGGCTGCAGGTACACAGGGCTGACGGGCAGCAGCGTGCGGCGCGGCCGGCTCCCTACACCAGAGAGCACACGCTGCAGGGTTCTGCTCGCGCGCGGTGCAGGCAAGGCCTTGAGAGGCGCAGGGACGGGCTGGGACGGGAGGCGAGGGGCCCTCTGGGGTGCCGGTGACATTATGTCTCTTTGAACTTTGTGCTGTGCGTTCAGTTTAGGAAGGCGCCTACCCTGCCCATGCGGGATACGTGCACATGCCAGATATACTTGGGTTAAAACGAGCAGCCTCCTTAAGTAGATGGCGAGAGCCCCTGGTGGGAGACGCCTGTGTGAGCGTCCGCCGCTGCCTGAATCCTCCGGAAGAGCCCGGCGGGCTCTGTGATCGGGACCAGCCGGTCCTGGCAGGGGAACGCGGCGGCGGCAGCGAGGTGAGGCGGGATGGGTGACCGTTGAGTGAATTTTCAAGGACTGGCGCGAGGTCAGAAAGCACCAGAGGAACGCGCGGCGTTCGCTTTGGGCCAGACCATGGAAACTTCTACAATGTTACGAGTGAGGTTCCCTGCGTTCCTTACGACACGGGGGTCCACGAACGCTTTTGCCTGTGGACGGGGAGGCTCTGTTAGGGATCCGGCAGCTGGGCCTTGGAGGGGGTTGAAAGGCACAGGGACCGAGGAGGGGAGAGGACTGCCCATCCCCGTGGCACCACGGGGAGCCCCCCCGGAGCCCCCCGGAGCTTACCCGGGCCCGGCGAGCGCTGGCTGAGCGGGCCGCGGTGCGAGGCGGTGACGGGGAGGACGGCGTTGGCATCGCGGTGGCGGCGGCTCATCGGTCCGAAGCAGAGTCTGCTGTTCGCACGGTGACGCCATTTGCTCCTGGGACGGGATCCGGTGGCAGGTGCTTCCACGGTTGGGGGGCTTTGAGCTCGCTGAGTCCTCCCGACTGAAAGCGCACCTGGTATCCAGATCCGCAGCCGTGGCCGAGGCGAGCGGTCCTTGCCAATGCCATCGGAGGGGACTTGAAGGAAACGGCAAGCGCCCCTCAGGCAGGCCCTGGGGCCTCTTTCTCGACGGTTTTCCTGTGAGGAAGATCAGCAGTCCCAATGCGCCTCTGGGTGGCCCGGTCAGAAACTTCCCCGCCGCAACTCGTGGTCCATCCCCGCAGCCCCCGAGGGACGCCGGCGGCAGGGAGGGCTGCACCCGCGTCTTCCCTTCGGGCGCTGACCACGGGCTGCCGGCTCGGGCTTGGGCCGGTTTTCACGGGAAAGCTGCCGGTGGGGGCTGAGCTCCGCTGTCCCACTCAGTCTTGCTCGTGGCCCTGGAGCACTTGGGGACATGGGGCCGCGGCAGCTCCGGCCGTCGGTGTCCGAGGCAGGTAGGAGAGAGGGGACGGCAGCTCCCGATCCCAGCCAGGGCCTGTGGCGGGGGAGCCGGCGGGCTTACAGCAGCGCGTGCCTGGGCGGCGAGGAGGCCGGAGCCGCCGCGTTCTCCCGGTAGCACCGCTGCCGCGACCTTCCGGGCGGCCGCCTCCGTCCTCCCTGCGTGCTCCCTGGCGCAGTTTAACTGCAGGGAAGGAAGACGCAGGGCTCAGCTGACTCCTTGTGTTTGTGAAGGACTCCAGTTCCGGCCTGTGTTTACACTCCTCCTCCTCCCTCTCCGCCGCCATCGGCCGCGTTCCCGCCCCGGCGCCTTTAGAAACTCTGTGCTCACCGCGCCACGCCTCCGTTAGAAGAGTGTGCGGTGACGCCGGACGCGTTGCCCCTTCAGTGGCTTTCAGTGCGGGTCACGGTCCGTTTCTTGAATCGACAGCCATTGAGAAAAAGAAAAAAAATCCATCACGAAAGGAAGGCGAGGCCAGAGGCAACGTGGCCCTAACCCAGCCTCGTTGGGCTTTGCTTTGCTGGCTCTGTTTCAAACTGTCCCCTGCGCGTGAAGGCGTCGACTCGTCCTCTCAGGAGTGTGGCCTGTGCCGTTCAAAGGCTGGTTGAGGAACAGTGACTTGGTGGCAAAATGTGTTTTATAAAGTAACGCTGTTATTCTTGTTTCTTTATGGAGGTAAGAAAACATCTTGGCGTTTGAATTTACACATAGGAGAGCTTGTCAGGCTTGCCCCCTGCCCGAGAAAACATACCCAGAACTTACGGAGGGAACGTTGTGATTAGAAGCAATACCAGGTTCGGTGCAGGTTAATTAGGGAAAGAATCAGAAAACTTTACCTTCACAAACTTATCTATTTCTGAAATCCGAGATGTATATTTATTATGTGTCATCATGCCACATTTCAATGGCCTGTTGTGTAACATTTCAAAGAAACTTACAGTACCCACACCCTCAGCGGTCCGCAAACTCGGAAACATGTCCCACGATTTAGACTTTCATGTAATAAAAACACACGATTAAATAATGTTTCACTTGTTTTTTACATCATGGAGAATTGAGACACACTTTGGGAACGGGGGGTTGAAATAAAGAACGTTCTCAGTTTTTTCACTAACATTCCTAAGATGTGCTCTCTCTTAAAAACCAGCATATCCTGAATTCACATGCTTTCCTTCTTCAAGGCGAATTTTGCTCTTTCTGAAAGCACCCCCCCGTTTCCTCTCAAAATAATAGACGAAATCATTTTCAAGTCATGGCTTCCTAAGTCATAATGATAAAAAGATAAGTAATGCACATCTGAAGCATCTTGTTTCCTTTATCTTTTAGATCTTTACTTTTTCCTCCACAGATTTACTTTCTTACACTCCATCTAAAAATACATTCTGTTGGAGGAGGGAGGACGTGCCGTGTGACAATTTGCACAGCGCGTCAACGCGGGCGGGCTTCCAGACATCTGGGCCGAGCGGCGCGAGCGCATTCTCATCCCGGGGACCGGCCGCACGCAGATGGCAGGGGCGATTTTAAGAGCATCGTCGTAAACAACGAGGCAGCCAGGGAGCCAGGCGGCTTTCTGCACAAAGGGGAGGGAAGCAGCGCACGCCACCGGCGCACGCCCAGTCCCAAGTGTTTGAAAGGTTACATGTATGTTTTCGCTCTCCCAGCAGTCCGTCCCGATCCCGGGGGGCGCGTTCCCGGACCCCCGAGGGTGCCGGGAACCACAGAGAGCACCAACTCAGACCCCCTCCCCCGAGCTGTTTCCTGCACACACGCACCTTTCACTTAAAGAAAGCATGTTTTGGCTTCTCTGGCATTTCTGAACTTCCCGCGTCGCTGTCTTGGGCTCGGGGGCCCTGGTTAAGGAGGACAAGGGTCACGCGACCGCAGGCACAGCAACGCTGTGGCGGTCGGTCTGACCTGGTCACCCAGGAGGCGGCCAGGTGACTTCTGGTTGGGGAGCGGTACGGCCCTAGAGAAGGGGGCACGCCGGGCCCCTCGCGGGACGGAACGGGGTGGCGGGCGACCTCACCCTGCTGCTCAGAGTGGCCGGCGATTCGAAACTTAGGAGTCGTTTGTTCCTGGTAACCCCTGACTGATCGGGCTCCATCTGGGCCAGTTTGAATCTGGGATTGAACGATGTTCGTCTGGGCTTCGCTTTTAAAATAACGGTGTTTCATCTGAGGTGAGATGCCTTGCGGTGGTGGTGTTGTTATGACAAAATACGTAACAGCTTTTCACTGGAGACAACCAAAAAAGGAGACAGAGGTGCACAAGTCCATGAAAAGAGGGAGGAAAGGCAGGCAGAGCAAAACCGAGGGTGAACAAAGTGTCGGATTTCCCGGGATCCTCTCCTGGGGTTTCCGGCGCATCTCGGAGCCATTCGCGCTGATTTCTTCCCCAGACGCACAAGGATCCTGATGCAGGTGACGAGCGGTCTGCCCTTCCCTGTGAGATCATGTGGGGACTACGTGGCGATCTTGTCTTCCGGACACGGGGGTCCTGGCAGATCCCACACGGGGCGCCTGTGTGGGCGCCGCCCCGAAGCCGGGGCCGGAGGCGGCGGAGCTGGCACCCCCGCCGGCCGCCGCATCTCGGATCTCGGCCGCCAAGGCCGCCGTCCCGGCGAGCGCAGGTCCGCGTCCGCGGGGCCGCCACGCAGGACCTCGCAGGTCGCTCAGCCTGGCTCGGAGCGGCGCGGAGCAGGGCCTGCCCACGCGGGCCCTCTGAGCTCCCGCTTCGCCGTCCCGGAGATGGGAATGAAACCCGAGCCCGGTAGGTTGTCGTCGGGGTGACGAGATAACAATGTATCCAAAGCGCGTCCGCTCCGCGCGGGCAGCGCGGGAACACAGCCGCGCGCCGAGGGGCCTGGGCGGGGCGGTGGGTCACACAGCCCGTGGGACCCCGACAGGGAGGGACACGCTGTGTTCCCGCTCCTCTGGGCGCGGCACACGTTTCTCTCCGGATGTCCCTGTAACCACCAAACGTGTCGGCGACCTCCCTTTGATCGCGAAGTACCGTCGGCCTCAGCAGCGACAGGGCGCGGACACCCCAGAGCTGAGGCGCCGGGTGTGGCCTCGGTGCCCCCGCGCGGGCCTGTGTGCCTTCTGCCCGGGCTTCGCGGCCGAGCCCCGCGGGCCTGGGCGCCGCCCCGGGTGCCGGGCCGGCCTCTGTGTTCGTCGAGGGTCCCCCGGGCAAGACGCACTTCAAGGGCGTTTTCCACTGTTGTCGTTAGTCTTCCCAACTGCACTTGTGCATGAAATAAATCGCAGTGATAAAACAGGACGTGCCACGGCGCTGCACTCCTGCGTGTTGCCTGTGAAAACAGAACCCGAAGGGCTTGACTTGAGCCGACAGGCATTTAAAAAGGCGGTTGCATCCGGCAGGTAAAGAGAAAAGCCGAGGATGCGGGAAGCAGTCAGACTCGCCTTCGCGTTTCTAGTATTTCCGTCTAATTCAGGAGAAGCCCCTTCCTGGAAACACACGGCGTTTACCGCCATCTCTCCCTGTGGCCGGGCCCCCGCTGCCGTCCCCTGGGTTTTGGAAACACCACGGAAAACTCCTCCAGAGACGCGTCGGCGGCGTTAGGGATGGAGGAGATTTCATCAAGTGGCAGGTGGCTATGAATTTTGTTCTCAGAAAGGAGGCCTGAGGGATGTTCCTTGTGACAGGCTTTGTTCCATTTTGGTAGCGGCATGCAAATCATAGTTTGCCGAAATCCATCTATGAGATATTTTATTATTTCTTTTGGGAAAAACAGTTCCCAATTATTCATAACTGTAAATGCAATTGACATTTTGAAGTTTATGTTCGTGAGAAGAAGATATTTTTGGACATTGTAGGGGTATGAAGCCCCAGAGAAACTAGGTTTTCTTTGTAACTCATAGGTACATGCGTGTTAGGTGCATTCACATCGACGGCCATTTCAAATTTGTCTTTTTATTTCTCTCTTTTGGGGGACAAAGAACGTGAGGGAGTACATTTAATCAGCGGAGCAAATGAAAATACGGTACAGCAGAGAGCGAAGGCACACGACGGTGAGGAAACAGTCTGCGAGGTAGCACGGCATCAGCAGAGTCTACTGCCTTCGTAAAGCAGAAAACGTCCGGAACAGGAGAGAGCTGAACTTCCAGGGACAAGGACAATAAATCGACAGCGACAAGCAGGACTCCCCAGGCCCGGCCGGCAGCCTCTGCGGTGGCCGCCTGTGTTTGTCGGCTCTGCGGTCGCCCCGGGGACAACGGGCCCCGGGCCCCCTGCCGCGCCTCCCCCGAGAGCAACGCCGGACCCGGACGTCCGCTGCCCCTCGTCAACGACGCCTGCCTCACTGGGAGAAGGACCCTCCGCCTGGGGCACAAAGTGACTCCCGCCTGGGCTGGGACACGGGGCTCCCTTGCTGTCCCTGAGTCGCCGCGTTGCTCTGTGTGCCTGTGTCCGCTCGCCGTGGGCGGGCCTCTGTGTCACCGCACGCTGTCCCCGGGGGCCGCCGCCTGGAGTCGCGGGAATAGGGTCGCGCCCCGCGGGCCCCGCGGTGCGAGCGCCGCCAGGCAGAGGGGGGCCTGTGCCCTTTGTGGGGGAGCAGGGGATGCGCCACGGACCCCTCCTGACAGATGACCAACTACCATGCGGCCATGCGGTTCAGTCTTTGACACACGCAGAAAAAGTCGTAAAGCAGATGAAAGAGAAAGTGCTGTGCATAGAAATTTAAAGGCAGGGAACAGATGGCCTCTCTGTGAAGATGTTCAAACCCAAAACCCAGGCGCAGATGGCCTGCGGGGAGGGGCGGGGCGGCTGCGGGCGGCGCGGGCCGGCTCCCCCGCCCGCCCGGCGAGTCCGCAGCGTGGGCTCAGCGTCCGGGCAAGGCCGTGCGGAAGCACAGGGCCCGTCCGGCCAGGCCGGGACGCCTCCACCCGCTCGCCGGTCCCGTCGGCAGCCGTGGGGCCTCTGCTGCACGGCCAGGGAGGGAATTCTAGGTGCGAGAGCTTCCACGCAGGAAAAAACACATTTCTCAACGTGAACACAGCCAGGTGAAGGCTGAATGAGGCTTAATTCTTTCTCAATATTGGCTTAGCCTCATCTATTTACTGTGCAAATATAACCTTAAGAGTATTCAAAATACACCAAGTTGTTCTTTCATGTATGTCAAATGTATTGCTGGTTAGTTCTCCTTGTAGGAAAAGCATGGATATTTTTAAAAGAATAAAGAGACTGTGAGCTTTGTTACCGCTTAGGTAGCACTTCCCACAAAACACAGAGACGGACCGGCCTTAGAGAAGCCGCGACGCAGGCAAGGCTTGAGCGCTGCAGCCTGAACGACACAGGACCCCGCAGCCTCAGCTGCACCTGCCCCGCACCCCCCCGCCCCCCCCTCCGGGTGACCCCGCTCTCCGGCGTGGAGTGCGCCCCTGCTGTTTAGTACATGTTTTCTGTTATTTCATATGAACTTGTGTGTGTGTGTATACAAGCCCCAATTCACGTACATGAGTTCATTAAAACCTGAAGTCAGTAATTTCTGTTCACTAGCTTTCTTTCTGTGAATAGTGTCTTTGAATTTTACACAGAAACCCTAGTCACTTTACTGAAGAATTATATCATTGTTCAGAGAATTAAAAGGACCATAATCTATTTGTGGATTATGTTGCATACTTTCATTTTTAAAAAATCAAGGAAACCAACAATGCTTCCTTGAGCAAACATGAACAGGTGAATACTCAGAAGAATAACCATTAAAAAGCTATTTTTGGATAGATGCCACCAAACTGCATTTAACAAATCCGTTCCCACCAATGTTCTATGAGAACAGCTTAACCCAACTGCCTATCAAAAATAGGTATCAAATTAAACTTGATTATCCCAGCATCAGTTTGCAAAATAGTTAAGAGTTATTTTTAACAACAACTAAGCATATTGGGAACTATTAAAAAGTGCTTTCTTTAAACCTGAGCTGAAATTTCCCTTCAACATGAATCCCTTGCTCCTGGTCCCCCCGCTGAGAATCACAGGGACACTGTTTCTTCTCTGTCTACGTGACAGCTGGCATGTCCAGGAGGGCCCCCGTCTCTCTGAGGTGCTGTCCTGTGTGGACTAGACACCCCTGGTTTCTTGAATCATTTCTACTTTGGCCCTTGATCGTTTTAGGGTCTCTCCTTCATTACATAATTATTTTTATACTCTTTTCTTAAGTTTACTTAAGAAGTAGAAAAACATATTCCATTTACAGGCCAACATCTTTCGACTTCAGTTGGATTTATGCTTATTAGCTGCTTTCTTCTCTACACCATTGGCGATGGAATGAAACCAGACATCTGGCTCTTGGCGCCATCAGCACATTTAGGAATTGGCAGAGCGGTGTGATTGGAAATTTTCTAATACGATCCGAGTCCTTTATAGATTTTCATCCTTTTAACAACAGAAATATGCACTGCCTCTGCCTCTTAACCGTGTGTTTGTGGTTCGCGTCGCTTTACCAGGCAGGGCTCCGAGCGTGCCCAGGACAGACGCCACTCCGTAGTCCCGGAGAGGAGGGGCGTTAGCTGTCGTCAGCAAGACATCTTCGCCGCTCCGTGTTGTGCGCTTTGCATTCTGTCTGAACGCAAGGGCCTTTTGGTCTTTAAAACAGAGAAGTCACTCTCCCACGCAGCTACGACAGGGGCGGTCGGCAGGGTCAGACGAAGTGACAGAGTCAACGTTTTACCTCCCGCTGGTCTCCTAGCAGGGTTACACTTAATATGTAATCATCACCTTACAGTGGAGAACAGAAGCGCTGCCGGCTGGAGCTTTCGAGAAGCGCTTTATCTAGGACGGTTTCTCTGGTCACGAAAACGCGCACAGCAGGCGGACTCCACGCCTCTGGCCCCAGGCGGGTCCCAGGCCTGTGGGAAACGGGGGAGGCCCCCTCCCCGGTCCACTGGCTTCCCCCTCCAAGGCGGGCCTGCACTGGGCCGTGGTCACGTCCCAGTTTTCCCCGTAGGAATTGCTCACAAGGGTCCCTCGGCCTGACGTGGGTGTTGACATGGCCCTGCTTTGAATGCCAGCTGCTCACGCGGGCAGAGGTCGGTCGCCAGCCGTGCTCCTCCAAGGCTGCAAAGAATTTTGAGCCAGTCCCTCCACTCACTGCGCCGGCCTCTGTCGCCCCAGACGTCTGTGCTGAGCGACGTGTCCCCCGCTCGACTGCGCAGATGCCTGACTGTGCCCCGGGGGGCGCCTGTCCCTTCCCCAAATCCGTTTCCCCTGCATTATTTTAAATTCGATTTCTGTACCATGAGCGCGCTTTTTTTTAAGCTTAAAACCTCAGAATCGCTGTTGCCTGCTTCCTCTCTTCATTCCTACGCATTTTTTGGCTGTACGTTCCCGCACGTTTCTCAGATCTGACCGCTCCTCCGCTTGCCTTTTGTGAATGCTTTTGTTGAGGCAAACTTCCCTTTTACCTGGACTGTGCCTGACATCTCATTTACCTGTCTCCCCAGCGTTGTTCCTGAACGTTCCTTCCTGGGGTAATGCATCCTGTCCTCCCCCCAGTTCCCCAAATTACCTTCCCATGACACCGTGACATCAATTGTGTGCATGAAAAGGCTTCCAATGCAACATTGGTACCATTAGGAAAGCGCAAATAAAAGCAACGATAACAGACCGCGACACATTGGTTGGAAGGGGAAGACATACGGTCAATGGCACGCGCTGGCAAAGACGTGGAGCGACCGCCGCTGCCGGCAGGGACGCAGACCAAGACATCCATTCTGAAAAAATCGCCTGAGTTCTTTTATAAAGGTAACCACACACTTACTGTCTGACACACAAATCACATTCTCGGGTATTTATCTCAGGCGAATGAAAATGCATGTCCACACAAACAGCTGTTCACAGACATGCCCAGCGGCCCAGAGCCAGAGCAGCCGGACCTCCCCGCCGGGGGCGGCGGACGAGCCAGCTGTGCCACGTGGGGCGGCGGAACACGGCTCAGCAGTAAAGAGGAATTGTTGGCCGGCTATGTCCCCAGGAATTGTGATAAGTAAAAATAATAATAATACTAATAATAACCATTCCCAAGAGATTATTTACTGTATGGTTCCATTTACATAAAAGCCTCGAGGCGATGGACCGTGGAAACAGAGGGCAGGTCCGGTTTGCTGGGGCGGTGGTTCAGTGAGGGGGCGCGGTGATGGTTCGGGGAGTCATCAACCTGCGCGTGGGACAGAGGGTCACAGGACTGCGCCCGAGGGAGGCCGGGCGCCCCGGGAGCCGGAGAGGCCCAGGTGAGGCCCGCCTGCCGCCCAGGCCGGTCTTCTGGCGCAGAGGACGTCCTTCGGCTGCGCAGGTACACGGACGTGTCTCTCCTCTTGCAAATAACTTGATCACCTTAAGCTGTTTCAAAATAAACTGTTGACACATTTTCAAAAAACCTTCTACTGATTCCTGAAGGTCAAGAGAGATACAATGAGAACCCTTCCCAGGGCATGCAAGGTAAGTCCGCATTTTTTTTTTGAACTTTCTGCCCATTTTGCCTTGTTATTCTTGCCAGTAGTTGATACCTTAACCCTTCTGACATCCTCACGTGTGGGCATGGACAACCTTCCGCCCTCTTAGAGGTAAATTTCACTTGTCTTCCTCTTTGGGGGTCCCTCCTTGCCGTCCTCCTCAGGCCTCAGGTGGACCCCTGCTCTGTCACCTGGGCCTTGAGAACATGCCGCATGCGCCGTGTGGCTGCTGGCAACGCACGGCTTTCCCCACGAGGCCAGGCCGTGCGCTCCAAGCGGGCGGAGCACCTTCTGCTCCAGGCTCAGTCCGCTCAGGCTCAGTGTGAGTCTAGGGCTGCAGAAGCGCAATATGTTGCTGATTCGACAATTTTGCCCCAAACAAGTAAACGTGCCCTCTCTTGTTATCAAAGTGTTACCTTTAGACTTTGTTAACAGAAATACTTTTATTTTTCCCCACACACTGTGTCTGCTTTGCATTGTTATTTCTGATCTCCCAAATCTGGTCACATTAACCGAACTTCCACATTCTGCAGACATATTTTTTTTAAAGCGCCCTTCCTGGACCCCGTAAACCCTCATAGCATCTGTGCATTTATGTTGCCCCGAGACACTCTATGGAGCCACAGGGCACTTTTGAATGGAGTTAGCGATACCCGCGGTCCCCACGGAGCCCGTAACGTTTTACTTGCCAGGTATTTACCTCCCTGGCACTGCGGTTATGGGCCGTTAGAGCCACAATCGGAAAACCTTTCATTTTATATATAAGCTCTTAGGTCCAGATCTCAGGAAGACATTTTAGATTAGGTTGTTTTTATATCACGGAGTCATTTTCTAGAAATGTCAATGGCAACACCAGGAAAGCCCTCCATTTCTGTTTGCTTGGCAACAGAAAACAAAAGCAGAAAAATGCATTCCAGGAAGCAAACGGCGTGTGAAGCCGGACGCCACCATCCGTGACCGACTCCGAACGCCTTCCCGAGCGCTGCCCCCGCTCCCGCGGCCGCCGGACAGCCCAGGGCGCCCCCGCTGGCGCAGCCGTCACTGGACTGCGGACGTGCACCGTCCCCGCAGCAGACGTCTCCGTCGAGACCACGGACAGGACTCGCGGGCCTCCCAGCGGCACACCCGCCCCGCCTGCAGCCTCCCCCCAGCCCGCGCAAAGGCTCGCCCACGGGTGTCCTCGCTGTGCCCGCCGTCCTCCTGAGGCGCGGCCTCCTGTCGGTCCTTCCCACCCCCGGGCGTGCGCTGCCTTCAGGGCCGCCCACGGCTGTGTGCCCAGAACACCGCTCCTGTTGTGCTGTGCGCCGCTGTCTGGTTGTTCAGGCCTTGGTCCCAACTTCCCCAGAGAGACCTGCACCAGCTCGGTGGCCTTATCACGGCGCCGTGGGTGCAGCCGCTGGCTTGGGACTGTCCCCCAGGCTGGGACAGAGGCCCTGCCCACGTCTGTGCTCGGTGGTGCCCGGCCGTGGCTGAGATCGGGCGCAGGGGCCGCTGTATCCCAGACGTGGTAAGCTCTGTGCCGGGCTCCCTTGGCCTGGGACGGTCAGCCATTGCTGCGCCGCCGCCAACAGGCAACTCTCCGAATCCTCTCGGTACTGTTATTTCGGTTGCTTGTCTTTTAAACGATGGATTTGCGTTCGTCTGCCTATTTCTGGAGAACAGAAGCATCATGGGACTCGGCGCCGGCTGTCTCTCTGGGGTCCAGACCCACAGTCTCTCCTGACACCAGAGGCTCGGTGACCGGTCTTCAGGCTGCACCATCTGGGGCTTAGTGATGGCGATATTTCGCTATTTAGCATCTGTTACTTGATATTTTTCCTTATCCCACACATACGCCTGTAAAACATGTATTTCCTATGAAACACTTATTTCCCATAAGACATATGTGTAAGTGCACTAAATGACAAGTTCCTCTCAGAGGCGGTTCAATGCTCACGTCAGGCTGGCGAGGTCTGCGTGACATACGAACTTCACTCCGAAAACTTTCAAATCCGTAAATCATCCAAACAGTCTCTGCAATTCTTTCAGGTCAAGGTTAATAATTAAATGTTTAATACCTCTTCAAGCTATTAAGCCAGCAATAAAAATGCGATATTTTAACCCAATTTGCTCGATTAAAGAACAATCCCAGATGCTATTTAACATGAAGAATTGCCGTAATCTGCATTTTACTAAAACCGAGCACAAACGGGGAATTTTAAACACGTTATGTAAAAAACTTCATTTACTGCTTTTCAATGAGAGAATTCCATCTTCGTTTCCCTGAAAGCACGTTGACTGTCATGAGGCGCCAAGTGCAGCTAATACGCCCCGCCCCGCCCCCGCTGCGGAGCTGCGGCCCCAAGGTTGTTAAGTAGCTCATTACCAACTGACGTGCACAGGCACGTTGGGTCCTTCTCTGTTTGACTGGTTTCTTCTGCTAATTTTTAATTATCTACTTATTTAATTATCTACTTCTATTTTTGTCAAAATGATCGTTGCCTAGGTGTTAAAAGTAATGACACACAGAATATTTACTTGAAATGTGGTAGTTATAATTCAGTTCTGAAAATGTATCTTTAAAGTATCGTTATTCTGTCTCGCAGCTCTCTCCAGCTGAACTAAATGAGGTGGGGGCCGGTCGGCGATGTAGCAAAGGCGAATCCCCTCTTAGCTGATTGCTATGGCCTCCCAGCGCCTTCTGTTGTCACTAGAGACAGAGCAATGTCTTTATTTTAAAAAATGAGTGATACAATCATGCGATGATCTGAGGCTTTAAAGGAGGTTGAAAATCAGGTTTCTGGGACTGCGTGTCTTCTCCAAAGAGCTGTGTCTCCTTTCATGTTGTTGACCAGCCCCACAGTGTGTCGTTGGCATGAACACACAGGATCCTGCCCCCCGCCTCGCGGTGAGCGTGTGCCCCATGCCAGCCGCGCCCCATGCCTCTGAGAGTCCCGGGGTTTGACTCAAGTCCGCTCTTAATCCAGGCGCTGCCTTCAAAAAGCAAACGTGGTTTCAGAACTAATGTCCTTCATGCCTGTTTGCGGCACACGGTTGTTGAGGGCTGCTGAGGGCGGGGAGGAAGGCGCAAGTGTGCGAGAAGGGAGGCTCACTGTGAGGACAGGCTGGGAGACAGAGAAGGGGACACGCCCAAGTCATACAATATCACAGGCAACGCGACAGAAAAATGTCCCGGGTGCACGCTGCAACACAGAGAAAGCCATGCTCGCTCTACCTGGAGGCCCAGTGTCTGGCACGGTATCTCCGTGCACCATTACTATTATTATTACATAGCATGCATGTTATTAATAGCACGAGTAACTAACTCTCCCTATATTGAACACAAATCAATGCCAGGCATCACACGAGTGATGAACAATGCCGCTTCCATCCGAGGAGAGAAGGCGGCCACGAAGCAATCACAGGACAAACACACGCACGCGAGCTCAGAAACCAGCGCCAGGGGAGGGATGGAAAACACTCCTCTTGGCTCCTCATGTCCTGAGACCAGGAGGAGCGCTCCCTGCCCACGCGGGCAGGTTGCGCCCAGTGTAGGAAGATAGACATATTACCCGTTGCTGCGCTTCACTCCACCTGTTTCGAGATCTCTTATTACCGTCTGTGTAAGTTCTGCATAGAATACACCTGTCCATTCTTAATGGACTGTGTTCTACAAAGGCGACTGTGTTGAATTTAGTTTTTAAGCTCATTTCAAGTAAATTATACATCTTTCACTATTATGCTCATTACAGTTGAAAATAAATGTAGGAAAATATCCTGTTTACCATTATTGTGTACTTATGGACCAGGTGCTGTACTATATATAGTACATTTTCCCTAATATCTCATTTTATATAATTTTTCCAGTATCACATGAGATAGATATTACCGCCTCTATTTTCTTAATGAGAAAAAAATTGAGGACCAGAAACATTGAGACTTTTTTTTTCAAAGACATGTAGCTAGAAAATTACAGAATTGAGAGATGTCGATTCAGTTCTATCCCGACTCTGCTATGCACTCTTAAATAATAACTCGCAGGAATTCAAAATTCAAAAGAGTTCCCCTCCCCTCCCGGCTTCATTATTTCACCCAGGGACCCCGGGGAGAGAAGAAAATTTATTCTGCATTCAACCCATCGCCTCATCAGAAATTGGCACACTATTCCGGGTCTCCTCCCCAAGTGATGGGTGAGTTCAAACAGACGGAAGGTGAGGGACTCGAATGTTAATGCCTGAGGTCGCACAGGGTGTTCCGCTGGCTCTGACAGCGTTGAATAAGCCCAAACCGATGTCCGCGGCGCGAGCTTCCAAAGACCATCCATCACCAGGAAGGGGGATCAATAGCCGCATCAGGCACTTCCCTCGTACTTAAAGCTTTAATTCACTTCTATGTGCAATCCGTAGCAACCCAAACAGCTCATAAATCTCACTTTATAATATTGCCTATGAATTTTGCATTTTCACCCTTTTATTGTTCCATCAGTCAGCGCGTTCACGCCTCTGTTCGTTCGCCAGGTATTTACCAAGGAGCGATCAGGAGCCGGCGCCGTTGCGGGCTCTCGGACGCAGGAGCGAAGAAAGCGACCAAAACCATGACCGGGAGGGGCTCATGGTCCCACATGCGGGAGGCAGTCCTTAAATAAAGCGCGCACGCGGCGGGTGGCTCTGCTCGCCTCGAGCGCCTCCGGGCTGGACCAGCGCAGCTCCTCATGGAGGGCGTGTGACACGCCTCCCCTGGAGATGACACCAAGGGTCTGCGGCCGCCCCATCCCCCGGGATCCGCGCCCGCAGCACGCGGCTGCCTTGCAGTCGCCAGGTGGAGAGACCTCAGGGATGGAGCTCCTGCGGGAGGAAGACGCCGGGCGAGCCGCGGGCCGGCTGCCGGCCGCCGCCCGAGGGAGGCAGGCCTTGGCACGCAGGCAGCCCAGCCTCGGCCGAGCGGGTGCCCAGGAGGCCCCCAAGCCCACGCAGCCCATGGAACCCAGCTGGTCTCCGGGCCACTGAGTGGCGGCACCAAACCTTCATCGTTTTCTGCAAGTCTCTGAGCGCGCTTGTTACAGATACACAGGTCGCGGAGGTCAGGGGCATTTTACATCGCCGTGCACAGTTACTACGGTATTATCGACTTCACGCCCTGTGTTACACATTACGCCCTCACGATTTATTGAGTTCATGACTGGACGTTTGTACCTCTTAACCCCCATTACCTCTTCCCCCCGCTCCCCACCAGCTCCTACCTCGGGTACTGCCAGTTGATTCCTGTATCTGTGATCGGTGACTCTGTTTCTGTTTTGTTTTGTTTGTTTCATTTTTTAGATTCCACAAATAAGTGAAATCCTATGGTATTTATCTTTCTCTGCCTTATTTCACTTTACATAACAATACATTCCTCCATCCATCTGAGGGGAAAGTGGCTGCTTCCATACCTTGGCGTGTAGATAGCGCTGCATGGTCACAGGGGGGCATTTCTCTTTTTGAATCAGTGTCTTTTTTGTTTTTCCTGAAGAATACCCATGGGTGAGACTGCGGCATTGGATGGGAGTTTCATTTTTAGTTTTTGCGGGACTTCATGCTGTTTTCACGCTGACTTCATGCATGATCAGTGCGGCTGAGCACCTTTTCATGGGCCTTCTGTCCGCCCGTACATCCTCTTTGGGAAAAAGGGTCTATGCAAGTCCTCTGTGCATTTCAATCAGGCTGTTCGTTTTGTAGATATTAATTTGTGTATGTTCTTCATGTATGTTGGCGGTTGATCCTTACTGGCAGTACCATGGGTGCATATGTTCTCCCATCCAGGAGGTTGCCCTTCACTCGGCGGGCACTCTCCTCCTCTGCGCAGAAGCTGTTAGTGCGATGAAGGCCCACGTGTTCATTTTTGCTTGTTGTTACCTGGGGAGCCTGGTCCGGAAAGGCATCGCAAAGAGTGCGGCCCAGGAGCTTAACGGCTGAGTCTTCTTCTAGGAGTTTCGTGGTTTCAGGTTTTACATTGAAGCATTTCATCCATTTCGAGTTTACTTTTTTATATGGTGTAACAGTGGCCAAGTTTTATTCTTTTGCATGTAGCTGTCCATATGCCCAATATTATTTATCAATGAAGATGGTCTTTTGTCTATTTTATATTTATGTCTCCATCATCAAGTAACTGACCTTTCGGGCTTGGGGTTACTCCTGAACTCTCTCTATTCTGCTCCATTGATCTAAGTGTCTGCTTTCATGAAAATACCACACTGTTCTCATTATGATGGTTTTATAGTGTATTTTGAGACTAGGGAGCATGGTACCTCCAGCTTCATTCTTCTCTCAAGATTGCTTTAGCGATTTGGAAGTCTTTTATGCATCCATGTAAATTTTAGGATTATCTATCTTTCTCTCTCTTATCTTTTTTTCTAACTCTATAATACAAATGTTAGTATCCTTGATATAGTCTCAGAGAACCCTTAAAATACCCTCAACTATTTAAGTTTCTTTTTCTTTTTTGCTGTTCTGATTGGATGATTCCACTATTCTGCCTTCCAGATCCCCAAACTTTTCCTTGCATCATCTAGTCAGTTGTTGATGCCCTCTACTGTTTTCATCTTATTTTATTTTAGCTATTATATTTTCCTGCTCTGATTGGTGCTTTCTTATATTTTCTAACTCTTTCTTGAAGTTTTCTCTGGATTTCTCCACCCTTGTCCAGAGTTCAGCAAGCATCTTTATAATGATAATTCTCTATCAGGTAACTTACTTATTACTAATTCATTAGGGTCTTCTTTTCCTCTAAGGTTTTAATTTGTTCCTTCATTTGCAACATATTCACTTGTCTATTGACTTTGTTCGACCCTGTGTAGTTCTATGAATCAGGTGGAACAACTCGGCCTCCTTCCTCGAAGGCGTGGCCGTGAGGAGCAGCCACGCCCGTGCGGACGGCCGGCGTGGGCCCTTTGGAGGGGGCGGGGCGGCAGTGCTGGCCGGACCACTGGAGCTGGGCCACCTGGGCACGGCGTCAGAGCTGGGGGGACCGTGGAGAGGGTTCCAGCCGGGTCCCCGCCTCCGCGGGCAGACGGTCTAGGGTGGGAACACTGATTTCCTTCACACGGAGGTGCGCTTCACACTGCTATTTTTTATCAGGCTTCAGGGTCGGTGAGGCTACTCGTGGACCCTCAGTGATGCCGCCTCCGACAGCAGGCTCCCCCGTCAAGGGCGGGGCTCCCGTGTCACCCTGGCCCCCCCACCTTCTCGGTGTCAGCCTTCTGTCGCTCCTTGTGCAGAAGCTGCTCGGCCAGCCCCCAGTTCTTCCCCAGGAGGAACTGCCCTTCGCGTGGGTGTGACCTTCCCATGCGCCCACGGGAGCAGGCGAGCTCAGGGTCTTCCCGTGCCACCGCGGGGGCGGCCCCGGCATGGCGGGCTTCTAGTGCATCCTCATCTTTTTTAAGCTCCCTGGCAGGGACATGCGTTCTTCGCCCCCTAATAAATATTTGAAATTGAAAGAAGATTGTCATTTTTATGGTACAGCTCATCTATATTTCAAATATTTTCATTACTCAGCTTCCATAAAGAAACGTCTAACTTCAATAAGGCGACCCTGAAAGCTGAACGTGCAGCCGGTCAGCAACGGAGCGGTCATCGGCGTGGGCGACACGCACGTCCCGAAGTGCATCACTGCTCACTCAGCTCCAGGCCGTCCCTCTCTTTCTCCAGATGTAGAAAACTTAGCCACGGAGCTTCCCTGCACAGGGCTCCAAACGAGTGTCTCTTAAACTGTCCGGCGGAGCTAATTGAACCGTGTCACCATCTGCCTGAGTCAATGACACATGCAGTTCAAGAAGGCGAGAGTGGAGATAATCGGAAAATAGTCTCTGAAATACTTTTCTCCGCAATGTATCTAAGCATTTGATGGCCCAAAAGGTCTTTGGCTTCAATTATCCAGAAAACTGCTTGTGTTGCATGCTCCGGCTTGGCTCCTTGGGCCCCCGCCAGATCCCCTCGCCGACTGAATGCAGCGGAAGGCGAGCAGGTTGCCATCTAGGAGAAACCGGCCATTCCGTTCCAGTCCCCAAGTCCCCAGGGTGATGGCCCTGAGGGTTTTCACGTCTTTGTGGGTCTACTTTATTTTATTCGTTTATTTGTTGTTTCTTTGATAACAGTGAGTATCCCGGACATTTGGGCACGGTGGCCCATCGGGATAAAGGAGAGGCGTGTCCTAAGAGCGATTTGCAACGGGAACCCCTTGTGGAATCTCTTGCTGAGGGAGGAGCCCCGAGGCCCCCCAGGGAGGCAGCTTTTTCTTTGACTCTCGGCCACAGGCCAGACACTAGGCTGTCCAGGAGGGCACGTTCCCTTAAACATGTCAGGGGGATTCATCTTAATGTTGCTTGTTCTAACTAAACAGGTAAAATTGGACCTTCCAGTGAAGGGCCCCATAAACAAAAAATAAACGTTAAAGAGCTTCCCGGCCCGTGGTGTCTTACCAGGGAGTAAGTGTCCTGAAATCGATTTTCCATTTCTAAAAACTCCCCTCACTCAGGTCTGATACACGCACACACACCTCTGCGCTCCCATCCTCAGTGCTCTGGGCAACGCCTTTATTCTGCCAGCTCGCCCGGCGTTGCTCGCGCCTGTCCTGCTTCGCTGACCTCTCAGCGGGGTCTGTCCGACCGGCGCTCCGTCAGGGAGGTGTTGCCAGGATGTCTCCCGTGCTCGGCCCACGGCGCGCTGAGCGCCGCCAGCATTTCCACCCTTCGGGGAGACCCTTCTGGGAGACGCCGATTGCGCTTCCTTCTCTAAGGCTCCCTGTCATATTTATGAGCGGAAAGGTTTGGGTCGAATCACCCACATCCACTCTCTGTAGTTTATCAGCAGAAGGAGTCTTTGGAAAAATTAAATTGCATGGGGCTGACTTCTAAAGGGCAAGGGGGGGGAAAAGCCACCCAGCAAAAATGCTAAAACTGTCATTTGTGGGGAAAATGAAAAATTTTAGGAAATTAAACATATGACATTTAAACCCATCTGTACTTGAGACTGGATTATTCATACATGTTTCAAAAACTGTTGTTTTGTGTCTGGAGATAAGCAAATGGATGAGTCATAATTACCCATCACTGTGTCTTGTGTTCCCTGGAATTTTAAAATAGGCAAAAAATATTGATGAAATCAGGCATGGAGAAAACATCGCATTATTGTGCATTTCAGAGTAAGTGAGGCCGGGATGTGCTTATCCGTCATTTTTGGTCAAGGCCTGGCTTCCAGCCCCAGCTCGGCGCGGTTCCCGGGGCGCGTTCACGCTCGTTCTCGGGGGCGCTCCGCGCCTCCCACTGTTCTCCTTCCGCTTTTGTGTAGAGAAGGAAGAGGACACAGACGCGGCCTCTCAGAAGCCCACGTCTCTGCTCCCTGACGCACTCGCATTTGAGGGGTAAATGGCGTTTGCAAATTACTGTTTTGCTTCCTTCAGGTTTTGCGACTCCAGTCGCTTCTGATCTCGGCGGCTGAGAGAGCCGCTCCTCCCTCTTGCACCAGCAGCTCCAGACCCTGCATCTCATCTTCTCTCCCTCCCTTTCCGGCTCTCGTGGGGGGTGAGAACAGCTGCCTGAGCAGGTCCGGTCCCTCTGCGCCCGGCGCCACCCTCGCAGTTCCCGCTCTGATGGCCGCTGTGGCCCCTCCCCGGGTTGTTTTGCAGCTTCATGGGCTTTCTGCCCGGAGCATCACTATCACCACCACCATCACCATTATCACCACCATCATCACCACCATCACCACCATCACCACCATCACCATCACCACCACCACCATCACCACCACCACCATCAACATCATCATCACCACCACCATCACCATCAGCACCACCACCATCACCACCACCACCATCACCACCATCACCACCACCATCATCATCACCATCACCACCACCACCACCATCACCACCATCACACCACCATCACCATCATCACCACCATCACCACCACCACCATCACCACCATCATCACCACCATCACCACCATCACCATCAGCACCATCACCACCATCACCACCACCATCATCACCACCATCACCACCACCATCACCACCACCACCATCACCACCATCATCACCACCATCACCACGATCACCACCATCATCACCATCACCATCACCACCATCACCATCACCATCACCACCATCACCACCACCATCACCACCACCATCATCACCACCATCACCACGATCACCACCATCATCACCATCACCATCACCACCATCACCACCATCATCACCATCACCACCATCACCATCATCACCACCATCACCACCATCACCACCATCACCACCATCACCATCATCATCACCACCATCACCACCATCACCACCATCACCACCATCACCACCATCACCACCATCACCATCATCATCACCACCATCACCACCATCACCACCATCACCACCATCACCACCATCACCATCATCACCATCACCACCATCACCACCATCACCACCATCACCACCATCATCACCACCATCACACCACCATCACCACCATCACCACATCACCATCACCACCACCACCACCATCACCACCATCACCACCATCACCACCATCACCACCATCACCACATCACCATCACCACCACCACCACCATCACCACCATCACCACCATCATCACCATCACCATCACCATCATCACCACCATCACCATCATCACCACCATCACCACCATCACCATCACCACCATCACCACCACCATCACCACCATCACCACCATCACCACCATCACCATCACCACCATCACCACCACCACCACCATCACCACCATCACCACCATCACCATCACCACCATCACCACCACCACCATCACCACCACCATCATCACCACCACCACCATCACCACCATCACCACCATCACCACCATCACCATCATCACCACCATCACCATCATCATCACCACCATCATCACCACCACCACCATCACCACCATCACCACCACCATCACCACCACCACCATCACCACCATCATCACCACCATCACCACGATCACCACCATCATCACCATCACCATCACCACCATCACCATCACCATCACCACCATCACCACCACCATCACCACCACCATCATCACCACCATCACCACGATCACCACCATCATCACCATCACCATCACCACCATCACCACCATCATCACCATCACCACCATCACCATCATCACCACCATCACCACCATCACCACCATCACCACCATCACCATCATCATCACCACCATCACCACCATCACCACCATCACCACCATCACCACCATCATCATCACCACCATCATCACCATCACCACCATCACCACCATCACCACCATCACCATCATCACCATCACCACCATCACCACCATCACCACCATCACCACCATCATCACCACCATCACCACCATCACCACATCACCATCACCACCACCACCACCATCACCACCATCACCACCATCACCACCATCACCACCATCACCACATCACCATCACCACCACCACCACCATCACCACCATCACCACCATCATCACCATCACCATCACCATCATCACCACCATCACCATCATCACCACCATCACCACCATCACCACCATCACCATCACCACCATCACCACCACCATCACCACCATCACCACCATCACCACCATCACCATCACCACCATCACCACCACCATCACCACCATCACCACCATCATCACCATCATCATCACCACCATCACCACCATCACCACCATCACCACCATCACCACCATCACCACCATCACCATCACCACCATCACCACCACCATCACCACCATCACCACCATCATCACCATCATCATCACCACCATCACCACCACCACCACCATCACCACCATCACCACCATCACCACCATCACCACCATCACCACATCACCATCACCACCACCACCACCATCACCACCATCACCACCATCATCACCATCACCATCACCATCATCACCACCATCACCATCATCACCACCATCACCACCATCACCACCATCACCATCACCACCATCACCACCACCATCACCACCATCACCACCATCACCACCATCACCATCACCACCATCACCACCACCATCACCACCATCACCACCATCATCACCATCATCATCACCACCATCACCACCATCACCACCATCACCACCATCACCACCATCACCACCATCACCATCACCACCATCACCACCACCATCACCACCATCACCACCATCACCACCATCACCATCACCACCATCACCACCACCACCACCATCACCACCATCACCACCATCACCATCACCACCATCACCACCACCACCATCACCACCACCATCATCACCACCACCACCATCACCACCATCACCACCATCACCACCATCACCATCATCACCACCATCACCATCATCACCACCACCACCATCACCACCATCACCACCATCACCATCACCATCACCATCACCACCATCACCACCATCACCATCATCATCACCACCATCATCACCACCACCACCATCACCACCATCACCACCATTACCACCATCACCACCATCACCACCATCACCACCATCACCATCATCATCACCATCACCACCACCATCACCACCATCACCACCATCACCACCACCACCACCATCACCATCACCATCATCACCACCATCACCACCACCACCACCATCACCATCACCATCACCATCACCACCATCACCACCACCACCACCATCACCATCACCATCATCACCACCATCACCACCACCACCACCATCACCATCACCATCATCACCACCATCACCACCACCACCACCATCACCATCACCATCACCATCACCACCATCACCACCATCACCACCATCACCATCACCATCACCACCATCATCACCACCGTCACCACCGTCACCACCGTCACCACCACCACGGCTGCCTTCAGCTGATGCGCATGGTGGGCCAGCCCTGGCCCATGGTTCCATCCGGTTTTACCCACGGCGCCGCGCCTTCCCACCAAACCCCCTGGGTTTGCCGCTCAAACCTGGGTCCGCCTCTGCATGAACTTAAACATCACCCCCCGCCCTGTTTCCACAGCAACTGTTGAGACCGTTGGGCCGAACACACTCCATCGCCCTGAGGAAAACGCTCCCCTGGACCCCAACAGCTGTCGGTCTGGTACGGGTTCCTCAGCGTGGGACCCAAGCCCCGAGGCACCGAGCTCATGTCTGCATTCCTGGCCGATTCGACTTTCAACCAGTTCCCCTTGCGGTTCAGGCGGCTCAGGAATCTGTGACCGGCCTCTGGCTCCCCCCAGACACGGCTGCCTTGGTCGGTGCTGGCCCCTCCGCCCGGGGACCCCTGGCGTAGCGCTGAAGGAAGTCCTGGCTGCCAGGGAGCCTGGCCCTGCCCCCCTCGGAGCCTCTTGGCCCTGCACGAGGGAAGGGACCCCTCAAGCGAAGCGCCTGCGTGTTTTCCACCTGTACCTTCTCTAGCGTTGTGCCTTCTCCATGCAGGAATTAAATGCGCCTTTTAAACAGTGAGTGCACACACATGTGTTTTCCACTGAAATTTCCAGGCGTGGGTTCCTGAAGAGCCTGCTCTTTCCTTCCACTTTGGAGAGGAGGACACAGTTTTCCAAAGTGACTCTGTTTGACCAATATGACCAGTTCACTGAGTTGAAGCCTTTGGAGGCCCCCCCGCCGCCCTTAGCAGTGTCTCTGCCCATGCAAAGCTGGCGCACGCACGTCTCCTTCGTGGACCGACGCCATGGGCCAACGGCCAGGCTCTGGCCTTCCTCCCAAAGACACCCTTGGCGTTTCCGCCGAGACTGTTTTTCTCAGCGACGCTTGATTCTTTATGGGTACATATCCTGCCCTTGGCCATGTTTGAGATGGGATTGCTTGCGTTCCTTCCCCGGCTTCTCTTCTAAAGCTATTACCACTTAGCTCATTTTTCCCTTAGACCTTTATTTGAAAATTTCTGGCTGTGACGCGTCCTTGCAATTTCTATTTCTAGCCCAGGTTTCTGCTTCAGCTCCGTGTTTCATTAATCAGCCCGGGCAGAGTTTCAACAGGATTTAATCTTACATTTTTAATTATTCCTCACATTTTACTGTCTTGACACATTTACTGTAATAAAGGAAAATCATTAATTCACTTAGAAGTATGTGTGTGAAAACGATAGTTTTTCTCTTGACTAATTTTATATTCATCATTTCTTTGCTGTTAATTTACTGTGCATTTGAGAGAATGAGGGCGCGGAACACATTTTTTTCCCTTTGTTCAAAAGCATCTGTCTCAGCACCAAACGGGGCCGAGCGCTCATTTGCCTTTTGTCCGTCCAGGGCAGGAGAGAACTTCTTCACGGACGTGTTTTCCAGTCTCACTCTGTGCTTCCTCTTCACCAAAACACCCCACACGCTTCTCTATTTTTTTCTTGGGAAAAAAACCGTAAAGTACGGAAACTTCTCACAGTTCTGGAATCCGGGGAGCTGAAGATCGTGGATTCAGTTCTTGGGGAGACATGCCCACGGGGCCTCTGGGTCGGATGTCAGGGCCAGGATGCGGCCTCGGGCCCCTCAGGTCAGCACCGTGTGGGGGCTTCGCGGTGTCTTGGAATCCAGGGAGTCCCCGTGCAGACGTGTTCACACGTGTTTGCTCCTGAGCTCTGCGCCAAGGGGTCTGTAAGTGACAACAGGTTCCAGTGACTCTCCTGATTCCCTCAATGTCAAGAACGACCGGGAAGCATGGAAAACATGTGAAACAAGATCTCCACAAAATGGGGGGAAGGCCACTGTCCCCTGAGAACGGAGAAGCCTCAGGGTCACAATGGTTAGACGTGTGCTGGTCCTCTGGGCGGCTCTAGCCTCTCCCTCTCAGTGTCCTTTTCGCCAAAACCGACATCCTACAAGTGCCTCTCTCTCGCAAACACAGCTTTGGTCCAATAACTCCTAAATCACAACAATTAAAAAACGATAATAAAACATACCTAACATTTACCGTTTTATCCGTTGGAAGCGCACTGTTCAGTGGCATTGGATGCATTTGCATTGTTGACCATCAAAGTCTTCCACCTCCGGAGCCTCGCATCATCCCAGACTGAGCCTAAACCCTGTGCCCGGCCAACGCGACCTCCCGCTCCGCGCCCTGCCTCGCCCGGCCCTGCTCAGCCCCCGTCAACCTCTGTTCTGTTTCCGCCTTCACGGGCTGGAAATCCAGACGCTTCACGGAAGCCCGTCGCGCCGTCTTTGCTCTTTGGTGCCTGGCGACGCTAATCACACTGGATTCAGGAGGGTCCACGGGACAAGAGCTGCTCTTGACATTTTTGTTTCGCACCCAGATGCTCCCTGATGCATCACGGTTTCCGAAAGTGTTCCTGAACAGGCTGTCGACCTGCTTTAGTCCGTGAATGATCCGAGCTCTCGCACTGTCTCTTGTGAATTCTGAGAGTTTGAACCAGTGCGGCATCGGGGGCAGGGCTGGCCTCTGGGTCGAGGTGCACGGGAGTGACAGTCCCCACAACACCGCCCCCTGGCTGCCTCACTTCGACACATGCCTCATTCTTTCTGCCGCTGCCTCTTATGAACGAGGAGGGACAAGGCCGACGCGGCTCTGCGGCTGCCGTGGGCGGGGGCTCGGGGCTGCCTCCCTCTGCCTGGCGAGTATCCACGGCGACCAGGCCCTCGTTGTACGCCAGGTGAGACTTTCGGTCCTGGTGGGCTGCAGCGGGCAATGCAGGGAAAGCACAGCTTCCGTGGTGTTGTCCGCGTCCAGTAAATGCTCAATACGTGCCCGCGTCCGTGATCAGCGTTCCCCGGTTCTGGGCCCCTGGTTCAACTATCCAGATCACCAGTTCAGATTATCAACAACCAACCTGCTTTATCCTATTACCTGTGTGTTTAAAAAGCTCAAGCCCTTTATTCAGTCCTTAAATATAATACATGAGTCAGAATGTCACAAATTATAGAAATATCAATAATTGCTTTATGAACCAGACAAGAAACTTCTAGAAAGGCAAACATTGCCCGTCGACCATGTTGAATAAGAAGGCAGTAAAATAGGAGCGAGGAGAGTCGCTGTGTTGAGCGGTTCTGAAAAAATACAGGCCCAAAGCTGGGGGTGGTGCAGAGAAGCCACGTTTCATCCCGAGGGCTCAGCCTGCTTTGACGAACTACTTCTAATCAGGCACTAGAAGAGCCCAGATGGCCCTCGGCGCCCCGGGAAGGACAGACGTGTCACAAGACGGCCATTGTTCCTTCAGGTCTTACGGAGGTTGCTTTCTGGCCGGCGGATGGGCGTTTTCTGTAACAACATCCTGCCTCGTGTGGGTCCCGGGCAGCGCGGCACAGTCTGGGGCTAAAGATTTGCAAAAGGCTTCCCGTCCGGTTCAGCGAGAAAACCCCACGGAGGATAGGAAGTTTCTGTGCATCTCTGACTCTAACGCATCCCCATAAAGGAGACATTTCGCTGATATTGGGGAATCATGTTTTCTACCGGAAAACTTTTTTCAGATCGATAGGACAGCAACGATGTCTTGGAATGCTAACACAAAGAGAAATGGCATTTGCATAATAATCACACCAAGAGGAAAGACATCTCAGTCCCGGAACCAGAAAGTAAACTGGTGATTGTTGTGATATAGTGGTTTTCCCCCCATGTCTCCAAGGTTTGTATGATAGGAACACTGTTTACAAGATGATCCCACTTTATATTTCCTCCTCCTTTGATATGGATTAAAAACACTTTCCGACTCAGTACGGATCACCTAAAACCACAAATGTAGTTCTTTACTTTGTGAAGAAAACAGTTCGCTCTTTGCCAACCTGAATCCATCTTTCTGTGACGGTTAAGTTGACGTCACCCTGGCGTGGCCACGCCGCCCAGATGCGGCCTGGGACCCTATTCTAAATGGGACCACGGGCTGCTTTGTGAGAGAGAACATTAGCGCTTAACCCGGCAGCTGCGAGTAAAGCAGCTCACTGTCTCTCACATGGCTGGGCCCCGCCCGGCCGGGGGTCGGTCTTAACAGAGTAAGAGACGGACGTGCCGGAGACGGTGGGGCTCCTGGGCCACCTGGGCTCGGGCTGCGGCCTCAGCGCTGAGCCCTCCCTGGGTGCCCACCCGGCACCTTACCCTGCAGACGGGTTTGAACTTGGCAACCTCCACAGCCACAGCCTATTCCTTAAAATAAGTCCTGCTCCTAACCACAATTATTTCTGTCTTTCTAGGGAGCCCTGCCTAACTCGCCTTGCATGCCTGAGTTACTCTTGAAAACGCACGCTGCTTGCGAGGCCTCCGCCTCGAACAACTGCCGGGCAAGTGCGCCAGACCAGGGCAGGCGCGTCGGGAGGCCTGGCGGTGGACCGGGAAGAGCGGCGCGCATTGAAAGCGAGCTGTGCTCCCTCTAGGGCCCTGCACCGACACCGCTGGCTCTGTGTCCCTGTGCCGGATGCTCGCCTCCGCGTCGGTTTCCTGGCCTCTGTCTGAGTGCATCATATAATGTGATCTGTAACCCCGATCCGTGTTTTCGCAACCAGAGGAAAACAGATACCCTTTAAATCATAAGGACTCATGTGAGCAAGGAGTTCATCTCAATGTTAGAATTTCAAGGATCTTCTAAAACCCCCGGCCCGGGGGCAGCTAAGCAGCAACAAAGAAGCGCCAGGCTCCAACGGGGCAAGAGGGCTCGGGAGCACGGGATGGCCGCTGGCCCCCCAATGTGCCTTGCGGCCCGCAGGGAGGGAGCGCGCGGGGAGGGCGGGGACACAGCGACTGAGCTAGAGAAACCCGCTGGGCCCCTCGCATCCTGGAGGCGGAGGCTCCATCCAAGTGTTAGGTTGAACCAGAAGTAACAAAGTAACATGAAGATTTCCCTCGGACTCTGGGTTAGTTGTGAACAATGATAAAGCCCTTTGGCTGGTGACTGTGTCACTCATCTGTCATAAGAAGCCACCCCGGTTGGAGGCATGCAACCCAACATGTGCCCTGGACACTAAAGACAGAAGGGCAACGCTGCCAGTCTCGGCTCTGCGGCCTTCAGAGCCTGCCGCCTCCTGCTGTGCATCGCAGCTGGTTGCACCGTCCCCTCTGCTGAAGTGTCAGTTGCCTGCCCGTTTGGGACCACGGGCTGCGCGTCCTCATGTGCCTCGCGACGCCACGCCTGCACGTGCGCACGCCTGCACGCAGCGGCTCCCATTCGCTGTTGCCACAAAGTGTGCGGAGCAAACCTCGTCACGCTCAGTCGGTGAAATCAGCAGGCGTTCACGGCGCGCGTGCACCCCTGCGTGGCTGTGGGTCGGCCGGTCCACAGCCCTGGCTGCGCGGCTCTGCTTTCCGGCCCCGGGCTTGGCCCACGGTCGTGGCTTCTTTTCACCCCCCAAGGGGTGGCTCGCCAGCCCGCCCCGCCCGGGCAGACGTGCGTGAGGACCGGCTCGGTCACAGCGGCGTTGCGGGCCTCCCCAGGGTCGCATCTGCCAGCGTCACAGGGGCCAGAGCAAGCCACGGAGCCGTGTCCAGAACCAAGGCGGGGGGGTGCGAGGTTCCAGCACGAGGCTTGGATGCCTCACTCCGTTCCCGGGGCGGCGGGTAAGGGAGAGTGGGAAGGGTCCACCGCGAACGCACGCAAGGAACTCTCCGCGCACTTATGTTTCTCCGAACATAACACACTGCACAAGTTTCTCCAAATATAAATATAAATATATATTTATGGATTCTTCTTTTTTAACCCTCGCCGGGGGACATAGCCATTGATCCCAGACCCAGGAAGGGAGGGGGGAGGAGAGAAGCCCCGGGGATCAGCTGCCCCCCAAACGCGCCCTGACCAGGCATGAGACCCGCGCCGAGGCCTGTGCCCCGACCGGGAAACCCACGCGCAGCCTTTCGATGTTCCGAGACAACGCTCCCCCCGACCGAGCCGCACCAGCCAGCGCTGTTTGCGGATTGTTAGGGGTGCGTTGCAGAAGCTCGAGGCCTGGTCTCCACCGACACACGGAGCGTGACGGTAGGTGGACCTTCAAAGCTGCCTCCCATAAGAGGACCATTCAGCGTCTCATAATGAATGGCCATCGGTGCCCATGCTCCCTGACAGGACAGCCACCTCCCCCAAAAGGCTGTCACGCAGGCCCACGTGGGTGACAAACTGCTCCCGTGCCCTCCTGACAGGTTGGAGGGTTTTCTTTGCTGTGCAGCTTCTCCAGAGTAAATGCTCAAGAGACGGAGTCTTCTTATAGCCCTTAGTGGAATGTATGAGAGAAAATTCACTTTTTATGCCCGATAACTCGATTTTACACCTCACTTTGTGGATGGCACACCTGGCATGTGCAATGGGTATGACTTAGGAGAGTATAGGATCCCCAAAAAAGAGCTTTTTAAACAAAATGTCTCCTGAGAGTAACGTTTGATCCCCCAAACGAAAATGGAATCAATTCCTTTTCCGTAATAGCAACTCACAGGCTTTACAATATTTTATAAGTATTTTCACACATGTCTGGTTGGATATTCATAATCGCATCATTAATATAGACAGAGATCTGTATCCTCATTTGCACATGTAGAAATTAAAGCTCACGCCGATGAAATGGAAACTTGATCTTCATCTACGTAATAAAGACGCATTTGATAGCAAATAGAAGACGAGCTCCCACTGGTTTCAGCGGTGAAGCGGGGAAGGGGCGCGGGGGCACGGGCATGGGAGCGGAAGTCCCGCGGCCCACGGGTGGGCTCCGGCCGAGAGAGAGCCGGGCCCTCCTCCTCCGGACACGGCTGCTGCCTGCCGCCCTGTCACGGGAAGGCCGCCGGCAGAACCGGGCCGCGGGCGCTCGGACTCGCCGCCTCTGACTGGGCCCCGGAGCTCCTGCCCACGGAACCCTCCGGAACCCGCCTTACAGGCCCTGCGCACTGGAGGGGGTGGCTCGGCCCCTGGACGACAGGGACAGTCTCGGTGGCCTGCAGGGGCAGCGGGTCCCCAACCGCTCGCTGTGGTCAGGGCCTGTCCCTGGTGCAGAAGCAGAGGCTGAGCGTCCACGCGGAATGGACGGCCGACGGGACCAGGTGGAGACAGGGGGGAAGGAAGGGGCGGGGGCTGATGGACGGTGGGCAGGGGGGTAAAATCTGGCCCTCGCCCTCCTTCCGGGAGCTTCCCCCTGACGTGACGCGTCTTTCACCGATTGATGCGTGTTGATCAGGTCCGGGCTGCCTGACAAGTCCCTACCATCTCTCTCTGTCACGGGGGCACTAGAATGGTGCCCACGTCCTACTACAAGGGGCGACTCGGGGGATTTTCTTATTTCCTGGCCCTTGGCTAAGATTCCAATGAAATATTGGTTCCAGCAAGAGCTTGACCCCCTCTGAGATTTGGTGTTTCAAGACTCTCGCGACTTCTGATGTCGTTCAATTGTCATTTTTGTCCTCCATCAGGTGGGACGGCCACGTGTTTGATGGACGGGCGCCGGCACCTTCTGTCGGTCAGGGCAGCTTGCCTTGGGGGAGCGCAAACATGCCTCATGGAGCCATTTCCCCTGAAGACAGCTCTTGCGTGTCAGCAAATGCGTATCTGTTGGGAATAGATCATCCAAATGTTTGTGGCTAAATATATGTTAGATGTAAAACATGGTTAATGGCGAGCATCTTTGGGCCCGCATGGTTTTATGTCGGTCAATTTAAGGACAGTTTCCAGTCCAAAGCCTTCGGTCAATTTCAGAGGCTCTGTTAACTTTTCCAGGCCACTTAGAAGACCGTTTAGTAAATGGCTGCTTCAGGGCACCCGACGACGACTGTATGGTTTAAAGAGCGAATGTGCTGAAGTTGCCCGACTTCCCTAAAACGCCTCATCTCTCACACGCAAGGGCCTTTCCAAGACTTCGGCAACGGCCTCTCGCGGTGGGTCGGGGGCCCACCATGACGGCGCAGACCGGTGTCCAAAGTCCGCGCTTTAAAGAGAAGGCTGGGGACAGGAGGTCTGGGGGCGCTCACCGCGCCAGAGACTGGGGAAGGACGTGGCTCTCAGAGCTCCAAAAGCACGCGTCGTTGAGGGGCGGTTACCTTTCTCTCTTCCCAGAAAAGGAAAAGTTCCCAAATTATGTTGGAGGAGGGAAGAAGGACCACCCGTGGGCCAAGGAAGGCTGTCTACCACGAACAGTTGTTATAAAAGAGCAACCACCTTTCATAGGTCTCGACGTCTTTTTAAGAAAGATCTCATTTCATTTCCCAAGAAAAGGTGTGCTGATTGCACAGGCCATAGCTCTCAAGGCAAAACCACCCTCCGGGGCGTCTCCCCGGAGACCTTGCGGGCAGCTGCGTGGGCCGTGGCCGGGCGGATGAGCTCGTTGACGGGACCCCCGGCCCCGAGCTCCCCCTCTCGCTCCCTCCGGGTGCTGTGCTTGCCAGGTGCGGAGCTGACATTTTCTGCTGCCCTTCACTTCTTAACATCCCTTCACTTTCTAAACGCTTCATTTTTCTTGGGTTCACAATGGAGCCTCTTTAAACGAGGACGCCTGTCATGCCGTCTGTGGATAGAGCTGAAGCAGCGCCCTGTCTGCTAATGGCGATTCTGGGTCATAAGGTCTAAAGCAGTGGAGCGAGCGCTGGCTCTCCGAACGCCTTTGCCAGCTTCTCCCCGGAACTCGACGCGCCTCTTTCTTTTTAACCTATGACTTCTTGTTTCTCTCATCTCAGAAAACATGTAAATAAAACAGACGAGCTCTTTCTTCCCCAAGTCACCGGGCAGCTTCCTCCCTGCCTCTGCCCTTCAAGCCCCTGTTCTCCAACGATTAGCTGGTTTCTCCACCTTTGTTGCAAGTTGTTTCTGCCCGGATCACGCCACCAAAACTGGCGAGGCGTTAATCCTGATCTTTTATTTCTCAGGGCAACCAGATATTTTTCAGTCCTCCAGTGATTTCCTCTCTCTCGAGTGGACGACTCCTTTCTGAAACTCCTCCACTTGGAAAGGGAACGTGGGGCCTTGTTCCGCTTCCTGCCCGCCCGGCACGCCTCTCCGGCTTCGCCGCCCCCGCCAGCACCCCCCGCTCTCCGGGTCTCTTGCCTGGGCTCCTGAGATGCTGGGCCGCCCCTCGCCCGCCGCCACCCCGGCAGTGGTGACTCCCACACCCACATGGCGGGGCGCACGTCTGAGGGCACTTGGGGTCACGCCTGCACAGGCAGGGGCCGCGGGGCGTGAATGGCCCGCCAGCGCGCAGGAAGCGCCCGCGCACACGAACGCCGGCAGGAGCGCCCTTCGCGCTGCGACCCCGGCCCCAGCCCACACCCAGCGGCCTAGCTGACGTCGCCACAGCAAACGCGTTCCTCAGAGGCTTTGGACGCACCGTGTGCCTCCCCTGAGTCGACGTAATTTGTGCCCGGACAACACGCCCCTACTGGCTGCTGGGAGACAGTGGGCTTCCCTTTGTGACCCTTCCAACCACGTAACTCACGGCAGGGCTAGAGGGCCCTTTCTTATTGAACATAATTGTAGTTTAGGTTGGTTTCTTCTGCTGACGAGAGCGACGGCACGTTTCCTGAACGACCTCCGATGCCCCTTTGGTCGCCATTGTTGAGGGGCGAACGTTGGGTCGCTAGGTTTGGGGGGTCCGTCCACACTCACGGTGGGACAGGGTCACACGTCGATTACCACACGGGGCCACCAATGGGACGCTGTTTTGGGAAAGGCCCCTCGTCCCGCTCCCAGCACGTGGCCTGGCGCCGCCCCTTCCCAGCCACCGGCCGGCCCGCGCCGCGCAGGGCTCCTCTCCGGGGGCTTTTGAAAAGGCGTCAGCAGAGCTCGGGCCACCGCCATGGTCTTTGGGAACAACACACAGACACGCACACGCTTCCCTACAAATACACGCCCACGTATGTACCGGGAATGTCCCTCGGGGACGGGACGCGCATGCGAAGTGGAGCCGTGTGGACCCGCATCACCCTCCAGGGGCCCCGGGCGGCACAGACTCGGCCTGAGGGCGCGGGGCCTCGGAAGCGGCGTCTTTGCGGAAGCCCCAGGCGCCCGGACGTGGTCCCTGCCGGGCAGGCAGCTCCTCGCCGGTCCGGGCGACCACAGAGGGGGCGTCACACCTCGCCGGCGGCCACGCCCGGGGTCCAGTGCCCTGCTGCTGCCCCCGTCCCAGCCCCACCCCGACCCCTGGCCGCCAGGCACAGCCCTCGGGCTCCCGCCAGGGGCCCGCCGAGCCCTCCCGGCCTCGGGGCATCGCCGCAGACTCATGGGCAAGGGCCCCCTCGTGGGCAGGGGGACGTTTTCGAATGAGACACAGGCGGTCCCCCGGCCGTCTCCTTCCCCCTCGCAGCAGGTGCCCCCATTGTGACGTCACAGACCTGTTCATGTCACAGGGGCTTCATTCCGGCCCCGCTGCGCTTCAGCTTCTAGAGGCGCAGGTGTCCACGCAGCGGGGTGGGGAGGGGACCCTCGGCCAGGAAGCGGGCGCCTCTGTACCAGCCCCGGTTCCGACACCAGCGAGCCACACCGTGTCGGCGTCTGCGTGTCCCCACGGCTCCGCGGCGGAGGGAGGTGAGCGCGGGCGTCCCGGGCCCTGGTGGGAGGCTCCGAGCCTCAGGAGCGCTGGGGGGAGACGGCGCGCCCTCGGGGAGCGGCCTGGGGCTGTGCGCGCGGCGGTGCTCCCCGCGTCTGCCCGGGGCACGCCCCACGTGCAGGGTAGGCCTGCTCCGCCCCTGCACAGACCATGGGGACCGTCCTCAGAGCGAGGCGGCTCAGCTGCTGCCAGTCCAGGCAACGTGAGGCCGGCCAGGACTGACCGGCGCCCGTGTGAAACCCTTGGCTCATACAAAACCGCCCATGACCACGGGCCGCCTTTCCCGCCCCCTGATGAGGCGACCGACTTCCGGGGGCGGCGCAGGGCTCCTCCCGCCACCTCGTTTCGCGGCGGCGAGTCGCCGTTTACACGGAGCCTGCCCGGCTCGCAGCCGCGCTCCTTCCCCGCGTTCGCTGAGTTGGCCTGGCGGCCGTGGCCACACTGAACATCAGGTGCGGGCGTGTGACCGTGGCCGGTGAAGACGGCGAACACCGACGTCGGCGAGGCGGGCGGGCCGGCGACCGCAGACCGTGGCTGTCGGGACAAGGGCTGCGGCGGTGCCCGCATGAGCCTTTCTGCGCGCGCCTGTCCTGGGAAGCACTGAGGGGCACAGGCCCGCCGGTCCTCAGCGAGAGTGCGCAAAGCGAACTAAAGACTATGCACATGTGCACACAGGTGTGCGCCGACATGCATGCACGCTGCACGCATATGTCCACATGCATGTGCTTTGTTTTTAGGGAACGGCAGGTTTGAGTGGGGGGGGTGAAGCGAGGAGAGGTTCTTACAGGACGTCAGCGGTGTCAGCGCGAGAAGAGGTGGGGCCAAGAGCCTGGGCCACCCAGGAAGGGGCTCCGGGGACAGCGCAGGCGGGAAAGGGGGCGTCTAAACCGGGGTCAGGGCCTCAGGGGGGAGAGGCAGGAGCGGCCGGGACGGAGCTGAGCCGTCAGGGACCGACAGTCCACGCGGCCGGCGCGGTGGTTGGCCGGCTGTGGTCATCGCGGTCCCCTCGGCCCCACCTCGTCTCCGAGTCCCCGCCGGTGGGCGGCGCTGACAGGGCTGTGAGCGGGCAGAACCTCGAGAGCCGAGGAAGGAAGGTGAGAAACAGAGGGACAGTGTTAACCGCCCAGCGCCCTGCCCGGCTCGGTTTGCCCCAGACGCCCATGCGCAATGGAACACGTGTTTCGGTGGCATGTTGGCGTTCGGGGAAAATCGAGTCTACGTTTGAATGAACGGTGAATAGTGCTTTAGGTTAAGGGAACGTCCAGTGTGTGAGCGAATGCTGGAGCGCCTGCCCTGGAATCTCAGAATCGAAGGCCGTTCTCCCAGACGCGCGGCCGTGACCGCCCGAACCGTGGACGGGGAGGCGGTTCTCGGAGCTGAGCCTCGTGTGTGGGCCGTGGACCTCTGAGGTGGGGCGCGCGTCCCCTGGCGCGGAGGGGCCTCACTGACCCAGCGGCCGAGGCTTCCTCCTGCAGAGCCTGCGAGGGGCCTGTGAAGCTCAGCTGGGGACACACAGGTGCACAGCCAGGGAGGCGCCACCAGGTGGCACCTAAGCACTTCCTTTGTCCGCCTGTCACTCTTGATGTGGGGAAGAAGCGTGGCATCCGCCATTCCTGCCCAAAAGGGCGAAGTTAAACTTCTTTCAATACATTAGGCACAGTACACTGCGGCTAACGACAGCACGTGGTCTGGTTAGTGCACCAGGCCACACTTTGCAGTAAAGCAGACACATGACACTGGGGACGTGACCAAAATGCGCCCTCAGGTAAGACACTGAGGCCGCTGAGCACTCCGTGCATCGCCTCGGGTCTCACGGCGCCGCTACCCGAGCCCTCCCCCCCACCCACGGCTCAGTCCGCGTGGCAGCCATGGGGCAGGGACGTGCGCCGCTCCTTTTGTAGCAGAGGAGAGGGATGCTCCGCGCGGGGGCCCCAGGGGACGCGGTCGGCCAGGCGCAGGGCTGGTCCGGTCGCCGACCGGCTCCTCAAAGCCCAGAGCTCAGCCAGGGTGCCCCCTGGCCCCCGAGGTCCGCGCCCCCGGCATTGGCTCCAGTCCAGAGTGGCGTTTCCACGTGGAACGGCTGGGATTTAAAATTGGGGGGAATCTTCCAGCTTTACGTTGACAAACTTCTGCTGAATGTCCTTCCCGGTGAAAGAAAGTGACAAACGGTGAGGACGAGCCATCCAGCCACAGGCGCGGGGGACGGCACGGCAGGGAAGAGACGGCAGGGAAGAGACGGCCGTGCCTTCGTGGAACCTGGGCGCTTGCCTGGAGCCGCTTGAGACGGGCGCCGAGAGGACCCCTGACTAGCCTTTCTCGCTCATCGGACCCCCGCGTTTTTCCTCTCCAACGCTGAACCGCAGACGGCGCCGCGCAGTGCTTCTCCCAGTAGACTCGCAGAGCCAGCAGGGGACGGAAGACACGCTCTCCGGGTCCGGGGACCGTCCCCTTTGCCGGGCGCCGGCCTGGCGGGCCGGGGTGGACCGCACACAGAGCCGCACGCCAGCGAGCCCCCGCCCACGCGGACAACGGCCTTCATCTTAATTATGCGACTCACTCCCAGGCAGAGTCAGATTAATGTACCTGCTACAGCACCACCCCGTCTGTCTAATTACTGTAAATCGTAAAACGTTCGGGAGGTGTTAGGAAGCAGAACGCGGTGGTTCCTGCGATTTGAAAACATCCTAATTAGGATGTGTTCTCGGAGGACAGGCCTCCGGTGCCGCCTCTGGGAAAAACAGGGCGGGTTTTCACGGAGACAGAAGCAGAACCAGACCGGCGCGGGCCGACGTCCCCTGGAGGAGCACCGGGAACAAAGGCAAGAGACAGCGGAATCTGTCCCGGGCGGGCGCTGCGGTCCGGTCGGCCTCCCCGCCCCCCGCACTGCGTAGTCGAGGTTTAAGGGGCCGCTGGAGGGGCGGCCTGGCCGCCCAGAGCCCGGCCGCCCCGGCTGTGGGCACGGTGCTGCGTCCCCCGACCGCCGCCGCCCAAAGTGACCGCAGGCCTGGGTGCGGGAGGGCTGTAAGCGTGGAAGTGCAATGGGCGTTGTCTCTGGCACCTGCTGCAGAGGTTCCCAGCCTTTTAGGCTCCCGCGGCCAGTTCACTTCCTTGCCCACCACTCACTCCCTGCTGGGCGGCCTGTTTGAGAATATGGGCTGTGCTGGTGTCCGGCGTAACCTTGGGAGGGCGGGGCGCAGGGGGTACCACCGCGAGGAAACGCACCTCTGCTCCGATTTCACTCATCGATTTAACGCAGGGCCATTGACTCTCTGCCGTGGAGCAAGCGACTCTGCTGGACGGAGAAGACGCCAGATACACGAGCCTCTGACCTCCAGGAACGTAGCAGCCAACGGACGGGATGGGTAGGAAACCCGGAGGGAGCTGTGCCCGCGCCGCGTGCGACACTAGGGATGGCACAGCCGCGCGGGACACGGGGCGAGGGCCCCTCTTGGTTTCGCGGAGCCTGTGAGTGAGAAGGCCTGGGCCGCGGTGTGCTCCCGGTCGGGGCCAACCGGGGGAGTTGCCATCTTTTGCCACGTGTAATGCGTGCCCACGTTTTTGGCCCAACTTTCAGGGAAAAAACAAATCTTTCACTTTAATAATTTTTAAAAATTCAATTATTTATTTATTTATCTATCTGTAGAAACAAACCCCATTATTGTATTCCAGGGTCCTGTTTTGCATACAGACATCGTTATTGCTTCCTGGAGGGACACTTTTAACCCAGAAGCATAAGTAAAAGAATTAAAAACATGTATATAGACACGGGACTAGTACTACCCATGTATAATGCATATCCTTATTTTTCCCTCAGAAATCTGGGCAAAAAATGTACATTATACACCAAAAAATATGGCAAGTTAACCGCGCAGACAAGTGTGCGTCCGCACAGCCCGGAGCGGAGGGAGCCAGGACACGGCCCTGGCGCCCAGAGTGAGCTTAGAGTCGGGGCTGCGAGAGTCCAGGCTTCGTCCTCTAAGTGTTGAGAAGACGTGGAAGGGTCTCAGCCAAACGCCTCTGACCTTTAGAAAGGCCCCTGGCAACGCCTTTCTAAAGACGAGCAGGGGCAACGGAGCCAGGTGCTGGGCACGCCCGTGGGGGAGGTCGCAGTTCGCTGACCAGGAGCAACGAAGGAGATGGCAGAGTGGGGTGATGGGAAGGCTCTTCCAGAAACCGCCTCCACTGGATGCATGATCGACTCCATGGTGGGGGGCGGCGCGCAGAACGGGGGTCCTCCGGGGCCTGACACCGCATCACGCCTTCCGACGGCAGCCTGGTGGTCCGGCGTGCGCCAACGCGGAGAACAACGCGCGCGGCTGCGGAAAGGCGCTGGGTGGACGGCTGGGACGCTAGAAGGGCGGCGGAGCTGGAATCGCACCGACGTATGGACGCGCTTCTGAGTGTCCTGTCTGGGGGTCGCTTCTTCCACAGCTTCGGGACGTGCGAGCGAACGCGGCCATCGGGAGAGACGCAGCACCGCCCGCGGCGCCTCAGCGAGGACTTCCCTTCAGCCCCCAGCGCGACGCTCACCCCCCCGCCGGCGCGGCACGTCTGCCGGCCTCGGGGTGATGCCCTCGGCACCCCCTGGCTGGGCTGGTGTCCTGGCTCAAGGGCAGCGCGAAGCACGAAAGCCAGGAGCCTGGGAAGAAGCAGGCGCACTGGCCGCGGGCCAGCAGGAAGCGGGGCTGAGGGCTGTTCTCTGCGGAGTGTTCTCTGAGCGCGTCCTGGGCGCCCAGCCCTGCGGCGAGGGCCGGCCGGGGAGCCGGCGGGCGCGGAGGTGGCTGGCGCGGTTCGGGGGCAGAGCCGGGCGGCGCAGGGGACGGAGCCGGAGCGGTGGAGGCGTTTCGCGCCTCATCCCGGGTTTCCTGCCCGTGCAGGCCACGCCCGGGTCATGGCGACGGACACATCTTATTAATAACAACCACCGTGCTGCCATGGGTCAGGCGCACCCACCACACGTCGGCTGGCGCTGGGTGGGTCTTAAACAGCTTCTAGAGAGACCCCGCAGCTTTATAGGGCATCTCTTGGAAGCCCCGTGGACAAGAACACGCCATACCCGTGTTCACAGTGGTAACGTATGACTTCATGGATTCGTGAATTCTGGGAAAACCCATGAGGTTCACTTAGTTTTACAATATAAAGCATAATATAGCGCAAGATGTGGCTATTTCCTGAAATGGCGCGGTACCCCACCCACTGCATGGCAGTCGTGAGAAGACAGGTCTGCAAAAAAGCCCCAGAAAGGTGAAAAAAATAAATAAATAACTCCCCTCGGTCAAGCAGCTGCAGGAAGCGAGCTTTGTTAAAACAAAGCGCCATGTGGTTATGGCCTCGCTGGACCCCCCCAACGCCCTGGCTCCGGTGCGCTGGGCAGATTCACCTCCAACGCTCGCTGTGGTTCGCGGGAGGCAGGCATACCGCGCAGGACTTCCCCTTGACAAGGGGCATCCTTGTTTTGCTTAAGACAAATTAAAAACCCCATGGCCTCGCTGTTCGCAGGGTACTGGTCTCTTGAGTGAACGCTGTTTGGAAGCAAACAGCCCTGTGCAAGAGCAGGAACCGCCGTATCAGAGTTCAGAGCAGAAAGAGGAAACGTTCTAAATAGTTCGGACAGAAAAGGCCCCCTTGGCACGAGGCGCTGACCCCGTTTGGTAAAGCTGGTAAGCGGGGGTGGGACATGCTGCTACTGCATCTTCAGGTGACATCCTAGAAACTGCGCACAGAAGGTCCAAACGTGCTGCGGCCACAGAGGCGTCAACCGAAAGCTCTGGGGACTAACAAGGAGGCACAGTGTCCCTGGGCCCTGGGCGGCCGCCGGCAGTGCCCTGTCTTCACCAGCAACCTCTGCCCGCGGCGCCCGCAGCCGGAGGGGACGCCTGCCCTCGCTCGTGCCTCCCCGCCTGGCCCAGCGCCACCCACGGCCGACGCAGGCCGGTCACGGGGCCGGGGAGCCCGGGGACACGAGGGTCTGCACCCCGCGACACCGGGCTCCCAGCTCCGAGGCGCAGGCTCCAAACCGCCCCCTGGGCTTCCGCAGGCTTTGTCCGCGAGGCTCTCTGTAGACGGGTGGTCCGAGGTTTAAGTTCCGTTTTCACTCCCCTCTGTCCTCCTCCCGGGAAAACAAGGAGCGGTCTCTTTAACACTCTTTTCCACGCGTGAAGGAGTCAGAGGCACCCGGGGCCTCACGCCTGTTTGGGGCGTGAATGAAGGAGCACAGGACGTCTCCGCTCCGATGAGCGAGGGGAGAGGAAGGCTGCGGCGGCGTGAAAGTTGCTCCCGTGGACTCCGAGGGCAGCCTCCGGGAGCGCCCGCTCGCTCTCCGATTAACCTCATTCCGGGTGGCCTTGACCCTTCCCGTGCAGCGGCGTTGCGCTGAGCCGTGTGGGCCACAAGGCGCTCGCGGAGCCAGGCAGGCCCACTGTTGGGTCCGAGGCTGTAAAGGATGAGACAGAAAGCGCAGCGTCTGGTCGTGAGTCTCCCTGATCTCTCCCTTCTCTCTTCTTGGCCGCAGGGGTCAAAGGTGTTCCTGGGACTTGAGGTCCTTGTCCCCCACGTGGGCGTGGCCAGCCTTTGACAGACCCTCCCCAGTTCCTGCAGGGCCCTGGCCCAGATGTGCGGTTCCCCAGAGGAAGGCCGTGGGAACAGTGCCGGAGCCCCCGCGTCTGGACGTGTGTGCGGGGACGGGCGTACCTCTCGCTGCGCTATTCCACGGTGAGACGCCGGCCCAACAGCGAGGGAGGGGGGTCTCACCGTGACAAGCCGAGGCGCTGTCTCGGACTCAGGGGCGCCTTCTAAGGAATCAGAATACTCTTCCAGGGAGTCCCCTTCGCCAACATGAAGTTGGAATCTGATTTTTTACTTTGGAAAGATCTAACTTGCTACCTGATCTGTGAATAATAGTGTAACCTTGGTCCCCGCCAACCCACACCCCCAAGAAAAGACAGAGCACAGAGAGAGAACAGGCGTGCATCTCAGGGGGAGGCCGGACAGTGGCCGGGTGTGGCCGGCGCCGCACCCCCTCGCGCACACCCGGTGTTCAGAGCCGGTCCCCGTCGAGTTGCTCTCACAGGTGAGTTTGGGCCATGCAGCCCGTTCTGCAACCAGTGCTGACGTTAACCCTCACGCCCCAGGTGACGAGTCTCCTATGCGGCCTCTGTCGCCGCCTCTCCCTTCGTTGCTGGGACCTTGGGGTCCCACAGCCACCAGGCGTCTGACCCCAAGTCAGACTCGGTCAGAGAGAACAGAAGCCACGCAGGCACGCACGGCGTTGTGTCGCATGATTTCAGGACGTGCCTCTTCCACAGGCTGGCCTTGGCTCCCCGGCTGAGGGTGGGGAGGCATCAAAATAAATTAGGACTCCCACGGGGTAGCCTTTCCTCCCATCACCGACAGGCAAGTGGCCCGTCTCACGGGGGACCCTCTTTGGGCCGCGGGCCTCCAGTCCCTCGGCAGCCTGGTGTGTGGGGGCCGGTGAGCAGGGAGCAGGCACGCGGCCGGCGGCGGGAGCACAGGTGGTCAGGATGCGGCGGCTGTGGGAGCCAGAGGCCCGTTCCGTCCGGGACGCAGAGGGATTAGCCGGGAGAGGCCGGGGAGCCAGGAGCCACGCGTCCCTGCGGCTGGGTGCCCGTTGTTTCCTCCGAATCTCCTTAGCTGGGACGGCTCCGACGGCAGCGCTCCTCTTGTTTAATAGACTCCGAAGCTCTTTTGGAGCTGAAACGTATTTCACTCGCACGTAAAACACTCTTTATGCCAGAATGCGGGTGCCACAGTTGGTACCCCGGTGCTCCGAGAGAGCGTTTCGAAGAGGTCCCCCAAGACTTCGCCTGCATTTACCATATTTAAAGGGATGATTATAATAACTCTGAACTCCAGGACGAGCGCAATGGAAGCAGAGGCACGGGAGATGGGACTACCTATCACCGTCTCTCAGGGGAGCGGCCGCAAGAAATATTTTTAAAGATGCCTGTGACCCAGGCAAGGCTCAGCCCACCGGGCGCACGGGGTCAGCACCCGCCGCCCTGTCAATCCATCGCGCGGGTGCTCGGGGGCCGCCCTGCGCTGTGAATTTTGTTAATGAAGAACTGTCCAAAGGCATTGGCTTCATTTAGGAAGCAATGTTCTTCTCTGAGGCCTTAGTCTTATTTGAGGAAATCCATAGGGGACACATCACGTCAGAGTTCAGAGGGAGGGGCGACGTGTTATCATTCCCCAGATCTTTGCAAGCGTCCCCTGAAGCAGAAAGGATTCGACGATCAGATTTTGCTTTCTGCTTTTTTTTAATGTTTCAAAACACACCTATAAAAGGGAAGCACCAACACCCTTTTAAAAGGGTGCCAAGCCACTTTCAACCCTCGTGAAATGTTTTGATTTGGTGCAATGGACTGCTCAGGCCTCAGAACACTTAGTCGTATTTCACAGAACTCGACTCTTCCCTTTGGGCAGCTGAGGTTGCCAGCGAGGAAACGCCTGCGCCGCTGCTTTCTCGGGCCACTGGGATGCCAAGGAGACGCAGCGTGTCCCGCGGCCGTGCCGTCCCAGCGGGGACTGTTTTCGATACACCCTTTTGCGGGGACTCTGTGGGAGTGGCCTGTGCGTGTGGGACGGGAGTGGGTGACTTTGAACTGAGAGCTACGCCTTCTCCGAACCCACCGTTCCAGGCCAGGAGGGCGGCTGCTGCCTGTGACTCACAAGGTCGGACGCGGTTGTGCAAAGAGTTGTCTTTATTCTGGTAAATGGTGCTCTATGGAACTGTCAAAACACGGCTGGGCGGCTACCGCCCAGCATCGGGAGCACGTGCCAGCTTCCCTCTGAAATGGCCCGGGGCGGGGGGTCCCAGAGCCACTGCAGGGTGAGGAGGGGACGGCGAGAATGCCGTGGCCCGGGGCGTCGCCCCGCAGCCGGACAGGCGGACAGCACAGTGGCGGCGGTGGCCGGAGGCCTCGGCTGCGCCCCCGACCGGTTTGCGCGCTCCCTCGTCTGTGAGTTTGGCGATGGAATCAGAAAGTTGGCGACGAGTTATTTCCTCCCTGTGCCCCTTTCTTTCTTTTCCTTCTTCTCCGCCTCCTTATGTTGTTTAATTCACCCCATCAACCGTGTTTAGTGAGCACCTACTTACAGACACTGTGGACAGAATGAAGACCAAGCTGAACACAGTCGCCCTGGAGTTTACATCTTAGAGGCTCGAGACAGACACTGAACCAAAACTTCACGAACGGCTAGTGCCGGCGGTGGGACGAACAAGGTGGCCGGTGTTCCAGGGGCATTCGCAGGCCGGGGCCCGGGCGTCTTCCAAGAGGGGGGCCGCACCGCCGCAGGCTGGAGCCGTCATCAGCTTGCTTCCTCAGTCCTGTGCCAGGGACGGCTGGGCGGCAGCCGGAAGCCCAACAGAGCCCGTTCCCTCTCGCAGGCCTTGTGTTGTTCTCGCGCCGCGCTCTGTGTGCCTGTGAGGGTCTCCCGCGTCTGCAGGCACCACCGGGCGTGTGAGGAGAGGACAGGGCCCCCGGCGGCGCGGCCCGCACGCCTCTAGTTGGATCCCGGACGGCCCTCAGGCTGCGCCACCAAGTGACCGTGTGCCCGCGAACATGCGCGGCCTGGGGGGTGCGTCCTGGCTGCGCGCTGCCCCCGCGTCCGCTGAGGGGCGTGCATTTCGGTGACGCCGGCCCTGGGCAGGGAGGACAACCTCTGTCTGCCAGACCAAGGCCACGCTGCCAGCAAGAAGGGGTGGCCCGCTGCCGGCTCAGAAGTGACCCTCCATTAAAAGAACAATTACTAGAACATGTAGCTGCAAAGAACTGTCTTATTCCACTCACCGTTCTAGGGCTAAGAATCCCGTTTCCTTGACTTTTTCTCACAAGAACAGCTGAGTCACCCTCACCATGTGGTCACGCCTTTGCATACACACTGGCTCCCCAGCGTCCCCTGCCGCCTGGGACTCAGACGGGAAGCGGGCACGGTGTGCAGGGTTGCCATCGGCACCTTCCCCAGACAACGCGTTTTGCCGGAGGAGGCAGGAGCCTCTAAGTCCTGTTGTCACCTCGGTGCCCTGGGGCTCAGTGGTGGTTTCGATAACAAGCGCTGCCGATGGGGGGCGGTCCCCCAGAACCTGGGCGCCTGCCGCCGTAACGGCCACGTCGCCGCGTGAGCGCTGCGTGTAGCCGCGCGGCTCGGCTGACGGCTTGTGCGCTTCTCGGCTACGTGTCCGAGGAGCTGATTTTCCCGTGGGACGGTCCGGAGGAGTCGATGTGGGGCAGGTATGTTGGGCGGGGGACGGGTTGTGAGAACCACCACGCGGGCCAGGCCTGAGCGGGACCCTCACGCGCAAAGGACGCCGTGACGCACACGGTGACCTGTCTCCCGCAAATACGTTGGACGTGGAGCCTGGGAAGAACGAGGCAATGGCAGCCGAAACTTTCCCGTCGCTCTGGAAATGGCGAGGCATATCGCGGACATTTTGTGGGTTTATATTTTAAAGGGTCTGCGGTATAGTATTGATTTGAATGATTCGAAATTTCATACAAAATTTCATTACCTTTTACCTCGATGAAATTCACTAAGGGAAGAAATGTGACGGAAATGGGCTACCGCGGAATGACTCTCCTAGTCACGGGGGGCGGCCGCTCCGCCAGCGGGCGCTGCCATCGGCCTGGGACGCAGGTCTCGCCAGCCCCGAATCTGGGCCACGCAGGCGGCGCTCAGATGGCCAGGCTTAAAATACTCACAGTCAAATTAGAAATGATGCTCCCGGGGCTGCTCCCTAAAGAAACAGAGAGGAGACCGGTAAAGGCTGGTGCACGAAACCCTTCCTCACGGCGCCCGTCAGCAGTGAGGAGAGAGGAGACAGCCGGCGCCTTCATTCGCACGGGGCCAGCGAAACACAATTACCGTTGCGTCTGCGTGGTGGAGAGCCGCACCGGGGGACGTCCAGAAAGGTGCAGAGCCGTAGGCATAGGACCGGACATTTAAGCTACGAAAATGAAAAGGTAAAATAAAAACGGATAATAGTGACTATGGACAGGAGGAGGAGGCGAGCATGAGGCAGAAGAAACAGCCTTGGTTATGTCCAGTTTTGGATTTGGAACCAGAGAAATGTTTTCTATAACCATAGAATGTGGAAAAAAACAGCCCTTCAACTCCAAAGGAATATGAACCAAGAGAACCTATGCACCGAGCTAAGGGCTTCACGGTGCAAAGGAGCGTCACTTCGAGAAACTTCGAGTCCCAGTGACGTGCACAGCTCACGGAATCTTCCTCAAGGACAAAGATACGGTAAAAAAGCAAAAACAGAAACAAAAAAACAACTTCCAATGTTATCTGTAATAATATTGTTATAATTTTGATTGTTACTTTGAAATTATTACCCACTTCTTTTGGGGCAAAACAAATATGAAGCTTTTACGTCATTAGGAAACATGACTTTACATGTTAAAGGAAAAAGTACAAATACAGAGTCAAAGAAGTTGAGCAAAAGCTCTACGTTCCAACATTTGAACTGAAGTCATCAGAATACATACATGACGCCTTTTGTCTCAACGCCGTGTTTCCCAGGCCTGTGTCCGGAAAAGCCACGAGGCCGCGGCCGCCCCGGTGCCGGCCGGGGGCCCTGCTCTCCGTGCCCAGGCGGCTTGTCGGGCAACTCCTCCTCAGAAAACAGATGAGGTCGCTTGGCGAGAGGGCCGAGTCCAGGTTTAGGGCAGAGAAATGTAAGATGGGCCTGGAGTAGCTTCTTGCACCCCCAGACACGGACGCCCCTGTGCCCGTGACCACAAGCAAAGGAAATTAGAGTCAACCTAGGAACACAGCCCCGTCCCAGAGACTGGGGGCGAAGGCCATCAAAAATAGCGACAATGGCAATGGATCGAAAGGCACCAAAACACAACACGTGTAAACCCATAAAGATACCAAAACAAGGTAAATAAAGGAAACACATCATGCACGTCTCTTCCTTTCCTCGGCAAACTGTACCTCACTTCTACTGCAATTCATTTTATTTTCGCGTTGAGATCACATTCCCCCCGCCCCCGCCTTTCCATCTTCCTTAATAAGCCTGGGCTGGGCGGGGGCCGGGGGGGGCGCAGGGGAGGAAAAGATTTGAGAATGCAAATCCCCACTTTGTAACTCAAAAGCCAAACACAAACTGTTTAACTCACGCTTTGCCGCCTCGGTTGTAACCGAACACAGCGAGGCTCCTCTCCCACGTTTGCAGTGGGAATCTGGCCAAGCCCCCGGAGGAAAATCTCAAAATAAAACTATGGGTCCCTGGGGACTGGGTCCCTGGAGTTTTGCTCCCAGGTGCTGCACCCCAAGCCCCCGGCAGCGCGTCGGCCGCAAGTGGGTCTCCTGCTCTGGCCTGGAGTCCCCGGCAGGCATGTCTGGGGCACCTGCCCCAGGAGTCAGGACGCCCAGGGTCCCGTCTGTGTCTCCAGGCTCGGGGGCCAAGATTTGCCCTGCACCCTCCCCTCACTTACGGTCCCAGCCGCAATGCTTTCTACTTAAGATAAAGTGGCTGCTTCCAAGCTCCTTACACGGGGACCAGACACAGTGAGCCCACCCATCGCTGTGACTGCACCGGCCGCGTCCCCCAGACGGCGTTCCCACAAAGCGCGGGCGGACGGAGAAGGCCGCTGCCTGCAGTCCATCCTCACAGGCCAACCCAGGGTTCCCAGTTGACGGCGGCCGGTCCCCACGCAGCGGGGCCACCTAGACGCGTCCCAGCCTTCCCACGAAGGGCCCCGCGTGAACGGGAGCCTCAGAAGCCGCACGCTCAGGCATCTGCCCTCCCCTGGGGAGCAGCCACAACAGCTGACCTCGGGCGTGAGATGCCATTTTTTTGTTTGTATTTTGAAAAATTTCGCACGCACAGCACCCCTGGGAGGCACCCCCCTCTTCCCCCTCAACGGCCTCTCACACAGGAGGAAGCCCGGGGGTGTCCAGCCCCTTCTGCGTGTGCCCCCTGCTCGGAGTGTGACACCTCCCGTCCCAGCCCAGCCGTCGGCCCAGCGCCCGATCGCTACACTGTCAGCAGCTAATTAAGAAGGTGTTTCATGCGCTGCCCTCCCAGAACTTTCTGTTCAGGAAGTAGGTTCCAGCCCTTGTGAGGAGCTCAGGGAAGCCATTCAATGGCGCGAAGCTACCCCAAGCCAAACGCCACCCATGTGTCCCTCTCCAGGCGCCGCGCGAGGCCGCGGTGGACGGCGCCTGCGGGGCCCTCGCTTTCTGCTCCGCCCGCTCCCCAAGGCTGCGGCCGGCCCGAGGCGGCTCAGGGGCCGCCTTTGTTTCTCAGGTCACCGGCCTGGGTGGGGGCCGGCAGAGCACCGCTCATGTTTGCGGTGGCCTCGCTGCCACCCTCGCGGCGGGGTCTGTGTTTCTTTTTCAAATAAATAAAATGAGAGGTGCTCAGCCTGCGGCCGTTCGGCCGTGTATCTCCAAAGTGCACATGCCCGGAAGCTGCTTCCACTTTTTATTTGGAACCTCTCTGCCGGTCGACAGTGGGGAAAATAAAGCGGGACCGAGCGGTCCCTTTCCCTGCCTGCAGCAGCGGGTTGTGGACTGTGTTAGCGGCGTGACGGGGTGACAAAGAGCTTCCCTTAAAAGATAACGAAAGAATCCGGAGAGGGCGGCGGCTTTGGTTTTCGCGTAAAGCACTTCGCAGGCGTCGGCGGGGCCGGGGGGAGGGGGCGCGGGCCGTTGAGGTCGTTCGCTGGCTCGTGCGCGCGGGGTGCGGGGCGGCGGCCGGAGGGCAGGCCGCGGGCGCGTCCGGGGCGGGGCTGCCTCCGGGTCCTGCTGCTCCTGTGCCCAGAGCATCGGCCCAGCCGCGCGGCCTTCTGTGGAACGCGGACCCTGGGGCCCAAACTTGTCGTCTGAATTTCTCTCCCAGGAGTTTGAGCCTGAGCTGCAGTCATATAAGGCAGGAAACCGGTTGGTGCCGGCTCGCTCTTGCCATGAAGAGACTTTGTGAGGGGTCGAATTGCTTCTCACTCAAAAATATAGTCAAGTCCTAACCCCTGGTACCTGTGAATATGTCCTTATTGAGAAATAGGGTCTTTGGCCCGTGGCCGGGTTGTTCAGGTGCTTGGAGCGTCATCCCAATACGCCAAGGTTGTGGGTTCAGTCCCTGGTCAGGGCCCATGCAAGAAGCTACCAATGAATGCATCAGTAAGTGGAAAAACAAATCGATGTTCCTTCCTTCCCTTCTTTCCTTCCTTCCTTCCTTCCTTCCTTCCTTCCTTCCTTCCTTCCTTCCTTCCTTCCTTCCTTCCTTCCTTCCTTCTTTCTTTCTTTCTTTCTTTCTTTCTTTCTTTCTTTCTTTCTTTCTTTCTTTCTTTCTTTCTTTCTCTTTCTTTCTTTCCTTCTCTCTCCCCCTGCTTCCCCTTCCTCTACTCACATCAAAAAATGAAAAGAAAAATTTAGACATAGGGTCCCTGTGGACACAGCCGAGTTACGGTGAGGTCCTGCTGCGTCAGAGTGGCTCCAGTCCCCCATCGGTGGACGCAGGCGCAGGGGCGGGGCCGCCAGGTGAAGAAGGGGACAGAGACTGACCGCCGCCACGTGGCCAAGAACCAAGGAGGGGCCGGGACCACCCGAACCGAGAAGCCGCAAGAAAGGATCTTCCCTTGGAGTCTTCGGAGAACGTGGAGTCATCATTCTGCTTCCACCTTTCCTGGGACTCTAGGCTTCAGAGCTGAGAACATACAGTCCTGTTGTTTTAAGTTGCCTGGTTGGTGGTCATTTGTTCCCTTAGCCAGAAGAAAGGACCGCGCCTTCCTTTTGCCTCTTCAGCTCAGGCCTCCTGAGGCCCCCGTTCCCGGTCTATTTCCAGGCCTAACACGCCAGTGTCTCCTCTATTGTTGGGGTTCCCCCATACTCTTTCCAATAGCCTCCCTCTGAGCCAGGGGCGTCCAACCTTGTGGCGCCGCTAGGCCACGCGGAAGAAGAATTGTCGTGGGCCCCACATTAAATCCACCGTGACACATAATCACAACACAGTCTCGCCATGTTTTAGCTGACGATTTTGGGTCGGGCCGCATCACAGCCGCCCAGGTCGTGTGTGGGCCGTGGGCCCCGCCGCCGAGCAGCCTGGGCATTTCTTGCTGCCTTCCTAGGTGTGACGTGGCATTGGTAGCTGCTCAGACAGACTTTCCCACGGAAGGTGCCCCAGACGAGAGGCGAGGCAGGCAAAGGGGGAGCCCCGTGAGATGTTAGGTGACCACGTCGTCCCGGAGGTCGGCCCGCAGGTCGGTTCATTTCTGTGCGTGTGGGATGCGCCGTCACCTGGCTTAACGTTTACCGTGAGTTCTGGGGGCAAAGTCTGAGAAGCTACGTGTCAGCGTCTAGGTTTGAGCCCAGCAGGGAGGCCGAGCGTTATTCTACGGTAGAGAATGACTCAGGGGTGAGGAGTCACTGCCCCTTGGGACACTGGCCAGTTTTATAACTAGCCGAGCAATGCCTTCCCCACATTATTTTTCCAAAGTCTCTATGACTCTCACTCCACTAATTCTCCTAGGAACCAACTTTGCCTTTTGCTGATGACCCCATTAATGAGTAGAATCAGTCTGGCTATATTTTTATGAAAATTATTATATTTTTAACTTTTAGATAATGATACTTGGACATGTACAGACAAGATGACAGCACTTGAGGATATCGGTAGCTCCAGACGCGCAGAGGGACTATTTGCGAACATAGCCACAGGCAGGAGCGAAGAGGTTGACATTAAATGGAAAATGGGAAAGGACTTCAGTGCTGAGAGAAGAATTATATATATACACACACGCACACATATAATTCTAAAAATCCTCCTCACTGAAAAAGTATTAACACAGAAGCCGCCAAGTGTCTCTGAAAGTCCGAGACAACTCACTGACGATCTGGTCCTCAAGAATCACATTAAATATCTTCATGTCCGTGTCGTTTCGCCTAGTTCTTTGGACAAAACCGAACCTGGACACCGAAGTACAGGCCATTAAGTGACCTCTGGAAGCAGGGAAAAGAGCTGAAAATTAACAGTGAGTTAGAGGAAGCTGGCGGGAAACGTAGGCCATTTTCTACGGCCCGAGCAGACTAGCTCTCACTGCACGATGGAAACAACAAAGAATGAGCAAACCACATCCCATGACAGACACGGCGTAGGACTCACACGAGTGCATATGTGCGTGTGCATGTATATGTGCGAGTGTGCGCGAGCATGGGCTGCAGTGGTCCCAGCCGGGCGGGTGTGACAGAAGGCAAAGGACGCGAGGCCGCCGCCCCTTCCCAGGGCGGCCGCGTGCCCGGCGCTAGGAGAGCCTCGCCGGGCGAGACCTTGCGTTACTGCCACTCCCGTCCGGGGGGGGGCACTCGGGGCTGTGCTGTCTCCGGGGCCACGCGGCAGCTTGTGCGGAGCCCGGGCCAGATTCGCGTCTCACCCCCCTGCGCCCGTGCCTGTGAGTTGCAGGAGCCGATGGGAAAGTGAGGCAACGTTTTACCCCTGTTTTGGGGGCTCTGTCAAAGGACATCGCCTCTCCAAACGGCTTTGGCCTCATCCGTGGCCACCCAGGCGTCTGGTGGCGGCACAGTCACAGGCACAGGCTATGGACGCCCCCCCCGGGGGCTCCCAGTTTGACGGAGAAGCCCAGGCGAGGCGCACGGAACGGCGCCTTCTGGCACCTCGCTGTCCCTGACGTGGCGCCGCACTCGGGGCCGCCCTTCGTCCTAGTCCGGGCTGCAGTGTCCAAACGGTAAAATGCGGTTATGTGGCCAGATCCGTAAATCGGTAACAGGGCCGCGTAGCATCGGTTTTGCTGCAAAGTAGTTTGTCAGTGTTTCAGTCAAGAAAATGTACTGAGGCATTTAATGCGAGTAAACCTGAGCTGCTATTGTTTGAAAGATGACCATTAATGGATGTGCCATTGAGAAGGAATACGAAGTCGCAGCGGAAGCTGATATGGTGCTTTATGATCAGTTAGTACTTTATTTTATAGGTACCAGGAAAAATAACTTATTAAGAAAAAGATAGTATCATATACCACAATAATCAAAACATAATAAAAAGATTTGTGGTTTTCCTGAAGTTTCTTCCCATTCAGTGTCCTGTTTTTCCAGATAGTTTTTAAACTTAAAATTGCATGCATTTCACCTCCTAGGCAGCACCTATGAGGGCCCCCAAGCTAATGGTGAGAAAGCATTTACTCATTTATTTTATTATTTACTTACTTATTTATTAAGCAAGTGGTTGCTTGTCGCTTCTGAGGGTTTCTCAAAGCCAGGGTTACGTTTTATTTTCCTTTGCTACGGGAAACTACGTGGATGTGCTTGTCTGTGTGTCTACGTGTGTGTGCACGTGTTTAATTAAACATGAACTTGGGTCTGCGTGCGTGTTCTGTAGACTGTCTAGAAAACATGCGTGAGAGAGGACGTGGGGCCTCCCTCGCTGCGGTGTCCCCTCCCTTGCTCACCATACGGCCCTTCATGAAACAGGGACTCAGAAAACGCTGTTGGCATGAAGCAGACCCAAACTGTGTGACACTGATTCAAAAATCTTCAAATTATTCGGCTTCACCTGTAATAAAGAAACCCATTACCGAGAGTGAGTTGTGTAGCTCTACTGAAAATATATTCCTAGATGCCTCCCATTTATTAACGCTAGAAAACTAGACAGGATAGTAAATTGCAAGGCACGTCGGTGAAGACAAATTTCTCCATAGAAAAATTATTTAAAATTAGAGGATTTCATGGGGCTCTTCCATGGTGTGTGTTGACTTTGGCCTAATTAAATGCTGCCTCTACAGCAGACACCTGCCGGGACCTTACGCACCAACCGGCTGGGTGACTGGAGGTGGCCGAGCGGGTGTGCTGGCTTTCCATGTGACACAGAAGTTCCCTCATCACCAGCATTTCAAAAGTGGATTTTTATTGTCATTTTACTTCCATTGTAATTTGTACATTGAAAATAAAAGTTTCTAAAATAACGATCGCTTAGCATCGCATTCGGTGGAAACGCAGCGTATGAAATCTGGTGCTGGCGGCACACTGAGCTCGATCCCCAATTTCTAGCTGCCCGGGCTGCCAGCCGGTCTCCCCAGGGCTCCTGCGTAATTGTGGGTCACATTCGAAATGATCTACCCAAACACGTCCTAGAGATAAGCACGCGTGCTCCAGCACAAGCGGCCCAGACAGGAACGCTCCAGCGATCAGGAACCGTGGCTCCCCACGCGGCGGGGGAACGCGCAGGGGCCGGACGCGGCCGCTCGGGACGTGTGGCTGCTGCTCCCTCCGTCCGGGCCTGGCAGCTTCCCAGCCGCCCTGACCCGGGTGCTCGCACACGCACACGCACACGCATTCCCATGGGCACACGTGCACAGACCCACAGTCACGCGCACGCAAACACAGGGTGTTTTAAAGGGCAGTCTAACACGAGGCTCCGATGGCCTGCGTAATGTCTCGCGTCCGTTAGGAGCGCGGGCTTGGCAGCAGCCCGCTGGGCGGGAACCCGTCTCGGCCACTGGGCAGCTTCGGGCCGCTGGGGAGGGACCGGGCCTCTCTCTGCTGCTCAGGCACCGCGCCTGCGCCGCGGGCCGGCACCTCAGCCAACGCTGGGGCCGCGTTGGGAATGCACGCGCCACGGCGTGCATGCCGTGTCAGGGACCGTCACGTTAGAAGGTGTGAGAACGTGCCCCTGTCCATCACGTCACGCCCTCGGGGACTTGGTAAACCCAGGACGGAAAACGGAGGGGAACCCCACCCACCTTTTATCGTGCCCTCTCCCCTGGCCACACCACACGTGCCCCTCCCTGCTTTTGGTTATTGCTTCCTCAAGAAGCGTATTGCCGTGCGGGACCACATGTGAAGTGCCCGGGTAGCGGGCTCGTTCAGTGAGTCACAAAGTGAGCCCCGCCCGACACCCGCCCGATGATCGCACTCTGTCCCTTGCTGGGAACGAGCGTTGGGAGCGTCTCTCACCCGGCGGGGCGGACGCCGCGTGACAAAGCCCGTGCTGGAGAAAGGGCCTGCCTGGCTTAGAGGTTCTGCCTGGAGAGTTTCCGGGAGAGGCCGCGGCAATGCCAACACTGAGTCCCAAAGCAACACTCGCGGTTGGCCCACTGTGCGCTCAGGGCTCCGCTGCCACTGCCCTGCTGCACTCGCTGGGTCGTGCCCGACAGGAACAGGGCGCTGTCCTCACCCCGGGCGTCAACAACGTGCCCAGCGAGCGTCTGCAGTGTCTGCCCTCAACAGGATCCACACCGCGTCGTACAACCTGTCAGCCTGTCTGTCTGTCTGTCTGGGCATTTTACATGCAGAGTTCAAACAGCTCGCACGTTTGCTAGGTAACCGGAGACTGGCTTCCTTTTACAAATAGAATCTGTTTCATACCGACCCGATTCTTCCCTGTCTCTGTTCTTTCTCATTATATTAAACACGAACGGGATTCTCTCCAGAGTTGGACCCACCGTCACGATGCAGAGAGAATTTATTATCTAATAGGTGAGACTCCTGGGTGGCATCTCGCTGACCTCAGATTGTCCCCGGAGGCCCCGTGGGACTCCAGCCCTGGGTAAAGGAGGCACATCGTGCAAGTGGGCTGCTGGAGCGTCTCCCCTGCACTGTCCGGCGGCCCCCTGGCCTGCGGCTGCGTTTTCAAACTGAGTTACAGGTGGGCTTGCACGGCCGTCCGGTTGCCACATTGCCTCTGCTGGAATATCAGTTCCACGTCACATTAAAAATTGTTAGGAGAAAAAAAAAATGTGCAGTGATATCTGAGAAACTGGGGTAGATCAAGAGATACGGGTTTCTTTACGGCAGGGCTTCTTAGAAGCACGTTCACGCGCACACTCTGTCTTGGAGAGAGAGGCCGGAGGCCGGGTCCTCCCGATCTTTTTTCCCCTTTAAAACCCCGCCGATTTCTCAGGGCTGGCGTTCCGGGCGGCCCCTGGGGACAGCCTCCTGGCGCCTGCTCACTCCTGAAAGCGGAGGCTGCCGGAGCCGTTTGCTTTAGAGCCGCCGCGAAGCCCTCTGGCAGTCAGCCCCTCCGCGGGGTCGCAGGGGGCGCGGGGCCCCGGAGGGCGGCCGAGGCGCCGCCAGTCTGAGCGACGCCCCGGGGAGCGTCAGCGCTGCTTGAGGTTCACCGCCCCCGTCACTCACGTTGAAACCGAGAGCCCTGAGCACAGTGGGAAGAAACGGCATTGGTGAGATCGGCGGGGGCTGCCGCGGGGGACTCCGGCGCCCGTCCCCGCCCAGCGCCGCGCCAGGGCCGGAGACCGCGCGCGCCACCGGGCGTGCCTCAGGGCAAACCAAGGCAGGATCGGGGCAGGTCCTCCAGCAAGTCAGCTCTGGGGTCCCTAGGAGGGGAGCGTGGGTGCAGAAGGACCAACGCGGTAAAAGTTGAAACAGTAAATTCAATTTTAGGGCCGCGGGACCCAAGGCCAGTCACCCGCATGCGTGGACTTAGGAAATGCTTCCACTTGGAAGAAAACTTAGAGTAGCTGTAGACCAAAGCCTTGGCCGATTCCAGGTCCAGCGAGAGCCTGCTTCTCGGTTCCTGGGTGCTCATCCGGTCACTGTGTCCTCACGTGGCAAAGGGGGAGATTCTGGGGTCTCATTCATAAGGACACTAATTCCATCCAGGAGGGCCCCGCCCTCATGGCCAAATCACCTATGGCCAAACGGTCATGACCAAATGACCAAGTCACGGGCCTCCCCTCCACACGCCGGCGTCCTGGGGGTCAGGATTTCCACGTGTCCCCTTTGGTGGGAGCAGGGGGGACAGCCAGTCATGCCAACTGCAATGCACTCCACGTGGCTTTCTGAGCACCACGTGGAAAAAGAGCCAAATACCAGGGTAAAGGCAGCGTGAGCACCGAGCATAGACTGCGGTCTTAGGAATCGGAGTTTTGCGGCAAATGGGTCACCTACTTGCCATTAGCAATTGGACTCAGCGCTCGTTTTGCAAGGAGGGGCCTGTGAGTCAGCAACGTGAAGTAAATTGTTCCAAGTGATGCAACGGGTTAAGGATGAAGCTGGAATTTGCAACCAGGTGTTTGCAGCCCAAGTCATTTTTAAAAATAGACTTTGCTGAAAATTGTCCCCTGTGAAACAGCTGTCGTCCTCAGTGCCATTTAAAATCTTAAGACGTCCAATTACCCATCATTAGTATTCACGCCTCATACATCGGGCTGTTGAGAATTTCCTCCCCAAACCAGGGGTTTTTCATACAGCACGATTTATCTGGAAGCGTCCTGGAGCCAGAGGCCAGGTGGAGGTGGAAGGGTCGCGCCGGCTTGCCGCGCACGCCAAGGCGGAATGGGGCAGCCTCCTGCGCTTGGAAAGGAAGGCAAGAGGCGAAGGACGCGGGGCGTCCTTGGGTGGCAAAAGAAACTTTAAATATCATAGTTTTGTGTTTCCTTTAGTGCCATCTTTCAAGTCGTTGTTCTTAACCACACGATGCAAACTGAACTGTCTTCGCCTTCCAGTGTCAATGTGCTCACACAAGAGCTCTTCAGACATCAGCAATGAAGGGCTCTCTTCCCCGCGTAGTTTCCTCTTTTCTTTATCTCTGTCTTCAGGTTGGAATGAAAGCAGACGTCTGTCATCTGCGTGTGTCGGGGGAAGTCACTGTGGATCGGGCGTGGTGGGGGAGGGGGCAGACCTTCCCCACACGGAGTGGGCAGCGTGTGGACGATACGTTGTTCTAAGACCTGGGAGATGTCTTGCCAATAAAACATAGTGCTTGCTGCACGTTAATGGAATGGGCTTTGCGTTTTCCTGTTAAGAAGGCCTTCTACAGACCCCCAGGGACTGGATCCTGGAAGGTCCACCGCGGCTGCGATTCTCCTTGGACATGACATTGAAACTGTGGCCAGTCTTTTCCGGATAAGACGAGACAAACATGCTGAAGGAAGGCAGAAACAGACCGCCTAAGAACTCCGACAGCCTTCCCTGGAGGAGAGAGACATTTAGAGCCGCCATGCCTGTTAAGGACGGTCATAGTTTAATCTTCTTTCCAAATAAGGAACCAGCGCCCTGGGAAATGCTGCGGCGCGTGCTGAGCTTGGCCCAGCGCAGCCGGGGCCGGGGTTCAGGCCGCAGGGCAGCATCATTTCGGTGCCCTTCCCTCTTGCGGATAGGAACGGTTTTAAATGATGAAACCAGATTGCTGCGGACGAACTCCATTCTCATGGGGCATTTGCTACGCTGATAATTTAATGGCCAAAAGCTCAAAAGGAAGAGCACATGTATGTTTTTCCTTTTTTATTATTCTGCCAGAGATGTTCATTGACACAATTTGAAAACATCATGGAAGGCAAGCTTGCTCCTGCAGCTGCCCAAGTCCTGGAGCATTCCAATCGCTCCTTTCTGAAGACGCAGCAATTTCCAAAGTTTTTTTATTTTTGTTATGCTTTATCACTTACTTTTTTTACATGTCATGAAGATTAAGGTCTTTGTAATTTAAACATTTTGCAGCAGCTGCTGCAAACTGCTCCTTACACTGGAACATGAAATTTATATTGGGAAAATACCTATTACTTGCTATAAAATATGTATGAGGCTCTGTAGTCAACTTTGTAAAATGGAATTTCTCCTCACAGCACAATGGAGTGGCCGCTGCGCTTGGGGGATCGGCTGTGGGAGGAGAGGGCGCCGCTGTGCCCCCGGCCTTGCTCTGTCGCGGCCACGAGGCAGCCATCCACGCGGGCTCGGGGCTCTGGAGGCCTTCCCATCCCTTCTCCTTATTTAGACATTTATTGACATGCTGCCTTTTGCAGCCGATCGTGTGCTGTTCGATGGAATGCATCATTGTCTAGATAGGGATGGCCAAGGTGCATTCGTAATTAATTTTGGCTCTGTGTGTTTCCACCACTAATTAGGCAGACGTATTTTATATGCTGTCCTCATCAGCCAGAAGAAAAAAGAATCGTATTCTCAGGGTGTTTTATTTCCATGACAAAAAGTAAACCATCCGGGATTTACTTTAAAAATTGTTTTCCAGAGCATTTCACAAAAATAGGAAAAAACCCCCGCCTGTGTTTTCATCTTCCTTGTACCCCAAGTCTTCACCGTTTGGGTGGCCCAGGGTGATTATTTCTGTTTCCGAAATGAGACGCGCGGTGGCTGGACAATCGGGGCGCCTGCGGCCAGCGCCCCGCCCCCAGCAGCCAAGTCAGTCTCCCCGACGTGCGTCCTGCGCAGCGCCACCCGGCGGAAGGTCGGCCGCGTGACGGGCGGCCGCGGCTCCCCCAGCGCAGGGCTCCCCTGAGCTCCCTGGGCGGCCGCTCTCCTCTCACACACCTGCCCTGCCCCCCGCAGGCCCTGGCTCAGCCGTTCTGTCCCCCGCCCCCCACCGCCCCGCCTCCGGATCCAACGCCAGCCGTCGCGGTCCCTCCCGGCCTTTCCTGCTTCACAGGCCGCGCGCAGGCCCTCTCCTCCCACAGCCTGGCGTGTCCTCGCAGTTCTGTGGCCACACGCCTTGTGAGGGAGGGCGTGGTGGCCTGAGAGTCTCCCCGTCCCTGAATTCGAGTCAGACGCAGCGGCCACTGTCGCGGAGAGGCAGCGCCAGGGCCTGGGTCTCCGTCCGCGAGGCACGGTGGGCCGGCTGCGTGACCCGGGGCCACAGACAGGGCCCGGCACGGATGACACCCCGTTCTGTTACAAAACCCTCCATTACACAGTCATCCGCGTGGAACTCTGGGACGTAACAGCATCACACTGGAGCCCGGCGCGTGGCATCTTAGGGGAGGTGCTCGAATTAGGAGGATACACACTGACGCCCACATCCTTACCCTCTCAACCGCACGTTCCTTCTGCCGGGCCCGAGTTTCCCTCGGGCCCACCTCTGTCTCCGTGGGCTGCCGGCCCGACATGCCAGGGGCGGGGCAGCACTGCTCGCAGTTCTGGAGGCCGGCGAGTCTAAGGTCCAGGCGCAGCCTGGCTCGGGGAGGGCCTCTTCCTGGCCAGAGCGGGCGCTTCCCCTGGGGGTGGGCCAGGGAGCTCAGGCTCTTGCACAACACCTGCCATTCGTGAGGGTCTGCGCTCAAGACCTCATCGCCTCCCAGAACCCCATCTACTGTGACTCTCACTTTTGGGGGTTAAATTTCAACACAGGAGTTTGGGGGACATGAGCTTCCAGGCCAGAGCAGGGCCTCGGGTTCCTGCTGTGGTCGAGAGAGCTGTTAATAGAGGCTATTCCACGTGTTTCAAGTGTGTGATTGCAGAGCCTGGCACGTGGTCGATGGGCAGTCAACATCATACGGAAGCGTAAGATCGGTACTTAGCATATATGATACTGACTTGGTATGTTGCGCCTTCTCCTGATTTGAAAACATAAATATTTTTTGTTTCTAAGAAACATTTATTTGTTATTTTCATTCCTCAATATCCAACACACGGACACAAATTTTGCACTTTAAATTTTGCACCTGTTATTGGTTCACCAAAAACAGGTTTTTGAACTGGACCTGGCTTTCTTTTTCTCAATTTCAATTACTGTGTGTTCTTAAGCGTAATAAATATACCTTTGCTTTTTAAGTCCAGTAATTAAGACTTTTAACTAATTCCAGGCGGCCGCCCTGCAATCAGTGCCAATTAGATCGAAATGCAATTGCCAGCCTGCGTTGCCCCGGGTTACGACGCAGCGTTTGCCTCGCCTCGTCGCTGACACAGTTCAGTGCCACCAAGTGCTATTTTGTCCAGTTGCCATGAAAACCCAGCTCTGTCAGTTCGGCTTGGTAGAGCGTTTTCAACTCTTAAAGATATGCAAGAGTAAAACTGGTATAAGTAAAAATTCCCACTTGGTTTTTATTAAATGTGCTGCTGTTTCTATAGATCTCAACTCAGGGCTTAACTCTTTAATCTGATACGATTTAAGAAGAACTTGGTGAAAGTATGATGTATCAATCAGCGTAGCTGTGTTATGCTGCAGAAACAAACGATCCCTGAGACGTCAATGGTTTGAAACCACAACAGTTTTTCTTTCTCAAGCTCCCTGTCCAGCAGGGGTTGGTAAACTAGGTGTTTCTTACTGCAGTTACTCAAGGATCCAAATGCCAAGAGCTCCTCTTCCGCAATCAACATGGAAGGAAAAAGGACACACGTTTAGTCAATGCTGGTTTTAGGGTCTCCACCTGAAAAGTGACTCCGGTACCTTTCGTTCCAGTTGCAGTGGCCAGAGCCAAGCCTAAGTACAGGGGGCCAGCCAAGCACAACCTCACTATGCAGTGAGACAAGAGGAAAAACCGGAATATCTGTGAGTATTCTTTATGGTCACCCAAATGTGTCCTTCTGGTCACCACATATGTCATATACTCTCCTTTCCTTCCCAGTTACAACAACAAACATGATTCTGATTCTGTAACTTTGTGTGACCATTGATCCAAGAAAAATGAAATAACTAGGAATAAGCTTAACAAAACACAGGAATAATATGTTGAAAATTACAAAACAATGATGAAAAATTGAAGAATACATAAGTAAATGGAGAGGTATACCATGTTCATGGACTGGATGACTAAACAAACAAAGATGTCAATTTTGCCAGATGGACTTAACTATTTAGGCATTTGTCTATTTTCACTAAAGCTCCTGCGTATCAGTGATAATTGGTATAATTCCTTTCAAAATCTCAGCAAGGTGTTTTAGAAACATAGACAAACTTTTTCTAACACTTATATGGAAAGATACATGACTAAAACATCTAAAACCATCTTAAAAGGGAAGAATGAAGTGAGATGAATAACTTACCTTAAAACAAGCTTCTTGCAGAGCTGCACTGATCCAACAGCGCGACGCTGGCAGCGGCATGGACACGCTGATCACTAGGAACCAGAATTAGACCCACTCACTAATGTCCAGCTAATCTTTGACAAAAGGTGTCACAACAATTCAACGGAGGCAGGACAGCTTTTTCAACAATGGTGATTGAATACAGTCAATACAACTTGAACCTTGACTTGAACCTCATACCTCATGGAAAATTAACTCAAAATGGATTATAGAACTTAAACATAAGAAGAAAAAATAAAAAAAACTTATAAAATAATACATAAACAAAAATCTTTGGGATCTAGAGGTAGTCAAAAACCTTTTTGATGTCAAAACACAGCCCATAAGAGAAAAGATTGATAAATTGAACCACGTCAGAATGTAAAACTCGTGTTCTAGGAAAGAAGCTGTTAAAGGGATCAAAAGACAAGATGCAGACAGAGAGGAAATATCTGCAGATTAAATACCCAAAAGAAGACTAATATCTAAAATACATAAAGAATTTTTCAAACTCAACAGTGAAAAATACAAACCACCCAGTTAGAAAGAGGGCAGATGGCAAAAGACACTTCACAGAAGATACACGGATGGTAAATAAGCACATGCCAACGTGCCCACTGTGTTCCTATCGGCTTTACTAATTACGGTCCCAGATCGTGAGGAGCTAGATATCTTCCCACTGGCGACAAGCAGCTCTGCGTCCTCAGCGTGGACTCGTACTCAGCAACCCAAAGGAACAAACGACCGATCCACGCGACAACTGGTAGGACTCTTCGGAGAACTGTGGCGAGTGAAAAAGAAGTCACGTCAGCCCCTCCGAGGTTACGTCTGTATAGCTCTACTGAGCTCATATTTGAAAAGACAACACTTTAGAAACGAAGAATGGACTGGCGGTTGCCAGGGTTCAGGGAAGAGGGTGGCGCTGGAGGGGCGGCCTGGCTGTCCCGGGCAGCAGGAGGGGCCCCGGGGACGACGGGCCTGCTCTGGGTCCTGCTGTGGCGGCAGACACAGCCCTCACGAGGTGACAAAGCTATGCAACGCGAAACACACGCGAACAAGGACAAGTCAGCTGGGAAACCTGGGCAAAGTCAGGGGGCCGTGTCCTCGTCGCTGATCTGGTTGCGATATTGTAACTAAGTAACAGCGGGGGACGGAGGAACAGGTAGAATAGGTATATGAGACCTTTCTGTAATATTTCTTACAACTGCGCGTGACTTTACAATTATTTCAAGATAAAAATGCCAGTCAATTGGCAATGCTGAACCTTGCCTTTCACTCAAGGGTTTTTACTATAAATGTAAATTGAATTGCCACTTTCGGAAATTGACTTAACATTGACGATCTAATTGCCCCTGATGTCCTTAGGTGTAAGGGTGTCTTATCAGACACAGACACGCAACATGCTGATGAGGATCAGTCACATTTTGGAAGGAACTCCAGAGTAAGCTCACTGATCACTGCCCAGTCTCAAAAGACGCACTGAGGCCGGTCAGGTCGGTGTCAAACACAACAAGCCGCGCGGGTCCGGTCTGCACCTGCGAACACTCAGCCGGACAGAAAAACCCCATCACCGGCATCGCTGCCGGTGATGGCGACGTGGGGCGTTGGAAAGAAAGGCGAGTTTTATTTTATATGCAAATCATTCCCACTGAGACTTTTGTAATGCTCACATGGAAATTTTGAAATTAAACTATTTTCTTTAAGAGTACAAGGTCATAAGAAATAGTGTTTGTTAAGTAATTGAATAAGGCAGAGTGCATATCTGCTCATAAATTATGATTTGTTCGCTAGGTATCAGCCCTTTTGGTATTAGGGCTATACTTTTACTAATTTGTTTGGCACGCTAATGTTTTTTTTCCTATTTCCTATTTCACATTGTGAATTGAATTTATTGGGGTGACACTGGTGGATAAACTTATATAGGTTTCAGGTGATATTAATTCTCCAGGTGCTAGTTCCTAGTGCTCAGTGACGAAAAAGGAGTAAGAAACATTAATAAATGTAGACTATGCATAACAACATATATGAAGGAAAGGAGATAAAGCTATTCAGTAGAATATAAAGGACATTTTTGTTTTAATCATATCTACGAGTGATTTCATTGTTTTACATATTTTGGCCACTCAAGATACCAGAATTTCTATGATGGAAAAACACAGTGCTCAGATTAGCTCATGGTGACCTACTTACCAAAGACCATGAGGAATGCAACCCAGTCACTTAATCACTGACTGGCTTAAATTAAATAGCCCTGCATATCCTCGTGCTTTGGTAACGTCAGGCAGCGAGGATTCTTAAGGGTCAGGAAACGCTGGCCGCCTTCTGCGAAACTGAACTTGGGCTGGCCTGGCACCGACCTCAGCTCCGACAGCAGGTCAAAACCCTCAAGCAGGGTCACGTCTTTAAATGACATTTTGGCCGGACACGTCCTGGTATTTCTCTTTAACACTCTCTCATTCTCAGTTGCTTCTTCAACATATGTGCTTATCATCCTTCACTCATCCTTGAAGTAACAAAATTTAAATGCCACGCGGTTTCATCCTTAGAGCACAGAACCTATCTCATTATACACTTGAATGCACAGCTTTTACAGGGAGACCCTCCTTCGAAGCCAAAAAAATCAGTTCATGTTTCACTGGAAGGATGACATCTTTGTCTGCATGTTGGCACAATGAGAGCGAGAGGGAGCGGGGGAACAAGGCCCATTGTGTGAGAATGTCACTCCGCAGGGACATCCGAGCGCCAGGCAGAGTGGCAGCTAATTTGCTTTGTCTGACAGTGTTCCCCTCACCTCCGATTCATTTGCTTGCTCTGGAGAAGGGGGCTGGAGGGGCCGTGGCACTCACCACGGTGACGTGTTCCTGTGTCACAACATGGTGCGGTGAGGCATTGTCCCGTGCGCGTTGTGCCACTCAGGGACAGTGCCCCGAAAGACCAGGAGGTGCTGCTGTGCCATTTCACAGCCGGGGCATGACTCTGTAGGGATGGGCACTAATGTGGCAGGAAGGACTCGGCTGCTGCTTAGCTGCATCTGCAGCTTCACGGCACCTTTATGTGCAACTCTGTTCAACTGCTCCTCCGCTGAGGGCCACCGAGCGCCCCTCCGCGGTCCCCTGGCACGAGCATGTTGGAGACGAGCAGGAATTCAAGAAAACGCGGGCGCTCCCCATCAGGATGTGCAAGAGGCCAGCGTGTTAGGGCAGGAAGATCCTTACCGTCCACCACAGCTTGTTTGCACACATTGCTGGTGCTTCGAAGTCCTTGTAAGAGCCACAGCAGCGCCTCCTTCCAGGAAGCTGAAGGAATGCGGCCGGGGCCCCGCGGTCGGCTGGACAGAGACAGAGCCGAGACGAGCATGTGGCCCACAAGGGGTGACGCGGCGGGCAGGAGGGAGGGAGGGAATGGCCGAAGAGTCCAGTCCAGGTGTCCCCACGAGTGGCACAACTGGCTCATAAATAGAATTAACTAGATCTTGTTTTTGTCGTCACAGATGAGGTTTAAATGGACTAACGGAGACGTGATCAGTTTTGGGTATCATATTAACCATGCGATTGCACTAATAATAAAAAACAAACAAGGTGCCAGCTCACGTGGCGCTCACCATTCACCGCACCCCCAAGCTTCCCACCAGCACTGGGGCATTGCGGGGGGACCTGAGGAGACAGCATGGGCGAGCCGCCATAAAACCATGACTTCTGTGAAGGAGCAATGGAACGTGTCTGTTTAGGTAGAAAACAGGTCTGGTAGTGGGCGGGTTCCAATTCTCAGTTGGCCTGGTGTCCAGGAGAAGCAGGGGCACATCAGAAAGTGGCATCAAGCGGTCAGACTACAGGGTCACCGGGAAAAAGGATGGGACCAAATGGCACACAGCCACATTCTCAGCCTTACCATGTGGGGGGAGGAAGGTCGTGGGAAACCTTTTCGATCAGGCGGGGACGCTTGGAATTGTCCACATGTGCTCACACTCCAAACCAAACGCCATCGCTGCGGGTTATGTGTTGCGTTGGAGTCACTTAGAACTGCTCTGTGGGTGGCTCATTTAGGTTAAAAAAGATGCCGTTGTGCTTAAGCATCGTGATAAACACGTTTTGGCACTGCTACCACAGATTCTGCTTCATTGAATGGCTGGTTCTAGAAGCACCGATTGAGCTGAGGGGCCGCGACACCGTGGAGGAGCCGAGGGACAGCTATACGCTGCTGTACCAGAGCGGAGAGCAGGTCCACGGGCCATTCTGCCGGTCACTGTCCTTAGCTCGTGGTGTCCCCGTGAGCTGTCCTGTGCGTGTGTCATGGCAAAAGGAAATAAAGAGTTTGCACCAAGGAAGAGCCAGGGGTGAACACGTGGACACCCCGGTCCTTGTCACACACTGCTGCCTGGTCAGTGGTGACGATTTAAGGAGCTAACTTGGACCCCAAGAAGGAAGCCATCTATTAAAAATGAAGAGCCAACTTCGGACTGCTCCACGAGAAAGAAAAACTAAAGCTTTATCTTGTCGAAGCCACTTCTGTTTTGTTTGTTTTTTGTTATTAGTGCAATCGCACGGTTAATACGATGCCCAAAACTGATCACGTCTCCGTTAGTCCATTTAAACCTCATCTGTGACGACAAAAACAAGACCTAGTTAATTCTATTTATAAACTCCCATGGTGACTCTGTCAACAGCTGGATCATCTCGCTGAAGCCCCATGATTAATTCAAGTCCATGATCATTTTTAACTTGTTTGCAGCTTTCAAATTCATGCTATTTAGCAGTCTTTGAATTAAGGACATGACACTCTTTCTAACAGGTAAAATGATTAAACTATTACCAGAAAAAGTCATCAAACAAGCCGTGGAGTGTGCAGCATAATTAAAAATATATTTATCTTTCTGATTTTGAATGTTAATTTTGGTCTTATATTTTAAACCCCACATAATTGCATTTTTTCCTGATTATACAGTTTTATCCTTGGCAACGCAAGCCCTGTTTAACTTGGAGACGTTTCTTTCTACGACAGGGTCCCCGGAGTGTCAGGACGTATTCCTGGCACGCGGCCGTGCGCAGGGAACGCGGCCGTGCACTCAGAGGACTGCCACTTCCAGTTTAGGTTTGAGCAGAGATTTTATTTTTTAAATATTATTTTTTAGAACAGTTTTAGGTTTTCAGAAAACTTGCAGAAATTGTAAAAAATGTTCCTATCGATCTCATCCCAGTTTTCCCTATTATTAACACCCTGCATTCGGGTCGTGTGCATTGGCTACAGTTAATGAACCGACGGGAATATATGGTTATTAACCGAATTCCATCATTTAGTCACATACCCTTAATTTTAACTTAACATCCTTTTTTTTTTTAATTCCAGCATCTCATCTAGTGCCATTTAGTTGACATGTGTTCCTCGATTTTCCAGATTGTCAGTTTCTAATACTTTCCTTTTTTTGGAAAACTTTGGCATTTTTATTTATTTTTTATTTTTCGGAGCACTGGGCAGGTGTTTCCCTCCGTTGCAGTTTGGTGTTCCCTCTATTGCAGTGTGTCTGGTGTTTCTCTCACAACCTGCCGGGGGCTGAGGATGCGGGGAGGAAGGTCGCAGAGATCAAGGGCCGTACCATCAGCACAACTGACGACTTGATCCCGGTCACCTCGTTGCGGGCGGAAAGGAGGCTTTTCTGTGGGGTCACAAGGAACATGTTCCAGGGACCCAGGCTCAGGAGAGTGCGGGGCTGGGGGGGGGGCAGGGTGGCTCATTCAGGGGGAAATGGCAGCTGCCCCCGGGTTTCTAACGTCCCATCTTCCTCTGTCCCAGCAAAGAAAACGTTCAACCGTGTCCTCAGTGACGCCAAAGCAAAAGCCAGCATCCCGAGCTCCTGCTTCATATTAAAGCTTGGCCTTTGGAGCCCCTGCGGCCGCTGGAACCGTGTGGTATGCGCTCCTGAGTGAGCGGGAATGTGAGACTGCGGGGGACGAAGGGTGATACCAGTGGGGGTGGGGGAGAAAGAGAGAGAGACAGAGAGACAGAGACAGAGAGACAGAGAGACAGAGCGCGCACAGCAGTTTGTTCCCCGGGGACTGTATTAGTTTCGGTTTGGGGTGAACCAGTTGCTTTTTCAAAATGACCGCTCAACGTCCCGCGCTTTCAGCGGCTTTTGATGGGCCCACCCCTTAGACAGACTGACAGGCCTCTAGGGCCATGATCCTCTGCCTGCGCCCCCCAACGATGAGGGGCCGGAGCGGGGGCGAGGAGCGTGAGTCCCCTGGGCGAGCAACGCGGCGGTGCCTGGGGCGGGGCGCCTGGCTTCCCACGGGAGCAGCGCGCCCCCTGCGGCTCAGGCTACGGATGGTCAGCTGCCTCCCTGCGGCCGGTGCGGGGGCGCCACGGGCACAGCCCCCCGCCGCCCTCCGCACGGGAGGGGGGGGAGCCGTGCCCCGCCTCTCTGAGGGTGGGGCAGCGACCGAGAGGGAACCAAGCTTTTGCATCTTCTTTTTACTGCTTTATAAGATAATGCTGCTCTTCCATGTTTGGTGAACACATTTCAGAAAAACCTAACCGGCCATCTCTTCAGAGTCATGTTTAACACGATGGAAAGAACGGACCGGAAAGCCCGTGAGCTCCAACATTGACATTGACTTGGGTGTCTCGCGTGCTGGTTTAAGGAAGGTAGCTGATCAAAATAACTACAACATATTTACTGGTTGCGCACGGTGTGAAAAACTCTTCTAAGTGGTTTGCGTATATTAAGGTTGCATGTGCGATTATTAATCTACCACTGGCCTCACAGAATTAAGTGACGTCCAAGTTCCCACAACTGTTAAGCAGTAGAGCAGGGAACTGAGTCCGGTCTCAGGTACATAAGATCCGCTGACAGTTACGACGCTGGTGCTATGTATTTAAATGTCGTTTTAAGGTTAAAACAATTTATTCCGTGAAACTTAAAAGGACACATATCCTCTCAAAGTTTCACCTATAAAGAATAAATTTTATTTCAATTTTTAGACAATGACAGCTACCTGGTTTAATCTGATCATCGAAAAAGCACTCAAGGTTCAAATATTAATCCACCCACATATCATTGGTCACCTGAAACTATATCTGGATTCAGATTGGGAAAATTGCGAGTGTAAGGGTGAGTCATGACCTACACACACACACACACACACACACACACAAGGCTGGTTTTTCCCCTCAGTGTGGCCTGAAAGGGGTTTTCAGCACCTCATGTGTGAGGTGCCAGATGATAGGTAAGATTTTTAAAAAATCCTGTTGGTGCAATGGAAACAGTAGTTTCTACCGCATCCAAAGCCCATGTGCAATCTCTTGGACTCTACAGTGTTTTCTATTTTCACTCTGTCAATTGTCCCGGGATGTCATTGCATAACAAACCTCACGGCGACTGAGAAACTTGTCAAGGACATCGTGGCCGCCATAGCGGCCTGGCAGTGCCGTGGCGTGGATGGCATTTAACAGTCATGAAGTTTTTAACCAGAATTACATGCATCATGAGAGGCACTAAGGAAGCCAGAAGAGTCCCGCCAGCTGTGCAAGGTTCCAAACCCTGAGGAGAGACGCCACACCGCCAGACAGCGAACGGGAAGACCCGTGAGACTCTGCTTTAACGGAAGCCGTCGTGGTGCGTGGGAAGTGCCGCAGGTAGAGAATAAAGTAGGGGCCCTCTGCACCGTTTCCTTTTTTATGAGAATGGTGCCCTTTGGCTAAATTTCATGTTAATAATGGTTTTCATTTACTTCACTCATGCAATTCCCATTGCTCTACAATAAATCTTAGATAAATTCAGGGGACTGCCTACTTAGACATCCATATTGTAAGCCTGCAAATTCTGGAGAGACTTAAATGGCTTTGAATAGCTTGTTTTCAGCTGCAGTATAATCACAGTTGGTTATCATTTTAAAAGGATCGGAGTTAGAGAACAGGTCACTGGTAGAACTAAAAGCGAAGGTGTTTAACGTGAATTTTGCAGCTGAATTGACAGCTATAGATCTCGACAGTAGCTCACTGAGATATTACTAAATTTAGGAGATAACATTTCAATAATATAGCAGTTTAAGCAGAATCTACAATGTACAACGCAATCCTGGTGAATTACGAAATGGGATGGCCCTTCCTTAACATTTAGCACACGAAGTGTAGGATTTTTGTGTTGCGAACCCCACCCCGTTGCCTTTTGTTGTCGTTTTGCTGTTGGAACCATCATGGAACATGGGTTGGCCCACTTTCCCAGACCCTGAACGTCCACCCTGAGTAAAACAGGTCCAAGGCAAGACGCGCTGCGTCCAGCCATTCAAGAAATAGGCACTGCCCGGCCTTGGGGTCGCTAGTCAGTGAGATCCCCGGAGGAGCTTGTCGTGGCAGGAGAAGTCAGACGACCGTGGGGAATGTTCACAGTGCATTTTAGGTGAAAACGGAGTCTATTCAACCTTTAGTTGCTAATTTCAAAACGTAGCCGAGCATGCGGATGGCCAGGCAGGCGGCCAGGCAGAGAGGCGAAGCGGGGCCGTCGGGGTGGGGAGAAAGGGACGCAGGACCCGGAAGGACAGCGGCTTTACTCCCGATTTGTTGTTCTGTGTTTTGAGCAGGTCGTTTTAAAATACTCACAACGATTGCATGGGCGTGTAGTGAGAACGTAACAATCGGAAGCAGTTCCTCAAACCTCGAGCAATTGGAATAGTCCTCTCCTAGCGACGGCCTTTCTTTCGGAAGGACCTGGCCCAGGGTCACAGTGTGGGGACACTACGCGTCAGGCCTTCGCCCGGGCGGAAGGCCGGCTTCTAGGACGAGACCGTGAGGCTCCGTCCTCGCTCCCAGCCGCTCCCCGGGGACGTAGGCCCCCGCTCCGGGCCGCCGCCCCCTCCCGCGGCCCCCGCCGCTGCCTGCGGCCGCCCGCGGGGGCTCCAGGGCCTCTCAGGGCCTATGTCCCAGAAAACGCTTCGCGAAGCCTTTTCTGACTCTACCCGAGAGAGGCAATATCTCTGCGTTATTTTATTTGACTCTTTCTTGTTTCCTAATCACTTTTTGTTCCTCAGTTTCCCTAATAGTATGCTCTTTAGGTGAAACATTCAAATTATCTTCCATGTTCCTATTTTACTTATAGTTCAGATGATTTCCATAAAGAGACTGTTCATTAAGTATTTGGTCACTGTATGTAAAAGGTAAACATTTCAGGCTGAAAAGCATCATTCAATGATTTTGTGGTCTTCTATGTAGCATTAGCCATTTATACATTTTTTGTATGTGTGTTAACAGTCTGCCATATTTATGCTAATGTGCTTAAACCGTATACGTTCTTATGTACATGGTTTGCCTCAACAAACCCCGTCAATAAAGTCCCTAACTTTAAGCGTAGCCTCAACTACTATTAATGCCCCTGGTTTCAAACTGACTGACCTCTAAGCACAGCCCAGCAGACAGTCACTGTTAATCGAGCAGAATGAATCGCCAGACCCGCCACGGGTCCCTCAGTGGACGTTGCCGCCGGGGAGGTCGTACGGCGTCGCTGAAGGTGGAGGAGGCCTTCGCTGCCTGCAGGCTCCGCGCCTGCGCTCTCCCTCCTGCGTTGGCAGGCGTGACCGGCCACTGGGGGTCCCCGGGGAAGGCGCAGGGCGCCTCTCTGCTTGGAATGTATCCCTTCATTCCCTTTGCTCTTGCAACTGAGGGCGGTCAGCCAGGGAGATGCTCCCACCTGCGTGTTTACACTGGGAGGCGACAGGGCAAAAGCAAAACCTGTGCGGTCGGCAGGGGCAGCGACAGTGGGGGGGGTCAGTGTGGGCGGGACCCCCGGGCCACCCAGCCCGCCGGCCGTGCACGTGGCCAGGGCCGAGAGGTCCGCAGCCGCGGCCACTGCGCCAGGGCACCGCGTGGTGCCTCCTCCCCCAGCTGCTTTATGGAGCGGCTTGAGGACGGCCTCCCCGGCCACCTCTGCCTCCCTGTTCCTGTCATGTTGGGGTCCAGCTCGACCGCTCCGGCGGGGCCGACATTCTGGGCTGTACCCGAGGCGCACTCTTGGACATCCCAGGGGCACGGGAACGCGCGCAGCGGGGTCCCTGCCCTCCTCTGCGGGAGGAGGGATGGCGGTCGGTCCGGCGAGGGCACTGTTCCCTTTGTGTCGTAACCTGGACTCTCCTCTGCCGTCACCGGGGCCCCCGAGGCTCCGTGATGCACGAGGATGAAACAGCCGCTCCCGGGGCCTGGGGGGTTCACATCAGCTACGGACACACGTGTAGAGCCCAGCTCGACGACTTCGTAGCTGCGTTACTCTTAGTAAATCAACAGACCTTTCTTTTCCACAGTAAATCTGTAAACTGGGGACAACACGGCCAAGTTCACGGGATGGCTGTCAGAATTCAACGTGCTAGTGTTAGCAAGGACCCAAACGGAGCGCTCGCACGGGGTCGGCCCTCGCGGCGCGGCGAGGCGATCACTGCAGCGACTCCACGGCGCGGCCGCAGACCTGCGCGCACTGCGTCTCTCTCCTCCGAGCCAGAGCCCAGGCTCCGCAGGCGCCTCTCGGCCCGGCTTCTCTCTCTGTCTCGTGCTTTAATTTTCTCACAATTCTCCCTGCTCACTTCGTTCTCGCCTTTAAAATGATAGCCACCCAGGGAGTAGAAGGGTGAGAGGAGAAGGAGCTTTGAAAACCCAGAGTGTGTGGGGATGGTAGTGAGTTAAGCTCTCAGTTTTACGGTCAAATAAACAAATAACATTTCACTTCTGCTCATTTAAGGGGGATTTTATGCTGTTCCCGAGATGGGAGTCTCTGGGCCACTAACATCAGGGAGGCGTGACCGTGGCCAGACACGCGCTGCCCCCACCCGTAAGCGGCTCACAAACCAGCAGGTCACAGAGGCTGCGAGGGGCGGGCGCGGCCACGGGCAGCCCAGGACCCCTGCCTGCCGTTCGTCTCCTGGGATGCTAGTTCCCCTCAAAATATCCTCGCTGGCCTGTGAGTGGGAAGGACTTCGTAATGAGTCGGAATCCCTGCTCACTGGAATTGCTTCTTGAGCTTTTACTGTGCATATGAGTTGTGAGACATTCAGGAAAGTCGCAGAGACAGAAACCTGTCCCTTTTTGTCTAAAACTTTATGGCTTCCAACCTGCTGGGACCTAATTTTTAAAAACCAGTTTGTTTTTTTACAGAACACTTTCTCATGACCCAAGGTGTACCGCTGATATCATCCAATCATGACAGATGAAGCTGTGAGAGCAGAGCTCGACCCTCCAGGTGCTGGCGCACTCTTAAAGACGTTCGAGGACACTCGGGCTGCTCCCGCCTCTTAGCTGCTGCGAGGAGCGTGGCCGCGCCCAGCGGGCCGCACGCACTCTTTAGAACGAGCGTTCTGTGATTCTGCAGATGCATCCCCAGAAGTGCCTTTGCTGGGTCACAAGGCAGTTCCATTTTTAATTTTTTTGAGGAACCTCCGCTGTTTCCCACCGTGGCTGCCCCGGTCTGCGTTCCCACCCACGGTGCACGAGGGTCCCCTGTTTCTTGCACCCTCGCCAGCCCTCGTTTGTTCATGTAGTGATGCCGGCCCCTCTGGCAGGGAGCGGGGAGCGCGATGCAGCTCCTTTCAAGCACTATGCAGTGTTCCTCAAACTAATATACTACTGAATGTCAACGGTAACTGCAATTTTTTTAAATCTATTTTTTTTATATAGCCAAACAAACAAATAAATAAAAAAAATCAGTGGTGTTTTTCACCGAATTAGAAAAATCTAAAAATTTGTATGGAAGCACAAAAGACCTCCAACAGCAACAGCAATCATGAAAAAGAAGAACAAAGTAGGAGGTACTACCGTACTTTACATCAAATTAAACTACAAGGCCGTAGTAGTCAAAACGGCAGGGTGCAGGCACACAAACAGACAGAGATCAGGGGCACCAAAGAGAGAGCCCAGAAATAAATCCACGCCTTTGTGGTCAATTAAACTATGCCCCAATTGGCAAGAACATTCAATAACTGGTAGCTATTTATTGAACAGACTCCTTTTACTCTATTGTATGTTCTTAAATAGTATTAAACATTGTGTGTCAGGAAAATTGAACAGATAACATGTAAAAAAATGAAACCAGACCACCTTCCTCCTTACGCAGGAATAACTTAATTGTAAGACCCAAATTCAAGGCTTAATTGTAAGACCCAACTCCACAAAACTCCTAGAATAAAACATAAGCAGTATCACCTCAGACAGTTCTTGCAGCAATATGTGTTCGGGCATATCTCCCCATGCAAGGGGAACAAACAAACAAAACAGCAAACAAAGGAGACTGCATCAAACTGAACGGTTTTTGCACGGCAAGGAAAAGCATGCACAAAACAAAAAGATGCCCGACCGAGAGGCGGGATATATTCACCCTCCACTTTTCTCAGTCCTCCCAGCTCTGAGGCAGGTACAGCCTCTTCCCTTTTGCTGAAGAGAAGACAAAGGACTAAAGACCCCACAGCTGGTACCTGGGAGAGTCACGGCTCCAACCCTCTTTGCTTGTCTCCAAAACTTGGTTTAAAGCTATTGTCTTTTGCCAGTTCTCTTGCCCTCTCTCTTCCCCATCATGAAACCACAAAACTACCGAAGGCTTTAGCCGGACTCCATGGACGGGCCCTAGGTAGATGGGAGAGGAAGATCATAGTGTTAAGGGAAGAGAAGCCAGGTGCTTCAGACCAGGAGGCCGTCGGAAGGCCGCGGCCAAACGCATCCTCGGAGCCCCGAGCCGCCGCACTTCCTCAGATCGCAGGGCGTTTTCCGACTCCAGGGCCCAGCATCAGGTCTCGCAAAATGGTCCGGAGCCCCCTGAGGCAGTGGCCTCTCCCAGGCTCACCCTGCCAGGAGGCGCCCACCCCGCCCCGCCCCGCCCCGCCCCGAGGGCGGCTTCCTGCCTCCCTCCTCGCTGCCCTCCAGCCGCGGCCGCAGCGGGCCGCCACAGGCCAGAGGCGATGGCTGCTCAGACGCAGGGGCCTTTCCCGGCCTGTGCTGCTGCTCCCTCATCTCCTCTTCTCGTCCCTGTCCCCAAGGATGAGCCGCCACCCACCAAGCTCAGGTAGAGAAGCTCACCCGGGCCGCTCTGCCGTGACGGCCTGCTTAGCGGGGCCGGGAGCGGTCGGATGCTCCTGTTATCATCGCGTGGAATCATCCCAGGCTTTTAAAATGTGACAACGTTGTCTTTATTTTTCTGACGAAGGTGTTTGTTTTCTATTTTTTAAAAAAAAAAAACTTGTTCAGGGACTTAATGGAGCTCAGAGGATTCCATGAGCACCGTCGGGGACGCGGTGGTACAGCGGCAGCGTCTGGGGCGGTAGTTTTGGGGACGTGTGGGGCATCGGTGCTCCTTAAAGGCCCCCGACAGGTGAGGGTGCAACTGGAACAAGGGCCGCCGCGCTGGGCAGCAGTTCCTGAGCGAGGGCCTTACGTGGGCTGCCACGCGTGCCCACAGCCGATGCGGGGATGGTCGCGATAGTGCTTCCTTCTTCTCTCAGTATCTCCACGTTGCATGACAGACTCTGTGGCTTTCTTATCATGAGGATCACCTGCATGGCCCGTTAAAAACACAGGTTTTCTGGTCCCGTGGCCAAAGGTTAAGTTCCCGCAGGTCCGAGTGAGGCTAGGAACCTGCAGCAAGAGCGAACCCCATTACTCCAGGACGGTGCTAGTGCAGGTGATCCACACACGGCAATTTTTAAAAAATATGCTCTAGTTTTTAGAGAAGTTTTAGGTCGTCCCCACCTAAACAGGGTGGCATGTTTGCTCCCGTTGAGGACCCTGTGGGGACACCTCATTATCATCCCAAATCTCTAGTGTCCAAGAGGGGGCGCTGTTGGGGTGGTCGAGTCCATGAGCCTGGATGAATGTGTGTTGCCATGCGCCCCTTATTTATGCGGCAGAGCGGCCCGGCCCTAAAAACCCCCTGTGCTCTGGGATTTGTCCCTCCCGCCCTCAGCCCCTGGCAACCGCTGATCCCATTACTGTCTGCATCGTTTTGTCTTTTCCAGAACATCCCTTAATTGGCCTCATACAGTGCGGAGCCTTTTCACATTGGCTTATTGCAAGGAGTGATGTGCATTTAACTCCCTCCCTGGCTTTCCATGGCGTTGGCAGCGCGTTCCTTCTCCGCGCCGAGCGCTGTCCCACCGTCCGGATGGGCCCCGTGTACCCGCCGCCCGCTGAGGGGCGTCCCGTCGCTCCCGAGTTCTGACAACGCTGCAGAAAGCTGCTCTGCACCCTGGCAGGTAGGACTCTGTGTGGACCTGCGTTTTGAACAACTGTGGGTGACGGGCCAGGGCAGCGAGGCCTGGATCACATGGTGAGAGTGTTTGGTTCCGTCGGACGCCACCAGACTGCGTTCCCGAGAGGCTGCGCCACGCGGCGCCCCTGCGGGCAGAGGGCGAGCCGGGCGCCGCACTGTGGCCTCGCCGCGCCGGGTGCAGCCCGGGCCCTGGATGGGAGCCGCTCTAACAGGCGAGCAGCCGCGTCCCACGGCTGTTTCCCTTTGCGTTTCCCCGATGGCACGGGACGTGGACCATCCTTTCAGGGGCTCCTTTGCTGCCCGTTTCTCTGGTGAGGTGTCTGTTCTTGCTTTTTTCCCGTTTTTTAAATCAGGTTGTTCATTTGGTTGTTGTTGAGTTTAAAGAGTCCTTTGTCAGGTAGGCCTCTGTTGGGGGGGGGGGCTCTGTCGGGGGGGCCTCTGTCGGGGGGTCTCTGTCAGGTGGACCTTCACAAATGTTTCCTCCCAGGGTGGAGCTGGTTTTCTCATTCTTCTGACAGCGTCTCTCATAGAGCAGCATTTTTTATTTTCATGAGCCCTGCCTCTCGATTCCTTCCATCGTAGGTTGGTTTGAGTCTCCCAAAAACCTCGGTTGTTGGACGGCGGCCGGCGTGGGAATGCAGACAGCGCAGACCGCTGCCACGCCTGACCCCGAGCTGGTGGCGTCACGGGGGCGGTGTGTGAATACAGATCTTTGTCCCCGTATTGGATAGATATTCCGTTCTCTCAGTTAATGCGGTTTAAATGAGGACCCATTTGTGCGCGATGCATTTTTAAAACCTGTGAGAACCATCATGCTTTAGAACAAAGGCAAAATGAATGTGCCTGAGTTTTGAGGTAGACGGAAAATTTTTGTTACCTGCCTTGGCAATTCTTTGTGAAGCTCAAAACAGATCGGAAAGACCCATCGCTTCCGTTCCTGATGTTGAAGCTGCCTGGCTTGCTCCCTGACCCCTTTATGACTTATTTCTTCTTTATCATATTCAAATCTGCGATCTCAATGCTATTTCTGTGATCGTTACTCATGCTCAACAATCTGCTTCCGTGCTCAACTCCGTAAGCTGGCAATCCATTTCTTAGTGCTATTTGGAAGAAAGCAAAATCTAAAAATGAAGCTATTAATATATTACGAGTAAGTACTAAGTCTGTGAGGCCGGGCTGACAGGCCGCATTAGAACCGGCGCCCGGAGGCCCTGCGGGGCCCGGGAGGCGGCCGTGATGCATGAGCCCATTACCGGCCCGGGAGTCACACGATCCATCAGAAAGGGGAAAACAGATCCTCCCGTGCGGGGAAAGCTACTCGGTGAGTCTTTACCCGGCTTTCAGGGGGAGCGAAACGGTCATCGCCAGAGCCCCCTAATTGGGCCGTCCGCCCCCCGCGGACAGAGACGGGCTCACGGCAGCCTGGCCAGCCTGCGCCTGCCCTTCCCACGCAGCTTCGCCGTCGATTGGAGGCCAGGCCGTGTGGCAAGAGCCGCTGGGAGTGTTTGGTCTGCGTTTTGATCCGTTTTCTACGCCTCTGCCCCCTCGTCGGGTTCCCTGAGACGCGCTCAGGGTGTCCTGAACGGCAGTCACATGACAAAGAACATAACGGTGCTCTGCCCTTACTAGCGCACCCCTCGAGCCCGGGTGCGATCGCGGCCCTGAACTTGACCTTGGTTAACCCTTCCGCGGGCCTACAACACAGCGGCGCGTCCCCTGAGCCCCCGGGGAGACGGAGGCTTTGGGCGCCAGGGGAGCTGCCAGGTCCGCCCCGCTCGGAAGGGGCGGGCTGGGCGCAGGTCCGAGGGGCTCAACCCCCGCTGGCCCCGGCTGGCTCCGGGGGGCAGGGAGTGGGCAGCTGGGGGGGCGTCCGAAACGCAGCTGCGACAGAAGTGGGAGGTCTGCCTTCTTCGTGACCAGCTGGCGCCCTTCCGAAAGTGTAAGCTGGTTTGGTGCTTTATCACCTGCCCTGGAAAACCCCAGAGCGTTCAGAGCCGCCTTCGGCCGGGGCTGCCCGGAACCGGGAAGAGAAACCTCGTCTCAAAACACCCAGTCGGAGATTCTCCTTGGGATTCCGCGGAGGTGTTCCGGCCACGCGCAGGAAGGGGAAATCGGAGAGGACACACGAAGGGACTGGGCCGCTGCACTTCTCAGAGTCGGGCGGGTTGCGGAGGCAGCTGGGGTCTGCCAGGCGGTCACGCCCGGTGACGGGTGGGAGAGAGGGCGGGCGGGCGGGCGGGCGGGCGGCGACCGGGGCGCGGCCTTCACGGAATGCCGGGTATGAATCATTTAGGAGCCTGCATGGACGAAATCTTCTTTTGATGAAAAATTAATGATTTTTTATTTATAAAATGACTGGCTTTGCGGCTTTATATATTCATAACTTCAAGGGTTTCTCAGATATTCCTGGGACGGTTAGGCTTTTGTAATAAAGATTCACGTTAAATGAATGATTTATAACTTCCAGGAACATTTTGAAGGCAGTGGGATGAGGAGCCCGGGTCTGCGAGGGGCGCCCCCTGCTGCGCAGGGCGGGCAGGGCCCGAACCGGCTCCCCAGGCCTGCGGCGGTGGCCCCTGCCTGTGCCTCTGCCGGGGCGCGGGCACACACAGGCCCGCGCGGGCCCCCCCGGGGTGCGGGTGAGACACAGGCGGCTGGGCACGCACCTGAGCCCGCCTGCCGTGGCCCCCTGTGTGCCTTTCTCTGTGCCAGCCGAGCAGGCATTTTGCAGGCGGATTTATGGTTCGTTCCCTCACATGCGTTCGACTGTGTCCCCTGGACCAGCCTTTGGTCGCACGCACCGGAACCCGCTGGCCGAGCACAACCAGAAACAAAGCCCAGAACGGCGGGGCCAGGCACCCGTGTCGCGGCGACCCCGGCGTCTTCCCGCGTCTGCGTGGCTGGAGAGGGACCCAGGAGGCAGGACCAGAGTCACGTCCTGACCAGCAGCCGGGTCCCCATCGTTCCAGGGCGTTACAAAGGGAGTTGGAGAAATGCACCAACCACATGACAGGTCGGTGAGGCGAAGGGACCGTAAAGAGCAGGGCCTGAAGCCCGGGCACCCACGGGAGGACGGGAAGGGTTTTCTGTTCCGGAGACGAGGAAAGCGCTCGGCCTTCGCCGAACGGTGCTGCTTCCAAAGGCAAAGGCGGGGTGGCCTGAAACCGGACGAGGGCTGGAGGTGGAGAGTGAGGACCGTCACAGGGACAGAGGTCCGTGGGGAGGGGGACCGGCATGCAGGAGGGCCCAGTGTGGGGAGAGCCGGATCCACGTCTACCCGAGGACGGCGGCAGATACGGGAAAGCCACGCCAGGGCGGGAAACGCTGTGAGGGACACGCTGCCGAAGGTCACGCACGCTGGGGGACCCGTTGGGGCGTGATCTTGAAGGACTAAATACGCTGGGTGTGGGGATCCAAGAAACTCCTACAGAAACACGCGTCGCAGACGGCTAACGGGAAGACGCACAGAGACCCCAGGCACGCTCTGCTGGGGCCTCCGGGGAAGGGGACACAGGGGTGGTTAAAATCAGCAGCGGGGGAGGGGTGCCCCGAGGCCGTGATGGCATGGCCAGGGGGATTCGGGGCCATTCCTACAGGGGTGACGTGTGAGACCGAACCTGACGTAGGGATTGCGGTCGCAGGTGCCCCGGGAACGAGCACACCCCAGGCGTGGGGTCCAGTGGCCGGCTCCTAGGTATGTGTCCGGGGCCGCGCGGGAGGGCGCACCTTGTGTTTGACGTTGCGAATCCTCGCCCCCCCACTATGTTCTGTTGTAAATAATTTGGGGCGCAGACATGGAGCGTGGCTGCCATTTGTGTTAGGGTGCGTAGTGTTGGTTCTTGGACTGAAATTGTGGTTTCACGTTCTTGGTGTCCTTCTCTTTTTTTCCTTCCCTCCCTTTGCTTCCTCTTTTCCCAGTGGATTCTGCCCTGAGTTTGGGATGCAGGGGAATCTACGAGAGGACACCCTTGCACTGGCTCCGAGCGCAAGAATTCTCCCCGTCTCCTAGAACAGTTGTCAATAGTGAATGTGCCTCGGAAGTGGTTTTGTTCTTTTTATAAAGAGAGATGCCCACAGTCCGCAAAGCAAGGCAGTGAGGGCGATCTGTGGGAGGCTCCCCGTGCACGTGGGCAGAGGAGTGCCGCACCCGTGGGGAGGGTCCCCGAGATTGTAAAAGGACGCACGCGTTCATCCCTCGAGGGGGCTCGTTAATTTACGGATGGCGCGGGTTGCGAAGGTGTGTGCGCGACCCACACGCCGGTCTGCCAGCCATCTTACGCTGCCGAAATAAAGCTGAGAGGATGCTGAACTGTTCCCAAGTACCTGAAAGATTTATTTTATGATAATCGACTGTGCTCCAGTTTATTGTGGAGCAGGAAAGGAGGAAATCAATGTAAATTCTGCCTGTAAAAGTGTATGTAAGATGAAAAGCTAACCTTGACTTGCCGTGGACCCCTGGAATAGGAAAAATGAGTATTCCTTTTATTTGTTTTCTCAGTTCTTAAGACCGCATACTCCATTTTTCGCATCACTCCTGAATTTTACCAAAAACAGAAAGAACTTACCCCCACCCCCCACAGTAAGCCCTTCCTCATGTTTATCTTTTTTAATCCCCCCAAAATAGCCAATTGGTTTTACTTAATTATTTCACCTGCACCTTTATCCCAGCTGCCAATTCTGGTATGTAAATACGAACCATACCCGAGGCAATTTTATTTAATCGCAAAAGTACCTGGAAGCCCCCCCCACTTCCAAGAACAGCCATTTAAAACACCCCTGGCGATGAGCTCGGTAGCTTTTGCTGGTGTCATTCCATTTTGTTCTGAGTCAGCAATACCGCTCTTTCCTTAAACAGGCAAACGGTTCAGGGCGAAAGGCCTCCAGAGCAGACAGATTATCCGTGGAGGCCCTTGGCCATGTCGAGCTCCCAGGATCCCCTCCCCTCCCCCCGCGGCGTTCTGCTGTACTAAAAAGTCCTAAGTCAAGTGCTGTCACGCCCCAGAGGCGAGGCCGGGAGTTTCCCCCACAGGCGATGCGCTCGGTGGCCAGCCCGCCCTCCCGGGCTGCGTGGCTGCTGGGCGATGCTGGCTTCGCAGGCTCCACCGCCCACCCACTGGTGTGAGCGGGGCGCCGTGCGCGGGTGCTCAGCATCTGGCGCCTCATGGGAAGCAAACAGGAGGCTCGGTCTGCCCTGACGCACAGGAGGGAAGCTCGTTTTCTCCCTCGCAAGCCCGCTGTGACAGGGCCCCCGGGCCACCTTCCCGGCGCAGCTGGGAGCGTGAAAAATCGAGGAAAGGTGCGCACGGCTGAGATGAAAGCCCACAGGGCGCATGAGGGAACCAGCAGGTGGGGCGTTTGAGGGGAAAGACCTGAGTGGCCTGGGGCAGGTAATGTAAGAAGCAAGAAAACAAGGCGCCAGGATGGGGCACTAACAAGCCAGTGATTTACCGCTGTGCTGCCCCCACACGTTCTGTCCGCCGGCGGTTGCTGCCGCCACGCGGCCGGACACGCCGGGCTCAGCTGGAGCGCGGGCAGAGACGTCCCTCGCAAAGGGCTGCGCACAGAGACGCTGCAAGCTGGCGGAGGAAAAGCCGGGTGCAGGTGAGGAAGAGAGGGAGCAGCGCAGGCATCGGGCACATGGCGCTCGGATGGACCCCTTTCCCCTCCCAGGTAAGAGTGTGACTCGCCTTATGCGAGGGCACGATGTCGGGACATGCTGTTTGCTACACTTTGTTGACTCTCTGTTCCTTCATCCCTTTGGCAAATGGCTTTGTTTGGGCACGACATCTGCGGTTCTTAGATAATAAGGAGCATATCTGAGACTATGAAATAAGGCCCAATGTGGGTGGCCTAGTTTTCAGTATTTGACATGTGTATGAAGACACGCTCACTCACGTATTAAGCAACACATTTGTTTAACTCAGGTTATCGTTAAATACAGGCCCACACGGGCTGAACTGACGTGTTAGATGGTAAATGTGCGCGTGCTACAGATACACAGAACAGGCCAGCGGCAGGCGGAGAGGGTTTGTCACTCTCTGGCACAGGAATGGGGTCTGGATTTAAGTCGGCATTTTTTATCCTAACGTTCCTTCATTAAATTGTCTGTAAATACCCATTTCTTCAAATGGTCTTGGAATCAGCTTTAACATCTTCCTTGTTTTCTCATTTATTAATGGATGGCATACAGCCTTCGAGACATTGCATGTTGGCCGGAGATCAGACATGAGCACAAAGACAATTAACGCGCAACAAGACAAACGGCACACACAGCCGGCACTGGGGTGCGGGGAAGGGGGGCCTTCTCACCTGACCAACCGCGAATGGCTGGAAGCTCGAGGGGCCGGGACAGCAAAGGGCAAGTCGTCATAACCCAGGTCACACTTGACATGAACCTTGAGAGACGGAAAGGCAGGGCTGGCAGTTTGGAAGGCTGTTCTGGACGGAGGTGGAAGGGGCTCTGAGCGACGGGGCGGGGGGGTCCCCACTGTGCTCCGCCCCTTCCCGTCCTTGGCAAGAGACCCGAGCGGCTAGAAGCCACCTTCGTTTGACCACAATGGCTCTTGTTTAAGAGACAGGTTTGGGGAATGGAGGAATACGACACATTTATAATCACGAAGGTTTCTTCTCATTATAATGTTCTATGAAGGCCAGAGTCCAGATAATTAGCTTTGAGTCCTTATCTTCAGAACATTTTAAAAACACTGCAAAGAAATTTCTAGTACACTTTTTTTCCCCCTGGGGTTTGTGCATAGATACACAGTAAAAACTCATCTCCTGTGTCTGGTAAACTTGAGCCGACTTCTCCCAATTAACAAAAAAGTCAATGACTACATGAAGTTCAAGTTTAAAGTATGGTGCCTTTTGAGTTTGGATTTAGGTCTAAAACGAGCGCCAACAGACTGTTATGTTACCATAAAAACGGCTGTTAAAGGGCTGCCGATCGTTGGCCTTTTCTCAGGAACCCATCAAATCCACCTTCTTTTCAGTCTGTGTGTTTGACTCTGCCTGTGGGGGCATCGGTTTATTCTCGTGAGCGGAGCAAGAAGGAAGGCGGTGGCGTGCTTGTTTCTCCTTGCTTATGAAATGTCACCGGTCACATGGTCCCCTCCAGCCGTCCAGCGGTGAGGGGACGGGGAGGGGCCAAGGACAGTGACGCATCGGTGTCACGTGAGGCTAAGGATGCGCCAGGCCTCCCAGCTCTGTCTTCTCAGAACAGCACGGACTTCTCCTCTGCACACAGAGCAGATTTGAAATTTCCCATTCGTCTCCGTGGTCACGTGACTGTGACCGAGGTCCCTCAAGAAGACTCGGAGCTCAGTGAGGGCAGAAGGCGCATGGTCGGCCTGCAGCGGGCGCACAGCAACCACGGGAATGAGTGGGGAAACGCACGAGTCACGGACAAATGGAAATATCCAGGTGCACCTGTGTACACAATGTGGTTTACAGTCAAACAACGTATTTGTAAGTGATTCTGTCTCTTGAATTGCCTTTCCTACTTCCTGTTCCATCAGATTTGCTGATACACGTTAGTATTTTGGTGTTGGTTTGTGCCCTTAGGGTTCAGGGGATTTTCGAAACTCACCCCTCATTTCCCTCGCATTCTGTGTTAATACTTCTACCTCAAATGGGCATCAAAGCTTAGATTCTGCAGACCACCCCCCGCCCCAGCCCCGCCGCACTGTCCTGCCTGGGGAGTGTGGCTTCCTTTGCCTTCACGGACCCTCTCTTTGTGCTTGGAGAGCAGTCGTCAGTCGGCTACGCGTCCACTTCCCTGCTCCCAGATGATCCTCGCGGTCCAAGACTCGGTTTCCTCATACTTAAAAGTGCACGGCTACTTTTCCGGCTGCCTCTCTTCCCTGAACCATTCACGCATGCGTGCTTTCATCTGTTCAAAAGACATTACAAAATGCGCAAAAGGCTGAATGTGACGTACTACCGGGTACTGGCACGATTCTGAAGATAAAAAAGAAATTAGATAAGTTCCTTAACATACGGAACTTATACACTCATAGGTACAATAAGGCAATGAAATGTACAACAAAGATCATACTTGATATTGAACTGTAGTTTTAAAATCATCTGATTTCTAAGATATGATTAAATACATGTTTTTCTTTAATATAGCACTCTTTTCTTCTCAGAACATTATGCTATGTGGGCATTTTATACAGATGGCTTATGAGTGGGAATGAAATAATACATTTCTAACTTTGACCAGCCCGGGAAGTTTCGCAATACACTTGAAGCTTCCTGCCAGATGAACGTAGACTCACTCGGTTACCTCCCAACGGAAGTCCGTTCAGATGAGACGCCGAGGGTCGCCGCTGGAGGGCCGGCGCATTTGAACTCGCGACGGTGCGGCTTTCCGGGCTGAGGCGCCTGAACAGACGGTACCCGCATTTCTCCTGCTGATTGATGCTACCCCACGAAGACAGGGAAGGCTGTTTAGGTCTAGTTGTTAATCTTTGCCTCCATAAGGGAAAAGGAAGTTTATATCCTGATACACTTTGGTGAAGAGTCTTATTGTGAAACACAATTACTTTGGGGGCTGTAAAGCAATACACGAGTCCTACAGATTGCTTGTTAAAAATGCATTGTTGTTGACAAGGCCTCACTCACGTATGAATGGGGCAACAGAGCCACCAATGCGTGCGGCGTTCCATACTAGCGACCCGTACGATACTTCAGTTTAGAAATAAACAATGAAAAAGTAACTGGCAAACTCAATCTGAAATCAGTGAATGATCCAGCACTTTTAGTGAACATTAAAAAAAAAAAAAAAAAAAAAAAAGGTTTTCCTAGACTCTTGAACAAAATTCCAGATGGTGACAAACTAAATTTTTTAACTTTTTGAAGTAAAAAGGAAAAGTAAGACTTCAGTCTAGCGCCCATAGCGTGGGCAGCGAAAGCTGTAGCCGCCCCCGCGTGACCCTGGCTGAGCCGTGCGCCTCTGCGCGGGGCGACGCGAGTCACCTACCCGCTGGCTCCGCTGGGGACCTGCCCGAGATAAGTAGGTAAGGTGCTTGGAGCTCTCTGAACGCAAAGTGCCACCTGAATTCTGGGTCTTGTTATCGCCTTGGAGGTGACACGGCGGGTTAATTGCACTCATTTTTCATCTGCCAGAGTTCAAAGCACCACATGAGAAAGTGAATTGGGAATCTCAGCCTGGCCCTTCCCCCTGGTACAGGGCGGAACTATTATTTCTTCGGAGGTAACTCTGTGGCTGAGAAATGCTTCCCAAGGTGACCCGAGGGTGGCATAGGGCAGGTGGAATTTAATAGCGACGTGCATTTCCCGCCAACGCGGCTCCATCCAAAATCGCGCATTCCCGTCGGGCTGGCACGTGTGCACGGCTTTAGGATGATAAAGCTGAGGAGGGAGCATGGAACGCGGGCGCCCGTGCAGGGCACTGGGATTCTGGGAGCCGGGCGGCCGGCGGGCTGGGGCGTGGAAGCGTGGGACAGCGCTGTCACTTGTGCCGGAGGGCAGGCAGCGCAGCCGAATAATCGCTGTAACATGAGAGGCGTTGCTGGCGGCTGGCACGGCCGGCGGCGCTTACGGCCCTCCTGGCGTTGTCGCGTGACGCGCGGGAGAGGAATGCAGACTGCGGGCCCGCACACAGAGCCGGCGCAGGACGAGGGCGTCCCGGGGGGGCGGGAGGGGGCGCCTGACAAGTGGAGGGTCGTTCCTGTGGCGCCTGTTTTAAGGGAGGGGGCAGAGGCCTCGCGCAGAATCCCCGGCCGACCTCCTAAAAACGAGTGGGGCTCGGGCTTTGGCGCAGGCAGAAGGGAACCGGGACCTTTGGAGGATGAGCCCCGGATTCTTAACGTCATTCTGGGCCATCGCGACATTCCTTTGGTGACCTAACGTGGCGCCAGCCGGCCTCTCTGTCCCCACCGCGCGCCTGTCCCTGTGTAGGCACAGCACCTCTGCCTGTGCTTCCGGGGGCCACAAGCGGGGACCTGACTGCTTACCTATAAGTAACAATGTTATTTTAATAAGCAATACAGGTTGTCCAGAAATGCCGATGTGTTATACGCAAAAGCCAGAAGCCACTGCTGATATTTTTAATCATATCCTTCAAAACGCACATTAAAACGAGTGAGAGGACACGGCCTAGACTTTTATTGTGCTTTCTGTCTTCAGTGTATTGAATGTTTCTTACTGCTTCTCCGTGCACCTCGGTGACATTGCGTCCAAGGGGTGGAGACGCCGTCCGGATGCATTGTTTCCCTATGGCAACGGCTACCCAGCAACGGAGACGCTGTGACCCATGCCCAGGGAAGGGACGCGTCCTGTGTGTCTGCTGCGCACTGGCTGGGCGTGTGCGCCCGTGGTTCCGAAGCTGGGCGCCCGGGTCTCGCCCGGCTGCCCTCCCGCCTCTCCGGCTCTGTGCCTGCTGTTCTGGCACGTCCTCTGTTTTTCTCTGTCCCCAGGAACATCGTGGCATGAGGACGTGAGCGACAGGGGACAAGGCGAATATTCAGGGAGTGGTGGTTGAACACGTCTAAATATGGGTATTTCTCCTATGCTCTCAGAGGCTTACAAGCTGTACTGTCCTTAATTAAAGTGATAGTCGACCTCCTCAGGGCAACATTCCACTTTGTCTGACTCCCTTCATGGTGTTTTGAGGTTTCTGTGGTCGCTAGCGAATATTAAGGTAGAAAATATATAATGAACGAAGTTTCCAAAAGGAAATTGCAAAACCACATCCGTGTATTTTTCCAAGCCTTTGAGACGGAGTGACGCTCAGCCATAGACGTTTCTCCGCAGAACAGAGCACAGACGTGAAATCTCTTGTTTCAGCACATTGTCCCCAAACGCCCCGGCCGCCGCCGCTGTGTAATGGAGCCGCGTCTGACAGCGGCGGGGCTGGAATCGCGACGGTCACCGCAGGGCGGCTGGGGACCCCAATGCGACCTGTGTGTATCCTGAGAGCACCCAGGTGGTCCTGCCATTGGAAACAAAGGGCCCTGGGGCACAGCCAAGGTTTTGCGTGTGTGTCGCCTTCTCACGGTCCGGAACCTTCCTAGGACATGTTTTTAGAAGGTAGTGTCAGCCCACTGCGCGCACGTTGCTCTGCTGCAAATGTACGTTGTGAGGCCGCGGCAGTTGAGGTTTGGTATCAGTGAAAACTTGAAACTATAGTCTGGAAGTTTCCTTTTTTAATGTTAAAATAGCATAGCTTTCAATCAATTTATTCAATGTAGGGGTCTATATGGAGAGTAGAACAGGATATACTTTCCTTCGTCGTGACAACCCGAAGTCTCTTAAAATAACCGGTGTGAATAGAGCAGCGCACGCCCTGCCGGCTTCTCTCTTTGACTCGAGTAGCACAAGTGCATTTTTCTTTCATTTTAAATTTTTTACCCATGAATGTGAATATACTAAAATTACTACTCTGCAGCTTGCTTTTATATTCTAACATAGCAATTTAGTGCAGTTGGTTTTCCAGGTCAGGACATATGAATCTTACTTCTGAAAAGCAAATTGGTTTATATTCCATGAAAAATATATGCTATAATTTGTTCAACCATTTCTTACTCAGAAACATTCAAATTATTACAAATTTCTTTTCCACAACAAAAATACTACAGCAAACCCACTTTTGGATACACTGGTAGCCTTAGGGCATTGTTGATTTTATTAAATGAAAATACAATATGTAGCTATCTATAATATCTGCACTTTACTAATATATAAACAGGGGAAGCATAGCACGCTTTCTAGAAATGTGAAGTCGTTTTGTCTGTCTTGAAAGCTCCCTTTCTCTCTTTTTTCCCTCCTTTTTTCCTCCTTTCCTCCTCCTCCTCCCCCCTCCCTTCTATTCTGCTTTTCTTTGTAGCTACTCGACCTTTTTCTTTTGTATTTTTCATTTTTGGGGGGGTTGCTTCAAATCTGTATTACAGTTACAATAAAATTAGTTCCAAAACAAGGAAAATCTTCGTTCCTCTGCTGTTCTGAGGAGAGAAGGCAGAACGTGAACGCATGTGTTGACGACGAATTTTTAACGCTCACACTCCGCTGAAAGACGAGACACGGCCTGGGAATGTGAGAGGGGAGAGAGCGCACAGCTGCGAAACTAGCGCTGAAATGGGAACCATGAAACCAGGGACCAGGCGCGCGAGGGCCCTCGCAGGCTGCGGAGCCGGGGCCGCCGGAGGTCGCGGGGAGACCGGGAGCCTCGCGTTGGAACACCCGGCCGCCCCGCAGGCCCCGCGTGCGCGCGGTGTGCGATGCTGGACCACGTGCTGAATTCTCTCATCTGCCGTCTCCCCACCGTACAAGAGAGGAAAGCGGTTTTGAAGGCAATGCTGTTAAAGTTAAGCGATATCCGTCACAGGGCACAGGCGGCGTATTAAATTCGGGTGTTTATTTGCGACGGCCACTCAACAAATGAGGGAAAAGGAATGATCAGAAAGCTAATGTTTAGTATTGGGTAAAATGTAAGTAAAGATTTAAATGTTTACCCTGATCCTTTTTTAAATGTATATAAAATCAACACACTGACATCTCTTTTAAAAGGTTTTGTCGTACTATCTCGGTGCTTGTTGCAAAGAGTATCATTTACTTGGCCATTCAGGCTGCACAAATGCCCGCTGTTACTGTTGCTGTGAATGGCTCTCTTCATTTCTTAATCTGGGCACGGTTCTTGGGCTTCTATAGGCGCCGATGAAATGGTTTCTCAAATACACGCGCTAACAGGAGCTGCATGCAACGCGGGGTGCAGTGCGTGACTTCTGTGGGGTTAGTAACGCACGTGCTCACTCCTCTGCGGATGACCGGGGCTGGGCCCCACGGTGTGGCGGGTCGTGTGCCGGGCCCACAACGCTGAGCAAACACACATGAGCTCTGGCTTCCCGGCTGAGAGGTCAGAGGGGAAAAACTGACATGCATCAATTTGCTACAAATGCATATTTGTCAAAGCTTTGCATGCACAGCAAGAACAAAATGGGGCAACTTTGCTGGACATTAAAATTCTTTTATGGTCAAAAGGCGGGCGCTGTTCTCAAGACAAACATCGGGACACACGTCATCGCTGCCGGAGTCTTCCGGAACGCGGGGGGTCGGGCGTGCAGGCCGCTCGGAACACACAGGAAACTGAAGAAAACACTGCGGAACGAGCTCTCCTGCCCGATTGGACCGTTTGCTTGGGCGTCTGCTTTCCAGCTGATAAACGGTCACATCTGGGCGTGAGAGTGGACGTGACAACTGTCTCCATCCGCCTCAGGTTTGTCCAGGTGATTAAATCATGTGGGGAGTCTCACCAACCCCACGCGGCCGCCCCACCGGCCAGCGCTCCGGGCCGCGCACGCAGCCGGCTGCGACCTCCGCGGACGCGCTGCGCCTGGGTCTGGGCTCCTCGCTGGCCCGCAGGCTCCGAGCTCACAGAAGGGCGAAGACAGCACAGACCCTTGGCCCCGCTGTGGCGGCTCGGGCGTCACGGGGGGAGACGGCTCCCCCTCGCCTCTGCGAACGTACCCGGCGTAGGAAATTCAGTTTTTCTGCACGACGTTGTGGTCAGGAACTCCATGGTTTAGGACGTGACCGCAGGCCAAGAAGTCCGATATGGTCAGTTTGTTCAGGGAACAAATGAGAAATGAAATGGACTAGACTCCAAAACAAAAAACAAACAAAAAAAACCAAACAAACCAAAAAACAGAGACTGGCAGTCGATTTAAACTGGGGCATATTTGGGGCCTGCAGTCCCGGACTATTTGTCTTCACGGGATTTAATTTTTCTGGTGGGAGAATCCACTTAGTGTATCAAATTATAGACCAGAAGTTGGTTTTGTGAGCAATGGGATTTGGGGTTTGGAAGGGCGTCTCGAGGCTGGCCAGTGAGTCGACCTTTTCACACCAAAGGTCAACCGTCTGGAAGCAGAGCTCTCGTTGTGAGGCCTGTGCAGTCTCCGCTGGAAGCCACTGCACAGCCCTTCCCAGATGTTTTCCTGTCTCCTCCAGAGATACCTGTTTCCTGCAGAGCCCCCGTGAAGACCGCCCCGGGCCCCCGCCACGCCACGTCAAAGAAGCTGGGGGCCTGCGGGCGGCTTCCGGGCGGTGCCGGGTGAGAGCCAAACCCTCGCCGTGGCTCGCTGGACTCGGCTCTTCCTGGCTCCTCAGAGGCAAACATGGACTGAGCCACTGATTCTCAAAACCAAGTCATTGTTATGGGTGGTAAACGGGACAGATTACAGAAAAGGGTTTCAGGAAACTTGGATTCTGCCCCCACGTGGTCACGGACGAGCTGGCCGCGTGGCTTTCTGAGCTTTCTCTGATGTTAAATGCGAGGACGGAGTGTCCTGAGCTCTACTGTCAGCGGTAGGCCTCCTAATATCTATCACCCCTGACAAGGTAGGGAGGGTTTCCTCCTGACACGGAGACCATTTCGTGCATAACTTGCATCGAGGCTCATCAAGAAACCTATTTTCAGAAGCAAGTGACTTTTTCTCAAAAAAAAAAAAAAAAGTACAGATTTAGGGCTATTTCTTGCTTTGGAGGAATCACTAAATGTATCCAAAGTCGTTAGAAATGGACCAAGAAAAGTGACAAAGTGAAGAATCATGAAGTTTTATATTTATGTCCCAGGGGGCGTTTAGCTTAAATAATAAACTTCAAAATGTTGGTTACTGTAACTAATGATATTATTATCACTGCTATTATCTTCTGTAATAGGAGAGACTTCAGTGGCCCCTGTAAACTAACTAAAAAGTAGGCATCACAACCATTTGAGAAAACAAAACCTACCTTTACGTTTCAAAATGTTTGAATGAGAATTCCCTTCACCGTTCACGCCGTTCCCTTGACCCCGGCTGCCCAGATGCCGGCAGACCTCACCTGCTCCCAGCTGGCCGAGTTCACCACCGCGGGCCCTCCGGGCGCAGGCAGGCGGACGGGAGGGAACGGGGCCCCGGCCGTGGGGAGGGGCCCGAGCCCGTTCAGAGACAAGCAACCTGTCTCGGAAGCTTGGGAGGAACAGCACTGGGTGTGTCACAGGCATTTGAGAGCAGAAACAGGTTGTCCCCGCTGTGAGAATTTGCACTTTTAAACCCCGCAGAGGTGGGGTCTGCTGGTTCTGCAGGGCGGGAAACGTGGCCTGGCGCCCTAACCACGGCCCCCGGCGCGTGGGGGCCTGCGGCCGCCTAGCCGCGGAGCTCAGCATCACGGACCGATCAGGCTTATTTCGAGGATCAACATTTGAGATCCTCCCCCTTCATATTACGTATCTTTAATTATTTGGAGAACATTACACCTGGTCCACTTTTTCTCCTTTCCTTCTCAATCAGTCTTACGGTCAGTAAGATAATTGGATGCTTCATTTTTAACGGAAATATTTACGTTCGTGCTCACTGAGCCGCTCAGTTTCAGCCGCGGGCAGTGCAGCGTCCACCAGACGGGCCTTGAATGAGAGCCACAGCGTGGTTGCTTCTGCCGTGTGTTCTTGCAACCAGCCCTTGGGAAAAAGGAGAGTAAACACTGCGTAATTGTTGTAAATAACAACAGGGTTTGTGACCCATTACTGAAAGGAAAAAAGCAGCGGCTTTCCTGTAGCCACGGGCTGTCATTTTTTGAAAAATCAGCGCTTGATGACACACGGCCTGCCTGTAATGACCAGCTGGGCTTCCGCACAGGCCCCAGCGGCAATCCCCGAGCGTGTCCCAGGCCCTGCGGCGTCGGCTGCGGGTGTCCCACAGAGGGGCCGCTTTCCCTGCCCGGGCTGGCGACGCAGGCTTCACGGAGGTGCAGTCGGCTAGCCATTGTGTAACACTGCAGTGGACGTGACGATCGGAAATATTTACATGCTGTCAAGCAATCGCGGCACTGAAGGTATAGGCATCCTTCACCTGTCGCGGTTACATTGTTTTTGTGATTGTTTTGATGAGACCTTTGAAGACCTATCATTCTCTTAACGACTTGCAAGTACCCAGTACAGTGCTGTTAACAACGCCCACCCCGCTGGATGCGGGTCCTCCGAACTTACCCATCTTGCAGCGGGGCGGCGGGGGCGGGAGGAGTCGGTTTCCTGAGACCAGCCCCAGCCCTGTGCGGGCCCCACCGGCCTTTGTTCCTATGAGTTGCTTGGTTTTATTTGTCTCTCTTTGTGATTTATTTCACGCAGCATAATACCCTCAAGTTGCACCCGTGTTTTGCAGATGCCAAGATTCCCGCCTTTTAATGGCTGAGTAATTGTCCAGTGTGGGCGTGGTGCGCCTCCCTCCCTCCCTCCCTCGGCCAACAGCAGGGAGGGCGCTGCCACGCCCTGGGCCCCGGGATCACTCGGCGCTGAACACAAGGCCGCAGGCGGAGCCTTGAAGCCTCTTCAAGGGCCGTTGTTTTGTGTACAGGGGGGACTCGGGACGCTGCCCAGAACAGCTAAATAAGGGCTCCTGGGGAGCAACGCTATGCTCTGCATTTTTCATAAACGTCCGCAGTAATTCTTATGAAAATTAACTTTTGAGGACCATTTCCTACTTAAACCTGTATTTTTTCCCATATGAAGAAATTCTGATGCTGCGAGAACATGTAATTTTCCCTAATCGTGAAACTGCCTTATTTTGCTGTGTGTAATGCGCACGTTCATGCCCAAATTTTGAGGGAAAAGTACAGGTGCCCCTTACACATGGGCAGTACTCATTCCCCTGTATATCTATGTAAATGTTTTTAATTCTTTTACTTATGCTCATGCGTTCAAAGGGCAACTCTAGAAAGCAATGATATCCGTATGCAAAATGATACCCTGGAATACAAAATCAGTTTTCTTTCTCAATATAAACAAATAAATAATTGAGTTAAAAGACTGAAACAAAAGATTTTCTTCCTGAGAGTTTGGGCCCAAGAACGCGGGCGCGCCTTCTGCGCTGCGGCACCGTCACACACGGCGAAACGCGCGCGTCAACTGCAGAGCTGGGTCAGAGAGGGCATGTCTTCGTCGCCGAGACACCTTCAAGAACGAAGTGAACTTCGCCTGTATTTTTTATCCTACATAATTGGTTGAAAAATGTATTTATTAAAGAGTTGTTTTTATAGTTAAGATACGGTGGCACTGTCACAAATTTTAAGTTCCCGGGTTCGCGCCTCGCCCCTTCGTACAAACCCCGCGCCCCTGGCTGCATCGGGTGACGTTCTTTGACCTGAGACCCGGCTCGCCACGGCGACTGCTGGGTGGCTGTGCCTTGTTTTGCCTTAGAATGCCTTGTCTTGTTCCTACCGTGTCTTCTCCACTTGTACCCGTCAGGACGTGCTGCCGTAACAAGGGACCTGCCCAAGCCCCGGTGGCTTTCACACCGCGGTGCGGTTCTTCACTCGGGCTGCGTGCCCAGGCTGGCCGGGCAGCTCTGCTTTATCCGGGGGCCGCGGTCCCACTCGGCAACGGCTTCCAGCCTGTCCCTCTTCAGGACGTGGCCGGACACGCGTGCAGGTGTGTGTGGGTGCGCGGGAAGCGCGGCTGGCCCTTTATTGTAACTCGTCAGCGGAAGCTGGAGGTGTCGCGTCGGAGCATTTACTCGCTGCGTGAAGCCGCGGACGTCTCTCCTCCGGCATTGCCCCGGGTCGCACGGAAGGTGGGACCAGGGTCCCAGCGTGGGTCCCCGAGGCAGGGCGAAGAGAGGAGCTTTGTTCCAGGCCCTGGGGAGACACACTGTTCAAGGGAAACTCGCTCTGGGTGTCCCAGCCCCAGAGAGCGCCGCGGCTGTTGGTGCAGAGGGTCAGGGAATGGGGAGCCGGCGTCCTGGAAGGTCTGTTCACGCTGTCGTTCACGGCCCCAGGGGTCGCGACAGAAGCAGAGTCAGAAAGTGTGACAGAGGCCCACGGGCTACAGTCTGCAGGGATGTGGAGGAGGGAACCCAAGGGGTTCTCAGGTGGGAGAGCCTGGTGACTGGACGTAGAGAGGGAGCAGGAGAAATTGGGGTCGGCAAGGAGCTTTGAAGAGTGAGGGGCCCTCTCCTGCGTCAGGCCCAGGTTGCGAGGGGAACGCGAGAGAGAACTGTCCCAGCTCAGGGAGCATCACAGTGAAAGCCACGTCCCCAGGGAAGAGCGGGGATTCCACTCCAGCCACACGGTGCAGGCGATGCCAACAGAAGGCCTGGAGATGTGAGTTTATTTGCTGGACCTGCAACGTCCCCAGGGCTGGGCAGGTGCAGAACCACAGTGGGAGTCAAGAAGGAGGAGGCGAGGTCAGACTGAGCCCCGCAGGGCCATGTGGGGAAAGGGACCCTGCGGGCCCCCCTTCCCGCCATCGCTAACAGGGACAGCCACCTGGGCGGGGCATCGCGAGCCCGGGTTGGCGAGGCAGGGCGGCAGCGTGTTGGGGAAGCGGGGCGGGGTGTGCGAGGGGGTCCTGGTGCTCGGGGCTCTCTGCTCTGCTCCCGTCCGGCGTGCGGATGCTTTGGGAGGGTCGGTCTCACCGAGACGGGACTGTGCGAGTCTCCGCCAAAACTGACAGCAGCTACCGCCGTGGGGCACCGCGCAGGGTCCCCGTTTTCTCGTCGCACTGCGCCTGCCTCAGGAATCGCTGTTAATGGCGGCAGACCCCACAGTGTGTGTGTGTGTGTATCCATTCATATTTTCTAACAAAGGTTAAAAATAGTGGCCTGGAGGACGGAAGACACAGTAAGAGCTCAGAAAGTCCAGTACTTTTCAGGAGCAAATGCTTGTATCTCCATTTCACCTGGGCTGCGCTTTCCACGTCACTGGGCCGGTACGCCCGTGTCCACGGAGACGGCGGTCACGGTTTTACATGGAGGCGTGGAGCTCAGGGGCTGGGTGGGGTCTTTGATCATATTCCCCGCTGTGCCCGCAGCTACTCACCGAACAGGGGTCTCCATTCGTTTCTCCTGGGTCCGAATGCTTGTAAGGAGCTCTGTGTCCACTTGGAAGCTACGCAGTGATTTCCGGCCTGCACTGTTCCCTACCTCCAAAGTTGCATTTCTCGGGCGCGCCCTCTGTCTCTGGGTTCCCCACTCTGGGAGGGACGGCGCTCCCCTTCTTCCGTCCCCAGTCCTCGGGGTTCTTCGGAGCCTGAGCTCTAACATGAGGCTCCCGGGGCTGGAATCCAATGGGCCCCTAACATACACATGTTCACCCTCAAGGATTTTACAGTGTGATCCTCAAAGACAGACACACACCCTCGTTTCTACAGCACAAAATAGAAACTAGGAGCAAACCAATAGCACTGGCTAAAATGGCAGAAAACAGCGGGACGTGAATGATGTTGGAGTGGGGATTTTACCCCCAGAGTGTGTCAGGGGTCAAAGCGGCCGGAGCCAGAAGGGGGTTTGAATGAGAAATGAGCCCCAGGATGCGTGGGCGTGACCAAGGGCCCTGCGGTCCAGGGAAGGGTCCGGGGCGTGAGGGCGCGCGGCGCCGCGAGAATTCGGGGCCGCGGTGAAAAGGGCCGCTCGGCGGCAGGTGAACGCGGGCGTGGCGCCGCTGCCCCGCCCGGCTGCCCCCCCGAGCTGCCGGGGCTGCTGGGGGCTCCGCGCGCGGGCGTGGGGGCCGCGCCTGGGCGTGCGCAGCAGAGCGCTGTCCTTCGGCCGTTCCGCTTCCCGTGCGGCGCCGGCGGGGGGGCGGGGGGGGGGGCGGGGGGGGGGGAACGTTTCTCTCAATGTCTTTTTAGTATTTAAACATGACTGGGTTTAAAAAAAATTAATTGGCTGGTTCGAGGCCCGTAGAAATGCACGCGCAGCGCTTGGCCTGTGAGGGCGTGAGTGTTCACCGCAGGGCCCGAGAGCCGAGTAATGGGGGTCACGGGTTGTCCGCATCTGGCGGGTTTGGGCAGAAGAACGTCCGTCCTTCACTAGGGGAGAAAGGGAGGTTTTGGAGCGAGGCCGAGCGCACTCTGGCCTGTGAGCGTCAGGCAGGAGACATGCTGGGCCGTGCCGGCCGGCCGGCCCCTGCCACTGCCCTTCCTCTCTGCGTCTGTCACGTAAAGCGCGGCGCGGCTGCCTTCCCCAGCCGCCGGCCTTCGTCCGACGGGCAGCGGGCCCTCGTGTGCGGAGCCTGTTCCAGGAGGAGTTAGGAATAGGTGCGGTAGGAGCTGAAGAAAACCTCCACAACACGAAGCCACCCTTTACACAGGCGGGTGTTCACCAGATTGTACTCTGACCCACGGGCAGGACTCCATGCGGGGAGCAGGCGTGTCTGAGGTCTGGACACACCCCGCTCGGGGCTGAACCCGCAGTGAGCAGGAATTCTGTTGTTTTAGCCCTTTTGCTGTTGGCAGGACAAAGAGAACAATCACGGCAACTTGAAGGGAAGGTAGATGGAGCTTAATGATAAGCACTTACAACCCACAGGAACATGAGCCCCAAAACGACCGGAGACCTGAGTCACAGGATGAGCACGACGTGGAGGAGGCCACGCGTACGTGGGTGCTTCCTCCCCGCAGGGCCTCGGTTTCCTCCAGAAAAACCCTTTGAGAATAAAGGGCCAAGAACAAAATTAACCGAGGAGGCGAAAGGCCTGCGACTGGAAACTATAAGGGCCTGATGAGAGAACTTGAAGAAGAGACGGATAAACGGAGAGAGAATCTATGCTCACGGACCGGAAGGCTTAATATTGTCACTATGTCGTACACCCAAAGCCACCTACGGCTTCAAGGCTATTCCTACTGAAATGCCAGGAGAACTGTTTTTTACAGACATAGGACAAATAACCCTACAATTTGTATGGAGCCCCAAAGACCCTGAATAGCCAAAACGATCTTGAGAAAAGACAAAGCCAGAGGCATCGCAGGTCCTGAGTTCAAACTCCTGATGTAATACAAGGTTAGAACAATCACGACGGCACGGTATTGCGGAAAAGGAGACATGGAGTCATTGGGACAGAGCACAGAGACCAAAAATAAATCCACAGAGAGAGAGAGAGAGTCGATGAATCCACATCGAAGGGACTAAGAATATAGCATGAGGGAGAGGGCAGTCTGTTCAATAAATGGTGTTGGGGAATAGCAAAAAAAAAGAGAGAGAGAGAGAGACCCTGAGAGGCGAGTCGCGACGCTGTCCCCGTTTATGCGGAGGGCAGCTGAGGCGCGGGCGGCAGAGGTGTCTCCTCCGGCCGCAGGGTGGGGGACGGCCGCGCCGGGCTTCCCATGGACCCGTCTAAGGTCGGCAGCCAACACTCCCCAACCCCGACGGCTTGTCTCAACCCCGCAGCTAACGTTCTTCATCACGTAGAAGGTGATTTACAAGTCATCTTCTTCAACTGCACAGCCCAACTTTATGGAAGAAAAAGAAGACTGTGTCACCCGCTGTGACGTGGGTTCACGATGAGTGCCCGGATTCCAGCCTCTCTCTCCCCCTTCCAGGCAGGAGAAGTGACCTGGACAAAGACACCAAGGACCAGGAGACACCAGGCTGCAGACCAGAGACGGAGGCATTCGCTGGGGAGAGCGGGAGGCTGGTTCGCCGGGCAGGCTGGTCCCCGGGTCCCTGAGCCGCAGGCCGCAGGTGGCCGCTGGTACGGGCCGCAGCTGAGAGCAGCTGAAGAGCTGCTAGTCACAGGGAGCAAGCCAGTCGCTTGGGGGAGGGGTAGCAGGCAATTAGCAGAGGGGACTGGGAAGACAGGGGGTCGGCAGGAAGTCATGGAGTTTGTTACTCTGCAGAGGAGTGGGGGGTGTAAAAATGGAGAAAATAAAGAGAATTATTCTGAAATGCATTTCAGAGGAAAACATGACTCGAGACCGGCCGCCGTAGTTGGAGAAGAGGAGAAGTCAGAAGTGCCGCAGATGCTGCGCGGGGGTAGTCGATAAAGGACCCACCACAGAGAGACCGAACGATCTTAGGTAAAGAGGCAGGTTTGAATGGGAAGTAGCATGTCGTGTTGAACTTGACATAATGGAGTGATTTTAAGCGGATCGGTTCTCCTGCCGATCCAACCTCTAGAGGTGGCATCGAGTCCCGAGGGGAAGAGGGATGGGAAAGTCATGAGGTCCGCAGTGAGACCGCCGTCGGTTACCCCAGCCCGGCCGCACCCCCAGACAGCTGCGCATGAAGGCCATTTTCAGGGAATTCAGATTCGAGAGGTCATGGACACGGCATAGTCAGTGGCGAGCTAGGAACCCCGCCTCTGCAAAGGGGGGGAGTGCCGGAGTCAGAGGGAGGACCCACGGGGCAGGGGGCGGGGGACCGCTCCGAACCCAGGAACCCGCCACCCACTCCCGGAGCACCCGAGCCCGAGAGAGAACACGCATAAGCAGCACGGATTCGGCAGGCCCCGATGCAGGGCAATAGCGGGGGAAGCGAGGACCGGGGGCGGCTGCCGCGCTTCATGACACACTGGCTTCCGGTGACACCCAGAAGGAGAAACGACTGAGACAGGCATCGACGGGGAACAGGAAACGCGCTGCGGTCTGTCCACACCATGGAGCACAGCCAACCAGCTACTGACCCGCGAAACAACACGGACGGGTCTCACAACCCATGGGCGGATCCAGGCGAGACGGCAGATCACGCTCTGCGGGCCGAGCGGGCTGGGCGGTGGCAGCCCCGGGGCCACCGCGGTGCGCCCTGCTCAGAGCGGGCCCTGTGGCGGCTTCCTGGACACACAGCCACCCTGCAAGCCATCGGATTGCCCCCTTTGGATAGACGCGGCTTCTTGTGCGCCAGTTGTGCCTCAGCGGAGGCGTAAGATAAGCGTTAGCGAAGAGAGCCAGGGCTCAAGTGAGCTTTCAGGGTTAAGGAAAAGGCAAGCGGCCACGGGGTCGGCCGGCGTGCCGGACCGCCGTCCACGCGCTGCAGCGCCGTCCAGGGGGGCGCAACGTGTGAGAGGCCGGGGAGGAGCGCGGCTTTCGCCTCCTTCGGAGACGGCGCCGACCTAGTTTCTGCGTAGCTCCTCTTCGGTGCCCCTGCGGCTGGAAGGTCCCATGGGGAAGCGCTGTCTGTTTCCAGGAACATCAGTTTTGTCGGAAGCGGAGTAAGTGGTGGGTGAGACGTGTTTTAAGTGTTTACTGAAACTCTGCGCCGCCCCAGGCGCTGCGGCAGCGGAGAGGAAGGAGGCTAAGTTTGAACGTAGAGCGGGTAGGCGGTCGGTGCCGTCGCGAGCCCTCTTGTCGCACACGTTCTGCAAAGGAAGTGAACGGTGCCGGAGGATTCCGCCAGCCTGGGACGGGGAAGGTGCCTGGTTGCCTCCGTGTGCGACCTCCAGGGAAAATGGCAGCCGGCTTCTGCGAGACCTTTGCAACCGCAACATGTAGCTTGCTCCAGATGGCTACAAGGTTGTTCTTCATGAGGTGTTTTTGTTTTGTTTTGTTTTGTCTTTCACCCTTAGAGCTATTTTCAAAGTCTTCGATGGCCTCATTTCCATTTGCACCCCATGTGTGTGCGATAAGACAGCACCAGCGGCTGATGTCCCCTGTCTTGTCTGGAGCGAGATTGAATTTCGCAGGTCATTGTCACCTGCTGTGTGCCCCGGGCAGCCCCCCTCCAGGTGCGGGGTTTCCCTCCCCAGTCAGCGAGTGTCCGGCAGGGAAGGACAACCAGCTGGCTGTTCATCGAGGCGCATTTAGAAGAGGAGAAGGTCAATCCGCATTTAAAGTGCTTCTTCCATTACCGTTGATGGAGAAATACAATACAAATTTTTAAAAAGTAGAAAACATAATACAGCGCTTCTTGCCTTTTTTCCCCGTTCATTATTTATCAGCTAATACATGGAGATGAGCTGATGGGCTTCTCCTATATTATAAGGGAGGCCAGTAGACGCATCTCCTAGGCACACCTCTGTTTGATATTTCTCAGGATACATTTATTAGTATCGCTACTGTGTCCTCACGGCCCTTGTCTGAACACACCGCTCTTCGCCGGCGCGGGGGCCACTGTGTTTGGCTCCGTGCCTGGGGCACTTGGGTGCTGGCGCGCAGACGCTGCGGACACCCCCGCGCCGGGCCGGAGGGCCCCGCGGTTCGGAGGCAGGAGGCTTCCCCCCGGCAGTGGTGTGCACGCAGGCTTCCCCCGGGGACGGCGTAAAGGGGAGCAAGGGCGTGAGTGGGAGGCTATTGGAAGCCACTCAGCGAGCGCTAGACAGCCTTCTGTCGGGGGCGGGAGAGGGCAGGGCATGGACGCCCCTCCGCCTGCTTGTCTCCAGGGCCCCGGGGCTGCCCGGGGCAGAGCAAGGCTGTTTCCTTGCGCAGGGTGGCCCCGGGGTGGGCAGGGGATGGGGGTGGGGGAGGGTTTTCCTGTGCCCCTTTGTGACAATTTTTTGTTTTGATCCATGGGACGAGGCTATTTATTTTAAAAGCTAAATATACAATTTTCTGGTCTCTTTGTTGTGATTTTGGCGCCCTTTGTGACCATCGCTGCTTTCAGCGCGGAAGGGCCTCTTCACGGGCCGCAGGCTCCCCAGAAGGCGCCTCCCCGGAGGGCGCGGGTCAGAGGCTGCGGCCTCAGGAAACAGGCAGGAAGCTGTGTGTCTGCAGGATTTTGCTGGAAGCAAGTGCGCCGAATGCCCAGATTTCCACAAAGCTTAAAAACATCTCTGAAAAGTGAAAACCCCCACTGGATACGGACACAGATATGGGCACAGCCGATTTATCAATGACACATCACAGGGGAACCGGTTCCATGTTCTTCCGAAGGAAAGCCTCTGTTTTTAATCTGGAAATGTTTCAGCTACGGTGGACCCTCAGCCTTGCTTTGTATCGGCGCCAGGCGTTCAGCGTAGCGGTCAGGCGGTCACGTGCTTTACGAGGGGCGCCCTGATGTCCCCAGGGCCCGCCGGGTGCCGCCCACAGCCACTGCGGCATGATCGACTCTCTTCCTGCCTGTGCGGTGGGAGGAGTCTCCTTCCGGTCACCTCCCACCTGTTGCCGGGTTCTGGACCTGACGCAGAGGCCACGACGGTGTATTTGTGAAATTAAACTTTCACTTTCGCCCACGTCGGTCCCTCTCCAAGACAAACCTCTGCCGTGAATTCCAGGCTTCCGTGGGTGATGGGTTATTAATAATGACGAAATCTAGCAATTAATCTAATGGGATTATGAGAGGACCGTTGAGTGCTGACTTACCATCGTAATAATTACTTTTAATTGCAGCCAGGCTTTTGGACGTCTGCAGCGTGAAGCGCCGGCGGGTCCGCTGGTCCCCGTCCCCGCGCGGCCCCCAGCCCGACCCATCGCTGGGCCGGCAGTTCGCACTTAGACAGTCGGCCAAAAATCACGGAGCTGCTCAGCGGCCTCGGACTCAGGTCTCTCTGCGTCCAGCCCCTGCTCTTGACCGCTGTCTGGCACCAGCTCTTCGCACATAGTTCTGGAGTAATTAATAATTGTGTTCTACTTTGCATGCAACTAGGGTTTCAAAGATGGCGAGAATATGGCCCATAATTCATATCATGTGTGAGCGGCATGAGTCATCCAATTAATCTTCTCCAGTGATGGCGTCGTCATAGAAACTGGCTGTCCACAGTATGCTTTTCTGTGGTATTGCTCCTGGATGACAACAGGAACTAATACAATGAAATCAGATACATCGTTGCTGCTCTGAATTAATGGCCTTGTAGCCCATATTTTCCTCGATATCCTTCAAAACAGTGTGACTCTCTCACACGGCGGTCAAACAGCAGCAATGACAACACCAGGCATGGGGCTTTAATTTCCGGCTCCATCGTATTGTACCTACATTCTTGGCTTCTTGTTATTTTAAAAAAATACATACTTTGCCATGGGATGTATATATGTAAACAAAAGGTGTAATTGCATAGCCCCAAAAGAAACTGGCAATTGGGTGCTCAAAATACGATGTTAAGATGCTGTTTTGCTTCAGAGGAGGAAAAGCACCCGCCGGGGCGGACGGTGCTTGCGTTCCGTTAGGGTGGCTTCCTGCGAAGGTGCACGAGGAGTCCCTTGTAATTCTAGTGTGTGGATTATAGTTCGTCCATAAACATGGTTCTTCAAAAAGCACCAGCCGGAGGGCCGCTCCGTGCTGCTGGTCGCTTGCCGCTGCGGAAGCCGCGTCGTGTGGGTTTCTCGGGTGAACCACTCACCGCAGGCGCTGGGTGTCCGGCCCTCCCCCTCCCCCCTCCCCCGCGGGGCCATCACCCTGTGGCTCTGTGTAACTGTGTGTCTGTGAACCGTTTAATTAGATGTGCCAGCCTCTCCTGACACTGTCACTGGCAGGAAGGAAAACAGCGCACTTGTGCGTGGCGCGTTCTCTGTGTGCGGACGCCAAGGCCGCTAGGTGTTGCTGGAGACAGGGCCCGGCTACAATGTGACGCGTCCTTAGACAGCAGGTGCGAGGTTGATGGGGGGCGGCAGGCTCACCTGCCCGGACGGGGGCCCTGCTCCTTGTTCCAGGGCCTCATCGGCTCTGCGGGTCACCGCGGAGCGACGCAGACAGAAGCTGGAAGTCACAATTGCTGGGAGAGGCTCCCCGTAGCCGGCTCGTGGGGCCCGTGTTAAAGCCTACACCCAACTGGGGAAAGGGCTGGAGCTCCTCTCTGACTAGGACGCGGAGGACGGAGCCTTCTCTCCCTGCGCCTACACGTTTGCAAGAGAAAACAAAGCCCGGCCCCCACCCCCAAACGGAGAAACCTCACACCGCCCAAGGGTTTGGGAAAATAAAAACACAAATCAAAACCTCCTAACAGCACATCTTTTCTTATTTACAGGGATCAGATGGCACCAGCAGCCGCGAGGAATCAGAGGTAAGCGTTGCATTTCCTCTGCCAGGCCCACAGGTTTTTATGGAGTTCAAACGTTTTGAAAGGTCTGGCTTGACAAAACTCGCTCATTGTGTTTCCTGAGGTGGCACCGTTACGGGTGCCCAGGATTCATTGGCCGCGTTGCCAGGTCAGGGGCGGCAGCAGCTTGCTCGTTGCGTTTTATTTGATCAGAGGCCATAGAGCAGGACGAGAAGATGTTTTGTGCACACGGTTCCATTAGGAGTTTAAACTGTCGGGTTAAAGGGACAGCCAATTATGGCACATCTTTAAGCAACTTGAAAGGGCAGTTATATAGAGAGATTTACCACTGCGCTGTGCTTAAATGGAGTTAGGGCTGCGGAGCACACGGACAAAAGATAGGGAATTCAAAGTAAAAAGGACATTTTGTCCTCCGCTTGTGCAGCTTTAAAAGTGAAGGTCGCTGGGTAGAGCTCAAGACAAGGCTGACGGGTTGGGGATTTTACGTTGGGAAGGCTTCACAGGTGCCTTATTTGCAAGGTAAGGACAGTAACTGTATTCGTCCTTGTGTAATCATGCTGGCATCACCAAGCCCCATCCCGCCTGGGGTTCACCTGAACATCACGATGAGCCAGGGGCGCACCTGGGGCGCGCGGCCCTGGACTGGTTTCTCCAAAGAGCCCAGGGAGAACCCGGGGGTCGTTTCTTCCCGGTGTGACGCCAGGGGGCGCCAGCCGTGCTCTGGCCCCGTGCGCGCGCAGCAAGGCCGTCCCTCTGGGCTGCCGCTCGCACGTCACCCACAAGTGCGCGCAGCACGTCCGCGCCCGCTCGGGGGCGCAGCGGGATCAAGGGCAGAAGCAGAGGCGGGGCGACACGCGTCTGTGCGGTGAATCCGCACACGCTCGGTCAGCTCAGCTCAGCTCAGCTCTCCCCGGGCTGATCATCCAAGGGGACTGAGTGTCTAGTGGGAACAGGGAGCCCCACACCGTTGCTCGGCTCCGTCTCCTGGCGTGTCTCGCGGTGCCCCAGGTTTGCTGACAGCCAGACACCCCTCCTGCTGGCAAAAGGCCGACGGCAGTTCATGGGAACCCATGCCCCGGAGTCCCCGGCTGCGATCCCGACTGCCCTGCAGCGGGGTCCGCTGGGGCCACCCCTGCGGGCCAGGGCCGGCACGCGAGACTCGGAGGAGCGGCTGCGGTGCGGTGGCTGCCCAGCCGGTCACATCTCCTTCCTCCCGCGGGGCCCCTCTGCCCTCAGGGGTGGTACGCTGCGGGGGAGCGGCCTCGGCCCTCGGAGCCGCACGCAGCTCCGCTCCCGTGCGTCACAGCTCGGGTTCGCCGGCGGATTCTGAGCACGGACTGCAGGCGGGGGTGTGCGTGACGGGCGCGCGCCAAGCGCGGGAAGCTTGCTCTGCCGGGGGCGGGCCCACGAAACCACGGATTCGCTTCCCTTCATTCACACAGTTTATCCCTGCTTCTCCCTTCCTGTCACCGTCCCCTAACAGATACTGTAACGCGTGCGATGGCTTTCTGCTTGTTGATGGGTATTTCGTAACGTTTCCTCGTGGGGTGTCTGCATAAAGAGCGCGGAATGGTCCCTCTTATCTTCTCGCCTCCGCGCGGGCGACGTGTTTGTAGGCGACACCTGTTCTGCTGACTTGTCCCCTCAGGTGAGCGTCTGCTGCATTTTACTGCCGCTTCCTCGGTGACAGACACCGCTCTGCTTCTAGCCTCACCGGCACCAGTGCAGTCAGCTCGTCCCACGGACCCGCGGGCCCAGGGGCCAGGTCGGGGGCCACACGGTTCTGTAGACTGCGTGGGCCTGGGGACCGATGAGTGGCCGTGCAGAGGGTCCCTGTCCGTCTGCGCGAGGACCCACGAGGCTCTTCTGGCCTCACCCTCCCCCAAACCCAGCGTGGCTGATGCGCGTCCGCCGGCTCGTCCGCAGGAGGTAGAAATTAATTTATGCCCTTTAAAGAGAAAGGGGTTCAACACAGGTAATTAAGCACTTCCAAAGAATCCCCGAATGGGACGTGGAGGCCTGTCCAGGCTGGGCCCCCACCAGCAGCACCAGGGCAACACTGAAATGTCTTGGAACGGGAGCCGCAGCCTCTGAAGCCTCCGTGCAGCTACCGAGCTTGACAGCTCTGCCTTGGCCGGGCGGGGGCTGTGCAGGGTGGCGGGTTCGATCCCCAGTGGGGGCAGGCCCGGGAGGCGACCGATCAGTGCTTGTCCCTCACATCAATGTTTCTCACGCGCTCTCTCTAAAATCAGTAAATGTATCCTCATGTGAGAATTTAAAAACACCCACTGTGCTACGCCTGCTACCTGAGTAAAAGGAGGCTTTACCTGGAAAGGAGCCGCCACCATCGCTACAGGTACAACACTCCGTGGCCTCCCCAAAGGCCCGGCAGGAGTGGAAGGCGCACCTTCCCTGCCGAGGCCGCTCGTGGCAGACGCAAAGGCGCAGCCCCGCGGCCCCGCCGCAGGGAGCAGCGAGAAGGGCCGGCGGGGGCGGCTCCCGCCTTCCCGCCTGCCAGGCCACCGAGCCTCCCCTCGCTGGCGGGGCCGAGTTTGTGCTGGCCCCCCGAGGCCCGGGGCCGGGGCGGACGTCAGCAGCCTCGCCTCCCGAAAACAGCAACGCGTGCGGAAGGGAAGGCGGGAAGGAATTTGAAAGAGACAATCCGCAGCGTCCGCCACAGCGTTTCTCTGAAGTCTGACTTTCTAACGCGTGGGAAATGAGCGAGCGCGTTCTCTCCCCCTTTCAAAACCCAGGTTCCCCACTTCTGTGCCACCCCTGCTTACCGCACACGCCACGCACACCCCTTGCCTCTGTGCGGTGCGAACACGCCTCCCGCTCTGCCGCGTCTGCGGGCCTGTCCTGAGCCTGGATGCCACGCAAGCCTCCCTCGTGCTGCCGGGGCGCGGGCTATGGGACTAAATGGGGGGAACGGAAGGGCACGGAGTGTGGGGAGAGCCCAGCCCTGGCCGCCCCCTCGCCTGCTGACCGGGGCCGCCGCCGCCGCCGCCGCCGCCGCGCGCGGCTGCAGAAGCTGCAGGGTGAGCAGGGAAGGCCCACCCCCGCCCCGAACCCTTCGGAGTTTTCCATGAGATAAAATTAAACTTCCATTTAGTTAAGTCCCTGCAGTTTGGGGTTTCTTCATGACTTCAGTGGACTCTGTATCCTAGTTACTAACATTCTTACAGTTCGGTGACAGACCCCCCATTCGGCAGAATGTGCTGTATGTGACTGTCCAGTGGGGCTGGTTTGGCGAACACTTTATTGCGGATGCTCACATTTATATCCATAAGCTAGATGTGGCTCAAGTTCTATTTTCTTAAATAAGCAATAACAGTTTTATATCCTCGTACGTGTCATGACTTTTGAACACAAATTATACTAGACTCCTAACGTAATCTTGGCGGCTTTTGCTCTTTTTAAAGTGTCCCAGAAAAACATACAATGCGTGTGTTCTGGGTTCAGCTGTGTCCTTCAGAGAGCTACGCTGACGTTCTCACGCCCGTGCCTGTGAAGGTAAACCCGTTTGGAAATAGGGCCATTTCTGATGGGTCGTTGGGGTGGTCCCTAACCCAGTGTACCCGGTGCCCTCACAGGAAGAGGAAAAGGAGGCAGAGGACAACCCAGAGAGCGCGCCTGCGGGGGGACAGGGCACGCAAAGGGAAGACTGCCGCGTGCCAAAGGCGAAGCGGTCGAGCTGCGCGGCTGTACGCCCAAGAACGCCAAGAATCGGGGCGGCGACCGTTTCGGGGACGCAGAGCCCGGCCTCGCCAGCCGCTCGCGTTTGGGCTCGGCAGGTCCAGAACTCCACAGATCTGCGCCGTGTGAGGCCGGCTGGTGTGCGGGAGCTCGTCACGGCAGCCCCGGGGGCCGGACGCGACCGAGGTGCCAGGGGCCGGGGCGCTGCGGGGCGCGCGGCGAGGGGAGGCGCCGGCCTCGGGGTGCCGTCGGCAGTAAGTGGGCCGCGGGGGCTCACGAGCGTGACGCACGTCCTCTTTCCAAGGACACGTAAAAGCAGTGCATCGATGCCCTCGTTCCGCTCACCGTTGCGCTAAGGGCATGTGATGCGGTTGGGTCGCTCACCGCTGACAGGCTACCAGAAGTGGCCCGCGTGTCCATCGGTGACGCCGCGGCCTCCTCACCCTCAGCTTCGCGGGTGAGGGAGGCCGCTCCAGAGCGGTATTCCTGGCTCCCTCCCGCAGCCAGGCATCTGTGCGAGAGAGCAGCCGACGGCCCACGAGAACGCCCAGTCCCGCCGGCTCCGGGCTGTTCGCGAGTCTCAGCAGGAGCCCTGTGAGCAGCGATTTTCCTCCCTAGATGCTCCGGCAAGAGACACAGCGGCAACCCCCCAACGCGGGCGGTGCCGGGAGGAGCCTGCCGTTGACTGACCTCGCTCAGCGGCGAGGCCGTTCCGCGCCGTGAGAACTGGGACCGGTGCAGCCGTGGCAGAGCCGCAGGGCCACCTGTCCCTGGGCCGCGCAGCCAAGAATCGTAGGGACAGAAACCGTGAGAATGGGTTTTCCGAAAAGCAGCTCAGAAGAGGAGGGACCCGTAAAAAAGCAGGGCTTTTCACAAAGATTAACTCAAAATGGATCAAAGACACACATATAATAAAAACTATACAAATCCTGGAAGATAACACAGGAGAAAATGTAGGTGACCTTGAGTTTGGTGGTGCCTTTTTACATACAACAAAAGCACAACCCTTGAGAATGTCTACGGTGGACGTTCATACAATTAAAAATCGCTGCTCTAGTAAAGACAGACTACAAAGACAAGTCACAGACCGGGGGGAAATGGCAAAACACATAAATGTTGAAAGACTATTATCCAAAATATACCAGAACTCCTAAAACTCAAAAATAAGAAAGCAAATAATCTGATTTTGGAATGTGACAAGACCTCAACAGACCCCTCACTGAAGAAGACACACTGAAGGCAAATAAACTGCACGATGCTCCGAATCATGTGTCATCAGTGAAATCTAAATTACAACCCCAGGAAACACCACAACACACCTACCGGCAGAGTCAAAACCCAGAGCAATCTCAGCATGGAATGCGGGCGAGAACGTGGAGGAAGAGACACTCTCGTTTACTGCAGAGGAGAACGCTGTGTGGTCCAGCCGCCGTGGAAGATAATTTGGTGGTTTCTTATGAAACTGAACGTAGACTTGCCCTCCGGTCTAGCCATCATGCTCCCGAGTAGTTACCCGAAGAAGGTGAAATCCGTGTCCACTCAAAAGCCTGAACCTGTTACAGCCGCCCTGTTCAGTATTGCCCAGACCTGGAGGCGGTCACGAGGGCCCTCGGCAGGCGGGGGACCAATGAACCCGCGGAGCCTCGAGAAGGACGTATTTTTCAGCCATAAAATGGAAGGAGCTATGAAGCCATGAAAGACACAGAGGGAGCTTACACGCACGTGACTAATTGAAAGAAACCAGTCTGAGCAGGCTGCGTACTTGGGACGGAGACGGTGAGATTATCAATAGTCATCAGAGGTTCGGGAAGCGGGAGGCATGGAAACAGAGGCGCAGGGCGTTGAGCTCTTAGCGGGACTACTCCGTGCGATACCGTAGCAGCGGACGCGTGGCATGTTGTCTGATCTCACAGCACGTGCGACACCACAGGTGGACCCTGAGGTAAACCACGGGCTTCAGATAATAAGGGGGGATAATAAGCGGGGGGCGCGGCGCGTGGAGGGGGCCGCGCCTGCCAGGCGTGCGGGTGTGTGAGGGGTCCCTGTACCTCCCCTTCCGGGTTCCTATGACCCTAAAACTGCTCTGTAAAATAAAGTCCATTTGAAAGAGGCCAGAGGGAGGCAGAAGAGGGAGCATGATCTTGGGAATTTGAAAAAAAAAATGTTTCTGTTGTTTGGAGGCCCCTATTACATGGAGTTCGCCCCAGCAGACCAGGGAAACTGATAAGCACAGAAAACGTTGTCCCGGAGGGTTCGGTAATTCTCACCTACAAACCCATCGAAGGTTATTACTATTGTTTAATTTAGGTGGGGAAGGCTGCTGGGATGGAAAACATGTCTTGGACCAAAATTTCAATTTACTTTGTGTTAATGATTCTGTTCAAATTTTCTATCTCTTGCATTTTTAATAAGTTTGCCATGTCCTCTCTTTTCATCACATATTTATTAACAGTATCATCAGCATAATAATGGTCTCTCTTTGTTTAATCGCCCCTCCTGGAGTTTGTAAGCAGTGAGGAGAAACCAAGGGGCAATGTTAATACTTTGGTTGCAAAACGTGATTCGGGCCCATTTTCTGCCTTGCACAGAACCGCTGCTAGCTTCCAATTTTCCAAACGGTTTTCCTCCCTTTAAGTCCTCGTGTTCAAGGCATTTTAAGTTTTACTAGCACCCTCCTCAATGTTTTTACAGCTTTTCCACCTCCCGTCCACTCCTCAGTTCCAGTCACCCTCATACTTGAGGGTTTTTTGTTACAGGAACATCCCATTTCTAAACCGCTAAACTCTGGATTTAGTTATCCATTGCCATGAAAACGGCGGAGCCCAAAACAACGAACATCTATAGTGTTTGCTGGGGCCGTATCCTGCAATCCTGGCTGGCGCCTCTCCCCGGCGGCTGCTTGGGCCTCCTCACAACATGGACGCCGGCTCCCTCGGGAGGAGCACTGGGGAGAGAGAACCAGCCCAGCCTTACAGGTGACACACGCCGTCCCCTCGGCCGCGCCCTGTGTTCACACAGACCCACTCCCGAGCAACGGGGTCAGGAGGGTGAACATAGAGGCTGCTCTGCTTCCTCCCCTGTGATCGGCTGGGACGGGCAGATTGAGGGTCGTTGTTGGATCAGAAGCACTTCTATGATTTGCATGTGTAGGGGGCAGATGCTCGTAATCAAAACTAACAAATGATTCCGATAGTTGTACCAGTGCGAGGTTTTACCTGTAAGACATTCCCGTCATCCCGGCCTTTGCAGACAATATGATTATGGGCTCGTCTTCATACGTGGCCTTGTCTCGAGCTTGGCGCCCAATGAAGCCCCCGTGGGTGGAAGTCCTCGTCCGGTCGAACGCTGCCGTCAGGTGGTTGTAATTAGTGTCACGCAGCTGCTGGGGAGCTGGCCGTGCAATTGGAACAGTTCCTTCAAACTGCTGCCCACGTGTGGCCAGGCTCAGTGGCAGCCCGTGGTGTGACGACCCCCAGCCGGTCACAGCAGCCAGGACACCTATAAAACAGCCTTAGCAGGGCTTAGGAGCACCCCTCCAATAAGGGCAGGAAGTTAATTCTCTAATGCGTTTCATTAAGAGAAACATCCTCACCGTCCTCTCTGCAAACAATGCACTCGCTCCTCTGGGCGGCATCGCCTGGGGAGGCTGCCGGGGCCGGTGATGTCCAGCGGAAGGATGACAGGTGCCGACAGGAACGCAGCCGAGTCCTCTCCCAGGCGTAGGTCACCGGCAGAGCTGCGGGGAGCTATGCCTGCATTTAGCCATCTTGTCAGAGACTTAAAAAGAAAAGTCGCGCTCGCAGCCATGTAATTAGAGCAGAACCACAGCAGCAATTAGTCCTTGAGTCTGTGTGACTTCTGCTAGTATCTATTTGCAGTTACTTCAGCTTCATTTTTGTCTTTGTTTCCTTCTGTGAGGTCTTGCAGGCAAAGACGGGCAGTCTCGGCTCCTCCGGGCTGGATCGCAGGGCGCCGGTGCTGGAGGAGGTTCAGCCTGCCTCGGCCGCTGCCTGCGGGGGCCCCTTCCCCTCGGAAGCAGCTGATTTTCACTCCTGGGGCTCGATGCCTGGCCCACACTTCAGGGGCGTTGGTGGGAGGATGCACTGCCTTGCGGGTCCCCCCTACCGGTCACCTCCCTTGGTCCCCGAGGGCCCCCTTGTCCGGGGAACCCCTTGTGTTAGCGTGTCCGCTAGAAGGTCTGTATGTTCGCCTAGACTCTGCCCCTGCTACTAACATTTGGTAGCGGTCTCGTTTCTCTTCCTCAGGAAAACCCTTTGAATGTTTAAGATGCACCCCTTTGCATGTTGCTGGTAATCGGAGGCAGCCGGCGAGCCTAAGGACACCGTTTTCTGTCTCACTTACTGCCAGGTTAGCCCCGCTTTTCCCGGGACGGGCGTGTGTGCATGGTTCACACTCTGCCTGCCCTTACGACAGCCTTCTGCGGCTCGATTGCCGTGCATTGACGCGGCTTTCTGATTAAAAACCACAGGTTGGAGCTGGGAGGGTCTCTGCTGCAAAGTCTCATTTCCTTCATTTCTCTTCGATACTCTCCTCAGACCGCAAGCTCTCTAGTTTTTTATTTTAATTAATAAGTTAAGCCAACATTTAACATGTCAAGCAATTTTAAGGAAGGAATTCGTTGTCAGACTCTCTTGACAGAGTCCGTGGGCCTGAAACCCCACCCCGGCTCGGCTGGCGCCGACGGCCAGGTCCCGGCCAGTGAGCAGGCGGGCGAGCCGGTCAGACACAGTCCCGGGCGGCTCTGACCTCCCCGCACCAAGTGTGGCTGCCCGTGGCCGTCTGACAACGGGCTTGGACTGCTGGTGTTTTTCTTACGTGTAAGGGAACTGCCACCCATGCCCTCGTCCGTGGGAACGGCTCTTGCAGGCACGCGAGTTCGTAAGCCCGGCAGCCTTGGCTCCCCACGGAATCCTCGGGAGAAACTTGAAAAATCCCCCTGTCGGGGCTGCTCCCCGGAGCAATTGTGCCCACACATCCGCCGGGAGAACCCGGAAATCGGTGTTTACAGCTTCCCGTGGGTTCCCACGGGCAGCCAGGCTGGGTCCCACCGCTTCCGGTATCATCCAGGACCTCTCCGGCTCCGCAGGCTCTCGGGCTCCCCGTCCTGAGCTCAGCCTTCCTGCCGGCGGCAGGGGCGTGGCCGGCTGTGCCTGCGCCGTGTTTTGGGAACCCGGGGTTGGCACAGGCATAGGGACCGCAGACGCTCGCTGGCTGAGCTCGACGACGGCCCCCGGCGCCGACTCGCAGCCCACGGGCTCACCCAGAGGAAGCGCGGCGCGGATTAATCGTACCCAGTTCCGAACCAACGTCCTGTGTGACCCCGGAGAGTCGTTTGTTACCCTAGGTCCCCATTTGTCTTTCATCTGTGACTCAGCCGTTCGTGCCCACCATGTTCCAGTCATGTGACGCCGCGTGAAAAAGACCATCTCAGGATACCGCAACGGACGTCCAGGAAAATGTAAGCCCCCTATAGAAACATGAAATGAGCTGTGTCAAACCTGCTGACATGTAACCGATTCAGAAAAGTGATCTGAAGCTTGGAATTCTTATCGCAACACTCAGGTGAGAAGCGTTCGCCCCCGCCCACCGGCCAGGGTTCGGATCATGGGCCTCCGCCGGTCAGGGGCGCCGAGGCCGCCTCCTACGGGTTCCGAGCGCAGCGGCGGACAGGCTGCAGTAGCCGGGGGCCAGGGCAGCCTCGGGTTTGTCCACGCCGCTCGCCCTCTGGGGACGGTCAGCAGAGCCTGCAGGAGACCATCGTCCGTTCTCAAGTGCGAGACGTCCGCGGCCGGAAGCACTTGCAGGCTTGTGACCGGACAAGACCTTTTGCCCCTTTTCTGAGGGGCTCTGGTCCAGGATAAAAATGTCACGCTGCCCAGAGCGCTGCCAGAGCTGTCACGCAACGCGCCGGATGGCAGGTGATCTGGGGTTCGGGGGGCGGGGGGCGCAGAGCGCCACACACAGGCCCGGTGTCGCAGGACGCCCCCTTGACACCCATGTGACCCCGTTAAGCAACATCACCCCAATACATTTTAAAAAAAGGAAGAACACCACGTTTTAATTTAGATGTTAAAGATGAAATAAAATGCACCCGAGCGCTCTGAGGAGTCATGCCTAATGCCTTGCTGTGAAGTGCGGGACGTGGTCTTCACAGGGCGCTGGTGGCATTGCAGGGTGTCAGCACGCAGCACCTGGGGCCAACTTACACGGTCACCCGGACGGCAAGGTAACAGCAAGGTTTGTATAGCGGTTGGTAACGAGTTGGGAATAGAAGAACCGAAAAAAATTATACAGAGAAAAATACCGCCCAGGCTTATCTGAGAACGAAATGCAAGTGACATTGTGAAGAGAAGATTTTAAAAATATTAATTATTGTGTGAGGTGTTCACTGACTTTCTGCCAGAAAAGATCCCGAGATGAGTCCAAAGATATTCCAAACAGCGGAGAGCCCGCCCGGAGAGGCTGTCTCAGTTGGGGCGTCACCTATTTGTGCGTCCGTGGTTCTTTCTAAAAATAGTTACTATGTTACGGGAGAAACACGGTTCTTCTTGCTGATGCAGCCGAGAATGACCGGCCAGAAAGCCCAGCAGCGTGCAGGCAACGTCTGTCAGGGCCAAGTTCTAGTGGCAGAACAAACGCAAGAGCGGCCAGCGGCCGGGGGCCGGGGCCCCCGTGTGGCCAGAGAGCCAAGAGAGCGAGCCCGTTGTCCCAAGTGTGTGGATCGGGGGTGAGGGAGTTGCATCTTGATCGATGGGTAAAAGTGGTTCCCCGGGGGGCACGTGACTACGCAGACGCAGGGATGTGTGGGCATCTGTTGGCCCGAATCCTGGTCTGGCTCCAGGCTCCGTTTGTTCATTTTGCATTCGTGACTGAGGGCAGGCAGTTAACCGGGGCTGCTTATGGGCTTTTCCTTTGGGCACAGTGGGCCCCTCCTGCTCCCCCTTTCAGGCCTTGGGGTGAACACACAGCCTCAAGGTTTCCTCTCCCGGCCAGTGGAGGTGAGTGGTGCCCGCAGACTCTCAAGGGCTCGGCCGGCACCAGCGTGGTTTGCGGGCATTGTTCGGAAGGCCTGGCAGCCTTGCGGAGCCAGGCTCCGGGCGGCGGGCTCGGCGGGCGAGGTGTGTCTTCCTTGGCTGCCAGCCTCCTTTGTGAAGTTCTTTGTGAGATCACAATGGTGTGGGCCCTGCCTTTGTTTCCCCTCTGGCCGCTCATCCTAGCGGCCGCATGACATGTATATGCCAGGAACAACTTCAACGGAAACACATTTTTCATATCAACAGGACTCGGCTTTGTAACTTTACAGCAGAGACTCGTCAGACCCAAGCCCTTCCTTTTGTTGGCGGCATTGCCCCTAATTTACTCAAATTCAATCATCTCTCTGGGAGTTCAACACAGTCAGTGGATTGACGTGTATTTAGATAATATCAATATATTGATAATGAGAATCAGCGCTGAATTGAAATCAATTTCAGAGGAACAGCAAACATGCTGCTTTCCGACACCCCGGACGCAAGGCTCCTTTTGCAGACGAGATGGAGAGAACGGCGTGAAAGGCAGAGCAGAGAATGGCGCAGAGCGCGTCCTCGTCCCTGTCATAGACGCGAGCCGGGGGGCCCTCCGGAGGGAGTGTGGGGGTTCGCAGCCCTCCCAGGAATTCTGTAGACGCTAAGCAGGACTTGAGAGAGAAACGGCGATCATCCAAAGCAGCGGGCTGCTGGGGAAACGTCTCCGCGGTCCCCTCTGTACCCGAGGGGGACGCCGTGGCGTGTGCTCGGCCCCTGCTCGCTGTCGTCTGCTGGAGCGGACGGGCGCCGGCCGGTCGGACACAGATCCGGGGCTTCTCCTCCCGGCTGCATCCATTCTATTGTTAGATCACCTTTCCTGCTGTGTTTTATGAATGACTCACTGCAGACACTTCAAGGTTTTAAAAATGATTTATATAATCTAATCTTTCATGTATAATTGATTCTACGAAGTTGCATGAGTGTTTCAGATCATTTTGGGATAATTAGCCATTGTTGAGTGTTTTCCCCCCCATCAATTAAACTAATTGCTTTTCACATAGGTGTACATTGAATATTGAACCCCATTCTTTTCAGCTCACTTCCATAAGCAAATTATGCCTAATTGCCAGCTTACCACATCATTACACAGTTATCATCAATTTTACAAAAATATACTCTACCAGACTAATGATTTCTTTGTGGCATTTTGAAGGGCTTTTTAATTGTGATGCTTGAAACAATGTTATAATTTTAAAAATATATTAAACACCATGTTTAAACTGATAACATAATAAAGCTCCTGTCTGGAGAGCCATTTATCTTAGGATATGAAGAATTCCTTGGAAACATGCTGAAAGACCCTCATTACCGTTATTAACGACGGTGCCTACCCACACGCAGACCTTGAGTTGTGTTGGCTCTGCATTTTTTTTAGCGCTATCCTTCCTGTGTGGCGTGTTTGCTTTTCTACCTGATACAATGTCGCGGACGGGACTGGAGAGGCTGGGATTTCAAGGAATCACCGAAGCCCAGCGGCCCCTTTGGGAGCCGGGAGGCAGAAGCAGCCCCACCCGCCCCGCGCCCCCCGCGGTGCCCTGTCGACTTCGGGTGGTTTCACTGGTCTGTCCTGTCGCTCTTTTCTAGGTTACAGCCTTAAAAATCTCGGAGAACAGGGAAATACGACAAGCCCGGGCTCCTCCCGGTGGGTTCCTGCACGGCAGCTGCTGCACGAGGCCTATGCTCAGGTGCCTTGGGAGGCAGGTGGGAGGCTGTCTCAGTGCGGGAAGCCTAGGCCCCCCCCAATAAAAACCTGTGACCGTGGGCCCTGTCACGTGGGTGCTCGCTGCGTGGACAGGACTGGCCTCACCGGGGCCTGCAGGGCTAAGCGGGACCCACACGGCTGCTGCGCACGCCCACCAGAGACGCAGAGGGCGGGGGTCTTCGACGCACTCGGCGGCGGCTGGAAGCCGCTGAGGAGCAGCCGAGCTCCTGCAGGCACGTGGGGCTCAGCGCCTCGCTCGCCCCGTGGGCCCGGCCTTCCCTTCCCTGCTCACTGGAGCGGGGGCGGGGGAGGAAGACGCCAAGAGTCTTTGCTCTTCGGGGTTTTTTGACACCCCCATGGGAGGATGTTTTTATTTTTTTTTGAGTCAGCGTGGTCACCAAGGGTGTTTTCCTAAAGTGCAATGAGTCAGATAGTAAAAGGCAAATGCTGTGTGTTCTCACCAATGTGGGGTCTAAAGAAGCTGAGCCCATAGAAACGGAGCAGAGTGTGGTTACCAGGGCCTGGGGTGGGGGAGGGGAGTAGATGTCAGTCCGTGGGTGTGAACTCCCGGTTACAGGACAAACACCGTCTGGGGACCTAGAGCACAGCGTGGTGGCTGTAACGAACTACACGTACCAAGTGCGTGAGCGTCGTTGAGAGCGTAGCTCGTAAGTGCGGTCTCGCACACAGGGGCCGTAATTATGTGAGGATTGGGGGTGTCAGCGAACCGTATCGCAGGAGTCGCTTTGTGGTATCTACCTGTATGTCATCATCACAGTGTATACTTTGAACTTACGTATATGATATGTCAGCAATAGCTCAATAAATCTAGGGACATTTTTTAAAATAGTGAAAAAAAGAAACCCATCCGTGTGTGCTCACAGTGTACCGGGAACTGTCTTGACTTGGGTGGGTGCTGACGCACAAAACGGATACGACCCCCCTCCCAGGGTCAGGGAGTGGGATGGACGTCGCCGAAGTCTGCACCACTTTCGTTTAATAGTAGGGCGTAGAAGCTGTCGTCACCTGCAAGAAAGAAATACGCAACCATGTGAGGTGCTGGATGTCAATGTTAAACATATGTTAATCGTTTTATAATCAATTACATGTGTATATACATGAAATTATTACATTGTACACCTTACACTAATATCATATTATATGTCAGTTATATCTCAATGAAGGTAGGAGAAAACGGATGCTGTTTTGCACGTATCTTTGACTCAGCTTTGAGAAACGTAGGCTATCAGAGTCAGAAGGCCTGATGGCGCTCAATATAGCCATTGCCATCCCATATCTGCTCGGGTACCTCCGGTGGCAGGGGACTCACCCCCTAGCGAGGCAGCACGCAGCATTTTCAGGGAGCCCGCGTGCCTCACAGGAGTCTTAGATCCATTCAATCCGAGTTCTGCGACTTTTAGAACCGTCAAGGAATCTAATCCCTTCTCCTTGAAATGTTAGTTTCGCAGAGGACTCATCCCTTGGCGTTTCCTTCTTTCTGTTCTTGAGTAAACATTCTCAGTTGCACATGCTCCCCCAGAATGTCCCACCTTTCAAAGGAGTTTTCTCTAGATGTATTCTAGGTGTGCCCCATGGTCTAATTGTATTTAAAGTTTGTGTAAAGGAAGGTAGCACTTACCGAAATCATGAAATCAAGAAAACAAAACAAAATTCCAAAACAAGCACAAATCTATTATTGTCCATTTTCCACAGTTTCAAGAAGCCTACGCAAATAGAAGGATAAATTGCCTTTCATAAAAACAGGTGCGTTAAGAATGCTAGTGCAGGATATCATGTAAAACACTAAAATTGGTGCTATTGTTATTTCTTAAAACGTGTATTATATCCTGAATTGCTATTATATTTGAGAAAATATCTTGGGGTGTTTAAGATCTTTCCCCAAAGGTGCCATAGCCCAACTATGGATTCATGATACTCCTTTTTAACACCCACAAGACATATTTTTACTCTAATGTTGCTAACTAGAGATGAAAAAAGTAACATTTAAGTTTAAACATTATCTGACACTAGGAGATTTTTTTCTGGTTAATTTTAAACTCCTGCTTCAATGACAACAACGGGAATCCGATCTAACACCGAGATCAATCCAGGGCGGGCTCGGTTGTTTCCAGCCTGAGAAAACAACTCCATACGTTGAGCATAATCACATCGTTACTCTCATTTCTCAGGACAAAACACCTGACACCCTCTGCCGCGTTCCCGTGTGAGGGTTCACACTCCGTCCTGTGCCTGGTGTTGTTTCTTCCTTGCTAATGGGCTTTGAACACTACCTTGTACCCCTTAGAGCGACACACACCCGCGTTTCTGAAGGTTGACTGGACCTTCCACAGGAACAGGAACTGCAACTGAGAACAGGGCAGGTCAGACCCGGCAGCATCAGCAAACCTGCACGTCCCCGGAAATTTAAACTCCGCGCGGCGGGAGGCGCCCCCTCGGCTCTGATCGTGGCGGGAGGTCGGTGCGGCAACCAGAACAGGGTCAGAGGCTGGCTTGGGACACGCTCGCGCCGTTGTGGCCGGAGGGCTGGCAAAGGGCTTCCTGCCCTGCCTCCCTGCTGACCTCCCGTGACCTCTGGGGACGGCCTTCCAAGCAGGTGGCGAAGGGCAGAACCTGTGCTTTGAACTGCGCGCTGAGCGGGGTGCAGGGTGCGGGGAACGAGTGAGCCTGCTCTCCGCGGGCTGAGCGCGCCTTGCCTCTGGCCGCACTGTCCCCACAGCAGCTCGTGCGGACCGCCGGCAAGTCAGGCGGCGGCGGCGTGCACGGGGCGGCCTCCCTCGGACGCGGGGCCCCACCCCTCGTGACACGCAGGCGCAGCAGATGCTGCAGGTGCAGCTGCACGGGGTGCACCCCGCTTCCTGTCTGTTCCAGGCGTTCCGCGGTTCGCCTCTGTTTCACACTGGGAGCCTCCATTTCCCTCCAAGACAGCGAGCTGGAGCCCTGCCTCCCAGCACCGCAGCGTGGGGCCGGGCTTAGAGGCTGGGCGGTGGCGCGTGTGGTCAGCAGAGATGGGACTGGCGGTGGCCCTTCATCCAGCGGGGCTGGTGTCCTCAGGGAAAGGGGACACTGGGACGTAGGCATAGAAGCGCACAGAGGAGGACAGTGCAGAGACACTCAGGAAGGCGAGCGCCCTGAGAAGGGGACAGGGCCTCCGGGAGCCTGGGGCTTTCAGGACGGCGGGCCCACACCAGCAGCCCGACAAGACAAAGGCCTGTCCCCATGGCCACCGGGGGCCGCGGCTCTGAGGAGGGCGCTTTGATTTGGGAGCTGTGTGTGCATCAGCATGTTTCTGTTGTCTCACGCTGCTCATTTGGGCTCTGATTTGAATATTTCGCCAATGAAAGGGCGAGTGTGCAGTGTTCTGCGTAGCCCCGTGTGGGTGTTGTGTTGCCGTGTGGCCCCCGTCTGTAAGCGGGCCGGCGCTCTTCACCCATCAGCCACTGGTGCCCCGGGGACCTCGCCGGGCCGGGGCACCAGAGTCACGCTCCCACAGTGTTCCTGCGCGGCTGCTTTAAAACGCACGTGCACACGCATTTCTGTTGGTTGAGTGTGGAGGTGCGGACACTGGTCACAGAGTTGGGGTGGCCTCAGTGACGAGGCAGCAGCGCTGACTCCGCGGTCACGAGGTCCATTTGTGCTGCCGTCAGCCTGAGGCAGCCACTGGTCCCAGGGTCTCGCTGAACGCTGACACCCGCCGCGCTGAGTGTGCCGTGACCTGGCTTTCTGCTCCCTGAGGTCTCTTGGACTTGGATTCCGTAACACGCAGTTGTGTCTTGAAATGATTTGTTGGAGCTGTGTTGGGCTGCAGTGATTTCTATTTAACCCTCACAACAAGTTGGCACGGTAGGCACTGCGCCTAATTCCCTTCCGTAGAGGAAGATGCAGAGCATCTGAAATCCTGACACCAGGTCACGGGGTGGTAAGTAGTGGATGCACGATGCGTATTCAGACCTGACACACATCGTACGGCTGTGTGGAACCCCGACCCCCATAGATTAAAGTAGCATGAACATATTAGTTCATTGCTCTATGTAAGCATAGGTGTCACTGAAGAAAAAGTTTAGATCTCAAAGCACTGTTGTCAGATTTCAGTATTTTAAAATGCCCCGGATGGGCACGCGCTTCCCGGCTCGATGCATGGACAGGCCCTCGCGTTGTGCTCTCACCGCGTCCACAGCCTCACGACGCTCAGCTGCTGCCGGTTCCCACCCCGAACGAGCGGCGAGTTGGCCGCAAATCCTCGTGTGCCGAGCGCCCGCATCCCGGCCACCTTTCCCGGAGCCGCCGTGCCCCCGGGGGCCCCCCATGAAACCACAGTGCGTGCATCGGGTCCTGCCTTCTTCTAAGAGATGTGTTTTGGAATCTAAAGTGATTGATTATGTACTAACAGGAAGATACATGGAAGTGATTTATCTTTAAATGGGAGCTAAAACCTGCCAGACGAACGGGAGCAGCTCCGCGAATGCACGGCGTGCCGAACGCCGCCCGTTGCGGAGGGTGTGGGGCTGCAGGATCCTGGAGCCCGTCTGCCTTACGGGTCCACGGAGGCCATGGGGTGGGAGACAGGCCACACAGCCCAGGGCAAGGGGCCCGTGGGGTCCTGAACAGCTGTCGCATCCACCCACTCAGCCAAGGGCGGCCCCGCTTCGAGCCTGAAGGCTCAGGCAATGGCTACGCCCTCCCGCGAAACCCCGGTGGGAATCTTCCGAACGGCACTGTGGGGAGCGCTAGATTCCACACGTGGTGTCAGCGTGCGGAGCGAGGCCACGGTCCTTCAGGCATTTGGCGATGCTGCCCCATGTAGCAATGCGGGTGAAGTTCCAGTTTGGGCAGGTGGGGGTCAGTAAAGGAGGAAGGGGACCGTACTGCTGACCAAGGAACATGAAAGAGCACATCCCCTTCCTCCGTGTCTCCCACATGTGCACCGAGAGAATACACGAGGATCCCACGGGACCCTGGCCGTGTGGCTCAGTGGGTCGGGCGTCCTCCGCAAACCGAAAGGTCCCAGATTTGACTCACGGTTGGGGCACACGCCTGGACTGTGGGCTTGGTACCGGGTCAGGGCACGTACGAGAAGCGGCCGATCGATGCTCCTGTCTCTCATCGATGTTTCTCTCCCTCCTCTTCTCCCCCCTTCTCTTCTCTCTAAAATCGATAAGTATGTGCTTCGGTGAGGATACACATCAGTCCTGTTGGTCTTCGCTGCTTAGTTGGGAAATTAGAGGCGATTTTCTTGATTTCAGCTGATGCTCATGGGACTTCCTAACACAAGCTCATCCGGGACCAAGCCGCGCAGCAGGCCCGGGCCCTGCCCCCGCCCAGGCTCTCCACACCAGCGCGCGCCCGAGCCTGGGGTTCGCACGGCGGGGGGCCTCTGGCCTTGAAACGCAGGGACCTGAAAAGTTAATGCAACTCCATAAACGGAAACTGATGTCAGACACAGTGCCCATGCTAAGGACATGACAGAAAGGAATTTTGCCGTCATTAACCCAGATGTACAGGCTGTTCCTACATTCCTGGCCGCCGGCCCGCTGGTCTCTCTGCACACGCAGCCACTGAAACAGCAGGGCGCCCCCGCTCCTCTCGGCCGCCCTGTGGCCATGCCGGCCCGGCCCTGCCCGCTGGGCTCGCCGACGCTGCCGCCCCGCCGAGCTCCAGACCCTGCTCCTCCGTGTCCCTGGGCAGTGTGGCCCTGTCTTTCCTCCTTGGTGCCCTCATCCCTGACCGGACAGGGAACTTAGAGAGATCTGGCCGCGGGCCATGCCGACGGTCTTCCAGGCACCTGTGCCCCTCTTTCAGCACCAACAGGACCCCGAGTTGGGTCTAGAAACACGCCCAGCTAGACCCTGCCTTCCTCTTAAAGCTACGGGCGCCATGGAGCACACCAGCCCGCCAGGGTGCGTGGGAGTCATCCATGGGCTGGGGGCAGCTTGCTTTTCTGGGTAAAAAACCGAGGCCGAGCTTCTGGGCTGCCCCGCGTCTCTCCATGTCCCTTGCCCCGAACAAGCGCACAATGTCAGGAGCCGGTCGCCGCCCTGTGACCGTGCGGGGCAGAGTTCTGAGTCGGACCTTAACCACACGGCTTTCTGCTCTCCGATTTCTTGTGAGGGGACGAAAATTAACGGGGCCCAGACAACGGAAGTGGTTTTCTGCCTCTTGGAGCCAAAGACATTCCTGATACTCACGTCTTTCTCACGGGGGTGTCAGAAAGATTGAAAATGTGACGCACCTGAAAATTAAGGTCGGCGCCCAGCGCAGAGTCGGGAGCGGGTATTGGCGCGGTGGGGGCGGGGGAGGGATTCTGTAGAAGCTCAGGATTTTCGAGCTGAAATCCAGCCTTTCCATTTCACTGCTGAGAAAAACAATAGAGTCCGACCATGAAATGGCTTGCTCAGGCTAACGCCTGTGATCTTCACTTCTCTTCACAGTTCACTGCTGTGAAGCGTGGTGTTTATGAGGCGCCTGCTGTGTACGTGGTCAGCAGGCTCTGGGCGCGGCCCCCATGAGGCTCACTTCCAGCGACACGTGTCCGGGGACCCAGCCGGGCGGAGTTCCGGACCAGAACGAGCTCTGGCGCTGACTCCGGCAGTTACCTCGGCGCCGCCCTGGTGAATGCCCCGCTCCCTTCGCCGCTGTGTGAATTCAGGGTGTCTCGCATTCACAGAGCCAGCGGGGAGGCTGGGGTTGCGGAGACGCGGCGCTGGCGACGGCCGCTGCGTCACCCAGCCCGCAGGGCTCGGACGCCAACGTGACCAGGCGGCCCCCCGCTGACCCATGTCTCAGCTCCAGCCCTTTTCCGTTCCTGACCCCCCGCCCCCCGACTCAGACCAGCGTGAACATTCACTCCGAGCTCAGAGAGGGCCGCCCTTTTGCCGGACAGTCCCGCCCTATCGCTTAGGACCCGGGATGCTGTTCCTGAGCAGGACGTCACCATGCCGTCTCCGTCACAACCGGGGCCGAACGGACATGGACGTGCCAAGCCAGCCACCGGCGCCTTTCCTGCAACCAGGCCTCTAGCAAGAAGTGCAGAAAAGAAAATCATACCTTTGCTTTCTTACTCCTTCCAGTGCATCTTCCCAATTCTCGTGCATACTCTAGGACATTCTTACCTGGAATGCATGGTCGTTAGAGTGCTGTTTTCTCCTTGCTTACACAGGCTTTGAACAAAGAGACGCACAGTTTGAGAAGTGAAGCAGTTGCTCCATCTTAGGACACGGGGCAGCCCCGGACGCGCACGGCTCTCGCGAGCAGCGAGGTGGACGGGACGAGGGGCGACTCCCGCGCGGAGGCCGGGCTGCGAGCTGGGTGCGCCCTCGGCAGGCGAGGCGTCCCTTGCCCCGTCCGCTCTGTGTCCTCTACCCTGGACGTTTGGGGAGCCTTTTCACTGTGCTTCTCGCTCCCGTTTGTGGAGGTCGTTGCCATGGGTAGCATGGGGGTTCCTCCGCCAAGTTTTCATTGTTTATCTTCGGCCCACTACTTCCCCCTTGAGACCGATACTCTCTGGACACGTCGTGAAGGGGCAGCACCGTTCCTTTTCGCGTCTGGCCGCAGCCTCTCCGCGTGGACGGGAAGGCGATGCATTAAACGGTGAAGGAGGACGAGGTGGTGATCAGGGCTAGAACACCGCCGACAGGCGCTGGCGGGCCCAGAGGCGCCGGGCCTGATGCCCCCCGACTTCTGCGTTCCGGGGGCCCCCTCCGGAGGCCGTGCGCGTCTGATGCGCGGTGGGTCACCCCGAAAACGAGCTCAGACCCCGCCGTGTGTGTGCTCAGAGAAGCCATGTGTCAAGAGCCTTTTTAGAATTCAGGAAATCTGATCAGAAATTTCGCTTCTAATAATAGGGCCGCCCCTTTCAAGGATGGCGAACGGCATTTGTGACAACCGGGATCCCACGGCGGTGCTGAGCCCGTGTTTTCTTAGGCGGGTCGAAGGCTCTGCAGCTTGGGACCCGCCGGCCCTCGTCGCTGGCAACGCCGTTTCTCCCCCTTCTCCTTCCCTTTCGCTGCCCCCATCAGTCTTATAAAGTTTGCTTCTCTTGTGTTCCATGCAAGGATCTTTGCTCTAATAAAAAGAAAAAATTTAGGAAGTTTTCTCATTCTGGGTCCACTTTTTACTGCCCAAAGTACAGCACAGAGAATTAAGTTTTCAAAAACCAAGCGATAAAAAAGAAAGGCAATGGGATTAAAGAACACGAAGCCGCGGCGGAGGCAGACTCAGTAAAATATGGGCAGCGCGGCCGCCCCCCACTAAATTCCCTTCTTTGAGGACAACCACGTTCCTTTAAAAGCACATTTATCTTGATCACTTTTCTATTTGTACCAATTCTCCTTGAAGATATTGATATATATTTTGAACAACACACACTTCCTGTTTTATTTCTCCAAAATATAGATGAAATATGCTTTCCAAAGACAGCATTCTCCCAATACACCCGCTATGAAATCTTCACAGACGAAAACAAAAAGCAAAGGAAAGGCAGAGGGGCCCGGGAGACGGGCTTACACAGCGGTGCGGGCGCGTCCCCCACCTTCCCGCCCTTCGGACAGACGCCGCGTGACAGCCAGAGGGACCGCAACAGTGGGGAGGCCCCTCGCGTCTGCAAACAGGCCAAGGGACGCGGGGAGCGGCGGAATCGGGCGCCTGACACCTGGAAACAGAAAACAGCCAGATGCTGGCGTAGCGTGTTAGTGGATGTGCTTCGGGGACCATCACCCCGAAGGGCCGTGCTCGGTATTCAAAGGCGGAACAAGCCGGAGGGCGCTGCCCGTGCCTCCCCTTTCTCGGTCTCTCTGTTCGACCAGACCCACCAAAGCCGTTGGCAAGGCGACATCGCTGTCTCAAAAGTGGCATCGCCGTTGTCCTTTGACATCACAAAACTTGTCTGAGACAGTCTACACTCCAGTGTCGAGCCAGTCCCGTGGCGGCGCAGGCCTGTGCGCCCACGCCACTCTACCCATCCGCATGCAGACGTCAGGTGTGGGGGTAGGCGGAGCACATCGCGATTCCGCTGTAGGAGACGCAGTACGCAGCTGGAAAGAGTGTCTAATGACGTGGGAAACTTGTCATTTTGCTTTGCTCGGTGAAAAGAGCAAGTTACATGGTTTTGCATTTAATATGCCTCAATTTTGTAGAAATGCACAGATACACAAAGACCAACAATTTATATACCCGACATAAGCTGTGATGGTTTTCCCATGACAGCTTTCCAGGCGTCTCCTGTTGTTGAATTTCAATTCTTTTGATCTCTAAGTAGCTGAACTGTTTTCTCCTGAAAATGCAGACTCTGTTGCCTTGATGACTTACCTTCCTGAATATACCAGCTAGCGTGGCCAACGCTCCCCTCTGACCTCCTGACGCCGGATCTAAGCCCCTTGTACAGGGCAGTGTCCGCGCCTGGTCACACGCTGCATTCCCCACAGCAGCAGGGCAGCATCGGGCGAGCACCCATGGGCTCCAAACAGAAATCTCCAGGACCTACTCAGAGGCGACAGGCGCACACCTACGTGCGTGCACACACACACACACCCACACACACACCCACTTTTTATTTGAAGTGGGATCTCTTCAGTCTTATTTCACCCAAATGCCATCAAGTCACAAAATCTCAGTAGAACAAAATCTTGAGACCTCTGCTCCCGGATAACCCCCCATGACACGCCTCCTGGCTCCAGCTGGGCCAGAATGTCCCCAGCCACAGAGAATTCACTTCGTATGTGGGACATTCCATGGCTGTGTATGTTCTAAACACGGAAAATCACCGTGGGGCTCAGGCAAAATACATACCTGCTTAAATTTTTTAAAAAAATTCTGTACCACCCATTAGATAATGGTGTTAGTGATACTTTAAATTATAATTCAGTTTTAAGATAACAAAATGAAACGCATAGAATTTCCTGGTTTCTTCATGTTCACTGCTTTCCTTACACCCAAAAACTAAACAGCTATTGCATGTCAATTATACACCTACAAAAAAGACATTAAAACAAAACAATCTATCTCAACAGTTGATTTAAAGTGTGTTACTTAAACTATGTTTGATTCCTATTTATCTGATAGAATTTACATCATTGTAGAAAGTCTATGACAACCATGCATCTCTTATTAGATGTTTATCAACATGTAATTTTCTCCATCACTTGAGTCTTAGGCCGCGTGTCTTGGTGTTTTAAGGATTAAGTATAAGCGGATACAGGCCGAGCTACATTTCCACTGTGCAGACAATACACAAACTAACCTCGCGGAGGCGGGGACTTCTGGTCACGGCGGTCCAGGCCCAGACAGTAGGCGCTCTCCGCCTGTGGGCCCCGAAGACGGAGAAGACGTGGCACCGCCGATCAGCCCGACCTCCCCAACACCCGCTGAGCAGTCCCCCGGAAAATCACCTGCTGGTGCGCCCTCCGCGGTCGCCCGCCAGACAGCTCCGCTCTGGGCCAGCGGGGCTGTCCCGGCCTCGCACCCAGTCTGCGTGACCCGCTGTGTTAGCGGGCTCCGTAGGAAAACACAGCACCCAACTAGATCAGCAAACAAAAATACGCGCTTGACAGTATCAACATCCACTGGCGGTTAAAAAAATATTCTCAGCAAGTGGAAACTCGTAGGTGACACTCTCAGTCTGAAACACACACACACACACACACACACACACAGAGTCCGACACAAAACGCCTCTTTTTATTACAAAATCCTTCACGACGAAATCATAGGCACGTCTTTCTGTAACGTAACTGTGTCACACTCAAGCGCACTGCACCGCATCTCCGAGGGAATGTTCACAGCAGAGCCGTCAGTTACGACGCCCCGAGTGCGTCCCTCCCAACCACACGCAAGCAGGTGCCTCTGCTGCCGGGCCAGCGGGCACAGGAGGTGGCGGCCCGCGCGGGCCTTAGTGCAGGAGCAGCGGGCCCCTGGCAGCGGAGCGATCTGCGCCCCGCATGCCCGCCCCTGCTCAACCCCGCCCCGCCGCCCCACGAGAGCAGGAAGGCGGGAAAGCCACGAAAGTGGCCTGCAGGGTGGCAGGGGGCGTGGCACGGCCCCTGGTGACAGACACAGCGATCATCCGTGTAGAAAGTCTCCAGGCCGCACAGAGAACGTCCTGGGGGAGAACACGTGGCTTCAGCAGGTTTACAGAATGTAAAATGGGCATGGAAATACTCGTCTTTTTATACGCTAACAAAGGGAAATGGAAAACCAAAAATTTAAATGGTAGTGTTTACCGTAGTCCCTCAAAAATGGAACATTTAAATGTAAGTATAGCAAGTTACACGTAGGATCTGTCTGCAGATAGAAACCACAACGTGATGATGAAGCAACCAAAGGAAAACCAAACCAAACAGCCGTTGTTCACAAAGCCAGACGATGACACAGTTTAACAGCACATGCCCGAGATGCATCGCTAGTCGGCTCTCTTCAACAGGACTGAGTCCTCAACAGAGCGCACACTGGGAAAACCTGCCTTCTTAAAGTGGGAAGCGGCCCCCGTTTTCCCTACTTCTTCACATTATTGCATCTGACCCTGAGCAGAGCTCATTGACATGAAAGAGTCACGACCGTAATGATTGTCGGCTTTACGTAAATGTCTACGTCCTTCTATTAGCCACGCAAGGAAAAGTGGGCCAAACATTATTTAAGATCAGAACGATTTCAATAGATGTTCTTCCGTGAACCTGCAGTTCATCTCTTGGAAGTATCTGACATAGGGCTTTACATGCAACAAAATAAAGCCCATGTCAGACGTTTTACAAATTGTGCCAAAAGTCCTCCTCGACTAGGGGACAGTGTTATTAGCCATTTGAATCATCTGCATGTAAAGAAAGTCTTTTAACTGAGTCACGCCTAAGCCCTGCCTCCGCCCTTCGGTCCTGTCCACAGGGTGACTGGCTGCCAGCGGGTGGTCATTAGCGATAGTCACACCTCCGAGTACTTCCATGCTGGCCACGTTCCCACGGGCCCTCCGTTCCCCCAGAGGACTTGGAGGCTGAACGACCTGAGCATCTTCAACCTGCGTTACCATGCGGTTCGTGAAACCCCTCTTGTTTCCCATAAATTAAGAAGAGGTACTTTCAGGAAAGAAGTGTTGCCCTTTGTGGGTTCTTTATTAATATTATAATCATCTTCGTTTTCCAAAAAAGAACAAGAAAAACCTTGCCTGGATGTTGAGAGGCGAATGCGGCCGTGCAGGAGAGCTACGGCCCTAAATCTGTTTCTGCGGACTCATCGCAGATTATGAGCCTTTGCTAAACCCTAAGATTGGTTAGAGCCACTCATCTTCCGAAGCTCCGGCCTACCTCCTTGGCGGCTAGGAAATCCGTGTCTGCTCTCTCCGTATTTAGAATTCAGCCATTAACTCTCAGGGAGCAGGAGAGGCATCGGTAGAGGTGGAATCTAAGACACCTGGCTTCCGTGAAAATCCAGCGTCTGAGACGTGCCGAGATGGATTGCTCTTCTTCTGGGAACCCCCCAAAACTCACGTACCTCGGCCGTAGCCTGTAAGAATCCATGTTTAACTGTTCTGACAATGAGATTGATTCAGAACCCAGAGCATGAAATCCTGGCTTTCTCCTAGGAAGCAAATTAGGGCGCAATAAAGAAGATGAGCTGTCACACATTATTAAATCCTCTGTTTTAATTTCTAATTGTAACTTTTTCCGCGTAAGACATGCGTATTGAGGGATGGCCAATGAGCCCGAGGTTCCTTGGCCCAGCCCCTGGCTGAGAGGCGCTCCCTTAGAATTCGCATCAAATGCTGCCGCCCAGTTCAGTTGGCCGATTGCATGCTTTGGCCACCCGCCCGGGACGGGGCAGGAGGCCCCCCAGGGGCCCAGGAGAGCGAGCACACACTGCCTGAGGGGCTTACCGCTTCCGGGCCATGACGGGCCCGTGGGATCATCAGCCTGTGTGAGGCAGGTCGTGTTCTACCTTTGCTCAGCGAGGTCAGCGCCCTGGGAGCGTTAAAGGCGAGCCCGTTGGTTCCAACGGAGGCAGTGAGCCGAGGCCCCTAGGAGGACGTGGCGGGGCGGTCTGCCGAGGAGGAGCGGAGCGCCGCGGCTGTGGGCGCGGAGCGGGGCCGGCAGGAGCGCTCGCCTGCGTGACGGAGCGGTGCCGGGGGCCGAGCGGGGAGCGGGGGCAGTGTCAGAAGACAGACGGGGTAGCCAGACTCCGGCACCGGGTGGAGGCTCCTGCCCCCCCCAGACAATAAAATCCCCAGCAATAGCTTTTACAAAGAACTGGGATGTGACATTTTCAGGGGGAAAAAAACCTCATACATACAGACAAATACACCTATATATTTACCCACATATCCATGTAAAATAGGCATATACGAGCAAATGTGCAGATACCTATAACATGCTATTAATGTAAATGAGGAAAACTACTTGGAATATACTTGAAAGTCTGTTCTTTAAATGATCGGCTGTAATATAAATGTGAAACAATAGTCACGGCAAACGTAGCCATGAACGCAGCACTTCGAGCAGTCAGGTAAATCCGCTGCAGAATAATTGCGTGGCGTTGGCGTCCTGTGCTGCTGGGGACTAACGTGGCTCTGTTTGTGAGTCTGTCGTGTATTAATAGCCTGGAAACATGGCTCGTATGTTTTAAGAAAGTAGCTACAGTTCTGGAAAGAGAACTTATGCAAATTAGACTACAGGGAAAAATACTGCTACCTATTGTTTTTATGTCATGTGTAATTTTTTTTAAATAAGAACGAGTGTTATTATTCGTTCTTTTATGCCCTCACACTTTCCACACACTCACGGGGAACCTTCTGGCGTCATGGGGACGTCCAGCCCCTCGGAAAGCGAGGTCTCTAGGCGTCTGTCAGGTGGGACTTACGTTTGCCACGGAGCCGCTGGCTCAAAGAGCGACGCCCGGGCCCCTCCGCCCGCCCTCGCCGACCACGAAGTGCCCCCTTCCCACGGCCTGTGGGTCACACAGCAGAGAGCGGCGGCAGTCGCTGCCTACGCGTACTCTGCGGTTGACGCGCTTCTAATTTGGTTTATGTTTAGCGATAACTGTCTTATTTTTCAAGGGTCACAGATATTTGTGAAACATTTTGCATTTTTCCAGATTACATGCTACTGCAAATTGAGCCCTACGCTCACTGCGTGTCTTCAGACAAGCACTTGGAAGCAAAAGCAGTGAGGGAGGACGAGCCCAGCGCATCTGTGTGTGGGAGCAGAGGCTTGGGCCCATTTCTAGACAGTGGACAAGGACAGGCTACGTGGTTCACAAGCGCTTGGTGTCCAGCTCAAGGAGTCAGCGCCCATCTTCGCAAACTCATCCCATTCAAACGGACAGATACTGCCAAGGCCTGGCATGAGGGTATATGCGCAGTATAATGCATGTCCCAAAGCTCCACGATGTCTAACCTGATCGATTTGTATGAGTATTACGAAACAGAAGTACCCCTCACGCACTCACTGAAAATCAATTTATTGAGCACGTTCTATACTGGCCGCGGCGCAGTCACCTGGTCCTAAGGAGCCAGGTGGAAATAGCAGGGGAAGGACGAGCCATCCGCTGAAGGCCATGGAAACCTAAGAAGGGCCTAGATGTTCGAGCTGGGGCTTGAAGACCGTGTGGAACTTTTTCCAAGTAGGAATGGGAACCAAACATGGTCGGGTGAGAAAAGGAAATACTCAAAATGAGCAGCGTGCCGTAAAATGCGCATCCTCTGTTCTGTGTGGCATCACGCCCCCCACCCCCACATGTGTTGTGTCCCAACTCCAAGGAGCTGTGACAGGAGGACTTGGTTAGGTGACAGAATCTTCGCAGGTACAACTGAGAGGGAAGTGAAGGCGCAGTCGCACTGGAGTGGGGTGGACCCTCAGACCATGTGACCGGTGTCCACATAAGAAAATGAGAGGAGGCGCGGAGACGCACGCGCACGGAGAGAGCGTTCTGCGAAGACGGGCGGGGGACGAGGGTCACAAGGCGAGGGCGCCAGAGGGCTCCCGCGGTGCAGGCCTGGACCAAGGAGCATTGCCGGGGGCAGCGGCCTCCAGGAGGTGGGGGGGCCCGCACCAGGTTCTCACTCATCGCCCCCCAGAAGGAGCCGATGCTGCGGGCTCTGGACCCCAGACTCCTAGTCCCCAGGCTTTGAGAGCCACAGCTGCTGTTGCCGCAAGCCCCGCAGCCCCGCAGCCCTGGGAAACCCGCGCGCCCGGGTTAGGAAATGTGTTTGGAGCTGGCGGAGGCCCGGACGCCTGCGCTGATGGGGAGGAGGCGGCTGGAAGGGAAGAGGCCCTCGTGCGGGTGGGCTGGGAGGCAGGGCCCTTGGCGTCCGGTTCCACGGACGGGCGCTGGTTTTTGTTTCCGTCTGAGGCAGCTGTGTTCTCGTATTTGCTGATCGGTTAGAGCCTGGACAGCGGAGGAGATGATGGGGTTGAAACGATAGGGCTGACGTGCCGCACTGTCAACACGGAGGAGACAGGGACTTTGTCTCTTTCGCCATTGAGGGATAATGAGGGCTTCTCCTGCGCATCGTTGAACACGTAACGCCCTCTGTAGGGGGACAGGCTGTTCGGGACCCAGCCTTGAGCAGGCCCTGTGACACCTTTTCTCCTGTGATGGGGAAGGGCTCCTGGTGCAGCCACATGACTTTACCCTATTTCTCCGGTAAGCCTCCTTAAAGACGTGGCCTGAGGAGGAGCCGCCGTGGCCAGGGCACGGCGATGCCTTTGACGAATGGGCTCGCACGCAGGGGGCGCTCAATGCCCTGGGCAGAACCCTCCGGCAAACGGGAAGCCCACACGGGCTGAAGTCCTGGACTTGGGCCTCCCCAGTCCCAGCTGGGAAATCGGGCCTTGAATTATACATTCTTGAGCTGATCAGGACACACATTTCATAACCCAAGGGATTATTTGGGAGGGCACGCTCAGCCTTTCCACTAGCAGACGCATTTGAGTGACTATTAATTAATTTTAAATAGTTAGCCAAAGAGGTACCACCTGATTAGAGGCCATTGAAGGAACCCATACAGTCTGGTAAGTACTTTGCACCTTTTTTCTGCAACAGCACATTTTAATTATTTTTTTTTCTGATGACATATAGTAACATTAGAAACAGTGACTGACATTTTGTTTGCTAGGAAACGCTTACATTGGACTCAACACTTCATCCTAAAAGACCCGCAGGGTTCGGTGTCAACGGGACCACATAACGGGCGCCCCCGGCCGCGCGCCCGCGGACCGCTACGCAAGCGCGGAACGCCGGGGTTCCGCCCGCCCGCTTTGCGGGGCCACCGCCTGCCTCCTTGGCACCAGCTGCACGGTCTTCCCTCCCCCCGCAATGGCACCCAGGTGCCCCTGTCCCCGCCCCCGCCCCGAGAACGTCAAAGTGCCTTTGGTCTTGTGACTGATTTTTGCTTAATGAAGTCGCTGAGAACACGTGGATGCAGGTGAGAAGGCCTTTCAGCCCTGCGCACCGGGGCAGGCGTCGCGGAACTCCCCGCGGAAGGGTGACGTCAGGGACAGCGAAGGCGCCGTTCACCGCCCGGAGCCTGGAGGGGTTCACGTGGCAGCCGCTCTCCCTCTGACAGCATTCGAGCTCAGTAGAGGCTGAAGCTAAAGCCTGTCCAGCACCGTTCTCCTCTCTAATGTTCACAGTAGGACTTTCTCGAAGGACCGCAATGTCTGCCTCGGTTTTGTTACAATGATGAATATGAGTATGTCAGCCTCCTGCTTCTGTGAACTATGTGCCATGGGATTTCTAGGTAAAAAAACCCACGTGGTTGAAGGGAAACAAAATCTCTCATGTGCCTGAATGTTTTCCAGAAGGATCTGGGGACAATTAGTGTAATTTGTACTCATGTTTTCCTTTGATTAGGCAAAATCAGTAATTGTTTGGAATAAATAGAATATCCAGAAAGAATAGGCTAGCAGTAATTAATAAAAGATTAGTGCAATATGTTAAATGGCAGCATAAAAATTCATGATTTTCCATAGATAGACAAACACAGAGAATAGAGACAGATAAAAGATTGACTGATTCTAGGTCTATGGCATATTTTCATTTAATGTAACAAAAAAATATCAGTCACGGGTGCAAGAAATTTTATTTCAGAATCCAAATATTGTTAGAATTGACTGTAATAAAAATGTTTAGCCGTAAGGCTGTCTGTGGTATATTGAAACGAAGAGAACGCTTCCCAGTCTCCTAATAAAGGTCAAGTTGCTTGCTTCCAGCCGTCCTCACCAACCCCGGGGAAGGGGGAGAGGGAACCAGGAAGGAGGACGGGGACACTCGGCCTCATGGGCTCTCAGGCGCTAGGCTTCGCGGCGGCCGCGGCGGCCGTCTCTGCGGAAGGAGCGCCGCCTTCTGGCCAGACTGAGGCCAATAGAAGAAAAATGTAATATAGGGTCTTGGAGTCTTGTCAAGGCAGGAATTTTTTAAGCATTCATTTGTTTTGTTCTTTAGATTCCACATACACGTGAAATCGTATGGTATTTGTCTCCCGGTCTGACCTATTTCCCTTAGCCGACTAGTGTAACTGTTGATAAAATAGGAAGCTCTTAGAATTCAACATGCAGATTAGACAGAGGAAACAGATGGAGGAATAAACTTTATTTTTGACCAGATGGTACTTTTCCTAGGTGATCGTGATGAAGAGTTAAAGATGCAAACATGGAAAATCATTTGTGACGGTGGAAGACATCTTGGTTCTTGAGCAACTTTCAAATTAGGGAATGAGACCTCCAAACGCATTCCTTGTCGAAAGTCGCAGGCGGTCAGCCTTACCCGGAACCACGCTTGTTTCGGCGTCCGAGCACGCAGGCAGGTGTGGAGGCGCTCGGAGCGCCTGTGGGGCTGGGATTCAAGGCTCCGACGTGCCGCGTGGTGTGTCCCACCTGCTCAATCCCGGCTGTCACCTCTGCGGGCTCGTATTTCACAAGCTGCTTTAACTGTAGGATTTATGATCGACTGCAGGCAGAATGTATTTGCCAGGGTGGAACAAATGTGCGCTGTGTCTCCGTGGACCACTCATCACTGAGTTATTATTCTATTCCTGGAGAATTCCAGTCCAGGGGAAATCACATCGATGGACTGCTGCCGGAAGTGTATGCATTTCAGTCCTGCCTGTCTCTGTTTCTCTTGGCAGAAAACTGTAATTTTTCTAACGATCCTCTGCAACTTTATTGCTAGCTAGTGGATAATTCTTCATCACTGTTAGTGCCTTATTATTCTGCTTTTTTGCATCAAATTTAGCTACTTTTGTCTATCAAGTAGGGAACCCCCCAAAATGAACACGATGACTCCTGAGCTAATTATACGTGTGCTGACCGACGGTGACCATAGCTTGAACTGTAACCTGCTCACTCCCACAGAACCCTGCTCGCTGCAAATCAAACTGCTCACCCCCAGCACCAGGAGGGTGGACTCGGTAGCCCCCTTTCATTTCACGTGTGGAGACACAGACAAAAGGAGCAGTCTTCCCTGGATCAGCCTGCATGTACAGAAAACTCTACCAACCTCATCCAGCCTCGTGGGATCTTTTATTTTTTGGCTGAAAGGGACTTAGTTTGCTGCCCAGAGAAATCACGAGGGAGCCAAGACAGGCAAGCGATCTACTTCTCTGGGGTCAAAGGTCTGGAGGGGAAAGGCAGGCGGTGTCGGCGCCCAGAGACGGTCGTCCCGGGGCAGAGGGCAGAGCCGACTGCCTCCGGTCTTCATGCGCCTGTTTGTCACGCTGGCCGAAGCCCGGACACCCTCCCAGAAGGCCGGTCACTCGGATGCTCCCCGGTCAGGAACCAGGGAAGACGGAAGCCAGCAGAATGACTCCATGCATCCAAACTCCAACATAAGACTTGATTAAAGTGGTCCTTCTCCAACAGCGGTGGCCTGCGTGAGGACAGGAAATGGAATCACAAATGGCTGTTTTCACAGCTTTCTGCACTGGTCGTGTTTCGCACTGACCGTGGCACTTCAGGAAAATCACTTGTGTGTGTATACGTTTATGTCAACTTCTGTGTGTGTACATTTATGTGTATATCCCAGGTAGACACCGTCCCATCCTTGATAAACTCCGGCTTAATCCTCAACCCCAAACACATACGAATGTCTTGCTTTAGGGGTACCACCTGCATTTTTGAGCGCAATCCATTTTTATTATTTCCATAGAGATAAAATCTTTAGGATTTCAAAAAATTCAAAATCAGTCAATGTCTTGCAGCCACTGAGGTATGATCAGTTTCAAAATAAATTTGAGAATTAACCTAGATGTCGATGAAGAAAACATGAACATACATGTAAATCAATGTCATAATTTAATATAATTATTTTACAACTTAGCAGTTTTTCAATAGGGAACACTATAAAAATAATGGCAAATCTATCATAAAATATGTACTTGTTTCCTAATTTCTGCTTCTTTTCTGAGATTATGTAGTTATTATTTTACCTATGACCTAGGTTAACCGTAGGTCATCTTTTAATTGAAAACAGGACCTTCACCGTTCACATGAACTGATGGAGAAGCAACAGCAACGCGGCCTTCCGTGCCCTGGCTTCCTGCCGTTTTCTTCCACTCGAATAGCCTACGTATTTATGGGTGTCATAGTCAGATTCCGAACTGACTTTATAACCTTTTCATATCCTTGTTGAACCTATTTAATTGGACAAGTGATTTCTTTATTTAATCCTCTTCTCTTTTATACTTTTAAATTCCATTTCTTATACTGCGTCAAGCAAATGGCATATTTAGCTTTATCCCTTCAGAAGACCCAAGCGCACGTGGAAGGTTCCGCACGCCCTGCGTGCTCATCAGCTGCGCCGCTGCGGCCCCCTCCCTTCCCGGCCGCTGTGTGGCTCCCAGCGCCGCGGGAGATGTCACCATGCATTGAATTTTTGAGGCCATGGCAGCATATAGGACACTTTTTCGTGGCTCCCATCACTAGAACTAAAACACAGCACCGGGTAAATCGTAGACTGACGGATGGATGGATGGATAATTTCAAATCTCAAAACCCGGCTTCCTAAGTCTAAGCATTCCACTCTTTCCACTGTATCGCTTTTTTATTTCTTGTTTTTGCAAACATGTTGCCTTCCTTAGTTCCCTGTTTGTATTTACGGGTGAGTCACTGCACAGACCGGTTACTGCACAGACCGGTTTTGGACGCCAGCACAGCCCCCTCCTCACTCCCTGGCCCAGCTGCCGAGGAGAGGAGGGTTGGGGGGTCACTCTGACGTCTGGGCAGGGGCAGGCCGCCCGCACCTGCTCCCCGCTCTCAGCGGGGCCTTGGCTCTGCTCCGGGTCTCACCTCCTGCTCTGGGAGCCCCGCCTCGGGCAGGAGACCGCTCAGTTCCTTCCGTGTGGATGTATCCCTCCTATGTCTCAAAATGAGCGAAAACACACCCCTCCCCCAGCACCCACACGGTTCTCTGGGCTGAGGTCGTTCCCAGGGGGCCACGCCCGCCTGCCCGCCTGCCCGCCTTCGGGGCGCAGCCCCGGCTCCTCTCCCGGTGCCCCCTTCCGCCAGCCCTCACCCTCTGCGTTTGCCCCTCCGAAGCCTTTGGGCGGGTGGGGCAGGCCCGCGGCTCCCTTGGCAGGTCACACACGCCCCCGCGCTCCGCTTTAGACAGTGACGCCCTTCCCAGGGTGACAGCTGCCCACCGCCGCCGGTCCGGCTGTCCTGCCGCCCACACGGCAGTGCGCGTGCACTGCGCCTGGCACTGTCCGAGGCGAACCCCACTGTACCCGCGTCCACTCTGCGAAGGGCGTGTGCCTGTCGAGCAGGCGTCCTCCGTCCGGGGCCGAGACCTCTGTGCGCAGAGCGGCTGATCCCCGCGTGTCGCCTCTGGGCTGCAGGCCGCCCGCTCCGGGCAAGTGCGTCCTCACAGGTGCTGCGATGCGCGGGGGCCACTGGGCTCGCCCTCAGGGCCACTGCCGAGCCTCCCTGAGCGCGTGTGACACTCCAGTGACTTTCTGAGCCCGCCCTGCCGCGTCCCTCGTCCACCTAAGCTTTTCTTTGCGGAAAATACCCGTCAGTTGTTAGCTTGAGTAGCAGGGCCACGGGCAACGGCACACACTCGCCAACGTCCTCCTTCAGAAAAGGATTTTGGAAAAGGGTCAGTACGCTATTTTTTTCACATAATTCTGAAAAAAAGATGACAATGCTGGCCTTTGAGAAAGCCTTTAAAATACATTTCCGTTGAAATCTGTGAGATGCTTTTGGAGCCCCAAGCCTGACAAAGAGGTCCCCCAGGCACTTTTCCCAGGTACCCCCGGCGCAATAGCTATAAACCGGAAAAATAGGGCGTGGCGTGCCGTTGCCCGCAACAGACCTGTATCCAAGCGCGTGCATGCGTGTGTGCATGTGTGCGCGCGCTGTGATCGGTACGTTCCTGTTGCTGTGCTCGCGGCCACAGTCGAGGCGGGAGAGCCCCGCCCCCGCAGGACCCCCCAGGCCGCCCCTCTATAACCACCGGAGAGCCTTGCCAGTGTAACAACCTCTATGTTTTATGTCTGCAGGAGGGTCTGGGGTCCTTCTCTCAGTGCATTTTCCATCCAGATCGTTTGAATTGTGCCCACGTTACTGAGCGGGCCGCAGCACCACCCAAGCGACGGGCCTCCGCGACCCCCGCCCCCACCCCTGCGCCCAGGGCTCCGAGCCATTGCACGTGGGCCCCTCCTCCCAGCCCACGCGCCTCTGTGACGCGCCACTGAGGTGCACCATCCCCACGAGGCTGCTGAGGGTGCCTCCCCCGGGGAGGGACAGCTGTCCTACCGACCTGCAAGGCCAAGGAGCTCTGCACGCAGCCCGGCCCCGGCGCCAGCAGCCCCCTGGGCCTGGAAGCCAGCTTTTGCTGAGCACAGTCTCCCTGAAATGTGGACCGCGGGAGGCCGCATAGGCCAGCCGGGGTTGATTTGCCTGGTCAACGAGGGACGAGCTGGCGGCGCTGTGGAAGTGGCGCCTGGCCGCGCGGGGCCGGGTGTGTGCCCTGGGGGCGCTGAGTCCCGTGCGTCCTGGCCCACTGGGCAGCCACTTGGTTCCCCAAGGGTGCCCGCGCTTCCTTTGCTTCTCCCGCGGTGTGGAAACACAGCCCAGCCTCGGAAGATGCTCGTCACTCCCTGTAGAAGGAAATCAAATCGGGACCCCTGCTGCTTCTCCACGAGGCGCAGCGTGCGGGGGCCCGGAGCCCGTGCGCCTGGGCGCTGTGTGCAAGGCTGGATGCGGGCGCGGCGGGCTCACTTGCCCTTCACTGCCGGCCTCTTTTTCTTCCAGTAGAGATTTTTGGCCAGGAGCTATTTTTATAAAGGACTGCATTCCCAGCTCACATGGGATTAAACTTTTAAGCGTCGCTTCCGGACATGAGAAGCGTGTCATGCAGAGGGCTGCTCTGCAGGCCGCAGGGCAGCGTGGGGGGCTGGCTCTCCGGCACCGGTCCGGCCCGCCTGCCCGCTGCCCCTGCCGGACAGCTTCTCCAACACACCCTGTGTGTATGGCCCCATCTTGGGCTCCTGGCAGCTCCATTGCAAAGCCACCAGCAGCGGTATTGTGTCCAAGAGCGGGCTCTCAAAACGGATCCCCTGAGGATGCGTTGTAACTGTGGTGTGCTCAAAAGGATAGATCGTTTCCTGACTTTTTTTTGGGTGGATGCGTATTTGTTTCAAAAATATGTGCGCCGCCATGCAGTACCGACACAGTGCGCATTAGCAGGTTCTTACAGTGGACAGGTACCTCCCTGGACCTCCCGGCCAGCTCGGGGGAAGGACGCCGATGAATGTCCCCCGACGTGGTGGTTCCCTCGCTCGGTGGCAATCGTGCCAACGTGTGCGGGCGGAAGTTTCGGGTCAAGGTCCATCGGCGCTGTCTGCCGGGGGCCCCTCAGAGCTGCGTGGGGTGTGCCCCGGGCGGGAAGCCTAGGCTCCCGGGCGCGGTGCCCACTGACTTCGGGCTCTCGGAGTTGCCCATGGCGTCTGCCCTTGTCCGCATCCGGGCCCCAGGCAGCCCTTTTCTCAGCCCCGGGTGCCCGGCTGAGCTCCCTTGTTTCTGTCACTTCCCACTGTCTCGCTGCGTCTCTGTCTCTGCGACCAGCGCCCTGTCTCAGCCGAGGCGCTGCCTCCGTCCACCGAGGCTCAGAAAGAGCCAGGGCGTCCTCCGGACTTTTCCAGTCTGCCCCTTGCTCTGTTTGTCCGCTAAGCCGACGAGCACAGGCTCATTGAAAGAGTGCAATGTAGACAGAGAGCAAAATGAGATCGTAGCTAAAAATAAAATCCCGTGGTAAATCGCTTTATTGGATTCATAGAGTGGAATGCGAATTAGGTCTTCTTTATCCCCGCTTCACAGGAAAGCAGCGTGACCTGGCCCGACCTGCGGAGCCTGTACGTGTCGGTGCCAGCCGGGCAAACGCGCGCTTCTGGGGTGCACGCCGCACCCTTCCCGGGTGCCACCCCGCGCCACCGACTCCTGAGTCGGCTCATCGGAGTCCACGTGATAGCGAAACAATGCAACATAAGAACATGTTGAGCATTCTAGAGCAGAAACAAGACCACTTGGTTATCCTGGTGAAGCACCTTCATCGTGCAGACAACTGGGACTCAGAGTCGCTGAGGGTCTTCAGTGCAACCACAGGGCTTGTCAGTGACAGCGTTCACGGCCCGCGCGGGGCTCACTGACGTCTTCGTGGGCTTTTTGAATGTGAACACAACACGCTCCAGCACTTCAGGGAAGTTCTGTGATGATTTGAAAAGGTAAATAATTGCAGGTGATAGATCTTGCGTGCGTCCACGACGCGTGGGGGAAGGTGGGGATCAATCTCTTCGGCTGGAAGGATGGTGGTCACAGCCTGAGAGGGAGAATTTGGACCGGACCTGAAATACTTCAGCCAAAGCAGAGGCATGAGTTGCAAGCTCAGGAGGCCCACGCGGGCACGGGGAGCCCTCGGTCACCAGCAGGGGGAGTGGAGAGAGACATGAAATGCCTCAGCCCTGGTGAAGGCCTAGGAAAAGTGAGGTTCCGGCCAGCGGTCACAGCGGGGCCCACAGGCTTCACCCCGTCGAGGACCGGGGGCTACACTTGCCTGTAGGTTCCTCCAGAAGTTGCACGTTGGCTCCCAAGGGAGCCCGCATGTCCGGGCTCGGGGCTTCGTCTTTGTCTGCCTCGTCCAACCTTCTTCTGTTCCCCTCTCCTCCCAGGCGCCCCGTCCCTCCCGACATGTCCCCATCCTCTCCCGGCTGTGCCACCCATCTTCCCACCTCAGAGCAGAGTCACAAAAACATGAAAAAAAAATTTCTCGTGAGTTAACTTCCCCTCCAGAGACGGAAGGGAGACTTCTGACAGACTGACTTTCAGAGAAATTGTGCCGCCCCAAGTACATGTCTCCCCTTTGGGGAGAAAACCATGGGTATGTTTATCACATAAAATCAGACACTGAAACCCTTTTTCTGGGCACCTGCTTCCTGCTCTGTTTCAAAAACGCACATGGGTATATGCTTATTTTTTTGACCGTGGGGTGCTTATGGGCCCTGTTGCCTCATTTTTCTGTTGGTGTTGTTTTCGGGGACACAATGAAAATTTCTAGAACAGAAGCTCCGTGAAGGCAGCTGCCTCACCCACCTGTTCGCGGCTGTGTCCCCAGAGCCAAGAATACATCCCGGACACAAAGCCCATGACCCGCCGGCTCTTCTTAGCGCGGCTCTGGTTTGCGCTCTTTGGCAAAGGCCTGGATCTGACCGCACAATGCAGCGTGGAGGCGACAGACGCATCGATTCACTGACTCAGGCAGCCCCCGTGGCGTCTCCGAGATTAAATACCAAAAGCACCCTGACTGTGCTCACTGAGAGGCCCTTTCAGGCCGCAGCAGCGTGTCCATGTTCATCTGGAGGACGGAATCGGCGATGCTGAGAGGCAGCTACGCGCGCAGCGGCCCGTGGAGTTTGCTGGCTGCGCGGGCCTGTTGTTGTCCAAACGCGCTCCAGCCCCAGGCCGCCGCTGAGGTTTCATGGCAGGACGCAATAACCCGCCACCTGTGAAGATTACGATACACTATTTCAAATTAAATTTCCTCCTAGAAAGCTTTCTGAGGACTATTTCCTTCGTTGTCATCTCTCGTTAGGCATGGGCGTCGGACGCCCGGCGTGATGGCGAGGGTACCTCTAGCGCGGAGCGGTGCGAGGGAGGCCGGGTCCCGGAGAAAGGGTTTGTGCCGAATGGCTAGGAAGCAGGCTGGCAGCTCTGGGCCGTTCACGCCGGGACTGGGCCGGCGGGGCAAGGAGAGGGCACCGCCATGGAGGGGTCCGTCAGAAGGAGTGTGCTTGCGCGCACGGCCGCCAAGGTAAGTAGTTCTGTGGAGCGAAAAAGTTTTAGGTGAAATTGATGCTTAATCAAATTAATGAAACAATTCATTGCATTGCCTGAAATCAAGGCATGCTCAGGGTTCGCACTGCAGAGGGGTCAAGACAAAACAACAGCAACGATGAGCTCGGCCCCTTGCTCCCCAGAAGCCAGGCCCTCTGTTTCTGATGTTAGGAAGGCCGCCTCTGGGCCCGGACGTGCGTGCCGGGGGTGGTTTTATTCCCACCTGCTGTCTGCATGGGCTCTCCCTGCCCCCTCCGTCCCTCCTGTCCCCCCCGGCCCCCCGCGCCCAGCTGCCTGTCCATGGGCTTCGCGTCCGGAGCCCCGAGGGGCGACCGGGCTCTCGGCGGCAGGGAGTCCACGTCCCTTCTCTCGCGGCCCCTCTGCGAGCTTCTGTTTGTTCTTAGTGACCTCAAGTGTCAAAACAGGGTGCCCACATTCTTTTTAACTCCTTGTGCTGGACACTCTGCGTTTGAGTCAGAAAGTTTACGCCTTTCTTTGTCTCTGCAAAATTACCTTCTATTCTTTCTTGAATCATTTTCTTTCATTCACATCTTTTTTTTTTGTCTCTGGAAAACTGAAGTTTCTGAGTTCGTTTGCCCCTTTTTGTACCTTTTGCTTCCGTCATAGTTTATGAGAATGACTCAATTTTCTTAAATTCAATTTAGAAGTCTTATTTTTAATTTGGATGACTATGTTCTTATTCTCTAGAAGACCTTCTGTGGTTTTAAATTGTTAGAGCAAACTAGTCTTTTTTCAATGGCTGTATAGGTTTTTGACTCTTTCTGTGTAGAGTACAGCATCTAAAATCATTTTCTCTCTGAATTAGGACTGCTTCTTTTGGAACAAGCGAGTCTAGTTAGTTTTCTTGTCTTCACCGTCAGAAGTTGCTGGCTTCCGTGGCCTCCAGCCATCACTTTATCCTTTAAAGGGACAGGGGTGCTCTGGGATTGGCGTGGGTCGTTCTCACCTTGGAGCAGGTAAGGGGGGAGGGTCAGAGCTTCTTTGTGAGTCTTCCGATTCTTCACAGCCCCCTTCAAACCGATAACCCCAGGCCCACTGTGGAGCGGCGAGAGGATGCCCTTCCGCTTACAGGCACCAGTCCGCGGGCGCCCCGTCTCCCAGAAAGCCGCCCCGACCGACTCTGAGCTGCGATGGCCGCCGTGGAGGTAAACGTGGCACGGCAGCCCACCTCACCTCTGAAGCAAGCCCAGGCAGTACGCGTGTCATCTCAGGCTCTGGTCACACGCTCGGAACGAGGAGGAATGGCGGCGATCTGGCCCCGGCCACCCAGTTACAGGAGCTGGGCTGGGAGCCAGTTTGTGTCTGTACCAGGCTGAACGCAGCCAGCCCAGAGGTCCCGGCGGCCTGGCCCAGGTCTCCAGCTCACACGTCACAGCCCGTGAGAGCAGGAGAGATGCAACACGCTAAGGTGACATCTGTAAGGGGAGACTCTATGCCTCTGCCCTGAAACAGTGCTGCCAGGGGACCTCTTCATCTAAATGAGCTACCAAAATGCGAAGGGGAGGGGCCGCGTACCAGTGTTCCTGCCCTGCCCCTTTGCCCTGCAGTGGGACCTCCCCCGGTCTAGCAGGGCTCCCGCCCAGGCCTGGGCAGCGCACAGCCAGGAGAAGCCAGCAGAAGCCAGCAGGCGTGCCCTCGTTGTCACTGGCCTGCCCGCAGGTCCACTCCCACGCGGTTTCAGGGAAACAAAACCGGATTTCCCTTAACAGGAGAGGCAGAGCAGGCCACCGGGACACCTTTCGCCCTGCGTCCTTTACTTGAGAACCGCTGCGGGGGCTCCGCGCCTGCTCACGCCCGGCTGTCCAGGCAAGGCTGCTGCGCCTTCCGCGCACCCGGCGCGCTGCTCGCCTGTGCGCCCCCGCCCGCGGCCCCGCCCCCGCGCCCCCATCCGGCCCTTGGTTCACTTACCTGTCAAGTGTGACATGTGCTCCGACCGCGTGCAAAGCACTGCGCTGGAGAAGGAGGAAGGAAAGAATAATTGAATGTGATCTTATCACACAGACTCCAGCCACTGGTGCTCTACTTTGTAACCTGTCTCGAGTCCTTAAAGGCTGTAATTCCTGAGCGAAATGAAGATCACACACACAAATCTACGGCATCGGCGTGGCAATTTGCTGTTGACGACAGCACCTACCTATTGTTGTCCTATAGTTGTTTTTCCTACTCCTATTAATATAAGCAGCTAACATTATTCAGTGCCTAATATACGCCAAGTACTCTATTAAATGCTTCGTGAATACCGCCTAATTTATTCCCTTGAATGGCGCCGCAAGCTCGTGTTTCCCCTCCATACTTATAGCTTGAGATCACATGTCTAGAGTTGGTGAAGCGTGAATTCACACCAAAGCAATTTTCTCTGGAGAGCCTGTGCTTAATTACATCATCGAGCGGCCTGCCCTGATGGCTGTTCACCGCAAGCAGCCCGAAGGTGCGCCGCGCAGCGCGGCCAGAAGCCTGGGCGCCGCGCTGGAACCAGGAGAACAAGTTCTTTCTGCTTCCTCCTACCTGAGCCTCCCACGTCCCCTCCGGGTGGGGTTCCGCAGGACGCTGCCCCGTTAGTAATAGCCGGAGTTTTATTTAAGTGGCTCGTAAGTCCTGGCGACGTTTGGGAATCTTCGAGGGAGCTGAAGCTCGGTGAATCGTCTTCCTTCCGGAAACGCAGCCCTTTTGGAAAACGGTGGTGAAGGTTGTGCTCACTCAGGTTCTGTAACATTTTCTGAGAGTCCTGGTTTGTAAGGGCATTAACAGCCCGAAAAAATGGCTCATGTGAAAATGGTCGTTCTCCTGAGCCTGGCAGAAGATTGGCGAAGGCGCACACGCAGGCCGCTGCCGGATTTACCCCGGGCTCTGACACCGCGCAGGCCCAGACGCATTATACAGTGGTGTTATAATTCCTTGCAGGCTCCCAGGTCTGCTCGCCAGATACACTCAGGCTTGAGTTTCATTTAAATGGTGGAGAGCTATATGTTTATACATTCTTTCCACTTCGTGAGCCAGACGTGGAAAAAGCAACCTGCATTACCCCCACAGACAGCTGGGGAGGCAAATTGGATCCACTCTGTTCATCTAAGTATCAGAGAATTGACATACATTTTTAAGCCCAAAATATAAACTTCAGCGTGTGTCGGGAGCCAGAGCCTATCAGTCACCCGTGCGTGTCTCTGGGCAGCGGCTGCGTTGTGAAAAATGAGGGGTTCTCCATAATCCCAAGGCAAACGTGGCTGCATCGGGACTTTCTAGAAGAACCGTAGACAATGCAAGCCCAGAACTCCTACCTATTGTTGTCCTGTAGTTGTTTTTCAACTGCCTCTTTGGGAGTGGAGCTCACTCTGGGACGCACGGAGGAAGCTGTGGAGTTTCTCCGAGGTGATGTAGACCTGAGGAGGGCGTGGCTGGGGGCGAGGACATGTGTCCTCCTGGCCACCAGCTGCGCCGTAGGTGCGGACTATACTGACAGACAGTCTGTATCACGGGCAAGAGCCCACAGGGCCCCTGTAGCAACATGGTGGATGTCACACGGACTCCAACACGAAGCCCGTTGCGAGTCCGTCAGCCCCTGCGTGCAGGGGAGAGGCAGCGTGCTGGGCTGCGCGACCCCCGCCGCGGTTTCGTGCGTGGGTTTCCGAACTCCTGGCCCTCAGTCCCCTGTTTGCATAGAAGTCAGTGTCTCGTAATCCATCAGCGTGTTGCGCATTCTGTAATGGCCACGTAATTAGCATTTCCCCTGCGTTGCTCCCGACCCCCGACAAAGGGCATAGACATCGATCGCTTTGAACACAAGACACATGACTTTGGGAGCCTTGTAGGGCAAACTGAGAGACAATTATTCTTACTGGCTCCTGTATGTATGTTTCTGTTTCAGAAAAGGGAACCGTAATTCCCTATTATTTGTTGGAGTGTTGGCTTACTTTTCAAAACTCTTTGAAATTAGGAAGGTGTTTAGCTAGTCAATAAGTCTTGCCTGACTTTTTTTCTTTCCCTGAAGGGAAAGTAGTGTAGATTTAGAAGCCATTGTATTATCCCTGGTTTATTCTTTTGTCTGTATGTAGAATTAAATGTCACCTGGGGCTTTTACCCATAGTTATCATATTTTAGAGTGATATTTTTTCCCTCAGGTCCTTTCAGATAAGCTACTTTCTAAGGGATGCGCATGAACGCCTCCAAAATCAGGCGTATCATGGGCAGCTGCCTCACAGCGTGCCTGAGACACCTAACGGCTTTGCCAAGACTGACTTGGATGAGGCATGAAGACATAACACATTGACTCATTATAACTCGCCTTATTTAAGACCTCCCCGTCTCCCCTGCATTGCCGAAGGTGTTTCCATGGACGGTTCAATAAGGGAAATCAGAATTTGTATCTCCTTCCAAGTTCTATCATCTATCATCTAAAGTGCACTTGGTTTGGGTCATATTTTGCAATGAAATTATTAATGCTGGCTTAACTGAATAAAATATGTCATTTGTTTTTGAAATGGCAAAAAGAAACCCCAGAGGAATGATGGGTTGCTGGAAAGATAATTGGAAGGAGTAGAATATCTTAATTTATCAAATTAAGAAATTTATTTCCAGACTTTCAATCTCTATTCCTAGACACAGCTCACATTTGAAATTATTTCTTGCAGGAGACTGTGGTGGTCGATGACTCTTGCCTTATGACTAAAGGAGGAACGAAAACAATATCTATTTACAGCGGCCACAGTTAAGCCCAGGAAATCCATTTCGGAGCACCCTCCCCGGGTACCCTCAGCTCTAAGGGGAGACCGGGCCTGGCGGGCGAAGTTCTGAAGGCGACCCCGAGGCGCTCGCCCTCGGCTCAGTGAAATACGCCTCGGTGCGGTGCTGTGCGGGGGTCTTGCGGATGGTTTTAAGATGAGCGGCCAACTGTCTTACTTTAAGGACATTAGTTCAGATGCCCTTGCTGAGCCTGATGCAACCACACAGCCCTTAGAGATGGAGACCGCGGCAGGGCACGCAGGCAGAAGCGACGCGTCTCAGAGACGCGAGGACCTGCCACGGTTGGCTGAGCGCGCGGCCCGTAGCCTGGACGCGTGTCGCATGAGCCGTGCGACACAGCCAGCCGCGACGTGGGGGCGGCTTCCCGTGGCCGTACGGCGGGGATGGAACCGGCCCGGCCCTGCGTGCCTGGGCCGGGCCCCCCCGAGCGGTAAGACGACACGTTTCTGTGTCTTCGGCCGCTCCCTTGTGGGAACTTGCGACGACGGTCACGGGAAAACACCGCCTATCCCCGCCTGCCCCCGAGATGCCCGGGCGAAGCCCAGGACTGGCCTCTGCGAGGAAGCAGCTCCCCTTCGCCTCGTGAGCACGGCGCCGCTCACGAGGGCAGGGGCTCTCGGGCAGCAGGCGGCATTTCGCGGGGAGTCCACGTGATTATCTCTAGGTCCCTGCCGAGGCCTAGCCCTTTCTCTGTTTCTCACAAACACGCTGTGGCAGCCTTTTCAGAACCCACATCTCATGCCCTATCCTGTCTTCCCATCGTCTCCCTCGCCGAAGCCTGTTCGATGCCTCCCTTGTGTCCTGGGAGAGGACGTTTTGTCTTGGAAGGCCCTGCCGCTCTGGGCGGCCCTCAGCCCTCCGTGGTCCCTCCACACGGCAGGTTCTTCGGGCCGGTGCCCTTCACCTGCTCGGTGCCTGGAAGCACCAGGCATGGCCGGGGGGGTGGGCTCTGGAGATGCACGGCCCTGCGGTCCAGCCCCAGCCTTGCTGCTTCCCCGCTCCGTGACCTCAGGCGACGCACGGAACTTCTCCGTGCCTCAGCTTCCTCACCGATGTCATAAGGAGAATAGTAGTCCCACTGCGTCTGTCCTCTGGGGCTGGCGTCACCAAATACCATAGACGGTGGCCGAACTGATCGACACAGTCGCGTTGGAGGCGGGGCTTTAACATGTGATGGGGGACGAGGGCACAATTTAGTCTCTGGCAGCTACTTCAGAGGGTTGGTATTCACAGCATTCACGTGTTTGGGTCACTTCCACAGCCTGTGCACTGTGCCTTTCTCACGGGCGCATGGGAGGACATCGGCGTCCACCGAGAAGCACTTACTGAAGTTCTGGCCTCAGACACAAGCAGAGGACATAGGTGTCACCTGGGCATTTTTCTCCTCACAAGAGGCCGAGTAACCAGGCAGCCCTAGTCACAGACACGAACCCCTCGGAGCGCGTTTCCTCCATTCAACATTCGTTAGGTACCTACTGAATTTCGGAAACCAAGGATGACATGAATAAAACATAGTCGCTTCTCTGTTCCATCACTGACAATGTGTTTGATCAGGTTCAGCAGTAAATTTAGCGCATGCGGCCACATGGCCAGTTACCGGTACATGAGTCACCGGGACCACGTCAGCCGGTAGAGGCCGGCGGACTCGGCTGGAACGGAAGCCGAGCTTTCCGCCAGGAGGGCGGGGGCCCCCGGTGTAGCCCCGCTTTGCTCCAGGCCAAGCGCACTCAAGAGTCAGACGAGGGATGCGTGTAAAGCCTGCACATCAGGGATTTTTTTTACGCCAAAATTTACTGTCTAGTAAATGGGACAAAAACGTCACAATATTGGGTCTCAACTGTACTGGGAAAAGGGATGTCGAAAGGGAAAAAGCTCCCAGTTACTATCAACCAGGGTGGCTGCTCTCAGGCGTGAAGGACGCAGTGGGGACAGGTGGGGTCCGGGGCTCTGGCGAGAGCACAGCAAGTTGGGTCCTCGGGGCACAAAGGTTCAGGCAGGGCGTGCCTGCCGCCAGGACCCTCAGCACAGGGACTCGCTCCCTTCCCATCAAACCCCCCTCGTCCTCGGCCGTCCGCCGCACGTCACGGCCTCTTCTCAGTTGAAGAAATGTCACAAGTCGGGCTTCCTCATTCGTCTCGGTGTTAAGTAAGCCAATTAGTCGTAAGTTCCCGCTGCTCTGTCCCCGCGTCCACTGAAACAGACCGCGACAGCCGCTCCTGGTTGTGGGGAGCGGCCCAGAGAAGGGGCGCTCAGCACGCTCCCCGTGACCCGTGTTCTCTCGCATTAATTGCCTGTTTACTCTGAAACCCTGGCTCGTTTTCCCAGCACCGAATTTTGCACGTGTTGCTTTCTGTGCTTAATTACATCAATTAATTATCTGTATGATTTAACAGCCCCAAATAAAACAGGCTACAAAAGAAATAATCATTGCAAAAGCTTGAGGTTGCTGACTATTTCTGAAGCCAAATGGGGAAAGTGTAACCTGGAGGGTGATCAAGTTCACAGCCGCCCCTTTCTGCCATAAACCCAAGATGTCCAGGGAAGACGGGCTGTAATTCCCCCCAGCATTGTGTGCTGCCAAACGCCACCGCTTTAAAAACCCAACGATATTAAAAGGAGAATTGTGCACCAACAGGGATACTTCACCCATGTCCTGCAATTTCTATTTTAAATAAAACAACTTGTAAAGGTCCGGGCGGTCAGCGGGCACGCGGAGGTAATGTATTCCGTGGTTCCGACAGGCGCGCTGATGGGCTTGCGAGCCTGCCGCAGAGATGAAGGAAGGGCCTTCCAGGAATTTCAACTGCAGCGAGCCCTTCCTTGAGGGCTGTGCAAATATTAAACAGTCTCTCCAATTATGTTTCTGTTTTCTCTTCAATATTGAATGTTTGCAGTCTTAAAGCATCCCTGATCGATAGCTCTTATTGACTTTGTTTTCTCCTCGCTCAGCTCTTCCTTTACTTGTTTTGTTCTGGGCGTCTCTGCATGTGGTGCTTTATTTATTTATTCCGCGGTAATGTGGGGAGGAGGTTGCCTTGTTTTCATCAGCAGCTTGAGGTATCAGCAGGCTCGGAGGCTTAGCGCCAAGCGGGGAAGGCGCAGGCGAGCGTGTGAGTTCTGGGGGCCCTCTCAGCCTTGCCCAGCGCAGACCACGCCCTGGGCTCTCGGCCGGGTTTTTGCCGAGGGCTCCCTTTCCCACGCCTGTCTGTCTGCACAGCCAGAGCGGCGCCTTCTGCGGAGGCCTCTCTTCACGCGCCCTGTCTCCGCGGACTCCCCAGCAGCGGCCTGGCCCTCACCAGCATGGAGCTGCGACTCGACCCAAGACCCTGTGCACAGGGACCAGCGAGGGAAACTCGCCAACGTGTCAGGAACTCAGCAGGACTTGATTCCACCCCAAATCTGTCTCTATGCCTCGCCTCAAACCCGGTCTCCTCCCGGGGAGTCTCGCCGCCCAAGATAAAACACCGCCATCGGCTCCTCATCCACCCAGAAGCCCAGGTGCCTTCTTGGCGTCCGCTCTCGCTCCCTCTGTTGCTGTGCAGCTCAGCAGAGGACTCTGCTGGCGTGCACCCCGCAGCGTCCCGCCCGAGTGCCCACTGCCGCCGGTCCCCCTGCCGCCCCCAGAGCCCAGGACTAGTGCTCGCGATGACAGCCGCCCTTGAATCCCTCACAGGGCCCCCCCCCCGCGGCATTTGTCTAAATAGGCAGCCACGTCCCCTGCCCCATCCCACATGTGAGCACTTCAGCGGGTCCCGATCACGAGTAATGTGACCTATGAAATGTAAACGTTCCGGCGCCGCTCACAGCTTTCCCTCACCCCACGCTCGCCTCTCCCTCTGTGCCGTCCGCTGGCCTGGCGGCTCAGCAAGACCTTGGCCCTCCCCTTGCAAGGCCTCAGCCCCACCGTGCCTTCCACCCGGCCGCGCTCTGGGGCACAGACGCCTGCCACAGGCGCAAGGCCCTCCTCCCGCTCGGTTGAGTCCTCATTTGTCCTGTTTACGGTTTCAGCTCCAGGCTTCTTTCCTGGGAAGCGCTTCCCCGCCTCTCGGACGAGATCGGTTTCTCTCCACGAAGCCTATTTTACACCTATTTCTAGGCTGAAATTTCCGCAGGGGTGGCGCCGCATTCGCTTTTCCTCGATATCTGGTCCATCACATCTGGTTTATGATCTGACCCGTAATAGCCACTCACCGATGTTCACAGCGCAGGCGAGCAGACACCCCTTAGTGAGCAGGTCAGAAGTGCCGCGCCCTCCCGACCTCGCGTTTCTCCGGGTGTTTCCGGAGGAACCTCCTGCCCCTCCCTCCACGGGCACCTCCTGCCAGGGAACAATGACCTTCATTTATTCAATCAGCCTTCGAGTTAATTGTTTTAATGACCCGCAGCACCCCGATCGCTCTCCCGGAACAGGCCTTCGCTGGCAACTAAAACACAGATAACTCTGAAGTGATACGCCCACGAAGGAAGCAACACTCTAGGGAGCAGATTTTTATTTTTCCTTTACACAGGTCGCTCGAGTTCCCTGCTCATTCCATCTAGACAGCAGGTTAGCTCATGAAATAGCCTTCATGGGACCATTGTACTCATAAGACTCCTGGCCCTCATCTGCTTTACCAGGCAATTTATTTAATTTCCTGACATAATCCCCCATTCATTTTAGTGCTTACTGTTACAATTTTACCTTTCCCATTTTGCTTATTTGTAACTGCAGTGAACTTAGAATCATAAACGCCATCACAGAATGCTTAAATGTAGAGATCTTTTATTTTGATCTCTTTGTTTTTGAGATGAGAAAAAGGAGCCCCAGAAAACCAAAGTGATTTGCCTAAAGCTCCTGGAAAGATCCAAGTTAGAGCTGAAACGCAGCTCCCCTGGCTCCCGGGAAGGATTTCCAAAAAATGCACCAAAGTAACGAATGATCAGAAGAAATAGAGGGAGGGCTTTTTTTTTTTTAACTACTTTTTTATTTTTCACAAAATTTTGTACCTATTTTATACCCGCTATGCAAGACTCTGCCCCAGTTTGTCTGAGTTGGAACCTGATTATCAGCAGGAAGAAAAGGTTCCCAAAGTGATTCTTTGAATCTTATGACTTACAGAGCCACTGTCCTACGTGAGTATTTCATTAAGCTGCTCATATAGTAGTTAAAATGGTGATGAGGATGGCGATAACCCGCGAGAAAGGGTAGTGGTTCGATAGTTACCGAAAAATGAACACATTCCTAAGTGTTAAAAAATGCAAGTATGCAGCCGTCTAGGAACGTCGAGGGAAAGCACGCTCTTCCTGTGAACTGGGGTTCCTGCCCCCGGTTCCAGTTTCTTGTCCTCGTTTCAGCAGGAGGCGCCGAGCCTCCCCTTCCTGTCATTCCCGTGAGAGCTCGTCCCCGCCCCCGCGCGGCGCCGGCCCGGACCAGCGCCCCCTGGCGGCTCCGCACCGCCGCCTGGCCCCGCCGGCAGGGAGAGCTCAGACCGCGGCGCGCTGCCCGAGGTCCCCTGCACTCTCAGGGCAGCAGCGCCGCCAGGCCAGGCGGGGGGACGAGCCCGGGAAGGATGGGAAGGGGATGGAGGAAAAGAAAAGCAAGAAGGCAGAGAGCGCGGGAGGCAAAGATTGTGATTCAAGGAGAAACTCTAATAAAAAAGGCGTTGGGGTGTTAAGACACAGCTTTTACAACAGCTTACGAACACACACCAAACCGGTCGCTGCCGCTCTCTGGCCTTACCTGCGACCCATCTCTGTCCGGCCCCATGCGCCCTGGAGCCCCCGCCCCCGCACGCCCCAAACCCGGGTCTCTGCTCCGGCCCTGCCCTCTGCAGGGCGGTGGGGGTCCCAGGGCGCAGCCGCCTCCCTCCCTCGGGCCCAGGGCCCAGGAGATGGTACAGGTGGCAAGATGCTTGGAAGCCATGGGCTTTCATTACCTCGCGCTTAGGGTGATTAATTGTGAGTTTAGGTCATTTGATTTTGAATAACGGCCGTGTTTAACCCCTCGTTGGTGAAGTCCGCGGAGTTGAGCGCTTGGCTCGGACAGGCCTGTCCGGCGCTCGGCCGGCGGCGGGGCGTGGGGGCGGCCAGGCGGGGCGGGGCGGGCTGTCGGGGGCGTGGGCTTTGGACAGTTAGTTCGAGAGGAGACAGCAGTAGGCGTGTTTCCACGGCCAGCCGTGCCTGAGAACTAGAGATCGGTTACTTGGCGAGTCCCCATGGCATTTCTAGATTCACTCAGGGAGGGGGCACTGTGAATGTCTTTTTTCTTACCAACTTCGCTACTCCTCCCGCACCTCTCTTTTTAGCCTCTAATATTCACAGACAGAGAACAAAGAACTGATTGATTTCCACCACGGACACAAGGGCCAGTGAAAGGCGAATGAAACTGCTGGCCGTGCGATGTTGTTTCTTGATTTTCTTTTTTTTGAAGAGTTTATTCATGTTTAGAGAGGGGGAGGGGAGGGAGAACGAGAGGGAAACATTGCCGTGTCACGTCCCCCCTGCTGGGGACCTGGCCTGCACCCAGGCGTGTGCCCTGACCGGGGACTGAACTGGTGACCTTGTGGTTCTCAGACCGGCGCTCAGTCCACGGAGCCGCACCAGCCGGGGTGTATGTTCTGTTTCACGCAGGTGCGAGGTGGAGGCCCCCAGACAGTGAGCGGCAGGGGTGGGTGCGCCGGTGTCGCCGGGCAGAGGGCTCCGGCCACGCCCCTCCTGACCCCCGCGGCCCCTCAGCGTGTGGACCTCTCACCCAGGGTGACCGGCCAGGTACCGGCGGACGGGGGTAGGGACGCCAGGCCCTCGTGGTGAAGGTCCCGGGGTGCTTCACCCAAGCCTCAGACCTGGGCCACCTCCTGTGGCTGAGAAAGACAGGGACGGCGCCCTCAGTCCCGCGCCCGGGCGGGGCCTGGCCGTGCCGCCGGCACAGCGGGGGGAAGCGCCGCCCCGCTCCCCAGCTGCCAGTACCTGGGGTCTCCCAGCAGCCCTTACAGGCTAGAGAGGCTTGACAGCCAGCTGGCCGGCGCTGCCCACTGGTTTGTGCATCCTTCCAGCGCTTACACCTGGGAAAGCGGACCACGCTGTCCAAGCCGTTGGGCCCTTCGGAGCCCCTCTTTGCTTCACTGAAAACTTCCTGAAGTGCCTGCTCCTAACGTGCTTAGGTTGACTGTGGAGGGACACAGGGCTCGGGGGACACCCAGTGACGCCCAGCGGGGGCCGGTACCCTGGACAAGGACCCATGAGCCGTGGTATCACGTAGGGTCTTTGGTGGACAGATGCAAAGTGTGGTCTTATTTTTAATTCTCTGAGGATGGGGCAACAAATAGTTCCAGAACATGTGGACAAAATAAGACATAAAATTATGTCAAGTTCCTGACGGCGCTGTCACTGGTGGGTAATTAACTGATCGTGCTTGACCCCGTCCTCATGGATATGTCCCCAGGTTGCTCAGCTTTCAGAAACAGCCGCAGGATGTGCTCAAACTTGGTATGATGAACGGAGATCGATCGCTCGAGAACAGAGCCCGGAACCAAGATCTCTGCTTTTCCTGTCTCATTCCGTCGCCACGTGGTGCGGCCGAGGCCATTGACATACGCTGAATGGCCCCAAACAAAGCGGTAACAAGTGAACACTCGAGTCGAGATCGAACTCCTTATCAATATCTTGAAATGAGCCCTGGCTGGTGGGGCTCAGTGGACCAAAGGGTCGCCGGTTTGATTCCCAGTCAGGGCACAGGCCTGGGTTGCAGGCCAGGTCCCCAGCAGGGGGCCTGCGAGAGAGGCAACCGCACATGGAGGTTGCCCTCCCTCTCTTCCCCTTTCTCTAAAAACAAAGAAATTTTAAAAATCTTTTAAAAATATCTTGAAATGATCCTTTTATACTGCAATAAAATAAAGGACGACAAAGATCGACATATTATCATGCTTGAATTAAGAGGAAAAATTCAAAGCAAAAGTTAAAAAAAAAAAAAGGGCCAGGAAGGACAGACAGAATTTGGCAGCCATAGGCCAGAGCAGTCCTCGTGAGCCCGGATGCCCGGGTCCGCAGCCTCTTCTGCAGTCAGCGTGGCGACGAGCCGGCGGAGCCCGAGTGCCCGCGTGTGCCCGTGGCCTTGCTCTGAGGCGCACCTGTGAGACGCCCGCGGGCGGGCGAGTGCGCGGGGGCGGGGAGCTCTCCGCTGGAGCAGGTGGGCGTCTCTGGGCCTCGCTCACGCTCCCCGGGGACATTTGGGCCCTGGGCGCCCCCGCGTTTGCTCCGCGCCCTCTCTCCCCTCCAAGTCAGGCCTCCCCCGCCCTGTTCGCATGCGGCCGTGGGTCGTCTATGTTGTCGCTTTTGCACTGGGAAAGCAGGGGCATGTGTCGGGGCCCATCCCATTTTATATGCTTTTATAGCGCACGCTTTTTTCGTGAACTTCACTGTATTGCATTTCACGGCTATTGTGTTTTCTATAAACGGACGGCAAGACCGTCTACCAGCAAAAGGTTTAGGACTCAAACTTCATTGCGATATTCTCTTTACCATGGTGACCTGGCAACGCGTCCGCAACGTCTCTGCCTCATGCCTGTGTGTGCACAGCGATGGAGAGAGTTCAAGCTCTTTCCAGCTTAATGGGAGTCCGTTGTACTGTGTTTAGTTGCAGGCAACATGAGCGCAACGTTTAAAACCTGAGTATGCTTGGGTAGCATGCACGTATGTGTGTGGGGGGTATGTAGTCCCCAGCAAGGTGGAGGCTTGTGTATAAGTCAATATCTCCAAGGAATAGTTGGAAAAAGTGGAGGATTTACATTCACATCTGAGAAAAGAGAAAACCTGAGTGGGTGCTTCTGAATTAGAATAATTACTTCAAAAAGGAATTGCCATACTTCAGTGGAATTCAGTTATTTTTGTGATTCTTTCACTAGAGGGAAGGCGTGAGGCCACAGGTTCCGGTCAGTTTTAGAAGAATATCTCTAGCGCATCGAGGTTTTCAAAGCTGGCAGGCGATGCTTTACTAGCAATTCCGTGCTCCTGGACCTGCTCAAAGGGATGTGAGGCAATGACAGGAACAGGCGACCAAACAGGGCCCGTTTAGTAGACAGACGGTTCAAGCAGTGAGTTCCAAGACATCTCTGAACTCAGAGAACCTACGATTCATGGCTGCCTCGTTGCGTTTTCTCACCATTTATGCCCAGAAGCACCTGCCTGCATGTAACTGTATTCAAGATGATGAAGACAGAGCTCCAGGCCTTCCTTGGGGGCCACAGAGGAGTGTCCTCTGGTGGAGAACACGGGGCTGACGGTGCTGTGTGCACACGCTGTCCCCTCCCCTGGCTTCCAGGAATGCTCCGCCCAGGGGGATTATAACAGTTCTATCTGCTCTTTGGTCTCAATCCTCCTTCCTAAGTGTCTGCGCGCTAAATGAGCTTACGGACACTTCATCTATGAAACCATAAGAGGCAGGTGTGTCTTTAATGCAGTGTGGCCTTTATGTAGGAACGCTCAGTGATGGACGAGGCTTCTTCGTCTCCGTGCGGCACGTGAGCCGTGCCGCGATCTGGAAGGTCGACCACGGAGCGCCATCATCGGCAGCGCTTTCGTGAGCCGCCTTCCTTAGGAGCTGCCCTGGAGCAGCGGAGGACGGTCCCAGAAGGGCCAGTGCACAGCCTTCCCGCTGGCTTCCTAAACCCGCCGCCTCCCGTTCCGTTCGTGGTGGTTGTAGAGAAGCGTGCTCGTCTCTAGAGGAGCAACTACAGTCCTCGAGCACGAGCCATGCCAAGATCAGCTGTTAGAAACGCAAAATCAAGTGCAAGCGTCTATGGCGTCGAAACTTCTTTATGAGCACGCCAGCATGAGAGGAGCGTAGGGGTTCGGAACAGGCCTCCCCCAAAATGGGCCACTTGGGCGTGTGACTTGTTGGGAGTTGAAGGCAATCAAGGCCCTATAGGCTCACAAGAAACTTTCATCTTCCCCTGGAAATATTTAAATGAAGGACCTTGCCCATAATAAAAATTAGTACCAGAAATAACGCTTTAGGACCTGTATGTGGAGAAGCACAGCTTCGAATGGCTGAACTCTGGCTCTCATTGTCCGGCCGTGGCCGTGCCCCCTCTGAAGCCCCGGAGAGGCCCCCGGCTCGGAACCCTGCGGAGGCCTCAGAGTTCTCTCCGAGCGGGGGGCTTTGCATCTCTCAGGAGTGGGGGGCGGTCCTCCGATGCCCTCATGCGTGCAGCGTTCCCGTATGTGCGTGTGCAGTTAAGTTTGGTGACCCCTCTTATTAATCAGTCTCACGCAGGTTTACTTGTCAGACCGGCCACGAGAGCCTCGATGCCAAGGGAAAGTTTCTTCCTCCAACACAGGAGAACGCTCCCCACCCCCGCCAGCGGCTACTGTGCGACTCGTCTCCCAGTGAAATATCTTAGACCGGAAACCGTCACCTTCCTCCATCGTCCTCAGGTGAAGCAGCTAAATGCTCTCTCTCTCTTATTTTTAATCTAAAGAAAGCCTCTGAAGATGCCCTTGAGGCCAGAGTATGCCCTTCACACCCTTCTCCCCGTGCTCCGCCCGCTCTGTGGCCGCTCATCTGTGGCCAGACTCGCTCCTTCACGGCTGGCGCGTGGGAACGGTGCCGTTTGCACACAGCTACCTGGGCTCGCACAGGGCCTCCCCGAGCCAAGGCGCCAGGCGCTGCTGATGGATTATAATCTCTGCAGGAAAAGGAAAAGCCGTCGTCTGAGCTACTGTGCTGGCAGTGGGAACCCTTCCAGAACATTCCACCTGCACATGCGCCCGCAGGGCTTCCTCCCCGACAGGCACTGGTCAGTTTCGTTCAACAGCCGTGACGCACGCGTCCTTCCACGCCCACGCTGCCGTGGGCCTCACTGTCTGAGAGGCCCGAGCCTGCCTACGTTGTTTCAGCTCCTCTCGGACCTCCTTAACTAATGTCTTGGGGCCAACCCGAAAACGTTCTACGACCACACTCAGCTACGCTGAGCTACCCACCAGGGCGGCCGGCTTAACTGCACGCGCGACCGTTGTTGTTTACTGTGCTTCAGTTAAAATTGTACTTAAAATTTGCTTTGCCACCCCCTGCTCCTGTGGCGAATATGAGGTCTTTGGTAACACGTATCATTATAAAGAAAGGTCTCTTCAGTGATAGGAGAGAAGACTTGGAATCAGATAATACGTGGTCTAGGGCTTCAGGCCACGCACTGTGCGTACCAACAATGCGGACATGCCCCCGCCACACAAGATACTGCGGGAGCTCAGATGTGAGAAAGCCCAAATCGGAGGATATTTGCCACATTCCAAGTGGCTTGTCCCATGGCGAGGAAGTTACGATTGCAGAGGGTTGTTCTATTGAACTCGAATTCTCATTCATTTATTTGATCAATGAACGTTCTTCAGACAGCTTCTGTGTGTCAGGAGCTTTCCTGGATAATCGGAGTTGAAGAGGTGAGCAAAGCTGGACCTGGCCTTGGTTATCGAGTTTACATTTTAGAGGCAAAGACAGGCAACTGACAAGCACACAAGGGAATACATCAGATGCTAATGCCGATGGATTCCCGCAGGTCAGCACGGTACCAGGACAGAGGGCGCAGGCGGGAGGGGAGGCCGACCCTGCTGAGGGGCCGGCCTGGGGCTGTCCTGCGGTGGAGCTGGCAGGCCGGGGAGGGCTCTGTGTCCTGCAGCAACCCCTGTGCAACATCTTGAGGTGGGAGACTGCATTTGGGGGACAGGCGTGGGGACAGGGAGGCGGGCTGGGGCGGTGCGCCGAGGTCAGCCTCCCTGGGAACCCAGATGTGAGTCCCGGCGAGATGGGAAGGCACGGCGTGCATTAACCCAGGAAGGGATACGCCCTGTTTTCCGTCCTGAAAATGCCGGCCTGCCGTGCGAGGAACCCATTGCTGGGCCGCGCGTGGGGAAGCGAGGAGACAGGTGAGGGGACAGAGTAAGACCCACGTGCCGTGTGCGTGGGAAGGAACGGTGTTGACCAGGAAGGACAAGGGGCGTGAGCAGCGCACAGCGGAGACGGAGGAGGCAGACCCGGGTGCAGTCTGGCGGTACGCTGGGTGGGGCTTGCTTAGGGACAGCGGGGACGTGGTGGAGACAAGTCAGCAAGGCAGAGGAGCCCACCCAGGGCGTATCCACGGCCCGCAGCATCTCCGCTCCCCTCGGTGCCTTCGCTCTTCAGGGCTGGAGGTTTCTGGGCTGAAGTCGGAGATGGGTTTTGTGATTATTATCGAAGTTTTCCTGGCTCAGTATGTTTGTATATTAGAGCCACATCACTTCTAAAGGAGCCTCTGTCAGAGGATTTGTAGATGTGACCTTTTGGCAAACGCCACTCATCGAACAGCCTGGACCATTGGAAGAGGGGCTCCGATCGAGTAGCATCCCTTCTGCGACCCACAGGACCACGCCCAGGGCTCCGCGCGAGCCCGGAGAGGCCCCCTCTCCACACGCAGGCCCCCCCCCAACCGCCCACTGAGCCACACACAGGCGCCTTCTTCACTCCCCTGCCCTCCAGGCAAACCCAGACCCCGCTAAGCACTCTGATCCAAGAGGGAGAAGCAACAAGGACACATTGATTTGCACTAAATCCCAGACGCGGATGTGACGTGCAAGGGCTGGGCTGTCTGGCGAGCACTGTGCTGTCACCAAATGAGCGATAGGACAGTCGCCGAAGCTCTCATCCGCGGGAGTGAGGAGGGAGACAGGACACGCTCATCACCTCCAGCCCGAGCAGTAAGTTATGAGTGAAGTGGCAAAGACTGAAGTGGACATAAATTTGGGGTTTGCCACGCGGAGGAGCTTGGAGCTGGGTATATATTTCAAAAGCCTTTGGAGGCTACCCATCATCATGATATGCAGCCGCCGCCGCCGCTGCCGCCGCCGCACGGAGGTGATTTCTGGCTGGAAACTCAACCACGGTGCTCCTGGCTCCCAGGCGGAAGGTTATTTTTTCTGTGGTAGGGAGTTTACAGATTACCTTTTATTTCTGTTTGGCTTCAGGTCTGCTGCTAAAATACCCCATTATTCTTGTTGCCCTGTCCTCTGGGAGAGGGTTTAAAAAATTAAGCCAGACACCATTTATTTGTCTTTTGATTACAGATTGATCGAGCCTTCCACGACCGACCGGTTAACTCTTCTGCCTCCTCCGGTGGCTGCAGGCAGAGCTCCAGGGGCGGGAGGGACTCCGCCCCCAGAGAGCCTATCACCCAGGGAGGCGAGGGGGCCAACAGAACCAGTCACCGCACGTGCGACCGATCAATACACTAAAGCAGGAGCCCTGACAGAGGAGGGGAGTCGGCCCGCTTTTGCGTGGAAGTGAGCGGGCTCAAGGCGAGGTGCGTGCGGATACTGGGACCGTGCGTTAAGCAGCCTGTTGGGGACAGGTTCCACGGAGAGCCCAGCTGCGAGTTTCACGCCTGGTCAGCATCCTCCCCACGGTGGCTGTCGGCTTGTGGACAAGCAGGAATGGACAGGGGCCCCTGTCGGCTGCGTGGCTGGGCCCAGATGCAGCCCCCCGCTCCGGGGAGGGAAGCGCAAGCCCGCGGCGCTCTCGGGGGCCCGGCGGCATTCTCCGGGGGCGCCGCGCGGCCCCACTCCCGCCCGAGGCTGCTCTGTGACTGCAGCCGTACCTGCCCTGGCCACCATGGGAACGCGCTTGTCTCCCCTTCGCGGTGGGGGTGCGGGCCCGTCCAGCACGGCCTTGACGTCGGGGGGCGCCTCCAACCGGGGCCCCTCCCTGCCCCCTGCCCGGCTGAGCTTCTGGCAGAGCTGACTGCTCTGTGGCCCCCAGAGGCAGCTCTGGGACGTCACAGAGGCAGAAGCGCTATTACGGGAAGACACCGTGAGGCACACGGGAGGGGGCGATGGCTGGTCCCCCTCCTAAGAACACACGCGGTTTTCAGTGGGTGCCTGGCGGTGCCGTGGAGCTGCTCCAGGCCACTTCTCTCTCTCTAGCCCCCCGCCCCGGGGGCCGGGCCGCCGACTCCTCCGCCAGCACCGATGTGGGCGTCCACTTTGCGGAAGTAGGGCGCGTGCTCTCTGCGCTGACGACACAGCGCCTTCGACAGGTCGCTGCGCGTTCCCAGCCACGGTCGTGGCGGCCGTGCCGCTCGCTGCTGAGCCCACAGGTGCCCCTCGGCGTGCCGATCCGCCTTCGTGGGCGGATCAGCAGCAAGCGGGCGCAGTGGCTTTGAGTGCTCTACCATCTAAATGCAGCGTGCGTGGCCCCGGTTTAAAGATGGCAGAGTCGGTGCCGGCGCCAGGGTTCCATCAGCGATCGGGAGCGCTCAGGCCAGCCTGGAGCCACATTGTGTGCGTCAGGAAACCCGAGGCCCGGACGCTGCGTGGGGACGGAGGGCTGATGAACCGGTCCCACCGGCACCTAGTGAGGGTCAGGACGCTGCTCCATCTGTCTCCTGCCTCTGGGCCCCGGGGACTGAGCACCAGGGACTGGGCGCTGCTGTTGTCTAATGACTGGGCCGAGCTCTACGCACACAGGCTTTGTCGTGTGGCAGAACAACCGCGCTTTTCCACCACTGATACCGAGTCGCGGCCACGCTGCTCCGGCCCATCTCGTAAGACACAGGCCAGAGGCCGCAGCGGCCTTCAGCCAAGTCGCTGTCCCGGGAGAACGGAGTTTCTGAGAGTCGGCAATCGGTGCCCTGAGACGCCAGCAAACCCTCCAAACCGTCACAGCCATGAGCAGGGACCAGGCAGGCACCCTTCTCGGAGCAGCCGTCTCACGGGCCCTCCCGTGCAGGTGGGCAGCGGGCGCCGGGCTGGGGGCCCTGAGCCGGGGCAAGGACACGGGCTGCCGGGCCCGTGCAGCCCGGAGAGCCCTCGGGGAGCTGCTCTGCTCCGTTCGTCTCCAGGGAGGTTCTGTTTCCACGCATCAACTGAGGGTTCGCTTTTTATACGTCACGGTCGCCCAAGTCTTGTCGCCTGAGCCTCCTGGTCTGCGGCCCTTCGCTCCGGCAGCCCCGGCACACGGGCACAGCTGGATCCTAGACGTCCCCTGGGTCGGCTTGTGAGTTCGGCAGATGAAGTCACTCAGCCTTTGTCCACACTTCTAGGCGTGATATGCGCTTGGGGGACACAAACCTGGGGCCCGAGGGGGCAGCGACATGGCCAGGGGTCGAGGCGGCTTCTCAGGGGCGTGCGGGAGTCAGCCAGGCCAAGGGGCGGCCGGAGGGCTGGTGGCCAACTGCGCGGGGCGGACAGCAAGGTCGGCTGTGGAGCAGAGTGGCAGGGGTCCACTAAGGGACGGCGGCCCCTCGGGGCTGCTGCGGGGAGAGACGAGGGCGGGACACTGGGGGGGCCGAGCAAGAGCAGGGCCAGGCGGCGGGTCGTATGGCGTCCCCCAGATTCATGTACTGAAGTCCTCGCCCCCAAACCCTCAGGGTGTGACCTTACGTGGAGAGGGGGCCTTTGACTACGGTGCCAATCACGGTAACGTGAGGTCATTCAGGTGGCCCCAGAGCCATATGACCGGCGTCCTTGTGAAGGGACCCCTTGGACAGGCCGACAGACACTCGTCAAGGGAAGCGGACGTGAGCTCACGGGAAGGCTGACCCTCAGGCCAAGGGGAGGGACTGGCTCAGGGCCGCGGAGGAGCAACGCTTCCGACACCCCGAGCTGGGCTTCCGGGCTCCAGGCTGCGACCGGCAGGCCCCGCTGCCCGGGCCTCCGGCCTGGGGTCCTCCGTGAAGGCAGCCCCGCCCACGGAGGCAGCCAGGTCCTCGCCGCCCCCCACGTCCGCTGCAGGGCGTGTACCTCCCCCTCGCAGGGTGGGGGCGCCGGGGAAAGCTATCGTGTGGTCCGAGGTGGAGCACACGCCGCGTGTTGGGGCGGGGAGGGCGTCCGTGGGAGGCCGCGGGGTCCGCCCAAGTCAGCCACGACTGCCTGCCCCGGCAGGGCCGAGGCGTGTTAACATCGGAGGGCCACGAAGTCACCGCCGGCCGGGGTCCCGCGGGAAGCGCCGTGGGTGACCGTGGGGCCAGACCCTCAGCGGGCGCCCCTCCCCTCGGCCGCTGGCCGGGGTGTGGCCTCGGGCAAGGCGGCGGACCGCGCCGATCTGCCTCAGATCGGTGAAGGCAGCCCACCCACCGCATCAGCAAAGTTCCGAGCCCGCCAGCCGGATTCGCCACTTGGCTCTCCCTGCGAAAAGCCGCTTTCATCTCCACCTGCCCCGAGGAGCGCACTGCGGGAAAGGCTTCTCCTCCTTCCCTTTTTATCTTTCAGGAATCCGAGCCTCAAACCCTCAGCCCAGGTTTCCTTTCATCCCTGACAGGCCGTTTCGACGTTATAAGTCTTTCCTCACTCCCCCTCTACGGAGGTACCGCTGACACCGGCAACGGCCCGCCTGTCAGGAGCGCGGTGTGCTGTGTGCTCCACACGCACGTTGTGAGCAGATGGTCACAATTCATCAACTGACCGGCGGCTTCCCTGGCGACTCTCCTTCCTGCCAGCAGCGGTGTGACCAGCCTGTCCCGAGTCACCCTGCCCCGCACAGGCCGCCTTCCTGGACGCGTCACGTCCCCTGACTTCCCGGGCGCGGCGCGTGTGCCGGCTGCCTGGTGGCGAGGTGCTGTCCGCTTGCTCCGCACCGTCCCCTCTGACCCCACCGGCCCGCCACGCGCTCCCTCCCCACAGCTCGGCCCCATACCTGTCACTCCCCACGTCCTTCTGCGGAAACTCGGCCCGCGGGCCGAGGCCTCTCGAAGCGCCAGCGGGGAGCCTTTCTGTGGGGGTGCGCGTCAGCCGCCTGTCCCAGAGGATGCGCTCAGACAGAACGAGGGGGAAGGACTTCCTGCACCGAGTAAGTGGCAGGTCTAGGGGCTCCGTACGGAGCGGAGGGGCGAGGCGCTGTGGCGCGCCCGTCCACACAGCAGCTGCGGGGGCCCCGGGGCTCCAGTTCTCTAAAGCCCGGCGTCTCTATCGGTGCAGAGAGGAGGGGGGAGGAGGTGTGGGTAAAGAGGGCCGCGCGCTGCCCTGACCGGCTCGGGGAGGCCCGCCTGGCGGCCTCGGGCTCAGACACAGAGGCGACCACGGGGGACGGTCCGGACGCACACATCCCAGCTACGAGCAGGTCGGGGCGGGCGGCCGCGTCCGGGGCCTGCGGAAACCTTCCCGGACCAAGGCCGGGCTTGACCTGAGCTGAGCCTGCCCGTCGGTTCCGGGCCTGTGCTGTAGGGCGGTTTCCCGCCGGTTTCCCGCCTGTTTCCCACCGGTGCGCCGCAAGAATTTTCAGAACACGCAGAGCCCGACTACCGAGTTGGCCAATAAAAAGTGGCAGCAGCCAACGCAGGAATGGTCGTCCGGTGTGGTGGATCAAAATTACATCTACTGTTTTGGTCAGATCGGCAAAACGTCTATTTTCGCGTGTGCCACAGGGTTTTAGTAACGCGTTTCCGTGCCGTGAGATGAGACAGGTTGAAACTCGCTGTACGGTAACAGGCCCCCGGAAGGCCAGGGCGCCCCCTTTGCCGGCCCCGCGGGCGCAGCCACCCGGGACGCAGACCACAGGGCCCTGGGCGCCCAGCGTTCGCCGCCCTGCGCCCGCCCGGGGGACGGAAGCCTGGGCGCCTCTGTTTTACTCTGTCCCGCCTCGGGGGCTCCCCGCTCTGCTTCCTCCCGCCCCCGCGATCTACCGCCCATGGATTTCATGTAACCAGCCCCTTACGTCTTCTCCTCTGACTCAAATGTATAAAATAAACTGCAAAACAGTCATTCTCTGGAGCATTTTCTCGATCCATTAAGATGTTGTTTTCTGGCAACTGCCATCAATTTGGCTCAAATAAACTCGTAAAAATTCCCTACAGGTTAGGACGTTACTTATGTCCACAGGAGGAAGCAAGGAAGAGAGGGAGGAAGAAGGAAAGGAAGGAAGGACAGACAGGAGGAAGGGAGGAGGGAAATAAGGACAAATGGAAGGAGGGAGGGAGGGAGGAAAGGCAGGAAGCCGGGGGCCAGGATCCACAGGGTCAGGGGAGAGAGGGAGGGTCGCCCCACGCAGGGGCCGTTGCCTGGCAGCTCTGGGCACAGGCGGCCCCAGGAAGCGATGTAAAACCTGCCAAGTGCGGAAACGGGCGATAGCCCACGGGGAGGCAGGACAGCAGGTCGCCCTCCGTGCTGAGGATGGAGGCCAACGTCACGGCACACCCGCTGGGAAGGCGAGGAGGGGAGAGGGGTGACGCCGGCGCCCTCACAAAACCGAGCTGCAGGCCCCGCGGGCGGTGCGGCCGCCTGGAGCATCGCCTGAGCACCAAGACAAAGGCTGCGGGTCCAGCCTCCGGCCAGGGCGCGAACCGAGTCTGTGGGCTTGGTCCCCAGCGGGTAGGTGTCCTGGAGGCAACGGGCCGATGTCCCTCTCTCTCTCTGTCTCCCCCACTGCCTCTTTCTTGAAAATCAATAAATATGCCCTCGGGTAAGGATTGAAACACAAAAATCGGAGATGTGGGCAAGGTCAAGAGCAAGAAAGGACTGTTGGGTCCCGCACACGAGGAAGGCCACGGGACGCGGGCGCCCGGAGCGCAGCCTGCGACGACCGGGCTCCTTCCCGGAGGGGCGCCCGAGGCGCTGGACTGGAAAAGAGACCCGTTCCACCTGGACGGCGAGGGCCGGAGTGCGCAGGCCGGAAGCTCGGCCCCTCTCCGGCGGGAGAAGCTCCCTCGAGCTCGCGGGTGGCAGACGGGCCGTCCTGGGCCTCCCTCCCGACGGGCGCCCGGCAGCGGCTTCCGCCGCGAGAAACCGGGGTCGGGAAGTGAGGGCGCCAGGGAGGAGACCCGGGGGGTCGCCTCAGAGCATGAGAAGACGGGGCGGGGGCTGGGACCTGAAACAAGGACGGGAGCCACGTAAGATCCGCGCGTCGAACCGTCGCCTAGTGCTCAGCCCGCAGAGAGAGCCCGCAGCTACCGCTCCGCGCAGGTTCGGCTCCTGCTCCGCCCTGTGACGTCGCAGAGGACGCCTGGGCATGGAGGCCGTGCAGCCGCAGGGCTGACCCCTCGTCGTGCCTGGGCGCTGGGACTCGGGGCGCTTCTTCCCCGCCGTGGCTGCTTCCGCCAAGGTCTTCCTAACCCCCAAGTGTCCTCTGCATTTCTCAATGCGCTTATGAAATCGTGGGAATGATTTTGGCCACACTCTGCGGATTGAGGGGAGAAACAAATTGAATTCATTTCCACAATGCAATTGAGAATTGCAGAGGTTTTCTTCCCTCTCAAGAAAAATGCAAACCCCTGAACTACTCGTCATGGCCGAGGCTGGGCCACTGGAATTGCCTGCTGCCCTGTGGAGTCTGTGGAGAATGAACTGGAGGGGGAAAAAATGACCCTGAAACCTAACGGGGCTTCGTATCAGAAGTGGGAAAACATCTGGAACATAAATTGCGGTTTTCTTGCAGAATAGGCAGCAGCTCACTTTGGCGCCCCTGTCTCCCACCGAACGGGGCCACTGGGAAGCCCTCCCGATTCGGCGCTTCGTCCGATCCTTCTCGGCACAGTGATTGATCACAGTAATTTCTTTCACATAAACAGAAGCGTCCAGACAAGCTGGTTGGAGATACTCAGGGCCATGAATACTCTGCAGACCCAAAACTACTATCTCACTCGCAGTGTTTAAACGCAATGCCAATAGGGCGCAAACTACTTGTATTGTAAAAGCAAACGTCTTTAAGCACCTGATTTAATCAGGTGCTGGGCCTGGCGCCGCCTGCGCCCGCTCCTCCTGCCGTCCCGCATCTGTCTCTCCGAGGGCGCCCAGCGCAGGCCGGAGACTGAGGAGCGCAGGCGGGCGGCCTCTTCCATCACCGGGGAAGCGCCCGGCAGGTCCTCCGCCCTCTCCTTTCCGAGAGCACAGAGCTCTGTCTGGGAGGAAGAGGGATGGAGGAGAGCATTCCCAGGATCCCGAACACTCTCTCGTATTGATTCTGCCGCTGGAGCAGCCGGAGCTGTGATTTGCGAGCGGTGTCCTCGCCAGCTGAGAGGAGCCTGGCGTAACCCTCCCTGTTCAGGGCCACGATCCTGCAGGCTGGCGACTTCACCGCCCGCGATCCGTCACCCCTCTGCGGCCTGAGAGCCAATAGTCACTCAACGACAATCGATACACTGATTTTATTACACCTGCCTGTGCGCCTTGTTTGCAGCAATTTTCAGTTAATTAATTATGATTTAATACGGCACCAAAGGGAGAGGTGATCGAGGTGGCCCAACAAGAGGAAACAAATCACCACGGGAGGGGGTGGTTTAATTAGGGTGGATGCAGGAAATCCACGAAGCCCCCGCCCCCACCCGTGGCCTGATGTCGGGGAGCCGTGGAAATGCAGCTTAGGGGAGACAGCCAGTCTGTGTGGAGAAACCTTGCGAGCTGGACAGAAAGGCATCTTTCACGTGGTACATTTCTGGTTATATTTTTCACTTAGATGTAAATAACTATGATGCTATAAACACCTGTATGTATGTTCGTAAAGATCTATTTTGTGCTTTTGATATGGATGAATACATTTTTAGAGGCATGGAGCAAACAGACATTAGCCCTGCACGCGAATGTGGGGAGCTGTTGCTGATAAGATGCCACCTTTTCTGTTTAATGATCCGTAAGTCCGTGTGGAAAGAGGTTTTAGGGCTTTAGATGATCAGGGCGTTTTGCACAAACACGGGTTTTTAATATATGTAGACATTAATAACATTCCAGTACCGAGAGGGGAGGGGCTCTATCAGGACTCAGAAACGATGCACATCGGGGTGCGGAGGAGCGGCGTCTCGCGGGGCGAGCGCCCGTGTCAGACCTTCTGTGTCCTCTGGCGCGGCCGTAGGGGCAGGGGCCTCGGAAGGCAGACTTACTGCCGTGTGACTTCTGGTATTTAAGTCCTGCTCTTCAGGACGACTCGAGCCCACGCACCTAACCCCCGCACGAGGCCCTGCGGGGACGCAGCCACAGCACAACGTTGCATCGGTAAAACGCGATGCTTTTTTTCCATGGGTCAATCTTGTACACCAAGAGTAGAAATAAGTGTCGCAGGCCGTCTGAACCCAGGGGCACCTCCGGCAGGGCCAGCCACGAAGGGCCGTCCGACAAGGACCACCTACACTCACGGACGTTTGCCCAGCATCGCATTTCAAGAGCCTGTTGGCGTGGAGCCCATGTGCCCGGGGACAGCTGAGACAGGACCCACTGTCCTGCAGGTTCCAGGCCTTCTGTGTGACACACCCACCTTCCTCCCCCACTTTTTGTTTTCCTTTCTGGATAAAAACAGTTGAGTTGCTTCCCTCCTTTCTTCTCTGCGTCCTCTCTTCCCTCTGCCAATAGCTGCAGAGAGGGTACCAGGTTCCTCGTCCAGGCACGGGAGGGGGTGTGTGAGGTCACAACGCCAACATAAATCTCCGACCTCGAGGAGGAGGACAGTGAACTGAAGACAAACGCGGGCAGCGGGGGAGGGGAGTGTTGTGGGGAGAGTAGAAGAGGCTGGGGCTTGGGAAGCACTGGGCCAGGGGGAGGGGCACCGACACCCGTTAAACACAGGAGCCTCGTCAAGAGTCGGACGTGTGAGCGACGTGGCATCACACGGACAAAACCGGAAGTTGTTATGCTTATATTGCAATCAGCCGCGTTCTCTCCCATCGCGTGAGGGGCGGAGTAAACGTGGCCCTACTTTGGCTGCTTTGCATGATAAATCAGTCGCAAACACACGCTGGCGGGCACTCTGATGGCACGTACCATGCGTCATGTCATTCCACGTCCACGGTGGCTCCGTGCCCTGGGCACCGACGTCCCCGTCGCTCCTCCAGGGCAGTGCGGCGGGCACTGACCCGTCTCTCCTGCGCTGCCCCGGAGCCCCCGCACCTGCGAGGACCTCTGCCCGGTGGTCTGCGTGCGGCCCCCGCACTTAGGCTCCGGCCACGGGCTCTCTGCCCGTTTATAACAGCAGAAGGCGCCCGCACCCCGGGCAGACCCTTGCGGGCCTCGGGCGGCTCGCCCTGTGCAGGTGGCGGGGGCACCGGGCTCATCTGCGCAGCAGCAAAGAGCTGGGGGTCAGACGCGGTGACGTGGCAGAGAGAGGGACGCGAATACAGAACGTGTGGGGCGGCCCCTTCCCGCTGAGGCCGGGCCCCGCCGGGCGCGCTGGCCCTTGCCCGCTCCGCGCAGACGGGGCGGCAAGGGAGGCGGACGGGGCTGGGAGTGAGCAGGTCGAAGGCGGACGCCTTGAATTTGAAGGCGGCAGACAGCACAGTTCCATCTGTTCCACACCCTTCACGCTCGCGACGCCCGCTTCAATTAGTGTCCGCTCAGGGCGAGATCCTCGGACGGCGCGCCGGCTCTGCCACAGAGGCAGGGGGCGCCGTGAGGGGCAATTTCCTGAGGCTTGTTTTGTGGTTCCTCCTGGTGAGATAGTAAGCTCTTTTGAAAAAGAGACTTATCTGTAAAAAAAGGAAAAGCAAACCCTTGTTCAATCCATGACAAAAGAGTTTTCCCTTCCGATATGAGGCATGGCCTAAAAACCGGGAAGGCCGTGCAGGCTTGCGGGGCACGGCGGGTCTGCAGAGGCTCTTTCTGCTTGAACTTGCCCTCCCTGCTCGGCGCTCCAACCCAGGGACGTCAGCATCACCTCCAAACCATATTTTACTGCTTCAGATATTGAGAAGACTGGTAGTCTTCTACTTATAAAATCTCCGAAGGCAGCAAACAACTGGCGAATTTAACGCTCGACGATATTAAACGCTAATGGGAACGTTCATCTTTTTCTGGTATTAGGGGTTCCTTCACAACGAAAGGTTAGACGTTTCAAAAAGAGGGAGCGTGGCGAGCCTCCCCCCGCCTCCCTCTGAAAGACACCAGCGCCCTCTAAGGGGCAAGACCGCAGCATCTCCTTCAGGTTAACCTTGCTTTCCTCGCGGGAACTTTTTTTTTAATCAAAATTTCAATATTTTCCCCTGAATTGCATTCAACGAGATGTCTAATTACTTAGCTAATCGCTAAACGTCCCCACCCGCTTGGTGCCCTCAGGCCTCGCTCGCCCTGTCCTGTCATTGCCGGGTCTGGTGGGGGGGTTGCCCGTGGCCCACGCCAGGGCCACTGCGACATGTTCGGGACGCATCTGTCCTCCTGGCACCTGCCTGCGGTTTCCCCTGGGGCCTCGCGCCCTCAGGTAACCGTGTTCTCACCTGCGTCTTCCGTCTCTCACCTCCAGCGACTCGAGCTGGCTTCCCGATGTGCTCACGCCCCTCCCCAAACGACACCCTTCTAAGGCATTTTTACACCCCTCCCCCCCCCCCCCTGTTCTCTCCATCCCCCCCTCGTCCTCTCTCTCCCTGCGCGACCCTCGTGCGACCCCATCACCCCGCCTCCCCGTCTCTCCCTCCCGTTGCCAGGCCCCTGAGCGCCCACTGTCCTCGGCTCCCTGGACCCCCAGCGCATGAGGACAGCCGGGCCGGCGGGGACCCCGCTCCTGGGTCCGTCTGCTCTGCGGCGTCTGACACGTGGGCTGGCGTCCCGGGCCCTGGGCGCTGTGCTGTGTCCTTCCCGCGCCGGGCGGGGTTTCCACGCACTGACGGGCGGTGGGAGTGCGCAGCACAGTGTTCAGCCGAGAGCAGGCGGTGCCTGGCCTGCAACTCCTCCAGGGCCCCCCCGCCCCCCCACCTCAGGCTGGCCTGCAGGGAGCCTGGGCTGGAGGGGAGGGGGGAGAGGCCTGCGGAGGGAGCAGGCGGTGGCGCCTGACGGCTCCGGGATAATCGTTGTAACGCGTCGCCCGCCGCCGCCGCCAGGGGCCCACTGTCCTTCTCCAGGAGGTGGTGGCCGTGGAAACGTGAGTAGGGGAGACATGCGAGAGATGGCACTAACCGCGCAGGGGGGGGAACGTGGCCTCCCCGTGCGGCTGGGACAGCCTGGAAGGAGGCCGCTCTGCGCACCCTCGGTCACGTGCCAATGCCACTCGGGGAGGAGGCTCCTTCCCGCCCTCTCGGATCTACACTCTCGGCGGTGGCCTGCGCTGACCGGCACAGGGCAGCAAGAGTGACCGCGTGGGTCTCCCCTCGGAGGGCGGGGCCCGGCCGCTGTCGCTGGGTCGCCGATCCGTGTTGTGCGGCAGCCTCAGTGAGTCACCTGCAAGGCCAAGCGCAAAGGAAGACACGGCCGCCCACCCCCCCCGCCTCGTGCCCCCAGCCACACGCGAGAAGGGGACCGTCTGGGACATTCCAGGCTCAGGGGACAGTGAGTGAGGAGCAGAGGGACTGCCCTCAGAGCTGGCACCGATTGTCCGGCCAAGTCCAAGTTGTCACTTTAGTCCCTGAGGTTTGGGGGTGGGTTTTTGAGCTGCGTTAAATAATAGGCACAGATGTCGATGTGTTTAAGCCCGTCGCTCACCCTGCTGATCCAAGTCTGATGTGTAAAATGGGGAAATGGGCCCCACCCGTGCGAAGACCCTGCCTCCCTCCCCCCCACCTCCCGGCCGCCCACAACCTCTGCGCCTGCGGGGCTTCTCGCTGAAGAACGTTCCTCCGCGGCTCCCTCCTCTCTCACTGGTGCTTTTGCTCTGGCCCAGCTCATGGGCGGATGACACGGAGCCCAGGAAGGCGCGATTTGGGGGTGAGCGAGGCCCCCCTGCTCAGGGAGCAGCGGGTCGGGACAGCCCAGCGCCTCCCCAGCCGGCCCCCCCGCCGCCCTCCCCAGCCAAGGACGCGGAAGGTGGTTCTGGGTCCTACAGGCCCCACTGCAGACGCGCCTTGGCACGCTAAGCCCCCACGCGCAGCCCACCCTCCAAACCTGACCGCCAATAATCCCCACACTCCTTCGAAAACGGCAAAGTCGTGACAGAGCCCGCACGTCCCTGTTCCTCCTTAAATCATCTCTCCTGGAAAATTAGAACCCGGGATCCCTTCGAGTAATTAAAGCCAAACTCCACCTGGAAATGGGTTCATGAATGTGATTTTGGAGTGTAAGTATTGTTCAGCGAAATGTTTAGGACAATGCAGAAACAAGAGGACAGAAGAGAATTAACTTTTTTTTTACAGTGTGGCTGGAAGTGAACTGAACAAGAAGTAAACACACACACACACACACACACACACACACACACCCTATAGCCTGTCACCGTTTTGCGAATTTCCCTTCCTTTTGTCGATGCTACTTGTTACGTGGTGAATCCTGACCAATTTATCCTCGTAGTTAGAGTCACTTTGTTTAAAACTGTGTAAACTCCAAAGGAAGAAGACGATGCTTCAGACTCCAAGGGGGACTGAGCCCCATGTGGCCACAGCCCCTCAGACCAGCCCGGCTCCCAGCTTTCGGTGTAAAAGGTCGGCCACAGCCCCGGTCAGGGCTTCTCTGGGGCAGCCGAGTCCTCCGGGGGGCCCTGCTCTCGCGCAGGGAACAGGGTGCGGAGAACGCCTCGTGCCCCCGCTGAGCCTGCCTGACACCGTGGGCTCGGACAGCCGGGCCCGGCCGGGGCAGGTTTCGCGCCCGCCCAGAGCAGCTCTGCCCCGCAGGGTGGAAAAGCCACGCACAGGACCCCACGGCCTGGGAGGCGAACTGTCTGGCGGCAGCGGCCGGCGCGCGTGGGCCGAGCGAGCGTGGCTGAGCGCTCACTTCATTCCCACTTATGCAGGGAAAGTCGCCGCAGGCGACCTAATCGACCGTCTCCTCCCAGAGGATTAAGAATTTCATATTAACTTTTTGTCTGTAGATGAATCAATTAACTGCCGGGTACAACCTGTGCTTTTTTTCTATAGAAGGTGGTCAACGGATCGCCCACATGAGCAGGGCGGAGCTGTTCCACGGGGAGGGGCCCCCGTCCGTGCAGCGGCGTCCACCCCAGAACGAGGGCCTCGGACACAGGCCGCCGGAGACTGGGCGAGCGCCCCGCCCGGGGCCCAGAGCTCCCTGCTCTGCTCCCGGCTTGCTCCGGTCACCGAGCTGGTAAACGGGGACTTGAGTCCTGGGCTCTGGCCCATTGAAATATTCGAAAAGGGAGGAATTTCATGACTTGTAGGTTAATGAATAGCACTGTGTTCATGAGCTTAATGCAGTAAAGCCCCGGAAATTGAGAAAATGCAAAATGACTTAGAGCTAATTCAATGCGGGGAGCAATACAAAAACACGGCTTAAGACAGAACTTAATTATTTCGGGTGGACATCTCATCTTTCTGCCCTCAAATGCCCCGTGGCCCTCCGTCAGGGCCCACTGTCACCCTGCGCGCCCCGAGGCTGCAGCCTGCCTCGGCCCCCTCCCCGCTTCGTATATTGAAGTGCTGACTCAGACTGTGACCTCGTTTGGAGACAGAGTCTTCACAGAGGTGAGCACGGTACAGGGAGGTCACTAGGGTAAACCCGAGCTGGTGTGACTGGTCTCCTTATACAAAGGGGGGATTTGGACGGGGACACATATAGAGGGAAGACGGTGAGAGGGACAGAGAGAGAAGGACCGTCCCCGGGCCGAGGCGGGGTCCTGGAGCGCCTCCCACCTCACGGCCCAGAAGGAGCCACACCTGCCCACGCTGGAGCCTTGCACTTCTCTCCAGAACCGGAAGGAAACCAACTCCCGCTGTGTGAGCCGCCCAGGCCGCGGAGCTCTGTCAAGGCGGTCCCAGAAAGCCCGCGCACAGGGCTCGGCTGGCTTTCCCCGAGCCGACCCCAGGCCCGCGCTGCCCCCGCCCCGCCAGCTGGGGCGGGGCTGCCCCCCCCACAGGCCCGCCTGCCGCCGCTGGCGGCGCTCCTGCGCCTCGGCCCGCTCCGCTGACACCCGCAGCCGCGGCGACTTCCGGGGAGGCCACGTCACTGCTCTCGCGTGACAGATGCCACACACAGTGGCTCTGTCATCTAGGCTCACAAAGAGTCACAAAGGAGCTAGGACCCCAGGCAAATGCATCTCAACGGCTATAATCCAGGGTTTAAAGCCCAGTTAGTGCTCTTGGCGAGCATACATAGCGCCACTATGAACACAGGGGTGCGTGGGTTCTTCTGCACTGGTGTTTCGGGGTTCTTAGCGTACAATCCCAGCAGTGGAATTGCTGGGTCACAGGCGGTTCCGTTTTTAATTTTTTGAGGAAATTGCGTACTGTCTTCCAGCGCGGCTGCACTATCTGCGTTCCCACCCGCAGGGCACGAGGGTTCCCTTCTCTCCACAGCCTCGCCTCACACGTTCTTTGTTGATTCGTTAATAACGGCCATTCTGACTGGCGTGAGGTGACATCTCACTGTGGCTTTACTTTGCATCTCTCTGATGACTCGTGATGTTGAGCATTTTTTCATATGTCTCTGGGCCCTGTGTGTGTCCTCCTTGGAGAAGCATCTGTTCAGGTCCTTTGCCCATTTTTTAATTGGGTTCTTTGTCTTCTTGGTGTTGTGTTGTGTGAGTCCTTTATATATTTTGGAGATTAAACCCTTGTCCGATGTGTCATTGGCAAATATGTTCTCCCACACGGTTGGTTCCCTTTTCACTTTGATGATGGTTTCTTTAGCTGTGCAGACGCTTTTTAATTTGACATAGTCCCATTTCTTTATTTTTTCCTTTCTATCCCTTGCCCTAGGAGATATATTGGCAAAATATATTGCTACATGAGATATCTGAAATTTTCTTGCCTATGTTTTCTGCTAGGACTTTTATGGTATCACAACTTATGTTTAACTCTTTTTATCCATTTTGAGTTTATTCTGGCGTGTGGTATACGTCAGTGGTCTAGTTTCATTTTTTGCATGTACCAGTCCAGTTCTCTCAATACCATTTATTGAAGAGGCTATTTTTATTCCATTGCATGCTTGTTCCTCCTTTGTCAAATATTAATTGACCACAGACACATGGGTTTATTTCTGGATTCTTGATTCTGTTCTATTGATCTATGTGTCTGTTCTTACGCCAGTACCAGGCTGTTTTGATTATATTGGCCTTGTAGGATAGTTTTACCTCAGGTATTGTGATTCCCTCCAACTTTATTCTTCTTTCTCAAGAATTGCTGAGGCTATTCAGAGTCATTTTTGGTTCCATATAAATTTTTGGAATATTTGTTCTAGATCAATGAACTATGTCATTGGTATTTTAATAGGAATTGCATTGAATCTATTGTTCCTACCATTAAAAAAAAGGTAATTACATGACATTTTTGAAGTATTCATTAACACTAAGGTGGTAATCATTTTTTAATATGTAAGTGCCTCAGATCAACACAATGCACACCTTAAACTTACATAATGTTATATGTCAATTATATCTCAATAAAGGTGGAAAAACCAAAATAAAAAACAACCCAGTTCCTTTCCAGTCATTCTTAAGCCATCTTTTATCTACCACGTGCAACCCGAAGGCTCTTTTGAACAAAAATAATTTCCATCACAAACAAAACAAAGCAACCTAGAAAACCTCAAAGCCCATAGCTCATCTTAACAAAGCAAAACAGAGTACCCCTCAGTTAAAACAAAATGGAGAACAATGGAGTCAATTTTGAAAAAAACATGGACAAGTTTGACTTGGACTACGTTTTCTGACAAACTACGTACAGTAGCAGGTTTTTGTGAGGTTCCCCAGAGTTCTTGGTGAGGGAAATCCTGGAATGAGACCCACATTTGCACATTGAGGGCTGATTTTCAGGAGCGGCCCATGCCAGGGCTGATTCATAATAACGACCGAGCAATCATGGTGTGGTTTTATATAGTATTTTGTTACACACAGAAACGCAACACTCTTGAACGCCGGCCGGGGGACCGCCGCAGCGCTCAGCCTCGGCAGAAGGGGCGCTTCCACGGGAGTCCCGGTAAAGGAGGAGGGCGACGTGGCAGGCGCATTGGCCGCCGGGCCTTTCTGTCGCTGCCAGGACAGGAAGGTGGCCTGGCGGGGGCTCCCGCTCATGCCCACGGGCCCCGCCACAGCCCCCGGCGCCTCTGCAGAGCGGACGCCCCGGCGCAGTTGGACGGGGGCGGCAGCTGGTGCGAAGGGGAACACGCAGACTGTTGTACGTGCACCACCTGATCTGACCGCCCCACGCCCCGTGACGTATTTTACCAAGTTAGAAGGAGCTCTGAAGAGCTGAAAACAAAGCACGCTCGTGTGTTCCTGAGCTAGTGCACTGGTGGGGGGCCCGAGGAGCCCCGGCCTTCTTCGGCAGCTAGCAAAGGAGGAAAAAGGAGAACGCTAGTTCTGGTCTCGCGCAAAAGGTTTCTTTTCGCTGACGGAGGGTGGGGGAGACAAGATAGGAAGCCGTGCAGGGAACTGCAGGTGTTTCATGTCTCAGGCATCGGGTTTGGCTCAGAGCCCAAGAGGCGGGTGCAGGGGCGCGGCCCGAGGGGCCACGAGCGAAGGCGGGCGTGGGGACCAGAGGCGCCCCGGGGGGCCGCGTCTGTGGCCAAGACCAACGAGGGAGGACTGAGGGTGGGGGGCACGGCAGGTGACGACCTCCCACGGGGCTCCCTGTGATTCACTCAACACTTTAGTTTATTTCTCTTGCCACCCAAGTTACTGGAATTATTTTTCTTCCTGCTGTTCCTGTGATTTTCCCCCTCGTTTTGCAGCTAAAGAAGCAGGCTCCACCACGGCAGGGGTTTGTGCAGAGCGTGACAGGCCGCGAGCGGCGGCTGGCGCGTGACTGCCGGCCCGAGGGTCCGTCCGTGCTGGGTCGCCCCGGTGGGGGGGCCCTGGGGCGCGGGAGGGGAGGGCGCAGCGTGGCCCCCGCATGGGGACTGAGGTTGGAATTAGTTTTCTCCAGCCATCTCTCTAATCGAATCTCCCTTGCTCATCGCGGCATGCTCGCTTCCCACATGGTCTAGGGCCATGTTTGTGTGTTTGTTTGAGGGGGTTTTTTGAGTAGACACCCTGTGCTGCAAAAGGTCCCTAAAGCGGGGCGTAGCCAGGGCCCCGATAATTTCCACCGGCTGCGGACTTTATCGAAACATTATCCGTCAAGTGAGTTTCAGTTGCAACCCCCCCATATAATCATTTTCCAACACACGCACGTGTTGCCTCCGCAGACCCGTGGCCCGGCTTTCCTCTCCAGCGAACCGCAGGCTGACGTCGAACACCTGGGATTTATAGGTTTCCTGGTCAGTTATTGGGCTGCTTTCTTTGGACAGATTCCCCGAGCGTCTGAAATTGGATTTCTGCAAGGCCAGGTCCGTGCGAGCAGAGCTGCTTTATCACCTCATTTCGGCCCAGTCCCTTCTCCGAAGACTGGGTTTATTGCCGCCCGGAAAACTGCTGGGGTGTCGCTCTGGCTCGAATGTGTGTGGACGGTCAGGCTACAGGCCCGGCTGCTCCAACCCACAGGGTGCTGTGTCTATGTCTCAGCTTCCCACTCCGCGTGGGGGCCTGCGTGTGGTGCGTGACGGTGTTAGAGAAGGGAACCCGGAGGGCAGGGGTGTGGGGGCAAACCCCCAGAGCTCGACACATGCTCGGTGCCTGAATGAATTTGGGTGACGTGACTTATTGACTCAACCAGGTGTTTATTTCAACTCCAACATGCATGTATTTCAGCTGAAGTGCAGTCCTAGCAATGGAGAAGATTAGTTTACTGGTCTGAGTTATTTGAGAATATCTTAGTTAAAATGTTTCAGTTTCAAATGATAGAGGCCTTTCGGAGTTGGTGAGGCTAATGAAGAATAGAAGGACTCAAAGGCAAAGACGACAGAGAGATCTTCACTTTGGACTTCATTATTATTTTTTTTCCTGCTCCGAACTCTGTTTCTTTCCATGACCACGGCCACCATACTATGTCCAGTTTTACTCCTACCCCAGTCGGTCTCCTACAGGGACTTGAGGACACCTGGCCTGCGCGGCATATTCCTAGAAGGGCCCTGCTGGGCCCCATCATGGTCCCTACCCCACGCCTGATCCACTCAGCTGCTGCCATGACCTAAATCCCGCGGTAAATCCAGGGCAGCCAGGGGGAGGTAGCAGTTCCCCCCAAAAGAGGGACATACCTGGTAAACCCCGAAATGGTTCTGCATGACACCGGGTGCCCACTTGGACTGGATTCAGGACAGCGCCCTTGTTTCTCCTCTTCTTCTGTGCCTGGCTGCAAAAAATCCTGAATGTTTACCCCAACCCCAGGCTGTGACACTCTCAGGCTGCCGATGTGGTGACAAACTTTGACCCACAGCTTGACTTCCGTGGGTGAGAGTTAGCCCAGCCACACCGCCTTGTGGAGGCGGCGGGCGGGTCGGGGGGTGCACGCCCTGATTGGTTTGCTCTAAGTACAGGGAGCCAAGCCGCACGATTATACAGACACCAGCCTTTTTGAGCTGACCCTGAGCACTGGAGTCAAGCGCGCCATTTCACTGGGATTTCATCACGCAGCGAGCGTTTTTCAAGGTGGAAGTTTGGAGAGACTGTTCTTTCTCCTACAGGAAGATGAGGCAGACGGGGGGGGGGGGGGGCGGGGGGAGGCTCTATTTGGCAGGTGTATTTACTGGCTCTCTTCTCCACTCAGCCAGTAACGTTTTAACTTCCTCTCGGGCAGAGCCATCACACCCAGCCAGACAGGCACCCCGCTGAGCCCTCAAGCTTCCTGTAGCAGATACAGGAAGCGACAAAATAGAGGTCAGAAGAGCCAGAAATTCCACTTAGGAAACAAGTTAGAAAAATCTGCCTCTTCAGGAACATGCTGTGTAATTCTACTCTGTCTTCCTCAAAATAGGATCTAAATAATAAAGCCATCATATCAAGTTAATCGCTGTGCCTTTAGGGGAACTCCAACATAAAGCCACTGAAGGGAAAATGCTGTATGACAAGCTTCCCTCGGTTTACAAGGACTTGAGGTTAAGCAATTTCTTCTTCCTTTATGGATTTAAAATATTTAGTTCAGGAGGTGTCAAATCAGGCTGCGTGGTCCTTGTAGCGAGTAAATGGGCTCCTTGTGGGGAGAGGAGGCGCTGATATCCTTCCCCCCAGATAAATTTATCTCTTTGTGTATCTGTGCACTTAGGCAGACAACCTAATACATCTATTTATCCTCACCACCAGCGTCTCCGTCTAAAGCTATATCCAAAGGCATGCGTTCTCATAATGTGAGAGAGGCGCATTAGTCTGCTCTGCGGCGGCTGTCACGGGCTTTATCTCGTGAGTTATCTGAAGATAAGGGGGTGATTGTTGTCAGACACTGCAGACAGCCATTACCCTGCCCCGCAAGGAGGCCGACCACGCAACTGGGTCAAACTCCCTGCAGGTTCTGCACCGCCGCTCAGAACAACAGATGCGGTTCTCCATTCATTGTAAAATAAACTGTTTGCCATCAGCCCAGGAGTTCTTTGATGTCAGTGATTGGGAATTTATTATTGTACTCATGATTCTAAAAAGAAAAACAGAACATACTATGAGATAAATGTTTGTGAGCAAATAGATGCATCAATGGATGGATGCATGGAAGCATGGATAAGTGTGTGCATGGCTGGATGGACGGACAGACAGATGGGAGGATGGATGGATGCATGTATGCGTAGCTGGATGGATGGAGGGAGGGAGGGAGGGAAGGGCAGGTGGGAAGATGGATGGATGGATGGATGGATGGATAGGTATACGAGAGAATGGATGTATGGATGGATGGGTGGGTGGGTGGATGGGTGGATGGATGGATGGATGGATGGGTGGGTGGGTGGATGGATTGGTGGATGGATGGGTGGGTGGGTGGATAGAAGCATAAACGGATGCCTGCCTGGAAGGATGAATCAGACCACTTCTTTGCAAAGCTTTCTGAACACCATACTGTGCAGGTTTTTATTGATGCCTGATGCCTAAGTAACCTCCGGTCCTGCCCCTGCTGAGCCCTCGGACCGCTCCTGGTAACCCCCTCCTTGCCCACCGAGCCAGTTACAAGGGGTGCGCTTCCGTCAGCGCCGCCGCCCAGCCCGCTCCCCTTGCCAGACAGGCTGTGGCCAGTGCCCGCGCCCGTCCTGCCACGCAGACGCCCTGGCCCGTGACGTGTCGGGAGACCCGGCTCTCCTAGGCTCTCCGCGCGAGGAGGCTACTCAGTGTTCTCCATCCCGGCCCATGTCCGTGGTCCCCTTAGCACACATTTTCCTCTTATGTGTTTATTTTGTGGTTTTGCTTCTTGTCTGTGCCTGTATTTAGACTTCTCCTCTCAACGCCATCGAAGCTTCATGAATATTCCCGGCTTATTTAGGACTGTCCTCTGCATAAGTATCTGATTATCTTTTGACTGACTGACTGACCACCGACAAAATTAATGCATCTAACAACTTTCTGTAAGTTTATTTTCTACGCTTCTATGCATATGATCCCATAATACCTTTACAATAATGTTAATTACTCACAGCCTTTGAAAAAAGTAACTCTCTTTCTGAAATAGTGATTGTGTTGGCCTTGTCACATGCCAGCTTCAGAAATATATTCTAAGTATGAAAAAATAAAATAGTGTCGCTCCCTTAAGTCTTTTTGAAATGAGTCGAGGCATAAGTACAGATGTGTACCCCCCTCCCCCGCCCCGTACTTCAGGGATTAATTGGTGCAGGCTGAGGAAAGACACACAACCTTGCAAAGAGGCCATTTCCGGGTAGCTGCACTGTGCTCTATAATGGTGTGGAATTGTGGGATATTCCCAAGCAAACAGGGGCTGACGTCATCCAGTGCAGCAGTTTCACCGGGGACAGCAGCTTTACCAGGGACACCCTGGTGGCACTTTGGACTTCGGTGCGATGAGTTGGTTCCTAGGATGCCAGTGGTGTTTGGCGTGAGCGTTGGCACCGGTCACAACGCGCAGAAAGGTCTAGCACTCAGGAGAGAGCTTTCCGTGCCTCACACAACCACCCGGCACCCATTCACCGCTGTCTGAGCCTTGCATGTAAGTCACATCCCTTGAACACAGAATCTGCGCGTTCAAACCTCCCCACTGGGCTCCAGGCTCACGTGCGAGGGGGCTGCGCCTGTTCTCTCTTTCGGGAAGGGCGTTCGGTCCAGCTCCAAGGACCGCATTTCACCACTTCGCCAGGGACCCGGGACAGAGGGGCATGGCGTGACATCTTTTCAGGGATGGTCAACCTCTGCAGCCCCACATCTTTCTGATATTCTAGAAGTGGGTCAAATATAAAAAATCCAACTTGGGTAAAGACATTTTTTTTTTAAATTCACAAGAATCACTGCAACAGGCGGAGCTGGGGGAGTGCAAGAGAGGGACCAGTGGCCCTAAGACCTGTCAGGGGCTCAAAGGCTGTGACAGGGAGGAGGGCTCCACGCCGGAAGGAGCTGGGGCAGGGGGCCTGATGGCGGGAGCTGGGTGGGACAGCTGGGCCGGGAGGGCTTTTCCTCGGGGTCAGTGGACGTGGGGAGGAGCCTCTAAGGAGGGGCCTGCCTGCTCCAGCGTTGGCTTGAATCCCAGTGCGGTGAGCGGAGGACCGGGAGCAGGTGTGGAGGGGGAGGGGCAGGCAAAGCCTCCTCCAGCCCAGCCAGCAAGCGCTGGGTGCAGATGGGTCAGATTACAGGAGCTCAGCACAACTCTCCTGCCCCAGAATCTCCTTAAGGTGGTTTGCCTCACCTCATCACTAACAGCCACACCGGTCGCTCGCTCCCGCACCGCGACAACTGCTATCAGCCCGCACCTGTGGGCGCAAAACTTACGGCGATTCTTGGGGAACAGGTGCGAAGAGGTGACTGTCATGTTTCCTCTTCTGATTTCCTTTGCTTCCCCATTGTACCAATTTAGAGCATCATAAACCTTTTCCATTTTTCTTGATTATGTGGGGAGATAGCCAATAACACCCGTGAATTTAATTTCAGCATAATAAAGGCGATCTTAAGAAATATCTGTTCTCTAGGGGCTAAAGTTCCTTGGGAACTGCGAACCACTATTTTACTAACAGATTGTTATTTATGGATAATAACTCTGAAGCTAATAGAAGCTAAGAAATGTGCTCAAAGCCACAGTGAACACTGATACAATTTCGCACATACATACTCTCAAATTGTTAAACACTTTTGGCACGACAAACAGGGCCAGGAACACAGATACATAAAACAGCTTCTATTCAGTCGAACAGGAGAAAAAAGTGTTCAAATATGAATAATAAAGGCCAAATAAAAAGTGATTGATTTAGCAAACAAAAATTTCTAGAAAATGTTATTCTTGATAAGCACACTAATGAAAACTTTGGTTTTCTGGGAGGCTCTTGCTATATTTGGGATATACATAGGAAGGTGAGAAATTCTCTGAGGTTCTATTTCTAGATCAGTAAAATAAAGATAAAAGTGTGTACCTAATAGATGTGAGGCTTAATCAAAGTAAGTGATGTGATGCATGGTTTCCAAATGTTCACACGCTAATAAATTACCTGGGGATCTGATTAAATCTTGACTCGGATTCAGCAGGACTCAGTGGGGCTAGAGATTCTGCATTTTTAACAAAATCTCTAGTATCAATAATTGCTGATGATACAGACCCCATCGAGTGGCAAGGGCGAGAGTCCCCCCGCAAATCGGGAGGAAGCCCCGTGCCGGTGGGGCCCCCCCCCATCTCCACTTCAAGTTCTTTGTGAAGCAAGAAGCATCGGCTTTGTTTCCTTCGGGACTCCCCTGCTTTTTAGAGTTTTAAATCACTACCATTTCACTTATTCCTTGGCTTTTGGAAGAAAGGAAGTGATAAGATGTAGATTGTTTGGGATAATAGGAATTAGTACTCAGGGAAAGAAAATTGTGAATACGCTCCTTTCTTCCTCCCACACTGCACACTTGCTGTTCTTAAGGGCCGGTGGCTCAGCCCAGCAGCCCCGCATCTGCACCCCGAAGCCGGCTGGGGGGCGGGTGTTATCTTACTGTGTTCTGGAGCTGAGTCCCTATTTCCTAGGTCAATATATCTCTGTTTATTGAAAACAGCCTCGCATTTCTAACTCACTTCACAAAGCAGCTGTGCCATTCCTCAGCCATGAGCTGAAGGAGCGCTGTTTTTTCTTGTATGTTTGTTTTTGGTTTTTGGTTTGTTATTTTTTTATGAGAAGAAATGATAAAAAGAGGCACAAAGCAGCTCTGTCAGCCCCGAAACCCCAGAGACGCCCCCTCGATGGGTCCTATGAGAATGATAAACTGTTTTTAGAGAAATCCAGTTCGCATACATCTTGTATTTTTCAGTTTCGCCAACAGATGACACTAGTGATTTCTAGAATCTTTTTACTTATTTTTTAATAGCTTTTCAAGGAAAATCTTCCAGGCTGCCGTTTCTGGAATAAAGCCCAACCTAAAGAAGCTGTTAACTCTGAAACGTTAGCGCGTTGAACTTACTCTTTCATGAGTTGCATTGCTTTTTGTGGTCGTTACTCTTCCCACCATCTCACAGCAAACGACCGAGCACCTCACGGCTTTCGCGCACCCCCAGTCACGGCAGCTGGTCCGGAAATGAGAACAGGCCTCTGGTACTTTCCAGAAACGGGGATGTATAGCCATGTATCTCCTATTGTGGAATTGGATGGCTGCTACTTCGCCTATAAAACGAGATGGTCCGAGGATGTTCCCCCGCAGCGTTCCCCGGGCCCGCAACCCCCACGCTGCTCTGAGCGTATTTTATGCCTCCGTTTTGGTTGTTCCTACAGTCACACAGGCCAGTTATTGTCATAATGATAAGCTGGCAACTGAACAGAAGCTTGGAATTCCCCCTCCCCCCACCCCCTGCCCTGTAACCTTGGACATAAATCAGTTTGTGGGGTTAAATTAATGAAAAAGCCACAGGTCTGTGATGTGCACTAGAAGAAGACACCGTGGACCAAAGAGAGTTGTGAGCAGGACCTGTTTGCAACAGGGAGCATTCTGGAAAATCCCATATATGGCTGGCCGAGAAAAGAAGGCAGTCCATATTGGCCAGGTATTTAAGAACTCTGTAGAGACATGATTTTCTTTTGGACCCCTCTGTGGGTGAGGTATTTTATTAGGAACAGCATATATAGTGCATGGTGATCGCGACTCAGGGGTGCCGCAAAAATTTCGTAAACCATCACCGTCATTGTTGATGAAACAGAGGGATAGTGAGTTAGGCTGGTCGTTACTTAATTCTTTCAAACATGAGGGAAACTGAGTGGCCCATGAGAAGCCTATTATCCTGTTGTAATAAAAAAGGCTTCTATTCTTACTGTTTTATATTTTTAATCAACATTTCTGTGGTTTTCTTTTTAGCAGCAAGTTAAATTCCTTGCTAATGCTTTCATCAGTTTAAAATAATAATCAATCATAAAATAATAATAATAATGAAGACTCACAACACTTTTCGTTTTCAACATCTCTCAGGAATAGTAGCCACATAAGTTACCTTGAGAGATGGAAAAAAAATGAGATCTGAGTTTTTTAAAAATCTATTTAAGGATGGTGGTTGTTTTAAATGATTTCATGCTTTGGGGCAGAATTGCTTCTGATAATTAATTTGGTGGCTAAATATAGTATGATACTTTTACACATTTTTAAAATAAAATATTTTCCTTGAAATTGTCAGGACAATGTACATGTAGAAAATATGTAGATTAGAAAAATAACAATGAAAGATGCTCAATCATATCATTGCAGGAAACAATGAATTTTCTTAATTGTATAGATTTTTGTTGTGCTGCTGTTTTACAAACCTGAATCAGTTTACTAAGAAATATTTGTTATAAGAAAAGTAACAAATACATGCACATTCATATTTATTACATTCATATACATATATACATGCCTGAGATATACACAAATTATGAAATATTAATAAAATAAACACTATCATTTTATCTTACTTGACAAAAACTATATGTTAAAATGTTGGGCAAAATTAAAAAGATTTATTGGCAAAGACTCTTTAGTATATCTACCACCTTAAATAATTGTCTGTTACTTTTTTATTATCATAATATATATTTTCTCCTTTTATTTAAGAGTAGAGATTCTCACTGTAGACACAAACTTGATATATATGATTTATATAGAGAGATAAAATATTTTTATATGTTGCTGAGCAGTCAGCATATAAAATTATTTTAAAATCTCAAAATATGCACTGTATTCAATATTATTTTAAAGTTTTCTTATCAAAACTATTCATTCCCTAGATTTTTAAGAATTTTCTAATTTTTGTTCTACAGGTTTTAACTTTTTGTTAACTTTTAAAAATTTTGCTAGGTACTTTTATTTTAGTACCATGATGTTTTGATTACTATGGCCTTATAGTATAGTTTGATATGAGGTAACATGATTGTTCCAACTTTGTTCTTCTTTCCCAGGATCGCTGATGCTGTGTGGGGCCTTTTGTGGTTCCATTTAAATTTTTGAAATACTTGTTCTAGTTCTATGAAATATATCATTGGAATCTTCATAGGAATTTTGTTGAATTTATAGATTACTTTGGGTAAGATGGACATTTTAATCATGTTAATTATTCCTATCCATGACCACGGTATGTACTTCCACTTATTTGTATCTTCTTCAATTTCTTTCTTTAGTGTCTTATGGTTTTCTGAGTATAGGTCTTTTACATCCTTGGTTAGATTTATTCCAAAGTATTTTATTCTTTTTGAATCAACTGTAAATGGGATTGTTTTTAATAAATTCCCTTTCTGTTAGTGTATTATTGGCATATGGAAATGCAACTGATTTCTGGATATTAATTTTGTATGTGATACTTTACTGAATTCATTTATCAGTCCTAGTAGTTTCTTGGTGGAATCTTTGGGATTCTGTATGAATAGCATCATGTCATCTGCAAATAAGACAGCTTTACTTCTTCCTTTCCAATCTGGAGGCCTTTTCTTCTTCTTATCTGATTGCTGTGACTAGGACTTCCTGTACTGCGTGGAGTAAGAGGCGAGAGTGGACATCCCTGTCGTGTTCCAGAACTTAAGGGGAACACTGTAGCGTTTTCCCATTGAGAATGATGCCGGCAGTGGGTTTGTCATATATGGCCTTTATTATGTCTCGGTGTGTTCCTTCTATTCCCACTTTGCTGAGAGTTTTTATCATAAATGGGTGCTGGATTTTTATCAAAAGCTTTCTCTGCATCTGCTGATATGATCATGTGGTTTTTATCCTTCATTATATTTATGTGATGAATCATATTTATTGACTTGCAAATATTGTACCAACCTTGCATTCCTGGAATGAATTCTGCTTTATCATGGTGTGTGATCTTTTTGATGCATTGCTGCATTAAGTTTGCTAAAATTTTATTGAGGATTTCAGCATCTATGTCCTTCAGGGATACTGGCCTGTAATTTTTTTGTGTTATCTTTATCCTGTTTTGGAATTAAGATAATGCTGGCCTTGTAAAATGAGCTTGGGAGGCTTCTCTACTCTTGAATTTTTTGCATATAGATCAATGGAACAGAATAGAGAGCCCAGGAATTAATTAACATCTTTATAATCAATTAATATTCAACAGAGGAAGTAAGCACATACAATGGGCTAAAGAGTTTATTCAATAAATGATGTTGGGAAAATTGGGCAGATACATGCAGAAAAATGAAACTAGACCACCTTCTTATACCATACACAAAAATAAATTCAAAATAGGTTAAAGACTTAAATGTTAGACCTGAAACCATAAAAATCATAGAAGAAAACACAGGCAGCAAAATCTCGGACATTGCTTGTAGCAATATTTTATCAGATACAACTCCCCAGGCAAGGGAAACAAGAGAAAAAATAAACAAATGGGATGACATCAAACTAAAAATGTTTCAAAAAGCAAAGGAAACCATCAACAACCCCCTGAATGGAGAACATATTTGCTGATACATTTGACAAGGGATTAATATCCAAAATGTATAAAGAACTTACAAAACTCAACACCCAAAACATGAACAACCCAATTAAAAAGTGGGCAAAGAACCTGAACAGACACTTCTCTAAAGCCACTATACAGATGGCCCATAGACATATGAAAAGATGCTCGACATCACTACTAATCATCAGAGAAATGCAAATTAAAGCCTCAATGAGATATCACCTCATACCTGTCAGAATGGCTGTCATCAAAAAATCAACAAATACAAGTTCTGGTGAGGACGTGGAGAGAGGAGAACCCTAGTGAGCTGTTGTCGGTGGGAATGTGAACTGGTGAGCTACTGTGGAAAACAATGTGGAGAAACCTCAAAAAATTAAAAATGGTTCAGCCCTTTGACCCAATGATCCCGCTTCGGGAAATACATCTGAAGGAACCAAAAACACTAACTTGAAAGAACATGAGCACCCTCTGTTCATTGCAGCGTTATTTACAATCGCCAAGGTACGGAAGCAGCCCAAGTGCCATCCGTAGACGAGCGGATTAAACAACTATGGGACAGTTACACAATGGAACACCACTCGGCTGCAAAACAGGAGAAAGTTTCACCCTTTGCAAGAGCAGGGAGGGACCTGGAGAACACTATGCTCAGTGAAATAAGTCAGTCAGAGAAAGACAAGCACCAAATAATTTCACTCACACGTGGAATCTAATGGATAAGCTGAACTTACAAGCAAAGCAGAGACAGGCTCATCGACGGAGAGCAGGACGGCAGCTCCGGCGGGAGGTCAGAGGGCGGAGGGAGGGGCAAAGGGGGCTCGTGGAGACGGACAGCAGCGCGGTGACTGCGGGGGAGCGGGGGGTGGAAGGGGCCTGAACGGTAAGGGGAACAATATACAATAAAATTATTTTAAAAATTAAAATAAAGTTCTGCTAGATGTGATTTTGCTTTTAAAACCAGTACAGCTGATATATTTTGTTCTGGCCTTCATTGCAAAATAATTCAAAGAAGGAACAAGATTAACAGCATTTTCCTACAAATAATCAGAAAAACATAATAATTTCCAAGGTTTGTGTGAAAAAAACTTTCTTCATTGCTCCCTATTTGGAAATTAAATAAATTCAAGAACACGTAAGTGAATTACTTGCATCCAGCTTGACGTTCACCTTTTAAAAATGTTGTATTTAACTACAGCAAGGCTACATGGTTTTTTAAGAAAATACTTCAGGCCTTTAACATATTCTGAAAGAGAGCAATCCAGTAAATAGCTGTCATTTCCAGTTTATAAAAAAGAAAAGAAAAGCAGTATCAATGTGGCCCACCCAAACCCAAGCAGGAAGCCCGAGGGGAGGAAATGGCCTGTCCGCTCAGAATCCCCCGAGGCCGACGCGGGGCTGGGGCCCGGGGCCCGCACGGCCCGGTCCGGGTCTGGGGGCCGACACCCCCTTTTCCCCCGTGCGCTCCGCACTCGCTCAGCCTCAGGTGCCGCATTTGTACCTCGGGAGCGAGGCGCACGCCTGCCCAGCCAGCTGAGAGCCAGCGCGGGCCCAGCGCAGGGTGACAAGTTGCCCGGAGGGCAGCGTGGTCCCCACGGGTTAGCAAGTGCTCGGGGCTCGCCGAGCGGAGGCCTGAGTCTGCCCCTCGTGGTCAAAGGGGCCGGGGTGCAGACCTTAGGCAAAAGCGGAGTCACACAGGCTCATAACTGAGACAGGTGCGCGTTCTGTTGCCTGCTTGTCCAGTCCTTGCGAGAGGGATGCTCGTGGCCCCCGACTGTAGCCGTGGATTTGCCTGCTCGCCCTCTTCAGAAGTTTGGAGTCACGCACTTTAATGCTCTATTATCAGGAATACACACATTCATCGTTGCTATGCCTTCCCGGTACATTGCTCTTGGGCGATGGGTGGCTCTCGTCACCTCTTGGATGACTTTGGTCACAGAACACGAGTGATCGGACACTGACAGAGCCCGGCCACCTTTTTACTCTCACTCTCGGCTGCTGTCTCTTGTTCCCTTTCTCCTGTTTGCAATCTGCATCTTATACTTAAAATGCACGTCTTGTAGAAGAGACAGAATCTTCTTTATTTTTACCCTGTCTACCAAATCTCTGCGTATTAATTGGGAGTGTTCGGTGTATTTATATTTAATGCAATGACCGCTCTCGTGGGTCTAAGGCCGCCATCTCACTCTCTGCCCTTAGTCCCGTGGGCGCGTTGTTTCTCTCGCGTACGTTCCTAGTCTTCTTTTAAATTATTCCTTGCTTAAGGCTCCGTTTTATTGACTTTGTTGACGTGGTAGCCGCTCCTCCTTCTATTCTGATTGGTTCTCGGTGGTGAGTGACACATGTTTTGAGGGGCAGAGTCTGCTTAGGGCACAGGGTCCGCAAGCCTGGGGTGGTCTGGCCGCATCTGCGTGACCGGGAGCCAGAGCGTCCCCCGGGGACTGACAGGCCCCCGCTCAGCTCTCCCGCTGCCGCCCCGGCCGGCAGATTCTAGCCCCATGAGCCGCCCAGACCCTGCGCTGCCCTCAGCCCAGCTGGACACGGGCTGTGCCAAGTCACGGCTCTGGGGTGCGGCGGCGCTGTCACACGCAGGCCGGGATCCGGGCCGCCACCGCGCGCCCGGGGCGAGTCCTCCTCTCCCGCGCCGCAGTCTGCGCGGCCCGCGGCCCAGAAGCAGCCCCTCATCTGTGTTGTCACACGCGCCGTGCTGTGCGGCGGAGGCGCTGGTTAAGGGCCAGTGAGGACGTAAGCGGACGTGGACGTCCAACCTGAGTGCTCCTTGTTAGAGAAGAAAGAAGAAAGCGACAGCTACAGCGAGAGCGCACGTGGAGGGAGGAGGAAGGAAGCTGCCCGTGCTCCTCGCGGCGCGGGGACCCCGCGAGGGGGGCAGGGCTTAGGAGCAGGCATGTCCTCGCGCCTCACTTTCAACACATGGAGCTAAAGTCATTGTCTCTGGAGTGACGCCTCTGCCTCACACACGTTGCAGGAGAATGTATCATTTTAAACGCCAGTCGCCCATCTGTAGGATTCCGACGATCAATAATAACGCATACCCCATATGCACACGCAAGGCTCACCGCGCCCCGCTGAAGGACGGAGGGTTTTGTTACCACCCCGGCCAGCCGCAGCCTCATGGATTACTCCCTCATCATTAAGATGTTTTATGTACTTATCACGGTTAAGTGATTAAAAATTCACAAATACAGTTTTTGAAGCTTTGAAGTAAATCAATGTAGAAGAACAGGCTCATAGAGTCTGCTGAGTCAATACGCACATATGTTACATGCGTGACAACAGAAGTCAGCTCACAGGCCCTGAAAACCAGCTCTACGTCCCCTTGACTGGACCTTCGTAGCCGGACGGGAGCTGTGGCCCGCACGCCACCATTATTCAGGTCTGTTTTAAGGAGACGGTGTGAGAGTGAGTCGTCCTCGTGCTGTGATCTTTTAAAATTTAATCTTAAGGTCTCGCCCAGGAGCGCACGGAAGTCCAACTTTGACCTGCCAGTCAGTTAAGTGGACATGGACGTTTCTTTGTGTCTTCAGCTCATCTGTGTTTGAAATTGTTCTCTCTGAAGTGCAGGAGACTCCTTAGCTGGACAGGCCATTAAAAAAAATCCCCACGTTATCAGCAGATAATGAAATTCCGTTTCACATTTCTTGGTGAATAATTCAACGCCGGACTCTGTGACCTGGAGCACAACTTCACTCGAAAGGAGAGCGAAGAAGACGAGCCGGACGTGCATCCCCTGGGGGTGCAGGGGAGGCGGGGAGAGCGGCCTCAGAGGCCCTCAGGGCCCCAGGGAGGCCTTACAAAGGGTTCCGGTCGTTCCTGTGTGAGATGGAGGCGGAGGGAGCGCAAAAACAGCTGTTTCATCTTGTCGGAGCCTTGGAGGACTTAGGGCTCACACTGGCATAACCTGAGCGATATTTGCAAGGAACCGCTAAGTAATGAAAATTTACCCTGTGGTGCCAAGCAGAAATGAAAGTATCATGTCAGCGCACTTCCCTTTAGATGGTCTTTAGATAAAGATTCTGGGCTTTTAACTTCATTTAATGAAAAAACCTGGGTAATCAGTCTTGTAGTGTAATGGAACTTTTATCTCACTGTGTAAGTAAATTATGGAGACAGTTATACACTCAGGAGGTGACCTACATAGTATATTCAAAAGGTAAAATTTAAAATAGTGTTCAACCTTGAACCAAATTTTGCACCTTTTCTGAAAAATGAGGGGGATGGACTCAGTAAAGTACTGAAGGCAAACATGTCAAAGGAAGTCATACTTTACTCCCAAGGCGCTCCCGAATCAGGGGCTCATTTTTCTGAGACGGTGATTCTGGAACGGCCTGAAATGTCTTCGTCTACGTCTCTGGCTGAGCCGAAAGCCTCCGCAGCGAACAAGACGACGGTCCCGTCATCGGCACAGACGGGTACCGCCTTTGTGACCTTGGGCGACTTACCCCCCCAAGTGTTTTGAGCCTCCATGACCGTACATGTAAAATATGACTGGCGCTTGCCTGGCCGAGGTAATTTGATGAATCCGTAAAATAAGGAAACAGAGGCGGTATCCTCAGGCTTGACGCCTTTTGAATGTCCAGAAGTAGCTATTGTTGTTACAGATGGAATCCATTGCAGATGCGTGGACTTCGGTGAGTTACAAAACCTCTCGGTGTCCCCTGCAGCCCAGGGTTAGAGAGACGACGCGTTGCCGCCTTATGAAGTCCTCCTCGGGAACTGACGAACCAATGCGTGCGAAATGAGGGGCGCGGAGATCGTCGCTCTGAATGTGTTCCAGGGGTGCCGCCCTCGCCGTTTCAGGGAGAGCAGCCACGCGGGTTTAGAAAGGAAAGCCTTGCGGGGTCTGAACACCAGCCTTCCACGTAATCTCTTTGTGCTTCCGTTTCTTCTTCTCTAAAATGGGCATTTTAATAATAGCATCTGTCACGCACGGCGCTTGTGAGGACGGAATGGGCACCACGTGGAATGAGCTTCCAACAGTCCTGTCACATAGTAGACGCACAACACACGGTTTGATGTGCCCTATGTGTGTGCCTTTTGAAGAAACAGAGAAAAGGAGGAGGCCGCATAAAAGCATCCATACCCCCTCAGTACCCAGGAGTAACAAGGGCTAACGTGTTCCATCTTTCTCACAGAACAAACTGTTCCGACACCCTTTTCACGAAATACGGAAGGGCCTTCTCCCGTTTTTTCCTGCGATCCTGCTGCATTGAGATTTCAAATGCAACAACATTAGACATTAGTAAGGAACACGTGCCTTTGCAATCACATTTCCTAAGTTTTCTCATTCCACTGCTGATCCGTGTTCCCTCCTGGCTAAATTTCTTTATAAATTAAAAAAAATTTTAATTACAATTGAAAGCCAACATGGTATTATTTTCCGCTGTACAACGTAGGGGTTAGATACTCATGCGACTCACAAAGCGACCCCCTCATATGTCTCACGCCCGCCCAGCGTCACATGGAGTCACCACGCTGTTATTGACCGCCCTCCTTAGCTATACTTCGCATCCCCGAGCCTTTTTTGTGACCAGGAATTTGCACGTAAACACAGGTGCATTCCTTCAACCTCTTCTCCCTGCTCCCCAAAACCCCTCCCCCTGGCAGCCATCACTCTCTTCTCTGTATCTGTGAGTTTGTTTCTATTTTACGCGTTTATTTTGCGCGTTAGTGCCCACACAGCAGTGACATTGTACGGCATCGGCCTCTCTCTTCCCAAGTTGTTTCACTCAGCGCCATTCCCTCCGCGTCCTTCCACGGAGAGATTTCGTCCTTTTTTATTTTCCGGCTGAGTGCTCCTCCCTTGCATGCATGCATCATGTCTTTCTATTTACTCCTCTTTGATTGGAGTATTTAATTCAAACACACTCTGAAGTCACTCCCATTTTCACTTGCCCCTCCACGTTGACACTTTTGTCATGGCTTTTCAATCCTTTTGTGCACGTCTGTCCTGGCGGGCGCCCCTCCCTTTACTGCTGTGATTACACACGACCTTCCTCCTTCCGCCTTTCAGCCTTTGGACTGGCTTTAGTGTTGGCTGATCTGCTGCTTTTATTATGTAAAATATCTGCCTCTGCAATATTTTTATTTATGTTTTTGATTTCTCCTCTTCTTCAGCTTAAAGAAGTCCTTTTAACACGCCCTGTCATAATGGTTTGGTGGGGACGAAGTCAGCTTTTTCTTGTCTGGGAAACCTGGCTAAACGCCTTCGCCTTCCTATCTATAGTTTCCTCCATAAGAAAAATGCTGAAATAATAATACTTTCCTTACAGGTCTGTCCAAAGAGGAAGGAATGTAGGGAAAAGGCGAGCACACAGCTGGGGTAGAGCAAACACCATTCCATCAAACACAAACCCCAGGACTGTTTTCCTCCATCACCGGGGCAGGGCGGGGCCGGACAAGGCGGTGCATGTTCTCCTTCCCACGTGGCTTTAGTTTTCAATATTAAGTTCTAGGAGGACAAGGTTTTTGCTCATTTTGTTGATTTTGTATGTATTTGTCTATCTGCAGTAAACAGTAAGGACTCAATATTTATTGAGTGTGAAGTGAATGAGAAAAGGATTATTTCAGAAAGACAAATGGTCATTTGTCAGCTATTTCCTTGTTGATTAACTTTCCTTCCTACCTCAACCCCACCCGCGCCAACGTGTGCCTACAGATTTACTTGCCAACCTTCTACTTGCACGTGGCGTGTGCCCGGTCCCCTTCTGAGCCCCGTGCCTGTGCCAGTGCGCTCACTCCTGGCCTGCCTTCCAGGAGGAGGTGCCTGCTCGGATTTGAGGACGGGCGCTCGGACGTGAGAACTGAGTCCCCCCAGGATCGCGCAGCCAAAAATCATCCATGAATACGCGAACTTATCTCAAACCCTGGCTCCAGAACGCTTGCTTCTAAACCAGCCTCTGTTATTATTAATTTTTTTATGTGCATTAACAACTGGTCATCCTTGCGAGGAAAATATTCATGGCAGATCCATTTTTCCTCTGACTTGCCCAGTTGAGCCGATTTTCTGCCTTACAAAGCCCTGCAGATCGGACAGGAGGACAGAGGAGACGCGTTCTCCCCGAGTCCGGGCGGCGACGGCCGGGTCCCCGGCAGACGCCTTCCTTTGTGTCGCTCCCGGGGCTCCCGGGAGCACCGCGCGGTGCACCGTGACCTCTGCCGGCGGCGGTCTGGGCCCCTGGGGGCCGGACACCGAACAGGCCGGCGGGGCCGCACGTGTTTTCCCTGAGAGCTTCCCCTCACGTATGCACAGCACCGTCCCTGGAGGGGGAAGGTCTCCACACCGGGGCCAGCGTGTGGCTCGCCTCACGGGGGTCGCCGGCACACACTTGCCCCTCGTCTCGGCGTTCCTTCCACACGCGTCTGTCTCCTCCACTGGCTCAAGGAGCCCTCAAAAGCTGTGTGTTCTCTGTCCCCTTTTTGTCCGGGTACTCGCATAGCCCGCAATGGACAGTCAGTAACTCTTTGTTCGCAGCCCATGAAGGGTGAGCGCGGGGCAGAGACCCGTCCCTGGGTGCACGGGGCCCACATGTGTGCGCCCCGAGAGGCTGACCCCAGAGCAGAGTGGTGTGGGCTCCTGCCCCGTCTGCCTGGGCTCCTGGCCACGGTCACAGGTAGCCCTTTCCCGGAAAGAAGGAGGTGTGCCTGTCCCCACAAGGCGCTGCCACGGGCAGTGGTTGAGGCAGGCGCTTGTCCCGGAGATGCCACAGACCCCTGAGCCGATGCGCCTCTCACCGGGAAGGGCAGCAGGGAGGAGGGAGGCTTGCCCTTTCTTTGATGTGCTCAGGGTGTCTGACAGAGTTTCCACGTTCTCTCAAAAACTGTGTCGGATGGAAGCTTCGCTGAGGAAAGAGCAGCGAGAGAGACCAGTGTTCTGGAGAGTTCCCTGCGCATCCACAGAAGTGGCTGATGAGAGTGCTAAGTCCACTCCCTGCCTTCAATGGCCAGTTTAAGTTTCCTGGGGGGGCCAATCCACGGGGCCCCACTACACACAGACACACAGACGCACAGACACACACAGATCCACACACAGAGAGACACACAAAGACACATATACATACAGCACAGAGATGCGCATGCACACACATATACAATCGCAGACACAGACACACAGACACACACGTACACACACAGACACGTATACACACTCATACATGCTCAGATGCACATACATGCACATGTATATCCACAGGCCCACACATGTGTGCGCATGTGTGCACACACAGCCTGACACACGCAGGCACAATACCTGCACACACAGGCACACACAAACACATGGGCACACACAGAAGCACATGCATACCCACAGAACACACACACAAACATATGTTCTCTCTCCCCTTCCTTCGCCTTCGTGCCTCTCATCGGAGGCCCCTCCAGCGAGCTGTGCTCACGATTTTATTAATTTGTTGTTACTTTGTCATAGACGTGTCGGCATCCAGGCGTGAACGTCCCTGAGCGTGAGACGGATGCAGGGCCTGTGTCAGCCGTGGGGGCCCCTCAGCGCCCGCTTACGTGCCTTTTCCGCCGCCAGCCTCCCGCAGAGCACCCAGTGCACCTCAGACACATTCAGCAAATCGCCTCAGAGGACACGGGCGGGGCTTTCACGGCTGGGCCCCCCGCCCTGCGAGTGGCCTGGGGCCGCTCCCCGCCAACCTGGCGGCCGTCCCCCCGGGGCAGGCCGCTTCGCCGCGCGCCCGCAGGCCCTTCCAGCGCAGGCCTCAGGGGCCGGCTGCCAAGTCCGCTCCTGAGCAGAATCGCAAGGGGGAGACGCGTGCGGCGATTTGTGGTGGAATGATTTAATCCTTTACGGGATGGAACCAGCGCCCAACTAGTTTGGGGAAACCTCTTCACTAAAAGCTGCTTTCATTATTTTTGTTGCTTTCTGCATCCACCGACTAGATCGTGCCTCCCTAGCACTTCACGCATGCAGCAACTTCTCATCACAAAGAGGGCTTTAGAACGGCAAGTTTGCACATATCACATTGTTGAAAGAAGGTTCATTCTAAACAACTGGGTCGAAGGGATGAGAAATCCCCAATATTTAAGGCATTCAGGAGGCAGGGGAGAGATTGCTTAATTTCTGAAGGCGCATCAGGGCGCATAATGAGGGAGCCACCCGGGGTAAGGGCCTGCCACGTGTCTCTGAAGGGCAGCCTGTTCCCGCATGGCCCCGCCGACCGGCTGGGGAAGTGCCTGGAGCCCGTGGCCCGGCCGTTCCTCCACGGGGCGCAGTTTACGTGCAACCTTAGTCCGAGACCTTGCTGAGGTCGAGAGGAATGAACGCATTGAGGTTCGTCTGGAGACGTTTGCTTCTGAGTAATTAAGCGATCCCGCGGGAGGGGCAGGTGGCCACCTCAGGAGCCTTCGAACACTGAGACCCTACCCAAGGCCTCAACTCTTCCTGCAAAGCACAGGCGTCTTTGTTTCTGACGCTGCTATAAACCTCTGTTCACGAGAGGCAGCTATCCTGCACTTTATTTTTTATTTTTTTAGTGATGTTCAATTGCAGTTGTCGCCGTTCCCCCCGGGGCTCCGCCTGCCCCACCCGGCCCCACGCCCACGTCAGGCCCCACCCTGTGGCTGATGCCCACAGGTCCTTCGTCCGCGTTCCTGGACTAGACCCTTGCCCTTCTTCCCGCCGTTACTGCCCCCCGCCCCTCGGGTCACTGTCCGTTTATGCTTTATTTCCATGTCTCTGGTTCTGTTTTGCTCGTGTGTGTGAACACATCCTTACAAAGAGCCAAAGTAATTTCCGCTAGCGTCTGAATTTCCTCCTGCAATTGGTCAACACGTCCAGAGAGCAAACCACAGAAATACTGCTTTGTAAATGAGCATAAGATGTTATGTTGGACAATAAACGCTCAGTCGTTTTGCTTTGCCGGGAATCGCATTGCACTGCAGAATACTGGCGGGTATCAAGATTCAAACTCTCAGCGTCTGATGGGGTCCCCAGCTAAGCAGTTACGAAATTTTGTTTATCAATTAACACCATTGGTGCGAACATTTTAAGGAAAGCGTGACTGCGCAAATACTATGTACAGATCTGTTATCTATTTTAAAAAATAAAATAGGTCCGGTTCTCCGTTCTCAGTTTCCGCACAGTGGGATTCTCTGAATGTTAAAACAAGAAGAAATGGGTCTTCCCAAGGAACCGATCCCCAAGTTCATTCCGTCCTGGGAACCCACCGTTGACATGGAACCCGGGGCAGAAGAGCAACGTGGAAACCATGGAGCTGCTCTGGGTGAGTCGGAAGGGACCCGGCCGCCACCGGGCTCCTCCCAGTGTCCCCTCAGCCACGTCCTATCAAGGACTTTGTCAGGTCCAGGGAGAACGCTAATGGTCTATTTAAGACCAGCGTAGAGAAGGATGAAAAATAATCCGCAGACGTTAAATGAACTTAATTATCCACATCACACAGAGAAGGGAAGGCAAAACGTAGAGCAGAGACCATTTCGGTCCCCAGCCTCCCCAGGAACAAGTGCACCCGGAAACGCCTGCGTGTGTCGGACAGGCTGTCTGTCCACCCTCTCACCGGCCGCGTCGCTTGCCGGCCGTGTCCACGGCGACAGGGCGCCGTTCGTGAAACAGTTCGGGCCAGCGAAGGGATCTCCTCTCTAGGAGGACTGAAAACAATTTGAGGATAGAAACTACGTGCCCATCTCGTGGAAGCCCGTAAAGTGCTTTTGGTCTACAAGAAAAGAAAGAAGAAAAAAGAAATGAAAAGACAAAAAGCAATGGATCAAAAACAGATCCATTACATTGTATCAGCTATACAATGTAGCACAGCGTCACCCTCCGGAATGTAACACAGCGTCGCCCTCCGGGCAGTCTCCAGGAGGTGGCAAAAGCAGGTTCACAGACGAGCGTAGGCAGAGATGGGCGAGTAGACAATGAGAATGTGTCCACAGTAGAGACCAGCAATCTGAGCACTTACGAGATCGTACTTATGTGCACGGTGCCATGGTGACCTTTCTGAGTAAATAAACCCGGTGTGATAATTACAGCCTGCATGGCTTTGTCCGTGCAAACAGCTGTAAACCTGCTTTGCCCAGCCCTGTATTTTACAGAACACCTCACGGAACCGGAGTGTGTGTCTCCTGAGAAAACCAGTTTGCGCCCGAGACACGGGCGAGCCACTCTGAGGCTGACGGCAGCGGCGGCCTGTCCGCGGTTTTAGGGCACTGAGAGATGCTGCGAAGCACTCACTGGCATTTTTCAGGTTTGTTTGCCAGAGAGCCTTTGAAAATATGCTTAATATTGAATCCCATAGGATGCCGGTCTACAGAGTATGTTTATTAAAATGCAAAAGAAAAACAAGACTGGGAGTCTGAAGTCTGGTGATTTCAACTCAAACACTCCTGTGCCATGTGTGTTTGATGTTGGGCCAGTAACTTTTCAGGGTCTTGGTTTCTTCGTCCGTTAAATGGCGTGTATAACACCTGCACTGCCTATCTGAGAGTTACGTGTCGAAAGTGTTATAAATGTAAAAATATAAGCAAAAAGGTAAGCACTATTTAAAGGTAATGTTTATTGCACTGTAAGTTTACAATCGTATCTCCACTGATAGGTTTGAATAGAGACACAAATAATATACCGTCAGCTAACCTCTTCGGGATAAAAGCAGTAATATTCCTAACTGTTTAGGTCTCAGGTGACGCGCCACAGCTTTAGTCAAGGGAGTTGCAATTATGATGGGCATTTTCCAATTATTTCTAGTAGCAGAGAATTTGGATATTAATTGCTTTTATTGTAAACGTGTTTCGCCTGTGGAGAAGCTAATTAAAAATTACCACATCCTGTGTATTTGTAAACATAACAAAGAGATGATCGAGTAGATACATTAAATGCACTTGTGCCGTTTAAATTTTCTTCCCTATGAGAAGTTACTATAATAAAACAATCAAATTCACAATTTAAAGAAAAAGACAATGGTCTTCCCATAAATATGCATGCTCTATAATTTAATATTTAATCTAGAAGGGTAAATTCAAGCCATTGATTCTTTTAAAAATAATCGGTTGCTTAATATATTTTCCTCAAGAAATACGATTATTTTTCAAATGAATAATACTTCGATTTCATCCAATTTTCCCTGCCCGCACCCACAACATCCTTTGGCTAAAGGTGAGCCACAGAAAACACACATCATTTACAGTTTCATTAGATAGATATATTTTTAAGATTTTATTTTTTTAGAGGGAGGGGTAGAGAGGGAAAGAAACATCCGTGTGTGAGAGAGAAATATTGATTGGTTGCCTCTCACAGGCCCCCAACTGGGGACCGGCAGGCAACCCAGGCCTGTACCATGACCGAAAATCGAACCGGTTAACCTTTTGCCTTGTGGCATGGCTCTCAAGCAACTGAGTTTTGCCAGTCAAGGTCGTTAGATATATTTTTAAGGGATAAAAGTAGTCACGGAAAAGGAAATGAAGATTTTTATGCCAAAAGAGTACAGAATTGATATAAATAGCAAAAGGAGAACGAGGCTTCCCTATATGCAATGTCTGATAAATTCGAAGTAGAACGTAAACCCCGTGAGGGAAGGGGATCTGTCCGCTCAGCCCACAGCTGCATTTCAGTGCCCAGAGGAGCGCGCGGCGGGGGGGCCTCGCGGGGGCGTTTTCGCCCCAGACCCGGGCCTCACCGCGCTGGGCGCCCGACCGACGCCAGTGAAGGCCCTGCCTGGGAGACGATAGCACCACCCAGGTTCTCAAACTCTTTCTACAAATATTATTTCAAAAACACGGCCAGCACAGTATAAAACATATCCACGCAGATGAAGAAACCGGTAACATAAACGATAGAGAGAAGCAGCAAAAGTACAGGTTTCCCTGGTGTTGGAAATTTAAAAGAAAGTAGATATAAGACCCTGTCAAGAGAATGAAAACACAAGCCAAGGAGTGAGGGAGAGTATTTGTGAAAGACATAGATGGTAAAAGACCATTTTCCAAGATATACAAAGAACTCTTAAAATTCAACAGTAAAAACCAAAACACCTGACTGCAAAGGGGCCAAGGAGTCGCTCCATACCCTACGCCGTCAGGGAAAGGCAGACTAACATAGCAAGCGACTCCGCTGCGCAGCTGTTAGAATGGAGAGAGCCCGGAGCACGGGCCAGACCCAGCGCAGGCGAGGCCGCCTGGCGCCGGGACCTGCGCTCGCTGCGGCGGGAGTGCGCCAGGGCCCAGGAGGTCGCCAGATGGTTTCGTGTAAAAGGAAATCTACCCTTCCCGCCTGGCTCAGCAATGAGCCAGCGCCGCCAGGGGCTCGGGGAGGGAGGGATGACTAGGTAGGGCGCTTTCTGGCAGCTGAGAAAGCAGCGGTGGAGACACATGTTCCTTCTAGAAATTCTAGGCCTAACAAAACACGGAAGACCCTGCGGCGATGCTGGCACTGGGTGGAAACAACCCGCTCCCGACCTAGGACAACCCAATACTTGGTGGAAGTGCTGGTCGCTTACAAAGGTGAAGTCACCACGCGCTTCAAAAACAGACACTGATTGGCCTGCAGAACGCCGTGGGGTCCAGGCGCATTTTTCACCGCGCTCTTTGCACATCGCTGCCACGTAGAGGGGGTCGCTGCTGCCCCCCGTACCTCTGGCCGGGTCTCTCCCCTCAGCCCGCCTCCCTCTGCCCTGCCCTCTGGAATTTTGCCCTGGGAGCCCAGCCGTGCTGCTGCTGCGGAAAAGCCCGCGTCGGACGCAGGGAGGGGGCAGCCGGATGGGGCCGAAGTGAGAAACAAGCCTCCAGAGGTGTCCCGTCCCAATCTGTCCCGAGACCCGAGCCTCGTGGAGCTGAGCCAGGCATCCCTGCTGTGCCCCTGCCAGTCTGTGAGGGACCCGAGGTGACATCAGATGCTTCGAGCCGCTGCCCCGTGAGAAGGTCGCGCCGTAACTGTAGGAACTACGACAGATGTCGGTAGGGCAGGAGGACTCCGTGGAGCAGAGCCCAGGGGCCGTGGGCGGGCGGCTGATGGACGCTGAAAGGACACTGGCCATAAGCAGGGGTGGCCCCATGGCCTCCAGGGAGCTGTCCGTGCCAGCTCGTGGGAAAAGGAAGAAAATGTCAGCCGGAAGGAAAGGAATCATTGTTATGGACCAGCAGGAAGTTTGGCAATACCTCTTGTGACAAAGTAGCAAATAGAAAATGCACCTAAGGAGACGGGCGGCTGATCCAGGAGGATGTCCAGGCCGGGTGCCGGGACGCCTCGGGGCCCAGACGGCCTCCCTCGAAGCGCCAGGACACAGGCTCAGCCAGCCTGCCCGCTCCATGAAGCGGGCACAGGACCCGCTGCACCCACAGGTAAACGGTCCCTCTCCCCAGCATCTCCGCAATCCTCCACTTAAAAACGGGCAAACCGATATGTTCCTTCAAGTTCCTCGAGCAAATGAGAGAGCGCCTTCCCAGAGCTGAGCAGAGCGACGATTCTCTCTATGGACTTTCAAAGCATGGTCTATTCTTTGAAAATTAAAACCAGAGCTCAGATTCAACGTTAAGAAAACAGGGGCGTGATGGCCGCCGTCACGGTGATGTGTTCACGATGGGGAAGAACGGGGCGGGGGCGGGGGCGGGTGCCGAGAGCGCGCCCTTCGGAGAGCGGGCCACCGGGCTTGCCGCCGCACGCTGCGTGCTGGGGCCCCGTCCTGACCGGCCGAGGCCGCGCACCCCTCCCAGCGCGTGAACGCCAACGCGCTTTCTTAAACAAATGGCGCCCTCTTCGCTGAACCTGCGAGGCAGTGCACGGGCACACGCTTTTTTTATAAAACTGAAAAATACAAATTGCTACCATACCAACCATGACCTGATATTCCTGATTGTTTCGTCTTCTCACTAAAATCTGTTCTTACGCTTGTCCAATGAGATTATTTAGGGGGTTTTAAGACAATTAAAACTGAACTCCCATGTGTATATAAAAAAGGAAATAACCGGAAACAGCCGAGGGAGCCCTAGACACTGTAACGCTAAGATCCGGTACTTTGACTGGCTTTCCTCCCGTTGGCGGGGGGGGGGGGGTGTCGGCAACCGCGGCCTCCCGTTGCCCTGCGAGGCGTCCTTGCTGGCTTCCCGACGGCCACGCGATGACCGCGGGGGGTTTCTGACCGTGTGCAGAACGCGTAGCTCCTCCCCAGTGGCCTTCAAGTGGTTTAATAACTTACATGGCGAGGATCGCTGTCATCCGGCAATGCCACCAAAAAAAAGAAAAAGAAACTAAGAGAATGTGCTGGTGTGGAAGCAGCTACTTCACGCGTCCTCTCTGGCCAACAGCGATTTAAGGTGCGCCTGGTGGTTATGCGTGTGTAGTGTTTCGGAGTCGTTAAACTGTGAAAATTGTGCACCCTGGATCCAGCACCACATTGTGTGAGCGGTAAAACTGCATCGCAATCACCAGCGCCTATTGTTCTAGACCTGGAGTCATTCCCTGATGGATCCGCAGGCGACGTCTGGGAGCCTATCCGTGAGTTCCGTTTTCCCCCATCGGACGGCAGGCTCCAAGCTGTACTAAAGCCTTTCCTGGTAAATAATTGGACCGGGCCAACCCAGGGGAGTGACTGCAATGAGACCCACAAGCCAGATGGCCTGCCACGGCCCGTGCCCTGCGTCGCGGAACAGGACTGTGCGCTGGCCCCGGGCCCTCCCCGCTGCCTGGCTTCAGAAATCTCTCTACTTAGCGTGGGCTTCAATGGAAGTTAGAGAAGTATCAGGGCTCTAGCAATTAAATCTGATTTTATTGAGCCGTTTAATCATTCTTAGGGTGGAGCATCATTTATAGGGATCTAAGATTTGCATAATCTCACCGGTGTCTCTGTCGTCCCAAATTTGCTGAGGACTAACCCCAAGCGCTGTCCCTGCATGGCAGAGCTCCGAGCTTCCCGAACAACCTCAGGCCCCGTCCGGGAAGCTGCGCCAGCCCTGGCTCCCTGCCTTTGCATTGAGGCAGCAGCCGCGGCTAAGACAACAGTGTTTCAGAACAGAGAGCCGCGTTGCGTCTTTAAACGTCTGTTTAGTTAGAACAGAGGCATGAAAGCACTTCTCTCGCTGAGAGACTTAGAATGTGGTTCTAGCAACACCTCACTATTTATGAACTGCGTCACTTGTGTCTGCTGTTTAGATCCATCTATAGGTCCATGGCTATTGCAGGCTGCAAATAGTTATAATTGTAAGTAGCCAAGAAGAAGAATGATGAGATTCGTGATACCTGCCAGTGTCTCTCAAAACCAAGTGCAGTCGCTGCTGATCAGCTAGTTTTCAGGTCGTTTTCTCTGCTTGTTTTATATCAGTACTTTCAATACTGACAAAGGCATGTTTCAAACATCCTCAGAACAGTATTTTCTTTTTTCCTGTTAAGCTCTACTAGGGTTTTGTGCCTTCCGCTGGGACCAGTGAGTGAGATGACCCAGGTCCATAAGCACACGTGTGGCAGGAGAAGGACCACATTCACTGTGTCATTTGCCCAGGGCCGCAAGGACTGTGCTACAGGCTTTTCCTTCCTGACCAAGCACCAGCTCGTTTACATTTTATCCCCTCTGACGTGCTGGCCGAGGGGAGAGCTGGGGGGAGAGCTGTGGGTGTGAAAGGCTGGGGGTGTGGTCCTCGTGACAGGGACCCCAGGGCGCCGGGCGAGCGTGAGGCTCTCACACCGGGGCGAGGACCATCAAGGGCCTTTTCTCTGGCTTCACTGCCGCGTAGGCGAGGTGTGTCCGGCGCAGGTCCCTCTGCCGCGCGGCTGGGAGCCCGAGGCTCCGGGCTCAGGGTCGGGAAGCGCAGGCTGGTCACCAGGCTTGGCCAGGGTCTCTGTGCGAGGGACCCCGCGGGCCATTCGCCCCGCGAACCCTAGTCCCAAGCGCTCGCCTTCACCCTATGTGTTAGAGGCTTTGTGCAGTGGCTGAGCGCAAAGCCCTCCCGCGCCCACAGTTCAGGCGCGTCCAGGCGTCCGAGTCCTGGGGCGCCCCGGGCGGCCCTGCGGACCTGGGCCAGGTCGGTGCAAGTCTGTGCGCAGCAGGTGCGTGAGCCAGGCGCTCGCCTCGGAGGACAGACCTTGGCGCTTGGCTGGCGGTCCTCAGGCCCCGCGACAGGGACTCGTGGCCTCCCTTGTCCTGCGGGTTATTCTGAGCTTGTTTTTGTGGGGGCGGCCGCACATCGGAGAGCACCGGGCACCTGCGCCCTCTTTGACAAGCCCGTCCACCTGAGCAGCCCAGGGGCAAGGGGTGGAGAAGCCTCCTCTGTTCATCGTGGGAAGAGCTTGGATGTAGAAACAGGGGGCACAGCCCCCAAAGCAGGATCGCTGGGCCATAAGCTGTTCTGTTTTTAATTTTCTGGGGTCTCTCCGCGCTGCTCTCCACAGCGGCTGCCCCCCACAGTGGCTGCCCCAGTCTGTGTCCTCGCCCACAGGGCACGAGGGTCCCCTTCCTCCACGTCCTCGCCAGCGCTTGCTGTTTGTTGGTTTATTGATGGCGGCCATTCTGACAGGTATGACGTGATACCTCATTGTAATTTAAATTTGCATTTCTCTGACAACTAGCGACATTGGGCATCTTTTCGTATGTCTGTTGGCCATCGTATATCCTCTTTGGAGAAGTATCTCTTCAGGTACTATGCCCGTTTTTTTAATTTGTTGTGTTTTTGGTGTTGAATTTTATAAGTTCTTTATAAATTTTGGATGTTAACCCCTTACAGATGTATCTTTAGCGAATATGTTCTCTCATTCTGTGGGTTGTCGTTTAATGTTGCCTATGGTTTCCTTTGCTGTGCAAAAACTTTTTAGTTGATGTAGTCCCATTTGGTTGTTTGTTTGTTTGTTTGTTTCCCTTGCCTGAGGAAATATATCAGAAAAAAATATTGCTATGGCCAGTGTCTGAGATTTTACTCCCTCTGTTTGTTTCTAGGTTTTTTATGGTTTTAAGTCTAACACTTAAGCCTTTGATCCATTCTGAACTTATTCTTGTGTGTGGTGTAAGCAGATGGTCTAGTTTCATTCTTCTGCATGTATCTGTCTAATATTCCCAACACTATTTACTGAATGGACTGTCTTTATCCCATTGTATGGTTTTGTCATATATTAATTGACAATAAAGGTGTGGCTTTATTTCTGGGCTCTCTATTCTGTTCCACTGATCTATGTGTCTGTTTTTATGCCAGTACCATGCTGTTTTGATTACTACAGCCTTATGGTGTAGTTTGATATCGGGTAGCGTGGTGCCTCCAACTTTGTTCTCCTTTCTCAAGTTCGCAAATCCACTGATTTGAAAGAACATGAGCACCCTCTGTTCATTGCAGCGTTATTTACAATCACCAAGATTTGGAAGCAGCCCACGTGCCCTTCAGAAAATGAGTGGATAAAAAAATTATGGAACATTTACACAACGGGATACTTACTTGGTTGTAAAAGAGAAAATTTTACCCTTTGCAAGAGCAGGGATGGAGCTAGAGAACATTATGCTCAGTGAAATAAGCCCGTCAGAGAAAGACAAGCACCCTATGGTTTCACTCATATGTGGAGTCTAATGAACAAACTGAATTAATAAGCAAAAGAGAGACAGACTCACAGATGGAGAGCAGATGGCAGCTCTTGGGGGTGGCCGGGGGTGGGGGTGGAGGGATCGAGCCAAAATGAAAAAGGGCTCCTGGACAGGGACATGTGGGGAGGTGGCAGACTGGGACATATTGTTTTTCTATCCTCCTCTTTCCCTCTGGTAACCACCGCAAGACTGCACGGAAAAGAGAATGTTTTGCAGGTTATGGCAGAAAAGCTCTCAAAGGAAGTCACAGTGGAGCGGAGGCTGCAGGTTCGAGGAAAGCTACACGTGCGACGTAAAAACTTAGTGTTTCATTGTTCGCGGAGATGAAGAGGTGGAATGCTAATCACATGAGTAATTGGAGTTTTATGGTATTCATTTTATGAAGAAAATGTTCTGAATTTAAATTCTATTAAATGTTAATGGTTGAGAAAATGAAGAAGAAATCACACTTACTAAGTGAACTGATCAAATTTGAAGTCTAGTTGTAAGATGGTTTATCCTCTATTTGTAAGGTCCACGTATTTAGCTACATCGGAGCCCGAAGGAGTCAAATGCGGGTTCGGCCCGGAAGCTCTCACCAGTATCACACGGACACAGGCAGGGCCTTAGTTCCTCGCGCTTAATGATAGTTGTTAATGAAACTGCTTGTTCAAGTGTTCCCTTCTCGATACTTATTTTTAGAAATAATAGAAGATTTTAGCATCCAATATGTAAGAAAACAACAAAAGTGGCTGAATACATCAACACCAAAATAAAAACCAATAGCATGGACTTTTGTTTAGAATCATGCTATCACCTTGGGAAAATCTAAATACCATTCGGCCTGAAAGGAACGGACGGCTGCCCGGTCCGCCTGTCCGACTTCGGAGGGACTGCTCCCCCACCCGGGCCCTGCATTCCACGGCGGGTGGGGGCCAAGGGCGGGCCCCGGCCAGGGGTGGAGGGAAAAGACTGAGCGAACACCATTGCGCCTCCCCTCCCAGCCAGCTGAACCCCGCCTGGGCCTGGGCACAGGCGTGCGGCGTGGGCTTCGTGGCCCCGGGGCACGTCACTCTGCTCCACGGACCTCACTGCCCACGTCCCCACGCAGGAGACCTGCCCGCCATTGAGGCCGGACGCTGCCGGGCCACAGCAAAGAGCCAGAAGATGGTAAACGCTATGCGTGGGCTTTGTGGTCGGACACAGTGGCCTCCAGGTCCTGGCTGGGGGCATTCCAGTTATGACGGCAGCTCTCCCGCCTCTGGTCCCTCCAGAGCTTTCTCAGCATCGGTGTCTTCACGTGCAGGAGGCAGATCATAATGTCACTTCCTCTGTCCCCATTTGTCTCAAAGCACAGTTGGTTCCTCCACCAAGAGGAGCTCTTTCTGCTGCTAACCTCATGCATCTCAGGCCAGTGCTGCACTCAACATTTTTAAAAAATGGATGGGAACAGACCTTGGCTGGTGTGGCTCAGTGGACTGAGCGCCAGCCTGCGAACCCAAGGGCCACCGGTTTGATTCCAGATCAGGACACAGGTCTCGGATGTGGGCTGGGTCCCCAGCAGGGGGCGCACGAGAGGCAACCACGCAGGGATGTCTCCCTCTCTTTCTCCCTCCCTTCTCTTCTGTCTAAAAATAAATATTTTTTTTTAAATGGGCCGGGCCAGGGACACAGCTGTCCCGGTCATTGGAGGCACCGGCCGCAGGACCCGACAGGCCAAGAGACCCCATACGCCCTCCTTTTCCATGGTCAACGTGGTTAGAGCGGCCTGCCTTCACTTTTCCCTGTTGTCTCAAATATGACCTCAAGGCCACCTCCAGATGGTTTTTGTGATATGGCTTTGGTTCTTCGGGGCAGGCCGCTCCTGGGGGAACCAGGGGCCCCTGTCAGGGCGCAGGGAGTCTCTGCTTCCAATTATCTCTGCCCTGTGGGCGCTTCTCGCGAAGGAGCTGCCTTTGCCAGGTTCAGGTTGCTGTTTCCTGAGGCGTTTTTCCCGTCCAGGACACCTCCCGAGACCCAGACTTCTGACAGGGCCACCACTTGGTGACACCAGGTATTACCAGACGCTCTCACTATTTGGGCTTCTCCAGAGCTGACGCTGCGCCTTGGGACCGCAGGCTCCGCAGCGGGCCGTCCGGAGGGAGGCGGGCTCGTTGAGAGGTTCCCCCTCCCTCACCCGCGGCCACTGTCGGCAACAGCGGCCTCCCGTGGACAGAAAGCGCCCGCGCGCCCGGCTGGTCCTCAGCGCTGTGCCAGAGCCGACCTCGGCCCGCGCGGACCGGCAGGGGCGGTGCCGGGACGCTCCCTGCGGAAGGGGGCCTGGGCGCCTCCCCGCGCCTCGTCTGCTCCTACTCGGGTGTCTGAACAGAGGAAGAAATGCTGAGAAGGGGGCTGTTCGAAGGGGTGGGAGCTCCAGATGCGCCACCGTTTGGCAGGATTCTGAAAATACTTCCCGGCGCAGCCCGTCAGCCGCCCGGTCAGGAGGTTAATCGCATCGCGGCGTGAGCACCGCTTCCAACGCGCCCCGCGGGTGATGGGCCAGGGACGGGCACCCAACTGGTGTGTCCGGACGGATCCCAGGAGCTGCGAGACGCCCTTAGGGTTGAGACCCGCTCTGTCTCGAGGCTGCTCGGGAGGCCTGGCCTGCCAAGCCCAGGGCGCGGCACGGGCGCGGGGCCGAAGGCCGCCCTGGGGAGGCACAGAGCCCGCGAATTCGGGCCGCGCCGCGACACGGGCGCGCGGCCCGGCGGGCGTGCATTTGTGCGATCGCAGGTCATCGAATTGCAGGATGAACTAACAACGGACCGCTTCACATAAATTTCCGATCATTGAACAAGCTCAAATCTATTGAAAAGACCATCGGGACATTATTAATTAAGGTGTGGATTCGGAAGCTTTAAACAGTGCCATACTGTGGAAGTGTCACTTTCTTTTAGCTCTAAAGGAAAAATCAGTGGCAGTTAAAGAACGAATGGACTGCTAATGTCAACTACTGCACCTGTGACAGTCAGCCAGCCTTCCCCACGGGGTCCCTTTGCGGGGACGATGGGAGCTGGGACGCAGGGACAACCCGAGGAAGCCGCCACGCAAAACCATTTTGCGACAGGAAATCAGGAAAACCTTGAATCTCCCACCCAAACCCGCCGCTGCCCCAAATACACACCCAACCACAGGCGATTGCGAAAATCTCTATGATCACGGAGCACCAACAGACGTCACCCATCAGCTTCGGTTTTTAAATAATTTATTAACCCAGCAAACCCGTTAGATTCTTAACCTTGTGAGCGTTATGCGTGTTTCAATTCCAAATTCCATTAGTAAACTGGAACTACTGAATCCGTTAGCTTGTTTTCCCATAGATCCCTGGGGCACACACCCAACGTGCTGAAACCCCCGCGCCCACAGTGAGCTTGGGATGCGACAGAACTGGCGTGACCCTCGAACGCCGGCCACCAGCGCAGCGAGTCTGGCTCTGTCTCAGCTTGGATGAGTGGTTCTAGCCACGCCACAGCTTCCTATAGGCGAGCTGAAGACAACTGTGTTTAAGGTTCTATAACAGTCAAGTGGGCTCCCACGGCACAAAGACTTTTTAATAGACTTGACAGGCAGGTGTCAATATTACGGCACCTACGGGCAGGTACAGGGCAGGGCGAAGGTTGGCGTACAGTTGTGAGTGTGCAAAACACGGAGTTTATTCTTGTATTGTTATTTGCTAGTTATTGTATTTTTTCCAATGCAGACAGCTGTACACCAACTTTGCCCAGCGTGAATTTTTCCCTCGGATGTTGCAAACGAGGGGACACGCAGCTGACCCAGAAGCAAGCTTGTTACGGAATAAGTGAAACTCGCCGTGGGCTGCTCCGTCCTGTCTTTCCTACCGAGGAGGTTGGAGGGAGACACTGTGGTAGTTTCAGAGAAACATCACTGTGGTGAGCATGATTCGAAAGACGTTTCTAGGCACGTGGACGCATGTCCCAGGGAGACAGGAGGCAGATGAATTTTCTGACAAGTTCAATCTGGCTGAGTCGCACCTTCCTGCTAGCTGTTGAAAGTAGCTCTTTATCGCCCTTGTCTGTGGCTCCGATGATGCCCAGCAGCAGCTGGCAGGACAGACTGCCATGTAAGTAAGGTTCTGGACTTCAAACCCCCACCTGAGGTGCCTCCTCGCAGCCAGCAGGTTCAGCGTGGTGCAGAGGTGGCCAGTTTCCAACTTGTGGCTCCAACAAGATGTGTTTTGTTCCATTAAAAAACACCCCGGGTCTCCCACAACAGATGGGATTCGGCAACGGCACCCACGCTGGCCATTCGACCGGAGCGCGTCTAACAGAGGCTGGCCGTGACTGGCCGCGACCGGCCGCGAGCCCGCGGCACAGGACGCAGGGCTTCTATATGGGGAGAGTTTTCTCTTTAGTAAAATCAATACCAGCTAAGCTGCTTGCTGAAAGGCACCTCTTGAAGCACTGTAAACATCATGATCAAGAAATTCGACGGCAACCCCTTCTATCAGGATGGCTAACCGCCTTCCTCTTGTCTTGAAGCCGAGCTGAACAGAAGCACAAGTCAGGGTCTCCGGGGTCAACGCCCGAGGTAGGGGCTTTTACTCCCTGCCCGCACGGCCGTGCTCCTTGGCAGCAGGTGAGGCAGAAAGTGAGACAACCACCTGCCTCACACCCAGCGGCCTCCAGCGCAAGCCCTGGCTCTGCCCCTGGCTGGCTCTGTCCCCGCCGTGTAGGGACACAGGTGTCTCAAATTTCCACTCATAACACGGCGCTGAAGCTACTCCGTGCTTTATTTTGTTTTGTTGGTTTTAGTTAGTCAAGAAACTTGCATTGGATACTCAGCATATGCCAGTCACAGTGCAAAATTTGGGGGATAAAAAGTCGTCTGCCGTACGAGGCAACCGAAGGGCCGGAAGTGACCGAGCGCCGAGGCGCTGTGGCAGTGTTTGTTCGACGGGCTGTTTCCTACGGCGGTGACTCCCTGTCCGGATGGCCAACCCGTGGTGGCTCGGGCTGCTGGCTCTGGCCCTTGGCTCCTTATAAAATGAAGTTCCTGATAATAGTCGTGGGTTTGGTGCAGGCTCTTATTATTTCAGGAAAAAAAGCGCCTTTTAATAACGAAGCAGACACTGCACCGAAATTATCAAGCTTCTGTGCTTAGGGGTATATAATTATTATATGCTTATCAGGATGTCTGAATGTTAGTTACATATAACCCTGGTGAAAAACATAGGAAATAAATTCATAATTATGAGTTATGAATTATAGTTTATATGGTAGGTAGGATATAGCAAAACATGGAGTCCACAGTGGAATTGTATTATAATTGAACAAGGTGATTTAATGTTTTGTATTTTTTAACATAGTTGACATTCAGTATCACAGGGGTCCCAGGTGTACACCACAGTGATGAGGCATGTACCTTATGCAGTGACCGCCCCTGGTAAGTCTAGAACCCACCTGGCAGCGCGTGTAGTTAGGACAATATTACTCACCGTATTCTGGACACGTTGATGTTTACAGTCCCTTTGAACCGTAAAATGTTAAGTTTCTTTGTACCTCTGGGTTTCCTCTCCAGATTTCAGAGTTTAAAATTCCAATTTTCAGTTCTTCAACCTGACGGTGGTCTCAAATTCATATATGATTTCCTGCACATATGCGTATGTGTATATATGTGAAATAGCATAGCATAGAGAGCCTTCAAACTGAATTAAAAACACATAATTCAGCACCAGAGTCCATGTGACAATAAGTAATGAGTCACACATTATAAGCCACCACAGCAAAATAATTAATCACTTCCTTAAAAAGCCCCATGAAACCTCAGACGGCAATCTCAGACGGAACTCACTGCAAGAGCAGCCAAAACACTGCCATAAAATTCTTAATATTCAAATTAAACTTGAAGTATTTTTGTACCAGACAGAAACAACTGTAATTAAAAAAAAAAATGAGGAGAAGATTCCCAATGATTCAAACGGTGATTTATATGGCACTAAATCCCCCCGAAGTGTCCCAGTATTAATTGCAGCTACACAGCACATCCCATGAACGCCACGCAGTTCCCTAGGAACACGAGGACATTGTTCTGCTCTTTCTTTCACTGTCTTGTCAGAGAGTCATAGGTTTGCAGCTGCCCTTTAAATACTTAGGTGACAAAATGAGTGAACCAAGCCTGCAAGAGCCGTTCAAAGTGCTGCTAAAATTGGGGGCACTTGAGTTGTTTGGGATAACTGCCTATTTATAACCCAATTATCCGAGACCACAATAGAAATGAGCCTACCTACGACCACCCCCCACCCCGGAAAAATGTGCCTTACAGGTCAGCGCATCACACCCCCTCCAGCTGCGGTCCAAGCCGTCTGTAGATAAACAGAGGAGAGTGGCCGGCGCGAAGCCGCAGCCGCGGAGGGGACGCGGGCGGAGTCGGGGACGTCTCCACGCTGGGAGCCGGGGAAAGAGGTCTGTGGGGACAAACAGGACTCGGCGTCGCTCCCAGAGTCCCCTCCCCCCAGAGCAGGGACAGCCGGTGGCACAGCTCAGAACGTGAGTGTCACGGGTGGGGGAGCAGCAGCCCGCTGGTCCCCGGGCCTCCTTCTCCGCGCCAGAGCCACAGCTCCTCGGAGGGACCCCAAGAGTCTGGGTGGCCGAGATGCATGAGGCTGTTGATCAATCACATGATCGTCCTGGAATTACGTCGCTGAAAGAGAGTAATGTAAAACCAAGGCCCAGAGGTCTCTAGTCTGGTGTTTTTGTTAGTATTTCTTTGGGAGGGAAGGTCCCTGCCTAACGAAGTACAAAAGCTCCTCCGGGGATGTTAGACAGAGCAGAACAAGGTATCCACCAGAAAACCTGAAACGCGCGCAGGAGGCATCTGGGTTAGATTATTAATTGCAAGGCGTTCCCCGGAGCTTATCCTGCTGGGGCGCGGCCCTCGTTCCAGGTGGAAGGGAGCCGGGCCGCAGCCCCGGGGGCGACAGGGGGCGCTGAGCGCAGGACCCGGTGTGCGGGAGACACGCGTCCCGCGACCCTGGGAGGGAACCGCCCCGCCCGGCCGGGAGCCGAGTCCCGGAGCAGCTGTGGTCTCCGCGGCCCGGCACGCTCCGGGCGCTGGGCAGAGGGGCGGCCGCCTCCGGGCCGCGGCCGCCCTTCCGACGTCATCACATCCCACTGTTTCCTTCACAACCTCGTCACCTGATGCGCCTTGCGACGCGGTGCAGGCGCAGCCCTGGCCTGTCCTGGCTCATCCCTCCGTTCCTGCGTTCGAGGCCTGTTCCCTGGGCCTGTTCCGGGTCAGAGTCTCGGGGCTGCAGGGAGCCCCCGACTCGGCCATCGCCCTCCGGCCGCGTGGAGGCAGGAGGAGAAAGACAGATTCTCAACGCGCAGCTCTGCTACAGCGCGCTGCCCGCGTGGGGGGCGTCAGACAGGCGCACGCGTGGCCCAGTTCGGGTGGTCGTGGGGTTTTTCTGTACGCACGTAAGGTTTAAGCGACGTTCGGAAGGACAGATATTTATTACCGTATTTTGCCTCATATAATGCAGATGTTGTTGCCCAAATTTTTGAGGGAAAAATAAGGATGGGCCTTCCACATGGGTATAATGATTACATACCATGGGTATAATGACGGGCATAATAACCCCGTGTATAACGCGCACAAAAACGTGGGTGCGCACTATACACGGCGAAATGCAGTCATGCGAATCCGGGCGCGGTGATCGAGGACATTAAAATAGTACCACGCCCAAGTGCCACTCACATTTGCTACAGTAAGAATAGGACGGGCACTTGACCTACTTTATTTACTAGACACTTGAACTTCTTAAAGCCAGTCAACATTGGTCCTTTCACATAATTGTTTCCGAAGCTGAAGAGGAATTGTCGCCACTTCCGCCTATGGATCGTTTCCAGAAAGTGCTTCACACTGAAATGAAAATCTATTTAATTACGGAATAAGTCACATTTGACAAGAAAATGCATTACATAACCAAACAAAAAGAACTACGTCCCCTTAAATGGGATTGTGAATTGTCTGAACAATGGCAGGTTTGATTTTTGTTTTTGAAATGTTTGGATTTTAATTTAAACAAGTCAATGCCAAAATATAAGTAACTAAAGATAGTCAGAAGGCCACGGAAACTAGCTTTTTCTACGTACTAACATCTAACGTGACGAGAGAGATTTTATAAGAGACTCTTGAAGCGGCAACACAGATGCTGTTAAAAAATGAGCGGATGACGACGCTGGGACGACGGCAACGACAATAGGGGCGACGGTGTCCGCAGGGCTGGGCGCCCGGAAGACGCGCGCCCCCTCGCGGCACGCGGAGGGCAGACTCAGCGCTCAGCCCGCGCCGGGGCCGCCGCAGCCCGCTCTCCCGGGACTCCCGCCGGGTGCCGGTGCCGCGCTCGCTGCCCGGAAGGTGAGGCGCTGAGAAACAGCCTCCAAAGGGCAGGACGCCGGGCTCGCCTTCCTAACTGACGGGGAAGTTCCTTAGGGGCGTGTATTTGTTGATCTTTTTTTTCCTTAATTTTGACTAGGTTTTTTTGTTGAATTCGCTTCCCACCCACGTCCATGTTTTTGATTTGCTTTGACCGATCCCTTTTTAAAAATGTGCTTCAGTGTTTCAAGCGGAGGGGAGCTCCGCGCAGGAGTCACACGAGTGGGCGGCAGGGGCGGCGTGGGGGAGGGGGCCGGCGTGGGGGCGGGGGGCCCGGCGTGGGGGCGGGGGGGCCGGCGTGGGGGCGGGGGGGCCGGCGTGGGGGCGGGGGGGCCGGCGTGGGGGCGGGGGGGCCGGCGTGGGGGCGGGGGACCGGCGTGGGGGCGCCGCCGGGCCGGGCAGGCCGCCTCGCTGCTGCTAGCACCCTCGCACAAAACATCAGAGAAAGCGGGGAAGGTCGGAAGGGAGCGGTTCTTCCCCTGCTGACGTCCTGTCCTTGTCATTTTGAATAATGTTTTCTCGAGGGGACACCCCTACTCTAAGACTGAATTCACAGAAAAAGGGCAGCGGACATGTCGGTGCTGAGTCTCGTTATTAATTACTGAATATCAAGGGAGGCATGAGAAACAGAGCAGGTTTTAATTTTCTTCCCAGCTCATAAACTTTTAAGAAATAAGTTTAAAATTATTTACAGGGGGGAAAAACCTCACGTTGGTGCAAAAGCCAACTGTAAATAAAATTTTACCCCCAGTCACCATGTACAACAGCCCGTGTTTTCCCTGCGACTCCCTATGTCTTCAAGCCCCGTTAGAGACTCCGGTGTTTAGCATGGCGTGAGCCTCGTCAGGCCAGTTTGTGGCCTAAGTGGCGCATGAGAAAAGGGGACACGACCCCACACTAACCCGGAATTCAATCAGGATGTTCAGTGATTCTCTCGGCGCCTGACCTCCAAGCGGTCGCTCTGCGGTTGACAAGTCTTGATACAAAGTCGCTGATTCCGTGTCACAGACAGCTGGCTAAGCCCATCGCGTGTGATAGATTTGTCCGTTAGACACTTCATCAATACTTTGACCTTGAAAAACTTCCAATTCACCCACCGTGTCAGAGTCGCTCCTTGTGTGTCTGGCAGCACCTGGCCGTTTCGGCGTCTCCCAGGGCGATGGAGGTGGAAGGCTGGGACCGCACTTCCAACACAGACGCGGCACCGACCGCCACGCAGCACGGAGGCTGATTACGCAGCGCCTGCTACGACCCCCCTGGCCTGGCTGATGTCACTGCCCCTAATGACAACCTTCACTCCATCAAGTCTCTCTTGTCAAATCAGTACAAAAAGTGCCATACGCACTAGAACTGGCAACGGTCATCGGGAAGGTCTGAGTTCATGGGCAGCACTACCAGCCTCATCGTGTGGAACCTAACGAGAACACCACAGCGATCTTTCCGAGTCCCACCGCCGTCAGGGATTCCTAGCTGTTGTCGGCGTCGCTGCTTGTACCTGAGGTGCTGGTCGTCAGCCTGCCCGCAAACTGTCCTCCCACGCAGCTGAGTGTTTTGAGCCAGAATTCTTGCAAATTTTGAAAGGCTCACGTCCCTTTCAACTGTGTTGACCACCGGCCCCTGACTGTTAAAGACACATCTCCAAGAAGCAGCGAGGGAACTCATTATGAGAACGTTTCAGGCACAACAATGCCACACAGCTCCCATGTCCGTGGGACAGGAAACAGGCTGGGGGACAGTGGCTGGTGCCAACGGCCCCAGAGGAGCCCCCCCCACGAATGGAAACAGCAGGCTCCTCGCATGTACTGTGCCCTGTGGCCTCGCTTTAGTGGTGCTGGAGGGACGTGTCTGTCTACAGTGTTTTCAACCCCCCAGCAAAGCTTTGAAGGTTGGGATTCGTTTTTAGACTCCCTTCCTTCTGCCGTTTGGAGACTGCCGCCGTGTCGAGGGGCCTCTAACTGGGCGTCCCCGTGAGCTGGGACTGACTCCATGTGGCTGAATTTAGCGGACGTAAGGTTAAGGGCTCACAGCGACTTGGCTTCCCAGAGGCAGCTCATGGGACGGCGAGCTCAGGCTCGGCATTCTGGGTCGTTCTGGCTGCAAGACACTGAAACCCAGCTCTGAGGGGCTTCGAAAAGAGACATGGGCGGACCCCTTGTCAGGGGAGTGTGGGGTATGCACAGACCTGATCAGAAGCGAGAGGCTGCGGGCGCACTTGGGAGCCAGGGATGAGCAGCTCTGGGCTCCTCGGGGACCTTGTGTTTCTGTCTTGTTTTGTGTGCTGGCCCAGTTTCCTTCTCCTGAACAGGAGTGAACAGCAGCCACCTATTAGTGGTCCCACCGGAAAAGCTCACGGTGTCTCTAACTGTCCTCGGATTGATACCGGGGAAACCCCTGATGTGCCCGCCCTTTGGGCCAATTGCCGTTTGCTTGGGAAATGGGTTATATCGGTTGCCAGGTTTGTTGCTCACCCCCATTGCCAGGGGCGCTATAGCAGCAGTTGTAGGGTTCGGGATAGAAAAAGCCAGCTGGATGGACAGACAGGCAGACAGAGAAGTGGCTAACACAGCCGAAGGCAGGCCCTTGCTGAGCCGCCTCGGCCACAGCACTGCAGGTGCTCCTCCGGACGCTGAGCGCCAGTCCTGGGGACAGCGAGGAGCTGGCCGGTCGCGGGGACGGAGGCCGGGCCCATCCGCTCTGCTTCCCAGCGGCCTGGCAATGCGGGAAGAGCCACACTGCAGGTCTGGACTTCATCTTCCTCATCGAGGGCTAACTTCAAGCTTGTGATTCTATCAAGTTCCACGTCTGTGGATAGAATTCCTGCTCCTGAGAAGCTCCTGTTCTTGCAGAGCTCAGGTGAAGTTATATCGAGCTGAATTTTGCCTCTGTTACAATTCAGTATAGAAATTAAGACTGTGCTCTGATATCACTTAATCCTGAATTTAAATCGTGCTATTTCAGCAATAAACGCCGTCTCTCTCTGTCTGTCTGTTTCCTTGTCTATGAAGTCAAGGTGATAATTGTACTACCTGGTAAGGTTGTTCAAAAGATTTAATTAGAAAATACACACAAAGTGTTTGGCAAAGAGCCTGGCGCACGCATGCACTGAGCAAATACAGGCATTGCTCTCCTCGTTACCACTGTTTTCACTTTTTGTTCATTTCCCAAATTTTTAGCCCTACTCTCAAGAGCCACAGTGAGTAAAAGAATCTCTGTTCAGTTAAAGGCTGCGCGTGTTTCGGCCCCTCCCTACTTTGCCGCTGTTACTCCTTCTTCCGTGACCCAGCCATTCTTTCCGCCCTCCCTTACCGGCTAGAGTCCCTTCCAGAGGTTCTAGCTCAGAGGCAAGCTGCTGCCATTCAACTGTGCTTTGAGTAATTTATCAAACAGTTATATCACAACATAGCAATTTCTTCCCTTTTATTGTCTCCTTATCCTTCCCCATTTACTCCCCATACGCTCTTTCACCCCCCACGCCCCCCCGGCACCCCCACACTGTTGCCCATGTCTTGTCTTTTTCTTTTTGGCTCGATCTCTCCACACCCCCAACCCACCCCCCAACCCAGAGCTAAAATGTTTAAGGTGGTGGCAACAGGCAGGTGCAGGACGGGGACGTGGGGGTCGGGGATGGCCAGCTCGCGGATACCACTAGGCCGCACGGCAGGGCGGTGGCCCAGTAACTGGATCACCTTTTCATCATGATGGAAGCTGCTTTTGATCATCGGTTTTCTCGCACAGGCTATTGCCTGGGAGAAGGGGAGAAAATCACCGCTGTTCTAAATGCTGTCTTCAGGATGCCAACACATGCCGTCAACTGCATCACAAATTCCACCGAAGCCACTCACAATGGAGCGGCCGCCGTCCGCCTGGGGGTGGGCGTGTCTCACGGGGCGCGTCTCACGGGCCGCGCCGCGAAGGCTGCCATCGTCGCTGCGCCGCACGGTTTGCTGTTTGTGTGTTTTCTGTCTTAAGTTTATAGGCCTTTATGCATAGTGATACCCTACGTTAACTTTAACATACAAATTTAACATGGGAATCTTTTGTCCCATTATTCCTACAACCTCAAAAATGCGATAAGGCAAGAATGATGATCGTCACCCAAGGAACTCGCTCCAAGTCCCAGTGAGTAGATGGGCGGCGAGCCTTGCACACCGACATTACACCTCCACGGAGGTGTTCTTTCCAAAAGAAAACCTTGCAATGCAGCTGTTCTCTTTTTCTAATGTTGCTGGAGATTCTTTAGACAACTTGTCAGTGTTAAGGTGGCTCATTAATGCACCTACAGATCAGTGGGATTAAGTTGAAACAATTCTTAAAATTAAAATTCCAGTGAGGATTCCCTGAGGGGTTCCATGACCTGAGCCAGAAGTGTTTGCAACAGCAGACCCTGGTGCGCAGCTGGTACGGCTCTGCTGTATTTTCCGTCTTCCGCCGCCTTTCAGTTTCTATTGCAACACCCTCCGAGATGCTCCTGATACACTAATTTCTGTAAAAGCACATACAGCCTCAGAGTTCATGCAGCGGTAGCCAGGGTCCACGGCGCGCTGGGAGAGGACCCCAGCTCCCCGCTGAAATACCAACTAAGCACAACTACGTGATCTGTGATCAACGTGCAGAGGACATGCCAGGGGAGGGAGGTGCACGCACGTCCACACGGGGCGTTCCCCTCCTGGAGGCACGTTCGCTAGGAGAGAGCGAACCCGTGCACGAACCGCGCGGCTGGCTGGGCCGTGAGGGGAAGGAAGTGGCAGTCGCTTCGTAAATGTGTGTTCCAGCTCAGGAGCAGCCTCTCTGAATAACAACCTCCTTTTAATAGCGGCATCTCAGACACTTGATCCACAGAGGGAAGTAATTAAATTTAATAGACGCAATCCTCATTTTGAGGATACCCTCAATTTAAAGTAGCAGGGAGCATAATTAAGTCTAATAGAAACCATGGCTTGAGAATGAAGAGGCGCCGGCAAGCGGGCGCAGAGCGCGTCCCCGCGACACCACGGACCGGGCAGCCTGGTCTCACACCACAGTTGCTTCCTGTGGCTCCAGCAGAGCCAAGCTTGGGGGTTGGGATTTGTTTATTTACTCAGTTTGAATTACATTTACAATTGGAACCGAGTGCACAAAAACCACAATATTAAGATGAGCTTAAAGCTCACACATCACCCAACACGAAGGAAAGCGGAGAAGTGAAATAATTAATGGGGTGTCTCTAACCCAGAGTATGTTCTGAAATGTACAGGTATTTGAATTAGAAAACACAGAGCCTGAAGCATCAAATAATTGTCTATGTTCCACAATTGTCTATCTCACATAGTTTATTCATGAATATATTCAGCATGAAAGTAAGTCACTGTGACGTGTAGGTGGACCATAATGTAACAGCCCCCTGTCCGTTATGGATAAGGCCATCTTGGCCTGTGGGTTGAGAGTCCTTACTTTTTACCTTGTTTCTATTTGTCGTATGTATGTTGTTCATTCTACAATGTGCTGTTTAGCATGCAGACAACTGGGGGAATAATTAAATGAACAAGATCTGTTTCTTACCAAGGAAGAGCTTGGAGAATAGCAGAAGAGATAAACACGTGAAAACAATTGTGGACAAATGGATTTAATGTTGGAGTGGAACGCACTGCGAGAGATAAAGGCGGAGACGTGAATGTATCTTCGTCAACCAGAGAAGAGCTCCCAAATGAGCCCACGTTTTCCCTGGGTCTGAACGGAGAGCAAAGCCCGAGGGCGGAGGCAGCTGTGGAGCGAGCGGGGCGGGCGAGGGGCTTGCTGATGGCCCGGGCACTTCTTGGCGAGCCCAGTGCGTGCGGGACGCGGGGCGGATGGCGCGGCCAGGGCTCCGGGGGCCCTGCGGGGTGGGAGGCATGGAGGAAACAGCCAGGCAAGGAGGTAGGAAGCCGTCGAGGATGCCCGCGCGGGTTCGATTCTGCCCTCGAGGGGTAATCTTCCTCTCTCTGATTTCTTTTCGTTTCTTTGACTTGGGAACTCATCTTTTGGCCCCGGCGTTACGCGCGCTCTGCTCTCGCCTTGCACAGGGGGCCCTGTGTCTCTTTTTGTGCAGTGTCTTTCATTGATGGGGCTGAGTGACTATAACAGGAAAGCAGCCGGTCCCCCACTGCAGGTCATAATTTTGAATGGATGACGCTAAGAGAATTTAAGGTATTATTGACGCCTTTAAGAAATTTGTCCTTAAGGGACGGGGGAAGGTAGAAGAAGCGATAAATTGTGAGGCAAAGAGACTTGACTTGGGGCGGTGAACACAAAATACAATACATGGATGATATATTATAGAACCGAACACCTGAAACTTATATAATTTATTAACCAATGTCACGCCAATACATTCTGTAAAAATTTAAAAACACTTCGCCCTCCAGCGGTATCCCTGGAATTCTTTCCCAGGACAGCTAGGCCTCGGGGAGCCAAGGGCCAGCGAGCGTGGAGACCGGGGCGCGGAGCCCCCTCGGAGCAGTGGGCCCCATGCGGGGGTCGGGGGAGGAGCGATTTTCAAAGGGGAGTCGCGTTGTCATGAAGAGAGAAGATAATGGATTCTCGACAGCCGAGAGAAAGCGCGGGTCCCTGTAGCACCCGCCACTCCTCCGCAGATTTCCAGGGACTTCCCACGTTGTAAAAATTCTGGACACAGACAGACTGTGACTCGGCATTTCCCATGTCTTCAGGTAGACTTTTCTCTAAGACGCAGCCCTGCCTTGTGGGAACAGAGACTCGTAAATAAAGGAAGATGGCTTTCGTCTCAAGGGGGAATAAAGAAATTAGTGGAAACATATTTTTTTCAGTGGAAGAGGCCGCGATCAGATTGAAAGCTGTTGTATGGATAAGCATCCGGCACGCGCTCCCTTTAGGGGAAGGCGAGGCTCCACCGGCGGCACGTGTGCAGGTGTCTCCTGGAGCTGAGCCAGACCCAGAGAGGCGGGTTGTCATGGGCTTGTCAGCTCAGAACCGGCCGCCAGAACTCCGATGCCCTCGGCCCTGACACAGCGACATCAGACTTCCCGCTAATGAAAAAGGCCGCGTTGCCCAGGCTCACCTGGAAAGCTGGATGGCAACTGTGTTTGGTGGTGATCTGCTTAAGACGCATGGTTTTTAATTAGACCCTGGGTTTGAAAGCAATAAGGGTCAGTGAAGGAAAAAAAAGAAGAATTAATCAGACCCCAGCTATGCTGCTTCATCTTTACAAAATTCAATTATTTCTATCCAGTGCAGCAGCAGAAACATTTGGCAACTGATTAAAACAATTCTTAAAGCAAATTATAGCACTGTCAGAAAACAAGAAATAAGAATGTCACAACACAAGGACATTTCTATGCAAAATGCCTTGCAAGTGTCTCTGACAGATGATTTCTGTCTGCTTGTTATATTAGTTTCATTAATTTGGTCCACATCAATCAAAAAAAAAAGTACTTCCTACTTCAAATTTGCTATTTCAAATACAAATACTCAAATGAATAATATTCCCAAAGATAATCAAAGTAGCCACGCAGGGAAGTTTTATGCTTTAATTTTATCCACGCTTACGCAGCACCATAAAACCTAGGTGCAGGGTTACAGCTCTAGAGATCCCCACATAACTGCATTTTTGGGGCAGTAAAGTTACATCTGTAAGATTTCAGCTACTAATACCTAAATGCCAAGAGGCATAGGTTTTACTTATTGCTTTCCGGTCAGAGCGCCACATAACAATATGTTATTTGTGATATATTTGAGGTGCATTTAAGAAAGTGAACTGTGATCTATATAGATCTGATCCATGAGTCCTAAACTATGGCATTTTGACTTCAATTTCAGTGTTATTTATACTTTGTTTTTTAGGAGATTACAGCTTTTCCTTCTCTTTTAAAGCTGAAGACAAAGTCAAAGGTACACGTTACGGAAAGACGGACACATAGGTTGGTCATAAAATAAGGTTATCCGCAGGGACCCTGGATTCTTATTAGAGTCCTTGCCCCACATCAGGATTGGCGCGCTGGGGTCTCGGGCCTAGCCGCGCGAGGTCGGCGAGCGAGGCGTGCCCTGCCCAGGCACCGGGACCTGCTGCAGGGAGGCGTTGCCTTGTTTACGCCGGTTGCTCGGCACAGGCGGTGAGGTCGACCGGGAAGACAACGCGAGAGCCGCCAGCAGCGGTGTTCATCGAGATGCTCAGACTGCCTGGTAAAACGGGACGCACCCAGTGCTCAGCGAGTCACGGAACCGGGTCTTTCGAGAAATAGAGAAAGAACTTGAACCATGGAGCTTTATCATTATACCTGCTGTATCGGCACGTGTGATGTTGTGTGAGTCGGATTTCCTTAAGTAATAAAATCTCAGTTGCGAGGGCTTAAGGGATGGAGCGATGATCATAAGGGGTAGAGGATGGATTGATAAATAGATGATGGATATAGATGGACAGACAGACAGATGATAGATAGGTAGATAGAGACAGACAGACAGACACGGACAGATGATAGATTTCTTTGGCTCAGGAAAAACTTTCAGAGGCATTTGGCTTTGACTGAGGAGCTCAGATGAGGCGATCTGTGTTTATTCTCTCACACACACTCACATGCACATGCACATGTCTGTCTTCCGTGGTACTGACTCCTTCCTCCAATAGCTCACTCGCTGTATGGAGTTGACGCCGAAATGCCTAGGTTTACACATAGTAGTCCTGGTGGAAGAGAGATTATCTCTGTTTTTGATACTTACAAAGTGGCCACAGAATTGAGATGCTTTCCTAACCTCGCTCACTCCCCACAACCGTGGCCTGTGGGAATGGATTGGGCTGGCCGGCCTCATGAGTTTGTCTCCGGCTCCAGAGACGTGGGTCAGCCCCCCTGGAACCACAGGGCGGGAACGCACAGGGACACGGTCATCCCAGGGGACAGCAGGGCCCATCCATCAGAACAGGACGCGACGGTCTGACAAGTACAGCCACGGTGTGCAGGCGCCGCGAGACACGGGAGAGGAAAGTAGGAGGGAAGCTTACGCAGTATCACATCACGCCTGGGGTATGATCTTCCTTGCGGTCTCTCTCGCCTTTCATGCCTACAAATCTTGCACAATCCTTAGCGGGCACTAAACTCGTGATAATGCCCCTCAGACGGCAGGAGGAGCCCGGGCTTATGGGGAAGGCACCTCAGGACAAGGCTGGGCACGCATGGAACGGGCCAGCTGGGTGCCGTGGACGCGCTCGGAATGGGCCAACTCGGTGCGGTGGGTTTGGAGTCACACGGCACGAAGACTCTCACAATTCTGGCCCCGCGTTGCCAGCTCTCTGCCAGCCGTCTCCACACACCCCACATGATGAATCAATCATTTGAAAACTGAACGCCTCCCGTGTGTCCCAGGCTGAATGGGTTCCCCTTCCTGCCAAGTGAGTCATCTCCTCGCCTTCTGTTAAACGCCTCATGATTCCTCCTTGGAAGCCTCCTGTTCCGTCTTCCATGAGACACTCCTTTTGTGGCTGTTAATTTCAACATTGACTTGAATGGCCGTAGACAATGTGCTGCTACTCGGGACGGGCCTGCCTCCCGCCTCGGCCGCCGCGTCTCCTCCGTCTGTGAGCAGGCAGCGCCCCTCGGTGTCCTGCGCGTTCACCTGTGCACGCACGTGCACCCTCGGTCGGCCGAGGGCAGGTTCCGCTCGTTAATACGCCGTCTCGGCTATTGTACGGTTGTTTCAAAGAGAAAAAAACACCTTTATCTCTTAAAATGGATGATAACATGATACAATATCATGTGACACATGTATGTTAGCAGTCCTCTCTGTTGAGTACATAGTTTCAACATTTTTTGCTATTGTAAACAATGGTTCGATGAATGACGTACAAACAGATTTGTCCAGAAAATAGCCAGCCAAGCACTGTGAAAAAGAGACACTTATTGAAGAAGGCACATTGTGCACAGGACAATGGCTCCTCAGTCCCCTTCAAAGGAGGCAGCTTGGCACCTCAGTACCTCGCACAGTTCTCCCAATTGCCATCAGCTGCCCCCTCATATTTTCCTGAATCTCATCGATGGTCTGCAATCTCTTCCCTTTCTAAGGTGATTTTGGTTTTGGGGAAAAGCCAGAAGGCACAGGGCACCAAGTCTGGGCTATAAGAGTGGGCAAAGTCACCTGGGTGATTTATATTTTGCCAAAAAAAACTCTGCACAAGACGTGATGCGTGAGCGGGAGCATTGTCGTGATGAAGCTGCCCGTCACCAGCGGCCCACAGCTGCAGGCTTCTGAATTAAATCTATAGTTTCCGTAGAGGGATGTTCAAGCTTCATGCAAAATTCAATGCAGATGTGTTGCTCTATTTGCTTAGTCATTTTGAATGTGATGGCCACACAGTGCACATGCTCACTCAACGGCGTCTACTGCCCCCACTGACGAGTGCAGTGAAGGCGTCATTGTTCACACATGCGCACTCCAGTCCTCTGTCCTTGGCCACCAGGTGACGTCGATGTTGCGCAAACCGTTCTCGTTATATTAACCAGGGCTGGACTTTTTCCGGACAGACCTTGTATATCATATATCTACTTCTTATTGAGATTTAAGTGCTCTCTACTGAGCTTATATATAAATAGAAAGGCTATTAGAGGCTTACCCGTAAATTCTAAATATGTTTTATCCAAGTATGTAGTTTGCTTTCGACTTTTCCTTGGTCACACAGAATTTATTTTTATGTAGCTGAATGTATTAACTTTTCTTTTATGGATTTTGGGTTCAATATGGTTAGACAGGCCTGAAACAAAACAGATCTTTCATGAAAACCCTGTAGCAAAGCTGCGGTTCTCCTGTTAGAATCCTCCCTGAATCATTCTCCTCCCTCTCACAGGGCTCACGGCCTTGTTCCTAACATTCTCTCAGCGCATTTTCATTCAATGGAGATAAATCTCCAGCATCGGCCTTTTCAAATCTCTACATGAACATGTCTAATGCAAGCAGGGGCTCCCTTGTGCATGCTAACTGGCTGTCTCTACAGGATCGTTTTTAGGTGAGGATTAAGACTTGAGCGCAAACCTCTTTTCTGCGAAGGGCTGGGAAAGCTGTCTTTTAAGAGATCGGAGAGACACACCGACTGACTTTCGCAGGGACAGAGTGGGTGGAGAGTTCGGAAGGACAAGAAGGATTCTCAGCCCCGGAGGCTCTGACCCTGCCGCGCAGTGCCGAGCCTTGGTGCTCCACAGTGAAGCCGCCGGGCGCGGGCCAGCTGCCCTGCCGCTGGGCTGCCGAGACAGCCTCCCAGCCCCAGCTTCCTCAGCCAAGCAGCGGGCTTAGCAGGACCTCTCCGTTCAGCCACCGTGAGGAGCCAGCGAGGGGCGTGGGCAGCCCCTGTCTGTTTTCACTGGAATCGTCTCCTGTGCCGCATCAGGTGGATGGAAACCGCCCCACGCAGGGAGCGCGCACTGGGCTCCACGGTCGGCCTCCGTGGCAGAAGCGGGCTGAGCCCGGGTTGCACACACCACACGCACACGCGGGGGCAGGCCGGGCAGCGCGAGGACACCGTGGGGAAGCCACGCCTCCCTGGAGGCAGAGGATTCGGAAACAGCCCCGATGAGGCGCTGCGGGTTTTGTTGGCCCGCGGGAAGGGGAGGCGACCGAACGACGTGCCGTGCCCAGGCAGGGCCCCGGGACGGCAGGAGGCGGCCGGCGCTCTGCGCGTCCCTTGCTCGAACCTGACGTGTGAGGCAGAATTTTGGCCCTGAGCCTCCTCTCTCCAAACGCACCTGCCAGGTGTCTCCAGGGGGACAGCAGACACATGTTTCTTTCTATCATCAAGGGAACCAACTACACGTGGAGATCAGACCAAAACCCCAGAGCCCATGCGTAGGGGTAACCAATCCACAATCCAGCTAATCATCCCTGCATTTCATTACACTTGTAAAAAGCGTGGCGCTTTGCTTCTGGTAACTTCCAGCAAAGTACTGTGCACACGCTCGCCACCTCGCCATGCGGACAGGCCCTGGGGGAAGACCCTTCCCTGAAGTCGGGGGCCTCCCAGGTCCCTGGGCCACACAACGCACCCCGACCCGACCCAGGAGCCCCGGAGGGGTGGGAATAAGGGGGCACGGAAGAACAGCCAACTCCTCACCTAGGAGACGGGGACTTGAAAAGGCCAACGGGAGTCCTGGCGTTTGGAGAGCAGCAGGGATGGAAGGGCGGGAGCGCCCGCCTCTTCAGCTCGGAGAGGACAGCAGGCTGGACGCAGGCAGCTGTGCGTGGCACAAGGACAGAGCATGCAGAACGCAGCGTGTGTGCATCCGCGTGTAATGCGCAAATGGAGGGGCATACATGTTATGTGCATTTTGCTCAAAATTTGAGTGGGCATGTGCATGTGTGTGTGGTCGTGTGTTTGTGCATGTGCCTGTGTGGGCAGTTGTGCATGCACATATGTGTGGCTGTGTGTGTGTCAGATCCGTGTGTCTGCTGCGCATGCTTCTGATGAGCGTGGCCCGTGGAACATGCCGGAATAGCCAGAAGCCGTGCGCTGGGCCCAGAGGCCGCGTGCGCCGTGGCCTTCACCTGCGGCTGCCTCGCTGGTGGCTGGAGGGCGAGGGCAAATGGTTCTGACTTCAACGCAAGCAGGTGCAGCCAGAAAAAATCAAAGGGTCCATTCTGTTGCCGGGGCACGTCTGACCGTGTCTTCTGCCCAGTTTCCACGTCTAACGTGTCTCCTGGGTTTTCAAAGTCAGGCTCTGGATCCGGGACTCCGGACCCAGTTCCTTCCTGCACCCGGCACTCGGTCCGCACCATCCAGACACACCAGGCGCGCGCCGCTGTTCACCAGGCACAGCGCTGGCCCCGCCCGGGCCTCGCGGGGTGGGGCCAGGACTTCTCGCCGGGGCAGATCTGCTGACCCTCCACCTGGGGGGCCTCTGGCAAGGTCTGGGCATTTCCGATGTCACACCGGGCAGCTAAGGTGGAGACCAGGGGCCCACCCCCACCTGCATGTAAACGGTGCGAGGCTGAGAAACCCTGGGCCAACATTCGGGGAGAGCCTGAGCTCGTGTGAAACCCTACCCAGGCTCCCTGAACGAACACGTGCCCACGGAAAAGCGCCAGTGTGGATCCTGACAGTCGACTGGCCCCGAGACATCGTCGTGTAGAATCGTGCGGCTGCAGGGATGCAACCGTGCTTGCTTTTAATTCTGCTCTGACCCGCAGTTTCTCCCATTGCGAGAGGAGCCCGGCCGCTCCTTCCTGGGGAGACAGAGCCGCCCCGTGAGCGGTTCGCGCAGCAGTCGCTGGGCTGTGAATAAACTGTAATTTCCCGGCCCCCGAGGGATGCCTTTTACTGATTCCTCTCCCCTCTGTTAAGAAACTTGCAAAATTAAAATGGCCGCTGCCTATGCAGGTGCACCTTGCCGGAAGCGAGTTCTGTACATGAAAACGTGGGTCCATAAAAGAGATTAATGCGGGCGGAACGTTTGCTTGAGAGTGAGGATGTGCGGCTTCAGCAGAGGCGACGCGCGGAACAGCCTGCGAAGGTGGAACCGCGGCTCCGTTTCCGCTTTGGGAGACGCATGCACGGTAACATAAAAATTCTCAAAGCATTAACATCAGTTCATCGATGGGCTGTTTTAACGAAACAACCTGAACATTTTCTGACACGAAGAAGAGACTTGTTTCCCCGGGAGTAGCTGCTTGTTTCCCCGGGAGTTGTTAAAGCGCAGGTGCCGCGTAATTGCTGTCTATTAAGCGGGGCCCGGGATGCGCATTTGAGCTCCACTCGGCTGCCACTCCGGCAGGAAACACCGACAAAGGGAAGCAAGCGCTTCTGCTCTCTCGTCGGGACACGTTTTTAAGGACGTTAACCCAGCTGAACAGGTTTACACGCGGTGCGCCATGTGTTGGGGGACGGTGAACATACATCGACCATCAAAAGGGAGATTGGAAAGACACCATTAAATGTGAATGCGACATAAATATGAAAGCATCGGCAATTACTTTCAAAATTCCTGCAAAATTCACATTTCATCAGTTGATCCTCCGTCCGGTCCGTCACCGTTTAGACGCCTGGTGCGGGCCCGAGGTGGAGCCTGCGGGTTGCCCAGGCTGCGGCGGCCGCCATCCGCCTCCCTTCCTGCCCGGGGCTGGAGGCGGGGGAGGAGCGGGGTCCACTCCCCGGCTGGGCAGGGAGGGCGAGCGGGAGGCGGGGTACGAGGCCACACAGAAACAGTAACCACCACCCAGCTCCCAGGTTGCGGCAGAAGAACACGTGGCGTCCACCTCTGAAGGCCCTCGGGAACCAAGGCGCAGCCCAGCGGCAGACACCGCCCCTCAGATGTCCCCAGACGCTCGAAGTCCGCGTCCTGTGATGCCGCTTTTCAGTGACTGTACCCTTACTGTAATAAGCGTGTTAAGAGATGCATGGGGGGGCAGTACTTTGTCGCAGGACCCAGGAGCCGGGCTAGAAGGCCCACAAACACACTTCTGTAAATACCTAAAACTCTACCGATGACATAATAATATGCAGGGCGAAATGGCACCCTTTTTAAGTAATGGAGTCTATTGACTGAGCTCTTGAGTCAAGCAGCAAGTTCACGACCGATCAGCTGCACAGCCCTGCAGAATTCACCAGTCCACACTGAGCCCGTTTTATTGATTTAAATGGGTAAACTATCTACCTTTAGAATTTTGTTTTGATAATTTAAAATTATGTATCTATAGTTTCTAGCATATAACAGGTATACACACATAGCAGTTTATTTTTTAATTTAATTTTGCATTTGCATTTGACATTCCACATTACTTTGCATCGGCGTCCGGCGTCCAGCGCAGCGGTCAGACAACCGTACGCTTTGCAGTGTCCCCGATGTCCCCGGCGTCTGCCGGGGTGGCGGTGTGAGCGACTGTGTTCCCTGCGCTGGACTTCACGTCCCCACGGCCGTTTTATCGCCACCAGTTAGGGCCTCTTCGTCCCTCCTTCACCCCTGCCACGGGGTGGGGGGGCGGGGGGCAGGGGCTGGTGGGGGGAAGGGGAAATAGTGGTTTAATTTTTCACTTAACTATGAGAAATTGGTCCGTACACTTGGGAAGACAGTTCTCAGAAAATAATTTCCTTTTTAAAGAGACACGATAAAAATACACATATGGAACACGCATTCTCTGTGAAAAGCGTGATAAAATGACATTCTTTTTGTGAAAGGAAAGGAAATTTAAAAGACAATGTGATAAGACGGGCTGACAAGCCTGATCGAAATGTTTATTATTATAGTATAGAAATAAGTACGTTAACACACAACTGTTAAACCTCCCCAAAATGACAGATGCATAGTGAGCAAAGATCAGTGTGCCGTGCGCCGATGTTCTATGACGTGAAGAGCCCGTTCCTTCTGCAGCTCTCAGGGCTGACAACGGGTTACAGAAGGCGCCCACACGGTGTCCGCTGCGCAGGGGGGTAGCTTGTGTGACAAGGGGGCCGTGTGGACGGGCTCAGTGAAGAATCGGCAGACGAGGTGGGGTCCTGGGTTACGGGGCAGAGGGCGGCAGGACTGCTGGCCGTGTGCGGTGCGGCGCGGGAATGAGAGCGGAGAGGGGCCGGGACCCGGAGCCAAGGGGACAGGAAGCTGCCGCGGCGCGGAGAGCGATCCTCCCTCACAGCTCCCGGAGGAACGCCCCGTGCCGCCGCCTGCAGGTCGGACGCCTGGGCTCCAGGACGGCGTGGCAATCAGGCCGTGCTACTTGAAACAAGCGATTTTCAACCTTCGCCATCTCGCAGCACGTGCCAACTAATTACTGACATTCTGCGGCACGCCAGAAAATAGATTTCTTGTCAGTCTGACAAAGAAATGGGTATAATTTTGACTCATCTACAACACAGTGCTATCGTTGTGTTGAGTGCTGTCACTTTGTGTTTGACAATCTAAGGGACAAGAGGTCTGTGCCCCCCACTCGGTAGTGAGGTATGGCACGGTTTAAAAAAATCCTGTGGCACACCGGCTGAAAGTCGCTGCTTTGGACAATTGGGCTGATGGTGATATGTTATAACAGCAGTAGAAAACGATTATAGATCTATACTTACCCAGGTTTTGAGACAATTGCATTAAAAAAAAAAAAGACTGGAAATGACTGATTCAATAATTGGATTCAATAGTCAAAGTAGGTTGAAAGTGAAAATGTGTTATATATTTCTATTTTTCACTGCGAAAGTAATGCACTTAGTTTTTTTTATACATTCAGAAATACTATATAATTTTCAAAACTGCAATGGATACATTTTACAGCAGTGCGAAATGAAACTAGAGCAATGTGTACACAAATACTCTAAGACACTTGTAATATAATATAGAAACATCACAGAGACACTTTAGTCCTCCATCCGAAGCGTATCTGTCATTTGGTTTATGGGCACAGTCTTCCTGGTCAAATTCCAGCTCATTGGGAAGTTAACCCTTCGTTCCGTAGGTTCTGGTGCAATTACGCGCCGCCGTTGACGCCTCTGTGGCTGGCGGGGTGAGCAGGCTTCGGAGGAGCCTCCGCTTGTCCCTCAGGCCATCGTCACGCTGATCTCTCCTGGTGTGACTGCCTCGCTCTTCTGGGTATCATTTTAAGCTGTTTGCCAGGAATCGGTGTCTTATTGGGAACGATCAGACAAAGAAAATCTGGTAAAAGTCCCCACGACATACATCATGCGGTCCCTGTGGCTGAGGAGGTTCCACCCTGCGGCCCCGGGATGGACTTGTGGGCGACATGGGGCCCCGGGAGGAACCGAGGAGGGCACAGGGTTCCGAGAAGAGAGAAACGACGGCTGGAGGCCCTCGGCTGTGTCCGGGACGCTGGCTGCTTTGGGGAAGAAGGGAGTGGGCACGGGCTCTGGGGAACCAGTGCGTGGCCCACGTGGCTTTAGGACGATTCCGTGGCATTTTTAATGCCCTGACCCGGGTCGCTCCAATCCAACAAAATTGTGTTCTTTTCAGTTGTGCACCAGATGGAAGAAAATGTAAACAGCTGTCCAAGTGGTGACGGAGCCTTTTCTTCCCCGTTCTTGCATGTTATTATGCCAGAGATTTACTTTTTCAGCAAATTGGAACCTCTAAAACCTAGTAATCAACACTTCCCCTCTCCCTCGCTTTGTATTGTGACGCTCATCAATCGCCCGCGCTCAGGAGCGGCTTTGCAGAGATGAAGCTGTGATGAGCGTGCCCGGTCATTATCGTATTTACTGTTGTCAGTACCATACAGCATTATGCTGTTTACAATAATTAGCCGCTGGAGGCGATCCTGTAAACACGCCGTGACAGGGCGCGTGGGACGGAGCCAGCCGCTGCGTGGGAACGGCGGCGGGCCGGCTTGCTCGGCTGCCTCGCTGAGGCCCTCGGTGCGGGGGCGAGGCCACGTCTGGGGAGACCGCGTCCTTGTTCTTTCCACGGTGGTGACAGCCTGTGACAGGAAATGCACGGGGGGCATTTGCAAAGTTGTTTTTAATGTCTATTTTTGTATTTTTCCGTTGCCGTGGACGGTCAGTGTTATGTTAGTCTCAGGCGTCCAGCGGAGCGGTGGGACATTTATGTACCTTACAAGCTGGCCCCCAGGAAGTCTGGCGCCCACCTGGCACCGTCCGCAGTTGTTGCAAGATTATCGATTGTTATTCCCGCGCGGTGTTCACACCCCCGAGACGGCTTCGTGCCCGCCCGCCTGTCCTCCTCTGTCCCTCTGTCTTCCTCCCCCGGCTCCCGGCCTCTCTCTGCTGGTGACCATCAGCCTCTTCTCAGTATCTGCGTTTCTTCTGTTTTCCTCGGCCTTTTTCTTTTGCTGTGTTTTGTTGTGAAGCTTCCACATATACATGAAATGGGGGTTTGGAAGTTTTAATGCAAACCGTGGGAGATGCATTTTTCCCCTAAAGCTAATGAACCAATTATATTCACTTAAGAAACGCTACAGTGAAACGGCATATCAAATACATTTACCTTGCCCACATTAAGTTAACGCACAGACGCTGCCCCGTTCCCGCAGTCACAGCGAGCAGGCAGCGGGCGCAGTCGCGCCGGAGGAGCCGAGGCCCCCGGGCCCCACCCGCGCCGAGTGCCGGCTGCCTCAGGGCTGGCGGCCGCCGAGAGCGCTGCGGGCACTGCTTCCTTGATCTTTAGCAGAAGCGGCCCTGCATTGCCGCCGCCCTCCGGGAAGAAACCGAAGAAGAGCAGAGAAGCGTGAGGACTGGTGGCTGACCTGGCACTCGAGGAGCAGGCTCACGGACCCAGGTCCCACGAGGCCTGTGTGCCTCCTGGCGGGGCTGACACGGGGACAATCTGGAGGCTGTGGAACCGCTGCTGCCCTCACTGTCTCTGGAACCCGACCGCCTGAGAAACGGGACTTGCCCGCCCGTTCCCCGACCCACGCGCGTGAGCCGAGCGCCACCTGCGGGCGGGCCGCGGGGGACCCGGGGGGAGCCAGACGCTGTCCTGCCAGGAGACCCTGGCTCAGGGGCCGGGGGCGCAAACAGTGCAGGCAGAAGCCGCGTGGGTAGGATCCAAACCAACAATGTGCCAACAAAGCGGGAGGAAGCGGGAACGCACGGGCTACAGAAAGAGGACTTGGGGTCTCTGTGTCGAACACAGCGGGGCTGCGTGGTCGCGCGGGCGGACTGGTTCCTGGCAGCGTCCAGGTGGTGCCAACCAGAGACGGAAAAGGTAAATGTTACATATATGTTCGCATATTTTAAGGAAAAGCAAACGTGTATTTCTGCATGTGTAGATGTTTTGTTCTTCTTTAGGAAATACATTTTAAAAGGTTTTGTTGTTTTTTTTAATTAGAGAAAGGATTATGATTTAGGCAGTAAAACAAGCCAATTCTAAGTGCCAAAATCTGATGCGTGGTCCAAGGAGTTGTTGTAAGGAGAATCTTTGAAAAATACTCATGGTGGCATCTGTCTTCTTTTCAACATGCATTTGTTTGCTTCCTCTTCTTGGGTTTCCTCATGAAGGGCTTTTACCTGTGTGGCTATTGTCCCCACCCGGAGTCACCTCTGTGTGGCTAGGATGTGTCTCTGCTGACACCTGGAGACCCGTGCACGGCCGAGCGCGGTGGCTGCTGCTGGGGCCCCTCAGGTCACTCACTGTCCCGGCCAGTGCCTGGCCCTGGGTCCTGGAGGTCACCTGGCCGCCTCTGCTCCGAGAAGCCATGGGGAGACGCACAACGGAACAAAGCCAGTGTCTTTTTTTTCCATTTTTTCTCCATTTGAGAAAGCCAGTCTAAGCAGCAACCGGCATATCTGCTACCAGATTCGGTAAAGTGGCAATAACAGCAATCACCCAAAAAAGGAAAAAAGAAAAAATATGGACGTTAGCAACCAACCTGTTTGAGCCCAGAGCTTGTTAAAAAAGAAGTTGTGAAACCCATGCTGTGAATAAATTGGGAACTGACTAGCTACAGGCTTCTCTGAAAATGCTGGGGACAGCTTGGGCTGGCCCAGGCCACGATGGCTCCTAATTAACATGTGATTATTCATTTGAAACCACCCAGAAAAATGTAGCCCACTTCAATGACTTCCCCCATTTTTCTCCAAACACATCCAATTATCTCCCCTCCGTTCTGCAACGCGTGGTCTTGTTAGAGAGCTTGCAGCTTCGTTACAGAAACTCCAAACATGTCTTCTCCCTGCCTTGGCTCACGGTGAGATACAGCGGTTCCGGCCAGCTAAGCAAGGCGGGGAGGGGAGAGCCCCCGCGGGAGGCTGGCCTCAGACCCAAAGCAGTTCACGCAACGTCCGCCTCCCGGACATTGGTGTGCGGGCTCCACAGCCAGGTGAGTCCCAAGGGGAAGGACACACGGTGTGAGCAGCGAACTCAGCCCGGGACGCGCCCGGTGTCCCGCAGACGCCGGAGGCGGGACGCAAGGCCAGGGCTCTGCAGAGTGGCCTCGCGGAGGCGCGGTGCGCTGGGGGCAGAGGCCTCGTGCAGAGCGGAACCTAACCGCTGCGGTGCAGGCACGCGCGCTCACGAGCTCGTCGGGGAAAAGATTTAAGGTGAGCCCCTGGGGGTGAAAGCAACAGACAAGCAAGAGCTCGTCTTTCTGTGTCTCTTTACCCTCAGAAATCTGTACCGTGCTGCAAAGCGGGGAAAGGGTTCGTTGAGTGAGAGAGCGAGCGAGCAAACGAGGGCGACATTTAAAATCATCACGGACAGTAATCGGGCCCTGGAGGAGGGGGCGGTGGTGGGGGGGCCCTCTGGCCCCCGGCCCCCTCGCCCCGCCCCCTCTTGCCCCATGCATGTTCCGAGTCCTCGTTGCTTCCCGCGGGATTCGGGCCCTTCGTCCCCACTGTCCCCAGCGTGGGCCTGCTGTTCCCTCCCGTTAGCGCCACGAACTCGGACGTGTTCTTTAGGTCTCAGCTCAAACGCTGTATTCTTAAGGGAGTCTTCCCTGGACTCCAGTTTTCATAATCCGTTTGTTTATTTTCTACCAATCTTTTCCATTTGATGTCACAAATTTTTATTTGATAAGAGATTGACTTGAAAACCTCAGTGTTTACCATTAATTAAATAGTAGTATGACTGATGAAGTAAACATGGGATAATTGTTTAATGAATTTTAATAGTGCCAACTACTAATTTAGACAGCCACCTGAAGTGGTTTGTCTTTTTCCTTTAAATTCATTTAACTTACGTTAAATTTCTACAAATGACTCCACTCACTCACCCTATCTGAGATAAGAATAATATTGGCTGCGTTGAGCAATCAAATATCATAGAACTTTTCTAGTACTGCTTCTACCAGATAAACAAGGTATTAACTCTGTAAGGTATTTGAGATTTATTTGGTCTTTACCATACAATGACGTAGATATTGATAGTTACCTCTCTATTTCTGCTATTTTGAGACTTCATTAAAAACACTTTCTGATGAATTAAATGAGAAAATAAAGTCATTATACAGAATTTTCCAGCATGTACCTTCTGCTAAAGCGCACGCGAGACCCGACCGCAAGGGAAGTGAACAACAGACCCTCCCGCCAGCTGGTGGACCGACTTGCTGGAAGGTTCTTCAGGACGAGGACACAGTGATGTGAGACCCTTAAACCCGACTCTTGGCGCCACGTGGAAGCATCTGGCGCCAGCTGCCCCTGTTGATCCAACATCCGCCCCGCCCGGGGATCTGGACGGAGCCAGCTGGCCCCTTCCGCCCGCGGGGAGTCAGCGGGACAGACGGACGCGCCCCTCTGGCCTGGGCATGCACGCCTGGATGCGCAGTCCCCAAGCTCCGGCGTCCTCGCTCCGGTATAAAGACAGGCCTGGCCCAGCCGCTGGGTTTCTGGAGGGAAGAAAGCCACCAGCATCTGAGCTGCCCTGGGCTGGGGCCGCGTCGCCCCGTGACAGGCTGGGTTTATTTACGGCCACCGCGCAGCCTGGCCTTGCCGGACTAGAGTGTAACGCAGTGTGTGGTTGGGCCGGCCCAGGACGCCCCACGGAAGCCCCACCGACAGGGGGGTGCTTAGGTGGCAGAATGGGAGTTTCTCACCGTTGTGCGGGCCGCGAGGCCAAGGTCGTGGTGCCGGCCCGGCTGGGGCTGGGGGAAGGCCCTCTTCCCGGCTCGCGGACTCCAGTTTCCTTGCTGCGTCCTCGTGTGCGTGAGTGTGCATGTGTGTGTGCGTGTGTGTGTGTGTGTGTGTGTGTGTGTGTGTGTGTGAGGGAGGGATGGAGGGAGAGACAGAGGAGATCTCCCCCTCCCGGAGCGCAGCCCGTCTGCGCGGAGGCCGGCCCTGAGGACTGGTCCGCCGGCGCCGCGGGCCGTGCGCCCCCTGCCGCTTTCCCGCTGGGGCTGGGGCTTCAGCGTAGGAACGGGCGGGGAGGGGGCGGGGGGAGGCCTGCGGTTCCGGCCATCGCGGTGTTTGCCTGGAATCAGGAATGAGGCGCTGCATCTGGAACCAGGAAAAGAGCGACAGCGCTGCCAAAGCGGCGGCGAGGCCTCCCGACCAGGTCGAATGGCGAGCGAGCGGGACTCTCAAGTGAAAACTATTACAACTGAAAATATTAAAAATGCAATGAAACATACGTACAGAAACACTCCGTGAAATAACAGGGAGATTTTTAAAAATTTACTTTTAGAAAAAAGAAGCAGAATAAAGGGAGGGGAAGATGTGTTCGGGGGAAAAATAAAATGAAAACTCCCGGCTCCGGAGAAATACTCATTTAGAGATTTTTTAAAAATCTAAACAGAAGAGCGGGGTGAACTTTTAAAACTGAAATGCCATCATAAGTTCTCAAAACACCGGAGAAAGCACTAAAAGCTCCAGGAAAACACAACCCCCGAGGCCGGGGGCTCCGGCCGCCCCCGGAAGCCGCGTCATCACGGCCGGCTCTGGCCGCCAGCGCTCTCCAGGCTGCGGGGGGGCCCCTGCCCCTCAGGAAACCAGTGTCGAAACAACGTTCCTGAGACGAGAGGACTCACAGGACATATGTGGTGTTTGCCAGAACAACGGAGCTGAAAAGCAAGAGAGGAAGACTCCACATAAGAAAGACTAGCGGCAACGCAGCAGTTCAGTGGAAAAGGACCGCAGGCCAAGGCCGGGGGCGGGGGGCGGGGGGGCGGCAAGGCTAAGACCCTCCGAATGGAATGTCTTTTAAAAAAGAGGACGGAGTCCCTCAGATGAAAGAACGAGTAGGAAGCTCGAAAATGATAGTTACAGGGCAGCTAATATGTGACAAAAAAATAGTTTTTTTCCCTCTGAACAAGAAAATACCAAAAGCAGTGAGAAAATCACAGAAACACTTACGGGCATCCAACGTTCAACTATAAAGTAAAATGAAAGCAATTGGTGAGTTCAGAAAACAAGGGGACGGCCCGGCACGTGGCTGGGGAGCGGCGGCCCCGGGAAGGCCGGGAAGAAAGTGCGTCCGGAAGAGTCTAAGGGCGGCTACAGGTTCCTGTAACTCAGCTTAACCAACGGAAAACTCACAGGGGCCTCCCTGATCTTTACTGAACCACAGAACACTGCATTTTCTTTTTTAGTTTATTTTTCTTGTTCATGTTGTTACAGTTGTTCCTGCTTTTTCTCCCTTCCCCCACTTCCACCCAGCCCCACCCTCTCCCCTCCCTAAGTCAGTCCCCACATCTTTGTCCCTGTCCCTGGCTTGTGCACAAATGCCCTCCGGTTAAACCCTTTACCACCTTTCACCGCGTCCCCACGTCCGGCAGCTGCCAGCCGGTTTTACGTAGCTACGCATCTGCTACTATCCTGTGTGTTGGCGCATTGCGTTCCTTCAGTTCTCGATGTACGCGAGGCCGTGTGTTCACAAGTGGCAAAGGCCAAGGAAAAGCCCGGTAAGGAGGGGGCGGGGCGGAGGGCAGGAGCGTAGGTGCCTCCCACACCCGGGCCGGTGGGGGGACGCCGTGGGAACGCAGGGCAAGTTAAGGGGTTCGCGCGGATGGTGTGTAGGTCCCTCGGTCCGTAGCGGGCTCTCTAAAAATAGCGGGACTAGCAGAACAATCTTAAGAGGCAGAGAGAAAAGGTAGGTGGTACATTCTTGTAGTAGAAGAAGTCAGACGATATTACCTACAGTTATTTAACCAGATTTAGAATGATAAATGAAATAAACATAGAATTTGGAGATCAAAATTCAAAAGAACAGAAACCACAAAGTTAACCGTTTCTCTGGGCGTTATGGCTGAAGGGGAGGCAGGACGGAATACAGCCGTTGGTAAAACAAAACAACAATCCCGGCTGGTCTCCCACAGTCACGCGCTGCGTAGTGACGTTCTGCGCCGCAGCGGCCGCCACCGATGGCAGGGGCCCCAAAGATTGCAAGGGAGCCGACAATTCCTGTCACCTCGCCGCGCCGGAGACCGCGCAGTGTCCTGGTGCAATGCATTACTCATTGTAGCATTTTTACTTCCTAAAATATAAAAGTTTGTAAAGTAAAAATGTTGCCGTAGGCAAGGTGAGTTTATCATGGAAGAAAATGCTTTATAAAGTTCATGTTGCGAAAGGACACAGTGTTGGAAGGTCCACCCGCCGGGGCAGCCGCGTCCCGGGCCCTCACCCTCCCGCACGACGCACCTGGAGCGACGCCCGGGCCTGGGTGTGGCGGGCAAATTCCGGGACCCCGCACCCTGACAGCGGCTGGCAGGTCGCAGTGTCCCCCAGACGGAACACACCGCCGTCAGCTGAGGACGCGCTGACTTTTCTTTAAACAAACTGGAAAAGAGGGTTCGGGGGCCGAAGGTTGAGGTGGGGGGTGCCACGGAGACGCCGCTGGATTTAAGGTCCAGTTCTCCCCACGTCGGTTCTGACCCCGGGCCCGGTGACCGACAGCAGGCGAGGAAGAGCCTGCGACGACAGTGCGTGTGCGCCCCGGAAATGCGCTCCGAGTCCTCCCTCCAGGGGCCGGTGCTCCCCCGCACGAGCCTCTGAGAATCGCCGGGCTGCGCGGCGCCTGGCACAGAGCAGCCCTCGGGTGCGCTCGGCAGGGGCTGGGCTTCGAAGGCCCAGCTCAGAACAGAAGAAAAGAAAGACCGACCCACGTCTGTAGGATACAGATCTATTATCTACAGCAACATGTGTCGGTATAGATCTATATCCTTTATAGATATAGACAGATACACACACCCGTACAAACTCATACCAGTTATGTGACTGTTTTCACACTCTGTGAGTGGAAAATCCAGTAAATCCACGAACAGCCAGCCAGCAGAACCTCCGGATTGGTTTCCCACCCTGGAGCAGAAAAGCCCGCTCAAGCCCCTGAAGGTCCTTTCTCATCCCTGTCAGAATAAGGAAGTGAAAGCCACCCCGCGCCCCCGGAGAGCAGAGGAGCTTGCGCCCCACGCACAGCCGAGGGCAGGGCTCGGAGGCCGGGCTGGGAGCGGCCGTTCCTTCTTCTCCGTGCAGGGCCGGAGCCGGAGCCGGAGCCGGGGCGGAGTGGCAGCCGCGCTTGGGCCCCTCAGCAACAAGGGGCTCGCGTTGCGATAGCGAAGAGCCTGGAGAAAGCGATAGAGACAGTCAGGAGCGCGGGTCCCGGGGTCGCCACGGTGGGGTGCTCCCCGAGCGAGCCCAGTGCGCGCGCCTCCGTGTCTCTGGCCCACGCCCGCAGAGGTCTGGCGCCTGGGAGCGGCAGACGGACCGTGCTGGGCCCGCAGCCTCTCTTCCCGTGCGATGGGGCCCCGAGGGGCGCTGCCGTGGCCTCGCGGTCACGATGCGCCTGGCGCAGCAGCACGGACTCCCCAGTGAGCGGCTGGCGCCCCCGCCGCAGGGGCGGGCCGCCAACGGGTGCCCTCCGTTGGCACTTAAATGTCCCCCAGGTCTCTTTGGTGAAATGTCAACTCCTAGCGTTTGCTGGTTTTTTATTGGTGGTTTGTCGTCTTGGTACCAAGTTGTAAAAATTCCTTACTTACATACTTCAGAGATCAACCATTTTCTCATTTTGCTGAAGCTCAGGACTTCTATCCTTTCTTTTGTTTGGTGTTTCTGTGTGTGAATGTCCTAAAAAGAAGTTTGCCAACCTCCACGTCTCCTCTGTTTTCTTCCACGGGTTTTAAGTTTTCCCTTTACCTTGGTGATCCGTTTGACACTGAATTTTTCTGTACGGTGTGACGCACGGGTCGAGGTTAATTTAGTCCCGGTGAATCTCCATTTGTTTGTTCAAGCACCACACCCTGAAAGAGGACACTTCCATCACTGATTTACCTCGATTCCTCTGTCTAGACCAATTGCCCTGCCTGTGCACGCCTACTACGAGCTGCTGCGCTCGGTTCTCCTGACCTGTCTCGCCAACCCCAAACTGACTGGTTCACGTTCAGCCCGGAGTAAATAACAACATGAGAGCATAATTCCTCACACTTCCTTTCTTATCATTTAAAATTTTTTTTAAATTTTCAGTTCCAGTTGATGTACAATGTTATATCAGTTTTGGTTGTGCAGCCCAATGACCAGACATTGGCATAACTTATTAAGCGACCCCCCGATGAGTCCGGTACCCAGCTGACCCCACCCAGAGCTCCCGCGGTACTGTTGCCTCGTTTCCCTGCGCTGGGCCTGCATCCCTGTGGCTACACCGTGATGAGCGATCTGTGCTTCTCGATCCCTTCACCTCTTCCACCCCCCGCTGCAAACCCTGGCCCACCTGGAAGCTGTCGAAATAGTCTCTGTGTCTGTGAGCCTCTTTCTCTTTCGCTTGGTCATTTATCTTGTTTTTCAGGTTCCACATTTAGGTGAAATCACATGGCACTTGTTTTCCTCTGTCTGGCTAGTTTCACTCAGCACAGTGCCTTCTAGGTTCGTCTATGCTGATGCAGACAGCAAGGTTTCATGCATTTTTATGGCCGAATCATAGTCCAATGTGTACATGCACCACTTCTTCCTGATCCATCCATCTATTGATGGGCACTTAGATTGCTTCCATATCATGGCTATTGTAAATGATGCTGCAACGAACATAGGAATGATAGATATGTACTTACTGCTATTCTATTACTCTTATTTTTGATATTTTATTTTTTTCTTCTTTTTGAAGAAGACCCTTTCCCACTTCTTGTAATACTGGCTTGGTGGTGATGATGAACTCCTTTAGCTTTTTCTTGTCTGGGAACATCATTATCTGCCCTTCCACTCTAAATGACGGCTTTGCTGGGTAGAGAAATCTTTGTTGTAGGTCTTTGCTCTGCATCCCTTTGAATACTTTATACCAATCGCTTCTGGCCTGCAAAGTTTCCGTTGAGAAATCAGCTGACAGTCTTACGGGAGCTCCTCTGTAGATAACTGACTGCTTTGTCTTGCTTCTTTTAAGGATCTCTCTTTGTCTTTAACTTCTGGCTTTTTATTATGATGTGTCTTGGTGTGGGCCTCTTTGGATTATCTTGTTTGGGACTCTCTGCACTTCCTGGGCTTGTAGGTCTATTTCCTCCACCAGGTTAGGGAAGTTGCCAGTCATTATTTTTTTCAAATAGGTTTTTAATTCCTTGTTTCTCTCTCCTCCATCTGGCTTCCCCATGATGAGGACGTTGGTATGCTTGAAGGCGTCCCAGAGGCTCCTTCCACTGCCCTAATTTTGTTACAATCTTCATTCATTTTGCTCTTCTGACTGTGTGTTTCCTGCTTCCTTATCTTCCAAATTGCTGGTTTGATTCCCTGCCTCCTCTGTTCCACGTTGATTCCCATTAATGTATTCTTCATTTCTGACTGGTTCTTTTTGTTGTTGTTGTTTCCTATCTTCATTTTCAGGCTTTCTATTTCTTTTTTTGAAGTTCTCATTGAGATCATTAAGTGCACCGATGACCAGTGTTTTGAATTCTGTATCTGGTCGATTGCTTGTTTCTATTTTGTTTAGTTCTTTTCTTCCTTTCTTTCTTTTTTTAATTTTCATTTTGTCCTTTCATCTGGGATGTGCTTCTTTGTCTCCTCATTTGGTCTCCTCTTTGTGTTTCTCTGCATTAGGTGGAGCTGCTACCTTGCTCGGTCTTGGTAAAGCGGCCCGATGCAGTAAGTGTCTTGTAGGGTCCAATAGCTCAGCGTCCCTGATCACCTGAACTGGGTGCTTCAGTGCACCCCTGTGTGGGCTGTGTGCACCCTTATGTTGTTGTTAAGCCTTGATACCCATGAACGGAAGGGATGTTCCCCAAGGCTGATGGGCTGTGAAGGCTGGAAGTGACCGCAGCAGAGGGTCCGCTGTGTGGGGCCTGGCGCTGTGAGGCAGGGCCCGCTTCATCCAGTCTCTGGTACCCGCCGATTTCACCTCACAAGTATGTCAGTTATGAAGGTGGTTGGGTGGGGCTTCGATGTGGACTGAAGCTGTCCACTGGGTGCACTGGCTCTGGGGCCTCCCAGAAGGCGCAGGCCAAGGTCAGCTGCCACCTGTACCCGCCCCTGGCCGCCTGGTATGAGCTCCAGAGTGATATGAGATGGCTACGACTTGGGCTGGGCTTGGAGGCGCCCAGGAGGAGCCCAGCTGCTCAACACATTCAGCTGTGACGAGGGCCGGGCCTGGGGCCGCCTAGCAAGAGTGACGAGGCACACTGAGGCCGCAGGACGCTTGTTTGTGGTTTGCAGACCTTTGAAGATGTTAGGAAAGTCTGAAGCAGGGGCCAAGACAGGCCTTCCATAAGGAAAAGCCACAGGAAGCAGCTCGGGTGGGACGGCAGGCGGGTGGGGAGGGTCTCAGGGAACCACCAGAGAGGGCTGGGCAGTGTGGGCCAGGCTGAGGGAGACTCAGGTACAGAGCCCCCCTGCCGGCTCTGCGGTGGGGGGACGCTCAGCAAAGGGACAGGGGTCCCTGCCAGCCCTCCGTCTGGGAGACAGCTGCCCCTCCAGCTCTCGCCCAACGAGACCATTCGGTTCCTCTGTGAATGTCTCAGGTGCCTTTCAAGCTGCTGTCCCCACCGTGGTGCTCAGACGGAGCGAGTCTGTGTGCAGGCCCTTCAGGAGGGACCCCCGGGACTCCGGAAGTCCTCTCCTCCCTTGACCTCAGGCCCTGCTGGTTTTCACAGCCACATTTTATGGGCCTTCTCTTCTCGGCACTGGGACCCTGGGCTGGGGGCCTGGTGCGGGGCTGGGACACCTGGCTCCTCAGGGGAGCCTTCCCTCCCCATGTTTATCCACCACACATGGGTGTGGGACCAGCCTGCTCCATGTCTCTGCCCCGCGGGCAGCCTCCATGTGGCTCCGTTTTTAATTCGGTGGTTTTAGGATGTGCATCCAGCCAGGCTGCCGGGCTGTTCTGTCGTTCAGCTGTAATTTTGATGTGGTTCTGGGAGGATGTGAGGACTGCATGTACCTACTCCGCCATCTTGACTGGATCTTTCCTTTTTTTTTTTTTTTTTTTTTTTAATCATTTTGCTTTTACTTTTCTTGGCTATTTTTTATTTCCATATACAATTTAGCATCACTTGAGAAATGCCGTAAGAAAACCTGTTGAGACATGGACTGGAATTATTTCAAATCTACAGACCTCTTTGGAGAGAAATGACCTCCTACAAATATCAGGTCTTCTGATCCGCAAGCATGTATGTTTCGTCATTTATTCAGGTCTTGTTTGATTCCTCGCAGCAGTTCCTTGTAGATTTTGGTGTAACAGACCTATTGTGGAACCGTGGCGCACCCCAGTGACGAGAGATTAAGGACAGGAGAAGATACCAGCAGGAGGGTCTGAGAAGGAGGAGCAGGCGAGAGCGAGGGAGGGTCCGAAGCCGCGCGAGGACAGGGTTTAAGGGGGGAGCCATTAGCTCGGCTGAACGCTCCCGCTGCCGCGAGTCACACGAGGACAGAGGCTGCAGCGTCGCGGTTCTCGGCGGGTAATTTAGCGTTAACCATGAAAAGAGAAACTTAGGCGGCACAAGTGGGGACAAAGACCAATCAAACTGAATTCAAGACAGAATGAGAGAGATGAATTGGGCCCAGTGAGTCTACACGATTCTTTCCAGGGGCTTTACCAGAAAAAGAAGCAGGGGGGTGGCGCGGGGGCTGGAGGGAGACGTGACGGCGGCGGCCATGGCGCCTTCGGAGACGGGCAAAGCCGCCGCAACCCCTGTGCTGCGAGGAGCTGAAGGCCTGGGCGTCTGACTGGGGCGAGGGAGGCTCCGCAGACTCCTCCGGAGGGCGCGGGAGTGCAGGAGCCAGAGCTCAGTGAGGGCTTGGCCGGAGCGGGGAGTGGGCCTCGCCCAGAGCGAGGCCAAGGCCCAAGGGCTGGTGCGTGAGCGGCGCAGGTGTGTGAGCGGCGCAGGTGTGTGAGCGGCACAGGTGTGTGAGCGGCAGGTGTGTGAGCGGCACAGGTGTGTGAGCGGCACAGGTGTGTGAGCGGCAGGTGTGTGAGCGGCACAGGTGTGTGAGCAGCAGGTGAGCGACAGGGGGCACCGGGCGGGCCTCCGGAAGCCCTCTTCTGAGCCTGACCCCTTCTCAGTGGACCCGGAAGCAAAGATACAGCTGTCCCTGATATGGGCGGGAGTGTTGGGGATGGGAATAAAGGGGGCGCTTTATGTTTTTAAGATTTTATTTACTTTTAGAGAGAGGGGAAAGAAGGGAACATGGATCAGTTGCCTCTCGCGCGCCCCCTACTGGGGACCTGGCCCGCAACCCAGGCCTGTGCCCGGACTGGGAATCGAATCGACACCGTTTGGTTCTCACCGCGGCGCTCAATCCACCGAGCCACACCAGCCGAGGCTGAAGTGGGTGCTTTATTTTGAATAAACTCCTCTGTGTCCCAAAAGCCCACTGCATTGTGATTCTGTTTCTCCTACCTCCACAGGAAAATTTATCATGCTGCTATTTTTATGAATAAATTATATCTTGACTTCAAACGAGGGAGAGCTACTTGAAGCTAAAAATTTAAAGGTTCAAGTAAAACGAACATCAGTCGTATAAATGAATACGCCTGGTTTGCCTCCTCGCGGACCGGAGGGAAGACACCGTTGGCCTCTCTGGCGTTTCCCGGTGTTAAGCAGCGCAGGGGCCTCTCGACACTAAAACCCCCGGGGCGGCGGAGGACCGGTCGGAGGAGCGAGGCACGGGGCCGATACAGCTGCAGAACAGGTAACCGCTCAGGTCCCAAAATGGGCTCAGAACAACTAGGCGGGGCAAACTTGGGGCGCATCGGACTCAGCAAGCCGAGGCTCGGAGGTGATTGTTGATTACCCACGTTTGATTTGTGGACTTCATTTCCCCCGTGCTATTTGCTGGGCGAGGCTTAGTGTAATTTCTTTTTATTGCAACATGGAAACACGTCCCAGCGACCCTTTGGCTCTTGTGCCGGAGCCATGTTTGCACGCGTGGCTCTCCGTGTGCGGCCGGGCCGTCCCTGTTTCTCAGCTTTTATTCAACGAGCAGCCCGTCTCTTCAACCCCGATGACAAGACCCAACACACTGGAAAGTTAATAGGGCTGGGTGTTTACACAAACAGCTTCCGTGGTTTGCAGCGCAGGTCTGTGCGCACACACGCTTGCTCTGGGCCTCTGGAGACGGGGGCACGTCCCCTGGGCCAGCTGCCCACTCGGCCACCTACCGCCCCCCCCCACACCGTCGCGCCCTCCCCGGCCACTCGGGGGCCGCGTGCTCATATTTGAAAACATGACGGAGAGGCCCGCGAGGCGCTGCCTGCGACTGCGCCCCCTTTCCCTGCGCCCTCGCCGGCGGCCGGCCGCGGGCGTGCTTCCGAAAGCTGATGTTTCAATCGCTTCCCAATCCGCGCAGAGCCCGGACAGGCGCGATCTGCTCGCCGGGGCCGAGGCGGTGAGACCGGAGGCGGAAGGAAAGGACTTCCCTTCCCGCTGGCAACCGCACAAGTAGTTAGCCTGACCCAGTTTTCCTTCCGCGGGAGAGGTTTTCGGATGACCCCACGGCGGGGACGGTCTCCGGGAGGAGACGCGGGAGGTGAGCGGGCTGTCTGGCGCGCGGCGCTGGCAGCTGCCCTGGGCGCCGCCTGACGCCGCCGAGCGCGAGGAGGCGAGCCGGCTGCGCGGCGCGGGGCGATGCTCCCTGTGCCCATCGCGGACGGCGGCAGCCTCGCCCGCGCGCCCGCAGTGCCGAGGGTCCGGGCCCCGGCAGGGACGCAGCTGCGGCGGCGGCGGCGGCGGCGGCGGCAGAGGAGGAGGAGGAGCGCGGTCCCGGCTTAGCCGCCGGGCGGAGGCGCGCAGGGCTCCGCGGGAGGGCCGGCGCCCCGCTGGGACGGAGTCCCATTATCTCCGGGCTGCGGCGGCGCTCGCCGCCGGGGGGCTCCGCTCCGCACGCCGCGCTGGGAGCCGGAGACGTCGCTGCAGGGCGGCTGGCGGCGTCCCGAGACGCGTCCCGGGGAGGACCGGCGAGCGCAACCCCCTGCCGTTTGCTGCAGTGGCACAGGGCTGCGGGGCGGCTGCGGCGCTGCCTGCCCGTCTTCGCATCATTAGCATCGCAGGTAAAGGTGGGGCGGCGGGGGTGCTGCGCGGCTCTGCGCGGCTCCGGCGAAGCCCGCGCCGCAGTGGCGCCTCGGCGAGGAGACCTGCTCTGCAGGCGGGGGAGGTGGGCGCCCAGCCGGGGAAGGCAGACAACAGGTACATCTTTCAGGGCTTAGCTGCTCTTTGCGGCAGGAAAACTAATGTGCAAGACGGGGTGGCGCGGGTAATTGTGTAGTTCAGGCGGCGACATGCCCTTTTTGCGCCGGCAGCTGGCAAATGCGATCGCTGGGTTTTTGGGTTGGTTTTTTTTTTCAATCGAAGAGTTGAGGGGTGGGGTTCACAGGGTCCAATGGATGACGTAAAGGAAGGGGGATAAAAAGTTTCCTGGGGGAGAGTTTCACGGAGGGCCACAGAGCCAGGCTCGAGGTCACGTGCGCTGCCCGAATTGCATCGGGCATGTTGCTTCCCACTCGCTTCCCAATACGAGCCGCTGGAGTTTCCGGGGACAATGGCCACGCTCGTCGGCGCGAAGGTACCTGTAATACTTTATGGAAAGTTTCCGAAGTTGGTGGCCTGGAAACAGCACTTTTAAGAGCTTGGAGACGAGCCAAGTATACTCCATTATGTTAATGGGGTGCTGGGAGCACGGAGGGTCTGGAGGCCTTGGAAGGCATAGGTCTTGCCTCTCCGAGTGAAAAGTAGTTCTGTTGGCATAATCCGCCTCCTGACCGTGCCCTGTGAGGAGCACTCGCAGAAGGACCGAAATAGACATTATTTTGAGAGGAAAACAGGGAGAGCAGAACTATCCAGAATTGGTTGGGAAAATGAGCTGTTCTTGATTTCATCTACGATGGCAACCCTTTTCAGGGGTCGTTCTGAAGGAAGGAGCCATGCGCTCGCTGAGCAGGGAATTCTTCTTCTGGGTCGTCTTCATTGATCCGACGCGTTTGATTATCATCTTTTTTACGGTGCTCGTTAAGGGGTTCGCCCGTGTGCCTGCATTGCATTCCGTGAGGAAGCAGCTGTTTAAGCGGCCGGAACCTGTCCCCCCGCCCCCCACACGGGTGTGAACGTCTGCAAATTTACTGAACACACATCCACGCACAAAATGCTGGCGGGATTTGTCTGACAAACAGAAATACTGAGTCATTTCATTTTTGGTGCTTCGGTGACTTTTATAGCAGTAGCCAGGGCTGTGCAGTCCAAAGACTTCAAACACACAACACTGCCCATTGTGTAGAAGGCTTTCTATGAGGTTATATAAATGCATAACTTATCACTTCTCAGCAAAACGCCCATCATTTATAAATTGCTGCATTGAAGTGCCCCATGTGCACATTTTAGTGAAGTGCTCGAGTAGTTCTGTTAGAATCCTTCGTGCAACTTAATGAAAACAAATTCACTTTGTCATTTAGAAAATTAGTATGTATTTGGTCTAAGATTAGACAAAAGAAAATCAATTATCTTGTGAAAAGAGTGTGAGGTCTATTAAGTTGTTTGCATATTTTTGGGTTTTATTGACAAATAGAAATACTCAGTAGTATAAAAGTAAATCTGTACCCTTTTAATTCTTTAGAAGTAGGAGAGTTATGAAATGTTTGCTCATTTATTCACCCAAGTTTTTGTATTAACATCACGTTAATTAGAAATGCAGTACTCATTAAAAATAAGTCAAACCAGACATAAAAGTTCAAAAAGGAACTCATATGACCCATAAATAACAATCATGAAATTTGAAGACTATGACTGGAGACATCCTGTGCCTCAATTCAAATAAGAAAATGCGTGTGTGTGTTTGTGAGAGAGACGGAGAGCTGGTTAGTAGGAATGGTTTCTTACCACACATCTTTCTATTTTTTTACAAGTAAGAAATATTTAGATAATATAATCAATGATATGTAGAGAGATGCTCTTTTAAAAGAATGAAAACATATCCTTACTCTTTAAAAAAGTATTACCTTAAATTTAATTTTAGATTTGAATTAAATAGCAAAAAGGATCTGACATAATATTAAGGAAATTGCTAAATTTGAGGTCTTTGTTCCTTTCCAAAGAAGATAGTACTTCCAGAAGATAACTCTAGGGTTAGGAACAATCGTTGAGCAGTTAGAAGGCAACTTTACGATGCACATTTGCCTATGAAACAGCCTCTTCCAGGCCCTTGTCGCGGTGGGTAAGTAAGTGAGCGCGCGCGACCTGTGGCATCTCCCCATACACTGCCCGGCTTTCACTGCCGGTTTTACATTATTGAGATTTGCAGCATTTACCTTCTGGCTTAATTCCCAGAGTGTTGGATTTGACTTACTTCAAATCTGAAAGGATTCAGTCCTTACCGACAAGCTTTTACTGCTCAATTCACCTTTCCTATAGTCTTTATTTAAACGTATTTCTTGGGTGGTTGAATTCCACTAAGTAGGCTGTCACCAAAGAAACAGCCACAGTTTTGAATGTGCTTACAGAGAACATTCTTTCTTTTGCCTTACGCATGGAAGGCAAGTCATCTTTCTTGGATCAAACTTACTTTTCCCTTCAGAAATGTGTAAATGTTGGTAAGCAAAGCTCAGGACCCGTCCCGCATTGAATGTTGCTGTGCAGGGGTGCGTGGGCTTGTCTGCGGTGTCCGTCCGTGGAGAGAAGCTGCTTTTTCTCTGATGGGTGCCCACAAGGTTCCTTGTTTGATTTTTGCCAGACTGTGCCATAGAGGCCATCTGTCTTCATCCACATCCAGTGGGTGTCTTGAATGTGGTACACCCACTGATACTTTTATTTCAAAAATTTGGTGTTACATTACATATCTGAATTTCTTAGGGAGTACTATATTGACTTTTCCTTTTCTTTTAGGATCACCAGTTATGACCGTGTTGGATCTCCTTTGCCCGTCTTCTGCATCTATCATATCGTCTGTGTTTTCATGTTTACATTCATACTCTCCAGTTTATTTTGGTGGATTTCCTGAAGCTGTTCCCCCACATCCCAAATGGTGACTTCCAGTCATGTATGTTAGAATATTATCGCTTCTATGTAGCTTTAATGTTTTAATTCTCTCTTTTCCTTTTTCTCAAGATTTTATTTCAGCTATCGCCTTTCCTTTTAAAAACATGCACAGAAAGGTGGCGTTTTAGAGATGTTAAATCTATGTAAGAGCAATTAATTGTCCAGCACTTTCCCTAAGCTGTGGCTGATTCTTCTTGAGATTTGTTTTTTCAACTGCATTTTTCTTTGTGCTGTTTCCTTTTCACCTTTGTTTTCCTTCAAAATAAGCATAAGGGATGCATAAGTGGAGCACAGCAACGTTTCAGGGCATTGATGGAAACACTTTTGTGTTTGTCAGAACCCAGGGAATGTGCAACACCAAGAGTGAACCTTAATGTCAACGGATTTGGGCCAATTGTATCGTCTCGATATCGGCTCGTCGCTGTAACCACTTGTAGAACCACGTACCACTGTGCTAGGGGTGTTGTTAGTGGAGGAGGCTGTGCCTGTGGGGGGCAGGGAGGGGGAGCTGGCAGGTTTTAGGGTAGCCTGTACCCTCCCAACGGAAAGAGAAAGACAAACCACGTGCGTGTTCTCTGACTGCCCTGGACAGACAGAAGCTTGCGTTTCCCAGCGCTTGGCGGCAGAGGCGGGCGCTCCCGGGTGTGGGTGTGGAGCTGTGTCCCCACTCACTTTTCCCTGAAGGCGGGGGCTTTGCTTTGTTTTGGACCCTGGCCCCGCCTTTTCCTTTCTCTTTGTTATTTCTACAGCACAAATGAGGAATGAAAATCTCTTTATTTAATGAGTTTTAAGTAAAAACAGTTCAGTTTGGCAGAATTCTTTCCCATGGAAATTTTATTGGAAGGTTAATTTTCCTTGTTTGTATGGACAAGAGTGTCAGTGGTTCAGCTCGAGTCTGCGCACCGGGGGCTCTAATATTAAATGTCCATCCCGGTGGGTGCCGGCCGGATGCCGCTGCACCGGGCCCAATGACCAGAGACACCGGACGCTCTTTCGGTCTCTGATTAGTCTTTAATGATGGAATCTATGGCTTAACTATCGTACAATAAATCCTCGGGTAATTTACAGTGAAATTGAGTCCTAGGAGCATAAATCAAGTTTAGCAGTCTCAACTATTTTATGGCAGTCGCGTGGGTCTGAAACTCATGCATAATAGGTTTCTAATGAAATAAATGAATGGAGTGGCTGAGATACGGAGGTTGTTTCAAAAAGAAATAAAAGACTGTGTCTCCTAGGAAGTACAAAACAAAGGCCTAGCTGGGAGGGCCTGCTCGGTTCTCGGGGCAGGACGAGGTGAGGGTCCCAGGTCCGGAGGCCGGAGGGTGACCAGCAGCCTCTCGCTGCCTCGCCTGCCCCACCCACAGTGGCCATACGCAGAGCGCCAGCCTCACTGTGTTCGCCAAAGGATCAGCTCGGTTGACATGGGAAAATGCCTCCGAAGAAAGCCTTGAAATTAATAGTCGCTCTTTGTATTCGTTGTTTAATCACTTTTATATTAGTGTTTCTGCTTGTAACTTGTGCTAGGTTTGTCTGTGAACCTCGGGATTAATTGGCAAAAACTAACAGAGAACAATGAAAAGCGTGGGAATTACAATCCTCGTCGAATTCTCGAGTGGAGAATTGCCTTGGCGGGAGTGGGCCGGGGCCAGGTGTGAGTTTGGAGGGGCCGGGGCTGGGCCGGCCGCTAAAACCGGGTGCGGTGTGTCCGCGCCCCGCTCCCGCTGCCCGCTGCCCCCCGCCCCCCGCTCCCGCTGCCCCCCGCCCCCTGCCTGCCGCTGTCCTGCCTGCCGAGGCAAAGGGCCTCGCTTACCTTCGCGGGTGGAGGGGCAACGCACAGCACACAAGAAAAAATACACCGCAGCTGCTGGGGCCAAAGAAACCGGTCCCAGGCCGCCTCTGGGCCAGTCTCCTGGGTTGAGGTTTTTCTTTCTATTTTCTAAATTAACATTTGAATGCGCCTGGAAACAACAATGGAATGTGGAACCAGAGGAGACGCTACAATAGAAGAAGACTGTTTCCCCCACGTGTTCAATCCCGAGGCCCAGGGACAGCCTCATCCACTCATTGTATTGTGTTTCTTCTTTCCTGCCTTTAGCGGGTTCATCAAGCTGGTTTTATTCAGATTTTCCCAGTGTGGATGGGCTTAAAAATTATATGCTCTCTTTTCACATTTTCGTGAACAGAACTATTTTACAATAAAGTAAAACTTTATATTTTTACATAAAGCTCAAGGCAGGGCGCCAGCTTGTGTAAATGTTCTCCGAGCTCCTTCTCCCCATGCCTGCGTTCCTGCTCTGCAAGTCTCTCTCGCTGTTTGGAGGCGGCTGCCGGGGTTCGGTCAAGGTCTCGTTAGAGCCGGAGCAAGCGTTTCTGAGGTCTTTGTGTCGCATTTTTTTTTTCTTGCTCCATACGTGTATGTTCTGGATTTATTTCTTGCGCACTGAAGGTGATGTAAAGGTCATTCTAAAAATAGTATTAAACGCTCTTATCATTTGTCTAGAATTAAATTATTTATTTGACTTACATTCTAACGTAATAGAGCAGCCAGTCACAGAGCTCCAGGCCGGGCTGTTTGCCCCCGGCCTGTTTTGCAGGCCCCGCCCCGTGACCGGGGCGTGATGTCGCCCTGGAGAAGGCCGAGCCATGGATTGCAGCCTGGTGATCGCATCTCTGAAGACGTGTTTGTGTTTCATTCCCGTGGATATTAACAGTCCCTCTTTGAATCCGTGTCTTCGGGTTCACTGCAGCATATAGCTGTAGGTGTGGGTTTGTTTCAGTCGTACCCCCTTTAAGCCTCTGCAAGCTCCCAGATCTGTCTGTCTTCAATTCTGGAAAATGCTCCGGGGCTGGGTATCTGACCCACGTCCTTCCCGCCTCTTCCCTGTCTCTTCAGGAGGCTCCTTAATGCTTGCCTTGTCTCCTACTCTCCAACTTTGACTTTTTCGCCGTTTTTACATCGGCCTCTTTTGAGTTGCATTTTGTGTGATGTTCTCTGCTCCGTGCTTCATACTCTTTTTTTTTTTCAGATTTTTACTCTTTGTCGTTGGTTTTTTGTTTTTTTGTTTTTTAATTCTCTCCCTGTTCTGTTTGTGCCTAGTACCTTCCCTTTCATCCCTTGGCTCATCAGAAAATTTAAGCCAGCTTGTATCACAGGTGAATCTGGGTGGTTCCGCTCTTGCCGGCGCCGGGCACGGGCCGCCGCATCCCTTGAGCCTGCTGGGTTTCCCCCGCACTAGGCAGGGCCCTTCCCCGGCCTCCGCGGGTCCCCTCTGGGCGAGCCCCCCCTCCGCTGGCTCCGCGTTCCAGGAGACACCAGCCTCGTCTGCGCGGAAGCTGCCTCCCTGCGGCCGCTTCCCTTTGGCCTCTGGAGTGGCTCGGTTACTTCCCCCTTTTGGACTAGTTTCGATGTTCATTGTTCTCCGAACTCGCCCTGACCACACGGACGGAAAAATCCGGGCCCTCAGGCCAAGCTGGGCTCAGACCGGGTGCTCCCGCAGCCTCTCGGGGACGCCGGTCCCCGTGCCACGCGGGTTCTGTGGGTCGTTCCTGTTCAGTCCCCTCCGCGCGCGTCACCTTCGCGCTTCCTCTCCGTGTTGGGCCCGTGCGCACGCAGCGGCTTCAGCGGCGGCCTCGGTCCTCTGGCGGTGCGGGTTCCCGGTGTCTGCGCGCGGCGCCCGCCCGCCCGCCCGCGGACCCCACGGTGTCCCGTCCCGGGCGTCCGCGTTGACTGGGGGTCTCCATGCCGTTGGCGTCTTTTCGGGAATCACCGAGCTTTCTGGTGGTTGGAACTCTTGTTCTGGTCCTCCGATGATTTCATACCGCTCTTTTGGCCTGTTTCCTATTGAAAGAGATGGACGCGCATTCCAAAATCTTGAACCAGGAGGTACTTTAGATGTCTAGAAACAGACTCTTTTTTAAAGAAGTTAAAGGGGGTCACTTTTCTTAGTTTTAAGTAACTCACTAGCTCACCACATCCCGAATACGCCAGAGCAAAAGCCGGTTGCCCCGTCCCTTCCCTCGTTTCCCAAATAGGGATGGAACTTCCCAAAGCTCCTGCTTTGGTCAGAGGGGCGGTCCACCCACGGAAACAATGTAGCAAACGGGAGTTCAGCTAGAACGCTGGCTGCAAGACACCGGCAGTTCCTCCATTCTCGGGGGCGGTAGGTGCATGACTCCTTGAAGTTTAACGGTGTGCAAATTCTTAACACGCAGAGGCAGTTGTTGAAACGTTTACTGGCACAGGTTCCTGCTGCGCAGTGAGGCTGGGCGCCGGGACGTTGGGTGGGGTCCTGCAAGCCTTTCTTAAAGTCTCCTGAAGGCAGGAAGGAGAAACTAAAGAACATTTCTTTTCAAGGTCCCTAGGAACCTGTCACGCTTGGGTGTGCATTTTCCCCGCACACTTTCATTTGCACGTGACTCTGAAGTAGAGGGTGTCTGTGTTGCCCGCACGTGTGGGGCCGCGTGTGTGGCCTCCGTCAGTACCAGCGGTGACTGGGCCCGTTGGGGCCGGACTCTTGACAAAAGAACGTCGTTTGTCAGCGAAGAGCCGGGAACAGACGCCGTCAGACGTCGCACAGCCTGCTCATTTCCTGTCAGCTGACCTACGAGGCGATGAAAGCCAGGCCTTCACATTTTGTTGGGATGAGAAGGGCACTGTTCCTCACAGGCTGGTGTAAGGCATTTCTTTTAATGTGTAACATGAAGATGTTTTCACGGCATTTACTGTCGTCAGCAAATTCTTACCGTCCTTAACTGTGAGCCTATGGCGCTGACAGATAGGCTAATCCTGACGTGAGCACAGATAAACGGGCCCCGAACCGGGTGTTCACGAGTCCCCCGAACGTCAGCATCATGGGTAGAATAGAGGTGTTTTTCAGAGGTTGCAGCGGGGCCTCGTCTCGTGCGGGAGAGCGGGCTCCCCGCGGCCTCCACGCTGGTCCCAGCTGGAGCCAGAGTCGGCCTGAGAAGGAGGGAAGCACAGAGAAGAGCGTCTCATAAAGGATCCACGTCCACTGATTTCCTAATCTCACGCCGCAGCTCCTCCACCTGCAGGTCGCTCATTTCTCTCAGGGACGCACTCCCTGCGGACTCGCGAAGGCGGTGCGATCTGTTCAGCATTCGCAAACTTCACCAAATTCTTAAATAACTTTCATAAATGACTCCACATAGCAAATGAAAGAAATTAAAAAAACAAACAGAACGTTATGTATTTTAATCCTCTTCTTAAAAGAAATTTTAAAATATTTTATTTATTTTTAGAGGGAGAGGAAAGGAGGAAGAGAAACATCCATATGTGATTGCCTCTTGTGCGCCCCCTACTGGGGATCTGGCCGACAACCCAGTCCTGGGCCCCAGCTGGGAATCGAACTGGTGACCCTTTGGTTTGCAGGCTGGCGCTCAGTCCCCTGAGCCACACCAGCCGGCGCTATTTTAATCCTACTTTTCTGATTATTGAAGTTAGACACATTTATTATACAAAATTTGGAAAATGCAGAAAAGTATACATTTCTGATTTTCCTGTCACTTCCTGTGTGGCGTCCTATCAGTCTGCATATGTGTAAAATACAAGTTGGGGTGAATCTATACATTATGTTTTATAACCTGTTTTTGTTAACATACCATGAGCATTTTGCGATACCATAAATATTCTCCTAAAACTGAAGGATATTCCCCCACAAGGGTGCGCCATAAATTTACTCAGACCAATGAACCACCGGGAGCTACTTAGCTTCTTTCAGCTATTTGCTATTTTCATGGTGCATATATTCTGGTACCTGAACCTTTGCCTGTGCCTCGGATTATTCCTTAAAAACAAACTCTAGTGTTACAATTTCGGAGTCAGGTGGGACATGCTGTGTCAAAGATGCCAGGGTGCCTGGCACCAAACTGCCCCTGCGGAAGCTGCCCCCCCCCATGTACCTGCCAGGGACACGCCCGCTGCCGCCACACTTGCAGCCCCCCGTGACCTACTGCGGATGCTCTCCCGTCGAATCAGCAAAACCCGTATACAAACTTTATCTCAAAATTGCTCCAAGGCGCCTTTTGTTCCCCGCAATGAGCATCTGCCACATTCGCACCCACTCCTTTCGCTGAGGGCAGCCCGCACCCTGCGTCCATTTTTCCAGTGGGTGTCTAGTTTGCTTTTGTTTTCTTAGCGCTCAAGAAGGTCCTCATACAGCACGGGAATGACCCTTGATTTTTGTATGTCTAAAATGTCTTCCCAAGTTTATAATAGATGTATCTAATGGCATGTAAGTAGAACTTGTAAGATGTATGAGGAGACCCACCTGAGCCGCAGCTTCTGTATGTAGACAGCGGAGCCAGGGCGCCTGGCTGGCCAACCACAAGCTCAGAGGACAATGCGAGAAACAACCAATGTTCCCAAACACGCCTTTCCAACTCTAAGCCTTATGCAGTTATTGTCCGCAGTGATACAACTCAATCAGCATTTATCTTAGATTGTCTGTCAGGGCCTAAGAGAGTCTCCGTGGAGCCGTTTGGGGTTTCCAAGGCTCAGGGGCTCTTTTTGTGTGAGCCTGACACCATGTCCAGCCATAAATGTCGGCTTCATGGGTGTCGACTGTGGACATCCCAAAGCAGCATGAATTTAAATACGCCTGTGCTTGCTCCAAGTGCGCTATTAGAACGTCACCTGGGCCCGATGGTATAAAAATTGGCACATCCTAAGATAATTAACGTGAAACTTAGATTTCCGTCTCTGCCCTTGGCCGCCGCGGCCGTCCGCTCCCCCGTGAAGCAAGCAGGGCGTGGGCATTTGTTACATCGCTGCCCATCGTCTCCGACCCGTCCTTGGAGATGTATGTCGTGGGCTTTCGGAGACTCGGCGTAATGGGACAATTCAGTGGTGCACGTATAGGTTTCAGGAAATAGGCTGAGGGGAAAGCCTGTCATTGTAAACATCTCTGGATTCAGAAGCAATTTCTAAATTACAGACAGAGTGTGTGTGAGGTGTGTGAAAATTTGCTCTGAGGAGATCGCAGAGGTGGGAGAGGCGTTACTGCTTCTTCCCGGCGCTCGGAAGGACCCCTTCGCGTCCCACCGCGTTTAACTTGGCGGCCCTTCGGAGCTCATGTGAGGCTATTTTTGTCTTGGAGGAACGTAATGGAGTGAGATATTTGTTTTTGCCAAACAGCATTTTAGGACTGAATTTCCACTTGATGTAGACTTGACTACTATATTCACACCTTGGTATATTTGATAATTAAGACAGAATGCATCAAACACACCCATGCAACTTCTCATTTAGAATCTTGACGTATAGTAATCAGGTTACGGTGCAGTAACAAACGGCCCCTACATCCTTTTTTTTAGACAAGAGCTCTTGCTCATTTTACTCGATGATTTATATTCAGGAAATGTCAATATAATGTAAGTAGAGACGACACACACACAGAGACGAGAAATCAAACACCATTCTGCGTGCTGCTCAGGGCTCACGACACATTTTTTGTGTTTCGACTTCTTTTAGACATAATTGACATGACATTATGCAAAGCTGAAGGTGTATCACATAATGATTTGATATCTGCGTGTGTTACAAAGTGATTACCATAATGAGGTTAGTTCGCAGGTTAGACGGCGGGGCAGGGGACACCAGCTGGCAGGAAGGAGCGGCCGAGGACGGCCAGGTGCTGGTCCGTCCAGGTGGACCGGGGGCCGGCGCGTCGCGCTGAGCGCGCTGCAGCCCGGCCGGCAGGTTTTGCAGCTGTGTTAAGGCTTTGCCTTTTCTCGCTAAGAGAGAGAGCAGGGCTATGGGAGATGGTTGAGAATGAAGTGTCACCCTCAGGGCAGGCGGTGAAGCATCCCTGCCCCCCCCCCCCGTGAGATGCTTCCTCTCCCATCACTCAGGCCCTGGCGGGGGTGGGGGGGGGCGGGGAGTCAGGGGGCGTGGCTCCGGCGCTGGGGGCAGCCACCCCGCCTAGGGTTCCTTTTCCTGTGACCACAGTGTCACAGATCCTGAAGTTTCGTTGTCTGTCCCCCATGGTAACTTTTCCACATAATAGTCAATTGAAACATTTGGAAAAAAAAACAAGTTTACTAATTTATAAAATGCAGGTACAAAGGTCAAACTCTGGCAAGTATATAAAATAACAACACAGAACAATGAAATCACAAAAAATACACCCTTCTTAAAATTCCTCCCTCAATCTGTGTGTTTAAGGGTAACAACAGTTCTAATGTTTCCATTCTAATCTAAAACTGTACACGGATGCACAGACCTGTAAGACCCTCGCAGTGGAAGGCAATGCAGCCGGGTGTCCCAGGCAGCCCTTTCTTTCCTGGGGGAACGCCCCCCCCCCCCTTAAGAAGTGGTGTCCAGGTCGTTCCACTCGATTCTGCTCCGGACCGTGGCCGTTTTGGAACAACAGTAGAGGCGAAGCTCTGCCCGGTCTTCGCTGGTCAGAGGCCGGGAGGTCTGCGGCTGTCGTCCTGGGGCCGAACCCGACGGGGTATGAGGTCCCGGCGTCTGCTGGGCAGAGAGGGCGCCCGGGTCCCCGGCGATGAGACACGCCCGCGAGCGAGCGAGCCGCGGCTGGGACGGGAGCGGGCTCCGCAGCTGAGGGTCTGGGCTGCCGCCCGACGGAGGCTTTCGGGGACCGCCCGGTCCAGCGGCGCTGTGCGCGCCCCGGGCCGCTGCCCGGGTCCACGGAACGGCCGGTGAACCCGCAGGATTTTGAAAATAAGGCGTTGTGTTCACCACAGCTTTTTGAGGTGGTTTGTGACGGAGCATTACATAAATGGAACAATCACAATCACTTGGTCCATTTTCACAATGAAAATTCTCTGAAGGGTCTTCGCGTTTTCTGTCTTGCACGTCGCAGCCCCTAACCTACGTGTTCCCATGTAAAATGTGCCAAGGCTCACACGGCGCAGGCCTGCCTCTGGAGGTTGTGTGTCGTTCACCTTGGACTTTCAAGGCTTTAAAGTTATAAACTGCAAAATAAGACCAGGGAAATGAATCTCTGTTAGAACCATTTTCACCTCAATGTGTCTTATATGTGCAGAGTAGCTTAGAACTGGAACCAAGACCCCAGAATATAACGCTTACGTGCCATCCTGACTGGTGTGGCTCAGCGAGTTGGGTGCCCTCCTGCAAACCGATAGGTCACCGGTTGGATTCCTGGTCACGGCACATGTCTGGGTGGCGGGCCAGGCCCCCTGTCGGGGGTTTGCAAGAGGCAGCTGACTGATATTTCTCTCCCACGTCCATGTTTCCCTTCCTCTCTCTCCCTCTCCCCCTTCTCTTCCCCCTCTCTGAAAATAAATAAATAAAATGTAAGAGACATGTGCTAATTTTGACCTTTGAGGGAAAAAAGAATGAAGCAAGTTCGCAGATGCCCATACACTTAGAGGCAAGGATATAGATGGCCTCTTTTCAATCTTGAAAATCTTCATAAATTTCTTAACTGGCTTTTGGAAGTGCTGTGGGCTTGGGGGTTATTTTTATATCGGGTTATAAATAGAAGTGGTTAGAAGTCTCTCCGATGAGTGTGAGAGGTTTGTATGGGCTCCTGGTTAGCCAGAACGGTTTGGAGGTGGAAATGTAACCAAAGAGACATATTTTTAAGCACAACTCCCTTGTCACCGTGAGTGTTAGCACGTAGTTTGTGTTTCGGAGCGCGGTTCCCTTGTTCTGCTAACATGCGTCCTCCCGGCCACTGGTGATAGGAATGATGGTAACACAAGAGAGGGTTTCTCCGATGTGACGCACTTAGCAGGTCAGAGCGACTCAGCTGACAGCCTTTTCACAGGACAGCCAGGGAAATGACCATCAACTATGCCATACAGTTTAAAATTATAATTATGGCATACACATTTTCCTAAAAGTTCCATTGTTCCTTCGAGGACTAAATGTTACATCGATTCAGTTCTCTTTGTAATTATGACAGGGCTGCGTATTTATTCAAAGCGATTTCAAGAACATTCATTTGAAGTTGCCATTCATGTTGATGTCAAAAATGCCACTTTTTATTGTGCACATTGTGAGGGTGCACAATAAATAACCTTCCTGCTTAAAATGAAATTGCTTTTCACATGTGTCATTAATCATATTTTAGACTCCGAAAGACCAAAATGCAATGGCCCAGAATTTTAAATTTTCCAGGGTGACAAACGCGGGGTCGGTTCGTGACGCAGAACCAGTTGTGGATTTTTGAAGATGCTGTGCTGCCCTGTTTAATGGCTCCTTGGATTTTTTTTTGTTAGGTGCCGGTGTGGGCAGGGAGCGTGATTTCAGAGGCGTGCGGCCCCAAAGACAGGCCACCGGCTGTGAAGGGCCGCGGTGCCGCCGCAGGAGCATGGTGGGTAGTGGGCGTGGAAGCGACCGAGCCGCGGAGTTCGCTGGGACAAGTTCCCAGGTGGCGAAATCGAATCACGCGCAGGTACCCGGGCGTGGAGAGCCCGCCCCTTCGCAAGGGCTGAGGTCTGGAGTTTTCGGGGGCGGGGGAAACGCAGCTCTAATTAGGACCGGTGTGCCGGGGCGAGGTTAGCGGGGGTTCCCCCGAGGCGCCGTTAACACCCAGAACCTACACGCCTGCCCTCGCGCTTCTGCCCCCAAGGCGTCCGAACTTGTCCGAGGCGGCGAGAGTCCTCAGGACGAAGGCCCCGTGCCAGGGGGACGGCTTCGAGTGGAGCGCAGAGACCGTGGCGGGCCCCCGACGCCTGCGGGAGGCCTGGGGCCCTGCGCTCCTCCGGCCCACGTCGTGCGCGGGCGCAGGGAGCGGTGGCGGCGCCGCCCCGCGCAGCCTGGGCCGGGCAGGCTTCCGGTGGCGCTTCTAAGTCTGTAACTAAATGACTGACTTTAAACATACCAGTCTAAGCAGAAAAGCACACGAAAATTCACTAATTAAAACAAAGTTTTCACATTTTTAAAAGAAGGTAAGATTTGCTGTTTTACGAGGTTCACGTGCACGATGTAAATACTTGGCAAGGTTTTCCGTGCTGGGTCCCGATGGTGATGGGTCCGGCCTTCGGGAAGGACACCTAACAGCGCAGAGTACCCAGCGGTGTTAATGCCACTTAGCATTTAAAGGACTTAGCATAAACCAGGCTGTCCGCCGGTCTGATTGTTCAAGCCGGTTCAGTCGACTGGACTTGTCATAATTGCACATCCATCATAGTGAAAGTGAAGAAGAGTTTACTTTTTCTTTTTAACAAGATTATAAAAGAATAATGACCATCTATATTAAGCTTAACCTTTTAAGAGGAAACGGCATTTATATTTGAAACGCTCCCCCACTGGGACTCGGTGGGCTCGACCCCGTGAGCACCGAGGCCCGGGCCTGCGGAGGCTGCGGCTACGGCTCCCTGTTCGTCCTCAAAGACAGCGAGTCGGCTTTCTGTTGCCTCTGCGCCGTTTTAAGTCAAGTAATGTGGTGCTCTGAACAGTCTAAAGTCGTTGATGGTCACTTCGCTTGTTTAAAGCCCAGGGACCCAAACGGAAATAAGAATTTCAGTACGTTTCAAAAATGCCGAAATAATACGAACAAGGGATGACCTGGCGCTGCTGTTTCACTCTTCGCTCAGGAAGAGAACAATCCCAGGACCGTGGTGCTGAACTCGGCACAGGGCCAGCAGTTCCGTGTGGCTGAGTTTTTAAAACCGAGTTTTTTAAGACAGAATTGCTTTTTAGTTTAGGATATGTAAATCCTCACTCTTACTAAGACAAAAGGCCTTAAAACATAGTCAGTTTTTCTAAACAGAAGAACCGTGGAAAAAAATTATTGAAGAAACGGCATAAAGCAGGCAGACCGTCATGGGGAAAGTGGGTACTTTCGACATCATTGTCGAAAGACCCACCTCACTCCTTGCTTTAGCGTCCCATAGCCTGGCAGGAACCAGGACGTCCCTCGTCCCTTGGAGGGTGGGCGGCGCACATACCCCAGCCTCTGGGCATCGCTGAAACCGATCTCTCAGAGCCCGCTGACTCGGGGTAAACGTGTTCCTTTTGTGGGTGGATCCTGCAGGCAAATGACATGCCCTCTCATGAGCCTGTTAAGATTTTCATTTGATCTTCAGCTCCGTATCCTCTACCCTAAATTGGTGAAATCAGGAAAATCCTGATTTTTTCCGAAATCAGGAAAAAAGTGATCCTTTGTGAGCTGTGTTGTCGGGACTTTGACGGAGCTGAGGGCGCATCGGGAGGGCCGGGCAGCGTAGGTCCTGGCCCCCGCCCGGCCTCCACCCTGCCCTTCGCGCTGGGCGGGGAGTGGGGCTGGGCGCTCTGCTCTGAGCTCTGAGAAGGCGAGTGCCGCCTGCCAGGAGCCGGCCGGCATGGTGGAAGTGGCCGGTGGTTTGAAGCGCACCCCTCCACGAAGGGGCTGGCAGGGTTGATGTCAGCCTAGGGACCCCGCGAGAAAACCCCAGGAGCCCACGGGGACGTGACCTGGAGGTGAGCTCCATCAAACCTTAATGCGCCCATGATTTCCCGGGGACTCAGACATTCCTTTCTCTAAAATCTCACAGCTAAAGTGGGGAAACAGACACAGAGGCTTATAGGAGCCGGCGGGGTCGACTGTCCCCAGGACAGATCCCCCAGGCGGGTCACTCAGAAAGGCCGCGGCATCGAGAATCGGAAGGACATTTATTGGGTGGAAAAGCAGCCCCAGGAGGAGACACCGGGGAGAGACCGGAATGAACGGCCTCTGTAGAATATTGGGAGCAGCAGTGACGGAGGGTTCGCTGGTGGCCCTGTCACCTCCTGAGCACTCGGTCGGTCCCGGCGGGACATCAGGCTCTGGGTGAAAGGTGGAAGTCAGAGCCGGTCGCAGGCTGCGATGTCCTTGCTGTTCAGCGCAAGGAGCCCGCGCTCAGGCAGGTGGGAGGAGGAGGGGCTGGGGAGGAGAGACGCGGGGGGCGGGGAATACACTGGGTTTAGCTTCTAAAGAGGCCGGAGACTGAGAGTGATAACGGCGCGGCCGAGTTGCTTCGGATTAACTAGTAGCCAAATGCATTCACAAATATTGACATTATTCAAATGAGCTTCATTTTACTGAAAAAGATGCTGAGTTTTTGTACCCCCCTGCTGAATAAATGAGAGGCGTATGTATATTTTCCAGAGTCATGACTTATTCCGTTTATGGTCTAATTATTGGCTGAGAAGATAAGTAAATAAATTATCATATGAAAAATGTGAGCCTGGGAGTAATTAATGCAGTAAAATGGGCTGCTTAATAGGGGACTGACTTGCAAATTCTAGAACAAGGGCTCGATGTCTGAAAAAAATAGAACAACATCAAGAAATCTTAAAGATTAAGTGAAGAGATCATTAAAAGATTTCCAGGATGCCCTGTGCGGGTTCGGTAATGAGCTCAGGGGCCCCGGCGCCGCGAGACGCAGGCTCTGTCGTGCCGCCTGTCCCGGGGACGGGCCCGCGGGTTGGGATTCAGGGCAGCCCCGTCCCCGGGGTCCCTGGAGGGCACTGCCGTGCGCCCTGGAGACCGCTGCCCGCGGCCGACTGCCCCAGGCGCACGGCAGCCCGTGCGTCACTGTACATACGGCGGCGGCGTCCTGTGACTGGACGCAGCAGCGAAGCTCGCGCCTGCCGAGGTGCGGGCCGGGCACGCGGGCAGCGGCGGCGGCGGGAAGGGCGCGGGTCCGGACGACCCCCAGGGCCGACTCGCCCGGCTTCTGAGGTGGCGGTGCCGATACACAAGGGGAGCAGATATAACATGTAATAACCGGCATCACAATCCCGTGTATGATGCGCACAAAACCGTGGGTGCGCATCATACACGGGGAAATACGGTGAGTGTTGTTAAAATGCATTGAGAAGGAGAAACTCGAGATATTTAAATATTCATTCGATAGAGGTGAATATTGAATGAAGAAACGTGGGAAGATTCGGCCAAAAACAGGGTGTCGGGGTGCTCACTGAGCCCAAATGCAAGAGCGTGGGACTTAGGGACACGTCCTGCTGTTACCAGGGCAGGAAGAAACTCCCGGGCGCGTGGGCTGCCCACGGTGTCCCAGCTCACGGGTCCAACGGCCCGCAGGCCCCCAGTCGTGGGGGCGTCACGACAGTGTTCTTGTTCGCTTGCCCACGCGTTAGTTCCTCTCCCGAGGGGCCGCGGCGCACCGGGCGTCCGCGCAGGGGGCGGGTCGCTGGGAGGATGCGCACGCACTCCTCCCCTCCCCCCTCCCCCCCTGCGCTCACGTGGCCGCCCTCCCCCGGGGCCGCCGCGCGACCTGCGCTCGGGACGCGCGTCCACGGCGGAACTTAACGGAGGTGATTTGTCACCTGCAGGAGGCAGCCGCGGGCGGCGCTCAGCGTCTGCGGCGTTAGTGTGTCCTCCGCAGACAGCGCGGTCCCCTCTGCCCTCTCGTTGATGTAGATGTCGCCTCTGATCCGTGAGGACACGAGTGGGAACCGCGGGCAGCCAGCGCTTTACAGGGTCACACGTAAGGGGTCCCGCTCGGGGACCCTCTCACCTCCTCCCACGCTCCCGGGGAAGGACAGGAAAAGCATTCCGGGTGGCGGACACCAAGGAGGCGGCTGTCGCCGCTCTGTCCCGTCAGACTCCCCCCGCCAGCCATTGTGGTGGGAATGTCAAAGCCAAACGCGAGGAAAGTGACCATTCCGGTCCCTTGTAAGTAGCGGATGCGGATCAGGTCTGACCGCTACCGCGCCTGTTTGTGATGGTCTGACCGGAGCCCTCGGGCCGTGAACGTGTGGGCCAGCGCGGCGAGAGGAAGAGGAAGGGGAACCTTAGAAAGCGGTGCGCGCGTGTCGGTGTCTGAGCGGGTGTGTCTGCGGGCGGGGGCGGGGTGCGGGGCGGGGGGTGTGGGTGTGGGTGTGGGTGTGGGTGGTAAGAAACTTAAAGCCAAAGACGATGCCCCATTGGCCAAGCTGAGCTCTTCCGATACTTTCCATGTAACAGACTCCATGATCACGATGTTTGTTTATACATATTCAGATATTTGTATCATTTCTTAAAGGTTCTGAGAGTTAAACTGAGTTATCCTAGTACCAGGTTCTGAGAAACTTTGAAAAACAGTGTCAGTTGAACACAGTGCATTGAAAAAGGTTAAACTTACTGCAAAAGATGCGAAGCCACCAACACGCCTTAAAGAGAACTGCGAAGGTACGGGAACGCGGGGACCGAGGCGTTGCCTAAGTGCATTTTCTCCCCATTGTCCTTCCCTTTTCTTCATTTGCACATTTCCTTCACTCCGTCTCACTTCCCGGCAGAATGTTTGAATGTTTTTAGTCTAACTTCTTGAGCTGTGAGTAAACATGAATACACATGTTTTACGTTCAGTGAGTTTGAAAAACGTACACGCCCAGGTAAGTAACTGCCCACTGCCGTCAGAATATGGACTGTTCTGTCTTTCGCCAGCAACAGTGATTTCCTGCCTTTCTGCAATGAGTTCTACCACTTCCCCTACGGACAGCCTTTGGCCTGACTTTGATGCCTAGGGATTATTTCTTTTTCTGACTCTAGAGCTTTGTATACATGGAATGGTGCAGCGTGATCCTCTTTTATGTTTGACATCTACCTCAGCATAATGTTTTTGAGAGTCATTCTGTACTTAACACACATTGCTAGTTTTTTTTTCTTTTTATTGCCATGTAGTATTCCAGTATATGGATACTATAATTTGTTTATCCATTCACCTACTGATAAACATTCGAGTTGCTTCCAGTTTGGCACCATTATAAAAAAAAAATGCTATTAACGATGGTGGGCAATTATTTGGGTAGATGTGTTTCATTTGCCTTTAGTAATACCTAAGAGTGGAACTGAGGAGCTGTGTAAGGTTTAACTTAATTAACTTTTCCAACTATTTCCTTAAGTAGCTGTGCCATTTTGTACTTCTGCCAGGAAAAAAAAAAAGGTCTTGGAATTTTGATAGGATCACTTTGACTCTGTCGATTGTCTCGCACAGTTGACATTGCCCATTGACATCTAACGAATATTAAGTCTCCCAATCTATAAACATGGGATGCTTTCCATTTCCTTAGGTCTTTGTCAATTTCTCTCAGCAGAGTTTTGTAGTTCTCAGTGCACTCAACTTCCACCTCTTTAGTAAATTTATTCATAGCTATTTTCCTCTTCTGAATGCTACTTTAAATGGAATAGTTTCCTTAATTTGCTTTCAGATCATTTATTGCTGGTGTATAGGGTTGCAACTTATTTTTGTGTATTGATCTTGTGCCCTGCAACTTTGCGGAATTAATTTATTAGCTCTGCTAGCTTCGTTTTGAGGATTCTTTGGGATTTTCTATATATAGAACCATATATACCATCTGCAAACAGATTTTTTTCCATCTCGATTTCGATATTTATCTATCTATCTATTTATTTATTGCCTGATTACCTTGGTCCGGCCTTCCAGTACAATACTCAACGGCAACGGTCAAAAAGGACTCCGTGTCTTATTGGTGATCCTGGGGTAGAAGATTCCAGTCTTTCGCTGCGGAGCATGCTGTTAGCTGTAGGTTTCCCTTAAATGCCCTGTTTCGTTTGGAGGACGTTCCGGTTTTGTGAGCAGGCTCCCCATGCAAGGGGGCCTATTTTCCAGGATCCCTGCTGTGCCTCGGTGCAGGTGATCGGGGGCCTTTATCTCCCCTCCCCCCGTCCTGTGGCGTAGCCCGCTGGCCGGCTGTCCTGGGTGGAACCGTCCTTGCATGTCTAGGGCAAGCCTCCGCGGGCCCGGAGGGAGAAGCCTTTTAACGCGGCCCCGGGCCAGCGGCGACGTTGCAGCTGCACCGACGCTTGTCGTGTCCCGGTATCGTTGGCCATCTCACCCAGGGGCGGGCGGCGGCACCCGGCGCGCAGCGGCCAGAGGCTGCTGGGCAGCTCGGGACGGACAGGGCGGCCCCTGCCCCGACCCAGAGGATGGGCCCCGCCCCGAGGCCACGGCCGCTCAGGCCGGGAGACCCGCCCCGCACCCCGCCCGCCCCCGGGCTGGGCCCTCCTGTCTCGCACCTCTCCCCGAGCTGTCCCGCGGCCTCCTCGCCGCGCCGCCCCCTCCCGCGCCTCCCTGCCGCGCTCCAGCCGCACGGACCCTCCCGCGGCGACCTCGGGCGGCCGAGCTGCCCTCGGCTCTCGTTGTCCCCACCGCCCTCCCGTCCGGTCAGGACATCCCCGCGGGGAAGGCCTCTGCGCTCCCCAGCGCCGGTCCCCCGTCCCCCTCCCCCGGGAGGCCCTCTGATCCTGCTCAGGCCGCGGGGGCGCCTCCGCCCAGCTCCCCCTGCACCGGCACCGTGCATGCCTCAGCCCGCGTCGGGAGTCCCCAAACCACAGGGGGCTTGCTGTAGGGTCTCGGAGGACAGTCTCCAAGCCTCCTCCCCGTTGGCTCACTGTCAGAGCTTCAAAGCTCGGGTGGCTGCCATTTATACCAGATATATACACACATATGTATATGTGTGTATATATCTATCTCTGTATCACAAGAATAAACGAATGACTCAAACTAACTTCCTTTCTCTTTATAACATTCAGTAAATGCGGTTAAGGTATGCAAGTTAATGTTTTGTGGGTGTTCATTCCTGATATGTCTGTGAAACAGAAATAACAAATTCAAATATTATTATTTTGGTTATCCACAGCTCTCCTCCTCTGCCTCACCCATAGCCAGCTCGCAGTATATCTGATTTTTAAGAACTCTCAGAGGATGGATCTGGTATCTGCGTGAAGTCTGAGACACAGACCCCGAGACCTGGAGTGCTAAATTCTCGGTCGGCTCTTGAATAAATGATCAGGGCCACACGCAAGGTTTGAAAGTGGAATCTGGGGCGAAAGAAAGCAGTTCCCTTCGGCCTTTTAAATCGACAGGCTGGGAACGTCACTTTCTAGGAGTTTCTGGCTTTCCCAGGCTGTGCCCAGTTTCTGGAGAGAAATAAGGTCACCCGCGCACACAGTCAAATGCCAGAGGCGAGGGGCGCGCGGTGGGTGCACCGCGGGTCAGGGTGAAAATGGCCGCTAACCCGCCGTCAGCTTGCGAGATGAAAAAAGGACTCGTTCTTCCTTGTTGCCCTTTACAAATATTAAAAAATAAGTCGCGGTGTCAGCAAGGTGCCCCAGCCTCAGGGGCGCTTTACGGGCTACAAGCGTTTCAAGTACGAGTTGGCCGCGATGGGAATTTCTGTAAATCGAAGGCTACCCTTCCACTTGATCGCATCAGAGCGCTGGCAGTGGACCCCGACCGTCCGCTGCTGAGGCCCGTGCGCGGCCGAGAAGGTGCCGTCCGGGGAGGGAGCCTGTAGGACGGAAGCCGGCGCCCTGCGGCCGCGGGGGGCCAGCCGCGTTCTGTCCGCGGAGGGCTGTGGATCCCGGGCTGCTTGCTGTTACGTTTCACAGCAGTTTTCAAGTTCTCACCGATCCTGTTACCCTGGGACACACTGCAAACCCCTGGACGCGTAGACGTTCTCCAAGGCCTCCCTGTCCGTTGCGCCGATGCCCTGTCCCTCTGAGCGTCTTCCTCTCCGTCTTGTTTGTCTGAAAGCTCAAACTGCCCCTGGTTGGGGGACGTTCTGCGTCTCTTTGCTTGCGTTGCTGTGGGGTTTCGAGTGGTAGAGAAAGTCGAAGCCACGCTTGCTTTCAGAAAAACAAGAGTTTACCGGGACACACGTGTGCGTCAATTGCAGATGCTGGTGGGGCTGGATCGGACCCCAGACTCGTTCCCCCGTCTGTCCTGTCAGGCGGCGAGGCAGGCGTCCAGGGACGTGACTGTCTCCCGATTTTAGACACAGTGCAGCAGCGACCCCTCATCTTGGTACCCCGGTCCCGCATCCCGCAGCCCCTCTTCCCTGCGGCTCCGCCTGCCGTCTCTGTCACCGGCCCCTCGGAGCTCGAGCTGCTGCAGCGTGGGGACCGCGCGTGCCTTGCTCCAGTTCCTGTCGCGGGCACAGAGCCCTTAGTAGGCCAGCAGCCAGCTGGGCTAAGTGCGCACCTTCAGGCTGCAGGCGCGCCTGCCGCCTGGCTCAGGCCGGAGGGATGGGGGAGGCCGTCCAGGGACGCGTCTCCTTACAGCGAGACCTTCCTCCCGTGTCTCGTCCACCTGCCCCCTCCCCCCAACACCAAGCAGGGAGGACGCAGGGACAGTCCCCTGGAGGGAGAGGCAGCGTCTTCCCCTCGGCCCTGAGGCCTCTTACCCACCCCTCCCCCTGACAGGCTGATCGGTCCACACGGTCTCGCAGGTCCCGTAACCGCCCTATTATGTATGTATGACGTGGTATATACACAAATACGTATTATGTGGTATATGCAAGACATAGGTGCTGTGACTGAGGGTGGTGTAAAATTACCCATGTGAACGTACACATTAAATGTTCTAAGTGATATATGCATACGAGTATGTAATACATCTGTAATACAAATTATATACATGTATCTGCTTTTCATATATTTGATATGTGCTCTCTATACTTTATATATTCTTATAAAATATTTATTTATTTGCAAGTAATGTATAAAAGTTAGAAATACCCATTTTCCTCTACTAGGGGTTATGGAAACCCAGTTGTTCGAAAGACTTCCTAGCCCAGCTGATAATAAGTATACAACTACCATAAAAAAGGAAAATCCATTGTGTTGACTATTACAGCTTTATATAAACGTTCCTACTATAGGCTAACAGTATTATTATGGTGCAAGAAGAAACATTTTATGAGATTGTTGCCCCTACATTATAAACCAAATCCATTTTCAATTACATAAATTCTTTGAGTTCTAAACTTTGTAAGTCAAATTAATCTGTACTGCCCTGGCTGGTGTGGCTCAGTGGATTGGGCGCCGGCCTGCAAACCAAAGGGTCGTGGGCTCGATCCCCAGCCAGGGCACAGGCCTGGGATGTGGGCCAGGTCCCCAGTAGGGGGCGCGCGAGAGGCAACCACACAGGGATATTTCCCTCTCTTTCTCCCTCCCTTCCCCTCTCTCTAAATAATAAATAAATAAAATATTGTTAAAAAACCGCTAAACAGCAACTCTTCCTTTAAAAAAACTGATCTGTACTGCTATGTACTGTCAGAAATACACGTGAGCACACAGGCCTGTCTAAGTGCCTGTATTTAATTCCCCCGTAATCATGAGGTTTAGGCGGGGCCTTGGCTGAGTACCACTAGCCGGTTGTGTGACTCAGCGGACACAGCCAGAGGACATCTGTCAAGTCAGTAAGCTGGCTTCATGTCTTGTAAACAGAAATCATAGATTGATTGGATTTTTCTCCTTTTAATCTGTTACTTTGATATCAAGTAGTCTCCGCATTAAATAGGCTTTGCTGATTGAGTTCTGTCCACTGGGAAAAGGCAACCTAACGTATAACTAAGGGTCTTTTCTGTTCTTCCAGGACGTTTGAGGGGCCTTTCCTTTGGCTCAAGCACAGACTGAAGGGTATTCTCAGTGTGTGAACTTCAGTGTCTGGTGCAGCCGCTCAGCTTTGTGTGGGTGCGTATGTACAGGAAACAGAAACTGCTCAAGAAAAAGACACCGTGAGAGATGAGGGCACAGGCGTGTCTTGAAAATCGAGCGAGCGCCCCGTGCAGGGCTGGCGGTCCAGCGCGCGGTGGCCGGGACGGTGGCTGTCTCTAGGACGTGTCCTGAGGTGCGCGTGTCCCAGGCGGACACGCGTCCCTGGCTCGCCCGGCCCGCACTGGAGGTGGCCTCGCCTGCTTGTGAGTTGTGAGCCCCGCAGCCCCGCCCGCGCCCCTGCCTCGTCCCCCTGAAACTGCTCTGGCTCCCTCTTTCATGTCGGGGCAGAATTTTCCAGACCACGCCCGCCATGCGCCTTTGACATTCTGTCCCCCGACGCTCCCTTTATCGCACTAATTCCCTCACAGCGAGGCCTCTGGGGACCAGGGCGACGCGTGAGGCCGCCCTGTGCTCCCCCTCAGCCCAGGGACAGCGGAGGGCACCCCGTCGTGGTCCGGCAGCCTCTGCACCGTGTTCCCTGGGGAGCCTGCAGGTCTCTCAGACGCAGAGCCGGCGCCCGGCCAGCGAAGCGCGTTCCTGGCGTCTCCCGGGACGTGGAGGCCGCCCCCGCGCCCAGGCTCAGGTGGGCAGACGGAGGCCGCCCTCCCGGGGCCCCCGGCGACGGGCGCGCGGGCCGGGTCGGAGGGGGCCAGCCGGTGGGGGCGGGGAGACGGCCATGAGCTGCTCGCCGGACCCGGCCTCCTTCGGGACGGCAGCGGGCGTCCGCAGACAGGCTCGGGGCCCGCGCGCTGTGCGCTCCGGGCGCCTGCTTGTTCGCAAAGTTTTCGGTCCCGCCAATGACAACATCAGAACGTCTCATTTTTCCTTTTAGCCACCCGAACCTATTCAAATTATACACCGAAAGCGGTTGGACTTTGACTCCTTCAAGTGTTCTGAGAACCATTCAGCTCCAGAAAGCTGATTTAGAGAGCAGGTTTTTACCATTTCTGATCTCACGTAGCACTTACGTCGAGATTGGAGCGACCGGGTTTGTGCCTGCTTTTATTGGGATGGTTTTCTCTTCAGTGTTTATGCCCATGGATGCACGTGAACGAGGAACACGTATTCTGGGAAGGGTGTCAGGCGACGGATGGGGCTGGTGCTGTTCTTGGGAACCACGTAGGGGAAATGGGTTTGTTTGAAAGGAAAGTTGCAGAACGTTACCAACCCCGACAGATGAGCAGTGCACGCTGACAGACCGTGCCTTCGGGGCGCGAGCCGCTCAGGGGCGCAGACCTGCAGGGGCCTGCCGCGAGCCCGAGAGGGTCCCGCCGACGGGACCCAGGCAGGGCCCGGCCCCCAGGCCACGCGGGGGTCCGTCCTGTGGGTCGAGCCGGGGGCTCCCCGTGAACGAGGGGCCGGAACTGAGTTGTCTGCGTGTGAATTAGGTGCGGCCGGGGAGGTCTGGGCGGGTTCGGGGCCCCGGGCTTCCCTACTTTGCGGGCCTGCACCAGGTCATCCGGCGTGGGCACTGTTCCTCTCCATTTTTGTAAACTGTGACGAGTACTTTCTCACCTGTATTTGTGAGGTTTATGTAAAAACCTGAATGTGAAATGCTTCTGATGTCCACTGTGCTATGTAAGTGTGCAGTGTTGTCCCGAGTCCAGCAAGTCTCGGTATGGAACTCTTCCACGTGACAACCGCTGGGGACACGTGCACACTAGCGTGGATGCCAAGGGTGCCCGCATGGGCTTAGCTGTAAGTTTCTGTGTGTTTAGCAACAGCCATTGACTTAAAGTCCCAGGCCATGATTCTGAAATCAATGGCAATGTTCGTTCGTATAAAAATAATTTTTTCCTCTGTTTACCTTTTTATAATTTCTGATATTAGATAATAAATCCTTTTGCATAGGCTCTCGTGTACGTACATACACGTGTAGGTAGAGATAGGTTTCCTGAATGTGGAGCTGAAAAATTGGGTTGAAAGACCAACCTTGATTTTTAGTGTGACTTACCCAGTAAAAAAAAGCAAAACAAAACAAAAACCTGTCTCGTCTATCTTCCCTTTGCTTAATGAAAAAGCCAATTGCAAAACAAGAAGATTGATTAGGAGCAATAATCTTGGTATTCTAGTAATAAAAATCTCTGCCGAAGTCCGATCGTTAGGAAAGGCGGGGGCTGTATGTCACGGCTAACGTGTCACCGCAGGTCTCACAGGCGGCAGAGGCGAGTGGGGGTCACGGTCGCCGTCTGCTCGCTCGGCCGTCTCCCCCCGGACCCGCCGCAGGATTCACCACCCCGACAGCGGAGGCTCGTGCTGCGGGACCCCGGCGACCTCTGAGTGCTTTCTGGCTGAGGAAACAGGCCTCTGTCCGCGTGGACACACCGGAGCTGCCTGAGAGCCGCTGCCCCCAGAAGCAGCCGGCAGTCGGCGACGGGCGGAGCGGTGACGCCCAACCGGAACCCCCTCTTCAGCTGGGAAAACTCAGCGCTGTTGGGCGCCCTGAGAGACGGACCTCTGTGCCCCCTCTGCTCCCTGGCCTTTCTCTGTCCGAGCACCCCCCTGCCCTCCGGCGTTTCTTGGACTCACCTCCCCCCTAAGCTTCCTGCGTTCACGTCCTTGACCGGGAAGGAGAAGCGAGCGTTTGGTGAAGAGGCTGGCCCGCCCGCGTCGAAAGGCGCCCAGGCCCAGGGGAGCGGCCCCTCTGGGTCGCTCGCGCGTCGCCCCGCCCTCCTCCACGCTGGGCTCCAGCAGCCGCACTCGGCAGAGGGGTTCCTCCCTCAGTGTAGAGGGCTATTCCTTTGCTTTGTCTGCAGGGAGTCTTTTAATGGAAACGAGTTAAAAATCGTAGAATATAAAGAACAGCACAGGAACGGAGAAGGCTTTATTCTCCGCAGGAGGGTGACCCCCTGCCGCGCGGGGCGGCGCTGGGGATGGTTCCCAAGGCTGATTTCTGCTAAGACCTGCTCTGAGCTGTCCTACGTGACGCCCCTTTCTGTCATGTAGCTGGCGTTGCTCTCCCGGGGCCCTACCTTCCAAGGGCAGGTCTGAGGAGGAGAGGGAACGCTACAAAACGCGTCCTGGAACTCCAGCGTCCGCGCTCAGAACCGGGCAGTCACTAGTCCCGGGAAGTGTGACGGTCCCGCGTCCCGCCCGGGCCTGCCCTGGGACCCAGGACGCAGCGGGGAGCTCCTGGGGTGCTGGCCGGGGCAGTGTGCGGCCTCCCGAGGGGCGATCGGCCCTCACGGGGCAGTGAGGCTGCGAGAGCCTGTTCTCCCCGAGCCGCTGGGGGGGGGGGCGCCCGGGGGACACAGATTAGCCCCAGAAGCCAGGGAAGCAAGCGCACCCTTTACTTTGACTGGAACGGGGAGCGAATCAAGTGTTGGCTGCTCACTAAACTCCTGTGAAGCGACTGAATGGGGACCGACTTCGCTGCATGGTGAGCAAGACCTCAGGGTGCCTCGCGCCCGGGACCCTCCCGGGACAGGACTGTTGGAGGCGGCCATTCGTCACAGCCTGGGGGTGATGGGGAATTTCAGTAAATGCTGTGTCAATGCAGTTAAATCTTCCCAGAACCCATAAAACGCCCTTTGCCTCCCTGCGCCCCGATTACGAGTAATTGCTATTCATCTCGTAATGGATATCTTGGAAGTAGGCGCAGAGCGCGCGGAGCCCGGGGGATGAGCAGCGCGGGGGAAGCAGGACCGTCTATCATTGGCATTTGTGAGAACATTCACATTAGATGTTTGAAAGGCGGGTTCCCAGGAGCCGCAGAGGAACCGGGAGCAATATTGTGCCAAACCTGCCGCGCGGGCCGGAACGTCAGGGAGTTTGTGTCAGATGGCGCTGGGAGTGGTTTGGAAAGAAGAGATGTATTTGCTCAGCTCTGTGCGTTTAGTGTATTTATACGTGAACATGCCCTGCAAAGCTGTATGTCCGGGGAACAGACGAGCAGGTCAGGCCAGAAGCTTCTGAGAGAGGCAGCTTCTATTTCTTCTACCCTAAAATCTCTGAATCACATCCTGCACTGTGATCAATACATTTTTAAACTCGTATCTTTAAAAAAATCTGTTGGCAGCCAGTAAGCCCCCGAGGAGCTGGGCCAGGCGCCCATCCCACGCAGGAGGGCGATACCCTTCAGGTCCTAAATGTGTCCCTGTGTCATCTGCTGTGGGTTTAGTTTGCTAGTAAATGACTCCTCGCCTGCCGGGGTTGGGCATCTGTTGTAAAAATTATCAAGCGCCGCCTGTTCCCTATAGCCCTGGGTTTTTATCGCATCGTCGGAGAGCAGCGGGCTCCCCGAAGAAAACGGATCGGGGTTGAGGGTTATGCGATGTCGTTAATTGACAGGTCGACTGAAGAGAGAAGGGCTGCTGGCGCCTGGCACACCCCCTCTGGCGCGGGGCACGCCGTCTGCCCGCGGGCCGGGCCTCTGCGACGGGAGCCTCTGGCGTCTGGGGGCGTCGCTCCAAGCGGGGGCAGGCGAAGGCCGTCGGCCGGAGGCCCGTGTGGCGCGGTCCCCTTCTGTGCCACGGCCGCCGAGCAGGGCACGAGGGAGACGGCCTGGCTGACATTTTGCCCCCCACTGCCCGTTCCGGTCCCCCGTGTTGAGAGCGATCACCAAAGCCATTCCTTGGCGGTTTCTTTTTCCCGCGTCCAAAGAGAGAAAATCATCCCAGCCGGCAAATGGGGTGCAGGGGTGATTTGTCGTCGGTCACATGCGTCCGTCTACGGAGGCGAAGGCGCCTCAAGCCAAGAGAGCTGGGCAAGGACAGCTCCCCACGCTGCCCCGGTCCCTCAGTGTGATGTGCTCGGTCACCCTGGCGCTCGCTGTGGCATGTGCTTGCAGGGACCACAGTTAGGAGTCGGTGGACTGGCCCAGCCCCTGCCTTTTTATGCCAGCTCACCACGCCCATGTTCCCGGCACCGAGAGAACTAGAAAGCTCTTTAGGAAAGAAAATGGACGGAGACATCCTCTGGCTTCCGGTCCCTCCCACTGGGTCCCGTGCCCGCTGGGCCTGCCACAGAGAAGCGTGACAACCCTCCCAGGGTCCCCTGCTGCCTGAGGTCTAGCCAGCACGGCCTCGCCTGGTTTGCTGGTGACTGTGCCGCATCAGCAACTGGACAGGCGGTGTCGGACCCGGGGTGGATGGAGTCCTGGCTTTCTGTTCCTAAGAAAAGGGTCCTTCTGACTCCGAGAACCTGGCAGTGCTGCCTGGCCGAACCGTTGGTGTTGGAATCCTTTCCGAATTCTCCCGTCGGCCTTCAGGGGTGGGGTGCTCACCCGGAACACCAAGGACGAAGAGGCCACTTTGAGCAGGACATGCGCAGGCCAGAGGGACGGCTAAACCCGCGGGGCTAAACTCTTTCTGCTAAACCCGCGGCGGTTTTGCTGACCGCAGACGAGGGTTAGAGAAACGCAGTCCCTCCGCCCTTCACCCGAGATCTTACGGCCCAACGCGCATTGGAGTTCCAGGCGTCCCGGCGCAGGGTCAGAGGAAGAGCTTCCAGAAGCTCTAAGTGGGTCACGGTCAGGCGGTCGACATTTCAGGGCGGAGGCCACGCTGCCTCTGACAAGGCCCTTCGCCTTGGCCTGTAGCACCAAGGCGGCCGCTGACGGTTCGTGGATGAGGCGTGGACCGGGGTCCAGATGGGCAGAAGCAGGCGGGCGCTGGCCGATGCCCGCTTAGCCCTCAGCAGCCAGCGCGGACCAGGGCGACGTGCGCTTAGATGAGCTCTTCAGTGGACGGCAGCTCTACCGCGAACCAGCATTTCTGGTTTATCAGAAAAACATCAATATTCATACTAAGTTGAATAAAACAGACTAGAGAACATCCTGTCCATTCAGGACACATTTTGCCTCCACGTGCATTTTGCCACCTAACATAAAGCTATTTCAAGTTTCAGAGACTTTAAAAAAAAATAACAACTTTGGAATGGCCAGAGAGAGCCTGTGGAACAATACGTGTTCTTCTGTGGGAGTGTTTAAAACTGTTACTTCTGCATTGAGAAATTCCACGAGAGAAGAGGGAAACGCACGTGGCCTAGAGGGGACAGAGTAGGTCCAGTCATAACAGAGACGGGAACTTAGCCATTGACCTTGGGAACGAGCGTGGCAGCCAGGACCGCGCCTTGTCCAGGCCACAGCCGCCGTCAGCCTCGGCTGGAGACGCGTTGCTGCAACTCTGCCGGCCCTTCCGGGAGGCCAGGCGGGCTCCGCGGGCACACAGGCCTCCGCCCTCTCGCCTTGAGCCATCTTGAGGCTGCTGCTGGGGACCGAGAGCGGTTCCTGGGGCTCCTGTGTGTGGCAGCGAGCGGCGGGAAGTGTGCCTGCAGAGTGTTGCCCCCCCCGCCCCCCCGCCCCGTTGCTGTGGGCTTGTAACCGGGCTCCTCTGATCCGGGCTGTTCCCATTGTGTCAGAGAGTTCTGCTTCCTCGGGCAATTTAAACTTTTAAAAAGTGGAACTTTCACAAATGGCAGCTGATGCATAAATAGGAGCTGCTCAGGCCATTTTGCCGAGCGTCGCCCAATGAGACGTCCCCTGGGCTCTGCCCTCATTACGGGGCGTTGATAAGCAATCAGATGGTAAAGGGCAGTATTTGCTGGGAAATTAGACACTGGGTCGAATCAAACAATCTCAGAGTATGAGAGCTGGGACGAATTTAAAGGTCATTTCTAGGTCAAATCCTTCCGTTCTCCCAGGAGAAAACTGTCAATCAGTGTAATTGCAAATGAATCCTCCGAAGTTACTCAGACGGTTAAGAGAAAGAGGCAGTAGAAGGCGCAACGTCTCTGGGCTCCCGAACTACCTTTTCTTCGTAAACCGGGGCGCTGGCTGTCAAGGGCCAGGCACTCACGTCCTTGCCGAGCGACCGTGAGCTGCGCGCCGCACGCCGCAACAGCACTGCGAGCAAGTGCTCCCCCCGATGGTGGGGGTCTTTGAGGTTCACTGTCGCGGGACCTTTGGCAGGGACACTCCTCCAGGGTCGGCCTCACGTCAGCTTGTCTGGAGTCTTCAGTAAACACGTCACCGAAATTCAGGACGAGGGCCGAAGGAGCTCGTCCTGGATGCCGGTCGTGAGACGGACACGCAGTCCAAACCGGGTGATGCAAGCGTCTTGCTTGATTGGCTCACCCCTGGGAACTCCGGGGATTTAAGCCCGGGGGGCGGTCCTCATTCCGTGGTATCAGGTGTGAGTATGGGCTGTGGGTGGGGGGACACACGCCCAGGGCCACGAAAGGACGTGACGCTGAGATGGTGAGGGAGAGTTTGTTTCTTGGAGGTGCCAGGGCGGGAGGGGCCTGCGGGGTGCGCCCAGGGGCGCAGGGCAGCCGTCGGGGCCGCAGGAGGCAGCTCGTCTATGGCGACGTCAGGGGTGGGTAGCCAGGTTTGGGGGCTTCTGGGGGACTGGAGAGATTTTGAATAATCCCACCCGCCCAGGCAGAAGAGGCCATTCCCGGGTGGCAGGTACCTGGGGGCCTCCGGGGACTGGGGGTATGTGCCTTGTGACAGCCCAGGAGCTCTGGAGCTCAGCGGGGGCGGGCGTGGGGGCAGGCGCTGGCGCTGAGCGCCCGTCTGCCCAGGGGAATGGAGAGCTTTTAGCCACGTCTCCCAAACTGGGTCAGCACGGCACTTGGGAGATGAGGACTATCCACCCCCTAAGTCAACCATCCCTATAATTTACCTTGTAAACTGCGGCTTTGGAGGGAGGGGTGGGGGAGGGTACAGCTGCTCCCTGTGCCATGACACCTCCGTGAGTAGAATCTGTCCTGGGAGACCGGTGCCTGGGCAGGCCATCAGGGCACGGTCTCCACGGGAGGCATGGGCGCCCGCCGGGCGCCCCGGGCAGGTCCGAGCGTCCCTGTGGAGGTCCCGTACCGTCCTGTGCAGGGCGTGTGGGCCACGGGCCCGTGTGTCCGCACGCACATTGCCTGCTGAGTGCTCGGATGGGGGCACAGTTAGAGATGCATCGTGTGTGACCTTGGAAACCAGTCCAAGGACCTCGGGCGTTTTTGCGTTGGCCGGGGAGCAAAGGCTTTAGGATTCGGGCAAAGCCTGTGCTGTGGGAATGCCGTTCGCCCGTGGTGGTCCCAGGAGTGGGAAGGACGAGACGTGGAGGCACCGGGGCCGTTCAGAGCCGCTTTCCTTCGTCTCCGGTGCCAGGGCGGTTCACAGCCGGCGTCGCGCTTCCCTGGACTGCGGACGCCGCCTCTCAGTTCATCCGTGTGACCCCCGTTTTCACTCTGTCGCCTCCATTGCCCACGTCAGCCAGGGCACTGTTGCAGGGCAAAGAGGAAGGTGCTTCTGTCCTGCCGGAAACCCTCCCACCCCAGTGCCCGTGTGCAGCGCCCCATCCCCGCGGCAGCGTGGCCCGCCGGCTGGCCTGCCGCCCCGCCCGCTCCGGCCGCGGCTCGGGCTGCGCCTGCCCGTGGCCCCCGCCCCCGCGCGCACCGGGCCCCTGCGGACACGCGCTCTGCCCTGCGTCGGGGCCTCTGTCCGCGCGCGCCCCGCCAGGGCAGCGCCGCCGCCGGGTCTCACCGGCCCCGGCCCCGAGACCCCCGCCCGCCCCGCGCCCCGCCCTGGCCGCGAGCCGCTGTCTTCCAGCCTGGGCTCAAAATACGGCTTGGGCCCCACGCCGAACGTCCCGTAGCGCGTTTTTCTTTAGTGTGGTCCCGTATTTACCGCGTGAAACTATTAACGTGCGCGCGCGCGCGCGCGCGTGCGTGTGTGTGTGTGAGAGAGATGTGGTATCAAGCGTCTGTGTCTCTCAAAATAGCACGACCGCAAGGGCAGGACCGAAGGGCTGGGGGTTCACCTGCACCCCCTCCGGACCCAGTGTCTCGCAGAGGATGGACGTAAACACAGACAAGTCCATACGGGACTGTTGGCTGAAAAAATTGTAAATGAATGACTGTACCTAGAACATGGTTTCATTTAGGTGTGAAGAGTTAAAGTCTTTGATGTTGAATGAAATGGAAAGATGATGTAAGAGAGAATTTGTGAAGGGACAACATCAACTCAGTGTGATTCTGACCTGAATGTTGTTTGTTTCGGCTTTGATTTTTATTCCTTGTTTAAATTTGAAAGCATTAAACTTAGATATCAAAACATTTAAGTTTAGTAGGATGATTGTTTTTGATTTAAGTGGAAGTAACTAGTAGCAGAAAGAAATGAAAGGTTTTTAAAATTTAAAAATACTGTAGATCAGGAAATGATCAAAGTGCCCTTACTAGCTTTACAGTTAATAAGTAACTTCAAAAAGTATTTGCAGTTGCAAGAAAATGTTTCCGTGAAATTAAGAGTCTCAAAGGGTTCTGTCATTTGAAACGTAATAATTTTATCAAATGTGACCTACGTGACTTTATTCTGAATTTATTCTATACTTCTTTGAGGTTATGAGCCTCTTATTAGATTACTCTTTGGGAGTAAAGGCCAAACAAACACTTGATCTGATATTAATTTATCATTGGAAAGTATAAATGTCAAAATAAATTAGAGAAAACTATGATGTCATCCCATAGGGAAAGTATGTCCATACTTGAAAGATAACACTTTCAGAAATTGATTCCCTGCAGAAATTTTGTAGCACTGTATTAATTTTATTTCTAGTAAAAATAGGAAAAATAGTGTTTTCTAATGAGTATATTCTATATCTATAATATATTGTATAATATTGTAATATAATAAAGTATATATTAGGGAAGGTAATGCTTCCTAATGAACATATTCTCAACAATAGTGATAAAAACACTATCAAGATTGTTTTCATTTACGTTGATAAGAATATTGAAAAATCCATGAAATGTACAAAATCACTGTTAATATTAAGACAGCAATATTTTATCTCATTCCTGATGGTGTAAAAGCAAAAATAAAAGCTAACAACAGAATTGCATCAGTTGGTTTAATAAGTTTTTAATTGTCTTTAACATTTTTAGAACAACTGGACTTCACATTATACTAATGAAAATTTTAATCCACATGGAATTCATTCAGTATAATTTCATTCCAAACCATTAACTGCTCCCACAAATTTGATGGCAAGTGAAGTGTATATCTGAGGTGTGAACTGAAATTATGAAACTTTGCAAAATAGATATATGTGTAAAACATAGACCTTTAGTTGCTTTATTTTGGATAATTTTAATATTAAGTTAAAATACAACAATTCATATACATTTTAAAATATGCATGTTTGCGTATTTGTGATTTCATGACAATTTTGTTTCTTTCAGACTCTGGAGATACTGACTGGAAGGTAGACTATTTTTTCCTGCTTATTATATGGAGAAACTTTGACGATAGCAAGTGAAAATGAGGTTGCTATGGAAACTGGTAATTCTGCTGCCACTCATCAGCGCTCGTGCAGGTAATGGGTTCTATTATTACAAATTTTGATTGATAATCTATAGGTGATTTATTTTTTCTACAGGTCATGCAATTTTCAAATGCATAATACTATGTTATTTGAATGACTAAGTGATAAAATTATGGCTAATATAGGGAGTTTAATCTTTTAAAAATGTATCAAATGCTATTTTTACACAGAACTAAGATTATGTTAATTATAAATCATCGAATATAAAATTTTTTATTAAAAAGAATAGATAATTATGTCATTAATAAACAATGAACAGTAGTTCCTTTTTATTTCCTTTATAGTAAGTTCTTTAAAAGTTGCAGTTGAAATATATATATTTTCCTCAAATTTAGAAATTGCTGTGGTAAAAAAAGCTATATTGATATAGAAGAGAAAGTGATCTAGAACAGTAGATCAGAACTAGATTCACTTTTGCATTTTTTTCTTTCCACCTCATGGCACATTGTCCCATTCAAGCTAAATATATTAATGTCTGTGTATCAGTGAGCTTTGCTTTGTAACAAACCGCCCCAAATCTGTATGGAGTGAAATAACATAACCGCGCACCTAGCTGACAAGTCTGTAAGCCGACGACTCAGAGTGGCTTCGGCTGGGCTGTCCTTTCGGGTCAGCTTGGGGGCCCTGCAGCTCCGGCCAGCTCCTGGGCCGCCTGGGACCTGGCTGGGCCAGCACGCTCTCAGCAGGGACAGCGGCGCTGCCCCCGCCCGGCCCCAGGGCCTCTCGCCCTCCGCGAGTCTGAGCTCTTTCTCTCGGTGCCTGTGCGGCATTCCAGCAGAAACCAGACGTATGCAGAGCCTCCTGACGTCAAGGCTTGTCATCGACACAGTGTCATTTTGAGCGCGTCCTTTTCACCCGTGCAAGTCACCCAGCCAATCTGCATTCAGGGGTATGGACATATGTCCCGTCTCGTGATAGAAGCTGCCACCTGACACCGTGAACGGGCGTGGGAGCCGTAAAGGCGTAGCAGTGCTGCCTTTGTGAAGAGCTGGCTGCCGTCTGCGAGGCCGGTAGTGCCCTGTTCTCAGTTGCCAAGCTCACCTGGGCGCGTGGTCACAGAGCTGGACGCCAGCTCGGCCGCCCGACTCTCAGGGCAGCCCCTCCCCATCACCCCGCGTGGCTTCCCGCCAGCTGTGCCGTGGGCGTTGTCCAAGCTCCGTGTGGTCATAACAGGGCAGCGACATGTTGGGGGAAACACAGGAACAAATGCCCACCCACCAGCTGGAAGCACAGCCCTTGTAAGAGCTGTGTACTTAACAGCAACTCCAAGAAATGGAAAGCTCTAGGCAGGAATCAGCCAGTAGAATCAGGAAACCATATAAACAGAAGAGACATTTTTATCCCTGAGAATCCAGTGGCTAAAAATGCTACGGTTATATTGATGCAAAGTTATTGTGTCACTTGCAACTCTGTAACAAAGACTCAGGTAAAATAATAATGGCCTTCTTTTTTTGGTAATAGGTTTAAAAAGACAGAGTCATCAAGGTGCCCCCAGATTGCCCATGTGTGAATACGATTTCTATGCCTACACTCAGGTTTCAGCGTCCTATAAAATATTCACATTAACATTTAGCCTGTTAAGTGTGTATACTGAATCAGCATAGTATCTCCAAAAGACCTTTCGTGTCAAATTAGAATAAATTACTGTTCTCGCAACACATATCAGATCTGAGAAATTCTCCAGTTCTTCTGTTAATTTTTATTTATTTAAATTGGATGTGATTCAACGTGTCCTTTTGCTTTATACTAACGGGGAAAAATAATCATACATCCTTGGTGTACAATTTCCTTGTGAAAGAACAGATTGGGTCTTTTTTTTAAAAAAAAAGCCACAGCTCTTTAAACAAGATCATCTTTGCCACAGGTGGCCCCCGAGGTAAGGATGCTGGTGACACGCACAGGAGAGCGTGGCTTTAAGCCTGTTCGTGGTTTTAGAGATTCTGTGGCTGTCTCCCTACTCGCAGATTCTTTTAGTTGATAAAATGGTATTAATCATATTGTCTAAAGATAAAGTGTCATTTCTGTGCATATGTTTATCTTCTTCGATTTCCCAGAACGTGCTAATTCATTCTGAAAGGCTAACTCTCTCACAATGGCCTTTCCCTTCCCAGACCACTGTTCGCAGCTTCGACGCATTGGCCCTCCCCGGCTGCCCGCCTGCGCGAGCACGTCTGGCTCGGCCCCGTCCCCTCCTCCGCTTTTATTTTTACGTGACGCCACAGCCGGCCCGGCGCCCGCAGGAGGTTCTCCTGGGAGGCGTAGCCCCTGCGAGCGTGCGGAGAGATATGCCGGAACGCTTTTGAAATTACGAGTGTTTAAAAGTTCTATTATTTTATTGTAGTGCCTTTAACTATTATAAGAAAACGAAAGCCCGGTTAATTAAGAAACATCATTGTTAATAATGTACTTGTTAATTATTTCATCAGTGTGTGTGGTAGGCTAAGAATTGCCCCCCAAAATATCCGGGTCCTAAAACCTGGAACCTGTGAATTCCGTCTTCGAGAGCGAATGGATTTGATGAACGTGATGAAGGTAAAGACGTGCAGCTGGCGAACCCCCAGGGGGTGACGTGCGCCCAGGGCAGGGACGGGCCTGCGGCCGCTGCTCCTGCTCAGAGGCGGGGGCCCTGGGCCAGGCGTGGGCGCCGAGGCGCGGGACGACGGAGCAGGCAAGAGGCAGGTGCGCCCCCTGCAGGCCGTGGGCGGCCGGCTCTGCCCCCGAGGTCCCCCCGCTGAAGCCCAATTTGGACCTTGGACCGAAAAGAACCGTGAGAAAACATGTGCGCTGTTCCAGGCCACCCGGTCGTGGTGATCTGTACAGAAGCCACAGGAAAGGAACACCACAGGCTTCCTCTTCGCTGGGCTGTGCGCCCCGGAGGGCGGGGCGCGCGTCCTCCCGGCCCTGGGTCGGGGTTCAGTCTATTTGCTGAACGGATGAACGGAGGAATGAGGGCTCCAGCGCTGCTGGTCGTGGCTGGATCAGCATCAACTAGAGTAAAACCAGTCCTGTAATTCCTCTGCGGAAGAACCGCCCCGTCTATCCCTGCGCCGTTGCCCTTGTGCTGGGGAGTGACTGTCATGGGACTTGAGAGATGGGACCGCGGTGTCGTTTAGAAGTTTCAAACGGGCCCCATTTCAAGGTCAACGCAACTCTGCCAGGACAGGGCGCCCTCAGCTCCCGTCCCTGCTGTTCCTCCGCCGCCCAGCAGAGGCGCTGTCAGCGTTTAGCAGGGAACCGGAGCCCGCGGCCTCCCCCAGCTCAGCGGGCGCACGGGGTGCCTCGGACGTGCCGGCACCGAGCTGGGCGTTGGCCATCACCGCCAGGGGCCCTCGTCACCCCGCAGCGACGTCAGCAACTGCAAAGGGACGTGCAGGGTGCTGCTCGAGTAGCGAAGCAGGGGGCAGGACACAGCCGCTCTTATTGTCCACACCCCTCGGTCCCTTTCTGCTTCCTGATAAGAATAGTTTTGGGGAGGAGGCCCCCTTTCCCATCAGTCTTTGTGGCCCACGTGAGTGGACTGACCTCCCGCCTGAGCCGGGGAAGTGGGCCCCCCCGCGCCGCCCGGGCTGGGTGCGGCTGTGGTCTCTCCCCACAGAGCCCCGGGGGTGTGGCTGAAGTGAGGTGACGAAGGACGGAGACACCCAGCACCGGACGGGGGGGCCGGGCTGAGGAAGGGCGCGGCGCCGCGGCTCTCGCTGCGAGGCTGAGTGACGAGCCAGCCAGGCGCCCTTCCCCAGCGGAGGCTGCTTTCAGCGGAGATCCTGCCCCTCGAGCCTCGCACACAGCAGCGCTGTGGCCGCCCGGCGCCGCGGATGCTGAGCTCAGGGTAGAAACCGCCTGGGATCGGTGCCTGCCGGCTGCGGGGCATAAGAAAAATAAGCAACAGAGCGAGCACAAAGGAGGGACAAAGGGCACGACTCCCCCTGGAGGGAAACCAGAAAAGCCGCGGGAGATTTAACGTGGACTCAGAAGGCTGGCCCGCCCCAGGGCTCTGAGCCGTCCGCAGGGCTACGGGCTGAAAAACACATCCGTGTTAATAGAATAATTTAGGGACCACACCAGCAAGTGAAGGACAACGTAGGCCTCTAAGTCTGTTTTTCTTTTGGACAGCGCATGGGAAGGCTCCACGGAGGAGTATTGTATTCTAAGGGGACGGCACACAGTGGCCCGGGCCAGTCTGCAGTGGGGGTGTCACGGGGGGGGGGGGGGGGCGGGAAGCAGTGGGGTCTGATTTGTTGATGAGACTGTCCCACGAGGGAGAAGCCGGGCCTGAGTGGACTGGCGGACTCTCCATGTTTCCTAGAGCGGAAAAGGGCTCAGGACGTATCTGATGATGTTCTTTCTTTGAACTTTTGACTTTTTATGTAACATCGGAGAACATATAGGAAGATTTCGAAGCTGGAGTTCAAATCTTTGAATTTGTGTTCTTTAAAATGTTAAGCAAGCACTTGATTAATGAGGCAAGGTGACAGCCGGCGAGCTCCCGTGCTCTGGGCGTTACGCCGGGTGCTGTGCACAGTGCGCGTGATTCAGCTTGGGGACAGCGCAGCGTCAGACACAGCGCCCCACGAAGGACCAGTGTCAGGACGGTCCAGGGCTGGAGGGAGAGACTCAGTCGTAACGAGAGCAAACGTCGCTTGTTTTAAGGAGTTCTGTTCCTGTGACAATCAGTATTCATGTCATCTTAAGAATTCCTGCCTACTTTTTATGTTGTATTTTAACAAAATTGCGTTTTTTAAATGGAAGGCTGTTTAAGCAGCCCTCTTGGTCCCTCAGTGTAAGTGGGCTATCAGCGCGGTCGGTCCTGCAGCGGGGCCAGCGGCTCAGCTCGAGTCTCGGCTTTGACCCTGTCGCGGAGGTGAATTCAGACCCAAGCAGCTTCTCAGCAGAGCAGGATTCAGGCCCTTTGGCCACCCTGACTGCTGTGACATGTCTTAACAGGACTTAATGAGCTGCTTCTCCTGCTGTATCAGTTACTCGCAGGACTGAGCTGGGACTAGAAATTGTGAGACATCTTTCCCATGCCAGTTGCATGTCATGTCTATCGACACATATGCTTCTATTCTTTTCCAAACTCCTCCCAAAGTCACGGACTCTTAAAACTTGAGTGAAACAGTTTTGGGGGGGCTCATGCCAGTAAAGGAAAAATCCTGTTTGTCAGCACTTTGACACAGCTGGTGGTTCTAAAAATGGAGCAGCCAGAGGTGAATCGGGGACGAATTCTGACTCCTGCGTCCTCACTCTCCACGGACCGTGATAAAGGACGATGGACCCGCTCACAGATGCTTCCGGGTCCCTCTCTTTCAAGCATAACCTTGTATTGCATTGAGGACCAGAGGACAAGGACTACCAGAGAGAGAAGGGCCGCAGGAGTGGACCACGGTTTCTTGAGAGGAGGATGCGGCGCGCCAGTCGGCAGCAGCAATCAGACATCTTTGCTCAAGGACCCTGGGAGCTCTAACCGGTGTCCCCGGGGACCGAGCGTGATGGATGCTGAACACACCGCAGCCCCCGCTCTGCCTCCCGCCCCTTCAGATGGGTTGTTAGCCTAATGGCGCCTGTAGGAATGGAGCGCCAGGCTATATTTTTAAGTCAAGTGACATCTTTGCATCTCTAATAGAGATAGCCCAATTTAGAAATGCTGAAAACACCATTTTTGATGCAATCCCTACTGATGAAGGTGGCTATATGATTATCAAATCTCCCTGCGAGGTAATTGATTCCGAAACCCTAATGGAATTATGTTCTGGGACTGATAGCAACACCAGAAACAACCTTCTCGTATCAACATGGGCAGGTCATGGTCGGTGTGCAGACGGGGTATTCGTGAGGACGCGGGCCTTCCAGAGAGGCAAGGCTGGAAGCGGGCTTTCCAGCTTGAGCCTCTGAAGGGGGCCACGGCTTCCGTGGAGGCGGTAACATCAGGTTGTGTTCACTGTAAGGCACCCGAATAGCCACACCGCCAAGTGAAAGGACCACCACGGGGTTGATGAGTGTTCCTCCCCCCACTTAAGTTGGCCCTGAGATTTAAAATCACACCCCGCACAGTGGCTAGCAAGGCGCTCAGCACCCTGGCTTCCGACAGCGTCCCCAGCCGCCCCTGCACAGAAGGCCCCTCCGCCTCTGATGCACCGCAAAATATCACAAGGGCCCCTACTCAGGGCCGTTGCGTGAGCTGTGCAGGCGCCAGCAGCGGTCTTCTCCAGAATTTTCTGTGGCTGGCTCCTCCCATGGCACCCTCAGATCAGTCACCTGCGTCGAGGCACCTTCTCTTGGAGCCTGTTGGAGCGGCAGCACCTGGCCTCCAGCATGGGTCCCGCCTGTCACCCCTTCAGCCTTGCAACCGTCTTCAGTCCACGTGGCTCTGGCTGACGTGAGCTCATGGACGCCTTTGTGTGTGACGTGTCCACTTTCTGTCTGTGTCCAGGGGAACGCAGGTCTTGTGTAGGCCAGGACAGTTCCCGTCCTCTGCGTGGCTCTGTGGCTCGCGCCCAGGGCAGCACCCGGCGCGCAGGGAGCGCCCCGTGAATGTGTTAAGTAAGGGATCACCTTCCGACGTCAGCACTCCCCAGTGCTTTCGGGATGCTGGTGGGTGTCACGAGGCTCTGCCGTTCAGCATACGTGTTTCAATCACTGTGCGGCATCAGACGGGCACTTTCTACTTTAAAAAAAAGATAAATAGTGCACAGAGCTACTCCTCGTTTATGAGGCTCGCAGACACCCTTTGCTTTGATGCCCTTGACACAGGCAGGCGTCAGCGCAGCGTTGCTGGTGCAGGGAGCCCGGCCCCACACGCAGCCAGTGCTGGTTCAGCGCGATCAGGGGGCAGAGACCTGCTGACGCTGTGTGGGACTTAGTCTAAACACTTGCAGTTTGGGCCGCATTTTATCTCATCATCTAGTCATTCATCCCTTTACAGTTTTAGGGTTATCAGTCCACTCAACCCCCTAGCCCATCCCTTTTCCCCGAGACTTTCTAGAAGCTTCCTAACTGTTGTCCTGGCTTCGAGGCATCAGCTGTACCTTGTCCAAGAGGCAGCATGTCAACACAGACTCCTACGCCACAAACTCTCATGAAGACAGCTGGTTTTGTCACCGTTCTGAGCCAAGACTGCCACAGACCCCACTTCTAGGAGGTTCAAATGGTCTAATCAAGCGTTCATGTTCCATTTGCTTCCGCAACTATCGAAAGTTCTCCAACTAATTCAGTTCCACCTGTGTCGGGAGCTCTGTGTCCTCTGGCACCGCTCACGGGTCCTTCCCGTGGGGCTGTCCTGCCAGCAAGACCCCCGTCCAGCTTACCTGGTCCCCACATCTCTGTTCGTGGAATGCCGGCCGCTGCATGGCCCTCCTCAACCAGCCTTTCTCAGCCAAGTTCAAACGTGACCGCCACTCTGAATAACCCTCCGGCATAAAACAATCCCCCTGTCTCCTTACCTCGGATCCATGAAGAATGTTATCACCTCCACGCCCTTGCTTGAAAGAGGTCATTTTTCTTAAATAGAGACTCACTCTGAGAACTCTATAGTATTTATTTTTGTTGAAAATAAGTTTATAATCATGGAATTCTCAGTTCTAAAGGGAAAATAAAGATGGACCTTTAATATTTGATTCCTTATACCCCATACATGGCGCTCTACAGTTTACAAAGTGTTTTATGTACAGCGTTTCATCAGTGTTTGCAGCTGGGCAGAGAAAGCCTCCTTATTTCTCTCCTGGAGCCAGAGAAGCTGAAGCTCGAGGTAGGAGGGTTGATAAGGACCACCGAACTAGACAATGGCAGGGGTTACGACGAGAATCCAATGCTGAGATGGAAATTTGGGCCGCTATTCATCCAGGACATCGCTGCTTGACACAGCTCCCATTGGTGCCAACAATGGCTTTTTAAATTGGGCGCTGGCTCTGCCTAGAGGCTAGCTTCTGCTCAGAGTGTGGTATGATTTAAGGAATTAGTTTCCGAAATTTTAAAACCAACAACGAGGTGTAACGGCAATAAGCATATAAAGCCACCTTATTTATGTTTATGTTATATACATTATAAAATACAAAGCATATACATTAGCAAACATGTTAGACCAAATACAGAGGTAGAGAATTCCTAACTTTCCTTTCCTCCCCATGACTTGCTCAACTTGCCCGCTGTCTATGAGCAAAGGCCTCACTGCAGAGGGCACATCTGAAAGACAAGGAGTCCAGTCCTTGGCAGGGGAGTCAACAGGAAGCAGCAAGCCCTCGGCATCTACAGCTGCCCTCCCCTCACTGGGATAGTAGGGGGCGCTGGCAAAGACATGCAGCCAGGTTCACAACATCATGGTGAAAGCACATGAAGGACAATTGGGAAAACATAGATATAATGCGTCTGCCTTCAGTAAAATATCATGCAAACCGTAGAACATATTTTCAAGTCTACAGACATCATTTGAGGTTGTAGAGAGATGCGTTGGTTTACAATAGCTGTGTAACTAACTACCCCTCCCCCCCAATTAGTGCTTTTAAACAAGTCATCATTGTTCATGGCTCTGCAGCTTGTCTCACTGCTGCTCCCACGTGCCTTCACTGAGTTGGAATCAAAGAAGCCAGAGGCTGGACAAGGGAAGATCCTCTTCTCCCCTGAGCTCCAAAGCCATGAACAGGGGCGGCATGGTGTTCCAAGTACCTCCTAATGACATGGATTTTTTGCAATTGAATACATTGTCATTTATTTCCTTTCTTTCATCTTTTTTTTTTAAAAAGGAACACCTTAGTGTATTTTACATTGGTGTGAGCTGACACACCAGCTAACGCGTGTGGAAATCACGGCTTTCTCAGACTTCACTTTCCAGTGGAGTGAAATTCCACACCAGAGTCCAACCGCTGGCGATTCAGATGCTATTGTGTTCAGTTTGGTTGTTGGCTTAACTCTCAGTGCCAGTTCAGCGACGCCTCACACACTGAACCCGCCCAGCGAAGTCGGCACTCAGTTCAGGATGCAGACCCTGGCCCCCATGCCCGAAGGCCCGCCAGTCACTGCTGAGACACGGGGAATACCAATGACTTCCGATCACATTGGGCAGTTTCAAATTTTATATGGAAATTATACGTCATACAAAACTGATCTATGTCATGAGTCTCTTTAATGATAATAATGGTAATTGTTACGTCTGTGATTATCTGTAAACAGGTGTGTATGTATAAGGTCATGCAGCACGTCCTTTTTCCCATCTGACCTTCCGCTCAGCATGAGGTCGTGAGAGCGTTAGAGTGTCTGTGGTCATTTGTGAGTGACCTTACAGGGTTCCGCTGTAGGAATGTTTCAGGCTTTACCTTCCCTTTCTGCTCTTGATGGGCCTCGGGGTGTATAGTTTCCATTTTTTGATTGATCTCTGTCCACAGGATTGAGGTGTAACTGACCAACAAAGCTGCGTGTGTGTCAGGGACACAATGCGATGGTTCCATATACTTGTGCATCCTGCGACGGCTTCCCTGATAAGCCAGGGCCCCGCTCGGCCGCCCGGTTGGGAGATGAACGGCCCCGTGGAGCTGAGGGGCAGCCTGGGGGCTGTTGTGAAATGAGCTGCCCTGCAGCCTTGGAAGCTGCTGAGGAGGTGGATCTGAGGAGTGTGCGCTCGCTCTCGCTCTCTCTCTCCCTCTCCCTCCCCCACGAAGGGGCTGCTCGGCCGCAGTCACCAAGTTCGGGCACCGTGGTTGGGACAAGGGCCACAGAAAGCCACCGTAGTCTGAGCGTGTCAGGCACCGTGGAGTCGGTGGTGCTGCCCTGAAGCCTCCGCCCCTCCCAGCGGGTCGCCCTGCGCCGGGAAGTTCGCTGACTCTTTCGACAGATGCGCACAGGGCCTGGCCTGTAGCCCCTCTGCGCAGCTCGGGGTTGATTTCCAGAATTGTGTAAACAGGTGGTTAAACACAGCCGTTATTCAAAATTAAATTATAGAACTTAAAATGGTTATATTTAAAAGGTAATACATATTCGGAACCCAGTACTTCCTGGCGATTTTAGTGCATGGCGCTATAGTTTAGGGTCTCGGGGCGGTTTCTACCAGTGCGCCTGCGCGGGGCAATGCGGGACCGTGGGGGCTGCCGCGTCGCTCCCCAGGCCCGCACTCAGCGGTGCCCTGCTGTCAGCTGGGAATCGGACCTGGGAGGGCCCATACCACCCTCGCGTGGGGTTGTCGGAGGCTACCGTTGCGGGGCTGGGGTGAGGGATGGGCTGCCTCCCAGCCTTCAAAGCTTATTGATTAGCCTGCCTGTCGTCAAAGCGGTCAATCAGTTAATTCACTGAGTCCCTCAGACACTGCACACAAGCCGTTAACATGGGGAGACAGCCTGAAACCGGTGTTTAGCAGCCGACGTGGCAGGAAGGTAAACAGCCATCTGTAATCGTTCCGTCCTGCTTGATCGATGCTGCGGCCTATTTCCAGCAGAAAACCGAGTGCCGGTCAGGGAGCCCAGAACCGGGACCCACAGGACCGCTGGACTTGGCTTAGCAGCGCTCCGTTTCCCTCTCCCTTCTCTGTGTGGCTCTGGGTGCGAGCTGACCAAAGAGGGAGCCGAGATTCGCCAGATGACACTGGTCTCCAGAAGCCCCGTGTGAGAGCTGGTGATGAGAGAGACGCGGGCGAGCGGACAGCCTGACCAGTCTCCGTCCGCACGTCCGGCGTCCCTCCCATCCCTGGCGCGGAGGCCCAACCGCAACCCCAGGCCGCCCCCGGCCTCCGGGGACAGTCCCCACAGCAACCCCTCCCCTGTCCCTGTGACAGTGGACTCCCTGGCTTTCCAGATCCCCTCGTGCAGCTGGACTTGTCCACCTGCTCCAGTGCCCAAGAGGCTGGTTGGCGACACTGCTGTGGCCCTAAGTGAGCAAAAATAAACCCCCCAAATGAAGGGACAGTTGCAGATACCAGAAAGAAATGGCAAGAATTGTAAAAATGCAGACAAAGTAGCCCAGAGTTTTGTTTCGAAACTTTGGCTGCTGATAAAGTGAGGCTAAGCAGCTGTCCAGTGTCACATGACTAGTATGGGACAGACTTGGGACGTGGACCCAGATCTCTCCAACCCCGAACCCAAGGAACCTCCACGTCTCACACGGCCTTCGGCAAGTTTCTGTGGGGGTTCCCTTTTGTCCTTTAGTCAGTAACGCTATTTCCGGCATTGCCTGTTTGGGCGTTGCCCGAATGGATGCGTCTGTGGAGTCTTCAAAGACGTGGAAGCTGGACTGCGAATGGAATGGGCTCGGGAAGCGCCCCTTCCCAGAGGAAGCTGGGCCCACGCTGCCCACTCAGACTCGCCCGCGCAACCTCACTGGCGCCAGAAGCAACCTGTCGCTTCTCCGACTTCCTTGTCCGTAAATGTGTGTGTTGGGCTCGGGAGTGTTCATTCCTCCCCACACCCCACATTCTGTGATTTTTCCAGTGCCCTGGGAGTTTCTGGCTCGCCAAGGGCTCAGAGAGCGTCCTGGAGAGGAACGCCAGCCGCGGGAACTTCTGCAGCCTCACGTCGCGCGCGGTGCTCCCTCGAGGGCCTCCCCAGTGGCTCTCTTGGCGGATGGCCCGCACTTACCTGACTTCGTGTGAGCCTTGCAAAGCGGGGCTTCTCTGCAAACCTTGGCTGGAGGTGCTTCTCGGGCATCACGTGCCGCAGTCCCTTTTACGAAGGTTCTGTTTTTCCCCTGGGAGCCTCCTGTTCTTCTAGCCTTTGTCGGGGTCCCTGGCAGGCCCGTGACCTTGTAGACGGAGGGACCGTAATGATGGCCACGGAGCCTTCGGTCCTTTTTCTCATTTCTCTCCAGATGACCACTGTGGCAGGAAGTGCAGTGGAGTCCCCAGCGGGCTCATGAAATCTCAGTCACCACTCAACGGCTATTGGTCACACGCCCCCTGCGGCTCCCTCCCCTGCCCCGTGGCTAGGTCGGTGGGGGTGAGTGGGGGCGGTGACTTTGGGGGCGCCTTGCTTCCGGCCGGCGAGGCGCCCGTGTGGCTGCGGGAGAGCGCGGGGCAGGCCGGGTGGCGAAGGAAGGGGCGGCCCCAGAGCTGGGAGGCCCGCGGGGGTGACTTCAGGGGGGAGGCGGCCGCTGACCCCGGGGGTCAGCTCACGGGGAGGAGGGCCAGGCTTGGGATTGGAAGGCGAGGCTCGTGTGCACGCCCAGGCCTCGAGCCAGTGTTTAAGGAGGCCCCACAGCGGCCTGTCGGGGGCTTCGGAAGCTTGGGAGGCAACGGTAGCCCCGCGGCCGCCTTTGCCCTCGGACTTGCCCGCGTTGAAACCCTTCTACCCGGGTCTCCGTCTCTGCGCAGGACGGATAACAATGCCTCCCTCACGCGCGAGGGTGAACCTTCCTGCCGTAGGCTCAGGATTGGAAACAGTCACTCCACGGTCTGGGATGATAATCCTGTTCTGGTTGATTATTTTGTCCCCTTGTCAGAATTACTCTTCTGACACCTCCCTCCCCATTTCTGGAACGCCCTCGGCCCCTGTCCCTTCCTTTATTGCAACTGCACCCCAGGTCCCGGCCCCTCCCGGCTTCCTGGGGATCCGGAGGGCGCGCCTCTGCGCAGGGTGACCGCCTCGGCCAGGCCCGCGCCGTCCTCCCTTAGAGCTGGCGCCCAGAAGCCGCCCTTACATTCTAATTCTCTTCCGTTGTAACAGCTCTCAGAGGCAGCCCTCTTTTCTCTGACTGGTGGGACCGTGGAAGGTGGCCTGCTTTGCTCGGAGCTGCCCCCACCACACAGGGCGGAAACCTGGGGCGGCTCACTGGGGGCGGAGGCCAGGTCAGGGGGAGCTGGCCTCCGGGATAGTGCGGGTCTGCACGCACCCTCCAATCACGCAAGCTGCTTCGCTTAGTTATTCCGCGACTTCGAGTTTTTGAGATTCCCTCTTGTTTGACAAAGAAAATGGAGTAACAAAGTTGGTATAATAAGGAATATAGTTTATTTTTCTTTATGTATTTTTAAAGCGTTCCGATAATAAGGACTGTCACCCACACCTCTGCGCTACGTCATACTGGGACACAGTGTTACTTACGCTTAAAGCATTTGTGTGCGCCTGTATCCCAGGTGTTAACGCGTGTGCCGTTTTGAGTCTGTGAGGTGACGGCTTCCAGCGCGGTGTGCCCTCCAGGGGGTCTGCACACGGGGTCCTGCACCCTGGTGATCTGTGGGTGTCATGTTGATGCCTCGTGGCTTAAAGGCTGATCTTGGGAGCCTTTTATTCTGCTCAGTTGGCGTTACTCTTTATAAAGAAGCCAACAGCAGTAACATTGACGAGAGGCTGCTCAACAGACGATCCGCTGTCCCTCGGCTCCACGCCTTTCTGCCCCAGCGCCCTTGCACCCACCTGGGCCGCCACCCCGCGAGCCCCACCGACAGCCGTCCTATCGCCGTGGCAACCATGCCACAAGACCTTTTCCTCCCGTTTCAAAGTTTTATACTTTCAGGACACTCAACGCGCACTGAGTGATTTCCAGACGCTTCTCTCATTCATCCATTATCCTGGTATCTCCTGAAGCGTTTCTAGCTGCTCCTCTGAGAGCTGTGCTCAGGGATGGAAGAAGAACCTCCTCGTGCTGTCCCCGCGTCCCAGGGAGAGGACCAGGCCAGCCCGGCTTTCCTGCACAGGAACGTGCAGTCGGCGTGTCCCCGCGGGATTGGGCGAGGGGTGCGCTCCCTCTCCAGGCCCCCGGGGAGAGGGCTTTGCGCAGACTTGGTTCCCAGGGGCCTGCAGGAGGGCGTCGTGGGGGACGGGAAGGACTGATTTCTGAAGTCACCATGGAACTAGACTCAGCTGTTCCTTCTGCGCAAGCCCTGGGTTTTTACCAATGCAAAGCCGAATCATCGCCCTGCGCACGGAGGGAAAACACGCAGTTGGAGCGAGGGTTCTCTCAGCTTAAAACGCAGCGCGCTCTCGTTTATCTTGCTGCCATTTTGCCCGGCTTTCTTGCTTTTAACCTCAAAACTGTAACTCGTACATGAACTGTGCATATATTTATATCACACATTTCATATGGAAAAAAAGAACAGAAAATCGATGGAATATGCTCGCATGATGGTGGCGTAAAATTAAACACCACTTCCAGCTCCGAAAGCGCGAGCCAATTGGAATGGGTGTCAGGCACCTCTGGCAGCCTTTTCCCTGCATATGTACAGGTGTCGCGTGGACAATTTAATTTCTTTCTTTAAAAGGAATCCTGGAGAAAGCGATCCCATAGCTCTCCAAGGATACGGCTAAAGGTCAGCTCCACAGGAATCCAAGTTGAATGCATAAAATGCGTTGTCTCAAATAATTACTTGATTATAATTATATCGTTGATTTAAGTTACTAAAAGATGTCAGTGTAATTTTCACAGGCTTGGTCTCTTTTTTTTCTTTCACACGTGATCTGAAGTTGTGGTTTTTAAAAAGGGCACATGGCGCAGTCCGCATACATAGGCATAGCCTTGCAATGGCCGCAGATGGTGCCGCCAGCGTCACGTTGAAACGCGAGGCCCTCAGGGAGACAGGGTCGCTCGAGCGCCACGATTAGCATAAAGCCAGGGAGGCAGCGATGTGAAGGGGGAGAAGCCAAGAAACTCTGAGTCTGCAGGTGTAATGTGACGAATTCTTCCATTAAAAAGCAATTCCACTTACTCAAACAGATACCACGGTCTAATGTGTAGTCCTGGTCTATTGGCAACTTTAAAAGTATGAAAAAGCCACGTGAGACAAGTAAGAAAAGAGGGGGCTGGCCCGAGGCTGGGGTAGCGGGCCCTTGTCACGGCCCGGTTTTTCCCGCAGAACCGGGAAGCGCTGCGCTGCCTGGGCCCCAAGGACCGGTGTGCGTGGGACCGCACAGCCGCAAGCCCTGTGCTTCAGTACCCATGTTACTTATCTTCGAGGCGCGGTAGACTCTTCCCCGTATTTTTATATAAATGTTACTTGCTTTTTATAAGGAAGAGTTCCTATGGACTCAAAGCTCTAGTCCTGTTTCTGGGGACCCTTCAAGAGGACTGTTGTTTCCGTCTCTGTGTTGATTTTCTCCTGTGTAATACTCTCACCACACACTTGGTGGCTTAAGGCCACTCACATCGCCGTTCCTGGGGGTCAGCTGCCTGGACACAGCTCATCTGGGCTCTTTGCTTCAAGGTTTCATTGAAGGGGCCATCAGGTGTGGGCCAGGACTGGGTTTTTACCGGAAGACCCGGGCGGGGAAGGACCTGCTCTCCATATGCCGGGGCCGTGGCCAAGCCCAGGCCCCGCACGCGTGAGACGGAGGCGTCCTCAGCCCGGCCAGCTGCCAGCCGCCAGCCGGGGCCGCCTCAGGCCGTCGCCACGCGGCTGGGTCGAGTGCGCTGGTCAGGTGGGCAGCGGAGACCCTGTGTAGTCAGACGGAAGTCACAGTCTCACATAACTCCTCGTCCCCTCGCCTACATCTGATTCGTTAGCAGCAAGTCACGGGTCTCACACGCAAGGGCCAGGAGTCATACAGGGTCGAACCGCCTCAGGGGGGTCCTTGGGGGCACTTCCTGCCACACGCTTCCCGTCCTGTGCCTGAGAGTTGGACCATTTTGCCAAATGGATGTTACGAAAATAACACAGGGGAGAGAGTCATGGCACCGAATCTAGGTCCGACCCAGAGACTTCAGGGCCGATCCGCCTCAGGCTGCAGATAGAAAAGGCCCCTTACTCATTCCTTGCCTTGGCTGGCGCCCAGACCCCAGCAGTGGCGCGTTGGGAAGAAGCGTGGAGATCAGCGCGGGCATGGGCCCCCCCGCCCCCCGCACCGCGTGGTGGACCCTCGGGGATGAGCCCGGAGGCTTGTTTACCCTGATTCCATGCGCCAAGGGTTCAAAGAAGTCATGGTAAAATAACACACGCCACAGCTCGACTCCGGGACGGGTCCAGCGTCAGCACCGTTCGTCTGCTGCTCCCACGGGCCCAGGGCCACGGCACCCCGCACGGCGTCCGAAGCGAGCACTCGGGGCCCCGGGAAGGGACCGGCCAGCAGCCGCGACGGGACGGCAGCACGCGCACAGCTGGGGGCTCACGGCTGGTCGCGTGGCACGTTGCGCTCTTCGCTGGGACGTTTCCGCTCTGAGCATTTTCCACCAGCAGCTCCAGTGAGGGAGCGCCGCGGGGCGGGGAGCCCACGTGGCGGGCGAGAACGCGTGGGTCGTGGTTCCAGCAGGAACCGCCGTGGGGTCGGCATCACACGCAGACGCCTTCGGTGCGGATTGGGGGGCGGGGTCGCGGGGGAGGTGAGCACAGCTGTGTGCGCCCGACGCCTTCGCTGCCCCGAGCGACGAGGGACATCAGACACGAAGCCCTGCTCCCCGTGGACGTGAGCCGGTCAGCGTTTGGTGGAGCTTCATCTCAGGGGCTCCCGAGCCCTGGCTGTGGACCGAGACAGCCCCGCGGACACAGGGCCTCAAAGCCCCTTCCGTGAGAACTGGCATTTAGGAAGCTCACTCACGATTTCCTTTTAAATGTTACCTTCATTTGCTGTCATTTTTACACTGGGGGATTCTTCCCTCCTCCACAGTGAAAATGGTGTTTAAAAACAATGTTTATAAAAGATGTGAAGAGAAAAAGAACCCAACACCTATTTGGCCCCAAGAGCTTCGAGCGCAGTCAGTGTAAAGGGTGCTGGGAGCCCCGGGCCGCGGAAGGCGGTGGTTTTGCGTGAGGCAGCCTTCAAGGTTTGCGCCGAACTCGGCAGCCGATTCCTTAGTTCTGGCCAGAAACGTGCTCATGGTCATAACGCAACGTGGTGCAACAAAGGTTAGGTTCTCGCGGGCCCCGCTTGTTGCCCTTGGTGCCAAACTGCAAATGACTGTGGTTGTGGAAATTGCGCCTGTAACCTCCGCGGCTTCTGAAAGAGTTTGTTTCAGAGGCAGGAGTTGCTTAACAGCGTTTGGCATTTGCTCGGCGGACCAGTCACCCCAAGAGCAAGCGTGCATCTCCCTTCCCTCCTTGGTGCGGGGCGCGCGGAAATGCTCCGTGAAGGCGGCGGGGACCCTGGGCACCAGGCTGCCGCAGACGCGCCCAACGCTGAGGAGCGTGGCGGCTCTGCCTTCGCGACCTGGGTGGTCTGGGTACCCCAGACGCACAGCGTCCGCTCAGAGGGGCGGCTGCAAGGCCACTTCCTTCTCTTCAGATGCGGGAGGAGGAGGGGGATCCGCTCGTTCGGTGTTCCGCCGCGCTGGGCCTCCAGGCGCGGCTGGCGTGAGAGGTGCGTGGTGCGTGTCCGGCGCTCAGCGAGCGAAGGGCTGTGACGAGGATGGCCCGACCTTCCACTGCGAAGCCCTGAGGCCTGGAGCCGCGTTAGAGCTCAGTAAATAGTCACTTAAAAGCATACAGTTACACAAAAATAGATTAAACCCTTTATACTCAGTGAAGAGTTGGGGATAGGTTTTTACAGGAAATTCATTAATTATAGCCCCAGAATCCAACCTGTATTGTCCATTATTTATTCATTAAACATGGACCAAGGGACATCGCATTCAGTGTTGCAGGTGCCAAGGATTCAGAGGTAAACAGAAATAGCCAAAAATAAAGAGCATCCATGGACCTTCCTGGGCACAGCCCAGGGCAGTTCCCACGTGCCTGTCAAGGCCCCAGAGCCGAGCGAGAAGTGCCCTGTCAGGCGCCGATGACACCAGGGAGCGCCTTGAGGTCATTAACTTCATTACTCTCCTTTGCTATTTCTGTAGCTGTCAGATTCTCCACAATTCAAGAGATACAAAAGCGTTTTCTCTGAGAAAAGAGGTTATTCAGACTCGCCTGCTCCCTGCCCACGTCTGCCCTGGAGAATTTCCCCGCCAGTGGCTTTGGGTTTAGGGCATAATGGCAATGAGTCACGTCAGCGCCATTGGCCAGCGACACACCCCGCAGCGCTGCCCGCCAGCCGCCTGAAACGCGCGGTCCCGGCCTCTGCTTCATCCCTGGCCGGTCGGCGCGGAGGCGGAGGCGACGCCTTGTTGCGTGGACCACGGTCCCCCCACGCTCACCTGAGCTCCGGCTGTTGCCGGGGCAGAGGTGCCAGCGGCGCCAAGCGCGCAGCCCTGGGACCCAGCCACGTCGTGATTTGCGGGGGGAGCGCGGCTTGAACTGCTCAGACCAAACGGTTGTGAGAGGTTATGGGTAGCGGACATTTTCCTGTCCAAGTCCATCCCAGTCCGTGAATACCGAAAGGCACCTGAACTTTACAAAGCAGCACCTGCGCTTTGTGACGCCAGCCAAGCACATGCACACATGCGAACACAGGTTCAGACATGGGAACATAGGAACACACACATGTGCGCACACCGTAAATGCACTACAAATGTACTCACGGGCACAGAGAACAGACAGACGTTGTCGGAGCGGAGGGGGTTGGGGGGCTGAGTGAAGCAGGTGAAGGGACGGAGCAAAACAAACGCGCGGGCGCGGACAGCCACGGGGCGGGGGCCAGAGGCGAGCGGGGGCGGCGGGAGCAGGGGGAGGAAGGCGGCAGAACGGGGCTTGGCTGGGGGTGGCGCGCACACGACGTCCTGCGGAATTGTGCGCCCGAAACCTATGTAATTGTATTAACCAATGTCACTCCGATAAATTCAATAAAAATGGTGTTATAAAGCTGACTCATGGCCCCAGAGCGTGCTCTCCGATATTTCGGTGTTAGCACGCGTGCCCTAGTCAGCAGAAGCGCTTGGCACTTGTGAATTATGGGCGTTTGCAGAAAGTTCATGAAACAGCGGGCTCCTCTCGCCCCGCGTCCACGGGAGACAAACGGGAGGTTATGAACTAAGTGGGAGCCAACCTGCCACAGCCGCGGGCACTGCACTGAAGCAGGTCTCTGTGCTCGGCGTTGGAATCAGCGTGGAAAATTAAGATGAATGTCTACAGTTTTGTAGACCCAGATCTAAACAGGGTTTTGGTTTCACTTCTTTGTCTTTAAAAAACAACAACAGCAACAGCAGGCATTTTAAATCCATCCCTTGGGGCGGCTGCACCCAGTCGGCGCTGCGTGGCCTCAGCCCCGTGGCTGTGTGACACGGTGGCCGGCCGCCCGTGACGCCCCATGGCTGGCGGTGCCCGTCTCTGCGCCCGGCCCGGCACCTTTCCTCTTCCTGGAGCACCTGTCCCTCCGTCGCTCTGGCGCCTGGGCGGCTGGCCTCGGGCTCTGCCCCACGGAAGGCGCGACACGGTGTGCGTTGTCCTCGGAGTTGAGTCAAGGCCTGACTACGATGGTGAATGTCGCTGGCGCGTGGAGCTGGTCGCACACTGTCCGAAACGTTCTCGCCATTGCCTCCCGTCCCAGCCGGGAGACTGTCGGCGTGGCAAAGCATCGCCCGGCTCCGCAAGATTCAGCCAGGTGAGCATTAACACTAACGATCAGAAAACCGCACACGTTAATTCTCTTAGAGCCAGTCGTTCTATTTCTAGAAAATTGTGCGAAGGAAATGATCATAAATATAGGAAAGCCATTAGTATTACAGTATTTATAACAGAAAACAAGTATAAAACAATGGAAACATTTCCATTTGGATACATTAGTCGCATGGTGAATTGTGAAATTTTCAGAATTTATAGTTCTATTAAAAATAAAATTTAATGAGTGCTAGTTAAGTAAGGGGAATGTTTATACTATTAGCAACTGGATAGCAACAGAAATTAAAAATTAAAAATAGATAAAATTTGGGAATTACAGCCACCAGTAGCCTAATATAGTTATTCCGCAGTGGCAGAACTGGGTATTTTTTCTCTTTGTATTTCTGAGTCTTGCAAATATTCCATAATGAGCATCTACTATTTTTATAACGGTATAAAATAATAACCTTAAACTTTACAAAATGCCAGTTCAGTGAGGGAGCTTCTTCGTGCGTGTCCCCGCCAACGGGCTGGGTCGCAGGCGGTCTGTCTGCTCCCCCGGGGGCTGGACGGGCCAACGGGCATGAGGCAGGCCAGGAGGGAGGACGGCGAGAGCAGGGAGAAGGGAGGGCCGCACACCCACTGTGTGGGTGCCCCGAACCCATGCAGCAGCACCTTGCGCGGTGAGGACACTGTTTATGTTCAAACGCCCGAGTGAGAGAAACAGGGGCCAAGGCAGAACTGGCTGGAGCCCGAAGGAGTAGACAGCAAGTACCAAAGGCCACCCCCTGACGGGATCAGGCAGTTCCACCGCTCTTCCCAGAAAGAAAACTTTTTTGTTGTTTTTGATTATATGTCTGCACCAAAATCGCGTGTGCTCTCGTCAAGCCACGGACGTCGGGGTCCTACCTGTGTTCGCGATTCACAGGGTTTAGAGGGATTTCAGAGGTCCCGCTTCCCAGACGCTCCCTGTGGGTTTGTTGCTGCTGCGTCGGCGGACGCGGCACCGTCTGAGACAGAGGCAGCCTGGCCTCCAAGGAGGCCGGAGGGCCGCCGCACTCTTGACGTGGATAAAAGGTTTTATGGGGTTTCCTAACGTCTTTGCGGGGGGACAGGGTAGCCACGGGCTTTTAGGTGCTTGTGTGCTTGACGGCATGCTGTTAGTTTTCAGAAGCTGAAGTTGAAATGCTCTAAATTGGGGAAGGAATAGGCCCAAAGACGCTGAAGATCAAAAGAGAATCTGGGTTTGCCTCTCAGTTGGCCCCTTAGCATCAGCCCTAAAACAGCCCGGTCCCGTTCGCCCTAAAACTATAGATAATCCAAACGGAAACACACCGGCTAGCGGCCGCGCCGGGCCCTGCTGTCTTCCTGCCCAGCCCCCGCCCTCCCTCTCTTCGCCATCTGGCTCCTCTGCCCGGGGCTCCGTAGCCCACGTCATGGTTTCCCTTCAGTCACCCACTTACCCAAAACCTGGCCTTTGTGCCTCACTCCATCTGGGCTCGGGTAATGACATCTGCAGAAAAAAGGGGGGACTTCCTGGTCACCAGCACGAGCACTTTGTCGTTCCTGTGCCCACGGTCCCTCTCTAACATGTGGCGATCTGAACGATGTTCTCGGCCTCCCACGGGACGCCTGGGAGCAGTCGTATGATGTCCTCGCCTGACGCCTGGACCACGTGACTACGTCAGACCACAGGGCAGACAGTGGAATTACAATGGTCAGAGTGGGAAGTGAGAGTCCCGGTCAGCTGGCCCCAGTGGGGAGATAAGGCTGGATTTTCTGCACGAGCCCAACAGAATCACCAGGGCCCTTGAAGGGGACGCGAGAGACAGGAGACACGCATGTGACCGTGGAGGACCAGCCAGAGCGCTGGCACCTGAGAAGGACTCCGTGCACGCCCGCGGGCTTGGGAGGTGGACGCAGGGCCCGCCCCCAGCCAAGGGTGCAGCAGCCTGGACAAGCCGCAAAATGCGAGGACAGGAGTCGGGCTTCTCAGGGCGTCGGGAAGCGGGCGAGGCTCAGCGGGCCCCGCTTTGGAACCCAGGCCCACGGGACGGTACGCTGACCAATGTGTGCCGCTGAGGTGGAGGCCATCCGTCATGGCAGCGACAGGAAACCAAGTCAGCTCTCCTGCTACAACAGCCTCCACGCCTCACGTCGGCCGTCCTCTGAATGTTCGGCTGTCTCCTCTCCTTTGCCAACTCCAAGATGTGGAGGGACCCCTGGTCTTCGTCTTCAGCTCTCCTTTTCCACAAGGCCACGTGTGACCGCCGCAGACAAAGCCACACCGCCCACCTCTGCCCCCAGCCGCCGCTCCCTCTCCACCTCTTCTAAGTCAAAGAGCTCCCCCAGGCTTTCAGATTTAACCTGTTGTAATGATGTTTGTGAAAACAGCAAAACTGTGCATCTCTAACAAATGTAAACGAACCCATGCCATAGACACCGTTCCCTGTAGGGTCGCGGCCTGTCCACCGTTCTCACAGGCACCCCTGCCGAGGGCGCGCCTCACGACCCACAGCCGGGCCCCGCCCCCCCCCACACCCGCTCTCTGCCGCCGACCTTACCTCGGCTCTCGAAACCTCGGTCCGCCCACCGCGAGGCGCGGAATGCTCACGTCTACCTGCCAGTGTTCTTGCCAGGATGGAACGAGAGAATTCATGTACGAGTCCAGCTGAGCCCCGGGGCTCCCTCCACGCCGGAGTCGCTCTTACTTGATCCCGAGTTTATCGCGTGCGATACGTTTACCTGGCTTTGCGTGGCCAGTGCCGACAGGGCTTCAGCCTGTGATCAGGGCAACAAAAGGCAGTTGAGTTGACTGTGGGGTCCTTGATCGACGTGTGCCGGCCGTGTCCAAATAGTGGTGACGGAGATTGATGTGTTGCTTTGGCTTTAACCTGACAAGATAAACAGGATGGGAATTCGTGGTAATGAACCGAACGCCTCGTGTCGGGACCTGCCCTGCGATCTTCGTGCCGCTCCCGCTGCGCCACAGACCTCGCAGCAGGGCTCACGCGCCCCCCGCCCGTCTCTAGTCGCCCTAGGTGTCGGGGCTCAGACACTGTGGGCCTCCCGCGTCCCGCCGTGCGCGCCACGGGAGTTCCCTCCGCTAGAAGAATTTACAAAAATAACCAGGATGACAGCGTTAGGTTCCCAGTAGCTCCCAGTGAAGAACTGTCTTCTCAAACGTCCATCGCGCAGAAGAAGTATCAGGAGGGCCATTGCCCGCTGGCTGGAAACCCCTCCTTTGAAAATCTTTGATGTTAGTTTGAATCAGGACTTGATCATTCTTCAGGTTATACAATAAATGCCGATTTAAGTGTGGCTGGAATCTCAGTATTGCTTGAAGTTCCAGCTACTCTGAGCGCACACTTTTGTCCGCTTTACTGACTGACGTAGAATACCGCGTCAGTGAAGGTATACGAGATGTCGATTTGATGCATGTGTGTGTTACACGTGACCTCGTGAGGTTACCTAACCTTTGCCCCACTTCCCGTATGTGCCTTCTCTCATCTGACGCACCCCCTCGCACAACGCCCTCACCGTTCATCCGTGTTGTCGGAAGTGGCCGCATTCTCTTCTTTCTACGGCTTAAGGCTTAATAATATTTATAGGTAGTTGATAGATAGCTGATAGATGGATGGATGATGGAGGACAGATCCAAGTGCCATGTTTTCTCCACCCGCGCACCCATCGATGGGCGCGTACGTTGCTTCCACGTGGTGGCCACTGTGAATGACGCTGCCGTGAACACGGGCACCTGCACCTTTGAAATAATTTCAAATACACCTTTATATATAATCATCAAACTATTACTAACCTAAAATTCTCTTCCCATGGGAGGGTGAAGGCCAGTGATTTCAAACACCAGCCTCTCCCTGGCCCTCACGTCCGAGCCGCTCAGGGCGCCCGCTTCTTTTCTGGGCAGCGAGGCCCGCGAGCCCCAGGCACCCACCCAAATAACATCTGCAGACCTGAGCTCATAGACGTGCTGTGTGTGTTCTCCACAGCCACAAACCCGCCTCTTATCTCTTCCCTTCTACTCGAAAAACAATAAATCCCTGAGCAATCCTTAGTGTTTTCTTTCCTCTTAATCATCCTCCTCAGTTCAATTAGCTGACAAATCACCTTTTCATTGCTTCCAATCCTCACTCTCCCCGCCTTCGTGTGGGATACATCTCACCAATTAGACTCCGGCTCTAATCCCATGCCTCTGGCTTTTAAAACTCTTCTTAAACTCTAGCTTTATCTGTTTACTCTCCAACGTAGATAGCTGATTTTCCCCTCTCTTTCCCCCCTTAAAAAAAACCGAGCCTGGCCCGTCTTCCCCATCAAAGCCACCGCCGCCAGGCCTCAGGATGGGGGGGCTGCAGCTCAGAGCCCGCAGTCGGACGTGAGCCTCCGATCCTCGTGGCCTGGGGCCCCTCCCTGGAATTGCTTTTTTCTTCCCTGTAAAGCAGGCAGAAATCTCCGAGATTTTTTTCTTTTTAATTTTATAACTTGGTCGGAAAACAAAGGGAAATTGGAGGAAGAGGGATTGATTCTCTTCCCAGGCGCTGAGCGGCATGGGAGACAGAGTTGCCCGAGTCCGGGGGTGCGGTGTGGACCCTGCGGAACGTGCACCGGGGGTAGAGGCACGGCCTGGCGGGGCCCGGGAGGCGGCCAGCGGGGGGCCAGCGCCCCAGGGCCGAGCCGGGCAGCACCCTCCGGCTGGGGCAGCACCCGCAGCACGACTGTGAGCGGACGCTGAGCTCCTCTCAGCTTGAGGCAGGGTCAGCGATGTTCCTCGTGGCTGTTCTTGTGCAGAAAACCAGTGTTCTCGCTGCTTCCTGGTGGTGCGGACGAAGCAACGAGGTTCTGCTCTTGTGTAGTAGCTCCAGGACAGCCGGAAAACAATCTGACCGTTTACTGAAAGAGACCAAGCAATTCATTGACAAGCTAGACTTTTTGCTACCGTGAATCAAGCTTTAGAATTTGGGTCACAACAAGTATCTAGGAATAAGTAAGATACCAAAACCAAGCTGCTCGTATCTTTCAAAATGAAACAGGTTGTGAGAAAGCGCCTGCTTCTGTTAGTCTTAAATCCGTCGATCAAGTGAGATTGGAGGTGTGGGCATCTCGCAAAAGGTCCCGCAGGGGTCGAAGCTCCTCCTCGGCACTCGAGAGTCCTTTGAAAGCCACGAACGGCCCTCCCCAGCGCAGGGTGTCATTAGCCTGGTCACACTCAGGCTTAGATGCGTGGAGCTAGACTGGCCCTTCCCTGCGAGTCGGGGTTGAGGAGGGTAAACAGGAACACCGGCCACGCCACTTGGTGCCGGCACCAGGCGCTGGGCTCGTGCTTCATCCACGTTTTCTCTTTTCGGGGGAGGAGCGTAAGTGGAGGCTGTAAAGCTCTGGAGATGTACGAAGAGCACAGAAAGGCCATGCATGCCTTCAAAAATGGGACCCGCCTCTCAACATGTTTGCTCCAGTCTCTTTCCTTAATCAAAAGATCTGTTGTTTTCTCTAACAGAGGTGTGTTCATTTTAGACATTCAAACTGCGAAAAGCTATGCGAAGAAAATTAAAAAACTTACCCCCAAATAATACTTTTAATAGTCAAATTTATTAAAACTCGGTAACATTGCAGCCATCCTTCTATGTCTATAAACGTACAGAAGGTAGATTAACATGTAGGTAGATAAATGCGTAGAAAGAGAAAAATACGTTCATAAAAATGAGATCATGCCATAGGGACTACTTTTAACATGGCAATTAAATTTTATTTTAGTTTAAAATAAGTAAAAATGACGAGTACTTTGAACTTCTAATAAATGAGTTGCAACAATTTTTTTTCTAAAAGATTCCCCTGAGGCTACAGGACGCCCTCTAAATCAGAGTGCACAAAATGACTCGTGTGTGCGTGTGCGTGCGCACGCGTGTGTGTGCGTGTGTGTGTATGGCTTATGCTTTTGACTTTTTTCGGTGAAAGAAGATAATATTAGCCCTCACATTGCTAGCTATATCCCCTCATCCACGCTTCCTTTTTTAATTTGTGTTGGTATGATCACGTCACCCAAGCTTGTAACGCCGCCTTCCGCCCCCCACCTAAGCCCGACCCTGGTCCGCGAACGTCAGCTGTGGCTCCGCACGCTGTCCACGCGCGTCTGTTTCTCCTTCATTCTTAAGACCGAGAGATCTTACCTGACGGCTTTCCTCGTTAACTCAGTCATTTCTCTGAGAAGAGTCATCTATGTTGCAACCCCTGAGAGGTTTTCTTTTCTTGTTGATGTTACAGAATGCTGGACGTTGCTGTATTTAAAAGATGTCTCGGTGGTGGGTGACCGCCTTGGCACCTGGCACTCAGGATGCTGAGACTGTTCGCCGCTGTCTGCTGGGATAGGAGGCTGCTGTTACTGCCTCAGAGATGAACCTGATGTCTTTCTCTTTTTCAGTCTTTAAGATGATTTGTTGGGTCAGCCTGGGCTTCCGGCAAAGCCTCAGCTCTGAGGCCCAGTCAGGCAGCGGGCACGCGCCTCGGCGGCTCTCGGCCCTGGAAGGGGTGTGGGCCGCTGGCTCACAGGCACAGTTCCTACTAGCCCGGCTCCCCCGTCAGTGACGCCAAGGGGGTGCCGACGCAGGGCCGGTGTAGTTGTCTTTTTCATTCACGGATTTTTCCTCAATTGCTTAATTATCTGTGCTTTCTCCACGGCATTCATTACAATCATCTCAAATTATCCTTTTATGTCAGTAATTGGATTTTCAGCCATCGTCTGTTTTGTGCCTTGCCTATTTTAATTGACTTATTAGTTCTTGAAAGGTGCAGTTTTGGTTGCAATTTGTATCCGTAAGTTTGCAGCCTCCTCATTTATCTGCTTCTGTTGGAGTTTTCTCACCAAGTTGTTGTCTCTTCTTTTTTCCCCTTTTCTCGTTGTATTTTGTATTATTTGTTATGTTGTTTTTAAAGTTCGTGTTCTTAGTCTACAGCACGAAACAACTTCGAGAGATTTCCTAGGGTCCCCCGAGTCCTTCCCTTCTAGGACGGGCTCCTGCCGGCCCCCGGCTCGCCCCATCCCTGGCTCCGCGCCGTAGACTCCGGGCGTGGCTCCTGCTCTGTGCGCTCTGCACCGGCAGTCGCTTATCCCTCCGTCTGGCGGAGCACGTCCTGGCTTTCCTCCCAGCCCGTCAGGACCTGCCCGTCCGCCCCTCGGACCCCCGGTTTGGAGGTGGGACAGACAGTGAGGACGCCCGTCCCGTAGTCTGAGGGCCCGGCGGGGCCGACAGAGGTTCAGCCTTTAGCTCGGCTCCTGGGCGCCGGTCTTTATTTTAAGGTTTTGTTTTTGGTAACAAGGGGGCAGCAGTGTGAGAGGTAGGTCGTGGGGGATGTAAGAAAGCCACGCACAGTGTCAGAGGCCGCGGGGAATGAAGGGGGACACCTTGGTCGGGCCTGAGGGAGGAGAGGAAGGAGGGACCGCTGCAGCGGGCCCGGCGCAGCAGGCACCCTGTGGGCGGGGGCGGGGGCGTGCGGGGGGGAGAGGCCCTCCCCCCAGGCAGCGGGCGCAGCCATGCCTGGCGGCCGCTTACCTGCGAAGAATGGGCAGAGGATGCCGGGGGCCAGGCACTTGCGCTGAATGGGCATTGGAACGTGGACACAGGGAAGGTAGAGGGGACCCACTGCAGGCCACTGTCAACGGACAGAGGTGTGTACACATGTGTGTGCGCACACAGGGGGCTCACAGCGAGAACGCCTCCGAGCGGCGAGCGCACTCAGCGCCCAGGTCGCGGCGTCTGAACACCGTCCCCCAATGAAAGGGATGAAATGGGCGGCGCTCCTGGCTGAGGCTGGGGCAATACACGGTGATTCTAGAACATTCCGAGTGCCGTGAACGGCGGAGGAGTCCAAAGAAGACAGGCACTGGTCAACGCCAGGAAGAAGCCAGCGGGGGTGGGGCCCTGCTGGCCAGGCCCGGCGCCCCGGGGACATCAAAAGAAATGGCAACAGGCTACCGCTGGTTTCAGAAAGTAAGACCCGTGGCTGCAGGTGGATAGACAGGCCCTCGCTGGTAGAGGTGGACAAGTAAACGCGTAAATGTCCCGCGGTGGGGTCTCTCCTCAAAACCCCTGATCACAGCGCCCCCGCTCGTTAGAAAGGGGAGAGGAGGGACTTGCCAGACGGCGCCCCGACCACTGGCCAGAGGGGCCCTCAGCAGCGAGGGGGCGGACAGAGGCCGGCCCCCGAGAGCAGGCTGCCGAGGGGTGCACGTCCCGGTCCGATCTCGGCGTCAGGGCGCCCGGCTGTGCCCAGGGAGGGCGGGCAGGACGGAGGGAGCCCCGAGCGACCGCTGCACCCTGCATGGCTGGGGGGGGCGTTTCCATGTGATAGTTTTAAAAATGAGCTTTACTGGTTTCTGGAGAGCTTTTGAAAGTCTTCATCGTCCCTGTAACTGTAGCCGCTGCGCACCCCGCCCTGGCCTCGGCGGCCGACCGCTCGGACCCGCGCAGGGGCAGCGGAACTTCCCGAAGTCACTGCCTTGTGATCTGAGCCACCTTCCGGGGGGCCACGGTCGGGGGCAAGGGACGGCGGGGGGTGATTCCACATCGCGGGAGGCCGAAGAGGCAGAGCCAGGTAATGACGCCTGTGGTTCGCACGGGGACCCTTTGGCTTTGAAGGGCGTTACTAGGAAAACGGCAAAGTGGGACGTGACGCTGGAAGGCTGGCGTGGGGTCCGTGCTGATTTCTAGATGCTGGTGGTTTTGCTGGGGTCACGCACAAGAATCCTGTTGCAGGAAACACAAGCTGCTTTATGTGCGATAATGAGCATCAGTTCGCAAACGTACCCTCAGTGGCTCAAAACTTTTCTTTGTACCATTTTTGTTAAATTTTTATTGCACGTGTTGGCAGGTGACGGGCCTTGGGCCGAGAGTGGGACGCGGATTCTCACGTGGGGCTCTCTGTCTCTCCCCAGGTGGCGGTCCTCTCAGCCGCCCTTCCTTCACCCAGGAGCCGCAGGACGTCACGGTCCCTTTGGATTTGTCACAGTCTGAGGTCACCCTGAGCTGTGCCGCTACTGGCCACCCGCCTCCGCGCTACAGGTGAGGGCTGGCCCTGGCGCCGCCGTGTTTGTGGTCTTGTCTTCGAGGGAAACCCCCCCGAGTGCATGAAGGGCTGACCTCGCAGGGGCAGCCCAGCGACTTGACGCGGGTGCACAGCTGCGTGCCCCGCTCTCCGACGATGATGCGGGTGTTTGTCCCCAGAGTGCCGGTCATGCTCCCGGCAGCGGCCCCCCCACCCCTCCCCCGGCAGCCGCCTCGGGGGCTCTGTCTGCTGATGAGGTTTTCTGGGAACAGTTATTCTTGACGTCGGTGCCTCGCAGGGTCAGGCTGAGGTTAGAACTGAAAGTAAAGAAGGAAAGGAACAAAGAAAGGAGGGGAAGGGAAGAGGGAAGGAAGGAGGGAGGGAGGGAGACACAGAAAGATAGAAAGTAGTAGAACGATTAAGTGAAAAAGCAGGAAGGAAAGGAAGAGGTTTGTTTCCCAAATCCAGAAGTGCCAGCGTATTCTGTCCCCGCCCTCCCCGCCCAGGGCGGGGCTGCTGCCTCCGTCACCGCACCTGCAATGAGGACGAGTGTGGAAGCGTCCCCCTAAAAGCAGTGAGTCGGAAGGGACACTTTATTGTATCTGATAAGTTTCTGTGACTCCACTGGTAGGGCCCATCACCCCAAAAGCACTGCTTTTAGAAAAATATCTTGAAAACAGCTCTGTAACTTCTAAGGCAGAACAATGACTTCATGCCGGACGAGAAATAGTTGCGTTTGTTTCTCACACAGAGCCTGCGGGCTGCGGGGCGGGGGCCGCGTGTCTCTGCGCTCGGAAGGCTGCGGGGAGGCGCGGTCCGATCCTCGTGGTGGGCGGGCTCCCCGGTTTACCAGTGCATGCGCGTAGAGGTCACGCTTGGGTAAATAAGAACGGTATTTTGTCGGTAAGAATTCTGTATGCGACGTGAATATAGGAAAAGGCAGAACGAATATTAATATGACGATTGTAACTTTGGGTTTTAAAAGCATTAAAAAAAAAACTTAGTTGTTAGGAGGGAAGTTGAAGCAACACACACAAAAAAGTAGCAGTTCAGCCCACTTTGGCGCAACAAGGTGTATTGCCTACTTTTTAGGTTGCATTAAAAATACCTTAGTTATATTTATAACTGCTTTGATCTTAAACTTGTCTAGATTAATTAGATAAATTACTTACTGCACAAACTAAAGACCAATTTTCCCTTGCATTTTGTTGGGCTAACTTCAGCAGCTTCTTCTTCTTCTTCTTTTTTTTATAACAACGGAAGAGTCGAAAGGCTGCGTCTTGTCACGTTCTTCTCGTATGCGGGCAAAGGCCCCGCCAACGAGCCCAGCGGTTCAGGCAACACTGTTCACTTTACAAATGGCTTGTTTGTTTCTCTTAAATAATGAGCTGTCTTAGTTAATTTAACACGTGGGTAAATATATAAAACGCCAACTAATCCATTTTTCACATCACCTAGTACTTAATGTTGTAATTCTATTTTTTTATTTTTTGGGAGCCAATTTCATTGCTCATAAGAGTTGGTTGAGTTTGTTAAAAAAGGAAAAGAATATATAATAAGGAACATTTGCTAAGTACACGAGCTATCAACCAATCAATCAATCAGGCACTTATATAAAAATATTTATTGGTTTATAACAGGCAAAAATAAATACATAAATAAAACAGTGGTTCTCAATGTAGTTCACTTAGCAGCTTTATCTATAAAGAAATGCACCGGATAAGAAGGCTGCAGATTCCCATATTGTTTCATGGCTTCTGTTTCTGAGATACTTGTAAACTGGAAGGCTACAGACAGGTCATTTTGTTCCAATCTCATAATCTGGGTTAACCCATCTCTAATATTAGAGCATAAAATACTCATAGGCAAGAGGCTGTGGAGAGAGTGAGGAAATAACTGAATTTTTAATGCTTAAATGTCAGACTCAGAGCCAATTTCCTTGATAATAAAGCAAAGGGCAGAGGTATCTCAGAGAGTGCGCATTAGCGACAAAATATGAAATTTAGTTTTCATGTGACCCTTTCCAACTTAAATTTTATAACAAAACCTCACCGCTAACCCTGTTCGCCTTCGATTGTGCGTGTGTGCGCGCGGGGAAGGAGGGGAGGCCTCTGGGATCCAGGGGCCCCGTGTTACTCGAGGTCGCTTGGATGAGTGTGAGGCGGCGCAGAAGAGGTCTTGCCGCGGAAGGAAGAGGTTTGGACCTAAGCTTCCCATGGAAAAGCTCGCTCTGTACGTTTAAAGGCGTGCGAACGGAAGTCTAGCCAGCGAGCCCGGTGACGGGGAGGGCTGCCCACAGGCGGCGCCGGGTAGGAGCGCGCCCACCTGTGAAGCCTACGGTAACCGCCGTGAGCCGAGTTCCAGCTCAGAGTCCGTGTTCTATTCGGAAAAGGCAAGCCACACAGAAGCGACTTCCACAGAGGCCGTCCTCTCCATCAGAGGCGAAGGTCTTTGCCTGCCACAGGGGGTCTGTGCCAGCTCTGGGCTGGGTCCGGCCACGGCATGAGGGCCCTTCCTCCAGCCCAGTCTGCTATTCGCGGTCGCACCGGATCTCCAATCCCCCCCGAGCTAAAACAGGCTGTATGCTCTTGTGCTAACTTTGGAGCCGATGGGTGCGACTCCTGCAGACACTGGGTGCCCCTTGCAAGGACACACTGGCTGAGATTCTTGCCACAGGGCGATGGTGTCGCGTTGAGGGCACCTTGCCTCCCCAGCGAGACGGTTGACAGTTTGGGTCTTGGTGTCCTCCTCCGAGGTGACGGGTGGGCCCAGGAACAGGCGCCGTGAACAAGCACGCCACGCGGTCCTGAGGCAGGGCCCAGCTTCAGAACACACAGGGGCGCACACGCACACACACGCACGCACAGGATCGCCCCGTGCGAGGGCCGCAGGCAGACGGAGCCCCCCGCCGTCAGGGTCTTGACTGAGGGCTGAACTTCTCAACAGTGAAGGGTGTTCCCAGCGAAAGGTCACGATTTTAATTCAAATCCGTTATGTTTCCTGGAATTAGTTTGATATTAATTAGATGCTTGAAATAATGATCTAACGTGTATTTCCTCGTCGGAGTCATAGGAAAATTCTCCTCGGTGTTCGGTCCGATCAGTAACGTGTGCCTGACGACCACTCGAATTCATTAACGCTGCTTCCCCGTCGGTTAGAACGTATTAATTAGGACAAAGCCCGCACCGGGCGCCAAGCCCCCGATCTGTGTGCGCCGTTTAATGATCGTTGTGCTGTGTGATTAGAAGGATTATGGGAAGACGGCGGAAAAATCCATTTGCTGCCGCCAAGCCAAGCGCTTTGAATTTGTGTTGAAAAACAATTACCGAGCTTAATTAGGAGCATGTAACGGTGACAGCAGTCATTCCAGTGATTGATTTCAAAATTAAAGGGACCTGGCGAAGTGAGCGCCGTGTCTCCTTCGCTGTGAAATGAAAGAGGACGTGGGGTCCCAGGCGGTGCCCTGTGACGCAGCGTGGCCGTGTTGACAGGGAGAACGGGGCGGGGGCCGGTCTCCTCGCGCTTCTCCCAACATCGAGAACGAGACGCTGCACCCATTTCTCCAGGAAAAAAAAAAAAAAGATAGCCGAAAGTCCGGGAAGGTGAAACGTGGTCTTTTTGACTGCTGTCTTCCGACTTCCTCTTCTTAAAGAGGAGTTGGCGTGCCCAGTCATTGAGTGAATGACTTAAACGTGACAAGTTGGTCCAAACCCTCTGATGGATTTGATGTTTTTCCAGTCACTTCCGACCTTTCATAGCGTCCAGGGTGGTCGCCTACGCCCACCTTTCTTTTCTGGGGCAGATGCCAGACCCTCTCCCTGAGATGTTTCAAGAGGGTCCTAGAAAAGTCAGTGCTGTTTGGGAGTGTTAGGTAAAATGCCATTCCTTTCTAACAATTTGCCACCAACCACGACCACATATTTAATCCGACCTTAGTGTGGCTGGAAGAACCCCAGCCAAGCGGGCACAGACGCCACCAACGCCCGACGGAGAAGGGCTCCGTCCCAGGGGAAGGAACCGCCGCTTGTCTGTCCCAGTGACCGATGGTCTTAATTTAGCATTTTTAAGTGCCTGTCGTGCCCGGTGGTTTATAGGAACACACGAGGAGGGCATCTCATTCCATATGCAGTATCCATACTTCAAAAAGCCTGGCTATTTTGATGAAAGTTGGGAGGGGGCGGGGTGGGGAAAGCCAGAGGTAATTAGTGGATATCTGTTCAGCCTCAAATGACCAAATGGAATTTCTAAAGCGTCTCACCGTTCTTCAGACGAAATAACCACGAGGCCTTGCTCCCACTGAAGCCATGGACTAGAGAGCTACTCATTAACAATTAAGCCAAGAGCCTTCACTGCCCAAACACAGACCTCTCAGACTGCGGTTAAAGCGCCGCGTTAGTTTGGTATTCCTAAGGACCGTGGGCGTGGTTTCTGCGAGATTAGTTCTGCAAGGGAGAGCCTCGCGAGGCGGCCGTGTTCCTTGGACGCGGGCTGCCGTCCGCCGCGGACCAGCGCTGGAGCGTCCTGGGCCTCTTTCTCGTGCCGTTTGTAACACGCTCATCCCCCATTTCTCTCCCTAAATCATTTTGACATTCCATTTCGCAGTGTCAGCCGTGGGCGTTTGAAAAGTTGCTCAAGAAATAGGAAGGCCAGGGCTGTCGGCGGAATGTCTCAGTTTCATTTCTCCTGTCAAGAGTTTGGTTGCCTCTTTGTACACATTTGGGCGAATGTTTGTAATTCCTAAAGAGTGCATCTTTCAAACACCCTCGTTGTGGGCATCGCTGAGTCACGAAGACAGCTTTCTTCGGTGGAACTGGTAGGAGTTTCTCCACATGTAACCACGCTGGTTTTTTCATTGGTCGCCGTAATTACAAATGCATGTTGTGCATGACAGATAGCGGCCAACTCTTTGTCGTATACGCGTAATTTGCTTTTTTTCTCCTTGAAGGTGGAGGCTCAATGGCACGGACCTGGACCTCTCCGGGACCTCTCGCCGCAGGTTGGACGGAGGCAGCTTGGCGATCAGCCGCCCGCGGCCAGACCAAGACGCCGGCGCGTACCAGTGCCTGGCCACCAACCCAGTGGGCACGGCGCTGAGTCAGCAGGCGAGGCTCCGGTTTGCATGTGAGTGTGCAGGAAGCGTCTACAATGCCTGTGGTTCTGAAAATATAGTATTTTTATTATATTCATTTTAGGAAAAAACCCAGCTTTGCCACTCCTCTATTCTTTGACAGCAAGTATGAGTTTGTGGAGGCAAATGTTCTCCCAGCATGCGTTCTGTGAATCCAGACTCCGGGGTTAAACGCAATCTGTTTCAACAAAAGAAGACAATAGCAATGCTATTCTGTCTTGTGAATTATATTTGGAAACATCTCCAAAAGTTCCATATGGAAAAACTGAGGAAAGGACATCGGCTGTGTGACTGTCTTTCCTTTTTCTCTTGCGCCGGATACTAGCGTGCAGAGCACGGAAGGAAAGGCCAAGGGCAGCGGTCACTTCCTGGGAGGCGTCTGTCCCTGGGGCATGCGCGAGGTGTAATGGCCGCCAAAGGCAGGCTGTATATTAGCCGAGCGGTGTCCAGCTGCATCCCGTAAATGTTAACACGGTAATTACCTTGGTGACATTTGGCGACATTAGCAGATGAGCAATAGACATAGTGACCCTTACACCCTTTACATGCAGAATGGCCGGGGCCCGAGATGTTCCTTGTGGAGTCCAGGACACGCTGCGTGGGACATGATCCTCCCTGCCAGCGCGGTGAGGGGAGGGCGGTCGCGGGGCCCTCTGCACCTCCGCCCCCGGCCACCTCTCCCTGGGAGGACTCGCCAGGGCCGAGGGCCAGCGCTTGGGGAAAGGGCTGTGGGTGTGTTACTTCGAAGGGCGATTGCTTTGAAACTTGATTCATAAAACACGTGTCCGGAGCCCGCCTTGTAGAACTGCTTTGGCAGTCCGAGGCGTGCACAGCAGCGGCCGGGGGCGCTTCCTGGGTTGGCCGCGTGTTCCGAAGGCCCCTTGCTCCCCTCACGGCTCCCCTCGTGCTGGCAGTCTGAGGGCTGGCCTGGCTTCTGAGTACAGACACACATGTACATATGTGTACGTGTGGGGCCACACACCAATATACTATATGGCATGTGTGTATGTGTGGTTGTGCACATGCACACATTATCACACATGTGTGGCTGCGCATACCCACACACTGTACACGTTGCATGTTGTATGTTTACATACATGTGCCTGTGGTCGCACACACGCCCAGTGTATCTGACCAGGTGCACACTGTCCACGCCTGCGGAACAGAGGGAAACAAAGCAGGCGCCGTGCGCAGGGGCTGGCGGCCGGGCCGAAGCGCCGGGAAGGGTCATGGGCACGCCCCACATCCGCGTTTCAGCCTCGATCACCACTTGGGAGAACGAGGGGGAGCAGCAGCTGGCGGGCGATGTGCGTCGCAGAGATACACAGTTGCGCCACAGGCTCTGAGTCTCCTGAAACATTTATTTCTCCCGCTGGGGGAGAAAACGACGCTTGAACACGCCCGTGGTTGGGATCGGGGTCGCCAAGGATGAGCTGTCTCTGGCAGAGGGACACCCTGCAAACCCCGGCGCCACGGAGCCGATGCAGAGCGGCGGCCTCCACCCGCCCCGCGAAACAGCAGCTCTCTTGGCCCAGAGCCGACGCGCTGCTCTCGCGGCGCCTGTAGCTCCTTCTCACCTCTGCCCCCATTTTTAACAAAACATAATTTTAAATTGACTGCGTTATGACTTCTAACCTTTTGTTCTGCTTTAAAAACACGTGCGACTAGAAGTTTCCCTACGTTAAGATACGTGTTGCTTTTCTGCAGGAGGGTTTAAATCAAGGAGAGCGTGTGCTTTCACAGCGGTGAGCGGGAGAAATCAGTTCTTCCATCTTTGCTCCCTTGTCTCTTCATAAAATTTTCCATTTTGGGGCGCAAGGTGCATGACCGTTGACCCTTAAAAGCATTTCTGTTACTATTCATGCAGAAAGCAGAAGGGCCTACCTCCGCTAACTAGCCTTCCTTCAGGCTCTCGGAACCGCCGCGTCCTGGGTGCGGCGGCCGCGGCGCGCTCAGGCCTGGCTATGCGTGGCCTGCGGGGTCCGGGGAGAGGCCAGCTTGAACGGGACGGCCCCCGTGGACGTGGACCCGCCTTAAGCACGACTCACACTTTTTAGCCACCTATCAATTCTCTCTCTCCATTTCCTACGTCTCAAAGTAATTTTAAAGAGTAAACATATGTAATTGTTGATAGAGGAAGGGAACCAGAATCCACATGAATCAAAAACCATGGTCCCAGACAACCCAAAAGTTGTCCAGATAAAAGTAGTAATCGAGGGCCTTTGGCTCCGTAGACAGGATTTCTACCATATTTGCATACTTCTATTTCAGTCTCTTGCACAGGTCTTCACTAGAAGAAGAGAAAAACTAGCATATTTAAAAATAAAATTTAAAAACCTCATGGACTCTGATCACTTCAGTATACCAACATTTTTTCAATATATAAGAAATGCAAAAACAGTTGAATATGATCCTGATGATATGGTGTTAGAGTGCATTTTTATCTGAAAAGGAAATTAAGACCCAGGAGAAGAAGTTTAAAAATAACACTTAAAAATGCGTTTGGAACATGGAAAGTCTCTGAAAATGGTGTAAAGTGGGTAATGCATATCTAATTATAAATGAAAATGCTAGATGGCTTTTCACCTTTTTTGTACATCGGAAAAGAAGTTAAACAAGTAGACAAAAGAATATTTTTTTCTTATATTCCTTAAGTAAAAGAAAGTTGAAAATTAGTATTGTTTCTTTTCATTCTCCTTTTGGAAATAGCACTAAATAATGTTGCAATGAATTTAATATTTGAATTCATCCTAATGTAATAATAATGTAACCACCAACTGGCATCACGCTAAGAAGAAAGCTCCGTCTTTGCTTTCAAAACTTACTCACACCTTAAACAAATGGATTTTGAGCTGTCACGTGGTCGAATTATAGAAAGCCACTATTACACTTATTTTTGAAATCAACAGGGAAGTAGATTACCCAAGACTTTATCTTCATTTCTCCCCGTCATCACTGCGGGGCACCTGTGTATGTGTCTCATCGGAAATGGTGCTCCTTCAAAACCCCGGCCCTCCCCGCCCCCGCCCCGCACTCCCGTTCAGCAGGAACGAGTCTTTTCGGCCAATTTGAATAAAATTGCCCCTGCCCGCTGCACGGGCTGACCTGAGGCGGGACGGGAGACTGTGGGGAGGGAAGGTGTGCGTTCCATCAAGTCTGAGAGCTCCTGAGTTGTGAAACTGAGAACAGAGCCCGAGGCGGACACGCGTGTTTATTGCTCCAGGCTGACGTGTGTTTGTGAGGACGCGTGGGCAGAGCCCTTAGAGGCTCTGCCGTGGGTGTTTATGAAATGAGTTGTGAATGACAGCAAAATTCTTGTTTGCTCTAAGGAGTCAGATGACATCTTTTCTGAGGTTTATTGGTTGTGCAGTGTTACCGAAAAGGCAAACTAGAATCAAGGGCTTGAAAGCAAATAGAAATAATGAAGAGGTTCGGGTGGCGCCGTGGTGTGTGGTGTTATGCATGTGCTGTCCTGACCAAGCGCTAGACCCCCGGAGAAGATCCCAAGACGTGTCATAGGCAGTCAAGGAAGTATCGCCAAGCCAGGTCCAGAGACAGAATCTCGCCACCGACCCGAGGGTCCTCCCCTGGCGCCCCCTCCTTGCCTCTACTCGCGGAAACGTCCTGTCCACTCTCTGGATGTGTCAATTTATAACTAAATATTGCCTTTTAGAATTTATATGAACAATACACTACGTGCTCCTTGGAGCCTGGCTTTGTGGCCAGGGGTGTTTGTGGGACCCGCCCGTGTCGCTGTAGAGCACTGGCTCATTCGTTCCCGCTGCAGTGTTTCCCGGCGTGGACGCGCTGTAATCCGTGGGTGGCAGTGTGGGTGTCTGGGGGGGCAAGCGTGGGTGGCTGTGACCCTCGCGCATACTCGTGGACCTTTTGCAACGTGGTGCATACACGTCTCTTGTAGGCACTGTAGAGAGAATGGCGCGCTAGTTGGGAAAGTGTATCTACAACTTTAGGAGATGCTGCCGACCAGTGTCCAGGGTGGTTGTATGAATGTATGACTTCCACCGGCAGTGTTTTCCTGGGAAACGCTGCTGCCGGCAGCCGTATTTGAAGTTTCGGGTTTGGGGAGGCTGAATAAGAGTTTCTTGCATTAGTTTGGTTTCTGTTTCCTGGTAATTAATGAAGCTGAGGAGCCCCTTTCTGGATGTGTTTTGGCTCCTTGCGAGTCCCTCCCACTTGAAGGAGAACATTGAAGTCCTTTTTTCCCCAGGAAATGCAGATACTGATCTATATTCCCAAACTCTGACCTGGCCATTCACATATCCATTCACACAGTCAAGTAATGCAGTTATTAAGCACCGACTGTGTGCCAGGCACATACGGAAGCAGGCAGCAAAGGATGGCCACTTTCTGCATGTGCGTATCTGCTCAAATGTAACTATAGACACTTTCAAGGCAAAAACCAAAAAACCCAGCAGTGCATCGATGCCGTTGGAGTGAAGAACAAGGAGAAGTGCACTTGAGCAGCAGGTTTTCCAACTGCAACACCGGCCAGAGAGGGTCTCCCGCCCTGCTCTGCTCCCGTATCTGAAATGCTTATGGGAGGAGCCCGGGCTGCAGACAGGGGTTTAACAAGCCCCCCCGCAGCCAGGGTGCCGGCCCCCCTTTTTGAGAACCCTGCACTGGAAAGACCTACTACTATGCATATTAATGAGTTGTTTTGCATAAATCAATCCTGTTTTTATGAATGGAGATTATATAATGCTCGTTTAATTCTTCCAGAAATCCCACCCATAAGCACTGCTAGAGTTCTTGTTACTAGGGTTTTCTCCCCTGAGCACAAAGGATTTATTTTAATTATTCCATCGATTGTAAGCAAAAGTAATCACAGGTAAACAGCTGGGCCGGGCCGGAGCCCCTGCCACTTGCCCCCCGGCTTCCCGGAGGCGCTCAGCGCCTGCCTGTGCCGCTCTCAGTATCCGCCCAGAGAGTAATCCCAGCGGCTTCACCGGAAAAGGCGCGAACCGGGCCCCCTCCCCGCGGGGACGTGGAGCTCGGCTTCTGGCTGACCGCGCGCCCTGGCTGCGGCACCAACGCGAGTGCGCAGGTGAACAGGCGTCATGACGCGTCCAGGCAGCAGGCACCGCGCAGAGCGCTGGGAGCGGGCCCTGGCCGGCCTCGGGGTGCGGCCCGACCCGCGGGCCTTCCAGACTCCCCCCCCGGGGCAGGTACCCCCCGTCACCGCCTCTCTCCCCCGACCTGCGTTTGTGCGGTGATGGGAGGGACGGGCAGAGCCCCGGCCGCCCTGGCTAAAGCCGCCCCCTCAGCCCCCACTCTCCCAGCCCCCGCGCTGCACAACTGGACACACTGCCTGCCCGGCCGGCCCCGTGTCGCGGAGCAGCCACTGCGATGAGCCTGGAGTCCTCGGCCCCCTCGCTGCCCGCACCCCTACCCTGCCCGCACCCCCACCCACACATGACTCTGCACATTCCCGTGTTAGAGGCTGTTCCCCACATCCCCCCCCCCCCCCCCCCCCCCGCCTAGTGCTGAAATCTCTTCCCTGGACCTCCAGAAACTGCACGTGGGTCCTCGGCAGAACCCCGAGGCCCCTGACCTTCGCCCTGAGCTTGCTCCTCTCCCAGCTGTTGCTTCAGCTGTGACTTGACTTGCCCAGGCGGGCGGGGCTCCTGCCCTCGCGCACGGCTGTGCCCTGGGCTCCGGCTGCTCGGCCTGGGCTGGGACTGGCGTCTGGCTCGGAGACCGTCGCCGCGTCTCGATGCCGCTCCCTCTGTCGCCACGAAGGTCCCTGTCCCCGAGCCCTGCTCTTGGACTCGCTGCCCCTGTTCTCAGAAGCCGGGGTCTCGTGTCACATGACCCCCGCCTTCACCTCAAGCCTCTGTCCCCAGCTTGCTTTTGCCCTTTCTCTCTCCTGCATCAGGTTTTTGAGATTTAGCCCTATCTCTACATGTTGGTTTACTTACTTCTTTTTAACTGCTTTAAAGTATCACACTGAATGAACAAAAAGTAGTTTATTCTATTTTAATACAGGAAACAAGCATTGACTTTTATTTTTTAGGGACAATGTAAAGATACTGCAATGCCATATGTATGCATCAGTCCACCACTCCTGTTGAGCCCCTGTCACGTGTCAGACATGCTGTGATAAGTAAAGGCATGTTGCTTCACAAAACAGCATGGCTCCGTGAGTCCATGGAGGTGGCCAGAAAGGGATCTTGTAGACACCCTACAGCATTTTTAAAAATCCCAGTAAATAGCGGAAGAAACAAACGTATGGTTTTTTATTGGGGGCAGTTAGCTAGAACTCAGGACGGATGGACACAAGTTCACTCCATGTCAGCTGTCCGCTGCGTCCTTGTGTCTGACGCTGCAAACACACAACGGCGCCCGTGCGGTAGCGCTGTGAGCCTGCACCTTTGGGTCCGGCTTCCCCGGCGGCGCCCGGTCTCACCTGCACCTCCCAGGGGCCGCCGGTCAAATGCACCCGCTGCCCACTGCGCTGGACGCAGCTCAGGCCGTGCAGAGCGCCCCTGGGGTGGCCGGGGGATGGGGCGGCACCCAGAGGACGAGAGGAAGGGACGCCACGCGCAGGGGAGCCCCGGCCACGCTGGCAGGCCGTCCCGCGGCCTTCGGTTTGCCAGGACCAGGGAAAGCGGCCGTGGCCGCTTAGGTGGCACCTGTGTCTGCTGAGGGCCCCGCTGCGAAGGGCGTGGATGTGGGGAGACGGGCAGAGAGGGGGGACGAGGGTTCATGTGATGTCGGCCTCCCCCAGGCGATGTGGGGGTGCAGCCGCGGGGCACCCCATAGAAGCAGAACGACAAGGTAAAGGCTTAGAGGCCAGAGGAGCTAAGACATTCAAAACCTGGAGGCCCTGATGTGGACGTTCCTGAGAAGGGCAAGTGTCAGCGAGCCGGAGGGGCTGGCGGCGTGGGCCGCGCTGACCCGTGGCCCTCCTGCTGGGCTCCGATGGTGTTCCAGGGACCCCTCACAAGCTCAGGAAGTAGGTCACATGGTCTCATTTTTATTTGCCTGCATGATCTAATTTAACCTATCACACGATTCAGTAGATCATATGATCTAATTTTGTAAGTTCTATTTTACTGCTTATGCTAGTACAGTTGTCCTGGTTTTTCCCCCGTGGACCCCTCCACCCCGCACCCCCATTCCCTCGGGCCATCCCCCCACTATTGTTCACGTCCGTGGGTCACGCGTGTATCCTCCGGCTACGCCGTTTCCCATACTGTGCTTCCCATCCCCGTGGCTGCTCTGTAACTGCCTATTTGTGCTTCCTCACCCCCTCACCGCTTCTCCCCCTCCCCCGCCCCCTCCGGTAACTAACTGCTTTTCTCGTGCTGCTTTTAAGAGTCTTTATCTTTAACCTTTGGCCTTTTAATAACGAGGTGTCTTGGAGGGGCCTCTTTGCATCCGTCATAATTGGGACTCTCTGTGCTTCCTGGACTTGCGTGTCTATTTCTTTCACCAAATTAGGGACGTTTTCTTTCATTATTTTTTCAGATAGATTTCTAATTCCTTGCTCTTTCTCTTCCCCTTCTAGCACCTCGTCTTCTTTTTCTTCTTGTTCTGCGTGGTTGGTCTTTGCTTCCTTATGTTCCAAATAATTGATTTGATTCTCGGCTTCCTCCACTCTACCGCTGTTTGCCTGTAAATTGCTCTTTATTTCAATCAGTTTCTCACTGTATCTCTTTTATGCTGCTGAGCTCCTCACCAGGTTCCCTGAACATCCTTACAACCAGTGTTTTGAACTCTGCATCTGATGGATTGCTTATCTCCATTTCATTTAGCTCTTGTTCCAGGGTTTTGATCTGTTCTTTCATTTGGGCCATGTTTCTTTGTCTCCTCATTTTGGCAGCCTCCCTGTGTGTGTTTCTATGTATTAGGTAGAGCTGCTTTGACTCTGTGTCTTGGTCGTGTGGCCTAACCTAGTAGGTGTCCTGTAGGGTCCAGTGGCACAGCCTTCCCTGTCACCGAAGCTGGGGACTTAAGGGTGGCCCTTCGTGTGGGCTGAGAACACCCCTCTCTTGCAGTTGAGCCTTGGTTGCTGTTGGCAGGTCAATGGGAGGGATTTGCTCAGGCCAGTCAGCTGCAAGGACTGGCGGTGACCAATGACCACCACCCCGCGCCCTCCGCGGAGGACCCGCTGTGCAGGGGCAGGTGGCGGTGCTCCGATGTGGTCCATGGCTGCCCACTGGGTGCGCTGGCCCTGGGGTTTCCGGGGGGTGCAGGCCAAGGTCAGCCCCCGCCTGTGTTCCGCCCGGGGCACCCCGCCTGAGCTGTGAAGCACCCCGAGGTGGCTGCTGCTTGTGCTGGGCTTGGGGGCTCCCAGGTGAAGCCAAGCTGCGAATCCAGGCTGCTGCTGCTGCTCGTGCGGGGCCTGGGGCTCCCGGAGGCGAGCTGCTGCTTGTTTGAAAGGATTTGGGAGCCAAGGCCAGCCTTTCTTAAGGAAGAGAAGCCTGGGTGGGCGAGTGAGTTGGGTGGGACGGAGCCTCTGGGGGTCTCCACGGCGGGTCACACAGTGTTGGCCAGGCTGATGGAGTCTCAGATACGGCACCAGCCTCCCGGCGCTGCGGGGGAAGGCCCAGCAAAGGGACAATGGCCTCTGCTCGCCCCGATGCCAGACACTCCAGTCTCTCCCTGTTTACCACGGGTGCCGTACGAGCTGCCACCCTGGTGCTGGAGCTCAGAGGGAGCGCGTCTGAGCAGATGAGTCCGTGCGTGGTCCCCAAGAGGAACTGCCTGGGGCTCCAGCAGCCTCCTCCACTGACGCAGTCCCCGCTGGCTTTTGCAGCCAGAAGCTGTGGGGACTTGTCTTCCTGGCCCCGGAACCCCGGGCTGGGGCCTGGTGTGGGGCTGGGACTCTTCGCTCCCGAGATAGCCGCCCTGAATTTTTACCCACGCGGGCGGGGGCCAGCCCGTCCCGCGTCCATGCCCCTTCTGCCAGTCTGGATGGATGCGGTTCTTTCAACTCCGTAGCTGTCAGACTTCCATTCAACTCAGTTTCTGACGTTCCTGAGTGATGGCTGTTCTATATTTTAGTGGTACCTTTGATGCAGCTGTGCAAAAAGGCGAGGCATGTCTGTCTACATCACCGTTGTGACCGGAAACCCGCAGTCTAGCTTTTCATTGACTTTCTTTGGCTAATACGTATGAAAACGCATCGCGGGTGGTAATTGTGTAGCTGGTGACCAGCCTGGGAGTCTGTGTGGTCACTCAGATGTGAGATGACACAAACAGGGGCGAGGTCGCGTGCAGAAGCGGGAAGGGGAGGCGCTGTCGTTTCGTCCTGGGTGGCGGCGACCCCATTCGCGGTCGACGGGACGCAGGTTTTGAGGGCGAGGGTGAGACGGAAGAGGGTCAGGTGGACAGCTGATGTTTATCCCCCGCTTCGATGAAGGAGGCTTGGAGAGCTCCTTGGAGGAAGGAGCGAAGGGCGGCCTTTCCAAGGCAGCGTGTCGTTAGATGAGGGGCCTCTGTCGCACAAGGGGGTGCTGGGGGGGCCCCCGTCCGTGTCCCTTGGCACCACGGGAGCCAGGCCGCCACCCAGAGTGACATTTTCCCAAGAAAAGGCGGGCCCAGACATAAGTCCAAAATAATTTCAGTGGTGAGGCGCCCGTGAATATGGACAGACAGGCTCATGCTTTTAGATGGCCCCACGGGGTCTGATTCTGTGACTCAACCGTATTATTTTAATCGTCTGGCAGTGAGCGGACTTGGTTAGACCTCACTGGACAGTGGTGTTACAGGTGTCCACTATATTTTCCTTCCCTCGTTTAACCAATCGTATCCCTAGAGGAGGTAACAGGAAGTCGAGTTACTGGGGAGAATAGGTTTTACATTTTAGATGTGAATGTGTCTGATTTGCAGTCCTTGAAACGCGGTGACACCAAGTCATCCTCCATATCATATACATCACTTGGAGGTCCCTTTAGCCTCGGAGGAGTTTTAACTTGGCTTTCTTGGGTTATTAATAAAGCGGAACTTTCTCATATGCTTCTCAGAAATTGGGAATTCTTCTGAAAATCTTCTGAACGCTGTCTTTGCCTAGTTTTGCACTGAGACGTTCAGATTTTTCTTATGTGTTTCCACTAATTATTCTAAATATATTAATATATTTCTATTATAAATTATAGAAAATGTTTCCAGTTTTATTTTAACTCTGCTTGTGGCATTTTTCTAATACAGAAATGTTAGCAAGTAAAACCGGCTTTTCGTCATTCAGTTTCTCTCCCGTTTCCTCTACAGGCTGTGTTCGGGGACCCAGGCATCGACGTTCTCTCAGGTCCAGGATTGCAAAACCACTCGGTGTGCCATCCTGAGATTTCACTGACTGCCCTCGGTCCCTGATAAGTTACCTTGACCTGATTTTCATCTTCATCTGTCCAGTAGCCCGCGTTGGCAGATCCCGATTTCCACTTCAAACCCGAGGCCCCTTTTGCCGGGGGCGGCACCGGGGCATGGCTGAGTGTCCGGCCCCGCCCCGGCAGGGGGCGGCGGGCTGTGAGCTGCTCCGCGAGCCCGAGCCGTACCACAGAAGGACAGTCCTCCTCTGGAGGGAGCCCACTTATCGCCTGGAGACAGACGTCCCGGTGGCAGCTGGCCTAGGGCTCCGCCGTTCCCGGCGCATGCTCGTCCCCGAGAGGTCAGGCACAGAGGTCCCCGGGGCGGCTGCCTCCGAGGGCATTTGGCCCCTTTTGGTTTTCATTTTATCCTGACAGGCATGGCCTGCGCCCGTCCAGTCTGCCGTCTGCTCTTCCTCGTCGGCCTCGTTGTTGCAGATCCGTCCCCGCAGGCCGTGCCAGAAAAGCAATGTGCGCGATTGTTCGCGGCCAAGCACGTTCTGGCCCCAGGGGGCTTAGAATCTGATGGATAAGGTGTAATATTGTGAAAGTTGGGGAGAAAAGAGACTGTTCTTCCAGCTCTTTCGTTTGTGCTGTGGGCAAAGTTCCTTTTGTCTCCTCGACTTCCATCGTAGCCCAGGACGCAGAGCCCGGTGAGCTGTCGAAGGCGACCGCCAGGTGCCCGGCGATGTCGGGCGGGCGCTGCTCCTGCTTGGTGAGCAGGAGGGAAGAGACCCGAGGGGTTGGGGGAAGTGCCAAAGCTCAGCGATTAAACAAGGACTTCCTTGAACAGGGAGTCATAGAGTCAGCAAGTTGACCGGCAGCTCAGGCACAGCCCCGAGGCGGGCGCGGCCCACGAGGGCGGGACCGGGACCGCCCTCACCCGCACCCGCAGTAAAAGCGTCGGGGGCAGCTGCTCAGTCTTTCAGATGAGAGAGGTTCCATTCGTCAGTGGGGACTGCAGCTGTGCGGACCCCACTTTCTCAACGTTTCCCCTCGCACCGCCTTCTCAGGCTGCCGGGCCCCTGAGGACACACAGCCCCGGCTCACCCTGACGCGGGGTCCGGCCGCTGTCACCCCTTGGCGGAAGGGAAGCTGCAGTTCATTCTCTGAGCCGCCGATGGGCCGCCTCGGGCCCCGTCCGGCGGGCTTGACCGAGGCGACCGTCTGCAGGGGAGCAGGGGACGGGCAGAGCGGCCTGGCCAAAGGTTTCCGTGAAGAGCCACGTAGCACGGGCTTTGACTGGCAGGCCGAGGTCTCTGCCGTCCTAGAAGGGAAGTGACCGTCCATGAACTAGTGGGTGGGATGTGTTGTACCATCAGCGTCACGCCGTCCCCGCTGGTCTAAGGACAGGGGCCGTGGATCAGCAGCCTGGGGACGGGCACAAGTGTCGCCGCTCCGACCAGTGTCAGACAAATGCATCCACCAAAAGCCAAGTGCAGTCTCACGTGCGTATGGTAACGTCTCGGTTAAGAACTTCTTGGGTGTCTTCTTGGCCTGGTTATGAAATGCTCATCTCTCTGACAGCCTACATGCTGGGCTCGGAGGGAGGGCTGCATGGCCCCTCCTCACGATTCTCCTTCTTTTTTTAAACCTGTAATAAAACGGTTGTCAGGGAATTCATTATACCAGGGCACGGAGAAACCGCTCACGCGTTCATGAATTTTTATAAAAATCCCTTTACGCCAATAAAAGGTAGAGGTGTTGACTTGGAATAGAAATGGATTGGACGCCAGGAGCCCTTCGAATACCTTCCCGCGTGGAAATCCGCGTCCCCAGCTGGTGCCCAGTATCCGGGCGTAGCTGCTGTCACCTTCCCCGCCTGCCTGTCTACGCCACGTCCCTGAGCTCCCCTGGGACACGCACAGCTTCCCGGCACCAGCACTGAATCCACGCGCCCGGGAGGGAATGGACCGCGTCTAAGCCACGATCTGTCTGGTCTGGGCGCCGCTTCACCGGGGCCAGGGCAACGAATGACGTCACTGAGAACGTCCGCTTATTCCCAGCCGCCCCGGAAACAGGAAACGGGGGCAGGAACCCGCTGGGCCTCTCCTCTCCAGGGGGAGAACCGGCTGACGGAGAAGCAGGGACCCGGAGAACCTCCCGCGAAGGACTGGAGGTCCTGTAAGAGCGCTGTGAGTTAACGCTCCTCTTTATACATCGGGGCATTCGGGGAGAGTGATGCGGACCCGGAGGATTCACCTTGGTGCCTTTCCCCTCGCGCTTCTACCAGGCAGGGTCGCAGCAAACGCAGTCCTTCCCCGCTCCGCGCCCCCCGGGGCCCGTGTCCTGACGGACTGGGCCCCTCCGTGTCCTGCTGTCTCCACCCCAGCTCCGGGTGCTGAGCCTCCTGCAGAAAGACGCACCTCGGGGAGGCGGTCGTCCGTAGGGGAAGGAAATCTTAGAGCTTAAAATGAGATTTCCTGTCCTTAAAGAAGCCGACCGTTGAGATCGCTTTGGAGGCTTGCGGAGCGGAAGTGGGGCCGCCTCCTGGCCGGCGGCTCCTGGGCCGTGAGTCTGGGGGCGGTGCCCATCAGGAGCCGGGGCGGGCCCCTGCTCCGCCGCCGCTGCCGGCTGGAGCCACGGGGGTCGCAGCTACGTCCGTGTCCTTTACGCATGTGCCGCAGGGCCCCCGATTTCTGAGGGTGGCAGTAGGGGCTGGAGGCAGGGGACTTCTGTGCAGAGGAAAGAGGGCGCCTTTTGGTTTCCCTGCCCCTGAAGGAGAGGACAGGGTCGGGAGGGTGTAGAAGAGAAAGAGAGAGGCAGAGAGAGAGTATGAATGCGTGAACGCGGGGGGCGGGGCGCGGGGCGGAGGTCTCTTGGAACCTGCGCACTTCACGCTGGATTTTAAGGGGTTCCGGTAGAATCTTGCTGAATCAGCGGCACTGACAGGCAGGGGCACAAAGCGCAGCGACGGAGATGGTTCTGTTAGTGTGTACGCAGGGCGGGCCTGGTGTCCCTGCGTGTAGGTTAAGAGGAGAGCCATGAAGCTGGGGACAAAGCAAGAAGCACCCCTGGAGAGGACGAAACAAGGACGCGGAAGAGCGAGGATGTCAGACAGAGCTATTCCTCAAACCTCAAGATACGGCTCTCCCCACGCCCCCAACCCGGGGACTTGCACAGCCGGGGAAAGGACTGAATCCTCGCGATTGCGTTTGTTTTTTTGCAACACTGAGTGGCAGGGTGCAGCGGGCACCTGGAAGGCAGGGGGCGTGGGGCTGAGCGGAGGGTGCCAGGGCCACGCCTGGGTCTTCCGGGCGTTTCCCCGGTCAGTTCCGGATCCTACGGACCTCGGTCTCCTCCTCTGTTAAACGAGTGTTACGATGACTCCCACGTCCCAGGGCCGTCCTCGGCGGTCAAAGAGACCCTTCGCTGAGAATCTGGCGAGGGTAGCTGTCCTTGGTGTGTGAACGAAAGAGAGGAGGAAAAGGTTTAAAACACTGAAATGAAATGATGCGTACGCGGCAGGCAGAGAAAGGCCCGGTTAACACTGCGGTTCAGGTTTTGAACAGCCCGCCTGCCCTGGACCCTCCTGGAAGCCCGAGCGAGTGTGTCCTGCTGGGCGCTTTCCCGCCCTGGGCTTCTCCGTGGCTGCCCTCCTGGTCCGGTCAGGGGCCCCGGGCCCTGGCGCCTCCCTCGGCACCTCTTCTGATTTTGATCCTCGCGCTCCACGAGCGAATGCTCGGTTTCCTTGCCTTGACGATGCTGCGACTCCCTCCTACGCGTGGCGGCTGCAGAAGTGCTTTCTCCCCGCAGTTCAGCATGGCCGCCCGCAGTGCTGCGCGGGCGCAACGTTGAGTACCTCTTGGTGGCCCCCCGCACCCCGCACCGTGGCTGCTCCAGGAGCAAGCAGGCGGCCCGGGGGCTCTTTAAAGCACGTTTTACGGGCGTTGCGAGGCCCTTCGCGCTGCTCCGTGGAGCAGAGCCTTGTCCTGCCTGCATTTCTGCTGCTGCCTCGGCCGAGCGCTCCTCCAAAGGCAGCCGTAAAGCAGCAGGACGCGAGAGGCGCAGCCCCCCGAGCGCAGTCGGGGTCTGTGACAGTGGCCGGCGTGGCCGGACTTGCCCCTGAGCCCGGGACAGCGCGGGCAGGTCACCGTTGTGCTTTATGGGAATTTTCCCAGACATTGTAGGATTTGGGGCCGTCTCGGGGAACAATCTCACACGAAGCTGGGTTCTCCTGAGCGAGAGTGGGTGGGACGAGAACAGAAACCGGGGCTTCTCTCGGGCCCCTCCGTCTAGGAGACGGAACGTGGAGGCCGTGAAGGCTCGCAGAGCCCAGAACATTTCCTCGGAGGCCCCTACGGCCCCTCACTCTGACCCGGCCTCCCAACGATCGGAATCACGCTGTGTGTCTCGCTGGCAGGAGGGACCGTGGAAATCAGGTTGGATGCTCAGAACAGACCTCGTCAGAGCAGATTCGCGGGAGACGGTGCCTCGTTGAAAAGGCAGAATTAGGCCTCGTCTGTGTTCTGTGTGCTACTAAGCAGTTTTAAAATCAGAGTTCTTCATTCAAGACCTGAAAACGCGGCCCATTTTGCCTGACTGCGTTTTGACAGCTCACAGGGCTTGCGCGGCTTCTGCGAGAGGCTGACATCCTCGCGTGTCGGCTAACTCGAGCCTCGCTGTAATCATAAAAGGCACGGAGACGTTGCGGTGCAAGCGGATGCCGCGTGAGTGGCAGCGAGCATGATGCCTTGACCTGCCGGCGGTGCCACCCGCAGGTGCGGCGGCCCAGTGAGCAGCGAGCCAGACAGGCTTGCCGGAGCCCAGCGCGGCCAGGTGACGTCGAGGGTCCCCGCCCAGAGCTTGCTAATTTCGCAGAATCTTTCCATCATTCATTACTCCTTTGCGGCAGTTTTTGGTTTCGTGACCATTAAAAAGTAATGTCAGTTTAATGGGGCCCTTCAATAATAACAGTAAAAAAGAAAACCGTAAAATTCTCCCTTGTTATTACTTCTGGAAATAGAAACGAGTTCAATGCATTGGTTTTTTTTGTTTTAAACACAGTGTGTGAGCCCGACTCTCACTGAGGACGAGTTCAAGGGTGGTAACCTCAAGACAAAAAGGACTCCCAGGCCAAGGCAGCGGTTCACGCCAATAGCGCCGTTCTAGGAAGGCTTATGGAGTTTTTCTGTGGCCGAGGAGGGAAGGGAGAGTTGTTTTGTGTTTGTTAGTTGTGTTTTTAAATGAAAAATCCTGCATAAGAAACGTACAAGGCAGGCCAGGCCCTACGTTAGAACACCAGGAGCGAGAGCTGCTGGGTGCGGGGCGAGGGGGCGGGGGCGGGGGTGCCGCTGGGTGCGGACCGCGTGCGTCCCGCTGAGGGACTCTGCGCGCTGGAGGGAGAGTGTACGTCCGAGTTCCTGACCGTATGTACCAGAACTAGGGCATCTAGTTTTCGGAGCTCTTTCACTTTTCATGGATAGCAAGCAAAGTGGGCACAGAGAATACTAACTTGGGAAATACAATTTTAAGAGATCACCAGTGTGGATGCTTCCCATGGAATCATTAACCTACAAAACATGTTATTGGAACTAAAACGTGCTATTTAACGTGCGTCTGTAGATCTGAGTGTGCGAACTTGGTATCGGTGGGAGAGAAGGGCGACCATGCGCCCCAGTCCCTTGGTTTCCCATAAGCACAGCCCGGACCACGCGCCGAGCACGTGCCCTGTCGCAGGCCGGTCCCAGGGAAATGACCCAGCCCTGCCGGCCCTGCCAGGCGGACGTGCTGGCTGCAGCTTCGGTCTCCTCGCTCGATCGCCCGACGCTCCCCCACCCGTCTCCCTGAGAAATTCGAAGCTACCGCCCAGAACGAGGTCATCCAGCGAGCGCACGGCCTGCAGCCCACCCTGCGTCCGCCCAGCCCCCCCCATCCCGGCCCCCCTTCCTCACGGAGCAGCCCCCAGCGGAGCGCGGACCTGGCTGCTAGGCCTTCAGGGACGCCCCCCTCGTCTGGGCCCTGAGTTGCCCGTCTCTTTCTCCACGTGGTCCAGTGCGCGCCCCTCACCCCAACCCCTGGGCTCTTCCTGGACCGTCCCTCCATTCCCAGCCACGCTCCTGTCTACACCCGCTGCTCCTCTCCCCTCGGGTCCCTTCCGCGCCGTCCTCGGAAACCCACCTCACGGCCACATGTGACCTTCAAGTCCCCCAAGCCAGCACTTTTCTGTCCACATCGTGTTCCATTTCTTAGAGGCTGCTTTCTAGAGCGGTGCTCTCTTTCTCTCCCTCCCTCCCTCCCTTCCTTTGACCCCGCAGCCCTCCACCCTCTATTTCTAAATATCGGGCACTGCCAGCGTTTGACCCTAGGTCACTGCCCACCGAGCCGCTCATGCTGGAAATTGAAGAGTCTCCCCGTGGGGACTGCGTCGCTTCCAAGGCTTCCCGTGCGGCCTGTAGGCTAACAGACGCCACCCTTCGAGGTCTGGCCCTGGCCTGCCCTCGCGCTCAGGCTCACGGCTGTCACAGTCCACGTGACCGGGCGCTCAGGCGGCCGCGGGTGACGCACGCTGGAGAGACCCAGACCAGGACTCTCTGAGGCCTCGGAACCACACCCGTGGCACCTCTCAGTTCTATCACAGAACAGCGGTTACAAATCAGCAAACCTACAGAAGCACCTAATCCGTCGTCTTTATAGTATTTTCAAAGGGAGAGGCATGAGTAAAGAATGAGCCGTTTTCACTTTCCCGCCCCCACCCCACTGGCATAACCAAGGTGAGAAAAGTCATCCCAAGACTCTCTCTACAGCAATTTAAAAACACGCGCATATTGAGCTGTTCCGTTTTTTCCAGAGTGGGACAGCCTCGTGGCGATATTTTGGTGGTTTGTTTTGTTTGTGTTTTTGCAGTATGAGTCCCTTTGCAAGGATCCTCAAGGCAGCCCTTTGACTTAATACGGTGCCTCCTCTAATCGCTGATGGCGGCGGCCCACACGGCCACGCTCGCTGCACGTTAGGCTGTTTCCAGGCCCCGCCCCCGTGTCCTGTGAACACAGTGCCGACGTGACTCAGGGCGTCCGGGTCCCTGGTCTGCCACCCGGCGCACTAGAGGCGGCGCTGGCGTTGCCGCACAGCCGGGCTCGGCCCGGGCTTCCGCTGCAGGGCCCAGGCAGAGGGCCCCACCGTCCTCAGCGAGGTGTCCCGGTCCTGGCAGGCGGGGCGGCGGCGGGTGCGCGGCGATTTCCTCCCACACGTGAGCGATGCGGAGCACAGGTGGCCGCAGAGATGCCGGGGACGTGGGTCCTCTGATCGGAAAAGCACGTCTGATCCACAGCTCCTGTTCCTGTGGAGGGCGATGGGCCGCCTCCACCCCCACGTGGCAACATGCGAACTACGTGTGTGTGTGCGTGTTAGCTGCTCTTCCGCTTTTCCTGCTAGATCGTAAACACAGCGAGGACCGGTGTGTGCCTGTCTTATTACTAATACAACGTCTCCTGTGATACCCACCCTGTCGTGGGGTTTGATACAAAAGACTGAATGAAAGAAAAAAGGGCTGTTCTGGATGAAAAAATTAAGGTCCAGAGAAGTTCAACGCCTCAGCCACTCCGGGAGGCGGGGAGGCGGATGCCTCGGGTGGATGGGAGGACGGGGTCGCCGGCCAGCTGTCTTCCGACACCGACCTCCCGGGACTCCTCGCTGTTGTTGTAGATGATGACGCCCCACGGGAGACCGCAGGGCGGCTCTGAGAAGGGGTGGACGGAGGCCAGTTAGGAGACACACTCTCCTTTTCCTCAGTGCAGACGCACAGCTCCCTCCCTCCCTCCCTCCCCTCACCCACGGGCTCAGATGGCAGCTGGCGAGCCCCCCCTCCGCTCCCGGGCGAGGGCAGCAAGTGTGGGCGGGTCTGGAAGGTGCCCTGCTGCCCTCCGGCCACCTAGGAGGACGCAAGCACGCAGGCCGCAGGCGGTGAGTGAGGTTAGTGAACGCCTTCCTCACGCGCTCTGTGTAACCATCGGCTAAAGCTCCTGGTCAGCCAGGCGCGGGTGTTCGTTACTGTTAATAAAAACAGTTTAAGATTTTTCTCTAAAATGTTTTTGTTTTCTGCAAAATAACTAACCCTAAACCTGCTCTTCTTTGTTTCCCAAGATATCGAAGACTTTGAGACCAAAGCCAGGAGCACAGTGTCGGTCCGCGAAGGCCAAGGCGTGGTGCTGCTCTGCGGCCCGCCGCCGCACTCCGGAGGTACGGCGGGGCGGCGGGGCGCGGTCAGCGCGGCCGCATCTGGCCTCGAGCCGGCGGCGGCCCCTCACCGAATCGGGGGGCCCTTGAGACCCTTTCAGGTTCACCCTAGAGCACCTAAACAGTTCTCATCCGATTCTTTCTTTTAAAAAATTACTTAAGTGGCCATTCGACAAATCGGTCCTTGGGAAGAGGTGGCCTCCGCTGCCGAAGAGGGCGACCTGGCGCCTGTCGCCCCGCAGCACAGGGACGATTAATTCAGCCTCTTCAGGCTCAGTTTCCTCATCGGGGGAGTAGCTGCTTCCACTGACCCCCAAGTGGTAGGGTTGTTGGGAATGTTAAATGAGTTAATTATGCAAACTGTTGAGTGTGGCGAGCGGTGCTTCATTCATGCAGTGAAAGCCGGGATGGTTTCGTTTTTCGTATCGGGCGCCGTGGAGCAGCGAAGTCCACAGCGAATTCCACCAGTCCTTCTGGCAACAGCACACGAAGTGTTGGGAGCAGAGAGTCCCCCTGTCGACCGGAAGCAAATGCCGGACGGCACCACGTCAGAATGCCTTCCAGCAACGGAAAAATCAAGGCGCCAATGCCAGTCTCTGCGTGGGCGGTATTTCCAGGGACCTCCACTGCCCACCGCTCCTCTCTCCCTTGCGGTTACGTTTCGTCGAATCCCTCAAGGTTTGGTACGTCTGGTAGCGTGCCACGCAACAGTGAAGCTGGAAGAGGCAGGGCGAAAACGTCGCAGAGCCGCCTGGCTTGGCGCAGCCCCACGTTGCGGCCCTGCGCTGCGGTCAGCGTGACGCGAGCGGCAAGGACTCCCACCGTGCGGCTCTGATGTTTTCTGGGCGTTCGCCTTTTTAAATCCCGCCACTGCGTGGGGAGGGGAGCGATGCGGGTTCTCATTTTGCAGGTGGGGATGCGGTGGCGGAGGGAGGCCCAGGGCCTGAACTGAGGTCACCGAGCTGGTCGGTGGGGCCCGAGCGCCCACCCGCCAGGCCCGCTGGCCCCCAGAGCAGAGCGGTGCTGCCCGCCACGGCCTCCGTGGGGCTGACTTTCGCTCTGCAGTGGGAGGGCTTTGAAAACGGGACATTTGTTTAAAAATCAAATGAAAGCAACTTTCCCCCTTAATATTAAACCCAATCTTATTTAAGACTCTTTAAAAACTTAAAATGATTTTCTCATCCTTTTTTTACCCAAGCATCGTGAAATACAGATACAAAAGGAAAAGGAAATTAATTGGAGCTGAACAATGTTTGAATTCAGTGTTATTACGGAGCAGCACGGTGCTCCGCCCACCATGAGCGCTCCGGGACACCTGCGATGTTTTTAACGCCGTCCAGGGTGCAGTTTTATTCCAGAGCCTGCGAAAATCCAATGGCGCTCATGTTTCAACCACAGGAGAATTACTTCCAGCGTCACGATCTCAGGTGACAGGATATGAAAGTCACGTCTGCTGCTGCCACCTGCCCGTGTCATTTCAGGCCCAACATTGGCCAGAGTCTTGACCGAGTTGGGGATTAGGTTCGACTTCGTTCCCTCTAAAGAGGAAGAAGAGACATATAAACATTTGCAAATGGACATCACATTTTAAAGAGGTGGCCAGGTAGGACTCGCCTTCCCATCCCACCTCGTCACCTACTGACGCTGAAGCAGGTGCTGACGTTTCAAAGCCGACAAGGCCCCGCCTGGCTGGGGCCTCTCTGCTTCGGGCCAGGAGATCGAGCCCCAGCCGCGCACAAACGGCCTTAATGAAGACTTCATAACTGGGTCGCTAGTCCCCGCTGCGTGCAAGCTATGACAAGCTTGCCCAGTGCCAGGTTCTCCTGTGTCACACGTAAAGTCCTAGCCAGGTTCGAGGCGTGCCTGCCGGTGTTGACCCCACCCAGGTGTCCCAGGAAGTTCCACGCCGTGGGCTCCAGGACACTCCGTGGGCTCCCTCATCTCCTCAAAGCTCAGATTTGGAATCCGTCCCTTTGTTCTTTATAGCTCTCCCCGGTCAAAATGGGTGGGGGATATCGACAGGTGCTTTTTGATGCAATTATATAAACAGTCATCAATTAGAGGGAGAAAGTGTTAATAATAATAACTACCAAGTTACCGTGAGCCAACAATATAAAGCATTCCATTTATTTCCTCATTCCCACTATTCCAACAATTAAGAAGAAGAATTTTTAAATGAAGAAACGAAGATGCAGACAGAGTGAATCGTTTCTCAGTTGGTAAATAAAGGTGATTCCATCCCAGGGCTTTCGGACATCAAGCAACACCAGTGGGCGGAAGGCGCGCGGACCGCACCCCACGCCCCGCGGGAGCCCCAGGGGGCCCGTCCGCCCCCAGCCCCCAGGTCGGCCAAGGGCCTGGAGAGTGTCCTGAGGGGGCTCCGCTACAACAGCCCCTTCCTCCTCCTCTCCCTGCCTCGCCCTCTCGGGAAGGTGAGCTGTGCCAGGAAAGACTGCGAGCAAGACGGCAGATGTGTCAGCTGCACGGCCTTCAGACTGGACAGCTGGGTTAAGACGGGCCACCTCCAGGGACATAGAGATCTTTTCTGTCTTGGTAATTTGTCTTCAGTGGTGGGTTTAGGATGGGTGGATGGATAGATAGGTAGATAGATGGATGGGTGGATAGATAGGTAGGTAGGTGGATGGATGGATAGGTAGGTAGATGGATGGGTGGATAGATAGGTAGGTAGGTGGATGGATGGATAGATAGGTAGGTAGATGGATGGGTGGATAGATAGGTAGGTAGATGGATGGGTGGATAGATAGCTTCCCATCACTCTACAACAAAAGACTTCAAGCAGTGCCGCCTGTGGGAACAGCCCTGTGGGTCAGCAGCCCGGGGTCTGGCGTGGCTGAGCCCTGGGCTCAGGGTCTCACGAGAATAAGACCAGGTCGCGATGGCAGGGCGTCCTTTTCCCGGGAAGCCCAAGGAAGAACCCACGGCTGAGCTCATCTGACCGTCGGCTGAGTTCAGTCCCTTGCGGTTGTGGGACGAAGGTCCCCACCGCCTTGCTGGCTGGAGGCCAAGGGCCACTGGCATCTTCTCTCAGGTGCTGCCCACGTTTCTGCCACACAGCCCCGTCCATCCTCAAAGCCAGCAACAGGGACGCCTTGACACCACCTCCCTCTGAGGACAGGTCTCTCGGGCCAGGAAGAGCCCCATCCCGTGTTGGGGCTGGCTCATTGGATCAGGTCACGTTCTTCACGTCATCCGTGCCACCGAACTGAACCGCCTTGCCATGGACATGCTATTGGACCCCATTCACAAGCCGGCGGGGACAGGGGTCATTTTAGAGGTCTGTCAACCACAAGATTCCACAGCCGTGCGTCCTCTCCCCCGACTCCCCAAAGGCTCCGCACGCGCCTGCCTCAGAGGTTCCAGATGGCCCGCAGGGGTCAGCAGGCAGGAAGGAACAAACCTTGCCGTACAAATAACTTCAAACCTGCGGCGTGCAGAGCAGAGGCTCACGGGGAAGAGTGATGCAGCTCCGCACAGACGAGGGCGCCCCGGGCTCCGTGCTGACGGGGGCCAGGAAGGCCAAGGCGTCCGCGCCGTCTCGGGCAGCCTGGCGCGGGGGCCTTCCCTGGGCGCCTGCCACGCCGTCCAGTAACAAGGGGGAGACCCTATGAAATCGAGGTTGTCCGAACACCCTGCATTCTTCACGCTCTCCCTCCAACGTATTCACAGAAAGACCCGCAAAACAAATCTTCATGAGACAGCCCTACCAAACACATTTCAGTGTGTTTTATTTTAAAAAATAAATAAAACAGGGGAGTAAGAAAAATGATCAGCTAGGCTGAATCCTATTGATTTCCCTGGCAAAGGCTCCGGGACCGACACACAAGGATAAGCCCCGGCTGGGGTGGCTCAGTGCACTGAGCGCCGGCCTGCGAACCAAGGGTCGCCAGTTTGATCCCCAGACGGGGCACAGGCCTGGGTTGTGGGCCAGGTCCCCAGTAGGGGGAGCGCAAGAGGCAACCACACTTGGACGTTTCCCTCTCTCCTTCCCTTCCCTTCTGTCTAGAAGTGAGTAAATATCATCTTTAAAAAAAATTAAGAATAAAGATGTGACGACAGAGTTCCCCACGAGCGCTTGGCCACGACCCAGGGGTGTAGAGCCAGGCGGGAGTCAGGCAGACAGGTGCTGGCACCTGGACGCCTCTCCTTCGAAGAGACTGGGTCTCCCTCTGGAGGTGACAGCTGATGCGGGGGGCCACCTTCTACAAAGGGGGTGTGTGCCACAGATAAAGGTCCCCGGGGAGAGGCACCGTCGGCAAAAAGCGAAGGAGTCTCCGGGCGGTAACACCAGCCGGCACCCTGGCCCAGACTGCGTATCGCCTGGAAGTGCGGCATTTGGAAATAAAGCAGGAGCCATGCGGTCTGCCCGCGGAGAGGCCCGTGCACACTTCCTCCGTGCAATTTCCTTCTCTGGGACAAACTCCGTGAATGTGACCCAATTGTTGCCAGGAGGGCCTGGCTGCGTCTCACTTCACCCTCCTGAAAACCGCAGCCCCAGCCTGTTTCAGGGACACACCCGCTCTCCTGGCAGGTCCGTGGGAGAGGCGGAGGGCGGCCACGCACATGGGGCCAAAGCCCTCCCTTCCCCGGGGGACGTCACTGCCCTCTGTCCAGACTCTCGGCCCCGGGGGTCTATGCCCTCCCTCGCCTCGCAGGCCACCCGACGGTCCCTTCTACTGCCGGCAGACCTGCCGCTCTTCACCTGGGGACCCGGCCTGGGAAGATGCCCTTCTCCCTGCGAGCCTCTGGCCTTCAGCTCTAAGTCAGCTCAATGAAGACGTCTTCTCTCCTCCACTACGGCTCTGGAGGATTCTCCGGTCGTTCTCCTACATGGGGGTCCACGTGACAGAAGGAGGTGGTATGACATTCCCTTTCCCCGTTCGCTGCTGGGAGGGCCACCGAGCCCGGAGCGGCGCGCGCTGTTAAGTGGCCAGGTGTCCCTGCTGGGCCCTCCCTCGGCTGCTGAGCCCCGTGCACAGAGATTCCGCTGACGTCACCTCCAGCAGGGCCGGCGCAGAATCTCCTCTAAACTCTCTAGGTGAACATAAAACCGTGGGGGCCACAGACCTTGGATGAGTTTTGATTTTCAAACGGCTGAGTGGGGAAGTCGTGCATGTCGTCTGAGGTCGTTGAGATCGCCACGGCCGTGGAAGAGCGGTCATTGGCTCCAGCGCACTGCTCATTCCTCCCCCGTGTTACCCGGACAGAACACTCGCTGTCCGGGGCGCCTCCCAACTGCAGGGCTGAAGAGCGTTTTAGAGAAGGTGTTCTGTTCTCTCCCGAGACACGCGTTCAGGTCGCAGACACCGGGAGGGGACCCGTCAGTGCGGGGAGGCGGGCAGGAGCGACCCGGCCGCAGGCACCAGCGCTGTGTGGGCTTCCGTCAATGTCAACTGCAAATCAACGTCAACTGCAAATCGGCCCCAGGAAGGGCTCAAATCATGTAATAAAGAAGAAGTTTATATTGAGAAAAAGGGCTAAGTTTTCATATTCCCTTTCTCCCAATTAGTGTGTGGTTTTTTTTTTTTTAATTTTACTGTTTCTGGAGAAAATGAGAGTAGTGCTGTCTTACTGGGTAGTCACGGGGACGGTGTGCCCTGGGGGACCTGAATGTGTGCAAGGCGCGCAGACCCAGCCGTCGCCCACCGGGGTAGCAGCAACCATCGCAACAAGAACCGGCCGTCCTGAACCTGCGCTGCGTGCTCAGCAAAGGGCCACGTGAACTTACCGAGTGGCATTCGCATCCCTGAGCCTCGGGACCGCCGTGGAGAGCAAAGCTACAAAGGCCTCAGCGCCATGAATCTTAGGATAAACACACAGGATTTTAATAAAATGCCGGGATGACGGATGGAAATGCAGGCAGGGGAGAAGGGGGTGGGGCGGGGGCGTCGCTGCTGTCCCTCCTGGGGCCAGAGGCGGCTCCCCTGGCATTTGAAAGGGGGCCGGGGTTGCGGCAGGAGACTGAGAAAGGCCGTTTGCGGGGGCGGGAACCGCTTCTGCGCAGGCCCTGGGGCAGGGCTGCATCCGGGTCATTGGAAGACCGGCCACGAGGCGATTGCAGGCAAAGAACAATGAGCAAACAGGAGGGGCGATGGGGACACCAGCAAACGCCGCTGCTTTCAAGCCTTTTCGAGCCTCTGGGTTTGACGGGGACTGAGTTGAGGGGGAGGGGCCGCACGAGGAGGGACGTGCCTCCTCCGACTGTTTGTTGGGAAGTTGATTCCGGGAACAGGCCAGGAAGCAGCAAGGATTTCAGCCGTCAAAAGGCAATGGGCGCAGCCCGGGGAAGCGAGCGCTGGCCTGAACTGGAACGGGTGCAGCCAGGGACAGGCGGACCCGCGGCAGCGGCAGCGTGTGGAGCAGGTGGAGCTGAGGTCGCTTCCCGAAAGGTGGAGGCCGGCGGTGAGAGAGAGAGAGGGGAGCAGCTCCAAGCCGCGGGCGGAGCAGCCCGAAGACGGGGCGCGACTCACCGCGATGATCCCCAACACGGGTCCGCGGGTTTGGCAATGCGGAAATCAGGACTTTGTTTTGAGACATGATGGCTTCCGGGTGTCCATCAGCTGTGAGTGGCACTTTGGGGCGGGCAGCTGGATTACGACGTCTAGGGAGAAGGGTCCGGCTTGGAGAACCGCGCCGGGACGTCAGCGTGCAGGGCAGGCGATCGGCACCCGGGGACCGGACGGAACAGGGCGCGCCCGCGGCCCGCCGCGCACACGCCGGTTGTGGCTCGGCTCTGGAACACGTCCCGGAGATCCTCTCCACGCCCCCAAGCGTGCACGGGCGTTAAAGAGGCTCGAGTCGACGTGCCTGAGATCACGGGTCTGGAGTTCAAGGTGATCCTGTCCGGACAGCACAGCACTTGCTCTGCCGCCTAAGCTTGTCTGGCGTAACCTAAGTGGATGCTGAATCAAGCCCACGGGGACACAGTCCATGTTCCTGAGTGACCGGGTCCCTGCGGCTGACCAACGCCCCAGAGCTGGTGCCCCACGCCCCGAGCTGGGGGCCCCCTCCACGGTCAGACGCCACTCCCTCCCAGCGACAGTGTCCCCGCTGCCCAGCCCGTCCCGCCGCACTGCCCTGCGACAGCCTGTGACCGCCCGCAAGGCCCGGGCCGCTCCAGGGGCACCGGTGACCGTGTCGGAGGATGTGCCCTGGGGTGGGGATGCCCTGAACGGGGTGGCCGTGCAGCGGCGTCCTTGGCCTCGTAGCCCCTACAGCAGGGGTGAAACATGCCCAAGGACTTTCCCGATCATTCCCTGGCAGGGAGTCTCCCCCGGCTGGAAACCACTGTGGGAGCCCACGTCTCACCTTCACGGGACGGACCTCCACCACCTGCCCTCACCTTGAGCGACCGCGGTCCCTGAGCAGCTCCCCCCACAGTGGCCGCGTGCTCCCTCCTCATGCGGTGGCGTCGGCCGGCACGCGGCCGCACCTCGCTACGTGGCAGCGAGAGGAGCGCGGAGGCCCTCCCCTCACGGCCCTTTGCAGGCTGTGCAGCAGCGCGTCCAGGATTCCGGCCAGGAGGGCGTAAATCAGGAGGGATCTATAAAATCTAGGTGGTCAGGCGGTGATTGCGGAACAAATGGGGACTCGGATTGGAGTGGTCGTAAAGGTGCCGGGCCGTAATCAGGCTCAGCACCAATATTAACGGCTTCCGCCCAGGAAAGGAATGATTTTCCCTGGATTAAGGCTTTGCCAGCTGAGCCGGCAAAACGGTGATTTACAGCCGAACGCCCGTTGCAGCTACCCCTGGAGCGCTGCACAAGGCTTGCAGTCAAGCACACTCATTCTGGAATGTTCCAAAGGGGGGTTTCCACTAAATCTGAGCACTGTGCTTCGAAGTCCTCACTCGCCTCTTTCCTCCTTCAGGAAACAACCGCCTGTGTTGCTCTCCCTTCTTCAGAGCCGGCAAACGTCGAGGGGTCGCGCGCGACACTTGCGGTCCCCTTCGCGCACGAGATGCAGCCCCTCCAATAAAAATGACAGCCCCTATAATGGGTCTAATTGCATATATCTTCCGTGTGTGTGTTTTAAATATCACAGTACAAGATACAGGGCTGTAAAAGATGTCAAAACATAATCGCACTCGGGGGAAATGGGATTCGCGGCGTGCTTGAGAGGGCAGCAGATAGAGGCTCCAATTGCTTCCCGCAGAGCTGCCGCTCGGATGATAATAAAATTGTGGAGGCTGTTGTCACGCGAAGCTGCAGAGGCGCTTCAGGAAGGACCGATTGCCATCAGGCTCTAACGACACTGCTGAATCGTCACCGGCAAAGGCACCACGGCCATTAATAACAGAGAAATGGCGTGCGCAGTGGCAGAAATACTTAAAAATGCAATGGTTTCAAGTGAAGCGGTTCATGAATTATACATTTAATTAAGGAAAGCCAAATGGGAAGGATTTTAAACTTCCAATTTGCAGGGATTTTTTTTTTTTTCCTTCTTTCCCCATTAAAAAATACACAAACTGAGCACGCAGCGGCTGGTGATGAAACCAAACAGAGGAGGCCCCCACTGCGAGCTGGCGGCGTGGGCGTGGGGGCAGAGGTGGCCCCAGCGAGAGGCAGCCACGCGACGCCCCTTCAGCTGCCCCAGAGCGGCGCCCGGGCCCCCGCCTTCCGGTCGCAGGTGGCACTGCCGCCTCCCTTCTGCTCTCTCACCTGGGAAACGGGGAGGCGGGGCGGAAGGCCTCTGGGTCCCTTCCGTCCTAGATGCCTCCACCCCGGGCGCCTGCTCCCGAAGGCGCTTGTTCCCGGAGTGGGAATTGTTCCCTCCAACCCGCTGCTTCGTTCCGAGTTTGCCGTTGACGGCGGCGATTGTCGAGGCGGCGCTCTGGGCGCCAGAGTCAGCGTCGCCTGGGAGCTTGTCCGCAGGGGAAGCCTGGCTTCTCCCGCCTACAGAAGGAGCCCTGGAGGGCGCAGCCCAGAAGTTTCTGGGTCGCCAGGCCCCCCGGCCACTCCGACGCACACGTGTTTTAACATCTCTGCTCCGGAGAGGCCATTCAGAGTGAATTACTTGCTAGAGGCGTCATGAATGTGTCGCATTCCCTGCTGGTGTTAGGTGTAAACACGGAGTAATTTTGAATGGCAGGTTAACCTGTGAGTCTACAAGACTCGGGGATACCGTGCTCAGAGCAGGCAGTTGAGTCGGGAGGGAACGGAGGACGAGGGGCTGGTGGCGCAGGCAGCTAAATATTAATAAAGGGGGCGGGGGATCGGGCATTAGAAAGCGTAGTCAGCTGGGGGGCGTGAGGCTGCGCCCCCGGGACGCTGCCGCTTCCCACAGCCCAGGGGGCCCCGCGTGGCCCCGCTGGGGGATGGGCGCCCCCTGCTGCCCTGTGTAGGAAGTGCCCCCGCCCCGGTGCAGAAGTGCCGGGGGTGCAGGGGGAGGTGAGCACATGCGCAGTAGAAGCGACGGCGGCGGCGACCACAGAGGCCGGAAAAGGGTCGGATTGGGTAAGGGACACACCACCTGCAGGGAAGATCGAGGACATAGATTGTTCAGGGGCAGACCCCTCGGAAGCCAGCAGAAGCCTGGGAAGTTGACTGGCTGGTTTGAGAACGCGCCCGGCTCCTCCGAAGGCCGAGATACCGCGGCCGGCCCAGCAGACCAGCCCCGTGCCTGGCCCGTCCCGGGCGTGCGCCCCGTTCGTGCACATGTTCTCTCCGCAGCCGCCGGGCCCGTAGCGGACCGCACAGGCCTGACCGGAGCGCCAGCCGCGGACCGGCCGCTAGCCGGGCGGGACCGACGCGGAGACTGGGCCTGTGGCACACAGTGTCGGGGCTCCGGCCCGTTTCTGGGCCCGATGAAGACGGGACTGGGCTCCTCTGGGAGCAGGTGCGTGGAGACGAGACATGGACGCCCGCGGCTGCCCTCCGTTGTCACCGAAATAAACCTTCCCGCCAGGCCGCCTCCTCCCTCGCGGGTCCTTTCGGTGCTTTCCTCACGACCCCACAAGGACCCCGCTTCTGGGGGCAGAACAGTTGTCCCCGAGACGGGAAGGACTGGGCCTGCGCGGAGCCGGGGGGTGGCAGGGGGTCTGAGGGCGAGGAAGGGGAGCCATGGCGAGTACTAACCAACCTGGAAAAGGGGGACTCGATGCTCGGAAGGAAAAGAGGCTGTGGGGGCGGGGCTGTGTGAAGGGTTCCGGGGCGAAGGCCCGGGGCCTAGTCCTCCTCCCGCCTCGCGTCCCCGCTGCGGCGCTGGAAGACGCCCAGTGCCCCCCTCGCGGGGAGGGTACACGGCTGCCCCCAACAAGCGGCGGGGCTGGCGGAGCGGGCGCGGCAGCCCGCGGCTCTTTTCCCTTTCACTCTTCGTGTCATCGTTCCTGTTCCTGGACCACGTTCTTCACGCGGCTTCTCAGTGTTCCCGGGCTGGAGGACGTGGAGGCAGGGCACACGCTTTTAGCAGCTGAGGTGCAAAGGAATTTGCCAGGGGAGGGATGGGTATTCCTGCCGCCGGTCCCAAGATCATAGGACAGAGAAAACAAGGATGGGGGGGCACGCGGGGCGACCCATAACCCCTGTTAAGGGAAAGGGGCCACCGGGCCTTCTGAGAGCCGACGCCAGTTTCCCTTCTGAGGAGCCGTGGAGTGAGATCCCGAAGCTGAGCTGTGGCCCAGGAAATCTGCTCAGGATCATCTTTGTGTCACAAAAGGCTCAAAAGATGCAGAGTCATCGACACCTGGGGGGCCTGCACTGCATCTCCCCCCCTCTTTATAGCGGAGACAAACCGGTGGTCTCTGCGGCTGTGTGGTTTCAAACAAAACCCCTCCGAACATCTTTCTGGTGGAGACAGGGCGAGAGGCTTGGCAGGGAGGCAGCGAAGGACCCCCGTGAGGAAACGTGGGAGCAGGCCACGCGCGATGGTGGGAGGCCCGGGGCGGGGGCACTTGCAGAAGGAGCCAAAGATCCCGCGAGCGGGCGCAGGGCAGGGACGTCGGAGCACGGTTCCAGACAGAGGACGTGAACTGAGTCTGTGCTGCTCGACCTAAAGCACCGACTCCCAGGGAGACCAAGGCGCCCGGGGGCAGAGGCGGCCGCTCACAGAAACAGAGCCCGCCCCCCGCCCGAGGCCGAGGCGAGTCCTGCAACCCCTCAGGCTGCGCGGGCCTGTCCTCTGCGTGGCCCCCGCAGTTTGTGCCTCTGCTCGTCGCGTGACGCATCGGGCAGCCTTCGTCCCCCCGTGGCCGCCGTTCCTGCTTGTGCCTTGGGGATATCACAGGCAGGATGACCCTTTCATTTCTCATCCGAACGGGGACTTCTTTAAATACGAGAGACTATTCCAATCACACCAGGACAACGGGCCCCAACCGGACTACGCGGGGGCGCAGCCCGAGTCTCATCATGGCCACGCAGGGCCCCGGGCTGGCGGGGAAGAGTGAAGCCGGTAAGGATAACCCTCCTCTTTCCTGTTTTCCAGATTTATCTTATGCCTGGACCTTCAACGATAACCCTTTGCATGTCCAAGAGGACCGCAGGCGGTTTGTTTCTCAGGAGACGGGCAACCTGTACATCGCCAAAGTGGAGCCGTCCGACGTGGGCAACTACACCTGCTCCGTCACGAACACGGAAGCGCAGAGGCGCGTGCAAGGGCCGCCCACCCCGCTGGTGCAGCGCCCCGACGGTAAGACCGCGAGCTGCCCCGGGAGCGCGCTGGGTCCGCGGCGTGCATTCCGCTTCCCTCCGGTCAGGGCCGCCACGCCTCCTCGGAGCCGACGGTCCGTTCACAGATGGGACGAAAATCAGGGCCTTTCAAAACTGGAACAAATACCTCCATGACTCACCCACATGGTACAGGGTGCATGATCCTGGGCAGGCGACGCCGTCTCTGCCCTGGCTCAGGCGCCAATCAACGTGTCTGCTTAGGGAACACTTGGGGAATATTCTATAAACAACGCTGTTCGTCCAGAGGGCAGGCGTGTGCGTGTGCATGCGTGGGCGCTGCCAAACTTATTAATTAACAGCTTTTTCATGAACGTATGATACGGCTTTTCTTTAATGCCTGCCTTTTCCATTTTTGCCTTTCTCATTCACCTTTTATTTACCTGGCTGGCAGAGCAGGAAAAGATTCACATCTCAGGGAAGCAGAGCGAGCCAGCCTTAATTACGAGCGTTGCAAAGAGGAATGAAACCCGAGACTCACGCTCTTGTAGCCCTAGAAGCGTCCGACTGGCCTCTCATGAGCTGTGTAGCTTAATCAAGCCGTCGCCGGTATAAGATTGAGAGGATAGAACATGTAAGGAACCATCCAGGTGGAGCAATCCCCCAGCTGATTCCTTAATTAAATATTCACAGTGGGGAACGCACTGATAGTCTGCTGGTGCGTTTTATGATCAGATTCTGGACTTGAAATGTAATACCTCACCTGGTTTATCTCCTCTCTGAGGAGTTTCGATAAAGCAAGAACATAATGCTAATTACGGCTACCAGAGTTATGAAGCCAGCTGTGTGCCGGGACTTCTCGTGATGGAGCTTCGGCCTGATAGCCGCTGACCATCCGGAAGTTCGCATGGACCTAATTCATAGTTTCGTGGCCGCTTGCTTTATGCGCACGTCCCGCGTGTCCCTTCCGGGAGAGCCCGTGCCGTGCCTGGGGGCCTCACGGGGCAATGCCACGCAGACGCTCAACCACGTTTGCCCGCTTGCCCGGTGTGCTCTTAGCTTCTGCTTTTCCCCTTCTTAGCTCCTTTATCCTTCCGCCCCTCTCAGCCTTCAACGCGGTGGTGGTGGCAGAAGACCAGAAGCATCGCACACTGTAAAAGTACGCGCTTAGGAAATACCAGGTGTCAAGAAAAAAGAAAACAGAAAACCCGCCCCTTTAGTTGAATAACGTAATACTTTCTACCCCTCGACCGTGGCCTTTCTGAATGTTCAGAGTTACCAAGACCTTAGGAAGGAGGCATTTCTATTTGTGTATACATATTTGGTAATTTTTGTCTCCGGTGCCATTTTACCAGTCACCAGTAGCCCTTTATTTTAGGAATCTATTACTCCAGTGCTTGGTGTGTAAGTAAAAAGAAGATCAAAATTTTAAAGAGCCCCGACTTGTCATCGGTTAAATGAATTAAGCAAGCGAGGCAAACCTAGGCACACGCTGCCGACTGCCACAGCTCACCTGGCGGGCAGTGCGTTCACAGCAGTCAGACCGCGGTCTCCTTCCTGGCTCAGCCCGTGCCCGCAGCTCCTTACTGGACATTTAAAAACTGCTACAACAAACATGCGTTTTATAAGTGTAGAGCAAACTCGTTTAGCAGTAAACCCTGAATAAAACAACATAAGAATATTTGTGTCTTTGTTTATCCCAACCAGCGTGATTCCTTCAGCGGCTTTGTTGCAGAAATACTGATACTTTGGAGGAAGAGGCTGCAGCAGACCTCTGCCACTGTTAACTGAAAATGCCTTTATTCCTGAGCCAGCCTGGCCCCGTGAGACCAGGAACGGCCACAGGCGCGGGGGTCTCTGAAGAGAGACTCTCGCGTTAACTCAGAAGCACTCTCCATACGAGGTGTATCCCGTCCTTAACTGGTGACTCGAGTTCCTCTGCAGATGCTGATTTGGGAACCTGGGGAGTGGGGGGGGGGCTCTCCTCCCACACGTCGGTGTGTCCGAGACACTTGTCGGGGAGGAGGGGGGTGGCAGATCCCTAAAACAGCATCCTGACATGTTCGGGCTCCCTGTCACTCATTAAAGGGTAGAAAAATATTGTTAATTGAAGGACAAGATATAGTTAATTGAAGGACAGAGTTCGGTGAACGAAGCTTCTGCTTCCCAGCAAACCCCCTTCTCCAGAACTGCCGCTGGCTCTTTTGATATTTGACAGGTGTGATGGGGGAGTATGAACCCAAGATTGAACTGCGTTTTCCCGACACTGTACAAGCCGCAAAGGATTCGTCTGTAAAACTGGAATGCTTTGCCCTTGGAAAGTAAGGTTATCTTGTTTTGTTTTGTTTCCTGGTGTTTTAATTTGAAAAAAAAAATCCACTTTTTGTTATTCAAACATCGCTCTGTGGTAAATACCAAACAGACTTCAAATGCTGGGGAAGAGGGAAAGGTTCTGATTGCAGTTTAAGCAAAATGCCTAATTCTCTGAAAATGGCCGGGGTGCCCTTCTCCCCTCAGCCGCTGTTCCCCCGCGCGCCCCCCAACCGCCCCGGTCTGGCCCCCGAGGCCGCGCCCAGGGGAGCGCGCGGGCCGGTGCAAGAGGCGGGGTCCGGGCCGCCCCCCTGCGCTGCCCTGGTCTGCGCCTCACCCACAGGGCCCGCCCACGGGGTTTCCTGCCGAAGTGACCGGCACTGACTATCAATGAGAGCCTCACATCGCAGTGTCCAAAACAAGACCGATTAAGGGCCCCTGTTCCCGGGGAACGATCAGAATGGAGCCAAAGCTGCCGCGGCGCGGCGGGGCCCCGGGAGACGGGTTTGGGACGCTTTCAGGGCCGCCGAACGTCCGCTCTTTGGCCCATCATAGCCAGCCGCCTCTCTCCGTTCGGGGCTGTGCCACCTCAGTGGACGCCTAGGGACACGAGCCCCCAAGGGGCAAAGGGGCGAGCGGTCTAGGTCGGCCGGTTCTGAGCCTGCGTGCGCGCAGGGACCCGGCGTGCGGCTGGGGCGCGGGGCCGCGGGGCCGCGGGCCGGGCCGGGTCCCACGTGCGGCTGCGTCCGCTCGGCCACACAGCGCACCTTGGAGGGTGGCAGACTAGACTCTCACTAGCAATTTTGAGGGCTTCCCCCCGAATGCTGGGTCTGTTCCCAGGGTGGTCATCACATGCAGAAACAGTGATTTGTGGCTCAAGCTACGGAAAACACCCTGTCAAGCCTCCATCTTGGTTTTAGGGCACACAGCAGGGAGCCCGGGTGCTGCTCAGCGCACGCCGGGGGTCCCTGCCCGCACGCGGAAGTCCTGTCTTCCGCTCTTCCCGTTTATTTTCATGGGGAGACCGTATTTTATTTTCATTTAGTGCTGATCCCATAGTATTTGCCTAATAATTATTGACTAACTTAAGAAAGTGAAAAATGGGGACTTTACGTTACAGTTTTTGTTTGCCTGCCTTTTAAGATATTTCGGACTTTGTACCATTTTCAAGCTTTCTCAGAATCTAAAGTTACAAAAAAAAAAAAACTCAGAAAAATACTTTGAGAATTAGATGATTTATTTAAAAAGAAAACTAGTAAAAAGAGAGCATCTGAAAAGAACATCAATAGCTTAGTCTATCATATCTAATGTCAGGACACGTGGATTCCTGAAATTTAAAAAATACTCATACATAATAAACAACAAACAAGGGCGGAGGCTAGTTCTCAAGAATTGCATGTAAAAATTGTCATCTGTGACACAGGTAGACTAAGAGTGTACATGCTGTCCAAGTCCTCGTACATGTGCGGAGCACGCCCTCGCTTTCTCGCACGGTGGCGGGGTGCGCCTGACGAGGGACCGTCCCAGCTCAGCGTCAGAGAGGGCGCCAGAGCTGGGAGCCCGTCCCGCTGGGCTTCCAGCTGCGAACTCAGGGTGTTGAGGAAACGGTTCGTGCTGCCGCTCTCGAGCCCGTGGGGGCAGCTTCGGTCCGCGGTGTCCTCTGCGTGCCTGACCCCAGCACACGTGCCCTGGACCCCCGACAAGGTCCTGCTCTCCCCAGACCTGTTTTTTGTTTGTTTGTTTGTTTGTTTGTTTGTTTGTTTGTTTGTTTTACTTTAGGACCTAAGATGGTTCCTGGAACGCGGACTGGTTTTCACTCACTGTTTGCGGGATGTAGCGCCCACACTCACCCAGCTCAGGGAGAGCCCCTTTATCCCAGGAAACGCCTCTTCTCCTGCATGTGTACGTTGTTTGGGGGCTTGTCTTGCTCCTTGTTCTCTGAGCTTCCAGGCTCGATAGTGGGGCAGCTGTCACTGATCCTGGGAAACCCTACAACTAGCTGTCACAGCTTCAAATGTTCAGTCCTCCTGGTTCTTCTTTTATTCCCGTTGGTCATCTACGGCGTCGTTTGGTGCCTCCAGTTCTTGGATATTCGATTCTTTTTCCTTTGCGGTGGCTGGTGTTTGCATTCTTTCTTGTGTTCGCATCTTAGTTTGGGAGGTTTCTACCCTCTCTCCTCAGCCGCGGCAGAGCCTCGGGAAGGCACACTCATTTCTCCCACACTGTTTTCTATTTCTAGCATTTCCTTGCGGTGCTGTCTGACCTCAGTGACCTGGCCCTGCCTGTTGCCTGCCTGTCCATAAGACCCCTGAGCACACCCATCAGGGTAATTTTAAACCCGCAGCCTGGTAATTCCAAAACAGGCGCCGCGCTGGAGGCTGGTTCCAGGGCTTGCTCTGCCTCTGCCCGCGGTGCTTGTTAACGGCCTTGCATTTTCTCTTTGCAACCCAGACGTGCAGACCAGGTTAAAGAGCTCGAATGAGGAGATCCTAGGCGCGCTGGGCTCAGACGCAGGCCGCGTTACTGCGGTGGCCGCGCTTGGCTTCTGCCGCTGCCCTGCCTCCCCGTGAGTCCGGGTTTCTCCGGGGGCTCGCTGCTCGTTGGAGTCTGCTGTCCGACGCCAGCGCCTTGCTCTGCGGCTGCCCCGCTTCGCCACGGAGGCCCTCGGACCATGTGGATGCCCTTGTTTGCTTTGGCTCGTTCCGTCACCTCGTCTCCCTCGCCTGCTCCTTCCCCTCGTCGCGTTTCTCGTTCCGGTTATCTCGTCGTTCGGATTGAATTACAGACTAGGTGTCAGGTTGTTGAATGCCGGGCTGGGCTGTGCTTATCAGAGGTATTAGATTGTATTGATCGGAGTCTGTTCCTGGGGAGCGGGCTGACCTCCCTGTGGCCTGAGGCAAGCTTCCTGTGGGTAGATGAGGAGGTGACGTCAGTCTCAGGCTGGTGCGCGACTCAGACACACCTTCGCCTGGTGCGCCGCGTGGTCACAAAGTCGCTCCTGTGGACGGTGGCGCGCCAGCGTCCTCCCTCTCTGCTTGAGTCCCGCCGGACGGGACCCCCGGGACAGGTGTCCGAGGCAGGCGTCCAGCGCGCCTTCGGTTCGCCTTCGGTTCGCGGCTCCGTCCTCTCCAAAGCCCTGTCGTGCCGCGGCGCAGTCCGCCCATCCCCTCGCCTCGGTGCCGCGGCCACGTCCTGGGCGTGTCCTCCCTCCTCCTCTCTGACCTGGGCAGTGCCTGAGGACAGAAAGCCAGGGGCCCCGTGGCTCACTTCAGGGACCATGGTTTTGGGCTTCCTGTTGCCCTATTTCTGGAATTAGGTTCGTTTCCATACATTTGTGCCATTGCCTAATTTTTTCCAGCAGGAGGGTACGTGCGGCCCGTTCCTTCGGCCTCGCCGGAAGCCAGGTGATGCTGAGAGAAACCGCATCACTTGGTCAGCATGAGATCTGGGGTCCAAATCTAAATCTCCCTGACCCGGACTCCAGGTCTCCCGCCCCTAAGCACTGTATTGACATCGCTCTGTGGTTCGATGTGTAAGCAAACGCCTCCTACACAGACGAAGTTAGCCCTCAATTCCGGAAACGGTTTCCTGCAAAAGGGCTTGAAAATGTTCAGCACCATGTTAAAAAGATTTTACCTGGGGAATGGAAATACGGAGATATTTTCTCTTTAGAGTTTCTGTCATCGCTCATGTATCAGCAACCAGTAATTTATATTATATATTTAAGATTAAAATTTTTTTGGAAAACAGCTTTTTTAAAAATTCGGGCCTTTTTTTTCATGAGAAGAAGTGTTGCCAAACATCAGGCAGGGCCGGGCTCTGGGGAGCAGGGCCCCCGCCGCCACCACTGAGAACAGCCGAGTGCAGAGGGTGAGACAGGAGGCACAGCTCGGTCGCGGCCACCGCCTCAGTCACGGCCACCGCCGGCGGCGGCAGGGGGACAGAGGGCAAGGCCAGGGAAGGCCGGCCGGGCTGCCCACTCGCCGACTCCAACTGCCGTCAGCCACCCTGGGCTGATGATGACAAAGCTTCAGACGCCGGCGGGACCGCCCACGGCCCGGACCTCTCCGGTGTGAGTCTCTGCGTTGGGCTCCAAAGCCTTCCTGACCGCAGAGCTAACTCGGCTCTTCCCGCGTCTTTGCCACGGCAGGCGCTTGATTCTCTCCGCTGCGCGCGTTCATCGCGCCGCAGACACGCCAGGCAGCTCGGGACGCGGGTGCTGCGCGGGCCCGTCTGCCGGGCTGATTGGCTGCGTCTCCTTTGGAGGAAGGACCGGCCTGGGCTCCCGGGGCAGGAGGTAACCGGGCATCCTCCGTAACTCTCGCCCTGCTCTGCTGCGCAGCCGCACACGGTCCCCTTTTCTTCCTCCTTAATTTAGGGACTTCGCTGACGGCGCTCCGGGATGTAAATAAAGGCCGCAGCCGGGCCGAACGCCCCTGTGTATTCCAGAGCCCCGTGCAGAGGACTGTATTTATGTAGGCATGTATATCTTAGTTAGTTTTTCTAATTTATGGAGGAAAAGAAATCCAGCCTGGCTATTAACGTCAAGCAATAAATCTGAGGTCTCGCCAAGGCTTTTCCAGGTGTTCTGGAACTTTCAGAGGACGGAGCCGCTGGCTGAGGGCTGCGTCTCTTCTTGCTCCCAGGGATGCTGCAACAGGCTGCACCACAGGAAGGCCACGTGGGGCTCTCGGGGAGGGGGGGCGATAGGTTTCTTAAGTTAAAGGTGCATTCAGATTTTTTAGGCCTTTACCGGTTGGTGTAAAGTTATCAGAGAGGCATCTTAAAATGTCCTGTTTGATGTCTGGATAAGCGTGGGCCTCATCACCAGGCGCTGCATGGAGGAGACACAGAGCAGAGCAGCTTCCCAGGCCCCGTTTGCCCCAGAGCGCACAGTGAAACCTCATCTTTAGATTCTTGCTGGTTGTTTTGTCTTTCATCCTGACAGTGCGCTGTTCAGCATAAAATGTATTGGTAAGTCCCACAGGTGAGCTCCCTCTGTCGGGCATGCACGCATGTGGATCTGAGCTCTGACACATCTTCCAGTCGATCTCTGAGAAATTGAAAGACGTTACGCCTTGGCAAACGCGCACGCACACATCCACCCCAGACAGACTGCTCTGTGAGTGCGCTCCCTGACCAGCCGAGGCAGCGTTGCGTTCTGGAACGAGTGCGGACGTTGAATTCGAAGAGACCGAGGGTATTGAATCTGCGTCACTTGTTCGGATTTGGCTGCATGGGGTGTGTCTCTTGTCCCTTCTGACCCGTGGACACTTATTTAATACCTTGGGTTATGATCCAATACTGCTTTATTTTGCTGCTCAAATTGGTTCGGCTCTTGTCATTGGGACTCTTTCGGTTGGGTCCTGCTGTTTTTATTTTGTCTGGGGTTGTTTTGTTTGTTCGGTCTCCACCACCTTATTACTGCCTGGCCCTACCACGGGGTTCGGGCTCACCTGCCACGTTCCTTCCCAGGCCTGGACCCAGCCATTCTCCAGAAAAGGCACTGGTTCCTTTTACTGGGGGACGGCCTTAGAAACCAGGATCTGGGTTTTAGCTCTTCTGTTGCATCTAAGTGCCATTCATTGGCCCCTTAAAGACAGTAGTGCCATTAGAGATTTATGTGTGTGTGCTGCCTAAGTATATACACACATCTCTAAAGCTGCCCCTGTATAGCTCTCCGTAGGTACTAGGTAAACAGAAGTTCTTACCGATGTCCCCACCTCAAGCCCGTTACTCCGTGGCCCATGCTACTCCCCTCGGATTGCTCGCGAGTGCGTTTCCGCTCCGACAGCGCCGCCTCACTCTGCCTCACCGCCAGCAATGAATGAGAGTTCCGGTCGCTCGCCACGCACGCCAGCACTTCATATTGTCAGGCTGTTGGTTCTTTTTTAAGTTTATCCCTTTACTCTACATAGAGTGCCACCTTGTTGTTTTAATTTACAATTTCCTAATCATGAAGGAGTTAGATATATTTTAATGTTTGTCATCTTGTGTTTGCGTGTGTGCTGTGTGTGAATGTATCTCTGTGTTTCTGTATGCGTGCCTACGTGTGCGATGCGTGTGTGTGTGTGTGTGTGTGTGTGTGTGTGATGTCTGCTTAGATCCCTGGGCATTTCTTAATTGGGATTTTTTTTATTGTTGAGTTTTTTGCGTATTTTGGATATAAATCCTCTGTGAAATATGTGTCTCCCTAATGTCTTCTGCTGGCCGTGGCTTGTCTTTGAATTACCTACCAGCGTCTTTCACAAAGCACACATTTTTTATTTTAATGATATCCAACCTACCTATTTTTTCTTTAGTGGATCATGCTTGCCGTGTTGTATCTAAAAACTCATTGTCAGATCCAAGGCTACCTAGACTCCCTCTGTTGTCTTCCAGAAGGTTTATAGCCTGTGTTTTACATTCTGTTCTGCGGCCCGTGTTGAGTTAGTTTTTGTGAAGGATGTGAAGCCTGTGTCTAGTCTCATTTTGTTGCACATGGATGTCGATTGTCCAGCACTGGTTGAAAAGACAAGGCTTTGTCATTGCATGTGCCTCTGTTCCTTTGTCAGCCATGTGGACTACATTAGTGTCTGTTTGCTCTTCCACCTCGTTTATCTCTGTGTCTATTCTTTTGCCGATACCACGTTGTCCAAGTCATAGTAGCTCTACAGCACGTCTGAGAACTGGGCAGTGGCAGTACCCCGGCTTCCTTCAGTATTGTGTTGACTATTCTTTCTCTTTTGCCTCTCCATATATACTTTAGACTTGCTTTGTCTATAATCCACGAAATAGCTTACTGAGGTTTTACCTGGAATTGCATTGAATCTGTTGAACAAGTTGGGAAGAATTCGCTTACTGACAGTACTGAGTATTCTATCCCATGAACATGGACTATTTCTTTATTTACTTATTCTTTTATTGTTTTCATGAGAGTTTTGCAGTTTTCCACAGATTGATTCTATACATATTATGTTAGATTTAAACCTAAATATTTCATTTAGGCTCATTACAATACTGTAAACAGTACTATATTTTAAATTGTATTTTAATTGTCTAATTCAAAATCCAGTGTTCCATTTCTGGTATAAGGAAAATAATTGATCTTATTACATTACCCTTCTAGCTTGTGAACTTGCTACAATAGTTCATGAGCTGTGGACTTATTGTTTGTCAATTCTTTCAGATTTCTTACATCGTCATCTGTGAACAAAGACAGCGCTGTTTCTTCCCTTCCAACTTATTTCCTTTTTCTTGTGTTATTGTCTTGGTGCAGATTTCTAATGCAGTGGTGAATATAAGTGGTGAGTGGGGAGATCCCCGTCTTTTTCCGGAGTCAGTGCGGAAAGCATTCGGTTTCTCACCGTCAGGAGTGCCGTCAGCTCTTTGCGTTTTGTGAACATTCTCCAGCAAGCTTAGGAAGCCCCCCTGTAGTCCTAGTTTGCTTTGAGTTTTTATTGTGATTGGGTGTTGCCTTTTTCCAAATGCTCTTTCCAAATGCTTATACCACTTGATAAGGTCATGTGATTGTTTTGTTGTTGCTGAACAGTGGATTGCATACATTAGTTGGCGAATATTGAGCCAGCCTTGCACACGGAGAAAGAGCCGTTCGATTGTGGTGTATAGATCTTTTCAACCATTGGTGTATTTAATTTGTGAATATTGGTTGAGGATTTTTCCATCTATGTTAATGAAAGACACTGGCCTGTCGCTTTGCTTTCTTGAAACATATTTATCTTTTTTTGGTATTGGGAAAATGCTGGCCTCATAGAAGAAATTAGAAATGGCTCTCTCTGCTTCTATTTTCTGGAAGAGATTATAGATAATTACTATTTTTTTCTTATGTGTTTGGAGAACTCACCAGTGAATCTAACTGGGTCTGTGCTTTCTGTTTTGGAGAATTATTAATTATTTATCACATTTCTTTAGTAGTCATAGGTCTATTCAGATGATTCATTTCCCCCTGAGAATTTGGTAATTTGTACTTATCAAGAAACTGGTAAAGTTTCATCTAAGTCATCTTTTTAATGTTCATGGGTCAGTAGTAATGAAGCATTTTTCATTTCTGATGGAGGTTTTGCCTTCTCTCTTTTTTTCTTCCCCCTTGCTTAGTGTAGCCTAGAGATGTATCAATTTTATTGATCTTTTCAAAGAACCAACACTTGGTTTTTGTTGATTTTCTCTGTTGGCTTCCTGTTTTCAATGACACACACTTACTTCTCAACCGAATTACTCCCACACAAGCATGGAGCACGCACCCAGCGAGGCCGAAGGAGACAGGTGCAGCCGAGGGCCGGGCAAGTCGCGGCCGAGGGGCGCGGGGGCGCTGCCCGCGTTGGCGGGGCGGGGGGCGGGGAGTGTGCCGGCGCAGGGCGGGGGCGGGGACACGGGGGAGACGTGGAGCAGGAAAGTGTGTCCCGTGGAGCTTTCCCGCAAAGCAAAACACTCAGCACCGAGTGAGGTTTATCTGTTTTGTATTCTCCCAAACACGTTGAGAAAATTATAAAAAAACAGGCAAACAGAAAGAAGAACATAAAATTAGCTTTATACTTAATTCCTCCTCCAGAGCATAACTACTCTTAGTATTTTGATGCATATATTCTTTAATTCTTCATTCTATTTTCCATACTATCGTTATAATGCGGTGCACATTCTTCTGTAAAATGCTTTTTAAAGCATTTTAAAATACACATTACGACGAGCATGTCTGCAGGTCACGAACGGTCCCTGTCCCTCGTTTGTAATGACAGCAGGGCGTCTGCACCGTATCTTCAGCCAGGCTTCTCGATTCTGTTTTCTGTTTTCCTGGACAACGATGTGATGGATGTTCTCACGGCTCTGTTCTGCCCACCTCCGCGGGAACCTCTCAGTATGTTTTGAGAGAACCAGAACCACAGGGAGGAAGGGAGCATAATACCCTGAGACTTCGGGAAGCTGCTGCCAGGTCTCCTGGAGGACAGTCGCGGAGCGGCTCCCGCACACCCGGGGACCCGCCTCCCTACGACCCCTTCGGATCTCACGGAGAGACTCTCAGGCCGACGTCAAACATTTGCTTTCATTTTTTTCCCCCCAAAACGGAACTTGGAATGTGACAGCGCTGTTTCTGAAATGAAGGCGTGCCCGAGGAGGAGAACGCCCACCCTCCGGAGGCAGCCCCCGCCCCTCCGGGCCAGCCAGCCGCCGCCTTCCTCCGGAGACCTGACCTCTTACCTGTCACGTCGTCAGCCGTAGCAGGGAGAAGGCTTTCCTATCCAAGTTGGCACTGAGCTGAAGGAAGTGAAGTTGCTTGTTTCCTTTTCCCAGCTGCCCTTGGAACCCATCTCTAGGACCTGGGGTAGAATTTGGAGGCACCTCAATGTGTTAAAAACAAACCACAAACACCTATGATTTCACCTTTTGGCCTGTGGAAAAAAGGAATTCTACCCCCCCGACGCCCGCCCACGGTTGTTGAACTTATTCGTTCATTAGGTGAGAAAACTGCGTTTCTAAGCGCACGTCCCACGCCCTGAGTCCACCCTGTCGCTGCCGCGACGCAGGACAGCCCGGAGCGCAGTCTCTGTGGGAGGACCCGCTGCGCTTCCGATCCAGTGTTGACGTTTCTGCGTGATGCTGGGCTTGCGCCCCGAACTCTCCCCGTCCCCACGCGTGAACAACGACAGACCCGCGTCTCACAGCCTCACGGGGTCCCAGGGACGCACCGAGCACAGGGCCTGACACACTGCGCGCTCAGGGAAGCGTTGGACACACTCAAAATAGGACGGTTAAATGCTGCACATCGCGGTCTGCACTCCCTCTCGGCCTGCGCGCATGCACCTGTGGCTGCAGCGTCGCCGAGGCCGCGCCTGTCGATGCGCACACCTGCAGACCCTCGCCTGCCTGGACCGCATGGCCGCGTTTCTCTCCTACGGAGCAGCACAGCACTCGCGGGGTTGGAGAGGGATTGGTTTATGGTTAGTATTGTGTATAGAGTGGCAGTAGAATCCCAGGTGGGGCTGAACCGTGGCCCCCAGACTCCAACTTGCTTCTGGGGACACCAGCTGAGGAGTGAGCAGGAGAAATGGCCCAGAGGGCAGGCAGGAGCGGGGGGGGATTGTACTGAGCACTTATTTCGTGCCCAACAACCATACGAAGTCACTATTATTATTATCATTATAGGGGTCATTATTAGTATGAGTAATAGTAGTACCATCACAGAGCTGAGGAAACCCAGAGAGCGCAGGGAGCTCGGGCGGGGCACTGAGCGGGAAGGGGTCCGGGCCGGGCTGAGAGACAGCCTGCGGGCCGGGGTCCCACGGGCGGGGTCCCGGGCCTCACTGGACTCCCCCCAGGTGCGGCCCCTCGACACGCGTGCAGACGTTCGGGGTAGCTCGTCACGAGCTGCCGGCGCTTGCTGCCGTATCAACACTGGACGTGGCGTTTTCTCAAACACAACCCCTCTTCCTGAAGTAAACGTCATTTGACAGTCTGCCCTGCCATGCCTTGAAGAGAGGGAAAGAGAGATGGCGGACAGGCTGTTAGGTAGCGGCTCCACAACACCGGCCCTGGGCAGCCCTGCTGGGCTGGAGACAGTGGCTCGCATGTGAGTGAGCACTTACCTGACTGCCGTCTAGAGGAGTAGAAAATGGCAATGAAATTCTGAGGGCATCTTTGGATAACAGGATCCCCCGTCCCCATTTGAGAATCCTGGTAAGAAGCAGTCTAGCGAGCCTCATTTTTGGTTCACACTTCACATCCTCATCTGAGCCTCTCAGGGAGCCGTGGGCACGCCCCCGCCCCCTCCAGGGAAAGGCTGGGAGAAAGCCGAAGCTCCGGGGGTTGGGTACCTGCGTTCTGCCACGCACAAGCTGCCTGTTTGGTTTTACCCTGTGTGCACGCGCCGCTGGTACCACAAGCAAGTCATGGCGGCTTTTCCGCGGACTGCGTGGCGGGGTCTGGCCAGCGGACGGATTTCCGCCGACCACGAGCCTTCCCCCGAGGCAGACACGCGTGGACGCCACCTGGCCCCCAGGCTGTGGCCGGCACGGCCCCGGCGAGGCGCGTGCCTCCTTCCAGGGCGCCGAGGTGGCTTTCCTGCAGGACTTGCCTCTGCCCGCTGTGTCCCCCGAGGACCACCTTCCACGGGAGGCTCTTTGTACGGACATTTCCAGCTGGGAAATGCAAGAAGCTGGCCAAGCAGCCTGACGTTCTAACAAAGGCTCTTGGCTGGTTTTCTTACTCGGCTCCAGTCTCTCCGATAACAATCGGCCACTGATAGGATTTTTGGAAACGAGGTTCAAGTTCAGAATAATCCCAATGTGAGCATCTTAGAAAACAGGTTCTCTCTCCCAGTTCCTGGCTACAAACTTGGTATGGGCTGGATTTAAGCTGTAGATAATGAGGTTTCACAAATCCAGGCGAGAAATAGACGCCTTCTCAAATGGTACGAGCAATGAAAATTCTATTTATGGGTTGAAAGTATGGAATTGAAACACAATTCCTACTAGTGTGTGGAGGGCTTTAATTTAACTTCCAATTAAGGGTGAGCTAAGCCAGATGGTTAAAAAATGTCTCTCTCTCTTTGCTGCAATTAATAGGCTGCTCGCTGAGGACACAGTAGTGATGAGAGAGTGTGGGCCCGTCCCTGTTGAGGGAGACGCTCGCTCGGGAGAAGCGTGGAACCGAGGGCCGGGGGAGGGGGCAGGGATGGGGGGAGGGGGCAGCAGCTCGGCTTTCGTTCTCTGGGTGCCTTTCACAACGGCGAGGAGCCCCAGGGCAGGCAGCCCTGGTTTAGAAAATGGGAAGGCCATCAGGCCAGGCTCTGGCCGCGCTGCCTTGGACTCCGGGGCTCCTGAGGGCCTCACCTCCGCGCAGGAACCTGCGGACGAGGGACTTGCCCCAGATTGTTCTCTGTCTTGATGTTTGTATCCAAGATCGATTTCTACATCTTATTTGTGAAGATTAAAAAAAAACACCACCACCAGGAGGTGGGGAGAAGTTGTCACTGGCAGGGCAGCGGGCCCCCGAATGGCAGGTTTCTGCAGGTGGGATGGCTTACGGCAGGGGGGCACCTGGAGCCGATGGGCCTCCTCATCCCCGGGGGGCTGGGGTGCGTCCAGAGAGGCTTCCATGGCTTCCCTGAGTTCCTTTACTGGGGCCGGGGGCATCCGAATAGTTGAGGTAGGTGGGACTTGTTCTTCTTCCCCCCACTTAAGTGGGTCCCTGAAGATGGAGACTCGCCTTCCGTAGATCCACAGACGGCAAAGCTGTTGGGGGAGGTGGCTTGCAGGGGCTGTGGGGTCCGTCTGGGAGGCAGAGGAGCCGACACAGAGCCCAGCTCGGCCCTCTTCAGTGGCAGGGAGAGCCAACGAGACTGGGGACACGTCATCCCCAGGTGTGCAGCCTGGCACTGTGCGGGCGTGGAAATAGTGGCTTTCCATTGCGATACCCTTAGCGCCGCTATTAGTAAATATCAAACGCGCCTGTTACGGGCTCAGAGATTTAGACAGCTATGTTAAAAGTTGACCTAGGTCTTCACAATCAAAATAAAGAACAATTATATAAGTACGGGAAGAATACTCTTTACTGAAATTATTTTCTGTCTGATTGCTTGAGATTAAAAGCTTTTCCACTTCAATACATTGCATGTCTCTGCCATAAACCTCAAACCTCAGAGATACACTGTCGTAAGAAGATGAAAGGTCGCTCATTCAGACAAGTGTCAGAGCCTCTACTTTTCTCTTGGTAAATACATTTTCTTAGAATTTTTCATTACATGGGTAATATGTGCTCATTGTAGGGAAATAATGGAAAATCGAGAAAAATAGAAAATGGGAAAAAAAAAGACATTCGCATCCTCCCAACCCAGAGGTAATAACTTTTCATATGTTCACAGATGCATGACATGTATTTCTAAAAACTGGGTAGTTCTGCACACGCTACAGAATGCGGGAGACCTGGCGATGATCCTTCTATGTAAATGCGTTCTCCTCTGGGACTTCGTTTCGCTTGGGCTGGTTTGGCGGCCTGTGAAGCGCCCGGACAGGAAACCAGTTACCTGAGGTTAACGGTGGGCGGGAAGGTGCCCTCTCGCCGAAATGTCAGCCTCATTGGGTGGTGTCAGGGCTTTTTAAAAGGACAGAAACTAACTTTAGGATGATAATGATTCTATTTTGTGTTGAAATTCAAGGTGTATTTGTAGCTCTCTGGTAATTTGGACACAAAGAGATGAAATCGAACAGTGATTGAGGGCCGTGTTCCCTGAGGCGCAGGCGTGGGCGCAGGCGTGGGCGCAGGCGTGGGCGCACGCGTGGTTGTCCACGCTGACAGCATCTGTGATTTGCACGGAAGGATCGCTCTCCTTGGCCGATCAGACAGTCCTGGGGCTTTATCCGTCTCCGTGTTTTCTTTGAAGCCTCTCCCGGATCATCCCCGCATCCCCTGGGGACAGTTCCATGGCGCGAACACCGCAGAGTCGCATCAGCCCCTTCTCGTCTGCACGCGGGTAGACAGGTCTCCCCCGTTGCTTTTGCTGACTTGAAGGAAGCCGCTGCTTCTACAAAGTTGGCGATTTGGCTCAGCAAAAGTCATTCTATTATCACTATGAATTGAAAATAGATTCAGAACATACATATTTAGTCCTTGACAGTCGCCGAGGGAATGAAGGGCGGCGGGCCGGGCGGGAAGGGAAGAGGTCGATGTAAACGGGGCGGGGACCGGCTTCGTAAGTGTCTGGTTTGGTGGGGAATAGTGTCCTGTTGTAATTTTATTTCTAGCCGGCATTTCTTTACGTTATACCTGTAAAAGAGAGGCCTCCTACTCCACAGATTTCTAAAGCCATTCTTTCTTGTTAGACATTAAGTTTACATATTAAAAATGTATTCCTATTAGACTCATGATATTAGATACATGCTATTAAGTTAAATTCGTAGAAACAAAGGAACTCTTCATAAATTCTAACAGGAGACAGGGTACGGTGTGCAGTCATCTCTCACGTTACTGTTCTCCTTTTGTTTAAATGGGGTCCCAGGCACGTTTTTGAGGGTACAGAGCCTGCGCCCCCAATGCACGGGGAGCCTTTATTATACTGGCCCCCCGCCCCCGCTAACCTCGCTCGCCCGCTGCCTGTCTGACATTGTCCGCTGGCACTGGTTTAGCTTCACCAGAGTCCGCATTTTTCCCTCAGAATCTGCAAATACGGAGAGAGCTTGCCTCCTCTAGACTGCCCCGTCCGCTAAAGACTTTCCCGAACACTGTGTTTGAGTTAGTCTGCTGTGACTCTCTCTGCAGCCTCAGGAATTGTCCCCCTTATGGAAATTTACAAATACAGCCGTTTCCTATTATTTGTTCGCCGCATGTTACTCCACCAGCGTGCCAGCACCGTGAGGGCGGAGAGCACGCCCGGCTCGGCCGCCGATCCGTTCCCTGGCCGCGGCGGCCCTTAGGGAGGGTGTCATAGGCGCTGGGCGTCGGCGTGGGGGGTAACTGTGTGACCGAAACCAGCCTCCATGCGACCGATTAATTGGATTTTTTCCTTGGGAGTTGTTTTTAAGGACACTCTCCTGTTACCTGCTGTGTCAAGACTGAACCGGCTTGTGTTCTAATGAGGTGTACCTGTTCAGTCCAGTCCCCGGCATTAGTTGGAGGAGGTTGGACGGAAGCCCGTTGCCAGGGAAAGTCAAGTACAGCAAATCCCAGGCTACCCTTGAAATCCCGAACTTTCAACAGGAAGATGAAGGCTTCTACGAGTGCACGGCGGGCAACCTGCGTGGAAGGAACCGGGCGAAGGGCCGGCTCGTGTTCTACGGTGAGCGGGGGCAGTGCCGAGGGCGCGGGAGGTCCCCTGGCACGCGTCGGAGCCTGTCCTGGGAGCGGCGGGGAAGCCACGTTCCGGGGCAGGGGGGCGAACCAACGGTCAGCGGTGGCCATGGCCGTTTTTAAGTCACAGTGCTATCTCAGCATGGCCTGGGCACGCTAGTGCTGGTTCTGGTCATCTTGCACATACAGCAGCATCGTGTGAAAGCAGTAGGCGTTCACCGTCCGAAGCGCACTGCAGTCCGCTCACGCCCCGTCAGACAGTCAGCCGTAGCCTGTGACTGCCCTCCTCGTACAGCGACCCCGGGGAGAGTATGCGAAACCAGGAGGAAGGGCAAGCGGCAGGAGGGGCGGTCCTCAGTCTCTGCCTCCCCTCCCCAGGGTCTGTTCGCTCACGGGTAGGAGACAGCAACATCGAGTCACTGTGTCACTGAAAACACAGGTTTGCCCCGACGCCCAGGCGCGCTCTCTTGGACCCAGAGGGGCGAGAGAGGCACGTGTGCCGAAAAGCCATCCTTCCGCCTCGCCCGGGCCGGAACACAGCACTTGCATGGAACTCACTTTTTTTTTCGTGCCCCCATCAAATAAACTATAAAATGCACCCCAGAGTTATCACAATGTTAGGTGCTTTTTAAAATAGATCTTTGTTAAATTCAATAGATCTATACTAGAGAAATTTTTAAAACTGTATTTATACATGGCCCAGAATACTTTCTACATGATATTCTCTATAGCTGTGGCAATGCTAACAAATATATATATATATAATATATATATATTTATACATATATATGTGTAGATATACATTTATTTAGTCTTCTCAGTAGATCCTGCTTCTTAAAGTCTTTGGAATGTAGCATCTTTTGTAAATAAAATAGTGATATAACTGGGAATTTTTAAGTGGCACCAAGTTTTTTAGCTTTGGCTAGTTTTTAATAGTTAATCTCGTTTTTCTGTTAAATAGACAAAGATATAACCAAGAGATTAAACACAAAATGGAGGTATCTATAAATTGGACATCAATTATAAAGTGCTTCCTCCTATATTGATACATCAACCATTAGGTTACAAAGAAGTTTTCATAACTACCGATTCCCGTAATTTCCGCAGTAACAAATACAGAAACAATTCTCAGTGGTCTCGCGGCGGGAAACCTTGGATGCATTGGCGTAGACCTCACTGCTGTTGGTTAGGCCTAAGATGAGAGCTCCGTGCAAGCCCCTGAAACGCGGCTCTTCCTGCCTGCCCTGGGCCCGCCGCGCGGGACCCTCCGCCCATTCCCGTGGCATGTTACCGCAACCAGATCCACGTCAGAAAAGCCCACCCGTTCCCCACCCGTCTCCATGAGTGGCAGCGAGGAGAGCACTTCCTTACCCCTAAATGGCACTTTATCATCAGTTACACCTGTTGCTTTTTGCCTCGTTGCTCTGTAGAACTGTCTCAGGTTAGAAAATAAGGTTTTGGAAAATGCATGCCCAGGACTAAGGTGGTGAACCACTAGGACACCCCCCACGTTCTCGTTCCTTGTAGGAGTTGTGAAAAAATGGATTATCATCTCACTGAAATGCAGTGAGGTTATATTGTATTTATGCATCAAGCTACTGAGCCTAATTATGTCTGATAAAGGTAACACTTACGTTTAGTTCATTTAGATCAAGTATGAGCAATGTTCTTTGCCCACAAAGGGTGCCGACTTGGTATACTTTTCCTAATTTAACCTGTATACTGAGGTTGAGCATGGAATTATTATTATCTGGTCTTGATCTGCACTCAGACCTTCTCCTGCAACTCCCAAGTTGTTACGTACGTGCTGTACAATGACAAAGGACAGCCTGTGTCTTGTGCCAAAGGCCCCCTGATCCTTGCTACGGGATGCCGGTTGCCCCCCGTCGCGGCCCCGGCATTTCCGGGCCGTCTCGGCCGCTCGGCCTTTCCCTCCGGCCGCTGCGGCGGCCCTGGGCGCGGAGCGGGACACCTTGACTCACTGCCTCGCCAAACGGCCGCTGTCGGTCTCTCTTTGAAACAGCCCCTCCAGAATGGGAACAAAGGCTCCAGGACGCACACCTGTCTCTCCACGACAGCTTGCTGTGGGAGTGCCGAGCCCGCGGGAGGCCGAGTCCCTGGTACACGTGGCTAAAGAACGGCGAGCCCCTCCGTCCACAGGTGAGCGCAGGTGTCGGGGGCACCAACTCGCCTACTGGGAGAGGGAGATTTTGTCACTAACAGTGACAACGAACAGCTGCGAGGCATATAGCGGGTGCCAGGGAACGCAACAGACGCTGCCGATGTACCCATTTATTGAATCCTCACACGAACTCCAAGTGGCTATTCATCCTATTCTCCATTTTTCCACTGAGAAAACAAAGGGTCGAGAAGACGGTCACCTTGCCGGTCACATGCTGCCAGGGACGGGTTTACATTCAGGCCTCACCGCCGTCGCCGGCCTCACCATGGTGAACGTCGGCTGCTCTCCTGGGAGACAGGCCGTGTTAAATCCTCTCCCGTGCCCTACCTTCTGCTGTCCTCATGACAGCTTTATGAGAGAGATGTGATGATGGTGTGTGTACACAGGTGAAGGAAATTGGTTTTAGAGGATTTTAGCCACTTGCCTGAGGCCGCGCAGAAGCCGGTGGAGGTTAGAGTCAGCCCTCCCGACCGAGTCTGTCTGTTCCCAGGCCCAGCGCCTCGCTTGCATGCGCGCGCACGGGAGAGCGGGGACTCTGGCGGTTCTCCGCATTTCCGCCCCCAAACACACTTTTCTACAATACAGAGTAAAGGAGGCAGAGCTGTCTGTTCCCATCCAATTATCCAAATAATTGTGTCAACTCCCCATTTTCCTTTGCACACGTGGCCCCGCCAGAGGCGCACAGAGCGTCTGTTGTTTAGAAACGGAGGTGCTGGCGGCCTTCGTGACGGCGGCGTTTCCCCCGCGTGCCTGCGCGCGGCCCCTCCTCTGAGTCCGCCAGCCTGCTTCTCTGCAGAGGGTGGCGATGGGAACCCCGACATACCTCGTTTGAAGTGTATTTGCAGTATTCAACGACTTCGTAACATGCACTCCAAATGGCAATGCTACGCGCCAGACGGGGCTCCGTAGCTGACCCTGGCTGTTTGTCGGTGGCTGCAGGAAAGAGAATTGAGCTCCTCCTGCGTATGACTCAGCTAGAAAATTAGAAGGCTGTCGAGTGGTCACATTCAAGCCTTCCTGAGAGGTTCTGAAGGAAAGGCAAGGAAATCTTCTAATTATGATGTCTGTGTCTAACACTGCGGTCAGCCATGCCTCCTGGAATCACTGGAGGGGCCGCTCGTTCCGCCTTATTCCCACCCGACATAACAGGAACTTGGCATGCATTCTACGCGAGCGATGCCAGTTTTCAAAGAAACGAGATAACGTAAAATATCCTGACCACTAAAATTACACGAACCGTGTTTCCATTGTTTTAACCTCAGAAAGCTGCTCGGGGCCTTGCGGTGCATCAGCACATCTTCATAAGCATCAGCTTGTACCGTATCGCGTAGATTGCACAGACGTTTCATAATGTGCTCTGATTAAGAGAATGCCTACATTAACGTACTAGCATCTTTATATGCCTTCTTTTTTGATTAGGAAAGAATTCAAATAGAAAACGGGACACTTATCATAACTATGCTGAATGTGTCAGATTCTGGTGTCTACCAATGTGCTGCCGAAAACAAATATCAGATAATTTATGCAAATGCAGAATTGAGAGTATTAGGTAAGTCATTCATTTATAACCGAAAGATTCAACATGACATTTTAGCAAGCTATGATTAAACATAATCTGAACCCAATTTTTTTGTAAATTAGAAATCGCTTTCCCTTGAAATAATGGGAAATGTCTCAATTAGCTTTTTAAAAACGCAGGTGATTATTATTCTGCTTGGGAAACCCATGAGGGCTCCGGGAGGAGCCCGCCACCGGGCGCACCAAACCGGAAGCGGCTCCCCAAGAGCTGGCCGCAGCTGAGGTTTGGACACAGCTCAGAAAGTGGCATCAGGGATGTTTGCCGCTGCAAATAAAGAGCTAAGGAGAGGGACTCTCAGCCTACAGCGCTTCCCAGACAGGGATTCCTCTGGCCCTCGAACGAAGGGTTTACGGACGTGGCTGGGCCGTGGCACCGCAGTTGATGATGCGATTCCTTAAACAGTCCCCACGTGCCCGGGGCCTCATGGTTCCAGGAAGGCTGCTGTAGCTCCTGAAATCAAGCCCGTGCTCACGGGGGGAGAGGATAGAGGCGATGGCACTGACCCTATCAATCCCTTTTGTCAGAAGAGCAGAAGTTCCCCAGGTCCTTACAGCGCATCCCCCCTTTTAGGTCACTGACCAGAAGCCTGGCAATGACCGCAGTGAGCACTTGGTGGGGGCTTCATGAAGTCATCCTGCTTTCGTTCAACACGCATGTATCGTGTGTTGACACGGTGCCAGAGACTGGAGCCACGGTGGTGAACAAGACGAGCGTAATCCGTGCCCCTGGGGCTCCGTGGACAGCGTGAGGGACGGGCACGCGATAATTGAGTCATCACGACGCTACTTAGGTGACTCAAGTTAGAGTGTGCCCCACGGGAAACTGCCAGTTGCTAGGAGAGCGTGTGCCTTGAGGTCAGCCGCAGAGAAGGAGCTGGGTGGGCAGAGCCGTGGGGACAGGCATCTTAGAACAAGAAATGTGGCATCTGAGACCTGCATGAGCAGAGAGGCAGGGCGCCGAGGACCGCCGCCGCCGCCACCTGGCGCGGCTGGGACCGCGGGAGCGAGGGAGGCCTCGAGGTGAAGCCTCTGCCCTTGATGCCGCTGGACAGGCAGTTGTCACTCTTCACAGCAGCGCCCGCAGCTGGCTGTCCCTTAGGCTCCAACTCAGACAAGACAAGGTTGTAACAGTACCCTTTGTGCATCAGGTTCATTGAGAACATCGTTGATGTTTACGGTTGGGTATGGTATTGCCTTTGGGCATTATCACAGTTTAGCTATGATTTCTACTCGTATGTAGCTTTACATTTAGTTTTGAGACAAGTTCACCAGGACTTTGAACAAAGAGCACACTTTATTGAATTCAGTACTTGGGTTCACACACTCTCTTTTCCCCACTTGGCCCCCCAAGGGAGGCCGGGAGAGCAAGCCGGGCAGTGGAGAACATTGAGAGGGAGCGGTCTGGGAACGGCTTTTGGGAGGGCCGCCCGCGGCATCGGCGACAGTGGACGTGGCGTTGATGGCTTCGCCCCAGGGCGCCCCCGTGGGGGGAGGAGGAGGCCAGGCGCGGGAGGGGTCGGACAGAGAGAGAGGCCGCGCTCTGCGAGCTCTCGCAGGGGGCGGCGTTGGCTTGCACCTCCGTTGTTTTCACCGCTCGTCTTTACGGACGGGCACTGCGTCCTGAGCCCCAAACATGGTCATCAGTTCAGAAGAGGTCTTCTCCTTCAGAGGACTGCAGCTTCCCCGAGAAAAAAGGCCAAGGTGTAAAATGTTAGGAATGTCGTCAAGAATTGCGCAGGCGTGACCAGCCTCGTGGCGAGGTGCACAGCACCTAAAGGGAGCACGTGCCCTCGCACCGAGATCAGAGGAAAGCGCAGCGGGGGTGGGGGAGGAGCGGCAAGCAGCGGCTGGAGCCTGTAGCTTTTGGGAGCTTCAGGTCGCTGGGCTGGCTCTGGGGCTTGGACACGTGGGCACCCCCATCCTTGGCCTTGGAAAGACGTGGGTGCCCTTGGGCTGTCTCACGATTCCTCGTCCCCGTGAGCTGGTATGTGTGCGTCCTTCAGTCAGTGGTGACGCAGTGGAAACACTTAGTATGTTCTAAATTTCCACTCGCCCTGAAGGAGACCACTTGCATTTTTGTACTTAGAGCCTCGCCTGAGAAAACGCTGATGGTGATACAGCGCTCCTGACCCATTCCGGTGGGGTCACTGCTTTGGATGAGAGCCAGAGAGGTGGGAGACAGGGGGACGCAGACGCAGGTGGCAGATGCGGGTGCGGACACGTAGGCCGATCGGCGGGAACGGATGCCATGGCTGCGTTAATCGGGGCTAAAACTCCCTCTTCTGTGTCTGACGGGCCACCATCTCCCGCCACGGGAAACACTTTGCAGAGCGTGACTCTCTGACTTGCTCTCCCCTCACCCACTCGCCCTAGTACCGCGGCGACCAGTGCCAGGACGTACATGAGTCACACCCCCCGAGCGCGCGCTCTGTGCCCCTGGGCAGGACGCTGCAGCCCGCACAGGCGTGGCTCCCTGAGCCCCGTGCTAGGTTTCCGAGGCCCTATCTGCGGCCATCGGCACTGTGCCAGTGGAGGCAGGGGCGCCCAGACGTAAGTCGGTGACCAACCCCGGGCCCCGGGAGCCGGGTGGCGTGGGAAAGGGCTCTGGTACAGACACCCGAGTCCCCAAGTCCACCAGGTCACAGCTTGCACGACGACGGGTGAGTCACGGCAGCGATTTAACATTCGTTTTGAACATTTTGTTTTCAGCTTCAGCTCCCGATTTCTCCAAAAATCCCGTTAAAAGAAATTCAGTTATTCAAGTTGGGGGAGACATCGTCATCGAGTGCCAGCCCCAGGCGTCCCCCAGGGCCACCGTCTCCTGGAAGAGAGGGGCGCAGAGCCTGAGGCAGAGCGGAAGGTACGGAGCCTCTGTCTGTGAGTCCTGGTGTCTGAAATATTCGGGGATACAGTGTCTTCTGAACGTTAACGGCGTATGAGGTCCTCCACAATCCCCTTCCTCGCGATAAACCTCTGACTGCGTACCCCGATATAAATTTCTCACATGACAGGAGAAACAAAAGGGCTTGTAAAGATAAGAGCTGCTGCTGTAATCCAGCTGCAACATGGTCTGTGTGTGGGCTTGTAGGAGATGCATTTTTAAAACCCCTTTAAGACGCCCCCTGCATCCAGCGTGCGGGTTTCTCCCAGAGTGGCCCGCGAGCCGTGAGGAAGAAGAGCATTATCACACAGCGGGAGAGGCGCTTGGGACCCCACGCCTGGCCCTGTGGTTTGGAGGGGGTGACACAGGTGTCCCCTCGCGACAGAGTGCTCCGCCTCCTGGACCGGTGCAGAGAGGGGCCCGTGGAGAAGGGAGGGCCTTTCTTCCTTGGCAGCTGCGGCGGGGCCCCTGTCCCCAGGAGAGAGCAGCCCTGTGCGTTTCCTTCCTCTCGCAGGCCCCGCCTGCCGTGCGCAGGGGGGCCCTTGCGTGCCTGGGCGTGACCGCCACAGCGGCGCTCTGCTTGCGCACCAGGGGCCCCTGCTGCGTGGCCCGGCGCGCGGCGCCGCCCTGGAGAGTGCGCACTGTGCTGAGGCGCAAGAGCCGTTCCGCGAGCATTTCTTTAGGTTTCTTTAGCCTCACGCGTGTCGCGAATTCGTCTGCAAACCAAGCTGGGCAGGTGCCGGAAATGAGCGCGGCGGGTCACGCAAAAAGAAAGGACCGTGCACAGGGCAGCCTGTCGGTCTGGGAGGGGGGCTGGCGCCCCTAGCGGAGGCGGGGGCACGGACCCCCTGCCGGGCTGTTTTGTGGGGACGCCGGCCCAGGGCTGGGACTGTGCCCGTTTCAGGCACAGCCGGAAACCTGGAGCTGGCGATGGCTCTCCGGAGCCGGAAAGGCCACCCCTCGGCTGGGGCCGGGCCACTGTCTTGTCATCGCTGACCCTGGGTGTGCACCGTGGTCGCAGGAGAGGAGGCAGAGCAAAGCCGGGGAACAGGGTGTGTGTGGACTGCAGGGAGCGCGTGCCGTGGTCGCATCTGCCGCCTTGCAGACCCGTCCCCGTGGGACATGGAGCACGAGAGAAAGCTCTTCGGGGCAGCTCTCAGTCCTCCTCTCGCCTGTCTCCGGAGGCGTGGCAGCCCTGGACAGGTCATCCCAGCCAAAGGGACTCTGCGCACGCATCTGCACATGCCTGGTGCCTGGGCGCAGAACCCCAGCGCAGCAGATCGTGTGGGATGAATGGATGTGTCAAAGCGCGAGCCGGTGAGGGGTTAGCGGCCTTGGAGACAGGCCCTTCCTGAGGAAACGCCCCAGGGCACAGGACCGAAGCTTCCGAAGGCCGCGAAGAGGGAGGGGAGCCAGGTGGCTGGCGAGACTGGCCCGCCCTGCAGGTGCCCGGGAGACAGCCGCGACCTTCCTGTGCGGCTCCCTCTGGGCGTTTTCCCCGCAGCCCCGCCGTCGAGCGCCCTCTGCTGGAGAACCGGAAGGCTCGGGGGCCGGCGCTGCTCCGCGCTGGGGGTTGGGACAGATGGATCGGCTCTGCCCGTCGCCGAAGGGCCTGCAAGTGTCACCTGCAGCGCAGCACGGCTGCCCACCGCCAGGGCCTTGAGAGGCCCGCACGCAGGGCACATGGGAGAGAGGAAAGAAGGTGGATTTGGATAAAGGCAAGAAAATGAGAGGAAAGAGCTTTAAAGAGTACAAAGAAAACTTTTTAAAAAGTCTTTCGAGTTTTTGTTTTACTTTGTTTTGCTCCTTGCAGCCTGTATTTGGGGTCGTTTTTAGCGCCGAACAGTTGCTCACGGTCGCGACAGACTCAGCGTTGTCCCACCTGATGAAGGGAAGGGTCTGTGGGCTCCCGGGTCGCGGGCTCCCCGTCCACCGCCCCAGGCCCCCGGCGCTTTAGGATTTCGTCACAGTCTTCGACAGCAGCCAGAAGCACACAGACGAGATTGTCTCCTGAACGTTCTACAGAGCTGGAAACAGCTGAGCCCCAGCAAAATGTAGTAATTAGAGACCCACACCTCCTCCAGGGACAGGGACCTTCCGAAGGCTGCGAGGCGAGCTCCACGGGACCCTGCACCTGCGGCTTCCGGCCCGGCCCTTCGGAGCTGGCTGGTTCCGTCCTGCGCCCGATGTCGGGCTGCTCCTGGGAAAGGCGGCCCTGGCGCTTCCATCTGTGTTGACCGAGTGGGTTTTGTGTCGTCTCCTGGATCTGCAAAGACAGTGCCGGGAAAACCTGGAGCCACGATAGAAGGGGGGGGGGGGCGGGAGGGAAGAATTTTTAGTTCTTGACCTTGGAAACACCTGTGTGAGGAAATGTGCGTTTTTATGTTCAGTTATAAAACTCCTAATAAAACTTCTATGCGGTCCTGTCTACTTTGAAATTTCATTGCCCCTCACTCTCACTCCCAACAAAGTGTAACTACTGAGAGATCGTTCCAAGGTTTCTAAAGAAGCTTATTCAAAGGAACCTCACCGTATTGCCTACTTACTAAAAAACGGCGGCCGTATCCATAGATGGGCCGGGCAACAGCTCCCTCCCTCCCCCATGAGCTGCGACAGCGCGCCACCCAGCGGGCAGGTGAGGCAGCTGCGAGGCAGGCCAAGCCCACCGTCCCCGGGGGCAGATCCTCGCCGCTGCCCAGAGAACGGGAGCCTCCGCAGGCCTTTCCTCGGGGCGTCAGCCTAATTCCAGATCCAGCGCCAGCTCGGAACACGGGCCACAGCTTCCTCACGGGCCCGGAAGCCGTCGCAGAAGGTGTGGCTGTGCCCCGCGCCCTGTGGGGCTGCGTCTGCCCTCGTGGGAGCTGTCGGAGCCAACGAGTCTCCTGCGACTAAAAGTGGGGGATGGGCAGCCCGCTGCGGGGCAGAACCACTGGCCACTCTTCCCCTCTGCGGTCACTTCCCCGGATCTGTGTGAGATGCCGTGATGGGGAAACAGCATCAGGAGGCATCAAGCACCATGCCGGGGGCCGATGCCAGAAGAGATATTGCATCTTTGAACCAAAGCAATGCAACTATTAACCCAGCGAGGCCTAACTGCGGAGTCTATCCAACTTATAGTCACATGCTGTACTCCATTTGCCCAGGTGGCCGAACGATGGAGCCAAACGTGGTGACTGTGGAGAAACGTCAAAACAACTCGTACGATCTGGTTGGCTGGGGTCAGGGGTTACGGAGAGCCCAGGCAGCCAGGCTGTGGGCCCTCCCAGCGAGTGAGCCCCGCTCTCTGACCCGCCACCTCAGCCCCAGAGCCCAGCGCACACTGGGGCACAGTGGACGTTTAGCCTCTACGTCAACGGACGTTAGCGTTTACTTTGTATGGTGTGTGTTTGCTGCCTTAAGATATCTTGAAGTTAAACTCAAAACGCATTTAATAATTAACAGACCTGTGTTGCGTTCGCTCGTTCATCCTGTAGCTCTTTAATGAGCACCCAGTATATCTAAGCGACAACACTGGGGGTAGGAGTTGCGGGTAGACGTCAAGCTCGCCCGCAGTGCGGCACACCCTCCCTTCCCAAACCAGTGTTGGGTGTTTTTGATGTTAATGGTGTCAGGAGATCGCGTGCAAGTCCCCCGCCTACCCCTTGCCTGGTCGATAACACCCAGCAAGCCCTCCACCTCCACCAGCCTCACTGAGCCCCTGGGATGAAGGTGAGAACGGAGCTTGTCTCCCAGAGACGGTTGGATGAGACTCAACCCACAGGGCAGCGTCGGAGGCGGGGCGGCCTCTGTCCACTGGCTGCAATTGGGCGCGTTCACGGCTGTGACCCCCGTTGCGACTCCCAGGAGCGCTGTCCCCTGGCCGGCCGGCCAGGGGAGACCCAGCCCCGGCCACCGCGGTCGGAACGCGGAGGAAGCTCACCTCTGCGAGGCGTCGGGGGCGGCTGGCAAGCCGAGGCCTGGGTTCGTCCCCCCCAGCCCAGGGGCCGCCGGCTCTGGGCTCGGGGGCGCCTGGTGGGCACACAGCTCAGACTTGCCCTGGCAGGCGGCCCCTGATGGCGGCATACGAGCTCAGAGCAGTAACCGAGAGCCGGGGAAAGTTTTCTCCTGCTATCGAAAGAGTAGGAATTGAATTCGTAGCACTCTACCACACTTCTCCCTAGTATTATTCCTCAAAAAGCTACCACAGTTCTCCCTAATTTCCCAAAATAACATGAAATCCAGCTGTATGTCAGGCCAACAGCAATTAATGAAGAAAGTAACCATTCTAAGCACTTCCTAGGTGCCGGCCAGCGCACCAGCTGCTTTAAATATTTCAACTGATGTGAGTGCAAGTTTTTTTTCACATTTAGATGCACTTCTGAGAGATGGAGGTGTCGCAGAGCCTGCGGTTCTGCACACGCCACGTTTTCCCCAGGCTCCCGGGCAGCGGATACCAACGCATTTGAAATTCCCCAGGTCGCCGCGGTCGAGCAGAGACGCCGGCGCCTGGACGCTGGTCTCGGACGGGAGCTCAGCGCCAAGGCCTGAGCCGGGGCCACCCATGTGGACGGGTGCAGACAGCCCCGTTGCCATGCAGGGTCCCCTGTGTATTACCGCATGGTGATGATGTCATTAAACCTGGGTGGCCCTGGGCCTTGGCAGAATGCAGGTGCCTCGTGGGAACAGGTGACCCGTTAGGCAGCGTGGAGCCTCACCGGGGGCCTCGTCGTTATTTTTGCCTTGGAGGCCAAGACGTGGTGGGCCCTCTGCCTCCATCTGCGTGCGCTGCAGCGCCGAGCCCCGTCGTGGACCCAGTCGTCACGGTGGGTCAGGGCTGAGGGGGCGGTGAGAGGGGCCAGGGAAGGGTGGAGGGAAGGCGGAGACGAGGGAGAGACGGTGGGGTGAGCGGGAGGGACGGGCGCCCGTCCTCTGCGCCCAGAGAACGGGCGGCCACGGGCCAGCCCGTGTCTTGTCTTCGCGGGGAGGAAGGGCCCTTGGCGCTCAGGGTGGGAGCCGGGAGGCCCTGGTCGGCGCCGGTCGGCCTTCACCCCGGCGCTGGCTGACCTTCCAGGCCAAGTCAGGCCTTTGTTGGGGAACCCGCTGCCCAGCACGGAGCTGCCGCCCCGCAGCCTCCCCGAGCCCGGCCTGCAAGGCCCCTTCCCGCCTGGCCACCGTGCCTGTCCTTTTCCTTCATCCCCAAGCGCTCAGTCTCCATAAAACAGCCCCCCCCCCACCTCCTCAGCAGGACCTCAGCCAGAACGTGGCCACCGACAGGCCGCTCTGTCTGTCCCTTCCCCCTCCTGGCACCGCTTCCTAATAACAAGCAAATAAACCTAATTTTATTTTGTATCGCCACCTCTTTAATGTAATAGTGCTTAGTACATCAAGTAGCATGATATCAAATAGGCAAATGGACCATATGTCCCACGTTTAAGAGAGAGTGACAGTCTGCATAATGCCTGGCTCATTACCATCTCCCTTCTGCGCTGCCTCTTGGAAATAAAATTTTCAACTGCTCACACCGGCTCCTGAGAGCCTTGTTAAGGCGAGGCCTTCGGGGGGACGCAAGCTGAAGGTGTCAGGAGCCATCTGCCGCTCTGCCTCCATCCATCCCGCGAAGACATCACCGCGCAGCTCCCGCCCGCGCCCGCTGGTCTGGCCCTCACGGTTCCCTCCTCTCTGTCCGCTCGCCTGCCTCTTAGGGCTGCAGCACAGCCCCCAGGAGGCCCGGCCACCTGCCCACGCGCCCGACAGCGCCGCGCAGGAGAGCGGGGGGCCCAGCGCCCGCCCCGCTGCCCGGCAGCTGTGTGGGGCTCCTGCCCGCTGCTGCCTTGGCCAGCAGGCCGTTGCCGTAGCGGCCTATTCACAAGCCGAGGAACGGGCCACACTGCCCGGCGGCTTTCAGCAGAGGACAGATGCGGCCGAGCAGCAGCTCCACCGCCGCGGAGCGCCATCTCTGTCCTCGCAGTGCGTCCTACCGCGGAAGCTCACTGTGTGAGCTTCACAGTGTCAGAGAGTCGCTCCGAGTGAGTTCGCAGGCGGTCGGGGGGTTTCAACCGCGACCCTGCGGGAGAAGCTGACGCCGAAGCGGCTCCTGGAGCCAGAGCCGGGCCAGGCCTGTGAGGCAGACTGGGGGGATCTGCGTTTTTATTTGTATTTTTTTAGTTCTATTTTATTGCTTATGCTAGTACAGTTGTCCTGGTTTTCCCCCCGTGGACCCCTCCACCCCGCACCCCAGTTCCCTCGGGCCATCCCCCCACTATTGTTCACGTCCGTGAGCCACGCGTGTATCCTCTGGCTATGCCGTTTCCCATACTGTGCTTCCCATCCCCGTGGCTGCTCTGTAACTGCCTATTTGTGCTTCCTCACCCCCTCACCGCTTCTCCCCCTCCCCCGCCCCCTCCGGTAACTAACTGCTTTTCTCGTGCTGCTTTTAAGAGTCTTTATCTTTAACCTTTGGCCTTTTAATAACGAGGTGTCTTGGAGGGGCCTCTTTGCATCCGTCATAACTGGGACTCTGTGCTTCCTGGACTTGCGTGTCTATTTCTTTCACCAAATTAGGGACGTTTTCTTTCACTATTTTTTCAGATAGCTTTCCAATTCCTTGCTCTTTCTCTTCCCCTTCTGGCTCCTTTATGAGGCAAGTGTTGGATTTCTTGAAGTTGTCCCAGAGGCTTGTACTATCCTCATTTTTTTTATTCTTTTTTTTTCCTTGTTTTTCTGCATGGTTGTTTTTTGCTCCCTTATGTTCCAAATCATTGGTTGGATTCTTGGCTTCATCTGCTCTACTGTTGTTTCCCTGTAAATTGTTCTTTATTTAAATTAGTGTATCCTTCATTTCTGACTGGGTCTCTTTTATGCTGCTGAGCTCCTCACCAGGTAGCCTGAACATCCTTAGAACCAGTGTTTTGAACTCTGCATCTGATGGATTGCTTATCTCCATTTCATTTAGCTCTTTTTCTGGGGTTTTGATCTGTTCTTTCATTTGGGCCATGTTTATTGGTCTCCTCATTTTGGCAGCCTCCCTGTGTGTGTTTCTATGTTTTCGTTAGAGCTGCTGTGACTCCGTGTCTTGGTAGCGTGGCCTAACCTAGTAGGTGTCCTGCAGGGTCCAGTGGCACAGCCTCCGCTATCAGCCAGGCTGGGGACTTGAGATGGGCCCTTTGCGTGGGCTGAGTACACCCTCCTCTTGTAGTTGAGCTTTGCTTGCTGTTGGCGGATCAGTGGGAGGGATTTACCCAGGTGACCACTGACCACCACCCCGCGCCCTCCGCGGAGGACCCGCTGTGCAGGGGCAGGTGGCGGTGCTCCGACGTGGTCCGTGGCTGCCAACTGGGTGCGCTGGCCCTGGGGTTTCCAGGTGGTGCAGGCCAGGGTCAGCCCCCGCCTGTGTTCTGCCCGGGGCACCCCGCCTGAGCTGTGAAGCACCCCGAGGTGGCTGCCGCTTATGCTGGGCTCAGAGATTCCCAGGTGAAGCCAAGCTGTGACTCTAAACTGCCCACCCCTGGGGCTCTGGGAGGCCAGCTGCTGCTTGTTTGAGAGGATTTGGGAGCCGAGGCCAGCCATTCTTATGGGAGAGCAGCTGGGTGGGCCTGAAAGTTGGGTGGGGCAGAGTCTCTGGGGATCTCCAAGGCTGACACTCAACACAATGTTAGCTGTGTGGAGGCTGATGGAGTCTCAGATACAGCACCAGCCTCCCGGCGCTGCAGGGGAAGGCTCAGCAAAGGGACAGTGGCCTCTGCTCGCCCCGATGCCAGACACTCCAGTCTCTCCCTGTTTACCACGGGTGCCCTACGAGCTGCCACCCTGGTGCTGGAGCTCAGAGGGAGCGCGTCTGAGTAGGTGAGTTCGTTCCTTAAGAGGAATAGCAGCCTCCGCCACCAATTCAACCCCTGCTGGTTTTCACAGCCAGAAGCTGTGGGGACTCACGTTGCTGGCCCCGGAACCCTGGGCTGGGGGGGCCTGGTGTGGGTCTCGGGCTCCTCACTTCAGAGATGTCCCTCCCGAATTTTTACCCACCTGGGTGGGGGGCCAGCCCATCCCGCGTCTGTGCCCCTTCTGCCAGCCTGGGTGGATGTGGTTCCTTCAATTCTGGAGTTGCTATACTTCCATTCTACTCAATTTCTGACATTCCTGTGTGATGGTGGTTCTATAGTTTAGATGTAATTTTGATGAGATTGTGCAAGGAGGCGAGCCATGCCTGCCTACGCTGCCGTCTTAACCAGAAGCCCATGGATTTTTATCAGTTCTCTCTCTCAGCTCCTAAGGGAAGCTGAGGTGACTGAGTACCACCGAGGGGAACACTGGCATGGTGCGAACATGTTCTGTGAAAAAATAGAAACCCGGTAATTGTTTCTTCTTCCAGAACTTTGCATCCTGCACTAAAATGCTCAGCTCTTCATCTTATCTTGCTGCTGAGGAGATGCAAGTCCTTAGAACACTGATTTTTTTTTTTTTTAATATAAATACACTTCATTTTCAAATGGTGTCCAATTACTGTTGTACTTTTTGGAAATTTCTGAGTGACATTTATATCTTCCAACGTTTGCATAAATATTCAACAGCCATAACTGTATACACAGAAAAGGTCAGTTATTAGTGCAATTTGTACAGATGACCTTTTGTCCCTGGTTCAATCTTGAGCCAAGAAGAGATATCTTGATGTGCTTCTAGCAAAATGCTCCCTCCTTTGGAAACAGCTGCTGGAAAGCCATGCCTTCACGCAGATGCTGGTCAGCACGTAGAAAATAAGACGAGTCAACAGATGGAAGTAGAGTTGCTGTCTTACAGAAATTATGACCCAGGTGGAGAAGCGAAACCAGACCTTTGCGTGGCAGTCGGCCTGGCTCACACGCCCTGACTGAGGAGGGTGTCCTGTTAGAACGGTGCTTTTACTCCCTGGCTAGCGTTTCCCAGTTTCTGGTTGAGGTTTTGTGTTTTTGTTTCTGGTTTCATTTTTCCCCGCGGTGGGACTTTGTACCGTTCCCTGTGAAATGTATATGGGCCCCGGGCTCATAAAGCAGTTCGGCCACGGCAGCCCGCCAAGTGTCCTGGAGGTCGGCCCCGCAGGCCCCTGCCCCCGCTCTGCCCCGCCCCACGGCAGTCGGGGGCGCCTCCCGAGACCCCCCGGGTCCCTCTGAGAGCACGATCAGGAATTGCTGAGTGGGAGTGGCAAGTCCGACTCTCACGTGCCGCTCGTCCAACTGCTTGTTTGTCCGTAAGCACAGTTGCAACACCACAGGCCTGCGGCGCAGGCGGGGTTGATGCCTCTGAAGAGCTCGAGGCTCCTGGGGCGGGGGGGCGGAGGGTCAGCAGCCCTGATGCAGCGGCCGGGCGGTGTCACCGCAGACGGAGGACAGCGGGGACGGTCGCGGACTCGGCGTGCAGGAGCCCAGACCGGCCTCCGCAGGCCGGGGGGGCCACAGAGCTGGCTCCCAGGACTCCTCCCCGGGAGGGCAGGGCGAGGGTCAGGCTCGTGACGCGGCGGCTTCCTCGTTGCTGATGGGCAAGGCTCGCGCAGACTGGCTGTCACACAGGATGCGTTTCCCTGAGGTGCCTCCAAGAGTGACTCCTGTGGTGTCAGCAGGGGGCTCTTTGACTGCTTCAGGGATGCTCAGGCACACTTAACTACGCACATTTTCATCCCGCCTGCGATGGGGTTAACCAGCACGGCCAGAAATCCGCCCTCCCCAAGGTTGACTGTGGGTCTCGTCATATAATAATAATAATCATAATAACAATATCCATCTACAGAGTCATAAACCGATAGTGGGGTAAGTAAGATGTTAGATATGTCACTTCTCCAAGTTTCCACAAGATAACTATGAGATGAGTGTTATTTACTCCTATTTTTAATAGAGGATATATATCTCATCAGTCTTTAATGTAGGGCAGACCCCGCCTGTGGAGCCAAAGGCACACTGTCAGATTAGACGCATTTATTGTTCCTTGCTTTGCCAGGTAGGCTAAAAACCCAGAAACCGATATATGCAGTCAAACAATGTGTACGTCAACAAAAGGCATACGTTGAATCTATATGCTGTCGAGATCCTGCTGGGTGAACTCTGTTCCCATCAATAAAATGGAATCAGCCCTCTCGGTGCTGCCGCCCCTGTGTCCAGCGTCCAGGTGACTGACGGGCCTTCGATGCAGGCGCAGCCCAAGTCTCAGTGACAGACACGCAGGTCCGATGAGCCCCCTAAGCCCCGGAAGGGCCCGATCCAGCGCGGCGTGATGCGCTGTAACTAAGAGGGAAGAACTGGAGTGAGCAGGCAGGGAGTCCTGCCCACGGCGGCCCCCTCCTGGGCGGGGCGGGGAGCTGAGGTCCGGGCTTGGAGGGGCACAGCGACTCTGGGCCAAAGTGCACCTGGAGTCGGGGTTCCCAGCGACCTCCCTCATGTTCAAGTCCATGGTCACGACCTAGGGCGAAGCGCTTCCCAGACTCGCGCGTCCTGAAGTGGCCGAATTACAGAGCTTCAGTGAAAGGGGCGTCATCATTCCTAATGCACATCACAGCCCTGCCGTCCCTTTTGGTACCTGAGTGGCACCCGGGGCCTCGGGGACGAAGCTCCTAGTGCACGGGCACGTGGTCCGGCGGGAATCTCGCCGGCCTCCCAGGACGCGGCCGCTCAGGCTTTCCATGCGCGAGCCTTCAAGCCCGCGGCAGGCGGGCCCTGGCGACCGCAGCCCGGGAGGGGCCGCGCTCAGCGCCTGCCGACTGGGCCACGGTTTGCGCGCCGCCCCGCCCACCGCTATTTTGGGAGCCCGCTTTTCCATTTTTTATCCTTTAAGTCCTGCGTTCACCACCTTTTTGTCCTTGGCCAACTTCCTAATTTCCTATCCTTTGATTTGCTTGAATGCGGGTTTGAAGGCATATTAGTATCTGAATCTCCGCTCTCGTTCGTGTTTTCTTAGGCTCCCCAAAATACTGCAGCAAACGGGGGTGCGTTTCTTTATCTCTCCCCTCGCCTACTCGCCAGGCCCGCGTGCCTGCACCAGACGCGTTTCCCCAAGCCTCCCACCTGATGCTGCTGCGTTCACAGTAAATCACACTCTCCTGCGTTTTATGGTGATCAGCCGCGCAGCGCTCTGGCACGCCATCGGAATAAAGACACATCATGGCACCAAATAATTAGGTTACTCAGCACGGCTCTCATCTGCCGTCTCATAACTCAGTCACCCCGGGTCTGCCTGGGCCGTATGGCGGCCCCACCGAGCGGGCGCTCGCACTGCCGTGCACGTTAAACAGGAGTCACGTTTGGGAGAGTTCTGCGCTCTGAGTGCCTGGCGCCCAGATTCTGTGTGGGGTTCGGGGCGCTGGAGCGAGAAACTTAACTTTGAGACGTGCGGTGGTTTATACCTGTGGTTGTGCTTTGGACATAAAATACGACTGCAGAAGCCAGGGGTTAAAACAATAGGCACCGGCAGCTGTAATATTCCCATTTCCACGTGCGCCGCAGCGTGGGCGCCATTTCCACTCCCCAAGTAACTCCTCTGCACATGCCAGGGCTGCTTAAACCTGCGCGTCAGCCGGGGGCGGCCGGCCCTCGCTGGTTGCTCGGTCCTTGGGAAGCGCGACTAGCTGTTTGATGGATTCAAAGCCCATGTTCCTCCAGTGCATTGAGAGTGTTCAAAAAAGACAGAGCGGGGCCCCCGCGCCTGAGAGGAACGCTCCTGCTGACAACACGTAGCGAAATTCACTCGGTTTGTGCAAGCAGTGCATGAGGCCGCGACTCATAGGTTTCCATTTCTGTTTGGTTCTCCTACCTCACCGCGCCCCCGCCCCCACGCAGATGCGCTTAAACTCTCTGCCTGGTGAGCAGGAGACCAAAGAGACACTGACTTGTCTGGACCCAGGACAGAGTCTATTGCCATAAAGTGTAAGGAAACGCGGCAGATAGCATTGCTGTTCTCTGTGAAGCAATTAAATAATTAGGAACCCGGCAACGGGGTCCCTATTAGCATAATGATTAAAACCAACTTATTATGGCGCCTTTACCAGACCTTTAGTTTCCTCACTGAAAGTTTACAAAAGAAGAATTACGCGCACGTCTCAGCCTTGCTAAGCCTGATCTGAAAGCAGTTCACCTCCACGCTCACGCCCTGCTACAGGGCGCAGCAACCTAACAGTCGTTCGTCAAACAGCCGCTGAGTGCATACCTAGGGCCCGCTTCCCTTTTCAAACAAAGCGGTTATTTGACTCAGCGACTTCCAGTTAGTTCACTGAATTGACTGATAATGTTTATAAATGGATGCTGTAGAGAGAAAAAGTCGAAGATTTCGGGGTAGACTTAAGATGGCGGGGGTTCTTGGAGAGCCCAAGGAGACAAATGGCAGCTACCGTGTTGGGGACACGCGTTTTCCTCTAGACTTGTGCTCAATATTTTTAACACACTTCTTAATTTGTTATTGCTATCAGTATCCATGTTTTATATATAAAATGTGTGTAGAAATCCAGCAAATGATCCCAAGTAACACAGCCAACAGGGGGAGCCAGACGCAAAGCAAACGCAGCCGAAGAGCCTCCGTGGCCTCCGAACCTGCTGCCCACCGCTCGCCTCGAGGCGCCCAGTCTCTTCAGAGAGTGAAGGCTTGTCGAAAGAGGCAGTTATACCAAGAGCGTGAAAGCAGTGCGGTGGGGCAAAGACTGCCTTCTCGGGCACGGCGCCGGCTCGGCCAGACAACCACATGCCCCACAATAAACACATAAAGGGTCTAAACACACACCCTACACTCTGCTCCAAAAATAGCGCGGAATGAGTTGCAGACCTACGAGGAAATCACAAAACTACAAAACTCCTAGAAGTCAACGCGAGGAACCTGAGGCGACCTGGGTCGGTGATGGTGTGTCCGTGGCAGCACCGAAGGTGGGTCCCTGAGAGGAAGACACAGGCGGGTCCACGTTGTTACAGTTGAAATCGGGTGTTCCGTGGGAGACGGTGCCAGCAGAAGGGAAAGTGAAACCATGGACTGGGAGAAAATATTTGCAAAAAGACAGAGAAGGGCCTACCATCTAAACTAGAAAAAGAACTCTTAATACTCAATGATAAGAAAACAGACAATTCCATTGAGAAATGAGCCAATGACCTGAACAGACACTTCACCAAAGAAGATTCATGACAGCAAAGAAGCCCATGAAAGGAGGCTCCGGAACAAATGCCATCAACAGCAAATTGAAACAATGCTGAGATGTCGCCGCGCTCCTGGTGGAATGGCCCCGATCCACAGAGGGACCTCGCCGGGTGCCAGCGAGGCCGGGGCGCGGCAGGAGGCTCGCGCGCTGCCGGTGGGAGTGAGCCGCGGTGCGGCCACTTTGGACGGCAGTTTGGTGGTTTCTTACAAAACTCAACACACTCTTACCATTCGATCCACCAGTCACACTCCGTGCTGTTTACTCAAACGAGTTGAAAATGTATGCGACGCAAGAACCTGCACATGGGTGTTTATAACAGCTTTGTTCATAATTACCCCAAATTTGGAAGCAACAAAGATTCCTTCAGTAGGTGATGGATAAATAAACTGTGGTCCATCAGACAATGAGACATTGTTCAGCATGAGAAAGAAGCCACAAAGCCATGAGGAGCCATAGAAGAACCTTCCATACAAGCTACGAAGCCACAGCAGCCAGTCTGAAAGGCTGCACCGTGTGTGACCGTGGCTTGGTCACGTTCTGGAAAAGCACACGTTACGGAGACGGGGAGAAGACTGTGGTTGCCAAGGAACGAGGGAGGGGAGCTGAGTGGGTGGAGCTCAGCATTCTTCGGACTGCGGAAGTACCGAGCGACGCTGTGATGGCGGACACACGCTATCATACGTCTTTCCAGCCTCACAGGACGTGGAGCAGGAGGGCGGACCTGGGGCAAACTCAGATTTCCGCCGCCAGTGCTGCGTCCACGCGGGTTCACCTGGTAGAGCCCACGGGCCGTCCGGGGGGAGGTTGATAATGAGGGAGCCTTTGGGTGTGGCCGTGAGCACTTTTCTCTCAACTTTCCTGTGAACCTAAAATTGTTTTTAAAAAAAAACTCTTAAGAAAATTCGAAACACAAGGCAGCATAAGGACTCCGAGAACGAACGATTCGGGAGAGAAGGTGCTCCCTCAGGGTCAGGGGACGGCCTCCTGGCCGTGGTTCTCGTTGGCCTCCCCAGACATGTCCTCCTGGTGTGGGGCATAACCGGCCTTTATATTCGGGGGCACTGGACTGTAGCGACCGGGAGGCGGGGCAGAGGGAGAAAGCTGCGTGTCCTCGCCAGGCGCCCTCGGACACAGAGCCGAGGTGAGAGTCACCTCTCCTGGGTGCTTCACTGCTCCGACCCTCTCCTGAGGGATGACAAGAGAGGTTCTCAGTAACCCACGGAGTGCGCCCCTCGGTTTGTCCCCAGGAGGTTGGGGCATGAGAGCCGTCAGAGCTGTTGGAAGCCGTCGACCTGAAGGGATGGAAAGGCGGGGCTTTATTTCGATTTAAATGAGCGTGTTCCGGGGTTGCCTTGTCGGTAGATCGTGCCCGTCATTTTTTGTAGCTTGTTAACATAAGGGATTTCTGAAAGGTAACCTATTAAATAACATGGAGATTGGCATGGATATTACACATTAATTGTGATCAAGTGCTACAATAATTGAAGTAGAATATCAATATTTGATCTAAAATGGATCCCAGGGGGATGTTTTACCTAACATCTAAACTGCGAAGAGTTAAAATTCATACACACTTTTCTACTTTTTATCTAACTCATTTTAATCCAATTTATTTTACATTTTCTAGAAATCAGTAAAATTAGACAGTCAATTAAAATTTCATGGTCTACAGTATTATCTTTAGACAAAACTGGAAGCAATACTCCAGTTAATAATCTAACTATAAAAATAGCAGTATTGCTCTAGTTTCAGCAATAAGAAATTATAATTGCCCAATGTCCTAATTTTTCATAGTTTAAGAAATTTAGCTATTGCTAATCATCAATGTCCTCAACCTTCACGAGAGGCAGCGGTTGATATCAAACCAAACAACCAGAACCTTCCTCCTTTTCTGGCTCCACGCTCGAATCTGCTTGTAGAGGCCTATTTCCTACATGTAGGGACATGAAATACTGGATATACATTCGATGAGTCGTTACGATCAGGTAGATGTGAACGCTAACGTCTGTCACATTTATGAGGTTTGAGTGAACAGGCTTCACGGGCGGCCCAGCAAAGCAAGCGCAGGAGGAGTCCACGTTGGCCTCTGTGTACCTCCTGAGCACGACACAAAAGCAGACATGTGGCCCAGGCGTTAGGGTCCCGGGACGCCTCTCACAGTGGTGTCCTTTGCCCTGGGCGTCACCCACCGCAGCTCAGCCGGCAGAGGCGAGGGGACAGGTCGGGGCGGCCGGGTGGCGGTTTGCTTCCCTGCGCCTGCCCTCACCTCCCGGCCGTGGGTGACCGTGGCGTCACGTGCTCAGTCACGCCGCAGAGCCCGCCTTCGGCCCCCGAGGTCACACGACGTGTGTGTGTGCCCATGTTGGTGGCTCTGTTTTCTACGTGTTCGGTTTCCTAGCAAAGTCTCCCCCGGCCGCCGGCTGTCAGGCACAGCCTGTCCCTCCCAAGTTCTCCTTTTCAGCTCACAATGCGGTTACAGGAAGGGCGCGGCCCGCCTCCAGGGCTTACCGCAGCGTTTCCTGTGGTTCAACGGTTATAATACATCTGCACGTGGAGATGTCTCAACGCGCTAATTTTTTATGGAACATTTTAAATGCAAGTGCCTTAATGTGTGATTTAATCATCTAAATGGAATACTGAGCTTTGGTAATTTGGGGGAAATTTTCTGTTCAATTGTGTAAACAGTTGAAATACTCCATTAAGGGGATACTTGAGAAGAGAGACTTGAGGAAAAGGGTGAGATTCTAAACGGCGGAGTGATTACCTGGGAGGGGCAGGGGGGGAGATGCACCCCGGAAGGCGCGCGTCAGCTCCGCGACACCAAAACTAAGACAGCCTGGTCACCGATCACCAAGCTCATAAAAGCCCTGGACGAACGGCTGAGTCAAGTCAGACGCGGGGTCTGTGGGCATCAGGCATGAGTAAGACCCAGGCGAGAACCAGAAATGCTAGTCGGAGACGTGGAGGAGAAAGCAGCCAAATTCAAATATCAGCCAAGAATAAGAATAAAATTAACCACCGGCACCTAATTAATTCAGCTCTCATCACAGTCCTAGTGCCATTCCCAAAATAAAAACGGGAGCGTTGTGGATCAGAACGTTACAGCACCAAGTTCGCAGGCAGGGAGCTGGGTGGCTTCGGAGAGGGTCTTGGGCACACACCGTGCAGGCCCCTCTGTTCCAGCTGAACTAGGAACTACAGCCTGACAGCACCTCCCTCCCTTGTTTCCCTTCACGAAGGTGGGGAAACGCTCTCATTGGCAGGACCAGAAGCTGGTTCATCAGAAGCCGGCCTAGTGCCTGTGACGAGGACTAGGCGCCTACAACAGCCGATGCCGTCCGTTCCTCGTGACCCTGCCGCACAGGTAACGTGGACGCGCCCCCGTTCCGGACGGGAATGCGGGAGGCCCGGGCTGCTGAGTCGCCCGCTCCCCGAAACACAAGCGTCGCCCACGGAGCCCAGGCGCAGCGAGCAGCCGTCCGCCCCGCCCCGTGTTCTCACGCGCTCTGCCGCCCGCGGCGCAGCCGCGTAGCCGAGGGCGACAAGGAGAGGCGCCCCTGTTCCGAGACAGACCTCGGGGCTCCCGGCCAGGGTGGCGGTGCAGGTACCCGCCCACGGTGCTCGCCTCCTTCCACGGCTCTACGAAAATCACAGCTAAACCACAGAGCAGCCGTCGTTTAGAACCACCGGAAATCTGGCGGAAGGGAAGTCCCACTGCTGAGGACATAAGGAAGAAGCCACAGGGAGGCTGGTCCACGCCGCAGTGTGGCAGACAAAAATCGGGAAGGAAGCCCCCCTGAGGAGCGAGGGGTCCCAGCCCCACACCAGGGCCCTCAGCCCAGGGTCCCAGTGCCAGGAAGAGAAGTCCCCGTGACTTCCAGCTGCAGAAGTCAACGGGGATTGGGGCTGAGGGAGACACAGCACAGCCGGATTCCCAGGCAGGCCCTTGAAGGGCCCACGCAGGGACTAACTCGGACTCACTCGCTCTGAGCTCCGGTGCTGGGACAGCAGCTCAGGAGGCGCCGGGGACGTCCAGGGAGACACCGAGTCCTCTGGCCTCAGGGCGCGAGCCGGAGGGGCAGCCATCTCTCGGACGCGGGGGCTGGCTGAGGCCGTGGGAGCCCTCCCACCAGAGCCGGCAGACAGGCACCAGCGATCCCCTGAGACCCCTTGCCACCCAACTAGTGGTCCCCCAAGCCATTTCCAGTGGCTTTTCCATGCAAGAGGCCTGCCGTGGCTCATGCTGCAGACTGTCCTAAAATCTGAACAGCAGCAGCGGGCGTCAGCGCCCTGTGTCTCTTGCTAAGTGTCCCCAGGCCCAGCACTAGTGGCAGCCAGTCTCGGTTTGCCGCCTGGCCTCTCCTTGGCACCCCAAGCCCAGCATGAGTAGTGGCCATTCCAGATTGCCTCGTAGCTCATGCCAGGTGGCCTCGGGCAGGGCACAGGTGGCAGCCGACCTTGAACTGCACCTCCCAGAAGGCCCCAGAGCCAGTACGCCAAGTGGAAAGCTTCCGGCCACACGAAAGCCCCACCCAACAACCTCCACAACGACATGCTCAGCGGCCGACTCAGAACCCCACTGAAGTATCATTAAGCTCTGCCCCGCGGGCTTGGCCCCTGCACAGCAGACCCTCCATGGTTGCCTCAGCCTGTCCTTGCAGCCGATAGGCCTGGGGGGGTGAATCCCTCTCATTAATCTGCCAACAGAAATCAAGGCTCAACTACAGCAGAAGAGGATACACAGCCCACACCGAGGTGGGGCACACCTGGGGTGCCCAGCTCGGGTGACGGGGAGGCTGAGCCCCTGGACCCTACAGGACACCTCCTATATAAGGCCACTCTACCCAGCCTGGGAGATGTAGCCGCTCGACCTAATACATAAAGACAAACAGAGGGAGGCTGCCAAAATGAGGAGGCAAAGGCGCACAGCCCAAATGAAAGGACAGAACAGAACTCCAGAAAAGAACGAAATGAAATGGAGACAAGGAATCTACCAGATGCAGAGTTTAAAACAGTAGTTATAAGAATTACCAGTGAACTTAGGGATGAGTAGATGAACTTATTAAGAATGTCAGCAAAAAGAGAGAAAACATAAAAACAGAGATATAAACCATAAAAAAGAACCAGTCAGAAATGAAGAATACATTACAGGGAATCAACAGTGGAGTGGATGAAGCCAAGAATCAAGTCAGAGATTCGGAAGATAAGGAAGCAGAAAACACCCAATCAGAACAGCAAAAAGAAAAAAAAAAGAATAGTAAAAGGAGCCTCTGGGACAACCTGAAGCACACCAACATTCACGTCATAGAGGAGCCAGAAGGAGAGAAAGAGAACAAGAAATTGAAAATCCATGAAAAAATGACAGAAAACTTCCCTACCCTAGTGAAGGAAATAGACCTTAAGTCCAGGAAGCACAGAAAGTCCCAAACAAAGTGAATCCAGAAAGGTCCACAGCAAAACACATTAAATTATAATTAAAATGCAAAGGTTAAAGACAAAGTGAATTAAAAGTAGCAAGAAGAAATCAATTAGTTACCTACAGGGGAGCTCCCATAAGACTGTCTGTCAGCTGATTTCTCAACAGAAACTTTGCAGGCCAGAGTGATTGGCATGAAATATTCGAAGTGATGAAGAGCAAGGACCTATAGCCAAGATTACTCTACTCAGCAAAGCTGTCATTTACAATCAAAGGACAGATAAAGAGCTTCCAAGACAAAAAAAAAAAAAAAAAAAAAAGCTAAAGGAGTTCACCACCACCAAACCAGTATTATAAGAAATGTTAAAGGATCTTTTCTTGAGGATGAAAAACCAGTAAAAATATAAATAATAAGATGGCAATAAATACAGATCAACAATTACTTTAAATGCAAGTGGATTAATCCTCTATTCAAAAGACGTAGGGTGATTGAATAACAAAATAAGACCCTTTTATATGTTGCCTACAAGAGACTCACTTCAGGTCAAAATTATTCATGCAAATCTCCATTTTTATCACCAAAATGATTGTATTTTCCCCTTGTTTTCAGACAGCCAACCTTTTTGGCTGCGTGCCAGAGATGCTTATAGGAAATAAAGATATAATATTTTGATATATTGTATTTATATGTCCTTTTCAGCCCCCTAGATACAATGAAAATATATTCTAAAATATTACAAAAAGAATAGAAAAAAATCAGTATTATTCTCCATGAATGTTAGCAAAATCATCAATTAACATGTTGCAGTTAATTTTACACGTGCACCCTTCCTTATCTGCAAACGTCAATAGTTTTGTACAACTTGGTCTCATACGGATTTTTAAAAATAATTTCTGCTAAACCAGGTTTGGTGTTTGACAGAACTGGGTATTCTCACTTTTCTTCAATATTTTTTGTTTGATTTTTCTACATAAAATCAGGGCTCTGATTAGGTGGTTTGGCCCCCATCTACATTGTCACAGATTAAGTTTTCTTGCTACATTTTAAAATCTCTTATTAATCAAAAAAACATTAAATGATAAGTTGAAATATTCATACTTCCGATCATGTGATAACATTTGCAGTTAGAGTTAAATATCTGGATCATATATCCTAGGTCACTAGGGAGATTTATTGTTTAATCTATTTTTAAATAAATTATAAATCAGCTTGGTTATTTGTTTAATTTCATGAATCATTTAAATCTAGCTTTTTATTATATATGTTTTTGCATATTGATCTTATGAAAACAAGATGGATAATCTTAGAAATAAAGATAATCTCTATAGACTATCCTTGGTTTGATTCATAATGAATTGATCAGTACTTCTCAAATTTTATTGTGCATACCAATCACTCAGTTTCTTGCAAAATGTAAAGTTTGAGTCACCTTTTGAGAAACAAAGTCCTAAGACTCTCTGAGGGCGTCTAAAGACAGCTCAGCAGGAGCTTCTCGAGTATCACGTGAACACGCAGACTTAGCTTCCTGGCAGCAAGGCCACGGCTGTGGGGAGCGTGCGGGGGCCGGCGACACAGGGGCAGGACACCCCACCTTCCCGACGGGCACGCGTGGCTCGGCCTTGGCCAGCCTCAGCTTTCCTCAGCGGTCGGCGCCCTCGGTATTCCTCAGACACCAGGCGCTTGAGAAACGTCGCGTAAGATTCCAGAAGAAATAAGCAGCGTCGATAACGGCACTTCTCACTCAATTTAAGCAGCATCACTGGACAGATACTATGATCCGGGGAAGGGAGACGCACTCAGGGTAACAACAGCGCTTGTTAACGGGGATTGTTCCTTTCTGAAAGTTAAGGAAACAGTTACGTGATACATCAACCGGCATTACTAGCTGGAAAATTTGTCAGAGGGCCTTCAGATATCAGCAGATGTGGTTTTTGTTCTTTTAAAATGTTTTATTAGACAAAATGTAATGGCTTTATGTGGCTGAAAATTCTTAATTATTCCTCAATCTAGAAGTAGGTGAGGCACACAAACCTCCTCAATTTGACTTCTTTGAACTGCAGCAGCTAAAGCAGCGCAGTTGGCCAGACACGCGCGGCCTCGCGCCGTAGCCTTGTTCCTGTGTCAGCGGTTGCATGATCCGGTTGTTAATGTGAATTGGGATCCAGAAACCAGACGTTTCAGGAGTTGAGTAAGATATCAGATGTCTGCTGTCGGGCAGCAGTCCAAGACAATGACTTTAAACACTCCGATGACGCACCACGAACCCCCGGGCCCCAGAGGCAGCCCCCTTCTCTAACCCAATGACAGCGCAGGACGCGTCGCGCATAACCCACCCAGCCGCAGTAGCCGGTTTTATACAAACTGCAGTTGACGGATATGCACTGTGTTTCAAATTGGGTAATTAATTATATTAGTTGCATTGCATGTAACACATATTAGAAACGACGGTATCTTTGCGCTGCAACAAATGCTATTTTGTTGTTGGTGATGGACGTGATGCGTCTAACAACTGTCTGCTCTTCAGAACTATTGGCCTCAAAAACTTGTTTTCACCCCTTATCTTTGTACAGTCCTGGATAACCGCTCGTTTTTCAGCGGTGTGTTTTTACAGGTGGCTGATTAAATGTATAAGACATAAAATGGGCATATGCTTTGTTTTTCGTGTGTGTGTGTGTCCTTATAAAAACATTTGAAGGTGATTTTGTCAAGAAACCAGTCTCAGAGTTTGCCCCCTTACAACAGCATTCCGGTGTTTGCTCTTGACTATATTTAAGTTTCAGGGAAAATATAGCAAGAATCATTTTTTGAAAGATTGGGACTTCTTAACTAGCCGTCCCTCAGGGCGCACGGTAAGAGTGCATGCATTTGAAGGGCGCCTCCGTAGGCCTGATTCAGGAAGCCTTCCTCCTTTCTGCTCCGCTGGGCCCCACAATGGCAGCGTGTGGCTACAGAACCGTGTGGGTGGCCCTTCAAGGCTCCACCGGCAAACACCGTCATGGCTGCGCGCCCTGCTGTTTGGAGGCTGGAGGGGACAAATGGGAGCAGGCTGGTAAAACCGCAGCCTGCGCAGCGCGAAAGCTGACCTCTGCTCTTCTAACACCAAGTTCCGCCTTCCCCAGAGAGCGGGCTTTCGGAAGCGTTCAGGGAATAGTTGCATTTGTTACTAATCAAGCTCTCGTCTGATTTTTAATGTGCTTTGACATCAGCGATGCTCACTCCGGGCGCAGCCTGGTAATTATCAGTACCGTCTCGGAATGCGAGCGCATGGCATTCACTCTAACGTGCGGCCTCCGAGACTCTGATACTGGAGAGCTCAGTGCGAGGAATAGAACACATTCCTCTCGTCAACAACACCCACGGCTGAGTAACGTGTTAAAATGGACGCATGCGCGGAGGACCTCGATTTCAAAGGGCCTGCCTTCCACTCCTGTCGTGTTTTCCTTTCAGGGTGTCGCTCTTAGAGGACGGCAGCCTGAAGATACACAACGTGACCAGGTCAGACGCGGGCCCCTACACCTGCGTGGCGACCAACCAGTTTGGCGTGGCCAAGAGCACCGGCAGCCTCGTCGTGAAAGGTACCTGGGCCCCGCGTCAGGCTGCTGAGCCCGGGAGGCGCAGGGGCGCACCGCGCCCGCCCTCGCAGGTCACGCCCTGTGTGAGGGAAACATGGGAGCTGTGTCCCGCGTTCACGAGCGGCACGCGCTCTCTCCCCGTGGCCTCCCAGGCCCGCGTGAACATAGGTGAGCACTTAGTGGTCAAAATGCCAGCAGGCGATGACATAGATTTAAACCCGGCACCTAAAATACCTAACCCTTCACAAATGCCTCAGTGTTGGGGGCCGTGGACGTTGACAAAGTCCATGGAAAATGTTTTTCCGAAACTCTGATTGTGTAGGAACTTTTTACCTGGGTACAAGGCTGCCTGGTTCATAACCGGCCCGTTCATTTCTACAATTCCAGGTACACAGAGGGGGCGAGGCAGGCTCTCCTGCTCACACATTACTGAGCAGTTCGTGTCAAAGAGGAGAAAGTCACAGCGTTAGTGTCCGGCAGGTCACTGACAGACTGCCGTCACAGTGACCAGGGCCTCCCACAGTGTGCGGGGGGGCCTGCAGGCATCAGGCCGAAGGCGCGGGCACGCAGCGCGGGCAGGCGGCGCCCGCTCCCTGGCTGGGCCGCCGGGCCGTCCGGGGCCGGGCTCACCAGGCCAGCCTGAGCGCCGGGAGCCACGTCTCACTGCCCCCCGGATGACAAAAATGATGGTCTTGGTAAAGGAGTTTAAGCGGCTAATGAAGCCCAGATGATTAAATTCAGCCATGGGTGCTTTATCATCATTTCTTATTGAAAATAAATGTATTGGTAAAAAGTAGCTCGCTGGTGCCCTTCAGCTACCCTTCCCACTGCCCCGGGGCCCGACCGCCGCCGCCCCGGCGGTATCTCTGCCAGCGCGGTCCCCGCCTTCCTGCCGACAATTGTCTGAAATGCCCGGGAAAATGGGACCCGTGTACCTTGTGTCAACCAGTGCGACGCATTCTGCAAACTTCACTTTCTTAACATCGTATGGTCATCAGATTTTTAAGACAGAGGTGGACTTAATGCTCCGAGGAGTGTGGGCTACGTTGAATGACAGGGTGTCTCTCCGGTGCATGTTTGGCAGCACCCCACACTGACGAGTGTGAGAGCCTGGTCGGCAGGGACCGCACGTCCATAAATGGAGAGGAAGGGAGATGCGGTCCTCCTTGCAGATGGGGAAGGGGCGGGGCCGCATTCGCCTAGCGCGCACGCACAGCAGCAGGCCGAGACCTGCGGAGGGCAGAGAGCCTTTGCCCTTCGCCTTTCCCAGGATGGAGAAATCCAGGGTGGGGGGTTCAGGTATGAAAAAGGGGGGCGGGAGACCTCAGCAGTAGAAAGGCAGGCTGTCCAAGAGAGTTCCCGGGGCTGCGTGAGCCGGACCGATGGTTTTGCTGCTAAAACACAATGTGGGAGGTCCTTTCGCACCAGAGATTAGGAAGAAGTCAGTTCCCGAGTCGACCGAGCTGATGAGAAGTGTCTCTTCCTCGCGTGGGTCTGGAGCCTTCGGGGGCGACGCTGCGGCTGACGAGTCGTTAACGGGAGAGAGAGCAAGGAGGCTCGCCAGCCAGGAGGACCCCGGGGGCACGGGGCGCGCCCAGCCCTCAGGCCGCAGCGGCTGTTTCGGGTGTGCAGCGTGGCTGTGCCTTCCGCCGGGATCTCCGCTGCTACTGGGAGGGAAGAACTGTGATTGGTCTGTGATATTGCCAAGTCCGCAGGGACTCGACTCTGCATTATAATAGTATATGCCTCTGTTCGACCATTTTCTTGACTCTTAAGAGCGCAGGCACCTGGTTGTTTGTTAAAGCAGTTGCGTGTGTGGGCGTGTCCTCCTCTCGTACCCCCATCGGATTGGCATTGCTCAGCCAAATATAATTTCGTTCCTCACACCAAAATCGGCATATAGTGACCTCCTGGTAATAGCGTGGTAAAGAGCAAATGAGAAATTTCAGTAAAGCTGACAAAACAATCATCTCTCCTTGAATTTCTTTATCAGCCTCAGTCATGCAAGAAATGTCCTTGTTCGAGAGCTTGTAAAAAGATAATAGTTACAAGAGCAAGATGTTTTCCAGCTTAGTTTTTAGCTGATAAGGCTTATCTGAGTTCAGAGGATTCGGGAGTCGCCTGCCCCGCGCACGTGAATGTCTGTTTCGCTGGTGCAGCAGCGGGAGGCCCTTCCCACGCAGGCGTCAGGCGCGCAGGGAGCGCCAGCCGCGCCGGGGGCGGGGCCGCCCCATGTCTCGGAATGTGTCATTTTCCACAGGCACAGAGAGGGAGCCGCGGGGGAGAGAGCTGGTGGGTTTCACATTGAAGGACTTGGGTTACGATTACAATGTGACTTACACCAAGAGGTGCATGAAAATCACCTAAGAGGGGAAATCATTCGATCTGGCCTTCGACAGATTATTAAAAAGCAGAGAAACAGCGGGCTATAAAAATGATCTTGTTTGCTGGTGACATTTGTTTTTGTTTCCCCACCGGAGAAGTTTCGGATGTTCAATTATAGGCCTCATTGCTTCAGCATTATTTTCAACGGAAATGCCGGAACTTGGAAAAGCATATCTAATGTGCAAATTCCGTTTATTGCTGTTCATTTGGCTGTTTAGTCTTTGGGAGAGTCTCCGCTGCGCCAGCGCAGGTTGCCCGGCCGTGCTCCCTGGCAGGACGCGTGTGCACCCCCACACGGCCAGCCTTCGCCGAGGACATGCCCTCCGTGTGGGCACCTGGGGGCTCGGGCTCTGAGCGGCGGGAGGCGGTCTGAGGGGTCTGCGTGTTGAGCCGGCCTCGAGGAGAAGCCGAGTTTGCCGCGTCAACGCCAGCGCCGTTTCCCAGGGACGACAAGGCGGGCTGGGGGTCCCCGGACAGCTTGTGGGAACAGCGCCGCAGAGACGTCTCCCCGTCCCACTGCCATGCGCCCCGATGTCTAATTCTTCACCCCAGTTTCTGCAAAGAATGATGTAAAACATTTTCCTATAATGAAGACTTTGGTTTCAAAATTATTAATTGAAGGAATTTTAAGGTGAAAAAATATATAATGAATTTTGATACTAGCTAGAAATGAAATTTTCTTTCTCCCTCCAATATTGAAAATAATGCTGCGTGAATGTTTTTTTAAGGCATGATTTCCATTGCACTGTGTTCTTCCCCATCACCATCTCTCCACGTACACCCTCTCCCACCTCCTCCCCGCCCCCCACTACCAAGTACCATTTTTCGAATGTGCGCCCTGTCCCAGGCACGCAGTCTCCACTCGCACGGGGGAGACTGAGGCACAGGGGGCCGAAGCTCCCGGCCCGAGGTCCCCGTGTGAGGACGCAGCAGACGTATCCTCCCTTTCTTTCCATCTTCCAGCACAGCTGCACTAAAATAAGTACACGAGACACTCTCATGTGACATTAAGTCTAGCAACATAAAAACACTATAGCTTGCGGGTGTTAGTGCTTCCCCTAAATATTTCAGCTTTCATTCATTAGACAGAGTCTACTCTGTGCTTACCCTCTTTTTCATTTGAGGTTAGCGTTATATAAATCTTAAGTGTGCACTGGCTGGGTTTTGGCCAATCCACACACCTGTGTGTCCCCAAACCACGTCACACAGAAAGCACCGCCTTCGCCCTGTGGAGCTTGGCCCTGCGCCCCCCACAAGTGTGACCTCCACAGGCGCCCTGCACGCACGGTCTCCCACTAGGGGCTCGGTGCCTGGCTTCCATCACCTGACGTAAAACCCTCGCATTCTGCTTCCTGTTTCTATTAAAAATAAACAGGTGACCACGAGAATCAGTGGTGTGATTACATTATAAGACATAAAAATGCCAAATCGCTACATGGCATGCCTGAAATGAATATTGCCAATTTAATATTGTATGCCAACTATACTTAGATTAAAGAAAAAAACTTAACCATAAAACAATCTAAGAGAACAAAACAATAATTGAACCAAGAGCAGGTTTTGTCCTTCTGGTAAAGGTACCACGATTCTATTTCTAAAGAGCCAAGTGGTCACTTAGGGTCCGGGACTATTGCAGGATCAATGTATGTCATTCCTACGGAAGAGACCCTCAGACCCAAGTTCAGGGTTCAGTCCACGGACCCTGAAAAGTGAAGGCGGCGGGTATCAGAATCTCCCGGGCAGCGGAAGGCAGGGTGGAGAAGCGACGGATAATCTAATAAATCACACTCAGCCGGAGTCTCCTCCCCGGGCTCTCGCTGCCTCTCCCCTCGCTTCCCCTCACCCAACGTCAACTCAGAAGAAAGCATCCTTTTCCCACCAGGTCCTGCAGGAGGGAACAAAGAGCCCCCTAACCCCAGCCGCTACACACGGACAGGATTCTCCCGCCGCCGCATTGCTGCTTCGCTGGCTGAGCAGACCCCATCTCTGTCTCAGAAATACAAGTGCGATGCTATAAATAGTTGTTGCCTGTTGCGTGCACCAGCTTAGCGAGGAGTAGCTGGTGTGGCGGAGTCACTCAGCAGAACCCACAGTGCCTGCTCGGGGACAGAGCTGTCGGTACCTGTTTTGCTCATTTGTGAATACAGAAGATCTGTTTTTGCATTTCACACTATTACTGGCCAGGGAAATGTGAGGGTTACCTTGCAGGATCCTCAGACATGTTCTCGCATTCAGACCCCTCGCATTTTCAATAATTGCTTTCTCTCGCCAAGGTCTCCGTGTGTTTCTTTTACTTCTTGGTCCTTTGTCCGGAAAAAGTCCAGCCATCGTTAATGTAACAAGAAGGGTTTGCATGGCATCAGTGTCACCTGGCAGCCGAGGAGTGTGGGCTGGAATGTGCATGTGTGCACAATGACACGTCCACTGTATGAGTCAGTGGGGGCGGTAGATGCCATTGAGTGAGCACGTGCACTGTGTGGCTGTCGCATTGAAAACGACTGCGTGAGCAGAACAACGAATCTGCATCCAGTTTTGCGTTAAGCCTGAACATTCCTTCGCAGAAACTCTTTGGATGACTCGGAAGGCCTTTGGGGATGATGCAGTGGGTGCCGCACAAATAAAAGGGTGGCACAAACACTTCAAAGATGGCCGAGAATCTGTTGGAAGTGACCCACGTTCTGGGAGGCCTGCAACAAGCAGGGCCCCTGAGAACATTGAACGTGTACGGGCTGCAATCAACAAAGATCGGCAACTGACAGCGCCAGAGCTAGAAGCTGCCCTGGGGATCCCCAAACGGCTGTGCCCGGGGCTCTGGCTCAGGATCTCGGCATGAACCTTGTTGTGGCAAAATCTATTCTGTGGCTTCTGCTGCCAGGGCAGGAGGCCCATGGTGCTGCAGTTGCTAATGACACTTGGAGAACTGTGTGAGGTCCCACGTGCCTACGTGAAGGGGACTGAGGTGTCATTGTGCTATGTACAAAATTTCTTGCATCTTGTATCTTCCCCAATAAATGTCTCTCTCCTGTTATGTGGCTGGATACATTCTGGACAGCCCTCATATCATGTCCTGCATCGTTCAAACGTGGGAGTGGAGGAGGGATGGCTAAACGGGAGTGCGCGGACCACGAGGACCCTGGGCAGTGGCGTTCAGCCAGCCCGGGCTTGGGGGTGGGGGGCGGCAGGTGGCGGCCGCAGGGAGGCGCGCGCCCGCACAGTGCTAAGCAGGCAACGCGGCGCCTGGCGGAGGGGACGGGCAGCATCTGGCATCAGCCCCAAGAAGGAAAGTATTAAATAAAGATTAGCGACGCGTCTGCTGCTGGCTGGCTGGAGGGACCCAGCCGACGCCTCCATCACACCGATGTGCATGTTGGTCTGTCTCCTCCACTCCGGTTCACGTCAGCGTCTTCCCTCTGACTGCCGTCTGGTGTTGGCTCTCCCGAGTCAGTCATTCTCATGTTTGCTTTGTGGGCTTAGCCTCCTATGGACCTGACACGGACGCGCTCCTCGAATCGGCCTCGCTGGTGTCCCCTGCGCATCAGCCGGCCGCCTGCGGGCCAGGCGCTCCCTTCCATGGCGCAAACGCTGGCTTCGGTAGGCTGGGTGTTTGAGACGGAATTCAGGAGAGACGCAAGTTTCCTGAGGTTTCTCCTCTTTGAGAATGTCTTTATTCTGGGCTTCCATTTGACGGATGGTTTCGCTGGAGAGAGAGTTCGAGGCTGGTAATCAGTCTTCTGAAGGTGGAGCTGCCACTCTGCTCTGAAAGCCGGGCCCTGCGGACTCCCGGTTCTCGTCGGGGGCCTCTTTGCTTGCCCGCCCCCCAGAAGTCTGCTCCCCTGGTGTCCTGCAGGCTGGGGAGCCCGGTGCCGGTCTGCTCACAGCCCTGCTCCGGGCGTCCGGGGCCCGCGGCCGTGCTGGAAGCTCATGCGTCTTAGTTCCAAACCGGCTTCCTGAGCAATTTAATAACTCATTCCACTTCTTTTTCTGAGATACATACCATTTAAAGTGAGATTTCCTCAACTCGAGCCATGTCTGTCTGCCTGCCTGTCTGCAGGTTGGTATGTTTAACATGTGTGCATGTATCTGTGTGTGTAATTCACTGTATTTTCTATATTTTGATGTATAGTTCATATACAGCTATATAGGTTATACCTAGACCGATCGGTTGATAGATCGATAGGTGTTTGTTGCCCTTCCCTTGGATACAGTTTATAGATTTTCTGCTTTACCTTCTGGGTGATAACTGTATCTTCCAGAAATTCTGTCCGATATTTGTCATTGCTAGTTTTCAAAATTTGCGTGTCCTTTTATTTTTTTTCACTGTCCCTTTAAATAGTGTCTTGTGCTTTTTCTCCCTCTGACAATATCACTGATAGTTTTCCTTTCTAGTTTATTTTTCTTGCAGTCTCTGTTGTCCCAAACGGCTTTCTTCTTCTTTTGTAAGGCCCTCTTTTTCAGTGAGGGCCACACGAGATCCTTGTGAGTCGCAGCTGTTTGCTCAGGTTCACGGGGCGAAGCCAGCTCTCCCACGGGCCCCGAGCGGGTGTGGGGCGGTGGCCGCATCGCACGCCACGCTGAGACGCGGGGCGGATGTTCCTGGGGAGACTCGGAAGGGTGCTGTATTCGGGTCTTCTTTCTTAGGACAACATCCCCACCTCCCGCCCCTGGTCTCCAGCCTGGCGAGTGAAGGACCTGCAGCCACACCCTCGGAGCCGGCGGGGTGGGGACGGGGGCGGGGGGGGGGCTGCCAGGCCTGGGTCTCTGCGCCTGGCCCGGGGCCCTTCGGGCCTCGCTCCTGCCGGCGGCCGGCGGCCCCTCCAGCTGCCCTTTCGGCCTCCCGCGCCGAGCGGCCCCGGCGGCCCCTCTCGCCCGAGCCTGCCGTGTCCCGGAACGACATGGGAGAGACCTCTGTCCGGACCCGCTGAAGCAGCCTTATCCCAACAGCCTCACACCCGTTACCCACCACAAGCACAGCTAGTGTGTTTTTGTTATAAATGCCAATAAAGGAATGAAGAAAGTGTGAGCGTAGCCACGGTGTTTGCACCGTGAGGGACAATTCTCTGGAGGAAAGCAAAGCGCAGCCGGGGGAGCCTGACTTCGCCGTGGCCCTTCCCCCAGCAGTTTGCCAGTTTCTGGATTTTGTGAATGAGAAGTACAAGACAGCCAACAGAAAGCAAAGGTGTCGAAGCGGAAATGCCGGTTGTCTCTCAGTGCAAGGAAGACAGGCACCGGGGCTCAGAACAGCGCCGCGGACCGAGGCCTGCTAATCAGCTCGGCCCTGAGCCGAGGACCCTGAAGGACCGCGTCCCCGTCAATAGCAACAGAACAAAACTAGCCAGTCCCTAACGTTCCTGAGAATCCGACTCAATTCGTATCAGCTCCCACCTGGATCCAGTTCGTTTTCAGCGGCCTCCTTGAAAAAAGTGAATGTCTTTGGAAAACTGTAATTAAATAAACACATTCAATTTTGACCTACAGGAATTGGTGTTCAATAAAATGCTACCAGAGATAGCGGCAGCCAGGAACAAATGTCCGAGCCAGAGAAGGATCCACCCCCAGCAACAGCTGATCGCGATATGGAAGCTATTAGACAAGGGCTTTAAAACAATTGTGATTAAAGACGGTCAAAAATAGATGAGAAGATGAAACATTTAAGAAGAGAAATGCCTCCTATAAGAATCGGTGGGAAGTTCCGGCGCTGAAAAATAAAACAGGTAAAATTCAGAGCACGACAGAGTGATTTGATGCAAAGTTAGATCTTGCCGACAAGAGGAGCGCCGCAGGGGGAGGGGGTGGCGGAAAATGTCCAGGCTGCAGCGCACAGAGAGAGCCGGGGACCGAAGGGACTCGGGCGACGTGCTGAGTTGGGGGATGGGGGGGGGGTGTAGCGCCTCACAGTCTGGAGACGCGAGAGAGAGAGGAAGGCCTCGGCAGCAGTTGAAGAAATATTTGCCATCGGCTGAGAAAAATGAAAATGACAGCAGGCATCCTACTCCGGGAAGGTACAAAGGGAAGGGTAAATAAGCACCGAGTGGTGACCGCAGAGGGAAGAAAGCTCGTCCTGTAGAAAAGCTACATTGTCTCCTGAAGGACAACCCTCGTCGGAAAGTAGAAACGGCAGCAGACGTGAAGGAATCCAAAGACAGCGGACTGACCCGCGCAAAGGGCTGAAAAATACCACCGGTAGGAACTGTGTTCCTGGCAAAAATATCCTCCCCTGCAAGGACAAAATACAGACGCTTTTAAACAAACAAAACCTGAGAGGCTCCATCCCTTTCAAATATGCGTGAAAATGCTAACGCAGCTTAGATATTTAGAAGGAATGTGATTCTAGAATGCAGCCTGTAAATGGAAGAAGAAACTGAGTGTCGCGAAGGGTTAACATGTTAATAGGCAGGATGCGTTGAGATCTGAAGAATTCGCAGGAGGACCACATCTTAAAAGTATTTATTTCTAGTCCTCACAAGTTAACTAGCAAGAGAAAATATCGGAGAATTTTGTCACCTGCTTGAAGTGCTATTTATACACTAGTTTCCTTTATATTGGTATCTTAGCAACATTTCCGATAATGTCAGAGACAAATGAAGGCAGAATCACACGTGTGAACAGAGGGAGAAAGGTTCGGTGATTTTTCTCACGCATTTCTCCGTTTTTTGAGAGGAATAGATAACTTCAGAGACACCTGAGCGGTAATTATTCTGAACAGCGACGCCAAAGGAGTGTCACTCACAGATGGAGGTTTCAACCGAGTTGATGGTACTAAAGAAAAAGAAACAAAACAAACAAAAATACATTTTATGGATGGTCAGGAGCCCAGTTTCACGTTGGATCAGCAGCCCTTGGCTTCTGCAAAAACCGTTAGGGGTCATGGTATGTGTCAAAGTGCGTTTGGCCACTAATACAGGAACAAGTCACGCTGGTGTTTAAAGAAGTCACACTAAGCAATTCTGACAAAAGTTTTACAATAATTAGTTTTCATGTCTCCTGAGGCGCTCGTAACCAAAGATGTGTTCTGGAAACAGCATACACTATGAACAATGCTAATGTGGGTAAAGCCATTCATTGAAACAGCATCTATTTTATTAAACCTTCCATTATACTCGGTAAGGATAGGACTGTAAGCTCAAGTCCCTTTCCTATGATTTTTATCTCACCGAAATAGCCTGAAAAGGGTAAACGTTGAAGTTCTGTAACTTTATGGGCTCTTCCGAATGCTGCCGTTTAGCCGTAGGCCGATCGTCCAGAAGCCACCAGCCCTGGCCTGTCTCCGCTCCCTCCTGCCCTCCTTCCCTGTGCGTGTCTTCATTGCTGCTGAAAGCGACCAGCACAGAAAAGCAGAGAAGGCAGTAGCGGGGACTTCCGCGCGCTCCTCAGAAAGCGCCGACGGTCAGCAGCTCGTGTCCAAATCTGTGCCCCTTGCGCCCTCACCGCCCTCCCCGAGGCCCGCCCCAGACGGGTAGCGGCGGGTCCCAAACACCGCATGACTTCATCGTCAATATTCCTGAACGTATCTTTAAAAGGTGAGGGAGCCTTTTTGAGATAGCAACAAAACTGGAGTCCTTATTTTAAAAATTAAGAATCATTACTAAATTATATTTGGGCGATTGTCTCCTAAATATGTGTGTGCATCTCTCTGTGTATATATGCACTAAAACAGTAATGCACACACATACATGCTCACATGTATGTTAATCACTTTCTCCCATGGAAGCGGTATTTCCAAACATTGTTTCTCAGAATCCCTGATACTGCAAGATGGATTAAACACATTCCATAATCTAGGAGATGTAGAAAACCTAAAGTTAAATAATAAATGCTAAGAAGTTGTTTTTTTTTAAATTCAGGAATTAGACTTTTTAACAAGATAAAATGTACTATAAATCTCTAAAAGCTGATACAGCATGCAAAATTAATCTCAGTTAAGTAACCCGGGAAGCTGTTATTTATTTCTTTGATGTATTACTAACCAATAACATGTTCTTGGGCATGACTTTATCCTGGTTTCAAAGCATGAGAGGCTTTCTGACTGCATATTTTACCTGGCTTGGCTTTTCCTGAAGCAGAAGTTTCAGGGTCAGGCGTCAGATCTCGAGGCGCGCTCTCCCCGAGCCTGCGCCCTGGCCCGGCCACACGGAAACCCTCTGGGGAAGCCCAGGTCCCAGGCCCCGGGGGAGCCAGAGTCAGCGTTTCTGGGGGAGCTGAGGAACTCACCATTTGAACGCACTCTCCAGAAAATTCTCATGCACTCCGAAAGCTTTTTAACTAGTGGACTAAAATTTTTACAAATACTTAAGGAATGTGTAGGAGAATAAAATTATACCAAATACAATGATTAACCTATCCCTCTGTGGTTTTTTTTCCCCCAGAGAAACGGGCTTAAAGAATTTCGCGGTCTGCCCAGGGGTAGAGTCTAGCATAGCCGATGTCTCTCCTCTGTAGCTGGCTGTCCCTCGGGCTGCTTGAGGACAGCCCAGTGTCACGCATGCACACGTGTGTAGCTGGGAGGGTTCATGCCATTCCTGTCCTCGTCCTGTGGGGTCCTCCAGCCCTGGGGACGGAGCTGAATGGCCTTAAAACGCCTCTCTAATATTCGAGTTACTCAAGAACTTGAAATAGATGCTAAGAACTCATTCATGGACTGAAGCAGAGTCCTTGTTCCTTCCTTCAAATAGCATCGCACGCATGTCCCTGCTGCCCGAGCCCCGCCCCCGTGGCTCAGTCTCTGGGTGGCCGCTGTGGGGTCCGGGCCGCAGCCGGCGGGGACTCCGACGCGGGGTTGTCACAGTGAGGACTGATGGGACACCTGGCCGGGACACCTGGGCGCTGTCCTTGAGCCTGGTGGGCGGAGCACGAGGACTGGTAGAGAAAGTGCTGATGCTGTGACTGACATTTCTGGAGGGAAGGCTTTTTATATGATAGATGCGTGGTTCTAACACTGCAAAGTCCGGGTAAAAAGAGAAAACTTTGCATGTTGCGTCTCCAGCTAACGTGGGAAATGATCATCGCAACTGCGTCAGAAATAGAATGTGTTGTGCTCACATTCGTCAACATGAACCTAAAATTATAAGCCCCTACATCCACCACTGTCGCTGTCGTCTTAGGGATGCAGTTTGGGCCGTAGTGTATGGCGCCGGCATAGGCCGCGCGGAGCAGTAAGCAGCGTGTGGAGTGCAACGTGGCTGGGATTCTAGGGGAAAAACGGTGTGTGTTCTCCATGCACGGAATACTGCCACGGACCTTTTATTGTAAACGTTTTTTCATACGAAGTATGAATTAAGCCGTGCATTTCGTTTTATTAAAAGTAATAAGCCAAGCGGATCGATGCAGCAGTATTTGAAAAAAGGGAGTGAAATGCGTCCTGCCGAAGGCAGCGGGACCCCGGGACGCCCGCGCCGCCCAAGCAGCCGCACGCCCTCGCCCTCGGAGGACGGGCTCCGCGCCCGCGCTGCGCGGGGTAAGCTGTCCCGGTAACCGCGGCCTTTCCCCGCAGAGCCGACCGTCCTCACGGTGCCGCCGTCCCCGATGGACGTCACCGTCGGCGAGAGCATCGTCCTGTCTTGCCAGGTGTCTCGCGACCCCTCGGTGGACGTGGCATTTGCTTGGTCTTTCAATGAACACATCATCGACTTAGGAAAGGGAGTGGCCCACTTCGAAAGGGTCGGCGGGGTAAGTCGCTGGAAAATGGAAGCGCCCAGGAGGCTGACTCGCGTCTCTGACACGGACCCACGCCTTCCGTGATCGTCCTCCCCGCCTTTGTCCGCGTGGGTGGCCGCTGTCTGCTTATGAGGCTGCATCTGTCTTTGTTTTATCTGGTTTCATGTCTTTCACGGAAATGCTTCTGGTCTAGGGGCCATGGCAATAAAGGGGGTGATAAAAGGGATCGAATACAGGAAGCGACAGGGAGGCCCCCCTGTGTCCTCACGTCCTGGCTGCCCCGCGTTTAGTGCTTGTCCAGCTGTAAAATCTCGCCGCCCCTGAGCGGGCTCCCGCTTTTCCCTCCACCCGTCCCGTCTGCAGGAGTCCGTCGGAGATCTGATGATAAGGAATATCCAGTTACACCACTCGGGGAGGTACCTCTGCCTGGTGAAGACGGCGCTGGAACGCTTGTCTGCCGCGGCCGAAGTCATCGTCAGAGGTGAGTGCAGGCGCCGCGACAGGCGAGCGCAGCGCGTGCCGCGGCCGGAAGTGCTGGGGAGCTAAGCGCAGGCCCCTGAGGAGCCACGTCGTCGTGATAACGCGTGAGACAAATAGGAAAGTTGGTTTTGGTTTTGGTTTTGGTTTTAATTTTCTAAATTCCGAGCCCCCGGGGCCCCGGGGGGCGGGTGCGGACGGCGAACTGCCCGGGCCCGTGCGGTCCTCAGGAACGGCGGGCGCGGCCGGCCGCGCGAGCCCGCGGGACACAGAGCCGCCGGCCACCCGCGCAGGACGCCCGTCAGGCCGCCGCCGTCCCCGTGCCGGCCGCGTTCAGCGTCAGGTTTGGCGAGGGGCGGACGGGGCGGTTCTCAGCACCGGAGATGAGCTTCTTATCGGGCGGCATTCAAGCGCCCTATGGCTGCCATTTTCTAATCTTCAAAGGGAGCATTTCCAAATTAATCTCTCACCGTGTAAGCTGAATTAATGGGGCTTTATCTCAAGTAATGTGCTAAAATACATTATGTTCAGTATTTTATTTTCTAAGCGTAGCAGAAAGAAGTCTAATGCCGCTCTCCCAAATCCATGAATGTACTGATTTCCTACACGGTCGTCACTCAACATATTCCCCAGGCCCCCCAGGCCCCCCTCAGGATGTCAGAGTGGAGCACGTGTCCAGCACCACCTCGCAGCTCAGCTGGAGGCCGGGCGCCGACAACCGCAGCCCCGTGCGAGGCTTTGCCGTTCAGGCCCGGACGCCGTTTTCTGTCGGCTGGCAGGCGGTCGCCACCGGTAAGGGACCCAGCTGTTTGGGCGGTGACGTCCGGCAAAGGGCGCGTTGGATGGATCGATTTTACCTAGTGTCCCCTTCCTTTCAGTTCCAGAAATTCTCAGCGGTCAGACGTACAACGCGACAGTGGTCGGGCTGAGTCCGTGGGTGGAGTACGAATTCCGTGTCGTTGCCGGGAACGGCATTGGGATCGGCGAGCCAAGCCGCCCGTCAGAGCTGCTAAGGACCAAAGCCTCGGGTAAGAACCCCCGCCCGGCTCCTCCGGCCGCGGGAAGCCCCGCGTGGCAAACGCCCTGCAGAACACACGCAGAAGGTCTGGTGATGTGTCCGGCCCCAAATCAGAGACAGTAGGCAGTCTCACCTTGTCATTTTACGTGCACAAGGCAAGGTGTGTTTTCTCCCAAGTAAGAGCGTCGCAGAAGAGATGATAGGAGTTCAGCAGACATGTGAAGAAAGCGTTTCCAGAAGCTGTGCTCTCTGCTGTTTTCTAGTCAAAACCAAGAGCGGACCTGTAGGTGTGTGGATGCAGGCACGTTGTTGCTCGTTTCATGAAACGTAGCCGGGAGCTCGCTGAGGCTCTGGGGCGCTCGGCCGGGCACTTCCCGCGACGCCTCAGCTGGGACCTCAGCGCAGCCGCGCTGGGCAGCAGTCCGATCCTCCCCCCGCACACGAGGCGAGTCCCCTCATCGCCGAACAGATGCACTGACGAGCGGACGGCAAGGGAGCTCCGTCCTGCCTGTTCTCCTCTGGGGTCCCCCTGTTCCTCTCTCAAACCGCCACATGCAGGGTCACGTGAGGTCCACTCACTGCGCGTGGCTAGTGAGGTTCACCTTCTCACTCGGCCACATCACGGAGGGTCACCCTGTTGTCGCTTCATTGACAAACAACTTCGGTCATAGGCGCACAAATGCCAGGTGTCAATAAGTCATCACTTAAACCAATGATCATGTTGGTATTTTTATCACAAGACAGGAGCTGCCAGGCGACACAGCCGACAGCCCCCAGCACTTAAATTTCTCAGCATTGAGGATTTCATCCCCCTGGAAGCTGAGCGCCGAGAGGAGAGGCCTTCATCCCACGGAGCTGGAAGGGAAGGCCCGGAGGCAGCCTGCTGTTTTGGGCCAAGCCAGGGTTTGAACCCAGGTCCCGAGCTTGGCCGCAGGCACACTCCGCAGCCGCTGGCCTTGTCCTACGTGAGCAGGAGATAGGCTTCCGGAAACGTGCAAATGCCGGCGTTCCGGCGCGAGCCCAGGCCGAGGGGAATGGGCGCAGCTCGCGCGGACCTCCGCTGTGGTTTCAGGTTGTTTCCACGGACGGGTGTGAGGGGAGCTTTGGGCAGGGCTGACTCTGAAGTTTCCACAGCAGCGTTTGCATGGGAGCCCCTCCCCCGCCCCGTTCACCGTGGACACTCGCCTGAGTGGCAGAGGGAGGCTGGTGTCCGTAAGGATCACCCCGAGTCTCTGAATCTCAGGGAAGCACGTGTTTTTCTGTTTTGCGTCATTGAAGACAAGTTTCCCTATGGTTTTAGGGTTAGGATGGCTCATTTGAAAACTGAATAAAGGAAGGAACTTTATTCCCTGGAATACCCAACACTTTGTAAATAGTTGAAATAGTTTCCGTATGCGTGTAAACCATTGTGTAGTCCTGAAGTAGCGAGTAGTGTTACTGTGAGCTGTTGGGTACGAGAAACCGGCAGCTGCGGAGCCCACTGACTCACGCACGTTGCTCTCGGCCAGCGGCATTGGGAGACTTAGGAAGGGCGTGGAGGGGGAGGCCCAGGGCCGTCCTTTAGGTGCGTTGTGAAATCAAAGCAGACCACATGAGGGTCGGCCTAAATGGGAAGGTGGACAAGGTCTGCCTGGGCTACTGTTGAAAAGGATGATCAGGTTATAATTGTCATTAAGTTAAACACCGGTGTGAAATAGGAATAAATAAAGCAAATCATCCAGATGCATCTCTGCGGTCTCCATGGTGGAAGAAAATTTTGAAATGAGCAGCTCAATCTCATGTATTTTATTTTCCATCAACAAACATACCAGTTACTCCACCTAACTCTGGAGAGTGATCAAAAATGACCAAATATAGATAACTGCATATAATTCAGCACTTAAAAAGCTTATCCTGCAGATTTATCCATCAGATTTAGGATAACTTTGTCATTATTTCAGGAAGAAGAGGATTTTTTAAACACTTCCACATATAAAAAAATAAAACCCCAATCCGATTATACACAGGGACACTCACACACACAATTGTCATCAATTTTATCATTTTACCTCAAAGTATTCATTATAGTAGTTCTCACAAGGATACAGCTGAAGGGCCTATTTTTTCCAGCTCATGAAAATGATCAGCATCTGGAATATTCCACCCCAGATTTCTGGGGTGAAACAGAGAGACTCCCCGCAATCGCGCTTTGGGAGCGGAGAGTTAAGCGAAGCGCCCGTTGGCTCTGTCATGAGACCTGAGATGCAGGCACAAAACAGGAATTGTTTGAATCGCATGTCACGTAATTTATTTTTAAATGTTCAAACACCCTGGCAACTACCAAAAATAAAAATTATTTTAGTTTGTTTATTGGAAAGAGAAAGATTTAATTAATATCTGGCTCAGAAACTTGTTTACAGCACCGCTGCAGACTCGGCACTAAATCCCAGCGCCATCTGAACGCCACCTCCCTCTGCCAAGTAGCGGAAGGTGCTCAGTGACGGCAGATCCACGGCGCCACTTGACCCCTGGTCGCCGCGGGGGCCGGGTGCCCATGGGCAGCAGCGTCTCTCGTAGGGACGTGGGTGTGGGCAGGCACCGGTCACGGTCATTAAGCTCGCAGAGGCCTGCGTGCGCTCCCAAGAGGTGACGCCTGCCAACGAACCACTGCCGGGGGGACGTGCTCTCCTAACAGCTGTACCCGGTTCTCTCTGTTGCTTTCAGTCCCCGTCGTGGCCCCAACAAACATCCACGGAGGCGGAGGAAGCCGGTCTGACCTCGTCGTTACGTGGGAGGTAATTTTCTGTCCAACTGAGTTATTTTGAAGGGAAATGGCGTTACTGGCCAGGAAGAACACTGGAAAACAAATCCAAATCGGGCATGTAAAAACCCATGGCACGAACAGCGCCCGATGACGCCTTCTCTAGAGGAGGTACTGGGCACACTTCTCGCTCTGCTGAAATGACAGCGTATGACTAACTGGGCACCAGCCTCTTCCAAATACAAGAAAAACAACCTGCGTGTGCACTGAAGCAGGGTCAGGGGGTTGTCATTAGCGTTGGGTGAACCGCACAGGATTTGATTCGTTGCCTCGGGAGCTAGTCTTGGCGTGTGAGTGGCACTCAGTGGCACGCCGGTGGTAGAGAGCTGTATTCCCACGTTGCCCTCTGAACCCTTCCAGCCTGTTCCTCCTCACGTGCGGGTGAGGGCTGAGCAGACGGAATAGCTTTCCTGCTCATCTTTCTTGAGTACTAACATAAGAGCTCGTTTTGTACTTAAGGAGAAATTCAGCCTGGCCCTGGCCGGAGCGGCTCAGATGGTTGGAGCCGTCATTCCCCAGATGAGAAGGCTGGGGGCGCGGTTCCTGGTCAGGGCTGGTCCCCGGGTTGCGGTTCAACCCCCCATCAGGACGCATGGGAGAGGCAAACGGTCGATGTCTCTCTCCCCTCTCTCTCTCACTCTCTCCCTCCAAAAAAGTCCTCAGCTGAAAATTGAGAAAAAACAAGTCAGCCTGGTTTATAACGATCAAATTCAGACTCCCAACCAACCTCAAGTTTCTCATCTCGGTCGCTCAGGCGGCCTCAGCCTGGAACGTCCACGCTGGGGAAGGGCGCGCACAGGCCTGCCCCGCTTCGTCCGGAGTTGCTCCCCCGCGCCCCCTTCCACATCACACTGACCGGCAGCCGCTCCGGGGCGGTGGGGCGGGCGTCGGGAGAAGGGGGTCTGACTGCTGGTGCTCTTGCCATTGGGCTCCGGGGGCTGGGGTTTGGCGACGCAGTTCTCTGGGTGTTTTGGTTTTGTTCGGTTTTGGGGGTGGGTGCGCCCTGGAAGACAGGGTCTCAGAGGCCCGCGGCAAGGCCGCCCCCCTGTGGAGCACAGACGGCCTCAGGGGCTGTGCGGGGAGCCCCGCGACGCGGCTCCCAGAGCGAGGCGGGCGTCGGCGGTGCCCCTCCCGGGCGACACGTCCGGGGCTGGACGCAGGACATCTGTGCGTAGAGCGGCAGCTGGCCCAGGGCCATCCCCCTTGTTCCTCCTCTCGGTCCTCGGTCAGGTTCCGGCGTCCCCTGCGATGTCACGGCTCAGGACGGGCAGCAGGTTCGCCAAATTGCCCTCCTCCTCCCAGCGCAGTCCCCACAAACAGCCAGTCCCACGTGCCGCTCCGAGGGCGGCTGCTTCGGAGGGACGGCGCGCGGCGGGTTCCAGGTCAACGTCCGTCCGCGGCCCGTCGGCGTTTGTCCCCCGCGAGCCGGCAGACCGGCCCGGCGTCCCGCCGCGCCTCTTCCCCTCACGGTCAGAGATGACGCGCGCCTGCTAAAGAGCGGTTCCTGCGCGGCCTGTGGCGGGGTGGCGGGTAGGAATTACCAAAACTAGTCACGTCTTTTCACGATTTCCTGTGCCTTTGGTCTTCAAAGCAAGACTCCACCACCACGGCCTGCCGGCTGGGCCGGGCTGCGCGCGGTTCTCCCAACCAGTGCCCGCCGCCCTCCGCATTCCCGCATGTGCCACGCAGGACGGCTGTCGTGCCGCTGCAAGACACCGTGTGGCCCCCGGTGCTTCACACACGCACTCTCTCTTTGGCCCTTTGCAGAAAACATTGGCTGACCTCTAGTTTTAAAAATTACATTCAAGTCGTTTCCTCTCCGTGGGTTTTCTTGGAGCATCATAGAGCGATGCAGAAGGTTCCGGAAGCTCCCTTCGCAGATGCCGTCCCCATTTACCGTTCGTTCCAGCCACACAGACACGGAGCCAAACTCTCCAGCCCGAGCTTCCTTAAGGGGCGGGCGCCTTTGGGGGGGGGGCGCACGCATTGCGCGGGGCCACAGAAGGCGCGGGAGCTCTTCTGAGCCAATGAACACTAAGGCTGCTGCAGCAGCGGGCGCCGCAGGGGCGCAAAATGAGCTCCGCCCAGACGCCTGAGTCTGGTCGGAAGGATGGGAGGCCGGTGCCCACACGGTGTCGTCCCGACGCGTCTGCGCTGCGTTTTGCAGAGGAACGTCGGGGAGAGACCGTTCAGGCCTCAGCACTGCTCGTGAGCGGGTGGCCGTACTGACTGGTTTTTCAGATTCATCCTGGATTCAGCCACAACCCACTCGTTTGTTCCTAAGTGATAGTTTGCCCGTTACTATCCCAGATTGCTGCCCCCGCCAGAAGTAAACAGCCCCCCTCTTTCCCCCGGTGCCAAATAATGTGTATTTTGTGTTTATTCATTTTGTTTCTAATAACCTAGACGTGCTATCTAACTTGTGGAATGTGATAACTACTAGCTCCTTTATTAACGATACCTTTATTCATATCTTACCCTCATTTATACCCTCAAACACTTCTGAGCTTGAAGGGCTTGTGATGAATGTCTCAAGTACACGTGCCGACAAGTTGGGCCCAGGGAGTCCAGCCTGGCCTGGGCGGGGCCCGCGGCAGGGCCTGCGGTGAGAGGCCTCTCAGGCCGGCCCAGCCCCTGCCGGCCCAGTCCCCGCCGGCTTCCCATCGCAGGCCGGTCCTTTCTGCGAGTGAGCAGACGTGGCTGGGTTCCCAGAGAGCTCTGTTTTTGGAACGGGCCCCAGGCCAGGTTTGGTCTGAAGGCCACAGTTTGCTGACTCTTGGTCTATACTGAAGGTTTAGTTCTTAGACACGCTGTGCTTGAGATTTATATCTTTAATCTTTATCATCTTTAATAGCTTTTGTAGCCAGAAGAGCGTCTGAACTTCTTCGGCAAAGCCGTTCCTGTGCTTGAGGGAGACGCTCCCGGCCCAGCCACCTGACGTGGCTGCGTGTGTCCTCCGTCACGCGGCAGCCCTCTGCCCGGACGAGGAGAATACCGTGTTTCGCCATGTGTGACATGCACTTTTCTGCCCAAATTTTGGAGGAAAAGATAACGGTGCACATTACACACGGGTGTACCGATTACATTAATGACGGGCGTAGTGATCCCACGTGTAACCTGCACAAAAACGTGGGTGCGCACTGTACACGGCAAAATGTGGTACACGGAAGAACCCCAACAGGTCTCTTTGTTACCCTCTAAACTGAGCACGTGAGGCCTTTCCGAGGGAACGCCTCGGGGAACCCCGCTTGCTCAGGGGACCAAGGGTGCAAAGGCCTGCCGCTTCCTCAGGGAACTGACCGTGGGGTTCCACCTGCGGCCAGAGGCGCCTCGGAAACAAACCGAGCGACCAGCCGACAATCTCCCGGGTCTCTCCGCGCCACTCCTGACGCCCCGCTGTGACCCCGGGGCGGGCGGCGGTGCACGCAGGTGGCCCGCTCGGGGCCGGGTCTCCCCCTCCGCTCACTGTCCGCGCGGCTGGGGCTGTTCCCCGTGGGAGACGGGGCCGGCTCAGGCCGCGTCTGTGAGCGGGGTGCCCTGAAAGCGACGGGGGAGGGGCGCGGAAGGGAAGCTGTCGGCCACCCTGCGGGCGGCTCAGAGGAGGAAGCGGATACCGACCCTGCGGCCGGGGCGCCTGTCTGCGGTCACGGCTCCGGTCCCCCAGCCCGGCTTCCCCGGCACCTCATGCTGTGCTCATGTTTCCTCCTTTTCTTTGCCCCCAACACTCGACTACGTTCGGCCTCTTGTCTGTATAACTCAGAGCCTTCCTCGTCTCCTGCCCCCCAACTTCAGACCCCTAGCGCCGCGATGTTTCTACCGATGGCTGCTCTCAGCTCTTCCATCGTGGCCCCGCACACCCGCGGGTCATGCCCGGGTACCCGGGGGACGGGGCACACCCCCTCCGTCAGCCCCTCTGGAGCACGGAGACGCGGCACCGCAGCGGGTCACAGAGCTGGGCAGGACGGTGCCTCTGGTTTGAAGGGCACTGCCGGGGAGCCCCATGTGGCCCCATCACGGGGCCGGCGGTGGGGCGGGTGGGCGCCGTGGGCGAGGAGGGCCGCCGAGCCGGGCGGTGGGTGTGAGCGGCAAGCGCTGGCTCAAACTAGCCTATGACAAATTTTAGGGGGGGAAGCGTTTTCTTCTGGAGAAACTAAGTAAATTTCATGGCTTTTAAAATAAAACCTTCTGATAAACAGGTGGAGGATTTATCTAAATTCAAGCACAAGTTCTTTTTCATTTATGTTATGGTGTTGTAGTGTTTAAATAGCTGCAGTTTTGGGAAACATGTCTATTTTTGTTTTGGAATTTTGACAAGTTTAGGTTTGAAATGAATCTTAAAGAACGAGATGTCTATGGGGATTAGCAAAGTGTTCTTTTTGGCCGCTTTTTAATGTCAGGAAAAGTGCACACTGATGTTACTGCTCATGAAGTTTTAGGTTTAAACATGTTGAGGAGGCCCTTTCTACTGCCGTGCCTGAGGAACACTAGTCTGTCTTAAAGCCAGTGTTATTACACAGTAACTATATTTACCTGTATCTTACGTGCATTTGTTGAAAAATGTTGTGAAAGTAAAACATGGTTACTCTATTTTCTGCTGAGTTTAAAAATTCATATCAAAATATGAATATAAAATATTTTAACCTATAAAATCTTACAAACTTCTAAGTTACTTTTTAAAGATTTTATTTATTTACTTTTAGAGAGAAAGAGAGGGAGAGAAACATCCATGTGTGGTTGCCTCTCAGGTGCCCCCTGCTGGGGACCTGGCCTGCAACCCAGGCCTGTGCTCTGACCGGGAATCGAACCAACGACCCTTCGGTTCGCAGGCCAGCCCTCAATCCACGGAGCCACACCAGCCAGGGCAGACTTCTAATTTATTTTATTATAACGTTTGAATAATTGTGGAGAGAAATAGAAACATATAACACCTGTTTTACCTTTCTATTTAGAAATTTCATTGACCTACCTGAGTATGTGCAATCAGGACCATTTTGCTAATTCCAAAAGGAAGTGTTATATTTTTGCATGACTTCACTAACCAGGTTGAATAGCCATGTTTGCCTCTAGACAAGACAGGGCGACTAATCAGTAAACACTGTGCAGCCCGTAAAGTCTCACCGTGTCGGTCGCTTCTGCCCAAGCCCGTCCCGGAGGAGCTGCAGAGCGGGGGGGACTTCGGCTACGTCGTGCTGCTGCGGCCGGTCGGCGCGACCGCCTGGACCAAGCACAGGCTGCCGGCGGCGGAGCCGTCCAGGTTTGTGTACAGAAACGAGAGCGTCAGCCCCCTCTCTCCCTTCGAAGTCAAGGTGGGCGTGTACAACAGCGAAGGGGAAGGCGCCCTGAGCGCCACCTCCATCGTCTACTCCGGGGAAGACGGTGAGTTGCCCTCCTGGGGCCGGGCCTGGTTGGCGTCTGTGCCCGCGAGCCGCTCCGGTAAAGGTGGTTGTGTCTCTTCTTGGGTGGCAGAGCCGCAGCTGGCCCCAGGGGGAACTTCTGTCCAGAGCTCCTCTGCTTCGGAAATGGAGGTTTCCTGGACGGCCATCGCCTGGAACGGGAACACGGGGCGAGTGCTGGGCTATGAGGTGAGCCCCGAGGTCACCTGCCCTCTGCGCAGCCAGGGGCTCCCGGTCCCGTCCCGCATCCCACACGCCAGCCTACTGCTGGGGGCGCGGCAGCCCGCGCCCACGGCTGCAGAGCGGCCTTTCCACGCAAACAAGGGGACCGGGCCAGCCTTGAACGAGTGACCAGAGGTTATCTCGCTCAGCCGTTCAAACCGCAGCCCTGCTTGCTCCCTCGGGGGAAGTGAGTGGCTCGCGCCCGCGCGTCTTAAACCTGGGCAGGGCTCCGCGGGACGCCTGCTCTGCGAGCCGGAGCCGGCTTGCAAAGAATGTCATCTTGGAAAAGGCAGCGGAGTGATGAGAAAAATCCTGGATTCTCCTAAATCTGTCATTTAGAAATAGGGTCTATATCGAATGAGAAAAATCCCTTCCTGTTTATGGGCCTCATTTCACAAAGAGATGATGACTGGGTAACAGATTCCTTTATTTTGGAGTTAGGATAAAAGTATAATTCTAAAACTGCCTTAATTTTGCCTGCGCTGTTTTGTTTTGTTTTTTCTTCTTTTCACATGAACCCTTTGGTCCCAACATAAAGCTGTGCTCATTGGCCAGGTGCCTCTGCCCGTCCAACCCCAGAACGCCTCGCCCCTGCACGAACCCTGTGGACCTCTCTAAGCTCATCCCAAGCCTCCCGCCCTGTGACCTCCTCCCTGATCGCCCCTTGTGTGGCCTCCCTTTGCGGTCTTAGAGCGTGGTGCTCTCTGTCCCCCCCCCCACATATATGTTCTGACCTCGTAATGGGGTTTTAAGGGACCCAAAGGCAGGTACCATGCCTTACTCTCTTGTGTCTTCTTCAATGTGCTTAAAACAGTGCCTGTGCATAGGAAACCCTTGGAATGAGCTGACTGATTAATTTACCTGTCAGTCAAAGACTTCCAGAGCAAAGCATCACACTGGCAGTCTTTGCCTGATGGTATGAATCCTGTGTTGGTCTGACCTACTATATACCCTTTGTTCAAGCTGATCACCTTCAGATATCTCACAAAATATTTTATTTTGGCAATCTAAAAAATCCCAGGTTCTCTCATGTCCATTGTGAATTTGCATTTCTGTAATCGGCTCCCTGTAAAGGTTAGGCCGGCCCTGTGCTTCCTGTATAACCCATTCACCCCCGAGAGGCCCCGCCAGTCCGGCCCATCTGCTTCCCCGCCCGCGGCGGCGGCGGCGGCTGCGGGCGACTGTGACTGTTCGCTCTGTTTCAACGACCAGGTCTCCTACTGGACAGACGACTCCAGGGAGCCCTCAGCCGGCCGGGTCAGAGTCAGCGGGAACGTCACAGCCAAGACCATCTCGGGGCTGAAGGCGAACACGCTCTACTTTGCCTCCGTCAGAGCTTACAACACGGGCGGGACCGGGCCCTCGAGTCCCCCGGTCAACGTCACCACCAAAAAGTCTCGTAAGTACAGCTCCCGCGCCAGGCGCCCACAGAAGCCGTGACCAGGAGCACGGGCCTCCCGCCCCCGCCGCCCCACTGCTCCGCCGATCAGATCGCTCGGGGCGGCCGGTCGGCTGGCCTGTTCAGCAGGGATAATTGTCGAAGCTTTCTGGTAACAACCAAAATACGCTGTTCTGGTGGTCCTGGAATTCCAAAAGAAGAACTATTCCACACACATAGACGATGCACAGAAAGCGCGACGTTTAAGGGCTCGGGCTGGGGTGCCCCGCCCGCCCCGCCCCCCCCGGACCCCCAGCCGTGGCGCGTCCGGTGTTGCGTCATCGTTCGGCCTCAGCACCGCGAGCTCCCAATGGAGGCCCAAGCGGCGCCGGCCCTCACAGGGCTTTGTTCACGAGTGAAAGGGAGGGCGGTCGGGGGCTGGGCCAGCCGCAGCAGCAGCCTGGCACCGTCTGCTTCTGTTTGTCATTTGAGTCCCAGGGTGCACTCTCGTGTGGCCCTGCACTGCCGGGCAATCCGGGTCCTTCCTTCCCGGTGTCTTCTCTGTCTAGTTTACGTGGAAACCCTGAAACCCATGACTGACTCCTCTGCTGCTTTCTGTCCCCCAGCGAGTGACCAGCGAGGGCCCGCCCCAGCGTGGGGCAGCTAAGGGAAGGGAGAGCGGCTGATCGCTGCTGCCCGCCCTGCGAATGGGTCGGTTTTGCATGGATAGTCTGCGACAGGAGGCGCGGGGACGACTAGGGCCCGGTCCGATCAGCTATGACTCAGGAAGAATGGCAACGTGCATTTTTCGTGATTGCATGGCGTTTTATACTCTTACAGATCATAGACGAACACAAACTATTGGTGTTAATGGGCTTTGTACAACATGTTCTTTGGTCTCTGAGTCCTAATGAAAAAGTCACAAATTTGCTGAATTCGAGAAAGACTGAGACACGGAATCACAGCCGCTGATAACAGGAAAGACCGCGCACTTTTAACTGCTGTGTTCTGATTGCTTCTTGTGCTGGGAAATAATAGGCGCAGGAGACGGTTTGAAAATCAAGGGACATAGAGATTTCTCCCCACGTACAGAGAGTTGTCACGTCCACGGGGAGCCCAGGAGTCGCCTCAGGTCCTAGGCCTGTGATTCCGGAGTCCTTTACCCACGTGCGGCCCCACCCCCGGGCAGCCGCCAGCCGCCAGCGCCCACGATCTGACTGTGGGCGCCTCGCGGACCCCTGACCTGAGCCAGAGCAAGACACACCATGGCTCTGCCCTCGCTTCCCTGGGTGTGCGTGGACCCCCCCCCCCGTCCTCCCCGCCGTCCCCGTTGTCGTTGCGGCTCCTGCGGGGCACCGCGGGCGCCATGGAACCCGGGAGGCAGCCCGGGGGCGGGCCGAGGCCTCGGGCGAGGGCTCGCGCCGACAATCCTGCGCCCAGCTCCCCTGCGTGCACTAGGGTGGCCTCGGCGAGGCGGGGGTGCGGCCCGGACCGCGAGCCCCGTGTCAAGCTCGATGGTGTCATGGTTCTGCACCGTATGGGCGCTTGCTCCGGCCGTCCCTCCGGGGACTGTCCTCGTTCAGCTGATTGTAAACCTGCATGCAAACCCCCAGCCCATCGGCGGTTTTAAATTTGCCCAAACGTTTCCTTCCCGGTGACTGAAAGATGCTACACTCACAGACTTGGGGGAAATGCAGTTTCTGAGGCAAAATCAAGGGTGACTGGAAATGTGCAAGGAGGGTACTTAAACAGCTCGCGGATTGTCATCACGATGAACGGAGGGATGTCTGAGGGCCGCCGGTGAGGAACCGCGTCTTCTCACTGCGGCCCCGTGGAGCCCCACTGAACGGTGTCAGGAGAGCTGAGGCCTGAGCAAGAAAGCATTTACGTGACAAAGAAACATGCACGGCCATGTATATACACACAGGCACACATGTGCTCGCACATACACATGTGCGTGCGTGCACACGAAGGGCCAACGCCTCCCTGCGCCCTGGCGCCCACTGTCCCGGCAGCCGGAACGGGCCCGGGGGGCTCGCGCCGCCCTGTCCTGCGTGTTCCCCCAGGAGCCGGTTTTGCCATCGGGTTGTCCCGCGGACCCGCGTGGCCCCACACATGGGCTTGAGGGGAATTTGGATGAAACGCCAGGGACGTTAGTAGTGGTTCTTCTGAGCTTTAATACACAACAGCCTCCTCGAAGCACGAGGAGGTATCTTTTGAAAACCGTGGGTTCACAAGGAGCAATTTCATCCCATCCCAAGGCGGGAATGTGTCGCCCAGGGAAGCCTGAAGGGAGAGGCCAGACTTTTCAAGTGAACGTGCGCGTTCCCTTCGCCTCCATCCTCTTTCCTGACTAAACGGAGCAAATAAAAGCCCTTTTAATTCATCATCTGTTTCCCAGGAACCTTGTTTCACTATTTCCTACACTCAGCTTTTGCCAGCCTGTGCGCCTCAGAGTCCCGACCGGGTCGGCGACGGGGGCCTGAGGACAGGAAGGCTCGCCCACGCGCATCTCTCCGTCTCTGAGGAGCACCATTGCCTTCGCTCCCGTGTCACCGTCTCGGTGAAAATAGGCCGGGAGCCGCTTTTTCTCCCATTGCTGTTCGAATCACCACGACTCGGGGCTTTAAAACGGCCGGTGGGAGAGGCGCCGCCGCAGGGGCGGGCGGGGACTCAGGGCCGGGGGTGCGGGGGATGGGGGAGACCCTGCTCCGGGCGGCCCTGGGGGAGCGCTCGCTTCCTGGCATGTTCTGGCTCCCGAGACCCCTCGGCCTGCGGCCCCCTCCTCCAGCTGCAAGGACGGCGGCGTGACCTCTCCCTCGGACCCTGGCCCCCAGCCTCCCTGTCTCCCAGGACGAGGGCGGACCAAGCCGGCGAGCCCAGGACCTTCTCAAGGCCCTGAACGTGACCACAGCCGTGGAGACCCCACGGGCGGCGACCGAGCCCGGGCCCTGGGAACTGGGAGCCGGGCCCCGCCGGGGGCCTCACTCCGCCCGAGGCACTTAGGACACGGGGCGCACTCTCTGGCCAGACAGTAATTTTCCGCAGACATCATCTCACTTAAGTAGTAAGACGAATCCCGTGTTCGGCACATCAGTGCCTGCGTATGAGCAAACAAATGCTCGGAGAGGTTTTGCTGTGGCTTCTGTTGGACGGACCTGCTGTGACATGACCCTCTGAGCGTCCTCGCCCCCGGGACACGGGGCTGGTTTGCCGACCCCGCCGGTCAGCGTCCAGTCTGTCTCTTTCCCTCCAGAGCCCCCGTCCATACCCCGCACCCCGCACCCTGCACCGCCTGACGTTCCCGTCCCTGAAACGGCGCTGTGCCCCGTCTAGTCCCAGGGTCGCTTTGTCTCCGCAGCTGTGGAGACCGGCGCTGAGGGGAAAGGCGTGCGGACAGCCCTCGACCCGCCCACCAGCCCTTCCAGTCCCTCCTCCCTCCCGCCCCGGAGCGCCTGGCCTTCCCACGTTTCCCGGTCACGCCTGGGCCACACGCGTGCTGTCCGTTCCTGGTGCCCCTGGCGTGCCTCTGCGCACGCCTGTGTCTTTTTTTTCCTACTTACCCCTGCGCTTCCCAGGGTTTCCCCACCAATGTGTTTGCGTTTTCCAGGTTCCTCGGCGCGAGCTCTTGCGACAGGCCGAGGGCACGCGCTCAGAACCCACCTCACGTCCTCACCTGAGACGCAGAGCGGGCGCCTTTGGCTCGAGTTTGCTCTGAGAGGCAGGGACACAGGCGCCCACTGCGCCCGAGGGGCCGCCGTGCAGCGAAGTCTCGGACGTGCTGACAGGTGGTTATACTCCGTTTCCGAGACAATTTCACTTTGCATTTCTTAAAGTAGGAACACAGCTACTTTGTCCTTCCCTTTTCTTTATAAATGCGTGTCAGAAATTTTGCGCCAGGATCATCACCGAAGGACATCCAAGGCCCCTCTAAGAAATGGCTTCAACGAGGCCGTGATGGGAGCCCCGATCCCAAGCGCCGCCCCGCACCCGACTTTCATTTCCCACGTCCTTGAGACGTCGGAGAGCGGCGGCCAGCGGGGATCCTGCAGCGCCCGCGCACGCCCTCCGCCGCCGTCTCGGTCTTCAGTCTGGTGTTTGATCGTCCGTCATGAAATCTGAGAGAGCACAGCTCCCACCGAGCGAATCCTCGGGCCCTGCCAATCGGATGAACCAAACAGGAGACAGAGGCTTTTGCGGGGAAGTAGGATGATTCCATGAATCATTCGGGAAAATCGAACCTCCCAAGAGCCGTGCACGAGGCTAGGTGCTCAGTGGAGTTTAAAACAGGCAAGGTCCCTGCCTTCAGGTAATGTCTCTTTTAGGGAAAAGTCCACCTAAAACAGGAAAAAGAAAAACAAAAAACAAACCCCCTCCATCCCACCACGACGAGTCATCATGAATTGCCGGAAGCACAGTGGAGACGGCGAGCGAGCGGCTGCTAGCAGGTCAGGGGCATGGTGTGGGGACAGCCACGGATTTTCATGTGACAACCAGACCGAGAGGAGCTGGTGGGCGGGGGGGTGCCCCCCGAAGGACCAGCACACACACGCCTCTGCCATCCTTGATGCCATCGTTGCTGGCGGGCGGGACAGCATGCGTTTTCAGCAAACGCCAGTGAATTCATAGTAAGTGTCACAACACAGCGAAAATGGCGTTTTCCCAAAGAACAGCTGAAGGGCACTGAGAATATATTGTGATCCTCGCAGGCATCACTTACGTAGAATTTGGATGTACAACGAGAGGCGAGAGAACTCTTCTATCACCTCCAAGAGCAAAAGGAAACAGCGGCGCTCATCCTGGAGGGAGGGCCCAGGCCCTTTGCACGCCCCGGTTTGGCCCGGCCCGACGCTGGCCGACCAGCTCCCGGCGCTGGGCAGCGCTGGGCGGCGCTGGCTGCAGCCACCTGCCCTCAGGGGGACGGGGGCGGGGGGCACTAAGCTTCATCTCATCTCGCACGGAGGATCCTCTGCCTTTCCGAAATGTCAGCCCCCTGCTGCTACTTAGAGCTGTGGCTTAAGAAGTTGTTTTTTGAATTGAGTTCACAGTGTGAACCACAGTTGAATATAAATGCCAGCTGCAGAAAAATTGACCCGCACTGGGGAAGGCTGGCCTGCCCTCGCTCTGTCATTTGACTAATAGGGAACGATTTACTCTTTGGAAATTGCCTGCAAACGTTTCCTAAAAATGAGAAAAGCGCTCGTTTGTTGAGTTTGCCGCTGACTGAGGTGGCGCAAACGTCCACGCACACATCTTGTGTTTGCCACGTGACCAGGTTTGGTTCTTCAGCGCCACAGAAACTTCAGTTTCATCTTCGATAGCTGCAATTCAGTTTAATCCGGTTCGTGCAACCCAGGAAGCCAGAACGGTGAACACGTCCGTGTTCTGGGGATGACCTTCTAGCGCAACCTTCGGAAGCGTTTGTAAACACGCGGACACAGTGGGATTGACGCCGCAGTCACACACACTGACGGACAGAGACGAGGAGGAAGGCCGCAGGCGACGGGGAAGCCCCGGGCGGTCCGCTGGGGCGGCACCGCTGCTTCCGGCTTTTGAACCGCATGGGAAGCGCTCCGGCAAGAACGGTGTAATCAGGGACACCTTAATGCACCCTGATTATATTTAAGAAGCGAATCATTTGCACACTTTGGAACTGAATTATTAGGAACAAACCACTCTGAACACAGTTGAGAAATTGATTTTGCTACAGGCACCGCAGTGCGTAACCATGCCCCGCGGGAAAGAGAATGAGCAGATACTGGACATTTCACTACGCGCCACCTACCAAGTGAGGACCATTTCTGGTGTAATCTCATGAGCGCCAAAACATACGTAGACTGGGAGGTCTCAGTCTCCTCTGAAAGACGGGAAGACCAGGCCTCTTGGCAGATGCTGGAGGCAGATGCCCTTCTCTCTGCCTTCAAAGCCGACTCTTCAAAGCCAGACGGGCAGCAGGAGAGGAACAGCATCCTGGTCCCTGCAGAGGCCGGCCCGCTGCACCACGGGCTGCTCCCCGACAGCGGTCCGCTCGCTTCATGCCCGCGGTGCTGCCCGCTGCCCTGGTGCCGAGGACCCCTGATGCTCAGAGTCACGGCCGCGGTCCCTGCCACACAGTTCTGTCCCTGGCCTGGGCTTCCCCAATAACTTCCCAGTGTCGGAAGCAGTTTTATCCCAAGAAGCTGATGCAGAAAACAGACACAGCAGCAGGTGAGACCTTCAGAGTCCCTCGCTGCCAGGGACCCCGAGGAGGGACTTTCTAGCTTCTCTGTGTTGACCGTACGATGTTGTTGACGTGAGTGCTTTGTTGTGCAGAACAGCGAGAAGAGAAATGTGTCACAAGAGCATGCCAGACATTAAAACTGTGGTGTCTTGGGAGAACTCGTCCGTTGTCTCTTCTGTAGCCGAGGGCAAGGTTAGGAAGAGCGTGCTGGGTCCAGCTGAAGGACAACAGTGACAAGCCAATGGCCACCGCGTCTGAGTCCTGCAGAAGCAACCGCCCGGGCCAGCACGCGTGAGGCGCCCACCGGCTACGTGCCGGTCTCGGGCCCTTGATGCCAATGGGTCTGCATTGCCCAGGAGCGTGCGAGGGCATGGCCAGCCCGAGGGGCCCACGCGCCCGCAGGGGGGCGGGGCAGTCAGCCTGCACTGCAGGGCAGTACCACGAGTGCACGGCCACACGGTGTCGCCCGCGTGTCTGCCCGCGGCCCAGGCCATCGCTAACAGGACCGGAGACAACCGCGCGGGTCTCTCAGCCACCTGAGTGTGCAGTCATGGATTCGACATCCATGAAACGTGCTGGGGGTGGGGGGCGCAGAGTTCAGCAAGGCACGTGCTCTTGATAAATGTAACCAAACGCAACAGCCTGAGTAACTGCAACTGAGTGCGGTAAGTCCGCAGGAAAGTGTGCACTGAGCCCCGCAGGAGCACGGGGGAGACCTTTGTGTCTGCTGTGTCCTGACGGAGCTGTAAGCGGCGGGGTGAACAGCAGGGACATCCCGGGGCGTTGGGGGCGAGGGCACGCAGGCAACGGCAGTCCCACCGCCGCCCGTCCAGGGACACACAATGGATAGCAGTTGAGTCACAACTCCCAAAGAGCGCGTTTCCATCCCTGCCGCTGTCACGTGCGCTAAGTCGTGTGCTCCTTCAGGCTCACGGACGCCAGTCAAATGCCAAGCACATCTTGCTGGGCAGTAGTTTTATCTTTGCCTCTGCTTTCCAGCTGACGTACATTTAATCTCTCCAGTTGTTCAAATCTTAGAGGTGACCGTGTGGACCCCGGCCTTGGAGAAGCAGCTGAGGCCGCGGAGAAGCGCTAGGTCGGAAGCCCCGGGTGCGGCGCGGGGTCCCTCGCTCCGGCAGAGCGGCCTGCTTCTGTTGCGGGGCCCCTCCCCCGGCTTGGGCTCCCGCCTTCTTGCATGTGAAATCTTCCCAGGGGGCCAGCTCCATTGCTTGCCACCCCCTTCCTCCCAGACAACACTGATTTCAGGGGGCTCAAAGGCACTGTGTGGGCTTCCAGGAGGTCCCTCCGTGCGGGGTGATTCCTTCTTCTGGGACCCTCGCGGCTGTGCTTGTGTTAAATGACTCCCATGCTTCTCGCTCAGCCACCATCAGCAGGGCCAAGGCAGACAAGTTACGGCTGTCACCGGCTTCATGCTGGGGACTCTGGCCCGGACGGCCTCTGGCCAGGGGAGGCGTCTGGCCTCAGGCACGGTGGGTGGATGGTCACAATTTCTCCTTCGCACACTGCGGGTGATAGGCAGGTGGCCCCCAGCAAGGTGAGCCCAGCAGGCGCCACCGTGGGAAGCGGCAGGAGCCTGCTTGGCTTCTTGACATTTTCTTTTGTCTCTCCTGAGGCTGTGCCACATTCCGCATGAATTCTGAGAGATTCCTCTATACCTTTCACAAGTTATCACAAATGTTTGCTTAGAATACCTTGAATTGGTTGTTGCTTACAGTCAGAGTCCTAAATCAAGACTGAAGGGTAAAAGACTTAAGAATGAACCCTTCCGTGTTCCTACGTATAGAGTCTGCAGCCTGAATTTGTTTGACATGCACATTGATTAATGGTCAAATGGAACACTAGGCAAAGGGGGCCCTGTCGATTTACATGTGACAAAGTAAACAGACTCAACAGCGATTTCTAAATTAATACTGGACATGCAACAAGCCATTAGTAATTCACAGGTTTGTCACAGACATTCCCACATGACCGGAACTTGAATGCATTTGCTTACTTTAATTAGAATTAATACGATGCTCCAATGATACTGAAAACACTTTAGCTTCTTCCCTGCAAGTCGCCCAGGACATATTTGCCCCTTTTCGTGTTGATGGATCACAGAGTAACCATGAGCTAATGAATATTCATTTAGATGTTTGGTGGTCTTTTCAAAGCTCCAAGCCAACCGCCGGCGAACATCGCCTGGAAGCTGACGAACTCTAAGTTATGCCTGAACTGGGAGCATGTGAGGACCATGGAGAACGAGTCTGAGGTGCTGGGCTACAAGGTGAGCACATCGTTTCTCCTTAATAGTACCAACTAGGTTACTAAAGAACCAGGAATGGCACAGTCAAATAGGAGACATGTTTTATCCACATGGAAATTTAGGACTCTTTAAAAAATACGCCTTGAAAATACTTAACATTGCTGTTTTTAACTTCCTCATTGAAAAGTTTTATATCCTGAGGTCCATAATGTGTCGTGGAGCGTGAAGAAATAAAACTCTGTAGTTTGCAAGAATTTGTCTTCGAGTGACTCTCCTTGCTGTCAGAAGAGGATGGTTTATGGGGGTCGTTAATGCGAGCGGAGAGTGAGGTCAAAGAATATTATTCAAATAGAATTTCTGGAACTTCAGCTGCAGCAGGATGTGATCATTTACCAACATAAAAGGAATCGAACAGGAGTGCAGTCCAATACCCAGAGCGAATAATTTCCATCAGTGTTAATGGACAGCCACTCCTGGCACTCACACGTACTCCGAAATTTGAAATGGGTCCAAACTAACCAGTGACTTCTCACGGCAAGCTTCAAAGATAATAGCCTCAAGCTATTTAATTAACGGAGATGAATCTATTCTCCTTTCAGAAGCATTGGCCAAAAAAGCACATCTTTTCCTTGACACCACATTTTCACAAAAGGCGTAGGCGGGGTATGTCCCCCCAAGGAGCGCCCCGTTTACAGCGCTGCGCGCTTTGTGCGCCCCACGCGTGTCTGAACCTAGAAAAGGGGCGCGCCCACCTAACTCCCTCCGCCGTTTTCTGCAGATTCTGTACCGGCAGAACCGACGGAGCGAGACGCACGTCCTGGAAACCAACAGCACGTCCGCGGAGCTGCGGGCCCCGCTCGAGGAGGACTACCTGGTGGAGGTGAGGGCCGTCAGCGAGGGCGGCGACGGGAGCCGCAGCGCAGAGATCAGGATCCCCAGGGTGTCCAGTAAGTGGTGCCCGCGCCGCCCTGCGCACCTCGGTCCCCACCAGCTGCAGCGCCGAGTCCGGCTCTGTGGGCCCTGCCGCTTCTTGGTTAAATGTGGGGTGGAAAAACTGAAAGGTCTGTGTTGCCATTTTCAGTTGCGAGCAAGAGGGGATGAGTCCATTTTTCTTTAAATAATCCCTGAAATTTGCAACATGTTTACATAACATAAACAGCTTTATGGCTCCTCATTTGAATCTCAAAAAAGAAAAATGACTCTTTGTCTTTTTCTGTGCATGACTCATTCTGTGGGACGGAAGTCACAGAGGTTCTCCATGGACATGCACAGGCGGGGAGTGCAGATAGGACGCGTGTGGCCGGGCACCTGTCCCCCGACCCGCGCCAGACGCCGCGAAGCAGCCAGGACGGTCAGGCTGAGCGGAGTCGCAGACCCGCCGCCTCCGTGCTGGGGGGCCGCTCGCTCTGCCCGTGGCCGCGTCGGACCGGACGCGCTGGCCAGGCCGCCCTGCCCTGCAGTCGGACTTGGGCATTCGGGCCTTTTTATTTTCTTGCGTTTGCCTCTGAAGCAGATATCCTGGGATGGGGGTTTGGACACTCCCTAAAATGAAACGCAAGGCCCTGAAATGAGGGTGTTCGCGTACATTCTGAGCGAAACGAGAGCATGCATGTGGGCCATGAAGAAGGAACTGAACCAGGAATGTTATTTTTTCTCAAGATAGTGTTTTCTTTTTCCCTTTTGCAGGTTTGAGTTCTGGAGGAGGCCTGGCCTCGGAACCTGGCGGCTGCTTCCTCTCCGTGGTCGTCATGAGTTTTTACTGTTTTGCTATTTGGCCACTTACACGATGAATAAACCCATAAGTCTTGTGAGGTTTTGAAAGCGAATCATTCTGTAAATAAGCTCTCCAGCCCCATCACAAGATACATTCTTATTACAGACTTGTTTGGAAAGTAAAAAAAAAAAAAAAAAAAAAAGGAAAGAAAGAAAAGAAAAAAGTATATTATTAAGATCTTGTAAATATCGATGGTCCAGTAATAAAAATTTTCAACACTTCTGAATTTTAAAGTTTGCACATGATTGCATACATTCAGAAGGTGCCAGATTAAGCTGTGGAGTTTTAACTGCTGTGGCTTTTAAGTGACTTATATGGAGAGTATAAATAACTCCCCTTGTTGACGATGATAAATACGAAATAGATTGCAGTCGTCATAGCGAAAATGTGCATTTTTATATGCTGTCAGCAATTTACTTCAGTATTACAACCTGTCACCCCACTTGGAAATAAAATAAAATTATGTGCTTAGAGTCGAGATGTTTTGAAAATGTGAGCATTCCAAAGGTGATGTGCTTCTATCGCTGAAATCAAGCTGGGACAAGAAATACTTGTGCCGAATGATAGATCCATACACACGATCTTCCCAAGTCTCTTCTAGGAGGTTCCGTATTCATAATGGCAGGAAAAGTGCTTTATAGCAAAGGGGAAAACAGGGAAGTAAACATCTACCTAAAATAACCTAATAGCTCTGATATGCAGTGAGTAACTCCTCATAACAAAGTTAAATTTTTTGAACAGTTCTGTATTCTGCTAAGGAAACTGTTGCATGAACAAGTCTCAGGAAATTATTATAAGTTGTTAGCAATGTATGTGGCCTTATTTTTCTACAATAAATAAATCTGAAAACAGCATTATTTAACCAGGTTCTCGACATTTTGGTCCAAATAGTTCTTTGCCAGTCTTCCCTCCAGCTATAAAAATAACCCCTATGCTGTCCGAGGCCTAGAAAGGTTTTGTGGGTTGACGCCTCGCTGGGGTGACCCTATTTCAAGCAGCGCCCGCTTCTCGGGGCCGCTCGGGGAGGCAAAGGAGAGGTCGCAAGTTGGGGGGCCGTCCGACTGGGAGCGCCCTGGGAGCCGGCGGTGGGACGCGGTCGGCCACGGAGCTGTCCCGTTGTCATCACGGGGCAGCCCCTTCGTTGTGTTGAGAAGATTCGAACTCTGCTCACACAATCCACACAATTGGATTTTGTCATTTTTACTTGTAAAGTCTTTTAGAGCTGCTCGTAGTACCCGGCGTGGTCGGCGGGACAGCGCCTTGTCGTCGTCGCGGGCTGGTCCGTGGCCGGCCGTGCGTGGGGCGCGCCGCGCACGCGGATGCGTCCCCGTCTCGGCGCAGCGCGCCACCTGGCGGGGCTTCGAAGGATCGCGAGGAAGGAGCGGCCGGTGCCGGGGGGCGGGGCACACGCGACAGTCCTCCGCTGCGGGGCAGGGCATCCACGTGGACCGCAGGTCCCAGTGACGGCAGCCCCTGGTGGCCTCAGCGTTAGCCTGGCGCGGTGACAGACAAGGCTCGTGCCCCCGCCCCCAGCCGGAGGAGGAGGGTTCAGCAGTCGATGAGATTTTTGTTTCTGGCGATTTACAGTCACAGCATCTGCGTGCGCGAGCCCAAAGCCCGGCCGGCCGTGGTCAGCAGCTCTCACACGTGCGTCTGCGGGTGTGCTCTCGTTCACACTTGCGTCAGTGTTAGAAGACTGTCTTACTCCATAGCCAACATATTACTTACATTGCCGTCAGTCCGCACTGAACTTGACAAAGCACAATGTGGCACCAATATGAGGTGGAGGAGCGTGCGCCCGGTTCCGCGGTTGACTCGCCTCCCTGCGGCTGCTGCGGCCTTGAGCACCCTGTCCAGCCCTGTTGCGGGTCGTTGGCGGGGACTGAGGGCCATAGCGTGCACAAGTGTGTCGCATGCCTGGCGGCACATTGCCGCTCTCTTCCACTGCTGTGAATGAAACTAGTGACTCCATGTCCTGAAATGTCCAAAAGACAATAAAAACAGCCCACCTGTGTTTATGTCAAAATCCAAAACACCTTCACAGAAAACGAGTAGTTCGCCTTCTCTTGATGCGAATGCACTAAGGAAAGGCACTCAGAAACCAGGTGGTTGCGTGCATCCGGGCCGGGAGAATCCTCTGCGTAAGGCATCTGCCCGCTGCGTGTAGGAAGGATTTCTAGGGATCCTTTTCTTGGCCGAGCCTGTTGCTGTTACCAACTTTTAGGGACACCGTGCCTCTTTCCCATGCTCTTTACAGGGAGGAGAAAACACGTGGCTATGCCTGGCAACAGCCAGGGAAGGGGGGGACGAGGGTCAGGACAGCTGAGGAGGGAAATGTGGCGCTTCACCTAAAGCTCTAGGCTGCCTGGGAAACATTGACCACAGAGCCAGCCACACACCTGCTCGTCCTGTTCACAGGAGGGGGCGCCCAGGACGGTTGAGGGCAAGGGCAGGCCGGGGGCGGCGGCCTGCATTTATTCGGGTTCCAGAGGCAACGATGTGGCCGTTACCCCCCATACATGAATGGATTGTTTCTGAGCCTCTCTGTTCCCATCTCTCCATCGACGCCCCATCTTGGGACGCCAAGTTCTGTGCTCCCCGTATGCCAGCGTTGCTACTGCATTTGCTATGGAGCTGTACGTTTGGCTCAACCCAGGTGTTTCTAGAAGCCTATGCATAATATGAGAGAAAGAGAGAGGTGACAAGGAACGGATCGGCACTGATGCGACCCTGGAGAGCCGCGGGTTAGCTCCGGTCTGAGTCTCGCTCCGGGGCAGCCAGTGCGAGAACTTTCTTTCCCTCTGTCAGGGAGAAAGAACTCTTTCCTAGGCATCGCTGGCTTGGCTCGGCCTCGAGTGGGCAGGCGGGGCCCGCTGGCGTCGGGGAGAGCCAAGCTGCGCCCAGCCTGCTGGTTCAAAGGTCCCCTCACCCCGAAACAGCCTCCCAGACACCCCCAAACACTGCTTATCCGAACATATGAGCCCCCCGCGGCCTGGGCAAGTTGACACAAAAAGTAACATTGGGGGACCCTTTTTGACTGTTTTAAATGATTTGTTCTAAAACCGTCAAACGTGTGATAACATTATTGAAATAGTCGTCTCCGTCTGCTCAGCCGTGTGTAAAACGTGGCCACCCAGATCGAATGCAGTGCTGGGTCCCGGCAAAGCCCCGGGCTCCTCTCCCAAGCCGCAGCCACGGGCGCTCGGGGAACGAGGCGGCGCCGCACGCCCTCCATGGCCGGGCCTGCAGCACCCCCCCCCGCCCTCCGCCGCGGGACCCTGCCGGGCGTCCTCTGCCGGACTCGACGTTACTGAAGCGACAGGTAAACCGCGGGTCTGCTTCCCACGAGGAGCCCCCCGGGATTCTGGCCCAGCTCCACTCTCCTCTGAGAACTGCTTATTTCCATGGTCCCCAACTGCACGCCTATGATAAAGCATTCGCTGGTCAGTGGAAAAAGGAGACAAATTCCGCGGGGTGAGATTTCAGAAATAAATCATATATGAGGTACTTGGGAGAGGGTGACTTCCTTCTGCTTGTTGTGGTGAAATGTCCATTCTGGGATGAAACAGCTGAGCATAAACACTAGTTCACTTTCTGAGTTCACTTTTAAAATATTCTTACTTGGCAAAGGGTAGGTTACTTTATATAAATCAGTTCAACGATTCTGAAAGCAGGAGAATGCTTTACAAGTTGGTTAGGTATATCTTAGAAGATATTGTTATTTAAAACATCAGAGAAAGTTGGAAGTCTCAAAATCCCTGCTGTTTAGTTTTTATACTTTTATTCCTTTCATCTCCTTATCTTCAAATTAGTAAGACAAACGTGTCGAGTACGGTTTGTCAAGATCTTTCTGTACTGAGTGAAAGTATCTGAGAAAGCGTCTGAGTTCTGTGGAATCCTGTTGGTGGACCTCATGCAGCCACAGATCTAAGAAATCTGGTCTACCTTCTGATGAAGAGAACCTTAAAAAAGAATATCCAAATCCTGCACTTTTTATTATCTTAAAATTTGGAGATTTTTTGCATTCTAATTTTTTCTATTAAATTTGTTTTCATTAAATCATATATAGTAGCTAGCTATTAGGCTTTCTTTCATGTCTTTATAGCTAAATAATTTTCATTTAAAAAGCTGGTTGGTCCCCTCATTGTTTTTAATGTTCCTGTTCTTGCCAGTGTTCAGTACAGTCCTGGGTGGAGAAAATGATGCTTAAAACACATATTTTGCTTTCAGAACTGATTTATATAGCCAGCTGGTGGGACAATTTGTTTTCCCTTAGTGTCCTCAGGAAAATAAGTATTTTTGATAAACCTGACTAAAATAATAAGCCAACCTGACCTCCAGATTGTGGTGAAATAATATAGTCTTGGGATAAATTTAAAGAGTAAAATGGAAAGCAGTTGTTTTTGAGAAAACAACAGAAATGCTAAATCATTCTCCTCTTTTCGCAAACATCTACTACAATCTGGTGATTCACCCCCTGGGAAGACGCTCCTCTGGCCCAGGGTGCGGTCAGGGCAGAAGCAGCTCCCAGGGACGTTGAGCTGCAGGGAGCGGGTGCCAGTGGGGCAGGGGCAGGGATGGCGCGGGGGGGCTGAGGGAGACGCTGCGCCGGGCGCTGCTGCGCGCTCCCCCCTCCCATCCGCAGGTGCCCGTAGGCCAGCGAGAGCGCGGGGCGGAGCCTGCGCGCACCTGACACTCCTTTCTGGAACGGAATGCTGTATTGCGTGGGGACCGACTCTTGAACAGTGATTAATGTTTGTAAATCACTTTGTCCAGGAAAAGCCTTTCATAAGTTCAGTAATTTTTATGATGATGGTTTTCCCCAGAAGTATATTGACTCTTGGCAATGGGACTTGGAAAGGCGTGTGTTAGTGATTAGGGCCAGGTAGCAGCCTGGGGAAAACAGTAATTAGGTGGTATAAAAGGTAATGATTTTGAGATGCTGAAATTCGAGGTGCATTCCTATCAGCCTGTGTGGGCCAACTGATTTTTATTCAAACGGGAGGTAATCTGCATCTCCTCATCCAGGCAGGCAGGTTGATTTTCAAGGCTTGTGAGGCAAATGCCATAGCAACAGAAGTTCTCCCTCAAATGATATTTACTTATAACAAATCTCGAGTATTCCCCAGGGCTTCGGATAGTAACAATAATGAATATAGGTATCTTTTATTACCTTTAACTGCGGTGGTTATAAAATCTCCCAACCCGGCTTCGAGCAGATTAATGTGAGCCTATTTTTGTTGACAGCAAAGCATAATTGAGTGTATCCCGGGCCTTCTCACCAGATCATTGTCCTTATCTGTCTAAAGTAAAAGTGCTGTCATCCTAAATTTTTGTTATACTTAGACTGGCGAACACATTGGGAACTATTGACACCCTTTGAAGTCTCTAGGAGACGTCGGCCTGTAGACGCTTTGAAGCGACACTCGGGGCCTACCGTTTCCGGCCAGAGGGCCGCTGAAAAGGGAGCTCCCCGGGCAGACAGTCTGAGGACCCTGCCGCCTCGGGCTGCCACCGGGTGGCTGAGCACCGCCCTCAGCCCCAGGAAGCCACAGAGGTCATTCCAAGGTCTAAACGGCAATTATTTCCCCTGCAGCCAAATTAACAGAAGTCCGCACACCGCACCGCGCACGGTAATGAAAGGTTCTCATCTTGCCGGGCTACACCATGACACCCACGCCCTCCGCCAGGAGAGCGTGTTCGGTTGGCAGGTGCAACGCGAAGTGTGAATGACGCGAAGGTGCCACTTTTCAGGCCACGCTGTCAGGTCCGGTCGGCTCTGTTTCCAGCAGCTCTGAATTCCTGATGATCTCCTGACGCTTCCAGGAAACAAATGTTTTTACCTGGCCTGAAAGAGGTCGCACACTTTCAGCCCAAGTTCGAAGCCAACCACAGGCAGACTAAATGCCATTATGGTCCATTTATTTGAAGATAGAAATGGTTGCCAATGTTCAGAAGCGAGAAGGCTTCATGTGAGTTTCTTGGTAGCCCTGGGCCCAGCTCCCCACGCGGCACTAACCGGCGCGCTTGCCCCGTCCCCGCACCGCCCACGCGGCTGCCGCGGCCCTCGGGCTCCCCTGTCCGGCCTCTTCGGACGCTTGAATTTTGACCCCCGTTATACACGGCACGATGTACGTGGAGCAAAGTTCCCGGTGCAAGGGCCACTGAGCCAGCCAGCAACCTCTGCCTGAACGATCTAAGCAGCAGCCTTTCTGTTCTGAACGGCAGTTTTTTCACATATACAATGAGAGTGAAATATCTCCTCCATATTCCTCCTGGGTTCTTCTAAAGAACGGAAGATAAACTCCGGAGAGAGACCTGTAAGTTTTGAAATGCAAACCGCCGTAAGGCGCGCAGCCTGGCGAAGGCTCTCTCTGGACTCGCTGCTGAGCACGAAGCGCAGCGGGCTCTGTCTCTGCAGCGCCGCCGTGGCCCTCGGTTCAGGCTGCGGGGCCAGCGTCTTTCTGTTCCCGTTTCGTTCTGTTTATTCCTAATTTCTCCCCACGTCTTTGAAAGCTTAGTGATAAATACCATCATGTTTATAGCATATCACCTCTTACTTATTAGGTAAGACCTCCCTCTTATATTCTTCCACTGCACTCATATCACTCTTTCCTAACTCCTACTGTAACTATAGTTTTGTAAAAATGTATTTGTGTTCTTTTTCAATTAATTCCTTAAAATTCAATGACCTGCAAGACTCCATAAGGAAAGGAAATGCCCCTGGGGGTTTTTGTTTCGTTTTGTTCTGTTTCGGTTGATCCGCGGATCCCCAGTACCTAACACTGTGCCGGGCCGATCGGACGCCCTGCATACATGGGATTCGTTGAGAAACAAATGAATACCACATAATAAATTGGAATAAATGCCTAATAAAATAAACACAAATTACTTAATTATCAAGTATTGAATTAAGCAATGAGTTGATGCTATCACTGGTATCTTGCACAGAAGATTCTTCTCTTGATCGCACTCAACTCGGAACGGTGGCTCGCCCCTCCAGCCTCGCCCCTCCCGCCTCGCCCCTCCACGCCAGCACGCCCTCAGCTCCGGTCGCTGTTTTCACGGAAGAGAAAATCACGGGAAGTCAGGCCGGTTCCCGTCACGTTCTCTTTGCGGTGTCCCCTTTCTCCCACGTCTGCCCACTCTTTTTAGAAACCAGCGACGACATCTGGCAGCGGCAGCGCGACCGTCCCCCCACCCAGAGGAAGGTGCCGAGTCGCTTCCTGATGGCGAGACTCAGCGTCTTCCCCAGCACAGGGCCACAGGCACCGTCGCCGGTCGCCTTTCAGGCTTCAGGACGTGAAATGGACTGGCAAGGCCACCGAGAAGTAAAGAAAAAGTCCCCTGTCGTCAGCAAGATGAACCTCTCGGGGGAGCTCGGATGAGAAGAACACATTTCCTAATTCTCCCCATCACTGTGGTTCCAACCACATAGTGAGAACAGCTTTGAACTTCTCTGTAGCTTTGTGCAAAAAAGGTGTTCACAAAAAATAAATATTCAACGCCATCCCTGTTGTCTCATAATGTCTATCGGACACGGTCTCGGTTCTTCAATCTCTTAAACACAACCCCTAACGCGTGCTCCCCCCACTAGATAACAGGGTATCTGAGAACAGTCAGTTCAGGAGACAGAATCACAGCCCCTCCTGGTGGCGGGGGCTGAGCCCTAACCCTGGAACCTGTGACATGCGTCTCCACGGCAGGAGGGTCTGAAAGGAGTGACTGAATTAGAGACCCTGCAGCGGAGAGATCCCCTGGGTCACCGGGGGCCCAACGGAACCACAAGCGTCCTCAGGGTGACAGCCAGAGGCTGCTGAGAGCCGAGAAAGAGGGGTCCCAGGCGAGAAAGGTGAGACGGGCCGGCTGGCTCTGCCCAGGGAGGCGCCCAGCCCAGGGCACCGGCAGCCTCTAGAAGCTGCGAAGGCCGGGACGCATGTCCTGCCGAGCCCCCAGACGAAGTGCAGCCCTGCCAGCGCCCGGCTGCAGCCCAGAGAGCGCCAGGCCGCGTGTCTGCGGGCACCGGGCGCGCAGTGTGCGGCAACGGGCAGCAACCACGGTGAGGGAGAAACAGGCTAAGTTCACAGGGCGCTGGCGAGTTGCAAATGACACCCAGCCCGGCTGCCAAGAAAGCCCTTGTCATGACACCAGGGCCTATGAACAACTCCACGCTGGACGCACACACACAGACGAGGGTGCAGCACAGCATAAATAGGCGTGCGCAACTCTGCACAATCAAACACGCGTGTGCATATAGGTAAATGTTACGAAGATGGACAACTCTCACGTGATCAGAGTGAATGGCAGTGCCAACGCCTCGGGCTGTAGTTCAATGAAAACAGCGCATCTTTGTCACGAGGAAAGTGCGGAGACGCGGCTGGCTTCCGAGTGCCGCTAAGTGCCACTCACCCCGCCTGTTCCAGGGACGCGGAGGATGCACAGAGCACAGCCACCCTTCAGAGAAAGTGCAGCTCCACCGGCACTGTCCTTGGGCTGTGATCTGATTGTGGGTTGTGGATTGTTTTACTGAGTGTGTGTGTGTGTGTGTGTGTGCGTGTGTCTGCCTTCTTTTAAGGCCCTGGGAATGTTTATAAAGGCCATTCTTACGGATGACTGCTTGTCTATTTATGATTTCCATATCAGGAATCCTGAAATCCAAGATTTCAGGCTCCAGATGGAGGTGATCACCAGGCACGTAGAAGTGTGTGACGCAACCCGAGAAGAGGGCGCCCGTACAGGGGTGCCGTGGGCAGCGGGGGGACTGGGGAGGCGGGCGCTCACCCGAAAGCCAGGCCCCGAAACCACTTGCAGGAACGTTGCAGTCTAAGAGGACCAGCGTGGACAGGCACTGCCTCGGGGCGGGAAGAAGAGACATCAGTGGGCGCTCCCTCATTTCCCAGCTGCATGGCAGGGGGCGCACTCTCCGCGCCCCTGAGCCCAGTTCCCATTCACGGCCCTGCTGGCACCTGCCGCGCGGAGCTGGGGGGTGGCCGCAGGAGCCAGCGCCCGTGGGTGCCCGGCAGACAGCACGGCCCCTTCCTCCCGCTCTCTCCGGGGATATGTTCCCACATCTTTAGAGCGATTCGTCCGAAAATGTCTCTCTCAGTCAAGTTGCTTTCAAGTGGTGCGTACACCACAGAGGGTTTCATGCCCATTTTAAAATAAACCGAGTTAAATGAATTACGTTCCTGAAAAGTAGGACTTCTCAGAGCCTTGAGTATGATGCTGTGTATTGTGGTTCTTGAAGGACAGACGTTATACAGTAGGAATCATTCCAAGATTTTATTGGACAACAGATTTTTTTCATGGAGAATCGTGGGAAAGCAGCTCAACATCACACACAGAGACGCCAGTGGGTAGACGCGCCGAAGGGGAAACCGGGGAGCGAGCACCGGGACCGCGGCGCGGGGAGCTGTGTCTCTGTTGTTTCGCGGCTGCGTTTGGCCTGAGACAGATGTTTCCCGTGGAGCGCACTTTGTCCTTCGCCCTGCCCCCTCCACGGACAGCGGCCACATAGACGTGCTCACGGACGCAAAGGGGCCGCGCGGGGTCCAAGCGCCGCGCTGGCATGAGAGGAGCGTCGCTGCGCCGCCCTCTGACCTGCCGCTTGTTCTGCCAGGAGCAGGAACGAGGCCGCTGGCCCCGGAACGCGTGGCGGGTCACGGTGAAGGAGAGTGCGCCCCACGGGGCCCGGAGGCCACCACCTAATTATCCCTGTGAGAAGATAATTCAATTCAAAGCCAGTGCCCTACATTCAGGGAGCGCGTAGACTTTGGTGCAGGAGGGATAAGAGGCCCTTTTAAATTTTCATTGAATTTTAATCCATTAAGAGAGTCTGGCACTAAATTAGTCATAAGACTGTCCTCTAACGACCTCCGTCTGATGAGGATCCTCCTGTCGGGCCTTTCTCTCTGGGACTCGGAATCGAAAGAGGCGGAGAGAGCGGCAGCGAGACAGAGGGGCGCATGGCTCTCACTTGCCCCAGGCCTCCCCTGGGCTGGGTCTGTGGTGGGGGCGGGGAGCCAGGAGGCCCTTTCCCGCAACGGGCCTCCCAGGGCCAGCGACTCGCAGGCCTTTCACAGGCCCTTTCCCGCCTAAAGGATCCCGGAAACCTCACAAGAAAGAAACCCGCTACTTGGCCTATCAAGTGCCAAAATCGCTTGATCACAGTACATGTTGTAGGTAAGAAACCTACAAAATTGCCCAGGGTCCTGTCCTGCCAAAGGCCTGGAGCCACGCTCCGGGGCAGGGCCCTGCCTCCACACTGCGCGTGGCGCGCGGGAGGGGCGCCCTCTGTGCCAAGGCCCCCTCTCCTCGGGGACCGCCCAGCCCGAGCCAGCCTGCGGCTGGAGGACCGTGCACGTGTTGGCGCCTGGGGTGCGTGGCTTCAGGCAGGGCAGCGTTCCCAGGAAGCGCCTCCCGGCTCTCGGTCGCTGCCGCCACCTGCTCTGCTCGCCAGCCGGGTGCCAGGGTCTGCCCCGGCCGAGGACTGCACAGTGGCTCCCTGCGCAGCAGGGCCGAGCCTTGAAACCACCGGGAATGGGAGCCCCGGGACGGCTGGCTGAGCAGCGGAGGGACGGGCCACCCGGGCTCCCGGCCCCTCCCAGTGCAGAACGCGAGCCCGGGCAGCGGCTCGGAGGCCGCGAGGTGCCAAGTGGGGAGGAGGAAGAAAACAAGGAACCGGACCCTCAGGACCCAACGTCTAAGCAGCCGGCGCGAGTCCCTGCAGGCTGACCTTAGCCCACGCAGCAGGCGCGGGCTTTCTCCCCGGCTGCGGGCGCTCAGCTCTTCCGTGGCTAACGCGCGCGCGCACGTTCGCTGTGCTCAGCGACACGTACGGCCCAAGCTACTCCCCACAATAATCGGTGCCAGGGCTCCTGAGGCCGCGGTTTCTTCCCTCAGAGACGGGGGGCCGAGGGTCACAGCAGCGGGCGCATAGGCAGGCCCCCCACGCGGACAGGACGTGCTTGGCCTTGCAGAGCAGAGAGTGAGTTGCTGGAGTGGCTGGATGAGGGGCCATGGCCCAGTGTTTCGTGGTTTCCAGGTGAACCTGCCTTAAAACCCACTTGGTTCAACCTCCCGGGCTGAAAACAGATGCACAGAAATACGGCCGGGGTGGGGGGGGGGGGGCGGGGGAACCCTCGTTCGCTTCGCTTCACACATTTAACATCAGGTCCCGTGTGCGTGTCCTGAGCTGGAGAATCCACGTCACACGGTTCCTGAGGGCATGTGCCATCAAAGTGACTCCAGCAGGCTCCTGAGCTGGGACAGCTCCAGGCCACACCGGCGCGGCGGCAGCAGCAGGCAGCGGCGGGGGGCAGACTGCGTTCTGTGTCGGAGGCTCGACGGCAAGGCGGCAGGCCCGGCGGCCGGGGCTGGAAGGACCACAGCGGCGCGTCCGGAGGGAACGCGGTGTGGACACAGCAGAGCGCGAGCCCAGGTGGGCTCAGGAGGGCGCCGGCTGAGGCCTGGACTCGCGTGAGGCTGCCCTGCGCATGGCGCTGGGCGAGCTGCCGGGATTCCCTGCACCTCTCCCTCCAACTCACCGAGACAGCACAGGACGACCGTGGTTCCCACCCCATAAGGAGCCGCGAAGGCCACGCGAGGTCGTCGTGCCTGCAAAGAACTGACCGGGACCCCCGGCCTGCCCTAACAGTGAAGTGACTGCCACCTTTATCAGCGGCGTGCCTTGTGACGGCTTGGCACATACTACATGCACTTCGCAGCGCGCCCCCGTGCCTCCAAGGGAGACGCGTTGCCCGCTTCTGCAGTGTTGAAAACCGCGGCGAGCTGCCCACCCGGCCTCGCTGCCGGCTGTGCCACGCGGGCCTGGCCCCGGCTCCCGCCGGTGAGGGCACGGGGCTGGTTTCCTTCTGTGAGCAGTCCCTGCGCCCCTGCCCCTGCGCGGGGGTGTACGTGCACCTGCGTGTGCACACATTTGTGCAACAGAGAGGCATTTGTGCGTGTGTGCCACATCTCTCCCGGAGGAGGAGCCAGCCGCCACACCGTGCACGCGGGGGTGCCCGTCCTCCGCGGGGGTGCGCTCCTCAGGGTCCGGGGTGCTCGGCCCACCTCCGGGACCCTGCACGTCTTCAGAGGGCGGCCACTCCGGGGCATGGGCCCCGCCCGCAGGCGCCGAGCGGAGGAGAGGTGACCGGGCGGAGCGGGGAGCCCGCTGGGGGCCTCGGCCTCGTGGGCCGCCTGCTCCCCCTCAGACCCAGTGACCACAGGCGGCTGTGCCCGCGCGCGCCGTCTGCCCTCGTTTCCTGGAAATGCCGATGTTTGAGCGCATGAATATTACTTATAATCCTGGGATGATTGTACGGGTACTAATGGAATGGTTTCATGGTATCGATTTTCAATAGGTCATTTGCTGTAATTAGCTTAACTTCATCTGCCGGAACGAACTTCTGATCCTGGCCAGAAACACGTCGCGGGAAGCCCCCCGGCCGGCCTCTCCGCTGCCACCCCGAGTCCTTTCTGGAAGGGGCTGGGTGTGTGTCTTAAATGAACAGGCCGACTTCAGGCTTTCCCAGATTTTCATGACCTCACACGACCGGTCTCCCCTCCTTTAATCGGCTTCTAATAAAAGGGACGTGCTCCCCTGAGACATAGGCCATGTTCTTCCCCACGTCCACTCCGCTCACGCAGGCGGCCTCCTTCCGTTGCAGGAAGAGCCAGTTGCGCAGAGGAGGCGGCTGACAGGATGAACCCAGTGCGCACAGCCCCGGGGGAGGGGCGGGCAGGCCCACGGGGGCGCGAGGGCCGCTGCCTGAAGGCACCGCGCCCGTGGGCAGGAGCGACCCCCTCGTTTTCTCTTACCCAAGGCGCTCGGCTAAAGCCACGAGCCCACAGGAAGGACGGTGGACAAGAGACGGGAAGGTCGAACGGGGTCGCAGGGCATAGAACAGGTGGCAAAAGGCACGAGGCAGCACGCGGGGCGCCCACGACTGAAAGCGCCCCTGTGTCACGGGGTCAAGTCTCCCCAGGGCCCCAAGATCGAGACAAGCGCCCTGTCCCTAGCTGACGCACGTTCACAGGGCCACATGGACATTCCCAACGTCCTTCTCCCACCGCACAGCCTCTCACTGGGCGTCTCTGCCTGTGGGGGACGCGCGAGGGAGCACGGGTCGGGGGTCCCTTCTTGCTGAAACCTCTGGGGCAAGCGGCTCACACCGGGAGCCTCGGTCCCCAGGCTCCTGCCCCTGAGACCGCGCCTGTGACACCCTGTGACGCGGCCAGCCCCTGGCACACCTCAGTGAACAGTCACGGAGTCGCTATTTCTTCGCTGTTAGCGCTGGGACCCTCGGCACATCACTCAATGACATGGCTCCAAGGACCCTGTGCATTAAGTGAGCGTCGGGCGCCACCTCTTCCCCGTCACCTTGCAGTGGTTGTGATGCTCAAACCAAAGAAGCAAACGCCTTACAAAACCCAGCGCTGGAAGGGCGTCGAGGCTAGAAAGGCAGTGCCTCTCGATAAATGGCAGGACTGGTCCCTAAACAGCATCCTGATCAGCGGGCACACCCCGCGGGGGCGGGCAGACCACCGGCGCTGGGGCGCACACGGGGCTGGAGCCGCAGCTCCGCCCATGGGGGCGCACCTGCCCACGGGGGCTGGGGTCCGTCCCTGGGCCGTGGGGTGTTCGTCCTCTTGGTCACGGCCCAGCAGGGGGGTGTGCATTTAATAGTCAGGGACACACATGCCGAAGTTCAAATTTGTCCAAAGCCAGTTGATTACGGGGGTGTCACAATGGGGATCCCATTTCATATCGCCCAACTGCAAAGCCCATATTAACAATTCACATTTTTGAAACAACTATCCGCCCTGAGACCTCTATTAGGATAGATATGCATATAGTTTTTCAACATCCCAGTGCTCTTATCCCCTTTTACAGATGTGGAAACAGGGGCTCCACGCGGTCAGCGTGTCCCAGGTTTTACAAAAGCGTATGGCAACATCAAGACCCCAACCGAAGTCCGTTGCGCACACACGGTGCCCCGTGTCTGCGGGGGGCCCCCGTGAGCCCCCAGGGTGCCCAGCGGGAGAGAGCACCCTGAGCAGGGTCCGGCGGCGCTGGGAGGCCACTGAGCAGGCACCAGGTGTGGGAGCTGGGTGGGTGGGCGGGGGACCTGCTGTCTGTGTGACTTGGATCGAGATGACGTGGGTGTGGACTCCTCGTGGGGAGCCTGCGCGTCTCTCCCCTGAGATGCTCCCTGGACGGTACGGATGGGGAGCCAGTCCATACGGACGTCCCTGAGGACAGGCGGAGTGGGCGGGGCTGGGCGGGCTGTCCCGCGGGATGCTGCTCCTGAGGGGCACGCGGCCTGGCCGGTGTCGAGAAGGGGCAGGCGTTTACAGACCTGTCCTGAACCCTGGCAGGGCGACTGGGTCGGCAGACGTGGGACCGCAGACCGAGGAGGGGACGTCTCCGTCTCGGGCACGTGCACACGGCCTCTCGGGGAGGAGACGCTGGACTCGGGCCTGGAAGACGGGGAAGGAGTCTCCGGCAGAGGTTGCCCTGCGGGCAGGGAAGGGGAGCGGGCTGAGGGGCCAAGAGGTGGCGGCCTCGTCAGGAGAGGGCTCCGAAAGGACGTGGCTTCCGTCTACAAAGCTCTCCGCGTTCGGGGAGGGCAACGCCTCGGCTCCCGTTTTTCATTGGTGTTGTCTCATCCGAGTCACACAACCCAGGAAATAGGGGGGAAATGATGGTGTTTGGCAAAGTGCCTGAGTCCATTTGGGCCGCTATTTTAAAAATGCCTTCAACTGGGCAGCTAATAAACAGCAGACATTTGTTTCTCGCAGCCTTGGAAGCTGGGAAGCCCACGGTCCAGGCCGCAGCGCGTTTGGTGTTGGGTGGGAGCCGCCTCCTCACGGGCAGCCACGGTTTCTCTGCAGCCCCACGCGGAGGGCAGCGGGCAGGGCACCGGCCTGTCCAGCTGGGCCAGCGGCACCGGTCCCACCCGAGCTCTGCCCACCAGGCCCCGCGCCTCCCAGAGCCGCGCCTTCTGAGCTGCCGGCTGGGAGCTGCGCCTCACCACCTGGATTTGGGTGCCACGAACAGGCCCCTCAGCCACTTGGCCACAAAACAACTGGATGGCAAAGCTGAGCCAGAGCCCGGGGTCCCGGAACCCACACTCCACACTCTGAGCAGATACAGTTGGAACAACCTTTAATACTAGAAATGAAGATACCGCCATCCTTCTGCAGAAAGAAAGAAAGAATATCCATCTCTACTTCTTTACTGCCGAGAAAAAAGAGTTTCTGGTGGTTTTAAATTGAGCACTTTTACCAGCAAAGGGGTTAAAAGTGAGAAGTCTTTATTTCAGAAGCATCACATAATGATGCTCACAGTCAAGAGGTGAATAAATTATTCATTATTCTTCTCTGAGAGAAAATCAAAGAACTGGTGATGAAATATTAGACACTTCACAGCAGGAGACATTTGTATCTAATGTCTAATAATTTATCTAACTTATTTGCAGCACCCCACTCAGAAACACAGGTTCTTGATTACCCCTAATGTCAAGATTGCTTCAGTTTCTGGAGGATTTCTGTGTTTCATTGTTGATTTTTAGATTTCTAAGTCAATCTGAAGTTTTTCCTAAGTAACATGAAATTCCATTGTAAGTGCATGTTTTGTAAAAAGATTTAGTAAAGAGTTATTGAACTATATCATTAGCTGTAATCACTTTTATTGCTTTTCATTTTCTCAGCCCGTGTTGCATTCCTTTGTTGTTCCTTTAGTACAGATGATAATAATAACGAGACAGCATTAATTGAGCACTTACTATGTAACGTCTTATGGTAAACATTGATTTGATTGCTACCTAATAGAATCACCATGGTGCTTTGTCACTTTGTTGCAGTTTACATCTCTCTACCAAGTCTGAATGCCCAGAAAGACACAGTTGTTTAAAGCAGGAAAACCTTGCTCTCAACTGTCGAGACATGAGTTCGAATCCCAGCTCTGCTACTTGCCAGCTCCATAGCCTTAGGAAAAACATAGACTGTAGATACAATAACATCTATTTTGCCACATATAAAGTTTACGTAATAGTCGCTGATGAGTACATGCAAAAGCACGTGACAACACCTAAGGTAGCGTGGCGAGGCGGCAAGCTCTGTGTCTAGTCTGCTTTAGAGGTCCCGTGTTTTCAGCTGGGTCCCATCTCCCAGTATCTCACCCCCAAACACTCTGTTTACACAACCCTGAGAATATTAGAGAGTGTTTCCTTCCCTGCCTAATTAACAGGGTTGATGTTGTACAGCTAATGAGATCACGCATGGGAAATGGTCTGTTCATCATAAAGTACGGAACAAACGTGGCTGCTGTTCTACTCCCTGGGGCAGAACATCACAGGTAGACGCCATTTCCTGTTCAAAACTTCATGGTCAGGAAAAAACTAATTCCAGAGGACCCAGGGACACGTCCTCGGTGTTCACAATGCGAGAGAATGGGGGTGATCTAGCCCAGAGAATGTCCTATTAAGACAAAGCCAACGGGGACGCGCATGCAGAACACCTTCTGGATTGTATTCACTGAAAACCCACCAAGAAAAAACTGGCTACAGGAGAGATTTCTGTGGGATATAAGAGGAACTGCTAGACGTCAAGGTGATAAAACCCTGGCGAGGATTGTCAAATTAAGCTATGGAGACTGGAGAACTTCCAGAAGAGAAGAGGCACCTACTCGCCCTGGAAGACTCCAACACCAGACTGCGAAGGGCAAGTGGAAGGCACTCCGCCTGACCGGATGCGCCCCCGGTCCTCCCAGCCCACGCGTTTCCTTGCTCATCAACTGCGCTCCACCTGACAACTCCTTAGCTCTTAAAAGGGCCTCACTATATTTTTAAAGAGTAGCTCATGCCCAACCTTAAAGTCATTGCATTGATTATATTTCATATAATTTACGACAAGACAGACACAATGTTCTGTGGCTGGATGTCACCTACCGCTCACCTTTTGCCGGAACAGCTATTTAATGAGGGGGGCGGGAGGACGGGGCACCATCTGATCTCTCATTACAGGCAGGAGGGCGCCGGGCAGCCCGGAATGCCAGCGCGGCGGCAGCCCCGAGGCCTCTCCTGAGGCGGCCGCTTGCTTCCACTGAGTCACGGGACCCCCGTCCAGAGAGCAGGCAGGTTTCTTTGCAGAATTCTGTTCGTTAGCTATTCTTATGTGAATAACTCGAGTCCGACTTGTTCTGACTTTTGCTTCCAGTGAGCCACGGGAGACCGGCAGCATGTCCTGCACAAGATGCCTCGGCCCAGGAATCAACGAGCCCAAACGCCTCAGCCCGGAGCAGGAGTTAATGCAAAGGTGGCCACCTCCACAGTTGGTGTCTTCGGTGGTCTTCACAGTGAGACCCTGACCAGCAGCGTCCTTTCTTACCAGCTGTCTTACGGTTGCACGGCTCATCCGTCTTACAAGAGAAAAATTTGACAATTAAAGTCCAAGCAGAATGTTTTTGGGGGGGAGGGGAATATAACAAAGTAAGAAAAAAGGCAGTAAACCCCGTACAGCATTCCAAGATGGAGTGAGGACGGAGCAGTGGATGGAGTTCCTCGCTGCATGAGGAACGGCTGAGATGTGCCCTCCTCGCGCTCCCTGTGCCCGGCCACAGCCACCAAAGGAGGTCCAATTGCGCGTGGAGCCCCGCCCATGTGGCAAAGGTCACCCCCTGTTGGCTCCATGGCGTGTTGGTGCCCATGGGAAGCCACGTCCTCCTACCAAGAGCTGACGGCCGCAGGCGAGCTGCAGGCTGGTACCGGGAAGAAGCATCAATGCAGAGGGGACGTTTTTAAAGGAAAAAACCAAAATGACGGTCGGTCCGCGGTTGCCAAAGAGATCCACTCAAACACGGCTTCGGCGTCCGAAGTCCGGAAAGCTCCCCGGGGCGCAGTCCCTCACCCTATCACCCTGCGTGGACGCGGCGGCCCGGAGCACCGACCTCGCGCAGCCTTGTGCTGCAGGAAGAGAGGAGCCCCGGCAGCTGGCCCGCGGGCCGGAGCAGGGAGGGTCCGGTGCGCAGGTGCGCGGGAGCTCGGGGAGCCTGCTGTGCCCCCGCAACCCGGGCGGCGCCGGGCAGGCCCGGGAGCCTCGCAGGGGCCGCAAGGGGCCGGGCTCGGGTGTTCACAGTCCTCATCGAACCGCCGAGGAAACGAGGTCTCCGGAGCTAAGTAAATTCGTCACGGTGACAGAAAACTAGTAGCGAGACTCCAACTAGACCAGGGATCGATTACTCCCTGGTCCACGGAGGTGGCGATTGGTAACAGAGCTGAGTGATTTGTATCGTATTGCCCAGCTCTCTCCAGTGGCTTTTTAAACCACGCCCTGAACCCGGACTTATTTTCTGCCATTATCACCGGTATTGATGAGGAAGCACATCTTGCCTCCCACTCCGAGGCCCCCGAGCTGTCCGTTCCCGTCCTTGGGGGAGATGCGGGGGAGCGGGGAGCCGACCGGGAGTCCAGGCCCACGCGTGCCGAGAGCCCGGCATCGCCGTGTGAAAGCGGCACAGCGCTGTGTGCAACAGAGCGATTTCAACGTCACGGACCAGCTGGTCGATGCCACCTCCTAACTCGTCGCACAGAGCTACCTGCTGTCCTCTCTCCTGGGCAGGGACAGAGGAGGGGGGTGCGGGGCGGGCAGGGGGGCAGACACGCTCACTATGCGGTCAGACCCTCGCACTCAGCTGCTGGGAAAGGAAGGCGCCCACAGAAAGAGCAGCTGCCCCTCTTGCGGGACAGCTTCACACAGGGGGACAAAAATGTGTGAGGAGTCCCTCATCAGACGACGTCGGAATAGAAAGAGGCCGACTTCAGCCGAACCGGGAGGGCGAGGCCTGACCCTGCGCCCTGGAGGAGGGATGCGCTGGGGAGACTCGGGCGCAGAGCCCCCGCCCCCCCCGGGTGTCGGGCAGGACTGCCTCCCCCCAGCTACTGCGGTGACTGACTTCGAGAGCCATCCATTTAGCTCCCTGCCGGGCACGTTAAAAACACGTGGTAAATGCCATCTTATTAATTAACGAGCTGCGCAGAGGCGAGGTGGAGAGAATGCTGCAGAGAGAATCTAAATTTCTCATCCCAGCAGCTAACGGGCTAAGATGGAAAAACCACTTAGTTTTTCCAGCCCTGTTTTCTCATCGATGAAGCGCGGGGTGGCACCGAATGGTTGCTAAGATCCAGGCTCACGCGTAAATTCTGTGGTTCTCCAACGCCGGACAATCAACGGCTTTGTTCACCTGCGCTTGTCCACAAGGAGCATGTCGCCTTCCCTGCGGGGAGCTCCTCCGCGCCCTGGACCCGGGAGGACTGGCAGGTCCTGGGCTCCCGCGACACACGGGCCTCCGGCAGTCGTGCTCGAACCCCACGGCGCTCTTGCTGACGCCACCAACCGCCTTCCTTGTCACCACTAAGGGTTCCTCATCCATCGGATGGGGGTCATCCAATCACATTTCATGTGGGGCTGACCAATCCAAATTGCTTAAGAAAATAAATATCTGTATTCCATTTCTTGGTGGGAAAGTTAATTCGCAATCCCAGAGAGAAAGAACTGAGAAAGGGACATGAACTTCCATGTAGTCTATGAGGTCTTTAAAAGATTATCATCCACACACGTTGTGAAAGGGAAGCTCCGTCAGTCATGTGTGAGGTTCTCCTGGCCGCGAGGTCTCTAGTCACCGGGATGTGTTTCCCTCCCTTTTTCCCCGCGGAGCAATTGTCTTTGTGCGTTCCCGCACCTCATGCATGAGAGGGCCACCGCTTGGTGCCGTGGCGTTAATGGAGGCTATTACGGCCGCGGCCAGACGGTGGTTGGACCGTGACCTCTGCAGCCAGGTCACTGAGGGGCGTGGAGGCTCCTCTGAGGGCTAAGAAGACACAGCTGTCGAAGGGCCCCGTCCACTCGAGACAGAGATGGACGGCAGGGCCAGCACACCTTCGTCAGGGACCCCAACTGTCTCGAGCCAAAAACTGCCGTTGGGGAAGGCCGTGACACTCATTAACACCTCATTTTAGGAAAACGAACCCCCTTTCCTAACGGCAGCTGAGGGTCAACCCTGCTTCTAGGCCCTGTTCTCGCGGAAGCCCAGCCGTCTTGATGGAGGATGTCCCGGCTGGCGGGCGCCCGTGACGGGCACCTGCTGTCCATGTGTCCTCTCCCACTCACACCGCCGCTCATCCGCTTCCCTTCGTTTTCCGGGGGAACTGCCCTTCCCCTCTCTGCGAGCTCCTCTGGGAGCCTGTCTCAGTCCCGTGCTCCGCATCTGCCCTTGGGTCAAAGGCCGGCACTTGACCTGAACGTCGACAGTGACACGCCTTCTCCCTGAAAGCCGGATCTTCTGCAAAGTGCCACAGAATTTATATATATTTATATAGATGGAGAGCTCTTCCGAGATGTGAAACTGCCCCTGCCTGCCTGCCACCGAGGCCTCGTCCTGACCTCCGAGCGGCGCGTCCCCGTGCCGCTGGCAGCTTCGGCTCCTTCCCTTTCTGCTTGCTTTCTGTGAGTCCAGGTAACCGCACGGTGAATTCGTTAGATACTTAGAAAGGCAGTGTGCCAATCGTAACTTTATTCAGACACCAGAGGAAGAGTGAAAAGTTCCCACGTCAGAGGTAACCCAACATTACATTTTTTCCCACATATTTTCGATCCGTGGCGGGTTGTGCGGAAACCAATTCAGTGGGCGACGGTGGATGGCTTTTGAGGGGCTGACACCTCTGGACTATGGCGTGTTTACAGATGTTCTCAGAATAGGTTTTCACAAAAGTGTGTCCCTTCTGTAGCTAAGATTCAGTCCTCTGGGTAACTAAAACAATATATTAGAATTTTTTAAATCAGGTAATTTGTAGAAGTCAATATTAACTCTTATTAATATCATTGTGTTATCTATTATTAGAAGAATCATTCCTTGAAAACAATGATGCATTTGCTGCCCAGAAAACATTTTAACACGTGGACGACTTACACACTTTCTCAAAGCTGAGTCCACTCACTACAAAATCAAGATAAAGCAGCGAAGTTCCCATACAAGGTTTCCCTCGGGATCCGGGATGTTAATAAACAGCAGTCAAATCCAGGTCCACTTTTTTTCCTTCTCTTGGTATATATCCTGGTAACTCAGGCAAAGCAAACCGCCGCTAATTTGTATTTGAAATTCAAGTTTACATACTGTGAGTATAAAGACAGTCATTTCTGGGGTTTTTTAAAGATAAAATAGATTTCTCCTTCACTTGTCAGATAACTTCCCCCGTGCTTAGAATGGAAAGGCCAACGCCTCGCTGAGAACTTGGGGACGGGCTGTACTCGGAGCGACACGCACACAATCACACATGCGCACCCACGCCGCGCACCCCGCGCGCTCGGGGCGAACACCAGACCCCGAAGGAAAACACAGCCTGAAACTTGGAACCCCAACCACGCTTTCGTAATTATGATTCTGTTTCTAGTCTATTTGCATATTCATGGAATGATTCCTCTTTTTTACAGATCCTGGACGCTTCCTTTGAAATTCGAGGCTTGGACGGCACCCCTGTATCATTACACTGCACCCGCCTGGAATGATTTTCTTGACATTAGATAAGCAGAGCCCCGTCAGAGTCGGCGCATCTCCACGCACATTATAATGAAAGCAGAAATCCACACACGAGCAGAGACGTCGGATGGCCGCGTGCCGGGGGTGGGGGCCCCGCCGCGCCCGGTGGCTTGGGAAGTACCTTCTGAGGAAACTCAGGAGGGAGCAGGGGTCCTTCTGCCAAAGGTGAGCTGCCAAAGGCAGATCGGAAGGAAATAAAAGCCAGGACGGGGCACTTCAGGGAGGAGAGAAGATGCCCCGTTGGGCGAAACACACAGATTTCACTCAGGGTGGAAACGCAGCAGTGCGCCCCAGCCCTGCGCGGGTTTTGGGGAGCCGGCCCGCGCCCTGCCCCGACTTCACAGCGTGGGCCCTGCTGGCCCCAGCCCGCCAGCCCAAAGCGGGCCTTTCGCTGCTCCTCGCACCAGGCTCTTTCTCCAGACCGGAAGAGGAGCAGGGAGGGCCCTTTGCCCTTCAGCCACTGCCAGCAGCGGGACGGTGGGTTGGATGGAGGGTCCCCTGGCTTCCACGGATCCGGATCCGTGTGACCCAGGAGCACGATGCGGCCCCTAACAGCCAGCTGGGCCGTCAGCGCTGAGGCGGGGAGGTGGCTTCCCCCTCCTTCCACGTCCAAGGGGCCCAGAAGCGGCCGCGCTGAGACAGCACGAGGCCGGAGGCAGGACAGCGGGCACAGGCGAGGACCAGGCCTGAGTGTGACCGGGTCGTGGAACAGGCGCGTGGCTCGGCCGAAGATGGGACTGCGCGCAGCACCCGCCGCACCCTTTCCTGTCCGTTCACCTCCGCAGTCCTCACTCCGAGCCCAGAGGCAGTCAACGAAGAACCGACAGGGTTTTCTTCTCTTCTTTTTTTTTATTTTTTAAGTGCCTGTATTTAAAATTTTCTCTAGGCCCCACAGAGGTAAACACCCCATTTTTTAGCAGCAAGAATTCATCAGACCTCAGGATAATTGTCCCTATACCATCCGCCTTGCCGACTTTGACAACGTACTGTTACCCAAGAAGAGAAACGTTAAGTGAATTAAGGCCTGAGCTGAGTCAGACCTTTAGCTCACAACGCGGTGGAGGAAGCTCCCACACCACTCCCCACATGGCTCGCTCTTGCATTTGAACATTCCATTACAAATCTATAACTTCTTTCCCACCTCCACCCTCCCTCCCTTCTGGCACGTTTGTGCTCTGTATCTTTGAGTCCTTTTCTGTTCTGTCTGTTCTTTAGATTCTACCTGTAAGTGGAATCCTGTGTTTGCCTTTCTGGGCCAGGCCCACTTCCCGCAGCGCAGCAGGCGCTAGGCCCCTCTCCGTCGCTGTGGGCGCCAAGGTTCCATGCCTTGTCACAGCTGAGTCTCCGTCCGCCCCTTGGTTGTTAGACGCCTAAGCTGGGTCCCTGCCTTGACTGTTGCAAACGGTGCTGCAGTGAACACAGGGAGGCGGGTGTCTCTTTGAAGGAACGTTTTTTCTTTTCTCTGGAGTTGACAGTGTGTTCAGTCCCCACTTGACTCGGATATGTGTGGAGTCCTTCCCATGGGTCTCAACAAAAGCCAAGCTCATTAGATGATCGATACGCAAGACCCCACCCCGTTTCTTTCTGGCAGCAGGACCACCGTCCGAAGTCCAGACCTAAAGAACAGTCCATTTTATGAAGGCGCCCCATCCTGCCCGGGGCCTGGGCGCGTGTGGTTTCTTCCCTTCCTGCGACACCCCGCCGACTCCCCTGGGAACTGGCACCCCATTTTGCAAATTATGCCACAGACAGTGCAGCACCCCTGGAATCCAGCGACTTAATTGGCAGAGCGGGCGCAGATGAAGGTGTGGGACCCTGGCTCAAAAATTAAGAATTTAAGGTGGTGACAGCAGGGCAGGGAACCAAGGGCAGGGCCCCGCTGAGCGCCCACGCCGCCGCGCCGTGGGGGGCTTGGCAGGCCTCCAGCTGGCGCGTGTCCCCGGATGGCGGGAAGCACAGCCCGTGCCCCTGCCGGCTTGCTTTCCTGCTCTTAGCAGCAGCCCTTCGCATTTGTCCTAGGACATGGGCCAGGGTGTCTGTTATCCGTCCCTTCATTGATGGTGGGATGGTCCCACTGCCTCTCTCCTCACCAGAGCCACTGGCCCCCCTGGAAAAGTTTGCGGTCACTCAGCAGAGCCCGGGGGCAGGAGGCGGGCAACGGAGGGCACACAACCCCTCCCCGCCCAAGTCTGCCTGTGCAGCCAGAGCACACCCGCGGTTTTGCCTGAAGCAGCTGAAAACAGCATTGACTCCTGTGAGCCTCTGGCCAAGGCTAAATCAGGCAAAGGCCAAGTGTTAATGATGTGAATGCCCGTTAACAGGACCTTCTGGAATCCGGCTGACAGGGAGAGGCGCTAACGGCAGGAACTAAAAACAGCCGAGTCAGCCCAAAGGGCAAGTTTATGGCTGGCACATGGCAAGTCACCGCGCCGCCTTCCCCGCTGTGCGGCCGTAGAGCCGGCGAATAAACTCGTTCATCAGCGAACTTCAGGCAATTGGCGGCCACCCACCCACCACTGCCCTCGAGCTGGGGGAACGCAAGTGGTTGCTCCCGGAATCGCCCCTCTTTTTAAGTCCTTAGACAGGGGGATGGGAAAAATTTGCTCTGAGTTTATAATGGAGTTTGTTAACAGCCCAACAGAGCAAACTGATTGGGAAAGATGGATTTCAAAGTCAACCCGGGAACCAGGCCAGAGAGCCACACGCTAATATTGCTCAGATCCTAGAAATGGCCCTTCGTGTGTTAACACTTTAGCAAAGTAGTAAGGTTTTTCTTTAATCACAGCAAGTGCAGACAAAGTGGATCTTTCAAGGTATTTTGAATAGGTGAGCACTTCAGGATAAGGAACGAGATGTTCGGTGCATGTTGTTTTCAGTCTAAACAATTCACAATGGAGACGACATTCTACTGTTTTATGTCAGTTTTTCATAACTCCTCTCAATTCATCACTCTCCAAGCCTTATACATTCATCCCAGTTTTTTAGTAAAGTCTAAAGAGAGAGAGTGTAAGAGTCGGGCTGAGGGGAGGAGGTGGAAGACCCATCTGGGCGTGAACTAACAGGGAGGCCACACAACCCTGGGACAGCAGGGCAGCCCATGCCCCTGGCGCAGGTCTGGTCTCTCCTCCAGAACCTCTGCCTCTGGATCAGCTGTCCAGTGCCATCTGAAGGTTCTTCCTGAGACGCACAAGTTTCAGGAAGAATGGGGGCTTCGGGGGGAATCACGCTGTAAATGGGTCGTTGCTGCTGAAATGTGCAGAGAGAGGCATCGCACTGGGCAGGAAGGTGCAGGGAGACCGCGGTGGTTGCCAGGTCCTCCTGCAGGTGGCCCTGGGCTGGGGACAGGTTACAGGGTGCGGAGAGACAGGGCCCAGCTCTGCTCCCCACTCGCTAAGTGTGTGTGCACACGCAGCTTCGTCCTGGACTGCCGCCCAGCCTCGGCTTTGCGACCGCCAAGGTGGGGTGACGAGTATCTACCTGGCAGGCCTTTCCTGAGGGATGGCGTCAGACAGTTCAGGTGCAGGGCTCAGCACAGGGCGCGGCCCTGTCCCCAGGTCTGTGACCTAACAGTGGGCCCCGTTCTGTCCCCCTTGCCAGCGGCTCTGGCTGGCTGAGGGCCGCTCTCCCCGGGGTGGCGCCGGGTTAAACAGCACTGGTTCCCCGGGGTCCACATGCAGGGCCTGAGCAGCGTGAACTTCAAAGCCCCCTGGCGACTTTGCCCTGCGGCCAACACGGGGACCACTGCTGCCAACCGTCACTGTTCCCGGGAACCAAAGGCACACGTGCTACGCAAGCAACTCGCCGGGCGTCCGAGCACTGTCTAAGGATGGCACCTAGACCGCCTCTCTCCAACACCCGTCCTCCTCTTTCTTGTCCTGTTGGAGCTACAAGAGCAAAGGGAAAGTCAACGAGACCCAGTGAGTCCAGCTGGGAGCCTAAGGTTCCGGGTGGGGCTCCGCCTCAGAGGAAACCGGGAGGCAGTCGGTGAGCACAGCGCGCGTGTAGGCGCGGGGACCTGCAGGTATGAGCACAAATACATGGCCCTCTACACCGCCTTTAATGATCACACTTATTACTATTATCTCCACTCCTGAGTTTCTCTGAGAGACGCTGAGCCAGCCCGTGGCTTTAGGCAACCCAGTCCCGGGGCCCGGGAGCCACCAGCCCACCCTCCCCAGGGAGCGGCACAGTCTCTCTTGGTCTCCCCCTCACCATTTTCTCTGTCTCTCCGCTCTCTCTTTCTTTCTTTTCCTTTTTAAAAAAGGTTTCTCTCTCTTTTTTTTTTTTTTTCAAGATCTGACTTCCCTTCTGGGCGAGGAGAAAAGAGTTTCCAAAAGAGGCCAATTAAAGCTGCCAGGGAGAAGCAAAGTCCCCGGGGATCAATCGGAGGCGCGTGTGTGAGGGGGCGGGAGCCTGTCCTTTCTTTCTCCTTGTTAGAGTTTTGTTTCTGCCCTGAGGAATACTTGTTATTTATTTTCCATCGGAGAAAAGAATGAGCCCTCCACAGAGCTTAACTCTTTTTAGGTGATAGAAAAGAGAAACACCCCCTTTAAAAAAATAAAATATAAAATTCTCTTCCTAGCCTTGGGCTGTTTCTCACCGGCCGTCGTAAGCTAACTATACAGAACACCGCATTTGTTCAGGTTCTGCTAATTGGAAATAAAGATGCGTTCACAAGAATTAGACCCATACGTACCACTTCGCTGGAGAAGGGGTAGCGGAGGTTACCTAGCCACCTGCGTCAACCAGAGAGTTAGATGTATGCGTGACTTCAGCTCATAAGGGACGCTGGTGCTCACCAAAATAGTAGCGAGTGCCGTGGTCACAGTGACGATCCGCAGAGAAAGTCCCCACCGCAGCCCTCTGAGCCTCTGATCGGGGGGCTGTGTGGGGACAGCCCGGCCGCCATCAAAATGCACCATCTCAGGCCCCACCCCACACGAGTGACTCAGGTGTTCGTGCACCTTCACGGCATCCTCCGGTGAGTCCGACGTACATTTCGGTTTAATAAGCTCTACAGTGGAGGATCCCAGCTCCTATTAGCCTGTGAGCAAGAAACAATTTTAAGTTCGATTCATGATTTAACAATCCTTTCTAACTTTGCTCGCCCTAGAGTTTAAGGAGATCATGTGACCACAGAAGTGTATCTGTTCCATTTTTGCCCCTCCTCTGGGTTTTACGGAATCCCTGGAGCTGCTGAGGTGCTCCTCCCAGGCCTTCCAAAAGCCGCCAGGGTGCAGCTGCCATGGGTCCTGCCCGCTTCCCATGCGCAGGCCCCGGGGTCCCTCCGCGCCCGCTGGCCTGGAGCAAGCACTCCGGCGTCTTTCGGCTTTCGGGAGCCCCTGGGCCTGGAGCAGGCCCGGTCTGCGCGCCGCGTTGTCCTCCGGTCCGGGGACAGCGTCGAGCCGTACTGAGCATTCTTCCTCGATGACTTGGCCCAGCCGTGCCATGAGCAGGCGTGCAGGTCCTCATCTTCGAACGAGCCAGCGGGATGAACAAGGTGCCATTGTCCCTTCTTGAAAGATGGGGAATGAGATGTCCTTGTTTTCTTTGAAAGGATGGTTTCCTACAGCCATATACAGTATTAAATGAAACCTGAGCGCACTATGCTTTGCAACCAGCCATGTTTTGATACATCAATAGATGGCATTTGACTTTGTATGAGTAAAGCGAGCAGCTTTTCAGTCTGATTTTATTCTTCTGCCTTACAAAGGAGCGAGAACAGAAATGTATTTTAGAAAGAAAAAGTAGATTTGAAAATTTAGGATGTTTTCTTCCTCAGAAATTATCTAGTTGGCATTACGTTTGAAGACAGGTGGACATTTGGCCTTTAAAACAACATGGAATTTTAAAGCTGTGCCCCTTAGCAACAGAGCACAGGATTACGTTTCTGAATAAATAAATGTCTTCTTCCTGGAATTAAAATCACTTGCCGAGAATGAGTAGCAAGTTGGTCTTCATCTTTGGATTTGCCGAGGTCCTGCTACCTCAGTGCCGGTTGTAAATGCGGGTTCCTTCCGAGGCAAGCTTTGGTAAAGCATCTGACCCCTGTTTGTGCTCACCGGTCTTTAGAGAATTTAGATTAGGCCAATCAGAGCAGACAAAATAATAGCTACCTCTGGCTCCCTTGCAAAAATTTTCAGTGTTCAGATCAAAAACATCCCTTTTTCTCAGAAAGCCCAGTTTTTTAAGAGGTGAAGGTTAGATGTGTTTATTTACCACATTTTTATTCCAAAGAGTATTCTTAAGAATGCCCTTGCTGGGGAGATGCTAGGTCTGAGAAATGAAGGAGAGTTTGAAATCTCCAAGAAAGCATTTTTTAAAGCCAGCAATGAAAGCGCTTTCTGTGTTTCAAGGTCATTTCGCTGTGGGAGGAAATTGATAGGGTCTAATTAGGGTAGAAATGCTATAAAGTCTGCTCAGCGGAGACTCTCCGGGCAGCTGCTGAGGGCAGGGAGGAGCCAGCAGTGGGTAAAACTTTCTGCTATTGATCCGCCGCTCGCCGGGCCTGCGGCAGTAAGTGGACCCCTGCAATGTTTCACCCCTGTCCAGGGGTGAACATGGAAGGGCTGGGCGTTTTCTGCTGCTTCGTGACTCATTGTGAGTGTTGAAATAAACACCGACTTGTAGATTTAATTCCATGCAAACGGTCCCCCCTGAATGGAATTCCAACACGTTTACTCAGCAGTTGCTACGCAAACGCAGGACTGGCCCAGGGAAGCCTGAGACGCGCCCCTCTGGCCGGGAGAGCTTGTGGTTCTGACTGCCGAAGGCTATGGATCCATATTCCTTTCTTCTTTGCTTGGAAAGGGGAATTTTAAATTTAGCCTGTTTTCACCTGTTTTCTAAGTGTCATGGCCTAATGCATGTTATGGTTTAGATAGATAATAAATATATACTATATATAGCACACCGTATATTGTATGCATGTATGTATACAACACACACACACACACACACATTTTCCACGTCCATCCACGCATGGAAACAGGGGGACAATGGGTCCAGTTTGAGGCCCCTGCAGAGCCCTCCCACGTCACCTAGCAGTGCGCCCTGAGAAGGGGCCTGCTGCTCGGCAAGGGGCCCTAACACGGGGCGGCGGGCGGCGCTGCGGGGCGGGGGCCGGAGGGGCGGGGCGGGGCGGGCGGGGCGGGGCCGGCTGGGCCCGCCGAGCCCCCGGCGCTGGCCTGTGGGCCACACAGCACGAGGGAAGGGGAGGGAAGGGAAGGCAGGTGTGACCGTGGGGAGGCCTGGACGGATGCCCCACTTGGGCCTGCGACGGGGCAGCCCCCGAGGAGCCACGCCCGCCACCCTCCCGCCGGCGCGCGGCGGGCTGAAGCCGCTGTCCCCGCAGCTTCCGGGCACCGGCGTGTGGAGCCGGCCTCCTGCGTGCGGCGTGGCGGCGGGCTCGGGCCTGCGAGGGAGAAGGCTGCCGCCGCACACGCGGCACGGGTCACGCGGACACCCTCAAGGGCCACCCCAGTGGCCGCGCCAGCCCGGTGCACCGGGAAGCCCGCCTCAGCCACAGGCCCCCCGTGCGGCCTGCGGACGGGGCTCGGACGCCGCCAGCACAGGCACGAGGAGCCGGGGGCCGCGGCCGCTGGCAGCCGCGCGCCGGCGCCCTCAAGACCTGCCCCGCGGCCGAGAGAACGTCGCGAAACTGCCAAAAGGACATGGCATCGATGGCATACGCGGTGCGAGGCGACTTGTCACTGCCCCTCAAACACGGGGGAGCGTCACGCCGGGGGAGACGTGGGTGCCCCCAGGCGCGCAGGGAGGCGAAGCAGGGGAGGGGGGCCGGGCGAGGCGCCCGCGAGCGGCCGGGCTCGGTCTGAGCGAACAGCCCGGGGGTCCCCAGCTACGTGGCGGCTGCTGCAGGCATGGCACTCGCGCCCGTTCACACAGCCGCTGTCTCGGGGACGCGCTCCCGGCCTCCCTCTCGTCCGCAGCGGCGAATTGCAAAGAGCACCGGCGCGTGCCGGTTTAAACCGCCCGCCAGCCACGGACGCGCACGCGCGGTTACAGAGGACGCGGCCGAAAGCGTCCACGACCCTAGTATCCGACGGCCCCAACCGTTTCTCGAGGGTCCCCCGAGTTTTAGTTAATTGCTTCATGTGTCATTGTCTCCGGGTTTCCTCTCTCGGGCAGGATGGAGCGGTTCCTATCTTCTCCTGTGCATTATTGCACACTTTATTTAGGAGCACGGACTCACGGTCCGGCTCGGCCGCCTCACCAGGGCGTCGTGAGAGGCCGTTCACCGCCTGGAGGGCCCGGTGCTTTCCCCGCCGACCCGCCGGTCTGCTCCAGGCACGGACTCCGTCTCCGTCCCTGCTTCGCATCTCCCGGCCTCACACAGGGTTGGGGACCAATGGGGCGCTTTCACGTGAGGCAGAGCAGACTATAAACAGGAACGCAATCTCCTGTGCCTGCGGCAGGGCATCCGGAGGCTCAACGGCACACCGGCCCCGTCGGGTGAGTGAGAGGATGCGCGTGCCCAGGCCCCAGAGCCTGCAACGGCGGCGGCGGCCTGGGACCAGCAGGTCGGACCCCAGGACACGGGCCGCCCGCCGCCCACCAGTCCCCTGACGGGCACACATCGCTCCCTTGTGGATGCTTCTTTCGGCGAGTAACAGCCCAGCGCAGCGTCTGTCTGAAACGGGTGGTCTCCTGGCCGCTGGGCTCACCACGTACAAGGTTCGACGTCCGGGAAACTTACCTGCAGTCATTTTGGAGGATAGTTGGACGCTCCTCTATATAAAACAATGCTGGATACTGGGCAGCAAAATCAAAGAATTTTATTTCAAATCTTATTCTACCACGTGTCCCTTATATTTCTCCTTGCCATTTTCCGTAAGAAAAGAATACAGCGAGGAAGTAAAATAGACTGACCCAAATCATCTGTTCATGAGGACAGGGTTCCTTAGGGCTTTGCCAACCAGCACCTGGGATGAGGCGGCCCATGCTAGGCACTTAACATTACGACTCACTAGGTAAAGTCTTTGAGTATTTAAACTTCATGGTAACGTGTTCAAAGGTGATAAAGTAATAAACTTCATTAGCTAATTGTTTGACTTAGTATTTATGGAATGCTGTTACTTACTCCAAAATGCAGTATTTATCACACATTTTTTTCCTTGCTTACTGTCATATGTTAATGACTCACTCACACTGGAAAAAGAGTGAGTTTGGAACTAACTTTTATTCCTTCAATTAATCTCATGCCTGCGGTTCATTAGCTGGGAGTTCTTTTCTGTCAGACCAACGGCCAAGTAGTCACCTGTAGTCATTGGGTTGTGAGCAGCGGACACCCCTCTCGGAAGCGGCCCACTGCGCGTATCAGACACTTGGAGCGGCAGTTTTAATTGCATTTTCATTAGATCTTGATGTTGCTGAGCATTGTTTTGATGACCAGGCGGCCACCACTCAGCACCTGTGACAGCGTGGCCTGTCGAACAGGACCCAGAAAAGGAGTGTCCCTCCCCAGCCACTGAGCATGTGCTCAACAGTTCAGTCATTAAACCACTATTGAAGCGATGGAAGCAGCTACTTACTGGCCACTGTCCGCCCTGCAGGCGTCCTCAAGTTCACGACCGTGACGGTGTGGACAGACTGCCCGCTCAGGCCGGGGACCTGCTGCTGCTGACCCGGACCAAGGCAATGCAGGGCGTCTTCTGTAATTACAGTCCTGGTAAAACCTGGCTGTGCAGAAACCGCAGGGCACACAGTGAGTTTTTAAATTTCACATTTTATGGTTTTTCTTTCTTTGTGGCTACTGAATACAGGGATGATTTTCCTTAAAAATGAAAAAAAAAATTGATCATGTTCACAGCAGGGTATGGCGTTAGGAATCCTTTCCCTGGTAACTAATGTCCAGTCGATGAAGAGGACCGTCACTCATGGAAACTCTTGACATCCCTGTCTCCTGCGATCAGCACAGGGTGTCGGCAGCGGCACGCGGGGACAGCGGCCCGGGAGGTCCCCTGCTGGCCCACCCCACCTTCCCCCTTGACCTTGTCACTTCCTGTCGGTGCCCCAGCACCTCAGTTTACTCAGCCAAAGGTAGTCCACAATGTAGCAGTTAATTCCACCTTTTCCAGAAAGAAATTTCATGGACTCTGCTGAAGCCTGTTCCTGATGGGCTGGAAATCGTAGGGTTAAAAACATCTCTTTCTCCCTCAAATAGCTGTTCTTGGTGTTTTGTTCTCAAGTCTGTGTTTAAAAAGACCAGGGTGACTGAGACCCACTGCATTTGACTGGGGCCTGGCCTCTTGCAGGGAGGGAGGGCTCAGTGATGCGGCTTAGAAGCTCCATGCGGCCTTGAGTTTTCTTAGCACAGTTTCTCTTTAACTTTGCATAATGGCATTACAATGACTGTTTCATTCCTGATAGACATTTCAAGTCAATCTTTGGGGGAAAAATACATAATATTAAACTTTAAAAACGAGGAAAAATAGATGATTGGGCTCCATACCCAGAAACTCTGATTCGGTAAGCGCACAGGAAGGCCTAACCATATACGCCATACGTATTTGGTTTGGGGTTTTTGTTTGTTTATTTGTTTTGTTTTGTTTTGTTTTTTTGAAGCCTAACACTGGTTGAGAACTACTGCCATAGAGTAACTGGTGGAGACAAATTTCATCTTTAATTATTCTGTTTCCTTAATCACATGAATACAAAAAATGAAAACAGGAAACCAGCGTTTCACGGGCAGCATGTGGAAGCAGGGATGTGGGGAACCGGCCTATCACTACGGCCAGATGAGACTGGTCGCGAATGGGCCGGGCGCAGAGCCGTGGGGCCGCGGGGCCCGCCTCCCCACCCCCGCCGTTCAGGAATGCCCCTCGGAAAGGCTTCCTCGCTGCTGCAGCCCGTGCTGCGGAGACAGGGACCCTCGGTGCCCCTGCCCTCACTGGGGCAGGGGACAGGCTTGGGCTATTCACAGGGTTCCATTTCTGTGACGTTGGCCCTCACCCTCGCCTCCTGGAGACCACAGGCAGTTGATTTGAGGGCGTGGAATCCATAGCTGAGGTTTACTGTTTTCCTAGAAGCCTGAAAACACATTTCTGCTTGGGGGCTTCTCTTAGGGGGTCAGAGTGGAATCTCCTGCAGGAAGAACGGCACCCATGGCTGGGGGGAAACCCTGCCTCTGTGAGGATGTGGTGGGAAGCACTGGGTAAAACACATCCTCACCTTCCCCAAGTTTCCCCTGTCTGTTATCGGCTTACACACAGCGGAGCAAAGCTGTTCGCACTCCCCACACGATCCTGTGATCCTGAAAGTCCAGCCGCGCGGGTGGGTCCTGCCTGCTGCGGGGTGGGGGCCGGGGGCTGCGGCCGGGGTCGCCCACGCCAGGCCTGTCTGCAGACGTCCCTGCTGCTCCCGGCCGGCCCTGGCCGAGCCCCGCCCGGTCAGACTCTGCCTGGCGGAAGGAGGGGGCCGTCAGGGCGCAGGCAGAAAAAAAGATCCAGGTTCGGCTTTTGAGCTCCAAAACAGGCTGTCGAGCGGGGCCACTCTTGCCAAACAAATCCTTTACTTCGCCAAACGCTGGCTCTCTGAAAGAACGAACTGACATGTGTGTCAATACTGACACATGCTGGGGTTCGGTCTACAATGTGAGGAAAACTTGGGTGCCATAAAATCGCCATGCTGAAATAGCGGGGTGTTTGTAGAAAAACCAAATAAGTCAGAATGCTAAGCCCAAAGTAACTTTGTAACCAAAGCACTAACAGAACAATAATCATCCCAGGAAATAGAAATATTAGTGCCGTGCAATCTTGACCAGCACCTAAAATGGTGACTGATCAATTACTCCAAGGTCATTATTCCAGCGTCCTCATGGGACGGACTCCCAATCAGGGCAGCTTTACCAAAACTAACAACACGCTGCACCGTGGAGATTCCAACAGCCATCGCCTGTTTCCAAACGCCTTGGAACCATCTTGTCTTTGCAGATTCATTAGCATTTGTGGCCTCAGCAGAGAAACCGTGGAAGGCTCGGTGGTTCCTGGAGCCGCGGCCGCGGCCGCCGTTGGCACGAGCGGAAAGCCCACGGGTAGTGGCCTCTCATTCCGAAGGCTTCTCTGCTCATCCTGGGGAGACAGGTCCCACACAGCTGGGCCCGTCAAATGCGGACGCAAGCCGTTGGCACCTTTCCTTAGTGTTTTTTTGCTCTGCGCTGAGCGTGTGTACGTTATAGAGATGCACATTGTTGCAACAAAACACACATACATGCATCCAGAAGACGTCTAAGTCAGCTCAGGTCATACAGGGAGTAGACACCTCCTTTGAGAGATGCGTGGAAGGAACACCAGCAAGAAGAAGGCACGGGCGTGGGCAGGCGGAGCCTCCTCAGCAGGAGCCGGTCTGACTCCCGGGAAGGGCGCGAGTGGAGGGAGCAGTGGCAGGGCGAGCCCCGGAGCCCGGCTCCGGGGGCTACGTGGGTGCCCAGGCGGGTCCCCGCGGGCGGACAGCACCTCACCTGAGCGGAGCAGGCAGGCGCTGTTGGCCAGGGGACTGAGTTCCCTGGAGCCCCACTTGGGCAGCTCCCAGTTGTGCGGAAGGCCCAAGGGGCACCTTCCACAGACCCCTGGACACACATTCGTTCTCCCCCCCGCCCCCAGCACACGCTTATTGTCAAATCGGAAGCCCCGATATCACAGGACAGGAGGTGCTCCCTGCTTCCCCAGTGAGGAGCGGGTCAAAGAGGGCATTTCTTGCCGGACAGAATAGAAGGGAGAGGGTGCGCACAGGAGCTCTAGGAACGAGGTCAAAACCACCCCACCATCACTTCCGAGAGCAGCCGATCCCACCCCCGGGGTCAGGCAATGACAGCGCCCAGCCTCCTGCAAAAATCGGCCCTCACAGTGGCCCCGAGGGCTGAGCCTCGTGCCCTGGTCTCTGAGAGGGCCCGCAACGTCAGCTGGGAGTTTGGTCTTTGAGTGGAAATGCTGCCCCTCGGATTCTCTTTACGAAGCCCGCCAATAACAAAATACAGGCCACCTGCCCGCTCAGCGGCCCAGGACCCCTGCAGCAGAAGGGCTGGGGACTGTCAGGATGAAAGGACGCCCCCGGCATAAGCCATCGCCCACGACGGAATCAGAAGGGACGCCCTGAGATGCCTCGCTTTTCTGCGCTGCCGACGGAAGGCCCTTAGAAAGTGGAGAATCCGACCGCGATGCCCGAGATTCTGTCACACGTGGGATCGCCAGTGACTGCGTATTGCCGCGCAAGGAGATCAGCAGCTTCGTTATGAAGAACAAAGTGGTTTTTATGGAAAATAGCCCCCCAAGAAAGAACACTGTGCGGCAGCAGACTTCACCAGACAAGGGTTTCCTGCACCGGGTTCCTCGCTGAAACCGCGCCTGCCTGCTCGGCCCCGCAGCCTCGGCCGGGACTGACGGTGGCCGGCCCGGGCTGCGCTCGGTGCGCACGGAGCTCGGCCTCGCGGTGTGTGTTTCCGGGCGCGGCCGCTCGAGCAGCACTGCGGGGCGGCCTGACGTTGCGCGGCCCACCGTGAACTGCTGGGGGCTGCCGGTCTCCAGGAGGGAGCCGCCCACCCGAGCTGGCCCGCCACCTCACGGACGTCACCCGCCTGGTCCTTGCAGGCGTCTGTGTCTAGGAAGTAATCAAAAGTGTGCAGTCCGGACGGGGCTGCATTTCCCCCTTCTCCCAGCAGTTTGTCCTTCTAATTATATTTGGAATGAGTTAAATATTAAAGATTACATTCCCAGAGCACACATCTCTGCAGAAAATCATCACAGACATTCTGCATAGTGGGAATAGGTTAATATTTAAATTTTCTCCACACTGGAGATAATTTACACATAGCTCATGGAGATGTACAACAGTCAATATTCTATAAGTATCCTCAGTTTAGTTGATGAATAAAACCCAAATATTCTGTTAAAATGCATTTCAAAGAACGTTCTATCTTATTTTGGTATTATATAGAAAGAAACAATCCTAAAAACTACTTCGTCTTAAAAAAATCGCCTTGTTTTTGGAAAGAGAAGGTTAATGTTTGTTGTGTATGTTGTTGTTGTTGTCATCTTTGTCATCAATAACAAATGATAAATAATACTGGAAGTTTCAAAACATGGAGATGCCCAAAGTCAGTTACTAAGCCGTTTCCTTTCCAATCCCAGATTTAATTTTACCTTCATCCCAGACACCTTTGCAGGTGCCACACATAACTAACCTTTCAGTAAGATTAACTGCCAGACTGTGACATTTGATGTGTGATAATGCAAGGCTTTGTGAATTTTAAAGGGTTCTGCTGATGAAGTTGAGGTGCAATAAAGCCTCCTTAAGATGCAATGTGCGGACCCGCGCTAGCAGAAATTAATTGCAGAAACGTTTAAAGACACAAACGTGGCAGAGTCGCTGTGAGGAGCGGCCAGCTGACCTGGGCCCTCCGCATGGACGTTCTAAAGGAAAGGACCCTGCGGGGCCTCTGCGGCCATCGCGCGGCACACCGACTGTGAGAGGGGAGAGGGCGTGACGGTCCCCACACCCGCTGAGAGAGCAGTGACTGAAAACAGCAAGTGCGGATGGCAAATAGCTGGCCTGATGTATTGTCTTAAGTGCTGCACGTATATTAACTCCATTCTCACAATGCCCCGATCATCTAGCTTCTTTCAAAATTTCACTTGGAAAGGAAAAGAAACTGAGGCCCAGTGAATCTAAATAACCGAACCCAAGGGCAGCGTAGGAGGAGGTAGCCCACTGAGGGGCTGTGACCGTCGGCCGACCGGGGGCTGGACGCGGGCGATCGAGGGCTGCTCACCCCAGCCCTGGCCTTGGAACGCGTGGTCTGCACCCATAGCCGGGTCTGTCCCAAGGATGCAGCCTTGAGGGAGGAGGGCGATGGTGAGGCCGTCAGGACAGAACAGGGAGCCGACCCAGTCATGGCGTCTGTACAAACTATCGCGATTCTGGCAGGCGGGGCAGAGACCTCCGAGCCTCGCTCCTGCGCACGGCAAACCTCGTCTGTGAGTTCGGTGGCCTGTTTGACTGCCACCTCCAGTCGGGAGTGGCCTGGCTCCTTTTCAGTCTCTCGCCCTCCACGGACAAGGGCCAATTTCCAACCAACAGTGGTGAGCCAGCCAGTAGACCAAAGAGGCAGGTCTTGGGCACAGGTAGCCAATTTTAATAATGGGCATATTTCATTATTACATGGACAGCACAAAAAGACATGAGAAATTCTGTTCATTAATTAATTCAAACTTTGAAACTAAAAAATATATATATATATTTAATTGTACAAGTAAGGAAAATAAATACTCTCACTAACTGTCCTCTTGTTTTAATTTGTGGCTCAGAAAAATGAAGATTTTTAGTAAAAATTAATTCACATACCATAAAGGCCATCTTTGTAAAATGTGAAATTCATAGAAAACTTTTTTAAACAAAAGCAGTAACTTGGTTGTTTATGAAACACATTTTCATGTTGCTATGTTCTACAGTAGTGGTATTAGATTGACTATACTCCCATACTTATTTAGTTACTTCCACTTTTTAAGAAATTCGGTGTGTGTCACGTTTTTGTTACTAGGACTAATATACAGGGTTCTGCACAAATAACGCCCATTTTTATTACAAAATCTTTTATTACAAGCTCATAAGCATGCAATTCTATAACATACAAATATCACACTCAAGCGCACTCTAGGACATTTTAGGTGGAATGTTCAAATTAAAACTATAAATTATTACACCCCTATTTTTACCCTCCCAACCACACTTAAGCAGGCCTTACTCCTGCCAGACCCTGTAAACACACACACACACACACACACACACACACACACACACTCTTCCAAGACATATATTAGGAATATTCTCCCACATCTGTGGCTTCCGTACTCATTCTTGTAATTATGGCATTTGACAAGCTCTTACATCGTCAGAACACGGCCCCACTGGACTTTAAGTCAGGCTTCATGTACCATTTCTGTATCCCCGACACAAAAACAAAAATTTCACTAAAGGTTCCCTCAACCCCTTCCATCGTCCCTCCCCCAAAGCAGGGAATGGCAATAGAAATCAAGCACTAGAAACTAAATATCCTTACATTATTATAATTTCATTTCACTTAAGCCTTTCATGTAAAGAGCTAGGAAATGTTTATATCTCATAAATCAAAAGTGTATTATCATTGCTAATTCAATTCCTAACACAATACAGAGTTTTTCTTCCCCTTCCCTAATATTGAAAAAAAAAAAAAAAAACTAGTTCCAAAGCCAAAGGATACATTTATTCATTTGTTTTATTACTTAATTCATACAACTGCCTTGAAAATCAATATATTTATTCCCTCTACCACCAAGTCTCCTACATAAGGTTCTAATTTTCTTTTCAAAGAACCTGAGGCTGTACTCTGATCAAATGTAACTTGAAAGAAATATTCTTTTTTCCTGTGATGATGGCTGCTAAGCAGACTTATTGTAGTGATCATTTTGCAATATATTACAAATATTGAATCATTATGTAGTACACCTGAAACTAATATAATGTTATATGTCAATTATCCCTTTATTATGAAAAACTTTGTTTTTTTAATTTAATATGTACTTCCAAATAAAAACCTAATATGTACATGACTAATATGCAGAAATGGTTATAAAACTAGTAATTTGAAAGTGTATTTGAGATTTTACTAAGATTAAATTATTTTTATCAGGTTTTTTAGTATGTCTTACTAAACCAGAATCAGCAACGTGAAACATCTTAACTAAATGAGATTGTGCAAGCATTTTCCCAAATTACTTTTGTTATTTATTTGTTCTATTTTTCGGCAGGAGGATTGTTTTTCTGATTAAAAATCTTATTCAGAAAATGAAGAACAAAGTACTGTCCTTTATCTTGTTAGAAATCTTAGATGAGAGATTTGGGAAAATTTAACAGGAATACCACCTGGGATAACCTAAATTAAATCTTAGTTAGCTGAGAATTTAACTAATTGATTCCCCCATTCTACTCGCATGCACCGATCCAGTCTGTACAACATGTTGACTTTTTGATAAGGCAGCGCCATACGGGGGAATAACTGCTATCAGATAAAAACCCACAATTGTACTGTAATAAGATATTTGTTATGAATATCATACAAATGCATGTTGACTGTAAAGCTGTTTTCAATGAGTTGAATGATCATTTTATAAGAAAGACAGATTCATTTAGTTTGAGCCCTGCTTGGGGAAAGTCAACACTGTGATTGCCAATATAAGCGATTACACGTTAAATGGAATTTGTACAGTACATTTGAGTGTAGATCTTGCTTTTCAATTGTTTTGCATAATTGCCAATGATTGCATTCCAGTGAGGCCCTCAGGCTGCAAGTCATGGAGACATCCGCGCTTCTCGCTGACATGCTCCAGAGAGAGCTCTACGCGGAAAGTACTAGATGGTCACGACAGACCCAAAGCGCAAGGAGGACAGTGAGAGATGGTGACGTGGAATCGCGCGCGAGGACTGGGCGAGTGCCGTCATTACAGAAGGGGGTTCTGACCTCAACGGCAGGGTTTTTCGCTTTCCTCCCAGGACCTTCGTCTGTGCCTTGACTCACGCGTGTCCCATTTTCTTCCTCCGTGTTCCTCCTGGTGAAAATGGAACTATTATGGTCTGGTGCATGCCAGTGGGCCAGTGGAAAGCCAAGGTATATTTTAATAATAGAATGAGCCAGTTCAATCCTCTAAGTTTTTATTCATGGAAGGGCTCAAGTCCGTCCCCAACGATGGTTGGATGGAATTCTAATTTTATTCCTTCAGTAAGTGTTAATGAGAACTTGCTATGTACCAGCCCCCATACTAGGTTCTACTATGGAAATTTTACAAAAAACACAACATTTGAAAAGGGCTGTGCCTTGGGCCCCCGGACGCACCTCCCCTGTTCAGGTAAAGAGCTGACCTTCCCCACACAGCCTCCACCAGACTCCGTCCAGTAATACCCTAACGCATCTGGCGGAAACTTGGTATTTACCTTTTTATTGCTCTCAGTTTTAAGCTTTTTTTGTAGTATTTCATTATAAAAGCTGTAACTTATATTTTACAATTTAAAAATAAAGTGACCTTGGTATCTACCCAAATGAGTGATAATCTAGGACCACAAATAAACCTGCACACACATTTCTGTAACAGCTCTATCCGTGTTGACGACACTGGGAAGCCAGGGGCATAGGTTAAGGGGGTGGAGGGGGCGTGGTAGGCCCACACGATGGGCGGGTACCGCGCAACAGGGAGAGCGGAGCTGTTAGACTCTGGTCAGACGTGGAGGAAGCTTAAACACACTTTGCTAAGTAAGAGAAGCCAGTCCGAATGATCCCAATGCTGTGACATTCTGGAAGAGGTAAAACCATGGAGATGGTAAAAAGGTGAGCTGTTGCCCAGGGCGGGGGAGGGAGGGAGGAACGGAGCGGGGCAGGGTGCTCAGAGCCCCGCACCACTCTGTCTGACACAGTGACGGACGCACGCCATTGGTCAAAACTCAGAGCAGGTACCAGTACAACACAAAGCATAAACTCTGAGGCAGACTACGGGTTTTAGTTAACAATTATGTGTCAATATTGGCTCATCAATGATAACAAATGCCCCATATGAATGCAAGAGGTTAATGTTAGGAGAATCTGTGGGGGAAGTGATTATACAGAAACTCTGTACTTAAATGCTCGATTTTCCATAAACCTAAAACTGCTCAGGTGGGTGGATAGGCAGATAGATTCAGATGATAAAGGGGCGGGGAGAGGAAGGCCCACCTCGCGCCTAGGATGTTGTATGATGAGTAACTTTTGACCCAAAAGTTATTGGTGGTCTTCTATTTATCTTATTTAAATAGTTTTTAGCTCCTTTCTGTTATTTTGAAAAAATTATAACATATTCAAAGAGTGATAACTTAATTTTTTCACACTTCAGTTATATTTGTTCTCCCTCCCTCCTTTCCTTCCTTCCTCCATCTTCGCATTTTTTGAACAAGCTCAGTTAGGGTATGTGTTTTACATATATTGCTATTTTTGCCTTGTCTATGTTTTATCTCTCATATAAATGAGGTGTATTCATGCTTTTTTCTGCTGCCTTGTCAGGTCTGGGGTGCAGCTGTGCTGATTTGGTGGCTGGAGATAAGCACTTTCTCTCTTTTCTAAGCTCTTTCCCCATTTAAGTAGCACGAGAATTACCCCCTCCTCACAGACTGGGTGTGCGTGGCCTGTAAAACATCAGGTGACCACTTTCTCCACCCCGAGAAGGAGGAAGGCACTGTCTGTGCCTCCTAACCGTGCCTTTCGCGGCTTCCCCCAGAATACCACGGGGGGTCAATGTCCCGCTCAGCCCACCCCTTCCCCGTCTGCACGTCAGAGCCTCATCGACCTCAGAGCACCTGTTACGCCACAGAGCTGGCCAACCCGCAGGATCGAAGTCGCTGCGTCTTGCAAATCATTAAAACCTGGACGTTATAAACGACGACTTTGAACTTACAGGCAGTGATTGGTTGTCCCACTAAATGACAATTAAACTTACTCAAAGGCTCCAGCGCCTTCCGCTCAGGGGTACATCACTGTGAGGCTGGGGGAGGCAGGAGAAGTTCCAGGAGCACTGTGAAGTCAGGAGGCAGCCCCCGGCCGGGCGGCAGCGGGGCCCACGGCGCCGGTGGGAAGCCCTCCTACTCTCCGTGACACTGGCACGGGTTGGAAACGGGACTATTGAAGAGTTCGGTTTTATTTTTAGAGCATTCGACCAATATTTCCCACTTTGCGCACCTTGCCAAATATGGCCCTTTCTCCTTTTCTCTCTTATTGTTCAAGGACACGCGGGATGAATCTGGGGGACAAAGGAACAAAAGCCAGAGCAGGGAAAACCAACAGAACCTGCAGATACCCGCAGGAAGACGGCACTGAGCGGCGTAGACAGGGGAGGCTCTCCTCGGGTCCGCGCCACGGGCCGAGAGGCAAGGCCCCTCGGGTGACGCAGAAGGTGGACAGGGAGGGCGGCGGGGCCGATGCCCCCAGAGCCCTGTGGTCGCCGCTGGGGCTCATGGGAGGGGGGCTCCCCCCAGACTGGGAGGCAGGGCCCCTCTCTCGTCTCTCTTGATTAAGATTCAAAGGGATGGCTGAGGTACTTGAAAAAGTCAGTCCCGGGCTGTAAAACTGTCAGGAGGCTGGAAGATGTACGCATGCGTCTCCAAGTAATCATTTTACCCCTGAAAGTGTTTGCAAGTAAACACTCCGGGAGGAGCAGGGTCTGAGGCAGAGTCAGGGAGAAACCTGCCTCAAAGCGGTGGAGCTGAGAGAGGTCCTAGAGCTGTCACAGTCTTTGTGGCCTGGTCACGGCTGCTGACCTGCCATGATGGTGTGGGGTCGGGGGGACCCCTGCTCATTCAGCCATTCATTTACCGATTCCCTCACTCATTCATTCACTTCCAGAAAGGACTTCCTAATTAGTGCACATTTAATTGAGACCTATAAAAATCTGTAATTTTCTCAAGCTCATCATTTTAAAAACACTTAAAACTGCCAATTTAGCCGGGTCAGGAGGCTCGGTTGGTTGGAGTGCTATCCATACACCAAAAGGTTGCAGGTTCGATCCCCACTATGGGCACGTACGGGAAGCAATGAATTGATGTTTCTCTCTCACGCCAATGTTTTTCTCTCTCTCTCTCAAATCAATAAAAATATCCTCCAGTGAGGATTAAAACCAAAACAAAAGAAACAAAAAGACGGCCGATTTAAGTTTGTTAAATAGCTTTAGCTTAAAATCTACTTTGGAAATTATTTTTTTTCTTTTTTCTTGAACAAAGAATTTCTTAATCAGTCTGTTCCCAGATGGAATTCTATCATTCTTTTACAATAAAACAGAAATAAAATATTACTTCAGGCTGTAAAACAAAAAGCGCTTTGGCCCCAGAGTTTTTAACTTTATTAACAATGAGCAGGGGATAAAACAAGCAAAAAGCACATTTAAAGAGATACCACGCTGCTGGCAGCTTTTTTAAGTGTCCCTTGAGGAGAGGGTAACTGAAAGGCTGTGCGTACTGGGGCCTTAGACACTGAGATTCAATTACAGGACAAGAGTCTAGAAACTTCATGAGTAGCATATAGTAAGAAAAAAGAATCAGAGATGAAAACTCTAAGTGATGGAACGGTCTATGAAAGAAATAGATTTTTAAGTGTTTACTGAAATGCTGTTTGCAAAAATTTTATTTGTTGCTGCCAAGTAAAAGGTTAGTGGGAAGGGAAGACCACGGGAAGAGAGGGACTTGCCGGCAGCTCGGGAAACCCGGCGCCTGTTTCTGCTTCCTCGACTGCGCCCCGCCCCCCGCCCCCCCCCCCCCCCCCCCTCCGCGCCCCGCCCCGCCCCCCGCCCGGCCCCGCCCCCGCCGCGCCCCGCACCCCGTCCCATCCCAGGCCCTTCCCCACCTCCGCCCAATCCTCTCAGGTGGACAGGGCGCAACACAGAGAACCCACACACACCCTTACCCATAACAAGACTGTAATGCCTCACTCTAAAGTCCCCACCTCACGGCGTCCTGCGCGCCGCTGACATTTCATTAATAACACGCAGGAGTTCCCGGTAACGAGCGAATGGGCTGTCGATTTGACGGAAATGAACAGCAGCGCAGCGCGACCGGGGGACTGATAAGAAAAGCTGTGGTAAATGTCACGTCCCTGGATGGCCAGGTGTACTCTTTAGTCGGCAAGTCCTTTTTCTGCTGGTGTCTAATTACAATGATGCTACACGAGGTGGATGAAGGGAATCTTTTCATGGGCCTTTGACAGCCCTTCAGCCAGCAGAGCGCTTTGTGGTGGCGGAACTTTCGCAAAATTAATTGCTCAACACAATTAGCATTGGGTCTCTTGGGATACAGGCAAGGTCTTTATTTCATGATTCAAGGTGGATCTTAATAAGATATGTTGTTTTTGTACTGTTTAGGATCATTACGATTCTAGGCGCACGTTAGACAACTTTTGTTGTGCAAGAAGCCAGGGCAATGCATAAAGGGTCGCTCTGTTCCATATTCATCTATTTTAAAAATAATGTATCTTTCCTAAGCATGAGAGAACATCCGGAGAAGTCATACCAGGCCAACCTATGGCTATGAACACTTATAAGAAATTCCATAGATCATTTAAAAATCCTTTCCCAAAGTCATCATGATATCATTTGACAGGACGAATTCTTTGCCCAAGGTTTTATTCAAACCTGATCATTTATCCTCCCATATTTATCATTTGGTTCCAGTGAAGCTAAGGAAAAAGCCAGTCTGAGGTTAAATACTTTTGAGGGACAATATAACACGGCTCAGAAAGGGCGGCCCGCCCTCACACAGCCTGAGCGCACCGAGCCGCCGCAGGATGACGCCCGTGGGAGGCGGCCTCTTCCTCTGTGGGCCGCCCCACGTGTTCGTGCAGGAAACACAGTCCGTCGAAACACACGTGTCCTCAGAGATGGTGTTGCCCAGTCAAATCCTGGGATGAGAAATCCGTGCAGAATCTTGGTGATCACCCAGTCTGAATCTGACATTACAAAGGAAAAGCTTTACGGTTAATTATCATCAGAGATGGTAATTGGCGCCTTTAAGATGGGAAGATTAGAACTCATATCTCCCAGCTCTAATTGCAACTGCTTTCCTGTCCTCCCTGTCTGGCGTCCCCAGCTGACGCAGCAGCACTGCGAGTGGCCTGTGAGCTGCCACAACGCTGCCGTGGCCGCAGGTCACTAAGCCCGGCCGGCTTCCCTGGCAGGCTGGGCTCTGCTCGTCTATGAACTGATCGCGGTGGCGGGAAGTGCCTGCGCCCTCTGCGTGTGCAGCCTGTGTGTGTGACTCGGCCTGGGCCTCTGCCCGGCCCTGTGACAGTTTGCAAGCAGGACGGCTCTGTCTTTGAACTCGCTCCGGCCTAATCCACAGACTTGCTGTTTTTTATCTTCATGCTGAGTCTGAGCAATTGAATAGCCTGGTATTTTCTCAGGTGCTTTTCTTGCGTATTTAGTGTGTTAAACAATTCCTTCCTTTCTCCTCAAACACCTTGAATCATAGGATTAACTTGTTGCGTTAGATATGCTTCACTTCCCTGAAACTTGCAAGGCAGTTGCTCATGACACCGGGTAGGCAAGATGGGTAAATCGGCATTCCGGTGTTCCTGAGTTTAATTCATTCAGAATCAGCAATGCAAGTTGTTGTTTTGGAATATCTGGTACATAGCACATACTGCCAGTGGGGAGGGGCTGGCATCGAGGCCAAATATGACAGAAACAGTTACAGGAAGACAGAGCTTAATTCTCACTCATGACCCAAACCCCTATTCAATCTCTTCAAAAGACATCCAACTGTAGGTCTCTTTCATCAGGGACATTTAAAGTGCTCTGTCAAAAACAAAGCCCACGGGTCTCAAATCTTCCTTGTGGCAAGTGCACCTCTGCTGAGTGGAGGGGGCACAGCGGGCTGCCTGCGTTTTCCTGCCTTCTCTGAAGCAACTCATCCCCACCAACGCCAGGGAGCCCATGGTTTGTTCTTCCAACGCAGCTCGGCACCGGTTTGCGGCTGGAGGCGCAGCAGGCTCCCTGGGTGAGGACATGCGGCCTCCCAGACTGGACCGCCGTGTGACTCCTGAGTCCACCCCTTCCTCCAGCAGGGCTTCCTGTGCCTTCCGCCTGGGCTGTGGTGCCGGTTCCAGGAGCCGATGAGCACAATCTCCGAGAATGGTTCTGGGCCCCAGGAAGCCCACGCTAGGAACAGCTATTGTTATTTTAGGTTTCAAATTCTATATTATTTCTTTAAACAAAGGGCAGCTCAGGAGCAGCAGGCAATCCAATGGGGACTGTGTTTCCTCATGTTCCAAATATGAGTATATAATTTACTGCAACTTTAGTTTTGACTAGAAGGTCAAAGGGCACTAGTCTACAGCAGCCGTTAACTGAATACAGCTCAGGGACCAAATCCTGGCCAGGTTTGTCCTCATAAGTAAAGTTTTATTGGAACACAGTGGCAGCCGTTCAGTTAGGAGCTATCTGTGGGCGCTCTTGCTCTGCAACGGGAGAACTGAACTGTTCCGTCGGAGACAGCCTGCGCTGCGGACCCTAAAAGGCGTCTAACCTGCCTGCTTACAGAAAGCTTACCTGCCCCTAGTTGTGGCAGTAGTTAGACGCAGGTTTGGAACAAAAGTAAATTCTAAGAACAGGCTTTGCTGAGAAGAACCTCTGAGATTTAACCCTAAAATAGGACAGATTTATGTTGAAAACGGTTCATAAAAAGTAGATTATCCAAGAGCCCCCGTGTATTTTTAGTAAAGCTTTATTGAAGCATAATTTACACACCATACAATTCACCACTGCGAGCGTATGATGCAGCAATACGGTCCCGCTGCAGGTACGGGGCTGCACAGCCATCGCCACTGTCCGGTTTCCGGAGCTTCCTTTCCCTGGAAATCAGTCCCTCCAGCCCTCAGCCTGGGCCGCCTGCAGTGGGCCCTCCGTCCCCGCACCGCCTCACGCAGCCGCTGGTCTGCTTCCTGTCTGCACACGTGTGGGTTAGCCCCGCCTTCTGTAGATGAAACCATGCTCCATGCCACCTGTGCTTCTGACGCCTTTCACGTGGGGCGTCGCTCCTGAGGTCCGTCCCTGTAGAAGCATGGCCAGTTCTCTGTCCTTCCAGGTACTCAGTCGTGTTTCGTCACGGCATCCGTGACATTCCGTCCCCTCATTCTCCGTGATGGATGCTGGGGTTGGTTTTACTTGGGGCCTTAATGAATAGCTCTGTGCTGTAAATATAAGAACATATAGTTTCACTTACCTTTCATAGATTCCTAGGACTGAAATAATGCGTCATCAGGCACATTTATGGTTAAGTTTTTAAGCAATTGCCAGACAGTCCCCAAAGTGGCCATGATATGCCACACTCCCCTGAGGCAGGCATGGTTCCAGTTCCTTCAGATCCCACTGACACTCATTACTATCTGCCTGTCTGCGGTAACTCCCCCAGTAAAGCAGCACCCACTGCTATTTTACAGCCATTGGCATTTTCCTAACAAGGCCCGGTGGTTTGTCTGCTTGACAGGCACTCCTAGGTTGTCTTGGTGAAACGTCTATTCAAATCCTTTGTCCATTTTTTAATGGGAGTTTGTTTTCTTCTCTTCATTATAGAATTACTTGAGTTCTACACATTCTTAGATACTAACATTTTATCAGATATCTATGTTTATTTTTAAAAACTCATTGCTTCGATCAGAGGCAGACAGAAGTTGCACGTGCTCCCTGGGCTGCGGGCAGCCGTAACGCCCCGTAGCAGTCAGAGTACAGGCTTCGGGGTCAGACAGCCCAGGTTCGAGCTTTATCCCCCCTTCAACAACTGCATATACCCGGGCTGGGTGGTGGCTTAAAGTTTTCGTTTTCCTCTCTTAAAATAGAATTAATAACACAAAGCTCATGTGAGAAATGAATACGTGAGTTCTGGTCAACAACTTACTTCAAAGCGAATGAATAAAACACAATCCCTGCCCGCTCCACATATATTCTTTTTAGGGGAGAGAGAGCTACTTAAGTACAGAATGTTGTCCTAGAAGAGATACCACTTTAGGGGCACGGAGGGGCCCAGGTGGCAGCGAGCAGCCAGAGCCTGACCAGGCGCTGCGGGGCCGTGCGGTCTGGCCCGGACACAGCGCAGTGTGAGTTCCCGTGCAGCAGGGAGCTGGGAGGCGCGGGCGTTGGGCTGAAATGGGCGTGTGCTTCCATTTGTGCCTGATTACCATGGAAATCCTCAGGGAGAAATGTCCATGTGAATTTTCTTAGAGCGTATTTGCCTTCCGCCCACGGACAAAGTGGCTGAGGGTGTCATGGCCAATGAGGCCTGAGTCCCCGAGCACAGTCAGGCAATTGCAGCAATGCCTCTGAGTGAGGGGGTGATGAGACTCCGGATAATTTCTGAAGAATTTGGAGGCAGGTAGTGAAAGGGGGCAGGGGGGTTGCAATTGCATTACATATAAAAAAGAAGCCAGAGCAGCCCAGTGCCCACGCACTCTTCCTCTTCGCAGTGATGCTGCTGAGGGAGTCACCGGCTCCCTTTGCCATCAGCAGGGGGTGGGGGGACACGGTACTTCCATTGGGTGAGAGCTGAGAGACTCTGGAAGGCAAATCAAGTATTTTCAGGCCCCCTGACAACACCACATGTTATTAATGAAGCTCCGATAGAGTGAGCCGTGCATTAAATTGATGGCAAGATGAAAGGGCGATGTTCCAGGTGGCAGGGAAATGCCTGATGCCGATCAATGCCCTTTCTTATTCTGCACCTTTATTAGGACGGTGTCTTCAAAGTACCTTCCTGTCATCATCAGCTTGATATCAAGCCGGTGAGGGCTAATATGACGTGAATGAAATGAGAAGAAAAAGATGGAGGGAATTTAAGGCCTTGGAGAGGCTGACAAAAGGGTGGTAGCAAAAAGTCAGACTTAGACTGAGATCACTCAGGGTGTGGGGTGCTGGCTTGTCCGTCTCTAAGCTGAGAGCTTTCAGAACATCCCAGGAGCAATTCCTACCCTGATCTGCCCTGCTTTCCCGCAAGAAAATCGGAAATGTACGTATAAAAATACTGTCGACTGTGAAGCCACAGGCAACGGGAGACGTGCCATGATGTTCAAGGGGGTTACTATCAATCACCAGCAAATGCAAAACTGAAAATATCGCCAGTAATGGTCATCTCTGAGAAAAACACAAACCGTCAAATCTGGACTTCAAACCCAGTGCAAACGAATGTCAAGCTCGAGCCCTTCGCTCCTCGTTTTGCAGAGCAACGTGCGCAAGAGCAAAGGCGGCATCGTCCGCCTGGGGCAGTTTTCCAAGCCCCAGCTCCGAGCCTGCGCAGGGGAAAGCAATGCGGGCGAGAGTGAGGGTCAGAAGGCAGGCGGAAAGAAAAAATGTAGTCAGCAGTGGAGCCCGAACACGGAGCTGGCTGCGGAGAGGGGCCTATGCTGGTCGTCAGGGAACTGAGATGTCAGCTGCCAGGACGGCATGACGCGCAGCTTGGACGATCATCAGTTTAATTTGTTTTTGCGTTAACGTAGGTTTTCCTTTCCCTGGTTTCCATGGAACAAAGGAACTGGATAATCCCTAGACTTTCCATCTGGAGTACACAGACATGACGTTAGAGTCGAGCGTCCTAATGACTGTTAAAAAAAAAATCGGTAGGAAAACCTGTATTTGAATTATAAAGGATGGACGAGTTTAGGAGAGAAATCAGAACAGCTCGTAAGAGGCGATTCGCAAAGACAGGCAGGCAGGGAAGCGGCTCATGTGTCTGTCAGGGTCCCGTCCACAGACCCGCCCGAGATCCGGGCCGGAATTCCCGCCCTTCCTGTTCCACTCACTGCCCCCCGTTGTCGTGACGATGCCACGTTCATTGTGTTGCCATTTATACCCCACAAGCGTGACACTGGGATGTCCCGGAGGACAAGGTCTCCGTCAGACGGAGTGTGTCTCCCTCCTCGGACCTGTCCGCGCACACCCACGCCGTCCGCGCCGAGGCCGGGCTCCGGGGCCAGAAGTGAGGACGCGGCTCCCCTGTGGGTCTAGGCGATGGCGGAGGTGCTGAAGTTCCGCGTCTCGTCCTGTGACGCGAGGAAGTAGTTCCATTGGAAGCTGCTCTAAGGCCTTAGGAGAGCGCTGTGAGCTGGGTCTGCCAGGCGAGACGCAAACACAGCCTGAACTTTGGGAACAAGGAGAAGCGGAGGGGGAAGGCGAGCTTCGGTGGGAGGGCAGGGGCCGGGGAAGGTCACGGACAAAGACAGAGCTCCAGGGTCCGGGAGCCTCCTCCGCCCGCAGGCGTCTCCACCTTCATCTTTATTGTCCCTCGGGTCCCCTCATCTCTGCATGTTTAAAAAGGTCAGCTTTATTTTCTTAAGTCTTCGCTTATGCTGAGAGGGGCTCTCAAAAGGAGAAAGACTGATCTTCCTCGCAAGCGCTAGCAGAAACACGCCGAGACAAAATTCTGGGCGCCCCACCCTGTGTCATGAGCCCCCTTCTCCCCATAACCAGGGGGTCAGCGGAGGGGGAGGAAAGAGCTGACACTAAGAGCCTTGCTTGCAGGCAGCGCATGCCTCGCCCCCGCCCCCGCCCCTCAGCAAACACATAGCAACTGCCGCCTCTTCCGCACTGCGTCGCGCTGAGGAACCGGCCGCGCGGCTCGGGAGGGGCCTCTCCTCCCGGCCCAGCATGCTCTGCGGAGTCTGGTAGGTGAGGTCGGGGCCGCGGAGCGGAAGAGAACCGCCTGGGCTCTTCGGGCCTATCTCCCCGGCACCAGCCGCCTGCCCCCCGCACTCTCTGCCCAAACACAGTTGGCAGCTGGTTCTCCGGACTGCAGAACGACCCCGTCCACACATCTCCGAGGCCACGGATACGGTCCTAGACGAAGTCCCTGTCTTCCCTTGGCGGATCCGTGAAATCGCCGCCTACCCCAGTTCTGTGCTTCCACTCCTGTTCCCCACAGCATCCACGGCGATCTTTTCAGAGTGAATCTCCCCGTCCCTGTTCGATTTCATGGCCAGAAGAACATGGTCTAAACCAGCCACCAGGCTCCGCGGCCCCTCCAAGTGGCGTCTCTGCCGCCAGCTCCGTCACTCACAACTTGACGTCCTTCTATCGCTGACCTTAACGCGTGTCGATCGAGAACCCTGCTTCCTCCCAGGTCAGGGTGTTGACAGTTTTCTCTCCAGAATGTTCTTCTTCCAGACTTTCGCATGGGTACCCTCCTTCGCATGTCTTTAGAGCTCTAACGAAATGCTTCATCACAACCAGCAGCCTCTCCTAATCTCCCGGGACACGCAGGACACCCGCCCCATCGCCGTTCCCACCAACCGGAACATCAACTCGAAGCGGCAGGAGGCAGGAGCCCTGCCTTCTGTTCACTCCTCCCTCCGGGGCCCCGCCCGTAGGCGGGACTTCGCCTTCCCCTTCGCCTTCGCCCACGGATGGTGGGAGGAGTGTCATTTGAGAGGGGAAGCTGAGAATTAACCGGTAAATTCTCACAGCGAGGTTCATCCCGGGATGAAGGCAGAGTCTCCGCGGGGCTTTGTCAGGAAGCAGGACGCTCGCCAGAGATGAAGTGACGTGCTGTCCTTTGTGCCTACTGAGGTCTGGGTGGCCTCGTGGACCAGGTGAGTAAGTGGTCTCCTAACAAGGCCTTGGGGGAATGAAACCCAAATTAGATATTTTTAAAGAAAGGCAAAGAAATGCATGTCAGATACAGGAACCTGCGTGGCCTTCTTATCTGGGTATTTGTACACAAGGGAAGGCTATGAAGGAGGAGACTGCTAGGCCCCTGAGATGGGGTAAGAGCTGGTTCAAGGCACCCTTGCCTCTTAACTTCCCAGAGATGCCAACATGGACGGACAGAAGGACCCATGCTCCCTGAGCCGGAAGACACACAGGCAGCCACGGAGCTGCCAGGTGGCCTCGGCCAGCCCCTCTCACCGCCGAGCCCTGGGGTCCATCCCAGACGGGGCGTTCGCGTCAGGGCACGGGAGCCTACAGATCACCGCACTCGGCATTTCTCAAACGCAGAGGAAGGGTTTCGAGCCGTGGAGGACTTCCCTGAAGGTCCAGAGGGAGGGAACACCAAGTAAATAGCCTTCTCAATTCCCATGGCAGCCTCTCCGGGCGCCAGCGAGGATGGATGTCCCAGAAACCACGCAGGGACTGTCCTGCATAGCTGTCAGCTCGGCAGGGGGCAAACAAGGCAGGTTCGCATGAAGCCAGCGTGTGTGCGCTTCTGTCTCATGTCTGCGTATTTTCCGCCTTTCATTATGACAATGTCAGCCCCTTTGAAAATTAGCGAAGAGAAAAGGCAACTTTATATTAGGACTATTTTTATATTAACGACAGTGTCACTAACATAGCTCCCGAGAATCTCAGTCAGGGCTGGGGCTGGGAAACCTTTTGTCTTGCGTGTTACAGGTACTATGCCCTTCATGTGGGTTACAAATTCTACCTCAGGCCCCAAAGAGACGAGAGAGCAGGAGTCACCTGCCTAGCCCCAGGCCCGCCCTCGACACGCCCTGCCCACCAACACGGCGCCTGGTCTCCCGGAGGCGGCTCTGCCGCCCCAGCCTGCAGGACAGCGGGGCGCCCTCCACAGACAGCAGCTCAGTGAGCCAGAGCTGGTGACCAAAGGGGGGCTGCCGATCACAAAGTGGGGCTGCCTGCTTGGGCAGAACCGCGCCAAGGGCAGGGGCCCTGGCGCTTGCTGCTGGGGAGTGACACCGGCTCCTGGGAGCAGGTCCTCATGAGGCGACCGCGGCAAAGGTCGCAATGGCATCGGAATCGCGCTGTGGATCCCACCTTCACGGGGACCATTCCTCCTGGCCATCTACAGGATGTCACTGGACTAGGACAGGGCACAGAGGTGGTGATGGCCTTGTCGCAACACAACATGCCCACCATCCCATGCTCTTGCTCCGCCACGGCCACTTCCCAAAACAAGTTCAAGGCATGTGACGTTTTGGTGCATTTAGATGATGTTTCATAGAAATAGAGGAAATATCCCATATTCTATGAAAGCCATAAACAGGCTCGCTCCCTCCCTCCCTCCCTCCCTCCCTCCCTCCGTCTCTCTCTCCACCTCTCTCTGGTTACAGAAAAATCATCCCCAAGGCAGGCCCCACAGAGTGCAAGGCAGGGGGCTGAAGAGCGTGACTGTGTGTCATGAGCCAGAGAAGAGACTCAGTTCACTGTAGGGCGCGTGGTCTCGGAGGCCACGAGGCTGAGTCCGGGCAGAGGCTCAGAGTGGGAGGCAAGCGGGAGGGCTGTGGTCAAGCGCACGGTCAAGACCGCAGGGCCCGGCGGGGGCAGGTGAGCAGCTGCTGGAACAGGGACCTGTGCGTGGAAACCTGGTCAAGGCCGAGGAGACAGCGCCGGCAGGGGATGGCCGGGCACTGCGCATTCGGTTCCAGAGGAGGGCACGCCCTCTGTCCCAGCGTCATTGGTTTGCTAACTGGGGAACAATCGCTCACATCTTACACCCTGAACAAACCCTCCCCACCGGCCGGGGCCCTCAGCGCTGGGGGACGTGGGAAATGTGCACCTGTCTGGCCAGTGGCAGGGGCACCGCTCAGGCCGCAGGGAAAGCGGCGTGAACCCTGGAACCCAGAACGGGGCAGCCGGGACTGGACCAGCTCCCAGGCCACCACAAGAGCTATATTACCTGAGATTTCTGTGACTTTAGAGACTGCCTTTGGTTCTGAGGGCTACACAAGGAATGTGATTCCTCGATAAGAGAAACTATTTAGAGCAGGTCTGAGGCTGGTCAGGCACCAGGCCGCACAGTAGGCAGCGAGCCGGCGGGGCGGGGCGAGGTGGGGGAGAGTGTGGAGCCAAGCTTCCTCTGCTCTTACAGCCGCTCCCAGAGCTCACACCACGGCCTGAGCTCCACCTCCCTGACGGTCAGGTCGGAGGAGCAGGGACCCTGCTGTGAACTGCACCTGTGAGGGACCCAGGCTGCGGGCTCCTCAGGAGGATCTAATGCCCGAGGACCTGAGGGGGAGCTGAGGTGGGGGCCAGCGCTGGGGAGTGGCTGCGAGTGCAGATCATCCCGTAGCAGAGAGGCTTGGCTGCACAGAGGCCATAATGAATCAATTGCTTGCTGGCTCATCAAAACCCTACCAGTGGCAATTAAGCTGCATCTGATGGCAGGCTATAAAACTGCCCCCACCCTGGTCCATGGCAATATTGTCTTCCATGAAACCGGTCCCTGGTGCCAAAAAGGTTGGGACCGCTGCCTTAGAGCCTGTGTGCAGCCAATTTCGCTGACAGAGCTGTCCCGATCTGGTGAGTTCCGTCCGCCTTGGAGCCAAGCGACGGCAGCGTCAGCTCGGCTCCACGGGCACAAAGCCCGACCTGTCCAGCCAGACTGCAACAACCACCACCTCCAGCTACCGTGCGGCAGAGCTGCCCAGCCAAGGACGGGGACGTGCCGGGAGTGCCTGTCAGCCTGCACCACAGCTGCTGAAACGTCTGCCTCCAAATCGCAGCCAGAGGAACGACAGCCTCAATAACTGAGGATGGCCAGGGTGTGGCCTCGGGCCCCAGCCTAGGACTGTCGTCATCTAGCCAGCGTCCTCCAGTGTCGTATCAGGGTGTATAGGACTTTTTCTGTATCACGATTCCTGCTGACTCGTTTATCGTTCCTTCACTGACGCACTGAGTAATTGTTGCGAGCACGCGATCCACCAGGGCTCGCCCTAGGTGTTAGGATGCAGAAGTGAAAATAGCAGACAAGTTTCTGTTCTCATTGAATTCACTTTCTAATGGAGAAGGCAAAAAATACACCAAACAAGAAACATATGAGGTCTGTCCAGAAAAAGTCCAGCCGTTGTTAATATAACAAGAATGGTTTGCATGACAGTGATGTCACCTGGCAGCCAAGGAGAGCAGACTGGAATGTTCCTGTCTGAACAATGATGACGTCACTGTACTAGTCAGTGGGGGTGGTAGATGCTGTTGAGTGAGCATGTGTACTGTGTGGCCGTTGCATTAAAAATGACTGAGTGAGTAGAGCAACAAATCTACGTTAAATTTTGCATTAAGCTTGAACATTCTTCCACAGAGACTAAGGATAATTCAGAGGCTGCAGCTGTGGGCAGCTGGGGATGGGCAGCTTCATCACACCATGTGTCCATTCACGCATCCATCACGTCTCATGCAGTTTTTTGGTGAAACATCAAATCCCCCAGGTGACTCAGCCCCGCCGCTGCTCAGATTTGGTGCCTGCAACTTTCTGGCTTTTCCCAAAACTAAAATCACCTTTGAAAGGGAGGAGCTTTCAGACCATGGATGAGATTCAGGAAAATACAGCAGGGCAGCGGATGGCGACTGGGAGAACCGTGCGAGGCCCCAAGGTGCCCGCTCTGAACGGGACTGAGGCGTCCTTGTTCTGTGCACAATGTTTGTTGTATCTTCTGTAAATGTCTCTATTTTTCATAGTATATGGCTGGGTACCTTCTGGGCAGCTGTCATGTACCAGGAGTCTTTCGGGTGGAAAAAAACAAAATAGGGAAGAAGAAAGGCAGTAACGGTTGTTCACTGTTAAACAAGGTGTCTGTGGTCTGTGTCAATAACGGGAACGTTTGAGAAAGACGTGGAGGAGGAGACAGAGGGAGCCGCGCACCTGGGCGCGCAGCAGCGGCAGGAGGACCAGCACGCGCCACGGGCGTGGAAGAGGCAAGGGAGAGTGACGGGGGGCCACACAAGGGCCTTGGCCGTTGCCCCAGGTGGATGAGGAACCAAGGGAGCCAGGCGGGGGTATGATCGCTCTTGGGATTTTCAAACATCGCTCTTGCTCCGTGATTAAACTCCAAGCACCAAGAACAGAGCGAGCGCTCAGGACGGACTTGAAATTTCTCAGGCACCAGACAGAGGCTCGAACCAGGGTTGGAGCAGCAGACAGGTTACTGATGTTTTATCACAGCCTGTTCAGCTAGCTGTTCTTTAACCCATTGGGGGTATGGAAAATGCAACCAACTAGTTCTGCTATCAGACTTATTTTTTAAACTGTTGTAATGGACCAAGCGCTCTATCATGCAGAGCAAGGAACGACCGCTTCACCCAGGGGCAGTGAGAAGGGAAACGTCAGAACTGGCTTTTGGAAGGCGATGTAAACACCGCATCTGGCTACCTGTTGGGCAGTGGCAGGGAAGGGGTAAGGCAAGAGTTTTGGAAAGGCTTAGGAAAGGTGTCGGTCAGAACCCTGACCTAGCTGCGCTGGATGATCCTGGTGCTATCTCTGGCATCTGCAGGGTCGAGGGCGGCAGGTAATATTTTCAAGGAGCAGGAGGGAACACGAACGAGGGCGCTGGTGACCAGGAGCGAAGACACAGCAGCAGGCGCGCAGGCCCCTCATCCAGGAGACGGCAGGCTCCCCGTCGTGCCTGCAGCGCAGGACATGGCAGGGGACGATGCGGAGAAAGGGCAAACACCCAGTCCCACTACGCCTTTTAAAAAGAAAAAATGTCAGCTCTTTGAGCAGCTAGACCAACCAATATGTTGAATAAATTGGTTTTGTTAGACACAGTCATTAAGCCACAAATTACACATACCCTTCACTTTAGGAAGTAGACGAGGATATGAAGATTAATGTGGAATCTTGAGGGTGATGTGAAATACTATAGCACAAACATCAAAACACGCGTATCCAGATAGGGTAGAAAGTCTTTCTAGTTAAAGGAATTGTATTCAAAATTCTTAAAAAGTGAATATGACCACTTAGTTTCACTTTACTCCTAAATCTGGATTTTCACCATTTGTCTGCAAATAAAATATAAGCATAGATAATATCTAAATATATGTATATTATATATTTACTACACATAAATATATAATGTTATATTTATTACATAAACAAAATATATGCATTAAGAAAATCTTGGGGATTTTTCAAAAGCTTTAGTACCATACTGCAATAAAAAAACGAAGGATAAATAATTTGGTTTTTATGTCTTGCCTGTTACCTATCAGTTATGTGACTTAAGCAAATTATTTAAAACCTCTGGGCACTGCTTTCCTCACCTGTAAAGCAGGGTGGTTCTGCGGACAAGCAGGGCGTTGCTGCGCACGCAGTCTGAAAGCGCTCTCACCTCCACGCCCAGTCCTGCGCAGTGTGCGTGCGTGTGTTAGGGGCCGTGATGCTCACAGGCAGCAACGTAACACGCAACCGGGACAACGTGCGCAGACGTGCAGACCCATCAGCCTTTGGCGGCGCAGCCCTCGGACGCCTGGGCGATGCGCCCCCGTCCCCCAGCGCACCTAACGGCAGGAGCCGAGCCTGGAGGGCCAGCCTGCCCTTGACCACGGGAGGCGGTGGCCAGCACCAGGGCTCCCCTCCGAAGAACGAGGTCACAAAAAGCGGCCCTGGTCTCTGCTGCGCTCTGGCCCCCACCATGGCGGGCGGTGTGCCGCACATCAAAACTTCCATGCAATTTAGCCGTGATCAGTTACCAGCAAGAATTTGGCACACAATTACGGTGACTGCCAATTATTTGGGAGGCCACTCTGTGATTATAGCATATTAGTTTTAGTCGATCCAACAGTTATGACTTATGGGCATTACGAGGTCTGGCGGGGTGAAGCAATTAGCCCGATGAGCTGCTGCTGTTAAGCAGCGTCTCTGTTACATGTGCCTGCGTGGTGCTGAAGCCTCTTCCTCCTTGTTCCCCATTACTGTCTGACTCATCTCGAGGGTCGGTTCCTCCTGACGTGGGAAGGAGGGTGCACTTTGCAGAAAGGAGGAAATGCATGCTAATGAGAAATACCACAAAGACACCTACGATTCGCTGTATTGATGCCAAGATTCTGTCTGATAATAGAAGTGAATGGTTTAACACAGGTTTACGTTTTATGCTTCACGACGGGTTTCACATGCTTCCTTACACGGTGACCCCGTGACCTGCTTCATGTGGCATTTCACAGAAGCTGAAGTTGCAGAGTTCGGAGGGCCTGTGCAACCTGCCTAAGGTCAAACAGCACGGCACATCGAGGAGGTCGGGCAAAGCCCGGGTGTGAGTCAAAGTGGACTTTGTTCACCCCTCACGCCGCTCCCGCCAGCCCTGCGAACACGGCCGTCCCTTCGTGCCGCCTTGGAAGTTCAGTATCAGATCACTTCAGAGGCCACATTTAGTTTGTCACCTACGTCAATGTAAGCATTTTAGCACTTACTATTTCTTCGAATCGGTGGCACTGTAGATACATGCATGTGGGTCCAAGTGGCGATATCTTCCTCCTGAAGAGGCTGCAGTTGACTATTTCCTGTGCCTTGTTATCAATGAGCCGTTAATAATATGTCATCTCAGGTAGTGTCCCAATTTACCGAGCTCAGCAGATGTTCCTGCCTCAGCAAACGGAGAGCCGGATACTGCAGGGAGCAGAACCCTGGGTTGCACGCAGGTGCGGTGCATTCTTTCCTGTTTACACGATTGAATGAGGGCTTTGTGCGCCCTTTACCTTATCGGGCCCAGTCTTGTCATCTTCCCCAAGAAAAAACACATTTCAGTGAGAATTTGGACCCGGCAACACTGCAGAAGGAGATCCTTTGACTGTGTGTGAGTCTAACGCTCCACGGGGGTGAGTGACGGTGCAAGCGCAGCGGCTGATCAGCGTTCAGTGTCCATGACCATCAGCGGACACGCGCTTGTGATTCGCAGCGTGGAATCTGCAAAGGGTAAGGAGTCAACAGCAAACAACGGCATCGATCCACGTCCGACCCATGGCAGCTGGGAAGCAAGGGCGCGGGGCGGGGCCTTCCAGCCCCAGGTGCCGGGGGGAGCCTCCCGGCCGCAGGTCGCACGCCCGTGAGACCCCGTTGCCCCCGAGCCCCGGCAGTCGGCTCTGCCGGCCTCGGGGGCGTCTCTTCTTAGTGTCATTTTACCCCTTCGGGGCGTGCCTACCCGCTTCAAAGGAGCAGCCCTGGCTTAGATGAAATATGAAATACCGTCAGGGTGGCAAACACAATAAATATTTCTAGTGCTGAGTCTTTCTCACAATGTAGAAATGTGAAGACTTTATTCATACTAAAAAAATGGAAATAAAACCCCCAAGGGAAAAGCAGCTTTTTCTCCATCCCAGCACCTCTCCGCGGGGAAGACGGGCCGCGCTCTTGCGCAATTCTCGTTGACAGGGCAACGCGCGAAGGGCCATGATACTATTTTGATTAGGACATTTTACTTTGAATAGTTCATATTTAGTCAAGCAGATGTGGTTAGGAACAAAGTCATTAAAAGGATAATACCAGCGTGTACAATCAAAACATCATCGTTAAATAGATGACGTCCATTTTCTACTTTTTCACATCTCGGAGGGAAAAGGCAAACAAATGGGAAGAGAACAATGGTCTAGGGCGCGCGAGCGCTGCAGAGCCGCTCCAGGGAGACCCGCTCTGTCAGCTGCGTGAGCGGCGCCCGCGGCCCCCAGCGTCGGGAAGCGCCGACCGCGAGGCGGGGCGGGGAAGACGCGGAAGCGGCGGGCGGCGGGCGGCGGGCGAGGACCGGTCACGCCCCAGGAAGCCGGCAGGGTCTGTCCGCTGCGCCAGGACGCGGAATAAACCTGTTAGCTAATCTGCATTCTCCACAGTTAATTCCAGGGTCCCTGCCTGAGCGTTTCTGTTCCAGAGTCAGTGTCTCACAGCTGTTGAATGGTGCCATCGAGAATTCAGAAAGTCCCAGTCCCGTGCGGAGGGACAGACCTTGCCAAGTGAGACGCGGCTCGCAAGTCACGGGCTGCCGTCACCTTCACGCAGCGCCCTTCTCTCGGGCCTTCTCCTGAGCCCCCGCCCCCTTTCCCCCTCCCCTCCCCCTCCCCTCCCCCTCCCCTCCCCTCTCCCTCTCTCTCCCTCTCCTTCTCTCCCCCTCTAGCCCTCTCCCTCTCTCCCCCTCCCCCTCTCGCCCTCCCGCCCCCGCCTTGTGCACGCACACGCACACGCACACATGTAATTAGACTTAACATTCTCTGCAGTTTTAAAAATGACTCCGCTCATACGAAAAGCAAAACAACGACTAGTGTAAATGGTTAAAGCGCTACTATTTTCTCAATTGCACGCTTCTCTAAAGTGTTACTAGGTGTACTTTATAATAACTGGCAATATAATTAAACACAGAGATTCAACAGTTTCCTACGCAGAAAGACCTATACTTACAAATTGCTCTTGGGTAAGTCACCATATCGAGATTACAGTTTCTATTGACACATGTACCTATCTTAAAATGGTGATTTTTAAAAACGTATTTATTTAATATTTTAAATACTCTTTCTTCCTTCTAGGTACCAGGAAGAATACCGTCCATCTCTCCGTGGTCTGTAACGCCGCGTCCCTTGTTTGCTGCTCTGATTTTGTCTTCTAGGGACATGGTCTAAACTTGCCACCTTCTCTAACGTCAGAGGAAAACCGAGGCCTTGACTCAGCTCGAGATTATGGCAGGAAAGAGACAAACAGGACTCGCACCTCAGCTCTTCTTAAATAGGGCTGACATTTGCCCAGTCTCGTGACACGGAGGCTCCAGAGGAGACCCCCGCCAGCGGTGACAACCCCTCCGCGCCACATCGCGGGTCCGAGGGCTGCGGCGCTCGGTGTGCGTGAGTTCTTTCCTTTGCTGGTAAACTAGTGAGTAAGTTACCAAGGTTCTCAAACTCTCTGAAAGTTGAGGAATAAGCAATCTAGGGCATGATAGAATACGAAATCAAATACTCTCCTCTCTCCCCAGCTCAAATATTCCCCCTTTCCCACAAAACAAGTCTTAACTAGAGCAACTGTATGCAAACTTAGATAGTCATAAGTTGGCAAAGCTGGTCACCAAGGGTCTGTCTTATATTTACATGTATGAAATTCAATGTATAATAGTAATTTTTTTCTTTCTCCTATTTCTCTGTTCTTTGTTGTTATATTAAGTTTAGTAAATATTAAATGGCCTTCTTTCTGTAAGAAAAAAAATTTTCAGGTTGGATTTAACCTACCTGCAAAGATTCATGTTTTTGCACATACATATACAGGGTCTGACACAAATAACACCCCTTTTATCACAAAATCTTTTATTACAAAATCACAAGCATGTGATTCTGTAATACAACAATATCACACTCAAGCACACCACATGGCATTTTAGGTGAAATGTTCCAATTAAAATGATGAGTGATTACACCCATATTATTACCTTATCAACCACACTCAGGTAGGCCTTACTTCTGCCAAATCCTGTGTATAGTGTTCATATATAATAAGGATAGGATCACATATTATTATATTTATAATATATCAAACATTTTTTAATTTTAATCAATCATATTTATATTTTCCTGCTTGATCCAAACCATTTGGACCAAGTCCAGATGAATGGGATGTATTTTTAAATTTTCATCGATATATATGACCAGTTTCCATTTGGAGCATGAGGGACATGTAACATCATATAATAATGTGTGTTCTCTTGGTGCTAAACATTGCTACTTAAAGGCGTAGGTGAAAAGGTTATATTTTCCAGGGCAGATATAATTTTTCCCAGTTCTAACTTACTAATAATATATGAGGGGGGACCCAAAAATGAAATTTATTTGTAAAAAATTGTGCACTTATTCTTACGTGTTTAAACTTCAGTCGCCTTCAAAGTACCCTTCATTTGATGCAATATTCCTATTCGTACTTTTTTCCACTGCTCCAGTGTTTGAACTCATTGATTTTAATGCCTTTTAGTGCTTCTGCCGTTTTTTGTTTCACCTCTTCCACATCATTGAAACGTTTCCCTTTGAGGACTTTGCTCATCCAGGGAAACAGAGTCACTTGGGGCAAGATCGGGTGAATAGGGAGGGTGGGGTGCGGGGGTCATGCTGTTTTTGGTCAAAAACTGCTGAACACTCAGCACAGTGTGGGCAGGTGTGCTTGTGAGTCACCCATTGTGAAATGGGCAAATGCGTTGAAAGAGTCTAAAAAAAAACCTTCACTGAAGCCCAACGCAGCCTCTCACACCAACACCAGCTGGCGCACTGATACAGATGGGCTCCTAGAACACCCACCCAGCGGGGAAGCCTGCACTGCAAGGGCCCGCCCTCCAGGAGACAATTCCGTCTTTTTGTGGGGAGCCTCCCCATGTAGCTCATCTTCTGGGATTTTTATTTTGGAAGGGGGAGAGGAACAGTAAAAAGAACATAATTATGAATTGCTCAGTTGAGAGAAGAGACAACACATTTTTCTGTAAGTCTCCAAAATGTGCCCGCAATCAAATAAAAATCTCAGCTGTGTGTTCGCTAGGTGTTTATAAAGGCCTTCAGAGTAGCAGTCGCTTCAGAATCAAGCCTATAAATGTCAGGAAGGTCGTAAAGGTTTTGTGTCGACTCTCACTACTGGTTCTTATTAGTCACCAGGTTCTGTAATTTCTGGTTCTGTACTTTGCTGTACTAGGAAGTTAATTCCTGATTTACTTTGAGGAACTAGTAATATGTCTTAGAAAACTGCACATCTGAGGCAAATGATGAAATGTGCAATTAAAAATGAAATGACGTACTTTGCAGGAAATATTACATGTTATAAATTTGTTTGTTACAGAAAGGATTTCAACAACTTTCTTCTCTCCAAAACATTCACGTTAGAACTTCCGGCTCTAACCACAGTGGCCAAAGAAAAGTTTATGCGCCGTCTTCGGTTCTGAAAAGGATCGGTATCTCCCGTCGGCCGATGGGGCGCGTCACGTAGCTGTGGCTTCCCAGTGGCCTTGGCTGGTTTGGGAGCATGAAAGTCGCCCCGGTGCCCGCTCTGCCCCACGTTTGCTCCCCTCGCTGCGCGGGCACGGTGCGCTTCCAGCTTCAGCTGCGTGCAGGCCAGACCTGGGGAGCCAGGGTCCAACGCGATACAGGGATCCACCATTAACGTGCGTGCGGTGGCCAGTCTGTGTCAGGCAGCCCACGTCCTCAGAGTCCCCACGATTCTCACACCTGTGCACTCTGGCACCTGCCAAAGACCCCAAAAGTGTCCGTGCGAAGGCTGTTCACTTGTAGCTTCCGAAGGCAGCCTCTGCCTTTCGTGCTGACTTCCCCGTGCAGCTGAGCAGCGCGTGCCCACTTAGCCGGAACAATGCAGAGAGCCCCCTCGTGGAGGGTCACCAAGAGGCGGCTGTGAAGGGAGAGAAAGTGAGAATCACCGGGAAACATTGTCAACTAGGGGTGAACAAACTTATCTAATTGTTCTTAGCATATTATTTGTACTCGCACAGAATTCTAAAGATCCTAAATAGTCAGATGGTCCTAATTAGCAAAGTCAATTCCCATCTGTGTTCCTTAATGAAAGAATAATAATAAATTTTAAAATAGGTTTATTAGAATTAATTAATATTTATATGGCTTTATTACTCTTGACATTTCAAATTCAATCATTGGCAAATATTCATTAAACCTCCCTTCACATACCCAGGCACTATGCTAATAGAGACACCACAGCTGGACTGAGGTCCAGCAAAAGAGGTAAAATTAAGTATGATTCCATATGGTGTGGTAAAGGAGAGAGAAAGGCGAACTGCTATTTAAATTTTTATCATGGAAACTTTCCCGCGAACACAACCCCAGACAGAGCAGCCGAAGCCCCTAAGTCCTCGCGGTCCAGTCCCTTCTGTCACAAACGACAGCAGCTCGTTTTATTTTTATTGCAATTCTCCCTTCAGACTTTCTTTGCTGCCTTATTTCAAAGAAAATCCTAGACACAACAGCACTTCACTCCTTAAACACTTCAATATATTTTTCTAAAATACGGTTTTTTAAGAAAAATCACAATACCCATTAAAATAGTATGCTTTAGAAAGCTAATAGCATTACTTACCTAATATCAGCTCCTGCCATGTCAGTGGTTGCATTTCCCTGGTTTCTAAAGTAACACTGTCAGAGGCAGTTTGTTTGAGTCAGGTCAAAATAAGCCCTGCACATAACATTTATTTGCTTGGTGAGATTTCCCCCAGTATTTTATATGAAAAATTTTAAGCCCACAAAGCTAATGGGAAAATACAGAGCAAACACATTCACCAATTCGATCCGATCAGCCCCCCACCACTTACCTATGTTCTCTCACGCGTCTGTGTGCCTGTCCGCTCCTTCGTTCAGCCCATCTGATGCTCGGAGGTTCTCCAGCCCGCGATCGAAGGGAAGAAGCGAGGGGGCCTAGAGACCGGAGCAGCTGGGGAAGTCGGCCGGGGTCAGACCAGGAACGGCAGGGAGAGCCCTGTCTTCTTGGTCTAAGAGGATGGAGCACAGAAAATAAATCAGAGAGGCCAGCAAAAGAGGTCATACCTCACATCGTGATAAATCTTAAGGAGAAAATTTGAAAAGGGAAGTGGAAGTAAGAGCAGCCGGCAGGCAGCAAGATTCGCAGCGAAACATGGTGGCCAGGGCAGGAAGCCGACATGGGAACCAGACTCGCAGGAGGTGAGGGGAGAGCCACGCGGCCGTCGGGGGACAAGGGCTCCGAGGGAGGGGACAGCGGACAAAGGCCCGAAGCCCCAGTAAACTGGTCTCTGCCTCACCGGTTTCATAAACCGCAATCACGCCAACATTCTGAGGCTGCAGCAGCAGGAGCGATGGCCGACGACAGGACAGGAAGTCGCCTCCCATTCTGCCACTGTTAAAAGTCAGATTGTTTCATGTCTTTTCCTTCAGCCTTTTTGCTTTTATGCACGTTCACCTAAAATTCAAGTGGGTGAATATATATACTCTGCGTATAAACATACAGAGTTCATTTCGGCTGTTAGTTTATTGTTACAAATGTCCATGTTGCCATGCAGTGTGCGTGGTTATGAGTAGCTGACTAGGGCGACATGAGATAAACACCGTGACGTTCTTTCAGAGCAATTGTGCTGTGGCGAAGTGTCTCAGCTGTGCATTTTTTTCTTCTTACAAAGATAGCAGGAAGTATCTTCATATATTTAGTTGCTTTTCTTTTTCCTTGTAATAATATTTACATCAGAAAATAAGAAATACAGTTTTAGTATCGAAGGAATGAACACCTGGATCGTCTTCCTTCCTCTGCGTTGCATGAGGTGGCACCGCCCACTGCCCACAGCGGGTCTCCCAGCTTCCCACGTGGGAAGATCACAGTTAAAAATGAGAGGATGTGTTTTAATCCCTTACGCTACAAATGAGCTTTCGTTGTTTCTTCAATCATTAAAAAGCTGAGTGTTGTACCACGCATCTACTTAATTATTGCATCCGTGGATATATAAACCGTATGGCCTTGTGTTCACCTGAGTGCACCTTTTTGTTTGACGTGGTCACCGTGTCACTTGTCTGGAAAACAGGTGGGAGGGGGGCCCCGCCACTCACCCTTCGCTTTCTTTTTGGAAATAATGACACCTGTCTAAAACACATATGACATTTTAAATATATTAAAATATTCAAAAGTTATACTTTTTCTGATTATAAAAGAAACATATGTTTAGGTATTTTAAGAACTTTCTGTTGAAACTTAGAAAGTAAGACAAGACAACACCTGTCCCCGTGCATGAGCAGGTAAATGGGACAGAAGGGTTGTCCCGCCCCCGCTAACCTGGGCCCTCCCCCACCCCGTTCCCCAGGAAGAGAGCAGGGCCCGCATCCCTTGGGCAGGGGCTCCCGAATGAGACGTGTTCATTAACATATGGAAAATAAAAATAATAATTTACAACAGAACTGGATTTTGAAAGGGCAGAGAGGACAGTGCCCACCTGCAGGCTCCGCCCGGGCGAGGTCAGGTGGGCCGACGCGGAACATAGCGGCCAGTGGCCCCGAGCACAGTGGGTTCCGGGACAAGGTCGGGGACTGCAGCAACCACCTCGCCTTGCTTTGTGCTTCCTCAAGTCACTGACCCGCAGCTGGCGGATCTGTCGCCAGCCCGTTCACCAGGGGGCGAGCCCCCAGCTCGGGGCCTCTGGCCGGCGTGCATCCCAGCACCCAGGAGGCGCCGGGCACCCTGCAGGCCCTCGCTGTGCGCCGTGGGGATGTGGCAACGACAGTGCCGCCGCCCGCCTCACCTCTAGACGCACTTCCCTGCTGGTCCTTTTCTATGATGTCCCACGGCCCCGGGTTCTTCCTGGGAACTCTCCCCGGGGGCCGCCATAGCTGCGTGCCCAGGGGCCTGCACGGGTCCCCCTCTCCAGGGCCTTCGAAGGCATGTGAGCGGCAGGAGGTTCTCCAGGGCCGCTCAGCGCCAAGTGCGGTTCTGATCCAGGCGTTTCTGTGCCAATAACTTAAATCGAGCCCCCGGTCTGCATGACCGCAGTGCCAGGTGTCACCTGCCACCGCTTGTGCCTTTAGCTCCAGCAGAGTGGCGTCCGCAGGAGCTCTGGAAAGCTCCTCGTTTAGAAGCATTTCCCAACTACTCTACCGCGAGGCACTGCCGTGGCCTCCTGCACTTTTTAAAAAAAACAACAACAAAGAGGCCGCTTTGCTTCGGGCCACATGCAGGCCGCTCCTGAACACCGGTCTGACTTCAAATGCAGGAAGAGGTGGGCTGCGCGTTTGAAGCCCAGCAGAGGATGCGCCGACATATCCTCGGGGAGCCGCTTTTCTGAAGGGCCATTTGGTATGGAGCAGTTTCAAACTTTCTTTTATGTCTGTTTCCCTTTTTCTTAAAAACATGCAGTCGGCATTCTCCTTCCGTTGTGTTTGTACCTAGTTCCTCGCAAGGGGGACTTCTGATCTTAAAGTTTTGTTTCTCTACCTTTATGCCAACCTGTTTTTGTTTTATGTGCTGGTGCCAATGCATTTTGAAAGTGAAACTCTCCATAATGTTTGTCTGACTCTTCGATCTTCGTTTAGACTTTGGATAAGAGCGCTGTCCGCGGCCTGGTTCATGGCAGCAGGGCGTCACGCACCGGAATTAAGATTTTTAATACAGCGTGAACATTGATGAGGAAGTGGCGGGGGCAGAGGGAAGAGCACGCCCGCGGGACGGCCACAGGCGGGGGGACGCAGGCCGAGGGGGCAGCGCGCTGAGCCTTCACAACACGCACAAGGGTGGCGGCACGGAAGCTTCCTGACACGTGTGCCCGCGGAAGCAGCCAGCTGGACGGTGAGAGTTCACTGTCTTTCACAAATAGGTATTTAGTCTGGACTTCGGTCCATGGATGTTTACTAAATATCATCTGTCTGAAAAAAATAAAACAAAGGTTTTCCTTCTAAAAGGTTCTCAGAGAATCCCAACAATACCTCTGGGACGTAAGAGGATTTCCACGCTACGCAGGAGGGACCGGAGCTCGGGCCTTCTCAGTAACCTGCAGACACTGCACAGCTAGTCCCTGCTCCATCTGGAACCTCGCTTCAGGATTACCTGATTCTAAACCCGGTGCTGCTTCCATTGTCTGCGGCCTTCCCTGCCGGACCCAGAGTGGCCAAAAGAAACAAAAACAGCTGGCTGTCTCCTGCGTGCTCCGTAGACATGCGCCTGCAGGAGGGAGTCAGGACACGTGGTAGGCATGGGACAGACACGGAAAGTCAACCAGGCGATTTCTGGTTTCAGACTGAAACGTGTACCTCAAAACAGAGTTTACAAATGCCACGCACATCCCTCATCTGCCCTGTGCTGTCTGGCTCTTCCTGATTTAGCCTTTGCCTACCTCCCTGGACCCTGGACGACCACAGCTAGAGCCAAGAGTAAATGAGGGTAAGCTCTTCTACATAATAAGATCGCATGCAATATATCGGTGATGTATGTCATGTGCATGTATACATATAAATTTAAACACATGAAATACATAAATATATATTTCTAACTATGGGCACCACTTTCAAAAGAGTTTTGCTGTGCAGACTCTTCCCTTTCGAATGTTTCATCCAAACCAAAGGTAAGAATATACCACAAAACAATAGATTAGAGAGGTGTATTTCTTTCCCTTCCATTTGTACATTACATTGTGTTTACCCTTAAGTATGTGGATATAACAGATAAGTGTATATTAAATATAAATTATAGGAATATGCATTTCTTTAAAATTTTTACATGAGGTCCTTGGAATAAATGCTTTTAAACTTTATTTTACTAACACATGTGCATGTAGATTAAACCAGTGCAATGAAATATGAATATTTTCTTTCCGAAACAACAGCACTTTGGTCTGGTGCGTATTCTATTACTTTGCACTCTCCTCTCCCTCTGAGCTTTGAGAGGACCCTCATGAGCCAAGGAGAGAAGGAACATTTTCCTTTGGGCCCGTTTTCTTTACACGTATTTGTGGATTGCACTGTGCTCTCGTCCTTGCAAGAGGCAGGGAAGACCTCTTCTTCCTGCTGTCAGCGTTTCGCTCGTCCAAAGTGCATTTCATCTACAAGCCCCCGCTTCCTAATGGGGTTCACGCCCCTTTGCTGCCCTAACCAAACACTCCCTGATCGGCAGCCACCATGCTCACTGACCTCTGTCGGCCGGGGAGGGACAGCGTGTCCTCGCTCTCCCGGTCACTGGTGCTCTCAGAGGCTTCCTGCGGAGGCCGGGCCGCGGCACAGAGGAGCAGCCGAGAGGCCGGGCCACGTGCCTCCCCTTATTTCACCGCCGTGCTGAGCGCCCAGGTTGCCCCCAGGATGCAAGAGAAGTCTGTGAGTGACCACAAGGAGACATTCATGAACAGGCAAATCTGAGAGCTCGTGGGTGCAGCCAGAACGGACTTGCTCCTCCCTGCTCCCGAGGGCAGGGTCTGACCCTGGCGAGTGTCAGGGCCTTCTCCGCGCCCAGGCCGCCTGCAGGAACTCAGACGCGAAGCAGGACCCGGTCCCGAGACGTGTCCCTAGTCCCGCAGGGAGTTGTAATAATTCGAATAAGCGCAGACATCCGAGATTAATAATAAGGGTGTGCATGATTTACTCTTGAAAACTGCTGTCCTTCAGCGGGAGGTGCCTTTATGTGGTCATTTCTGCTGAGCCAGTGCTTTGGAGGAATACCGATGTCAGCGTGACGTGCTCCTTGGGAGCAAGGCCGGCTGCTTAAACTAAAATCAAAACAGACCCGCAAATAGGACCGCCGCGTGGGTCCCCGAAGGCTCTCCGTCCGCTGGCCCCCGATTTACGCCAGGGCAGGACGGAAGTGCTGAGGGCTCAGGCGCCTCAGAGCAGAGCCCTCGTTCCGCAGATGAGCCACGATGTGTAATTCGCAGCGATGTGATCTCAGACATAAATTCTTTGAAATGAAATTAGGCCTCTTTGGGCTCATTCTCGCCACCGAATTTTGCGGGAGGAAGTAAGCCCTCCATTTGGACTGCGAAGCCTGCATTTGAAGGAACTAATAAATAATCAATGAGCTCCAGCCGTGTGTGAGCAGCTGCGGGAAGCACCTGAGAGGGGAGGAGGCGCGGTCCCCACGCCCAGCGGCAGGATCGCAAGTGTAACCCCTAATGTGAAGCCTCGGGGGGAAGGGAGTCCGTGGGGTTGGGCAGGCGCTGGAACCCTCGATTCGCACTCGCCTGATGCAGGCGAGTCCCCGCGAGCCTGGGCGCTTCATGCTCCTGACAGTAAGTGGAGTAACGCGGCCCCACTGGCCGGATTCGTGCAAACACAAACAGGTCTCTGCACGTTGCCACCAGCCCAAGAAGCCGCCTGTGCTTCGCACACGGCCTCTGCACCTCCCCGAATCTACAGTCCATGAACCGCAGCCGAGCCCTCGAACACGCAAGGGAAACCCAAACGGCTGTGACCCAGAGGCGCCCCGGCACATGGCCTGCAGCCGGCGGTGCCGCGGGCAGGCGGCCGACTCTGCTCCCGGGAGCCACGCAGGCGCCGGGCCGCCTCGGCTGAGCTCCCACGGCACCTGCTTCCGGCCGCTGCGAGGGAGCAGCCTCGGGCGCTCAGGGCAAGGCTTTCGGGTACAAGCGGAGCTCTGGGCGCGTGCGCGGACGCCTCTCCCGCACTTCCCAGCGACTGAGGCCTGCAGCGGGGCCTGCCCGCGACCCTCGTGCTGTGGGCGTTTCGAGAGGGAATAGCAAAATATGACTTTGATTTCAAAATACTCATTTGATTCCAGTATGGAGGAAAAAATAAGGAACATCATCAAAATTCAAAGAATTAAGAAATATCAAACTGAAAGGGCCGTTCTTTGCCAGAAAGGCAGTTTCTGATGAACCAAAATGTTTTCTAAAAGAAGAGAAGGGAATGTGGAGACTTCAGGTGGTACAGAGAGCACAGGCCAATACGCAAAGGTGGACAGATTGATCAGAGGAGAGGATGTCTGCAGGTAAACTCCACCGAGGAAAACCTGGATGAGAATCCAGGTCATTTAAGCCTTGAGAGCTAAAGAATGGGAAAACCCAAATCCGTGAAGATTTGTCAGGAGGTGTAGACAGAGGAGAGGGCCGCAGGGCGAGATCGCTGGGCCACCTGCTGCGGCGTTCACTCCGCGCCAGTTTAGCTGACAAGGGTGGAAACAGAAGACGCTTAGACGGGGCTTAGAAGGCATCCCCCAAAAGATGTCATGTTCAGAGCGGCATCTGGCTGGAAGCGTCTCAGTGCTACTCAGGCGGAATCGCAGCCCAGGAAAGAGGTCGGATAGAGACTGTGAGTCCGCTTCACGGAGGGCTCACACCCAAGAAATCAGAGAGGCCTCCAAAGAAGAAAAGAGGGAGTGGGCAAGATCGAAGGCTGGACTCAACAGCGGCGGACACCTGGACCAGGGGTGTCACAGAAGGAGCCAGGCGGAACAAGCTCATGGGGCAGGTGGGCTGGACGTGTGTCCCTCGGACCCCCTTACAAGAAGGCGTCCAGCCCTGGAGACTGCCGTCCGCGGGAGGAAGAGGATGTGGTGCTTCCAGGAAGCATTTCATACGAATCGCAAGGCTACAGGCAGACCTTTACGGGTCTCCAATAACAGTTGTGTGTGTTCTTTTTGGGGCCCAGTGCCACTTTGTGAGGTTGGGAGGTCACATGGGGTCACCGAGGACGCTAGCCGCCTCCCTGAGGCCCTGAGAGGCTCACTGGGACGGTGAATCGGGGCCTCGGAAGAGGAGCAGGGACCTGGGGGCTTCCCATTCAGCCTCCTGAGCATGACATCACAAGGGAGGGGCGGAGCTGGGCCACAGGGGACCCATCTGGCTCTAACTAAGCAAGGGCCCTTTTCGCTCCACCCTGGGGTCACAGAGAAGGAGGGTTGAGTCCTCAGCAGCGTCGGGGCCGGAGTGGTTAAGGCGAGCGACCGCTCACGTAACCGACACGCTGCCGAAACGTCCTGGCGGACGCCTGCGTGCTGACTGCAGAGCTTATGACAGCCCTGGTCCCGCAGCCCCCCGCGGCGAGCCCGTCGCGGGCGTCACCCCTGCGGGGGCCCAGATCGTGCGTCACAGGCCTGCAGACAAATCCGACCCTGAAGACAAATGCTCTTTCAGAAGTAATTTTCTCTCTGTAACTGGGTGGTTAAGCACAACAGACACACATTCAACTCTTCTTTGCTCACTCAGAAAACATGAAAGAGGGCGAGGCGAAGGCTGGTCCCCCGTGGGCGGAGCCGCCCGTCTCCCGCCTCCAAGCCGCCCCAGAGAAGGTCCCTCGGAGCCTGACTATTCCCACTAAGCGTCCTGTCTGTGTCGCGACATCTGAGTGCAGATGGCACAGTGGGTGCCCGTGGGCTTTCAACACTCACCCCCGGTCACATCAGGACGATTAAAGAATATGGTGCTGTTCTCAAAAGAACGGCATTGAGAAAAATCGTTTCTCAAATGGGAGAGCGTTTTTAACCAAAGTCAGTCTCCCTCCCTCCCTTTTTCTCTCCCTCCCTCCCTCCCTCTCGATGTAAGGACTCAAACTGCCTTAAAGAATAAGGCCGTTTATGAGGTATAAGAGGGAATTGGAAGCTGGAGAACGCCTCAGGGTTGATTATCTCGGTGACTGATGGTGCTTTCTGTCTGAACTCTCCGCCGCAGGTGCTCTTGGCTTCACCCAAGGCTGGTGCCTGTGGAGGGCAAGGCGGCTGCCCCAGCTGGAGCAGCGTGCCGCCTTGTTTGTGTCCGGTGAGAGACAGACACACCCTACGGAAATAATCTGAGTGAGCACTTTCTCGTTTTACCAAGGCTGACATGAACAGAAGATATTAATTTATTACCTATTATGCGTGTTCTTGGAAATGTGCCCAGCCGGGCTGAGCAGGGCTGGCTGGAGGCGGAGAGGCCGGCCGAACCAAATTGGGGGCATGTTTGCAGCCTTTAAGGGCTGCGTTGAGTGGGGAGTCGGTGGTAGCCACTAGATCTAGCTTTTAGAGTTGCACGGCTCAACATTCCACTGAGGAGACTCTCTTTTCACTCATTTTTCCATCTGGAAACATCGATCTGGATTTGCTACTCGTTCCCTTAAAAATTGGCAGTTGATGTCATTTATCTTAATTCCCCAGCTGGGCTCAGTGACAGCCCTCGGACACTGTTTATCTTGGTTTGCGTCACCTTCCCGACAGGGCTTCTCCTCACTCACTTCTCGCTTCTTACGCGGAGATGTATGGTGTTGTCCGGTGCAGCTCCTTCTAATGCAGCCGGGCAGCGTGTGCCTCGAATCCTCCTTCTTCATCCAGCCGCCTCCGTCCTGCGCGACACCCTGTCCTCCCTGCGTGTGTGAGCGACGATGAGGCAACGGGCCCCACTTCGCTCACCCCCCCTCCCTGCATTCGAGAGTCATCTGATATCATTCGCTTCCGTCCTCTTTGGGTCCGCTCCGAGATTATTCACCCAGATTCCTTTGCTCGCACTGAGAAATTACGGACTTAATGCCACATGCGAGCCTTTTCTGTAGGACACTATTTCTGATCAAGAAGTTGGGCATTTGTCCACGGACGCTCTTGAGACTTCTCGGCTTCAATTGAGCCAGCGATGCATTTTCATCACAGACAAATTCTACAAAAAAATACCGTCACGCTGAAAAACGGAAATGAAATGAAGTGACGAAGGACATCCTTGGGGGACACTACTTAAACCATAACTTTAAAAATATTTAGTCTGGATAATTCTCTTCGTGATTGCAGCAGTATTGGCAGAATCTGCTTCTTAATCCTCTAGCCCCCCAAAGGAGGCAAGATTGAATACTTTATGAGGTTTAACAAACTGATTCCAGCTCCGTGGCAGCTTCTGCCGCCAATTCACGGTGTCCGCAATCACAAGGTGAGGGTTCGCCTTCCCCCGCGAGCGCCGAGCCTCGCCTGCCCCCACGGTTTCCTGCGAGATACTCTTTCCGCTTTCAGGTAGAGCTTCACGTGGAAAGGCGCATAGGCAGCGCGGGTGCCAGTGTGACTGTCACATGATGGCAAATGTTGTTACTTAATGGCCAGCGTAGGTGGATTCTTTCATGTAGAGCCAAAGCAGCCCCACTTCTAACTCAGCATCGCATTCAGGGATTCCGTTTCAGAGTCCGCTCGGTTAATTTGAAGGTTTCTGTGTTTCTGACAAAAAGAAGCCCCTGGTGTAAATCCTTTTCTCTCCTGGTATTCTACTTAAAATCCAGTTCAGTGTTTAAATTCCTTCCCTAACGGAGTGCCATCCAACAGCAACTTCCCGTTGGAGCCTCTGAGAGTGTGGGAGGCGGTCTGCCCGGCACCCCCGGCTTTGTGAAACAGAGCAGGGCTTCAGAGGACGTAAGCCACGGGGTTTCAGACAGGAGAGCTTTGGCAGTTCTACCTCAGACTGCGGCTGACGCCGTCGAGCCCCGCCTCCCTTAGTGACAGAAGGACATGCCGTGACGCTCACCTGTCGAGAATGGAACGGCAGTGACAGGGGACAGGGATGCTAGATCCGTCCTGCGAGGCCTCGTCAGAGCCGGGCGAGGGGCGCGCCCCTGAGGCGGCAGGCCCTTTTCGGGCTCACGGAGCCTTTGAGGACTCGCTGGATTCCGCAGCCCTTGGGAGCTCACAGACAAAGCGGTGTATTGATTCAAAGAATACAAAAATAGACACATTTCGAAAGTGCAAATGCACAGTATCTTCTACAGTCTCCTCCCCGCGTTCTTGCTTCTCCATAACAATAGTCACTCCATTATGTCCTTGGAAAAAACCACAATAGAAAGATTTCTGGTACTTTCAGGAAGATGTATCATTTCTTTAACAATCCACGGCCTACCACACCGCTAATGAGGTGATGCAGACAGATCCCAGAGAGCCCTGTATTTCAAGAAGGGGTGCTGTCTCCCCCGGACGCGAACCTCTGTTGGCACCGCGTCTGCCGCCCACGCTCCTGGGGGCGGGAGAAAAGTCCCCAGCGGGGAGAGCCAGCAGGGGGGGCCCCCCCGCAGCCGGCCCGCAGCGCTGCGGCAACTGGCCCGAGCGCGTTCTCGCGCCCGTGTCCACGAATCCCTGGTTCATCCTGGGTCCCGGGGCAGGAAACCTGGTGCTTTTCGGGAAGGAAACCAGTGTGTGAATATGGCAGAGAGGACCCTTCAGCAGTATAATCCCTCAGCCCAGCCCCGGTGGAGGCAACGGTTAGTGGCCAGACAAACAAACAAAGGACCCATTATTGAAAGTGTTCTCACAGAGTTAGGTTGGTTGGATTGAAAGAAGTGACTTTAATTTTCAGGTTATGAATTAACTTGATTTTTTTTTTTTTTACAGCAAAACTATGACAACAGTTTTGGCATAGTTTTTTTCCAACAGTTTTTACAAACAGACCCTGTCTTAGCTTGGGCTGCTGTAACAGAACGACACAGATTGGGTGGCTTTTAAATGACATTTATTTCTTACAGCTCTGGGGCTGGGAAGTCCAAGGTCAAGTTGCGAGCCGAGGGGCCGTTCCAGGTAAAAGGGCTGCTTCCTGGTTCGCAGACGTCTCTGGTGGGCCTCTTCGATAAGGGGCTAACCTCACTGGCACCTCATCACCTGCGAACCGCCCCCGCCACGGGGGTCAGATGTGTAGGTGTCTTAGGGGGCGCAACAGGCAGTCTCCAGAAGACCATTCTCAGCATTATTTTAATAGCTTATGAAATGCGGGTTTGGAAACTGCTGCAGGAAGACATTATGATTTTAAAAAATTGACTGTCAGCTCTCATGTCCATACCCGCCCATTGACCCGCTGTGAACTTGGAGCCTGGACACAGAGAAGAGGCGGGGGTGGGGCGGGGAGCCTGGGCCTGTTCCAGTGGCTACTGCAGTCCCCAGAGTTCTCTTTCCGCAGGAGACCCTCACACGTTTGCTCCCAGGCTCTTCATAATGACAAATAGTCATGATGGCCATTAGTGACGATGATTTAATGCGTTTCATTCAAATATCTGAAAGCACATTTACAGCCATAGTATCTACCGCAGATGCCAAGTCAGTTGTAATGGCCTCATAAAATAATGTCTTGTGGAGGCAAATGGCCTGAAATTCACAATTACAGTTTCCTTGTTTTTTAAATGATATATGAAATTTGCCATAAAATGTAGTCATAATGCTATTTTCAGCACTATGTTAATAATGCGTAATTATAAGTTGTGCTGCTCTGTACGGGTGCATCTAGATTTGTTAGCAAAATGGTGCGGTCTGCAAAGGTAGAGCTGGTCATTTTTCTTTTGTGTCAACCAAAGAATCCACTTCATGGCTGATGCCCTAACTGGAGCTCAGAAAGCACTTTTTGTATTCTCTTTAGCAATAAGCTTAACTTTCAGAACTACTCATGTTTTCGAAAGATTTGGAAGCCTAGATATCATAGACAAATAAAAATAAAGGTTTGATAAGTGTGTCTTTCTATCCCAAAGACTGAAATAGAGGGGAAGAGGGTCATAAACAGAGAATCAGTTTCAGTATAATTTTCTAATAGTCTTGGAGGTGTTGAGCAGACATATCAGTTTTGCTGCTAAATTTTAAAGCGATAAACTGTACAATTCTTAATGTATTTCAATATGAGATCAATATATGACATATTAAATGGATGCATTTCATGGTTTATAAATAAAAGAAAGCTCTACTTTCACAGTATCTAATAAACTAACAGTATCAAAAAAATTATTTTTACCGTATGTCGCTTTTTAAACTGTAATATAAGAAAAATTTATTTTTCACTGTCTTAATTTTTTTCTCATTTCAAATTTTTTTTTCACATAAACCATCTAATCCACAAAATGGCACTTAATTTTTTTTTTTCATATTATGAGACTTTTACCCTTAACCATGGCAGCATTTGTTCTTCACCCGTCCGGAAACCTTAACATCTAAACTTTGGGGAAAAACACAACCTAGGATTGAATTAGTCTATATAATAGGTTTATTTCTTCAATGTTTTTCTTTCTTAGCTCTCTCCTTTAAATTACTTTAAGAACTTTGTAAAACATTTATTATATTTTATTTCTGATTTTGAAAACGCAACATGTATTTTCATATGTAGTACCGCTATTGATCCTTTGAATAACTTCCTCACATTTGGGAATAATTTCCAAAATAATCCTAGTGGCTACTTTCTGCAGTCCATGGGGCTGTGCAGGCGTGTGGCATCCATTCTAGCCGCTGTGGACAAGTTTATTTATACAGGTAAAGAACGAGTTGTTAAGGCACAGGGCTTCCTATTCTACGGTCAGTCTAAACCCCCATGCAACGGTCATTTGGTGAGTCTGTAGGCACAAAGAAAGTCTCTCTCTCCTCTTTCTTTTTATGAAGTTTTCTAAAATCACCTCTGAAAACTGAAAACCATCTCTCTCCACTCGTTTCTGTGTTCAGTGTTTGTGAGAGTTCACTCCCTTCCTCCAAGGCCACTCAAATCGGCCACGGACTCCAGTCTGCCCAGAAGAAAGCCTTCGCGTGCCCAGGCTCCCTGCGAGACGTTGTCAGCATCGCCTCCAACACGTAACAGGCAGTCCCCGGTCCTGAGCGGAGAGCTCGCCACAGGAGATCTGCTGAGCTGCACTTCTGTTTGTGTTCGTAGTTTCAGATTCAGTTTGTCCAATGGTATCGGGTAGGAGAATGTGTTTTTCTCGAACATGAAAAACACTTGCACACCAGACAACGTGGAGAGACCCAGTGAAAGTGCCCGGCATAAATTCTGGACAACATATGGGTACATTTTAGGGACAGAGTCAATTAATATCTGTCATTTTATGCAGATAAGCACTTGCAATGCTTGTTTGCATTTTTTTCAGAAAAGAAACTGCCTTATTCAAAAAGCAGGAGCCATAGAAACTTCTTAATTTACATCTCTAGCGCTTTTATCACTACTAAATCAGCATGTTTCACTTTATGATTTATTAAATCTGGAAAATTTATAACCTCTTACTAACAAAACAATTTTTTTCTATTTAGGTTTGCTATTTTTCTTTTCTATTGTGAATTATATTTTGTAAAAGAAAAAATCCTGTCATCTTTATAAATTTTGGTTCACGGATAAATTGAACTAGTTCTTAATTTGACAATCATTAATTTACTTCTTAAAGCCTAACTATGACATCTGTTTCTTCTTATTGAATTAGAATGTGCTCATCAATTTCAGCCAGCGATTAAGACAGTTATCTAAATAGAATTGCTTTTCTGGATGGTCAGTTATATATCTTTGTAATTTTTTAACACTTTCAGCTTGAACAGGTATGAGAAACCACCTTGTGCCTTACATTAATGAACCTATCAGGGAAAACTCAAATGTATAAAATATTGCAGTGGCCAAAAAGTCTGTTGAGTTTTTTTCTGTAAAATAAAACACACATTTTTCATTTTCACCAATAACTTTATTGATTTGGATATTTTAAGGATGTCGGCTGTCTCCCACATGGTAGGATGTTGATTGTTCTCAGTTAATGTCTCCATTTGATCACTATCAACTTCAGCTGGTCTACCGACCATGGAGCATCATCCAGTGAGAAATCTCCAGCATGAAACTTCAAACCTCTCTTGACACATTTGATCAGTCACGGCACCTTCTCTATACACTCCACAAATCTTTTTTTTTTTTTTCGTTTTAGTTGCATTTTTAACTTTCTTAAAATAATAGAGCATAATACGCTGAAAAGGTTGCCTATTTTCTTCCATATTCAATACAAAATGGCTACACAAAGATTTACCAGTTTTGATACGTTTTAAGTTGCACACTGATATGATAGCTGTCACAATGCAGTCTAACAAAATTGTTTCGACTGAAATCAAAGACAATTAAGCGCTACTAGAGCCATCTTACAGGAAAAAAAAAAAACCAAACAAGCGTCTTGGTCAACCCAATAAGAAAATCTTTTAGAGATTATTGGAAATAAGGTATAATTTGATTAGCATAAAAGTATGGATTTCTTTATAAATAAACCAATGCATAATGGAATATGTCGGTTGATTTATTATCCACAAGTCACAAATTCACTTGAAGAGACATCAGGCAATAGAGAAACTTGAAGCTAAAACAACCAGATCCTATGTCAGCTGAAAATAATTCCAAAGTAAATATAAAATAGCTAGAAAGTCATAAAATTAAAACAAAATTAATTATGACAAATTTTAAAATTATAATATTTTTAAGGAGATCACCACGTAGAGTGAACTATCCCTTTGACTTCTTTCTATGAAGTAAGTGAAATTTTAGTAACCCCAAATAATTAGTTTTCTCTTGAAAAGAGATTTCTTTAGTCTCAAGAAATGATTTTAGTACTTAGGTCTTTTTAAATATTGGTTTATTAAATTCGTGGGCAGTCCTGAATTAGAGCTAGGCCTGCTTCCTACTGAGTTTCATGAACTACTTCGCTCACGGCAGCGTGCTGGCTCATCTTACCTTCGGAAGGAAGAGGCAGGAGTCACAGAATCCTTCGTCTTGAGCAGAGCCTTCGGAGGCCACCTGCTGGGGCGGCCCCTTAGACAGCAGCAGTCACTGTGGGCCTCGGCTACATGGCCTCGGGCACACATGCGGCGGCAACTTTCCGGCCCTCTGGTTGTTTTCAGGCACTGATTTGCTACCCGCATGTAAGCCATAAGGGCGGCCTTCTAAGTTCTATATAAAAAGGAAAGTTAAAGGTAACAGAGAACTAAGGAGAGGGGTTTGCATAAACACCGTACAGATGCCTGAGCGAGCCAGGTCGTGCGCGTGTGTGTAGGTGCATTTGGGTCGCGTGCATCAAGAACAGATCCCACACGGCTGTTCTCACACGGCCCTTCCGCCCACTAATCCTCTGAGTAATAATTACTGCCCCGCATGACTTCCACTTCCCCTCCTGCTTCTCTGTTCTCAGTTTGGGTTTCAGTAACAGATATTCTGGCCAGAAGCGGGTTTGGCCAGTGGCTCAGTCACGTTTCCAAAACTAACGGGTCAGGAAGCTCTCGTCCACCGTCCCGCGTGCAGGGCGCACTGCTGAGCAAGGCGGACTGGACTTCTCCCTCGAGGAGACGTTGTCCAGGTGGGGGGGCCCCACGAACCGACGGCCGGCCTTGAGGCAACTGCTCGACAGATCGCCCCCGAAATGCAGCCGCCTGAAACAGTGCACGGTTATTGGCTCTCAGTGTCTGCAGGCCAGGAGCCTGAGCAGCAGCGGCTGGTCTGTCGCGGGGTCGCTCACCAGGCCACGAGGAGAATGCCGCCCAGGGCCACGGCCTTGCCTGCGGGGTTGGCCTGCAGCGTCCCTCACGTGGCCTTACCCAGCCCAGTCCCGTGCGGGCTGCTGGGCAGAGGGGCCAGCTCACGCTGGCGTGAGGAGGAGGCAGCCCTGGGCCCCTGCCATGAGGGCCTCTTGGCAGGGCAAACGGGAGCATGGGCTCTGCCCTCCGTCCCAGGGAGCACGGAGGAGAGAAAGGGGACGAAGGTCAAGGTGGAAGTCAGTCTGTCTATCACCTCCCTTGGGAGTGGAGCCCTACCTGTGCCGTATGCTGCTCATTAGAAGAAAAGTCACAGCCAAGTCGGATGGCACAGGAGCCAGAGGTCATCGAGAGTTATCTTAGAAGCTACCAACCACGGCTTGCATTGCACCAATATATCGGCACGTGACCGACTGAAAATTTAAAAATGGAAATCAATATTCTGTCTCAACGTGTGACAGGGCTGAGATGTCACTGAGCGTCTGTGTGCCATGCAACGGGCCGGCCTGCCACGACTTCACGGATCCGCGTGGACGGCGAGACTCAGCTCAGAGGATGCGGGCATTGCATTCCTTGTGGAGGCAGAGCATCAGCTCTGCTGGGCGTTGTCTCATAAACCCAGTTTTCCCTAGACAACACTCCCCCACACACCGACGGCACTACAGGAGAGGAACCCTGCATGTCGTGAACCTAAATCTTTTTTTTTTTTTTTAATGACAAGAAGCACACCTGCTCTTCGCTCCGGAGGGAGACACTATCTCTGTGTTCCAGGCTGTAAGCAGGCTTGTCCTGTGCACCCGAGGGAGATGCTATCGTTACCCTCCGAGGCTGTTCGTTATGCCAACATCCTGCAGAAACTAGTTGGGAACAAAGAGCAGGCAGCGTGTCTCTCACCCAGAAGACACACAGAAACTTGACTCCTATAGATAATTATTTCTCAACATACTGGCTCCAACTGTCACCAGAGAAGTTTGCAAAGCACCGATCTTGGGGCTCTCAGATTCCTTTGCTCGCACACAACGTGCCCTAGAGGTTTCAACTTCTGTTCAGTGTGGTTCCGGGAAGCTGCCACAGTGCCTCGGAAATCCCTGTGGGGCTTGGTACTTTCCAGAGAAAATAGTAGAAGAAACACTTTGCTTCATGTATGTGTTATTATTTTTTTTTTCCAGCACTGGAGTTTGAGGTAACATTGCACCACTGGGATCCTGCTGAAGTGTTGAAAAGAGCAAGGGCAGAACCGCGGTCACGCAGGGTAAAGGTACCACGCTGGCGACGGTTCCTCCCGACCAAAGCCTCCGGAAACTTCTTCGAGATTACCTCTCCCCAGAGGCAGAACAAAAGCTCTTGAAGGTGCTCTCTGCAGGCTATTCCCTCTGGTCATATGTTTACATCTTAGAACTATGAAGTGTCACCTCTTAGCTTCGCCGCGCGTTGCATAGAAGAGGCAGCTTCTGCCGCGCTCCGTGTGAAACACTCGCTGGAAGGGGAGGGAATGGGAGACTGCGGTGTAAGAGGAGGAACAGAGGGCGTGTCCAGTCTGTGCGAATAACAGAGACCAGGTGAGTATGTTCCAGAGAAAACACATACAGGCCAAAGAAATTTCTGGAGAAGTGAAAAATGCAACATGAAAACGAGCAAAACTGTGGAATAGTGTCCATCTTTGTCATCCCGTAAGTGACAAAGACGAAGACTGTAGGAGAAATCTGACCAAGTCGAGTTCAATCAAACCTAAGGCCGCACTGCAGACTCCCACTCACGAGAATGGAAACGCGGAGGAGCGCGTCCTGGAAACGGAACAAATGACAATCAGAAGCCCGGCTGCATTCGCCCCTGAGCAGCTCCGTGTCAAGTGGAATCGGGAGGGGAGTCTGAAGAGAATTCCACTCCAGGGAAGCAACGATGTCTCAAAGGAGGAGAAATCAAGTGAGCTGCCCAGGGGTGAATTTAAGTCGACGCACTCAAGAGAGATTTGGGAGTTTCCAGACCCGCTGCTTCCCCCTGGACACTGTCAAATCAGAGTAGAAAACAAAGAGGAAGCTGCCCATCACAGGCCCCCCTCTGCCCCTCCACGTTACAGGGAAGCCCCGTCCGTGCGGGCAAGGCTGCAAGTCCTGCCTTCCGTGCCTGGCCTGAGCCGGGCGGGGCCTGGGGCAGCGGCCTGCGCAGCTCGCTGCTTAGCGTTCTCGTCCGTATCTTCTCCCGAGAGCGCTGAATGCTGATCTCTCTTGCACGTGTGTGTAAAATCCATGCAGAAAATTCAAATAACCGATGAAGCAATAACCCCTCGACTGCCACCCCCTCGGTCCCATGTCATCCTTGTCCCCAGAGCCGCACACCGTCGGCGTGTGTTTTCCCAGATCTGTGCAGAGACGGTGACGTGGTCACGTATGTAGACACGGAGATGAGACCACACAGGACGGGAGGCAGAGGACGCTGAGCTGCGGCTCGCGGCTCGCCGGCCCCCTGGCCCCCTGTGTGTGCACTGCCTGGGAGCAGCGGGGTGTCTTTTGCATTTTTTATTGTTCCTTTTCAATAGTCATAGAAGAACCCACATGACAACCTCAACTTTTTCTCTTGGTCTGCAAATCCTTACATATTTATTATCTGGAGCTCTACTCTTTACTGAAATACCTTAATTTATTTGTAAAACATGCTTAAAGGTCTTTCCATGAATCTCTCTCATTCTTTTCAGTTGAAGGATGATATTCCACAGTGTGGATTATTGCTGTGTAAACCATCTATTTTTTGATAGATCCTAAGGCGTTGTCCCATTTCTCATGTCGCAAACACTGCTGAAATACCTGCATTTTGGGTGCACGTGGACAAGCATTAGCCCATGAATGTTTTCCACTGATTTTACAAATAATGCGCTGATAATTTCTCCATAGACTTAAGGTCATTTCTCAGTTCTAAAAGTTAACCAAAGTGACTTTGGTTATCACTTCATGAGAACCATTAAATTTATTTCAATAAGAAATATGACGGTCATGGTGTCCCCCATCTTATGCCTGTAGACAGTGCATATTCTCCCACCGTCAACGCTGTGAAGGATGAAGAGCTACAACCAGAAAGGTATCTGGGGAGTCTGCAATGAAAGAAGAGGCACCGCACATGCAGGCAATGTTGGCAGCATCAGACGGATTCAGCCTCAAGCATCTAGCTCTGAAATAAGGGCAGTCTTGTGCGTGGACCAGTGGGTCGCAGACTCCGCCTTCCTGTCCGCGGACCCCGTGGTTCTCATGTTAGACGTGGCGCTCCATGGACTAGCACACGATGGAAACGCACATCACCGTCTGCTGGATGTTCGGCTGAGTGTGCTGGTGTATCTTTGGTTTTGGCATTGATATGCAGGGAGGCATAAATATCAATGACATTTAATTAACTGAAATCATGGCTTCATGATAGAAAAATAAGGAAGTTGTGTGACTATGAATTCTTAGGAATGCTTATTTTGATCAATTTTACAATATTTTAGATAACATGTAGGGAGTACAGAGTGAATCAGAGAGAGGAATATGCAAAAAAAATAGTATATTTAAAACGATAAACTATGCTTTTGGAACAGTATGAGTAAAATGTACTTTTTGACTAGCTCCCAAAGGCTTTATCTACAGAATGTCAAAGCATATATTTTAAGAATACACACTAACCACATTTAAGCAGTTTCATGGTCGTCATGGAATATGTGAACTGAACATCCCTAAAGCAACTCTACAGTTCTCGAGTTTCGGCGCGCATCAGAACGGCCGGCAGGCCCGGCCAGGCCTAGGAGGACCACCCCAACCCTGCTGAGAGTTTCTGAACCCAGGAGCGCGCTGGCTTCCTGCTGGGTCTGCACCCCGAAGCCCTCCTCACAGGCACATCTCACGTTCTGGTGCTTCACAGGCCTCGCATTCTCTAATTGTCGATGGCCACCAGCTCCATGGCAACAGGACCATGGCTCCCTTCATAGCGGTAGTCACTTTACTGCAGGGGCCTGGGACCGAACCCTGATGCTTGTGTGCTCCCGGACCGGGGGCCTGCAAAACCTCATCCGTAAGAGCTGGAGAAAGGAAGGGAGACACGTTGTCCTTTTCCAGTGATTTGATCACACAATAATCTAGGTGCTGCTGTGAAGGGGTTTTGCAGATGTAATTAAAGTTCTAATTAGTTGATTTTAATGAGGGACATAATATTGGGTGGAACTGGCCTAATCCGTTGTCCTTACACATGTTGCCTATTGCGGCGCTGTCTGTCTGTCTACTTCTCTATCAAAGATGCTACTAGAGGAATTACTCTATTAGGAACTACTTGAATTAGATTATCTGGAGAATAGTTTTCAACTCTGATTCAATGATATAGAAGAAATAGCTAGTTTGACAAATTCTTTTATTTTTTTTTTCCTTTCTTCTCCCATCCTCAGAATTTGTACTCTATTGATTACTTGCCTTTGTAATGAGGCTTGGTTTTGTAAACATGAGTACTCAGCCCCCTGGTGACTTGGATAAGTGTTAACATTTTAATTTTTATAATAACACATAATAATTTTTCCTATCATGGGACAACTCAAGTGGAGAATTGGTATAATCAGAAAACTCAGACCTCAGTTCCATTTTCTGCATTAATACACGTGGATTTGCAAAGACCGCTAAGAGCATGCACAGCTCTGTCGAAGGAGTCTCTACTATAGGGTATGTGTTTGCAGATTCAACGAGGAGAGGGGAGGAAGATTTCCAAGGCCTAAAATGCTATTATTGAATTATATCACCTTTATCATTCATCATCATCTGTTCTGTTGTGTTTTCTCTCCATCTGGTTGGGTATTAGGTGTGATGCCTAATAGCTTCAGTACATTAATTTCCAACTCCTGATGACGGGCGGTGGGCAGATAGGTTACTCTGTGACTATTTATTAGCCCTGTTAATTGTTTGACAAATCATTATTGACTACCGTTCACAAAATGACAGATGGCCAATAAGATGTGAAGTAGCATTTGCTATACTTTTGTGATCTCATGATAGATTATACATTTAAGAAATTAAAATTAAGAAAGTCTTCCTTGAAGCGGATGGATGAGTTATGTTACCGAGTCAAGGTATAAACAGCGTTAGTATGAAAATGAAGCCCAGTGTAAACTACAGTAATGAAGACCACATTAACCTTCCCTGCTCACACAATTAGGGGTTGTCCTCAGAATCTGCACTTCCCTGAGAGCGTGTGTTAGACGACTGTGGAGTAATCTGTATCATCACAGAGCGAACCTGGGGAAGAATCCTGTGAGAGGCCCGGATCCTGTACAGATGCTTTGGGGATGAAGTAATGAAAAGGAAACAAGCGTGAATTCGTGTCCTTTTCCAGGGCTTATACGCATATGAAATTTCAGGGCCATAGAACATACAGGACAGAGCAAGTTTAATTACTTTCACCTTTCAAACGTCAAAAAACAAGTTTAAACCTCAAAAATGAACTGATTTAGACCCTATTTTCCATTAGAAAATTTAACGTGGAAGACCTGAAAGCTGGGAAACGAGTCCCAAGTAGTGTGACCAATATTGTGTTGGAAACTCAGAGCAAAGCCTAGAACTTACTTCCCACTGCCTGTCGCCTCCACTTCTGTCTCGGTCACCTGCGCCCACCTGCGCGCTCCTGCGCTCACCTGAGCCGTGTGCTCTGCTGGGGCGACTGACCACGCCAGAAGCCCGCTTCTCGCCTGGCTAACAACAGTGCTGGTGCTGCTATCGGAATGCGGTTTCCGTCCACGGCAAGATCCGGGGATTCAGGTTCCTTCGAGCCGGGACGTTCATTGTCTAGCCTTCTGAAGTCCACCTCGCTCAGGTCGGATGAGGGGGAAAGGACGGTGAAGAGGCCTCGGCTCCTTCTAACCTTTTCACGAAGGAGTGAGCTGCCACTTGCACTCAGAGTCCATTGGCAAGAACCAGTCATGTGACTGCAGCAGGTGCAAAGGAGGCTGGGACATGTAGTTCTGCCTGGACCGCCAGCTCTGGCCCCTGCAAGCAGCAGGCATCGAGGTGGGTGGTGAATGATCTCCGGCACCGTTGTCGCAGGGAAGGCGTCACTTTGTGGAATAAATGGATGAGGACCACCCTCTGGGAGGAAAACCGTGCACCAAGGTGAGGGGTCGGCCGTGAGAATCGTGGCTCGCCTGGCTTTTTAGGAGACACTGTTCCAGTGACTTTCACTCGGACCTCAAGTTCAGCACGTTTCCTAAGTTCAAGTTCTTTATCTAAGACTCGAACTAGCACTGGTGCAGAATGACAATACATGCACTAGCTGCAGGAAAGAGGAAATTATTAGAGGAAAATTTTATAAAAATCCATGCCTGACTATACTATTTGAAATCAAGAAAAACACATCCTTTCCAACGCAGCATCTATAACAGTAATGTATTTATCCTTCTAAAGACTGATATTTCCTAGTGTCTAAGAAAATATTTCCCAATTGAATAAGCTTTCAGCAGATATTTTTACTTTTTGGCTGATTTATACTATGTAAAATAATTCAAGACAAATGGCTTTCTCGCTCAAATTAAGGGGTCTGATAAGACCATGACAGAGTTGGTAAATATCAATCAATTACTTATGACTCAATCTTTCAGTTTATCTCTTAAATATATATCAGCATAGGTCAACTTGATTTGTTAAAAAATATATATATATGCATTGGAGACATGGAATGGTTCCCCCTGTCTCTAGTCTTACCATTAAAATACTCTGGTCATAAAATCCCTGATTTGGAGCAATTAATTGTGTCATATCATTCTAAATATAGAGGAGAATATTATGTAATTCCAATAGAACAAAAACATTGCAGCAAAGATATACAGTGGAATATAATGTATTGATCTGTTTCACCCTCAAACCATAGTTGCTAGTATTGAAAAACAATATAGTTAGAAAATCCTGTAACTTGCATATTGGAGAAAATATTTCATTTCTGTGGGCGTTTCAGCATTCTGTTTACTGCCGTGTTGAAAGCTTTATCCAAGCTTGGAAAACCCAGGGAGAGGCTGCTGATAGAATCTCATGATGCTTCAGAACCCAGCTGCATTTTTAACTGGTTTAGCACATCTCCTACACCTGTGCTTAAGAGGCGTCTAAAAGGCTGCTCTATCGAAAAATTTTACAGCTCGACAGCACTTCTTCAGCCTGCAGTTTGAGCCCAGTCACAGGCCTGCGAATAGCTTTATGGAATCAAAGCACCTTCTCCATCCATTGAGAGGGCTCGGCGTCACCCCGGCATGCCGTGTGGCCCTGGATATTAGTGGCATTACTATTGTTATCTATGAAATAGAGGAGGAACTGCATCCATAAAACATGTCGCATGCGCTGAGTTTATTTCTCCTTCTGAAGTCTTAACATATTTCAAGCTACTTATCTCGTTCTAGACAAGATACGTGATGTTCTCACGGGCGAATTTTAATTTTTCAAAGATTCCCTTTTTTCCTTTATTCTTGAACAGTGCTCGTCACGGCACAGCAGACGTTCCCGTGCGTGGCAATGGCTGCAGGATGAGAGACTGGCACTTGGGAGGGGGGACCATTAGAGCAGCTCAGGGCACAGGTTCTTCCAGCTAAAATGAAGGCAACGGCAGGCGCACTGCTCGTGTGTGACACCAAAACTAGAACTTTAATTCGATTGGGAATAGCATGAACTTTTGCTTCCCAGTTTTCCATGAAGAATATTTAAGACGACTTTTTGGACTCTGTGTTCCGTAGGGCGCTAGGTTTGGGGAGGATGAAACATGGCCCGTAGCTTTAACACAATGGCGACTGGGAAGAGCTATGCCCTGCGACTCTGTGTTATTTAGTCCAGTGTCGTACTCTGTCATCTAATGATCTGGTCGGTCCCGTGGGAGGTGTGCCCAGTGCGACAGAGGCAGGAAACCATGTCATGAAATAGGTGCACAGGAAAGGAGGTGGGGCCTTGTGGGTTTAAACGTAAACAACGAGGTTAAATTTGAAGACAAAGAAAATGGAGAGGAAGAAGAGGCGGTGAGAGGAGGTGGGAAGGACACCGTGACCCAAACAGACAGGAGCCGAGGCAGGGGCGCTGGGGCGCACCCGGCCTGCGTGGGACTGGCCAGCACACTGCGCAGGCCGGGGCAGCAGAGCGCGGATTCCTGGCACCTGGAGACTTGTCTTACCAACTGGAGACACAAGGAGCCAAAGCTTGTGACCGACTTAAGGGAGCTTGAACATCTCCCACCCAATCTGAGGGGCATCTCCTTTTCTGAATTCTGGCTGCCACTGCTGCATATTTAATTAGCTGATTATACCTGAAGTTCCCTGTCACATTTTAAAAATCCCTTTGCTTCTCTTAAACCAGAAATTAAGTTTTACCGCTTTATTATTCATTCCCACACACAGCATCTTCAGAGATGACTATAGCGGCACGTGTGTGTCTGCATCGCATCCGTGCCCCACACAGTTGATGTTCGAAGGCGTGTTTCCATCAGGCGACGTGCTCCGTATGGCTACGGTTCCTGACTTATTCTTCCCAAGCAGTCACCTCTGTTACACGTTTGTCCCTCCAAAGAAGAGGTGGCAGGTCTAACCCCCAGCGCTTCCGGTGGGGTCCTACGTGGAGAGGAGGCCCTTTCAGGGGGAATTACATTGAAAGTAGGGCACTGGGATGCGTCCTAATCCAACGTGACTGGTGTCCTCCTAAAAAGAGGGCGCTTGGACACAGAGCGGGGAACACAGAGAGGGAAGCGTGGAGGCCGGGAGAGCTCCCAGGGCACCCTTCCTCAGGGCCCTCAGAGGGAAGGAGCCCTCCGAGACCCGGACACGGTGCGTCCAGCCTCCAGAACCCTGAGACAGTGCATTCCGGCTGCTTCAGCCGCCCCGTGGCGGCGCCTCGCTGTGGCAGCCCTTAGGGAACAGGTGCGCCCTCTGAGAGAACTGTAAAATCCTGCTCAAATGTTTGACCACACAAAACAAAACCAAGTTACAGAAGGCTTTTCTGAAAGTCCTGGACTCCTGAGCACCCCAAAGGGTTGCTCGCCCTCTGCTCCAGCGGTGGGTGCCTGTGGGGGTCTCCAGGGCAGGCGGGCAGTGGGCCCGGCAAGGCAGGCCGTCCTCCCGTGTGGGTGGGCAGCGCCCCAGCGCAGGGCCCGGGGCAGACCGGAGGCAGAGAAGGGGAGCCACTCCCTCTCCTACCCCCAGTCCGTGGGCGCTGGGGCGCCTTCTCTCACCGTCCCAGGACCTCGGTCTGGGGTTTGCACCGTAGCCCGCGGGGTCCCTGGGTCCCAGGCCCTCACACTCAGGCAGAAGTGTCACCACGGGCCTTCCTGGCCCCCAGCTCCCAGAGGGACTTCTCAGCCATAGTGACCACTTGAGACAATTTCTCACCCTCTCCCCTCTCTCTCATACAACAGGGAGCACATGGGGAGAGTGCCGCCATTTCAACTGTGCCTCTCGCTCATAGCAGAAGCTTCATGGTCACGGGCAAGGCTATGTGTCTGTCAGTCTCCAGTTGTCAACCCCGTGCGTAAATTCCGCATAAATCCTTCGGCACTGCGGATCCGGGCTGATTTCTCCTGCCTCTAGGCGCACGCCTTGCGCCCCTCTCTGCCCCGGCGACGCGCTGTGCTTGGGAACGCTGGTCGGCTTGAGCACAGGCCCGCCCAAACACTCAGGGAGCCCACAGCGTCCTCTGCAAGGCACGACCGCGCCCCTGTGCTCCTCTCCCTAGTAAACAGGCGCGTGGAAGCGTCTGCGCCTGCGCCGCCATGGCTGTGGCTCGCTCGTGCTTGGCCGCCGGTCGGGGGGGCTCCCCCCGGGTTCTGCAGTGTCCGGGGCGGCAACGTGCTGGCAGCTGACAGAGGTCGGCGCACAAGGACACGCTGTCCCGCGAGCTTATCCATGGGGTCGGGAGACCCTGTCTGGGTCCCCTCTCCACTCTTACCAACGCTTGTCTCCTGGGGGACTGCCCGTGTCCGGGGCACCATCCGCCTTCCCAGCCTCATCCTTCATGCTCACGAGGATGACCGATTCAAGTCCGACACAACTGGGATCCCTCTCCCAAGGCGTCTTGGAATCTGGACTCTGCGGATTCTTCCGGATCTTCCAATAGTACGTGACTTCAGAATGTGTGTGTGGACAGGGCTTCTGGCTTAGGGACGGGCCGCAGATGGGGCAGGTGAACAGGTAAGAGAAAAAGGAAACACACGCTCAGAAAGAGAGACTGCTGCTGAGCGCCCCAAGCCCTGGCTTAGTGCCGTTCGGCTGCCCTGGGGCACTTGCAGCCCCTCCCAGAAACTCGTGGTTGTGAGTAGGTACGGGCCCTCTTGCCCTGTTCCTTTTTGCCATGGCTCCGTCTCTAACTGCTGTAGACCCGTGGGCCTCCGTCAGCTGCCCGAGGGCTAGTATTTAGGATTCCCAGTATTTGAAGACTTTCAGTGGTACATTTGCAAGCACAATCATTTCAACTCCACATCGCCTTTAAGGTCTTTAGGATGTGCCGGCCGGTACATGCATCCTCCGTATGGACAACAGGAATGCCACAACTGTTGGCTGAAAGAAAACATTGTCTTCCCTTACATTTTACGTCACTAGGGGATGTGCTGAGGGACCCTGTCTGGGCCAGCGGCCCCCAAGGTGACATCTGCTAGGAAAGGACGTCCTCCATGGCAACACTAGCATGCACGAGGGGCGACCCCCCGCCCCCCGGCTTCACCCGCAGCATTCAAACACTGTGACACCTTGGCTGCCACCAGCTCACCTCTCAGGGGGCGTCCATGCAGAGCCCCCCAACACCGGGCGGCTCGGCCAAGTCAGGCAGAAATTCAGGTGCCCCCGCCTCCACCTCTCCTCTGACACAGGAACAATGAATCTCAATTTTAAACTCACTTTTATCGAAACAAACCCACGCCAACTGCTACTGGGTCCCGGGAACGCTGTTTGCACCTACACGTGTTTGCCCTTTATATCTTACAGTCACTAACGTCTAGCCTGGGGCCTCACGGGTAACAAAGGCACCGTTCCGCCGGGGTGCAGCTGGGGTCCTGACGCTGGGGGCAGCGCCCTGGCGGGGGGCGCCCAGCTGGCAGGGGCGGTGCAGGTTGAAGCTCCCGGGGTCCTTGTAGTACGGCTACCCCCGGTCAAGTAGCCGGAAGGAAGCGGGCGATTTTTAACCAGATCGCATGTCCACGGGTTCCTCTTTCACAAGTAGCGTCCTACAAGGAAGCGACACTTCTGGGAATGTCTGGTGCTGGGCGGCTCCATGACTTACGTCGCGGAGCTGCCTGGCCCGTGCGTGACTGGCTCGCCCGTGAGGGCGGCCCGCAGCGCTCCTCAGCGCATGTGAGACCCAGCACCGCTAAGCCCCTGTGTGCGTGGACGCGGGCCAGAATGCCGACTTCATGCTCCTGCCGCACGTTAACTGCCTGTGGCCCAAGACAAGGTAAAACAAGAAATTTTGTTTGAAATCAGCTCTCCTCTGAAGCCTCCTACACTATCTTATAACGGATACTGTAGGGCACCGTGTCAGAATCGGCGTCCGTGTACGCTGTGAGCAGAGCAGGCACGGCCCAGCGTCTCAGGCAGAGGGGCGTTCCAATGCGCTCCAAAGAATGAAACGCGGCAGGCGAAGAGCACCTACCGCCTTTCACTTAGATTAGCACTTGTGTCACGAGTTCCCTCAAGAGAATGTAAAATGGCAAGTTACAGACCCTGTCATGGGTCACGGGTGCTGGCCTAGCCTTCCCACCGGCTGCCGCCTCCTGTTTCCCATCCTCACAGGAACTGCAGTTAGGGACACTCTCTGTCAAAGGCTCAAAAATATCAGAGTGCGAGGGCTTGGCTGGGGTTCCCAACGCTGTGAAAACCCACCGCACAGTTTCGTTCAGGTCTTAATTCCAGGGCTCCGTTTTCCTGCCATATTAACCTCCCATAGCTCATCCTGGCAGGATTCTTTATTGTGTCTCTTAATATGCATTTTTTTTTTATGGCCACAGCTCCTTTCAGAGGCGTATTTGCTCAATGAGACATAAGAACCCAGTTCTTTCAAGAAAAAAGCAAATTAAAAAGTTATTAAAGCATGTATCGCCTCGTGACAAGCCCCTCTGGATCCATTTGAGCTTATGGCCATGGCGAATCTTCAGGAAGGTTTTTATTTCACAAACCACTGAGCCCTTCCGAGCCACATGCTGCTAGATAATTAGGGGCTATATTATGTGTGATAGAAGCCCAGTACTGAAGTGAACGCCGGGAGACGCTAACACAGACAGCCAGCTGTTGTTTTCCCGCCGCTGTGCAGGCTGACTTAAACTAGGTTGCCATCCAAATTTATGCTGAGCCAAAGCCTTCCCCTGGCAGGGATATGGGGGCAAACTGAACCCTGCGCCGTCCTGGGGGTAGCGCCACGCGCTCGTGGACACCTGCGTGGGCTTTCCTGCGCGCGACGTCCGTTGTGCTCTTGGTCTTATTTAATTCCCACAATGCCACTGGGAGGCGGAAAACGTGGCCTCGTTTTAGAGGGGAAACAGACGTGCGTGCTTCCTGGGGCTCGTCCAAGGGCGAGTGTTGGAGTCGCTGTCGTCGGTCATCATTGGAGCTGATTTTGCAACGCGTGAAAGCCCCACCGGGATCTTTCTTCTTCTCTCCGAGGCCGTGCTAGGCTTCCGGACTCGCCTCCAGTCAGCCGTCTGCGGGCCACCGGCCGGCGCCCACCCGCCCGCCGCTTTCCGCTGAGACCACTGGTCCACTAACCCGCTGACCACTGGGTCACTTGAGTTAATTGGCTAATCCTACAAGCCGTCCCTGCTGAGCTGCCAGGAACAGAAGGATCTCACGGCCTAATCCCAGGAGAAACTTCAAAACTAGGCGATGTGGCTATTTTAGAGCTTTGTGCCTGGATACCTGCCTTCTCGCCACGGTTCAGTAGCTTTACATTTGGACGATAGTCAAGGCCAAGTTCTACCTGGGAAAGCGCATCTCAGAACTTTGTGAACGTCACCCCCTGCCGTCCGTTCCTCCGCCGGAAAGCCCATCAGCTTGCCCCCGCTCCGTGTTGCTTTGGCAGCCAGGCCGGCCGGTCGGGCAGAGCCGGCCTCCTGGCCGCGGGGCGCAGCCCTGACCAGCACGCCCGGAAGGCAGCCTTGCACGTCCCCAATTGCTTCCCATCGGTCACTGCCACTGGGCAGCCTTGAGGTGTCCCGTCCAAGGGTGGCCACCAGTGGCGGCACCTTCGTCGTTTTTTATATAACGCGCCCCCAAACGAAGGTGTGTGTTCGCTGCAGGAAGCTCCAGGGCTGACGTTGCCAGCCTTCCCGAGACTCCCTCCAGCTGGCGAGGGGCGGAGAGGCCGCTGCTTCGACGCCGCTCTGGCCCTGCACCACCCCTGGACAGGTGGCGGGAGGCAGTGTCACCGGCAGGACTGAAAGACTCCCCTACAATGGCATGGATTCCTTTGGTCGCAGGCCGGACGTGCCTCTCCTTCCTCCGTCCCTCCCTTTTATCCTTTCTCGTGTTGCCGCTGCTGTTGCACAGAAATCTCAGAACGGTATTCATTCCAGAGGAAACTTAGTTCAATTAAATAATCTTTGCTCCCAGTTTAAGATTATAAACTAAGGCAACATGATTTAAAAAACAAAATGCTTCTCTTCCAATATATTGTGCGTGGATTCATAAATATTTCAAAGATCCAGTATCTTCTTTCTTTTTCCAGCTTTTCACAATGATTTTTTCCCCTTAAGCCTGGTGTGCATTCTTTAGAAGAAATTAAAAGGTTACCAAAGATACTTAGGTGAGAGATTGAGAAGGGGTTGCGTGTGCAAAATTCAAATGAACTAACAAGCGTAGAACCGGTGTCCCGTACGCACTGCTAGCAGAGGTATAGCCCCAGTGACCTCCTCTCCATTCCCGGGACATGCTTGGCCTCTTCTCATTGATGACCCTTCCCACTGTCCAGCCTCACACCTGGTGTGAACGGCTCCTTCTCAAACATCAGGGCTGAACTCAAGTGCCATCTGCTCAGGGACATCTTCCGCTGATCACTGTGACGTGGGTCCTTCTGTTATCTGCTGGGACGGTAGCCTGTCTGTCATTATTGCGGTTCCTTTTATTTTTACTGGATTTTGTCTTTTTCTCGCCCCCCCCGCCCCCCCGCAATGAATCTTCATGAGTCTAGAGACCTTGTTTCCATTTTACTCTCAGCAACGGGCTCTCAGGGACTGGCACGTTGCAGGGACTGGGGGCGTGCGCTGAGTGGCCGGGTGGCGCGCTTCCTCGCGAGGATTCCGACGGCTGGCGCCGCCGGCAGGGAGCTGAGGCCGGGGGCGCCCGCCGCTGAGACCCTGAGGCCGCGCGCTCGCCTGCTTTAACTCTTTGCTGAGGTCTACTGAGGCGTCACTAACACACGACAAACGGTCCTGTATCCAAAGCGCACAATTCGACAAGTTCTGCCGCGCGCATGCAGACCTGACGCCTCATGTCATGGAGGGAGTGAAGGAGACAGCCGACCCCGCCCCACCGCCACTCTGCCGCCACCTCCACCTTGCCCGCCCCGCGCCGCGGACAAAACTCGGCTGGGTTTGCGGCCACTAACGTGAGCTTCCATTTCTAGAATGTCATGAGTGGGGTGAGGAGGCTGCCAGGCTTTCTGGCCTGGTGTCCACTCTCCGCATAGTTATCCTGACCCCCCTCCATGTGTTGCCACATCCACGGCTCGTTCACGTTTGCTGCTGAGTTCCCGTCCCGCAACTTTGTCTATTTACTGTAGGAGATTTGGGTCGTTTCCAACCCAAATAAGTAAGTTTGAATTGTTACATCACTATTGAATCGATTTTTTAAATCATTATCAAATAATCTTCATTATCCCAGGTAATAGTCTTTGTCCTGAAATCTACCAGTCTGATACCCATATAGACCTTCCAGTTTTAGATTGGTAAAGGCAGGAAGGGTATCTGGTTTTCCATTCTGTTGCTATGAACCAATCTGTGCATTTGTATTCATGTGGGTTTAAAAAGAATTTAAAAGCTGGACAAACATGAAAGGATTGTTTCCAGCGGCAACCGTTATGCAGCGCAGAAAAGCAACCCCTCGGCAGGAGGAAACCAGGGAGGGGAGCCCCAAACTGTCGCTGCTTCCCGCATGCTGAGTGCTTCCCGGAGCGGGGGGGGTGGAGCCGAAGACTAAGAGGCCACTACGAAACTGATAGACTGAGGACACTGTAGATACAGAAACAGACACTATTGAAGATAAAATGGAAAGGACCAAAACGGAAAAGCAAATAAACAGACTATCGCTGAGAGGCTGGGTAACTTTAAGTGGCCGAATAAGGCCCCGAAGGAGAGCAGGGGGAGCGAACGACAGGAACAAAACTACGCCGAAGATGAAAGGATGAAAACTTCAAACGTATCTAAGATGACAACCAAGCCCAACCACAAGGTGCAGAGAGAAAACTAGCCAAGGCACAGCAAAATCATGGGGGAGGAAGCCAATGATGACGAGGCCCTCTTATTAGCAGTCTGAGAAAAACGAAAGACGTCACCCGCAAAGGAGAGAGATACGAAGAGTTTTCTCACGGGATCAAGCAAGACAGAAGGCAGTGGAGCAACATCTTCCAGCTGCTGGGGAAAAAGCCTGTCAACCTAGAATTCTATGCTGAGCAGGAATATCTTTCAACAAGGAAGATGAACTATGGACTCCCCGGGCATAAATATGCCTAAAGCAGTCACGCGCAGACCGCACTAGAAAGGGCGCGGGAGTAAACGCCAGGGGCAGAGGGAAGCGGCCGCTCTGATGGAAGGCCCCTCTGCGTCCTCACAGGGCCCGGCGCGGGGGTGGGGGGCGGAAGCCGCGTGCGCCCAGTCTTGCTAAGTCACAGTAAACGAGATCGTGTGTGTCAGTGTGTCCAGGCACTGGGATACGACTCCATGGCTTGGATGGGCAGAGGAGACTCACTGCTTAAAGTTCTTTATCACCTTTTCCTTACGTGCAAAGGGAGGAAGAGGCGATCCTCATCACCGGTGGCAAGTGCCCGCAGCGCGAGCAGCCCTGCCGGGGAACTGGCTGAGCAGGCAGGCCCGCGCTCCGGGCGCCGCCGCGCCGCCGCACCCGTCGGGACGGGCCGCCGCATTCACCGTCCCCGCCGCAGGGGCGGCGCTGCCGCAGCGGAGGAGCAGCTCCCCAGCTGGCGTCTGGCGTCCCGCGTAAGGTCCTCCAGGCGGTACTGGGGTTGGCTGGTTGGTTTTTCCCATTACAGTAGGGCGAATGGAGACAGCCGGCTCCGGCTTAAATGCAGGACATTCCAGAAGCTTCAGAAAACAGCTGGTGAGGAAGGGGAGGAGAGAACAAACCCGTGTCTGGTTGATTCTTGTAGGTACCCTGACGGGCGATCAAACCTGCAGCTGTGGCGTTTGGGGACGATGCTGTCACCAAGGGAGCTGCCCAGCCAGGGCAACGTCTGCCTTTCAAGCGTCATGTAAAATATTCCCGCTGGCTCATGCTAACCAAATACTACATACATGTATACGAGAGAGACACCACTGCTTCCGCTTGGCTACATTGACATAATGTAAACCCATTACAGTATGTTAGAGCAGGACTCGCTACATGTAAACAGGCATCTCTGAACGCTGAAGGCTCAAGGATTCCAAGTATAAACATGCGTTTCAAAGCTTAAATTCCACAAATTATACAGATATCCAATATAGATACAAAAACTAAAGAAATCTTTTTCAAATATAAGAAAGAGAAAAAATCATCTCTTTCCCTCCCCCCCCCCATTATGTTTAGTTATGGCAATAAAATGTACAGGGGAGAGGGGAGGGGAGGGGAGGGGCAGGCTGGCTGGGAGGGGCAGGCTGGCTGCGCGGAGCCCGCGGCTCTGGGACCAGCCGCTGCGCCCGTCCGGAGAGGAGCGATGAGTGCGACTGTGCCTTTAAATGCAGCCCTTCCCTCACCACTTCCTGCGAGGCCAGCAGCAAGCGTGATATGGTTTTGTTTATTTAGTTTTGAAATGCATATTTTTCCCTAGAAACAACCGTATAGAATGTAAAGGCAATCATAATTTACCATGAAAGGCCTCACGATGCAGTGAGCCATCTGAGCTCTCTTTTGGCTTTTGTTATAATTTACGTTATTCATAGGCTTCTGGTGAATTGTGTAGGTAGAAGCACGCGTTTTTCAAAATCTCACTAATATATTTAGAATGCTTAATTGAAGCTCAGCCTTTACTTTGTTCAACACATGTTGTCTCTAGCTAATAGTTTGGGGGAAAGAAGTCCCCTAGGTCAAGGTCTTATATTTAGCTGCTTGTCTTCCTTCAAAGCTGGTAAAATCAAGGTTCTGAAATGAATTGATATAACAGGAAATCAACAGGGTAAAGAATAATTTCTGATGATTTTTTTCTTGGCATTGCAATTATACCCAGTACACTTGACGGAATGAACAAATAGTTCAAACAAAGCCATTAATTCCTCCCTATCTACACAATTTTAATTAGAAACATTTGATCAGAGTTGGCTAAATTCCTCAAGAAGATTGCAGATTGCACATTGAAGCTACTGGTACACAAGGAAATGTATTTTTCATCAATTACGAGTACAATAAATAGCTGCCATTGCTGTAAGTATTTCATGGAGAACATTCTTGTCAAAATTATCTTTTATCACAAAATTTATTGGAAAACAAAGTTCTCTCAGGGTTTATTAGTTATTAAGCTTTTGCTGTTTTAATTGTTATAATAAATAAGATGCCTTTTAAATATATTCACTGCATTTTATGATGTCATATTTTTATGGCAAGCAATAAATGTGTTTGATGTCCCTGATACTACTTCACCACTGACGGGTTTTTTTGTGGGGTTTTTTTTTTTTACCTTTTATTACTGTGAGCATTTCTGCCGTGAATTAAAGTGACATGCAAACCTGCAGCCTCACTTAGTTGAAGCGAAATTGCAAAACTGGAATTCATAAGCCTTTCATCTCTGGGGGCACACTGATCATCTTCAATAAATTTGGCAGAACTCAACGAATTGTTTTAAGTATTTCTCTTCTATTTTTGCTACCCCACCATTTCTGTGTACAAAAAAAATGCAAATGTAATAGTTTCTCAACTTAATGTTTAAAATAATGAACAATATTTCCACCAGTTACTTCTATGCAGCTTTATTTGAAGTGACTGTACCATGCTTCCAGCTAAGGAAACCTTTTATTACCTAATTATTCCTAAGAGTTAAGTCCTGTGTGTGACTCGCAAAATATGTACTAACAAACTTTTAAATATAGATATAATGGAAATGTAAAATTTCGTCTTTAATAATCACACATCGACATGCTATTCTTATTCCCAAAGTCTTAGAAAAGGCAGTTGGATTTAACCTGAGAACTTATTTGGGAATTTGGAGGGGTGAGGCTAGCTAATATTTGAATGAATGTAATTTGATTTAATTTTTAATAAATTATTTGCTATTTGAACAGATGCTGACTTTTAAATCTTTTTCTGAACTTAATATCCACATGCTTGTTAAAAATACAAACACTGCAGAAATATATAGCAAATAAAATTTCATGCAATTCTATGAGTCCCCCAAATTCACAGCTTTGGTTCTGTGAAAATCTCTGCCGACGTTTACCGCGCGTGTCGGTTTTTAGCAGCCCGCGCCCCCGACGGCTGGCGGCTCCTCTGGCGAGGACGGCGCTCGCCCTGGTCTCGCCTGCCTTTCGGCCGGTCTGGCCGCGCGGCCCTGCACCGCCCGCGGGGACCCGCCTGGGAGAGGCCAGCTCAGCTCGCCGCCCACCCAGCGGAGCGCTGTGGGCCGCCCGGGCGCCCCGGGTCCCTGTCGCCTCCGTCGTGCGCGCTTCGCGACCGCCCACAACGCGCCGCGGGCTTCGCAGACGGCTCTGCATTCCACCGGAACTGTCCTCGCGTGTTCCTTTTAGCCCCAGGTGACACTGAGGAATCGGAGGCAAAAAGCTTGAACAGTTTGAGAACGCCACGCAGCTAAGTAAGGAGGAGCCCAGATCTGGAAAGTACCCACCGCTTTGTTTTCTGTCCCTGTCCCCAAGGGCCAGGTTCCGCGTCGTTCCGTAAAACACCCCTCCCCACAGCGGCTGAGCTGCGCCCGACTCGCCCACCAGGTGAACGAGTGGGCGCGTGGGCGCCTTGCCCAGCCCCGCCTCGGTAAAGCGCGCGATTTGCGCGCGCACCTAGAAACCCAGTCCACCCAAGTCTAGAAACTTCGGAGCCGCTTGCCGGAGATTGCGTCGCTGACGTTAACCCACTAAATACTAAGAAGAGTGGTTTACCAAGCCTTTCCCACAGCGTTTTCCAGGAGTTTGCATGGGATTGCAATAGATTTTTATGGAAACAAAAGCTATTTTGCAGAGAATACCTTGCATGAAAATATATATTGTGTGTCTCTAAAAGGGGATTTAAATATGCTGATTTTTGGTTTTGAAATATTTTATTTCATAACTTTTTTTTTTACATAAAATCCCTGTGGTTCTGGGAAGAAGATGTGGGAAAGCTGCTTGTCCACCCACAGTCAGCAGAAGACACACATTCAGAGACAGAATCACTTCCCGTGGATTCAAACCGCTGGTTCATAATTGTTATATATTTTAACCTAGTCTCAGTTTCAGCATATGTAGAGTGAGAATAGAAATATGTATTCCATAAAATTTTGTAAAGCTTAAAACAGACGACATTTATGTGTCATATTTACAGAGCACCGCAAATTACGTGGTACAATTCCCATTAAAAGGTGGCGTCTCTTGGGTCTGAGCTGTTGTGTGCACGTACCAGGCCAGCCGAGGATGTCCTTCGGTTTTCTTCTGTAAGATGGATCTGGGAGCACTTCGGTGTCTTTAACTTCCTTTGAGACAATTTGGTTAGATTGTATTGTGACAGCTGTCATATCAGCATGTATTAAAAGAAAACATATCAAAATTGGTGAATTTTTGTGCAGCCATTTTAATATTGAAGATGGAAGAATATATTCAACATGTTTGGCATATTATGCTGTATTACTGCAAGAAAGGTAAAAACGCAACTGCTACACAAAAAAAGGTTTGTGCCGTGTTTGGAGAAGGTGCTGTGACTGACTGAACGTGTCAAAAGCGGTTTGCGAAATTTCATGCTGGAAATGTGTCGCTGGACGATGCTTCACGGTCCGGTAGAGCAGTTGAAGTTGATAGCAATCAAACTGAGACATTAACTGAGAACAATCAACATACCACATGGGAGAGAGCCAAATACTCCAAATATCCAAATCAATAAAGCTATTGGTGAAAGTGAAAATATGTGTCTTTTTATTTTACAGAAAAAAAACATACGGACTTTTTAGCCAACTCAGTAGTGACCAATGAGTGGCCGAAATGATGGCAATTCCTTCAACAGGGTCAGCGGCTGTGACTGGGTGTTGTGAAGGCGAGTCACCGTGTATAAGGAGCCGTGACACCACACGCTGCCGGGAGCCCGATGCCCCGTGGGCAGCTTCTGGTCCAGGACAGAACCTGTGAAGACAAGATAAAGCAGCTGTGCTACACCCACGTGCCACGGCCAGAAGTGAGAGGCCATTTGGGAAGTGGGTACCCCGGACCCAGGCACTTGAAATGAAGGTCTATGGCTTAAAGCTGAACCACACAGAGCAACAGCGTCGACGGAAAGGCAAAGCATGAACCTCCAACCCCCGCTCACCCACAGACGCAGTGAAAGCCAGCAGAAGTTGCCGGCGCCATCTCTGAACACACACCCAAGGCGCGCAGGGAGCCGAGGAGCGCTCTCAAGGAAGTGGATGCATGTCAGTACCAGCAGTGAGCCTCACAGCCCCTTAGCTGGCCCTCTCTGCCCCACACCACGGCCCCGTGGCGCCTTTGATGTTGATCAGCATTACAATGATCATAGTCAGGAAAACCAGCAGCACAGGACACAGTCTGGAACACCAACACATGCGTGACGGGAGTCCCAGAAGGCAGCGAGAGGAGGAAGGAGACAGAAGGAATATGTGAAGACATGATACCTGAAATTCTTCCAGATCGATGGAAACCATGAGTCCACCCACACAGGAGCTGGCTGAGCTCCAGACGAGCTAAGCGCACAGTGCTGCACCTGGCCACGTCCTGGCCAGCAGTCGAAGGCCGGGCGGGGACACCCTGAAAACAGCGAGAGGGAAGCGACGAGACAAGCAACTGATTTCTCCTCGGAAACCACAGAGGCCAGCAGACAGTGGGATGACAAACTCAAGCCCCGAGGACATGATTGTGAGCAAATATCTGTATCCAGCAAAAAAAAAAAAAAATTTCCTTCAACAATGAAGGAGAAATTAGAGCATTTTCAAAGTGACCAAAAACCAGAGATAGTCTGTGAATAACAGACACAGCCAACAACAATCAATGGCCCTTCAGGCTGAGCAGAGAACACCTGGGACAGTAACTGGGCTTCACATGGAAAATAAAGGTCTCTACACAGATACATATAAAGGACAGGAACAGTGTATTTGTTTATGATATTTCCATCCTATTGTATTTGGAAGATAACTTCACAAAGCAATGAACATAAACCTGTGCTGATGAACTAACAATGTACCAAACAATTTGTAGGACAAAACAGGGCAAAGGAAGGGGGAAAGAATGAAGTTATATAAAAATACAGTTTTTCATATGATTGAAATGGTAATAATCTCAATTAGACAGTTGCGAATGAAGATGTTAATTTTAATTCTCAGAGCAACGACTACAAAAATAACTCAAGTAAACATAGTAAAACAAAGAATATGTAAATGATAAATAGAAATTACTTAATATAAATGTCATGAAAAAATAGGGAGGAAACAAAGACATAAGACATATAAAAAATAAGAAAATGGCAACTATAATCCTACCTTTTCAATTGTAGGTTAAATTTTAGTGGATTAAACCCTCCAATCCAAAGCCACACTAGCAGGATGAAAAGATCTGACTATGTATAAACTGTCTACAAGATAAATACTTCGGGTCCAAAGACACAAATGCATTGAAAGTGAAACTGTAGAAAGAGTTAATGTCTTGCAAACGGTACGCAAAATACAGCTCGAGTCACTATATTAATATCAAACAGAATATTTACTTTATGGCATACCTATGTAATTTTATGAGAAAAATGTTGGTCGAAATGAAGAATATAGAAAATTTGGATAGATCCAACACAAATCATGTAAAAAAGTAAAAAAAGAAAGAAAAAAAGAAAGGGGAAAAAAGCCCCCCAAAGACAAGCCCAGGCCCGGATGGCTTCTCTGAACAAACCCTAGCAAACGTGCACAGAAGGGTCATCGGTCCTTCCCAAACCACATTCCAGAGGAGAAATGAAAGGAAGACGCCCCATGCAGGACAGGAGGCTACGCCCCCAAAGCCGGACAGAGGCATCACAGAAAAACCCAGCAACAGACCACTGTTCTCTACGAATCCAGGTGCCCCAACCCTTCTTGTGTGGCGGGGCAGGAGCAAGGACAGACCCTGGGGCAGCTCGCTGGGAGCCGGAGGGGAGGGAAGCAGGGACAGTGTGGCCATCGGGAGGGGGAGGGGACTGCGGGCCGGGGGCCGGGCACCCGCCCAGCTGGAGGGAAGCGCGCATGTCGGCGGGGGTTCGCAGGCATTCGGAGGCCGGGCGCAGACAATGCATTGCAATTATTTGTGTATCTAATTATTTTTGCTATTTTGTTTTTATTCAGGGATAATGTTGTTTACAATGTGCTCAATCCTCTGTTTCTATTAAGGACAAGTATTACTTGCTCTTCATCATTTTGTGTCCTTTTGAATACTGCAGCGAGTATAAAATGCAATAAATTTACTAAATCAGCATCAAAGATTTTGTTCACTGTCAACTTAATGAAACTTATTTCATAGATTTTTTTTTTTTTTAACTTTCCCAAGCACAGATTACAGAACGGAGAAAAATAGGACATCTCGGATTTGGAAAATTGCACAACGTAGATAACTTTGTTCTCTTTCTTTGTCATAAATACAGACGGCTGAAGATGTTCACACGTAGGCACACTAACGGCAGTGAAGCGAACGTCATTGGAGGCTCCCTGCCCCCCCCAAAACTGCAAGTCACTTGACCAAATCAAGTTCCTGGTACAGTCCTAGGGTGTTAATGCCCACAGTATGGAAGATAGCTACCTCGTAGAGCCTGGAAAACATTATTGATTGACCTCTTATTACTTAATCTTGTACACAGGATAAGGGGAAAATGTAAATGTTTAAAATAGGGGAATTAGGGCATGTTTACATCATGACGTCATTTTTCCTTTGTTTCTGTGCCTGCACGAGGTTATCAGAGAACGGAAGTAAAATGAAGTGCATTTCAATAAGAAAACTAACATTTTTAAAAGTAAACTTTAATTGTTGCTTCCAGCTTATAAAGTGTGGAAGACCTATAAATCATCTTGCTCTGCGCTGAATACAGTGACTAAAAAGCACACACTCTCCGACTGGAACCAGACGTGTTCGGAAGGCTGCGAGCAGAGTGCACGCTCGGCCCAGACCTCGGCAGCCTCCCCTCGGCTTCCGCAGGATCAGCGCAGTTCTCCTAGATGTCGTGATTTTCCATGAAAGTTGGGTGACATTTTAAGCAAATAAAAATTATTAAAATTTGACAGCTGGCGAATTATGCTAACATCTGGTAACAAATCATTTTTGGCAGTCCGATAATACACTTCTTATTGCATAACTATTAATATTATAAAGAGCAAAATGCAAAAATTATAGCACTTGACTAACGTACCCCTTCCAGTGATAGAACGCATGCTCTGTTTACCTCACTGTGTGAGAAATGTCATCTTTTCACATCTGAGGTTAGAAGTAGATTGGCACCGAGTAATTATGACCACGGACGGCATCACGCGGTGCCACAAGCGAAAAGGAGAAATGAAAATCTCTGAATCTGGACTGACATGATAACATATTTACAGCATGTGGGGAGAATAGATAACATCAAGAAAATAGATTACGAGCAATAATAACAGCAATAACGTGACATTATATCCTTGACTGTCACTTATCCGGTACGGCGTCACCGTCTTGGTTACGCCGGCTAATTGCAGCAGAGCGGCAGTTCTGTCACTTCCGTAACAAGCGCGCTCCAGGCTCTAGTTAGTGGCTAAGAGCTGGCTCCAGGGCTTGGTGCTGGGGCCCGACGTCATCTGCTCTCACGGATCTTTTTAAAAGGGGGAGAGAATTTTGCTTTCATTTTTTATTCCTACAGGGATGCTTAAAGTCCCTCCCATCCTTAAGTCATTTTCATTCACTTATAAAGGACATGAAAATAAAATCCTAACAGAAATGATAACGCGTAGGTGAAGCCTGAATGGGGACACGAGATGTCTGTCTGGACGCGGCTGCTGGCTGGGTGCTGGGACATCCCGTTCCCAAGTGGGCACCGTCTCCCTCCTGCGACAGGGGGAGGTTGGGCTGTGCGGCCGCTCCTGTCTCTCCAGCTCTGAAAGCGCCCCGTCCTTAACCTAGACCGTCCGGTTGAGTTGAGAAAACCCAGTCAGCGGGAACTGTCGGATTTAACTGGCTCCGTGATCAACTCAGTCTGTGCTGAGAGTTTTACTCATTCGTGTTTGCGTGGGTGTGTATGGCTCCATCAGCATCATACAATTAAGCAACATTACTGGCATCTTTGTGTTTTAATATAAGTATCATTTTTAAGGAAAAAAGTATACTACAGAAGATAACACAGATTAAGAGTTTTCTATTTGATGAGAAATCCTGCGTATAGAATAACACTTTTTAAAATGAGATAGAAAAAGACGCTTGAGACGCAGATACGCGTTCAGGAAACAGCTGTGCTCTGTCCGGCCGCCGCGCGTTGGGCTGCAGAGTGGAACGGCAGCCGGGCACACACTGGCCCTCCCAAGCCACGCGTATTTATGGGGGGCTTTGCACCTCTGTGACTCCCAAGCCCCAGTTCAGTCTCAGTACATGGAGAGGCATTTGAAGGATATGGCAGGCTCTGAAGGAACTCTCTCGGTCTTATCTTTTAAACGTTTCAGGGATTCACATCTTAAACTTGGTAAGAACACCAGAGCACTCTTCCTGCATTTTCATTGTCGACAAGCTGAAATCAAACTACGTGATTTTTTTTTCTACAAAGAATTCAAGTTCCAAGGCATGTTGCTTTATTACAACAGATACTTGTGTCCTGTATGAAATGTTGTATTGAAAATATTATATTTTCACTTTTTGCAATATTTGCAAGAGCTGTTCTTTGGAGAGAAAACGTCATTTTATTAGCAGTAGTTTTTCATTGTTTATGTGTAATTCTTCTTCTCTTTGGAAAGTTTATGATCGCAGAAGTCCGATTAAAGGGATCCGCACCCTGTGTGCGTTTGCCTGCTTGAACGCCAGGTTAACTGAACCGTGACCCCCGAGCTGGCACACCAAAGATAACCCTCAGGCTGCAGGGGCGGTGAGCTTGGTGTTTGGTTATCAGAAGATACAGTCAGACTGCCTGGGAGTTTATGCAGAGTAACACCCCCTTGCTCTGGACGTGTCGCCGAGACTGAGGAGGCCCCTGAATCACAGGGGGGGTCTTGCGGCCCCCAGGCAGGCGCCATGGGCAGAGACCCCCGGGAAGCTGGGACCTCGCCGGGTGCCGGGTGCTGGGTCCGGTGCCGGAGGGAACCTGGCTGTGCGGCCCCCCCACGCGCTCGGGCCGAGGCATTTCAGAGCTGGGGCCGAGGCGCCGCCCAGAGCGGGGCTGTGCTTGCACCCTGGGGCAGACCGCGCTACAGGCCCCACGTTCATCCTTGCCAGTATTCGGACACTTACTGCGTGACTTTTTAGCCTGTCCAACTTAAAGATACTGACTATGCATTAACTCATTTACCGTGAGTGAAGACTGCGGAAAACATACACCACAGTATGGATGACGTCCAAAACTTAAAGTGACTTTTCAAAAGTTACGTAGCGAATTGTCATCGATCCGGATCGACCCCCGACATTGGGCTTCGCATTGCAACTTGCTTGCATCAAGAAAGTAAGACACGTGACGGTGAACCAGCTCTGTGTGTAGGCGTTCAAAGGCCTGTGTAACTGCCTGATCTGCTGCTCCTCCATCATCTCTGAAAAGAACGCGCCCAGGACAGCCCACGGGTCCTGGAGGAGGAGGGGCCTGGGGTGCAGAGCCCCGACTCGGCCGCTGCAGCCAAACGCAGCCTTCGTGCAAGCAGAGCTCCTGCTGTGCTGCTGGGCTCTGGCTGCCCGCTAGGTCGCAGCAGCTGAGCAGCGTGCCTGGGTGTCGATCCGGATCGATGACAATTCGCTACGTAACTTTTGAAAAGTCACTTTACATTTTGGACGTCATCCATACTGTGGTATATGTTTTCTGCAGTCTTCACTCACGGTAAATAGTGAATTCCTACGAGGTGCCCGCTGCGCCTTTACGAAACCCACCCACATGCCCCTGAGGTCTTCCCACTGCGCCTCCGCTGCTCTGGAGAGCACCCTCCTCGCTTACACTTTTCTAGCGGTGAGGTCAGTGGCTTTGACAAGAGCCCGGGGGTGGCTGTTTGAAGACTGCTTCTCGCCTCAGCCCGTCTCTGAGCAAGGCCCTGGAGGTGGGGCTGGGGAGGGCAGCCAGCCCGCTCCCGGAGACAGCCCACGCACAGCGCCAAGCCCCGGGCGGGCTGGTGTGCAGCGGCGCCCGAGTCCTTCCGGCTGCTTCCCCTGGCATCACGGCCTCACGAGCCTGGACAGAGGCCCCAGGAGCCCCGGGAGCCCCAGTGCACCGTGCCCAGGCAGAGCCTTCATCCCTGAGTGAGGGTGAGGAGGAGAAGGGGCCGGTCTGTTGCATGCCATCCTGGACTGGGCCTCGGTAACAGCCCCGGGCAGGCTCTCCCCTCCGCGGCAGCTACAGGACAGGGAGCCCTGCGCCTGCGGCCGCCGCGTCCGGGGCGGAGCCACCCTCGCTGAGCAGGCACAGAAGGCCACACTCGCGGCCGTCTGCTGACGTGCACAGGCTTCCCTGGCCAGGGGATCCGGTGCTTGCCGTTTGCCTGTGGAGCCGCCGCCGGGGCTCCTCGGTGCGGGCCTTCTGCTGTCCCCTGCGGAGCGCCGCTGTGGGCCGGTCGGCGGTGTCTCCATGCCGTCAGGACAGAAGTTCACCTGCCTCCTCGCGGACACACGTGGTTACGGGGAGACAGTAAGACAGGGGTTGGCGGACACGCAGTCGTGCATGTCCTTGCTCTGTCAGCAGAGAACGTGTAGAAGCAATGACTTCCCGCAGTAACAGTGAGCACACCGAGCATTAGAAACCACCTCTGGGTTTCTAATGATTCTCTGATAAAAGGAACCAGAGTAGAATATAAACAACATGGGTCTGGGGCATCGTCTAAAGCCAGAAAGTGAAGTACTCAACACACACATGCACAAACACTGACACCTACACACCCGCGTGCACACACACAAACACACAGATTCACACACGTGCAAACATTTGCCACACTCATGTATAACACATATGCACACACATGATCACATGCAGCACACATGCCTGCACATGAGGGTGCACGTGTGTGCGCATGTCCGTGCAGACCATGCGCGCGCGCACACAATGGGGGCAAATATAAGAGGGCCATAGGAACCAACTAAGAGACAAAGCCAGAACAATATAATTAAATAAATTAGCATTGAGTTATAGTCCCAGGCGGAAGTAAAGATCCATGAGTCCACAGGGTTATGCTACTGCATGAAGGAATAAATGGGAAGAAGGGGCAAGTCTCCTTCACAGAAATATCTTTTGTGCAAAGAGCTTCTGTAGATACCCAGCCCTCGGGGAGGACGGACGGACGGGGGTCCCGCACATGGTGACAAAGGCCCCAGACAGGGGTGTGGACGTGGCGCCCACACTGCGAGGACAGAGCAGAGACGGAGGCACAGCTCCGGAGCCGGGCGAGGCGGGGGCGGCCGTCGCACGATTCCATCGCACGATTCCCGCCGCCGATAACGACATTCCTCCCTCATTTAGAAATCGTTCAGATGCCTAAAGAGGACTTTCAGTGTAAATTGCCATTGAAAGAGTTTATTAAACTTTATGCCAATTTTGAAAGATGCAACGAGTAAGCGCCCCGATGTCAGGGGTAGTAGTGTGCCCTAAACTGAACATTCTCTAATGTGGACAGAGGTTCTTCAGATTAGTAGTTCATAGACTCTTCTTTTGGCTAAACGTTGTACCAAGGGGACAGACACAAAATACCCCTTCTTCAATTGAAAAACACAGATCATTAGAATTAATGGCAAGAGTGACCTTTTTTTAATGAGATATCTTAATAAAATGGTATCGGAGCTTTCTAGAATGAAAAGAAATGCTTAGTTCCTCCTGGCGCACACACATGAAAATGAGCGCAAACATCCAAGTGCCTGGCGTGGCGCTCCCTGACGTTAGCCAGGCCGGCCCGCGTGGAGCGGCAGGAGGCAGCCAGCGCGCGGCCACGGGCCGGGGACGGGGAAGGCTGCAGCTCTGCGGCACGCGGGGTGCGCGCTCCCTCAGGCTTCTCTGAGGGGTTTAACGGACAGGGAGGAGGAGAAATATGTCTATTTACAAGAAAAAAACGAGCCTTTTTTATCAAAGCAAAGGAGGTGAAGAAGAAAACACTGTCCTATTCAATATCAGCTCATAAAAGAAAAGGAAGAGGAGGAAAATGGATAAAGGAGGAAACATGAAAAAGTGCAGGAGACCATGCGGTTCCCTCCACCTACCCCGTCATGTCAGACGTGCCCGTGCCGCTGTCTGCCTGGCCCCGGGCCAGGCTTTGTCAGGGTGGTTCCTGGGTCCCCACACACCTCTGCCTGTGAGGCTTTCTTGGCAAAGGCGCACGTGTATTCAATTCTCCTCTGTGTTATCTACACACTAGGCCGCCAACTTGCACGTCCGTGAGCTCGTGATTAAACTATCCCTGTCGACCTTCACATGCCCAGCATGTTGCAGCGTGTGTCTATAATAGGGGTGAAATATTTTTTATTCCTCAAAAATCCAGTTGGGGAAAAATGCATTTGAACCTTCTCCCTGGGCAGAGAAGTGTTGAATCAGATGTGCGCTGCGCCACTGGGCCGATCAGAACTGTATCTGGAGGAGTGCGGGCGTAACCTTGCGGTTCAGGCAACCCTGAGTGAGATCCGCAGAAGCAACCGGAAACCCGGAGACGGTCCACGGGTGCTCCCAGGGCTGCGGCGTGCGCCCGGAGGTCCCCGCTCTGCGCCGGGGCTCTGCCTGCGTGGCCTGTGGGCGGCCTGCTCCCGTGGCTAAGACAGTGGCAGCAGCAGCCAGCAGCCAGTCACTGTTCCCACGGCCGCTGCCGCTGGCCTCCACCCCCCAACCCCGGCGCACGCCTCCCCGGGGTTCCAGCACGGAGAGCAGCCTTTCTGGGGGCGGAACGGGGCACACTCGATCTCAGTAAAAGGGAAAACCGAGATAACAGGCCCACCTTTAAACGAGCTGGAAAACCACCGGTGGCAGGAGAGGGGCAGGACTCATCCGAAGAGATGGAAAGACAAGGGCAGAGCCCGCGGGCCAGGACGCAGCCCTCCTCTCGTCGCAGGGAAGACTCGCGGGGCGGGAAGTGCGGCGCATCGCAGGGACAGAGACCGAGAAGCTCTGCGCCCTGAGCGCGGGGGGCTGGCCGGGCAGGCCCAGGAGAGGCGGGCACCCTGCGCCCACCGGAGCGCGGCCTCGGAGGGAACGGGCCCGCGCCTGGCTGTGTCCCCGCGCAGCGGTGCGAGTCCCAGGTGAGTCCGGCAGCGCGGCCCCCGGAACGACACGCGTGCGCACCGCATGGGTCGGGGGGGGGGGGGGGGGGGGGGGCCTTCCACGCCAGCGTTGTCAGCAAATACTGTAATTCTATTTCCTCCTCCTCGTGATTTTCTTGGTAACATTTTCTTTCCTCAACTTACTTTATTGTAAGAACACAATATATTATATAAATATAACATATTAAATATGTGTTCATCGACTGTGTATGGCATTGGTAATTCAGGTCGATGGCAGGCTGTTGGGAGGTAAGTTTTGGGGAGTCAGAAGTGGCACCCAGATTTCTGACTGCGCAGAGCTCGGCGCCCCGACCCTGCATCGTTCCACAGTGAACTGTGCTTCTCCAAACCGCTGCCTGTAAAAGGGCGCTCAGAGCTCCGGCTCACGCTGCCTGAGAGGACGCTCGGGGGGCTGGGGGGCGGCCCGTTCTGCGCACTCCACCCGCGCGGCGACCGCTCTCACCTTTGGGCGGGGCGTCGTCCGGGCTCCCCTGAATCCCTGCGGCGCGGCTTCCTGACAGCGTGACCCGGCGCAAGCCCTTTACCTCTCCCCGCACGGAGCTTCCAGAATGAGAAACAGGGACGCCAATCAAACTCACCGCAGAGGCTTGCTGGGAGGATTAACTAAAACGATCCATCTAGAGCGTTTAGCATAACGCCTGGTGTAAGAACGCAGGAAATAACCGGCTCTCGCCGCGCGGAATCCTGGGCGCAGTGTCCGCTCAGCTGCCCTGGGGGGCTTCTTCCTGCCAGGCCCCCCAGTCGCCTTTATTTCTGAACCACAGAACCCTGCTTTCATGCCAAGCTGGCTGATTACTGGAGAAAACACATTTTTAATGCTAAAATCTATAAGAATTTCAGTTTTCTTCAGCTAAATTGTGCCATGGTATACTCTTTTTTTTTTTTTAAATCCTCACCCAAGGACACATTTCTATCGATTTGAGAGAGAGAGAGAGGAGTGGCGGGGGGAGAGAGAGAGAGCGAGCGAGCGCCAGAGAAGTATAGATCGGTTGCCTCCGGTGCGCACCCCGACTGGGAACTGAACCCGCAGCCTGGGCGTGCGCCCTGCGTGGAGATGGAGCTCACAGCCTATTGGTGGGCAGGACGGTGCTCCAACAGGCCGAGCCACCCAGGGAGGGCGAGCGAGGTTATATTCTGGAGCGCGGATACATCCCATTATTTCTGAGAGGTTCCCGGACACCGACTGAACCCAGAGCTCCCTGAGCTCTACTGGGTGGCGGCCGCCCCGCTGGGACAGGTGTCACAAATAAACACGGGCACGGGTGGCCCTAAAAATCAACATCACCGTGCCCATTACAGTAGGAGGTAGAACATGCAGACTATAGTAGAATTAAAATAATAGGTTCTCCTGCAGGCAGGGAAGTCGGCGAGGCGTTTCCAGAAGACCAAGCCCTGGTGTAAAACGGCCCTTTACCCTCTGCATCCAGAATCACTTCAAAGCTTCCTCTGCACTCTTTCCCTAGGCGACCGAGCCTGAGGACAGTCAGGAAAAGCGCGCCCTGCGCTCCCCGCCTGCTCCGAGCAGCGACCCCCTCGCGGTGCTCAGCCTCCGAGGCGGACGCTGCCTGGCGGCCCATTAACTCCGCTCGGGCTGCTTTGTCACGGCTAAGCCGCGCCGTCCCAATTACAGGGCAGCGGCGTCATTAGTTTTGCCATCGTTATGTAGTCACAATGATGAGAAACAGAAAATATTGTCAAGAACTGGGGACAATGTGCGCGCGCGGGAGCCCTGACTCGTGCCAGCCTGTCCCGGGCACCTGCGCAGCTCAGTTCATTCGCAGAGACCGGAGCTCTTTTCCCAGGGCCGACGGTTGCTAATAAAAATGAATTTCAGTCAAAGGGAATTATCATGTGAGCGTTTTCCATTTCTTGTGACTCAAAACAGAAAACCACATCTAGAAAAGTGCAAATTTGACTTTTATTCTTCCTGATGGGACTTCTCCCATCCAAGAGGCATATCCTTGAGAAAGAAGAAGTATCACTGTTCAACACGCTTATTTCTCAGAAAAACTCTTCTCTGTCTTCCATTGACTGGAATGATGTTTTCCTTAGGTTGAATTGAAAAAGCAAAGCATTTCTTGACACCCGCTCCCGGCTCCCAGACCAACACGGACACCCAGTCAGGGCAGGACACTGCTGAGTGGGTTTCCCCGCTTTGTAAGGTGTTTCCTTTCCAGTAAGAAAGCGCTTTGGTGTTGATGGCTGGCAAACAGATAAATAAAATCATTATTCAGCTTCACACAGGCACCTCCAGCATCGCTCAGCACTCGAGCGTTTCACGCCGTGGGGTCCTGTCCCTCGATGCCACGCATTTCAGTCACCACCATCACCGCCCTCATGTGATTTGGGGATCGGCTTGCAATTTCCAAAGCACTTGCAGGATGCCTTCGCAGGGAGCTTCCCGCCACTCTGCAGCGTAGACAGACTACATGCTTTTTCCACTTTCAGATGAGGAAATGAAGCCATCTGTCTTTTTGGATCTGACCCAGCCTTTGAACTTAGTCTTTTTAGTATCACTTTACCAGAGCTCGATAGATCCATCTCTATGTATTTGCCATGATGACATTTTAATTTGTGGAAAGTTTACGCTGGATTACTTCTGTTCTTTTTTTTCTAATGCCGTAGTAAGTTCACTTCCTAGTCACCTGCTATCCATCTTGCTTTTCCCAGATTCTCATGTTCTGAGCTGGTTTCTGTGCCGTGTTAGGCACCCTCTGCCTCGTTACTTCTGGGCCCACGGTCCCCTTTCTCTCTCCAGCTCAGTTCTGGGGCGTGTTTGCCCTGAGTGTTCTGCTGGTTCCTCCTGCCCCTGGCTGTGTGTAGGCTTTCTTCCTGATGGTCCGTCCACCTGGGCGCTGGCAGGTGACAGACAGCTGTCACTGGCCAAGGGCAGTCACCCTGGCGCAAACCAGCACCCTCTCGCCCAGTCCCGCGATGGAGGAGGCTCCTTCGAACCCTGGTTCTGAGCCTCTCTCTGCTGCTGGGAGCCAGGGAGACCCGGAGACCTCCGGGCAGCCGACGCAGGTACTCTGCTCAAAAACATAGTAGCCCAAGGTAAACGTTTTAAGCGGTCGTGGCTAATGTATGGTATTTTTCTCTTCCTTCTTCATTTTAAACTATTGATTTGACTGCCTATGACAATAATTTCCTATCTTACAAATTTTTATGAATGAATACCCAAGCTTTAAAGGAACCCAAGGAAGTCCTGTAAATATATAATTTTATACAAATATTTTAGGTAGAGAGATTTGGCTTTGGTGTGTAGATCTTGGGCTCACATTTTGCTGTTAAATTTTTTTTTGTTACTCTAACATTCTCAGTTATATTCTTGATATCTCAGAGTATTAATTATTTTTTTCTGGATACGTGAAAAATTACTGAATGGCTGTTGTTATGTTTGGTCTGCACGCTACTGTCATTTCTATTTTAACTCATTTAGCTAGGGTTTGATTCAAAAGAAAAAAACCTACTTTAACGTGATCACTGCCCCTTATACCTTATTAAAAGTTCAACAAAAATTTCCCTTAAGAAACTATAAACTGCCTAACTACCGCTCTCTCCCTTTGCCTCTTATTCTGTGAAGTTTCACAATTTCTTTTTTAAACTCTATGACTAGCTTCGCTCCCAGGTTGCAGAAACAACAGCTCTGTCTAGAAGAGGCAGAGACTGTTCTGCGCTCATGAGCTCTGCTGGACTGCGGTGGATCACCCCTGACTTCCCGATGCACACAGACAGCATCAAGCTTAGCGGGCGACATCTCAGGGGCTGTTGTGCTCCATGGTGCCCCCTTCGTCCACTGTGAGGCTTGTCTCAGGCAGGTCTCGCCACGGCTCTGAGGGCCTTTGGAACGGATACGAGGGGCGGGACTGTGCCTGGGGGCATCTCCCGCATAACACGCTCTGCTCTCCGTGACCTTGGCTTCCTTGCTCCGTTGACAGGAGGAGGAGGAACGGCGGCAGTGAGCATTAGCGGTTAGTGAGCCGAAGTGGTTAAATCCGGGCAGACCTGAGCTGAAAGCCTAGCTCTGCTCCTGCCAGGCATGTGCCCTGGCAGGGCCACGAGCCCCGTCCCATTTACCCAACGGGTTGTGGGGCTAAAGGGAGAGAACCCAGGCACAGCGCCTTGTGCCTGATGTGTATGTACTGAATGCTCAGTGGGTAGTGAACGGTACTATTATTATTTGGGTCGCTGTGGTTATATTTTTAGTTATGACGCACTTGGAAGCCCGTGGCATAAACAGACAGATCTGCTTATCTCCTGGGGACACACTTTAAAAATTTTGAAGCGTTTAGAAAATGCACGTCAACGCGAAGGGGAATTCTATTTAGGATCGAGAAGACTTTACCGTGTTTCGATCGACTTGGTCTGTTTAGCCTAGAACCCTGGGGAGCCGCAGGGATTTCCTGTCCTTCAGCTCACCCTCCTCCACTGCTTCTCCTTTACCGTTTTTCCTAGACCATCCCGCAGCAGAAACGCCTCCTCCCTTTGGACCTCGCCCTCTTGCTCTGCTCCTCAGTGGCGCTGGGTCGAGTCCCTAAGGCCATGAACAACGGACTCGTTCTGACAAAACACTGGAAACAGCTGTTCTATCACCTCCCCCTCCCCAACTTCCTGTTCTCTCTGTTTTATGGAACACAGCTTCGACCGCAACACGGCTTCCAGTTAATTCGGCATCTTGGTACCTGTCTGCCGAGCGAGTGCAGGTTTCGCCGAGGTGGGCGCAGCGCCGGTGCCGCTCGCAGGGGAGAACTGCAGCCCGCGGCCCCCACGCCCTCCGACCCCCTTTCTCATCGCCTCCTCCAATCTCATTCCACCGCAAGCTCGGGGGTCCGACGGTTGGTCTCGTGCCCAAAACTTTAAAGTCATCTATTATATTTTCTCATCGTGACATTTGGCCAATTAAAATTGTTTTCTAGGGTTTGATTCTTTTCATCTGCTATGCTGGAATGAGTTAGAAAATCTGTAAGTGACACTACGGTCTCAACGTCCACCCGACTTGAAGCCTGCGCCCTTTTACGTCAGGAATCAGGAGGGCAGGCATGGCGACGGCGGGCGGGGGAGGAACAGGGCACAGGGTGAGATGGTGCCTCAGCAAAGGAGTGGGCGCTACAGGAGGCGCGCCCTGGAAACCGCCGGTAACTTCCTATTTCGGTCACACTCGGCGCTTTTTGTGACTCCTGCAGAGACCAGTGAGAATGTGTCGGTTGTGACTTGTACAGGTATCTCGCATGTGTTGCTCCATTTTACTTTTAGAAAATCATTCTTATAACATTTGCAAATGGTTTTGAGGCCATCCAAGCCCACTTGTCTTGGGATGCTTTTTATCTAGTTTACAGGTCCATGGATTTGTACCCAGAAAGATGGACATCATAGTATCAAAGGAATCATGGGTCACTTGTCTGTCCTTCACCTTCACACCAAAGTGCATCTCAGCAAGGAGAATAAGCTAAACTTGTGGATGTTTGAATAAAGGATGTTTTCAGTGGCATGCTCAACGCAGAGTTCCATCAGCTGTAAAAATGACACCGTAGGTACAACGTTGCAAAAGCAAGCCTATTTTCCTTTTATAAAATGCTTGCATGCGAGGGTTAACACGGTAACAGAGTTCGCCAGGCAGCCTCCCCGGTGCAGGCAGGGTGCAGGGACACAGGCCGGGCTTTCGGGGCGAGCGGGTGCGGGACGGGACAGGACTTGGGAGCCGCCCGTGGCCGGTCCATTAAACACTGGGGGCCTCCCCACTCACGGGCCGAGGTCGGTACCTCCCCAGTGCCACCGCTCTCCCCACAGGCTCACACGGCCACGCGTGCCTCTAGTAACGGAATCCCGCCGTCGTAATACTGTAGGTATCATATGTGGGCCACGTATCTCCAATTAAGCTGACTTTCTAACTTCTACGTGAAAACACAGGAACAACTTAGTTGCCTGAAAGATGCCCGGGGTGCTCCCGCGCTGAGCTACTGCTTTTGCATACAGGGTTCCACGAGAAAGGCCCACGAGCTTCTCCCCCTCAGTGTCTCGTCTGCCCGATGAGAGGATGGCTCGCAGGGTGTCTCTCCCTCTTGGAGGCCACTGTCAGAAGGTCCGGGGACAGGGGTCTAGCTCTCGGGGGTGCGGGGATTACAAAATGGCCAAAACAACATACTACGGCTCCACGGCCGCTCTCTCAAAGCAACATTTTGTTCTTGAGAATAAGTACTGACGATGTCAATCCTGAGAGAAAGGAAAACAAAACCACAGACTCTCCGACATGAAGGGACCCGCCAGGTGCTCTGGCATCGTCATCTGGTTATGGGAATTTGGAGGGAGGTCAGCACAGCCACCAGGAAGAAGGGGCCCAGGGCGGATGTGAGAGAGAGGAGAAACCGCTTTAATTGTAAAAGGAGCAGCAGGTATGGAGGAAGAAAACCAAGTTATTCCTAACATAAGCAAGATAGAGCGGAAATAAATGAGCCATTGGAAAATGAGAGGCGCTTAGAGTAAATTGCTCAGAGACCGCAGACCCATCACCAGCAGCCTAACGTGACGCAGGAGAAGTGGCTTTGCAATCCGTCTCCACCATTAATTTTATTACATGTCAACTGTAAACATTCAGTTAGGTTTCTTAGGACGGAAATCGAATATTTCTATTCATCACCTTCCACACGGTACGCAGGAATATTTTCAGTGACCAGAAAAGAAGAAAGTCGGGGTGAGCGGCCTGCCGTCCGCATCGCGGCAGGCGCGTCAGGGCACGTCTGCAAGAGCAGCCGGAGCTGCGGCTGGGCCGGGAGCCACAGGCCAGGCCCCTGCTCCGCGGAGTCTGCATCTGCTTCTCTCTGCTCCCGCCCGGCGGGCTCCCGACACCTGCCACTCGCGCAGACCCCTTTGCTCCCACCGAAGCCCGCGAGCCTGGCGTGAGCTGCCCTCTGCGTCCAGACTTTCGATGGCACTCAAGTGGCTTCCTGTCATACCTCCACCCCGCCCTGCTGTGGTTCATTCCCCAAGTATTTTCTGAGCAGCGATGATCCGCTGGACAAAGATCGGGGCCTGGATGCAGCGGAGAACGCGCCGCGTCGCATGTTCTGAAGGGGCCTGGAGGAGCCCCAGGAGCGTGTCGGTTCCGGCGGCAGACCATGCACAGGTAACGCTTCTGCGGTGCTGCTGGGTGGGAGCGGGAAGCGGCGAGGGCAGAGAAAGAAGGCGGCGGGGTCGTGTCCTTGGATGCAGAGCCGCTCGCACCAGAGAGGGGACCCGGCGGGAAAGGCGGACGGCGAGGGGCTACGTGGAGAAAGGGCGATTAAATTCGAGGGGATGACAACGTCAGAGTTTTGAATGTCCTGGAGCCGTGAGGAGGGCCGTCAATCTGCAGCGGAGTGGGGGCGGCGGGGCGGGGGAGGAGGGCCACGGGCGGCCGTGCGTGGGGGGAGGTTTGGAATGTGAGCGAAGCCACCACAGGGTTTGGGCCGGAAGGTCAGTGATCTGACCACGCGGAACTCCCTCCTGCCGGTGTGAAGGCAACCAGGTGCAGGGGACCCAGGAAGACGCGGGGAGACCGCTGGCAGCCATCACGGCGGTCCAGGCAGGAGGGGGCCGTGGCCGGTCAAGGAGCCAGCGGTAGAAGTGGTTAGAGGTGGCTCGATTTGGCATGTATTTTAAAGAAAGATCCAATGCCGTGTTTTTTGTGTTTGTTTGCTTACTTGTTGTTATTGTTTGAGAGGAAGGTAGGGGGCCAGAGAGAAATCGGGGAACTAAAGACACCCCCAGAAAGCCCTTTCCCTGAGCAGGCGGGGACCAGCCTTGGGCCTTCCCACTGCTTGGGCCTGGCAGCGCTGAACCCCACGGCGTCACGGGGCAGACGGCAGCAGGGCTTGGCGGGGGGAGAGCGTCCTGCCTCCGGAGCGTTCTCAGGCCTTTTCTGTGATCGCTCTTTACTTATTTTGCTTCCACAAAATAATCTTTCTTGCTGTTACTTGAATGGAATGAGCTCTTACCCTCCTGAGAGCCTTTCATTTGTTGAGTTGGGAGAAAATGCTCAGGGTGGCCATCGAGCGTCCACACGCAGATGTCGCAAGGGCGCCGGACCTGGCAGATGGGTTCGGGGGGAGGCCTGGGCTGCAGGCACACGTGCACACGTTTGGGGGACACGAAGGCGAGCAGGAGGCCCCCAAGGAGCGGCGTGTTACTAGGGGCAGAGCTGGAGCCGCGGCCGGGAGGCCAGCAGGGTTTCGAGAGCGGAGGGCTCGGGGGGTGTCAGGTCCTCCCCCGAGTCCAGCAGGGGCGGGCGAGGGTCGACCGTGGCCTTGTGGCTGCTCAGCCCTGGTGCACTGTTCTGCCCCCTGCCTGAGACTCGGGCAAACGTCACCTTTTCCCTCTAGTCTCCCCTTCATCTAAAATCTTTGTTTCACTCCTCAGCCTCAAAATAAGAGGCTGGAATTTTGGAAAAATAACTTGGATATGTTTCCCCTTTAAAAAAATCTTATTACTACTAGAACATAGACAATGTCTGGTACATTTTAGGGTTTCACTAAAAAAAATTTAGATAAAATGAGAAATAAAGGAGGAAAGGTAGGAGGGAAGGAAGGAGGAGAAGCTTTCTAGAATGAAATGTTTTTCTAGATCCTCTTCTTCTGAAATTAATTTCAGGTAAGCTATTCACGCCCAGTGACGGGTCATTGTACCATATGTTTCTAACCAAGAAAATATGGCTGTTAATGGGGAATCCCTGGAGATAAGGACTCGCCGACATAAAGGACTAAGTCCACAGTCTTGCAGCTTTCTAGCCACAGAGCGACGGAGGCCTCCCTTCGCCTTCCCTGCCTTTCATGGAGACGGCCCCTCCCCCTTCTGTGCACGTGTTGCTGGCCCTTCTTGGAGGACTGCGGTGCTGTGGGACCTTCCCGTCCTGCACGGAGAGCCGTCTGCCTCGACCGAAACGTAGCGGGAAAATCTAACGGCGCGAGAGTGAGAGGATGCGTCATCCGGGCGCTGAACTTCAGGCTTCAGCAAAGCCGAGTGCAGCCCTTCCTCACCTCTTCATAAAGACTGAGACAAATAACGGTGTCCTGACACTGGAACTCCCGTCCGAGGAGACCCATTCTGACCTCAAATACATCAGCTGAATCTCACGTTATCGGTCCAGGGCGTATCTGAAAAATTAAATTGAGACGTGTCACAAACAGCTTGGTTCCTTTTCCGAAAGAGTGGAAACTGAATTCAAAATGACATTTGTCATTGTACCAAGTCTCTCGTCGAAAAGCCTCTTATCATCACAGAACCTCTAACATGAGAAACGAGGTATTTCTTAGATCTTTCACGCTTGCAGGATAAGGCAACCATCAGCACAGCTTATGAAAGGACTGTCTTTGCCCAGACTAAACGTTGCCCTGATTCCTGCGCAGCAGAGCCTCCTGCAGCACAGGACCCCACCCAGGCTGCCGACGCCCAGGGAGGGCGCCTGAGGCCCGGGAGCAGCGCGTGCTGACCAGCGGGGACAGGGCAGGCAGGTCCCCGTCGGCACCTGTCTAGGCTCAAGAGTCAGAACCGCTGTGCCAGTCAGCCAAGCTGTTGGCCAGCGGCTTGTATGATACCCACTTGCGTTCACTGAGCTCGCTCTGTGTGGTTGTGCCATGAAACTTTTTCCTTAAATCAGAGGGTGAACTCTCAAGGGCTCGCTCTTCGGAAAGATAGCTGGCGACGGGGTAGAGGGAGCGGGGGTGGCAGGGGCTCGTAATGGAAGAGGAGGCAGGGCTGTGGAGTAATTCAGTTACCAGAGCGGAAAGGCACAAAAATAGAGTAAGGGGCAGAGGAAATTATTTATAGAAACTGAATGAATTACATCAGATCTCTGTTCAAGGAACACTTGACAAGGTCACGTTGTGTCAATCTACTAGGTTTTCCTGGAGGAAAGTTGAGTGTCTTCCAAAAAATCTGCTGACTCCTCTAGGCCTCTAGAACAGCGGTTTTAAGTGTTTCTCTTTCACCTTTTTAGGAAGAACAAAAGCCCTAAGACAAACGTAAGTGACAGGGAACGTCTACCCGTTCCACAGATTTCCACTTCCAGTGAGAATGAAAAGTTAGCTACAACAAAGAAGAGAGTTGAAAGAACCCTTCAGGTAATACCAGCACAAACAATCAAAAGCAAATGGCGACCAGAGTTTAAATCATGAAATCTCACGTGCAAACCACGCCTGGTCCGTCCTACCCAGCAATGACGGTAAGGTTACAAAAAGTCTGAACACCCCCACTGCCGGTGTGAACCCCAGCTCGCAACCCTGCCGAACACGGGCGGCCACAGGGCCTGTGAAGGCGATGGAGGTCAGTCCTCCGGAACGCCAGTGACCTCTTCCTTTTAAATGATCAATGTAGTGTGATAATTCTATCATTTATTGAGCAATTATTATGTTTCAGGCACTGGCCTGTATCATATAATTACTGTTTAATTCCATCCTCATCCAATGTCTGAGAGCTAGACACTGTCTCCTTCCCACGCTGCAGCCGAGGAAGCAGAGGTGGAGAAGCGAAAGGCCTTCTTCAGGGTCAAGCCCGGTAGGCAGGCGGGGCCGGCAGGAGGCCCGGGGCCTCCTCTCGCTCTTCTAAGGGCGCCCGTGTGGCCCTGGCCCGGGGCGTGGGCTTTTCTCAGTTGGTTTGGACCCGGGGAGGGTCTTGTCGCTACTGTCCCTGCACGGGGGAACGCGGCTTCAAAGGGTAACATGCGGCATTAGTGGCCTTTGCTGCCGAGGGAAACCTCAGTGAACTTCATCCGAGGAAAATGACCCCTGGTTCGTTTTTATCGCAAACGCCAATGGGCCCTTGGCAATACGTATCGAACCTCCTTACACGCTCACGTAGGAGGTTATTTCCTAGGGCGTGGAGCCGGACTGAAGAGATTTTCACGCCGTGTCACGGCCGTCTCCTCGGCTTCCTGCAGGTAACCTAGGGACCCCTCCTGAGGACGGGCGCCGCCGTGGCCTCGTCGGCACAATGCTCACCTCCACGGCGTCCGGGGGAAATAGAGCCGCCGTTTATTGGTCTCTGGGATGTAAACATTTAACAGGAGGCCACCGCTACATTCATCATCCTTTACAGGAAATGCAAAGCTCTTCGGCACACACAATGAACAGGCAGCCTCATAAAAGACATTGCAAATTTAATAAGCTGCACTATCTTTCCCTGATTTCTATTTACTATGCATGCAAATGGGATTTGGGCAGCTTCTCTTTTCATATTTTGTAAGAGGAATTTCAAGAAAAGACATGAAGAAAAAGCAGTGTGAGCTGTGTCTCAAGAAATTATATTTCTAATTAATTTCTCAGTCTCTTTTCGCACTGTCAAGCCCTTTTAGGTTATTTGGAGAAGGGCCGCATCTGCAGGCAACTTTGAATCAAAAGTGCGTGTGAATGTACACAGTGAAAACAAGTTATACATAAGTATACATATTCATATATGTGCCTACATGTGCCTTCGTATACATGTACCCACATGTATAGCTACACTCATGTCGATGTCTGTGTGCCTTTTCCCAAAAACTGTGTGAAAACCACCTCACCTCTGCGTAAAGCCGTGATTTCCGATTCAATCTCACGCACATTCAGTCAGTCTTATAATACTTCTGTAATTCTCAGATTTTTAGTCACGTTTGGATCTAGGAAATTTCGATGCATTTACAGAGAAAAATCTGAATACAGAAATCAATAAACAGTTGATACAGATGCATATCCTTTTCTAAATATTTCAGCACACGACAGTAGTTCCCGTTAATGCTTCTTCATGCACGAACTCAGAGCACTGGACCAGCAAGACCCAGAAACTGTTCATTCACGTTCTTTACTTGCCTCATTCTTTACTATTTATGCATAAAACCCTGACAGATACTTCTTATAAAACATTTTCTTTAAATTTCTTCGTGGCTTTTTAAAATTATAAACTCAAAATAAATTTAATAACTATTTAAATCACATATATTTCTTAAAATCCTCATGAGAGGAAGGAAGGGAGAGAGAGAGAGAGAGAGGGAGAGAGAGAGAAACATCAGTAGGTTGCCATCCATGCAGCCCCGATCGGCGACCGAACCTGCAGCCTTTTGGTGTATGGGATGACGCTCTACCCAGCTGAGCCACCTGGCCAGGTTAAATCTTATTTTTATGAAATAATGTTACAATAAAAGAAATCAGTTGTCCCTTCAAATTTTCCTAAAATCAATTGAATTATTAACATTAAAAATAAGGCTCATGATAAAAATTTGACGGATATGCCAAGCATTTTCATTATGGCTCCTGGGTTATAAGTTATTCTAGTATCTTGCCTTTAAATACTAAAATAATATCTTCAGTGTTACTCTTTATGCATACCGATTTTTTTCGTGTGTGTGTACAGTTTGAGGTAAGAAGCTAAGAAATAAATGTCAGGATCATATTAATTAATATGGCCAATATAATATTTCTGTATATATACAAAGATATATGATAGTATTGTGAAAGAAAATTTGGATGAAAAGGAAGGGAAATCACTCACAATCCCCCTGAAGAAATTTGAGAAATAAAGCTCAGAATGACGGACAGGATTAGACCGGATCCTCCAGGAGCAGGAACGGGTGATACTGGGCTGAGCACTCCGCACACAGTCTGAAAATGTGCTCCGTCCTGGCTTAACTAAAGAGTCCAAGCATAATTCCCATAATTACCAACTCTTTAAGCCAAGTGTTTCCGTTTTGTATATATGGTACTTTTATGGACTGAGCTGCTTTGGGAAAACAAGCTTTGCGGAAATCCCTGTTGTTAGTGAAGAAGAGTATTCAGCGGGTGGCAAAAAAAATTAAATCTTGTTTAGAAAAATACTTGATTTGCGTCTGTGAGTTTATCTCCATCCAGAGTGAGAAGCTGGTTTAAGTCCATTGGATAGAGGGTGTGCCGGCATCCCCTCCCTTCCGCACGCGATGCGGACGGTGCTGAGGCACTGGGCCTAGAGCTTTCTCTCCAACGGCAGGACCCAGGACGCTGGATCTCGAGGAGTCGTGGGAGCTGAGACTGCATGGCGGCCTCGAGAGCCTTGGCTCAGGGGCCAGGGGCACTTAAACACACCCGCAGGGCCCACACGCGTCTGCCGCCGTCCAGCAGAAGGCCCTGCGTTTCGACCCAGACCTCCTGACTCCCGATGTGTAAGCCGCAGCGACACGGCAGCAGTTACCACGTTTGACATGGTTCATTCATGAAATAACGACGTTTGAAATGAAGATAAATCTTGAAGCAGAATCATGGCAAAGAGCAGATTTCCTGCATCTGTAATTTCCAAGGCGTCTGCAGTTACGAACAATGACTCCATTCACAAGGGATCAGCTGGGGTTGAATGAGACTGAGCTTGGAGATGTGGCTCTAGAAATAAACTTCCTGCTTAAAATCACTGGTTAGCAACGGCGCCCAAAGCCCGCAATAATCCTCTCTAATAACAAGAGTTTCTTGTGACGGCTAACGCTGACGGTGCACACATCAGACCCTTTACAAACAACGAGTCATTTTATGGCCGGCATTTTGAAGTCCCACCATTTTTTCTGCCCAAAGGAAAGTGTCCCACCCCTCTGACGAAATGCCCCTGCAAGGATCCATAATAAATCAATGATAAAGAAGGTCGATGGAAAACAACTCCCATAGTTAGTACCAAAGCACTGCGCCATACAGACAGCAACCGGCACAGGGAGGCTGGCTCTGCAGGGACCCAGGTCGCTCTCAGCGGGCGAGTCAGGTGTTTCCATACTGGGTAAACCTTCTTCCTCCCTGACGACAGACAACAGATCGGGGAGACCGTAGCTGGTATCGAGGAAAACAGGAAACCGGTGTAACGGGGAACGCCATTTTGGACCCTGAGTGGTAGTGGAGGTTTTTTCTCTTGCTCCCCCATAACCAGGGTCGGCCTTGCCCACGCGTCCTCTCTATGGCATAGTGCCCCCCAGGGTTGGCGGGAAACCTCCCAGAGGGCGTCCCCACCGCCAGTGGGGCCTCCCCAGGACTCCTTCCGGCTGTGAACGGCCTTTCCTCTGGGGATGTACAGATCTCCAGCGTTTTATCCTTCCTGGTGACGTGGTGAGCGAAGCTTGCGAGAGGGGAACGTAGGGAGGCGTTTAAGTTGCTTGTCTTTTTCTTTCTTTCTTTCTTCCAGAGCTGCTAGTGTTGAATAAATCCCATCTCTCATTTATTTTTTATTATAATCTAAAGTAATGCTGCTTTGAAGAAAAAAGTGGAAATCTTTTAATATTCCCACAGGAAGTGTTTGCATTTCTGAAGGGCTGTTTTACTTCACAGAGCTTATTTAGTTTCTGTTTAATTTGTGCAGGGACAAAACAAGTTTCAAGAGTGTTGCTGCGACAATTATGTGAACATCTAAAAAAGGAAGTTAGATCCTAAGATACTTCAGTGGGCAACAAAGACTATATATTAAATTTGTACAAAGAAATCCCCCTTCCTAACAAGGATTGGCACATGATTTTCAAACTCAGAAACAGGGGGAAATGGCATTAAAATTGAAATAGGGGACATCTGGGTCCAAAGTCTGATTTCGAAAGAGTATGACTGGCATCTCCCACTCCTCCCGAATAACCTCATCAACGCCCCGGGACCCGAGTTTGATAGAAGAAGGCTCGGCATCTGTCAGCCCTGCGTCGAGTATGAAAGATAAGTATTGAATATCCTTCTCCAAGGAGCCTCAGACAACTCAGGTGATAGCGGCTGTGCTTCTGCCAACACAAGGCGCCAACCTGGACACCTTCCCGAGTCCTCCCTGATGTGCTTCTCCGATTATTCTAGAGATCCGGAAACCCCCGGGGTGGGGGGCGGCGGGGGGAGCACAGTGACTTTTAACTCTACCCAGACACGGCAGAAGGTAATTCTTCTACTATAAATGAGGACATACAAATATGAAAGCAGAGGTTATTGGTGGTAATACTTTTAATATCGTGATGCTATGCCGTATACAGACTTCATTTACAGGTTTATCTAGGTTTGCTGCTCACAAGGCCCCACCACGGACAGGCACAGCGTCCCTCTTTCCGAGGAGAAAACCAGCTCGGGGCGCTGCTGCCAGGAGGAAACCCTGGAACCACGGCTTCCCGTTCTCACTCCTGCCTCCCCTTGGGTGTTACTTTTTAATCTCGATGTTCCTGTGATCTGGGTGCTACACGTGGCCCCCACAGCTTTAGCGAGGGGGACGTTCGGGAAGGGCGAGCGAAGGTCTCCGCGGGCTTCCCGGTCATCTGGGCCTCGGACCAGGCGGTGGGAGACCCAGCTCCGGGCTCCTGCTTCCGCTGCGCCCTCAGCCTCACGGCGCGTTTCCCCTCCCCGCCCGCTCTCTCGCCCCAACCCCGCCGTGCCTGGGTCTGTCCCTGACAGCATTTCTGAAGATTTTGGGCCATTGGAAACTTAAAATTGGATCACAGAGGTGAGTTATTCATTCTCACAGTCTTTTAGTCACCCCTGCACATCGGTTCTCGGCTGATCATTTTCTCCTGCAGACGGAAGACTCCACAGCGTCTGGCACCTGCCTTCGTCCTGAGAGCCAGTTCTTTTCTCTTCATCTCCCAATTCCTCTCTTTTACATGAAACTCAATTTTTTGTCTCTTTGTTTGGCTGTCTCTTTCGAGCCATGGCATCAAAGCCTTACCTCCATTCCAGTTTACCGCCTGCCTTGCCAGCGGCTCGTTTTTTAACTCTCAGCTGAAGACTTCTCGCATTCCAGACAAAGGCCTTCTTTCAGGGGCAGAAGCTCAGTGTTTGTTGAATGAATCAGCAACTGAAGAAAGCCTGTTACTTTTGCTTCCTTTCAGGATTAGCCCAGCCCTACCCACGTCTCCTCGGATGTTGGGGCTATGGCATGAGAGGGGGTGGATGCTTTTACTTTTATTCCATCGTAAGTTTCCAATAATAAATTACTACTGTTATTTCCTGGCTAAAATGTCTGCGGTATTTCTGGAAATCACCATGCCATTCTATCTAGATTTATTGTTTGTTTACTGGTTTTTTGTTTTCACACTTTTCCTGTACTTCCTGGGGCCTCACCGACTTCATTTCTCATTGTTCTTCTTTTTCAAGTAGCTTAATAATGACCAGGGAGCCTAAGAGAGCCAACGGATTAATGTATGTAAAGATATAAACAGAAACAATAAAAAAGGATGGTCCAAATGGCCCCCTATTTAAAATATGGTCTGATTCACTGTGAGTACAAAAATATACTTTTTTTTAAAAAGAAAATTTTGGCAATTTTGTTTACAATATTCAAATCCATGTAACTTATGAAGCAACGATTCCACTTTAAGGATTCATTCTATGAATGTGTATGCTCAGCTGTACGAAGTTAAAAAGATTGATACTGTTTCCTGAGAATTAATAAAAATGGTGGGATACTAGAAATAAGTGCCTGTAAGTAGCAGCTTTGTTTCCTAGTGTACAGGGCACCCATAAGATGAAATATTATGAGCTGTGTTTGAAGAAAGCCTCCATCAGATTTCCTTTGCTAGGCCTTATACCTATGGGAATAAAAAATTATAATAACCATAATTTTTGATTAATGTTCTCAAGATAGGAAGACATCATATCTTAGAAAAACACACTAAACACTAATGGTCATAAGGAAAAATATCCAAAGCTTAGAGAAATCCAAAGGGCCAAGCGTGAGTCTTCTGCGTGTGCAGTGCCCTGCAATCACCCCGCGGTCGGCCGGCTGCCCTCGGGCCAGGGGGCGCCGAACCACGGGTGAGGGCCCGAAAGTCAGTCATTCTAGAAAACTCACCAGTGACTATGATTCCACCAAAAAGTTACGGTTTTTGATTTGCTGTTTCTTTTTCGCCTTGTGGAAATTAACTTGACTTGCATTTCGGTTGTCTTTTTTTCTCTCCCTCCCACAGAGCATATAAACCCCATTTCTCTACTTTGTTTCCTTTGGACCTGCCTGGCCACCCTCCTGGTTCTCTCGTTAACGCGTTACCGAGAGCACGCCTGGCAAGAGACAGCAGCGCCGTGACTGGCTGCAGAGACTCATGGCCGTCACCGCGGATTGCGACCCCACCAGCAGAGCTGGGAAGGATTCCGTCAGCTCCCGCTTTGAAACAAAACAGCTCCCCTTTGCAACGGCGAGCAAAACTTACGGGGCCACCTCCACACAATGCAGTTCGTTCAGATATGGGGAGACATAACATATGACTCAGGATCTGAGCAGAGTAATCTGAATGTTCAATAATATTTTCAGCAGTGGATAAAGTTGCAAAATAATCCTTCTTAGTGTCTACATGGAAAGAGAGGCAGGAGGCACTGTCACACAGAAAGGTACCTTATCACACAGTATGTCCACCACGATCTAAACCTGGGAACACAGACACAGGAATACGCCTGAAAAATACACCCTGAGCTACACACGGGCACACACGCACCCCTCGTCTTGGAAAACATAGACCTAACTTCCTGTGGTTATCTCTGGGATCAAGGATGAAATGAAATTTCCTTCTATATTATACTTGTCTGTGAGATATAAATTCTTTAAGGGGATGGAAGATAAAAATCCTTACATCAGGAAGAGATCTTTTTCATAAAAAGCTTTATAAAACACACTACCCGGATGATTGTCCGCCTTCTGTCTCTGCTCCCTAACCTCAGCCCGTGCTGCTCTCAAAAGCAGAGACGACACATCTCTCCTGAACCCGATGCGCGGGCGCGCCCGGAGTAAGGATTATGTAATTTCTAGAGGCATCTGTGTGGCTTTTGCATGGTTAAAGCACACCGGTACACGAGAAGAGATTTTGGTTTTAAATAACTTGTTCAACTGGTATGCCAGATTTTGTTCAAATGTATTTATTTTATAGAAGTATTATATTTGAACTTTTGCGATAGTTGGAAACATGGGAAATATTACAGGACTTATTTTTGTCTCTGAAATGAAGCTTCAGTGTGTCACTCGGGGCCTAAAATATGGAACAGCTATCGGCCTTCCGACCCCGACAGGCCTCGGTTACTGAACAGCAGACACCCAGACACTGACTCTCAGCCACAGCTGGCTGGCTCCCGCTTCATTTTGCCCCCCACGCATTAGTACGGCGCTGACACTGCGGCTGATGACTCAGACACGCGAAGGCAGCGCCACACGCCTGACAATCCCGGGCGCGAGGGCCAGCCAGGGTCCTGGCGGCGGCCTCCGTGGGGCGGGCGCGGGCGCAGGCTCGGTGCCAAGGGCCCCTCGTCGGGGGCGTCACTCTGATTTCGGAGAGCAGCCGAGACCGTGCTTGTTTTGCTGTTACACAGGGTGACACAGTGATTCTCAGCAGCTAAGTACAAAATAATTGTCTTTTGTTGTCAGATTTTACGACAATCATATGTGAGGAGAGAAGGCCCCCGATGAAGGCAGGAAACCCACGGGCACATGTCTGTTTGTTTCTCTAATGAGCCTCGCAGACAGACAGGGCCGGTGAGCACTGCGACCTGGGGCGCTTGCCTACAGCCGCCCTGTGCAGAAGCGTGTGTTTGCGAGAGAGATTCCTGGCACCGGGTTCCTGAAGACCTCGTGGGCAACGCGAGGGAATTCGGGAGTGCAGAATTTTTGTTTCTGGGAAAGGCCTGGATTTGTCTCCTTAATGAGATCCCAGGGGATCAGCACGCTGCCCGCGAACATGTTCCTCTTCCTGCGCGTTCTCTGTGTCCTCCTTCCGGAAGCAGCGCTCGCTGAGCCGGCCGGGCTGCCCCCGGCAAGCAGGCCCCGGGCCGACCCAGCCCCGGGGGACGTCAGCCTGGCCCATTGCAGTGTCTCACTCCTGAAATACACACTTTTGGGGGTTGACTTTGAAGACCTAGTTGAGATTTGAATACAAGAGTATAATTTGTTCTGTAATGAGGTCTTCCCGAGACCTGAACTTCAAGGTTATTGTCATGGGTTGGCTGGTGAACTCCTGAAAAGATATGTTGACGTCCCAGCCCCTAAGCCTAGTATGTCTAAAGGTGACCTCATTTGGAAATACAGCCTTTGCAGACAGACACAGCTGGTATAAGCTTTGCAGGTATAAGCACTTAAGTAGAGACGAGATCAGACTGGAGTGCGGTGGGCCCCCAATCCAACACGACAGAGGTCCTTAGAAGCAGATGCACATGGGAGAACACGTATGACAACTGGGCCGGAGACCTGCGCTTTGCACTTGGCAGCCAAGAAACACTGGAGATCGTCCTGACACCACGAGAAGCTAGGAGGAGGCAGGACAGGCCCCCTTACAGGCTCTAGAAGGGGACGGCCCCTGACACCCCGCTTTCAGACACCCAGCCTCCAGGGCTCCGAGGCAAGCAATATCCGTTGTTCCAAGCCACCCGGTTTGTGATATTCTTTATGGCAGCTCGAGGAAACTAACATGGATTTGTAACATCGATGAGCCATTACCAGATAAAATGCTAGTCATCCACTAAATCCCGCTTTTTTTAATGTCACAGAGTTGGACTGCCTGATTCTCCTCTGGTCAACAGGGTCTAGGTAAAGTTATAAATCCACACCACGGTCACTAAGCAAACTTCCTGTTATGAAAAGATAACTCGTGCCCACGAGCCCCAGGGCCTGTTCCTTCCCTTTGCCCTGCCGAGCGCCAGCCCTGGGCCGAGCGAGCGCCGGGGCGCACGGTCTCGAACAAGACCCCAGCGCTGCCCGCAGGCGCGAAGGACCGCGACCTGACTTAGGCCCTCAAGAGCGCTGGGGGCCGAGCCGCCCCCACCAGCCCTGTCCCCTCCACATTCTCGCCTCTCAAGCACCGACTCGAGCTCGGGCTCTGCGAACTTTGCGGGGGCAGGTGCGCCCCCTCCGGACCAGCCCTCCGCCAGTAAACGCAGTAAACGCAGTGAACGCCCCGCGCGCCACCCCACTCCGAGGCGGCTGCGCCCTCCCGGCTGCCCTGACGCGACCGAGCCGCAGGGGCCGCGCGCAGGAGCCTGCTGGAAGGCGCACCTGCGTTAGCGCCCCCACGTCTCCACGCGCCTACTGGTGCTTCCTGGGATGCCATCCAATGTAAGCTACTTAGATTCACATCCTTGACTGAGGACCTGCTTCTGGCAATTCCAGGCTAAGTGGCAAATCCTTTAAAAAGGACCAAAAATGAACGAATTAAATGCTGCGAAACTAGAGAGTGTTACATGGGAACAAAAAACAGCCTTCAACAGAGAAGGGTGGGGAGACTTTCCCCCTTCAGGTGAAACCTGGAAACCAGGAAGCTGGGTCTCCTGGGGTGACAGGCAAGGCCCTCGGGAGGGAAGGAAGGAGCCACGTGAAGCGAAGGGAGGGGAGACCACGGGACACTCAGAGCAGCAGCATTGTGATGCCCCCTCCGCCCCCATTGCCACGGCCCAGCGAGCTCGGCGCCCCGGGGGGCCTGGAAGGGCGGGGTGGGCTGAGGCAGGAGGAGGAGGGCACAGAGGGGCCATGCGGGGCAGGGGGCGCAGACCTTTTCCTTTTTCATAGGAAATGCGGCATCATGGGGTTGTTTCCAGGCAGGAAGGAACAGAACCTGGTTTAGATTTAGAAGTCCCTCTTGCCCCAGGTGGGAAGCTGATGGCAGAGGTCGACGGAGAAATAAGAAGCGAGACGGCGGCTCCAACGGAGACACTGGCTCCTCGGCGCCAAGACGGCAGCGACGGGGCGGAATCGGGGGACCTGCTGGGGCCTCCTCTCCCCGCTGAGCACCACGCGCAACACTGAACGCACGCGACGTTTGCCGACTGTACGCCTCGGGGCCGCCCGCGAGGGTCTGTGTGACCCTTTCTCTCGGCTTGTTCCAAGCGCTTTCCAAAATGCAGAGTGAAGATTTGAGCTATAATTGTAAAGAAGCCTCTTGATTTTCTGAGGGATTTAAGGGGATGGAGAGGGAAGGTAAGGGATTGGGGCTTATGAACAAACGCCGAGCCCCTGTGATAACCGCGGTCGCTGACCGTCCGCCTTCATCTGAGAGGCGAGAAGACGGAAGGAGGAGAAAGGGACGGATAACAGAACACGGCTGAGCCGGCAAGGCGGCTGCAGACTCATCCGCGCCCCCTGCCACGGGCGCCCCCTGCCATGGGCGTCTCGCGCCCGGCAGAGGACGTCCGCGGCACAGGCAGGCAGGCAGGCGCTGGTCCCCGGGGGGGTGAGAGAACAGCAGGAGGTAGAACACACACGCAGCATTTATGGGGAACTCACGACATGCCACGTGCTCTGCAGGCCCCTTTCTAGTCGCCAGAAAACTGCAGGAAATGCCACTAAAATTCTTGAGTCAACGGGAGAATGTCCAGCGATCTACCTAAGAAATTGTCACATGCAATAACCACCATAACGGAGGTGTTCACAGGTATTATCTGTGAGGACCAAGGAACGGGTGATAAATTCTGACTGGTAAGTGACAGAAAGTTGTGCGTGTGAGCGTGAAAGGTGGCCGGAGTCCTTCGCTGCAGAAAAGGGAAGGCACTTCAGGGACAGGAAGTCACCTCGTCAGCGGCAGAGGTGGGAACGCCATGATGGGGTTTATATTCAAAGGATCGTGTTCTGCCTCGGCATTCCCTGCTGCCTGCGGCCATTGGAGTAATTCTGTTTCACGTTTGCCCCTTGTGCACTGTGTTCTGCATGAACACCTGGACTTCACCTGAGCTGCACAGCAGGTCAGAGAGGCTGAAGGGCGCGATCCCTTGTTCACGTGCGAATGAATCGAGGACAAAGGACTGAGTGAGTAAAGGACGTGATGGACCAATCGCCAGTCACATGTGAGGGCGACACCAGCGTGCGCCTGGCTGTGGGCGGGACTGGCCGGAGTGGAGGATGGCCAGGTGGTAGGGACGTGAGTCTGCGAGGGGACGCCTGCGGGGACAGCTGCTCTCTCTCTGAGTCGCGGGTCAAGCTTGGGTGGAACCGGCACTCACACTCCCTCGCTCTTTGCAAACATCGCCGTCCCAGCCACAGCACCCTGTCCCCCTGTCGGCGGCCCATCAACACCTCCTCCATGCGGGGGCTGTGAGGGGTTCTTGCAGCTCTGCCTCCTGTCAAGACGCAGAGTCGGAAACTACGTACGTAACGACCCTGCCCGAACGCCCCGCTCTGATGCCTGTTCTTACGGGCGTGTCGCATCTGAAGCAATGGTCCTTCTCAGGGGACGGGGGCCAGGATTCGGGAGCTGCTGGCCGGAGCCAGGGGCCCAGGGCTAGGCCTTAGCAGCGGGGGCTGCGTGTGAGTCACAGGCTCGCCCTGCTCGGTCTCCTCATTTCTAAAGTTGGTATCATTGCATCACTGTTAGTTTTCAATAAATTAATATGTCTAAAACATGTAGGAAAATGGCTCACAGTAGAAAGTACTCAATAAATGTTGTTATTAATATGTATTACAAGGACTTTTCCATAAATATCTGGAGGTATGATTTAATTATGTACGAAGAGTCGCTTCACTGTGAAATAATTCACTGTGTGTGTAGAGTCACCACCTACATTCTCTGAGCCTGGACGTGGAACGTACTTTAAAGACATTCCCGAAGCTGATGTGAGGGGCTCACTCAGTATCTCCACCTCAGCAACTGGGTCGAGCCAGGCGAGCTCATTGCGACTGCAAGGCATCCTCTGGGCTGCGACATGGGGACATTTTATTACAAGAAGCAGAGACTTTTATTTATTGCTCATTGCTCTTCACGGCTCACAGCTTGCCATGATTTGAACCAACAAAGCATCTATTATCAGCGTGCGTGCACAGCACACAGTAAGTAGGAAAGGTCCGTGTCCTCGTCGTGGCGGAGTCGCCCTTCCCGTCTGGCTCACAGCGGACACGCTCTTTCTGCGGATGGGTTGGCAGTGGTCCGCACGAAGACCACGGCGTGAAAATAAATCACGGTGTGCATCCCTTGGCGTCTCGCTCATAAATTATGTCTCTCTCGTGATGCGATTTTACATTCAGAGGGGCGGGATTTAAAGTCCCTTCAGACTCTCCTCGTGCAGGACACTGTTGCTAAGGAGCAGGCCGGCCTCTCACAGCTGGCAGGCGGGTGCAGCCCAGGCTGCCGGGGAGGCAGGCGGCGACGCAGACAGAGACCCCCTTCCCTCCCTGTTGCTATCGCTCATGGCTCTGTTTTGATGGGACTTTGATCAACGCTTTCGAAGAGTGACCCAGGGCAGTAGAGGACGGGGGACAAGCAGTGTGAGGAGCACCAGCGTGGCATCCAAGGGCTGGACTCCACAGGGGCTCCAGCCTCAGACACGGGGTGAATGTGCCCAGGACCCTGCGGGCTGCGTGTAAACGCTGAAGCGACCGTCCTCAGCCGAGGGTGCAAGCCATAACCTCCCGGACCCACGACGGAGATGCTGAGGTGTTTCTTTGCTTTAAAATTGTTTCAAGTGCCCCTCCAACCGTGTAATTCTAACTTACAACAGGATGGAGAGCTGCAGCCCCGCATCACCACTCGTCCCGCGGGGCACGGCGCGCGGTCAGTTCCGGCGACACCCCGCGCGGGAGGAGCGGCTCCGTGGAGCTGCAGCCCCGCCTGAGGCCGGCCTGAGAGGCTGTCCTGCGGCCCAAGGCCAGCGATGGGGCTCTCGGAGACGAGTGACCAAGCAGGAGGTCTGGGGGCGCACCCGGCATCTCATCTGAGCAAAGTTACAAAAGTCCCAGGAGGCAGGGAGGCAGAAGCTTAAAGATGAAAATCATAATGCAGAAAAAGGGGGTGATAGACATAAACCCGGAAATTCAACGGAACTGAGAAATTCGACAAGACAGAAGCCTACGGATTCTAGGCAGAAAGCTTGCGGAGCCAGGCAAGAGCATTCGGAAGCAGGAATGGGGTGGCTGAACCGCTTGCCCTCTGAGCCAGAGCCACGCAGAATCTCAGGGGGAAGAAGGCTACGGGCAGGCTCTCCTCGACCTGATTTCCCAGATAATTTCTCTGCCAAAATATCCCCAGAACTGATTACATTCTAGCCTAAACACACTAGCTGACAACATGTTTGGTATTAAGTTAGCAACAATGCCCTCAGCGCACTAAATTCATTCCTGCTTGATCAGTTCTCGAGCCTGACCAGTAACTGTTCTTGGTAACATCAAGTCAGATTCTTGAACAAAGGACAATGATATCATTTGACAATTGGGGGATGAAAAAGGAATATTTGCCCCTTGGTGTGGTCATCGACAAGCCAAATATAAAGAATTTAAACTACAGTTTGGGCCTGTGTGTAAGCCAATGGCTGCTTTGAATTACAGAAAGCCACCAACGGTATTAGAAGCAATATAACCAGCGACAGCCCCCTACAGGAGTGGTCATGGGAAGAAACCAAAAATATTTCCAGGGGAAGGGCTCACATTTGACAACTTCAAGATCAGCTTTATTAAAGGGAGATAAGAGGAACTGAATCAGTAATAAAATACAAGCAAATAATGCTACCCCTCTCATGAGACGAAAACAAAGTCCTCTCCCATGCACTGTGGGTTTTCACTTATTTCATTACATTATCACAATCGATGACAACAGAGGACTGATTCTCTTACGCCCTTCCCAGCAGTACCACCCCCTGGTCGCACCGCCACCGCGTATGTCTCAGGCGCAGACTATGTCTACGATGACAAATCAACGTGGCTCCAGGGCCATCATGATGCTAGCAGCTGCGTGTGATGCTTTCATCTGCTGTGGACTGACCCCAGCAGGCGAGGGGGGAAGGCAGGCGGGGATGGGGGACGGCAGAGTCGGGGAGCCGCGAGGGTGTGAGCCGGGCTGCGTCGCGGCCCTGGGGCTGCCGTACGCGCCAGATATCTGTCACACAAGCAAATCAAAGCTTTGGTACAGAAATGGGATGTAAGGAACGGGGTGTTGTCCAAAAAAATAGACCATGTAAAACTGAAGGTGCCCGTGTCAAGGTAACCGAAGACGCCCCTCGTGAAGCTGGCACTTTAAGGGCCATTGTAGGTGGGTGCAAATATTTAGTCCTTCGCCACATGCTTTGAACACTGGACACCGATGACTTGCTCCCCGAGGCTGCAGGTTTAGGGAAGAACAGCAGGAAGAATCACACCACGGGGCGGGGCACTCTGAGAGGAAAAGAGGCAGGTAGACAGAAGGCGACCTTTTAAAGGAGAAATGGAAAACGATAAAGCTGTTGAAAGTGAACATTTTCTTTAGCCCCCATCAAAAAAGCTATGTGAGGATATACTAAGCTGGAGCTCTACAGACTGAAAAAGCCTGAATTTGAACCATCTCCTCCCAGGGAACTTCAGGAACGACAGAGATGGGTAATCGGGGGCCCGCGGAGCACATGTTCCAGCCGCGTGAGGAAGAGCAACAAACCAAGGGCCTCCTCCTCGATCTGATTTATAAGACAGTCAAAACTTGGACAAGTCCTTTCCAAGATAAAAAGAAACAAGGGACAAAAAATTATAAGGAATGCAAAAGTCGGCCTACATAATTAGAGGAGGAATCCAAAAATCTGTTACAAAGAAAATGACCGGTGACAAAGACAATATAATCTATCATTTATAACAAATTTGTAAACTTGGATAAAATGCTTGATTGTCTGAGAATATATGTTATAAAAATGGCTCAAAAACATAAATTACATAAATTGGTCAATAGTGAATTAAAAAATTAAAGTATATAGTAACACATACTCCTGAAAATAGCATCAGATCTAAATAATTTATCAACGATATTTTAAAAAACAAATGTAACTCTCCATGTTATGTAAACAGCTTAAATTATAGATAATGTAATTCTCCTAAGTTTATTTTACAGAAACAATTAAGAAAAATCTACCAGACGACAAAACCGATCAAGGGCAGCAGAACAAACAAAGGCTTGGGCCACTCTCACTAATGAACAGTATGCGAATATCCTAATTAACACATCAGCAGATCAGTGGAACAGAGTGAGAAGCCCGCATCCTGAGCAGTGCTGTGCAGAACCCGCCCGTTCCGCCGGCCACGGATGTCGCGCCGGACTCGGGGACTACGGGCCACGGTAAATGATCGCAGACAATCCGACACAAGATGATTTTATGTTGTAAAGCTGTTTTATAAAATGTCCCACCAAGTTCTGGCTAAAAAATTAGTAAGTAGAACTCTCAGCGAGCTAGAAATAAAAGGGAACTTCCTTGGTGTAATGGATTTCATCTACCAGAAAACTATCGAAAAAGCATCGCATTTAGTGGTGAAATATTGGAAACATTCCTTTAAAATCAGTGGAAAGAAAAGATAGTTCTGTCGGATTGTTAATGGGGGCCCCTGGTTAACCCCCCAAGCCAAGAAAAGATAAACTATGTAAATATTAGGAATAAATAATAAAAAATAAATTGAACAAATATTCTAAAGGAGGGGGAAAAATTCATTATATTCCAAAAAAAGCCCCAGTGCCATTTTCTGTAGCTGTACTGTGTGCCGGCAAAGGTGGAACACACCTCGGGCTATAAGCCCTGCTTCACAATCGCCACGAAGCTATAAAATGCATAAAGATAACCCTAATAAAAGTAAGTATAAGGCTTATATGGAGAAAACTATAAAGTTTTATCAAAGGCCATAAAAGAAGATTTGAATAAAAGGTGAGCTACGCCATATCCTGAATGGGATGACTCCATATTGTAAAGAGAAGAGTACTCCTCCAAATTAATCTGTAAATACACTGCAAGGTAATAAAAAAAATCCTATTAGTGTTATTCATGAAACTCAAAACCATCCTTAAAACTTCATTTAGAAAGGGGAAAATGCCAGAATAACCAGGAGAACATTTGGGCAAGATAAATAGGATAAGAAGAGATCTGCCTACTGTATTTCAAAAGTTATTATAAAAATTGAATAATTAAGAAATGGTAATATTGGCGTGGAAGGGACGGGCTGGTGGTCCAGAGCAGACCCACGGGATGGAGGGCTTGGCGGGTCGCTACGTCTGAGCTGGGACAGGACGCGTGGGCCGCGGCCGGCGAGCCGGCTGCCCCCCGAAGGGAGAAACGAGGTCCTCCCCTCCCGTCGTCCTCAGAAATCAATGTAGGCATACACGTTTCAAATGCAAAAGAAAAAATTACGCATAGATTAGAAAAAACATGTCACTGTTATTTAACATTAGAACAGGGGTTAGACAAAAATACACTCAAACAAATACTATAAAATGTCATAGGAATTACTTCATCAATTTAGCTATATGATATTTAAATTATTCTGTAGTAAAAGTCATTAAACAATATTAAAGGCAACAATGGAGGAGGTAATCTGTGTACTATATATACATATTTTTGTAGATGCATCATGTTACATATTCCTATATATTAATATTAATACATATAATCACACTATATTACTTATGTGTGTATATAGTGTATTTATTTGTATATAGTGTGTATTTATACTATATGTACATATACCCAAGCACACACATCAATAAAAATTACATAAAAATCCAAGAGTAATGGGCAAAAGATCCAAATACTCAGAGTCACAAAAGAGGAAATAAAAATGCTTATTAAAGCAAGAAAGAGATATTTAACCTCACAAACAATCAGAAAAATTAACAAATTAAAAATAGCAAAGAGATGCTAGAGTCACTGTTTCACCCACAAACAGGCAGGGTTATCCGTTGGCGCCCTGCTCCGCCAAGGACGCAGGGGAGCGCTCTGCGGGGGCCTCCGCGGGGACAGCGTCGTCAGGGCCGCAGGCGTGCGCGCTCCACCCCCCGGTCCGCGTGCGGCCAGCCTCCCCAAGCACGGCGGGCCACCGTATAAGCAGAACATTTTATTTTCATAAAATATCTGTATTGGGGAATGCATGTGTGTCGATATTTATCTATATAAATATCCATCTATGGTAGCATCTCTCTCATCAATTTAGCCTGAAATATATTCTTCACCACATTTTTCTTTGAGGTTTTGTCTTTTAATTTAGTTATTTTATTCATGGACTCTTGTGACCAGAATATGGTTTTATGAGATGCGAATTGATCGGTTTCATTGCCAGTCTGACCTCAGCACCCGGAAGGCAGCTGACTCATAGTACCGGCAGGGACTTTCTCAAAGGACAGAAAAGCTGTATGACATTTGCTGATTAGCTGATCACACGGGTCGTAGGTCATTAGAGTTGGAGACACTGTAATGGGATGTTTGTGGTTACGCTCAGTATGACTGAGGGATCTGTTAACAAGCACTCACACCCTTTCGCATGGGTTTACCAATCAGAATACATAAATAGCATATGTTCCTTGGGCGTTATAACCTGTATTAAAGAATAATGTATCTAATTATTCTATGCCTGATAAACACTTCTTTTATTGCAAAAAGTCCTTTTAGGAAAGGTGACAGAAATGAGACACGTATTTAGAATCATCAAAAAATTAGAGAGGTGATTATTTCTTCCTAATAAAAACCCTGGAACTATTAAGGTGACAAAATCATTTTGTTCTGTATACTAATTCTATGTTTGGAAAGTTTTAGGCACAAAAGAGCCAATACCATATTAAGATCAAACGTGTCATTTTCCCTACAGAAGAAATGTATTGACAGTAACTGCATTATAATTTTGGATGGATTGAGGGCCAAAAAGAAAAAAAGGAGAGATTTCTAAAAAGAATGAACACATTTTATAGGATTCCAAGATGAGATGCTGCACATCTCTTGTTACCTCCTGTGCATGTGGATTTTGCTGATCTAAAATGAGAGGAATGTTTTCTACTTCTCTCTGCATTTGCTCTTGACTGTCCACAATAAATGCTTCTATGTACATTCACCTTTTTGTTGACTCTCAAAAAAAACCCTCTCTTGTAAGTTTTACAAGATTCCAGAGTATTACTCCAGGTCAAGTGTTGCATACAGTCTACATTTCAGTTTCTTAGGAAAACTATTGAACAAGCAGCAGTTAAACTGGCTGTAAGTATTTGCAGCTGTTATTTTAAGGCAAAAAAATTCAGAATAGGCACCAAAACACACGTGCCACCCTTTCTTTTATTGCACTTCCTTAGAGGAACCATAAAACTCTTTTCACTGTTTGAAACTGTAACTACTTCATAGAGTCCCTTTGCTCCATAATCTCCAGAATTTATCCAAAGACTCCTGAAAATGTCTAAACGCTGACCGTGACAAATCTTGCTCTTCTTGTCTATTCCTCAAATAAGTCTTCACTGCTTATTCATCACTTTCCAAGGGACAGTGTTGCATTATATCCCTCCAGAAGCAATGCTTCTATTTTTGCTTTCTAAAGTAAGTAAATAAATGTGCTTTGTTTTAATTTCACTGCCATGACCCTGTAAAACAACTATCTGGAGATTAAGATGATATAATCGGAGAGAAAAGGCAGTAATAGTTTCCAAACCTTGTCTCTCTTGTGTTAACATAAAGGTCACGGCTACCAACTTTTGTACAGTGACTACGTACCAGGCCTTGTGAGAAAAGCATTGTATTTACCTTGTGTGCATGGCAGTCCTGCAAGGTAAGTGTGGCCAAGAATTGTAACCCCATTTTGTGGATGAGAAAAAGGAGGGGCAGTGCGGTTAACCGCCTCTGCCATGGAATTCTAGTTAGAAAGCGCTGGAATGTCACCCCAGCGCTGATCCGAAGGCTCAGGGCAGGCTGGCCGGGTTTCCGTGGCGTAAGTGGGGCGCGCCCCGTAGGATGGGGCGGTGACGGTGCTCCTCCAAGGAGGCGAGGTCTTGTGGTGACGTACCCTGAGGACCGTGTGTTTGGGACTTGAGGATTAGGTAAGAGTTTGAGGAGATTACGAACGTTCCAAACAAGTCAGGCGCTTGTCAGCTCACCATTACCTCTGCCAGCGCCTGTGTCACCAGCCGTGAGTCTTACTGTGTCTCACCCAGAGGGACACAAAGCCTCCCAAAGACTGGTGGATCCTTTGTGATTACAGGCAACGTCCCTCACCCCCGCACACCCCAGAACCGCAGGAAATCCTGTCATAATGTCTACACTTTCAAAGGGCAGCGACGGACTGGCCTTTCATGTAGTGTGTTTTCGAGTTTATAAGGCACCAGCAGCGTGCGAGCGCTGGGGACGGTGAGGCCCGCCCTGCAGTCCAGTGGGCCGGTGCCCGTGCCCCGCGGGAGCCCGCGGAAGGTCACGGCTGCTGCCAGGAAGGAACAGCACCAGGCCGCGCAGCGTGGGATTAGTGTGGATTGGTCACAGCTGGCTTTCACACCGGAACGCCTGTTCTTTGTGTGGAAGAAAAGGGGCCCTGAGCCCGCTGGGCAACGTCCTTGGCTAGGGTGAGAGCAGGGGGGGCCGGGTGGCTGGAGCACAGCCGGCGGGTGCACTGCCCGCCGCAGGACGTTCCCGGCCGGCCCGCCGACGCGGTGCGCGCCGGGGCCGGGGCCGTCCGTGCATCACGCTCTGGTTTCAGAATAGCCTCGTCAAGCCGTGTTGTGAGGTAACTTTCCGGGTACCTTTGCAAAGGTATTTCTTGGCGGATGGGAGCCCAGGAAGGGCAACGCGTGCTCCAGGCAACGGTCCCGGAGTGTCAGGCAGCAAACCACTGCGAGATGCCTGTTACACTTACTGGTTTTGATGTTTTAAATCCATTCGCCACTGCGCATCTGAAATGTAGGAAACATTCTACCCAAGCCATGTCTCTGCAGAATATGATAGAAGTTTTCAAATGGAAAAACCTATTCTTCAGGAGAAGGAAAAGACCATAAGAATCTGTAATGCATTTCTAAATGTTGAGAAAGCATTTTATTGTTAAAAAATCGTAGAGTGATGATAGTGATTCTCAGAGGCTGGATCTGACATTTTGACTGAATAGGCTCTTCATCTCTGTCCCAGCTATTTGTTTGATTTATATTTCACTCATTGAAATAACAGGTGCGCTAAACTGCCCACAATGGCTGGTGATGTGGGCATTTTGTGTCTATAGCTTCTCACAAGCACCACTTACTAGTAGAGGTGAAGTCATCTAAAAGCAATGGCCATGGAATGAACATAAAGCTTTGGGTAGTAGATATTCCTGATACCTGTACAAAAACACGGCATTTAAAACTATGGGAAGGGAGAGAGCACCAGTTTTGTAAAAATCAATGCTGGCTGATAGGAATACGGCAGCGGGTGTGGCGGCGTCTGGAGAGGGAACCGCGAGGTCTCATCCGCTTGCAGTTCCCACAATCGCGTGATTAAACATTGTGTCCGGAACAAGTGAGGACGACGCCAGCCCTTGAAATGCCAAGTGCGGACTGGAAGACACGGAGTAGAGGCCTCACTGAGACAAGCCCAGGTTAGTACGGTGCCCCCAGAACCGGGGACGGGCTCTTGCTTATGAAGCTAACGAAACCTGTCAGGAACTGGAAGTGAAGAGCTGAAAGTAATTTTGTGAATAAATATTTTGTCCTGCCACTGATATTTTATTTGTTGCTATGCTGAGATAACAGGGACTAAAGAACAAGGGATAAACTGGGGAAAAAAATCCTTCTAAGGGAGTTATTAAAGAGTATTACAAACGCGTAGACCCGATCCACCTTTAGTGAAAAACTGTTCATACCAGTAAATAAATCTAAAGTGAGAGACAAAGAGGAGGCGAGGGCTGGTTGGAAGTTGGAAGTTTTGTCAAAGCTCCACTCGCCTGGGTGGCCAGGCACAGCCCCCTGGGCCGCCTCTTGCACCGGCAGCCTCCCGCACCCGCGAGCCGACCCGGCAGCCGTCACAGGTGCGCGCACGACGCCCTCAGAGGCTATGCCAGGCGCATGGCATTCCACGTGGGTTCTAATGCCAGCCCGGTGAGGCAGACGGTGCAACAACCCAGAGTAACAGGCAGAGGAACCGAGCTCGCAGAGCTTGCGTCACCTGCCTGAGGTCACGGATTAAGAAGTTCTGGAAAGCCAGAAGCAGAAGCATTATCCTTCTGACATCAAAGCCTGTGCTTTTATCTATTATCTATTAAAGTGTAGTATGCATGTTGTGTTGATAAAGAAAAAATTTAAATATAATTTTTACCTAAGACAATGTTAATTTATACAGATATAGATGATATAGATACATACACATACACACAGGTTTATTTTTATTTGTAGGTGAGCAAGTCCTGTTTTATGTATGTGCATTTTATATGTGTGGGTTTGTGTGTAAGTTTTACATATTTATGTATAAAATATTTATGTTACTATAATTTATATGTATATTTCAGTGATACTTATATGTAACCTACATTATATGTAAATATAGTATTTGTTCAGGGTTATGAAGAACATGGCCTCCTAATTACTGTGTAGTTACTGGTATTGATACATTAATGCGCGCCTCCAAAATGACACCCCTTGAAACTATTTTGGGACCAGACCTAAGTACAAGAAAGTCAGATTTCAGACACAAAATTTTAAGCATCTTAAACTTTTTAAAAATAAAGTTTTAGAAACTTTAAAATCATAGAAAATAAATGACAATTACTAAGAGCTGATTTATGGTAAGACTCAAAGTCCTAGAACACGCGTCAGTGACTACTGCCTCGCAGGGGCTGAAGAAATTCCGACCCCGTGTCCCGTGTCTGCCGGCTCTGTCTCCAGAATTGAAAAGCGTGAACAGCCTTGCTTTCCCCAGCTCCCCCACCCCGGCTCCCAACCTGCGTCCCTGCTGCCGCCCTTCCTGCGGCCGCTCCCCAGCGCGTCGTCCAGGCTGGGGCTTCGGCTGCGCCGCCGGCAGGACTGAAGGCTGAACCGATCAGACCGATCGAATTGATTAAACATGTTGTCCAGCAGGTTTATTTCTTCCCAAGAAGAAATCTTGGATCCTGATTCTCTGAGACATTTTTGTATTTCAGAATTTCTGTCTATGATCTTTGTACCTGAATGACATCCTAGTCAGGTGTAACATTCAAAGTTAAAGTTTCCCTTTTCCGAATTTGGTGACAACTGTCCTGTCTTCTGGTACAGAAGGGGGCTGGGGGACAGGAGCCAGCGTAATTTTTCCCTTTTAGGTGATTTTCAGCTTAAAAACAGACATCAAACTTAAAAAAAAAAACCAACGCAAAAACCACCTCATTGTGGATAATTTTGCCTATTTGATTACCTATGTCTGAGTTTTTAAATTTTTCTTACTATTGTATTTTATTACAAAGAGCATCTAATAAATACTTCTGTATATGCACACTTTTATACATAATTGAATGCACATTCGAAGTAAATTTTAGAAGGCTCAGTCCTGGGCCAAGGACGTGCACTGCAAATACTGACAGGCATCGCAAGTCACCCCGCCAGACGTGCATCACTCTCCACTTTCACCCCTAAGGAATAATCGCGCATGATGCCCACACCACACCAGTATCATCAGTTCATTCTTTAACTTTGCAGATAGGATGAGTAAAGAAAATATCTTGCTTAACTTCCATTTTTCATACTATGAATGCAACTTAGCCCTTGTTTATAGTAAAGGGGGATTTACATTTCCCTTTCATTTGTATTGAAAATTTTCTTTTCGTGACGCAGACGCAGGCCGCAACCCCCTCGTCCACAGAGGGGACCTGCCATCCTCCGCTGCACCCCGGGAACAGCCTGGAACATGCTGCAGGGCAGCGCGTGTTCACTTGCTCACTAAACTACAAATCCTTTGGGAAGACTGATTTTCATTGTCTTCTTTTGTACGAACTGATGAGCATAGCATAGTTAGAGGAGATATTTTTATGTCAAATTTACTGAGGTATGATTTGTATATAATAGGACTCACCCGAAAGATTTTAATTTTGAGGTAGTCGAACTTATCCAGTATCCTGTTTAGCGCATGCTTTTTCTGTCCTCAGAAACCTCTGCCTAACCCAAAGTCGTAGAGGTTTTCTTCATTTCCTTCCAGGTGTGCTGTTATCTTTATCTTGCATTTAGGTCTGTGATACATTTCAAGTTAAATTTTGTATTCAGTAATAGGTAAGAACTGAGGTTCATTTTTTGCATATTGTTATCCATTTATTACAGCACCATTTTCCAAAAGACAATCTTTGTCCTAATAAATTACTTCAGCGACAATAAATAAACTGTTCATCACTGGAATTTCTTTTTTAAATAGATATATTTTTTTTTCAATTTGAATCTAGGTCTCTTTTTATTTTTTAATTTGTTTTCAGTTACAGTTCAATATCATTTTGTATTAGTTTCAGGTATATAGCACAGTGGTTAGACAATTATTTCAGTTCTTTGAACCTGTTTGGAAAATATGTGAAAACACATTCCCTACTGAATGACTTAAAAATGGAGACCGTTATTGGTGCCGTAAAATTGACGTCTTCAACCTTTGTCTTTCCAGTTGTTTCTGCCGAACTGCTTTCGCATTTGGCAACGACTCGCGGAGGCGTGTGCACGCCGACATCAGAGAGCCTCCCGGCCGCCCAGGGGCAGGACGGACGCCCCCCGCCCCCCGCCCCCGCCCCGGCCAGGACGCCCCGCGCTGGGCCGCTCCCCCACCCCGCCCTCGCAGGCCCGCAGCCCCGGAGAGTGTGCAGACGCCCAGGAGCCCAGCGGGCTCCGCTGTGGGACGTGGGAGGCAACAGGTGCACCCGGAGAGAACCCACGCCCACGCGGAGAGCGTGCCAGGCCCGTGCTCAGGGGCCCCACACAATCTGCTGTTGGTCTCATCGACATTGCAACAGAAGGACATGGAACCCCACGGCACTGGGGACCTGCAGTGTGAGCATGGGAACCGGGCAAAAAGACCGAGGGTGGAGTTTCAAGGAAAAGGAAAGGGTGCTGATTTCTCCTGGCTGGGTCGGCGGTGCTCAAGACCTAAGGTCCCCTGCGGCTGGGGGCGGAGTCGGGAGGCGGGGCTGGAGCTGGGGTGGCCGGCGGCAGCCGCCCCAGAAGCGCGGGTGCCCCAGGAGGAGCAGGGCCAGACCGGCCACCGCAGGGACTAACCGCTGTATCGCGCGGGGGCCCTGGCGCCTGTCCTTGCCGCGCTGTAGCCTCCGACAGAGGCTCGGCCGGGCCATTCTGGGCTGAAAGCTCTGGAAGCCCAGGAACGCTGGGTGGTGGAGGCGGCAGGGAATGTCGCGCGCGAGGAGTCGGAAGCCGTTGGCCGTGCATCTGAGCTCAGTGGGCTCAGGCGAGCTTCTGCTCCCGTGCCAAGCAGGGAAGGTGATCGGGACTAAGAGATACAGGTAATTCATAAGTTCGTGACCAGGGAGAGTGTCACAGACGTTAAGGCAGGCAAAATACTAGACTCGTGTTTTGTTTTCAGTGAAAGCATCTGGTCCGAACCCACTCAAAACCTATGGTTTATCCTAAGAGAAAATGCCTCTTAATTAATAGTCAATACACCTATAAAAGCTCTAGCCAAACTTCCATGTAATTAAGGTTTGGGGGAATTTGGCATAAATATTTAATGGAAAGAGTCCATATCAATTTTTAAGAGTGTGAAACATTCTTATGATTAAGTGTAATCCATAGTAATATCCATCAGAGAAATTGTATAAGGAGGAGACATTTGGAACTATTACTCATAATAAAGAATTACTATTTTAATTGGAATTTTTAAACAATAATTGTAGATTAATATGCAGTTGTATTAAATAATACAAAGTGATCCCACGTACCTCCTCTCATCCTAACAACACTCAGTAAGACGGCAACAGAAGGGAACTTCCTCAGTCCAAGAAAAGCCATTTTGGACACCAGCTGACATACTTACCGGGGAAAGACTGAATGCCTACCGATCAGACTGAGGTCACGGCCAGGATGTGTGCTCTTGCCATTGTTATTGAAGACAGCGCGGGGGTTCTAAATACTGCAGCAAGGCAAAAAATAGAAATAAAACGCACCAGGTTGTAAGAGAAAAAGTAAGATCATTTCTGTTAGCCGGTAACATGAATTTGTATTCAGGAAAGCCTTAGAAATATACACAAACACACACAACTAAATACATGAGTATCGCAGCAAGGTTGCACAATTCAAGACCAATATGTAAAACAACTTGTAATTCACGATAGCAATGAATGATCTGAAAATGAAAGAAAACAATTCCCTCACAAGAGCATCATAGAATAAAACACTTAGAAATAAATTAGACAAAAGGCATGGAAAACTTATGCTCTGGAAACTACGAAACATTGTTAAAAGAAATTTAAGTAGATCTAAATAATTGGAAAAGCATCCCATATTCACAGACTAGAAGACTTAATGTTGTTTAGATGGCAAAACTCCCCAAACTGATTTAGATTCAATGCAATTCCCATCAGAATCCCAGATGACTTCTTTATAGAAATTAACAAGCTGATTCTAAATTCAGAGAGATTTCCAAGGGACCCAAAATAGATAAAACAAAATTAAAGGCTAAGGACAAAACAGAAGGACTCAAGCTTTCTGATTTCAAAACTAACTATAAAGCAACATTACTCAGGACAGTGAAGTGCTGGCACCGGACAGATACGAGATCAGCAGAGTAGAACATGAAGTCCAGAAATGAAGCCCCCTGTCTACAGCCAACTAATTTTCAACATGGAGGCTGAGACCATCCAATGGGGAAAGGATGGTCTTTTCAACAAACGTGCCTGGTCAGAAGAGTGAAGCTGATGTTTACCTCCCACCACATACAAAGTTAACTTTAAATGGATCAAGAACTTCAATGCAAGAGCTAAAAGCATAAAACAATAATTCATTTATAAAAGGGGGACCAAATTTCTCCAAAGAAGAAATTCTGACAAGCATATGAGAAGATTCTTACCATCCTTAAGGAGATACCAGTCTGCACCCACAAAAATGATTATAATCAAAAAAAATGAAAAATAACGAAGGTTGGTGAGTATGTGAAGGTTTTGGAACCCCAATGCATTGCTGGTAAAAATGTAAAATAATGCAACTGATTTGGGAAACAGTTTGGAAATTACTCAAAAGTTAAACATGTGGTTACTATATCACCCAGCAATTCCACCCCCAGACATACACCAAAGAGAACTGAGAACGTCCCCCAAAATCTTCCACATGAATGTTCATAGCAACGTCTTTCTGAATAAGCAAAAAAGTGAAAACTACCCAAATGCCCATCAACCGATGAGTCAACAAGCAAAGTGTGGTCTACCTACATACTCTATCCAGCCATCAAAAGAAATCATACTGTTTCATTCTACAGCATGAATAAATCCTGAAATATGCTAAGGGATAGATTCAGAAACAAAGGCCACACATGGTACGGTGGCGTTCATATGCAACATCTAGAGTAAGCAAATCAGCAGAGAAGAAAGTCAGCTAGGGGTCGCCAGGGGTCAGCCATCGAGGGGAATGGGGAGCGATGGCTCATGGGCTTGAGGTTTCTTTTTAGATAAAAAAGCGATAAAATCGATTGCGGTGACAGTGAATAATCCCACCCTGTGACTTTATCAGAGAAAACTGAATTGTGCACTTTAAAGGTGGGATTTCTGCTGTGTCTCTATAAAGCTTGTATTTAAAAATAAAATAATAAGAGAGAGATGAACATATAGGCATGAGAAAACATTTTCAATAAACACGATTGCAAATCTTTTCTTCATTGCCTACACTAGTACCAGATACAACAAGCATCTGGAACACGCCTCATATTCTGCTGGTGGTAAACTGCTGACTCAGTCTGCTCTGTAACATACGCCAGCCTCGGGAAATTACCTAGCAATCATCTTAACGGTATAATGCAGAAATAGCTTTTATTACAAATTGCCAGATAACTGAAGCTTATTTTTGTCTATAAACATAATTTCAGTTCTACTTGATCTAACATCTGTGTTTAATAATTTTTTATATAATGTTGTAACTTGAAGAATTAAATAAGAGGGCAAAACATGATTTGGTCAAAAAGAAACCCCAGTGTAGCTCACCCTGACATACGCATGCATCACACACATCCAGAAATCGCTCCGTGACTATAGTGGCTCCCAGGGCGTGGGTTTGCATTATCCGCCCCCTCCGCCCGCTATCTGCTATAAAAGCCACAGACATCAGCATAGCTATGAAAAGTTAAATTTAATAAAAGTTGTATGGATTTTGATGCTGTTGGGTTTGATTCTGTTTTCTTTTCTCTTTTAATTGTACCTAATTACATACCTTGGCTTATCAGCAGCTTCAACATGCACTGCTTTTGCACTTGTAGGCACGGCAGGATTAGTAGTCATAAACTATTATAAATTTGGTGCGAATGCAGTAAACATGCGAGAGTCTGATAAAGAGGGAGGCGAGAATGCCCACGCGCCTCCGCTGACGCCGCGTGTGGGTGGCAGGAGGCGACAACTGGCTGTAGCTGAGGCCGTTACAGGTTTATATCTATAATAATTCAAAGTACAAGAAATTCTGGAAAAGACTCTTTCATGCCTCCGTTCTATCTTGTGCTAATAATGTGCAAGTGGAGGAGAACATCAACCAACTTTCTAACTGAATTACACTCAATTTTTCATTGTCCATTAATGTTTACATTACAGCACACAGATTTACGTGGAACAAGTAAGACTTGCTAAAGAGGTTAATTTTTTCCTTTTGTGTGTATACATGCTGCGAAGTTCGTGGATCTGTGGCAGGCGGCCTGTGCCACTGTGATAGCCTGCCTTTTGGGTTTGGCTGTTTTTTCAGCCTTTGGCCGTTATTGCCCCGCGGCTGATTGTGTTACCTTGACTTGCTTAAGAAGTGGATATGCCTCCTTAGTCTAAATGCACTCTGCACCACGGGCCCACACTCACCACGGCGAACAGACTTCATCGCAGTCATTGAAACCAGGTGTTAACTCGGTTATAAAAGCATTTTTATTTTGTTTCCTAGCTGGCGCCCCCCAAGTTGGACAGATCTTGGCTCCGTGTTAAAGGCATATTCGGGGAGCGCCTGCCCGCGAGACGCCGCGGCAGAAGGCGTGGGCCCCGCCTGTGGGAACCCCTGACCCCCGCTCCCAGCCCGCCTGCAGCCCGCGGGGCGGCCACGGGAAGTCCAGCTCCTCTGAGGCGCAAGGACAATGGGCAGCTGGGCTGGCAGTGCTGACGATGGAGAGGCCCGGGCTGTCATTTCCTGGAAAGCCATAACGGGCCGTTTCGGAAGGGACGAGGGAGGGGGCGCGGCAATCCGCAGGGAGCTAAAACGGAAACAGACGGCAGAGGGGCACGAAAGGCCTGGCAAAGGCGTCAGACGAGGTTTCGAGAACCAAGGGGTCCTGGGGTCTTTTTCCAATGAAGTTACCGATATTTATTGTTCCTCATAAATTTCTAGAAGATTCCTGGTTCCTTTATTTAAGATACCTTCAGGTGGGTTTCTACTAATTGTAACTCAAAGCTGTTTGTCCAGAATGGTCAGCAAAATAGCACAAAGTTAAACGTTCCAGAAAGGCCTGTTGTTCAAAACATTTACACACATGTCTATTTTCTTTCTTTTCTTTTCTTTTTTTTTTCCCTGAAAACTGCAACAGAAATTTCTTATCTCACTGGGGAAACATCTCTCTCTTTAGAATTCAAGCGATAACAATTCTGTGGGGGAATGATTATTCTAGGCGCATTGTACCATGTAAATCAAAGTGTTGCTTTGGTAGCTCTGCTCCAGAAAGCAGGGCAGGCGCTGAGAGCTCAGAATGAACTAATTAATTAGCCAGCCTGTGAAATCAAACGCATCTCAGGGCGGTGACCTGGAGCAGCAGAACGAAGGGAGGCATTGAGTGCATGTAGCAACTGTGGTTGAAGTAAAACCAGGCTTAAATGGGGGTTAATTGTTCTCATTGCTCATCCTGGACAGTCTCATTCAAGCCCACGAGAAACTCCTGGCCCGGCAGGGCAGGTCGTGAGGGCCCGGTCGATGGAAAACTGCTGGTCCCTGACCAAAAGGCAGTCTGCCCCCCTGACGATGAGGAGAAACGCACGCACACTCTAATGTCATCTCCTATGTGCACTGCCTCCTGGTACCAAGTTAAGCCTCAGAGTAAGAGGCAGTCATCTTACTCCCTTCCGGCCACAAAGAAATCAGCTAAGTGAAAACATCAACAGAAAAAGTCTATCGTGAAAACACAGGGGAGCTTCATAATCCCAAGAGCAGAAATGGAGAAAACTCAGCCAGGAAATGACACCCTTCCGTCAGTCACTACAAGACTCCAACACGTTGGTTCCTATGGGTTTCAGTTTCCTACTAGGACTCTAAGGTAGAGGCCTGTGTGCAGGGACACGCTGAGTTCACTCAGCAGCGACACCTGTGGGCACGGGGGGCGCAGCGGGCGCAGGACGGGCGTGCACAGGCGGGGCACCAGCAGCTCCCACAGGCAGAGCAGGGCACAGGAGGCCTTTCGGAGTGGCCGGATGCAGGCAGGGCGTGGGTCTCTGCGCCCTGTGCCAGCCAGACGCGGGGTGCAGGCTAACACCGGGGGGCCTCACCGGGAGGCCGAAGGCGATGCTCCGCGGGAACCCCTGAGCGCCAACGCAGCCAGCGCCCCTGGTTCAGGGGCCATGAGGGCCCTGCAGCCGGAGGGGCTGGTCGGCAGGCCCACCGCCGCCTCCCCTACGACCTGCCCTCCTGCTTCCAGGTGGACGTGCTTCTGCACTGGGCTCACCTCCCGGGTGCCACTTGTCCAGAGTCAGCGTGGGGCCCTCCCCGCAGAGGACAGCAACGGGAGAATTACCGCCTCGCGGCTCAGGCCGCAGCCCACGGCCGCCTCCCTCCTCTACCTCCTGGGCGGGGTGCCCACACACCCTGCCAGGGCCCTGCTGATGGGGGCGTGGCACAGCTCTTCCCTGAGGCTCTGGGGTCCCTGTCTGCCGACCATTTCAGTAGGCCAGCAGGTGCCAAGAGACACCCAGCGAGCCGCCCAGGGGCCAAGCCCACCGCCGCGGTCCCGTGCCGCATCCAAGCCGCCCGGCGTCCCCGTGGGGCCAGCTGCCGACCTCTCTGCCCCCACCGCTCTCCTGGCGTGCGAGGCCTCCGGGGGCAGGCGGCAGCCCAAGTCTAGCCCTCACCAGGAGTCTAGCCTGACCCCTTGTAGACGCAGCGGGGCCACCAGAGCCCAGAGCCTCATGCTGGAGAGGAAAACACTTCCCCTTCACCGTGGGCTCACAGACTCAGAACCCCCACTCCTGTGTCCACAGGTAGAGGATGTGTGCCCCCGGGGTCGCGGGCCCCGCTGCACAGCTCCTTTGCTGTAACGCAGGTTTACTGGTCTGAGAAAATGTTATGCAAGCTGCCATGCCGATGCATGGAACAGTCTGGAAGCCCTCAGAGGGCAAGTTGCCTCCCCTCCTGCAGGAGACAGGGTGAACGCTCCTTCATCCCGTGTCTGTGCGTCCCCGTGTACCGAACTGCTGCCCTTCCAGGACAGGAGGTTTAATGTCATCAGCAGGCCACCGCGGGGTCTGTTCATGTCCTTCAGAGGCTGCCTCAGGTCAGAGGTGCTGGGCAGCTGGGACGCTCAGCCTCCAGAGCAGCTCCGCCAGCTCTCTGGTGAGGAGCTCACGATGGGTCCCGACACCGAGCCTCTGGCTTGGCGACCAGCGCCTCAAAGTCCCATTGCACCTGCACTCGGGTGGCCCGTGGCAGAGGCTGCCCAGGTCAGCTGGCCCGTTCCCTTGGCCGTTACGGCCTCTGGCATGGTGGCTTCTTTGGATAGGTATTAAAATCAGACACAAAGTCTCTATACTTTGCCCACCCCATACATCCATTTGCAAGCCTTTTCCCTTTGTCCCCTGTCCCTGGTCCCTTGACTTTTCTCCTTTCAAATTTAAGACTGAGCAGGTGAGGTACTTGCCACCACCCATGAATCCACGGGTAGTCTCACTGCAGGCCGCTTCTCCTCCTGTGCGAGGCGGTCAGCCAGGATGAAACGAATGGCCAGCCCACCGCTCGGCCTGGCGGGAGGGCTGCCGGCCGCTGGCTCCAGGCGCAGCGCAGCACCCTGACGCAGCCGTCCGCTCTCAGCTGTCCTCACGTCCTGAGCTGCCTCACCCATGAGCCGAATTTGACCTTGACCCTCCTCCACCAGCTTGTCCCAAGGGCTTCCCATGGAGTACGGGTGTGATAACACAGAGGAATGTGCCCAGTGGTGGCACATGACATGGTGTTCTTGATAATCTGCTCGCGCGCTTTACTCATGCCCCCAGACACAGCTCAAGCCCCATTTTAGATGCTGCCATTGGACTCCTGAGTCTTAGCTTTTACCTCCTATTCTCTGGAGAACATGTGTCTTACGGACACCTCCAGCATCTTTTCCACTTCTTGCTCGGTGGCCAAATTAATAGGATGCCACTGATCTAATGTAGTGACACGCTGTTGCGTAAAATAAGCCCCTACAGACTATGTAATGACAGAGAGCGGGGAGCTGACGGAGCCCCGGTGCAAGAACTTAAAATGTACTGTTGTCTTGCTCATTTGAATGCAAATTGCTTCTTATCCTTCTTTTTGACAGGGATGGAAAAGAACACCTTTTGCCCAGCTCCTGGCCAGATCCCACGTGCCTGAGGCTGCAGTGATCTGCTCTAAGGACAGTGTCGCCCCGGGAAGAGCAGCCGCAGTTTGCGACGCGGCCGCCATGGGTTTACGTGTGTGGCCGTCCCCGTCATCTTCCCGTGAAGAGCAGGTCTGCGAGGGCGCGCACAGCGAAGGCACGCGGATGTGATGAGAGCCACCGTATTTGCAAGGACGTGCTGATCGCACTGACCTCTGACGTCCCATCCGACTGCGACGCTGTCTTTGACTTGCCGTGCTGAGGGTGGACAGCGGCACAGGCTACCACTCAACCGTCCCCACCGCATAGCTCCAAACTCATAGACCCCCGGGGCCAAAGAACCATTACGAGGGGATTTCCAGTGACTAATCTGCCCATGTACATGACACTGGAGACTGTCAAAGAGATCCCTGATGAGGTCCCTGGACCCCAACATAAACTGGACCTGAGTCAGGACTCAGTTCATGACGCGGTCCCCATATACCGCTTCTCCACTGGCGTGGTTGGGGGGGAGGGTGTGCTGACACATTCGGTCCCTGAGGGTCGACATCAATTTGGCCTCATTTGTGTGCATTTCCTGATGTGTTGAAGTTCTTTTTGTCTCATGTCAACACCCAGTTGTTTCATCTCTGTTTGTTGATAAGACTATCCTTTCCTCCAAGGGATTACCATGTCTACTTTTAGGCAATTGAACATGAGTGTGTGGTCTAGTTTTGGACATTATTTGTTCCCTTAATCTACATGTCTACCCTTCTATCTTGATTTCAATAGCATAATAGAGACTCTTGAAATCAAGTAGCCATTTTATATTGTAATCAACTTTGTTCTTTTTCAAAAAAATATTTAGGTTATGATAGATTTTTGCATTCCTCAAAAAATTTTAGAATTAGCTTCTCAATTTCTTAAAAAAATATAGAGCAAGATCTGCTAGAATGTTGTGTTGAAAGTATAGATCCATTTGGGGAGGACTGATCTCTTAAGAATACTGAAGTTTCAATCTGTGATCATGGCATATCTCTCCATTCATTTTTAGGACTTCTCCCATTTCTCTCAGCAACAGGCATAGTTTTCAGAGTACAGGCCTTACATATTTTATTTTATTTGTCCCTAGGTGTTTCAAATTATTGGATCTGTTGTAAATGGCATTGTTTTTTAAATTTTATGTCCTACATATGTGTTGCTGATATATAAAAATGCAATTGTTTTCATATATTGATCATGCATCCAGAAAGTTTCCTAAATTCACTTCCTAGTTGTAACGGCTTGCTGTGTGGATTCCTTTTGCTCATACTCAACCATCCCTTTTGAATTTGTTTGCCTGTGGCCCCCAACCCCTCCTTTTCCCCTTGTGCACTAAGTCATCCAGTAAAATGTTGTGTGAAAATGCTGGGAAGGAACACACTTTCTTATTCCCAGTCTTAGCCTTTCACCATTAAAGTCTGATTATTAGTTTTTATCAGATTGTCAAAGTTTTCTTCTACCTCTAGTTTATTAAAATTTTCTATCATAAATGGAAGGTGAATTTTGTCAAATAATTGGTCTGTGTCTATTGAGATGATATATGATTTTGTCCTGTGTTCTGTGAATACAGTAAATTATAACGACCGATTTGCAAATGTTAAGCTCACTTTGCACTTCTAGGGTAAACCTCCCTTGGCTATCAGAAAACATTTTCTTTTTTTACATGTTGTTGGATATATTACTTCCTAATATTTTAAAAAGATTTTAGCATGTTTATTTTTAAGGGCCATTGGTCTATAGCTTTCTCGTCCTTTATGTCTTATTTTTGTGTGGAAAAAATTAATAATTCGTCAAAGCTTTCTCCATTCGATTCTAACAATTTGCTAAAAAGAAAGGCTTCCTATTTTTCACTCAGAGCAAATGTAAAAGAAATCGTGTCACAAATGTATTAGCCCTAAATGCCTTATTCCAACAAACTTTGAATTTAAAATATCTATACTTTGTTTGTAATTTAGAAGTAGGAAATAAAAAATGGGGAGAAAATACACAGGTTAATCTAAATGCTTTTTAATCTACGTATCTAAACTATTTTCTACTATACGTTTCATATACGTGAATGTTTATATACAAACTCACACTCGCATGTATATTCTCCTCAGTCTTTTCCAGCTGAGGCTGAAATTCTGTGAGAGGAAACAGCCCGAGCTCTTGTGCCCAGGAGGCTGCAGGAGAGCAGCTTCCTCTCCTGGAGCCTATACTTGCGGGAAGCGTGGGGCAGCATCTCAGCTGCTTCCTCCGGGCACGGCTCTCTAGCGCGGTGCTGCAGCGCCGAGGGGCAGAGGTCGGGAGGGGGCGCAGCTGCTGCCACAGGGTACCCCGCGTGCTGGCCCCCCAGCCCTGCTTCTCAGTGCAGGCCGTGGAGGTCGAAACAGCAGGGACACAATTGAAACTGCATCTTCCTGGAGCGCCAGCTCCTTGGAGGTGAAAAAGGCGCTTTGCAGAAGTGTGTGGCACTCATACCAGATAAGGCTGTGGTGACTGCGCACAGGGCTCGCTGCGGAGGCCCAGAGGATGACAATGCTTTTAAAAATCCAATTACCTGTTTTACTTGCCATTCGTACCAACAGAGAAATAACAAGCCAACTCGTTCCCTCCCCACTGTGATTTCCTCTGGGCTAATTAAAGTGCAGTCTGCTGATGCCTAAATCCTTAGACTCCAGGCCATCTGGAGATTTAAAGGGCCACACACCCGATCAATGCCTGGCTGTCAGTACACAGTATTGTGTTTGGAAACGGCACAATAAAGCTCCTCATCAACTTGAATGCTGGAAAGTTCCTGTGAAAAAACTGGACTAACAAATTTACTGCCATAGATTTATAGACTAGACTTCATCACTCTGCATAAAGAATTGATAAGTTAAGTGATCAATGAATCTCTACAATGTATGGCATAATCGATACGAATTTTGGGAAGAGATAGAAAGACATTAATAATTCACATTTTATGTACGGGTCTGTTTCTAAAGATTAAGGGCTCTATAAATCACACAACAGCCAGGTTATAGCTAGAATACAAATAAAGAAATTGCTTTACTAAATGCAGTATTTAAATTTTAAAAATTAGAAGGGAAGTTAACGTGTTAGGTAGCTCTAACATTTAAAAAAAATATTTGTGAGGTGTTCACAATATTTCACAGTATGGTCTTGCCAGATGTTGGCTGCTTTGTTCTCTAGTCATTTTGCTTGTCCCTTTGTTGATGATTCTTGATAATTACGAAGAAACCTATGTCTGCCTTTGTCAAAATTAAAATCAATATTAGAATCTAGAAAGTGCACCGTTTGGAAATGGGGAGACAAACCATGGACTGAGAGCAAATATTTTCAACACATTTATGTGACAAGGGGCCCAGCGACACTAGAGGAACAGAAAGCACACAGCTAGGAGCCGGTCACTTCCTCGCCAGCCTTCCAGTCCCCCGCGGGGCCGGGCTGGCGGCAGGGGGCGCGCGGCCTCCGCCTCGGTGCCCCAGGGGGCGCGGCGGGACGGGGCGGGGCAGGGCAGGGCAGGGCAGGGCAGGGCAGGGCAGGGCACAGACGAGCAGACGGAAGGACTGCGCGTCCTGCGCGCCACGCACCTCGGGGCGGGGACCGCGGCTGAGCGCGATCGTCTCCTGCAGCCGACTCCCGCCCCGGACGGGATGCGGTGATGCCGTCTGTTTTTCTAGAGCACAAAGGCAAGTCTTTTAAAAAATAATTATGAATAAGGAAACACTCTGCTGCGGTTAAACAAACTCAGTCTAATGTGAGATGATGCCCGTTTCTGCCCCCGCCTCAGAGGCTGCGCGTGCTTTCCCGAGGCCCCGGGACCAGTGCGGTGTCAGACCGTACGCTCACGACTCGATGATCCATTTTTATTAACCCAAGAAACAAGGCTCTGTCCTCACTGAGGCGAACAGCGCGATCCGCGGCTGCCCGGCCCTCTGTCGCTCATCGTTTCTTGCGCATGACCCCCCTTCCTGTACTTCTAGTTTCTGCTCAGTAATGGGACTGGGGATGATAGGTGGTCCCCTCTTACCAAAAAGCGGTGGGTCAGCCTTTTGTACCGCACCACCAGGGGTCTGCCTTTCCCCAGGAACAACGCCGCGCAGAATTCTAACAGATAACCAGCCCCCAGGCAGACGGAGCCGTGACCCTCCAAGCCAGTCACAGCGAGAGGTGTGCGCGTCCCTGCTGAGTGTTCGAGCCACGCGCGCCAGCAGGGGTGTTTTAGGGGCCACAGGGGAAGACAGGCCACGGTGCGCCATCCCCCTGCGTGCGCGCCCCCCGGGTCCTGCCGGCAGCGGCGGGTGAGCAGAACCGCAGGGATGCTGGAGGGAATCCGGGCAGGAACGGTGGAAACATTCATTAGCATTGTAAGGGCGAGATGCTTAAAAATACTGATTGGAAAGATAATCTAGGACAAAAAACAGACAGCCCAGCGCAAGGCAGAGAATGGCGTGAATGTCATGAGCAGGAGAGAAAGGCCAGGCTGACGGAACTTCCCAGCGAGTCCCAATACCAGGCTCGCTGCCAGCACAACGCAGACACAGGAGCGTGCCTGCCACGCACTCACACCTGCCAGGCTGGCCTCCCTCTTGCGTAGGAACGGAGGCAACAGTACAAACTGCACCCATCTTCAATGTATTTAAATAATGGGACGGCTGCAATCAAGGTGGTGAATTGACTTCGCACTCTACTCCCACTACACACATAGACAATTGATACATAAAGTGCATATAGTTTTTCCAGATATGTAAATACAGATTTAAATTTAAAAACTGTAACAACACGGGCAGAGAAGAAGGGCTTCCGTCCACGGCAAGGGAAACTGAGTCAGACGGCGCCGTGGGGCGGCTGCTGAGCGAGGCTTCCGGGGGCCTGTGGGCCATGCCCTGCGCCCCAGTGGGGAGGACGCGGAAGGAGGGGTGGAGACGGAGCCTGCACACACTGTGACCGCAACACTTAGACGGAGGAGTAAAACGGTACGTCCATGGACAGGCAAGACGCTGCTTGAATGCTTGACCTTTTAGTGCGATGGAGAACGTTACCGAGCAATGCATGAAACAATAAGCCTAAGCATAGTGGAGATCAAGGGAATCCCCCAGCGAGGCTGCTGACTCCTTTAAGAGGGTGTCCTTGTACCTCAACAAGACAGTTGTGGAAGGAAACAATTGCTTTGGAAAAGTCCCATTGCTGCAGGGCTGCCAAGAAGAGCCTAAAAACGGTGGATGTTCGTGTAGTCTCTATGACCCACCCTTTCACAGCATCTGCGATTGTACATATAAAGTGTTGTTTAATTTCCTTTACTAAATTATTAACTAGCAATAATCTGAGTATCTGAAAACGTGCCCCCCACACGCACACTCTAGAGAATTTCCCGCGTGAGCGGACGCTCCCCATTCCGTCTGCACCAGCCCCTGACTCTGACTGCCGCCGCCCGCGCTCCACGCCTCGTTCCAGGGAAAGCTGTGCTCATCCCTTTGACTGTCACCTGCCGTATCCGTGGCAGACCCTCTGAGTTACGGCTCCTTCCTCATCTTTGGGATTAGCCCCCTATTACCAAGGGGAGTATTTTATGTAACATAGTTATTTTGAATACATCAATACATGAATGACCTCTGTCAACTTAACCCAATGCAACTCCGTTAGTTTCTGTTGTCCATTGTGTACAGCGTGGATTAAAGAGAATCTCTCAATAACAGCACACTGACCATTAAATCTCTATTCTGTGTAAGGCGTTATCTGTGTGGCCTGTGCTCCATCAGTCCAGCCACAGGCTGGTCATGGCGATGCTAATCTCTGTGGTTCTGAACGGAGAAGAAGAGCAACAGAGAATTTATTGCCCAGTATCGGGGTATGAAATTTAGTGACACCTCTAAGAAGGGGTGTCACTAAAAAATTAAAATATAAGCGTAGAGTTCAAAACTCTTCTCTAATTCTGGAAAGAAAACACTGTTCCAAACTGAAAATACTGACTTGTGCATCACAGAAATCGAGGCGAAATGCTGAGGACTCTACTACAGCATGGAATCTGAGTATATCACTACCCCTGTGCAAATGAATACGATCTATTTAGATATTAAACCATTAGAGATATTTTCCTTTAAAAAAACCTGAAAACCTCCTCTGTATCATGGGATAATCAATTTTGGAATTGGGGGCAGTGGAAGTCATTTGAAATGAAATTCTGTTAAAATTGATTTAACTCATCTTTAGGGTTAGGGTGGAAGAGTGTGAGTCCTATCAGAATGACTCCTATCAAAATCCAACCTATGGAGATTAGACGCATCCAGTTGTCTGCAAAGTGCGGCTATTCATGAAAATGGAAATTCTGAGCATCTTGCACCCTCAGGAGTTTTGATGCTATCAAATTTTGTTGAAATAAACAGAGATTTATTCCAAGTATTTAAATATATTCATTAAAGTGCTCAGTAGGATAAAAAGGATACTGGGTCTCTCCCGTGGTTTCTGTTTTCTCTAAATGCTAATACTTATCACAGTTTATATCCAGCCTTCCATAAATATTAAGGTTTTCAATCACTCCCTGAAATGTCACATACTGGCAGGTCCAAGCTTTCTTATTGTTTTCAGCAGAATGTGGCTCAGTCCTTATCTTTTGACTGCTTTTATCAGTGCTATAAAAATGTGTTACAAGTTATAAAAATAATTAGACTAAAAGCAGTTCCTGTTTACTGATTGCTGACCCTGTGCAAGGCACTGGGCTAAGCACTTCACACCCTTCCCCTCACTGACTCCTCGCAACAGCCAGGCTCTTGGTTAACGTGGGCTGATGCACTAGCTCCCTGTCCCTGCCGTCACAAGCTGCCATGGGCTTAGAGGACCAGCAGCACACACCTGTCTTACAGACCTGGACCAGAAGTCGGTACCAAGTCTCCCTGGGCTGAATTCAAGGGATTGGCAGGGCTGTTTCTCCCTGAAGACTCTGGGGGCTCCTTTTCAGGGCCTGGGTCACTCACAGTCCGCGGGTCCTGACCCTCCTCCCCCACTGGCAAAGCCAGAGTCCCAGGTGGAGCCCTTCGCGAGCTTCTCTGTCTTCGGTTCTCCACAACCCCGTGTTTCTAGTCTCCGCAGTTCCCTGGGGATTACACGGGGCCGGCCTCCTTCATCCAGGAGGGTCCCCCTCTCACGGTCGGCTCATCAGCACCCTCATCCCATCTGCAACCCCGATTCCACTTTGCCAGGTAACTTGACAGTCATGGGCCCTGGGGGGCTAGAATGTAGGCATTCTAGGGGGCGTTATTCCAACAGAGGGCAAAAGTCGGTCCTGAAAGGGATCATCATCATGATCTCTAAGTCCAATGGCAAGAAAGTGGTCATGCCAGGAATTCAACCCAGCTCTGGCTGACCTCATAACCTCCTCCCCTATGTGTTCTCTCAGAAAGTGGCCACTAGTACTGTGTTATTCGGCCAGGAAAACGAAGGGACCCGACACGTGCCTCAATGCCAATTGAAAGGGAAAAGAAAAGGTAATGTCTTTGCACAGTTACTCGGTGTTCAGGAAAATCAAGTTACTTGACTGCAATATTTTTCACTTTTCATCCACTTTTCTGATTCAATACACAGCTTATAAGGGTTTTCTTTCTTATTTGCAAAACTCCAATTACAAGAGTGGAGGATGTGCCTCTATTGAGAAGATGCACAGCGTGAGCCTTTAAGTCAAGTCAGTTGCCACTGATGATGCACTTGGCTGCTGTTATGTTGCTGGAGTCATGCTATTTTTTACCTGTAGGTTTTCAAACTTAGTATCTCTTCTTTTACAAAAACCTACTATGCCTTTAGGGCATTGTATTAAGGGGCATTGTTCTTTATTATGCTTCTGCCACTTGCTATTCATGAGAATTTGGGTAAACGACTTCTTCAAACTTCAGTCTTTCCATCTATAAACCAAGAGTCGTGACAGTATGTATTTCATAGAGATTATATGTATATTAAAATGTATAGTTCATTGCATGTCCCCTAACAAAAGTAGCCAATAAATATCACTCACATTATTTTTGGCAAATCTTTAGCAATGTGTTTAGATATATAGGTCAGATTAATTGTACAATACCTATCTTTTTTTTCAAAAGCAGTATTTACTAACCCAAAGTCATTTACTAACGTCATTCTTGAATGACTTTAGATTTTAGTATCACTCCTTGCATTATTTCCAAACTTCATGCACTTTTAAAGGAAAAGCAATATGTAAATGGCATATAAGACAGCATTTTTATCTCCTTTTTCTCATTTTTATTAGGTGTCTGTTGCTGTTACATATCCATGCGTAGGCATGCACCTAAATGAGTGGCATTTTCAGTTCTGCGTAACAAAGGCTTATTTGCCCTGGCGACTTGTGGCCATTGTTCTCTGGCAGTGCTGTTGTCTGCATGCCCCATAGAATTTCCTAGGCCGACAGCAAATTCCTCAAAGCCCATAAAAGCTATGAGTGTAATGATGCCACGTGTTCATCCTGTGAAGGATGCAGCTCCAAACTCCAGGAGAGAATTGGTCTCCATTTCATGTCTGGCCCGTCCTAGGAATTTCTACAGACTCTATCAATGTGAATTAATTTTGGTCGACTTTGAGGTTTCATGAAGCTCAATAATATCTGGTCAAAAAATTGTTATTTAGATAGCAAATGCCCTCCTTGTGACATATTCTGGCATCCAGCTCGCATGTCCATGGACTCATGACGCCACATGAGGGACAGTGGAAGGGGAACACACCTGCCTACCCACCGGCTGCATTGCTCCATCATTTGTCCTCACGGGGCAGGGTGGGGGGGAGATAATGGGATGGGTGGGTTAGGGAGAGAGGCTGAGCACACTGGGCTCTGGTCCTCCCGGGCCCCCTCTTTGCAGATTTGTCCAGGGCAGACTGGGTATATTCTGGTCCCTGCTCAGCTCTGGGACCAGCTCATCAGGACACGCTGTGCTCTTGTGAGGGAAGCTGGTAGTTCTCCAGTGCACCCTGTGTTTGGACAGATCCACCTGCTCGATTCAGAAGTGAAGTAACAGCCAGTCAATTTGGTTGTACATCTGCAAACAGCTAATAAAATTAATGGCAGTCTTATTTTTCTGTCTCCTCTGTCCTGTCTCCTAGTTGGCCCCAGATTTGGAAAATGCAGAGTGATCTTATTGAATGCATCTCTTTCCATGCATCTTTCAAAATAATTTTTTAAATATCCTTTATTAGTTTTATATTCATAATTGTATACATAATTTTGCTCTGTTTTTAACTCCATGGCCTGTTCTTATTCTTAAAGAGAAAATACCTCCCTATTATTGAGTTCCACTATTGTAATATCTTTCTCTCCTTTAGGAAAGTCCCAGTTGCCATGGAGAAAATCAAAATACATGTCTAAATCATCACTTATCATAAATTAGAGACAATTATTAATTCAGGAGAAATAATATAATATAATGTAATGTAGTATTTAAAATCTAAATACCAAGAGAAGAAAGAAAAACTATATTGGTTTAATTTATTTTATTTTATTTTTTGTAGCTTGCCCATCTCTCCACTAGTTTCTCTATTTTTTCCTAAAGGTATTGTCTCAGAAACAAAAGTTCTCTGAAATGCCATCACTTTGCATAAATTTCACACACTGATGCATAGCATGGAACCATTTCATAAAATAAAATGTGCATATTATTGGGAATAACTTTAAAAATAACCTCTGGAATAGCCACTGCAAAAAGCCCAACTACTTATTATTGCCATTTGGTACCTACTATCATTTTCCCACTAAGGCAAGAAAACCTGGGTACAATGTTCTGTGCCAAACAGATTGCACCCATAAAAACACCAGTTATGTGCCTGTGTGAAGGACCCAAACACCAGAGGTGGGGAAACCTGCAGGCAGAGGGTCATGTAAGAAAGTCGTTGGATGGAATGCAAAGTATGTGGTTCCTTTCTGTTCTCTATTGTGCAAGCTGTGATATATTTGCTTTTTTCCTTATTCTGATTACTTTGCAAAGGACACATGACATAACTTAAGGAAATGTAACAAACAGGGCACTACACAGGGAACAGGGGTCCCCCCTGCCCCTCTCCCGCACTGTCCTTGGGCACCGGGCGCGAAGCCCCTGAGCGGGCTCCTCCTAGCGGCAGTGGAGGCACAGGACCCAGCTGTCCCTCCCACGCCTGGGCGGACTCTTAGAGCCCACGCGCCAGCGGCTCAGTGGACAAGGAGCGTTGGGCACCAGGGAAGCAAAGTCACGCCCGAAGTCTCTGCAGGGCCAGACTGCTTGACGCTGTGGAAAGTATGGACTTGATTTCACTAGGCCTCAGTTTACCAACCGGAGGTGAGGACTAATAGCCAAAACCACATCTTACTTTGACATTTAGGAGGACTCAATGAAGGAATATTTTATATGTCTTTTTTAGAGTCCTTATTCTATCTTCCAAAACCCCACTCAAAAGATACACAAGTAATTTTTTAATAAAACATAAATGCACAAAAGCAAAGATTAAGGGAAATGTATATAATGTTTATGTTTATTTATATATTATACACTTAATATATAATATACTAATATTACACATTGATTAGTATGCTAATTAGAACACTATACTAATAGTATGCATACACACTGTATATGTTAGTATGCTATTAGTATAAAAATACACTATTTTTTTGGCAAGATAAAAAGCAAATGAAAGAACCATAATTGATTTAACATTGAGGAATCGACTAAACTTCAGCTTTGCTACGGAGGTTGTTACTCCCACAAGAGCTCCAAAAGATACAGGACTTGGAGTGACCAGCTACCACACAAGGAGATACAGCTGTGGCCCAAATGGTGGCCAGCAGTGTCCAGTATCACAAAAAATACAAGGAGAAAAAGGCTGAGGGTTTTCAAACTCAGCGTCCCAACCTGAATGGAAACGTGTGTAAGAGCAGAGAACTACGGACGCCCACTTTTCAACCTGTCCTTAACCAACTGCCCACAGCAGTGGGTGGCATTTGTTGGAGATTTGGTCCAAAGAGCTCTGACCATGGGGTGTGCAGACCAGAGGAGGGTGGGGACCGAGGGCTGGCTGCACACTGCACGGCTGAGGGAGAATTTACCACCAGACTCTAGAGCCCCTACGGCCTCACAACTGAGCCCCAGGAAGCAGACGGTCAGCCTCACGCACACCTGGGCCCTGCCCCCTCCTCTTGGAAAGCAAAGTAAATGACTCTCCCTGGACACAGCAAAGTGCTGCAGGAGAAAGACCCAGGGGTCAGCTTTTGAGGGCCCGCTAAGGGAGGAATGGGGCCGGGGATCAGAGGACAGCAGGGGAGCCCAGCAGAGCTCAGGCCCTCACCCAGTCCCGTGCACACAGAGTGTCCAGGCGGCACTTGTGGGGCTCCCATTAAGCACCAGGAGGTTGAGAATAGTCTCTAACGGGTTGCAATGCGACATAAACTAAGAGAAAAGCATATTAATAGAACCATCCGAGGTTGGAAGAAAACCTAAGAAGAGAAACAAGAAAAACTGTAACATAAATACTCAAAGAGGTAGGAAGTTGTAGTCTTCATATACTGGGAGAGATGAAACAAGAAAAAGCTAATATCAAAATATAACTCTTAATAGAAAACTTAGAAGACTAAATTGAAGAAATTTCCCAAAATTTAGAATAAATTATTTGGACCCATCAGTTACATGTTAGTTATTTCTCCTAAGGCAGTGATTTTCAACGGGTGCACCACAAGAATTTTTAAAATATGCAATACCTGACTACTGAGTCAGGGGCACCCACCTCTTCTCCTTCAGGGGAGTCCAACCTTTTGGCATGTCTGGACTACACTGGAAGAAGAGCTGCCTTGGGCCACACGTTAAATACATCGCAACATGTAATCACAAAAGAATCTCATAATGTTTTAAATTTATGATTTTGTGTTGGGCCACATTCATAGCCATCCTAAGCTGCATGTGGCCTGTGGCCTGTAGGTTGGACTCCCCTGCCTTAGATTGTCAAATAAAAAAAAAATGACAACAGCCACACAACACAACACTATCCATCTGGTGTGAAAGCTCCATCTTGAATCATAAATATACAGGTCATATAATAGAGCTGCATCTTATTTCTAAATAAATTTGCATCTGATTGTTAATCCTTGGCATCAGAAATCCTTGTATAGAAGTACAGGCACCTGGTATTTTTAAGTCACATTAGAGCAACAAGGGTAGGTAATTACTATTATTATCATTTTTTTGTAAATCCATCAGAATTATACCTGTTATTTTTGTCAGATCAGTAAAACATATTTTCTGGTGTGCCACAGAATTTAATAATTAGTTTATGTGCCTTGAGATGTGAAAGGTTGAAAATCGTTGTCCCGAAGAATTAACAGGAGTAAACTAACATGTCACTGAAGTGTTTCCATGAATATACTATTAGAAACAAGATAAAGTGCCTATTTTATCTGTTGATTACAGATACATTGGTACCACACCACTTGGCCAGAATATATGCTGAAACTATGGACAGTAAGAACACAAGGCTGCAGCCTTGGAGGGAGGGAAACTCAAAGCGAGTTCTGTCCAACTTCCCGACTGCACCGCGGAGAAGGACACTGAGTGAGGGCAGGAGTGCGGGCGGCGAGACGCTGGGGTCTGCAGAGTGAGGCGGCCGGGGCGGGGGCATCCGAGCAGAAAGACAGCCCCACAGATGGGTGTGCGGGTCCCCTGAGTCCATGGCCGAGGACGGGGCAAAGGCAGGCTTCCCCCGGTAACTTGAGCGCTGAGTAGAAACACTATAAAAGTATCTGGAGAAAACTACAAAATGATCATTTTTAGATAATTTTTACCTTTTTTTCAAAGATAAAGCATTAAAGGCTATGTATTTTCCTCAAAGAACAGCTTTTTCTGCCACTGTAGATTTGATATGAGTATTCTGAGTCTCCACAGAGTACTATTATATTTTTTATTTGTTCTTTAAAATGGGGTTTATTAAACTCTGTTTAGGTTGTTAATTTAGTAGAGGGAATATGAGCAGAATCCTTCTTGTAAAATTTCTATTTTGGAGAATTTTCTTCCTTATCAAATATATGACCTCTTTTCATTGTTGATTTTATTTCTAATTGTCTAATGGGCATAAATGAGGAAAATATATCCTAACTAGGAAATAAGAACATGAATATGTGTTTGTGCGTGTTCATGCATATAAAACATCAAGGTTGCCAATTCTATTATCCTAATCATTATGTAATCATATATGTAATATAAATAGTTGTGTGTAAGTATTCTTGCTTTGTTATCTACTTTATCTTTTCATTTCTGAAAGGCATGGATTTAAGAATTATTTTATAATTGTATTTTATCAAGTACAAAACAAAATAATTACCCATCAGTGGGTGACTACTTAAGCAAACCATGATTAAATCATTACATGTTATAATAAATGACATACTACATATTATTATAAGATATACCATGTATTATACATTTTAATCATTATATGTTTATATAATCATATACATCTGTAATAGAATATAAAGCAGCTAATTGATAATTTGAAATTGATCTTTTATTGATATGTATTATGCCAAATATATAAAGGTAAAAAAGTTATAAAGCCACAGCTATTGCATAATCCCATCCTTAAGTAAATGTATGTTATATGCATGTATATGTTTAAGTAGTTATGCATAGAAGTTTGGAAGGACATGCCTCAAAATGTGAAAAGTGGTGATTTCTGAATTTGGAATATATCTGATTTTCAATTTTTCCTCTATATTTCACTGTTTGTCTGATTTTTATAAGTGTATTGTATTTTATAATCAAACAAAAAAAACTACTTTCATTTTGCAATTAAATCACTAGATGAAGTGGCTGTCATGAATCATGGTCCAAGAAGGAAAACTATTCTTAAATAATATACTCTTGTGTACCTAAGTTCCATAAACAAAACCAAAAAACAAATCATATTCATGGGCTGGTGAAAGATGGCCAACAGCCAAATGCAAAGGTTACTTCATCTGAGACTCTGAAGCACTATGGCAAATACTGCTGTGTTTATTGAAAAGTTCTTGCATTATTTAAAAAATGTAATATGCACATTCTCAAGCTGTAGCTTTGTTTATATATTTTCTCTAAAGATATGCTCTCAAGTAATAAAATATATTTATAGCTATATTTGCCAGCTCCATCTTTACAAATAAGTAGTGTTTTTTTTCATTGTTCTTTCCTAAAATGCATTAGAGACTATAGATATTTAACGGTAACTTTTATTTTGCTTATGTGAGTCTTACATGATGCAATAAATTACTGTACTTTTTACACAGAGGAGTTTTAATTCTATAAGTTGTTTACTTTGGGGTAAAGATTTATTAAGTCATGCAAGTGTATATAAGCTTTACTATAGCATTTTTGATGACAAATCATATAATAAATTGTATTATTTCTATGATTTTTATTTTCATGAAATGAGGAATTTAATTGGAAATCTGTTCATGGATTTTATTTCATTACTGAGGCTATATTACCTACTGGAATGGGGATAAGATATACGATTTTAATTTTCTGAGCTTTTGATGAAGAATGCTTTGTAACTTTTACATGACATATATCAAATCAAAATTTACTATTCTGTTCCATCTAGTAAATGCGTCCACACCATATGGTTTCTACATGCTAGTTTGACTGCCATGTGTCATGGTCTTTTTTCCACTTATTTAGCATACAAAACAAATATACAAATTCTAGACTCAGGGCATCTCTAATCTTGTATGATAAAGGGTTCACTCCTATTTTTTTAAATCAGTCTTTGAAAACAGGTTTCCAAGGAACAGATTAACCTTAAAAAATCACATCAGATATAAAATGCCAGTATTCATATTTCCTCAGGAAGACTAGAAGACCGTTGAAGGGAATTTAATTGATTTACAAATGACTTGTACTGACTCATGTATAAAACATCATAATAAGAGCAGGGGTTTATCATGAAAACTGCACTGAAATCCTAAGTCCAATACCTATCATTAGGGGATTAGAGCCTTACGCATTACACTGTCCTCAAAGCCAAGGGAGTTGTCTAGTCTCATTTCCGGCAGTTTTTGAGTGTGATTTCACTGGATACGTGGTGATTAAATGTCTTGTTGCTATCCATTTCTGGGAGGATTAACTCCATTTAAATGAATTCTCTTTCTCAATATTTATTTCAACTAATTCCCTAGACTGTCTTGGCTCATGTTTAAATAACTCAGGAACTTATTTCATGTGGAAAATCAAGAAACTTAAACTTCAAATTTCAGTGTTATTAAGCTTTTCTTCCCAAGCAATCTAATGATAGGGTGTCAGCGCTAAGGCAGTAACAACAACGAGGAGAGCACTTAATGAGTCTATGAATATGCAAGATAGGAGAGAGCTGAGGTAGAGACCCTGTAGCTCTCCCTGCCCTGCTCTTCTTTGATTTAATTCCACAATTTCTGCAATGCACATTTGTAAAACAGCCTCCTCAAAGATGTGTTCAAGACATCTCTATACACTGAATAAACTTTATTAATAAATTGGCAGTTTCATCCTTATTCATTATGTTACTAACACGCAGGAAATCCATCCAAGTGAGGTGCTATGGATGGCCACCTGCAGAGACCTCCCTGCAAGTAGCCAGAGTCCATCAAGAGATCTGAAGCTGTGTTCACACGCTCTTCACCATTATTGTTCTTTTTCATAATATATATATTTTAATATTTTGTGGTAAAATATTAACCATTTTTCATTGTAGACCACCTTCCACCTCCAGAATTTTTCATCTACCCAAGTCAGACTCTGTCCGCATGAAACAATAACTCCCCACTTCCCCTTTCCTCTGATCTGCCGCAATCACCATTCTGTTATATTTGCTTCTATGAACCTGACCCCTCTAAGTACCTCCTATGAGTAAAATCGTATAATCTGTCTCCTTTCATAGCTAGCTGATTTCAATTAGCATCATATCTGTAAAGTTTCTCTGTGTTGTAGCATGTGTCAGAATTCCCTTCCTGCTCAAGGCTGAAAAATATTCCATTTTACCTATAGACCGTGTTTTGTTTACCCACTCACCTGTCAATGGACAACTGGATTGTTTCCACTCTTTGGCTATTGTGAATCGCACCGCTGTGAACATACGAGCACAAATATCTGTTCCAGTCCCTGCTTCAGTTCTCTTGGAAGTACACCTAGCAGTGGTGATTTAACTTTTAATTTTTGAGGAACCATCATACTACTTCCACCAAGGCTGTACCATTTTATATTTCCACCAGCAACGTAGAGGTTTTTCAATAGCCTCACATCCTTGCCAGCACTTCTAATTTCCCATTTTATTTGGGGGGGGCATTGTTGATATGCTTTAAATAATAGTCATCTGAGTGGACGTGAAGTGGTGTCATTGTCCTTTTAAGAACAGCCATCTGGAGAAGCTACTACTGAAAACACTCAGTCAGCGCTGGCACTACAAATAGGGAACATTTTCGTCCGTTTTTCTTACATTACATAGCATGGAAAACAGCTCACGGACCCCCTTAAGGGACACCAAAGGCTCTCCTCCTTCATCCTGACCCTCAGGCCGGCTCATTCCTCCTTTCAACGAGGCGCACAGAGCGTTTGCCACTTTCCTGCCATCATTCCCGGCAAAAGCAAGGGAGCTCACAGGTAGAAGAAACAGACAGTTGAACAAACGGTCGAAGTTGCCAGGAAGGGCAAGTCTTCCGCGGCCCAGGCCCAGGAGGCCAGGGAGACCTTTTGCAGGAAGCAGTGACTACGGCCGCCCTGGAGGGAAGATGGGTCAGCCACACGCGAGAAAACGCCCGCGCCGGCAGAGCTTTCCTAGGACTCCGGCAGCTCCGGGTTCGTTCACCGCCCCGGACAAGACGCAGCACAGGGCGCGGGCAAAGCACCGAACGGGCTGCCTCGAAAGCACCAAAGAGGCCCAAGTGGTACCAAAACCCTAGCCTGTGTCCCCGCTCCTCCACCCGCGCAGCGAGGCAGTGTCCTCTGTGCTTCCGAGCAGAGGCGGGGGCTGCAGAGAGAGCCGGCCCTGCGGCCGGCACGGCAGCGACGGATGAATACTCGGTGCTGAGCGCCCCCACGCGGCCCAGGCCAGCGTCGTGGGCTCAGTCTCTGCACGAGCCCTCGGAAGGGCCTCGCACGGGCCCGAGGTGCCCGCTGCCGAGGCCGCTGAAAGAGCAGCCCCTCCGCGGTGGCTGCGACATTCGTGGATCCCCCCAGTTCTGGACGCTGCACACACAAACGCCCTGTGCCGGTGCGGCCAGGCTCCGCCGAAGGCTTCCGCCTCATCCTGGCACGTGGTGGTCCCCGGCCGTCCCTGCGGACACTAGGCCTCTTGGGCGGGAAGCTGCACACGCGGCCTCCGGGAGCGGCAAGACCTTGCCCCGGCGTCCACGCGTCCGGCCCCACGAGGCCTTCGCACAAAGATGGCGGCAGGAGTGGGTCTAAGGCCCGCCCCAACAATGCCGACTGCGAGTTGACGGATGTCACCCGCAGGCATGGTCCTTGCAGATGGGACCCGTTCTGAGCTGCGGGCGGGCCCCGAACCCGCGGAGGGCGCTCTGGAAACACGCGCCCGCGGAGCACCGCTGCGACCGGCTCCCGGCGGACAGGCGGCGGGGCAGCCGCCGAGCGAGCGGGTGATGGGCTGTGAGCAGGGGCAGCGACCCTGCGCCGGGCACTGAGAAGTCCGCGGAGCGTCGCCGCCCCGTTCCCATCCCGGGCATCCACCGTCCGACGAAGAAGCCACGCGGCCAGAACTAAGGGCGCCCCCTTCAGGCCGGGCTGCTCCGCTCTTGACCGCCCGCGTCCACCGCCGGAACGAGGGCTCCTGGGAGCGAGCTGAGGACCGCAGCCGGGTCCCTGCACCCGAGGCGGAGCTCCCCCAACACCTCGGACAGCGACAGCGAGCGGCAGGCGGGCGGGGCCCCGCGCCGGGCAGCAGGGGTGGGGAGCGCTGAGGGGGTTGAGGGGGCTGAGGGGGCTGGGCCGCGGGTGGAGCGCGCGGGCAGAGCGGCGGGCTGAACGCCCAGCGCCCGTCCCGGAAGGGGCGCACATGCTGACTGAGTGAGGCCTGCGGCGGGTCGGGGAGCAGGAACGTCCTTCCTCAGGACCGCCCGCCGGCCGGCGCGCCCAGCGGCCTCAGCGCCCTCAGCCTGGCTGGGGCCGAGCCGGCCCACTTCCGCCGGCGCCCTGGGTGCACTTCCGGTGGCGCCTCCTGGCGCTTGGCCTCGCACCCGCCCACAGCGTCCTGCTGGCTCTGCCTCCCTGTCGCCGGGGCCACCAGGAGGGACTCTGTACCCAGGTACCGTCACTGAGGGGCCTAGTGTGGACTCGCGTGTTGACGCCGCCGCTCCCGCCCTGAGTGTGTGGGAAGCCCGGGTGCCGCTGCACCAGCGCGCGGGTGGTGAGGAAAGGAAGGTGGGAGGAACACGTGGCCTCCCCGGCAGGCGGGTAGCAGCGACTCGGACACGTGCTCCCAGCGCCCGAGGGAACGACTGCGGAGGGCAGAGCCACGGGGGACGCGGCACGTCCGAAGCCGCTGCCACTCTGTATGCGGGCGGGGGGAGGCGTCCTGCCTGGCGGCCTTGCGCTGGCGACGGCTGGGGAGGTGGGGTGGCGGAGCTCTGCGATGGCCCTCCCCAAACACCTGCTGCGGCTGCGGCAAAAGTGATTTCCCAGCTCCGTTGATCTTAAGAGGCAAAGGTTACCTGTGTGGGGTCCTGACCCAGGCAGGTGCGCCCTTGAGAAGCAGAGACTTTCCTGGCCACCCGCAGAAGTGAAGACAAAAGAGATCTGACACGCCAGGAGGATGTGACATGCCACAAGGACATGACACACCAGTAGAATCTGTGACATGCCATGAGAATATGACACGCCAGTAGAATTTGTGACATGACAGAACCTGTGACACACTATGAGGATGTGACACACCAGTAGAATCTGACACACCATGAGGTTGTGACATGACAGTAGAATTTGACATATCAGGGCAATGTGACACACCAGTAGAATCTATGACACCCCAGGAAGATGTGACACGCCAGTAGAATCTGAGACACCAAGAGGATGTGACATGCCATGAGGGTGTGACACACCAGTAGAATCTATGACATGACAGTAGAACCTGTGACACACTACAAGGATGTGACACATTATGAGGATGTGACACGCCAGTAAAATCTGTGACACAGGAGGATATGACATGCCAGTAGAATCTGTGACACTCCAGGAGGATGTGACACTCCAGTAGAATCTGACACAGCATGAGGATATGACACACCATGAGGATGTGACATACCAGGAGAACCTGTGCCCTGACAGGAGGATGTGACACACCAGGAGGATGTGACATGCCAGAAGGACCTAAGGCTGGCTTTATGGGTAGAGGGGCCATGTGGAGAGAAAGGCAGGCTGCTCCAGGCCGAGACCAGCAACGCTGTCCCTGTTATACAGCCTGGAGCTGAATCCCGCCAGCAGGCTGGATGAGCTGGAAGAGGCGTCTGACCTAGAACCTCCAGATGTGAACCCAGGCAGATGACACCTTGATTTCAGCTGTATTAGACCCGAAGCAGCTGACTCGCGTGCTGACGCTGCCACTCCCACCCTGAGTGTGTGGGAAGCCCAGGTGCTGGACATGTGACTCATGCAAACTTTGAGATAATAAATGTTTTGTTTTAAGCCACTGGTTATTTGTTATTCAACAATTGGGAAGTAATACAGTAGAGGACTAGGGAAGGAAATGAATCACAAGTTACTCATTTAAAGAATTAATATGTTTGGATGTCTTAGGAATTGATTGACAGCAACTGCCCTCAATAAGAGCTGAACAAAGTCTTGAAGTTTCTGCTTCATGCTTGGAAACTCACCATAAACCAGCGCTCATTAATGTTAAGATGACAGAGTTCCAGATTTCATCCGAAGGGTAAGTTGACACCTATCTCCTTGTAGTTTTCAGCTCTGAGTCTTTGATCTAAGCTGGAGGATAATGAAGGGTAGAATGTTCAAAGAAGCTACAGGGCCAATGTGTCCACTTCCAGCAATAGAGTTTAATTCTGTCCGTTAACCACAACAGAGGTGATTAAGGAACCAGCATTTGCTAAACTACTTTGGGCAAGTTGCCTTCTGTAAAATAAGCCATTTGGTCCTCACAAGGTAAGGATGTCCATTGTACGTAGGATGGAGTCATATGTAACCCTGAAGAGGGTTAAGTGAGCTATCCCATGTGAAACTGCTGTGACTTGACAGAAACAGAATGCAGTGCTCATCGGCACTGCTTTCCACTATACTTGTCCTTCTAAAGAAGGTTACAGTTTCCTGGTGGAGTTGTCTTTGGGGAATTACGTAAAGTAATCCATTAAATCATTGATCAGAACTCTTACAGAGAGGAATCAATGTTTAAAAGGCTTTTGTTGTTATTTTATTAGTATTTTCATCCCGTCCAAAATTATGTTGGCATTTTAGGAGGTCATGTATATTTCACAAGGTTAATTCATACTCTCGAAGTCTGTGGGACAGAAGTGCATGTCCCAGTCATAGGAGGTCAGCAATTCCAAAGGAGAGAGACATCTGGGAGCCATTTAATAAATTGATTCTGTTAAGTGAAGAAGATAATGATTCGATTGTATACATAATGCTAATCCCCTAATTACTCTAACTTGCTCAAGCATCTGGAGTGCAAAACTGACTCAGTCTTTTCATAACTTTTATTGTTTCCTGTTTTATGTTAGTTAAGTTGCATACCACACTTGTGCCATGTAGCACACAGCTTGATACTTTGTCAGATCCATCTGGCCTAAGCACCATTGGCATTTATCCATGTTTTCTATTTTTTAATTCTGTAAGTATAACCATTTTGCCATTTTTTAACCATCTTTAATGGTTGACTGGTAGTTGCCAAATGGGGCAGGGCAAGGGCTGGGGATGGGTGAAATGAATAAATATCAAAATTCATGAATGCTCATACATGCACAAAGTAACATATTGAATTTCAATTTCAGTTAAAAAAAAATCCCTTCTCAGAAATCTACTGTAGAACTTGGAATTCCACTTTGAGAAACCAGCACTTTTTGTTTTGAGGTGAAAGTCATCAGTCAGAACTCTAATATCTCCTCGGGAGGGTCGTGGACTCATTACCACAGTCATGTGGTTAGCCTGCATATCCTTCTGAGGACCTGCAGAGGCCTTTTAGAAAGGACAGAATGGGACAGTCCATTAGGGCTGGGTCGGGGGTGGGCAGGGGAGGGTGGAAGCACAGATGGCATGGTATAGGTTGGTGTTTACCTGGAGCCTGCGCATTGAAAAACCAAAGTCAACATCTCATATAGAGTGATGCTGGTTAGCTTCTCAGTGCATTTAAGCAGATGTAAAATGTGTAGTGATTTACTTTGACATTTGCTCATAAGATGTGTATGTGTGACATGTTAATTTTTTTGGTTACTGTGGAGCAAAAGGGAAAGGAAGCATCAGTTGCGCTGAACGTATAGGTTCCTTTTCCCCTTTAAAAGTCAGGCTTATATTTGTTTAGAGCTTCCAGTGTTGGTTAGTTCTATAGTAAAGAGCAGAATCAGATATCTAATATTTAGTGTACCTTTGGAAAGAAACATGTTACCTGTTCAAATGTATATTCCTTTGTAAGTGTTTCTCTTCTCCCTTCTTCTGTATAGTCAAGAGATGGAAAATAGATTTATTTTGCATGCTGCCTCCAATTGACTGATTGGTATTGGCCCCCTGAATGCAAATCTGAGGCTAATTCTGAGAGCAAGCCCTGTTCAGAAGTAAAGAATGTCGTGGTAGATTACCAGGAGTACCATGGGCATGGAGAAAAGTGTTCATATGCACACTGTGCACCCAGAACCACATCTTTTTCATCTCAGTTCCTGGAAAGAGAGCATTAGTTGTGGATGTTGTAAAAAACTCTAGCTCATCTCATGGTTTCTAGGTGTTTCAGGTTGAGATGAGGAAGAGGTCCCCTCCACGTTAAAGCCATCCCACTAACAGCCAATGCACTTCTCTAACCAGAGTGAGGCTTGCACACTCAGACACTCCACCAAGCAGAAAGCACTTGGCGTTTCAATAAAATACGCAGAGTCATGTCAGTAACTGACATAGGTCACTGGTTTAACATGCAGTTTTGGAGAGAGCATCATTTAACTGTACACTGTTGTCCCATTGCAGACATTGCAGGATGATGGCAGGCATCCCGTAGTCCATCTCACCCCGGTGCAGTCTCCGCCTCCTTCTGTCTGTGGGTGTTAGCATCATTCTGTGCTTAGACTTGCAGAATTAACTCTGTACTGTGCTGCTCTGCTGTTAACCTCCCCTCCCCCTCCAGTACTTTCCTCATGGTGAGAGCTACCATTTTGCTTTGGGGCACACCCTGTGGTTTTATGATCATTGTTATGAGTACTGTCATTAAATATTGCTGGTCAGAGGCCTGTTGTTGCTGATATCTTCCTGAAGTAAGCAGGGAAACGGGAACGGTTCTTACCCTTGGAACCACAGATACTTGGGTTTATTTAATCTTTACTTGAAACTCTATAGAAACCACTCAAATGTTAAAATAAAAGGGAGCTTTCTTTTTGTAATTAGATAACTCCACACAAAAACAGGGGTGACTGCATGTTCCTTTTGGCAGGGGTTTACAGTGCTCTGTACCTGCCATCGCATGGTGTTTTAACTGTTCCCTCCAAGAAGCTGCTAGAGCTTTACCAAAATCCAGGGAACAGTGACAGAACTGAGTGCTCCAGCCCGGTAATGCCAGTGCTCCTGGCATGGGTTATTCCCACGCTTCATCCCCTGTTTGCTAATGGAAACGATGAATGAGATTTGCCTGATAACTCTCCACTGCAGTGTCTGTTGACTGTATGAGGAATGTGGACAGTCACACATATGGGCCTATCTACACACCAAACCGGCGAACAGTTTCATCCCTATTTCCTTCTTTACGCTGTCAGTGAAGGAACAGGAGAAGATTCTAGGCTTTGGGACATTTGTGAAGATAAGCATGTCACACTTTTTGAATTATGGATTTAGATACCTGTTCCTGAAAGGTAAGGGTAAGTAAATCCAGATAGCACACATTGGAAATGGATAGAGGTATTGGCAAATCATACACATCACTCCAGAATGCTTAGAAAATGAAATATGTTACTCCCAAGGGAAAGAGTTGCTTTAAGTTTCAGTTTTATTAGAATGTGATCATCATTTCCAACACTATTTTAATCTTATATTTCTAAAGCAAATCTATTTGAAAGTTGATACATATTAATAATGACCACCAGGAGCATCCATGCCTGTCATCTTCTCAGTCAAAGAAAGCTTTGCAGATGTTCTTGGACATTGTTGGGAGGATATATTCCTTGGAGGAACTGAGGTGTTCATCTGGGAAAGTACTGAATGCAGCTACTACTTCCACCACTGATGGTAATAATGATAGCAGTATGAATTCATCAAATGGCTCACTGTGCGAAGGATGTTATAATAATCACCTCATCCAATCATCAAAGAAACATGAGGTAGATACTGTTATTTTCTGTTTGGCTCTCAGGTAAAGAAATTGAATTTCAGAGGCATCAAAAAACCTGCCCAGAATCAAGTAGCTGGCAGTGTGAGGGCCAAACTCAGACATCGTGTTATTCAAAAGTGCAAACTCTAAGCCACTATTCTTCATCCTGTCTTTACCTTCATACTTTATTCTTCTGCTTCCAAAAGAATGTTCAGGCAAAAATGCTTGAAAATCTCAGAAGGGGAGACTGCACCCCAAGGACTAGTAACAAAATTGGGCAGAGCAAGAAAAGTCCACAAGTGGAGGAGAGTGGTTGGGCATCTGGAAAATGCCAAGGCTGCTGGCAAGAAGATTGGGCCAGAGTGAAATGGGAAGTGACTGCAAGTTTGCAGTGAGGGCCCATGTGTGGTTGGGACTTCAGGTAGGGAGAGCTTATAGTGTATGTATAACACGGAGAAGAAATCATGTGTCACTAAAGTATAAGGAAGTCTCAACCTTGGCTACTGATTTTTTAAAAGACATGACTTTAGAAAGTAATGCCAGAGGGAAACACTCTGGATAGGCAGGCGCTTATGTGTGGAACACAAAGAACTATGAGAAATTCAGCTGAGACCAAGATTTCTTCTAGACAGTAAAAATGAGGAAATCAGTTTCACCCATAAAATGAGGAGGCTGTGGGGGAAAAAAGGCAAGAGCTCTGTTTCATCTCAAAATTGATCTTTTCAGCCACATCTAAGTGATGAGGAACTGTTTAGAAAGAATTACCCACAGTGGATGGCCATGGTTTCAGGGATCAGGATAAACCATGAAGTTTTTCTTCCCAGTTTTCTCTCTAATGAAAGTACTGACCTCTCAAGAAGAGTTTCTTAATCAAACCTCTTAATTATCTGTTGTTTTGCTGTATTCTTGGTCTGCTTCCATTTCTTCCAGTAAGTTCTTAGTCTACTTTCAGTTTTCATAGTACCTTGTAGAGAAGCAAACAAAACTAGGAAAAAATATGTGCAGCAATATAAAACCACCTTTAAATATTTGCTGCTATGTTTCCTCCTGTATTGTATTTGGTAAAATTTAAATATATTTATATAAAAAATAAATATATACATTTGAGATACAATAGCTTCCCTTACAAATGGTAACATTTTACATATAATACATATTGCATATACCATCCACTATTTGAGCATTATAGCAAATTCGTGTGACTCATTATTTGTTTTAGAAATTAGGACTAATTTACAATAGATTTCTTGACATAGTTTTAATTATTTTTAAAGAAAGTGAAATCATTCTGAGACCTGTTCTTTTCACTCCCCAAAACATTGATCAATGTACTGTTTTTAATTGATGTTTTTACATGGATTTATATTCAAGATAAACTTATCTTCTAATGCACCTTTGAGGGATGACTCCTATTAATATAACTGTCAGTAGCCTAGCATGCAGTTGAAGAGAAAACACAATACTGTGGGAAGGGAGGCAGGAAAGGAGGGGATGGTATTATATATCTCTTTAAATTGCATTGATCAATGTAAGCAGTGTACTCAAGTGTTTCTCTAATTTGAATAAACAATTTTATAACAGACATTCTTGTTCATTTAAAAATTAAAATCAAAATAAAGGGGGAAATGGAGACTAAAAACATCACAGGGGAAAGAAAATGGAAACGGCATTTATTAAAAAGATAATAATGGTGCTCTCTGCCTGGGAATTTCAGAGCTCTTCATTAAGTGTTAGCTCAAAGGGCTCCCACCTGTTGATTCATTTAGTCATTTCCTTCTGGGACAGTTAGAGGCCTAGAGGCATAAAATGTAATATACATCGTCATGGCAAGGAGAATAATACTGTGGGTGTGTTTTGCACCAGCCATACTCCCAAAAGGCAAGGTATAATTGTGGGCCACACACACCAGGTAGGCTGTCCCCAGGGATCACTAAAGATGAGGTTGAGATGGGAAGAAGCTCTATAGCAAAGAAAAAATAATCACAGCCAAGCACTTAGGGCTCACAGATGAATGGTCTGTTGGGACCTGGTGCACACCCATTAACTGGGAGTGCAGTGGAACAGGGCTGTGTAGAGTGGCCCTCGAGTTCTTTCCCTGAATGCAGGCACGGAAGAGGAGACAGGGAGGATGCTTCTTTCACCGTAGATCCTTAGCACCCAGTGCAGGGGCCAGGAGAAAAGAGAATTAGATTCGGACTCCAAAGAGAAAAAGTACATCCAATTTTCAGCTTCTCCTGGGGTGGTTTTCAATGATGAAAACTCTAGTTTTACAATGCCAATAAGTAGCTTAGATGCTCACTGAACAACAAAGAAACTGGAATGTGAGAGCTCGCAGCATGCTGTTTAGACCACTACACTCGGTGCAACTGCTATAATCCACTTAGGAAATTCATTGAATGATGAAGAAGCCACAAGGCTAAAAACATCATGTGCTATGCAAGATAATTTAGGAAAAGATGTAAGATGCCCTACTGGTAGTAACACCTCTGGGACAGTTCTTACAAGGAACTTACAACTTCAAAGAAACTCTTAATTCTAGGGCAAGAACATCAGCCATTTAAAAAGGGGGACATCCTTCCATTTCCATCAAAATAGATGGACCTCAAGGGCATTATGCTAAGTCAGAGAAAAACAAATACTACATGATATTTCTTATATGTAGAATCTAAAAACAAACAACAGCCATCATAAACAGATCAACAAACAATGGGTGCTGGTGAGGCTGTGGAGAAAAGGGAACCCTACCTAGTACACTGTTGGTTAGAATGCAGACTGGTGCAGCCACTGTGGAAGACAGTTTAGAATTTCCTCAAAAAGCTAAAAATGGAACTGCCTTTTGATCCAGAGATTCCACTGCTGGGATTATACCCTAAGAATCCCAAAACATCAATTCAAAAGAACCTATGCACCCCAGTGTTCATAGCACAATTTACGATAGCCAAGTGCTAGAAGCAACCTAAGTGCCCATCAGTAAGTGAGTGGATCAAAAAACCATGGTACATTTACACAATGGAATACTATGCAGCAGAAAGAAAGAGCTACTACCCTCTGTGGCAGCATGGATGGAACTGGAGAGCATTATGCTAAATGAAATAATCCAGGGAACAAAAGAGAAATAGCATATGATCTCACGTATAAGTGGAACCTAACCAACAAAACAAACAAGCACGGAAAATATAACCAGCAACACTGAAAGAAAAAAGAAACCAACGGAATCAAGAGGGAAGGGCGGGGACAAGGAAAGGGAAAAGAAGGGTCAAGTCAAGGAACATGTATAAAGGACCCATGGACAAAGCCAAAGTGGGAAAGGATTGAGGGAGGGAGGTGGGGGAGAGGGGCAGGGGAAAGTGGTGCCAGGAAGGTGGAGACAAATGTATTTGAACAATAAAAAAAAAAAACCTTATAGAACAGAGACAGACTGCTGATTATCAGAGATAGGGTTGGGAGGAGGGTCAAAAGGTACAAATTCCAGCTATAAGGTATGTTCCGGGGATGTAACATGTAAGGTATAGCATGGTGACCATAATTAACAATAGTGTGTTGTGTATTTGAAAGTTGTGAAGTCTAAAAAATTCTCATTACAAGAAAAAATATTGTCACTATGTGGGGTAATGGATGCCCACCAAACTTACTGTATAATTATTTTGCAATATATACACACAAATTAAGAAGGATGTATCAAAAGCATTCAATGAATCTTTTCAATTGGACTAAAGGACTCAGATATAAGAATCCAAAAGTACAACTCTCCCTCACAGCCTGATAGACTCAAAGTATACATAATTAGGATACAAGAAGAAAAAGTCAAGGGGCAAAAAGGAGAAACATACAGCAAGCCTAGGAAATAAGTGAAAAAACATATATATACACACACACACATAAATCATTATGAGTGGTCGCCTGATGGTCTGCTTGCTGGGTCTGGCACTGACATTTCTGTTATTTGTACTGTATTGTACTTAAACTGTTATTTAAAATCAAACCTGGTAGCCTAAGAGAAGCTTAGCAAAGCTAAGCAAAGACATCATGAATTAATTTGGTAGGCCCACAAAACATACATCATTTTAGCTAGGATATAACTGTACTTAATTTTAAATATACTTAAATCTAAAAATAAAAGGAAAGCTCAAAACAAAGCTCTCCTTGGAGATTGCTATTAGAGACTTGTTTGAAACCATTGGTATTATGTGACCAGGGCAGATTTGATGGTATCACGGTAAGGTTACCACATGTGTGCTTTGGGATCTGGACAGCTGTGGATCTGTGTTTTTTTTCTTGTAAATTAGATAAACAATAAATCTTGTACATATAGGCATATAAATCACGATTTTTGAAATACATTCATCTATGCTGGTTTTAATGCACATACATTCACACAGCGCTATTGTGTTTCAAAAAGCAAAAACATTTTTGACATACATGAACCATCACACTATGTGATGTTAATAAACCAAGCTTGCTTCCTGTCTGAGCTTCTTAGTCTTCAAAAACCTGTAGAGGAACATTTGCTAAATTCAAGAACATATGTTTTATCCTCATGTGGCAGCTTTCTTTACTTAATATTTATTTGTGACTGAGTTGCTTATTGAAAATTTTGTACAAGAAGATAGCTTTGAATATTTATTTTCATGGTTTCCATTTCAAATGTGTCATTGTCCATTACATCAACACAGGACAGAATTATTAACATTAATTAGTAATATATTTTTTACTTATTACTAGTTATTTTCTTAGTACTTGTTACTATGCTTATCATGTAATGAGTATGCACATATAGATGTTACATCTAGAAATGATTTTCCTCATGCGAGAGACCTTCTCTCTCTTTACCCCAAGCTCATCTTAGTAAAGGGGCTCATGGTTAGTAGGCATTTATGATTCCTTAGATGAATGAATGTACCATTTAATTTTTTCAGCAACTCTGTGACTAAGAGGCTATCTTTGTTCTCATTTTACAAATAAACAGTGGTATCTATTTGCTGTTGCTACAGTAATACTACATGAGAAGGAATAACTATATCTCAGTGGCATTAAACATGCATTTATTTCTCCTTGTGTGCCAGTCAGGTAGGAAAGTGCACCTAGTGAAGGTTGGGTAGGGACAGCTTACTCCTTGCGTTGGCCTTGGCCTCAGGATCAAAAAGAAGCAGCTCCCCAGGATAAGCTTTCCTTTTAGCAATGAGAGAATGCAGGAGGGTGAGTAAAACATGCAAGACTTCTCAGTACCTAGGGTCAGGAATGACACATCGTTCCCCACTTCTATTTCTTTGGCTAAAACAAGTTGCGCCGTCAAGCTCAAAGTCAAAGGCATGAGTAATTCCCTCCATACACAATTAGGCCATGACAATGGTGTGGATACGTGGAGGGGTTGGGGGAGGACTGGGGTGAGAGATTCAACCTACCTAAGCAGCTCAGACTAAGAAAGGTCATTTTATTTGGCCAAGGTCACAGACTTAGGCTTGGAGCCAAGATTTGATCCCAAGTTGCTGACTCCAGTGTTTTCACACACTTCATGCTCTGATCAAGTAGCCATAGTGCAGCTATTCTTGGTAACCTGGTAAATAGCATACAATGTTTTGCAGTACGCTTAGTATTAAAAACTAAGTTAAAATACAATGCATTAATACTTTGTTGAGAAAGGGGATCTTACGGCTGCAAAGGATCTAATTAAAAGTTGATGACTTAATAGGCATCTTCCATCTATTATTTACTCTAGAGATCCAATTTAAAATCAGGATCCAAATTTGTTTTGGCATGGCATCCTTGTCATCAGCAGGCAGAAAATGTCCCAAAGGAACCAGACATGCTACTGAATAGGGAGCACTGAATCAGACAGCCAGGAGCATCTAAAAAGTCAAAGTACAGAAATTGTATGTAGTTTGGTTCTGTGAAGGGCTGGGTGTTCAGTTGTAGATATTTAATGGCATATTTTTGACACAGTTGTCCCAATGCCAATCATTATATATATATAAAATATATTTATATATTTTTCTTTGGTAGGGTCAAGTTTATATTTATTGCATAGCTAAGTCCTCTATAACTTTTTTTGGTCAACTGCAGGTTTTGACTGACAAGGAAAGACTGGATCATTATTTATGTTTAAAATCTTAAACAGCATGAGGTTAGGACCTTGCATTAAGATCAGAAATTTTCTTGCCTTTGATGACACTGTTGTTTCACTTAGCGTTCCCTGTGTCATGTGGCCAGTGCCCACTGGTTTCAGGTTTTGTCGCCACGTGGCTGCGGCACGTACTCACAAACCTGTCAATCTAGCTGCCTTGTTTGTCAGAAACTAGAGTCAATTCTGGACCTCCGTTCTCACTGTGAATGACCTTCAATTAGAGAAGGTTTGAGATTACAGATAGAAATTTGTCAAAATATACTCCTTCCCAAAAAGCAAAAACCACATTAAATATATCAAGTTTACATCAGTGTTTTGTTTGTAGATGTATGTTTACACACACAGCTACATTGTTAAGTGTATGGACAGAGTACTAACTATCAATACCTTAAAATTAAGACTTTGTTTTTCTTTTATTTAAGTTTTGGCACTTATTAAAGATGATTAAAAAATGTTAATTTTCTACAAACCTGAAGGTTTGTTGTTGTTGTTCTTGTTGTTTTTTGCCAGAAAAATGTGCATATTAGGTTAGAGACAAAAGATGAGACAGTGTCTTTAAAAACCAGATTTTCATGCTAGGATATGTTCACTTCTGAAGGGTGCACAGCCACGCACCATGGCCGCGGCATGCCTGTGCTGACTGGCACCTGTCACCTTGAACATTGTTCCATGGGCCAGGTCCTTGCTGGCAATGCTGAAAATCATGTCTCAGTCTTTCTATTAAAACGTAAGATTTCCATCATTAGAGCAAACATTTCTAAGCTTCTCCAAACTAAGAGGCTCTGTTGGTGTGAAAACATCAAGCCAGAAAGAACTAGATGATACTAGACTAGATGTCATCCTGAGCCAGGCTTAACCTGGCGGGGCATCGCTCTGCAAGTGCTGGGCTTTGCGGTCGGGGCCCCAGACCCAAGCCTCAGGGCCTCCTGTTGTGACACAGGCCACATCTCAAAATAACTGAGATGGCCTTTCAGACGGCCAGGTTCCCTGTCTCTAAAAATGAAATAGGCTTTTACTCCTGAGAAAATGAACATTGATCAAGCCAATAGCTACAAATATTTCTGAATACAGCATTCAGTTAGGGATACAGAATGTTCAGCTAGGCCACACAGTCCTGGGTTCAAAACATGCTTCGACCACTTAAAAGCCAAGGACCCTTGGGTGGAAGTTGCTGACATTGACTTCCTCTTCTACTCCATGCATTGTGAACTCTGCAAGTTCACATTTATTGCGCACTTGCTGTGCTGGGCTAAAGGAAGAGTGACTTGCAGGCATTTTCTTATTTATTCCATTCAGTGATCCTGTAGAGTAGGTAATACTACTTTCATGTAGGTGAAGAAATGCCAACAGGAGAAGTTAAATAAGCTAGGAGATAGTAGAGCAGTAAAACATAAAAATGTCTAGTCTAGTAATTGGTTTATAGTAAGTCTCATCAAATACTAATTTTAATGACTCTCATGTTAGTCTCATGTTCATATCATTTAGCCTGGGTTTTCTGAAACTATTAGTTCTTCACAATTTGCTCACCTGTGCTTGTGGACTCGCCCACCCAGTTACTTTCAGTCCAAAAGTGCCAGGCAAAATTTGTAATACTAGACACCTTGCATACATATCTATCTCAAGAATATTTATTAGTCATCTGCGTATGCTGTATAAGAGAAACTGAGTGGAACAAAAGTCAGATAAGCCCTCTGCTGTCGTGCAACTTAATTCTAGCAGAGGAAATAGAAGCAAACAACAGAAACAAGTAATGAGTAAAATAAACAAGGCTAAGCGATAGTAACTGGGAGAGCACTATGGTCGATAAGGAGTTGGGGGAGACCTCTGCTGGGAGTGTGGTGGTTTGCCAGCGCCGGATAACAAAGGGTCCCGCCCTGGGGAGCTTGGACAACAGGGCTCGACTATGTCAGTTCTGGAGCCGGGAAGTCTACCATCAAAGTGTCGTCCGGGTTCTTTCTCCTGAGGACTGTGAGCAAGGCTCTCTCCGTGCCTCTGTCCTAGCTTGTGGGCGCCTCAGGCGTTTCTTGGCATGTAGACAGCATTCTCCCTGTCTCTTCATTCTGTGCCCCCCTCCCCGTTCCAATTTCCCCTTTCCACAAGGACACAGTCACACTGTTATAGGACCCACACAAATGACCTCATCTTAATGGGACCGTCTGCAAAGACCCAATGTTCAAATAAGGTCACGCTCACAGACACTGGTGGTTAGGATTTCAGCATCTTCACACCAAAACAGAGGATATGGTTTAAAGTGTGGATGGAGAATACCTGCCTGATGGTGCCTGGGGGCCTAGCAGGAGAGGAGGAACAGGGAGGGGGTTACGAACATTCACCAGAACCCCATTCTCAGAGCACTAATGGACCGCACTGGTCAGTCTCCAAGTGTCCACAGCAGGGAAGTAGGCTGTGGCATAGTCACGCAGTGGGGAACTAAACAGCAGCAGTTGGCAAATGATAGACCATGGACCAAGTATCATCCACTGCCTGTTTTTGTAAATAAAGTTTTACTGGCACACAGCTAGGACACCCATTCCTTTACATGTTTCCTATGGTTATTTTCACTGCACAACAGCAGGGTTAAGGAGCTGTGACAGAGCCCAAATGGCCCACAAAACTGAAAATATTCACTATTCATTCTGTACAAGAAAATGTGCCAAATGCTGTGGTAAACAATGACAATTGACCATTTGCAAATCATATGAATGAAAAATTATCACAGATACAATCTCATGCAAAAAAAAATGTCAAACAGAAGACTAGATACAATATAATCCCCTTTATATAAAATAAAGTTAGAAACAGTAATCTGTGCCGGTAGAAGTCACAAAATGGCCACCCTGGCTGGGTGTGGAACTGGCGGGGAGGTGGTGCTGAGGAGGCGGCGGATGAAGGTTCGGGGTAAACAGGAACGAATGTTCTGTCTTCATCCAGGGGCTGGCTACATGGATGGGTTGAGTTTCCACTTGTGAAAATTCATGGATGTTACAACTATACTTGATTTTCTGTCTGTGTATACAGTAAGATGTCTTCAGTGGGTCCATGTTAAAGTAAGCAAATGAGAAGAACAAGCTTTGTCTATTCTTAGAACTAAAAATCATCTGGCTGGCCAGATTATTTGATGTTCCAGACATATTAAATTAAAACTGGAATTCATGTGATTGCCTTGCTGTATCGGGAGCTGAATAAAATTCCATGCTGCAGTGATGGGTGTGCCCTGTTCTGTGCTGTCCAGTTCAGTGACCACTGGCTACACGTGTCTGCTGAGCACTGAAAATGTTGTCAGAGTAACCAAGCAAGCGGACTTCTTATTTTATTTTATTTTATTTTATTTTACTCAATTAGGTGAGCTAAAAAGTTTACTTGTTTGTTTGTTTGCCTTTTCCATAAGATGGCTCTAGTAGCTCATAGTTGTCTTTAACTTCATTCAAAACAATGTTGTTAGATTGTATTGTGACAGCTGTCATATCAGGATGCATTTTAAAAAAACATCAAAATTGGTGTATTTTTGTGTAGCCATTTTAATATTGAAGATGGAAGAAAATAAGCAACATTTTTTGTGTGCTATGCTTTGTTATTTCAAGAAAGGTAAAAGTGCAACTGAAACACAAGAAAAGGTTTGTGCTATGTATGGAGAAGGTGCTGTGACTGATCGGACGTGACAAAAGTGGTTTTGCGAAGTTTCATGTTGGATTTCTTGCACGACGACACTCCATGGTCAGTAGACCCCTTGAAGTTGATAGTGATCAAATGGAGACATTAGTTAAGAACAATCAACGTTCTACATGGGGGAGACAGCCAACATACACCAAATATCCAAATCAACAAAGTTATTGGTGAAAATGAAAAATGTACCTTTTATTTTACGGAAAAAATTAAATGGACTTTTTAGCCAGTCCAACATTTAGTGGATTCTTTCGATTAACCTTACTTAGTTTGACTTTAATTAGTTTAATTTAGCTGCAGGTGGCTAGTGGCTGCGGTGAGGGAGGGCACAGCGGTCTGTCTCATGGCGCGTCTCTCTGTACGCCACCCTCAGTCAGGCTCAGGCTGGGGGCGTACAGGAAAATGAAAACCTTAGTCTCCATCTTAGTCCAAGTATGTGCATCTAATGTTTTTAGGAAGTTTAAAATTGCTTTTCGTATTCTAGCCAGTTTTATTGTGGTCGGGTGTGAACCTAATAGCTGATACAGTGCACAGATTGCCTGACTCTGAAGGTTTATTAGCTGGCACAGTTGACTTTGAGATTGTCTTGGCTATTAGGACTTTATAAAACTTTTTAACAGGATGTTGTTTTAATGCTGTGTGCCTGGAAAGATGCAGAAAGTAGGAGGCAGCTCCTTTCTGAGCCAGCGTGCCCTCGTCCTGGCAGCGTTTGTTTGAGGCCTCTTCTCTCCAGAGCTGAGCCAGTGACAGGCTGTGTGTGGAGAATGGCGCAGCGGTGCTCAGGAAGGGCAAATCCACTGGAAATTCTAAGCTTTAACTGAGTAATACGCCTCCAACTCACCTTTTAGGGACACGCTTTCAGTATTTTAATGACATTTTTACATGTTTCATATTTTCAAAAGGCATACAGTAATCATAAGATAATTCATTCAAGCAACATGTCTAACACGGACACAAATGCATGTATAAAAGCACGGAAACAGCTATTCACACTTGGGAGCTCTGTAGGAGTTATGTCGCTGCAGACTAGGTGGGTTTTTGAATGACTACATAAATTTTAGGTTAGGATAACCTAATAAATTATCATTTGCATGGAATCTAAACAAACAAATAATCACACAAAATCAACTTTTTAATACTGTGTTTTGTTTGTGAGATGAGAGACACAATGACCCCCTCCTTCCAAAAAAGCTAACAATCACCATGAATATATCTAAGTAATTAACTTTTTTTAAGCATTCTGGTCCTTTTTATACTTCTAAAATGAGCACGCCACATAGCAGTCAGTCTGGAAATTCGTTTTTCTGGTACTCTGCAACATTTACATGCCCTCGAAGGAAGGAGAATTAAAATGCTGCTGTGGAAGGTTATAGATGTATTTTATTGTGCTTAAGTTTTTAAAAGTCAGGCATTTCTTTTTGTAGTGCTCACTGTAGCTGAAAGCTGTGTGTTCTGTCAAACTCACCAACCATCTCTCAACCACCACGCCCAACAGGAATGGGGAAGGGGTATGTGCCTTCAGTCCCATGCATGCATCTCAAGTTACATGTGAGTGGTGATTACTCTCTGTGTTTTTATATGCGGCAGGAAAAAATGATGAATGACTGTATTCATAAATTCTGATAATGCTTGTAGTCTTCCGACGGGCTTCCCAGATGAACGGAAGCATTCTCTAGCATCAGCTGCTAGTTTCTGGCTGCCTCTCCGAGCAGACTTACATAGGACAGGTTGGATGCAATTGGACCTCATTATATAATCCATTAGTGATGGAAAATGGGTTAGCGAGGTCCCTCATTTTTTTCTGGTGGGGCCAGTCTGCTGTTCTGAACTGTGGAAGGGGAGCCAGCGAGCATCTTGGAGCAGGGCCACGTGCCAAATGCACACCAGGTCCCAGGGGCAAGGGTGTGTGGGTGCATCACTCCTTAGCCAGTTATGGTGTTGGTTTTTCTTTGTTTGCAGTTTCCTGTGTTCTCTGAGTGCCGTCAAAGAACACACATACAGTGATGCTCTGTAATGCAGTGATCCCTGGTTTACTCATGTTCCTGTTAGTGTCAAAAGGCAAATTCTGAATGACACCTTTATTCTGTAAGTCAGTCTGTTCTCTTCTTTTAGCAATGTTTTCCCTTCAAACATTTGGACATATGTTAAGACCCATAGCCCGGACAAGTCAGATAGCTAAACCTTGGGGAAGACTCATTTGGGATGAGAATCCCAAGGACGGGCGGGGAGTTGAAGTGTTTCATGAGACAGCACGTTGAGAACATGTCATCTTCCCTGGAGAGCATGCCTGCTTTGTTGTTTTCCATATGAACTAGTCAAGAGCAGGGATGTTTCCCCGAAGCGTTCAGAGGGAAGAACTCCAAGCGTTCCTGTCACCTGGACGGTTCCACACTCACCTCCCTCCGCACCCCCGCCGGTGACTTGCCCTCTCCCTTCACCCCTCCTACGTTATTCCCACTTGGGTCCCAAGTGAATCCTACCCAGAGTGCTTTGTTAGGCTTGGCCTTCCTGCTGTCTCACTTGTGTTAAATATTTTGGTCACAAAATCTAGTTTGTCTTCTACTGGGTCAAATTATTCTGTAAAATCTGTAAGATTTATCTTGCTTACTGAATTATGAACTCCACTGAGAGTTGAATGCTGAAAGTGATTTTTATCTGATATGTATGTAAGTTATTGCTATCTTTTTTTTTTTTTTGCTTATTCTCATTTTAGTTTTGCTCAAAAAGCTGCGTACAACCACACTGTGTTCATCTGTTTTCCTTCATAGCTCCTGAGTACTGCTCAGATCCTAGTAAAAATGGATAAAAGCTCACTGTCAATATTTCCATGGCAAGAACCAGATGTAGAATTTAGCACCAGACTATCCAGGCTCCGTCAGTGCGAAGCCGTTGGAGACAGGCCGCCCAGTGGGGGAATCTGTGGCAAACTCGAGGGTTCGCACTGGGCAGAAGGGCCTGGTCTCTTTCTGCTACACGGAGCTGTGAATTATTTACATAACTTCCATATCACGGCGCACCAACTTCGAGACTGTAAAGTACCCTATTAATGTTTTAAGCATTTCCCTTTATTTTAACACAAGTAAATTATTTAGGCAATGTTAAAATGCTTTATGCTTTGACTAATGAGTGCAGAAAGTGTATATCATATCTTATTTTAATTGGCTGTTTATGTTATCCTGTGGAAATCATACATTTATTATTTCAGACATAATTAACTATGCATATACTCCCTGATGGATGTGTATGCCAGCGTTGCACTCGATTTAGTCATGACGACTCGTAGCTGTGCAGATCATTGTTACTGGGAAATGCAACCTTTTCTTCAACAACAAGCTGTGTTTCCATCTAGGAGCAACACGGAATCTCTTTCCTGCCCCTTTCCCCCATTTTCCCTGGGCCCTGCCTGCACAAGCCTTGTAGGGCTTCTCCTCGCCCCACGCGCTCAGTCAGCAGGTGCTTCCAGTGCAGAACAGGCCGCAGTGACAGGTGCCCCCGGCAGGCCTCCCGCGGAGGTGCGGGCGGGCTCTCCAGCGGGGGCCTGGCTCCAGAGCGGCACTTCTGCACCGCGTCGCCAGAGCCGCTCGTCCCGCCCGTCTGGTCAGCGCAGGGAGGGGCCTGTGATAAACCGGACGTGACTCATTCGGGAGGCCGGCGTCCCCGAGTTACACTCCCAACGCACAGACAGAAGGGTCCCTCAGCACTGTTCTTGCTTTTCTCCTTGAGGTGAAGTCTTGGTTTTCCAGTCCTCTAAGAATGAACAAGGTGAAATTCATGAGTAGTCTTGGAATGACATGTTGGCTCCTGCCCCTATATTTTGAAAATTATTGTTCTAAAGTTACTATTTTTAATGGATTATATTATTGCAATTTGGAACCATTTTTGTATCTTCAGCCACTTTCTTAAAATGTATAACTTTGTAAATTTTGAGCAAATGTTTGACCAGGGAGGCATTTCCAATTCAGTCCTTGTGTAAGTTCATAAATACAAACACTTCCAGGGCATGGAGGCACTCGCAAATAAAAATAGATAAATAAATAAGGTGCCAGCGGGCAAGAGAAATCTTTTAACTGAGAAAAAAATTTAAAGTAGATAAATAATTTAATATCCAATAATCCCCATACTTATGAAATCATATACTTGTAACGGTTTTCTACCAAATTAAATACCATATAATCAGGCTATAAATCAACCGTGGCCCACTTACTTCTGTAATATCTTATGTTGATGCTGCCACCTAAATCGAAGCTTAATTTCTAAATACCTCCTAGTACACATTGGAAGACTTTCTGTTTTTGATGGTATGATATTTTTAATGTTTTAATACTGTTTCTGAACCATAAAATAAACAGGTCTGGGGCTGCTGAATTTTTCAGGTGACTGCTCAGAAGGCTGATGCGGGAGCTTCCCCAGCGCGAGCCTGGGCCGCAGAGGAGGTAGCGGGGGCCGCAGGCGGGACAAAGCGCTCACAGGGCCCCCGCAGGCAGGGCCTGCCTGTCTCCCCTCCAGGTGTGCTCCGGACCTCCCGCACTTTATGGACCCTGAAGTCCTAATGTGAGGACATCTGTTTAAAGCCAATGAATCAAGCAGATGGTTCTCAGAGGGTCTGGAAGCCCAAACTTTGCCTTGCAATTTGTGTGCAGTAGCTTTAGGCATATCTGCTCCCTGAGCACAAGCCCTGCAGGACCACAGTGGCCCGGGCGCCTCCGTGGGGAGGTGGTGCTCAGGGCCCCAGGCCCTGTCTGTCTTTACCCAAGGCCAGCTGGACACGTGGGGGCGGGGGAGAGAGGAGGCAGCACAGTTCCTTCAAGCTTTATTGAATCTAAATTTAAATCTTACGGTGCAATAATAATTCCCAGGGAGTGTCTGTGAGAGCACTGGTCAGCAACTTTCTCAGTAGAAGGCTAGATAGTAAATATTTTCAGCTTTGCAGGCGGTAACATCTTTCCCACAACTGCTCGACTGCCTCTTAGTGTGCAGGCAGCCGCAGACACGGGTGACGGAATGCCCGTGAGGGCGTTCCAGTGCATCTCAGTGTTTCTGAAATCGTGGGCTGGCTTGGACCCCTGCAGTGTCCTACCCGGCTCTGTTTTCAAGCAGAGTGTTACTTTACTCACAAGTAGAGTCAATTATAATTGGAGTAATTTCATTGTACTTATAATCACAGAAAAACAAGGGTGTTTTGATTTGTCTTACTCACGTTGCAGATCTGTATTCTCAACGTTGCTTCTCCTTTGCACATGTCCATTCAGACAGTGCGGCCTGAAAGAAAGAGAGCAGCTGTGCTCTTGTTTGTTATTGGATTAGGAACAAGGGCCGCCCAGATTCTGTGCTCACAGACCAGCATAGCTCCTTCATTTCATGAATAAACCATTGGTTTCCCAGAAAGCTCCTAATGCAGTGTGGAAGCGTTTTTTCTAAGATGCTCCAAGCAATTGATAGTCCCCTGGTGTTGATCTGGTCACTTTTGCTACCATTATTTCCACAGAAACTTGCATGATTATGTCTGTCTGTCTCATAGTTTGAGAGGCAGTGTGGGAGCCCCGGTCCGTTTCTAACTCACTCTCCTCCTGTTGGCTTAGCCTCTTCACCCCTGTAAACTAGGAGTGTAGTCCTTTTCCACAGTAAATAAATTTTAGTACAGACACTAAAGTCTGAGTGTCTGTTCAGAGGTAGTCTCCATCGTTTGTAAGTTGTGAATGTGGGCAAAATGCTTGTCTCTCAATGCCTCAGTTTTTCTTGAATGGAAACTGCTGATAATGAGGATCTAAAATTCATAGCATTGTTTCAAGGCTTACCCGTGGAAATGCCTAAAGTTCTTTGAAAAGTGCCTGGGCACCTAGTAAGTGCTTAATACATATTATATGTTACCTTTTATTAATTAAAAATGTAGTTTACACAGTGAAGGACAAATATTGCATATATGATTTAGTTTCTCTCCTCGGTTAAAAAAATTCACAAAAGAAAATAAAGAGACATCCATTCACTCAGTGAACATTTATTTCCTTCCTTCCACTTTCTGTCTGTAATAGGAAGCAATGAGGCATTTTAAAGCGAGAGTCACATGACTCGACAGGCCACACCACAATCTGTGGCAATAAATCAGGAAAGAGGTCATCATGGCTTGCACCACAGTTCATTCAGTAATGCTGGTAGGAAGTGGTCATGAATGGGCATATTCCATGTACAGGATGCAGGGTGTAAGGGAACAAGATGGGAGGGCGGGAAACAACAAGCAGTTTCGGGGGGTGAAGCTGGTGAAACGGAGTTGTCAGAAACCAGGTGGGATAGACAGGTGGGAAGGCTTGAGAGCCGGGGAGAAAGGAAGGAGATGTTTGATTTAGGTTAGTGAGCATGGTAGTTTTGTGTATCAATTCGACTGGGCTGCAGTCTGCAGTCAGCCGGTCAAGTGTGAGTCGGGGAATTGCTGTGAAGTTACTTTGTAGATGTGATCAAAGCCTATCATCCATTGATTTCAAGTAAGAGAGATTATTCGACAGAATTGAGGTGGTCCTCATTCCCTCCGGTGGAAGGTGGAGACAGCTCAGCCCTTCCTGCAGCCCGCTCTGCAGGTTTCGGACTTCGGGAGCCAGGCCCATGGTCGCACGAGCCGGCCGACCGCAGCAGACTCGCACCGTCTCCCAGAGGCCCTGCCTCTCCAGGAGGGCCACATCCGTGATCCAGCGAGCCCCGGACATGCCGCCCGCAGGGTGCTGCTTGTGGGTGGGGGTTTGGGACTCACAGCTGTGGGTATTAGATGGGGTTACCTGTGCAGAGAGTGGAGATTTAAAAAAAAAAAAAGAAAGAAAGAAAGCTGAAGATGGAAGGAGCTTGGGTGAAACCTAGAGGGAGACCTGAAGAGATTAAGGAGGAAAAGGAGCCTGAGGATTAGCCAGACTCACAGAAAATGAATGAACTGGAAAGAAGTAAAGTTGCGGAAGCCAAAGGGAGACATTGTCTTAAAAAGAGTGACAACCTGAAGAATGAGAAAAAGAATAAGTGATAAAGTAAAAAAATTATGAATTTGACCAAATCAAAATAGTAGATTTATTTTCTACATAGGACACTGTAGATAAAATTAACAGTCTGAAGAATATACTTTTAATATTTAAAGCCAAAGCATTACTATGTGGAATATATAAACCACACCTTCGAATTACCAACAGCAATAACAACAAAAGGCCTCAGACTTGACAGAAAAAAGGTATAAAAAGTAGCTTATTAAACAGGAAACTGTATATGAAGAGAGATTTTGTGTTTCTAGTAATCACGAAAAAAAAGTATTTAAACAACCATGAGGTATCACTTTGTACCAACATCACACTGACTAAAATTAGAAAATGAGGTCGTTTCAACTTCCGGTGATGGCTGGCAGGGGACATGTCATGGGGAGGAACTCATGCAGAGAGCCATGTGCTGGCCCACATGGGATGGTCTTGGCAGCATCTTTTTGCACAAGCAGAGAATTGAAAGCATCCTGGGTGCCCTGCAAAGATGACAAAGAAAATCAGTGCAGTGGGTTCTTTCAGCAGAATACAGTGCGGTAGAAATGATGAGTGAGCGTTATGCACAGCTGAATGAATAGCTCCAAAGCCAGTGTAGGAACAATACCGATGCTAGCTCAGTGTTCTCCCCATGAATTAATTCCACACAAGGAAAACTACACTATACTATGGGTTTTTAAGGAAACGTGCAGCTATCAGGCCACGTAAACACTTCACAGTGACCACCTGTGTGTGGATGAGGAAGATGGATGAAGAGACAACAGTTTTCTAAATAAGACACTAATGTTGCAGAAATGACGGTCATGGTTTCTATGACCTCCCAAGTATGTGGAGTGAAAGAATGTCATAAAACTTCTTTTAAGAGCATCCCTGTGATCACCCACCCCAAGCGTCTGTCTCCCAGCGTCTCTTTGATTACTCAGCATCCCTTGTTAGCAATTGCAGCCAAATGAGCCCTCTGTTCTTCATCCTATTGGGGAACAGTTTCTCTGTTTAGATGGTGAGAAAAACCAGCTCTCAGTAACCTCCTTGCTGGTCTCTGTTTACCGTCCGGTCATTAAATGATGCCTTGCCATTTCTGATGAAAGCTCCTAATGGAGCTGCCTTGGGACGGGCCCGCTGAAGTCCCTTTAAAATGAGGAAATAGAATAAGCAAATGACTCTGTACATTTTACTTTTTAAGTTGCTACGATTCCCTCAAGTTGTTCAATTAATAAATTTATTTTTATTGTATTTTTTCCATTACTGTCTGTTCCCCTTACACCTTCTCCCCCCCTCACCCACCAGCCCCCCACCGCCGCAGTCACCGCAGTGTTGTGTGTGTCCACGAGCCCTTATTCCCTTTTGCTCCTTCTCTCCACCCCGGCCTCCTCCTACCCCCTCCCTGCCTGAGCTGCCGTCTGCTCTCCATCTATGATTCTGCCTTTATTTTGCTTGCAGTTCAGTTTGTTCATGAGATTCCACATATCAGTGAAATCATAGGGTGCTTGTCTTTCTCTGAGTGGCTTGTTTCACTGAGTGTAATGTTCTCCAGGTCCATCCATGCTGTCACAAAGAGTAAAATTTTCTTCTTTTTTATAGCTGAGAACTATATTGTGTAAATGTCCCATAGTTGTTTAATCTACTCCTCTGCTGATGGGTGCTTAAGTTGCTTCCATATCCTGGCGATTGTAAATAACACTGCAATGAACATGGGGGTGTTGATAGTCTCTCAAGTTAATGTATGAGTTTCTTTGACTGTATTCCCAGAAGTGGGTTTGCTGGGTCAAAAGACAGACCCATTTTTAATTTTTAAGGTACCTCCATACTGTTTTCCACAGTGGCTGCACCAGTCAGCATTCCTACCAACAGTGCACGAGGGTCCCCTTTCTCCACGTCCTCACCAGCACTTGTTTGATGATTTATTGACGGTGGCCGTTCTCACAGGTGTGAGGTATTATCTCATTGTGGTTTTAATTTGCATTTCTCTGATGATTAGTGACATTGAACATCTTTTCATATGTCTATTGGCCATCTGTATGTCCTCTTTGGAGCAGTGTCTATTCAGGTCCTTTGCCCATTTTTTAATTGGATTTTTTTTGGTGATGACTTCTATAAGTTATTTATACATGTTGAGTAACTGCTTTTCAGATGGACCATTGGCAAATATGTTCTACCATTGCATGGGCTGTCTTTTTGTTTTGTTGATGGTCTCCTTGCAAGTCTGTGCACCTCTGCATTCTTATTCAATAATTTATAATCCCAAGTATTGTAGGAAACTAGTAAATGAAAAGGCAAAACATGGGAAAAAGCAATTTCTTGCAATCTCATAATGGTGCCAGTTCAGGTTCCTTTGCCACCTTTATTATTATTTTATATCACCAATGTACAGCGACCTAGGTACATTACGCTGACGTCAGCACAGGAGGAAATGTAGTTTTGCAAAGTATTGATCCCGTCGGAGAACTGGCAGGTGACACCCCCTGTGACCTCTGAAAGTCTGTCTCTTTCTGAAGCCCCGTGATTTGTGTTGTCTGGAATGCAGCGTCTGTCCACTGGCGTCCGTCCACGGGCCTCTCTCTCAGCTTTGTGACTGTCAGGGGGATTTACTTGGAATGTCTCCACAAGTTGATTGATTAATACAATGATATAGTCTAGGTCAGAAACTGCCATGGTCTGATGTATTGATTTCACTATCAACTGAAACACTGAAATAACATTATGTTGAGAAACCTACATAGATTTTTTTTTTTAATAAGAAAATTTGTGACTAAGAAACAGTGAAGGTGGGAGGGAACTCCTCCCTGAAGCTAGTGTGGCTTATTTCACATGTGCCACCTGGGGTGATGCCTCTGAGAAAAGGTCGCAGTGGTCAAGGGGTCCAGCTGTCTGCAGGCGTCACCCAGGGCAAGACCAGGGCAGGGCGTGTCCTCGGACTCACCTAGCGACAGGGTCACTGTCTGACCAATTAGGAGCTGAAACGCTGAAAACCCACTTGGGGAATTCTGAATCCCTGTAGGAGGGAGAACGGGTCTGGAAGAGGAAGAATAGAGCTTTAATTTGGGGGCAAAGAGAGCCACCAAGATGTCCAATTGGCATAACAGTGACACTGAAGAAACCAAATGCTTTCCCACTATCCTCCACCCTGACTCCCTTTTTGATGACTAGAAGGTTAAACATTCCTTCAAGGTCAAGAACATCTTTTACTGGAAGATTATAGAGTATCTCTACCAGACTCTCTTGAAATTCTGCAGGAAAGAGAGAAACAAACTAACCTAGTACAATATTGTTTTCCCTTCTTCTAATAATTCCATGTGAGAAAGCCCATGGCTTCAGCTCTCCACATTTCACAGCTATTTAAAACTTGGGAAGCTCCTCAGCCCAGTACCACTCGGTTCCCGCTGTAGCAGATGAACACGCGGAGCCCAGTAAACAGACTTAGGCTAGTTCTGTTTGTGTGGCACAGAGCTGGTATCCTGCTGTCCAGAAGAAAGAGGACGCAGAAGCCAGCATGGAAGACAGAAACCCCGGCTGCGCTGCGGGCAGAGCCGGGGGGAGCACTGCTGGGGCCTGCTCTGCTCACCCCGCGCATCCCACGCGTCCCTCGCCCCAGCCGCTCCAGCGAGCGGCCCCGAGGCCTTGGCAGAGCACATTTTGCAAACCACCAGGCTGCATTCAGCGGGTCTAGATGAGGTGCCCCCAAACTCAGCCCCTCTCTTTCCTTGCATGCTACCCCTGCTTTCCTAACTGAAATCTCACAGCACAGAGTGAGGAGTTCCAGAGCAGGGAGCCCGGAAAGCAGTCATTCGGCCGTGATTTGTTCTGCTGACCTCCCCGCAGTCCCTGCCGAAGAGGCGTGCCCCTTATACAGCTACAGGACGCAGATCTCGCTGATCGGGGTTTTCCGTGATAGAGTGACCGTTTTTGTCCACAAGTAATACTCAAGGCGGCCTAGGACACATCACGTCGTCTGTCACAAGGGCGGTGTCAGCCCCCCCAGACTCAGTGACCGCAGAGGGGGAGGCAGCCCCGCAGCCCCGTGGCGGGTGGCTGGTCACCCCTCACTCCCTAGAGGGCGTTGTCCGTGAGTGCCTCTGCACACACACATTTATATATAGTCCTACGGTTCACGGCTACTTTGAATTCCATGACTACAACTTCTGACTTGGGGAGAAAATATGGTACTTTGTGGGTATGGGAATTGAAATACGGTGTTAGGAGAGAAGCCTATACTACCTTCCTTTGACTGACTTGAAACAGCATGAATTTATTGTCTCATAACTCAGGCCACCAGAAGCCTTAAACCCAGATGTCCGCAGGACCGTGTGCCTTCAGCGGCCTCTAGGGGAGAGTTTGGTTTTGCCTCCCCCAGCTCCCAGTGGCGGGCTCAGCGCTCTGCCCGCCTCCCGCCTCTGCCTCTGTGGTCGCGTCGTTTCTGCCTCCTGCATCTGTGCCTTCTCTTGTGTTTCACAACTCTCTGTCTCACTGTTACCAAGAAAGACCCTTGTTCTTGGATTCAAGGCCGCTCGGACACTCCAGAACCACGGCCTCATCCTGCTTCTTCATCGCATCTACAAAGGACCTTTATTCAAATAAGGCGGCGCTCACGGGTGCCAGGACTGCGGACCCGGGCACATCTTTGGGGTGGGCGTCACATCCTGGGCGAGACTCTGCGCCCCTCTGGCCACCAAATGTTCACAGCCATCCTATCTGCAAACACGTCCGCTGCTTCCCAACATTCTGCCAACTTGCAACCCATGAGAGCAACAACTGTAACTCCAAAGGCCATCCAAATATGGTCAGCGCCAAAGTCCCAAATCTCATCATTGATACCATCTAAATAAGGTTGAGTAGGATCCCTTCCGGCTCAGAATCCTTCTCCATTGCTGGACCAGTGAGCCCCCAAAATAAATCATCTACTTCCAAAGTACAGCTGTAGAGCAGGCACATGATAGACACTCCATTCCTAAAGGGAAAATAAAAACATGGAAGGAATAAAGCAGTTTCCAGTCACAAGCAAGTCTGAAATTCAACAGAACAAATTCCCTGCGCTTTTGAGGCCTGAGATGATTTCCCTGAGACTCGGCGCTCTGCTGCCTGGGCCCACAGCCCTGCCAGCCTCCTTGCCTGCTCCAGAGACCCTTCCCTCGAGGACCCCCTTCACTTCGCTGACGGGATCACCAGTCTGCGGCCAAGGAGCCCTGTTAGCCCGTTTCCTGCCATGGCATCCCCGAAGCCCAGTGCGCTTTCCTCATCTCATTCCCTCACTGTTTCCTTCAGTTCACATGGGAATTGATTCTGCTGATATACCCTCAAAGCCTTGTGGGTCTCCTATGTATGTCAGGGGGTGCCACGCCGCTGGACAGGAGGGGCCCCCACGGACTGCTGCTGGGCCGCGTGGTCTCCACTCCCGGCTGCTGCTGAGAAGGCTAAGTGAATCCGGGAGCCACGTGCCTCATATCTTCACCGGCGGGCTCTCCGGCCACCACCCTGGGCGCCCTTTCCAGAGCGGGCTTTCGCAGCAGTGGCTTTCTTTATCGGAGCACCCTTTGCCCTCCGGTAGCCCCAGAACCTCACAGAACGTCAGCTACTGTTCTTCCATTTTGCCCGTCAACTCCTTCCTCAATGTATCTCTTTCCACTCACATTTTACTGTGATCAGGCCACCTCTTCCACACTCTGCCTGGAAGTCCCCTTGTTTAAATATACAGATTCATAGTTTCCAAGTTCTGCTTCGTATAAAGCTGTGGAATAACGTTCCAGGAAGTGGCCCACACTCTGTGGCCAGGATGCCATTCCTCCAGCGCCGAGCTCCTCGCTGCTCACTCCGCCCTCACCAGCAACCCCTCCCCTGTTCCTGTTCTCTGCCAATGGCCTCTTGATCACGCTGTGCATTCTCGAAGATGACAGACACTCTCAGGGTCCTCACTCCTGCAGCGTCCTCACCAGAATTTCCTTCATCACCCCCATTTCTAACAACAGTCTCTTCGAGGCACTCTAGTCTTTAAAAATAAAATGAAATTCCCTTATTCTTCTACTCTGCCTCGTTGCCCAATCCCAAAGCCACTTCCACATTATTAGCTGTTATAACAGCACCCTGTGTCTCAGTACCAAAATCTGTATTAATTTCCTGATGCCGCCATTGGTGATGACATATTACCACAGACTTGGTGGTTTAAAACACATAAATGCGTTGTGTTGTGACTCAGGAAGCCATAACCCTAAATCTTGGGGCAGCAGGGCCACTGTCCCACTGGGGAATCTAGGGAGAATCTATTCTGTGCTTCCTACAGCTTCCGGAAGTTGTCCCGGCAGGCCACACCCCCCAGCCCCTGCCTCCCTGACCCCGTTGTGCCATGCCGTGTGTCTGTCTGTGCTGCCCATCCTTCCGTCTGCCTCAGCATCCCTGTGTTCCCTCATAAAGATGCTTGTCCTTGGGTTTAGGGTCCAGCGGGGTAATCCAGGATGATCTTCTCACCTCGGATTCTTTGTCTAATTAGATCTGTCAAGAACTTTGTTCCAAATAAGATAGTATTTGCAGGTTCTAAGGATTAGGCCATAGACATATCTTTTGGGGGGACAACTATTCAACCCACTGCAGAGGTCAAGTGAAAAATACCAAGATGAGTGGAATTTTCACCCAGATAAGATTGAGCTCTGAGCGTGTAGAATTCCTCAGGAATTTGGTCATTGCTCCATTAGGAAAGATGCTAAAGGGAAACACAGGCTATGTGTGAAGTACAGACGCCGCATGCCGGGGTTTGGGCAGCTTAGCGTTCTGGATGAATTGAAACATCTTATGAGCTCCTCCACGAGATCTGACATTTTGTTGTGTGAGGTAAGAGACCCTGATCGCCTTGATGTTTCCAGAAGCCGCCCAACTTCCACAGGATGACAGCGCATGTCCTGCGGGTCACCCCGGGTTTGATGTCCTTGGTCGGGAAAGCCAATGCGTACCCAGAGTGTGTGGCGTGGGATGCAGCTTTGGGCGTTGTTATCGGTTTCCTTGTTTTCCCCTCAATTTGAAAAAGGACCTGAGTGCCTTCATTTAACATCCTTATTAAGAAGTTTTGTGACTCCACAATTATTTTAGTATCCTTTTATAATTCAAGTAAAGTGCTAAAACCAGGTCTTCTTTCTCATACACAAAATTTAGAAAACTTTGTATCTTTCAATATAATATTAGAAGCGATCTTTTTTTTTTTTTCTTAAAATGTATAAGGAGGCCCCCAACTGGTGTGGCTCAGTGGGCTGGGCATCCTCCCACAAAGCAAAAGGTCACAGGTTCTATTCCCAGTCAGGTCACAGGCCTGGGTTGAGGGCCGGGACCCTAGTAGGGGGTGTGCGAGAGGCAACCGATCAATGTTTCTCTCCCTCTCTTTCTCCCTTCTTTCCCCTCTCTCTAAAATAAATAAAAAATATAAACTTTTAAAAAAATGTGTAAGGATGAAGAAAAAAACAAAATCCTCAATCAGATCTTTCCCTTGCCCACCAACAAACCAAGCTCTCGCCTCCCTTTACCTGCTCTGGGCTGGGGACACTTCCTGTGCTTGTCTCCTAAGGACCTTACACCGACTACTGTCTATACCGGAAATGCTCCCCTCTGATTCCTGAGACATAACATATGTTACTTCTACCTGGTATGTTTATGGACGTTCTTAAAATGAGCTCAAAGCTGATTATTGGAAGCATCTGAAAATTAAGTACACAGAAAATATATATCTTATCGCCAAGTTCAAGAATTAATAATACCCAGAAAAGGATATACTTTGGAGAAGATCAGTATGGAGAACTGAAGAAGAGCTTCATGTCTTTGAATTCAATAACGTAAATATTTACTTCTGGGTATGTGTGTTTTGTCCAAGATTTCATTAACAAGATCCTTCAGTCCACTGGTCCCCGGAGATATGAGATGACCTTCTTGGGTTAGTGATTCAGTGTGGTTTTATGGACTCTGAATGAAAACAGAGCCCTTCAAAATACAAAAGCAAATAGAGGAGTCAATAAAATGACAGCACTGAGAGGTAATACGGTTGGAAAAGTAAATGTAAATGAAATGAAAGCCGCTTGTGTTATTTCACAGGGCTTCGTATCAACCTATTTTTATATATTTACTCAAACTAATTATGTGACAGGAGGAAACGTGTCTGTTTGCTGTAGTGTAACCTAAAATGTGTACAGTCTTGTTGAATCTAAGTACAAAAGATGGTTTTTCCCTCCTTCAGTTAATACAATGCAATACAAAACATGCATTGATTTTCTGATTGACAGCCCCAATTTTGGATATATATTCTAACTAAGGGAATGGAAATTGCAATACATGAATCAATTACAGTTGTTCAGCTGTCTGTTTTGTAAAGTGAGAACAGTTTAAATTATATATGATTTCATTGTGTGTGGTGGTATCCTAGCCGACGATTCTATCCCTGGCAAATTGGGCTTTAACAAGGAGCTTATCTGAGTGCACACAGCCCTATCCCATTGTGCATTTCTTATCTATTGTTATTTATGGAAGAAATGGATCTTTATTAATATTTAAATGTCCTTGTACTTGCATTTGACACAAGTTTACTTAGGATTGAATAGGATCTTCAACTAATGCCACACAGGCCACATCTGTGTCATGCTAAACAAACTAATTCAGGCTCTCTCCCTAATATAATTTTCCCCACTCCCAAAAACTTATTTGAAAAGAAAAAAATTAAGAAATGCAGTTTTGTCGATTTAATAACCAGTGAGGTATCTCAAATATTCCATTTCAGCCTTGTCCAATTTCTGGGCACTGGCCTATTTTACATAGCAATTTTAAGGAAACTAAAGTAAGTTGACAGCGTTTAATTCTTCCCTGTGTCTATTTGCTCATGCCAACCGATCAGAACCGGGAAAGCCCAACAGTAGATGCTGCACAAAGGCAACCAGCCAGTTTTCAAGTAACGGAAAGGCGGGTTTGGACTTTGCTTGTCTAAAGAGTCTCAAAATGCAACACTGATGAAACATTCCTATATTCAGAGAGGCAAGGTTTGAACATTTTCACCATGATAATGGCCTTCTGCAATTTTTATTTTGCGTTCTGAAATTTTGATTTCGTGATTAATAAAGGATAGCTCTAATTACTTATAACTGAACAGGTCTTCTTATAGGGAATAACTGAATCTTTCTGAATGATACTACTGTGAAAGATACTTCTTCTTGATTTCCTAAATTTACTGTTGTGCATTTATTTAATGAAAATAGAGAAACAACATATTATTTAATGATCAGCCAGAGCAGCAGTGTTCAACCAGTGTGCCACAAGAATCATTAAAACATGCACTACCTGACTCCTTGGTCAGAGGCACTGACCTCCTTGCCCTTAGATTGTCAAATAAAAAAAAAATAACAACAACCAACACAACACTAGCCATCCAGTGCAAATGAATCAAAATTATACATGTTTTTTGTAACACCAGCAAAAAATATATTTTTTGGTGTGCCACAGAATTTTAGTAATTCATTTAAGTGTGCCATGAAATGAACAAGCTTCAAAATTGCTAAGCTAAAGAATGAATTTTTTTAAAAAAGAAGAGGAAATAAGGAAGACTTTTTTCCTTTTTTGGGACTTGCTGATTTATAATTAATCAGCACGTAATATTTATATTTAGTTTTCTAGTATGTAATAAAATTCCACCTAAAAATCTTCAGAAATTCATTTCTGTCTGCATACAATTTGCCGCTGCCCATTGGAAAATTTATTTTTGTATGTTCACAATGCTACTTTCTAAGCAAACTCTACTGCCAAATTGATATAACTGATAATCAGAAAGGTCCATTGGCTAGTTTTGGTTTTCATAATACAGTCCCTAAAATAAATAACCAGATAGATCATAACTAGCAAAAATATTTGTCATCTATGTAGAGAAAGCATATTTATTTTTGAAAATTAGTATTGAACATTAAATACTCATATAAGCCTATAAACCATGGTGCACCAACAGTCATGAAAATATTACATGGACCAGTTACTGAAAAATATCAGTGAGCAAACACAGTTCTGGTCTTTTACAAAGTCTGAGCACATGGTGCAGCACCTCAGGGCTCCCCAGGAGTCATGAACCCGAGTTCTCACGGGTGACGGAACACCTCAAAGAGTGAATGCTGGGGATGTTCCATGCAAAGTTGCCCCAAAGTTAAAGTTAACAGGGTCTTATTTGATTGGAGGAGGAGCTTTCAATTTGGCCAGGACACCTAGAAACTTAGGCACAGTTTTTTCATGTCTTCATGTCTGTCTGTCAAGTTTGAGTCTCATTTACTTTTCTAAGGCATGGCAGAAAACGAAATTCTAATGGAGGTGGAGGTTAAAAATCTTTAAAAAATATTTTTATTCTCTTAGTGTTTTTCACTTTATTTCTGTTAATATAAATTCACGTTCAAATGTAAACTAAAAATAGCTTTATTTTATGTTGACTATTTTTTTTTGCGTTATTAAAGTTGTATCTTTTGCAGTTGAGCTTTCCTCATGTTATTCATCCATTAATTTAATCAACCAGTCTGAGCAACAGCTACGCTCCAGATAGTGTGACCTATCAAAAGAAAGGTGTGCACACAACAGTCAAACCCTTACTCTCATGGAATTTACAATCTAGTGTATAGAGACAGAAAATAAACAAGAGTATCATGAGGTGATAAATGTTATCAATTAAAATAAAGCAGGTAAGAGCAGAGAGCATGATGGAGTAGGAATGCCATTTTTCATAGGAGCCAAAAGAAGGCGTTTGCAATAGGATGCTATTTGAGAGGAGCCCCCAATGAAGTGAGGGAACCAGCTATGACTAGCCCGTGAATGAAATCTTGAAATGCTGCTAATCAGAACAATACACTGTCTATAGGAGACCCAAGAATCACTAGAAATTTAATTTTTTGCTGATCAGTGGAATGGCTGGATTGGTTGTTATGAGATTTGGTCATTGAAAAATGACATTGAGTGCTTACGGATATTTCACTTACTTGATTCTTTCCGATTTTCACAATGGCTAGTTAGTTTAGATTAAAAATATAGAAACAATAAGAATGTCACTTTGTATCATAATCAGAGAATCAAACTTCATTACATGAGCAAATGAATAACCAGACTTGCAGAGACGCAAGCGTTCGGCAGGGCTGACCTACAAACCCGTCAGCCCTGGCCCCCGAATCTGATTTGTTAAACCTACCCGGGACCCACAAACCCGTATCCTAGAACAGCTTACTCGGGTTTGCCAACCAGGCTGAAATGTAGGTCTCCAAAGAGGGAGTGAACATCTACCTTTGGTTTATACACATGCCCTTGTGGGGACCTGGGCCGCCAAAGGCTCGCCCTCGGGCTGGGTGGGCCCCGGAGCAGACCCTGGGTCTGAGCGGCTACCACCGGGTTGACTGGCTGCCCTCAGCAGCCAGGTGGGTGGCCTGAGGAGCAGGCAATGGCCGCACTCAGTGGCAGCTCTGCCCGCCTCCCACGCACAGCCCGCCTCTGCCTTGGGGCCAGGCCCACTGCCCTCCCCGGGCCTCGCAGAGCTGCTGCCTGCCGCCTCGGCAACGGGGCTGAAATGTTGGCACTTCACCCCAGCTCACGACACGCAAAAAGGCCGCTTTTCGCCTTGGCTTTTGCTGTTCTTGTGGTCCCGGCCCTGAAAAGCCTAATGCCATTTGCTCATTCATAGACATGTCTCCATGGCCACCAAGCAGAAGCTTCTCAAGGACAAGCCCAGGTTTGATTTCTAAAACCAATGTCATTAGGCTTCAGCTTTCCCTCATCAACAAGTATGTGGTAAAATCTTCTAGAACACTGATGCTTTGTTCCCTAAAATATGACTTAAAGTGTCAACAATTTTAATAGGTATCATTTTAAAATGCAGCTTATAAGTAAGTCCCTTTCTCTTTTAGTCATCATGATGTGTTGGCCCAGCAACTGCTGAGGACGCTTCGGGGACGGCTCTGCCTGTGGACTGCTGTACTGTTTATCCCATTCTGCTGTCTCTTTCTGCTGTGGGGACCCTGGGAAGGCGGTGCGCCCTCCTTCCCCGGAGGCGCTCAGCAACACTGGGCAAGGCCACCACGCGAGAAACGCAGCATCAGACGGAGGACTAACCCGCTGACATTTAATGTCACTCTCCTCCCTAAGATGCTGACAGCCTCCGCTGTCTGTATGTCATAATTCGCGGGGGGTGCGGTTGGGGGCAGTAAGAGTTGCCAGGTTTTACTTGGGCTTTGTGACAAGTTGCTGGCCCCTTAAGGGCCTGCTTATGTCTGAGCCCATTTTGCCGTGTCCTTGCTTTGTCCCCTTCACGTGGGGCCATCTGTGCAGCTAGAACCCGCTGAGCGGCTGGCCAGCACCGGGGGCCCTCGGAGCTCCGCCGTCCCCTGCCAGTATGCTTCCGTTACCATCATGTCTTTGATTCATGATGGACACATTGGAAAGGACTTAGATCCATTGATTTCACTGGCAAATAATCATTCATGTTATTGATTTTGCGGCTCATGTGTTCCCACCATTATCCTTGGGAAAATGAACCGCATTGATAGTTATCTGTCAGCCCAAGAGCACAGGGGTTTTAATCAGCAAAATATAATATCAGCGAACACATCTTACAATAATTACCTATGTTAGTGGTCCTTCAGGTAGAAACTCTCAGAAACGAAATTTAAAAGAAAAACGACTTATGGGCTCTTTCTGCATAGATACAAATCGCTCCGTGTGCTGCCGTCTCAGGGAAATGTGGCAATTCATGGCTTTGTTTTTAAGAAAGATCACAGCAAGCAACGAGCAAGAAATTGTTTCTAAATATGGTCAGTAAGCATTGTTCCCTCTTTGATTTTCCCCGATAATGAGTCACATAACTTTTAATCATAGATTTTCTTGCCAGCTGTATTGACAAGCATATCCGCTTTGCGTTCAATTCTGCAAAGCAGACTTGGGCTGCTCTGTGTGATAACAGGGGGGCAAAAGCATTGTGAGCAGGAGCAAAACGCCAAGGAGACGGAGAGGCCCAAGTTCTGGCCTGGCTGCGATGGGCCTGTGGGTCGCTAACCCTCTGTGGCTGGGGGGCCTGAGGAGCAGGGCGCTCTGGGGAAAAGGGTGGGCTGTGCAGCAGCGACCTTAGAATCGTCTAAAGGGGAAAAGGGTCACGTGGGGGCGTGCGCCAGTTCAGTGGCCTCTGGCCTCCTCAGGGTTATCATCCTTTTTGCCGAATGATTGAGCTCCCCAACAGCAGGATGGTGCGGCCCCGAGTCCGTGCGTCCCCGTGACCCGCGGCGAGACTGATGCCGCCGCGCGGAGTGGCAGGGCTGGAACGCCTCTGCAGGCCGAGGGCTGCCGATTCGCTTTGTCCGCCTGGAGAAACACTAAGCCGAGGCCCCCCTGCATGTGGCCAGATGAAGCACACCCAGCTGGGGAGGAGAGGCGGGGCTGTGACCGAGACGAGGTGGAGAAGGACGAGGGGTCCTGGGATGAGGTGGCCGTGACTGCACTTCTCCGGGGCCGGAGAGATGGCTGTGCTGTTCAATGTTGGAACAAAGAAGGCGGGAGCTAGGACTGGGGGTGCATCGTAGACTCAGTGGCATGTCCACTATAGGGCAAGTTGTTTAGATGTCACGTGCCAGGAAAACAACTCTCAGTATTTTCCCCTTTTCACAAATCTTGTATTCCTTTCCCTTTCCAACTGAATCATTTTCCTGTATCCATGGATCTAGTCATGTCAGTGAAAGATCTGTTCTAAAACAGAAGCATCTCCTGGCTTTCAGCTTGGAGTCTTCATGGACGTACCTTCCTCCTAGGAGAGCATGAAAGGAGAAAATAGGAAGAGGAGATGCAAGAGAACATTCAGAATGAATACAGGTAATTCATTGCGCTGTCACTGATTCTAGGAACCCCGGCTCAGCTTTTCCCAGAACTACCGAACTTTTGTTCTGGAGAAATAATTCATTGAAACAGTAGCTGTCATGAGTCAGTAGAGAGTCAAAAGGTACACAAAGTCAGGGTAGCTTTCAGCGATAGTGCACCTCCTGGAAGTCACACAGCCCTGGGCTGAATGCTGGGCTCCTCCTTGTGTAGGTGTGTGATTGCGGCCGAGTTACCCACATCCTTGGAGCCTCCGCTCCCTCACTGTAACCTGGGCACAGTCACAGTTTTCAAGGATCAAATGAGGTCAAACACGTAAAGCATTTCATAAAGCGCTCGCGCTTCTTGAGTTCCTGGCCAGTGGCAGCAGCAGCAGTAGTTGGAGGAGGAAGGGGAGGCGGCGGCGGCGTTTTCTTGCAGGAGACAGCAATGTGCTTTGGCATTGCGTTTTTGGTTCCAGAATTAAAGGTGGAATAATCCAGCTAAAAATACATGGTGTTGATGAAAGAAATTCAAAACCTCCATAAAAGTTTAAAGAGTTTACTATGAGCCAAGGTTTAGGGGCCAGCCCCAGAAACAGAAGCCCAAAGGACTGAGAAAATGCCCCAGGAAATAGCAGTTTGTCGCTTCCTTTCTTAGAATCGAAGGAGAAAACGTGAGGAGGGTTACCTGAAATCCACTGGTGACAGGTTGAGGGGGTGGAGAAAAGAAAGTGGGGAAATCTCTGGGATCGGGCAAGACAGAGAGGCACAGATGTGTTTACACGGGTGGGTGCAGGGTGGTTAACGTCTCCCGTGCAGAGTCTGCAGAGGTGAGTGGGTGGAGGACAGCGAGAAATGTTGGCGTCGGCTCGCCTGCACCGGGCGCTTCTCTCCGGGGCGTGGAGAGCGTCCTGACACTTGAAGTGTGTTACTCTGGATGCACAGAAACGACCTTCAGGGCTTCTTGTGGCAGAGATCCATCTACTGCACAGGCCTCAGGAGCTTGGGACCTCCTGCCATAAGCCACCAGTGAGGCCCCTCTCGTGGTCAGAACAGCCTGTGTGGTTGCTGTCCATTGCTGAGCTTGTCCCGCTTGCCCAGGGAGCCCTACGGTGCTCGCAACAGAAAGGTAACAAATTATGAGGTTGAGCTTCCAGGATGCCAAAGCACCCACTTCAGGGTGAGGAGGGCCACGCAGACTGTGCTGGAGCGGCCAGTCCTCCTGGAACGGAACGCCAGGCCAGTCCCCGCCTCTACCACGCCAGCCCACCCGCCGGTGCCAGAAGCTGTCCCTCCACCGCCACCATAGTGGCGTAGTCCATGCAAACTGAAGACGCTCCCTGAGTGCGTGTGCTTGGCATCCAGCAGAAGGAGTGAATGCTAGACCATTTCAGTGGTTGGTTTTCAGAAACCATTGCTCTCTTTTCAACCAACAACAAACAGAGGGATCGATTTTGCTGACTTTTTCTTTTGCAGACACCACAGTCTTCCGTACTCTTTTCTTTAACCAGTGCACTCACAGCTTTGGATGACCTCTGCCACATTGCACACACCGTGTTATTTTTCACTTCTGCAGTGGACCAAATATATACTCATCAGCAAAATGTACTTAGCTCTAACTTTGTGTATCTTGTCTCGTGACAATATAGAGATTGTTGTTAACTGAGTCAGAGGCTTCCACAGGAAGTCAGAATCTTTCTGCCGCCTCTTAAAAACATCAGTGTGATACCCACTGCGTGGACGAAAGGGCTTGGAAAAGCAGGAAGACGAGAGCGAACTGCACTTCTCCGGGAAACACATGGGGACAGGGCCACACGGACCAGCCCTTTATGGCTTGTGGTGGTGTATAAGAGGCACGCTCAGAACTCAGGTTAGTAGAAGAAGACTAAGAGAAAGGACTGCAGCCCGTCGCTGATAACTAAATTCTCCACCTTGAGAGCAACGCATTTTTCTCCATTGACAAGGCTGAAAGTGAGCATCAGGCCCCAAGAGCCGTGCTGTCAGCTCTCGCATCAGGACACACTGCGCTTCAACAGGAGCAGCTGCTTCGGGAGAATTACCAAGTACAAAGGGCCGCGAGTCCGTGTGTCACAGGATGAGCCCCTGTGATTGTCTGACCGTTGTCTCTGGCACGCGACCCTCAGCGCCGTGCAGTAGGCCTCCCCTGCCGCATGCAGGTCCTTGCAGAGCACCTGCCTGTGCAACGGGGCCCGCTCTCTGAGCCTCCAGTCTGGGGCATTGTCGTCTTCTCTTTGGTGTAGCTTGCTCTCCAGCAGGCCCTTTTTGTTAGTGCCCTGTGGTTGCTGTAACAAATGACCCCAAATTTAGTGGCTTAAAATAACAGATTCATTACCCTATAGTTCTGGAAGTCAAAAGTTGACAATGGGTCTCCCTGGGCTAAAATCAAAGAGTTGTCTGGGCTTCCCTCTGTTCTGGAGGTTCTAGAACAAAATCCATTTTCTTTTGTTACCGTTCCATTCTAGAAGCCGCCGGCACCCTGCAGCTCATGACCCCTCCCACTTCAGAGCCCACACAGCTGGTCACGGCTGCGCCTCACAGACTCTCCTGCATCCTTCCGCTTCCCTCTTCCCCATGTAAGGACCTCCATGCGTGCATCTGGCTGTCTGGAGAATCCAGGATAATTGCTTGGCCTTAAGGTCAGTTAATTATCAACCTTAATTCCATCGGTAGCCCAAATGCCAGCGCTGCCACTCACACACACGTTCACGGGTGATGGTCTGTCCTGTCTCCTACACGATGCCAGGTGTTGCATCCAGCATTTCTCCCCATTACTTTTCGCCCAGCACTGCTCACTATGCCCACTGGAACAACGCAGAGCAGCTCTGATGCGCCCTCTGGAAGCAGCCTTAGGAATGTGTGAAAATGGCTGTCACGTCTTCCCTGAATCTTTGAGCGTATCAGTCATATGCCACTTCATGGTATAGTCGTACATCTTCTCACTGTCCAGAGAAAACAATAGCAAGGACAATAACAGTTATTCGGCAGTGTGCTGGGTGTGTGCTTACATTTACTTATTTATGTAAACTTTCTCCTTCTCCTTTAACAATCACAACAACCTGATGAATTAGCAACGTGGGTCCCCATCTGCCTGACCGTGGAAGCCGCTCACTTAGCCACGTGCCGCCCTGAAGGACGCGCCCTGTTCTGATGGTGCTTCTCTTGAGCCGTGATCCCAGCACTGGGCACCAGGTCTCGGATGCTCTCTCTTCAACGTGGGAGACTGTCTTGTCCTGGAAACGGCAAGAAACCGTTGAAGTTTCAACAGCAGATACACAGAAATGGGGACTTAATGTCACCAGAAATATTTCTGGCAGAAGACATAATGCTAGAATATTGTTTTGTATTACCGGGGTTGTTCAAGGAATGGGCAAAGAGAAAAATAAATATATCTAAAAACAGTTCTGTGTTCACTTTGAGTACATTGAAGAGTAATTATCTTTTCAACAACAGTTGTATGTAGATTGTTTTAATTATATCTTTTCTAAGTGCAGAATTTGTCTAACATGTACAAGACCACAGAACTTTATCGAAGAGTCAAAGTCAATATAAATATTAGATGTTAAAATGTTAATAGCACAATTAATTTTTGTCAACACTCATTTGCACTTGGAAGCCATTCACCTTGACTGGTACCGCTCTGTTTCTCAAGAGCAAAGAGGAAACACGTGTGTTCTATTCTTATCCCAGAGGCGTCTGAGTACAGATCCTGAGACTGTCGTACACCCAAGAATATGGGGGGGAGGGGCTGCCTTCTGGTATTTCTTTCTTTAGCAGAAGAAGAATTGTGAGAATTTAAAAAATTGTTTTCCTTTGAAGTCTGCTAGGAAAAATAAATGGAGGCAGTCAGAGGGCTGTACTAACACTTGGTATGATTTGGCTCCAGACACAGAAATTAAAAGGAAACAGAAATATGGTTTCTGATACAGAAGCTCTAGAGCATGGAAAGACTTGAATTGAGGCTAATAATGATACAATTTATGAAAAGAAGTGAAAAAAAGACCCCGACGGTCAATTCAACCCTTGCCCTCCCCAGATAAACACTCTGCTTTTCATTCAGTCACACAGTTAAATGTATTTATTGTGTACTGTGCACCAGTCACTATGCTAGGAACTAGGGATTTTCTAAAAACAACAAAAACTCTTTCCTTATGAGAATATATTCTAGTCAGTTGGTAGAAAATAAATAAGTTAAATATGTAAAATATGTCTTATGGTATATTGGATGGTAGTAAGTGTTAAGGAGGAAAAGGAAACAAGGATAAGGGGATAGGTTGTCAGGCTTAGTCATTTAAAGGGAGGCTGGGAAGGCCTTCCAGAGAAGGTGGCCTCCGAGCAGAGGCCTGCGGGGCTGGGAACGAGCCCATGACCGAGAGGGCAGAAACGGGTGAAGGAGAAACTGCAGGAGGTGGATGCCTGAGGTCCCCGCGGAGACTCGGGGCAGAATCTGATGGGGGAAGGTCACATCAGGAGAGTTTAGGCAGGAAAGAAGGGAAAGCATCTGGAAAGCTCCGAGGATGAACAAGAAGGATATGAGCCCCACGTTCAGGCTCAGGAGTGAGGGGTGTTGATGGAAAAAAGCCCCGACTCGCTAAGGTTCCAGGGACGCCATAGCCAGGAGGCCCAGAGAGGCAGGCACACTGTGAGTAGGGGGGCAGAGCACCTATTCCAGAACCTCCTGGAGATCTGGGGGACTTAGCTAAGATTCAGCTGAAGGCCTCAGAAGTTAGGACAGGACGAGAGGGGCAGCTGGTGGGGTGTGCGAAGCACCTTAGAGTGAAGGAGACTCTAGTACAGGACCGTGGTCTGAAATATACAAGGAACTCTTAAAGGTCCACAGTAAGCAAACAAACAACCTGGTTAAAAATGGGCAACGACCTTAACAGGCACCTCATCAAAGAGGACGCTCATGGCAAATAACCACATGAAAGGAGGCTCCAAATTACACGTCGTCAGGGAAACACAAAACAGCCCTAAGCTTCCACTGCACACCCGTTAGAACGGCCCAGACCCAGGGCCCAGACCACAGCAGGCGCAGGCAGGCAGGGCGCGGAGAAGCAGGGCTTGCACTGCTGAGGGGAGGGTGCCGTGGTGCGGCCGCCCAGGAACACAGCGCAGCGCTGCACTGCAGACCTGAGCGCGCCCTCGCCACACAGGCCGGCATTGGTGCTCCTTGGCATTCACGCGAAAGAGTCAAAAAGCTGTGTCCACACAGAAACCTGCACGTTATTCACAGTCACCCACACTTGGAAGCAACCAAGGCGTCCCTCAGCAGGGGATGGTTAAATAGTGCTCCATCCACTGTAGTGGTTCAGTGATGAGAAATGAGCTGCCAAGCATGGAAACACAAGAAAGAATCTTAAGTCCGTATTCCTAAGTGAAAGGAGCCAGTGTGAAGGGACTAGATACTGTGATTCCAGCTTGTATGACAGACGTTCTGGAAAAGGCAAAAGTACAGAGACAGGAGATCAGTGGTGTCACGATTTGAGTTGAGGGGGCACAGAAATTTCTAGGGCAATAAAGCTACTCTGTGTGATACTGAAATGGTGGACACATGTCATTATCCCTCTGTCCACACCCATAGAATACACAACAGCAGGCGTGGCTGCCAGTGTGAGCCATGGACTTGGGATGACAGGGATGCGTCAACACGGGTTCACAGGCTGTAACACTGTGCCCTCCCGTGGGGATGTTGGGAGCAAGGAGGCCATGCGTCCGGGGGATGGAGTAGGCAGGAACTTCCTGGGCTTCCCAGTCAGAATGTCTGTGAACCTGAGACTTCTCTTAAAAAAGTCTATTTTTTAAAATTATGTGATGTTTGATCAACTACTGTCAATTTTTAATGTATTTACATGTCAGGGTGTATCATTTGTAGTTGTTCAAATAGCGAAACTAAGGAATAGGAAAAGAAGTAGAACAATATATCCATGAAGACATTAGTTTTGGGTCTGAGCAAAAAAAAAAATTAAAAAATATATTATGAACTTGCATAAATCTGAAGTTTGTACTTTACAAAGGTGATCTCATTTACTTTATCTCCTTTCATTAATACTGTAAGACATGTGGGTAATCAAATGTTCTTTTTTATTATTTTAAGTAAAAAAAAAATCTTAGGCTCAGTGATTTGGCTAATGTTGTAAAAGTAATAATTAGTGGAGGAAAAAAAAAAACAATCCATGACATGTTCATCACTCCTATACCTACAAGATAGCAGACAGACCAGTTTTAAAGTAAAAGGCTGCACTTATTTCTACGGTACATTTGACACTCTAAAAAATGATTTGTATAAAATAATCCATCACTTTAAAAAAACCTTTCACTTACATTTTTATTAACTTGTGAGAATATTTAATTACCAACTCTAACCTGTAATGCAAAATGGTTATTTGAAAGTTCCTGGTAAGAAGAGAACAACTGTGTTAAAAATCAGGCCTGAATTTAACTTTGAAGTGACATATGGGAGTCTATTGTAGCAGAAAGACTATCCCAAGAAGCCACGGGCTTCCAGTCTCCATCTGCTTCACCGACCTGCAATCCAGCCTTTGTCGTCGGCCTCGCTGTCCACCCTGGGAGATGCCGAGGTGGGGACTGACTGGTCTCAAGGCCTCCTTCCTGCTCCATGGGTCTCTGATTCTAGGCACAGGTGGCACCCACTGGGTGCGGAGGCACCTACTCCTCCTGGAAAGTGAAATGAAACAAATAAGCCATGGAAGTGGTACGATGATTAAATTTACCAAGAGCTTGAAGTCGTAGCGCATTAGCCTTCTGTCCGAAAACTCTCCTAATGAATCAGACTTGAAGGGTCTGTCAGTGCGTCGTTGTTTGACAGAGAAGAGAACTGTGAAATTGCTGATTTTATCCGAGGGATTCCTGTTCTGTGGGTCACACAGAGAAAAAAGGGGGTCAGCCAGTTTCTCATTAATACATAGCAGCCTGTAAAAGAAAAAAAAAAGGGTTGTTTTTTTTTTTTTTGACATCACAATGAACTATAATAGTCTTAATTAATATGACGGCTAAAGCACCGAAGCAAATTAAAATTCCCTCATATGCCTGGGCTTGAAAGAAATTAAATGTGGTCTAAGTGAATTAAAGCAGGCGACCTAAGAGACATCTGATCATTTCTACCTCTCAATTATTTTCCTTTGGTCAGGTTTTCTTGGAAATGTTTTTTCGCTTTGAAACTTTCATATTATAGTTGATTACACCTCTATACTATATTTATGCAGCTCAAGAAGCTGGACTGTGAATTCCAAGTACAGTGCTCACTATGAACACTAAGCTCCCAGGGATAAATTCAGAATCAGAATCATCCTAGGGATAGAAGATAGCGGCACCTCCACTGACAAGCATTGTAGTTCTTTTAGGTATTATGAGCTGTGTGTTAATTACAAGGGGATCTAGAAGTCAGTGGAAAATTAAAACAACTTGTGGATGTGGTCCAAAGATAATATACTACAAGGCAATACTTGTTTAAGTAACAACTATAAAATGAAAATTGATACAAGAGAAATATATCTCATATGGGTATGTGATAAAGCATATGTTCTTCATATGTTGTGAAGTCACATGCACAACAGGATACTTATCAAAGCCAATGTCAGCGTCCGTGAATACGGTGACCACATGGCAACACTGGGCAGGAGGTGCCAACCAAATGAGTGAACAAGGGCAGAAGGAGGCGTTGCAACCAGTCTTTCTCCCACTTGGCAGTGTTGACGGTGAGCTGGCTCATTTGTCACAAGGGCCAGCCTATGCAGTATAGGGCGTTTAGCAATGTCTCTCGCTCCCCATCCCGTGGATGACAGACGCACCACCATGCCCAACCTGTGGAAACCAAAAATGTCTCCAGACCCTGCCAGGTGTCCCAGAAGGGCAAATTCTCACCCAGGTGAAAACCAGTGGCGTAAGTAAAGATCCTGGAGAGTTGGGGTGGTCACCCAGGGGAAGTCTCTGGCATCTTAGGTGTCAGGTAGTGAGTGAGGGGAGCCTCGTCTGACCTGGTGGGCTACTTACGCTGGTGACTAGGGAAGAGCATATTGGAATATGCTGGTATATTTGTACCTGTGTGTGCTCGCCCTGAGCCCTAACATTAAGTGAACACGGTGGTTTTATTTATTTTGAATTTGCCTTTGTTTTGACACCATCCATAAAAAACCTATGTGAAAAGATTTAGAATTTCAGACAAGTAACTCTCACTTACATGCCTAACAGATTGGAGCAGTATATTAGGTGGAGTGGTTCATTGCATACTTAAAGAAGCATAACCTCCACTGGAGGGACAGGGGCGGAGGGCATGTCACATCATTACTCTAAGAATAAAAGCATCAGTCTTTCCTTACCAGAGTTCTCAAATAGGAAAAGGAAACGCACAGGCACAAAAGACAGGGCAGCCTTTGGCAATGTATCCACTCCCATGTACAACACCTTTACCAAACACTGTGTTCTCCGCTCTGGAACGGACTGTTAGAAGGCAGGCATTTTCATGGATACAGCCCTGCACAGCACAGACACAGAAAACAAAGAAGGGAGAGCGTTGAATTTTATGGATGGAGAATCATTTGTAGGAGGGAACCTGGGAATAAATGCTGTGTCTAGACTTGTTTCACATTTTTATAAAGTAGCTCAGCTTCTCACATAATAATTGACCTAAAAGAGGGTGAGCAAATGGAATAGGGAGGTTTTGCAGATGAGGAGTTATAAGCTGACGAGGGCGATTTGGAGAAAGAACTTACAAGGCTATCAGCACTCAGAAATGCTCCCAGTCTGTGGTACTGCAGGTGTTGGATGGCATATTTAGGCAGAAACCTAAATAATTCTTATAAAATTATGGACGCTATACTATCCATTTTGGCTCTGGAGAAGAGCTAGAAGTGATTTTTTAATTGAAATTATTGGACCCATGGTTTCCAAAGGCAACTTTGAAAAGATATTTAATAGAATAAAATATAGATAATAATAACAATCCCAAAACAACAATGAAAGACAACAGTTCTCCTGTCTTCCAAATAATTGTGGTAAATCTGTACATCTAAGTGTGTGTTGTTATAACTGCCCAGCAGAAAAGCCATAATTAAAGTTATGACAGTGTGCATCAAGCAATAAATATGACCAAGGAACGTGAAGTTCATGTACACAAACGTAGCCAAGAAGGAAGACACTCACAGTCTGCAGAGAGGCCGCACTCGTTGTTCGTGAAGTCCTGGGAAGGTGACGAAGGCAGACCGGGGCTTCTCCGCAAACCTGGAGCAAAGCGCCCAGCAGAACCCACCACAGCTTCAGGAAGTAACAGGGAGGAAAAGTCAGACCTCACCACGAAACCGAACATTTCGTAGACCCTATAAAATGCTCTAATATAGTGTTTACCAACTTTTACTTGTTAATTTCTTCATTGAATTGTTATGTTTGAACTAGCCACAAACATGTTAATTTTATATCAGGGAGGACAATTAATCCTGCCCACATGACAAATATGTATGTATGAAAAACAAATGAAGGAGTAGATGACAGACATTATACATTGTAAAAGGAATGTAAACAGGGGCTCCTTTGCGATTGCCTGGGGTCAGAACTTGACAGCGGCCACCGCGGGATTACTCAGATGCCACAAACTCTCTCTGCCCTTCCAGTCGCCCTCTGCTGGCATCAGCTTTTCTACTGGCTCCGGGCTGAGCCTTGTGACTTGCTCTGACCAACGGGACGATGATAGTGACGCAAGGCAAACAGAGACCTGAAGAGTCCTTGTCATGGGGCTGGCCTTCTCTTGTGCTTGGACTCCTTCCACTGCCATGGGAAGAACCCCGCGCTGACAGAAGGCATGTGACCTCCTGTAACAGGTAACCACCCCACAGGCCACCTCCCACAGGTAACAGCTGTCGGCTGCAAGACACGTGATCTTCAGACTTGAAGAGGGACCTGTTCACGGATCGCTCAGAGATCAGCCAAGGCGGCGCACATTGGAAGGGCCCAGTTTACCCACAGCATCATGAGACGAAGAGATGGTGGTTTTTTTACACTAGTACATTTTGGGATGTTTTATTTGACAGTCGAAGCTTCATTCTTAATATTTTGCTTCCTAGAAGTTAAATACATTTACAATAGACCCAATCCTTTTGAATTTTACCTTACAGAGAGAGTTATACCTTCCCAAGAGCAAAGCCCACCAGCTCTTAGGAGAAGCAAGTGAGATGGTAGGCTGAAGACTGAATAATTGCAAGTTGTGAAAAGTAGTTCAGGGACAAGATGTCTGAGAGTCCATTTTTCCCTGTTCCTGCACTCTAAAGACAACTACATAACTCTGGACATAACCTTACAGATGATCATAGACTGAATGGACAGAAAGAAGAATTCGGACTGGCAAAGAACCTCATGATTTAGAAGAGAGACACCACAGAGAATTTTCTGTAGTTCCTATTCGCATATCACATACCTTAGATGAGGCCCCTATCGTCTGGAGCTGTTAACAGGAAGATGGGGGAAAAACAAGAAACAGAAAGCCTGCACACTCAGGCAGAGGGTCAGGAAAGAGGGTGCCCAGCTCCCCTGCCCAGAGCCCCAGCAGAGGCAGGGGAAGGCATCCCCTCTCACTGGGAGGCGGGAGGCTAGGTCGGGGGAAGCTCACCTCACATGTGCCCAGCAGCCTCCCAGGAGCCATGGAAGCACCTTCCATCCCCCACCGTGACTGCAGCAACAATTCAGTGAGACTTCAGACAGAGCCATAAGAACAAAACAGACCACACTCATACTTCAAGAGACCAGAAAGCTAAGGTCTCATGAGAATACAGCTCCAGAAAGGAGTCCATACCTATGTGGCAATCCTAAACAGAGACTTCCTACTAAAATAAAAGATTAAATAAGATAAAGGGTCTGCTAACATATCTATAATATCTAAAATACAACCAAAAATCACATGACATGCCAAGATGGGGGAAAAGCATCGCTTGAAGGAGAAAAGACAATCAACTAATGTGAATATTGAGATGAATCACATGATGAAACCATCAGACATGCACTTCAAAGCAGCCCTCACAAAGTAGTTTCAACAAGTAATTTAAAATTCTCAATTCAAATGAAAAAGAGCCCGGAAAATATTAGCAATATTATTTGCTAATGTCTATTATAGAAATGATTAAAAACAACCAAATAGGAATTCTAGAACAAAGGCATATGATAAATGAACTAGAAACACACTGGACAGATTCAGGAATGATGTGGAGCTGAAAGAAGACAGTATCAAGAACCTTGAGGACAGAGCAATGGCATTCACTCAGTCTGAACAGCAGAGAGAAAGTGGAGAATCCCTTCCCCCTCCCCAAAGAGTGAGCAGAGCCTTAGAAAAGGGGGTCAATGATAACACTTCTAATATTTGTATTGTTAGAGTCCTAGACGAGAGAACTTAGGGCTGAACGGTCTAAAATACTCCCACATTTGATGGGATACATGAGCCCACAGATTCAGAAGCTGAGCAAATCCGAGTAGGATGAACATGTAACAGTGGTTGAGATAAACCTAATAGTTCAATCAGGTGGTAATTACAGAACAGGCTGCACTGACAAACTCATAGAAGATTCATGTACTGTTTCCTTAGAAGTAGTTTATAGGCATCAGCAATTGCAGCTCCTGCTTAACCATGGAACAGCCCTGACCACAAGAAACTGGAAGAGTGTCAGCGACTCACGTCAGAACCAGCATCACACTGCCTGCATGTCCTGCTCCCAGGTGTCAGCGGTGAACCTGCGGAGGGAGCGGCGGAACCGCATTGCAACGCTCACGGGAGGCGGCGCTGCAACTGCCCGGAGCAGAGCCGAGAACCTGCACCGCATCCCTCAGTTCCCTCTCCCCACAGTGCCCCTACGTGCACTGGCCGGGACACCGGAGAGGCTGAGATGAGCTTTGACACAAGAGTCCCCCGTCTTCCAGGTGGCGGCACCTGAATAAACCGCTTTCCTTTACATCAGCACCTGCCTCTTGGGTATTGGCTTTTGAAGCGGCGGGCAGTGGGGCCTGCATAACACACAAAGGAACCCACACCAAGACACAACATAATTAAACTTCTGAAAGGTACAGACAATGAAAAATTGTTAACAGCGCCAAGGAAATGCTGATCTCTCGTCTGAAACTATGGAGGCTAGAAGGAATTAGCACAACATTCTCATGTTGTCAGATGTGAATTCTGTATGTGTAAAAACTGTCTCTCAGGAATGAATAGAAAATAAAGACATTCTCACATGGAAAAAAACTAAGAAAATTTGTTATAAGCAGACCTACCTTTAAAGAATGTCTAAAGAAAGCTCTCTGAGAGAAAAGAAATTATAACAGAAGGCGGCATAGAATTTCAGAAAAAAAGAATGAAATGTTAATAATAGAAGTACATGGAATAGACCATTATCCTGAGGAGTCTTTAAATTATATTTCATGGTGGAAATTAAAAAAAAATCTATTTTGTCACTTAACACATGCAGAGAAATATTCAAAACATTTATATATTTTTAATTGGGAAAGTAAAGGGACCCAAAAGGAAAAAAGTTCATAATGCTCCACTCAAAGTGCTTAAAAACAATGCTGAGAGAACATACTGTAATCCCCAAAGCACCACTAAGCAAAGCTGTAGAAAGAAATACCCGGAAAACACTATAAATAAATCAAGATGGAATCCTAAAAATTCTTCAAATAACACACTTGAAGGAAACAAATGAGAAACAGGAAGGAAAGAACTAAGAAACAGAAATCACAGTGTCAGTAATGAAGATAAAATGTGAATACGACCTGGGATGCAGCGATCACCAGACTGAACCTCAGTGAGACCACTGCCATCGGCGTCGCAACGCATGGGCCAGCTACGCGAACTTGTCTTTATTGTACTGAAATGCGGCTCTGCGGTTTCGGTGTTTGTTTGGTGACTGCACAAGGCGTTACTCACTTTGGAAAGAACACTCCCTCACGTTGCCACAGGTGAGAGATTCTCGATGGAAAACTTCATTCAAAAACTTAATTTACTTCCAAATATATGAAAACCACCTATGGCCTTCGGGTTTCAGGGTATTTACAGACATATGACTGCACACTTTAGTGATTTTAGGCTCAATTCTATGAAAATGGTAAAGATATACAAGCAATGTGATAAAACAGTAAACAGAGGTTAAAATGATGATATTTTGCAGTTTATTCAGTGGATTAGTATACACGTAGAAAGTTGATAACCTTTTGAGAGTCGGGGGATGAGTTGTCTCCTCTCCTGAAGTGACATCAGTCTGTATAATCAGCCTGTAGGGGACTCCCCATCACCTACTAAAATCCCAAACATGACGACAGCTCATCAACTCAAGAATAATAGACACCCCGTGGTCATTGATGTGGGTTGTCGAAGTGTTTATAAAACAAGCATTGGAAACAACCCAAATGTTCATGAATAGGGTAATGGCAAAATAAATAAGAATATATCTGAGCTAAAGGACAAGATATATTTGTCAAAATGATGGAGACCTATATACACTCATATAGAAAAGTACCGGAATGAATAAAGCAAACTGCAAGACAGTAGTATACGAATTATATTTTACAAACACATCAAAAATACTATATTTCTTTTCAGATATATTTTCTTTTCTTGTGCAGATAATTCCACAGGGAAAAAAGCTTCTGGAATGATACACCCCAAAGTGAGACAGTTGGTAATTTTGAGGATGGAAAAAGGACCCAAGATTGAGGATGGCAGCCAACAATAGATTGTTGCCTCTTCTGCAATATTTTCATTTATTCAAGGATAATGTATTAATGTATAACTTGTTCATTTTTAAGTGTATTCAAACACAACACAGTTTTTAAATGTGTTCAGACAACATACAAATTTGAAGGTCTAAAACATGAGCACCTAGTCCTTTGAAACCTCTTGGTTTTCAGGACACAGCTGTGTAGACAGCACGTTGCCAGGAGGCTGCAGGCAGGGCCCGGTCGCCTCCAGGAGGGCGTGCCTGGCCTGCAGGGGCTGCCGCGGGCAGGTCAGAAGGCCAGCTCAGAGCAGCGGTGCTAGCGGGCTGTGAGTCCGCGCGGGATGCCTCTGTTGGGAAGGAGATGAGACAGAAAGCAGGGCAATGAGTCATAGGGCAGAAGCGTCCGAACGAGTGAAAGGGACAAGCTGCCCGAGAGATGGAGCCACATGGTGCAGAGCAGAGGTAGACACGCGTGCAGCCGGGAGCCCCTTCAGGGTGGCTGACCGCGGGCCGCCCTGCAGGGCACGGGGCGTGTGGCCTCCCCATGAGGCGGCAGGGCGAGCTGGTCAGCATCCGTGGGCCGGATGTGCACAAGGTACTGTCTCTGGGAGCCGCTGGGGTGCTCGGTCTAACCGCAGGGTTCCGCATTTCAGATAGACACACAGACTCTTGGAACCAATTGGTTTGGATTTTTAAATTTTGTTTTGTTTGATTTGCTTTGCTTTGGCTTTGTAAATTCTCCTCAGTTTAATGTCCTACCTCCGTTTCACACATTAGCCTATTCCAACAATTTTCATTTTTATTTTTATGGTCCTAGTTGGTTCATCCTTCTATCTACCTCATCTTATTATTGAATAAAATATATTACTCTACAAATATTATTTTTAATATTTCAAAATGTTCCCATGTTTTTGTTTTTATATGTGTAAGTTTGTTCCAATGTGGCTGGTTCTCTTAATGGCCTTGACTTTCTACAAGTGTTGAGAAGGAATTGTGTGTTCATCTCAGTAGTCAAGATTTCAAATTAGACTATCTCTTTTATTCTTTGCTCAACTTGCCAACTCTAGCCTTAACTTCCGCCATTTTTCTGTGAGACCACATGAAATACAGAACTAGACATGGACTGATCAGCTCATTGTGCATTACGCTTCCCCGCCCTCTCAGGCCTCCATTGCCCCATGGCGAGGTACTGCCGGCGTCCAGTGCAAACTCAGTCAGTCACTGCTGCATCCTAGAAACAGATGCTCAGGGCTCTGCTGTGTGTCCCAAGGGGCGGGTGTCAGGAGTTCCACTCTCAGGCTGCCCCTGCGACCCTGGAAGTTGCACCTGGACTTCTCCCCACATGTCTGTCAAGCAGCAAGAGCCCTCCTAAAACCGCGGTGCCCCTCCCACTTGAGGGCTGCAGAGTCTTTCTTGAACCTCTTTGTGCCAATGATTGCTCACAGCTTCTCTCTGCTAGTAGTTGCTCAAAATTCCCTTGTTCTGCTTATTTCTTATGAGTGTGGCTGTTACGAATGGGGCACTGTGGACCGGACGGGTGTGCTTGCTTTACCACCTTGAAATGAAACTGTCATCTGATCTCCGTTGATGTCTAGTGATCAAGAGCTGGGAGGGCAGCAGAGGCCTCAGCTTTAACGGCAATGGCCTTTTTAGGGGCTTTGTTAAAAGCACTTAAAATGATGCATTTGTATGTATTAAAATTTCAAATAAATGTAACCTTTGACAGAGCAATTTAAATTCTGGGAATTTGACCAATATTGTTAATGATACCATTACATTAAGATGCCTAGTTAAGAGCATTTATTAAAATAGCAAAATGCTGAAAGCTATCTGGATGCCCTTCAAAAGCAGTCAACTATATTTTGGTCCATTGTTGCTGTGGTCGTTACATAGCTATTCTAAAAAATGAGGAAGCCATATGTACATTGACTCCCAGGTCCGACAGTGAATTGCCTTTACTTGACAATATCGAGTTACTGAGTAGTGATAAGAGACTAAATAAACAAAGGGACAATGGCCAGACAAAGTATGTCTGACTCTGTGTATATGTACATACATTATATACATATATAGTATGTATATAGTGTGTGTGTGCATACATATAAGATAGAAACCTGACTTGTAACTACCAGCCCTAGAAACCAACACTGTTGATCCCACCCTGCTATGTACAAGTCAGACTTGCAGGAAGCCAGGCTGCAGTCTCCAGTTACCTGTCTAGGAAGCAAACAATAACCATTATTACAATTGAACAGTGGCCAAGACCTGATTAATAACTGCCAGCTCCTCTCATTTATGTCTTTTAAGTTCGAACGAGTCAGAGAGTGCCGAATAGGCACCCCAGCCAGTCACACAGGACACCCTGCTTCTGTCAGCCCGCCTACCCGCGCCTTCCCCAGGCCAGCAGCCTCCAGGCGGGGCCCCTCGAAGCCCATCCCTTGCGTGGTGTGAAACCGGCCTGGCCCGCTGCGTGCCAGACCACGGGCGTGGGGCTGACCCCTTGCTACCGTGAGTTCTGAATAAACAGTCATCTTGTGGTCATTTAGTCTTTGTTCATTTCCCACATCTATAAAGTACAATGTTGTTTGTAAATGTAAACTATATAGTGCATAAGTGATTGTGTTATGTTTAAACAAGCAACAAAAAGGCTCTGCACGTGACTTTGTTAGTGATCCCAGGGATATGGGGTAACGTGTATTAGTTTTATAATTCAGATGACTAAAATAGATAGCATGGTACCTTAACCCACCCATATACACACAGAGCTTATTTTATATGGAAAATAACCCTGATGGCTATATTTAATACAATGGCTTATTTCACCTTCGTAAATATAGTTATTATATTGAGCGGTCCATGCATCTATTTTAGGAGTTATCTGCCAGTTCGCTGTTGATGGAGTTTCCAAACTGGAAAACAATTTATTTTTGAGCTCCAAATATTTAGCTTAGTGAGAAGAAACTTTAAATGCTTTCTGCTCTTTTTTCAGTATTCACTCTGTGTTTCATTCTCAAGTTAGACTTGGGCACACACTAAAATGTACTCGAGTTTTATCTCAAGTGTCACTATAACCAAAGGAACAAAGGATTTCTCTTATCACCCCCTTCCTTCTGGACTTCCTAATATATCTGATTCTCAGCTATTAACCCAGGAAACCTATGTGCAGAGTCACTTTATGTTTCTTAAGACCCTACAGGCTTAGTCGTGTATAGACATTCTGGAAAAGATTATTACTTTTTTTTTTTTTTTTTTTTTTTTTGGTGCTGAACAATGTGTGCCAATCCTGTGGCTTGTGTCTAAAAGAGGAGGAGAAGACCAACCAGTCAAACCACTGCAGAGCGCTGGAAGCTATTCTCTGGAAGCATGTTTGTTTGTGGGGAAACTGCTGGGGAGGTGAACTTCTAGCACCTTTTGTAGTGGTCTTGTTAACAGAGTGCAAAGCCCCGTCGTTTAGTCGGCCATTGAGCTTTAAATCACTTCAAAAGATTTTTCAATAGCTTTTGATAAATGAAAAACATGTAACTGTAAAAAATAATGGGTATCAATTCAAATAGAGTTCAGTTCTGGTGCAATATGTAAGGGAACTCCCAAGTTCATCAACTTTCCCAAATCTTTTGCTGTCTCCATGAGTAACAAAAAAATGCTTGGTGTTGAGAGAATAAAAAGGAAGGGAATGGTTTTTTAAATCAAAAGCTGTATAATTTTTCTTCTCTCTTAAGGGTCTTCTAAGCTAAGAAGTGCAAGGTTTATAAATTAAATAAAGCTAATTTATAGGTCTTTTAAAACTATCTTAATTCAAAGGTTTTACTTAAGATTTTCTAATCATTTTAAGTGGAGAAATTGTCAATTCAAAAATAACTTTTGGCAAGTACTCAACATTCTACTTGCCTCTATAAAATTTAAAAAAAAAATTACAAGGTCCCATCTCTTCCTCTGGGAACTCACTTGCAAATGACGTTTTTTATCTTGCTTAGGGCACATGCGTCAATTATACAAGTAGCTATGCACAGAAATTACAGAATAACTCATCAAACCATTATTGTTCATAATGGCCACTAGGGCAAGAAAATAGTCCAAGGCTTTGAATTGATATTTAAAATACATTTTCAAAATAAATAAACATGGTTATTCTTAAAACTATGTGCACCGCCTGTTGCGAAGTGCATGAAGGTAAGACTGGGAGTGAAGGTTGCGCGGCGGCCACGTGCCCAGGGAACAAGATGCACATATCATCCCCCATTACTGAGAAAATATAATTTCCAAGTATATTATTTATCTCTCTGAATTTAATTCAATGCACAGTTACTCCAACTTTCACTTGATTTTGTCAGAAAAGACAAAGAATTAGTGGCCCTAGAATTCTGGTAATTATTTATCCCCTTGTCAAAAACAAATGCTATGCCTAAGAGATATGCATGAAATGTCACCATAACTTTTTTGCAGTGACTGTGTTGGATTCCATCCCCTAGAAATGCATATTTGGGGGCCCTTTTTTTAGAACAGTGTTTGGATTGACTACCATTTATGAAGGTGGTGGGCATAGGAAAAGTAGGTGTTTAAAAGAAAGGCGTTGCATGGATTCCGAATTTATCTGCTGTTTGATTCCTTCCCAGCTTAATCTATGCATTCCCATGTCGTTTATTGCCATGGTAACAGAATACTCATTTTAAAAAACATCAAAATTGTGAGTGGGGGAAAAAATGCATCCTTTAAGTGAATATAAATTCTTACCATGATGAGAAACGTTTTAATAAGTATTTAAGGAAATGTCCGTATCTGATAAAACTGAAAAGTTAAATTAGTGATTGCTGTTTGCCCCTTCTCATCGCTCTAGTTTTCTAGTTTATTCTGACTTTAAAAGGTGGCATGTGGTACTTATCACAAGGTGTGGGACCCTCCTAGCGACAGGCTGTCAGCACCGTTCTGGCCCGTCGCCATCGCAGCTGAGAGGGAGCCGATCTCCGCCTCGGGGCCCCGTGCCGTGCGCGGGGCGGGGTTGGCCGGGTGGCGGAGGGGGCGGCAGGGGGTGGAGGCGGTGGCCCCGAGTCCCCGCATCAGCGACCCACAGAGCGGGGGGCGCCTGACACTGGGCAGGACCGCCACCACCTACAGGAGGACAGTGACCGGGCCACGCCGGCTCTCCGCGGAGAAGCCTGGAGAGGCTCCTGCCGCGGCTCCGCGGGTGTCACCGCTGGAAGCCCCGCGCGCGGGTCAGGGACACGCTGTCCGGGACGGCGGCCAGCGAGTCGCGCGGAAGGGGCGCTGCCGTCTGGGCACGGCTGTCGCCGCGTTTCACTCCCAGCCTGTCCGGACGGCCTCCGGGACCTGCGGCGGCCCCAGGTCCCAAGCCCTGAGCTGGCCACCAGCCCCCAGCAGAGGCGGCGACGTGAGCCTGCCCGCCGTCCCTTCGTGAACCAACCTCCATGGCACCTCCCGCCGCGACCAGGGTCTCGCGCCGCGGGTCTCCGGCCCATCTCTGGGGACCCCAGCTTCCCCAGAGGCCCGGCAGAGACGGGGAAGGAAGACGGGTCGCTGCTGAGCCTGCCGGACCAAGCAGGCGGCCCGGGGAGGGACCCCTGGCTCCGGGGCGCAGGTGGCAGGCACGCAGGTGCCCCGGGCCCCGGCCACCGCTCCTGCTCCAGACGACACGCGGCCTGCGCTGAATACGCCCGCGCACCCGCCGCGCAGGCCGCCGCGTGGGCAGGAGTGACCCACGTCCGCTTTCACAGCCGCCTACACAGGAAGTGGGAAGGGGTTGGTGGGAAATCAAACCAAAGGGAGGGACTTAGAACATTCAGAATACACAAGGAAGAAAAACCCACCTGTATTCTTCTCATGCGAGGGTGACTCTTGCCATGATTTTGTTGTGTTCCCTTCCAGCATCAGTAAATAGATATATTCATCCATTTAGCTTTATTTGTTAGATACGAAGAGCCTTCTAAGGAAATGACAAAGGAGGGGATGTGCAAAAAGCATGGTTGAGTCAAAGAAGAGAATAAAATAAGGTCTACGTTCATTTTGTTTTTCCGTTGGAGAGGGAGTCCCAGAGGGTGTGTAAGGAGCACTACCCACCGCAGCTGCCCGGCGCGCAGCGGGGGCCTTGGCCCTGGGGCTCACCGTCCGCCTGCGGCGGGTGCGCGGGCCTCCAGGAAGCGCTCACGCAACCACGCGGTGGCCTTGCTATCAAGGACGTTTGCTTATTACCTCTCCCCTGCCCCCTGGTGCTGAAGGGGCTGCTAAAGCCCCCTGCCCGCCTGCCTGCTTCAAGGCCAGAAGAAAATGGGAAGGACAGGCGCCAGGGACGTCTGTGCGAAGGCTGTCCCTGCGGCTCTCGCGAGACCGCCCTTTACTCTGGCCGGATCGAGTTGAATTTGCTTTACGTCCTGTTGGTGGGAACGGATCATTATTGGACAGTGTTCTGTCTCCTCCACTGGAGTGAAGGCTAAGAAAATGAGTATTAAGATTAGAGGTTTGTTTTTGTTTTCAGCCCAGTCTCTCTGGGAAAATGGACAAGGGAGAAAAAGGTTTGGAGTCATGTCAGTTTGCTAGGTCTGTCCTGTCGAAGTACCACAGACCGGACGTCCTGACAGACAGACAGACATTAGTTGCCTCACAGAGCTGGAGACGGAGAGCCCCAAGTCAGCGAGGGCGGGGGCTCCTGCCGAGGTCTGTGGCAGGGGTTCTGTTCTGGGCCTCCGTCCGTGACTTGCAGACAGCTGTCCTCTGTCTCTGCGTCTTTCCGCCGCCTTCCCTCTGAACCTATCTCTGTGTCCAAATGTCCCCTTTTCATAAGCACGTCGGGTGTATGGGATGAGGGTCCACCCTACAGCCCTCACTTCAATTTCATTCCCTCCTCAGAGACTCTGTCTCCAAACAGGGTCACCAGAAGAGGTACTGGGGATAAGACTTAAACATACGAATTTTCAAGGGGGCGCATTTCAGCTCTTCAGCCCTTTGAAGGATGCTTTCTGCAGGGCACGTTGGGGGCACTGAAGCTGTCTCCTTCTGAAGAGCACAGCCCCAGGAGTACTGAGCCGCTCCCTCTCTTCTCTCTCCTCAGAGCGAGCATGGGCGCCGGTCTGCAGCCAAGGGAGCACAGCCCCCGAATTCAAAGCCAGCCCTGGGGCTCCTGGGCTCTGCCTCAGAGTGGCGGCCACTCTCGGCACGTACCAGCTCCTGGGGGCCCCGCAGGACACCTGGGGACAGCTGATGGGGTCAATCCTCTGATGACCTAGAGAGACTTAGGAGGAATTCAATAACTGGTTGTAATTACTCCACTCAAATACTTAACAGTCAGGAAAATCACGCTGACTATCCTAATGCACCTGCAATGCGTTTTGAAGATTGTCCAAAAGGGGAGGCTGTGGTTGCTGGGGGTTGAGATAAGAAATTAAATTGGCAGATCTTCTTGTAGTGCAGGGTCTTCCCTCAGCCTGGAAAGAAAAGAACATCTTTATTCTCCAAAGACAAACAGACAGCTGGCATGGAGGGATGGCGCAGGACTTCCGTGATACACGGTTTTACATAATCATTTATATATAATAAAGTTCATGTCCTACATTTTGCTTAATTACAGAGACGTATTCAATGTCTCTATCAAGTAAATTAAATATTGCTATCAGAGGAACCAGCACCATAAATTTTGAAAATTATTGAGGTGGAGTTCACATAACACAGAATTGACTATTTTAAAGTGAACAATTTGTGGATTTAGTATATTCACAATGGTGTGCAACTAGGACCTCTCCTTAGTTCCAAAACATTGAACACTCCAAGGTAAGACCCTTTATCCAGCAATGATTTTTCCCCACCCCACCTTCCCCCAACCCCCAGCAACTACAAGTCCATGTTCCGTCTCTCTCAGCTGACTGTCCCCCTGTTTCATGTAGATGGAGCCATGTAAGGTGTGACCGTTGGTGTCTGGTTTATTTCACTTAAGGTAATGTTTTTAAGGTCTATCCCTGCTTGGCATTTGGTCTGTTTCTCCCTTTTTATAGATGTGAAAAGTGCCCCTAAAACATGCATGTACATGTAGTTTATCTTTTTTCAGTTCTTGGATATATACCTTAGATTCGTGAGGCCACATGTCACTCTCTTTTTGAGGAATGTCAAATTGTTTTTCATGGTGACTGTTTTATAGTCCCATCAGCAACATATGAGGCTTCCAATTTGTACACATCTTTACTCAAAGCTGCTGTCATCTTCATTATTATTATTATCATTGTTATTGCCGCCCTAGTAAATGTGGAGTCCCATACCACTGTGGCTTTAATTTCTGTTCCACTTGGGACTAAGGATGTTGAGCATCTTTCATATTAGCCATTTGTATATATTCTCTTTGAGGAATGTCTATTCAATCTCTTTGCTAATTTTTTAGTAGGATTGTATATTTGTTGTTGAGTTGTAAGGGCTCTTATATTTTCTAGAAATGAGAAACCTCTCAGATACATAATTTTCAAATATTTTTCCCATTCACAGGGTGTCTTTTTCAATTCTTTGATGGTGTCCTTTGATGCACAAAGTTTCAAACTTTGATAAAGTCTAGTTTATCTATTTTTTCTTTTGTTGCTTGTATTTTTTGTGCATGAGTGTTTTTTAATGTCATACACACAGACATTAATAGTCAGCAAATGGTTATTTCATGCCCATGGAGTAACTTGTCAGAATGTATGTTCATGAAAGTGTTATTATCATATTTTTATTTTGTTTGAATGGCCACAATCTTCATAAATTGAACAAAATGAATATACCATTGCTACTTTCATCACATATTTTTCATCAAAATGAAGTAAATATAGAAGGAACTATAACATCTGTTTTGAGGTATATCACATGAAATGTACGCTTTTCTCATTCATTTTTGAAACTTTTTTGGCCACCTGTAACCTGCTATCTTAGATTACAAAGACACACCAACAAACGGGTGGCATCCGGCCTTCATCATGCTTACCTCTGTGGTACACGTGCAAATAAATAAGTTCCGGTAGTAGCAAGGACTGTGGAGAAATAAGTGGCTAGTGACTTCACAGGTGCACTGTTTAAACCAGGGTGATCAGGAAAGGACTGCTGAGCACGCGACAGCCGCACTGAGACCAGAATGAAATCAACAGAAGCCACACGTGCTCTGTCAGCACCATGAAGAGCGGAATGCCGAGAGCTCTGCTATGGTCATGCCATTGAAATTTGATGGAAAATATTCAATATGTGTGCTGGGTGTTCCGGACTGAATGGCTTTTCCCTTCCAAATTCCTGTGCTGAAGTGCCAACCCCATTTCAAGATAGGATCTGTGAAGAGGTGGCCCAGCTACACGGAGGCCGTATGGGCCCTAATCAGCCTGGCAGGTGCCTGTAATCGCAAGAGGAGCTTGGACCTCAGCCATACGCAGAGGAAGGACCACATGAAGACAGGGCAGGAAGACGGCCGTCCACCTGCCACGGAGAGAGGCCTCAGAAGAAGCCAGCCCTGCCCATGCCCTGATGTCAGACTTCTGTCCTGCAGTCATTAAAGACACCCAGCCTGTGGACCTTAGGGACGTCAGCCCTGGAAAACCAACACGCCGAGAAGAAGTGTTAAATGAGAGTTATCCACCTGCATTAGAGACGAGGAGTTCCAACTCTACAAACATTAAGTAACTTGGCCAACGTCACATAAATCTTGCCATAAAAAAGACACTGCATTTTTAACTAGAGTAAGCATATACTCTATTATCCTAACTGAGGCATTTTTGAGTTTTTTGGTACTAGTAATACGTATGATGGGACAGTAAGTGTAAACCAGGCCATATGTCTAAAATTTGTGTCTTGGGTCCCTTAACAACAAGGAGTTCTCTCTCCAATGAGTTCTCTTTGACCTATTCTAGCTAGAATGGGAAGTGTTTAATAGGTTATTAACTGGATGTTGCCAAGTCATATATTGCCTTTTTTTATGAGTCCCCGTAAAAGAAATTTCTAATTTTAGCACCAAGAATAATTGTAGTTCTCCTGAGCAATCAGTTGGCTTGGTTTATCCTTCGGATACAATGGCCTGTGTGACTGACTGGGCCCCTGGCTGCCGGGGAGCTGAGTCCAGCGGGGCGGCTGAGGCGAGTGCATAGATCAGCATAATGGGCCATTTTCTTAGCCCCATTTCCTTTCTGTCCTCCTCTTGGTTTCCTTGCTCATTTCCCTCCCACCTCTGCCTTTTCATATCTCGTTATGTGCTACTCATCCCTCTAAGGCACCTCAACCTTCCTCTGGAATGAAGTGGGCCCCATAAATCAGTCGCTCAGAGACGACCCTGTCCTCTGCCCCTGTGCGAGACGTGCTTTTGCAGTCCTGTTTCCCTCTTCTGAGAGCCCCCATGTGCGCCTTAGATGTGTGTGGCTCGTGGGCCCCCCAGCCCGGATGCAGCTGTGTGTGGAATCCGAGGTGGACAGAGGCAGGAGCACAGGGGGCCGTCGGGAGGAAGCCCGCTCGGGCAGCGCCAGTGGCGATGCCAGCGCATGTGTCTTCCTGCGGGGAGAGGGGAGCAATTTTCCTGTTCTAAAATACGGGCTCTGCAATTATGGGGTGGGGGGGCTTCCTAAAGAAAAAATAGGACCAGTTTTCTAAACTATAACAACACTACAGGTTGTCTGTAATTATAACGTGCTGCTTTACTGAAATTACCCCAGCTCACAAAGAATAATTCTGAGTGCATTACATGTACTGTGTGTACCATTACTAAACATAGAACTCCCGTTGGCCTGAGCCTGGAGAAGGCGAGCAGCTCACTGGCATGGTGTCAGTGCAGTCGTGCGGTGTGATTCTTTCTGGGTACTTTTTTTTCCCAGACACTTAATTGTAACACACCTGCCTGTTTCTCAGAGCCCCCATAGAAATAACGTGTCCTGGTGTGCTTGGCTCTGCCAGGCCTGAGTGAGCAGCTGCATCTCCACCGCACGCCCACTGCAGAGGGCGCCCCCCAACCCCAAATAGGAGGGGTCAGGCTGGCCACCCAGCCTCCACTCCGCAGCAAGAGGTTTTGAGGCTCAGCTCCCAGGGAGAAGAAGGGATGCGTATATGCCTGCATGTGAGTGTGAACAGCAAGGAGGGGCGTGCCGGCTGAATCTCGCCCTCCTCCCCCAAACCTCATGGTGGGAGCCGTAACCCCCGATGTGACTGAAGGGGAAATGGGCCTTTAAAGGGGCAGTGAAGATTAGATGCGATTCTAAGGGTGGGAACTGACCGAGGACCACAGGTGCCCTTGTAAGGAGAGGAAGAGAGCCAGGGCCGTGGGCACAGAGGACTGGCCGTGAGGACACAGCAAGGCCCAGCCCAGAGGCCTCAGGAGAAACCAGCCCTGCAGACATCCTGGCCTTGACTTCCAGCCTCCAGAACTGAGAAGTAAATTTCTGTTGTTCAGGCCACCCAGTTTGTGGCATTTGGTTATAGCAGCTCTGCAGAGGGGAGTGAGGACCGACAAAATATGTATTTCATTATGTTTCTATCTGATCCCATACCAATTATATTTCATCTCTACTACATATGGAAGAGTAAGCGGGCTGCCTGTTTCTGCAGCCATTCTATAAATGAGGTCATAGAAGTAGAGGTTTAGCCTCATACAAGTTAATAACTGGGAGCTACAAAAATAAGAGGAAAAGTGGAACTCATTCTTCATGTCCATTTCTCATCTTCCAACACGTTTTCTTCTATTCGTACTTTGAAATGCACACGCTTCATTAACATAGAACATGCAAGCCTTTATCTGGCCTTCGGCAGCTTTCCTGGTCACCTTCCCACCCAGATGCGACACGAGGCGCTGTCACCGGTGGAAAACGTGGGCTCCTGCGCGACTCCGGCCAGCGCACCTGAACCAGCGCCCTCGCGCGGCAGCCCAGGCTCCTTTCAAGGATACGCAGAGGGACCGCTCTGCCTGGAATCGTGCCGTAATCTTTTTAGATTCCCACAAGGTGCACCATAAGCAAAAATTTAATTTCCACGGGACAATCGAGACAGGAATGTAAAAGCCGAAAACCACAGGGCAGCAGAGTGAAGCGAAAGCGTGTGAGCCGATCGCTGCCAGCGAGCGCTCAGCTCCTCCCGCGGGCGGACGTGCTCGCGTTAACGGTCTCGACATCGGCGCACGGAAGTTCACAGCTTACGCGCTGTTTCGGGTGGCCAGACACTTGCCAGCAGTTCGATGTTTTGACAATTTCCCTTTTAAAAAAGATGCTCGTGGCGCAATTTTTAAGTGTATCATAAAAAGAGGTCAGTTGGCCCGGACAGCAGTGGAGACGCCACCTCCCGAGCGGCGGGGTTGCGCGGGTCGCTTTTTACCCACTTCCGGCAGAAACTGCCGACGTCGGGCACGCACGCGCACGCAGGCGCGCACGTCAGCTTTGTGATAACTGTCTAGTGTCGGCCCCCTTGTGCCATAGCGCGTGGAAGATGAGACGTTCTTAACTAGGAAGGTTATTGCTCTTTGATAATTTAAGGGGAAGCTTTGTGCACTTGAAATCATTTATATGTTCTGTTTAAATTTCATAAACGAAGCAGAAAGACTGGATCAATTTGAACACAATTCCCAAAAGAAATGAGTTTATAAACTGAAATTAAACACTAAAAGCAGGTGACCTTTTAGAGAGGAGGAGGTCTAGGCGCAGGAACCAGACGCCATCCTCAGGCAGCGGCGACCTCAGGCCCGGGGGCAGCAGCGGGCTGCCTGGGGCCCGCCGCCCCTGTGCTCAGCGCTCCCCTGCGGGGCAGGGTCAGAAAACTGGAAAACAGGGAGGAGCCACTGGGGCACCGGCCTCTCCCCGACCCTGTACCTCATCCACCTGCAGGTCTCCCGAGTCCTCGCTTCCGAGCCAGATCCTGTGATTTCTCCCCTGCGCGACTGCCTCGCCGCCCTTGGTCTCCCTACTTCCTCTCTTGCTTTTGCCTCAGACTGTTCTTGGTGGAACCCAGAGGAAAATGCAAATCGGCCACGTACTGTTAACATCCACCCAGAAGTTCCCAGGGGCCCTCGGACAGACACTGACCCCTTCATGTAGCCCCCCGACCTCACGTGGCCTCGGGCCTGCGTCTCTCCCGCCTTCCCTCAGACAAAACCGCTTCCCCTCCCTGTCTGACACCACACGGACCTTTCACTTCTTTACTGACCTCACTTCCTTCTGCGCTGGACCTTCTCACACTTGGTTCCAGCTCTTAAAATACCACCCACCAGCCCCTACTTCACATCTCTGTCAATTTCTTCCAAACTCGTGCTTTCCGGTAACCTTGCACATCTCCATTACCATGTTGCACGGCTGTAGGTTCATGCCTGTATGTATGACTGTGTCATGCATGTTCATCTATGCCGCTACAGGTTTGAGAGCAGCCTGGCCTATGTCAGTTTCTGCCCGCTGTCCTGTGTCAGGGCTGAACACGGTGACTGGGGACATGGTTGGTTCTCAGTCATTCCATTACAAGTCACATTCAATGACTAATTAAAAATGTAAAACTTCTTTGTTTGCTCCCTCTATGATAACATGCCTTTGTACATATAACATTTTGTGAAAATTTATATGTACCAACAAAATATGGTAAGAGTTTAATTTGCACCTTAGGAAGTATCAGTAATGTAATGTACTGTGATACTTTGCACTGTGTTGTGGTATTTAGACATACGTGTGTTTGTTTTAAGTGCTATTTTATTCATCTTATTGAATTTCCACTTCAGAGTTTAAGTATTCATGAAGTAATATTAATTAAAAGATTATTTTGTCAGAAAAACATCAAAGCTGAATTTTGTCAGTAATCTCTTCTCTTAATTACACATGGAATTCCAAGAAACTTAATCTTCTCTGAACAATTTAACTGAATTTTAATGTTAGTAAATGTTATATACAGATGAGATTTTTTTAAGTGACCTTAACCACTTGGAAAGATATACTTTCATAGAAGATAAGGTTACAAAACAATATCCTTAATAACAAAGAGAATTTTAAAAACAGATGAGTATGAGTTTGTAATGGTGTACAATCAATATACAGAGCCCGGCACAAATAATGCCCCTTTATTATGACAAAATCTTTTATTACAAAACCAGAAGCATGTAATTCTGTAACATAATATCACACTCAAGCACATCATATGACATTTTAGATGAAATTTTCAAATTAACACTATAAATTATTACACCCATATTATTACCCTACCAACCATACTCAAGCAGGCCTTCTGCTGGGCCTGTATATTTTACCTGAGTTATATTAACTTGAGAATGATTAATCCACCTAGATTAGAATATAGTATAACAATAATTACTTAGACTGGCTAAGAATAAACATCAGAGAAGGGCTTTGCACAGATTTTAGGTTTGCGGAAAATAAATTAAATGGACTAATTCCACGGGTTCTAAATTCACTTGTGTAAGCCAGGTTGACTTGCGTAACTATTTTGTGTGTTTCATTTTTGTCTGCATCTTGTACCTTCCTTTCTGTATGCCTAATCCTTACTTCCACCTTATGTATTATTTATATGGTCCGTAGGTCATAGTTAATTCCAAATCAGATCATAAATTATATACCCATTTCGGCTGTTTGACATATAGGGCATTTAATTTTTCACCCCTACTTAGTGCTCGTAAGATGGTGCAGTATTCATATGCTGGGGCAGATAAAGTAAGCTACGGTGTTACACCTTCCTAGCATTGCACATGGTAGTTACACACAGAACTTCACAAACTAACGCAAAAACTCAGCACTCAACATCCTGACTGTGTTTGAAATCAGGGCGAGAACTGCACTGGTTTCATTAGCGAAGTATTCATTTCTCCATGTCCAGGGGGAAAAGACATTTTCCCTTGAATGTCGAGCTCCTGCTGTTGAATTTGGTAATTCCAGATAAGCCAGAGTCCGTCAGGGCAGGCCCACCGTGGGCTGAGCTGGGTTCACGTAACTGTAGCCACCCTTCCCCATGTTAACAGCCCCACGGAAAATAATTAAATGCCGTCCGGGGCACTTTACCCACTCTGAGGACGCAGGCAGCCGCCCAGGAGCTGCAGAAGGGAGGTGGTGGCGAGCAGGCGGGAGGACCCCGGGAGCAGCCCGCGCGAGGCCGCCCGGCAGCGGGACCCCAGGACTCACTGCCAGGCTGTCTGATGTGGCCGTGGGTCCAGGGTGTGTGTGACAGCCACAGGTGTGGCCAAAAAGCCCTTTTTTAAAAATTGATTTTCGAGAGAGAGAGGAAGGGGAAGAGAGAGAGAAGCATCGAAGTGTTGTTCCGCCCATAGGTGGTCCCTTGTGTGCGCCCTGCCTGGGGCAGGAACCCTCGGCCTTGGGGCACTGGGGCCACACTCTAAGCAACGGCCGCCAGCCGCGCTCACCCGCTCGGTTAGCACCGGTCGCGGTCGCCCCTCCTCCACAGGCGGCGCCACTTTATCAAGCCGCGTGCTGGCCGTGGGGGTCGTAGCCCGGGGCGCGAGCTCCCCGGGCTTGGTCGCTGGGAGGCGGGCCGGTTGTCCGGCAGCCAGGCCGCCCTCCTCCCCCGCGTGCTCTCCCTGGTGGCGAAGGCCCCTCCCTGTCTGGCCCCTAGGCTTCTGTAAGGCAGCCGGGCATATTAGAAAACACCCTGCGTGTTTTTGTGTGATTTTTTTAGATCCGTGGACTATTTCTGTGCCACCGAAGCCTCCGCTAACCTATCCTTTCATTCGGCCTCCTTTCAGAAAACAGTCGGTCCCCTGGATCTCTTCTAATTGCTCTGCTCGCCTTTGTTAATGGTGCAGGTAAACCAGCGGTGAAGGAGTCGGCGCGTCTCCTCATTTCCTCCCGCTGCTGTTGCAGACAGTCGTCCCAGAGGTCAAGTTAACTTCTAAATTAGTTTGGCAAACACTGCACCTCTAGGCCGTTTGAAAGAAGCACCAACAGCTCCACCTGAAGAACACAATTGGGTCACCAGGTACCTTAGTGCCTCGCAGGCCATTTTCTCTCCTGTGCTGGAAAGGCAGCGGGGAGTGGAGACACAAGAAACGCAAAAGCCGTGACGATGAGTTTGCATTCGGGCCAGGAAAGCGTGCGCCTCCGCAGTGATTAGTTCCTGACACATTAGCTTTCAAAGCTCCGTAAACCCTGGCAAACCGTGCAGATGCACGCCCATCGTGCCCCCTCGGCACCGCCGCGGGGGTTGCGGGTTTCACAGCCCCCGCGCACTCGGGTGGGGCCGCCCTGGGCTCCGCCGGCACTGCCCGGCCCCAGGCCCGGAAACCCTGCCTGCCCGTGGGGGCGGGGGGAAGGGTCCTCACCGCCCAGGGTGGAGCCGCTGGGGCTTCACACTGCTCACGGCCCGGGGTGAGGAGCTCCCTGAAACAGACACACCTGAAGTCTCACCGCCATGCCAGGGCAGCGCAAGGCCGAGTCCAGGTTTGGGAGCGGTGCAGAGCTTCAGGGGCCCGCGTTCTTTCCTGCCAGCTGAGTTGTGCGGGCTCACAGTCCATTGTCCCGGAGGAGGGGTAAGTCCGCCAAGAAAGGCGCTGTCCCTCTGGGTCCTCAGAGGGGACCGAGTGGCCTGCTTACAAAGCCATTGGATTGTCATCTATTGAAAACGCAATGAAAAAAGGATGAGAGTGAGATAAAGCAAGAACAGTTTAACGACAGCTAAAACTGAGGACGGAGTTCAGGACTGAACTGCTCTGGAAACCCAGCCATGTCCAAGGGCACTGCCTGCTTGGTCCACAACGTATAGACATACAAACTGCCGGTCACCAAGTGAGAGCAGCATTTAAAATAATAAGTAGGAAAACAGAAGCAAAACTAATCATTTTGAAATGAGGAACAAAATAGGCTTCAAAGGAAAAGATTCACTTATTTTAATATTCCCAGGGGCTGGCTCAGTGTATGGCACACAGCGAGGGCTTAATTAAAGCATTTATTAATGAATGAGCAAATGAATGAATGAATGAGTGAATAAATGTGACTGAAGCTAAAGAGATACTTTATTTAAAATCGTAGTAAGTTCTGTCTTAAGACCAAACAAGAAACACCTGCTTTTATATATGTGTGTGTGTGTGTGTATAAATATATATATTTATAAATATATATATAAATATATATATATATTTATACACACACACACATATTTAAATATGCTATTCCCTGGCTGGTGTGGATCAGTGGGTTGAGTACCAGCCTGGGAACCAAAGGGTCACTGGTTCAATTCCCAGTCAGGGCACACACCTGGGTTGCAGGCTGGGTCCCCAGTAAGGGGTGCACGAGAAGCAACCACCCATTGATGTTTCTCTCCCTTTCTTTCTCCCTCCCTCCCCCTCTCTCTAAAAATAAATAAATAAAGCCTTTAAAAAATAAATAAAATATTCATTTTACATATATATATATATGTATGTATATATGCTCTGTTGTTCCTAAAGTGTTTCACAACACCCAAACCAGGTGGTTGACGTTAGCTGTAGAGGGTCTGTATTTTCTTCACTCAATAAGAAGGGAGGGAGAGGGGGGAAGGATGGAGTAAAGATCAGACTGAGTCAGAAAGGTGGACACTGGGCAGCTTCCAATTTGCATGAAGCTCCCATGTCCTGTGAGGTGAGCGTCTTCTGCTTCTTGGTCGACAGACTGTTCTTGTCTCCCCTCAGAAGCCCTATACCACCTGGTGAGCACAGTCAGTCCAATTAAAATAAGACCAAACCAAAATGAGTAAACAGCTGAGCTTGTTAGGGTGAGAACATTGTAGCCCGTGAAGAATCGACCACACACTCTAGGCCTCCCCGCTGAGACACAACTGCTGAGGAAGCTCAGTCTGGCGGGACAGTCAGCCACGACCAGCTCCCTTGTCTGGGGTTGCTGCGTTTAGGGCGCAGGTGCGGCAGCTGGCAGCCGCCGGCAGTGCGGGCAGCCCCTCTCCTTGAAGGAGCCCATCACCCGCCCGGTGGCCTTCGGGAGGCGGGGACGCAGAGCCCAGCCCCAGACAGCTCTGGTGTGAACCCTGGCTCTGTTTTTCTCCATGACCTCCACCCAAGGTCATCCCGCCTCACCAAACCTGTTTCCTCGAAAGAGAATTGGGTTATCATCGTTCTCTCTCTTTACAGTAATTGTGAGGTAAATGAAGAAACTCTCAGCACAATACCTGCATGCATTGCGGTATGTGCCAAATACATTCTATTGTGTGGTTGCCATGTACCTTACAGCTTCCAGATTCTCCACCCCGAAATGATGCCTCTTGTTGGCTGCATCAGTGCCTCTATAACTCAACAAACCTAAATTGTGAGTTTACCATCTCTTTCCCATAAGCTCATCATCTTCCCCAAGTTGTAGCTCCATTATCTTCCCAAATGCCTGTATTTGCTAGGATTCTCTGTATCTATGTCTCTGCTACATGCGCTTTTCACATAGATGAGCAAATCAGAGAGGCTTTGCGGCGCACCTGCTGTGTGGGCACACAGGGCGGGTAGAAGACAGAAGGGAGCTGATCGTGGGTCCGAATACAGAGCTGTTTGTCTCCTGGGTAGAGCTTCCTGTCCTTTCAAGTTGTGTAATTGTGGCAAGTTATCCACCAGAGACATCCTTCAATTGTGAGTGCGCGCCAATGAGACTGATACATAGTTTTCATCTGCTTCACGCTGACAGAGCATCCCATCTAACACAGTCTGTCCTGCGGCCTTGTAATAAAATATGCTTTAAAGTAAGTCCCGGGTAACCATTCATTGCAGGATGGGAAGTAAACACAGCGCTGGTACCTTCAGAGTCAGTTGACGTTTTCCTTAATGCTGTGCTTCTGTACCTTTTCTGTGGTGAACCGAAAGGTCACACCTGAGAGCCATGAAGCCAGCCAGAAAGGGTAAGGGACCCACAGACGCAAGACACCCTCCGGAGTGGAGCACATTACGTCTGAACCTAAATGCAATTTTCTTCCCCCCGAACCTGGGCATTTCCCACGCGGGTTTCTCCTCTATTCAAGGAGATTAGTGGCACTGATGTCAAAATCCATCCGTCACAGGCACAGAGAAAAGGAGCTGTGACTTACACAAACACTACCAGACACACACGCGCGCACACACACACCAACCTCATAACTTAATGCTTGGGAAACTAACTGAAAATAATAGACTCCATATATCACTCACAGCGACTGTTTATTGTTCTTTGTGAAATCAGCGTCGAACATTTGGGACAGAGGCCTCTCCATCCAAGGAGGGAATTAGTATTCTGAATTGTGTGCAGCCGAACTGCTATTGTGGTTCTTGGATTTAATTAATTAAAACGGGTTTTTTGTTTGTTTTGGTTTTTTTTTAGTAAAGCATAGAGCTCCAAGGGTAATAGCCTTCTGACAAAAATAAAACGATACTGTCATGGGCATCCCAGATCCTGGATGTTACAGACAGAAACAATTCTGGCTTGAAAAGATAAAACACTCAGACTCAGAGTGGAAACAAAAAGACGGTTTGCCAGACAGTCTGATTTCTGCTCCTCGGTGTTCCTTTGCAGACTGTTTCAAAGATCCGTGCTGACCTCCTGAACCCCAGCCCGCCTTCCCTCAGAGCTCCTCTCTCTCCCTCCCAGGCAGTGCCCCGCCCTGCCCGCAAACCTCTTTCCCTTGGATCCTTTCCCACATCCTTTCAGTAACGTTTCCCAAGCCGCCCGGTAGGCCAGGCGCACCTTAGGTGTGGGGCGTGGGCGTGCACCCGGCAGACGCAGCTCCTGCTGCCCCTCCAACTGCTTTCAGGACCAGGCCCTTCCGAGGCCCTGCCCTCGGCCCTGCCCTCAGCCCTATGGCTCAGAGCTGTCCACCGGTGTCACCGCGTCCCTCCGTTCTCTCCTGGCTCCTTTTCGCCCACTGGCTGAAGACACCCAGAGCTTTGTCTCTGTGCCCATCTTCTCCCCACCCCGGAGCCGCCTGTGGGCACGTGAGCACATCCGTAACTCAGCACATCGAAACTGAACTGAGCCCTCCCAACGCGTCCGTTTCTGTTACCATTCCCAGTGCTCACGTTTGGGAGAATCTGTCTCTCGTCTGCCGTGTCCAGCCGTCTGTCTTGGTGTGGGTTTGACATGGGCAACGGCTGTAGGGTCCATTGCCATTCTCCAGCCTCCGTTCCGTCTTTACCGAAGCAAACATTTCCAGAGTGGCTTTCCTGTCGCAACACATGCACTGCCTCCGCCTCCATTCTTTTGCGCGCTGCCTGACCACTGTGATGGCGCTGGCAGGCTTCCTCGGATCCGATTGCTTCATGTCCCCTGTTAAACAAATGCCTGGCCTTCCAGTGCAGACTCCCTGAGATGGGCTCTTCTCGCTTTCCCTCACAGCCTCCACAGCCCGCGGCCTGGGGTCCTGAGACCACCTTCCTGCGATCCACAGGGGCCGCGCGCTCTCATTTTGGGCGTCGGTGGCCGCAGGCGACTGACTGCCAGGCTGCCCTGGGAATCCCACGTGCGCTCTCTGGGGACATCTTCTATTGTCCTGCAAAGGTTGTCATCCTTTTCCCGCTCAAAAGTGTCTTTCTTCCTAAAGCCCTACGGAATCTGTTATACTGAGATTTATAGCAATCTGTGTCTACTCACCTGGACTGGAAGTGCACACCTGCATTTAAAATGCGATGCCTTTAGTGGGCGTGGAAGATACATGAAGAAAAGGTTGCAAAGGCAAGAGTGGATACCAGGAGCCAGAACCCGGCACCTCCAACCACAGCAAGAACCCCTTGTTTCGCTGTCCTCGCCAAGGAGGAAGAACGAGGAAGAGTCGTCAGTGGCAAGATGTCCCACTGTCCCCAAGACAAAATCGATGCGCATTTCCTGTTAAAACTTCTGATGCTGAACTTACCAGAACCATGACCTGTTTCTACAGTTTCTATGCAAACACACTTCGAGCCACTTGCCCGTTATTTCCTGCGGTTTCCAAATACGGAATTAATCTTCCTATTTTAGGTTATAAAGACATTAGCTATTTAATGTAAAAAATATGAAAAGGCCTAAAATATGAAAATGAAAATTATAATTCCTCCAGGCTGCTAAAATTCCTATGGATATATTATAAAATATTTTAAAAATTATATATATATTTTTATGATTACACATATAAAGTAATAAAGATTTTAAAGAGTAAATGAGATCTAACAATGTAGCTAATGTAGACCCTACTCTTTTCACTTAAAATATAACAGGAGCATATTCTCATATCTATCTACACACACACACACACTCATACCTCTATATATGTCTATACCTGCATTATGATATCTTTATCATATATGAAAATCTACAATTTAATCAATTATGATTTACGTTCTTATTTTCTTTCAAAGATTTTTTTACATTCAGTTTTCACTAACATTTCAGCAAACATTCTTGAATATTCACAGAAGTGGAGTTGTTGCATGAACACTTAGGTGTATTTTTAAGAGACTTGATTGTTTGTGTCCCCCAGCCGTCTCACAACAACCTTATCCTCAACAGCGAGCACACTCCGCCACGCCTGCCGACTGCCTCGGGTCTCAGCATGGCTTCTGACAACTGCCCATCCCTCCCCACAGCCGTCGTCCTGAGGGCGACGCTCTTTACCTGCCTGCTTTGTTGAAGCCCTTTATCGAGTCATTGCTGAGTCACCTCGATCACGTTTGCGTGTCGTGTGACTCGTGGTGTGATGATGGCAGAGGCGGAGGTAAAAGTGCTGCCATGCACCTGCTTTATAAATAGCACAGCTACATCTCAATCTCAGCCTTAATGGTCCTGCCATGAAGGCCACCCCGAGACCTTCCTGGTAACCAGTATCATGAGTGTTCACCTGTATCGCCTTCTATACTCTTACAATTTCCATGCTTAACCCGTATAATACCCATTTGGAATAAAGTCTAGGGTAAGGACTTAACGGTGTTTCTTTCCAAGTGCTTTGCCTCTTGTCCCACATTACTGCACTTACCTTTCTCTGGCTGGTTTTCAATGCTATATTTTATGTGGTTTTTTGACAGATATTTTTGTCAACTTCCTGTACACTAAGCTATGTTGCCCATAGTCACACAGATACTGGAAGGTTTGGTTATTGTATACTCATAATACACTTCAATAGCCAATAGGGCAGGTCTTCTCACCCCACCTCTTTAAAATTCCTTATCAATCCTACAGTTTTTTTCCAGAAGGACTTTATAACCGTGTTGGCCTAGATCAACCATCAGCTTCAACCTCGTAGCTGCTGGCTCAGCACCTTCACGTGGATCCATTTGCCTGATTCCACATCCACTGAGACTGGGCCATGGACCACATGCCATTTTGCCAGCTTTCAGTAAAGATTTATAGTTGGAGATTGGAATGCCCAGCATTCTTTGATCAGCAGATTCTCCTCCTAGTGTAAGTCAATTATTTTCAATGAGAAATTCTCGTCTTAATTACTCAAACTCCATTAACCTCACTCTCTTCTTTTAAATAGCTCTATATGAGAAGGTAAATTATAATTGGCTTTCAGAAATGCTAACAACTATTGACTAGACGTTCACAGTACGTCAGTCTCTCTAAACGAGGAAAAAGGAGGGAACGCGGGCTGAGCCTGCTCTCTGCCGGGGTGACCGCAACACGCTGGCTGACCGTCGGCGTCCCTCATTGCCCCTGGTTCCAGCGCGTAAGGCCTTCTATCACGTGTGGAACAAAAGCCAAGGTTGCTTAAAAGTGCTCCAGGAGGAAGAAAGGGGGACATGCCTAGAGGCAGTCCGCAGGTAAAGCTATGTCTATACTTGCTAAGTAAAGCATTTTATTTCAGAACGTTCTGGGAATATGGGTACCATGGATTCCTTGCAAAAACACAGGTCCAGAAATCAGAGACTTTTGCAAATCCTGCACTTCAAGCTCCCAAAGCAAAAATAGCCACACAAGAACATGCTTGTCCTTTGGTTAGTGGCAGGGAAGCCAGCCTTGAAGAGAAACACTGGGTAGTTCCAAGGGCTCTTCTGCGATGTCACAGCAGGGCCTTGGCATGGAAAGTAGGTCGCGGCCCTGAGGGAACGAGGTCCCTGTGTGAGTTCATGTCAGGGAGCACATCCAGCCCATCTTGGTCAAATCCCATGGTAGCTAGCACAGTGCATTGTACATAACAAATATTTAAATCATAATTTGTTGCAGGAAAGGAACAAAGAAAAGATAGAAATGGATGAGGGAGGAGGGGATTAAACTGTTTTATTAAATAAACATGAGAGTTTCTGCAAAGTGAGGGTGTCACTCTGCTCCCCCCACCCGCTCCCCATTCGGAACCCCGTGGACTCTCTCAGGTGCTCAGTGAACGCGGGGACTGTCCACAGAGACAAGGCTGCCACACGGAGCCGCAGGGCAACAGTGGCGGCGTGAGGCTCGCCGGCCTCATCGTCAAGAACGCCCAACGAAATCTTCCCCAGTCGCTCAAAGGCGCAAAGTCTCAAAAAGCGTGACATGGAGCAGCAGGCAGCCTCAGCCCCTCGCACCATGTCCTCCAGGTTCTGCAACGTGACACCCGCGTCCTCCTTCCCCACCCGCTGGGTGTGCAGAGAGAGCCTGGCCCCCACGGGGACTGGGCGCTGGCTCCGCAGGTCTCACAGGTCGGCTCGTCTCCCCAGCGCGTCCTTGGCACTCTGTGTCTCACCGAGCGCCGCTTTAAAGCTGTGCAAGTCCCAGAGGGAGGTGCGCACTCTCACTTCCTTGGGCCTTCAAAGGCTTGGATCGTTTTTCCCCCACTCCAGGAGGAGTAGCTGAATAAACTTGAAGACTACTCAAATGAATCCCACATTTGGAACAGGGAAGAAAAGGATGTAAGTCTATGTAACTCTAACGTGAGAGAGGACAGTTCAAGTTTCGTTAGGCTAAAGGAATTCATCATTAGCCAGGAAATGAATCAACAAAAATGCTAACCCAGACTGATAAAAGGAAGAGATGAGGCATGTGTTGAGAGCAGATTCTTGCCCTGTGGATTCTCAGTGCATCTAACACCCCTTTTGCAGAAATGCTGCTAATCGATATCGCATGCACAACACTAAGTGGATCCTTGTCTCTGCAACTACAGCGGCCACAGCTCCATCTCCCTTACTTCCCCTGCCAGGATCGGGAACGTTCACCTGTGTATGACAGGCTAGCCCTGCGCTGTTGGGTGCTGCTAACCACCCTGTGTCAGCTCTGGCCGGCCGCCCCGCATAGCGCCTACCACGTCCTACGGCAGCGCGCCCTGCAGTCTGACACGCGCTCCATGTGTGCGGACGGTCCCAGCGCTCGCTGCTGTTTTCAGTTCCACCACAGCGAGGTTACCGTCCCCGCTGCCTCGCCGGGGACCCCTTTGGGAAAGAGGCTGGGCCGGCCAACGTGCACCCGGGCCTGGGAGGCCTGTGGCAGCCTCCCCTCCTGCGCGGCAGAGCACGGAGCCGGCGCAGCCAAGCATGGAGCCGGCCCACTGCCGAGAGGCCACACCCGTCGGTCCTAGCGCCAGGGGGCACGGCCACCCTGATGGCCACGCAGACCCACAGGGTCGCTGAGGGGACTCCAGTTGGATTACACCAGCGCGACCCCGGTTTTCCTGACCATAGCACGGTCGCCTTGGTCGCTCCCATTACGATGCTGTGTCCTCTAGAGTCTAACCCCATAATGACAGACCTCGGCCGTGCAGCTGGATATGATTTTGAGAATAGCCTATCTTGATAGAACATAATTTTTCTTTTATGTTAGGCACACTCTTTCATCGTTGACCTCTTTTCTCAGCAATTGAGTTAACCCGCTCACAGTGGAGGCATATTGCATTCAGAGGGAGAAAACATACCTGGGCCCCAACCAATGCTTGTGAATATACTGGCAACATTAGGACGTCTCAATAAACATACTTTCAGGAGTGTTTTTCTCCTTTGTGCAAGCAGGATTTTTGAATTAAACATTCACTGATGCTGCTATAATTTCTGCTGCCTCCTTGTGTTTGGCTGCAAAAATGGGTCACTCCCTAGGGGCTCTAAGTTGGACTCTTTTTACAGCTTTTGATATTGACAGTTGGCTGTTCCCGGCTCCTAGGGCAGAGCGACAGGTTCGTTCAGGGATGATACATTGAATGGGTTCAATTACATTTCACACAAATCCCCGAAATGTTACCAATTCATTTTGTAACATAGGGCGGCTTGGTGAAAATGCATTTACATGTTTCTAAGGGTGTCTGGTATGTTCGATTCCCTCAGGGGACTTTCTGAACTGAGTATCAGTGTTTACTAGGTGAACTCTTTGGGTGCTTTTGTTGTTATTTTTAATCATAGCTTAAAAGAAGTGGGATTCATGCAGATCCAATAGATAGGTAGACAGACAGATAATAGGTAGATGTAAATAAATAGGCAAGTATATGTGCATGAATGTGTGTGTGCACATACATACATATAATGCGGGGGCACGGGCATGCAGGGGTGCATACTGGAAAGAAGGTGTTCTTTGCAGAAGAACAGGCTGTTTATCACGGCTCTGAACCAGAACAAAACATCCGCAGGACCTCGCTCCCTCTCAACTCTGACAGCCTGCTTATTCCCAAGAAAAATCGGTGGGCTCTCTTCCCCCAGGCACAGGTGCCGGCCCAGCCAATGGGGCCTCGCGGACCGGGAACACGAGACCCGCATGCCACGCTCCCGCTCCCATGTCTGGTGCCCCCCGGGTACCTCCTGGGGAAGGGTGGGGAGGGGACTTGGCCCAGCTCCGGGTAAGGGAGACACTTGCGTGGCTGTCAGATGGGAAATGCGGCAAGAACTGCAAACATGTCCCTTTACTGTTTAGAAAATTACCTTAGTCTGAGGTTGGTCTCCGCAGTGTGTCCTGTGTCCGTGGTCTGGTTTGTGCTTGTCTCAGTCTGGGCTCACCCGGCTGGGAGCTTTGTACTCGAGGAAGGCAGAACAGTTGCTCCCTGAAGATGCCCACATCCAGACGCCAGGCGCTGGGGGCGTGTCCTGCTCTGTGGCAAAAGGACCTCACCGGTGTAACTAAGTTAATGGCCGTGCTGTAGGGAGCGTCTCCAGGATTAGTCCCTTGGGTCCTCCCAAAATCACATGGGGACTTTCCCACCATGGTCAGAGGGAGGGTGGCCATGGGAACTGACCAGAGACGTACAAGGTGGCTGCCTGTGGTCCCGGAGGCTTGGAGCCACGAGACAAGCCATTTTACAAAAGACAGCTTGTCTTCCCAAGGCGCCAGAAAGGAACCAGCCCCATGACACCTTGATTTCAGCCCAGAGATTCGCCTGAAACATGTAAGCTAGAATACAGTATTATGTACAAAATGGGGCTCGTTTGACCCCAACTGTGTTGTAATTTATTACATGAGCAATAGGAAGCTAATACACTGCGTCATTCTACCCTGACCGCATCGTCCTTTGGGTCAACTTATTTGATCAGTTTCCCTTTGTAGGAAATGAGATTCGTCAGACTCCAAAGCCCATGTTTGTTTATTTCTTTTTTGTTTGTTAGTTTTGTTTTCCCTACTTCATTGTGCTGTGTCTAACATAGTGCATAAAATTCAGCATTAATTGGCTCCTAGAAATCATACATCGTCACTCAGATACCGAGCATTTGTTCATATGGTGGAGCCAGGTGACGCGGGCACAGAGATCAGGTGTTCAGAGCCGCCGCACTCCGGACCTTCTGCTCTGCTGGCTTCTATCCGTATGTCCTATGTCATTGAGCGTCACTCAGCACCTCGAAACTTCGGTCTCCTCGTCTGCGAAATGAGACTCGTGTTCGCAGGAGTGGCACAGGGGCTGAGAATCCATGAGTCCATAAATGGTGTTTAGAATTCTCCGCCAGCACTCGCCAGCAGGTCGCTGTTCTGTCCTGGTTGTGGTCATGTGATTTGGGTCATGGTGGTCACCTCCCACACAGAAGCAGGTGAGGAGAGACCTTCCATCGGTCACAGCTCCGCGGTCTCCACACGGGTTCTCTTTCCCTGGAACTGCTTGTCCTTGCATATTGTCTGACCTCAGTTCCGTGAGTCTCCACATCACGCCCTCACACGTCCACACGTTACTCTGTGTTCATCCTGTGACTCTCCCCCTACATACCACCATCCCCTGACTCCTAGGAGACACCCCCGCTTTCCGCAGGCACGCGGTACCGGCTCCGGCGGAACCTGCTGCTTCCGGGCGAACCTGCACGCCCCACGCGAGCCCAGAGCCCTCCATCGCCACGCCGCCCCCGAGGTCCGTCTGCTCACTGTCACCGTTGTTGAGACCCCAGCCAGTCACCATGGCAACACGCACCCCGCAGACCTGTGGGCAGTGCCGGCCCCTCCCAGGGACAGACAAATGGCTGACTCAGGACGACTCCTCATACTCTGACAGGTCGGGGGCGCGCAGCATGGAAGAGTCCAGCATCACTTCCGGGAGGGTGAGCGCCTCTCTAGTCCTGGCTCCCGTTTTAAGTTACGCGATCAGGCTGCGACAGGCATCTCGGATGGGAGCCGCGTATTGCCAGTCTGCTGTCCCTGCGGGCTCGGGGCTGTGATGAGCAAGCTTCTGTGGAGCTAACAGGGGACCCGGAGGTCGGCGGGCGGCAAGTGCACAGAGCGGTGGGCGTGCCCCCCTCTCTCCCGTGTGGGGCCCGCAGGCCGGCGCTCCCGCCCCTTCCGCCCCCGCCCCCCAGTTCCCCACCTAATGCCGACTTTGCGATCAGGGCTACAAGCAACTATGCTTTTGCTGGGGAGGCCACATTACTTTTTTGAAGAACAATTTTAGCATGTAATACGGCCATTTACATCAACAGCGCAAAACTAAAAGGAAGTGAGCCCAGCACGAGAGGAGAAAACAAACGGGCTGCAGGCAAGTCCCGGGGCGGCTCGTAGGATCGCGAGAAGTTCCAGGGAAGGGCTAGGACGGCTCGGGAAGGCCGCGCGGTGCGGGGGCGCGCGGGGGGGGCGCCGCCTTGCTGGCGGACGCCGCAGACCTGTGCTTTCGCAAACAGGAAGGTACTTGGCGAACCGGCCCGAAGGCCTCCAGTGTGACTCCTGACCACGCCACGCAGGAACTGCGTGATCTCGGAAAACCTAAGTAGCTTTTCGAACATTGGGAACTTCATCCATGAATCGTGAAAGTGCTCCCCGTTTCCTCAACCACAGGGAGTGGATGGCGGGATGAAATAATACAATGGCCGTGGGAGAGTTTACGAAACTTAAAGAAGCAATTTAATGTGAGGTGTGGTGCTTACATGCAGGCATGGAGGTCTTATTTCTGCAACGGAAAGGGACACACGAGTTTATCTACCCTTGGTTTTTAATTCTACAATAAGAAACGACACAAGCTCACCAGGTTTGGGGCGCAGCCCCTTGCGGGATGGTGCAGGCGCCCCCGCCTCTGCGGCCAGAAGGCTCCGCCTGCGTCCATCGCTCAGAGGGGAGGCGGTGCTGCTCCCGTCGTTCAGTGGGAATGGCATTCCCTTAATAACAAGGCAGACATTTTTAAAAATTTACAAGAAAGCTGTACACTATTACCTTTATTGAACGTAGACACAAAATCCTGAACAGAATATTCACAAGTCGAACCCAGCAGTACATAAAAAGGACAGTAGCAACCAAGTACATTTCAGTCATGTAAGATTGGTTCAACGTTGATACATTATTCGATAAAATTCCTCATGTTAACAGGTTGAAAATCATTTGATCATGCCAATATATGCAGTTAAGGAATTTGACAAAATTCAAACCCATTTATGACAAGAACAAAACAACTCTCGAAGAACCGGAAATAGAAAGTGTGATCATTAGCTGTGTGTGTCAGCGTCTCTGAGCAGTTGTGTCCGCCTGTTACGTCCGACGCCATTTTGGGTGTTTCTGTCACTCAGGGCGGTTCTTGGAGGAGAGTCGTATCTCAGCTGCTGGGCTGTGCGTGAGGCCGGCTGTTCTCTCCTGGGGGCGGCCTCGTCTCAGCAGCAAAGGCCGCCTAGAGCAAGGACTGGCCTTCCCTGGGGCAGGAAGGAGTTCTGCCTGCGGCCGGCCTCCGCGCTCCCCTGGGCCTCCGGCCCCAGCCTGTCCTGCAGATGAGGGGCAGACCAGCCTCCATAATCGCATGAGTCAGTTCCTTAAAATCTCTCTGTGTACACACTCTCTCACACACACACACAGACACACCCCCACCCACATGCATGCAGACACACATGTGTGCTGTTTGTCATGCTTCCCTGGAGAAGCTGGATTGATACAGAAGGGAACTTCCTTAAAACTGATAAAAACTGGATATTAAAAACTGACAGCGGACACCATCACACTTAACAGTGAGGGAATGGAGACCTTCCCAGAAACTGGAAACAAAGCCACTCCGTCCCCATGCACCAGCTTGTCCAGCATCACAGTGGTATATTTCCAGATAGTCCAGTAAGATAAGGAAAATCAATAAAAGTCACACAGATTGCAAGGGAATAAAACACCCTCTATTTGCAGATGACATTATTGTCTCTATAGAAAAAAATAATCTACCAACATTTGGAGAAACCCTGGTTTTAAAATTTATATGGAAAGGCCAAGAGCCTAGAAGAGCTGGAACAGCACTGAAGGTGAACAGCAGAGACGGAAAACTCATACGACCTGCTTCCGTGCAGTACCAGCTGCGGCAGTAGTAACTGCACAGATTGCCGAACGGAGAGACACATTGATAAACTAGACAAAACGCAGAGGCCAGAAACAGACCATATAAACGCAGGCAATTGATTTTCGACCAAGACACATTGACAATTTAATTGACAAAGGATAGTCTTTACAGCAAATGACGCTGGGACAAAACCGAACCTGTACACAGACCGTGTACCTCATGCAAAAATTAACTCAAAATGGATCAGAGATTTAAATGTAAGGCACAAATGTATAAAACTTCGAAAACAAAACATTGGGGGAAAATATCCATGACCTTTGGTTTGGTGATAGATTTTAGATACAATACCAAAATCATGATTCATACAAGGAACGAGTGATAAATTGGGCTTTATTAAAATAAAAAACGTTTTTCCCAAAAAAGAAACCGTTAAGAAAATGAAAGACAATGGGAAAAAAATATTTGCAAATCACACATCTGATAAAGAACTTGTTTTCAAAATATACAAAGAGTCTTTAAAACTCAAAAGTTAAAAGACAGTCCAATTTTTAAAGCAGGCCAAAGATGGGAACAGGACACTTCACCAGAAAGAAAGACGGGCGTGGGTGGGAATGTTTAAAGGTCCTTCGCACCAAGGGGGACCTTGGTGCAAACTACAGCCTTGAAATGTGTCCGAGCTGCGCTACCAGGGCGCCACAGACAGGGGGCGCAAGCGAGCGCCCTTGGTCTCTCAAGGTCTGACCTCTGGCAACTCCCCAGGGGGGGCTGCAGGCAGGTGAGGACTGCGCCAGGGCCCCGCTCGCCTGTGCTTCCCGGTGGCGGTGGCGCAGAAGCGAGCCCCCGCCCCTTTGCTCTCAGTAGGAGCGCACTCGCTCATCCCATCCTGGGGGCCACCCGCACGGCTTCACTAGAACTAAGTGCCTGCAAAGACCCACCTTCTGCCGCCGCCGCTGCCTGCGGGTGGGGGGAGACATGCAGCCCGCTTCCACGTGGTGACCGCGTGCCGGTGCAGGGTCATCGGCCGGAGCCGCGGGTCATCCAGCACAGGAAGCGGCGGGCCGGGGCGGATGGGAGCTCCGCACACCCTGCCCCATTTTGCTGTGAACCCAAACTGCTCTTTGAAAAGGCTGTTTAAGAGAAAAACATGTGAATGCCTTTTGTCCTTAGGGAAGCGCTAATTAACAGAATCTTACACCACTGCACACCTATTAGAATGGTTGACATCCCGAAATCAGACACCAGCCCTTGCTGGCAGACTTGCTGGGCAGCAGGAGCTCAGTCCTTATGGGCAGGGATGGAAGCGGCGCGGCCGGCGGGGAAGACGGTTTGATTTTTCTCACAGAGCCGAAACCATCTTACCGTGCCACCTGACGGCCTCGCTCCTAGATGTTCACGGTACTGATGTGAAAAACCACGCCACACAAAAACTTGCATGCGGTATTTATAGCAGCTTTATTCATAAGCACCCAAAAGTAGAAAGAAAAAGATTTCTTTCAGTGAGAAAATGAATAGGCCGTCTGCAATGTGGCCTTGCACTGGAACGAGCGAACAAGGCGTGCAGAAGAAGCGAGTGAACGCATACTGCGAGGTGAAAATACTCAGTCTGGCAAGCTGCAGGCTGCACGGCTCAGTGTCTGTGGCTTCTGGAAGGGGAGCGACACACTGAGCAGGTGGGGGGTCAGAAGAGTTACAGAGGGGGAGGGGTGAACAGGTTCAACACAGGAGATATTTTGAGGGCAGTTCAGTTACTCTGTAGGACGCTGTAAGGGTGAATTCATGACGTTATTCATTTATCAAAAATCAATAGGACTTTACAGCAGAAGGAGTGACATTTAAAGGAAAAATACTGAGGCAATCGGAGGACTCCAAGATGGAATGAAAACAGTGACCAAAAAATCTGGCTGTATTGAAAAGGGATGGAATGGCCTCTGGGAAGGGGCGGGGAGGCCTACAGGGCTTTGCAGCTGGCGGAAACCACAGGCGCAAGTCAAAGAGGGCGGAGCCCAGCGCAGTCCCCGCTGGTCTGGTTGCCTCCCGGCGGTGGCCGGGCAGCTCTGAAACCGTGCCTGTGTGTCCTGGATGTGCACAATTATGTGAATGGACGGCGGGTGGTGTGAGACAGTGCTGTCATTGTTAGCGTGGGCTCAGGGGCCACTCCAGCCTCCCCACCTTGCTTACCTGCAACCTCCCATTCAGCCAGTGACCAACGGGTCTCTCCCCACTCAGGGCCTGCGGCATCCTGCGAACGCAGGTTGACTCGCTGCAGGTACAGATGGAAGCATATACAGGTACTTGCAGATACATACATAGAAATATACAAACATACAGATGAGAGGGGGAGAGAGAGGTTAGTACACACATACACACAGACTCCATTCCTCTGTCGGTCAGGAGGCCTGGAAGCAACAACGAACCTACCTGGTGTCCAGGTCTTGGTTTCCAGTGCAGCTCTTCAGTAGAAGCTACTTGGACATTTTAGAGAAAAATCTGACCCTAGGGTTGGAACAGGAACTATACAATCCTCAAACCTGGCAGGGTCATCAAAAATAAGGAAAATGGTATTAACTATCACAGCCCAGAGATATTTCAGGAAATATGACAATGCCATGCAATGTGGTATCTTCGAAGGGATTCTGGGATAGAAAATAGACAGGAGGGTAAAACTAAGAACGTCTGAGTAAACGGTGAAGCTTGGATGCTGGTGGTGGTGATGGCAGGGTCGTGCCGTTATTGGTTCTGTAGTCGTGACAGGGGACCGTCCCGACGTCACCTGGGCGTCTGATGGTGGCCGTCGGGGAACCTGGGTGTGGGACGTGGGACCTGGGGACATTCTCACCTCTTTTCTGTAGCCTTAATACTGGTCTAAAATTATAGGCGTGTCATAAAAGCACGCACGCTCTCCCCTCCGACTGTGTGGTGTTAATCACGTTACTAAAACCATCCAAGAACCGTTTCTCATTTTGTGACCTGAGAAGATGACCCCGGCCTGCTGGGAGGACTCCACACGCCGACCCCCTACCGCGGCACCGCCCCGCATGCAGTAGGAGTCGCAAACATCAGTTCTGCTCCCTCCTTCCCCGCCTGTAATACATTTCAAAAGACATCTGCTTCCTCTTTTTAGAGGAGCGATTTTCCTCCTTATTCTAAAGAAAATCCATTACCTCAACAAGAATATTTAACATTGTGGACTAATTTGAAAGGGGCTTTTGGAGACTCCTGGGTCATCACAGTAAGAACAGTTACAATAGGGACCGCAGGCAGCCTGTCCCTATCTTATGAGGACTTCTCTGTCGCGTGACAGACACTGTGCACTGCAGGACGCATGTGGTGACCTCTCAAATGAGGTCAGCAGCAGTAAGCCTGGGATCAAGTCCCTTTTCTGGGGACCGAGCAGCCACATTAATGATCTACTTGGAATTGACTCTCGCTGTGAAAGAGAAGTAGGAATTGTATATGGACCCTCTACTCACCAGTGAGGAACTAATCAGAGGAAATACAAACTATGCAAAGATGCAATTTTAAGCATTACCTGGAGAATTCCAGAGAACGCAGCCATGGAACATTGTTACATTGCTTCAGTCAGTAAAGCGCGCAGCAACATCATACGGTTAAATAATAGAATACTTTAATTATCTAGAAATAATTTCATACTGCCTAAGGTAATACTGCCAGAAGTTCACAATAAGGCACAGATCATTCCATTTTTAGAAAAATAAGCACCGAATTTTCATGACGAAAATTCAAGGTTGAAAAAAATCGCTTGTGTTTAATGTTAATTTTTTAACACCTACTGTAACTAATCCTCTCCAAGTAAAGGAGGGATATATTTTGTAGATGGCTGCCAGAAGTAATAGAAGGAAAAATACTTGTAATGTCACAAACTTTTAAAAATGTATTCTTAATTTATAAATACGCCCACGCATGTCATCTCAGTTTCTTCTCCACAGCCACATTCTGAGTCATATTGAGCCCACATTTGGGATTCACTAAATCTGATTAGACAGGCGCCTGCGGTGAGACCACCGTGTGCCGTTCGCGGGGCTGTGGTGCGCTGCTGGCTGACGCCAACCTGGTCCCCTCCAGGTGGGGCTTCTGGGCCACTGGGGTGAAGGCACACGGGGGCAGGTGGCTTGTCTGAGGAGGAAAGCTCAGCACTGGGTGTCTCCGTCGGCACTGCTGTCCAGAGCTCTGGCTGGTTGTCCCCCGTGGGGTCAGAGGGGTCAGAGCCAGAGGCTCGTGGGCGAGGGCTCCACGGGAGTGGACCGGTCTGGGTGCACCCTGAGGGGTGTCTGGGAAACGGAAGCTGTGGTCCACAACGCGTCGCCTCTCGCCTCTGCTGCCCTTTGCCTCCCTCCCCTCCACTCAGGGCGTCCTGCCGGTCGGGTCAGCGGCTGGGCGTCTCCTTTAGGAAGGACCACCGAAAGCCAGACAACAGCAAGTGCAAGTTGTGCTTAAATACATGCATTTCTTCACAGGAATGCATTTTTGTGGTGTGTTGAAGTTCACTTTATTATTTTTTTTTTCATTTGAAAGCACATATTAAAATTGTAGTGACTCATTTGAGTTTTAAAAGAAAATTTAAGGACAATAGATTTACACTGAATAAAGAGTTGACCTTTGGAACGTGTCTATACTCACAAAAGAATGAAAATACATTGACAGACGGCAGGTATTTTAAGCAATGATTTAGCCCGCCTGTTATTACAACTAACCCGTTTATTTCATCGCTATTAGGCTGGTCAATTCCATCGGAAGGTTGGACTGTCCCTGGTGGGCAAGCGAGAAATGATGTCGTGGGCTTATTTTGGTTCACAAGGGTGTGGTAAACAGCTGGAACTGGGCTTCACAGACCTTCACAAACTAGAGACGTAAAGTGTCCCCCCGGGAGAAGCGGACTGAAAATCGAAGCACAGCCGAGCAGAACATGCGCTTTGACTCTTAGGCGCAGAGTCCAAACTCGTCGTTAGTGGGCCTCCAAACCTCTTCACGGTTTCCTTCCGAACACCCTCCCTCCCTGTGGGACCACGGGAGCCGTGTTTCCACGTCTCGGGCATTTCCATAACAACAGATGGCAGAAACAAGACAAGCAGTCCAGCCAGGGAAACGGCTGAGACCTCGGAAGCGTCCGGCCTGAAGACGAGGAGATGGACGGCGCCTGCGCGGAGGGGAGCGCCGCACCCTCTGGCCCCGGGCGGTCGGCGAAGGGAAAACCTCTGCGCTTCCCGGGCGTCATCTCCGCCTGCGTTCCCCAGGCGTGATGCTGTCCCTTCTATCCTGATGCCTTTTAAAATCCCTTCCCCACCTGTCCCTCCTCCCTGTCATTCCATCCCCTGTGGGTCCTGCTGAGTTGGTCGCTTGGGATGTGAATGTGAATTATCAGTTTTGAGTGTCACTGTCACCGAGAGGAGAAGGTGGCAGGACTTTATTCTCACAGCCAGCACCCCCATCAAATCACACCGTGTGGAAAACCGCCATTTAATGATGTCAAAACTCTACCAAGATCACTGGACTTTTGCATTTTTTTTTCAATTCAATGTAACCGAACCTTAGGGAGGGTTGAATGTATGGCAGAATGCCAGCATCTGCACGGAGGCTGCCCCTGCGCGCGTGGGCGGCTTCCTGCCCGATGTCCCTGTGTCCCAGGAAGTGCTGAGCTCCAGGGTGGGACAGTCCCCAGGGCGGAGTCCCAGCCTGAAATGTTCATGCTGACAGGACTGGCTGTGGCTGGAAACTTAATACTTAACCTCTTTGAGACTTAATTATTTTGTTAGTAAAATAGACATAATTGTGTCTACTAACAGAGAGTACAGGCTGTGCTGTTAAAGCAAAAATTCGAGAAACCCTGATTTGCAGCCTGTGTGGATGGGTGTCTGTAATGTAATACTCTCCCTGTGGCCTGTGTCAAGCTACCAATGCACAGTCAATGCATGAGGGCTTGGGGGCAGATGGGCCGAGTCAGCTCTCAGGGGCCAGCGCAAACCAGTTCCAACACGTGGAATCCTAGAACTAATAAAATGAGAGGTTTAATATTAGACACCTAGCGTAGTAACAGGAGCTCAGTTAATAGCTTTTATTGTTGCTATAATTATTAACCAAATGCACTAGGATAAGTAGTGTATCTAGGCATCCCTGACCCCAAAAATAGAATGGAGGGCCATTCAAGTTCTGTATCGTGTCGACACATGACATAGTATGACCTTGGGTAGCTTGTCACCTTAAGCCCAGAGGTATGTTCCTTCCTCCTGAGAACACAGTGGAGGAGCTGAAATAGGAGGGTCTCAGATTCTCTCAGCTGGCGTTTCCACAGTAATGGCCCTGGATCAGCAAGACCTACTGAGTTGAACAGCAAGGGGCGGGCCAAAGCCATCGCGGTATTGACATGAGTCAGTGGCAGACAGCTCCCTGATTTCCGTGGCTGCTAAGGCGGCGGGCAGGTGCCGCCTGCCGACTCTGCCTGGTGCCCCAGGGTGGAGGCTGGCCCAGGCTCACCCCCCCGGGCCACCATAAATCAGTGCTTTATGGCAAGAGCAAATTAATATTCAAACCACAGTATCCAGCTAGAGTGTTTCCCTCCCCTTTATAGTGCACTGGGTAAATCTTGTATTATGCCAGAGGAGATAACGTAAAATTTACGTGTCCCACAAGTGTTGTTTTCCGTAGTAAATAATGCTGATTGAACTATGCATCAAAAAAATCAAGGTTTATAACCTCTCGGAGTCGGGGCAACTTCCTCTGAATGAAAAATGGACGATCACCCACCGTAGATAATCCCGCTCTGCAGTGAGACAGGCGGCGGCCTCCCTGCCTGCAGGAGCCCGGCCCGACCCCCCTGCTTCCTCGAGTTTCCTCCTCCTCGTGGCAGAGCTGCTCGGGGTCCCATGCGGGGCGTGGCCGGAGACGCGCGCGGAGGCCTCCGTCTGCCCTGTAATTCCCTCCTGCTCCGCTGCAGGGCCCCCGCCAGGCCTCGGGCGGCCGTCCTTCCACGTCCGCCCGGTGGCGTCGGGGGTCTGCAAGGCCGCGGGAACGCAGATGTGGCTCTAGGGTAGGAAAACGGGCTTTCTTTGTTTTGCACTGTTTGGCCAAATCAAAATCTAGCTGAAATAACAAAAGTCCATCCTTGAGTGTTGTATTCAGCCACTGATTTGGTCTGGTTATGGTGTAGGCTGGACCATGTTGCTCATAAAAACATAGTAACTGCTAATTACCTCATGCCTTCCTAACTTCCTGGCTTGTTAAAATAATCTAGTGAGAAAGAATATACAGGAATTTTGTAAAACATAAAAGTCTCCATCAGAGCGAAAGCTTTGCTAGGTTTGGAGATTCAGTAACAAGTCTATTATATTTTTTCAAAAGACACATTCAGTGCAGAAATTCCACATGAGGTGACGGGACAAGTCTGATCCTCTGACGTGGCTGATTTCAGGGTGTGTCCACATAAATGGCAGCAAATGGCTTGCCTGCGTTCATGCAGCTCATCACGCACAGACTGATGCTGGCCCTTCTCTCCCCTGAGTCATGGCTCCTTCCTCCTCGGACAGGACAAACCACCACTTCCCTTGCTCACTCTGGGCTCGGGTTCCATCGTCCACCTAGAAGTGGCCATTTTGGCCATTCTCCTGGAACGCAGCATCTCTGTCGCACCCCGACCCTCCCCAGCCCGCCCCCTGCACCCCTGAGCGCTCATTCCTGCTCACGCACCCTGGAAGGTCTCCCAGCCAAGGCCGTAGCCGGCCACAGTCTGTCTACGCCACGCGAAGACTAGTCAGGTTGCTTTAACAATGAAGTTGCTGGAATCTCTGCAGTGCGTTATGATTTTGTTTTTGTCTCCTCGCCTAACCCTCGATGAGGAGGGTGTGGAAACTCCCACAGGTAGTTGTGGGGGCATATGTCTCCCTCCAGCTCCCACTTTGCTCCCTGCATTGGAGTTCCCGCCCTACGCCGCACACCCGTGGAGAACTGCCATGCCTTCCCGTTGGATCGGCCCTTCCTGCCACTAGGAAAGGTTCTCTCCATTTCGCAGTGTCCCTAGTCCTGAAGGTGACCTGGTCTGCTATAAATAAAGCCACACCAGCTTTTGTAATGTTTTCATGGTATATGGTCTTTCATTGTTTTCCCTCCAACTTTTTTGTGTTTACATATTTAAATTACGTATCTTGTGAAAGGCTTATTGTTCCTGATGATTCTATTCAATCTGACAATCACTGCCTTTTGATAAGAACGTTTTGTCCATTTTCATTAAATGTGATTATAAAAAATAGCAAGTTTTTCCTTCGATCCCCTTTGTCTTTTCCTCCTCATTTCTTGCCGCCTTTGGATAAACTGAGTATTTTTCATGATTATATTTTATTTCTTCAAGTGACTCTTTAACTGACCTTTCTATTTTGGGATATATGGCTTAACTTCTCCTTAACTGAGTCACAGAATACCATGAATTAAGATCGAACTACTTCGCGTAGAATTGGATTATTATTCCATTGAATACCCCTTCTTTCTTTGTGCTATTATTTATATGTGTGTGTATATATAAATATATATATATACATATATATATATATATAAAACTTCATTGGAAATAGTTTTATGCCCTGGCTGGTATGGCTCAGTGGATTGAGCACCGGCCTGTGAACCAAAGGGTCATTGGTTCGGTTCCCAGTCAGGGCACAGGCCTGGGTTGTGGGCCAGGTCCTCAGTTGGGGGCGCACGACAGACAACCACACATTGACCTTTCTCTCCCTCTCTTTCCCCCTCCCTTCCCCTCTAAAAAATAAATAAATAAAACCTAAGGAAAAAGTTTTATATTCATTTCATTTTAATGTTTATTTATATCATATTATATAAATTTCATAATACATGATATTGTATATGTTTATTTTATAAGGACATACTTTATATTATTTTATTCTTTCACATTAATATGTGTATATTATATATAAATACATATTTCTAGTCACATATCCCTACGCACCCCACATGCATTTCCCTAAGCGGTGTGAAATGTGAAATCATTGCCATGTGTTGATGCATCATCATTTTCCCACCTAATTAAATTAATTGATGATCTTATAGATTTCATGATTTAATAGTTAAAGGAAGGTTTTCATCTTTCTGCTGATTTATTCACTTTTAAAGTGAGAGCAATCATTTTTATCTTAAGGATAACAGTTTGGAAGTGGTAACAAAAGTGCAATACAGGTAGTCGATTGAAGCTAAGTAAATAACCACTTGAGGTGTAGTCCCAAATGGAATTTTACTGTTTTTATTTTAAATAGCACATTTGCAAAAACAAAAAACAAAGAAAAACCTTTTCCTCTGAATAATATTGAAAATAACAAGATTTATATATTTTGTTAATTGCTTCCAAGGCAGTTAACAAAATGAGATAAATCTGGAAAAGTCAGCGCAGACCCCCGTACAGCTGAGCATTAGAGAACCGTCGGCAGTTGTTCGAGCCATAATCAGACCTCTTCTGGGGGAGACAGGAGTGAATTGAATGGAGAGGCTGGGACCAAAACAAACAAAAACCACTCCGGACACATTCTCCGGAAGTCGGCCTGGGACATTTACCTAAATAGACGACAGACGGGGCGACAAAATAGCTCTCAAGTATGGAGTAGGTTCTCCAATGAAAACATGACAAACTAGAAGTCAGTAACCACAAATATATGTGTGTGTGTGTGTGTATGTTGGGTATGGTCACATTTAATAAGGTTGATGATGGGAAAAAGTCATCGTGAAAATTGGAAGAGCATTTCTTCTGGGGAGCGAGTTAACTGGAAAAGGTCACGAAGGGAAAGTTTCTGTAATAATGAGAGCATTTTCTCTCTTGAATGGTGTTCTTCACTACACATCAGGCTCACCAAATTATATATTTAAAAACGTGCATTTCAGTATATGAAAATTATACTTCAGTGGAAGTGCTTAATTTTTAAAATGATTCTTGGATATAGTTTAAATGAGTGTACACACAAACTATATATGTAAGTAAGCTGCATACTGACAACAAGTGCATTAAAAAAGTAGATGAAAAAGGCTAGAATGAAAAAGATGGGTAAATATATACAATGTGAGTGCAATGAAAATAAGTCAAGGATTCCAATAACAATAGGAAAGCGGAGTTCAAGGTTGGCTTTGAGAGGCGCTCCTTGCTAGGACACGGAGAACCCACAAGTGTAGAACAGCGCTGAGGTTTTAGGAAGTGAAAACTTACATAAATAAATAGCTACCTAGATATATAAGGAGAAACAGAAGCATAGTCATAGGATTTGTACTCTGTCAACCTCTGACACATGCAATAGACAAAGAGTAGAATTAATACATATATGCAATATTATATATATGTGTGTGCGCACGCACACACACTCGAAACACAAGCCACAAGGTAACAGGAAGTAGAAAGAGTAGCAAACCTTTAAGCATTTAACCTAGGATATAAATACTTAAAATACACACTCAACAATATAAAGAGAAATAGCCAGAAACACAAATTTAATTGAAAAAGTTTTACATAGCCTTTGAAACAGCAAGTAAACAAACAAACAAACAAAAAAAAAGGTGTCTGAGTAATATATATTAACAGGAGATATTTTATGTATAACTGTATTTCAAATCCTAAATCCTATATAAGTACTGTTCCTTCTTTTCAAGAGCCAATGGAACATTTAAAATGATTGCTCATATATCAAGCCATAAAGAAATCACCAATAAATCCCTAAAAGTAGAAATAAATCCAGCCACATTCCCTGCAATTTACTACTATACAACTACAAACTAATAACAAAAGTTATATCTTAACTTGATTTATTTAAGATACACACCTTCAAAGCAATTTCCAAAGTGAAGAACACGCTCTTGGGTCCGTATAATACAGTTAATGCACAACACAAATAGGAATTGTGAAAATACACCTAAGAAACAAATGGGTTCAGTTCAGAAGGGAAAACTGGCATTCACTTTTTTTTTAAGATTTTATTTATTTATTTTTACAGAGGGGAAGGGAGGGAGAAAGAGAGGGGGAGAAACATCAACATGCGGTTGCCTCTCACAGCCCCCACTGGGGACCTGGTCTGCAACCCAGGCCTGTGCTCTGACTGGGAATCGAATGAGCGACCCTTTGGTTTGCAGGCTGGTGCTCAATCCACCGAGCCACACCAGCCAGCATGGAAAACCAACATTCATTAATATTAAAATTATATCTCTCTTTTTTCTCTAAGTTGACTCTTTGCTTTACTCCAAATTGATTCTACTACTATTAACAGATAAAAGTAATAAGGGAACATAATTAAAATGATTAGTTCACCGTATTCTGGGAAATCATCTATCAGCTTCTGACTAAAATTTTTTGAAGACACTGAAAATAATCTATACACAATTTTTAAAATTCTAAAACAGGATGTTAACTTATTCACAGGACCTGAAAGTTGTTGTTTGTTTGTTTGTTTTTTTGTTTTGTTTTTAAAACATCAGAATTTTACTTACAAAGAATGAGAAGCCTAGGAAGGGACTACAATCAGTCATTTGTGACCCATCAAGCCCATGATGGCCTGAGAGTCATGAAGAAGACCTTTCACTTTCTTTATAACCTGAACCCCTCAGTTTAAAAAAAAATCCAACAGGCCAACAGGCAAACGGGACTTAGATGTTCTCTCTCTACAGTGGGCCGTTACCTGGAGTGCCCACAACCATTCAGTGACCAGACGCCAAAAGCAAAGAAGAAACCGGTGGAAAGACTGGGAGGGCGCTTGGAAACCCTGGGAAGTGCAGTCTCGGGGACACGGCACGGGGTAGCCGCAGGGGTGGCAGGGAGCCCACCAGCGGAGGACGTAGGTCAGGGACCAACCTGGGGCAGGCGCTGCACCGAGACTGGGCTTCCCTTAGCACATGGCAGGCCGGCCACTCCCATGCGTTTGAGGGGAGTCAGTGGTAAAAAAAGCCAACCAACGGGGTGTCTCTGAAAACAAAGGCCACAGCATACAAGCAAAGCAGCACTGCCTGGAACCTCCCAGGAAGACGACCCCTGGTAATCGCTTACTAAATGTGCTGGGCAGAACTGGCACCTTCTTCGGCAGCAGGGAGGAGCGAATCCTAAGGAAGCATAGTGGCCAGAGTTTCCAGACAGTAGATTGGACCGGAATGGAAAATAAGGACACGGGAAAGTTTTCAGGGGAAGGCTCTACACAACAGCGGAATTTGAACTGGAGGCCGAATGGCCTAAAATTAATGGGGCTGAAATAAAATCAGTGATTTGCGGAGTCCTCTTGCAAAGAGCCACTAAAACACAGAGTTAGTTAGGATAAATAAATGCAAAACAAATATTCATTAAAAATAGAAAGAGAATAAGTATGTGGGATGGATCATGGTATTAAAAATCTAAGAAATGTGGTTCTTCGTTCTCTCTTTCTCTCAAAACAAGGCCATTTATTCTCTTACATAACCAAAGTAGAAAAAACGACCAAATTTGCAAGCCATAACATTGATAATGCTACTGAGAGAGTCCTCACTTGAGTTCCCTGCTGTCCTTCAGAGGATGCTTCGCCTGCGCAGAGACTGACTTATCAAGCGTTGCCCGTGACACAGGGCTGCCGTGGTTCTGGAGCCTTGAATCTGAAACGGTTTCTCGGTCTTCCGTCCTTCACGCCGCTGCCATGTGAGGCGTGTGGGTCAGTGGTGCTGTAGAATGTCCCTCGATGTGGCCGTTTCCGACGGAGCACTGTGTGCGTAGCACTGTGTCCTCAGGGGACCCCATGACGAAGCGCCTGTGCCCCGTCTGCCATGTTGCCGGTGACGCTGCTTTCGTCTCTTGGTTGAAGATGGGGCCTGCCGCAGCCCTTCGCTGGAAAATGCCATCGTCCTTGGTGGCTCCAGGGGCACTGGGCACAGACCTGCGAGGTTGTGCGCACACCGCCTCCTTGTTAAAACCCATGCCCAGCGTCTGGCCTTGCCCGTGACACTCCCGCGGCGGCGGCTGCGAAGCGCTGGCTCTCCCCTCCGGCGTAGCCTCCGTGCTTCCTGGCTGCCATTCCTTCTCCTGCGAGAGGCGGGTGGGCGTCACCCCTATTTCCTTGATTGACTTACTTATTTTCTAATTTGTTCATCAGTAATCTTGTGGGTCATTTTTATTTAAGGTGTTATAGTGAGCCATTGGTCTACTAAGTCTGCGGCTCCCGCTGTCCCACATGGGCCCGGTGGGAGCTCGTTTCGGGACCTCTTTGCCGGTTCACCATGTACCCACTTACAGTTTATGAATTTTATGTCTGCCCACGCGCCAAAGTTGTGAGATTGTCAATGAGAAATTTTTAGTTGTGAGGAAATTAAGTTATCATTTTTCCTTTATGGTTTTGATTTTTACATCCTAAGAAACCTTTGCCCGCGCCAAAATCACACAGCTTTTTCTCCTATATCGGTCTCTAAAAGCTGTCTAGTTTTTGTTTCTATGTCCGAATCTATGATGCATCTCAAATTAATACATGTGTGTAGTGTGATCAGGGGTCTGCTATGTTGTTTTCTCTGGGGACATCAGGATTTTTCAGCGCCATTTCTTGACTGTTATTTCTCCCACTGGATTGTTCCATGTCTTTGTCAAAAATATCATATAGACATACAAGTATGTATCTATTACTTAGCTCTCTATTCTATTAGTTAAATCCATTCGTTGGTCCTCGTGATAATTATTTGATCACCATACGCAGTAGTTCCTTCTGAAGTTACGTAGTACACAGCTTCCAACTTTGTTCGTCTTTCTCAGGCTTCCCAGGATATTCTAGGTCCTTAATGATTTTATGTGAGTTTTAAAATCAGGCTTGCTGGGATTTTGATAAGTGGTGCATGGGACATATACGTCAATCTGAGGAAAACTTGGTATCTTAACAATATTTGGTCTCTAAACCATTGCCATGGTTGTATTTCTCCATTCCTTCAGGTGTTTCTTTTTTTCCTCATTTAATGTCCTTTTTATTGAGCTCAACATTATCTGATATAACATTATAATCCCTGCTTTCTGTTGGATAGCAAATCATTAATGTCAGTTACCAAATCTCTTTATTTTCATTGGATGTATTGGTTGGCATTTGTTGATACAGCCATACAGGTACCCAGCATACACCGTTCTTGGGAGCGGGGGAGGTGACTACACTGCGCACTCCCGTCCTTCGTTGGGCTCGTCCCCCGTGGGGGCATCCGAAATGTCCCTTCGTTCCCTGGGCTCCGGCTGGGCTGCACGCCCCGCACCTTGCCGCGCTGGCCTGAGCAGGGTGGGCCGGGGAGTCGGTAGGGGCGCTCGCGTCCCGGCCCCGCTGCTGAGGGTCTGGCTTGGGGGTGCCTTCTGCGTTCCCAGGGGAAGGCTTGCGCTTCTCGCGGGAAGGCCTGCGGCGCCAGCGGCGGCCTGTTCGGACCGGACCCTGAGTCCTGAGCGCGCCCGGCGCCCGCTCTCTTCCCAGGGGCCGGGTCCCCTCCGGGAGAGCATCTCCACGGCTCGCACGCAGCCCGGGCCTCCGTGGCTGCCTGCGTCTCGTCTAGCGGCCCAGGGCGTGTCCGCACACGCTCACCTTGTCTCTCTGCATGAGGTTCGCGTGTGCTCGGGACCCGGAGAACACACAGCACGGACGCATCACGGGCGGTCTGACTCCAAGTGAGGACGGCGCGGGCCCACGGCTTCTCCCCCGCACAGCGGAAGTGCGGGGAAGGGAGGACTGTCCTTGGAATCTGCGGGGAAGGCCACGCGAGCCTGACAGTAACGCCCCTCTGGGCCGGCGGCGGCCCGCCTGTTATGGGGTGCGCACGGGCCGCCGGGAAACACGCCTGCCGCCAGCTCAGCAGGACCGGCCACGCAGCCACTCGTGGGAGGCTGCAGGGCGCAGAGTCCCGTGAGCCCCAGGCCCGGTGAATCAGAGTTTCGGTTTTCAGTGTCGCCATATCCTTCGCGCGGGTTTTGGTGTGATGAGCGCTACGCTGGGCATATGAGATTTTAAATCCTAGGATGTGCATGTCATCTTTTAAATATTACCGGTTATTTGCCCTATCGAGAAGCCAACTTAAAATAATCTGAAATACAAAATTAGGCACCAAGATATTCCTTGATCTGATGTTTATCATTAAAAAAACCAAGAAAAGTAAGTTCAGCATGAGGAGAAGCGATGTGCAGTCACCGAAATCTTACTCACGCGGTCCTGACATGTCAGACTGTCACCGTGCGGTGCTGGGCTGCAAGCAAGAAACAGAGGAGTGTGCGCCGTGACAGCTCAGTCCCGGAAAGAGTGACAACCCCAGAGAAGCCCGTTCGATGAAAACATCAGCCGGCACTGGGCGGTGCTGCCCCCCCCCCATTTATTCATGTATGTTTGTGCCTCGCAAACATTCGCGCCTTTTGGAGTAAGAGTCGTGGCCTTGGAGCACTAAGGAGGTGTGGGGACCTGTGCAGGGAGCAAGTGGGGTGCGTCTCATGAAGCCCCTGACTTCTTTATGCCTTAGATGCTGCTTCCCACCTTGGTCGCCCAAGGCCACAGTGCGCACATGACTCCATTTTCCATGCAAGAGCGAATGACCACAGAGTCCTCCGATTTCTCAGCTGCTCTGTGACCAACAGTGAAGCCCATGGCCTCTCTGGGTGGCAGCCCTCATGTCTGGTAATAGTAACAGTGGATACGTGCACCACAGCCCGTTATAACGTGTAATGCGCCTGGGGCCCAGGAAACCCTCAGAGAAAGAATCATGTGAACAAAGAACTGTGTGAACAAAGGCAGGAAACTGCAGGCTGAGTCCCCGGAGTGTTGCTGAGATTTTCCGGTTTAAAACCACGGAGTTCTGAGGCCTCTTTTGGCCGGCCCCGCCCGCGCTGCCCATCGGGGAGCCGCCTGGGATACATTCTCTGTCCCACGAGCATATAGCCTTGGCAGGGATCAGGAACTAAACTGATAAGTGTGTGGTTTGTGCCGGGTTTCATAGGCCGGTCTCTCGGTTAACGTGTTGTTGTCGGCGCCGAGGCTCACCAGGTGGTCCAGTGGGCTCTGCCTCCCCCCTTCCCCTCCGAGGTGTAGACGTCAATTGCAGCCTGCCCGGTTGTCAATTACTGCCCTGGCTTGCTGCTGCTCAGGTTCAGAAGATCTAATTGTTATCCATCTGCAGTTCCAATTAGCGGGCCGTGTCCTTGCCCGAAGGCACCTCGTCTCCCTAGAAGCTGTGGCGCTGGCAGGAAAGGGACTGTGACGGGACTTTGCTTAATATCAACACGAAAGGGCGTGTGGTCGCTGCTGGGTCAGGCTGCGGGGGTCGTCCCAGACGCCCGCCCCTTCAGGCCCTTCCGTGCCCTCACTCTATGCAGAACCACTCGGCTTCTCCCCCTGAGAGGCGTTCTGGCCTGTGTGGGGTGCTGTCTGTGCAGCTGGTAAGCCCACGTCAGGGCAGCCAGGGGGCCCTTCCGTGTACCAGATGTGCGGCCAAACAATTCGGTCGACTCTCTGTGCCTCCACCTCTTCCCCCTTTTGCTGCTGTCTTCCCTCCAGGACTGTTGCTCTTTTGCGCGTCGCTCCCAGCCCAAGGTTCTCCGCTCCTCAGCAAGTCCCCCCACCCGCCGTGGGCCTTCTTCTGTCACTCCTGCGCCCTCGTCACCTCTGCCCCACCGTCCTCAGATTTCCTCCAAAGACGCCTGAGAATCTGTAGCAAGAGTAACGGGGGCACATCGCTGTCTGAGTGTGTATTACAGATTTATCAGCCAGATTAGTTCCTGTCCCCACGCTCACTTCTCGTATTGCTGTCACGAGAGCCGGGACTCACGCGTCTTCACGTCGGTGTCTGTTGCTCGTGCCCTTGAATGTTATCAGAGGTGTATAGATGCTCAGTGAACACTTTGAAGCAATAGGGAACAGAATGACAACGGTGTCCACTTCATAGTGTTGCTGCATTTTATTAGTTTTTTAAACATCTTAGTAAAACATCTGGTACGTGTAAAGGTCTTACAAAAATGTCAGTGTGCCAGACACAGACACACATCAGACACTTAGCAGAATATTTATATATTTTTTCCATTTAGTGGATGAGGTTTCTAGAGGGAGAACCAGCTTACTGTTGCAATTCCTCAGATATAACTCTTTTCCTACCAGTTCTTGGCAGGAAATCTAAGTATCGAAACAACCTACATCCTTCAAAATGCTTACAGGCTTTTAACCACTTACTGCAACGTTAAGATGGAGAGAAACACTCCCTCGTCTTTTCTGGGCCTGGACTGGCAAGGCCGCGTCGTGAGGGGTGAGGAAACCGGAGACAGTCTCCCCGGCTGTGCGCACGCGTGTGTGTGACGTGTGCACGGGCAAGCCACAGACACACTCTTCCGATGTTTCGCCTGCTGTTCATTGTGAGCAGTCTTGTTCTTACTGAGGCAGAAATAAGAGGCACTAAGCCTGTCACTGAACACTTTCCCCTGTCCCCAGAGCACAGTTCATAAACCCTTGATTACATCTCAGCCTTTCATTTTGCAGAAAAAGAACCTGAGGCCCTGGAAAAGTTGTGACTTGTCAAGGTCACATGCGATCAGTGAATAGATCCCGACTGTCCCCAGAACTCCAAGTCCCAGCCTGGGGTCCCTCCTGTTATGTGAGGGAGTCGTGAGAGCAGGGTCAAAGCTTAGGATAAGGGAGGAACTAATACCAAGAAAAACATATCAGGGTGCAGCCCCCATGCAGCTGGGCCAGAGTCAACAAGAATGAGGAGGAGGCATAGGGCAACGGCTGAGCCTTGCCTCAGATAAACATCCTGACCAGAGAAAGACAGAGTAGGGGGGCCCAGTAACAGCCTTGAACCCAATCAGCTGAAAAGAAGCTGCCTAAAGTAGCCTATCGCTAACTGCCACTTCTCGCCCTTGTATCCTGCTTGCTTGCTCCGCTTATGTATAAAAACCCTAGTGCCTTAGCAGCGGCGCGCCCTTCGTAGGTGGAGGGTCTGCCCCTGCGCAGGTTCATTTGGCCAACTAATAAAGCGCTTGCGAGAAGTCCTGTGTCCTGGAGTAATTCGAACAGCGGGGAACGTAACATTTTGGAGGCCCCAGCGAGATCTCCCTTTGTGGAGCAGAAGGACCAGGAACCGAGAGGCCAGCTCGCTCGGAGTTGGGTGAGTGAAACTGAGGATCCTCTCTAGGACAGTGGGGACGTCCGAATAAGCCCTGAGGTGGTAGGCGAGAGGTTGCCGGTACTCCACCCAGGGGGCTCCGAACAGAGGGGGACGCCCCTAGGAGCTGCGGCTAGAAGCCGCCGAGGAAAAGGGAAACTTTAGTTTCGGTTCTGGCGCGGCGAAAAACCCGTCTGTGTGACTCCGGCCGGAGGGTGAATGGTGTGAGTGAAAGGGCAGCGTGGTGTCTGGCTGGTTGCCTCATTTTAACCTTTCTAGCCTCGTAGGTCACGAGCTTTGGATCCGGATACAAGGAGACATGGGCCAAGGGGGATCCACAGGGGCGGTCCAGGGCTCTCCCTTGGATTGTATTCTAAAAAATTTCTCTGATTTCAGGAAGCGGGCAGAGCGGTATGGGGGCCCGCCCCCGGACCCGGAGGCTCTCAGGACGTTCTGCCAGCTTGAGCGGCCCGCTTTTAATGTCGGGTGGCCGCCCGAGGGAACCTTTCAGCTGCCAGTCTGTTTCTCAGTCCAGAGGGTCACCTATGTGGTGCCCCACCCAGACCAGCAAATATATATAAATGTCTGGACGGACATCGCCATGGACCGACCTGGCTATGTTCGGAAATGTGCCCAAGGGCAGGCGGGGGCAAACCGGCGGGGCAGGGCAGTGTGCGTTGCCGTTGGACAGGGAGTTAGGGCGGTACCGGTAGGAGGCAGGCGCGCCGAAGCCGCCGAGCAAAAACCGGTCCCTGGTGCCCAAGAAAACCGTTTGTACCCGGTCCTGCCTAGCCGGCCCGAGGATCCTCTAGACCCCGTTAGCGCGCCACCCCCTTACCAAGCCCCAGCCGTACCAGATTCCTCAGGGCAACCTGAGGAGGTTATGAGCCCATCCCACACCTGGGGTGGAACCTCTTATAGCAGCGGGGAGGCTAAAGCCCGAGAAGGCAGGGAGCGGGCCGGCCCGGCTCAGGGGAAGCTGCTATGCTACCCCTCCGAGAGGTTCCAACTGCTCCAGACGCCCCAAGGGCTCCGCCAAGGTTAATTTATGTCCCCTTCTCCACAAGTGACTTGTATAATTGGAAGCACCAAAACCCCCCTTTCTCGGAGAAACCTCAGGGCCTGACCTCCCTCCTAGAGACCATATTCAGGACCCACCAGCCCACATGGGATGACTGCCAACAAATCTTGCAAACCCTGTTCACCTCAGAGGAAAGGGAAAGAATTTTAAGGGAGGCAGGGAAGGCAGTCATGGGGGAAGAGGAGGGGACAGTCGGGGGCCGAAGGGAACTGGAAGAAATATTGCCTTCGAATCCCCCTGATTGGGACCCAAACTCCAGCGGGGGAAGGGAAGCACTCCTGCAGTACCGCCGAGCACCCCTAGGGGGATTGAGGGCGGCAGCCCGAAAACCCACTAATTTTGGGAAGGTAAGTGAGGTAGTGCAAGGGCGGGAGGAGACCCCTGGCGCATTCCTGGAGAGGCTGATGGAAGCATATAGGGTCTATACGCCCTTAGACCCAGAAGCAAGGGAGAACAGAAGACTCGTCAATGTCGCTTTTGTAACACAATCAGCCTCAGATATAAGAAGAAAGTTGCAGAAGATAGAGGGATTTGAGGGAGAGAATATCAGTAAACTACTAGAAATAGCCCAAAAGGTATATGTCAACAGGGATGACCCAGAGGTTGGGAAGGCTAGGGAAGTAGCAAAAATTCTGATAGCGGCGCAGAGGAAAGGAGGTGCACCCAGAGGGAACCCCGGTAGGGGGAACAGAGAGAGGAGGGGAGCCCGGCTAGAGAGGGATCAGTGCGCCATCTGCAAGGAGAAGGGGCACTGGAAGAGGGAATGCCCCAAGAGGAAGGGGACAGAGGAGCTAAGGGGGACCCCTGGGGTGCTCCTGCAGACCCTGGACTGACGGGGCCAGGGCTCCATAAGCATTGGCTCCCGGGAGCCCATGGTCCCCTTGACAGTCGAAGGAAGACCAGTTGATTTCCTAGTCGACACGGGAGCCACCTTTTCTGTCCTGAAGCAGCCCCGAGGAAAACTGGAAAAGGAAACAGCCAAAATTATAGGGGCCACCGGGAAATCAGAGACTTATCCTTGGACAAGTGCGAGAATTACGGACCTTGGAAAAGGGACAATCACTCACTCTTTTCTGATTATACCGGATTGCCCCTACCCTCTGTTAGGAAGGGACTTACTTCAAAAGTTGCAAGCCTCCATAGTGTTCAAGACACCCGAGGAAGAGAAGGGGGACCCCAGCTTAGAAGTTACTGTTCCCCTGTCGGAAGAGTACCTGCTAGCTGTGAGTGAGGCCGAGCCTCATTCCACTGGAGTTCCCCAGGCACTCTGGGAAAAGATACCTGGGGTATGGGCAGAGACCAACCCCCCAGGACTGGCAGTACATCAGGCGCCAGTGGTAGTCCAGTTATTGAGTACAGCCACCCCAGTGCGGGTCAGGCAGTATCCGGTTCCAGCCAGGGCCAGGGAAGGAATTGCCAAGCATCTGCTAAGGTTGCTGGCCGCTGGGATTCTAAGGAAGTGCCAGTCACCCTGGAACACCCCGTTGCTCCCCGTACAAAAACCGGGGACATTAGATTTCCGCCCAGTGCAAGACCTGCGGGAAGTAAATGCACGGGTAGAGACAATACACCCCACCGTGCCGAACCCCTACACGCTTCTGAGCGCCCTGTCCCCTACCCATATACACTATTCCGTTTTGGATCTGAAGGATGCGTTTTTTTTGCCATACCGCTAGCACCCCAGAGTCAGGAAATTTTCGCCTTCGAGTGGAACGACCCAGAACATGGGTTAGGGGGCCAGTATACCTGGACAAGGTTACCCCAGGGGTTCAAGAACTCCCCCACCATTTTTTAATGAGGCCCTCAGTCAAGATTTGCAGGAATTCAGGAGGAGATATCCAGAGGTGGTACTCCTACAGTATGTAGACGACCTTCTCGTGGCAGCGCCCCAAGCTGAGGACTGCAGGAAGGCGACGGAGGACCTGTTAAAGGAACTCGAGAAGCTGGGATATCGAGTCTCGGCCAAGAAGGCCCAAATCGTATCCACTAAGGTGAGCGACCTAGGGTATAACTTAAGTGAAGGACTCCGGACACTGTCAAACCAAAGGGTTCAAACAATCCTGGGAATACCGGAACCCGCCACGAAGCGGCAGGTGCGGGAATTCCTAGGGGCAGTCGGGTATTGCAGGTTGTGGGTCCTTGGATATGCAGAGCTGGCGAAACCCCTGTAGGACCTGACAAAGGGAAAAGAGACTGAGTTTAACTGGACAGAGGAGGGACGAAAGGCATTCCAGGCCTTGAAGGAGGCCCTTGTCTCGGCCCCGGCACTGGCGTTGCCTGACCCGACCAAACCGTTCTTCCTCTACGTAGCCGAGAAACAAGGTATGGCTCTGGGGGTACTATGCCAAACCTTAGGACCCTGGAAGAGACCGGTGGCCTACCTTTCCAAGAAGTTGGACCCGGTGGCGGCAGGCTGGCCAACTTGCTTGAGGGCTGTAGCCGCCACCTCAGTCTTGGTAAGAGAGGCGAGCAAGTTAACCCTCGGACAAGACGTCCAAGTGATTGGGGAGCATTACGTCGAGCAGGTGCTTCGCGCGCCGCCTGGACGGTGGCTGACCAACACCCGGCTAACCCAATACCAGGCCCAACTTCTTAACCCCCGGCTGTAAGGTTCCTCAAAACAGCTGCCCTGAACCCAGCTACCCGGCTGCCAGTACCAGAGTTAGAGGTAACTCACTGCTGCCCGCAAGTATTAGAGACAGTAACTGGGAGTCGGCCTGACCTGTGGGACCTGGCATACGAGAACGCGGACCTAACCTGGTACACAGACGGCAGCAGCTTCGTAAACAACGGACTCAGGTATGCTGGGGCAGCCGTGACAACAGCGGACGAGGTGGCATGGAAGCAGGCACTGCCCAAGGGGACATCGGCCCAGAGGGCAGAGCTGATCGCGCTCACCCAGGCCCTGCGGATGGCAGAGGGAAAGACAGTCAACATTTACACAGACAGCAGGTATGCCTTTGCGACGGCCCATGTGCACGGAGCCATTTACCGGGAGCGCGGATTGCTAACAGCTGGGGGTAAGGAGATTAAAAACCGCTTGGAAATCCTAGAACTGCTTGATGCACTGTGGATGCCTAAGAGGGTGGCAATCATCCACTGCAGAGGACACCAGAAAGGGAGCGACCCCATAACTAGGGGCAACACTCTAGCTGACCAGGCGGCGAGGGGAGCAGCGAAGGAAGAGGCTGCGGGAGTACTCCCCATGGTGCCTACCCCAGTGCTACCTTCCCCGCCTACCTATAGTAAGGGAGAGGAAGTAGAAGGGAGGAGGCTAGGGGGAAAGGTAGACAAAGGAGGTTGGATGGTGCTCCCGGATGACAGGCTTTACCTGCCCCAGGGAGTGCTAACCCATGTGGTCCGAGAAATGCATGCGAGCTCACACCTAGGGCGGGGAAAACTAGAAAAGTTAATATTAAAATATTACAGGGCTCCTAATCTAAGGGAGGTCATAGAGTCTGTAGTGTCCAGATGCCAGGCATGCGCCAGGGTAAACGCACAGAATCAGAAGTGCCCACGATTCATCCGGCACAAGGGAAGTACCCCCGGAGAGATCTGGGAGGTCGATTTCACCGAAATGACGGCAGGAAGGTCGGGATACAAATATTTGCTAGTCTTAGTTGACACCTTTTCGGGATGGGTTGAAGCCTTCCCCACAAAAGGTGAAACTGCCGCCACTGTAGGAAAGATTCTAGTCCGAGAAATAATTCCAAGATATGGAATTCCCGTGGCCATCGGCTCGGACAATGGGCCCGCCTTTGTATCACAGATATCCCAAAATTTGGCGGGAAGATTAGGCATCACTTGGAAATTGCACTGTGTATACCGACCACAAAGTTCTGGACAGGTAGAGAGGATAAATCGAACTTTAAAGGAAACATTAATGAAATTGAAGGAGGAAGTCGGCGAGAACTGGGTAGAGTTGCTCCCCTTCGCCCTGTTTAGGGTCAGATGTACCCCTTATGTAGGGGGTTGGACCCCCTATGAAATCATAGCCAGTGCCCCTGGTGCCCAGACTGACAAGAGAGGAGATAGAGGCCTCTAACCATTATTTCCTCAAGTCATTACGGGCACTGCAAGTCATCAGAGAGGAGGTTCGCCGCCTGCGGGAGGAGAAACAGGCCACGACTGAGGCAGATAGCGCGAATGAACGGAGGACATTAAACCCTGGACAATGGGTATGGATCCTGAACCACCGGCGAGGAAACCTTGAACCCCGGTGGATTGGGCCATTCCAGGTACCGCTGAGCACCCCATCGGCTATTCGAGTAGCCGAAAAACCCTACTGGATACACGTATCCCACGTGAAACTCGCGCAGGATCCTGGGGAAAAGAAACCATGGAGGGTCCGGCAAGACCCAGAAAAACCCTTAGGACTCTCTTTTTCCCGCTCTTAATACTGACTGGACTATCGAAGGAGATAAACGGGTATGAACCCCGTGAGTGGGTGTTAATACGAACAAAAGATGGAACTGTTATTGCAAAGAATCAAACTTGGGGGGAGAGGATTGTTTCCTTTAGGGTAGATTTCTCTAAGTTCTTTGATGACAAATTTTGTGACTCCCCAGCAGCATGGAGACATACTGATTCCGTGGAGGGCCCCCCTCCAGGACAATCTCCCCTCTGCCTATACACTAGGCCTAACTGATTGTGACCCCAACACCAAGAATAGGGCTTTATGGTACACCCCTTACTATGCTTGCCCTGAGCCACCCCCGGGGAGGAGGCGGACCTGCGGATCCTATACAGACTTCTATTGTAAAGCTTGGGGTTGTGAGACCCTCACGGACGGGGGTTGGAATCCAGGCGGGGGCAAGGACCCCCATATAGCCTTGATCCGCAACAAAACTATGAAGCCCAGCTCTGGGTGGAATAACGCCTATGCCCTAGACAATTGCAACCCAGTTGTAGTCACGGTCCTGAAACCCCAGGACCCTGAATGGACGAAGGGCCGAACCTGGGGTATCCGGCTCTACGTATCAGGGACAGACCCGGGAACCTTTTTTACTATTCGCAGAATACCCTTAGTGAATCGACCCTTGCTAAGAGGCACAGGGGGAGGGCTACCCCTGCCCGCCCAGCCTGTTCCTACAGGCACGGCATCCCCCGAAGAAAGCTCCACCGTGAGAGATTCTGGGAATAGCACAGGAAACAGGACCGACTACAATAGTCTCCTGGGGCCTAGTGAGGGATGGAACCAGTCAAAACCAGACAGACCCTGGCCTATGGAACAGAGAAAGCCGCCCGAGCAGGAGGCAAATGCCTTAGACCTCCTCGATAGGTTTTTCCCCTATTTAAACAAGACCCAGCCCGGTCTGACAGAGTCGTGCTGGCTCTGTCTCAGTCCCCGTCCACCCTTTTATATTGGGGTAGGGGCAGATACCACAGAGAATTCCTCAGAGCCCATCAAAGTGACCAGGGATAATTATCCGTATCATATGCCAGAGTGTCACCAGGAGACCGCTTTAAAATTAGCAGATTTTCATGGAAAAGGGACATGCTATCTCTTGGCCAATTTCTCTTCCTCATTATATGAAAATTATTGTACCAGTTATGTGTATATGCAGGAACAGACCCCCATACAAGACGAGGAGCCCGAAGTTTTGAAGGCCCAGGAGGGACTATGGTTCGCCTGTACAAGGGGAGTCATGAAGTGCACAGCCCCCATACACCCTGATGTTTGTGTCAGCGCATACATCATCCCTCGAGTCTACCTATATGGGGGAGATTCCAACTTCTTGCTACAACCTTCCCCTCGAATTAAGAGGGTCCCTCTGCTCGTTCCCGTCGTAGCCACAATTGGGATAGTAGGCTCTGCTGCCCTAGGGGCAGGTGCCCTTGTGCAGGGAGAATTGAGCCTGAGGCAGCTATCGCAGACCTTCTCCAAGGATGTGTCCCTGCTACAGAAGCAGGTGATTTATCTAGAGAAGCAAGTAGACTCACTGGCAGAGGTGGCCCTCCAAAATAGGCGAGGGTTAGACCTTCTGGTTTTGAAGCAAGGGGGACTATGTGCCGCATTAGGAGAAGAATGTTGTTTTTATGCCAACCACTCGGGAGTGATAAGGGAAAATATCAAAATCTTAACCCGTAGGTTAAAAGAAAGAGATAGTGAAGAGAGTGACTCCTCCTGGTATGCCTCCATGTTTAAAGCCTCACCTTGGTTGACTACCTTGGTTTCAGCGTTAGCAGGACCGATTCTAATCCTCCTGCTGATCCTGTTGTTTGGTCCTCTAATCCTGAATAAGCTAGTGGCATTTGTGCAAAACCGAATTGAGGTTGTTAAGCTAATGGTATTATCCCAACCCTATACTCTGCTGGCCGCAGAAGACACTGAGTCAAGGGTTTGACAAGGTATGAACAAGAAAAGGGGGGAATGAGGGAGCCGTGAGAGCAGGGTCAAAGCTTAGGATAAGGGAGGAACTAATACCAAGAAAAACATATCAGGGTGCAGCCCCCATGCAGCTGGGCCAGAGTCGACAAGAATGAGGAGGAGGCATAGGGCAACGGCTGAGCCTTGCCTCAGATAAACATCCTGACCAGAGAAAAACAGAGTAGGGGGGCCCAGTAACAGCCTTGAACCCAATCAGCAGAAAAGAAGCTGCCTAAAGTAGCCTATCGCTAACTGCCACTTCTCGCCCTTGTATCCTGCTTGCTTGCTCCGCTTATGTATAAAAACCCTAGTGCCTTAGCAGCGGCACGCCCTTCGTAGGTGGAGGGTCTGCCCCTGCGCAGGTTCATTTGGCCAACTAATAAAGCGCTTGCGAGAAGTCCTGTGTCCTGGAGTAATTCGAACAGCGGGGAACGTAACATTATGACTGGGGACAAGCCTTACGTGTGCGGACGTGACGTGTTCATTTGTTCATTCGTGCGTTCGTGCGTTCGATCTGCAGTTACCGACGCTGCTGAGTCCCCAGGCACTCAGCTGGTTCAAGGACAGAGGGGTGGCCGTGCAGCCGTAATCTTTCTTCTTAAGGTGCTTTCAGTCTTTTGGGGAGAGAGTCATTTAAAAATATATGCACACAAAATAATGTAGTTAACTTCCTGAGGAGGAAAACAGTGGGAGAGTCAGGGTCAACGGCCGCCTGAAGTGAATTTCTACACCCACCCCTCACGCAGCCACGGAGCAGCAACAACAGACACCCAGGACTCGCAGCTGGGACCCCTGGGCCGTCCCCGGGCCTGCAATGGGTGCTCCTGTTGGTAGTGCCAGGGGAGCACTCAGGGGTGTGACACCCCTACCAAAGAGTGAAAAGTAAAAAAGCCACGTGTTCGGTTTTGTGTTGTTGAACAAAAGCCCAGCCAGGTCTTGCTGCAGGCGCCTGTGTGCCTGTGCCACCTGTACCTTCTGTGCCGCCGGTGCCACCTGTGCACCTGTGTGCCTGTGCCGCCTGTGCCACCTGTACACCTGTGTGCCTGTGCCGCCGGTGCTGCCTATGCACCTGTGTGGCGGTGCCGCCAGTGCCGCCTGTGCCGCCGGTGCCTCCTATGCCACCTGTGCCGCCTGTGTGGCTGTGCCGCCCGTGCAGACTGCGCCGCTGAGGGCAATGCCCGCAGTTCCAGTGTTGCCAGAGGCCCGGGGCCGGGCAGCTGAGCTTTCCGAGTGCTTCAGCATTTTCAGGCTCTTCTCGGGCACACGGGGACCCAACTGGGAGGACTTGGGGGCTTTGTGGGGGGTCCAGGGCCCCTTGTCCCAGAGCCACAGCAGCTCCTGCTCTCCAGCTCCAGGGACCCCCCGGGAAGAAAGGGTTCCGAATGCCAGGCTACTGCAGCGTCCGCTCGGGGTCCTCTGCGGACCCCCAAGTTTACCCGCTGTCCTTCGTCTCTTACCCTCAGCGCCCCTGGCCGCCACGCAGAAGACGGCTACGAGAAGTCGGGGCGCAGTCGCTCTCCTCTGGGCTCCCACCGCTGAACAACCTACACTCTGTTGTTGTAAGAATGTCTAAACCTGTAGAAGGTTTTTATGAAAATGTATTTGAGCCAAACTGATGACACATCTGGAAACAAGATCTCCACAGACTGAGAAAAATGCTTCTTAGAATGACAGTTTGCAGTTTCTTTTTTGCTTTTGGAAATAGGGAGGGCCCCGTAAGAAAGGCTAAATGAGGCAGGAGAAAGCAAGGCCAGGGCCAGATCACAGGCGGTTCCCGGGCGGTGAGCTCCCCGGGGCATTCTTGCTCGAGGGGCCGGAGAGGGAGCCCTTCACGGGGCGCAGGGAAACAATGGATGGGCTCGCTTGAGGCGGAGACAAACCTTTTGCTAAACGCTGTTTGCCTGGGGCGGACTGCCGGCCTGACCTGCCGTGCAGGGCGTTTACGATCAGCGCCCCGAGAGGCGACGCTCCACAGAAGCCCTTGCTTTTCATCTTTTTTCTTTTTTTCTTTTTTATTGAATGCACGGTGGGGACACAGGTTAGTGCTACCCATAGGGCTCCGGTGTGCAGTTCTGTGACCCATCATCCGCACACTGGATTGTGCGCTCACACTCAAAGTGGAGCGCCCTATCACCACCTCCCTTGTCCCCGCCTCTACCGCCCCCACCCCCTTCCCGCTGGCAGCCGCCACCCTGACCTCTAAGTGTCTGAGGGTTGTCTGTTTGTGCTTAATTCCTTCACCCAGGCCCCCAACCCTCCTTTTGGTGTCCATTACTTCCTGTCAACGTTCTCATTCCAGCTCCCAGAGTATTTCTAATAGGGGTGGAGTATTTAGAGGACATGGGAGATTCTTACTGATAATTTACTTGACATTTTTTCCTTATCCCTTCTCCTTCCTCTGGGTCCAGACTAAACGTGTGATCCTGTCGTTTGTGGAATCGGCTTGGCCGTTTCTGCTCCAGGCTGTGCCTCCTTGCAGGCCTCAGCCATGAATCTCGTGAGCTACCTGGGCAGAGGGAAGCACAGGGCCTGACATTCTTAGGGTTACGCACTGAAAAAAACGTTTCCAACAAATACTCTATGGAAACATAGGGGGGAAAGTTTGATTCTGCCAAGAATTTGTCCCACTATAAACAAACAGATGTTCTAGACACAAACAAAAAATTTAATAGGGAAGTCTTGGTATTATGGCGAACTAGTTAATAATTCAAATAACAGCTAATAATTAAACAATTGTGGTGATAGTGGAGAAAAGTGAGATAGAAGGAAGGATAGAAAAACAGACCAGATCAATCCAGTAGGGAGCCAAGCCAATGTGGTGAACACGTGGGAGTTGGGGATAGCATAAATTTAACATTATAAAAAAGTTGTAAAAGAATAAATGATGTTGAAACAATTGGCTATTCACATGGAAAAAGAAAAAAAAATCACCCCTCTATTACCCAATATACAAATATAAATTCTGGGCAGACTACCGGCTTCAAAGTCAAAAGCAAAGTTTTAAACATTTCCAAAGAAAATGCCGAAAACACATTAACAGCATGCAAACGGAGAGAAAAAATGGAAAAGATGACAAATTTGACTACATTAAAATGAAAGCTACTACACACAATAAGAATTATAAACTGCGTACAAGAGATATGTATAATGTTAATAAGCAAGAAAAAATTCATATCAAGCATAAATAATGAACAAAACTATTCAAAAAAATGACCCAATAGAAAAATAAACAAGGGATATTTCATGAGAAAGTCGAGCCAGTTCGCTCGTCAACACATAAAAAGATAGCCGTGCTCAATAATGTTCACGGGAGCCAGCCTGAGATTCCGCGCAGACGCCATTTCGCGCCCAGACTGGGGAATCCCCACGGCTGGTCCCAGCGCTTGTGGGTGCGTGTGAAGGAAAGAGGGAACCTCCCTGCTTTGTCAGTGTCGGCAGCCGGGCCGACTCAGGAAATCCTTCAGTCATGATGCCCAGTCAATGTGAGGCGTGTTCTGGCGGGGGAATGTCCCCACCCTTCTGTGTTCTTCCGGCTCCTGTAATGTTCACGCTGAAAGGAGACAGGTTGGCAGGAGAAAAGCTCATTAGCATTTGATGACCTGCCCGTACCTGCTGTCGAGTGGGAGAGACCCAGGAACAGCAGCGCCCCCAGGAGACGGAAGCTGCCCCCTTAAGCATCCTGTTCAGCTAAAGACAGAAGACGCCGGGGGTCCGGGAGACCAGTCGCGAGCAGTCCCAGGGGAGGCGCAGCCAACAGGTTGTTAAGCAGGTGTGAGCCTTTCGTCCAACCTTCTGCGCTGATAGGCTCTTCTAAAGTAAGGGTAGGCCAGCCCCTTCCTGGAGGGGGGAGGGGACACCCTCGCAGAGGAAGGTTTCCTTTATCCGTGGGGTCACTTCTTGGTCCTCAGGGCTTCTCCCACGTTGCCGTTTCTAAAAAATAACCAGCCGAAAATGATCCTTATGCCAAAGACACATATTGAGGGGTGGCAAATTCTGTCTCCCTAAAACTTGTGCTGCAACTGAGAAGGTCTGCTTTGGTCTTTATCCTAAAACAAAACTTGCTTAGAGTCCAAGGCCACGTGAGCGAGGATGTGTGTGTCAGCCTCCCGTGCAATAGTCTGTGGACGCACCCTGGGAGCCCACCCACGAGGGCAAGTCAGTGACGGGGCGGTCAGCCCGGCTGTCGGAAAACCCCCGTGAACTGAAATCAAAAGCAAGAATGGCCGGAATTAAATGAGTAAATCTCAAAAACATGAGGGCCAAACGCAAGCTGCAGAACAATGTGTTCCGTGCGATGCCTGTTCTGTGACTGTAAAAAATACCCAAAGCGACAATGCGCACTGAGTGTGGATGGATGGAGGCCGCCGAGGGGACTGGGGTCGCCACCCCAAAATATGCCTTTGGGAACACGGATTCTTGTAAGCCGGTTATTTTCAGAAACAAAAGACTCAAGAAGAGCCTTGGACCTCACGACCCTGCCTAAAGGAATTCAGGTAGAAAAGCCGCTTTGTGAGGGAAGGGAGCTGCCGCCGTGGCCCCAGGGTGGGGGGCAGACGGGCAGGAGCCTGCGGCACCGGCTCCTCGGACTCCCTGGAGTCCCGCAGTCCCCGCGGCCCGCAGGAGCGGACCCCCGTGCTCGCTGCCGCTCACGCCCCGTGAGCCACCTGCCCGCCCGTGGAGGCGCACACCACCACGCCTGCCCCTTCGCCTCGGCTCCCGCGGCCTCCTCGGCGCCCCACAGGCACGCGTGTAACGAATTCGGTTATGTCTCCTGTTAACGTTTCTGTCAATCTGATCGGATCAGCCAGAAGAACTCACAAGGGTAGACGTCAGGTCACTTTCCTTCCCCTGCACAGGGACACGAGCGGGCCTGCAGGAGGCGGCTGCCCACCAGGCCGCGGACCCCAGCCTTCTGTCACCTCCCAGCTCCCCTCGGGAGCAGGTCTGCTCGGGGGCTCCCCCAGGACTGGCCCAGGCGAAGGGGGTGCCGGGCGGAGGAGAAGCCACGGGCCTGAAGTTTTAGTGAATCCAGAATGCTTTACTTCTTTGCAAGCACAAAACAATGTGATACAAATATAGAATTTAACATACGTCAAATCTGGACAGTGAATAAATTGACATATTCATTTTCACAAAAGCTCGACAGCGTTTACTGTACGCCAGACACTGATTCGCGGAGGATTTGGGCACATGACATATATTAACTCAATCATTGTTCATTTTTTTGTATGTGTGAAATATCTGACATTTAAACATTTTTGTTAATTTTTAAAATATGTTGAAGGATATAGCTAGCATGATTTCCAAAAATGAGACGGAATTTGAGGGTGGGAAGAAGACATTATTATTTTTATATTCTATTGCTCTCTACTTTTCAGTTGTTACAATGAGCTTCCATTGGTTTGCAGTTTAAATATAGCAAAAATCAAAACGATCACAACCACGATGTGCATTGGTGAGCGTTCGCACATGAAGTCAGGGCTAAGGCACACGTTTGTAAGGAAGCCAGGGAGAGGCAGGGCGTGGGCAGGCCCCGTGGAATGAGGGGAAGCCCAGCCCGCGCGGCGGACCAGGAGGCTCTGTGTAGTGCTTTAGCAGGACGTGTGCCTGGCAGACCGGCGGGGGAGGGGCCTCTTGGGGGCGGCAGGGCAGCGGGAAGCGCCCGCTGCGGTCCTCTGTGCTCTGCCCCGCAGCCCGGGCAGCCCCGCGGGCGCCGTCACCCCGTGGGCTCAGTCCCACCGCAGGCCTGGAGTGTCGGCGTTCCTCCGGGGCACGTGCTCCTCAGAGGAAGGGCTTGACGAAGTCTCCACTCCCAGCCCGGGCTCCGCGTCCGCGGGCCCCCCTTGGAGCCAAAGCGGTGGGCGAAGCCTCTGAGGACCCGGCCTGTTAGCATCAGCTACGCGGGGAAGCGGCCAACTCCCTGACAGTGTGTAAACGAGCGCGGCGTCTGCCGCGCCAGGGCATTCATCACCCCTTTGGGCCCCCACGGTCCCCATGGAAACGCTCCCTCTTGGTCCACGGAGGGGGCTTCTCTGATAGAAGCAAAAGTGATCACATCAGTAGTCTCAAACTATCAAGATACGCGCACTAATTTAATTGAAGCGATACTGCGCAAGGTCCCCTCAGCAGTTAGGATTGGCCACTGAGAGTGAACCCCAGGCGCGCCCGCCGCCCCCGTGTGCACCGCCCTCAGTCTGCCCGCCGCGGACCCACGCGGTCCCGGCCCCTAAGGAAGCCTACGTGTTTCAGGTGCGCCCCTCCCCACGGGCCCGTGCACCTGCTGAGGTCCTGCGCCTACTCTCCCCTGCTCGGCTCCTGCGCGGGCCTGGTGCATCCAAGGGCAAGCTGCTGACCGGCCTGGGGGCCCGGAGCCTGCCGCTGTCCTGTAGGCGCTCCCGCAGGGAGAGGAGCCGGCGGATGACATTTCTCAGCTGCTTGTGTCAGGTGTTACCAGGGGGCGCCGCGGGCTGGGGCAGCAGAGTCAGCGGGTGGAGGGGGGATTGTCTTCCTGCTTAGGGCCGGGTGCAGGAATCAGGGCAGAGGGGACAGCAGGTGACGACGGGCCCAGCAGGATGAGGGGGCCGAGGTCGCTGGGGTTGTTCCTGCCCCGGGACAGAGCGGCGGCTTCCCCAGGAGCAGCCCCGGCGTGCCCTGCTTTGCGCAGCAGGTTCTCCCCAGGAGGAGCCAGGGGCTTCGGGCAGGCGCCGGCCTCGAGCCATGCTCTGACCCGCTGCCCACCGGCTGGCGTCCTGGCTTCCTTCCCCACCCGAGGGGCTCGGGCAGCTGGTGCCGTGAGAACACAGGGCGCACGTGCGGGCGAGGTCAGGAAGCACGTCTCCCGTTCCTGGAATGGTTTCCTCCCAGCAGCTTCTTTCTGGGTCAGCCGCTGAACACTGTCAGGGGTGCAGAGCCTGTGAGCCTTTCACCCCCTCAGGTGTGCGCCCACACTCAGAGGACCAGGCCTCCCGCCCTGGTGACCCTCTGCGCTTGGCTGTGCCCTGTTTGCCCACATCGTCCGGAGATCTGTCTGTTTTCCCCTTCCCTTGCCAAGGACTGGCCCCGCGCCCCCCCCCCCCGCTTCCTGCCACCCTGTCTTGCCACGGCCGACTGCCTCCCAAGGCCGCTCCCCCGGCCCGGCCCCTCCCGCAGGGGCATCCTGGACCCTGCCAGTCGCTAACACTTGATCTCACTTTTTAGCTCACCTCCACCCAGCCATCTGCTCAGTGCGCACGCACCTCCTCACCCCGCCACGCGCCCCTCTCTTGACTTGCCTCTGGCTTCCCGATGATCTCCCTGCCCACGCTGCGTGGGCGGGTCTTCATCCCTGCCCCCGTTCACAGCCCACAGCCGGCGGAGTCCAAACCCCGCACAACCATGTTCCAGCCTGGGCTCCAGTCTCGGTTCTCCCTCCTCCTGAGCCTTCCCCCGGCTGCAACCGTATACCCCATGTTTAAGGGGGGATATCATCTGTCCTCAGCACATTTGCATCTGTACCTGTGTCCTGTCTAATGCCGTTCTGTCGTTCTGGAGAGCTTGCTCCGCTACATCTAATGAAAGCTTGCTCACGGATACGTTCAGAATGCATTTATTGGAAACCTTCTATGTGCCAAACAAATTCAAGACACAGTGTGTTCAAAACGGTACCTGTTCCTTTGTAACTCCAGGGGGAATATATAACTAGGTACAATTCAGTGAAACACAGTTTTCAACTGTGACAAACTCGTGTTCGAGTCTCTGTGGAAGCAGGAGTGAGACAGTGAGGCATCCTTCAAAATGAAATCGAAATCCTACGACCGCCTTCGGAGGGCGCGGTCCAGCCTCAGGCAGCGCTCACTGCTCCTGTTCCTGTGCTCCCAGAGCATCGGGCCCCGGCGCCGCGGTTTCTGGGAGTGAACGCTGCCCTGCCGGGTCCTTCTCCTCGTCCGAAAATGGGGAGTAGAACCGCATCTACCTGATAGGGGCGTTGCGGGCACGACGCGGAACAGTCCGTCCACGGTGCCTCAGATGGCCTTCAGCACATTACTAAGCAAGTGTGAAATGCATCCGATAGATCGCCTGTCAGTCTCCATTATAAGCTGCCCAGAGCCAGAGAGCGAATCCGCGTTCCTTTGTAAGCCCCGCCCTCTGCCGGAGGCCACCAGCGCCGGCTCCGGCACAGTGGAAGGAAGGAATGAGTGAGGGAACGAACGGGCGAGTCCGGTAGGAACGTGCACAGAGCAAGCCTTCTAAAGCTGGTCCCGCGCCCCATGCCGCATCTGCGCTGCTGGCGTTTTGTTTTAGTAGGAGTGCTCTTTTCCCATTAATCAACCTTCCAGTAGAAAATGACTGGCTCCGGGGACTGCTTGCCGGGGGACGTGAGCAGCCCCTTTCCGGAGCCGCTGTTTCCTTGTTTCCCGTTGATGGATCCAGAGCTAATTCCCAAACTGTTTTCAGGCTGGCCTGGTAAGTACATAATATTTACTCAAGCGACACTAAGCCATTTGGCATTATTTCAACAGAAGAAAGCCGGGCACTGTGAGGAAAAACCTGTGGCACGAATAGGGATTGCTCATAATTGTATGGGAGGCGCCTCTGTTTGCCTCCTGTAGGAGGCAGGAAACGGCCCTTTCAGACAGAACAACAAGCTCCGTGGAATGTTTTGTTTATTCCCTCCCTGTCCCGCTGCAGACCTGAATGACAGGGTAATCACACAGAGCTGAGCTATAATCAGACGGAGCCGAAGTGTCATCCCAGCCAAGAGAGGAGGGGCGGTCCGGGCCACAGACAAAGCGAATGAGTCCCCGGCCGTCCAAGGAAGGCCTGTTCAGGCCACGAGCGATGGCCACATGTTTCCGCCTAGCAAGGGGAAGGCTCGTCAGTGGCAAAGGCTTGCTTGGGTCCACCTTCCGACGGGAAATGGGTCCCTGCTGGCCGCAAGGGAGACATGCGGAGAGATGGGCTCCTGACACGTGGTTCCTACTGTCGGAGACGGTTCCCCAGGCTGAGGCCCGCCCTCCGGCCGGGGGAACCCACCTCCCTCAGCACCGGAGTGAGACAGCGGCCCTTTTTCATGGAAAACAGGGAACTACTTCTCATTGATGGCTTCCGCGTTTCAGAAGCGCCCTCCGAGAGCTTGTTCTGAACTGCAGCAGATGCCTTAGTTGTGTTGTTGATGGGCCATACCACGTTTGTCTCACTGACGAAGGGGACTTGAAAGGATAGAAGGACAACACTCCCCGTGTCGATGAAGAGCAACAGTGGGCGGGACACAGGCTCGGAGGCGCGGGCGGGGCGGTGGGGGGGCTCTGTTACGTGTGTCCTCCCACCTCATGCTCAGAGCACGCGGGCGTCCGCAACACGTCGTTGTCTCACAAATGGCAGCTAACGGCCGGAGACGCGCGACCAGCCAGGCTCCACAAAGTGACGCCCGTGCTGCCTGAGAGCCTCCTAACCGCGGGAAAGAGAGTCTGCCTTTCAAAACTCACCTTACAGGTAAAGGGGAAAACACCATAAAGATTAAGTGAAGAAAATAAAATTTATTTCATTTTTGTTCTCATTGTATTTATACATATTTCAGGATGGACCTCTAAAAGATAAGGGCACTTTAAGAACTTAGCCGTAATATTATTATTAAACCTAAATGCAATGGCACTATTTCACCAATAACCTCAAGTAGCTCGTCGGTGTTCAAATTTTTCCCATTGTCTAATACTTTCCTATAGATGTGTTTGACTCCGGATCCAAACAATATCCCACCTATTACGTCTGGGTGACACAGCTGCGCCATCTCTCAGTCTGTAAGTCACTTCTCCAGCTGCTGTGGCTCCTCGCAGATGCCCGTGACCGCCGCCCAGAATTCAGGGTGCTCGGCCGCCCCTGGAGGGGAGGAAAATCTGTGTAGAGCAGGGAAAGGACAGTGCAGTTGGAAAAAAGATCCCCGCTGCCCGGGCGTGGGTTTGGAATGCAATTCTTTCCCGAACGATTGCTTGCCGCTCTTTCCCTTCTGCCTCTTCCTCTCCTCTCATGCGGCCTGCATGCAGTTCTCTGTGCCCAGGAGACAAAGGCAGCCCCTTCCTGCTGCTTGCCCACCCTCTTGAAGCTCCTCCCGGGCCTCTCCACTGTGTAACTCACTGTGCAGCCCACCCCATGTTTTCCTCCCCCAAAGGAAGGCCCTGCGGGCCCCTGGAAGGGAGTCGCCGTCCTTGCTGGTGCCCAGGCTCCGGCCCCTCCAGCAGCGTGTCCCCAGACCAGCCTCTCCTCAGACATTCACCATCGCTGGTTAAAGCCGTGCCAGATGGCAGTCCTCACAGGCACAAGCACAGGCAGAGATTAAGGAGAAAAAGACGTAGAAATAATTGACCAGTGCGAGCACTTGTTCTCAGGTGCAGATCCTCGTTGTCACCAAGTCAGCGTCGCCTGCCCGCGCCGCCGGGCCTCCCCATTCCGAGCGGCTGCGCTCCTGTGGGCCTCTGCGGGCGGCAGCTTTTAATTAACTCGCTGTGCTTTTACCTCCTGCAGAACGGAGAGTCCTGTGGAAAGTGGAGCAAAGTGCGTCCCCAGAGCACATCTGGGCCCCGGGGCAGAGCTACACTGGAGCTGCTGCAGGGCTGAGCAGGGTGAAAATAAAACCAGTGTCCCGGAAGGGCGGCTGGGGTTCCGCCGCCGATCCACAGCAGGGAGGAGCGTGCCCCAGCCTGCAACAGAGTCCAGTGTCCGTTTTTCCCGCGTCCTCCCCTCCGGCCGCCGCCCCAGGGAGCAGGCTGCTCCAGACGCCCTCAGAAGAGAGCAGGGCACGTTTCAAAGTGACAAGGCCTCCTCCCTGGGCTCCCTTCCTCCTGCCCCGCGCTCCGGCCCCAGAAGCGGCAGGTTGCTCCAACAGCCCCCAGTGCAGTAGTGAGTCCCTGCACTTGCATTGCCTCGCCCAGCATGTGACAAAGGCGCTCATATCCCGATTAATAGCTGCATTTCTGGAAACCTGCAGCCTCGAGGCACAGCTTCTCTTTATCGTCGTCAGCTGGTCTGAAGGATGGAAATGGGTCGATGAACGTTGGGGTGACGGACGTCGGGGAGGGCGCGATTCCAGCAATTACGGGGCTCCCGGTGGGGGGGCCGTGGCTGCCAGCCGCCCGGGGAGGCCGCGGTGAGATGGGCCGGCCGGGCCTGGGGCCGGGGCTGCGGCTGCGGCAGAGGGGTGGGGGAGGGGGCCAGCGCGAGGCCGTCGGGGCACCGGGCAGAGGGGCGGCCCCAAGCCCCCTGCGATGCTCCCGGGGTCATGACCTGTTTGTCCACCTTCTGTTTTCCCTCGCAAACATCTATGCTGCCTCTTGTTCCTGATTTTGGGGATTAAATTTTACCCTATGATGGGGACTATTTATAGTCCTATTGACTATATGAGTATTAACACACCACCTACCAATTCCTCAAACACCATTTATAATAGAAAAAGCAAAACGAATAGAATTGGATGCCTGTTGTTCCAATCTAGTTGTAAAATAGATAGGTTGGTTTGTATATTTACCTCATTTATAATATATTGGGATGAGTCATTTTTCTATAATTAGCATACAATAAAAAAAAACCCTTTGGAAAATAAACCTTGTATCACTGGACGTTTAAAACCCATTTTAAGTCCGTTCTGCAGCATCTAGAACAACAGTGGCGGCAGACGCCGCCGGCCTCGCCCGTCTCCCTGCCTGCAGCGGAGGTCAAGGCCTGCGCCTCTTCAGCACAGGCTGTCTCCTGCCTCTCTCTGCCAGAGCTCGTGGTCCCTTCCAGACAGGACAAAACTGCCAGAGGACTAACATCCCCATGAGCAGCCGCCAACCAGTGCTGGACGGGAAGTTGTGGGCAAACACCCCAGGTCCTTGCTCTCCTGTGGGACAGCTGTGTGCTCCACCTCCCTCTCGGCACGCCCCCACGGCTGAGCTGGCCTTGACCGCGTCCTGGACCCTCGGCTGGCTGCCCCCGTCCCATGCCTCTCTCTTCCGCGCCCTGGGTGCTCTCTCTGGGCGGCCGGCCGGCGTTCGCATCCCGGGTCAAGGCCTGGCCGGGGGGAGCTCCAGCTCGGACACCGGCTCCCCGCTGGTTGCGTTGAGCCCCGGCAGGAGCGGCGATCGCCTGGGGTTAGAGAGCCTCTCTGGCCTCATCCCGTCCCAGAGCAACATGATTTTGTCATACCCGCTTTAGATTCCGTGCTATGATTTACTCAATAACCTTTCTGATTCAGTTTAAAATTGATTCACTTTGATTTAGTCTCTACTGTGATAAAATTATGCATGAAATCACATTATAATATGATAGCAATATATGTTTTCTAATGCATATTTAAAATTACATTTGCTCATGTATCATCTAAAATGATGCTACATAGCAAGCTTTGCAAAACACTGGTCTGAGTGTAGACAGAAAACTATGCGTGCGCTCTCTGTCCCCAGTCCATGGCACCGCTAAGGCACGTGCTGGCTGCACGCTTCCCCGGGTGTGTCAGAGAATTCCTCACTCTTGCTGGATTTCGCCCCCACGGGAAGTGTCTGCTTCGCGCTGTGAGCTCGCACACAGCAGGAAGCCTGTTTGCTGTGCTTTCCTATGAGCACCCAGGGCAGTGGCACCAAAGGGGACAGGCAAATGGGGTGACAAGAGCCATAACTCGCACTTATTCTATGTCGATGGGATTTCCACAAGAATACATAAGAGAGAGAAAGGAGAGGTTGCAGATGTTTGGGGTTCATAGTCAAGGAACAAAAGGAGTCCGCTGTTGTCTAACAAAAGCCACTTTGTTGTCTTGGAGAGAGTGTTTTCTGTTTGGTCCTCAGAACACCTCCAGGGCCCAAAGCTCATAAACACGCTGTTCAAAAGATAATTTGTATTTTTTTTTTCCCCTAAAGAAACACTCCAAATTCCTTTTAAGTGGCAAAATTTATTTCTCAGGTATTTAATTGTCATTACTAATTTGTGAACCATGGGTGCTCATTACCAACAAATCTAATTCGTGAAAGAGTCTGGGGCTCTACGCCTGGAGACCGTGGCGGTGGGGGAGAGGGAGAGGAAGAGAAGGGGAGAGACAGGGCAGGCGTCTAATGCGACGATCCGACAGCCTCTGGTGAAGTCGCTGTGTGCAGATCCACAGGCGCGCAGACAGGGTAGGAAATTTTATAGGTTATGAACATCTCCGGCTGATTAAATGGAACTGGAATACATTTTCTCTTTCATATTGAAAGAGGCTTAACATTAAAAAACTAATCTTTTCTGAGATAAAGTTCATTAACACAATGATTATTCATTTGGCTTTTATAATGATATTGCGGCTTAATCACCAGAACATTGCTTCCTGTGCTCGGTGGGAACCAGCAGGAGACATTTGAAGAGCGAGTCTCGCTGCCGACGTGACGGGGGAAGGATGGGTGTTCTCTCCACCCTTCATTTCCAAAGAGCAGTGCTGCTCGGAGGCCCAGGCGCCTGTCCTGGCGGCGCAAGCCCAGACCCCATGTCAACCGGGACCCAGTCAGGCCCAGAGCCCTGGACGCCCAGCCTTGGCCGCAGGCCCGCGGCTTCTCTCTGGGTTGCTCCTCACACTTCTCCCGGGCGATGTTTTTATCACACACCAAGCTTTGAGGCTTTAATCTCAGCACCGAGTTTGCTATCTCATGTGACTGTTTAGCTCCCTAAACAAAGACACAGACAAGATAAAACCAAACTATAAATCTTTAACACTCTGTCCCCAGCGCACAGTGATCCCTAAACCTGAATAAAGCCTAGTGTCTGTGCAGCGGGAACAAAACGAAAACATAATCATAGGATGTCATAAAGAAAGACGGCTGTTACACAATTTTTAATTCGCTACAGATTCTTTTGCGTGCAGGGATTGATACACTTCCCACTGGGACTTACGTTCTCGGCAAGGGCGGGTAGGCTGCACAAGCACCCACTGACGGTGTCGCACGTCCTGGTAACAGCAGCCGGGCTGTAAGCTGCAAGCCCTGGGAACCACTTTCAGGTGATTTAAGAAGAATGGGGACATGTCGGGAGAATGCTGGCTAATTCACAAGATCGTGCAGTGACTCGCCCTCTGAAGCTGGGCAGGCGCAGGAGCGCGGGGCAAGGTCGGGGCCCGAGACAGCGTCCCCAGGCCCCGGAGCTGTTTGGAGGAGGGGCGAGTGCTCCCTGAGTGCTAGGCTCCCAGCTCGCACTGCGCGCCCGGCCACAGCCACCTGGCGACCGGACGTGACTGCCAGGGAGGGCGCCCGGCCCCCAGGAGGCGTTTGGTGCTGCCTCTGCTTTTTCACTGCGAAACGCGGCAAGCCTGGTCCTGGGACAAGGGCGTCTGCCCGGCTGGACTATGCAATAGGTTGCGGTTCTAGCAACAGAGAAACCAGGCGATCTGGGTTTTGCCAAGATGCCCATGATGGCTAATCTCCCCAAGAGAGAAAGTCAATTCACATTTCGGTCAGTGAGAACATGGCATCTTCATTCTCCACCATCAGACGAGTCGGAAAAATGCACACTCCCCTCACAAGGACGTGCTTAGGACCTCTACGTACACAGCCCAGGACCGAGTGCTGATTTAACTGGATTGTCCCCAGCCTGGTCTACAACTTCTCAAGTAGCGTGACTTGGCGGCAGGACCTGCCCGACATCCTGGAACGGACCAAGCCCTCACTCACCTCTTTCGGGTCGCCACAGCCCTTCCGAGAAGCAGCCGCAGTGACGGAGCGAGCAGCGGGCTGTGGTGGAGGCGGCACAGGAGCCCGTTAAAGGATATCTCTGAGGTCCTGTGCATGCCTTTACATGTTGATTTGCATGTAAGGAGACGAACAGGACATACCCTCGGCAAGATGGTGATGCTCTCCTCACCATCTCCTCACCACCAGGAGGTGATGGCTCCTGACCCTGCTCCCCTCCGAAGAAGAACACCTAACAACAATTCAAAAACGAGGCAGCCCGGGGAGAATCCCGGAACGCGGGGCAAGGCCGAGGCCCCGGCGCGCGGAGAGACGGGCGAGGAATCCGGGGGCGAGAGGCGCGCTCCCTGGTCATCGCACTGCCCGGGCCCCAGGCCAGCCCCGCCCCCACGGGGAGGTTTCCCGGAGACTCCACTCCCTTCGTGGGAAAGGGAACCCAAGGGGGACAGCCAGCTCCACGCGGCCTGGTGCGTCACTCCGCAGGAGACATGCTCCGATTGCTCACCCTGGGCCTGGCAGGGGAGCCTTCAGGTTCCCCGCGAGGAATGTGACCGCAGCAAAGAGGGGGCACAGGCTTAGAATGGGCAGCGCTCAGATCCGGGCACACCAAGGCCATGCCTGCAGCGCCACGCCGACATGTACCCCCAGCCGGTGGTTCGGTCCCCTGCAGAGACAAGTGGGGGCACACTCCGACCTGGGAACGGGGCAGGTTATCCATCTGCCTGACCTGGACCCTCCAAAGGTGGAGCTCTGCTGGCCCTCGACCCTGGCCTGCGTGGCCAGCTCGGAGCGCACCTGCCTGCGCTGTCCCACCGAGGTCGGACGCCTCCCCAGGCAGCGCCCCGCTGCAGCCCGGCCGCCGAGTCTGGGCAGGTGGGGCTGGCAGCCGGCAGAGCCAAGCCAATGCTGTGTTCCCTTTGGGAGCTTGGGTGCAGGTGGCCTGAGCGGAGACCGTAAACAGGCACTTCGCTGGCGTCGGCGCCACATCTCCTGCTGCCGGGCAGGGCCCCTGACTCCAGCCCTAGCCCCTGCTGCGCGCAGCCGCTGGGCTGCCTGCCCGGACCTCCACAGAGCCGCCGAAGGCTGCATGCCCCTTCGACAGGCTGACACGCGGTAGCACTTAAATGGGGAGCGCAGGCAGCGGCTCCCCGTCTGCAGAGTGGGAGCGGTGGCCTCGCCGCTCCAGGAAGTTCCGTGCATATGCAGGGCTGATGAAGCCTCCAACAGTGCGGGGCATAGGCCTCGGGTTCTCTCCTGCTGCCCTGCCGGGGCGCGGGTGCTAATGGTCGCCCGTCTACTACTAAACATGGGGTCCAATCCTGACCACCTTGCAACTCTGACCAGAGAATCCAAGCGACCGCGGAGCCTACCCTGCTGCCCAGCGTGGGCAGGGAACCAGGCCCGCGGTCCTACCCTACTACGCTCAGCCGGGCTGCGCCGCCCCACCCCATCCACCCCATCCTCAGAGCCTGAACGGTTGCCTCACCCAGTACAGACAACAAAGCAGGCGCGCCTGCTCCCGGATGCCGCCAGCAGACACCCAGGAACCCAAATGGAGCCCCTGGGGGACAGCGGTCTTCACGCCAGAACCCCGAGTCATCTGAAGGGAGCCGAGTTACCTGCATGAACAGACCTGGGTGTACGTGAACAAGGGTCACACAGAGCAGGGTCATGCGGTGCCCCCAGAGGAGACTGGTAGAACCCCAGTAACACACCCTGAGAAACGGGGAGCGAGGGGCTGTCAGACCAAGAATTTAAAATAGTCCTCTTAAGGGAGTTCAGTGAACTGCAGGAAAACGCAGACAGACATCTGAACCAAATTAGAAAAGTCATGTAAGAACAAAACAAGAAGTTCCACAAGGAAATACCAACCATAAAAAATCTTGCAGTTGGAAAATATACTAACCAAACTGGAGGAGTCAGTGGACAGTTTCAAATCTGGACGGTGCGGAAGAAGAATCTGACCTGGAGGATCAGACCCGGTCAGAGGGGCAAAAAGGGAAGAGAAAGGAAAACGAGTGAAGAAGGCCTGTGGGAGTTGTGGGGCACAGTGAAAATAAACAATATCAGCACTATGGGAATTCTAGAAAGAGAAAGACAAAGAGACGGAAAGTATAGTTAAAGCAATAATGGCTTGAAACTTCCCGACCCTGGGAATTGAAATGGACACCTAGTTCCGTGAGGCTCAAAGGATACTGAATAGGGTGAAGCCAAATACAGTTACACCGAGACTCATTATAATTAAATTGTCCAAAGTCAAAGACAAATCATAATTAAGTAGAGCAAGAAAAACGAGAGAAGTTGTAGACGATGGTACCCCCGTGAGTCTATTGAAGGACTCTCAACAAAAACTTTTCAGGCCAGTAAAATAGGATGACATGTTCAACGTATTGAAGGAAAATAACTGTCAATTGAGAATTCCCTACCTGGTGAGATTGCCCCTCAGAAACAGAGGAGGGATAAATACTTTCCCAAATGAGCAAAACCTGAAGGAGTTCCTCGTCACCAGCCCTGCTCTGTAGGAAGTGCTGAAGGGAGCTCTTTGGGCGGAAGTAGAAAGGATGCTGATTATCAACATGAAGACTTACACAGGTAGTGTAAATCTCCTCTGAAATGGTACGTATATGGTCACAGTTACATTAGGCAAGGTGGTAATAGTGGTGCACACTTCACTTACAACAGTCGTTTAAAAGTTAAAAAGTAATGAACATAGTAAAAATAACCATAACTTCAGTGATATGCTATTAGTTACACAATATTAAAAGACATGTAAATTGCAACAGCAATAACCTGAGCTGTGAGGAGATATACCTGTGTGAAGTTATGAATTCCATTCAAGTTATTATCAGTTTAAAATGAAGTGTTATAAGTTTGAGGTATTTTAGGTAAGCCTCATGTTAGCCACCAGTAAAACCCCGTGGTAATCACATAAAGAACATGCTAAAGAAGTCACAGCCTACCAATGCAAAAGACATCAAAACACACACTCAAAGGCAGTTGGATGAGAAATAGCAACACATTTACAGAACAACCAGAAAACAACTTAAAAAATAGCAGTAGTAAGTCTTTACCTATCAATAATTGCTTTAAAGGTAAACATATTAAATTCTCCAGTTAAAATAGCTGAATGGATAAAAAATAAAAGAGCGAACAACATGTGCCTACAGGAGGCACACTGCAGCCGTAAGGACACACACAGCCTGAGAGAGAAGGGATGGAGAGCATTATAAACAAAAGGTGACCAAAAGAGCAGGGATAGACATAACTGTATCAGAAAAAATAGGCTTTAAACCAAAAATAGTTAAAAGACATTAAAAAAAGATCATTCTGTAAGGATAAAGGGGTCACGCATCACAAAAATATAACAATTATAAATATTTACGTGCCAACATTGGAACATCTAAATATAAAAAGCCAAAACTCACAGATTTAAAAGGAGAAAGGGACAGAAATACAGTAATAGATGGTACTTAGCACCACAGTGAGCGGGGACAGAGAACTGAGGAGGACACAGTGGGCTTAGCAGTGCGTGAGGCCAGATAACCGGACAGGCATACACACACCATTCTGTTGAACAGGAGCAGAACACACATTCTTCTTAAGCACACATGAAATATTTCCCAGGATAAATCAAATCAACAAAATTACACATGAAAAAGGAGATATTGCAGTGGATACACTAGAAATCCAAAGGATCCTAAGAGGCTACCATGAACAACTGCATGGCAACCGGCTGGACAACTGAGAGGAAAGAGAAAAACACTTAGAAACACGCAACTCACCCACGCCGCCTCCGGAAGAAAGGGGGATCCGAATGGGCCAATTACCAGTGAGGGCAGTGACTCAGAAATCAAAACCTGCCCATGAAGAAAACAGAGCCCAGGACCAGATGGCTTCCCTGGTAAACTTTATCAAATATTTCGAGAATTAACACCAGTCCTCTTCAGACTCAAAGCGCTGAAGAGGATGGAACACTGTCAAACTCCTCTTGCAAAGCTAGCGTTATGAAGAAAGAGCAAATTAAAACCTCAATGAGAATTCACCTCTTGCCCGTTAGAACGGCCCTTATCAAAGAAGCAGGAGAGAAAGAGCTGGCGTGGATGTGGAGAAAATGTCCCTCGTGCACCATTGGCGAGGCTGGTGCAGCCACTACGGAAAAGGGTGTGAAGGATCTTCAAAAAATTCAAAAATCCAACAATGCCACTTCCAGGAGCATGTGCAAAGGAAACAAAAGCACTAACTCAAAAACACATCTGCACCCCGTGTTCACAGCAACACATCTGCACCCCGTGTTCACAGCAACACTGTTTACAGCCGCGAAGACCCAGGAGCCACGGAGGACTCGCGAGGGTGTGCAGAAAAGCTGTGGCGTAGCGACATACAGTGAATATTCTCAGCCATAAATAATGAGGAAACCCTACCGTTTGTCACAGCACGGATGGATCCTGAAGGCGTGGTGCTCCGTGAAATAAGTCAGACGGAGAAAGACAAATACTGTGAGATTTCACTTATACGTGGAATCTAAGTAAAAACAGAAGCCAAAAACTCATAGAAAAAGAGGTCAGACTTGTGGGGCCCAGAGGCAGAGGGTGGGGGGAGGGAGAACAGGGGAAGGTGGCCAACGGTGCAGACTTCGGTCACAGGAGGGTGAGTCCTAGGGACGCGCTGTGCATGGTGACTCCCTCTAACAGTGCCACGTGGTTCATAAGAAAGTCATTAAGAGAGTTATTTCTAGGAGTTACCATCACAGGAGGATTTTTTTCCCCTTCCTTTCTTCTTCTATTGTATCTACGAGAAAATGCACGTTAGCTGAACTACTGTGGTCATCGCACAATGTATGTAAATCAAACCGTCACGCCGTGCACCCTAAACGTATACTGTGATGGATATCAATTATTTCTCAGTAAAACTGGGGAGAAATTTCTTCCTTAAAAAAGAGCAGGCCATTCTGGAAGGAGGGCATTTATGGAGGAGTAGATGCCTGTGAGGGCGCTGGTCCCAGGGGCTGTCTCCGAGGCTCTGGCGCCGAGCGGAGTGATTTTGGAGCACAGGAAGGATGCCCACCAGGGGCGCACACCCTCCCCCCACGCTCTGTTTCATTATTCTGCAAAACCCCGGTGAGAATATCGGACTCCCGCAGAGCTCTGATCTGAAACATTCCCGCAGAGATGAGAGTGGATAGGCTGAAGATCAGAGAGAAGCCACCGGGAGGGTGTGAGAAGCTATGCTTTGACACTTGTCAAATGTTAACAAAAACAATCCACATTAATCTCACATCTCTGGAGAGTAAAGGTGACAACAGCGGGGGCCAGTGGGGCGTGGATAATCTGGGCCAGAGCCGACGTGAGATTGATCTGGAGGTGATTAGCGGAGACCCCGTGCAATTTCTGCAGCATCTATTTACTCTATTTCCTTCTGCTTATGTTATATAATTGGGTCCAGCTCTCCGAGTGTCTCCTAGGTAGGTGATGTGTAGTTAAACATTTTCAGCGAATACTGATTAAACACTTTCTCATAAGCAGCAGAAATCTTATCCAGGTACAAATCCGTCCCAAGGTGTCCTGCCTGAAATCATAAAGTGCCTCCTGAGGAAATCTTTTGAGCAGGGCCTTCCAGAGACACAGCCCGCGGCGTGGGGAAAGCAGGAGCACTGGAAGCCGTGGGAACGCAGGGTTTGGTGGTAAGGAATCACTGCATTTAGAAAGATTTTGAGGAGAATTTTAGCAAGGCAACAGGGTGTTACTTGGTTGGGACCCAGCCCCCACGTTAGTGAGTGTCCCCGAGGAACCGCAGCTCCGGCCTGGCCCGGGGCAGAGGCAGCGGCCCGTGTTGCCTCGGAGTCGCAGGCGGCTGACCACCGTGAGGTTCCATGTGGACTGTCCAGGCGCATCCAGACCCCAGGGGAATAAGAGGTGGAGCGAGGCCATTGCCTGGGTTCGGAGGACATGATCAGATGCGCAGGCCGCGCTTGTGTGGACAGCCACCCTCACGACGGCATCCCTGGGCGAGGCCCGGCTCTCAGACTCCAGGTCGCAGGCCTGCATGCGCAGGCTCCTGCGAGAGGAGGGTGAGGGCCAGCGCCCGAGACACGGGGCTCGGAAAGCTCAGAGCCCAGCAGGACAAGTCCCCGAGATTCAAGGTTTCTGCGGTGCTTCCCTTCATTCTGTCAGGCTCCTGCCCGCGTGCAGTTCTGAAGCCTGAGGCTGTCGGGCAGGCTTTTGATGCTGACCTTCTCCTAAATTGTCACGTCATTTGCAGTGGGAAGGCCTGTCCCCAGGCCCCTTCCCGCCGTCACCTGATGAAGGAGCCTTCTCTGATCACCCCGCATGAATACGCAAAACCCACCCAGCGCCCTGCTCTGCTTTCTCCGCCCAGGCTCTCATCCTCGCCAGGCAAACCTTGAATTTGCTTGTTGGTCTTCCTTTCTGCCTCCTCGCTGTCGGCAAGAAATCCCCTGGGCCCGGGGACTTTCCTGCTTGTTCGCTGTCCTTGAAGGCTCGCGTGGTAACTGGGGCCCAGGCTGGCGTTACAGCTCTTTGCTGAAGGAACAGCATGTGACTGACCGACCACCTGAAGGGTGAACGTGCCTGCGTTTGTCGGAGTGGATGAAGGCACTGCAATGTGTAGAGTGGTGCTCTGACAGACGACTCTGCGCTTGCTTCATATTCTCTTTCATGTGTGTGTACTTTCATAGGAAGAGCCCTTTATTTCTACCATAAAAAGTGTAAAAGTATTTCTATTAAAGAAATAAGATCATTGGCCTGCCTTGAAATGGAAGGACTCAGATGACCCACTGAGAGATTCACACATGTCCTATTTCTAGTCACTTTCAGAGAAAATAATTCCAGCTTCTCCACCAAAGTGACCTATTTCAGCATTCAACACCTCTTATGAGAAAGTCCTTGATTAGCTCATGTGCATTTTCTGTTTTATTTTCCATAAGTCTGTCCTTCTGGGTTTTGATAATAGAGATAATCCGTCACAAGAAAAGGACTCCAACCATTTCCTCCTTGAGAAGTATTGATAGAATGTGAGATATTTATACTTGAAAACCATGCAACAGTCCGGGGTAGGCAACGGTTCATCTAATGGGGCTCGGGGGGAAGGGGTGGAAAGAACCTGCATTCGAATGAAACCGTCTTGCATGTGTCTGCAAAATATATATTTTTTAAGTTCTGTGAACTTAATGAGCAAGAGGTTATTGGATTTTCTCAGAAGTCTAACAGTCCATATGTTAGAAGGTGAAACTTTTTAAACAAGCTATTTAACAAAAGAGATGTATGTATGTTTATAAAATAAAAAGAAAAAATGGCTCTATCTCTGCCTACACCTTCAAGGAAGACAATGGTGGCTGTTCACACTATTTTCTCTCAAGCAGAATGGGGATGATAGTTAATTATACAGTTACCACGTTGTCGCCACTTGTCTAAAGTCGTGACAGTGGAGAGTTTGAATTGTATGTGTACTCAAATCAATACAAAATATTGCTCAAGGAGATTACATCACATCCTTTTTTCCTTCCCTAATGGAAGAATGTCCTTTTAATTAGTATGTTTCTCATGGAAAGCTAAGCCACTGTGATAGGAAGGATGAACATGGATGGAGGGAGGGAGGGAGGGAGGGACAGAGAGCTATAGATCTCCAGTTTATTTTCATATCTTGTAAAAAGAAATGGCCTAATGGACAAGATCTTGACTGACAGATAGATAGATAGATAGACAGATAGACTTATAGCCATATATAGATTTATAGCCATAGCCATACAAAGATTTATTATCATAGTATTTCCATACACATATAGATGTCTATATAGATAGCTATCTAAAAATAGAAATATATCTCTATAAATATATATCCACATAGATATAAAAACATCCATATTAAAGTTATAAGAAGAAAACAAAATTTGACTAATACAAGAATTGTAGTATTACCTTCAATATCTTAATCAAATGAAGAAAATAATTTAAGTTCAGTCATTAGAATAGATAGTGAATCAATGCTAGAAAGAAAATATAGAGAAATTATATGATTATATGCAAATTGTTGATATAGTTAAATCCTAAAATAAATGATTTCACACTGCTTTACTTAGTTAAGTAAATAACTGAAATGCTACAGCAGTTTCAAATGCAAATTATCCATGATGCTTTTTTATTTTGTATTAAAAAAAACTGCATGAGTCCAACTTTTAAGTTAATGAAATTTTCTCATCAAACATACTGATATAATAGCCAAAATTATTCAACTATCTTGTACATTATTTACATATGAAGAAATTCTTTTAAAAATCTATTCCTACCACATGGGTACTTATGATTTTTTTTTCCTAACAGGTTTTTCCTAAAATCAGAATTGATTGAATGACACATGAATATTTCCTGCTAAATGTTTAGAACTAAGATTTCCAAGTGATTTTCAAAAATATCGATTGCATAGAGTTTTTATTCACCAAAACCGCTACAACGCAGCCCTCTTTCCAAATACGCTGTTTCACGGCTCTGTCACCAAGACCTGCCACCCCGGGCGCGTGGACGTTCTGTGGGAAGGAGAGCACAAGATGGCCTGCGAGTGACTGCTCAGCTGGTCGTCCCGCTAGAGCTGTGCACGTGGGTTCGCATCCTCACCCACTCCTGCTAATGAGCTGGTTGCCATTGGCAAACTGCTCTCCGTCTCCAAAGCCGGGCCCATATCCCGAGAGTGAGGATGGCCAGTGAGACCCACTTTTGCCATTGCTGTGAGAATTACATAAAACAGCAGGCAAAGCAGCCGGCACACAGCTGCCCGGGAAAGTGTTTCATCCTTTCCTCCGCCACGTCCGCTCTTCCCACCACACTTGGGAGTGGTGCGGTTGTGGCCAACTGGCTCACCTATTTTAAGTTTCAATTTGTTTATTAATAAAATTGGGATCATTTTACATGCCTTTCTACGTGATGTTAAGAGTCAGATGAGAAAAAATATATATACACATCAATACTTTATATAAGAATACATATGTGTGTATACACTATATGTATAAATGTCCTGGATACTATAATAAATCATGCAACTTTTTGAGTCATCAAATAAGATAATTTTTAAGGCCCTTTAAAATTTAGATTTGCTAGTTCGATAAAATTGATGTTGTTGTTGTTGTTGTTGTTGTTAGAAAGCTTGCCGTTCTTGGAGATGTGTTTTTAAACAGGTTAACTGTCTTCTGCAGCCTTCCACTTACCTGGGGCCTTGAGTCTGTGCTTTGGAGCCGCCCTGCCTTCACAGGACATCTTTGGGCACTTAGCTGGGCATCTCATCGGCTCTCTCTGACGCGGCGACCAGGGGCGGATGCTGATAGGCCCCCCGTGGCTCCGCCTGCCTGAGGGGGTGTGTGTGGCCCCGGCCACGGGCCGGAGGAGCACCCACGCGTGCATCTGCACGGGTGTGCTCCCCTCTGTGAACACACAGGTGTGCGCACAAAGCCGTGGATGGACGCCGTGCAAACGTGCAGCTCCCCTGGGTCCAGGCGCCATTTCACCCCTCCATCCCGCCCACCCTGCTGCGACGGCACACTGAGGCCCGGGCTGTGCGGGTTCAAACCCTCGTTCTTGTCGCCAGCTGTGCCAGCTCAAGCACAAACCTAACCTCAGTTTTCTCACCGGCGACGTTGTGCCATTGCTCGTCCACCTGGTCTGCTCTCCCAGGACGCTGCAGGCTGTGCGCCTCCCTGACGGCAAGCGTCTGCCCCGCACGGCCTAGGGGCTGGGACGCACCTGACTCCGGAGCCGCGGGTCTGCGCCAGGCGAGACCCCCTTCCTCACCGCGGCCTCCCGGGCTGGGTGGATGGGGCCAGGGGCTCTGGGCACCTCTCTCATAAGGACACTGATGCCAGTGCCCTGGCCTGGTCACCTTCGGGGACGCAGACACTCAGGGCACAGCGGTGGCCCGCTCTCACGGCTGTCAGGAGGAGCAGCTGTGCTGAGACGTGTGAGTCGCTCAGGGTGATGAGCCGGCTCCGGCTCCAGTCGGGGTTCGCGCTGTGCCGGCCAAGCCCCAGATCTTTCCCAGCAGCTCCGCTCCACTGACGCCCTGCACTTAGGGAGCTTCGAGGCCAGGGCTGGGGTGTGAGGACACAGGAGGGCTGACCACGTAGAGGAGTTCTGGGAGGTAAAAAGCGCTGTGAAGGAGGAGCAACGACCGCTCCAGGCAGCTTGGCCAGAAAGCTCCTCTGACGAGGCAACGTTTGAGCCGAACTCCGTGCCACGGGGAGGAGCCAGTCACCCAGCAGCCCGGCCCAGAAGCGGCCCAGGGCACCGAGGAGAGTGCACAAAGCCCTGCTGCCAGCCGGGGTCTCGGCGTTCCAGCACCTGCCAGGAGGCCCCTGCGGCTGGGCTGCGGAAGGAAGGAGCAGGGCACGGGGTGGGCGGGGGACGCAGGCTCGGAAGCCAGGCTACAAGTTCAAGTCACCTGCTAGGTGGAGCCATCCATGCATCTGCGTCTCCATGTTTGTAAGACTTTCCCTTGTCGCGGGAAGGAAGACCCCTGGGAGGCAGTATCCAGTGTTGGTCTGCCGTCTACCTGCCTGCCCCCGGGACCCTGTCACAGGGAGGTGCCTCTGTGGCGTGTCCTATAACGAGTCGCCTGCGGAGCCTGACAGTAGTGCTTTGAATGGGAGCTGACTCTCCCGCAGGAAGTCTCCTCCAGCATCTTAGGACACTACAGCCTGAATGTGATTTAAACCTTTTTTTTCTTTCAAATCTATAGATCGACAGTCGTCATTTTCAGCTCCTCGGGGTTCGGGCCATTTGCCAAAATGATGGTGGCATTAGGCTTATTGCTCTTATTGGTATTAACAGCTCTAACAACATCTACCTAACAACCTCAGCGCTGAATTACCGCAGGGCTGGGGAGGGGTAATGAACTAGAATGATCATAATGTGCTTTCTGTACATCTCAGGTGACGTTGAATTACACGCAGGGGAGCTAGGATGTCTCGTGCTCCCTGTGAACCCCTGGTGTCAGCCAGAGAAGAAAGCAACGTGAGCTTTGAGGATGGCTCACGTTATCCCTGAAGTTTATTGTCAAAATCAGCATTACCATCTCTGCCTTCACAGAGGAGGGGGGCTCATCTCTCTGGGGACAGGAGAGCAAGAAGGTGCTGCCTGTCCAAACCCAAACAAGGCTGTGCCAGTGTTCCCTTAATCCCACCGCCTTCGCCCACGTGCCCTGCCTTCCACGCGCCATGGCAGAGGGGTCATCGCCAGGCACTCTCCAGCAGCGTGGCTAACAGCTCAGCAGCCAGCGGGGACGTCAGGTAGTAACAAAGCTCTTTGCCTGCTAGACACGGGGTTGACACAAATAAGGGCCAGGCATCAGGGCAGTAGAACCCTGGAGGCTTGGCCTCAGCCAGCCCGTTCCTGGCGGGCGGTCTCCGAAGTGCTCCGTATGATGGGAGCAGTAACGCCCGCGTGGCCCCTTCGGTTCCCACGAAAGGCAGCAGAGAGGCGTGTAAGGGCTGGGCGAGGAGACGCTCGCTGTCGCTGCCTCGCCCGCGGCTGCTCCCACACCCACAGCCCTTCTGATCCCGGGGGCGGGCTTCCCACCGACCGTGAGCAGCCAAGGCGCGGACGGCCTGGAGGGGGCGTGGACCCCAAGGATGACAGCCACCAACTGCCCCCTGCTTCAGATGCCAATTATAAGTGGCAGGCCTGCAGGTTACCCGGCCTTCTGTCGGCTGGATTGCGAATCGGTGATTCCCACCGCCCCCCACAGGCTCAGCCGTTGCTGGAAAAGCTCACAGGGCCTGGGAAGCATGTGAACGCTGACCAGTTTGCTGTGTAATAAAGGCTGAGCTGAAGGAGGCAGCGACCAGCCAGGTAGAGTCAGAGGCGGGGTATGGAAGGGTCCCCACGCAGGAGCCCGTCCCGCGGGTGGGGTGGGCCACCCTCTCAGCTGCAGGTGTTTCCACCGAGGAGGCTCCATGACCTCGGAGTGTGGGGACTCCAGGGATGCTTTGTCGTTACAGAGCCCTGTCCCGGGCCCCTCCCCCACAGAGGCCCGGTGCTGCTGCGGGCTCCCAGCTTCTGCTCAGAGCTCGATCCTCCTGGTGACCAGCCCCACCCAGGAACCCAGAGAGTCACCTCATTAGAGCAAAAACCCAGGAAACCCCTGGGGGTGGAGCCGGGAGCAGCAGATCAACCTTCCACCCCCGCAGCAAATGGCTGAGGCCTGGGGGCTCCGGGTCAGCAGCCGGGCCAAACACCAAGTGCTAGCAGGACTGGGGACTTTGTATGGAGGCTTCTTCTTATTTGCAAGACCCACCTAAGTGAGTTTGTGCTTTTAGACATGAATCGTTTACATGGAATGTGGCATTTGCGGTTGTGGTCATAGGAGGCATGTGGTCCTTAGTTCCGACGTTGGCAGTGGTTCTGAGATGGGGACAGGTCACATGGTCTCTCAGTGTCAGTTTTCTTGTCTATAAATGAGAAAAAGTGGTATGTGGACAACAGTATTGTACCGTTCATGGACTGTATCACACCTCACCCATATGTGTCTGGTCTACAGGGTGCAGGGAAAGATTATGTCATGTGATGATGTGGAGTCTGAGGAAAGAGAGGACCTTCCTGGTGGCTGCCTTCAGCGGCTCACAAAAAGCATCATTAATAGTGTACATCACTGTTAGGGCAGGGCATCTGCATATGTAATAAAAATGCAAAATTCCCCAGAAATCACACTGTGCCTGCAAAAGCCCAAGAACCCCACCTTGCACACACACTCCAGGTGATCTGGTTTTTCAGAAATGCAGTCGCAGCAAGCGCCAAGCTCCGCCTCCTCCACCCATGGGGCCCCCAGGGCAGGCCGCTGGGCGGCAGTTCAGAGCTGGCAGGCAGTGGGCGCTGCACGCGCACGTCCTCTCAGCTACCCTGAGACTGCGTCTCTGGCTGGTGTCCGCACAGAGCCCACCCTTCTCCCTGGTGGCCGTCACGCTGAAGGACAAATGACCAACTTAAAAGCTGTTGCTTGTCCCTGCAGATGAGGCCTCTGCTTCGTGAGAAGGTAAAGGTGGTGGCCCTTGGACAAAGGGGATGGAGGTGAGGCCGGAAGGGATGTATGTTTGTGTGAGGTTTTGTTTGAAGAAGCAGAGAAAAGACCACAAGGGATGCATTCCAGCGCCCTGTGCGCCTCGCCCGCCCAGCTCTGGGCCACCCTTAGTCCGCGGGAGCAGGTGTCCCCAAGCCAAGGGGCCAAGGAAGGGGCCGCACACACACACCTGCAGGCCAGCGGTCCCGTAGGTCTGGCCAGGGTGCAGCGGCCCAGGCCCCAGCCCCGGTGACACGGGGCAGGCTGTTCGTTTCTCGCTGTCGCTCTCCTCACACTGTAAGCAGGAAGATGGACGTTTATGGGTGTTTACATACAATGAAAGCACATTGGTAGCACCTGGTGTTCAGAGGCGAGTTCCCTTTATCTTGTTTTACTGTGGCTCACATTGACTTGCCAGTTGATACTCTTTCCTGGTGCGTGTACTCTGGGGTCTCCTTCAGTGGCTTCCCTGTGTTTATGACCCTCCAGTGGCCTGAAGACAGGCACCTGCCACAGCGGGTCGGGGGTGGCCGCCGCAGCCAGGCCACGGCTCCACCCACTACAAGGTGCCCCCACGTCCACGGCGCTGCCTCCTGGAGTCACGAGGGCAGTCGGCCGGCTCCCAGCCGGCATCAGTGTGGGGCAGAGCTGGGCTAGCGTCTCAGTCTTGCTGGTCTATGACCGAGAGCAAGACGTGAGCGTCCCTGAGTCTCAGCTTGCTCACCCACAGCCTAGGACAACAGTGCCTAGCCCATGGGACTGCCGTAAGGACCAACCGGCGTGGTGGCAAATGCCTGGTTCCTATTAGCAGTGATGCCTCACAGCGATGATGCCAGGTGCGAACTCACTAAACATGCGCACGTGCTAGTGACTGCGCAGCTTCCGGAGCCCTGCCCGGCAGAGGGGCCGGACTTCTGCAAGTGGCAGCAGGCACTGTTGCTGAGGTCCTGGCTCCCTGGACCCCACCGCGTGAGGTCCTCTGCAGCATCGTGTCGTTCGCCGAGAGTGGCCGTGTTCCTTCTTTCCCGTTGGTGCGCCGTGGGCTCAGGGTGCCCGCTGCTGGTTGAGGAAGTGAGCTGGATGCGGGGCATCCCTGTCTTGTTCCCGCTCTTGAGGGCAACAGAGCTCTCAGCTCTTCCCTGCCGAGTGCACCGGTGGCTGCGGCAGGCCCCATGCCTCTGTCCTGTGAAGTGCCTTCCCCTGCACCCGGTTTGTGGAGAGTTTTTATCATATACAACTGTTGAACTTGTCGAATGCTTTTCCTGCATCTATCTAGATGACTTTATGCTTTTCGTCCTTGATTTCATCACAGAGTGGGTCACATTGATTGATTAGCGTGGGCCTGCAGTGAACCCTGACATTTGAGCTTCTCTGTTTGGGAGCCGCAGGTCACTGGTCCTTTCCTCGGCCTCCTCGAGCCTTCGGGCAAACCTTCAGTTCCGCTGTTGTGTTCTCCAACTCTGTGTCTTCTGCTGGATACTCTCATGTTTTCTCTCTGTTGAAGTTCTCACTGCTCAGCCACCCTTCTCCTGAGTCCCGTGAGCGTCATTGTAAGCAAACACTTCACATTTTTTATCAGGCACATTATGTATCTTCATTTATTTTTCTTTTTCTTTTTTCTTTTTTTTTGCCTCCTGAGGATTTATCTTGCTATTTCTTCTGGAACATACGCCTTTGTTTCTTCATTTCTCTTGACCCCTGTGTCCGTTCCCGTGTATTAGGTGAAACGGCTGTGTCTCCCAGACATGGAGTGGCCTTGTGTGGGAGATGCAAGTTGTCCCCAGCCTGGCCCTGGCTCCCAGGTCCCTCCCTCTGTGACTGAGCAACCTGGTGGTTTCTGGGCGGCCCCCGTGGTTGAAGGTGCGCCGAGACCTGCCGCGTTCCAAAGGGAGGGCCTCCATCAGCACCCAGGTCCACACTGCTCTGGGTCCAGACCGCCGGTCAGCAGCTTTCCAAGCGAGCAGTCATGTGCCGGCCAGTGGGGCCTCACAGAGAAGCCCTGCTGGCAGCCCCTGAGGGGGCCCCGGGGGCTGTGGTAAAAACAAGGACTCCAGACGAGCGTGCAATGAAGGCTCCTGTCTGGGAGGCACAAGGAGCTACAGTGAGGCCCAGGGAGAGAGCAGAAACGCCCCCCAAACCCCACCTGCGGCCCCCCGCTGGGCGGCACCCCTGGCGTCCACACGCAGGAGGGGCCCGGCCGTCTTCGCAGGGAGCCTGGGGGTGTCAGTTGGCGTGGGCTGCATGCCTGCGCTGTGCTGGCTCTCGGGAGGCAGCTGGTGGGGCCGGGACTGTGCCTGTGAGGCGGACGGGGTAGATGCATCATCTGCTGCCCTCGTCCCTGCAGAGTCCCGGCCAGCCCTCTCTCTGGCCAACACTTGAGGGCTTGCAAATGAACGTCCTTCCCCTGGCAGCCCCGGGGTTTTGCAGGCTGTTGCTTCTGCTCAGGGTCCTGGGGCAAGGAGTCTGTGCGCAAGTCCTTGGGGTACACGTCATGACCCACAGCCCTGGCATCTCCCAGAGGCCACCGCACTGTCGCTCTGGGGCAGGCCACACAGCGGGGGTGCCTGAGGTGGGTGCCAGCCCCTCCTTGCCACCCGGGGAGCAGCTCTTTGTGTGGGGACATCTCCTGACGGTGGGCCTCCAGGCTGGGGTGGTGGGTCCCAGTGAAGCCTCACCTCAGCCTCCCAGCCTCTGTGCTAGGCCCTTTGTCCTTCGTGGGGAGGGCATGTCGGTCTCCGAGGCAGCTGCGCCCTAGGTCACCGAAGGTTTGCTGTGTCCATGGGAACGGGTGCATTCAGGGTCTTCCAAAGCTCCCGTCGAATTGCCTCCGCAGTCCCTTGTCTCCCCGAGTGTGTGTATTTGCTCGACCCCTGTATGCGGTGCACCCAGACCTCATGGCTACCGCATGGCCAGGATGCCCTCTGCACATGGGCCTGGATGCTAGGCGGCCACTGCTCCACCTGACAGCCGCCCCCTTGGGCCCAGGCCAGGACGCCTGCCATGCAGTGGGGCAAGGAAGGAACGGGGGCTGTGGGGTGATGGAACAGTGTTACTGTTTATGAAAACAAATTTTACTATTGTCTCCAGTTATGCAGACAGAAACCCTAAGGGCCGCAGTTCTGTGGCTGTGGATCGGCAGGTCGCTGCTGAGCGCTGGACTCCACAGCCCCTTCTCTGCTGTGTAGGCTCTGCAAGCAGTTTTCCCCGGGGGGAATGAGCTGAACAACAAAGCTCGGCGCTGCCCTTCAAGCCTCCAAAAGGCTTAAAGCACAAATGGTGGGGGAGGGGAAATCGTAAACCAGATTCCACTAATCCCACAGAAACCATCTCTTTGGGATGGTTCCAGTGCCGCGTGAAGTCGTGGAGGGCGAGCTGCACAGGGTGGCCCAGCAGGTGTGGCTGGCAGCTGTCCCCGCCCACACACCTCATAGAGGCCTCTTCCTTATGTGGTGATGCTGGTGATCCGTTTTTGCTCCCCAGCTTTAAGTGAGAAAGTACAAATGTTGGTGGGAAAAGTGGCAAATGTGGCAGTGAGGTTGGAAATGAGTTTGAGATTTACGAAGTCTGGGAGGTAGGTAGCTAGGTGCAGATTCCACCCCCCCCCCCCCCCCAACAAATAGGAACCTTAGACTCCCAGGGTCAACTAATTGGCACCAATTAAGAGAAAACCTGCTCAAGTTGTGTATCTGCTTACAAATCACTTTGTTTTCCCTCTTGCTTATGCTATAAATGAAACAAGTAGCTCTCATTCAAAGTGGACCCGACAGCTCCCAGGTGCAGCTGTCTTCCAGAGGAAGAGAAACAAGATTCCTCAAGAAAATGAGAACTTTCATGCCTCCCTTTCATCTCCTGAAAGGTTACTTTTAAAAGGTAGCTCCTGAAGAGGAACAGATGGGCCCGGAAATTAAGCGAGCGAAGCCAGGCGCCGGGAGCCCTCTGCGCCTGGTGCGGAAGCGGGCGCCGCGGCTTTGGTGGCTGGAACGGCCTCTGCGCTCACCCCGAGGCGGAGCAGGGGCCGCGGTGGGCGGTCGTGGCCCAGGCGGGTGGGTGTGTGGGGACAACCCAGCTGCTTCCTCTGGCTGGTGTCCCCTCATGGGGCACCCTGATGAATGTCGATACAAATGTGGTTCCTGCCTGGTTTTATTTTTTCCTTGAGCAAATGAGGTTTATTACAAATGTATCTTCTTGTCGTTCTGGAGCTATTTCTCCGTTTTGAGCTGATGTGCCCCCAGAAATCCAGCCACCATTTTCCATGGAAAACTAGGTCATTTTCAGACGAGAGATTTTGATAGCTAATTTAAAAGTGTGCACAGAGGACAAAATAACCAGAAAAATACTGGACTCAAGAATCGTCATGACTACACACGATGCTTTCCTGTGTCTTCTCAAGACAGCCGTCTTTATTCTCCCTCAGCGCACATGACGTCAACAAGGCCGGAGTTGAATCGCCCAGGGACAGTTCAAAGAGCTTTCAACCGACCCCCGCTAAGCAGCGCCCCCTCACGGCCCCAGGGGCTCTCTGCCTCCCGGTTCCGTCCCCGCTCTGCGTCCGCTGTGCCCCGCTTGCGCTCACAGGTGCTCGCTGGCTTCCCTCCGCGAGCTGGTTATTTCCCTGTCAGGGCGCCTCCGAGCCGAGCCCAGACGGGCCGCGCAGCCCCTCGGCGCGCGCCGCCTCTCGCGCTCCGCCAGGGGGCGAGCTTCCGGGTCCCGCTGGGCTCGCTCCCGCCTCGTCCAGCCCCATCACATTTCCCAGAACCTTCCTCGGCGTTTCTAGGTTATTCCCACTGACCTGGCGCTGCTTAGGACCCTCTCATCTCAAAGATGCGCCTGATCTTACCTCCTCTCCCGTCCCTCCGCGCCCCGCGCGGTTCACGGCGAGCCGTTCAGCGCGGGCCGCGCCTCTGCCCCCTGGGACGTGCGCTCCTAGCAGCCCCCTCACAGGGAGAAGGGCCGTGAGGAGGCCGCCGGCTGAGCAAGCCCGGGTGGGGCTTCGCGCAGCTCGCCTCAGCCGCCACCAAACCCCCCGCGTTCGCTGCAGCAGGGCTCTCGTCCCGAGAAGATGGCTGGAGCTGTTCTCCTCAGTGACAGGAGCCCTAATTTTCTACCAAAGAAAGACTGGACTTAAGTTTCCTAGCGGCTAACCCGCTTCTTCGCGAGCACGTTGCCATTCAGCTTCGAGAAACAGCTGGCACCGGGGGAGCCCCTCGGTCCGTCCCTCGCCCCGCCCGGGGTGCGTTTGGCCGCGCCCACCCGTCGACACCACCGTGCACAGTGCCCGCGCCTGCCCAGCGCCGCTCCTGCCCCGGCGGAGCGGGTCGCGCCCTCCGCGCCGCCGCACGGCCTCAGTGACGCCGTGTCCCAGCCTCCCCAGTGCGAGGGTCGAATCAAACCTAATGGTCCACAGAAGAAAAGGTAGGGTGGTGGCGTGATGTGACGTGACGTGACCTAAACTGTCTCCTGCGCGGGTCCAGGTCCCTCAGGGACACAGCTGTCTAGCTCACCGAGCTGCTCCCCACACGGTTTCACACGCGGGACTCACTCACGTGTCACAGCCCACGAGGCCAACACTATGTGCCTTCGAAGGTGGTGTTACAGTCACAGCTGCCTTACGTTTCCGGGAGAGAGGAGGCCTGGAGTGAGGATGCAGTCACGCCCCTCAGAGCGACATTTCCGTCACCTACGGTCCGAGTGTGACGATGGTCCCGGAACCTGCCCGTCACCCAGGGACCTCGTCGCCTTCACAGTGTCGCAGTGCGACGCATCCCTCGCGTGTGTGGGGCGGAGCTGGTGTAAACAGGCCTGCGCTGCCGGGCATTTGAAAGCGCCGCACTTGCGAGGACACGGCTGCGTTGCTGGTGTGCGTGTCCCCTTTCTGCCGCTACCGTTAGAGAGCGCGCCTTCCACGCAGCAAGCCGCTGTCGGGCGGCCGCCGCCTCTCACCGGTCGCATCTCTGGGTGGCCTCGCTTCCTCCTCGGCTTTGCCGTAACCTCGTATGGTTTTGGGCAGCGACGTGCGGGGCCGGCCGGTGGCCCGGGAGCCGCCGCGGCACCGCCGGCCTCGGCGCGCAGGGGGCCGGACCCGGGGGTGTGTGGGCGCCCCTGTGATGTTCGCACAACGACAAAGTCGCCTAACAGCACATTTCTCAGACGGTGTCCCCATCATTAAGCGGTAAAGGACTGTACTTTCAAGTTAATTAATTTCTGAAACGTGGATAAATGTAGTCAATGGACTAATAGCAAATAACTGCCGCGGGGTGTGCGTGCGCGCATGCACTTTGGGGGGTGCTGTGTTGCGCCCGAATCTCGCACCCGAATGGCGCCATCGAGTGGGCAGACCCGACAAGTGCTGCTGCTAAAGGTAAGGGAAAGGCTTCTTGCAGAGGAGCTCTAGCAGAGGGCTCTGCTTGACCCTCAGGCCGCCGGGTCAGTTTGCTTGGAGACTACGCCGTATTTTTACGATTAACGATGTTACGTAGTAATGACACCTAATATTTATTGAAGGATTTAAACGTGCCAGACCTGTGGTGTTTCTCATTATTACATCATTACAACATAAACCATAGTCCAACAGCCCAGAAGTAAATAAAAGCTACCTAAATTTTTGCCACAGCCTTTTTAAAAGAAGTGCCAAAGGGAAAGTGTATTTACAATAGAGAGCAAAACTTCTGGGGGAAAAAATCTCATTTCCCCACAAGTGCACTCTCAGTATGTCACACAGTCCATGGAGAAGCAGTCCAAGCCCTCTGCCCACGCAGCGCCAGCTCTGAGGCACCCCCGCACCCTGCCCTGGGCAGCCCAGACCAGCTCCATGCACCCCAGTCCCCGTATTTCCTACCCGTGTGCGGGGACGCGGTTCTCGCCTCTGGACCGTGAGGGTGGCACTGTCACATTTAGAATGAACTCAGTGACAAGACAGGGCCCCCATTGGTTATTGCCGCTTGGTTATCTGGGTCCTACAGGACGAGAAGCCTGGCAGGCAGTGGGAGGCTGAGGACTTGCCGGAGTCTGGGTGGGCCCTGTCACTTCCTTCAGCCACCATCTCCATAGCTAAGACAAGGGAGAGGGCGTCGCACAGGTGCCTAATGTCACCGCTTTCCCGACGTCGCCGGCGGGTGTCCCCGCTGCCTCATTTTTCAGGGCCGAGGCAGGCGAGCCATCATCATTGGAAGCCTGGCCCAGGCCACAGTGGCCCGCTCTCAGGGAGTGAGGACGGGTCGCAGGATCCTGGGTAGATGAAGTCGTGTGTCCCACTCTGCCTTCAAGTTGTCGGGAAGCTGAAGGAGCCGGCACCTGCACGGTATTGGTGGAGGGCATGGCCCATGGCGGCGCTCGATACCTGCCAGCTGTTTCTGGCGACACCCCTCCCTCTCCTGACTCCCCTCCCTCCCAATTGCCTCCCCACCCACCACTCCCCTGTCCCTGTCCCTGTCCCTGTCCCGTAGCACACAGTAGGCCCGGCGTGGGTGAGAAACGCCCAGAGAGCCCTCTGAGGAGTCCTATGTGGGGGCCGTGGGCTTTGAGAGCCCTGTTACTTCTTTGTTCCTGCCACAGACTCAGGAGAGAAGAAAGGGATCGAGGAATCTTCTGTTTAAGACGCTTGTTTATTTAATGTGTTTAGCCAGCAGATCAGAGGGAAAATGTGTTCTTCCCCGGTGGCAAGGGGAGGCAAAGATGTGCATAGCGAGACGTATTGAGGTCACCAGCAGTGTTCCTAAACTTTGAAAATAAAAGCTTTCTGAACTCTAATTAATAGGCACCATGTTAACGAGGCACTTCAGTCTTCGCGGCTCCCGTGTCTGACTGAAGTGAGGCTTTGATGTGGAGGAGCGGGCAATTCTCCTTGACTGCTTTTTTTATTGTAAATTCTGGTGAAGCAAAACGGCCGTCTGTCGGCGCACGGCCCGCCTGTTCCTCAGATCCCCCCCACCCCGTAACAAAATCAGACGACGCAGTGCCACCAACTAGGAAAGCCTCTCCCACTGCCCTCCCCGCCACGGCCCCTGGCCTTTCAGAGCTGGCACCCCTTGACCCTCACTTGCGCACGCAGCGTCCTGCCAGGCGCGGGGCCATCCCTGTGTTCACAGGGCATCGAGGAACCACTGTCGAAATGCCGGTGGGGCCAGAGCCCATTGTGCCGGGCCGATAACGCATGTCCCTGCTCAGATGGCGAGGCCTTGAGGCCTAAGACCCCGCCCAGCAGAGCCCCGAGGCCCGGGCAGCCCGGTATTTCTCCCGTCCAACGGCATAGCCTGGCAGACCTGCCTAAAAACAAACGTGTGTGTGTTTTCCTGGAACTGCGGCCTGTCTGGGACTTACCATTCAGCCACAGGGACAGTCCTTCTGTCCAACTGCAGCCCAGAGCCCTGCAGGCAAACACCTCCGAGGCCAAGACCTGGCTTGGACACGTGCTGCCTGGCTTTCACATCACTCGATTAAAACGACTGTCACAGGCTTTGGGCAGCTAGCGAGGCAGGGCTGTAAATTCCTGTGACAAACGAACTGGTTGCTCTGCCTCAAAGTCTTGTTTTCCTCCACACGGTTATCGCCACTCTCTGGTGTGGCAGGTGTGCGGGCTCGATCGCCTGGTCTCTGTGCACCAGGCCTGTGTGCTTCCTGAGCCGGGGCTGGGCTCCCCCGAGCCTAGGCCGCTGCCAGCAGCCTGTCCCAGTGTGGCTGCAGAGGGTGCTCATCGAGCACATGGCTCAGCCCCCGCAGTTCCTGCTCAGGAGTCTCAGCTACAGCCAGTAATTCATTCCTTCCTCCCTCCCTTCCATCTTTCCTCCCTCCCTTCTATCTTTCCTCCCTCCCTTCTTCCCTCCCTCCCTTCTGTCCCCCCACCCATGAAATGCTCCAGGTGACACCCATCCCAAGCCCAGTTTGGAAGCTGGGCCCAGGGAGGCACGATTAATTACTGGTGTGATTAATCACCGCCTCCTGACTTGTCCCACTTTCTCACCTCCCTTTCTGACTAGGTCTGCTGAGCATCCTACTTATTTTCAAGGCTGAACGTCGAAAAAGGAGGTCAGAGAAAACGTTCAAGATAATTTCAGTGACAGTAAAAGTTAAAGGGAGAGTTTTATTGAAAAATCCGTGTGATTTTTCACCTTCAGCGGCGTGAGAGGCGTCTCACAGTGTCTGGGCACTGACGCAGAGCCACTGGGTGGGCTCGGCCTGTGTTCAGGCACTTAGCGCGAGGCCCTCTCAGATCTGGGGCCCCCACGTCAGCACCGTTGTGCCTGTGTCCCTGCGGCGGTTCAGCGCCGGCTGCGTCCTCTCTGTGACAGTGCTCCAAGGACTCTGCGAGTGTCTGGTTTTCCGTCTCTCCATTTTTATATAGAAATGAAGGTAGAGATGGAACAGCGTAGGTCCCAGTGAGCCGTGTGGGGGAGGCTTTGTCACAGACAAGCATTAGTCGTTCACTCGGCGAAGGCTGACTGAGTGTGCTGTGTGCGGGCGCTGCCGTGCTAGGCTACGGTTTCACAGCAGTAACCACGGAAAATGCCACCCTTCCTCGCTCAGTCCCTGCGAGAACATGCACTCTCATTTGGGAGAGACTTTTAAAATTTCACTCATGTTTTATATCAATGTGGTAAATTCAAGATATAATGATGAGATACTGAATGGAGGGAAGAGAGGTAGTTCAGGAGTCAGTGAAGGTTTCCAAGTGATCTTTGGAATGTATATTTTCCCCTTGGATTTTCACTTTTCTTTCTCAAATAAGTGAATGGATTCTACTTTGTCACAAAAGGGAATCCAACAAAAACAAACAGGAGTTTGTGGTGACAAGTTACACTGTGACTGTGGAGCAGCCGGCCAGCGCACAGACATCTCCCAGGCCCAATGCCGTGGTAGCACCTCGATGCCACTATGGCCGCAGCAGAGCCCGGGCTGCCTTGTTTTGGGATGAGGGCCCACTGCACTCAGCTGCTTTGTGGGCAGGCAGCAGACATGAAAATGTCCAAAGCAGAGGCATGAGCTCATCCTGTTAGGTGCAGGTGGGACTTGTCTTCGTTTTTCTTGGCTGCGTTCTAGACACGTGACTCAAGAGTGCCTCAGGCCCAGCGCGGCCGGTCAGACGGCAGCCGCTCTGCTAGTGCGCGGGCCCAGGGAGACAGGCATATTTTTCACATCCCAGCCAGACAGGGGGCCTCGTGAAAGCATACGCATGCCTGTAAATAATATGCGGGAAGAAAGGAAGGGTTGTGAGTGTTTTCCTGTGCGCAGCGGCCACCGGCTTCCTTCTGTGAGGCGGTTTTGGACGAGGCCATCCGTCACAACCCAGATACACGATTGTTTCGATAACTATTAAGATTAGGCAGGATTTCATTTTTTAACTACCACTTCCATTGAAAGCAGCCTATATCCAAATAGAGTTCTATAGGGGGAAGAAGAAATGTATACCCTTATTGCTGAGTTTGATTTCCAGAGTCAAAACTCTAATGTGACTTAGAATGTGGGTGTGAGCCTGAAAGAGTGTGAGGGCTTTGGAACCAACAAAGGTTGGACTTGCACCACCCCTGCCTGTCAGGGCAGGACAGCGACTTGACACCTTTCCTGCTTTGTAAGGGGAGAGAGTGGGTCCAAGTGCACACCAGGGCTGTCCTGTTAATGCGTTAATTGAGCTAATAAATGTATTTATTCGTTAGGGGCTACTGTGTCCAGGGGACTGCGTTAAGAAATGTGAACACAAAGAGGATAAAAAATCTCAGGTCTCCGACAGGACGGAACTTAGTCCTGGTCGGCGAGATGCACGGTAACACGCGCAACACTCCCTGTGCACACGTAAGAGGAGTGTGGGTGCCTGCGCGAGAGGAGACAAAGCCACTCCGCATAGACACCATTGGGAAGGTTGGAGGGGTCGTATGGAAAGATGGGAAGCTCTCTCATAAGCAGTGCTATTTAAGGAAATATTGGAAACGTGGGAGCAGAAGCCAGCCACTCGGGTAGCGGAGGGGAATGTCGCAGCTGTCAGCTGGCACAGTGAGGCCAGGTCGGGGTCACGTAGAGATCAGTGCATTTGGTGTTGGTATGGGAGTGGGGGCGGTTAAGTGGGGAGGTGGCACGGAGCTGATTTTATACCATGTACTGAAATATGCTGTTTAAAATCTCCCCCGCTGCTGGGGGCACAGAGAAGACCACACGACCAGAGGCAGAGCCCTCAGGGCAGCTGTGCCTGGTGTGGCCTGGACGCCAAGGGCCCCGCCTCCGCCTCCGCCACCACTGGGCAGGCACCCTATCTGACACCGCCCTACACTCGGAAAAGGCAGGCGGAGCGGCTGAGGGTGGACCCGCAGCACCCAGCCAGGGGGCCAGGAGCCGGCAGGCACCTGCAGGCTGCCCTGGGCCTGGCGCCCTGCACGCGCCGCCTCCGCCTGTGAAGGTGCTGCCGCTCCTCTCCCGCCGCTTCGGCCCCCACAAATGCCCTTGTTCCAGTGCGAGTCCCACAGGGAAATGAATTTGGGAAACGTGGCTGCCTCTCAGCTTAGCTGACACAGAGCACAGCCACCGCCCTGCAGGGGACGCCTGGCGTGGAGCCCTTCCCCTGCCAGCCGTGGGCACGGCGCGAGGGTGAGGCGAGGCCGCTGGTGACGCTGCCCGAAAACCACCAGGGCTCCTCACTCCCTTTTAAGTAGCCAAAACCCCCAGCAGGCCCTCACAGCCATCACACGAACGCAGCACGAGGGAGGCCGCGGTCCCCGACGATGTTCATGGCCACACGCCGCCTCCGCAGGCTGTCACTCCTCCCCGAGGGCGGGGTGCTGGGTGGCTGTGGACCGCAGTGAGCGACGCTGTGTGGCTCTCGGCACTGACTCCCACCTGGCCTCCCAGGGATACCGCTTAGACCCAGCTGCCATCCTGTGAGGGGACCCAAACCGGCCGTCAGCATGGCCGCGTGGACGGGAGGCCCTTTGCAGCTGTGCTGGCCAACAGTGTGGCCAGCCACCCGGTCCCCACGCAGCTGGCGTCAGCACCCAGGCAGGAGCACAGCGTGGTTGATGGCTCCTGTCCTGAGCGTGTTGGTCGTCCCTACCGGGGGACTCCTGACCCGAGGCCCCCGCAGCCGGGGTGCTGAGCTAAGCTCCCGACCCACGCCTGCGAGCAGGCGCTGTGGGTGCACCAGGTGCTGAGTGTGGGAGGCTTCCCGCACAGCAGTAGGACGCAGGACCTGCCGCGCGCTGTCCCCCGGCTATGATGCGGTCATGGCAGCGAGCCGGTGGCCCTGGTGCCCTGTCTGTGGGCGGCACGCAGGACTTCATGCAGCGAGGCCGAACATCTGAACATCGTGAAAAAATACAAGAGCAGGTTTTGCTCCAGCCGCTATTAAACTCCATGGTGACCAGGACTTTTAGAAATATAATTTATGCTGCTAAAGTCCTCAGAAGTAGTTTGTTCTCATGAATAAGTTAAACTCTTCCAAATATTTAATTTCAACTTTCAAAGTATTTTTGGGCTTCCTTTTCCTGCTCGCCAGGCCCCTGCGCTGATTTCTCGCTGTCCGTCCTGTGCACCCCCCTCCCAGCCAGGAGCATTTCCCGGCCTCCCTCCCTGGCCTGTATGGGAAGTGGGTGCAGTGACAGACTCTCTGCGACCTGGCTTGCTGCCGGGGACCGGTGCTGCCGCCGCCCCACTGAACACCCTGTCACACGGCCACGCTGCAGAAGTTGCTTTTCTACCTGTACAAAGACAAATGCCCGCCAGCCGCTCTCCAAGCGGTGATGCCTTTCTAGTTCATGGCCGAGTTAGTCACCTATCACTCCTCCCAGATTTCCCGCAGGGCCCTGCTGCTGCCTCCTTGGCCAACACCGGTCCTGCCGGTGTTTTGGTCCCTGTCGGTCTCAGCTGAACTGCCTCCGGCTCCCTTGCTGTTGTCTCTGATGCCTTCGTAACTGAAGAGTGTAATAAGGTGCTTGTGCGCTAAGCCTGGCGGCAGGCGTCAGGCAGCGGCGGGGCTGCGGAGTGCGCATGCCCAGTGGGCAGGCAGGCAGGGAGCGAGCGCCGGGCCCCAGCCAAGAGCAGTGGGAGGTGAGCAACGACTCACCCATGGGCGGCCCCCTGGCTGAATCTGTGGCAGGGCCCCTTGCGGAGTTTGGGATGGATGGTGACTCACCCACGGGGCAGGCCACATGGCTAGCGCTTCATGGCCACCAGTGCGCTTGTAGGGACAACCATGAGGGCAAGAGCCAGAAGGGCGCGTGTGAGATGGAGGGAGAAATAGAACAAGACCGGAGCCACCCGCCGAAAAGGCCCCGCACAAGCAGGCCCACATCCCCTGCAGTCAGCCGGTGGGGTGCGGGGCACAGTCTGGGAAGGCAGCCCTCGCCTGCAGTGGCCCATGGGTGCTCTTGCTCGGCTGCCACCGGCGCGGCCAAAGTGGCTTGGGTGCTTTTGCGTTGAGCTGCTCCCAGCCCCCTTGGCTCCCCTCCAAGCCTGCCCAGGAGAGGTGGGTGGGCGCAGAGTCCATCGAGTGCCTGGGGCAGCCCCACGTGGCCCCCTCTCGCCACCTCCGCAGCCCCACCAAGAAGGTGCCGTTGGTGACCTGCACGCCGCCCTCACACTGTGCACTAGAGCGGGTGTTCTAAGCCTGCAAACTGGCAGCCGGAAGGTGTCTGCTCTTCCGGGAAAGGGGCCGGGAGGGCCAGGGCACCCAGCCGGCCTTTGCTACTATCTGTTCTGTGAAAGGCACAGCGCCGTTCCTTCATGCATGTTGTTATCATGTTTAAATCACATAACTGTGAGGTAGGTGTCAGTTTTACCACTTGAGATGTAAAGAAGAGGAGGCCCAGAGGTAACAGATAAGTTATCAAAGGCTAATCAGGTCCTAGTAATGAAGCTCCAAGCTCCAGGCTCCAAGCACGCAGGCAGCTTGCCAGTGTTAGCTCACCATTGCTTACCCAGCATGTATTCCTGGTAATGTGCACACAGTAGGCACTCAGTGTTTGTTGAGTGATTATTGATGCATTAACCAATGATATGGCAAAGCAAGCATTTATCACCCAAGGCTCGGATCCCAAAGCCCATGAGTCACGCGACGGACAAAGGAAAGCAGAAGCACCAACACAAACAATATAATTAACACACAAGGTGGGGAAATCGAATTCCTGTGAGCTCACCCATGGGAGGAGCTTTCTGAGTTTTACACCTTTTGACGCACAGGACCAGCATGTGACTCATCAGTGGGTACTTTATCTTTTGCGCTTTTTTCTGTGTTGGTACCGAGGTGGATATTGCCCATCTGGGCAGAAGAGTTGAACTGATGTTGTAAGCAAAACACTTAAATTAAAACTTCACATATCTCTTCAACTTATAATTAAATGGACCATATGTTTCTATTTTACTGAAAGTCGGGGCCTAATTTAATGTTTTCCTTTTTCAGCAACAAATTTTATCAGCTCCTTCTCAATCATTTTTATGTCAAGAAAACAATGACAACCACAGCCATATTTTGAAATTACTAGACAGAAACAATCTTTTACCTGGGGAGAGAAACACTAGGCTGGGTGTGGCAATATCACTGTTCAGTCTCATTGGAGAATAAAAAGTAGCTGCTTAGCTTAACAGTTTTGATGTCACCGTGGAAAGGCTCATACTCTTCCTCGAGTTGCATAGTCCTACTTTCTATTTAATTTGGATACAAGCTGAGATAAAGTGACGACTTTTGTGCATTTTAACAGACACAGTTGAGAATTTTTTAGTGCGTCTTCAAAATATTCAGTAAGCAAGTTAAAGTAGATTAGTGTGCCACAGGGCCAACTTGCTGTCGAGTAATTTCTGAGAAGAGCTTTGTAGCACCATTTTCGCAAGCAGGCAAGGATTAGAAGCACTCACAGTGTGTGACAGACACGCTCCAGCCGTCCGTGAGACTAGCACCGTCCCAGCCTAGAGGACAGTTTAAGAAGAGGATGGCTCTAACAACTGCGATGGCCACACACTGAATTCTTCTCATCTCATAGAATCGAATTTCAAAATGTAAATGAAGTTTCCTTAGAGCCGGATGTACACCTAACAATCTGAAGCCCCTGCTGGTTTTGTAGCTCTAACTCACTCTCCGAAGGTGAAGACTGGAAGGGACACACTCAGGCTCTCTCGTGGGCCCCCCAGTACCTCCACGGTGGACGGAGGGAGAGTGGTGTTGCAGAGGCTGTGAGGGTCGCGCAGTTCCACACGTATTTATTGAGCACCTACTGCATTCCAGGAACGTGGCGTTCAGTTTTCAAGTCAGTCATTTGCAACCTGGAATCTCTCTACCACTAATTAACTGTTAGAAATTTAAAATAAATCGGCACACACAGGACATCCTGTTGTTGCTACTTTTCTTCTCTTCAAATTAATGACTGTTTGAATATAGCTAGCTATCACTAACATAATAAATTCCAGTTCTCATGCTGTTGAAAATTACATCATTTGATGAAACGATCTTTGTGGGAGATATGAATTAGATTAAGTTGAGGAACACATCTGTTTACAGTAGGAGGCTCAGGATTATTTGAATACATTGTTGATCCTGTTTCCAATCAAATAGTTGTGATGATTACATTGAGCAGCTAGAATTGTTCCAAAGCTGCCATCTCATAAACCTCCACTGTGTCCAAATCTAGTTATTCTCCACTATTATCTTTAATATACTATAATGTGTCTCTTCCTCCTTTTCAGCAGCTCTGCTGTGTCCTGGTGTGACTGTGATCTAAAGATCGATTTTATTAATCCTGCCCCTTTCCTGGTTCAGCTGCTCGATGAGATTGCTGAGAAGCATGTGCCGTTTCCTGTGGCCCTGGGTCTGATTCCTCAGGTCTTCCCTCAGTGCTCCATGTCTCTGAAATAGGCAGCTCGCGGCATTTCTACACTGTGCGTTTTCCAAATCAGTTTTTTCCCATAGGGAATTCTCTACTGACCCATCCAGTACTTCCTCCAGGTGAGGCCAGATCAGTAAAGATTCCCTCAATTTCATTATTTACCTATTTTCTAGAAACACACGCAGAACCCTCACTATTCATTGCCCCGCCCGCTACCTGCCTGCCTCAGAAATGCCCCTGCTGGGCAGCTTCAGCTGGCTTCCTTTTTTTTTTTTTGTCATACGCTGACACTCCAGTGAAACATCTTTGCTCCAAGTCTGTTTGCGCTGTGTGGTAAATGCGCCGGTTGCTCCTTGGCCGGTAAGCAAGCTGTGCAAACCTGCGGGTGCCCTGCAGCCACCGCGTCTCCTTACAGAGAAAGGGCGGCCTCAGCAGGATCGGGCAACAGCGTGGAGGCCAGGGCTTCGTTCTTTCCGGAAGAGAGCATTCTTCTCCTTTTCCAGACACTTTATTTCTTAAGCTTTCTTGTCGTAAACCTAATCACTGAATCCATTTAAAAACAAAGATGTAACCAAAAAGAGCAGTCATTTCAGGAAGAAAACTGGCACAAACAGTGATTAAATGATATGTAAATATAGTCCGGTCTTTTGGGTCCTACATGTATCAGCTTCCTAATTCTCATCTACCTGACAGAACTGTCTTCAGCGACGGAGATGCCTCTCTGTTCCACGTGGCAGTCGTGGCCATGCGTGGCTGTGAGCCGGCGGCACGGGGCCAGCCTGGGGCTCCATTTTAATTTTATTTGTGTTTAATTAATTTAAAATTAAATGGCCACAGGTACCTAGTGGTTACTCTATTGGACAACACAGGTCCAGAATGTGAACATAATGGATAATCTGAAGTCATTATTTAAGTTATCCTTTTTTGAAGGGGATTTTGTCTTTGAAAAATAAATTCTCTTAATCAATCCTAAATATACTCACAACAGCCCCTTTCCCTTGCGCATTGCTGTGTCTGTTAAAAAGGACCGATATTTAGTTGTGTTTAAACACTCACTGCGTGACTCAGTCCTCACCGCAAACCCCCGAAGCCAGGGCGGCATCACACCGGCCTCACAGGCGCACGGACTGAGGCCCAGACGAGTATTTCCCCCGCGGTTACGTGTCTTCAACGTGGCAGGGCTGATCGGAAACCCATGTGTCTCTGATTCCAGGCTATACGGCCTGGACAGTGCTAAGGTGTATTTTTAAGTGCTCGCTATCTTCCAGACTTTGCTTGGCAGACAGTCAGCAGAACAGCGATACAGTTTTAAAGCCCCTGCCACTGCTGCAGTGAGCTGCCAGGCCAACAGGAGCCACAGCCCTGGTCTGGGAGGCCCACCCAGAGCCCCGAACCTGCACACGCACGTGCCTGGGCGCACGCACACTCAACATCTCTGTGCAAAGTCTAAAAAAAAAAAAGCATTATTTTATGACTCCATTCCTTACAAACCTTTTTTAGTAAACAGTTAAATCTGAGCAATTTTTAAAATTTGGAAACACCATTTAAGTGCACGCATGAGCTGGCAGGAAAGTCAGGGCGATGCCCCACGGCTCTGAGACACACGAGCTCCTCAGATCAGCAGGGGCTGCTGGGTATGGGGGCTGTGCTGGCCGCAGGGGTGTCCCTGGTGGTCCAGGGCTCTGCTCCTCCAGGTGTGGCCCACAGGACAGCAGCGACCGCGTCACCTGGCAGGCAGCGAGAAAGAAAATGTTCCCACCCCCCCCACTGAGACCTGCAGGGACACATTGGCGCCTTTACAAGGTCTCCAGGGCATCTGCTAGGCATTTGTGTTTGGAATGGACGCTTTTACGGTGGCAGCTCGTAAGGGCCTCACTGTGGGCACTGGGGATGAAGCCCAGAGTCCACACGAGGTGCTGGGAAGTGGGAGGTTTTCCAGCGGCAAGCCGGAAACCCCGCACAGCCAGACTCATTGAAGGGCGCACCTGGGGAAGCCCCCCCCCCCCCGCCATTTAAAGAGAAAGGTGAGGAAAATAGACAACCTCAACCTTGGGTAAGGTGCTAGAGGATGGAAAGTCTTTCCTGAAATTTCACAAGCAAAATAAATCTCTCATGAGTTTCAGGAGCAGAATTCACATGGCCTCATGTGGCCTGAAAAATCCTTCAGACTGAAGGGGAACAGGTTGTGGGTGCTTCGGGGGCCTGGGATAATGAAGCCAGACACTCTACATCCAGGTCTCCAAAACCTCCCACGCAGCAAGTCCCACTGAGCGTGACCTCGCGCTTTAAACAGTGGCAACAGCATGAGACCTACTCACAGTACAGGCATCGAGTGTAAGAAATAAAGATGTTTGTGAAAAACGAAATGAACTTGTCAGTTACAATAGTGACAGCAAAAAGAGATGCCCAGGCCACTAATACTTTTTAAATTTCCAGGAATTTTAAGGAGAAAAATTATTTTAAAAATTCTTTAAAGACATTGAAGAACCAACCAAAATGGACAGATAACATCACTGATCCTACTAGTCAATATCCCTAATTTAACTATAAAATTACAATGAATTTTTCATGAAAATGTAGGTAATAGAGTAAAGAGCCAGAAATAGCCAAGATAACTTTGAAGAAAACATACAAGGTGAAAAGACTTACCAATCAAATCAAGACTTATTATAAGATTATAGTAATTAAGACGTGGTTATTCATCCATGGAAAGACAAATTGACCAACTAAGCAAAACAAAGACTGCAGCGTTAGCCCCGTGCGTGACTGGAGGGCTGACCAAGGACAAGGTGGAGCTGCAGTTCAAGGGGCGGGTGGCCTGGCAGGGAAATGAGGGACATCGGACACCTACCTCAGTCATACTCAGAGTTCATTTCAACTCACATGTCTTAGACATAAACGGCCAACTACACAATGCTCAGAAAAACACACGCTGAAATTCCTAATGATTTTGGGCTAAGAAAATACTTTTTTTGAATGGCACAAAAAGCAATCAATTTAAAGATGAATTTGAAAATATTTTATCTCTCTAAAATTAAGAACTTCTGTTAATTGAGAAAACACTGTACATTGAAAAATGGAAGATATTTGCAACACATCTAGGGAACAAAGGATTGATATCCAGGATATATAGAGAACTCCCACGAGTCAGTAAGAAAAATTCTACCCAGCAGAAAAACCGGCAAATGATACCAGTGGAAGCGGAAAATGCAGGGCCGGGGTGCAGGAAAGCCTCCTCTCGTTCCTCATTGGGGCAGCGCCGAGTAATCTCACGTGGGGTGTCCAGTTATACTGACTATTGATGCCACTGAAGAACTTTGCCAGAAAAAAAAAAGGGCAATGATAGTAGTCAATAGCAATAGCAGACTGAGATAAACTAGTCCTATCACATTGTAGGACAATTTGGCCGTGGGTTGTGATGTTGGATACTCATTCCTATCAGCAATTCCACTCCTAACTATAAAACCAAGAGAATCTTGTGCTCATAGGCACCCAGAGGCTGCTCCTACCTCTCAGCTTTTCATTAGAGATTATTGTGGTTTGTGAGAAAAATGTGTTGAATCACTAACAACAACAACAACAAAAGCATCAAATGGTTTGACTGGGCTGACAATCTCTAAGCGAGCCAAAATTCTGTAGTGCGTTGAAGTACATTGGCGAACCTGGGAGGATGTTCTAGTCCACTGCACAGTGAAGGGGGATGTTTCTTTATAATGAGATACCTGAATCGGATCGCCTGGGGAAAGCTTTCTCCTCTGCCATATGAGCATGAGAAATGTTCCATATGTGTAGAATCCAACATCCTTGACACTGCTTTGCTTGTTTCCAGGTAAAATACCATGTAACTTTGTAATTCACAACCCACTCCTGTAACTCTATGTATTTGTAATCTATAGTTTTCCCCCATCTTTTTCAATTTTGAAGATGATTGCATAGTTGAAGCGCAGTCATCAGATCTCCCTGGGCCTTTACGCATTGACCGACAGTGTTGACCCATCGGGGCTCTTCCTCCCTCTTTACCTCGCGGACATCCCGTGTGACCCCAGGCCCATTGCAGGGCCCCACATCTCAGACTGGGTTGACTTCCCTGTCGTCTGAACTCTCATTAAGACGCACTATGTCTACCATCGTTTGGTTTTAGGCATGCGCTGCATAAAGCCTTCCTTGCTACTCTCTGTGCTGCATGCCCCTGGCAGGTCTTAGTTTCAGTGTTTCCATCACAGCTGTCACAATAGACATGACTCTAAAACACACAGCCCTCTTCATGGGCCCTGCACTGTGCCGAGGATGTAAGCTTTCCCTTGGTCCTCTCGGTCAGTGATGTCCAATTCCACTGGCTTTTAGTTTTGTGTAGTAGAATGAAGAGGTTCTTACCAACAGCCTAATAGATGCACTACTAAATGTAACTAAGATTTGATATTCTTAAACTGAAATCAACATTGCTACACCCCTGTGTTCATTGCAGCATTATTTAAAATAGCTAAGATATGGATTATTTTAGGTATCCTAGGTATGGATTATACTTAGGATTAACCTAGGTGTCCATCAGCAGATGACTGGATAAGAAAGCTGCGGTGCACCCATGTATACGACGGAGTATTACGCAGACATGAAAAAGGACAAAATCTTTGCAACAACATGGATGGGCCTACAGGGTATTGTGCTGAGTGAAATAAGCCAGTCAGAGAAAGACAAATACCATGTGATCGCACTAATATGTGGACCCTAAAGAACAAACTAAATGAACACACGAAACAGAAACAGATTCATAGATACAGAGAGCAAACTGATGGTTGCCAAGTGGGAGGCTGGGTGGAGGGCTGAGTGAATAGCTGTAAAGGGATTGAGGAGAACAGGTTGGCAGTAACAAAATAATAACAAGGATGTAAAGTGCAGCGTAGGGAATGTAGCCAATAATACTGTAATAACCAGGGATGGGGCCAGGTGGGGCTAGGCTGCCTGGGAGATCACTTCCTAAGTTACAGACCGTCTCATCGCCACGCCGTACACCTGAAACTAATATAAAGTAATACTGAACTCAATTGTAAATGAAAAATTAAATCATCATCGCTTGAGCTTGTTATTGAAGACTCTAAATCAGTATTCTGTTAAGAACTTTGGCAACGTTTTGAACAAGAAAAGCTGGAGTTCCAGCAATTCTGAAGGTGGCTTTTATACTCATTACACTATTAGGGCTGTGTTGAGTTAGGTGATGTTTTTGTTTTCTGATACTCTTGTTTCACTATACATCGTTATAAATGCATTGTTATTGATGGAGTTGTTATGATGGTGTAAATTAATCCCACAACGAGTGGGGGTAGATATCACCATTGATGACCCTTAGCATGTCCTTCCACAGTCCCTGTACTTCAAGACATACACAGCATTGCAGTTAAAAACAGGAATTATGGAGCCTGGGTTCTGGAGCAGGGGTACCTGCAATGGTATCTCCCTTCCCAAATTTTATTGTCTCCACACTTGATTGTATATCCTGTGAATTGTCCTATTTTAATATCATCTAATATACAATCAAAGTAACTCATAAGAAAAACACTAGGCTATATTTACCTCTATAGGCTTCATTAATATTCAAAATGCATATATGCACACATCCCTCTCTCAGTGGGATAGAAAGGAAGATTCCTCTATGATGCTAGGGACACATTTACAATTTCTTTTGTTCTTCAGCTGTTGGCTCCCCGGGAGCCTATTTCTCACGAGGAAGCTCCCCAGATCTTTTGGTCTGTCCACGGTAGAAAGGACCCCAGGCCTCTGAGCGCTTGCCTGTCCAGCAGCAGGACACAGACTGAGCTGCAGGTTCGAGCGTCACCTCCCCTGCGTCCCCCACGACAGACGGCTCCTCCGTGCTGTGTGCCAGTGAGTCCCTTTGATCCCGTCTATAGGAACGACACCTGTGCATACATGATCATTATTTCTAACTTCATCCTGTGTTTGAAGGACTTCGAATCAAACCTATTTTTGTACAATGATCCAGTGCACTCGTTTTACAGTAAAATTGTAAGTTTTGATGGGCTTGTTAGGATTTAATGTGGCAAATAAAAAGTGGTTTACTTTTCTCCACAGAAATGAGAAATAAGTTGTTTAGATTTAGATAATTCATTTATCTCTGGAGATTACTGATATATTCTAAAGTTACACACACACACACACCCCAAGGGATTTGAGGTGGAATCTTTTACCAAAAAAAGGAAAAAGTCTTTATATTCAGAGACTAATAAAAGCCCTTGTTTTGTGTACACCAAAGCCACAGGTCTACTTAGGAGTTGTAGTAAAAGGAAGTGTTCATAATCAGTTACAAAGAAGCATCAGAAACGTGAAGAACTGCAGGTGAATCCCAATCATCATAGAAAACGGGACGGAATGTGCAGCATCTCGTGATAAGGGCCCCTTCACCTGTGTGCCCCCGCCTAATGCCGGTCGCCCCGGAACCATTGCAGGGCCTCCAAGGCCCTGGCGGCCTGTCTGCACGGATTCCCAGTCCCTGGAACACAGGAGGGCAGGAGAGCCCTGGGCCTGCACTTGGGACAAGCTGCCGAGGGACCCTGATGTTGCGTGTCAGAGGGCCACGGCCCCCGCGTACAAAGGCCACCGACACGCACGACGTCATAAACATGACATAAAAATCACTTGCCCTGGCCATGCAGCACATGGCGGTTCAATGATCGTTAATTGACCGTGATTGCTGTTACCCAAGACGTTGCCCTATGTGACTCCAAGCAAGAGATGGCTGTTCATGGGTGTGTCACATGGGAAGGCGCCGGAAGAAAACTGTCGGGTTCTCTCTGGAGAATTCAGTGTTGTTGCAATTCAGGTTTCTACTCCGATGCTGTCAGTGTATGTTATGAAATATTTGATAGCTGAAAGAGCGACTTGGAGGTGGAACGTGTCCTCTATTTCCTACGTATAGACTATAGAGAAGTAGAGAGTCAGAGAATTTCAGTTGAGTCTGGTAAGTGGACAACTCTTTAGAATCTAACGGTGCTATTTTTAAAGGGAAAAGGATAAAGACAAAATCTGAGTATCAGACATTTGTCCCCAGCCTCTGTTTTACACATCTTTTCTGGAAGACGGCAGCAGTAGCCACTCCCCAGTACGACAGCAGGGCTTTGCTCAGAGGCCTGAGGCCATTGGAAAGGCTGGCCCTGCTGACCCCTCCGAGCGCACCTGGCCTGCCCGGGCCTCACTTTGTCCCTGTAGGAAATAAATGGCACAAACCCGTTCAGTAGGACATTAAGAAATGCCCGGAAGCAGTAGCCATTTGGCTTTAGAGCTCAACCTTTAAGTCACTGCGGAGTGATTGTGTGTTGTACCTTCACAGGGATGTTGGGGCGCCCCACCCCTTGAATCCAAGGCCAGATGAGAGATGAAAATCACCCCTGTATTCTCCTGAACCTGCAGCAGGAAGGTAGGAGAAATCTACACTATTTTTTATCTAAAATTCTAAAATCACCTCTTCTTGCCAGCCAGGTGGGAGTATGCGGTATGCTACCCAAACAGAAACCAATTCTATCCCTCAGCTCCTTCCAACCAACCCACTCTTAGTTCAGTAATGAATGGGATCTAGTAAGAATCAGCCCCTTTACCTGAAAGCGTGACTCGGCATGCACGCAGGTCGGGATGAACAGCTTTCAAGGGCACAGGGCCCGGGCTGGTGCGTGGGTTCCAGCCCCAGCTCTGCCACCTCCCAGCCCCCCGGCCCGGAGCCCTTCCTCGCTCCTCTGTTGCTGATGCACAGCGTGAGTGTGAGTGAAACCAGGCAGTCAAGTCAGGCATGTTCCTGGCATAAACAGTCAATAAATATCAGTGGCCAGTGGCATGTATTGGGAATCTGACAAGCCATGAAGCCGTGAGGAAGTCCCTAAGGCCACGGAGCTGCACAGAAAGAAAACTGAAAGTCACGCTCAGGGACAATTCCGTATTGAAAGTAGAATAAGTTTTTAAAGTTTTCTTCACATTACATACAAAGTTACTAACACAGAATCTGATAGTCTTTTCATGGAAGCGCTGGAGGTGTGCTGCTGACCAACGCAGGGAAGCTGTGAATTGTGCAGTGTTTACATCATGGGCTCAAAAGTTCACAGGCTGCAATGAGAAGCCTCAGTGTTTGGTCCCCTGACATTTCTTGCACGAGAGAGCTCTTTCAAACACCGGAGCAAACGGGCTGACCTCAGTCACGCTGTCTGGGCAACTTTTCCTGTTTGCTTAGTTCGTGGGGTTTTTAACTTGGCTTTATTTTTAATTAGATTATGCCACATAATATTCTACTGTGTTAAACTGGTCAGAGTTTAGCTGAAAATGCATCAGATGAATTCTAGGAATTACCTTACTATTTTATAATCATAGTCAGACACAGGGAGATCATCTGAAACAAGTCTTAGGCGTCACCCTAAGTCACCGCCGCCGCCAGCGCCCAGGCGCCTCCAGGAAGCGGGGCCAGGAGCGGAGGCGACTCTGCGGCGCGCGGGGCTCCTGAGGCTTCCAGCTGCCGTCGCGGTGGACAGCGACCTGGGTTGCTTTCCGCGCCTTCGGACTGGCTCCCCGCCCCCTTAGGTAGAGCATGAAGCTGCCTCCGCACAGCCTCGCACGTGCGTGTCTGGACCCAGAGCGGCCTGCAGTCAGCCCGAAGCCCCGCGCGGAGGTGGCTGCACAAACAGCAGGTCACGTCCAGAACCCGTGACTGCCCCTGGGTGCGTGTGGTGGCCATTCGCTGGTTAGGGTGCAGAGCGCCCCCAGGTGGACGGTCTGGGAACGTGGCGACGTTTCGGGGCTCGTGTCCCGGACCGTGTCCGGAGCGCGGTGTGTTGTGCCTGGCGCGGCCCAAGGGCTCCGCTTCCCTGCCGTCGGCAGACAGGTCCCTCGGCAGAGGGGTCCCTCGGCACGCCGCGCGGGGCGGGGCTGGAACGCCTGCGCAGAGCCAGGCTCCCCGCGTTCCCGTTCCCGGGAGGGCGCGCCGGCCGCTGGTGCGCCCGTTTGCCGAAAGCGTTGGAACCGCCCGCCCGGAGGCCGCCCTGCCCGGGATAGGTGACAGGGACGTCGGCCCGCCTGGCTCTCTCCGCGCCTCTGACAGTTGGAAGAGACACTTATCATCAGAACTTCACGTGTGCCAGTTGTCACCCGGGATTAGGTCGGGTAGCAGCAGTTTACGGGGCCTCCGATGCGCCCCGTCCTGGGACGCACGTGCCGGGAGCAGTTTCAGCGCCCGAGCGCCCCCGTAATTAAGTGCCGACTCTCCAGCGGGGCTGTCAGTCTCCGCAGCAGCTTTACTGCTGAGGGCGCGGAGTCCGGTTTGGCGGTTACTGTGGGGAGGGGAGGGGTTGGTTTTCATCGTGGGGGGGGGGGGGGGTTGGTTACGTTGACATAGTTCACTGACAGAATCTTTGAGTTTTAGTCCAAGTTTTATTTCAGATTTTAAGTTTCCACTTTCTAAAATTTTCACTTTCTAAAAGATGAAATCCTTCAACATTTGCTTTGTTCCTCAGTGAGACATCTTTCCAAAGTATCGTTAACCGATGGTTCTTTTGGCCATTTTATACAGTTATTTATTTGGTTGTTTTCCTTTTGACTTAAGGGAGAGAGAGGGAGACACAGAGGCGGGGAGAGTGAAAGAGAGGTCAGATACAGGTAAGCGTGTCCGGGCCAAGGCGACCACGGCCCACAGGGACACTTTGGGGTGACTCTCAGGGGAGGCGCTGAACACAAGGAAGTGTGGCCCCGCCCCACAGTCTTTACTGGAGCTATATAATGACGATATGGTGTGTGTCTTGTAATTTAAAAGGTACTTTTCTGCACCATCTTGTTTGTTTCTCATATTCATGTAAGGAGGACAGTCAAAAGGTTATTACTGTTCGGGAGTTCTTTAAGGGAAACTAAGTGTCCGTGAGACTTGCCTGCACGGCAGAACTGGGTCTCGCGCACGGTGAAGGTCCCCGAATCCCTCGAGGGGTGGGGCGCCGATCCGCCCTGGGCCAGCTGGGCTTGAAAGAGCTGCGGGGCCTCTGGGCTCCGCTTGCTGTTCACGTAGCCACCGTGCCAGCTTGTATCCTTGCTACAGAGACCCCTCATCACATCCCATCGCAATTCGGGGCTCTGGTCTGTTTCTGAGCGGCCTTGAAGATGCTCTGGGTCAAAAACGTGGCTGCTCCGTGACTTCTGCCCATGTATAGACTTAACTGTTTTGAGATGGCCATGAAGTACTCAGTAAATCAGATCAACTGCACACACCAAGTTACGTGTGTTCTTTTACGTGCCACTTGTCCTGGGACCTGTCAATTCATGAGTGCACGCTTGTTCAGCGGCAGAAAAGTATCGCTGATGAAAAGCACACTCGCCTTTGGATGCCTTTCCCTATCACATTAAACTGTGTTAAATTGGGAGCATTTGTATGGGGTTAGGGTGTCCTGTGCGTCTCCTGCTGTGTGGCTTGGCTGCTAAGGCCACAAGGAGCAACGTGATGAGGTGTCTGAAACACTCTTAATTGGGCTCATTCCATTCATCGCGCATAGAAGTCTTTATCATAATGTGGTTTTTACTTTTTAAAGAAATTGTTATATCTCGTGCTGTATTTACAGAGGTTGTTAGCTGTTTCCACGCAGTTATGACGTTTTAAAAGATTGATTACAAGACCAAGTGCCCCCGCACGGCACCGTTTAATTGAAGACTGTGGTTGGTAGGAGCCTGAGAAAGTTCTCAGGCTCTCCCCATGTTTCCTGAACCCCTGCTAATCACAAACAGGGGACTGCTTCATTTAAAAATGTTAAAAGACTGAACAATCAGCCTTCCAGTCACCAAAGCATCCCATTACTGGACAGCAAATTACTTCTCTCTCAGGCCCGGTCTCCTTGTTTTCTCTCGTTTGCGGGAGCCGAGTCTCATCCATCTGCATAATTGGACCTTCTCTCTTTCTCCCTGAGCCAGCTCTTGTGGGAATGCGGTTGTTCATCAGGGCGTCCGTGGGCAGCCTCTGTGTCCCTGGACGGGCGCCTTGTCCCAAAGTGGGGACTCGGGCCCAGGGGCCCCAGCCCGGTGGGCGTGGCTGTGATTCCCGCTCCACCCTCACCCTGGGGTGGTGGGCGGCCATTTGTTTTAAACTCTCTGCTCTTCTGTTTCTCATCTATAGCAAAGGCAAAATAATGTTTACTCATAGAAATGTTTCTAGAATAACACTTTTGAGAACGGTCACATGATGTCCTCAGCACGCACACCTGGCGCGCGGCGGCGCTGACTCTGCGCGGGCTGTGGCGCGGCCATGGCCGTCATCCCACGGCTCCTCCTCCGCCTTGGACGGAGCCCTGGGCTCGCCCCCATCGTGGGGCCAACGTGGCCCCTGGCGGGGGGGCCGTCCTCTCCTCCCACAGGAACCGACGCGACCGGCTCAGTCCCCAACAGCCCTGCCCCTGGGACAGTGTTCAGAGCACGCGGCCTCGGGGACACCTGCCCAGGGAGGTGGGGGGTCCCTGGCAAACCACCCGTTTTCACATTTCCTGTTTGCTCTTCAACAGGCTGTTCACACACTTTGTTCTAAGACACCAAATTCACCCTCAGGATAGTGGGCTGAGCCTGTCACCCAGTGGAGCACCTCCCTGGGATGGAGCGGCCAGGAGCCCACCCGTCCTCAGTGGGGAGGCTGTGCGGAGGCGGGGATGCGGAGCCCGCCTGTCCAACGTCAGGTCTCGGCCTGGCTGCTCCCCAGCTGGGCACCCCAGCCTCGTCATCTGGAGAGCGGGGTGACTGCAGAGGGACCTGTCACAGGTCACTGTGAGGAGACAATGCAGGCAAAGCCCTTCTTCCCGCAGGCCCGGCTCCCAGCACGTGGTCAGGATGTGGGGCCGTGGCTGTGCCCCAGTCTGGGACTACGCTGTGTCCCCACGAGGTCCAGCCCCCACACACGGTCAATGGGAGACGGCAGTCAGGCCATTGTGCATTGGGGACAAGAGGGACCAGAGAGAGTCTATCCTCAAGTTCACTTACAGATAAAAAGGCAAGAGAAGTCCTCAGAACAGAGCGGCCCGAGGACCGGTCACTCTAGTTTGACCACGAGGATGTCCACCACACTGTCGTCTGTTGGGGGGCAGGCTCACAGGGCCTGGCTCACAGGGAGCCGGCCGCATCGGAAGGCGCTGAACCTCCCAGGCAGTAGCTTCTCCGATTTTAAAAATCAGGGAACTTGTCCCCAGATTGTTGGCCCATTCTTTTCTATGATGATTTTCCAGAAATTGCAAGAATCAAAATATGGTTGTCATGCATGCATGGTTGGGGGGAGGTTCCCGAAACAGTGACTGGGTTGGACCAAGATGGAAGCGTGGACAGGCCACGTTGCTTTAGTTTTTCAAAGCGCAGAATAAAGCAGTCCTCGAGGTCCGAGCTCTCCTCGCGGCAGCCTGTGGCTGCGCACACTGGCGGATATTTAGCTTCATGTCCCTCAGGTGCCCGGTGGCCACAGGCCAGTGGCGGCCACACTGGGGAGGTGACAGAGAAGTCTGGGGGTGGAGTCTGAGGAGGACTCTCTGCCAGTTAGTAGAAGAGGCGCTAAGGGTCAGAAGTACCACCAAGAAGTGTTTTCAAAAGTGCATCGTGGGCTTGCATGACGATAAACAAAGTAACAGCCCAAATGCCAGAGAATTTAGCCCCACCCCAGCATTCACTACGCAGTGAGGAGCCTGTCCGCTGTGATGTGAAAAAGATCTAGAAGGAAAATGATCCCGAAGATTGGGGGCGGGGGGTCGGGAGAGGGTGGAGTGAAACTCACTCTGTTGGACGCTCACCGGGGTTTCTGACTTGTTCGCGAGCCCCTGGAAGTATCTTCAGCTTTGAGTCACAGCGGGGGCTCCCCAGACAGCGCCTGTGCACCTGCATTGCACTCAGAAGACGGGCCACACCACGGCCGCTGGGGACCCAGAGCCCAGCTGCTCAAGGCTGCATCGTCAGCGGAAACGTGCACGCGATACAATGTCGCCACTCCCCAGAATGAACTTCAAAGAGAAGATACATGTTTATCTGCTTAGATTTTATTTTGGCAGTAAAATATCTAATGATTATTCAATTTGGTCTGAAGCATAAAATACCGCCAGGAGTTCTGTGTGCTTTGAAATCCAAGCTGCACTCTGCCTATTGCATTTTCACCGCGGACTGAACTAGTTAATAACAGTAATTTCCAGCCGCAAAGTCAGCAAGGAAGCGTTGGCACGTCGCCCCCGCAGCTCTGACCTTTGCCAGTACCGATAATCCTCATGCTGAAATTGCGCCTTAGAGTTTGCACAACGCTTCCGGGCAGAGGGTTTCACAGGAAGTAGCCCACTTTCTTGTGTAACAGCTAAGAAGCAGACTGGGGAGTTTGGGGCATTTTAACTGAGAAACTGGAAAACCGGTGTGCACAGCATGAAGTCGTCTGTTCAAAGATGCACGCGCGTGCAGAGCTCACATCCCTTCCGCCGGGCTGCGCGGCCTCCCTCAGCGTCTCGGAACCTGCATCGGTCGCTGCCACCAATTTCGACCCCGACTGGGAAAGAGAATAACGAGGAAATGGGCACAATGAGGGACAGGAGAGAGAACAATTTATGCCCGTACAAGTATCTGGGTGGACACCACAGAGGCGCCTACCCATGCGTGGGGGTCCGGTGCACCGAGGATGGCGGTGCAGCGGGTACGCTCGGGCCACCGGCTGGACCCACACGTCGCTGCTCAAAACCACGCGCAGTTACGTCAAAGCCGAGGAGGAAATGACGCCACCGGGAGGTGCGACCAGTGTGAGCCTCGTGAGGCTGCTGCCGGGGCCGTACGGTTCCCGCCTGACAGTAGGTTTGTGTGTCCCCAGGTAGGCAGGTCGATGTTGAAATAGCGACAAGAAGCGCAGGGCAATAGCAGAGTAAACATGCAAAACCGCACCACGGTCGGTTAACTCCGTCACCCGGTGCTACGCGCGGCGCACGACCGCGAGTGCCGGGCGCCCATCCGGCCGGCGGCGCCCTGGGTCGGTCCGCACCGGCATCGCCACGCACACCTGCCTGACGGGCTGCGCTGCGACGCTGTGCGGCCTGCGGCTCCGCCAGCCAATGGGGGTCGCTCAGCGCCGTCGTCACGGCGGGACCGGCGGCGTCTGTGCCGTCGCCTGCGACGCCCTTACACGGGGTGCGGCTGGAGTGCCCGCTGCTGCTGCTGCGAATGCCAAGTGTGTCTTCGACACTGAGTTTGCTGCCCTTGAGGCTGTGAACTCTGTCGCTCCGACCTGTCTCGCCTCGTTTCGGTTCCCACCCGCCCCCTTCCGTTGACGTCGGATCCCATTTCCTCTCGGCGCTCGCTGCTCAGGGCGCCGCCACACCTTTCTCTTGCGTATTGGGGTTTAGTTCCACCTGAAATATTTTAACATTTTCTTCCGGTTTCTTCGGTGAGTCATTTTGTAAAAGTGTTCTTCAAATGAGGCTTCAGAATGCCATTCAATTTTCCCTTCCCTGAATGGCAATTAGGTTTCAATAGGGTGCCTGTTTTGTTTTCTTTCTGGTGGGAGCGGAGATCTGCCATGTTTACAGTGTTTACCAATCAGCAGGATGCCCTTGGCCCCGGCTACTGTCCGTTTGATTAAAAATCTAATCACCTGCTCAGATCTGTGCGTGGACAGTGAATTGATGTGCTGCACCGTTCTTGGCGCTGCTCCCGGGGTCTCCTCTGTGGAAATTAAGAGGCGTCTTTCATCCCACACCCTGCAGCTCTTACCTTTAAATTAAAGCCCTGCTGCCCGTCTTCCTCCCCCGCCCTCCCGCCTCGGCCCCCAGCCTCGCTGCTGTGTGCCTGAGAGTGGCGTGGCTCGTGGGGTGCAGCGCGGTCTCGGTGCAGGCAGCTCTGTTCACAGCCCCCACCTCCCAGCCGCTGTGTTCTTGTGTGGGAAAAGAGGCCCACACCCTTTTTTTTTAAGACTATTTATTTTTAGAGAGGGGAAGGGAGGGAGAAAGAGGGGTAGAAACATCATTGTGTGGTTGCCTCTCGCGCACCCCCTACTGGGGACCTGGCCCGCAACCCAGGCCTGTGCCCGGACTGGGAATCGAACCCTCAACCCCTTGGTTCACAGGCCGGCGCTCAGTCCACGGAGCCGCACCAGCCGGGGAAAATACTCTTGAGATTACCTGTAAAAGCAACAACTGAGTGGCAATCTAGGATCCTGGAAATTGGATACAGAAAGCACACTGTGTAAGAAAGAGGGAGAACAAGAGGAGAGAAAGCAAGGAGGCGGCTCAAGGACACAAAGGCTCTTCCGTCTCTTTTCAGTCGTGAGAAGCTATTTCTCTGTCATGAAGCCTCCATTTATTTTTTCTTCAATCCAATTCCATCAGCTTTATAGTTAGTGGAAATTCCACTCATTTTCTAGCAATAGGTTGTCTGTCAGTCTTAATTTTTGGTGATGTTGTGAGTTTTCCTGTGTCTTAATAGGTGCTTTAGAGGGGAGAGTGGGGAGAGCGCCCCAGGCAGTCTGGCCGGGCGCCACATGGATGGGGGCCTGGGGCTTAGCTGTGCGCTCAGAGGCGGCGGCGGCACTGCCCACTTTTCCCGTCCTGAGTGGGCCTGGGCCACGGCGGCGCTGTTGGTCTTCAAGGTCAGATCCTGAACCAAAAGAATGATGCCAGCTTCCTGATACCCTTCTAAAAACAAAAGTTTGCTTTGACATTAGTTTATTTTGTATGTCCCACAGCCTAGCATTATATTGGCCCAAACTTGGTATGTCTGTGCACTTCATTACGAAGGCAAAAATCCGTATTCTGCTATTGGATCATGCATTTCTTCCTTCTCCCTTTATGATGTCACAACACGTGATTCATTCTGAGTTTAAATCATCTCCCACATCTTTAAAGAGTCACCCAGGGTTGAGCTTCTAAATGACATTGTGCCAAATTCTCCCAGAGGCTCTGAACCCCATCAGCCCCCAGGCGCTGCCTGCACGGTGGGCGGCCTGGGTGGGCCGCGGAGCCGTGTCGATGAGGATCGGGGTCGGGTAAAGGCGAGACTTCCCCTCTTGCTTCGACACGCTCCAGCCTCAGCAATGTGTGATCCTCACTTCCTACACTGAAGACTCTGCCCTTAGACTGGGTTCTTTATGCAAAAACATCATGTTTAGCACTTGAATAATTTGTGAAACCAATAGGCTCAGCTATCTCCTGGCTGGTTAGAGGATTTAATGCAATTTGTCCTTAAAGAAAAAAAATAAAAACCTTTCCATAATATTCCTGAAATGAATACTATTAACTGTGTATAAATATGCTAATTATATGATAAACAGGGAAAGCATAATATGGTAGGAAGGTGAGTGTACTTGAGAGTCAGAACTAATTAAGATCCATCCCTGTGACCTTGAAACCGTTACTAAGTCTCAATTCCTTCAGCCAAATAAGGCCACCCCGCCCCGCTTTGCTCACTCAGCAGGTTTGGGAAAGGCCAACTAACAGGCACGTGGCAACACAACACGCTGTGCGAGCTGAAAACACTGGATGTGTGAAAAACACTGTCACGCGCACGTGGCAGCGGCACGAGTTTTGGCAACTCTGTTACTTCATTTAAAAAATCAGCTGGGATGTATTGAGGATCGTTATCCCAGGACTAAAAACTAGGCATCCAGCATAAAATAGCGTCTTGCCTGCTTTAATATTTTTCACTTAACTAGGTTGGTATTTAGTAGCCCAGAAGTATACTGTGAGTCCTTCTAGAACTATTAAACCGTGCGCCGCTGTCCCCCACGGGATCGATGCACGAGCCGAACGCAAGGCTGCGGCAACAGGGGCCCCTGGTAACGTTTCCCAGAGTGTCCGAGCCCCGTGCTCCGCCCCGTGCTCCGCCCCGCCCACAGCACACTCGGCGACTTGGAGACCTTCACTTAGGTGCCTTCGAATGGAGTGTATTTGCAGTACCTGTAGTTTTTAGTATCAAATCATTCTTGATTCAGACTTTGGGCTGATGGTTGTTTCTTAATTGCTCAGATTTTTTAAATTTAATTAGCTTTGGATGGCAGAACAGATGGTCTCTGAATCCGTTGGTGCTGAATCTATGTGATAATATATTTTGGTTCTGTCTAATGGTGTGAGTCTTTTCTAAATTCTCTCATTAAAGCACTCTTAGTTTCTCAATTTTTTTTTCTCTTTTTATTCAAGTTGTGTCAAGGGCCATGTGAAATAAACATGAATTTTTAAGTTGTTGCCTTGGCCAAACTCAGAATCAAATATGATAGCTTTAGAGTTAATATATTTAGTTTTGCATAGTTAAGATTATGTGCACCCAATAACACTCACTCAATACAAGAGAATCTTCCCTTAATCAATGTGATAGAATCAAAGAACTTCCTCACCCACGTGGTCAGCACAAAGGGGCTCTGGCCTCAGGGGTCAGTCAGGAAGGGAAACAGTGCTCTGCTTCTCTGCCCTCAAGGGACCAAAGCCTAGGGGGTTGCTAATGGCTGTATATCAAGCTCATTATCACACTACTGATCAAAGAATTCCAAACTAGTAAAGCGCCTCGCAGGGTGTCCAACCTTTGGGCATCTCTGGGCCCCACTGGAAGAAGAGGAGTTGTTTGGGGCCACACATGAGATATATTGCAACATGTAATCGTAAAAAAAAATCATGTTTTAAGTAAATTTACAGTTTTGTGTTTTGCTATATTCACAGCCACCCTGGGCTGCACACGGCCTGTGGGCCACAGGTTGTACACCCCTGAGAAAAGCACACTCCCGAGTGTGTGTGAAAGAAGCCTGAACAGTAGGGGGGTGGGGAGTGTCTGACAAGTCTCCAGGGAGAAGTGTCTAATCTGAGTTTGTGCTGATGAGTATCAGTGCACTTGCTTATTAACTTCCGGCAAATAAACACACAGTTTTAAAAACTTTTTTAAATCTTTAAACAATGGATTACGCATTGTAGAAGAAAGGATTTTGAACTGCAGGGTAGATCAGAAGACCTGTGTAGATTAAAGAGAAGACTGTGAAGTGGAAAACGTGACAAAGATGAGGAGATTAGGGTAAGTAGAGATCCTGAATTAAAAATAACGAGAAGAAAACACCCGAAGAGGCAAATAAGTGTCATGATTTTTCTAGAAGACAGGAATAAATGCTTAGTGGAGGACCACACAGCCGAATGAAAACAGAAAAATCAGTAGCCCAGCCAGAGCGTCAGCGTGAACCAGGAGAACAGGACAAAGGAGGCCCCGCGGTGCTGGGCTCGCCCAGCAGGACGCACAGCAGGGCCGTTTGCGGAGGTGGTGGCGGAGGCAGCCGTGGCCGGACAGGAGGCGGGGCTGCCCGGCTCAGTGCTGCGAGCCTCACAGCCAGTCATGCAGTGAAGCCTAGTGGCAACTAGGCACACGCGTGTGGGTCTGGGAAGAGGCCAGGGTGGGAGAGGCTTAGTTCTCGCGTGAGGAGGTGTCAGGTGGAGTCGTTTGTGTAGGTCCAGCCGCCTACGACAAGGACTAAGATCAACCCAGACTTTCTGGAACTGCATCCAGTGACTGACAGAAGTGAACATACCTGCAAAAGAGACAGGAAAGGACCACCAGGACAGGTAAGACCAAGGGGACGTGTCCCAGCCAAAGCCAACACTGAGAAGACGTTCTTGTCATTCTCCTGCGTGGCGATGCCTAAGACGGCCCCCAGGCACTAGGGTACAGGAGCCCAACATTCGCCCCCCCGCATGGAGTGTCTGGCGCAACTCACCTTCTTAAACATACGCTGTGCGTGGGCATCAGGGGTCCTCTCAGAGATAATGGGAATTGTACGCATGGACTTTATTTCCCTAGAGATCTTGCTAGCAACAATTCTCAAGATCAGGGATCTGCACACTTTCCTGCGAAGGACCAGATAGCAAATGTCAGGGGTTGGGCTCTGTAGGTCTGTTATGACTCCTCAGCTCTGCTGCTGCAGCACGACGGCGGCCACAGGAAACGCAGGGACGCCGAGAGTAGCTGAGTGCCGGCGAGACTGTTCACGGAGATGGCTTCGGTTTGGGGCGGCACCGCCAGCGGGCCGGGCACCTTCTGCCTGCTCCCTGTGCACAGCTAGCATCTGTGCACATAACCGGTTTTTATTTCCGTATTTCTTTTAGGTAAGAAAAATGCCTTGATTTTAACCAAAATAAACTAAACAATGAGATGCAAACCACGTGATAGGAAAAGGTAGATTTAATTAGAAAAATAACTGCCAACTCTATAAAGGGCAACTGGAAAATATGCACGGCAGTTTTTTGATGGAGGAATATGCCTTACGTGAGCCAAAAGAGAAATGACATAGGAAATCGATCTGAGAAGAGAAGAGCTATAAAAGAATTCATGATGCGCGTAATAAAATGAAGGTGTCATTCTTTTTGGAAGTATCAAGACGTTCACACGAATACTTTTGAACAGTTCTGTGGAGGAAGGGTAAGGAAGAAACCCCCCAGTGAAAGCCCATGCGTGTCCACACGAGCACACACACCCAGCTGCAGCTCGAGTGAGTGGGGCTTCAGGAATCTGGGAGAACAGCACCTGTAACAATGACAGATGCACTATGATTTTTAAAATAAATCTTCAAATATATGTTAAACAAGGCAAATCTATTCATCTATCCTGTGTGTTCTCCCTGCTGCAATTAGATTAATTAGTTTGTTTACAGGAAAGGGCATACACGTCCACCTTCTGCCCACTGTGCTCAGTTCACATCCTGCTAATTACACGGAAAATGAGTGAGAGGCTCTCGAGGCAGAGAGCAGAGGAGACTGGCCCGACCTGGGGGCCCAAGGGCAGCGGGGCGGTGAGCCCCGGGGACTGCTTTTTGCCTCCCACGACCCAGATGCCTTCAGGCCAAAGCAGCTGGCACCTGTAGGCACGGAGGGCTGGTGAGAACAGCAGCAGCACAAAATGAAGCCCCCCAAAGCCCAAAGGACCAGGGAAGGGCCGCTCATGGACAGAGGATGTCCCGACCCATGTGCCCCTGCAGCCCACCCCAAGGACGTACCCGCGGCTCCCTGCATACCCACGGTCGCAGCGGGGACAGCCCTCCCTGCCCCGCCCCGCAGCGTGGGGCCTGACGCCCCCCACCTGGGAACGGCAAGGCACCCCTCCTCAATGCTCAGGGCCGGGGGCCGCCGCTGCGGTTTTGGTGCTGGGGGCAGAGCCAGTGCTTGACGCCCACCGGCCGCCGTCCCGGTCAGTTACTGTCACACAGGCAGCGCTCGCCGTGCGACCTCAGCCAGCGTGTTCCGCATGTACTGCAGGCCACGCATATCATGTATTTTTTAATTTTTTTAATTGATTGATTTTAGAGCGAGAGAGAGGAACATCGTGCACTCATTGGTTGATTCCCGTATGTGCCCTGACCAGGGATCAAACCTGCAACCTCGGCACAGCAGGACGGCGCTGTAACTGGCTGAGCCGCCCGGCCAGGACCATAGGGTCTGTACTGACCCGCCTTTTACGACAGGGTACCTGAGGACAGCAGGTTCTGTGCATATGGTGTTGGCTAAAAATTGCGTAGAAATAGACAATCCTGAATTTACAACTGGAGTTGGATCAGCAATACGACCTTTGATGTAAGACGGCTAGTGCTCTGTCTGTATTAAATGCCATTCTCGATCTCCCAGGATTACCTCTTTACCCGTAAAAAAATGTTGCAAACATCGAAGACGTGCATTAGTCAAATACTAGGTTTTGGTAATGGTGTTCCAAACGCCTAAGTTAGGAACTTTATCTCTCGTTCACTCCTTAACCTTCAGAAGGTACAGCAGTGTCTGGGATTTCCGGCTTCTTGGTAAATAAAGGTGAAAAAATAGTGGAAAACCTGACTTAAAAACATAGAAAGAAAGCGGGGAGGCAGGGAACAGAATGAGTGGACAATCAAACCCCCACCTCATCCAAATACTTCAAGATTATTCTTTCCTGTTATAAAGGTGTGGATCTACGAGAGCCTCCCTTATTTGTCACAAGTGGTCCCCAAACGATGACACATCAGGAGGTAGTTTTTCTACCTTCACCAGGGAAAGGTCAGCTGAGAACTGCCCCCAGGACCTGCTCTTTCTGTGACAGGCCTTCTCGGCGACTGTCAGCAGCCCGTGGGTCTGGCCCCGCTCCACGCCACGGGGAAGTGCCAACCGCCACCAGCCCACGGCCGCCTGCTCTGCCCGCCGGGCCTCAGGCAGGCACGCCCCTCCCCTTCCCAGGCCAGCAGGCTGCTGCCTGGTGGCAGGTTTGATTGCTCCTCTGTTGGGATGGGCTAGAGGGAGTGACCTTTGTCCTGTCCTTTCAAGGCGTTCTGATCCTTCCCCTTTAAAGAGATGACATTGTGCCTTGTTCTTCTCTGACATGTGCCAACACGATGCCCATCAGCCACACTAGACAGCAGCAGGAGCGAGAACAAAACGGGGCGCTCAGTAAATGTTCCAGGTGACGCCCCGACTTACCGCAGGCTTAGCTATTCTGCCCCGACTAGTGCTTTTCTCTCCGGGCTGTCCAGAAATTATAAGATCTCTTACATAATAGCATCTGAGGAAGAAATGATTTTATCTGTGTGACTTATTATGGAAACCCAGTAATATTATCCTTGTGTTTTAATATTTTTTAAAATTTTAATAACTTTAATTACATTTTCTGTTTTTAGTAAATAGATAATGAATTCTAGCAGAAGGTAAGGGGACACGCTGAGGTGTCAACTGTGGGGAAATGAATGAGGAAGATCACGTGATTTAGGAAACTGGTTATAATCCAATTTCTATATAAGAATGTTTAATCTTATAATTATTTTTCTTTTAATTACTGCTTAAAGATTTGCTGTTACTGTGGAGTATTGAGACCATAGCAATAATTCACTAAATAATCGAGGGTTATAGGGGACACTTCCATAGTGAATATTAAAGGTACGTCAACAAAATAAATACAACAAAACATAAATTATGATGTTACTCACTTTCTTATGCCAGTGGCCAGAACATCAAGAACTAAGCTTTCAGAGATACAATGGTCATCTCTCTGAATATCCAAAATTTTAAAATTTTATGATTTATAACAGATGGATCCCATTATTTTTTAAACGTGCTGAAGAACTTGTTTTGCTTCTCCCAGAGGAGGTTTCTGAGCGCTTAATTAGAGGCCTCGCCGCCCCGCCATTAAGTGCAGAGCAGCACGTCTAATGCGAACACTCACATGTAATGTCACTCATTAGTCTTTAATGAAGAGAAACTTATTCTTTCTCTGAAGAACAGCTGTAAAAATAGTATCTGTCACCTCCAAAATTATACATTCCCAAGATTATTAATGTGCTTTTAACGAGTTTGAAATGCATCTTTGCCGCAGACGTCCTGCCGTTTCTCCCTCGCTGGCCTCCGCCATGAGCGCTTGACCGGAGCCCGACGTCCCGACGTGTCCCCGCCCCGCGTCCCGCGGGCCCCACCGCACGGGCGGAGCCTGAGCTCCCGGCCGGGGTGCAGAGCAGGCGGGACACGGGGCTTCGCGGGATCCGGTGGCGCTTCCGACTTCGTACAGCTCCCGGGCCTCTTCCCTAGGCCCTTGGCGACAGGAATGTTGGTTTCAGCGCCTGTGCTGCTGCCTGGCTCTGGGGGTGGGGCGGCGGGGCCGGGGCCGGGGAGCACAGGCTGCCTTGACCGGTGCAGGGCCCCTCGCCGGCCGGGCGCCCCCTGCCGGCAACCTGGCCACCGTGCACTGCCGTCGGGGAATGCCCATGTGGAATTGGCACATCCGCGCGTTGGCCCTCCGAACCTACGGTCGGGCCCAAACCACCCCCCTTTTCATTACGACATGAGAAGCATGTCATTCTGTAACAGCGACATCACACCCAAGCACACCATGTGACATTTTAGGTGACATGTTCACATTAAAACTGTAAATAGTTGCACCCGCCTTATTACCCTACCAACCCCACTCCAGCGGGCCTCGCGTCTGTGGGCCCCTGCATTTATTGTCGTTTTTAAACACAAAAAAATGCTCATTGGTTCTGCTAATACGCAGCAAAACATCCAGACAATTTTTTTTTTAACTTTTTTGAGAATGGCAATCAATTACCCACACCTGTCCAAATAGCCTTATCTCAGGCTTTGGCAACCAGGCATCTGTATTTCTTTATTGAACTTTTGAGAATTCATCTAGGAGATTCAGTGTCACATAGCTACATTTTTTGTTATATTTTCAAATGTATGCCAACCTTGTTAAAACACAGTTTATCACAAAGAAAATTCAACATGAAGTACCTCCTCAAAGTATGTCCAACACACTTTAATTACAGAAGCGACTAAAAGGTTCTGTCGCGGACCCACCCATGGGCGCGCTGGCCTGGCGGCACAGCTCCTCGAATGCCAAAGCAGCGCGGCTCTGTTCACTTGTTCATCTGGCAAATATTTATTCAGTCTCTCTTGTAACAGACACATGCTGTGTTCCAGAGACACAGTCGTACAGTCTCCCATTTGTGTATATAAATACATATATTTCACAAGAATATTTGTGTATTTCCTCCTATATGGGGAATATGTTGCTCTTTACACTGTAACCACTTCATACATTTTCCTTGCATCGGGCATCTGAACTACAGCAGCACCAGCAAGGTGTCGCTTGGGGATGCACGGCCAGACCTGGGCCAGGGCCCGAGCTTGTGTCCGGTGTGACACTCACAGCCCAACTCGGGGGCATCCAGGACCACACACTGTTGTGTGGGTGGAATAAACGCAGTCAGGCGAGGGCCTTCATTTTAAAGTGATCTGAGCATTTACCTCTTTACTTAAAACTATTTTGACACATGAAATTTCCACGGAAAATGTAGAACACGTTTTGTAGCTACTCTTGTTTCCTGAATGTGTTGCGAGGCATTGCCTATGCAAGGCCGGCCGTCCTGAAAGCCCTTTTTCCAGCTTCCTCCTCTATGTTCCCGCCCTCTCCGCTGCCCCCGCCCCTGTTCGGACAGCCTCAGTTCTGCACTTCCCTGTCGCAGCTCTGCAAAAACTTTTCAGCTTCCCCTGCGAGCTCCCCCTGGACAAGCGACTGCTCATGAATCAGTCTTCCCTCTGCATCTTGTTACCATTTTATGGCAAGACAATGCCGTCACTTTATTGCACTTCGTTGTTTCAAGTCTGGCCGCTATGGAAGCCTGGCGGCTGCATTGTGCTACCTCCAATGCAGTTATGTTCCACACACAATCTTACAAGAGGAATTAAAATAAGTCGCTTTTATCCTCAGTCTTCTGGGAAAAAGGTCAAAAGGGAAGTTACATTTCTAAAACATAGAGAAATTTTAAAAATACCTGTTGCTCAGCTCTTTGGCAATACATGGCATCTTGTGCACAGGATTGACAATATCAAAGAATTGTTTTGGTCAAACGTCAAATGAGGAAGATGTCCTAGTTTGCTAGAGATGATGAAAACAGAGTTAAAGGGACAGATCATCGGGCCGCGAAAAAGAAAGAAAGGGGGGGAGGTTCATGGGAGGGAAACAAGGCATTTGCGAGGTGTGGAAGCTGGAACCTGTGCTGCCATTTATTAGGATGCTCTGCTTGCTTGTGACCCAAGTTTAATTCAGACTGGGGGGCGCCTTCAGACACAGCTGGATCCAGGGGCTGAAACATTATTTTCAGGGGTTAAGCTCTGGCTTCATCCTCCACAGCCCTTTTCCGACAGTGGACCCTGCAAGGGGAGGTCTACAATCAGCCAGATGAACTCCCAGTAGCAAGAAGCCTCCGTCCCTAAAGCTCCAGCAAGAGTTGCAGGGTTAAATCTTATCCCAGGCGTGGGACACGCCAGTGAAGTCTATGACCCGGCTAAGACCGGGTCTCACGCGTGTCCAAGGGGCTGGGACTTTGACTGGTCTCCACGGAGCTGCAGGACTGAGAAGGGAGGTGGAAGCCAAGGAGCCCCCCAGGAAGGGGTGCAGAGGCCGATGGGCGGCCCCAGATGCGCACTGCCCTGCCTAGGAAGCTGGGCGCCCAAGATGGACAACCTCGTCTCCCAGCGGCTTCTGTGCAGAAGTGCCCAAATGGCGCCCGGCAGGAAAAGGACGCATTGCCCGTCTCTTCCGGGAAGCCCTCCCGTCTGCCTTTCAGAGATCTGTGTTCCCGCCGTCCCATTTCCACATCGACAGTGTGGACCCCGTCTTTGAAACCGCAGCCGCCCTGCTCAGCGGACCCTGCAGAGGCCCTGACGCAGGGCGCTGGCTCTTGGCTCGGCTTCTCTGCCCTGTGTCTCTCTGGGAGTGAATAGATGGCGCCCGCCAAGCAAGCGGGCACATGCGGAGCCGCTTGGAGAGCTTGCAGTTTATTGCGCTTCCCACGTGGCCATGTTTGTTTCCCGCCCACCTACCCTCGGTGCCGTTGGAGGATGACTGTGCAAGCTCAGTGTCTTCGCAGGGGTAGGCGCTTCCCTCCCACCGATGTGGCTCCCGAGAGGCGGTCGCCTCCACTTGCACGCACGCCCTCCTCCCGCTCGGCCTGGGGCTCCGCTTGGCCACTGTGGGGCCTCCTCCCCTCGCCCCCAGGCGGCCCCTTCGGAAACTCGCCTTTGTCTCTCTTGCCCTCCCCGCATCACCGCAGCCTGCTCTTGGTGGCCATTGCCCGAACCCCACTCATGATCAAGGCCTACCTGGCAGCCTGGCTCTCGGGCCTACCCGTCCTGCTGAGGCTGCGGGCTTGTTCCCACTGATTACAGATTCTCCAAGCTCGGCGCCTTCCTCTCCGTAATAAGGAAACCCTGCAGCAGCAGCAACAACTGACACTGAAACAAAGGCGCCAGGCATCATGCTCATTTTTTTACGAGAATTATCTCCCGTTCTCCTTGAATTCTACAACGTCTCCAATAGGTAGGCTCTGTTTAGTGACGCCCATGGAAAATGGATGTCAGAAACCCGAGGTGACTGGCCCGGGGGTGGCGTGGACAGGCTCAGCCCCAGGTCTCTCTACCAGCCGTGCTCAGCGCCTGCCTTTTCCCTCAGCCCGGTCTCTAAGGTCCGCGTTCCCGCTCGCGCTCTGGTTCCACCCCGCTGAAGAGGCTAAATAACAGCAGCAACGTAAAATTGCACCTGCTCTGCGAGACTGCTCATCTCCGTTACATGTCTCCTTCCCTAAAGGCCACGACACTTGAAGGGCAGGGAGCACTTCTTACAAGCACTCGTATGCCCAGCCCCCAGCACAATGTCTTGGACAAAGGAGACGCTCAGGAAGAATCCCTCAAGGAGAAAAGGGAATAGAGACTGCAGCACAGCACAGCTGGGGCTCGCGCAGGGCAGGCCGAGTCCCGCAAAGCTCCCGCTCCTAGACTCGTTCTGGTTCTTCCGCTCACCATCTCGTGGCAACATGGTAACATGTCCCTCAGACACGGGGGCATGTGACTAACGGAGCCATGTCTCTTGTACCTACAAGTGACAGGTGGAAAAAGGTAACGCGAACCTCAGTGTCCTTTCGCCAGCACGCGGCCAGGATCGAAGTGGCATTTGGGGAAGTCTTGGGAGGCAATGATACGGAATGGAATGAGGAGGGCAGAGATTCTCCCTGCCAACGGCTGGGCTTTCTAAGCGACCCCAGGGTCACCATCCCCGGGTAGCCACCGCAGCGATGCTGGGTGTGTGCGGCAGGACTCCCTGCGTTCGCGTCGGAGGAGGGACGCGTTACTCAGGACCCATGCGCTGTGTCTGACGCGTGCCTTCCCTGGGCAGGCTCCCGGCGGCACCTGGGAGCCTGATCTCTTTTTCTACCTAAGGCACACGGCAGATCCTGACGCTCCGAGGAAAGAACCACCCCCTGAGCCGCCGCACCTTCCGTTCGCCCAGGCTCACTGTGGTCTTGCTCAGATCCCTGCGTCGGATGGACATCCAGAGCCGGAAAGGAAGGAAGGGGGTCGGAACGCTTTGCGTTGAACCACCATCTGAGACACTTTGCACTGTCTCTATACCACAGTCGCCTTCCTGGGTGCCCAGGTGGAGGCGCTGTGGAGCGGGACTCTCCGGAATGCCTGTCCCACCCCCGCTGGCTGCAGGGCCGCAGCCCTTCAGCCCCAGGGCTCTGCTCTATCACAGTTCGTATTGGCTTCTGCTCAGACAGAAAGAAGTGTCAGCATGCGGACTTCCAGTCACATTGCGAAACCATGGCTGAGTCTCCAGGATATATTATTATTTATAATAACACATTTGTGTGTAGTTTAATTAAGTGTGTGTCTTCACATGAAATGCACAAAGGCCATTGTGGGGCCGGCCTCATTATCGAAGTAAAAGCAAGAGAAATGAATCCATGCGCGCACCGCTGAATAAACAAACATTTGTTTCTAATGACCCCTGAGCGGTTACTACAACACTTCCCGTCCCCACGTGCACCTTCTACCTTAGTAATGTGCCCCATGTGCCAGGTGCTGACAGGCGCGTTGCCGGCGTGAGGACGCTGGTGACTTACTGGGTCGGCGAAGCCCTGCGCTGTCGCGGCTGCAGCGAGGGGCTCAGACTCCCTTTAGCACGGGTGCCCGGGCGCCGCACTTGGTAAATCCCCGCTCAGCTGTCCCTGAAAGTTCCTAGCGTTCCTCACTGAGCTAACATGGGTCTTGGTTTACGTGGCTTTGCTGGGGGTCTTGTGTTCCCAGCCGGGGGCCACATGGGATGCAGGTGCACTGGGCGGGCACGAGATTTACGGGTGGTCCTCAGAGCACAGGCCGTGGGCACCTCTCAGTCCACGCGTGAAACACGGCGGCAGCGAATACGGCGCAAATACAGCCGCCGCCATGGCCTCCAGTGGAAGTGAGTTGTCTTGCCCAGGTGACCGGTGCTCACCTGAGAAAGCAGCTCAAGGCGGCTCTGGGCAAAGGAGCGGCTGGCAGGTGAGAGGGCACGTGGGGCCGGGCCTCGCGCGGCAGGAGCGGCAGGGGCGCCATGGTCGGGCCGGGTGTGATGCGCGGCACCCCGGTGCGCCCTGGCTCTGGCCCGTGCGGAGTGTGCTGCGAGGAAGCTCACCCGGAGAGAGGTTAGAGATGTCACTGGAGAGGCTTTGGTGGCCAGCGAGTGGCTGGCCAGTTCTCTTCGGGTCCGCTGGTGAGGGGTCCGCCACATCCAGGCCTTCCCGCCCACGGCCACACGTGTCCGCGGCGGAGGAGCAGCCTGCACCGGGCACCGGAGGCTCCCTCCTGCTCCAGGCTCCATGTGAGGCCAGCATGGGAAGAGTGACGGGTGTCGGATTGAAAGGGGACCACGTAGGCGCTCGCGTGGGGGCCCAGCACAGAGACTCCAGGACCGCTCAGTCCTTACATGCCACGCGCACAGCATCCTGCCAGGTCGCCTCACCTTTCCCCCGTGGATTCTGTGCAAACTAAGGTCCTGACCAGCACAGCCTCGGGACCACGTCAGGACGACCCGCCGCACGCCTGTGAAGGCCGGGTTGTGTGAGCGCGAGCCCAGCCTGCCGTGCGGACGAACCGGGAGAGGCGCGGGCTGGGAAGCCCAGCAGCGCCTCGGAGCTCCAGCGCGTGTGCTGCGCCGCTCAGGCCCTGGGCGTCAGCGCAGGGCGGCAGCTCCTGGAGCCGACAGCTGTAGCGCACGCACGGCGGAGGCCCTGCTCGGGGGACTGAAGGAGACCCAGGGACCGCAAGGCGCGCCTTCGGTCCTTCCGGCTTCACCAGGGGAGTGTGGCTTCCAGAGCCCGGCTCCTGGGATTACGAAATTACGAAGCCAGCTTCTTTCCTTCTTGAAAGTTTTCTTCCGTTTTGGCATGAAAACCCCAGACTGGGACAGGGTGGCTGCAGCCAAGTGCTTGTTCTTGGTGCCCAGTGATTGCGCCGCTTGGCCCCCTGCGTCTCCCGGCCTTCCTGGCCCTGAGGCCCCAGTCGTGCATCCGCTAAGGCTGAAGTGGCGTTTGGGGGAGTCCTAGGAGGAGACAACGCTTAGGAAGAAATGCGCTTTCTTGTCATCAGGGGCCTGACAAGAAAGGACGTGTCTGTGTCCGGGCTGACACGGAGCAGCCGTTCCTCCCGTTCCCCGCGGTGCCCTTAGAACTTGCGTGTTCCAGATTCTGTATCCACAGGGTGTGGGGCCACCCAGGGTGTATGTGAAGCGCCGAGCCAAGTGAGGGGCATTTGGGGCCACCCTAGCCTAGCCTGACCGGGCTCAGATGAGGGGTTGGTTGCCCACAGGTTAAAAGTGGGGGGTATCTGACCATCGCCTCAGATTATTATTATAGCAGTAGAGAAACGCTTCCTGGAAGATGGAGTCTGTGGTCTGCGTTGGCCGCGAGCAGGGTACCAGAGCCGGGGCTTGCCCAGCGCTGGGGACGGCTCGGCTGCCCCCTGGGCTCACAGGACACCGAGAGCGGAGGCGATGGCAGATCAGGGCGTGTCTGCTCGGGCCGAGGGCTCCCCGCGACCTGCCGCCCCCAGGCTGGGCGGGTGCACGGCAGCTTCTCCGCTCGCCTGTGTCAGTCGGGGGGCCTGTGAGTTCCCCACGTGTGTGTCCTTGGCCCCTGGGGGCTGAGGCAGGTCACAGAAGGCGGCCCAGCCCTGGGGCGGAAGCCCGGGAAGACACAGACACGTGCTCAGACTCCTGGCCTGGATGAGTTTAGGTCAATATTTTGCCATTAAAAAAAGGTTAAATGTAAGACAAGGTCATGTTGCCATTGCCCCTCCTCCCCATTTTTAGGGAAATACATCTCCTTTTAAATAGATCTCCTTTATTTTATCACTTTCAACAGACTGGAGTGAATCTAACATTTAAATAAAATTCGGTACTATCTGATTTCCTAGAACATACTGCATCAGATTCCAACGTTTGCATCCTTAAGGAGGAAAGTTGAAGGCCTATCTCCTGGGATTTATGTTATAACCTGGGAATTTATGAGAAGAATTTAGGGCCCCCCCCCCCATTTTTAATGGCCAAAAATTATGCCTCAGCTATCAAACACAGCCACACACACACACACACACACACACACACACACACACACATGCGTGTAAGGGTCTCAACTCGGATGATTTCTGAACATTTTCGATTTCCTTGCTCCAAATAAATTCTCCCTCATCCAAATAGTACATAAACTTAAAGGAACTAGTAAATGCCAAACAACAGTCTGAGACATCCTGAGAATTCTTCATTATGCCTGTCGGATTATCTGGAAATCCCACCTGCCTTTGGATCCCGGGAAGCTGGCTTTCTCTTTGGCTGTGATTGCTCAACAGAAACTAAACAGATGGGGCTGAAACAACCCAGAAACACAAATTGGGGAGAAGCCGCCCCCGGCTTTTGAAGAGCATCGGAGGGAGGGCTATTTTCTGTTTGACAAACACCTCCTGGAGCCCAGGCCTCGCTGTGGTTGCGCCTCAGACGCCAGCCAGTGTGCTCTGTTTTGCGTCTCTAGGAACCCAGAGCCGGTTGTGGGGCTTTCTTCCTTACATTCTGAGGAGCGGACGGTCAGCGATCGGTATTGGAAAGCGCATCAGCCTGGGGCGGGAGGGAGCGGGACGCCGCGCCAGGCCTCGGGCCCTGCGGCCCCAGCACTGCGGCGGGGAAGGACTTCGGGCGGCATCTCAGTAATTAAATTGCTCTCAGATAAAGGCCGGGTCCCCCGACACCTGACAAAGATCGATCGCGCCCAGGATAGATGTCCCCGTTCCTGCGTACGCTCGCTCTGTGTGTGTTAACGTCCACATAACAGAAATCTCGGTGAAGCATCCTCCATGCTTCTAACACCCTGTGTTCTACCTGCTGCTTTGTTTGCGCAGCTTTATCAGGGGACACTCCAAGTGTGGGGTTTTGCAGCAAAAACTCAAGGGCAGAGATGGTCAGCGCCCCGGTCCTACCGGGACACGGGCCAGCGCACAGGCTGTGTCCTGAACGAGGCGCCTGGCCACGGACGTGAGTCGGGACTGAAGTCCGGGCCGAGTTCTGCTCGCCCAGCCCCAGGCCCGGGGTTGCCTCGGCCTGGACTAAGAGGCTGTCCGGCGAGCCCCGCTGCCGCCGGGATCCGGCCGGATCCCCTGGGGAGTGGTCTTTCTCTCACCGAACATGAGGGCCCTGCAGGGGCCCGGTTGCTCCAAATGAAAGGAATGAGAGCGGCTTTTGGGGTCCCATACGCACCCCAGATTAACAGCCGTGGCACCCCACACACAAGTGGGAACACAAGAAACAAGCAGGAAGGCATGAACAAATGAGGTGGAACAAGCTGGTTTTGGAATTTCAGACCCACGTGACAGCCTGTCAGAAGTGGAGGGATGAGGAGGTGGGCTGGCAGGTGTGGCCAGCCGCGGCCCGGCCCGAGGAGCCCGGGGGAGCGGGGGGCCAGGCGCCGGCGCTGGGCACGGCCATCTGCTCGCGCCCGCCCTTCCCATCTGCCGCCTGCATGTACGGAATTATTTACTACACGCTCCTCCTGACCCCGTTTCTTTCTGGGCATAATTAGCAAGGGCGCCGACCTCGGAGAGCTGCTCTCTGCAGGTCTGTAACGTCTTTGCGCATCTCGGTGGCCCGGTAAGTGGCTGTTACCCCAGCGTCGTCAACACTCGGGCGCCATCGCAGGCCTGTGTCTTCTGCCCCAGATGTGCTTGTTAGCGGCGTGTTGTTCTCAGGCCCCATTATTTATTGCCTTAATCAGAATAAATGGACTGGGGACCTGGAAATCTGCGTGTTTGACGCGCGTCTCACATGCCTCTAATGGAGCCTTGAAAATGAGAGCTTCAGAGAGCTGTAAGTTCTGCCTCCGAGACAGACCATCTGAAGCAGCCTGCTCGCTTTTAATTTTTTAAAATTTTTCAATTACAGGTGACATACAATATTATATTAGCTCCAGGTGTACAACTAGGTGATTAGACATTTATATAACTTACAAAATAATCACCCCGTGAGTCTAGCGCCCATCTGACCCCACACACAGTTAGTGTAATGTTATCGACTGTGTCCCTGCGCTGTAATTTCCATCCCTGAGACTGTTTTTGTGACTGGCAACTTACACGACTTAATCCCAGCATCATTTTCACCCAGCCCCCACTCCCTTCCCGTTTGGCCACCCTCAGTCTGCTCTCTGTGTCTATGTGCTTGTTTCCGTTTTGGTTTTTTTTCACTTGTTTTATTTTTTTGATCCCACATGTAAGTGAAATTACATGGTATTTGTTTTTCTCTGCCTGCCTTATTTCATTCCGTATAACACCCTCTACATTTAACCACGTTGTCACAAATGGGAAAATTTCATTATTTTTTATGGCCAAGTAATATTCCACTGTGTAAATGTACCAGGACTTTCTTATCCACTCGTCTACTGAGGGCACTTGGGCTGCGTCCATGTCTCAGCGATTGCACACGATGCTGCAATGAACGTGGGGGCGTGTACGTTGTTTTGGATTTCTTCACCTAAGTATCTGGAAGCGGAATTGGTAGGTCATATAACAGCTCTACTTTTATCTGAGGAACCTTTGTACTGTCCTCCACAGTGGCTGCACCGACGTACAATCCCACCCAGAGTGCGCACGAGTCCCCTCCTCTCCGGGCCCTCACTGGCACCCGCTGTGTGACAGATCCTTGTTTAACAGATGCGGAGTCATGCCCTTACGTGGCTTAGCTCCTTTCCAAGGCCCCAGTTGGTTTTCCTGTTCGCCGTTCTCTCTGCCTTCCCGCAGTTTGATGGGATTCATCATTAAAGGTCCCAGCGGGCTTTTCCACCCCTCAGAGCGAGAGTAATTTAGACGAGGCAGGTGTGTCCCAGAGGGCGGAGCAAGCTGGCGGATCCTCGCTGGGACGCGGCGGCGCTGCGGGTCGCCAGGCTCCTCCTCCCTGCTCAGCGCTGCCTTAGTGTCTGTTGGTCTAAACGGTGCACCAGGGGCCTGTCCTGGGCAGAGCCCCACCCTCCCGGGACCCGCTCCGCAATGACACTTCCGTGCCGGGGCGAGGGGCGCAGGTGGCTCTGGGATCGCACACGTGAAACTGCTTGACTGCCTCTGCCTCTGGTTGTCTCAGCGATGGATGTTGGGCTGTCCTGACCCTGGAGAGTGGGACCCACTCCCGTCGGCAGCCTCGGGGGGCCCTGGGGCCCTGGGCTGTGACATCCGATCAGACCACACCCCGAGGAGGTGTCTGGAGCTGTGGACCTGGGCCTGAGAGCTGAGATCTGTCGGTCAGACTTATAAACGCCCCAGGCTGGGGCCAGACCAGACGTTATTTAATCAGTCCTACCTGCCGTAGAAATCATGTGACAAATTTCTTAACTTTATGGGGAAGGAAACAAAGGCCCCGCAAAGTCGAGTCTGTCCGGAGTCAGTGGCAGGGATGACAGACCTGAGCACTGGTAACAGTAATGCCGGCGCCGATTCAGACGCTCCCGCAGCCGTGAGCTTCCACGTCCCGCCAGCGAGGAGGAGATGAGGCTCGGGGGCAGAGGTTCGCAGAGGCGCCCACCTGTCCCAAATCCAGAAGCGCCAGCGCGTCACCCGTGGGGCGAAACCCGGGTCTGAATCCCCTGCAACATGCTGTTCTCGTTCCCCGGGTTTCCAGGCTGCTCAGAACGGAATTGATTTTTTGTCCCAGATCTGGGTTCATCAAGGCTTCCAGAAACACTTGGTTGCCAAGCTGTCAGATGTCAATAAAGGAAGATTTTAAGATGGGTTTTTAAACCCCGTCGAAGAGAGTTCTGCACTCCCAAATGCCACTGCTGTCACTCAGGAGATTCGCTGAGCTTCAGAGTGACTGGAGGCTTGGAGCCAAATTGGGGCGTGAGTCTCTAAGGAACAGATGGGGGGCTGAGACGAGGGGGTCTTCTGCACGACTGGTTTTGTAGCAGCGTAAGTGGAGACGAGTGGACACACGTGGGTAGGGGAGAAGATGGATAGATAGACAGGTAGGCAGGTAGATAGATGTGTGTATGTGAGAGAGAGGGAGAGAGAGAGCAGGAGAGAGAGAAGCAGCTAAAAGAGCGCCAGAAGACCAGTGCAAAACTCAACAACATCGCTGGGAAATGCTTGCAGGGGCTGAGAGCAGGCGCTGGTCGCTTCCTGTTCTCAGCGCAGAGCTGCGGGCGACCGGCTCCCTCTGCAGAAGCCGCAGCCTTGGCAGCGCGTGACCGGACGTGCTCAGGGGACCGCTGCGAGGGGCTGTCCCGAACCGCCCCGGGGCTGAAGCCTCCATCTGGGAGAAACGAAGCCAGAGGAGCTGCTGAAGAAAGCTATCGGGGTCCCCGCCTAGAGCATGCAGGAGAAGTTCAAGCACAGCTCTCCTACTGATGAGAATGGTTGTGTTAATTCCTGTTGTCATTAAGTCACATATTTGATATGTTAAAAATGTGGTGGGGGCCCGGGGACAAATAGAAGAGTTGCGCAGATTTCATTGATCTAATCTATCACCATGTACGCGTGGCGGTTGAACGTCACACGGCGCAGAAAGCCTTGCGGTCCCTGCCAGCCGTCTCTGCCGGCCTTGGCGAGGTGAAGAGGGCGCTGGCTCCCTGCAGACAAGAGGAGGCAGTGAGACGCAGAAGGTCGTGGCAGAGGGCAGACAAGGTTGGGGGGGCGCTGGGGGAGGCCGTGAGGGGGCCTGCCCCCTGCCTTGCGCGCGCACCCTGGCGGCTCCAGAGCATTCCCTCAGCCACCGGCCACCCGCCGGAGTGTCTGCAAGTGAAGAGTTTTGTGAGCTCGAAAATCTGACGCAAAGCAGAAGGAATTTTGCCAATTGTTGATGTAAGAAATGTGCAAACCGCAGAGAATTTTTATGGGCTTATTTGAGCCAACGGACGATTTCTGGGAAGGAGAATTTCAACGAATGGAGAAAATGCTCCAGAGAACGGCAGTTGTACAGCTGATTTTAGCATTAGAGGAGGGGACGCAAGGAAGGGGGTTCTGTGAAACCCACAGGTGGTAGATTGGGGAGCGGGCAGAAGCCGAGGGGGGGAGCTCCGAGACGATAACAAATGAGACGGAGCGGCACAGGCTTCCTTCACCCGAGCGGGCGCGGGGCGGTGAACGCTGGGCGCCCACGGCTCGCAGAGGCGAGGCGGCGCGCGGCGCGCAGCGAGGGCTCTGTGGTCTGCGTCCCGGGGGGCTGTGCCCAAGGGGCCAGGAAAGGGGGCGGCCATCGCAGACACATCAGGGTGGTAGAGAGGATCAGCTCAGGTGAAGCCCGGCCTTAGCCAGGGAAGGTTTCCGCAGGCCCCGGACGCAGCCGCCCACCCCACCTGCTCTTCGGTGGGATGTGTGCGTCCAGACCGTCCCCCGCGGGTGCCTCCGTCTCTGAGCCTGAGGCCGGCGGGCGGGCCTCCCCGAGCCGGTCAGGGCAGCGCGCGGCCCTCTTTGGTCCACACCTTCATAAACGGCAGTAATGCCGTGCGACAGAACAAAAGGGGAGGATTTCCAACGTGCTGGTCCTTGTGTTGAAAAAGCAGGTTTCACCTGAGCAAATGGGAAGGTCTAAACGACTCGATGGGAGGATTCACGAAGAGGACAGCATCCCATCCGACGGTCAGAAAGGGGCCCCGGGGGCCGCACAGCGCACAGCGGAAGGTTTCTGCGGCAGGCGGGGCCGGCGGCGGAAGGTCCCAGCAAGGAGCAGAGCCTCCCAGGACAGGTCACCTCCCTTTCGGGGACAAAGGGGACTGTGGGGCAGACAAGCAGGTCACCCCGAGTGCCTGTCTGAAGGCGCCATTCCTGGGGTGGGTGGGCTCCGGCTGCGTTTGGGTTCGGTTTCAGTTTGACAAGAGGATTCCCACAGCAGCCCTGAGGCGCGAAAGAGTGAAGAACCCACTGCCCTGTTTTTAAGAAAAACATGATGAGAGAGAACGTCCCCCACAAAGGTAAGTATAGAGAGGAAACAGGAGAGCGAAGGAAAGATTTTGTGCCATAAAAAGTTCTAGTTTGCATTTATAATTCAGAGGAAAGTACATTACAGAAGCTTTTCATAGAGGAAAAGGAAATAGTGGAAAATCAGATTTATGTTCCCAGCAGAATTTTAAAAGTACATGAAAACAAACGCCCGGTGTAGAGGACGTGGGGTCAGGCGTTGCAGGTGCGCGCGCGCAGGTGCGGCAAGACACCGGCAGACACGGGTGAGAGCAGCGTTGCCAGCAACGGGAGGCCGAGGTGACCTTGCAGCAAACACCGGCATTGGAAGGAGGCTGTGAGACGCCTCCCGGAACAGGCAGAACACACAGCGGTGAGGATGACAACAGAGAAATCGGAGGCAGCCAGCAGTGAGCGCGGGGGTTCAGCTTTCAGATAACGAGCATTTCTAACCTGCAGAAACGGGACCAAAAAATGGGATCCAAAGATCTAAGCAAAGAATTTTGTCCTTAGCTTCTTGCATGTTGTGATTCAAGACTGTCCTCAAATATTGGACTTTAATTAAACGAGGCTGGTATTGACTCAGTAATAGATAGATTAAAGGAACAGGAGAGAAATCTGAAAAGTGGTCCTCCAAAATAAAAATTGATTATGTGATAAAGGTGATGTTCCAGCTTAGCAGAGATATGGGTTATTGGTAAAATGGGTCATTTATAACAAGCTCAAATGAGAGCCTCATATAGTGCCACATATGGAAATATATAACAGATGGGTTTAAAAATAAAATATTTAAATAGGAAATTACGGGTAAACTAGTAGAACACGTAACTGAACACTCCTATCGTATGCGGAAGCAAGGACTGACACACAGGAAAGTATTGATTTGACCACCTTGCAATCAGTTTCTCCTGTGTTTGGACACCCGTGTGTTCAGAACGATGAGCCTGTACCCCCGGCTTTACCCCAGCGGTACATTCTCATCAGGGCGCTCCCACCGTGGCGCGTGGAACACGCCTGCCCTTCTGAGGCCCTGACAACCCGCCGGGGCGTGGGGGCGGCCAGCGGCCACCAGCGCAGGCCTCCCCGTGTCGGCCCCTGTAACACTCGGCTCTTCGCATCTCCCTCCCTCTCGAGACTTCCCTTGGAGTTGGCGGCTTGTATCCCCTGGTTTTCTGTCCACGAGGCCTCCACTCACAGGTCGGAGACTCTCTTGGGAGTTGGAGATCGTGGGGGACACCGTGTGGGGGGCGCCGTGCAGGGGGCCGGGGCTGGGGCCGGGCCGCGGGTCACTTCACCGACCCCTCCGCCAGGCGCTCGGTGTCCAACAGCATCTCTCTCTGCTCCCCCTCGTTTTCCTTTGCAGGTTGCTAACTACGCTGCGGTTTTAAGGTGCTGTAATTTAAAACCATAATATCTTACATTCTGGAGATTTTCCTATCATTTTTCAAGTTAAGCTATAGGCAAAGAATTGAGGACTTAATTATAGTTATAGAGCAGAATTTAAATAACGTAAGCCTTAAAAGCCGAAAAGGAAGACTAATGAAACTAACAGAAATTAAAAAGGAGGTAAAAGGAATAAGCGTACCGATCTACTCAGTCTCACAGTGGGCGGTCGGCAGCCCTTGTGTAGCTGTTGTCACGTCGGAAGAGAAACGTGCAACTCCATGACGTGAAGTTGGAGCTGCAGCTCCCTGAGGGGTGACGTCTACTCTCCAGGGGCCGAGGCATTGCGGGCAGCCGGGGGCGGGGGGCCGGTAATACGGACGAGAAGCTCTCAGTGTTGGTGCTGGGGATTCAGGGGGCACGGGGGTCATGGGAAGGAGGGCAGGCAGCCCCTGACTCTGGGGACGAGCAGGGCTCCTGCCCCCGGCCGGAGGGCGCAGGCTGTCCCTGAACAGGGGACTTGGCTCGCAGCGCGCCGTGGTCCACGCCAAGGAATCCAAAGCAACAGAAACACACTTCTCCCTGTGGTATGTGTCTGTTGCTTTGGTCTACGATGCGTGGACTATGGAGGGCTCTCAGCCTGACTCCGCAGGGCTGACCTCATCACGCCAAGCTCTACAAATCCACAGCTGCACAGAGTGACGCTGCAGTAGCCGCGTGGCGTCAGCGGGGCACTGGCACTAACACAGTGATGCTACGAGAAGCATGGGATTGTCTGACCACGAGGCCGTACACCTGAAACCAATACACAATAAAATTGAAAGAAAAAGTTTAAGAATCCTGATGGCATCTCACGCAGAAGATTCTGTCCCACGTTGTGTGAATTGACAAGCAATTGCTCCTCTAGGATTGGGGAGGTCCTTCCTCCCTAGGGAAGGGGCGACTTTGCAAAGCGGGCAGCTACGTTGCAACGCTCACCCGGCCTCAATTTCCTAAGTCACCACAATTGCGAGAACTGGATTTCCTGAGTCCATGGAAGTAAGTTAGACTATTTATCTCCTGGGTTTCATGTATTCATAGCCATCTACTTTAGCTGGATGTTTTATTATATTTATGAGAGAGAGGGAATGTCGATTTGTGGTTCCTCTTACTGATGCATTCATTGGGCTCCTTGTAGGTGCCCCGACCAGGGATGGAACCACAACCTTGGCATATCAGGACGATGCTCTAACTAAAAGAGCTACCCATCCAGGGCCCCAAGAAATTTTAAAGTCTATTATTAAAAATTATAGTTAATTTGAAATCAGGAAATGGAGCAAGATAACGTCTGCTGCAAGACAATGTCAGTTTTCCTTTAAAGGAAAACTGGGATCTCAGTGTGTAAACACAATAGAAGTTTGCTTCTCTCCCCAGTGGAAGTCACTGGGGGCAGGCTGGGTACCTACTCCAGACAGTTACTCAAGGTCCAGGCTGACGGCTTCACCACCTTCCACACCTTCCGGGAGGTCGCTGAGTGTGAACTTCGGTCGGCATGTAGGGGAGAGGAGAGTGGGGCCGCACAGGAAGCTTCAGGGCCGGACTGGGAGCAGCAGGTGTCAGCGCCGCAAGCACCGCTTTGGACCAAGCTCAGCCGCGCAGCCACAGCTCAGTGCAGCTGATGCTGGGAAGAAAGTCCAACGCTGCATCAGGGAAAAGAAAACGGAACAGCCGGCCGGGCTCCGCACAGTCTGCCCACCCGGTCATCAAGACCTGGGCCCCTCTTCATCCCACACGTAGAACACACGTGTGTGTTCCTGCCCAAGACCCCTCGAGCTTCTGCAGGCAGCTCAGCCTGTGGGTGAAGCGCACCCCCCTCTGTAAGGACCAGACGTGGCTCCTCATGGGTCAGCCACCAAAGACGGAAAGGGCCAAGTGTCACCTGCACTAGCTCAGCACATACATGTGCACGCACACACACAGTGTTCAGTGGAGAAGCAGGAATGGGACCCTCTCAATCACGTCCTTTTAGGAAAAGGAAGAGCGGAGACGCCTCGCAGCCACTAGTGCACAGGTCACCCTAGGGTCAGATGGCGTCACATCCGTACGTCTGCCCCGGCGGTGGGTCTCCGTCCCATCCTTGTTCTGCTGCTGAAGAGACCAGGCTGACTTTCACGGTGGCCTGCAACCTCTTCCCCTGGTGGGTTTTCCCCTTCACTGTTACCGTTGGCCTCATCTGATTGGGTGGTAAGAGTGCCCTTCCCAGAGACCAGTCAACTTGCACATGTGCTCCCATCTTGAGCCTCAAGAAGCCAAACCTATTTTATTTTAGTCTATGTTTGAAGGGTTTTGGAAAATACAATACCTTCAACATCCTGCTAGGCAACTGATTTATTTGTTTCCAATCAATTCCAAGTTTTCATTGCCAAACAAGGCTTTTTCTGAGACAGAGCTGTCCTTCTTCTCCTACAAGCATCTCTTGCAGACAAACCTTGGCTGCACTGGGCTAGGAGAAGCCTCCTGTTATAGCGGGAAGCTCTGTTTAGTTGGATTCTTGTCGCCAGGTTGAGTCTAAGTGAATCTTTGTCATTCCAGGTATCCTGAGCGTCCATGTGAAACAGAGCCCACTCTGCCATCATTTTTGTTATAAAAACACCCAATGTCTTACTTAAAAAGATGTAACAAAAGGGGGGAAAAAGAAACACACCATCTCTATTATCAGTTTCTTTTGTAGCCACTGTCACTGATAAACTGAGTCGCGGGGGCTCTATGCATTAGAAGTTTATTTCTTGCCCGTGTAAGATGTACCTGTTGGCAGGAGAATGCGAGGGCAGGTTGGAAGAGGCTCAGTTCTCTTCGGTGACTCCCTCCACAATGACCGCAGGCACTGCATCCATAGGCAGTTTGGAAAGAGAAGCATCAGCAGTGGGAGGCCAGGTCTGAACGCAGCACGCGAAAATCCTACCTGCATGTCATTGATTAGAATTAGCTATGTAGCTGCAAGGGAAGCTAGACAGCATGTCTAGCTATGCCCTCAGTGGGAAGGGAAAGGAAGTGAAGCTGAGGGCCTTTGACAGACACTGACCTTGGCCTTCCCAGGGCATCCACACTGGGATGAGCTTCCAGCCACCAGGATAAAAACAAAGCCCAGTACCGAGATAAGGCACATGGTTTCTCAGGGGAGAAGAAGACCTTCCTGGAAATAAATTCCATAAGACAGCTTTCTTCCTAATGTGGAAACTTGCATAGGGACTTTGAAATCATATAGCAGACAATGCCTTTGACAGGGGTCTAAAACCAATGTAATAGTGCTTTTCATAGATTTCACGAGACATCAAGTAGTAATTTGAAAATAGGGTTTCCCTCATTAGTGGAAACCAAGACTCCCCTTTCAAGAAGGAGGTATAGTATTGAGCAGGGGCTTGGTAGGCATTAGGGAGCAGCCTCACCCTCTCATTGTTCTTCTCTAGTCTCTTCTGTAAAGAGACAGGAACACTTTAATGCCTCTTATGTGAAAGTGAAAAACAAATGGATTTCCTGAGCCTCATTGGGCCATATTGATCATGGCTAACCGTTCGGAGATCAACAATTCCCCACTGCACCAATGACAGCCTCCTAGCCCGACGCTCCCCACTGGGCTCCAGGCCCAGAGCACCACCGCTCGGGAGCTGCAGCTGCAGAGGCAGCAGGGGCGTCAGAGGGCACAGGGAAGCGTGGGCTCGGGGCCCCAGGACCTGGGCATCTGGGCTGCGCTCTGTCCCGTCCAACCTGTGTGATGCCCTCCATGTGGTCACTGCTTTAAGCATCAGGTCTTTCATTTGTGAACTGAAGACACCACAATAGTGCCTTCTCAGAGCCTGTGAGGGCCGATGAGCTCCTGTACGTGCACCGCTCCGAACAAAGCCTGGGAGAGATGAGGCAATGCCACGCTGCTTGTGGAGACAGCCCACGGGTGCAGGGAAACCTGTGTTCTTGGTCTGGCATGCAGTTGTAGTGGCCCGTGGCTGTCCAACAAGCTAACGTCATCGAAGCTCTTTTCTTCTGTTAGAGTCTGTTGGCTTAACCCCACTGTTCTCATAGGTTTTGAAAAGCCATAAATAAGAGTGCGAATATGACAAACCGACATTTGCCATATGCAATGCCCAATGATTAAGCCATATGCTGTGTTCTAGCAGCACGTTGCATATTTCAGTGATGGCTGCAGATGACTTATCTATTGTTCCATTTACGAGTTTAATTACATTACAATATTTATGGTTGATTTATTTTGCTATTTTAGTAACATGAGACTTTTTTAATCACTTTCTGATGTGCACTTTCCTGGAACACAGTAAAGAAAATATTTTAACCAAACTCTTGGATTTCTAATCTATTAAATTTGCATACAAAAGTACCAAATTGGGGTTTTTTTCTTCATTTTTTAAATATTTTTAGACACATCCAAGATGGGCACTTATTTCTTCTACTTCAAAATATATATATACATATATGTTTATGCAAAATATCCAGTTTGTTTTGAAATGTTTGTTTACATTTTCTTATTTGAAATAATTTAGCTGCTACAAAAGTGTCTCAATAATTTGACTATTAATCTCTTAAATTTATAAAATAAATCAGTGGGCATGTTTTCTTTATGATGTTAAAGAAAAACCTAAGAAATAAATCTTTTCTCACCATATGAGGTCATTAATTAAGGAAGAATTATAAACAGATACCTTTTGTGGGCCTTTTGTGATTCACTCACATGCGGTACTGAATCATCAAAATGTACATAAAGGTCACGGTTAGGATAAAGACCCCAAATCACACAGACTTAGGAAGAGAATCGAGCGCGGCTACAGCAAGGCTGTGTGGCCAAGGCGACTCACGTGGTGTCTCTGAACCCCGTCCCTCATTTGCCTGTGGCTGGTGCCGACTGGGCCCCATGCACCTGAGAGCCCCCAACGCCTCTGCCCCCACGTAGGGCAGCAGCAGAGAGCCCGGGGCTCCCTCAGGCCACCTCTGGACTGGAGCAGTTAAGAGCAGGTGGCAGCTCTCCAGCTCTCTTCCCTCAAGATTCGGAGACTCACTGAAATGGTGGCATCACAGCATTAAAGCCGCGTGACTCTCCCAGTCACAGCCTGGCAGAGCTGCCCCGCAGGCTCACCGGAGGGCTCAGCATGCATGCGTGTGGAGCCACCGAGCTCAGCAGGTTCGTGGGTTCATCCGGCATAGAAGCAGACCACTGTGTGCAGTGTTCTCAGGAGTGATTACACAGTGATACCCAGTAGGGCCACAGCCCCTGGCACACAGTAGGACTTCAGTTGGTGATGTCTCATAGAGCTGTCATTTTAGCATTGGCCTCACAGTGACGCTGTGAAGTAACTGGGAGGGAGGTTTTTACCATCACACCTGGTAAAGCACCGCCGAGCCTCCCGGCTCTGCCAGCAGCTGCTCAGGGCAGGGCGGGCCCTGCCGAAGCCGAGCCGGGCCGCATCTGAGCATCGCCTTCCAGGGTCCGCGGTCGGAGCTTCCGGCGCCGCCAGCGCAGGGCAGGAAGCGTCTTCTCCAGTTTTAAGGGCCTCCGGCACACACTCACACTGACCAGCTCGGCGCGGGCAGCCTGAGCAGAGACAACGCTTTCCGCAGGAAGCAGCCCTTTTGTGGTGTTTCAGAGACGAATCTAATGAACAAACTAATTAATATTCTTAAATTGTGCAAGACATTGTTTCAGCCATACTTGCCATCCAAAGACGTTGAAGATATTTTGCGTTGAGTGCCGAAACTTGTCCCGGGGAACAGACGACCTGTTTTCTGTCCCCCCCACGGGCGATTACCCGACAGCTCAGGCCGTGTTTGCCCAGAGTGCTTTGCCCTGACTCAGGTCTGGGTCGGAACGATTACCATGGTTAATTGCAAGCAAAGAGCGTTCCAGGCATCTGAATGGACAAGGAGAGAGCAGTGGCTGCCAGGTGGACGGTGTTCAGCGCTGCTGAGGCTGCAGCCTGCGTTGTTCCAGGCCGTTATTTCTGGTCCACTGACTCACAGCTGCTGCGGAGGGTAGTTGCTGAGTTTTCTGCTAAAGATCCACTTACTGGCACAAATAGTAAATGTTTGCATGTGCTATTTTGATGCATCTCCCGTGAGGCTACATTTCCACATTCAAATATGGATCACATATGGTGAATTAAAATAACTTCTTGTATGTAAACCATATGTCCAAGGGGTAAACCAAAGAGATATAGTCTATGGCTCCATCATGTCCCATATGCCTCCTATAAGGGCTAAAGTTTAATGAAGAATAATACAGCTGGAGTCATGCAAGAAAAGTTCTTTTCTTCCTTCTTTTCTTCCTTTCTTCCTTTCTTCCTTTCGAAGGGAGGGAGAAAGAAAGGGAGGTAACATCCATGTGTGGTTGCCTCTCATGCACCCCCTGCTGGGGACCTGGCCCGCAACCCACGCCTGGGTTCTGACTGGGAATTGAACCCTCCACCCTTTGCTTCACAGGCCAGTGCTCAATCCACTGAGCCACACCAGCCAGGGCAGGAAAGTTATGTTTCGTAGTTTTAACAGTCATGATAGACAACATGGAGATTAGATATATCTAATGTATAATAAATGCTACTGCCCCACATTCAATCAAGATAGAGGCTATATAAGATTGTAGTATGACAAAAATAATGATAAAATATATCCTTAAAATGCTTCTGTATATTTCTATATATTTGAATTTATAATGATGAGAACATTCAGAATCACAACATGAAGAATAAAATAGTTAATGTATGGACGCCAGTCAGTAGGTGCCGGAGATGTGGATCGTCTATTTTGGGAGCGTGCAATCTGGCAGCACCGACATGACTTGTAGACAAATGACTGTCAGAAGGGGGACAGGGAGGTGTGTCCTGGGAGAGCCTGAGAGAGCACAGTGGCCGCTCGCCGACCAGGAATCGGGCCACGGGACCCGTCGGGCTTGGCCGTGGCTGTGTGTGATGCTAGGCTAGTAAATTTGCTCTTTCACTGGGCTACAGTTTCCCCTTTGTAAAGTTAGCCAATCTGATAGACGGAATCATGTGCTCCCAAAATTCATAGCTTGAAGCCCTAACCCCCAATGTGACAGAATTCGGTGGTGGGGGCCTTTGGGAGGTCATTCAGTTTAGACAAGGTCATGAGGGCGGGACTTCCCTGCTGAGCTCAGTGTCCTTCTAGGGACAGGAAGAGGAACCGGAATGCTGGCTCTGTTTCCGCCTCTCTCCACCCTGTACAGACAGAGCGGAGGCCCTCGTCTGCCGCCCAGGAAGAGAAAGTTCCCACCAGGGAACCGACCCCCGGTCTCCGCCCTTCGAGCCCCCAGCACTGTGAGGAGCAGGCCCCCGGCCGTTGCGGCCGCGGCGCCGAGTCCCAGCCGCTCTGGCCCAGCAGTACCACAGGCAGCTCAGCGAGGCTGCACGGCGTTCAGCGGGCGCCGTGCCCCTCTGGCCGCCGCCTCGCAGTGCTTTTCCATGGCTCCAAAACACTCTTCAGATTATAAAAATAAATCAAAATGAATTATGTTGTACTTCAGGCTTGGTTTGTATTGCATTTCTTTTTTTATTGTTGAAATGCTTTAGAGTTGAAACTGTGAATGGTTTATGTGATAACTCTGAGTAAAATGGGCTATTTAATTAAACAGAACCCCCAATTCCCCAAACGTTAGGGGATTTACTTGTTATATAAAGCCTACTGATATCTCACAGCAACTCTATGAGGTAAAAAAAAACCTGAATATCATCCACTCTAGTATTCAAAATAATGAAGCAATAACTAGCTAAGGTTATATCTCTCTGCTCACAAAATTTTCAAGCTGCAGTAAATATTTCAAAATAACGACCCTTTAATGCAGTATATATTTGAAAGAAGTCTTATCTAAACAGAGCATCCTAAACATAATAAAAATTTACATGTGAATAGTCTTATGTATTCCACTGTATAATAGTGACCAATTCACCTTATAATGAATACCAAGGATAAATGCTATGAGAGCCTGTCACTAAGCTTTTATACTGTCATTATAACCTGCCACATCATCTTAATTAAATTTCAACAAAGTGTCTCAAAATTCCAATTCCTGAGCACCTCTTTTTGACCACTAAATATGACCCCATTGTGAGCCTGCACAATTCATTTTCGCAAACCCCTGTTCATGGCCGCCTGGACCTTCTCCAGCTTTTCACTATAAAACGAAAAGCTGTAATATTCTTATACACAAATCTTTGCTTATTTGTGCGAGCATATATTTCTTTTGAGTAAATTCCTAGGTGGAGACTCGCTGGGCCCAATCAAAATGTGAGGATGTTGGAATTTATAAAGGACACATCAATCAGAAAATGCATAGCTTTATCTTTCAGTTACTGTGCTCAATGCAGCTCATGGATTCCCATTTCAGCAGATTACTCAAAATAAGTACCCTTGTTAATTCAAAGAATATCAGTCATCTCTTCTTGAAAACTCAGTCACTTTTGGGTGAGTATTCAATTAAATACAAGATCGCCCCCTCCACCCCCCCCCCCCGCCCCCCCGCCCCCCCTCCCCCCGCCTCCTCTCCTGCTCCTGCTCCTCCTCGGCCACGACAGGCGGAGTCCAGCTGGGAGGCACGGGAGGGTCCCTGGCCTGGCTGCTGCCGCCTGCCCAGGTGACTGCCCCACCCCGGTGCCTCTCCCGCCCAGGTGTCTGTCCCGCCCGGTCAGGGAGCCCACCCGCTTCCCCACTCCTGGTTGGGACTTGGGTTTCTTGGAAGATCTTCCTACTTCATATTTATCTACGAGCTATTTAGTTAGTCAAAGTATAGATCTCCTAGATAAATAATTTCAGGGTCTGTTTATGAAAGCGCCCCCCAATGCAGAAAACCGCTGTGGGAGCCTAGGTGAGGTTTGTACCTTGGATTTCAGTCTCCCCGTCACCACAAGAAGTAAAGGGGTCTTCCCACCCCTGAGATCCGGGGGCGAGCGGCGCGTGGCAGGTGCGTTTCTCCAGGTCTGAGGACGGGATCGTTACCCAGTGTCCACCGAGGCTCTGACTGTCCGTCCCATTAACCTCCTTCCAATATGCTGCTCAGCTCGTCACTGCCTGTCACCAGCCTGTCACCAGAGTCTTGGTAGGTGACATGAACAGGTGCGGGTCTTGTGCAAGATGTAGGTGTCGGGGAGTCACGGAGGGTACCTGTGGAGAACTAGCCAGCTCCTTCCCTGGGGGAGCAGCAGCGGGGCTCTAGGCAGCTCTGTCGCTGGGGTCAGCGGCGGAGAGGACCGCAGGGCCCTGGCGGACAGAAGCCGCGTGTGCCCACACCTGTGGCAGGGGCCGAGGGGCCCCGTCTCGCTCACCTGGCGGCACAGGTGCGCAGTCCGAGCTCAAGGGAGCCCTGGGCACCGGGCTGGGCTGGGCTGGGGGGCGTGGCATGCAGGCGAAAGCTTCCGCGCTTTCCGTGCGCTCTCGCCTGCGTGGGAGCGCCACCGCGCTGCAGCCTCCTGGGGACACGCAAGGCTCCCCTGCGCTGCGCTCCTCCTTCCACCCCTGTTTGGGGGCGGGGGCAGCCTTGGGCCCTCCTGGGCCCCCATGCTGCCGAGCTCACTCCTTTTTTATTTTTCTTGATTAAACTCTTCAGTGGGTTACTTGTTTACTTTTTTCCTCCCAAAATCTTTTAATTGCATATTTTATTACTTTGAAGTTTTCACAATAATTTACTCTCGAACTTTATTAGAAATTTCTTACTTACATTTCTCTTCAATTTGTTACTTTTCTAACCTTTCTGCATTGGATGCTTCATTTATTTGTCCTCATTTTTTTTTTTTAAATCGGTGTCAGTTTTCTCCCGAACATTATGTCCCTTACATTCTAATAAGTATCATGTTTATTTGCATTTTTTTCTGTAATTTTTTTCAGTTCTGATTTTTTCTCTTTGAACTAAGGGCTGTTTGAGAGAGAATATGTAAATTTCCAAGGGAAAACATCCTTTGTGGACTAATTTTATTACTCATTATAGTTTTCCAACACCATGATCAGGGAACATTGTCTTTAATAATTCTACTTTGATGTATTTATTGAAGTTTACGTTCTGCCCCAATACTCGGCTGACGCTCATGAACGCTCTTTGTGCTCTCAGGAAGAAGGTGGCGCACCCTTTGTAGGAAGCTGCAGCTTCTCTGCATAATGTCAGTCCAACGGACCTTGTTAGTTACGGTTTTTCGGTCACCAGCCTCTGCAGTTGGTCAGCTTGGTTTGTCATGAGCTGAGTAAATTCGTCACCTACCCCTCATCCATTTCTATTTCTCCTTGTATTTGTAGCAAGTTTATCTAGGACAACTTTGAGCTCATGCACCTACAGACAATTTACATACGGAGGGTACGTTATGGGCCACATCTGTGATAGGGTGCAAAGCGCGTAAACGCAACTTCATTTTCCTCCGGGTGCAGAGCGCATGGTACGGGAAGGAGGAAGCGCGTCAAGCGTGTCTCCACGGCTCTCCTGGGCCGCCGATGGTGCCAGGCTGTCCCGCCCTGTCAGTGGGGAAACCCTTCCAGGACCCTTTAAATACCTCTGTGCCGCTGGGAACCATTTCCGTAGCACTTGAACTTTTTATAGCAATGCTTTTCAGGACAGTTGGCAGGAATAATTTCAGTAGTAAGTCCTGCCGTGTTTTAATGTGTTCTTAGTGAGGGGAAGCAGGCTAGCACTGCCCACGAGGTTCCTTACCAAGGAGGAAACAGAGGAAACCAACCTCTCCCTTGGCAATGAAAAGCGCCCCACGCCCACGCCGCCCTGGGGACCCACGCGGCCCCGGAGAATGCAGGGTGTCCGGCCGCTGAGCTGTGCCTCGCCCGTCTCCCAATAAAACGCCTATAAGTGGAGTCTGCTCTGTTCTTATTATTCTGTCTTAGCTTCTCACCCCTAAAATCATACTCACTTGCTTCCTAAATCTTTAAATTATTTGCTTCTTTGTCAGAGCTTCCAGCCACTCGATCTTGTTACCTTTTTCCCCCAAGACGTTTTTCTCTTTTTTCCTAAGTGAACCCATTGCATAAAGTCTTCACATCTTCAGATTTTTGGCTTCAGCACCAAGGCTTCTCAGGAGAAATAGCAAAAAGTTTCATGTTGTGTTAGTTCCCCCAGGACTGCGTTTCCTCCTCATATGACTTTTCCTCATATGTAGACATTCCCTCATAAACGCCATGCTGCTTGATGAAGGAAACGTGCGCTCCTGCATGTTGATTAGAGCACGTTTTTATCCCAATGGAGCTGGAAAGGAAAACATGTGTTGTTATAACTATGCGTATCAGCTATTGTTATACTCACAGATCTTTCACGTGGATGACATATCCTCCCGTCCAACCCATTCCCTTTAAAATGGACAAAGCTGATTCCCGAAGGAGAGGCCATTCCCGTCGTACCTGCTACGGTCGCTGCGCCACTGCTCAGTAGCTGACTTCATAAAAATACTCCTACTATCGCCCATTTCATCCCTGCGGAAGAATGACTTCCCAGCTTCGTTCTCATCTCTTCAGTCCTTCGAGTGGCAGAGCCACAGAGGAGGTGGCTGGGTTTCCTGAGGGGCACTGGGCGTCCCTCTGAGCCGGCGGTGGCTTGGGAAGCCAGGGAAAGACGCTGCATTTGTATAAATAATGAGCTGTAATGGTGTACATGATGCTAAGAAAATGCTCCTGCTTTCAAACCATGCTCCTGGACAGCACAGGTGGGATTTGTGGATTAGCTATTTAAATATTTATGAAGCTATTTAGACATATTTTATTTATTGCAAAATGTTTAGACTATGATTATTTCAAGAATTAAGCTTCCACAGGCTATGAGAGGCTAAGACTAAAATCTAATTATTCCCAATCGCATCCTTCTAATGCTCGGTCACGCTGGGCGGCCTGGGTGTGGAAAGTCCCTCAGTGAGTAGTTGGTGCTGCAAACCTATCGATCCACCCGTCCATCAATCAATTCATGTTTAAAAGCATCTTCTCTGTGAAAAGCATTGAATAGATGCACTGGGTATTCCAGTGCAGACTTATAATAACAGGAAACACACTTGCCACCTCCAAAGTCCAGGAGCCAGTATACGTTAACTCAGTTAAAGACCCAGAATCACCTTCAGGTAGGTCCTCCTTTATCAGTTCCATTACAGAGACGATGAAACCGTCGCTGGATTCCATAAACTCAAAGTTAATCTGAAGGCATAAGTTATTCCCATAAGTACAACCAACAATCTTTGATAAATGTCTAAATAGGACTGAGAATCCGTTCCAGAGAAATTAATGGGATTTGCAGGAATAAATCTGGGACACCTTTGGACATACCACCTGGGCTGCCGCCTGGGCCGCCGTCTGCGACACCATCTGAGAGGGCCCCTCAGAGCCAGCCCGTCTCCCTCTGGCGGCAGCCCCTTCCCGATGGAGCCAAGTGTGTGCCTGGGCCCGGTTTCCTCATCGTTTGTTGGTTATGTCAACAGTGGTCCTTGAACCTGGATGGGATGGTCACTCAGGAGACGTTTGTTATCAGACGTATGAAACACACCTCACGTCATTTTCCCTGCCCAGGAGCTTAAAACTGCATTTAGCGGAAAACAGCAGGAGACACTCAGGGCAGGCTTCCAGCTGCCTTCCTCTCTCCTTTCCCCCGAGCACGCTCTGATTTCTTTTCATGTTAAACACTGTATTCGATTATTATTATTGTTTTCTTTGACCGTAAGGGGTAGAACATCACCCAGTCAATTTTGAAGCGAGCAAGTTAAAATAGCTTCTATTATATTCATATTAAGTAAAATAATCTTTCAATGCTTCTCTTGGATACTTTTCGTTCTTCACTTTATTTTCTTCTAATTACCAAAAAGAAACACAGTCTGGGTGTTGAAAATCAGTCTGACCGAACCGTAAACCCAGGAGGCAGACACGCGTGACGCCCCAGCTGCGTGCAGGAGTCCGCGGCCGGGGCAAGAGCGACCCTTTCTCTGAGGAAACCACTTGACAGAGGAGTTTGGGATTTTATTTCTTTAATTATATTTTACTGATTATGCTATTACATTTGTCCAAATAATAATGGTTTGGTGGTGATGACCTCCTTTAGATTTTTCTTGTCTGGGAAGCTCTTTATCTGCCCTTCCATTCTAAATGACAGCCTTGCTGGTGGCGCAGTCTTGGCTGTGGGTCTCTGCTTTTCATGATGTTGACTATTTCTTACCAATCCCTGCCAGCCTGCAAAGTTTCTTTTGAGAAATCAGCTGACAGTCTTATGGGAACCCCCCCTATAGGTAATTAACTGCTTTTCTCTTGCTGTTTTTAAGATTCTCTCTTTATCTTTAACCTTTGGCATTTTAATGATAATGGGTCTTGGAGTGGGCTTCTTTGGGTCCAACTTGTTTGTAACTCTCTGTGCTTCCTGGACTCGTATGTCTGTTTCCTTTGCCAGACAAACACAGGGAGGCTGCCAAAATAAGGAGACAAAGAAACATGGCCCAAATGAAAGAACAGATCAAAACTCCAGAAAAAGAACTAAATAAAACGGAGATAAACTGTCTATCAGGTACAGAGTTCAAAACACTGATTGTAAGGATGCTCAAGGAACTTAGTGAGGACCTCAACAGCATGAAAAAGATCCAGTCAGAAACAAAAGACACAGTAATTGAAATAAAGAACAATTTACAGGGAAATGACAGTAGAGTGGATGAAGCTGAGAATCAAATCCATGATTTGGAACATAAGGAAGCAAAAAACAACCACGCAGAACAACAAGAAGAAAAAAGAATCCAAAAAAAAAACGAGGACAATGTAAGCAGCCTCTGGGAAAACTTCAAGCATTGCAACATCCGCATGGTAGGAGCGAGCCAGAAGGAGAAGAGCAAGAGCAGGGAATTGGAAATCTCTTTGAAAAAATAATGGGAGTTTGGGATTTTAAATTGCAAGCGTTGTGACCTCAGGATGTCCCTACTGTGTTTTTCAGTCGCATATACAGTTCTTTCCCTTGGTCTATTTAGGAAATTCTCTCTGCGCTGGCCTTCGGAGTCCCGCAGCCTGTGCGTCCCGCGCGGCGGCCAGGGCGCCGCGCGCCGCGATGAGCGAGCAAACCGCGGAGAGCACGCGAGCGCGCCCTTGACCCGGGAGGTCGGCGGTCCTGCCTGCAGGGTTTCGGGCCCAATTTCCCTTCCCAACTTTTGTGTTTCTTTTCTTTGGCATTTATGTTTCGCACCTTAACAGATAGCAAATGTGCTTTAAAAGATGCAGTCGCGGGTGAAACTTTTAGGAGGGAAAGGCACCGGCGGAGAGGGCGGCCAGGCTTATTTTGAAAGTGTGATTCGCGCGCCGGAGCCGCTGAGCCACCCAACAAACTGTGGAAACACACCTTGGGTCGGAAGATGCGATTCTGAGGCATGTGATAACGGTTTCTACAGAGCACGCGGAAAACATCAGGGAAGTGTTGCGATTCTTTTTATTTCTCACTACAAACATTAGAAAATTGAAAGTAAGACCTTGTCATAGAAAATAAAATGTATATCAACCTTTGATTTTATTTATTTATTAATTTTTTTGGGGGGGGGGTCAGAATTAAACCTTGGAATCCTCCTGGAAAAGAACATTCCGCTCCTGGGACCGGTCCTCCGTCAGGCACCCTGAGCGGCGTGACGGCGGCACTGCACGTCCGCGCGGGGCTCTGCCGCCTGAGCGCCTGAGCCCCGGGCCCCCCGCTTGGCGGCTGCGGGCACGCGGGCCTCTGGTCCCGGTCACCGACGCGCCCGCGTCGGAGAGCAGGGGCGGCCTGGGCATCCGCAGCACTTAAAGCTCCGAGAGACTCAAATTCTAACCAAGGTGGTGAACTACTGAGAAGAGGAAGCTCTTCTAAATGCAAAGAGAGAGCAAGAAGGGTAAAGAAGTTCCAGAACAGAATGAACGCGAGTCCTTCTTTTCTGCCCGGAAGCCCTGCATTCACAGAGGAATGAGGGAAGAGGGGAAACACTGAAGAGCATTTCTACTTTGAACTAATCAAGTCCTCAGTTCAATTCAAAAACGGCAATTTCATATTGCGCAACCCACTCAGTAGTGGGCCAACAAGCACAGATACATGGAACAAAGGTAAACGTATAGGAGTCTAAAGAATATATTATATATCAGGTTTACTAACATGCATAAAATACACCCATGTGTATCCCACAGCTTTTGAGCACTTTACAGCGCACTAAATGGTTTCCTCTGTGTGTCCTGTTTAAATACCCCAGTAGCTCCGTGTCAGAGAGCGGGAAGTTACTGTCACTGTCTCTGCAGCTTGGTGTTGGTGGCATCAATGCCGGGGAGGTTAAGGGTTGTGTCAGAGGTCACCCCTGCTTGAAGCCGGGGCCAGAGGGATACTCCCAGGCCTTGTGGACATGCCCTGGTTGTTTAAACCAGTTATTTCTTATCTTTGGGGGTTACTGGCCTTTTGGATAAAATTTGCCCCTGGACTTTCTGTATTCTAGTAACAGCTCTTTTGAAAGCTTTCTGAGAACACGTTGAAGATGTTAGCACTTGAATATACAAAAAAGATGGCTCTGTCTTCCAAGGCACCAGGGTGGTGCCACTTACCTGATCTTTTGGGAACAGAAAAAATAATAATAATAACCTCCTTAAAGAACAAACTACAGTGAGATTCATAACAGCGTCTCTCTAGTTCCAGCCCCCGAACTTGGTCCTCCAGGGGCACTTAGTCTCTGGCTCGGTCCTCTAGACGAGCCCATTCGCATGTACCAGGCGGCGAAGCGCAGGCCCGGAGGCCCGTCTGGCTTTGGGGCCTGGGCTTGCTGCGCAATTCTGGGGGCGCCCCAGGAAAGACATGGGGAGCCCCGAGTTCTCATCTTATTCTGTCACCAGCTGCCTATGCGAGCCTTGAGAAACACCTTTCACTGCTCAGAAGGTTAAGTCTCTAAGGCCCCATCTCTTTCTAAAACTGTGTTAGTGCTCTCAAAATAGGGCTCTCGCAGACTTAGGACTTGGCTTGTGTTTATTCCAGGCAGTGAGCATTTGCTGTCTGCCCTTCTTCATCTTTCCCGACATGTCTGGTGCCATGTCCCCAGCTGTCCTCCCCCCACTCCCAGTGCCAGGTCCTCAGTCCGAACGCTGCCACCCTGGCCATCTGAGGTGACGTGGCTGATGGTACCCTTCACCCCGGAAACTGTTTCACAGCCGGGGTGACCTAATTTTGGTCCAAGAGATCAGCGGTGAGATTTATTTTTCCTAATTAGGCAAAGAGGAGCTTGTTTCCTTTCCCGCTGAACCTGGAGGCAGGGCCGCATAGGCCCGAGCAGCGGGTGGCCCCCGGGCCTCCATGGGGAGACCGGGAGCTCGGACACCGGGAGGCAGAGCCGGGGGCAGCACGGGGCTCGCGCTGTTCTCCGCGTCTCTCCATCAGATGTTCCTAAAATGTTCAGTGACTTGAGTAATACATTACCCTCTTTTGTTTAAGTTAATTTAGTGCTGTTTTGTCTCTGGAATTGAAAAAGCACTACCCGATCCTTACACCCCGAGGACATCCTCTATTGGCAAACACAGAGATACTCCAGGACTTAAACGATAGAATATTAGATAACAGAAAAGAACCACTTGGGTGATTACTATGAGTTTAGACTATGGATGCCTCTCTGACAAAGGACTCAATTTAATCCGAGTTCCGACAAGGCAGATGAAACATTAGGAAGCTATTGATTATAAATCAAAGAATGTGCCGTTCAAAAGGATTAAACAACAGGGTGGTTAATGGCCTAAGTCGCTGTGAGGACGGGCAGGGCAGCAGGTCCGAGCTGGCCAGCGGCGTCACAGAGCCCTCGTTTACTTCTCTCTGTTGCCTCACCCTTCGCCTTCCTCTCGGCACTGCCACGCGGCCCGGCAGCTCCACGGCTCCGTGCCCGCTCCCGGCCAGGGAGCAGCACCCCCTCGGCTCCCTTGAAAGTGCAGGGAAGAGTCTTTCTCAGAAGCCCAATAAAATGGCTGCTCCTAACGCCAACTGTCCCTCCGTGGCTCCGTGCCCTGAAGCTCTCCCGTGGCCCTGGGAACGGGAGATGCTAAATGGCTTCACCTGGGGGTGGGGTGCGCGTCACCTGGAGCACAAAGGCCGACCCCACGCCCAGCTCGCGCGGCGCAGCGCACCCAGTTCCCAGGACCGTAGCTGAGTTTCAGGGCCCGGGGCGGCGGGGGGTGGGGGCAAGCTGTGTCCAGGTGTTTGGAATACTGAGCGGTTTGGTTTAGCCCCCAGTGTAGGCCGTCGTGTGTTCCCATGAGGAACGTGACGTGGGCTTCGCTTTCAGAAAGCACGCAGGACGGTGCGAGGCTGTTCGGCTGTGTGGCATCGTTGGCTCTCCTGCGATGCGTGGGTCCAGTCAGCAGGCCACAGTTGTCTCGCTTGGTGCCGGGCCCACGCCAGGTCGTCATGGCAGGTCTGGGAGCCGAACTCTGCACCGCGTCCTCCAAAATGTCGTGTTTTATTTCCACCAACGCTCTTTCAGAGTAGGTATCGTATTACTCGGTAATTCTCAGGGCACAGACTCCAGATAAACCCGCAGAAAGGAAGTAATTGATCCGTTACTGGGCGACTCGCGGTACTGATAGGTTCCAGAGACCCTGGCGTGGAGAAGGAAGCAAGATGCCCCCGGCGGCATCGGCTGTGGGAGTCCCGACAGCCCCCCAGAATCAATGAGTGTTCAGTGCACCGTGAGTGCTTGTCACAGCCGATGCCTGTGGCCCCCACTCACCCGCGTCCTCCGGCGAGACCCTGTCCTATTGGCCAAGTCAGCGTTGTGCGGTGCAGAAGAGGGAAGAAGATTCTGGCCCCTGCAGATTCTGTAACAGGATGGACATGGTTTCCTTTCAAAAAGTCACACAATCAAGGATTCCTCCAGAGTGAGCCAGGGGGACTGGTCGTAAGCAGGCTGTCTGTAGCACAGGCGGGCCTGGCAGGTGTCCGCGCCGCAGCTTCCCTCCGCTCACGGGGCCGCCGTCTCCGTCCACAGGTGAAGAGATGGGTTCAGACAAGATGAGCCGCAAATCCCTTCATTCCCAGACACTCTGAAAGGTAGCAAATCGATCGCGGAATCACACGGGAGACAGGTTTACGATGTGCCTGTGCCCCTGAGGTATAGGGTTTATTTTCATCTGATATATTGCTTATTTTGACTTGGTCCTTCACTTCTATGATTTGAATTCATAATTTAATGATTTCATTGGATTCATAAAAAATGTCAGTGGTAAGTTACCCCTAACTTCAAATGTCTATGTAACTTTGCTTTGTAAGGTTCTCTAGAATCTTATGGGTTATTGATCAATAGGGCTATCAAACATTTAGCACATTTAAACCTCAGGTGATCCTCAAGGCATGAATTAGAACCCATATGGACACCCCTTCTTTTGAGACATTTAATTTTCAGTCCTGATCAAAAATATGTATTTATTTGTCCTTTATTTAAGAATTATTTGCATGTATGTGGCACTGTGCTTGATGCTATACAGTGAATTATTAGAAATGTGGTTGCAAGAGAAAGAAACGCAACTCGTACTAGCTTAAACAAAATTAAAAGATTAAAAATTAATTTTCTGACTCCTCTAACCATACTGTGGAAGGAACAGAGATGGAGCCAGGCTTGGGACACCTTCCTCCGGGAGCTCCAAGACCTCAGACCTCTCTCCCCCGCCCCCCGGCCAGCTGTTCTCAGCAGGGCAGATCCAGGACATCAAAGGAACTGAAATTACTACCAGCCAAGAGGAGGAACGGCACCTCCCTCACCGTCTTCGGTCTGACAGCTCGCCCACGGGCCCCGCCCCCGCAGGCCAGTCACACAGGCGAGCCTACTCGCCGGCTGAGGCAGGGCCGCTCGCCAGACCGGTGGCCCCAGCTGGTACGATCTCCAACAGAAACATGGAAGAAATAATCAAAACACATGTGGGCCCTGCCCTGGTGGCGTCTGCGTGCAGAATATAAGACAGTGTTCGGCAAATACAAACTCCTGTTAATTGCAACCGAGACGGGGGCCAGCCAGGAGAGCTGCAAGGGCCTAAAGACAGCGTTTAATCCAGACGGTCGGCACAGGGTTCTGAGGAACTGACACCTCCGGTGACACACAGAAAGGCCGAGCAAGGAGCTGGATGGAGGCCGCGAGCAGTTCCCAGGCAGAGGCCCAAGGGGAAAAACGAAAAGTGTGACTAATGCCCCTAAAACGTGCCCCAGGGAGTCGAAATTACACGGTCAAGATGCCAAAAGGGATCTTGCATAACCTTTCATGAGACTCTCCTTGGACTCTGAGGGTGTGTGGTAGCTTCAGTGTCATTCCCTGTATTCACACACTTTCTTAATCTCCGACGGCCGTAGAGCGAGCACTAACCAGGAGGAGCTCCGCTTCTGGCCCCACAAACAAGGGGCGCCTGCGGTGGCCGCGTCCCCGCCAGGGCTCCAACTTCCTCATCGCTATGTGATGTTTCCCTGATAATCCGTGTCTCCTGCACACAGTGGGAGCTTTGGGCCAGGAAGTAGATTAATCTGGGGTGATGGCAGAAGGGGGTAAAAGGTGAACCTTCAGGAGGCCCTTTCATGAGGGCCCTGAACGTGCGTCAGGGTAACACAAATGGGAGGAGATGGAGGGAAAAAAGTCACCACAGTCCTTATGAGGAAAAGTTCAGTTGGAAAGTCCACTTGGGTGGGTCCCAGCCGACGTGCTGCTACAAGCAGAGCCCTGAGGTGTCTTCTAAGGAGAGTCGGCCTGGCTCGCTGGGTGAATTGTTCGGGAAAATACAGCAGAGACTGAACATAGCCGTGGTCTTACAGCCTTGCCCGCTCTCCACACACACCTCAGACTCTCTCCTAGATAAATACAGAAGAACTCCTTAGTGTGCGCCGGCTGGAGGGCTGCCAGCGTAGGAGGCCATCGGGCCCCCTCAGACTCCCGACCCCGTGCCCGGTTCCCTGAGGGCCGGCCTGCAGTCTTCAAATGTCCGCAGAGCCATTCAGCGGCGGGTCCTGAGCCAGGCGCGCAGGCTCCTGAGTTATCCAGGGGCGTGTGATGTCAGCCCCACAAAAGGAACCTCGAGCAAGTCCCCGACTCCAATGGTGCTGAGCCGGGCAGGGTGCGGGCACGGCCGCTGTTGCCACCCTCCGCAGGAGCTCTGACAGCTCGGAGCCGGAACATGGACCCGGGACACAGACCCCGGACACAGGCAGGGCTGGGGGCGGATTGTGTGTTTCTGGGACCCTGGTCGATGTGGACGTTAGATGTCAACACTCTTCTTTGCTGCTTTAGGGTGAGTCCGGCTCCGTGGAGGCTGCTCTTGTGAAAGCTGTGTGTCCTGCTACGTGCCTTCGAGCCAGGAGCGCGCACCGGCAGCCACCAGGTGCCTTTTCGATCCAAAGGCCTCTCTCGTGAAATTATTTTCCAGGGACGTAGTCCAATGACCCAAGCAAAACAGATTCTGTAGCCAATTTTGGTCTCAGCAGAGAATATTGAGATTCCAGACACCTTTCCTGTATACTAGCCAGAGACGAAAAGCACGGTTGTACTGCGGTATTTTTTTTTTTTTAATTCCATTCTGTTTTTTACTTTGAAGGCAAGGTTGAAATCTATTTTATGCAATATACGCAGTTGCATTGGTTCATGAAAGAACTTTATTTTGAGTTATTTTCGGGAAATCATCCCTCAGTTACTGGCGTATTCGCACCCTTCCCTGCAGAAGAGACCGATCTGCTGGGGAGTGTTCTGGGCTGTGAGCAGGAGGGGCTGGCTCCCCGCGGCCCCGCTCCTGCTGGGTGAGCTACTCTGCTCCTCTCAGCCCTCGTTTGCCCTTTTGGGGGCATGGAGGCAGCACCCTTTCTAATTCACTGCCATCCCAGGGAAAATGAAGATAATACATTTTCAAGTCATTGCTACACTTTCTAGGGAAAGAAGGAGAACTTCTCTCATTGTCTTTCAGACCAAGAGCAGCCTTCGCACCCGTGAGTTCTTTGTGCGGTGCTCTGTGTTGTGTAAACAAAAAACAAATCTTTGACGAAGATGATGATACAGATGACGGTGGGAACAATATGACATCCACGTAAAATCAGTGAACGTGTGGATGGTCACTTTCTAAAGGGTTGATAAAAGGGCGTGAATCGCCAGCAGCGATTGTAGATCCACTCTACCAGTGCTGCTGCGTCGCTCACCTGCCGCGCTGCAGTCTGACGTCGGCCGCCGCGCTCACCTGTGCGCGTCCGGGTCTCACGTCCGCCGCCTCATTTTGCAAGTACTTCAGGATGGATGTGTGCCATCCAAGTTTTTTAGAATAAAAGGTAAGTGGATAATCATCAGCTGTTTAGCGATCTCAGTATTAGGAACGTTGCTAAGACAATCAAGTCCAAACTTAAAAGCAGCTGAACCTGCTGGGGTCGCAAGCCAAAGATGCCGCCTTTAGAAACTGCATGTGGAACGGCTTCATTCCCAGAGGTCAGAAGAGAGACAGGGTCTGCCCCTGAGCGCCATCAACGGCGGTTTGGGGAGTGAAATGACTGGGCTGCGTGACACACACTGTAAGTCGCAGGCATTTGAATGCGTCACCGGTAGTTTGGCGTCATCAGCACGTTCACCTGTGTGACGTCTGCCGAGGACGTGCCCGCTGGGCTCTCCAACAGTTTCCCGAGCACAGCCCACGGGGAAGCCATGGGGGAAGCGGCGGAGGGGAGGCGGGAAGGTCAGCGTGAAGTGTTTGTACCGAGTGCCTCCAAGTGCTGGACTTGTAACCGGACAGTCGGAGGCGGGCCCTGGAGAAAGGGCGTGGCGGGAAGGGCTGGGCGCACGGCCGCGGGGGCGGCCCCGCAATGGAGGGGCCACCCCCTCATAAATGCATGTGAGCATGCGGACTGGAGGCCGGAGGCCCTCCGGGCAGGGGTGGGACTCTGAGCCACCGGGTCACCTCTCTTACGAACAATTAAGCCACCCATCAATGGAGAGCCCATGGTCTCTGGCAACCGTTGCCACGGAGACGGGAGGTTGTTGAGCCTGGGGTCTCAGCTAAGAACTGTAATGTGTGCGGCATGCGGCTACCCCTGCGTGTACACGTAAGCCCACGGCGTGTGCGGCCGAGTGAGAGGGAGGCTGCGCACTGGACAGGACACCAGTGAGGGGCCGGGAGCCGATGCCAGACCACCAAGGTGCCCGTGGGCTCCCCCGGGCTCCCAGGGCGTCAGCATCATTGCTGTGGAGCCCAGCAAGCCGCCCGTGGCGTGCGGAGGCCTCTTGGAGCCGAGGGAGTCTTCGGGCGCCTGGCGGAAGCCGCCTCAACAGCAAGCGGATGAGCCATCGGTCTGATCAGAAGCAGCGCAGTCACGTCCGCCCGGGAACGTGGGCAGAAACGCGACCCTAGGTGCTCCCGCAGAGGCACTCAGAGCTGCCAGGGGACAAGGGAGACCCAGAGGCCTTTCATTACTAACGTCTGTGACACCTGTCAAATCAGTAAATGCCCAACACGGGAGCACAGAGGAGAAGGCGCTTCCAGGTTTTACACTGCACGCAGGACTGTCTGGCGGAGGCTTTTCTCAGTGCTACCATTTTCTGGGGCTGCACAGAGCAGCTTCAGACTGAGCTCCTTGTTTGAAGGTGGCATCAAAACCCCACATCCGACCCACGGCCTGACTGGGATGACCGCCAGGCTTCCCCCGACACGAGGTTTCATGTGCAGACATGCGTGTGGGGAAGAGCAGCCAGCCAGCGCTTCATGCCGGGACCACCACGTCGGAAGCAGTCATTGGCAAACAGGAAATAGCAGCTGAAAGTCAAAGAGCCGGCTGTGGAGAAGAGGGATAAATGCTCACAGCGTCAGAGGCATCACGTGTGAACGTGCTTGCTCGTCTGCGATGATGCTCTAATGGTGCATCTCTCCCCTCGCTCCTCTGCGGCCCATGGCCCTGCAGCCAGAGGCCAAAGTCAGGGCACCGCGCTCCTGGACAGGGAAGTCCCAGGGCCGCTGCCAGAGGAGCTGGGGCGTTACCCCCACCCTGCCCTCTCCGGGCTGGGGCAGGGAGGGGGCGTGCTGCCCACGCCCTGGTTTGCAGATGTAAGTGAAGGGATGCGTCCCTGCAGGCCTCTTCGCTGGGCCAGGGGACAGGGTGGCTCGGGGCTTTGTCCAGATGCAGCCGAGTGCCCCTGCCGCCCCTGCTCACTCTAACAGGTGTGGTGTCTGCGGCAGAAGCAGGTCTCGGTGCGGTGGCCTGACGTCCGGGGAGCTTCTCAGTGTCGACCAGACTGTGCTTTCAGGAGCGATGCCGGCTTGTCTTCCCCACACGCTGAGCTCTGGCCACCGCCGTGCGCCGGGCCTGCGCCTGGGGTCCGCGGGCTGCGAGGGCTGCACCCGGGCCCACTGAGGCGAGCCAAGGCCACGCTTGCGCGGGCGTTCGCAGCCTCCAGTGACGACCTAGCCCCCCGGCGGGTCCGATGTCCCTGAAGATGGGCTTCCCTGCTGCCTGGCACATTCAGGGCGGCGCGTAGCTGCTGCACAAACCCCAGGCACCCAGTCGAGGGGGAAGTTTGCTCGGCTGCTCTAGGGGCCCTGATGCTCTGGGGCGTCCAACCTGTTGGTGTCTCTGGGCCACATGTCAAATACACTGCAACACGTAATCGCGAAAGAATCTCAAGATGTATTAAGTGAATTTACAGGGGCTGCATTCACCGCCCTCCTGGGCTGCCGGTTGGACACCCCTGCGCAGGAAGAGTGTGTGGCAGCCACCAGGCTGGCCTGCCGCATCGGCTCCCTGACGGACAGACAGACTGACTCCAAGCGAGGGCTCCACTTGTTTGGCTAAGGCCAGTCCCCACCTCCCTTCCGCTGCGCAAAGAAGACACTGTCCCTCGTCCCTGACAGCCAGGCCCACCAGATACCTAGCTCTGTGAGCTGTCACGTTTGGAAATGTTCATAATGATAAAGCGACCAGAAGAAGTAAAGCTTGTTCTACCATATCTTCTCAGAAAAACCCTTTTCTGAGCTTTTGAGGGAAATATAACCAACAGAACCGGGAGCTCTGTCACAACAGGGCCCTCGTTACAGAAGAGCATTATCTGCGCTCATGCTGCCCCCTGTGAGCGGCAGCGGGGGGGACGGGGACAGCCTTCTGTGCCTGCGGCAGGCGCTTCCGGCTGGGCTCCGCAGGCCAACTGCGGTGGGCCTGGGGGTTTCTTCTAGAATCAGCCCTGGGCCCCAGCAAAACACGCTCATTCGGCACAACACAGCCAGGACGGATTTTAGAAAGAAGAGAAGTGAAGAAGTTTCACTTCAGAGCCTTTACAAGGCACTTATAGAGAATGGAGAGTAAAAAAAAATGATAGAGCAGCAAGGGAAAGCCTGTGAATAACAAATAAGGCTTATTCGGGTAGTGCCAGGCTGCAGCGAGGCTGCTGGCGAGCAGCGTTCAGTCAGGATTAGGCAGAGGACCGACGTGCGCGCTCTGCCGTCTGGGGAGTAAACCTCTGCCCCACGAGCATAGGAGGGCGCACTTGCTAAGCAAGTTAGGACTTTATGGCCCTAATCGGGGTTAAGTTTTAAACAATAAGTTAACCGCTAATGTACACAAAAGGCCCAACACAGCAGTAACATTAGTCAAAAAAGCAGAATTCTCCTGAGCTGGTAGAATTTCCCAATAAACACATTATGCTTAAATTGTGTTCAGAGCTTCAATTACCAACAATGAACAGTAAATGCTTCCAGCTAAGGCTGTTTCATGATCTCTCGGGTTGTAAATTTCTCAAAAAGAAGGTCTCCAATATGCTTGTTTTCCCTTTTTTTTGCAACAGAGAACGTCCCCTTTCTCATTGACCTGAAAAAGGGACAACCTTATTCTTCCATAATTACTGTAGAACTAGCCGAGGAAATGTGCCGCTCTGGACTTGTACATCTAGAATAACCTTAATGGCGGAGGTATTGGGACATTCATTCCAAAGCTCAGGAGACAATGTGGTTTCAGAATCCACGTCCTAACATCCAGCCCGACGCTGAGCGCTGTGCTTCCCTGGTGCGTCCAGCGCAGGGGCAGCCCTCCCCACGGGGTCGGGCTGGACGTGCCTGCCCTCTGGCCCTCCTCCCCCCAGGTTCTGTAGGACAGGTGAGAAGGGGGACATCTGCCGCCGAGGCGGTGAGTCCAGAGTTTCAAACAGCTTCGCCAAGCACAGCCAAGTCGTTTTCTTTCCGTGCCTAAGGTCGTGTTATTGAGGGACAAGTTGAAAATCATTAAGAAATTGTTTTCCCTTCCATCCTAAACTGTTTCCCAACTGACACAGCTGTTACTAATATAATTGCCCTTCCTGCTCCTGATCGTGAACTGAGCGGCTTACAGCGTGACTGACGCTGGAATTCGTGCCACGGGCAGAGCCCCGGCAATGCCGGTGGCTTCAGGGGACCGAGAGGGGACCGAGAGAACACCAGGGCCACGGTTTGCAGGTCGTTCCCCCTGAGCCTATAGATGGAGCGGTCGGTCAGTCGGGGAGCCGCCCAGGAGCTGGTGTCCTGACCTCCCGCGGAGATACAATCACGCAGGAACCAGTAAGTAAACATTCTTTCAGCAGCTTTTATAACTTTGTTTTTGAAGCTGTGGCCGAGCAACTCTGCCTATGACTCCTCGGCAGCGGGGATGCGCCTCCCGAGCTCCGCACTCAGACGGGAGGGGATGTGTGTGGACTGCGACGTGAACAAACTGTGTCGCGCAGGGATTTAACCAAATGTTTATTAATTTATATTTCAAAGGGTTTTTTTTTTTTTTAGATTTCTGGAAACTAGACATGTTTTTAAATTCTCAGATCTTCTGAAGGTGGTACAGGCTGGCGGGTCCCGGAGCCACGGTGCCCAAAGAAAGACACTCTCAGGGAATTATAGAATTTCATTTATTCCTATTCATTGCCATAAACAGCCTCCGATTCAGAATATGTAAATCATCTTTGGGAGCTGATGCTGGCTAGCGAACCTCTGGGGCTATTTTTAAAACATCCAGTTCAGACTCACTCCACTACACTCTGTCTCTCTCTGGCGTTTCAGCTCCCGAGTCTCCTGACACCTATGGTCCAAGAAATTCTCAAAGATGAGCAAAAGGCACAATTTTATCTCTATTAGGACACTAAGTTGCATGCTGTATTTTGTAGCTAATAAGTGCCGTGAAATATATTTTCAATAATTGCAAGAAGCCGTAAAACACAGCTGCCGCAGAAGGTAGCAGCAGTTCCTAAAGCGAATCTATTGACAATCTTGTAAAATCCAAATGGCTTCCCAATGAGCGTGTCTTCTCTTTCTCACCTTGAGTTACGGCCTTTGTTCAACACCCCCTCTGAGTTCTGTGTGAACCCCAAGGTGCGGCTTTAGAACACCCAGTTCCTGACCGTATTCAAAGAGCAGGCCCTGTTTTAAATGTTCTCAGAAGAAAACAAACCCTCTCTAGAGCAAGGCACCGTCATCCCGAGATGCTCTGATTTCCCCTGCTCGGTGTCCGCCGCTCAGAACGGCCAGGCACGTTCTGAGACGGCCAGGAAATGGGCTGACTCTGGGGCCAGAGGCAGAGCGGCTGCGATTTGGGGCGTCAGGCAGGGATTCTGTCACAACTACGGCTGCGGGGAGGGCTGCCGCCTCTGCCGGGGACCGAGCATCTGATGCCAGTTTGACTTCCTGTCAGAGAACCAGGAAACGTTTCGACGGAAGAAGGGAGTCCCGTTGGGCACGCTGAGCTCTCCCCCAGCACGTGCCCCAGGTCACGCTGACACCAAGGGAAAGGTCAAGGGGCAGGAGGCGGGGCTGGAAGACAGCGGCTGGGGTCCGGAGCAGCCGGAGCGGCCTGAAGCCGGGGGCACAGGGCGCTGGAGCTCTCCACCGCAGATGGCTGCACCCTACCCGGGAGTGCAGGTTTCTGTCACATTCTTGGCTGAGTCCTAAATGGCAAATGTGCAGGGTAAAAAAAAAAAAAAAGTCATACATGAGCATCTGGGTGGTTAAATATCTAACCAGAGATTTCCGCAGCAACCGCGTGCTAGGGAGACACAGTTTGGATTTAGAATATTGTCAACTTAAAGGTGGTTGGTCAAAAAAATTGAGCTTTCCTTTGAAACCCCAAAGGAACACATTCAAGGACAAACAACCCTGCCCCAGAACTGATGGCAAACTGAAGGAAATCCATCTTAACAAGTTCAGAATGGAGCCTTGATATGATCAAACTGCCAATGAATTAACGTCCCTCCAGGAAAAAAAAAAAAACAAAACAAAACCAAAAACAAAAGCCCTCAGCACTCTCTCAACAAAAATAACAAAATTTAAAAGCCCCAAATCCACAGTGTGCTGCACAGAATGAAGATGCCGAGACGGACGGGGACGTCGGGGACCGGGGTTCAGACTGAAGGCGGAGCTGGCCCGGGGGCCAGGGGCCGGGCGCCCACAAAGGCCAGCCAGGCCCTCCCACGAATGGCTGCTCATGTCCTCCTAGCCCCGGCGGAATCTGTTCGAGGTTTTCAAGAATATTCAGAGTGCTAACATCACCTGAGTTTCACAAATCTTCCCGAGGCTGTTATTTTGTTTTCCAAGTTTGAAACGATTTTTTCTGTTTATGCAACACATTCTGAACAAGTTTTAATGAGACATTTAAACATCTCTTTTCTAAAATACCTGTCTTTAATAATTGGAAAGAGACCATTGCTACCTTTTTTTAAACCACAATTTCAAGTTCAGAACTAGACAATGAAGTTCAACAAGTATCCTCTTCCTTTAAGACTTTTCGGTAGATAATTTTTTAGAATGTAAATCTCAATTAGAAATCCTTTGCATTCTTTACGTGGAAAAGCTTTGCAGGCTTCCGATCAACAGCCTTGCCTCACAGTTACAATGATCACCGCTGCAACTGTGGGTTACATTACAATCCACCAAGTACCTTTTCCCTTGAATAGGAAACGCTCACCGGACTTCTTCAGAAGGATTTAGAGATCTTGCACATAAAGTGCTTAAGTAAATAGCTGGTTTATTTTTATATATTTTTTCAAAAAACACGATTAACTTACAGATTTTACTTGGACAACGATATTGGGTAGTTTATAATATCGCTACCCAATGCTCATTTGTATAAATAATTTTCCTAAAACAGTCTCTAGGTTGTAACAGGGGTCTCGATCGGGGGTCCCCGGTTCTGGCTCGCTTTCCTGAGTGTGTTCCTAATGGGCCGGGGGTCCTGGTTTGTCCCCCTGAGCAGAGAAGGGCGTAGGCTGTGTGGTCTCCCACCTCCTGGCGTGGCCGAGGCTCCCCGGGCGCCCGAGGCCGCCGGCACCTCCCGGGGCCGCAGCCGCACAGTCCGCCCCGCGCCGCCCTCAGGGAAACCACCCAGCCCTGTCAGCAGAGGCCGCTGCGCTTGCATCTGTATGGTGGTCGCCTGGAAATGCTTCATTTTACAGGATCCAGCTCTGCTTCCATAACTAACACTCAGTGGATGAGCCAGGGCCCAGGGGTAGGGATTTTTCACCGTCCTGCTGGGCAAGTCGAATTCAGGGTCTCAGATACCAGAACCGAGAGGTGAGAGGGGACGGGTGCGTGCACGCGTGTGCGTGGTTAGCGAGTTGAACTATTCCCCAGCCAAGAGGAGTCTAGAACCAGCACCGTGTCAGGTGACATGGAAAGAACCGGAGGGGTGGGTAGAGGAAAAGGAAGGGAAGGGGCAAGTCAAGGAACACACAGCAAGGACTCATGGACAAAGCCAGAGTGGGGAAGGACTGAGAGAGGGGGAGGGGCAGGGGAAAGTGGGGGGGGGAAGGCAGAGGCCAATGTACTTGGAATAGTTAATTCATTTTAAAAAAAGAATTGGATTGATTGGGCGTGTTGATGAAATCTACTGAGCCAGACTTCTAGTTCATCAACCTACTGGATGACGCCAAGGGGAGGGGGCGGAATGAAGGGGGGCCACGTTTTCGGCGGGGCAGCGGGCGGGCCCTGAGGCCTGTCGCGCTGAGGGCCAGGGGATTGCGCGCCTCCGAGCCAGCCACGCGCTGGGGCCTCGGGCTGGGGCCTCGGCCGGCTGGCCCTTCCCTGCCCGTGGGAGATCCACGCGGATTTGTTCAGAAGGCAAATGGACATTCAGGTCCAGCTCTCAGGAGAAAAGTTGAGATTGAAAAGTTGAGATTTGATATTTATCTGAATACAGATGGTAATTGAAGTCCCGAGAAGGGGCAAAATGGCCAAGAAAAAAATGAGTAAGTTATAAAAGGTCTTTGGTAGGGACGCAGAGCTCACCACTCCATCTAGGGCAGCAGGTGCCCATCTGTAATGGGCACGGAAGTCACCCGGGCGCTTGGGCTGCTTCCCCGCACCTCGCAAAAAGAGGCTTTCATTTCCTTAAACCGGACTGGGCCCCGAAGTCCGATTTTTAACAACCGTGCCGCGTGGTCTGCTGCAGGGACCCTTAGCCGCCCATGGGGAGACATCATGTTACAAGCTCCGGGAGGTGACGTTTCTGTTACCCAGCCAGGCAGAGGAATACTTGTGTTTAGATAGAAATACGTGTTTATTCTGCAGGGTTGGCATTTGAGCCCAAATAACTCCTCTTGCCTGTCATAGAGCAAACAGAAACGACGACCGTGTCGTTTGCGGATGATAACGTCTTCCAACCAGACAGAACCGCGAGAGGCCCTCTTTGTGTTGCGCGCATCCATGTCCTTGCTTCCCACTGCTCTGCTGGCTGCTTAGCACATAATAAGTGCTTAATAGATATTAATTGAACTGAATTATCAGAATAAAGTTCTTGGCAGATGTTGCTTTTCTCCTTTCTTTTTTATAACTATCTATAATTGCAAAGTAATTGAGCACCACTGACTTGGAAAGCCTCGAACTGTAAACATGTCAATTCCCCTCAACCGTTCCCTTATTAGATATGTGAACATTGTCAAGTCCCCTGTCAGAGAGGCGGGGTAGTGGCAGCAGCTACCTGGACGCGTAGTTTTGGTTGGGGCGGACTTGGTAATTCGGACCTCCTCTCTTGCGGATGTCAAATTGAAAGTCTTTTTTTAAAAACCTGCTTCCAGGCATCAGGGAGCTCACAAGGCAGTGAAGATCTTTAAAGAGGAGAAAATCCAGGAAGGGGGCAGGCACAGGGTGCGGGGGAGGCATTGTTCCTTCAAGTCCCTTCCTCCTGCGGAAGAGGGGCTGAAAGACAGGGAAAATGACCGGCAGTTTCAACGTATTAAGGGGCATCTAGGCTCCCCCGAAAGGACCGTGGTGCGTCTTTCACGCCGGGGGCTGGGGCCGTGCAGAGATGCCCTGGAGGAGGACCCGGGTCCCAGGGCCCCCGCAGTGGGTGACACCCACCCAAGATTTCCACGGGCCCTGCACCTGCTGGAATCACGCATGAACAGTCCCCAGAGGAAACGCATCCTCCTCAAATCATTTCCACGGCTTTTCACAGCAGAGGTCTCCCGTGGAACCGAGAAGACTCGGGCATGGGGTGGGGGAGCCCGTGCGACAATAGGGCTGCAAAGAGCAGCCCTGAGTCCCCGCGTCTGGCCCCCGGGGTGTAGAACGCGGAGCCCTTAGAACTGGGCTGTAAAATCGCCGAGGGTGTCACCCGCCGGAAAGACACGTCGGGGCACTCGGACCACCGGTTAGACTGGAAGACGCCAGAGCCGCAGCCACCCAGCTCATTGGATGAGTCTGGAAGCAGCTGACGTACAACTGGAGACTAAGACATCGACCGGGGACCGTGGCCAGGCGGACGTCGGAAGGCGTCGGAGAAGAGAAATGCAGGGGTCAGGGCGACGCCCGCAGAAGCCACCGGAGCCCGGAAGCCGGCCTGGCGTCCAGGGCGTCGGAATTCAAAGCGCGACGACAGAAAGAACCAGGCAACGTGTTTATTCCACAGTGTAAACCCTTAGAACACACACGACTGCCCCGCGGGGGCGCCACGGTCAGCTGACCGGGCACGTGAGGGTCAGGCCCGCCTCCTGGCCCGTCCGAGGTGCTTCCTAGATGGCCGGTGGCACCGTGGTCGTCACTGTCCCGTGTTTTACACAATCCCCGTATAAATATCAGTAAGAACTTTTAACTTGACAAACTCATTCTCAAGTTTGTTCAGAAGGATCAGCTAACAAAAATAGCCAAGACACTGCAGTGAAAGAATAAGCAAAAGGTTTACTTGTCCTACTAAAGATTTAAATATATCCTGTATAATAATTATTCAGAATGATGCTGGTGTATGTCTCCAAGAATATAAGAGCAAACCATAATGATATATATGATAACTATATATGTAAATGCATGCCATATTTTATCACGAACACAAGCCAGCATTTTGGGTGTTGAAACAGACGTGGTGGGCAGACAGGGCTCGCACGGCTAGTGTTACCTGAGGTTCAGCCGCCACCCTTCTCGGGGAGTCCCCCGCCCCCACTGCTGCGTCACCGTCACCGGGGCCCCTCTCAGGAGAGCAGTGAGACTCTCGACTTGTGGGAAAGCGTCTTCTTTTCCAAGGGTCGGGCACCTTTTACTTCATATTTATTCTCCCTCAAAGCGAGTTCCGTGAGCGAAATGCTTCCAGCCGAGCGCTGTATCTTGAGGATGTTTCCTTTCGCATCTTAATTGTGTTCTTTTCAATGCGCATTTTCCCACCTAATTCAAAGACACCCTTATTTCTTTTATGAACGTAGAGTTGATAGCATTACGGTAAACTGCTACATACAATGATATTGGAACAATGGAATGATCATTTAATAAGCAAAAAAAAAAAAATTAAAAAATAAAAATCACCTATGAACTAAAATTTATGCCAGGTAAATTAGGGACCGATATTTTTTCAAGAAAAGCCTAACTATGATGGGAGAAAATGTAGGTGGTTATGTATGTTCCCTTGAGGTGAAAATAAGGGTTTTTGCTTTTTGTTTTGTTTTGGTAACTGCTTTACTGAGACACAATTCACATGCCACATGTTTGGTTTTCAGTGTGTTCACATAGTTGTGCAACTATCACCGGAATCAACTCTTCAATGCTTTCACCGCCCCAAAAAGGCGTTCCGTGTTCTGTGACCTTCACCCTCCCGACCCCCCGCCCCGCCCAAGCGCTGACCGACTCCCGGCGTGGACAGGCCCTCACCTGGGCATTCATCGGAACGGGACCCTGCAGCCCGCGCGGCCTTCGCGACCAGTGTCTTTAATGTAGCACGTTTTCAAAGTTCAGTCCTGTCGCATCACACGTCGCTGCTGCATCCCCGCCCGTGGCTCCCCAGCTGCGCAGCCTGTCTACTCGCTCACCATGTGGCGGGCGTTTGGGTGGTGCCCAGTTTTCGGCTACTGTAAACAGTGCTGCTCTGAACCTCCAGGCTCAGACCTCGCTTCAGTGATGACGCCTTCCAGCTCCTGGCAGAGTTCCGCTCGGTTCCTTTTCCTGCTGCCACGTCTTCACCGATACTTTCTCTCGGACGCGGCACTCCCATTGTGCCAGCCGCTCGCGCTTTGAGCGTGTTTCTATCAGCCACTTCCAAGTCCCGTCCATTGCACCTGACGTCTGGTATCTCTTGTGGGCAATTTCCGTTGCCTGCTTTTCTTCTTCTCTGTTGTATAGATCCCACTTACCTGATCCTTTGCGTCTCTTGTAATTTTTAGGGTAAAAACTGGATACTTTAAATAACATATTGTGTGAAAGGGCCCCTTCTGCCCAGGCGTTTGTCATTATTGCTTCGTCGCCCATAGGACTCCTACGGTGACGTCCATTCCTCTCACACTGCGAAGGCTGCGTTGCTCCTCAGCAGGCACAGGCCTGGCCTGCCCCATCCCCACCGGGGGACAGTGGTTTCAGTGGGGCTCTCTTCAGACTCTTCTCCCTGATTGCATCCAGCTGTTAAGCTCTACGGATTACCAGCTGACGTCGTTATTGTTTTCTAACAATACCCTGTGGAGTTAATTGCTTCCAAGACTGAGACTGATCCAATTAAATTTGGGTTCCTTTCAGAGAGGACCTCTGAGGTCAGTGTTGAGGTTTGTTCTGGCCCGAGGAAGGCTCCCGCGAGCCACCCTTCTCTGGTCAACTAACTGGCCTGTCACTTACGGAATATCCCCCATGAAGCTACCAGCCTCCCTAGAGTGGTTTCGAGGGCACGCTTGGAGCTGGACCTCCTCACACTCTTTCCAGCAAACTCAGCGTTCTGCTGCTGTTGCTTCTGCCTCTCAGAGAGCGCTGCATCTCATGGCTTTACTCCACCCGGGGCAAAAGCTCAGAGCCAGGGGGCGGTGACAGGGTTTCTCCGAGCCGTCCCCTAGGTGTAGGAGTTCTGGGTGGGGACTGTGGCCGTGCCGCTCTGGACACGGAACACCCCCCTGCAAAGGTGGCCGCTGCAGCGGCTGGGGTCCCAAGCGTTCTCTGCCTGCCAGGGCGGAGGCAGAGCCTCGGCTCCGTCCCGGACGCCGGGGAGAAGGGGCAACCCTGACTGCTCGGCCACACTCAGCTGGGCTCTAGCTGCTGCCCTCGCGGGGAGGGGAGGGGATAAGAATTCCTCCCAGAAAGATGCCACGTCCTTCCCCTGGGAGCTGGGGGTGGGGCGGAGAAAGGAGTCCTGTGTTCTTGGCTCTGACACCAAAACCAGAACAGGATGCCACCAAAAATAAATAAATAAAATTACAGACCAATATCCCTGATGAACACAGATGAGAAAATCCTCAACAAAATATTAGCAAACCAGATTTAACAATATATTAAAAGGATCATACATGGTGATGAAATGAGATATATTCCAGGGATGCAAGGATGGTTTAACATCCATAGATCAGTCACTGCTCAAAGAAGAAGCATTTGACAAAAATCCAACATTCATTTATGATAAAAAAATTCCCAAGAATGAGGTATAGAGGGAATATACTTCTATACAATAAAGGCTACCTATGACAAGCCCACATCTAGCATCACATGCAACAGTAATAAGCTGAAAGCTTTCCTCTCAGATCAGGAGCAAGACAAGGGCGCCCATTCTCACTGCCTGTATTCAGCGTAGTATTGGAAGTCCCAGCCAGAGCCGTCATGCAAGAAAAAGAGAGAAAAGGCATCCCAATTGGAAAGAGGGAAGAAAAACTGTTACTATTGGTAGATAAGATGATATTATATGTAGAAAACCCTAAAGACTCCATAAAAAGCTGTTAGAACTAATAAAAAGTTCAGTAACATTGCAGGTATATGATTACTACTAAAAAATCTGTTGCATGTTTTACACCAATAATGAATCTTCAGAAAGAGAAATTAAGAGAGCATTCCCACTTACAATTGCATCAAAAAGAGAAAAATACCGAGGATTAAATTAAACAAGGATGTGAAAGACCTATATATTGAAAACTATAAGACATTAATGAAATAAATCGAAAAAGACACAAATAGTCAATGCCCATAGATTGGAAAAATTAATATTGTTAAAATGTCCATACTACCCAAAGCAACATACATATTAAATACCAATAGTATCTTTTTTCTATCAAAATTCTCTATCACAATTCCAATGGTATCTTTATTCACAGAAATAGAACCAACAATTCTGAAATTTGTATGAAACCACGAAAGATCTTGAGGAGCCAAAGGAATCTTGAGAAAGAAGAACAAAGCTGAAGGCGGCATGAGCCCTGATTTCAAACTATATTACAAAGCCACAGTAACCAAAACAGTATGGCATTGGCACAAAAACAGGCCCATAGGTCAATAAATTGCCAAAAATAACCCCACTATACATGCTCAATTAATTTATAACAAAGGAGCCAAGAATATACAATGGGCAAAGGACAGTCTCTTCAATAAATGGTGCTGGGAAGATTGGAGAGCCAAGTGCATTAGGATGAAACTAAGCTATGACCATATAGCACACACAGAAATAAACTCTAAATGGGTTAAAGGCCGGACTGTGAGACCTGAAGCCAAAAACTCCTAGAAGAACACAATATAAAATTATATAAATTGTGACATCTAAAATGCAAAATTGGCGGGGGGGGGGGGGGGGGTTGTGTTGGTAAAGAGTTTTTTGTATGTGATCAAAGTTAAGTCGTTCCCAGCTTGAAATAGACTGTCATTTCTATAAGGTGTTTGAAGTAAGCCTTGGGGCAACCAGAAAGCAAACCCACAGTGTATACAAACAAGGTAGAGAGAAGAGAATCACAGCATCCCGTTCCAGAATATCATCAGAAAGGCAGCACTGGAGGGACGCAGGCACTACTACAAAGGCCAGGAAACAATGAACAGGATGGCATTAGTGAGTCCTTACCTATCATTAACTACATTAAATATAAATGGATTAGATTCTCCAATCAACAGTCATAGGGTAACTGACTGGATTAAAAAAAAAAAACAACCAAAAATACCCCAACACTTCAGATTAAGAACACGCTTAAACTTCAAGTGAAGGGATGAAAAAAGTTACTCCACGCAACTGGAAACCAAGAGAGAAGAGGGGTTATCCAGACATATAGCAGACAAAATAGACTGTGTCAAAACCTGTAACAATAAAAAGTAGGTTGTTATATAATGATAAAGGGGTGAGCATGTCAAGAGGATATAACAATTGTAAATACATATGAGCTAAACATTAGAGCATCTAACTACATTACGCATATCTGAAGAGAGAAATAGAAAAAAAGGTATAATACGACTGGGAAGAGGAACTGAATAGCTGTTTTCCCAAAGAAGATATACAAATGGCCAACAGGTAGAAAAAGATTCTCAACATCACTAATCATCAGAGAAATGCAAATCAGAACCGCTATGAGAGATCACCTCACACCTGTGAGAATGGCCACTCTCAGAACGACGAGGGATCCCCCGTGCTGGGGAGGACGCGGGGGAAAGGGGACCCTGGTCGCGTGGGTGGGATTGTCCGTTGTAGGGAAAAGGGAAGAGGGACAAGTGCCCAGCATCTGACAGGCAGCATGGCGACTGGTTTGCAACACTGCGCCACCTGTGAGAGTCGCGACAGGAGTGAATCTCTCATGTTCTCATGTAACAAGAAACTTAAAATGGCGACGGTGGGAGGGGAGGACACGTTGTTCGTTAACCTGGTGGTCAGCGTTTCACAACGCGTGAGTCTGCCACGTCGTCACCTGTATATCTCAGCACGGCTGGAGAAACGCTAGAAATCTAAGGGAAAAGTGACGGATCTGATTATGGAAGGATATAAAGTATATGTGTATTTTTAAAGTTAGAAAGCAAACAGAAAGAAATATTTGCAACAGATAAAATTTTATTAAACATGCCAAAAGCTTTGACAGATCTCTGGGAGAGAGACGGACTCCGCAGTAAATGAACAAAGAACGCGAACTGGTATTTCATAAAATGCACACAACAAGCATATGTAGAAAGTTTAACCTCACTGGTAATAAAGAAAAGATAGATATAAAATTACATTTCTCAGTTAGCAAGTATGCGAGGAACTGAGAAAATATACCACTGATGAGAGAGTGAACTGACACAAAATTTGGCAAAATGAATAAACATCATATTAAAATGGGCATAACTTTGCCATGTTGTGTTCCATTTATTTGAAAGTGTTAGTGTGACGTACGGCTGCCGGCTCTGCATGTGCTGGCGCTTGTGTGCATGCGCGTGTTGGTTTTAACCTACCCTCTTGCTCTGATTGGCGGATATTTGTAGTTCCCTCATCAGGAAAATTTTTCCAGAGGTGAGAACTTAACATCTGAAGGCCTTTATCAGAAACCCACATGAGAGTCAATTAACTTTATTTAAGATCGATGATAAAAGCTTTGTTAATTGGCCTAATTGAAGGTAGCAAAGATTACTCCCTGGTGAAATTACGGTGCTTGGGAAAGGGTTTGACGAGAAATACGGCGGCAAGTTCCGCCGTCGCAGAACGGGCTTTGTGGGTCCGGTGAGCCCCGCAGCCCAGGTTCCGAGGGGCGGCGCCCGGAGGTGTGACGGCGATCGTTTCAGTGGCGAGCACTGATTTTCGGAGGATTTGTTGCCAGACTCTAATTAGAATGTTAACTGAATCCTGTCCCAGCAATAGGGCTGCGTTGGCCCCGAGTGCATCCTTCAGTCCAAGGGCTGCTGAGAGCCTGCAGCGGGGAGAGGCTGGGCTGTGCTGAGCTTACAGTTTGCATGGTGTATATACGCACCCCCCATGTGTATATCGTGCAAACATATACACACATATATGTATATATTATGCAAGCGTGTGTGTATATATACACATATATATGGTTGCTTGTTTTGTTCTTACATGCGCAGAGTTTTGTTTTGACTCTTATTTTAACATAATTTACCACATTATTTTGAGGGTGTGGAGAAGAAGACCTAGAGCTCTTACCTACGTTTAATTATTGGACATCATGAATATCTACCAGAAAAATCTAATAATTAAGAATGAGCACAATCACAGACCTTTTTCAAGTGGTAGTTCAAATTCTAGAAATTTATTCTAAGGAAATGATTAAGGATGCGTGTAAAACTTCAATATGTTTATCAAGGTGTTGTTTAACATGGTGGGAGACACGCACATTAAATGTTCAACAACTGAGAATTGATTAATTTGTAGTGTCTAAAATGGAATATTAAGCAGCTTTTGCAAATTAGGGCATAGAAAACTACTTAGCGATAAGAAAAAATTTCAGGGCACATTGTGAGAGAAGAAAATGATATTAAAGCAATATGTACCACATGAAAATATTTTAGAAACTATGCAACGGTGCTTATGGAAACATAGTATCCATTGTTTAGGAAAAACTGAGAAATGTAAGATTCGATGAAGTCCGATTTCTTTGCAACTTTTTCACCTGCAAATACCAAGGTTCACAGAACAGCGACAGTGAATCCCATGTATCCCAAACTTACCCAATCAGAATATTGCTGGGGCGCCTTCCCTGTCTTTTGCTGTGTAAGAAGTTACAACAAAACATAAGGGCTTAAACTAACAAGCTACGCGATGTTTTTGTTCTGGAATCTAGGTCCTCTTCGCTTGGACACTCTGGATGAAGGTTACATATAAAGCCAAGGTCAAGGTGCTGGCGAGGGATTCCTCGACCAAGACTTTGCGGGCCTGGAGATTCTGCCGCTGGCCCGTGCACACAGCTGCAGGGAGGCCTCGTCGTCCACTTCTGAACGTGCCCGGGGGCCTGGCGGGCCTTGGTTCCGAGCTGCGGGGACCGGTCCGCAGGCTGAGCGAGTCCCTTCCCTTGGAAGCGGTGACCTCGGAGAGGGAACACCCAGGGTGGAAGCCACCGTTGTTTGTGTGGCCCAACCCTGAAAGTGATGTCCACCGTCTCACTGAGCCAATGACTGCGGCTCCGCAAGTCTAGCCAACAGTTAAAAGGAGAGAAATTCAATCACGGCATGGACACCAAAAAACATGGAGCCTCGGGGGTGGCCTGACAAAACTTCCTAACGGGCTGCGACCTCAGTCCGGAATTTCTTAACAAGGGAACCAACTGTAAATACTTCCGCAAAGTAAAAACCGCAGGAGCTGTCCTTTTTTGCACTTTGTAGGAAAAGTGTGTGTGTTGCGGGGGGCGGGGGGCACGGCTGGTGGGTCCCTGGTTCTGAAAGCGGCAGAGCCGGCGGCGTCCGTGATGCCTGGCACCGCGGGCCGTAAGCGCAGACGGAGTTGGATCTTTGTGGGCCCCTCATCCAGGCGCCCGCCATCCGAGGAGACGGCGGGGCACGTGCCCCAACAGACTGTCACGTCTGAACTCAGGCCGACCTTTATTACAGGAAGAAGGACAGTGTGGGTGTGGGGTTTGGAATTCGGGGACAAGGCTAATCAGATAAAGGCTGCGGTCCTGCGGCTTTTCCAGCATCCCTTCCTCTGTCGGCCCTGGGACTCCTCCTCCGCGTCCGGTGGCCTGTGCGCTCTCCCTGGGCTCGGGCTCAGACGCCATCTTGGTCACTTGCAGTCCTCCCGGGGCACAGAGGTCGAACTGCTCGTGGGTCTCCTGGAGTGACGGTGGGTCCGGTCAAATATCCTGGTGGCGGGGACAATAGCTTTTTACATGCATTAATTACTAAGCTTATTCACTGTAACTGAAAGCTAAACATTGCTCTAGTCTTCAGTTCGGGCACCGCACCAGCAGGAGCCCGTTTGTGAAGGAGGCTGGGGGGGGCCGGGGGGGCAGGAGGGGAGCTAGGCCCTGTCACAGGCTCCCTGGCGATTAACTGTGCTCTTGGGCGCTAATTTGCTAATTAACATCATCCCACTCTGCAGCCACCATTATCCTGTGTCCTTAGTTTGAAGCTCGGCATCTGTCAGTCACCGAGCACCACGGGGAGGCAGGGGCGGGGCGGGGGACGAGCGGGTGCTCAGGAAGGCCGGCCTGGGAGTCCTCGCCTGAGCTCCGCCTTATTCCACAGGCCGCCGCGCTGAGCACAACGCTTCATGACTCGATTCTTTAGAAAACCCTGCTGTAGCCTCTTCATGAAAGTGACCCCAAAGTTAGTTTTCTTGTTTCTATTTATTTCTTTACTTTATTGTTGCTCAGGTACAGTTGCTCCGCCTTTTTCCCCATCACTCTCCACGGCCCCCCCAACTCCCACAGCCCACCCCCGCCCCCCAGTTGTCTGTGCTCCGAGTCCTCCATTTGTGTGCTTGCCCCTTCCCCTTCTTTCTAAAGTTAGTTTTAAGGACGGGGATAGGAGACACATGGTGATTTATACCTGGAGACCTAGCCAGGGACCATTGGAAACAAAGACTCATAAAACTGAGGTACGCTCGGTGTGACTGAGGTTCCGGGCCTGGGGTGCTGTTCATGTCATTTAGAGCAAAGAGGTGGTGGTTGCGAGTTTGTGCGAGCTTGTCAGACCAGCTGCGGCCAGGAGAGGTGCACTCCCCCTCCGGGGACCCTTCCTCTCCCCTGCCCGGGGCGCCGGGGAGGGATAGCACGAGGGGACAGACGGATGACCTTCCCGGACTTGTGAAGCCCACCACGTGCCTCGTCTGACCCGATGATGCATTCCGCCCGCGTCTCCAAAAAGTCAAAAGCATTTTCAGCGTTGATTTCCCTTAAGAGTTATCAGACCTCGTTCAGACTGATTTAATCAGTGTAAAAGGTGACCTTGTGTCTGTATAGATGCTCCTATATTAAAGGACCTGCAAGTAACACTCTACATATATGTGTAAATAACCATCGTGGGACTGTCGTGTGGGGGTGCTGCAGCTCCGTGCTTCCATGCTACCTGAGTGACGTGGCAGGACAGATTCTCCCCTGCGGTACGGCGAGGGAGGGTTTGCAGATTACGTGAGAAGCAGCCGTTCACTCCTGCATGGATCACGGATGCAGAGCCGGGCTCGGGCCAGGGCACTGAACGTGCGGCTGGCAGCATTCATGGGTCCCTTTGGAACATGCCCCGCTGCCCCTCGACCCCGAGAATTCCAGCAACAGCTTCCAGGAGCAAGGAACTGACGCCCAGCCAAGGTCCGGATATGCAGGGTCACCGGTGTGAGGATGTGGTCCTCAAAAATAAACCGTTCCTGCCTCCAGCAGGGCCGGCTCTCCTGGGAGCCCTCCCCTGTCCTGGGCGTTTCGGGAAGCTGGTAGTTGAGCTCCGCGTTGCCCTGCGGGCTGGGGAAAAGGGACCGGCGCCTGGCTGCCTTTGACATATTGCTGTTCTCAGGAAATGCTGGGAAGGTGCCGGGTGGCGTGGCCCTGTGGTGACTGCGAGAATGCCTCCCGTCCTAACGTGTCACTGGTGTGCCCTCCGAGCCCCGGATCTGTCTCTCAGAGGCAGCCGGCGCGCCCTGGTCGCCCCGGCAGGGAGGCGGCGCTGCAGGCGCTTGGCGGGGGTGGGGGCCCGCTCCCCAGCACCTGCCAGAGGCACCGCCTGCCCTAGAGGACCCAGACGCAGGAGGGGTAAAGGGATAAAGAAGGGTGGTTCACTTCGAAATTTAGAAACACTGCTAAAGAACTTTGGCCAGAATCTTCCTAACACTTTGAAAATTGCTTCCATTTGCAGTCTCTTTGGGAGAATATGACAGCCCACTGTATTCTTTGAAATTTTGTTTTGAGTCTAAAGTGTCACTTTTTTTCTCTTTTTTTACCTGAACATGTTAAGAGTGTGCATGAACAGGAAGGATTTTTGTCTGGAAATCTTCTGGCCCGTCATTTTTTGTTACAGAGCTTTACCAAAAATCATACGTTTTTATTTGTAATTGACTCAGTGCAGAAAAATAATCTCAAAGGCATTACATTATAAGTCACGGTTCTGACAGAAAAACACGTCTTCAAAGTGAGTGGAGACAACTCACCTTAACCAGTTATAAGCCATGAACAACAACCGTGTTCCCAACACTCCGGTTTTGCAAAAGGGCGTCAGTGAGAGAAACAACCCCTCACCCCGCGAGGGGGAGGGGAAGCTTAACATTTCTTTTCAATTTTAATTAGTCAAGAATCTCGGGGGAAAAACAACAACAACTCCTTTCCTTGGCATCAATATCAGCAACAAGGGAGGATTTCAAGTGGTAAAAAATCGTGACCGTACCACCCCTACCACCACGTCTGAATTCGTCTGCTTCCCGAACAGGAATCAAGACACAAAAACAGAAAACACGAACGAGGCAGCTGTTCACGTTCGTGGGAGGTGGGCGTGTGTTTGCTTATTAAAGTAGTTTAAAAATAGTTTTCGGTAAACATCATCTCGGCAGAGCGGAGACGTCAGGGTAGGTCTCCGCGGCCGCGGCGGGCGCAGGAGGCTGAGTGTGGAGCTGAAGGCTCAGGGCGCAGCTCGGGCCGCGGGGGCAGCAGAGCCCGCGGCTGCGCCGGCGCCGGGAGCCCGCGGCCCGGGGGTCGCCTGGAGCGCCCTGCGGCCAGGCTCGCCCACCCGGCCGCGCCCCCGCCTCTCCCTCCCCGCGCAGCCTGGCGAATCCGGGTGGGGCACTGGCCGCATCTCCACGGCTGCCCTGGGGTTTGGAGCTGGAGTGGAGAGAGCCATTTCTTCGGGAAAACAGATTCATACTGTACACGGCAACACCACTGTCCAAAGCACGTGCTTTTGAACAACAAAGCTTTCCCTATGCGTGCGCACACCGCAAGCTGACCCTGGCCCTAGTTCCTCACGACAGTTCCCCACCCACCTCACCAGGCTGCAAGCCCCCTGGGCGTGAGACTCCCGGTCGGGACGCCGCCTGTCGGGCCGGCGGCCTCTGCCTGAGGACAGGCAGGCAGAACCTTCCCAAAGCCCCCTCTTCCGGCTTCCCAAGTTTAGTGTCGTCCCTCCACTGCTAAACCTCTGGCCTCGACAATTCCCAGCGCCAAAGCACAGGCTGTGCGTTCCCTGGCCCGTGCGCCTTAGAGACCCCCGGATCCCGCGTCTCCCGGAGGCCGGAGGTTTGGGGATGTGGGTATGTTGCGCATCCTTGGGCCCCAATACGTGCGCTGCAAAGGAAGGCGGCATCGCCCCGGGATCCTCTCCGTCGCCAAGCAGCACATGTCTACACCCGGTTGAGGAACGGGTAGATCGTCGCCGGGTGCCTGGGGCTCAGGCCGGGCGCCTTCTCCTGCTCCGAGAGCCGGGCTTGGGAGTCCGCCCCCGGGAGGGCCAGCAGGTGCGGGCCCGCACCTCCTCCCGGCCGGCGCACCGAGCATGCTCAGCCCGCCGCGCGCAGGCTGTGGCCCCCGCGCGCTCCCCGCCTCCCCTCCGCGCGCCCTCTCCTCCGCGCGCGCGCGTTGCCTTCCGCGTGCCCTGTGCCTCCCGCGCGCTCCCCGATCCCTCTGCGAGCTCCCGTCCCCTCCGCCCCGCGCCCCCTCCCCTGCGCGCGTTCTCCTCCCCTGCGCGCGCCCTTTGCCTTCCGCGCGCCCCACTTTGCCCCGCGCCCCCCTTCCCTGCGCGCTCCCTTCCCGCCCCTCCCCTTGCCGCCCCTCCCCTCCGCGCGCCCCTCCTCCTGGACTGGGAGCCGGCAGCTGGAGCCTTGGCGCCGGGTTTTCGGAGCTGCCGCGAGCGCGGAGAGGAGGGAGCTCGGCCCCACACAGAGACCCGGGTTCCACCCGTATAGGTGACAAGTGGGCTGCTCGCCTCCCTGCGGCCCACGGACGGTGCCCGCGCCGGGGCTGTGGCGGCGCCGCGCTCAGGTGCTGAGGTGAGTGGGGTGCGAGCTGCCGCCGGCTCTGGAGTCGGAGGACCGGGCATGATCCTGGGGGCGGCGGGTGCGAGGGGCTCCTGCGCTCCAGTGCCGCCGGCCGGACCCGAACCCGAACGCGGGAGGAGACCGGGCCCCGCCGCAGCCGCCGCCGCCACCGCGCGGCGACCCTGCGCCCCCTCGCTAGGCAGGAAGTAAGTTTGTTGCGCTGAAAGGCGCCGCCACCCCGGGCGCGCCGAGCCGGTCCTGCTGCGGGGACGGCAGGGTCGGCCCCCCGCGGGGCCGGGCTGCGCCCCCTGCGCCCCGGCCCGGCTTCTTGCCCGCGTTCCCCTGTCGGTTCCCGTCCCCGCTGGGCCAGTGCAGCCGGGGGCGGACAGCGAACTTGGGCGGCGGAGCTGTGGGGACCGCGGTGCCGGGGGCACGCGGCTTTGGGGGCGCCCTGTGTCCCCGCTCGGCTGCCCGTCCCTGCCGCCCGCTCTGCCCGGGGAGCTGAGGTGTGTGTGCGCGGGGCGGGCTGGGAGGCGCCGTTCATTCCTAGCCACTTTCAGAGCGTTTGCAGTTTCTTTGGACGCGGGGGCCTCCCGGGCTCCTCCCGCGTCCCCGACCGCGCGGACGCGGCAGGGTCCTCGCCGTCAGTCGGCCCCGGGGCTCCGGTGGCCCCGCGTTTGGTGTTCCTGTTTTCTGGTTGTGACAGAGGTGGACGGGAGGGTCGCCAGACGTGGGCGCCGGGTCTCTCTGAGCCACTCGGGGCGTCTGGTGCCTGAAAACACTGGCAGCTCGGCGCAGCCCGCGCACCCAGGCGACTTCGGGCGGCAGGAGCCTGGGGACGCTGCTGGCCCACGGGGTCTCCGCCTCTGCCGCGCGAAGGCAGGGAGGCGGTCCAGGGCAAGCCGGTGACGACCCCCGGTGGGGGCCCGCGTCCAGTGGGGCCCGGTGGGCGTGGGGGCTCATTTACCAGGAGAGGCTGGTGGGAGCCAGGCTCGCGCAACTTTCTCTGGTTTCCCGTCGGAATCCAGCTGGGCGGGAGAGCTGCCTTGGGGTGTCACGGAGGCTCCTGCTGTCGGCCGCGGCGGGAGCTGGGCCTGTCCCGGAGTAACCCCGTCGCTGGCTTGTTTGGAACGCGCCTCCGGGGCCGAGGGCAGGCCCCAGGGCCGCGGCGGCCCCGTGCCCACCCTCAAGGTGGTTCTGTGTCTGCCCAGGCAGGAGGAGAGGAGCCTCCTCAGGGCTCTCCAACCTTTGAGAGGGTTTCTGTGGCTTTGGCGAGGAAATTCTCTTTCCCCCCTAACTTTATGCCTCATCGTGTCCTGGCTGCGGGCTGATGCGCCTCTGCCCCGCGGGCCTGGGCAGGTGGAAGATGGCGCAGGGCCAGCAACGGGTTCCATGGCAAAATCATTTTTGGAAAACGCTGGTGGTGTTGGTGGGTGTGTCTGAACTGGCTCCGAGGCCCGTGACCGAGGAGGAGCGACCGTGGGCCGTGCCTCACTGTCACTTTTTGGCCTGGACCCTCCAGGTAGGCAGCCTGCTTGGGAACCAGCCTTTGTAAACGAGGGGCTGAGACTGGATGGCTTGTTGTTTACTGCGCAGGTCGCAGCCACGTGGAGGTTCCCGCAGAAGCGGGGGTGCTGACTGCTGCCTCGTGGAAACCCTTCCAGCCCCTTTACCTGGAGGAGTGGGGGTGTGGGGTCCTCACCTGAACCCACAAGGGCTTCACGTCCCGAGGTCGTCAGCCGTGGTGGCCAACAGGCCTTCCAAGTTACGGCGCATTCGCAACCGGCCGTTAATTTTGCTAGATCTCCTTTGTATTCAGAAGTAGGTCTTCTGAGCTTCTTCCCGCTACTCACTAAATATTTTGGCTAGAATCTTTCTTCTGAAAGGTACGAGCACATCTGTTCCTTGATTAGCCCTTAAAAACGAGATGCGACCTGAATGATTAAGCCTGTCAGCAGGACTCCCCCCCCCCCCATTTATAGTTCTGACTTTTCTGCCAAGTTTTACTGATTCTGGTTTTTAACTTGTTGGATTCTGTTCTGTTGTAGTCGAAGACACAGGCATAATACACGTTAGACTCAATCTCTCTTTTAATCTAAAGCTTTTCATCTTTTGTGAAAACACGCTTTTATATGATTTAAATTAAGTTAAGCCATTCCCTGTGGCCAGCCGCGGAGAAGTCTGTGTATACAGACGTGGGGAGCTTTGCGGTTGTTACTTCCGGTAGCGCAGTGTTTAAGTCTGATGGAGGGGCCCGATATATTACCTAGACTCATTGGTCTTCGTGTTTTTTCAAATTATGTGCTATCAGAAGAAAATCTGACCATAGGTCACTAAGCGTTGCTTCTAAATCGTACACACAGACTGTGGTGTAACACGCGGGAAGAAGCTGAAGGACAAGTAATGCCACGCCCTGTCCCGGCGGCTCCCACCCCACGTTTCTGTAGCCAGGGGACGTGTCTGCCGAGCCCGGGGCATCTGCCCTGCCTCAGAGAGCGTGGCTGCTTGGGACCGGGCACCTTTCTGTCCTTACCTCTGGCTCGGCCATGCATCACCTGGTCCTGAGGTCACCCGCGGCCCGGCTGGGACCCCAGGCCTGCGCCCGTGGGCTGAGGGCGCGCTTTGCTCTCACGGGCTCCCATGTGGGCCGGGTGAGGCCTAGAGATGAGTGTGAGCTGGCGGTCTGCCCACCTGTCCCCAGCTGGGGATATGATGGAAAACAATGAAGTTTTAATGGAAAGACTAAAGGTTCAGAGGCCAGAAAGTAAGAACGCGGGAGGAAACAAGAGAGGGAGGGGGACGCTTCCGCCGTCGTGGGCAGTGGCAGAGGCCGCGCGCCTGGGCGCAGGCTGACCGGGCGGCTGTGGTCCCACCACTCGCGGCATTCCCGGCACCGGCCGAGGCCGCAGCCCCACGCCTCCCTGAACCTCCCCGCCCTGGGCCACGCGCTTGGGCTGGCGTCCGTGCCAGGGCGTCGGGTGGCGCGTCCCCACCAGACTGTGGGTCCCCAGCTTGGCTGTGTGACGTCAGGCAGGTCAACAGCTCTAACAGACGCGTCTGAAAAGCGGGCTGTGTCAGATGAGAAACAAAATGATCTCCCGGTCAGTCCCATATGGTGATCGTGGCGGCGCTCCTTCCTCCCCGGGGCAGGGGGGGCAGCGGTGGTCAGAGACCCAGCCCTCCTCATTCTGTGACCCCCTCCCGCCCCCGGCCCCGCCCTCGCCCTCTCCAGGGCCTGTGCTCAGTTAGCCGGGTCCAGCCAACGGAAGGAGAAAGGCTGAGGACGCTCAGGCCCCGGCCTGGAATCCCATACATCTCTCCCGCTTGCGTTGTGCGCCAGGCTGACCACGGGGCGGCCGGCCGCGCGGCCGGGCTGTGCTTCCGGGAGAGGAGGCCTGGCTGGGGGCACAGCCCCCCCCCCCACATACTGTTATTATGTGCGATGCTCCCTCATGTTCAATCCATGCCACTCACCCTCCTTCCTTGGCCTTTTTCCTGGTGGGAACCCCGGGGCAGTTATAAGGAAAAAACTGCCCATTCATACAGTGCTTACTGTTTATACGTGTGAAGTGCTTTTCTAAGCCCTTTGCCCTCCCGGACAGATACGCTCTGTGTGGCACAGATGAGGAAACTGGGCTGAGAGAAATGGAGTCATTTGCCCAGCAGGCCGCGTCTGTGCCTCCCTCCCCCTGCCCCCGGGGCAGGCCAGGCGTTTGGCCCAGGCGCTCAGGCTGGAGAAGTGATTTCCTTACACCGTCACTCAGCGGCCCGTGGGTTCTTGCTTCGTACTTTCCCGTTGTAGCCACTGGGCCACTTTTTCTGTCTGTCTCTAATAAACTTGGAGGAGGCCTTAAAAATGCCAAAGAAGGAAAACACATCCGCTGAATCTAAACTGCACTGCGGTAGAATTCCTCGTGCTGCGGGCGGGTCTCCGGCACCTCCCCGGGTCAGCACCGCCCCCGACAGAGCTTTTTCTGGCCCGAGGAACACACCGTCAGGGCCTGCGCCCCGCTGTGGCCTTTCCCAAGCTGTCCACAAGCTGCCCTCGTGGGAGCCCGGGGCTACCCTGCTCATGCCGCAGTGTGTGAGGTAAATTCCTGTTTCCTTTTGTTAAATTTTATTTTCAATTATCGTTTACGTTCAGTAATGTTTTGCATTAGTTTCACTTCTTAGCCTAAGCAAATACTCTTTCCGGTACGTTCACAGCGAAAGTCCTCCCTAACCTCCCCTCTGATCAGCGGCTCTGCCCTCCGCCCCCCCCCCCACCTCCTGAGAAGAGGAACATGCGCCCGTTACCCCGGCTTCGCCCTTGTTCTCAGCGCTTCCTGCGTGACGGAGGCACAAGCCATGGTTCTCATCTCTGTCCGTACCCCTGTTGGGTGGTCGTCCCCTCTGCTGACATAACACCTGCCATGAAGGTGACCAGTCCTATTCGCAAGACGGAGGGGGCCCCAGGCTGCTGGACATTCAGTGTGAAAATCTGGGAAGCCCCGGGCCAGTTGGGACAAGACAGTTGCCTTCCCTCCTATGTTGGAGGTTATTTTCTATGTCACTCAAAACCCCGTGAGCCCCTTGAGTCGGGGGAAGGGCCTGGGATGTGAAGTCAGACATGTCGCAGCGGATCTCCCGTAAGTTCAGATTGTGATGGCTGTTAAGGGTGTGTGACCGCAAGTTACCTTTTCGAGGGCTCGGCGTCCTCAGCTGCATAATGGGATAACACACGTTTCGAAAGTAGGGTTGTTTGGATCATTGAAAGACATAATAAATTAAGTCGCTGAGTTCAGTGATGGGCACATCTGTAACACTGGGCAGCACCCGAGGGCGCAGGGATTTAGTGGAGGTTACGCGGAGTGCCCGTCGCCCGTGCTCCGCGCAGGGCGCGTCCGGTAAACAGCTCTGTGCTTGACGAATGGTGTTGGTATTTCGGCAACTCTTGCCGGAACCGGGGCAGGCAGCACAGGTACACCGCCCCTCCGAAAGCACCTGTTCACAGCATTCGGGTGTCATGAGGGGTCTGCAGTACGCGGGGCAACAAGTCGGTGACCGTGATAGGAAATGTTTAAAACAGATATTTTTAGTGTTTAAAACTCGAAAAAGCAGGAGTCGGCTGTAAGAGCTTCCTTTGTAGACAAGTTTTTTTGTTTTTACTGATCAAAAGCCAAAATAAACAATTTTCATGGTTTGGAAAAAGAAAATATTTTCCGTCTGTAGGCAGGGTTAATTTCTGCTCATAACCCTGGGAGTAGCTGTTTTTCACTATGGATGAGATAAAAGTGGCGCATTTCTGGGAAGTCCACTTTATGAGAAAACGAGGCTTAGGGTACAGAAGTACTGCTGATTCCTTAACGATCCTGAGGTTTAAAAAAATGTGCAGAGTCTCCTTTGTTGTCACTGTAGTAAAATGGCCTCTTCACCTCTGGGCTGAGCTTCCGTGTATGAAAATGCTCTGTGCCGCGCAGATTTCACCCCGGCGGCCTCGGTCGTTCATGCTGCCTGCGCCCTGGGGGCCGGCGGTGGGAGTTTCCAGAGGGCAGATGTCACCGGTGTGTTGTCGCGGACTTGGGTCCAGCGAGCCAGGGAGCAAATCACCCCCCCCCCCCCCCAGCACATCCAATGAGGACTCCATCGCCACATGCGTTTCTTAAGGCCCCACTCGAGGCTCCAGGCCGTCCTGGGAGCTGTGTCCTGTCGTCCCCATCAGGCTAGCTCTTCAACTGTCAAGTGTAAATAGGCGTATTTTTGTCCTGATTCATTTGATCAGCGATTAGTTGGCTATTGATTGCGGACTCCATGCGGATTAGCGCGTTAACGCGGGGGGGGGGGGGGGGGGGGCGGGGTGAGAGCGCTGCCGTTCCCGCCTGTAATTGGGCGAGGCGACGTTTCCTGAGGTCGCAATGCCAATTCCCAGGAAAAGCGACAGCGGGCACATGGCTGCCTCGAATTCTTGGACCTGTCATTGGACATAGATGTTTGTCTTCCACCCAACAGTAGTTGTTTTATTAATATAAAATATATTTCCTTTCCCTTGAAACAGGTGGGGCATAGGATTTCCTTCCCCGTGACGCGCGGTCACCATGGTGAGCACAGGACAGTTGTTTGGGCCGGAGCTTGGAGCTGCGACCTTGACCTTGAACATGTTCTCAGCCCTGCCCAGGGCCATGTGAGGTCTGCGCGGGGAGGTCGGGGTCTGGGCTCATTCCCTGCATTGCGCGAGTGGGCGCGCGGAGTTCAGGGCGCGTGGCGCGCATGCGGCACCACCTGCGCGCTTCGCCGGCGCGCCCTGTGCTGCGATCTTTGCAGTTTGCACGGAACGCGGTACATATTGATGTTTCAGCGATTTGTTCCAACAGTTCACGTTGGACAGGACAACGTGACTGGAGCCCGCCACGGACGCGGAGGGACCTGTCGGCTCTGCCCCGGGCTTCGTTGAACTAGCCCCCTGCGCTGGCTGCTGCTCGCTGTGCGGACCGGGAAGGCGAGTGCACAGCCAGGCGCCCTGTGCCTGATGGGGCGAGCAGATTCTGACTCGAGTGCCGAAGGCCCCCCTTTTCAGCGGTTTCCCACCGTCTTCGCCGCCCTGTGTCCCCTGACGCGGGACCGAGACATCCAGCAGCCAGGGTCCCAGCTTCGCTGACATTGTCACCTGCACTTGCGTGGTCCTTTCCACGGAGTCCCATTCGAAAGCCTCCTGTGTGCGGGTGGAGGAAGGGCGGGGTCCTACTCGGCCCCCTCCCTGTTTTCTTTCTGAGCATCACTGTGACACTGTAGGTACCTAGGGCCATGCTTGTGGGCACTCGGGAACGCGGGTTATGTGGATTCTGCTTCCACGATTGCTACTCAGTTCCTTTGTTAGGCACAATTTGCCCTTACGTTGCCGTCTATGTTATGGGCTGTTACGGAGATGAATACTTAAAAAAAAAAAATACTGCTATTCAAAGCAGCAGTCTTTTGTTCTTGTGAGTCTTAGTCATGTTTTCCTAAGGTAGTTCATAATCAGTACATCAAGGTTAGCACTTAAGAAAAAGACTGTAATAGGACGCGCTCTGGAAAAACGCGAGTTGCGTGACTCAGGTTGGGGTTCACTCTGCACAGGTGCTCGTGCTGTTTGGTGGGACCAGCCGGGCGCCAGGCTGGCAGCCGGGTGACTCCACCTCCGGCCCCGCCCCGCGCGTCTGTCAGCTGAGGCCCAGCTCGTTTTCTCATCCGTGTGGTGGGTGTCCCTGCGGGGCTGGGCGTCCCCAGGGACTCGATCCTGTCCTCCTCGCCTGCTGCCAGGCGCGTCTCCAGACCACTCCTGCAAGAGCTGAACCTGCTACCGTCGCGATCTCATTCTCTTGATGCATCCCTCCGTCTGACACCTGTGCGCTGGGTGAAACGTGGTAAATGTCCTCCTTTCAACAGCCCCGTGAAGTGACTTCCCCTGCGGGGACACGACGCCACCTCCCCGGGCGCTGTCCTACGGTGGACGATTGGCGAGTGGTGGGGTTGGAACCGAGGTGGGCTAGTGCTCTTGGAGGTTTCACCTGGAGCCGCGGCGGTGGCCACAGTCAAGAGTCTTATTAAGCAGAAGGAACTAGTGAGTCCCCCTCTCTGTCTCTCCTCCTTCGGTGGCAGCCAGTCCTGCCGAGCTGCGGGAGGACACCCACAGGCGACAGAGCAGGACTCCAAGTGTGCCCAGCTGCTTTCAGTCGCAGGTGGTTGAGGTGTTAAAAAGAGGCACCGTTTTTGCTTATTTGCAGGACCTACAGAGCTGGGAGACACAGCGGTCTCCTCACGGGTGCTGTGAAAGTCGCCACCCAGCACGCACGGTGCTTGCGGCCGGTGTATTATCCGTGCGCGCGCCACCGTATAACGCCGCAGGTTCATGCTGTGTCACTTCCTGTGCGTTTGTATAACCTTTAAAGAATGAAACATGTTTTGTGTGTTTTGAATGCTTCTCCACTTCCTCCTTATGTGTAGGTTTACTGTTTGTTTATGGTGTTTAAACAACACAACATATACACACTGTTTTGTTTATCGTTCACCGTTGAACTTCATGACTCCGATGCCGCGGTTGCCATTGGGCCTCTTTCTGCATTTCTACCGTGTACTGTAAGGACTTTTTTCTGTTTTCCATTGTGATTTACATTCTCCCCTGATACCTGCTAAGCTAACCCACAGCAGAACCCCAAGAGGTAAGCGGGCCTCCATCCGTTTATCTACACGCCATGGATCCTAGGCCGTGGCCTTGTCACGCCAGCGAGGTGGACTGCGGGACTGCGGGCTTCTAACCGTTAATGCCCCGCATCTTCCACCTTTACATAGACTTTTGCCGAGGGGCACCGAGAACTACAGTTTCTACGTGATTCTCTGATCCCTAGGCCAAGCATCCGGGAAAGTTACGAACATACACTTTCAGGGGAAAGGATGGTAGAAATCCTGCCATTTCTGTCTCCTTGGGCTTGGAGCTGTGAGATAGAATGGCAGAAACACAGTTACACAGGTGGGGTGGAAGTCACCTGCCCCAGTTACCAGAACTGCCTGGGCTGCGTAGCTGAAGCGGGGGGAGGGGCTGTGTCCCTTCTGTCTGAAAACAACGGGACGCGCTGTCCATCGGTGGGAACGGTTTGCGTTGGCCAGCGATCCCTGCTGTTGGCTGAGGACACCCATTCCAGCGGGACCTAGGAAGACAGTCTGTAGTTCAGAACACAACCGCCCCGGTGAAGCGAATTCGCCCGAGGCCTTGATGTCGCTGTGGCCCCCGAGTGGCATTGCCGAGGAGCTTGTGGGAAAAGCAGAACTTGGTCCCGCGCCCTGACCTGCGATGTCAGAAGCTCCATGTGCTCAGGGGATTGGTGTTCACTTAGAAGATTGATGGGAATCGATTTACATCATACTCTTAACTACCTGAGCTGGCGGGTTCCCTGCCTTGGGGCCTGAGTGTCGAGCATGCAATCGACATGCTTAACGGTGGATCAAGGAGGCGAACCGACAGGTTTCAAGATCGGTGCAATAGAGTTTGGCCAAAGGGCGATGAGAATCTGGAGGGGCAGATGAAACATACTTGATCCTCAGAAATTCAGGTAGAATGTGGTCGCATGAATAGGACAGGCAAAGCGTTGGGATCATTGCCCGCAAGCATTTCCATTTCCTGGGGACACGCTCCCCCCGCGTCTCCCTTGAAGCCCGCAGTGAGGAGTGTCTCGGCTGCCCTGGCTTCTGCTGAGATCAGGACTCCAGGGCGAAGCCTGTCACCTTGCCCGTCAGGTCACTGAGCAGCCTCTGGTGAGGTCCTCTGGACCCGATTTGAAGGATAGACTTCTGACACACGTATCTTCGTGTCACCTGTGTTTGCAAGGAGCTCTTTGCTTGGCGTGAAAAGAAACCCATGATTACAATGTGACGCGGGCTGTCCTGGTGGCGGGCGCCCGGAGGCGGTGGGGAGGAGTTGGTCGCTGAGGTAAAGTGGACAGTGGGGCGGTGCGCAGGCTGGGGGCGCAGAGAACCCTGAAGACCGGGAATGGGGCGTGCACGGTGGCCGGGGGTCACGGGAGAGGGCGGCGGGTTACAGAACAGCCAAAGGCACGGTGTGCGGGGACCTCGGCGACGCGGGGCGAGGCCCGGGGTCGCATTGTGCAGTGTCCCAGACGAGCCCGTGAGCGACACCCCTGAGCCGGGCAGGGGGCGGTGGGAGCAGTGCGGTCGGTCTGTCGCAGGACGTCATGACGCAGGCGTGTGAGACGAGGTGCGGAGGCGAGGAATCCGGCGCATCCCGTAGGGCACAGAAAACCCTCGCGAGATTTCAAAGGGCTGGGATGACGTCAGACTGCTAACTTTGACAGGCCCTCCCGAAGTCCACGTGGGGACGTGAGTGATGTGCAGGGGGCGTGAGGGGGGACTCCTGGCCTGTCTGAGCTTTCAGATGGATGCCTGACCTACGATGGGCTCTCATTTCCTCTTCTGGGTCATGTTCATTATGGAAGATGACAGTAAACTGGGTATAAGAGTGCATTTGCAATTTATTTACATAAAATATGCATACTTGTCTAATGTATTTCATATTTAAATCCACCCTGCATAGCTTTTTCCTGATTATAATAGAATCTTTTTTTTTTTTAGGAAGAAATATTCCCAGACATTGGAAACATTCTATGAGGAAGGAAAAAAATATGTATGTGTGTGTGTATATATGTTCTCTAAGTAAATTTTCATCCTATTGAGTAATGCTAATCAAACACAGTGTACCCGGCAAGTTGCTAAATGCTTTCGTCATGTTATCTCATTTAAACCTGTGACTGCCCTGTGAGCTCGGAGCCGGGAAGGCCCTGGGCTCTCGATGATGAGAGAACTGAGCATCAGAGAGGTTAGGTCCTACAGCTGGGACACGGCAGGACCCGCGTCCAGCCCCTGGCACGTCTGCCTGTGAGCCGGAGCCTCGAACCCGCGCAGAGCCTTGCTAAGGGAGTGATTTTTATGTTTAATGATCAGTGTGTGGTTAAAAGGCCTTAAGCTTGTACACATTGCTTTCAGAACTACATTTATTGTAAGGACAGCAAATCTTTGTGAATTATAGGGACTTGGGAAGGCATTCCAAATGTTAAGAACCATTTCAAACTAGAAAATTTTTCACACCAACATTGGTGTATGAATATAAACAGAATTTTTGGAGTTACAGTAGATTGGTAATTTGTGTATGTAAATTACATGTTGTATTCATTATTCTGAATGTATTTGAATATGCAGAATTCACCGTGTAAATATATTTTTCAGGCAGATTGGCTTCCAAAGACTGCTAAGCATGTAGAAAATACTGAGAGTGATAGATTTTTGTTACTCTGGCCATAAATTTAAACAAAAGGAAAAGAGAGGTTTTGACTATGGGGCACAAAACTCAGTAAGAGGGTTTATGTCTGGGTCCAAATGCACTTTTGTCTGTCCGTCAGAACCGGATGTTTCATTTGAAAAGTGCATGCTTTGCATCTTGTTATGACATTTAGAAAAATTTCAGATGCACATCTTTCCTGGGGACAGAGACGATACATTGAGTAATATGTAAATGACCACACAGGATCTTTTCAATCAAGTAAAATGGATAATCTTACGTGCCCGCCTGGCTGGGCCATGAGTCAGCTACTTGGCCAAACACTGGATGGAGTTATGTAAGTGAGATTAACACTTAAATGGGGAGACTCGGAATGAAGCCGAGCCCCCACGCGGGCCACGCGCGGTCAGGTGGCAGCCGTAAGGACACGACCAGCTGCCTGGAGGAAGAGGGCATCGCGCCAGCAGGAAGGCCTCCTCTCACAACCGCCCCCGCCCCCACACGAGTCCGCTTCTCTGGAGCCCCCGACGGCCGCTGCGGTGAGATTCCTCATGCTCCCCATTTCAGGAAATCCTCCCATTGACTCCCGAAGCACTTCACTCGGACGTTCTTGTCCACAGAGTTGCTGTCAGACTTGGCGGAATGATGAGCAGCAGGCTGTACCCCGTTCTGCCAGCTCCGCACAGCCCCGATGCTTGCTCACGGGGCGGGCAGTTTTATAAGCGCCGTACACAGGGAGGGGGAACACAGGAAGTCCCACGTGGAATTTGTTGCTCCCTGGAAATTTGTGGTCTTCCAGGCCTCTAGGTGTGGCTTTGCTCTTCCAGTCAAAGTGGCATCGTTCAGAAAAATGGAGCCTTCTTCTGGAATTCACGTCGAGCATCCATTTAACCTTCGGATAACGAGCACTCCTAAGCGCTGGGCCGTGTTAGGTCCCACAGGTAGGAAAGAAAACCAGTCGGACTCGGACCCCGTCTTTGTGGAGCTCAGTGTCTGGGAGGAGAGACTGAAAAAAGTAAATAATACTTAAAATACAAACAATGATAAACTGAAATCGGAACTCCGCAGGACACAGGGAGAGTGCTGAGAAGGGGAACGGTGCATGCAGCAAGGGTCTACTGTAGATCCCAGGGGGAGGCCCGGGTTCTCGGGGAACGTGAATTTTGCGACCCGAAGTGTGGGAACAGGCTAAACCACACTCAGAACTGCGGAGAATGAGCCAGGCAAGGAACCGCATGCCAAGGAGAAGGGGCAGCAAGGGCTCGATTCACCACCCACCGCAGGTCGTATGCAAGTGACCGAGTTGGCCTTGGTCAGGGAGGCCTCAGAATGGGCTGGTGACGAGGCTGTTGGGAGTGAAGGCTGCGAATAGAGCTGGTGTAGGAAGAGGGGGCACAGGGAAGGAAGTGTGTGCCGCGGGTTCCGGTCTGAGACTATTAAAGGGGAGCTCTTCATGACACACTGGCCCGGTTTCTAATATGTTTAATGTTCCTGTTATTTAAGCCATTTGTGAGACATGCGGGTAGTAGAAAATGCATTTTTTTAGTATACGTGTAACGGTTGTGAGTGCGGACCCCTGTCTAAGGCTAGCTCGTGGATGGCGTCTGAGGTCTCACATCTTAGAGCATCGTGTTGTTGGCTTGGCAGGCGCTTCCTGCTGTGAGAGGCTGTCTCTGTGTCCAGTCCCTCGAAGCTCTAGGCTGACTGATGTTGTGAAATTTTATAACATGACTATCTCTTCTCCCCGTCCTGCCCTGCCCTCTTTCCCTTTCTTCCTTTTATCGTTCTCACATCGTTATCAAAGAACCTACCATTTCACATTCCGGGAGCTCTGTGTCTTCCAGTCCTGGAGGCTTGTAAAACTGGTTACTGTAGAACCTGTGCTTCTCGCCAAAGGAGCGAACACGTGTCCAGCTTGTAACTTGGCAGAGGTTCCATTCGTAGCTTGACAAATTCAAGTGTGCAGCCTCCATCTGCATCACCAAAATGAAGAGTTAAGGCAAGTATCCATATTATTTAAAAGAAAAAAAGATCTGGTCCTGAAAAAGTAGGATCTGAGACCTTGATTGATTGGGGCTGGCTGTTCATGTTGTTTGATTTCCCTGGATAATGCCTGAACTTTCCATTTCAGTTTGCCTTTATAACCCCTGTATTTTTAATTATTTTCCCGTAAAGGTTATATGTCTGTGAGTGTGCATTTTAATTGTATAAAAGGGTGCCTGGTCAAAACTGAGCAAACTTTCCATCACCTTCTGCTAGTTCTTCCTCCTGGAGGCAGGGTTGTAGTACTGATCTTCCCAGAGATACTTCTCATGTACAAACACAGAGATGTTGAGATGCTTCTTCAATTAAAGAAGAAATCTGAACACTTGGTATGAAAATGATGGCATGCACTGTCTTTCCGTCGCTTGCAGGTGAGTCTTGGACGTCAGCCCTCAGCGGTCTATCCAGAGCTCCCTCCTCCTTGCAGTGACGGCTCTGGCCACTAGGCTAGGACCCTGCTCATTGTCCTTTATGTCATCCTCAGGCCTTCACCACTGTGGACCTTATTTTTGTAAACAGATGTGAGTCTACCTGTAGAATAAATTCCAAAAAGAGCGATTGGAATTTCGTAGCAAAAAGTAGTGCATTTACATTTGTGACTTTTATAGTTATTGCCAGATTGCCCTTCAGAAAAATGATCACGATGTACAAACACTGTCTTCATAACCTTTGAGTTGGTTTAGTGCCGCTTAGTGATTAGCAGAAGTTTATTCCCTAATCTGTCAACATTAGCGGTTTTCACAAAGCCTTATAAGTGATCACGTACCAGGCACAGCAGCTTCCCTTAGACGTTGTTGTGCGCGGTCCCGCTGGCTGTGGCTCTGTCCTGCCCGGCGTAAGAGCTCATTATGGGCTCCCGTTGACAACACTGCCATGTTGCCTGAGGAGGCATGAGGCTCCATAAATGAGATCATGCATGTCCAGACAGTCCAAACGGCTCTTGAAATTCCTGCAGCCGGTCGAAGCAGCCAAGAATACACATTATTTGTTTGGGGCGGCCTCCGGATTTGGTACCCAAGTGATAATAGAGCTGACCTTTGGGAACCTGCGACACAGTGTTGAGCTCTTAACAGTCTGCCTGGAACCTTTGGTACGTGGCAAATTCTGATCTTGACAACAGCCCTCCAAGGCGGCTGTCATTATCCGCACTTTCTAGTTGCGGAAATTCGAGTTGAGGGAAGCAGACTCCCTCTCGAATTCTAATAATTGGCACAAGAGGGATTTCAGTTCTAAAGCCCCCCTTTGCCTCCACGCTGCACCCATATTTGTGATGTAGCTACACCTGCTTCTGGAGCTATTTTCCCTTTTGTAACTGATGGTTGAGGATCCTTCGCCGCACTGATCTTTATGCATTAAAGAGGTTCTCGCTGATCGGCGCCGGGCAGTTTCAGCCACTGCCTGTCTGCAGGCCTGTTTCGTGGGTGGCCCCGCGTGTGCGTTGCTGCCGCCCAGGGCGCTGAGATATTTCTGTGGTCCTGGGTTAGCACTGCTCTGTCCCTCACACCACCCACAACCTCATGGTTCTGAATTGGCACCTCCCAGGATTTATTGAGAGGCTGTAGCTTTCCAGCGCTACACGGACTGTAATTAGTCGCTGACATAGAATGATTTATTTTTGGAGATTTCCTTAGAAATGTGCTTTGTGTTTCGGGGCTCAGAGAGAGTGTTAAAGTTTCAGATTTACAGCTCTTATCCTGCACCACTTACATCAAAACTGTGCTTGGGGTCGCCACGCAGCCTGTCCTCACGGCAGGGGTCACCCCGACTCCGGGGGAAGCTGCGATGTGTAGCAGGTAAGAGCATGAAGAAACTACACGGGCAATTTTATTCTCCTTGATTAGGCCCGGTGGATTTTTAAATATATAAGCAAATGAAAAGAATTTAAGACACGGGCTAGTCAAAGCCAAGAATCCAGGGAAACTTGTATTCCGTAAAGACAGATAAGCCAGAAGACAAACCCGTAGACTGTTGAAGCTTGAAGAGTGAGAGGAATGACCCCTGGTGGAGTTCTCACACGGGATGAAAATGAGGGGAACCACGTGCCGTAGGCTGGCGTGCATCCCGGGTGTGCCAGGAGTCAGGGAGAATTTAACGTCCACGGATGGCTTGGGAGAGGGGAGGGAGCTCTGGGGGGCAGGAAAGCGGCCGTCGTCTTCTTCACAGCGACTTCTAGTCTCGTTTTCTCACCCCCACCAACCAGGCCTGTAAGGTCAACTTACTGTGTTGCGGAATTGGGGCACTTGGGTTGTGATGACTTTGTTGGTCAATAGAGGATTCTTTCCTCTTGGAAGTCATGCATTTGCCAAAGCCTTTGTGCCCATAGATTTCTGTTAAGATTTCTTGGCCCCTCAGGTTTTGTGCTTGTTTTAATTTTGAAAGTCCCACCACACTGAGGATTTCCCCCACAATGGGTTGGTTTGATTATGACTCTGTTACCAGAAGCCCTTCTGCAGTGTATCTTACTCTGCCTTGTTACCAGCATCCCTTGACTGTGGATTCAAGAACATAGCCACTTGAATGTTTGAGTACAAAACAATTCACTTACAGAGTATCCACAATGGACTTGTTTTTCTCAGGAGATCTCCAATCTCTATCTACTTAGAGCCTGTAGGCCCTTGTAAGAAGGATGGAAAATGAAAAAGCACATCGCCACTGTGGTTTGCGATGCATTCTTGCCCTTGCCCCCCATTGCACCGTAAGATGATGCTTTTCCTTGTTTGTGTGCTCAGTTCATGGCACAGTTCAGTAGGCTGCACGGTTTTTCCTGGTAACGTGCTCAGTAAGCCTAGGAGTGAATTCTTTTGGTTCCTTTATCTGACACCATTACTTGTACTTTCTGGGCAATAAGAAGTAGAGATCTGGGTTTCTAGTAGATGTCTACATTGTGATTGAGAAATATTGATTTAGTAATTTTTTTGTCCTGTGGACTTTATTTAATCATTAACACAAGATTTACTGAACACCTGGCAGTTCTGCAGCCTTATCCTTGATGATGTTGGCTCCTTAGCACATAATTGTTTTGAATGACATGCTAATTTAGGTTAATTTGATGTACGAAACTGAGTGCTGTGTGTAGCAGGCGCGAGGGGGTGAGAGGGTGAGGGGAGACTGTGATGTTAAACATGGGTGAAAACTCATCAAGTATCTTTCTTATTGTTAGATGCACTTTGGCCGCCTTTAATTGCAAGAAATGGAGACTTATTTAGGATCCACTACATAATGGGAGTTTCTCAGAGGATGAAATACCTTCCATGTGGGAGGCTCTGATGGGGATTCTGGGGGAGCTATAGAACTGAGGTGTAGCCAGAGCCCCAACACAGGCGTTTCAGGACCCGTAGGCGACTTCAGATCTTCTTTGATGTTTACATGGTTAGAGGTGTTAGCAGTCTGTAGATCCCCAGTTCTCTGATGCCCAGTTAACACGCTATACCTACTTTTTCTCATTTTTGTGATCCATTTCTCTCTCTTTTTTTTCCCTTTCCCAATGAAGTACATGCTCTTTTTCATGAGACTGGATTGGGTAGGTCACCATCACCTCGGACTGGGGGGCAGTGTCCTTGCTAGGGCCACCAGGTGGGCTGCTGGCTGCTCTGTGGTCCTCTGCCCTGGGCCAGGCGTCCACCGCCTGTGCGGCTGAGGGGCGCTCCACGTGCTGGCATTGCAGGTCCATCAGGGAACTTGCGGAAGTGACTTTCTGCAAGTCATCCTCAGAGTCCACTGGATAACTTTTTCTTTTTTCTTTTTTTAAAATTTATGAAAGAACTCCGGCTTTGGTCCAATCAAGTGACAGGAGAGAGAGGGGAGTAACGTGGTGCTTACAGACTGGGGCGTTCAGGCTGATTTAACTCTGCGAAGCTCCGTCATCCTTCGACAACACGCTCCACAGTTGGAGCTGCATCTTTTAGCCTGTTCCTTCTTTTCACTGTGTAACTGATGGACAGACACCAACAACAGTCCTAAAATGCCCAAACCTTGCCTGGGATAATGTGAGCCTCTTCACTGTTTATTCTTCTGCCAGGAGTTCCCCACACCCCCGCCAATTACAGGAGGATCAGAGAGCCGTACTGGCAATACGGGCCAAGTTCAGCTCAGCGGCTCGGGGCCAGGAATCCTTGAGCCCAGGCGGTGCTGAGGGGGAGCCGCACCTCCTCCCGGTGGAGCGCAGCCCAGCGCCGGATTCAAGGTCGCGGGCGCCGCAGTGCAGCTCACAGCGCGCTCCGCAGGGCGGCGTCCCCAGCCCTGGGAGGCGCCTGGCTCCGACTTCGGGGTGTGGGGGTCCCCCCTCCTCCGCGCGAGCGGGAAGGGTGCTGTCCGTGCGTCGCTTTGGCAGAGGCCTTTGCAGTGCGTGTCACCGGAACCCGCGAAGCACAGCGACGGAGACAAAGGTAGAGTGTGCGTCGGTAACGACCAGCCCTCGCTTTATCTGCGGCCAGATAATCTGCGGTTCGTTTTTAATCCTCCGCCGGGGCCCTCGCTTGACGGCACTGGTCCTGTCACCTGCTGATTATAGCCCCGAGCCCATCCGTCACTGCCGGCTCCCCAGGGGTGTCTCCCGTGTTAAACTGGCTACAGGAAAGCACCTCTTTCCAAAACAGACATAGTGACACCCGCTGCTATTTCCGTGGTGGCATCAGGACTGTAAATGTAACATCCTCGGAACCCTCACAAGAATGATCCTTGTTCATGGTCTGTTGATGCGGAGAGCGAGGCTTAGGCACGGGTAGCACCTGGTAAAGGGGAGGGAACCGACGAGTGAGCCGCGGAGGGGCCGAGTCGGGCATGCGCCCTGAGACAACTAGGCCCGGCCCACACGGCTGTCACGTGATCGCTCTGTGCGCTCTACTCTCACAGAGCTCCCGCGGGCGGGTGTCCTGGGGTTAAGCGTGGCTAGAGCTCCTGTGGGCGTGCGTCATTACGTCAGCGCGGCTGGCGCTCGCTCGGGAGTGCGTCATCACGTCAGCGTGGCTCGCGCTCCCTCCGGGGTGCGTTCTCCGCATCCTTCTGCCGGCGTGGAAGGTGGCGCCCTCCGAAACCACGGAGAGCGGAAGACTCTTACTTTGCAGCGGCGGGAGTTCAGGGCAAGACGCTGGAGTAGGTGTCTTCACGCGCGCGCCGGGGGAGAGCGCGGAGGGAAACCGCAGGGCAGCCGTCAGGCGCGCGCGGTCCCAAGGAGCAGGTGCGCCGGGCGGCGGGCGCGCGTGGTCCCGCAGACTGAGGGGTCGCCGTGCGGTACCGGTCAGGGCACAGGCCTGCCTGGGTGCGGGTTCGGCCCCTTGTCCGGGCGCGTAGGACCGGCAGTCGTAGATGTTTCTCTCTCTCTAATTAATTGGACAGACGAACGTACTAATGAACAGACTGCCTCAGCCTGCAGAAAGCCCGAATCACCGGGAGCATCGGAACCGGGCTGGGTTTGGCTTTACAGGACTCCTAGGCCACTAGACTGAGTGCCACGTGCTCCGGGGGCTCAGCCTCCGAAACATTGTTGGCGGAACTTGGAAGAGCCCGAACCGCGACGTTCTGCGGGCAGAGATTGGGGACACGCCTCCTCGTCCGTTGGTCGCCTGCACCAGGACAGCCAAGGCCCGGAGGTGATTCAGGAAGACAGACAGAAGTCCCCACAGGCTCCCATGTTTCAAGTGTCGTTATTACTTCTAAGTACCGCAAGGCCGCCTTTTCTTGCGGTTCAGTATCGTTTGCAGGTGTTGGTCTAAACCCACCACAGTCCCCTGCCAGAACGGGCATTGTGCGCAGACCTTCCGCGGGCGTCGGCGGGTCTGTGATGAGACTGGTGGGCTTCCGAGCAACCTGGGGTCCGCCGCTGCCCGGCCGCCCGGGGCGGCTGTGTTCTCTTCTGGCCTCCGAGGTGGTCCCCTGCCCCGGCCCAGCCTCCTGGACTCTGGTGCAGGCGCAGCGCGTGTCTGCACTTGGGTTTTCATGTCTGACGGCAGGACTCCTTTTCCCTGGGCAGGTGTCTACTTACTGCAAAACAGATGCTGTTTGAGAAACGCGTGGAAACTGAAAATATGCTTCAGACTTTAGACAGACACTCTTCACCACATTTTTTAAAGTTACTTTTTTTTAACACATGGTTTTTTGCATCATCTGCTTAGCAGTTAACTTCATGACCTTGAACAAACTCCTGGTTTTGTGTAATTCAGTCTCTTCATTGCCCTACTTATTTAAACAGATTGTACATGAAGTGACATCATACATCAACATTTACATGAGCAGGTAGGTCCTTTCAAACAAATTTCTATCAGTCATTTTGTGAATGAATCTTGAGATTTTGGCAGACAAATATGTTTTCTAAAGTGAAGGCTTTTCAAAACTGGCATTACATGTAAATTTGATGTATTTCCAAAAACCCAAAATTATTACACCGTGAATTGGAATCTGTCTAAAGAAAGAATTTTTCAAAAGGATCTAAAGAACCTGGTTGGAAAGTGACCAGGTGTGTCCTACCTTTATCCAAGATTAGAAGACAGAAGATTAGAAGATTGGTTTCTAGGTCTTGGATCACACACCTGGAGTCTGTTTCTTACTTGTAACCTGCGAGTGATCACACGTCTCTCCATGTAGCCAGCAGGCGTTGTAAGAGCTGAGACATCCAAAGAGCGTGCGTGCGGCTGTCCCCCGGGGTGGTCGTTGCCTGCACTGCGCTTGGGCTGGGCCTGTCCACGTGACTTCTGGGACGGGCCACTCTGGCGCTCTGGGAGAAGCCACTGTGTTAGAAGTCTGACCGATGGGCTGTGAGGACGCCGGAGCCAGCCACGTGGAGGACGACTCCCGGCCCATGCGCCAGGCGGGAGTCACCTCGGAAGCCTCACTCTGCCGCACCATCGGATCATTTCTGCCTCGCGTGCCATCTCACTACAGCTGAATGGGAGCCCCGAAGGACAGCGGCCCCGCTGAGCCAGAGCGCTCACAGAAACACAAGCAGCAGAGTCCACAGCAACAAGCCATGACGTTTGCAGGCGGTTTTCTGCCCAGCAGTCGATACCCACAAACAGGTTTGTTCAGAAGAAGGGAGATAACATGTGATTTCCTCAAGTGAAGCTGAACAACTGTTTCATTATGGTTGTTCCCGCAATCTGCCTCCGAGGACTCTCTCGCTCATGTCCTCAGAGGTTTCCGTATGACTTGCCTTTGTACCAGGAGGGTGACAGGTCTGGCCAAGAGCAGAGGGTGAGTTTTGTGGGTGGCCACCAGCCCAGGCATCATCCTCTTCTCTTTGCAGCAGGAGCTTACAGAATTCTGTCTTTTTTAAACTCATGTTTACATTTTCATAATAGATGGGGTTTTCTATAATAACACATCTTTATTGTGATGACAATACTTGGAACCTCTGGTGGCTCCTGATTCTAGACGGCAGGGCCGGTTCCTCTGTTTTTATGGACTCTGCTCCTGTGTGGACTCGCTCAGGAAGGGAGACACGGCAGGTCCTGACCCAGCGGCCGTGACTGTCGGAGGCCAGCAGCCCAGCGGCCCCCCACCGAGTGGGGCAGGCTGCCAGAGCGCCTGTTGGGCTGTTGCTTCTTGGTGGTGTCACAGGCAAGCACACAAGGAAACAAGGACATAGGAGGGACTTGAGAGGTCTGGGGGCATTTACCTGGACCACACCTGCGGTGAGCTGAGTGGGAAGAGGGGGAGAGGAGAGCCCGTGGGGGTCATTTGGGACGTCGTCACCCAGTGGGTTCGCTCCCCTGTCTGTAGTTAATTCCAGCTTCGTTTATATCCAGCACTTCTCTCTCTAGAGAAATAAAAGGTGGGGCCTGGTTTGCCTTCTTTATGTTGTAGTTGTTTGGAGTTGAGGGGCACTTTCTGTGAAGTCAGCTTTCCCTGTGATTCTTCAGATTTCTTACGTGCCACTGTGTCATCGGACTCCGTGTCTCCCCGCACTCCGTGACTGTTGCTCCGGGGGAACTAGAAGACGACAGTGGGGTTTGTCGGACTGGGATGGGGAGCCAGTTCCATAGTCCAGTGTTGATGTGTTTTCAAAAAGAGTACAACTCAGTGTTTCTCCCTAGCTTTTAAAAAGTCCGATTTCTGCATTCTTCCCACTGTATTTGGATTCTACTTAAAGGAAAATTTTATGTAGTTACATCATCCTTAATATTTACTGATTTTCTGTAAAGTTAAAATGGACAAATGAAAGCCCTTGAGGATGAGAAATTTTATATTCTAATGATGCAAAGTAAATATATGAGTAGTGCAGCTTGAATTGTTGTAAGGAACTTTAGGAAATTACTTGTGTGCCTGAGTTCATGAATTATTCAATTTAGGGTTTCTTTCCTTTTTAAATTTATTGCTGGCTAGGTCCTTTAACAATCTTGTGATTTATTGAAAGTCACTTTCCAGAATTAGATTTGAAGCCTTACTGTTTTCTTACGATTTTTCCTATGAAAATTGAGGATGTGTCTTATAAAGCCTTCATTTCTCTTCTTTGCCTTTGCCTATTCCTGTCTCGTGAAAGATCATCGTCGAAGAGCTGGTGGGATTAAAAACCGCTGACCTCATCGGGAGAGCTAGTCCGCAGAGCTAAACAACATTTCTTGCTCTTTCTTCACTTACGGCGAAGACAGTGGAGTTGGGGAAGCCCATCCTGACTTCTGCGAGGCAGCAGGTCACCTGTGTGTGTCTATAGGTGTCTGGTCCCTTGGATGACATTTGCCTCCCACTCTTCACTGCAACTTTAGGGAAACGGCGCTTCTGCTGGGGCTGTGTACTGGACTCACCTACGAAAGGATTCCTGGGGACTCCCTGGCCCCACAGCCAGGCTCACTGACTCAGCATCTCCAGGGCGTGGGTGTGCAGGGCGCTGGAGTTCAGACCGGCCTGGATCCCAGGAGCCCTGCTCTACAGATGGGTCTCGTCTGCGGCCCGGAAGGGGTGCAAGCGGAGGGCGTGGGGCAGTCCTAAATTAGGAAGCCCCTGGCTCTTGTGAATGACGGTGGAGCCACCACCGAACCTTTGGGATATTTCTAAGACATTTTCATGCCTCCAGTGTGGGAGCCACGTGCCGTAAAACACCCTGCGTATTGTCCTCACGCGTGTCCCTCTAGTTGAGTGCCCGATTCGCGTCCAGATGGGTTGTGCAGAATGACTAGGGCTGTCACCGGGACAGAAAGCGTCCCTGGCCTCTCAGAACTTAGGAGCAGCTGGAAGCAAGGACCTCGTGAGAGTTCGTGTTCCATCTCCCTTCGGGTAGATGCTCCCTGGCTTTCTCCTGGGGTGCCTTTCCCCCCGACGTTCGGTCTGAGAGGTGTGGACCGCATTCCTGGCTGTTGTGTTGGGAGTGTGACATAGGCAGAGGGCCTTGGGGGCGTTCGGCTGTTAAGTCCCACTCGGATCTGGACTTGCGGTCTCAGGCGGTCCGCTCAGGCACGACGGCGCTCATTCTCAGGCGCTCTCCTTCCCTCCCTGCCGCGTCTCCCCCAGGGCGCTGTGGGGGCCAGTCACTGTGGGCCTGTTCTGCTCTTAGTGTGCGGCGCACGGAACGAGTAGAGATGGAATATGCGGGTTGTCTGTTTGAAGGACTAGTTGCTTGTCACCCTGCTTCATGTGATTGCTGAAATGCAAAAAAAACAAAAAACCAGGTTCCTAAATAGGACATCTGGGACATAAATTGGAATCTGTGAGATGGAGAATATTTTCACAGCATCGAAAGCCACTGAATTAAAATAATTGTGTCGCTCATACTGGAGTTCAGATATAACCTAGATAAATTCTCTAGCCAGAGTACCTGTCTGTCAAAGGATGAAGCTCTGGCTCTTACTTCAAATGGCTGTGTGAGACGGAGGTCACTTAGCTGTAGCTAAAATGGAGGGGAAACATCCTATCCGTACGTTACAGTGGCCTGATTCACGTTAAGTACAGTGGCTGTACTTAGGGTTTTGTCAGCCTTACCCATAAAGAGCAAATGATTGGGGTCTTGCGCTAAATGAAGGAGGCGGAGATACAGTCGAGGGCCCGCCTTGCCCCCGCAGACGGGCGCGGGCGGAGCGGGGGAGCGCCCTCGGCCGCCTGACCGGGCGTCAGAGCGCTGTGCCAGGGCCCGGCACCTTCTCTCGATGGCCCCACCTCTCCACTCCATGTTTGTCGTCATTCTGGGGGGCAATTTTTGGAAAGGTGCTAGATTCAAAATGAGTTTTGTTGCCTGCAGTTGATTCACATACATACATTCTGGGTGTGTGTGATTTTATGTAACTGTCCTGGTGGGAGGTTTATGAACCTTCCCTAGAAAGGAGATGGTGCTCATCAGGACTTTACTCCCAAGTGACAGAAAGGCAGTGACTTCGGCAAGAAGTGGGTGTTGTTGAGGAGACTCGGACTGCATCTCTTCTCTCTGACAGATGACAGTGTGGCCTGCGGGCACTGGGCTTTGTTAACGGAACCGGAGAGCTGATACGATGGCCCTTCGGCCATACGGGCTTGAGCTCTGTGGGCCCACTTACAGTATTGCACATGTATTTTCTCTTCCTTATGGTTTTCTTAACATTTTTTCTCCAGCTCACTTTTTTGTAAGAATAGATAGTGTATAATACATAAAACATAAAATACGTGTTAATCTGCTGTAGCCAGTAGCTAATACCCCATCACATCACAGAGTAACCATTCCTTTCTTGTGAGAACATTTAAGGTTTACTCTCTTAACGATTTTCAAGTGTATAGTACAGTATTATTAACTATAACCACTATGCTGTGCGTGAGATCCCAGGACTTACTCATCTTCTAACTGGAAGTTTGTACCCTCTGACCGACACCTCCCCCTTTCCCTACCCCGTGCCCCACCCCTAGCGCTGGTAAGCACCATTCCTGTCTGTTCCTGAGTTGGCCTTTTTCTGATTCCGCGTGCAGGCGAGGTCCCGCGGCACCTGTCCCTCCCTGCCTGACGGACCGCCCTCTGCAGAATGCCTAGGGTCTCCCTTCCTCCTGCTCAGGGCATGGGCAGCCCGGCTTGGGTTGGGAGTATTTCACGGTTCCCATGAGCGCTGGTGGGATTTTAATCTCTGAAGGGAGTTCAGAAAAATAGTGGGAGGTCTAATTGCTATTCTGTAACTTTGGCTTTAAATTTACACTGTTTCTTGGGCTGTGCTCGTAGGGTAAAATCATCCCGTTTGTGTAAATCTTCTGAGGCTTGATAAATGCACTTAATAATTATCAGATGAAGGCGAGATTAAATGAGTCGGTGAACATTCATGTCTCCTTCCCCGTAACCGGGTGCCTTGGGATAATTCCAGTGTGTGGCATTTATATTGTATTATGATGTGTTAATAACATGTGGATCAGAGAGAAGCAAAAGTCAAGGACAAATGTAATTTTCTGTGAAATGGATATTTAATACTTTTTAACGTTTAGCTCATTACCTCTGTATGCCAATTAAACATTACACCCCTTCTTGTGTCTATTCAGTGAGTCTATTAATTCTCTCATTGCAGTCCCAGCACCGAAAGACTGGAGGTTTTCTGCGATTGTATTGGGTCAGGTATAGTTTATTGATTCTGCTGTAATCTGAGAGGTTTGTGTTTGTAATTCAGAGCAATCAGGCAGGTTTCACATCCTGTTAATCTTCTGAGTCACCTGCGGTTTCAGAACTGTGCTGTGTGCCTTGGTGGCCGCCAGGCTCGCTCCTGCGGCGGCGTGAGGCCCGGGCGGCAGGGGGCGGATCGTGTTCTGCGCCGCTGCGGCCCCTGCCGTCTGATCGGTGGGTACGGGGCGCTCCAGCGGGGGTGGCGCCGCAGTGGCTGTGGGCCCTGTGCGTCCTGTGACTGAGACGTCAAGCCCAGATGGGCGCATACTCCAGGGGCCGGGTCGGCCCCAGGTCCGGCTGCTCCCCGCGCACTCCTGCAGGTTTGCGGGGACAGCAGCGACCTTCCCACTAGGAAACCGCGTTCCCAGGCCGCAGGAAGCGCCGCTCGCAGCTCTAACCCCGCGTGAGGCCTCCGCTGGCGCGCCCTGTGGGCCACTTAGCTGCGGGTCACGTGTGATGTCCGGCCACACTCCCAAGGGCAGGGAAGCGCATGGTGGCCAAGAACAGCGATGCTTACCTCTGCCTAAGTTGGTGCAGCTCCCTTCCCCGACGGCGTGAAGTTACTTTTGCGTTGGGTAAAATGGCAGGCACCAGTGCCTGGCAGGTCCCATCCGCAGTGGCCTGTGTGTTCTCATGTTGTCACACTTGTCATAACCCGGGGCTACAGCCACTCAGCCTTGGGGCCCACTGAATGGGCAATGGAGCGGAGAAGGCCTTTTGTTTTGTATGTTGTAAACTAAGCGGACGTAGGCAGGATTAGAATTAAGAAAATATCAAGCCCTGGCCAGGTGGCTTGGGTGGTTGGCGCATTGTCTTATGCAGCGAAAGGTTGTGGGTTAGATTCCTGGTCAGGACATGTTCCTAGGTTGCAGGTTCGATCCCAGGTGGGGCACATATGGGAGGCAGCCGATCGATGTTTCTTACAACAGTGTTTCTCTCTCCCTTCTCCTCTGTCCAGTATCATAAAAGCACATCCTCAGGTGAGGATTGAAAAAGGAAAATACCAATTATGTGAATTTACACACCTTTATGAGCTACTACCTACAAAGTGCTGAGCTGCACACTCGACCCGTCATCAGCACACGACACCTGGACGTTGCTGTGAGCACGTGCGCCCCGGGGCAAAGCTCCTGGGTCTGAGCTGCATGATAGCAGCCAGTGGCTGGCACCGTCTGCGCCTCCGCGTCCCCTGCAGGGACAGAGCGTCGACCTCAGGGTGCGGTTTGGGGAGTAGAGGTGTCCAGTGCCTGCCAAGCATCCGTGACAGTGTTTTAATGAGCACAAGACCAAGAATCAAGATCCCAGCTCAGTGTCACCTGTTATTTGTGATGCACCCTAAAGCTAAGTCTTCACCCAGCTCTCCTCTAAGGTACGTCTGGGACCTTAGCCTGACTTTATTTCCTCGCTCTTTCTGGAACTCTGACGTTCCCGCGGAGCCCTGCCTAGGGGCAGGGCGTGCCTTCGCCTTTTCCCCAGGTGGGGAAAGGTATTTCCCAGGGACAGCCCGTTGCTTGTCTGCACGTTGTCTGTGGGCGACGTGGCAGCGGTTCCTTCCGAGGGATCTCAGGTCGCGCCTCAGCGTGCGAATCAGGAGAGGACGACGTGCCTGGTCACCTGTTGCTTGTTTTCTTACTGAGGGGGTTAGTGCCCCTAAAATGAGCACCAGAGCCCCTTTTTCTTGGTTTGCCCTTCACGTAGATCTCAAGCGTCTCTGTCTTGGGAACGCGCGCAGGTCCTACAGGTTCAAGGGTGACTGAGCTTAGGGACCTCCCGGTCCCCCACGACACTCGTGTTCCTCCTGTTTCATTTCCTGATGCTGCAGAGGCCCTTTCTCCTGCCGGTCGGAAACAGACTTGTCCCCTCCTCTTCGCGGGAGGACCCTCTCTATTAAGCAGGTATTGGGAGGTTTCCTGGTCCACAGGGCACCGCTGCAGGGACGCGGAGGAGATGGCCGTGGCCTGGGTCCGCCCGGTCCCGGCCCTCACAGAGCCGTGTCCTCCCAGGGGAAGGCGCAGTGACACGCGAGCCAGTAGCAGAGTTTGGAAGGTGTGGGAATGGGATGGACAGAACGGAGCGCGAGGATGGGACAGAGGCAGGGCGGCGGAGGGCTCCAGACGCGGGGTCCCGGAGGCCCGCGTGGGGGACTGGCCGTGGGTGGAGATTCCGGTGACGAAGGGGACAGGCAGAGGGACAGGGAGGGAGCGTCGGGGGAGGCAGGAAGGGGCTCGGTCTGCGTGACAGTGGGCGCACGTGACTGGATGGAGTTCGGCGGCCGTCAGGTCCCGGGGCCACCTGGTGCCTGGGACGTACACCAGGGAGCAGGACTCACACTTTCGTCCTCGTGCTGACGTTGTCGGGCTGCGGGGTTGGGCGTGGGGAGGGCGGACAGGAAGCAGCGCGATCAGTAGGGTAGTGACAGGCACTCTCGGCAGCTCGGTGCTGCGGAACAAGAACGGGCTGGGAGGGGGGTGTCGTGTCAGGCCGTGAAGTCGAGGTCGGTCTCAGGGCAGGCGATGCCTGAGCAGGACGTTGGCAGAGCCGGGGAAGCTGCCACGCAGGTTCTGGGGGACGAAGCTGCCAGGTGTAGGTGAGAGCCAGCGCCAAAGCCACGGGTGGCGTGTACCGGGCCTGCGTGGCAGGTCTTGAGGAAGCTCTGGGACGGGAGCAGAGGAGGAGGGGGCAGCCGGGTGTAGCGGCGGCACCACAGGCGGTCCCATCAGCCACGGTTGTCGGGACCTCGTTTTGGCTCACGGTGAAGCGAGGGGCCCCGGGGTGGGGGCAGCGAAAGGGCCTGCACTGCGTTGGGGCCGCGAGCAGGCAGACCGGCCAGCCGTTAAGGGCGGACGCCGGGAGCCGCACCCTGGTGGCTGCCACCGGCAGGGGAGAAGGTGGGACTGCCGCGGGCAGAGTCCATTTCACAGTTTCTGCAAGTGGAGCGTGAGCGGACGGAGTCTGGGATGAAAGAGTCTGGGCAGAGTCGGAGGGATTGTCATGAACGGAGAGAAGGTGGAGGTCGCCGAGCCGGCAGCAGCGCCAGGTTCGGGCAGGGTGAGGGCTAGAGATACCGCACGGGGCGCGCTGTCCTGCTGTCCCCGGGCGCAGTGCACCCCTCCTGCCTCGGGCCTGGCGCGGGTCATTAGAGGTCAGGCCACCAGGGGACTGAAGGGCTCGCAGGGTGGGCTCGCCTTGTTGCTGCGTCACTTCCGTGAGAACAGCCGCTGCCCTCGGACCTGGAGGCCAGGGGCGTGCCCGTGAGCAGTGCTGGCCGGGCTAGGTGCAGCGAGGCCGCCCGCTGGAGGCGGGCCGCCCGAGCCCCCCGCGGTCCTCAGACCCCCGGCCCCGCGGCCACGGCTGCTGTGAGAAGTCGCCCTCCAACAGCAGGCCTCCGCAGAGGAGCGAGGTGGGCTTGGGCGTAAGGGGCGAGTCCCGAGGGAGCCCGGGCCGGTGACAGGAACTTAGGAGCTCCTGGCGTGTCTGTGGTTTTTAAACTGCGAGAGGAAGTGAGACCACCGTGGCGGGGATGTGGGAGAGTGTGGCCGGGGCTGCGTCGCGGTGACTTCACCAGATTCTAGGAGAGGAGGGGCGACCAGGGAGGAGGAAGGACAAGAGATGGCAAGGAAAAGGGAGAGGAGGGAACTGCCACGGAGGAGGCGGCGGCCCGTTGTGTCCACGGCGACTGCTGAGGCTCGGGCGTGGGATGGGGCGACGGCAGGCGCCGCTGACCCTGGTGAGTGCGTGTCACGGGGGGGGGGCGGTGGAGGTGCAGGCGATTAGAGTGGGTTTTAACACAGGAGGACAGTAATTGGAGACAGTGCATAAAATAGCTTTTGAGGAGCATCGTGGGAAGGAGATAGAAATGAGATTCGGCGGTGCCCCCATCACAGAGGGCATGGCGCCCTGCGGTCGGGGGTCAGACTTCATTCGAGAGACGTGGAGGTCGCGGCTGAAGAGCAGTCTGCTGGTCCTCCCGTGCGCCTCTCTCTGGCGCTGGGCGGAGGGGCCGGCGGGCAAGCGGGACCTGGCCGCAGGCTCTGGTCCCCGGCGAGAGGCGGGCGGAGGTGCTGCCAGGAGAGCGGGACCACGGGGTCCGTAGCTTCAGGGGTCGAAGCTCGTTTCCGCTTGAGTGACGATCAGAAATGCCCTTGAGGATTTCTTTTGATAATTTATTTGCAGCTTCCCCTTATTTTACATGAATGATACCTGTTGGAGGCAATACGGTGTTGTATTGGTTAATTTATTAAAATTCACATTATGCCATTTTCAAAATAATTTGTGTGCGGAAAAATGGATAAGATCATTTTTCTAACCTTCAAATTCCATTCCTTGTAGAGCCACCGGCCTGTTCAGGTGGCGTTAGAGACCGTTTCTGATACAACATCCTCTGAGTTTGTGGGCAGAATACCTTGGAATGGGCAAAATGCCACTGTTTTTACGTGGGATTAGCAACAAGAAGACAGGCTTCACATCCTTAGATCTCGGGTTTTCGCAGACGAGAGAGCTGATCCCACGGAAAAGGGGGGATAAAGCATTTTGCCCGGCGTGCTTTCAGGAGAGACTTAAATGATTGTCTGTAATCTGTTTTGCTCTTACGCCACGTCCAGAAGTTCCCATGGGAACCACCCCCAATTGGTGGGAAGAGTCAAATTTAACAAACAATACAGAGAAGCCATTTAATCATCCTCTGTGTGGTCCCTGAAAGAGCCGGAAGTAGGAGGGAATGAGATCACCGGAATCCCTGTTGACAGGGGTTGCTCAGAGGAAACCGTCGGGCTCCCGGTAAATGGGTCTGATCAATGGAGAAAGCCCAGCGTCCTGAGTCTGACAGCAGCCGGCCTCCGCCGCCGTCTGCTGCTTTCCTGGGCCGCCCACCTGCTCAGCATGGGGGGCGGACTAGGGCGTCTCACCAGCCATTTTTATGTAACGCCTTTACCCCGAAAGATGGGTTTCCAGGAGAAGCTGGGGGCTGTACTACAGGGAGCCTTACACAGTACGGTCAGAGCCCCCTTTCATCCCGGTCCCCCACCGCTCCCTCCTCCGGGGCCCCTGTTCGCAGTCACTCATTCCTGCCCCTCCGAGCTCAGACGCCAGCTGGCAGCTCCTGGGGGCGGGGCTCTGTCTGTCACAGGGAGGGGAGGCCCCTGGTGCCCCAGGACATGCGAATACGTGGTGGGGGGACATCTGTGGGAGCAGAGACACAAGGCCCCCAGGAATTGTGATAACTGAGGACATCCCACAACCTCCAGGTTACAGCTCTTGCTCTCTTCCTTGGTGTGACTGAAACGACCTTGAAGGGAGTTTGCTTCTGCTGCGTTGGGATGGGCTCGGGCCCTAAAGGGGGCGTGGCCTGGGAGGGCCCGGGGGACCCCGGGCCGGACTCCAGCCGGCGGGCCTTCCTCTCCAGGTGCCTCTCCTCACTCGGCCCTTCCCTGTGAAACGCGGCCGGCCTTCTGGGTGTCCCTCACCCCGACCTCGCTCCTGTCCGTCCGGGCACATGGGACTCACTTGTCCTCCCGCTTGTCCCCGCGCTCGCCGGTTACAGGCCGCTACCTCCACATACCTCCTGACCCCACGGCACGCGGTTTCCTGCGCTGGTGCCTCCCTCTGCCTTTGCTTGTCTGTGGGAGCACTTTCCACGCTCCCCAATTACATGGTGTGGGTGAGCTCCTGCACGGGGGCGTCGGCGTACGTTTGCCTCTCCTCCGCTCCAGGGACGGGTTCTGGGCCCCCCCGAGAGGCGTGCGCGGGGGTCTCCTGAGGGAGGCCGCGAGCTTCGCTGCCCGGGAGGGGGACGTCGGGACTGAGGGTGGCTGTGCGTGGGCTCTGAGGGCAAACAGGCGCAGTGAGAGAAGGCAGAGGCCAGAGCCATGCCTCCCGGCGCTTCGTGACCTGCCGGGGGCTCGGGAGGTGGCTCTTGGTGGGCATTTAGAAATCTGAGCCAGGAGGAGCTTGACCGCCCTTGAACTGGCCACCCACAGCAGGGGCCCCGGTTCCTCACGTAGCGCCAGCAGGTGACTGCGGTCTGCAGGGACAGAGATCACACCTGCCACCTGGCGTGGACGTCCCAGGAAGACCCCTTTCCCGTGATGCCCGTGGGCCACGAAGAGCTGCGTTGGAGGAACGAGGTGCGCGGCACGGGACTTGGTCCTGAGCAGCCCATGGGTTTGTGAGGTTCCCTGCAGGCTCTCCGGGAAGGTGTTTTATGAACGGAGGCTGTGGAGGCCGAGAGTCTGGCAGCGCATCCCAGCATCTGTAGAGAGGGAGGTTGCACTTACAGAGAAAGAGGCCTGGACTGTCAGCCTCTCGCCCCGAACCGCGGAGACTCCCGTGTGGGGCCATCTCAGGAGGAGGGGCCGGGATTTAACTCACGTGCCCTCTGGCTGTGGACATCCTGCATGAGGAGGGAAATGAAAGCGTCGGAAGGGCTTTGTAACAAACAGCCTGGTAAACGGGACAGAGTGGGAAGCTACACACCCAGGAAATGCCACTGTGACAGAAAGACACACGGGCCCGTCGTGCTTCTGCCGTGATGATGGAAGAGGTTCGGGTGTTTACCGACGTCGGGGGCCCTCTCATCCTCCGTCCACCAGCATTTCAGAACATACGTGCTCAGTGTCTCTTAAAAAGCATTTCACAAGTAACGGAGAAACGGCAGCTTTCAGCTGGGTCCCTGCCGTTGTTGCCTGTGGCTGGGCTGCGCCTCCAGGGCGGGTGGAGGGACGAGCCCAGAGGCGGCCGTCGCGCGCGCGCCCTGTCGTGGAGGATGGCTGGCCGGGCAGCGCGGTGCGCCCTGCTCCACGTTCGGAGGCGCCGGGCTCCGGAGGGAGAGACTCACACTGACACAGGGCAGGGACCTGTCCATGCCCGCGGGGGCCCCCACGGGCGGCAGGTGGCACACACCTGTGAGCGTCACACAGGTGGGGACGGACGGAGTGGGCGTGCGCAGAGCAGGCAGGAGCGCCAGTCGGTCTTGCGTTTGGGAACTGCATCCTGTGGTGTCTAGGTCTTCGGTTGTCTTCGGGAGAAGGGGGGCCTCTCGGTTTTTATTTGTGCTTTTGGGACTTGAAGGGGTTAACCCCAGATTTTAGCATGTTGGGGACCAGTCCAGCATGTACTGCCCAGCGTGAGGCAGTGTGGGCCGCGCCGTGGGAGCCAGACGGCCCTGGCAGGTGAGCGGGGCCTGAGCGGCAGCGTGGGGCGGGGCGGCGCCTCAGGCCCGCACTCTCTCCTGGAGGGGCTGCCGAGCGCGGTGTAGACCCGGTGAGGTCCGCTCCGCCGGATGCTGGCGCAAGGCCCTGCTTCCAGAACTGACACTTGAACCAGGATCTTTCCCAAGGCCTTTGTTCCTCGTGGAACCCACCGCGCTCATGAGTTTGAGTGCGTTTTCAAATTTTAGGAAGAAACCAGCAACTTCCAGCGCGTCCCCAGTGCCCCCACGTGCAGCCGGACTCTTCCTTGTGGACGTTCCCATCGAGCAGGCAGAGGGCAGTTGCTAGGTGGCCTTTGTCTCCCCCTGTCCTGACCGGTCTTGGTTTAATCAAGTTAGTCACGTGGTTCTACTTGAGCCTGCGAAAAACTCGCAGGTGCCAGGAGTGGGAAGGTTACAAAAGCATCAGGATGTAGGTTTGGGACCGTCCTCGCGAAGGGCACTCCGTGCTCCTGCCCTGGGGACCTCATAGGAGGCGGGTCGTCTCGTCGAATGGTTCGAGCCTCCCCCTCAGCGGCCTCTCCGACGCCTGCAGGAGCTTCTCTCGTGGGAGGAGAGCCATTCTTTTCTGGGCAGGTGGTTTGTGGAACGTGAGCTCTGTCAGCAGCCACGGACAATGCCCTGTTATATTTGTAAAGCTGTGTTTAAATGGATTATGTATCTCCCACTATGATCTTTTTTCATCTGAACAATGAGGTCAGTTTGACTCAGCCTTTTTTTTTTTTTTTTTTAACATTTAGTGTAATCCTTTGACAAACCTTGACCACGTTTGTGTTTAACCTTGGACCACCTGCCTCGGCTGGTTATGTGATTTGCACGTTAGGAAATGCCTGCCTCTTTTTCCTCATTATTGAACTCCACAGCTCACTCAGACTTTTTTTTCTTTGCTTTGTTTTGCTTCCCCCCCCCCACTCTAGTTTCTTAAGCTCGTATTAATAAAGTTGCTTGAAAATAATGGTTTAGTGAAAGACCTACCTGATTTGTGTAGGCGTGAAGGACACGTGACTACACTGTAATTGAAAACTTCTTATCATTGAATGTCATTCTTGCAGTTCGCACCCCGTAAATGTGCCTTCTGTGGACTGAGAGGTGGAAGGCAGTGTGGCGGCCACTCGGTCCACACCCACGGCCCCACGGGCGAGGCCGCCGTGCACCCCGGGGGACAGGCGTCTTGGCCGCGGTCACGCGGATGCCAGCGGCGGAGTCAGGAGCCGGCGCTCCACAGAGGCTGGGGCGTAGGACCGGAAGTCAGAGCCCGTCGGTCCGCACCCCGGCTGGCCGACCCTGCGAGAGGTGCCTCGCTGTGGCCTCCAGCCCGATGCGCGTTCTGAGCCCAGCGATGCCCGAGTCTGAGCGATTTCACAGCAGCGCTCACTTCGGCCGTGACGAGGGGAATGCGATAGAATCGGTGCCACCTGCGGCGTTCAGCGCCTCACGCGCAGCAGGGTCTCCAGAGCGGCCCTTGTTGTCACTGGTGCTGCCCTAGCAGCACCCACACCGGCCCAACGGTGCTTCGCACGCAGCTGCGGCAGAGCCTGCAGGCTTTCCAGAGGCTCCCTGGCCATCTTGCAGCCTCTCCGCCGGGACCCGCGCGGCGCCGTCATCCGTCGAGGTGTCCTGGGTGGCTCAGCAGCGGACACTGTGGGACTCAAACCTGCAGCCCCTTGATTTCTGTCCTCCACCCCTGGTTTGTAAACTCCATACATCCTGAGTGCACGGCGCTTCTGAAGGGTGTGGGTAGGAAACGGAAACATAGCGTAGATGGAACAATGGGAAGGAACAGATTAGTACTATTTCCAGATTATATTTCAGTTCAGTAAAATAAAAGTTTTACAGTCACCTAAAAGCTGTTACAACTAATCAGTTTAGTAGCATAGCTCGATATAAGATAAAGTCAGGAGTTTTACTTACAAAGATCAGGGACATGAAGGAAAAGCTATTCACGGGAGAAGCTAGTACAAAACCATGAGAAGTAAATGCCAAGAAATGCTCAAGACCCCCATGAAGAAGCGTGACCGTTTAATAAATATTATGAAAGAAATGCCTGACTGAACAGCAAAGCAGTCCCTCTCCCGACGTGGAAGGGCCCGCCGTCCGGGGGCGTCGCTGTGCTGCACGCCCTGTGCTCTGCGTACGGCCTGCGGGCGCTCGCCGGGGCCCCGGTGAGACTCTCCTCGGGTCTGGGCGTCTGTGCGTTTATTTCTGTGCTTAGACGCAGGGCGGGACTTGAGCGTGGATCTGAGTCTGATCTGGAGGACAAGTGGCTGTAGGAGTCAAGAGGGTTCAGAAACAATCCTGGGAGAGGGGACGGGGGCTTCCTTAGGTATGTGAGTGAGTTAAAAAGAGAGAAAATATTTTCACAAATACTGTGAGAATTTGTGCAGATACAGACAGTTCCGTCGAAACAATAAATTATAGTTGGAAATTTGAATGTGTAGTGTTTGTCTTATGTAGTGAACAGCAGTGTGGATTGATAACAAATATTGCAACAAAAAACACTTTTTGTGTTAATAAGTGGGTTAATACTTCAAACAATTTACATTAGCCTGAAATTTAAATGTAAAACCACTTTTTATATTTAAATTTCAGGCTAACGTATTATAAGTTCATCGTCTCCATTAGAGAGTAGCAGGTAACCTATGGACAAGGAGTAGAAAATCAGTCGCCAGCAGACCAGCCCCTGAGAGCCTTCCGACACTTGGCTGAGCTGCAGGGTGTTTTTTGCTTGCTTGCTTGTTTTTTGGTAGATGGCAGGGAACCCTTTCTGAGTCCACGCAGGACGACGGGGCCCCGCATGCCCGTCAGTACCTGGGACATGACTGTCCCCGGGGTGGTGGCGAGCGTGGATCGTAGGGGAGCGATGCTGCGGATGGACACGTCCGGAGACCACGCAAGAGACAATGAAAGCCTGCGTTGCGGTTGAGAAAACAATTCACTGAGAGGCTGAGCGAGAGATCGCGAGGGCACCACAGGGCTCGGTTGCTGCTTGCCCCAGGGCGCAAGGGGGTGGAGGGGCCACGATGGCTGGGATTCTAGGTCCCTGTGACAGGGACTGGGCTCCACGGATCAGAGTGGCAACCAGGGGTCTGTAAATTGGTCAGCGGGGTTTGTGCCGAGACCACCCGTCATAGCGATGGCCAGTTTGGATGCCTGAACTGGGGCTTTCGGTCCATCAAAGGACGGTTTACGTCCTCAGCGATGGGCGCCTGGGCAAGAGCGGGCAGGAGTACAGTGGCGCGCTTTGCCAGGCTCATCAAATACTCGTTTGGTGGCTAGGAACGCCTGGCAAGGATGCGAGACAACTGCGCACACAGGCCGCTTGGCTCAAAGAGAAGCGTCAACATAGGCGTCACCTGTGAGCGTGCCGACGCGGGACGGTGCCGGCCGGCCGACGGGCCGGGCCAGGACGCGGGTGGTGGGAAGCCGGGGCGAGGGCCCCCGGGGGTCTGAGTGATCGGCTGCCGTGGACCCGGCAGCCTGATTCACCTGCTGGGGTTTCTCTGTTGCGTGGCACACGCCCCTCAGCGCTGCCACAGCACCTCAGGTGGGTTTTATGGGGGCGATGGCCTGTTGGTCCGGAGCAGAGCCCTTCGTGAGATACAGAGCTGTCGGTGGCTCCGAAGGGGACAGTGGGCAGTCGCTGGGCTGTAGGCCAGTCTGGAGCGGATGGGCGGAGGGCGGATGGGCGGAGAAGTGCTCTCTGGAAAGCCGACGCCCAGCGCAGCTGCTCGCTCCCGAGAGCCTGGCCTGACTCGGTTTCTCTGGCTCTGTGTCTGGCAGCCCCCCGCCCGCCGCCGCCCCATCCAGGCAGCGTCCCCGCACTTGCGCTGGGAGCGCAGCCCGGACCTCCTGCCGCACCTCGGACCACGTGTGGTCACGCATTTCCAGGGCCGGGTGCTGCTACGTGTTTGCGTGACAACCTTCTCGTCCTGCTAGGTGGCAGGCTCCCTGAGGGGACGCCGGGGGAATCAGGGAAAGGCTGTGGGAGGGCTTTGAAGCCAGAGGCCCCTGTCGCCCCGCGTTGCCCAGCCAGGGCAAGTGTTCGTATCAGCACATGTGCGGTGACTTCAGTGCATTCATAGTAACGTGATGAACATCAAACCCGCGGGTTGATGTTACGGGTGAGATAAACTGAAGGCCTAGGTTAGGCTTGAATCAGTTATGAAGTACCAGAGGGTCGTTGTGGAAGCTCGGTGGCACGGGGACGTGGCCCGTGAGGAAGGTGGGGCAGGGAGGGCGGGGCGGCCTCATGGGCCCCGGGCAGAGAGGAGGAGGCTGGGCTGGTGCTGCCTCGGGACATTTCCCCCTCGTCCGCGCCCGCTCCGTGCAGACACTCTGTCAGTTCATTTTCCAGCTCTAAACGTGTAATTTGTTACTTGGATGCCTCTACATGCACAGCACAGATGGTGCACACAGGAAGAAAATCTCTGATTGGTGGACGAAGCCCAAATAGGCCGTGCAGAGACCGAATGAAAGAGGACCCAAAACCCGCTGGCAGCAGGCCCCGGGCGCCCTTTGGCTGGGCGTCGAGACAAGTGGATTCACGCCCCAGTCGTCCTTACTCTGCGACGTCCCTGTTCTGTCCGCGCCCCACCTCCCCGCCGCCTCCCTCACCGTTCGGGTGTGCTCGCAGCACCCCAGGCAGCGCGGGCCCTCCCAATTACAAGTGTCCCGGTGTCAATTAACGCGCGGCCAGTAACCGTCTGATTATCTCTCACAAAGCCGCACTGGCATAATTACATCAAGAGTAATTATCATGTAATTGCACACAATTATTTGTACCTTATTAAGTGCTCACATGATTAAAATATTTCTGGTCAAATAAAAATTATCCATGGGGCTAAATGTTTTTTTGGAAAATAAGAAAGGTCGCTCCCCGGCCCCTCTCTGATGGCCGAAGGAGAGCCGTCGAGCCGGCCTGCCCGTAGGACCCCCGGCAGCGTGAACGGGTGAGGAGGGCAAACGCTTAGGCTTCGTTAATAGAATTCCTCGCGCATCTGGTGCAGTTGTGATAACAGGCTCCAACCTCTGCATGGATGGATGCTTTCCCTGTCGTAGCCAGAACAAAAATATTCCCCTATTAAGAGTGTACACCAGGGGTGTCATTGAGGAAATGTGATTTTCACCCCCAGTAACTCCATTAGCCGATTTACACTGAACTCGGGTTTTTCTCACATTACCCTCTCCGCAGAACTTTTACTGTCCCCCTACTCGTACTAGTGCGCATTTTCATTTTCAGTGGCCTTTCTGGTGTGCGGAGGACAGCATGCCTGCTTCTGACAGCAGCTGCCGAATGTGTTTATTCAGACGTCCGTTAAAGAGCCGCTCTGTACACCAGCCCTGTCCGTTAGGAATACTGTGTGAGTCACACGTGCAATTTAAATTTTTCTGGTAGCCACGTAAAAAACCGCAAGAAGCAGACAAAACTAATTTTAGTAGTGCATTTTACTTAAAACGATAATTCCAGGATAATGCAAAAATTATGAGTTATACTGTGTTCTTTGTAATGTATTTTAATCTATTTTAATCTCATCCTAATACTTAATACTAAGCCTCTGAGCTCTCGGGTGTGCATTTCACTCACGTCCCGCACCCGCTCGGGTCGGCTGCGCGTTGGGGACCCCGAGTCTCACTTCGGGACTGGCCACAAAGGCACGGAGGGTCTGCGCGCTCAGGTCTCTCGCCTCATGGCGCTGTAAGGAGACTCCGGTGGCCCCAGGGAGGTGTCCGCACGACCACGACCTTCAGGCCCAAAGCCAGCAGCGCCGTGCTGCTCACGTGAGTGAGTCGTTTCGGAAGCCGACCCTCGTTCTCAGTCCGGCCTTCAGCTGCTTCTCAGCTGCGAGTTCTAAACCGCCAGCCAAGCCACACCCACAACCCCAACCCCAACCCACAAGTGTGTGAAACAATGATTATCCTTGTTTTAACGGGAAAAAAAGCTACATTTCAAGTGCTCAATAGCCACATGTATCTTGTGGCTACTGAATTCGACAGTGTAGGTATATTGATTTAAATGGATCATATCCACATGGTAAAAACATGAATCCTACTGTATAATTTTACTTCAGGTTTTATAGTTGTTTTTTTTGTTTGCATTTCATAATCTCGTAGAAAATGTGTGTAATCTTTAAAAAAATTCTAGTATTTAAAAGTTTGCTAGAAGGCTAGGGATGGATCTGAGCTTTGTGAACTACTTTTCTAGGTCATGTGTGATGCTATTCCGTTGACATTTACTCTGACTTAATCCCCATATAGCCCAGAAAGATAAGTTGTATATCCTCACTTTACAGATTAGAAAAGTGAGGCTTAGAAAGTTTCACCTTCTCAAAGTTGCATAGCAAATAGCAAACTGGGATGCAGACTTATCTCTCTCTCTGACAACACATTCTGCCGCATGCTTTTCAAATGAGAAACACATGTTTTGGGTCTCCTTGCCCAGTGATGGGCCTGGCAGGAAGGTTTTGAAGGACTCCTACTTCCCTGAATATGCTGTAGTAGGCGTGCTGAGAATGAAGTTGTTGATGTTTTTTGATTCTTAGGTTTACTCTTGACTTTCCTTATCCATTGAATTAAGTTCCCCAATTCAGTTCCTCAAATTGGAGTCTCCTGATAGCTAGCCAGAGCAAGCTTATCTCAAATACAGCATAAATTGTCTTTTGGTAACACTTTAATGGAAAGCTTGTTGGCTATCACCCACGCGCACAGACTGCCTGCCTCTGGGGGGAGCTCCGTGACGCAGAGACGCCTCGCCAGCCGTGAGACGCGAGTCACAGAGCGAGTTTGCCTTGGGCTGAAGGCGCGCGTGCCGCCGTGACGGACGGGGCCTGCGGGGCGCCCAAGGTCAGACGCGGGGTGCCTGCAGCACGGGGCTGTGAGCGCCGACAGGTGAGCCGTGTGTCAGGTGCCGCGGCCAGCTGGTCCCCGTCACGGCGAGGAGGCGCTGCTTGTGCGGAAGTCTTCCTGAGGCGGCTGCGTGGGAAACCGCCTTGTTTTGAGTTTATCAGGGAAACGCGCTTTATCTGCGAGCACAAATCAGTTCTGCGTAGAGTGAGCTTGAAAAACCATCGATGTGACCTTCAAAAAACCTTTATTTGGGAGGCTGCCATAACTGGGTTGTAAAATATCTTCTCATCATTTTAAAGTGATTTATGCGTTACTGAAAAAACGTGGTAGGTGCCAAAAGTGGTATTCACGCATCGGCACATAATGCCGTAAGCAGTAATAGGAAAACAAAGCCAGCCACTCCTACGCGTGTTTCAGGACTGGGAGCCAGCCTGCGCCTCAGAGGGGTGGGTAGCGGGAGGTGCTGGGGTCACCGAGAAGCCATGCGGAAAGGGACAGGCGACCAGCGTGACGTTCTGAAAGTTCACACTCAGTGGTGTGTCACGGCAGCGCCATGTGCATGAGACCGCACTGGAGAGCGTTTGGTGAGCTTTTGAGCAAAACAGCGAAATCCCAGGGAGGGGAAGTCGATGGTCCTTCGTCACGTTAAACGTCGAATGGGGCGCCCAGCCCTGACTCCGTGCGCGGCTTCCCCTCCATCCCTCTGCCGTCTCCGGGCGCCGTGCCTGGTGGGCTTAGCGCTGACCGTCGCGACAGCTGTGCCGACTTCTTGCCACCGAGGGACCCGCGGCCTCCATGCTCTTCTCGGCCACCACCCTGTCCCTCTGCTTAAGTGGCCGTGAGGGAGGTGGTCCTGTTGATGGTAGGGGTGAGCCTGGGGGCTGGACGCACGTTCCCAGAGAAAGCAGCAGCGGTCGCAGACAAGGGGGCGCAGCGGCGCCGTGGCCGTGGACAGAACAGAGCGCTGCGTGAGCGAGGCCCACGGGCCCGCTGTCGTGGGCGGCCGGTGTGTGCCTGCCGCTCCCTCGCACAGGCAGGCACCGCGTGCCTCCGGGTGTTCACGGCAACCCCAGCAAGGCCGTCCCTGCAGGGGCGGCTTGTGGGGAAAGCCACGCGACGGAAGCGGCAGGCGCCGGCAGAGTGTCCTTTCATCACGGGACGTCACGCTCCACGTCGACACTGCGTGTGGGACGAGACCGCTGCATGCCGGGCTCTCAGCAAGTGAACGAGGCGGTGGCTGTTTCCGGGCGTGGCCAGGGAGAGCTGTTTCTCAGGGGAAACCAGTTACCACCTGCACTTTCCTTTTTATGTCCTCAGGTTCGTCTGAGTGTCTGCCATCTGTCTGTCCCTCTATCTATCCACCCTCCCACCCATCCCCCCACCGACCTATTACTGTTAGCTCTTCAAAGACAAGGCCTTAAATAAACTCAGAATAGCATTAACTGAATAGAGACAATAGGATGTTTTTAATCATATTTAATAAAGTCTGGAGATGCAACTTTAGTTGTATCTTGTTTATTTTATCACAAAATGGACAGACCCACAGTTGGGTCACTTTATCTTTTCATTAATAGCTGACACAGGATCTCTGCCATCTCTAAGTTAAGACCCCTCTGAACTAGTGTTTAAAATTATGGGATGGCCAGCCACAAACGCTAACTATGCAGTTCATTGTATATGTTATGAATTGTTTAAGGTGATGCTTAAAATTATGAGTCAATCAGCCAAGAAGCTATTGGATATGTAATTCATTATAACATTAATAGAACCAAGTATGTCTTCCTCTAATCCAATTATTTCCGGGCAAATTTTCCCTATCGGTTTGTTTTTTGTCTCAGTTGAGGACTGGCCCTTTGGAGATAAAGCCGCTCACCCAGCTTGTGTGTTTTTCTGCCGGATGATTTTGTCCGACTCAAATGACTGCTCCCAACTGCAGCTGCCCTCCTCTTTGTTTTGAATTACAGTGAACATGGTCTCGCTGCTCATCCCTAAGGAAGAGTCGGCTATAAATGCGCCGGGGAACGCGCTGTCTCCTGCGGTGGGAAGATAAAACTTCAGCCCTAATTCACGTCTTCTCTGAAGGAGGTTTTCCGTAAGCCCGGCGACGCACATCACGCAGGCCATCTCCCAGGACGTCCCTGAGTCTGCGTTCAAAATCAGTCCACAGGCTGGAAGCCGTCGGCACATCGACCGCTTCCCTGATTATCAGTGAAGTCAAGTCTTTTATACCCGTCCGTCTTGGGTCCGTAGGACAGCCACGATTTCGTTCTTTTTAAAATTGATTGTGTTCTCCGGGTTGTGGAGATCGTCCCTGAGATTCAGCGGACAGGGCCAGGTAAATTTTGTCCCAAGGGATGCATTCCTCATGGGAAGCTGAAGTCTACTCATGTCTTTCCTGTCTCCCAGAGGTCAGCTCAAGGAAGCAAAAGGTTTACTGACTTGGTTTATCTCATTTTAATACTCCTCTCTCCGTCGCACGTGCCTTTGTAGCGGTTGGTTTTGGGTTTACTTTCGGCTCCGTCGTTCCCCTCTCCTCGGTGACAGGAATGACAGGCGACTGGGCACGATGTTCTGAGCACGCCCCGCTCGCTGTGAACGGACCGATGGCTCGCGGAGACCCGCTCTCCGGTAGGCGAGACACAGCGGCGTCCGGTCGTGAGCCTTACCTGGCCGTGGGCTTGCGAGTTCGGAGCCCACGCCAGTTAGGGGCTCCGCGCTCGGGGAGGAGAGCGGCGCGCTCATGGGCACCAGGACGTCAGTGACCGGGGTCTGGGCACCCAGGTGTGGGGGTGCGGGGCTCCGGCAGCCCGCAAGCAGGGCTGTGCGTCCGCCCCGCCTCCAGGAGACACTAAGGTACCCACAGACCGGTGTCTGTGAGGGCCAGCCGCGTGGGGCCAGGCTGGAGTGGACGTGACTCTGCGGGGTTTCGGGGGCCACCGCACTGGGGAGGAGGTCGTCTGAGGGCTGCGTCTGATGGGAGGGGAGCAGCCTGACACCCCTGCTTGCTGGGGGCCCCGCCACCCCCCCGGCCTCGCGCCTGGGGCGCTCTTGCCGACAGGGCGCCCTGAGAGCACGCCTGTCCCTCGTCCTTTGGCCGACAGGCTCAGAGGGGCCAGCAGGCTCTGGGTGACTCCTCCGCCGTGGCGGCTGGTGCTCGTCACCTCGCTCCCTTGTTCCAGACAGAACACCTCACTGGGCGTCCGCGCTGCTAGTCTCTCCATCTCCAGTGGCTTGTCCGTTAGTTCGTTGGTATCACCCACTCGTCACGCACTCGTCACTCAACCAGCGCCAGCGTTGGCCACGTGTCTGACGAGGGTGGTCTCGGTGCGATGCTCTTGGTTGAGGCGACCGTGGAGGTGTCTCCTCCGTGATCCTCTGCTGTCTTCTCTGTGCTCCAGGCAGGGTCCCACCCAGACCTGCGACGGCTTCCTGGGTGCGGCCTCTTCCATCGGCAAAGCGCAGCTGCTGTAGCAGCCTCTTTGCCCTTCTGCCTCACACCCCAGCTCTGCCCCAAGACCAGCCCCCCCCCCCACCCCCTGCGCTGTTGCCGCTGACTCCGCCGTCCTGGGCCCATCCCGCGTCTGCAGGCCAGGGCGATGGATGGCCCAGGTGTCCCTCCACGTAACTGCTGCTGCCTGTCCATTCCTTGGCTGGCTGGCTTGAGTTGCATGATCTCTCTCTCTCTCTCTCTCTTTTTAATGAAATAATCAGGAAAGAATAATGTGAATGATTTTACTCTCAGCATTGACTGAGTGCCTCTCATGGGCCAGGATGGCGGCCTGGGCCTGGCCCCCGCATGTCCGGGAGCCCCAGCCAGCGCTCGGGGCAGGGTCCTCCCCCCGCTGTCCTGGTGAGCGGTGGAGACGTGGTGGCTTCGTTGGGATCTCACGTTAGCCCGTCTCATCAGAGCCCGGCTCCGCGTTCGGACTCAAGCATTTCTGGCTTACGTTTCTGTTCTTTTAACGTTGTCCTGGGGAAGGGGTATCAGTCTTGTGAGGAGATGAGAGTGGGTAGGTGCCGTCTCCCTAACATGGATGTTCAGTAATACATGCTTTCTCCCGAGGGCGCTGGGACAGATGGCTCAGTTCCACCACGGAGGGTTCTTGGGTAGTGACAAACGCATGCAGGGCCACAGATCTGTAAGACGGCCGTGGGCGCGGGCTGCCTCTGCCTCCCTACTAACGCTTCCTTCAGTATTGGGAAATGTGAGGCTTCCCTGGTAAGTGGGTTGTTTTTGGTTTTACTGCCAGGTAAAATATGTGTTTCTAATATGACAGCAAAAATGCCTTTGAACAATCTATTCTTAACGTTTGAACAGAATAACTTAGAATGCAGGCTGGTGTCAGTGTTCAAGTTTGTGCTATGTTGGTTTTTAGGTCGTACACACAGAAAATGGAAGTACCTGTGTCACGATTTCCACTGGCTCCGCGGTGATTTAACTTACGGCTGCGAGACCGTACAGGCGTGTCACGTCAGCATCACAAAATGCTCGTGCTAATTAAGGTCCCAGAAAATGGTCATCTCCACACGTCCATGTTTATAAATGCTTCCGGGCCCCTGAATCGGGGCGGCCTCTGGCGTGAAGGGCAGGGCCGAGGCAAAGGCGCGGCGCGCTGCCGCGGGGCCTTGCGGAGGGCGCGCTGAGGCTGCATTTGCTTCAGTCCACGGTTCGTTTTCAAAGCTTTTTCTTTCTCAGACTTCTCATTGCACTGTATTTGAAAACCAGCTCCTATCATTTCAGTCATTATTGTCACAGATTCCAAGTGCTTCAGTTATGCTGATCACAGAAGATACTAGTTTCATGTGCTCACGGGATCCAGCGGCTCTCCCCCTGCCCCCAGCCGAGGGAGGGCCACGTCGGGGACACGCAGCACAGAGGACGAGGACAGCTTTGTTCTGAGCAGGCGCACGGGAGCAGGGCCGGGGCAGCTGAGTCACCAGGGGCGACACCGGAGAGCCGAGGCGAGGGGTTTGGCCGTGCAGCTCGGGGCCCCGAGGTTCTGGACGCCGTGGCGTCTGTTCGCTCTGGGAAGCGCTGTTGCTCATCGGTGCGTGGAGAACGGACGAGAGGGAGGGGGTGTCGGGTCCAGGTCCCAGGCAGGACGTCGCAGCACCGGCCCGAGCGCGGGCAGCTCGCTGGCCCAGTGGGGGCGGCGGGGGGGGGGCGGGCACGTGTTGGGACCGGTTTGAGGAGGCGTTGGGGACCGATCATTGGTGGTATCAGGAGGAGCGGGAGAGCGGGGGTGGGGGGCAAGTCTTTGTAAACCTGGACAGTTCCTGAAACGTTTCTGGGGACAGGCTCCTCCGAGACCGAACTGTAGGACCCCCAGTGAGTCCCACTGAGGGCACCCTCTTTCTGCTGCCCCGGGGACATTGGGCAGCATCGGGGGACATTTCTACTATCACAGCTGTGGATGGAGTTGATGCTTCTGGCATCTCATGGGCAGAGACTGAGGACGATGCTGAGTGTCCCATGATGCACAGGGCAGTCCCTCAGCCCAGGGTCCCCGGGCCTCACGTGGCCACCGAGCTGAGGCGGGGAAACCCTGGACTTCTCCCCCCGCCCGGCAGGGTGCAGGGGACGACTTGCTGGTGTCGTGTGCTGGCCACCAGGGTGGGAGCTTCGAACCCCGTCCAGAGATGCAGCGCGATCGACGCCTCGTCTCGCAGTGCCTGGGGGGGCGGGGGGCGCTGGGCTCCTGCAGCGTCTCGTCCAGGGCCGCCTCTGCCCGACCTGGGCGGCGCCACGAATGCGGCACTCGGGGCAGCGGCAGGGTTGCGTGCGCTAGAGCGGCAGCAAACAGTTGAACAGTTTGTGTCTTTTGATGCCGCAGTGGCCACAGTTTTAGACTGAGTTGCAGAAACACTGACTATAAAATCCAGTGGAAATGAGTCGCAGAGCAAACTTTCATTTTAACCAGAAGGTGATGGGTGGGCGACCGTGAGACTCGGGGGATTGCGCCCCCCTTCCGCTGAGAAATGCTGAGGAGGAGGAGGCAAGGAGCTGGAAGGCAGGGCTGAGGCGCGGATGGCGTGCGGGGCCTGCGTTGTCCCCTCTGCCTCCGGCAGGGCCCCCCCCCCCCCGGCTCCCCCCTGCGCCTCTGTCCTTGCCACGGCCAGGTGATGTTCCTACCCTCCCACAGGGCAGGGGCGAGGACGGGGCGCTCCCTGCTGGAAGGGACGCCTCCTAAGGAGGGGGACAAGGAAGCCTCCCCCGTGTGTAGCTTCGGGAATAGCCCCTGCAATGACCGAGGTTTCAGTGAGTTCTTAATTGGGCACAGGGTCATGTTTTAAGTTTACAGTGTTTAACCAGCAGTGAATATTCAAGGCGGTCGTGTGGAGTAATCAGTGGGTAGGTGAGTGCGCAGTAGCGGGTGGAGAACCGCTTAACTGACAGCTGCGGCGAACAGGGGCGAGTCAGAAACGCGGAGTGGAAGGCGCAGAGCCTGCCGCGCCGCTGGCGTCAGCCAGGCCCCCGCTTCCGGCAGGCGTGGACTGCAGTCACTTGTCAGCGCCGCTAGAAATAACCAGTTGTCAGAAGGTTCCCTTGGGCCTTTGCCCTGGTCTGGTCTCCTTCACCGGGATGGTCTTTGTGGAAGGCCCGCTCGCTTGTGGCCAGGCCTCGTGGGCGGCTGGGATCCCCCAACCGTGAGGTGCCTGGGGGGTGGCCGTCTCTGCTGGCAAGAAAAGGGGGATGTTTTTCATTTTTAGACTTTATCGCTTAAAGTTGCAAACTTCCCTCTCTCATCATTGTGTGAGTGAATCCACTAGCGAGACCATGAACCACATTCATAATAGGCTGAAATGGATATAATGTGTGATTTTCTCCATTAAAAAAATTCTTAGTTATCTTTCTAGCCCAATCCTTCTCAACCTCCTCTACACCGGCCTGCATAGACAATAAAATGTGTTACAATGCCGGCATCTTCCAGGAGAAGCTATTTTCAGCGTCTCCAACCCGAGGAACAAAGCTCTTCAGCCATAGAGTCAGCTGTTCGAATGAGACTTCCCTACAGGCGTTTTTCTTTTACTTTTTGAAAGAAATAGGACTTATTTTCTCTTCAAAGAGACATTTTCTGGTTGGAGAAAAGCAGTGTGTGTTTCCAAGGCTCCCCGACTTCAAAGCTCCTGGTTTTTATTTAAAGTAGCAGGATGATCTGCCTAAGGTGTTGTTGCTTCTGTTTTCCCAGGAAAAACCGTGGAGCTGGGACTGAGAAGTATTTGTCCGAATCCTGGTTTCGGCATCGGCGCTGCCTGCCTCTGCGGCCCTGGGTGGCCGCTGGCCTTGAGGGCCACCTTAGAGGCGGGGATGTTCAGGCAGAAAGGGTCAGTTGGTCAAGTGGGTTTGAAACCTGGGGGCGGGGGTGTCAGAAGGCCCAGCACTGGGGCTTCTCCAGAGCCTCGGGCGGTGCGTCCTCTGGTGGCTGTCTCCCAGCGTCTGGGCGTCACTGAAGATCGAGTCCCTTCCACACGCAGACGGGAGACGTGGGAGGCTCAGAGGAGTGAGCGCTTTACTCACGGCCAAGTGTCCAGCCTGGGGAACGGGCCGGGGCTTTGCGTGGGACCCGCGGGCTTCAGAGCCGCCCCTCACCCAGTGCGTTCCTCGTCTGTTCAGCCCGAGGGTGACCTTGCCAGGTTTGGTAACAACCATCGTTTAATACTTAAATATACACCTGTTTTAGCACATATTATATGTACTCTCAACAAACGGAGTAGCGGGAATGCTGTGGCCCAATGAAGGCCGTGTACGACCCGCCCACCGCGGACGCCCCACGCAGCGGTGAACAGCTGGAAGCTTTTCCGCTCGGGCCGGGGCAGGACGGGGTGTCGCCGCTCCCTGCCCGAGTTCCGCACAGTCCCGGAGGCCAGAGCCCGAGCGGTTAGTCAGGAACAAAAACAAAAGGCACCTGTCCGTCTCCACGCACACACGTGTGGGGTAGGCAGCGTGCACGTATATAACGTGCGATGGGATGTCGCGCCGCCCGGAGACTGAAGGGAGCCCTGCCATCCGTGATGACAGGGAAGGGCCCTGCGGGCGCTGCGGTGCGAGAGGGGCCGGAAAGGGGGGCGCCGCGTGCTGTCATCTAAAGGCGGGCTCCAGAATAACGAAGTCGCGCTCACAGAAGCAGAGACCAGGGAGCGGGGCTGGGGGAGACGTAGGAGGGGCTGGCGGAAGGGGCCAGGCTCTCAGCTGCAAGATGAGTAAGGTCCGAGGGTCTCGTGCAAGACGTGGTGGACACAGGCAAAGATCGCACGTTTGTGTATTCACGTGACGACGTTAACTTTTACATGACTGGCCAGGACTGAGGGGCCGCTTCAGAAATGCTCAACCGCAGGGAGTTCCTGCTGTGTGTCGGCTTGGTCCTTCCCCTAAGTCAGGAGCCACCGTGAGGTCCCCAGGTGTAACCCGGGAGAGTCGCTTGAAACGGTCATGTGAGAGCAGACTGTCCACTATTATCTTTTATTGGCATCCCTGTGTGGCCCTAATTTGTATCATTTTAATCACTGAAGCTACTTTTGCCCCTTTATTTCACCCAAACGGCAGGTGAGTCCCACTGGCTAATGCTGTCCTACCCAGGACTGGGACAGGCCACGCGTTGTCTTGTGCTGAATATTTTCTGGGTAAAATGAAAGGGTGTGGATCAAGGGACAACGGAAGGGCACTCGGCTGTCGCCTCCTCGGGACTCTGTGCCTCCTGCCTCCTGCCTGCACGTCGCCCGCGAGCCGACGCGCCGGCTGTGGGACGCGCAGGGCCGGGTCCTCGCGGGGCGCAGTGGCCGTGCGTGTGCGTGTGACACCCTGCTCTGCTCGCGGACGGCGCTGCCCCTTTGTGTCCCGTTTCCGAGTGAAACGTGTGCCAAGAAGGGAAAGCGAACCGGAGCCCTGACATCGGCCTGGGACCGGGGTCTGTGCGGCGCCAGCGGGAGATACCGAGGGCCTGGCGGGAGAGTTCGCCCCCTGAGCTGCGCCCGCGTCCCCGGCTCCTCGCCTGGCGGGCCTGCTCGGCTCCGTCCCTGGTGGGCGCGTCCCTTTGCCCTGGGGGAGGGATCCGGCACCCAGCCAGCCCCGTCCCCCGGCGCCACACTGCGAGAAAAGAGAACAGGCCACATGGGCACCGACCCCCACAGCCTCTCGGGAGCCTGAGCCATGGGTGGCATGGCCAGTCAGCACCCTGGGGTGCTCAGTTCGCATCCGTCCCGCCCCCTTTCCTGACAGCAGATCGTAGGCGTGACCCCTTCACAGGGAAGAGGGCTGGCCGTGCGCGGACAGTGCAGGCCCGGAGCTGCCCGTCCGGGCGGGCGGCAGGCCACGTGCCGGCCGTGGCGCAGGCCCAGTGGGCACAGCAAGGCTCCTCGGGTGTCCCTTCTCTTCCGCAGTGTCTTCATATGTGTGTGAGTGTGCGTGTGCGTGTGTATGAGTAGTGGGTGTGCGCCGTCAATCTACGTGTTCAAATATAACAAACACGCTAATTTTTAAATTTTATGTCAAATTATATTGTGTAGCTCGTATTTGAGGTTCCATGTTCACTTGTTAGGAAACCCCCTGCAGGGCACTCGGAAATGCAGAGAAGCAGTTGTCTTCCGAGATCTTTGATGTACAAACTTTAATAAATCGGTTCATTAAAATTCACTTTTTTGACCTATACTCGTGTATTACTCTGTAAACACAATTGCATACATCTTTTAAATGATTCCCAAACTTCCATCACCTTCCGATCTTAACAGTGCGTTAATCCCTTTGATGTTATTATTCGTGTTTCATGAGGTTATAGACAACTACACAGAAAAAGAATAGAAGCTTCTCTTTTGGTCTTAGAAGCAGGTAAACTGTGTGTGTTGCAGCGGTAGGGTCTGTTCACAGAGCCCCAGGACTGCCCGCTCGCTTCCCTGCCGCCAACCGCAGCCACCCCCAGAACGTTCACCCGGAAAGCAACCATTACGTCTACACCGTCTCCTCCTCTCGGATTTGGGCGCGCACGTGAAATGCTCGTGGGTTAATCTCTGTGGCTGGATTCTCAGAGGATGCTGAGCGCCCCATCGGACCACGGCAGCCCGGCCAGAGGGGCACCAGCCCTCGAGGAGCCGCCTGCAATAGTGGTCGCGAGTGGGCGATGGGGGAGCTGAGTTAGGACGGGTTTCGGGTCCCCATAGCACATACTTGTCTTACAGTTGTCAGTATAGAGTCCTGTGATGTCTGTTTACTTTGAAACTCAACTGAAGGTATAATTTCATTTGTATTTAAGTATTTACATTTCTATGTAAGTATTTATATGCAGGATGTTGGGATATACTTAGGTTTTCTTAATAAAATAGTCACTGCTTGTCTTCTCTTTTATTATTTTTTAATCCTCACCCAAGCCTAATTTTTTAAAATTGATTTCAGAGAGAGGGTAGGGGGGTAGGGAGAGGGGAAGGGAGGGAGGGAGAGACGGGTACAGTGATCAGTTGCCTTCCATACGCACGCTGACTGGGGCTGAACCCGCAGCCAGGCCGTGCGCCCTGACCAGGGACTGAAGCGGCGGCGTTTCGACACACGGGACGAGGCTCCTGCCAGCGGAGCCACCCAGCCAGGGCACTGCGTTTTGCAATTCGTGAATTTTTGTTTTCTTGTTGGTGAGAAAAGATTATGTAAGAATGAATTACCTTTACAGGATTTTAGTATTATCTCTTCTCATGCCCTGTTGTGTTAAACCAGCCTTTTAGTCTTCTTTCTATACTTAAAAAAAAAAAAGTATGTATTGATTTTGAGAGAGAGAGAGGAAGGGGGTGGAGGGGGAGAGGGGGAGAGAGAGAGAGCGAGAGAGAGAGAGAAACGCTGACTTGTTTTTTCCTTTGTCCCCTGGTGGCGTCGTGTGTGTGCCCCGAGCGGGGATCAATCCTGCAGCCGTGGCGCATCGGGACGATGCTCCAACCAACTGTGCCACCGACTACAGCCCCATTATACTCTTTAATATAGGGGTGATTTTCTGTCATGCCCAATGTATTATTAAATACTAACAAGTTTTTAATTTCTAAGTATAACTATTTGTAATTTTTTTCTGATTGTGAAAAACTACTATGAAAAAACAGAAAAGTGCAGTCACCGATTTAAGTGGGATCCCCAGCTGAACTTAACACTCCTTTGCCTTCCTCCAACCGCAACTTCTCCCAGGGCCGGGGGGCTGGGCCCAGGGCTCCTGTGCCCCGTGGTCCGGGGAGCCTCTGGGCCTCCGTTGCAACCCGGTCAGGTTCTTACTCAAGTCCAGGCCCCGAAGGGCGGGGGTTACATGCGCCTTATTCTCAGGAGGGTCACACGGTGTCGAGCACGCTGGGACGCGGGTGCGCGTGGCGTTTTCCGACACTGGCCCTCAGGTCTTCCGGCCCCGAGCCCCAGTCATCCCGCAGGAAACCCAGGGTGGTCACGGTGACGAGTGTCCGGCCCTCAGAAAGCCGGCCGTTCCTCCGTGTTAGGAGCACACAGGTATTAAATAAGCTTCTGTAGCGGGTGGGAAAGACGGCGTGTCCGGTGCAGGCAGCCGCAGAAACCCCTCATCAGCTGGTCGCGGGCCGAACGTCTCATTCTGAGGAAAAGCAGGACAGCCGCGTGCATGGCATTGCTGCGCCTTTAAGGTGGGGAGGTGAGGCGTGCCGGAGGGGGTGGTCCAGGCCTCAGGCCTGTGTCCTCGCGGCAGGCGAGGACACGTCACCTGGGTTCGTTGGGTGGCTCTCAGCCCTTCCCATGAACGTTCCCTCCGTGGACCCTGGCTCCTCCCCCTTCCCAAGGGAGCCACTGAAACAGGAGTGATGGCTTCCTGCCTCCTCTACCCAAACAGCAGGGACAGGTCCAGCTGGGGCCCGAGCCGAGCCTGCCGGCGTGGGAAAGAGCTGCCCGGTGCCCGCCCTGCCTCGGCGGCCCCTGCAGAGCCTCGGTGTCTCGGATGGTTTCACTGTCGATGCGCGATCAGGCAGGTCAATGTCCATTTCATTTGCGAAGAAAACTGCATCAAGCAAATTTCATTATAAAACCTAAAAATCAATACACATTTGTGCCAGCATTCCTTAAATAATGAATGTGAGTCCTTCTTTCTCCTGAAATAACGTTTTTATGGATTGGGTCTTTACTAAGAGAAATAAGAAGCCATATTTACGTTTTTTTTAGATGATATTTGTAACTGCTCTTAAGACAGTGATATTAAGAATGACTTTGGGAGCTTGTTTTGTTTTAAATGCACATAGCAAGTCAGTTATGGCACCTACACAGTTGAGAACGACCAGGGTAAAAAAACACTCAGACACATCAAGTGGTGAATATCAGAACAGCGGAGATAATCCTAGGTAGCAGCGTAGTATGCAGTATTTATGGACGCTGTGATAAGAATCTCCATTTGAGTTTTGCATTTACTCTCTATAACTATCCTACGATAGGGGCACAACACTACGTGGGCTAAATGCTCTAAGCTACAACCTCCACATAATGCATGTTTTCTTTCACCTACCAGTTCAGTGCAAATATATCCTTCCAGGTGTGGTCAGCCATTCCCCAGAGCTCCCAAGTCCTCTGCTGGGTCCTCTGCCCCATCCAGCGCCGGTGGGGGGGAGGCGAGGATGGCTCGGGGGCCAGCTCGTGACGCTGGAGGAACATAGAGGCCGGGGGTCCAGTAAAGGCAGGTGCAGGGCCTTGGAGGAGGTGCATGTGACGAGACGAGGCGGTTGATCATAGCCTGGCCCTCCGTCCTGGCACACGGAGGGCCACACGGGGCCTGTGCGCATGTCAGCTCCCATTTCCCGTCCCCGGTCCTCAGGCAGGCGGACCGCAGAGATGCTGCGTGTTGGGTTCCAATGACTGCGATGGCGTGAATATCCTAATCAGGCGAGTCACGCACATTTTTTTTTTGGTGTTCCAGTGCATATAAAAGTTATATTTAACTTGAGTCTGTGATATGTGCAGGAGTTTTATGCATAAAAATGTATAGGCCTTCATTAAAACTACTTTATAGCTAAAAAATGCTCATTGCTATCTGAGCCTTCAGCTACTTGTAATCTTCAGTTGGGGGAGGAGGGTCTTACCTTCAATTCTTTTTAAAGCAGTAGCCGTGAGCACAACGCAGTGAAGGCCGGGTCTGCAGGTCTCCACTCGGGTCCCCACCCCCGGCGCACCCCTGCTCGAGCCTGCCCGGCGCCCGCCCCCCGGGGCCTCTGCGGCCTCCCTTTGCTGCACAGAGAGCGTTGGAAGCAGAGGGCTTTAATTATTAACTGTTTTTCCCCCAAAGTAAACAGTGGAAAGCAAATACTAATGAATACATTAATGGCAAAGACAACTAATATTTACTTAACAATCATCACATTTTAGGCAACACAACAGTTTCCTAGCAGCTGGGTTTTCAGAAGACGCGGGTAAGGTAGCAGTAGCAGCTGTGGCTTCAGGTGGCTCTTTCTCAGTCGGTGCCGAGCGCGTTGCTCTCATACGTGTAGTTTTGTGCCAGGCCACCCTCCAGAGGGACCGGCGGGTCTGCCTTCCTAGATGGACCACAGTCAACTCCTGTCTCTAGTTCCTATATCAAAGGCCTTCCGACACACGTTTGATAAAATGCCATGTTTAAGGCAGTTCAAAACCTGTTCAAAACCCAATTTTGTGTGTGACAAGTATCACTCAAGTGGAGTTTATAAGAACAGGTAGCTCATTTTTTCATATTTAATTTTTTTTTCTTGGTGGTTAAAAATGTTGAGATACATCTGAGATACAGTGATTTATTGGGTTGGCTGAAAAGTTTATTTTTTTTCATAAGATGTTTCTAGTGGCACTTTGTTGTCTTTAACTTCATTCAAAAACAGTTTTGTTAGATTGCATTGTGATAGCTGTTATAGCAGCATGCCTTTAAAAAAAAACATCAAAATTGGTGAATTTTTGTGTAGCTAGTTTAATTTGAAGATGGAAGGAAATACACAACATTTTTGGCATATTATGCTTTATTATTTCAAGAAAGGGAAAAACGCAACAGAAATACAAAAAAACAAGAGATTTGTGCAGTGTCTGGAGAAGGTGCTGTGACTGATCAAACATGTCAAAAGTGGTTTGTGAAGTTTCGTGCTGGAGATTTCTAGCCGGACGATGCTCCACGGTCGGGTAGAGCAGTTGAAGTTGATAGCGATCAAATCGAGACATGGAGAACAAGCAGCATTCTACCGCGCAGGAGACAGCCAGCGTACTCGGAGTGTCCAAATCAATAAAGTGATTGGTGAAAGTGAAAAATGTGTCTTTTAGTTTATGGAAAAAACTAAATGGACTCTTTGGCCACCCCAATATAAGAAAGAGATGGATTTGACGTTCCAGTGGCCTTGGCCTGTGATTCCTGAGCCGCAGCTCAAGGCCCTGGGAACTGCCCGAGTGCCGAGAGTGGGCGAGGGGTCTCTTGTTGAGTGAGGGGAGTGGCTGCCGGGAGAGCCAGCCCTGGGATTGGGTGGAGCATCCAGCCCCATCCTGACCTCCGGGGAGGGGAGAGGGGCTGGGGGTGCGGTCAGCCATCAGTGGCTGACAGTACATCAACCCTACTCTGCAGGGGAGCCTCCGTGGACCCCAAGAGGGCAGGGTGTGGAGAGCCTTCATGGCGAGCACGAGGCAGCACAGGGGACCCTGTGCCGGAGAGGAAGCGCCGCGACCTTCCCCGGCCCTCGCACTAGGCAGCCCTTCGCTCTGCTTGTCCTGGGTTACGCTCTGCTGAGGCGAAGGCTCCTCTGTGTTCTGTGAACTGCACGGGCCCATCAGTGAGCCCAAGGGAAGGAGGTGCTGGCCACCTCCATCTTGTAGCCAGTTGGTCGTGAGCGCAGGTGACAGCCTGGGCTGGCGACTGGCGTCTGAAGTGGCCGGGGAGGGGCACCGGCTGGTAAGACCGACCCCTTGACCTGCTCAGCCTGGGGCTCTCGCTGAGGAGAGTGTCAGAATTGAGTTGAATGGTAGGACCCCCGCTGGCTCCCCAAGAACGGCTTGCTGGGGAGGGGAGCCCCGCACACTGGGGCTGATGTCGGAACCGGTGGACCCTGTGTGACAGCCCTCGAAGGTGTGCGTCGCGACGTTGGCATGGGCCCTTCTTCAGTCCGCGGGGTGCTCGTCCAGGCAGACTCTGCCTTTTGACAGAGGCTGTCTAACGATACATTTAAAAAATACCCCCACATTAAACGTGACCTTTGCCATTTTTACATCGCAGATTTAGCTGATAGGTAATCTGATGCTTTAAAAAGCTTCCTTTCTCAAAGTGAAGTCTTCTTTAATGCCCGTAAAATGCTCCCCTTAATATTTTAGTAATCTTAATTTAGTTTGAAACAATGGTTTTCAGGCTTCGAACGTTAGGACTTAACTGGGCACTTAAAAAAAGAGAGGGCTGGCAGAGCCCCGTCCCCGGGGCGGGCGCCGAGGCCCGGGCGCCGTCCAGCCGCGCGCCGCGCCGTTCCCGTGGGACTCGGGCGCGCGGCCCTGACTGGGGAGAGCGTGTCGAAGGGCAGGCCGCAGGACCTCGGGGAGCTCTGCGAACCTGGGAGAGCAGCGAAGCTCCTGCAGTATTAACACAGGCTCTGTTCCCGACGTGAAATAAGCCTTCGGGGCACCAGGCCGTGCTGACGTCGCTTTCGTGAAGGATGCGTTTGCGGGGCGTCCGTCAGCCGGTGGGGAACCGGGCCGCAGACTGCAGTTAGGGTCCCGCACACTTAGGCGGCTGGAGTCGAGAGCTTTTGTTGTCTTTAGTCAAAAGCGCTCCTTTTATGGGTGGGGAAATCGAGGCCCCGGGGGCGGAGGTGTGTGGCCCGACCTCACGAGGGACAGGCCAGGAGCTGGGCTTCCTTGTGTTTCGCCCCGTGCCGCCTGGGGCCCGGGAGACGTCGCGGGCGCCAGGCCACTGGTTCCCGTGAGCCCGGCCCCAGGGAGTGCCCCGGGGCGAGGCTCTGATCGCCGCTCGGTGGCGGCTGTACAGAGAGCAGCCGTGCGGTGTTCTCCAGGGACGAAGCCGGGACGGGGGCTCCGCGTCTTCCCCTCTGGCGTCCCCACTAGGACGTAGCCGCCAGCGACCTGCAGGAGCTGCAGCCGCCCGGCCCGCCCAGACGGGCGGACGCGGAGCGAATGCTCTCGGGGCTCCCCCCGCCCCGCTGTCCCACGTGCCAGACCCCAGGGTGGGCTCCCCAGAGGCAGGCGTTGCCTCGTGCGGTGAAGCAGTCCCCTGGGGAAACGCGAGCGGTCCTTCCTCACAGGAAGTCGTTTCCCGGGAGCACACGGACCCCGCAGAGGGTAGGCGTGTGCGGGTTCCTTCCGCGCTGCGCGCGGCTGAGGTCACAGAGGCTGGGACGAGGCCGGCACAGACCTCGTCAGCCGGTGGCCAGCCCCGCCCCCACCCCGCCGTGTGCGGAAGTGAGGACGGGAGACACTGTGTTCCGCGCGCCAGGACTCCCGGCGCCCTGCCGTCTGGCGGGGCCTGTGGCCGTTGCACTCTAGTCGCACGGTTACCAGTTTTTCCAGGACTGGGCGGGGGGCGGGCCGTGTGTGCGCCTTGGCTCAGGCCCCGCCCCGGCGTCCTGCTGGCGACGCGCTGGTGTGCAGCGGCCTCCCGCCTGCGGGAGCCGGTTCAGAGCGGTTTGAGAGGATCGGGTGACGCCTGTGGGGCGCCTGCGGGTCCTGCCTCCGCAACGCGCCCTGCGCGGCAGGCCGTGGCTGTCTGTCCCTCCGTGCGGGCGGCTGCTGAGCAGGGGCAGTGGCCGGTCTCCAGCGGGGCCTTCCTGCTCGTCCGCCGCCACCGACAGGCGGTTGCTCAGATTTACAGTCGCGTCCGTGCGTGTTTGCGCACATCGGCGCTTCGCTCGGAAGCGATACTGCCGGCCCCGGCATCTTATTTCTTCCCAAAGTTGGTGATGGCAGTAAAACCGACGGTCCCTCTGATGGGAGGACAGGACTGTGTGTGACCAGATTTGGACATGATGACTTGACATAAATATGTCCAGAGGGAAATTTGACAACAGAATTCTTCACAAAGTCAGAGAAAGCACAGCCCATGGAAGCAGTCCTGCGAGATCTGTGGGCGCCCCAGGTAGAGCAGCGGTCCTGCCTGAGAAGGGGCTCGCGCTGCCCCCTGCAGGTGCGGGACAGGCACACCTGGGGGGTGGCTGGAGGCACGGCGCCCCCGTGGCCCCAGAGGGCAGGCAGCCGCAAGGAGCGCGGGGGGCGGCGTGCACCTGGAGGCCCCTGTGCCCGGCACGGCCCCGCGGCCGCCCCCTCCGTCACCCGGAAAGCAGCGCCAGGACCGGGGGCGGGGCGGGTGCTCTCCCTGTGACGAGCGCCGTGAACAGCCGCCCACGCCGGCTGGTCCTCCCGGTGGTTTTTCCGGAACATCCCGGGCACAGGTGCAGCTGCCGCTCGGCGTCCCGACGGCTCCGCGAGCCTGCCCTTCAGGACGGCCGGACGTCGCCCGGGAGTCTCGCGGACGTGGAGCTTACGAAGCTGGTGGTTAGAGGCAAGAAGAAAAATACTCCTTCAGCGTTTTAGTTTAGAAAAGAGTAACATATTTGACATACATAAATCCAGAGGATTATGTATTAATCTGTAGGCATGTGCTCTGAACCTCCTTTGGAGAAAGGGTTGAAGTTGTGCGGTGTTTGCTTCAGATCCAGTTCGGTGACAGAGACCGCAAACCCACCAAGGACAGACACTGTGCACACGGAGTCCCCGCCCTCGCCCCGCCTGCCGCCTTCAGAGCTCTGTCCAGGTGTGTCCCTCCCCATTCGCGCGACCGTCCTTGTCCACGACTCCACTTACTCAAAGAACATCCGGTACTGTTGTGGGTTATTAAGGTCTACACAAACGACAGGCTATACAACACCTTACTGCTTTCTTCCTCTTTATATTTGATATCAGCGTGGATACGGGTTGATTTATAAGTGCCGTTTAGTAATCGTCTGAGTGAATTAACACGTGTTTGTTCTCATTGGGCTAGGTGTTCCCGTGTCAGAGCTTCCATTTTTAATAAACTGTGGCAAGGGGTCTGCTGGCGCGCATGCTCCCCCGGGCAGCGTTTCTCTGGGCGTGCGCCCCAGACGGGGGGCCGCCGGGGTTTGGGGGCGCGTCGGCTGGACCGCAGCCTGCCGGGTTGCTCTCGGCAGGGGTTGGCCCACGTTCCCACCGACAGTGTTGGAGCCCGCTCCCTTGTTTTGCCTCTGGTTGCTGCTCTGCCGGGACTGGTTCCAGTCCCCAGGCCCCTCACCCTGTCGCCGCGGCCGCGGCCACGCCCGCTCCCTTGCCCGCGCAGCAGGCTTGTTGGCGCTCGGCCTGCGGGCGGGTTGTACTCGCCGCTCGTCCCAAGGACTAGACTTCCCTGTTGTGTCACCCGCGCTCTGCGCTCTGACCCACGTACTGAAACGGGGCGCCTTCGGCTCTGCCTCCGAGCCGTCGCTTCAGGGCCTCCTGTTAAGTGGAGGAATGCGGCTTCATCTGACGCCTCAGGCTTCTCTGCCAAGGACTGGAGCTCAGCCCCGGACGCCGAGTCTGCCTCTTGGTCCCCGGGGCCCCTGGGCTGCTTCGTGCCGGGTGCTGCCACCCCGTGTCGCACCAGCCCCCCCCCCCCATCGTCTGGGCTCTGTCTACGTAGGGGAGCAGGAGGTGACGCTCGCCCCCCTCCCTTGCTGCCCCGGGAGCAGAGCGCCTTCTGACCAGGCCTCTTTCCTGCTCGCTCCCAGCCTCGCGGGCTGTCCGCTCCACCGCAGACCTGGCGCTGCTGCGCTGAAGAGGAGAGGGACCGCCCTCACCTGCAGGGCGCCTCTCCGGAAGCCTGCGTGCCGGACCCCGTCCCTGAGGTGGCTGTGAAGGTCGCCGTCCACGCAGGACGCTGCATCTCCGCGCCGGTGGGCACGTCACAGGGACCCGGCAGCAGAGGCCTGCCCCGGGCACGGGGTCTGCCCTCCGTCCCACAGCCAAAGGCCTCAGGAAGGAGGCCCTTCACAGAGGCCGTCTTTTCTTGATGCACAACTGATCCATGTTCATTTTAGAAACTTAGAAAACAGAAATGCAGGAAGAAAGTAGGTTGTCGTGGAACTGTTAACTTTTTGCACCAGTCCAGACGCAAAGCTACACACGTAAATATTCCCTGGGCAGTTAAGTATTTGAGGGCCCCCTGGGTGCCAGGAGCGGCGCGTCAAGCGGCACAGAGCTGTCCCAGCTTGGCTTGTCCCCGAGGACCAACGTGCCTCCCGCCTTCTGCATCGGGGGCCGCGGGAAGCTCTGCTGGGACAGGGGACCTGAGGAGCCGCTGGTGGAGGAGTCGCATGTCTGAAAAACCAAGGCAGCGCTGCGCTCAGCGCCCGCTCGGTCCCTGCCAGTCGCACCGACGCTGGGGAGCTAACTCCCAGCCCGTGCCCGAGGGGCCGGCTCCGTCTCCTGCCTCTGCCTGACAGCTGGCTCGGGACGTGGCGCGGCGCCCATTGGGGTGGGTCGGCCCGCGCGCGCCCAGCAGCTCGGGGAGAGGGCAGCTGGTGGTTTGCACCTAACCAGGTCCTCCTCGGGGACAACCATGTCACTTGGCGGTAGCTTAGTCCCTTACTCAGGGCACCAGACATGCCCATGGGTGTCCGGACGGCTTGGGTTTGCACATCCCAGCGACACAGAAAATTTCTAGAAGCAGCATGAACAGTCGCACATTCTCTCAGAGAATTAAACTTTGTTTCTGTAATTGCCATGTTCTTTCCCCTCTGTACCTTTACCGACTGGCCCTGAGAAGTGCGGCCCCAGTGGCCTCGTCAGAGTCTGCCGTGCGGAGGGCGTTGGGCCGCTGCCTCCCCCGTGTTGGCCAGAGGCCCCCCGTTGTCCACAAAGTGCCAGCCGCGCGCCTCTCCAGGCCGTTGACTCGCTCCCGGGGCCCGAAAGTGTCCTCCCTCGGAATACGCTCTCACGTTGGCCCGTGTCAGCAATACCAGATAATGGAAAGAGATGGCTTTGTTTTTGCTTTAATTACAGCAAAGTAATTCATAACAGCTTTGTTTGTTTACTTAGAACTCATAATCATTATTCACGTTTCAGACTGTCAGCATTATTTTTACGGTTGTTTTCAGCTGGATCTTAAGTTATTAATATTCCCCAATAAAAGATGGCATTTTTTTCCCCAGAAATATAGACCTTAAAATCTTAATGGGATTTGCGCTGCCAAATTCACACCCCGCTTCTGTTTATCCCCCTGTAGTAAGTTCCTTCTTACACCTAATTCCTTTCTGTCTCTCTCTCCACCTCCTCTCCCTCTGCGTGGGGCAGTGTCAGGGAGCGGGGCAGCCACCACGGCCACTTCTGGACAAGGACTCCTGCCCCCTTCGCTCTCTGAGCCGCCACTCGTAATGTGTGCCTCACCCGCCGGGCCACCGTCTGGGCCTGGGCGGCCAGGACACACGCCGCGGCCTGGTGCCTGCGGCAGATGCTGCTGCTCGCGGTCCCGGAGGCTGCGGATCCAGGGCCAAGGTCCCACGTGTTGGGCTGCTAGCGGGGACCCTCTTGGCTCGCACCTGCGGACGGCCACCTCCTGCCTGTGCCCTCACGTCTGCTGAGGGGCGCTCTGGCCTCTTCCAGGACACAAATCCCATCCTGGGTGCCCTCCCCACGTGGCCTCCTTGAAACCTAACCACCCTCCAGAGCACTCCCCCTCCACACACCATGGCCTTGGGTGTTGGGGCTTCCCCGGGTGAAACTAGGGAGGCACAGACATTCTGTTCGTAACAACTACCTTCCTCTTCGTCATGTTTCTTGGCTCCCTCCCGAATCCTCCTCCAGTTACAGTGGCGCTCACATCAGACCTCGTGGGTCACCCTCGACCTTCCCCTTGGGAACCGCTGGGAAAACTGATTTGCCATCTGCTGGTGTTACGTGGCGGGGCGGGGGCAGGGGTGTCCGTTTTCCCACCAGGACGACCACTGCCGGCGGCATTGACCTTCTATGCAGCATGTCCTGACCGTCGAGTATTTGCATCTGCTGACAGCAAGTGTCAAGAGAGGAAGGGGGGCCCGAGACCCTCGCGCCCTGCAGCGGGGTCGTGCGATGAGGAAGCCTGCGTGCAGGACAGCTGGCTTTCCTCGGGGTGCTGCGCGCAGGCTGTCGCCGCTTCGGGCGCGGCACAGACCCCGGGCAGGCGAGGTGGACAGAGCTGCAGCCGCCAGGCGTGCTCACAGCAGCACGTTCGCGAGGATGCGGAACGGCAGCCGCCCCCAGCCCGTCGCGGGTGGGCAGGCGAAGGCGGAGCAGCCGGACGGCAAACACCGCCCAGGAAACGGGAGGGAGGACTGGTGGGCGGTGCAGCGGGGGAAACCGTGGAAACGCTACGCTAGGTAAAAGGGACAATCTCCGGAAGCCCCGTGTTGTATGACTCCACTTACATGAAGCTTCCAGAAGAGCAAATTTATTTAGACAAGAAGTAGATTAGTCGTTGCCAAGGGCTTTGAGGAGGGAAATAGCGAATGACTCCGAATGGTAACATGGGAGTAAATTTATATAGTTTTTTTCTCCTGTGGAAGGGGATGAACATACTCTGGAAATAGATGGCGGTGACGGTTACACAGTCCTTGGGATATGTTTCGGGTTACAAACCACCGGGTTGGGTATTTGAACAGCATGATTGTACCTCGTTGTATTGCAGTAAAGAATGCAGCTTCCGTCTCCCTTGCCTGTCCCCGCCGAGGACAGCAGGAAACCTGTTGGAGCCGCCTTCTGGCGACGGGGCGGAGGGCCCGGCATGACCCGCCCTCCCGCCAGCAGGCGACCCGGGCACGGAGTCGCTGACCAGCGTCCCTGGGTGCAGGCGTCCCACGCGCACCGACGTCTCCTGGGCGGGCCGCCGCTGGGCTCCCCTCTCCGCTGCGAGGTCCTAGCCGCAGGCAGCGCAGGGGCCGCTTCTGTGAGGCGTTGCTGCAGGCCTTGGCCCTGGGGCTTGGCTTTGGGAGTTCCTCCTCCTCCCTCCCCCGGACAGACCTGCTGTGGGTATGGGGAAGATTAAATGACAGAAGGAATACAGAAGAAAGGCACACGGTTTTTACACCACGAGTGCACAACAGACTTTAAGATGGGCTGGATTGCTGCTTCTGGGCTCACTGTGGGGCAGCGGTGGGGTTGGGGACGCCGCTTAAAGGGCTGGACTGAGGGCTCTGCAGGTTGCGCCCAAGTCTGGAGATGGAATGAGACAGAAAGGGACTCACTGGTGCTCAGGGTGCTGGGGGCTTGAGCTTGGCGTCGCTCAAGGCAGTTGCTTTAACCCCCGCACTGCCCCCCCCACACCACCCCCCGCCCCCGCCCAGCCAGTCAGAAATGCGGAACAGGGGCTGATGACTTGGCTGTTTTTGTCCCCGAGGGCCTCCCGCCCAAACTCTCTGTTCACAGGCATCGGCCTGAACTGTGCTCTGCCCTCTGGAGCCGACAGCGATTCCACGTGCGGCGACCTCTCTCTCCGCCAGCAGCCTGCCCCTCTGACACGCCTCACGGCCTAGACCCGCCAAGTTCACCCTCCCTCTGGGGGGCTGCTGGCGAGCACTCAGGCCCTGACCCATCAGGCTCTGCGCTCTGGGAACAGCGTGGGGGTGCGGAGCCGTGGGTGTGAGTGAGGCTCCGGCTTCGGCTCTGCGGCTCGGCCCCGCGGCGTGGCCTCGGGCTTGCGTCCGACTGTGATGCCGGTCACTGACCGAGGGCTCTTGGCCGGGCCAGGGCCGGTGTCCGACTAATGAGCTGCGTGCCGCTGGACCCCCGTGTCGACCCTGGGGCGCCACGCCCACGGGTGCTGCTTAGTTCCGGCTTCCTTGTTGCAGGGGCGTCCAACGTTGTGGTGTCTCTGGGCCTCGCAGGAAGAAGAGTTGTCTTGGGCCACATGTTAAATACATTGTGACACATAATCGCAAAAGAACCTCAATGTTTTAAGTGAATTTGCAATTTCGCGTTGGGCCACATGTGGCCTGCGGGCTGTAGGTCGAACACCCCTGTGAGTTTATGTTCCTCTATTTTTCTTTTTTTACATTGTTCTATTTTGTTCCTCCACACTGATTGTAAGGTCCTTGAAGGTTTGGGCTGCCTGTTCTCTATCGTGACTTCCCCAATGGTAGTTAGCAAAGTGGTGCTATGTCATTTGGGGCTCAGTTAAGGATCGGGTCAAGGTCATCGATGAGGACCCGGGAGTTTGGAAACAGGAGGTCACAGGAACACAGCGGCACCTCAGGGCTCGCCATGAATTCATTCCAACGAGTGCTGAGCAAGCGACAGCTGACGGAGCGTCTTCTCTTGCGCAGCAGCGTCGTGGCTCACGCAAGTTCCAGCACGTCAATGCGCGGCCAGCAAGCGCCGCGTGCTGAGAGTGTTTCTCATCACGAATGCTGCGAGCACCAGGTTTGCCGAGCTCTGGGGCCGTCAAGAACCGAGGTCCCACTGCGTGCGGAAGAGAAGAGCGCATGGGGCTGTGTTCAGAGCAGGGGCAAAAGCAGCGGCGGGTTGCAGGGTCTGCGGGGGCGTCGGATCCTCTCCTGCGGGTTCCAGACCCCTTCCTCATCCCCTGCTTTAGAAATAAGTGCCCTCTTGGCCTGTGAGTCGGTTTCATTAGTTACGTCAGACGGTGGTAGTGGTTGAGGTGAACAAGCCTTAGTTTTCCATTTCCCCTTAATCACTGGCAAACATTATCATGTGTTGGGCTATTTTTGTTATTGAGGTGGAAGAAGAGCCACTTGATAGCAACCTATAAAAATACAAGTAGTATCAAAAAATAGTAGAATAAAGTTTTATTCAGTAATGAGTAATCCGGCCATCGTTTTTAGTTAATGAACATTTACCTCGTTCTTCCTTTGTGTCGGACAATGTTTTGAAAACCGTATACATGTTAACTATTTTAATTCTTCTAACACTTTGGGGGTAGCTTTGGTCATTCCTTCCATTTTAGAGACAAAGAAACGCAGTCACAGAACAGTCAGTGAACTGTCTAAGATCACACAGGCTGAACGGCCGAGCTAACAAGCCCCGTCGGTGTGGCTCCCTAGCACGTCCGCCTTTTCTGTGCGCCTGCCCTTGCTGCCTGCGCCCCCCGCCGCCTGGAGACGTAGGCCTCCGCGGGGAGCCGCTGGCGGTGTAATTGTCGGGGGGCCGATGGGGCATCTTGTCTCAAAAACAGGCAAAACACCTGCTTTATGGATTTGCGATCATAATATAACTTTTCTTCGCATCCTGTATTTTCACTGTGATTTGGTCAAAGGTGGTCAGTCAGTTGGTGGGTGATAAAATAAGGACAGACCGCAAATACTTGGTAAGTGTCCTCAAACTCTAAGTGGATGCCATGCGAGCAGCCAGTAGGAACCTCACGTGGGGGCTGTCGTCCGTCGCTCGGTGGTTTCAGCCCCGCTGACAGGCAGTCCCCGCCTTTGCTCATCGTCCCAGGACCCGGCACGAGACCCGACGCCGAGCGAGGGGGACGAGGCCGCTGCACTTTGCTCGCCACCGACTCGCTGGGTCCCGCCCCACAACCACGTCCGGCTGCCTCCGCCGTCTGCGCTCCCAGGTTCACCCTGTAGCACAGGTTTAACGGGCCGCGCGTCTGTGAGTGATAAGAACAAGGACAAGACTGGCCGATGTGGTTAAGGTTTTATTTGGAGTGTAATTCCAGTGCAATTAAAATTATGTAACTGGAGAAATCGGGTGCTTTCGCCTCTTCCTGGCAGGTGTGTTTAAGTCTGTGGCAGAAAGGAGAGTAAATAGTAAGCGATGACCTATTCGTTGGAATTGTTTTTCCCTCCAGTGTTGCTGGATTCTTTGTTTTTCTCACAAACCACAGTTAATTTAGTAAGGGAAATAAGCAATATGTTTGACAAGCACGTTAAATAAATTTGTTTGCAGGGCTTTTAAGTACCATAGTTGAACTTTTTACATTAGAGACAAATTACTACTAAAACATGTACAAAATGGAAGGTGTTTAAATAATGAAAACAAGAGTACTTATTTATTCCAAAAAATGCTCAACAAAACCTAAAGTAAAATAAAAAATAACGTGTTTTTGTTTGTGTACAGAGAGAAGCATTTTCAATTTGTTACAAGCAATTTTCTTCCCCCAAACAAATTAACCAATTAGTTACGTACCCATTAGCGCAGGCGGGGGCCGGCCTCCCCCCGTTGGGCGGGCCGCCCCCGGGCCCCCGGTCCAGCTGGGCTTTCCCCTCTGTTCCGCGTTGCCTTCTAGCTAAGAATGGTTTTTATATTTTTAGATGTTTGAGAAAAGTCAAAAGAAGAAGAATATTTAATGACGTCAAATTTATAGAGCGATCAAACTTCCGTGTCCACGAGTAAAGCCCCGCTGGGGCCCCGCAGCCCTGGCCGGTGTGGATTTTGTTAGCGACAGGGGGCCCAGGAGCCCCGGGCCAGGCTTCTCCTCCCCGAGGCTCAACGGTGTTGCCCGCTGCTGCACGCACCTGTGGCTCCGCCCGGGTCGTAGAGGGGGTGGCATCAGCAGGAATGAGAAGACGGTGGAAAGTCACAGTAAGACGTTGCTCCTAACCCCTCCACTCTGGCTGCAGCGGGAATGTGACCGCCCTGTGTCACCGGCCAGGACGCGAGGCTCTGATGCTGCACAGTGGTAACTGTCTCGGCTAGAGCTGGGTTTTCAAAGACAGCCCTTAACTGTAATAACTTGTAATCTGTACGGCTAGGATTTAGACCGATTAAAACAACTTTGTTTGTGTTTTGAAAATGGGGTTGTGACTTTCTGTTACCGCCCAGTGAAAAGCTGTTAACACGGTTGGGCCGGTTGATTTTAGAGCAGCCGTTCCGGTGCCCGAACCTCTGTCTGGAATCCACGCTCAGATGTCTGCAGAGGGCTGCTTGCGTCCCGTCGCCGTGGTGGGTGGGACTGTTTCCTGTGTCCCCTGCTGCACAGAGAAACGCTCACCAACGGACACAGCTTGGGGGTGGCGGCTCTAACACAGCGGCCCCGTGGGACTGGCCTGTCGGGCCTCCTGTGGAATTCCTCACGGCTCACTCGTTTATTATCAAAAATACATGGGCAGCGCTGTGGCCGTTCCGAGGAAGAGCTTCGGAGGCAGGTTTGTGGAAGGAGGCACGACGCTATTGATGGTTTTTCTTTTTTTAAATCAGTTTTATCTCAGCTCCCTTGCTGAATTAGAGGATCAAAGCCAACGATTATTCTATTAGGCTATGACAAGGGTGGGTTTTGTGTGTTATTTAAAGAATGATATAGGAGGGGGGCCATTTAACAGGGGACTCGCGCTACCCCGGGCCTGGCGGTAGAGGCCCCCCCACTTCCTCAAGAGCTTCCTGAAACCGAGTGTCAAAGCGCTGATGAAATTAAGCATCCTGGATAAACCGCATTTCAGTTTGCAAAAGTGTTTAGACTTTTTGGATGGACCCTTCTTAGGTTCGAGGCTCGAGGCTGTTCGCAGCGAGTCCCTCGGGGCGCGCTGGCCGGTCAGCGGCCTGAGAGCCAGGCAGCTGCCTGCGCGCCGGAAGGAGCCGCCCTTCTGGCTTCCCGGGTGCCGCGGAGAGACGGAAACCCAGTGGTGCCCAGAGCGCAGGCCTGTGTCTTCTGCATCTTCAGTGTCTGGAACAGTAACTAAATGAAAGTGAACAGAATCCGTTGGGCTCACATTGAGGGAACACTGTGTGCCAGGTGTTACGCCCATTTTTTTTTTTTTTTTACATTTAATACCTTATTGTCAAAAAATAAATGTGCTGGTCTGAACAACTTGCTCCAGTACTGCAGGGCGTACAGGGCTGCATAAAGCACTCCAAGTGGCCGCCTTGAGCACTCGGTGTCTCCCTGCAAAGCCGGAAGCCTGGCCCCCGCCCCCGGTGGCCTGAGCTCCGGGCGCGAGGTGAGGCAGGCGTGAGAGTGTGACAGAGACGCCGCTGCGGTCAGGGAGACGTCGTCCCGCGACCCGAGCCTGTGTTTAAGCCGAAGTGCGTCTCCTCTGGATTCTGGGACCGCAGTGCTCGCGTTCAGCTTTCCCAGAGGCCCCGCCCTTGCGTCGAGAAGGCATCGTTAGGGAGCAGTCCGCGCCGTGGCCTGCGAGCGCAGGGCCAGCTGCTCCTGCCCCATGCGGTGCGGCTGGCAGCCGGGGGGTCGTGTTTCTGCTCCAGTTTAGACGATGACGCAGGACCTGTTGTTCCAAATGCCATTTGTTGGGATAAAACGAAATACTAATGCCCCCTCAAGTGCCGTGGTGTGTACGAGGCGACGCGCTCTCATGGAGCCCGGAAATGATTCCCGCGGCAGCACTGCTGGTCCGGTGGACGGATATTCTGTGGCAAAGCTGAGGGGCCAAGAGGATTTCAGTGACCTGACCAAGGGGCCCAGCTGGGGACTCAGGCCGGCTGAACTGAACCCCGTGCTGGGGACAGCTGGGTTTGGAGGGGCAAGATCTGGGCCCACGTAATGGAAATCCACCAGCTGGGTGGGTGGCAGCGGATTGTGAAGACAGACAGGCTCTTCCCATTCGCACGCCCACGCCGCTACCAGAGCCGTCGGAACAGATGCGCAGCACAGAAAGGAACGCCGCGGCATGGGCGTGCGGCGGGCGCAGCGCTCTGGTTCTTCACTGTCCGTGGGAAACGTGGCGAGAGCCGAAATCAGAAGTCCAACTTCTCAAGAAGTGGCAGAGCAAGTGCAGTGAAACAGGTGACATTTTTAACACTGCGTTCAAAATGGTATCAAAGCCACATGCACCAACGTGAACGTAAGTACGAGGGAGATGCAGGCACGCGTTCTTGGCACGCCCTTGGTTCTGACTCGCTCCACACGGCACTCGGTCCGTCCGGGCTGGTGGCCCTGCCTGGGCTGGCCCCGCCCCGTGTCCTGCCGAGTGTGGGGAGCGCTCCCGGGACAGGGGGCCTTTCCCTGACTCACGGCCGCCAGCCCCTGTCCGCCACTCGGCCGACCTCCTTCCCGGTCGAAGGTCAGTGTCTTCTCATGTTTGTGACCTGTCCGCTGGGGCCAGTCGCCCACAGTTGGATCTTCAATCATCTGATAAAGAGCTTCTACTCCCGAGAGTTCGAGGAGGAAGCAGGAACCTGGGCAGGGAAACCGGTAAACACGACGCCGGCGACTGGAACAGACGGGGAAGATTCCAAGGAAAAATTGCTGCTGTGATTTAACAAAAGCTCCTCGGCAACAGCCAAGGCTCCTGAGAGGCAAAGCGGTTATTTCAGGTTAATGTCAAAAGAATGTGCTTTTACTTCACTTTCCCCCCCTCTTTTTTGTCATTCAGCTCAAATGAATGGTTGATAATGGATAGAGGCCGCTTAACTATAGAAGGAGAAGAAAGAGCCAGAAAATACTGAAACTACCCTCCAACTCATTTATGTCCTAATAAAATTATAATAGCTTGGCTACAGATTACAAAGCGTTTTTGTATTTCCCCTAGCCTTTTACGGACACGTATTCAATATAAAACATTTCTAAGAAATTAATACACGTCGTTATATATAAATTACACACTTCTATAAAGAATTTCCCCAATTGGCCAGGCTTACCAGAGAGCATTTAAATACCGTTTCCTAGGTATATAAATATGTAGAGTGAGCACAAAGTTTTTTTTTTTTTTTTAACCTTCATGAACATGACTCTCCTCCCCTCGTCAGAAAGTGGCAGCGTGGCCTGATGTGACTCGACGTTGTCATTGTCCAGTAGTGACAAGATGAGGCGGACACTGCTCAGCTTTGCCTGCTCGCCAGCAGCGCCCGCGCGGGCATGTTCTGTCCCACACGCCGCCCGGGCCTTCGTGCCCTTTGCTCCCCCCACCCCCCGCAGTCCCGTTTCCCTGCTTGTACAGCCAGTAACAGGTGCCCATGCCCACGTGTTCCTAGATTGCGTATTTCTAGAGGTGGCACTTCCGAGTCAAAAGAGATCTTTTTCACTTTTTAAAGATCCTGGCAAATAACCCTCCAGAGAGGCCGCCCCGACGGGCCTGCCCACCGGAGACGCGGGTGCCTGGTACCTCACATGCTGGCCCTGCGTCAGGGGCCTGGACCTCGGCCAGCCCCACGGGTGGGAGGCACGGAGCGGGAAGTCGCCCCTGAGGCCGAGGCTTTCCAAGCTCTCCCCGCCTCCCCGCCTCCCACAGCCCTGCCTGGGGGTCGGCGGGTTTTCAGTGACATGGCTTCGGGGCGGAAGGCCCTACGGAAAAGTGATTTGAGGAGACCTGGGGGCTTCCTGAGCTCGGCTGAGAGCTTCTGCTGGTATGCCACGTGCCCGTCGCTGTCCTGGGACCGGCCGGGAGCGCCTGGGCCCCGCTGGGTGCCCGGTGACAGCATCGGAAGCGCCGGAGTCTGGCTGGCCACTTGGCCGCTGTGGTGTTTTTAAAGCAAACGGGGGTCAGACTGATCTGTTCGGAGCTGTGACAGCTACTAACACGCCCGGGCAGGTGCCCAGGGGACAGCCAGGGATTGATGGGTGTTGACTTTGACATTCCAGGTCCTTAGCTGGTCCAGGACCAAATCTTCCTGTGACTCTTCACTCAATAAAATCACGTGAATATTGAGTATTTTATTGTCAGTAGACGGCATTCTCAGCTGGAAACACACTTCATAACTTCACCCCGTGGCCTCCCCGTAACCTCTCCAGCGGTCGATGAAGAAGCTTGGGCCTCCTCCTCTGCTTTAGCCTTGGGATTTATGCGGCACCTCCCCTCCGGGCTAAACGCTCGGCCAAGAGTCCTGGGTGGGGGAGGGTGGCGCCTCGGAATGAGGCGCACACTCAGCCCGCGGCGCTCAGCTTGGAGGCGGTGCCCCGCGCCCCCAGGCCTGGCCGAGGCTGGCGTGCCCGCTGCGGGAGGTGGGGCCTGCCGAGGGGCTTCAGGCTGCTTGGCGTGAGCTCGTCCCGGCGCCCCCGGGAGGAGCCCGGCACGGGTCGCAGGGAGACGAGAGTCCTCCCAGAAGCCCTAGCTGCTGTCCCCCGCAGAGACTCGGAGGCCATGTCGCTCCCTGCTCTAATTGTGCGCTCGAAGCAGCTCCCAGGACGTTCCTGGGGAAGCCCGGACTCTGGGCTTGACCCTTGTGAGCTTCCTTTTCCCTCAGTTACCGCGGTTTGACCCCGAAGGGGAAGCGCACAGCAAAAGGTAGAAGGAAAGCCAACAGAGAGGATCTAAAGGAAGGCAGGTCGGCCTCATGGAATCAGTCACCACTCTAGCGCTCCCTGGGCCTGTGACGTCACTAACAGGTGTTCCTTGTTCTCAGAGGGTCATTTGTCAGGTAGCCTATACAGTTGATTCAGAGACCCGGCAAGAAAACCAGCCACAGATAAGCAGGCCGGCGTCTTCGCTGCTCCTGGCTGGGATGGAGCTCCGTCGTTAGCCTGTGGCGCTCCTCTGCTTACCCCGTTTATAGTCCAGACGCCGCAGCCAGGAACCTTCGACAGGAAATTACGCTGATACGTTCGTGGAATGCCCTTTTGTGCAGCTGACGAGACCAGCTACAATACTAGAGGGAGGAAGAAGCAAAAATATTTCCTCGAGCCCGAGGCAGGTGCCTTGCTGATTGCCTTTGTCCTCGAGACGTTTTCATCGCCATCCGTTCTTCCACCAGAAGCTGGGCCACGTCATCAGTGAGGTTCCCACAAAGTGCCACCGGTCTGGCCCCCCTCCTGCTGAGCGAGGCTGCATTTCCAGCCTTAACCTCCGTTACAGAAGACTCACCTCTGCGTCAAGTGGAGACCAGATACTTGTTTTCCAGGTGGCTTGAAGCTTTGACAAAATCTTTTCACTTGCTTTGAACGGTGTTGCTTTGAGTTCACTTTTGCCTGGGAAAAACGCCACAGCTATTTGGGAAAATGAAGCTCTCATTTATCTTGGTCAATCTGTGGTGCTGATATGATCGGCTGCCTTAGAATTCACTCAGAACCAACAAAAGAACCAAGTGGCGAAGACCCAAGGGTCTATAATCTTCAGAAAGGAACAGGATTTATTTTTCCGTTTCCTGCTTGCCTTTTGAATAGGGCTTGAATTGAATGATTATTGTGAATAGCATGAAGTTTCATGCCAACGTCATCCCTGTGTACCTATATCCAGGAGGACTCTGCACGTCAAGGCTTCCTGATGCTGCCCAGTAAAGCAGTTTGTTAATCTTGAAGTTACCTCGCGTGAGGTCCCGCATGGAGCCCCGTGGGTCTACCTAGGAAGGGAATATCAGCATGTTTTTTTTTTAACATGCTGCAGTAAATATTTAAAAGAAATCACTTAAAAATTTAAAGAAATTAAACCCAGTCTGTATTGCTTTATTTTTCTCACATCTCAAAATTAATTCCTATCACCGGGTTTATAAATGTTTAAAATCCTGTCTGCGTAAGAGAATGCATCTTTCTCATGTAAACCATAGAGTCCCTTCTCAGTAAGAGGAGCCTCGCTGTCCGGTGTGATGAGCGCGTGGTGTGTCGGTGGCTACCCTGCTGACCGGGAGACGGGGTGTCCATCAGACGCTCGCACTGGACTTTAAATTTTGATGACACAGAAGTCAGAAGAGCATCGAGTGCGCCGCACGTCCTCGGGCTGATGTATGGATTTACGGAGGCGCGCACACGGCCCCCCGGCACGCAGGTTTTCGGTGGCCGCAGAGTGTGAGATGGCCCGGGTGTGGGAGGGTCACCGAGAGAGACCCCTGGCTTCAAGGTGCAGACAGTTTTGTGGTTGTTCCGGGAGCTGTATCAGTACCACAGTCTGCGGTGCATGCAGGGAACACACGCTGGTTCAGCAGAGAGGGTGCCGGGCGCTGGGGCTGGTGCAGCCGAGCTTTGAGGGCAGTTGGGGGCGCTGCCTCGGGGCATGTGGCCCGGACTGTGCCCAGGGTTGGGCGGTGGCGTGCGTGACCGGCCTCACCGTCAGGAATGTTGAGGTGGGCCCGTCGGGGGATGGTGAGCTTGGCGGCATCCGGATCGCTGCCAAGGCGTCGAGGTCGAGCAGGAGTTGGTGTTGGGGGTCTTTTTCTGTTGCTGTTGCCACGCAACCAGACCCCGGCCCTCCTCGGCCCGCCGCCTCGTCTGAGGGCAGAGGTGGCACGGCGGGCGAGAGGCGCCGGACCTGATGTCACGGCAGGTCACGTGCGAGCTGTGACTGACCGTGTTCTGCACGTATCTGTCCACACCTCCTATGTTCTATGGCTTGGGCTACCTGTGGGGGTATGGCATTTTTTGTTCTGGTCTTCAAAAAGCAATTAGTATTTTCTAAGGGTCGTTATTGGGCCCCACGCCTTTTGTTTTGGGGTGCAGGAACACTCTTAAGTATTTTTCTCAGGGTTACAACGTGAGACGTGCTTTGGCGCAGATGGAAATGCGTGCCCGAACTGCCATTTCTGTTCGTTCACTTGCTCTGCTTTCCCTCACTGGGGTCCGTCGGGTGTCGGGCTCCCCGCTTGGCACCCGGGCGCACAATGTAGACGCCCCTGCACTTGGTCTCGAGCACAGTGAGGGCTGTGGGCGCAAGTCGCAGGGCCCTGGGGCCTCTGGGGAGCGTTGGGGGCGGGGGGACGTCAGGGCCAGGACAGGCGCGGCCCGGGGTGGCCCCGTGGGAATGCCGTCACTGCAGGCGGCAGATAAAGGAGCCGGGGCGGCTGACTCGGAGGGGGGCTGTGGGTGAGGCGACGTGGTCCAGACCGAGTGGTGGGGGGCTCGGGTCGGACAAGGGGAAGGCGTGCGTGACCCTCTCCGCCGGCCGTGAAGGTGGCAGACGTGGGCGGAGCCAGCCGCCGCCAGCCCTGGAGGCGGATTGTTGGGCCGGGGGCGGGGGGCAGGGGGGCGCGGGGCCCGGGGAGGATGGGTCCAGGAGTCCCGTGCTCGGGTTCGGACGCCTGGGGGACCCGGGGACGGGTGTCGGGCGGCCTGTAGGGGGGACAGAGAAACGAGGCTGAAGACAACATAGCAACAACCGCAGAATTATAATTGGATTGCCCTTGTGCCATTTAATATTTTTACAATGTGTGCACAGTTTACCTGACCTTTAAAATTGGTTTTCAAGTTTCTAAAAATATTTTTATTCACATATAAAATTGTGGCAGTGATTTTAAAGGCAGTTTTCAGGTCGCTGGGAAGGAACGAATACTAAATATTGATCTTTATGATCTTATGAAAATCCTATCTTATTTTCTAAGGAGACAGCTTTAACTTCCACAGGAAGATAAACCACTTAACTTTGCTTATTCGAACGTATTACACACCATGAGTGTCTTTCTCGTCTCCGACACTGAGATGTGAACCAGCCAATGGGCCCTTTCTCATCGGTTTTCCTGTGGCCACTCTCTGGTTCCTCAGAGCCCCTCACCGCACAGGATCGGGATGAAACCAGGCCCCTGTCCTTAGCGAGAAGGGCTCTCCCGGGCACGACCTGCCATCGGAACTGCTTTCTCTGAGACCAGCGACAGCGCAGGATGCAGCTGCCCGAGGAAAGAAAGGCTGGTGTGTGCTCTGTTCTCGAAGCCATTTCCTTATTTGTGGGTGAGGTGCAGCTGGGCTTGAGATGAAGAACAATCTTTAGGGTCTTCACCTTCTACCTAAGTAAGGGTGATAAAATAGCTACACGTATATTATCTTCCAGGAAGTGGACAAAAGTTTTAACTTTTGATATTGATTGGGACTCCTTTTCCTTATGAGTTACGGAATTAATCTTCTGAAAATAATATACACAGAAAGTAATAGCAATGGATTTTATATTAGACTATAAGGTAATAGGTGGCTGTTAATATAGTGTGTGGCCTCCAAAATTCACTGGCGAATGAAATTTTATTATTAAGTCTCACTTACCAATGTATTTTAAAATTGTAGGTTTTTCAAAGTAGGAAAGTTAAATAATTATCTTAAAATTTTTATCCGAATAACTAAATATAATACACAATGCGTCTACTCGTTTTCCCTCAGGTATTCCTTTGGCTACCCACCTTTGATGTTTCTTTAAAAATAAAATTTATATTTTTGCTATATAAATCCTAGTATTGTCAAAATGTGCATTTTAGTACCTAACTGCCCTCTGTAAGCATCACTCCATGGGTGTCATTTTCAGTGACCCGTGGGCCCTGGTTTCCATAGAAACTCCCAGCGGTCCTTTAACGAGCCACCCGGGTGCCCGGACTTTCGCTCCCAGTTCTCTGTCCGCTCTCGCGGCTCCGCACAAACGTCATGCGCCGGACGCAGCCCGGTCGCTCGTCCTAGCGGCTTGCGCTCCGGGGATCCTGCGATAGCGAGGTGATTTGTGTTTGATTACCAATCGCGGTAATCCTGTGGCGTTGCTGACTTTAACTTGTGGGGAAGATCCTTGGGCTTAAAAAGGATTACTGACCATTTACGAATGAGTAATTAATCAGGATGGAATTGAGTCCTAAGTGCTCGTCTGAGCTCCACACAGATGCGTGCACAGACCCACGTCCCACCCGGGGCCACAGCATGAAGCCCACCGGACAGCGGGGGGCGGGGGCCCTCCCGAGCGCGCGTCTCAGACCTGCCCAGGCTCCGGAGCCCCGTCGCAGGCTGGCCTTGCTCTCGCCGCCGCGGGGCCCAGACCTGCCCTTAGTTCCCTCACTGGCAAGATCAGTGCAGTGAGTCAGGTTGCTTCCTAGCTTCCTTCTTCCCTAAAATCCTTTCCTTACCTACTTCAGAAACCAAGGCTTCAGAGTGTGATGGCTTTGTGTTGGAAAGATGGCTGTTCATGAAGAGTTTACAGGAGACAGGGGAGAAGAATAATTTCCTTCGCGGGGATAAGACAGAAGAAAGGTGCCGCTGACTCTGGTCCGCACGCTCTGTGTCCTTCCTGCATTCGTGGGGTGGCGGTCTCTCTAGGAAGGCAGGGGTCCCCGCGGTCCCCTCTTAGCCTGTCTGACGCGGACATTCAAGGTGGGCTCATTTTGAAAATCAATCGTTTTGAAAGACTCTTCCTGACCTTGTTAGTTCAAGGTTATCTTTTATCGCTTGTCTCTCTTCCGGGATAGGTTGCAGGCCGACGAGCATTAAAATATCTATTTTCTTAGTGGTTTTCTATTCTAGATTTGAATAATTCACTTGATTCTCCCAAGCTGCTTAGATAAAAGCGTGTTATCTAGGAATGCTAATTTTAGTGCCTTTTGTTTGAAACGAGAGAAATGAAGTCTTTTTATTTTTAGTCTAGATATTGAGTCCTCATAGCTTTAAATCTGGTCATTTGAAAAAACTCTAGTGCTCAGGCACCTTTTCTATTGAAAGGTTAGATACTTGCTGGAGATGCGTTTCTTTTTCGCTTCCCTCTATTTAATTTTTTATCTGAAAAATAAAGGGGGGAAACGGGGTGGGGGCCTGTGAGGCCCGGCGGGCACCGCCTCCAGGGCCCCCTTTGGCCCTGCATGTGCTGTTTTAAACCCCTCCCTGCAGACGTTCCAACAGCCGGTGCGTCGAATGGCCGCCCTTTTAGGGGAGAGGGCGAGTTTGTGGACCAGGCCCAGGAAGCCACTCGGCCTCTGAGGCCTGCATTCTAACCCAGAGGTTCTCGGATGCTGTGATTTTCATCTGTTAGGGTAAATCTTAAAATATTGTCATTTTTGTAGGTAAAAAAATGTTGTAGGTGTCAACCCTATGTAGTTCAGCCAACATGAAAGCTTAGCTGTTTCGTGTTTAAGGAAAAAAATATTAACTCATCTTTGAAAATGGTCATGACAAGTAGCTAAAGTTTATTTAGACACTAACTTCATCTCAAAAAAATACTTAGTAACCATCATGAGTGCCAGATATTTAAAACTACATTTTAAACATTTGTAAATCAAATGGGAATAAATGTTTTTTGTGTATCTTATTTCTTTTTACAGGGAGTGTTTTTTTTTTTCCTGTGTTTATGAGACAAATCACAGTCATCACAGTTTGAATCAATGTCATTGTTTTCTTTGCAATCCCTGGTAGCTGCTGCGTATTTGCAGTGAGTTTTAATGACTAATGAGGTGCAGTCTTGATTACATGTCATTAGTTAGGAGTATCTTTTTATGGCAAAGGGTTTTCAGCGCGGCCTTAACAAAGGCACTGTAGAAACGTGTTGTTTCCCTTCCAAAGGATGCAAATCATATAAACAGATTTTAAGAAAAATATGTAAAAATAAACAATTAGAATAATGGATATTCGCTGTGCGTTTCTTATTGAAATTAGATAACATACCATAAATAGAGCGCTTAGGTGTCCTTCTTTGCAGACGCCAATATAATACTAATTGGGAAACTTGTAAAGCTAATTATTCTGCTGTATTAATTCTGTTCTCATTTCCTGCATTGCATTGCAAGGCAGGCCAGGCCTAGGTGGACCGGTCTAACGAAGGCCTTGAGAATGTCCCCACGGTGACCTTGGGTGTTTCTCACCGTCGTCCTGTGTTCCTGACGTTCCTGCCGCTTAACACAAGTGATGGGCCAGGATTTGTCCTGCCTCCGCCGTGGTCTTTCCAGTGCTCTTTGTCACCTGTCACAGTTCTGCTTACCTTCCCGCGTCCACTGGAACGTCCGCCTTTCCCCAAGGCCGTCTAGGTGCCCTGCCGCCAGAACGCCCCGCTCAAGGTCATGGCTGTTGCTGTCTCCGCCCCCGGGGCTGGGCGCCCACTCCCTGCGTCCTGCTCCGGCCAGACCAGCCTTCTCTCCCACTGCCAGGCCTGTCCGACCACCCGTCCTCCGAAATTACAGGGGGGGCAGGCGCAGGCCGATTCCCTGCGCTCCGCGCTGGGGCGCGGCCGCATCTGCCCGCCTTTCCCTGCCGCGAGGGTCCACCCCTGTCCCCCCACCTGCTGCTGGGTGGGTCACGTCAGGCCGTCCTTTCCCGTCCAGCAGGTTTGCCCGGCCGCCGTGGGACCTGGCCCGCGGCTCGGTGGGCCCCTTGCGGACGGAGGGACTGCGGTCATCTGGAGGCCCACGCTCTCCCGCATCCCCGCTGGAACGCCGAGTGTCCGAAGGAAAACCCGCGGGCCTCTGAGGTCGCCAGGTGTCACGCGTGCTTCTGAAATCAGATGGGAGCCGATTCCTGCGCTGGGTCAGATCCGCTTTTCGGCGGTTGGTCCGGGTTGTAAGGGCAGGTTCCTCCGCTTCCCTGAGAAAGGGAAGCTGTCATCCCGGTAAACACGGACTTAAAATAATGCTGCTGAAGTAGCTGCCTCTCATGATTGATGACGGTGACGAATGGTGATAGTTCTGAAATCAGTTTAGCAGGAAAATTGCTGTTTTTCTGTTTTGGCTGATGTTGTCGCCTGGATTGGGGATTTCTTGTCATATTAAGTATCTTTGTGATTAAAAGGCAAATTGCTAAGGACCGTGTTCCACGTGATAAAACGGCGCTAAGACTGTGCTCTGGGACCGGTGACTGTAAGCTGCTCCACACGTAACAGCTGAGTCACAGCCGTTAGTCTGGGCTCTGCAGTGTCATCTCACGTGCATTAAGTTTTGGGGACCAAACAGCAGCGCGTGTCCACTGGGAGGAGTGGCGGAATGTGAGGGACCTGGAAGGCGAAGGACGGTGTCCTCGCACGTGAACACTCCGTGTCCTCTTCAGGCCTCTCAGGGCTGACCCAGCCGCCCCCTCTTTCTGGTTGGCCCCCCGATGCCTGCGTGAGGGCCCCCCCGGGCTCTGCCCAGCTGGCCTCATCCGCGGGGCCTCCCTTGGCCGCCGTCTCAGGGAGCGTCCCCGCCGAGCATGGCCCCCCCCCCCGCCACCCTGCCGTGTGCAGGGTCCGCCCACCGGATGCCCGGCGCCCGGGCTGGGAGTGCGGCTGTGCCCGAGGCCTGCGCAGGCCCCGCCCACGGTGCAGCAGGGACACAGGAAGCAACTGCTGAACGATGAGCTGAGCAACTGATCTTTACGCGCAGAGGACTAGCCCTGTGCTCAATGCACGAGAAGAAAAGTGAGTTAATATGTGTTTGGATCCAGAGCCAAACTCAGGCTTTTTGGTTAATTAACCCAAACTGCTTTTGTTGGTGTATATGCAGATACCACAGACAGCGAACAGCCCCGGGGAGGGCTGGGGCGGTGAGGGTTTTACCTTCGGGCGGAGCATTTCAATACTTCGTCAGTCATAGAAAAAAGGCATCGATTTTGTTCAGACGAAATCGCTGGTCACTGCTGTGCCCCCCACCCCGCCCCCAGTCTATCGCGTGAGCCTGAGCAGACCCTGGGCTGAAAGAGCCGTGTTCAGAGAGGAAAAGAAAGCAAGACATAACCCCTCACATGTTTTTTTATGTTTCTGAAAGGCCAATCACATTTGTATCCACTGGGTAAACATGATCAATCAAAGCTTCCTGAGCTTTACATGGGCTGCCTCCTTCACAGATGTGGGTTCTGCCTCCGTCGTTCATCGTATCTGGAGCCGGCTGATGGGCCTGAGCGCGCGCCGAGGGGAACGCGGCGAGCAGCCGCCCCGGGCCCGCGCAGGGAAGGGGCTGTTCCAGGGGCCGCGCGCACACGCGGTCCCCGGACCAGGGGGACGGCCCCCTTTGTGGTGGCCGGGTGGTGAGGCCAGCTGACCTCGGGCGGGGTGGGGGCGCCGGGAGGGCGGCTGGGGAGCGGGCGGGCCCCCAGCGCCCAGGAGCTCTCTGATGCGATGGAGCGGGCCAGCTGCCCAAGGCAGGGCCGCCTGCTGTGTTAGGTGAACCGCTTAAAAAACCGCGGAGGGCCTCGAGTAGCCGGGACACAGGTGGCTGCCGTCCCCTCAGCACTCACGGGCTGGTGGGCTGTGTTGGGGGTGGGGGTGTGCTGTGCAGAGAGCGAAGGCAGCCCCCGGAGGTGGGCGTGCGGGGCCGCCTCCAGAGACCCCCGCACGCGGGCGGTGTGCGCGGCAGCGGCTGGCCCGCCAAGGCACCGAGCCGTGTGTCGTCTGACGGCCACCAGCGCTGTCTGTCTCCCGGGGAGGTTGGGGCTTAGGAGAGGAGCGGAGAGACCTGTGAGGGGGGCAGGCTCATGTGCTTCCCCTTGGGGGGCCGGTGGGGCTTGGGCAAAATGATCTAGCTCCTACGTGAAGTTCAGACACCTGCTGGGGCTTCCCCGGGCGCGTGAGGGGCAGGGGCGCGTGAAGCAGCATGGCCTGGGCTGAGAAGAGGGTGCGGGCGGGGGAGGGCCAGGGCGGTGGGCAGGAGCCAGGCCCACAGGGCAGACCCCAGAGGTCGGGGTGGGGGGCGGCCCCCACAGCCCCCCACAGGCGCCTTCCTCAGCGCCCCCAGGCCACCCGCAGGCCTTGTCCCCTGGTTGCAGACGCTCTGGGGGAGCCCACTTGTAGGTGTTTATTCTCCTCGAGATCCCCGCAGAGGGATTCTGAATAATTCTCAATCCCTGCCTCCGCCAGCGTGCGTGTCAGAAAGGGATTGTGGGATAAGCCGTCTCGGCGTCTCCTGATCCCTTCCCGGGGACCATGCTTTGCCCCTGAAGGCTGTTTGCAATGTGAAGTGAGTGACGGAGACTCGCGTGACAAAGTCCAGCATCTCATAACTGGCCCTTGTAATTCCACTCCTGCGCAGACCTGGGCTCACGCCTGTGCAGCCAGTTGAGGATGGAAGGGGTTAATTTCAGGAGAGAGCCCTTCATAGGCGAGGACTTAGAGGGTGCATGACCTTCACCAAACAGGCTGGGGGAGGGGCCTTCCCGGGTCCCTTTATGTGGCAGAACCGGTCACAGCCAAGGGCGGTCCCTCCCGACGCCAGGGCCCAGGGCTCAGCGGCCTCTCTGCGGGGAGGGCAGCATCGGGGTGTAGTCACGGGGGCTGTGCAGGTCGAATGACAGGGACGTCACAGCGGTCGTCCACGCTCGCTGTGTGGTCTTCTGTTGTGTGCCCTGTAAGCGTTTCCTTCTGCATCTATAGAATGAGCTTTCATAATAATAGCATTTATATTTATATTATAATCATGCTATAATAATAGCATTTATCTTAGAAACATGTTTTGAGATTTAATGGGACAATAAATAAGATGTAAGATGTAGTACAATGCCTGGCAGAGTCTTAGAAAATATCCGATGCATCATGGTACATCCAGATAAGGTTTTTACTGCTGTGTGACGCACGGCCGCGGTCCCAGGAGCTCACAGGAGCCCACGTTCGACCTCTCGCGCACTTCGAGGGGCTCTCGTAGCCGCGTCCTGAGCTCCGGGTTCCGCAGGCTGGGACCCAGGTGTCAGCTGGCCGCGACCTCAGCGGAGGCTCCTTCAGATCGTTGGGGGCACCGTTTTCCGGGCCGTGGGCCCGAGGCCTGGGGCCCTGCCCGCTGGCCGTCCGCCCTCGCGGCGCTCAGCTCCCAGAGCTGCGTCCCGCCCTCTCACTTCCCGCCCTCAGAGGGCGCTGTCCTTGCCCCGAGGAGCTTGGGGCACCCGAGAAACTCCCCCTGCCGATCCGCTCAGCCCAGTGGGTGTGCGGCCGAATCCAGCGTCCACCGTCACGTGAGGGGTAACCCCGGGGGGCCTTCCTACTCCCTGCCGGGGGCTCGTGCCCGGCGGACGCTCCCCGGGGCAGGGACCCTCGGCGCCTCCCCGAGGCGCCTCCTCGGAAAACGAGCACGAGGGTCGCCGTCTGTCACTACTGCACACGCCTCGGAGGCCGGGGTGGCGCGCGCTCTCAGGAGGGGCCGCGATGACGACAGGGCACCCACTGGTTCCTTAGGGACCTTCGCTTGTGAGGCAGTTTCCACGCGTCACTCTCGTCCCGTGTTTTCGGTGTTTGACCGCACAAGCCTCTGTCGAACATGCTAAGTGTGTCCCCCCCCCCCCCCAAGGACACAAATGTTACAAGTCCTGTGGGACTGCCATGCGCCAGGTCCTGGGTGAAGACAGAAGCGGCGGTGGCCATGGAAACCGGCCCTGAGGACGTGGGGAGGAGACCCTCTCTCCGATTTGGCGCTGGTTTTCGTGAAAGGGGGAAGGCAAGGGATTATCGCAAAACAGTAGCGAGCGAAGGCCCCTGCGTGTGACGCACGTAGGTCCGAGGACGAGCAAGGCCGGTCAGGGCGTCAGAGTCTCGCTGCGCTGGACTTGCAGACCGGAATGCCCGCTGCCCCCGCAGGAACGGGGTGGCGAGGGACCGTCCTCCCGGCCGGGCGGGGGGCGGGGGGCGGGGCGGTGCGCGCCGGGTCCCGCGAGCTGCCATTTGTTCCCCGGTCACCTCGGGGCGCTGCACGCCACAAGCTGATCGTCCTGCCTCGGGTGGCGTTTGGGAGGCGGAGCTTGGCCGTCGAGGACACGGAGGGGTCGCGGCAGGAAAGCCGACGGCACCCCTCCCACCGCACCCCTGAGCGTCTTGTACCCGTAACTGGGAAGCTCGGGGCGCCGCCCACACAGAAGGCTGTCTCCCTCGACGCGTTGTCCTCCTTTCCCCGGACGCTGTGTCCCCGTTTGATCCTGGCACGCTCACTCCTGGTGAGAGTCACCATCAGGAAACGCGGCTCTCAGGGCTCCCTGTCCCTCGGGAAACGCCTCTGCACAGTCACCCTCGCCGCGGGGGACTCGGGTGGTCAAATGAAAAGAAGGAATGAACGTGCCCTTCCCTCGGCTTCCTCACGGGCTGTTGCCAATCCTGTAGTCAGGGGTCCTGGCGCAGCAAGGAAATGAATTATTATTGTAACTCAATTTAGCCCTAATTGTGAAATATTAGACAGGCTCTTCTATGAGGGTGACATGTTGGCAAATAAAAGACACTGCCCTGCTTTTAAATTGGAGTCAGTGCTAGTTATTTCTTTAATTCACAGTATGTTACGGAGGCAGGTCTCATGTTTTTCTGTACGTTCTACACCATCAATTACATTGAATAAGTGGCTGTGGTTTTATGGGAGCAAGGCCATGAAGAGCATATATTTAAAAAAAGAGGCCGTTTTCCCATTTTAATCAGTGTGAAGTTGATAGATTCATTTTTCATCCAATTTATTACATTTAATAAAAAAACAACTTGGGAAGTGAGTACATCAAATTCTGTTTCATTGATTTAATTTTCTTAATTGTGGCCTCACATAGCCCCTGCCAGCGTTGTGCGTGGGGCCGCGTGACCCGCGGGGGCGTCTGCTCGGCCTGGACGTCCCCTCCGGGGGAGCGGGCCTGGTGCTCGGCGCGGGGCGGGAGCCGGCACACCCGACCTAAGGAAGGGGGTGGGGGTGCTCGCGCCGTGGCTCCCGATGAAATGATGGAACGTGCCCGCCGCCCCGCCCGCCGCCCCGTGGCAGTGAGTGGTCAGAATGGTCCTGGTAAAGCCTCGTTGTAACCTAATGCTTTGAGTTCCACTGGAAACGAGATGGCCTTTCCAAATCTTCTGCAAAACATTGAAGTCTTTAAATGGCTTTCATTACATTTTTGTTCTTTGGGGGCCTTATTATTGCTTTATTAATTTACAGCACTTTGATATTTTCTAAACAGGTTTCTAACAATTTCCAGGAATTAAATATGAATAAAAATAAGACTTATATGTTTCTTTTTCCTTACTTTCCTTGCATTTCCTTTGATGTAAGTTCTGTGTATGTGAAGAAGAAAAAGGGAAAAAAAAATGAAAGACATTCATTGGGAAGTGAAAGGCATTTGCTCGTAATAATGATCAAATTATAGGCCGTCCCTTTGATTTTATTGCTTAGCTCTTATGATGAAATATGTCCTCTTTTTCTGGATTAAACTGTAGATTTAATGTGTCTGATGATTTAAAGGGCCATCCACTAGGAAGTAACTTGCTTCAGCCAGGCGGTACAAACACTGAGTTCTTCCAAGCACATGTTGGCCTGATAGCCGCTTCTGATGCCTCGGTGGTTTGTCTCGCGCGGCCCTGCAGAACGTCGTCCTTCCCAGGGTCCTCGCCACTGTTGTTGCCTAAAGACGCCAGAGAACAAGGTCGTCTTGAAAGCTATTTGTTGCTGCTTTGCTTGCCGAGGTAGTTGGTCTTCTTTCTTAGTCTTTAACCTTTTATGCCAGTTAAGCTCATTTTTTATTTATATTTTTGCCTTTTAAACACTTCCGTTTACACAAAAGAATCGCAGATTGTGTACGCAGAGCTCAGAAAAGGACCCAGCGTTAGCAGGCGCTTGGCTACTTTCAGCGGCGTGAATGGCCATCGCAAGCAGCCTAAGGCCCAGGGAGCGCGCGCTCCTGGGGTGTAGACTTTCCGTTCAGCCTCCTTTCGGTTGAAGCCGATCAGGGTCGGGGTGGGGGCCAGGACATCCTAAATCCCCAGTGAGCGCTGGGCCACGTGACTGTTCGAAGGCTAGGAAAGGAGCAGGTCCGTTTGTCAGCGTTCGTAAGAGCGTTTCAGCTGCTTCTATTCCTGCTGCCTTGGTTTTGTGCCAGTATGATGAGCGGTAACTTTATTTTAGATACAAGCATTTATTTCCTTTAAAAGATTTATTTTTGATAAGGGTGGATGTTAGGGCAAATTTATGAGAACTCACATCAGAAATGTAGACGTGATGTCAGAGTCAACAGAACAAAGTGAAACAGCAGACCTTCTGCCGTGGGATTATACCGTAATTCTAGACTCTGTGTCCTTTATTCTTTGCTAAATTCACTGCTAAAGAGCTCTGCTCACTAATTGTTATTCAATTATTGCCTCGAAATAGAATAAAGCTCCCGCACAGCCACTCTCCTCGTCAGTGCAATCAGTTTGATCGGTTTGATTCCACGGCGCCACGGATTCTTACTAATTATATCTGCGTAGTTGGCACCTGTCTTGTCACTTTCTGGAGCTCTGATTTAAGAAGCTTCAGTGAATATGCCCACAGGCTGTATTTTCGGTGGCACAGTAACCTGTTAGAAAGCTCTTTCCTAATAAGTGAGAAGTAGGCCCGGACAGCTGCCGGCTGGAGCGTTTGATCTGCCGGGGAAGCGTTGCTTGAGGAACCGCGGACAGGGTCTCCTGCCCCTCAGAGAGCCTGCTGCAGCGCTCTGCCGGCCTGTGTCCGCGACCCGCGACCCTGCCCCCGCTCTGTGACTGGCTCCCAGCCCCCTGGATCACGACTCCGCTGCTCAGCAATTCCGTTCACACAACTTGTTTCTCACATCATTTCTGGAAACGCCAACCTTAGCTTCACAGAGGCTTTGAACTAGAATCGCATGTCTTAGCTTGGCTTTCTGACCTTTAAAATTTTTGTTTTTGATTTTTTTTATTATTTATATGTTGCTCCTTTCCTACCTCGGAATGTGAGGGTCGTGAGGGCCGCGGCCCCATCCGCCTCGCCTGCCATCATTGCCCTGGGTCCCGGCGCGTTGTCGGCACAACGGGGCTCTCAAACCAAAAAAAGGAAAGAAAAGAGAAAGACCGGTCACATGATGGTTGTTAATATTGGACCCCGCGTGGTGGTTACTGATCTCAGCGCAGCTGTTCCCTGTGGCCTCTGACCCCGTTCTTTCACATGTTGTCCACTTCGGTCCCGACCGCCTTCTGGGGCCTGGATCCCCCGGTCCCCTTGAGGACGTGGATCCTCCCAGGATGCACGTCGTGTCCTTGTGCTCAGGAGGGCTCACTGCTGTGTCTCTCTCCATGTCAGACGTTTTGACCTCAGACCCCTGCTTTTATCCGCACTTCTGCCCATGTCTCCCTGCCCCCAGCCCTCCGGGATCTGGACACGCATTTGCTTTTGGGCACAGCCTGGTGCCTTTCGGTCGGGGGGCAGGGATGAGTTCATGAACCCGCTGACAGGGAGCAGGGAGAGGTCGGCGGGAGCTGTTGCTACTGTTACCGGCAGTCACGTTTGGGCAGGGCCTACTGTCCTATATGGGGCTCCCTGGCCCCCCGGTGGACCGTGGGGTGTGGCGGCCGGCCACGGCTCCGCTGCTGGACGGCCGGGCCTGGGGTCCACGCCTGGGTCCCATCTCGGCTGTGGTGCCCAGGGCGCATGCGGACGGCCCGCCTCCCGCACGTCCTCATTCTGTTTTTGCCCAGGGCGTCCGGGAGTGTGACTCCACTGTTTTCGAGATTTTTGGTTTGGGTGAAGTGCTTCCCCACAGGCTGTATGGCTGGTTGAAATTTGCTGTATAATTTAGAGAGCGGATGGGCCTCGGATTCTTGTCCAGAAACGGAGCCAGCGGTTCTTTTCCTTCTTGCCCCCAACTACCTGTCGGGTTAAATTCGAGCTTCCCAGCCCCCTGGACGTTCTGGACCAGGGACTCTGGCTGTCCTGTGCTTTGTAGGGGTGGCAGTGTCCCTGGCCTCCGCCAGTAGCACCTCCCCAGTTGTGACAACCACAGTGTCTTCAGGCGTTGCCAAATTCACACAGCCGCCCCTGGCCGAGAACCTCTGGGCTCAATGGAGGCAACGAGGAGGAACGTGTCTGTAAACCTCTGAACACTGTGATTCAAGGCAGCGTTAGGATGGGCCTCGAGAAGAGTGAGACGTCGCCGTTGCAGGTGAGGCAGGCTGGCAGGAAGCGCTGCGCAGAGACTGGGGCGAGCCTGGCCGGCCGCTGCCACGGCCCCGGTGCCTGCTCTGCATTCCCTGTTTTTGCATCGTTCTAAGAAAATGTCTGATGTGACATTGCCTGTGACCAGGACTTCCCGTTACAGATTTAAGTTTTCATCTCTTTATGAAAGGTTCTGCAGCATATTCCCTGCCATATGATGACTAATTAAAACTGAATTGTAATTGTCAAAATAAATGAATGCCTACATTTGGAAATAGAAGAATCCCTAATTTTTTACTACATGGTTTATTGCTTATTATTTTTACTTGTGGTGCTACATAGGGACTCAAGGTTATTATTCAGAGGTAGAACATTTATGCTAAATTTGTTTTGTAGAGTTGAGGTAATAGAAGGTGCCCATTAAACATAAAGGTCTGCGTGTTCGTTTCTCTACTACTCTTGGGGGGAAACTCTTAAAAAATCTTCAGAGGCAGCCTCAGAGACTCATAGGTGAGATTGTATTACAGTGACACATTTATACATTATTTATAGTAAGGCTTTGGTGACGGGGCTCTGAGGAAGCTTCCAGGAGAAGCGTGGGAGAGTCTTGGCCGCTCCGAATGTCCTCCTACTTTACTTCCACGTAACTTACTCCGTTTACTGTCTGGGGTGGAGGCTGCCGCCTCAGCCCCGGCCACTCGAGGCCCGGGGAGGCAGAAGGTGGGTGGAACAGAGCGCGCGGGGTAAGGCAGGCTCGCCTCGGTGCCCCTCCCTCTCGGCGGGGCGCTCAGCTGGGAAGGCCACTGTTTAATTTCCAGACCAGCCGCGTGCCCGAGGGTGGCCGGGCCGCTTCCATTTGTTCTCCTTTTTATAATTGTCAGAAGCGATCGGGCAAACCTGTCTGAGTGCCTGTGTGTGGGACGCACGGAGAACGCGGTTTTATTTTCCCCAGTGAGCCCCAAACATGCCGCCGCCCTGAGTTCTGGCTTCTTCCTTCTCCTGAACGCCTTTCACCGCTCGTCCCACAAACCCCTTGGTCCGCTCATCACCCAGGCCTTTCTCCAGCTGCGAAGTGCGTTTCCGCTTTTTCTCAGCAGGATCCAGGGTTTTCCCTGCATGTGTCCCTCACTTTTAGTGTGGAAATTGCAGGTATATTGCGACCTCTTCGGTCCTGCGCGTCCCCTCTGTGGACACTCACGCTGCATAGGGTGACGGAGGGGAGACACCAGACGGGCTTCCTCTCCGTCCCACCTGCACCCATGTTCCCACGTCATTGTCCCTTTCTTTCCAGTTCCCTCTGCGGCACGCGACTCAGGAAACAAGCGCTTCTTCATTTCCTGCAGCTTCGCTCTGTGCCGCAGAGCTTCTAACAGCACCGGCCAGAGCCCCCGGGGGTTCGCAGGCCAAGGGGAGTCAGACGTCCCCAGCGGTGGTGCACAGGGGGCAGGGCCGGGCAGAGCGTGGCTTGTCGCCGTAGTCTTGTGCCCAAGGGCCCAGCTGAAGCTTCTGTCTATGGGAGAAAAGAAAATTAACCATATTTCCCCCAAAGTATTAATTTTAATGGGTTCTACATTTTAAAAACATACTAGTTTTGAGTAGAATGTGAATTATATACGGGCAGGGGCCTAGTATAATAAAATAATTTTGCATCGTCAGTTGTGACTTACTGGTAACACAAAGCTGTGAAGGAATATCCACTGAAAATAGAGAGAGTGTTTTTTGTAACTGCGATAAGACTAACAAGGTGACTTTACAATCGAAACAGCTGTGCCTAAGCCCTCCTCCCTCGCCCGACGCGCGCCGGCCCGGCGCCGAGCCCTGCAGCCTGATCAGCGCCGTGTTCTCCTGGCGGCCGACGCGGCCGCTGGCCCCGGCCCGCTCTGGCCTCTCTTTGGAAATGACTTGCATACTTCTGTTCAGAACACGTAAGGGAATGATTCTCTCCACTGCTAATTTTTCTGTTTCTCTCTGCTTGTTACATATTTTGCTCTGACAGCTCACTGACTTTTCCTAAAAAATCCAGTGTGCCCCGCAGGGTGGGGACTTGGTCCTCATGGAGGAGCGTAAGCGTAAAAGAAGGGCCGTGCGTGACACAGGCCCCCGCGGCTTTAACGTGCTCGGTCAGACTGATCAGATGTTGCTTCTGTAGCGCTGCCGCGGAAGGACTATCAGTGCGTTCTGTGCAGGCTGCTTCATCGGGAAGACCAGCACGGCTCTGCCTGCTGTTCCAGAGATGTCGCCCCATGGAGGCTTCTCGGAGGGGCTGCGGGTGAGGATGGCCGGTGGGGGTGGCCGTTGGCTTGGTGTGAGGTGTGTAGGTGGCAAGCCTCTGGGCTCTCTGGTACTGAAACCAAAGATGAAATTGCAAAAGTTATTTTTATGGCTCTTCCAAGGCAAGCAAGCCATGGTGTGATCCACTTTGTTATGACAGAATTTTAGAGGGAACCCAATTAAGAACTAAATGTGCTTGTTGGCATGGACCTGTCATGTCTCAAGGAGACAAAGCTGGAGCCAGGGGGGTTGTTCCTTCAGGGATGCAAAGCTTCTGAGGGGTGAGGTCGGCCTGTGTCTGAGAGATAGCATTCAGCCCGCGCCTGGCATCTCTGCCTGACGTCACGGTGCGGGGGGCACAGAATGTCGCTCAGCAGCCACAGGAAGAGCCGTTCCTGAAGAGACCCTACCCCCTACCTGAGGAGCAAGTAGGCCTCTTTGAATCGACCTGTGTGGGTGAAAGAAGCACAACTGTCTCCTGTCCTCGAGGAAGAGGACTGTTTCAAAGAGCCATTTTCTTTCCTAACAAAGAAATTCCCTCGGCAGACAATCAGCAATTTCACAGCTGGTTTGTGCAATCCTGAAATGATGTATACAAATCAAGGCAGGAGAGATTCACTTGGAATGAAAGGGATGTTTGAATAGCATCCCAATTTCTAATATAATATAACACTGTCTCATGGTTCTGCCGTATTATCAACATGCCGTGTTTGTTATACAAGACAGTCCTCTCTCATTTGCAACCCAGGACTGGGTGAGAAAGCGGTGGTCTGAAAGCCCCGACGGCCGGCTGGGGCGGAGCTGTGTCTCCTAACCCACCCCTGCTTGTCCCTCTTCACTGACCACGCTGAGCCCTCGAAAACGCTCCCCAGCAGCTCTGGTAACCGGGGGTAGCTTCTCGTGCTGCTGGAGAGAACTGGATTTTCCTGTAGGCACCAAGGAGCTCACCTCTCCACTGGTTTTGAGTCTGCCGCCACCGGCCGACCCGTGGGCGCACGGCTTCCCACCTCCCACGGAACCGCGCTCAGGCGCTTCCGTGCGGCAGGTAAGCCTGGGCCTGGGACCCTTTGCCTCGTGGGCCGGGGCTGCCGCGGGTGTGGGCAGCGGTTGTATTCCGAGTGCGTGCCAGCAGTCCTTGGACGCTACGGTCCAAGGAACGGGTCACGGGATGGACGTGGGCTGTGAGAAAAGGTGGAGTTGACATGTGGGGCCTGAAGTTTCCCTCTGTGCTCAGGACGGTACATTTGGGGTGGAAGCCCCATCAGGTGTTCTTTCAAGGCGACGGTCCACTCTGCAGGCAGGGATGCTCTGTGAGCCCAAGAGAATGTTAGGCAGGCTGCCTTTAAAACACGTACTTTAAAATTTCAATTATTACCGTTCACATTCCATATTATATTAGGGTAAGGCGTACAACACGGTGACTAGACAGTCATGGACTTAGGAAGCGATCGCCCACCTGGCACCATACGTAGCTGTTTCAGTGCTGTCGGCGCCGCACCCTGCGCTGTGCTCTGCCTCCCTGCGGCTGCCTGCACGTCTGGAAGTGGGGACCGAACCTCTTTCACCTTTGCACTCGTCCCCCGACCCCTCCCATCTGGCACCCGTCAATTTGTTCTGTGTGTGTGTGTGTGTGTGTGTGTTTTGTCCTTCAGGTTGCACGTCTAAGTGGAATCTCGCGGTGCTCGCCTTTCTCTGTCTGACCGATTCCACTCGGCAGAGGGCCCTCCAGGGCCCTCCACGTTGTTGCCGGTGCCACGGCCGCATGTTTTTATGGCTGAGAAACGTTCCATTGTATCCAGGTAGCACATCGTCTTTATCCAGTCCTCTCTTGATGGACACTCGGTGGCTTCCATTCCTTGGCGATTGTAAATAACGCTGCAATGCACACAGGGTGCAGATTTGTTTTTGAATTAGTGGTTTGGATTTCTTGGGTAAATCCCCAGAAGTGGCATTTGGCCAGGCCTCTTTTATTGCCGAAGAGGGGTTTCCATTTCTTTCCGCCCACATGCTCTTACTTGAGGGAGCAGTCCTACATGTTCATTATGGGTCAGGATGGAAGACAACACTCAGCATTATTTTTTAAGTCTTAAAAACCTTTGCACTTTGCGTACCCAGTGTTTAGGTGAGCGTGATTCCACAAGACTTAAAACGAGAGAGTCTTGATAAGTTACCTGGGGAAACATTTTCAGGGCAGAGATATCACACGCCTGCTAATTTCACTGACTCTGAAGCAACGCTGAGAGCAGGAATTTGGTTCTTTCATATGGTACTTTGTATAATGGGAACTCCATACATGTGGGCTGAACTATCGTCAAACCACAGTCCGAGTCTGTCAGTGGGTTTGTTATATAAATTAGATTCAAGTTAATGTGTGATCTAGCTACATCTGTGTCTCTACTTTTACCTGTATCTTTATGTCTACCTGGGAGGAAAATAAGCACCTTATCTGGAAAGTCTCAGTCCTTCCTAAGGTAGTTTGCAACCCTTTAATCTCCTTCCTCAGCCATGTGAATGCAAATGCCATTCTGCGCAAAGTTAAAATGTGTGGGACGTAGCCGACAGGAGTCTCTGGAACATCTCAACCTTAAACGCTCATCTCCAGGGTAAGAGACAGCGGCTTCTCTCTTGTTTTATGTGCAGAGAGGAAATTAGGTGGCTAATTATCGTGTGATAAACAGGTGCCTCCACCTCCCCACAAGGCAGTAGGAGATGCTGGTGCCGCTGCGGCAGATGAGTGGCAGAGACCGCGGCTGCGCGGCGGAGGAACCGGGTGCCCCGACCGTGACAGTGTCAGCGTCTCAGACAAATAGACCCGGGAGGATCCCAGCTCGGGCGTGTCCCCCAGACTCGAGTGGTTTTCAAAGGTGTGCCTTTCCAAAGGGCAGAAAGTTACAGGACTTGTATGGTAATTCTCGCCACCGAAAGAGCCTGCTGACAAAATGAAGATTTAAATCACATATAAAATCGGTTTAAGAGTGTTTTAAATGCCAGCTGTAAAGTCTTTCAGTCGACTCATCAGACTTTTCCAGATTTGATGTGAAGTATCAAATAACTTACCAGAATACCCATGATGCTTTGTAATTTATGTCTAAAAAGCATGTAGGACAGGCCTTTTCCCTAGTTGTATTTTTAAATTTCCATCAGCAGAAATCAAATCATCCCTATAAATCATATTGTGGAATAACGTCCAATGCTGTTAAATATTTTGATCCTTTAACAATTAAAACATAACAATATTTTAAAGATTTTGTTGAGTTTATGTTGCCATTCTAAAAAGAAAGCAGTAAAAAAAAAAAAAGGCACAAAGTAGATTCACCATGTTAGGTGCTGCTGAACCAAGACCCACGCACATAAAATTGCACCCTCCGGGATGCTCGGTCCGATGTAACCCACCCGTGCAAGCGCTGGTGTGTCTGAGACCTCGAGAGCCGGGGGCACTTCTCACCGGTCGCTCTCGTCCGTCTGTCCGTCCGTCAGCTGCCTGCTCAGGCCTGACAGCGGCACGAGCCCAGGGACCCCTGACCCGCGCGCAGAGGCGTGTCCTCAGCGGCTGGGCCGGCGCTCGGGGCGGAGTGAAGGCCGAGGCGGCGCTGGGTGAAGGGGCGCTTAGGTGCGGAAATGACTGCAGTGGCCCGAGCCTCAGGATATAATTAGCAATAAACTATCTTTAAATATGTGTCTTTATTTTTTATATTTCAAAATACTTATGTGTCCAATTTTACCTTTCTCTGACAGGGCCGTCTTCATCTTGTCAGTCAGAATACAGTCTAGTCCCAGCCTTTTTCTTGGTGTTTCACAGGCTTCTTTCCAAACCCATCTTTTGTCCCTATAGTTAGAATTACTTACGCCGTTAGAATGCGTATATTAATTTTTTAAAAGAATATGCAGTACCTCATCTATTACTCAGCTCAACTAATTATCTCATTAACCTTGCACTCTGAGAAGGTAGTTTCCTAATTAGGTTCTGTGTGTATCAAAGCGCCCTCAAAACAAATGGGGATTAACACTGTTCTCCTCCCTCTCCCCTTCCTGCTTCCCCTGCCCCCGCCCCCTTCTCTCTGTCCCTGTTGCTGTCAAACCCTTTCCCATTCATATGTACAAAGCTAGTAATCCAACAATCAAGTTCTTTCAGATTTGCCCAAAAGACTTGAAAACTTATGTCACACAAAACACCTGCACACGGATGTTGATCGCAGCTTTATTCCTAACTGTCAAAACCTTGGGAGGACCCGACCTGCCCTTGAGCAGGCGATGGATAATAAACCGTGGCATGTCCACACGGGAATATTACTCAGCGCTCAAAAGAAATAAGCTCCCCACGCCAGGAGGAGACACGGAGGAGCCCTCAGTGCGTATCACCAAGTGAGAGACGTCAGTCTGACAAGCCTACGCACCCAGCAAGGCTCCAGCTCAAGGGCCCTCTGGGAAAGGCCGCACCGCGGGGACAGTGACAGGGCCGGGGACTGCAGGGCAGGCTTGTTTGCGTGAAATTCTCAAAGTAGATGGCAGACTTCTTTGGGAAGGCTTGCACCTTGTGTTTTAAACACCGCTTCTGCCTGGAAGCCGGCGGTCCTGAAACTGCACCCAGGGGCTGCTGATCTTGAGCGCAAGAGGGAGCTCAGACGTTCTCATTCGGAGCCCTTTGCTCTTTCCATTTACCCCAGAGACAGGACCGGGGTACACTTAGTCAGAGAACCTTCTTTTTAAAACACAATATTTTATCATAGAAACCAGAAAATAGCACAGAGACTTGCCCATTTGGTGGCTTTCAAACAGCAGCTTGATTCACCCGCAGGAGGGAACAGCTTGTGTACATAATCATTTTAAAAATATTATTGTTATTATTCCTCAAACCTGGGTTTGGGCTAAGCCACCTTTGATGTGTCCTTGACCCTTCATTGAATTCATTGCAAATTGAAATATATAAATCGCTCCAATATTCTGGTATTGAACGTTAGCCTACAGTAGAGTAGTGATGTGGAAATCTCAGATGCATACAGATGTATTTTTAGTGCCCATTACTGTAGAATAAAAAAGTTTGTAATCAAACACTAATTACTTTTGTGATTAGGAGGAAAACAAAAATCCATATCAATTTAGATTATTAGGGTCTGCATTATATATGCTCATGAATAATCTGTTTTAACCATTTATTAAATTACAAATACATTTTTATAAATCTGGTTGACATTTAGATATTTTATAAAACACAATAAATGCCAGAGAAAATTGAATTAAGAAAGCTTGTAATTTGCTTTACTGCTAGTTAAAGAAGAATTGTGACTGTAAAAGGTTCTGGTCTATATCAAGAATAAATCTGATCTCAGACCAGAGAATAATTTTTTTCTTTTTCATGCCAGGGGCCTTGACCTTTATGTTGATAGCTGTTTTTTAACAGCTTCACCTTGTGTTTTATTCCTTTTGATTTGAGAGAAATCTGATTGTCAGCCTTGAGCAGAAATCATCAGCAGCCACAGGAGGCGAGGCACCGAGGGACCGAGGCAGGTCGTCTGCACGCATTGTGACATTTGGGTAGCTGGCACAGGTGCCCCTCACAGAACGCTCGCCTTGGGTTCCGAGCTGGAACCCACTTCCAGCTTCTGACACACTTGCATTTTTTGTGCCCCTGAGGCCACCAAAAGTGCGATTCTGGCCACCTCCGCCTGTGTTAAACATCTGAGCCATTTGATAATAATTAAATGTCCGTATTCACTTCTACTTTCCACAGGTTAGTCACTGACTGGACAAAAATCACCAGAAACATCCAACTGCAGTCTGAAATTGATAAGAGGGCTATAGTTGGAGCCCCTTGCTTAATCATACCAGTGTGTGTGGTGTGTTTTATTCTGTCTGAAATGGAATGCAACTCAGTCATATTAGTATTTTCTTTGTGAAAGAAATGTTCTGGGGTAAGTGGGGGGAAGGAACAGACTATTAACCTTTACTTTATAAACCAGTGAATAATCTGGTCATGCAGTTTGAGAGTCACTGAGTGCAGTTACAGCGTGGGGAACCGCGGCTGGAGCTGGCTGGCACACCTTACCTGACAGCATCGCAGCGCTTGCCTCTGGCATGCAGCCCCGCGTGCTGAGGGTCGTCTCCCGCCTGGAAATCTGCGAGCCAGACCGTTGGAAGGCGCTTCTGCTCTCACACAGGGTTCCTCCCTCCCCATCCGTCTTCTCACTGGAAGAGCCCAAAAGACAAAGGGCCCGCCACTCTGCCCCCGGTAGATGCGGAGGATTTCAGTCACCCTGTCCCACAGGGAGTCAGAGCGAGCGACACTTTGGGTGTCACGTGCATAAGTGTATCAGTCCATCCAGGGTCTGATTTGTCCCTGACAGTGCCAAGCACACGGTTTGTGCTCCACTGAGATTTAAGAGTAAACTTGGGGGTGGGATTGTGAACAGCGCTGGGCCCTTCCGTTGACACATGTTCCCCACAGTGGCAGCGCCAGCCTCCAGAGCTACGTGGAAGCAGGTGCTTTGCCCAGCTGTAACAACGGCGCGCGCTCGTTGCGGGAGATGTCATCCTGAACATCTTACATGTACAAAATCCTTGCTTTTCGGTCCTAGGAGGTGTGGATCCTGCGAACTGAGATACCCTTCCTGCCATCCACAGCTCCTCAGTGGCACAGCCGTGATATGAATCTGCTGTCTTAGTAAAAGATAACAGTTTTGTTGGGGTATAATTTACCTACCATTCAATTTACCTGTTAATATGTGCAATTTAGTGGTTTTTAGTGTATTCGCAGTGAATGATAATTACATTGATTCATCACCACAGTCAGTTTCAGAGCATTTTCGTTGCTGCCCCCTACGCACCTGGCCCTCACCAGCAGGTGCCGCTCCGTCCCCCGACTCGCTGTCCCACAGCCCCGGCCATCACCAGGCTACTTCCTGTCTCTGGGGATTTGCTGGGTCCAGACATTTCATGTCAGTGGAATCAGAAAATACGTGGGCTTTGTGACCGACTTCTTTCAATTAGTATAGTATTCTCAAGGTTCACCCATGTAGTGGCATATGTCACCGGTTTTTATGGCCAGAGTATTTCATTGCGTGGGCATAACGCTCTGTTTCGTCCTCTATTAGTTGAGGGATGTTGTTAACCCATGCTCTTCCACCTACGGCTCCCTACCCTCCCTGCCCCCTTACCTTACGGTGCCTCCCGACCACGGGAGGCCCGGCGCACCTGGCAGTGGGGAGGGCTCAGCAGGCTCGTTCGGCACCAGCTCCGAGGGCAGCTCCCGGCTGAAATGTCCGAGTCCCAGAGGCACCCAGGTTTCGGCCTGGCTGTGGCCCCCGGGAGGTGCGGCTGGCAAGCAAGCGCCAGGTGGGGGCATTGGGTGTCGCCGCGGCCAGCCCTCGGCTCCCTTCCGCTGCGCCCGCAGCTCACGGGTCATACTCTTCAAGTTGCAGTAAGAGAAGGAAAGCAGTTTCACCAAGTTTTCAAGAGTAGATTGGATATTTGGATGCTGTGTAACAAGTATATTATAACAATAAAGTAGCACCTTCGGATTTTTTCCTTTTTAAAAGCATAATTAGGTTATGGTACCTTTAGTGGAGTGTTATTAAATTTTTATAAATCTAGATTACATATTAACAGGCAAGATGCACAGCAATATTAGAAAAAAAATAATTTGGTGACATGACCATTGGTTAAAGTGTAACGGGGGCTTGGGAGCCTCTACATCAGGTAGAAACTTTATCTGACAAAATATTTCTTTAAAGTCTAGATTTGTACATCTGTAAATTTCATTAGTCATGTCAAATTTGTTATTTTATGGCTTATGTAACAATGGTGTACTTTGTTATGATGCTAGATGTTACGAATTTTCTGTTACTGTAATGTACAATGCATTTAAAGAAAACTTACACATATCTCATTGGAAGATGTTAATTGGATTATTAATCTATGCCGACATTTAGTGAACACTGTTTAGAGCTGGATTCTCGGAGTCCTTTTTTGAATTTCACGTGATCCTGGACGCTGAGTATGATTAAGATGAACCAAAGGGAGGGGAGAGGTGTTCTCTCACTTAGAAGCCAGACACTTACCATCTTCTCGCTTGGATTCACAACATAATTTATATGAAACACCGCTGGCCTTTGTGATTAGGAAAGTAATGAAGGCAAAGAGTCAGCTTTTTCACATCGTGTGGTCTACCCCAGCAGATAATGTGCCACACATTCCGCATAGTCCCAGGATGTTTATTTCTCAGAAGTGAGTGAGCAGTCGGGCCTTCACCGTTCTTGTCTTATGATGTGCGGCCCAACACCCCTGCGCTGCTTTCTGTGGGATCGTCTATCGAGACTGTACGTTTCTAAAATTTCAAAGAGGCTGTAAGAAAGAGTGGGGTGGCCAATGGGAAATGCATGCAGTTACTTATTCATTCATAAACAGCTTGCAGAGGTGGCCGGAGTCCTGAAAGATTAGGCGACTAATAAGAAAGTCATTTCCATTCCCTGTGTGCAGGTTGAGTTCATTTACGGGGCCATTTCCTAAGGGCTGCCCTGGCCGTGACTTCATTTTATGCTTGGAGCCATCAGATGTTTTCATGTCTTGTCGTCTGAGCAGCAGCTATTGGAATGGGGCAAAATGATCACGAAGAGCCCATAGCCATCTGTGCTAGAAATTGCTGCCTGTGCTCATGGTAGTCAGCAGCCCAGTGTGGCGGTACGTGTCGGGGACGCGCCCCATCCAAGGGGGTGTAAGCTTGACAGCCGAGATCAATTGCTCCTGTCTGGGAATGAATTGGAAGTTATGTCACAACCAATTGGCTTTAGGCAAATCTTCAAGAATTATTTTGCTTTTCTTTCCTTTTTGTTTGGTTGGTCATGACTTTTTCATATATCAATTTATGTAATATTTTGCATGAACTTACTGCTGGATTTCTGAGAGCAGTACTTGACCAATGTCCAGATGCAGCGTATCTGCGCCCCTCTGCCAGTGTCTGCTTCCTTGGCTTGGCTTCCTCTCCCATCGCCTTGCCCTTTGTTTAGGCCAATCTGCACATTATATGGGATACCTTCATAAAAGTATTCCTGGGACTTTCCCTTTCTAGATCAAAATATGTACCATATACCACGAACTCAAAAAATCACTCGTGTTTTGTCGTCGATCTTCTAATTTTTTTGACTCTTGAAAGAGGGTTATTGAAGTCTCCTGCTATTATTGTTGAATTGTCCGTTTCTCCTTTCAATTCTTTCAGTTTTCCTTTGTGTATTTTGGGTCTCTTGTTGTTAAAATGCCTATATATTTACAATTATTATATTTTCCTTGTGGATAGCCTATTTTTTCATTATAAAATTTCTTTCTCTATTTCTAGTAACATTTTTAGCTTAAAGTATTCAAGTCTGATATTAGTAATGCCAGTCTCCCTTTGGTTACCTTTTGCACAGTTTCTATTTTTTCCCTCCTTTGACTTTTAACTTACTGTGCCATGGAACAGAAAATGTTTCACTTGTTGGCAGCTTACAGTTGGATTTTATATTTTTTAACCTATTCTGCAAATCTGTACCTTTTATTTGAATTCTGTCATCTATTTACATTCAATGTTGTTGTTGTTATTATTTTTTAAAGGTTTATTTATTTTTAGACAGAGGGGAAAGGAAAGAGAAAGAGAGGGAGAGAAACGTCAATGTGTGGTTACTTCTCATGCGCCCCCTACTGGGGACCTGGCCTGCAACCCAGGCATGTGCCCTGACTGGGAATCAAAACATCAGCCCTTTGGTTTGCAGGCCAGCGCTTGACCCACTGAGCCACACCAGCCACGGCTTCAATGTTATTATTGATAAGGTATGGCTCATATCTGCCTTTTTATTGTTTTTTGTGTGTATTTTGTCTTATTTCTCCATTTCCTTTGACGTCCCTGCAGGGCAGGCCTTCAGGGGCAGGGACTCAACAGAATACCTGGTTTAAGCAAATGTTGTCAATACAGAATGGAGTTTTAGGGATGCCAGGCCTTCCAATGTAGCAAACAAAATTGGAATTGCAGATTTTTTTGTACTTTCTCATTTTTTTTTTAAATTTTGAAAACTCAGATTTTTTAAAACATTGTGGACCACACAAGCGATATTTATTAGGCAAATAGAGGTAAAGAGGAACCGTTTGACACCTCCATTTCCCATATTTGGACAGTCTCAGGACCAACTCCAGTCTGGCATGCTTGTGTTTATGTTGTCTTGCCTAAGTTCTGCCTGCCTTTAAAGTAGTAGGAAACGGCAATAGTAAACGCTTGTCTATTAAAAACTTTATAATATTCATGCCACTATCTCTTTTCGCCTTACGTTACATTTCAGTTGTCAGGTGGAACGTGTGAGAATCTTATCAGACAACAATTAAATACACCAAGAGCTTCTGAGCGTTGGGGCGTCTGGAGCCAAAGGCATGGATGGGAAACACACGCTCTCTCCAGGGCTAGTTTGGTGGAAGGGGGGCGGGGGTGGGAGCGGTGGCCCAGGGGACGGGCTTCTGCCTGACCCCAGCTAACGTACAGGGTGCTCTTCCAGTTTCCCACTCGCCTGGACTTGGGTTTGTTCTCTCACAAAGCAGAAAGTTCTCCCTTGGCGACCGTGCGGCCCCCTCCACGACTGAGGCTGATGCTGGGGCGCCGTGGGACCCCCCTAAGAAGTATGTCGCCATCAGTGCAGCATGTCTGAGGGCGAACAGGGCAGGGTGCCCATCATTCACTGTCCTAAAAGGAACATCCCCTGTGACTGACACGGCTCCTGGACAGGCGTTTATAGCATCAGGGCTGCATTCCCAGTTTTTCACACCAGGACACTCTACTTCTTCATACACTGTCCTTTTTTTCAGTTTTCCTGTCGTCGGCTGTCACTAACCTCTGACTTGATCCATTCCCCTCTGCTTGCTCTCTCACTGTGGTCTCCTTTGCACCCCAGTGGCCTCGTCATCACCTGGGTGACCTTGGGTGTTCCTTGGTATCTTAACTGAACTTACCACGAGTCTCTGTGGATATGAGAGTCTTGCAGCCCTTCAGGTAGGACTTGCTCTTTCCCTGCTCCCACTTGGTTTCTATCACCCTGTAGATATAAAAGGATTGCGATTGAAATGCTATGAAATGTTCTCACCGCAAGTGCCTGAGTGCACAAATCTGGTTAGCTCTCCGATGGCAGCAATTCCGCCTGCCTCTCAAAGCCATAGATGTGTTTTGAAATTTTCACATTTGATTTATAAACAAAAAGTCTCCCTTGACTTTATCCTCCTGTTTTTCACACTTGTTTTTCTTCCTAAAGAATGAAAAATAACAGTTGAGGAATGTAGCCTAGAATGAAAATAACACAGTCAGGGAAGCAGACTGAATAAAAATCATGTGAACCATTCCCCCTTGAAATAACATTAATGTCTCATTGGATCTGACACAATTCAGTGACTCTCTAATTGAAGGCGGTTCCCCACCACGGACTGTGCCTGCCCTGCCTCGCGGCAGCCCCGGGACTGGCACAGTCTGTTGGAAAGTGGGGCGCCCTGGGTCAAGCCGGTGAGGGATTGTTTTTCCCCTGATTTGAAATACTCTTGCCAGTGTCTGTGAGCTCTAGGATAATATTTTGATTTGCAATTTTATATTGATTTTAATTTGCTTCATTATTTTCTTGGGGTGGTTGAGGAGATGTATCAAACAGAAACATACGTCATGAGAAGTAGGAGGCCTTTGTGAGCTGGCACTAGACCTGGTGGGTTTTCTTTCTAGTCATGCTTTTAATGGCTCCCTGCTCTGCCAGCCTAGTTTGTGTCAGCAAAGAGAAAAGGAGGGCAGAGAGCATTCCCTGAAGCAGTCTTGACAGGGCGTGCAGGGGTGCACCTGTGTGAGCAAGTGACTGATGCCCTCCTGGTCCCCCGGCGGGACAGCCTCTCATGGGCTCCCCAGTGCTGCTACGTGCGAAGGGGAGGAAGCGAGCTGATGTCCTCTGCTGTCCACACAGCTCGTTGTTGCTCTAGAAAGGCTTGTACACTCTCATAACCCTCTGGAAGACTGCATGGTTAGGTAATCGCTGATTAAATTGCTTGTATGAAAAGTAGTTGAACAAATAGGTTTTCCAAGTGATATAGTTCCTTCTTAAAACATGTGGCCCTTCATTTAAAGGGAACAGAGCTTCTCAGGTAACCTTTTGGTATTTTTTTGAGGTATGGAATCTGGAAGATTCTTAATGAAGGACGTGTATCTGGTATAGTGTATCTGGTATAGTGTCATTACTTGGTAAGCATTTATTGAATGGATGATGAAAACTAACTTTAAAAATGGAGGTTTTTTATGATCTGAGAAAAACACTACTATTTTTAAGCCAAAGGTAAAAATCAAGAATGAATTTTGTGCAATATTTTTGTTATCTTCTGAGTACGTGATAGGGTTGTACTTTCCCCCAAAAGTAAGGCCAAACAAATTGCTGTGACCAGTGGAACATGGAAGGTTTAAGAACCGCTGCCTAGTTCATTTCTCCCCTCCCTGTTGTGGAGACTTTGGAAGTGTTTGTTGAAGCTCTTTTTCATCCCCTGGAGTATTTATGGGAAGCAAAGCACTGCCAACCAATTAGACATAGAGCATGAATGAAAATAAATTGCTTTAAGGTCCTGGTTTAGATGTAAATATTGGACTATAACCTTGTTTTCTTGAAATCTACAGACCTCTGAGTCATCAGCCAGTTTGTCACAAAGATCTACAGGAAATTCCTCCTCCCAGTGGGCCCGGAGGAAACCCATCCTGGGAGACCCTGGAATCTGTGTGGCATAGTCCTGGTGATTCTCCTTGTGAAAGCTGAGGAGATGCCAGGGGTTCCGTCCCTTCAAATAACAAAAATTGTGCTTTCTGGAATATTTATGCTTTGTAATACAAAACACCTTGTCAGTATAAAGAACACACTTGAAAAAGTCATGATTTTTTCCTCAGTTTTAGCAAAACTATGTTTTCAGATGAGTTGTCCTAAGCCAGGTATTTTAGGCTTTCCTGGATTTTTGGTGGGTTGTGTTTGCCTATCTCCTTGTATGTGTATGAGAGGCAGATTATTTTTGTGAGTGTCTTGTGGTCACTAAAATAAGGAGAACTAAAACTAAATGCTGGAGGCACAGACTATAAAGAGCATAATGAAACTAAAAGCACTGCATGCCAAAGCCCATGGGGTAGGACCAAAGTTGTACTTTTGGGCAAATACGTCATTTTAAATACAATTGTATCATGTAACACTTAGAAATAAAGTAAACTGATGTTCAACTTGAAAAGTTAGAAAAGATTGTAAGTCAAATGTATAGGAGTCATGAAAATAATGAAAAAAATAATAGATAAGTCTAAGAGATGTTACTGGAAAACAAGACATTACTAACTGCTCACAAGTCTCTTGCAGAAAAAAACAAAGAAATCACACTCACTGAATTAGTAACTTTAACTGTGTTATATATTATAGTCAGTAATTTTTAAGGGGCTATGTCAAGACAGAAGGGATTAAAGATGTAAGAGAAATGGGTGATTTTTTGAGGAATACAAATTAAATAAATTCACCCAAAACACAATACAGTTGATCACACAATAGTTATCCACAGTGGGGTGACACCGGGCTGCCATTTCAATGGATCGACCGCTTCAAATTAATTATAAATGTGTAAATTCATGTAAGAAAATTGTTTCAGAACACTTGAAAACGGTTAAGTGCCCTTTATGGAGCAGTATTACCTGAGAGCACCTGGGCGGAGTCTGACAGGCTGAGCAAACACCAGCGCTGGTGGTGACACTGAACCCAATGAACTTGGGCCCTTCAAAGCACCTTTGATGGACTGGGTGTCTGCGTCCCTTGAGATTTGTAGGTTGGAACCCACTCCGCACAGGGATGGATCAGTAGGTGGGGACTTGGGTGTTGCTTAGGACACGAGGTGGAGCCCACATGAAATTTCTTCCCTTCTTCATCTGAGGACACAATGAGAAGCTTCCTAAAATGTAGGACTAGAGAAGATGTGTCATACCCCGGACTGGCCTGCTTTTAGCCCAGTAGGGTTCTTCTGATGTCGAAGTAAAGTTTGTAGATCTGGACTTGAAGCCTTGGATTCAAGTTCTGGAATGACCAGTGATGAGCGTTTAGCTTGTATGACTCTTGGCAGTCCTCGTCTGCAAACTCTGGGCTATAGCAATAATTTAATTTTGGAGATGTGGATTATCTTTTTAGTATAGCATACAGCTTCCTTTCTTACATTTGATATCTCATGATTAATGGTGAAAATGATAAATTAACAGATAAAAATGACAATAGAATATTTGGTGAATTTTCAGTAAGCAGATATTAAGCATTCTGCTGTTCCAAGTTTTTTTTCTTCTGTGCAATCTCTGTATTAATTTATCTGTTTGACAGCACATTTTGGTTTTGAAAAGGTCATCCATTTCCAAGATATTTTTGAGGCATATTCCCTTACTTAATCTATTTTACTTTAAAATTTGTAGAAACTCAATTTATACTAAGTGATTAGAGGAAAAAGTCTCTGAGAATAGGTTGCTCATCATTTAAATAATTGTAATAAACATATTAGCACTCTGGTTTATAATAAATACTCTGACAGCCCTTTCTTTGAGGGAACGCTGTGAAAGGAGGCACAGGCGTGGTTTGCTGTGCGGCCATCGCTCCACCTCATTCACACGGACGCCTGAGAGCATCGCACCATCAGATGCTGTCTTCCCCGTGCGGTGCCCAGAGCAGCTGCCCTTTGAAAGTTTTAATTTATCCATAGTTATCTTTCAAATGCACATTAATGCAAACTTTTAAAATAACACACACACACACACACACACACACACACACACACACACACACACACGAATAAAACACGGAAATTACGACGAGGTTGCTCCGAGGCAGACCGCCCTCTAATCTGCCTCAGGACCTTCTTCCTCCGTCACCTTCTGAATTACCTCTCTCCGTGGGCGTGACTCCCGCGCTCTGAGTCACTGACTCTTCTGTGACGGGGGCGTCCTAGTGACAGCCCCGCCTGTTCCCTCAGCGCGCCTGTGGGGGCCGCGGGCTCCCGTGTGGATGCGAGGGCCCGCGCCGCCCGCCGAAGGCGGGCCTGGCCGAGAGCCGTACAGAAGAGGAGTGTGCGTCCCTGGACTCAGTCATCGGGGGCTCCTTTGGGAAGCAGTGGGCGTTTCATCCAGCTCAGCCTCCTTAATGTGTGCAAGGCCCAGGATGCTTGGTGCGGCCGTTTGTTAGGAGCAGCCGCCGCCGGAGGATTCATCACCATAATGACCCCAAGACCCAGGAAAATCAATAGCTACTTCCCAGCGCCAGATCCTTATCCTCCCCGGCTTGAGCGATGACGATGGCTCCTGGGGGCCTTGCCTGTCACAGGGCCGAGGCCACGGGCGTGCCTGGTGCGCAGGGTGCGGGGAGTCACCGCGGCGTTCCCCGGGCCTGCGGCTCCGTCCTGAGGGGCGGTGCGGGCTTCCGGGGACTTTGGAGCTTTTCTTCTAGTTAATCTGACCATTTTTCTCACACAGCGTGGCTGCTGTGAAAGAAATTGGAGCTGTTACAGCCCGTGCCCTGAAACAGTTTGTAAAGCGTGAGATGGGAGACAGGGAGCCAAACCCAGCAGGCCGGTGATTGCCTGGAAAGCAGGCTGCGCGCGCTCAGTGCCCGCGCTCGGGGCTGCGCCTCTTCCCTGAGAAGACGCCCATGTCAGGCGCTACCCCGCGGCCCGGGCGTCTTCGGGGTGGCTGCTGGGGCTCCGGTCGCAGCACCGAGGCTTGGGACGTCGCGTTCCCCACTGTTCTGTGTTTCTCCAGATGGAAATCGAAATTAACGTGACCGCTTATCTTGGGCTCGATGGGTGAGCGGCGGGAGCACCTGCTCGGCATGTGCACCCTGCGTGCCTGCGTGCCTGCGTGCGTGCGCGTGCGCGTGCGCCGTGCCCGCAGGGGGAGCGGCTGCCCTCTGCTGGGCGGGCCTGCACGGGGAGAGCTGCTCTCTCCGGAAGGCGCCAGTGCCTGACACGCTGGGCCCTGCACACGCAGCCGGTGTCTGGTCACGTTGTCTCCCTTGAGGAGGGTGACTCTGCATCCCTCCGCACGGGAGCGGGTCTGAGAGTCACCTAGGCTGGTGCGCAGCCCTGGTCTCCCGCAGGGGTCAGGGCGGGGCTCTCCCCTGGGGGCGCGCGGGGGGTGTGGCCAGCCCCAGCGCGCAGGCGCTGCCCTCAGTCTGGGAGCCCCCAGCCTTGCCGTGGAGGGAGGGGCTCCCGACGCAGGTCTCTGTGCTCACGGAGGTCGCACATCCAGACCTGCCACTGCCTGTTAGCACTGTTGCCAGTGTCGCAACTTATTTATACTTGGTCAAAAGAAAGAAGGAAGGTCCAATGCAGGGGAAAGACAACATTTTTCTCAGTAATTATAAGTATGCAGTTCAAATGGGTTCAAGCATTGTCCCAGGTATTTAAAACAACATACCCCGGTATTCGTTAATTCTGAAACCGACGAGTACCGAACTGTTTACAAGCAATCATGAGACTGACGTGTTGGCCTCTGTTTCATCGTGGGAAGGGAGCGCTGAACGGCGAGCACCCGCGGAGTGCTGGATCACTTTTTCTCTTCAAGATTTGAGGGGTACAGGGTTTGACGAGCTCTGAAGCCGACGAGTACCGAGGTGTGACTGTACTTAATGTTCACAAGTATCGTGTAAGAGAAATACTACCGTTACGATGTTAGACTTCTGGAATAGCCAGAGAAATTCAGGAATGGCAATCAGTAAGTTCAGTGAGCAATACCTAGAAACCACATTTTTTGGTCTGAAAGCCTATATTCCTTTTTGGCGTCTTAAAAAAGAAGAGGCTTTTAAAAAGACAGTTCAACTCCCCCGAGCTCTTCGCTTATATTAAATAATAAAAAATAACCAAATAACAGTTTGCAAATTTCAAGCAAGACCTCAAGAGCATTTTGGGTGCCCCTCAAAGTAAATTTACATTTTCAGCATTATTGCCTCTATTTCATTTTAAAAGTTTGTCTTCCACAGTCTTTCAGTAAGAGAACAAAGGCAGAAGGCACCTTAGCAAAGAGAAAGTTGTGGAAACAAAAATCCAGCGGGTGGAGGGGCCACTGTTCTGGACTGAGCGCAGGACGCAAGCTCTGAGCAGCCACCCGCACCTCCAGGTGTGTGGTTTCCCTGAGAGGTGGAACTTAATTACCGCCCATGACCCTGCAAGCTCAGGAATGTTCTATCTGTCAACGTCCATGAGCTGTGTTAATGTTGGGGAAAGAGAGAAACGTTGACTGGAGCTACTTGGTAAAAAACTAATCAACACACATTCCAGGAAACATCCTCGGTGGTAAGGGACAGGGATCCTGACCGAATAGAGCCTCTGTGCCCAAGTGGATGGTTCGTATTTCTCCTGGGGTTTCAGTGCTCGGTTTTGTGTCTCCTTCCCTGTCAGCACGCACGTCCCGTGTTTCCGTACTGCCAACACACAGTGACGGTGTGGTCAGTCGGATACCCGTTCTTGTAGTTGGCCCTCATAATGCAACTTTATCAGTACAGTTAAGGTCAGTGACACGTTAGCTTTATACAAGACATTAGCCAGTATCCCATTGTAATTTGCTGTGTGAATAAGGATTACTGTTGTAAATTGTTTGTGTCATGTTTAGCTGCCATAAATTATCCTGAAGCCAAAATCAATGTGAACTCCGAACCATGCACGCTGCTGATTTTTGAAATTATTAATGCCAGTACAGAGTAAAAAAAAATGCAGCCGTCTATGTTTGGTTGATCATTTCTCTATAGATTACTGTCAGTCTTTCCCTCTAAGCAAGTAGCATAGGCTCTGCCAGAGTTTGCCTGATCCAAAGGGAAGAGCAGTTATAATTAAGAGTAATGACAGTAGCAACAGTGAAACTCTTATTAGCTATGCGGTCGTTCTTAACGTAGTTTCATTTCAGTAAAAACGGCCAATGTTAGGAATCTCAGGGGAGAGGTGTGGAGGCATCTTGGGTCCTGAGCTATCAGAACGGGAAATACCAGGTGATCCGGGCCCCTTTTGGGAAACACAGGCTCAGCTGCTCCACTTACAGCCCCGCGGGGACCCGTTTCAACGTGCAAGTCACGTTAATTCTTACCTCCCTCGTAAATGTGCGTGTTTGAAGCGTCGCCCCAGTTGTGAAATGTGGCTTGGAGCAGCCCTAGATAGCTTCGCCAAAAATAGGTTCCACTGCGGGGTCTTGTGCTTCGGGTTCCACGTTCACTCCTCCATGGGTCAGCTGTGTGGCCTGGGAGAGTTGTCAGCGAGAACTACCTGTCCTTGGGGCGTCTCCGCAGGGCTGCCATGGGCCTTCGCTAAGGCAGTCTGACCAGAGTGCTGAGACTTAGCAGACGTCTAAAAATGGAGAGTCCCGCAATTGTTTAAATGACAAGCGCTCTTATAGAAAGTGGCCAAAATGTCACTCTTTTGCATGTAATCACTGTCATTTTAATAACCTGTGTTTTTAGTACCATTGTTTTATTTATTATTCATATCAGCTTTAAATTTATTCCTGTTCGTACTTAGCCTTGCAGTAGCCAGATTGCGTCTGAAGTCTGGGTTCCCTCCAAGCCACTCTCTCACATGTCCGTCTGTAAATGAAGGCGTCGGCGTGGCTAAGAAGGACGTCTGTGGTCATGCCAACCTCAGAGTTTTTCACGTCTAGTTCTGCGCTGTCACTTGGCTGTTTGTGTTATGAGAGAGAAGTGTTGTATGATCTGTAGTGACGTGATTGATCTTCATTTTCACTTAAGTAAAGACATAGTGAGCTGCTTTGAAGTGGAGTAATACTTGTTTATTCAAAATCCATGTTCCATGGTCTGTGACAGGGACCAGGTCTGTGGGGAGGCCACGGAGGAGAAAGACCAGGAACAGCACTGACGCTTGTTTGGCACGCTCTATCAAACAAGCTAAATGCCCTGCATGGCAGTGTTCATATTTGTAAAATGATCTCTACCAATGCTACAAGGTCACGCAGGATTGCATGATTAAATGAACATTAGATCACTTTATTCTGTAACATGTTACCGCTGTCAGGCCATGCTCTTAAATGAGGAATAATGAATCCCAATTTAAACTGAAGGCAGGGACTCATACTTGGGATACAAATCAGAGCAGCGCTATTCACAACAGCCACGAACAGCTCAGATGTTCTTCAGCAGAGCATTTCTTGAACATTCAAGAAAATGAAGGGTATGTGTACTAAGATTTAGTAATCTTAGCCTGAAAAAGGCGAGACGTTCTGATACATGCTACAAACATGGGCAAAAAACACTTGCTGAAGTAAGATGGACACAAAAGGACACACATTGACGTGAAGTTTGTTCTGTGTGACGGACCTGGAGGAGGCAGATTCACGGCAAGAGAAAGTAGAGCAGAGGCTCCCGGGGCTGGGGGTCATGGGTGAGGGGCGCAGAGTGCCTGCGGCGGCGGCGGCAGTTCTGCGGGCGGGCGGTGAGGGGCAGTGCGCGGCGCTCTGGATGCACTCACTGCCACTGTACATTTGACAACAGGTAAAATGCTACATTTTTAAAAATACATTTACCACAACAAAATAGATCAAGAGATTTTTAAGAAACCAAAAATTGCGTCCTAGAATACTGAAAACCTACTTGTCTGAGGTCCATTGCCAACGGCCTCTTTCTTTTATGGAGTAACGAGCTGTGTTTATGTAACGTCGTAACTGAGTCCGAGCTCAACGTGGGGACACATTGGAAGTCTTGGGTGAGTGGCTTTCCGTTTGACCCAGTTCCTTGCCCTGGGCGCCGTCCTCCATCTCTGGCTGCCGTTCTACAGGCCGGAATGGCCAGCGCAGCAGCCCACGCCGCAGCCTGACACGCAGAGGAACTTCCCGTGCAGGAGCTGTGTTGCCTGGGAACGGCCGCTCTGAATTGACAACACCCCTGCAGAATCTACACAGACGTGTGACTTCCTGGACACATGCCACTGGGACAGTGGTGATGACCGGGCGGAGTCTCCTGCAGGAGTGCTGGCCGCGGGGACAGAATCGGGCTCCGTGGTCTGTCTCTGGAGCCCAGACTGTCAGCGACAAAGGGTGAGAGGGCAGACAGGACAGGGGAAGGGGAAGGACGTGGAAACCAGCACCAGGACAGCGCTTCTGCACCGGGGTCTGTGGGTGCTCCCACGGCCATTCTGCTTCGAGTCCTGGTCACTCCGCAGGGACAGGCTGTGCGGTGCCTCTTTCCCCGCTTGGCTGGGTTCCGCGGTGGAGAGGATCCCCTTCCCTCCCGCGCTCAGCGTGTGCCTCAGACCAGAGGCACGTGTTTGGAAGCCAAACAGGCTGTCCAGCCATTAGGCTGGGTTTCTTGGGTATGTTTTTCATTTTCCTGGCACATTGCTATCAGGGTGGCGGTGGCATTGTTACTCTGATCTGAGCATGAAGCGCACGCGTGCTTTGCGTGTGCATGCTCTCACGGGGGCTGCGGCGGGCACGACTAGATTAAGTCACGCTCCGTGAGCAGTGCAAGGCGAGTGCAGGCAGCTTGGGGGAGTAGCCCCGTTTAGCGTGGGCTCGGTCACCATGCCTGGCTGTGGCCAGTGAGGCCGCGTACTGGCTCCCTGGAGCGGCTGGCCTGCGCACAGTTCTCAGACCGAGGTCAGTTCCTCAAGGCGCGCTGGCCGCCTCTGTGCTTTCGGCACTTGGTCTGAATGATCCTTTGTGGCGCAGGCCTGTCCTGTTACATCTGGGCTGTTTGGCTGCATCTCTCCCCACTAGATGCCAGTAACATCCCTCCTGAGTCACGGTGGGAGTGGGGCTTCCCTTGAAGACACGGTGGAGTGGTGGCCATTGTGTTGGAATTGGTCCCGTGTGCCAGGTCTGAGGCACTGGGCAGTAAAGGTATGGTGCCCGCAGGTAAGAACGCAGACTCGGAAGCTACGAGAACACCATGTCTGCGGCAGTGCGGAGGCAGCTGGGTCTCTCTCTCCTGAGCCTGGACCCCCCCGCCACATCACCAAGCCTTGTTGGACCTGGGCTATTACAGGACAGCTCCCTGCCTGTAAGGACGTATGACACCTAGGTAATTTTTTCAAACTGTTTCGAAGGCAGCGCTGCCTGCCTGAGGTGCAGGTAAGCCCTTACTGATTCTCAGTGACCTAGGGAAATTTCCAGGTGCTGTGAATCATCCAGTCCTGGGAACAAGCGTGCGCGTGCATGTGCGAAGGGTGGAGCTGCTTTCCAGGAAGACCACAGACGTTGCCCATTGTAGACACTGCCGGAGATGTTCGCATTCTTCACGTACTTGTGCGTGGATTTCCAAATGGATGGCTGTTTGCTTCACAAGCAGACAGGAAATCAATCCTGGAAGTTATTGTGTGTGGAGCTCAATTCAGCCCATTGTAAAATATTATTTCCTTCATCTGCTTTATGCTGCTTAGTTGCTGTTTCATTCTTCATGGTAATAGCAAGAGGCTCAGCGCCGCTGTAAACATGCTCTGGCCTTTAAGGGGCGTCTCAGGGTTCAGCTGCCCTGCGCCCCGGTGGCCCGTGGCTGCAGAAGAAAACCAAGTCGTGGAGTTTCCCTTCAGCGTTGGGAGTGCTCCCTCAGGTCACGGCGTGAGTGCTGGTTCTGACTTCAAAGTGAGCCACGCGGCTGGTCTCTTTCTGGCCCGGGGTTGACAATGGACGTCGAGGGGAACCCACATTCCCGAGGGCCGGGGACGGGACTGGCGACTCACCTGCCCGGAGCAGGGAAATGGATGTTCCCAGGGGAAAGTGGGGGCTGCCCTGGGGGCCTCCCCGCATTCTGCGGTCTCAGATCTCATCACTCACGCACAAGTTCCCTTCCCACAGAGCGGCGTTCCCACGTTCCGGGCATTTGTGTGCCGTCTCTGCTGTTGTCTGTTTACCGCTGGCCATATATCAAAGGGACTTTTAACTAACTGTGGATGTGAAGAACATTTGTATCAATGATATAAATAGAAGAGAAGCTGCCATAAATGAAAATAAATGTAAAACAAATACACAAATACAGACGCATAACGTAAACATGCATAGGTTTAACCTAAAGTGGTCAGAAAAGAAACCTGAAGTTTGCGTACCGCCAGGAGTCCCGTGACCACCGTTCGGAAAGCTCCGAGGCCTCCAACCCCTGGTTGTCCCGGGTGACGTTCTGGTTCAGTGCCCTCACCACACTGCCCCTTACATTCAAGCCATTTACAGTCAGGAGCAGCTTTTCTGTCAAGGGACAGGTTGAGCCCCGTAGGCCTCAGACCGTGGCTCCCTCACCCTAGACTCTGTACGTCACTCCCCGCTCGCGCCGGTGTCCTGCGTGTTGGAAGAGGGATGAGGGCCACCAGGAGCACAGGCCCGGGGGCAATGGCAACGCTGATCGTCGCCCAGCGCGGTGCCGCACGGTTCCGGGGGCTCGCAAACTCAACGTTCTGCTTCACGTTCCCAGGAACTCTGAGGGGGGTTTTTCGTTCACCCATTTTACTGATTAGAAAACGACGATTGTAAGAGGAGTGGCTTTGGCCTGTTTTGTGAGCCAGGGAGACCGGACAATACCACTGCCCTGAGCCAGGGCGGGCAAGCGGAGGTCCTCGCTCGTGGACACCCGCGAGGGCAGCCCTTGGCTCATGTGGCAGGCTCAGGCCTGTTTCTGTCTCCTCTTCTCCTAAATCTCACCCACACCCGCCCTCGCCCGCTGCGGTGGCACAGGGCGGGGGCCTGTCCAGGGACCCCGTGGAGGCTGATCTCTTCGGTGAACCGTCCTCGTGACGGTAGCTCAGCGCAGCGTGCGCAGCACAGCCTCTCGGGTTTCTAACCTCAAGCGGACAAGCGGCCCGCAACAGCATGCGCCCTCCGTCCTCAGTCCAGTCGCCGATCTGCCGCCTCTTACGGTTCTCCCAGCCCCTGCATCTTCCAGGCAACGGCCCCCGCAATCAGACTCCAGGAGACGGCTCTTCAGGCGGGACTGTCCAGGTGGCGGCGCCTGGGTCACCTTGCCAGGGAGCCCCCTGCACCGTGTGCGCCCGTCATCCTAGACAGAGCTTCTCCTCCTGGCCGACGCTGTCAGCTTTATGTTGCAGTGGAATAAATGACACGTGTCCGCACAGTCTCAACTTCTTTCTCGCTTTGTGGAAACTGCAGGGCCCCGTTACCGAGAGAGAACCATGTTGGAGCAGAGCTGCGCCCTAGGCCCCAGGACAGGACTGTGTGAAGCCTGTGACCCTCGCGCTGGGCTGCTGTTCTCTGCGTGTGCATGGGGGGCCTGGGAGCGATCTCTGGGGTTGCGGTTGCTCAGCGTGACGATGATGAAAGAGGCAAATGACCGTCTGTCTGCAGGTAGCAGGGCAGCGGGGTGGCGGGCGCATCCCGCCGTCTTTTGAAAAACGCAGGGAAATGTCATCTCTTCTTCGCGCTGTTTTAATAACCCAGATGTTAATCCTAAATTATGTCAAGCAAAGCTAATGGAAGCCCTGGAAGTAAAGATGGATAATTTACTGTCACCTGGCCCACAGGAAATTCAGGCTGGGTTTTGACCACCTGTGAAGGGAGTAAACACCCACGAGAAATGCACGCTGACCCGGGGAAGGAACACCCGTCAATGGCCTAGGTGGATCGGACGGACGTGAGCAAGGCCCTGTTAGAACGCGGACAGTCATCGGAGGCCCCCTCTCCGCGCTCTCCGCACGCTACCCGCCCATGCTGAAGCCATGTAATAACAGGCGCCGTTGACGGAGTGCCGGCTGTAGACCACGCCGGTCCTGTGAAGGCTCTCATTCTGTCTTCACAAGGACTGCGCCAGGGCGTGAATGTTGTTCCTGCCCCGCAGCCGAGGGAGCTGAGTCTGCAAGGGGCTAAGCGACGCGTGTGCCCGGAGCGGGCACCCGCCAAGGCTGGGCCTCCCGCCCGTCTCCCGAGCGCAGGGGTACCCGCTGACTGTTCAAGGCGCAACATGCAGGAGGTCACAGCAGACTCGGCCCCGGTGGTGGCCCTCTCGCCTGTGTTGCGAGGTGCACGCACGCCTGACCCCAGGGAAAGGGAAAGAGACTGTTAGTGAGGGAGGTGCTCTTCCCTCCCTCGCCCCCCGCCCCGCCCCCCGTGCCTGTGAGAGCTGAAAGGGCTGGAGCGGTCTCACTGGCTTTTTGAAATTTTTCATTAGAGTTGTGTTCAGGCTTTTACCTGTCACTTGGAAAGGATTGTTTGGTCCTGAATCAGTAACGAGCTCTCGGTTAAGTTCTGAGGGGGGAGGGTTCGATCAGGACTAAACCAGGGAGGACTAGGTCCTGTTCTCTGTAATGAAACCTTCTCTCGGGCCCAGGCCTTGCCCCGGCCGCCTCGCCTCGGTTGCTTTTTGCCGATAGGCCCTCCTGGGTTCCGGCTCCTTGTGGTGTAGGACGGCCAGGCCCTGGCGTTGTCACCTGCCGGCTCGGTCACAGCCCCGGGACCCAGTCTTCCTCAGCAGGGGGCGATTCATCCGTTAGCTCATTTGTTCACATGTCCGTTTCCTGTCTGTTCCCACACGCGAGTGTTGGGGGTTTATAGTAAAAGCCATAGCTGAAATTTAACCATAACTGAAATCTATTACAATCGCAGGTAAATGATACAGATGTAACATTGGATGATTTACTACGTTTTCAGTGATTTTAAAAATAATCGAGATTACGTGCAGGCTGTGAGCGAGGCACTGTCCTGCGCACAGCTGACCTCACGCTGCCTCCTCCCTGAACCGTCCGAGGCGGAAGTCCGGTGCCGGTGCAGGTGCTGGCTGTAAGCGTGGGACGCTGAGCGTGCAGGAGGTGACGAAGCCAGGGGCGCCTGTGCAACCGACTGCAACGGCGGCGGCGCCCCCGCTCTGTAGGGCCGCACGGGGCGGGGCGGCCAGGAATCACTGGGCTCCGTGCCGCCGTCGAGGCCTGACTTGGGGGCTGCCTCCCTGGTGCATCCCTGCGCACGCTGCCTCTCTGAGACGGGAGAGTCTAACTAGGTCCCTGCTCCCCTGATAATGTACGGCTACACAACTCTTTGTTTCCTGTGAGATATAAATAAGTAACTCAATTATAAAATCAAGGATGTTTCAATATCTCCCTAGGTGCCTAGACATGTCCTTTTAAGAGTAGTCATGACCATACCCTGTGGAATGGCACGCACTTTGGTGCCTGTCTTTTCCTTTCCTTTGGTCGGTGAGTGGGCTCCACTCGGTCGCTGGCCGCACAGGTGAGGAGCATGCGTTGTAGACCGGGTTGGGCCTGGCTCTGCAGCTTCACACTGAAGAACGAGGCGCGAGGGGGCAGGTGGCCCCGTCCCACAGCGGGGGCGTGTGCGGGCGTGCGGCGTCGGGGACCGCTGGGGGGTGGTCAGCGTCATGCCGGAAACACGCCAAGAGTAACGGGGCACACGATCCCTTGCGATCCTGACATACTATGGTTTTGTTCAAAGGGTTATTTAAAAAATGATAGTTTGTTACTTCCTTACGTTCGTTTTGATGACTTTTGGCTTGCTTACTTGTTTGTTTGTTTGTTTGTTTGGGGGAGAGTGGTGGAGTAGCAGTTTTCTTTGGACAGCAAACCCCATGAAATTAGGAACCTTGTTCTCTTTCTTTTCCCAGTAAATTTCTTTGAGCAAATGAATAAATGCAAATATAAAAGCTAATGGTCTGTAATAGGAAAGGAACAGCTGACTCTGATTCATACGCATGAGCCAGGAAAACTGGTAGGTGGAGTTTTCCCCGCAAGTAGATGGCATGGGGGGAGGGCGGCAATTCCTCTCTTCTAGATGTTTCCCTCTGTTTCGTCGGGCCCGTCGCTGGGACGGCACAGCGTTCTCAGCCAGCCCCCACTTACCTGCCACGGACGGACTCTACCCCGGCTCACGCGGGGGGACCGGCTGTTGAGGCCGTCGGCCAGGCAGAGCGACAGCCGTGTGAGAGCAGAGGACGGGGTCAAACCTGACCGCACGGGGACTGGACGTGTCGAGTCGGGAGACGGGGCTGCTCCCCGCCCGCGCCCCCTTGTTCCCGCCCCTCGTTTCTCAGGTGGACAGTGGGAAGGGTGTATGCGACCGGAACCTGCCCTTCTCAGAGTATCTTGGGCTCCCTTTTCCTCTCAGCCGATGTATCTTTGCCAGTATTTCCGCCTGGACGTGCCGGGGCCTCCCAGTATTGCCATTCAGAATCCGCAAGAGAGAGGACCTGCTTGGCCTCCTGGGGTCGGTGTCGGGGGCGGGGCTGAAGGCGCTGCCCCGGTGGCCCAAGCCGCCTCGCTCCTGGGGCCGGACGTCCAGGAGCTCCGGGCGGCAGCTCCTGAAGGAGCCGAGGCTGACCCCAGGCCTCCGCGGGGCCCGTGTCCGACGGCCCGCCCCTCCCAGCCCGCCCCCTTGGGCATTCTTCTTTGCTGCTAGGCAGCTCACCTGGTCAATAGACTCGGGATAATGGCGCAGTGCAACAAGCAGAGGGGTGAGTTTAGGGCGCGGTGTCTCGGACAAAAGGCAGATATTTGGCAGTCCGCGTTGTCGTGGGTGCGGGCTCTGCTTCTTGTGTGCACGGCCACCTTTGAGACTACGCGTGCCTTCTGAGAATCCTTGCCGGCGTCCCTGCGACGCTGGCGGGGTGTGCCATGCGCTGAGTGCCCGACTCACTGCCTAGAGTGCATTGCGTCAGTCAGTTGTCAGCTGTTCTTTGAGGCTGAATAGTGACATTGTCCGCACTTTACAGGTGACTCGGAGGCTTGTGTTAGTTAGTGAATTGCTCAAGATCACGTGGCTCGTAAATAATTGAACCAGTAGCTCATCCCAGGCCTCTGCCCCAACTCTGGCGCTTTTAAACAGGAGGAATGTAATTGTTATTTAATTAATAAAGTTAGAGCCTGAGTTCTCATTTCAAGTTGGTGTCATTCCATTGGGTAAATGTAATATTCACTGTCCTTCTGTAAAGAATATACGTGCATGCGTGTATGCCTATATATACCAAGTTTCTAGTAATAGTTGAAACGGTGAAAACTTGACCAAAGTTTTCTTTTCAGGGTTACTATCATTTTAACGGTGGTTATTGATCTGTAAGTTGGAGTTGCAAATGGCAACAAAAGCTGTGAACAGAACTTAACCTTCTTACCTGTACGGACCCTTAATGTGAGGAAAACGAAACCAGGCTTTGAGGTGGATAATGGACTCCTGTAGCCCATTCATACGCATGCAGCTGGTGTACAGCCACATTCAAATAAAACAAGTGGGGCTGCGTGTATGGGTTTTTTTGTTAACTTGAACGTAGGGCTTTTATATTTCATAGGAATACTTCTTTACATAATCGTTTGCGGCCCTTTATTTTTTGGAGGAATGCATAACAAAAGACTAAAGAAGAAAAATGGTGTTTCTGAGTATATGCGCAATCTGAAGAGCACATGTTTGGCCCTCACCTTCTGGAAGTTACTGACTCTACAGTGGAAGTCGGGGCGGCCAGGCGCCCACTGTAGTGATGAGCGGTTGTGCGGCTTGGCAGGGGAGACCGTAAACTTGATCGATCCTGTATTTGTGGCTGATCAAGAAAATATAATATTTCTGTTCCAATCAAGTATGCTATATTTAAATGTAAGTTAGACTAGACTTGTATAATTAAAGATATTTCTGAGTGGCCAGTCTACATAAATATCTATATTAAATGATATTGTCCATTACAAGAATATTGCAAGACACTGATTTTACTCAGAAATAAAGTCATAAACTAAGTTATAAACTTGGTTAGAGGATGCACACATATATGTAAACATGAAGATATTAAAATACACAGTAATGTTATGCATATATTTTCCTTAGGGGGAAAAATACCACTTCGGGGAAAATACCCCCAGGTACAAAATGCTTTTGCAATGAAAGTTTAACATTGTAGACTTAAGAGAACATATAATGCTGTATTTATGGGGACAGTTTTTGTTTCTTTTTGGTATTGGCACCCTCATTTTACATATTCATATAAAAACAAAAACCACAGGATGCTCCTCCTTCCGTGCTCCCCGTTTCCTTCTTCAAAGCCCTTTGTCAAGTCCCCTCCTAGGCTGTTACCCCTTCCTCTGACTCCGCACCACAGAGGCCGCTGTGCTGCGGGAGCCTCGCACTAACAGAGGCTGCGGTGTTGTGGTCTGTCAGCGGGACGTGGCGGTGGCCGCAGAGCCGGGAGGAGCCTGCTTCCCCCATGACCTGGCTCTTGTACCCCCTGGGGAGCCCCGGCCCCTGCCGCTGATTTGTGTTTCCTCTGAACTCAGTTTAAATGGGAAGAGTCAAGCATCACGTCCGGTATATACAGGCCCATTTGCCCTTGAAAAGGTATTGAACGGTGTGTCTCTGCTCTCGTTCTAGGGACCGTCGCTGCGGGCCGCTCCACGGCCCAGGCCCAAGCCCTGCCGGCAGGCGCCTCCTCCCGCCGGACGTGTTCGCCTCCAGGTGCGTCCCCGTTGATTGGCATCGTTTGGTCTAAGGCAACACTGAGGTTCTGTCGTTACAGAGCGACAGCGTGAGATTGTTTTGGGGAATGTTCTTCTGAAAGGTTGAGGTTGAGGAGGGCGGCGCCGTCGTGTAAACTACGACCCGGGGACAGGAGGCTGAGCCCCCTGCCCCGGCTCCCCAGGGGAGGGCGCTCTGTGGTTGGAGGGGCTGGGTGCCCCACGGCCCCAGAGCCGGGCGTCGCGGCGGGAAGAGGATCGGGAGCAGAGTGAGCGGTGTTGCCGTGTCGCAGGCGGTTTCCCGGGAGAGGCCGGTTTGTCGGTCAGAACAGCGCGAGACGGCGTCCGGGAGGCCCGCGAGGCCCGGCTGAGCAGGTGGAGCCCGCAGGGGCCACCTCGCTCAGTGTCTGTGGCAGAGGCCGCTGTTTGTCCCCACCAGGGACATCTGGAGAAGGGACGCTGGCCCCTGCCCTGTGCCGGGGTTGTCGTGACGAAGCGCCGCGAAGAGGGCGGCTTCAGGCGGCGGCGGCCCCCCTCTCACGGGCCTGTGGGCTGGAGTCGGGGCTGCCCGGCGGGCGGGCGGGCGGGCGGGCGGAGCGGGGCGTCCTTGCCGCGTCTCGCTCCTGGTGGTCGCCCGCTGTTCTTGGAGTCCTTGGTTTGTCGCTCCGTCACCCGGTGTGACCTCGTCTCCGCTTGATTACATCTGCGAAGACCTTTCTCCAAATCAGGTCACGGTCGCCGTTCTGGGGGTTAGGATTTCCGGCTGTGCCTTCAGGGGACATAGTTCATCCGTAACAGCGTTTGTCCCTTGGCAGTGCGTGAGCAATGTCAAGGCCACCCACGGGTAGCCAGGCACCACGTGGAGGGGGTCCCACCGGGTGAGCAGCGCACCCGAGAAGGCGCTGGGTTACTTCACGGGGGCCGGCGGCCATCCAGGCATGGCCAGCTCACCTCGCCTCCCAAGTCGGGGGACAGAGGTGCGCGGCCGGGACACGGACTGAGGGCATCGTGTGAATATCCGTGGGTGACTCGGGCTCTTGAGGAAGATTATTTTTAACACCCTCAATATAAAAAAAAAAAACAGAAAAAATTACTTCACTTATGTCTTACAGGTTTTTTATGAGCCAAGATGGACTAAGGTTTTTGGTTTTTTTAACGACTAGGCATCACTCTGTAACACCGCCCCCATCCCCCCAACGCAGAGGCTGAAAGCAGCCACCGCTTACTTACTCTCTCTCCCGTGTGGGGGGGGGGCCCTGGCATGGGACCGAACCCCGAGTCCTGACAGGCCATGCGCACGCGCGGGGTCGGCACCCGGGTTAGCCTGCGGGCTCTCGGTCCCCAGCGGTCGCCCCTCCCCGTCGTGGCGCTGGCATTACTCCCCGGCACTGGCGCCTTCTCAGAGTTGCTGTTGGCGTCTCTCTTGCCCTCCTCCGACCGGTCCGCCTGCAGTCCGCCCCACGTGAGGCGGGAGGGACGACCTTCCCGAGTCTGAGCGGATGACCGCCGCCCCCGGGGGCTCTCACCGTCCCTGTCCTCCTTGCAGCGACTCCCCGCTGCTTAACGTGGCTGCAGGATGTCCTGTAGTGTCTCGCCCCCTCTTACCTCTCTGTCCTCATTTTTCCCTCATACCCCTCTTTCCAAAGTAGGTTGTGTCAGCCTGAGCTTCTTCCAGTTGTTTAACCACGGCACCGTTCTCTGGTCTCGCTCAACCTGTCGGCTCTCCTCCTCCCGGGATGTGCTCTTTCCTCTGCCACTTTCTTTCATCTTGTTCAAGGAGCTCATTTCAGCACTAGTGGATGCGCCCTTCCTCCAGGAAACCTTCTGTGTCTTCCCCTGCTCTGGTGCCAGCATGCGTTGGGGCCACGGGGTACTGGCCCGGTGCTGTCATTGCTTGCGGGCGGCCTCGCTCCCTCACTGGCCTTCGCCCGGATCTTCCATGCTGTGGAGATCCTGGAACCCAGCAGTGCAGGGACGCGCTCAGGCAGAGCCAGGGGGAAAGGAACGGGTTAAGGTCCCCTCTCCCATCTCAGCTCCTCCGTGTTCAAAAGTCTGGATGTTGAAAGGCAGGGCCCGGCTGCCTTGCCGTCGCTCCGGCCGCACATGAGAAGGGCCCCTCCGCCTCAAGCTGCAGGGGTGCAGCGCCCATTTATTTTGTTCACGCGTCGTCTTTTGTTTAACTTCAGAAGGAGAAGAAACCACTTTGATTTGCTGGCTATACGTAAAGATTAGATGTGTCATGTGACGGCGATCCCAGGTTCTCCCAGGAGCAGTCGGGAGTCTCTCGGCCCCGGGCCTGCGCCCCGCAGCCAGGCGGCTGCGCTGCCCCCGCCGCTGCCCTCGGTGGGTGTGCCGTGGGCTCCGGCACCAGGGCGAGAGCGACGGGGAGGGACAGCTAAGGGGGAAGGGCGCGGCCTAGAGCCAGAGGGTGACGGTGGCCGTGCAGCCCGTTTGTCCGGCCCATCGTGAGCTGCCTAGGTGCCCGTCCTGGGCTGCGTGAGGACAGCTGTGTGGCTGGGACGCGCTGTCCCGGCCTGGCCTCGGAGAGCCTGCCCTGCCGAGCCGCTGGCCGCAGGCCCTGGGCCTGAACGGGCCCTTTCGGGCAGCCGTCGCTGCCACGTAGTGGAAATAATTTGGGCTTTGTGTTCAGAGCTCTGTGCTCAGCTTCTGGCTCTAATGTTTGGGAAGATGAGCTAATCTCACTGATGGGCCTCCCCGCTCTGTAAAATGGAGCCTATAACACGCCGCATGGCCTTGATGATTTAAAGGTGCTTTGTTCATACCGTAAACTTCAGTCCCGCTGCACACCCAGGGGCAACGGAATAGGACGGTCACCTCCCTCTTTCTCTGTAGCGCCCCGGATCATTTTCGTCTCTGTTACGTGACGTTCATCAATTAAGAGAGATTAAGAAATGAGCCCCGATGCGTGCTGCAACTTACGTGAACTTTAAAAATATGGTCATACGGGAGGCCAGACACGCAAGGCCGCATGTTGAATGGCTCCGTTTGTATGAACTGTCCAGATCGGGCGAGGCTGCAGAGTCAGAAGGCCCGCCCGTGGTGTCCCGGGCCTCAGGGGCGGGGACAGTGCAAGTGACTCCTTTCTGGGGGTGGATGTGACCTGGAATTAGGTAGCAGCGATGCTGCGCAGCCTTGGGAATATACAGAAAATCACAGAATTATCCAGTGGACGGTGAAGTTCATGAAGTGTGAATTATATCTCAATGAAGCAATGCATGCAGAAAGGCATATTTTGGGAAGATACAGTTTGTGCCCCAGACATGGTGACTAGAGAATGTGACAAAATAAGCAGACTCCTTGGGCTGCCCCTGCGGTCCCTCCTCAGTTGTCCTGGAAGCCCTGGCGCTGCCCTGTGGCCGAAGGCCCAGCCGGAGGGCTGCCGGGCAGCGAGGGCCGTGGCCCAGGGCAAGGCGGTGGGCGGCGGGGCCACGCGGCGGCCGCTCCCACGTGGGGTCCGTCAGCCGCCCGCTCCCTCGGCCCCCGGCCCCTCCAACCACAAAGGAAGGCACCGCTCGCCATCTCGTGGGGTCATCGTAAGACTTAGGAAGAACAAATGCCAAGTGCTGAAGCGTGGTGCCCGTCGCAAAAGAGGCCCTCGGCAATTGATCCTTTTAAAATTGGTGTTATCAGGCTGGTAAATATTAGGCGGTGGCATTAGGTTTTCGGCAGCTTAACTGTCCCAAGGTTGGCTTTCCTTTTGCTGGCATTTTGCCCCGAAAGAAAAGCATGGCTAGAATGTCGCTCGCACTTGATGAAGTGAATCAGGCCTCGAGGGACTTCCGATGTGGCAGGGAAATAACGTTTAACAGGGAAGAGGTTTATCAGGGCACCTGCGGACAGAGGCGCCCCGGCGGGGGTGGCCTCCCCGCGCCCGTGGGCGAGGGCGACGTCGGAGCGGGGAGAACGCAGCCGCTGCCGGCCAGAGTCTGTTTCCGTTGCCCGCCATTTTTATTATTTATGACGTTTTTAGAATATAATAGCGGGGTTTTCTTTTTTAACCTTTGGCCTTGTCTTAAAGATTGGAATGACGACACAGTGTGGAGATAGAGAAGATAACTGAGTGATTCGGGGGAGTAGATTCTACAGGGTAATATTAGGCAGAGGCTTTTAATCGTAATTAGGAAAGAGCGGTGCGTGACCCACTGCCTCTGACCTGGTGGCCGTGCTGGGCGCCCCTCGGGGACCACGGGAAGGAGCGGCCGTGGCCAAGGCCCGGGGCCCTGTGCTCTCTCAGCAGGTGTTCCCGGGCGTCTCCCTCCCTGCCGCCGGCGCCTGTGTTAGGGTCTGGTGACCCGGCTGCACATACCCGCTGTGAGTGCCCTCAGACCCTCAGTTTGACAGCTATTCGTGTGACATGGTAAACAAGCCCAGGTGTTCCGAGCGCGGAGGTCCCGTGAGGAAAAGGAAGAGAACGCGGGGTGAGCAGCGCAGACGGCGCTGAGCCTCCGCGCCAGCTGGGTGCCTGGGGCTCTGGTCAGTGTGGGCGCCCGAGCTCGTCGAGCCTGCTGACTTGAACTGGGGTCGCGAGGAGTGACTCTTCCTGTGTCCCGTCATGCTCTGGGACACAGTGTTTCCTTCGTAGGAGGTGAATGCCGCCACACCTGCTTACCTTGCGTTAACATTTGCCTGGGGCTTCTTTCCTGCTTTGTTTTCCACCGGGACCTGTCACCAGGGGTGCGTCCCCTGTTAGTAGCACTTAGCTCCCTCTTTCTGATTTATTTTCCCTCTTTCATCCAGAGGGTTGGATTGTTTGCACTGCTTTTGAGTCCTGGAATATTTTAACGTTTTTTCTACCGCCTTACTGTGTGCCAGGGCTTATGGGTCTGCATATGCTGTGTTAGGTTTTGTGTGTCTGCATATTTTGTGTCTTTTTTTGTTTCTGTATATTGCTTCTTTCCCGCCTTCCAATGGACTAACGGACGTTCCTTAGTCCATTCTCCCTTCCTGTTGTTTGTATTTCTCACTCTGTTTCATTTTCGGTAGGCTCCCTTAAAATTTGAGCTGTGCAGGGCCCAATTTAATGATGTGCTCCAATCAAACCTACAAATTTTAACTCTAATTGTGCCATTCAAAATTCCAAGTTACTGTGTGTTATATACATACTCTTTTAGTTCAACTTTATTTTTCCTCCAATTAGTAATCATTGTTTTTATAGTTAATATAGTCGAGGCTTAACTCGCCTAGGTTTTCCTCTAATTTACTATGCATTGGTCATCATTACTTCTAACGCCCCACTTTCTTTAAGTTCAAGTTCATTTTCCCCAATATTTCTGTTAAATTCTCTTCATAGTTAACTGTTTAATGTTTGTTTATCATGAAGTAACGTTCTTTCACTACTATTTTTGTATAATGTTAAAGTAGATTTGGAATTCCTAACTGACAATATTTTCCCACCTCAGTCCTTTGAGGCTATTGTTACATTGTTTTCTATTCTTTGTTATGATGGATAATTAGTCTTCTGCTGGTCAAATTGATCATCTTTTATGAAATCTGTCTTTTTTCTCTTGTTTGCTTTTAAGATTTTTCTCTTTGTATTCGGAGTGCTGCAGTTTCATTATGATATGTTTAATTATGCATTTATTTTTAGTTTTTCTCATGTGATACTTTTCAATTGGAGGACGCATTTTCCTTTTTCAGTTTTGGAAAATTTCTGTTTATCCTTTATGTGAATATTGACACGGAACCTTTTTGTGGATGTCCTTTTCTGCATAGCTAATTACACCTCTTCGGAACCATTTATTCATCCTACCCATAACATCTAGCTCTCATTTTCTATTTTCTCATTTCTTTATATCTCCATTTTGCATTTTGGGCCAGTGTTTCAAATTCCTACTCCCAGGTTTTAAATTCTTTCTCATCAGTGTCCACTCCGCTGTGTGACGTTCTGCATCGGTCAGGGCGGCTCGCTCGTGCGGCGCTGGCGGGCGCCGCCCCGGTCTTCGGGCGGGAGCAGCCCCCGTGCTTCTCCCTCGGGTGGCCCCGGCACGAGCTGCCGCGGGCGCCGCTGGCTGTATTCGCTCAGGGCCCGCGCTGCTGGGGTCACCCTCCGGGAGCAACGCCACGGCTGCTGAAGCGAAGCAAAGAGAGCCCGTGGGACTGTGACCTGGGTCCGGAAGCTTCTTCCCCGAGCGGGCACGTCACGTGTGCGTCCATGTGGTGGGTGACCTCGGGGAGGGCAGGGGACGCGATGGTGACGTTTGCCGGGAAATACAGGAGAACCAGGTGTCTGCGAGGCGCACTTCGTTGCAACCTCAAACGTCCACTGGGCTTTAGGGTTGTCAATAACCATTTAAAAAAATTTCCAGCAGTTCTATTTGGTTTACCTTTCTTTGTTTCTTTTTTCATAATGTTATGTCTTTATGGATTTAATTCCTTTTTACCTGCGCTCATTTCACACTCTCACTTGCGTCCACGCCTACAATCTTTTTATTTCGAGAGCTTACCTCGCGTGTCCTGTAGACTCTTCTGGCTGATTCTTTCTGTGGCACTTTCTTTTCCTCTCCTGTAGTTTTTTCTTTTATATTGTGAGCTCAGGTTAGATATTTTTTGCTGTGTGAAAGCGTGCCCAAGACGTTTTCCTTTTGCTTTCATCGACGTCCTGGGATCTGAAGCAGCCACAGAGCGACCAGCTCTGTGTTCGTGCCCTGTGTTTCGTGAGTAGTATCATTTAGATCCTCTTCTCACACTCGGCGAAACATGGGGTTTCAATTTGCTTGCGGGGGCACATGGACCCCGGGGCGAACAGCAAAGTGCCAGACTCGTTCTTGAGGCCACCTTGCACAGTTTTCTAGTTTCCTTTCGTGGATCTAGGGGATCCCTGTTTTTATCCAGGGGTTTTGATCTATGTTCCCTGGCACAGCGTCTAATGCAGAGTTACTGCCTGGTTCACAGCCCTCAGCCCCCCAGCAAGGCCCGGCCTCTCTGACCACGTGGCCTGACACTTCTTGGGTGGCCGCATCCCTATGTCCTTCATGCCTCCTTCAGAACTCACTCCCACTTTTTTAAGCTCAACAGAATTTGTAAACGTTTAGTTACACTTTATTCATTGTTCTCCTGTTTGGAGGTGGGTGTTGATCTACATTAGCCAAGTCCCCCAAGTGTTCAAAACGCGAGATTTCCACCACCTTATCTTTAAGAAAAGGCACTCAAAACATCATGCCCCACAACGATCTCATGGTTCTCTGACTTCTCTCTCCACCTGAACTAATGGGAAGAAAAAACAGACTGAGTATCAGGTCGCATGGTTTTCTCCTGCTCTGACATGGACCAGCTGTGCGATGTTAGTGAGACCACTGAACTTCACTGGGCTCAGTTTTCTCATTTATAAAATAAGAAGGTGGGACTTGATGCTTTAGATAAATGGCTGCTCTTCTTTAAGCTAAGCAGACTTAGAATTGACAAGTTTTCAGGAAATACCCTACTCTATCCCAATATTCTAAAATTTAATTAGCCACCTGTTTTTACTGGGATTCTTTCTCATTTACAGTACTGCAAAAATTATGTTTATCCTTCTTGGTTTGTGGTATATGGTAAGTAGCCATGTGTAAAAAGCCATCGTATTAAACCCATGGATTGAGTGAATTAGGTCTGCTCACGTGAGGGTCTCAGGAGGTAATGTTAACATCGGGTGTTTGTTGATTGCTGTAAGGGCCCTTCTAGGAGGCCTTCCAAAGGCAGGCGGAGTTATCGCTCTCATCATAAGGAAAAGGGCAACTAGGGCACATTGTTCCTTTGTCACGTTTACACTAAGACATACGGTAGTTTGTCAGATTTGCAACGCGCGGTCGTTAGAGCATTTAGTACGGCTGCCCTTCTAATCACATACGCCATCAGGAATGGACACATCATAGGTCACCCCAAACAAAGTCATTCCTGGTAGAGTCTCCTCTTGAAAAGTGGGCCTCAGACTACAGACCCTCAGGGTTTGAGGATCAGTGTCAAAGATGGACTAACAAGTATTACCTGAAGGCCAGTGAATGGCTGTCAGTTTGGCCATGGACATTTTAAAGAAGAAAAAATAAAGATCTGTCCGAATATTTATTGTACAGAACATTTATTAGAAATCCAAGCTACCAGGGGCTGGCTGCCTACCTGCGGGCTTCACGTGGCTCTGCTCTCACAGACGCGTGGACTTGGGTCGTGTTCCTCGGTGGAGACATCGAGATGCCTGCCGAGAGGAGCGAGCTCTTGGGTGCGGTGCTGACGGGCCGCGGCCGCGGCCGGCGCCGGAAACAGCCGGAGGGGTTCGAGGAGCTTCACCTTGGGGCTCGGTGCGGGGAATCGGAAGGGAAACCGCAGCCGACCTTCTCTGAAGGGCGTGGAATGTCATGCAACAGGAGGGTGGTGTCCTGCAACTGGTGAGCCTGTTGGGGGCAGGGCAGGGAAGTCAGGGCAGGGGATGCGCCCCCTAAGGTTCAGTGCAGAGTGAGACGGGCCCCCGTCTCCAAGGCCCAGGACCGAACGGGCCCGAGGGGAGTGGGGGCAGGGGCCTCGGCACTCCGTCTGCCTTTGACGTGAAAGGCCAGGGCGGACGAGGGCTGCCGGGACCCCCGCCGCCGGAGTCCCAGCGGGTGTGTCGCTCACGCCGAAGGTGCACATGCCCTTTCCCAGAAGTTAGTTTTTCTTCCTCGAGGCCAGAAGGAAGGGACCTCTCCTTCCCCTAGAGAACTGCAGGCTTGCACTCGGCTGACACGGGAGCCCGCCCTTTCAAGCAGGAGGCCCCCCCACCCCCGCTGCGGAGGCGCACGGGGTCCCTCCAAACAGGTCGCGTCTTGGAGCGCTCACGTTGTGCCGTACACGCTCCTGTGAACACATTGTCTTCTTTAGCATTTAGTGTTAGGTTAGAACCAAAGAGAGGTTCTAACAGCTTCTTTGTTTTTTCTTTCCCCCAAAATAAAGACTCTGAAGTTCAGGAGTGTTCCATGTTTCTCAAGATCGCCTAGGAAGTCTGTGGCAGAGCTGGGAATCAAACTCAGTTCCATCTTGATTCCAGGGCCAGTGCCCACGGCCGCTGTGTGTGTTCCTGCAGGTGAGCAGAGACTGGGTGCTCCTGGGCCTCACGTGCACACAGGGGTCCAGCAACGCACCCGCCAGGCCGTGCCAGAGCAGTGGGGTGCAGCCCAGCTCGCTCCGGCCACAAGCTGGCCCCGTGCTCACGGGGACGAGGCGGAGACGCCGGCCTCAGCAGGAGGCCGCTGCGCTGGGCTGCCCGGGGCTGGCGGCAGAAGCCTCGCGCTTGGCGGCGGCGGAGCTGTTGATTGCTCCCCCGGTCTCGGTGGCGTGCCAGCAGCCCGCGCCAGCCCGGGCCCCTTCTCGGAGAGCCAGGAGCTCCGAGCGAGGTGAGAATCCCACTTGACAAGCAGACAGAAGCCATTTGGGGAAAATACAAATTAAAAGGCTCTAAAATAGAAGCAGAGGCCTTGGCAGCGGGAAGTGTCTGGGGGACGCACTGTGCCAGATTACGCAGGGGAGCGGCAGCCCCCCAGGGACGCGGGCTGCTGTGTTGCTGGGTGGGGGGGGACCCCCAAGAGCTGTGTGGGCCTGTGAAGGGGCCAGGTCGCCCCCAAGCTGGCGTCTGCTCAGAAACTTGAATTGTGCAAATTGGCCCGATCGTCCGGTGGCTTTTGCATTTGTTGGCACTTCGGACCTGTGAGACAGGGCGTCGTGTCAGGATTAGTTCATATTTTAAGGGTGAAGGGAGAGAAACGTAAGGAGTTAGAGACGTTTTGCCTAGTACCCCTGAGCAGTTCCGTGGATGAGCCGAAACGACCACGTGGCTTTCCAGGAGTCCCTGCCTGTCCCGACAGACAGGGGTGCGCGGGCCGGACCGCGAGACCGTGGGCGTCCGAGTCGGGCCGGGGGTTCTCCGTTGCGAGACACAGAGACTGGCCCCGTCGCAGCCCCTCGGCTGGCCCAGCAGAGACGTAGGCCGCTGGGCGAACGCCCGCGCCTCCCAGAAGCCCCGGCCCCACTTGGCTGCCGTCGGAAGTGAGGGGTCGGGCGCAGGTGGGACCCTCAGTCTCCCCGGGACCCTGCGGTTTGTCCGCATCCGTCCGTCTGTCCGCCTGTCTCCCTCTCTGCCAAGCCGTTTCCCTTTCTCTTCGCAGGGCCTCCTTGCCGGGCTAGTGTGTGGTCGGGTGGAAGCGGCCATCCTAGCCCTGTGCTGACAGGATGTGACCCACGGGCTCCTGGGCTTAGGCCTCCTTCAGCCCCCGCGCACTAACCGGAAGTTCTATAAAGAGAAACTATAGTTTATAGTTTGCGTCACTTCGTGGGGCAAGCAGACACCCCGCCGGCCTTTCTGCCGGGGAGGTGGGTCTTCCGAGGGATGGGGCTCTGGCTTTGCTCCGGCTCTGCTGCAGCCCCAGGCTCTTCTCCTATTCAGTAAACCGCTGTGAGCGCCAGGTTCTGCTCTAACCGACTCTGCAGCCAGGGCAGTGTGGCCCCTCCACCTGTCATGCCAGCGCTCACCACCGGGGGCGCCACGTCTCCTGCCGCGGAGAACTCCTCTCAGTGGGCGCCTGGGTGCTTCCTGCCGGCTCTTCAGGTACCAAAGGACATTCCCTGCGAGACCCAGGGACCGCGCCCCACTGTGGACCCCATTTCCAGCTTCTGAGAAGGGAGAGGCAGGGTGGCCACCAGCGCTGGCCCAGGCGCAAAGTGCTCTACGGTTTAAAGAAAAAGCGGGGGAGGCGGCAGACGCTGTCCTCTGGTGTTGGTCTGGGTGGTGACATCTCGCTCTCAACTCAGTCAGCAGAGGAAATCTCACAAGAGGCATCTGAATAGTGTTAGACTCGCGCAGTCTTACTGGGAATTCCAAGACATTGGGTTTTGGCACAGCGCACGGCCCGGTGCCTGTAGCAGCCTCACGACCTGAGAGCCAGACCAGCGCTTCCCACGGTGCCGCGTGCCCGCAGGTCGCCGGGGGTCTGGTTACCCCGCGGGTTCTGCCCCCGGGAGCCTGGGAGCGGCCGAGAGCCTGCGCTTCTTTCCACGGGCTCCTGATGCTGCTGCGCCGCGCGCCGCGCTGAGTGGCAATGTCATTGTGACGATGTTTCCGCGTCCGGAACCCCAGCATTCTCACTCTAGAACCGGGCACGACGGGCTCCGGGGCTGCGAGGCGTCTGGCTGCGAGGCCGCCGGGTTGCCGTGGCTGCTGGGATTAAAAAGGGAATTCCGCGGACCCTGCCCCCGTTGGGGCCGCGCCTGCTGATCCTGCTGACGCCGCGCTCTTTTGTTCAGTTTAGTAAAAATGGCTGCGCAGGAAGCCTTAATTCACTCTCAGTGTCTGCTTTTCAGCTCGAGCAGGTACCGCAAACATCAACATACGGGCGGAAGACAGATTTATCTGTTTATCAGTCAGGCTTTTTCCACGCGGAGCCCAGGATGCAGAGAGATTGTTGATTGATACTAAAATTTTGACAGCTGCGAGTATATTTTCAGGAACAAGATGAGTAACTTGGGCTAAAGGGGACCTATGAGAATAAAACTCAGATTTATTAAGAACCTTCCCAGGGAGTGGGTTGTGCTCTTCCTCAATGCAAAAATCGCCGGTAATTCCAATTACGTGATCCTGCAACATGTAGTTCAGCTTCGGGGAACTGCTATAAACAGCCGTCGTCTGATTCCGATCTGTATGCGGTGTCATGCGGTGACACCGGGACACTTAAAATTCACTGGGATATTCAGCATGTTCCTGAAAGAATGTATTTCAGTCGGAGGTTTTTTAACATCGCACGGGGGTAAACACACATTTCCAGTTGCACGGTCGCTTCCTAAGGATCGCCGAGGAGTGGGGTGCTTATGGTCCCCGCCGCCGTCCCCGGCAGAGCTGTGCTTGGATGTGCTCAGGTCCAAGACCTGCCGTGGTATTCCGTGCGGGTCCTGAACCTGAACTGTGTGGGTAGCATCGTCCAGTTCAACCGAATTAATTTGGAAATCCGACGGTCCTGCGTCTGAACTCGAGGGCCGAGACTGGCCGGCCGTGTAACGTGACCTTTCTGATTCTCCGCGCCACCTCTCCTAGAGCGGGAATGCTTCCCTCTGAGGGGCTGCCAGGGCCTTTGGGGGCGCAGTGCGGACAGAGGCCCCCTGGAGGGGCCCGCGCCCGCCTGCTGTCAGAGCCGCGGCCCTTGCTGCTCCTCTTCCTCTCGTTGCCCTTCTTTCCGCCTCCCGAGGCCCCCGCGTGGGGGTGAGTCCCAGCGGGGAGAGGGGCCAGCAGAATCTTTGCAGGTGATAACAATGAAATTTCCACTTTCAAAACTCTCGCATGATAGCCTGAGTGAGATCATCTCAAAAGGAGCTCCAGCATTTTTCCACAATGTAGCCATTCTAAATCTTTTAATCTAGTTGAATCCCAAGAGCAGTTAAATAGTCACAATGTTGGCCTTGCTTAAGAGGCAAATAGAGTCAGGGACAGATGCTGCAGTTTGTTTTGGAAGTTGCAGGGAGAAGGAAAAATTATGCAAAATCTGATCCTAGGAGTCTTGGTTTCCTGGTAATTGAAGCACCTATTAGTGATTCCAGCAAAGTTAAGGAAAAAAAATTCTATTGTTACTATTTTTAAGAGACTGCTCCCTGGTGAATCTAGGTCATTGCCATGACAACACCTAATCCCACTCTTTCTCTTTCTTTCTTTCTTTCTTTCTTTCTTTCTTTCTTTCTTTCTTTCTTTCTTTCTTTCTTTCTTTCTTTCTTTCTTTCTTTCTCTCTCTCTCTCTTTCTTTCTTTCTTTCTTTTCCCTCCCTCCCTCCCTTCCTCTTTTTCTCTGTGTGTTTTGTTCTGTGTCAAGTATACTGTGTTCATAGTTCACAAAATAATAATGGTGCCGTTTAACTTTGTAGTGGAGACATTTGTCAAACCATTTATTTATCCCTTGGAGATAAGGACGTTACGGTACAATGTTATACATAGTGTGGATTTTACCTGGTGCCTAAGGACATTTGTGAACCCTCAGTTTCGAGAGCCCCCGCAGCAGGCGCCCGGTGTGATGCTGTGTCGGGAGGGGGAAGGGCCTGCGGGGGGTCGGAGGCCGTGGCCGTGAGGACAGGCAAACACACCCCAGCGCCACCTCCGCCCCCCGCGGTGCCAGCCGTCTTGTTCGGTGCAGTCTGGCATTTTCTTTCCTCTGCACGTCTTCCATCGACTCCAGAGTCACGTTCCTGAAACACAGCTCCTCTTAGCTCCTCCTGCGGCTAAAAATACCCACTGCCTGAGAAGTCGAGAGTGTCGCTCCTGTTCAGCCTCCGCGCCCCGGCCCCTGTGTGTCCTCAGTGAACCTCTCTCACCTTGGTCCCAGCCATGGTTTTCTCGGCTGCGCAGGCCCCGTCCAACCCGCCTTCATGATGAGGACTTACACGATGCACACGTCTGTCTCTTCAGGCCCCACCTGCCAGGAAAGGAGGGAAGAGGGGGGAAGGAGAGGAGAGAACAAGTGGAAAGGAGGGGGGGTCCGTGTGTTCCTTGCACCCCCCGGTCTGCCGGCCCGGGCGAGGCCGGGACGGGGCGTGGGTTCCCAGGGGCCTCTCTCAGGATAACACCTCGCCGTGCCCAGGCGCCGCTACAGCTTAGACGCAAGGGGTGCACACGTCCTGTGCCGCCTCAGTGCGCCTCAGAAGGGACTCGAGTTCGCCGGTCCCGGGGCGAACTCGGGCAGGGCCACAGGACGCCCGCCGTGTCGGGACGTCCGGGCAGGCGAGGCCGCCCGTCCCCACCCGGCAGCTCTGCGCCGACTCGGGGCGACGGCGGTGCCGGGGCATCTTCAGCGCCCCCTTCCCACCTTCGCCCGCAGCCCTGCCCCCGGCGCCCTGGGCTGGCGGCCCGTCTGCGCGCGGGAAGCCTCCTCCTCGGCTGGCTTGTCCTCACGTGAGCAGTGGCTCCACGCAGGCCACTTCCCCGCAGGATGCATCTTCCCCGCACGGTGGTCCAGGGGCGAGTGTTTGCATCCGAACGGAGCCTTCTTCAGAAGTGGCCCTCGAGAGATTAGACACCCAGACCTCCATCTGGGGCTCTGGCTTCACATCCCGCCCTGACATCGCGGTCACAGCCCGTGTTCCTGCACGACCCCCGCGTTGTTGAATTCGCCCCTTTGTTAGAAAGGAAAAGGATGGGGAGCAAACTCTGCCTGGACGCAGTCTGCATGTCTCCTTCTGCTCAGATTCCCAGTCACAGCTTCCTCAGGTTTTGTGGCAGTGCTGCCGACAGGTCCCCAGGGGAAGCATCCCCGTCCCCCCAAAACGCTCAGTCAGGGCCGCGGCCGCGTTTCGACCCCGGCTCCCCGTCCTCGTGTTCCCGGGAGAGCACGGAGGAGAAGGAAGGGACGTTCCCAGACTTGTTTTCGCAAAACACCAGCCAGGCGTGCCGTTGCCCGTCCTGTCCGGGAAGAGGGGAAAGCAGGTGGGAGGCAGAGCAGCGGGAGGGCCGCCGCAGAGGGGTCAGGGGGCCTGAGTCCAGCGGTGGTCCAGCCAGGCATTTGGCCCCGGAGCGGCCACTTTGCCCCCGACGCCCCCCACCCTCCCATTCCTTTGGGGCGGGGGCAGCGCACGGGTCAGCGGAGCTCGGAGCTCGTCCGAGACGCTCAGGTCCCTCGCGGCCGCAGGTTCAGGAAGCCGGGCTGTTCTCTCCTGAAGGGAAGAGGCTGGCACTTGGGTCCCGGACTGGCTGGGGACCCTGGGGCCGGGCGGCGGCTCTGCGCACCCGTTCGCTGCTGTCCTCTCTCCAGCGGCAGGGGGCGTGCCGCGCCTGCCGGGACCTCCTGGGGACTGTGGCGCAGGCAGGGGCGTGACCTCCTAGCACCGCGCGAGGGCGGACCAGGCCGGGCCCTCCTGCCGCAGACCCCTCGGAGCCCACGCTCTGCTCAGGGCGAGCTCCCTGCCCCCAGCCACGCCTCGTTCTCCTCCGCCCCGCCCCCCACCAACAAACGCAGTTTCTGGCATTAGACAGGTTTTCCACCTGCTGTAAGTATGTATTAAATTTTCAGTCTGCTAATGGGTTCCACGGAGGACTTTGATTTTTGGCCAGGGGGCGTGACAGAAATAGCATTTGGCCTGCAAAACAGAAACGAATTGGTGCTTTCGAAGCTCTTTGCCGATGGCATTTGGACAGACAGACCGATCGCAGGAGAAGGTGGTTCGCAGAAGCCTGGAGAGGAACCTCGGCCAGAAGAGCTCTGAGGCCTCCGCCCTCCCGAAGGCGCGATTTTGAGCCCATGCAAAGCAGCTGCTGTTATCGGGCGTTCGTTGCAGAAACCAGAACGGCGTCCCACTTCCCGTTTAAACGTCTGTGGTTAATTCGGAAAGCAAAAGCGAGCGTCCTGGCGGTTCCTGATCTCTGGCTGCAATGGCACCCTAATCAATAACGGCGGCTCTGGGCAGCGATCAGGAAAGGGCCTGTCCCCGGGCAGGGACAGAGGAGCAGCCCTGCCGGGGAGCCCAGCAGGGAGGGTTCCCGTCCCGCGCGCGTCCCCTGGCTCCGCGGGGGAGGAGGCTCCGCAGGCGGGAGGCGAGCCTTGCAGGCTCTGACGCGCAGACCTGTGTCCCCCGGCTGGCTGGCGGGGAGCAGGCGGGTCTGCGAGGGGTGCCCCGGCCCCGTGCCTGGTCCGGGCAGCCTCAGGCAGTGCCGATCGCCACACAGGGAAGGTCACCAGCCCCTGGAGCCCGGCGGGGGGCTTGCTTCATGCCTCTTCTCGCAGCTAAATGCGGACACCTAGGAAGGAGTCATTCTTTTCCTTGCATGTCACATCTGCTGTTGGTGTTGAGTTCAACTTAAAAATACTCCCTCCTCAGGAAGGTTGGCAGCAGCTGGCTGTCCCCGGACCGCGTGCTCGCAGGAGGGGGTCCTCGGAGGGCGGCCGCACACCCGCTCCCCGGGCGCCCCTCCCCCGGCTCCTGCCTGTGCAGGGGGTGGGTGGGGCAGGCGGGGAGGGCACCCCGCTTCCTGGTGGACCCTGAGGGCGGCATTGCTGCTTAAGATGCGGCTCCGCTGCTAATGAGAACTGATGAGCAGGAGCAATAAAATATTTATGCTTCGGTCATTAAACGGGTGTGACCACAAGGGAATTTAAAAAATCCCAAATGCTGAAATGATCATAAGCAGAGACGATACAAATGAATGTTTAAATTTTTATCCGGTGATGAAATGACAGAAAGATCACATTCTGCAGGCCCTGGATGGCACTCAGGGGTGACTGGCTGAACTACCGAGGAACCAGCTGAGACGGGAACAGCCCTCCGAACAGCAGGCCGCTCGGCCGCGCGCCCAGCGTTCCGCCCCGCGAGCTGCTCCTTGTTTCAGCAAATTGCCCGTAGTTCGACGCTCGTTTCAATGAGCGATAGACCTCCCAAACGGAAAGGCCCCCCGAGGCTGGGCTCCGAATGCGGTGTCTGGGCGAGTCCCTGGGCAAGTCTGCCCCGGGGGGTTGTGTGGGGCCCTGTATTAAATTTGGGATTAATTAGCAAGACGATGGCAGTGGACGGTGTCGCGTGTCTCTCTCTGTGTGGCCTGGCCTTGTTTGTATTGTGACGCTGTCACCCATGTGCCCCGCTCCCCCGGCCCTGCTCCGCCAGCCCCAGGCCCCACCCCCCCGCGCTGCGGGCCGCATCCCTGGGCCGCGCACAGGTGCTCCTCGGCACGGAGTAGCGACCGCGCCCCGCAGACGCGGCCCGGGCGCCGCGGGGGGCTGCGAGGCTGGCGGAGGTGCGGTCTGCAGACCTGTTCGCTCTGCCCTGACGCCACCCTCTTTGTCCCCCCGCCCCCGGCAGGTCGCCGGCCGTGCTCCCTCCCCCGCTGCGAATTACTTATTTATTTATTTTAGTTCTCTACTTTTCCTCTTTCCCCCAACACTGAAGGCAGTGGGCCATTTTGAAGATAAAAATAAACTATGGGGGCCTTATTCCTCCCGGGGCATTGCAGTGCTCAATATTGTGACTGTTCAGCCTCCCCAACAAGGACCCGCCACCCCCGGACACACTAGGAGAGGGTCAGACCCTAGTCTGTTTTTTCTGGAGACAGAGGAGGCTGGGGAATGGGAAGCTGAAGCACCTCCCCCCGGGCCCGGAAGGCTCCGTGGCCGGAGCAGACCTCTGCTCATCCTCCCGGGGGCCGGACCGCCTGTGAACCAGAGTGGTGCCCCTCTCCTCCCCTCGGTTGCGGTCGCAGCCCCGGTTTTTAGGTCCGGAAGAGCCGCCGGGTTGCCGGGCCTGGCTGCATCCTGCAGTGAGTGGGCTGCGGGAACGTCTGCAAGCAGCCTCATCCATCATCCACGCCTCTGCGCCGCTCGGATCGCGGGCCGCGCTCCAGCCCCGGCGTCCGCCGTGCCCCCTCCGCCAGCCTGACATCGTCCAGAGACGGAACCAGACAAGAGCAGCTGGTCCTGCCAAGCCTCTGCTGTTCGCGTTCGGCTTGGTGTTTGCTGTGTCTCCGTTCCTTCTCGCGCGGCCACGCACCGAAGCCCAGGAGGGGCCCCGCCTGTCAGGGAAGATAAAGAAGCGGGGAGCCGGCCCACAGTCACGGGCCTGGGTGACAGCCGGCCGCCCCGGGGCTGCGTGGCGGGCGCCGCGACCCGTGCGAAGGCAGCGGCGGCCCTGGCCTCGGGGAGAGAACGGTTCGCCGCCTTGTGCTTGTCATTGTCCCTGTGGAACTACGCAGGCTGAAGTAGAATGATTCTTCCCGCTTATTCCCTGGTCCAGTTCAGAAAGGGACCCGCATGGCGTTCCCATGAGTGTCCAGTGGGGGTCAGCGGCGCCGCGATGCCGGCTGGGGGCGCCCACGGGAGGCCGCTGCCGCCCTCTGGGGCAGGGGACAGCGCGGAGCAGCTCAGGACGGGCGTCGGAGACCCGCGGCGTTTGCAGGGGCTTGGGCGCGCCCGCCCTTGCGCGCCTTCAGCGGGCCCTTGCGATCGGCCTGGGTTCTGGGTGGAGAGGCAGCCTGTGTTGTCACCGCTTCACCTGCAGAATTTCCTTCGATGCCCTGTTCCCTAAGTTTCTGTGTAACTTGGTGGAAGGGGCTCTTGTTCATTAAAAATCGTCCTGTTGACCGGCAATGCACTGGCTTTCCGGGGGTGTGTGCCAACGGCCCGGCTCCTTCGCCCTCCTCGGGGCTCAGCCTGAGATGGCGCCGAGGCACCTGCCCTTGGTGCCGAGGGACCCCCGGGCCCCGCCCCCGTTTCAGCCACGCCCCCCGATTCTGCATGACAGGAAGGGCTGCCGTGGCTCCAGGAGCTGCGCTCTGCCAGGCAGTGCGTGGCTGGCGGGGCAGCCCGCCTTAGCTGTCAGTGTCACTAGGACGAGGGCTCGTCCCTGCTCCTTCACCCACACACGGACGGTCCAGGCAGCAGGGGACAGGCTTGCGGTCCCCGGGCACCAGGAAACCCCCGGGTGGAGACACGCTCTCCTCATGGGTGGGGCGGTCTTTGCACACTGACACCCTAATGTGACATTTCGTAAAGGGAAAAGGAGAGCTCCCTTAGGGCCGAGAAGACTGGAGCACTGTGGCTTACTCACCGTGTATGGATTCGCCTCTAGTGCTTCCAACAGGCACGTTGAATACAGCCGTAAAGCCTTCTGTTTTGAAAGGGGTGGGAGGGGCGGCTCCCACAGCGGCTCGGCCGCGTCCCGGGTAGGAGGGGGTCTGTGGGAAGCGCGGCCCCTGCTCACTCTTCCTCTATCGGCAACAGGTGCAGTGTAAAACACACGTGCCGCAGAAAGCGTACTTTGGGGCTGAATTCTGTTACTCCTTGCATTCATCTGGGTAAGACAAACAGGCCTGCCACACAGGCCTAAAATGCATCACCTCGATGAAGTGGAATTTTATTTCTCAAGTCCCCACGAGTCCGGGCGACTACCTCCAGGAGCGGGGAGGAGGGCAGTCACCGGTGCGCACGGTAACTCGGGGCTCTGCCGCCTCCGGTGGGCCTCCCGGCGTGGCTCCGGCAGCCGCCCTCCGTCCACGCCGGGGCTGGGGCCCCACAGCCGCGCTCGGCTGTGCCCGGGACACAGGGGAGCCTCCTCCAGCCTCGTGCCTGGACAGAGGGAGCCCTGGGTCTGCTGCTCGTGCCTGTCCGCGCTGCCTGCCAGGCTGTTTCGGGCGTCAGTCCATCAGGGGCTGTGCGGGCCGTGGGGCAGCGGAGAAACCGCGAACCCCCCACCTCCGCGGGAATAACGGTCAGGCAAAGCGCAGGGGACAGACGTCGGGCTCAGCACCTGCTCCTTCTCTTTTTGAGAAAGGAAGGATTCTAAACCCTCCTGGGCCGGGCCGTCTCTTTTTCTCTCTGTGCCCCACGAGTCAGCCTGTGTAACAGGAGAACGTGCTGTGTCGCTGGCGTTTTAGATGGCGCCTCCCCGTGTTTTGGCCGTGAGAGGAGTGGACGGCCACATCCGAGTTCCACAGGCTTCTCCTGGAAGGTGCTTTAGTCTCCCCCGCCCACGCACTGGCCATTTTCGGTGCCACGGAGGTTCCCCGAGGGCGGACGCGTGGCGGGTGGTTCTTGGACGCCCATTCGCTGCTGACGCGTGTTCTGGCCCCGCAGGGTCTGGTGTTTGATCTGCTCCACAGGATCACAGACTCATGGGGCAGCGTGAGGGGTCGGGGGTTCCTCACAGCAGACCCTGTAGCCTATTTCGTTCTTCTCTCCTTCCCTTCTCTTCAGCCCCCCTTCCTCCTTCCTCCTCCTCCCCGGCTTCCTGTCCTGTACCCCCGCCCCTGCCCCCTGCCATGGTTTCAATGTGGGTGAGGTTCCTCCAGGAACAAGCAGGAACAGCCCCAAGATTCCCAGTTCTGGGTTCCGGTCTCCTTCCTGGGCAGACCGGCCCTTTGGGAGCGTGGGCGACCGAGCCCTCACTGAACCTGCGGGTGTGACCCCGCGAGTCCAGGCCCCCGTCGGCTGTGTCCCCGAGCGGCCGCGCCCGGGTAAACGGCCGGGCACAGGCATGAGCCGGGCTTCACAGAACGGGACGCCAGGGCGGAGGCAGGGGTCCCATTTGGGGACGAGATCTGGCCTTTGCTGTCAGACGGAGTCTGTGGACACCGCCCCATTCAGCCTCGTGAACTTGGGGACCATGTGTCATCTCCCTGGGATACGGTTTCCTCGTTGGCTTAAAAACTGGGTTAGAAGAGTATCTGCTCCATAGGGTTTGGGTGAGAATTCAGTCAGTTAGTACCTGTCTCACAGCAAACGCTCTCGGAGAAATGTGATCACTTAAAACAGATACGCCCGTCTCTTCCTGAGTCCCTGGTGCTTTTACGGAAGCGAGGGGGAACAGGGCGAGGTTTCCCCCCAAGAGGCCCTTCTCCTTTATGTGAAATTTGGGGGTTGCAGTGCCCGGCAGCCCAGGGCGGACCGTGACCTAGGGTTTGCGACGGGGCGGGTCTGCTCCGGCATCTGCGTTGCTCTTCTGGTTCTTGAACTGATTTGGATAAAACATGAAAGAGCCCTGGGCTCAGCTGTTGAAGCCGGAGGCAGGAAGGTGCAGAACAGGAAGTGAGCGTGCCCTGCATTCGCATAGCCCGGGGACAGGTGAGGTCTGATACAATTTGAATGGTAATGATGCTTCCCACTCTGAGGCACCCTAGATTTCCAGAACAGTTTGCAAACTAATTAGTTTATCTGAGCATCACTCCTGCGGGCTAAGTAAATAGTCTCACTTTACACCTGTGGGAACCTAACAAAATGGCCAATTTGCCTGAGTCACTTACCACGCGGCTATTACCGAATTAAGTATGCAGATCGGACTTGTTGATCATGCACGTGTGCAGAGTGTTATTTTTCCTCTTTCCACACCCTTTGATGTCACACCGAATGACATACTCTCTCGAGAGCTTAGGAGCCTCACCTGCAAAATGGGGGCCCGGGAGAGAGGAGGGCAGACAGGCCCCGCCTGCCAGCGCCAGAGGCCGGCCCCTCCGTGGTTCGGGGATCGCTGGACCCGCAGCGAGCAGCTCCCTGCGCACTGTCCGCACTTCCTGCCTCCCGAGCCCGGCGCTGCTGTGCTCCGCTGCCCGGACCCCCGCTGGCTGAGGACTGTTGAGCCCGTGCATCCTCTTCTTGGCTGGGGACAGACAGTGCCAGCACTCGCTTCAGCCTGGCTCGAGCCGTGGCCGGACCTGGGAACAGGGAGGTCAGGTCTGCCCCTCTTCCCTCGGCCTCATGTAGGTTTCCCAGGCCGGGCGGCCCCCTCCCCCGGGGAGGCGTCATCGACCTCCTGGGAGCCGTCCCTTTGTCGTCTGTCACCGGGGGCTGACAGGCCTGTGCCGCACGGCTAACGTGAGAAGTCCATGACGTGAGACGTGTGAAGGACTTAGGGGGGGCCCGGCACGCCCCGCAGGCCGTCTGTGCCTCCACGTTGGCAGGTTGGGGTGGGCATTGGGCGACTTGGAGATTTATTTTATCCCAGTCAAACAATTGTATGTCGATATATCTGCCGACCAGCTCTGTTCTTTAACAAAGGTGCAACCATAGCACCATTTTGGTTGTATAATTTAAGAAATGACACGCTCCTTACAAAACATTCCATATTTTGAAAGGTGTGTTTAGCTCATTGGAAGTACTTAGAAAACATGACACAGCGTGCTATTTTTTGGCAATACTTCCAAATTTTCCTAGCAAGGCCTCAGTTTCTAAGACGAAGCTGTCTCTCCAGGGCTGCGTAAAACTTTAAATACATAATTTCAGACCATCAGGGCAGTTCACTGCTCTTCCTAAACTCGCGGCACACACGCTGCAGGCGCGACGCCCGTCTCACGGTCCCACGCCCCGCCGCCCGGGAATGCGCGTGCAGGTCGCGTGTCCGCGGCTGATCCCGCGAGAACCGCCGCAGACCCGACCGCCCGGCCGCTTGACGTGGAAATCCCGGCATGCACCTGTGGACCATGGCTTCGCTTTCTGCAAAGTCTCGTCAAGAGCCTGCAGGTTTACTCACAACCCTCTACTCTCCCACATGCCTTGTGTATGTAGACACGCATGCACACACAACAGCCACTTGACACCTACAAGCGACTGTAACTGTGATAATTAAATGTGGATGCAAACCCTTTCTGCCCCCTTGGGAAAGTCGTTCCCCTTTCCTGGGCCTGGCTTCCCCCGCAGCAGAGTGGGGTGAGGGCAGGGGCGAGGGGGCCGCGCGCAGACCCGGTGGGAACTCACAGAGCTTGTCGCACGGAGCCCAGCGCGCGGCAGGGCCCAGCGGACAGCCCTGCCGTTACTGCGGTGAGCGTCCTTCGGCAGGACACTGAACAGGCCGCCTGCGCACGGGCCCGGCAGGCTGTTGCCCTGCTGACGTCACGGTTTGGGAGGCTGGCGGGCAAGGAGCGCGGAGGCGGCACCCAGGGGCCCTTGTCGGGCACGCGGCGCGTCCGTCCAAGCTCTCGCCCGGCCCCTTCGGACGTCGTGGATTTACCCCGAGCGTCCGTCCATCTCTGAGAGTGAATCGGTGGAGAAAAGCAAGGGGGTTTCTCTTCCTGTTTAAATCTAATGTCGGAGAAATGCCAGGGAGAGACGTGCGTTGCGCTCATTCCGGTGTTTTCTGTTTAACAGAATAGGTTGGGGAATCACGGCGGGGTCACAAACCGGTGTTCAGCCACAGGAAGCGGCAGCCGCCCCGCCGAGCCAGGCCCGGAGGCGCCCCTCGGCGACGCCCCTCTTCTGCCGAGCGAGGGCTCCACGGCCTCGCCGGAGCAGGCGCTGCAGCAGCTGCCCCAAGCCTGTTTCCGGCCCCGACGTCGGGGCCCTGCAGGAGGCTTTGCGTCGCCTGCACAGTGTGGCCTTCGCGTCAGGGACTGAATTTTCCTCGGCGTTCCACCTGTGCGTGAGGGTGTCTCTCGTTTTAGTCGCGTACCGCCTTGAACAGTACTGTTAAAGAAGATCAGTCACATGTCGCTCCTCCTCCAACGCCCATATTTGAAATTGATGTGGCTTGAAAGTCACTGTTTCTGTCACGTCTCTGCTCAGACTGTCCCTTGTCTCTTGCTTGGCCCGTTCCTGTCACGTCCACACGGTCTCTCTCCTCCTGGTAGCGCCCAGCGCACGCCGCTCGCCCGCTGCTCTCAGAGGGGCGGTAGACGGTGTGAGCCTCTCTCTCATCAGCTCCCTGGCTCAGGCCGTGGACCACACTCGCCACGAGGACGAGCCCCAAACTCGGTACCGTGACATGGAAGTTCTGTGGCCGGCGCCGCCTTCCTCCCAGCCTCTCCTCCCACTTCCTTCTACAGTGAAGACAAATCACTTAAACTCTTTCCGACGAGCATGACCAGTTCTTGGGTGTGTTGTTTATATTCTTCTCATGGCCCAAAAGTGCCTCTCAGCATCTCTGTCCTTCCCCCCAGTACCTCCGGCACAGCGTCCCCAGGGGTCGTCGGTAGTAGACACTGTGTGCGCGTCCTGGGAGGCGCCGCCCTCTGGGGGCCTTGGCAGCGCAAGCCGGTGCCCTTGCGGCTCTGGAGGCCAGGGGTCCAGACCCCAAGTGCAGACAGGGCCGTGCTTCCTCTCAAGCCACCAGTGGAGGGTCCCGGTGGCCCCAGGCGTGCGGGGGCTTGTGGGCAGACCTCCAGTCCGCCTTGGGCTCCACGCGGCCACCCCATCCGCGCTCGGGTCCAGCTCCCCGCCCCCTCAGGACCCTGGGCCTGGAGGACTGTGCCTCCCCCCGGCAGACGCCTCTTCGCTTGGTAAAGGCGGCCAAGGCGCTGTTTCCACAGTGACGTTCATGGGTACCGGGGTCCGCCGTCCACATCACTTTTGGGGACAGAATGCCACTCCATACTTGGAAAGCACATGCATGACTGCGTGTGTGCTGAGCCATGACGTCCGAGAGCCTGCACTTGTGTTGGAAAGGGCGGCAGTCACTGGCCTCCCTGTTCCCAACCGCGCAGTCCTGCGCCTTGACTGTACAGGGCGCCGGTCGTCCGTCATGGCACCTGGGCCCGCGGGTTCATGTTGTCAGTGAGACGGTGGCTCTCCCCGGGAAGGCCCGCGTGCCCGCGTGCCCTTGCCCTCGCCCCGTGCGGACCCCGGGGGGCAGAGAGGGTGCTGGTGCGGACGGATTTCTGCTTCCCCTGCGAGTGCATTGCTCTCCCTTTCCTCCCCTCCCCCCGACGGTGCTGCGGCCGCTGGGACCGCGGTGGGGCGGCCGGCAGTGTGGTGGCCGCCGTGTGGCCGGGCGTAAGGCCACAGGGTCCGAGACGCACAAGTCAGCCTTTTTCTGTGGGATTATTTTATGGTAACCACTTCAGCCAGGAAAGAGTGCTTTTATCACCTGGGGCCAGTTCCTGGAACTAGTCCCATCCTGGTCTTTTGCTACTACTAGTTTAAAGCGTTGTTTGCAAAGTATGTTAACGTGGCATTGAAAATATTTCTTGGAAAAGATGTTTGCAATAATTTTTTGAAAAGTTTGTGTAAGAACAGGGAGCATTCCACATGCTTGAAGCTAGAATGTTTCTGAGAAATTGCAAAGCTCTTAACTACTGCCTGTAGCTTTTAGCTAAAAGAGGAGGTTAAGGGCGTATTTTCCTCTTTAGGAAAACAGAGGGATGTTCCCTTAGCACATCGGTCCCCGACTGTTCTGTGTCGCCTTCAACAGCTCTTTGCGGGGGCCATCGCAGAGACCGTGTGTACGACAGATAAAGGCAAACCGAGAGCTCAGAACTCCCGTGGCACAGGGAGAAAGTTGCTGCAAGAGTCTGAGCTGTGCTGTAGCAACAGCTGAGCCTTTAACGCGGCGGCGGCCGGGTGGTCGGTAACCGGGGAGGTGACCGGCATGGAGGTCGGATAGGTCACAACTCCGTGATTCTCTCTCCTTTCTCCTCGCCAGCGGGTTCTGCGCGGTTCTTCCAGGAAGAGCACCCGCGGGGAGGGAGTGGCGTGCCGCTCCCCACTGGCCAGCCCTCAGTTACACAGCGGCACCCAAGGTCGGTTGGTGTATTTTGCTGGGGCCACAACGTGTGTCCAGCAGGCACGTCACCCCGAGGGTTCAAATTCATAAAACCTGTCCTTGTATTAAACACAAGGAACGTACGTGATGTAACTGTTCTGAAAATGTCTGCAGCTGTGAGGCAAACCGCCTGGAGGTGGCGCAGCCTGCCCTCCGGTTGTCATCTCCTACAGGTGGTCTGTCCGCGGGCGTGGGTCCCTCCCAGCTGCCAGCGCGCGTGTCCTCGTGGAGGGTCCGCGGGCCACGTTGACCATGCGCGGCCTGATGAGCTGCTCCTCCTATTTTCAAGGCAGAGCTTCGTTAACGGGGGCAGGGGGGCATTTAAAAGTAAAGCAGACAGGGAGCCTCGATGTGGCAGTGGGTTGACTTTTTTATAAAAGGAAACAGGATTTATGGGGTGTCTTATTTGACTATGATGTCAAAATAAATTTTAAAAATACACCAGTAATACCTTCTTTCATTTTGTGTAGTTGTATTTTCATTGGCTAAGATATTTGGCTAAATAGTTATTTGACGAATAGGGAAAAGGCATAGGTAACAATAGAAACATCGGACAGTTTGCAGAACTTCGTTACAGTGAGCGTAACTGTCATAAACCTGGAGGCAGGTAGCTGGACGAGTGTCACTGTGGTTTCCATTCCTAAGCTCCTACTGAGAAGCCGGTTCCCGAGGAGGCCGTCTCGTTCTGCGCTGCTGCTTTCCCGGGAGCCTGGTGGCGCTGGTGGCGAGGGCCGCCCTCCCGTGACTCGTCCTTATTTCTTCTGTTCCCTCGTCACACCTGAACGGTGTGTGTCATCAGAGGACAGCAAACAAAGAGCCGGTCTCCCCGAGAACAAAGGGGGAACCAGATGGATTTTAAAATCGCCACGCAGCTGTGAGGTTGTAGACGGCTTCAGCGGGCTCTGGGAGCGCGGCCGCAGCGAGACTGAGAGCCCCGCCCCCGGTTCCCGTGCAACGGCTTCACTAAGTGAGCCGCGGTGACGTGGGGGAAGGCTTTTACTCCGGAGGCAGTCCGCAGAGCTAACTTTATAATACATAAAATGAAGCACTAGATGTTTTGACAAAAACGGTTCTTAAAATTTTCTCTCTGCCAAAGGGACTTCGAATAGAGAGTTAAATGCTAGGGGCATTTTTTTGATGAGTGGCAAGATATGTTTGGTTAAAAATTTCCAGGCAGTGATTGGATGATGCACTCCATACATCGGGTGAATCTGTCTCATTATGGAATGTTCTGGGTACGAAAATGCGTAAAAGCCGGTATAGTATAACTTTTCTCTTGCGACCAATGCAGTGATGTTGTCAGAGGACAAAGAGCTGAGGTCCGGGACCGACGCTGCGGACAGACGAGCCCTCTGGTCTCCCCGTCCCCTGGCGCCGCCCTGTTGTGCTCGAGGGGGAGCCACGCTGCCTCCCCCCTTGGCCGCCCCGTGCACCGGGGCCCGGGCCTCGCTCCCGTCCTGCGTGGCGTCGGCGCGCGGGAAGCCTGCCCGGTGCGCCTGGCCCGGCCCCGCCGCTGGCATCCGCCTGTGCTGCCCGCCCTCCCTCGACGCGGCCTCATGGGTGGGGCTCTCCCTGCTGTTTCCGGGGTCCGTGCTCCCCCCTCCGAGGGGCCCCACCCCTCCTGCCTGTCCCGCAGTCCCTGCTCGGAAGCCAGCGGCCTTGCTCTGTTTTCTGACAGCATGGCCGGCGGGCGCCTACTTACTGTGCCTTTGTTTATTGATTCTGCCTCTCGCTCCTTCACCAGCTTCCTCTTTCCTCGGCCCCTCTGTGCCCTGTGTTATGATCGGCCCCCTTGATAAAAGGTGCGTCCCATGGGAGAAGGGCCTCATCTGTCTCCTTCAGCACCATGTCCCCAACGCCTGGAAAGGAAAACTAGAAACTTCACAGTGGGGGCATCTGCCGGCCACCATCTTAATCAGTGATCAGAGTTGTCGGGGTCAGTGATTGGACCGGTGAGCATCCGGGGCCTCGTGACAGGCCACAGGGAGCGCGCCAGGCGCCTCGCGAGGGGCCGCAGGGAGAGGGACACGGAAGATTCACAAGGAGTCTGCCCGCAAGGAAGCATCAACCAGACCCAGCTCTACAAAATTGTCATCCCTAATATGAAGGGTTTTCACGTAGACAAAAAACAGGGACGGTGGAGGAATTGTTCCGGATCAGGTGGGACTAAGGAGGCACGTGGTGGGTGACGTCGGAGATGCGCTCGCGCGCCGTTGGCCCAGTGAGGGCGCCGGGGTGCGGCCGCGAGGTTAGATAACCCTGCCGCGTGCACGCGCGATTCCAGATTCGGGCCGTTCTTCCATGGGCATGTAAGGGAGTGTCCTTGCTTTGAAGAAATATGTACTAAAGTATTTCGTTAAATCAATGTTTCATCGGCAGCTTCTCTCTATGGGTTCAGAAAAACATGTGTCTGTGTTTATAGGGAGAGCGACGGGGGGGGTGGGGGGAAAGAAATGATAGAGAAAAGTGGTAAAACCTTAAAATTTGGGCAGTTGGGGAATTTGAACACAGTCATTCTTTGTTATTTTTACAACTTTTCTCTCAGTCTGAAATGATCAAAATTGTAACTTAAGAAAAATGCATCAAGTGAAAGTTTCTATCTAGGTAACTGGAAATCAAAAGTGCCACGAAAAAGCAATTTTAAATATTGATGCCTTCTAAATATGCTTAAGAAAAATACATATTGTAACATTTAGTGTTCTACTTACTCACCAGCTAAATTCATGTGAAAACCAAGGATTTGTGTTTTCCTATTGACACCATTATAAAGGTCAGGGAGCAAGCTACGGGCCCTGCTTGCAGAGTGACGTGCAAGTTCAGTATTTTCTCTGCCGCTGGTGGTTGATGAATGACCGGAATAGAATTCAAGGGCTTTTTTTCCACTTACCTTCTTTTCGTGTTAAGAGTTTGTAGAATTAGTACAGTTTTACACACACACACACACACACACACAAAATGCTGGGCATATAACTGAGTCTTCATTAAGCCAATTTGAATTTTAAATAATGATGTTATAGTTATTTCTTGCGCTGGGAAATTTCGGCCAGAGGATTGCAAGGCCCACGCTTTTAACTGAACGCTTTTGAAATAACATGACCTCCCAAAACGCACTCGCTTCTTTGGAAGATAGGTTGTTCTTTGGGTGCATTTTCTTAAGTTACAAAAGATACAAAATAAAAGATGAAAAGCAGGATTCATAATGGTTATTATCTGGATGAAAATTTCAATAACAAGTGCCCCTTGCAGATTCTAAATCGCTGGGCAGGAATATGGGGCCAGGCTGAGAGCAAAATGGGCTTGCCATTGACCTTCCCTGCCCCGCCACCAGGGGGCACCGTGCTGACCTGGTGCCATGGCCAGACTCCGAGGCCGACCTTTGTTTCTGCAGTTGGATACCTGCCACTTCTTCGAACCTAACAACCAGCCTCCAGTCCAAAACCCCTGAGGCAGCGCGGTGAGGCAGCGCATAGCCAGAGCGCGGGAGGCCCTGATCGTGCGTTTCTTCTAAGCTCATCGGACTCCTTGCTGCCTGATGAAAGCCACATGAGCCCCTTTTACGCCCATTTTTACAGTCGCATTATTTCAGCCCCACGTGGCTGAGAGTCATCATCAGACTCAGTGTGCAAAGCCAAAGGGAAATGGAAAAGCTCCGGTGTGAGGTGCAGAGTGCGCCAAGACAGCAGCCCAAGGTCATGGGTCCAGAGGAGAGAAGAGGCGAGGGCAGGCGCAGCTCCTGACCTCTGCGCCCACCCTGTGCCGCGAAGCTCTGCCATCGTGCCACGCCCAGTGTGAATGCGCGGTCTGTCCGGAAGCTGTCCAGCCGCGGACTGTGGAAAACAGAGACATTTACTGAACACGATACAAGACATTGTACAGCGGACAGTGACGCTTCCGTCCCCTTCAAAGGAGGCACCTTGGGGCCTCGCACGGTCCTCCCAGTCGCCGTCAGCTGCCCCGCTGTATTTTCCTGAATCTCATCCTTGGTCTGAAATCTCGTCCCTTTCAAAGGCAGTTTTAGTTTTGGGAAAAGCCAGACGTTGCAGGGCACCAGGTCTGGGCTGTAGCGGGGCTGAGTCACCTGGGGGATTTGATGCTTCACCAAAAAGCCGCACGAGGTGTGATGCCTGAGCGAGTGCGTTGTTGTGATGAAGCTGCCAATCACCAGCTGCCCACAGCTGTGGCCACTGAATCATCCTAATAGTTCCCACAGAGGAATGGTCAAGCTTACGGTATAATCTGATGCAGATTTATTGCTCTACTTGCTCATTTTGAAAGTGACGGCCACACAATGCACATGTTCACTCAACAGTGTCTACCGCCCCAACTGACTAGTAGCGTGAAGTCGTCATGGTTCACACATGTGCGTTCCAGTCTACTCTCCTTGGCTGCCAGGTGACATCAATGTCACGCTAACCGTCCTCATTATATTAACGATGGATGGACTTTTTCCAGATGTACTGTATAATATATGTTTCATACATCGTATAAAATGTCAGAGAACATCACGCCTGGTCTGGCGCGTCGTATCGTGAGCGAGGCACGGAGTCCGGGGCGTCCGCAGGCAGTGCCTTGGTAGGCTGGGAAGACGGCTGGCCGCGCGCACCCCATGCTGGACGCCTGCGGGACCCCAGCGCGGAGTTACAGCTTGGAACTGCTGTCCCCTTAAGCTAGTAGTTGGGAAGGAAAGGTTGCCTGTGCTCATGAAACCTTGAGCAGGTAAGCTTTTTATGCGGCCCGCGCCCGTGAGGCTGGTGGTGAGGACGCCGCAGCCTGCCGGTGCGGGGAAAGGGCAGTGAGCCCCGTAGAGCTGCCCTCAGTCTCTTGGTGACGAAAGCTGAGGGCGGACAACAGCGTTCAGTGCTTGGGGTGAGTTCTATGCGACTTGTTTCAACCTTCATGGTATAGTCATTGTGGAGCTCAGGCCAGAACTGACGCTTCTCCACACTGCACCCTGCTGGTCACTGCGGGCCATGAAGGGAGTGTTTTGTGCACTGTCTGAAGGACCGTGAGTCCGAGGCCCGTGGGGAGGGTCTCTGTGAGCCACCTCTCGCTCCAAGTCAACGCTGCCAACAGTTGGTGAAGACTGAACGTTATGCCAATGAGCACACGAAGAAAACGTGCTCCCCGTCCTAAGCTCCAAGAGCAGCAGGGGCTGGAGCCATGTGGGTCAGCACTTGGCACCCTCTTGGTGGCCGAAAAGAAGGTGACTGGGAGGGGCCGCTGTAGGTGACAATGTGGAGCAGCCAGGCTCCGTGCCTTCGGAGCGGGGACGGGACCGGCAGTGCCGTGAGGAGTCAGTGAAGGAACAGACACGTGGGCGACACAGAACAGGCAACGTCGTCTTCAAGGCCGGAGGTCACGTCCTCTGAGCCCAGCAGGGAGACCGCGACAGGCAGGAGGAGACTTCGGGAGTGACGGCCTCCCGATCAGACGGTGTATTGAAAAGTGCCTTTCACATCTGCACCATTCCCTCCATGGAAAGTGTTTACTCCTCCATAAAACCAGACTTGGAAACCACGAAGGCCACAGGAAGGCCGTGCATAGAAGCAGCTATGACGCGTGCGTCACCGTGTGTCCCGTGGGAATGAGCGCAAACACACAGCTGCCCACAGCGCCTGCATGGGACTGCGTCCCCCGCAGAGCGTTTTCAGGTGTGAGGGGCAATGAAATGCAGGGTTGATCTGAACCTGAAATCTCTTCTCAGAAATCCCATTAAAGGCCACTTTTTAGAAACAGCAGGGTGACATCCACTCGATTTTTTGTCCAAAGTGCCCTCAAATTGAGTTTCCTGCCTGCTCCTCCGGCCTCCGCACCCCGCGGTTTCCCCGGGGCCCCGCCTCGGCCAGACGCTCGCTCCAGACGCTGTTACCCCTCTGACTCGCCCGTGCCCGACCAGCAGAACTGCCGCGAGGCCGCGGCGGCTGAACTTTTAAAGCTCACGCGTTGTGTCTGGGTTTTTTTATTACCCTCTCCCAGAACTCTTCCTCGCTGTCATACATAAATCAGAGGATCAGGAGGGAACTGGTCAAAGTGGCTGTTTCCTTCTAAGGCTGCGAGCTGGCGCCGTGAATTATTAATCCTCAGAGGGCGTGGCGTCCTCTGGCGGGGGTGGGGGGGGCCGGGGCGTCAGAGAGGATCCCCTCTGCGGTCCTCGTCCCAGGAGCCGCGGCCCCGGCCTTCGCACCGCTCGGCGCTCGGCACTGTGAACGGGGTCTAGTGTGTTCAAGCCACGGACCTGTCTGACATAAAACGCGTGGTGGAGGAGGGCGTCTTTGTGAGCGGCTCTGAGATCAGCAGGCGCAGGCAGACGTGGGTGCTTGGCCGGCTCTGGTGTGGGGAGGACGGGCCGTCCCATCGATCCTTCGCCGACCCCAGGCCGTGCGAGGGGCTCAGGGAAGAAGCCTGCCCGGGAGTGGAGCTTGGAACCGCTGGCAGCAGGAGGGGGAGCGCCGCGGCCGGAGTGGCGTGGGAGGGAGTCCAGGGTTTGCAGAACGCAGGCGTCTGCCGGCGTGAGTGCGTCGTTCCGCGGGCTTGCTTTCGCTCTTCGGAGCAGCGGGGGCGGGAATGCGTGACCCCCTTGGCTTCTCGCTGGGATGCTCGGCTTGGAGGCTCCGTGAAGCCTCCCCATCTTGCTTGGTTCTTTCTTTAACATGCGATGTCGTTTTCGGTTTCAAACCTGCTGCAGGAAAACACAGGAGCTTATTAGAGTCTGTTCCTTTTTGTGAACACAGCTTGGGCTCACTTTACGTGCACGTCTTTGTGTGTGTGTGTGTGTGTGTGTGTGTGTTTTAGTCATCTGTGCGTATTCCAGAAGTGTGCTCTCCACGTCTGACTCCATCAAAGTCAGGCAACAGGGCTCGTGACCAAGATGACAAATGTCGCACGGCTCAGTGTGACCATCGAAAGAGAGACATTACCCCCGGAGTTCTGACCTCTTGGAGGATTTTTGGTTGGTGGCTTTATTAATAAAGTTTTAGCGAGGTAGACGTATCTGTTGTGGTTAACTATGCTAAAATAAGTGTTATGTTTCACGAGCTTAGCCATTCTAAGAGATTACTTTAGAAATAAATATTTTGCTAAATCTCTGCAAACTTTCTTATATTAATAGAAAGCAGCAGCTTTATTACATGGAACACCCTGCAGGGACCCTCGTTCTGTTTGACTTAAATTAAAACAGATTCCATTTTTAAAAATAATTCTACGGGGTTGAGCTAGAGAGTAAATCCCTTCTCTGTACGTGGCGAAATGGGAAAATGACTTGGGAGATAAAAATGCCTTGATTATATTCTGTTTAACCACCTGTAACAAACAGACAAGAGAACATTTTTCTTGAGTCCTACACGATGTTGAGGTATTGGAAGTAGAGCTGGTTTTCTGTGTCAGGCTGGGGAGGCCCAGGACCGAAGCCCTTCAAAGGCACGTAACAGTGCGCGAAAAAACCCCGAAAGCCCCTAAAATGCGAAGCTGCCTGAGCGCGAGCCTGCGTTCCCACAGGGCCTCCGGAGAGGAAGAGAGGGCGTCGCATCGCCGGGGGACGTATTCGAACCAACCAACCACGAACAAACCTGTGTCTACTGTCCCTACTTTAGGGAGCACTAGCTCGTTGTCACTGTAAGTAAACTAGCTTGCGTGTGCGCGATGAGGGGGAGGAAGCGATGCCTTAGGACGACGGTGGCAGGGGGTTGTTCGATGGCTGCCCTTCGAGACCCCTTGACGCTGTTGTTGCCCATCAGGTATCGTTAAAGGAAAAAACTGATGTTTTCCTGCCTTGGCTTTGTGCTGTCACTAAGGGGGCCCATCTGGGGACCTAGGTCTCCTGGGGCCGCGGAGTGAGGTTGCGCGGCGCGGACGGCGTCCGGGCTCCCTGTGAGCACAAAGCGCTCTTCATGACTCAACATTTCCAGGATCGGCGTCAGGCGGGAGAGCTCCCCGAGACCTCGGAGATGAGAGACAGGATCTGGACTTGAGCACACTTGGGGGGCTCCCCCGCCCTTCACTTCCGCTCACCTGCTGGGAGGGGCTCACTTTGACCCCCGTAAGAACCAGGGACAGAGCGGCACGGTGGACACAGCCGTGCGCAGAACGCGTCTCCCGGGCTGGCCCCGGCGTTGTAGGACCAGGAAGGATGAGCAAGCATCCCTGTGGCGGGGGCCCCGGCTCTGGGCCCCGTGCGCGAGGACGGCGCCCCGTTCTGACTGGCCCGCGCCCGCGTGGGTCTCCAGGGCCGGTCTCTAGACTCCCCCGGGCCCTGTTCGCCACAACAAGCATTTTAGGCTGGCTCGCGCGCTCGCTCGCTGTGCCTTGTCCGGTTTCTCTGGTAGGTCCTGTTCTGCTCACGCGAGGTCTGAGCCCTTGTCACATCTGGGAGCACAACTTCCAGACCGTCCTCGGGCACTGGGCGATTTGTTTTTCATGTGGGTCATGGTAGGGTTCACGTGTGGCTTCAGACTTCCAATGAGAGAGCTGTTTTTGAAATCCGTCTGTTTTCTAGTTTCTTCTAGTCACAGACACTCCCTGAGCCTCCGCTGTCCCCACCTCTTGAATGAAGGTATTAATACCACCTATTTCATTAGGTCATTGAGGGGGTCACACTGGCCAACGCATATGGCAGCTCGCGTGCGGGCGTTTGCCTCGCAGACAGTGAATGCTCAGTAAGCCTGTGACCGCGGTCACCCAGGGCATGAGGAGGGCTCAGACCTTCCCCAAACTCGCTGACATCGACTCTAGTCTGGGGTAATAATGGACTGTGCCTGTTTCATGGATTGCACGTGGGGCCCCCATGAATCTTATTTAAATGCATATTTATTTTTCATGAAGAGAAAAAGTAAAATGGTTTCTGTCATTACCAGCTCACCGCATAATCACGGTGCGGTACAAACCTGTTTGGAAATAGTAACCTCTCATTTTTCTTCACATAGAATCAATAAACGTGGGTGATTTTTACTAGTTACAAAATACATCAAGGAGAAGTCTGACTCTACATCATGTAGCATAATTTAATGTGGGCAAACGGAGACTAATTACAGTGTTCGGTTTTCCCAGGAAATTTCCAGATCGCTCGCTTGTGCAGGTTGAACATGGGTCCCGCAAGGACTTACAGGTTCTCCGCCCTCAATGAAGCAGCACCTCCTCTCCTTCGAGGCCTGAATCCTTCGCAGACCTTTCCTGATTAATGCCTCCATAAAGTTGTGCTTTTCTTACGTTAAACATTTCTCCTGTCACAAAATGAGAAACGTGTTCCTGTGTTGTTTTGAAATGGTGTCCCCGTTTTCACGACACCTCCCCCGCCCCCCAACCTCCACGACCAGGTTTGGAACGAGCGGACTAGCGCGCGCCGGCCCCTGGCTCCCAGTGGGTGGGTGTGTTGACTTCCGTGGATGAGCAAGGAAGTAAGCAACGCCGCTCAGCTTCTGAGCGCTGACTCAGGAAGGTCGCGAAGTAGACTCAAAGTGTAAATTTAGTAATACGTTGACATTTCCAAAACGTCAATAAAGACTTCGTAATATTTCCTGCATGACTGAATCGGATTTCTGGTGCAAAAATCCTGGCTATTATAATCTTCAACATGAAGGGCTGGGTGCCGCTCTGAGCCTGTGAGCCGTGGGCTTTGCCGTTGCCTCTGCTCCCAGTTTTGCGAGGCCGCTCTCTGACCCCCTGGGCCATGCTGTACGTGGAGGAGAAATGCTGCTCTGTGCTGAAAATTCCTGTTTCTAAGTGGACACATACCTTCCTCTGGTTTAAAATTAGCCTCTTTGGGGAGCGTTATTGTTTCCCTCCCCCAGGGGTTTTGTGGGATCGGTGGGAGTGCATCAGCAAATGCAGGCAGAGCGGAGCACACGATGAGTCATCATTGAATTTTAATGTTTGCCGCTGTTCCCACATATTGAGATGGAAACGGCCTGGCCGTCCTCACTGCGATGAGCCTGTGGCAGAGCCAGTTTCGCCCCCAGACCGCCAGCAGCACGGTCCAGAGCTCCCCCACCCCCCACATCGGGGGAGCGCGGGCCTGGAGGTCCTAGAGCTCATTCCACACGTGGGGCTCGTCCCGCAGGGGCGGCGGGTGGCGGGGCAGATGGGGCACCGGGCCTGCTGACTTCTCCGTAGGGTTCCCTTTGCTGCCCCGCGTTGCCTTGGACTCAGATCAGTGGATGGGCCCTCCCTGCGGCGGGTCACGGCCCTTCCCGCGGTTAGACCTGCGGGTGCGCGAGCCGGGGGGCTGTTGTGGGGCGGTGTCCCAGAAGCTAAGGCAACAGAAGAGTTTTCTACGGAAGCTGCCTTTCATGTGTCAATCACTTCACACCTCGGAGCTCTTTTTGCCTGCGAAATAATGAGCCCACCCCCTTTGCCTCTGTCCCCGTGTCCTTTATATACAGCCCTTGACGACCCTTCCCCTATTTCCTCCCCCGTCCCTCTCCCCCTCCCCTCCGGTTACTGTCGGTTTGTTCTTTAGTCCAGGTTTTCTTAAGTGGGATGAGGGATGGAGACAATCCGTAGGGAGGGAGCACGAGGCGACGGAAGAGCCCACATTATTCAGGGTGCGCAGCGCCGCCCCCGGTGGCCGTGTAGTCAGGGCCGCGCCGTCGCCCCTGCCACCGGCAGCAGCTGCTGCTGGGTCAGCTGACGCTCCGCGGGGGTGGGGGCTCCCCGACCCCGCGGGGCCGCCCGGGGCCCCGTGCCTTGCTGCGCAGACTGTAACTTGGACTGCGAGAGACTGAGTATTTTAATTCGACGAAAGCAGTTTTGTTCCCTGGCAGAAGAGCGCCGGGACTCCGAGTATTCCTCCGAGGCGTGAGCGGGGGACTGGAGGGACGTGAGCGCGCCCCTGGAGCAGGGGACGCCTGCGGCCTGTCCTCGGAAGTGTCCGCGCCGAGGCGCGCTCTGCGACGCGTGCCCCGGGACCTCCCGCTCGGACAGACCCGTCCGACAGTGAGCGGGCTGGTGGCCGCTGCCGGGCCGGGACAGCCGAGCCCTCCCTTCAGGGCTCGGCCCGCACCCCCGTGCCGCCGAATGCAACACGCAGTCTGAAGGCTGAGCTTTCCTACCACGTCTGAGCGACAGAGCCTCTCCCTGAGTGTAGGCGGACGCGGGAGGAACTGGGGCCAACCGAGACGGAGCAGATGGCGCAGGGCCGGGGGCAGGGGCCAGCTCAGAAGCGTCGCATCCAAGCCTCTGCCCTGCCACCTCTTTGATTTTACGTGAGCCTCTCCTGCCGCCCGGAATGCACTCGTGTGTGGTCAGTCACAGCAGCAGTAACAGTTCCCACCTTCTCTGGGGTTCAAGGGTTTCGCAGGAAGTACGTGCGCATAGGGCACGGGCACGCCCTTTGAGAGGTCCCTCCCCCGGGCAAGTGGCTATAATGGCAGCACCGCCTGCGTTTCTCTCGCGATGAAGGGCTGGGGTGGGTTGCTGGGGAACAAGCCACGCCCACCGGCGGGTGACGCACAGAAACCTGCGGCCTCCGTCTGCTGCGGTGTCCGGGAGCCTGAACCCAGGGTGTCTGCAGGGTGCATCCCCCCAGGCGGGGAGGAGAGCGAGCGCCTGGCCCAGGCCTTTCTCCCAGCTCGCGGGGCTGGCCAGCCACCCTTGCTGTGCGTTGTCCTGCGTAAGCGTCACCCCGATCGCCGCCCTCGCTTTCATCTTCACGTGGCGGTCCCCGTGCGTGTGCGTGGGTGTGTCCGCCCAAACCTCCCCTTTATAGAAGGACACGGGTCACGTTGGATTAGGGGGCTGCCCTATTCCAGGGTGACCTTGCTGCACCTAACTACACCTGCAATGACCCTCTTTCCCGATGGGCCACATCCAGTGACCCTGGGGGTTAGGACGGCAGCATGTGAATTTGGGGAGCAGAATGCAACCCATGACAAGGAACATGGGGGTTTTTTGGTACTACTTTCCTTACTTAACATTCTTTTTACTTACTTGAAACTTTGGGGTTACCATGTTATTCTGAATCTTTCCATTTCTGCTCTCTTTAAACAAAAAACTCCACGTATGTTCAATTTATTTCATTTTTCTTAAATTGCATCTGGAGAGAAGGTCCATAAGAAGGATGTTATTTTTACTTGTAACCTGTTTAGCTCAAAACAAAGAGGAAAAAAATTGAGATTAATCAGTTGTCAAGCAGCTTTGGAGAAACAGAGATATATCTAAAGAATCACGCTGAGATTTGACACACTTCAAGGGTTTGCTTCCTTTTTTTCCTTTGCAAATCCATTTTATACACCACTTGATCTATGGATCAACCAAGATTTGATAACTTTCGGAACATAACTGCCATAAATCTATCTCACTGTAGGGAAGGAGGTCTTAAAACATAGAAAAACTGTAAAATAAAACCATATAAAGAACACTGGAGTGGGATTTGGGCGACGTGTCTATATTTTAGCATTCTCCGTTTCATGCGTCATTTGACCACATCTGGTGGCTTGCTCCCTCATCTGTCATGTGGGTTGATACTTTTGGGTCATGAGAAGGTGGAAAGAGTATGATGTGTTGAAACTGATCATCCACATCAGTCAACATATCAAATGGGGTGTCTGGTGGATAACAAACCAACGTGGGCGTGAAGAGTCCCACCGCCGCGAGGGAATGTCTCTAAGAAAAGTGAGCCCTTCAGACGTCGGTGAATTAAATGACGACTCACTGTATACGACAGAGCTCCATGAAATCATCCCTAAGTGATGCCTCTAAAGTGTCGACTACCGTAGCACTACTAATGGATGCGTGTGAATATGTGCATAGCGTGTGTGCGCGCACGCGTGTCTGCCTACATGGGAAACATTGCGACACGCTTGTTTAAAATTGCTTCATTGACAAGCAGCATGATAGTTCAAAAATATCAGAGTGGACATTCTATGAAAAAGACATGGCTTTAGGGAGAAAATACCTGAAGTCAAGGAGTGCACACTTCTGCTTTGTTTTCAGTCGGATCATAAGTAACTTGGCCTTAGAGTAAATCGCCCAACAGACGTTTTCTGTTTGGTGTCTAGTTGGACGAGGGCATTTCTGCATTGATATCCTTAGACTTACACATCCCTGGAGACCAATTACCCGGGTTCACAAGGTTGTTTTTATTTTGCCTCCTCCTGATGCCTCTTTAATGAGGCCTCCTCGTAAACAGCAAGCGCGATGCTTTCTCCTTGGAAACCCGTCTGCCGCCTCCTACCATTTCTTACTAATTCATCTGGGAAATGATTTATAAATTAAATATTAGGAAAGTGTACTTTCAGAAAAGAAGCAGTAAGAGGTATAATTTATAATTCTCGTTTAGGGAAAGCCAAGCCAGCAGTTTGCTAATGGAAGGACAGGGCAGGCCCTCTCGGAGAGCAGTCACGGTTTACAGAGCGATAAGCAGAGGTGAGAGCTGCAGGGAGCCTTCCGCGTCTCTTTGCGGGCGTGGGCGTGGGCGTGGGCCTGGGCGTGGGGTCCATCTTAACAACTGGGGAAGCCAGGTGTTTTCCGTTTCCCCCTTGGAAAAGCGAGAAACGGCGAAGAGCAAGGCTGACCCACTGAGACGTGTTGTCTCAGTTCGCCCACGCGCCGGATGCGGTGTTCCGCGACGCGCACGTGGGGCAGAGGGCTTCATCGCGGCGCGGGCCCGGTGGCAGGCGTCCGGGCCGCTGCGGGTTTGATCTGGGAAGGATTCAGAGACCACGTCACATAGTTTCCCCACTGGACGGAGGGGGACACCGAGGCCCCGCCTGCTCGCGACCTAAGGCTCAGAACTTCTGAAAACACTGAGCCTTGGAGGTCGTTTGCAGGGCGTAGGTCAACATGTGTTTTTGCCCGTATGTGGTCGGTTTTGTCTGACAGAGGTCCGCTGCCCGGCTCATCGGCCAGGCGAGGTCTGCACGCTGCGAGAAGGCCTTTCACACCTTTGTCGTTGAAGGAAGGTGAACCGGAGCTGTGTTTATACCTCCAGAATTTAAGGGAACAACATGATAGCTTTGGGATCGTCTTCTAAAATGCAAGAATTCCAGGGAGTTAAACATACTAATCTTGTAGATTTTACTTAATCAAAACATTTGTTCTTTTTTTTTTTATTGTTGTATAGTTGACATACACTATCATGTTAGTTTCGGGTGCCCAACAGCAACGGGGCATGTTCAGTCCTTACACGGTGATCTCTGCAAAAAGTCTGGGAACCATCTGTCGCCGCACGAAGCTCTGGCGGCTTTATCAATGGTATTTTTGATGCCGTGCGTCACCCACGCGGCATATTCGTTTGTGAGGGGGCCTTTGCGCCTCTTCACCGCCTTCCCCTTTCTCGCTCCACCGGCCCCGCCGCCCCTCGTCCCCTCGTCAGCCATCAGTGTGTGCTCTGCGTCTGCACGTCTGTTTCTGTTTTGTTCTTATCGTGCATTTGTTTTGTTTTTAGAGCCCACATATCTGTGAAATAATGCACACGTTGTCTTTCTCTGTCTGACTCATTTTGCTTAGCACAATACCCTCCGGGTCCATCCATGTCGTTGCAAAAGGCAGGATTTGATTTCATTCTTTTTTGGGGGCCAGGTCCTATTCGCGCACGCGCGTGTGTGTGTGTGTGAGTGTGTGACATCTTCATCCACTCATCTGTCAGTGAGCACTTGGGCTGCTTCCGTACCTTGGCTATTTTGTGGATTGTAAATAATGTTGCAGTAAACATCAGGGTGTACCTGTCTTTTCAAATTAGTGATTTCATTTTCTTCAGATAAATGCCGAGAAGTGGGATTGCCGGGTCTCATGGCCGCTCTATGTGTAATTGTTTGAGGAACCCTGAGTCTGGTTTTCCATGGCTGCCACAGCGCACGAGGGCCCCTTTCCCCACGTCCTCGCCAGCACTTGTTTGCCGAGTTACTGGTGACAGCCATTCTGACAGGCGTGAGGTGCTAGCTCATTGCGGTGCAGATTTGCACCCCTGATGATTAGTGATGTTGAGCATTTTTTCATGTGTCTGTTGGCTCTTTGCATGTTTTCTTTGGAAAAGTGTCTATTCAGGCCCTTGGCCCATTTTTAAATTGGATTGTTTGTGTTTTACGGCGTTGAGCTGTGTAACTTCTTTACATAATTTGGATATTAACCCCTTGTCTGATCTATCTTGCAAATATTTTCTCTCATTCAGCAGTTGATGGACACATGTCCAAAAAAACACATTGCTACGGACTGATGTTTCCTTCTAGGGTTTTTATGGTTTCAGATCTTACGTTTAAGCGCGCAGTCCCTTCTGAGTATATTTTTGTATGCGGCGTGAGAAGGCGGTTCCGCTTCATGTGTGTGTGCGTGCCTGCCCGGTTTTGCCTCCACATCGCCAAGAACCCTGCCGCTCCTCTTCCTGTGCCCCGCCCCCTTTGTCGTAGATTAATTGGGCGAGAAAGTTCTGGTTCCTTCTAGGTTCTCTAACCCGTCTCATTGATCTGCGTGTCTGGCTTTACGCTAGTGCCGGGCTGTGTCTGATGTGTCTGTGGCCTGTGGTACGGATGGTGCCCGGGAGCATGACACCTCCAGTGTGGCTCCTTTTCCTCCGTTTGCTGTGGCCATTTGGCATGTTCCGTGGTTACCCTAAAAATTTGAGATATACTTTCAATACATCTATAATGGTTGCATATAATAATTTCAATAATATAAGGAATGAATTCATAAGTGTAAAATTATAGCTTTGTAATTAACATTTATTTTCAGATCTCATTTCAGTCTCTTTTATGTCATTGTGAATTTCAGAGTCATAATGCGTGTCATGATACCTACTCTCTTTGAAAGAAACATGCACATATATTATCTATATGTGCATTGTACATATAGATGTATTTATAAATGCATGTATACGTTTAACATACTTCTTTTCCCGTCTGTTTTTATCTGTTTTTACATATTGACACAGCCTGTTCTTTTATCTGATTTAAACTAGGCCTACGCATGCCATTCCTGTAGGGACATTGCCTTTTTGCTGCCTTGACCCCTGAGCTGGGCGTTCCCGCGGGGCCACGTCGTGGGGATGGCGTGGCCGGTGTCCCGCGGCCGCTTGTCCCGCAGCTGCCAGGCCCACCATGCAAAGACCACACTGGGCCGCTGACAAAAGTGTCAGTATTGGGGAAGGTTTAAGTCAGTAATCAATAGTATAGTTTAGTTATTTTGTGGTTTTGTTTACAGACGTTAATCTAGCCCATGTTGGCTTATGAGGAGGAACAGGAATCAATGGTATTCATTTAGAGGTTTATTTTTGTCTGATAGACGTAGTTTGTTTTTTTTTTTAATGAAATGCTCTCTTGTATCTGTAAGAGGGCAGAAGACCATCACACCAAATTGTGGGGCGGACACTGCAAATCCGTGGTGACAGCATGTCGCTAAGCCATCCTCCTGCCGGCACTCACCGTTGGAAGGGGGCTGAGGCTTCGGTGGGAGCCGGGGTCTCTCCATGCGTTGTCTCAGAGGCCCCGGGACTCCCAGCGATCCCCGTCTCCCAACCAGCTCTAGAAATGAACGGAGACAGACAATAGCCTTCTCTGATCCCCACTGCCTCGCCGCACCCGGCGGGAGAAGCAGAAATGATTGGAAATTAATCCCTTCTCTTGACAGCTGTGAAGTGGTAATCCTCCCTTCTTATCCTCTCAGGGGATATTTGTAGATAACTGTTTTATTCTCAATTTTCATATTCCGTCTCGTAGCCTCGTACGTTATATAGTCAGTTTCAGAGAGGGTCGCCAAAGTCAAACGGCTGTAGGAAGCCAGGGCTAGGTTACCGGGCGCTGGAGAGGCATCCACGCTGGACGTCGGTTTCGAGGTGTTTTCAGGGCATTACTTCAGAAGACGCACCCGCGATGGAGATGTCAGAAAACCAGGCTGCGTCTGCGGGTTCGCGTGACCAAGTGCAGGGACCCACGTCCTCCCTTTCTTCGTCTTACAGAACAGGGGTGCGGGGGCACCTGGCCAAGCAGTGCCGAGCGGCGGCATCACGCGTGTGCGAGAGGGACAGTGTCAGGACCACTCGCTGCCCCTTCGCGAGTGCGGCTGCGCCACGGGGGTCTCGGGTGTTCGGCAGGAGCCCCGCCCCGCGCAGGCGTGCCTGTCCTTCAGCCGGATTCAGATGTTTAGAAAGAGGGTCCTTGGGTGCCCGGCCCCTTCTTGGTGATTCTGAGTCACTTACAGACCAACTCACCTGACACAGTCGGATCTCTTCAGAAGCACTGGGCTACTCATTTAAGACAACCTTTAATCTAATGAATAAAACCCCAATGAAATACAGCCGTTGGGGAAGACAGACTCTTGATATAAGACAGTGGGTGTTGCGGCCGTAGGTGATCGTCCTGTTTGGTGTTGGGGAATGGCTTTTCCAAGGAAACGTTCTCAAGCTGCGAGTTCCGCAACACCCCGCTTTCTTAATTCACTGGGCTAGTTGCTTTCTTGTCTTTTCTTTCCTCCCTCCCTCCCTCCCTTCCCTTCTTCTACTATAAACAAAGTCAGTCCCCGGGGAAAGGTGCCGAATCCCTTGACTCTGTGTTGTGCACAGCTTGAATTTTCGGCCTCTTTTCCTTCGGTTCTGCAGCTGCCTTTCGGAGAGTATTTTCTGCTCTTCGATTTTGCTGTAGTTTACAATGTAAAAGCTTAAATCTCAAGTGCATGGCTCAATACATGTGTCATGGAACACCCCCCCGCCCCCCGCCAAGGCAAGGAGCGCTATCCTGGCTCACCCCCTTCCCAGGCGCTTCCGTCCGGGAGGCTGTCGCTCTTGCGACCGGTCGCTCGCCGCGCCGCAGCTCGGGCTGTGCTTGAACTTCTGTGCGTAGGGTCAGGACAGCACGCGTGCTCCTGTATCTGGCGTGTTTGAGATTCACCCGTGCCGGGACGTGAGACAGGCGTGCTCCCTTTGCATTGCTGAGTGACACTCGGTTGCATGCACGCGTCAGGTCCCTTCGCTGTGGCGGTGACGGGCGTGCCTGGCACGTTCACACTGTATTGTCCACGTTCCCCTGTCACATGGGCCACCCCCATTGGGGCAGCGTCTTCCTCTGCTTATTCTCATGGCGTGGCAGTCGTTCTTTAAAAAATCAACCGCGTTTGAATGTTGTGGAAATCTCAGAAATTAGCACACGCCGGTTTTAAGGCAAGTCGTTCCTGTACGCTGTTCGCACCTGCACGACGTGGCTGCGCCCCTGGCGAGCGCCGCCCCCTCATCGCTTTCTCCCTTCTGTCGGTTTCTCTCTGCGCCCAGCCCTGCCTGCTCCCCTCCTGGGAGTCCTTGGATCCCCCCCCACCGCCGCCAATTTCTGAGGCTCTTGCCTGCTCGGGTGCCCGGGGAGGGCGGGGGGGGCGCACAGGATGCCTGATGCATGAACAAGGTTGCACTCGGAGGTTCGGCTGCATCACAGGGGCTGGAAGTGTGTTCTCAGGAATCAGGGCAGACGCTGCCGTGGATCCTTGTTGCTTCAGCATCATAATGAGAATGCTAATATCCTTCTACCTCTTTATCAGTATCAGGGGAAGGAGTTACGTTTACAAAGTCCCTTTTTCAAGAGTCAGAATTGTTTTAAATGATTGTATAATTTTAAAAAATCTCCAGAATCAACGGCACACTCTCACATCTTCCTGAGCACGTGAGCACCTCCACAGTTTAAGTGGAACCTTTATTACCAGGTGGCGCGGGCTTAGCTTCTCTCATCCGTTAGCTGCTTTCCTCTCCTGTCTCATTATTTTAACCTGACTCTCTGGCTCCTCACCTTCCAGCCTCCTGACTTTTTTCCTCTGGGCCTCTTTGCATCAAGTGAATAACCACGTGAGAATCGGCGCGAACCTTCAGCTCTGTGGGCTGTGGAAGAACCAAGCCCGTGGGCGTGGGCTTGCCCACGTGCGGCTGCGGGGAGCCCATTCTCCGTGCGCCGGTGTGCACTGGGGAGGGCTTCCCCAGTGTGTCCCTTGAACCGGAGCGCGGAGTCACGCCCCGGGCCCGGCATCGGTGGCATCTTGCCGTCTCCGTGCGCTCGAGTTCAGAGACAGCACTGCGTCCGCGACGTCCTCTCCCCCGCAGGGCGTCCGTCGGCGGGCCGCCCGGGGTGGGCGGGGCTTGTGACTGCAGGCGAGGAGATGCCCCGTTTAGGTCGCCCCGGCGCCGGCCTTGATGGAGTCGTGCCCCGGCCCCCGCCGCGCCCAGGGGTCCTCTGAGGGCAACCGCGGGGGCCCGCCTCCGCGAAGCCCGGCCTCTGACGCGGGGGTCAACGTCGGGTGCGCGAGAGGCCCCGTTGTGTTGGTCGTATAGGTGCCGCCCTAAATTCCTTAGTTTTGCACAAAAACTCTCCTAATAGGTTTCTCATTCTAGAAAGATTTCTGTAAGCTCTGAGGATAAGAATATTAATTTGTTTCTGCTGATCTGTAAGTAGCGGGGTTTTAAGGTAACCATTTCGTACCTTTGGTGCTCACAACCATTGCCTAGCCTAATCCCCGCGCTGGCTCCCCGAGTCTCCATGGGGGCGCCGACCGGGCACCCGGGAGGGCCTCACCTGTCAGCCCGGCGGGGACTGCGCAGGGGCCGCGGCGTGTGGCCGCCCGGGCTTGGAGGCGTGGCCTGCAGGCGGCAGGCGTGGGCTTCCTGCCCCGGCCGGGCGCGCAGGGTTTCCCGACAACGTGGCTTGGCGGGTGGCGGCCCCACGCCCCTGTCTCTCCCACACGGGAGCTGTCACTTGAAAGATCTCCGTAGGTGTTCGTCCCTGCGGTCAGATTGCAGCCCCTTGGGGAGGGGCAGATGTTAGGTGATTTGTGTCTCCCACTTAGCCTGGGGCTTCGCCATCAATGAAGCGCGCGTCATCGACTGAAAAAGGACAGGGACGTAAACACACTACTTTTAAAGAACATGGCAAGAAACCTGGTATATATGCATTAAATAAACATGTAAAGTGATTTCCACCGAAATGTTAATGGGTGCTTATCTTTGGCTGGGAATTCAAATCATTAAAACTTTTCTTTGTCATTGTATCATTTTGAGTGATTATAAATTATTTATACAATTAGAAATTAAAGACTATATTCATCGGATATTGAAAAAGAAAACCTGGACAAACCATTAACCATAGTAGAATCAATAAAGTTTTCAGGACCTACTTTACAAAAAATAATCATACCACAGGCCTTTTAAGAGCAGCTTTTTTTCTGATACTTAATTTTCGCTGGAGCACGGAGAGCGAGGAAGCCGGAGGAGTTATTTTTGTAACGCCAGCATTACGTGAGTCCAAAGAAAGGCCAAAACCAAAAACAACACACAGAAAGGAGTCCTTTCTGTCAGTTAGGCTTACAAATGCAGGTTCGAGAAAGCTAGTTAAAGCCGGCAAAGGCGTACTTGTGCATTACAAGAAGAACCCATGAAGGGAAATGGGAAATACGGAGTGAATTTTGTTGGGAAATTTTTCCAGTGTTTCCAGATCGCCTCCTTCTGAATCCTCGGTGCAGGGTGTCACGGGTCATGCAGTGGGCAGTGGGCAGGCTCAATCGCCTTGTGTCTCGGTGCCCCAGCTGGAGGGCACCGCCCTTGCCCCGCGGACGAGCCATGCTGACCGCGCCGTCTCCTTCCCTGACCGCGGCCGCGGCCGGCCCGAGGGGAGGCGTCCCCTCCCTCAGCACCCATGCCGAGGGCCCGGCGGCTGCTCGGCGGCGGGTCCCTGGCCTTCTCGCGGATTTTGTGCGGTGGCGATGGTGTTGGCCTGGAAAGGCCCGGGACGTTCTGCCCACGTCAGACTCTCTGAATGAGAACGCCACGGGGGCGGCCTCCTGGGGGTCCGTCGGGACGGCACAGGGTCGCGGTTCCGGACCAGCGTCGCCGCAGCGCGGCGGTCTCGCTGGGCCCAGCCTGTGTGCCACGCTGTCCTGTGCTTTCATACGGTCGTGACGTTTTCAAGGGCAGATGGGGAGGCGGTGGGTCATTTCAGGAGAGAGACCGAGGGGAAGGAGCCACGTCGTGTGACTTTGAGTCCCGCCGTCAGGGTGAGAAGGGAGGTCGCTCTGCGTGGCGTGCTTCTCTGTGTGACCAGCCTTTGCCTGATGGTCCGCGGGACGGATTTCCTTTTCCTGCCTTTTGTATCCTTCCGTTAATAACATACTTTCTATGGGTCTCGTACACTGCGAGCATTGAGACTCTGCACGTACGGGCTGTTGCTGTTGGCCTTGTGGGTTCCTACCTCTTCTTTGACGTTTGTTTTTAGCTTGTGTGACGCTGGCTCATTAGTGTCATTCGCCCCGGTCAGCGCCAACTCTGCAGCTTCGTAACAAAGTCATTATCTTTGTCCGTATTTCTGTGCTCAGGCGACTGGATGGGTTTCAGCACGAGGCAAGTGTGGGGAGTGCAGTCAATCAACAGACGTTTCGTAAGCATCAGGCCACACGCTTTGGGGGTTTTAAGAGACATAGGAAGTAACAGTGTCCTGTCCTCGCAGAGGGGTCCATCTTGTCGGGGGGAGAAATAAAAAAATACATTAAGCAGATACCGGTTCTAGATAATAAAAGAATTTTCCGTAAGTCAGGAGCTGATGCCCTCAGCTCCTTCCATGTTCTGGGCCCTGCTTTTTTCAGCGAGAGGAGGTCACCAAGCTTGAGATCTGATCGATGGCAGCACTTGACCCTCTGGCTCGGCCGAGGGCCGGCTCTGCGGCCGGGGGAAGCCCGCCCAGGCAGCTCTGCCTTCAGCGAGGTGTTATTTTCAAAGCAGAGGTGATGGGAATATCCGCCTCGTGGGATAGTGCGCAGCTGGTTTTGAACGTGTGTGATGCACGCGAGTGACAGCTGGTAGGTAACGCCGTCCTCCCATGTCGCGGACGAGACTGGTCCCCGCACGCATGCACCCTGAGCGGCCGTCCCCAGGGCCCAGTCCCTCCTGCCCCCCACTGGAGCCCCGGCTGCGCCTGGGGACGCGGCGGGGAAGGCCCTGTGTGACTGGGGGCGTAAACAAACTGGGGCTTTAGCTGCCCGGCCTCCTTCCTGAAACAGGTTTGCTCCTTTAACTAAAATCGCATGCTCTAATAACCCGCTTCCTCACCTGAGGGCTGACAGGGGGATCCTCAGTAAGGATGCCAGCTTCCTGCTCCGTGACACGGGGCCCCTCCCGTGGGGCGTCTGTCTGTCCTGGGCCGGCCGGAGGTGCCTTTGGTTTCATCAAACACGCTCCCCGTCCCCCTCCTCCCCTGTCTTTTCAGTGAGACAGCAAATGTGCCTCGCAGGCGTGAGAGCAAGACAGGCAGGGTGCTGACTGGCCGCGGGGTGCAGAGCGTGGCCCGGGCTCTGGGTGTGCGCCCTCCTGTTGGTTGTTTGAGTCTGGTGACCGTCCGTCCGCCCGCGGTCGAAGAGCCGGTCCGCGGGAACCCGGGAACACACAGCGCGCCCTCCACCCTCCCGCCCGGAGGGCCCGTTTGGAGCTGGTTCAGGCAGGCGGCCTCCAGCAGGCCTGTGGCCTCCATCAGCGTCGGGGTTCGGGTTGGGGTTAGGGCCACAGAGATGCTGAGTTCGCCCGGGTCTAGTGCTCTGGGCTCTCCCTCCTCGCTCCCTCATCTTAACAACCTGCCAAGAGATCACTTGGGGGCCAGTGGTAAAAAATAGTAGTAGTAGTAATAATAATAAATAATAATAAGTGAGATTAGAGCCACCTCTTGAAAATAATATTTACAAACACTAAGATGTGTGCGTCACCACACCCCCCAGGGATGAAAAGTACCAGGAGACCTTTGGCAGCCCCGGCGGCCCCGGCAACGAGCATCTCCTCCCCGTCCCATGATGAGCCACTTACCGAGGCCCCGAGGCAGCGTGGAACTGTAACTGGCAACTGCGTGTGTGCTTTTAGTAACTGTCGATGAGGCTGAAACAGGAGCCGTAGAGAGGGGCCCTTTGTAAGCGACTTCCAGGCTCTAAGCAGAAGGAAGTCCTTCAGCATGCTTTGCAGAGAGAACAGGGTGCACTGCGTTAAGAAGTCACAGTGCGTCGATGACGTCTGCCACATCCCCTCCTCCAGGCAAGCGATGGGTCGCGTTTTTAGGCAGCGTGGGCTCGCATGAGAAGGGAAGGCGTCCTCGAAAATGCGTGCCGCGCCCATTGCAGCGAGCTCCGGCTCCCTGGAGCCGTGCGGGGCCAGGAAGGACCCCGGGCTGAGGTCCTTGAGGAAAGAAGGTTTGCTTACGTTCACACCAGTGTTCAGGACTAGGGCGACGAGGCAGATGTTCAGTGGCCACAGGGTTTAAATTTTAAAATGGATTTCTAGAAATGGCGTATCCTTAGCAATGGGAAAACATTAGCTGCTTTGAATACCAGTAAATGCTCCATTATTGCAAGTGATCAGCCACATAACAGGTAACCTCCTGACATGAGTTATAGACCGAAGACCCCGCTGGATGGACAGCTCGGTGATTACCATCTGCACTCCACACTCAGCAAGCTCTCTGAGCCTTAAACTAGTCTGTTTTATTGAGGTTTTAGAGTTTGGGGGTAGGAGCAGTGTTGATAAAGAACTTGGATTTCGACAGGGAAACACGGGTGTGGGACCCTCCTGGGCTCACAGACCCAACAGGCGCGTGCCGCTGGGCAGGGGGCAGGACAAGGGACCCTCGTGCGTCCCCGCCCGCTCAGGGACTCAGAAACGCCGCGTGCTCGTGAGACGGATGTCATAATGCAGCAGAGCGAATAGAAAAGATGCAGCCGAGACGTAAGGCACGCGTTTGTGCAGTAGCATCGTGGGGAATACATCTAAAATGTGATTTTGAGCCTGCGCTCTGAACGTCTACTCACAGACCAACGCGGTGTCCCTCCGATGGTGCGGAGGAGCCGAGGGCTCGCCGAGGAAGCCCACAGGTGACCGAGGCCTCCTTGTGTCCTGGGGGTTTGCCAGGCCTTCCCAGGAGCGACCGTGCGCGTCCCTGTGTGCGTGGCCTCCAGGCCCTGTCCACCCCTGCCCCCTGCGCCACCACAGACGTGGGCTCACACGTGGGCTCCCGAGTCGATTTCCCCAGGGCTTCAGAACATGCGATGTTCACAGGCACTACCTTTGATGACTGTAATTTTTAGTTACATGTTGAATAGCTTCCAGGTGTTTATTCCGGTGGACGTCATGGTCACTGAGCAGCGTGGCGCTGGAAGACAGGCCGGTGCGCGGGCCCTCGGGCTTTGGCCGGGCTTGGCCCCAACGCGCCACACGGTGCGGGGAGGGCCTGTGGCTCCCCCGCACCGGCTTTGCCCTCGCCTTCCGCCTCGGCTCCGCGGCGCTGTAGGTTCTTTCCCGGAGCCCCGGGAAGTGGCTCAGCTCCTTTGTTAGCCGAGCTTTCAGCGCCGAGCGTGCCCACCCCAGGGGGCGGCCCCGAGGGCCCAGCTCCCGAACTCAGGGCGGCCCCGCAGGTGCCCTGTGCCCTGGCCCCCCAAGTCTCTCGGGGGGGTTGCTTGTGATCGCAGCTGCTTTAACAGAACGGTCTCTGTGGGATGTTTTCACTGCCCCCCGCAACATTTATTTCTTTAGAGTGTATTTAGCTCTTTGTCACAGCGTGGAGATCTTCTGATGTAAACTACCTGGAAGGACGTGGTTTCAAAGGGCTGTCTGATCATGCGTGGACCGCGGGCCCGTCAGGGAAGGAGGTGTGGCACTTCCGGAACATCAGCAGGTCCGTCTGCCCCCCGTCCTGGCCCCCCAGGGCCCTGTCGGCGCCCCCACGCCATGCGGAAGGGCAGGTGCCCTCTCACGTCAGCCGGTGGCGGCGGCGTGGACGGGTCGCTTGGCGCTGAGTGCAGTGAACTTCGAATGAACTTCAGTGGTCACGTGCAGATAAATAATTGACTCCTCACGGAGCAGCCGGGCTGCTGGAAGGGTGTCTGTGGGAGGCTCACCTGCTCCTGCCCGCAGGAAGCCGCGCGAGCGCCTGCCTTTTCTGAGGTTTCTTTCCAAATGGACACGTTTTGACAAACACTCCTAAGGGCAGTCGAGCGTCCGATGCGGCGCCCAGCCGGCGCAGCCGCCCTCGGGAGCGCTCGCTCCGTTTACTCCGCCCGGAGCGTCAGGTGCGCAGCCAGGGGCACGGGCGGCCCGCGAGGTCAGCGCCCTGGCTGCGTGGCCCTCGCTCAGGCTCGGTGAGGCGCCTTCCTGACGCTGCGAACAGGGCCGGTGTTCCCCCCACCCCGCCCCGGAATACTCTTTGCCAGAAACAAACGTGCCCACGAACATGACTAGAGGTGCCTTTAATTTCTCTACAAAAGAGAAAGAATGTTAATTAAAGTTTTATTCTGGTTTTGCTAACATAAATCTCATCTTTGTCTATTTAAATGAAAAGTTTAATGACTCTGTGAGTCATTAGACTGCTGTATGGATATTTCAAGCTTTGCAGCTTTGTTCCAAAAATCACTTTTGATTTTTTAAAAGATTATTTATTTATTTTTAGAGAGAGGGGGAGAGAGAGAAACATCGGTGTGCGGTTGCCTCTCGTGCACCCCCCACTGGGGACCTGGCCGGCAGCCCAGAGTGGGGGGGTCAAGCCCACGGCCCTTTGGTCCTCAGGCCGGTGCTCGGTCCGCTGAGTCCCACCAGCCGGGGCCATTGGTGATTTTTTAAAAGTATTCTTTCCGTTGTACAACTTCCACTGGGCACTTCACCATTCACAGGTTGTGTTGAGTATACTCATTACTGGTGCCAGATGTATTGTTTTCTATTATAGTGAGAAAAATACTTGTTCTTTTCTTACTATTTGAAATTTGCTTCCGGTCAAAAATTTCATAAAAAGAACAGTTGAGGCTCTTATAACTGGAAGACCATTTTTTAAAAATGAATGATACTCTGTTTGCTCTTCAGTTTCTATTGGAATCTAATTGTGAAAAGGTTATTCAGTGACCTCGCCCCCCCCTGCCCCCCCGCCTGTGCCTTCCCTGAGGAAATGCGTCCCTGGGGCTGTGAGCTGAGTCCCCTGAGGGCCTCCCGCCAGTGCGGGGCGGGGCCGGTTCATCGCCACGGTCCCCCAGGTGTTGCCATTCGACTTTTATATTGCTTTTGCCTCAGGACCTCCCTGGACCAAACAGACGTGCGAGGATCAGCCACGCCCAGCCCAGCAGCGCCTGGGCTTTCCCAGCTGCTGATGAAAATCAGAATTGACTGCGGACCCCGAGGGTCTCATCAGCCCGCCCCACCTCTGGCTCTGGGCAGTCTTGGGAAAGAAATTGGGCCTTCCATGCAGGATGTGGGGTACCTATAAAAATATTCACCTCGCATTTAAAAATCTTGTGTAAGACTCCATCATTCAAAACCAGTAAAAGCCTGTGGACAGTGTGCTGTATCCAGGGGCACTCAGTGCAGCTTTGTCCTACGAGAAGGCGTCCGACAGGCCACGGGTGTCTCCGTCAGGGAAGGGTCCGTGACTGCGGCACAGTATCGCGAACCCCGGAAATATCACAGGGCGGACAGGAAAGGAGGTGCACGTCCGTGATAAAAGCAACATGCAGAACGGCGTGCATGTCACGACGCGGTTCGTTTAACAAAGAGGACAGCCGGATGCGGAGCGTATGTTTGAGAGGGACACCTCCGCCCTGTGGAAGGAAGTGGGCCGTGCAGCTGGTTCACGGGCGCGCGGGGACGTGCCGTTTGCTCCCATTTTTCTACAGGGATGGTGCAGAGGATCAACTTTGTGTAGTTGCTCATAACTGTTTTTTTTTAAAAGAGGAAAATCCATGAAACAGACAGGAGGTGCCATCGTTAACTGAACAGACGCACGGTGCGCATTCTCCGGGCCGGGCTCCGGGCGCCATGGCGGACAGAGAGACACAGTGGCCCCGTGCTCAGGGGTCGCGAGGCGGTGGAAGATGGATAAAGGCACATGTCTATTGTCACGTAGGGAAAGGAGGCGGAGTTGGAGGAGCCTGTGGTTGCCTGGCCTCTGCAGGTGTCCCGGGGATGGGACTTCGGTGCCGACCTCTGAAGCCGGGGTCAGGCCTGACTAAGCAAGGAAGCTTCGGCTCAAGTCACAGCAGAGCGCGAAGCACTGACATCAGGTCGACACAGGTACAGGACGGGGGGCCTTTCTTGAGAAAATAGGCCGGCTTATGCAGTCTATCCAATTGGCTACAGATAATCTCTAAAGCTTTGCAAATAGCAAACCGTCCAGAAAATCAGTCACCGTACCTCGCTGCACAAGCAATGAGCCAAGCAGTGTTGAAGCTACTAATGCATCTTTATTTGTTCTTTTCTGATGCACTGAAGCCCAATGGAGCTTGAGCTCCCTGTTATTGGCATTGTTTGGGTGAGCGGATGTCTGTCTTTGCCCAGACTGTGCCCACATGTCACTTGAGCTGGCTCTTCTGTCCCTCCGCCTCTCTTCCCTGCCGCCCTCCCTGTGCTTGCCGGGGGTCCCCAGACACACCGGCTATCGAGAAGAGCAAGCATGGCCTTACCCTGTGTGCCCCCCGTCAGCTGGAAGAAACAAAGAGTTAATAATGAGTCACAAGCGGCGACTCCTGTTGTGCGTGGAACTGCTGGGGTGCTGGGCCGGGAGGGAAGAGAAGCCCCGTGTTCCTGGGTCCCGTCAGGAAGGTCTTCCGCAGGAGGGGGCGCCCGGCTGCGGCTTCCGTGTCAGAGAGAGGCCGGCGCGGCGGCGGCAGCCCTGGGAAAGGCCTAGGGAAAGGCCTGGAGCTGGGGAAGTGCTAGGTGTTCCAGCAGCTGGGCGGGGGGGGGGGGGGGGAGCAGCAGCGAAGGAGGAGCCACAGAGGGGCCAGCCCCGGGGGGGGGGGGTCCTCCCGGGGGCGGGGGGCGGGGCGAGACCTGGACTGGGGGCCTGCTCCTTCCCCCTGAACTCCCTGGGCCTGAGGCCGGGGGGGGGGGGCTCTCCGGGGATCTGGCCTCCCCCGCCCCCACTGGCACGTGTGGCGGAGGCCTGAGAGCTGAGGGCCCCCCACACGGCGCAGTTTGTGAGGGCCTCAGAGGCAGCCCTTTCCTCGCACAGGGGGCCCTGGAAACACTCCGGCCCTGCTCACCGCGCCTGTTTGCCTCCTGTCCCCAGCGTCCCCAAAGACCACTCTCTCTGCACCCAGACTCTTAGCGGCCAGAAACATTGAAAGCAGCCCCTCCCTTCTGGGGACGCCCCCAAACCCAGGGCAGGGGAGCCCGCCCGCGCTGACCCGTTTAAGGAGTGGGTCCCCAGCAGTTTCTCCCGAGGCCTGTGTAGTGGTTGTCCAACACCTGTCTCCGTGGTTCAGATCAGAGCCGAACCCGAAGGTGAAGCTCCAAATTATCCCACGGTTGCGTGTACAGCTGGCATCTTTAATTCCATCAGGCAATCATCAACCCAACGAGCTGAGTCTGTAAAACGCACCCATGACCGTGCAGCTACGGAGCCGCGGGAGGGAGGCGCTGGCAGCCGCGCTCCCGGGCTCCCGGCAGAGCCTCGAACCCCGAGCGCGGGGGCTGTCTGAGCGGCTGCTTTCTCCCCTTGCCCACGGCGGCGGCTGAGGGCTGCTCTGGAAGGGAGGGCGATTCATCACACGCGGTGGATGCGCCTCTTTCAGGAAAGCTCCCTTAAGAAAGGAGAGTCAAGTGATTCAAAAAGCCCGTCCATAAATACATGCCTCGGTACAGCCTCTACAGAATCGTGGAGAACACAGTTTATATCTCTCTACTCTTGTTTTCTTCCCAGGATAACGTGGGGCCCTGCTGCGGTTCCACCCGCTGGTATTTGATCCCTGGGTGTCAACCTAAAGTGGGCCTTTATTGCAAAGGAAAGAGTTAAGGCAATCGCAGAGATAATGCAGCTCAGAAACCAGCTCCATCTCTTTTGCAGGCAAAGGCGAGACCCCCTAATTGTCTGTCGAGTGGGGAAGTGAATTAGTTTGCGCTGAATTGAACGTGTGAGAGAGCGAAGGCGAAGGCCGACCCCTGCGCCCCCGGGGCCAGCGTTTCCAGCCGGGCGTTTCAGCGGTTGTCCGGTGACCCGTGGAACCAACGTTTTACGGGGAGCACGCCCACTGTGAGCCAGGCGGGGACTTGGGTCAGGGCTGGGGGCTCACAGGTTAAATGAGCCCGTAAGCCCTGCCCTCAGTTCTCCACTGCTCACGGCGAGCAGAGGAGGACCCCGTGCCCGGTGCCGTGGGGGGCGGGGGGCGGGGAGGAACAGCGCGCTCGGGAGCTGGTACTGGCGTGAGCAACCGGGGTGGGCAGGCGGGGGGTGGGAGGAGGCAGCTTCCTGGAGGAGGTGGCACCTGATTCAAGCCTAGGCAGGTGAGGCAGCGAGTGGCATTTCTACTTAGGGGGCAAGGTGTCAGCTGAGTAGCAACTCTTAGGTGTTTCCTAAGCTTTTCATTCCCTTGTGGAGTTTCTCTAGAATCACTTTCTACCTGCTGGCATTTCAGGAACTGGTCACTTGTATGGTCTTCAGTTTCTTCTCTTTCTTTTTAAACATTTTTATTTACTGATTTTAGAGAGAGAGAAGGGGGGGAGGGAGAGAGAAAGAGAAACATCCATTTGTGGTTCCACGTATTGATGCCTTCACTGGCTGATGCCTGTCTGTGCCTCAGCTGGGGATCGGCCCCGCAGCCTTGGTGCGTTGAGACGGCGCTCTAACCGCGTGAGCATCCACCCGGGGCTGGTCTTCCATTTCTTTATAAAGCGACTTTCCTGTTGAAGTTGGAACGAGTTGCTGTAGTTTTCATGTAGTGACCCCTAAAGAAACGAGGGAGGCATTTGCATAACTCCCAGGGAGCCCCTGAGAAGCCCATGGCTGAGATGAAGGGAATATGATAGGCGCTACTAAGCACCTCTGTTAATAGTAATGTTTTCAAGGAAGCAAAGGCGTCCTATCATGAGCCTCCCAAGTTTGCAAGGTCTGGCGGAACTGGCATCACTCCCAATAGGGCCCAAGAGAAATACAACGATGTTTCCCGGGGTCATCTGTCCCCCAAAGAGGCGCTTCTTTATGGAGAAATATTCTAACAAACCTGACGGTAAAGCGTAACCCCTGGGGGCCGCTCCTCTCGCAGACCCTGCTCTGGAGAGGAGCAGGTAATAAATAAGGTATTAGGCTGGATTTCCCGTTCAAATGTAATTGCGATTCCTGCGCAGACTCCGCTGGGGCGTTCGGAGGTGGCGTTGGCAGGTGCACAGAGGGGGAAGCATGGAGCCCCCCGGTGTGGCTGACTGCCAGCGACGGCCTGCGGGAGGGGGCGGGCGGCCCGTCCCCGGCCGCCCCGTCCCCAGGCCGCCCCGTCCCCGGCCGCCCCGTCCCCGGCCGCCCTGTCCCCGGCCGCCCCGTCCCCAGGCCTCCCCGTCCCCGGCCGCCCCGTCCCCGGCCTCCCCGTCCCCAGGCCTCCCCGTCCCCGGCCGCCCCGTCCCCAGGCCGCCCTCTGTACTGTGCGCAGGATGCTGCACAGCCACGGAGCAATCGTCAGCAAGTGTGCAATACACAAGACAGGTGGCTCTCAGTTTGAAGAAAAGCGTTGTATATAGTGAACTTTAACTCGTAGAAAATGCTATGGAAACAAGATTTTTTTAAAAAAAAATAACTCTTTATTTTTATTTCTGATTAACCTTTATTTGGCACTGGCTGTTGGCAGCAGGGTTCCGCCCCTGTCATCTCTTGCTTTCCCCTCTTTCCCGTAACTGATGGTTTTATGGGCTGGTATTTAATAGCCCAGCTGCAGAGATACCAGGAAACGTACCTACGCATGGGAAGAAAAATCCATTTATGATGCAAACACATGGTGAAGTCCTATGAAGTAGGGATCTTGTGTAACTGTAAGTCAGGCCTTTCTGCCTCCTTGTGAACGTGAGCGTTTCCTGTGCCGTTTATTGTTGTTATTGTTATTGTTAGTGTTACTATTATCAGCCTTCTGTTGCTGTTCTACGTCTGTTAACTCTGACGGAAGGTCCGGGGTGGGAGTCACCAGCTGGTTGTCTCTTTATAATTGCGTGGGACTGCAACAATCTAACAATTCCTACACCATAGAAATTTAAGCAGATGTAACTCAGGTCATAAAATGATTGTCGAGATGAAAAAAAAATCCAAGTCTTAGTTAATACTGAGAATCATCTTCTTCTTATCAACAAAGCACTGTGCGGAATTTCAAGATATTTTTAGAATGGAAGCTGAATTGCAAAACTTCTTTGTTTGTTTTCTCTGATGATCTCTTTTTATCTCTAATTCCTTAAATATTGAATTACCATTAACGTGTCCTTTACGCCCCGCCACGCGCGCGCACACACACAGTTTATCTGTGGAGTTTTCTGAGTTAGCCCAAAAAGAAAATGCGCCGTTATTTAGGACTTTGGTAGTGTTCAGCTTGGTTAGTTTTATTCTATTACATGGACCTTAAATCACTTGGGTAGTTTAAATGGTGTTTAAAAAAACCAAATTCAACAGTAAAGGTAAAGATCAAATTGTCTTTACTCAATAATTTATGAATCGGGCAGCATCCCATTCAGCAGGAAAGGACGGGCTTGTAAAGTCAGAAAGGCGAAGGGACAAGGAAGTCGTGAAACAAGGAAAGAAGCACTGCAGGCAAAGTCCCCGCCCCGGGGCGCAAAAGGGGACCCCTCAGGCAGAGCGCCTCGCAGGGCTGACCAGGCCACCCCGGCCGGACCACTGAGGTTCCCCTGTCCCGGGCGGTCAGCCCTGGGCGGCCAGGCCTCCAGCTGCGGCAGGAGCTCAGTCAGGGCTGCCGTGTGTGGCCCTCGTCCAGGTCACTGCGTCTGCATCTACCCATCCACGAGCCTCAGGAGATGAGCCATTTGCAAACAGGGCCGCGAGCGCTTCCTGCGAGGAAAGCTCCTTCCCGCAAACCCGTGCCTCTAGCAGGCGCCGAGTCGCTCCTCTGGCTCCTGGTGGCCCACCCAGCACCGAGCCGGGGGTGCTGCGGGGAGTGGAGGCCGGGGTCTCGGGTGCCAGGAGGACCACTCGTCTGTCGCAGGCAGGACCCCTGCCCCCTCCCACGCTCGCTGGCCCTGGCCCGCCCACCCTTCCCTCCTTTGGAGCTTCTCTCCCAGTTAAACCACGAAGGTGACTGTCCCTTAGCAGGGTCTCAGCCTTGGTCCCTAAGGGTCCGTCCCCTCTTCTAAGATCCATATTGGACTTTTCTAGCAACGGAGGCGATTCATCAAGAATCACAACCGTTCAATAAGAAAGGATGTTTCTGTCATTGGAGATCATTCCAAAGTAATTTCAGTCATATATCATCGAGCTCCATTTTAAATATTTATTTAAGTGCTTATCTGATCCGCTCAGCAGGGGCGGCCCCCGACCGGCGGGGGGCGGGGCGCTCTGCTGGCGCGCAGAGCGTGGCCCGGGACAGACGGCGGCCCAGGGGCAGCGCAGGGCCCGCTCCTCCTGGGCTGCGATTCCCTGCCGATGCTCCTCTCCTCTTCGAGCCAACCAGTCGGCCCGAGGGCCACTCGCCAGTTTGATTGATGCCCAGTTGATGCGTTCGTAGTTTATCTCGCTTCCGCCCCGGCTCCGGGCAGGGACGGACCGCATCGATTCACATGGTCCGTCTGGTCAACAGACGTGCGATTAGCGGGAAGGTCGCGTCCTCGGGGCCGGCCCTGGGCCCCTGCCAGGGTGGCTGCGGCCGCCTTGCGCCACCCTCCCCTCGGGCCACGTCTCCCTCCTTCGCGGCACGGTCCCTTCAGATTGTTTGTGTGCTCTGCTGGTTTCGTCGCGTGGCTCTGAACGGCGGCTGCATGCCTGGTACCGGGAGCTCAGTGAGCATCCTCTGTGAGCCCGGTGGCCACAAAGCGCCTCCTCGGGAAGGGTAAATGCTAGGGCGAAGAGCAGAGGGTCAGGAGCGGGTGCTCCAGGGTCAGGCCGCGGACGTGCCCCGAGCATAGGACGCCGCAGGCGCACGGGGAGGCGGCCCGGGACAGGCAGGGCCAGCGCTTGGCGTGCCGGTCGGGAGAGGCCTCCGTGGGCAGGTGCCGCGGGCCCCAGGAGCCGAGCGACAAGGAGCCGCCTGCCTCGCGAAGATCAGCAGCCAGAAGGGGAGCCCCGGGGGCACCTCAGCCCTCCCACGGGGGCGGGGGGCGGGAGGGCGGCCAGGGAAGCGGGGGCGGGGCCGTGGAGCCGGGCGCGGGGCGGGGGCGGGGCCGTGGCGGCCGGGGGGGCGGGGGCCGTGGAGGCCGGGGGCGGGGCGGGGCGGGGCCGTGGAGGCCGGGGGCGGGGCGGGGCGGGGGCGGGGCCGTGGAGGCCGGCAGGGAGCAGGTCGCAAGGGCCTTACTGGCCGACTCTAGTTCATATCGTGTTTTGAAGTCCAGTGGAAAGTCATGGTAGGGTTTTGACTCAGATTTCACCTGTCGGAATGTGCCTGCCCTGTAAGGGTGGGCATCGTAGTTCTCATCGTAGCCCCGAAGCCCAGGGCTTGGTAATGGGTGGCGGGTGGACGCCCGGACAGGCATATGGGTGGGTATGTGGGTGGGTGGGTGCAGGGGCACATGGACAGTGGGTGGGTGAGACGAGAGATACAGTGATGGACGGGCGGACGGGCGGATGGTGGCTGGGTGGGCGGGTTTAATGCAGTGATAAGTGGGCGGATACAGGGAGGGGTGGGTGGGTGGAAGGGTGGGTGGGTGGGTGGGTGGGTGAATGGTCAGACAAACGCATTAATGGCCCTCCATCCCTGTTGCTCTTTCATTTCAGTGAGTCCATGAAAAACAAAGCTTTAAGCCCGTTTGTTTTGCTTCGCTTTTCTAATATTAGAGTCCCATACTACTGCCTGGCATGGCACTTACATCCCTTGACAAAAGTAAGTTTTGAGTTGGAACCATCAGCCTCATTTGAATTTTCTCTACCCCGCGCCTTGAAGGCCACGTCCCTTCCCCTCCTGTCGCCAGGTGACATGTGACCGGCTCCACAGCTTGAGCGCGACAGCGTCCACCTCAGGTCTCTCGGATCCCGGTCGGAGAGTGACTGGGAAGGATCGTGTTGAGCCGGATGCCCCGGCTCAAAGACCAGGGGATCGGACTGCAGCCGCCCCAAGCAACGGGGGGACGGGCAGAGTGGCTTCAGCCTGGCTGACCCCTCCGGCAGGGCCTGGGGAGCCGGGGCCTGGGCTTGGGGGCTTGGGGGCAGCCTCCCGGCTGGGCGGGGAGCCCCCGAGCGCCGGGCCGCCTCAGCCCGGGGGCCGCTGCCTGCCTGAAAGTGTAGAGGTGGCAGCTCTCCCGGGAACCTTAGTATAAATAGTCGCAGTTCTTGATGGATTTGGAAAGTGAAAGTAAAATCAAGAGCATTGTGAGAGTAATTGAGACCAAGAAAAGTGAAAAATTAGAGCTTTTATCTCTAGCAGCTAGGAAATGTTTTAACTAGTACTGTTGGCATATCTTGGAAATCTACTTGATTTAAAGACACTACGTGTAAATTTAAATGGCACAAGGGTTGTGGCCACCTTCTACAAAAGGCCCACAGAACATGCTCAAAAGTGACATCCCACGGTTGTGGGGTGTCACGCGGACGTGGGAGATGCTCAGCTGGACGCTCACCGGCCGGACGGAGAGACGAACGAAGGAAAGGTCTGCTCCTGTTCCGATTTCATTTGGGTCTGAAACCCGTAATTCCATAACTTTCAGCTCAGCTTGGCGACCCCCTTCTGCATGTGCCCTGTGACCTTGGCGAGGTCAGAGAGAGAGAAGGCAGGGGTCAGCCCGAGGAGGGGGCCGTCGTACAGGTGCCCTGCTCCTGTGCTCGGCCGCCCTCGACGGAGGGGAGAGGCCCGCCTGCGCCAGGCGCCCCGCTGGCCACTGTGCGCGTCACCGTGAGCCCTGCCGCCCGCGCACGGCACGCGGGTGTGACTTCAACGCAGAAGCTGCCGTCCCCTCCCCAGCCCCCAGAGCGTGGGAGAACTTTGTCGCTGTCTCATTGAACTGGCACCTCCCTTCGAGGACTGGTCTTACTCAGACCAGCTATTTTCTCGTTCTCTCCCCGACGGCTTTCTCTCGAATTCAGCAAACTCTGTCTCCCAGGCCATCACCCTGCCGCTCCTGCGGGCCTCCGCCCTCGCTCCCTGTGCGGAGTTCAGCGCCTGAGTTGGAGCCGGTCCGGGCGCGGGTGAAACGCCCCTGCTATAAATGAACGCGCCTTCCGTCGGGCGCCTGGACGAGTCACGTCGGCACGTGCTTTGCTGCAGCGTCGTGTGGGCCAAGTGTCCGTAATTGTTCGCTCTGAAAATGACGGCGCTGGCTGTGTCTCGTGGGGCCGGGCGGGTGGGCGGGCGGACTCTTCTCCGAAGCCGGCGGAAAGCGCCGACAGCCGGCCTGGCGGCCTTGTGAGGGGAGGGCCGTCCTTCCCTCCCCTCCTGCCCGCTCCCTCAGTCCGGAGGCCGCTGCGGGTTGGTAAGCTGCTGTGTGGTCAGCGAGCACGGCCCGTTCCGGGCGCGCCAGACCACGGGGCAGGGTCTGCCTGCCCTCTGGCTCCGCGGCGGGGCCCACGGGAGATAGATGACAGTAAAGTTATCGTTAAGAGTGATAAAGACATAATCATCATTTTTCTATCGATCATTAATTCCATATGAGTGGAGCAAAAGTATGTCCTTAAACAGCCTAAAAAGCGTGTATGAGTAGCTTCTCTTATTTAACGTAGTATATTTATACTATACATTCTTTTGAATACTTATTTGTTGTCCGTCTCTACTATTACCATGCAGTATTCACAAGAACATCACATTTTTGTTTTATATGTAGGACGAGACCTAGGAGAATACAGGAGAGCTGTTTTCACTATTGTGTCTATAATAATGAGATATCACATATACATGATTTTACATATACAGGGTGGACAAAAGTAGGTCTACAGTTGTGAGTATGTAACAGTTCATTGTTGTGTTATTATTTATTCATTACTGTATTATTTTCCAAAGGAACAACTGCAAACCTACTTTTGCTCAGCCTTGTCCAGTATACAGAATCTCTATACTCAGTGACTGTTTGAAGGACGTTATTGAGCCCGTATTATGTGTTGGGTTTTGTCACGCGTACGTCAGATGCATTACTCCTCTCAGTCCCTCACGGTCTGCGTGAAGGGTAGACACTGTTGCGACCCTCGTTGTAAGAACAAGGCGGGCTTGCTGAAGGTTGTTCAACTCCCAGAAGGCGGAAGTGAGAGTTAGGTCCAGGCCTGGCAGACACAGAGCAAATGCCCTTAACCCATGTGACGTGTCTCCCTCGACATCGTTGCCTGAAAGGAACTTGCGTGGGGACGTGCAGGCAGGATTGTGCCGGGGACAAGGGCAGTGGCGTGGTGAGATTGTGCGGCAGCCCCAGCTCCGAGCAGGCGGGGAGCTGGGGGCGGGGCGGGCGGGGGATGCAAGCTCAGGGCTGTGGAAGGGGCGCGAGTCCCTAGCACGGGGCAGGTGGTCCAGTGGCCAGAAGGCAGTGCCAGGAACCACAGTCTGTGAAGCCAGAGAGCCGTGGACCCAGGCGTGACTTGGCGCGTGCTCATCGCTCAGGAGGTGGCAGGGGGGGCGACCCAGGTCCCCGGACACCGTTCTCTTCTGCCGCAGTGACCGGGGTGTGATGCTAGGACTGCTCAGGGCCAGCTCCAGAAACCCAGCTCAGATGGCTTTGAGAACTACCCTCTCTCTCGCCAGCATCCAATGAAATGCCAGGACGCCGCCGAGGGTCCGGCCAGGGCACGGAGAGCGTCCTGCGCGGGGCCTGTGCTGGGGCTTCGAAACTGACAGCCCCTCCCTCCGAGGGGCGCGGAGAAGGGAGACAGGTCTCAGAATGGACAGGGCAAAGGACACGCACAGTCCCGTACGGACCGCAGTGCGGCAGCGGGGTCCCCGTCCCCCAGACGTCCCCGAGCCGCTGCTGCAGCCCGAGGCGGGCCCATGCTTCCTCGGGCAGCCGCTGTCCTCACCCGTTGCGCCGCCGCGCAGGCCAGCCTGCACTTGGCGCGCAGCTGACCGGTGGATGTGCAGGAGAGGGTCCGTGAGCGAGAGGCCCCATGTGACCATGAGGGGCTGTCGCACCCCGCGGCAGGCGCTTCCCGTTAAACTTGCAGCCTGGCCCCGGGCCTCTCTCTCCTTGGCGGCCGCTTTCCACTTCCACAGAGAGGAGCACGGTCTTCAGAGAGCTTGGAACATCGGCGTGACTCCCCGCACAGAGAGCGATGCTGGGAGCCAGGGGAACCCTGGGACCTCGACCCGCCGTCCCCAGCCAGGGTGGCGTTTGGGGCCCGCGAGGTGCCCAAGGGAAAACAGGTGGAGAGAGGCGTTGTCGGACTCTGGGTCCCTGCCCGAAAGGGAGCCGCACCGGCCCAGAGCAGGTGGACGCACTGCAGGGAGCGGCGGGTCGGGGAGCCTGCGGGGCGTGTTCGGAGGCCCCAGTGCGGCCGGAGAGCGAGCGGAAGTGGGGACGCACAGGAAGCGGAGATGTGACCTCTCTGATAGAGCGTCAGACCCTGCTGTGTAGTCCAACAGGAGAAGGACCGACAGACAAACACCTGAATTCCTAGAGTGAGTTAGAAGACCCTGATTGGGCTCCAGGCATTTTTTCTGTTATTCACATTTAATAATGTATATTTTCACCCTAACCCGTGCGGCTCAGTTGGCTGGGCGTTGTCCCTCCTGCAAAACGAAAGGTTGCAGGTTCACACCCCGGTCAGGGCACATGCCCAGTGGGGGGTTTGGTCCCCAGCAGGGCGCGTAGGAACAGCAGTCGATGTTCCTCTCTCACATTGCCGTTTCCTCCTCTCTCTCAAAAAATAATAATGCATATATTTTTTCGTGTGTCCAGCTATGAGACTCTGAGGAGTAGGGACAGAAGAGGAGGCGACTTTGTGTTTTTAAAAGTTCAGGGTTCATGTCCGTTCTCGACACGGTGCCTTAGAGCAGCAGGCAGCCGGACACTTCAGTGGTGGCATTTCCCGGGGGCAGGGCCTGCTGGCCTCCCCCTGCTCCCCGCCCAGGGCCTTGCGGCTGCAGAGGGGCTGAGCAGCGGAACACCCTGGAGGGCTGATGCGCGGGGCTCGGTCACTGGGGTGCAGGGTCCCTGCGGAAACGGACGTGGGGGACCGGGCTTGCACCAGACCGCCCTCCCGTCCCCGGCAGGCTCCGCGGGCGCCGAGCCTGGCCCGTGTCCGGGAGTGTCCTGGGCACGCGTGCGGGGCTGGGCCTGCTGAGCCCAGCGGCCTGTCTGAGGCGGGCGGAGCGAGGCAGGTGCAGGACCCGCCTTTCCTCGACGGGAAGGCAGGAGGGCGGCCCCGGGGGTGTGCTCTGCCCCAGAGGAGCCTGGAGAGGGAAGGGAAGGGATTGGGTTCTCCCGCCCCCATTAATCAATCTGATTTATGAGCCTAGTGGAAACGTATCCTTAAGCATTGAAATACCGATGACCTTGGAACCAGGGGCACTATTGCCCAGATACGGCTCGAGTCTAAATTTAATTTTTATTACTGTAGATAATAGCTTACATGGGCCTTACGGTGACATCACTAGCACTCTAAAATTTAATTTTATTTTTAGAGCTTCTGTTAATGTCCTTTGCAGGATTATACAATCTGGGGCATCAGCAGTGAGCTTCCTGCATTTTCTATTCATTATGATTTGGAATAAGCAGGAACGAGGTACTTTGCATATTAAAACAGTTTTGAGTTTAGGTTCTTCATTTAAAATGAACCCCAAAGGCTGGAAATCAGTATTCTCTTAGCACCAAATTATTTATATGCCTTTATGTGTCTATCATGAACATATACACTAATTTATTATGTACTAATATTACTATTTTATATACTAATACCTATGGGTTACTCTTTTTTTCTTTTATTGGTGTTGGTTTTTCCATAATAATTAGCTACTGCGATTATATTGCCCTAATGTGTATATCCTCACAACAGTTTCAAAATACCTATGTTTTGATGCAAGATATATTTTCTTTACTGTGTGTATTTTTCCTGAGTTGTTTGTTATGAAGTGTTTCATGTTTTTTGTCCTGTACCTTCTGTATCCTGATTATATTTGTGATACGCCTTCTCATCTCTAGTAAATCCCTTAAATTAGTAGGAAAGCCTGCCCACAGTTTTGAGAGCCACTACCCCAACGTGCCAAATGCTTTTGTAAATTTAACCCATTCGCCTCCTTCCCTCGTGGGCCAAATCCGGGAATTTGGGGCAAGACTGAACTCTGTTTTCCGTGGGACATGCTTGCGAAGGGCGAGCCGTGCTATCGGCTCTTCGTTCTCTCCGTCATCCTGAGCCTCTCCCGCTCAGTTATCTCAGTGGGCGAGGCCGCGGCGAGGCTGCTGTGCGGTGACGCTCGCAGGGGCCGGGAGAGGGTGGCAGAGCAGGGAGCGTGCGGAGCGGGGACAGGCCAGCCACCGCGGGCGGCCCTGTGTTCCCCGCGGGACAGGCGCGCGGGCAGCACTCCGAGCTGCACCTGGCAGACCAGCGCCGGGCAGACCTCGGCCGGCAGGCGCGCGGGGTCGCCTGCGCTGTGCGCGTCACCTGGATTCCCCAGCCGTGGCGGCGATTTCCTGCCCTGACTGCCCGACCTCGTGGGCCTTCCCGGGGCTTCAGAGAGACCCCCCCGGGGGAGGGGCTTCGCCTGGCAGGACAGCCTGGCGCACACAGTGCCGGCGGGGCCTCCCCTCTCAGGGCAGCGGGAGCTGGTCATTCCTGCGCCCCGGGCCCATAACGTCTGGTGGGGAGGGGTTGGGGTTAGGGCTGGGGTGGCGGGGGAATGCGCAGAGGTTCCTGAACCTCAAATGCACCCAGAGTTGAGTCTTGCGTTTTTCCACTGAACTGGGGTTCATCGTCCGCGACTGGCAGGCTTCTCACCCTTCGGAACCAAGCCTGTGTTGACGTGCCTGCTGGCGCTGGGCGGGGAGAGGGGCCGAAGCAGAGGGCACCCAGGAGACGGCCTCTGGCCAGCCCTTGCTCAGCCCTGCTGGGACGGGGGCAAGGTCCCACTGGAACAGGGCAGTGCGGGGGGCGGGGGGGGCCACAGGACCCAGGGCAGCTCAGGGAGGAGCCGGCAGCGCAAGGCGCGTCCTGGCTGTGCCCGGAGTCCTGAAACCGCCGCCTCCCCGGGCAGCGATGCCGGTGGGCATCCCGCAGCCGTTGGTGGCTGTGCCCCACCGTGCGTTTCTGACTTGGCCCACGTTCCGCCTCAGCAGTTGCTCTCAGTGTTCATCTGCATGAGACGGGGCGGCAGAGCGGGGGCAGGGATGGCGCATCGGGGCATTTGCCGTGTTTCCAAGGGAAATGATCGTGATAAATGACAGTGACCTAATTTGTGGATAATCTTGTTGCATAAAATAATCTACTGGTTTGTAATTATGAGACGACTCCATGAAGAAAAAGAGGCAATCAAGTCAGAATCATCAAGTTAGAGAATAAAATATGTCTGGAACTTTTCAAATTAATCTATTAACTTACAGTGAACGCTCATGTGAATTCCAAACATTTTATAATATTTTGAGGGAATAGATGTTCATTTATTTGTCACTAAAATTCAAATAAATAAAAATAAAAAATTAGCAAAAATAAAATTCAGAAGAATAGCAGCAATCCCTCCAAAAGTGATCACTGCATTACAAAGTACTTTCACATACATAAAGCATCATTTTAAAAGACATGCGGTAGTGAGGCAAAGTATAATCAAGTATATTTTATTTTTTAAAATTTGAATGGCAGTTGACATGCAATATTATATTAATTTCAGGTGCACAGCACAGTGGTAGACATTTATGTAACTTACAAAGTGACCCCCCACCCAAAGTCCAGTAACTGTAAAGATGAGGAAACTGAGGCTTGCTGAGGTTCGATACCACAGAGCTTTTCAGAGGCAGAGCTAAGCAATTTATCTCCCACTTTATGTTCATTAACAAAACAAAAATAAAGTAACGCGGGGACGAGGGTTCTGGGAGATTTTAGTGCACTCATTTAATCACGAGTTGGATTGTAGAGAATTAGACTCTGACTATCCACAAAGCACGAGAGGCTGGAGAAACGTCTGACTCGAAGGAGGACACGATGCTGTAAAATCGCCACGGCTCCCGTAGGCAGGGTGCACTGCGGTTCTGGTTAACAGACAAAGTCGTTAGATGATTAGGCTTGTACGAATTATATGAAAATGTGTTTATAAATTCTAACTGAAATCTGGAAGTTACGGGAAAAGAATATCAGACTTGCACAGGGTGACTATGGAAAACGCTGAAGCGGTTTGTTTCCCTGCTGGCCGCTGGACTGAGTGTTTTATGGCGCCTTCGCTCGGATGTCTCAGACCCGGCGAGGTGAGAACCGAGCCACAGAGCGGTTCGCAGGCCTCCTTTTGGGTCACAAGCCAGTGAGGGTGGGACCCATGCGGGCCAGTTCCAGAGTCTGTACACTGTGTTCTTCACAGTTCCGGCTTTAGTACCATTACTGGTATTTGGGTATGTTTCAAAAGTATTTAGATATTATTTTTAATACTCTTTATTAGTTTTGTTTCTTAATAACAAAAATTATGTAATAAAATCACATTCCAGAGTACATTACAAAACAAAATTAAACGCAGTGCACGCACGAGGTGAGAAATCCATGCAGTAAAGAAATAGAGACAATTGTTATGACTCTTTCCCTGGAAAAAAACATTGCATTTCCAAGTAACTGCCCCGGGTGCTCCCACATCGCGCGGGGCGCCTGAGTCCCATCGGTTTCCTGGGGACGCCGCCTCGGAGGCGCAGACCTGGCCGCGGACCGGACGCCGCGGAGGGCGCACTGCTGCGCTCAGACTCCCAGGCACAGTTCTCGGTCGCCCGCTGCGGAGTCTGCGCTCCGCCCCCTGCACCGGCTCCGGCCGGCAGCTTCCTCGGCCTCGGTGCAGGCCCCCCTGGGCCCGTGGCCACGGCAGGCACGTGGGCCCCTCCTCTCAGGACAAGCCTCCGTCCCTGTCTGATGCCCAGTGTGTTAACCGTCTCCAGAGTTGGGAAAGCGCCAGGCACTCTGACCCCCCTGGGGCGCTTTCTCTGTCTGCACGGGTGTCTCTCACACTGTCGGCGGGAGGGGGTACAGGTGCCCTCATGCTGCACTTAGAAGCACTCTGCTTTGCGGTCATTTCTGAGAGATCCCTGCTCAGACCAGACACCTGCCGCCGGCCACGGGGATCTTGAGCGCTAACGAGGTCCGCGGTGCAGACAGCACGTTGCGAGGATGCGGGCTGGGCAGGCTTCCACCATCCAGTCTGACTCCGGCAGTGCTTTCCGGCCGGGGCGCCACAAGGATGAAGCAGGCAACACCCGCCTGTTTCGTCAGGGGCACTGACCTCCTTTCCCGGAGGTTGTCAAATTAAAAAAAAAAAAAAAAAAAAGAAAAAGACAACCACCAATACAATAATAGCCATCCGGAGTGAGTGAATCAAAACTACAACTATTTCTGTTGCAGAAGTTTAGTAATTAGTTTCTGCGTGCCATGAGGTGAGCAAGGTCGGAACCACTGGGGCGGAGCCCTTGAGACCGCAGCTTCCGCGCAGCCCCGGGTCGGAGGCTGAGCCGCGGTCTCTTGCTTGGAGTAATTTATTATCCGGAGGTGTGTCCGCACTCATAGCATTTGACCACATTTTAATCCCACTCAGCTGCTATGAATTAAACCAAGCCGTAAAGTTATAATGTATGACTTCATCTTTATACCAATATAAGCTCATATTAGCCAATAAAATGAAATGTGTTTTTGAGAAATGAAATGGGTTCTGCCTAACCCGGAGATACATATCTTCCTTGTATATAACAGACCGATAATGTAAGTCAAGCTCAGCTTTTTCTTTTATCTTCTTCAGTAAGAGATTTATGTTAGAAGAGAAATCCCTAATTACCAGGTGATGCACTTGAGTTTTGATGCCTTTGCAAAGTCTGAAGATATCAATTAGGCATTATCTACTTATTCCCTCTTATAAAATGCTAAAAGTGATCATTTGGGGGTGGATGTGCTTGTTTTACCAAAGAGCTTTTCAAGAATGGATTTCCCCCACAAGTCAGTGCGCACAAACGTCTCTGATATCTTTGCGTAGGGATAAAGGTCTTGTTTTTATTAAGATTATTTTTATAGGCAGAGATTCTTCTTGGCTCCCTTTTAATGGAGTTTGTGATGGGAAAAATGCAAATGAGGCCATGACAGTAAGCGCCTGGCCTGGGACCGCGATGCGGGGCCTTTGCTTTGCCGCGAGCCTCCCCGCGCACATTTTCTTTATTAGTGACTTTTGGAATATTGGATCTTTAATCTGCATTAGAGTGTGTAATTCTTCCCACCTGGTGTGCCTTGCCTACCACCCTTTGTGTGTGCACTTGTGTGGGGGGTGTGTGTGTGTGTGTACATGTGTGTATGTGTGTGTGGTGTGTATACATATATACATATGAGAGGGGACCCAAAAAACCAATTATCTTCTGGAGGGTGGACCCTTGTGGTACAGGCTTCCCCGCCCGGTGGGTGTTCTAGGAACCCACCTGGACCAGTGTGCCAGCTGGCGGTGTTGTGAGAGGCTGCGTTCGTATTCGTGAATTTGTTTTGAAGACTCGTTCAACAGATTTGCCCGTTTCATGACGGGTGATTTACAAGTGCACTTGCCTGCACCGCAATGAGCGTTGAGCAGTTTTTGACCCAAAACGGCACGACCCCCGGGCCCCACCCTCCTGGTTCACCCGATCTCATCCTAAGTGTCTTTTTTGTTTGTTTGTTTCCCTGGATGAAACAAGGTCCTCAAAGGAAACGTTTTGCCGACGTGGAAGAGGTGAAACAAAAAAACGGCAGAAGGACTGAAAGGCATCAGAACCGGCGGGCTCCAAGCCCAGGCCCCGAGGCTGACCCAGCCGCTGGCGGCCACGCAGCCTCTGGGGCCAGAGTCCGTGGCCTGACCCGGGGTTCACAGTGAGGAGAGGGGCCCCGCACCAGAGGCGTTTATTTGCAATGCCTGGGGAACGTCTTAGCGGCCACAGAGCAGAGGACTCTCCTGGAATCTAGTTGTGAGGGTCAGGGGTGCTGCTAACCGTCCTGCAGCGCACAAGGCAGGGCCAAGAATCGTTTGCTGTAATATCTTCACAGCATCGGACACCCTCGTCTGGTCCCCGGGCTGCGCCGGCTTCGGCGCCACCAGCGTATCTGGGGACAGGCTCTTGGTGTGGTCTTCCCCGGCTGAGGGAGGCGCACGGGCCCCCAGGGGCTTGCCGAGGTGGCTGCGACCCCGGGTGTGGCCTGCGCCCGGGCCCCCGCAGTGAATGCCGCGGAGCCCGAGCGGTTGAGTCTCGGGCTGGGATGGCAGCGCGGCAGCCCCCTGGGGGAGGGAGAGGGAAGCAGCCGCCCGGCGCAGGCCTGTGCACTTGGCCCGGGGGGAGGCCGCGGGCTCGGCAGATCCAACGCGCCCTGCCTCGGGAGCTCAGCTCAGTGACAGCTTCGGCAGCAGGTCTGGACGCAATTAAAAGGCAGAATAAAAGTATTTTTATATCTACATTGTATGTTTCTCCCCAGAGTTTCCAAGTGTAATTACCTGTGAATTTCCTCCAGAAACCTTCCGCTGTCTAGTCTTCCCTTTGGTCACCAGCTAGTGGAGAGCGGGCGGAAGTCCAGCGTGCATGTCACTCCAGGAAATGCTGACGTCCACGCCAAGCAGAGCAAGTCTCCTGGTCGCTCCTGCGGTGCTGTGTTCTTCGTTGCCCCTCGGTGACCCCACGCAGGAGAACCGGCCTGCCTCCCCCGCCCCTTGCTCCCGGCTCTCATGCCCCGCGTGGTTTGGTCTGCTTTGTGGAGAACGCAGTGGGGATGCGATGGAGGCTCCGCCTTCAGGAGACACCCCTGGCCCGAACGTGAACCCGGGAACCTCCGCGGCGGCGCCGTTTCAGGGAAGGCAGGTGCACGCACTCCGAGTTCACGTGAAAGGGGGCGGGCGCCAGGCGTCAGGGGGCAGGAGGAGAGAACGATCCAGGACAGAGACTTGGTTACACGGCCGTGACCCAGGACCAGGCTTTGTTCACAGACTTCCTTCTGCAGGTTAGAGGCCCCGCGCGAGCGCCCGGCAGACCTGCCTGAGAGCCCTGGTTCCGTCGCACGCGGCTTCGGGGCCTGGGCCCGTCCGTTTACTTCTCAGCATGAGGCGCCCCGACGATCGGGTCGCAGCGTTCCCCTGAGGCCTCCGCCCGCTCACACGTCGCTGTCACTGCTGCCGTGGTGTCCGCCTCGCGGAGGTCCACACAGTGTCACGCCGACTTCCCTCCCGCGAATTTGCGTGGGGTTCTCTGCGTAGCCACACCCCCGCTCCCTCGCTCACGTTCCCCAGAATCGACGGCCGTCTGCTCAGCAGGAAGGTCGTGTCAGTCACAGCCACGTTAGCAGAAAGAAAGGAGAAGCAAAGGAAATTCTAATAAACCATTTCATTTAACCCATATGTCCAAAATAGTATCATTTTAACACGGGATCCACGCAGAACTTATTAGTGGGGGGTCCCCCATTTTTTTTTCTGTTTGAAGTCTTTGGAGCCTGGGGGCCCCCTGCGGGTGCGGCCCATTGCGGGCCGCGCTGCCCCGTCCCCGTTTCTGGGGCGCTGCTCTATCGGGAGCCACCCCCTCCCTCTGCTCTGAAGCAACGAAATCGTGAGCCTCACCCATCTTTGTAACTGTGTTATCATTCAGGTCCTGTGGGAACACCAATGTCCAAAGGCAGAAGACAAAGAAATAAGCGGAGAGGCAGGAAGCTCTCTGTTAAACGGGCTGACGTTTTTCTTAAGCCCCTGATTTTAAGGTCTGTGATAAAACTTCACCGCGAGGGCAGGCTGGCGAAATAAAAATACATCCTACAATGCAAACCCCAGATTCGGCTCTCTGTCCCTCAGCTGAAACGAGAGCCTGCAAACCCACCAAGTTATAACATCAAAGGCAGATGAACACAAGGGTGCAGGATAAACGTTTGCCAGATAGAACAGCTTTTCTTTATGTCAGTCTTTATATAAAAGATACCGTTTGATTTAAGAGAAAGGTGTTCTTTGATAGGAATGACTTGCCCTTCGCCGGGCCCCGGTCTGTGCCTGGGCTCCGGGAGGGGAGGCCTTCGTGGGGAAGCTGAGTGTATAAGCCAGGACGGGCACGCTCCGGTGTTGGGCTTCGCTTCCAGCCTCGTCACAGAGGGCCTTGGACTCCTTCCCACCTCCAGGATCCTCGGAAGTCATGTTCGCACCCCGGCTGGCAGGCTGCGGTCCTGCACCTCTCTGCCCGGTAAACTGAGCTGGGTTTCCACGTGAGGCTCACCGTCTTCGACTCCTGCTGAGCCCGCGTGCTCTGCCCTCACCGTCGAGTCCACTGGGCCCCGGGGTGTGCGGGCACCATGCGGTGTTTTTGTTCGTCAGCTCAGCATTGGAACGAACTGTCTCATGCGGTTGCTATTTTTAAAAGAAATGCCTATCATGTTAGTAGAACTCGCAAGTCCACGCTGGAACCACGCCCTTTCCCGTACACTGTATGTTTTTAAATGGCTAACTCGAGTCAGGGGCAGGGTAGCCTGACCGGAGACACACATGTGCTCTCGCACGTTGTAATGAACAGCGGGCACAGTGGGAGAGTCCGCAGCGACGTGGACGCCACCTTGCGTTTTCTGCCTACGGAAAAGGTGAGCCACCCAGGAAAGAACGCACTTCGGTTATAACCTGCCACAGAGAACCGCGTAAACCACTTCGCCCCTCCTGAAAGGGGAGTCCGTAATTATTCCTGAAATAGCTTCTGTAATTAAGTTACTTGTCTAATGTGAGAAAGAAAATGAAAGATCTGCAGTGAAGGTCAGAACTAAAGGCGCATATTGTGCTGTACGTTTTGTTGCACTTTATTAAGTTCAAGCATTTTTTATTACATAGAGGCATTTTGTAATTGGAGCTTTTATGTGATATATATATGGATATATATAAAAAATATTTTTATCCATTCTTCTTCTCCCTCCAAAAGGCAATAGCGTACTACCAGCAGTCTTGTAAGAACATCCTCCAATTTTAAATGAAGTCCACTCAGAAATAAAGCTCCGACACAGAAAAGCAAGGCATGCGTCGGCCTTCATGAAGAACGGTGCCCGCAGCAGCCGAGCGGGACCCCCATTGTGTGCCCCTGGGGGCGGAGCAGGCTGGGCGTCCAGCGCGGCGGGCCCAGGGCCGCGGCTCTCACTCCGGCTCCGCCTGTCCCGTCTGGAGACAGGTGGCTCACGTGAGGTTCAAGTTACGGGCTGAGGCCCGGTTGAGCCAGGGCGTCTTCTTGTCCCAGGTGTTAGAGTTTCTCCTCTTCCACCCCCAGGTCTGCTTCTGCTCGAGACAGAAGGATGGTCCGAGGCCTTCCAGGGGCTCAGAGCCTAATGAGGGCGACCCCGCGTAAACGCAGGCGAGGCCTCACGAAGCACGCCGGGATCGCGAGCTACGCCGCAGGTCGCGGTCGGTCCTTTCGGGAGCGGGGCTCACTGCGGTGATTTGGAAGTGGCCCGTGTGTGTTCCGATCTTGCAGTGGGCGAGGTCAAAAGCAGAAAGAGGCGGACGCACCAGGGAATCGAACCGCGTCATGCCCTCCGCGCACTAACCCAGCGCTACCTGGAGCCACCAGTGCGTAGGACGGGACCGGCTCGTGTCCCCCCGCCGCGGTCCTTCCTGCGCGGTGTCCTGAGCGTGTAGAATGGGCTTTCCGATTGGGGTGCGGCATTCCCTTCACTGTTACGGTCATGAGGGGCAGTCACAAGAGAAGCTCACTTTGGGTGTTCGATGCCCAGAGTGAAGCGCTTGTCAAACACGTGCACCCGTGCAGGCCCGAGCAGCAGACCGGTTTCCTGGGAGCGAAGTACGTTCGCGAAACAGGCTGAGCCGGCGCCGCGCCCCGCTCTTGGCTCCGTGGGACGAGGAGGCATCGGGGCCTTGCTCTGGGGGGGTGGGGAGGGGCTGGCACAAGGCTCTCAAAGGAAAGGACATTTGTTAAAGACCAGGAGTGAGTCCTCCTTCCACGGGAGGCTGTGAGCCGGTGGCTGTCGCTGGAAGCCTGTGTTGCCATGGCGCCCAAATGTCGCTCCTGGGGTGCCGGCCGCAGCTGTAGCTGGTCATTATGCGTGCGTGTGGACTATTGTTTCCACGCGGAAGCCGGGTTGCTTTGGCACGTGTCCTGTTTTGCTGCAAGACTCTACCCAAATGACCGTATTAAGGGAACAAAATGGCACCTCCGTGGCACGTGTTGGGATGTCGCGAAGGCCCCAGCGGGGACGGTCACGTTGATCACGGGAAGAGGGGGAGGTCTCTGTCTCCTCCGCGAGCCCTTCGTGTCATTTCTGGCTGTATTTTTCTCTTGTTCGCTTCCAGCTGCCCGGGCCCCCTGCCGCGGGTCTAATTGTCGCCTTTGCGTGTGTTCAGGTGACACTGTAGCTCCTTTAAAAAGGCTCCAGAAAATCGCACGTTTTCCCCATTGGGTGGTAGGCTGAAGTTATGCTACTTTTTGAGAGGAAGAAAAAATTCTGTTCAGGCTCTGGCTACCCCACCTGCCAGGGGAGCACATACTGATAAAATTCCTAAACGTCGTGCCCAGCGAGCGGCTCCATGGCGGCGGCGCCGTGTGGCAGCAGGGGCGTGGCCCAGGGCGCTGGGCCCGTGACCTGCGTTGGCCGTTCCGAGCCGCTAGCCCGCCTCCCGGCCGCCTGCCGTGCGCGGCCTCCCCAGGCCGGGCCGAGCGCAGCTCCACACGCGACGTCCGGGGGATGGTTGCCGTGGCCGAATAGCTCCGTCCGCACCCCGGCCTCTCCGCTTGCGTCTGGGTGACTCTCCGTGTGTGACTTCGCGTCTCTGAGCCCCTGCTCTGTCAGACGTGGGCAGCGGCAGCTGACCTGGGATGGAAACATAAAGTCAGACACGTTGAGGTCTGGGGAGAGGGCGGGGCCCACGGCAGTGCTGCGGTGGCCAACAGCTGCCGCTATTCTTGCTGCCAGTAATTACTTAAACACAGCTTTCAGCGGGGACAGAACGGTGCGTTCTTATGATTGATTGGTTTTAGGGGGAGAGAGGACGAGAGGAAGGGGGGAGAGAGAGAGAAAGAACCATTTGTTGTTCCACTTGTTCCTACGTTCATTGTTTGATGCTTGCGAGGGCCCCGGCCAGGGGTCCAACCCACAGCCCTGGCGCATCCTGTTTTTGAAAGCAGAAGAGAGGGACCTCTTGAGCACAACCACGTGTGACGGACACAGGCCGGACCTTGGCCTCGCGCTGCCCCGGGCGCCCTGCGTGCGAGAAGATGCCTGCTGTCGAAAACGCCACCCTTCAATCCCGCTGTTCAAACAGCACCCGCATACCGCCCCGCACACTCGTCAAGAGAGTTTGGCGGAGTGGGTATGGTTTTCCACAGTTCACCCTGGAGGGCTCTGACGCCCAGAAAGACCTCGGTCACCCAGCCAGAGCGGACAGAGCCGTGGCCGGACCCCTCCTGCCCAACTCCTGCCGCGGGGGTATTTCCCTCGCGAGGCTGCTCCTTGTCACGGGGGCCCCTCCTTCTGGGGAGCCTGGGCCCTGAGCCTTCTGGGACGGGGGCTGAGGTTGGCATTTTATGTTTCTATTAAAATGAAAGCCATCGGAAGGAGTATTAGAGGCAGAGGCATGGGTCCTCTGAATCCCTGAGTCGTCTGTTTGCGTCTTCGCTGAAGACCAGACCGGGTCTTCCGCCCGGTTTCAGGGCGCTCTCTGCGCCCCGGAGGGTGTGGGTGTCCTCTTGTCAGCATGTTTCCAGGGCAAGGGACCCACCGGACATGAGTCACTGACCGCTGTCCGGACGGGGAGGCCGGGGATGACGCCAGTGTGCCCGCGTGCAGGCCGTTCCCGTGGCCCTGCGGGGTCTCCTGAGGGTGGGAGGCATTGCGTTCCCGGGAAGCAGACCTGCGGGGGCGGGGGGTCCTGAGGCCAGGTTTGCGGGGGTCTCACCGAGGGGTGAGCCGGGCTGCGGACTCTGCGTCTCTCACAGGACACTGCTCTCCCTTCAGGGGCGGGTTCCCGGTGTGGCGGCGGCCGGGTGAGCGCGCGGGCTCGCCGACGTCGGCGGGACCTGGCGGGTTCGGCCCGCGGTCTCCGTGCCCAGGCCTGCCCTTCTCACACGGCTCAGTGTCGGGTCTCACGGTGGCCGCGCCGACGCCGGGCCTGTGCCGGTGTGAACGCGGGGCCCGGGGGGGAAGGGATGCAGCGTGAGGCTCGCTCTCAGTCCTGTCCTTCCCGTTCGAAAGGGGAGGTTTCCCCCGAACCACCCTCCCACGCCGGAGTTTCCGGACAGTTCACTGGTTAAAACGGGCGCTCGCGGTTACGTCTGGCTTCACTGAGCCCAGGGGCAGCAATGCCTGGTGCAGAGTAACCAGGTTGCCGGGCGAGCCTGGCCGCTTGGGTCCCCCCACGGCCGAGGCCCGGGAGGGCGGGCTGCGGGGCGCCGGCCATCGGCCCACGCCTCCTCACCGGAGCAGGTGCCCACACGGCCTGGCAAGTTAGCCAGGCTTACCGTTTATGAAACTGAGAAATAGCTTCCTGAGGAGCGGACTTCTGAGATATTCCAGCGTTAATAATGGTTACTTGGTCCTTCGCCCCTTACGTATGGTAGTTATTTCTACTATGCTACTTTTATTTTTATTCTGTATCTTTTTATCTTTCAGTTACAGTTGCGTAGGGACACAGGCAATAATGCCGTGGCGGCTGCGCGGGCGGCCAGGCGGTGCCTGTCGTATCTGGTGCCGCTCCGGGCCGTGCGTGGCTGGCCGACCGGCACCGACCTGCTGTGTCCCAAATGCCGGGACGCTGCAGACCGAGGAAGCGGTGACCGGTTTTCTTAAGTGACTGCGTCAGGGAGGGCCCGCAAGAGACCCTGGGATTTCCCGCCGGTGGCCGTCAACACCGTCAGGGCGGCCTCGCCTTCTCCCACTTGCGTGGACTCTGCCTCCTCCTCCGTGGGCTGAAGGTTTTACAGGGACTGTTCATGAGAAAAACGCCCCAGAGAATTCTCAGGGCCCCTTTTCTTTCCTGACGTGGACTCCCCGTGAGAGGAACGTCCCGGCGCTGACCCGGGGCCTCCCAGGGCGACCGACCCCCTGCCGGGTCAGTCTGCAGGGGCGCGGCACCCCACCCAGGGGTGCAGCTGGCTTGGCGAGGTCCGCACCGAGGGAGCGTGAGCCGGCCGGCCCTCCCCCGCCCGCCGCGTCCTGTCTGAGGGCCGGTGGCCCGGGAGGAAACCCCGACTGGGCCTGCCTGATGCCGCGACAGCCGGCTCTCCGGCGGCTTTGTGAAGAAGGCGAGCTCTGCTGCCCGGGTGTCCTCCCAGCTCCGCCGCCCCCGAGGGCGGGGACGGAAGCGCCAGGTGCGCCTGTGTTGCCGGGAGCCAGAGGACTCCCTGCTGAGGCTCTGGGGAGGAGACCTTCCCACCGGCCCTCACTCGAGCAGACGCTCCGCACACGCGTGGCCTTGCTCTTCCAAGTCCTCCGACGCGTCTGCCCCGGCCGGGTGCAGGCTCTTGCCTGCGGGGCTGGGGGCAGGTGCATCTTCGCTAAACCGCAGGCCCCGCGCTGAAGTCAGTGGCTTTCCCGGGCTGCGGGCTGCCCTTCCGCCCCCGCCGCTGGCCCCCCTCTGCCCCCGACCCCTCTGCTCTAGCCACAGTGAACTGCTCGTAGTGACCCCAATGCCGCGCTCTCCGGTGGTACGGTCTCGAGCCACCTGGGACAGTGGAAGGTGACAAGGATTACCGTCACGTGGCGTGAAGGCTTCGGTTCCTCGTCACACCCCCTGTTTCCGGGGCTCGGTGCCACTGCGTCTGGTGGCTCCTCGTGCACAGCACGGACCTGGGGGCATTTCCGTCGTCGCAGGAAGCCCGGCTGGGCCGCGAGGCGGCAGAGGCTGAGCCCCCCCGCCCCTGGTCCTTCTCTCAGGCCGGAAGGTGGCCGAGGCCCGCGGGCTCTTGTTCTCCGCCCCTCCCCCCGGTCTGGTCTCACGCGTCCTCTGTGACATGCTGTGACTGTGTGTGTCTGTCCTGTCGCTCCGCCCCAGACCCGGCTCCCGCCGCCCTCCGCCAGCCCCCTGCTGCACACGCACACGCACCCAGCAAAATTTCGGTTCATGCAGGGATTAAATAAGATGCTGATTTTACTTTAAATAGAAAAGCACACCACGCAGAGTAGGTATATTTATAGTTTCCCATGCATCGAAGCCCTTTTTAAAGATTTGACTTCTGTCATGAAACTAGCAAGTTAATTTCCTCCGACATCGGCCTTAAGAAAATCAGCCTTAAGGGACTGTTAGTAACAAAAGAAGCGTGTGGCCCTAACCCGCACAGCAATGGCAGTGACGATGTGGTATCCTCACCGTGGGCCTCGCAGCAGGACGCGGAGGGGCGCCTCGCCCGCCACTGCCGGTCGGAGGAGGAGGCTGCGTCCGGCGCGAGTCTGCGTTGTGCCGAGTCGTGCACCGGGCAGGCCCGCGCTTTAAAACAGTTTGGACGCACCAACCCTTTCCCCTTCTCTGTGTTGCCTCTAACCCTTGACGACGTGAATACATAATTTCCCAGTTGCCTCCGTAGCTGAGATAGTTCCTATTTTCAGTTGTAATTTTAATATTCCATCATAGATATCCAGCCTGGACAATATAATTGTTTTAAATGGCTACACAGCGTAATTTACCTCGAAAGCCCCCTATTACTTTCTGGACAGTTCGATTGTTTTCAGTGGTTTCTATTTTAATAGCAGTGCATTCCATATTTCCACACGAGCAGTTTTTCCTGTTGAGAGGGAGATATTTTACCTTAGAGTACCTTGCTTCGATCCAAAAAAAGAAGAGGTCTGTACAGTTTATGATACTTGGATCATTTTACCAAGTCTTTCCCCACAAGGTTGGGGGGATCTTGTCATTATTTTAAATTCTTTTGTTAATTTAGCAGGTACAGAATGGACAGCAAGGATTTCAAAGTGGAGTACATGGCGGGAAATATATATATATTTTTAATCCAAATGCTGTGGTGTTCTTTTAGATAACCACTCTCATGTTGAGGAAGAAGCGAGCACAGCATTTGTTGACTGGGTCCTGTGCACTAAGCCACTGATGTCTCCTGCGCCAGGGTTCACGGGCCTGCGGTGAGCCGGAGCCCCCCGCGTCTTGCTTCGGCGGAGGGGGCGGGGGCGTGTGCCCTTGCCGGCACCCTGTGCGGCGTCGGACCCAGGGAGCGCAGGCGCCCGGAGGAGGCGCGTGCACGTTCACCGGTCAGCGCTGATGGAAGCGCAGGCTTGTCTGTTCCCCTAGAGGCGTTTGTAGGCTGTTTTATGTTAAAACATTACAAATGACAGCGCACAGACGCGTGCACCTGCCGCCAACAGCCCTGCCACCGGCCCAGTGGGCTCTTGTCCATGGACATTGTTGGTTGCTTGTTTAACTGCTGTAATGAAAGTTATTTGTGGCTCAGGATGTACTTCTAAGCCTCACAGTAACAATAACAACATAGAAGGCGCAGTAACAGTAACGCCCGCCTTTATGGGGCATTTATTAGTATTGTGTGCTGAGACCTGCCCTGCGTGCTTTGTGGGGTTCACTCCTCTACTCCCCGGACAGCCCTGGAAGGCGGGGGCTGTGATTTTATTTATTTATTTTTAGAGGGAGGGGAAGGGAGGGAGCAAGAGAGGGAGAGAAACACCCATGTGTGGTTGCCTCTCTCACGCCCCGTACTGGGAACCTGGCCCACACGCCAGGCCTGGGCCCTGACAGGGAATCGAACCAGCGGCCCTTTGGTTCACAGTCCGGTGCTCAGTCCACGGAGCCCCACCCGCTGGGGCAGCGGGTGTATTTTTAACTCCGTCTCAAAGAGGAGGAAACGGACTCACAGAGAAGTGAAGCAACGCGCCCAGCACCGCGCTGCTGTCGAACTCTCCGCGACCGATCATCGGTGTCCTGCTCTGAACTGGCGGGCTATGGAAAACGGGTCCGGTCTTTTTTTAAAATACTCTTTCTGGGAGCTACCAGTAAAATGCTATGTGGACTCCAAAGTATGATGCAGGTTTCGCGAAGCCCAGGGTGTAGCCGCATCCCGAGAGCGCGCCCCAGCCCCAGCCGAACCCGGGCGCGGAGGGCTCAGGCCTCAGCCACCTGAGAATCCATCCAGCTTTGCGCCGAGTCCGTCCGTCGCACGACGTCCACCCGCCTGGACCTGGGTGACCGCCGCGCCTGAGGCTGCCTCGGGACGGGACGGCTGCCACGCAGCGGCCGGGGCGGCAGCTCCAGCAGCGTCCTGTGGGCTGCGGGATGGCACTGAGCACTTCCATGGAGATTACGGTTTCTCACGTGCTGGGTCATTTGCGGGAAGCGGGAGGCGGGCAGGTTAGCACATCCGCGGGGAGTCCGCGCCTCTGGGTTCCAATTCCTGGCTCTACAGCAAACTCAGTCTCTGAGGAAACTCCCTGGCTTCCCCAAGGACCCGCTGCTCACCTGTGCCACGGGGACACGGAGGGGCGGGCCCCACCTCCGCAGCTGCTGGAAGCGTCAGTGTGTGGCGATGTGTGCACCCCGTGGGGACGTAGTGTACCCGTACGATGGCCACGCACGGTTTAGCAAGAAAAAAGTAACAGACCCCTGACACACCCTGCGGTACGACAGGGAGCGCCCCGAGAGCGTTGCGCCACGCGGAGGGACTCAGAGGTGCTGTGGGGACCCACGTGCGTGGCACGGGCAGGCAGGGCCGAGGTGGGGGGCAGGGAGGAGCGTGCAGGGGTGCGGGGGCGCCTGCGACAGGGTGAGGGCGACGCCCCGCAGTCACGGGACCGCACACGGAGAGCAGGGGCGCCTCAGGCTGCCCAGATTACTGCTTAGAAATTTCCTCATAGCTGCCCTGCGGTGTTCCCTTAGGGTCGGGTGTAAAACGAGTGCCTCGACGTGTACGTACTTGGCGACGCGATCGCCGCGATGCGTCCCGTGCCCCCCCACCCCCCGCACCAGGCACAGTCGGCCGAGTGTTCCTGACGCGTTCCTGCGCCTGACCCGCCCCGGGGGCTCCCCCGTCTCACGACCGGAGGCTCGTACCGGTCGCTGCCCTCCCCTCTCTCGCCCGCCCGCCCGCCTTTCCCCGCTGGCGCCCGCCCACTGGTTATCTGTATCTGTAGCCTGATTCTGTTTTGCTGATTAGTTTGTTTTTGTTTTCAGATTCCGCATAGAAGGGAAATCCTACAGTATTTGTCTTTCTCTGTTGGACTTACTGCACTCGGTGTAATACCCTCCGGGTCCGTGTATATTGTCACAGGGGGTCGTATTTCATTCTTCTTTATGGCTAACATGCCACCGCACGTATGTACCACATCTTTATCCGTTCGTCCGTTGATGGGCACTTGGGTTGTTTTACTGTCTTGGCTACTGTAAATCACGCTGCAGTGAACATGGACGTGCATGTACCTTTTTGAATTAGAGTTTTCATTTTCTTTGGACAAACCCCTAGAAGTGGAATTGCTGGGGTCCGTGGCAGAATTAACCAAGCAGGACTCCAGCGAACTGAAAACCGTCTGCGCGGCCGAGGAAACCATCCACAAAATGGAAGGTGAACTGCCGAATGGGCGGAGATGTTCACACACCAAGTATCCTATAAGGGATTAATATTCAAAATGTATAAGCAACTCATATAGCTCAGAACGAAGGGAAAATAAAAAGCCGATTTAAAAAAATGGGCAGAGGACCTGAAGAGACACTTCTCTGAAGAGGACGTGTCAATGGCTGAGAGACGTATAAAAAGACGTCCAACGTCATTAATCCTCACAATGAGCTGCCGCTCACACCTGTCAGAATGGCCGTCATCAATAAATCAGCGAGCAACACGTGTGGGTGAGAATGTGCAGAAAGCGAGCCCACGCGCACTGTGGGTGGGAACGCGGGCGGCGCAGCCGCCATGGGAGACAGTGTGGAGGTTCTTCAGAAGGTTGAAAACAGGCTGTGTGAATTAGACCGCGATAAATTGTTAAAAAAAGAAAGCTAAAAAAAATGTTTAGCAGAGTTCACGGTTGTTAATGTCTATTTACTCGTTTTTATTCATTAGTTTTGGTTCCCCGTCTTACGTGACGTGAAAGACTTGAGGGATCGACCAGGGGGCACTGCACTTGGCTGGGCTTCGCCAACGTTTTATCCTTTTTGGGGGGCAGGGGACGAAGGCGTTCTTTCAAATCCCTGAATGACACGCTGGGGAGGTGGCTAATAGAGTGGAACCCGGGACCGAGCCGTGGAATTGTTTTGACAGCCCACAAGGCTGGGGTCGCACCGGTACGAAGAAATTCAGCAAAAGTAAATGTGAAGCCTGGCACAGGCTGGCCCGCTAGGCAGGCAGCGCAGGGAGCGGCAGCTGGCGGCCAAAGCCCGCACCCCCCGATCGAGCATGCGCTCGCCTGTTAGAACGGGGGCGTCCCAGAAACTGTAGGAGGGGACTTGGGCCAAAAACGGAGGCTTCAGACAGAAATGGCGCGTTAGGGCCGCAGCAGAACCTGAAAGAGCGCCCGTCTGGGTATTCCGTGCTTTATATTCTCAGACGGCAATAGCAGTAATTATTATTCCATATTTATAATGATATTAAGTAGACCATTATAAAATGCATGCTAACGATGTCACGAGCTGCGTGATAAGTGCTTTATATACATTGTCCCACTTAATATTGGGGTGGCCAAAAAGCCCATTTAGTTTTTTCCATAAAAGACGCATTTTTCATTTTCACCAATACCTTTATTGATCTGGATATCTCGAGTATGTCGGCTGTCTCCCACGTGGTAGAACGTCGATTGTTCTCAGTTAATGTCTCGATTTGGTCGCTATCAACCTCCACTCATCTACCCGACCGTGGAGCATCGTCCAGAGAGAAATCTCTGGCATGAGACTTCACAAGACCACTTTTGACACGTTTGATCAGTCACAGCACCTTCTCCATACACGACACAAATCTTTTTTTGCTTTTCATTTGCACTTTTACCTTTCTTGAAATAATAAAGCATCATCTGCCGAAAATGTCACTAAGACAAAAATTCACCAATTTCGATCAGTCTTTTTTAATGCAGGCTGATAGGATAGCTGTCACAATACAATCTAACAAAATTGTTTTGAATGAAGTTAAAGACAACGAAGTGCTAGTAGAGCCATCTTACAGAAAAAAAGCAAACGAGCTTTTTGGCCAGCCTGGTACTTAAACGAAACCCACAAACAGCACTTTTATCCTGTTTTGCACGTGCAGCCCCGAGTCTTGGGGAGCCTGGTCAGGCGGCTCATGATGCCCCCAGCTCCGGAGCAGCCAGGATTCAGGGCCCTGTTTTCTGTGTGGATGCTCTGAGACCCACCTTTAGAATCCCTTGTCAACAGCATCTAGTTCTCGAAACCGATTAGAGTAAAAGACAAAGGCCAAGCGCTGCCCTGCACCACCCGTGCCCTTCGGGGAAGGCTCGCCGGCAGCCAGGCCCCTGCCAGGACCGGCTCATTTAGTGAGGTCATCTGGGAGGGGCGCTCTCCCACCGCCGCGTGCTCGCGGAGCCCCGTCCGAGGAGCCTGCCTGGAGGAAACGCGAGGTGTCCCGGGCGCCGGCCATCCCAGTGCGGAGGCGGTCCCCTCGCCAGGACCAGCTGCTTCATAACCAGAGGCTGTCAGTCGGCCGGCAGACAAAGGGGAGATTTTGCTGAAGCAGAGAGTCTATTTTTAAATTACTTTGAAATAGTCGCCTGGGCATTGATAAAGAAGGCGATGGTCAGCAGTCAGGTGTTTTACAGAAGACGCTCTGCTTTTGGACACCCGCCCCTGTTCCGTCCTTGGTAATCTGCGGGGGGTGGGGGGGCAGGTCGCCGTGTGTTTATGGAAAATACAACAGGGGATGCACGGGCCCGAAAGCCTTTCACTTTCGGGGGGCGTGCGCCTTGGCAGGAAGGCAGAAACGCTGCAACCGGTGCCTCTGTCCTTCCGAGGGCCACGCGCACAGGGGGCCGGAGCGAGCCTGGGGCGCAAGGCCCGCCTGAAGGCCAGGGGGTCGGACGGCCCCCTCCCCGCCCTTGCTCTTTGCACAGTGAAGGCTGCCTCGAAGCAGCTCTGACAGGAACGTTTTAAAGGAACAAGTGAGCAAGGTGAGCTCCCTGACGTGGAGGTGTCTGCTCCCTCCATGCGACCGTTCAGTGTGACCATGTGGGGCCCCCCCTCAGGTCGTCGGGAGGCCTGCTTTCCTGGCCGCGTGCGCCCCGGGCCCTCCCCTCAGGCCCCGCCGCCCTGTTCCTCGGGCCACGCGCCGCGACTCCAGGGCCCCCGCCGGTCAGGAATGCGTGTTTGGTCTCTCCCTTTGCACAGCCCTTCAGAAGGTGGATTTCCCTTCCCGTCTAGGGAAGAGGGCGACTAATCCTCAAACAATGCTACCTCCTGCTGCCCTTTTCTTCGCCTTTTATCTTCTTTATCCAGGAGACACATTACTTTTAAGGTTTTTTCATTTCACTCAACAAGTGAGCTCTGTCCAGAGCGCAGGTGGGCCAGGGTCTGTTCAGAGCTGCTGCCCCAGGGGAGGCCCGGGGGGCACGCCCACGAGACCGGAACGCAGACCACGTGCCTGGGGAGATCTGGGGGCGTGGGAGCGTGCCCAGGTCTAGCTCTTTCTGAGCAGCGTGCACCCAGTCACTCCTCCTGGGAAGCCTGTCTCATCACCGTTGGGGGTGATTCGGGTGCGGTGTTTTCTTGGGGTGCAACGAACGATCGTAGAAGGGGCAGGCGGGCTCCTCAGCGCCTGCCCTCGGGTGCGAGACCTGGGATGATGGCAGCGGGGAAGGCCCTGGTGGTTGCCCCTAACCCTTCGCCCTGCAGGAAGCCACGCGCGAAGGGGCCGCTGGCAAGGGGCCCCCCTGGGGGTAACTTTCACAGCGTCCCTTTCCCTTTGACGTCAGATCTCTCCTCCTGCTGCACAGGTTCCGTGACCTGCTCGCCTCTCCGACGGCAAATAGTCCCGTCCCGTGTCCTTTTTGGTAGAAATGACGTGTGGTCGGCACATCGGATCTGCAGCGAGAGGCGCTGCGGGCGACCAGAGAACACGAGATGGAGCTGCAAAGCTTTGGGCCCCCCTGAGATTCAGTGACCCTTGTCACCGTGCATCCTTTGGGGGGGACCCTGGAAGGGGTTGCCATGGAAGTGTTAGGACAGACGCTGGCTCGTGGGGCAGGAGCCGTGAGGCCAGGGTGTCCCCGCACGTGCCCAGTGTGGCTCCTGGCTGCTCCCACCGGCGCTGCTGCCTGGGGAGGCGGCCGGCCCAGGGGGCCCGCGTGAGCGGGCATACGGGTGCGTGGGAGGCGGCCTCGGCCGGTCCCCTGGCCGGCGGTGCCCCCGCGCCTGCTGTGCCCCTCCGTGCAGCCGGAGGTCCCAGGCCGACGACAACGCTGTGTCCTGGGCACCGGAACCTGCAGCTGACGCGGAGAGGAACCCTCGTCGCCTTGTGACACCCGATGGGGGCGGCCCGCCGGGCCGAGCGCGGATTCCTCGCCTCTCGTGCGCCCCAAGCTCCCGGGGCCTTTCGTCTCTGTGCCTGGTTTCCTGAGCCCATTTCTTCCACGACTCCCCTCTTCTGCCTCCGTGGCTTCATGATTAAGCTTTCTATTGTCGTTTGAAAAAACGTCTGCGTGGCGCCTGATAATCCGACTGGAGCCCCACAGGTTATAAAACTCTGCTCTGTGCTCCTGTGTCTTTCTTCAGGGCCCAGCTGGCGTGTGCGGTTGGTGAAATTACCTGAGCAGAAATAGTTTCAGAGTATACAAACATGTCATTTCAGATCCGGGTTCCCTTCTCAGCGTATTTGTAAGGACGCTTACCGTCCAATGCACTTTTACAAGTATCGCCACTTCTTGGTGGTGGGGGTGGGAAGGTATTGTCCAAAAAAGCAACAAGAAGGAAAATTATGTCTTTGTAAAGCAACGGAAATTTCTCTTCCCTTTTCTCCCTCCCTTCCTACATTCACCCACCCACCCACTCACCCACCACCCACTGACCCACCATCTACCCGTCTACGCACCTAACCACCCACCCACCTGTCCACACACCCCCAACCCATCCATCCATCCATCCGTCCGTCCGTCCGTCTGTCCGTCGACGTACTCTCTAACAATCACTTGTGGCCCAGGGTTCAGAGGAAAGTGCGCAATCCTGCCTCTCCGAAGCATGCAAACTGCCTGCCCTAGGAGAATGTTGGCACTTTCAGCTACTCTTGACTGTAAGTGATTTCCTTCAAACAACAATAAAATGCTGTGTACCTGTGTATATTTATCATGTCAGTACATACAGACACTAAAAAATGTGTTAGCATTTGATGAAAGTTTTCCTTTTTTTCGTACAATAGATTCCATGGCTTCAAGAGAGTGTAAAAAGCCTTTGTCTAGAAGTTGCATTGGTATTGATCTCTCTCCTTCTCTGCCCTTGTAACTTTAGAAATATATGAGAAACTGCCTTTCATACCTCCTTTCAGCTTTTAATCAACTGTGCGATTTGCCACCTACAGAAAGTTGGAATAAAACAATATTAGCATTTGGCAGCAAATGAATTTTTGCAAAAGCACATGACATGTATCAGGTCATAGTAGTTCATGGAAATAAATTTATAAATGATGACTGAATTTTCAGACTGCACGAGGAGGGTAGGGTTAGCCATCCTGAGGGCCAGCACAGACTAAAGGCACATCTGCTTTCTGCACTTTTTCTTCTTTGCATGCGTCTTGCCAATTAACACCCCAAAGCAATGAAACCATCTATAATGATTCCTAATACAGTTTCACTTGCTTGGGCATTAGCCAAACTGCACGTTTTGCAATCGCTTCTTCTTCAAGCACAGCTATTTGCAGTTGCCTAAGATGCTTATATGTGAAGGCTTAACAGCGAACAATCCAAGTTCACGTTTGCTAGGAAAACGTGCAGAAAACATCTGAACCTCTGGAGCTTGTGGAGTAGCAAACGCGATGCACAGTTATTTCTACGCATCAGAGCCTGGCTTTTCCCTTCGATTGAAACGAGTGCTTACAAGTGAGAAAAGCAAGTAACATAATGTTATTTAAATTGAATGTAGGCTCCGTTTTTAATAATAGATAGTCTGGAATCATAGATAAAAAGGGATAATGAATAATACAATAGCATCCCAAGCATTCATCTCTGCAGGGCTCTACGGAGACACGCCACTGGGTTCCGGCAGATCTTTGCCTGGCGTCAAGCCTTGCTTTGTTTTTGCAAATTTTTTTCTGAGAATTTTTATGTTGAAATATTTTCCACATTAGCATGTATTGACTTTTTTTTTTTTTTTTGCATGTGTGAAATGTTGAAATAGCTCAGTTTAACGGATCATTTGGGAGCTTTTGGCAATCTTGAGAGGATAAGAAATTTGTTGACAAGCCTTTTTGCCCTCTCAACAGAAGACATTAGGCATTTCCGCCTTCTGGAATGATTATGTTGACTCTGATGGAAGCCGCCACGGTGATTGGGGCTGTTCCCACGCCCCAGCAAGACTTGAGCTACAAATGAATCCGTGAGCTTGCATAGATCATCGTTTTCCTGACGGGCTTGGGGCGGGGGAGGAGGCCCTCGCCTCCCCTCCCCGCTTGCTTTCCCGTCTTCCTCTGCGCGAGACGGTGTCTCCCTGCTGCAAGAGATTTCCCACTGCTCGTACCTGAAATGAAGGGAAACACAGATGTTATTTCTTAGTGTCAAGAGCTCCGTGCTGTGCGGGGCCGAGGGCGCTGGGAGAACAGCTCCGGGGCCCGGGGAGGGCGTCGCGCCGTCCTGCGCTGGTGTGGGCCCCACCCCGCCAGGAGCGCGCCAGTCACACCTGCCGCTCCTCGTGTGTGCGCGCGCGCGTCTGGTTCAGTTGACACTCAGTTATCATGTGATGGTTTCAGGCATACAGCGTAGTGGTTAGATGTTCATACAACTTACAAAGGGACCCTCCCGACACATCTAGTACCCACCCAGAATCTTACACAGTCATTACGCCATCTTCGGCTCTCTTCTCTACGCCCTATTTTGCATTCCCACGACTATCTTCTAACAGCCAATCGATGTTTCTCAGTTCCTTGTCTTGGTGTTCGTCGCAGTGGTATTTACAGTAGCCAAGACGTGGAAGGAGCCTGGGCCCATCCATACAGGACCAGATAATGCTGTGGTGCATTTACACAATGGAATATTACTCAGCTGTACAAGCAACAAAGTCTTACCATTCAAAACAATGTGGATGGAGCTAGAGGGTTTTGTTCTGTGTGAAATAAGTCAAACAGAGAAAGCAAATATCATGATTTCCTTTATATGTGTGGAATCTAAATAATAAAATAGATGGAATGGAAAGAGCATCAGTCACTCTCAAGAATGCCTTTTCTACATGCTGTGAAGTTTTACGGCGATTTTATGTAGGGTATAATGTTTGTGACTAGAAAACCACGTAGCTGGTTGTTTAGGAAGAGGGTGGAACTTAATCTTTTTATTTTTTTTAGCGTCCTGCCTCCCCCTTTCCTTCCCGTCCAGTCTTCCACATTTGTTGTCTTCCTTTTCTCTAAGGAATGCTGGGAAACATTCTCTGAGGAACAAGGTATACTCTGAAATACTAATTTTACACATCTTGCCTTCTTGACCTTTATTGTAGAAAGCACATACGTGTGCGCGCGCGTGTGTGTGCGCGTGCAACATCCCTTCTGCTCTGATACATTACGTGTTTCCACCAACGCTACTGGGAAAATGGAAAATAAGGGAATGCGGGAGTCATGCTGGATATTTTCCTAGGCAGCAGCTGCTGAAAAAGCAGGATTAGAATTCTCTGCCCCAGGACAGGAAAAGGCCCCCAGCGAGCAGCTGCACAGCAAGGGCGCCCTCCGCTCTGCGAGCAGGAAAGGAGCAGGAACGGTGACACGTCCGCACCAGGGACTTCCCCTAGAAAGGGCGCCGTCTCTGGAGGAGGGTGCTGCCTGGGGCCCCCAGCGGCAGCCCGGCCGGACGCCCGCTGCCCTCCGCTCCTCCCGGGGCGTGCAACCCTCTCGGCCGCCTGCCCGGCTGACCCCGGATGGCTTCTCGGAGGCACCGACGCTTGGTTTTGTCACGTGCTGACTGTCAAGCTGGGGCTCTCAGTGGCCTACCCCCAATTTATGTTCCCCAGAAGCCACGTTTTAGCATGTAATTTTACAAAATGTCAGGTTTGGTGGCAGGCAACTAACTCCTTTAGCTTTCGTGCATCGGGAAAACTCGTTTTCTCTCCTTCAATGATAACCTTGCTGGGTAGCACACTCTTGGTTGGAAGTTTACTTCCCAGTATTCAGACTGTGTCACGCTGCTCCCTTCTGCTGCCCTGCAAAGTTCCTGCTGGGAAATCTGCTGATGAGTCTCCTGAAGGTTCCCTCGGATGTAATAAGCTGTTTCTTTCTGGCTTCTTTTAATACCCCCTCCTTATCTTTAACCTCTGACCTTTCGCTCCTGTGTCTTGGTGCAGGTCTGTCTGGGCCCATCCTGCGTGACCCTTCCAGGGCTTCCTGGGTCTGCATGTCTGTCTCCTTCCCCCAGTGTTCAGGGACGTCTTCTGCCCCTTTCCCTCTCTATTCTCCTCCGGGGCTCCTGCAACGCAAATGTTTTCCTGCTTGATGTTGGCCCACATGTCTGCGTAGGCCGCCTTCAGTCTCCCGGGCGCTTTCTTCCCGAGCCTCTCTGTGTGGCCGGGTTCTGCGGCCCCTCCTTCCCGCACGCGAGTCCTTTCTTCTGCTCCGTCAAGCCCGCTCCCGAACCTTCGTGGATTTTCCTCTCTGTCGCCGTGTTCTCCAGCTCTGTGGCTTCTGTTGGCTACTGACACATTCCGCCTCTTGGTTGAGGACCTCCCTGGGCCCCCGCATTCTTCCCCGATGTCTGGCGGTGACCCTCATAACCGTGCCACCGAACTCCGCAGCGGGCAGTCGCTTTTCCATTTTCCATTACGGTTTTCTTCCTGGGATTGTATCTGGTTTTATTTAGGGTTGTATTTTATTTTATTTGGAGCGATTCCTCTATTTTCTCACTTTGTGTGAACCCCTGGGGATTTTTCCTACATCCCAGATGAAACAGCTCTCTCCGTCTGGAAGGCGTTGCCTGTGTCCGTGCGGCCTTCATGCTCCGTTGGGGGCAGCGGGTCCGCCAGGTCCCAGGTTCTCTTCTGAGGGAACGCGCTCGCATGCCGCAGCGTGGTTGTGTCTGTGGGAGAACTGAGGTCAGGAAGTCCTTGTCCCGCCACTTTGAACTGTCCCTCTGTAGCAATTTGTAAACTTTGCGTCATTTACAACAGTGTGAACTCTCATCCAACCTGTCTTTTCCGATATATTTAACATACCTCTCCCTGTAGTTTTAGTATCCGTGGCTTCTGGTGTTCAGTGCGACGGAAGTGCCTTGCCTGTACCCCCATAATCCACGTCCCTCTGGTGAGCCCGGAAACCCTGGGGCGTGAGCAGGGCCGCTGGGTGTGGGACAGCCCGCCGGCCGGGGTTGCTAGCGCTCGGCTGCTGTTCGCCGGGACCCTGTCTGTGGTCACCTGTGAACCACCCATGCGGTTTTATTGCATTTCATAAAGCCATGGTGGAAACTTCTCAGACCAGGATTGTTTCACGTCTCCCGTACCTTGCCGTCTGCTGGCCTGCGAATCAGAAACTTTGGCAACTTAGGCTCAGTCAGGTTGGCTTGGCTTTGACTGCGATTTCAAAATGATCTCCCGGATCGAGTCGCCCCCGGGGCAGGAAATGGTCCCATCCCGGTGCCGAGCACAGCGCCCTCTGTCTCAGAGGCGCTTTGGAAAATGGATTTTGACCCGAGAGGTGTCCCCTCTGCTTCACAGGTGTTCCACGCACGCTCCTGTGGCCACGCCTTCCCGGGCAGGTGCAGCCCGTTTTCTAAGAGCGGCCCGAGCTTCGGAGATTGCAGACTGGGAGGCGGTCAGGTGGCTCAGCTGGGGTCCCCAGTCTTAGCTTGATCTGCAGACGCAGTCTGAGGGCAGGCGCGGAGGGGGAGCTGCCCAGGCGCGGGGGGCCCTCGCCGTGGCAGAGCGGGGACAGGCCCGCGTCTCGGGTTGGTCTCTCTGGAGAACCCAGAGCTGGAAGCAGCCGCTCTTTCCTCTCTGCTCTCTTGTATGTCACGGACCCGTAGGTGACCACGTTGTTCTTCACAGATATTTTTCCTCTTCAGGGAAACAATGAAAAGGAAAAGTCTGAGTCATTTGGCTCATTATTAAATTTTCTACTTAGTTCTCTGTTTAATTTCTTTTTACGACACTCCGGGTCCTTCATTTAGAATGTGCAGTAAATGGAGAAAGGAGCGAAGAAGATAAGCTTGTGTCAGCTGTCTTTTTTGATCTTGCTTGGAGAGAACCTCCCGCCGGCACCCTCGTCAACGAGCCCGAAGCGTGGCGGCCTTCGCGGCGCGGTCTTCTCTGTGGTCTTTTCACTCTGTCAGGCTTTATGGGGAGATGGCGCAAAGAGCTTGATGGCTATAGAGTTACACAGATTTAATTCTATGAGCATAAAAAAATTGATTACCCCGGGGGCATTAAGAACTGTTTTTACTGATTGACTATTTTACTTGCATAAATGGTAGTTCTTATAAACAGCTGCACATTTTACTGTTAGTATCTTAACGTTCTTAAATTGTAGGCATAAGTGTTTCATTTTAATTGTGAATTTCCATCCCCCACCTCAAATAAAAACGATAAAGCACCAAGCATCTTACTTTCTATTGGTGCCAAGGTGATAAAGTTGCTTATCTCCACTCAACTTCCAACAGAACTTCTGTGTTGTTCTCTTCTTTTTCTTTGCCCCTCCCCTACTTTTTATTGAGTATCTGCTCTAAAATAACTGAATCAGCGGAGCACGCTGATGTTTCTGCAGACTCCACGCCACACTGCTCCCAGGTGTGGGGAGCATTTACATGTTAGAAACTGCCATTCCTCGGGATAGAAGGTGATGAGGTAAGATGTTAGCTCTTCAGAAAGGTCGGGGCTGGAAGGCGCCGGAGCGGGCTGCTGGTCTGGACCCGGAGCTCACTCCAGTCCGAGCGGTGTCCTCTCACCGGCTAGAAGTTTCATCTCCGGAGCCCTCGCTCAGCGGCTTCGGCGACTGCAGTTCTCTCTCTGGTTTCAGCGCTCAGCATGGAGCAGTGACTATGGAAGGCGCCGCTCTCTCTGTGTTCCTTATTAACAGAACGCTGCTATTATTTAGGCGGGCGTCAAGGTGCCCAGGTAAAATACTGTGATCCCTAGCTCATTCACAGCTACTAAGGCCAGCTAATTAAGTTTTGTTCAGTAAGATGGAAGCAGAATTATATGGGGGGACTTCAGAAAAGTCTCTTCAAAGGGAGATAATCCAGCCTGGAATTGTGCTTTCTTGTCCTCCCCTCCCCTTCCTTCTTTATGCCGCCTGGAATGTATATGTGATGGATGGAGCCATGGCAGCCTCCATGCGCCGAGGGGTGACCGTGATGATGAATATAATACGGTAGAATATTTTGGGGACTGCAGAAATTCTGTACCAGCTCTGGATTACTTGGGATAATCAACAATTTCTTGTGAGTGAGAAATGAATTCCATTTTCATTTTAGGTATTATTATTTTGATTTTCCTCTCAAATGTGTTTAAACCAGTTTGGGATAGAGTGATGTTTCAAATGAGCGATGTTAAGAGAAGTAGAATCCCAGCAGATTAGAGATGTGTTGTACAGAATAAACATCCAGAATCCCAGGAACTCCCTGAGAAAGTCATGGGGAGGGTCGCTTGATTTCTCTCTAGCTCACTTTTCCACTTGAAAAACAGAAGAATGATAACAGCGTTTACTGCTTCTTTGTGGAAGGTTCACGGAAAAATGTCAAATGTTAACTCTATGCAATAGATTTTCCATCAGTAATGTTACCTGGAGCTGAAAGTCTGTGAATTCCTTGATTCCTTATATTAAAAATTATAATGGTGGACACATTCATTTTCTTGAGAGATGGTTTTTTAAATCCTTAACAGAATCTCGATATCAAAGACAGTGCTTAGCATAGGAAGATGATGTTTTCTTAGAGAAGGGCCTTTTACTGAAGAAGAGTCAAAGCGGAAGGTTATTTGTAATTTTACTCTAACACCATAATCAACAATTAACAGCCATCTCTGAGTGTCTGGAATGGACAGACCTTTCAAGTTTTTTTTTCAAGCACCATTTCCTTCCCAAAGCACTTTTCAAAGTCCCAGGTAGGAAACCCTCATTCTTTTTTCTTAATTCCCTTAAGCCTTTAATAAATACTCCTTACCTGTCTATGTGTTTTATACTCCTCTACCGGACTTCAGATTCCAGGAATGCAAATGTCAAGTCAGGACACATATTAAATCCAACCACTTACACGTGTGATTTATTCAGTAAATGTTGGTTGGAGGAATACATTTTTCAAAACATTTGCCGTTGGAGGGGTGCCTGCCGTCCATTCTGCAAGGGGCTCTGGTGTGAAGGAGAGCAGGCTTCCGCCTTAGAGATGCCCCATCGGAAGGGCTTCAGGTGGGGCCAGGGGTCAGCCACCTGGACACGGCACGGGGTGGGGGGGGCAGGTGATGGTCCAAGTGCACGGCTGAAGGGCGGGTCTTGTCCCTTGTCCTCTGTCTCTAACCCTCCAGGTGAGAGCAGGAGACAGGCCTGTGCCTGGGCTTGATCAGAAAAGTTAGGCTTGAGAAGATACAGGTGATTGTTTACCTGGGAAGCATCAGTTGCTACCACGGCCTGCACAAAGGAAAGCTCCCCAAATGTTACCTTCAGGTACAAGCTTGCCTTTCCACATCACCCAGTAATATATCGGGCCGCGCAATTCTACCAGTGTGACAGCTATTTATTCTTGATGCCATTTGATGTGCTTACAGGCGATTTGGGTTTAGTTATACTTGGTTGCTCTGAATCACCTCATTTTACTTTCACTGAAGTATTGGACGCTCTTAGATATTTCAAGAAGATCCTGTTTGGTGATTATAGGAGGCTTAAGAACAATGCTTTTATTTCCCCGCAAAGCTCAGGATCAAGTGAGGGACATGCTTAACCGTCAGATTGATAGGAACGAGCACGCGTGGCAGGCGAAGTGAAGCGTGTGGCAGAGACGGGCTGACACTGAGTGCTAAGACCCCGCCCCTGCGCTGACGGGTCTGCCCGCCCCGGCCCTCGCCCCTGGACGGCGGCTGTCGCCCAGACCCTCCGCCGAGGGCCAGCGCGCGGAGCAGAAGGCGCCCCGAGTGGGGGTCAGGTTCCTGGGGGCAGACTGGAAGCGGTACCACGTGCTGGGGCCCCCGACCCGGGGCCCTCCGGGAGTGTGGCTCTGCCCTGGCCCCTTCCGGCGGGAACCTGGGCGTGGGCCACACGCGCTCCCCTTTCTCCCCTGTGTGTTTCTCTGTGTCCGTCGGATGCTGTGCCAGGTCCCGCTTTTCTTCACACCGAAATCCGAGATCCGTGATGGACATTCATCCCTCACTGAGTCCCGTATAAAATCCTTACCTTGACACCCACGATCCCGACGACCTGGCCCCAGAGAATCTAAAATGTGTCCCCCCTCATATACGTTTCCGTAGCATTTTCACGTCAACTGACTTAGCTCATTGGCTCGTCTTTGGAAAATCCCGAATTCTGTCCATTTCATGTTGACAGCGACTTGTCTCCCACGCGCGTGCAATGCACCCCTTAGCGGCCCCATTCGCGCGTGTGCCCCCCTGAGCCCGGGCCGCGGCGGGAGAAGGGGTTGGGAGGCTCCGTGGGCTTGTCCTCACAAGCTCCAGGGGAAGGGATGGCAACTCCGTGGCACGTAAACGCGTTACCTGCTTCCGCCTGACGTTCGGGCTGGCGATTGCTTCTTGAATCTTTTTCTGGTACTGCCTACACTGCTGAACACTGAAGAGCCAAAATCTGCCATCCTCTATTTTATGACTCTTTTTTGTTTCTTTTTTAGCATAGTTAATCAAAACTGTGATTATCGAATGTCCTTCTTATTGATTGCATATCTGTGTCTTTCTCCTCTTGCCCGATGTAAGCGCCGTAACTGTCGCCATCCATCCATTTATTTGTCGGGCTCACCAGCAGCGATAACAGTGATTGGCACCCGATAGGCAGTAAATATGAGTTTAAAATTATTACGTGGGCGTTACTTACCCTAACGCTCGAAAACCAGGCGGTTCCACGTGGCTCTTGCCCCTCCTCCCGCTGAGGAGCGCGCCGCCAGGCTGAGGGCCTGCCTCTGGCAGGGCGGCCGCCGCAGGCGCACGGAGGTGTGGCTCACCGCCGAGGCTCTGTCGTTTGCTGGGTCCTCGCAGCATCCGGTGTGTTTCCTGTTTTCTGAAGGCAGTTGCTGGTGCAGCCTGAAACATTTCCATCCATTTCTATTTAAATACATCGTCTCCTGCCTTCGCTCTCCCAGCGTTCTCGTCTCCTTCCGACCTTCTCCGCGTTTTTGTTACTTTAGCCTAATCCTTTGTAGTCTGTGTTATGTTCTCAGAGCTGACTTTTAATTCATGAAGCTGCTCTTAAACCCTAGGTTGCTATTTAAGCCTTTATTACGGCATGTTCCTTTCTGTCCTGTTGACGTATAACTGATGTATAACCCTGGAATGCGTAGATAGTCTGTCATTAAGTCTGAGGCACCTGCTGAGCCGTACCCTGAGCTAGACGCTCGGTGGATAAAGTTGAACGGGACGCGGCGGCTGCCCGGAGGAGACCACAGTCTGGCAGAGGAGACACCGGTGGGAACTGCCGATGGCAGCGCAGCGCGCCTGGTCCCGCGGGAGCTCGAGGGGGCGCGGTGGCGCTCTCCGGGCGAGAGTGCGTTCAGCAGCGCTTTGTTTGGAAAGAGTCGTTATTGGGTCAATGGACGGATGGGACAGGGGACAAGGAGAGGGTGGGTAGTCGTGTGGCAAAGGCAGTTACTGCCCTTGTCATTGTTTTCCAGAGAGTCAGGCTCAGGGCTATGAAGCGACTTGTTCAAGCTCCCACCGTGAGGGGACGTCTAGGGCGCCAGGCCGTTCGGCTCCGGCATGTCCACTCTCAAACCTCGGTAGGTAGAACCGCCCCGAGAGGCCCGACGTGCGCGGCGGCGAGGACGGCCCGCCCCGGGAAGCGTCCCCAGCCAGGGGAGGGTGTGTCGGAAGGAAGAGGCCGCAGGGCGTTTTCGGGGAAGGAGGAGGGAAACGCCCTGGATGAACGTGGGCCGTCGGAGAGAGCCTGTGCGTGACCTGGCCGCGTTTGGGTTTTGCCGGCGGGGGTGGGGCGGGTGTTAAGAGGCTTCCACCGAAGGATTTTCAACACAGGAATTGTGTGTTTAGACTTCTGTTTTGGAAAGGGCATTCCGACTTCAGCGTGGAGGATGGATTTCAACCAGGGCTTTTCATTTTTTTATCCGTTTCCAGTTGAAAAATGCGACAACAAAATGGAATGGTGTCGAGATCCGTACATGGAACGATTGGAGCTGTCTGGGAGGGACTCGGCTCCTGGCCGCAGCGCGCCGGCGGCAGGGCGGGGGGCCGCTCCGGCACCCGCGGCGCCTCCAGCGGCGCCGGCCTGGGGGCCGCCCCTGCTCAGCTTGCCGCGGCTACGCAGAGCCAGAGCGCGCGGCGGAGGGGCCGCGCCGTCTCCCTCTGCCCCGGAAAGGGCGGGGCTTCATCTCGTAGTTTCCCTCCCGCGGCCCTGTTTTCGGTAACGGACAGCACGTTTTCCTGAATCGCTCGTTCGCTGTCGTCCGATTTGGAGGGACTGCCCGAGCTCAGGGTGTCTCCAGGGACATCGTCACCGCCCCTTCGGTGGCGTGTCAGGGTTGAGGGGGCAGGGGGCAGATTACTGAGGTTTAAGAATCTGGAGGTTTGGTAACCGTTACTACGGAGATGGATCTGGTCAAGGTTTATCCGCGTGTGCCAAAATGATGGGGAGGAAGGCTGTTGGGGAAAATGGCATTTATGCAGTCTCAAAGTAGTCCTCGAATGTTGCTTATTAATTACAGAAGTGGAACGATACTGTTACATTTATAACAAAAACCTGGTGATCACACTTAACACAGCCAATAACAGGAAGACTGGCAGTAGTCCCCGTGGAAGGAAGGGGTACATTGTTACCTCTAGATACACAGACAGCACAGCCAGAGACAGCTCTGTGCTGGTGCTCCATCTCTTGGATTGGTTAGTGTCCCTGGGCGCAGGTGTAGGTCAAAGCCATTATCCTTTGGGGAAACATTGTTTGGTGAATCATCACATTATACACTTTAAATACTTAATGGATTTGTTTGTCAATCAACCTGGTGAAGCTGCAACAAAACATTTTTGGTGAATTCTTAAGAGAATTATTTAAGGATATTAGTGTCATGATGTCTACTCCTTACTCTCAAATGGTTTTTTAAAAAAAGTATTAGAGGGAGAGGGAAGGCAGGAAGAGGGAATAAAAACAAAGCAAATATTAATATGTTTACAGTAGTTTTAGGTAAAAAAAAAAAAGGGTATTTGTTGTACTGTTCTGTCAGCTTTTCTGTAAGTTTGCAATTTTTTCCAAAATAAAAAAAATTGGGCAGAGGGGAAGTGAGATGATCACGTTGAAATTTGTTGCTCTAAAATCTTATGCAGTTACTGCATTTTATGTTTTATTTAAGGTTGTTATTAGAAATCTTTTAAAAATGTCAACAAAGAAGAACAAATGTTCCGCAGAATAACATTTAAAAACCCTGCCACTCCTCGCGCTGAGCCCGCGGGCCGCCTTCCCCTGCGCCTCGCCCTCAGCGTGGCCCTCTGCAGAACGGGAGTGGTCAGGCCGCCTCCCTCTGCGGGCTCCGGGGAGCACCGCAGTCGCTAAGAACGGGAAATGCACAGCGGTCTCTGGACTCGCAGACACCAGCGTGACGGAAGGCCTCGGCAGACAGGATGGCCTCTCTGGACAGAAGTCCTCCTTCCACATCGCTCAGGGCTCAGAATAAAGGCGTAACATCCCCCCCCCCCCCCCCCGCCAAGAAATAAATGAAATTACAAACCTTCAACGTTTGCAAAGGCTGCAGAATGTCATCTCGCCTCAGGGAGGCCGCGTGCCTCACAGCCGTGTGATTCTGTGGCTGCCCCGTGTAGACGCGTGAACTCTGGTCCGCTGGACTTCGAGGTCTGCTTCCTGTGCATGTGCCGTTTGCTTGCAGTGTTTCCACGTCACAGAGCCTCTCCTTCCTGTGTTACTTTTTCACTCCATAACACGCAAGGGCGGCTCTGCCCACTCTAAGCGGACGCCCCCCTTTTCCCGATGTGGCACTGTAGTGTCTGGAGAAATATAGGACTTTCTGGATGTCACCTCGCTTCCTTGCCTCAGCTGGTGTTCCCTCGTGGGCCCCTCCTTCCTCACCCGTCCCATCTGCACAGATCCAAGGGGGACACTGTCCCTTTAAGAGCAGGCAAGCTGAGACTCCCGACAGGAGAGCCGGGGACAGAGCTTCCTGCAGCTGATGGAAAGGATGTCAAGGAAGAAAGTGGAAGTGCCCGTCTCCCCACCCCCGTGCCCGCCCTGGGTCGCCCAGGAGCCCGCCGGCGAGCTCAGCGCCAGAGCGCGGAGCCCAGGTGCTGCGCTGGGGGGAAGCCGATTATGTCTAGCCGTGACCTCAGTGGACGACGAGAGATGCAGCCGCTCATCGGAGGCAGGCGCGGCGATGTGCGGAGACGGGATGCACGCACGGCGTCTGTGAGGAAGGGGTGCTGAGAGGTTTGCTTTCTCTCCCCGGTAACCGGCGGGGGCAGTGAAGGGCGAAGGTGCTCAGTGAGCGTGGCCGAGGAGCCACAGGCCGCGGAGCCCTCCGACCCGCGTTCCTCTAGGAAGCCCGTGAACTGAAGCCGCCTCGCACCTACCCCCGACTCTCCGCTAAGTCCCCGTCTATCCCAGGAGGAAGGCCAGGTTCCTGGTAAGGGACGCCGAGAAGGACGCATCTCCTTAGGCGCAATCACAGAGACAGAAAGGAAGCCCAGGGGTGGGGCCGCATGGCCCCCCGCAGAGCGGCTCCTTGGTTCCCCGGCCCGGCCGGAGGGGGCGGGGGGCGGGCTGGACTGGGACCCGTGCGCCTCGGCCCCATCCGGTTCCGTGAGAGCGGCCCCATCCGGTTCCGTGAGAGCGGGCGAGGAGGGGAGGCCGTGCGGGGCGTGGCTCTGACCCCCCGGTCCTCCTCGGTGGCCCTGCCATGGCCTCTTGTTCTGGGGCCCGGGCTCCCTGGGGGTGACCATCCGTCCTGGCCTTCGAATGAGCTCACTGTAGCAGGCGTGGTCGTGTTGGAGGACCTCCAACTTCCAAGGCAGCGCACTCAGTCCGGTCTCCCACGGCAGCTGTACGGAGAGCTACACGCACGACCCGATCGGCCACGACGCCCGTATCACTGCCCTACCGACCCCAGTCCGGCGGGCGCTACTGCTGCCGGCCCCTGTGCAATCGACTCCGGCTCAGCCACAGCGAAGAGCGAAACGCTGCCCCTCACAGCGACAGCGAGGGGCCTGGAGGAGAGCATGCAAAGCTTTGTTTTTTGTTAGAAGGAGAGTCAGAATCGCCAAGGAAAAGGGGTTTGTTCTCTTTTCAGACCATGAGGAACGTCGTGGGCGTTCGGTAGCCAACGAATAAGGATAAATCAGTTTAACCCCCAAAAGTCAGTCACAAAACCGTTTGTCTACAATTGGCCGCCGCCCCCCTGCACAGCGCCCCCCACGGGCATGTGCACACCCACCTGAAATGCATAGGCACCTTCTGCTAATGGCGTCTCCGAACTCCCGAGCCAGCAGTGGGAGGCAACCCCCGAGGCACGTTGCTCTTTTAAACCTAGCACGTAGGTCAGTGTGATGTCACTGAGACGTCATTTTCAAAATGGGCTGTTGTCTTATAAACCGCTTTAATTTTGTGACCCCAGCCTCAGGGGGTCATTGTGACAGGAATCGATCGCTCCCTGGAAGGCAGAGGTGGCTGCACTCTCTCTCGTGGGCTCCTGCTGCTTCTTGAGGATTCCCTTACGGCCCCGGTGCCCGTGGGTGGAGTGGACAGTGCGCTGGGCCTGCCCTTCCAGCGGGGGCTCCGGGCAGCGCTTCCGCAACGCCCAGCCCTTTGGAACTCGGTTCTCAGCTGGAGACGTGTCAGGGCCTCTCGGCTTTTGACTCTGAGTGTTAGAGAAAGAGGCAAAACGTGGAAAGTGTGGACATTTTCTGGAAGGAGCATTGAGCGGTTGTCGGCCCACGGGGTGACTTACTGCCGAAGACTCCAGAGCAATAAAAACCATTGATTAGGCCTCAGCCAGCTGGGAGGTTGCTGCGGACACTGCCGCTCTGCGCCCGGCACGCGGAGGCTCAGGGCGGTGTGCAACTTGCTGAGTCCTGCATTGCAGGCGGAAAGAGGCCCCGGCGGCCCCTCTCCTGGGGTCCTGATTAGCCTTGACGAGAGCGGGCAAAATCACAGGCTCATCAGGATCCCAAAGAGGCGGTTTCTGGCAGTTGCTGTGCCAAGTCTCAAACAGCCTCTGTATGGATTTCAGCGTCTGAAAGGCAGTCGGGGGTAAATATGCCAGGCTCTCCCGTCTCTGTGAAGATAATTTCTGTTGTTTGCAGTTACTAATCGTTGCGGTCTTTTTTTTACCTCTCTTTGCTATATTTATTTTGATATCAACATTGGCATTGACCTTAAAAGAAAAAAAAAAAAAGGCAGCCATTTCCCAAATTTAGGCTTTTATTACAAACCACTTTGTATTTTAAGAGGTGTGTCTCCAGGGAAGCATGCATGAAGAATGGATGGAAGTTAGACATTTTCATTTAGTCATTATCACCTCCCATTAGAAACAAGTGCAAATCACGTGATGTCAAAGGGATTCACTCACATACCGTAATCAAAGATTAATCAAAGTAATTACCAGGCAAACAGGAGCTGAATAGAACTTAAAGCCAATTAAACTATTTCTTTCGACTGTACCACTGAATAAACACGTTTGTATTTTAATTTGCTCTTCTTTTCATTTGCTTCGGCAATATGTTTGCTAATATGATTGAGACCCACAGTTGCTATTTAATTAACCTCTTTTTGCCCCCACCTCGTGTGAGCTGCGTGAAGTCAAGTGCGTGTGCTGGAGCCTCAGCAATAATGAGCCAGATAAAATAACCAGTCACTCCGCGAGGTGCGCTCAGTCGCAAGGATGCCCAGGGAAATACAGAAACAGGTTGCCTTGCAGAAATGGCATTGGAAATATTGTAAAAACACGTTGAACCAATGCAGAGCTACATGAAAGTTTAGCAAAAAAAAAAAAAAAAATTAAGTTAAATTACGCCGTTCCCCATCCCCTTGTGTATTGTTGATATCAAGCGTTGCTGGCGATCGTCCCGAGGCCTTGCAGCCGGTTGGGGGTCACTGAGTGGGCAGCGGCCGGAAGGCCTGGCAGCGCACGTGCTCCACGGGACCCCACGGCCTCCGGGCGGGCGAGCGGCTCCCCCCCCCCCCCCCCCGCCCCCTGCGTTACTGCGCCAAGCGTCAGGTGTCCATCCTTTGCCTTTCAGTCCCCAGGACCAGCGTCACGACCCGAACAGTGGGGGCGGCGGTCATACGGATGGCGCAGTTTTGCACAAAAAATGGCGTAGTTGCTAATGTGAGGCGAAGCCCCGCCTTTCCGCACCTTTGGGTGAAAGGAGAGGACTCCGCCCGCTCGGCCGGGCCCCTGGGGCGGGCCCTGCAGAGAGGGCGCCCCCAGCTGGAGGGCCGGCTCCTCCTCCAGGGGGCTTATCCTCAGGGGACAGAGTTCGGGTAGCAGGAGCTGAAACCGTCTTCTTCTGCCCACCTGGTCGCTCTCTTTTTCCCAGTCGCACGTTCCCAGTCCCCGCGCACGGCCTGAGCAGGAGTCTCCGGCTCCCATGCAGCTGCTCACCGGCCAGTGTGTCATGGGGCGCCCCAGGGTCACAGGGACCCCCAGGTTGGGGACAGTTACAAAGACCCTGTATTTCTCTGCTGTTACGCAGAGGCTGTTAGGAGGTGTGCGCGCCCTTCCATCGGACGTTCGCCTTCCAGGTCCTGCAGCGGCGGGAGAGCCAGCCGGACCCTCGGACACCCAACCCGGGCTCGGGACCGGGAAGGGTCACAGGGTGACGCTGACTGTGGTCAACGGCGAGGTTAGAACTCAGGTTCCTGGCCCCCTCCGCCCCCCGGCCGCCATCACACCGTTCTGAAAACTATAGCTGTGTTGTGTGAGGTGGGGGCCTGGTCACAGCCCTGTAGTGGACGATGCGGCTGAGCCTCCTTTCTCTGAAAGGGGAACGTGGCGCATCCCTACCCAAGGCTGCTGAACCGAGGCCGCGCGGCTCTGCATAAACCCGCGTCTGCGGGGCACACAGGGTCGGACGCCAGGGTGGCGCCCTCTGGAAAAGGGCAGAAGCCACGTTCTGTTTCAAACCGCTCGTGTTCGAGCCCGGAAGCCCCTCCCTCGCCCTCGAGGCGCAGGCACGAGCACCTGCCTGCCTCCAGCCGCCTCCTGCCGCCTCCTTCCTCAGCGGCGCGGGCAGCGGATGCGTCTCCGACCCCATCCTGGCATCCACGCGGGCCCCTCGGCCTGGAATGCCCAGTGCTCGAGAAGAAGCCCAGCTCGGGGACTGGGAACCCCACGGAGACCAGCTTTATTCCAACCAGCCTTCCCAAAGTCTAGGCGCGCGAAGAGCGCACCCACGCGGGGCCCGGCAGGAGGGGGGCCGCTGGAGTGGGGTTGGGAAGGTAACGATACGGGTGTCATAGTTTATAGTTTCAATGCGAACATCTCACCTAAAATGCCATAGGGTGTGCTGCTCGAGTGTGATGTTGTTAAGTCAGAGTTACAGCCTTGTGATTTTGTAATAACAAGGGGGCGCTCCTGTGTGCCGGGCCCTGCCCATGGACGCGCATGCCCTAACGCCCGTAGGGAAACGGTCCTGCAAAGCCCCGAACCGCGAACCCACCACGGGTTCCGAAACCCGGCGTCATTGTGTGCCCTAGGTAGGGGGCTGCGGAAGCCGCCCCTCGGCGGGCAGCCTGGCGCCCCGCCCCGCCCCGCCCCCGCCCTTGGGATCAGTCCGCAGCTCTGCACGCCGGTCCGTGAGCAGGTGCCAAGCCCAGCACCTGTGCTCCGGGAGGCGCTGGGCTTCCCGGTCCGGCTCCGAGGGGCAGAGCCCGGGGCTCGGCAGGCGCCTCTCTGATTCACGCGTTCATTATGTGGCTCCCCTGGGGGCCGTGGCCGCAGGGCCCGGGCGCCGTGATTAACGCGGGAGGAGGTGCGCGGCGTGCAGCTCCGGCCCCCGCTGGGGCTGCCGGTCCCATCGTCCCCCCGCTGCCTGAGCAAGCCCTTCCGGCCGGGCTGCGGGGGTGAGCAGTGGCGTGGGCTGCTGACAGCCGGAGCGCCGTGCCAGTGCTGGGTCCTGCGAGGCGAAAACTGGGGCGCCTTGCAGCCGGCGGGCACCCACCCACCCGCCCTCCCCGCGCTCTCCCCGCAGCCGCGCGGGGAGGAGACTCCGCCGCTGCGCTGGACTTTCTGTTCCGTCGCTCTTTGTTGAGTCAAGTTGCTGAGAGAGTGCAATCTATTCAGAGCTTGCTGTTGCTGTCAGAGCTGGCTCTTAGTCGCTTCCTAGGAGGAAATCGGGGGACCTTTCCAAAGGCTTTCAGAGGCGCTAAAGTCCGTCGGCTCCGTCCCTAACTGGGGCATGGGCGCCTCCTCTGTGGTGCCTGGTGGTCTAAGCGTCTGGTTGCCGCCTTCTCTGGCTCCCGCCTCTGCGAGAAAATGTGAGTAGAGGCGATGTATTTGTAGAGGGACCCTCTGCACGCCCTTCGGTGCCAAACAAGTGTGTGCCAGTTGTCCCCGAATTTACGGAGGCCTGCCCATCCCGTGGCACTCTGCTGCCACTAAGGAATGCTGACACGGGAAAGTTTCTTTTGTTTTTCAGTTGCTTGCTGTATAGAAACTTCCTCAGCCTGGGGGAGGGTAGCTCTTTGAAATATTTGCAAATATGAACTGTGTATCTCATTTTTTATTCTAAGGGACAGTATTTAAAAAAAACAATCTGTGTTAGCTCATTTTTGCTTTTGAATGCACCACTTTTTATGAAGCAACTTGAATTTTAAAAAGCAAAAAAAAAAATCATTTCGATCTGGGTTCATTTATCTTTCATGTGTCTTCAAATGCATTCCATCAAATTAATATTTGTTATCCATGAAAGATGAATTGATCATGAAAATATTAGGAATTGATATTGTTAATGATGTTTGCATGGTGACTTTCAAATGATCAATGGTTTAGTGAAATTAAAGATTGTTATCCCTGCGAAAAGGGATCCGTGGCGTTTTTGTCCCCATTTCTCTGTCCACATCACACATTCCTTCCTGGGTTGAAAGTAAAATAGTTGAGCTGCTGCAAGAACAGAATGAGGCCAGGAGGGGCTCGAGCCCCTTGAGCCAGTGGCCGGCACTGACGCGGCCCCAAGTGACCCCGAGGTCATTCCCACCTGAGGGGAGCCATCGACATGCCCTCGCTCGGCCTGAGTCCACGGAGCCCAGGACCCCGTCGTCTCTGGGCTGGAAAGACAATGTCTGTGACTAGGTTCCGGGTGGGGAAAGCCTCTGGCCTCTCACCGGGGGGACCGAGGATGCTCACAGCAGGTCCGGGGGGGCCGTGGGGGAGAGCGCTCCGGGCAGGTGGTGGTCGGAGCCGGCGGGGCCGGGGCTGCGGGTGTGCAAGGAGCGGGGTCCCAGCCAGCGAGGCGCGCGGGGCACCCGCGGCCCAGGCCTCGGGCCGCCCTCGTGGACGGCTGTCCCGGGGGGAGGCAGGCGGGTTTAAGGCTCCGCAGCTGGAGTCTGAAATCCAGGACGTGACCGCCCCCCGCCTTGTCCTGAAACCCGGCTGACTTAGTCACGAGAGTTCTTCGGGCGAGGGCAAGGGTCACCGGCCAGGATGGGCTCTGGGTTCCAGAGACGCGGAGAACAGAAACGCAAGTGCGAAGCCCCCTGCCTCTCCTGGCGATGTTTGTGTTGTGGGTGCCCAGTGCGGCAAACGCTGCTTTCTTTCGAACTCCCGTTCTGTTTTTATTTGCGTGCTGAATTCCTTTCTACAGACATATCTCTGTACCTCTACGTAGCGGGAACGTCCGCTTTTGTAGAGGAGTGTTTTCCTGACACAGGTGTGTTTATTGGTCGCGCCAACACTCAGAAATTTGAACTCGCATGCTGGTCACAGCAAAGCTCCTGGAGCTATGGCAAGACGTTCACAGCGTGCCTCTCTCACGTTAGAAATGTGTTCATTCTTGCCTGAAATCTGACGGAGTCTTCGGGTCCTGCGCAGTCTGTAGGGAGGGGGCCTGGACGGCTCCGGGGTTAGTCCGGGGTCTGGGCCCGGGACCGTGTGCTGGGCCCGTGGGTGTTACATGGCGGCTACCTCGTAAAAGGTGCTTTAAGGCCGTGACGTGCTTGCTCTTGAACCTGAGTTGAAAGTGCTGTAAAAGGTGGTAAAAAGGAAGTCTCGCATTTTCTACTTAGAAACTGCGTGTCTGTGTGCGTTTGCGCACGGCCTCCCAGGCGAGGCCTCTGCCGCCGGGCGCCGCGGCCGCTCCGAGGCCGTGCGGGAGGCCGGCAGCGCAGGGGAGTCCCGCGCCGAGGGACGCAGCAGACGGAGCCCTGGCCGCCCGCGCCCTCGGCGGCCGGGCCCCTTTGCACAGAGGCTGCCCGCGGAGGGGAGCACTGAGGCTCCGGGTCCGAGCGAAGAGAGTGTGGGGGAGAAATGGAGCCTGGTAACCCTAGAGGGCAGGCGCGTTGAAGGTAGTGAGCCCCAACTGTGCACTGTCCAGTGTCCACGCTGTGGGCGTCTCCAGGGACGGGAGAGTGTGAGGTCACCTCTGTCCCGGTGCCATGCCGGCCCCGACAAGCCGCTGTCCCGCCCTGTGCCTGGGGACCCCCATAAACTGTGCTGTGGTTTCTACGAGACTGTCCAGGTCAGGAAAGGCTGTGATCTCACGGCCCCTCGTTCTGACCTCTTGCTCCCCCCTGGAGAGCCCTTCAGGCTGCCTTGGGACTGAGTGGGATGTGACAGAATTGTCACCAGAAGCACCATGTGCCCGAGACACTTTCTTTATGCGTACCTCACTCCCCTTCCCCCGCCCATTTCCAGGAGTGAGTCCTGCTGGAGTCCAGCAAGAACAGTGTTGGGACGGCCTGTGCTTTGGTGGCCCCGGTGCCCCTCTGCGGGGCGAGCCCTCGCGGGTGTGGGGCGCAGACGCACAGCTCTGTGTGCTCCGGGCTCTCCGCCCCGGGCACAGGGCCAGCCTGGGACCTACGGGGCCCAGGTGTGTGCTTCTGCATTGCACGCGCTGATTTTTAAAATAGGGGAATAATCTACCTACTTTCCCATTTTTTAATTTCATTTCCTTTTTTTTCAGTTACCATCACATTCACTATTATTTTGTATTGGTTGCAGGTGGGCAGGCAGCCTACTGTTAGGCAATCACATACTTTACAAAGTGTCCCCGATATTCCCAGCACCCACCTGGCACCGTACACAGCTATTACAATATTATTGACTATATTTCCCTTGCTTGAAGGTGATTAAGCAAGTTCATCATAACGTATTAAGCTATCAACATTTAATTAAAAGATAAAAACCAAAAAAATTAACAAATGAGAGCCCCCTTCAAGGGAACAGCATACGAAAAAGCTTGATTTGTTAAAAAGGAAAAGTACGTGAAAGGATTTTATTTTTCTCCAAGAAATGATTGTCTTACTAATCAGCGTGCAAAATAAAAGCCATCGATTAGTTAATTGAGCTATAAGTACCTGATGATATAATCAGGTGAGCACCTTTGCAGAATCCAAGTAAGATTTTAAAAAACTGCACGGAAAATTAGCTTTATGATACATTTCCTACAGCCTCAGAACTGTTTACTTCCAGATAAGACTCAGTGAAAAAGGAGAAGGGGCGACTTACTGACTCCCCACAAGTACCCTGTGTATGTGCACGTCCTCCGACCAAAGTAACTTTTGTTTGAGCGTCTTCACTGCAAATACTGAAAGGAGCGGAATCAATTTCAAAGTGGATATTTCTAGTAGAAGGATTTTCTTACCCGCTATTCAAGGAAATAAAAATCCACAGTGGCCGGGTAGCTGGGATGGCGCAGCGTGGTTGCGGGCTCATGTTCTCCTTCAGCTCTGGCAGTGTGGGCATGTATTTCAGCACGCCGTGCGCCTGGCGAGGGAGGGCGAGTCGCAGCGCCGGGGGCCGCTCCTCACTCTGGAGCCGAGCGCTGTTGCGACAGCTTTTAAATCTGCGATGGAATATTAATTTTTCTCTCAAACCCAGACGTTAGGAAGGCTCTGCTTAACGTGCTTTACTATCCTGGAGTTTGAATATTAATTGTGTTCCATATGGAACTGGCAGACTGTATTTGATGCGATTCTGCATGGATCACATAAAATTAATTTTCCCAGCCTCGTAAACGTGGGTAGAGGCCCTGGCTTTTCGGGCAGCAGACCCCGTTGCGACAGGAATCAGTAATGGGACGTAATTAATCTCTGCTTTATCGCTGGGCGCCCTTCCATGACTAAAATGGTTTTGTACTTGACTACTTTTGTGCACCAGATACAACAGTGCCCTGTGCCGGACATTGTGTGGCTCTCGAGTCCTCGATCACCAAGTTCCCAGGCGGCTTCATGGACCCTGCCCTGGGGTGTAAACCGGTACATGTGTCGGCGTATGTCCGCTCCAGACTCACGCTGTCAGCCGCTCCCGTGGTTGGTCCGCGGGTGTGCGGCGTGGCTGAAGAAGCATGCATGGGTCAGGCCTAGACGTGGCTTCAGGTTTCTCCGCAGCTTCACGTCCTCGTCTGTGCTCCAAGCGGGGCTGGGCATCCTGCCCGTGTGCCCGGACCTGCCCTGCTGTTCCAGGAAGAGGCAGTGATGTACCACCAGGAGGAGCACGCGGGAGCCATAAAGCATCCCTGTGGCTGGAGAGACGCGCGAGGTGGGGCTGCCGCGCCCCAGGCCGTGACAGGATTTAGAGAGGCGCGCGGTGCCGGGCGGGTGGCCAGGGGACTAAAGGAGGCAGATTTAAAGCTTGCCAGAAGGAAGCCTTCTATCCCGGAGAGAAACCTGAGGGCCCAGCGGAAAAACAACGTAAATAAGGACGGAGACACATGAGTATGCCCGTGGCAGGCAGACGCGGGGCTGCCAAGGCGAGAGAGTGCGTGGAGGGCTCGCGGGAGGCCGAGGTGCGGCCAGGCCCCTGCACCGATGAGCAGCCCCTTTAGATCGGTGAGAGACGGAGACACGCACTGCTTTCCCCTCCGACCGCGCGGCCGCGTAGCTTCCAGAATGGAACGGAGCGAGACCCGACCAGTGCGCGGCAGCTCGTCGCGCCTCCACGAGGCCTCCGGGAGCGGCGCCGGGGGCGGGGTGCTCCGGGTGGCGGGCGCTGATTCACGGGTGCCCATGGACCGCGTGCAGCTTCCGTTCAGGGCGCCGGGGGCTGTCCCCATCCTTCGCCCCACGGTTCTGTGTCTGCACCCCCCAACCCGCACGGCTCACCGGCACGCCCGAGGGGCCCGGGACGCGGGGCGGAGTCCCGGAGGCTGACTTCCCGGGACCGCTTGCGCCACCCAGCCGTGCGCAGGACACACGCGGAGGTGCATCGCCCCGGGACGCCGGGTGGCTTCTCGCGCTCATTTCTCTTCGCTCCTCCTGTTCCGAGCAGCGGGCGTATCCGGAGGCGGGTGCTTAGGGCACCCAGCAAGCAGGCAACGATGCCCTGGTCTGCTGGGCACGAGGCTCTGAGAGCATCACGGCGCGAACACCGCTGGGTCGCTTGCAGGGACTCACACGCCCAGCTGCTTAGAAGGCAGGGCCTTAGCCCCTTGGAGACGGGAGCCGCGGTGCCCGGGCATAACGCTCGTCCCCAGAGGGAGAGCAGGCGCCACGTCCCGGAGGGGGACCCATCCTGTTCACACATGGTCACCGTGTCTTTGGGGGGGGTGCGTGTGTGCGTGCATCGAAGCTGGGCTCCTTGGTGCCCGCCGTTTCCGTCACGGGCCATGGCGGGAGGCACATGGGTTACAGCCGTGGTGTTTCCCGGGTTGTCTTCAAAACCTGCGAGGTAAGATTCAGGATGTTCGTGGAACAAGGTCGACTGAAATACTTCCAGTTCGCGGGTGACCGTTTCCAGTCTCAGACTAATCGGAGCAGCGGGGCTGGGGACGTCCGGGAGAGTCCGGATGGAGCCCTGCCCCTGCCCCTGAAGTGTCCGTTTCAGTGACCTTTGGGCCTCACGGGCGGAGTGGGGGGTGGTTCCCACAGTGGGAAGCGAAGCCCTCAGGCAGCACGTGGCAGCACTTCAGGCGGCACGTAGATAGACATGTTTAAGGGCTGAGTTAAAGGAAAATATGCAGCTAGTAAATAAAAGCATTACTGTACAGACGTAATTGCTTAGGACAAGGCTAAATCAATAACCCGTTTTTCTGAAAAAAAGAAAAAAAATGTGGAGAAGCAAGTTTGGAAGCCGCTCCTGCCTGCCGCGGCACTTGTGCGGGTGCGGGCATGTGGCCCTGACTCAGGTTGTTCCCTGTGTCCCGGGACGGCCCCTGGCACACGGGGACCAGTGGCAGGGAATCCTGGGCTTGGAGGTCCGGACGCGGTCCCGTCTGCGTCTCTTCTCATCAGGCTGGGGGTTCGCCCAAGAGGCGGTAGCTGCCCCTTGGGGGACGAGCAGGAGAGCTGGAGCTCCCGGAGCCGCGTACGGCGCTCTTTCCCGGGCCAGAGGTCCCCCTCGCGTCCCTCTTCAGAATCGGTGCGCGAGCCGCCCACCAGGTCTCCACGGAAACAAAGGCCTGCAGACACCGCCCGAGGGAAGAGGGGACTGAGGTAGACCAGGTGTCCCGACACAGAGCCTCCCCAGGGCGGGGTGGGAGCATCTGTCCTCAATACCCAGCGTCAGGTAGGACCGTTGGCCAAATGCTACCACCTGTCGAAATTGTAAATATTGGTATTTATTTTCTAAATGCTCGAAAGCAAGAGACGGCTGCCGAATCCATACAGTAGAGTTCACGACGTCTGCTGTCGGTTAGTTCAGGGCTTCTCACTCACCGGTGCAGGAGGAGACACGGGGTCTGCCCCGAGCGGTGACACCTGGAAGAAGGGTGGCGCCGGCGCGACCGGCCCTGCGCCCTTTCGTGGGGAACCAGGGGGCCGGCAGAGCCAGTCCCCCCGCGCCCGCGCTGCAGAGCTTCAGGCTCGCGTGTGTCTTGGGCGTGGTTGGCCCGTAGAGGTCAGGTCGGGGAGCTCCGATTTCACTGCTGTACGTAGTTAGTCGTCCAGAAATCGATAAGTGAACACGTGTTGCTCTCCCTAGGGAGGTCCGCTGACTGCACTGCCTTTACTAACGGGTAATGTTTTGGTTTAAATTTGGCCCCAAAGCTGCTGTTGAAAGGAGAACGTGGACGAGCCTCCCTTCGCTCACACTGAACGGCCTGGGACGCTGCCTGAGCAGGTGCCCACCCTGGGCGGCCAGGGGCATCCAGGAGCGGAATGCACGCTCACGTGTGTGGGCAGAAAGGGGGCCCAGGTTCCCCGTGTCTGTGGCCTGAAGACACTGCCTGTCTGCTGTGCATTTTCGCCCCAGACCTTTGGGGAGCTGTGTCTGACACAGGGACAGAGAGTGCGACTTTCAGGGACAGTTTTCTTGGGCCGCTGCGCCGCGGACGGAACGGCAGGCGGGCCCAGTCGGGGCTGCGGGCCGTGTCGCCCGCTCATCTCGCGCTGATTCGTGAAACATCCACTGTCTGCCTCGCCCGGGCCTGTGGCGTGGGGATACAGCGGTGATCCAAACACACCACAAGTCACCGTCCTTATCGAAGCCTGTGCACCCTACTCGGGTGCACACCTGTGAGGAAGAGGGAGGGACAGGTTCCGGGCCCCCCCACCCCCCGCCCAGGACCTGCGCTGGCTGTTGGTCTTTGGTCTCTGCCACTGTCTTTTGCTCTGCTGGTTCCTTCCTCTGGCTGCAAGTGCTTCCAGGGCATTCCAGCTGACCCTACGTAGGCCAGAAGTGCAGAAAAAAAATCATTTCCCAGGTATTTTTGTGAATCCCCAATTATGTGGGTATTAACAGCTGAGTAATTGAGGCAAACGTCTTGTTAGCGTCTGACGGCAGCTTTCCGTAACTAGGCCACCGGTTCCTGAGGCCGACCCCCTCTCTGCTCACATCTTCGAGCGAGGCTGGGCCTCCACCTGCCTGACTCATTTCGCAGGTGTTTTCCTCTCCATCTACCTAAATGGTGGAGCTGATAAAATGGACTCCTCTGGACACTGTCTGACTGTTTATACCCCAGATGTGGGCATATCCGTCCATCCCGGGGACAGGATCTTAAACAGAGATGAATGGGTGTGTAGGGAGATATTCTGAGCTTGTTGAGACATTCCAACAAGCAAAGCGCTGTTGCTATTGAAGGTAACGTGGAAGTAAACATTACAGCAACTGAGTGCATGGGGCCCCTCGTGCCCCCTTGGGTTGCACTGCGTCAAAGGGAAATAGGTTCTGGAACGGAGAGTGTCTGCCTGCCTGCCTGGTTATGTCATAGCCCGAGGCGACTTAACTTTCCTCTCCCTTCTGATTCCCTCCGCTGATAGAGGCGCCGGCCCACCTAGCCAGTGAGAGGGACCAGGGACGTGCTGAACAGGTGGCAGCTTCGTCTTTTTCCTGGTGTCTGAGTGCTGAGCGCTCGGGAGTGATCAGCTGTGTGGCCGTCGGACGCCATCTTGTTCTGGAGACGCCGACGTGGCCCTGCTTCTCACCGAGGGGGCTGGCGCTGGGCTTCGGGGAGGGCTCCTCGCGCCCGGGGAGCGAGCAGGGGGACGGCCGTCCCTGCGGGGGGTCTGCGGGCTCCCGGGCTTTCCAGCCCTGCCCCTCAGTTAAGCAGGACGCCCAAGGGGCCATGTCAGCAGGACAGGGCAGGCCGTCAGTGGCGCTGGCCGCGGTGGCCGGGCGGGACGCCGCCTGCCGGCACGGTCCACGCTCCTGCTTCCCTGGCCCCGACACGCCGCCCCCTGCGCTCGGTCACAGCGTGTCTCCCCGCCGGGTGGGCGCAGCCTTGTAAAGATCTGCGCAGAGTTGCCTTGTCCACAGAGACCCTAACAAATGATGGAGTCTTAAATAGCCATGGATTTTGAATATCTCGTAGCCTGACATCAATATTAAGGCTTTAGCATAGCTCTCAGGTGCAGAGAAATCAGATGTGTTGAGTTTTTAATTAATTTTGATTAATGTGGCAACACAGCACATAGTGTATCAAGGCTCCTTTTTTAGGCTAATAGGCCTTAGTAGCTCTTCATAAGGAGAAGCATGTCCTTTCAGGGCCCTGGGGTCCAGACGCAGGACGGCAGCATTCGCGGGAGCGTGGTGGGGGGGTGGGGTGGGGGGAAGGACAGTGCCGCGCGGTGCTGGGTGTGACCACGCAGGTCCCCGCTCCGTGCGGCCGGCCGGCCGGCCGCGGAGACCCCTGCCTGCACAGCCAGCGCCGGACAGCGGCAGGGCCGGCGCCGATTGCCGCCCCCCACTGGGCCCAGCGGCGGGGGCGGCTCTCACCGAAGGCTGCTTCCTTGGGCGCCCCCCCTCCCCGGCCATTCTTGCACGGTGTTACTATCCGAAGTCAGGGTGGGAAATACACTCGACGATCAGTTCTGTCAGCCTGTCAAGTTGAAAGTCTGCGTCTCACGTCCTGTGTCACCGCCGGGCGCCCGGCGCTTTGCCCTCCGCCCTGCACTGACCCGGCGCCGCTCTGCCTGGGCCCCGAGCCCCGGGCCGGCTACGCGAGGCACGGGCAGGGGGCGACGTCGAGCGTCTCGGCCGGACGGAGGCCTTCCCTGTGCTCCCCGGGCGGCAGGTGTCGCGGAACAGCTGTGCTCCGCGTGGAAGGCCCTGGAACACTGGGCGTGGAACGGCTGTTTGTTTGTTTCTCCTCCTCCCGCGGGCGCCCCTGATGGACGCGTCCTCCGTGCTCGCTCCCCCGGCCACGCCGCGTATTATGTTGCCGCGCGTGGTGACAACTGTCAGGAAGGCGAGAGCCCTTTCTTTTTTTTAAACCTTCCCCCGTTTGTGACACTATGACAGCTGCCGTGGGAATGGAGAAAGATAGAGCAATTTTTCAGACTCCGTCAAATGAAGGCACATTCGTGATGGCAACTTAATGAAAGTGGCTTCTCTGTGACATGTGTCAGAGTCTTTGTGAGGCCGGCGTGGAGGGATCGTTTCTGAAAGATTTATGCCTCCAGTCGGGATGTGAGCTGAGGAGACACGACCTTGGCTTTGAACTTACAAAAGGGTCCCCTGTAATAAAATCCAGAGTCAGCGTGACGAGGTTTTCGGAGCAGGAGGGCAGCGGAGACGGTGTCTGCGCCGCGCGGGCCCCCTCAGCACGTCCCCTCCGGGAGTCCTCAGGAAAACGAGGACGTGCGGGGAGGTCGTCCTCTGGGTACCTGCAAATGAGGACGAATGACTGACTGCTCCAGTGTTTATCAAAGCAGTCCTTTCTTGTAAATACCTGATAAAAACATTCTCCATTTGGAAAAGAGGTTTCTGTGACGAGCCCCCCGCAGACATGAGGGGAGGCTAAAAAGAGTGAGATGAAAAAAATAATTCTCAACCAGATACTTCTTCAAGTCCATGATTGAGTTATTCATCCATAACCCATATAATGGAGGCGTTTTGGCGGTACCGCTCCGTGCTGTCGGCGTGTGCTCCCTGCCGTGCGCCCACCCCCACGGTCAGGCGCACGCGGCCTCACCCGTCACCTGGGAGCACACCCCGCACCATGCGCAACCGCCGCGCCTCTGCCGCCCCCGGAGCCCGGGGGGACGCCGGCCTGCTCCCGGCCTGGCGGCTCTGCCGCCTCCCAGTGTTTCACGTGAACGCGATCGCACAGCACGCGCCGTGCTCCTCGGCGGCGGCTGCTCTCAGGTGGCCTCGTGCGCCCGAGGCCGCCCGGTGCTGCAGGCAGACCAGGGCTTCCTCGCCGTCGCCCACGGGGAGTCCGTGGTGGGGCTGGACCACGCTCCGTTCGTCCGTTCTTCGGTGAACGGGCACGTGGGCGGTTTCAACGTTTTTGGCTATTGTAGATAATACCCGCGTGAAAACGCGTGGGCAGTTTGGGGGGAGACATAAACCTAGGACTGGCAGGCGTGGGTCTGACCTGCAGATCGATAACCAGTATTTGTTTCAGTCGTACCAATCCTGAAACGGAGTGGAGTTTTCAAAAAAGAGACTAGGTAGAAAGCCTTCACCTAAAATGTGTCTCAGTGAATAGTTTTACTCTTTGAAACAAACTTTCTTCTTCTTTTTTTTTTTTTTTTTTTAGTCTCTAGAGAAGAAAGGCCTTCTAGCCCTTTAATCTGTCTCTCCCCTCGAGTTTCAGGTGTCACACAGCTTCTGACGGAAAGGGTGGCTAAACACAGGAAGATATTAGTCTGTAAAAAAAAACCAACCAACCAGAAATGTGACCTTTCTAGTTATTAGGAACAAGGTACATGCCACTCGAGTAAGGAATAGGTCCTAGTTCCGTGGGCCCATGGGGGACAGAAGGCTCGTTGAACCCCTGCTCAGCCTTTGGAGGGCTCCGCTGTGCACAGGGTAAGACCGGAAACGGGGTGAGCTTGGTCAACCCTGCAAGACCCCAAAGTGGGAAAAAGGTGTCAGGCTTGTCTCTTCCCATCCCTGGAGGTGCCAGTCACATGGCCACGCGGCGAGCGCGCCCACGCTGGCCCCAGAGCCTCCCGGGTCGCTCCAGGCGACCCTGGTCAGACCCCAGGGCGCGGGGAGGTGGGGTGCGCGCTGCGGCCACCTCGCGGGCTGTTGGAGGGCGGGCAGCGAGCGCCGCTGCGTGGACGGCGTTCGCCACGTGTTCCGCCGCGACCCCCTCGTCTCTTCCCAACTGAAAATAGGGCAGGAGAAGGACGTGCACCTTCCGTTCGGCGCCGGTCTGCCGCCACTCCCCTCTCCCCGCCTCCTGAGTGCTCCCCCGAAACTTCCCTCCCACACGAGGGGACTCTGCTCCCATCGCTATTGCGGCTCCTCGGGCTACGAGAGGCCAGGGGCGCCGCCCTCTCTGCAGCCCGTCGGGAGGTCCCTCCCGGCCCCACCACAAGTGCGAAGGGCGTGATCCACCTACGGCCGAAGGGCCGGTGCTTGGAAAATGAGGTCCAAGTGGCACCCATTCCCAGCATCTGTGTTCTTAAAAATCAAAGTTGTCTGAGTAGAAGTTGCCTCCTGGAGGAAATACACTTTTGTAAGCAACTCATTTTAAAATGCCTTACTTTGTGCACGGGTAACCAGGCGAAAAGGAATCGAAGCATAGATGGGTCCCACTCACAAGTTACTGGATTTACCAAAACATCCGTGGAAATCAGAGCAATTATTCATTTTAAAACAATACTTTTTCACCTTCTTAAAAGAGCAGTTATAGCCATCTTCATATTCCTTCTCTGGTGCATGCACCAGCTCTGCGTTTCTGTTTTGACACAGAAAGTGCACATCCCTCTGCGGTGTGTTTTCTCTGGCATTTGCGTAAATAGGCGCCTGCCCACCCCGCAGGCAGTGAGGACGGGGAGAAGCAGACCTTGCTGTCCTGAGAAACAGTGGGCTCTGGGTCTCACCGCGGCCCCAGGTCCTGGGGGAGCAGAGACCGCAAACGCCGTACCGTTCTCTGGGACTGGTTTGCAAATCGGGCACAGAGCCCGGGTTGTTTGTTTAAATATTTTATTTATTTAGTTTTAGAGAGGGGAAGGGAGGAAGAGAGGGGGAGAAACATCAATGTGTGGTTGCCTCTCATATGCCCCCTACTGGGGACCTGGCCATCGACCCAGGCGTGTTCCCTGACTGGGAATTGAACCGGGGACCCTTTGGTTCACAGGCCGGAGCTCAATCCATTGAGCCGCACCAGCCAGGGCGTAGGTTTTGAGTCCTGTTTGGGCTGTTGACTGTCCACGTGACCTTGGCTGTGAGACAGGACCATCCCCGGGCTTGGCTGTCCTTCTGGAGCTGGGGGAGGGTTGGGCAGGGCTGCTTCACCCTGAAATCCATCCCAGCGCCGACCTCCACTCCCCCGAGGCCACCGCTGCCGTGGGCGGCGCCCTGAGCTCCCTGCTGCTCCTGGGCGGGCGGCACCCAGCGCCCGGCTACGGGCGCTGACGGAACCCGCGCTCCCGGTCAGGGCGCGTCCGCAGCCTGCCCTGCGGCAGGGCTGGCTCTCCACCTCCGTGCCGCTAGGGCTCAGTGGGCGTCACGGCCCTGGCGGCTCCCTTCTCTGCCGCCTCCCCCGTGTCTGTTAAAAGCTGCCGTCTCCTCTCAGGGAGTGGTCCTAGATGGGGAACCCCCCTTTTCGCTGTGTCTGATTTCCTTCAGGGAACATACCCAGGGTGGGGGTAGGAGGAGGCCACTGCACACACCTGTGTATAGAGAGGGAGGACTTTATACCCTGGTCTCTTCTCTTTGCTGCAATGTCGTTGGCAAAACGCCTCCTCCGCGCGGCCGTCGGCGCTGGGCCCGAGCACTGCCTCCCGCTCCCCTCTTGACAACTGCTCCACTAGGAACACCTGCCCATTTTCCAGAAGGGGACGTTGTCGCTTTCTGAGAGCCGGTTGCCCAAAGAGGCTTTGCCGTCTTGAACTGGAACAGGAAAACTCGAGAGCATTCGCACTCCTGCGGGCGTGTTCTCCGCCCCGGCCCCGGGCCGTCCGTCTGTCTGTCCCCGCATCCCGTGGGCCCTCGGTCTCCCAGGGCTGCTGCTCCGAATCTGAGGGAGTCCCGCTTCCCCTCTTTGCAACGCGTGTCTCTTCTGGCATCTCCGCTCCCTTGTAGATTTCCGTTCGAGTCGTCGTTTATTTGATCTGAGGCTCCCCCCTGCTCTTTCTGAAGCAGTCAGGACACCCTCACGTTTCCGGTCTCGTCCTGCGCACGCGAGGCAGCCGCGCAGACCGTCCCGCGACGCCCGGACGCCCGCCCCGGTCTCTGCCTGCGGCTGGCTGGCCGAACCTCGGGACCCCGCCGCCTTCCCGCGCTCGCGGCTCGGTCTGCTGCCTTCCCCTCGGAGACGCCTCGTGGGCTCCCAGGAGGAGCGCGGCCCCGCCAGGTCGGAATTCCGAAAGCACCGTTCTCTGCGGGGGTGGCCTCCGCCTGCCGCAGCTGGGGCGTTTGAATGAGGGGGGCGAGACGTCGGGCATCCACGAGGGTCTCCCCAGGTGGGCTGAGTTGAAGACACACCTGTGATGGACCCACTTCCAGAAATTTGAAACTGGCCTGAGAGAGGGATCGTCCAGAATGAGCGGGCAGCCTGGGGGCGGGAGGAAGCCCACCCCTTCTTGAAGCCACGCCTCTGGAGACCTCTCTTCACAGACCGGCCCTGCGCGCGGCTGCCCGCGCCCGCAGGGACAGCGCGGCCCCTGTCTGGGTCACGAGGACAAGCAGGAGACGGTGGAAGACCCAGGTGCCCGCAGCTGGCACTTGGCATTTTACTTTCTTTCAAGAAGAACTGTCCCAAGGCCCCTCAGATAGGCAGGTACTCAGGGTAGAGCAGTTCAGATGTGCATCCACCAACCTGTAATGCGGGAGGGCAGTTGCGGAGCAAGGGATCCCCTAAACCCGCCTCCATCTGCGAGCGGTTCCGGGCCTGCGGGGCTCAGCGGGGGGGCGGTTCACACACGGGGACACCTTCCTCCTGGTTTGAAGCCTAATCCCCCAGCTTTCCGGCCAACTCAGATGCAAAGAGCTGAAATCGTTACCGGACTTCCCCGATGACTGGTAGTGGTATTTGACTTCATACGCGGAGACCAATTTTTGTTTAATTCACTGTTTTTAAAGACCTTGACCTGAAAATCAATGTCCTATGCTGAAAAGATTAAATTAGCGTTCTCAAATACATCTCATGAAAGAGCTGACGCCCACAGGCATGAGGCCATACCAAAGGGGAACCCTGTGTTTGAGCCCAGAAACAATGTCCATGAACCTACTTTTAAGGCATCAAAGCCTAGTAATTCCCAGTGAACGGTATTTTATACACTTCTAATTCTGATACACATATATGTCGATGCACAATGATCGGTCCTTTATTTTTAACATATTGAAGCATGTTTTGTTTCCCTGTTACCTTTATGGGATACTTTGCGTTACCACACAATATCCTATACAATGTATGTACCCTAGGTATTACGGGTGTAATTAGTCCCCATTATCGAATATTTAGTTTCCCTGCAGATTTCAGCTTTTGGAATTTATACTACAGTACCTATGACTTTTCCAAACCAAGTAGCACATTCATCTATTTGAAGACTACATAAAAGTTTAGGACACTTTGTTGATTTTCAGAAGAAGAATTATTTCCAGGGGGATTATCCATGAGCAAAATAGCAGTGAAATTGGCTAAATTAGGATGGCAGTCTATTCTTAACATCAGCAAAAACCAGCAGGACAGAAAACAGTCACATAAGAATAAGATTCCCTTCTCATGCTGATTTTAGTCATCAAAATTCTGATTTTCTGAATAGTGTGTGCATCTTGTCCGAGGAGTGCTTCAGCTGTTCACAGGAGCCGCAGCTTGCCCCGTATCTGCAACATGATGCTTCGTCTGTTGGCACTAATTTCTTGTCTTGAAAAAAACGTAGGCTTTTGATAGTTCACCATCCTTACTACTTTCCCCTTAATCTCCTCCACCTGGGGTAATAATCCTGAGAACAAAAGTTTGGGGAAATGCCTGAAATGTGACTCCCTCGCCAAGTCCAAAATAAGAAGCCCGTGTTGTTTACAAAACAAACTTTGACCTTTCGTCCTTCCCCACAAAGGCCTAATGCAGAATCAACGTGTGGTTCTTGTTTCCTGGGTTCTTGTTTCCTGAGTGTGATTTCCTTTTATCTTCCTCACAATAGAGGAAAACGTCTGATATTAATAAGCAAGCAGGTTCCGCGGCTCTGCTCCCCGATGCTGAACATCTACGGACTTCAAAGACGGCGCAGAATTTTTGAGACAGGAGAGCGTGTTTCCCTTGGTCAGCCCCATGCGGCTGGGCGGGAACAGCCCGCACCAGGAAGTGCTACGCACACACTGGGAACCGCCACCAGCCACGCAGAGCGGGGAGACCCCAAGAGCTCCTCTAGTTTTTTCGTCTTGTAGATGCAATAGCTATATTGCGAGACTGTCTTTAAACAAACACAGACCTCAGGGCAGAGGAAGAGGTGATCTGCCACAACGGGCTTCTCGGCGTGTGCCTATCAGGGCTGAGATAGGCGCAGAGAGCGCCTGACCAGTGGAGAGCGATGCGGGCCCTTCGAAGGAGCCAGCAGGGCCTCTGCCTCCTTCCCAGTTTGTCTCCTCACGGTCAGTGCGAGGGTGGAGGCGGCCGCCTTTGCAGGGCGCTAGACGGCAGCGCGATTGCGCGGGGTTGCATCAGGCCGCCTGGTGCTGCTGCTCCCGTGGGGCCCCACTTCGCTTGGCAGCCCGGGTCTCGGGGCATCAGTGTGACTCCCGCAGCCACCGAAGGCAGGCCGCGGCGAACGCGGCGGCGGCGTGCGGTCGGAGAGCAGAGGGGCCGGCATCCCGGCCTGCCCGCCCCGTGGACGGAGCCCAGGTCTCGGGAGGAAGAGCGGCGTTTCCACACGACGCGCCCACCAGCGACAGGAGTTCTGAACGTGAGCTTTTGTAGACGTGATGTCGTAGTGTACTTAACCACGTAGCCGGTTCGTAGCCGTTGTAGTTGGATAACAAACAGCAGGTCAAAGCACAGTCAGGGACAGTCCCAAGGAGGGAAAAGTAAAATTTTTTGTGATACATCATATATTTAATTTTTTGATCCAAGCTTTATTCATGTTTACTCAGTGCTTGCATAAATCTGTTTATTTGCCCACCCACAGAGAGAGAGAGAGAAAAGGGTCAAGTGGGAAGAGAGGAAACACTTCATATTATCCGTTAATGACCAAACCCGTCCTGATTTTTGCCAGTGCAGAAACACGGGAACCATAAGCTCAGGCTACAAAGCAGCTGTTCTGTGGATGAGACCTGGGAGATTTCTGAAAGGAGTCACCCCCCAGCTGGAGCTGGGGTGCGTGTCTCTGTGTCTTGGTCCCCCCGCCCAGCTCTGTACTGCTCTGTCCCAGGAAGGGTGGGTGGGAAGCCACTTGTTTGTGCATTGAAGCGCGTCTGAATTTTGCAGAACTGCAGCCGCTGCCTTGCGGCCGTCCGTGGCAGCTTCGGCGAATGGCCCTTGCAGACACGGAGCTGGGGCGCTGCTGGTCACTCACCTTCCTCCACCTTCTCTGGAGTGAACGGAGGGCACGGCCTGGGCACGCCCCTCCCTGGGGCCGGCGGGGCCTCTCGCTGTGCTGCTGGGAGTGAGCCTCCCCTTGGGAACCAGGCAGGAGGGGCCGGCTCCGGCCCCTGCAGGCAGCGGGGCGGGTAAGCGGGGCTGGCTTGCGACCCCCGGGGCTCTCCGTGCCCCCCCTTTGTCCTGAGACAAGTGCCCCAGAAAGCAAACCGGGGAGCCTGAAGGCCGCTCACCGTCTGTGACGCCTCTCACTTCACATTTGTCACCTACAATTTTCTCAGGGTACCTCTCCGAGACATTTGGTGTAAAATTAATTGGCAGCCAATGGCAGATGGGAGAGTCCATTCTGCTGAGGTGAGCGCACGGTGGCGTCCACAGCGCCCTGGCACACCGCCCCGAGGCCGCCGGGGGCGAAACGCGCGCAGGGGGTGGCGTGGGCGCCGCGGCCAGACACCCCCCAGCTCTTAATGAGCCGCAGACGGCGCGTGGCTGCCGCACGGGTCCCCGGTCCAGCGCGCCTCTCTGCAGAGCTGAGCTATGAAAGGAAGGGGCGCCCCAAAGGTGGCGCCGCGCCTTTCCGGACGGCAGCGGGCGGCCCGCGTGCAGGTCGCGGAAGCGGCTGTGTCTGCGGTGACCGGGCCGAGGCGCTGCCCGCAGGCCCCGGCCTGCCGTGGGTCGGTGCCACGTGCCCCTCGCCGCCTCAGCACCGGCACTTTTTATTTTTAGCCTGAGACCCGGGGAGCTCGTCTTGATTAGATCACCCCGGTGACAGAGTTAAGGCTGGGTGTGAAGCCGCAGCAGCCACCGGGCCTCCCAGCTGCCCCCTTTATCTCCTGGGTTCGCGAGGAGACTTGAGAACCGCTAATGGTCCGGCAGCCAGGCAGGCCTTCCGGAGGCCCGGGCTCCAGGGCGCCGTGCGCGCGAGAACTCCAGGCCGGAGGAGGGGAGGCGGCCGGGGGGCGGGCTGGCGTCTGGGCGTCTTCTGCAGGGGGACGCGACGCCCCTGTGTTTTCCTTCCCCTCAGAAAGGACTGTCCCGCGGTAGCCGGGACAGGACACGTTCCCCAGGGCCTGGGAGAGCTGCAGAAGGCTCCTCGCCGCTGTCACAGACTAGGCCCCAGTGTTTCCCTTCGGCGTGGGGGCGCGGCCCCCACAGGGCGCTTTGGGGCACGTGTGCGTCCCTCGGAGGTGAAGTGGCAGGTGGCCTCTTGGGTCGAAGGGAAGGAGTCAGGATGTCAAGCGTCCTGCTAGGTGACCGGAGGCGCAAAGGGGGGGCTCCCTGGGCTGCGGAGAGGGTCGGGGTTCAGAGGGGCCTCGCCGCCGCCTGCGGCCCTGCCGGCGGCAGCGGCCTTGGACTCGCCCTCCCCCCGCCCCCAGCTCTGTTCTCAGTGTAGTGCGGCAGGTGCATCCGGGGAGGCGGCCGGGAGTCCCCCGCATGACCCAGGCGGACTCTGTCAAAGGGCGCGAGCGGAAGGGGCGTGTGGACCCGCCGTGGGAAGCACCAAGGCAAACCGTGCGGCTGGCGTCAGCCCCCAGTTGCTCTGGGAAACCTTGCGCTTTCTCAGTTACGGAAAATACGTGGCTCACAGGCCCCTGCTCGTCTGAAAAATAAGGGGGGTCAGGGTGGTTCCACCTGAACGGAGTGGAGCCGGCCCTGCTGAGCCCCTCACCTGCAGCTTGAAGAAGCCACCAGCCGAAGCCAGAGCTGTCACCCAATCAGCCGGATCCAGGAGCCACGCCCCAGGTAGTTGGATGAGCCTCTGGAGGCGCGGCTGGAGGGGCAGACCCCGCGCAGTCGGCGGCCCCGTTGCTGTGCCGGCTCCTTTCAGCGAGGCCCCTGGCCGCCGGGGTCGGGCCCTGAGCGGGGCCAGCAGGGAATAAGGGGCTTTGTGGCGTGTCTGGAAGGGGGCGGCTAAGCTGCTAGGAAGGCAGCGCGGGGACCGGTGGGGGGGTTGGTGCGGTCTGGCCCCGCGGAGCCGGAGGAGGGTGCGGGGGGCGGGGGGCGCCTGGAGACTGGGTTCTGTTCCTGTCTCTGCCCCGTCTCTCCATGTGGCGGGAGAGTCTTTCGACCGTGGAGGGATGGCCGTTCCCACCTCGGAAATGACGACGTGTAGCCGGCGAGCCCTGTGTCCCCTCACGGGGGCCCCGCGTGGCGTGGCTCTTGTAGGCGGGGGGAGGGGGCCGCGGGACTGGCTGGACGTCCCACGAGGCCGTTGGTGTGCGTCTGGGAACCACGTGCTTCCCCACCTTTGACTAGAAGGGGCACACTCACCCCCGGGGGTTCTCATGTCACGAGAAAGCACGGAGCGCTGAGTCTCGGGGGGCGAGTGGGGGGCTCCTGCGCCCCGGCTGCTGCTCCCGCGCGCGGCCTGTGCTGTGCCCCTCGGCCGTCTCTGTGGGCGTGCTTCCTGGGGTCACTCTCTTCCTCCTCCCAGCGTGTTTCGTTGACTTCCTTTCTGCGTGACCCCTCTGGCCATTCACCCCAAGAAAAACAGGAACAAGGACAGCAAAGTTCTTCATTTTGAAACTCCAGCCAAAGGGCCACCTTAAAGAACTACAACATCTCCGTGGGCTCATTGCTCTTACCACAGGGAAAAATACCTGTGCATATGATCAGCTTTGGTTTCTAAAATGATGAGCCTAACGGCATGGAGCAGTTTCTCCTGGCGGATCGGGTGCCCCACGGGACGGTTTTCACCTCGCGGGGAGCAAAGGCCCAGAGCCAGAAACGAATAGCAGGCCTGTCAACTTGGGGGGAAATAGAAGCCAGAAAAGATGAGGACAGAAGCCGTATGAGAAACGGGACTGAGTCTGCTGAATCCTGCTGAATTTTAGAAATAGAGAGAACTCTCCCTTCTGCACGTAGGGACCACCAGAAGTTCCCACGAACTGAGATTAACTCTTCTCGTTTCACTGTTTTCTATTAAACCGAAGGCCACACACGTTGACTCTGGCAATTCACAATATCGAACACGTCCTGAGTCAAACTAATGTTTGAGTTAGTTTCATTTTATGGATTACCCATCAAAAAGCCAAAGAAAGCTCCCTTCTATGAGGAATTAAGGCCACGTGTTTTCTTAGACTGCCAAACTGGAATAAAACACCAGACCTCCTGGCTGCTCAGGCGGCCGAGGGCGGTTCCTTCAGGCCGGGACCACCCCCGTGCCCAGCCCCGCCCGCGGGACCAGGAGTAACCTTGGCGACGGCCCACAGCTTCCGAACGAGCTGTGATCTCGTCAGATTCTCCGACAGAGGCTCACGGGTCTTTAGGAAAATTTCCAGTGTGTTCATGTTCCCATACGTTGTCTCTCCGTACGGTGTTTTAAGGTATTAGTTTCAGACCTCGTGGTAAACATGTCTCTATCTGTAAGCTTTGATTTGCTAGTGTAAGGTATGCATTAAACAGTTCCTAGTTGGAATTCCGAGGGGAAAGTCCGCACTTCTTGGGCAGAGTTGACATTTCAATTTAGAAAACGCCACTGGCCAGCCCCGAGCTCAGGGAAGTGAGGGCGTGGCCAGCCCCCTGGGTCACCCCATCGTGCATGTCTGCAACTGTGTGAAGTGCATCCTGCGCCCTCTAATCATCCCCACGGGGACTTTTATGTCCCCGCCTAAGGAAAGAACAAAATGCTGCTGTAAATGGGGAGAGTCAGCAAGCTCTTTCCGTCCACGGCTACGTAGGAAATGTTTTTCCTGCCCCCAGCTGTTTGCGCTTTGTTGCAGCTGCTTGACCCGGACGCTGTAGCATTAAAGCAGTCACAGGTGACACGCTAACGCTGGCAGGGCCGTGTGTCAATAAAGCTTTATTTACAAACACTGTCGTCGGGCCAAGCACGGCCCTTAGCTTGCCAGGCCTTGCGGTGGGTGCCAGGCGCGTCCCAGGGTGAGTTCAGAGGGGCTTCCGGGGAGGGGTCCCGAGAGGCGCTGCTCGGAGCACGTCTGTCTGCGCCAGACAGTGTCTCTGCTGTCGCCCCGAGGCCGCGGGACGCTCGCGGTCACACGGCCTGTCCGTCTGGGCTCACGCAGTCACTCTGCACAGCGAGGGCCTTGGGATTCTTTTTATCGTATTAACTTCTACGTAGACAGGGTCTGGCACAAATAATGCCCCTTTTTTATACATAAAAATATTTTATTACAAAGTCATAAGCATGTAATTCTGTAACATAACAATATCACACTCACACCCACCGCATTGTAGGTGAATTGTTAGGTTAAAACTACGGACCAGCACACCCGTAGCCTCGCCGTGCCAACCGCGCTCAGGCGGGAGTTGCTTCTGCCGGACCCTGGGTCTCAGAGCCCGTGCTGCAGAAGCCGGTTTCCAGACTCAGAATTTGACTGCCTGTGTAGGGTGTCTCATACGTTTCTTTACTGAAATCTCTTTAAATCCCTAAGCCAACGCACAAACTCTGGTCCACAAAGGTAGCCAGGGTGAAGTCCTAATCTTCACTAGTTCTGGGTGACCTGCTGATTATTCTTTTCTTAATTCTAATTATTTTACTTCCTTCTGGCAATTTGAGCTGTTCGGCTTCATTTTTCCCTTAGTAGTTAAATGCATTACAGTTAACATTGACTCAACATATATGTACATTCTCAGTAGATATGCATGCAAATATCATACATATTTAGTATGTGTGATTTATTCAGCGGCGATTTACTGTAACATTGCTCAGAAACGCCACTTGTGGCGCCGAACGGGAGGGCGTGTGCGCATGCTCCCCCGTGGCCGTGGCGGGTGTGATGGAGGCGTGGGCGCAGCAGAGACGGGACGGAGCCATCGGAGCGAAGGGTGGCCTCCCCAGAGCCAGGGGCTGCCAGCAGAGCCGCGGAAGCGCGTTTCTCGCCTAACCTTTTCCTGGTGTCTCTGGCCATGCTCGTCATGGCTGCCAGGCTCCGTCCCCGGCGTCCAAGCTCAGGAGAAAGTGGCATCTCTGTGGAGAGATGACGCCAGGGCACACAGATGTGTCTCTGTTACTGTGGCCACCAGCCCCACGTGGCAGTGCCCCCGGAGCCGAGGACAGAGCTCGAGCACCTACAGCGGGACTCACTCGCCTGCATCTGCGATGGGAAGTCCCGGGCGCCTTGCGCCACGTGGACTCTGGAACCCGCGCGGCACGGTGTTCACGCAGGCCGCCCGCCCCCCAGGGCCACTGCCCGGCTCCTGAGTGACGTGGCTTCGCTGCAGCGGGGGTCTCCCGAAGCAGCGTGAGCTACGCCCACACAGACATGGGCGCCAGCAGGACCGGGTTTATCCAGTTTTTTTTCCCCTGCACTTGAAAGTGTGTCTTGAGACTTGCAGCTGAAACACAGCGCGGGCCGGCGGGCGACGGCGCTGTGGGGGGCGCGGGCGGGCTTGCCGGTGGGTTTTCCTTTGTTCTCTGCCGCCTCTCTGAGACAGCCTCAGGCTCACCATTTAAGTGCACAGGTGAGAGAATCACTGAGTCTTCATTTACCAACAGCAAGCCCGGGCTGCTGATTTAAGGAGGAAAGGAAGAAATGGAAGGAAGAAAAAAATATATATATATATATAGCATTACAGCTATTCCGCTTTTCGTATTCTTTCCTGTGTTTACACAGATCTCACATTTCCTTGTGAAGAGTTCACAGTGATAATAGGAAGCTTGGAGAAAACCTGCGTGCCACGTCGTTAGCACACGAGACGCGAAGCACTCGGGGTTTGTCTTTTCTTGCTTAACAGAAGCAGAGTGAGCTGGGCATTTTTGATGCCCTGATGTCACCATTCAGCAGCCTAACCATAAAGGCGTTGCCACGGAGTAGTGGCGTCGACCGTACGGCCTGCAGCCCTGGCACCGGGCAGGGCCGCGGCTTTTCACACGGCCTGCCCTCCGGCTGCTGCGTCTCCCGTGAGCCACCGTCTTTGAACGTCCTCTGGAGGCGACGTGGCGCACGGTAAACACAGCGTCCCCGCCGGGGTGGCCTGGGCCTGTTTATTTCAAGGGCCAGCGCACCCGTATGATGGAAACCACAGACCCCTTTTTCTTAGAGTCCGACTCTCGGGCCAGGAAAAGGATTGCCGGTGCGTCAGCTTTATTTTGGAATAATTACAACCTTGCAGAAAAGACAGAAAGCGGCACCGTGTTCCCATTGGTGCTGCCCTGTGGCTCCCTGCTGCTCACATCTTCTGTAACCATGGGACGGCGGTCAGAGGCGGGACGGTGACACAGCCCCGTGCAGGCCCCTGCACAGCGGGCCCTGTGCGAGTCCGCCCGCGTCCTGCGCTGCCCTGCTGCTTCGCAGGATGGACCCCAGAGCCCGACACTCCCCACCTCCCACCCCGCCCTGCGGTCTGACGGGCCCTCCGCCTTTGCTTGCCCTTCGTTTGGCCCGTTTGAAGGTGCAGGTCAGTCATGTCCTAGAATCTTCCCGGCCGCCTGCTGCTTTCTTGCTTACATGGAAAAGAGAACGCGGTGGGGGTGCCGGGCCCCTCCCCGCACTGTTTCCAAGGCTGCGCACGGCCAGTCTGGCTCATCGCTGGGGTCTCCGGCTTGACCACGTGGTTGAGGGCACTGGCGAAGCTTCGCCACGTGAACTTTCAGTTTCCCCTCAGCCTTCGCTTCAGACAGAGACGCATATGTCTCTTCTTAACTTACTAAATATTGGAAGCTCCTTAAATTTTTTGATGCCTCAGTTTCCTGTCTAAAAATTATTACAACAGAACCCGACCTTTGCCCCATCCAGTGTGTGAGAATTCACACGCCCCTCGGAAAAAAGCCGCTTTGTAGCGAGCGGGAAGGGACGTGCTCGCTCTGTCGCGTTCTCAATAGGAACACAAATAGAATGGTTAAAAGTAAACTGCGAGCATGTGTTCAGTTCGCACCCCGCGCTGCAGGAACATCTGTGCTGTGCGTTCCAGGCAGGGCCTGTGATCTGGGTCCTCGGAGCCGCCCGGCGCCCGCCCGCCCACCGCAGCCTGACTGAGGGATAGCAGGCCTCGCGTGTGCGCCCGAATCGGTTGCTAAACGAACGAGATGGAAGTAGCTCATTGTGAAGGCAGCACCAAACTGCCTACGTGTCACCGGGACGCCTGCCACGGGTGCGTGGGCGACGCCTGGGCCTGCTCCTAACCTGGTGCCACGTGTGGTCCCTTGGGTCTGTGTCTGAGGACGTGTCCCCAGCAACGCAGATGAGGCTCCTTGGCAGCCAGGGTCGCCTGCTCCCTCCTCCCCGTTCCCTTGGGACGTTGCTGCCCTGGGCACTGGCACGGTGCTCAGAGGAGATCGGCCACTCCCAGGGCGAACGGAGAGCCGGGAAAGGACCCTTCGCTCCACAGCCCCCACCTCCCTCTCTGACGCATGGGCAGCGCCGCAGACCTGCCCCCTGGCGCTGCGCTGAGCGTCAGACCCTCCGTGGGAGGTCTTCGGGCAGTACTGACCCGTTCGAAACCCTCAAGGGGGAAAAAACCAGCCGTGTCTCATTTGGTCACTTCTCTCTGTCATACCCGAGATACAGGTTTGGGTGCCAAAGGCAAGAACACGAAGCTGAGAGCCGGTATCAGTAGTTCTAACAGGCACGCGCTTTCGGACAGGTAGTTTACACCACGTAAGGATGCAGAGACATTGCGGAAGGGCCTGGGAGGGCCCCGCCCTCGGCCTGCAGTGGCAGCCGAGAGGACAGTGGCGCTGAGGTGCACGTCTCAGGAAAGCAGTCGTCCTTCAGGGCCCCAAGTTCACGGGCCCCGAGCCCCGTGGGGCAGGCTCCGGCCGGCTGCCCTTGGCAGGCCAGCGGCAGCGCCGGACGTGGCAGGCGCCCAGCCCAGGCCGGGGGGGCGAACGGTCCGTAGCACGTCGATTCCGTGCCAGTGCAGGGGGCGGATGCGCGCTGGCCCCGCTGCGCGGGCGGCAGGCTGGGACCGCAGGTGCCGTGCTGTCACCTCCCGTCCCCGGACCCCATTTATCACGAGAGGGACACCGAGTTTCCCTGACGGCACAGGGCCCGTGTGCAGATGGGTCTACGGTGCCAACCACGTCATACGCATCGGCTCCTCTCCTTCTCTATGAACTCCTGAAGGAGGGGGCGGTGTCTTCCGTTTATAGGGAAAGACGCGGAGCATCAAAAATAACTGTTCTGAGACAACCCAGGTACCGGAGAGACACATGTATAAAAACAAGATTTGCTCTCCGTTCTCTGGGCAAAGACCACGGGTACTTGCCCGCGACGCGCCCCGGCGTGCCTTCCCGGGGTCCGCGGCCCCGCGCCTGGGCGGGCACACGCCCGAGTCCCCAGGAGATCGCACCAGCTCCCTGCGGGCGCACACACCTGTCACCGTCATCGCTGTATCCCCTGTCGTTCCTGCTCCTCGGGTTTCAGTGAGTCGTTTGCCAGTGAAGGACGCGGTGACGCCTCGGCCGCCCCATTTCACGGCCTCTCGCAGCGCGAGCCCTGCGTCCGTCCAACGAGGGAGACGCGGGCGCGGTCTGGGGCCCGCCGGTGCCTGGGCGCCCGTCCCCGCGGGCGGCGAGCTGCGCGCCGTGATGGATGGACTGGGGAGCTCTGCTCCCCGCTCAGTGCATCCACGCCGCAGCGCTGAAACTCCTGCGGTCCTTGCCACTTTAAATCCGACACCTAATATATTAGGTATTAGAGTGTTTTGTGCTTACCTTTAGCTCTTCTTTAGTTTAGGTGATTAAAAAATGCCTGTTGCTGTCCCCGGGCACCACGCTTCATTAGCGGTGATTTATGGGGGAGGCTAGCAGGCTGGACACCCCGCAGCACCAGCGGGGCTGAGACGTGACGGGACTGCTAAAGCCCCCTCGCCTGCGCCCGGGGGGCGGGAACGTCTGCGGGGCCTCCGTCCCGGACGTGGGGCGAGCCGGCGTCTCTGGGCGGGGTCCTTGCTCCGAGCCCCCTCCGCCCTGCTCCGGGGGTGCGCAGGACGGAGTCCCGCGGGGTCCCTCGTGTCCCCCCGTGGCACCGTGCGCCTCGGCAGCCCCGTCTCCGGCAGCCGACGTCCTCTCCCGAGCTCACGTGCGCCTCGCCGTGCCCTGCCACTTCCAGCAGAGCCCAGCGGTAAAAACCGACTCCTGTGCGTCTTGCCACACGCCCGTGGCAGCGCCGTCACTTGACCCAAGAGGAGAGCGAGGCGAACGGAGGCTGACTGACCGGGCAAGGTCAACAGCTCAACGTCAGGGTTGGGGTTCCGTCGCGGCTCGTGTAATTATAAAGCTGTTTCCAGCCACCAGAGGGAAGGTGAAGCCATTTTTACTTGCAAACCGACCTGATGTTGTGGTGTCTGCTTGAGAAGGTTCCAGGGTGCCCTTGGGCTGAGCAGGGCAGGCCCACATGGGGGGAGCCTTGCTTCCCTGGCGCTGTCCTGTCTCCAGCTGGGGCCTCCTTTGCGCCTGTGGCCCCCGTCGGAAGGCGTGACATTCCCCGGGAAGGACGGCGTCTCTGAGGGGAGTCTGAGGAGGAGAGCCCCCTCCTTCCTCCCTACAGCAGCCCCCGGTCCCTCTGCGGGGCCCGCCTCGCACCTCTCCAGGGGGAATTTCCTACAGGAGCTTTCAGGGACGGGGTGCTGCTATATGGAGGAACTTTCGGGGGTCATTTTGGGGGCGATGGCAGTGTTTCTCACCCTCGTGATGGCGGTGGTTATATGGCAGCATACATTTTTGGCTCTCAACTTTATGCTGAAAAGAATGCGTATCGGTGGGTAAAGTGCGCCTCCGCGAGTTTGGGGCTCCGTCACTCATCGGCCCCAACTGAGGAGGACGCGTTTAACCCTTAAAACGAACACGGTACTATTGTCCGTTCTAAAGGGCTGTTTTAAAGAGCGTACGAGTTAAATTTTAAAAAGAGACTTAACTGCATAGCACGTGCTGTGTAAGTATCTATTATTTATCGCTCAGTTCTTTTGTATTCGACCAGCCCATCGCCTCCAGTGTTGAAGGTTTAGTCATGTCCTTTTATGTCGCTTGTGAATCACATACGAGGTCTTCGAAACCCTCACAAACATGCACGCTCCCTATATGTGAATAATTACATAACATACACACTGCGTGTCAGTTTAGCTTTGAACACATGGCTGTTCTGTTTTCAAATGCAGGATGCTAGAAGGCAAACGGCGCCCGCTGCTTTTTCCACTGAACTGTAAAGCGTTCAGCATCCCCAGGTTCTAGGTAAATATTTGTTCAGTCCGAGGGACCACCAGGTACCTCTGAATGGACACATTGAAAGCTCTGCACGTGACAGCATGTTGAGGGGGGCATTCGTGGCACATTCTCAGAACCCTAAGCAAACAGCGGCAAGGGAGGAAGCTGTCAGCTCTGGCAAAACCCAGGCACTGCGAGAAGGAACTAGAAGCAGGAAGCGCTGAGGCTCCGTCGAAACGAAGTGTTGTTGGCCACACGGAGAGCTAGTACTGAACATGGACCGCGGTGCGGCCACGGCCGCGCGGGTGTGTTTGTCTGTGGCCGCGTGTCTGTGGCCGGGACAGGTTGTGCAGGGGGCTGAGTTTTCATCATCCACAGAACAAACCAACGCAGAAGACCCCCCACGAAGGAACCGCCGTGCGAGCACATTTTAACCACAGCGAGGCCGGCACCAAAGAGGCGCCCTGTGTTCTCAGGACGGCGGCTCCCTGTGGGGAGCCGGGGGAAGGGTGTGAGCCGGGGGAAGGGTGTGAGCCGGCTACGTCTCCCTCCAGCAGCAGTCAAGTCAGACACACGTTCAAAGGTGGCGGAAGAGGGCGGCGCAGCGAGACTGTGAACAGTGGGTGTGCGTTTGTGACCCGGAATGAAGACTCCAGTGACAGCCCCGTACCCAGAATTTCAAAGCACTGCACCTCAAACACGGGGCCGGGGGGCGGCCATCCAGCCTGGGAAACGGGTGCCTCCGGCAGCTCTGGGGGTGCTGAGGGCTCGCGCCTGCCATTCATAGGGCTAATTACATGTCTCCCCAGTACACACCCTTTCTCTGATAAATGACACCGGCCAGGCCTTGGGGGGCCTTGGACGCAGCCTGGCCCGCCCTCCCTCACTGGAGAGGAGGCTCGCCCAGCGAGCACGCAGCGGCGCTCAAGGGCCTCAGGCAGTGCCCTCCGAAATGCCACGCTGTGACGGTGGGGGTGGCGTCCGCTTCGGCAGGGACAGTCCCCCATCAAAGGAGAGAGGCTGCGTGCGGGGCAGATGTGAGAGGACCCTGGCCTTGGCCGCGGACCCTGAGAAACGGGAGGGGCAGGTTTCTCAGCCTCAGGGCCAGAGCTCCGTTGGCTCCGGAAGGCGCGGCGGGGCCCCTCGGGACCGAGGCCAGGAGACGCTGGCAGGCGGGCCTCCCCCACCAGAGGGCGCCTGCCTGCCGGGACGTCGCGTCACTGGTGGGAGTGGGCCCACGTGCCAGCCAGCACCGCGCTGCGGAGGAAGCCTTCAGGAGGGAGGCCCGGTGTCCGCCTGCGCTGCGTGACTCCTTCAAGCCCTCTCTGACGGGCCTTAGTGGGGACCAGAGGCGGGGCCCGGCCGCACCCCTGAGGGCGGCCTCGGCAAGGCTTCCGGCTCCCCGCCCCGCATCTTCTCTTGGGGAACAGGCGCGGGTTCCGGATGTGTCTACCCGGCCCTGCACGTTTCTCTGTGCCCTTTTCCCCTCGTGTTTCCAGGCGCGGGGGACGGCTCGGTCCCCATCCCCTGCAGACTGCTTGCTGCCATCCCCGCTGAAGGGGGGCGGGGGGCGGGGCTGGGTTGTCCGGTCGCCGAGTGGAACGCCAAGGGAAAAATCCGGTCAGCGCGTGTGACTGACAGATGTGACGCACATTCCGTTCCCCGGGGAGAACCGGCTGCCGCAACTGCAGGACACGCTCTACCAGCGCGCACCGCTCCGTGCACGAGTAAACTAACGTGTGTAGTCAGGAAACGTTTCTACCCAGCTGGGTGGCGGTGCCCTTGCGGGCAGGGCCTTGACCTTGAGTCTGAATTCTGCATATTACCATGTGAATAATGGGCACTCAGTAAATATCCGTTGACGGATTGAACATTAAGATTTGACTGGATGCCATTTTCCATTGGAATGATTGACAGGTTGCATTTGGAGGAAGCCGGGTCTCTCCCTCGTGCTCGGTTCTGTTCCGTGCCCCCACCGTCGCGACGGGCTGTGCCCTCCGGGGTCCCCTGCAGAGTCAGAGAACACGCCCCCGTCCGCCCGGGCCTGGGGAGGACCCTCTTAAACCTCCATCCTCGAGCCCGGCTGCTCCCCAAATCACCACGAGAAAACAGGGTCCGTGTTGTTCTTGCATTTAGAGGGTGAGGGACAAGCTCACAGTCGCGGTGTGACAGGGAGGCTCCTGCATCGACGCGGGCGAGACGGGGCCCGTGACAGGTCTCAGCTCCAACGGCCACGCGCAGCCTGCGCCGTGACCGCCCTGCATGGGCGCCTGATGGCCTCTGGTCTCTGGCCTGGCTGCGGCGGCAGGGTGAGGAAAGCAGGGTTAGGGAAGGGTCCCCCCGAGAGGTTCACGTCAGGCCTTCAGAGACGCATCATTTCGTGGACCTTTCTGTCAAAGCCATGACTGCAAGAAAAATATAAACCTTGGACAATGAAGTCAGCAAAATTGTTACCGATGTTGCTTCTCTTGGTCTCATCATCAGTTCCTGGGGACACTCGGCCAGGAACTCGAGCGAAGGCTGAGGTTCGGAGGGCAGCAGGGCAGCGGTCGGGAGACCACGCCAGCAGCAGGCCCATGTCATGAGCGACCAAGGCCAACGCTGCGCCCAGCCCGTCTCCCCACGGACTATGTGTGGACGCGAAACTTGGACCGTGAATAAGGCTGCTAGGGAAAAAGCCGATTCATTTGGAATACGATGTCGAAGGCGAGCTCTGTGGATGCCCTGGGCCAACAGGGAGACAGAGAAGTGGGTCCCCGAGCCAGCGAAGCCTGGAGCGTGGCCGGAGGTAAAAGGACAGAACTGGGGCTGACCTACTGCAGGCGCCTCGTGAGGGCCCAGGGCTCTTTGGGAAAGACAGGGCTGCTGGGAAGGTAGGAGGCAGCAGGGAAAGGGGAGCGCCAGCGGGAGAAGGACCGGCTCCCCCAGAGGGGCAGGGGGCGGGGCTGCTGGGGGCGGGGCTGCTGGGGGCGGGGCTGCTGGGGGCGGGGCTGCTGGGGGCGGGGCTGCGCGCGCCCCTCCCACCCTGCTCCCAGGGCGGCAGGTAACTCTGGGCCGGGGGCGGGGAGCACGGAGCCGGAAGTCCGAGGCCAGGAGTGGGACGCGGCTCTGCTGGCTCCTGGAGGCTGACCGTGGCCAGGCCCCACGGCCTCTCGCAGGCGGATGCCCCAGGCTGTGACTCTGCAGAGGGCCGTGATGCCTGACTGCGGGGCACTGTGGCGGTTGGATAAGAAACACTGCGAAAACAGCGCGTGGTAGGTCCACCAAGGATGTCGGTTAAATGCATCCTTTTGTTTATAGACTTCCTAGGTATCGACCGCCCAGTCTGGGCCAAGCACAACCACTCGGGTTTCTTAAATATCACTGACCGAAGCAAAGGCTCCCTGCGTTCATGAAGTCTAAAATCTGTGTGGGGAGCGCATGAATATGAGTCCTAACGATGATGATTAATATTTGCTCTCAGAACACATGTCAGTTGACCTTCATTGCACACCTGTGAGGAAGAGAGCGCATGATCCCCAATATGCAGAAGAGTAAGTACATTTACAAAAAGCCAGCAGCCTTCCCCACGTCCAAGAACGTGCGGCCAGACGGGGAAGAGAGAGAGCGCGCTGTGTCTGACTCAGGTCCGGTGTCCTTCACTCTGTCTTGCTGCTGCGAGCCCTGCAAACGTGTGCTTCTCTGACAAGTGCACGATGGGGTCTGTGGGGAAAAGGCCAGCCAACATCAACAGAGCAGGAACGGTTTGTGTGACACGGATGCAACTGGGCAGGGAAGGGGGGCAGACTGGTGTGTTCACGTGTGAACAATGACAGCTTCCCTGTACCAGTCGGTGGGGACGGCAGACGCCCTTGAGTGAGCCTGTGCACTGTGTGGCCGTCGCGTTCGAAATGACTGAGTGAGTAGAGCAATGAATCTGCGTCACATTTTGCGTTAGGGTGAACGTTCCTCCGCGGACACTGTGCCCGTGACTCAGAGGCTGCAGCTGTGGGCAGCTGGTGACGGGCAGCTTCATCACAACAACGTGCCTGCTCATGCGTCACATCTCCTGCAGAGTCTTTGGGCAAAAACATCAAATTGCCCAGGTGACTCAGCCCCGCTACAGCCCAGATGTGGCATCCTGAGACGTCTGGCTTTTCCCAAAACTAAAATCACCGCTGAAAGGGAAGAGATTTCAGACCATTGATGAGATTCAGGAAAATACAACGGGGCAGCTGACGGCGACTGGGAGAACCGTGTGAGGTCCCAAGGTGCCTCCTTTGAAGGGGACGGAGGTGTCACTGTCCTATAGACAGTGATTCTTGTATCTTCCACCTTCTTCCGTAAATGTCTCTGTTTTTCATAGCCCGCGGCTGGATACCCTCTGGACAGACCTCGTACTTAGTAATGACAGATGTTGTTAACATGGGGACCAGAGGGGAAAGCAAAGGGGGCAGAGGACCCCGCGCTTCTGGGGGTGAATGCAAAGCAGACCCCTCGCGGGGAAGTCAGACGCGTTCCGGTCCTTCCCACCTGCAATCCTCCCTGCCGCCCTCCTGGGCCTCAGAGTCCAGTCCAAACCCTTGTCTGCGCTCCAGGCCGTTCGGGGCTCCGCCCCCTGAGGGAGGTTGTGCTGGGCCGTCCTTAGCGAGGATTAGCACTCATGCCCTCTTTGCGTCCCCACCGACCCTCGGAGGAGTCTGGGAGGCTGGGTCAGTGCCGACGTTTCCAAGGGAGCCGCACACCCGGACAGCAGGGCCCAGGGTCCAAGCCCGAGCCTGGCTCGGCCGACTTGGCTCTTCCATGACCTGCACGGCAGGGACTTGAACGCTCTAAGCTCTCAGCCTCAGGCCTGTTTGTCATCCTCTCCCCGGACCCTTCGAGGCTCCATTCAACCCACCCGGCCTTTTGAGGGCCCGCCCCCTGCCCCAGCTCAGCGGGTGCCGTCCTGCGTGCGCTCGGTACCCTGTGCAGAGTAAACGCACTGCGTGCCCTGCTCTGGGTGGGAGGACGGGCACGGCTGCCCCTCCTGCCGGCCCTTCCGGCAGCAACTCCCCGAGGGCGGCCTTGTGCCCGCGAGGCCCTGCACGCCCTGCCCCCGCGCTCCGCTCCGCCCGCACAGGAAGCGCAGGGGCCTGATGGGAGAGCCGAGGGGGTGTCTGGTGGCCGGCAGAATTCACAGCGGGCAGAGCGCTGAAGCCCGCCGGGACACGATCGAGCCCTGCTGCGGACTGGGGGGGACCTAGACACTTCGGGGGGCCGAGTGGTGCGCCAGTCTCCAGCCTCCGCACCGGGGTCTGGGGGCCGACGGCTGGGATCCGCGGTGTCTGAAGGGCTGGAGGCTGCAGGCATTGTGCCCCGAGAGGCACTGTGTGAAGATAGACTGCGGAATTCTCCGTCATCCATCTCCTTCCGGCGCAGCCAGACAAAGCGGCCAAGTCCGGCCGCGCTGCAGGGCCGTCACCTCCCGGGATTTACGGGTCTGATCCCTGGGCAAGGGCTGAGTTAGTGCACCGCGCGCTCCCCTGTGCCCCGTCCGCCCTCGGAGGAAGGCGGGGCTGCCAGCCGCAGGGAGGCCCGTTTCCGCCGTAACTCTGAGCTCATCCGCGGCCTGCCCTCTGGCTCTGGCAGGAAACCCGAAATTATGCAACTTCTCATCCTGCACCACATCCCACACGAGATCCATGAATCTCCAGCTCCCTTCAGAAAAGCCGGCGCTCGGCTTACCCTACCCGCTTCCCCCAATCACTGCCGGCGCCCCGTGGTTTCTGAGGAGTGAAGGTGAACCAACCCCCGCCCCCAACAGCTGAATGTAACCAAGGCCAGTAGGGCGTCCGAATCCCTTCATCCTTCGAAGTCTGCTGCTCCTAACAGAACAGACGCACGCTACACAGAGCTTCCTGGCGCGGGTTAAATCTTTGTTGGGTAACTGGATCCCTTCCTCATCCCATTTGAATGGCTTCAAGACGCTGCTTAACGTGGTGGGTCAATCGCCAGGTCGGGGATGACATTTTCCTTGAAAAATGAATTCTTAATACCGCGATCATTTGCTTGTGGCATTAGTAGATTTCATGGATCTGCATATCCTGTTTCCCTGGAAGGGCCTAGTCACCACACACGTCGGAAGGGGAGCCAAACACATTCAGCGAGAGATGCGGCCACACCCGGCTGCCTCTGCAGACCTGACAGTAGGGCCCTGCTGTCTTCTACCTGAAGGCAGTGGGGCGCGAGCCGGCCCGTGGTTTCCCGAGCCAAGCCGGCGGCGTTGGCTCATGGTGCGGCCCCACGGGGTGGGGGGCGGCTGACGGATGTGAGCACCCGGGTCGCTGTCTGCACTAACGCGCGCGGGCTCCGGACTCAGTAGCAGCATCCAGCACAGGACGGTGTGAGCAGTTCAGGGACATTCTAGTTGCTGAGCCCAGAGGCCCCCCTGGCGTCCCCCGGGACTCCCCCGGGAGAGGGGGAGGAGGCGGAAGCCCAGCCAGGACCAAGCAACAGGTTTCAGCCGAGGCTGGAAAGAGAGCGCGCGTCTCGGGGTTCCTGGGTTCCTCGCTGGCTTGGTTAACTGATGAGTCAGAGGCTCCCTGCTGGTCGCCCCAGCCAGTGGGAGGCCCCCTCCTTGATGAAGTGTCCGGGGCCATGAGGTCCCTCCGAATGGCATATTGTGCGTCAGTTTCATGAGCCGGAGGGGACCCGCCCACCGGAGGAGGGGGTCCTCGAGGGCGGAGCTGGCTTCTCCTGTGGCGGGTGCAGCGCCTCCCCGAGGGTCCAGCAGGCGGAAGGCGCCCACAGGTGCCCGCTGGTGGGCGGGGGAGGGGTGGGCGGAGGGGAGCAGCAGCTGCGGTGACTTCGGTTTTGCTAAGGTCGTGCGGCCCGCCTGTGGCACCTGAGGACATGGTGGCTTTGTTGGTGTCACAGTGTTTAAGAAATAGGAACAGGAGAAGGAACTCGGGCAGACAGCGGGGTGCGGCTGCGGGGTGGGGAGGGAGTGGGTAGAGGCGGAACGGGGGCGAGGGGGACAGTGGGAGAACGTGCAGTAAAAAGGAACTACTGGAAACAAACAAAATATTTTGAACTCATTGCCAACATTTAAAACGTGGGAGGTTTTTAAATACAAAAAGAGGCTCCGCTTTTCTTTGGAAAGTCGTAGCGGCTCCCGCAGCCCTCGGTCGGCACCGCCCCAGCCCGCCGCCAGCCTCGGCATCCGCCCTCAGACCCCGCAGGCGGGGCGGGGGGGTCCCTCTGCGGGTGCCCGCCACCCACCTGCCCCACTCAGGCGCCGACCTGCCCTGTGGCGTGCGGCGCAGGGAGCCGGCACCCGCCCCGACCAACGAGTTTTAAGAATCCTGGCTCATGGGAGAATCATGTTTCTTCACTGAGCTCTGGATTTGTCCGGAAAGCCTAGTGGGCAGCCACTCCCAGGGGGTAGGACTTCCCTCGGTAGGCGCTGGGGTCGCTCATTTCTGTGGTGTTTTAGAGGTGGAATGTGGAACAGAAGAAGTACTTGAGCTACGGGGTGATTGTAAGCCCCCCACACGTGACTCCGTACGGGCCCCCGAGGCTGGCGCCGGCCCGCTCCCTGGCAGCTTCTCTGTGCTCACTCTTCGGGGTGGGTCAAGTAGCAAATAAACAGGAGCAGGGACTGGGGCCTAAGAGCCGGGAAGGACGCTGTAGAAAGCGGCCGCTTGCCCCGCCTTCGGGCGGGCTCCTGTCCCGTCAGAAGCTGCTCCTGTCCGCACGGGGACACGCCCTGTCCCGTCCCCACCTGCATGTTATTTGGCAGAAAAGAGAGGGACTGAGACGAGCGTCGCGTTGATAATGTCCCACGCTTCTCGCCTCTTTGGTAGCTCTTTTCCACGAGTGAATTGTATCTATCGGCAAGTAAACATGAACTGGCAGAAACCACAAGGAGAAGTGTTCCCTAACGTCACTGCGCTGTCTCCTCTTTCCCACAGATTAAAGGTCGAACAAAACTTAAAAGCAGCAGCCGTTCCATTCACTTGTTGTTGGACGTGCAACGCCTTTGACCTCGGGAACTGAAGATGCGGTTGCCATGGGAACTGCTGGCCCTGCAGTCATTCATGTTGTGCCTTGCAGGTAGGGTGTCATTTTAAAACTTTCTGATTTAAAAGCGCCGCTGTGTTTCACACTAATGGCCAGCGGCCCGCCCCGCCGCTGAGGGCCCGGAGGAAGCCTGCGCGCCACGGGCCGGGAGAGCGGGTGGACACTGCTCCGCGCCTCCCAGGTGGCCTTGCGGGGGCTCTTTTCCTGGCGCAGCCTCGAGAGCTCAGTGCTCACATGGCCCCTGTCTCTCTCGCCCTTTTAGAGTCGCCTGAGCCGGGGTTAGTTTGAACGTGGTTACTTTTGCCCATCCCGGCGCTCGGTGGCTGAGATTCGGGCAGTAAAGCAGGCGCTGCCGTGGAAGGGACGGTCTGCGTGGGTGGGGCGGGGGGTGGGCGGAAGTCGGTCTGGGGCTCTTTGAGTATCGTTGTTCAGATCATCCCGTCCTGGGGGGACTGACTGTCTTTTTCATTTTGAGACACCGGCTGACTAGCAGGAGCCAGAGAGCAGAAGGGCAGGGGGTTTTACCGAACACCTGCAGTCAGCTGATAGGCAGGGCGTAACGTGCCCGCACATGCTACGCATCGCTCTCTCGGCTCCCTGGAAGGTGGGAGGCGGCCAGCGAGCGTCTGTCCATCATTCTCGTGCTGACACAGCCTAACTCCAGCATGGCTGGGGGCTGCCTTCCAGGTGGGGACAGGGGGCTTCTCTCCAGAGGCTTTGGGAATGTGTCTGGTTGACCTGCTTGTGATTCAGAAGGTCGAGTCCAGGAGGGATTGGAATATATTTGCATCTTTACGGCATAAAACATGCTTTCTCTAAAGCAGCGTCACTTGCAAGCAGCCCGCTCTGTGGTGGGAACTGGGACCACGCCCCTGAGCAGGACAGGCGGTCACTGTCCTGATAGCACGGTCCCAGGCCCCTGAGTTCCAGGGCTGCGCGGCCTGCATCGCAACAGAGCGAAATGGTCACCCCGACTGGGCCATCAGGGAGGCCAGGGCAGCCCTGGTGTGCAGGGCCCCCTCGCCCTGCGCTGGGCACGGCACCCCGCTCGCGGTGGGCTTCAGCCCGCTGCACGCGCTCCTGAGCACGGGCAAGTGTCGACCGTTCATTTTCACTCTTGGGAGGGCTGTTGGTAACCTTGTTGCTGAAACACGAAGAGGCGTGGAGACCGAGCCATGGTCCCGGGCCCGTCAGTGGGAGAGGTAACCAGGTTCAGACTCAGGCAGACAGAGTCCAGAGTCCAGAGTTTCGACCGCCGTGCCTGGGGGCTTCGGCTTGACTTCTTGCTGACTTGTGTGGTGCACACTTGCAAATCCATCCTTTGGTCTTCATTCTCCCTGTGTTTTGAGATGCAAACCCCCATGTCCCGATGGACCTTGTAACACCCTGCCTTCTGGTCCTGAACTCCCTGCCCCAGATGACGTCCTGGCCGTGGGCACTTGGGCACGCGCCCCCTTTGGAGACGTTCATTCTCTCGTCCTCCGGCCAGAGGCGGAGACTTGTGGCACCGGCATTGGAGCCCAGGCTCGCTCTGCAGCTGCTCCCCTGGGCTGCCTGCGCCCGTGACCCTCCCAACACGAGGCCTCCACTGAGACGCCGCGCTGTCCCCTCGCATGAAGCCGGGATGATGCTCCCAAGAGCTCCGCGCGGTGGCTCGATTCCTCAGCACTGGGCTGCAGCCGGGTGCTCTCCAACCCGCCGTGGAGTAAATAACCATGCAGACAGTGACGGGCTGAAGATCAAGGGAGCCATTAACCGCCTGAGCCGTGCGCGGAAAAACTCGAGATTCGCCCCCAAGACATGCGCCTGCGTCTCTTGCGACCCCTTAGCATTGAGTCAGGGAATCGGTCTGTTGCTTGTTTCTGTAACTTTTTGTGGGAGCTGCTTTGAGTGGCATTAATATTCTCTCACCAGATGCCTCCTTCAGTGTGGGCAAAGTCAGGCTTTAATTAATGTTGTTGTTTTCTTGCAATTCGTCTTGATTTCATTAATTTACATAGCACTCAGCACTCGGAATTTTGAACAGATTTCTTGCTGTTCAGTGTTTTCCTTTTCTATATTTCCTTTGTCATGCATTTCTTGTGAGTTTTCTGCAAGGAAAATACGTGTGTCTATTGCGTTTATTGTCATTAGTGAATTTCAAATGAGCCTTCCCGTGAGATCGGCCATGCGACTGGGTAACCCGGCCACTCCTGCGAGACACGCGCCCTGAAGGGCCCGCAGGCGAGGCCGGGGTGTCGGCCGGTCGTTCCCCGTGCGACGCCAGGTCCTTCTCGCTGGCCAGGTGCCGAGCTCGTCACTGACACCAGTTTTAAAACTACTTTATTCCTCTTGATCCGTTTGAACCAGGGATCACAAATTACAAGGAAGCTAACAAATAAGCGGGGTGCCCTTTTCTCTCTTGTAATTATATTTTTATTTTTAATCACAGAGGGCACTCAATGGGATAGTACTTCCAGGTGTTCAGCGTAGTGATTAGGCCTGTATGCACCTTACGAAAGGATCCCCCGAGTCCGTGGCGCGCCCGCCCGCGCCCCCGGGGCGTGGTGACGTCACCGGCGGGAGCCCCCATGCCGCGCCTCACCCGTCGGTGCAGCTCCTGCGGAAAACAGGATGAAGGTTCTGTTTCCCTCACAGAGCTAAAAAAAGAACGGCCTTATGACCCAGCAGTTCCACTCGAGCTTATCCAAAGAAATCAAAAACACTAATTTGAAAGAATATGTGCATCCCTGAGTTAATCACAGCGTTGTTTACAGTCGCCAAGATTGAGAGGCAGCCCAGGTGCCCCTCAGCGAGGACAGCCCCCCGTGCGGGGACAGGCCTGCAGTGTCCGGCTGCGCCGTGCACCCCGCGCCCACGCCGCCAGCGCGTCCTCAGTTGGATGTGAACACACAGAGGCACCGGCGCAGCCCGGGTGCCGTGTGCCGGCATCGGACACTCTGGGCGCAATGCCCCTCCCTCGTCTCTGACTTCAGCTGCGGGTGGGCGGCTGCCTCCTGCCTGTTCCTGCTTCACGCCCTGCGGTCACGGGCCAAGGGGACTGTGCACCGTCAGCGCCCCCCTTGGGTACAGCCGAGAAACGCCTCGGCCAGCTCCCTGGGGCGCGCCCTCCTGCGGCGCACGGCACAGAGCCCCTCAGACGCCCCTGGGAGCCCCGGTCCGGACGCCCGCAGCGACTCCTGCGGCCTCTCCCCCCTCTCTCCTGACCCTGGATCCTGTCCCCGTGAACTGTTTCCAGCACTTTCTCTCCAGCCCCACTCTCCACCCAAGGACACACGCACGCCGCCTCATCGGGGGGGCCTGCAGCGGGGTCCTGTCGGTGCCCGGCGGGACGAGGCCCCTGGGCCGTGGGGCCATGTGACAGGTGTGTGAGCCCAGCCCTGAGCGCCGGCCGCGCGCCGGCCGCACGCCGCCCTGGAGCCGCGTCTGGAGTGTGAGGTGGGCCCCGCGGCCAGGCCCTGACACTCTCACCGGCCTCTGCTGCTTTGCCTGCTGCGGGTTTCATTGTTACCCAGCTGCCGGGCAGGTCGGTCCCCTCTGGGCCGGCGTTGCCACCTCTGCGTGGGACGCGGGGCCCGAGCAGCAGGCCCCTGACGTCCCGGGCGGCGCTACGCACACCCAGCTCGGGCCGTGCACCGCCTCGGGAGGTGGGCGGGTCTGCCGAGGCGGCTGGAGCCAGGCCTGAGTCTCCTCCGGCCAACCTGAACTCTCAGGGGGCCGGCGCCCGGCCGTGGGCCGTCGATGGGTTCCGGTTGGGAGACCTGGAAGGACAGCACGCGACGGCCGGTCCGAGTGTTCGCAGGCAGCCGGGGGCGGGAGGGCGCTTCAGCCCTCTGCCGGGGCAGAAGGCACGCCCGATGTGCTCCCCGCGGACCGTGGTGGCAGAGGGTGGCTGCGTCCCCATCTCGGTGGTGCAGTGACCGCCCTCACCAGGGACCTCTCTCTGACAAAGCGCGCCCTCTCCAGACCCAGGCACGCGGCCGATTTCCTCGCAGAGCCCGTGCCGTGGCCCCCGTGCGTCTGGGGTGGCGGTGGGGAGGGGCCCCCTCGAGTCAGGGCGTGCGCCGGGCCTGCGAGCCTGCCCGGGAGGCGCAGGGAGGCGGGCCTGGGCCCGTCCTCAGTCTCGGGGCGCCGCGGGGTCTGCGGTGGCGTGAAAGGCAAACAAACAGCGGGACACCTGCCCGGCGAGCACACGAGCGACCGCTCGGCGGTCGGCAGACGCGCTTCAGGTACAGGGAGTCTTGTCACTTGTCAGGCAGGGCTGAAGTGGCCTGTCTGTCCGTGGTTCCGGCGCTTCCCGGGGTCAGAGGCACAGCACGAGCTCCCAGCATGTCAACCTGGAGAAGAAATTTTGACGAGCACAGTCGCCCCCCATCCTGGGACACCCCAGCGAAGCCCAGGGCCAGCCCGGCACGCTCCTCCTCCGCAACGCCAGGCGGCCCCTCCTGGGGGCGGGGGAATCACACGCCCAGAGTGGACTTCCCCACCCGGCCTCGCCCCGCAGCCCGGCGCGGTCTGTCCCTTCCCACGATGCTCATGTTTGTTCCCAAGAATAAACAGAGGAGCAGGCAGTAGTCAAATAATTCACAATTCAAGACAGATATTAAACCTAGTTCTGCCTCCGTTCTTGCAAACGTAGCAAGTAGTCGACTAAGCCCCACAGCGAGGTGCATAAATGTCAGCCTTCATGCGGCGACGGCGAGGCACAGCCCCGCGGCACCCTCTCGCCTTGCTGTCCGTCCTCCTAAGAAACGGGCTCAGGGCGCGGGCCCCGCTCAGCTGCTGGGCCCCCGAGCGGACGCCCGGTGTCCCGTGCTGTCTGACGGCCACCGCCGTGGCGCGGAGCAGAGGGAGAGAAAGCTTTAACAAGAAGAGAGCGAACAACTACATTACAAAAGCAGTGGCCACAGAGATAAAAACTCAGGGAAAAAAGTGGGGAGAAAATACCCAGAAAATAATAAACAGCGAATCTCAATGTAAGTATTTAAACACACTTCACAGCGGGAAAATATTAATCAGCAATGAAGACGTCGAGGTAAATAGAGAGACGGGCAGTGATTTTATATCCCCCAGGCATGGCCATGTAGTGCCAGCCGTACAAACCCAAAGTCATTAGAAATATTCCATTAAAGAGCTCTCCTGAAGCAAACCCATTAACGGCTTCATTAGGTGTGCTCAGCCGCGCTGGATGTCTTACCTATAAATAAACCTCCCTTATGATAGCGTCCAGGACATGCTGTATCTAGGGAAAAAAATGATTGGACTCTTTTGAATGAAACAAATTAGGAACAGGAGAGAAAAACAGGCCAGCGCAACCCGAACATTAGGTGGGTTTGGTAATTCCAGGTTGGCATGCGGGCTTGGCGTGGCTGCTCAGAGCCGGAGGACAGCAGGTCGGGGGGGCCAGGGCGCCTCCGCAGGCCCAGCAGGGCCTCCGGGTGAGAAAGGCGGGGCCGCAGCCCCCCGCCCCCCCCCCCCGCCCGGAGGCTGTGGGACTGAGCTCTCCTGTCTCCGTGAGCCCTGGGCTGCTTTTCAATCCTACGTGTACCGTGTGCGGACTGAGTGTGTTCCCGCCTCCCCAGGGATGTCCCGGAGGACGGGGGCGACGCCTCCGTTCTCTGTGCTGAGCTCCGTGTGCGGGACGGAAGCAGCACCGGTGGGCGTCAGCTGTCCCTCCCCGAGCCTGCCTGGGGACCTGCCGGCGGCCGGCACGGCTGCCCTCCAAAAATGCACTTCAGTCCCAGGCGAGGCGGCCCCTGGCGCCGTGGCCGCGACGGCGCGGCCACGGCCAGGACCAGCTTCCGTGCGCACCAGCGCCCGCCCTTCTGCGGAGCGCGAGGCGCGTCCGCCGGAGCCCATGGCCCACCTTTCCTTAGCGTGACCTTGCCTACGAAGTGGGGACAGCGTAAGGACAATAACTGCCTAGGAAAGATAAAGGCCTCAGTGAGTTAAAGTCGTTGACGGGTGCAGAGCGCTCGGCAGAGGCCCAGGCTAGAGACAGGGCCTCGGGGCTGCCCGTTGATGCCACCGTTACCATCGTCCCCCGCAAGGGGCGCGGCTGCCGCAGCGGGGGGCCCGGCCTCCCGGAGCCTCTGGGGAGCGTCTCAGGTCGGACCACCCGGGAGTGTATGAAGTTGCAAAGGGATAGGCGTCCTAAAAAGAGAAGGATCTGGCGGGCCAAGATAAGGAACGATTTTTAAAAGCGTGTTGTCAAGAACAGAACAATGGAGACAAGGAGAGGCGCACGCGGAAGCCGCCGGGTCACGGACGGAGCACGCCGGCACCCAGGCGCCCTCGCGGGCCATCGCCCCGTTCCCCTCGCTCCGGGCCTACCCCGGGCGACGTTCGCCAATCACGCCGCCTGTGTGGAGCCGCATCGAGGGGCACGTGGCCCTCGCTTCTCTGAGAACACCCTGAATTTGCGTGGCACGTGTGTGTCTATGACATACTTGCTGAGCAGCCCATTTACCAGGCCTGGTAGCAGCCGGAGACGACTCCAGTAAGATAGCGAAGAGTAAACGTGTTTCTGGGCCGGAGACAGTATCGGCTTCTTGCATGTGGCCTCCCGCTCAACCTCCCAGAAGGCTTTCCCTAGAGGAGGGGTCACAGGACCTGCCTAGGGACTGGCCTGCACTGGTTGAAGGCGGTATTTGAACTTGGGTCTGTCCGGCTCTAAGGCCTGTAGACTGTGGCAGGTATTGACAAGAGTCCCTGTCCCCTGGGGGGCTGGCTTTCTGTTGAAGACCCTGGGTAATGCCACCTACTACCTCGTCAGAGAGGCGGCCGCCCCGGCCCAGACCCACAGAAGCAGGATCTCTGGAGGGAAGCCTGCAGCCGGGGTTGCTGCCGGCGCCCCCCCCCCCGGCCGCCCCAGGGACTGGGAGGCTCCTGACAGCTTGAGAACCATGCCAAGTGCTCCTGGGAGGCAAGGACGGGAGACAGTGTCCTTGTCCCAGCTTTACGCATGGGGCCGAGGGTAGCCAGCTTGCTCAAGGTTGTACGCCGGCCTCAATGTCAGATCCCTAGGCCAGCACGTTCCTTCCGCCCGGGGTCGGCCTGAGGACAGGAAGGAGGGGCTTGGCGCGAGGGAGAGGCACCCTGAGTGTTGCCGTAAATTAATGCTGTGGCCAAGCCTGGCTTCACCGCCCGCGACCTACTACCGGGGTGAGACCAGCCGCCGCTGCTTCTCTATTTTGTGATGTGATGAATGCAGAAAAGAGGTTATTCCTTAGCTTTTAAGGGAACTAGAACTACCGGCACGCTGCAGAACTTTGGAAAGCGGGACAAAAATGTTGAAGCCCCCCGCGTGTAAAATCGAGTGTAATTATCGATCATTTTGGCGAAGAGCAAGTCCATGTCGTAGGTGCGCGTTCTGGGCTTAGAGGCGTCAAAGAACAGTGTCCATCCTTTGCGGAAGCCCCGTGGACTTCGGGGCATTCGGGCTGTCAGGGCGATGAGGAGCCTTTCCTTCCGGAAGCCGGCGGCGCGGCCTCTTCTGGGAGGCGGGCGCGGGGAGAGGGCGGGCCTGCGCACCGGGACGGCGGCTCGTTTCCAAGGCCCCCTCGCCCCGGCAAGGGCCGCAAGGCGCCCGCGCCAGCCCCCGAGGACGTGGCGGGTGTGCCCGGACTGCGCCGTGGCTCCGGAGTGCCTGAGCGTGGCTGCCACGCTCACACGTGGCCACAGACCGAAGGGCTTAAAGCGGCGGAAGATATTCTCTCCCAGTTTTCGGTGCTGAGTTCAAAACCAAGGCGTTTGGGGAAGGCCCTCCGTGCCTCCCGGAGGAGCCTTGCTCCGGCCCCGCCCAGCTGTCCACCCCTGTCCCGCGTCCCCGTGCTGCCTTGGCGTGCAGGACGCCCCGCGCAGGGAAGGAATGGAGAAGACCTCATCGGTAACTTTTATATCATCAGATGTTGGCGAGAATGCATTGCGTTAAAGAAAACACTCATTTCGCTGGTTAGTTTCCCCTTTCTTTCAAGGTGGGAACTGGAAAACGGGCAGTCTCGTCCGGGCCTCCCATTCCATTCCCGCCGGGGGCAGAGCCACGGGAGACCCGGGAGCTGGCCCAGCAGCTCACCTGGGACTGTAGCGAGAATGGTCGCCTGCCTTCCCTGTCCCCGCGGAGGCGGAAGGTGCGGAGGGGCGGGTGCGGTGGGAGGGGCGCAGCACGCATATTTGCTGGGCTGTCCGTGGGCTCAGAGGCAGGGGTGGGTGCCCCTTCATGGCCGCCCCTCCACGAAGCCTTCGGAGAGCAGAGCGTGCTGAGGTTCTGGATCCAGCAGAAACGGGGGCACCGGAAGGTCTTCTAGAAGATTTTTCCCAGGAAACCTGCGAAGTGCACGGACCAAAACAGAAGTCATCGGTACACAAAGGTCCGGAGGAGTGTCGTCCTTCGCAGCCCTGGCAGGGGAACCGCGCCGATGGCTGCCCGCCGGCGAGCAGATAGGCAGGCGGCGCGCCCGCCGGTGGACTGTTACCCGCCCGTGACAGACAAACAGCGGGGCAGGGGTGCGAGGGCGTGGTGGGCGGGACCAGGGGCCCACCGCCCGGTACCATCACCTCGGGTCTAGGACTCGACCACGGGGCGGGGGCCCGGACATTCAGGCCGCTTGGATGTGCCTGTTAAAAGTGCAGCGCGGGGGCGGGGGGTGAATTGCAGGTCAGGTAACAGTAAGCCTGACCGCGGTCGCCCGGGAGACCGCGGGGCTGTCAGGGGGCGGGTTGCTCACTCCGGCTCAGCGGGGCCGCGGGCCGGGCCCCACTGCCTCTCTGCGCAGCCGGGCTGGCTGGCAGGGCCCCGGGCGCGCCTTCCGACCCAGGCGTCCGGAGCTCTCACCGCAGCCTCTCGTCCCTTGTCTGGGCGGGGACCCCCGTGCGCGTTCGCGGGCCTCGGGCCTTGCGGCTGCCTCTGCCCCACACCCAGGGTGCGGCTCCTGTGCTGAGAGAGGAGGGAGACCGTGAGCCTCCCCGGGAAGGCGCTCCGATGTGAAGGCAGCTGCGGGGTGAGGTCGGACCCCTCAGGGCCAGAGAGCAGAGACCTCGGGCTCAGGGGCGAGGCCGTCGGTACGAGGGGCCCTTGGGCGGCATGGGTTCCCGAGGAAGCCGCCGCCTCTGCGTTCCCCGCCTGTCAGACCAGCCCGCTGGCCGCCCACGTTCAAAGTCCACGCGGAGTCTCATTAACCTGCCCCCACCTGAGCCCCAGGCCCCGGGTCACAGTGTGGACACGGTTCCGAGGCAAACAGGGAGGGCAGTTTCGAGGACAAAGGGGCCTGGGGAACACACGACGTCATCAGCCGGCACCGCGAGTCTCTAAAGCCAGGACCCCGGCGGCGCGTGCTTCTCCAGCTCCGGGCGGCGAGAGGAGCCGACTCGGCCAGACGCGCGTCCGCTCTGTTGCTGTGGAAACAGACGTCGAGCAAACCACGCAGGATGAACCTGAGGTACAGAAGCCAGGGCTCCTCCTGCCCCAGGGACTTGCAGTGTGAGGCCACCGGTCAGCAGCAACCGCGACCGCAAACGCGTTCCTTCTGCAGCCAGAGGCGAGGTCATCAGAGCGGTGCCCGCGTGAGGGCCGGCGCCCCCCTGGGCAGAGGCCGAAACCGAGACGGGGAAGGGTTAGCGCTTTTGCCCTACTTCACACGGCTTCACACAGCGACACATGGCGACACACAGCGACACACAGCGAACCGCTGCCGGGGCGGGGGGCGTCAGAGAGTGGGCACATTGGGTTTATTTTCATCAAAATAGCGCTTCTTCCTGGCACAGACTTGGTCATTCTTGCTACATCTTCACATGTCTAAACTCTTTAGGTAAATGGCCGTGGATTTTATTCCAAAGGGTGTTGTGGTGAAAACTTTTCCATTGCCTTTGTTCACTGTTTTCAACTGAAAATAGGGGTGTCAGGCGAACAGTGGCCTGCCGTCTTCTGATGCAGCGGCAAATTAATTTGGAGATAAGACTTATTCCTTCTAGAACTTACGGTTCCTCTTAAGATATTACACATTATTTCTTCATTTACTCCTTTATTGGATAACGTTTTACTAAGCACCTACTACTTTCTGTGAAACATCAAGATGTTTGTAATTCAGTCCAGAGCTGTAAGGAGCTTGTGCTCTCGTGGGCTGCAACAGTCTGCTTCGAACTCACACGCCCTGCCAGACCCACGTGGGAAACCCAGGGCCCTTTTCCGTGAGCTGTCACTCTTCAAAGCCAGGAGCCGCGGCCTTGGGGGCCCGCAGTGGCCCGGCCACGGGGCTGGGGCTCAGAGACACCGTCGTGGCCACTGGCTCCGCGGCGGTGGGGCGACCTCTGGGGGGGCTCCTTCACGGCTCGTACACAGCCGGAGCGCGGGGACGTCTGCCTCCGCCCCGAGAGAGGTCCTTTGTCCGCCCCAGCGCTCGCCTCCCTTGCATTGTCACCCGGTTTCCTGCCCACCTCGTGGGGGCTCCGTGGGGGCTTCTTTCTCTCTCCTCGGACCCACTCTGGGGCTCCTCCTCCACCCCTCCCTCCTCCGTCCCGGGGCCTTCTCAGTCTAATTATATCTCAGCTTAAAATGCAGATGTAAAGCTAATGAAATTGTCTGCAGACTCCAACTGTTCACCTCCCTCTGAGCTGCAATGAGTGAAGTTTAATTTATTTGTTTAAAACTCAGGCTAATGTATTCATAGATTCCAATAGGGTAAGCGCTTTGTCTGTGTGTCTCCTTCGCTTCTTTTAAAGCAGAGAGTGAAATTCGCTAACAAAAGCTTGTTCCTGAATAACACAGCACCCCCATGGGAGTTGGGCTAATTCCGAGAACAGAAGGAAACCAAACCAGATCCCCACCTGTAAGTAAAAGGGGCAAAGATAAAAAATGCAGCGGTGTTTGTCTGGGCCAGCGGTTCCGCCAGGCCCGGGCGGGCTGCTCGCCGCGGACGTTCACTCCGGAGTGGGGGGCTCCTGGGGAGACTGGCACAGAGGGGTGCGCGTGCAGGACCCCTGCAAAGGACGCGTGCCACCTGCAGGCGGCGCCGTCCGCTGCACCTTCCCTCGCAGGGCACTCGCGGACGCACGCCCTCTTCCGGGGCAGGCTTTCTCCCCAGCAGCGCGGCGTTTGCTCCCAGACCCGGTTTCAGCGGAACAGGCGCCTGGCTAGGCCCAGAGCCCGACGCGGGGCGCTGGCGGTGGCGTCTGCCCGCTCTGCGCCCTGGCGGCACGGACGGGACGGGAAGCGGGCCGCTGCCTGCTGCAGCCCCCAGGGGTCCATGATCCCACACTGTCCAAACTGACCCGCAGTTCAGTAAGGGACCCGAAAGAGTAAGCAAATACGTGTTTGGTGCGGTGACGTGAAATCGCTTTGGGAAGAAAAACCTGCCACCACGCGTGGTGATGGATGTGAAGTGGTTGACCGCTTACTGTGGGGGTCAGGCGGCAGCATAGTCACAGACCCAGTCACCACATTGGACACGGCGACACGTCATATGCCAGTTATATCCCAGTAAAACTGGGAAGAAACCAGGGGTGATGAAATCATCAAAAAGTGAAAAATACACACACACACACACACAGACATCACCCTTGAATTCTGGTCTTTACCTTTCTGGATGTGAATGTATGAGATGCTCGAGGAACCTAGAACCCTGCTCGCCACCTTGTAGCTTTATAGCCTCAACTCACTCGCTGCCGCTTGGACCTGAGATTTTGTGTAAGCGACACATGGAACGAAGCCCCGGGCGTATGCTGGGCCCGTGTTATCGGCTGCGTCCGCCTCTATTTCTGTCTGATCCGTGTCCTCCGTGGGCTGCTGTTTCCTTCAACTTTTTATCATCTTGTGGGTTTTTTTTTTGTTTTTTGTTTTTTTAACCAAAAGGAACATTATCACAGCACTATCACATCCTGTAAATGAAAACTAACCATAACATAAACATTATAGCAACAAATGTATTAAAGCCTTCCTTGTTCTCAGATGAGCGATGCTGAGTCCTTGCTATTTCTTCACGAAATAAGACTGTCAAATGCTAGACAGGCGTTTAAGGCATGTCAGCATCCGCCGAGACGTCTTCAATTTGATCAGAACTCAGAGAGAACTAATGGAGAAGTGAATTTATTCTTAAGTGAGTCAGTTTTATTTAATGTCCTGTCTCAGCATGATCTGAAAACCGCCGCGCACTGCAGCGCTCTGCGCCCAGCACCTACGAGACGCCGGCACACGGGGTCGCACCGCCCGGCTCCGGAAGCGGGGGCCGTGCTGCCTGCCCGGGGGTGGGGCGCGCCCCCGCAGACGCGCATGAATCACGTTTTTAGGGGACCCTTTCCCCTCCATTATTTCTCAGATATTAAAAAAAGTTGTATTTGTGACCCAGTTTTTATGCAAAAATTCCTATAGAGCAGGTGTAGACTGAGACATGTAACAATATTCTTGCCTCCGTGATTCAATGCAGTAACGTTCTGAGCCTCAAACACCGCCGTTTTGTCCACGGCCTTCTGTTCTAACACAGACGGATGCTGGGAACGGGGCTCTGGTTCACATCCGCTGGCAAAACCGGTTTCGTTGCGCGGCCTTCCGCTCCGTCACAGGACCTGTGGGTGACGTTAAGGAACGACCCACTGTAGTGAGCAGGTAGGCCTCCTCTTACCCCTCCCCCCGCAGAATGCCGCACGTGTGTGACGACTACAGGGGCCAGACTCAGCCCTGGAGGGAGGCCTGGGACAGGGGCAGCCTGGCACACAAAGGTGACAGAGACCCTTCCTTCCTTCCTTCCTCCCTCCCTCCCTCCCCTCACCCAAGGACAATTTTCCAGAAAGAGAGGCGGGGGAGAGAGGGAGAGAGAGACATCGATTGGTCGCCTTCTGTACGTGCCCCAAAGAGGGATCGAACCCACAACCTCGGAATGTGCCCTGACCGACAGTCGGCTGGGCCACCCCGGCCAGGGCTGGGGACCCTTTGAACGCAGAGTTTGGACGGAGCACTGAGCAGCTGTAGCCTTAGTGATGAGGGACCTCCCGCAGAAACCGACCTGCAAGCCTCAGGGCGCCCGGGGGCCGCAGGGCCTCGCACTCGGCACTCTCCGAAGCCCCTTCCCGTGCGGGTCCACTCCGTGCGACGGCGCGTCTGTGTCCCGCCATCCCCGTCACTCTCAGAATGAGGCAGGCCTTGCAGCCGTGTGTGACTGGGGGTGTAACGCCCCCCAGCAGGACCGCCCCAACGGCTCCTGTCCCCAGGAGACAGGGTCCGGGTCTTGGATGCCTTGGAGGAATGCGAGGGTTGTTCTCAACCCTTTTTCCCACTTCGTAGAACGGTTATAAACGTCCGTTGTCTCTGGCCGGCCAGCTTTGGGCAGGAACATGGCAGCGGTGAAGCTGGGTGGTTCTGACTCGGGGTCCGGCAGGAAGTTGCAGGCAGATGTCACCTGGGGGCTGGAGGGCCATTTGCAGTTGGCTCAGTCCCAGGACTGCCCAGTCCCTGCCGGTGCCGGGAGGCCGCTGGTCCTCACCCCGGGGCTGCCCCTGCTCCCTCAGGCAGGGCCCCGGGCTTTCTCGGGGCAAAGGATCCGGAGAAAACACAAGATGGGCCCCCTGGCCTGTGGCCGGATGGGTATTAGGAAGTCACGTCCGCCACTTTCTGTTGGTCGCAGTGAGTCATTCCTGGGAAGGGGAGTGAGCTCCACCTCCCAGAATGGGAGGGTCCGAGAACGTGTGGACGCAGTTTAAAACCACCACGCTCCGCTTCCCATCGTCCCTCGTGCGCCCCCAGCTCTTACCCAGGGGACGCAGGACGGTTCTCACAGGGCCACTTCATGTCCTCACTCTTCGACCCGTCTCCGCGTCTAACCAGTTCTGCACGTCGCCGCCAGGGGTCCTGAGGGCCTGCCTCTGTCCTGTCACTCAGGCCTTGTCACAGACAGAAGGTCCCCTCCCTGACCCTGCCCCCTTCTCTGGGCTCCGCTCAGACACCTCTCTCCCGGCTCAGGAGGAGCTCCCACCTTCTGTCATTAATGAAACACGCGCACCCCTCCTGCGTCAGAGCCCTCAAATGCGGCCCTCGCTCATCCCCGTGCTCCGTGCCCCAAGGCTCTCCGCCGAGTGCCCGCCTCGCCGCCCAAGTGCCCGCCTCGCTGCCACAGACGCCTCCGTGACGGGACCTGCCAGCACCCTTCTGCCATCTTCCTTTCTCTTGTCTTTAAAAAAAAAATGGCTTTACTCAACTTTATGGAACTGGGATGGGCCTACAGTAAACACCACCCTTTAAGCGTGCTCGACTGGACAAAGCGTGCCCATACGGCGCGGAGCTGCAGCGCTGCGGTCCCGTGTCTGGGCGTGGCAGGTGTCTTTACGGGTTTTTAGTACATGGGCGGTGAAGCCTATTATAAGCTGATATTATAAGCTGCTCTGGCACGAGAGAGGCAGTCGGAAGGGTCAGGGAGGTCAGGGGTCAGGGTTCACGTAGGGGCGCGTGGGTCGGTGCCCCTGTGGCTGCCCTTCTAATGGGAGTAAGTTTGTGACTTAACAAATCAGGCAAAACCCTTCTGAGACGGGGCAGAGAAAACTATTTCTAAGGAAGAAACAAAGACAGATAGGATTCCAGTCGCCCTGTCGTGTGAGGCGGGCGGAGAACCTGAGCACCGAACCCAGGGGCTGCGGCCAGTCTTCATTTTGGAACCAGAGAAGCCGGCGTTTGTGCTGCCTGTCACCTACGAGACCCAATAAGCAGAGACAGGGACTGAGTCTCCGTGGGCGCTTTTGTCAGGTGGCCGGCAATCTGAGAAGATCGTGGGTTTATACCCTAACAGACCATCTTAACGTTTCCTTTCAAACCAGCCTTTTTTATAAGGGAGCAGAAGTGTAGGGAAGGGGTTTGGAATTCAGGAAAGAGGTTAATCAGATAAAAGCTGCAGTCTAGCAATTCCCCTAACATCCTTTCATCGGCCGACCGGTCATTTTCTTTACCTGTGTCCTGTGTCCTGGGCAGTTTTCTTTGTGCCCTGTGTCCTGGGTGATTTCCTTTATCTGCGTCCTGGGCGGCGAACTGTCTCTCCCTGGAACACAATGGCTCGGGCGCCGCGGTGATTGCTCACAGGCTCTGCTGGGGCACAGGGGTCAACGCCTGTGGTCTCCTGGAGTCGCGGCTGTACCTGCAGTTCCTGAAACAAGGGCTTTTCACGTGCGTTAACTACTAGGCTTGTTAACTATTACCTTCCACTAAAATTGTCCCACACTGGAGCCCCCATCAGTTTCATAGGAAAGGGAGTCCGTCGCGGAAGGTCCGCAGCCGTACCTGGCGCTCAGGGCGTCCTGGATTGATCTCAGAGCGATAATACTCTGCCGATAGATGAGGTCAAAGCCTTTGCTTTCTCGGCTTTACTTGGTGTCTATCATTCCTAGGAAAGAAAAAAAGTTAAGAAAATACAAATATTAGTGAAAATATATGTTTGAACTTCATTAAAACTTAAAAAGAAGATTGGATTAATCATTCTGTGACGTTCCATTCATGGATGGGTAGCAAATTGTTTCTTCTTTAAGGTTTTCATAGCCTTGGGAGTAGTCACACAGATCTTAGGAAATACATTTGGTGCCAACAAAATGAGACTTTGTCCACATATTTTTTGGTACTTATCATACTGAGTGGCCATAATTACATCCCTGCGCATTCAGAAGAGACACATCACCGGAACGGGGAGTCTGAATTTGAAGTTCAGTATCCTTAAGCAGATTTCTTTCCTCTGCGAAGTCTCATTTGAGCGTGTGTGCGCCCCAGTCAGCGTTCTCCGAGCACACACGCTGGGCATGCCCGCGCGATGGGAGCATGCGCCGAGGAGAGTGACAGATGTTTGGTCCGCACGCCCTGCAGTGTACGCCGACGCCCGTTTCGTGAACCAGGCACAGTAGCCCTCCCAGCTCTGCTCGATGTCATCTTTGACGGTTTGGTCGTGGATGACTGAGCGTAGAGGGGTGGCCAGTGAGCGAGCGGCACGGCGGTGAGCTGCCACGTCCACTCAGACCCCCTTCAGTACCAAACCCGCGTCTGTCTCCACCCCTCGCTCCTCCAGCACCTACCGGAGACAAGGCCCCTGCCTAAGGAGTGGACCGCCATGAGTCTTCACCGTCCTGCAGGAGGTGGGCCCACTGAGGCCACCCCCGTCTGACAGAGGAGGAGACGCGGCTTGGGGAGCACGCGCCCACAGTAACGTCCAAACTGACCTGAAACTGAGTTTGTGGCATCTGAAACGATAAGACAATGGTGATTGATTTTCAAGTCCACAAGTGACCAATATTCATTGGACCTTAGAGTCTGGGTTGACTCTTTGTGACAGAAAGGAATAGGTCATGTTTGGGCATCGGCAGGGGCGGGTCACACCAGAAGCCTCTTCTCCGGGACATCGGGGACATCACTCACTCACAGTGACCAGGACACGGGGCTGCCTAAAGGGAAGTCACACACACGAAGGCTACGTAGACCGCTGGGCCCCAGGTGGCTGTTGCGGTTCTAGAAGCACCCAGTGCCCCGGGAGCCTCAGGCCCTGGGAGGCCCCCTGGATGGGCGAGGAGCTCCAGGGGAGCAGGCAGGCCCCTCCCTGGCGGGCGGTGCTCTGCGGGCTTCCGGAGACGGGCAGGCGGGGACGTTTCCAGAAGCCTCCTGCCTCTTGCAGTCTCGTCGCTTCTCGGAAGGCTCGTGACACAGCCCAGAGAGTCTGTACGCGCCATCTGGCCTGGGTGGCTGCCACGCACTGACGCCGCCGGGTAAGATGTCCCAGGCTCTCAGGTCCCGCCCTCCCAGGGGGTCTGGAGATGGTGTTGTTCTCAGAGTCTAAACTTTTTGAAAAACGTTAGTACTGTAGGGTGTGCCTTTCACATGAGGGCAATGAAAAGCAATGAATACACACACATACACAGGTGCATTAAAGTTTATTGAGAACATTTTAAGTGCCTGCAGTTGGACTAGAGATTTAAAGATTAGAGGTTCGAAATAGACCTTTTAACCTTCCTGATTTACATATTTCCTTGGAGGGAAGCATATTGAATTATACATAATTCAGGTTTTTTTGAATTTTATTTATTTTGAGGCAGGGGGAAGGGAGGCAGAAAGAGAGGGAGAGAAACCTCAATGTGTGGTTGCCTCTCATGTGTCCCCTACTGGGGACCTGGCCTGCAGCCCAGGCATGTGCCCTGCCTGGGAATTGAACCAGCGACACTTTGCTTCACAGTCCGGCGCTCAATCCACTGAGCTGCACCAGCCAGGGCTCAATTTATACATAAGTCTTTGATCTGCATACGGATTAATTTACTAAACAAATTATAGTTTACACATTGAGCCTATTTATTTAACTTTAACAGACTGGTAAAACGGACATTCTTTATATGTTTTCAGTTGGGTAAAGATGGTGCTGCTGACGATCATAACCCTAATCGCGATCATAGAAACTGCAGTCATCGGTGGGGCATCTACCTGGGGGCAGTAAAGAAACAGGGGAGATGGACACGAGGCGTGTGGGCGTGTGCCTGTTCCCACGCAGCGCGCACGCCAGCCCGGGGGCAGATTCCCTCCCCCCCAGCCTCTCGCAGGAGGCGCCCGGGCTTGGGGCAGCTGAGCACCTGCGCTGCGTCCGTCTGCTGGTGCGTGGAGGCGGTTTGGCTCTGAAGCCTGTGAGTCTTATCAGCAGTCAGCGCTGCCTCCTCTCCGGCGGAGGTAGGGCCGTCTTGCAGATAGGGCTTTTGTAACAAATACTATGTGCTGCGATTTTTGAAAGATTGGATTTTAAATCCACAGAGAATTGTCGGCCCACCTGCTCTTGGTCGTACCTCCACCGTTGCTGTGCACAGGATAGAGATTCGCGCTCAGAGGAAATGTCCCTCCAACAATCAATATGTCAACAGGGGCCACCCTGCGGGGCGGAGCAGGAGGGAAAGGGCTCTTCTGACTGCGTGGAGTCCGTTCCCAGGTCAGCGTGAGCCCCGGAGGGGTCTGAGGAGCCTCAGAGAGCCTGTGTAAGCGGCCAGGCTTCGGCGGAAGTCCGTACGCGCGCCGCGGCACCCCGTCCTGGCCCAGGCCTCCTGAGCCCTGGCCCAGGGGACGATCGGCCAAGAGCCCGGCTGTGCCCTGAGCTGGCGCACAGGCAGAGCCAGCAGCCACAGGGGAGGACAGGGATGGGCCGCGGTGCTGGGGGCCAGAAAGTGCCAGATCCGAGCAGTGCGTCCCCGGTCTCGGCCCTCGCCCAAGGCACAGGCGCCCACCGCAAGGGCCTGGACTGAGGAAGGTGGGCGTCGTCACCCCGGGGTGCTGCGGGGCGATGTGACCGTGTTCGTCCTCATCCCTCAGAACCGCGTGTCAGGCGCTGAAGAAGCCTCAGAGGCCCGGGCGGAAGGCAAGCGCTCAGCGCCCGACCTCGTGGATCCCGCGCCAGCGGGGCTGGCCCAGGCTGGTAGGCAGGCGCCTACCGCTGCTGAGGGGGCTGAGACGCCCTCAGAGAAGAGAGCGCGGGGCCAATGTCTTTTTGCAGACAACCTCTTGGACAAGAACAAACGTGTGGCGCTGAGAGCAAGGGGGAAACAGAGCCCCGAATCGCCGGTGCCGAGCCCGTGTGGGACACGGCTGGTGCCGGGGGCCCCGAGGGTCTGCAGGGCCGGGAGGGAGGGGGACCGGTGTGGGGGGTGCAGTCAGGGACAGGGCGGGGGCTGGCGGCAAAGGTCCCTGAGGCTCGGTGAGGGACCCGCGCTCTGTTCAGAGTGAGGCCGCAGGCGCACAGGCTTTGAGCGGAGCGGTACTGGGGTCCTGGCTTCTCTGTGGACTGTGATCTCGCCCGAGCAGGGCACTGCGGTCGGTCGCATGGCGTGGACAGGTGACAGGCACGGGTGGGAAGGGGGCCGCGGACGCCTGTGAACAGGGGACCCTCCGCTGTGAGCAGGGCGGGCCAGGCGGTGTCCCCCCTGCGGCCCAGTGCTGACCACCCCGCCCCCGGCCGCTGCGCCTGCTGCCTCAGGAGCCGGGCTGCGGAGTGGAGCTGTCCTGAGGTTTCCCCGATCGAGGGGGCACCTCTGATAGGTTAGCCCCCCTTTGCCGGAGATGCCTCTGTGTCCTGGGCTGCTATGGTGCGGGGCCTTTGCCGAAGTCTGCAGAGCCTCTGACCAGGCATGGGAAGGATGGCCTCGCCCGGATCCCACACCTCCTTGTGGGGACACGGCTCTTGTATGCGCGTTTGCTGTTCTTACCTTTTCTGCAACAGTCTCCACTGAGTAATGTTGCAGCACCAGCGGAAGCACAGGGCGGGCGACCTGTCAGCGAGAGAAACCGCCCCCTCGCGGCGTTCCGCCCTCACGGGGGCTGGGGGGCTGGGGGGCTGGGGGTGGTGAGTGGAGGGTGGCGGGTGGTGGGCTGTGAACGGCGAGCCCTCCAGGCAAGCGCAGGTCTCAGGTCCAGAGGAAAACAGGACACGGGCTTGTTCTGCTCCTAATGGTTTGCTTTTCGGAGACACTTAGTGGTGTCTCCTTAGACTGATACCATAACGGTCAAAGGTATAAACCTGTGCTCCGGTGCCAACACAGACACCCTGCACATTTGGTGCCTTGTTTATCTTGGAACACGGTGGTATTTTCTATTAGCAAAAATAAATGGACTCAGTTTCCGCCAATAACTCAGGGAGGATACACTTTGGGGTGGTGATGGAGGAAGTGACTTGGTTCCCGGGGGGCCGGGCTAAATGTGTGTTGGTTACAGAAAGGTACCTGCTGGTTTTCTTCTTTGTTTCCTTTCTAAATAGACTTGAATTCATCTAAATCTTGTAACGCTTACGATGCAGTCCACATATTATCTCCTGCGCCCCACACGGTCATCCTTTCAGATGGGAATTGTTGTCCCCGTTTCACAGAGCTTGTGAGTGAAGCTCCGAAATGAGGAGACAGGTCCCTGGGTCGGCAGTGACAGAATCTTCACGCGCGACGTTTGTGACAGCGGAATACTCACCAAGTAGTCCTGGAGCGCCCGCTCCATGAGCAGCCTCCCCGCGTGCGGAAGGGGCGGTTGGAGGCGGGAGGCCTCCCAGCGCCTGGGACAAAGCGGGGCCCTTCCCAGAGTCCCTGCGTCCCAGGCAAGACTTTCAGGAAGGGTGGGGGCCAGAGGACAGAGGTAGGGACAGGCAGCCCTGCCAGGCCAGGAGCCGTGACAGCGCGTCGGCCTCTGCCGTGGGGGCGAAGAGCCAAGGGGCCGTCGCACCGTGGCCGTGGGCCTCGGCAAGAAGCCGGCGCTGCTCTGAGGCCAGGGAGGGCGCGACACCGCCCGGCCTGGGACCGCCCGCGACCTGGCTGTGGAGACAGCCACGTGCGTTCCGCCCGCCCCCCCACCCCGCAGGCGGTCCCAGTCCCAGTCCCTGTCCCGGGCGGATCGCTGTAGCTGCCGGTCTAGTGCCATGAAACAGACGCACACACAGCCCCGATCGTGGCTGCTTGCGTGGCCCCGGGAGAACCACGCTGCTTCCCGGAGCCCAGGTTCCCCGTCTCCGCAGCGGGGGACGGTGCTGCCTGGGACAGCTGCCCCCTGATTTCAGTGAGAACTCTGACTAGACGTGTGACTTGGATGCTTCCGCCCCCACCCTGTCCCTTCACCCCCAGCTCCCAGGGCCCACGGGGCTCGGACTTGGCTGGTGACGCCCGGCTGATGAGTGGACTACACACTGAGAAGGGGCCTGCCAAGATTCAGTTGGTTCATTTTTTGTAAAGTAGGAAGGAACTCATAGAAGGGGGGGCGGGGGCGGGGGCCGAAGACGCCGACAGGCTGCTGGCTTGGGCGTCCGGGGAGCCCGGGCTGAGGCGGGCGGGCTGTGCGCCACGCAGCCGACCCCTGCGGCATCCCCGCGGCAGACGGCTGCAGGCGTATGAGTTACACGTTTAAATGTCAGGTGAGGTTTCTTTTGAGAACAAAACCCATGGTGAGATGAGCTATTGATTGGCCCGGTTTTGTGCCGGCTGCGGAGGGGATGGAACGTAATTACGCTGCGGCCACGGGCACGTGCATCAGATGTGCCCAGATGGTCACATGCTAGTGGCTGGAAACACTATAATGTTTTTTCACTGAAAAGCTACTGTTCAACCTAATATGACCCGCCCCCCCCACCAATACGCGCACACACACACAGAGCTGCTCGCACAGCGGCCGGAGAGATGGCATCTGTTAGCACTCACCTCACAACGTGGGGACCCTGTTACTGCCAAGGCGCCAGGAGGGCAGACGGCGCTGCTTTCCGCCCGGAAGAGCAACGCAGAGAAAAGACACTTCCTAGATTATTTGAATGAGGGGTTTCACGGCGCCGCTGACATTTCCTCTCGCTCTTTAAGGAAATCGCTCTGCGCTTTACGGTGTCTTTAGTACCGACGCGGATAGGCAGCCAACGTGCAGGCCCTTAACCTAGTCGCATTTGACTGCGGCCACGTGAAAGGAAGGAGCGGCGGAAACAACAGTTTAGGGGGCGTAGCTCGCACCTCCCCGCGCTGGGTCAGCCGCTCGAGCCCGCGTGGGCTTGGGATGAGGGAGGCGACCGGCCCCGCGCTCGGCCGGTGCCATCTCTTGCTGCGACACTGCAGGGAGCGTCTGAGGGGCGGGCTTTATGTTTCGAGGTAGCAGATGGCAAAAGTACCCGTCATATTTGGTAACAGGAGGCTTTGGCCTCCCTCGGTGGTGCAGGGGTATCATCAACGACCTAAGTTGATCTGTAGTTTTTTAAATGTCCCCGTGATTTTGCTGCGTCATTCTGATAGTAGCGGCTTGGCTTCCATGAAGAGAGCCACCCGTAGTCCCAAGCCCCGGGGGACTCCCGGCCTGGCAGGAGGGGTCCTCTGTCTCCTCCCGTGTTCTCTTGGTGACAGGCCTTTTCCAGGAGCCCGGCCGGGCCTGGTTCGCTGGGCCGGCCGGGCGAGTGGGGCCCTGGTGACTGGCGCGGGCCCGCCGCCCTTCTGCCCGGGTGTGGGACCGGGCCGTCTGCCTGGGGCAGACGTCCCCGTGTGTGGAGGGCGTGGGGTTCAGTGGGAGGGGAGGGCGGTGAAGGGTCAGGTAGGCGGACAGCTTCTGCAGCGCAGCGATGTCGCGGCAGCGCGGCCTCTCTTCCCGGGGGGCCCTCGTCGCTTCCTAAGGCGGCGCACGGAAGACCGCGTTGCCCTGCGGGCGACTACCGGGCTGTGGGGGCGGCGCAGTGTCGACTCAGCTGTTTGCCTCAGGATCGGGGCCACTGTATAACCCACACATGGGACGAGACCCAAGTGTGACAGCGATAGTTGCCTTAGCCTTCCACGGTACCTTTTGGGGCGTGCCCTAGCGTTCTTTAACGGCGAATGGGAACCCTGGTTTGCTCTTGTAAAAGCTTGAGCAATAACTTAAATGTGTATTTGGTCTTTTGAAAAGAAAAGCAATGTAGAATAACTCTACCATACCTTGGACAAATCTCGCCACATCTATCTAGACATCCAGGTAGCCAATTGGAAAAGAATGGCATTGGGTCCCTCCTGCGTGCTTGCCGCTGTCGCAGAGCCGGGCGGGAGGCGCCTGTGCTCACTGCGAGGCGAGCGCCGGGCCAGGTAACGTCGGCAACAACACGATACAGCAAACGGCAGAAGAGAGAAGAAGCCGAGGGTGAGACGTGGTGTGGCAGAGAGCGGGCGGCTGCGCCAGGGGCTCCGGGGGCCCCGTGAAGGAAGAGGCGTTTCGGCTGAAGCTGGGATGGCAGGCAAATGGGAAGAAGGAGGCAGCGCGGGGCTCGCAAGTGCAGCCCAGGCGCTGGGACAGGCTGCGCGAAGGCCCTCAGGGGATGACGCGCTTCCTCGGGGAGCAGCGGGCGGGGCAGGGGGGGAGGGCAGAGGAGGGTGCAGGCCTGCGGGGCGGACGCTGCGGGCCCCTGATCGGGTGTGAGAAGAGCGGGACCCGTTCCGCACAGGCCGCGACGGCCTGGAGAGACCCTGTGGAGAGGTGACGAGAGGTGACAACACACTGGGGACAGTGTGGGACAGTACTCTAAGGACGCGATCAAGGTACAGCCAGGAGGCTGCTGTCCCGGCGACGGAGGGTGGTAGACAAGCCAAGGTGGCCGTAGGGAGCCGCACAAAAAGCGACAGCCGCAGGATGGTTGGGAAGACGGGTGCGGGAGATGCGTAAACGAGAGGGAGCAGGCACATTCTAGAGCTTGCGCTTTGCCTGCAGGTGAGATGGAGGAATGGCCTTCGGAGATGGCTGGCGGGGTTTGTGGGGAGAGGTGGCGGGCGTGGCGGGGGCCCCCGTCGGCCCGCGGGGTCAGCGAGGTCGGGCAGCAGGCGCGCCGCCAGCGGGGGCTGCAGGGAGAGCTGGGGACCCGAGGCCGCGACGCGGGCCTGGCTGTGCAGGGAAAGCAGAGCCGCGGCCGCGCGGGCTTTGGTCCATCCCGCGGCGCGCGCCCAGGTGCAGTTCGGTAACTGAAAATTGACAGGTGCTTATTTCTCGAAACATTTGTCTTGAAAATTTGTTGACAGCGTGATTTCTGAGACATTAATTGATTGCTCGTGACAAGCAGCGATGCTCACTTCCTCCACGCGCCCCTGACAGGCAGGCAGAGCCTGGGAGCGTCAGCGTTGGCCTGCTTTGGAAATGCGTTTTTGTGCATCGCAGTTTGGGGCTGGCCATGAAATCCTCTGCTCTTGCTTCATAAATCAAACAAGGACACAGTTGTTAAATAGTCTATATCATATTAATTAAGCTCTGAAACAAGGCAGGCTTAGCAGCCATTTATAACAGGGTATTGCATAAGTTGCTAATCAATGAGAAAAGCAACCAATTAACAAGCCACCAGTCAGCATTTCGAGCAGAAGTTGGTGACTTTCAGCTTAATTAAACCCTGCAGGTGTCAGGGATGATGTGGGAGAATCTTTAATGCGCTGGTGGCCGACTCCTCTCATCATCCGCACATCTGTGCAGGCTCAAAGCCCTGTCTTCTCCAAGGCAGGAAGAGGGATTTCGGTGTCTCCAAACACTTGGCATTTTTAAAAGCCCTCTTCCTCACCAAGGTGAGATTTGAAGACAGCCGGATAAAGTTCATGAACTATCGCCCCCAAAATAATCAGCGTAGAGGGCCGCCCTTCCAACACAAAAGTGAGTGTAAAGAAGCCGGCAGAGAAACCGACTTTCTAAGTACCTTTATTGACGCACGATTTACATGCCACGCACATTACGTATCGTCGTTGTAAAATCTAAGGCCTGCTTGTGGATGGGAAGAGGTGTTCAATCACCACCAAAACACACTCGGGGGCAGTCGTTGATACCAGGCAGCCTGGCCGCGGCGGCCTGGGGCCTGGGAAGGGGCCGACGGGCCGTTTCTCCTTGTTCTAAGTGTTTCTGTGAGTGGGCGAAAGCTGAGATCAGAAACAGGATTCCAGACAGGTGAGGCCGGATCACCTACCCCGTGCGCAGCAGTCAAACACCACGACTTCCGCAGTCACGTCGTGCGGCCTAATTAAGAACCCCGGTTCTTCGGATGTCTTTTAGGGAGCGTCCTTTCCCGTCTAAGGCAGGGGACACAGGTGTCGTTTTATCACAACAGGGTTCTGCTCCTTCTCAGTCACTGTCACGCACCTTGGGGCGCCATCTCGGTCAGAGACAGGTGGCACACACGAAGGTGGCCCGTCCCCCGGGGGTCCTGGAGCCGAGTCTCCTGGAGCCACAGGACGGGTTGGTTTCCGAGGAAATCCTGTCTCACCGATGGCAGCGTCTGCCTCGCCCGATGGCGGGGAAGGGGACAAAGCCCTTTTCACCGGAGGGACGGGTATTGGTATCGCTCGGATGGCCTGCCTCTTCCTGGCCCACCGGGCCCTGCAGAGCCTGGTCAGGGCTGCGTTTTGGGCGGGATTCCGAGCTTGCCCCCTCAGCGGGGAGCCCGTTCCTCCTGTGGGGCGGTGCTCCTTTCCTGTGCCCGGGACACGTTTTCTACTGTAAATAAGAGTCTCTTTCCAAATGGGCGTCTGTCTTGCCTGTCGCCGTCTCTGGGGTCGTTGGAGACGGGAGGTGGGCCGGCCCGCCCCGGGGTGCGTTAAGATGGGGCGAGGAGCGCAGCTAACCGCCCTGCAGGCGGAGGCCTGGAATGGTTCCCCACTTGCTATGCCTCCCGCTGGGCCCGGCTGCCCCTGCGGAGGGTGGCTTTGTATCTGGGGCAGCCATTCATTTCTTGCGGGCCCATGGAAATTTAAGATACAGAACATGGGATAAAATAACAGCCCCGAAGCTTTCTTTTACGAGTGAAAGATTCAGTTATCTGAAATAAACATTGCTGCAGTGGAATGTCATCCTTTCTGATTGCTTGGCTTTAAGTGAGCAAGCTGTTGATACAGAAATGTCCTCGTGCATAAAATAAACAGGACCTCAGGAGACCCGCAGCCCTCGCCAGGGGACAGGCACACGGGCCACGGGCCACGGGCCACGGCGCTCGCCTCACCACGACCGTCCTGGGAAGCCCGGCCCCCACCCCCCAGGACTCCTCTGCCAAAAACCTACGATGCTGAGGCTGGCGTGATGTCTGGGGGCTCCTTTCCTGGATGCTTAGCAGAAGCAGACTGTGTTTTAAGAGAAGCAGAGCTAAACACGGAATGGGAAAGACTTGAAGTCTGGCTCTAGAAAGGACGGATTTGAACTTGGGTGGGTACTAGACCTCCATGAATCATAATTTCAACCTAAATAAAAGAAATCATAAAAGCAGCTCCTGCCACATAGGGCGGTTGGGAAGGTTGGCCTTCCCTGGAACGTTCTGGAAAGGAACGTTCTAGGCTGGCTCTCTTCCTCCCCAGAAGTTGGATTGCCATTCTCAGGAGCGGTTCGCCCGGAGAGCCCTTAACCTGCATTTTATTAAAAACGTGAGAACAGTAAGCACACAGCGTCCTCACCTCGTGCGGTGAGAGCTCCATACAATTTACCCGCGTTTACTGTGGGCGCCACAAGCAGTGTGTCTCATCGGGTTACGCGGAGAAGAGGCTGCTGCTCCTCGCGGTGCCGCGAAAGGTACGGGCCTGGCAGCGAATGCGGTCGCTGAGCAGTGAAGGTCCGTTGAGGCTACTTCCAGGGACTACGAGTCTGCGCCCATGTCGAGTGACCTGTCGCGGGGACGGAAAGGGTGAGGATCAAACCGTGTCTTCCTTTCGGAGGACCTTCCGGGAGTGTAATCTGTGACACTGGGCGGTCAGGCGCCGGCACCGGTTCTGAGAGCACGAAGGCAGTCCAGCTGCAGGCGAAGCAGGCTCGCAAGGGCAGATGGCTGGACACCCTGGACCGAGCGGGCAACTGAAGAAAAAGTCAAAATTAATATGAGCGTTGCGTGCCCCCTCCTGACCTTACTACGTCTTCCTCGCGGCTTCACGACGCCACCAGGTTTCCTAAGTGCGTTTAGTCCTTTTCCTTTCATCCGCTGACCTTCCGGAGGCAGTAGGCCTCGCTGGCCAGCAAGGTCTGTCACTGCAAGGCGTGACCCTGCCGTGGGCCCTAGCGTAGTTCTTCATCGTCACAAACCATCCCGGTGCCGTCACCGATGAGAACCCCCGATGCACATCACCTTACGGCGGCGAGTCCTGAGGCATCCAAGCAGAGCGAGCGGCGACGTGTCTGCTGCTGGACGGCCGGTCCCGCAGGCTCGGAGACGTCCCCCTCCCCGCCGGACCCGCAGCCAGCGCGGGAAGGCCCGGGTCCGGGCCGCGCGGTGCGCCGACCTCCGGCCCAGCGCTCTTAGGATCGGGGCTCGCTGGGTGCGCAGACGTCACGTGGGGGTGGCGGGGACACGGCTCTGTTGCTTGTTTTTTTCGTTACACAATATCGCTTCTGCATTTAATGATAGTGAAGGGATTTTTCTATAGCTATGAGTCACCTGCAAAGGAATGGCTAAAACTAGGGACCCTCGCAACTTTTCTTTCACCTTGGAAAACTGCAAAGAAATTAGAGAAATACGACAAAAATCTTTCCATTTCCACGTTATTCAAGCCTGGCTTTCTGGTAGGCCTGTCAAGGCTGGACGTCCACCTCGTGAGGACCCATCCTTTAGATTAAGTCTCCTTTCTTTTCACGGTTAGCCTCCGGTTTCCATCCCTGACTCTGCTCCCCTCCCTGCCCCACCCTCGCCCGCTCATGGGCCATATATTTTTGTCATTTTACCTCCTCGTCCTGAGCTCTGCAATCATTTCTGAGTTTTATGGATCAGCGCACAGATCGGCCCGTGCTGGGCCATGAATCCTCCTGCGAGGCTTGGGGAGGATCGTTAGCTGTCACCGCGGAGCTTCCTGCCGGCACCCAGACGGGAGGGGTGGGGGGTTGGGGACAGGTAAACATAAATCAGGTGTGTGCAAGCAAGCAGGATAAATGTGAGACCCCAAAGCGCTCTGCCTTCTGTCACACGTACGTTAGGGGACAGGGATGGGTGGCGTGAATGACGAACCGTGGGCCCCTCCTGGGCCGGAGCGCGCGGCCACTGCCGCAGAGCCGGGCGGCCTGGACGCAGCCCCGGGCGCGGGGACAAGGAGTGGAGGCAGTGGGGGCGGAGCCAGCCGGAGGTGCAGAGCGGAGCCAGGGTCCGACTGCGAAAGCCGGTCCCTTGGAGGGAGTGAGCTGGGCCAGGCCAAGCAGGGTCCGGTCGCGCGGGGCCTCTCACCAGGACGCCGGTGCGAATGGCCCGTCCGACCCCACGTTCGTCAGCAGTCGGCTGAAATGTAGCGGCTCCCTCCGTTAGGAATGCAGGTGATCCCGGCGTTGTGAGCGCTCTCTGTGGCTCTGCCAGCGGCCGCTGTCACAGGGCCACTGAGACCGTAGCAACGGTCGCTGCGGGCACCTCAGGGGTGATGGTGGCGCAGCCACTGTTGGGGGGTTTGGGTAGTCGTTACACTCAGGCTGGAAATGCACGTGTTATTTTATCGCAGAAGCTTGAAATCATTTTACGACTGTATTTCAGCACGAACGGTCTCCATGACCCCAGGACGGTCGCGGGGCTCGCCCGAGGATCGCCGTCCCAGCCCGAGAGAAGCAGGCTCCCGTAGGAGACGCTCTGTTCAGTGCTAGGCCAGGCCTGGCTGCGGACGCGCTGGCTTTTGAAACCCCAGTGGAGGAAGTAAGAGTCCGACTTTGACATGCGCGGTGCGTGTGGCCACCAGCTGGCATTGCCGATGAATACAAATTGATTTGGGGCGTGGCGCCCTCCCTTGGCTTCCTGGAGCCCTGAAGGCTGGATGCCCCCCGGGGACCGGGCGTGGCTTTCAGACTAGTCAGCAGTAACCCGCCCCCTGCCCTGCCTCCCTGTTGCAGCGCAGGCGGGCGCGGTGGGCGCCCGGAGTCGCAGCCCTGGCTCTGGAGCCGGTGTTCGAGCCTCAGTCTCGTCCCCTCAGAGGTGCGAGGCAGGGTGTGCGCCGTGCTAAGGAGCCTCTGTCCCCTCCCCTGCGGAAGCGGGAGTGATAGCGGGACCTGCCTTCCAGGGCTGAGCCGAGGGCTCCCTGGAACCGAGGACTCCCTGCGGTTACCCTCGTTCTACCTGCAGGGGAGGTGTTTCCACGCTGTCGCCGTGCGCCCGTGAGGCTCGCCGCGATCCCCCCGCCACGCCCCCAGGGCCGCAGCCCCCGCACGTGCGTGCATCCCCAGACGCACCAGGGCAGCCCCAGCCCGGAGCCCCGCCCCCCGCCTCTCGTGGCGGCCTCTCCGATCGTCGGCCCACCGCCGGTCGCCCGCTTCCGGTAAACACGGGTCAACGCACAGGAACACGTCGAAAGCAGGTGGGAGGGGCGGCGCCGACGATGCCAACCCCGGGACGAGGAGGGGCACCGGCTCTGGCTGCTGCTTCCTGCGGTCACCGTGTCACTGTGTCACTTCGGTGCCTGCGGTGCCTGTCCTCGGTCGCACTGGGTCCCCAGGCCCCGCTCTGCCCGCCTGCCCGCAACGCTCAGTCAGCCTGCCCCCGCCACTGGCCTGACGGTGCCGCTGGGGCGTGGGGCCACCGCCTGCTCTGGCTCGGGAGGGGCCCTTCCCGGTGGCAGGACGTGCCCCAGGACCCCAAGCCCGGGCTGCGGGAGCAGCCGGCCCCTCCTGACCGTGCTACGCTCTTCTCGCGGCTTCACGACGCCATCAGGTTTCTCAAGTGCGTTTAACTTTCTCCTTTCATCCGCTGACCTTCTGGAGGCAGTAGGCCTTGCTGGCCAGCAAGCTGTGTCACCCCAAGGCGTGACCCTGCCATTAGCCGACGTCTGTTTCTTCATCCTTACAAACCATCCCGGTGTCGTAACTACGATGCACGTACAGTGAATCCCACGGGGAGCATCTCGCAGACTTTGACTGGCGATGCCGGTTTAGCTTTTGTTCTGGTGACGACGTCTCTCTCTAGAATCCTGAGCAGCATGGCGGTCGGGTTTGCTGTCACCGTTGAGTCCCCGGGGGGCCCTGTTTGTGTTAATGCATCTAGGGGGGGTCGCTTCTTGCGTACTTGAGAGGCAGAGGAAGTGGCAGCAGGGGGTGCCTCTTCCTTGGGCCAAACGAGTGTCTCGACCACGTCACTCCCGGCCATGGGCGGCGGGCCCCCGTCTCCCCAGCACTCGCGCTGGGGCGCAGCGCCTTGTGGGGCACAGCGTGTGGAGGCCTGTGGGCGGTGCCGCAGGGAGCAGGCACCAGCCACCTTCCAAAGCCGAGGCAGCGCCGATGAGGCACTGTGGGTGCCGGCGGGAGTGGGGGGCAGCCGCTGAGGCAGCTCCTGGGCCCCACGAGCAGGCGCCCGCACATTTGGGAGCCGGGGCTGCTCGGGGAGACATGGCCCCAGTGGCCACGTTTGCTGTTCCCCTGAGTCTGGTCTTCGGCCCAAACGCCTTTAAAAGTTTTGGCTGTGAGAATCCCTCCCGCTGCGGAGGGAGCGCAGTTCTGTGCCCTCTAAGAGGCTCGGGCGGGAGTTGCAGCGCCCCTGATTGCCAGCAGTGCGCAGCGGTGACGCGGGTGTTTTCCCGGCTGCTTCTATCAGGGTCGGTCAAAGGAGAGCAGGAGACTCCGTTCTCCCAAATGGGAAGAAATCAGACCCGACTCTTGAGAAATCAGCTGAGCGCCCCTCAGCCCGTGCCCGGGCCTGATTTGCGGAGAAGCCTAAGTGCCGTGGTAAAGGGACACGGGTCTCAGCATAATTCAGAGCTGGTCGCACCCAGAAGTTCCATTTTTTAAAAAATCACGAAATAATTCTTCTAAGTGGTGATCATTTAGAGCTGGACCAAATAAAAAGAAAGGATTAAAGAAAAGCCGCACAATATGTTCCTTTTGAGAAAAATCTTCCGATGGTGTCGCGAACAGCTCGGGGGGACTGTGAGGGTAGGAACCCCCTCCTGCCGGGCGGCAGGGCAGCTTCACCTGGTCAGTGACCCGTGACTGTAGCCAAGTTCTGCCAAAAGGAGCCACCACGGGCGTCTGGGCTGGGCTGGTTGGCTGACCCCAATTCAAGCCTTCAGCCCTCTCGTGCCTCTGTTTGAAGGCAGGCTCTGAGGGAGGGGGTTAAGGTCCATGGGTCGTTCAGCGGAGGCCGCCCTGCCGGTGAGTGTCAACTCCAGGATGGAGACACCGCGGGTGCTCTTAGCCCGGGCGGCCGGGCCGTCCACGCTCAGCCCCAGCCCCGCTGCGCACAAAGCCGCGCGTCACAGCGAGCGCCCAGCCCGCTCCAGGGCGGTGTGTAGCTTTGGCTCCAGGTTGCTGCTTCTAAAATTCGTTGATATTAAGTCCAGAGAACGGCTTAGGATAGTGACCCCAGCCGTCACGTGTCCGTGGGAACCCGGGCATGGGAACCGGAGCTCCAGCTCGCCTGCCACGCCGCCCAGATCTGGGAGCACCACACACACGGGGTCTGTGAGGAGGCGTCCCCTCGTCCGAGGCGAGCAGAGCATCCAGAGCCCGGCCTGCTCACTGGTCACTGGCTTCATCGAGAAAGCTCGTCCTGATCACGCTTCCTAGTCATGTTCAACGCCACGGCTCATACAGACTCCATAGCGACGTCCACACAGGGTCCGGCCTGTAGCAGGAGGCTCTCGGCATGGCGGGCTTTGTACCCGTGGACACGTGGGTTTCTCGTGTTCGTACAGAAACCCAAACCAGAGTGCAGGCTTCAGTCCACTGTGAAAATTCAATGTATCTCCTCATTCGGCGGGGATTCTTCTGAAGCCTCCTTTGTGTCTCCTTTACTAGTGATGATAACACGGTCCTACAAACAGCCGCACGCGGAGTGTGGCCCAGGCGTCCTCGGAGCCTGCGGCCCGTGCAAGGCAAGGAGCCACCCGCATGAGCTGCCGGCGGGAGGCTCGTTCAGAAAGGTGCCTGGCCTGCAGCTCTTGGCCGCAGGCTCCCGCCCCGGCACGGAAGGACGGGAGAGACACGGCCGTCACTCGGCAGGAAACGATGGAAGGACCGGCGTTCTCGGAGGGAGGGAAGACAGCGGGGAACGCGCATGTCCTGCTGCTCAGCCCGGCCTGCCCTCACGGTGCGTCCGGCGGACGGAGAAACACTGGCCTGCTGTCGCCCGTGACCTCTCCGCCGCGCCTCGCTGCTCCTCACAGGCAGGCGGCCGGTGGCCGGAGGGCTACTTAAGTTGTTCCCCACTTCTTTGCCGAGTCTCATGTAAATTCATTAGTAACCGTGGGACCATCTACTATGCATTTAAGTAATGAAAAATGTATTAGTTTCACTACACAAATGTATTAGTTTCCACTCTGTAGTTAAATGAAAAATGTATTCTCCTCGATGTATAAATACATTAACATTCAGTCTGTGGCATTTTCTCTGAGACGCTACTCCTCCTGAATTAGTCTGTAAGGCAAACACGGCTGAAGGTCTCGATGCTGGGGAATTGCACTTTTTACAAAATTCTCGTAAGTAGAAAAAAAATATGCGTGTCTGCGGCGGTGTTTGTTTATCACCGCGGATGAGCACTCCTCCCTGAGAAGGGCTGTTGCAGGGCATACAGTCGGCTCACCTGACGCAGCAGGCTGCCCGTTGTTTTTTAATAATTCTATACATTAACAAAGTGAAAAAAATGTTTAAAATATTCGAGACCTGGGAGGAAACGAAGACGTTCTTTGTAGTGGAGAGACATGGCGTGGCCCCTCAGTCACGGGGCTCACTCCGCGTGGTGCCCGCCTCCCTGTCAGCGAGACACCTCGCCGCACCCTCCGGGGGCTCTGAAATTGTCATGGGACGTTTCCTTCTGGGGGAGCCGGGCGGCGGTTCATCCGCCGCCCGCCCCGGTCAACACCACTGCTGCGGGGCTGTCCGCGGGTCCTCCCGCGTCGCCTCCTTGAGAAGCTGCCTGTTACAGTCTACCTCCGAAGAAAGACACACGTCGACTTAGAGGAAGAGGAAAGTGTGTGACATCAAAATGTAATTCGAAATCCAAGTGTTTTCTCTTAACCTCAGTTATTACCCTATTCAGCATTAACAATTGCAGTCGAGCCGCATCTCCCATGAGACTGTAGTTAGAAGGTGAGGAATGGAAGCAAAGAAAGGTGCCCTGCTCCCCCCCCTGGGCACCTGCACACACACTCAGGCATCCGTATAAAGTGCCCGCACCGCCCGCCCACCAGCCCCTCCCCGGAGCGCCGGGCGCACCTTCCCTGCCGCTGTGCTCCTGGGGGTCTATGGAAGCCCCACTCGGGGCGCCTTGAAAGTGCCTCTGGAGGGACTGAGCTAGGAGACATCCCCCAGTATCTCCCCACCCTCGTCCTGCCCTGGCTTCTCTGGCCCCACCCAGAGGCAGCCCCTGCCCAAGAGGAGCATGGGAGTGAGGGGGCTCCTCCCGGGCGCTGTGGGCACCTGCGTCACCACCTAACGGGACGCGCCCCATCTCCCCTCCCTGCCCTCCCTGCTGGAGGACCTTCCGTGTGTCTGTAAATGAGACCGAGGGGATGGGACGGAGGCGTCGGCGGGAAGGGGGGAGCCTTTCCCCGGCGCCCGCGGCCTGGCAGAGGCCTGCCCGCTTCCAGCGGAGAAGCACCAGGAATTCTCTCTCTCGTTACCGTCCTAGTTAACCTAGAAAATGAAGTGGTTTACGAAGTAAATGAAAGTCTTTCTTAATGCGTTTTGTATTGGGCAATCTCCAGGCTCCCCAGTCGAAACTCATAACTGTTTATTATTTTATAGCTGCCCCCTACTTCTCCGATCAACAGTGAAATCCAAACAAGCTTATAAAATTCTAACAGAATCTCAAGCATGGGGTTTTGGAAAGCATTAAATTTTATGAAGACTATTTTCTGTTTCATTTAAACACATTTGCTGCCGAAGGACAAGCGGTATTAACTACCTCAAGGTCAGCGGCTGCAGAATGAACGTACGGCTCCCAGCCCCCACATCTGTATGTCGTTTTTTAATTATTTGTGGATGCGTAGTCTCCGCTTCCTTTAACGTACGTCAGGGTTTTTTAATAAAAAAGTTAATAAGCTACTGTCTTCCTTTGCCCTGTTTCTAAAAGAAGCAGAAGACGCGCGTTTTGATGATTAGTCGATAGGCTGGGCCGAGCCAGGGTCGCCGGATGTCATCCCGGGCCAGGACCCGTCCGCCCGTCCCCGGCGACATCGCTGGGCTTTGAGGCCGCTCAGCTGTCTGCGTCTCGCGGGACTTTGACTCGGCTGCCTGCGTCCCCCGGGCTCCTGGCCATGTGCTTGGGATCTTGACCCCAGCTGTTCCCAGGCACGCGACCCAAGGCTCTGTGCCTGGCCTGCGATGTCCTTCCAGACCTGTCCTTTAATGCCACGCCTGCGCTTGCCTGCACGCACTCCCCGCATTCCTAGCCCCCAGTCCCAGCGGCTGTCCTGACCGATTCTTCATTCACCCAACAGCCGATCTGAAATCACTGACCTACATGTTGGAATAATAGGAAAAGCCATAATTTGGGAGGCACAGCTGGAAATGCTTTGCACTTTTCAGCTCTGTGATCGTGGCCACATCCGCCGTCGATAAATTCTACCCTGCGGCAGCGGCAGGTAGACAATGGGCCTCTGCGGCGTGGCTACTGTGAGCGGCCGCGCCCGGCGCAGCGCACGCCGTGGGGCCTTCAGGGCGGAAGCTCCTGTTCTCCTCTCGCGTGACCGAACCCCGGCGCAGCGGGCGCGCCGCCCCTCCGAGGGCGATCTGCGGATGATCGGGATCCTCGGTCTCCGTCCTCGCTTCTGGCAGAGCTCCAAAAACTCTCAGGACTTCCTAGGTGACGAGAGCGATAGAGGTGTCAATATTTATAGCAAACCCCTTTCAGTCGCCCCTCCGCCGAGGTGAATGAGGTGACTTTGGGAAGCACCCAAGGATGGGGGCTGGGTGCCAGGGGAACCGACCACATAACCGAGGGTTGGGACGTGCCGCCCCGCCCCCAACCCCTAGGGGAGGGGAGGAGGGCAGGAGGCTGAATTGGTGGCCAGTGACCAATGGTTTAATCAGCGATGCCCCTGTGACGAGGCCTCCGTGACAACCGAAAGGCTGCAGAGGGGAGCCCCCCGGGGTCGGTGCCCACGGGGACGTGGGGGGGCAGCCACAGGTCCTGCACCCGTCCCCACGCCTGGCCCTGCGCATCCATTCCAGCCAGCTATTCCTGAGTCATCGGCCTCTCTTTAAATTTTTTAAATTTATTTAGTTTTAGAAAGAGGGGACGGGAAGGAGAGAAACATCCATGTGTGGTTCCCCCCTTGTGCCCCCGACTGGGCACCTGGCCCACAACGCAGGCCTGTGCCCTGACTGGGGGTCGAACCGACGGCCCTGCGGTTCTCAGGCCGGCGCTCAGTCCACTGAGGCTCACCAGCCGCAGGGGACAGCACGGCTCGCCCGACCTCTGGCTCCTCGCGGACCGCGCCGCGTGGCTGGCTGCCTTGCTGGCTCCCTGGGTTCTAGGGGCTTTCCTTACGCGGCAGCTTCGGGGAAGCTAAGCCACGTGGCTCCCGCCGCCCCTGCCTCGCCACGGCAGAGTCGTCCAAAAGGCGCGTAATAATACATGCTGGGCTTTGAAAGACTGTAGTTAATTGAATCCAATGAACCAAAACTCCTCACAGTGAAGAGCATCCACATTCACATGTAAAACAAGACCCATTTTTGTCTGACTCGAAGGGGATGCTTCCAGGGGCGGCAGGGACTACGCCGACGTTGCCTCCCTTTCCGTGCGGGCTTTCGAAACGCTGGAATGACAGGGTTGAGGCGCCCAGCGCATGGCGGCACGGGCTTTGCACAGGGGAACGGGCGCCCACGCTAGGCTGCCCCCCACCAGAACCACCTGGGACAACCAGCCCACGGCCACGGCCATGCCCAGCCGGTGCGGCGCAGCGAGGAAGCGGCTTCCCTGCCTCGGCGGGTGGGGTGCAGCCGCTCGGGGGTGCGTGGAAGGAGTGGGGTGTGCACGGGGGGCGGGCACCCTGAGGACGCGCGGTGGCGTTCCGCAGGAAGGGACGGCCGCGTGACGGCGAGCATCGCGGGGAAGCGCCCGCAAAGCTGACCAGCCCCTGCCTCGCCGACAGCGCGGCTCGGGAGCAGCCCTTTCGTGCGCACGGGCTCCTTCCGGGGGAGACGGCATGTGTGTGTGATGCCTGCCCGTGAGGCACGCACGCCGTGCGCACGTGTGCGAGAAGAGCGCCGGGAAGGCTCCTGGTCAGAGATGCCGGGCAGGCGGCCCCTTGTTGCCGAACGACTCGGACGCCGAGTGGCCCTGCCGACAGCGGGGCTGTTTCTAGGACCGTGTGCTGTCCTCGAGGCCTCCGTTGAAAAGTGACATTTCCGGGCCACTCTTCCCTCCGACTGGCGGCGGCATCGCAGCGCTGGGCAGGGCTGGGGAGCGGAGAACGGGGTGATCAGCGGGCAGAGGGGACGTGGAGGGTGGTCGTGCCGGCGGCTTTTGATTTCTCACGGGGCCACGGGACTCAGAAACGTGCCAGGCCGTTCATCACGACTTGGTGTGTTCATTAAAATCCCAAAGTTAATGAGAAACACAACTCCAATTATGTGGGTTTTTTTTTTTTTAATGCAACCAATGCATCACATTTTAATGACGGATGAAATTAAATGCTGTCACAGGCCTCGCTGTTGCCAAACCATTTCACTAATTACGATAGGTGGTTCCACTGTGGCATCTGAGCACTAAAAACCCTGTTGAATTCATCTCGGAGGAGATCTGAAATAATTTGTGTGTGTTCTGTGGATGCCTCCCAGGGAGCACAGGCTGTCCACGCGCTCCACCGGGACAGGCACGGGAAAAGCACAGGTGGTCCAGAAATCAGCCTGTGCATGGGGAAAAAATCTGGGTTATTCTACTCATCGTGACTGCAGGAAATATCTGATTCACAGCATCTTGACTCAAATCAGAGGAGAGCAAAGGCGCTCCCCCACAGAGAAAGCCGCGTCCCTCAGCGCCTGCCGGGATCCCCCCCTGCACGTTCAGCCTCATGGCTAAGACCGGCCCACATTTTCCTTTCGGGCGACTTTGCCCCTCACGCCCGTGTCCGCGTTCCCGGTCACACGTGGTCACGCCGGGCAGCCCCCCGCCCCTCCCCACGCAGCTGGGCTGCCCGCAGGGCGACTCCAACGCTGCGCTCTTTGCTGGTTTGCCAGACGCTGTGTGGTGCCAGCACGGGAGGCTGCTCAGCAGCAAGGGCTCTGCCCCAGCGGGCGGGGCGGGACAGCCAGGCAGGCGGCGAGCCGCGCTCGCGTTCTGTGGACCGGCAGAGCGAATGGTGTCGTGCTCCTTTCCGGCCTTCACTGGGGTCAACCACAAAACACTTCACACAAACGCGGGGAAGGAAGGGTCTCCTTCCTCGGGTGAAAACAAGGCCCACGCCCTGAGTTGCGAGGCCCCGCTCGATGCCAGCACCCTCCAGCCTGGCCGGTGCCACGTCAGGGCCCAGGCAGGCGCAGGCGTGCGGACGCGGGTCCTGTGAACGTGCACATGAGAGCAAAGCTGAGGTGCTCGGCGCTCCTGGCCCCCACGCACCCTGTCCCCGGCGTCTCCTGCTCCGCGAGCTCACATTTCCGCAGCTAGAAGACAAAGTCTTTGCGTCTTTCTGTCGCGCCGTCTCCATTTCATTTCCTCCTCACCCACCTCCACGTGTTAAAACTCCGCCAGCTCGGAAAGACCCGAGAGGCAGCCTGTGTCCTCGCCACGTGGCTCCCAGTTAAAAGGCACCGACACATGGGCGGCGGGATGGGGTCCATTGCTGCTCACACCCGGGTCCTCTCTTGGAAAAGGGCGGCGGTAAGACCACAACACGCATCTCCCGGGGCCGACCTGAGGCCCGAAGGCGATAACCCCGTTAGAGCCCGAGCCGACGCCTGCCCTGCAGGAAGCGCCCAGCAGCGGGGACCCAGCGGCCCCTCTCCATGGAGCCTGCTCCCTCCCGCGTGCTCATCCCTCCCCCCGAGTGACCGCCCAGCGCACGGCCAAGGGAGGCTGCTGGGCGCGCTTCTTCATTGGCCACCGGCCTGCGTGCCCGACTGTCTCCTGCGACCCCGAGCGCTTCAGAGGCCCCTGCAATGCTGAGAGTGCGGCGGGAGGAATGCAGGGCAGGCGTGCTGCTCCCCTGCCCCCGCAGAGGATGGGTACCAGGGAGGTTCGCAGGTGAAGGGCGTGCTTTCTGCTTGTGAGGCCCTGGGAAGGCCATCGGGGAGGGGCTGGGACAGTGGCCGTGTGGGTCTGTGAGTCTGGAGCTTCCTTCCTTACACGGAGTTGTGGGGTGGGGCGAGGGGACCGCACCGCGGGGACCTTGTCGCGTCCCCAGCGCCCGGCTGCAGACACGCGCTCCCTCGGCGCCCTCCCCGAGGCTGCGGGGGCTCCGTACCCGGGCTCTGCGGCTTCCGGGAGCGGCTCCCTCCTGCTCATCCAGCTCCAGCTCCAGTCAGATTGAACCCGTTTTCTTCTCCTGTCCGATCGCGCCCTGGGGTCTTCCGCTCTGACGGGGGCTGCCGTCTGCCGGCACCGGGTTCAGGCGCACCCCCAGACGGCACCGCTGCCTTAGGTTCCCCCGCCCCGTGACTGCGGTTGGCCGGGGGGCGGCGCCCAGGGCCAGGCCCCCGGCCACCGCACCCTGTCCCCACGCAGGGCCCCCTTGCAGAGAAGGACAACAGATACGGGGTCCACCGAGGGCAGCTTCTGGGCATCTCCCCAAAGGACGGAGCTTGGCGAGACCCGCCCCCGGCCCAGCGGTCCTTGCTGGTGTCAGTGCCAGAGAGTGAAGAGCGTCCAGTGCCGCTTGTCCTTGTAACAGAGTGGAAGGCAGGCCTGCCCTGGGGTAAGGGGCCCCGCAGGCTTCTTGGCCACACGCAGCGTTGGTTTCTGTGTCCAGTGTGCCCGCCGGTGTCCTGGGCGCTCCTCCCAGAGCCCTCCAGTGTCCTGGAGCCAAGGACGCACACTTGTGACAGAGATTGCAGCTGCCCGCCATGCTCATTCCATCTGTCCTCTGTCTGTCTGTCTGTCATGCAACTTAGACACGTTCTTTACCCGCCCTCTGTTCTGCAAATTACCTGAGTCGAGACCGAGGAGACCAGCCCAGGGCTCAGGTGGCATTGGGTTTCCCCGGTGGCGCCGTGGGGTTGATGCCGCGGCCTTTGTGGTGGGTCTGCAGGGGAGTCTCAGACACCAGGACACGGGCGCGTGGCCGCGAGGCACCGGGCGGGGAGCCGGTCGCCGCGTGTCCGGCCCCAAGGGCGCAGACACCGGCCTGCTGTTGCCGCCACGGCCGCCTGTCCATGCCCCCTAAGGGGGCGCCCACGGGCGCCACTCTGTTGCGGAGAAAAGCAGCTCATCCCGCCTCCTGTACTTGGCGAACATCCAGGGCCACTCTGCTTGTTCCCGAGACACTGGCCTCGCGCGCGAACACCTCGTCTCCCAGTTAAATGTTCAAAGCGCGGTTGCCGCAGCACGTGGCAGGGAACGCAAACTTCTGCAAACGGGGACGGCAGAGGGGCTGCTCCGAGGGTGCCGGCCGCGTCTGATCCGGCAGCCCCAGAGCTGCAGCCACGCCCACAAAACGGTCACGCCGCCCCCGCATCTCGTCTCTCAGACGAGAAAATTGCCCCGACTCCGAGCCCGCTCTCTGCGGGAGCTTCTGGCGCCTCAGGGGTCGGCGGGTCCTACCAACCCCCTGAGCTCTGGAGCCGGGAAAGCCAGCGTGGGGCACGGCTTTCTTACGTTCCAGAAGCGTGAAAATGCAGACTGTCCGTCAGGAGTGGAAGCGGGTCCCGCCGTAAGAAGGTTCTCCCGACGAGAGGCGGGGAGAGCGTGAGGCCGTCGAGGCCGACGCTGGCACTTACGGGGCAGCTCCTCCAGGAGGGTGTTTGCAGGCTGCAGGTGGTTATCCAAGACAATCAATTTACACAGAACAATTTATTCTTTTTTCATGCTGTTAAAGCAAATTGGAATGTAATTAGATTTATATACTGAATAATCTCATTTGCATATCCAATTAATTCTTCCTGTTTTAATTTGCTAGGGTTGAATTCACATTACTAGTAAAAATAACACTTAAATGATCAAGGACTCAGATTTTCCTTTTGCTGTAATTTGTTCAAGATGTTCCGTTTAAAAATCGGTCCCCAGCCTCCCTTTTGAAACCTGCTGGGATTATGTGAAAGTCTTTCCCTAAAAACGCCCTTCGCCGAAATGACGAAGCTGAGGCTGAGCGTCTGTGCCGATGAGCAGGACACGGGAGGCAGGAAGCTGCCTCGCCGCACAGTGGCACCAGAAACAAGACAGAGTCCACCTCGGGGTTTCCATCCTCGAACCTCTTGCCACGTGGCCAAGGGCGCTCTGCACAAGCACACGCCCCTGCAGAGGCCGGCTCCGCGCCTGCCGCCCAGCAGGGTCCCTGCAGCGGCCGTGGCCCATCCCTGTGCGCCGCGGACGCATGGCCTCGATCCCAGCCCGCTGGCTGCACGCCACGCCTGCTCTCTGAGGCCGGGCCTCGGGCTCCCCCTGCTCTGCCAAATGAGGGAGAGCCACGGGGAAGGCGGGGCCTCACCCGGCGTGGCACGTGGCCCATGGCAGCACCGCCGGGTGGGGCCACGTCGGGACCCCAGGAGTAGTTTTCTGAAGCTCAGTAAGCATTTATTAACGATCACTATCCACTTTCGTTGGGAGACACTGAATTCAAATACTGGCTGAACAGGTTGTACAAGTTACTTCGTCATTCTGTGCCTCCGGTCTCTTCATCCATAAACCTGGAATGATACAGAGTTTCTACCTCTTGGAATCCTGACCAGAATTAAAGGAGTCCCCGCACTGTTAAGCCCTTGGAATATTTCTTAGCACAGAATAAACACTCGATACATGTTATCACCTTGAAAGCACTGTTACCATCTTGAAAGAACATGCGCAGGTACCAGTTTTTATCGTTACCTGTGACCAGGTGCACCTGGTTTGCTGCTGTAACAAAGTAGCGCCCTCCAGCGCTTGCGCAGTGGGAACCTATTGCCTCGCGGCTCTGCTGGCCCAGTCCCCCCAGGACCAGGTGCTGGCCCGTGCGCTTCCTGCACTGGCCTCTCGCCTCAGCTTGGGACGAGCTCCGGCCCGCCCGGCGGTGTGTCCGCAGGCCTTCCCTCTGACCGTGTCCAGACGTCCTCTCTGTGGAAGGGTGCGGTCACACTGGGTTAAGTTACTCCGGAGTCACTTCCGAGTCCGCTTTCGACAGTCAGATCCTTCCCGTGAGTCTGAGGTGCACAGACGGGGCCCCCCGCCCCAGTCACTGGCGGCCACCACTACGGAGGCAGATGATGGAGAAACTAATTGAGCAGCTAAAAAGGGGATTTCAAATATGTTTATTGAGTCTGAAAGCAGTGTGCTGAAATATAACTTAATTATTAATACAAATAAAACAGGCCTCCCCCTCGCGGATGATTTACAGCCCTAAACACGCTTCCCCACGCATCGTCGCGTGAGTGTCAAACCCCCCATGCGACCCTGCGGAGACCTGATTTATGAGCTGCAGAAGAAAAGCAGTGTCATTAATTTATGGTCACAATTCATTTTTTGACCCAAAACGGTGTCGCCCAGCGTGATCACCAGCATTGACTACGACTTGGCTCTGAGTAAGTTTCTAAAAATAGAAGGCGAGCCGTCACCAAAAAGTGCGGCGCAGCCTCGCAGGCCCGGGGCCTCCAGCAGGTGGTGTTTAGAGGATGAAACGCGAGCATAAGGGAAATCAGGAAGGAGGCGGCCCGGACGAAGGCTTCGGGCCGCGGCGGCGGCCTGGGGTCAACCGCGCGGTCACACACCTCCCTGGGCACAGGCTCTGCGGGACCGCGACCGCCACGTCCCGGCCTGTGTCCCCAGCAAGTCCGCCTCCTCTCGGGCCTCTGCTCAGGCTTGTCTGTTAAGTCCCCAAGTGTGGAAACAGCAGCACAGCCGCTGGCCGGGCTGGGACTGGGCGCTGCATTTCGGGGGGCCCTGGGGGATCCGAGGGCAAGGAGCGAGGTGGCCTGTAGATGGCGCTCCGGGTGATGGGGGCAGGCAGCGCCTGGTGAGTGAGTGCGCCCCGGGGCCGTGGACGCCGCCCGCCAGAGGGCAGGCAGACTGCCCTTCGCATCAGGCCTGCGCGCCTGGAAGGCCGCCCCCCAAGGGCGGAGGCTGGCCCGAGTCTGACAGGACTGAGTGGCTGGCAGCTGACGCAGGCGGCCCGGAGAGGAAGTGACGTTTTAGAGAGAAGGAGGGCGTACGGGCGTTGAAGAAACCCACGCGTAGAGGGACCCAGGGAGGACAAAGGAATCGAGACTCTGGGGAAGGTGTTTTCTGCCCACCGCCTGCAACACCCTGCGAGCGGGGAGGCTCCGAGAGACGGAGAGGGGCGGGCGCGGCAGGACAAGCAGTGGACAGGCCAGGGGGCCCCGCCCGAGCCCTCGCCCTGGTGGGCGAGGACAGAACAGAGGCGAAGAGCAGGACAGTCCTGCTGACGTTGCGCGGGTGGCCGGTGGGCGCCTGCCCCTCGGCTCCAGTGCCCCCCGTGCCCAGCGCAGGGCCCGGCGACGGGGAGCCAGTGGCTGAGCTGTCCCGAAGGCCACCCCAGCCCCACCATCCAGGCCCTTACGGTCAGACCCATAAGGGGCGCTCGCCCCCCAGCGGGAAGGGCGAGGGAGCGGGTAACGCGCCCCGCACGCCTGCAGGGGTCGCGAGCTGCCCCGGACACGGGCGCCCCGCGTGACGCGAAGGGCGCCACGGCGACGCCCCGGCGCTGGCTGCCGAGGCTGACCGGCAACTCGTCTTTGGACGGAAAAACGTCTCGGGAGCACCTGCGTTGTGGCTGCCGCACACTCTCACCCGCGGCGGCGGCTGGGGGCGACAGAGCAGGCGCTCGCAGCGGAGCACAGCCGCGCTCCAAGGCCCGCCGCCAGGCCGCTTCCCTGGACCCCGGGAGGGAAACTGCTCCGGACTGCGCATCGCGCTGTCTCAGCGAAGAGGCTGCCTTTCCTACAGGGACCGTGCGGGCCTTTCGGCACCGCCCCGTGCGCTGCCGCTGCGAGGGAGGCCGTGGCCTCGGCGTGGTCCCAGGGCAAGCAGCTGCTGACGCCTGGTCGGAAGCCACCGCGTCCTTCCCCGCCCCGGCTCGGCCCCGGTGCTGCACGGGTGCGCTCCCTCCCCGGGGAAGGAGGAGGAGCCGCCCAGAGGCCAAACCGCTGCTCCTCGGAGCGCAGCCGGGCCCCGCGTGCGTGTGGGCGTAACACACGGCCTGTGGAGTAAGCAGCAGGTCTGGGTGCGGACCCGGTCGGTCTGCGCGCCCCAAACGTCAGGGCCTGTGTACGACATGCAATGGGCGCACAGGCTAAACCGCGGAGGGAAGGAGGAGGGCGCGCAGCCATGAGTGCAGGACGTGGCTGCAGAAAAAAGCAGGCAGAGTGTTAAGAAAAGGCACAGGCTACACACGCTTTCTAGACCCCAGGGGAGCAGGCGTGCGTGCATTGCGGTGTGAGCTCTAAGGCAGGACACGGGGGCACCTCCCTCCACTCACGAGGCAGCTGCCCCTCCGGATCCGGCCCGGCAGCCCCAGGATGCAGGCCCATCCCCGCGAGGGGCCCGGGGCATGGCCAGGCCCCTGCGTGGTCCTGTGTGTGGAGTGCACTCCGCCTGTGTCTTCAAGGGCTCGTTTCCCTGACTGACAACGACCCTTTTCTCCCCAAGCTCTGCAGAGGCCCCGGTGACAGCGGCTGCGCCTCTTTGTCCCCCCCTGGAACCCCAGACCCTGCTCTGGCGCCGGCCACAGCATGTGAACTAAGCTCACCCCTGCTGGATGAGTTGATGAGCGGGTACATTTTGGCACTTCACACGTGGCGATAAATTACTGTGAGAACAAAGAGTCAGAAAGAAGTCTACCTCATTAACGTGGTGGACTGCGGGCCACGCCAGCGGTGCTGACAAAGATCCCCCGGCAGGGAGGGAGAGCGGGCAGCCGCTGGGACTCGGGGGGACAGCCGGACACAGCGCACAGGAGCCGTGCCCCGCGCGCCTCCCCGGCCCGCTGCCCGTGCTGGGGAGCAGGGCCGCTGGGCCCGGAGACCGGCTCTTTGGGCGTCTGGGTCGGGCACGTGCAAATCCACACGCGCAAGCTCTCTGAAAAATCTATACGTAATTTAAGATTGCTGTGGTGGTCTCACGTGACCTGAACGGTTCGCCGCCTCCTGCTTGGCAATAAAATTAAGTTACATAACGGTCCAGCCAATTGTCGCAGCTCAGAAAACTATCGAAGACCGAAAACGAGCAGATAGGTTAACACCACGGAGTGCTTGACCGGACAAGCGTGTTTTTCCAGTTCTGGGGCAGAAAGTGCCCGCGAACGTGCCTGCGTGTCGGGGAGCCAGGGACAATGGCCTCGGGCTTCGAGGCCCCTGTTGAAAACCTATTTTAGATTGAATACGCAAGCCAAGGTAATGCAGGCTGTTTGATCCGGAACACGAGAGAAACCTATAGCACGAGGCTTTTTATTACAGGTTTATTACATCCACCCAGGTTATTGCGTCTGCCCAGAGGGTAATGGAACCTGTAAACCTCCCGAAGGAGTCTCTTTGCCAGCGTCTCACACAGGCCTGCGTCCGCGCCGCCACCCCACCTGCCGCCAGGAGACGTGGAATTTAACGGTAGTGTTTATTTTGGTTCAATGGAGGTTTTGCTTTTGTGGCCTGGAAGTTGGAGCCACGGCCTGGAAACGAGATGGGCTGGCGAGGAGCACAGAGGCGAACGAGTTGCTTCTCCGCGTGCACGTTGCAGGCCGTGGTGCCCGGCGCGGGGCGCAGAGGCGCGGGGGCGCGGGGGCGGGGGAGACGTGCGTCTGTGTGTGCCCCTGGCCCTGGCTTGGATGGAGAGGGACATTCAGCGTGTCGCATAGTAGTCGCTGTTTTCCAGTGCAGAGAGTTCTAAAGCAAAACAAAAAAGAAAAAGGTATTTTTAGAAATCCTATTTGTGTTTGGCTACTATTGGCTTTTAAACTAGCGTGACAGTCTGATGCCCGGCCACTGGGCTTTGGCAGACGTCCTGGCCACAGACATTTGCCTTGTCCTCCAAGCCGCCTCCTGCACAGCCTGCCCGGGAGGGACCTCAGCCTGGGGCAGGCGCCGCAGCCGACGACGGGAAAGCCATCCCGCTACCGGCTCCCAGGCCCACGAGGCGGCTCCTGCGGGATGACCCAGTGGCGGTGGCACGTGCGAGCCGTTTGCTTTCTAAAGAGTAGCAATAAGGCTTCCAGGGCTTATTTAAGAGCGAAGGACTAATGTCGGGGTCGGGGGCTCAGCCACAGTGTCACGTCACATGGGCATTTCCCGGGGCGGAGACACAGCAGCGAGCCCATGAGGAGACGGCGGGCGCTCGCCTAGGCCCCCGGGCCTCTCCCCGCGGCCCCGTGGGCTCCGCACGCCAGCGCGCCACCTCGGAGAGCCCGGGCGGCCGGGCCAGCCCGCGGTAGGCCCCCTGCGGGCCCGTTGTCACCGGCCGCGCGCCCCGGCGGTAAAGCTGCGGTGTCCTGCCGATTGGGAAGGCAGACTGAGGACCTCAGTCGTCGGGCGGTCCCAGGTCCCCGTGAAATCGCAGTGCCTTCCCTTCCTTCAGGGGGTGCCCCCGCCCGTTTCCACTAGGCTTGAGGATCTAGACGCCATCTCCCCCTTCGGCCTCTCCTGCGGCGGAGCACGCGGGGCGGGGCGTGCTCACGGCCAGAGTGGCCGACGTGAGGATAGCCGCACAGCTCAGAATGTGCTGCAAACATTGAATTGTAAACTGGAAATAGGGGGATTGTGCAGCATATGGCTCGAATCTCAACAAAGCTGTCATTTAAAAGAAAAAGGGGTAGGGAGGCCGCTGAGGCGTGGGCACCATAAACACCGTGTGTTCCGAGCACACCTCTGCAGGTGCTGTTCTGTGCTTTGTAAGCCAGTCGTTGCTTTTTTTTTTTTTTTTTGTAATCCAGAAATATATTCAAATTTGTGTGTGGGGCGGGGGGGGAACCCATCTACTTTATTGGTAATTGGGCTGATTCTTGAAGCACTTCTCTTGTTTGCCTTTCTTCTTCCGTAAGTCTCGGTTCTGTAGGAATTGGCGTTGAGGCTGATGTTAAGAAGCTTGGAGACCTTTTATTTACAGTTAAAGACGTCTACCATCATGACTCTGTTGGACAGCGTTGCGGCCCCCTCTCCTCACGCAGCCTCCTCTCGCCCGGGGCCAGGGGTGGGCGGGCAGAGCCACACCCTCGGCGGTGCCCGGGACCCGCGGGGACCCAGCCAGACTTGCCGGAGGGGAACCCCGGGCAGGCGCAAGCCTCCCGTTGTACGCTGTCTGGCGCGCAGCTGGCTGTCCCGGGGCCGAGTCCGCGGGCTCCAGCGTGCAGTGCCCCGGCTGCCGGAAGGCCAGCCAGCGGGCCGTTCTAAACTCCTCGGTGAGGAGCGAAGCCCGCTTTCTACGGCAGAGAGACGTCTCCTTTCCTCAGGATTTGATTTGTAAGTGGATTTGGCCTCGTTAATATTTAATCGTCTTTTTAATGTGTACGTCAGGTTTGATGGCAGCTGCTTCTGGGCGGTTTCCCTTTGAAGCGCCAGTAACACCCATTCTTCAACCGAACATCAAAGCGAACGTTCTCTCAGGGGGACAGGGAGCTGCGTTCGTCTCTAGGGCCATCATGGCTCTGTGCTCGCCTGCGTCCCCCCAGGGGCCGATGAGGTGGGACATGCCTCTGCGGGGCAGGCCTGTGCGTCGCCTGTTCGTGTCGCAAACGCACGTTCAGACGGTGCCGCGCCCTCCTTGCGGCCGCCTGTCCCCACCCAGCTGTGCGCGGGTGCTGCCTTCTGATGAGCTGGGCTCGTGGGCCTTCGAAGCTGCGTTGTTTGACTTTTTTTTTCTCCAGTTGTTTTCTTGAGCTGCTGTAGTTTAGGGATTAAGGAACAGTGTGTCTTTTCCGTTGATGTGTTTTAACATTTAAATTCGTTTTCAGACTCTTAACGGAGTAAGTCAGGAGCAGGAGCAGGCGCATGCACAGCCCTCTGCGGACCTTCTGCCCGGCAGCGAAGGGTAGGAGCTCGGGGCCGTGGCTCCGGAGGCGCCTCTGGGAGGCGCGGTTGGCGTCCCGGCAGCCGCTGAGGCTCTTGGGCACCAGTTGGTGATTTTTGCGTTCTGGTCACATGGGAGAATCTGGGGGGCGGGGAGAAAAACTCTCCTGTGTTTCCCACAAGAGAAGCCCTGGCGAAGGGAGTCTTGGTGCCTTGGGGTGACCCCTCTTGGCTGCTCAGGAGGGACGGGCTGGGCTCGTAAATTGCCCTCCTCCTCTGCTCCCACCCAGCCCAGTGGGGCAAATGGGGCGATTTCCCCGCATCCCTCCTGCGGTCCCTGGACACTGGGCACGGGCCGGGGACGGGGGGCATCATGGGCCGGGGAGAGGGATGGAGACCCGCTCCTGCCCCACCTCCTGCCACCATCCAGCGGTGGAAATAAGCCAGCGGTTTGATCCAGAACAACCGCCACCAGGGAGCGGAGCCGAAGGTGTGCCCCGCACAATTGGAGGCCGGGGGCGGGGCAGCTGCAAGGAGACGTCCCACGGGGGATGGCCCTCGGGGAGGAGCTCGCCGGGCAGAAAACGGGAGTTCGAGGAGAGGGAGCTCGTGGGCAGGGGGCTTGGCTGACGTCGCCTTCAAGGCTGGCGGTGCTTGGAAGAAGGCATTTCCGTGAGGAAATGACCCTCTTTGGAACCATGAGAAACATACAGGAAAAGGCACAGGGAGGGTGAGGAAGTAACTCAAAAGCCGACCCTGCAGGGAAGACCCCGACTGGGTGACATTGCAAAGCAGCTGGTGGCGTCTGTCCTTGACTGAAAGACGTTCGCGGGCCTGGGGCCTGGACAGCCAGTCGCTTTGCAGACACGCTCCGCAGGGCGCAGGCCGCGGGGGTCCTAGACCGAGCGCCCTCCTGAGGGGCACCGCGCACGTCCGGCGGCTCCGCCCGTGCAGGCGGCAGCTGCCCGCAGCCAGCGGGCCCGTTTGGCTCCGGGGTGCACACACCTCCTCTCCTCGGTCGGGCAGCAGTGGCGTGAGCGGAGCAGTCGTGGTACCCCGCACATTCGGGAGCGGCCCGGTAACATCTGCCATGTGGTTATAACTTTCAACTGGTCTCCCTAAGAAGAGCGCCCGGGAGTCTGGGCAGGAGCGCGGCCTTCCCGGCAGCCGGGCGCGGCTTCTGTCCCGGGCGCCGGCCGTGAACAGCGGGCTTGGGTCCCTGCGCATGGCGGGGCCGCGGGTGGCCCTCCAGTGGATGAGACGTCAAAGGGAGCTGGCAAAACAGCCGATTCGTACACTTGGCACACAGAGGACTGAATGCTGGGGGCAAAAATAATGGGTTTTATGCAATGCCGCGTATTATGTGTAGACCAAACATCGAGAAACTGTAGAGTTTGTGAAAAGCTCTGGACTGTGTATTTTACATTATGGAAAATGTAACGCAGCCGAAGGGACTGTTGGCAGAGCACTTGAGCGTTAGCTGTCACCCAGGCTCTCCCGGACACCGTGACTTCAGACGTGCTTTTCTAACCAGAGGTGTTTTCTAAAAGTCTGTGTCTTTTCTGTTGATGATTTGAAGAGGGACAAAGGAAGGGTACGTGTTTTCTCGTGGTGGTGACTCACACTGTCGCTTTAGTTTGGGGGAAAGTTGACTCTTTTTTTATTAACCACTAAAGTACTTCCTGTAGATTTTTGAGTACTTCACAGTCCAGAATTCCATGATACTGTGAAGAAATTCTTGGTCAACCTTGGTTTAAAAAAAAAAAATTTTTCAGTCATGTACTTGTTTAGCTTGCCCTTAGAAATGTCGATTATAACTTCTCTTTTCAATGGAAATTTTACTGATTGTTCAACTTTGTCTTACTGGGTAGCCGCTTAAAGAAAACACTACCAAGGTTATTGGTGTTGTTTTCTCCCTTGAGTTGCCTTTGTCCCCAACCACTGGGACACATGCTCAGTGCTGGTGGAACCGGTGGCTGGGGGAGGAGTGGAGACGCAGCAGGTGACCAGAACCACAGAGACCGTCCCAGCCCGCGTGTGCAGACAGCCGACTTCCTTTGCTGAGCTGTGTCTTCTCTGACCCAGAGAAGACCCCCAGTCGGGCCCGTTTTGCACAGCTGGCTTCCAGCATGACATGGAATCCCTCGAGATTGGGCTCAGCCCCCGCAAACACTGGCCAAGCGGGGACGTGTCAGCAGAGCCGCGGGTGGCCGCACACCCTGTCCCATGGCGCAGGCCTGCGTTGAGGCTGTAGGACGGCACGGCCCCGCCACACTTTGGACACAATAATTCCCCAGCCGACGGGGGCCCTTTCCCTCCTGGGTGATCAAGGCGGTGAAGGTGTGGCTGTCGTTTTAGCCCCAAAGGTGCCATCTTACATTAAACCGAAAAAGTGCACGTGTTTGGTTGACGTGCCTTCTGTGTCTGTTTTGAGTTTCAGTTCATCGAATGCCCTGAAACTGAAGTCAGCACAGAACAGGGCCTGGCAGTGTCTCCGGGAGGCGCTGAGTGCCCCATCCCAGGGAGCCGTTCCCCATCCCCCTCCTCCTTCCTCTCCGTCCCGTGTTCCTTAATTAAGAATTATTCTTAATTACTCAGTTTATGTGTCATTTTATTTTAGAAGTAATTAATTAACTTTAACACTAATCGTTGGGGATAGTGCCTCTTCTACACACACAGCGCCGCTGAATTATTGGAATACCTTGAGTCCCTTGACTGAACGGCGTGGAGCGTATTGATTTGTGTTGTGTCTGGTTCGTGGCGGCTCTGACTGAACAGGACACAGACGCGGCCCATCCAAGAGACAAAGCAGCAGGAAGCAGTTTCTTCTCCGTTGGCAAAGGATGGGGAGCAAATGCGCTCTGGTTATTCACCGCCTCGCGTGGCGGCTCCGAGGGGCAAGCGCGTGGGGTGACTATGGACACATTTTGATCCTAAAAGGAGCAGTTGGACCAAAGCTGTTCTGAGAGGGCCCTTGGATGCTCGTAGTGTTCGTGTGCGGGGGGTGCTGCTGAGGGCAAGCCGAGCAGGCCATCGGGTTGAAGGGAGGGGGCATCGGGAGCCCCTTGGTAGAGAGGCGTGTCCGTCAACCCCCGGTCCCGCCCCCCACCCACCTGCAGAGCCTGCCCAGCACCAGCTCTTCGGAGGACCTTCCACAGCGGCCTCGCTTCCCTCTCCCTGAAGTGCCCATCCCTATTATCACCGTGATTCATCGGGGCGATTACCCGATTGTCCGCCTCACCCCGCAGACGCAGCCTCTTCAAGGGCAGCGCGGTCGTTTCTAATTCTGCCCACCGTGTTTTTGTCATGTGTTTAACTAGCTGTCCACGCAGAGCAGGCACTACAGAAATGTTTTAATGAATGGGTGAATAAACTATTAAATATTTGTCTAGAAACTGCAAGCCATTTGACCTTTTTTAAAGCATCAGGTATCCAGTATGTTCGGTGCCACTGGATTACCGGGCTCTGGGAGCAAGGGATGGATGAGGTAAAGCTCATCCCATCCTGCCTTCAAATATTCATAAGACAGCAGAGGCATGCGCACACTGACATCTCACGTGAGCCAGACGGCCCAGCCGCTGCGGACGAGCCGAAGCACCTCTCGGAGGGAACACAGAGAAGGCACATTTTTTACAGTGGGCAAGGCTCTAAAAACGCGGAGATGATGTGAAATCTGCCTCGAAGGTAGTTGTGGATAAATGGAGAATGAGAAAGGACGAGCCGGGGAAGGGGAATGGAGAAGCGAAGGTCACGCAGGCAATGAATATGATGTTATCAAATCATCAAAGTGTGTAGATTTTCCTCCACGCCCGGGGCCCTGGCACGCACCCGGGGAGCCGGCGCGCTCTGGCAGCCCCTGGCGGGCCCGCCTGTCCTGCACGCCCCGGGCAGCGCTTGGGCCAGCACCGCGGGAGCCTCCCGCGTCCTCCGCTAGGAATCTGTGTAGTGATCAGAGATGCGCGGGGCTTTGTGTTCACAGACACACACCAGAAAATTAACAAATATCATGAACAGCCCAAACAAATAATTACAAGTCAATGATTAGGTGAATTATGAAATTTCTATAGAATGAAGACGCAAGCATCCATTAAAAGTCATGTTCTTAAAGATCATTGAATGACACAGAAATGTGCTTGGAACACAGTATGTAGATAATACAAAATCGAAATCTGAAGGTAAAGCTGGACGCCAGTTCTATGAAAGTAAAAAAATAAGGAAGGAAGTGGGAAATAAGTGCCATGTGCTGAAATAAGTGCCACCTTTGGGTGGCGAGTCCACAGCCGCATTTCTGTGGGCTTCTGTGTCTCTCTTGTTTTCTGTAGTTTGTACAGTTGACATATTGCTTTTATATCCCGGAAAACAGATGTACTTGAAATTGTATACTTTGTACAGGAAATAGGATGCGATACCTTATGGCTGAAGTATGAAGTGTGCTGAGAAGCGTTTCCGACAATGAAGTCGGGGTTTGGGGGGGTTAGTCCGGCCCCAGAGGGGCAGAGCGTGGGAGGACGGACGCGGGGGTCGCGGGGACGTGCTTGGTGTGCACGGCCGTGGCAGGTGAGGGACGCCGGGCGTTTTGGAAAAGAAAGCGGTTATTTCCAGATACTTAGGAGAGCAAATTCTCCTTTGAAAGTGTTATAACTAAGTCAATATCTTAGGAGAATGAGATAATTCTTAAATGTTTACATAATGTTTTTGTGTTGGCTTTTTCCAATATGAATTTTCATCCATTCACAAATATTTATAAATCCTCTACGACTGGAAAAGCTCCTGATAAGTTGCAGGAAAGAAAAAAAAAAAAGGCTACACGTTCAGGAACGCGTCCCTGTGGTCTGCAGAAGCTGAGAGTTCTAGAACAAATAAAGGGCACTCTTGGACCCTGAAGCGTTTACGACCTCTGGGAGGAGTCAGGGGAGTAAAGGTGTTGCTGTTGCGCTCATGACAATTTTAGCCGTTGACCTTGACCCACAGGCTGGAGAGGTCAAGGGTGTTTTTGTGAGAAAGGCGGCCCACAGCGTCGGCTCCGGGGTGCGTTGGGTCGTTTTGGGAGGCTGAGCTCCCACCGTTTCGCGAGCCTCTTTCTGTCCGGCTGGTTCAGCGGTGTTCCAGATCCCACGTGTCGGCGGTGCCGCCTGTGGTGCCGGGCCTTCGCCCTCGGCCCGGTGTCCCTTGGTGTGATGCCCTGTAGGTCCATCCGCGCCATCCCACGCGGCCAGGTCCCTTCTGGAGGCCACGACACATTCCCGTTCACACACGGGCTACGTCTGTGTCCCCCCGCCCGCCGATGGACGCTGGCCACGGTGATGCTTGACGGTCAGCCGCGCAGGGGTGGGCACCCCAGCCTTCGGGTGGCCCGAGGGTCCGCGGTGGTTAACAAAACCCTGCTCTGATAAGTAAGTAGAATTTGGGCATGCCCTGGGCTGGGCGCCTGTGAAGAGAATTTTAGGTGAGTTCAAACACCCCAGTGAAGTGCACAGAGCGTGTGTTGAACACCTGGGGTTGGGGAACGGGGACCTGGACTGGAAGGCAGGGCCGCGGAGCCCCTGACCTGTGCGGAGAACATGCTGCATCATATAGGTCCTGGCCCGTTGCCAGGGGCCTGTCTGTCAGCCACGGTCACCGCCCCCCGGAGTGGAGAAGGCTCCCACCTTCCCCAGCGTCGCGGAGCCAGGCCTTCGGCAGCTACAAACGCCGCTCGGCTCGAGGTGCTTTCCCCCCGGCTGCCGGTGTCCGGGCGTGCGCTGTCCCGGCCACGGAGCCCATTGCCCACAGCCACAGAGGCCTGTCTTGTCCCTTTCCGGGGCAGGGACGTAGGGACGTTCTGCGTGTTTAGACTCCCTGCCTGTCAGCCGGTCCCACGACTGCCGCTGCAGCACGTCCGTCCCCCGAAGGCCACAGAGTCCCGACCGGACCGGAGCGGAAGGACGGCGCTTCCCAGGCGTGGGTCTCACTGTTGTCCCGCGGGGACTGGCAGGAGGAGACGGAGTGGAGAGGAGGCCGAGCCAGACTGGACAACACAGTCCCGACAAGATGGATAGACCCCGTAAAGGGGCCGGCATCTCTGTCACGCACACGCACACTCCCACACAGGCACGCGCGTGTATGTGCAGACAGGCTCCGCCAGCGGCTCTTAGAAAGGGCTCGTCAATGATCGATCTTCCTGACATTAACCTTTAATGATAGGGATGTAATTGTGTGCTTGTCTCTGGGGACAGCTCGGTCGGCCCCCTGAAGGTACACACGCAGGTTGCAGGTGAAGCGGGCGAGCGCCTGTCAACACCCAGACCTTGCCCGGCTCGTGGGGCGCATGGGGGGGCCCCTCTGAGCGCTTCCGTCGTTGTGTAAATGAAGGCGTTGCTGGCGAGGCAGGTGACAACGGTGTCATGCCCTCTTGCTTATTCCTTCCAAGAACCCAGCGAGGTCACAGTTTGTAACCCTGCGTATGAGAGCAAAGGTAGCCTGGGAGGCGCAGGAAAGGGGCGGGTCTCCCTTCGTGTCCTTTCAGGACTCCGGCGCCTTAGGATGACTTGTGTTGTTTCTTTGATGAAACCTGGAGTCCTGGGCTCTCCCGCAGCCCTGCCGCACAGGGTTCGAGGCCACCCCGTCCGGCCGGTCCTCAGCTCAGCACTCAGACCCGAGACCCGCGGCCCCGGGGCAAACATCATCATAAGGCCCCGCTGCATGTCACCTGCAGCCCCCTCTTTGGGGGCTTCCTGCGAGGGCCACAGGGCTCCGCCTCCCCAGCGCCTCCCCCCACGTTCCTGCAAGGCACACTGAAACGTTTATTCTCCTGGCTTCCAAGGTACCTATAGGAGTTTCCATTTAAAATTTAAATAGTTGGGGAAGCCATTAACATCCATTAGCACTCTGTGCGACTGAGGGATGTGAGAGTCGGTCATTCAGCAGAGCTTCAAGGGGAGAGGAAGATGAATGAATCCCGTGGAGGATGGAGGAGAGAGGACCCGGGAGCGGAACAGACCTGCCGGAGGCAGCGCCGGAACCCGGGGCAGCCGGGACCGCGGAAACCCAGGGTTCTGCCGCCGGCTGCCGGGAGGCCGGCAGAAAGGGAGCAAGTATGGAGAGCTGCGTACACGGGTTTATGATTTGTGGGTGGTCGGGCGGGCCCCAAGGGCCCGTTTTTCTTGTTGTTGTTGTTTGCTTCCCTCCCAGCATGACTCGCGACGGAGCCGGATGCCGCCGCCCGCGCGGGCTTAATGCAGAGCGCGGAGCCGCGGCTCGCACTGCGGAGGTGCGCGGGCGCCGGGGCGGAGCGGACGCAACCCGGCCTGCGTGCCGCCAGCCCGAGCAGGCTCGTTTGGCCTGGGGAATAAAAGTTTTCAGTTATGAATACCGTTTCCCCTAAATTATGTTCTAAATTATGCATACTATTTTCAACTTTTTTTTTTTCTTTCCAATGGCCGTAAGTTAAGCAGTTAACAACAGCTCACACCCTTGGGGCCGTCTTATCCGCCCGAAGGCATCCTTGTAGAGATCCGCGGGGTCAGGAAAGACCAGACACTCGGGCAACGTGAGTGGGGCGGGGCTGCCGGGACCGGCCCGGGAGTGTCCCAGCCAGGCCTTGGCCTTGCTCAGCGGTCAGCAGGCCGTCTGCTCTTGCCTGGACCTGGAGAGAGGGCGGCTCAGCCGTGCGTCCCTGCGGCATGGAAATTAAGGGCACTTAGTCTTCAGCTCCTTTCTCACTTGCAGCGACTTTGGTTATTGAAATACCCGCACGTCGGCGGCACTGATGTGCTGCCCGCTGCTGGCGATGGGTAGGCAAGGCCGCCGCACTGCGGGCTGAGGGACGGCGCCGCAGGGGAGCGACTCCCGCGTCACAGCGGCGGGGCAGGGGCCGAGGACCCCGGGCGTGCCAGTCCCCCTTGAATTTAGGACAAAAATGCTAAAAGGCCATTGTAAAATGCAAGAATGTGTATAAACCCCTGAAGAAACCGGTTTTATTTCAGTTCAGGAGGCGGCACCTCCCCACACAGCACTGGGTCTCTACTGAGAAAGGACTTACAAAGCGGAAGGGTTCCCCCTGCAAAGGGCGGCCGTTTGGACAGTGAGGCACCGTTTCAGGGCCTAGAGCCCCCGCAGGAGGCTTCGCAGACCGTGAGAGGGATTGAAGGGAGAAACCGGACAGCTGCCATGGGTTCTGGAGCTGGGTGAAAGCAGGGAACTCACAGGGTTTTCTCCCCTTGCCAGGGTAAAGCCTTCTTTCCTCTTGGTTTGAGGCTTTTGATATTTGAACCGTCGTGTAAAGGAATTCACGAGTCTCAGAGCGGGTGCTGCTGGTGTGGGGTTACCGCTGTGGTCACTTGTCAGTTGCGTGGCTATTCCACATTCCAGCCTCTGGTGTTGAGCAGCAGAAAACCCAAACCACACAGTCACCTGACTCTTTTTCTTATTGTTGTTTTTTGGAGAAACAGCACCATCAGTTCCTGATTATCCAACCTGTATTTTCGTCCCCAAAATACACAGAACGCCAATAGCTGTAAGCGGGAGTGCACGTAAATGGAACCACACGCCACCCCAAAAACCCGCTCCCGGTTCCTGGTAGGAGGACGGGCTGTGCTCGGCAGTGGCGCGTGGCTCCTGTCCGTGACCAAGGCCTCGCTGAGAGGACTCTGGGGAAGCGGGCGGGGGCGGCTGGGGACTCAGCCCGGCAGGGGCCTTCGGCAGAGGCACAGACAGCTCCTGGCGGGGCCGCTGGAAGGGGCGGCCGTGGCCCGCGTCCTTCCAGCCCCTCCTCCGGTGCCAGCCTGGGCCGCGCCCACAGCTGAGCTCTCCAATGCCGTGGGAGGGACCCCCCCCCCCAGCATACAGATCGGTGCCCCCGAGATCCCGTGGTGTCCACTGTGGGAGCCGCCGCGTACACAGTCCGAGGCTCAGTCGTGGGAGCCGAGCCGGAGGCCTGGTCGGGGAGCCCTCAGCCCCCAGGGTTTGGCAGAGCCCGTAGGCGGCCGGGCCTCGCGCGGGGAACCAGGGTTGGCTGGCCACCGTTTGCCCGCTCCAAGTCTCACCGTGGAACTATCGGGAGCTGCAGCAGAAGAGACTGGGTTTCTGACTGCTCTCGGTGGCGCGGAGACTCGCGTTCCTGCGTGGCAGCGTGAGACCGGGGCTGAGAAGAAGTCGCCTTCTACAGAGGGGCGTGTGCCCCCGGGGTCCCCGAGTGCCCGCCCCGTGCCCCGGGACGGCCTCGCCGTTCCCATGCGCGCCTGCCGCCTGCACACGTTTGAACCTTTAATTCCTGATAGACAAGAGTGAAAACACGCGCCCGTCTCTGATTTCATTCTCTGTAGCTCGGTGGGCATTTTGTTACCATTGACCTGGAGTTAAAAGTGTGGATTTTTGACGGGGTTGTTTGCATCAAGTCATTAGAGAGAGGCGACCCTCAAATGTTTGAGTAGGAAGACGTCTTAGCAATGTGTCAACTGTTCGTCTTGCAGGTGGAGAATGTAAGGTCCCGAGCGGCAGGGGTGGCGACGGTGAGTTTTCACTGTGGCAGGGACAGAAAACCTCGGGCTCCTTAGTCACTGACAGACACGGTGTGTTTGCTCCCAAGTGAACAGAAAAGGCTGGTAGTTGCATCTGGTAGGGAATAAAGAGTCACCAGTAAGGAAGGTAAAACCTGTCACTCCTTTGCGCGCTGATTAAATGAACTTGGACATGCAGAACGCAGACTTTGAAGGCACCGCCAATTTTCTTACCCCAGTTGTGCTTTGAACGCGGCCTTTTAAAAAAAATAATCTGCTTATTTCTACCTATTGAGAAAGAAATCACTGTGTCCTCAGTGTTTTCCTTTGGACCATGTTGGGTTTTTCCCCAACACAGCGGGCGCTGTTGCCGAATGAAAAGGCCCACAGGCACCGCCCTCTGCCCGAGAATCAAAGGAACCATTCGGTGCGAAAGGCAGGAGCCGTGCCAGACTCAGCATGAGCCAATCCCTGATTGCCCGCGCTGTATTGTATCATCCCGGATACAAGGAATTAAAATATACACACCCAGAGACACCCATCGCCCACTCGCAGCTAGCTCCCCGCCACGGCTGGAGGGACAGAGGCGCCGTCTCTGCGGCGGGCGCCCCAGCTGAGCCCACGCCTAGGAACAATCAGGTGAGCGCTGGCAGCTGGATCGAGGGGACCCGCTGGTGGGACTGACCCCTCAGGCAGGCTAGAGGTGTGACCAGGGCCACCCGGTTGCCAGCTGAAGGACCTTCAGAAAACACACCTTCACCCAGTGACATGTTTACTGGAAGCCATTGCCTCTGCAGGTCTTGCCGACCCGCGGGCGTGCCTGGAGCCATTGCCCGGGCTTGGGCCTGAGCCAAGCCTTCCCGCACCCAGCCCCGGTCAGGCCTCGGCAGGCGGGTCCCCACGGAGTTCCGGAGAAGCCCCAAGGGCCGCAGGCGGAGCTGCCGTGGGTGCGCCCCCAGGCAGCACCCCGAGGAAGTGCTGGCGTCAGCAAGGTCAGCGCCTGCAGCCTCACCTCTCCGCCTCCTCCGGAGCGGCCTGGTCCTGCCTCCGGAGCTCCGTCCGGACTTGGGCAGTGGGTGGGAGCGTCACACTTCCACTCTTGCTGGGGCCTGGGAAGTGACCAGTGTCCCCACAGAAATCTGCCCTGTCCTGTGGGCGGGCACACTGCGTCCTCCAGCGCGTGGGTGCGTCGCTATGACCGCCCTGCCCGGGGCGTGGGCGGGCGAGGGACCGCTCCCCCTGCAGCCTCCGTTGGACTTGCTCAGACTCCACAAGGCATCTGGGAGAGAGTCGCCCGGGGGTTCCCAGTCAGTTATTTCTCGGGGAGGCCACCCAGCTCCGCACGCCGCGCACGGCCCGGGAATAAGCCCAACAGGCGCCCAGACCCGGCCGGGGGCTTGGGCAGGCTTCTCCTCCCCGGCCTTATTGAAGCCCCGCGTCAAGTAATGACGCCAACGTCCCAATTGAGGCCGATGGCCCGGCTGAATCCACAGGAGCTTCCACCAAACTGAGCAACGCGCTCTTCACTGGCAGGAAAAGCAGCCGCCATCCCTTCTGTCCCCGGCGGCAGCTCACCCCGGCGCCACTCAGCGCCGCCTGTGGCCCGGGGACAGACCCTGACAGGCGCCTGTTTTCCCACAGCCCGTGCGCGAAGAGTCGTTTTACAAATTTAAATGGTTGAGGAAAAGGGAGAATATTAATATTTCATGACACCTGAATGTCATATGAAGTGCAAATGCCACTGTTCCCAAAGAAAAGCTTCTTGAGACAGCAGTGCCCGCCCCTGTGCCCGCGACCTGTGACCGCTGTGAGAGCACGGCTGCGCAGCGTGACAAACCTCAAGACACGTGCCCACTCCCCGGCCCTTACCAGGAAGGGAGCGCCCCCCCCGCCCCTCGAGGCTGTTCGACCGCGGACGCCCCGTGAGCCGCCGCGTCCGCTGCGGGCCTGGCATTCGGGGTCCGGTTCATTTCCTCTGCTTGTCTGGCTTCGAAGGAGGTCCGTCCCCCACGCTGGGCAGCGGCCCCGCCCTCCGGTGGCTCCGCTTTCAGCTCCCGGGCAGGGCAGCCGTGGGCAGCTGCGCTCCAGGCGTCTCCAGGAACTACTCGGAGTCCAGTCCGCAGAGGCCTCGTTGACCGTGTCTCAGGTTACATGATCCACAGGAGGCCCTCCAAGCGCGTAGAAAAACCTCTCCGACCCTCTTCCCAACAGTCTAGTGACAAAGAGGCAGAGACAGCGTTTCCTTTGTGGCCTGTTACAGCGTGGCCTCGACCGAGGAGCAGGAGCCGAGGAGGAGCAGGAGGGTCGGCTTTCCTCCCGGCGCGGAATGGCCGCCCAGGGTCCACACCGGGGTTGAGGACCCCGCGATCAGAGTCCAGCGCTGCGTGAAAGCAGGTGGGACTCCCCGCCTCTGGGTCCGGAGGCTGGGACTCACCGGAGAGCCATCGGAGCCGGTAATTGCAGGGTCCTCTTCGAGGCTAACGTTTCATCATGCTGTTTACCTGCAGCGGCGGCCCCAGGGAACCCGTTAACGAGCCGAGCACTCCGCCAGAGCGCGCGCACCTCAGTTGAAACACGTGTACTTTGACTTAGAAACAGTCTCACTAAAAACAGGTGAGGTGGACGTTCTCGGTCCTGGGAAAGTGTGCGAGGTAGAACCAGCGGCCCCCAGAGCGGCGTTACCTGTCTGGGTGGGAGCTGCACAGAAACCCCTGCTGGTGCCTGCTCCGAGCGCGCCCGCGGCGGTGCACCCGTAGTGGGCCCGCGCACCCCCGCCTGCCGGAGACCCTGTCCCTGCCGCGAGCCCGCGGCGGGCGCGGCGTCTGGGCCCGCGCGCGGGGTGGCAGCAGGGCCCTGCCCCGCTGATTTTCAAGCGCCCTGTTGCACAAGCCGCATCTCCGCTTCTTCCACTCCAGCGAAGGGGCGCGCCTGGGCCCGGGAAGGGGGGCAGCTCCCGCCAGGCCACAGGCAGTTCTGCCTGTTTCTTCGCAAATATTTGAAGATGCGGTTTCCTGGCTGAGAGTCTTTGCAGGTGGCAGGAGCGGGCATCGGGAGGACGCAGCTCTGCTTCTAGAGAGTTTGAGGCCCGCTTTGGAAAAGCCGTGGCACCCCCAGCGCCCTGGACGCCCCCAGCCTGTGGCCTCCCCGTCGGCGGCGCCGGTCCTGGCCCTGTTCCTGGCGTGGACGGAGTCAGGGGTGGTCCAGCTCGCAGGCCGGCGGGAGGGAGGGAGGGAGGGCGCGCTGGTCTTTAACCTGCTTGGAGCACTTGGCTCTTTCCCCTTGTTCCTTCCGCCTCTTCCTTAGATTAGCAGCGAGCGCGCGGCGCAGCGATGTCCTGAGGCCTGTGCCGTGGGCCTCCCCCCCACAAACACTCCGCACCGTGTGTCCTGACGACTTTTCCTGGATGCTCTTCAGGAAATGTTCGTTGTCACGCACGCACACTCACACAGGCACGGCTTTGTTCCATCTCACGACGCCTCTGTCCAGAAAGGGAACTGTCCTTACAGAAAAGGTCTGAATGAAAACTTGTAAAACCTGTTCGTAAAAAGACGCTCCACGTTGGCCTCCTTGCCTTTCACGAGCATGAGTACTTTTTAAAAAACACGGTGGTCTCAGAAGACTCATGTGCTATGCCTGCGAATGTCTCTTCCTGATGCTAATTTTTCTTTATTAAACACCTTTCCATTATCTCCTTAGGCAAATTCTCAGACACATGTGGAATTTGCAGTAATGTCACGGTGAACGCCAGTGTAGCCACCAGCTAGGTTCCACCGTTAACATTTTACTGTGTTCCTCCATCTCTCTACCTCCCCCCGCCGGTAGCCATTAGCGCGTCTTTTTTTAAACACATTTCAAAGTAAACTCCAGATACCCCTGCAGCTTTTCCAAAATACTTAGCCTGCCGCCGCCGTTAACGCAGTTTTTTCCCTTGAGCTCGAATGCGCGCACAGCGCCACACACCGGCCACGGCCGGGGGCCTGGCAGGTGCGTCCACCCGTGTAAGCCAAGCCTCTGTGAAGCCAGACCACCTGACCCAGGGCGCGCCTTCCCCCCGCCAAGTCTTGAGTCTTAAATCAAATGTCAAAAGATTGATTTTATACGATTTTCCTTTAATCTCTTCAGAGCCGGGAGACAACATGAGTAACATTCACAGACTAATCCGGTGTGGATCTGCATACAGGGTGAGGTCACGCAAGCCTTCGCCCGCTTTTCCCTCGGGGCGGTTTTGAGCCGTTCGGCCGAGCCTGCCAAGCCGGGGTGGGGACGGCCGCCTTCGTCCCAGCGCTGTGCCCGCGCGGGTGACCTCTGTGCTCCAGGCCGTCCGTGGGTCGCTGCTCCTCCCGTGACGAACGTACGGTCTCCTGACTCTCGTGTGGCGTCCGTTCATGACAGCTGACCCCTCAATCCAGGCCCTCGGCGGCCTGTGGGCACTAGGGGTCCCCCCGCGTCGGCGACCGTACGCCCTGGGTTTCCGGACGCAGAACCGGAAGCCGCAGCCGGGCAGTGCCTTCCCCAGGGTTCCCGCCGCACCAGCGCCCCGGCGGGACTTAGAAGCAAGGCTTTGAACCTCTACCTGGTCCTCTTCAATCCAATTACTTTTCCTCCAAATGTGGTTTTCACCCGACTTGCTGTTAGATGCCGGCGGGTGCAAAAGGTGAGGGAAGCACACTCCGGGCGTCTAAAAGCGCAGGGTCGGTGGGGGAAAGCCCCGACTGCAGACTCCGCCGTCACGGTGCTGTGGTAGCAGCGTGTGGCAGGCGCTCTGAGGGAGCCCGGGAGAGTCTGCGACCCTCGCGGGCTCCGAGGAAAGGCCTGGGGAGGAGCGGCCGGCTGACGTCCGTGAGAAATGACGCGGTGCCAGCCGGGAGCCGCGCACGGTCCAGGCAGCTGCTGCGAGACGGAGGGGCACCCCGCGGCCCTGCCCGCTGCTCCAGAGTCGGGGGGCCGGGAATCGGCGCCCCCAGGAGAGCGCCGTCCTCTCAGAACTCTGGGAAACAGCCCCAGGGGTCCCCCCCCCAGAAGCTCCGTCCGTCTGTGCCCCAGGGGCGTTTCCACCGCTCCCGCCCATGGAGTGGCTGGGCCCCGACGTCCCAACAGGCCGCTCCGCAGCCCTGCCTGCCGCGGCGCCCTCTTGCCTCTGGCTGGACCCACATCGTTCCCACCCTGGCCTGGCTGGGGCCCCCACCCAGGACCTTCCCAGTGTCCTTCTCCGCCCCCCTTGCCACCCTGTATGTGTGAAGCCCAACCGACATTATGTCCGAAGATAGAATTGGAGCTGAAAGAACCCTGTGCCAACGTCATGCCCAGTTCTCTCGTCCCGGAGGAATAACGCGAGGCCAGGATCGGGGCGCCTTACAGACAGTGGCCGTGCGCCTGCGTCCCAGGCCCTTCGGCGTCGTGGTGCCGCCCTCTGATGGCGCGTGACCACGAGTGCCTGGCTTCAGAGGTGAAATCCGGAGCTTTCCGTGGTTCCCAACGCTGCCAAAGAAGGCGGCCCTCAGCGAGGGCCTGGCGCCCTCCTGGATTCAGGCTGCCCCTTTCTCCTACCGCGGGGGGCAGGGTGCGCCTCATGGGGCGCCCCTCACGGGCGGGCTGACGTTTATTGGTCCTGGGACTCGCTGAGACAGGGTTCGAATAACCCCTCCGCCAAAGCAGAACAAAGCAGAACAAAAAGCAGAGAGAGGGGGTTTATCATTTATATGGGTCAATACCAGGAGTTCACTTCCATTTAGTTGTTTGTTTTCCCTACAGTACAAGATATTCAGTTAAAACTTTCCCTCCAATTGGCCATAAATTTTGATGGAAATGAAAGAAGTTCCATTGAGCAAACAGTTCCTGTCAAAGACTCTCATAATGGGGTGCGCGCGAAGAGCGATTTTCACCTGCGCACGCGCACGGCCGTCGTTTCCTTTCAGGCCCGTCTCTGGCTCCCTCGGTTTGGTTTCTGGTTTTTGCCCAGAGTGGGCGGGGCTGTTGGGAAGCATGAAAGGGCCTTGCAGAGCAGCGTCCCTGTGGGTTCAGGGGTCTTTGTCCCAGTTCGCCCCAGCTCTCCAGGACCTCCGGCGGGCCCTCCTGTACCCCCTGCACTCGCCGGCAAGTCCTCCGCAGGTCAGGGCGGGGACAGCTGCCCCGGGCGGCCATGGACCCGGGCGTGGGGCCTGGAAGCGAGAGGCGGGGACCCTGCACCCCGGGAAAAGAGAGGGGCACGCGGAGGACCCGGCACAAGGTGTGTGCGCTGCCACAGACCCGCGGGGACGCTCGCCCGGCCTGGGGTCTCCAGGGTCCCCGGATGCCTTCTCGGGTGGCCCGGGCCCCCCGGGGCGGAGCGTGAGGAGAGCGCCCGGGTCTGCTGCCAGAGCTGGGCCAGAGCATAGGTTGGGCCTCCACCCTGCACGGGGGAGAAGAGGGGCCTTAGCCACGTGACACCCGACCCAGCGCATCGCAGACACCCTGGGCTTCAGCCGCCTTTCCGTTGTTTCCCTTGTTGAAATCAAACCTTGTTTCCACAATTTCCTCCTTCGTTAGGATCCTTAGGAGACAAGCGACAGCCGCTGACGCTGGGTAATTCAAGCGGAAATTCAATTCATTGAGAAGTTAGCGGAGACCCCGGAGAGGCAGAGGGGATGGGCCGGAGCTTGGGCAGGGTCCCTGAAAGTGGCCTCGGGGGCCAGCAGGGGTGGGTGTTTAGCGCCTGCCCCAAAGTCAGAGGGCACGTCCCCGGCTCCGAGGGAGGCCGGGAGGCCTCCTGGTCCCCACGTCCACGCCTGCGCCCCCCACCTCACAGGTGTCGGGGTGGGGGTGTCCTCGCAGGAGAGAGACAGCGGCTCATGACTCGGGGACATTCCTGCGGGTAGTTAATCCCACCTGCCCCGGCAGAACGGTCCTTGGGCGGCCTAAACGCGTAGGCGCGTGGGCGTTCACACACAGCTCTTCCTGCGCTTCTGCATGCTTGACATTTTGCACAAAATGTTGGAGAAGGAAATCAAAGATGCATGGTCTGCAACGCCAAACTGCCTTAGAGTGAAACCCCAGCTCTCGGGTCGGGCCTGTGCCTCGGTTTCCCCGACTGTGAAAGGTAACCTACGGGGCTGTGAAAAAAATGTAAGCGTCAGTATTTCCAAAGAGCCTGGAAAAGTCGTTAAAACAAGAAAGGACTAGGTTCTGTGGGTTCTGTGTGTGTGTGTGTGTGTGTGTGTGTGTGTGTGTGTGTTCAATTGCAAAATAAAATTGGACTATTGGGTGTTTTCTTTTGTTTTTACCTAAAATAATATGAAGTGAAACTTTTAAAAAAATCTTACAGATAATTTGTGCCTCTGAACCCCGGAGGGATAATGCGGACAGGCGCGGCGGGGGGGCTCTCGGCTGGTCGGTGGCCGCGCAGGCCTGCGAGCCGCGCCTCCAACCAAGAGGCCCCTGTTCCGGCCGGCCCCCCGGCCTTCCCCTGCAGGCGGCGGCAGGGAGGAAGAGTCAGCAATTTAGGTTACGCTATCCTTTTTCGTGTAAGTTAATTTAATATTGTTTGGTGCATTTAAGTTAAATATGATGGAATTTTTTCAAGTCTGAATGAATTTCACGTGCTCAAATGAAAATGAATTACCATCGGTGTAATTTAATCCAACAAGCATGGAAATAATTCAATAAATTGTGCTATTTTGATATTACTATATAGTCATATTGAGATAGAGTAGAATAAAAAAAAAAAGATAGCTTGTTTTTATATAAAACCAGCCCATTCTCCTCTTGGTTCCTTTGGTGCTGGGAGGAAAAGAGACTTTAACGAATGGGCTTCAGCCTGGGAAGCTGCCGATACTGCCATCGCCCAGGTCATTCTGTAGCATTTCATGTGTCAAAGTCGCAGCGGGTCCACCTTAGAGTGACTACTTACTGAAAAACGAAAGCTAGTGACGTACAGTCGAAATACATGACTAAGTCCGGTCTTCGTTACCTACCGTAAAAACAACAATCATGACGACAACGTATCTTCATCTGCTACGCACATGATAGCATTTTTAGATAGAAACAATGAGTGTCCGACACACGGCCATCATTTATATCCAAATACTACATAAATATTTGGACAATACAAGGAATGTAATTACTTGTAAGATGCTGAAGCGACAAGTAACCATATTGTCCACGAGCAATGGCGACAAATACTAGGACAGACGGTGATACAGGAACACGTAGGAGACCGCCCCCCTGGGAGGGCACAATACCTGCTCCCGATTTTTGAGAATTAGGTTATCTATCTTCCATGACTCTGCAGAGGCCCTGGGGGAGAAGCTGTCCCCTTCTGTGACAAGATGGTGAAGTTTTAATAAAGAAACCCACTGGTGTGGGCCCGAGGCTCGAGCGCTGGGGCCTGCGGTCCCAGCCCGTGAATACTGAAAGCCTGAAGTCCGAGGCCGCGGGCCCGTCCTCGGGAGGCGGACCTTTCCCTCCTTCGCAGGCGGTGCTCGCAGGCCCAGGGCGACCCCTGGATTTGTTCCTGGCAGGAAAACATCGCGATTTGTTGTAGCAAGTGCACAAACAAAGTGTTTTGGTTGGAATTGTATATATACAAGGAAGAAGCTCTCCATTCCTCATGTCCGATCTTCTACAGGGAGAGCCTTTCAGGGTAAACCCCATTACGAGCGGCCGGCCGGCTGCCTGCCTGCGGTCGCCTTGCAGGATCGAGTGTCCCTGTTCCAAGGGCTGGCTGTCCCTCCTCGAATCCCCTGGGTGACACCCGGCATGTCTCAAGTGCCCCGCCGACCACGTCCCCCAGCCAGCGCGTCCGCTCTGCTTAGACACGGATGGTGTGTTTGACACCCGGTCCTCACAGGTGCGGCCCCGCCACCTGAGGACAGCCCAGCAGACATGCGTGTCTTGTTCCCAAAGGGCAAACCTAATTTTGTTGGCAGAGAGAGCGGTTCCCGTTAGAATAGGAGTGGGCACATACCTGGCGGCGGCTGCTGTTATGTTAAAAGGGACCAGATCACAGCCTAGAGTGTTCTCAGCCTGGCACACCCTGGAACCGTCTGGTGGCGGCTGGGTTGGTTGGGTGACGCCCTCTGGAGACCCGCGTGCGCAGCTGGTCTCAGGCCAGGACACGAGGTTTCCAGATCAGCCCTCTTCGCAACGCTCTAAGATGAGTAACTTCACCTATTAAAAGATGTCTTCAACAATTAAAGAATTACTGAAATTTCACAGCGTGTGTTTCTGCAGTTGTCACTGGTAATAGCCCCCTTTGTGAACATAGGTGATCATCACGTGTACACCTGCTTACCTTTCTTCTGGAAAAGTCATTGATGAACATTAAATTGCTGGCACTAGCTATATGCGGCCCATATTATAATGAAAAACACAGTTAGTGAACACATGGTCTAGCAGAAATTTCTTGTGAGGGTTTCCGTGCATCACAACTGCACATTTCAATACGGAGGATTTGGGTGTCCAGTCGTGCGGTCCGTGTGGCTTTTGCTTTGTGACTCTCCGTGCTCCTTGTGCAGACCTCATCAAACTGGAGACAGCGCCGCGGCTAGCGGCAGCCACCTCGGGCAGGCGGGCGTCAGCGTTCGCAGACTGTCTCCGTGGGCCAGACGCAGGAGCCACTGGAGAGGAAGAGGAGACTCAGGAGTCGCTGCAGCCGCGCATCGCGGCGCTTCCGTCCTGGCCTGCGCCGTATATGGGTAGTTACAAGTGGGCCCAGAATTTCTTGTTTCCATCACTAGGGCAATTTCCTTTTTCCTGAGAGCTGTGACACCGTGACTTGGTCTTTTGTTTTCCTGCTTTGATGAAGGAAATTATTATTTTTTTTTTGTAGCAGAAGGACAAAAGATAAACGTTAAAAGGTGTCCGTTGCAGCCATTTGCCAGCATGGAGAAAGCGTCCGATCTTGTGCTCTGTCTTTAACTCGTGTTAGATATGATTTTATCTTCCTGGCCACCCATGGGTCTGTCACAGATTAATTAAATGCTTCATTTCTTTTATCTAATTGAGACCATTCTTGTCTCTGATAATTTCATAAAGTTTGTTACAAAGGAAAACGCTTTGTGGGTCACACACACACACACACACACACACACTCGCACACCACACCACCCCCCGACCCCCGAGCCCTGTTTTGCCGTCCCTGTTGCAAAGGCCTTCCGGACACCACACAGGGGCCGTCCCCGCTGGAAGAGGCCAGTCTCTGCCTCTGCGCACTCACAGCGTGAAAGAGGACTTGACCCCAAGCTTCAAAGCCGAGGCGGCGGCCGTACCGGCAGGTGCGGCGGGCGCTGGATCCGTCGAGGAGCAGGCCACACCCCGGACGCGTGGGAACCGGACCCACGTGCTGCTCGCTCAGCCCAAAGAGGTCGGCCGCTTCCGAACAAGCTCCTCGAAGCACAGGCCTTCAAGGCTGCTGTCAGCTTTTGGTGGCTTCCTCAGCCCAAGTAATTAGCACACAGAGCAGGAGGTCGCCCGCCCAGAAGCCTGCAGGGGTCCGCGAGCACCGGAGTGAGCGGAGCCCGCCCGGGCGGTGCGGCACGGGCCTGGGTTGGACTGGGGGCGCCCGGCGGGCTCACGGAGCGCTGGCCGCCGCTGCCTCGCGGGCCGCGGGCCCCTGCCACCAGGGCCCCGGCGGTTTCAGGGAAGCTAAAATCAGGATTTTTTTTACTTTCAGTAAACTATTAAAGTGGGTTGAAACTAGAAATTAAGTACAAGAACAAAACTGAAAAACCCAAACACGTGAGGGCTAAGTAACAAGCTATGAAACAGGGAGGACAAGGAGGAAATCAGAAGACGCCTTGAAAGAAACAACAATGAAACCCCCGCCCCCCAGACCTGTGGGCCCCAGGGAAGCAGCTCAACGAGGGGGTCACGCAGCAGCTCCAGCCTCGCTCAGGACGCGGGAAAGCCAAGAGTCAGACAGTCCAACTCCGCAGCTGAAGGACCCAGAGCAAGAACAGCAAACAAAGCCCCAAGAGCGTAGGAGGAAGGAGATAACAAAGATCAGAGCAGAACTAAACGGCATACAAAGCTAAACGGAACCAAGAGCTGGTGTTGCGGAAAGATAAACAAGACTGATGGACCTTGGATCAGATTCATCAAGAGACAGAGAGAGAGAGAGAGAGAGGGGACCCAAATAAATAAAATTGGAGATGAAAAGGGAGAAGTACCAACTGACACCACAGAAGTAAAAAGGATTGTAAGAAAATATTATGAACAACTGTATGCCAATAAACTGGACAGTCAGGAAGAAATGGATAAACTCCTAAGAAACAAACGAGCTTCCAAAACTGAATCAAGAGACGCGGAAAATCAGAACAAACTGATTACAACTAATGACATTGAATCAACAGTCAAAAACTCCCAGCAGACAAAAGTCCTGGACCCGGTGGTTTCACAGGTGAATTAGACCAAACATTCCAAGAACTAACTAACACCTATCCTCATGAAACTACTCCAAAAAATTCAAGGCGGGGGAAGACTCCCCAGCTCACTTTACGAGGCCAGCAGTATCCTAGTTCCAAAAGTCACCCACTGAGGTTCGGAACGGGGGCCAGGCAGGCCTCGCGATAAAAGCTCTGGAAAGAAAGAGAATCGCGGGGCAGCACCACAGCTCCTCGGGGCCACGGCTCCGAGCGGTGGCTCCGCAGAAGCACAAGGTCGAGGGGGCCCGTGGGATCGCTGACAAAAGATCGAAACCGCAGATGGTCATCCCTCAACACAAAGATTCTGTTGTAATTAAAAGCGTCATCAACCTTACCGAGAAACCTGCACCGATTTTCAGGGAGACAAAGATCACGTACTCAAATCAGCAGCAGCATCGTGGGGATGTGACCCGAGGCCAGAGCATTGTCTGCCACCCACACGCCCCATCCCGCCCGCCTCCCGGGAGCCGAGCCCCGCCCCACGCCCACGCCCACGGCTCTGGTGACAGAACCCGTGCCTTGTTTGCATGTGGAAGGCGGCAGACACCTAATTGCAGAAAGGACATTGTGAGTCTACCTGTTACCATTCTGATCTTCAAAGCCGACACAGTGTTCAGTCACGAAGGGAACTGCTGTGGTTCTGAGCAGTTTCGATCTGTTTCAATCTGTTCAGTGTGTGACCGGTCAATCAGATAAAATTAGCACCCCCGAATAAGACGACGTAAACAAGTAATTACAAGGCCCCTTTAAGAGCAGGGGTTGCTCTTAAATCACACTGCCGTGACGTTAGAATGAAAGGAAGGGTTATAATCCCTGCCAAATTTAGCTGAATGTTTTCAGCCTCTCCCCAAGCACGCAGTGCCCCGGAGGGGCGGCTGGAAGGGCCGTGGCCTGGCTTCTGCAAAATTCAAACGGAGAGTCCGTGTGTTAGACCCGTTTGCTGCTAAACGTTGACGTTGAGTCTGTTCCATCTTCCGGATTTTATAGAGGACGTGGTGCATGCCATTTGTAAAACAGTTCAAATATTAACAGTTAAGTATTTCAAACACAGTTCAAATGAGGATTTTTTTTTCTCACCCATCGGCATATATCCTGACTTTATTTTTATATTAGTTCAGAGGTAAACTTGAAATTAAGGAAACTCTACTACATATTTTTATCATTCTGCACATTTATTTTCTTTACCGTAGTTTGCCATGTATAATGGGCACCCAGGTTTCTGTGTGCATCGTACATGGATTATCATACCCATTATTATATCCATGTGTAATGCACATCCTTATCGTTCCCTCAAAAGTTTGGGCAAGAAAGTGCACATTGTACATGACAAAATGCAAAGCGGAATTCAGCGGACTGTCAACCCTGAGATCGGCGTCGGGCGAGAGAGAAGGAGGGCGAGACGGAGCCTGGGAGAGGCGCGGGGAGAGAGGTTCCCGCCGGCTCAGGGTGGACGTGGATCCTGAGGGTTAGAAGAATAACCTGGAAGCTTCTCTTTCCCCTTTCAGTTCGAGCACGTTAAATAGCCCGGGACTCTGCCCCTGCCTGCAGAGCGGGACCGCCCTCTCGCTGCTCTGCCGGAGGAGCCAGGCAGGCGCTCTGCTTCCTCGGGGCGCGCGCCATTCCTGTGGGCCTATCGACCATCCCTCTGCACAGAACTGAGACAGACAAGCTCCTCGGGTTCCTGACTGTCCTCCGTGTCTGTGGCGGGTCGTTGCTTATTCTGTGTGTTGGGCTTTTGTGCCTTGTTTTTATATGACATTGTTCAACCACATAACCATTACTTGTTTTCTAATTGGTTTTTCTTTTTTATCTTTGTTTTCTTCCCTTATTTGTTGGTGTTACTAGTCTTTTACTTTGTTCTCACATACTTAGTACATTTATTTCATTATATTAAAGAATATAAATGTTCTGCTAAGAATCGCTTGTACTGGGTTATATACGTTTTATGTGACTTTTTTGCTATATTTAGTCTGAAAATATTCTGCAGGGTTCACTGTAATTTTCTTCTCCATCTTTGATTGTTTTTAATTTCCAAGTGTGTTTTTTCCTAGTTTGTGCCTGGTCTATTTTTTTATTTGGAACTTTATTTAGCGCGCGTGTCTAACGCAGTCATTTGCCGCGACTGTTACATGGGCTCATGAAAAGCGGTCCATTTTCCTTTCTGTCTGGCGGGCGTAGTGTTCTGTACGTAGATTACCTGCCTTTCTATCCATGGATCTATCTCAAGTAGATATTACTTAGAATTATATTATCTAGGAATCCTGTGTACTTAATTTTTTTCCCTCATTTGGACAGTCTCACAGAGAAAGAGACAAATCAATGGTTCCTGGTATTAATGTTTCGTATCTTTCTCCTATAGCTCCTGCAGTATTTCTTTGTAACTGCTGCTGTTATTGTACACCTATTAATAACTATATCTTCTTTGCGGACAGGACCCTGTACCATATAAAGGTCTCCCCTGCAGGCCATTTGCTTCAGCCTTGTCTGATGCTAACATGGTCGGCCCTGGGCCCTGTCTATTTCATTGATTGAGAAGACACTTGTCCATCCCATTATTTTTAACAAGTTGTGGCCCTTTTATTTAGGGCTTAATTGGGCTTTGCCCGGTGATTCAAACTGGGAGTATCTTTTTTAAATCATTCTCTTACATTTTATTAATATAAAATTATTGCTTGGTCTTCATTTCATATTTTAACAGGGTGGCCAGTTTTGTCATCTAAAAATATTTCCACACATAGTATGTGATTTTTTGGTAGGTGTGTTTGTTTTGATAATTTAGAAACCTTTCATTTTGGTTCTAGTCGTTGTCTCTATGATGATAGTGCTGTCTAATGTAATGAATCATTTATTTCTTAGAGTAGCATTTTTTGACTTTGTAACATGACCAGTGGAATCACTGTTTCTGCTTCTTGATTCCTTCCCCCTTCCCTCCAGCGTCTCACTATAATGTGCTATGTAGGTGAGTTTTGTGTTCTTTATACCCTTACACCATAAAACGAGTGGCTTAAAAAAAGAGAAACGTGTGTTTTCCTCACAATTCTGGAGGCTGGGAACGTCCAGGCCAGGTGCAGGCTGACTCACCGGCCGGCAAGGGCCGACGGCTGGCCCGCGGGCTGGGGCTTCCTTGCGGGGTCCCCGCCGAGCCGAGCGGGACCAGCGGCTCCAGGACGTGTCCGCTGTCCGGGCGGCCGCGCTCTCGGTTTAACCCCGATCACCAGCTGACCCCAGAGGCGGCCGCAGGGGAGCTTGCGCCTCCGCGTAGGAACTGCGGGCGGCCCCCGCCAGCCCACGGCACCCCCGGCTCTGTTTTTTAATACAGCGATTCAGTTTAACATTCCAAACACATAGTCATTTAAATTTACCTCAACGGCACCTCTTCGCTTCGCACCCCGGAGGTTCCTGCAGGGAGGTAAACTCCCCCGCGCTCATCACTTGCCAGCATGTAGCTCACCGGTTTGCCGTGCGCTCACGGCGTCTTGCCGCTGCCACCGCGGCTCCGTCGCGTGTTATGCAGACAGAGGTCGCTGAGGCCTGATTGTCAGTTTAGAAGGACCTTTCAAGGGTAGCGCCCGCCTAGCGCCTGGGAACCGGAACGTCACTGGGGTTGCCGCTGCCCCGGCGGGCGGGCCGGCTCGCTGCTCCTGCGCTGCGTGTGCAGACGGCGGGGTCCGAGCCGCATGTCTGCCGTCCCTCCGGGGGTCTGGGCGTGGGCTCCGTGCCAGTCACAGGCTGCCCAGGTGACCGGTCCCGGTGGGAAGCCAGGGGCTGAATCTCTAGAGACGTCCCTGCTGGACGGCCTCTCAGGGGGATTTTCACATGCGCGGCCGTGGCGTGAGTCCGCCGGGAGAGGACTGGGAAGCCGGCCCTGGCGTCTGCGGCCCGTGCCGCGGCCTGCGCCTCCCCCCGGCCGAGTCCGCTCTGGATCCTTTCCTGCTGTGACATCGGGCGCTGCACCCACGAGCACTGATGTGCTGGACCAGTGCAAGGCCCCCCGGCACGTCCCGGAGCCCGCGCGGCTGTGGAGACCCCTGAGGTGGGCTAGACGCGGGAGCTCCGCCGCCCGAAGGTCCCCCCAGCAATGCCCAGGTGCCCCCCTTTCTCCACATCCTGGCCGGCTTATTACTCTCTGTTTCTTATGTAGTCTGCCTAGTGGGTGTGAAGTGGCATCTCAGTGACTTGTATTTCCCCAGCGTCTAACGCTGTTGAGCATCTTTTCATGTGCTTCGCTGCCCTTGGCATATCTGTTGTTTGTTGTTAGGTTTTGTTCCTTTTCTTTTTTTTAGAAGAATCTATTCAAAGCCTTTGCTTGTTTTTTTTAATTGGGTTCTCTTATCACTGTTCAGTTTATAAGAGTTCTGTACATATTCTCAGACTATGGTCAGGTATGATTTGCAAATATTGGCTCTCATTTCGTAGCCTATACATTTTAAGTACTTCATAGGGGTTGGTTGTAATTATGTTTTTTTAATCATCATAACTTCCCATCTTAACTAGCCTTTTTCCAGTTCACCAAAACAGTCTCACTGATGTTACCTGCATAGGCATTATTTTCAAAGTTATTTTCCCCGACCCTGTAACTCTTGCTACGTGGGGAGCCCACTGAATTCCCTTTAGTGGCCAAGGCTTTTTACACATGTCAGTAATTACCCGTGAAAATGATATAAGTATCTCTGTCGCAGGCTGGAAATGTTGCCTGAAGTAGACGCCTACCAACCCTCACCTGCCAGCCCCCGCCTCCCCTTTGAGAAAAGAGGACCGATTGCTCAAATCCGACCTCAGGGTACCTGCTCTGTCAAGAGCCCAGGGGTTCAGTGGCGGATGGTTCCTTCCCGTTTGAGGGCAGCCGCTACCCAGGCAGAAGTCGCTGTCTCCCCGGACCATTTTATAGCGACTGCCTTCTGCCACTGCAGCCTGTCGTCCCGCTGACTTGCGGAGAGCACCGAACAGTAGGGGTAGTTGTGCTGTTTGAAGTGTGCTTTCTTTTTTTAAAATATTTTTAAAACTTTTTTTAAAAAATGTATTTATTTTTAGAGAAGGAAAGGGAAGGAGAAAGGGAGGGAAACATCAATGTGTGGTTGCCTTTCGTGCGCCCCCTGCTGGAGACCTGGCCTGCAATCCAGGCCTGTGCCCTGACTGGGAATCGAACCTGAGACCCTTTAGTTCACAGGCTGGGCCTCAATCCACTGAGCCAGCCATACCAACCAGGGAAAACTATGTTTTTGTAATTACTTTGCTACTGCAATAAACATATCCTCCCTAATTATTCATTTTTCCTTGTCATTTTAGCAGTTTTACTTTCCGTTTTGCGACTTCTCAAGCCCCTGAAATACCTTGAAGAGCCTTAGCTAGAGTTACTCTATATAGAGTTGTTCTGAAGTTTCTAATATGAGCCAAGCAGTTTTACTTTGTTTCTGAAGTCAATGTAGACGCACATACGTGTATTTAGAAAATGATAGGCTCACACTGGGTCAGGAACTTTGACCCCGGAATCCACAGTCACCTCCGGGAAGTCTGTGGATTCCCTCTCGTGGCTATCGGTCGCTCTCCGCCTTCTTGCTTGGGGGTTCTCTGACTCAAAAAGTGATTTAAAACAAACCAACAAACTGCTGAATAGACTAGGTACTGTCTCAGGCCTGGCCAGATCAAGGTTTGGTGGTTCTTCCTGCAATTCACCTGGGCACAAACTGGGCAGAGAAAGATGCGCCATGAGGGGAGGAGGGGCCTTGTCTGTCCGTAGTCCTGTGCCGTCAGCACGTGGGACCGAGAATGTGCTCCGAAGCCATTCCTTGAACGAATGAGTGAATGAATGAGTGAGAGAGAATCCCTCTGCAGAGGAATGCAATGTTTCTAACATCAGAAACAGGGTTCATAAAGCTAAGACTCTATTTTAAAATAGAATGAAAAGTAAATTCTCCTACTAATTTCAAAAACTGACTTGTTTATTGTTTGGATTGTTTAGATTAACTTGACCGGGGAAGCGTTGGACAGTAATATTAGATGAGTCTCAAGTGCACGCACCCGGAAGGCATCATCCGGATGCTGCGTTGCGTGCCCGCCACTCAGAGTCAAGCCTCCGTCCCTCACCATAAATTGGACCCCTTTGCCCTTCCCCCGTTTTGGTCCGGCAACCACCATGCTGCTGACTGGGTCTGTGAGCTTCCGCGGGTTGGCTGGCTGTGTGCGTTCACTGGTTTTCAGTTTTGTATCGCACCCCCAAGTGAAATGGTTCTTGACATTTTCTGTCTGACTTGTTTCACTTAGTATCACAGTCTCAAGCTCCATCCTCGTTGTCACAAGTGGTCGTATTTCCTCTCTTCTTGCAGGCGAGTAGTATTCCGTTGAATATATGCACAGAAAAAGGTGCTTTTCCTGATAGCATAAACCTCAGCTAGTTCTCCAAAAGACCTCGCGGAAGCACCGAGTTCCGCTGTGAACAGCACTTGGCAAGCAGCAGGGGCATCTCACCGCACACCCCGGCTGCGCCGCGCACCGGCTCATGCAGGCTGGCAAGTGGTCCCCTCCTTCCTTAGCTCGTCCTTGAAGGATGCACCGGATTCCAGCAGAGTGGCGGGGAGAATGGGGCGGGCTGGGGAGCAGAGGCCACGCGGGCTGCGGCTCTGTCTTCCCAGAGCTCACGGGCGCTGGTCAAGGAGATGGGGCCTCACCGCCGCCCGGCAGGGCCGTGCCCAGTGCATAGCGTGTTTGGGGGCCAGAAGGAAAGGCCATCTCGTTGGAGGGGGCATCTGATCCCTGCCGAAAATAGAGATCTCTCCTGGGTTTGTTCCACCTTGCGCTCTGCTTTTTCTGATGTTATTGAGGTAGAAACACCATGATATCAAAAGACAGAAGCCGGTCAAAGGCATTGCTGTGCCCTTTGTTCCATCTCAAATGCAGGCGATACCATGTCCTCCGCAGCCCCGGCTGAAGCCCCGGCTGAAGGTGACCTTTGATTTGGACGGGAGGCCGGGCCTGAGTGTGGGCCTCACTCCCCGGCGGCCGGGGGAAGATGAAAGGTGGGCCGTGAGCAGCGTGCACGGGGGTTCTCAGGGCCGGGCAGGCCGCAGGCTTAGGGGGCAGGAGGTCAGGAGAGGGAAGCGGGCTGGCCCACCGTGTTGCTTTCCTTGAGGCAAAACGTTGGTGGCTGTGGCTGCTTACGTTCAGGCAATGTCGGCTGCACCTGGACCGCCGAGGGGCAGCTGTGTCTGCCCACCCAGCAGAGAAGGACGACAGAGCAGGGAGGCTTCGCCCTGAGTCAGAGACCCCAGCGCGGGACCTGGGGACGTTATGCTCGTCCTTCTTGTGCAGGGTGCCAGGTGGTGTTCTCCGCCGGGACAGGCATTCCGGCAGCCCTGAGAGGTCGGCGCCAACACAGGCTCCATTGCCCAAGTGAGAGCACAGGGAGACGCCGAGCGGAAGCCGCTTGCTCGGGGCCCCCGAGCGGGAGGGCGGAGGGGGGACCCCGGAGGCTGTGGTCCGGTTCCTGCGCGCGTTTCATCCCGGCGCTGTAAATGCCTCCCGGCGCTCGGCGCGTTCTCCCTGAGGCATCGGGCAGGAACCACGCGCCCGGCCTCCGTCCGCCCCGTGAGAGAGGGCGGGGAGAGGCCTCGCCGCGGGGCTGGGGCACGTCGTCCTGTGACGCGAGGACACAGCGCTGACGCCCGCCTGCGCCCCTGCGGAGCGGGCTGAGGACTCCCCGTGAGTCCGCCCTGGGAGGCACTCTGGGTGCTGCTGCTCCCTCTGTGGCCACCAGGGGGCGCGCCCCGCTCACTGGGCTCCAGGCACGGGCTGCCCCGGGAGGGGGGATGGGGGAGGAGAGACCCCTCCCATACACCCACCGGGTTTGTCCCCTGACCTCTCGGATCCACCAGCGCCTTCTCCTCAGGGGCGTCTGAGATCACAGCGCCCCCCCCCCCGCGACTTCCTCTGCCCTTTCTTTCACTTCATAGCCCAACCACCTGGCCACACACTACGCAGCTGGCCGGCCCGCCTCCCCCGCCGGGAACGTGCGCCCTCCGAGGGCAGGTGCCTGGCCCCAGCGCGTCTGTCCGGCCCGCAGCGTGCTGGCTGTGGCCGGGCACATCGCGGGGCTCCGCGGATACGCGCCGGATGAAGGAGCGGTGTTCACCCCGCGGGTGAACGCTTTGGCGGTGACTTCCTGCCCTGTCGGGATCTGGGGGACGCAGGCCGGTGTCCCCGTCGTAAAGGCGGGGAAGCGCGCGGCCACACCCTGCGCCCCGGTCGCAGGCGCGTGGGAAGGGGCCCAGCAGCGCTTGCGAGGGGGTCGGAGAGGGCAGCCCAGCTCCCGCCGAGGGCCAGCGCCTCAGTGGACGTGCCTCGAACCTGGCCCGGCTTGCCTTGGGAAGCCGGCACAGCGTCTCCCCGCCTTTTACGAGCCGGTGAATCCCAGTCAGCGCCTGTGGGCAGCCCGGTGTCCCTTCGCAGAAGGAGCTCGTGCTGTGTGTTCGCCCAGTCGCTGCGCTCGCCACTTTACCTCGTCACAGGAGGAGAGCGAAAAGGCACGGAGCCCAGGACAGTCGCCGGCCGTTGGGGAGGGAGCGAGTCCTCTTCTGTGGGACGCTTTGTACGGAGAAAACTCAGGGGCCATGCATTCTTTCGGTACGTCAGTGTGCTGGTGACGCCAAGAAGGAGCAGCTCTGTCGTGTGACAGGACCGATCACAGGTAGAGCACACGACCAACGCACGCACCCGCCCGCGTCTCGGGAGAGGGGAGACTTCCATCTACTTCCTGCTGAGCAGACCCGGGAGCCAAACGTGGACGGCACGGACGGTCCCCCTTCCGAGTGCCGAGACGATGGCGCTTCTCCTGCGTGTCCCTGGGTGGCAGCGGGCCAGCCCCGCTCTTGTGCAAACTGGGGAGTGGAGGGAAACGGCGGCACCAGGAGAAACATTCCGCTGGTGACGAGAGACTCAGCAAAGTGGCCGGAGCCCCGCCCCGCGCCCGTGTGGCTCTGGGTCAGCGAGCCCCCGACCTCTGAAAACCTGTGTTTCCTCTCCCCAAAAACAGGGTTGGATTGAAATCAGAAGCCACTCACATTGATGACCTCAGTCACCACATCGGACTCTCCTGTGTCATTTGCTGGTGACACTTGGGGGAGGGGGGGCAGTGGCCACCAGGTGCGCGGCTGCGATCCCGGGAGGGACCAGCCTCCAGCCACCGTCCCGCAGCCGGGGGGCAGGCTGGCTTGTCTCCGGCCGGCCTTCCTCCCCTCTGAGGGGGCCGAGCCAGGGCCGGGGCGCAGTGCGTCCTGCGGTCAGTGGGGCGGGGCCCCGCGTGTCCCTTCCTGCCGCAGAGCCCCCCGTACTGTGCTTTCCGTGAGGCGCGGCGGTCGTTGTCCTCGCTCTCCGTGCCTCGGAGCAGGAGACACCGAGGTTGTCTTCTGAGGGGGGCGAGCCAGGGGCTGATGCGTGGTTCCCCCGCGCCGTCTGCCCGGCCGAGCGCGCGCCTGCCCACGCCGAGGGGCTGGCGTCGCGTGTGCTGCTCTGTCTGGCGGGGCTCGGGCCGCAGAGGGAGGGGCACGCAGAGCAGAGGGCCGGGCCGGGTGTCCGCGCCGACCTCCGATGCCGGCGCCCGCGTCCCGCCAGGAGACTGGTCCCTGGAGCCCTGGGCCTGCCGGACGTCCTCTCAGTTTCCATCGCCCCCAACTTCAGGGGGACCCACGCCCACCAAGCGCGTGCCCCAGAAAGGGGCAAACGCGGGCCCGGGCCCGCGGCTCCTGCCCGCAGAAATATGTCGCCCATGTCCTGTGGAGCCCTTCACGCTCCCTGCCCTGTACGTGGCACCGCGACGCCCCTGCCCCCAGGTCACCCCCGGTCGGCAGGCTGGTGTGTTTAAGCACAGGCGGCACAGCCACCTCACTCCAGAGAGACGGCGCAGAGGCTCATGGGCGTGACTGAGGGGCCACAGCCCACACGACAGGAAGGGGCCACCTGGCAGGGTCCCGTGTCCGGGCAATTGGATGCCAGGAAAGGCGGGGGCCCGAGGGGAGCCCAGCGCAGGTGCCGGCAGCAGCGGTCCCTCCCAGAAGGGCTTCAAGCAGACGGCTTCAGAGGAAGTGAGACTCACTGGGTTCACTGGGAGGGCGGGCGCGGCGTCCCCCCAGCCACCCAGCAGCTGGGCCGTCCAGGGTCACAGCCTCCGTCGCTCCGCGGCAAGCAAGCCTCCGGAGACCGGGCAGGCCCGTGGAGTCACTAGCGCCTCCTGTCGCTCAGAAGAGTGTACCCTCGCTAGCGTGGAGCTGGGGACGCGGCCGGGCCGGGACGGAGAGGCAGGCCCAGCCTGGGAGCGAGCAGCCGCCGCCGCCCTTCCCTCAGCGAACAGTTCCAGCAGCCCCCCACCCCGTCTTTCTGCAGCGGGGGCTCCTGCCCGGGGACCACCTGTGGCTGAGGAACCCAGGGTGCACATTTGGATGCGTGGGTCTGGCCCCCCTCCGCATCGAATCAGAATTTGGGGCAAAGGAGACGCAGCTCGGTACTCATTTTTAACTGACTCCCAGCAGCATCTCTTTGCATACCGAGGGTGCACAGGAGCCATTAAAGGCATCGCTGCCATTGGAGATTAATGATCGTCTCACAAGGCCATTAGCGTGGAGGAATTCGGCTGGAAGCTGCGTGTCTGGAACGGATGAGCAGGCAGTCCTGCCCATTTCCTCCAACAGGAAAGGGTGTCCCGTGACAGGGAAGGGCACAGAGACCACGTCGTGATGGGGCTTGTCACGTGCGTCAAGAAATCTGCTCACGGGGGCCGACTCCCAGGGAACAGGGGGCCCTGGGAGCGTCCAGGTCGAGGGGGAGACCCGGAGGTGGCAACAAGGTCCCGGGAGGGGTCCTCTCCTGCCTCATTGCCGGGGACCCGCACACGCGCACTTATGCCCGAGTTCCCTCAAGACTCGTCCCGAGGGGGATGGGGACAGAGACCTGGGATGCGAGGGCCACCGAATGAAGTCACTGGTTTGCGCTTTCCCGTGGGCCCGGTTCCGAGGGGTGTCCCTGAGCTGCAGCTGATAGAGAGGCTGACGTTCGCTATATAGAGGCCACCGTTTGCTCACGGGCACAGGCACGGGCACCGGGACAGCCTATGGGGACAGCCAGCCCTGGTCCCAAAGCTCGACGAGGCCCTCGAAGCTCGGCCAGCCGCCTCCCGTTGGCTTCCTTTGAGGCCCGTCCTCCTTGGCCGGATCTCTTTGAGGGCCTTCGGAAAGCCCGGCACCGCCACCAGCAGCCCGGGCCAGAGCCGGGCTTTCTGCCCAGCTGCGGCTGCGGCCCCGGCTGGGAGTCGGAGCAGCCAGACCCGCGTCCTGTACTTACAGATGGTTTAGCCCGGACGTGGGCCGCCGGGGCCCGGGCCGCACTCACCTGCCCCTCCTGGCGTGCACAGAGGGTTTTAGTCCGCCCAGACCATGAAGGGGAGAGAGCGGGAGCTGGTTCACCCCAGACAGGGTGGGGCCTTCTTACCTTAACAAAGAGCGACGGGTCCTGAGCCGACGAAGCCATGCCGGCAGGGACGCAGCCGTGAGCGGGCGGCGGCCGGCCCGGCCAGCTCACCCGGGCTTCTTCGGCCGGAACCGCCAGGGGCGCGTGCGCGTTCCTCTGCTCCCATTTGTGCTCATCGGTCAGCAGCGGCGTCTGTGCGTGTAAGTTCGCTGGGGAGCGAGAGCGGCGCCCAGGGGTGATCTAGGGCAGCAAACTCGGCTGCGTGGCAGCGGCAAAGCGGATACGTGTGTGATGACGCGTTTGCCAAACCCACCCAATCATACAGCGCCAAGAGGGGCCCCGGTGTGAGCGGTGGGCCCGACTTAACGCCAACGCCCCCCTGGCTTACTGACCGCAGCGCGCACGCTGCCCCAGCAGCGCCAGGTGTTGGCGAAGGGCACACTGCGAGCGGGGCCCTTTCCGTGTGTTCTGCTTTGCTTCCCGTTAACCTAAAACATCTCTAAAAATAAGAGTCTATCGGTTAAAGCGACAACGTCAGCTGTGCTTATCTGGCGATCGGTCCCCCTAGGATGAACAGCCCTCAAGGGCAGGCAGGCGTCTGCTTTGCACACCGGTACCCTGGCATTCACACGTCGACTCTGCGAAGGCCCACAGACTCCCATACGAAGCCATTTGGGTCAGAAATGTTCGAGCATTAAGGATTTTTCAGGTTTTAGAAAAGAAATAAGACCCACGCAGCATGCCCGGTATTATATAACATCCCCGCCGAATCTGGGTCAGCGCTCCACAATCCAACACATTTATAACCCTGCAGGAAGGGAAAAAAACACACCATGAATATTCACGCGAAGGCTATATATAGCCCCACATCGGTTCAGGTCAGCTCTGGCCGCCACGTGAGTTACAAAGCATCTGCGTTTGTTGAGAATTCATTTTTCTTTGCATAACTGGGGCTGGACGTCACAGCCACCCAATTACTCATTTTCCAAGGAGTAAGGCCCGCGCTGCCCCTGCAATTGCCAGGGTTGGAGGTGAGGGTCCCAGTGGCCTGTGGAGACATCCCCGGCCGTCCCCGCCCACTCCGCCCAACCGCTCACACACGCTGCACAACGCTCCCTGGAGCCAAGATGTCTCCTGTCCCTCGCGCCGCGCCTCCCCACGGTCTGGGCTCTGCCTGCACATCGCTCAGCTCTGCGTCCTGCGACACAGCCTGTGATGGCGGCAGCGTTGCTTCGTCCACAAGAGAACAAAGACCGAGAAGGCAGAGGGTTCACTACTTGTGTGGACTCCTGTTCGCAGACAGAAAGGGAGACCGGCTGCCCGCAGGCCTGTTGCTTGCATAATACGCTCACCTGAGGGTTAAAAAGAAGGGAGGCAGAAGCGAGCCCGGGGAAGGAAACTCTTATTCTGGAGGCAGCATGTCTGTCTCCTCTAATTTTCGTTTTGCTTCAGCTCCGTTCAAGTGAACAACCAAACAGAACCAAATGGAATTCAATAGAACTGTGGTGCGCTGGCGGGTTTCACACGCGGGCGCTTGCGCGGGGCCTCTGGACGCCCCTGCCCTTTGTTTCATGGAGTCCAGCGCCACTAAATCGTTTTTGCAGCGACAGACTGACGGCTGTCAGGACATTGTTTCCACCACCATCATCCAATTTTCAAGGAATCCCCACGCTGAGGAGAATCCGTGCTGCAGCGCCGCTTGCTTCTCGATTTCCGTAGGTTATTGCCCATACCTTCTGAGAGGCGTGCGGAGCCACGGAGAGGCTGCTGACCCTGCAGTTTTTAGCCAAAACGCGTTTCCAGGGTCATTAGGAAGGCGGGGGAGAAGGCCCACAGCCAGCTGGACGCCGCGGGCCCTCTGTGTCCTCCTCGGAGCGTCTCAGGGGCAGGACGGGCGATGTCCGCGCGTGGGCCTGCCCCAGGGACATGCGCGTGAGGGGAGGGAGCAGGCGTGGGCCAGACCCTGGGAGCTGAGGGGAGGACGGCCCCTCCCACGTCCCGGCGCGCGGCCCGCTCTGCACCCAGTGGGGCAGCACGTTTGCATGGGTCGCACACACCCACGCACACGCGCACATGCACACACACGACAGAGCACGTTCTCTCTGGATTGGTCAAGGGCTCTACGGACGCAGAGTAAGACATACAGGGTGCGCGGCAGAGCCCCTTCGGCTAGTGTGAGGGCCCCGCTGGGCCCGCAGAGGCAGCGGCCTCCCTGTCCTCCACGTGTGACCTGGGTGTGACTCACACGCCCCGGCCCAGGTCCCTCAGTGCAGGCCCTCCCTGCTGCTTCCGCAAGCGAGTCTGCTCAGGCGCCATTCCGGGAGAGTCCCCGTGCCTCCCGCCGAGCGCGCAGGGACGCGGGCCTGTGGCAGAGGTAGCCCGGTGACCGATGGGCAGGCCGCCGCCAGGGCGGGGAGCAGCCAGGGGCCGGGGTGCCCGGGACCTGCACGGAACCCCCTGCAGGGCTCAGGCCAGTGGTCTGCACGTGGGCCGGGGCGCCTGGCTGCCGCCCCTTCTCCTTAACCATCAGCCTGGAGAACCCCGGAAGGGCGGGAACTCCGTGCCCACAGGTCCCCAAGACCCCTGTCCACAGCCTGAGCCCGGTCCCCTCGCTGCCCGGGGCGGTGGAGACCGGGGGGCTTCTTCCGCTGCGGGAGCCCACGAGCCCTGCACAGACGTCAGCCCCGCGTCCTGTCGCTCACCCGTACGAGGCCGGGGACGGGGCCGGGGCCGCGGCCGGGGCCGCGGCTGCGGCAGGAACGTGGGTGCATCTGGCGAAGAAACGCTGTCCCTGCGGCCCTGGACCGGACGCGGGGCCTCTTCTAGGGCACAGGGGGCCCTGTCCGCGCCGCCTGGCCCTGGGGCTCACCTGCGCATGTCCCCGGTGCGGGAGTGCTCGGTCCTCCCCTTACAGACCCCCCACGCCCAGCCACGTCCTCTGTGCGGGCCAGCGTTCCGGCTCCGGCTGGCCTCCCGTGGTCCGTCTAAGCGTGCCTGCGTTTTCCTCTTGGTGGCACGCGGCGTCGCTGATTAGACTCTGCCCGCAGCGAGCCCAGGCGTGGGTCTGACGCCCGGGGCGGACGCTCTGCTCTGAGCGAACGGAGAGCTGGGGACGGGGGTGCAGGCAAGCGGACCTGGGGCTCAGTGCGCAGAGCCATCACCCCGAGAGCCGGGCGGAAAGGCAGGGGCGCAGGCCAGCGTGGTTTGGTGCCGCCCGTCTGGGCTGGGGTTTAAAGAAACAGCGTGACGTGATTGCGGAGCGGTGGCCTGTGAGACATCCTGCCGGAGAGCGTTCTTGTCCCCTGTCATTTGCTGAGGCACCTGCCTAGGCCGACATCACAGCCGGTCATCCCATTACCCCGAATGCACTGAGACAAAGGAAAGGGGGGACTTGATCGTCCGGGCTTTGGAGGTGGTGCACGCAGAGTCTCCCCCACGCCCTCGGACGGAGCGCGCCGAGGGTCACCCCTCTCCCGCCTTCCCGCAGCATCTGCAGTGTCGGGGAGAGAAAGATGCCCTTCAACTCTTTTCTCAGAAATAGGGGTGACCCTGGTACAAAGGCTCTAAAGTCAGGGTGTCTGTTTTCTGCAGCTGGGCAGCTGAACTTTCCGTAGCCCCGCTCCCATCTGGGTGGCAGGCGGGGGCGCTCAGGCTTGCCGGGCCACAGTGGCCTCGGTGGGAAGCGCCATGCTGTTCTCTGGGCGCCGATGTTCATTTCCAGGCGGGGAGCGGGTTCACCGAGAGCAAATCCAAGTTCTAGATGGAATGCGTGATTTATAGCAGATGCAAAGCATCGTTATTATCAATTCTTGTTACAAAATACACAGAAAAAATACCCTTTTTGTTATTTAAATATGGCATGGATACATTGAGAAATAGTACAGATGTTAGGCCAGAGCAGCTCAGCTGCGTTCTGGATAATCGTTATGTTTTATTCTTATTTGGGATTACTCGTAATAGGCTGTTTATTTCTGTGTGAAATTCAAATCAGGGAACACCAGTGAATCGAGATGATTGATATATGTCCACACACATAATTTTGGAATTGGAGCAACAATACAGATATTCCTCTCTTAGAGAACAACCCCCAAACTTACTGCCGTGTATTGATCTTGCTGAGTAGCCCTTGTTACTCAACTAGTGAGGCTAGAACCTCACCTAATTCTTCAGTTAAACTGCATTAACCCTTGACCCACGATCTAAATTTGTTTTAAAAATATCTGTGTGATCATTGAAAATCTGACACGTAACTCTCCGGGTTTTGAAATACCTGGCCTCAAAGCATGAGTGTTAACAAAAAAAAAAAAAAAAAAGTATACGTTTGTGAACTTTTATCCCATGCCCTGATTTTGAGTTCTTCAGTGACCCCCATTCTCTTTGTCTTAGTCCCTCTTTCCCGTGAGCGTCACCCATGGCGGCAGAGGGGCATGCAGAGCCCGTGGCATCTCTGAGCGCAAATATCACGCACACATGCGTGTGTAGGGACACACTCACTGCCCCTTCCCGTGCTTCCCTGGTGTGGCACCGCCGTGAATCTTGCCGTTTTAGAAGTGAGGCCATCAGGGCAGGAAGACAAGGTGACCGCCGTGGGTCACGGAGGCCATGGGTGACCCCGGGCACCGACCCTTGGTTCCTGGCCGTTCGGAGCCCGCGCCCTTGTTCCCGCAGCCGGGCCGCGGCACCCCCGCTCCTCTGTGATGAAACAGAGCTCTATATGGTTGTCTCGGCTCCTTATTTTGTCTTCTGTCCCAGCCTCAACGTGAGGATTTGTTTTAAAGCCTGGGTTAACAGCCTGGAAGGACACCGCCCCAGGGCACCCCACTGAGACCCCAGTATGGCTTCCTTCTCTTTCCTCCGCCCGGTCCCCCTAGAAGAGTCCAGTCGCATCCTATCACCTGTCGACCGCAGGCTGGCAGGAGGGTCTCCGGTGCAGCCGCTGCGATGCGCACCCTTCACAATGGTCCCGTTGGAGAGGAAGAAGAATCGTTGGCTCCAGGGCGATGTTCAGTATTACTTTACCTCATGGCCACCGGCTCTGCGGTCTCACATGTCACGGGGAAATGCCCAAGCCCACGACGGAGCAGACTAACAATGAAGGAAGGGTGCTCCAGGAGCACAGATTCTGTTCCCTGCCTTCCAGGGACAAGCCGCTGGCTCAGCGGCACAAGGCGGAGATGCCCAGGACCACGCATCCAGCCGCCGGCTCGTGCATGCGCCTCTCCGCACGCGCGGTTTCTGTTCCCAAGCTCAGCATACCCCTGCGGGGCGCCGAGGCGTTAGGGGCTCCAGACAGGTGCCCAGGCAGCCACGCTCCCAGGGAGCTTGGAGTCCAAAGGAGGAGAAAGGAGCACGCCTGCGTTTTAGCTTGGAAAAAGGTAAGTGCCCACAGGGGCATGCAGTTTAAGAACCATGTGACTGGAGGAAGACGGTGAAGGTCTAGAAGAGCCTTCTTGGGGAGAAAAGGAACTTGCGCCTGATTGTGAAGCATGAAAATCCCTCCCGGGGCTGAGGTGGGGAGACGCGTTCCGGCCAGACCCGCGTACCACCCGCTGCTTCCCGTGCGGCCGGGGATTGTCCTCATCTCTGGTGAGTCCCTGACCACATATGCCCCCCGCGGCCAGTGTCTCCTACTGAGAGAAGGCGTTTAGGACCTTGCGTTCCACAGCAGAGCATCGCTGGCCCGGCAAGCGGCTGCGTGGGCGTTCCCGAGTGTGTCTGCTGAGTCACACGGTTCCCATGGCGTGATGCCAGCATCCCCCCGTGTGGGCTCATGACAGGCTGCAAAACACGCACAAACTGGTCGTGCACCGCAGATAATTCAAGACTCACAGCTCTGTGCTGTTCTTTATTTACCTTCGTAGCCAACTTTAAGAAAGGTTCGTACATATTCTACCCGTACCGAGCTGTTTCTTGTTGCTTAATGTACTTACGAAATCGCCATGGCTTGCTTCCTGCGTCTGGACACCGTTGCTCGGAATAAGTTCTCGCTGTGATGCGGGAGAGTCGGGGTCGCCCTGGGGGCCCACGGAAGCCCACCCGCCGCCGGTCTTCTGGGGGAAACCCTGTCCCCGGCTGCAGCTGAACCCCTTCCGTGCTGCCGTTCTCTGTCGGTGTATCGTTTGCATTTTTCTGTTGTTGTTTTCTTTCCTATTGGGACGATGTGCTTCCCTTGGCCCCTTTTCTCTTCTCGTTTCAGATGACTACACGCTGCACGGCCCGATTTTTGTTCAAGAACCAAGTGATGTGATGTTCCCTCTGGATTCCGAGGAGAAAAAAGTGAAGCTCAGTTGTCAAGTGAGAGGGAACCCCAAACCGCACATCCGGTGAGTTGGCGCATGAGCGCGGGTCTCCGCACGCATGGTTTCTGCTACCAAACTCAGCACACGCTCACGGGGCACTGATGGCAGAGGGGCTTCCAGACCGGCGCCCAGGCCATATCCCGAGACACGGGAGAGGCGTCTGTGCCCGTGACAGACGCCCACCTGCTGCGTCGGGTGGCACTGGGACGTAAATGGCCTGGTTGACCCTGTTGAGGAAAGCCTTACTGTTCCTCAGCAAGGTATTGCTTAAAAATCACCCTATGAAAATGCATCGATGAACTGGCAGGAAAGTGAAAAACAGCAGTCACAAAAGAAGTGGGTTTGGGACGCAGAGAAGGAAGCTGGGCCATGCAGAGCTGTCTGCACCTTGAGGAACTGCGTGAGCTTAACCTCGGATTGGGTGGCTTCCCAGGACAAACGGGTCACAGAGTCTCAGCTCAGCCAGGACAGGAGTCAACCGGAGGATCGTTCCCACCCCAGACTCGCTCCCAAGGGCTCCGCCCTCACCTGAACTGTAGCAAGGATGGCGCTGGCTTCCCTCCTGCAAGGGGCTGGCCAGCAAAAGCCCTTGCCTATTCCTCGCACTTGCCGCGTGCCAGGCGGCTTTAATAGCAGAGAAGCTGCACCTGAGAGGCGAGAGGCGACCTGCAAGATGCATCGGAAGAAGAAATCATCCACAGGCAGTGGGAAGGAGCAAAGAGATGCCAAAATGCGTGTGTGCGTGAGAGAGACGGAGAGGGAGGAGAGAAAACGCTCACACGTTCCTCGGCGTCCCACAAGGGAAGGGTCGGGGACAGGGAGCGGCGACAGATACAGGGAAGGCTCGGGATTTTCCTAAGCTGACGGAAGGTCCCAGGCTGCAAACTTAGGAGGCCCAGTGAGCTGAATCTCAAGCAATGCCAATAAAAATGAACCCTCATTTAGAACGATAGTAGCAAAACAGTAGACACCAACCTGAAGATGGGATCGTAGAAACAGCCGACGTCTTGGCCCAGGCAACCGTTGGAGAGGGGACAGTGAAAGCAGCAGCCGCCTGAGCAGCTGCAACACAAAAGCGAAGTAGCAAACACCATCCTCACTACGCGGAGAGAAACAAACTGTCAGATCTCTTGATGGCAGAGATGCTGTTGGAGAAAAAAAAATAAACGAGATTTTGAGCAGGCTCTGAAGGTGGACTCGAGCAGACCCTCCCTGAAGACCGTTCTTAAAAGCATACCGTGTAAGCAGAATAAAGATGGCCCCAGATACAGGAAAAAAATGAGGAGGAAAGCAAGTGGTTAAGGTTCGGACTCCCACATAAAATGTCATTGCACTAAACAATAAAAATAATAAGGCAGTGCTATATTGCAAAGCCATAAAAAAATCAAAAGTCACGGATGTAATAGAAATAAATTGGAAAGAGATACACTGCACAATGAAGTATCCATATGGTTTAAAAAAAATAAAGTTGGACCCCTACCTCACGGCATATACCAGTGACTAGAGACCTACATGAGAAATGACAATACTTTCAAAAGAAAACAGACATACATATTTATGACTTTGAAGGGAAGAAAAGATTTCTCAAATATGACAGAATATATTTAACTTCATTAATATTAAGAACTTGTTTGACAGAATTTACTGAGATGAATAAAATTACACGCTTCCAACTGGGAGAAGATTTATTTAATACTATCACTGGCAAAGGATAAATATCCAAAGAGTTTAAAGAATTCCCACAAATCTAAAGAAAAACAAGTAACCCAATAGAACATTACCAAAAGACTTCATTAGGCACTTCTAAGAAAAGGAATATCAAATATCCATTAAATGTACAAAAAGATTATCAGTGTCATTGGTGAGCAGGAATATACAAATAAGAGTAAAACGGCCCGCCTGTTCAAACCTACCAGGTTGACAGGCCAAAGCACTGCAAGGAAGCGATCGCATAAACGGGCCCCGGTGAGCTCAGGCCAGCTGGTCTGGCAGAAGTGAAGGAGCCGCCGCTGCTCCGCGGGGCATCTCAGGGACACGCTTTTGAGTATACAAAGCAAGTCTCAGAAGAACAGACTGTAACTGCATATTTACAAAGTTCAAAAGCAGTTCAGACGGAGCCTCAGGATACTAGGGCACGTGACAAAGTCGTCACAAAAACCAGGGGAATAAAAAGCCAAAATTCAGTCATAACAAACCACTGTGAGGGGGTGAACGGAGTCAAAATGGAAAGAGAAGACTTCAAAAGTAATGATATTCCTTTTCTTAGACACAGGTCTTTATTGTCTTGTGATTCTTTATCACTTACAGGCATCTTGTGAATCTTAGTTTGCTTCTATTTATCATTAAATTTAATGATAAAAGCCTCAAGCTAACAATCAATTTTTAACAGTGTAAAAACCAGAGAGTTATATAACATACGCCACGTTGAAGGGAGGAAGAGATCGGATTCACAGAAGCGGGATCTGAACTGAGATGCAGGCGGGCAAAGGGCAAAGGTCATCATCGCACACAAGCCAGAAGAGGGCGTGAGGGCACAGTGGCAGTTATTCCACAGCCTAATGTCTCTGCCCCCCATTTATTCATCAAACATGCCATCATCCATCAGACCACCCTGTGTTTTCGAGCTGTGGGTCCCAGGATGGGCGTCGCGGACTCAGCAGCGACCCGCGAACTGGGCACAGGTCAGAGCGCACCATCCGGGGAAGGGGTTCCCGCCACCGCGCTGAGCGGCGGCGACGTAGCAGGACCGCGCCAGGCTTGACGTGTTCCTGTATGTGCGGGGGACGGGGCAGGGGGCTGTAAGTGCACCCCAGAAAGGGGGGGCTCCCAACAGCTCCCTAAGGGACTGGCCCATCCGAGCGAACAGATAAATGGCCGTCCCGACCGGGACACGCTGGGTCAATGGTTTTGCTAGCGCAGCAGGCGTGCGCCCGCGCTGTCCTGGGCCGACGGAACGTGTAGTGACTTTTCCTCACAGGTTGACGTCCAGGCCAAATCGAACACTTTAAAACGCTTGACATTGTGAAAAATAAATGCGAGTGGCCGGCTCCCACAGGCGGGCGCTGCGCCGGGCGGCCCGGCCCCCGGGGCACAGCCAGGGGCGGGGTCGCGTGGGGCTACGGAGGGCCACGCACTTCGCAGCGGCACCCGCGAGCTGCTGCTTTGTTTCTCTCCGAGCCACGACCTGTAATCAGTGCCACGTTTGTAGCACCGGGTTGGGAGGTGTAGGGCCCGGCTCCAGTAGTTAAAGCCAGCAAGGGCACAGAAATAGGTTAGGTTTTTAAAGATTGCCGGAAGGAGCCCCCAAGAAAACTTCTGATCAGATGCGCCAGCAGCTGGTGGCAGCCCCACCTTGTCGTCCACTGCACCTTCGGCAGTTTCTCCGTCACGGAAAGTGCACGGGTCCCTGGGACTAACAGCTCCTCCCAGCCGGAGGACAGCAGGGGACCGGGCGGAGAATCGGTGCCTTCGGAGAGCGTGCTGCTGAACTCCTCAGCGCGCAGCTGGGCTTCCAGGTGAGGAGACGGCGGCAGGAGAGCCGCCAGGCGAGCGCCGCCCGGACGCCCCTCGGCGCGGAGCCCGCCTTTTCCATCTCCCTGCCCCTCGAGTTTGAAAAGATGGACCCGGACCTAGAAAACTGCAAGGAGTTTTGACGTGGGCCGGCTTCCCTTGTACGCACGTCCCCTGAGCACAGGGGACCTTACCTTTGTAGGCGCGCAGCCTCCCTTTCCAGACAGAAGCGGGGCTCCCGTGCCTGGTCGGAGCCACTCAGCTGAGGGGCCTGTCCTGAGCCGGGTCTGCAGAGAGCCGACTCCAAGCCAGGAAGGCCCTGCCTCCTTCCCCGTGGAGCCGAAAGAGTGAACAAGGAAGAGGGTTTTGCGACGACAAATGCCTCAGATGGCTTCCCAGCCAGGTCCAGGCTGGATCCCTCCAGAACGCCGCCCTGCCGGTGCCCGGCTGTGCACAGCCTCCATCTCCGGAGAGGATGGCCCCTTGACTCCCCAAGGCTCACCGATGTGTCCCGGCCCTTGGGAAAATCCTCTTTGTTCTAAACAGGCAACCCCTCTGCATTACCAGGACTTAAGAGAGTCCTCAGACATTGACAATAAATTGTGGGATTTGCAAGAGTGTCTCAGCGTGAAATGAAGGAAGGAGCTCGGTGCAACCCACGCCCAGGTGACCGCAGTGCGAAAGGACAGGCGCGGTGCTTTGTGACGGAAACCCAGCTGCCCTCGCGGGAGCGCTGTGCGTTCTGCACAATCCGCCCCCTCGCTCCCCGCATTGAAAGCAGGCAAGGAGGCGACGCCGGGGCTGCGCGCCCAGCATTTGGACGGAGCGGCGGGCGTGGACAGGGCTGCACGCGCTCCCCGCAGCCCCACGCCGCGCTGCGGCAGAGCCGGGCCGTGCCGCGCTCCTGGATCCTGCACTCGGCTTGCAGCTCACATTATTCTGCAATTTCCTCTTTGGGTTCTTAGATTTGTCATATTAAATTGCTCAACTATCATTTGAAGTGAGAGTTATGGCTGAGACGTGATCAGTTGACTCAAAAAAAGAAGGAAAAAAAAAAAAAGCGTTGCAGGCAGGCAGCAGCGCCCGAGACTCATGCGCACGCAGACCTGCTGCCGCCGAGCCCGGCGGTTCCCTTTTTACTGCTTATTGCTGCCTCGTCGCTGTCAGAACACAGGGAGAATTACTGTCAGGCCGAAAGACAGCGTCCACTTCCAACTCCCACCTGCTCACGCGCTCACGCGGAGAGCCGCGCCTCGGTCCCTGCGGCCGGCCCCGGCCCCTGCCCCACCCCTCGTGTTTCCAGCGTTTTCCATCTCAGACACACGGACGGGAACACACGCGCCCTGCGCTGCTGGGGCGGGCCCCAGGCTTCCCACGCTGTGCACGATCAAAGCATCACATGCAGCAAAGCAGTGAAGTATTCAGCCCAATTCCCAAGTGCTTATGGAGCCCGACACGCGCACCGGGGCTGGGGCGCCAGCGGGGACCCCGGGGGAACCTGCGCACGCAGTCGGCGGTGCAGGCAGGGCCCCTCCTGAAAGGGGGCTTCTGTGGGGAGAACAGGGGACGTCTGCCGACACACGACGAGGAATCCTGAGGGAGACTTTTCTGCAAGAGCCGCCCTCTAAGGTGACCTTGACGTGCATGAGGTCCCAGTGGAAGGGGTCTTTCTTTAAACCCCTGCCTTTGTTGACAGCAAACACGCAAAGGCTTGACACGGACTGGCCTGCGTGTTCTCACGCGCGTCCTCTGTTTGCACTGTGCGCTGCCGCCCAGGAGCCCAGAATGCATCGGAGCGCCCTCCCCGCCCCCCGCCCCGCTGCTTTCTGCCTTCTCACTGAGCTCTGCGCTTCTGCGTCCCGTTCTGGTCTCCCGGGGTGGCTGCTACGGTGAGGCGGGCGGTTGTCGGGAGCGCCAGCTGTGCCTCTCTCATTCCCTGGTGGAGAGTCCATGTAGGGTTTGGGAGGGAGGAGGGGAGAGAATAACATTGTTATTGAATTGTATCAGCTCAAAGGTCCTAAGTGTTCAAATGACTTACTGGTTACAGTAACCTCTCTTTGGAATGTTATTGGCTACAATAAAACGCGGTTTTGAGATTCCATTCATGAAAATCCGCCGTTTCAATGTGCGCGTCCCACCGAAGGTAATTCCTTGAGCCACATGCAGCGCTCAGAGGCACCGAGGAGCCGACCAACCAGAGGAGAACACACACCCTCGGCTTCTGGTCCCCGTGGCCGGGGCAGCAGCTTCCAGGACCGCTGGGTGCCCGTGGCCAAGGCCACCACGGTAGCCCCGGCGAAGGCCAGTGCGGTCCCCACGCTGGCTCTGCGGTCCCTGGGCTCCGCAGGCGGCCACTTCCGCCATAGCAAGGACCAACGGGAAGCAGCACAGCTGCGGGTTCGTCAGACGCTCCGCCGCCTCCCCATCATCACCTGTGGACGCCTGTCAACGAGTAGCCACCAGCCCGAGAGGGGCCTTTTCCTGAGGAGCCCGTATGGACAAAGGTGCCCAAGGTGCTACCGGACTATTCAAAGCTGAGAAAGAACAGCAACATGTCTGTAGCATTGATGTAGGGAAAGACAGGTCTTGAACCTGTAATACCCTCGTTCGCTGCAAAGCGCCCGCGCTCGGTAAGCATTCAGCCGCCACCGTGGCTGGGGAAGTGTTTCTACCTTTTTTTACCGTGGTTGAAAAAGTCATGATTTTGCATGCTCTTTCTAGTTTTTATATACTGTGGACAATGCAGAGATATTGATTAATATGACAAGGCTTTATCTCCTGGCATTTCTGTACTATAGGTGGAAGTTAAATGGAACAGATGTTGACGTAGGTATGGATTTCCGCTACAGTGTTGTTGAAGGCAGCTTGTTGATCAATAACCCCAATAAAACCCAGGACGCGGGAACGTACCAGTGCATAGCAGCAAACGCCTTTGGAACAGTGGTTAGCAGAGAAGCAAAGCTTCAGTTTGCTTGTAAGTAGTAACTGTGTCGCGTGCAACTGTTACTGTGAGTTTTTGTGCCGCTGGGCCAAGAAGCTCTCAAACCCATTTATTTTTAAAAAACCAAACAGATTTTAATTTGTTATATGATCACCTTTACCCTTTTCTCATACTTTGGAAATAGCTTGTGTGCAGGATAAACTGTAAGCCTGTGTGGGAATGGACACATACTCTGTTTTTCTGACCATTGAGGTAGTTCCATAATATGATGGTTTGGTTACATGGTGCCTTATACACACATTTCACACGCACACCTGAATGCACACATACAACTTTACATGGTCACATGAATTTACATACACAAAAGTTATACACACACACACATACACACACACACACTGTAAAGAGTGTATGTGAACAAGCAAATAAACTGCCAGTCACCTAATACTCAATATAAGACGTATTTAGCCATAAAGCTCGGTTAGAAAAAGCTCGGTAGTCTATTGTATTCTATAATCCTCTCGTTGTTGTCTTATCATATAAATTGGGAAAATCTTAAAAACATCTATGGCAACCCAAAGTTAGGACAATTATGGTTACCTTTATACCACGCCACGTATGTTTCTAATTTGGGGCGTTTTGAGAAGCATCTCGCCACCCCGTAGGACGGCCCGCTGCCGAAGGCCACGGGGCGGTCACAGCGCGCGGGAGGCAGCAGCGGGGCTTACGCGACTCCGCCGGCCAGGGCCGCGGGGACGCGCCGGCTGCAGGGCCTCTGAACACGGATGGTCGACTCTGTTTCTAAGGGTGTATGCATTTGCATATGATTATATGTTTCCTCATGTAAAGTCCCAGCTCTTACAGCCGCACATTGATGTCAAAGGTTTTATAATCTCCAAGTCTGTTAGCAGCAACCCTGTAGAATATTCTCATTAACGAAACCCTCTCCGGGACCACAACATCAAATACACCCAATATCCAGCACTTAATCTATTACTGCCACTCGGTGGCATCTTTATGTGCTGAGAAATGAATTTCCTAAGCACGAGGCGTGCGTGGGTCCCAGGATTACTTTGCTCGTGAGCATCTCCCCGGCGCTCCCTGGTGTGCAGAATACCAGGAGGGGCAGGCGCCGGACCGTGTGCCGCGGAGCCACCGTGTTTCTTCCTCTTGGTTTAATGCCTGTCTAATAGCTACGCTTCCTTTTCAGTAATGACAAACGAATCTGGTTGGGGTCGTTTTAGAAAATAGTCATAGAACCATCGACGTGTAGAGCAGGGAAGATCTCTGTCTTCAGTTACTCTTGCTCTCCTTTGATTGTTGGCTCTCAGAGTGGAGGGAGGTTTTAACTGCGACGCAGAAGGGGTTGCCATAGCCTTGCGGCGTTTGTTTTTCTAACTGTGTCATTTAAACAACAAATGGCCAAGGCTTAAGACTCCCCTTGAGTTAAAGTCCAGACACTGCTGCTACCCCCAAATCCAAAGGAATCTCCAAGGACAGCCATTTAAATGCAATAGTTTAGCTGCAGCGGAAGCTCTGCCACTCACGCGCGGGTGCGCCGGCCCGAGGACCCGTGTTGGGAACCCACTCGCTCGCCCCACGTCGCGCGTGATGTGGGCACCCTGCCTCCCTCAGAGCCCTGGACTCATCAGTGTTCCGCTGGAGCGACCCTAAGAACAGAGCTCAGCGACCCCTCGCCAAGCGTCTGCCCGCGGCAGCCGGCCCCGGTTGCTCCAGAACACAAACCAGCCCACGGTCTCCCCGGAAGTGGAGCCAAGTGTGCCCATTTTCACCCTTTTCAGCGCCGGGGCTTCCCGCAGCACCGGGGAGGCTTTACACCTCTGAAGACACGGCCGCGGCCCCCGGCCCTTCATTCTCTCCTCTTCCGGGTGCCCCGTTCACAACGGTCCTCTACACAGCACGCTGGCCGCGGCCCTGCGGAACTGCGCTCTGCCCCCTGCGTGGGCTTGGGCCTGGAAAGGACAGCGGGGACCGTCGTGTCCCGTGCGGGGAACCTGGTCCCCGAAGAGTGCAGCGCCACGGGTGCTCGCCTCTCTCAGGCCCGCAGTCTCCTACTGGAGCCTTGTTATTCTTCGCTGTGGCTCGGTCACAGCTGTCCCTGTTTTCCCCCATTGCTGTCCCCTGCCCGCACCTCCCACAGCCAGTCTCCACCTCGCTGCTGGCCTTGTCCCTGGGCCCTTTATGCACGTTCCTCGACTTGACCCTTCCCCTTCTTTCCCCAGGTACCCCCTCCCCCCTCCCCTCTGGCCACTATCAGTTTGTTCTTTATTCCCCCGTCTCTGGTTCTGGGAGAATCTGAGGCTAAGAGCTGAGACTGCCGTACCCATCCTTGGGTCTCCAGAGCCTAACGTTTTGTACGTATGCCTACAGGGATTAATTCCCTTATTAAATGGCCTGCACAGCGACACGACAAAGAAAATAGACCTGTGAAGTCAGTTTGGGGACAATGCCCGTGGGGTGGGCGCCAGCCTGCGCGCCGATGCCTGGTCACAGCGCCCTGTCTGGTCGAGCCGTTTTCTGGAATTTAACCTCTTGATCATCGCCCTACGGTGTGTGGACTTCTTTTTCCTTCCTTGTTCATTGGAGAGAGAATCAGAAGACACGCCTGTATTCACAAGTGGTTTTTAAATGGTCGGAATAAAACACTGCTCCTCCGTGACGTAAGGCGACGCCAGGCAGCGACACCTTCTGATTGTTCCTCCCGAGTCACCGCTGCCACCCCGGGCGTCTCCCGAACTGTTGAGAAAAGCGTTGCCTGGGGCCGCACCTGCTGAACGGTGGCGCACGAGCGAGAGCTCTCCTTTATTTTGAATCGTTGGCTTTGTGGCAGCAACAGACCTTACAGGGTTCTTGGCCCGTATCTTTTAAAAGATGCCGTCGGAGCCTGGAGTCACCGCGTTACCCGGTGTTAACCGTGCGATTAGTAAGTGGCCGCCGAGGACAGCGACCCCCGGCTCCAGGTTCCGTGCCCCCCACTCGCCTCGGCTTCAGGCACCCCTCAGTCACAAGCATCGCGCCCACGCATTCTTGTCTGGCAGACCCCAGTGTTCAGGCCTCATCCAAACACTCTATAATTTTGTCCGTAGGATAATCCGGTAAGTTAGACATTCTTATTTTATGAATTATTTTTTAAAAAATTTTTCATGCTGCTTTTGTAGACAGAATTTGGCAAGCTCTTGTCTTTTTTTTAAAGATTTTATTTATTTATTTTTAGAGAGAGGGGAAGGGAGGGAGAGAGGGAGAGAAACAGCCATGTGTGGTTGCCTCTTGTGCGCCCCCTACTGGGGACCTGGCCTGCCCCCCAGGCCTGTGCCCTGATCGGGAATCGAACTGGTGACGCTTTGGTTCACAGGCTGGCGCTCAGTCCCCTGAGCCGCACCAGCCAGGGCCAGATCACTATTTTTTTTTTTTTATTGGAATGTGGGCCCGAGAAATTGAGAAACCGTGTCGCCTGAGTTGAGAGGAAACAGGACGCTGTCCTTCGCTCCCCGTCACTTGGGTCCCCCCGTGTCTCTGACACTCCGCCTGCCCATCAGCAGCAGGGCGACCACGCTCCCTCTTAGGGCTGCTGTGAAAATTAAACGACAGTTCACCTGCAAAATCCCAGGTCGCTTCTGGCGAGACAAAGTCAGGGGACAGCAGTCTCTCGGCTCCTCTTTCTCTGTCTTCCCCTCTCGACCCCTCCCCTTGGGGTCTTTCCAAGGTAAGAGCAACAACATTGACTAAGAGCGGAGGGTAGCGGCCCAGAGCACAGGCCTGCAGCTACGTCATCGGGGTTGCAGCTCAGCCCCCCGTAACCCTTGACCTTGGACCAGGCGCTTCTCTCTGCCTCAGTTTCTTTATCCATAACGCGGGGCAAATACCTCTCCTTCCTGTTCTGTGAGGATCCAGTAAAGTGGTGCTCGTACAACTCCCAGGCCACGGCGAGCAGGCGGTGAGGGCGTAAACAACGTTAGCTGCTGCGGTCTTTGCTGCTGCGGGAGCCTCGTCGCTCTGTGGCGGGCATGGTGCTGAGCACGGGGAAGCATCGCGCTACGTCCTCTTCAGCATCGCCTTCAGCATCATTTCACTGTTACAGGCGAGGACCTGAGGGCTAGTGACGTGGGATAACGCTCGCTCGCCACAGGAGCCGCGGACAGTGGGGCCACGCGAGTGCTGAGCAGGCGCCCGGGTCGTGACCTTTGACACGCTTGCCCTGCCCCTGCCCCCCCAACACCTGGAACCACACTCTCCCGAGGGGATTTACATTAAAACCGGAGGTTTGTGTGGTCGATAAAATGTTGTCTTTGTAGACAGAAAAGTGGATTCCTTAACGTGTTTACGAGTTTGATATCGTACATCCATCATTAATTTTTTCGTTTTTAATTTTTAGTTATAGGCTTCCTTGATGCCGTCGTAATGTTGATTTAGTATTTGCATCTGAAAGCATAATGGTGTCGACTGCAATTACGCATACATTTGTGACTGTAATTTTAATATAATTGGTTCCAGGTTCCATAATGAGAATAATTAATAACGATATTTCTGCTCCAAAAGTTAATATGCAAATTCCCAATTTATTGCAAGTAGGTTGTAAAACATTCTGAATATTGATATTTTATGGTAAATAACTGTGGGTTAGTAAATAGTATATCCCCAAGCAGTGAATGACATATTATTATACATTTTCTCACTCCCGTATTATTCCTCCCCCACGCGTGAAAAAGCGGAACTTTAAATGCACGTTGTTATGAAGAGCTTTCTGGAGAATAATCCAGATCGCTCCAGATTCCAGCCCGTCCCACTAATTGCTGCACAAGCACTGTTTGGGGCCTTCTTCCGGCAAGTTCTGCTGTCTGATCACCACTCAGATCTTCAAAACAAAAGGCTACGCTCTTCATCATCTCGGGCTGTGGACGGCTGTAAATCATAGATAAGCACCCCCAAGTTTACGATGGTAAGCCGAACCATCCCGGAGCATCCAGTTGCCCGGCTGCGAGGGGAGCTGGCGTGGCCTTGGCCCAGGCGAGGTGAGTTCTGACAGAGGCAGTGGGCGGTACCTCTGCCTGTCTCTGCAGGCGCCTGTCGGGGCGGGAAGAGGCCCCGGATGGGACACCCACAGGCCCTGCGGGTACCCCATGAAGCTGCATCGGAAGAAAGGAGGAGGACCGGAGACAAGGGAAGGGGACCTTTCGGTGCAGAAGGTCCCCGCTGTGGCCTTCCTGTGGCCTTACGGTTAAAGTAGGTCAGGCACCGCCCCCCCACCGAGGTTAATTTCAGTACGCTGATCCGTCCTGTGGCCGCCAACATTCGTGATGGTGAAAACCTCTCCTAGGAGGACAGCAGCTGATCAGACAGACTCACCGGAAGGGCTCTTTCCCCAGCTCCCCCGACAGCCTTGCCCTGAGCCCGGGCGCGCTCTGGCAGCCCCGTGGTCGCCGTGGCGGGCGGGCGGAGGTGGCGGTGCGTGCGCCAGGGACCAGGACACCGCGTGCCCGCAGGGACCTTGCGCTGCAGGCGCCTGGGGCTTGTGGCATCCTGCCTGTGAGCCTCGCTCGTCGCTCAATCCACAGTAAACTTGAGATATTTTGTTCATGTTAGTTTATTTTTCGTAGCCAAAGAGTGGAATGCGCAGTCAGTCAGAACAACGGTGGAGGGCTGACAGAGGGCCAGGCCCACGGCGAGCGTGGCTGGTGCTTAACTCGGGGGCTGCTTCCACGGGCCAGTGTTGGTTTCTGAGCAAGCGGATGTTGACAGACGACTGGGTAAATAATTTGTGAATATTTAGATCAATTAAAACAACTGCTCAGGAACATTTGGATGACAAAACTGAAAACATTTGCCAGTGGAAGGCTGTAATCTTCAATGAAAGAGTAAATATTTCCCATTTAAATAGTTGGGAGAATTCAAACCAAAACTTGCTGAACATATGAAATAATGCTTTTGATGCATGGTTTCTGCCACTTACCATGCGCTAGAAAGACAATAACGGTGACAGCTGGTGTCCAGTGAAAGTTTCACAGCGTAAACCTTGAGGCCGGGGGCGCACGGCTGTGCCAGGGGCCGCGGCGACGCGGGTGGCCGTGAACTGCGGTGCAGTGAGCCACTGGAAGTCACGGGTGTGCGACAGCATCCTTGTTTGCTTCGTCCTGGTCCCTCCCACCAACCCGACTGAGGCACAGATACGAGTTCATTGTCGCTGTCAGTTGCTTAGGTGTGTCTCCTTCCAGTTCCCTCGCCCTCCGGTTTGTGACTTCATCTGCCCGTGACGCACGTGAGCACCTACTGCCGTCAGACGTGACCGGCTGCCTGCGTTGTCCTGTATCCCCAGCATTGCCGATGTTCGTTGTTTGCGTCACGTTCACAAGCCCCTCCGCGTCAGCAGCGCTGTCTTGTGCAGCGAGCAGGCTGTTCTGTGGCCTCACAAACCAGCCCACGTTTATTTTTATAAGGTGTGGGGGTCAACGAATGGATTTTCCTATTTTTTATCTTTAAACTCCTGCTTTTTCCATTTTGTCTCCGTGAGGGCGGGTATTTCTGAATAAGTGCTGAGTAAATATTAGTGGAATAAATGAAGCCGAGTGACCATGTGGGTCAACCAGCGAAAGAATGTGAGACAGCTCGGACTCCCCGGGCCCCCGCCAGCCTACGAGGTGACAACGTCTCGTAAATATTCTATTTCCATGAACTGAAATAGGAAAGTACCCTCTGATTTCAATAAAGATGGGCATTAAATAGCGTGTTTCTCTTTTCCCTAAAAAAACGCATTAAAGAAGTGCTGCCCCTTCCTTCCAACGTCATCTCTTGTCGGTCACAGCTTTGTTGAGCTATGTCACGTACGATAATTCAGTCATCGAAGGAGTCCACCTTAGTGAACTGGTAGTGTGTCCACAACGCTGGGCAACCGTCACCGCTATCGAATTCTCAGGACGTTTTCATTCCTTAAAAATAAACCCTGTGCTTGTTGATAGTCCCTCCGACTCCTCCCAGAACGTGGCAGCCACTAGTCTGCTTCCTGTCAGTCAGGACATGTCGGGTACCTGGAATCATGTAATGCCTGGACTCTTGGGACTTGTTCATTTCGCGTAGCGTAAGGCCATCAACGGTCATCTGCGCTGTGGTATCTGCTAAGCTGCACCTCTCTTTAGGGGCAGAGGGCGCCTCATTGCGTAGAAGCAACACCGTTCTGCTGAGTCCCTCATCGGCTGTTGGGCGTCTGAGCTGTTTCCCCTGTTCGGCTGTTCTGAATAGGGCCGCTGTGAACATTGACTTACGGCTTTTTAAACGGTGGACGTATGTTTTTATTTCTTTGGGATAGATTCCGAGCAGTAGAATTGCTGGGTCAAATGGTAACTCTGTGTGTAACGTTTTGAGCAAAGCGTTTTCCAGATTGGCTGCGACATTTTACAACCTACTAACGGGGTGCAGGCGGCTCGCAGCTTCGGCACGTCCCTCACCAACGCTGTTTATTGTCTCTTTCTTTCTTTTGGCCGTCCGAGCGGATGTGACGTGGTGCCGTAGTGTGGTTTTGACTTGCGTTTCACGGATGGGTAACACTGTGGCACAACCTCTCATGTGCTTGTTGGCTGTCAGTAACATCGTCTTTGGAGCTATGTATAATCACATCTTTTGCCTATTTTTAAATTGGCTGACTTGTCTTGCCGCTGTTGAATCGCAAGCCCCCTTTAGGGGTTCTGCGCCCGAGCTCCTTATCAGCGATGTGGCTTGCGAGTATCCCCCCGTCGGCGGCCGTCTTCGCGCTACCGTAGTCATGCCCTTGGAGGTGCAAGGGTTTCACCTCTGACCAAGTCCAATTTAGATATTCTTGCTGCTGTTGCTTGTGCTTTGGGGCTCGTAGATAGGAAGTCACTGCTCGAAGTCACAAAAATGTGCTCCAGTGTTTTCTAATAAGACTTCCAGAGTTTCTTAACTTCAGGTCTGCGTTTCATACCGAGTTGATTTTGGTATCATGTTGGAGTCGGAGCCCACCTTCACGCTTTTTCTCTTTTTCTCAAACCCGTCCTTTTGCACGCGGAAGCCCGGCGGTTTCGGCAGCCCCTTTGGAGCAGTGGCTGCCGCCCCCCGGGGTGGCCCGCCCGCCTGCCGGCACGCGGCCGGCCCTACCCGCCCCTTCCTGGACTCGCGGTTCCACGCCGCTGCCCCACAGGCCTGCCCCGATTCCACTGCCACACCGTGTGGATCACAGTGGCTTCACAGTGAGTTCCGCAGTGAAGAGGTGTCCGTTAACAGCATCAGAAGATTTAAAAACGCCGCGCGCCCCGTGCAGTGCCCACTCCACCCACTTGCCCGAGGAGCCGAGGGCCTGGCAGGGGCGAGGCGGGCGGATTCAGTGTCTGACGGGAGACCCGGGGCTGCCCCGCTCAGGCAACACCGCCGGCGCGGCCGTGCCGAGCGAAGCCGCTGCTCCGTCCAGCTTGAGGGGGGCCTCGTTCATCCAGCTCCTCAGTCCCGCGTCTCTTCTCCTCGAACAGCCACCCCCCAGGAGTGCCTGGCTTTTCTTAGGAGCAGCCACTGTTTGCGGGCCAGGCCCCAGCTACCGCCCCTCAGGAGGACTGATTTCCTCTGAGGCAGGGGCGCCCTGGAACGATCGAATAAGCCGCCAGACCGTTCGACACTGACCAGCTCCTGCCCCCGTAGCCACCGCCAAGACCCCTGGTGACGTCATGGCCATGTGTCTGCCTCACCAGCAGGCCCCCACGGGGTTTTCTCAGGACCCCGGACACCCCTAACCCGGGCGGCTTTCCTGCCTCTGCCCGGGGACTTCACAGTCAGTCCTGTCCCCGAAATTGTCCCTGACCTCTCAGGTCTCCCCTTGGCTTCGTCCCTGCCAGTCTCCGTATTTGGCGCCAAAGGACTGTGTGACACGCGCGTGTCCGCGCTCCTCTCCGCCCTGGTGCCGTCTGCCGAGTGCGCCGGACGACGGTGTCGGAGAGCTGGGGGCGTTAGCCGGGCCGGGCTCGCAGTCTGCGTGTGCGCAGACGCGCCTTCCTCGGGCCACCCGCAGGGCCTGCCAGCGCCGTGGGTGCCGGCCGGGCGCCTCGTCTCTTGCGCCCACGCACGCCCCCAGATTCGCTGCGGGGGCCGGACTTGGAACCCACAGGTTTCCTCAGTGAACCAGGGCACCCTCTTAGCAATTTAGTATTTTTCTTTGATTAGAGGGAAGAATCTACAGCACCCTCCTGTAGCTGGGGTGTATGGCATCGTTTGCTATTTGCCAACCAAAGGGGAGGCCAGGAACATCTGTACAGACGTGTTACACTGAGTTGAGGTTTTTAAGTACAGGAACGTGGGTGCGATGGTCAAGGAGCGGCACTTAGAGACGAAGGGACGTACGGCGTCTGGACGTGCCGTGGCCACTTCCCGCTCCAGGTTCGGCCTCGCGAGCGTGGCCTTCGCAGGGCCAGGCGGCCGCGCTGCCGCTCCAGTGAATGGTGGATCGGGGAACATACATGATCCTCACCCCACGAACGTCTTCCTCTTGCCCTTGGCAGGAATGTGAACTAGCTCATGTGAAGTCCTTCTTGAAGGTTAAGCAGGAAATATTTTCTTGCATAATTAATATTTCACCAGAAATCAATGTTGCTACAGTTCGCAGGCAGGTGATCTGGCTAATTGGCTCGATTTTAAATTTGTTAGCTACGGATTGTCGTCTGGCTGAACTCGGGTTTGCAGGAAAATGGGGACAGGGAGGTATTTGCCGGATTTGCGCACGTTGTGTTTGGTCCCCGGGAACCAGGTCATGGCACAGAAGGGAGAACTGTGCGGCTTGTCCTGCCACCGAACAGTGCCAGCGGTCCCCCTACGATGTCATGCACTGGGGACCGCTCCGCCGAGGCAACGGGCACCCCGGCCACAGGACACGCTGTCCTTTCCGCCACCCCCTTGCTTCCTCCTTGACAGTCGAAGCCGCCACCCATGCGCCTCGGAAAGGAAACCGATGGCTGCCTTCTCTGCACTGGTTCACCTCCAAGCCTCGCCTCTCACCGGGGAGTCACAAAGCCCCGCGGGAGAGACCCGCCGTCGCCACCACCCCACGGCGGGCGTGGTGCGCGCAGCTCAGAGATGCCAGGCGGCTTCCTCGAGCCGGGACGCGGACTCGTGTCAGGCCTAGGAGTCGGGGTCGCACTCGGAGCCTGGCGCGGAGTCTGTTCACGGCCCCGCAGCGCTGTGCTCGCTGGGAAGGCGCTGTTCTCGAGCCCGGGAAACACGCGGCGCGTCTGACATCTGTCGTGATTTTGTGAAGGGGACAGTTTGGGGTCTGCCGTTACATTCTGCTTCATAAACGTGCTCTATGATGAAATCGTACTATTTTTTAAATAACGCAGAGTTTAGGCAATTCGAAAACACTGCTTTTCTTCCCACCTCATGGCCTTCCTATGATTTAATGTTGGGCAGGTCCGTCCTTCTGTGGGTCGAGGCGGCAGGAGACGGCAGTGACCATTGCAGGGTCCGTACTCCGGGACGTCTGTGTCGGCTTTGCACACTTCCCCGGTGTCCTCTTAAATCCTGTGGCTGCATTCAGCCCCAAAGTCTGTAAGCCAGCGTTCTTAGAAACCAACACGCAGCTGAGAGAAAGGGTGGGCGGCGAAGTGCATGCTGTCTGCGGCTGAACGGGGGCCCGCCCCCGCAGACCGGAAAGACCCCCGCTCCAGCCGCCCACCCAGCTCTCCACGCCTCGGGCCGCGGCACCTGGGCTACATCTTGTTTTCGGGGTCAGGTGGACGGGACCCTGTGTCCCGAGAAGAGAGGGGCTTCTTCTCTTCCGTGTCTTCCCATGTCACTTCGGAGGCAGCTGCTGGAGCTGCGTTTAGAATAAGAGGGAATCGCCACTTGCGCCCACTGCCTCCCCACCCCACCTGTGAACCGGGCCCCCCTGCGCCCCTCCTGCCGCGGGAGGAAGCTGTGGTTCCACCAAAGACGGGGCGTCTTCAACGCTGAGGATTTCTGCAGCCCGTGGTCTCCTCTTCCAGGCCTTTCCTGCACAGCTACACACACACACACACACACACCTGCATCCCAACCCAGAGGATTAAGGGAAACAAACAGAGGAAAGCGCCCCGGGCTGGAGGTAATCAGCGGACTGGACTCGGCCCAGGGACGCAGCGTACCAGGCACAGCCACCTGGCAGCTGCTGCGTTGGGAGCAGGAGGGTCCCAGGGCAGCACCAGCAGATGGTCCAACTCCCAGAGGACGCTGGGCACGGCTGAGGGACCCACGACCGAGCACGGCCGATCCTCCCAGGCGCACGCGGCTGCGCGCCCAGCTGGCATGGACGGCGGTCTCTGTTGTGTTTTGCATTTCCAGTGAAAACCCAGAGAGGGAAGGCAAGGTGTGGACCGGGCGGCGCCTCCTTCACTGGGGCGCCCGGAAGCGCGGGGGGCTCGGGACTGGAGGTGCGGGGGGCCTCCCCCGCCTTCACGGGGCCTGGCCCCCAGAGTCCGCACTCAGAGCGGAAGCCCGTGGGAAAAATTCCCTTCAAAAGTCCCTGCTGTCGGGGCTACGGGTGTCCTCGTCGCAGACAGGCACACGCCGCGCCGGCAGTTTGCTTCAGCGTCGAACGGTGTGAGCCTACGTGTAGAACGAGGCCGGAGGGAAAGCAGGTATCTTCAGACACTGCCCAGCGGCCGCCACGTTCTCCTCTGTGTGAGGCTGGCGGAGATGAGAGCTGAGCGATGACGCCGATCGAAGTCCGCACGGCCGGCTCCCCGCGGGAGCTGACCAGGCCGGGGCGCGGCGAGCAGGCGCGGCCTCGCCGGTGACGTCGCGGCCACTCCGCTCACAGCGGCCCCCGAGGCGCAGCCTCTGCCGGTTCGCCTCCTGTCCGAGCTGGGTTTCATTCTCCGCAGGGATGACGGCGACACCGTGGGCTCCTGGGAAGACCCACGGGGAGGACGTCTGACCGCGTCGTCCCTTCTGATTCTAAAAGTAGGACCTGCCTTGATGGAAAAAGACAACAGGTAAAAGTCTACGGAAGAAATGCCTGCAAGGACTGAAGGGCTCAATGTGACGACGCTTGGCGCTGCGATGGGCGAGAAAGGCGGAGGCGCGAGTAAAATGAAAACTGCAGGGCATGGGGCGGCGCCGAAAGGGGGCCTGGGGCCACAGCGCCTGGCCTGTCCTGGGCGCCCGGCGGGCTCCCCAAAGAGACGGCGACGGGGCCCAGTCCCGACCGTTAAAGGGGCTGAGAGAGCGGGCGGACGTCGCACGCACCCGGGCGCAAAGGCCACGTAGCCCGGTCGTGCAGGACCGGCAGGGACGTGGGCGCACTCCGGGCCCAGGGCTGTGTAGGAGCAGGCGGGCGCGGGAGGCCCTGAGGCTGGGGGCGGGGGGAGGGCCCGGAGGGCCTGGGGCGCGGCACCGGGGAGCCTGAGTGAGCCTCACGCTGGGCGGCGACGTCCGAGGGGGGAATCGGGTCTGCGCTTCAGAAACAGGTCACTGTGGCTGCCTTCCGGAGTGTGCCGTCAAGGGACTGGACCTCCAGAGCCTCGGAGAACATCGGCGGTCGCTTCTAATACCCCAGGGAGGACAGGACAAGAGCCTGTCCGAGACAGAGGAGGTGGAATGAAGGGAGCCCATTGGAGAATGTTTGGGAGGCAGAGTCGTCCGGTCGGGAGGGAGGCTGGGCGGCACCAGGGAGAGGCCGTGGCCGCGAGCGGCCGTCTCGGGCGGCGCGACGTCATCGACTGAGCTTGAAGCACGTCCTGGTCAGAGGTCAAGAGACAGCAGGTTTCCCTTGGGACGCACCCGGTGTTACGGCTTGTCTTTACAATGTGGATGCTTAAGAGCGTGAAAAGCGTCCTTACCAATCATTTTGCCAGGAAAATAAACGAAAGCCACAACTGTCCCGGGAAACAGGAGGTAAAGCCACCTCATCTATAGGACGTTGGAGCCTGTGTGCCTATGCTAATCAGGCTGCTGACTCTATGAGGACGATCCATCAACAGGAGTGAAGATGTACGGGACGCGGAGGCGCGCCTAGAGGTCAGGATCAGAATGACACTGTATCACATTACCCGAGAAAGGAGGCGAGAGGAGCAGCGGGTCAAGGCCCCCCGGGGGCGGGGACACCGGTGTGGGACTTGGCAGGGAGAAAGGCCCACAAGGGAGACAACGGGGGACGAGACAGGGAAGTTAGGAGCCGGGGCGGGCGGGGAGCAGCCCCTCGCGGAGACGGCGGCACGCGCCCCGCGCAGCAGAGAGACGAGGGCTCAGACCAGGGAGGAACGGGGGGGCTGCTCGGCAACGTGGGGCCGGCTGTGGCCAGAGCGATGGCCGGCAGCGCCGAGGACGCTGCCCGGAGGCCGTGGGCACGAGCGACCACATGGGAAGAAGACGAGGGGCCCGGGGACCCGGGGCGGGGGGAGCAGACGGCTGGCTTCTCGCGTTCCTCGGGCTGGCGGAAATGGGCGTGATGTCATGGGCTGGAACCACAAGCTAAAGAACCAGATACTGACTTGCTCGGATTTTGTTCAAGTTTAATGTTCGTACAGGTTTCGTCCCCTGTGGCGTTAAGTCACTGAAGTGTTGTTTTGCACGTGGCCCTCAGATGCAGGCAGGGAGGGTCCCCCCAGCTCCCTGGGTGTTTTCTAGGGCGTGGTGCTGGGGGCGAGTGGGGCGCGCCTGGGCGCCGGGGTGGGGCGCTCCGCAAGGGGCGCGTGCGTGAGTCAGCACGCACTCGGACCCGGGAGGCCTAGCCAAGCGTCTGCCCCGTACCGGCTGCTCTGGTCCCCACCACTGGCTGCCCGTCTGTGGCGAGGCAGCGGGTCCGGTCTTCCAGGCGCCTGTGGGGGTCCCCGAGGCTGTGCCGCTGCGGATGGGGAAGACCTGCCCTGGCGCTGCAGGGATTCGGTCGGGACCCCACGTGAGCAGCATCTTTCGGAACGTGCGTAACCACAGAATCGTGTGCTTGTTTCCATGAAAGCTCTAAAAGTATGTAGTTCTCATCCAGCGACCGAATCTATTACTTTGTCTCTGTGTTTTGTTTTTTCTATCCTCACCAAAGGACATGTTTTCTTCTTCTAATTGATTTTAGAGAGAGGGGAAGAGAGGGAGGGGGAGAAACATTGATGTGACCGAGAAACACAGACCGGTGCCTCCTGTGCACCCCCGACCCGGGATCCTGTTGGCCGCCTGGGGACGTGCCTGATCGCAAACCAAACCTGCGCCGTTTGGTGCATGGGGCAAGGCTCCAAGCCACCAAGCTGCCCAGCCAGGGCTCTGTGTGGATTTTAATGTGATAATTTTTCTCCCTGACAGTACCTATCTTCCAGTTTTATGAAAAAGAAAAAACTATTCCCGAAAAATTTCATATCATATCATCTCTATCATACATATGAGAAACCCATGATGCAATTTTATAAATATTTTAAATTTGAAGACAGACCTAGTTCTCCTCAAGGCCCAACAAAGGAAATTCTGTTTTCAAAACGTGAGCCCACCAACGCGACCTCATAAAAGCAAATTTGTGCCCAGAAATCTGCGTGCTCAGACCCACAGCCACGCACGCCTCGCTGTGGCTGTTCCCTGCGTGCGGCCCCCCGAGCCCCCGTGAGACCCCTGCGGCTGGCGCTCGGACCTGTCACAAAGGTTTTAATGTCCCACACCTGTGGCTGCATTCAGTAAGTGCTGTTTCAGGCAGGACGTGGGACGGTGCCAGCGACGGCGTCCCCTCCCCTTGTTACTAAAGGCATCTGTGGGCATCGCGCTGATTCCTCGCCACACACCTCAGGGCCCGGAATAGCCAGCACTCGGCTGTGGGCTCCCGTGTAACGGGGCCAGGAGGGGAGCGTGCACACGCAGTAAGGGCCGACAGGTCCCGAGAACCCTGTAGGGCTTCGACCAAGCGGATCCGAAATGAGTCCTCCCTGACGGCAGCAAAAGCGGACGACCCGCAGCGCTGAGCCGTTGAGGACGTCACGCTATTCCCTGGGCGGTGATGCCGCCTCATCCAGATGTGCCAGAATCAACCTCATCACTTCCGCTCTTAGTTGCTAAGAAACAAATTATCGCCGCAGCTCAGATCCTTTAACCACGTTAGCCTCTTAATGCCTCGTGGTGGCGTTTATTTCCTTCCGATGAGCAACGACCCGCGGAGGCGTCGTTGAGACCGAACTGACGGCAAAAGCATTTCCAGAAAGCGGGGTGTCTGTGTGTCGCTTTCGCCGGGGTGGGGGAAGGTCAGAGTAACAGTTTCGCCAAAGTTAACACGCGGCGATGATGTGAGACTTCGACAAATATTTATCATTTCCAGCGGTTGGGTATTAAATCAATTTTTACTGCTTTTGTGAACGTTCTACTGGATGAAAAGAGGAGTAACTGTGGAGTGAGTTTGACCCCAGATCATACGGGGGGCTTTCCTGCCGCGTAGATGTGGGTGACTTCGAGTCTTGAAATCCAGATTTTAATTACAGGGTTCGATTCCCTCAAAACCTCCGTGTGCTCCCCAGGAGAGTGGGTGCAGGACGCGAGCCTCGCAATGCGACACGCAGGACAAACGGGATGATGTGTCTGAAGTGCCCAGCGGTCACTCCGTGAGTCATGGTGGCACCTGTGTTCCCGTCAACAGCTAAAATTGGGAGGGGCAGTCTTAGGATATTTGTAAAACCTTCGTGAAACTAAGTGGCTCATTGTGTAGATGAGCAGTGTATGACTTCCAATCAGTGCAGTATTAACGTTCACTAGGCCACACCCGCATCAGACAGCGATGGAACTCATTGTTTTACTCGCTTATTCAAAGAGCGAGCTGACCTTTATTCCTTTAAGAGGAGACGGTCACAGGCCCTAATGTGAAGGAAATGGGGGGCTCGTCCCGCCAGCCGCAACGGACAACGCGCGACCGAGGGGAAACGTGGGCCCGTCTGACGCAGACTCGGGGCAGCGTGGGTGAGAAGGTCGCCCGCGAGAGTGACCTAGAGCCGCGCGCTCTGCATGTCTGCGGCGTGAGGGCCACGTGTCGGCGCAGACTGTTCCGAAGCACTTTCAGGTCAAGCTCCAGGGAGCACCCGCCTCTGCCTCCGCTCGCCTTTTCCGGGTGAGACATTTATGCCCGACACTGGGACGTGATCGTTTACGCCCACGAGCCTCTGGGGAGCCCTCAGCCCACCCCTCCCCCCAGAAACACATTTACAGTCTCCAAGGGGCTCCCAGCCCCCCAGCCTCAGAGCGCCGATACGAACAAGCTCTCTGCTTTCTCCCTGGGGTTCTGCTGACGAGTAAAGGACTTAGAAAAACAGCGGTGGCAGCAGACAGTCATCGGGAGCTCAGGCTTCCCTTAAAGACGCAGCTTTCAGCGAGTCAGGCTCCCGGGGGCCCCTCCGGCCCCCGCGGCCCCCGCCAGCCCTCGCCCGTAGCCTGCAGGGGCCCCGCCGGCTTCTCTCCCGCGCGTGCATTCTGGCCCCGCGTTTGCTCTGCCCCCGCTGTGCTCACGCGGCTCCAACCCCCTGGTCCTGCCAGTGAAAACCTGCCACTGTCCCGTGTGCAGCACCTCGCGCCCTCTTCCCGGGGAAGCGGGGGTGCAGCTCGCGGATGGTCACGCAGCCTCCCCTGCGGCCCCTGCGTCGCCCTTCCCATCGGGGCGGACCCTCTCCCGCCTTTAATCATCTCTCCGTTCCCAGCCCAGGTTCTGTCGAAAATGTTGATCCACATTTAAAGACCAACCGAGGGCAGGACACTGTACCAGACCCTCGGGGACGCAGGGGGCAAGGAGGCCACGGCCCCGCCAGCGCCTCCGCTGAGAAGGGAAGGGAGGAATAAGGAGACGGGCCCGGCATCCCCGGCGCGAACGAGAAGGGGGAGAAACCAGTGCCCGGAGACCGTGGCCCGAAAGGGGCCGGGGCCGGGGCCGGGGCGGGGCTGTGCCCGCGCAGCCTGGGAGGCGTTCCGGGTTCCTGACTCTGCAGGAAAGATCTCACGACGCGCCTGGTGTGTTGAGAGGACCTTTGTGAAAGCCGGGGACAGCGAAACAAAGGGCAGGCTGTGGGGAGAAGAGGCCCCGGGGGCGTGGGGGCTGGGCTGCCTGGACCCAGGACAGGAAGTGGCAGTGATGGAGCCCCCCGGGGCCGCGTGGGCTTAGGAAACAGGCCACAGGGGCAGAAGGAGGGCCGCGGGGGCCGGTTCAGGCGGCTGACGGGGAGGCGCGGCCGCTGCCCCGGCGGCAGGTCCCGGGGGCCCGCGGGGCTCAGGGGAAAGCGCCTGAGGGAAGGAGGGCGGGCGCGGGGCCTCTGTCTCGAGGGTTCTCACCTGTTTTCTGTCTAAACGCGGGGATGTTCGGGGAGGTCTCGGGGGAGGGTCTCAAAGAACATTCAACAGCTTCGTCAGTGTGTCCTTCCAAAGGCTGACGCCTCAGCATGAGCATCCGGGGAGTCTCGGGCCGTGCTCCCGTCGGCTTCGCTGCTTCGCTTTGGTCTTGGGTGTGTCTGGCTCTCATGGTGGTGGTGTTGTTGTTGTTGTTGTTGTTGTTGTTTTTATGCCCCTGGTTTTACCTGTTCTAACAGCCTGGCACTAACAGCGCGAACGGGGACTCTGTTGTCTGTCTCCCTGACCAGGGCGACTTCAGGTGCTCACTAAGGGGGTGGGGGGCAGGAGAGGCGTGGACCACCTGCTCCTCCAACGTGCCCTTGGTCGGGGAAGCTGCGATCCTACAGTTCGCCAGCAGGCTGTTAACCGCACGGCCTTGTCTAACTGTCGAGTCTCAGTTTCCCTCCTTCCACGAGTCGGGAGTTTTCCTAACTTCTTGGTATCCTCCCTCAGGGTCGGTGGAGACAGAGTGCCTGCCAGAAACCTAACAAGGAATAAAGAGGCTTTTAATTGCAATGCTGAGTCCAAACTTGCTGAATTCAGTAAATACCATTTATATTCCTTATCCTTCTGTGTCCTTCACTCCTTTTGAAAGCGTGGAGACAGCACCGCGCCTTCCGCAAATGTATCATGAACAAGTTGGCTGTGAAGCACTTTACGCACAGAACACAGCGAGGAGGCCAAGCAGCAACGCCGTCCTGCGGGCCAGGCCTCGGCGCATCGCAGGGTCCGCAGGTCGGTGAGCGGAACGCGCGGGCCTCGGTGAGAACCCTGCACAAGCCGTGCACGGGGCAGCTCTCGCGGGACGTTTCCCGGTGGCCGTAAAGGCTGCGACACACACGTGGGACTGATCCCTGTCTGCTCCGTGTCTGCGTGGACAGGAAGAGAGAGCAGCAGGCTGTTCCAAAGGGCCCTGCCCTCCTTGCTCACATAGCATTAGCTCAAGTCCCAGACCATCCTGGCCGCTCCGCCGAGGCAGCAGGACACGCCGCCGCCCCCTGGCACGCAGAGGGCCCGCCATCGGGGCTCAGTTCAGGGACCGAGCCAGCAGCTCTGCGCGTGGAAAACTCCTCGGGTGAGCCCCTCCTCCCTCGCCGGTCCGCGCTCTCGGGCGCCCTCGGGAAAGGGACGTGGAGGATTGCACCCCGCCGCCCAGGGGAGACCACGGGCAGCTGCTGGTCGTGAAAGGCTTTCGCAGGCGCTCGCATCTCAGCGCCCCGGGGTGGCCTGGAGTCGGTTCTGTGTGTCTGTTGAGGGTCCGGGCCTGATCGGGGCATGTCCTTCACTAAGTTAGGACCCCTGAGGACATGGGTCTGGGTCCCTGACAGAGAAGGGGGGACCGTGGAGACCTTGGAGGCCAAGGCCTAGGGACGGCCCCCGTCAGCTGGCCCCGGAGCTGCAGCCGGGCCCGCCGCCCCCCCCCCCCCCCCCCCCGCATGCCTGTGGCGCCCCCACGGGGGCCCCCGCACCCCGCAGCTCTGCCCTTGGGGTTGTCACGGGATCCAAAGATCCCCAGGACGAAGAGGGAGGAGTGGGAACCAAACAGCGTCTGAATGCAGGACTAGACAAGAGTTGTCACTTGGAGAACCGAATCCGTTGTTGGCATTTTGAAATACCATTTGATCACTGCAGGCTACTCTCGCGGCTCCCACTCCGCCAGGCTGACATTTAGTGAGTGTCCCCGGGGGTCTCTTCCCAAGTGAGCTGGACCTCGCGCCCTTCTTGCGGCTTCTTCATTTTATAGTGGGTGCAATGAAGGCGTCGTACGCGACCCCCGAGAAAGGCCGGCGTTCTCTTCTCCTAACCGGACCCCTTTCTGGGTTTCTTCTGGGTGTGCATTTGTCCGGGAAGAGACTATTGTATCTTGGTTTCAAAATTTGGATTCTATAGACCGGTTATGTTTGTCTCATTGCCTGCTGAACTAGTGACGTGCAGACAGTTACAAAATTGGGATATTTATTATTTTAATAATTTTTTATTACTGATATAAAAGGAACTTCCCCTACTGCATTTAAGGTTCGAATGAGAGCCCATATGGAATTTCCCGACTGTGGCACCCGTGAACCCCCGGCGAGGCCCCGCAGCACACGCACAACAACTTCGCCGCGGGGACGTTTTATCCCAGAAGTTTCTCAGTGATGGCGTAGCAGGTCCCTGCCAGGACGCGGGTCGTCCATCCGTTTATTCAGCAGCACCAGCGGGGCTCCGACCCTGCTTGGCCTTGGGCCCGGAGGCTCTCAGACCATCCTCACCCCGAGGTGTGGCTCACGCGTCCCCCCCGGAGTCCCTCGCTCTGCTCTGAGGTTATGACCAGGCTGCCCGTCTGCCCGACACAGCGTGGCGGGGCCATCGAGGCCCCCCGGAAGGTGCAGGGATGCTCCCGCAGCTGCCGAAGCGGCGCCCCCTGCAGACACCCAGCAAGACCCTCGTCCCCCTCCTGCCGCCCGCTCGGCTCCAGAGGCTCGTGCCCCACGCCCCCCGCGTAGCGTCCAGGGGTCTGTTCAGGGCGGCCTCGCTTTTCTCTCTTTTGTTCCTTGTTTTGAACAGCCACGGCCGCCGTAAGGTCTCCAGCCTCTGGGAAGACAGAGGGGAGACCCATTCCCCCCGGGACCCTCGCCAGCGTCCCTACGGAATGCACGCCCCTGGCAGGCAGCAGTCACTCAGAAAATATTTACTTCAGAAAATACTTGTCAAAGATCGGGGAGCTGAGGCCTGTGCTTCCTTCAACCTCGCAGGAGACGGCAATTACGGGATCCATTTCCTGAAGCTGCCGTGACAAATGAGGAGAAATCTGGAGGCACAAAACAGCAGGAGCCTGTGCCTCCGCAGGCCCGAAGGCCGGAAGCCCGAAAGTTGGCAGGAAGGCGCCCCCTCGGGCCGGTCGAGGGGAGAACCAGGTCCCTGCCGCTCCCGGCCCCGGCCGCCGCCCTGCCCTCCCTGTGCCCGGGGCCACGTGGCTCCTGGTCTCGGCGTGGCCTTCTCCTCTGCGTGGCTGTTCAGTCCCCTGTCCCTCGCTTTTGTTGAAAACACTCACCGATGGATTTGGGTCCTACCCTGAGGGTCCAGGACGATCCTCTCATCTGAAGATCCTTCATTGGCAGCGTCTGCGAAGACCTTGGATTCTCACTCATGGGCCTCGGACGTGGACACGCCTTTTTGGGGAGCCACCATTCGGCCCACGATACCTGTCCCCCTATATTTAAATGGTCCTGTGCTCCACTGAGGATCCTAACGGGACATTTTTGTAAGAAGAACTCTGACAGCTTGAATCAGGCACCAGGGATTTCTGCTGCCTAACAGTGTTGGTGGTAATGGCTGTGCGAGCTTTATTTCAGAGATGAGCCGAGTGAGGATCCACAGTCCCCTGGCTTAAAAAAAACAAACACATTAATTGCCTTTAATATGAATATTGATCTTCGTTTTGAAGAAGCTGTTTTTAAAGCATCCAACACTGATTCATGCATGCATCTTTTCGTTTGCAACGGAAGCTGTACTCACTCTGGCTGTGAGCTTCCTAAGCAAAAATGCTGGACAACCAATTGAGTTAACAAACACACTCGGGTTTGGACAGCGTTGTTCAGCTCAACGTGGAAGCCGTTCCGAAGGGACCAGCCGCAGAGACTGCCCTGCTAAGAGACACCTGTCACAACCAATTCCGTTCACTGAGCAGCCCCTTCCAATGCTAAACTGTTTTGTTGTAACTCACTAGCTTCTCTCCCCAGAGAGAGAGAGAGAGAGAGACCCTCAGTTTAAGTTCCTTGTTTTAAAATGAGCACAAGAATAAATCCCACAGAGTCGATACAGGGACGCGTGTACATCGTGCATTTTTAAAACAGGTTCCGAAACGCCAGGCTTCTCGGGGTCCCGCCTCCGGTGGGTGAGGACGTGCGAGGAGCTCAGCCTTCACAGAGGGCGGGGCGCCTCGTCGGTGCCGTCAGGGCCTGAGGCGGGTCACCTCCGTGGGGAGAGATCACCGCCTCCGTCCACTACGGGGCGTTGCTGAATTACCGCCATGTTAGAGGTGGTGGCATGAAGAACGCAGCTCTGGTATGCGCCGCCGCAGACAAGTTCGGTGAGACCACCTCACCACGAGCTCCGTGCCGAGGGAAGCAGGCTTCCTCGCTGGGACCGGGGCACGATTTCGCTCTGCCCCCACCACGTTCTCTTCGTTTCTTCGGGGCTGCCAGGGGGCTGGCGAGTCGTTGTGCCTCTCCAGCAGCGAGCCCGTCGACCTCCGCTGTCAGCCCCCAGCCCCTCCCTCGTCGGGGGAGGGCAAGCCTCCCGCCCTGCTGGGCCTGGCGGCGGTGGGACGCACCACGTCTGCATCGCCAGCTTCCCCGCAGCCGCCTGGCTGCCTCCCGTGGAGCGTGGAAAGGGGGATTCGGGGTTTCCCTTTGGGGTTCTGGGCATTGCATATTGAGGATTATTGCCCTCACGACTGTGGAATACGGTGTGGCGCTGGCTTCCTCGGCGGTCGTTGCCGGTATCCAGGAGGTAAACGATGAGTCTTCTCCGTCCAGGATCCCTATTTGAGGGACTTTTAAAGTAATGCCTCTTATTTACAGTTTTCAAGGGGAATTTATTTCTTTCAATGGCCACATGCTCAGACCCGTGTGGTGACCTCATCCATGGGCACCCCATTCTGGCCTTAGCTCCTCTCATGCTCTGAGGGACAAAGGGGACCCCGGGCTGCCAGACCGCCGTTACCGGTCACGGGGGACAGTACAGCAGAGTCATGGGGACTTCAGGCCCGGGAGGCGGACTCGCTCCCGTGGAGAACGAGGGACTCAAGTCCCTGCCTGAGGAGAACGACCAGCCACTGCTTCCCACAGTCCTGGGGGCGGTGGCTGCTTGGGGACACCAAGTGAGAGCCCGTGTGCCCCGCAGCGGGGTGGCTGTGGCCTTGTCTTTCAGGTATGGCCACCTGTCCGGTCCCCACTTTTAAAAGTTTGCAGCCAATAATGAAAAATTGGTGCCATGTTTCACAGACCCTGGTCCTAAAAGTTGATTAAATCGTCCAAGAAATATTTCTGCCTGTTCCAACAGTGTCTGGTGAAAATCCCTGCACGGTGCTGGGCCGCCACCGCCGCGGCGCGTGCTGGGGGCGCCGGTCCTGGGGACCCACCGCGGACAGCTCCCGGCCCTGTGCCCCGCAGGACTCGGGGTCCTGAGGCTGCCCTGCGCACTGTCCGCCCCCGAGACCGAGACGCAGCAGAGCCGCGCCAGGCTCCGCGGATGAGCAGCCCCTTCCGTCCCCAGAGCAGGGTGTCCGCGCAGCGCGGCAGGGCGGGCCGCGCCTGCGGGACGAGGTCAGCGCCGTCCTCGCCCTGGCCCTGCAGCCGACCGGCCCACCTGTCGACGGCTCCCGGCGTCCGCTCTGCGGGGACTGGGGGAACGATCGCGAGCCTGCGGGACCCGGGCGCTGCCCGTGGCGCGCAGCTCTCCCGCAGCACAGCCTCGCTCCTTCCGGGAGCTGGGCGACGCTCCGCGGGGGCCGTAGGAGCCATCCGACCTCCTGGGGTGCTGCAGTGATTAAGGGACCTGAAAAGAGTTCCTGTTTTCAAAGTCTCAGAGCCGCGAGCAGGGTGTCCAAATCCAGCAGGTTCGATCTTGGCGTCGGCGCCAGCCGGCCGACTCGGCGGCCTCGCACCCAGATAAAAGCCAGAATAGAGGGGCGCGCCACGCGGTCTCTGGGAAGGGCCTGGGGGGGGGCTGGGGGGGGCTCCAGCTGCTCCCGACGGTCTTAGTCCACACACCCACCCTCGCCTGTCGGCCCAGGGTCTGGGGCAAAGCGACATCACATTCGTCCTCTGTTTTCCGGTCCCCCCGCCCCCGGCATTCCCTGCGCTCCGTCTGCAAAGAGCACACGGAGGAGCTTGTGTCATCGGGGTGTGCTGGCATCCCCGACACCGCCCCCCGACACAGCTCCGGGGACAGCGCCCCCCCCCCCGCCGGAGGGGACGCTCTGTGACGCATTCTGTTCCACGGCTAAGAGGCGTCTCGCCTCCCGCGCAGCCCTCTTGGTGGAGCATCACGGAAGGCTCTCTTCGGATCCAAATTGGTTTTGTATCTAAAATAGTGTGTATGATCAATGCAAAACCTAAGCAGATGTGTGGAAAATGTGATGTGGGAGAAAGTAATCTTTTTATTACACTTAATTTTTATGTTTTCATTACTGCAGAAGATATAGACGACTCTTCCTCAGACGCGCGAATTGCTTTCCTTGCCCTGCAGTGAATCCCGGGAGCGGCGGGAGGGAGGGCGGGGCGGGCTGCTTTGTTCCCGCCGGGGCGTGCGGCCCAGGGCTGACCTGCCACCGGAGGCCCACGGAGGCCCGCTGGCCGTCTTCTTTTAAATTAAATCCGAGCGCCTCTCTGTCGGGGTGTGTGCTTGATTTGGGACAAAAAGAAGAGGCGGGGAACGTAAACAAGCTCCCCCAGCCTTGAACCCGGAGCTTCCGCCTTCCTTCATCAGGGCAGCTCTTACTGAAATGGAACAGTTGGGGGAGGCATCTGAATGGATTGTATCTAGAAAGGTTTTCTGGAAACCAGATGCCAGAAGTTGAAGAACTCACCCGTGTGGCCGACAGGAGCTTGAAATATCTTAAAGCCAGTCCAGCCGAATCTTTTGGTGTCCCCCAATATAAAAATACCACTTCAATAACTTCACTTTTCAATATCCCTCTTAATTCCATAGGGTGGTTTTTAATGTGCCCTTATTTCTCTGAGAAAAAAAAAAAAACCATGGAAATGAAACCCTGGAATCTAAAAATAAAATCCATACTTAATACACAAGCTAAACATACCCCAAGTTTTCTCATTGCTACATTAATTCAATGAAATCTAATTTAGGCTGCTCTGCAGTTCTGAATAAAAATGACTAAGTATTCCCACTCCACATTGTTTCAGCCTCTTCCTCCGCGACTTATCAGAAGAAATGTTAATTGCTTAAGTCCTTACATAAGATCGCGTGTTCTTTAAAGTTTTCCGGGAGAGAGATTAAATGCTGGGTGGCAGGCAACTTCGCATTTATTTTTAGCTTCGCCCTGTTTGGCCACTCTCACCTGGAAGTTCCTGTCCGGAGTCCCGGCCCTTTCCGAGCTACCGGTCCCAAGGCAGGGGCTCTGGGCGGCTCACAGGGCCTGGTCCCAGACCCCAGACCCCAGACCCGAGCCCCGCAGCGCCCCCTGTGGCCGCCGCGGGAGGGCCCCCCCCCCCGCGGGTGGGCTCTGGGTGTACAGAATGCTGACCAGGCACCTGCCAAGTGTACGGCGCTTGAACGAGGTTAGGAAATGGTGGCGTGAATAAAGGCAAACGCGTGCCTTGACCATGGATTTTTTCTGCAGAGTGAACCCTCTGCAGGAGCTCAACAGAGGATGTCACCTTTTGCAACTTCAGCTCAGAACAGTTGCACAGAATCGCGATTCAGCAAGATTGCCCCGTGGAAAAGCAAAGACCGCTCCACAGTCCGCACCCACCGCTCCAGCCTCGGGTCTCCCGCGGTGTGGCACCCCGGCCTGGCTGAGCCCACGGCGCGTCGTGACCCCTGTGGACCTTGGCGCACGCCGTCTCTCTCCCGATTTCTTTCCCTCTCTTTTTTCCTTCTCTTGAAATCATACTTTTTTTCCAGGTCTAGACCCAATGTTAGGGACTTTTTTTCCCCCTGCAAGAAAAATGGCGTGCGGTCTCTAGAATCTCACCGCGTTTTGGTCCCAAATCCACCAAAGCTGTCACCACTGTCTGAATCAGGTGACTGTCTGCATCTCCCTCCAAAGCAGGGGGCGTTGGGGGTGCTCTTTGGCGCCGGAAGTTTCATCTTAACTCATCTTTTCACCTTCTGCTTCTTGGCGCGCCGCCAGGCACGCACTAGGCAGCCGCGCCGGTTGGATGGAGCGGAGCCGCACGGCCACCGGCCCTCCGTCAAACTCGCCAGTCTTCCGCTCCGACGCCAGCGGCGGCTTCCGCGCCCACTGAGACGGGAGCCACCCACGGCCCGGCGTGGCCACCCACCCCTGGCGCCTGGTCTGCCCAACTCCGTCCCTTCCACGCCTCCTCCCCGTTGGCAGCCACGCTGGCCTGCTGCTGTTCCTCAGCTGTGCCAGGCCCCGCTCTGAGGCCTGGGGGACGCCCCGCCCCCGGCGGCCCGGTTAAACCCGCTCCTTCCTCAGCTCTTCGCTCTCACGTCGGCGACCTGCTTTGAGGTGCCCGAGCTGTGATCTGCAACTGCAGCTCCGCGAACCCCTCCTCCCCGCCCGCTCTTTCTTGCCCCTGCTGCCCCCGGCCTTCTAACACGCGGCATAATTTAACGTCGATCACACGTACTGTCTCCTTAGCACCGTACCTCCCGCCAGGACAGGGGTGGTGTCTCATTGTCCCCAGAGCAGGGCCTGGCCTGGAGGAGCAACCTCAGAAACAGACGTTAGAGGAACGGGATGGCTGTGGCTTTATCCTATTTCCTAATTCAACCAATGTGTGCTGTATGTGACCGTGTGTTCACGTAGAGCTCAGTGAGATCCGGGCAGTTTGGGGAGCTTTCGTTATTGGAAAATTGTTCCCTGCACTTTGGCTCGCTCACGCTGTGAAAGCTGCAAACACTGCATCAATTAAAATATTCCAATTAACACCAGTCAGAAAGGGCAGTATCAAGAACACAGCCGAACCGGGCTGCGGTGTCTCGGTAGCCCCCCGCATCACAGTATGCCAATTTTGTAGCAGAACTGTGTTCCCTCCCATGAATTTTGGCAAAGTAACGAAGGTTTTGTTCAGGGGAGAAAAGCAGAGCAGAAAAACATGGGCCTCTATTTTGAAAGACATGGTTCTGATCTTTAATTTAAGGTGATGTCGCCGCCATCACAGTTAACAGCGGCCGTTCACGGCCCGTCCCCTCATGGGAACATCGAGACAGGTTTGTGAGACGCTGCGCTGGCCTCCAGAGGCCTAGGCTCTCACTGGCCCTGAGCCGGATCCTAGTCTCAGGTCAGTTCTTTATTTTATTGAGGTTTATTGAGCTAAACTGACTGATAACGCTGTGGAAGTGTAAGGGGTTGGGCTGCTGGCCTGACGCCCCTTTATATTGTAAGTGACGCCACTGCGGCCTCACCTAACAGCACCGTCGCGCCCCAGCGCAGCCTCGTCTTCCCCGCGGGCAGAACCCCGGGACTGGCCCTCTCCGCAGCTTCAGGACGGCCATGCGGCCTCGTCCCTGTCGTCCCCACGTGAGTGCGAGGTCCCCCATCTCCCCCGCCTCACAGCTGGCTCCTCGTGGCCTCACTCCGACGTCGCCCCCCTTCCCGCCGCCCAGACCCCGAATCCACCACCACCTCTCTGTACCTCGGAGCTTGGCTTTTAAAATCCCACCTGCGGGCGAGGTCACACCCCATCGCCTCTGACTCCGCTCACTCCGGGTGAGGCCCTGAGGTTCTCCCGCGCCGCTGCCCCTGAAAGGATGTCCCGTGTTCTCCTTTCTGAACAGCGTTCCGCTGTAATGCTCCCGTCCTTAGGAGGTGGGACCGGAGGACCTAGGAGGTGTATCTTCACCCCTGTGCGTAGGTGCCATCATTCGCGATAGCCAGGGTATGGAAGCAAGCGTGTTATTTCCTTATTAGAGGTGCGATGTGGAGCGAATCTCTTAACTTCCCTGGATTTCAAATGTCTTCTATACAGCGAGGCCATGTACCTAACACCCTTCTTGTCTACCTCACAGAGATGTTTCGATGGTCAGAGGAGTGGTTGTGAGTAAAAGCGTTCGGGGTTTGTTTTTTTTAACCCGTATAAACGCGCGCTCTACCAGTTCACAGCCACGGAAAGGCGGCCGGGAGCCGGGGCAGCAGGGGCGCCGTGGGACGGGGTCAGAGTGCCAGGTTCACCACGTGGAAGGGTCCGGGAGACGGGCGGTGGTCGTGGTGCCCAACGTTATGAACGTACTTAGGCCTCGGAGCCGCACGTCTAAACGTTGAGGAAGGGGAACCGTGAGCCACGCGGATCTTACCGCCGTCCCACAACCTGCAGGAAGACCCGCCGAGCCCCCGCGTCTGTGCCGAGGGCCGCATTGCTCTGGGCGCCTGATTCCGGGTGCCTCTGGTGATGAAAGCGGTCAGAATTCAGGAACGCGCGGCGAAAATAAAGCAGTTTTAAAGTGCTATTAAACGACAAGGCAAGCTGTCCTCACCGGTCTAGTTGCTGCTCCTATTAGCACGTTTTACAGTTTTATTATTGTTTTTGCTCAATTATCACTATTATCGTCTTCGTCATCTTCACAATCATCCTCTTACCTGAGGCACGGCCTGGGGGAGTGAAGTCCCTAACCACCCCCCGGCGTCTAACTCCGTGAGATACACTGTGCGCCCCGACCGTGGCGCAGCGCTCACCCGGGGCGGAGCGCCGAGCGCGGTGCTGGTGCTCCCCGGGGCCCCCTGCGCTGTGCCTGGCGCCCCCGCATGGACTCCCAGCGTCTCCGCTGTCACCTGCAGGCGTGCGCAGAGCAGCGGGGTCCCCGGGCCGCCCTGCGCCCACATCCCCGCCGAGAGGGAGGGAGGCGATGCCCTGCTTTGTGGTCCCCGCTCTCACGCTCTAAACGAGTGTCCTTACGCGATCTACTTCGTGCGCCTTTTTTTTTTTTTTTTCATTTTTCATGTTCTCTGTTGGTGATTGTTGCTCTCGACAGTGGCCCACAGCATGGCGCTGAAATGCCCTGTGGTGTCCCTGGGGACCGTGCCTCCCAGGAAAGCGCGCGTGCTAGAGAGCCCACGCAGGGCGAGATGCGGCGTGCGCTGTGGCCGTCAGTCGCCGTGCAGGGACCGCTGGCACGTGTTGGAAGGGGCACCTCAGCAGAGGCCCACGGGAAACAAGCACGTGTTGGCCAGCTTGTCAAAGTGCTGTGACCGCCACCTCTCAGGGTGGAGCGGCCCTCAGTGTCCGTTGACTCGGCCTTTGCAGCCCCTGCTGGGACATTCCCACCCGGGGGCGGGTGAGCTGGCAGGAGGTGCCCCGCACCTGTGGGAAAGGCGGGGAGGCAGAGGCACACCCGGGGATCCGGGACCGCCAGGGGCCTCGGGGGGACGCAGCGCGGATGGGGAGGTGGCAGCCGCGGCTCGGCAGGCAGGAGGACGCGGCGGCGGGGCCGAGCTTGGCTGCATGAAAACCAGGGCACTGAGGCCTGGCTGGGTGACTGGCAGGCCCTCCCTCCCCGCCTCGCACTTCTGTGCGTGTAGGCCCTCCCTGGAGAGAGCAGGGAGAAGGGGCGGGGCCGGGGCGGGGAGAAGGGGCGGGGCCGGGGCGGGGAGAAGGGGCGGGGCCGGCGCTGACCGAAGTCAGGACCAGGAGCCCAGCCTGCTGGCCCCCGCCGGCGCCCGGGCCCATGGTCCGCGCGGACGGAAAGCTGGCGGGACGAGTCTCCCCGGCAGATGGAGCTCCCCTCCTCGGCTCCCGCAGGACTTCCTCTGGCCCCCTCAGCACCGATCACCGCCTGCGTCCTCACACCCCACTCACCCCCCCCATAGAGCTATTTGGTGCCCATCCGACCCAGGCTGTCACCCTGTTGGGTGGGAACCGCGTAGGACGGACCCTCCTGTTCTCAGCAGCATCGACCCCACGTGGCACCAGGGAGAGCAGGGATGGGGAGGAGGGGAGGGCACTGCGGCTGAGGAAAGGGTGTGGTGTGCCCCGAAGGCATGCGTGCCCCCCAATTCCACGTGTTAGAATCCACGAGAGGGCACGGGAGGCGGGCCTCTGGGAGGTGAGGGGGTCACCGGGGTGGGGCCCCGTCAATGGAATCGGCGCCCTCGGGGGAGAGCCTTGGAGTGCTGCCCCACCCCCACACCCCGCCAGGGGCGACACCGGAGCGCCAGCCGCCGGTCACCTGACACGAGACCTGCCCGCACCTCGGCCTCAGACGCCGCAGCGCCCCCAGCTGTGGGGAGCCCGTGTGTGCTGTGGAGGCCTCCCCACACGAGGTGCTTGTGACAGCTGCCCGCGGAGACCGGGCCGGAGGGTCTTCCCGGCTCCCCGCCCATGGCCCGCAGCAGCCCCCGCATAGCCGTGCGCCGGCCCTGCCACTTCTCCTCGTTCCTCAGTTACTTAGAAGTTTGTCTTTGCCCGGGAGCCATTTTAAACATTTCAATGTAAGAAGACAATATGTATTAGTTTCCTTGAACTGGGGCGACTCCAACTTCAGTGATAAGTGAGAAAGCACAGAACGGAATCCGGACCGCGCGTCACTGGGCGGGACTGAGCTCCCGCCCGGGGTCCCCGCAGGGCGAGAGCCGAGCTGGCCACAGGGCGCCACCGCCTGCTTGGGCAGTGAGAACACTCTGTCCTTGTAGCTTCCTCTTGGAGAGGTCCCGTGCCAACGTGCCCTGTGCGTGCCTGTCACTTACTTTCTGTAGCAGGTATCACCGTCAGACACAGTGCGGGACGGAGGGACCCTGTGCATGGCGGGGGTCCCCCACCCCCGCCCCAGCCTCAGCCCGCGGGGCTTTGTTTCCTTTTGCGCTGGTTTTCAGAGCTGCTGCCCCGCTGGCTGGCGGACTGTGGGCGCTCCTGCTGTGGGTGCTGAGGGACCGTGTGGAGGCCTCTGGTGCCTTGGGAGCCCTGGAAAGCAAGGGGCTCGATGGCACTTCCAAAAGCTGGCAGGCTTGCCGGCTTCTCAGCCTCGGCCCCGATTTCTCTCCGTGAAAACGGGAACGGCGAGACACCCGCAGCACAGGCCACCCGGAGGGTAACGAGCATGTCGCTCGCGCACGTGTCATACGGGGGACTTTGTTTTCAAAACTGTAATTAAATGAGATAAAAAATATATGGTTGAAGTTGCCGAAACAACTTAAATTGAACATAAATAACAGCTGCTCTTCATCTGGGAATTTCATCAAGACACAAAACTTTGTTTTTATGCCCTTAAAAATGTTAACTCGTGGACGGCTACTTCCGCATCGAGAATCCCAAGAGCTGTCACCGAGAGAAAGCTGAGCGCTCCCGGTTTCAGGGCAGGCGGGAGGAGAGAACCTGCTGTCTTTGCTCAGCACCGCGTCTGCCCCCTCCGCACGCTGGGGCAGACCCCACGGGGAGCGTGAGGCTCAGGCCCGGGCCCTGGAAGGCCAACAGCAGAAAAGAAAGGGGACGGGGAGGTGGAGATGACGCGGTTTCTCTCCCTCTGAAGCGGGCGGTGGACTTGCAGCCTCTCGGGTCCGCCCCTGGCCTGCGGCCACGCATCTGCGCGTAGTGACCCGTCCCCAGGGCTTTCCCGCAGGTCGCTCCCTGCGGCCTGCCCCCTCGCCCCGGCCTTTTCCGCGTTCCTTCAGAGACTGCCTGTCCTGCTGCCCCTGGGATAGGTCCGCCGCCCTCCGGGGCTGCCCGCCCACCGAGGGGACGGCGCAGCGGCTTTCGGCTCGCTGCCCTGAGCCTCCGGAGGGGGAAGCCGCGGCGGTGCCGTGGGGGTTCACAGCGAAGGGGCGCGCGTCTTCCTGTCGGAACTGGGGCGACGTCCCCCGCCGGGTGAGGGACGGCCATCGCACGGGGTGTCGCCGGCTAGCCCGTGACTGCCGCGTCACGGGTCACAGGCCCTTTCCGTGAGGCGGCTTCTGTTGGCTTCCCCGGGGCAGGGTCCCCGGGGGGAGGGCGTTCCTTCAGCCCAGCAGCGACTCCGCGGCCTACGCTGCTCTCAGGCCAGTCTCGGGGCGTCTCTCAGCTTCTGTCCTCAGGCCGGGTCGGTGGCACCGTGCCCTTGACTAGAGACCTTTTCCTAAAGGCACCTCGCAGAGCGACCCCGGCCGCTGGGCACACGAGGCCTGTGTAGCCCGGTGCTGGGAGTCCGCACGCCTGCTGCACGGACACGCGTGTTCACCTGCTCCAGGCCAGGCCGGCCCCGCCTCAGAGAGCGGCACGGGAGCGTGAACGCTGCTTGGCAGGCGCTCGCCGGGGACCTGGCGCGTGTCAGACACCGTCCTGCAGCCTGGTAAGGCAGCAAAGGTTCTGGGGACAGGAAGTGAGGGCAGTAAGCCAAATAGCATATAGATGAAGAAAGTAATTGCAGATGCTGGTGTTGGCGGCTCCGAAAGGCGTGAAACCGCACAGTGACAGGGTCCCGGGGCCGGGGGCGGCCGACCTGCGGCGGCCACGCAGGGCGGGCTGCTCCGAGGGACCGGCGCTGAGCTGGGCCCTGGAGACGGGGCACAATGAGCCGACGGCGGGTCAGGAGCATCGGAGCGAAGGGAACGGCACGTGCAAAGGTCCCGCGGTGCTTGAGGGACAGAAAGCCAACGTGGTTCTTGGTGAATCAGTGAGCAGCGGGGAGGAGGCTGGGGCGTGGGCCCGGGCCGGCCCCACAGGGCCCCTGTGGGACGCAGGGAAGGCCCGGGGTCTTACCCCGCAACTGACGGGGCCACACGCTTCTCTGAAAGTCCGTTTCTCTGTGCGCCGTGAGGTATGAAATCCACGACACAGCAGGCTCGCCACGAGCAGCCCCAAGTCGGGAGGGCAGAGAGAGGCGCCCCGCCCGAGGCGTAGACAGGAGCGGGTGTTCTCGCTCCGTCCCCAGGGAGGAGGAGCGGCGTCGCGGGCGGGCGAGGCCGCTGGGCCCCCGGGGCTGGGCCGGCGCACGTTCTGGCGGCGCCCACGGCAACGCACGTCTTCCGTCGTCGCTCTCTGGCTTTGGGAAGAGCGTGGCTGTCGGGATGCACTAGAGCGTGTCCGAGAAATGAGGACAGGAGGGGGCCGGAGGGAGGAATATAAATAGCCATCAGGGAAGTCACGCGGTCCCTGCAAAAGGACAGCAAAGCCACTGTTCTGTCTGGTACAGTCAGGAAGGTAAGAGGGGAGGGGAGGAGACGGGCAGAGGCCCAGGCGGTCAGACGAGGCTCCGGGAAGGCGTCCTCCCTGGCACCTCATTGCCCATCGAGGAGAGGGCAGGCGCGGGGGCTCCTGGGCCGGCGGCCGGCATTCGAAGGCCCGGGGTCTGGGCGGGGCTGCCCCTTTCTGTGCAATGAGAGGAGTCACAACGCTTACCTCCTAAGGTGTCGTGAGGGCTGCAGGGACCGACGCGCGGGAGGTGAGCACCGGCATTTGCAAGCGTGCGTGCGTGCCCGGGCCCCGACGCCTCCTTCGCGTGGGTTCTGCTCTTTGGAGCCCTTGCCTCGGTTTGCTGCTGGAGAGAAAACATGTGAAGTTGGGGGGTGCAGAAGACAAGGGGGCAGCCGCCAACCCCGGGGCCGCCGGCCCCGGCAGGTCCGTCTGCGGCAGCCTCCGCGCACCCTTCCTGGCTCCCTGCCGTTCCCCTCCCCCCAGCTCTTCTGCACACAAAGAATAACGGGTGAGGAACGCCTATGAATAAACATCAGGTTTCAGAGCATGTTGAGTCATTAATCCTTTCTCGAACTTTCTCAGCCCTACTTTTCTTCCCCGTTACTTCAGCCTCTATGCTTTCCTTTGTTTCTTTTTTGGTTAATCAAAAATTACTTTGAAATGCCACATGCTGCTCTCCTGTACTTGCTAATAGGAAGAATTCTGATTGAACTAATTCCCTCTTCACTGGGAATAGTCCGGTAGTGTCTTAGCCGCTTTCCGTTGTTTTAACACGGCGCTTCTAGGATCCCAAAGCAATTCAGAAAGTGGAGCGCGGCTCCCACCCCAGCGGCGGGGCCAGAGGCCCATCCAGACGGGGAGGGGGTGGGGAGGGGGCGGGGCGGGGGCTCCCGCGGGGTCTCCTTTTCTCTCTGCAGTGAGAGCTGCCAGGGGCCTCAGTGGCTCCCGAGCAGCAGCGTGAGGGGCTCTGAACGGGCAGGGCCCTCAGCCCCATCCGTGGCTGCGTCATTTGTCACTTGTGTTCATTAGCATAGGAGTAGCAACACGCTGCTTGCTGGGCAGAGCCTCCAGGTGAGGGTCTGCCTTCCTTCCGGCGCCGAACCACCAGCCCGACGCGGGTTTTCTGGGCTGACGTCAAGCCGCCAACAAATCAGGGCATTTCACGTCAGATTTTTAGCCTGGTCATAGGTCTCCGCTCAGTTTGCGTCGTGGGAGAGAGAAAATGGCTGACCCCAACACGCGGAACAAAAGAGACATTCAAAAATATATTTGCCAAAGATGGGATACACGAGTAGGAACATCAGTGACAGGGAAAACGGGATCCTGACAAGCATGTCTATCATCATTTTATGTTGATACATATTTTTTCAATTCCATTTACATCTCTTTTTTTTTTCCCCACCTGGGAGAGGGTGTAATCTTCTAAAACGTGAAGCTCAATGAGTAAATTTATATCATCAGAAAATACTATTTCATCTTAAATAACATATTTTGCACACTTTATGAAGACGGCGCGCATCAGCCCTTCCTGTGTTATGGAAAGGCCACCCCCCCCCCATTATGTGACAAAGGCGCCCGCCCTCGCAGGGCCGGCCTCTCCCAGGGAGAGGAGTTCTGGGGGAGAGCGACGCCAGCCGGTCGGCGCGAGGGGGTCTTAATCGCGGGCCCCGCCGCTGACTCCAGCCCCGACGCAGACTTGAAAACACACGAGGACAGGGAAGGAAGGCAGCATCCCTCCCCTAGCAGCCCCTGCGGACGCGCTGGGCCTGGCGGGAGTGTGGACTCGCCAGCTTCCCCCGCGTCGCTCTCCGTAGACTTTCCTCGATGCTCCGAAGCCTTAACGAGCCCTGGAGCGGCCGGGCCTTGGGTGCCGGGCACGCGGGATCCTCACCGTCCAAGAGCCCCAGGGAGACGGGAGCCGCCATCCTGATACTGGAGACGAGGACAGGGACGTTCTCAGAGGCTTGGAGACTCGCCCCCGACGTGCGGCTGGAGCGTGAGTGCGGGGGTTGTTCTCGGTTCCTGGGACGCCGAGCCGTGTGTCACCAGGTCCCCAGGGCCCTCTCCCTGCGCACTGTCCCACAGGGGCCCCAGCCCGCCCCGCCGCCCCGCCCCCCCACGGCCTCTGCCCTCCTGACCTGGGCGGAATGGCAGCAACGGGGCTTCGCAGGCGACGGTCGTGTAAACCTAGACTTACTTTCTGTGCGAGTCTCTGGGATCCAGGCGACGGGGCAGCGGGCGCCCGCGCGAGCTCATACTCGGAGCCAACGGCGGAGCCGGGACGTGAGGAGGAGGGTGCGGATCGCCAGCGGGTCCAAAGCCGTGCCCGAAAACCCGCCTCCGCTTTGTAAACGGTGCGGCCATCATTACAAAAGTCATATTCACAGCAAGTGCATCGTGTGACCGTGTTCCAAGCTGACTCTGATTTCCTTGATGATGCGTTCGCAGTCGGGAGGAGACAGGGACAGAGGAGATAGCGCTGGACGTCTTGTCCTGAGTCCCTCCTGGGGGAATAATAGGAAATAGAATCCAGGCCCACGCAGGTGAGGGGGAAGGTGAATTGTGTGTGTGTGTGTGTGTGTGTGTGTTTGTTTTTACTTACAATAAATAACGCCTGCCTAGGAAGACGTGTATTGCTTGCCTGGCTCACTGGGTCACGTTTCCTCTTTTCTCCCTTCCCCGGGCGGGGCCGCCTGCGGGTGGCGTCGCTCTTCCGCGTGCTGGGAGCCCCCTTACTGAAGGCCTAAATAAGTCCCTCTTCAATTCACTGTTATCACATCTCAAAACTGTCTCGGACCCTCAGGCTTCGACACCTGGGCATTCAGCCTGAGCGACCGCTTCCTCCACTCTAAACGCTTAGTAATGTTCCAGGCAAGACGTTGCGGTTCCCCACCCCCTCTCTGCCTTCCTTTCTCCACAGTCTGAATTCACGTTTCCCTGGATGAAGGGCTTTTTATTATTGATCACACATTGCAGCTTTAAGCCCTTTGTAAACTTTTCTCCCCAGGGAATTTAACTGCTAAACACTTTCTCCAGGCCGTCCGTGAGCTACACACTCCAAGCACCAAGGCGTATTTTCTAATCTCATTTACATTAAAGTGCTGATATTACATTCCAGGGGAAAATAAAGAACAGTGGATTTCACGGGAAATCAGGATTGGAGAACACATTTACCTCAAAATGGTGCGTTCCCTGGCACGCGATTTCTGGGGGAGATGCAGGTGAGGTGCTGATGGAGGGCATCCGCACAAAAAGCATCGCCGTTCATTTTCTAAAGTCGGCCCCTCCTGTGTCAGCGGGACGCAGGCCCAGCCAGGAAGCGAGCCGCTCGGAGACGCCGCGGTGCCTGGGCGTTAGCTCCTGTCCGACACGCATGCGGCCGTTTCGTTAGGCTCCAGCTGCTCGGAAGCCAAGGGGAGGGGACCCAGGTGTCATGGTTCAGCTTCATCCTCCGCCCCCCCGGGAACGTCCCCACACGGAGGGCTCGCCGCGGGAAGAGCAAGGACTGGGAAATTTGGAAGCAGATGCCCTGGCTCTGCGCACTGTGCACAGATGTGTGCCTTTTCTCACGCTGTCATAGAAGAGCATAAAATTCACTCCCAGAAGCCCTTCTGCCGCCTTCAGGATGCTGGGTGATGGGTCCCAGTCTGGATGCCCCTTCCTCTGGCTTCACCGAATCAGCGGGGCGGTGGCAGGCTCCGGGCCCGGAGAGGGCCGCCTGGAAGGGAGAGAGACGGGGCGGGCCTTCCTGCGGCCATGCCCAGGTGTGAGAGCGACCTCCCTGCACCGCTGCAGGTCGGGAACTCGGGGTTCAGTTAGATCTCCGTGAGGAGGGCTTGGCTCCGGGGGTGACCTCGGTCTATTTTGCAAACAGACGCTGTCCCAGCCGAGAGTGCCGTGGTCACGGCGAGAGAACCGGGTCCGTAATGTGCTCTCCCTCACAGTGCCCTTTCTGCCGACCGTCTCCTAGTGCCTGGGCTTTGGAGGCAGAATGGCTCTAAACGAAGTAATATGTGGAAATAACTGAAAAGGGCCTGGCCTGTGCGCTTCCAAAAATACCCCTCCACACACCGAGTCCTGTGATTAGGACACGCGGTACGCGGCCAGCCACGAGCATCTGGGCGGGGAGCCCCAGACGGAGGGCCAGTGTTGGACGCGCAGTCTTCCCTGAGGCCTGGGCGTGAACGCCGTGCCCCAGGATCGGCGCCGCCAGCCCTCGCCCGGCCGCACCGCGGGTCAGGACCTTCCTAAACAGAGCGACAGGCGTGCGGGGGCGGCGCGAGCGGCCAGCCCTCCTCGGAGGGCAGAAAGCGAGATGCTGAGCACTGCGCTCGCGGCCCGAAAGGGCGCGGGCTTTTCAAACCCCGATCCCACAGAACCTTCTTCCATCGTTCTTGTTTTGAAACAGGGCGCGTTCATCCTCGCTTACGGGGGAGCGAGGCTAGCCTGAGGTCAACAGCGCGCCTGCACGTGACAGACAGTTTCCAAGCAGATCCATCTAAACGCGGGCTTGCTGTCCGCCCGGCGGGGCGGGCCCAGCATTTAGAATCCATTTCAATTAACTAAGAAAGATGTCGAGATATTTCCTCCGCCACGGGATGAATGTGCCATATCCTGCCTGCCCGAGTCTTGCCGAGAGCTTCATGGAGTTAAAAACGAGACAGGAGGGGACCGGAGGCCCGCGTTTCCGCTAATCGGGGAGTTAAAAATCACTGCACGTAGTTCTCATCTTCTGTCTCATTTTTGATGCTTTTTCTCCCGTCAGAGCTGTGGCGGATATTTTGATCCCTGTTATCCATCAGCTCCTAATTTCTCATGCAACTCTGGAGACTGGATGGGACGTCTGTGCCGAGGCAGATGGCTCATTCTAAGAACCTGCACGCAGAAGTGACAATTCAGACTTATTCGGTGTCACTCTCAGGGAGAACGGTTTACACTATTAATGCCGTAATAAAGTTTTTAAAATCTCCGGTTTAATCTCCTCCAGAGGTCTCTCAAACCATCTCCTTAAAGAGAAGAAAAATTCATGCCCTAGCCCCACCGGGTTCCCATTGAATAAAAAGTGGTTCGTTCCACCAGCAGCGTGGTTTGCGTTCCAGCCTGGCTCCGCTGGGCGCTACGCCCGTGACCTCCCGGCCCCTCTCACGCCTCAGCTCCGGTGGCCTCTGGGGGCCCGGGATCGGGCGTCACCGGCCAGCCCTGCCCGCCAACCTCGAGCCCCTTCAGGGCAGGAGCTGCGTTCTCACAACACGCTTACCCTGAGCAGGCAACCAGATGATGTTTAATGAGAGTTTTAGAAATACTTAATTCGTGAAAACACTGATGCAGGGGCTTAAAATTTTCTTAAACCCAGAAGAAGCCAGGAACCGTGGCATGTGTGCGCACAGCTGCTTTACTGCCCTGAACCGCCCCTACAACCCAGGCTGCGTGCGGCACACGGCACCTGCGGCTGCCGCGCCCGGGCCCCTCCCTCCCCTTCCCTCACGACGCAGCCTTTAACCCCGACAAGGGCCGCGGGGCCTCTCTTTTCCAGTCTGCAAAACGGGGACAGTGGCTCTACTGAACTCAGAGCACCGCTGTTAGGATGGCCAGAGATCCTCCTCACGGAACGCTCGGCCACGCGGCCGGGCGTGGGAGGGAGACGGGGTCAGGGTTGGCCGCGCACAGTGAGCCAGCGGGCAGCCGGCCAGCACACGCCGGGCGTCGCCCGCACCTCAAACCGAACAAACGCTGTTAAATCGAATGTCTCACGCAGCAAAACATGAGAAGACACTTCAAACACTCCTCAAGAGGGTTTAAATTGAAGAGGGTGGAATAAAAACTGTTCTTAACAATAACATGTCATTTCATCGGCCTATTTCTTACGTGAACTTGCTTCTAGCAGCAGCTGGTCATGAGGTGACTGCAGCTGTGGTCTGGGGTCCGTGGTGTCCCCAGACCCGCCCTCCTGGAGGGAGGGGACCGTCCTTGCAGACGGAACCTGAAGACAGTGCCTTATAAATGCTTAAAACTACACGTGGGTGTTAAACTGTTGTATATGAGTGTGTATGTCTGTTTGTACACTGTGAATAGTGTGTGCGTGTATAGAATCCTGCTCTAGATACACACAGAGTGACAGGCACAGTCATTATAACAGAATGGTTTGTTCAGCGAGCAGAGCTGCGTATCAGAAAATGTAAACTTACATCCCGATAATGCTGTTTGACTACAAAGAGGAGGTTGCTGAACATCCTCAGGCTTCAGGTTCTTCACCCAGACCAAGACCGTCCCATAGAATATTCTAGAATGATGGAGACGTTCTGTCCTTGCCGTCCAGCATGGCGGCCAGGAGCCACATGTGCCTTTGGGCGGCTAACGTGGCTGAGGAACTGAGTCGTAGATCCTGCTTCGTTTTAGGTGCTTCACCCCTAAACAGGGCCCCGGGGCGCGCGGCCGCCCTGCAGCGTGGACGTGGAACCGCGGACGGCGGGACGAGGTCCCGTGGGAGGGGGCTGACTGCACCCGCCCGGGGCGGGGACCGGAGGCCGGCTCGCAGCGAAGGCCTCTGGCGGAGGACGTGGCGCTCTCCCCTGGCGCCCTAGGGCTTCACGTGTTAAACCCCGTTTCTCTGGTTTTTGCCAACAGATCTGGAGAACTTCAAGACGAGAACGCGGAGCACCGTGTCGGTCCGCCAAGGTCAGGGGATGGTGCTGCTGTGCGGGCCGCCCGCCCACTCCGGAGGTGAGTCCAGCCCCCGCCCTGCCGGCGCGCCTCGCAGGCCGCCGGGTCTCCCCCCGGGCGCCAGCTGAGGGGACGCTGTCGTGGGCGGGGATGCCCAGGCTGCCCCCGTGTCGAGGAAGAATGGTCGGTCATTGATGCCTCCCATCGTTGGATCGGAAAATGTCAGGTTGTGCAGGTCCCGCCGCCACCGAGGGACAGGGCCCCCACGTTGGCGGGGCTTGGAATCCTGTGGCTCGGCACAGGGACGAAGGGGCAGCCCCCAGGACTTTTCCCAGGGGGCCGGGCGAAGAGCCGGCCTCGCCTCGTTCCACGTCATTGTCGGCCCTGGGAGGGGTGAGACCCAGAACCGAAGTCCTGTGACGACAGGGTCCGGCGCCACCTGGTAAGGATTTGTGGCGGCCGGACGGTTAGGCAGGCCCTGGACCGTGAGCGGCTGGCAGGCCCGCCTCGGCCAGGTCCTCAGACTCCCCTCCACGGCCTGCGGTCCGAGCTGGCGCGCCTCCTGGGGGCGCCCTCCCGCACCCCGACTTCCTCCGTCCTCTCTGGTCCCGGATGCGGGCGAGCCTCAGGCTGCGGGGAGCGCCCAGGCACAGGAAGTGGGAGGAGGCCGAGCCACGCTCCCCGTGCCTGCACTTCGGGGAGTCTCTGTGGCGGGAGGCTTGTGTGGTCTGAGGACGTTGGCCCCCAGGGGCGGGGCAGGCGGAAAAGGGAAGTATTTTGTAAGACACACGATGGCCCCGAAAGTGCGCCAGATCCGTGAACAAAGGAGCACGTGGGGAGGATGAAGGAGGCAGCTTGCGGCTCCAGCCAGAAGGACCCCCTCCTGGGCGGTGAATCGGACGGCACAGAGAGGGCTCCGGTGCGCGGGGCCCTAAGGGGCGTGGGGCCCCCAGGTGCCCCCGGCTCAGGTGTGCAGGGCCCTCAGGTGTGCAGGGCCCTCGGGTGCGCAGGGCCCTCGGGTGTGCGGGGCTCAGGTGCACAGGGCTCAGGTGTGCAGGGCCGTCAGGTACGCGGGGCTCAGGTGCGCGGGGCTCAGGTGCGCAGGGCCCTCAGGTGTGCAGGGCCCTCAGGTGTGCGGGGCTCAGGTGTGCAGGGCCCTCAGGTGCGCAGGGCTCAGGTGTGCAGGGCCATCAGGTGCATGGGGCTCAGGTGTGCGGGGCTTAGGTGCGCAGGGCCCTCAGATGCGCAGGGCTCAGGTGCGCAGGGCCCTCAGATGCGCAGGGCTCAGGTGCACAGGGCCCTAGGTGCGCAGGGCCTAGGTGTGCAGGGCCGTCAGGTGCGCGGGGCTCAGGTGCACAGGGGGCTCAGGTGCGCAGGGCCCTCAGGTGTGCAGGGCCCTCAGGTGTGCAGGGCCCTCAGGTGCGCAGGGCTCAGGTGTGCAGGGCCCTCAGGTGCACGGGGCTCAGGTGCGCAGGGCCCTCAGGTGCGCAGGGCCCTCAGGTGTGCAGGGCCCTCAGGTGCGCAGGGCCCTCAGGTGCGCAGGGCCCTCAGGTGTGCAGGGCTAAGGTGTGCAGGGCCCTCAGGTGCACAGGGCTCAGGTGCGCAGGGCCCTCAGGTGTGCAGGGCCCTCAGGTGCGCAGGGCCCTCAGGTGCGCAGGGCCCTCAGGTGCGCAGGGCCCTCAGGTGTGCAGGGCTAAGGTGTGCAGGGCCCTCAGGTGCGCAGGGCTCAGGTGCGCAGGGCCCTCAGGTGCGCAGGGCCCTCAGGTGTGCAGGGCTAAGGTGTGCAGGGCCCTCAGGTGCGCAGGGCTCAGGTGCGCAGGGCCCTCAGGTGCGCAGGGCCCTCAGGTGCGCAGGGCTAAGGTGTGCAGGGCCCTCAGGTGCACAGGGCTCAGGTGCACAGGGCCCTCAGGTGCGCAGGGCCTAGGTGCGCAGGGCTGTCAGGTGCGCGGGGCTCAGGTGCGCAGGGCCCTCAGGTGCGCAGGGCCCTCAGGTGCGCAGGGCTCAGGTGTGCAGGGCCGTCAGGTGTGCGGGGCTCAGGTGCGCGGGGCTCGGGTGCGCGGGGCCCAGGTGTGCAGGGCTGTCAGGTGCGCGGGGCTCAGGTGCATGGGGCTCGGGTGTGCAGGGCTTTCAGGTGTGCAGGGCTCAGGTGTGCAGGGCCCTCAGGTGCGCAGGGCTCAGGTGTACAGGGCCATCAGGTGCATGGGGCTCAAGTGTGCGGGGCTCAGGTGCGCAGGGCCCTCAGGTGCGCAGGGCCCTCAGGTGCACAGGGCTCAGGTGCGCAGGGCTCACAGGCAGTGCCGTCGCCAGGGTCCCACCGCAGTGTGAGGTGATGGGGATAAACACTCCCCTTGGAAGTTCTGGCTGAAGTCCAAGCTGACCTCTGCTCCCCTCGCGATGACCTTGGTTCCCTACTTGTCTTGACACCTGATTTAAAAAGAAAATACTTTAAACTGCGCACTTGAAAAGACCCTTTTATTTTCATCTTGTACTCAAACCCTGTCCCTCTTCCTTTCTCATCTAAGGCCCCGCTCCCATTTCCAGCAGGAAATAATTAGCAACATAGGTAAAGGCTCTCCTTCAAGCACAAAGGCTGTAAAAGCAGGCGGGAGAGGAGGTGCCCTCCGGGGCGGGGTCGCGGCCGTGCTGTCCCGGGAGCGCTGGCTTTGCAGGCCTCCGAGAGCCCCGGCGGCAGGTCAGGGGCCTGTGCTCTGAGGAACGGGTCTGTTCTTTAGAGCTTCACTCGCCCTTCCAATTAGCGCCAGACACGTTAAATTTGGGGTCCAGGACAGGAGTGCCGGCCCTGCTGTGTCTCAAATCATTATGCAGTACTGGGCAGAGAGGTATCTTCGGGTTCCCCGTGCCGCCCTCCACGTAGCTTTAAAGGCAGAGGGTTAAGGGAAATCTCTCCGGTCCTTTTAGTTCTATCTTTTCATAGTGATAACTCAGTAAAAGCTAGATATCGTCATTGAATATGTTTGCGCCATTGAAGTCTTGCCCCCACATGAGAAAACCAATTAGCAGGGTGGACATTTGGGTTACAGAAAAGTTCGCACAAACTAACGCACCCCTTCTTCTTCTGAAATCTGATCAAAATAGGAATCGAGGACTCTGCTAATTTCTCCCCAGGCTGCCTTCGCGGCATCAAGCCCGCGTGCCACAGCAGTAGCTCTGAACCCTAGTCTTGGTTATTAAGGAACAGGCACGCCCGCCCTCTGGTATAATGATTCCTCTGGGAAAGGCGAAGCCCCTGCTGTGCCGCGGGGCAGCCCCCAGAGACCCCGCCTCCCCTCCGGCTCTCAGAGCAACGCGTCAAACCTTCCCCAGACCTCCCTGAAATGTGCCCGCGGCTCTGAGCCCGGACCCGCGGCCTCTGCCGAGGTTCCCGGCAGCCTTGCTGGTGAGAGAGAGGAAATAAACGCTCTCGCTGGGCTCCATGAGGAGGGGCCGGCAGGCAGGTGGGGGGCTGCGAGGAAGCCCATCGCAGACACCTGTTAGGGGTGACGGAGAGACATGCATCGCCCCCAACTCTGTCTGTGGTGCGCAGGATGCCAAAGCATCGCCAGGGCAACGCGTTGACGCTGTAAGTGCCCACCCTTCTCCCGAAGGGTGTCCTGATTCGCTGAAACTGGGACGGGGTCCCCGGAGCTGTGGGCGGTAGGCCCTGGGCAGCACCAGATGACACCCCCACGCAGGCCGCCTTCTGTGGGACCAGCCCAGGCCCCCGCATCAGCCCGGCAGAAGGGCCGATTCCAATGTCGAATCGGTGTTGCGGAGGCCTTGAATGGCGTCAGCCCGGGCTCTCCCTTTGATCCTATGTATTTCTGCGGCTGTTGGTGAGGGAGGCGGGCAACTCAGAGAAGTCTGGCTTTTTCTCCTGTTCTAAGTGGCATTTTGCATGCGGCCCGCTCTGACATCCTGTCAGGGAAAGTATGGCTTTCTGGAGCACAGGAGAGAGAGCCCATGATTCTGAGATTATTTCATTGTCACAGGTTTTATGGAAACTAACTATAACTGTCATTATTCGATCTTTTGCACAGAACATGTCCCCATTAAGAGATCAGTGCCATTCCCAGGCATCAGACATGGGGACCGTATAACAGAGCTTCTGGATGTGGCTTCTTTAATTCCCTAGTTGTCAGACTTCCATTTAACAGTTTCTGATGGTTCTGAGTAATGGTTGTTCTATATTTTAGTTGTAATTTTGATGTGGTTGTGCAAATAGATGAGCCATGTTTGCTTACGCCGCCATCTTGACCAGAAGTCCGGAAGGGATGATTCTTGATTTATATTCCTTAACAGCTTTTTAGTCGGCATATATTTTTCAGACATGTCTCCCAAGAGATTCATATGGAATCTGTATTTGCTGTGAACATACATCAGTCATGCTCCGGCCTTGTGTCATTCTCGTGACATTTGAAAACTGCCCTTAAAGACTCACATGACAGCGGGGTTCCTCTCCCGAGAGCCTCTCGTGAGCCACACCCTGTGTGGCCACATCTGCTGCATCTTCCCGGGGGTGTGCAGCCCCCCTTCTGCGGTGGGCGCTGGGCTCCGCTCCCTCCCCTCGGGGGGACCAGGCGCTGAGTGCTCCGCAGAGGGCACTGGGGAGCCCAGGGGTTTGAACAGCGCTGGGATTTTTTTAATGGACTAAAAGTCTTCAAAAGTGTGCTCTTCCACTTCTTCTAGTGGCATTTTCACTGAAGCAAAATTTGATCATTTTAAATCATTATGACATTCACAATCACTTAACTGGCATGAAAAGCTGTAAGAAGAATGCCACTCCTAAGTGCTGTTTCAGTCTCCTTGTCCGGCTACAGTGACACCTGGCGGTCCCGGCACATGGGAAGTAAGGGAGGCTCAGTCTTCTGGCATATTCTGCATGTGTGTGAACATGTGTGCACATACATGTGCACCTGTGTGTGTGGAGTGAGGGCCGGCGCCCCAGACAGACCCAGTTTTTAAAACCCTTCGATTGCAAATGGTAAGTAATGGTCTCGGGACGCTGAGTCTTCGTTCGGTCACCCCTGGGGTGGCTGCCCTTTGGTGCCCATCTTGGGACCTGAGGAAGCGGCTGACTGAGCCGCCACATCTCCTGCAGCGGCTGTAAACACCGCAGGCGGGCGGCCGGCTAGGACGGGCCTCAGCGGGGCCAGTGAATCCGAAGGGCTTCCGTCACTAAGGCAGGAAGTGGGTTCTTGGCACCCGGACCTGGGCCTTGGCACCTAAGGAAATGAGGCTTAAAATGCCACGGGGTAAGGCGGGGGAGGGTCATCGAAACGCTGGCTCCTCCCTCAAGAATATCAGGGATCGACCAGCCTGGGTAAACCGTCTTTTCTGATACTGCTTTTATGGAAAAGGCGCTCCTGAGTTCCGCTCCTGAGCCCGGAAGCTTTGTACATTCGCTAAATCGGTGTCCATTGCAGTTCAACGGGGAAAGGCCGGTGGGGATCGGCTACTCAGCACTGCAGACCGACCGCCTGGTTCCTTTTCCCTCTGGTGTTAAATATGCGCAAGACAATCTCGCTTGGCGCCCCTGGATTCTCCCACAGTCCCTGCAAAGAGACAGGTCTGGACTCTTCTCTCTGGAATGTACTGAGCCCGTCTCCCCCTTTTCTCGCTCCCCGCATTGCCCGTCGGGGGGCTAGCAACTCAGTCAGCTCAGAGGCTGGAACCTGTGTGGAAGATGAAGGTTTGGTCATGCGGTTAAGGCCCCCTTGTCACCCACAGGGCAGGGCAGAGGTTTGCTGCTGGGGGCAGAGGGCCCTGGGCCGCCCCGCCCTCCACACCGGGGACGGGCGCAGTCTCTCGGCCACGGGCTCCCGGCCTCCCAGGAGGGACCAGCAGAGGAGCCAAGTGCGGGAGGAGGAGGCCCTGCTCATGCAGGGAGGGACTGGCTCCCACGGAGGGACAAGGAGAGTCGAGGGGGCCGGCTCTGCTGTTGGTTTTCTCCCGAGTCGGTTAAGCGTATTTTCTGAGGCTGCTGACCCGGCGTCTTGCCCCCGCATGTTGCTGTCAGTGCCTTTAAAACAACGTGAGGGCCGCGTCGTGATGCTTTTAAGGCCTTGGTGCCAGCATCCGTGCTCGTGTGAAGGCAGGAAGGCATCTGCGTCGGCAGCGAGCACGCCCTGCGCGGAGAGCGATACCGGACCTTGTATGGCGCCTGCGCCCCCTTTCCTAAACGAGCCGGTGTGGGAGCCCCGTCTGGTGTCTGGGAAGAGCTGCCCTGGAGGGGCAGCCGGAGACTTTCTACCTGAATTCCCCGCTTAGTTCTAGTAAGAGAGACGTTCAGGGCTGACCTTTTTGTGTTTATAGCAAGTCCCAGGCCATAACCTAGAAGAGACCGCCACTTGATAAATACCAGTTAATGAAAGGTCTTTGTGTTCAAGTAGCCTAGAGAAGATTGTTTCATTTATAAAAAATAGAAAAAATATCAAAACTTCTTTCTCTCCTCCTCGTCTTCCTGCGTTGCGTCTGTGCCACCGTCCCCGCGGCCTTGCTTGGCAGAGGGCAGAGGCCCCAGCTCGTTAGGGACGGCGCTCGCTGCCCGGTCCCGCTCCTGGCCGCGACCCTGTCCGGGACTTCGTGACAGACACCGGCTAACGGGGTTTGTGGATGGATTTAAATTCAAGTTGGGAATGTGGTTTCCTTTTACACGTCAGGAAGAGTCGAAGAGGTTACCTCCGGGTTTGACCCTTAGAATCGGAGGCCCACTCATCCAACAGCGTCTGAGGGCCAAACGCATCGGCATCTAAGGGGGGCAGCCGCGGGGGAGCGGGGTTCGCTCCACGAGGCTGGGTGACCCACCGACGGGGACCGTTCTGCAAGCGCAGCCTCGAGTCGCGCTGTCCCTGGGAGCGGCCCCGCGCCACAGAGCGGAGCAGAACGACACTGCATGGGAGCACAGGCGCCGTCAGGGGTGTGAGGACTGGAGGGACGTGGAACCCGCGACGTGACCTGTCCCATGTCCGGCAGGGTGCTCCCAGGGACGCACCGGCCAGCATCCAGCATGGGACCAGCACGGAGCTCTCAGCAGGCCCTAAGCACCCAGGGGCCGACCGCTGCAGGGTACACGGGGCCGTCTTGGGCCCACGCCCACCGGAATCCCTTCTTTCCACTGGAGCAGAAGCGAGTGGCACCGGGGTCACGTTTGCAGCCACGAGGTGGTGTTTGGCCAGGCCAGGGCGTCACGGTGCCGCACGCAACGAGGCGGGACAGCGGTGCTGCGCAGGAGTGAGGACAGGCTGCCCGGGGCCTGCAGCGCGGATGTAGCCATGGCTGGGAGGTCAGAATTGGGGGCTCGGGGTGGCGGCTTCGCCACCATCAGGGGCCCGGGTCCTGGGGACCTGCCAGCACCCGTAGGGCGGGGCCGCTTTTCTGATGCGCTAACTCACTGAGTGTGATTTTCCAGGCACTTAGGCAGAAAATAGCTGTGGTAGGTCAAATCAGAGACCAGAGAGAACGGTGCATTTGGGCAAGTCAAGTTCATCTTCACAAGCCAAGGCCTAGACTGTGGCGACCCATCTGAAGGGAGGGGACAGCTTCCGCCGCCGCGCGATGCCGGGTGAGAAGGAAGTAATTTAACTACGTGGCTGAGTGTTCACCCACGACAAATAATCTGGCTGAAAAGGACCTTTAACCAATCATGCTTACCTGCGTTAACCATCCTCACTCATGATTTTGACGTTTGAGCACATAGAATAAGCACAAAATCCCCAACGCGGCGGTGGCAGGGCCCGAGCCTCCTGCGTTAGGATGTAAAACGAGTGTCCGCTCCTGCACCTGGAGGCCGCCTGGGGAACGTTCGCGCCGGGCACGGACCGGCTGCGGACACGCAGGGAGCGGCCAGGCTGCCCCAGCCGAGAAAGCTGTTTCCTCCTCTGCCCCACCCGCCCTGGTTTTCTCCCGTCCGCTGGATGCAGGTCAAGACGCTGAGCAGCTCACACCGTCACAGCGAGTCCCGGGAAGGCGCTGCGGTGCCCGCCCCCCGCAGGAGCCTGTGGACCCAACGGCAGGCTCTGCCAGGCAGGCGGCTGCCGCCGTGAGGCCGCGCGTCGAGAGTCTCTGCTCGGCAGTGTGTTTTGGAGTCTGTGTGGCCTCTCTCCCCTCAGACCAGCACGCACACGGGAATACGCCTGGGGAATGCCAGGCGTAGGTGTTCGAAGCCCAGGTCTCATCGTTTCATGCCAATGCGGGCTTGCCTTTTGAGACGATAAACAGGATTTTGAAAAACAAGAAGTAGCTGATGGAGGTGCCCTGTGTTTGGTCCACGCGTGGCTCCCACTTGCCGCAAAAGGCAGAAGGCCCGACGTGACGCTGCAGCCACGACCTGAACACAGGCAGACGCCCGCACCCCCTTCCTGTGGGCCTCGCGGCCCTGCGGCAGTGTCCCTGCGTCCGCCAGCCCGCGGTCCTCGTCGGGCACAGGTCCGTTCGCCTCGGGGACGCGGTGGCGAGTGCTGGAGTGCCGAGGGGTGAGGGCCGGGTCCTGGCGGAGCGCGGAACTTAGGGTTTCAAGGTCGAAGAGACAAGGTCGCTCTTGAAGAGCGAGGGTGCTCAAGTGCGGCAGGACCTCCCAGATGCCGGGACCGCGGCAGACCTGGCGGACAGAGGCGCGGGTGGGAGAAGCGTGGTCCCCCGACCAAGGGGCCGTAGGTCCGGTCGTCACATTGGGGTGTGCGCCTTCAGAAGGTCAGGAAAATTAAAGATGCATCTCAGGGATCCTGGGAAACAAAGGGGCCAGAGGGGAGGGGAGCGGACGCCGGGGCAGCCCTGGAGGAACTAAAGTCTGCAACGCAGACTCGGGAAAGAGCCAGCGGACATCGCAGAAAACTGAATTCGTGATAAGCACGAATGAGTGAATCAGTTTTTTTTTGTTTTTTTTTTTTTTAAGGCAAAAGGAAGTATAATGATCAGAGAGCTTTGTAAGCATGACAATTAGGGAGTAAAGGCCTCTTCTCTGCATAATCAGTGTGATCGGTGCACTCCCTCGATCAGCTCACGCACGCTATTTTGCTTCATATTGTGGCACACCTACAACTTCATGTCAGTACATTATTCTGTTAGTGGGAAAGCATATTGTACTTTCTCCTCCTTGAGAGCGAGCCAGAAGTTATTATGGTAATCGGTGTTTTAATAATTAGAGGAAATATAGGTCTAGGGAGGTATAAAACCAGAATGTGTGTCTTCCAGGTTGCTGGAGGCAGTAAAACCAAGAAATTCCAATCTCTCAGCCAATAGCTAAGAGTGAAGATGGGCGAAACAGCATGAATTTTAAAACACACAAAAAGGATGACAGATATAAGATATCTAACTTACGGCAGAAAATATAAAGAGATATGACTTCCATATGAAACATGAGGGCTTCAGATTGAGTTCAAAACCTGTGTGATCTAACTAAAATATGACAGCACTTATTTTAAAATATCTATTTTCCTAGCAAAATAGGTTTTATTTCTAATTTATAAGGTACGCCTTTTCATTTTAAACTAGGCTAAGAATATTACTGTAGAAACTTGGAGTTAAAACATTGGAGTTATTGATGAATAACTCAGTTTACCCCGTAAGTGAGAGATTTTTAAAAAGAAAAGAAAGGAAGGTAAAATTATTAGTTTCGGACCAGGTATTATTAACATGCAAAAACACTAAATCAGGGAGAGATACTTTTTATTATTAAAATGCGTAAACCACAGTGAAGACCGGCCAGTCACATTGTTTTCAACACCATAAAAGATAAGGTCAAATTTATAATGCTAAAAATTTGGAACCACATGGAGAAATTACTAAAGCACATTTGTTACTTGACAGGCTAAATAAATAGAATACAAAAGTTTGACTAATGAAATAAAAACACATATTTATGTCATTTCTTTTCTAGTGCCTATGTAATGCTTATTTTAGTTGGTTATACATTAATCCAAGAAAAAAATGTAAACAAGTCGACATTATTTCCTGCCGTAATGTAGTTCAACTAAAAATTGTAGATTGGCTCTCTGTAGCAACAATAACCACATTTAAAAAAAAAAAATCAGCATATGCAATATCAAGTCCATTTTCTAATACCTACTGAGTCAAAAAATAAAAGATGACCAGCATTGTATAGGTATTTCAAAAGTGAAAGAAATGAGAACAGATGTATCCATACTCATGACATTTAGGAAAGTATACCCAGAAGCAAATTAATACCCTTACATTCATTTGTAAGGTTATTACAAATTATTTTAATTTACTTGGGAAGTCAAAGCGAATAAACTGAGCATTCACCTCATAAAGTTAAAAAAGAACACAAAACACGCTGTGGGCAATGAAGGGGAGGAGATTAAGGTCCAAACTAGAGCATTAGAAGCAGACGCAGCGCACAGGAGACCCCGGGGGGGTTGACAGAGAAACCAAGGCGAGCACGTTTCTCTCCAAATGCAAACCAGACATGCAAACGCTCGGAATCAGAACGAAAAGGAGCATATCGTTTTGCATGTAAGACTTAAAACCAAAAGGGAAAACTGCCTACGACTCTGTGATCCTTTGAACACCTGGAGGAAATGCACCATCCGCCAAAAATGTGTGACCAGCAACACTGCACCGCGAAAACGCAGAAGACCTACACCGGCCGCGGGCGACGGCCGGCACGGGGCGCTGTGGAAGGGTGACTTTCCCCGAGCGCTCCGGGCTGTCGAATTCCGGAGGAAATTCTGTGAAGAGTTTAAGGTAATTCCCCCGCCACCCCGTCGGCGCCAGAGCGCAGCCACGATGAGCTCGTGCGTTTTAGGAAACGTCCGGTCCTGGCGCCGAGCGGGCTGGCTGCTCGAGGGCGGCGCCCCCCCCCACCCCCCGCCCCCACGAGTGCAGAGCTCCCGGCGCGGGCAGCGGACGCCAGGTGCTGTTCGACACGCTTTACACACTGGGACTGATGGCATTCCTACCGCACCCTGGGGGTGCCCCCAGCCTATCGATGACAAAGCCCCTGAGACATTCTGCAAGTGTGACATGCCTGGGCCATTCACAGACTCCCATTGTGGGGTGTTTCTAGAAAATGGGGGAAGAGCCTTAACAGCGCAGAAAACTCATGACCCACGGGCATGAGCCCAGGAGGGGGGTCCGCTGGAGGGAGTGGGGGGCCCGGAGGAGGCGGGCCAGGGGGGAAAGCGGGGCAACTGTGGCGGCATAGTCGATTTTCTAAAAAGGCAAAAAAGAGCGCTAGCGTAAGGCCTTCTCGTTTTCAAGATCACAGATACAGAAATAAAGCTGTAAAATAAAATCATGATGAGCATGAGGAACATCTACTTCCAGTGACACCCAGCAGCGAGAGAGGGCGAGAGACCCACGAACGGAGCCGCGCCAGCGACGGTCGGAGCCGCGCGAGGGGGCGGCAGGGCCCGCGGTGCCCTCATCTCAACTTCCGAAATCGGTGTGCGCTCGGGCGTTTCCATAGCCAAGCGTTCGGAAATGCCAGGTGTCGGTGCGTGGTTCTCCACGGTTAGCTCCCTCCTCCCAAACCGCGTTCTCCGCCCAGCCCTTGGGGCAGGGAAGGGTGCGTGTTGTGCGGAGGAGTTCCTAGCTCCTGGGACAGACGGGTCACCGGCAGACAAACCCCATAGCTATTCCCTGCCCTGCTTTCCATTTGAAAAGCCCTGTGGCTCTTCCGCTTAAAATAGTGCCCTTGGCGCGCTGCCTGGGGAGGCGGCGATCCCGGAGAACGCCTAATGGGCCCTCGCCCACTCCACTCCGCTCCGGCGCAACGGCCCTGCCCTCGCCGCCGTCCTGGGGCAGGCGGGCGGGGAGGCACCTTCCGGCACCCTCGGCCCTTCTCGGGCGCCTCCACTCTGCACAGGGGATGACAAAACCCCGCGTGTCAGCGCCCTGCTCCCAGGCGGCCTGGCTGGGAGACTGCTCGTGGAGAGCGCCGTGTGCTGAGAGCGCCCGCCCGCGTCCAGGCCGGGCCGCCTGAGACAGGTCGGCGGGGCTTCCGGTTCCACCCCACGCCCCTCTCGGCTGGGGAGATGTGGCACTTGTCACCAAACGTCAGCCAGTGAGATGCAGGGCGGGATGGGAAGCCGGCCGTCCAGAGCCCGAAACTGGCTGGGATCCGAACTCCGTCCCTTTTTGTTTTGCGGCAGACACTGTGCCCCGTCGGCTGCCCGCGGGGGCACGTCCTTTCACTCTCAGCAAAACCCGGGTGCCCAGAAGCGGCCTCGAGCAGCGGAGACGCAATTAGCAGAAGTTACCTCGGGGCGCACCGGGTTCCAGGCGGCTCGTGAACGCTGAGGGCCGCGTCTGGGTGACATCGGAGGTTCGGCGCCGAGGACACGAAGCACAACATGCTGCTCTGTCACTTTCCTGACCACGAGTGGCTTCCATGGCCAGGTCCCGTCCAAGGCGCCCGCCCCCCCGTCACGCACATGGGACACCCCCGTTTCAACGTCAGGGCCACCCATGGAGCTCAGGGTCCAGCGGCTTGTGTGCAGCTCTGCGGAAACTTCCAGAACGAGAATGAAGGGCCTTATGAAAAGATAGGCTGTGCGCGTAAATCTGTCCCCCGTAATCCCAGCCTTCAGTGCTCACCTTTGCTGTGCGCAGTACATACCTCCGAAATGAGTTACAGGCGTGTAAGAGGGCTCTTCCGGACTCTTCCGCACACGCCCCCCGCCCCCGGCCTGTTCCGGTAGAAGCCGGGAAACAGCCCGGCCCTGAGTCACGGAAGCCCATCCGCCTCGGCGGACAGGGGCTGCGAGAGACGCGGCGGCGTTAGGGCCTCTGCTCTCAGACGGGCAGAACGCCCCTGTCCTGCGGACCCTGTGTCTTGCCAAAAATGGGGACGATAATTAGGAAGAATGTGGGGCGCTGGCCCCGGGGCGTGGGGTTTGCGCACCGTGCTGTGAGCTGTGACCCGCCCGCCCGGGAGCCCCAGCCTGCGCGCCCCGTGCGCAGCTCGGCCGCAGAGTCTGGCATCCGGGCGTGAGCCGCCCTGGGACTGGCTCCGGTAATAGGGGCCGCCCTGCCCGACACCCGCCGCTGCCCCTTTGCGGCGGCGCCGCTTGCCTGTTGCCAGAGACCGCGAGAAAGACACCTGCCACCTGCACCTCGGGGCTCGTGCAGACCCAGGCAGGTGATTGTTCTCCCACACGAGGCGCCTGGAAATGCTGAGTGACGACTGTCATGCTCCCACTTCCTGTCTAGCCTGGTGACAGCCCGCAGCCAGTTTTAAAGAAAACGCGCACTGAGACCCACGTGCGAAGCCCTTGCAGGAGCGTCCTGACCGTTGCCTCGGCTCCTGGAGAGAGGGCCCCGCTGCTCGAAAGCGCCGTTTCCATGCCTGCGAAGGGGCTGTCCCAGCACCGGTGCTAACTCTGTTTCCAGTTAATTGTTAAGAAATCATTCTCTGAACGTAGTTGACAGCCGCCTTTAGGACTGAGTTCACCTTAGATGTGGGTACAAGCCAGGGGCTGGAAGGAGAATGCCTGGCACGCAGCAGGCCCCAGGGGACACCTGCCGCGGCAGGACGGAGACAGAGTGTCAGTCAGGGCGCCGACCGAGCTCCAGAGACAGGTGGGGCGACGGCCGAACCGCAGCTTGAATGTACTCTGGGCCCCCGGACTGTGGGCACAGACGTGGCTACAGTGGCACCTTTCACGTGCCTCTTGCTGCGATAATTCAAGGCTGGCCCCTCCTGGACGCCCGCATCTTGGGCGAGCGGGCCGCGGGCCGCGGCAGGCTCCCAGGAGCCTGGCGGTCCCAGCGGGGGGGACAGGAGCAGCCCCCCAGGGCAGTCTAGGGCCAGACGCAGACTTTAGCTGCCGCTGTCTCACACGGAGATACAAAGCACATGGGTGGATGGGGCTCAGGAAACTCGCTTCAAGAGCGTGTGTGATGTGATGTGATGTGATGTGAGCCGGACCGAGAACTCTGCTGTCTCCGGGGCCGGGCCAGGGGGAACGTCAGCGGTAGAGGAAGTGAGTCCGGTGGAGACTTGGGTCCCCGTCGTCGGACCGGCTCGCCGCTGCTCACCGCAGGCCGGCTACAGCCTGGAAAAACGTGGGCTCCACGTGGCCCGGTCTCACGGTTTCTCTTGGGAAGCCACCGGTGTGGCATGCTAAGTAACTCTTCCCGCGTTTGAGCCTCGACAACCATGACACAGCGCGCACACAGGCCTGGCCCGGGGTCGGCCGGCTGCAGGGAAGTGGGGCAGGTGCCGGCTTGCCCTGCATCTCTGTCCCCTCCAGGGGGCAGATGACTTCGCTTTCTCGCAAGCGACGGCAGGGACTGAGCGCATCTCTCCTCGTCACGGCGTGGGACGGGGCGGGCAGGAAGGACAGATATCCGCACCCCAGGCCCACCCTGGGGGCCGCCGAGACCTGCCCTGCGCGGAAGGACCGGCCCCTGCGCCCCGACGGGCGGGGACGGGCGCTGCGGCTCACGGGACCCCTCCCGCCCGCCCGCCGGAGGGAACTGCGCGGCTCACCCCCTCAGGGCGTCGCCCATGCGGAGCCGAGGAAATGGGTGTGTGTGCTTAGCTCTAATAAACGCCGCAGCTGAGGAACTGACATTGTAAATGTTTCTCATCTTCCCAGAGAGGGATAGATTCCCCCCCCCCAAGGGATTTTTCTTTTCTTAAGAACATGTTTAAATCCCCTTGGCATGTTAGGATCATCATTAATGTTTATGGCTGCCATGGCAACTGGAAATGCTGGCGAGGGAGTAGGATGGCGCCTGAGCATGGGAGATAAGCCGTGTCAACTATTGAACGTCTGTCAAACGTTCAGCCCGGTTAGTGACGGGAAAGCTGGAAATCGAAGGTGGGCGAAATGCACAGTGTTTCCGCTACCTTTCACTTCAGCGCGTCAGTTCTGCATTGTTTTGCCACTTTTGTAGAGAGGTAATTAACTTCCGCTCTCATCCACATAAAGGAGGCATTTTCCACGGGTGAGATACGGCAGCACGTGTAATTTTTATACCATAATAACATTAATCCCTCTCGACTGGATGCAGCTTAGCCGTTTCCTGAGCTCTTTGCCTGTGTTATTTAATTCAGGCTTCACGACAACACTCTGAATTTGGTAAAGGAATATCTGTTTTGGCACAATTTTACATTTTCAGGGAATAGTGAGGTGGGAAACCCTGCCCTCACGCGGTGCCTCCCCCGCGGGCCCGCCTCGCCCGCGCCTGCCGCCCGTCACTGCCACACGTGTCTGTCCCAGGGCTCACGCCGGGACCCGGGATGGTCACCCCGGGCGGTGGGGCCCCGAGCCCCGAGCCCCAGCCCGGCCCTCGGGCGGCCAGGACCCACGAGGCAGAGCTCGGGGCCGGGCGGGAATCGGGGAGCAGCCCTCCCGGTGCAACGTCGTCTCTCCCGCGCCTGCCGTTCCCGCGTCTACACATCGTTTTCCCGGGTCTGGTCTCAGTTTGTCATCCAGCCTCTCAGGAGAGGGTTAGGGGTGGGCCCTTCTTCACACGTGAGAAAACAGGCCTCGGCAGACGGACCTGGCCCAGGCCGCCACGGTCGGCGGGGACGCCTCCTCCCCCGGTCTCGTCACCTGCTCTGTGGGAGGAGGGTCCTGGGTGCCGAAACCGGACTCTGGGACGCCAGGTCCTGCCTCAGTCGCGGACCACGTGCAGCCAAAGGCCCGCCGCGGCGTTCGCCGCCCCTGCGTGCGCCCTCCCTGCCTCCGAGAAGGGCCGTGTGGGCGGGCGTCCCGCGGGGCTCTGCGCGGCCGCGACCTGCGCGGCGAGCTCCCAGGCAACCTCACGGCCGAGTCTCCCAGGTGCGCTCACGGGCGCTCTCTCTATTCCCACCACAGCCCCGTGGGGCATCGCCTCTCAATGCCCTCATTTTCTAGAAAGTGGGGGGACATTTGAATCTAGTCATGATTCTGCTGCTTCCACTTACTAGCACGTCCCCAGCTCTGAACAAGGGTCGGCCTCGATTTCTCTCACCGGGGGCTCACAGGTTCTGTGCTGCTGGTCTTTCACCTCTTTGGTTACATTCATTCTAGGCATTTTATCCTTCTTGATGCTGTTGTAAGAGGGATTGTTTTCTTAAAGTGTTTTTCTGACAGTTTGTTGCTAGTTTGTAGAACTGTAACACATTTTTGGATACTGATTTTTGTCTTCTACAACTTCACTGAATTTATCAGGTCTAACAATTTCTGGTGGGTCTTTGGGGTTTTCTTTATATTGTTTCATGTCATCTGCAGATGATGACGGTTCTACTTCTTTCTTTCCAATTTGGGTGCCTTTTATTTCTTTTTCTTGTCAAATTTCCGTGGCTGGCACTGCCGATGCCTGGTTGAGTAATGTCTGATCTCAGAGGAAAAACATCCAAATTTGCGCCACCGACTACGGTACAAGTTGTGGGTTTGTCATAGGTGGTCTTTACGATATTAAGATACATTCCCTCTTTACCCACTTTCTTGTGAGGTTTTTTTGTTTTTTTTTTACCACCCATCAATGTCTAATTTTGTCAAATGCTTTTTCTCCAGCTATTGATAGGATCGTGTGATTTTTATTTTCATCTTGGTAATACGGTATATTAAGTGAATAGATTCCCAGATGTTGCGCCATCCTTGAACAAGGCCCACTCGACCATGATGAATCACCCTTTTCATGCGTTGTGGAACGCGGTTTGCCAATGTTTTGTGGAGGGTTTTCGCATCGTGTTCATCAGGAACATTGGCCCGTAATTTTCTCTCTTTGCGGCGCCCTGGTCAGGTTCCGGCGTAAGAATGCTGCTGGGCTCAGAAAATGAGTTTGGAAGCTTCCCCTTCCCTCCGATGTTCCGGAAGAGTTTGAGGAGGAGAGGTGTGAACTCTGAATGTTTGGTAGAATTCGCCAGTGAAGCCATCTGGTCTGGGGCTTCTGTTTGTTGGGCGGTTTCTGATTAATGACTTACTCGCCTTCCCAGCAGTCGGCGTATTCAGGTGTTCTGTTTTCCATGTTGCTGTGCTGGAGACTGTAGGCTTGTAGGACTCTATCCATGTCTTCTAAGTTGTCTACTCCGTTGACATGTAATTGCTCACAGCAGTCTCTTATCATCCGTATTTCTGCTATATCGGTTGCAACTTCTTCTCTTTAATTTTTTATTTATTCATCTGGGCCCTGCCTCTTTTTCTCTTACCAAGTCTAGCTAATAATGTGTCCGTTTTTCCTGCCTTTTCAAAGAACCAGCTCTTAGTTTCATCGGAAAGTTCTCTTGTCTTCTTAGTGGTGGTTCCATTTATTTCCTCTCTGATCATTATTTTCTCCCTTTTTCTTACTTTGGGTTTTGTTTGTCCTTCTCTTTCTAGTCTCTTGAGATGTGAAGTTAGATTGGGATTTTTCCTATTTCTTCAGGTAGGCTTGGGTTGCTATGAAGCTGAAGGATTTTCTTGCAGATTTTTGTATATCGTATTTCTCTTTTATGTTGGATCAGTGACTATTTCTCTACATGACTTGAAGCAACTCTACTTTGCATATAAACCTTTTTTAAAATACAATTTTGTGGAAAAGTGCAAATCACAAAAAACATTTTAAAAAACTGAGCTCTGTACTTAAACAGCCAACACGGGTGGGCGGGGCCTCCCACGGAGCCTGGTCTTGGCATTGGGAGGCGGTCCGTAGGGAACCGGCGTGGGTCGCTGACCAGGTTCATCCACGCTGCCCCGGGGCAGCCCCCAGGGCGTCTGCAGCGCCCGGCGGGAGGGGCCGCCCTGAAGGGACTTCCGCAGGAGGCCAGTGCCAGCGAGGCCGGGCCGTGTGGAGCGAGGCCGGGCCGTGTGGAGCGAGGCCGGGCCGTGTGGAGCGAGGCCGGCCCGTGTGGAGCGCGGCCGCAGGAGGCCTGGCTGCCAGCAGGAAGCTTCTCACTGAGTCCCGAGGCGGCGGGGGGCAGGGGGGGCGGCGGGGGCGCCGAGGACTCGCATGGGAGGGAGGGCTGTGCCTCAGAGCTGCTCCGAGAAAACCTACGCGGCCGCGCGGGCAGGCGGGCCGTGCTGGGGAGGCAGCAGGCCTGAAGCCGGCAGCGGCCGGATGTGCTGGGGCCGCCGAGAGTCCTGCTGACCCCACTCAGAGGCAGAAGCCCCCGGGGACGCCGCGCCCAGGTGCCGGCTGGATGAGCCCTCCCCCGCCACAGTCACGGCTGCTCCCGGGGACGGCCTGCGACCCGGGGGAGGGCGCTGGGTGACGTGGGCGCAAGCCCCGCGCTGAGAGGGCCCTGCGTCGGCTCTTGCCCGTCCCTCGACCGCCCGGGGAAGGGCGCGTCCCTCCCAGCAGCAGGCGCTGAGCTTTGGCCGGGCTCCTTCCCTGGGACGCAGCGTTCACGGTGTCTGAAGTATTGTGAACGTGACTACCAAAGGGCGTCTGGGCTTTCAGGTATTAATACTTTGCACATGGACGTTTGTTACGTCTGAGCTCTTCCTAAAATACAGCTGTGCCTGTAACGCCTTAAATGCCAACGAACAATGACTGAGAGAAGCAGCTGCAACCCCAGCGGACAGCGTTCCCATCCGCCCCTCCCCGTGGTGCTGCGCGCTCTCCGCGCCGCGGCTCCAGAGCTGGGCCAGCCCGTGGCCGGGCCGCTCCTCTGCAGCGGCACCAAGCTCGGTGCCGACGCCGCGTGGCTCCAGCGCCAGGCCCGCCCCCGTCCCGGCGAGCCTGCGGGCCAGCCGTGTATGACGTCTGCAGGGCCACGGGCACGCGAACAGCAGGGAGCTCCCGGGGCCAGTTCCTGGTCTGGGCCGCTACTTCTGTCTCCCGCAGTGGCCGAGCGCCTGCCGAGCCATCGGTCCCGGCCCGGGGTGGCTGGAGACCATGGCTCCAGGGAGGCCTGTGGGCTCCGCTGTGGAAGCTGCTGCCCAGCTCTCCGTGCCTGATGCGGTCAGACCTTTTCGGGCAGCGTTGCTCCCGTGCGGTCCCCGCACCAGCAGCCTCAGCAGCACCTGGGGACAGGTTAGCAAAGCAGGTCCTTGGTCCCACCGCTGACCGCCCACCTTCTGTGAGGTCCAAGTCCTCTGATAACCCGGGAGCTCCATGGAGCTGGACAACCAGCGCTGCCACGGACACAGGACGGCGCCGCCCGGGTGCCTGCTGGGGACGGACGTTGGAGAAAGTCCCAGTATCCCCATGTCTCTTTGACCTTCGATGTTTTTAAAGCACGTGAAACTGTAAACGACACGCCCTTGGGCGAGTCCAGTCCGACCTGTGAGCGTCCCCGAGGGGAGCGGGCGAACGGAAAGGGCGCTTTTCTGTCTACCCTGCGCTCCTTCCTGCAGGGCCGACAGTGTGGCGGGCTCCAGCCCTCGGCAGCGCTTCCCAGACTTCTTCACGGACGCGTTCCTGAGTGCGGGGGAGCGGCCGCCTCCGCCCTCGGGAGCCGGGAGCAGGCCCGGAGGCGGCCAGCTGCTCCTCGGAGCCCTTTCCATCCACACTCGTGTCGGCTCGCTGTCCACACAGCGTGTGAAATTGCCTCCAGGTGAAATTCCTCCACGTCCACCTACATAGTTTTCCAGAAAATCTACATCCCCCACTGACCCAGTAATACAGAGGCCAGAAGACGAGACGTGACCGAAAAAAAGGGGGAGGTTGGAAGCCGCACCCAAGAGCAACGTTCACGGGCGTGCGCCTGCCCAGAAAACGTCCCCCCACCTGCCCTGCCACGTTGGAGTGACAGAGAGCACACGCTCACATTCGCACATCGTGAACACAGTGAGCGGTCACGGGGCTGCTTTCAGAAATGCTTCCCACGGGTCCGGACAGCGCTCGGCTCTACGTCTGATCTAATCCTTGCTTCGCGTGGCCACTGCTTCATTTCCCTAAGTCACTTGCGAAGATGGTGCAGAGGTTTACCGTGTGTGCCTGAAGCAGTGTGTTCAGAATGGTCGTGAACCTGTGTCCAGCTCAGCCACTGGTCAGTGTCTCCCGTGGGCGTAGGCGTGGCACCTGGTGGCCCAGTGACAGGTATGTGCCACCCCTGGTCCATTTAGCAGTAATTAGTCATGAAAAACAGTGTCGGCACGCCGGGAGGCCCTCCGTGTCGCGGGGACCTGCCTGAACCGCGTTCTCTGCGCCACAGGGCGTCGGGCGTCAGCGTCCTCTCAGCTCCGGCCTGGTCAGCAACGGACCGTGGCCACCAAGACAGGCGTCCGCCCTCCAGTGAACGGAGACGCCGCATGTGTCCCGTTCCAGCCTCCAGAGGCCAGCGGCTCCCCGACACCTGCCCTCCCTGCTGCCCAGCGGGGACAGCCCACACACGACCCGTACTGGCCACTCCGAGTCTGGGCATGATCACTGCTGGCGTCCGGAGCCTTCCTCTCTTCGAAGCCGAAGTCTCTCGGTCGCTCCGTCTTGGGATTTCTCCCCAACGTTTCATGGGCAGCACTCTTCTCTCAGCGACCTCGCAGCTCCACCTCGGCCGCCTGCCTGGCGGACTGGGCCCCGGGCGTGTCCTTCCCCGGACTCGGTCACCTCGTCTGTGCACGGAAGGGGACACCGAGGGGCTCTCGGGTTTAGAGCTCAGAGGGTGAGGAAAGGCGTCTTTGAACGCGGGCACCTTTGCCGCCCTGGGTCAGGTCTCTGCAGGTATCGAAGCGGAATTTAACTCCAGAGGGAAGTGGGTGTTGGGAACGAGGAGGTAGGAGTCTCCCTGAACAAGCTGGGAACAGTGACCGGGCGGATTCGCTCATGGGTCCCTGCATTTGAAAATCGCTTGACTGAGGTCTTTTAAGAATAACAGCCAAACATCCTTTGCTGTTGGCCCCAAGATATGGAGAAAGAACCAATTAAGAGTGATCTTTTTTCATTGGCTTCCTAAGGATTTCGATGCTGCCCGTCAGGAGAACCACCACTAGCTCCCTCTGCCTTTACCAGCCTTACGTTATAAATAGTCTCTGTGTTTTTCAGTTGAGCATCAGAAACCTCACAATTTATTAAACATTGCATTCCAAGCATGTGTTTACTCCGCTGTTACAAATTGCCAGTGGGACAAGGACTGCTGCCACTTCCAGAGCAATTAGTGTGGGGAAACTCATCAAAAGAAAGCTGTCAAGTCTGAGTAAGTACGAACACCACGCGGAGGCCCCAAGGAGCTCCCGCTGGGTGGGAGGCGCTCCGCTGGTGGCCGCGCCGAGAGCGCCTTTGTTGCGCAAACTTCGCTTTCTTTCTCAGGGTGCCAAGGGCGTGTTGTGTAACGCGTCGCGTTCGTGTTTGGCTCGGATGGAAACAGGCTTTGGTTCTTCGGGGGAAACCGGATCATGTGTGAAGGGAAACAGCGCTCCCCCGCTCTTGGCGGCGCCGGGCTCTCTCACGCCCCGGAGGGGGCCTGGGGCCTGGGGCCTGGGGCGGGGCCGCGGCGGGGCCTGGGCAGGGTGCTGTCCGCTTCGCCGGCCCGACGCTCCAGCCTCGCCCAGCCTGGCCCCAGAATGTCCCTCTTTTTTAATGGCGTGTCGCTGTGGTTAGAACCGTGACAAGCCCCTGGAGGCTGGGACTGAAAAGGCGAACCAGAGAGCAGGTGTCTTTCTGTGGAACGGATGGAATGGCAGGAAATTTTGTTTGGATGGGTTTCAGAAACAGTTTTTGAAACTTTCTTGTTACGTTTGGATCCCCTTCACGCATTTCTCCCGCCCCGCGCAGGCGACCACCACTCCATTCTCCATACCTTTCAGCTCGGCTGACGGATGGATCGATGTTGGGGTTCACGTGTAAGACAGGGCACACAGCGTTTGTCTTCCTCTGTCCGGCTTGGCTCCCTGAGCGTGGCGCCCTCGGGGCCCGCCCCTTCTGGCGCAAACGGCAAGACTGCCGTCTGGTTTCCTCACTGGGCGCATCCCATGTGCACCGATGCCGCCCTTTCTTTATCCGTTTGTCTGCCGGTGGGCGCTCAGGTTGTGTCCGTACCTTGGCTACTGTGAGAAGTACTGCAACGAACGTAGGGGGCGCGCATGTCTTTTTGAATCGGTGTTTTGGTTTCCTTTGCATAAGTACCCAGAGAGAGGATGGCTAGAGCAAAGCGTGTTCTGTTTTTATTTATTTATTTTTTAGGGATCTGCATGCGGTTCTGCATGCGGCTGCCCCAGTTGACAATCCCAGCAACAAGGCACGAGGGCTCCGCCTTCTCCACATCCTCGCCAACCCATATTATTCCTTATCTGGCAGGAGGTGATGTCTCACTGTGGTTTTGATTGGATTTCCCTGACTATTAGTGATGTCGAACATCTTTTCCTATACCTGTTGGCCAGTTGTATTTCTCTTTTACCAAAATGTCTGTTGAGATCTTTTGCCCACACTTTACTGATTTCCTTTACAGCAGGAGTTGTATGAGTTCTTTGTACCTTTTGGATATTAATCCTCCTCAGCTACATGACCCGTAAATACCCTCTCGCATTCCGTAGGCGCCTTTTCATCTAGCCGGTTTCCTTTACCGTGCAGGAGGTTTTTAGTCTGACGGGGTCTCGTTTGTTTCTGTTTGCTTTTGTTGCCTTTGCTTTGGGGGTCAGATTGAAAACATCGTTGCATCGGCCAGGCCTGTGCAAGAGGGCCTCCCACACGTGGTTTCCTCTTGGGACTTAAGGTTTCGGGTCTCACATTCAAGTCGCAGACCCGCCCGGAGCTCGTCCTCGTGCGCGGCGGCAGACAGCCATGCACGTTCAGCCTCGGCACGCGGCTGCCCCGTCTTCCCGGGGCCGTTTGTTGAAGGGGCTGGCCTTTCCCCTGTTTTACACTCTTGGATCCTTCTTTATAAGTTAACTGACCGTATGTGTGTGGGTTTATTTCCGCGTTCACTACTGTGTTGTGTTGACCTGTGTGTCTGCTTTTATCCCAGTACAACACTGTTTTAGTTACCGTGGCTTTATACCATAGTTTAATTGCTCTCGGTTTGCGCTGTAGTTTGAAATCAGGGGACGCGGCACCTCCAGCTTTGCTCTCTTTCCTGTCCGTAAAATGGAGAAACACAGTAGGGGCCCTTTGGGTTTTGCCTGCTTTGACGTCTGCACTTTTATTATATTATACTCCTTATGCTCGCTCCACATTGTCCTGGAGAAATAAAAACGTAGTAGTCTAGGCAGTGATTTGCTGTCAAGAAAACTAATTTAATACCTGTTTTAGAGGTTTTTCTTCCCCTTCCAGAGCTCAGCAGTTAGCTCATCAGGACCTCGCCAGGGCGCCAGCCCGGGTTTCCTGGCTGACCTTTGCACCCAGGGCCCCCAGCACGCGCGAAGGTCACGGTGTCCAACGGCGGTTCGTCTCCGTCCTTGGTGCCGACCACTGGAGACTGTCCTTGGCAGCCGTTGCTTATTCTCTATCTACAGTGTGGCAGACGGTTACCGCGTCCAATTATTATCACAATTTGGGAAACTTATTACAACACCTATTTAATATTTTGTTGTTTTCTGGAGTTTAATGTTACTTAATGCTCTTCCCCCCAACCAAAGCAATGTAGGTCATGATCTTCCTATTATACTGCCTGTTTCTTGCAGTCATTGCATTATTAGATCAGGATTTCCCACCCTCAGTGTTGTGACCTGTTAATAAAGGCTTAGAAAACCAGCGTGTGTTTAAAGAGGGTGGGGTCGGAGGACCCCGTGATGCAATACCTTTGTCTAAACGAGCTCTGAGGGACTCCAGGGTCGTCGGCACATTAACAGTCTCTTGCAAGTTCTGAAAGGAGAAATTTAAAACTCTGTTAAACTGGGCTAATCCAGCGCTCCTCCAAGTCCTTTCATTCTGTAACCCTTTTCAATGTGGCTGGGTGGGGGGTCAGGGGAGAACTTGGGTAACAGGGAAAAGATATTCCAGGGAGCGCGGCTGAGGAGAAGCCGCAGGGTGAGCTCGCGGTCGTTTGCACGTCCCACGAGGCCACAAAGTCGCTTCAGTCATAGCGGCAGTGACGCCAGAATAATTAACTTATTTTTAAATAGGTTAAACAGCATGTTAATTGAGTATGTGTTTTTTATTCGATACTTCTAAAAATTGGCGCACTTTGAACGACTCGGTCGCCTCGTGCCTCGGAGCGGTGACGCGCACGTTTATTCCCCGCGGGCCAGAGTCCCGTGGCGGTTGTCCCCGTCGACGGATTTAGTGGTCGAAAGTGCGCATTTAACAGGCCTGCCTTCTGCAACGCAGGCCAGAATTCTGGGCTTCTGGTCTTTTTGTTTTTAATTTAGATTAGAAAAATAACAAAGCAGATGAGTTTTTCTGATAGGTGTAGTGCCAACAGCCTTCTAGTTACTAACCCTGCTTTCTCCCACAAAATGCAGAAGGCCCCGGCCGGCCGGGGGCCGCGAGCAACAGTTCTGAACAATGTCTTTAGGAAACAGATACGGACAGGGTTTCATACGCGTGGGTCCCGGAGGAGGTGCGGGCTGACCACTACTGCGCCGGCGGACAGCCTTCGAACTTGGACCCTGTGACTCTGGAGACGCCAATTACTTCTTCAAGTTCACGGGCAGCTCCTTCGGGGTGGGCGGTGTCCTCGCTGCGCCGGGACAGAGCGGAGAGGCTCGGGCGGCTTGGGGTGCCCGAAGCCCACGGGACGCGTCGGGAGGGCTGTGCTGCTGGATGAAATCTCCTGTTTTTGTGGGAAACCTGCCGCCGGAGACAGCACTTCCCCCACCCGGCCCCGGGGCCTCCCTTCCCCGGGCGCTAGTTTCTCCCGGAGGTCAGAGCGCGCTGGGAAGCCGGGCCTTTGCGCGGAGCAGCCTCTCGCCCTCGGCGTGGGAAGCTCCCGCACACACAGGCGTGAAGGGCGTGCGTAGCTGCTCTGAGGTGGGCGGCGGTCCCCTCTCGCGTGCTGCGTGGGGAGGGCGCGTCCAGCGAGCCACGAGCGGCTGCGGGTGGCCTGGCCCCGTCCTGGTCTGTACACAGCGGGCGACAAAGGCCCTGCCGTCGCTGTTGCTGAGGCCGGCTCCAGCCGGGCCTCGCTGAGGCTGCAGTGAGAGAAGTGCCCTCCGGAGCAGTCAGCGTCCGTGTCCAGCGCTGAGTGGGCCTTCAGCCGTTCCCCGAGGACGCCGCAGGCGCTCAGACATGAGCCGGCGTCCGGCTGAAGCCTGGCGGCGTGTGGCCAGCCAGGCCTGAGCGCAGGGCCCCGTGCGGCGCGAGGCTCTCCCTCCGGCCGCAGAGCCACTTTTGAAAATGAAACAGGCCGGTGGGCGAGCTCCTCCTCAGCCGTGCACAGAGCCGGAGCCCACCCTGCTGGGCGCGGGGCCGTGGAGTGCCGGACCCGGGCAGCCCCTGTCCTTGGTGACAGAGTCCCATGGCCGCCGGTCACCTCCCTCCTGCACGTGGGGCTCCTCTCTGAGATGGGGAGCCCGGGCGCCCCGCGGGTTCACACCACACCCGCCCACTTCTTCACCAAGTCAGAGCCACGCAGGGCCGGCAACACCCACCCCTGGGCGTCCTGGGTTGAATAGTGTTTGCAAAAAGGTCGCTCTTGAATTGTCACTTTATAGTCACTCCCTTATGGATGTAATATTTTTTTCACCTAACGTTCAAAAATTCAGATTTACATGTACAGGACCAGCCTATGCATGTTTCGGTTAACGTGCGTTTAGCGAGTATCTGCTGCAATTTTAAACCACCATCTCCCTAACATGATGGAAAAAGGATTGAAACTCACAAGTAAGAGGAGCGTAGGCATTTGCCCTGAGTAAGAGGGAGGAGGCCGAATTGAGACTTGAGAATTCACTCCGACCCTAGGCAGGAACGATGAGACCAGTCCCTTTATTTCTCTGTGCCGAAATTTCCCAGTTAACAGGAACTACGCAGCGTGTTGGAAACCACAAAGTGCTGTGCGGGTACGCGGCAGGCGCGCGGATGTGCTGTCACGGGTATTGTCCACGAGGGGAAGGCCGTCGTCCTGCGTGGCCCAGCCCCGTGTCTCAGGATGGCAGGCGGCCTGGGTCTACGCCGGGCCTGGCTCGGCGAGCACTGTGTGGTGCTTGGCTCGTGCCTTCCAAACGGTGCCTGCTCTTCCCTGACGTACAGACATCGGGCCTCTTGCCTGGCTCCCCGCGTGCCCTCTCGTTCCCCAGAAATAAAGCGGGACTGACTGAGGGAGGAGGAGGGCCGCAGTCACCTCCTGTTTCTGACCCGCAGGCTGGAGTGGAACCCGTGGGCAGCAGCGTGAACGTCCACCTGGCCATTCCTTTCACGAGCGCAGCGCGGGGCCAGTCCCAAAAGCCGCATTGGTAACGGTGGTCCCTTCTGCTTTCAGAGCTGAGCTACGCCTGGATCTTCAACGAATACCCTTCCTACCAGGATAACCGCCGCTTCGTTTCCCAGGAGACGGGGAATCTGTACATCGCCAAAGTGGAAACGTCTGACGTCGGGAATTACACCTGTGTGGTGACGAATACAGTGACAAACCACAAGGTCCTGGGCCCCCCCACACCGCTGACCCTGAGAACTGATGGTGAGTTTTCAAAGGGGTTTTGCCGGTGTGCTCTCTGTGACCCCGAGTTGGGCAGGGAGGTTAGAGGCTGATGCACAGACCTTGAGGGTCAAAGTGAAACGTAGGGGAAGCGTAAAGCTTTCTACCTTCGGCACCCACAGCCTCTCCACTTGCGTAAGAAATAAGCCCACGGATCCGTTTTGGAAAACGAATTAGAAATCTCATTGCTAATCTCGCAGGAATGGAGTGTGGGTTCGGGCGAATATAAAGAACAGGGGAATCTGTCTCTTCCTTCTCCCCCACTTAACTCGCGGAGCGGGCAGAAGGGAACGGGAGGCTGGTCGATGGGGTCACTAATCGTTGCTGGGAAATTACGTGACTGAGTCCTGGGTGTCCAGGAGGAAGTGCCCAGTTGTCCAGGTGCCGTCCGGATTTAGGATCCTGAAGACCAGCGCCCAGCGCAGTGACAGGAGAACAGGACCTGAATGGCGAGCAGTCGGCCCCGAGGAGGTCAGAGCGAGGAGCCCGGGAGGGCGAGCTCACGCCCCCCCACCCCCCCGCCAAGGCCCCGAGGCCTGGATCCAGCCCCGGCCGAGCAGTGCAGCGAGCGCAGGGCGCGTGCGCAGACGGTCGGAGCGCCGTGGCCGGGGCGCAGGGCGCAGGGCGGTCAGCGTCGAGGTTGGAGCCAGGTCAGAAGCTGCAGAGAGAAGACTGGATTTTACTTCAAGTGCCACGTGAAGCCTTTGGGCGAGTTCATGCAGGAGAGGGGCGTATGTTTTTAAAACATTGCTTGGCCAGGCATGGTGTCGGCCTTTAAAAAGTGAGAGTGGATGCTGGAGTCCAACCAGAAGATGGGGGCGGTCCCCCAGCCAGGAGACAGTGGCAGCTTGGAGGGCGAGGCGAGACGCGTGGACGGAGTCTGGAGGCGGCTTCCAGGCCGGCTGCCCGGGCCCGCGCCACCCGGGCTGGGAGGGGGTGGGGAGAACGCGGGGAAGGCACACAGGCTTCCGGAACAGCACCGGGCTTCCGGAGCGCCGCTTATGGACACGCTTGCGCTAACCCGGTTTGTGAGGGGCACACACGGCTCTTGCACTGGGCATTGTTTGTAGGGCTGAAAGGATGCCTCCTCCCGTGGCAACAGAAAGGCTCAGTTTGGTGGCTGCTCGTCCCTGTCTCCAGCAGAGGGTTCGGCCGGTGTGTGCGCGTGTCCCTGTCAGCCCGCCCCACGCCCAGGGGCAGGGGTCAGGCCACGCAGAGCTCTCATCCAGCCCAGGACCCGGGCAGGCCGTGCGGCACACGCTCCCTACCGCGCGATGGAGCTGAGTGCCGCGGGACAAAAATGGGGCAAGGGAGGCAAGGGCCCGGCTCTGCCAGCTGCTGGTGCTGCTCCCTCCCCAAACCCGCGGAGGAAGGCGCTTTTCTGAAAGACGTGCTCCGCGGGCATTTTGTATGGACTCATTTAAAAAGACAGCCCGCCCAATTCCAGGCCTCTGCCCGTGAGGCAGGGGCGCCACGGCGATCGCCCCGCGGTGCCCTCGTTCCGGCGCTCTGTGTAGCCAGCGCACTGCGAGCTGCCTCAGACAGGACGGCCGCGGGGCCGCGGGACCCCCGGGCCACCCCGCGCCGCCACTTGGCCACGCCTCTGCGTTCGCCTCGGCTCCGAGGTTTATTTCGATGTGTCTAGTACATCTTCACGGAGGTGACACATGCTTTGTGTTGGGATGTTTTGTCACAAAAGTGGTTGACCGAGGACCTCATTCTTTAGCAACGAACGCCCATTTGTTCTCCGTTTCCACGAGAGTCGCACAGAGGAAATCTGCGGTGTCTTCCGCTCTCCGGCCGGAGCACGTGAAATGGGCGCTCCGACTCGGCCACGCAGCACAGAATAGGCGGCTTGAGTAGCTCTGGCCCGGAGGGGAGAGAGAGGGGAGCACAGACCAAGGACGGACTGCAACGCAAAGATGATAGTCCTGTTAAACAGGCTCTGTGACGTACGATCAATGAAAGTACCACTCCGCGGTTTCTGGAATTTAGTGACTATGGTGGACAGGTAAGTGCAAGGGGAGTCAAGCGGGAAACGACCCCTTTGATCCCTGAAGGTCGCCCAGGTCACAGTGTCTCAGGCACGTGCCCTGACCGGGGATCAAACCGGCGGCCTTTTGCTGTAGGCGACAACACTCCCACCCACTGAGCCCCGCGGCCAGGCCAGATCAGCTGCATTTTTAACGTAGGCCATGAACCCAGTGGTCGGATCAAACACGCCCTCATGAGGAGGGTCTCCTTTTGATTGTAAACTTGACCCACAACCTTCTACCGATGACCTGGCATTTAGACGACAAGGGGGAAGCTGCTGCCCAGCAGAGGCGGAGCCGTGCGCTTCGCCCAGGCACAATTTCCTATTGCCTAGGAAGTAGACCTTATACAAAAACACTTTGCTTTATTTTACTCTCACTACTAACTGCAACTTTTGTGTGGCTTTTGCCATAGCAATTCTGTCTTGTTTTTAATTCTCTAACAACATCACACTGGAGGATCTGGAGGCGTAAATCATGTTTCATAAGAAGAACATCTAAATGACTGTAGGACGTGAGATACTTTGCCAAACGGGCATTGCCTACCTGATTTAATAGGGTCTTAATGGAGACAGCTCTTCTGGAGGCTTGACGAGCTTATATAACTTGGCAGTCGCCTTCAACCTCCAGCACAGCCCACTCCGCCTCGGTCCACGGGCACCGGAAGCCTTAGACGGTCATTCAGCTGGGCAGTTAGGAAGAATCGGCTAAGGGCTTGTCTGTGGGACAGTGTGGAAAAAAACAGGGGACAGCAGCCGCTGAGAACCTGCAGTCTCAGAGAAACCCCATTAACGAAGGGGCTAAAGTGTCATCCTTTACCAAATTGTTGAACTGAGTTCCCACAAACACAGTCTCAGAGGGGCTTGGAGTCCGAGAGGGAGGCGGGGGGGCCCAGCCTGGAACAGGGAGGACGTGGCATCCGCCTGATTGTGCATTGAACCAACAGGTGCGCACCAAGCACCTGCCGTGCATTTGTCACGGTGGACGCAAAGGTCCGCGTCCTCAAAGGTTAGTCCGGGGGAGGGGCCTCAATGCTGGAGGTGGGGGCGGGCCGTTCTGGGGAGAGCAGAGGCTCTCAGCAGCTTCAGTTGAGCGTCTCTCGGGCTGAGAGCCACCAAGCTGCAGCGAGCCCGTTCCCCTGTCACGGCCTGGGGGCCAGGCCACCTGGCCTGGGCCACCAGCCCAGCCTTCCGAGGACGGCCGGCCGGCGGAGGGGCCGGAAAGGAGATGCCCGGCCGCGGGGGCGGCGTCTGGGCCAACCAAGGCTGGCGCGGCCCTCCTGCAGGCTAGCACTGCCGTGGCCCGCTTTGGAGGAGAAGAAAGTTTAAAATTTTCCTCCCTAGAAAGGCTGAGTATTTTTGGATAATTCCTAGGTTCTCCGTAATCTTTCTGCTATTGTAAAAAGCAGCGCATTTTCAGTCACACCCTCTAATTAGTTATTGCTGATGTATGCAGATGCCATCGTTCTTGTGACTGCACATCTGGCGAGCTCGCGGACGTCTCTCGTTAGTTCTAATAATTTGCCTGTTGATTCTACTAATTCTCCCAGACTTTTCTGTCTTCCCCATTTCCTCTAAGCCCGAACACAGCCCACTGCTGTTTTTTTTTGTAAGTAAAGTTTTATTGAAACATAGCTTTTTTTTATTTTTTAAACATATTGTCTGTGGCTGCTTTTCAACCACAGTGACAGAGTTGAGCTCTAACGGAGACTGTGAAACTCACAAAACCTAAATAAAGCCATCACTATATGTCCCTTCACAGGAAAACGTTTCCAGTCCCTGAGAACATAATATCTTTAAATATCTGAAGACCGTCCTGTTCTTTGTGGCTCCAGCAACTTGGACTAGGACCAACATGTATAATAAGTTTGAGGGAGAGCATTTAATTCAACTAAATATGAAGAACTAGTTAGGAGGAGGAACATAAAGACACCTCCTTAAGGGAAGATGGAAGTTGGCTTTCTTTCACCTGGAAGAAGACGACCTCATTGCTACTTGCCCCAACCGGACACTGTTAGCAAATTGTCCCAGATGTCACACGCAGCTGACTGTCCCTGGCACACACAGGCAGCCTGTCACTCCCACTTTACAGGACAGGGCTTTCTGGAATAGCGCAGGTTGTCTCGGAGCCTCATTGGAAGGGAGGAGAGAGCAGCAGCGGTGTGACTGAGTCCCCTCCTGGGGTTTGTTTTCCGATGTCACAGGGCTCTGAGGTGGGGTTACAGCCCCAAGTTCAACAGCTGAGGCGCAACCTTCCGCTTCCTCGCCCCGCCCCCTGCTCCGGCCTGGGGGGCGGGGGTGGGCAGCCGTGGCCTTGCATTCAGCGGGATTTAACCCATGGCGGGGGTGGGGGGCTGGGGAAGAGAGCAGCAGAAGAGGTCATCTGGACGGTGGCCTTGACCCCACAAGGTCCCCTTCAGCGCAGGACAAAACAAGGCTTTTTTAAAGGGGAAAATGGTAAACTCAGCCAAAGGCATGTGTGTGACTAATCAGATATTTCCAAACATTTCATATTGACATTAATGGAGTATACATCACATTTCTCAAGGAAGCCAATGTGGAAACTTCTGATAAGACGATTGTTGTGATTTCTTTTTTTTTCAGCAGAAAACCCCACTCTGTGGTAGTTGGTCAAAGTCCCTTCCGTGGTTGTATTTAGCAAAGGCACAGACCCCAGCCGCGACGGGCGCAGCCTCACGGCCCGGCCCCGCCGGCGCGGCCCTCTGCCAACCGCAGCTGAACAAGCGTGGCATGCGGCTGACTTCTCTTTCATAGCCTGTCGTTTCGCCAGTCACTCTGTTAGACCCTGTGTCCTTGCAGGCTCCAGCCCCTGCCTTAATCATTGTCCAGCGTTGGCAAGGGACAGGCACTGCCACAAGGTCGTGCACAGAACAGCCCCGTAGGTCACCGCGCCCTGCACTCTCCCCGCGACTAGCCCAGGGTGTCCGTTGGTGTCCGGCCAGGGGCTGGGGTTGGGGGTACTTAACCCCCAAGGCTGCCACTGGGCCAGGCCACGTTCCCATCAGCCAGGAACTCGCTACCAATGCAAAGCCTGGGACACCAGCTCCACTTACTGAATCAGAGACACAACCCGCACCCCCAGGGGTTTACAGGTTGGGAACCACTGGTTCTGAGACACCCTGAGGGACCTCTCGCCATGTCTTCCTCCGGAATCAGCCCTGCAACCTGTTCACCCGGCAGCTGCTGCCTGCACAGCCCACATCACCGCCATGCGCCAAGCTCGTTGGGAGGGAACGACCGGGCGTGGCCCACGCTGGGCACCACCGCTGGGCACGGTGCACGCACTCGGCTGGCGTTACTGGGCCGGGACGGGCTGAGTGCGCTGGGTCTCGCGAGGACCTCGATGGATAGAATTCCGAACCCGTGGCTTCCATCAGTGCACGGCGGCTCTCTGGCTCCAGACTAGGACACAGTGACTGTGCATGTTGATGAACTCAGGCCTCTTTTACTTGATGTTTAAAATTAGGTCCAGGTGTCTCAGGGGGCACCGCTGAGCTGGTGGTCTGTGTCCCGCCCTCCCTGGCTGTGCCGTGCGCCCGCTGCCCCTTGGCCTGGGCGGCGCAGACACCGCGAGGCCTCTGCCGCGTCTCCCGTGTTTCACAAGTTGGAAGCTGTAAAGAGTGTTCTGGAACGAGTCCGCTAGCCGCCCGCCCTGTCCGCCTGTTGCGCCCTGAGCCGCCGGGGCAGCTGTTCGCCAGCTACGCTCACAGGTGCATGGTGGGCAGAGCAACGGCTTGGAAAAGGCTCTCCCGTTTCAGGGGTCTGTTGCCTCTTAAACAAATTAGAAGGGCCACAGATTTTTACATTGAATGTAGCAAACAAAGGCTAGAATAGTTAAAGTGACAGAAATAGTCCAGTAAAAATGTAGCCCATGCCAGATGTAACCAAATTAAATGGGACACTGCACAGGTGTTCCTAAAAACGTCCATAATACAGTCAAAGAAAATCGTTTTCTGCATTTTTTATGGCTAACATATCAGGACAAGCTCTACATTAGTGAACTTTCTTTCGACAGCAGTGAAAACTCTGCTTTCCAGCTCTGATCCATCAGTACGTTCCGTGTCCCATGCCCGTGCTGCAGACACAGACCGGATGCCTCTGTCGCCGACACACGCAGACGTGAGACAGCCCGGAGGCCACTCCGCCTGACCCCGTGTGCCTCCTGCACCGTCCCTTTCAGACAAACATCGTCTGCAGCACCTGAGCTCCTACAAGGCACCGCGCTGACACTGCACCACGGCTCAGGCGTGGAAGGAAGCTCACGTCAGGCTGCTGGCAGAAGTCCCGCAGCCGGCGCTGGGGCAAGGCCCACGGGCAGGCCGGCCCGGCCGCAAGTGCAAGAGGACTCGGAGGGTGGCCGAGAGGAGGGGCGGTTTTGTGTCCGAGCGCGCCGGGCGCGGGGGCAGGGCATTCCGGTCTAGCTTCGCGGCGGTGAGAAGCGTCGGGGAGCAGAGCGCAACCGTGGACGCTGACCCGTCTGTCGTGAGACCGAAGACACGCTGCGTGGCCACTCGGAGAGGACAGCCTTGCGTGAAGGAGGCAGGGACAGGCGGGAACTGTGACCTCAGTGTGTGTGGGGACGCGGTGAGGCGTCTCCGAGGGCACCGCGCCGGCGTGGTCGCTCTGTAGCTGTGGAAGCACGTGTCCCCGGGCCCGGGCTCAGAGGCTGAACGGGCGGTGTCTGAGGTCCCTCCCTTCCCGTGAAGGGAGGCAAACCACCCGCGTGGTCAGCCGCACATAGCTGAAGTCGCGCCTGCCAGCGACCCCGGCCAGGTGGGCGTGCCGCCCGCCATCGGTGTGGCATTGGCACGTGGATGCGACCCATTCCTGCCTCCCAGGCTCTGAAGCCACAGGTGCAAAAGGGTCGCCTGCACGGAACGTGTGAAGCTGCGCGTTTCTCGTTGCACCTGTCCCCATCCACCCTCCACTTCCAGCCTCACTTCGGACTGCCGCGGCCTCTGCCGCCGCGAACTGTGGGTCGTCTGGAGGGGGGAGGGGCGGGCCCTGTCCTCTCCGGGTGAGGCAGCCGAGGCCGCGCCGAGAAGCGGACTGGAGACGTGCGTGCTGAGGCTGTGCCAGAGGGGTCCAGGCTGCGCCCACGAGGAGTCGCTCAGTGTCTCCTTATACGCCACGGACTTCGTTGGTTGGGTGGGGTTACTGGGTCACAGCTCTAGAGTCATTTTTCGGGATGGGGACAGTGGGAGATTATGCCCTTCAAGGTACGCGTGCCCTTGGCCAAGCGGCTGTAACTTTGAGGTTGTTCCTATTATCCTTTTTACATTGTTGCAAAATATAATAAAAATCCTGGCATTTGACGTTATCTTGCATGTACTAATTTTTTATTAATTCAGATTAGCTTGGACATGAAAGAGAAAGTAATTTGTGGCCACAAATTGATTACTCGGAAATGTTTTTTCTTATATAGACATAATAAAGCACGCAAGTATTTTTTAAGTATTTAAAATTTTTCTGTAGTGTTTTTCCAAAAACATAATGTATTTGATTTTCCTGGTGACTAAGGCTTTGTCCCCTTCCTATTTTTTTCTTTTTTTTGAGTTCGTGACTAACAAAAAACAAAAAATGTATTTTTGAGGAGCGCGGCTGAGCGCACGGAGACTCAACACTGGCAGATGGTGTGCTGCGGGGACACGTTCCCTCCGGCCGTCCCCGGGACCGGAGCCACCGCACCGGGCTGGGCGGCGGGGCCCACTTCAAACGCTGGGGCCCACGGTGACGGGGGTGGGGTGGGGGGCTGCCGGCATCAACCAGAGGACACTTCACAGGTTTGAAAGCCGCTCCGAGACTCAGCGCCTTGTCTCTGTTCACAGGGGTGATGGGCGAGTACGAGCCCAAAATCGAGGTGCAGCTCCCAGACACGGTCCCCACCGCCAGAGGCGCCACGGCCAGGCTGGAGTGCTTCGCGCTGGGCAAGTAGGTCCCGCTCCGGCCGCGCGTGCCCTCTCCGGGCAGGGGAGGGCCTGCCCTGGCCCGGGGCAGCGGTGGTTTCTGAGGGGACCCCAGCACCCGCCTTCCTCGCTGTAACTCGGCAGATGCGGTCTCTCCACACAGAGAAGGGACCGGGGCGGGGGCACAGGAGGCTCGGGCCGCCCCCTGACGTGGCCGGAGAGGAGGGAGGGTGGGCAGGTCTGCAACGCCCTCTGTCCCCTTGTTCCGACCCGCGATGCGCTCGCTGTCCAGCGCCGAGTGACGGGAAGGCAGGGGCCTCCCCGAGGGCGGCCAGGCTGACCGCCTGGAACACCGCGGACGTCATCCCAGCCCCGGGTCACCGAGGGTGCGTCCAGCGACCTTTGAGCTTCCTTTTAAATCACCGGTCTCTCCTTCTGGCTTTGAATGGAGGGAGAGGAGACCTGGTATCTCTCAGGGAGTCTCTGTTTTACAGAGCCGTCAAAAAAGTGCTCACACCGTCACTGCCCAGCCTGTGGGGTGTCGCTAGCTAAGCCGACCTGGGGCCAGTTAGCTCTCCCAGGGTGGCTGGGGCCGAGGGCGCAGGAGAGGGAAAATCGGTTACAGTTTTGCCCGTAACCCTGCAGAAAAGGTGTGGCATGGACGGTCAGAACTGCCGCCTGCGATGAGAACTTGGGGACGTCTGTGCATTTTAATGATGCTCGTGAGCCTCTGCACCCAGCCCCCGCCCTGGCTAAGCCACGGCCCACTCCCTGCCCACACGCCTCGTGTGCCCCAGCGTCGCCCAGCCCTGAACTGGCGTGCAGCCTCTGTTCACGTGGGGTCTGTGTCCCCGGCAACCACGCAAGGAATGCTTTCCTTCTTAATTTCATTTTCAACTCTCATGGAAGGATCCTTTCGGTGTCCATATTGTCGAGTCATGATGGTAGAAGCTGCAGAGCATCTCGACTTCGGTGAATACAGTACAGTGACCGTTTGATCCTGTTTTATGTCCAGAAAACTTACACATTCAGTAAATGGTGACGTGGTTGTGCAATTAAACTCTGTACAGACATGAAAGTCAAGCGGCAACACCACATGTCAGACATAGAAAACGCCCACGATTTATCGCTAAGAGTCTGAGAGCAGATTGCCAAACGCTATAACATGGTCCCACTTTTTATTTTAAATATATACACATCTAAAGAAAGCCAGTCCCAGGACAAGGCGAAAGCGGGTCCTGGACACCCTGCAAGGTGACACCATGAGACGCCCCCTGTGGAGAGAGACGGAGCCAAATCCACGCCGCACACACCTGAGGCGGGGTGCGACTTAAACCCTCTCCCCACGCCTGGGACGGCCCTGGAATAAAAACGAGAGTCCCAGATCGGGCTCCTCCGGTGTCCGCCGTGCGGCCGGGCGTGCGGCGCTGCTGTGGAGCGCGCCCTCGTCACCCACACGGTGGCGGGGACGCTGGCTCTGAGCTGTCCTTGGGAAGGGCAGTTGGGGGCGCTGCTCGTCAAACGTGAAGACCCCGCCGCGGACGTCGGCCAGGCCCCCGCCCCGCGCTGCGTCCGTGTCTGTGCGAGGAGCCCAGATTCGGCGGCAGCGAGCGCAGCGCGGCGGGTGCTGTGACGTTCTGACCCGGGAGGCTGGCGGTTGCCGCTCCGTGTGTCCCTGGGGGTGCAAAAGTGAACGACGACGGGCACTGCGAAGCTGCAGCCTTCGGGGCCGCGGTGGGCCCCGCCCACAGGGTGCAGACTCGGTGACTCCTCCCGCTGCTGAAGATGCGCCCTGCCCCTGACGCCTTTGGGTTGGTCGGTGCCTGGCGGGGGCAGGAGGACCACAGCGATGGCCGCTTTCCCTGGCTCGCTATTTTGAGTAAAGTTTCCCCAGACCGCCTCCCGACGGCTGCTTGCTGTGAGCTGGGACGGCCCGGGACAGGGGATCCAGGGGACAGAGGGCGCAGGCTGCCGTTTCCCATCGCCTGAGGCTCGAAAGGGACACAGCCCCTGCTGCCCTGCTGCGGGGGTCAGGAGGCCCAAGAACACGCCAGGGCCCAGGAGGAGGAGCCAGACCACCCCTGACGGAGGGACAGGAGAGAGTTCACGGCCGCCGCCCACCTGCCACCTTTGCGCATGGACGGTTTTGTTTTCGAATTTACGATATAGAATAAAACAGGTGTCCTGGGGAAAAAAACACACAACAAACATATGAAAGTCTGTTTTTATTTCCATGATGATGTTGCATAAAAGACAGATTACATCGTGCAAGGCTAGGAAATGTTTTGATTTTAATGAAAACGCTAAGGACCTAATGACACCAGGGACGGGGACTTGGAGGAAACCGTGCGTGGGTGCCGTGCGGGGGAAGTGTGGCCCCCAGCAGGCTTTCGCGTCTGGGCCGGGAAGGGAGGGCCCCCGGGGGCGGCGCGGACGGCCCAGTGCCTGCCGTCTCACTCTCTCCCCACTCTGGCCGCAGCCCAGTGCCCGCCATCAGCTGGAGGCGCGGGGACGGGAAGCCGCTGGCACGGAAGGCCCGGCGACACCAGGCCGACGGGGTCCTCGAGATCCCCAACTTCCAGCAGGAGGACGCCGGCTTGTACGAATGCGTGGCCGAGAACTCCCGCGGGAGAAACGTCGCAAGGGGGCAGCTGACTTTCTACGGTGAGTGTCTGCAGGGGGCGCGTCGCTCGCAGGCCTCGGCCGGTCGTCCCATCGTGCGCTGGGGGTTGATGTCGGCCTCTGGGAAGGGTGGCGCCGGGGGCCTGTGCCCGCCCTGGCTCGCTCCCAGACCAGCGCCCCCTGGGGGCTGCCGGGTGCGGCAGCAAGGCAGCCGGGGCGTTGGGGAGCCGACGGGAGGGAATCAGGCCAACGCGTGTGGGGACGGGGTCCCGGGGACGCACGTGCTGTCCCCTGCCAGCAGGCTGCAGCCGGGCGCCGGAAGCCTTGTGCTTTCCTCCTCTGGGCCTGTTGGTTTTCAAAGCTCTGTGCTTCGCTTCACTCAGGGTTTGACTTGGGGCTCGAGTTAATCCTTTGTCATTTCTCCTCTTCGGCCGCGATTTCATCACCATTTTGAAATGCACACTCTCCAGATTCGGTTCTGATCGGAGTGGTGCGCGGCAAAGCCATCGCCTGCCCGCCCCCCCCAGGGTTTGGGTGCAGCTGCCCCAGTTCCCGCCAGGCCCCGGGCGCTGACCCCGAGGTGGGAGCAACGCAGCCCCCAGCACGCACTCCTCCGTCCAGCCGGCGCGGGGGCCGCCGGGGCATCCGTGGGAAACCGAGGCAGGGCTCCACCGCGTGGGCACGGCCTTCTGCCCGTGGGAGCACGCCCGAGCCCCCTCTGTCCAGGCCGCTGGAACAGCCGCCATCGATGGGTGATCACGCGGGAGCGGTTTCAATAAACACCAACTGCGCTACAGCGAGGAGGGTTGTTGGGTGGGGCGAGGCAGACCGAGCGACGTCCGCGTCTCCTTTCCTGCAGTCACCGAGGCCACGAAAGTCTGTGTATTTCACCAGTTTCTCTCCCAAAGCGTTTGGTTTTAGGGTATGGCCACAGAGTTTAATCCCATGGTCTTAGGAGGCTTTTTAGAACCACGACGGGAGCTGGGAGGAGATTCCGACCGTCGGCCCCCCTTCCGTGGCCTCTCCCAGAGGGCCCTCTGCGCCCTGGCCTCGCACAGCCCGTGGGCCTGGCGGGAGGGCACACGCTGTTCTCACGGAACTGCCGCCACGGAGGCAGCAGCCGTTCGAACGCCCTCGCCCCCGCCTTAACCACTCACCCTCCTTCAGCCACAACAAGGACTAACCACTCAGGCCACAGGACAGGCTCGACGGACAAGAAATGGGCACTTTCTTAACCCGTGGTCCTTGGCACCTTATTTGACTGGTGGTTGAAGAGCAAAAGACAGTACAGCTTGTTGCCGGGAGAAACGTGAGACTGGAGCTTCCCGTTTGCCCGGGAGACCCAGCGGCCGTCTGTTTTAGGGGCGTAGGGCACTTTTTTCTCACCGGTGTGGTAATTATGTAATCATTTTTTATATGTCAGAGAAGGACTACCTGAAGATATTCCGGTAAACGGCCAACGATCTGTTTTGTTATTCGTCGGACAGACTTTTCGGTTCAGCGGCGTTGCTCAGCAGATCACATACAGTCACTTCCACTTTCCTACTTTCCTTTGAGTGGAACCCCGGTTTTCCGTATGCTAGGGAGGCACGAAGTGCTCCGTCACCGGGCGCCGGCGCAGCGGCCTCCCGGGGAACAGCTCCCGCCCCCCGGGAGCACGACGCTCCCGAGTGTCATTCCGGGCATCAGTGCCCCCACCGGCAGGGCCTTGCGCAGGCAGCGTGTTCGTCGGGGATCCGGACTTGAGATGGAGATCAGGAAGTAAGAGAGCTTTTTAAGATCAGGGTGTTTCCCTGCCCCCGCCGCCCGTACAGAGACTTCCCTGCAGCCCCGTGGGGAGGAGGCGGCGCGGTCGGCCTGCGGTCAGAGGCGACTCCGCCCTCGCCCGCCTGCAAGCACCGCGGAGCCCGAAGCCCATCGGGCCGGCGGCCCCCCAGCTCCGCCTGCAGCCCTGTGCTTACCCCTTGGTTTTCCTCGCGTGGCCCCAGTGACGCAGAGGCGACTGAAGTACGAAGGGCTTGGCTGCCTTTTTTTTTTTTTTTTGGTCTCTGTCGGGCTTCCCGGCGCTGTGTTCGTGATGCCCTCCTGTACGGAGTCTTCACAGCTCGGGCCGCTGCACGGATCACGGGGGGAGGAGGTAGCTGCCCCACCTTCCAGAAGGAGAGACTCCTAGTAACTGGGTCAGGAGACGAAGAGGCCAGAGACGGGCGCGCCCGAGGGACACCAAGGGGACCGAGGGCCCGGAGGCCCCGCATCCTGCCGGCGCGGGGGGCCGCCCGCACGCTCCGCACGGTAACGCCGGGGCGCTAGCCCCTGTGGGCGCCTGGCCCCCCGGTCCGGGGGAAGCCTGAGTGTGCCGTCTCCAGCCTCTGCGCCCAAAGCCTACCCTGCAACGCGGCTACGTTGGGGTGTCCCAGCAGCGTGTTTGTCAAAGTACTGCGTTGTTTTATCATCAAGTTACTTCTCTCTTCCCTGAAATGCTCCGTATTTAAAACACGGGCAGGCTGCTTTACTTGAAGGATCGGGTTTCAGAGAAGGAAATCGGCACCCCCGCCCCCTCGCCCCTTGAGATGCAGCTGCCGCTGTGTGTGGAGCAGACGAGGTCTGAAGTCAGAGGGCCACGCAGAGACCAAACAGGGGGCCTGCGGCTGGGAAGAACCAGCCAGATAGCTCTGAGACTTGTTTGACCACTAAATTCAGGTTATATCCATCTCCAATAGAGACTGGTATTGGGCGCGACTGCAGTGGCTGGAATGCGTACCCGCGCATTGATTTAGCTCATTTCTGGGCAGTTAATCGAACAGAAGATTGAAATGAAGAGACTGTTCATCTGTCCAAGAGACTAGCAGAGTCAGAGGGTCAAACCCAACACAGCCATTACCCTCATATGGGTAGCCTGAGAATAAAACGGAAGATGTTTTAGAGGAGGGATCCTTCTGTTTCACGCCTTGAAAGAACAGGAATAGCCAGAGCAGATGGTTCTGTTTTTATATGTGGGCATGATTAATTCTGTTTAATATGCGGGAGCTACATATATTGCCCAAAAAGGCGTTCAGACATAACCTTCTTTCTGAAATAATCATGCTGAAGCAACCAGCTCAGGCCTTCCCTGGAGATTTTATTGAGGCATGGAGTTATAAAGTGTAGTCTAGATATGAAGTGAAAAATGCCGTAGACCCACATGCATTATAAGAAAAGGAAGCAAACAATGTGTTGTATCCCGCCCTGAAACGCAGCCTTCCTTACGCAGGGACTTTGCACTGGGTGACCCAAAGAGACGGAGACCAACGATTTCCAACAGGCGCAGGACCTCACTTCAGCTCAGAAAGCTCCCCGGCTTAGCTGTGACCCATCCCGTCCGAGCGGGGAGCAGCGGCGGCCGCAGCGTGGGCCGTTGCCCCGTGGGGCTGCCGCCGGGGGGTCAGGGGAAAGGGTATCTCCTTCTTCGCCCCTTGTCGTACATCAGGGCGTTTAATCCGGACCTTCCCAGCCCCTGCGGAGACATTCGCTTCAGAAGGAGCATGTCTGTATCATTTCAGACTGAGCTGCTGTGGATCAGTTTCACTTTAAAAAGAAGGAGGTGCTGACGATATCACGACTGCCCACTGGCCAGCACAGAGGACGGCCACCGAGCTCCCCGCCAAGCGCCTGGGCCTCCAGGACCCTGTCGGAGCCAGCCCTCCAAAGGGTTGCGCCGGCCTCACTTGGGAGCATCTTTTCAGGCCCGGCCAGAGCCGCCCTTCCCTGCCTGTCCCTTCCCTCGGGCCGCGCGGCGCGCGCCCAGCGCTCCGCAGTCCTGGAAGCGGGCGTGAACGCACTCAGGCGGTACCGCAAGGCTGCACCAGTGACACCCCTCTCTCTGCACGTGGTTCTCCTGCTTCCTCTTCCACTTCAACTTGACACGGCTTCCTCAGTTACATCAGCCCTTGGCTTTCTCCCTCCCTTTCGCTGAAAAGTTTGTCTTAGTTAATATTCCCCAGAGCTCCCTGGGGCTTTTCCCGCCTGCGTTGTCTTTGTGGGCTCGGTGGGGGGTGCGCCGGCAGCAGGTGGAAGGTGGGATCAGGCACGGGAAAGCCATCAGCCCTACCAGGGCCACACCCCCGGCCCTCGAAGCAGGACCACGTCTCTGTGACTTTCCCCAGCATTTCCAACACAGGACCGCGGCCACTGGCAGCTCCCGCGAGGGTGACAGCGGTGGCCCTGCGTTCGGGTTAAGGCTCGTTGGTGTGACTTCCTTTGAAAGTCGACCCAGCTGGCCTCCCCTCCTCTGCAGCAAAGCTTCCATCAGTAGAGGATTTGTAACATTGTGTTTTGTTCTTTGAAAAACATGAAATTGCTTCCAGAAAAAAGAGGAAGCATTTATTCAGGACCCTGGAGGCCTCTGCTGGTTAAGGGACTTGTGTGTTTTTCTCGTTGTGTTTATTATTAACAAAGGAAGATAGTTTGGCCTCAGCACTAGCAATTTCGTTTTGAATCAAATTACGGAGAATTCGGCGCCCCGGTGAAGGGAGACTCGGAGCCGCGTCCGGGAGCGGCGTGGTAAGAACGTCGAGTGGTGTCCTCGAATTAGATCCTGGCGTGGACTCGGACTCTTGGGCTCACCTTGGCGGGCATGCCCCTGCGGAATCCCAGAATGAGGGGCAGGTTCTCCTCTGCGTGGCATCTGGGGTGGAGGTCCTCTACTTACATGCGTTCGCTGCGTAGTAACTGTAGCGTGACCCATGCTTTGGGCAGAAGGCACCATCGTGACGAAGACGCTTCCAGGAACGCGGGCGGAGCGAACGCTCCTTCACCTGCTGTACGAGCGAGGAAAGGCAACGTGTCCTCGGGGGAAGCAGGAGAAACGGGGCGTGATTTGGGGGGTGCAGGGCGGCGGCTTGACTTCCGCGTTAACTGTGGGCAGGATTCGGCTGCTGAAAGGGCTCTGGCAAAAATCAGGACTCCGGGGCCACCCCCCTGTGGGTGCCAGTCTGTCCCAGCTGTGACAAGCATTGATGGTAGGAAGCGGTGACAGCGCAGTGGCAGGAAGTCACAGAAGCCGCCTGTGCAGCGTGCGGGGCCGGTCGTGTGAGTCAGAGCCAGGCTGAGCTGTTGTCGCCAAGGGACCCCGAAACACAGCGGCCGAAAGACGCCTATTTCGGTCTCACGTGTCTTTCCAAAAACAGGCCGGTGAGTCTGGGGCTGCTTTGCTCCCCAAGGTCATTCAAGGTGACAGGCTGGCCTTTCTGTCCTACTCCTGAGCCCAGAGCTGTTTTCGTTGTCATCTTTGTCCCGTCAGCAGAAGGGGGCAGTGAGAGCCCAGGGCACGCATCTCCGTAAACAGCCTGGAAGGTGCGCTCAGGACTTGGCACAGGTGCCGCTGGCATGAGCTTAGTCACGTGGTTGTCTCTCGCTGCAAAGTACTCTGGGAAACGTAGTGTGTAGCTGGCAAAACGTGAGCCCAGCCAGAAACGGTGGGCAGCTCTGGGTAGTTGTCCCACACAAAAGGGGGCGGGGGGGCACTACCCGAGGGAAAGGGACAGTTGGCTTTGCCCCATGGCTGACGCCAGTGTCGTTCCTTCTGCCTTTAGTGATGAAAAGAGCAGCCACACAGGCTACCAACGCGGCGTTCAGAGCTGGGCGTGGGGCGGGTGCCTTCTGAAATCTCCCTCCGAGTTTCTACCCGGCCTTCCAATTTGCATAACATCTGGAAAAGGAGTTTTATTAGAAGCCAACTTTTGTCCCTTGATTGCCTGTGATAAAAATAGGCTGGGCACTGAACGTGCGTCTTTTCTTTGCTTTCTGAACGGCTACAGCTCAACCCAGTTGGATTGAGAAAATAAGCGACATCCACGTGGCCATTGAGGAAAACGTGTCCTGGGAGTGTAAGGCCAGCGGGAGGCCCAGACCCACGTACAGGTGGCTGAAAAACGGGGACCCGCTGCTCACGCAGGTACGCAAACAGGCGGCGGCTGTGTCTCAGCGTTGACTGTCCTGTCTAATGTGGCCTTGTTGCTATGGAAACAGGAAAATGACGAGTTGCTGCTAAAATAGCGTGTGACCTGGTGTCACTCGTAGTGAAAAACGTGGAAGGGAATGCACTTGAAAAACAGAACCTGCGAACCCCGCTCCTCAGCTTCTCAGCAGATCCCGGGCTTCGCCGATTGACTCCTCTGGCTTCACAGCCGGGAGCCGTGCGGCTGGCCTGGGACGCGCGGTGGTGCTGAAACAGGGCCCCGTGTGTGCGGGGACGCGAGCGAGCGAGGTCTCTCCAAGTCCAGACTCCCCGGGCAGCGCGGCCTCGTGGCTGCTCCCCTGGGAGGCGTCTGAACCACAGGGCGCACGACGCCCGCCATGCAAAGACCCCCTCTGCCTCCAACACGCATGGACAAACTAAACCCAGGAGGAGCGTCTCTAATGCCACACAAAGAGAACAGGTCCTCACCGTGGTGACAGGGACGGAGGCGCAGCCTGGAGGCCTGGAGCAGGCCGGGGTACCTGGGAGCTCAGATGTGAGCATTCCCCTCTAGGGACAAGATACAGGCATTTTAGAGCTAAGGCTTCAGGTGTAGCCCCGCCCCCGCCCGCCCCCCTCCATCCACCCAGTGAAACAAGCAGCCAGTCAGCTGCCTGGCTGGCAGGACTCTTAGACACCAGGTCACCTCTCGCTGCAAAGGCATCTGGAAAATGCAGTGTGTAGCCAGCAAGAGGGGTGGGCAGCCCTGGGCCACACCCCCGCCCCGGGACAGGAGGGGCAGGAGTCCCCGCGCCCCCGCAGGTCAGGGCTCCACGAGGCTGTGACAGCCACCACACCATAATTGGGGGGAAGGAGACACACACAAAAATAACTCTACGAACAAGTCTGCAAACCAATACCCCGAGCCATATGCAAAAGTGATGTTCTAGAAAGATAACCCATGTATAAAACAGTTGAACAAAGAAATAGGAATCTCCGTGTACAATGCTCGAAGAGATAAGCGAAGAAATCTTGTCCGTAAAAATAAGCAAGATATTTTGAAAAGATAAGCAGATAAATCTTTTAAAAGACCAAGGAGAATCTTAGAAACATAACCAGGAAATAGAAATTCTCCTGAGACTATTTATTTTGTAGGGAGAAATGATAGGATATAATAACATTCACAAAGGACGTGGGAGGCATGCTTCTCAAACAATTTTAGCAAACGCGGACCCGTCCTACCCCTTCAAGCACATTGTCACATCGGACCTTCCCAAGGGGCCTGAGGAGTAAAGGCCACTGTCCCCTTTCTAGGCAAGGACACTGGCTCATCTGTAAAAGGGGCGTAACGGAACAATTTGCCTAAGATCACATCCTTTGTCAGAAATGGAGCCAAGATCCAAATGTTAAATGTCTGCTGAGCTCAGAACTGCCCAAGTTGGCCTGAAGAAGCCTTTCAAATGGGTTTAGGGAAAGCTTTTTAAGGAAAAGGACTGAGAGGCAAGAGATTCGGCCCAGAGAGAAGAAAAGCGTAAGTGCTCCTTGCAGGCTTTTCCCACGTCGCGCTCCGCCGTTGGATTTTCTGAAACCAGGCGGCAGGCAGAGGGGTGTGTGCCCAAGGCTCACTGGGCTGCTCTGGGAGCTGGGTGAGCCCAGGGAGGTCACAGAGCCTGCGGCTGCAGTGCCGGCCGCCAGGGGGCGCCCTGGGGCAGACGGGGGCCTTCACCTCCCAGAGCTGGGCAAGGAGGCTCTGCCTTGGCGACCCGGCCTTGACCAGTCCTTGCACTTGGGAAGCTCCTTCAGAGGACACTGGGGCTGGGAGAACAGCACCCCGGTGCCGGAAGGGGTCTTGAGAGGCTACACCCCAGGGTGCACGAAGGGCCTTGACGTGGTCCAGGAGCGTCCGCCCCATAGGGCCAACCCTGGGAAGGAACTCGGAATGGAGCCGGGGAAGATGGGGGGCCCTCAGGACAGGGAACTGTTGTGTCCATTTTAATTTTCCTTATTGTATTTTCCGGCTGCACTCAAGTGTCCACTGAAATTTGACCTTCTCCTCAGGCCCCAGGCGAGGGCCAGTTCGCCGGGCACAGGGCCCCTGGGCAGGGCCTGCAGTGGGCACTGGCAGGGAGGTCACTGGGTCACTGGCCTCGAAAGTGGACAGGCCGAGGGGCCCGGCCCGCGCCCAGCGCCCACACCACCCCTGGCCCTGGCTGGCACACGCGCTCTCAGTTCTAAAAGCCAGACCGACGGCCCCGAGCGCCGGTGCCCCGGTGGCCGCACGCTCCTCCCTCGTTTACCGTGAGGGCACAAGGGCCTAGATCTGACCAGAGCCGGTGGGTGTCCAGCCAGCTCATGTCGCTCCAAGGCAAACAGACGCCAGGCGTCCACGCACATGTCACCTGTTCAGTGTGGGTCTCGGGGGAGGCGGGGCCGTCCTGGTGCTCAGGAACGTGGGTAACGCAGCTCCTGCCCTCGGGGTCCCTGTGCCGGACACCGACTCCCCCCCTTTGGGCAGCTGCCGCACATGGCCTTCAGCAGCAGAGGAAGGGGACAGTGAATCCCTCAGGCCTGCTTGGTGTTTAGCAAATTTAAAGTGACGATCTGGTCTGACCCATCTCCCCAGGGTTGCCTGCTCCTCACGGGAGTGTTTTACATATGACCAACAGCCCTTGGGGCTGTATTTCCAGCACCGGCCCCACACCTCACCCTCGGGCAGCACGGGCCGGAGAGTAAAAAAGCATTTGAAATGTTAAGTTCATCTATTCCACAGAGATATTAATCTGAATGCTTTCACTGTTAAATCAATGAGAACTCAAGAGAGTCCTACAATTTAAATTCCATTTTCCAATTGATGTATGGGTTGTTCCATTCAGCATCTGACCTGCCACAAATTTAGTTGACAGATAAATAGATCATGTTATGAAAATTGCTTGTATGAGGGCTATTTTCTCCCCATTAAGGCCCTTTGATATAACATGTAGCGAAATTGCCTGAGGTCTCCGTTGCAGAAAGCCATTGTTTTGTGTTCCTCTTTCCTTTCACAGGACAGGATTCAGGTCGACCAAGGGACGCTCAGCATCGCGGCGGCGAACCTCTCCGACGCTGGCATGTACCAGTGCGTGGCAGAGAACCGACACGGCGCGATCTTCTCCAGCGCGGAGCTGCGTGTCGTAGGTGAGTCTTTGTACCGGGAAGGAAAAAATGAAAAACTCTAAGTCACTCTAAGAAACCCGGGCTTTGCCAAGCAAAACTGCTCGATATCAGCAGGTAGGTAAAGAGGTCTTTAGACAGAAGATGCCGCTGGAGAAACAGCGAACACACCCCAAAGACTCTGCCTAAATCAGCCTCTGCCGACGCCGAAAGGGAAACACGTCCCTTTGGTCCGCACTTCTGTTCCTCTATCGACCGCCCTTCTAAACTGAGCAAAGTGTCTGGGCCACCTTAGCCTGTTGCCCTCCTGATGTGGAGCAAAGTTCAGCCGGGGAGGAGGCAGCGCGGGCGAGGCCTGGACAGGTCTGTTTGAAGAGCTGACCCGTGACGCTCGATCTCCCACCTCCGCACTTCCCGGGCTCTGCCCCGTGGGCTGCCCCGCCCCGGCTCCTGCGCCACACCCACCTCTCTGGTCTGCAGATTAGTCTCCCTCCTCCCGCCACCCGCCCCACACACACACACAGGTCGTTCTGCAGCTTTGACTGTCTCCAAAACAGAGGCAGCGGTCGCCATTCGCCTGTTTGGATGTTGTCTCCGTCTTTCTGCTGCTGTGCCTCAGTGTCAGGACCGTGTGTGGCTTCGCTCATCATCTAATGAGCTCAGCCCCGGCTCAGGACTGAACACGACAGTGACACCCATAGGACCCACTCCGTAAATGCTGCATGCACGGAGGCAGCGGACTGCGCCGGACTGGCCTGCTGGGTCACGGGGTCCAGCTCACCCCGGTCGGAGCGGGCATCTGATGTCGACAAGGGACGAACTGTCCCGAAGGGCCAGTGGGTGTCAGTTGTATGTGGCCCGACTCCGCCGGCCCATGGGATGCCTGTCCCACCGTTCAGTGTCGGGCGGACTCTCCTGAGGGGGGAGTGGGGAAGAGGGGACCTCAGCGCCCCCAAGGGCCAGTGAAAGGGAGGTGCGGGCCCCAGCAGCTATCTGGCCCTCTGGCTTTCATCCAGATGATCAGCGTCCAGAGGAGAGAACCATCACAGCTACACTGGGAGTTATTCCACAGGGAGCTCCGCACGGGCCGTCTGCGCGCGGTCGGGGTCCTCGGCCGCCCCCTTGGGCCAGGTCAGAGGGTAAGCGACGTGCTCGGGGGGGCAGCCCCCAGTGAGGGACTGGTGCGGGCGTTCCCCGGGCACGTCCAGGGGAGGCTCCACGCTGGTGTCTCACGCTCATCCTTGGCGCCTTTAACAAGGTTCCCACATCTTCACATGTCAGTAAAACGAGGATGCGCTTACTCGCCTCACCCTCCAGACTGACCCCACGTGGCGGCGTTGGTCGCCCGGGAAGACGCGCCCTGCTCTCGCTGCTGTATCCCTTCCAGAGCCGCTGCCGCGGCAGCCACAGAGCCGCCAGTGAGCCCGTTTCCCCGGTGCCCGGAGTTGGCTGCAGGTGAGCGGCGCCTGGGAGCTTTTGAGTACCCCTTGGCCGAACCACCCCGCACCGGCTCACGTCCTCGCTGGGCAGAGTCCTCACACAGGGAGATTTCCAACAGTTCTTCCCCACACCTTGGCCCAGGAGGAAAGCTGGAGCCTCTTTCGTCGGCCAGGAAGAGGCGAGCTCCTCCTCTTCCCTCCGCCCACCCCGCCGAACTTCACTCTGTGCCACGTCCACTGACACCGGCCCCTACCCTAACCCTGTTTGGCCTCGGCCGTGTTTGCAGCGTATTAACCAGTCTGTGTCTCACTCGTATCTCCCATGCGTTTCTCTCAATTAGTGGATAAATAAACGAAGTGAAGCTCTTTTTTCCTGCTCACACCCCCTCTCCGCCGCCTTGCAGCCTAACCCGGGGCATCAGAACGGGCGCCGGGGGAGAAGCAGCAGTCTGTTTCCCACGGGAACACGTGTAAAAATTACATGGAGGTCCTGACGCTGGTGTGCAGTGGGGCCTGAGATCCTGCCCTTCCCACAAGGCCCCCGAGGCTCCCACTTCAAGCGCCCCATTTTCAGGGGCGCGCATCCTACCACTGTGAGTCGTCAGCCCGCGCTCACGCAGCCAGATTCAGGAGGCCACACAGTGAACGAGCTCCTCCCAGGCTCTCTGATGATCCGTTACACTTAGTTAGGTGTCATGCATCTAGAATCTTCCCTGCAGATCCCCTCATTAGCCGACCTTAAGCCATCCCAGCAGAGTGGCTTTCCACCCACAAAAGCAGGTGGGGTGGAGGGAGGGGCCGTGGAGGAAGCAGCCTGCCCTCGGGGGCCCCTGCCGCCTCCATCACTGAGCCCCGGGCGGACAAAAGCGCCACCGGCCACCCGGACGGTCTCTCCCGGCATGGGCATCCGCTCCAGCCACGTTCTAGCTTTCTCCTCCCCACGTGGGAGCAGGCAGTGGCTCCTCCGGGCTCCTGGAGGCGCTCATGAGTGCTCAGGGTGAGGCAGGCCACCGTCAGTAAAGCCTCGTCCGTGGGGTTGAAAACACGCACAGCAAAAGGGCGATGTAAGCACGCTCCTTGCCGGCTGACACTCCTTCAGTGAGCGCCTCACGGGAGGAACACGGTGAACACCAGCCGGTCGCAGCCAGGTGATGGGCATCCAGGGCAGGCCTGACTCCCCGAGCCCTAGGGGGCCGGTCTTGGCGCAAAGCGAGCCCATCCAGGGAATCGGAGGAGGGGTGGCGGTGAGGGGGGCCGGCAGAGGCCGGGGAGGCCCAGTCTGGGACCACTGAGCTCCCCGGACCCTGGTCCCGCCCTCCATCGAAGCATGTGCTCGGGACAGTGCGGGGCAGCCAGCGTTCGTGGCTCCTTGTTGGTGGCTAGAAGTCGGCCATGACGGAAGCCTCGATGCCGCAGAAATGGGCAGGCACCAAAAACCAAGCAGTTTGGGGTTTGGTTTGGTTTGGTTTTGTTGGTAAACATCTCCCACCGCACCCACTCAGGTGGTTGAAGAGTATTTACAGCCCAGGTAGCATGTTGGGAATTTCTGCTTTGTTAGACGGAGGCCCAGCTGCCAGGAGGCTGGTGGGTTCTGTCCACAGAGCAGGAAGTTCAGGAAGCCTCTCCCAGCCCCGCGAAGGGAGGGACGGGCTGAGACCCGGCAGAGTAGCGCGAGAGGGACTTCCTGCCGCGCACGGAGTCCCGCGTTCTCTCCTGCAGTGTCGGTTAACTCCCCACGCAGCGACCGAACCCCTGCTCCGGGCTGGGTGCCGCGCTGGGCCGGAGGGACGGACAGACCCGGGCGCACAGTCCGTGCCTTCAGGGCGCGGCCGTGGCCGCCGGAACCCCAGGCTTCCCTCCCCGCGCGCCCTGACCCCCTTCTGTTAACTCAGCAAATGCTTCTGCCTCGCAACAAAGTTACGCGCGTCCGGTGTGGCCTCACAAGGCTACACACTGCTTGTCCGCCCAGGACGCTAGCTCTCGTGAGCCTTTAGGACGTTGTGCCAAGTAGCAAGAAATGCCACTAATTTGGGACGATACAAGAAGGTCAGCGAGCGGACAGGTATTTTAAAATGCACAGTCTTCTCGGTAGCTCAAGGGAGGTGAGAACGGGGCTAGTGGCTGAAGCCCTACTTGAAGCATCTTAGAGAAATGATTTTTAATCGACGTGGTAGTGACTGTACAGGTCACGGGGTGTCCAGCCCGTGGGTCACGTGTGGCCCAGGATGGCTATGAATGGGGCCCAACACAAAATCGTAAATTGATTGAAGTCCTTTTTTTTTTTTTTTTTTTCCATCAGTTTTTATCAGTGTTCATGGATTTAATGTGTGGCCCAAAACAACTCTTCCTCCAGTGTGGCCCACGGACGCCAAAAGGTGGGACACCCTTGGGTAGGAAATGTTCTGATGTGATTCTAACATGTTTTCCTTGGAATAGGAAGAAAATTTTTCATCCATCTCTGCACACTAATTTTTGGCTTTTCAAACCTTTTATTTCAAAAAAAAAAAAAAATCAGCCTGTTGGTGCTCATTGCCAGGAAAGGTACTGAGAGACCGCGAGCGCTTCCTGTGCTCCAGGCCGGGGTCAGCCGCCACCGTGCCCGAAGGGCCCACAGGAGCGGCGTGCCGGCTCCGCGTCTGAGCCGGGCGGTGGGAGAGGCCACGCAGCAGCAACGAGGGGCTCGCTGGTGACACGCACGGGCACTTGGAAGGCTCTCGGGAGCATTGTGCCGGGTGAAAAAAACTCCCAGGAGGTCACATGCCATCCGATTCCACATATATCACACGCTCAGACGGCACACGCGCAGCGAGGGGCAGGTTGGGGTGCCGGCAGGAGGGAGGGCGCGGCCCCGGGAGACGGGGTTCTGGGTCTCGGCGGGGCGTTTTGTACGCGGACGCCGTCCGGATGAAGCGGGAGAGAACGCCCGAGCGGCGCGCGGTGCCAGCCGGGAGCCGACGGGGTCAGGACGCGCCCCTGTGTTATCTCTGCAGCTTTCCGCGCGCCTGTCATTTCAAAGTAAGAACGTTTTTGTTCGAAACAAGAGGCGCTAGCCCTGGCCGAGCGGCTCGGGTGGTTGGGACGCTGTCCCAGGCACCAAGGGTTGCGGGCTCGACCCCCCCATGGAGGCGCATGTGGGGGGAGCAATCAGGCGATGTTTCTCACGTCGCCGTTTCTTTCTCTCCCATCCCCTCACTCTAAAATCAATAAACCTATCCGCAGGTGAGGATTCTTTTTTAAAAAAGATGCATTCTTTGGCTCTAGTAAGTTTTTCAGCATAAAGCCCCCCGCGGCGCGGTGGCAGCCGTGGCTGTGGTGGAAATGGCAGAGGGAAGCCGGGTAGGGAAGCCAGGGCGGAGGCCGTGCCAGGCGCACTATGTATAATTCATGGATCACTTCATTTAGTTCCCAGAACAACGCTGTGACTGTAAATACTGTTATTCCTGGGCTGCGATAAACACCAGAGCCCTGCGGTAGGAGCGGCGCGGAGGCGGGCCGGGGCGCGAGGCGCTCCGCGCGGACGCGTCGCCCGGATGTCGGAGCAGCGGAGTTCCGCCCCAGAGCTCCGCTCCAGCTCCGGTGCCTTCCCGCCTCGGTCACAGAGGCCTCGCTTTGAACCGGACCGTCGGACCTGGAGGGAAAACCGAGCCCCTCGCACGCCCCCGCCCCCCGCCCCCGCGAGCCAGGAGGAGTCGTGCGCCAACGTCAGTGTCCGCATCACGTCCCCGGGGCCGGCATATTTTAACAGGGGCGTTCCCTCCCGGTTTGTTGTTTATGGAACGATGCGGGATGGGTGAAGGTGACAGGTAAAGGCTAAAGGGGGCGCAGTTCTGGTCTCCTGAAGGTGCCAGCTTTACCAGTGCCCATGACCTGGCAGCGTCCCCATACGTGTCCACGGACGGGCCGTGGTGGACGTGGCCCAGTGTCCTGATTATCCTTCCCTCTGACAGAGCAGAGGGCGGGTCACGCCACGACCCCGAGGGGACCCCCGCTGCGCATCCGGTCAAGAAGCATCCTTCTCACTGTCTCCTGAGAAATGATAGGAAGGCACAAAACTTTGTTGCCAAGGGTGCTATTGGACACTTAAAGTACCCTTGACGTGTGACCAAGGGTCATATAATTAAGCAAAAGCAAACAGCTGAGAATTGCATGAGCACTCTCAGCCGGAAGCATCTCATAGATAATGTAATGTCGGCGTATTAAAATCCTTGATAATAATAAAAAGTGCCGTTTTCCAGCCGAGGAGGTGCTGGGCATGTCTCGGTCCAACACGGGAGAACAGCGCCCTCTAGGGGTTCGTTCAAAAAATGCAGGGCAGGGCAAAAGTGGGTTTACAGTTGTTCGTATGGAGAATCATACAGTGATCAATAAGTGACAATACAAGAATAAGCTCTGTTTCACATACAGTAGTAAACCTACTCTTTTTCCCCGCCCGGTACTGCCCTCTAAGTTTATCAGGGTTAGCACACAAGGATGTCACGGGATCCGGGCCACCCTCAGGCTTCCCTGGGCGGCGTGACAGTTGGCTTCCTCTTTTCTGAGCTGTTGGGAACTTGCTCAAGTTCTGCCTTCCATGTGCACCCACTTTGTCACGTGCCACCAAAGGTCAGGGCCTGCCACTGTCTTCCTGGGGAGCTTACCGCTTCCCTGAGAACATCAGGGCGAATAGGCTTCTTTTGCTTCTCCTTCAAGCCTCTCTTGGACCAACGTTTGGGAGTCAGAACAAACGCAGGGTCCAGGCAGGACCAAGCGTCAGCCCACAAGCTTAGTGGCCCCTCAGGTGCCAGCAATTCACAGGAAGGCAGGTTGTTAGGAAACCCGCCCTGGCGGGGCTTCCCGCCGCGGGGCTGACTGCTGGGCGCGGTGGCTCGTGCGGGGAGTCAATGAAGCCAGTGAAGGAGACAAAGGGAAAAACTGGAATTTATAATTCCATTTTATTAGTACAAGGCTTTCAGAGCCAGTCTCCTCTCTGGCGTATCCAAAAGTATGCACGTAAATAGTGCAGTGCAAATGCTTTTGAAATGGGAACAAGTGTTTTCTGCCTTCTCTGTGGCCGCTACAGTGTTGTTTCAAATCCCATAAAAAGCAATATGCAGTTTTTTGACACCTACACCTATGTGTTGTGCACAGTTTGATTTATGTAAACTCATTTCAGAATCAACTACGGAATTCCTGCAGAACGGATGAAAAATGTCGGCCTACCATGATGAAAATATATGTGTGCGGAAAGGCAGACTTTTAAGAAGGGAGTTCTATCTGGTGCAAATTTGTAACTCTATTTCACAAAATACCCTTTTCAAAAAACTTCTAGGGACTTGATTTTTTTTTTTTCCCCTACATGAATATGTCAATTCAGGTGTTTACCTAAAATGAAAACGCGTCTGTTCTTTTTGCACGTTAGCGCGCTCGGGGCGCCCCCCGGGGACAGGGGGAGGGGCCGTCTCAAACAACGTCGGCGCTGGCCTTGTTCTTGTATTTCCCTGGTTGAAGCAGCCGGGCACAGAGCCCATTAACACACCAGCGCCGCTGGCCGAGGCAGGAGCACGCCGGCCACGGCTCCCGCTCACCCTGCGTCCTCCTCTCGGCTCCGCGCAGCCGGGCTCCGGGACGCTTCTCCTCGCCTTCCCAGGCCGCGCTCCCTCAGTTCCACAAACCCAGTCCCCCCTTCCTCCTCCTTCCATCAAGCCATCTTCCTAGGCGTGCGCCGCACACATGCACCCGAGGCCTGTGCTTCTGAAGTATTTCTCTCTTAGGACTTGAGCTTGTCTTTTCAACCGTGCTAATATATTTACTAGGATGGCCATTGTTTTTGTTACTATTGTTGGTACATAAACACGGAGTAGGTCTGTCCTGGCCCTACCTTTTCGTAACCCTGTACATTTTTATTCTGTGACCTTGCCGCTAATGCTAGGAAGGCATCGGTCGTATCGCAGGCGAAGCACCCCTGCTCGCAGGCTGCCTGTAAGCTGCGCGTGTGCAGAATCACTCCCGGACGGCGGGGCTCTCGCTGCGAGGCCCGGGCACGCGGACGGAGACGCCGGCTGCCCGCTGGGTCGATGACTTAATGTCTCCTTCGCGTGGTAAATCCAGCCCCTGGGCATTCGTTGCGTCCCTGTTAAAAAGTAACCTCCCCTCTTCCTTTCCTTTCAGGAAATCACTGCAGATCTTTTCACAACGAAGCACTTAATAAAGATCTGACCTACTTCCACGGCAGCACGTTCATTTTTTTTTTATTGATTATTAGCATATGTGTTAGGTGCATGTAGGAAATTGACGCCCAGTCTTCCTGCCCACATACGCCCCCTGCCTCCCCCCCCCCCTTCTGAAGGTGACGGGTGGTTAGCACTTAAATCTCACCGCAGGGCGTGAAGTCTTAAATTCCATCAGGTAAAGTCTGAGGAGTCAGGTGGAATTGAAATATGGTGGAGTTCAGCTTCTAAGAGCCGAATCCCTGCTCATGGCAGGTCCTGGAACGTGTTCCTTCAGTGAACTCAGAAGAAAGCGAGATTTTGACGAAAAGGCACCTTTTACATTCTTTTCATGAGGATACAGATCTGTATCTTTCCTTTTAGAAAAGAAATAATTCTTTAATACTATTTCCGCGCAACTGTAGATGTGGCGTCAACGTGAGCGAGTTTCTCAGACCACCGGCGATGAGCGTGGAATAGAGGTTTCCGAGAGCAAGCCACCGGGTGTCCTGCTCCGCCGAGCGCGGGAGCTGAGCCGAGCCCTGGGCTCGATGGCAGCGTCCCAGCTCGTCCTCCGACGGAGGCGCGGCAGCTAGGACAGAGCGGAGGCGGCCGCGGCATGGAGGGGCCGCGGCCACCCACGCTGTACTCAGCAAACTCGCCCGTGGGTGGTCAGCCTTGTCTATCCACCGCGCACATGCGTTCCCTGCCACCAAGCGGGCTCTGACCCCCGATCCGGCGCGGGACGCCGGATCCGCCCTCAGCAGCCCCGCCCCCTGCCCCTCTGGGGGAGCCGGTCCATCTCCCGCTTGCTCTCCCCTTTCCCTGCTGCCTCCTACCTTCCCAGCAGCCCTGTCTTTCCCAAAGAGCCCTGGGCCCTCACGAGGCGCCTGCAGTAGGTCAGCCCCAGTTCTGTCCTTTTACCTCCGGCCACGCTCCAGGCTTCGCTGGCTCGGGGGCCCACTCATGTGTGACCCCTTGAACATGCATTTTTGGTAAAGAAAGCCTCAGTGGGTGACAGAATGTGTATACCGTGATCTGCGTGGTGGAGCATGCCAAACTTTCGAGCTGTACGCTTACAACTGGTGCCTTTTACCACAAGTAAGTTCCACCTCAAATTTTCATAAGTGCCTCAAAACTCACGGCACAACTCTCCCCGCTTTAGAAAAGCTTCGACCTCGGCCGGTGCCGCCCACGGCAACCCCGAGGGTTCAGGAGGGTTTTTTCTCCCGTAATAACGAACTGTCTCCCACCTTCTCTTCCAGCGGCGGGCCCGGATTTCTCAAGGACCCTCCTGAAAAGGGTGACTCTGGTCAAAGTAGGAGGCGAGGTTGTCATTGAGTGTAAGCCCACAGCGTCTCCGAAACCCACCTACACCTGGAAGAAAGGACGGGACGTGCTGAGAGAAAGTGAAAGGTACTGTCTTGAAATATTTTTAATATTTGATGAACCGGCCGTCATTTTTTTGGTCGGTTATTAATGGTCCCAGGAGGAGGCGTTCACTCTCTGGCGTCTAAGAATAAGGTTCATCAGGGAACTGAGCTTGGGCAGAGCACGGCTTCTGTCATCCCTCTGGGCGGGAGACTCCGCAGCGGCCACCCTCCCGCCCCGCACGCAGAGCGGGCGACCGCGCCGACCACCGGCACCGCCCGAGTCGGGGGACCGGGCGCAGCTTCCTTCCTTGTCCCCCAAATCCTTCCAGATTTCCCCACGTTTCCACGCCCTGCTTCCTTTCCCCCTAAACAAATGCACGCACTTCTTTGCTGTGACGCCCCCTCCCACGTCTGGCACCAGCTGCTCGGTCTCTCGTGAAGTCTCTCCTTTTTAGAAGGTAAATTTCTGATTCCTAAACTCGTTCTGCAGGTGACATGGTTTTGATCACTTTAACCACATTTTTTGAAACAACAGGGCTTTTTGTTCTGATACCTGAACTCTTCACTTGTGTATTTCCTATTATCCTGGAATTATATTTAGAATGCATGCTGTTTCTACAACGTAAGTAAATACATACACGTGTGTGTGTGTGTGTGTGTGTGTGTGTGTGTGGTTTGAGGTGTCAGGTCCGGCTGCACCGGTGGCGGGCGCCTAAGACCTCTAATAACCCCCACCTTCTCCTGTAATCTACTCAGCCGGCTGGAAAATGGTAATTATGCAAGAGTCTGTATTACCCATAAGATAACATTTACCAGCTGTATCCATAATGATTTTAATTGATGCTAAAGGTCAAGTACTCAAGGATGCCGTGGGGAAGCCTGTAAAAGCATGTACGCACCTACCCTTTATACCTGTGCCCCTTTGGATTTGCATATGCAAATAAGATCGTTGCACCGCGCTGTTGGCTGTTGTCCCTATTAATGATGGTGCGCACAGCCCTGATATGGTTTTCAGACGCTGTCTTCACACGCATATTAAATTCACCGGGAGTGGCATTCAAACCCGGAGCCTGACTGGGAGCGGGAGGGCACACGGTGTCCGAGCTCGCGGCCGGACCCACTGGGCCCCGGCCGGTGCCATGGCAGTGGCCGCTCACAGCTGTGACATAGGTTGCTGCGCGGGGAGGCGTGACTGCAATATGACAAGTGTGCGCACAGGCGGCGCTCGGGGCGAGGCTGTGTTGAAAGGTTTAATTTAACCGTGATACAGAGGCAGAGTGTCTTTAAAATAATGGGGATGCAAGACAGACACGTCAAAAACCGAGCCTGGATGAGGTGAGAGAGGCGAAGCGTGGCCGCTGTGACAGACGCGCCGCGGGGCCTCACACAGCCACTGCTCCGTCACCGCGCGGCCCTCGGGGGCCTGCTGGGGCCTGGCCGCCTCGGAAGCCGGGCGGCGGGAGCAGCGCAGTGGGGCTCTGGGGCTGCAGGAGGGGGTGCCCAACGCCCATGGGCCCTCGAAGCTCCGGCCACGCGGGCCGTGTGCGCCACACTTCCGCTGGTCCAAACACGTCCCACGGCTCGGCCCACGTTCGGCCCCGCCCGGGAGATTCCACCTTAGCCTGCGCCCTCAGAGAGAAGGCACGAGCTCGCGTTTCGAACAGCGTGGATGACTGCTCAGTGCCCTCGCAACTCAGCCGTGGCCACGGGCTCACCAAAGGCCTCTGGGAGAGCGGTGTATCAACATCCAGACTTGCCTCTGGAGAGGGGATTTCGTTGATTGTTTCTACCACTTGGCTCACCTCAAAGCCGGTCGCCCGCTAGCTGTCCCCACGGCTCACCACACCTCCCCCTCCTGCTGTGATGAACAGGGTTCAGGTGCTGGAGGAGACTCCCCAACGCCCCTCAAGCCTCGCTGTGTGTCGCCGGCTCCTCCAGCCCTGCCAGGCCCGCCCCCGACCGCCAGCCTCGGCGCCTCGCTCTCCGCGCGGCTCTGCGGCTGCAGCTCTGCCCTCCCCCACGCAGCGTGCATGCAGTGGATACACCCATTCCGGCCACGCGGGCGAGCCCCAACGCTGGCTGATGTCGTGGACTGGCGGGGACGCCAGTATGTGCCCCTCCGAAGGGACCGGCCCCTCTGTCTTCCCTTCAGGTGCCTTCCCGTCCTCCCGTTTCCTTTTTTAAGAGAGATGAGAAATCTGGACTTCTATCTGAGCTATCTTAATTTTTAAATCTCAGCAACTAGTTACTAATTTTTTATGTTAACATTAGTACGATATGGACCACACACCCAGGAACCACGGACACTCTGTGGGCCGCTGGTTTTTAACTTCTGAGACAGACGAGCTCAGCAGAACGTCTCATGATTTCTGGAAGGGGTGAGAGATGGGGAGGGTTTTCCTGTTACGTCCTCGCTGGCAGAGAAGTCCTGCCACTTTTCTCTTTCTTCTCTGACAAAGGAGACACATAATTAAGTGGCTGCTGAGCAAAAGCGGTCACACGCGGTATTCATGAGAGAGAAACTTCAGAATTCCTTCTTCAGGAAAAGACTGAAATTGTTTGATGCCACAAAAGACGAAATTCTCCACTGTGCCCAGGGTTATGGTTTCTAGCTTGCTGACCTCCTAGCCCCAGTTCTCTTTGAAATGTGGACTCTTAAGAAGCAAAAGGAAAGTCTTCAACGTTTGAATAAAAATTATTAAGCTCTTAAGTACAAAATACTGGAACTTTATGACCCCTGGGGTCTACGTTTAGAAATATTTTGCCAAACGCTACCTCTGAAGTGATATTTAACTAACCAACTGCTTACAGATGAGTTTATGACAGAAATAAGAGAAACGACATTAACATAGTTAAAAAAAGTCTCTGTTTTATTTGATCACATGGTGATGCTGTATTTACCTTGGTAGATATAGATTCAGAAATGCTGGCTTAATGTTCACATGTGGACTATTTTTAAAATATATCCTCATGTTTGGTTTTTCAAGCCCTTGGAAGCTGAAACCGCGTCCACACGGGCCTTCTCTGGGTTAAGGCCGGGGCTCCGGGCCCTCCCCCAGCTCAGCACCCGCAGTGCTGGGCTGCGTGGGGCACAGTCCTGCCCACGGCGCCGCCCTCTCCCACCTCCCGGACCCTCGTGGTGACGTGGGCCTCTGTGCCCGTTGCGTCCCCGCCTGCAACCCTCGCGTCTAGGACCCTGCCTGGCGCAGAGGAGTAGACGCCCGCAGGGAGCAGAGGCGACAATCGCCATTAGGAAGGAAGCTGAGTAGGGAGCGAGTTCACGCTGAGAGAGCTCGGTGGAACAGAACCCCTGGGAGCCAGAGGCCGGCGCCCCGAGGAAGGCCCGGGCAGGGTGCCGGCGGAAGCGGAGCCCAGGGCCGGGGCGGGGGGCTGAGACAGCGGACGGCGGGGACAGAGGAACAGCCAGGAGAACGGATTCAGCAGGAGCCCCGGAGCAGGAAGGGCCAGGAAGGAGCACGCGCCAGGGCCTTCCAGGAGGTCAGCTCAGTAACAGCACGAAGGTGGCAGCCAGACCAGGGGACCGGAGCGAGCACTCGCCGGCCGCTGCAGCCCGTCCTGGAGCCGCAGTAAGATGACCTGTGGCGCTTCCTCCCGGGCTGAACCGAGGTTTCCTGCGCCTGGTCCCGCAGCGCACGCAGATCAAGTCTCACATCTTATGAGAACACTCGACCGAAGCAGGAATAAAATGCACGTGTCTTGTCCAGTGACACTGAGGCCTGCTTCTGCAGAGAAATTGGCTCAGGGCCGCGGTTTGCCTCTCCTCCCAGAGGCCTTTGGGAGAGCTGACATCTGTGTACGACATGGAGGAAGGTCCCAGCCCAGGGCCGCAGCCCGCGCCACGCGCACAAGGTGTGAAACGCCCCTGGCAGACGCCATCTGGGAGGCAGGGCGAGGCGACCGCGGGTGTTTCCCCGAAAGGCCCGTGGAACCGCAGCCGGCGAGCGGAGCTGATTCCTTCCGGCCTTCTCTCTCCTTCCCAAGGCCCATCCACGTACGCGCCCTTCAAGGGAAACCTGCCCTAGGGACACCTCCTGGGCTGCTGCAGGGAGGTCCCTCCTCTTAGGGGTCCCGCCTGGGGAACAGTCACGTCACTGCAGTCCTGAGAGGCGGCGCCTCTCCCTGATAAGGGCGCCCTCCTGCCTGGGGGCAGAACCGTGTCGCCGAGGCCCGTGGCCTCGTTGCTCTGGGCAGAACCTGGTGCCCTGCGTGGTGGTGGCACCCTGGCACTTTAACTTGCACATGCAGCGTGGAAATGCACAGAGCCATCCCTGCCCTGGAAACCCAGACCTGGACATCCAGACTTGCCCCCTGTGGCCTCGGCTTGCCCCTCCTGGAGCCGCGGAGGAAGGAGGTGTGGCTCCAACGCCCCCGAAGCACAGCTGCCCAGAGCTTAGAGAGGCGGCGTGTCCTGTTTGGAAGGGCCCGGCCGCGCCGACCCTCCGCCCTGAGCCTTCCTGCCTTGGGAGCGCTTCCGCACTGTGTTACGGTCCAGACTGGCGCGGTGGCCGGACTCGGGCAGGGCGACCCGCCGCCTGTTCCCCCGACGCGGCCGTGGCCGCGTCCTGCCTCGGGAGGTGCGGGCAGGGACCTGGATTTTTATTTGAAGGGTTTAAATGAGGTCGAAAGGCAGTGCCTGATTAAAGTGTCGCCCACGACAACCCTCTCCTGTTAGTCCGTCCTCGGCCCCGTCGTGGCCTCTGTCCTTGCTGCCCCTTGTGTGGACACAGCGACCACTACCAGGGCCTCTCACCGGGTTTCTGTGAAGCCAGCACTTGCTCAGATCTCCCACTGGATGGGACTTCCCACGTCGCTTCCCCCGCCAGTGTGGTCGGCACGTGTTTGTCCCACACATCCATGTGCAAAGCGTGTGTGAGACACAGGCGTGACCCCGTGTGCGTCAGAGGTCCACGGCTGTCACAGGAAAAGGGGCAAAACGGTGCTTCCATGGTTTAAAGGGCAGTTTTCGTTTGACACAGTTAAAATTGTATTTTTAACAACACTTAGATTTTTATTCCGTAGTCTTCAACAAATGCACACACAGGTATTTTGATACACGTGCATGGCAAGAAGCCTGGAAGAAACCCCCCAACGTGTCAATAGGGGGCTCCCTGGGAGTCGGCACTATGGGTGGTTTTTCCTTCCTTCTTTCCTCCCTTCCCTCCTCCCTCCCTTCCTTCCTTCCTTTTCTCCTCTCTTCCTTCCTTCTTTTTTCTTTTCATCCCCCCTCCCTCTCTCTCTCTCCTACCCCCTCTTTGGCAGTCATAAACCGTATATTTACAGGCATAGTTATTTCATTAACGTTCCTTTCCGTCTCGGGCTGGGAGGCCATGGGCCACGCGCTGTGTGCGTCTGGCATAGCCGCCCCCGCCCCACCCCCCGCTCCGGGAGCTGTGTCTACCTGGCGCCGTAGATTCTCAATATTTTTGCACGAAATGAATGAATCGACCAACGCAAATCCTCTGACTCCTGGAGGCTGGCGGGGAAGGTGGCGCTGGGATGTGTCAGCGGTGGGGGAAGCGGGAATGAGACATAGGCAGATGGGAAGAGTGTGGAGGGAGGTTTGAGCCGGGGCGGGGCGTCGCTGGGAGGGTCCTGGGGTCCGGCCGAGGAACGGGACAGAGTCGGGGAATTGGGCACGGGTCTCCTCGCCCCCTTTTACATTGAACGCCAGGACACAGGCTTCTCCGTGTTTGGCTCTTTCCTTGCGTTTCTTGGTCATGTTACGGTCCTTGCTAGTACTCCACTAGTCAGCGATAGCACATCCAGCTTCCTTTCAGCCTTGACTGTGCTGTGCACTAAACACGTCACATGCGTTCTTTTCAGTCCCCAGAAAAGCGTGATGAGATCGTTGACACGAGTCACCCCCGCTTTCAGGTCCGGAGCCCGGGCTCAGAGCGGGCGTTAGCGCACCGAGGGCGCGACGCCGGAGCGCGCGGGCGCCTGGGCGCAGATCGGCCTGGTGTGTCTCACGCGTGTACCAGCTGTGCTTGAAGGGCGGCAGTGGGCGCTCATGGGACAGACTGGGACGAGGGACGTCACTCCCACCTCATCTCCTCCGACATGATACGGGGGCACATAAGGTTTAATGAGAGAAAATGGAAAAGCCGAAGTGTTCCGGATCGACGCTTCTGAACTGGGTCAAGCGCATGGGAGAGAGAAAGGAACCAGGCAATTGGTCAGACGTGAGGAGAGCCAGGAGCTGGGGTGTTCTGGGTTCTGCGTAAGGGAGTCTCATGAACACGCTGTGCCTGGCGTTGTCCGGTGTCCCTGAGGGGTCGGGAGGAGGGCCACGCCCTGTGGCCCTTTGGTGCGGTGACCGTGAAGCCAGGAGTACCCTGGAAATAAGCACGTTCAGTGAGATCCGGGCTCTCGGGGCTGAAACACGCAGCCACACGCGGGGGGACATCCCGCCGACGCTGACCGACGCCCAGGGAGCGGAGTCAGGGCGCCGCACGGAGGTGCCCCCCGGTGGCAGCGGGGGTCTGGGCCGGATGGAAGACACTAGGACGGGCACGGGTGCAGCCTGGGGGGACCACGCTGGCAGAGAAGGAGTTAAAGGCGTGGGGGGGGGGGGTTGCTTCCCAAGGAGGCAGGAGGCGCTGGGTCCGGGCTGTGGGAGGGCAGGGTGAGCCGGCCCTCTGCCCCGGCCAGACCCACCGACCGCCGGCCCGCGGGGAGGAGGCGGGGCTGGGGAGGGCCGCGGGGGGTGCGCGGGGAAGCGGGAGTCGTGTGAGGGCCTGGACCCCGACCTTCAGGAAGCGTGGCCATGGCCGGGGGCGGGGCAGGGGCAGCGAGAGAGGGATGCGTGGACTGTGTCCCGTGGCCAGTGCGAGAGACGCGAGGCCGGACTCGGACGGCGCTTTTTATACATTCAGTCACTTCCCCACACGTTGGCTCTCCCACGTATCGATTCGCTCTGAAGGGTTTTATTCCGAAAGAGGCGGTTTGTTCCAAAGGACGCATAAAGTTGTTACAGAAAAATGAGGTTGGCTGCTCTTAACACCAAGAAAACCGTTTTTGAGGTGAATTCAATATGTTCTGACTCAGGAAAAAACAATGCGCTTTAAAATTACTGTCACTGTTTCATTTTCTCAAGGACGCGCGCCCCTCCGGGCGCCGGCCCCTCCCGCGCCGTCCGCCTCGCCCGGCTGGTGGGGTCCCTCTCCGTGGGGTCCTTCGGTCAGCGCGCCTCCGTCCCCCTCCTCCCCTTCGCCGCCTCTGCGCTCTTCTTCCCCGGCCCCGCTCTGCCCCCGGGCAGCCCCTCCCGCGGTTGAAACGCAGCCCCCCGGGGGGCGTCCAGCGGTGGGGTGTCTCCGGGCCACACCGGAGGAAGAAGAGTTGTCTTGGGCCACACAAGAAATACATTAGGACACATCGCAAAATAATCCCGTCATGTTTTAAGTGAGTTTACGACTTTGTGTTGGGCCACATTCACGGCCACCCGGAGCGCACGTGGCCCTCAGGCTGCAGGTTGGGGACCCCCGTTCTGATGCAGGAAGGGAGCCGAGTAGCCGAGGGCCCAGAGGTTGTGGAGCCGTCCACGGAGCGAATGCAGCCTCTGAACGGCAGGGCTCCGGGCCAGCGGGCCTCACCCGCTCTGTCCCCGCACACCTGAGGGCCCCGCCTGCCAGCCGGACACGCAGCGGGGAGGAGAGGGGGCGCACGAGTGGTGGGGGGAGGGGTCCGGCAGGGGGTGATGCGTAAAAAACAGACGAGGGCATGGTTTGGACAATGGTTCCAGAACTTCTCTCAGGTGTGGCTTCCCAGCACCTGAGACTCGCCAGTCCTTCCAGCTCCCAGTTTCCAGGCGGATGAGGAAACGGGTGGGAGGACCCTCGGCCACTCTCATGACGGACCGCTGTCATGCACAGGCACGCGGACCAGGACGTCCAGACCGAAGGGAGCCCTTCAGCAAGAGCGGGGCTTCGGGTCCCAGCAGGCAGCCACGGGAGGATCCCGGAAGCCCCCAGGCCAGGAGGGGCGCCTGAGTTCGGCCGGCAGGCAGCACGTCTGTGGCCAGCGCTGCACAGTAGCCGACGTCGTGTCTGATCTTTTCAATCAGATCCCAGCTGTTGAAGTTTGGAGGTTGCCATGGCATCCAGGGCTCTGATTTATCTTTAATTAGTGGGCGGTCTGCCGAGCCGGCCTGCCGCTCCGTGGCCGATCGCCGGCCAGGGATGAGAAGCCCCTTTCTTTTCAGCGAGGGCACAGAATCTCCCGGCGGCCACCCGTCCGGCCTGGCCCCTGTAAGATGCCATGTCCGCCCGTTGGCCTTCATGTTTTCTCTTGAATTACTGTTTTCTTTCTTTAGAGGAAAAGTAAAGGTAGCATGCTGCGGCTTCTGTTTCTCTGTCGAAAATGAAAATAAGAAGGCTTGCCCCAAAGGGTATACGTTTCAAGAAAATGTAAAAGAAGAGTATGTTGCCCTGGCCGGGTGCTCAGTGGGTTGGAGCATCTTCCCGCACACCAAGAGGTTGCGGGTTCGATCCCCAGCCTAGGCTCCTGCAGGAGGCAACCAGTCAACGTTTTTCTCTCACATCCATTCTCTCTCCCTCTCTCTCTTTCTCTCTCTCTGCCTTCCTTTCTCTAAAATCAATGAACATGTCCTCAGATGAGGATTAAAAAAGAAAAAGAGTGTGCTTTCTTATGTTCACCATTAATACTCTTATTTTCAAGTACAAGCCAAGTGTGCCGTGAGAGCTTCCTCTCACCCCCTCTTGGGGCGCCTCCCCGCCAGGCCCTGGGGACAGTGGGCCTGGCTCCCCTGTGTCCCTGGCGGGGCCCGTGAGAACTTGAGGGCAGGAAGGTCTGCGACCGACCCCTCAGGGTCGCCCTGGCCGCTGGTGAGGACCCGTTTCCTTCCCGACGTCAGCTCAGGGCTCTTTGCGGTCCCCCGCAGATGGTTAAATAATGTCTTTCCTGGAGGTTCTGCAAATTCACCGGTGTTTTCCCTGCCTTTTGTCTCTGTTTCCTCTGTCACCTGAGGTGCGTGGTGTGTTGTCAGGCATGCCTCCTCCCGGGTTCTTTAAAACCCAAGCAGGAAAGCGGCAGCTGGGCCCTGCCATCGCAAACACCGGGCTCCTCCCCGGCCTGGCGTGGGGGCGTTTCCTGCTGCGTCCCCCGGGCCGCGGGCCCCCGGCCTGCAGGCTGACGGCCGACACAGGAGTGCGGCCTGGCCAACCCAGGGAATTGTTCCACCGGGACCTGATTGCTCATGGTGAACTCCTGCGCCAGTAACGACGCCTCTTCTAGATGGATGTGCACCAGGGGCATTGTGTGTTCAGTTTAATTGTGGGGGGCAGAAACCAAAACAAAACCTCCTACAAGGGACCGCCTACAGTGGCGGTTTGGACTGGTTTTCACCAGTCACCGCCGAGTGAGTGAGCGTCCAATTAAACAGAGGCGCCCGGGACTCGCCCAGGGGTGACATCTGTTACCTTAATTGAACGAGTTGCCGCGTGGAGGGGCCTGCGTGGCGCCCTTTGTGGGAGGGGGTCGGACCTGGACATGTGAGAGGCTCGTTCTCTTCCTGGGGGTTGGTTGGCACGGTGTTCCCAGTTGGTCCCATTATGTCTGCGGCGTGACAAGCTGTCACCCACAAGCGCACACCTGGGGCGACGCCCACAGAGCGGGGGCGGGGGTTCGGGGGGAGCTTCGCCTCCCCGGGACTCCCCGCGTCTGTGTCTGTGAGATCCCAGGCGCTCCAAAACCACCCGTTTTCTGTTTCCTTCTTACTAACTCATTTGCTTATTTTGGGCAGTTTTGTAGGAAGCTCCTTTCGTATCCAAACCAAACTGAGACCCTAGACTTTGTCTTGCTTTCACCCCACGTTTATCGGCAGGAATAATGGTGGATTGTAAAGAACTGCATCAAACTGTTGGGGGGGGGGGGGGAGCAGTGTTATGTAAAAAGCAAACAAACAAAAACCGCTGTGTGCCATAACATGTTCCGTAATGCTGGGAACCCCGAATTCTAAACCACAGCTTTCCCTGAGGGACGTATTAGACCACCTTAAAGAAGGTGAAATAAATGGGGCTCAGAGACGTTACTGTATTTTGCCACATATATTGCGTATTTCTTTCCCCAAATTTTTGAGGAAAAAATAAGGATGTGCATTATACACGGGTAGTACTAATTCTGTACCTATATAAATGTTTTTAATTCATTTATTTATGCTCATGCATTAAAAGGGTAACTCTGGAAAGCAAGAACGATATCCGTATGCAGAATAATACCCTGGAAAACAATGATCAGTTTTGTTTCTAAGTATAAGTAAATACATAGTTGAACTTAAAAATTAAAACGAAAGATTTTTTTTCCTGAGAATTTGGGCCAAAATCGTGGGTGCGCATTATACACGGCGAGATACGGTGATTATCTCGTTCAAGGACAGACGGCTGAAGGGCCCCGGCGGTTCCCCCTCGCCTGTCCCACAATGCCCCGCGACCTCCCCACAGAGCCCGCCCCGCCGGCCTCTCGCCCCGCCCCGCCGGCCTCTCGCCCCGCCCCCGCCGGCCTCTCGCCCCGCCCGCCGCGCGCCCGCTCTTCCTCTGGGCCACGAGCCCTCGGGATTTGCAGGTGCTCAGAGGCCTGGCCTGCTCCGGCCTCAGGGCCTCTGCGCTCGCTGCCCTGGAGCTGAAACGCCCTCCTGGCGGAGCCTCCCCAGCGGGTTTCTCTGGTTCTCAGCCGGAAGGCTGCCTCCGCGGAGGGGCCTGTAGCGGGCACCCCAGGACCAGCGCGGCGGGCAAGCGGGTGGGTCTCGCCGGGCTCCCGGACAGCATCCGAAAGCATTCGCACCCGCACAGCGCGGCCCCTCTGCTTCTGATGGAGCTGCCGTCATCCCCCCGGGGGAGGCGCCTTCCCCTCCTGTGGATCTCCCGGGGCGGGGCGGCGCCCTGCCCTTGTCCCTCGGCGGGGGCGGGGGGGGGGGGGCACGGCTGGGCCCGTGAGGTCCCTCCCTCCCCAGGGCTTTCCTATGGGCACAGCGTGGTTCCCACGGAGTCACTGTGCCAGCCGCTCCCTTGGGACCCTGTCCTTAGATTCCACTCCCTCGATCCTTGGTGCCGCTTCTGATGCCACTGTCCCTTCCAAGCCCCGTTTTGTTCGGCGGCTTCTCCGTCCTTTTGCGCCCGGTCCCCGTCTTGCCTAAGTTAGCCAAAGCCTGTCGCACTTGCTCACAACACGAACCCCCGCGTGATGGGCCAGCCGATCGGTCAGCGGTAACCACGTACGTTTCCCTCTACCTCCGCTTTAGAAAAATGGGCAGTAACCCTTTAACGGGGCTTGGGTATCTATATGAGCTCTTAGGGATGAGTGCGTCTCGTCCCGTTGGCAGGAGGCAGCTTACCAGCGTGGGTATTTCCGACCTTTGGGGGCACTTGGGAACGTCGGGCTCCAGGGCTTCCCCCACCGCCTGCCAGGCTGCTCGCCCGGGTAGACGGGCCACTCCAGCATGAGGGATTGCGGGCGCCTGGTCCCTGCCGAGAGCCCGGCCCTCGGGAGGCGCACCCGGAGCCCCGCGCTCCGGCTCTGACCCGGGAGGCTGTGAGCGTCTGCGGATGGAGCCTTCGGCTCCTCTGTGCCGACCCAGGTTGGCTGCTGTCGGTGCCCTCCCAGAACGAGTCCCTCTCTGCTCCATGGTCCTCGCGGAGGGAGGTTTGGGCCACGGCCCTGACCCTGCCATCAGCAGGCGGTTATGTCAGCAGCATGCGCCCAGCAGGTGGACCTGCCGCTGTCTGTGGTGGGCAGGTTCCTGTCCCAGAGACAGCCCCCCTCTGTGAGTCACCAGAGCCCAGAGACGCTGAAGTAGACCCTCTTCCAGTAAAAGAGTTCCCGCAGCTCTCCCTGGGGCTCCCCAACAGAGCCCCAGATGTAGGGGAAGAAGAGGTGCCCAGGAGTCACGGAAGGACTGAGTCAGCTCCGCACGAGGCCTTCCGGAACCCGGGACGCCCGGCCCCATCTCAGAGCCCAGGCCCCTTCCCCGACGGCAGCTGTGGGATGTTGCTGTGGGCCACGGGGGCTCTGTCCCCACACTCAACTGGCTCGGGGCCCCAAGAGGACAAGCTGGCCTGTCCCGGTCCTCGTGGGGCCTGAAGCCCTAACACGGTATTGGGCACCTAACAGACACTACAGAAATGCGTCACGTTATAAGCTCCCGTGAGGAAAGCCGTGCTCCTTCGCGGGCGCACCCCCACGCGGCAAACCTGGGGTGCCTCTCTGTGGCAGCTCTCCTTGCGTCCTTGCGAGTCCTTTCTGTGCACGTGGCGAAGTCATACAAAAATAAGATGATAACATACCTGTTTTATAACTTGACTTTGGGAAAAATATAGAGCAGATACCATTCCCTATTGTGAGTATAGGACATCTTTTCATTTTTAATGGCTCGGCCCTATGGCACGGCATGGTTTTGTCGGCTCACCCCGGGTATGTTTCATCGTGAACAGCTCGGTATCTGACCATTTCTTGGGAAGCGCTGTTTAGCCCAGCGCGGCCCACGTCGGCCTCCTCCTGCCTCGAGGACTCAGGCGGGTCGCAGCCACAGCCCCGGGATTTCCCCACAGCCAGGCCTGGGCATCTTCAGCCCCAGGGCACAGGGACAGCTAGCGCTTGTCGAACACCTAGGAGGTGTTTTGCATGCACTGAATCCAGCTCTCTCCAGGACATTCCAGCCCATTGACACTTGAAGGAGCTAACTTACGCACGGCCATGCAGAGGAGTAGGAGCAGAGTGCCCCCGCAGGTTATTTGACTTCAAAAGGACACAGACTCCATCACTTTGGGATCCCCTGGGATGGGATCTCAAACTCAGCATGTCCAGATGCGCTCTTGCAGTCTCACCTGCCCCCCGATGTGTCCCACTGCGCATGCACGTCTCTGAAAGGCGCCGCCATCAACAGAAGCCTTCCCTCCACTGCCCCAACCCACCCGTATGAACGTCAGCGACGTCCCAGTTGTCAAACCCGCTGACCAGGACTCACTCGTCCGCCGCCCATTATGAAACTCCCACTTTACTCGTTACCCGAGGCCCTGGTCTTCCTCTCCACCTGGCCACTCCTTCTCAGTCAGGCGTCTTGGACCCGCCTCCCGAAAGCCCCGGAAATGGGCCAGAGACAGTCTTCGGAGGCGTCTTGCCTTCATCTTGTCCGCAGCCTTGTGCGCCGTCTAAGAGCCGGGAAGGCCGAGTGCGTATCTCCAGTCCAGCGTCTTCTCAAAACTCTGGAAGAGTAAACAACACCTGCCTGGGCCCTGAAATCCACCCTAGGCCTAAAAAGTTCCACCTTCACTACCCAAGCTGCCCTTCGCCTCGGTTACACGAGGGGAAAGCAGTCGAGCTCTGTTGGGAACATTGATCTGGTGTCACATTCTTCAAACCACCCGAAGGAGCTCGTCGATGAGTGGAGCCATCAGTCCATCAACTCATTCATTCAAATATTATTTAGCAGCAACATCGTCGCCAAGCGCAATGCTCAGACCCTAGATGCAATCGTGAGAGCCAACGGTCTAAGGACTGGTAACTCCAGGTTCAGTGACGCAGGGGTCGCTGCGCGAGCGGAGGGGTCCTGACTCACTCACTCCCAAACTCACTTTTCTGAAGTAGGCGCAATCCTTTACAAAACAGACATGTATTAGGATGTCAGCTTTGTAAACCCAACCTGAGGAAGATCGAGTGTTCATTCAGCACCGTACCTCGATGGCCCGCACATCGCCCAGCGTCCCCCAAGGCCGCGGCTGGATGTCACTGGGTCGTCTTGTCTTGTAGAGAGAAAGAGGAGACTCTACCGAAACGAACAAGCCTTTCTTTCGCCTTCCCCCTTTAGGCCCGGTGAAGAAGCTCTTTATGAGAGCTGCCCCCTCCCCACGCCCGGCGGGAACGCGCAGACGATCAGTCATTACCGACGGACAGCGTGTCTGGCCTTTCTCCCCTTTCCTCATATTAAATTGTCACTATGTCAAATGTCTTGTCATCGAATATGGTGCCGCGAGGAAACTGCAATTATATTTATCAGTTTTTTCCTCTGACCTTTGGATTTCATTCCGTCTACAGAGAATGCCCCCGGGTGGTCCCGAGAATGTGTGCCATCGGCACCCACAGAGCCAGCAGGGCCTGACTTCTCCCTCCTCTTTACTGGGGCGGGGGGCGGGGGGAGAAGGCGGCAGGGTGGGGGGAGGCATGCCTGGGGAGGAGTCGAACCTTCGATGCCCGGACGGGTACCCCGCCCTGCCGCTTCTGCGCCTGCCGGCTGTGCAGCACAGATCTAGGGAGGCGGCACAGCAAGTGCCTCAGCCTCTATTCCTGGCCAATTTTGAGCTTCTCTTTCTGGACAACTTTGTTTCGATTTAAAAGTCTTGGATGTTCTCCTCTAATCATTTCTCCTCACTCTCCGAACCCCCACTGTCAGAGGTAAGTAGGTTGTAAAGCTGATGTTCAACGGCAGTCGCTCCCCTGTCTCCGTCACCTGGAGCCCTCGGGGGGGACACATGCCAGTCCCCCGCAGGAGGGCCCCCCGGTGTGCACCCTCATTTAACGTTGGCGAAAGCAGAACTGATCAAAAAGGCAAACCTGCCCGTGAAAAGGTCTCCTAAAACATTCCCAAGTTAAATGGACCAGTAAAAAGAGTGGGCAGAGAAGACAGGGATGTTCACCAAGATCTAAGGGTTGAGCTTTAAAACGCACACACCAGTCAAGACTAGTTTTTAAAAATCTGCCTTATGATAGGAGGGGGGATCCCAACAAACTGGAATTACCTTCTGGAGGACGGGCCCCTTTTAGCCCAGGCTTCCCCTGCTGGGTGAGTGTCCTAGGAACCCATCTGTATCAGCGCACCAGCTGGTGTCGTTGTGAGAGGCTGCATTCGGCCTCAGTGAATTTTTTTAAGGTTCTTTCAGTGCATTTACCCATTTCATCATGGTGATTTATGAGCATACCTGCCAACAGCGCGCTGAGTGTTGAGCCATTTTTGACCCCAAAAGGCACGACCCCCGTGCCCCACCCTCCCTATTCCCCCCGATCTCACCCAGTGACTTGTTTTTGTTTCCCCGGATGAAAGAAGTCCCCAAAGGGAAACATTTTGCCGAGGTGGAAGAGGTGACACAAAAAAACAGCAAAAGTACTAAAAGGCATCGACACTGAGGAGTTCAAACGCTGTTTGGAGCCGTGGAGAAAGCGCCTCGATCGGTGCATTGCATCACGTGGGGAGGACTTTGGAGGGGACTGAAGTCGAAACCTATAAGAATAAATACGCAATTTTTATAAAGAAATTCCGGTTTTATTTGGGTCTCCCCCTCGTATATCCCCAAGACCAAGGACAAAATGCCGCAAAGGGTCGCCTATCACGAGGCCCCACCAGCTCGCTGCTGCGGGGTGAACGGTGTTCACGGCCAGCCCGGGGGTGGGGGGGGGAGTGGGCGGGGCCTCCTCACAGCCGGCGACTAACGGAGCGCACTCGGCGCCCCTCCTGCCCAGCCGCCCGCGTCCTCAGACGGCCGTCTCCCTCGTGGCCGAAAACGCCCGCAGCCGCTCCAGGCCTGAAACCTTGGCGGGGGCGGGGGCGGGGGGGTCAGTGACAAAAAGAAGGAGTGGGAATTTTTTTCCAGAAAGTCCAGAGCAGGCTTCAGGGTGGGTCGCTGGTTTAGGCTGGGTGACGGGTTGCTGCTCACGGGTCACCGAGGCCAGAAGAAGTCACACTCTGTGCTCAGTGTGAGCCTGGGCCCCCGGCCTCACTTCCGGAACTGGTGGAGCCGATGTCGTGCGCCTGCCCCCGGGGGAGCCCTGGGGTTTCCTTCGTTTTTTTATCGGTTTTGCTATTACACCTGTCCCAGTGTTTCCCCCCGTGCCCCCCACCCAGCGCCCGCCGCTCCCTCCGGCGATCCCCCTGCTCTGTTCTGGTCCACGGTCGTGCGTGAAAGTTCTGCCGCAACTCCGTTTCCTCTACTCGCTCTTAACCTCCCCCGGCCTATTCTGAACCTACTGCTTTGTGCTCCTTAATCCCCGTACCTTCTCCCCCATTCTCCACCCCCCCCCCCCCCGTACCCCCTCCCAACTGCTGACCCTCCCAGTGATCTCCATATGTATGATTCTGTTCCTGTTCTGGTTGTTTGCTTAGTTTGTTTGTTTTTTTAGATTCAGTGGTTGATAGATGTGAATTTGTTGCCATTTCAATGTCCATAGTTTTGATCTTCTTTTCCTTAAATAAGTCCCTTTCACATTTCCTATAATAGTGGCTTGCTGATGATCACTTCCTTTAGCTTCACCGTGTCTGGGAGGCCCTTTATCTGCCTTCTGATTCTAAAGGATGGCTTTGTTGGACAGAGTGGTCTAAGCTGTAGGTCCCTGCTTTTGGTCACTTCGAATACTTTTTGCCAGTCCCTTCTGGCCTGCAAGGTTTCTTTTGAGGAGTCAGCTGACAGCCTTGCGGGAACCGCAGTTAGTCAAGTGGCTGTCACTGGGTAGATACAGGGACGGAGGAGGCGGGGCACAGCCACGCGGACAAGCTGTGGCGGTCAGGAAGGAGAGCCCGCGCGGATGGACTCATCAGGGCCCCGTGTGCTGCTGGCGGGAATGTAAACCTGTGAGCCACTGTCGACAGCAGAAAGGAGGGCCCTCCAAAAAATCAAAGATCAATTACCCTGTGATTGAGCAATTTCCTCTGTAGATACAGCTTCAAAGGATTGAGAGCTGGAACTGAAACGGGCTAACAAAGAAAAAAGAGAGAGAACACAAACCACTAAAACCAGAAGTGAAGGAGAGGCCCTCCGAGAACTCGGTGAAGAGCCTGTGCCCACAAATTTGGTAGAGGAAACGGAATGGGCTCAGTCCTTGAGGACGCAACGCGCCGAAAGTCACGCAGGAGAAAATGGCAATCTGGACAGGCCTGTGTCTATTAAAGAAACTGAATCAATAACTAATAACTCTGGGAAACATCAATCATATCGCACAGATGCCTTCCCCGGTGGATCCGACCAGGTGTTTTAGAAACAGCATACGCAGCCGTGTCCGGCCTCCTCCAGGAGGCGAAGCAGAGGGGACACGTCCTAACTCAGCCTGGGAGGCCTGCATGGCCCTGAGTCCACGCAAAGCCGTTGCAAGAAGGAGACCATAGATCAGCATCTCCCGTGAACCACGATGCAAAAACCCTCAACAAAACATTAGCAAATCTAATACAGAAAAGTGTGGAGAGAACTATACACCAGGCACAGGGGGGACTTATCCCAGCGATGCAAGGCTGGCTCAGTATTTGAAAATCAATTGATGTATTCCATCACATTATGTGAGACATCACATGATCGTATCAAAAGACGCGGGGGAGCACCTGGCAAATCCAACACCCATGCATGATAAAAATCTCTGTGTTAACTGGGAATGGATGGGAATTTCCTCAACTTGATACAGAATGTCTACCAAAAACCTCTAACGAACACCATGCTTAATGGTAAGAAACTAGCACTTTTCTTCCTAAGATCTGGAACAAGGCAAATGTCTCCTGTCTCATGACTACTTTTCAGGATTGTACTGGAGGGCCTAGCAAATGAAATAAGACATGAAAAGGAAATAAAAGGTGTGCAGGTTGAGAAGGAAGAAATAAAACTGTCTTTGTTTGAAGATGACATGATCGTTTAGGTAGAAAATCCAAAAGAAATGACCAAACTCAATCTGGCAAATAGCACTGTGAAGAGAGTGAAGAAACTAACCAACAGTTGAGAGAAAATATTTGTAAAAGACACACCTGATACAAGACTATTATCCAAGATACACAAAGAACTCTTAAAACTCAACAATAAGAAAATAACCCAATTTAGAAAGGGGCCAAAGACCCTAACATACAAGTCACCAAGGAAGATATAAAGATGGGAAATTTCGCATGTGAAATGATGCTCCACATCATATGCCATTAGAAAATTTAAATTAAAACAACACTGATGTATCACTCCGTGCCCATTAGAATAGGCGAAATCTGGACACTAACAACCAAACGCTGGTGAGGATTTGGAGCAAAAGGGGCTTTTAGTCACTGCTGGTGGGAATGTAAAATGGTGTGGCCATTCTGAAATAGTTAAGTTTCTTACAAAACTAAACATCCTCTTACCATACGATCAAGCAATTCCACTCCTTGCTGTTCTCCCGAAAGAGCTGAAAACTTATGTCACGCAGAAACCCGCACGTGGACGCTTACAGCAGCTTTGTTCACAGCTGACCCAGACATGGAAGCCGCCGCGAGGCCGGTCAGCAGGGAGGTGACAGACAAGCCGTGGTGCGGGCAGACAGCGGAATATTCACCACGGAACAGAAATCAGCTGTCAGGCCATGAAAAGACCAGGAGACCTTAAACGCACATTACAGAGGGCAGCCAGTCTGAAGAGCCGCACCCGGGGCGACTCCAACTCTGTGACCTTCCGGAAAAGGCGAGCCTGTGCAGACGGCAGCGGGCCGCGGGGGCCACCAGCGTGACTCAGACCGCCGAGCTCGCCTGGCATCCTGGCTGCCAGCCTCCCTGCCACCTTTCCAAGGCGTCCCTGTGAAACTCCGCTGCAAACAACCTGCAGGTTTAAAATGGCCTCCCTCGCGGCTCCCCCGGCGCAGCTGCGCGCAGGAAAAGCAGGCAGGTGCTGCGCCCGGCTCCCGAGGCACGGAGCCTGCGGGCCGGAGGGCGCAGGGGGAGCGGGAGCTCGCTCCGGACGCAGCCGCCCGAGGCCTTGCGGGGGCGGGGAGAAGCGCACGCCGGGGGAGGCTGGACGGCTTCCCGGGGATCACGCCTGAGGGTGCGGGGCGCGGGGAGCCGTGCTGGGCCCCCCGGGGTGCATGAGCTTCTAGGTGCCTCTGAAGCAGCGGGCATGAAGAGGAAAGGCTGCGTCATTACGAGTTCTTCTGCATCCCCAGGGGACAGAGGGTCAGCAGTCACTTGGGGATCCCCAAACCTACGGGCAGAGTCACACGGACCCGCGCCGGGGGCATTCCCCAAAGCCGGGCCCAGGGCCGATGCAGAGCGGGACACGGGAGCCCTTCAGGTTGGCGAGAAATCACTCCTCGGTGCCCAGGAATAAATACCATTCCAGGAAATGGCGGCAATATCTCGACATCAAGAAAAAAATGTAATCCTTTCCAGTCCTTTTAGGTCAAGAAAATTAGCTTCCAGGGGGAAGTATATTAAAAACAAAGAGCCAGGTAATATTTTCAGAGCACTTTTTCAGAAGGCAGTATATTTTCAGTTATGTGCCCAATATCAACAGAGTGCCCGTGGAAAGCTCTTTATAAGTATAAATAGGCCCCCGAGGCTACGCGGGCTGTTTGCGGATTCTCCAGGCTGGGCGTGGTCCTGTGGGAGCAGCGGGGCACTCTCCCTCCCTTTTAGGAGTGGTATCCAGCCTAATTGTTATTTTAATACAAATCATTTCCTCCCCATTCGATTTGGTGCCTGACCCATCCACACATAATTGGCAGGACTGATTCTTTAGTTTCAGACCCACACTATTTACTTCTGAGAGATTTATCAAAAAGAGATCCTCAACTCATTGGAAATAATTTGGAATCTGTACCAACCCCCTGGTTTCTTCCATGGCTAAATTCCCCCAAAGCCATTTCACACCTGCTAGTTCTTTGTCTCACCAGCTTTGACAGTTTGCTGTCAGTTGAGAGGAAATACGTAAGAAAATGTTAAAACCAGTTTAAATAACTTTCTAGTTCTATTTAACTTTGGTACAACTTTAATGAAAATATTTCAAGGGAGCATTTCCAATTCCGCGGCCAAAGCGCCGGTGATATTTCCTGGCCAAGTCATGAAGCTCTGCAGTTCCGTCTTCAAAGGCCTTTGAGAACGTGTCTCATGGTATCTTTAAGAAAATATTCCGAAATGAAATGAAGAACTTTATTTGCAGCTGAATTTTCTTTACATCTGTCACCTCCTTAGCTGTGGGCTCTGAATTTTAACACGTTCCTCTCGATGAGCCTGTGGAAGGCCACATGCATGCCGAGTGGAAGTTAGTGTGAGACGGTTCCTTGAAAAACTGGTTGAGGAGCACATTTGTCACTTTGGCTCACGGTAGGACCAGGAGAATGTCACGTGTAATAAGGAACACTGCCCCTTTAAAAAACAGACCTTGCCTCTCTTAACCTTAAATGTAAGTGTTTATTTTTTTGTTAATCTCCCCTTCTGAAAAACAAAAACAAAACAAATATATATATATATATATATATATATATATTTGAAGCAGATTAGAATACAAGTTATATACAATAAGACTATGAAAATCGAACATTTAGACCATGTAGAAGGGAAAGTGTACATTAACACAATGACCGAACTAAATGAATCTTTGTATTTTGAGCTTCCTAGTATCCCAAGCCAAAAGGGAAATAAGGGACCTAGTAGAGTTTACTATCTGAAAAATATTTTTGAAAAGAGATGACGTGTCTTCTGGTGTTAAATCTTAACTTTGTCGCTTAAATCCGGTAGTGGAGCGATTGCATGCACATCCGCAATGCTGTCCGCTTGCCGGGATCCACGGCCTTGGTCAGCGCCACCCCACGCTGACGCTGCGCTTGGCCGTGTGACTTGCTTAGCAGAGTTTATGCAAGTAACAGCTTTAAAAGTACTGGCACATGGGAGCCTCCCTGGCTGCTTTTCAAAGCCTGTCACTACCTGGCAAAGAAGAGAAGGGAAACCTGCTGGATAGGGAAGAGGCCCATTTCCCGGTCACGCCTCCCACCCCAGCCCGCACTCAAAAATGCTTGTCATTGAAGCAGCTGGGCTCAGGGTCCTTTGTTACGCAGCGATAGCTAACTGATGCACATCCTCACATGAGGGCTATTTAATAACACACTGGGCAGTGTCTCGCACAGTGGTTTTTCACCAACTACAGGATTATCTTCAGCATAACAAGGGGCAACCCTCTAGAGCGCACCTTACAGAGAAATAAAAATACATTTATTTGCTTCAACGCCTCCTCTGTAAAATGTCCTCGAATTCCTGCTGGAAAGGACACGCCCGCCTCTGGACCAGACTCCCTGGGCAGTAGAAAACAGCCCGGCGGAGCATCTCTGCTTGGTGGCCGAGGGACGAAGGCCGTCGCTGGCCCTGCACGCAGTCCGTGAGGCCTGGAGGGAGCGGCATGAGCAGAGTTCAGGGAAGCCGCCGCGTCACGCTGAGCAGGGAACAACGTCACAGGCGCAGGGGGGCCTCAGAGACACATGTCACAAAGAGAGGCAGGCCCGGAAAACACGCGCTGACGTTGTCCGTCTATTTGACGCCCAAAGGCCCTGTGTTTCTGCTTTGAACGGCACTCCCTATAAAAACCCACGGCTGCCTTCTTCTTCACTGAAGTTTGTTTAAACTCGGGGCGCACAGTCTGCTGAGAACATGCCCAAGACAGTCACGTTTGAAAATGTGAGTGAAGTCAAAGCTGCCGTTGGAACCTTGGGAGCCGTTGGATGCCGCACCGTAGCCATCGTTCGGGCAGCCCCGCCAATTCTTGGCCCCCTCTGAGGAGAACTTGCCTGCACGGCCCTCTGGCGCAGAAGTTGCCTCCAGTATGAGAAACCTGAAGTTGCCTCCAATATGAGAAACCCACGCCTCTCCTGGAGAGTCGTACCCCGGAGGGAATTTTATATCAAAATGTTCATGCATAGGGGCTTTGTCATTGAGTTGCGAGCCACTTCCCTGGTGCAATGCAGGCAAAAGCCTGGCTTTCTGTTCTAGAACAGTCTTCCAAGTATTGGGAAGCTGTCCCCTTAGCCTCCCCGACCCGTGTGGCTCGGTGGGTGGAGCGTCGTCTCACAAAGCAGAAGGTCCCTGGTTTGATTCCCGGTCAGAGCACATGCCAGGGTTGTGGGTTTGGTCTTCAGTCAAGGCGAGTGCGAGAGGCCACTGGTGGATGTTTCTCTCCCTCTCTTTCTCCTTCCCTTCCCCTCTCTCTACAAAATAACCCGATAAGCATTTAAGGCTGCCCTCTCCTGTCCCCGCGGTCCCCCAAGCCCTTTGTTTGCCCGGCTGAGTGCGTCAGCGTTCTTGGGCCGCAACTAACAGGAAGAACTCCAGCTGACTCCAGCAACGGGGAATTTTGTTGGAAGGATGTGGGGGACTTCAAACATCCCTGGGAGAGCAGGTTTGAGACTCCGTGGGCCCCAGTCGTGGGCAGGGGCCCAGGAAGCTGTTTCTGATAGGAAGCCTGATCAGGCCGCCGCTGCTGCTGTCAATGAAGTCCAGCCGCGTTCAGGGTCTTTGTCCTGTTTCCTAGGGGGCTGGGGTTGTGTAGACCGTCAAAGCATCGGTCAGTCCCAGGCCACAGGGGAAGAGAGAACCCCACACTAGAGCCCCAGCAGATCGAGTCCAGTTGCGGAAAGTGTCCTCAAAAGAAAGTGGGGGGCTAGGTAGTTAGGGGCACCACAAGGACCAGCGCCGAGCGCCTTCCCGTGGTCCTCCCAGGAGGAGCCCCAGGGCCCCGCCCTCTCCTCCCCGCGCGGCACCGCGTGTCCTGGGCGCCCCCTCGCGGCGTTTAGTGTTCACAGGATGGTGCGCATGGCCCGTGGCAGTGGGACCAGCATAGAGCGGGCGGGCATCGCCCCTCGTTCTGGCAGCCACGCCTTTGTCACTCTCCGCCGCGATCTTGGTCACGTTTTCGCAGCCTCGCTGTCCCGTTGAATGAGAGCCTGAGCCACCTGGCGTGTGGCATTCCTGGGCCCTGCCCCGCCAGCGCGCCGCGTCTTCTCCGTGGCCGTCTTCCCAGGACGCCCCGCCCCGCCCCGCCCCGCCGCGCCCCCTCACCCTTCCCTGAGCCTGAGGCCTCAGGCCCCTTCACGGTAAACGCTTATAACGCCTGGCACAGGGCGGCTCTGAGGTCGAAGCGACCTCACCTTTGCGCACGTGATCCCGGGGCTGCCCAGTGACCTAGAAGTAAATCTAGATTTCTCACACAGCAGCCAGTCCAAGCCTTAGTGACCAGGCCCTTTCAGCCCACGGGCCCTGCCTCCCCCACGGGCTGTCCTTCGTCCCCGGCGCACCCAGGCCCCTCGCCTGAGAGCCCGCGTGGCACTCAGCACACGCGACCACGGAGGCACCGCGCTCGCCGTTGCTTGGCCGTTCGCTGTCTCTTTTCCACGGAAGGGTGAGCTCCTGGAGGGCAGTGATGTTATCTGTCTCACTCAGGGCCACGTACCCAACACCCGGGGGGTGGCGCGGCCCATCAGGCTCGCTCAGGAACTATCTGTTGAATCGGCGGGCATAAGCGAGGTCACCCTTCTCCTAAATGACTGTCCTGCAGAAAGTTTGAACTCTCTGAGGGCAGAGAGCCCCCCCACCCCGGCCCGACTGCCCGTTGTCTCTCCCACGTGTTGTCCGACACACAGCAGGTCCCTACCGCGTGGCTGTTGGCTGGAGGGAAGGCCGCCCCGTCGGCAGGATCCACGCCTTTGAACCTTCCTACACAATTGCATTTATCCCCATCCCGCGCCCTGCATTTCCACAGTCAGCGGGGCCTCCCGCTGCGGCGATCAGCTAGGAACTCGATCCTGCTGCGCGCAATGGGGCTGCGCCTCCCGCCGGCCCCGGTGGGTGAGCCAGAGGTGAGCTGTGCCTCCCAAGGTCATCTCACCTGGAAAAGCCATCAGCGGGTCGTGCCTGCCCTCGCCCCAGCCATCGGCACTGTCGTTGGCGAAGCCGGGCCACTGCCAAGAAGTTTAGCCTGGGCTCTAGCAACCCCTTGGTCTGTCAGTTAGGTATGAACAGCCAATGGGAATAAATCAGACCTCCAATTACTTTTCTTTCCTACGAAATTGGCCTAGTAATTGTATTGGTTTTCCCATTCATTGTCCGCTAAGAATCGGGAGACCCAAGGTGAAATTCCATATCTGCTATTAAGTGGCTCAGTGTTTCTGCGCCGCCACGGAGCGCACAGATGTCCAGGAATGTGGTGAGACTGAAAGTCCCAAGTGCGCAGGGCTGTGCCGGGCCCGGGGCTCTGCGTCCCTCGCGGTACCCCGCTATCACGCGGCTGCAGGTCCAGGGACCGGGCTTTGGGGAAGGGCTAGAAGACCCCGGCTGACCACAGCCTCCGCCAGTCTTAGGCAAACACAGCGCTTCATCGTTTTCAAAGCACTTGTTTGTAAGTGAAATTTTTAAAATCCCTACAGCCACCCAAGGCTTAATTTATAGATGAGGACGCCAAGGTTGAGGAAGCTGACAACTTTTCTACAATTCAACACCTGGTCCATAATACATCTGTGAGTTGAACACAGATGGTCCCACCTTCGACCTGGCTTCACACGGCTGCCCCTAAATGTCCAGGGACTGAAACCCCTCTGAGAACCCCGTGGCCGAGGGGACAGAGAGAGGGGAAGGACTCGGCAGCTGCCCGGAGATGCGCCCAGCCCGGCTGATGAGCGTGGCCCTACTCCTCCCCTGCCCTCGGAGGAGAAGCTGGTCCGGTGATGCACCATAAACTGGCCAGGAATGTGGCGCGCGGCGATTTACATCCACCACCCATTTTTTCCCAAACCGTGCCAATTTTTACCCGTAACATAAAAGCAACGTGTGACGCTGGAGCCTTGGGAAGAGACCCTTTAGGAGCCGTGGAAACCTTGCAGCATATTGCCTCTAGAAGGACACAGCACCGAAAATTGCAAAGGCACAACTTATATTTTAAAAGTACATTTTACACTTAATTGCGTAAAAGGAAAATGGTTCCTGTCGAATTCTGGCCTCCGTGGGAACGTCACTTTCCAGTAACTTTCAGAGTTCCCGTCCGCCACAGGCCCTTCAGGCGCGGCAGGGTGTCGGCTCCGCGCTGCAGCTGAGATGCTGTGAGCCCTTGCAAATGAGGTTGCGAGAAGGAGCGAGGCGGGCGTGCGCTCTCTTAGCTGCATTTCCTCACGTGCACTTTCCGTTTTGCTGGGGACAGGTATTGAAAAATAACCCTGAAGGAAAAGTCCGGTCTCTGCTCTGCCAGGCACCGCGGCCTAACTGCTGCTCTCACCGACGGCCTGCTGGGCAGGGTGGCGGATTAATTCCACAGACCACCCGATGGGCTCCGCTCTTTCAGCTCGGTTTCCCTCTGCCGTTTGGCCAGTACGAAGTGAATCCCCCTAAACCGCTTTTTGTTCAGGTTTCCTCATTTCTAAACACTGGCCTTGCTATTAACATCAGTTTCTCTTGCATCCATCAGGGTAGCTCAGAAATGCTAATAACCATTCTGCCTCTTATTCCGGGGCCTAGCGCGTGCACTCACACACATGCACACACATGCACACACACTCTCACTCCCAGGCACACACACGCTCAAAAGGGAAATTCCGGACGTGTCCCTTACCCGGCTCTTGTCACCCGCCCAAGGCAAACGTGTCCCGCAAGTCTTTGTCGCTCGACGTCACTTGACCTGACACGCGAGGCACACAGAGCGACGACGCACGCTTAGTCAGGGTGCGTGTTAGCCAATCTCATTTTCTTAATGATTCTCCCATTTGAATATTCCACTACGGTGAGTTCTTTGAAAACAGTTGTTTCCCATTTGGTTTGCTGCTTGAGGTTATCGGTATTTTCAGGATCTCTCTGTTCCTTTCATCATCCTTTCGAGCTCAACCTTTACACGAGAGCCTCCTTGACCAGCTTTTTCAAGAAACGTGGTGCGCTGGTCATCGGAGGACGAGCAGGCGGCAAAGCCGTGTCCTTACAGACAGCAGAATCTGGGCCTGGACTTCTCTTAGCTTTCAGTGGGTCTGGTTCACAATGACCTGTTCTGTCTATCCACCCCCCGCCCCCCCCCCCACACACACTCTTATCAAACTGAGCACCGCGTATCTCAGTTCCTATCTCTGCCTCCGGACCGAGACGCCCTTCAGCCCGAGCCCCGGGTTTCCTTCATCAGCCTCCCCTTGGAACCAGGGAAAAGTCCTCGCAGATGTGGGCTGCTGACTGGAATCAGGCCCACGCACCTGATGCTAGAATGTTCTGTCGCCATGAGACTTGTTTGTTAAAACAGTTCTTGTGGATGGTTTGCCTGAAAAGAATAGAGACTCTTACGTGAAAAGAACTAGCGTTCTTTCCCACCGAGGGAGAGACAGATGGACGAGCCGTCAGGCCCCGGTCTGCATCGGTCACGTGACCCCGGGCTGCGGCCTCGCAGAGGCAGGCCGGCCGGCGGCCAGGACTCGGGAGATCACGGAAACGTCCACACACAGCAGAGCTGCAGGCTCCGTGCCCACGGGAACAGTTCCCCGGGGAGCGAGCGCAGGCAGGGCCTGTAGGAAACAGGAGCGTGGTTTATGCCCCTGCGCGGGGGAAATGTTTGCTGACTTCTCCGCTCCCTCCATTCCCCTTTACGGTTTTGAAACACAGAGGCCTTTGGGAGGCAGGGGCGCTTTCAAAAACTATGCGCGGGGCTGCATGGGGCTGGGGGGAGAACGTCATCATTTGCTTCTGATTTTTAAAGTGCTTCTGACGTCGATCCACGCACCAGAAGGTTAGAAATCAGGGTCTTCATCCCACGAGGCAGCAGCAGCGGCTCTGAAATTTTCGGGACTGAATGGACTTCAGTCCACACGCTCTCTGCGCACCTTGGTGCACGGAAGGGCTGTTTGGGAAGTGGTGAGGACACAGGAGGGCCTGTACGACTTGGGCCCTGGGCCGGGACTCTCTTTGGATAGGGGGGAGACTGAGGAAGTGGACGGGACACCCTTGCAATGTCACGAATGTGCAGTGAAGGGACCTGCCCCGCCAGGGTGAGGCCTGCTCGGTCCTAACGCTGTGCAGGAGCCTGACCCCGGGAACACGGTGGGAACGGAGGCGCGCTTCCCAGAGCGGGCGGGCACCTCTGCGGGTTCCCAGAGGCCGCTGGCGGTGCCAGCCGCAGACACGCACCGGCGCCGGGCGGCGCAGCGCCCTTTCCTTCCCGAGAGCCCCCGGCAGAAGCCCGTCTGGTCCTAGGACGTCTGCACCCGCTTGGAACCCCAGGTCACACCCCTCTTACCAAAGGGAGGCCGGCCTGGCTCGGGTCCTGGCGGGTGACCTCGCCCAGCGGGAGTGCGGTAGCCGGGGTTTGTGTTTATCACATGTATTTGTACTCAGTGTCTGTTTATGGCCGGGGATATTGGTTTCTATCTATAGCAGCCACAGGAAGTTTCCTTGATTCAATTACCTTCATTTTGAACCTTGAGCCATTTAAAGAAAATGTGGTGCCTATTAAGTATGATGATGCAGAAAATAATAGGAGTAAAACCAGTCGTTGCCACTGACGTTTGTTAGGCCCCCCTGTGCGCCACCAACGCCAGCAAGGTGTCACGGATACTGATTTCCTGATTAACCTGCACAGAAACCTTGGGAGATGGGGGTGCTTGTATGCCACCCCCATGTTAGAGGCGGCAGGCTGGGCGCCCGGGCGCCGAGACTTCCCTGGGCTGTGTGTCTAGCAAACACCTGGGCGAGGCGCCCGGGAGCACCCAGAGCTGCGGAAATGGGGCCGCCGGCGGGTGGGGAAGGCCAAGGTCCCGGGACCGTGAAGGTGACGCAGCTAAGGAGCTTCTGTCCCTCCGCAGGGGACAGACACGGTGCGGCCGCGGTGTGCGGGGCAGGCGGGGGCTTCAGGAACGAGCTGGCGCCGACAGGGGTCTTCTCCCGTGTCGGGCAGAGGGGCCCGGAGGGTCCACTGAGCTCTCTGCCCCTGCAGGTGGCATCAGGCTCTGAGGCGACAATCGAAGCGAGTCCGCCGAGGTCCTGCAGGCCCCAGCGGGCTGAGAGCTGGGGACACGGCAACGTGCAAATGTTTTTTCCTAGCAGGGCCGGCCGGTACTGCCGTTTGCGTTCTGGAACTGCCTCTCATTCCTAACGCTCCTCGCCTGGACGGGGGCCTTCCCTCCTGATCAGTCACTGACATTGACTCCAGTCGTCTGCTGACTTGGGGGTAAAGGAACCTTCTCTGATTACCACGGCCGCTCATGTGTGTGTACGTTCTTGGCTTTTGCTCCTCCTGCTTGGAGACTTTAGTCTGAACACAGATTTCTCAATATTAGAAAAAGCAATTTTGACAGCAAAATTAGAAAGGGGAAAAAAAAGCGCTTAATTAGAATCCAGGATCCAGTGTTAAATTCAAGGGCAGCCTCTGCCCCGCGTTTATCACGTGCTTGCTCCTGGCGCTGCGGCGCACGCTCCGACCCGGCAGCCAGCGCCGCTCTACGGAGATTTGCTGTGAACTCCGCCCGCGGTCCCGACGCTGCCCTTGGACACTTCGTTCCCTGCCCCAGGTTCTCAACTGAAAAACTGGACTAATAGTACTTCTCGGCGTGGGTGTGCAGATTAAACGCGGTAATAAGTGCAGGCCCCCAGCAGTGCCCGGCAGGTCGTGGCAGGCGCGCAGGAGACGCCCCCGCGCTCGCGGCGCCCCGTGCTCTGCTCAGCCATTGCGCTGGGTCCTTCGGTCCATTTCTGTCACGTCGTTGTCTTTATTTCCGTTCATTTCTGAAGACAGCTGCCCTTGGTTATTAAACTGTATTTTTTACCAGCTGTTCCAATGTCCTAAGAGGTGGTTACATAACACTGTCTGTGGGCCTTATAGGTTAATAATCTTTTTTTCTCATTATAAAAGTAATATGACTTACCAGGATGCTTTGATAAAAATACTTAAGAGATACAGAAAATAAAATATGTTAGGGAATGCCTTGTAGATTTGTGCTGTAATTATCTCCGGTCATAAGACTGTGGGAGAAAGGAAATCTAAACCTTATATTCATGGAGACAGATCCTGCATAAAGGTAGCAACTGAAGAAACCATTTTAACAAAAACACATTCTTTATTTTATTCCTTTCTCCCCAAGAGGCGGTGTTCCGAGCATTATTTCCTTACCGTGGAAATACGTGAAATTACAAAGGTTTCCCTGCCCCCCTCCCTCCCTGCACCGGCCACTGAGAATAATTAAAACGAACTCTCCCACAGCGGGACCCCCAGGGCCCCGGGCAGACCGGCCACGCCTTGGGCTCCCGTGCCGCCGCTGTCCCAGCCGGCGGCGCAGAGGGCGTGGGAGCTGCCTTGGAGCGGACCGGCTGTGCTCGGCGCTGGGCGGGGCCGCGGGCCGGGCAGATGAGCTCGCAGGCCGCTCGGCGCTTTATCAGCCCCGAGATTTACCACAGAGAGCGAATCTTCTCTCAGGGAACTGTGTCCCCCGGTGTCTGTTCATCAGCGATGTCTCCTGCCACCCCAGGCCACTGGGGCGATCGGTGGCCGGCGGCCTGAAATCGCCCTTTAAGTCGCTCTCTTCCGACTGAACGTCGCCGGAGTCCGCAGGCCGAAGCCCGGTGTTTCTCCAGGGGGCGCAGAGCCGTCCCCCAGGGCTCCGGCGGACTCGCCGCCCACCGCGCGTGGCCACGGAACAGTCTTGGTGCGAATCAGGGTAGTCCATCCTCTCGATCGGGTTGAGAAGGTTCACACGCCTTTTGAAATTAAATACATAAACTCAGGCAAAGTCTAGTTCAAAGTTGGGTTAGTCAGGATTCTCCAGAAAAGCAGCACCTAAAGGCTGTGTGAGGAAGTTTATTACGGGAATCAGGTCACACAGTTACAGAGGCCACGAAGTCCCACGGTGCCACCCGCCGGCTGGAGGGCCAGGCCCCCTGGGCCGTGGTGTGGAGCGAGGTCCACGGCCTGAGAGCCGGGGGCCAGCGGCGGCGGTCACCAGAGTCCAAGAACCGGGCGCGCAGAAGGCCCCAGGCAGGCGGGGGCGGGTGTCCCAGGTCAGCGGGAGAACGGAGCCCCCGCCCTCAGCCTTTGCTCTCTCAGGCCCTCAGAGACCGGCTGAGGACCCCCACCCCGCCGGGTACAGGGGAGAGCCACCTTCGCCCGGTCCCCCAGCTGCCCAGCTCCAACGCCAGCCTCTTTCCCCCGACGCCCTCCCGGGCACACTCGGGAACAGAGGACCACCAGCTGTCCAAGCGTCCCTGAGCCCAGTCGCATATGGGCTGACCCATGAAGGTGACCCACACCGCAGTAAAATGCCATCGGGCTTTTATTGCAATAGCCCGATTCAAACCACACGTGTCCTCTTTGTCCCTTCCCAGCAGAGCTTTGGCGTGTCTGGTGGGCGCCCGCAGCCCCCCGACGCCCGACCCCCGGCCAGCCCTCCTCGTCCCCCGAGGCCTCAGCCAGGGAGAGCGCCCCGCTCGCAGGCCGGCCCCTCCGCGGGCTGCGGGCAGACCCTCCCGTTCCTGAGCTGCGGGTGCGAATCGCCGTCCCTCCGTGGCCACCTCTCGCGCGTCGAAGCTTGGACTGTCCCGCGGATGTCCGTTCAGGAACCCCGTCGTGTGTCGCCTGCAGGACAGGAACGGGGAGCCCCCGTCCCACCTTCCTTTCCCGTTTGTCACAATTAACCAGCAGCGTGTGTAAAACCCCCAGCTGTTTGGCTTGAAAAGACCGAAGCCAACAGGGCCGTGGCCTTCCCCTGGCCCCAGGACGCGGGGCTTGCCCCGTGCGCCCAGCCCCACCCTGTCTCCTGCGGCGTAGGGACCCCTGGTTCGGGGCGCCCGACGGACCCGCCCTCAGCCTGGGCCCCGCCGGGGAGCCAGAGCCGCACCGCCCGCACAGCGCCTGCGAGGGCAGCGGGCCCTGTCAACCGGGCGCAGAGCTTCACAGTCCGCGACCCTCCCTGGTGAGGCGCGGGCCTGGTCCGTCACACGCAGGCTCTCGGCTCCCAAACTTGTTTCCTGGAACTGGCTGTGCACAAAACAAAGAACACATCTGTCAGGATGGTTGAGATATTTTTCAAAAATTACACGTAATTTTAAGTGAGTTGTGTTATCCCTGACCTAACAATAGGAAAGATGATTTAAAATCTAACTGAACCTCGGGACACGTCCCCGTTTGCGTGTTGAAAGGTACTCAGTGACCCACCATTTCCCCCGCTGCGGGGGCTCCCGTGCAGAAAAACCTCAGGTCACTGTGTGGGGACGACCCTCCCCCACCGGGTGATAGGATGTTGCGGGGTTGGCAGCTTTTGTCCTGTTACTAAAGCCCCAACAAGGGAGGATCAGCACTTTTGAGGCCCAGCGCCCCCAGGCCGGTTTTGATCTGCAGGACTGGCCAGGCCAGCTCTCCGGTGGCTGTCACCAGAGATCCCATTTATCTCCCAGTTCCGGGTGTGCCCCTGCCCTCCGCGGACCTGAGGTCTCCGAGTGACAGCGTGGAATGCCTGCTTCCCTGGGCAGCGGGTCACTCGCTCTGTTGTGACTTGACGACCTCTTTCGTGGAGGAAAAGCGCGTCCTCTGTCACGCTCTTTTTCTCGCTCCTGCCGCTTTATCACTTTCGAGGTGCGTCCGATGCCGTCAGTGATTCTAGAAGGGCCGCGGCGGGCCGGGGGCCGCCTGTGCCAGCCGGGGGCGGGTCGACGCTCTCAGTGCTTTCTGTCCGACTCGATCGCTGTTCATGTGTTCGGACGAGCTCGAAGTGCACCATCAAGCTATTGGAGCTCCAGGTCAGTCATAGCCTGAAAGGGGGAAGCTAAAATGAAATGGAAAGTTCCAGATCTCATCAGGAAACAAACACAAAAACAAAACTACCCTGGCATTGCATTCAGGCCCTATATTCACGGGAAAAAATAATGAATGTAGAAATATTAGTCACAAAACCCTTTTTCTAAGTTGATTTAAGATCTAACTGAAAAGGAAGCGAGTATCCATATATTAGTGTTGAGCTGCATTTCAAAAGTTCTTCAAGTTAGTCCCAATTAGCACCGCAAGATGAAATGCTAGCTTTGTAACTAATTTGTCACTTATAAAGATCCTAGGTAACATGTTAAAAACAGAACGTCGTTGTATACTTAGCCTTTATCTGCAGAAGGAGGTAGCCAGACGTGTATGACACGCCCGAGCACGAAGAAAGACCAGGCCAGTTTCCCCTTCTCAGAAATCCCCGCTGATTCCCCATGAGGGAGCTTATCAGTCTTCCAGCAGCGAGTTCTGCGGCGGAGCCTTCACGGGACCGCGGGAGGCACCCACCCCTCCTGCTGCTTCCCTGCCGCCGCTGCCTGAGCGTGTCCAGTCACCTGGGACCCGACGAGTCCAGCTGTGCGGGCGGAAAACCCGATTTCTGACCTCTTACTTGATCGGTCCCTACAACGGGGCACCAGTTACGTAGGGAAGGTTGTGCCCTCACAGATGCCGTCGGCGTCTGCCTCGCCGCGCCCCGCCCCTCCCCCTCCACTCCCCTCGCCGTCTCTCCGTCCCTCTGTCCCTCCGTCCCACTCTCAGGCCCGGTGCGCCTCGGCCTGGCTTCTCCGAGGCACGCTTCTCCTCCACGTCCCAGCCGAGGCGCCTGCCAGCATCGCCAGATCCCCCTGTCCGAAGTCAGCCGTTCCGAGGATGAAGAGCGTCCTCAGGCAGCGCCTGTGTCAGTGGCACGCCCGTCCCCGGCCCCGTCGCCGTGGCAGGAGAGGAGGAGGAGCAGTTCCGGGAGGTGCAGTCTGCGCACGCTGTGCCCCGGGCTTCATGGACCCGGAGGGACTGCGTCAGGGTCAGCCTGCCGCCCGGGGGCCCGGCCCCGCTGCCCGCCTGCGACACACGCCCACTCTCCCTCAGCAGAGCCACTTACCACTGGCTTCCTCAGTCACTGCTGCCCGTGGCGAGTCATCCCAAGTGCTGGCCCAGGAGCTGGACTCCTGAGACCAGTGTGGCCCCCGCCTCGGGGAAGTGGATAGCCATGTGCTGAGAGAGCGGACGCGCACACAAAACCCCTAGGCTGTGGCTGCAGGGAAACCCTCGCCGGCAGCGGGAGTCTGGGGAGGCCTGGAAGGGAGGCCCATCTCAGCCAGGGTCCCGGAGACGGGGTCGGGGGGCAGCTGCGTCCCGACGTCAAGGCAGCAGACAGCGCGCAGGGAGGCCAGGGACAGGGATTCGCACTCTCCAGAGACGTGCAGGAGGGCAGGGCACCTGCAGCGCCCTCAGCGAGACATCAGAAGGACAGAGGGTCAGCAGGAGAGGCGGAGGCGACCCCTCAGGTCTCGTGGGCTCCAGGAAGGCCTTCCTTCTGCAGGCGGGGGCGAGCCCGTGGCTGCGCTGGGCTGCAGAGCGAGGGACGCGGCGTCTGATCGGTGTTTCCCAAGAGCAGCCGGCGGTGGACAGAGGGGGCCTCGGAGGGGCCAGGGCAGGACAGGCAGGCTGCGTGGCAGGCCGTCGTGATGGGCGCAGGGAAGCGGGAGGGGGGGGGAGGAGAGGGGGGCGAGCCGCAGGGTGTTGGGGGTGTGAAGGGCACAGGGGAGGCTGGGCAGGCGGCGCCCGGGGAACTGCCCGGGCGCCAGGCTTGAGTCTCCGGCAGCGTCCAGGCCGCGCTGCCTTGTCTTCTCCGTCCTCCTCTCCCGCGGGGAACGGGCTCCTCGAGAGCCCTTCGTGGTCCAGCTTCCGAGCCTGGCGGAGACGGTGCCACCTCCGGCCTGCCAGGCGCTGGCCACGTGTCCCCGGTCATGGGCGCCAAGATACGCTGCCCACTCTGCTGCTCTGCCCAGGGCGCACCGTGTTGTGGACTATTTTAACTTTTTAAGCTTCAGTCCTTTCCTTGCCTTCAAAAGGCATGCGTTCTCTGACGTACATACTTCAGACGTAAACATGCTTAACAATACCTCGCTTCATTTCAGCCTCTCACATGGAAGAAAACACTTTGGACAAAAGCGCATCGAGTCGCCCATCAACGGGTTTTCTCTCCTTCCCCATTAGCAGTTTCCGGACAAACGGAGCGGCGCTGATGATCAGCCTCCCTTCGTGGAACGTGGTTAGGGCCGCCGGGAAGGAGGGACGTGCAGGGCGTGGTGCCAGAAGGACATAAAGCACTAAATAAGTCCCACAGCCTAGCTGCGTGCATGCGTGCGTGTGCGCGTAGGAAAATGCCCTCAATACAGATGAGACGGCCCAGCGAGGCAGCCGTGATCCACAGTTCGGAAGATGACAAACTTACCCGTTTGGGTTTATTTGCTTTGATTTCAGAATTACGTTTTCTGACGACGGAAGCCTCAGAATCGTGAACGTGACGAAAGCCGACGCCGGGAGCTACACCTGTGTGGCCACCAACCACTTCGGCACAGCGAGCAGCACCGGGAACCTGGCGGTGAAAGGTACGGGCGCGCCCGGCGAGCGCGCGGGGGACCCGCGTGGCTTTGCCTCCAGGGACAGGGCCGGGGGAGGCGGCGTCCCCCGCGTCAGCACAGGCAGGTACCGTGGTAACTAAATTAATTCCTCAAGGCCGCCAGGATGGGCAGGATGGGAGCAGTGATCCTCGGCAGGCGCGGGCGGCGCGGGCGGTGGGAAGGCTACCTTGTTCCTGAGTCGCCGGTGCAGTTCTGAGAGTCCCCGCAGTCGGGCCTGTTACGGGTTTGGAACGAGCGTTATCGCCGGTCCCTTTGCTAAATTTCTTTCACGTCTCCTCAGATTGGAAATTCGTGTCTCGAAACGCTGTGCTAACAAGTCTAAAACCCGCGACTCAAATACTATTTTTAGCTGACGTTGTTTAAACGACACTGACAACTTATAAAGGCGCCGTCCAGGGTCTCCGGAGAGATGGAGGCGGGTCATCCTGGTGCTAATAAGGGGCTCCAGTCTCCTCCCGCCGACCCCGTCGGTGTCAAGGAAATAAAATGTGGGCACACCCCTCAGCCTGGGGGCGTCATCGCTGAGGAGAGAACCCCCCGATCCCCCGCTCTCAGTGCACAGCGGGCAGCTATGCCGCGCCCCTCCCCCCTTTCCCCTCCCCCTGCCCCACGGACGGGCTGGGCGGGGACCCGAGAGGGGTGGGGTTTAAGGTGCGTGTTATTTGCATTTCTGTCACTGTATGTCGCCCTCCTCCCACAACGTGTGAGCAGAAGGGGTCTTGGCGACAATCTGACCGAGGGACCTGAAGCTCAGGGGGGACCTTCTGAGGGACTCTCAGTGCGTCTTAGGAAAACGCTGGTTTTCCGTTCATGGCAAGGATTTTTTTAAATCTCCTTTAAAAACAGCCCTGGCTGGTGGGGCTCAGTGGACTGAGCGCCGGCCTGTGAACCCAAGAGTGGCCAGTTCGATTCCCAGTCCAGGCACAGGCCTGGGTTGCGGGCCAGGTCCCCAGTAGGGGGCACGCGAGAGGCAACCGCACACTAATGTTTCCCTCTCTTTCTCCCTCATTTCCCCTGTCTAAAAATAAATAAATAAATAAATAAATAAAATATTTAAAATCTCCTTCAAAAACATATTTCTGGAAAGAATGAGTCGGTGTCCAGAAAAGTGCTAAGTACGCCCTGTTATGAGAGCGCATGCGAAGCCGTGACATCGGTGCATGAAGGTTGGGAAACGGACTTAACCACGACTTTCAAGGGCGTTTGGTGCCTTCGGGAGAGACCTTAGAGGGCCACGTGGCTGCCCCACCTGTGCGGGGGGCGCATGATTGGCCGAGGCCCACGACCGCTTTGAAACTGAAGTCCCCGCGAAGGCAGCAAAGGGAAGGGCCGGGCAGGGAGAGCCAGGCCAGCGGACGGCAGAGGCGAGCAGGGACCAGCCGGGACGCGCAGGACGTGCCCCCGGCAGGTGGCGCTCTGCCTGCCGGCCTCCCCACAGGGTCCCCTGGGTCTCACCTCCGTCTTCCGGAGGAAGCGGGGGAAGGAAAGAGCGACGGGCCGCCTGTGGTCAGACTGCGGGGCGCCGCAGTCCCGCTACCGCGGGCGCGGTCACAGGCCTGGTGGGGGCGCGGGGTCTTGACACCGTCAGTGCGCGGGGGAAGCGTGCGCGCGCACGTGGGCGCGGAGGGGCCTCTGGGTCCCTGGGGAGGATGTGAAGAAACTGGCCCCGGAGCCCAGGGGCACGCACACCGGTTCTGGCTCGCGTGAACTGTGCCGAGGGCCGCCTCGCGGAGTCCCGCGCCGGAGTGCGGGAGCCCCGCCTCCCCTGCGACGGAGCTGCTGTACCCCAAGAGGCCCCAGCTCAGCCCAGAAACCTGCAGGGGCACCCGGGTGTCAGAGAAGGCGTCGCTCTAGCCGCAGAAGGAGCCTGTGTTCGTTTTGATCTCCTGGGATGTGGGGGTGGAGACACCATCAGAACACGTCACAGTTGAGGCTCGTAAAAACCCAGTTCTCGCCCTCCCCGCCCCCAGGATGGGGACGGAGGCTGAAGATAGTGTCCGCCGCGGAGGGTCCGGCAGGCAGGGAGGCGCAGGACGGGACGAGTCCCCCGCGCCAGGCACAGGAGGGCGGCGGCCGGTCTCGGGCAGGCAGCCCCCAAGTGGGTGCGCGTTCAGGCTCCGCGCGAGCGAGCGGCTGCCGCACCGCAGACCTCGGGCAGCAGAGAGACGCCCGGGGCTCTTGATTATCATCCAGCCGTCGGTCTCTCTGCCTTTTACTGATTGCACTTTTCAAGCTGGTTATAGTGTATTTGAGGTGTGGGTTTGCGGTTTTAGTCGGAAGCAGGAACAGTTCTCAAGTCAGACCCCCCGGCGGACACGTTCAGAGCTCGGCGGAGGGCCAGCCGCGTGCCCGCGCGGTGCTGTCCCCGATAGTGCGTTCCCGCGTCAGGTCCGAGGTGGCGCTTTGCCCGGACGCAGCCTGGGCTCTGCAGGTTTCACGTGACAGGTATTTTTAAGTAGCTGTCCTAGAGAAAAGGCACTGAGAGCCTTTGTCTTGGGTGTGGCTTGGCCTGGTAACTAGCAATGGGGACCCACCTGCCATCGATGGCCTCCTGGCCTCCGAAAGAAATGAAAGGTGTTAAGTTATGGCTGCTGTTGCCATAGTTACCATGCTGCACTACATCCACAATGACCTTGACTAGCTCTGTTGCTGGTGGCACCAGAGGACACACTGAGGAGCCCTGGCCCCCCTCCCAGAGCTCTGCACTGAGCAAACTAAGGCTCAATGGGGCGCTTCGCAGAAACCCAGGTCCCCTAGGTCTCACCGCTGCCCCCATAAATCTGCAACCTGAACGAGGAGGCCTGAAAAAGGCACCTTTTTAATAAACACCCTTGTTGACCCTCGTACCCAGCAAAGTTTGAAAATATTCCGTTTTCAGGGGTTGACAAACTATACCCCCAGGCGGAATCCGGGGGGCCACCTGGTTTTGTGTAGCTCAGGAACTAAGAGGGCCGTCCATGCGCTTAACTGGTTGAAAATAAAATTTCAAAAATGGGACATTTGCGGACATGAAAGTGTCATGAAATCCCAGCGCCCGTACACGCGGCCTTGGTGGGGGGCGCGGCCGCACCCCTTGTTTGCGCTGCGACAGGAGCTGAGCCAGCAGGGCAGAGACCGTGTGACTGATGTGTCCCTACATGGCATCCTCAGTTTTGCCTCTTGACCAGCAAAGCCTAAAGTGTGCACTTCTCACCCCGTTACAGGGGGAAAAAAGATTAGCTGATCCCTTCTCACGAGCGGTTCCCTTCCCCAGAGAGGTCCTGAGAGCGCGGTCCAAGGTGCAGGCCGCCGGGCCCCGCACGCCGGCCGGGGCCCCGCAGGCCGGAGCCGCTCGCCCTTCCGAGTCTGACTGCAAGCCAGGGTTCGTGGGGAGGCTTCCGCCCCAGGACCTTGGCCTCGCCCCCGTGTCCAGGGTTGACCTCCGTCCTCCGCTGTTAAGTGGGAAGCTGGAGGAGTGGGAAGCTGGAGGCGCGGTGGTCGGTCGCTGGGCGAGAGAGGGGAGAAACACGGCGCAGCAGGCGGAGGAGGAGCGCGTTCAGTTGGACTCTCCAGGGCCTGCACGGGCCTCACGCCGCCACCGGACAGGGCTGCTGGGCCAGCGACAGCCTCAGAGCACACATCACTTGGCCCGGGGGCTTCGGGGCTCTCGTCCCCTGTCTCCCCTCCGTCACCAGCCTAAACCGGCTGCCTGGTCCCCGCCCAGCTCCCACCGCACTCAGGCAGCGGCCTGTCCTCCACTAACACGTTTTTTCTTTTGAAGGTGTCCTATATACAAACTTTACCCTAATTTCATCTGGACATTTCTTTTTTCTTATTCTGTTTGTTGAACTTTTGATTTGGGGCGCAGACGTACTCTTACAGTGAGAAAGAACAGGGCTTTAACGATCAAAGATGGAGAAGCAGGTCCTCAGTGGGAGGGCCGCAGGCTCTCCCGACCTGCGGAGACCCTGCGCCCTCGCCCCTCCCAGCGGGGGGACGGGCGCCCGCGGCCTCCGGCACAGCTCAGGGGCGTCCTCGCTGCCGGGGCTTGCGCCCCGCGGCCACTCCCCCCCCTCGCCCCAGTGACTGTTTACGTGTGGGAGAAAAGACGCCGTCGCGTGCATGCATAAAGCAGCCAGAGAGGAAGTCCTAACCAATGCAGAGTGTCCGTAGCATTTCTGCACTGAAGTGTATCACACTCCTCCTGCTTCAGCTGTTGGACATGGAGAAACGTCGACCCTTCCACGCACGGTATGACCGACACAGCAACGCAGAGTCTTTCCAGTGGGAACGCGTTTGAAAACGCGGCTGGAGCAGCCCGCATCGCCCACGTAAGGTCACCGTGTTCGGCTGGGGCTCCATCGGAAGTCGGGGTCCGGCAGTGACGCTTGGCTGCTAACCCACCAGAGCTGCTTTCCACATCGGCCCTTACATCAGAATACATTTCAACCTAATTACAGGTCTTCCACTGGAACCAATTATTGCTTGGTGGTAATTAAGGGTCTTTCTAATAAGTTAAATGCAAATCCTGACCCAAGGCATCTGGAATCGGAAGAGAGGGCTGTTTGTTAGAAGGGCTAAATGCTCATTATGATAAGGCCTCTGGGACGGGGGCAGTGGCCAGGGTATGTCTCACACGAGACCCTGTCGGATCTGACACCGGCCACAGTGCGGGTGGCCCCAGTTAGCTGGGACGGGAGGCTCCTGTAAGGAGGGAGCTAAGGGCGCCTCTTGCCCTTCCCGGGCTCACGGAGCGTGATGCAGCCCGGGACTCTTCCTACCAAAACGCGCAGCCACGACCTGGATGAAACAGAGTGTAATTATTCCCCCTGACAGTCGTGTGAGCCCTAATGAGCGCCCCATCGATTGAGCAAAGAGTTTGCCCTTGGCAATTTCAATCAGGGGTGAAACCATCCCCTGTTCGTCTAATTTTCTCTGTGAAAGAGCCGCTCGCCTTTCGTAGCACCAAGGCTGAGGTTCACGAAGACTGCGCCGCGCGCTGTGCACGCCGGCGGCAGCCTGCCCGCCGCGTCCCGCCCTTGGTCTGGAAGGAAGGTGTCGCCCCTTCTTGGCCGTGGCTGGGTCCCGCCACCAGAAGGGCCCTGCCGAGGGCTCTTCCCTTCCTTGCTTCTGGCGGCAGAAACACACTCTGGGCTGACGAGCCTTTGCGGAAACCTCAGCCTCCCCAGCAGGCAGGGAAGCGCACGTTTAAGCACCAGGGTGCTTTGATTTTTTTTTAATGTGCATGTGAGACTGGCAAAAGATCAGCATCTAGCAAAGCCACTGTTGGGGAAAAAGCAAGGAAAATGGTGGCGAGCAGGTGACGTGGAAGACGTGCGAGCCTGCGGCCCAGCAGCCCTGTTTCTGGGTGTTTACTCCGGAGGACGCCGCCCGGGTTCTGCGTTAACCTTGCAAACGCGTTTGCCACGTTATCATTTGTCGGGACAAAAACACACGACAGCAACGTAAAGAACAACGCATATGGCATTGTCTTATATATGCAAGCGAGATGACTTAATACGAAATTAGGAGCAGAAGATAAACCCAGCGCCTGCAGAAACACAGACATGCACGTGCAACGTAAACCCTCACGCACACCAGCGGGTGTGAGGGGTGGCCGCTAGCGAAGCCTGTTAGCTCTGCCGGTAATATTTTATTCAAGTAAATTTGTAATGTGTATGCAGAGCGGGAAAGGTTGGAGGTCTGTGAAAAATGGTAACGGCCGTTCACTGCAGAACTGGGAGCATAAGTATGGGTAAACCAACAATGTATAGCTTTCTATGCAGACTACCTGTAATTAGAACGAAGACCTCAGGTGCGACTTCTCCTAGGCGTCTCCTAGGGGTCCCCTAGGGGCGTGACGGTCAGAGTCGCGGGGACAGCGCCCGAGTTTGCGCGTCTCTCCCGGATGCGGCCGGCTGGTGACTACCAGCGACACTCAGCCCACTGATCCATACACTCCCTTCGAAGGAAAACACTCTGCCATAGAAGGAAATCAATGGCTTATTGCCTAATGAGCACTTATCAATCAAAATAAACAAAACAAACAAACAAAAAAGACAAACAGAAGACAACTCTTTGGTTTCATTAAACCCGAGGCCCATAATTACTCTCTTTTCCGGCAATTGGAGGAGACGTGGGTTGTACTGATTCCGTTTAATTGGACTTATTACCACAAGCCGATAATAAGAAGGATATTGAAGATATCCATCTGGCTGGCACGGAAGCCCCCCGCGCACCATCCGTCACGGCCGCCGCAGGCCGCGCCGACTGCCTCGTTCCAGCTGTTTTACAAGCGTGACTCGGTCGGCTCCAGAGGTGGTGCCGCCTTTGCGCAGCAGGGGTCGATATTAAAAGGCATAGATCTCCGGCCCACCTCGGCCACCGCTGAGGACACCCCCAGCTCGATTAAAGTTACCTGTTTCTCCAGTGCATAAATAAAAGTCCGCCACCTTCTCATGCCTCTCTTTTTGGGGGACGTCTGTCATCTTCCATGTTGCCTCTGAGCCACCCCCACTGCCGAAAGGCGGGGAGGGTTTACGTCGAGCTTCTCCGTCCATCCAGCGTCGAAAGAGCAGTGTGGTCCGTTTTCAGCGCGGGCAGGTCTTCTTTTTGTGTCATTTCCAAAGCTGAGATGGGTATTGAATGGCTCATTGTGTAATAAAAAGGAAGTGAAAGGAAGCACTTACATCTTTTGGCCGTAAGTACTGGGGCATCCTGTGGTTTGAGACGGATGCTCGGTCGCGCAGAGGGGTTTTCTGTGGATGCCCCCCTCTCTCGGCAGCACGGGGGGGGGGGGCGGTGTCTGTGTGTGCACGTGCGCACAGTCACCCACCTGTTTGTGTTTTCAAGGTGGTCCATGGGGGACGCCCACCCTGGTCCCAACTCTGTGAAGAACAGTTCGGTCTTTTACAAACGCTGAGCCAGAGGAGAGACGTGCGAGGGCGGCTGTGGCGTCTGGCCTTCCCGTCCCCGCGCTCGCGTCCGGGAGCAGGAGGGCGGGGGCTCCCCGCGGGGTCGCCCCGGGAGCCGTGGCAGAGTTGCTCAGGTGGTCCCAGGCAAGCCGATCGGAGCAAACCGCCTGGAAGACCGTGGGCCTTTAGGTTAAGCCCGGAGCTGGGCCAAGACGGAAGCGCGTTCATTCCCCTTTCCCTCATCTCTCTCTGGAGGACTCCAGCGAGAGCCACTTCGGAAAGGTCAGCGCGGCCGTCGCGGCCACTGCCAGGGCTCAGGGCGAGGCCTGGCTGCAGGGGCGGCGACGCGGGCAGAGCCTTGGCGCCTCGGTGGCCTGTGCGTGGCCTCCAGTGCTTCGCCCAAGTCAGTCAGGGTGCCCAAGGACGGGAGACAGTGCTCGGTGAAAGCAGGCGCCGCCGGCTTGGGGAATTCCCCAAACTGGAAACCGCGTCACCCACCCGCCTGTGAGCTCGCCCTCCTGGCTCTGCGTCGCAGGCCCGCTCACGGGCAAGCGCAGCTTGGATTCTGCCCAGAAGGGCAGGGCCCAGAGCATCCAGTCGGACGTGCCTGTCTCCCCTAGGCCTTCCCAGGCCACGCCCACACCTCTCCGGCCGTCGCCGGCATTGGCCTCCATCCACTCTGCCCCCGGCCGAGGTGGGACCCCTGGTCACCATGCTGCCGGAGCTCCTTGATGGGCAAGACAACGGGGAAGCAGTTACAGAGGCCAGCGCAGGTGCCGAGGGGACTCCGTGCGGCGGGCCAGCTGTGCGGGCGTGGTCCAAACGCACAGAAGGCATGGAATCCCCTGCCCTCGGGACGCCGGGGCCCATGGGCCACAGCCTCAGAACTGCCCAGGCGTCCCTGCATACGTCTGCGCCGCGGTCCCTGCCCTGGACCTGCTGAACCAGGCCCTGGGGCTGAGGCCCGGCACGGGCCGTGCTCACCGGCTCCCCCGGGGGAGGCCCACGTGGGGCAGAGGCGCCGGAGCCGAGGCCGTTCTTTGTGTTCAGCAGGAGGAGGAGCGCTCACACGAGGAGCCTGTGCAAAACCAGTGCCCTGCTCGTTGCTGGTGATGGCCGGTGGCAGCTGGATGCGGGCTCTGGGGAAACCACAGGACGCGTCCGGCGGGAGTGGCGGCCTGAGTGGCCGGCACGGCACCTCGAGGCCCTTGGGCCCCGGCGGGGCCTGCTCCGTGGACTTGGGCACACGCTGGCCGCTGCGCGCTCTGAAACGTTCTCGCTCTCGGCGTGTGCGGTTTTGAGCACGTACCTCTGCCGCTGCGCGAAGCACGCCCCTGGGTGGGATTCTGTCACGTCGGCTTTGTTTTCTTATTTCAGTCTTTCTGGTTCGTTCTCCCAGCGTGAATGTATCCATAATCAGCAGTGCAGTGGGGGTTGAAAAGGTTATTCTGCTAATTATGAGTAATAGAGTCTTAAAATAGAGCCCCGTGAAAGAATTTCTCCTCCCTGTAATAACGTGCTGGAATTGGAGGGGGTTCAGTGAACGATACCTTTGTCCATTGCCTGCACTTTAAGCCCTTGAGAGGCGGTCACGGCCGCCTGGCCGACGGCCGTCCGGCGCCAGCTTTGTCACCGACGCAGCTGAGAGCGGAGGCTGTGGGTGGGCGCCCAGCACGGAGGACTGCCTGCCACGGCCCCCCACCCCCGCAGGCCGTGGCCTCAGGCCTCCCTCGCTGCGGGCGGGTGCAGTCCGACAGGGGGGCGCGCCGCCCGCCCCGCCAGCCACAGGTCGGCGCCGTTCTCCCCCGCACTCGTTGGTTAAGGAGCCGGGCCTGAGGGAAGGACAGAGAGTGGGGGTGTCGACCCACCCGGCGTGTCTCCGCATCCACTCCAGACCAGAGCTCATAAACGGGGGGCTCGTGGAGCAGACGAAGCGAGCCGCAGGCCTGCTGTGCGGCGCGAGCCCGTGCGAGCCCCGGGCGGAACGCTTCGGGGCGGGCTCGTGTGTCCTGTCCGTGGACCCCAGGCCTCGTCGTTGCCGCTGCTTCCTGCCTCTGAGCCCCACGGGTGTGCCCCCCGCGGGCCCTCAGCGAGCAGCGGGTGCGCGGTAACGCGTGGGTCCCCTCGCTCTGAGGAAGAGGCCAGCCTTTTGATTGTTTCCAATTTTTAAACTGTCCAGCCGTTGGAAACGGAGCGTGTTGGGGACAGGAGAGGACAAGAAAGGGGCTCCCTGCCGCCTCCCTATCTGCAGTTCTGTTCATGACCGACCCCCGCCCCCGGCCCCGCCGAATGGGCGTTTCTCGGCCAGGTCCCTCCATCATCAGTGGGGACAGAGACTCGGTTATCTCAGTGGACACTGGCCGTTTCGGGCGCAGCCGGCAGTTCATTGGGACAAGGAAACACAAGTCGTTATCTTTGAAAAATCTGAAGCGCATTGAGGCGGGTGTCCCCTCTCACCAGGAAACAAATTAGCCCTGTCCCTAGCGAGGCGCTGCCTCTCCCCCCGCTCCCTGGGGAGCCCTGTCAGCTGCCCGAGAAGCAGCGCGAGGGTGGGTCCACGGGGCAGAGGTGCTGGTCGCGGAAATGCCCGTGGACCGGTTTCCTCATTTTGACGAATATTTCCGATGGATCGGACTCATGCGTTTCCATGACGAGATGCGTGCCAAGCTCCAGCTCCAGAGAGCAGGGCGCCATCCGCCAGCTGAAATCGCGAGTGTGTGGGGCCATTCGGGAAAGTTCTGTGGCTGAAGGGAAAGCCATACGTTGCGGACAAATGGCCTTACCCTGGCTTGCCTGTCTTCGTGGGCTCCCTGCCAGCCCGGGCGGCGTTGTAGTTCAGCTTTAGCACAAAAGGAGAGACAGAGAGAGAGCAGGCAAGAAAAATAATAAAACAGCAGACAACTTGCTGTGTTATAAAGGTTGTGAATAGTAGAAAACTTGAGACGATATAACCTCCTTTTTCTGGATTCTGAGGGTAAGGCAGGCTTGCGGCCGGGCGGGAGGATCCGGCACCGAGGCCCTGCCGGCCTGGGCCCCGGGCCCCGCTCGGTCCCCGCCAGTCCTCGCAGCGGGTGTGTGCAAACACTGTAGCTGGCTTATTTCCTGTGCCATCTGACACTACCATTTTATTCAAGTAAAGGAATCCGTGGCCCAGTAGCCGCGAGGAGACGACACTGGCCGCTTTAGGTGGCAGGGAACACACGCAGCCTGGACCGAGTGCGGCAGACAGGAGCGGGCGGGGAGGCGCGGCGCAGGAAGGCCGCGCGGCGGGCGCGCTCCGGGAACCCGCTGGTGCCGGCGGCCGCAGGCCGGCCCCGTCCGAGGGCTGCGTGTCCACCGCTGTTTCCAGTCCCCTGACTCGGAGACTCGCATCCCGGAGTCGAGGGCAGCACACGAGGGAAACTAAAATGATGCCTCTCTCAGAAAGATGTTGGGAACTATTAGATGGGGTCACCCTTTAAAGGACCCAACACGGTTCCTGTCTGTGTGGCAAACCGGCAGCCCTCGGCAGCCGGCATTGCCGCCGCCCCGCCTCTGTAGACGGGTGGCTCAGAGCCTGAGGCCTCTGGAAAAATCCCTCTGCGAAGCCACCCTGCAGCGGTAGCCAGGCCACCGGGCTCCGCGGACGACCCGCAGCCACGCGGGGAGACACGAGGCACGGGGGAGCATGCGGCCCGGCCGCCGCACCAAGCGAGGCAAGCCCCGGACCGCCTCCGCAGGGGGCCTGCCCGCGCCGGCGCGAGTGCACGCAACGGCGGCCGGCGTGGTTCCTCGGGCCGGTGAGCTCGGTGACCGCTCACGAGCCCGCCGATCCTCAGTTTCCTCAGCGGGGAAACGGGGCACAGCTGTTTCCACTCTTGATGTATTTGTATGTCTTTACTATTTTGGGGTTTGTTTGTTTTCTGCTAGTGCGTCTCTATCTTGCTTTTCGCTTTTTTGCCAGTGGGCTCCGATCATGGAAATACCCCAGGAAGTACAGTATATGCGTGTGTGGGAGTGAGTGCGTGCGCTCTCACACGCTCACGGGCGTTTGTGTTTCACGCTATTAAACTCCTCTTGTTACCATAATAGTGGGAGATATTTGGATAGGTTTTCTCTCTGTTACAAAACTCCCCCCTCCCCCCTCCCTAACTTCACTTGGGCACTGAGTCCTCCTCCTCCTCCTTCAGGAATCTTCTCTGACTACCTGTCAGAAGAAGTCTCCTCCTATCCTTCTTCCTTGCGGTACCTTATTCATTTGTTTCCTAACCTAAACGTGTATCTGGTTTTGCTTTCTTATGCGTCCACCATCTGTCACCTTGACGCACAGGCAAGTTCCCGGGTGTCGGAGCAGCTGGCCTGCTCCCGCAGTCTGCAGCACGTGCCGGGCACGGGGCGGGCGCGCTGTGGCTGTTGAATGCTTGAATGCATGCACGAACAAACCGGCCACGTGTCCCGGTCTTCCTGTGCGGCGGGTTGGAGTCCTCCTAGTCTCTCTGCGGACTCCTAAACCGGCCCCGCTGGGAGCTCCCTGGGAGATCCTGGGAGGAGGGGGCTCGGGTCTTCTAGCCCCTTGTTTTCCCAGGGAGATGGGGAGTGGAGATTTCACACCTGCGCTCCGGGCCCGCCCCCTGCGCCTCCTCCCACGGCACCGCGTTGCCTCCCAAAGAAACACAGCGACTTCTGGCCCTTGAAACAGCAGCCGAGCAAACGGATGAGGAGCAGCCTAGGGAAGACGTGAGGTCCCCCACGGGGCGCAGTGACAAGGACGTGGGCTTCGGTGCCTGGCAGCCGGGTGCCCGGGGCCAGCCCCAGCGTCCCGCTCCATGGACCAGGACGCTTTCACTCTCCTTTCCAAAATGGGAGCCGTGCCACGTGCCGGCTCTGGAAAATTCTCTCTGCAGACACTCACAGCCCCGGCAGGTAGCGGCCACGTCCCATAAGAGCCGATGCCCTTGTGCCTCCGTGCCGCCCCCGCCTGTGCCCGCCGACCCCCGACCGGCGACCCGCGCGCGGCGTCAGAGTGCCTCCCTGTGCGTCTCTCTGCGGCCCCGAAGTGCGGCACCGGTGACCCGGTGGTGCTTCAGAGCAGCCCCGAGCCTTGAGAGACTAGTGACTCTCTTCTCAGAAGAAGTAAATCACTACTTTATATCTACTCCTTATATTTATGTTGTTTACCCTTGTGCCTGTGTTATAAAACCCACAAATCAAAGCTCTCTGCAGGCCGAGCCATTCAAACCTGCGCAGCTTCCTGTTCCGCGCCGGGCCTCTGACAGGCCGGCACCGCCCCCGGAACCCTGCGTTCCGAGGGCCGGCGGCGTGGGCGCGGGCCCGTGATGGAGCTCCGCGGCCCTGGCACTTTGTCAAGGGGCAGACCTGCGTTCCCAGCTATCTGATTAAGCCTCTCCGTAAGGCTGCTATCATTTCCGTAATGCCAGCGGATTGCTCTGCGCTTGGAGAGACGGGTGTCAGCCCCTTTAATCGATAGCCTGCAGCAGGCGTCCCTGGCTCTGCCGGGCTTGTCTGCGACGTCCGGCCGCACGGATGCTGTCATTTGTCACGAAACCCGCTTTAATTTAAAGCATCGAGGGAGGGAAGCCGCCCCTGTTCGGAGAACAGCAGGTGTGAACAACGCGTTAGGTCGGCGGAATGGAAGCCTGGTTTCTGTGAGGAAGGGGGAACAAGGGCGTGAGGGGCCGGGTGACGCAGGCGTTGGCCTGAGGCAGAGCAGAGCGACGCGATGTTCGTGCCAGGCCCCCGAAATGGAGCCAGGCTGGCACGTCCCGCGGCTGCCATGGGATGTTTCACCCCACCTGGATGACCGGGGCGCTGTGGCTAGACTGGGACACCGGGGATGGCCCGGGACTGTCCCGGCAGCGAGGGCCCTGGGCCACTCTTAGCCACGCCACTGGGACGCTGCCGGGCCTGGGGTGTCCCCTCCTCTGGATTCTCTGAGGAAATAAAATTAAATGGGATGTAAATTAACCACCGCTCCTTGCTCAGCCAAGGAGAAAATGCATATTTCCGTAGTTAAGGTAACGGCTCCTCCTTGGACCGAAAGCCGTTAATTCCCGGGGAGGGCGGTCGTCCATCGGGCTCGGGCAGCTCCCCTCGGCGCCGAGACCCTGCTGGCGGCCCGTCGCGCAGCCCGTGAGTGCCACCGCCTAGAGCCCCGGGCGGGAGCCCGGGAGCCCGGGAGCCCGGGAGCCACAGCGGGGCTGCCGCTCTCCTGAAGAACACGGGGGCAGGCGGGGATCTGTCCGCTGCCTTCTACCTGGCACAGGTGCTCCGGAGAAAACAAACCAACCCGAGGCGAATCTTTGGAGACTCGGTAACGGCAGGCCAAAGAAGCGGGTTTTCTGCGCTGGGAGGAGCTGAGGGTCTCGTGGGAAGGCTGACAGCATCGGCCGGTCAATGGGACGATGCCACCACGCGGCGCTGCGGGCTCCCTGGCCCGGCCGGGGACCCTCCCGCCCCGTCCCCGCCTCACCAGCCCCTCTGCATCGTCCGGAGTCTTCCGTGGGGTGGCACTGTGCTGAGCGCATGGTGGGGGGCAGCCAGAGGTGCCCACCATCCAGGTTTACTCCCCCTCTGCTGCCTGCCAACCGTGCGACCTCCCTGAGCCCCAGCGCCCTCACCTTCGAAGCAGAGATGACAATGTCCAGCGACAACAGCGTGTTTGCCGCGCTTTAGCCTCCCTGTTCTCATGCCCCTGCGTGCTCGGCGCCTGCCCGCTGCCTGACCCCCTGGAGTCCATAGACCCGAGTTCCGGCCACACAGCGCCGCCCGCCCGCCGCTGAACGCTGGCACACGTCACCACTGCGTTTCCTTCCCTTTTAACTTTTGATCTTTTTACCTCTTTTTGTTTATTTAGTTTCTACATGCATATCAGTCATTCGAATCCCAAACTGGTGGCCGGCTTGGAGAACTTTTAAATGTGATGGGAGACGTGCTGTGAGATGCCCTGCTGGGGTCCCCCTCGCCGCCCTGGGAACCCCCGCCTCTTCCCTCGCTTGGGCCCCCCGTTCCCTGGAGTTGGTGGGTTTCTTCGTTTTCTTTGAAGCACATCCTACAGTATTTTCATCACCGTGTTTCTCTCCAAGTATATTTCTTTTACCCTCACACAGGATGATAGTTTGGCTGGGAATAGAATTCCAAGCTAGACATCATTGTTCTTCCGAATTTTGAGGGTTTGACCCATTGTCTTCCAAATTCCAATTGATGTTGAGAAGTCCAAAAGGATTCTAGTTTCTGGCCCTTTGCCTGCGACCTATTTTTTTGGTTTTATTCTTCTTGGTCTCTTTCTAGCCACTTCTGGGCTGATCTTTCCATCTCCATTGTTCAGAACTGCCATGTCCATTGTTCAGAATCATTGTGACTGGCTGTGCAGCCTGCTTCTTTCTGATTGGTACGCAGCTGGGCACGCTGAGCTTGGAAACACATGTCCTTCTGTTCGTGGGGACGGGGGACGGTTTGCTTGAGAATTTGTTTCTCTCCCGTCTCTGACCTGTTCTCTTTCCCTAGATTGGTCCTGTCATGTCCCCTTTGAGCCTTCCTGCTTCCTTTGTGGTTTTGCTCCATTCTCCAGAAATTCTCTCAGATCTCTCCCCCGGCTCCCCTTCCCCTCTGCCACCGCCAGGCACGCGCGGGCAGGGGGCTGGCCGCACGCGCGGGCAGGGGGCTGGCCGCACACCCACGCACACACCGGCCCGCCGGCCAAAGCAGCATCTCCGGGGGAAATTCACGGAGATGCGAGCAGGTGTAGGAGAGCCCCCCGCTGTCCCTGACCTTCCAGGGTGACCCCCACAGTCCTAGTAAACTGACTTGCAGTGGCGCCCGATGCCACCAATTTCGGAATCTCCGGGGGACATTCTAAACACTAAGGCAGTCTGCCCCCGGCATGCCCCGGCCCCGGCCCAGCATTCAGGGCCTCTTGTCCTCCAACCCAGCTGCGTCCCTACGTCCCCTGCCTCAGCGGTTGGGCCTCCCAACCATCTCCTCTCTCCCTCCAGGCGGACGCCTTTAAAAAAAATTCCCTGTACTGCTGTTTAAAGAGGTTTACAGAGTTTCTAGAATCCTAATAGAGCGATTATGAAATGAGATCATTTGTGGAAGGAAGCTAGCGCAGTATCTCATACATAATCATAGTGATTATTTTTGTTGCTTTCTTATTATTCTACTCTCGTAACATCCTCCTCCTATGTAAATTATCCGTGGTGAGCCAAATAGCCGAAGAGCAGAAGGAGAGAAGGCCCGTGAAATCAAGACCTCGTGCCTTTTCTGATCGGCTCAGGTCCCACTCGCCTCTGTCCTCAGGTTCCGTGTGTGGCCGTGGCCATTGGGCCGAGCTTGTAGAAGAAACAGGGACTGGGTGCGCCCGCGCCCAGCCCCCAACACAACACGGACCCTGAGCCTCGGCCCCGTCACGTGATCGCACCTCTGTCCCCAAGTCCAGGCCTGCGCGTCGCCGGCCACCTCTGCTGACTCCCACTGGGGCCTGGGCGGCCCGCCCACAGGCTGGTGGCCCACCTCCCCGCATGGGCCTCGGCGACGCCCTGCGGGGCCGGCGGTCGTAGGGCACCCGGGGGGATTCGCGCTCACGTCCCGCAAAGTACTCTTAGTCCTTGTGCTGAAATCCAGGCTTCAGGGAATTATGAAATAGAAGACAAGAGGGGAAAACAAAGGTTTTCAAAAGATTTTATATTTTAAAGTCGAAGACATCACTCGGCGAAGCGCGGCCTCCATCTTTCACGTCCCTCAGTAAAGTGTATTTTGGGCCATGCCTCATGAACCGCTGAAATAATCCATTAAGACAGCTGTAGACATCAGCATCGCGAACTATCAGCGCGCCAGTTCAGTGGCGCGCCGGTTATTAATCTCCTCGGCTCAGGGTCACACCGTCCCGTCTCCAGCATTTTTCACCGTGCCTCACAACGCCCACACAGGTGATGGAGGGCTTGGCAGCGGCCACAGCCCGCGAGTCACCTCCCGGCCGGATGTCACCCCGGGGTCGCCTCCCGACGCGGAGCCTCGCCCCGGCAAACGCACGAGGCAGCGCTGGCGCCGCGTCCCGGGCGCAGGCTCTTCTGGCAGCGATGCCTGTGCGCCGCGATCGTTTCCCCGTGAGCCCCTTGCGAGCGGCGAGCTGAGCATCTGTTCCCACGTTCAGGAGCTGTCATCGCCATTCCCTCCTTGGCTTCCTTGTCCCGTTGAGGCAGATTTTGTCATTACTTGGAGACCCACAATATTTCTTTGGAGTCTTCCACGCGTGTTTGTCTGCAGCCAAATGTTGCTCCCTCCCGCCCCAGTGCCGGCGTGTTCGGGGAAGCTGCTCTGCTTTGCCGGTCCCTGCCGTTGCGACGCGGGGATGGGCCAGGCACAGAGGGGCTCAGCAACGGCAATGGTGACAATGATGACGATGACCAGGGTGATGAGGAGGATGAGAGCGAATGTGTATCAAACACTGAAAGTGCTCTAGTCGTGCCACGCGCAGCCACCGGGCTACTACAAGTGAAGAAGCCAATGCACTGACCTACGAGCCGAGTGGCCGGCCCACGATCGGTCGGCCGGTCCGGGGAGAGCCGCGGTCAGCGCCCGGCACTGCTGCCGCCCGCCTCGACCCTTCTCCCCTTCCGTCTCCAGAGCAGCCTTCTGCCTGGAGTGGGCTCCCTCCTGCTGCCCGACTCTGCACAGCAGTTTCGCGCAGATCTTTCCTCACACCTGAACGGGGTCCTCTTTGCTTGGGGTCTCTATAGCGGAGGATCCATCAAGATCGGGCAGGGGGAGCGCTGTGAGCCGCTGTGAGGACCCGGCCATCTTCTCTGAAAGGAACGTGGGGGCGCCTCCGTTTCTGCTGGACGCTTGGTAACAGCTGGTACTTACTGAGCGCACCCTGTGGCAAGACCTGGTCTGAAACATTTATGCTGGCCCACGCCTCTAGTCCTCCACGGGGGAGGGGCGCGTCATCCCAGTAGATCCGAGGAAACTGCAGCGACAAAGCTGCTCCCCGGGCAGCAGTCGGTCAGTACGCGGGGGAGTCAGGACGGAAGGCAGGACGCGTCTGGCTCCCCTGTCCATTGTCCGTCCCTGAACAGAACTGCCTGTTGCTCAAACATCCAATTTTCCGTATACAATACTGTGAAACGAGCATTTTCGAGGCTTGGAGATGCATTAAGTCTGTGCACGTTGCCTGCGCTTGAGGCCAGCCCTCCGCCACGGAGCGGCTCCCTGTGTGGCCGAGACCCTGCACCCTTGCGGGCGTGGGCCAGCGAGGCCACCCTCCCTCCGAACCCTGCCCTCGGGCGGGGCTCCCGTGCGCCCTCCGCCTGCCTGTGGCTCCACTCCGGGGAGTCCCTCCGGCCCCCACGCCACGTGCCACAGCCCATCAGGATAAACAGAGAACCAGGTGACGCTTGCTTGCCCCTGAACATGGGTGACCCCCAGGAGCCTCTTCTGCGGTGAATTAGAGTGTGGCGCAGGCGCGGCGCTGCTGGGCAGGGGGGTGGGGGGGGTGGCACCGGAACCATGCGGGCCTTGCGATCAGCCAGACTTGGCGGGGGAGGGCGGCAACAAATACCCGTTTCCTCCCTGTTGTTAGCCCTGTGGCCGTGGGGGACGCGCCGGGCCTCCTGCAGGGAGCCTCGGGGGCCGCTGCCTGCCGAAGGTGACGCGCCCGTGGCACCGCGTGGTGAAGGTGAGCCGCTGGTGAGTCACTCAGCCCACGGCGTGTAGGGAGGCGACGATGGCAGTGGCGGTGTTCAGTGGCGGTGACGCGGCCACCAGGGCGTCGTCACCACGTCACCAAGACCCTGACGTGGAAATCCCCGTCCGCAGGAAGGAGGCGTCCTCAGAAAACCTCCCCGCTCCCTGCCTTTTCTCGCCCCCCGGCAGCAGCCCCGGTCACCTGCCAGGCGGCCCCAGAGCAAAGGGCGTCGTGCCAGACAGGGCTTGGCCGCCGGCAGGAGTGCCCGCCCGCTTCGCCCTTGGGTCGAGGGTAACGCTCAGCATCTTAAAAGCTTCTTTGACGTCACCCACATTGAACCTTCTGCTGACATTTCTGAACATCACGTATGGACGTCACCCCCCCACCCCGCCACCCCCACCCAGCCCGAGAGGCCTGGCCACCCCCGCGCCCAGGAGTCCGGCGCGTCTCTTTCTTTTGTGCCCAGCCCTACCGAGGCCACTCCTGCCCTGTCTGTGGGTCGCTGCTCTCCTACCCAGCTCGGCGATGCCTGCGAAGGTGCCACCTTTCTCGTCAGTTCCATGGTCCCTCCTCCTCCTGGTGATTTCCAGAGACACCCTTCCTCTGGGCGTGAGTGCGCACATGGTCGTCTGATGTGAGAAGCCAGGGCCTTGTTGGTGCGTGACGCATCTTCGGTGCCCCTGGATCTAGCTGCTGCAGCGCTCGAAGCATCTGGCCATCGAACATGAAGTCCCGTGCCTGCGCGTTCACGCTCGGGCCAGGAATCACTTCGTCGCCTTCACCGGCTTTGAGCGAGCAGCCCGCAGCCGTCTTGGAACGATGACCTACTGCAGTGAGCTCTTCCCCTTCGAAGGTCACCCTCTTCTGATCCTCAGAACAAACCCTTCCTTTGCCTTGTGTTCCCCAGCCCATGTTGGGCATCCACCGTGGCAGCGAGAACGGGGTGTCCCACAGCGGAGCACCTCATGGCTCAGGAAGCGTGTCAAACTCCACGAGCTCAGTTTGAATTTCAGAGTCGGCCCGGGATGCCAGACGCCATCACTTCCAAATCACAGAGGAGAGAACTGCGGCCCAGAGACAGAGACGCCCACGGGCTTCTCGACGGCCGCGCGCCTCATCCGTGCGCCGGGCCCGAACCCGGACGCTAGGTTCCTGAGCCGCTGCAGAGAGCGCTTCCCCATGCCCTCGCGCTGGCATTTCTAGAGAAAACTGTCCCGCTCGGAGCGCGCCCAAAGAAGGCCTTTCACTGGAAGTGCCTCCCAGCCGCTGCGTCGGAGACGCGCTCCGGGCCTGGGCTTGGTCCCGTGGCCCGAGGGTCCAGCGTCTTTCCGGGCCCGCAGCGCTGTCCTCCACGGCGGGAAGAAGTGGCAGGTGTTCTGCCGGCTGCCACGCCGCCCGAGCGACACTGTGCGCTGCGTGAATGGTACCGTCCGCCCCCGAGCGCAGCGGCCGGGCCTGGGGGAGCGGCCAGAAGCGAGCCTGATCTCTGAGGCTGCTCGAGCCCCGCCGGATGCCGAAGCACCGTCCGTGCGGCCCGTCCTGAGGTGCGGGGACCCCGGGAAAACGGACGCGACCCTGTCCCTGAACCGTGGGTGCACCTCGTGTGTCTCGCCCGCTGGGCCCGGGGACGTGCTGATCTTCCTTCCATGTCTCTTTGGGTTTGGGTCCAGCTGATGCTGCAGCCATTTTCAAAACTCTCTTCCCTCTTTGGCATCGCAGCCCAGAGTGGCGCCAGGGGCTCGTCAAAAACCCGAGGAGCTTCGTCCCGAAACCTCCAGGGTGGACAAGTGGTAACAGCCCCTGAGCCCCGCCCTGGAGGTGCCCTCGTGGGAGACTGGGTTCAGGGATACACGGGATGTTTCCTGCGGCACCGCAGGGTTCGAAACGCGCTCCCTGGGCGCGGGCGACGGAATTCTAAGGCAGGAGAAGGAAATCAGGACGGCGCTCCGTTCAGGTTTATTCCTGCTCTCAAAGAGCAGGAAGGCCGACTGTTGTGGGGAAGCCGCGTTCAGGGGGTGGACGTGAAGGTGCACGTGCCGGGCGCCGTGCCCTCTGATGCGCGATCCCAGAGGTGGGGAGGCTGCTCTTCTGCGGCGAGGCACTGATCCGCGGAGGAAAGAAAGTCAGGGGCGGGTCAGAGAAGGAGAAAGCAGCTTCATTTAGTTTATTTTCAGAGGGGTGTTTACAGCTTTCCCTGCCTTTGAAGTGAGGTACAGGGGACACCGAATCATTCGAGGCCTTCCTCTGCTCTGCACAGAGGACAGAGCGGGTGAGAGAGGACGGGGAGGTGGGGAGGCAGCGCCGACGAGGGGGAACCACGGAGAAACGGAGCGAGCCCACCCGGGCCGGGAGCCGTGGCGCCGCGGGGGCGGCCGGGGTGGGGGCGGGCTGGCGGGGGGGGGGGGGAGGGGGGTCTGGCGCGAGCCGCAAACTGACACCGCAGCAACGGGGTGGGGGCGCACGCCACTGAGGAACGTGCGGAAGGGAAGAGACGGTCTTTCCTGGAACGTTTCATTCCGGGGTTTTCGGGACAAAGAGGAAGCCTTTGTCGGGCGAGCTGCGCCTCTGTTGCCGTAATTCCTCTCAGGCAAGCTGCGCCTTGCTGCTCCCCCGCAGGTGGAGGCCGAGCTCTGGTTTGGCCCCAAGGCCCCCTCCCCGCCCCCGTTCTCCGCGCCTTCACTGACTGTCTTCTGCAGTGATACCCGGGGTTCCCACTGTGACTACGTCGTGAAGCGCTGTGCGCGGCTGTTGCCTAAAACACCGAGGGACGACCAGCATTAGACGCTGGTCAGGCTCCGCAGATGGGGCTTATTAAGGGCAAAAAGAGAAATCGCTTTCCGGTCAGGTTTGATTAATTGGGGGTGGGGGGAAGAACTATTTTTTTTAAATTCCAGAATCATGTGATGTACTTGAACGAAAACACATGAAACCCCCTGGGCGTGAGTGCGTGTGGGCGCACGCGTGAGCGCAGGTGCCTGCAGCTCAGGGCCCCTTCTGAGACATCACGGGACCGGGCGCCCTCCCTGGGCCGCGCTGGGGCCCAGCAGCTCGCCGTTGGCAGGGAAGACAGCGTGGCGAGTCCCCAGCCTCGGTTGTCGCAGACCTGCACGCGTTCATCGTGTGCCTCCTGCCTCTCCCCTTCTCTGACCCGCCCCTGACTTTCTTTCCTCCGCGGATCAGTGCCTCGCCGCAGAAGAGCAGCCTCCCCACCTCTGGGGTCGCGCATCAGAGGGCACGGCGCCCGGCACGTGCACCTTCACGTCCACCCGTGAACGCGGCTTCCCCACAACAGTCGGCCTTCCTGCTCTTTGAGAGCAGGAATAAACCTGAACGGAGCGCCGTCCTGATTTCCTTCTCCTGCCTTAGAATTCCGTCGCCCGCGCCCAGGGAGCGCGTTTCGAACCCTGCGGTGCCGCAGGAAACATCCCGTGTATCCCTGAACCCAGTCTCCCACGAGGGCACCTCCAGGGCGGGGCTCAGGGGCTGTTACCACTTGTCCACCCTGGAGGTTTCGGGACGAAGCTCCCTGGGTTTTTGACGAGCCCCCCGGCCATCCAGTCAGTAGTGGCCCAGACGCTGGGGCCCTGGGTCGCTCAATTTTTTTGCAGGAAGCTTTATAAATCCTCCTTCTGCGTCAGATAACGGCAGGGGGCTCACACCGCCCAGAGGTAGGCAGACCCCCTGCTTGAGGCTGCACTGCTCCCCACTGACCGTTCCTGCAATCCCCACGCAAACGAGGCCCTGCGGCTTTAGAAAAGGAGAGTTAGTGCCGCTCAGAGACGCAGCGTCCTTGAGCCTGAGCCGAGGCGTCGGAAAACCAGGGGAAGAAAGTGGCAAGGTGAGCAGAGGCGGCGGCTTCCTCCCTCGGCTGGGGCGGCAGCGCCCTCTGCTGCCCAGACAGAGCCCTTCCCGCGGACGGTGGGAGGGCTGCCTGGGGGCTGCCCGTCCTGTCTGGGCAGCGCGCGCTGCTCTCCTTCGGTGTCTCGGGCGACCGACCTCTTGCTCTGTGTTAGCGGGGGCTGCGCGGCCCTGCCCTCCAGCCGGGGGGGACCTTGTTTCAGTGACACCGAGGGGGTGTCTTTGGGACCCCCTGGCCCCGTGACGCACAGGGGAGGTGGCTCGTGCGTGGGGGCTGGGAACCAGACCCGGAAGGCCCCCCCTCAAACCGAAAGAACCCCGACTCTACGGTGACGGCCGGTGCCCCTGGTGACAGGCCGTCCGCGGCTCCCTTTTCGCATGGTTCTGTCATTTGTCGCAGTCCCGGACACGCCCAGGTCTGGGCCCGGCTCTTCTGCCCCTGGAAAGGGCCCGCGTCCTCGTCCTCAACCGAGATAAGATCTCTGCGTTGTTTTGTGTTTCTTTTCCCACCTGTTTCCCTTCCCTTCTTCATATAACAAAGCTGTATTTTAATTGTGTTCACGAAAAGGCAGGTAAGAGAAACAGAAAAAAAAAAAATAGCCTACGTTTGCTTTACGTTTCTTTAAATTCCCAACTCACAAGCACGGCTGCTCCAGAGAAACCAAGCCTTAGTGACAAGCACCTCGGAAGGAACTCAGATGTCGGCAGGAATCCCAAAAGAATGGAAGTGTCGCCCAAGTGGAGGCTTGGAAACAATACCAGAGCCATAGGTGCCCGGTGTCATCTAAGCGATGCTGCATTGAGTATATTTTACTTCACAGGGACGTTGGGACACGTGCGTCGCTGCCTTTGCCAGAAGTCAGGGCCTGGGTCCCGGGTCCCCCCGCCCCGAGGAAAGGCGTGGGGGCGCGGGGTCTCTACGCAGATTTGGGAACCTGGCCGGGAATTTATCTGCAGTCAGAGCGGGCGGTCCCGCCCGGCCACCTGTGTATTTGCTGAAAACCCAGAGGTAGGGCCTGGCTTTACAGCCACAGCAGAGGGAAGAACCCTCGGAAGGAAAAAAAAATGTTTCCTTATGGGACCCAAACCAAAATTCCGGAGATAACGAGGAAGTCTGCCACCAAAAGGGACAGAGTGCAGATGCAGTAAGGGAAGGAGCCCCCCAAACGCAGCGATGGCGCAACAGTCTGGGGAAGGCGCTCGGCCAGGTGCGAGGGTTGCTCTGGAGCCCCGCCCCCCACCCCCGCACCCTCCCCAGGTGCCCCCCGCCCCCCACCCCCCTTCCGGAATGGGTTCACTTCAAGAAGCAATTCTGGAGAAAAGGACCATGGGAAATTAGGTTGTTTGTTTCTTTTGAAATGGAGGACCTAGAGAAGAATAGTTAGAAAATTAAGCAATTTTTCTTCTATTTAATGATGATTTAGCCTCTAAAGGCTTAATATCATTTTAAGTAATGACTTGCTCCTGACAATAAGTATTTAATGAATGTATCGACTCCAGTTTTCCCCCCGGAATAAAATGCAGAAACTCAGAGTGCTTCCATTTCAGTAAAGGGATACATTTTCAGGATTCATTCTCTCACTGAGACGTAGCACCAAACTGACTTTAAAATGGGAATACGCTCTAGAATTAGAGTTAGCCATCTTTTTATCTTATTTGTAGTTCAGTTGTGTCCAATTTCTCCATCTTAAATCCATACAAAGACCAAGTCCCACATCCCGTCCCAGCCCAGAGGGGTCGGCACAGGGGCGAGGACCGCGGGGAACATGGGCCTGCGTGCCCCGAAGCCCAGGACTCGGGTAGCTGAGGGTCGGCGCAGAGGTGATCGGCGCAGAGGTGGTGGGCAGGGGAGGCAGCGGACCAGGTGAGGGAATTGGTTATACTGAACAAAACAGCCAGGTGACTAAGCAAATATGCACATTGTTTCCATTTACTCATTTATGAAATGTGGAAGTAGGCATAGATGTGTGGGCGTGGGCGTTAACGTGTGCACCTGCTGAGTGCGCCCAGAACCGGCAAGCACACGGTGTCCACGTCTCAGTTTCTCACATTAAGAACGATGAGACATCCTGTCTGTAGTTGCCTCCTCTTATTTCTCCTCCTCGTGCCAAGTACTTTCAGTTATTTCAGCTGTTATGGGTTTGTGAGGTTCCCCCCCTCTCCCCGGCCCATGAGCCCGTGCCTGTGTCCAGGACCCTCCCCGGGCGTGGCCGCCGCGCAGGTGCAGACACAGTGGGTTCTCACCTGCCTCGGGGAGGGCAAGGCGCGCCAGCTTTCCCGGCGGCTGCACAGCCCCTTGGTCACGGACGTGCTCAAGCCGTTCTCTGGGAGCCGGCAACGCAGGCTCCCCTCCCTCCCATCCCCGGCCCTGTTGGGCTGATTTAAGCGTAGCTTTTTGCCTCTGTCCTTATTAACTGTTATCTTCAAAGAAAGAATTTGTCCAGATTGAAGTGATCGTGAATTTTGATTCTCATCTCATGTTGAGGGTGTTCCTTTCAGACGTGTGTTTTATGCAGGATTGATGAACAGCTCATCCAGCACGGTTTCACGTTTCCTGAAAACCCCGGACGGCGAGCGTGCTGCAATGTGTTCCCCGAGATGCCACCTCCCGGCTCAGCGCGGCCCTTAATCAGCCGTCTTTGCGGTGGCCTTTAACGACCATTAAAAATCGTTCTCCCTCTTGCCCCCTTGTGTCGCGGGAGGCGAGCTGTAGTCGGCTCTCGACGCGTGCCCGTCCTGGAAGTACGCCGTGTTCTCCGTTGTCTGTAAGAGTGTACACACGACAAAGGCACACCTGGACCTAGTTACTGTCGAAACCATCGCCTTCCCGAAATCCGCTCACAGAGAGAAATGCTCCCTTCTGGGAATGGGGGCGACTGAAACCCACGTGCAAGGCCCTCCCGAGAGACCCCAGGGCACAATCCGGGCGCTGTCAGTGACAGGCAAAGAAGTGACCGATGGCAGCCAAAGGGCCGGAACGGTGGCGGGTAGGCGACACCCAGGTGGAAGTCCAGTCCTGCGCGGCACAGGCTCTCATGTGTCCAGGTCGCAAGAGCCCTAAATGAGAGAGCTTTTCTGCTAACAGTGAAAGTCAGGCTGTAAGGTGACTTGGATCATTAGCGTTATAATTTATGCATCTAAGTGTTGCCCTCATCATTAATCGTGGTTGATAATTAACTCGCTCTCTCGTGGTTGTCACGCTCTTCAAAGCACTTAGTTTATTTTGTCCTCTATATATTCTAGAAGTCACTACAGAACATAAAAGAATATTTTTATTTATTCTAGGAGGGTTAAAGTACTTGGTAGGTATGTATACATTGAAGCATAAATTTTCTAGAGCTTTAAATTTATCATTTTCCACAAGATGAACCACCCACAAGCAGGACAGTTGGAGCGAGTCGGTCCTATCCATTGTCGCTGTTTAATTAACATCCACACGCAGACATCAAGTCACATCTTGAGTTCTTTCTAATTGCCTTCGAGGGTTCCATGCACGGAACAATGGTTGGTGTGACTCTTCAGAACAGGAGTCATAAATGTGGGATCCTCCTGGTCTTGATGAATTAAAACCAAAGGAAGGGAGACAGTTTTGTTTTGAAGATGCCATCTGTCTATTTGTGTACAGTGTAAACAGCGTAAGTTTAAGGAGATTAATGAAGTGGACGGCATCAGAATCCACAGCACAGCACACAGGAGCTCCGAACGAGCCAGGATTTGAGAAAATCACGGAGCCTCGAACCTCTCTGGTCGAATCTCCTCTGGTCCTGAGGAGACTCCCTGGCGTGCGCATAGCGCACGATTCACCTTGTGTCGATCGTGGCTCCTTCAGGGCTCAGGACGTGACGTGGTGACAAGAACGAATGCGCTGTGGACACCGTGACGGTACCCACATAATCCCTGATTCAGGGGACTCCCTGGTCCCTGGTGAACAGGCAGCCAAGTTCACCGGTAACGGAACTGTCCCAGGTCCCGACATGTGCACAAAGGGATGAGCCGTTCTTCAGGAGACAAATGTCATTTCCAATGTGAGCCAGGGTTGCAGGTGACTCTCGGCATCGGGGCATGTGCCGCTCCTGGCGGCTCAGCCAGGAGTCGTCTGGGAACCCAGGCATGTCCTTAGAGATGCGAGCCTGCCTACTTGGCGCCGCACCTGTCGATTGGCAGAGTGAGTTCAGCCAGCGCCGCATCCTAGGCATGAAATCGAGGCTGCGGGCTCATTACTGTCACGGTGAAGCCCTCGGAAACCATCCTCACCCCGTGGCCGCCTTTGAATTTATTTTGCATTTAAATAGCTTCTGTTGGCTACACATAATCCAGGACGTAAATTGCTAAGCGATGCCCTTGAACCGTTCGCTGGGTGATCTGCGCCCTGATGTCCTGTTTTCAGATGGGGGAAGGAGACGGTCCCTTCGCCTCCCTCAGACCCAGTTTCCTCATCTGCTAAGGACGCACAATAACAGTGCCCGCTTGTTAAGAGTAAATGAGATAGCCCGGCTGGTGCGGCTCAGTGGATCGAGCGGCGGCCTGCGAACCAGAGGGTCGCCGGTTCGATTCCCAGTCAGGGCACAGGCCTGGGTTACAGGCCAGGTCCCCAGCAGGGGGCGCAAGATGCAACAACACGTGGATGTTTCTCTCCCTCTTTCTCCTCCCTTCCCCTCTCTAAAAATAAATAAAATCTGTTTTAAAAAAGAAAAAGTAAATGAAATAACCCCGGTAAAGCACTTGGCACAGTGTCCAGAAGGCGAGGAGCTCCATTGTTGCAAACGCGCTCAAGCCCTCAGTCCCCTTCGCCTCTCGCCTGGTTCAGGGTGCTGTCAGCTCTGTGACTAACAAGGCATGTTTCATGGACACGTCAACAGATGAATGAGGCGCCTTGAAATGAAAATCTAAACTGCAAAATCAGCGGACAGCTATGCACAGTAGAATTAGGCAATATCTTGCCAAGTAAAAAACCACAGACGCAAATAATTTTAGCCAGGAATTAGTCCTTTATAGATGAAGAAAAATTTAAATTCAAAAATGATAAGTGACATGTTACTTATGCATGTTAGGCAAAATGGAGCTATCCCTGGGCTTTTGCTTAAGATTATTCCAGGGTGATTTGCTCTCAACTCCTTCCCTCGTTTAAAAAAGAAAACATCTTTATTCCTCTTTATTTTTGCATGGGTCACGTATCCTATGGGACAGATGTTGATTATTACATGACTTGCAAAAGCCCCAGGTTTTGAAATAAAGGACTGTCCCCGCTGCGACCTCCGGGCCGGCTGTCCTGGTTTTCATCTCTTCTCACGGCCTCACTCGGCCGACGGCTAGAAGCGCCTCGCCGCCCACCACCCCTGCTTCCGGTTTTCAGAAAACGGCACAAGCCTATTTCATTACTGCGTCCTCCTGCATTTCTAGACACACCGTCTCTTCTCCTAAGGCCAGGAGGGGTGTGCTGTCTATCATTGGGTACAAGGGGAAAAGAAAAACACCAAAAACTTTTAAACACTATTTCAAGAGGCCATTGCAGTGTGGTTTGTTGGGGAAAAAGGCCCATCAAGTAATCTTCCTTGAGATATCGTTTCCAAATCCCCAGCTGAGACTTCAATCTAAGGGGTGCACCCAGTCAAGACGCTTACACCCACAGCCCGAGCAGCCGCCCTGTGCACGCGGAAGGGGACTGATCAATGTTCTTTTATAGTTTTGTTTGCTTCCGATTTGTCTTGTGATGATGTGTTGGGTTGGTTTCATTTCATTTGGTGGAGCACAGATTTCTGGAATATAGCCAAATTCAGAATTTCATTCTGTTTTTTAAAATCCTCACCAGAGGATATATGTATTGATGAGAGAGAGAGAGAGAGAGACAGAGAGACAGAAACATCGGTCAGTTGCCTCTCGTGCACACCTCGACCTGGGACCGGACCCGCAACCTTTGGGTATACGGGGCGATGCTCCAACCTGAGCCGCCGGCCGGGGCAAGGGTTTCATTCCTTAGTCACTGACGTGGCCTTCCCGCTGAGCTCGAGCCGTGCGTCGCCCTCGCGCTCTGTGGCACCGTGCGTGAACTTGCAATGCGCCGGCGGGGGTCAGGGGCTGCCTTGGGCTTTGTCAACTGTCTCGGGCTGAGGCCCGTTCCGTCCCCAGCAGAGGCCGGAGTAGAGCGGGGGCTCTTGGGAACGAATCAGTAGTCCTTCCGTGAAAGCGCTAATACCCATAGATCATTTTATCAATGATACGCGTTGCATCATTCATTATATTTATAAAATTTTCTCAAGTGTCCACGAGTTTCAAAGTGCGGTTTTGAACCTCTTTACAAATTTAGTAGCGCATTAAGCAGACTATAGAAATGTAGGTAACAATATAAACGTACCTAATAGTAGATTAAGTAGAGAAGACAGAAAAAAAATGTACACGCAGCATATTTACGATAGTGCAAAACAAAAAACGCGAAAACCTCCGAACCAAAAAGGGCAGTTACCCCAAAGTGAAAAGAGGTCTAAGCCAGATAGGGAGAGAGTAAAGAGGGGTTTGTGCTGGTTGGTTGGTTGGTAGGTTGGTTGTTTTGGGGTCGGGGTTTGATCCCTTCTTTGAACTTCCTGAATTTTCTAAATTCCCCGTACTGAACGTTTATCATGTTGATCAAAGGGAATAAAGGCTCAACGAACTTCAAATTAACGAAGGTTCTCCTCTGCAGAAGAAACACTGCTTTCTCCTGAGGGGCGCGGGAGGGAGGGGACCTTGCTGGAAGGGGCGGTCAGGGGAGCGTCCCCCTACCGAGGTGCGAGCCGACCCAGCCCCCGTTCTGCAGGCTGGGCCCCCCCCCCCGGGAGGCTTCCGGCTGGGAGGTGACGCGTGTTCTCATCTCACAGAACAGTGACCTCCTGGACCGACCCCGGGCCTGCCCGGGGGCTGAGGTCGGTGGGCCACCGCCTGGGGAAGCTGAAGTGAAGCTTCTCGGAGCCCCGCCCTCTGGGCTCCGCACGGTTTTCCGCCCCGCCCACAGACTCACTGTCTGCCTTGTGTCCACTCTGCAGACCCCACCAGGGTGGCCGTGCCGCCCTCCAGCATGGACGTCACCGTCGGCGAGAGCATCGTTCTCACGTGCCAGGTGACCCACGACCCCTCGCTCGACATAGTGTTCACCTGGCTGTTCAATGGGCGCCTGATAGACTTTGACAGAGACGGGGACCACTTTGAAAGGGTCGGAGGGGTAAGTATCCACACCGGAGCCCCGCAGGGAGCCCGCAGGCCCTGGGCGGCCTGTCTGCCGGGAAAGGAAACGCAAAGTCAGCGTTTGATCGTTTTGTTCACGCACCTTATTGCGGGAAATTCCCGATGAGGAGTCCTGGTTAACGGAGCAATTACAAGACTTGATCAGTCAACAGTAGAATCGGGATGAGAAACCAGGTGTTATAAATAAAAGTGCTTTCAGGTTAAAAAAAACAATCGCAACTCTTCCTGGATTAGGTTTACGGTCTGTGACCTGAGGGATCGTGGTCACCGGTGACGCCAGGGCACATGGACCCTGCCTCTCGGTCGTCAGAAGGCGCTCGCGCGCCCACAAACGCGCCCGCGCACCCCGCGCACGCAGCACCACTGCGCTCTGACAGCCCCGCTCAGCAGGCGGCGGGTCCTTCCTTCCAGGCCTGTCTCGGGCCCACGGAAAGGAAGAGGCTTATGGGGGGCGGGGAGGGGCGGGGGGCGCACTGTCAGCCCCGGCAGACGTTGGCTGTCTCCTCGCTCTGCGCCCGCCTCCCCTCTCGTCCTGTTGACAGCTGCTGGCCCGCGTCTTCCATTGTCCTGGCGCAGTAAGCGACCTGTTGTGCCGGAACCAAGGGAGGAAACCCAGGGCACTGTCAGTAGAAGGAGGTCTTTCTAGAGGGCAGGACAGTCTCATAGGTGAGAAAAGGGACTGAGCTCAGTGACCCCAGAGCCACCAGAGAGATGCAGGGCGAAACCGCAGTGAGAGACCCCGCACCCCGTCAGAAAAACTGCCGTCCGTACATCAGCAAACGTGTGCTGGCGAGGACGCAGAGAGGGGAGCCCTCGTGGGCCGCACGCGGGCCCGCGGCCTGGCACAGCCGCCGTGGGAAGTGGTGCGCTGGCGCCTCAAGAGACTAAAAGTGGAACTGCCTTATCACCCAGCGATTCTGCTGCTTTCTGGGAATATAGCTGAAGAAACCTGAAACACTCATTCCAAAGAATAGTTGCACCCCTACGTTCAGAGCAGTGTTATCTACAATCGCCAAGATCTGGAAGCAGCCCGAGGGCCCCTCAGTAGATGAGCGGGTAAAACAGCTGGCGTTTGTTCACACCACGGAATGCGACTTGGCCGTGAAAAAGGAGGCACTCTTACCACTTGCAACAGCACGGATGAGCCTAGGCAGTATGACACCAATTAAAACGGGTCGGAGACAGAAAGACAAATGCCTTTATGATTTCACTTGCGTGTGGAATCTACAGAGTAGGACAAACAAAACAGAAACAGACTCACAGACGCAGAGAGGAGCGTGCCGGGGGCCGGAGGGGCGGGGCCGCGGGGGCGGGCGGAAGGGCGTTGGGATGGAGGCGGACAGGTCGCGGGCACAGAGCAGGCCGGGGACGTGAGGCACGGGCAGGGGCACAGCCCACGAAGCTGCAGCAACCGCTGTGGGGCGGCGCCCGCCGGGCGCTGGGGACATCCGGGGGCCCCGTGTAGGGCCTGCGACTGTCTAACTACCCGGCTCCTCCCCTGAAACTACTACAAATAACACAGAATGTCAACTGTAATTGGGAAAAGAAAGAGCAGGGGCCGAGACCACGGGGCTTCCCAGCCTGGCTCTGCCACTGCCTGGGCAAATGACGGCAGGCAGGTGGCCCCGCCTCCCGCCTCCCGCGCTGCCTCACCTGTCAGGTCAGGGGAGCAAGGCCCCGCCTCCCGGGGCGGGCTGTTCAGTGAGCTCCCCAGGCAGGGCCCCAGCAAGCGCTGCGCCGTGCCTGCCAGGTGTGAAGTGCCGCTGGGCACTGCCCAGTAGCATTGTCACAGGAAGGATGGCAACAGGAGGGTCTCTCCTTGGAGGAGGGGACACCTCGTTACCTTGTCACCCATGCGTGGGGGGTTAGAAAGAAGCGTACCTTCCCAAGTCTGACCCCTGAGGTGGCCCCGGCTCACGCGGCTCTTCCCCAGGCCTCTGGCCACCGGGCTGTGACAGCCACCTCCCAGGCGTAGCGCGTCCCTCAGCGAACGCCGCCTTCGCACCAGCCTGTGCGGGCGCATCTGTGGGGCCGTTGAAAGCCCCGTTTCTCGGGCACGTAGCCATCCCTCCTGGATGTCATCCGTCCTGTTCTTCTGCTGATCAAATGCGCGTTCGGCTTTTGGAGAACGAGCCAGCACGTCCCGCTGAAAGCTCCGCGAGGTTTCCGTGGCGGTGTGGTCGTCACGGCCCTTTCAGGCAGGCCCGGGGCCATCCGAGGGCGGGCCCAGGCCGCGGAGGCCCCCGATGTGGGCCTTTCCAAACACAGGGCCCCGAGGGACGAGAGCGCAGCCCCTGGCAGCCGACGGGCTGAGGGGTGTCCGGAGAAGCCCGTGGGGCTAAGTCAGGAGCCGCCCTTCGTAAGCTGCGTGCTCCGGCACGGGTGGCGAATGAGGCCCAGAGAAGCCAGGCCCGAGGTCCTGTCCCGGGAGCGTTTGGGGCACGTTGCGTTCTTGCCGCCCCGGCCGGCTGCCTGGCCTTAACAGGCCGTGGCTCGTACATCCAATGTTTCTGTCGTCAGCCAGTGTAAGACAAATGCATTGGTCACAGCGCCCTTCGTGTGGGCACGATACGTAGCGCTCATTAAAAACTAATCGCAGCCACCACTTTATCAGCAGGACTCCGCGGGCGACCTGATGATCCGCAACATCCAGCTGAAGCACGCCGGGAACTACGTCTGCGTGGTCCAGACCAGCGTGGACCAGCTGTCTGTGGCGGCCAGCCTGATCGTCAGAGGTAGGGGCTTGGGTGCTGTCCGGGGCGCCTGCTCCCGCACAGAGCTCTGAACAGCTCGGCGGCTTGGGATTACCGGAGGGCAAAGGGTGCATGGGCGGGGGGCGGGGGGGGGAACGCTGAGCCTGGTAAATAGGGGTTAAAGCCGCTGGCGGCAGTTTCTGTGCATCAGTTTCTCACGGGAGGCCGTCCAAGGAGGCAGGGCAGACCCTCTGTGCTGGCCGTCCTCCCGGGAGGGGCCGGCGGCCAGCGGCCGGGGCGGAGGTGACCCGGGATCACGTCGGACGAGCACACGCACGCGGCGGCGGGGGTCAGCACGCTCGTGCAGGCTTCACGGGAGCCGCGCCCAGGCCGGCCGGAGGAGCAGCTGGCGGGACAGCCTCCGGCTTCCCCTGCGTCCTCTTCTTTCCCCGAAGTTACTCGTTCCGTCCAGCTCCTAAAACACAGCTTTGGAGAGAAACACCCCCAACCTCCCCAGGGTGCGGTTCAGCTGGGAGTTCAGGTGCAGACTGACGTCTGGGGGAACTTCTTGGGCTGACTTCAGCCTATGGGCGCAAACCCCCTGTGTGAGCCACACGGGACCAAAGTGCAAGCCCCATGGGAAGGGAAGAGTCCATGGGCTTTTAAGAAATCTCTTTAATTAGCCCTGGCTGGTGTGGCTCAGTGGCTTGAGTGCCAGCCTGTTGTACAAAGCAAAGGGTCCCTGGTTTGATTCCCAGTCGGGGCACCTGCCTGGGTGGCAAGCCAGGTCCCCAGCAGGGGGCGCGCAAGACGCAACCACACATGGATGTTTCTCTCCCTCTTTCTCCCTCCTTTCCCCTCGCTCTAAAAATAAAATAAATAAAATCTTTTTAAAAAAGAAAAGAAATATCTTTAAATTAAACGTAAAGCCATCGTGCACACCGTGCTCTGGGCTTTCTAACCTGTGAAAAGTGAAGCCGTTCAGAACGTCAAGAGAGTACCTCCCAGGCGTCTCCTTCCGCGGGACCGCAGCTGGGGGTGTGCAGGCGTCTCGGACCGTCAGGGCTCCAGGTGCAGGGGAGTAAAATCCAGGTGCACTCAGGGGTGCAGGCGGCGCGACGCTCAGTGCGCAGGGAACCGTGGTTACCAGAAGCTGCGAAAACCGCCGCTCTCCCCTCCAGGCCTAACGGGGCGGGGGCGGGGGGCGGGTAACAGCTTACAGTAGCCGTCAAGAGACGTTCCACAAAACCCACTTTTTCATCCTGTCTGCCCTGGTTCCCCAAAGAAGCCTTTCGGTCACAGCAGCAACGGGGGCGAGATCAGGGGGACCCTCTGGCCGGTGCGCGGCTCCCCACAGGACACCTGCGTGTGGAAACGTGTTTGTGTCCATTTCAAGGTCGCCAAAGCTGGCCCGCCCCATCCCTGCCCCCGGGGACAAAGGAATTCTGTTGCTGAAAATGTATCCTCTAATGAGAGCACTCTTCAGAGCAGCCGTTCAAACGCCAATACGTTACACTAATAAGTACTTAAATCAGTAATACTCCAGGTTCTTAAATGAATTTGTATACTCCATTTCACAGAAAATAACGTTAAATACCAAGAGGAATTTGCAAATGCAGCCTAAAAGGAGATCTAGTCTAGTCAGTTCACACGGCCCATAGATGATGGTGCCGCTGTGCACCCCGGCGTCGCTGCCTGATCTCCAGCTCCGCCCGGGCCTGGCTGCCTGTGCCGGCGGCTGCCCGTCCGGCCCGGCGGCTGCCCGTCCGAAGGAGGCAGGATGGCAGGCTCTCCCTGCCCTGGAGGAGAGTCGCGCACGGGACTCAGCGCAGCCCCGAGCCGTGGCCGGGCCTCCTGGGTCCTCCGCTATTGACCGGGGTGCACCCCCGGCCACCAGGGGCAGCTGGGAGGGCCCTTCTGGGAGGGCTGAGCCGGGGACAAGAGCGTCAGGGAGCAGCGAGCCCTGACCGCGGGAACCCTTTGCTCGGAGGATGCGCAGCTGCTCGCGTCGTTTTGAAGAAGGCGCCCCACTCCCCCTAACAAAGCTGGTGAAGGCTCTACAAGGCCACGTCTGTGCATCGTGGGCGGGAGGCGGCGGGGGCGGGGGGGCTGGAATTTTACGAAGAGCAAACAGAGCGCAGGAAGCCCCTTCTTCTCTGCGCCCGTCCCTGCGTTTCCTCCCCGGTCAGCCGCCCGCTGCGGGCCCGCAGCCTTGCCCTCGATCTGGCCGCGGAGGAGCTGGCGGGACAGGCCTCTGGGTCCAGGGCCCTGATTTTAAAGGCCATCCAAGGAGCAGTTGTTAGTGAGGGCGGGGGGGGACGCGAGGGTGAGGAAAGGAGGTTATTGTCTTCCGGACTTTATCTGCTAATAAGGGTCCCGGAGACCTATCGAGGTGGCATTAGGCTGACACGCTGAAATGTCACTGTGGACATCAATCAGGGCAGCTCACAGGTTTCCAGACCTGTCGTTCAGGAGAGGGAGGGGGAAGATAAATTTAGTCCCACCTGCGGGTCTATAAAAGTGACTCATGAAGGAGAGAGAAATTCGGGGCACGGCACACAGAGCGCGGGAGGGACCTCAGGAGCTAAGTCTCCTTGGGGAGGCGGCCAGCAGCTGCTCGCCTCCCAGCCCGCGGTCCCCGTGACCGCCGTGCGGGCGCGGCACGCCCCTCCCCGGAGGACCCCCCGCCCCCCGCCTGTCCAGTGGGCAGGACGGTTGTCATTCTGTGTCCCTCACAGCCACCTCCTCTCCCAAGGCTGTCGATGGTGCCTTCTCAGAAAGCCGGGGGCAGCCCGGTGAGAGCTCTCTGTGCCGGGACCGAGGCCCGGGCCTCCGCTCTGTTCTCGGCGCCCCCTTCCCGCCCTCCGCTCCTTCGATTTCCGAGCCCATTTCAGGGGTCCGAGCCCAGGGCGGACACCGTGTCCCCCGGGAGAGAAGTGGGAACACACAGGCACGACCTGCAGGGGCTGCAGAGGGGGGTCAGGAGACACCGCCCGGTTGTGAGCTTGCCCTGGGGCGGCCGTGGTCTGCGACGGGAGCCCCGGCCGAGGGCGCCGCTGTGTCCTCGCGCTCGCAGTGTGCGCCTGCCTTTGTTGTGGGGGGCGGGGGGGCGCAGGGCGACCCTGGGACCCTGAAGTTCCAGAGCCGCTTCTGCTCCAGGGTGGAAAGGGGCGTTCCTAGAAGGCGCTCGCCTCGGCCCACGTCTGCCGTGTCCCGTGGCAGCGCCCGGCCCTCGCAGGCCCATGAGGCCGCGAGGGCGAATCACAGGGCTTGGGCCCCGTGTGCCCCAGCCGTCCGCCTGAGCCCTGGAATAAACACTGCAGTTGGTGCTTCTCCTGCTAGCGTTTCCTGCCGCACGCCAGCCCCTGGAGGCAGAGGCCTTGCCTCGTGCACATCTGGCCTCAGGGCCGGACGGACACGGGCTCCTCGCAGGGCTCGGCAGGGCGCTGGCGCGGGACGCGTCTGGGACGGGGAGAGGCGGGGCCGGAGGGGCCCGTTCCGTGAAGCGACCGCTCGCTCAGACACCCGAACCCACCCTGAGCGTCTTGCTCTTCGACAGGTCCCCCGGGCCCCCCCGAGGCCGTGACCATCGACGAAATCACAGACACCACCGCCCAGCTCTCCTGGAGGCCCGGGCCCGACAACCACAGCCCCGTCACGGTGTTCGCCGTTCAGGCCCGCACCCCGTTCTCCGTGGGCTGGCAAGCCGTCAGCACAGGTACCGCGCCACCGCCACCGCTGCCGTCGCGCGGGGGCCGACGGGCCTTCGGAGACCCTGCGTGAGGGGCACGGCGCCGCGGCACAGCCAGGGCACACGTGGGGGGCGCGGGGGGCAGGGGATCCCAGGCCGCAGCCCCGGTGCTGCCCTTCACAGCGGGCCCTTCCTGCCAGCTCCCTCTGTTTGTCTGAAAACGTGCCCTAAGCAGCGATGGCTGTGACGTGGGAGGTCCCTTGTGTCGGTTCTGTTTTCTCTTAACACACATGGTAAAGTGCATGAGTTGTGAGAATGCAGCGCGCCCGTCCCTGCGTCCCCGCAGCCACCTGCGCGCCGCGCGAGGTCCACGCTGGCAAGCGGAGGCGCAGGCTGGTCACAGTCGGTCTTGGGCTGGAGACACGCTGCTCCGGGAACCAGTAACCAAGGACCGGCTAGGGCCGCTGCTTTTTTAGGTGGATAAGTTTGGGCGCGAAGAGGCATGAGATCAAGTTGGTTAAAAAGCACATGGGTTGGCCATCCCCCCGCCCCGTACCCCCACTTCCCCTGCTGTGCCCCTAAATTGGCTCGCTTTGTTATTTCACTCAGGCCGCAAGGGGGGCAGAGGGCGGGGGAGCTGGGCAAACCGGTCGCCGTTGCTGGGGAGGCGCAGGCTCCTCCCGCCCCCGCGCCTGCCGTGGCCTCGTTGTGGGGGAGGCGGATTACGTGGAGGGAAGCGTCCAGCTTACGGAAGAATCCTAGTGACTGTCACAACTTCTGCGCTTTCTTTCCACGGTAACTTATCCGACTGCGGATATGGGCTCTGCGTTTGCAGCTGGGCCCTGACTGCCTCGCGAGTCGCAGGCGAGGTTCCGGGAGGGGCGGCGGGGGACCAGCCGTCAGGACAGGGAGTCGAGTCTGACAGGCTCTTCACGTCCTGGTCTGCGGCACACGGAGTTGCTTACACGCAAAAGAGACACGGTTGTGCAGCTTTGCAACACAGGGGCAGGGCCGCGCGCACAGGAGGAAGGGCATAAAGGAGGAGGCGGGGGAGGGGGGGCGATGCCGGCCACAGTTTAAGAAAAGGACACCAGGATTCGTCGAGCCCTTGCCACGCGCCCGGTGCTCCGCGGGGCGCTGGGCTCGGGTTGGGTCGGCAGGCTGGAGGGGACGTCGTCATGGGCCTTAGTTTACGGGGAGGAAACCGCGGAGGAAACCGCGGCACGGGAGGTGAAGCGGCCCGCCCAGGGTCCGCCGGCTGCTACGTGAGGATTCAGGACCAGAATCCAGGGGGCCCGCCTGCCTCCCGAGCCTGCGCTCTGCCTGGGAGGGTGGGGCTGCGTGAGGCGGGCGGCCACGGAGCCCGCCCACCAGCACCGCCGTGGCCTTGGCTCCGCCCAGGATGTCACCCTTTGTCCGCCCCGGGTCCAACGGGAAGTCGGCACAGCAGTCGGTTTAAAGCCCAGGCAGTGGCTCAGGGGGCGGGGAAGCGACGCGCGGAGCCTCCCGGCTGCGGCCTCGGGCCCGGGGCCACCTCCTTTGGGCAGCAGCCCTTCCGCAAGCTCCGCCGGGCGACCCCGGCAGGGTCGGGGTGCGTGACGTTCGGCCTCCGGCGTCACCCTCAGAGGCGGAGCTCAGGCCGTGCGGCTGGACAGAGGCGCCCACCCAGCGTGGCCGTGGGTGAGCCCCGGCCGCTCCGCCAGGCGCGCCTCCCTCACCCACGGCCACGAAGGCCACCCCGCTGCCCCACTCACAGGGCAGCTGCGAGAACGCGACCACGTGCACACCAGGCAGCTCTGAGCCTTGAAGACGGGGCCTCTGGTGACGCCCCCGGTGGGTGGCCGTCGCGCCCTGGGCGCAGTCCAGGCGGGGAGGCGGGCGGACGCGCCCGCCTCCCAACACGGGTGTCCCCCGGTGCCTTTCAGTCCCCGAAGTCATTGACGGGAAGACGTTCACGGCGACCGTGGTGGGTTTGAACCCTTGGGTCGAGTATGAATTCCGCACGGTGGCAGCCAACGCGATTGGGATGGGGGAGCCCAGCCGGCCCTCGGAGAAGCGGAGGACAGAGGAGGCCCGTGAGTAGCTGCCGGCACGGACAGTCCTGAGGGCCGCGAGCTCCTCCTGCGGCCGCCCCCGGGGCCTCTGTGAGCGCGCCCCGCCCTCCCCAGGGTCCGAAGGGTCAGGGGTCAGTCTGCGGCCGCCGCCTCACCAGTTGGTGAGCCTCGGTCCCGAGTCGGGCCTCCCTCTGCCGGGCGCCCCGTGGGCAGGGAGAGCGGCGCCTCCGTCGCTGGTCCATCCCTCGGCAGGGCCCCCCCACGTTTCACGTGGAATCCGCCCCCAGAAACCCCCAGGGGCCAAGAGCAGGTTCCTCAGAGTAGGGCAGGCAGGTTTCTTAGGGGGTAAACCAGGCCCCCAAGCTGAGATCGGGGCGCCCCACCAACTCCCCGGTCAGCAGTCTCATTAGGCCCCCCCGTCCGCCGCTTCAGTGAGCGCAGGGAGGAGGTGACTCCATGAACCTGTCGGGTCGTTTGTGCCCAAGCTTCTCCCGCACACGCAGGGCCCGGGTGGGGGTTCCCAGCCGACGTGAGGCCCTGTGCTGGTTGAGAGAAGAGCAGGGACCCTCAACAGCTGGGACTCGGACCCGCCCGCCCTTGGACCGACCAGGGCGCTCCCCGAGGGGGCGTGGCCGGTCCGGCTGCGGAGGGCCAGACCCCCGCCCCTGCGGCCACCTTCATTCACAGGCCGGTGGGGCACCTCGCGCCCTGGCCTCCCCGTCCAACTGCGACGTAACTGTTCCTCTCAACTGTCCTGAAGAGGGAGCCGGCGGCATTGCCCCTCTTTCCCAGAGGAAGCTGGGGACCAAAGACGCTAAGCACAGCGAGCCAGGGGCAGCCTCTGACCGCTGCCCCTTCAGCTCCCAGCTCCGCCCCCCCGTCCCCCAGGGAGCCATTAGGCCAGCGCCCCGTGGAGCGGCCTCCGCCCTGGACGCCACGCATCGCCGTCCTGGGCCCGAGCTGTTGCTCGCGGACCTCGCGCTGCGACTGTTCTGTGCCTGCCGTCCCGGGGTGTGCCACCGCAGACTCTAAACGCCCCCCCGGGCCTTAGACCCAGAGCCACAGTCCCTTCCCCTGCCCCTGGCCTCCGGCCTCCGGCCTCCGGGGCTGGAGCCCCGCGAGCGGCCGGCCGGGTCCGGAACACCTGTGCCTTGTCGAAAGGGAAACAGGTGACCAGCAGCAACTTCCCTGGGGCACGGCGCGTCCTCGCGGGGATGCTCGGGGCCTCTTGACCACACAGTTTCTAATCTCCAAAGGCGCAGGTGCGTGTGCACCCAAGTGTCTGTTTGATGTGCGTCGCCCCCGCTGGGCCGCCTCCGTGGCCCTCATTTGCCTTTGCCCCTGACATGACCTCTTTTTTGTCTCCTGAACAGTCCCCGAAGTCACCCCAGCCAACGTCAGTGGCGGAGGAGGCAGCAAGTCGGAGCTGGTGATAACCTGGGAGGTAAATGAGCCGCAGCCACAGGGAAGCTGCAGCCGTCCGGGCGGCCTCCCCGTGTCCTCTGCGGACACGTCGCTGGGAGGGTCCCCCGCTGTGGTAGCCGCTAGCACCCATGGGCGTGCGCACCCTCCCTCCGCAGAGCTCATGGCCAGCAGGGCAATGCAGCGCTTGCCCATCGATCGTTAAGTTTCAAAACAATCGTGAAGAGGGGGCAGTGTTCCAGAGGGTTCTCCATGTTTTCCAAGGATTCTGGCCAACAGCCCAGATGTTGAAATCTTGCTTTCAGCCCAGGCCCCCGCGCGGGGGAGGGGGGGTGCTCCACCTCCAGCCCCGCCTCCAGCTCGGAAGGGGCAGGTCTGGCCGGAGCCAAGGGGCTCCCTGCCTCTGTGGGCGGGCCTTCGGTCTGTGTGGCCCTGGGGGAAGAGTTGTAGCGGATGGTACCTGTCGGAACCGTTGGGTTTTGCATCCCCTACCCAGCGAGCGTCTCATAGTCATTCCCAGCTGTCTCAGAACGGGGTCTGAGCCCCGCCGTCCGCTGCCGGTGTTTGCTGAGGTCTTTGAGCCGTGTCCCACGCCCCGAGGCGGATGGCCAGCCCAAGGGTCTTGGCAAAACCCAAAATGAGTTGGGGGGAGGGGCGGAGAAACTAGACAGGATGTTTGGTTGGCAGGATAAAACCATTTTAGCACTTGAATCCAGTGCCCGCGGTCCTGGAAACCTCTCCCTGACCGCCTCCCCCGCCCCCAGACGGTTCCCGAGGAACTGCAGAACGGCCGCGGCTTCGGCTACGTGGTGGCCTTCCGGCCCTACGGCACCGTGATCTGGATGCTGACCGTGCTGGCCTCGGCCGACGCCTGCAGATACGTCTTCAGGAACGAGAGCGTGCGCCCCTTCTCCCCGTTCGAGGTCCGAGTGGGCGTCTACAACAACAAAGGCGAAGGCCCCTTCAGCCCCATCACCGTGGTCTACTCTGCGGAAGAAGGTAGGGCCGCCGCTGCCCGGGCCGGGTCGCCTGAGCCGCCCGCGTGTCGGCTGCAAGACGTGCAGTCACCGAGCGCTGCGTCTCCTGATTTGAAAAAAGGGCGACGTGAAAACTGGCTGGCTGTGCGCCACCAGGATCCTCGGAGGACAGAGACCTCCTGCGGGCCCGTGACCGAGCCCATCGCCGAGGACCGAGCCGGCAGGGCCACGCGCCGCCTTCCTGCCTGTGAACGGGGCGGCATCGCCTTCCGAGGAAGCCTAGCCTCTGTCACCCCGTTAGCTGCCTCTCGCCGTTTTGTTTTTATAAAGCATGAGGCACGGACCACTTACTCGGTGTCATTAAGGATGAGCCTCCACACGGTGTGGTCGCCCTCATGCGTGTCCCCAGCGTCGCCGTGTTTAGGGTCCCCACACACCGTCTCCGCTATCCCTGTGCCCCCCACACGGTCTTTGTTGCCCCGTGACTGTGTCCTCCCTGTGTCAAAGGGCACGTCCACAGTGACACCGTAGGAAGGCGTCTGACAGCCGAGTCTGGTTTGGAGCGGGGGCGGGGGGGGGGGTGCAGCGGGTTCTCCCGCCCAGGCAGCCCCTGAAACGGCAGCCCCCGCCCGCTGGCCCCCGCCCAGCCTGCACTCGGCCCCCGCCCAGCGCACCCGGGGCTGCAGCCGCCCCCGAGGACGGCCGTCACCCGGACGAGCTCGAACCCCTGTGTGCGCGCCCCCTCTCCGAGCATCCCCCGTCTTGCCCACTGTGATTGCACACGCGTCCTCCCGGTCTCGGCCTGAAGGCCCAAGGCCGCCTCTCGGTCCCCAGGCCAGCTGAGTTCCGCCTGTCACCTTCCCAGCGTCCTCTACGGGCGTGCTCGTCGCCACGTGTTATAAATTTTGAATGTCAATTTTACATCCTCTCTACGGCGAGCCTCCGGAGGGCCCGCTGTGCATCCTTGACCTCCGCGTCCCCAGCGTCTAACCATGTGTGACACACAGCCCTCCATAAATACCGAATCCGTGAACACGTAATAGGGTCATTTATCGTTACAGCGAGACCGAGTCTTAGAGGCGTCCCGGTCCAGCGTCTTCCAGAAAGCGGGGGGCGTGTGTGCCAGAGGGTGCTCCCAGGGGGCCTGTAAACTTCTAAGAACATTCCGTAGTCCCACCTGGATGGGCATTGCATTAGGAAAAATCACAGCTCTGAAAGCAAAACCAGGATTTCACGAGTATTAGCGCTCGCGACGTGGCTAGGTTTTTCTTTAAGAAAGACCACTGAAAGGAATACAGTAACATATAAAAATGGTACAAAGTTTTGGCAGAAATCTGGCAAAAACAACTGGAATTTAGGCAACAGTCTTGGCCTAGACTCTTGAGTGCAGCCGAGGAGGCTGAGGCCCAGGACAAGGGGGGACTTGTCCAGGGCCACACGGTTTGCTGTGCGGAACTCGACGGTCACCCGACGCTCCTGGGTCTCGGTCGAGGCAGTTGACTGTCTTGTCTCCCTTCCCTGTCACAGCCTTAACCCAGGGCCAGGACGCTCGCTTGTGACACTTGTTAATTTAGAAGGACAGTGTTAAATGACACGCGGGCAGCCCCAGTGACCGGCCCCCGCGTACCCCACTGACCCCCACTCACCACCCCCCGAGGCTTTGGGCAGGTGTCTGCATCGCGGCCTCTGTGCCCGGACCCCGGCGGTCAGCCATGGCCGCTCCGTGAAGTCAGGGGCCACTCCGCCCCGGGCTCTCTGCCCGCACCCGGCATCTGTCCGGAGGCAGCTGACAGTCGTGCCCTTCCCCCCCGCACAGAACCCACCAAACCACCAGCCAACCTCTTCGCCAGGAGTCTCTCTGCAACAGACATCGAAGTCTTCTGGGCCTCCCCCAAGGAGAAGAACAGAGGACGGATACAAGGCTATGAGGTCAGCCCCGGGCAAGCAACCCCTCCCCGCTGCGGCGAGCCCTCCGAGACCCGCGTGCCTTTGGAGGCGTTGGTTTTGGGGGCCCGGCTTTTGCGGGAGCCTTCCTGGGGGCAGAGAACGTCTCCCCGTGAGGCTGGCTTTTGAGGGTGCCCTTAGAGAGGTGTTTCAAAATGCATGCAGGCCCGAGCGTTCACATGAGTGTGGTGCTTGGCACGGTGAGCGTGGACTCAGATGTCCCCAGAACCACGTGGGCTCAAAACAAAGGTTGAGGGAAGGGCAGACAGTGCCAGCGCGGTGGCAGCGATGTGCCACCTCACCGTGGCATGAGAGCCCGGGGGCCCTGCCGCCGTGGGCAACGGTGCAGGGCACGCAGGCCCCTCGGCTCTGACAGCGCCGCCTGTGAACCCTCACAGGAAGCCGGCTCCGCCGTAAGAGCCGGCACGGGGAGGCGTGTTGCCTGAGGACCGTGGACATAGCCCCGGGCGCAGGATTTCCAAGGTCTTCCGTTTTATTTCCTCAGGTTAAATACTGGAGACATGAAGAGAAGGAAGAAAACGCTCGAAAAATACGGACGTTCGGAAATCAGACATCGACCAAAATCACCAACTTACAAGGCAGCGCGCTGTATCACTTAGCTGTCAAGGCCTATAACACAGCGGGGACCGGCCCGTCCAGTGCTACCGTCAACGTGACGACCAGGAAGCCTCGTAAGAACCACGCTGCGCAGAAGTGCTTGGGAGGTTCCTCAAACGTATCCCAAGTTCCTTCCCCCCGTCCCCATGATCACTTGCACAGTAATTGTATCATTATGTGGATTCACACTTGCCTTAGCGGTGCAACAGACCCTTTCTGAACACCACGCGAAATGCATTGCTCAGAGGACAGAAAGACCCGTTTTTCTCGCACTGCGAAGGGCAACGTCTTTTAGCTTCCAATGTTAGGTGACCACTGAATCGTTTCCCATCTGCGGCGCGGCTGTCGTCCGGCGTTAGGGACCTTGGGGACACCCGTTAGTGCAACAGTCCGTTAAATTGCCTCCGCGCTCCACGTCCGGTACGGAGGTGGTCCTCGGAATCCACGGCAGCTTAATGGCCTGTGCTTCTGTGCTTCTTAATTTTCCTGTAGCGCCAAGCCAGCCCCCCGGGAATATCATATGGAATTCGTCGGACTCCAAAATCATCCTGAACTGGGATCAAGTGAAGGCACTGGAAAACGAGTCGGAGGTGAAAGGCTACAAGGTGGGTCGCTTCTTGTTTTGCCAAGGCCGTTAGCGGGGGCCTCCCCTTCCCACGAAGCACGGGGACCGTGGCCCCCCCCAAACTCTTCAGGACTCGCTGCCCCGCGGTGTTCGGTCTGCGCTTGGTCGATGGTCCGGGGCAGCGGGCCCGGGTTTGGACAATCGCCTAAACGAGGCGCAGGCAGAGCCGGCCAGAGGCGGCCGGCGGCCCCGACGTGGGGCCTGCCAGAGACCGCGCGGGGCCTTGGACGCGTCTGCTCTCCGCTTCCTCTCATTCTGGCCTTGGTTGCGCTTTTCCCGCGCCCACAGTAGGGACCTCTCAGCACCGCCAGTGGCGAATTGCAGCCGTGCTTGTCCCCAGAGTTAGGAAGACATACTCACAGAGAAAGCAGCAAGGATTGTTTTTTCCCCCAGAAAATTCCTTTGCCCGATCCCGTAACGCCAGCCTGACTTCAAAGAGCTAGAAAAGAAGGTGTGTGGGGCCCAGACGTCACATTAAAAAGAGTTAAATACCCTGCCAGTGTTCTCGGGTCTCTAGCTGCCGCCTAAAACCCACCCTAAAAGGCAGGGCTCACACCAAAACTTGCCGTTTTCTGGGCTGGAGTGGACGTCTGCACGGCAGACGGCCTCGGGGCCGGGCGGTCAGCACAGCTCGCTCCCCTGGCCTCGCCCCGTGTCCCCGCGGGGCCCGCGCGGGCGGCTGAGCGCGAGGTTGCCAGGCGTCCTGCGTGGCTGCTGGCTCCACGAGGGAGGAAACCCGCGCAGCCTGTCTTCCCGCAGCTGCAGGCAGGATGGGCCACGGCCGGCGGCTCAGCTCAAAGCGAGGGAAACGGGTTCTTCCCCGTGGTGCGAGCGCCCGGGGGTGCACGAGGGGCAGCTGTCGGGGACCCGTCTGCAACCGCAACGCGCACGGAGGAGGCTTTAGCTGGGAGGCCGGCGCCAAAGGCAAGTGAGGAAGAGAAGGGCCTGCAGATGTCAGGCTGGAGGGCAAACGATCCTTGGAGGCGCGGCGGCCACTTCAGACGTCGGAAGGGCCGTTAACGGAGTCAGAATCGCTGCTCAAGCTCCCGGGGAGGGCGCTGGGGCCGCCCGGGAAAGGCAGCGTGGCGAGGAGTGTCGGCTGAGCCGCTGGGCAGAGCCAGGTGGCCGCCCAGTGAGGCACTAGGAAGGGACAGTGTGTGGACGAGGAAGTTGCGCGACTCTGTGAGTTCCTTCCAGGCCCGAACGTTGGGAGGGAATGGCTACAACGCAGTCCCTGGGCTGCGTTGACAAGGCCCTCGATGGCCAGTGATTTTACATTTCTTCTGACGGGGTCCGGTGGCTTGAGCGCCGGCCTGCACACCAAAGGGTCACTGGTTCGATTCCCAGTCAGGGTGCAGGCCTGGGCTGCGGCCCGGTCCCCAGCAGGGGGCGCACGAGAGGCAACCGCACATCGATGTTGCTCTCCCTCTCTTTCTCCTTCCCTTCCCCTCTCTAATAATCAATAAATAAAATCATCCAAAAAAAAAAAAAAAACCAGAGAATTTCCAGGCACCTTCAGTGAGTGGTCCCACAGTCTTCATTATTAAAAAAAAAAAAAAAATTGTAGAAACCAAATCTATGATTTTATAGTTTTCAGATAGAAGAACTTAATCAAAATGTTCCGGCGCAGTGAGAATGGTCTTCCGTCGGCCCTGGAATCGGTGGTAAATGAGGGGCCCGCAAAGGCCTGACCCCGGGGCCCTCGGGACGGATGGAGCTGCCCGGGCAGCCACGTGGCCGGAGGGGACGGGCGTCCGCGGGGCCAGCCCGCCGCTGCCCAGTCGCCCTGGAAGCAGTGGGCGGGGACCTGCGCCTCCTGGAGATGGCGGGAGAGGGGATTTATTTAAAATGCCCCATTTCACAATGTTGAGAGTGCAGCTGGCCTGGTTTCACTTCTGAGCAGCGCCGGGGGCAGTGCCGGCGAGCCAGGGCGGTCCGCAGGCTGCGATCAGCGGGTCGCTGGGCGGCCCCTTCCCCCAGAGGTGCCGGGAGCAGCAGGCAGGGAGCCCTGCGGGCCCCGGCGAGGGGCCTGGGCCACGGGAAGTCGCTGCCCCGGGCGTTGGCGTGGGCGGTGGTGGAGCTATGAGGCGATGAGGCGAGTTTCTGAGCCTCCCTCCCGCCCCTCCCCGCGCTGTGGGCCGTCCCCCCTTCGCCTTTGCCGCTCAGGGTCCGTGCTCGGCAGGGAGAAGCCCTCCCTGAGAACCTCTCCCAGGACAGGAGAGGCGTGGGGCTGGCGGGGCGGGAAGAGGGAGAGCCGGCGGGAAGGCAGACCTTGGCTGCCAGGGCAGGGGACGCCCCGAGTCTGTCCCCCAGGAGGAAATGGTGGCCTCGTCTTGCATGGGAGGGATGTAAGTTAACGTCCTGAAATGCCAGGGAAGGAACGGCACCTCACCCATTTCAGGGGGATTCATGAATTTCACTTGTGTTGGGTTTGTCTGGCATGAAAGAGCGGCCGTGTCTGTGACCTCAGCTGATCAGAATCTCTCCTGGGGGTTCGGGGAGGAGGGGCTCATCCTGTGACTCTCAAAACACGTCCTCCCCAGGGGCAACGGGGCCGCCTGGGAGTGTGGTAGAAATGCCGATTTTCAAGCCGCCCCAGGCCCCCAAGTCAGGAGCTGAGGGGCAGGGCCCAGCTGTCCTGGTTTGAGGAAAACTCCAGGTCTGATAGGTGAGGCCCGGCCGCGCTCGCCTGGCCTGAGGGTGTTTGCGCCGGCGCCCAGCCAGGGGCCCCCCGCCCCGCGCAGGCAGACGGACTCGGGGCCGCGGGAGCGCGGCTGGGGCCGGGTCCTCTGCGGCGGGGACTGTCCTCCGCGTCACAGGGGGTTCTCCTGGCCCGACCCGCCACGGCGGTAATGCCTGCTTGGACGACCGAGCATGTCTGAGGCGTGTGGAGGCTGCCAGGTGTCCCCTGGGGGAAGAGCACTCCCCCCACCGCCATCGAGAACCCGCCTGGGGCCGGAGCTTCCTACTGGGCAGGCTCCCTGGTGCCCCGAGGGTCAGACAGAGAACCAGGACCCCCCCGCCGGGGCGTCCGTGTTAGCGTCAGGGCGGCGAGGGGCGGGGGACAGCCACCGGGGTCTGAGGCCAGGAGCCCTCCCGGAGCCCTGGGCCTCGGTTTCCCCGTCTGGGGGAAGGAGCCCCCCGGCGTGGCGGACGCTGGGACGCTGAGACGGTGAGCCCTGGCGACGTGGGTGAGGCGCGTGGCGCAGGGAGCAGGGCCCTTCTCTGGGCCTGCGTGTTGTCCCCGCTCAGCGCTGCTGACAGCGGAGGAGGCAGTGCCAGGCGGGGGCCGGTTCTCGGGAGAGGGGCCGTGCGCCGTGCTCTGTGGGGCCGGTTCCACCCCGTCCCTGGCGCTGGCTCAGCAGGGGGGCCACCCACCCAGGGCACACCTGGGGCAGCGGCGGGGGCGGCGAGGAGGGGGGCCTCGGGGGTGGGGGGCGCCGGTGCCGGTTACAGACACTCCTGAGCGAGGCACCACCGCCTGGCCTCCCGCCCTCCTACGGCGCCCGGGGAGGAAGGGGCCGCCTCGGCCTTCAGAGTCAGAGCCCCTCTCCGGGCGGACGGGTCCCAGGTCCGGGGGTGTCCGGCACTGGTGCTGGTCGCCAGCCCATGCCTCTGCCTCTCCCGAGCACGGCTCCGCCTCCTGCTCGCGCCGAGCCCCCGGGGGCCGTTTCTGCACACGTCCCGACAGCCGGGCCCCTCACGGCCGCCTGTCCTGCGCCTTCCGGAAAACACCCCGAAAGGTGGCTGCTCTGGCCCTCCCCAGACAAGGGAAACGAGGTCCCGCGAGGTCACGTTGCGAGGACCGCCGTCACCCAGCAGCCAGGCCTGCCGCGATGCCGAAGCCCCTCAGGGTCTGTGAGTTCCTCACGCCCTCGAAGAGGGGCTCGCTTTCCCAGGGGCGCCCCCTGGACCCTCCTCACGGGGAACGGGGAGGCGACCGCGGCCAGGCCCGTCCACGCCTGAGCCTTCCCGGTGCGTGCGGGCGGCCTGACCACCCCGCGGCAGTGCGGCGCCGGGGCCCCCGTGAGGACCGCAGGTGACGCCTGCCCCCCGTGTTGGCAGGTCTTGTACAGGTGGAGCAGACACGGCGGCACATCCGTCATCGAAACCAACCAGACGTCGGTGGAGCTCGCTCTGCCGCTGGGTGAGGATTACATCGTAGAGATCAAGCCCTTCAGCGACGGCGGCGACGGCCACGCCAGCGAGCAAATCCGCATCCCAAAGATGACAAGTAAGGACGTGTCCCCTGCTCCCTGCCCGCCCCTCCTCGCGGCTGCGCAGCGAGTCCAGGCGGCCCCGGGGCTCGGCCGGGCCCCCAGAGACACGCAGCCACAGCAGGGCGCGCCGTCCCCAGCCTTGGCCCGCGTCTGCCGGTCACGGGCGGCTTCCCGCGAGAGGCCGCTTGACTGGTTGTGACCGATGGAGTCCGTCCCCAGTCAGGAAGCCAGGCTGAGGCAGCCCCAGGTCGGTGGCCCCGGTGGAGCCCCGGGGTCGCTCGGCGGTCACCCCAGAGCGTAGCCCAGAAAGTTGAGAGCGTGACTCTCTCAGGAAGGCCAAGCAGAGGGCTTGACGCTCCAGTGACACAGTGCGGCTCAGCGTGTCTCCCGGAAAGTACCGAAAGCTTGACGCTTAATTTGGAGGGGGCACGTAACACGGGAACATAAAGGCACACGCCTGCGTATAGTCGGGACCGTCGTTCACGGGGGTGAGCGTGTGAGAACACAGGGGGGGCAAGGGTGGGTGCGCCGCTGCGAGCGTGCGATACACGGTTGGTTCTTGTATTATTATTCATCGTTACTGCGTTATTTTCTGTAAGAATAACTACGAACCTATTTTTGCCCCACTCTCTCTGTGTTTTTGAACAAATACCTTCATTCCTATTTTTCACATGTTTTGTTTGCAAACATCTCCGCCTGCAGCATATTTTTTTGTTGTTGTTGAGTGATTTCATTTATCTAAAGAAAAACAGAGTAGGCAAACTCAGAGACAGATGCGTGGCGGGCCGGGGCCGGCCGGGGCTGGCCGGTGGAGTGCGTTGCGGCCTGGCGGGAACTGGGCCTCCAGCTGGGATGACAGGAAAGTTCTGGAACTCGGCAGGAGTGCTGGTTGCTCCGGGTGTACACATGGCCTCGCCCGGGCCTTTGGGTTCGGTAAGAGGTTCGACAGGGCTGGGGGTGGAAGTTTCCAGGCTGCCCGTGGAGAGAAGGCATTTTCAGTCACGGGCAAAGCCTGCCCCACGGAGTCCTGAGTTCCGTCCCGTCTGCGAGGGGTCCCCCAGGTGGTTGACCAGGCGCGGACAGGGCCTAGTTACAGCGAAGTCGCAGCGAAGCACCACTGAGCAGCCGTAGCTGCACCTGCACCACCGGGCGGCCGCCGGCAGGAGAGCAGTGCTCGGGGGCCGCTGCGCCCTCAGCCTCCCTCCCCTCCGCGGGGCTTCCCCCGGCCTTTGCTGACGTTGGCGGAAGGACAGGACGGGGGCGCCGGGAGAGGTGACCCAAGCTCCTCCAAGCCACACGGCGAGCCCGGAGCGTTGTCCCATCTCCGGTGGAATTTTCGTCCACGGCACCTCTTTGGCACACAAACACTCGGGGCGTCTTTGTCTTTTAAAACTCGGAGGAGCCTTGGCCCCTGCACCGCGCTAAGCCATCGGCTCCCACTTCCGCCGAAAGGGGCCCCGGGGAGACGCAGGCGTAGCCTCCAGGCCGCGGACGCAGCGAGGCCGGGGTTTGCTGCGTGCGCGCCTGGCCTCACGCTGTCTTGTCGTGCGAGGGCTGGGCTTCCGTCAGGGTGACGGACGGCTCTCAGCTGAATTCGTTACAAACCCAGGCTGCGAGCAGCCCGTTGGCGTGATCGCTAGGGGAGGAGGAGGCCGCCGAGAGCAGACAGCCCCCGCCCTCCCGGGAGCCCCCGTGTGCGGGCCTCGCGGCCTCGCATCCCACGGGCGCTCGAGCGCCAGCTGGTAGCCTCTTCCTGAGGAGAACGGAAGACCTGTCGGGAAAGGTTTAAGGAGGATTGAGTTCGGGGGTGCGGGGGCGATAAAAGGGACGTATTTAGACAGACGTGGGCATGAGTCCCCATCCAGTTCCTTATGACCCCTCAGCCCAGACGAGTGACCTTACTTCTCGGGGCCCCGTGTGCCCCCTGTTAAACGGCGTAACAACACCGGGCGTAACCTCACAGGGCTCAGTGCACGGCCCAAGGACCACGTGCAAAAGGAGGCAGCAGTTTTTACTCAGCTGCACCACCGACATATCCTAAGGGGCCGTAGTAGCACGGGCTGCCCCCAAGCCTCCTCTCTGCGGGGTGTGGGCGGCCTCGCCTGGCGGACCCCGAGCCAGCGGCGCCCAGGACCTGCCGCCAGGCCGCGCGCAGGGCTGACGTTTCGGCCGTCACGCGGTGGCGTTTCCAGTAGCACCCGCAGGTCCCCCCGGCCCCCCCCCCAGGTCCCCGTCCCCGAAGCCCCGAGCCCTCGCTGCCTGCGGCGGCCGGCGGCCGGCGGGGGAGGGGCGCCGTCGGTGACCGGCCTCTCTCTCCGCAGGTGCGTCCGCCCGCGGCGCGGGGCCCTCCACTTCGAACGCCTGCGCGCTGTCCGCGCTGAGCACCATCGTGCTATCGCTCACAGCCCGGCCCAGCCTATGACGCCCGCCGCGCCGCCCCGCACGCCGCACGCAGGCCCTGGCCGGGGGGTTCCGACGACGCCCAGTGCTAAGCAACGTGGTTGTTGGAGTACATCTTATTACTGGGGGGGAAAAAATGTTTTTGCTTCTTTAGGAATGGCATTCGACAGAACTTCCTCAAAGCCACTCGAGCTTTGTCCGCGGTTTCTCTGGAAACTCCGCAATGCACTGAAGACATCTGTAATACGATGTTACCAAAGCAGTTTACATATGTCCTTATATGCATATTTTTATTATATATTTAGTGTTTTATAGAATTTTTTAAAGTTAACATGAAATGTAGATATTAATTTTTTCCTCTGCTATACAATGCAATGGGCACCACAGTCATGCAGTTATGGTTTGGAAACGTTTCCTTTCGAGGTGGAGTGGGAAACTCACCCCGGTAAATAAATTGTAAACCCCTTGTCCAGTTGTACGCGGATGGAGGGCAGGCGGCCGAGACCGGCTCTCCGGCCCCCGGCTGCTGACGGCAAGCGACCCTTCGGGCGGCTCGCGCGCCGGGCCGAGCCCTTCGACACGGACGCTGTGTTTTTCTGCCCTGTTGTGAATTGCGTCGTTCAACACAGCCTGAGATGGTTTCGGGAATGGCTACAAGTTCAAAACCTGAACTAACTGCCCAAGAGGTACCTTGTGCAATACTCTTGCCCTGAACTTAGCATGGTCTACAGTAAACCGCCCCTTCCATGCGAGTGACTTAGCCTCGTCTCCATAGCAGTTCTATCTTAGGCATCACACCTGAAGTTCATAGCTGGTAATAACATAGACCAAAAGTTACTATAGTCCACTGAGTCTGTCAGAGGCTACAAGGTAATTTTGCTCTCTTTAAACGTATCTGTTTGAATGTACATTTTTAAAGCAAAGGTAACTCTCTGTTCATGGATTCATAATTTGTTTCCAGGATTTCTTATATAGAGTATGTGTATCTCTTTAATAACAGAGCCCTTCTTTGGAGTCAAAAGCCACGCCTGGCGTTGGGCCGATCTCTCCTCCCTCGGCAAGCGGTTGCTGCCCCAGAGGCCGCCCCAGAGTTTGCCCCGTGACTCCAGAGAAGGCGCTCAGCGCCTAGTCCGGTATCTCAATGCACCTCCTGTTCCGCAGTCAGTAGCCTAGAGGCTTTATAAAGTTTGCCTTCTGAGTCTTAAATTCACACATGGGAAAACGACAATATCAGCAAAGCCGCATTCTTACGAAAGTGCTGTTTGCCACAGTGGGGGAGGGTTTGCAGCCCACACCGGCGGACCAGCGGATCTAAGAGGCCGTGACATTTTCTGCACAAATTTCCATGCGTGGACACGCGGCCGCCCTTCTGCTTTCTCAGAGCTCAGCCTGCCTGCAATTTGTCGCTTTTGCTCACTGACAACTCAAGTTAACTATTCAAACTTCTAGCTCTATTTCTCCGATAAAGTTGTAATCAGGATTACAATTGTACAAAAATTCCAGGGTGGCGACAGGAAAAATATCCTCAGTATTTCAAACTGTGTTCCGTCCTCAGTTTGAGATGGTTGTTACTATGTTAAAACAAAACAACATTTAAAAATCTCTCTCACACACACACCCCAAAACAATAAAATGAAAAGGAACAACACCCCAGGAAGCCCCCAACCCCAGTGTGGCTGATATTTACCAGTGACCTAGCAAGCATATGTAATCTTTTTCTAAAGGTATTGTTAATAAATATTATGTCATTTGTAAAGATACGTGTCTCTGGCGAGTGTTCTTCCTGCCGGTCGCAGGGGATGGGCCCGCCCGCCCTGTGCTGGCCGCGGTGGGAGGCCCGAGCGGGGCCCCGAGCTGCCCCCCGGAACTGAGGCCCCCGCAGACGCCACGTCAGACCCGCAGCAGCGTGCCCTGAAGGTGGGGCCTGAACCCTTCCCCGCGGGGAGCCCAGCCTCTTGTGTATCTAATTAGGGTGCCCGCCAGCTGAAGGGGTTCCCCAGCCCCGATGTTAAAAGGAGAAAATCTGAACGTGCACGGTTCAGGCTCTTTCAAATCGATGAGCAAGCGACCCGGGGCCCCAGCCACGCCGAGCCTTCCCAGGCGCCCGAACGCGGCTCGCGCTCTGTCTCACCTCTGTGCCTTCCGGTCACACGCTGCCCCTTCCCGCAACGACCCTCCCAAGCCCTGAGTGTCCTCGGCGGTGGAGCCTCCCTCCGAGCGAGCTGCTGGCCCCTCCGGTCCCCCTCCCGGCAGGAAGAGTCAGGTGTGACCGCAGGAAAGGTCTCGTGCCGTGACCTTGCATTCTCAGCTCCTGTACTGTGACTCCGCTGTCCTCGTGCGTCTGCTGAGTATCCCCCTAGACTGTAAGCTCCTCGGGGCAGGGACGTCTGTCCGCCTGCCATGTACACTCCACCGTGCCTAGCACAGTGCCTTGCAATAAATGATCGTTGATGAATCGACTGAAGGGGTCTTTGAAGTAGCGTTCTGCCTCCGCGGCCCGGCTGGGTGCGCCAGCCAGGGAAGGCGCCCCCCCGCCCCCCGCGCCCCGCACCGCGAGGCGACGAGAAGCGTGAGCCGGCCTGGCTTCCGGCTGCAGCCTTGGGAAGCCCCGGAGCCTCTCAGCACCACGTCTGGAAGCTCGGGCCCTGGATGAGCCGAGTCCGCCGGGGCTGCAGGCGCGTGAGAAGGTGCCATCGGGGTCCCTGCGCCCACACGTGTCCGCCGGCGGCTTCTGCGGTCCTTTCAGGTCGGGTCCCCTGGTGGCCCGCCACAGAAGCAGCCCTGGCTGACCCCTGCCAACGCCAGGGATGACACGGGTCCACTGCACGCTGAGCCACCAAGCCCCACGCGAGGACACAAGCCAGGCCCCGCCTCAGAGACCAGGCCTCAGGGTCCTGGGAAAGCCTTTCCGCGGTGCCGTGGGGGTGATAAATCAGCTGTTCCCAGTTTTGATCCCACTCTGCTCAGTATCCAAACTCCTCGAAGGGACGGCTTGGCCCATCCTGTGTCACAGGGTCAAGCCCTGGGTGGCACCAGCCTGCGCTCACGGGGGCGGGAGGTCAGGTAGAGGAACACTGAGGGGCTGTTTCCGGAAGGCGGCATAGTGGCCGCTGGGAAGGTCTAAGCAACACGTGTACGAAGCCCGGCCGCCCGCGGGGCCCCGCTCAGATCAAGGGCCCTCAGCGGGCTCAGGCAGCCCGGCCCGTGCTTGGAAGGGCCTGTTGGCTTGCTCCCTCCGCCCAGGGGCTCCCCCGCCCCGGCCCCGCTCGGTGGGTGGTCCTGTGTAGCAAAACGGTGCCGGGGGAGCTTCTGTTCCGCCAGGGAACTGGATTCGTTGTCTCGGTGTCCGAGTCACGAAGCCGCAGCGCCCCGGGCAGCGCGGTGCCCTTCCACGGGGCAGAAGGCGCGGGGACGAAGGCTTCGGCCTCCAGGTGAGCCCGGGACCCCCCAGCCCGTGACATGGGCACAGCCGTGGGCGCCCATCGTAACACAGAACAGTCACACTGTTCCTGTGGCCAAACGCGTGGTTGTCTACCCCGGGGAGCGATGCTCGACCCTCAGCAGCCGCCCCCAGGTCACCCTCTGTGCTGACCTGCGCAAAGGCGCCCGGAGAGCGCGGGGCTGCCCAGGGTCCGCAAGGAGCGCACGACCAGCCGCCAACGCCACCTCACATTAAAGGCCGGCGGTGCAACCTGGCAGCAGGCGATCTGGACGCTTGTCCACACTGTGGCACCATGGGTGGCCCGGGTCTCTGTTATCACAGAAAATCAAGGAGGTACGGTGCTCTCCAGTTGTTACAATTATCGGGGTGGCCAAAACGTCCGTTTAGTTTTTTCTGTAAAGTAAATGACCTATTTTTTCCTTTTCACCAATCGCTTTATTGATTTGGCTATTTTGAGGATGTCAGCTCTCTCCCGGGTGGTAGAACGTTGATTATTCTCAGTTAATGTCTCGGTTTTGATCACTATGCTTTGCTGGAGCAGCATCCAGCAAAATCTCCAGCACGAACCTCCGCAAACCACTTTTGCCACGTTCGCTCAGTCACAGCACCTTCTCCATACCCTGCACAAATCTTTTTCTTGCGTTTCCGTTACGTTTTTACCTTTCTTGAAATAATAAAGTATAATATGCTGAAAATGTTGCGTATTTTCTTCCATCTTCAACATTACAATGGCTACACAAAAATCCGCCAATTTGGATAATTTTTTTTTCAGTGCACGCTGCTGTGCCAGCTGCCACAATACAATCTAACAAAATTGTTTCCAATGAAGTTACAGACAACTAAGGGCTACTCGAGCCTTCTTACAGAAAAAGCCAAATGGACTCTGGCCGCCCTTGTGACAGAGGAGTTGGCCTGTCCCTGTCCACCCCAGACATCCCCGGAGTGACTCCAAGCGGCAGGCAGTGGGGCCCCCCCGGCAGCCGGCCTCTCGCGGGGGTGGATTCTGGCATCTGACCGTGGGGGGCGGCGCCTCTTGTCACTCTTGTCGCCTGCGGAGCCTGAATACACAGCCCCCGCCCCCGGCCACGAGCCAGTATTTGTCACATCAGTCGCTGCTCCTCGGGCAACGGAGACAATCAGCCGGGCCACCCTTCGGTCCCTTTCCCTGGCAGTTTTCCACTGCTGACTATCAGTACTGATACTTGATCATTTCTGTAACGGGACGCATAGAAGCATTTAATAATAGGAAGTTAACAAAAGGCGTTAGGCAGCAGGGCCCTCACCCGGGCGCTGGGCTTCCCACGCGGCCACCCTCGTGCTCATGTGGGAGCGAGCTCCCCTCCCCTCAGCCACGTGGAGGGCGCGTCGTCCACACCGGCTGCGCCTGTCCTCGCCTGGCCTGGCCTGGAGAGGCCTGGAGTCCTTGCCCTCCGCCTCCCCGCAGACGGACAGCCTCGGGGTCCGAGTCTGGCGTGATCTGGCCGCTGCACTCCGAGTGCCAGCCCCCAGCCCCCACCTCTGACCCTGACAAAGCTGGAGGGGAGAACATCTGTCACCGTTCTGTGTGACTTCTGGTCCCCGGCCTGTCCCCCAGCCGGGGTGTGGCTGTCGACCCGCCCCTTCCCGGCGGACCCCCGTTCCTCCCTCCTGCTCGGTGGGCTGTGCGGATGGGATGGCCCGGTTCCACCCCCCAGAGTGAACCCCAGTCCCCAGCGCACTTCCTGGGAACGGTCGGCCCCTGTCCTCCCTCTGCGGCCGGCGTGCATTGTGGGATGGAGACCGCCCTGCCAGAACGTGTGTTCGCACAGGCCAGCCCCAGGCCGATCCCAATGTCTGGGAACGCAGGGCGGAGGCGGCCTCGGCGGGACCGTCGTGGTCTCAGCGCCCAGCCTTCCACGCCACAGTCTCACCTTCATCGATGGCGAAGGGCGCAGGCCCCACCAGGAAACAGGCACGTGTAGCGTGCCTTCATCGCTCCCGAAGTACTCTTCACACTGCAAAGAGGGAGATGCGCGGTTTGTCCCCTTTTCGTTTAAGAAATGGGGACGAAGGGGCAACGTGGCCAGCCCAGTGCCAGTCAGCAGCAGAGCCCGGGCTCACTCAGACCCCTCGGCCAGTGCGTTCCAGCACCAGAGCCAGATCTCAGGGAGGGAAGGGCGAGGCAGGAGCCGGCGGGCATCCGGTGCAGCAGCAGGAGGAGCCGGGGGGGTGGCGGGTGCTCGGGCGCAGAGCTGGGAGCCCCGGCGCCGGCCGGGCAGGCACGGCTGTGGGGACCTGGGTTGCAGCACCTCAGCAAGCGGCTGCTGGCCCCCCGCGCCCCGGCCCGGTCCTCGGCACAGTGCGTGCTGGGGCCGCCAGAGGGAGGGACCCCCTAGGGCCGCGGGGGGCCAGCGAGGGTGATGCCGGAGGCTGGCACGCAGTCGCCTGGTGTGGAGTCAGACAGCAGGTGGTCACCGCGTGGAGAAACGCATGGACCGCGACGGCAGACGAGGCTGGAGCCTCCGGGGTGGGTCGGTTCTGGGCGGCGCGCCCTGCGGCCTAGCGGTCGTTTCCTGCCGCATCTGAGGCACGGAGGGCGGGGCTGAGCAGGTCGGAGGTTTGTCCGTGGTCGCCCAGCTGGCCAGGGAGGCTGGGAACCGGCGCTGGCAGCTGGTGACTCCAGGCCCCGCCCCCGAACTCTGGATACCGGCATCGTTAGGCGGGAGTGGGGGTTAGCAGGGAGATGAGACGGCGAATAGAGACAGATAATAGATGATTGATAGATAGGTAGATAGATAATTTATAGATCAATATATGTGCTAGAGATTGAAGGCGAATCGTAGACATGAGGGATGCCTGTTAGATACATACGCTGGAGATGAGAGAGGGAGACAGCTAGGCAGACGAGGTTGCATCGTTCCACAGTTAGATAGTTACACGGGTGGCGGACAGGCAGGGACACCGGCCAGCATCCCGAGAGGCTGCCCAGGGCCACTGAAACGCCCCCGGGACCGGGGCCGGGCTCGGGGGCAGGATCTGCACCCAGAGCCACACAGCCCCGGGACCGAACTCGCGGCTCCCAGGGGCCCCGCTCACGGCTTCTCTCTTTCCTGCAGCTGGGGTTGTCTCTTGCTGCTCGTACGTGACCTCGGGCGTCTCACAGCTATTTGTTCACACTTGGGCTGCGCGGCAGGACCAGGGCCGCCGCAAGAAATACGGGAGGCCCCGCTGAACTTGGATTCCACATTTTAAAATACGTGCTTAGCCCTGGCGGGTGGGGCTCCGTGGATCGAGCACCGGCCTGCAAACCGACGGTCCCCAGGTGGACCCCCAGTCGGGGCACAGGCCTGCGATGCGGGCCAGGTCCCCAGTAGGGGGCGCTCAATAGGCAACCGCACATTAACTTTTCTCTCCTCTCTCTCTCTCCCTCTTCTCTTCTCTCTAAAAATAAACAAATAAAATCTTTAAAAATATATATATAAAATGTTTTTATAGTATAACTAAGTCCCATGCCTCTGGTTCAGCATCTGTTCTTTATAAATAAAGATTTACTGAAACACAGCAGCGACCGATGCTCTCACACCTGCAAACACCCACAGCCTCACCCCAGGACTTTCCTGGTGACGTCCTCCCAGCAATTCCCCAGCCGCCGCCGCCGCCGCCGGCTTCACAGCCTCCCACCTCGCCCCGGGCAGGGCCACGCCTCCGCTTTTACTCTTAGTAAATGAGGTAGCCTGACACCACGCCTTCGCGGTGAGGGATCGCCCGATCCTAACGCCGCGCACGTGGGCGGGCACCCACCACGAGCCCAGCGGGGCCGGCAGCACGTCCACCTGGAGCCCGGGGCTGCCGGTGCCGGAGCCGGAGCCGGAGCCGCGCCAACCGTGAGTCCCTGTGTCTCTGCCGTGGTTTCCTCTGTGCGGTCGCCGCCGGAGCGCGGTCCTCCAGACCCACGCGGGGTCTGGTTTTCCAGCGCGGAGCCCGTTTCAGAAACTTGCCTGCCTTCGCACCGGCCCCTGCTCGGGGGTCGAAGCTGCAGAGCCCAGCGGGACATTGGTCTTGACACTGAGTGTCTACACATTAAATAAGGGGAGGAGGGTGTCCAATAACATAAACAACATAGTGAGCGACAGACTCGAAGGAAAGGGACCCGGGAGGCAGAGCAAGACTCCCCGGTGGCAAAGAGGAGGGGCTCAGTAGATAAAATGCCGACAGAGAGGCAAAGAGGCGACTGGCTTCTCCCTTCGAGGAAGCGGCGCAGGGCTGTGCCGGGCGGGGAGCACGGGGGTCCTCGGAACGGGCTCCGGGCGCCGCCGCCGCGCCGGTCAAAGGCGCCTGTGTTTCAAAGGAGCTTGAACTCGAAGGCAACAGGTCCTGGAAGGTTTTGGATATGGGGTGACCGGCACCTGGTGCTGCGGAGGCAGGGGCGACCGCGTGTGAGGGGTGGCGCGGAGGGGCTGCTCGGGGGTCCTGGCTGGGAGACCAGGAAGGCAGTCGGGGGGCCAGGGGCTATTCGTGGAGGCTGAGGGACGCGCCGCGCAGGCTGCAGCCTTACAGGGCTCTCGGCCGTTTACAGAGCATTGCTCACCCCGCTGCACCCACATTCGCATCCACTCCCTGAAACCGGGGTCCTGGGACAAACGAGGCTGTCTTGTTGCGTGGTGTAACATTCTAACAGAAGGGGCGGCTTCCACGGAGCCTGGGCCCCCGAACCCGATTTGCAGGGCAGGAAGGGGACAGCTCCTCGGCCTGCCCCCCGCGCCAGCCTTCGGAGGGGGCTTCCGGTTCTGTTCCCACTTCCAGCGACCCAGCCCTCCCTTGACCGGACAGCCCCTGAGTTTATTAATTCCACCCACAGAGGTCCTCCCACCTGCAGGCCCCCCACGAACACCCTGGCGTTTTAATCGGGGTGCCCCCTGCACACGCGGCTTCTCCGCAAGGCTCCAGCGGGCAGCTGTCGGCCACCAGAGCCTGCCCTCTGTCTCCCAGCCCCAGACCACGAGGCGGCGCTCGGACAGTCCCAACGCCACAGGGAGGGACGGGCGAGACCCTCGTTGGGGGGAGGGGTCTCGGAGGGGCCGGGTGTGCTCGGAGCCGGCAGCTGAAGGCTCTGAGGGGGATGTGTCCGTCCTCCGTGTCCAAGGCCCAACCAGCTTGCGGACGGTGTGTTCACTGCTCAGTGAGTGTGCACCCTCTTGGGCCCCGGAGAAGCTGGTGGCCGCTCGGATCCGGCCGCATTCTCCCGAAGCCCGGCTCCTCTCGCTTGGCCGCGCGTCCAGCCCTGCTGAGTGGGTCCGGAGCACAGAGAGCCAGGCCGCGAGGCCGGGGCCACACACGCACCTGCTGGGCTCGCCAGTCGCCTTCCCGTGAGCACCGCCTCCCTCCGCGCCCCCTGCCGCAGGGCACCGGTCCCCGCTCTGCACAAGGGGCCGGGCCGGGGAGCGAGGGGCCAAGAGGCCCGGGAGGCCTGCGTCTTCCTTGGGGTCCCTGTCCCGGACACACAGAGAGATGGACCACAGGTGGCCAGTTCCAGGGGGCCAAGCAGCCCGGGCACGGCTCCGGGGACTGAGACCCAGTGCGACGCCCCGGCGTTGGGCAAAAGCATCCGAGGGCTCCACAGAGGAGGGGCGCGGGGTGGGGCTCCCGGAGCCGGGGCGCGATCCCCGGGCGGGACCTGAGGGCCAGCGGCCCTCATGCCCGGCACACGCCCCGAGAGCCAGGCGCTGCCTCTGCCCGGTGCCAGGGGATGGCCAGCTCCCGGGCAGGCGGCTTCTTGTCCCCAGCCTCCGGGGGGCGGGGGGAGGCAGTCCCATCCCATCCCAGGTGTCCCAGCTCCCGTTAGAAGGAGACGGGCAGGAAGCAACAGGCCCGAAGGGGCTGCACGTTTGGCGGGAGTTTCCCCGCCTTGTTTCTTCAGCAGCTAGTCCTCCAACGGTGGCGTTCGCTGGAATCCCCAGCCCTCCCCCACCGGCAGCGTCCTCAGGTGCCGTGGGAACCAGCAGCAGCGGCACCTGGGGGCCCCGTAGAAACGCAGGCGGCCCGCCCCGCCCCCAGACCTCCACCAGCAGACCCCCGGCCCCCGGAATGGCCCAGCGACCTGCACTGGGATGACCCGCCAGGGCACCGTCATGCCCGCGCGGCCCCCGGCCCCGGGGTCTCCGGGGCCTGGCACGCAGCCCTTCCCTGCGCCCCTTCCTGACCTGGGGGTCACCTCTGTGGAACGGGGCGTCGCGGCGAGAGCAGGGGCAGGATCGGAGCCGGTCGAGGGGCCGCCGCTCAGGCCTCCGGACAAAGCCCCGGGCGCGTTGGCTCAGGACAGCAGGGCACCTTTATTTCTCACAGCCCCGCAGGCAGGCGGCCGGGGGTCGGGCCGCGCGGCCGGGCTTCGTGGAGCCTCCTTCCAGGTCGCAGGTTTCTCGGCTCCCCAAACGGGGCAAAGGGCGCCCTCTGGGGCCCCTTGACAGAACCACCGACCCCGCTTACGGGGGCTGCACCCCCGGGACCCGACTACCCCCGGATGCGGTCACGCGGGAGGGGAGAGTCGCAATGTGTGACTTTGCGGGGACACACACACCCCCCGCTGTGCCGTGGCCCTGTCCCCGCTCTGGCTGCAGTGAGCGTGATGGGGACAGAAAGCCCTGGACGCACCTGGCAGCCAGCGCACCCCACTCCTGAGCCGACGCCAACTGAGCCGACCCCGGGCGGCGTGGGAGTGTGTTGCCTGAGGGGTCTGAGCTCCCAGACGCCCCCTTCCCTGCCCTGAGCTCCCCTCTGCAGGGATTCCCTGTCCCTCTTGCTGCTGGTCCGCCACCCAGGACGCACCTGTGCTCGGTTCTACCCACCCACCAATCACTGGAAAGGCCTCCAACCGGGGACACGGAGGGAGGCCTTCCTGTCCGGGCTGGGCCCTGGCCAGGGGGGCGGGGGGGGGGCGGTGACCAGCAGGGGGCTCCCTAGCCTGGAGACTGCGATCCACCTGCCGCTCCATGAACAGGCGCCGAGCAAGCTGCCCCCACATCTTCGCCAGCAAACGCCGCTTCAGAAAGTTCACTCTGGATCCAGGGACCCCCTTCACAACGCAGATCTGCCCAAAGCCTTTCCTGGGGTCGTCCAGGGTCGTTTGGGTTGTCCGGGTTTCGAACCCGGTCCCCTCCTGATACAGAGTGATATTTTTCCCTTTAAGTTTTTAAATTAGTTTGCCTCAAATGATGCCTGAACCATGAGGTGCAGCTTGAGCTTCTCCCTCCTCTCTCTCTCTCTCTCTCTCTCTCCCCGCCCCCCCCCCAAAAGTATCCAAGAGCTCAGGGGTAGGAAAGACAGCCGGGAATCCCGTAGCCGGTTCCCTCCGGCTGGTGCAAAGTGCTTTCTACCTGAGGTTCTGACTTAACCAGCCACGCCCTCCGGGGCAGCCCGGAGTCACCCCAGGTCACAGCAAACCTGCCTCCTGCACAAAGATGTCCGAGGTGGGTGCTGGCACCTCCAAGACTGGCAGGCGGGGAGCGCCCCGTGCACTGGGCTGGGAGAAAGCCTGGGCGCAGCGGCCGGACTCCTTAGTCCCGCTCCCCGAGGGCGGGGACGGGCAGGAGGAGGGTCGGTGCTGCGGCCACGGTTTTGAGAGCCGCGTCCTCCGGGAGCCTCGCAGCCCCTCCGGGCCTGCGCGTCCTGGCTCCTCTCTGCCTGGAAAGGCTGCTCTGGCCCTTTTGTCCCACAGAGCCAGTGGCGCGTCCGCCTGCGATGTCACCGCCGCTGTCAGAACACGAAGTCGTCCAGGACCTCGAGCCCAGGCTCCTCCACGTAGCTTATGACTTCACTTTCTGTTTCCCCAGACCCGGTTTTCTGCAAAACAAAACATCTCCGCTAAGCGGCCTTTCATAGAGCTTCTGGTGGTCCTTTACATCAGCTTCATGTCTGTTTTGCTTTGAAAACCAGTTAATGTTCACTGAAGACAACATGGAAAATAAAGTAGAAAGAAGACAAAAAATACATGTAAACCCAGCCCCTGCCCCCCGACCGAGCACAGCCCACAGTTTCTCCTCAGCCCTTCATTTCTGTGCGTACAGTTATCTCTACAGTCGTACGAAGTCCAGTGGGCAGGCGGCCTCATAAATGGACTATATTCTGTGGGACATCGTACGGAATTTTACATGTCAGTTCACGTGCCTAGGCTGCATCCTTTCTAATAGCTCTGTCGTGCTCTGCCTGCCAGTCACATTTGTGATGACCAATATGGGCGATTATAAATAGCACTGATCGGAATTAGAAAATGTGCAGCAAAAGTGACACAGTCTGGGAGGGACCGCGGTGCTCACGCTCGGCCTGCGTCTGCGCGCGCTGGCCTCCCTGCGCACCGTGCCCCGCCCCTGCCGCACCCTCCGCCTGGTGCACCTTCTGGAAGGATCCGTCTCTAGTTGCTGGCGTAGAAGCCAAGGACGGCCCGAGACCCGTCTCCAAAAAACGGAAAGCTCAGAATAAGATTTTTTTTTTCTTTTTTTACAATAAGCCTTTCTTTCAATTGCCAAAGGCAAACGTATCCCTCTTCCATCCCTCCCCGCCTCCACCCCGAGTATCTGTCCTTTGAATGTCGCAGTTTCTAGCTCAGGTCTGAACAGGCAAAAGGTTGCGAAGGACGGCGCTGGGACGCAGCGGCCGCCCAGGTCCCGGTCCTGCAGACCAGCCAGGCTCGGCGGCACGAGCCATGGCCACGGGGGAAGGCTGCCCTTCCCCAAACTGACCGTGTCCCGGGGCTTTGCCGCGCCCTCGCTGGCCACAGTGCTCAAGGCCCCCGTCACCCTGGTAGCAGAGGTCCCAGGAGCGCACCAGGCGGGCTTCCCGCCTGGAGGCAGATGCCCGGGCTCTGCCAGCAGGGGCCCCGCTGGGGCCCAGCTGTGGGCCTGGGCCCCCCGACTCTCCCAGGTGCGGCACCTGCACCGCAGCCGGTGGTGCTGCCTTTTCCCGGTTCTTCCTGCGCTCACTCTCTCCTCTCACTCTCTCTCTCTCTCTCTCCTCTTTTTTAAAAATTTTATTTACTTATTTTTAGAGAGAGGAGCAGGGAGGGAGAAAGAGGGAGAGAAACATCCATGTGTGGCTGCCTCTCACGCGCCCCCTGCTGGGGACGTGGCCCACAGCCCAGGCCTGTGCCCTGACGGGGAATCGAACCAGCGACCTCGAGGCCCGCAGCCCGGCACTCAACCCCTGAGCGGCACCGGCCGGGGCACGTCCCCTTTTTCGAATGACTCGGCAGCAGGAGGAGGCAGGGCGAGCCCGAGGGGCCTGGCGTGCTGAGAGCTCTGACGTCCGCGTTGCTGGTCCTGAAACCAGCGTCTCGGCCCCGAGCCGGAGTTTTGCACGCAGGACTTGGTGTTCCTGAACCACAGTGAAGGCTGACGCCGGTCCCCTCCAGCGGCCTGGGGACGCAGAAAGCAGCCCCCGGGGCTCTGCCGACGGCGGGCGCCAGGCTCAGATGCTGCGGGACGAGCCCAGACCAAGGGCCGCAGCCGGCCTCTCGGGGCGAGGGTTCCGCAGCGAGGGCGCCGGACGGCACAGCACAGAGGGGCCGCGAGGGTCCCCCAAGGGCCTGCTCTCCCTCCAGAGAAGCTGCGTCCCGAGAGCACACGGCCTGCTCCCCTGGCCACCCACGATGGGGCAGAGGGCGGGGTTTCTGCTTCCCCAAGGTCACAGCTTCTGGAAATGGTCCATTTGGCGAGCACTTGATTGTCCCTCGTCCCTCTCCTATCCCTACAAGGAGGCACCGACAGGTGCGTCTGCTCACGAGTGCTTTGTCAGAGAGAAGGCGAGACTTGTTAAGAAAACTGCTTGATGGGCGGCTGTGGCCTGCACGCTCCAGCCTGCGCAGCTGGCCGGGCCGGCCGCCGGGGTGAGGAAAGCTTTACTGACCCAGAACCACATGCACCACATGCGCGTCGTCTGTGGCTGCTTTCACGTGGCCGCGGCGACACTGAATAGCTGAGATAAACCATGTCGCCCTCAAATGTTTACTACCCGTCTCTTTACAGACCAGGCTCTCGCTGACCCCTGGTCTAAGTGACCGTGCAGTGCGAGGACAGGTTTCACAGCCATGTCACAAAACTGCCCCTGAAAATCTCTAGCCACCGCGGAGAGAAATGAGAGAAAAGCTACCTAAACAGGCTGACACGTCGTGTTTGCTGAGCGGAAAATTCCATGTTGCTGGGACGTCCCTTCTCCCCAAACTGACCTGTAATACCACACGGTCCTGGTCAAGATCCCAGGAGCCTTTTCTGGAGAAATTGATAAACTGGCTCTAAAACATACATGGAAATGAAAACCACCTAGAATAAGAAACACAACCCTGAAAAAACCGGTATTTGGATGCCTTACGCTACCTGGTCTCCAAGTTTACAGTAAAGTTATAGTAATAAAGACAGTACAGTATTGGCAGAAAGATAGACAGACAGACCGAGGAAACCACAAAGAGAGTCCAGAAAGGGCCACAACATACGGACAACTGACTTTTGACGGAGATAGCAGGACGGTTCCCTGGGGAAGGTGATTTTTTTCAGCGCATGATGCTCAGGGAAAAAAGCCGGAACAGCTAAACAGCCACAGGGACGTCGGCACTCGGTTAGGCCAAAGCGCCGTGAACGGTGAAACGGGCTGAGAACACGCACATGTGGAGAAGTCACCGGCCCTCCCTCTGGGCCTTTGCACGGAGGCCCTGGGACACCTCCCACGCGGAGCCCCGCCGAGCAGGCGCCCGTGTGCGGGGACCCGGGCTCGGGACAGGCCGTGGGGCCGCCCCCTCGCCCCCGACGCCGCTCGCTGCCCAGGGCCCAGGGGCTCCGGGACGGGCCCAGGGTCGCTGACGAGACGGCCGGCAGGACACTCACGTTCAAGCGCGCCTGCGGCGGGACTTTCCCAACGCCCAGAGACCGTCCTAAGCACAGGCGGCTAAAGGAGCAGCCGCAGGGCAGGACGGCCGGCGCCGCCGAGGGCCCAGCCTCCCGGGTGGGGGCCCTGCCTCACAACATGGAAAACCAGGCACCGGGGACAGACCCGGGGACCACGCGGCAGACAGCGCGGCGCGGAGGGCCTTCCGCGTTACCTCGTAGTTCATGGTCACCGCGAGATCTTTAATGTCGCTTTTTGGCCCTGGAACTGCTGGAAACAGCGTGGTCCACACGTGACACCTGAAAACAGAGCAAGCGGGGGAATGAGGTCCCTACATGTTCCTCTAGAACCTGACCTCGTGGATTCCGGGACCAAGACCTCCAAACAGAGGTCTACATTGTCATCGTGGCGGCAGCCCTGGGGTGGGGGGGCCCAGGGCCCCGGGGGGTCCCGAAGTGTTCAGAAAAGTGGGATGGCAGCAGCTCCAACCGGCACGCGAGGCCCATGTCCCACGAGTGGCGTGTGCGTGGCTAGCGCCCTCCCCCCACGGTGCTGGCTCACGGGATTTCTCTTTCTTCTCCTTTGAAAGGCCCTCTCGCCCCCCAGCGCCGCCCCCCCCCCAGCCCACAGAGGCATCGGAATATAACAGTTACGCCAGCGAAGCTGCCCCAGGGCCTCAGCTGTGTGAGGGCGGAGACCGAGCGCGCTCGGGCGGCTCCACGGCGCGCTCCGCCCTGAACGCCCAAGTGGCCGGGGAGTCCTGGCGGGGCCCCCCCTGTCTTTGGGGGGAGGCGGGGTCACCAGATCTGCATGTTGTTTCTAGAATGTGCCTGACCTGAGAACAGTCAGCCACTCGGGGACGGATGGCCGAAGGGCCGGGGTCACCCGGGGGAGAGGGAGGGGGGCCCCAGACCCATGTGCTGCCTTTCTGGAGCTGAGATGTGACAGGTGTGCAGACACAGGCAGCCACATGCTGAGGGGACAGCCAGGCCACAAGGGGCCCAAGGAACATGGATGTAAGAACTGTCGCACAAATGAACAGACGGTGGGCAAGTCCCAGCAGGGGCGTCACGGGCGCCGCCGGGCAGCAAGGCCCCCGACGCAGCCAGCGGGAAGGACACCTACGTGCTGCAGGAGACCAGGCCGGCGAGCAAGACACACAGGGCCACCATGACCAGGGTCAGACACCACGCCATCCAGGGCGTCCGCTCGTCGCGTCCTGGCGAACAAGAGGCAGAAAGAAACCAGAGCTGAGTCCACGACGGGCAGGGGAAATGGGAGGCCTCAGGCAGCGGCCGCTGGGCTGGGTGGCGCGGCAGCCGCTGCCGGCGGACAAGGACCCGGCCTTCCCAAGCCCCGGGCGTCTCACCTGGACGGGTCGCGGGGTGACGCCCACCCCACAAAGCAGACCCGAGGGTGAAGAGACAAAGTGCCACGGCGAGGCCACCCGCTCCCCCAGCGGGGCTTACCCCGCCGGTGCTGTGGGCACGCTGGCTGTTCGCTCTACGGCCCGGTGCGCGTCCCCTCGAGGGCGCAATGGGGCTTCGGACCTAAAAGGGGCAAACGTGTAGGCCTCCTTGGGGACCGAGTGACGTGGCCACCGGCGTGTTTCCCCAGGTGGAGGTTGAGCCTTTAGGGCCAGTGAACATGGACTGACACGCATGGTGACCAGGCACAGCGCCGGGCCCTGCGTTGCGAGCGCGGCGCGATCTCGCCATCTCGGCGCCCGGCCCGTGACCCGCCTATCTCGGCCAGCGAGGCCACACCACGGCCGACCCTGTCACTGTGCGCTGCCCGTCTCTCTTGCAAACCTTGCTTCGTGTCGGTGAAGAAGGACCTACACGGATTCTTCTGCGGGCTTTGACGGCGGCTGTGGGCTCGGGGAGACGTGACTTTTTCAGGCCACTAGACATGCGTTCATGAAGAATCCAAGGCCTTTCACTCTGTGTTGCAAATGGTGTTCAGAGAGGTCACGGGCTTGCTCCGCCATCTGGGCCATGTCCGGAGGAGAGGGCAAGTCCCCGCTGACGCCTACGAACTGGCTCCCGTCTGGGGTGGAGGCCGCCGGCTGTCCGCCATCGCGCACCCCCCGTTCCAGGTTAATGGGGCTCCCGTGGCGTTCGGCGCCCTCGTGTGGCCGGGCGCATGGGCCCTCCCTCCCTGCAGTCCCAAGTCCGGCCACAGGGACGCCGCCAGAGGGCCAGAAACGCGACACCCCAGCAGGGGCGGGACTGGGGTTCCCATGAGGGATGCTCCCCGATGTTGGCCCCCGGGGCACACTGCGCAGGCAGGCACACCCCTGAACCCTTCCCAAGCATTTCTTTGTCGCCTAACGCCCTCCTGAGCACCCCCTCCTGGCTGGACACAGCGCCCTGCAGGGCGGCCCCCGCTGGCTCTGTGCCCCCACCCCGGGCAGGGCTGGGTTTGCGGGCCGCGACCCCTTTTGAAGGGGGCTGTCCCGCATGCTGACCTTTCGGCCGGTGTCCCGGAGGCTCTGAGCAGGAGCGGATCGCTTTGACCCTGTGGCCTGGTGTTTTGAAAAGTTTCCTGTATTTCCATCTACTATTTTACAAACAGCCAGAGCCATGTTTCATCAATAATGGAAAAAGAACCTCTGAGAGGCAAACCTTTCAACGTCCCGAACCACACAGGGCGCGGCAGCTCGTGGGCTCACAGCCGGTTCCCCGGGCTGCACCCCGGGTCCCCCCAGACCTAGTTGTCGCTGCACGTGCTCAGAGCCAGTGCGCAGAGTGACGGGGAAGAGCCGATGCTGTCTCAGGGAGCGCCGCCGCGCTGCCGTCCCAGCGGGATGTCCGCGCCACCTGCGGGTCGCCGAGACGCTCCGCCGGGACGCACGCGCCCAGGCAGTGCGTTCAGAAGCTCCAGGCTCAGTACACGGCGCACGAACCCGGAGAGGCATCTGTCAGCGGGAACAGTCCCGTTCACGACGGGGTCAAGTTCGGGTCTTGCAGGAAGGAGGCACAGTGATGTAAACATTATCAGGGTCGCACACGCGGCTCTGCTCGCAGCTCACGTGGTGCCGCGCCCTGCAGCCCGACTCTCGGCAGGGCTGATAACAGCCTGTCTGCCCCGGCCTGACAAAAATCTCTTCAGTTAAACCACCCACTCGTTGCTCCCTTCAGGGCTGCCTTTGATAAGTGAAGGTCCTCGCAGAATTAGCAAGAGCACCGAGGGAAGTGGCTGGAACTCTCAGCCCCACAAAGGTACTGGCGCGTGCAAGGTGCGCATGGGCTCGAAGTCATGGCCGCTGCCTGCCCCAGGGTGGGCAGGGCGGTCATTTTTCCGAGCTGGCTTCTGCGGTGTCCCAGGGCGGGGGACCCCAGAGGAGAGGGCCAAGGTCAGCTGAGCGTGAAGGAAACACGCCCCGGCGGGGCCGCCGAGGCCCAGCCAAGGTTCCCACGTGCCCAAGGCCAAGTGGAAATTCCTGTGGATCCCCGGCTGCTCAGCGCTTTATCGATGCAGACCCTTTAGAGTCGGGGATATAAGTAAGTGAGTTAGAGGCTGCCCTTCGGGGAACAGTTCCCACCTGACCGTGCGTGTCCTTGGGTTGAAATGATTAGCATTTTGATTCTGAAAAGGTCATGAATTTGCATCCTGGAATCTCTAGCCCCAGCAAATTTCTGAAGAACCAGTGTTTCCAGGTGACTGGAGCTTTCTCACTCAAGGAGACTCAAAGATGTTTCTTTTCAGGAAATCAGCGGGCACCACTCTGTGAGCCCTGGAAAGGGGGTGTCAGCAAGCCCAGCCTTCTGAGCCCTCTGGACTCCCACTCCTTCCCAGTGCCTGTCCGATGTCACCAGCCGGAGCCCAGCCGTCTGGGTTCTGGTGGTGTCGGCTTCCGTCGATTTGACATCTAACGCATGAAAATGCTCTTGTCTCCGCACTCCGGGAAGATGAGGGGGAGCAGGGGTATGCACTGGGGCGGGGGGGGGGCATCGACGGAGGCCTGGACCCCACCCGGCCCCGGACCGCGGCCCTGCTCCGCCTCTGGGGCCCCGGGACCCAAGTCCCGCCCCTTCCCGTGCGGGGGCGGCAAGGAAGAAGAAGAGAAAGAGCAGGCACAGGAATCAGAGGGCAGCCGTCGGAGCTACAGGCTGGCGGCAGGATCCCCAACGCATACCAGGTGGAGACAGGGTCGAGCCTCGCAGGTGGCTCCGGCTTTTGTGGCAGGTGCCCGGGGCCAAGGGGCCGGGTCCCCTCAGAGGGCTACAGCCACGAATGCCAAGTCAGAGGGCAAAGGGACCGCTCCCTGTTCCATCCCAGCCACACCCCACGCGCCCCCGTCTTCTGCCTCGGTGGCTTGCACCAAGTCCTTACAGGCGCCGAGGGTGCGTCGCGTGGCTGCAGGAGCACCCTGCCCTCTGCCCCCGCGTGACAGAGCGGCCAGGGCCAGGGTTTCCTGAGAGGGGCTGTCCTGCGGTGGAAGGGGCGCCCGAGGGCGACGGGCCCCCCGCAGGCGTGGCCCGCAAGCTGAGCCACCGCGCACCAAGGCGAGCCTGGGGCTGCCGGACGCCCGTCTCACACCGAAACCCTCCTTAACAGCGCCGTCTCCTCGCGCCCGCGCCGTCCGCTCTGACCCTCGCCTTCGGGGCTCGGCGCTCAGCCCTGCGGGGACGAGGCCTGCGGCTGTGGCTGAGCCGGTCACCGAGACGCAGGACTCGGAGGGGCGAGCCGGACCCGTGACAGGGCTGGAAATCAAGGCCGGGGACGCCTGGCACACCCTCCCCTCCGTGGGGAAGGCCGGGACGGCAGCAAGTTTTGTTTCCACAATCGCTTGCCTCGCACGTGGCATTGGGTTTTGCTGGGGCTGGGGAACTAAAGGGCTTGGTAAATGGAAGAAGCAAAGACAACAAAGGAACAGCAGAAAGTGGAAGTTAAGACAGTTTAGAAAGGAGAAATTGATGAAAAGTGGGAAGTTAGCTCTTGAGATAAGACCTAGAAGCCCGTTGAGGAAGGGCAGGCGATGGTGTGCGCTGATACCACGAAACTGCTTGTTCTGGTTTTTACGAAGTACGTCTGTCCCCTGCTCTGGATGTCCTAGCACCGGAGGACACAGCTTTTGCCGAGTCCCGGGCCAGGCAAGGAGCCCTCGCGGCGGGCTGTCCCCCCGGGGGCGCCCCGAGCCGCCTCGGCCCGGCCCCTCGGGCCCCTCCTCTCCCACCCATCACACCTTGCGCAGCCCACGTTCCCCGTGTTAGTCACTCCGCTCGGGCTACGACGGGCTCATTGGATCTGCTCCGCACCCAGGCTGACACGTGGGCCGCCTCCTGGGCAGAGTGATGCCTGCACAGCCACTTCGTCTGACAACGACTGAGTTTTTCAGCATCTCGGGAGCTCCACCCCCCGACCTTAGAACGAAGGAGGCGGACTGGACACTCTGAGAAGGAGGCGCGATGTCGGAGCGGGCGCTGGAGCAAGGATGGGAGGGGAGGCTCCTGGGCACCGTCAACAGGAAATGGATGTGGCCGCGAGGTCGCCTGCCAGGCGGCAAGCCGAGTATAATGACTGCGCCCCTCAGGGGGAGCACGGTCCTGCCCAGCGTCTGGGGGGGCCGGTTGCCCACGATGCTTGTTAATCACCGGGATGAAAATGCAGCGCCAGCACTAGCTCTCTGATGATCCCACAGGGAGCAGGGGGGGACATTCTGGGGGACATGGGTTTATTAGGTGAGCAGTGATGTCCGTCAGCTCATCTTCATGAGAAAGTGGGATTTCCCCCAAGTAATGGTAGCAAGATGCCCCGGGGGAGACCCTCCGGGGCCCAGCTCCCAGCCAGCGCACCCCGGAGAGTGAGAAAGAAATTCTTAAAACCAGCTCAGATACACTCTAGCTCTGGATCACCAGCTGCCTCCCCGCACCTTTGGGATGGGCGGATGGTGCGCGCGAGAGACGGCAGAGCGGCAGACTCGGAAGGCCCTCGGGGCCAGGGAACGGCCCCGGGGCCGAGGCAGGACCGACTCGGTCAGGGCCGCAAGCCCAGCGCGCTGGCCGCCGCTCTGTCCCCCGCGGCAGACGCCGGGGACGGGACGCCTCCCGCCGACCTAGCCCCGCCCGGATGAGAGCGAGCCGGCGAAGCTCTGCGCTAGGTCTGACAGCGGCCTGTGGATCCAGTGTTCCCAAAATAAAAAACTTGGTTATAAAAGATCGGATAGAGGTGGAATCAGACCATCTAGAAAAAAACTGGGTCCAGGGTTTGGGGAAGGCTGGCAAAGCGAGAAGCCTGCGCATTTGAGGGTCACGGCTTCCGAGTAAGCGCCCCCTCCGGTCAGGAAGGCAGTGGAACGGCAGCAGACAGGGCACCAGGGACACACGACCGAGTTCCGACACCCACGCGTGATGCGCAGGCGCCAGGGCTCCCGCCGTCAGCGGGAACGGGCCTGCGGGGCGGCGGGCACCGGACACTCACCCACGAGCACTGGGCGGCTCCAGGGCCCCCAGGACCCCTCTCTGCACAGGCTGCTCAGGGCCGCTCTCACCGCGATGCAGTACTTGGAAACCTCGCTGACCGTGGTGTTGAACTCGTTGGTCCTCGATTCTCTGGTCTAAACGGGAAAAAAATCTAACATTAGAGTCATCTCTACACACACGATCTAAGGCAGGCCGGTGATCAGAACGGGAAGTCCTGTGTAAGTGATGAGACTCTGTTTGGTGACCCGTTTGCGATCAATGGGTCACATATTGATTGGTTTGCTTCGGGCCACTCCCGGTGGACGAGTCGCCCTTCAGGGGAAAGCTCTCTGGTGACCAAAATAAATGGAACGGGCAAGCGTGAGAGCATGATGGTCCGTTGCGGGGTCCAAACGGGGTGTCCCGATGGGAAGGCTGGAGCGGCGGACCCCCCAGGCACGACCCCCATCTCGTCCCTTCTGATTCTGCACTCAAATGCCCCACCCCGCTTGCTTGGCTTCCCCTTTATTTTGCCCTGGTGAACTACAGCCCGGGGGTCCCTCAGGCCAGCAGGCAAAGCGCGTGCTATAAGCGATTGAAAGCAGCCGGAAGAGTAACGTGCCGTGGCACAGGAAAGTGACATGAGGTTGGCGTTTAGGCCCCACAGACGAAGTTCCCTGGCCCGTGCCCACCCGTGCCCACGTGCTTCTGTGCCGCCCACGGCTGCCCTCGCCCAGCGCGCGGCGCAGGGCGACGGTGGCCCCAGCCGGGTGCCCCGTGAAGCCTGAGGTGCCTGGTCCTTTGCCGGAAAACGCGCTGCTCCCCGGTCTACGCCCCGGGGGCGCGCTGGGGCGGAGGGGGGCACGGGGAGCAGAGGGAGACTGCGAGGGCTTGCAGGACAGTCCCTGGGCCCCCCGCCCCCGGCTGCCGTTCCCCACCCCCCATAACACAGGGGCAGCACCACCGAGCTCCTGGGTCACAGAGTTACACGGGATGACCTTTGTCTAGCCCAAGCGTAAGAAGCTATGGGATTGAAGCACATGAAAACAGCCGCGATTCACCCATTTTTAATGCGCAAAAACAGCAGTTTGGGAAGGTTCGGTCTCAGTGCGTGTACTCGGCGGCGACAGGCAGCCTGAGCTGACTGGGCCCTGGGCGGAAGGGAGGCTGTTTCCTCCCACGCAAACCCTTCGCCTCGGCGCCCCTCCCCCCACCCAGGCAGTTCCCCGCCCCCGCTCAGCCGTGGGGCCCCCACCAGAGAGGGGCCCCTGACCTGCCGCGCCCTAAGTTCTCCCAGGAGTGTTTCTCCCCTCCGCGCCAGCCCCCACGAGCACTGGGCGTTTCAGCCGGTCACCCGGGGCTTGGACGCTGCTGCAGCCATTGGCCGGTGTCCCCAAGTCCAAGAGACCCCTCGCCCGCCACCCGGCTTTCATGCTGCGACCGGAACGATCCCTTCGTTCTACAGATGTGCTCCTGTTTCTGTGCTGAGTAAAAACCCTCCCGTCGGTTCACTGCCTGTGACTACGGTTTTTAAAGAGAAACCTTTTTTTTTATAAACACAGTCTGAGCTTCGTTCTGGAGGAAGTCCACTTGTACGTATTTGTTGAATCCGATGGTCCCGAGCTGCACTCGCTCTGCCCGCTGCTGGTAAGGCCTGCGTTCGCATCCTGACTTCCCCGCATTTTCCCAGCGTTGTGACCCTGGGCAAGTCTCCTGACCCCTCTGTGCCCCACTTTCCCGGAAAAAGAGCGCGGTAGCGACGCGAGGGACGTACTGTGAGGCGGGTCACCTTCAGAGCAAGCCCAGCCCAGCCCGTGGCGGGCGCTCAGCCGACACCGGCCTTCTCCTCAGCCCCGTTCCTCTGGAACGCCTCGTTCACGGGAGCTCATGAGTTGTTTAAGTGGCGGTAAAATACACGCCACATAAAACTTGCCGCCTTACCTATTTCCAAGCGCACAGCTCAGCCGTGGTCGGGACAGGCACCCTGCTGTCCACCGTCTTCAGCCCGGTCCCCGCCTGGCAAAATGGAAACTCCGCCCACTCAGCACTCACCCCCAGCCCCTAAAAGCCCCTGGCTGCTCTGTCTCTCTGCAATCGACTCTCCCGTTGTCTCCCGTAGGTGGGACCGTAGAGTGTGTGTCTCTTTGTGGCCGGCCAGTTCCCTTAGCGAGCGGTCGGTCCTCGGGGCTGCCCACATTGCGGCACGTCTCCGAGTTCCCTTTTTAAGGCTGAATGATGTCGCGTCTTCTGTATCTGCCTCGTTTTGTTTATTCATCCAATGGGGCGCCCGCGTGGTTCCGTCCCCTCGGCGACTGTGGATAATGCCGGGACGGACACGGGCGTCCACATTTCTCCGTGAGACCCTGCTGGCAGCTGCTTTGGATGGACCCCCAGAACTGCTGGGTCGTGCGGCGACCCCATTTTTACTCTCTGAGAAACCGCCTTGCTGTTTCCCCCAGTGGCTGCCCCCACCCCGGGCAGGCCTACGAGCAGGAGTGCAGAGCGTTTATCGGACCCCTTGCACGGTTTTCCGCTACAAGTATGTCCTTTCAAGCCAAAAGGCCAGCGAAGTTTGGCCTATTTTCATAAACCTGGGTGGAGGGGAGGGATCTGCGACCTCGTTAGCCCCAAGCGGCACCCCGAGCGGCCACTGCCGATAGCTGTTTAAATGTTTCTGAAGTGCTACCGCCACGCGTCGGGACGATCTGGAGAATTACCTGGGTGTAGCCGCTCCCGGTGTTGCGCATTTTGACTTCGTAGTTGAAGCAATGGGCTGGAAAGGCGGAAACTGGCTTCTCCCAGCGCAGCGCGAGGCGGGTCCCTTCAATCTCCGCCGTGACGTTCCCAGGAGGGTTTACTTGATCTGGGTTAGAGGAGAGGTCAGTGAGCAGGCCGACCACTCCCGTGCAAGCAGTCGCCCGCAGGGTGTACACGCCCGAACTCCAAGCCCGGGGACTCTGGCGGCCAGGCCCGGGTGCGGTCTTGTCTCGTGGAGGCCCACGTCCCTCCCGCGGCCCCAGGCGTTCCTGGCCTGGCGTGGCGCTGCGAGGCAGACCCCCTCCCTGCGGCTCACCGCAAGGCTGGCCCGCCGCCCCTTTCAGCTGCTCGAGGTGGAGGGTGAACGGAGCCCGCAGAGCACGTCCCCGGGCGCCCAGCGGGCCCTGCCCCCCTGTGTGGTGGGCAGCCAGATGGCCCCTCCCGTCCCGGGCTGCGGCTTTTGTTTCGTTTCGTGCGTCTTGTTCTGGTGTGTGCGGGAGACAGAGTAGGAAGCTCTCTCTTCTCTAGCACAAAAACAGTGCATCGGGCTAAACTTGTCTTGTCTTTCAAACAAAAACTAAGGCCTTTCCCCTGAGACCTCACTGGGCTGTCTTCGGCCCTGTGATGTGGGTGGAAATTACTTCTGGGTGAGTATTCTTGTCTTGGGTTATGGGACTAAGATCTCACAATTACGGAGGCCCAGGGACAAGCCACGAACGGGAGCCTCTGGCTCCAGACCCGGCCATACCCTAAGGAGAAAGTTTTTAACCAAAGAAATGTTTACTTGCTTTAGGAACCTGGGGACTTGGTCTCAGTGAACCGAAAATCGTGTAAAGCGAACGCCTCCCTGTGGCCAGGGTCAGGCTCTGTCTATTTTCGTGGTAATTCCATGGTCCCCAAGGCCGCCTCAGCACCGGCCTCGCCTCTTGTCCTGAAAGTGCCATGTTTAAGTCACCTAAGAAATATGCCCTCGAAGAGGATCATGTTCCTCTTTAGCTAATGCTGTGATTCTTTAAACAAAGTTATATTCCATTTCTTCCAGGTGTGTCACAGCCAAAGCATGTCCTTTGAAGAATAATATTTTGCGTGTTTATTGGATACCTGCACAGGGTGCTGTTCTAAGCACTTTATAATTATTAACACACTTAGTTCTCACAAAACCTCGCAGGAAGTGTTACTGCCTCCCATTCTACAGAGACGACCGAGGCTCAGAGGGAGGACAGCTTGTCTGAGGTGTCCCCCCCGCCCCGGAACGGCCGGGCCCGAGCCCCCTGCCCACAACAACGCCTGCCCCTCCGCGGCAGCCCCGCCGTCCATCACCAGGGCGGCTGTGGGAGGGGCTCCCGGGCGGCCGAGGGGAGCCCTCATCGGGCAGGAAGGAGGATGCCTTCCGCCTGAGCCCCGAGCAAATGGGACCTGGCGCGATACGTTTCTGTCTGAGGATCTCAGGCCGAGAGAGGCATCTTTGGCTCCGAAGCCCCCAGAGGCGGCAGAGCAGAACGGAGGAGGGTGTGGATGGGAGCAGGCAGCCTGGGGGGGACAGACCTCAAGACGGGACCTGTCTCACCGATTTCGTGAAGAGCGAACAGCTGGTCGTGGGGCTTGATGGCGGCGCAGCGGCTGGAGCCGTTGATGTGCACCGCCAGTGAGTCCCGCCCTTTGCCTTGGATGAAGGTCCTTGGAAACCAGCACGCGACGTTCCTCTTCAGCGCGTCCTGGCTGTACTCTCGGCATTCTTCGGTCTGGGAGCCATACCTAAATCGGAACCCTCGTGAGGTTTTGTGATCAGTGGAGACGACCCCGTTGCATGGGTGACAACAGGTACCACCCACCTGTAGTAGAAGAAATACTGCGTGTCCAGGGGGGCCTCCTTGCCAACGTGCCAGGCGCAGCGGAGAGAGACCCAGTAGGGCCTGGACTCTGTGAGGTTACTTGCCACGGTGTTCGTAGTGCAGGTTAAATTCACAGCCGAGGTGCCAGGGGACCCTAGACAGTCCAACATGAGAACAAGAAACGGTCACGACCGACTCAGTCCTGTACTTGCTCTGCAACCGCAGGGACTGAGGACACCTCCTCTACCCCCAAAGAGCAATTGCCATCACACACTTGTAGAAACCTACTATTTGCAAAGGGCCCGCTCCCTGCGGGATGGAGTGAGTTCCTTTCATTGGGGAGCTCTCTGGCTACAGTGCGGGGGAGGGCTTGTGGGGGACAGACGGAAGCGGAAATGTAGGAGCCTGCAATACATCGTCATTTGGAGCCCTGTGTCCGGCAGCCTCGGTGTTCCCACGTGCATTTATCAGCAGCCACCCAAGCCGCCTCGGTCCCGCCCGCCTGGGCCTTGGCTTCCCCGGCCGAGAAGGAGAGAGCCGGCCCACGGACGCCTCCCAGGCCACGTGCCATGCTCGCAGCTCACGAGGCCACGAGCAGACGCGGCACGGGGAACGCGGAGGGCTTCTCGGGGCAGAGGGGGGTGTGCAATCTGGGGTTGCTGCAAAATGGTGCCGCCCTCAGAGAGTCCACACAACTTCGCGTGGCCAAGGCCTGTGTGCTATGGTACGACTTGAAGGAAAACGAGATTTCAAACGGAGCCCTTTTAGGCTCACTTCGCCCAGGGGTGCCCCAGATTCCTTGGCTGGGAAGCCCTGCTCTTCTCAGCTTCCTGTCACCGTGGGAACCGGCGCCTTCAGAACACACTGTAGACCCCGGCCCAGAGCTCGCTCAGGGGACAGAGACGCGCGGAGTCTGGGGGCCGGGGAGACCCCACCACGTGCATGCCTGCAGACCCAACCGTGAGGGACGGCAGGGGCCTTCTGAGCTCAGCGTCAGTCAGTTATAAGGTCATTTTTGTCACTGGAACCCAGGGTCATTCACGGGGGAGCGGAAATGAGGCCCCCGCTGTCTGTAGAGAAGCTAAGGATGGGGGAAGCCGGCTGCGGCCAGTCTGCTTTGAGTGACCCCTACACATTGCTATATGTGTCGTGTGCATGATGTGCACACACACAAGGAGACACGACAGTCGTTCTCATGGAGAGAAGAGGGTCTGCCTGTGCTCTGAGCGCCTGGGGGCCATGCCTGATGGCAGCCTGAAGTCCGCGTGCCTCCCCGCCCTGTCCAAGGAGCGAGTTATTGCGTGTGAGTTCGGCTGGATTCGGGCAGAAATAACTCCTTTTCCACCCTTGTGCTCCAAGGAGGATCGGCACTGCAGCACACGGCTCCGGAAGGTGCACTACGGAGGGGAGGGGCCGCAGGCATTTCCTCCAGGAGCGGCGAGTGGATCGCGGGAGGCCTTGCGACAGCACCTGGGGTCCAACGGCACCTGGGATCCGTTGGCCCCGGTCCGGCCCAGTGGCTCAACTCGGCTCGTGCCCGCTGTGGATGGGCGGCTGTGTGGCATGGACAACGGGCTCCAATGAGCAAACGGACGATCTCGACAAAACTTGTCAGTCACCGACGTGACGCGGGAGGCGCAGCCTCGCTGTCCAGTGAACGGCGCAACAGTGACCCACGGGCCAGACCAGCCAAGGCGCCTGGGCTTACGTCGCTCGCACATCCCTCCTCTGTTCCTTATTCTGTGTGTGTGTGTGTGTGTGTGTGTGTGTGTCCAAGTGCCTAATCGGCAACGTCACTGGCTTTAGGTGTCGGGGACCCGGGCTCCCCCCTGAGGACGCTGCAGAGACGGGGGCGTACCCTCTCTTCCTCGGGGCATTGGGGCTTGCAGGCTGTGCCTCCTGCGCACTGCCAGCAAAGGTTCCTTCGAGTGGGGTGAGGCGTTGCAGAACTGAAAACGAACCCCATGTCTAACGCGCCCCCTGCTCGTCGCGTGGGTGTGATGAAGCATAGTACAGGCCCTGCCCCGTCCGGCCTGGTAGCGGGCAGCGGTGTCATCTGTTTGCGGAAGATAAATAATGCCATGTGCCCATGAGCGGCTCAGCCCACGGAGCCACCGCGAGGAGGAAGAGCGCCCTTCCGCGCACAGGCGAGCGAAGTGGAGCTGGGACTTGGTCTGGGCTTCGACGCGCGGGCTTATTCCGAGGAGCCGGGCTAGGGCAGCGGCCCCGCGGCTGCAGTGCTGTGTGTGGGCTCGTGGTCAGACATCCGAGCGGAGCGGAGCACCCACGCAGGCCCCTTAGGACCCGGCTGCGAGGGGCCCGATGACCCCTCGAGCCCCTGGCAGCGGCTGAGAAGGGCGAGCACAGTCTGCAGGGGCCCGCCAGGGGGCGCTGGGCGGGTCGGGACAGTGGGGCGTGAAGCCGCCTAGGCCAAGGCGTCAGTGCCGCGGAAGGGCCCTGGGCGGGGCCGGACGGCGGACTCGGGGGAAGCGCCTTGCTGGCGTTCGGGCTGCCCCCTCCCACGGAGCCCGCCTCACCTGGCGGGGCCTCCAGCTCGGCAGACACCCAGCGGCTGGCAGGGAGGGCGCGGCCTTCCCACGGGACGGTCCGCAGGCGGCCTTCCCACGGGACGGTCCGCACGCTTGCCGAGAAGCCCTGGTGAAGGACGCTCACCCGCCGGCTTTCAGTGTTCTTGGTTTCGTACTAAAAACAAAGCCCGCAAGTCACAATACGTCAGAGGCAGACAGCCTTTAGGGAGCTATTTTAAACAAATATGCATGTTCTTCCGATTCTTAAATGGCACATACAATGCAACGAAATAGGTTTGCTAAGAAATTAAACCCACAGTTCCATGAGCCTATGCTTAACCCTAAACTCATTAAGTTGTTTATATTAAATAGGGACGGCTTTTTACACCTCGATCACCCTCCATCCGGTGGTTTTCAAAACTGGATAAACAAATGACCCTGTTCTAGCATTCATTCATGTTTTTTAAGAAAAATCATTATAATGAAAACATCATGATCAATTCCTCTATGATACACAAACACATGCTTCTTATAAAAACAAACAGAAGTCTACAAATAAGTCCCACTTCCCTCTGACCACTCTCTCTATATCCCGTCTCCTCCCGTAGATAACTTTTGGACGTACGATTCTCTGGGATTCCGTGCTGACGGAAGAGCAGTCAACACTCTGCCGTTGCTGCACCCTCTGTTTAATTGCTTTGGGTGCTGACTAGTTTCCAAGCGCTTTCACCTGACCCTGCAGTGACCCCGGGGCCCTGAGATGTAGGCGTCGCAGCCCAGGTCGCAGGCAGAGGAACTTGGTGACCTGCTCTCCTCCCGTTTTATTTAGCCAGCTTCTTCTGGTGTTTTGTTATTGTGGTTGTTTTTGTTTTGTTTGGTTTTGCTTCTTGGCTATTTTAGAGAAGACAAAACCAATATCTAACCTGCTGTACCTCAGAAGTTACTGAACTTTCTTTTTTAAGAGAATTGTCCCCAAGTTAAGGTGCCCTGGGCTGCTGGTGACCAGCACGCACGAGCGCTCAGCCGTTGCAGCAGTTCTGTTTAGTGGAAGTTTCCTCTGGAAAGGAAAATGTGTCAAAGTTAGCATCCACGCTCCAGGCAGATGGCCATCAGGATGGACTCACGTCATCAGCCTGTGGAGCATGGATCCTCACGTGATAGCCCAGCTGAAGCTTCCTTCGCTCTTGATCGGGGTTCGGCTCCCAGCGTAGAAGAACTTGAGCCAAACCGGTAGCTTTAATGGTGAAGTTGGCAGGTGGGAGAAATGAAACTGACCAAAAGAAAAAGGAGGTACAGGGGTTCAGTTTACAGAGGCAGCACTTCTTAAAGTTTTAAAATATGTTATTGTGCACTCTAGTATCCTATTACGGCTATTAGAATGTATAATACTGACATAATTTTTGGAAGAAGTTCCTTTAAGGCTGCTTTAATTTTTTTTTTTTTTATATCTTTTATTGATTTTAGAGAGGGAGAAGGGAGGGAAAAAGGAAGGAAGAGAATCATCGATTTGAGAGAGAAACATCAATTGGTTGCCTGTTGCATGTGTCCCAGCTGGGGACAGAACCCACAACCCGGGCGTGTGCCCTGCCCGGGAATTGAACCGTCGCCCTTTCTGTTTGTGGGGCGACACCCAGCCAACGGAACCCCTCTGGCCAGGGCTACAGATGCTTTTAGCTCATTATCATTTTTCACTTTGCCTGGGTTTTTACCTGTAACACCTGCAGATTTTTAATTGAACTATGAATATTTCACTGTACCTTTTACTGTTTGGAACCATAGTTTTCAAACTGAAGGCCATTACGCATTGATTGGCTGGAATGATGTATTGGTGTGTGGCTGGCAGTATTTTTTACTGACACAGAAGCAAATAAAACAGAAAAGACATCGAAGTGCTGCTTCATGCATCAACTATAATAAAGATACATTCCATAATGATTCTGTTTCATAAACCTCTTCTTTCCATTATATGAATGTACTTATGCATTTGTATGTGTAATGGTTCATGATGTGAAATGGATTTCTTATCATGAGTCAAAGTCAAACAAATTTGGAAGCAAAACTACTTAAATAGTCATTTGTGGAGAAAAAGATTTTTTTAAAAAATTTTCCTTAGTTAACCCCTCTCTAACTTTGCCTTCAGAATGAAAGCTTTTATTTCAATTACGGAGCAATGATTGTACATTTTAGAAATTTTGGAAAGCACAGATGGAAAAAAAAAAGAGAAAAGAAAAATCACCCATACCTACCACTCAGAATGGTACTAACCTGGGATATAGTCCTTTATCCCTGGGCACATGTGAATAAACCCTTTTACGCTTTTTCTAAAATTAGGATAATATGGTACCACGACTCTGAAACCTCCCTTGGGTATTTGCTTCGTGGTCGGGATGTGCACCTCGTAGCCTCTGGGACCCGCCCAAGCGCCCCCCACCCCCCCCACCCCCCTCCCTGCACACCCCGGCCCCCGGGCCACTGTCTATGCTGCGCTGTGCGGCACAGCCACCAGGGGCACGTGTGGCTCTTTAAATCTAAACGAACTTAAAAAAATAAAAATAAAACCCTCATGGCCTTGGTGGCGGGAGCCCCAGTCCCAGGGCTCAGCAGCCGCCGCGGCGGAGGCGCAGCAGGAGGCGCGCTCATCGCCGGAGGCCGTTCTCTCAGCCAGCACGGGTGCGGGCCTCGTGCCAGGTGTCTGTTCTTAGACTCGGTCTTCGCAGCAGACCCACAGATCGACAAATTTCTGAGCCAAGCGCGGCGGAAGACAGTTGTCCCTGGGCTATAAGGCCTCCTAACCGTTCCCTCGTGGAAGACACGTTCCCGGGCGGCCACCAGCTCCAGCCTTATGCCAGGGGCTTTATTCTGCGGGGCCCGTACCCCCACCCTTGCAAAACAAGTGCCCTTGCAGCATCGATTTGCATTTGGGCCAAACTCGCTTTCTGAAAATGCAGCATAAAGAGTTTGTATTCTGATAAGGACAAATATTCCACCCCTTGAAAAAAAAAATCCACATATAATTTCCGAGTGGAGGGATCATTGAGAAGAAAATAGTGCTATCAGCTCTGAAATGTGCTTCGGTTTTTAAGAGACAGTGTTGCATTTCGTAGGTGGCACTTACATGTGCCAGGAACTCCGTCTGCTCGCAGGACGGCGGCGGCCCCCAGGAGGATCAGAAATGTGGGCGCCATGTCCTCGCGTCCTGTGGAAAACGGAGAGAGGAAGATCCAAGTGGCCATGTTTAGGAAAAATGGGCAGCTGTTTTCTAAAGTAAAACGTAGCCTTCTGGCCCATTGACCAACAGGATGAGAGATCTGTTACGTGCTAGAAATACAAACATGAACAAAGCTTGTCTAACGCGCAGAATGAAACGGAAATAATCCTTGTCATCCGCTCTGATAGCTGCTCCAATAATGCCGTGTATGCGGCACAACAGGAAGAAAGAGACTTCAGGATGGACCTCTAGAGGCGCGCGGGTGGCAGACACCGCCAGGGCCAGCCAGGGGACAGCAAGGCACACAGGAGGGGACAGTGGCCCGAGGAAGACCAGCACAGTCATTTCAGCAGGTGCTGTCCTGGGCGCGGGTCACCAGGTGGAAAATAAACACCATGACCATTTTCATTAATGAGAATTGAAAGACAGGCCCATGTGGCCAGAAGCTGAAACCTAAAATAACCGTGATGTGGAAAATAACGGTTTGTGTCAGCGCCGGGAAGGAACAGGTGGCACTCTGAGCTCCGGGGAGGCAGAATGACACAGGTGGGGCGGACCCCCCCGAGGGGCCGGAACCCGGTCCCGGGCCTGGAGCAGACGCAGCCTCATCTCTGCCGGCGTCAGCCGCTGGGCGACAGCGATGAACGCAGAGTGGGCGCGCGGAGACATGGGGACGCTGTGACCCCACCCGCTCTCCCCGTCCAGGAGGAGGGCGGAGGGCCGCGGGCTGGGGATTGCAGATGCGGAATTCTGAGCGTTCCCTCAGCGGGTTTGGAAGGGCAGTTTCCATGTGAACTTGACGTTAAAGATCGAACCAGGCGTGGGGCTCCCGCCTGGCGTGGGGCTCCCGCCTGGTGTGGGGCTCCCCGGCCCCTCCCAATCAGCCGCGCCGGCTCTGCCCCGCTCCTCCACTCATCCCGTTGGCGGCAGCGGTTACCCAGTGTGCACAGCAATTATTCGCAAAGGCCGAACAGCCGGAGCAGAACGAAGCTCAGGCCCCCATCCTGGGTCTTCCACCAGCCCAACCTGTGTTCTGTACGAATTTAAATGGCGGACTGCTTTCCGTCGAACATTTTAAGTGGTTGAGTATTTCCCAAATATAATTCTGGTAGAACCACAAAAGCTAGACGTTGGCTGAATGAGTACGTTCAGGAAATACCAAAAAGCACCCCTTTTTCATTGTTATATCTTAACCTACTACTCATCTAACTCACTACTTAACTCACCACTACCACTGCCTGACTTACTAATGAGTAACTAGTAACATGTCACAACACAGGAGACAGAAGCGGCATATACGTTTCTCAATTGCTCATCAGAGTTACGTCATTTTTGGTTAAAAAGAAAAAATCTTGGTTTTTTTCTCTAATGATTCCGTGCCGTGTAGAACAAGAATTTATAAATCAACAATGACAATGATGATAAAGGCAGATATTTTAATTTTTTTAAATTTTTGACAGGTGAGGTTTTTAATACGTTAAAGGGAAGCATTAGTACTTACTAAGCCTGAGGAGCAAAGATGAAAACCCTTAACAAACAACAGCAAAGATGGCTTCCTCTTCAAGTCAAGAAGGCAATGTTTGGGAAAGTCGGCGTTTCCTGAAATGATACTATATATGCTCTATCTTTGCCCTAATTTCCACTAACAGGAGGACTTCTAGATCAGAAAAAAATGCAACATGGCTATTCCCTAGAGACTTTTACTGACTGGCAAAGGAGACAGTTTGTTACAATCCTGCTTGTGAAAAGAGTAACTCTGCTTACCCTCGGCAAGCACCTTGCTGACCTAGGTAGTGAGACCCTCCCAGGTCTCCGCGGGGGAGCTGCTCGTTCCCCAGAGCCCAGCACGCCCCCAGGGCATGCCACGCATGCCTGATCTCCGCTGCAGACAATAGGACGATTTTTCAAATTTTAGCATTCAAACTTTTTGGGGTGATTAATCTATTTTGCCCTAAAACAGCCTTCTACCTTTTCCCCCCCACATAGCATGGTGATATTTTGTCTTGGACATAGTACCTTTGAAAGAAAATTGGTTATCCTGAAGCCAACACGAGACACTCAGGTAGGAGCCCAGACACTAGCGGCGGTGGCCCCTCATTGGGACCTGGGTACGTTCCACCCAAGTCTGCGTGTGGCCGGAGCCCGAGCGACCGACCGCGGTTTCCTATGGCTCTGTCCCCTCTCCACCCTGCCCCCTGAAAGCACCTCCAGCCTTTGCCCACAGCCTCTTCACGGCTGGGTCCCAGGCATGGCAATCACCTCTCCTGGAAAAAATAACCCAAATGTCCGGGGACCATCTCTTCCTAGATGTCAACTGGGCGATCTTTCCTTGTGCAAGGACACATTAAGCTACTTGACTAGCTTAAAATTATATCGAAAGGACAATAGGTTCAACTCTTTCTTCTCACGGCTACCCACTGAAATCCAGCAGAAAGCCATTAAATCGTTCAAATAAGATTCAAACGAGGCAGAAGGGAGCGACCATGCCACCGACCCCGTGGCCCGGTTTCTTAGAGGGCGAGCCGCTGGCCCTGGTTTCACTGAGTCAGCCTACAGTTCCTCGAGTGCCGTCAAGAGTCTGGCTCCCGGCAGGTGTGAGCTATGTTTCCTGACATTTGGGAGAAAATAGGAGCAGGTCTGTTGCCCTACTGATGTGTCTAGAAAGCTGCGTAAAGTCTTCACAATTGGCGATGGATTTCCCCGGTGTTCCTGAGAAAGGGTCAAATTCTCCCGAAGTCCAGACTTACACACACTGCCCCGCCTCTTTCTGCCCGCAGCTCAGTGTTCTGCCTGGGGCGTTTGTTGTGGAACCAAAGCTGTCATCGCAGGACCTCTTTTAGGGTCCTTTTGAGTCAGCTGTGGGGACAGTCACCTCCAGACTCGACCTCAGGGCACAGAAATCACAAAAGCAGCTAAGAGGATTCACGCTCTGCTAGGCCCTTAAGAGTGAAGTGTTTACTTGAACTTCCTCATTTTTTCCTGCGCGGTGGAATCAGCGATAAACAGTGTCTCTCGGTGGCAGGGGCAGGGCGGCAGAGGATAAATAAAGAAGCCGAGGTGCAAAACAGAAAGGACACGTTCAGCCAGGGATACTGCGTCACCCAGTGAAAAACTGCACACTGCAAGCAACGGCGGTGAATAAGGAGGACCGTGCATAATGCATGCAATTTTTTTTTTTTTTACTACAACTTGACTTCCGATTAGTTTTCTGAAACGCTCTTAGAATACAACCTCTGGGTTCCACTTGTTGCCAGAGGCATGAACGCACTTCAGCCAAAGCAGAAAGGAGGCTGCCACCCTGAGTATTTGGAAAGGGGAGGAGGGTTTTGCCGCAACCTCCCGGTGCTTAAATGTCTCGGGCTCATGGGCATCCACGTCCACGCTCGCCTTCCTGAACCTACCTGCCCCTGGGGGTCCTCGGACAGAACTCAGTAGGAAACGGTCAGCCTGGGGTCTGGCACGTCCCTGTCCGAGCCGCGGCCGCGGCCCGGCAGCCGGCGCCGTGCGGGGCACCGGCTGACCCTGTCCAGAGACGAGGCGACGTGACGCACACCCCCCGCGGAGACAAGCTGCGCAGGGTGAGAGCCGGCGCAGGGGCTGGTCGGGGCTGAGCCCGGCAGGCCACACGCGGGGACCGAGCCCCGCCTGCTCGTGCACCGGTGACCCGCGGGCCCTCAGCGGGAAAGGTCCCCGAGCAGCCTTTCAGGTCAGGGAAACAAATGTGGTGGTTTGATTTCCAAAACTTTATTGTTCTGAAATGACAAACTTATTAACATAGGGCTGCACACGCTGATATACTTTTTGATAACTGTGAAACAGTGCGTGACCTTTCGCATGAACTACAAATGGTACTAGGTAATAAAACTGTCAACACGATAGCGTATGGAATTGAATATCAAATACATTAATCAATACGCCTATAAGTGCAATCACTCTCCATGTGTGTATGAGTTTTAGGCTCATGGAGTATTAAGAGATTTTGATTTCTCTCTTTCTGTCTGTCTCTTCTTCCTCTGTCCCTTTTTCTTTCTCATTCCTTCTCTATACGTGGAAATGTTTATGTTGCCTTGGGTAAATAATTACATTAGTAAACTTAAAACCGAATGGGAACTTCCCGCAAATTTTTGTACGTTTTGTCTACAGCCAAACAATCCTAAGACTTCCAGCCCCGCTGGCCCACCCCGAGAGAAACAAGACCGAGTGAGCCACTTCGGGAGACGCGATGCCGCCTTCTCTTTCCTGCTGTTGTGCTCTCTCCACCTGTAGCTTTCCTAATTAATTCTGAAATTCCGTATTTTATGGTATCCTGTACCCTGTTTTCTAAATGCCTGTGTTTTTTAAGAAATATTGGCAAACACTAGATTCTCATTTTAGTTCCCAGTCTGGGACCGCGGCACACGCGCCTCCGCCACGCGCCTGCACAGAGCGGCAGGCGTGTTTTGTGCGACTCACCTCGCACGGGCTCGCTCGCCTCAGCCGCCCAGCCGGCCCGCAGAACACAGCGGTGCCCAGAAGCCACGTCACCCGCCCGGTGCGCCTCTTACAGCACCCTCATTATCAGCTCTGTCCCGGCGAATGCCGACGGGTTTTATTTCCCCTTTTGCTTTGAAAGCTTGCCCTGTCTTCACAAATCATGACTTATCTTTCCTCCCCTCCCCCACATCCAGGAATCCTTCGGAGGGAGCCCAGAGTCTGGGGACAGAGCAAGGCAGGGCTCCCTGCGCCCCGAGACCGCCCGGACCCCACTTACTGAGCAGGATGGCAGCCGCGCCTCAGAAGCAGCCACAGGGCACTGACAAGGAGCCTTATCTTGGGCACGTGTTGACTTAGAGGCAGTTCTCCTTCACGGTTACATCACAGGGGCTGTGACAGGGACAAGGGGGTGGCGGCTTCTGAGCCCCCGCAGGGCCCCCTCTGCGGGCAGAGGGACGGCCCCCCGCCCCTCCCCGTGTCAGCGCGGGACGAGGGGTGGCCTCCGCAGCCTGCCCTCGTCCTAGGCACCTGGTGACCCGCCGCGGGGGCTTCGGCCCAGCCCAGGACCCTCCCTCCCGTTCCAGACAGGGCCCCTCCACCGTCCTTGGTGCGTTTCAATCTAAGTCACCCTGGTTGGGTTTTCCTGCCCTCCCTTCCGCTTCTGCCTGGGGAATTTCAAGGGGATGGACTCGCAAAGCTGACTCGTAAAATAACGGGGCTGGGGCACGTGCAGACGGGGCGCGCCGGGCGGTGAGGCCTCTGAGGCAGGGGGCTGCTGCCGCCTGCTGCAAGGGCCCTCCGGCCTCGGCCCAGGGCGAGCGCTGGTGCCCGGAGCCTGCGCAGGCGGTGGGGTGGGGCCCAGGCCCCCTGGGGGCAGGTGCACAGGGCTGGCGGCCCGGCGGGCTCAGGGGTCCTGTTTGCAAGTTCGCAACCCGGGGCCCCCTGGATGGGGCCCCCCGAAAGGCTGGGCGGGCGCCCTGTGTGTGCTCTGGGCTCCCCAAGGCGCCCGGTTCAACAGCGGCCAGAACGAAACGCAGCCCATCATGCCTGGACCCCTGATGGTGGGCTGCTCCCGCAGCAGGGGGAGCAGGAGAGAGGAGCGGAGAGGAGCCCTGTGCTGGCTGACCGGCTCCCCGGAAGGTGGAGGCACAGTGTCAGCCACCGGCCTCCTCTTTAAAGCCCGTACATCTCATTTTAGATGCAGCACGCTGGTCGCTGGAGAAGCCTTACAAGTAGTTATTGAGCGTCCTGAGGGCAGGGGTGCTGGCCGGACATTTCCGACATTCGTTGGCTCGGCGCGTGTTCGCCGAACGCGCCCAGCGCCGGGCTGGGCGCCCTCATGGACGGAAGGGAGATGACACCCGACTGACCTCCTCCAAGCAGATGGAAACGCGATCCGCCGTCAACGGCCCCAGTGTCCGAAGGAGCGTGCTCACGCCCTGTCTCCGCGTGCGCTCAAAGGAAAGCAAGACAGTTGGAGCTCTGGATGGTGGGGGGTTTCTTGTTTTGGTTTTGGTTTTCGGTTTGTTTTCTGTTTTTTGTTTTTTGTTTTTTTGTGGCAATCGTTTTCTTCTTTAAAATAAACTGTCAGCGTCCAAAAACAGTTTTGGAACGCGCTGCAAGAACGCACAAAAGTGGATTTTTATCAAGGGAAATGAAAGGTGACTGGTCTCTCTTAAGAAGCAGAGCAATCTGGGTTCGAGTGAATCGGGGTGGAAACGTGAGGCGGGACACCGAGTGGGCCCGGACCCGGCGGACCCTCCTGGAGCTCCGGGTAAGAGGCGCGCGACGGCATCTGCCCCTAGAAAGCCACTCTGCGGAAATAACGCGAAACCAGGGTTTACGTGAGGGGGCAGAGGGAGTGAAATTCATTATATTTTTCCTTGTAATAATGAAAGTAAAATAAAAATGACTAAGGGATTTGTATAATTGAAAGGTTTAAGTATGTGGATAATGAAGGTTTATCAATAACTTTAAAACACTGGGCATTACGGGAAGATGTTAAGTAAAAACAGGAGCCTAAAGATACATAGGTACGATTTTTTCATAATCTCATTGTTCTGATCAAATGGCCAGGCTGATAAGCGTGGTTATCTCTAGGCGGAAGGTGTATTCGGGAGCTATTGCTACAGAACCACCCGCCACAGACAGCTGCGTGGTAAACAGCCATGGCCTGCATTCCTTGCTCACGCGTCTGAGTTCTGACTGAGGGTCCAGCCACACTTGGCTGGGCTCCAGATCACGGACCGCGTTCAGGTCTGTTCCCAGCGCCTGCCGTTCATTTGGAACCAGGGGCTCCGCAGGGCGTAACTTTTTCATGAATCCACAGGCTCAGAGAGCTCAGCACCGCTTCTTCATGATGCCCCAAAGTCGCGTCGCCCAGCGTGGCAAGATATTGATTCTGTAACTGCCGTAACGTTTTCAAAGAGGCAATCTAACAAGCATTTCTCAGGGGCTAAATGTCTTCTTTGGTGCACGGGGGCGGGGGGCCTCTTGAGAAACTTAAAATTATTTCCGATGAAGCCTGAACATCATCTCCTGTGGAAAGATCCCCCCACTTCACCTTCCCCTTCTCTCTTCCTCATTCCACTGCAGCGTGTACTTGTCTTCATTTTATTTTTATACCACGCCGAACATTATGTTTATCTCTGCGTCCACCACTAGATGTGAGGCTGGGTCTTCATTTTATTCAGCTTGGCTTCGTCAGGATCCACCAGCTGATGCAGGGTGAGGACCAAACACGGGCTGTGTGGTACTGATGGGTGTTCCGTGGGCACGGGGTGGGGGGCAAGCGGGAGACACCACGCACCCCAGGGCCCCGTTAGGAGCCCTTGCAGCCGTGCCCCGAGGTCTGAATTGTGAAGGCGGCAATTCTGTCTTTGCCCTCGGGCCGCTGTTCTTGTGACTGTTATTGAAGTCCTATCCTCTAAAATGAATAACCCGCTATGAAATTTCAGAACAGCTAAAATTGATTTGTCTGTTTACTTACCTCTTTGAAATGTAAAAATCAGGTTGCGCTGGTGCAGCCCGCCCCCCCGCCCCCCCCGCCCCCCCCCGCCCCCCCGCGCTGAGAAGCAGCTTAGGTAGCCTCTTGGCGACCTGAAACCGCAGTCTGCGCCTATTCGACTGTTAGGAGTACAAAACGAGTGAATGGCTTTTTCTTCAAACAGGTACTTTTTGTTGTTTCAAAGAAAGGACACATTCCTGAAACAGGACTCGTTCTTTTAAACAAATTACTCAGTCTCGCAAAGAACAAAACCAGGGTGGGGTGAGGGGTGCGAGGACAGGGCCTCCGCCCCTCCACATGGGCGGAACACTAAAATTAGGTCACATTTATGTTTCTGTCTGACTTGCCTAAACATTGCCTCGACTGCCTCCCCCAAGGGACCTAATATGCTGTCGCTATAAATCCATCTCTTTTCGTCAAACGTTCTTCCCCCTTCTCTGTCCTATTTGCAAAGGCTGCTGGGAGTGGCAAGGTACCAAGGGCAGTTGGAGCCTCTGCGGCGGCCGGGGGTGGTAGCGGGGGTCCGGGCCAGGGGTCTGGAGGCCTGGGATCTGAGAGAGTCACTGTTTTTACCTGCAATCAAACCGGCTGCCTAAACAGCGAACAAACACGGAGAAAGTGCTACGCGTTGAGGCGGGCGTAGCTCATGTCCCCAGTGGCCCGTCGATCTGTAAATGCTAGTCCTTGGTGTCCCTGCATTTCCTCCCCCGCCCCCCATCGTTAAAGCGCAGCCCTGGGGGTTGCAGCGGCTGGATTGTGGCCCCCGAGTTCCCCGAGCCGGTGAACGTGTCTTTGTGGCTGGGATTAAGTTGAGGATCTTTGGACAGGAAGATGATCTTGGCTCCTCAGGGAGCAGGGAGGAGGGAGCGCAGGAAGAACTTCAAGGGCGGAGGAAGGAAGCTCTAGAAGCTGGAAGAGACAAAAGGACTGACTCTCCCCAGGCGCCTGGAGAGGACGCACCCCCGCGGGCCCACGAGAGACTCCTGACCTCCCTCACCGCGCAGCGGGGGGCGGGAAGCCGTGCTCCAGGGACGCCCTGTGGTGTCCATGCTGCCACCAGGCTACTGGCTGGAAACACGGATGGGCTCACGAAACCCCCACTGAGAACCCTTCCCCGTCTCTGTGTTACTGTGAACGTGAAACCCAAAAGCCATCAGGTGCCACGCGGGCCCTGCAGGAGGCCCCTGCCCCCCACACCAGTGTCTGAGTCAGACTGTCTGGGCGCGTGGCAGACACCAGGCAACCCCTGTGGAAGGCACGGGTGGACGAAGCGGAGTTACAGCCACGGCGGCGGCGCACGTGCTGGCGCCTCTCTCTCTGCTCCGCTGACGTCAATCGGCTTCATGGGACACAATGCAAACTCAGGAGAACGCAGAGACTGAACATTTTCGGGGGCCGCAGTTTGGGCACTAGATGCACGTACACACTGGGACCAAAGGTCTTCTTCGCAGTGAAGAAGGTTGAGAGCTGCCCACTCCCGCGGGAGCCTTCAGCTCGCCCCAACGTGCGGCCCAGGTGGCGCGAGGGGGGTTTCCAGCCCGCGCCGAGGACCGGCGAGGCCGACCGTGGGCACACACAGGGAACGCTCGTACCTATTTCTAGCCTGGATTTATCTCATTTTCGTGACTGTCCTTTTTCATAATATGAGGCCTTCTAAATTCAGAAGGGTGCCCGTGGCTGCAAGGTGTCCACGGCACAACAGACCTCTGCCCCACCCTCACGGCACTCTCTGCTCATGGCTTTTATTCACCTTTGGGCATGCGGTCTACACAGAAAATATTGGGTCGGCCCAAAAGTTTGTTTAGTTTTTTTCATGTGATAGTTCTAAGAGCGTTTAGTTGTCTTTAACTTCATTCAAAACAATTTTGGTAGAGTATATTGTGACAGCTGTCATATTAGTATGCGTTTAAATGCAAAGCAATTTATCAAAACTGGTGAAGTTGTGGGCAACCATTTGTGCCCTGACCTGGGATCAAACCCGCAACCTTGGCATTTTGGGATGACACTCTAACCAACTGAGCTACCTGGCCAGGGCTAAAGAATATGTATTTTTTTTAAAAAACATTTCATGTTCTAGTTGTTTTTTGGTAATGTACAGAGAAAATACTTTAGTCAAGTTTGTTCAGGTATAATTTAAATGCAGAAAACTTTGCCCTTTTTAGTGTGCTGTTTATGTGTTTGACACGCACACCCACACCCATGTAAAAACCCCCATTTTAAGGTACAGGGGATTCCATCACACCCCCACGTCCCCGCCCCCCGCCCCCCTGGTCGGTGCCCCCTGGCCGTCCGCAGGCCCTGCCAACAGCTGCTCTCTTCCGCCTCTTTCGTTTTGCCTTTCCCAGGAAGTCATATAAATACCATTATTCTATGTGTAGCCCCCGGGGCCTGGCTTCCTTGACCTGAGTTCAGACACGCTGCTGGGTGTGCCACTGAGCACTTCCTCACACTGCCGAGCGCTATTCCACAGTCTGAGTGTAGCGCAGTTTACCTGCCCATTCACCTGCTGGAGGAAGTTCGGTTCATTTCCAGGTTTGGACTGTTATCAGTAAAGCTACTTGGACCATTCGCATACATCTTTGTGTGTGTGAACACAATTTTGTTTCTCTCAGGTAAATACTGAGTTGGCCAAAAAGTTTAATTTTTTTCTGTAAAATAAGACACTGATTTTTCATTTTCACCAATAACTTCATTGACTTGCATATTTTGAATATGTCAGCTATCTTCCGCATGGTATAGCATTGATTGTTCTCAGAGAATGTCTCGCTTGGATTGCTAAAAACTTCCACTGGTCTACCCGACTGTGGAGCATCATCCATCGAGAAATCTCCAGCACGAAACCTCCCAAACCACTTTAGACACCTTCAGTCGGTCACAGCACCTTCTCTATACACTGCACAAATCTTTTATTGCATTTCAGTTGTTTTTTTAACCTTTCTTAAAATAGTAAAGTATAATATGGCGAAAATGTTGCTTATTTTCTTCCATCTTCAAAATTAAAATGGCTACACGAAAATTCAACAATTTTGATAAGTTTCTAAAGCATGCTGATATAACAGCTGTCACAATGAAGTCCAACAAAACTGTTTCGAATGAAGTTAAAGACAACTAAGTGCTACTAGAACCATCTTACAGGAAAAACAAACATTTTGGCCAACGCAATAGTTTTTTTCTTTTCTTTGGGTAAGTGCTCAGAAATGGAATCGCTGGATTGTATGGAAGGTCTATTTTCAACTTTTGGAGGATCCTCCACACGCCTTTCCACAGCGGCTACAATCCCATCTGTAGTTCACAAGGGCTCCCTTTCCTCTACATCCTCACCGCCACCAGCCTGTGGATATAAACATACTAACAGGTATGCAGCTGCATATCCCTAATGACTGGTGATGTTGAATGTTTTTATGTATGCTTGATTAACAACCATATCGCTGCTTTTGTTACATTTATTCCTACGTTATATTCTATCTCTATATACCTCTATATAATTTTAGTTACTAGAATTTATAACTGCTACTATACATTTATATTTCTTTTCACTGCTACTGCATAAAAATTCAATTGATTTTTATATATTAACCTTGAATCCTAAGACCTTGCTAAATTCTCTTCCTAGTTTGAACAGTTGTTTGATTCCTGTGATATCTATGTAGACCATTGTGTAAAACAGACACTCCTTCTCCTTCCCAATTACTATACCTGTTTTTTTTTTTCTTGCCTTATGTTAATGGTTATGAACTATGCACAAGAAGTACTGAGCCTGGGCATCCTTACCGCTGATATTAGCGGAAAGGTCCATATTTACCATTAAGTATATTGGCTACACATTTTTATAGACACTCTCTATCAAATTGAGAAATTCCTCTAATCTTAGTTTTCTGAGAATTTTTGTCATGAATGGGTGTTGAATTTTAAGTGCTTTTCTTCTGCATCTATTGGGATGATCATAGTTTTCCCTTTTTGGTCTGGTAATATGGTGAATAACATTGGTTTTTCAAATGTGAAATCCATTTTACATTCTTAAAATGAATTCAACTTGATTAACCAAACTGGCTGGATTCAATTTGCTAATATTTTACTAAAGATATGTTTTTATGTTCATGTGGATATTGATCTATATATTTTTTGATAATATTATTTCAGTGTCTTAATCAGTGTCATGCTGACCTCAAATGAGAGGAAACGCGTTCCCTCTTCTATTTTCTGAACAAAAATTGTGCAAGATTGGTGTTATTTCTTCCTTAAGTGGCTGATAAATTTGACCACTGAAACCATATGGGCCTGGAATTATCTTTGTGGGAAGTTTGTTGAACAAAATTCAACTTCTTTAATAGTAAAGAGCTATTCAGATTTTAAAATGTCAGCTTGTTTCAGTTCTGATAAGTTGCAGTTTTCTAAGAATTCGCGCATTTCACCCACAATGTTGAATTGGTTGGTGTAAAATTGTCCATAGTATCTCCTTTTATCCTGTTACTGTCTGTACTGATAGACTCTTTTACATTGAGTCTATCAGTACAGACAGTAACAGGATAGGCACAGTAACAGTAACAGTAACAGTAACGGCTGGGATAGGCACAGGCATATGCCTTCTTTACTGTGTTGGGAAGTTGGATGGAATCAATGCTGTGTCTCTGTATGGCTTCTCAAAATGGGCTACTTATCACCCCTGAAGACAAAAGGTCTGAACATTGGAAGCCACAGGAATACCATGGCATACAGATTTTTTAGGAAAATTTTAGAGAAACTAGGTAATTTAAAGTTTTATTGAAAGGACTTTAAAAACAATAAAGCGTAAACTTTACAAGAAGCTGATTTCGTTTATTTCTTTAGATAATTGGTAGAGTGTCGTGGAACTCTCCCAGTTTAAGGATTTAGGGCTGCGCGCCCACTCCTTTGCCAATTTTTTCACTGCTTTCTTCTTCGGAGAAAAGAAGAGAGTGGAGTCGAACGCAAGTTCTTTCCTTTCCGTCTGCAGAAGCCCGCACACCCGGAAACGCAATGGTTACACACACCAGGTGGGAACAAAAAATAGGCCCAGTAATTTCAAGGGACTGAAGGGCTCAACTGAGAGCGAGTGCGTCTTGAACACCCTGCCTCGGTCTAGACGCTGCGTCTTCGGTTCCGATCATTTTAAAAACAGCGTCCCTCCCGCGCAGAGTCCAGGGCGACTCGGGGAGCCGGCTAATGCAAGCTGCCATTTACGGAGCAGTGGTAAAAGCGGCGAGGTGTGAAGAGTCGCTTCTCACCGCGGCAAACGGTGCCGCACTGGCGTGCCTGCAAGGCGGCCGGCTGACCGCCGCCGGGCCGGCGACAGGCGCGGGGTGGCAAAACTGAAATAGAGTCAGAGAGACCGCCGGGCCCCGCCCACGTCCTCCTGGCACTTCCCATTGGCCGTCAGCCGACGCGCGTGAGTGACGTCACTAAGGCGCCGCCGGAAAGTGCGCGCAGGGCGACGTTGGCGGAGGGGGCAGGTGAGCCGACGGGGGGCGCGCGCCGCCGGGAGGGGGCGCCGGGAGCGGCTGGCTGTCCAGGCGCGTGGCCAGCCCTCGGGACAGACGGGCCGGGGTGGCGACAGGCTCGTCCGCCCTGGGGGCCGGAAGCCGACGGAGAGTGCCGGGCGATCCCGGACACCTTCTGTCCCGCGCGGCTGGGTCCCCGAGGTCTCGCTAAGCCTCTCTGTCCTGCGCCTGGTTTCGGGAACGCCGCTTCGGGGACAGCCCCCGGAGGCTGTCCGAGGGGCGGCGGAGGGGGCCGAGCGGTGGGCTGGGACGGTCCCTGCCCACCGATCGGAGCGGTTCTCCGGCCGCTTCCGGTGCGGCCGCTCTCGGAGGCCACCTGGCGTGGGAAAAGCTGCGCTGCTGGCGGGCCGCGGGCGGGGCAGGGACGGGAACTGCAAGACCGCAGCGCACTCACCGTGTTCACGAGGCCTAGGCAGCCCCGTGGCCCCCTGGGCCAGGGATGTCACGAGGGGAGGGGAGCGAGGCTGACGTGCCCTAGGTGACCCCGGGAGATCTGCTCTCCCTGCGAAGCCGAACCACTGTGCCGGCGGCCGGCTCTCAGAGAGCCTGTTGGCGGCGAGCCGACTCCGGGAGCCCCCCGGGACCTAGCCCTCCGACCGGCCCCTTCCCTTTTCCCTCCGAGCAGGAGAGAATGTCTCCCGGTCGGTCCGTACAGAAAACTGCGGTGCGCCCCTTTGTTTCCCGGCACTTTTAAATCCCGTTCCTGTGCGGGCACGTCTGTGTCGCAGATGCTAAGGTGCCTGCGCCGCTGGTGGCTGAGCGGTGGCGAGGCTGGACTGAGGCTGCTGGAACGCCACCTGTTCACCATGAAGCTGCAGTCCCCGGAGTTCCAGTCCCTGTTCACGGAAGGACTGAAGAGCCTCACCGGTGAGATTCGCTGCCTTCTTCGGAAGCCTGCGTGCCTGGGGCAGGAGGCGGGTCATGCGTTTCAGCCACGTTATGGGTGGGGAGAGAGGGCTGGAAGACAGACGCCTACTGCCCTACTAGGGGCAATTCAGAGCTATAGCCAAATTACGAGAAGAGGGAAGAAGCGACCAGTATAAAGCGTATTGTTCTAGGTGTGCGAAGTGCTACATCCAGTATCGGCCGCTGCCTTAGGTAGCAGGTACGTTTTCCCAGCGGAAGGACAGGCATGTGAAAGGTGCCACCAGCGTTGACGGAGCAACGCCTGCGGGGCTGGGCTGTCCTCCCTGGGTAGGAGTGCCTTCTAGAACTTGAAGGCCAGGAGAGACCGGCGTCCCTGGACAGGGTGCGTGCAGAGCTTCCCGGGAAGGCGGCGGGAAGAGCCCCGTCCACTTCCCAGTCTGTGTCCCTTACGCTGTCCTCAGGCTCGGCTGCTGCTCTGCCTGTCGGAGTCAGTGGCGTTTTTAGTGGCACCTTTGGCAACACGCTATGTGTCTGTGTGTGGAAACGTGACCTACACCGTGGGGTGCAGCCCGGGCTTCCATCAGGTCACGGGGGCGCTTTGGAAGTGTGCGAGGCTGGGTCCCGCCTGACCTGACCTGGAACCTCTGGGGAAGGGGGCACCTTGAGAGGCGTGAGAAAACGCCACTCCGTGGCTCCTGGTGCGCAGAGGTGGGGGAGCCTCCGCTTTAAAATGGCTTTGCTGGGTAAGCCTGTTCCTGGAGCTGCTTCCTGTCCTTGACGTTGGATCATTTGTTTAGGTCAGGATAAAATCGTGCCGTTCTTAGAGTTTTTAGGCCTCCTGTTCCACACAGGCACATACGGACACCTTCCTCCGTGGTATTACCCTGTTAGGACTGTGAGTTTTATGGGAGTGGTTGTGCATTTCCGTAGGGCTAAGCAAAAACATGACGCTGTTCCTCTGAGTTCCGGGTCCCTTTCCTGTCACCAGTGAATGCACTGGGCGACCTCGCCGTCCCAACTGGAGTGCAGTGGAACCAGCCTGAGGGTCTTACAGTGGTCGCCTGCGCGTGCGGCGTCAGCCGCCTCACTCTGCGAAGGCAGATTCACGTGGAAAGAAAAGCACGTCTGTTCGTTGCATTTTAAACGTTTCTTAGACGCTATTTGAGTTTGGAGACGATACAGGCATTCCCGGGCCCGGGACCCGAAGACGCACGACCCGCCGTGAGTGCTTGGCCCCCGCAGGGCAGCGTTCTGGCTGGAGCCAGCACCGGGTTTACAGGGCGAGGGCTCGCTGGCGAAGTGGGGGACGGAGCCGCTGCCCCACACAGCCCCTTGCGAGTGGCGTTGGCTTCCTCCACTGAGGCTCATTAGTCCAGGGGTGGGGCGTCCAACTGGGGGGAAGGAAATTCAGACTTTTCGGGAAAGGGGTGGCGATTTCTGGGAAGAGCTCCATGTCGTGACCTTTTATGGGCTTTCCTGTGTCGGTCAGGGCGGCCCAGGTGCGGGGCTCAGCTGCCCGTTAGGTGCAGTTAGGCACCTGATCGGCCCCAGCTGGTCTCTGCAGGGCCTAAGCCGGGGCATCCACGGGGGGCCCACAGGCCGCGTGCGGCCCAACGCAAAGTCGTAAGTTTACTTAAAACATGAGATTTTTTTGGTTGTTACATGTCACGTTGTATTTAATGTGTGGCCCAAGACAACACTTCTTCAGTGTGACCCAGAGGTGCCATGAATCCGGTGGGGCTGGTCATCCTCGGCAGTATCTGTAGCTTTTATCTGTTGCTGCTGTTCTGCCATGTACCCTGTCTCACAGAAAGAAAATCTTTTCACAAATATACTTCCCAGTAAAGCCCCCTTCTTTATTAAGCTAGGACGCCACAGTTCGGCTCCCGTGTGAGCCAAGCTTGTGGGAAGGTGAGGCGGTGTTCCACCCCGAGAAGGGGGAAGCAGGGGATTCTGATGCGCTTGGGGCAGATGAGGACAGGCGCGTCCTGCGGCCTAGAGTGAAACCCCCGGCCTCCCGCCCCAGGAGCTCCCCTGCGGGGCGCAGGCGGCCTCCACGGAGTGTAGGGCCACGTGGGGCCGGGGCGGACCGCTGCGGGCTCGCGCAGGCGGCGAAGCCACGGACCCCGTGCTCTTTAAAGGAAACACGCTGAAAGGGAAACGTCTCTCTCATCAGAATTATTTGTCAAGGAGAACCACGAGTTACGGATCGCAGGCGGCGCCGTGCGGGACCTGCTGAACGGCGTGAAGCCGCAGGACGTGGACTTTGCCACCACCGCCACGCCCGAGCAGATGAAAGGGATGTTCCAGTCGGCCGGCGTGCGCATGATCAACAACAAGGGGGAGAAGCACGGGACCATCACAGCCAGGGTGAGCGTCCGGCGGCCCCGCTGCCTTTCCGCCCGCCCTCCTGTTTCTAGTTAGAATAAGAGACAACGACGAAAGCCTCCCTGGCGCCAGCCTGCCCCCTCCCACCACCCCGTGCTCCCCCCGCCCCCCGTGGTTCACTCGGGCCACCTCGCGCAGCTGCTCGATGCCTTGCAGCCGCGGGCCGTCCCTCCGGCCATGACATACAGGCGCCTGGTTGTCACCTCCTCGTCGGTTGGCAGCGAGGGTGTCCTCGGGGCGGGGCCCCCCTGTCCTGCCCCGTTACTTGTCCGAGGCGCCGTCTTGTGCGTCAGACGCACCCTTTTTAGCTGGGAAGGGTTTATGAATTTTTTAAATATTCTTTGGCTCTGTCCTTGAGTATCGGGGGTGCCCTCGCTGACCCGAAACCGAAGGAAGACGCCCTTAGGGACTCGTGTGTCTTTTCCGTCCATCTAGTGACACTAAACACTAATTTTTAAAAAACATACATTTAACTGCAGCTTCATCAGGAAAATTTCGAGATCACCACGCTGCGGGTTGACGTCACCACCGACGGAAGACACGCCGAGGTGGAGTTCACGACCGACTGGCAGAAGGACGCGGAGCGCAGGGACCTCACCATCAACTCCATGTTCCTAGGTAACGCCGGTGGCGAGCCTGGCGTGCCACCCGGGGGACCGCGTGCCGGCGCGGCCACAGCGGGACTGGACTCCGGGCCCCGGGTCCCGTCCGACCCGTCGCTCGGGAGCTGTGCGGTGAGCGCGGCGTTGGCCGCCTCGGGGGCCGTCGTGAGGGCGCAGGAGCTGACGAGGTGGGTCCCTGGAGCAGAGCTGGCACCTGCGCAGCCAGTGAGTGTTAACTCAGCAGTCGCTCCTGAAAACGCCGCCACTCGGGTGGGAATATGCGTGTGCGCTCACACGCAGAGTCACGCCCCACACGGCCCGTGTGGCGTGCCCGCTGTGCGTGTTCGCCCGCTCCCTCCCGCGCCCCCAGCCCACGCTGGCCACGACCCCGCACGTGTGTCGCCTGTTGCTGGCCTGGACGGTCCCCCGTGCAGGGCAGTGCGTTAGGCAGGCGTCCTCTGTCCGGCGGCTGGGGAAGCCTGGTGGCCACGTCCGCTCACCATCCGTTCACGGGGGCGGGCCGCCCGGCGGGGGTGGGCGGGGCTTGGGTTCGTGTCCCTCTTTGCAGCCAGAGCCCTGCTTGTGTCCTCCAAGATTCAGGGGGCCCTTTACCCCTAGGACTTGGGGTGAGGTGAGAGACGAAGCGGCCCCATGGTAACCTGCATTGTGACATTGGTTGTGGGGTCGGGGGGGATGGGGTTCGCCTCCTGCGGGGGGCGCCGCGGGCTGATGGCTTGAGGACAGGCGGGGCCCGGAGCGCTGCTCAGGGCTCGGCGCTGGCGTGCCCGCTGCTGCATGCACGCTGTGTCCCTGGCCCCCAGCGGAGCCGCGCGAGGTGGGTAGGGCCCCCCGCCCCACCCCCCGACGGGGAGGAAGTGACTGAGACGTGCAATGAGGTCGCGCAGGTCGCAGGAAGCCAGGACCTGTGCCTGGGGCCCAGGGAGTTCCCGACCAAGGGCGCCCAGCTGGCGGCCTGGCCCTCCCTGAGCCGGGCAGACTCGGGGCCTGCGTGGAGGTCCACACACAGGCTGTGCGGCCTCGCCACCGCCTCCCCAAGCGGCTCGACCAGGACAGAGCCGCTGCTGTGCTCTCCCGTGAAGGCCCTGTCGTATGGCCCCCCGCTGCCTGGCGGTGGCCGACCCCAGGCTGGCGCCGAGCACCGTTCCGGACCCAGCGCCTGCGGTGCGGACACTGCTCCTCCCTCGGCGGCGGGGAGGGGCGCAGGGCGTGCAGCCGGCATGCGCGGCCTGGGGTGGGGGCGGTGACGGGGAGGCCGCCCCGCTCGCGCTCGCTGGCCGTGTGTTTAAAGGAAGGGCATCTGGAGCGGAGCGGGCGGCGCCAGCGCGGCCCCCACTGACCTGGCAGTCGCCCTCTGTCCGGGCCTGGCTTTGCGCAACCACGGGTGAAACGTTCCTGGTTCTGGCATTTCTGGTTGCTTTGTTCCTCTTAGTTATGGGGAATAGCCTATGTTTTTTCCTCCATATTTGGATCTTTTTTGAAAAAGACCTAATACCCCTGCATTCACCAGGGACCGTTGAACCTCCTCATTAAGGAAAGTAGCACTGAGACTGAGGTACCTCGTCTGTTACTTTGTGATCAGATGTTTGTTTTTATTTCCCTGCATTTCTTTCTTTCCATTTCTCATTGTAATTTTGAATCTGGAGCCTTTTAAATGTGCTCCAGGCACCGAAATGCCGCGTGGCCCGAAGCAGCCTGGCGCGCGCCCTCCCCCTCCCGCGGCTCCCCCGCTCCCGCCGGCGGCCGCCGTCCTGGGCGTGAGCTTGGCCTCGTGTGCTCCTCCCGATTCCACGCGTGCGTGAGGGCACGCGGCGTTTGTCCGTCCCTAACCCGAGCCTGATGCCCGCGGGGCCACCCACGTCGCCAGGGGTGATTTTACTCTTTCACAGCTGAGTACGACTCCCCCACCACATGCACTGTGGTGGTTTCCGACGCTCACTGCCGACCGTCGCTCTTCTCCCCTTTTCCAACCCACAGGCTTTGATGGAACGTTGTATGACTACTTTAATGGTTATGAAGATCTAAAAAATAAGAAAGTGAGATTTGTTGGACACGCTAAAACAAGGATACAAGAAGATTACCTTAGAATTTTAAGATATTTTAGGTAAGAATTTTTAAAAATGGTACAATTTCTACTGCTCTTACCAGAGTACAGTCCTGACGCTGGGACGGGGCAGCAGGTCAGCGCACACGGTGCTGGTGTCCCGGGTGCTCGGTCCCCGGGTGCGGCTGAGCTGCGGCGTCCCCCGCCCCACGGCTTTGCCTTCCGGTCCCAGTTCCCCGTGGTCAGCCACACCAGGAAATGACACAGGGAAAATTCCAGACGCAGGCAGTTCAAAGGCTTTAAATTGCGTGCCCGTCCTGCGTGCTGGGGTGGCACCGCGCGCTGACCCGCTCCAGCCCGGGAGGGACGCGGCCGCCCCCTTGCCCAGCGCCCCCGCGCTGTGCGTGCTCCCCGCCCGCTGGTCGCGCCGCGGCGTCTCAGCCAGCGATGGGGGAGGGGCCGTTAGTGCTTCCCGCGCCCGACAGGTCCGGCAGGCTGTGCCGCCGGCGTGTGCTCGTGCGTAGGGAAAGCGTCGCACGGCGGCCCTCTCCGTGGCGCCGGTGAGCCCGGGGGCGGTGGGCTGTGTCCCCGAAGATGCGGGGCTGCGGTGTGATGTGTTACTTTGCAACTTTGTATTTTCATTCCCAAAACACACTCACTCTGTTCTGTGATCTTTTATAGAATTCAGCTTGAAATCATTTTTTTTAATATCAATATTTTCCACGGGGGATTTCCTGTGTCGATCCGTCCTAACACAGCAGTCCGGGCGCCCCGCACCCCGGGCCCGCCCCCGCTGGGAGCCGGGGACACGGGGTCAGGAGCGAACGCCCTCGGCTGCGTGTGGCTGAGCCTTGGTTCGGGGGACACCCCTTGTGAGCTTGGTGAGGGTGAAGCGCGTTTGCATGGCTGTGTGGGTGGCAGCGGCGTGAACTTGAACCTTCTCATAAACTCTGCTGGCTGGCTGGTTCATGTCTAGCAATTATAATTTTAGGTGGCTTTCAAAATCTTTCTAACATCTCATCTTTTGTCAATAGTAGTCCTTCAAAGCTGAGCCTTGGCAGACAGTCTCTTTTTAGGAAGAACAGAACACAGACTGGGACTGAGCCCGTTTGTCATTTAATTCAGATGCTAATGAACTGAACGGCTGTACTTTGAGGCATTAATTGGGAGATTCCGTGAAATCCATCCCAGCATCAGCAACTCGTGTGTCCGATTTCTAACTCGGAAAGTCCCGGCGTGACGGCCCGGCGGGCTTTCAGGGCGAGGGTGTCCAGTCCTGTCGGGGCGCCCGACGGGCCGCTCTTGGCTGTTAACCGGCGGTGGGTGCGGCTGGGTGCCGCTGGGGCATGGCGTGCGGCGGGAGGCCGAGTCCGGCGGCTTTCGAAAGCTACTTCTATTTATTGGCTCCTGAGGTTTCTCGTTGAGAGAGGAGAGAAGGTGGAGAACTGACCCTGTGGTTTCTGAGGCCCCTCCTGGTCCTGACTGATGATATGTTGTTTGTCACTAAGGATGGGTGGCCGGCACCAGCGGCTTGGAAAACCGACTCTTCCGGCCGCTGTGCCCACATAGGGAACGCATGCTGGGCGGTTCTGTTTTGCAGGTTTTATGGGAGAATCGTGGACACGCCCGGTGACCACGACCCGGAGACTCTGGCGGCCATCGCGGAGAATGCCAGCGGCCTGGCTGGAATATCGGGGGAGCGGATTTGGGTGGAACTGAAGAAGATTCTCGTTGGCAAGCATGTGAACCATTTGATTCACCTCATCTACGACCTGGACGTGGCGCCTTACATAGGTGAGGCCAGGGGACAAGATGTCTGCGCGTCTGGAGAGGAAATGTACCTGGTTTAAATTTCACAAGGGAAATCCGTTTAGTTTAAGATTTCTCAAAGGAGAACTGGAGTATCTTAAAATGGACTTGGAGGACAGGGGTGGAGCCGTTCTGTCCCCAGGAGGGGGCGGCTCAAAGGCCGCCTGGGCTCGTGGCGCGGGGCGTCCCCTCCGCAGCCCTGGGGCGCGGGGGCTCCCCGGTAGTTCCTGAATCTAAGATGGGGAAGGAGAACAGCAGCGACCCTTTAACAAAGGGCTGAGAGGTGCGATGAGGTAACACATGTGCAGCGCTTAGAACGGTGACCGACGTGGAAATTGTCCAGCGGCTGTTACGGTGACCGTTCAGAAGGGACAGGCGAGGCACCAGCGTGTCACTCGCTGGGGAACCTGAGTATGTTTCAAACAAAGACTCCTTGGGGGGCGGGCGCCCTGCAGCCCCCCGCCCGCGCATCGGCAGGAGTTGGCTGGACCCCCGCCCTGCCCCCCGCTGCGGCGGGCGCGTGCACGCAGACGCTCCAGGACGCCCCTCGGCGTGCAGGGCTGGGGCGGGACCGCAGCGGTGTCGGGGTCCCCGCGGGACGGAGGGGCGCCCGGTTGGGTGGACACTGAGTCCTCGTGTGCGGTGTTTTTCTGCACAGCAATCCCGTGGCTGGCTTGGCCCCTGGGGGGTGGCTTGTTGAATTTGTCCACTATGAAAATGGGTGAAAACGGTTTTTGTCCCTACTCCAGGCTTACCTGCTAATACAAGTTTAGAAGAATTTGACAAGGTCTGTAAAAATGCTGAAGGTTTTTCACCGAAGCCAATGACCCTCTTGGCCTCGCTATTCAAAGTACAGGATGACGTCACAAAGTTGGATTTGAGGTTGAAGATTTCAAAAGAAGAGAAAAATCTCGGTTTGTTTATAGTCAAATACAGGAAAGACTTAATTAAAGCAGCAGACAGCTCGGAACCACTGAAGCCCTATCAAGACTTCATTATAGACGTAAGTATGGAGCAGGCGTGGTCAGAGTGTAGCCCTTCTCACTCGCAGTCAGGCCGCCTCACTTACCCGGACAGCCCGTGTTCTGGGGGTGCCCCCTTGCGCGTTCATGTCCCCGTGGGATCGGGCCCCGAGCACGCCTGCGCACGGGCGGTGACCCCGATGTCGGCCTGCAGTGCAGGGAGCCTGACGCGGCCGCGCGCGTCTGCGAGCTGCTGAAGTACCAGGGCCAGCAGGCCCTCCTGCGGGAGCTGCAGCGCTGGTCCGTGCCGCCCTTCCCCGTGAGCGGCCACGACATCCGGCGGGCGGGCGTCTCCTCCGGAAAGGAGATCGGGGCGCTGCTGCAGCAGCTGCGGGAGCAGTGGAAGAAGAGCGGCTACCAGATGGAGAAGGAGGAGCTGCTGAGCTTCATCAAGAGGCCCTGAGGCCGCGGCCCGGTAAGACTGGCCTGCCCTCTCCCCCTCGGGGGGTCCGAGGCTGGGACGGACGGAGGCGTGAGGGCAGCCTGGGGGCTCTTTGGAAGGAGAAAGACGTGCACGTTGTGTGTGTGTCGTGGGCCTAAACTGAAGTCCACCTCCCTGTACCCCGGCTTCTGTCATTAAGCCCCCCAAGTCTCATGGGACAGTTCTTCTGGGAAGAGTGGAGCTGGTTTTGCCCGGCTGAGCCTGTCTTAGTATTAACATTTCTTGCATAGGGCAAGAAAAATTAGATCTGTGTTGAGGAAAGAGTGTCTCTTGGTGGTTCCAATGGGAATAACTGGGTTATTGTACACAACTGTCTCTGATGAGGGTCAGTTCTTATCTGAATTGCAGAATAAACTTACATTTGAAAGTAGCTGACAAACATGCACAAAATACCCTGTGATACGCGAGGCCAGCTGTGTCGCAGGCGCTGGGATCCGCGGCCAGCGTGTGGTTGGTAGCCCTGGTAGGAGGCCGTGGCCGGACCTGTGCATTTGCGCCCCAGGGATCCGAGCCCCACGTGCTTTCCGCGGGCAGCAGGCAGAGCAGGGCGGATGTCGCCTCCCCTGCTGTGCTCCAGCACCGTGTGACCGGGCGGCCTGTCCCTGCCCAGCCAGGAGAGGCGTGGATGCCGTGCTGACGGGCTCCCGCAAGGGAAGGCGCCCCAGAGCCGCGCGCCGGTCGGCACCGCCGGGCGGTGGGCGGTGGGCGGTGGGCGGCGCGCCCCGCAGCGCTGTGGTGCCCTGGAACGGACACGGGCCCCGCCACAGAACGCCAGTCACAGGCAGCCAGCGGGCCCGGCCGCCGCTCAGCGGTCCGGTGTGCCACGTGGACGCGCTTTGAGAAAGTAACGTGCACATTTCTGCGGGTGAGAGCTTTATTTGCTACAGTCCGTGCCCACCGTGGACGCTGAGCGGCGTGTCCCCATGGAGCAGCCGTGGTCCAGAGTGGCCGGGCGCTCAGTCCGTCCTTGGGGGCCCGGCCCAGGAGCCGTGCCGCCGTGGCACTGGGAGGCGGCGGACGTGTGCCCGCTCCACGCGTGCGGGTGTGCGGCGGTGGCCACCCACTAGGCTGTGGCCGGCCGGTAGGCGGCCGACGGCTGCTAGGCCGAAACCTAAGCAGCGCGCAGTCGGTTGTGGCCTCCTACGTTGTACTCGTCGGTGGGGCCGTTCCTGGTGAGTTACGGGAAGACGTGAACGAAGAGCAAAGCCGCAGGTAGTGAGCAGGTGGGGCGACGGCAGGCCCACCCTCCGAAGGGGGGGCAGGGGCAGGTCTCCCTCTGCCAGAGAACTTGATCTCAAAATTACTTCTCACGCCTGTTATCTGCTTGCGTAGGTATTTTTACATTATTTAAACAAAGAACATGTTTAGTTTTTGCTTACAGTTTACTTACAGATGTTCTCCAATTTACATTGAACAGAACAGCCTACAAACACAGCCGCCGTCGGCCTCTCCGAAAGGGCCTCCGCGTCGCGGCCTGGCAGGCGGGCACCGGCGACGCCACTGGAGCAGAGCGGCCTGTGCTGTCGTTTGGACACTGAGCAACACACGCGATGCTGGGTCTCTTACTCACACACACTTAAATGAAAATGAAAACTGTATCGTTGGGCTCAAACTGCGCATTTTAACTAACATTTTCAAAGTTTACAAATCAGTATCACAGAAACTAACAGTTGAACAAACCCCTTCAGGGCTTTAACCGCCGCCCACTGCCCGGCCCCCTAGGGAAGCAGCAGGCACCGCGCTGCACTGGCCTGTGCGCTTCTGCGCCCGGGAGCCGCCCAGCCAGGCCTGCGCTCCGTGCGGGAACCGCGTCCTGCCAGTGGCGTGCAGCGCGGAGTCCGAGTCCACGGGCCCTGGTCTGGGCAGCGGGCGCCCGAGCACCAAGCGGCCGGGACCGCGCCCACCCCCCTCCCTGGTGTCTCCCTGTGTCCTCGCACCCTTGGGGTGGAGCTGCCGCACCCCTCCCCGGACGCCCTCCTGGCTCAGCTCGCGCCTGCAGCGGGTCCGGAGCAGCCCCGGCCCCGGCCCTGTCTGCTCACAGGCACAGCACCACTTTGTCTGGGCCCATCTCGTCTTCGGTGTCGGGGATCATGGGCAGCAGGGCGGACCGAGTCAGCCCCCAAAACTTCTGAGGCGACATGTCCTTTTTGGTGGCTGTGAACTTCCATCCAATGTGGCTGGCACAGATCTTACACTGGGCCACAGTCCAGGCAAACCTACAAGATCGAGGGGTGCAATCAGCTAAGGAAACTGCGCCGCAAGCTTATACGCTAACCCCGTCAGAGACGTTTAGAGCCACATTCCTAAGTGTCAAGAACAAACGCTCTGATCTGTATGGGTCCCTGAACCAAAGCCATAAAATGGCACTCTGATTTGTCCATCTCCCGGGCGCTACGTATGGGTGCGGAAGCTGGGCAGTGCGCACGCTCTGTGGTCGCTCGCAGTGCGGTGTGGCGGGGGGCTCGCAGGCAGGGCGCTGTGCGGGCAGACAGCCCGCTGGACGGAGGGGGCGGGAGGGCGTTGGGGGGCCCATGCCGAGGGGCCGAGCCCACGGCAGCATCCCCGGGAGGGGGGCCCACCAGGGGGGGCGGGGGGGGGAGAAGCATGTTTCTCACATAAGCCAGAAAATCTGCTCAAGAACTCCTAAATTAGGGACTGTCAGAAATACAAGCCATGGCACTTGTTTGTAAGGAAAATAAACCAAACCATGGAATTGCAGCCGTTCCCTTATTTTTTCCCTAGCTATTTCCCACATTTAGCATTTACATTAATGAGTTAATTCTGGTTTCAGTCCTTGGACTAAATAATACTGGACAAGCCAAATGACATGGTTCTCGGTTCAAAACAACAAGTAAAATCCCAGATCCCCGCTCGGCTCATTTTGTCCCTTGAAGTAAAAAGGCTGGCCCAGGACTTAGAAGACACGTAACAGGGCCCGATGCTGCCGCAGTGGCGGGGCTCCCGCAGGCTGCGGGCGGTGCCGCTGCGCTGCCGCAGCTCACGCTCCGAAGGCCCCCGGGCGATCGGCCCGGCCTGGCTCTGCACAGCTGAGCAGGGGGCTCCCGGCGTGGCCCACCCGCTCACAGGGCGCCGTCAGCGAGACGGCGCAGCCACGGCCGTTCCCAACCGGTGGCGTAAGGGGCATTTAGACAGAACTACCGATTCCATGGTCCATTTCAGGTTATAAGTTTAGCAACACTGCTTAGGAATCTTTTTCTGCCCCATTAAGGCAAAACCAAAAAGTAAAAACACCCTTCCCCCGCACGCTGTTACCCGGGAAACCAGCTGTGCTCCGTGGACGGCCGGCCGGCCAGGCTCAGGTTGGAGGCCTTGTACACGGTCAGCGTCTCATGCACGTAGCCGTGCGGGTTCACGTAGGCTGCCATCGGCCCGCACAGGGACAGGCTGCGACAGAACACAGGGCGTCAGTCTGCGCGCGGAGGCCTGCGTTGCCGGGCTTTGTCCACGCAGACCAGGGAGCGAGGCCAGGAGCACCACCGTTCATGGCCTTTGTGCACTTCCACATAACAGCAGCACCTCCGAGTGAGAGCAGGAGGCTGGCAGGCAGCAGTGTCCTCCGCCTAAATGCTCCCACGTCCCAGAGGCAATGGGGACACGGGGTCCTCAGCCCGCCCGCCGCGGAGAGCGCTCCTCCCCGGCCTCACGTGGCACCGCACGGCAGGCAGGGCCACGGGCACAGGCGTTCAAGCGCAGCACCGGCCCACGCATGGGCACGCGCGTCCCCCCACCTGTGGCCCCTGCCGCTCGCACACCTGCCGCTGAACTGCACTGAGCGCCCCAGGCCTCGGGGGGGAGCCCCCTGCCGCGCGGCTTGCAGGGAGGACGGGGCGGGGCCGTCTGGCCCCACCCCCCCAGGGGCCCGCCCTTCACTCGCTGAGGGTGACTGACCGGGCAGGCAGTTCTGGGAGGGCAGCTGAGAGAGAGCTCAGCTTACTGAAAATGGAATAAATGTCTCACCTGAATATTTCGTTTTTGGTTGTTATTTCTGTTTCTTGACATTGTTTACAGCAAAGAGATGTACACTGAAACACGTAAGAGGAAATCAGCAGGGAAAATTCACACTCACGTGGTGATGTAATCACACAGGTCGTCAGAAAGCCTCTCTGAGGTGCACACACTCACTCATAAAACGAACAGCTCTTGGCTAAAGACACAGTGACTGACACACAACCAGAGAGGGTCACAAGGTCGGATGAAGCTGATCGAACAAAGGGACCCAGAGTTGGTGAGTGCATAACACCGAGCTGCTGTCTATGGTCCCAAGTGAAATGCGTAAATTGTCCTCTTCATTGTCTGGTTTTCTAGCGGCAGGACCAACGACAGACCCTATAGGTGGCTTCCGGGTCCCCACAGAGCATCCTCGCTGCCCAGACGGACCGAACGCCCATGTGACACATTCCTTTCACTCACCTTGTTCATAATGTCTAGTTCACAGCGAAGTCGCTGGACAGCGCTACCAATTTTGAGGAGCTGAATCCTTAGCACATCATCAATAGGAAGACAAGCCGCTACCCTGTAAGAGAAATCTGAGAGACGTGGCGGGGTTGTCAGGCGTTAAACGCACGAAGCGCACACCGCCCTTCCGAAGCCCTTCCCCGCAGGGATCCCGAGGCGCCCGTCCCGTGTGGCGGCAACACTGTGAAAACGTTCCGGCTGCCGGGCGTCAGCTCCTCCGCCCTCGGGAAGCTCTAAACTGTAACTTTCCCTGTACTTGTTTTCCTAAGTGCCTTCTTTTAAACCAAACACAAAATCTAACACCTGCTAGAAGGCACGCACTTGCTACAGGGAGCCTCACAGACAGGCACAAGCAACGCCCGAGGGCGGGCGACCCCTCGAGCGTGGGGTCGGGGTCGGCGGGAAGCGGGTGCTGGGGGAGCCGAGGGCTCCGCCACCGCTCACCGAGGGCGGGGCCTTCAGAGCAGCTCGAAGGGGAGGGAATGGGTATGCTCCTCAAAACTAAGACACCTGTTAGAAACCTCAAGTTTTGGATTTTGTTACACAGAAAACATGAAATTATTTCTACTGTCGAGACAATCTCAGGCCACAGGAGGGAAACCGACTTTTCATACCTATTGGATTTGAAGGCAGAGAATCATCTTTTAGATTTTCGTCCCATTCACGTAGCTGTTTCTTGATTCTGTCCATTAAGGTTTCCTTGTTTAAAATAAAAGGAGCCATTGTAAGGTTCACAGACCTTTACAATTTCCTGTCATTTCCCACCTCTCTCTAACGAAGCTAACAATCGCCAGCAGCAAGGTAAGGCGTCACCAGTGAAACCTGCGTTCCGGCGTGGACGTCTGTCCTCTCGCAGGGATGGGTCCAGAGCCCCAGCGGGCGGCAGGCGCCCTGCTCTCGCCGCAGGCCCCAGGCTGCCCGCCCCTCCCGGGAGCCTCTTCGGCCTCCGGCGCGGACCGAGGCCCCGCCAGCTGCGCGGGCGCTTCCTGCTCCCCGCCCGGGAGGGCTTCCTCTCTCGTTACAAGCTAGAAGCCCGTTCGCCCAGCCCGGGCCGCACTGCGGCTCCTGGGGGGCTGTGTGCCGGGCGAGTGCCGGGGCCTCCGGGGCCGCTCTCCCGGGACACCAGGCCGACGGGGCGGGGCTGTGCTCCGGCCTCGGGCCGCAGCCGCCAGTGTTCCCGTTCCACGGACACCAGCGACTTGCCCCCGACGCAGCGAGGGACAGAAATCAGGCAGCAAACGGTCCGTGCCCCCTGGGCCTGTCCCCGTGGCCCCCGGGCCTGTCCCCGCACCCTGCCCCCGCGTGCTCCGCAGGGTGGGTGCCGCCCGGTGTGAGGCGTGCGCCCGCCAGCGCCCTCACCAGCGTCCAGGAGGTGGAAGGTAACGTGTGTGTTTAGAAAAACCAGAGGCGCTCTGGCTGGACTCTGAGGTCACACGGAGGACTGCTGCCTGACCCTCCAGAATTTCAGGTGCTCGAAAACCCCCCCAACGCACCCGCTTCTTGCCCTGAGGTGGGAAGGCACGGGACGCTGGGAAAACCACCGATTCCGCAGACTGACTAAGGGCCACGGCTACCCAGGGGTCTCGTGGAGTCCTGCCTGCTCTCCTCAGACGAGACAGGCAGCACCGGCTGGAACGCGGCTGCCTCTGAGTACGGAGGCCCGCGTTTTGTTCTAACGGCCCGTAACTCTGGCCCTACTGCCCTGGAAACAAAACATTGAAGGTGAGCTACTTACAGCGTCGTATAAGGAATACAGCCAGCGAGGCCATGAAGTCAGGTTTGCACAATGAAACTTTCTCTGAAAACAGAAAAAGAAGTCACTTAATAAAGTGACCGCACACAATGAAGATTCTTACCATAGAAAGAGCTGCATCTGAAAAGTTCTTCTGGCCTCAGAAAAAGACTTTCTAGTTTCAAAAAGAAGAAAAGTTTTGTAGGCATTTTCCTAATAGATGATTGCCTATTAAGTTTGATAATCATGTTTTTATAGCAACTGTAGCAAGGGGATGCGCGCAGCTGAGCTGCTGCAGCCGTGAGCTGGAAGCCCCCGGAACTTCCGTCCTCAGTAACTGGCCGCACACGCGTGCGCTCACCCCAGGGGAGGCTCTGCCTGACCAAAGAGGGGGCACGGGAACAAGCAGAACCGCCCTGCACTGCGGACACACAGGAGCCTGCGTGGGCACGGAGCAGGGTGGACCCCGCAGGGCTTCACTGGGGTGGAACCAGACAAGCAAGACAACCCTGAGGAGAGACAGGGAAACCTGTGCGCGCGCCGCAGGGCCAGACGGACAGCCGCGGGCTGGGGCGGCGTGGGCACTCGGCGGACGGATGACCTGCCTGCTGCCACCGGGCATGCCCGCCCACTGCCCAGTCCAGCGACACCAGAAGTTGAGACGAGAACGTTGCTCTTGCCCTGGCCGGTGCGGCCTGGTTGCAGTGTTGTCCCGCAAACCGAAAGGTCGCGGGTTCCGCTCCTGGTCAGGGCACACGCCTAGGGTGCCGGTTCAGTCCCCGGTTGGGGCCCGTAGGAGGCAACCAATCGATGTTGGTCACATCAGCATTTCTCTCCTTCCCCCCCCCCCCGCCCCCAAACCAATAAGCATGTCCTCAGGTGAGGATTTAAAAATTTAAAAAAAAAAAAAAAAAAAAAAAAAAAAAAGATTGTTCCTCCCCCGCGATGGCGCCGAACAAGAACGCTCACGGGCGCGTGGGGGCTCTGAGGAGAAGGCCTGAGGCTGACGCCAGGCTTGGTCTGGAGGTGTCGCTCACAGGGCACGACAGTTACGTGCAGGTGTTTCGGGAGCTGCTACCTGGATGAGGACAGACTTGTTCTAGAAGGCTCCTGGGCTACAGCGCCAACCAGTGTGCCCCTTACGGGGAAGAGCTGTCGGCTCAGTGTGACCCTCCTCACGCGTGGAGCCCCCCAGAGACGGGCTGGGCGCGTCCGAGCGCAGGCGTGGGCGGCAGCTCCAGCCCCGGGGGGTCGGGGCAGCCCCGCAGGCTTTCTCTGGTCCGCCCTTCCCACTGGGGCCAAAGCTGAGGGTCAGGACTTCGTCAGCTCACGTACAGAACCCACCAGGCTACACGCAGCCCGCCAGGCAGCTGACGGGCAGCGACAACAACGGCAGCCACTCCCGTGTCTCACCGGGACTCCGCGAGCGCGGTGGCACCCCCGCCTCCCGCACATGAGACAGGCGCAGAGGAGGGGACGGCCTCAGGTCACAGACGGGAACGGGGAGTCGGGCTCCAGTCCGGCCTCGCTCGTACGCCCATGGGTGCTCTGGCGATTAGAGACAAGGCTGAAACCAAGCCGTGGGGCCCCCGCGGTAGTGGGGCGATGCCTGCTTCCCTCCGGAGCGACGCCATCACACAGAGTGACGGGGCCAGCAGAGGGCCGGCGAAGCGCCCGCCGGCCCCCCGGCCCAGGCGCGAGAGACCCGTCTGGCAACGCAGATGCCTGTCTCCCGGAGCAGCCGTCGCTTCCCACGACAGCACGGGGACCGTTCTGATTTCATTAGAAGCAATGAAATCGAAAGTAAAAAGTAAAAGGTTTAATTTTACTCTTTTTAAAGAAATGATTTTGCACAAGAAAGTCGCTTCTAGCTATGATTTAGAATAATTTAAAAAAAAGCTTCAACTCCACAAGGAAAGGCCCTTCCGTAGGGCAGAGCGCACCAAAAGCAAAGCGAAAAGACAAGCGGCAAATGGGCGAGATGCCCGGGGCACGTGCCTTGGAGACACAGGCCCCTCCCCAGCGGAATGAAGCACCAGGGCCGCAGGGGGCGGAGGTGTGGGCCGGCGCCCCTCCTCCAGGCACACGCGTTCCTGTCACCCACAGTCCCACCTCCTTCGCAAAGTCGGCCTCCAACAAGGGCCGTGCTGCACCCACCAGACCAGCGGGGAGGCTGGACGCCACGCGGTCTGCAAAGCCCCGCCCGGACTCAGGACGAGGAGGGATGCGCTCAGGCAGCGGCTCTGAAAACGCGTGCGAAACTATACGGGTGCCCGTCGCCTGGCCACGCCCCCAAAAACGCACCCCACGCTCACCTGCACGGAGGCGTCCCTCCATGCGCACGTGGCGGCCCCGCAGCCCACAGCGCAGACGGCTGGGAGGCGGCCCGGGGGCCGGCACGGTGCGTGCCCCGCGACAGGCAGGGGAGCTGGCCGGTGTCAGCGCGGCTGCCCTGGAAGAGGGACCGGCCTGCTGGCCTGCGGCCCCGCCCCTCCGCATCCTGCTCAGGCCTCCCGCTTGGGGCCGGCAGGAGTCCCGGGGCCCCCCAACCTGGCAGAGACGGACAGCGTGCGCTGCAGTCACGCTCCTGCCATGTTTCCATGCGTGGTCATTTCCTACAGGTCATACCCACTCGGTGCACAGAACCCGCGGCAAAAGCACAGTGTGTGTCAGGTGTGAAACAGGCCACACCGCATGGCTGGCAACAGCCACCTGCACACTTACGGCAGTATCACTACCGTTCGGTCCCCAGAAACGTCAGTGTCGCAGCTGCTTGGGGACCTTTGAGCGGCCTAAGGACAACGTTCCCATGAGACTCTTCTAGAAACACTGAGAACCGAGACACAGCAAGCGGACCAGCGAGGCTCCAGCAACCCGGCCGAGCCCGCGGCTCCCGGCAGCCCCTGCGCGGGCCTGTCTGGAGCGCCGGACAGCGGCGATGTGGGGCGCACGCTGCCGGGGGCTCCGCAGACGCTGCACCCGCTCACTCCCCCATCCGGCCTCGCCGCCCCACCTGACAAAGAGGAAGGGGCGATCTGCGCAGTGTTTATCAGGTTACCGTGGCAACTGTCCGTATTTTCAAAACATAAACCTCAAAAAGCCAAGGGACTCTAAATTTAGAAACTAGTCATCTTTTCCTTTAGGCAGAGATCACAAACACTACTGTTTTGTACTCAAAACTGATACATCTCACCAATGAGTAGGAACAGGCCTCATCAGATTTTTCCCAAGAGGACGACTTAGCCTAAAGGACGCACAGGAGATCTGGCATCGCGCAAGCCTCGCTTCCGCAGAGCACGCGGCCACAGGCCGAGGCTGGCAATGCCCGCGGCACTGTCCGAGGGCGCCAGGAAGGCCGCTCCGCAGAAGCCCGGAGGGGTCGCACGCACGCTCCTGCCAGGCCCTGGGCTTACGGCTCGAGCCACACGTCTGACGTGGCTACGGTGGGAGGAAAGGACCCTGCAGCACCGAAACCGTGGGGCTGCCAGCACAGGGCGGAGCCACTGCCGCGAGAAGAGCTCCCGCCCTGTGGCGGACGGGAGCCCCGCGTGGCCCCAATACCGCCCAGGCGTCTGGGGAACGGGAGCCGACAGCTCTGCGTCTCCTCCTCAGAGACCGGACAAACGGCACGCGGCCCCACTCTCGGCGGCCACCCGGGAACCAGCTCTCACCTTCTGGTATTTCTGCCACCACGTGTAGGAGCAGCGGTCCTCCCGGGAGCCGGGCTTGGCAGGGAACAGCTGGCGCCTGCTGAGCGACTCCAGCTGAACGGCCGACATGGTGGAGGGCAGCGCGCACTCGGGCAGGATCTGCACCCGCGCCTGCTGGATCCTGAAACCGGGGGCCGGCACGCGCTCGGGTTTGAGGTGGGTTCGCTCCACCTCGAGTTTCTAACCCGCAGGCTAATCTTCAGTACTGAATTTTCAAAGTTTTCCTTTTTGAACACATTCATCAAATGCTGATGTTCAGATATAAAAAATTTCAAAACTACTCTATTTCATAGATCATATCAACGTTGAAACCAAAGAAAACCTCAGGGACGGATTCCCACCTCACAGCCCCGCTTGGCCGGGCGCAGGCGGGGCCTCTACCGGCCGCCAGTGACCTCGGCCAGGGCCGACCAGGGGTGGCCCCTGCCCACCCAGGCAGGCTGCGTGGTCCCCAGGCCCAGCCACGGTCCTCAGGACGCTCCTGGGCTGAGGGGGCCGGGCGGACACCCCGGGGGGCCGCGCCACACTTATAGGGCTGCGAGCGTCTGCAAGCCGCGCGTCCCGGGGACTGGGGGGGAGGGGGCGCTGGGAACACCTGTGGGCCCCGCCCCCCCCCACACCCCTCCAGCCCCAGGCTCGCCCTGCCAGGCTCCACACTGCCCCAACAGTGCAGACCCGCCTGCAGCGAGGCGCGCGGGCAGTTCTCACCCTCGGGCAGCTGGCGCTCTGGCTGAGCCTGGGAGCGCCTCCCCCCCCAGTCCCTGCCAGAGGGGCGGGCCACGCCCACGACAGACAACACCCAGTGATCAGGACACGTTTTAAAAAAAAATAGAGGATAACGTAAAGTGAGCTGGGTTTTTAAAAATGAGTTTAGTATTTCTTACGCTTATGAAAAAACTCTGACCCCCGAGAGTCGTGCCGAATACCTGCTGAAACAAGTCGCCCACCACTCTGACCTGGGCAAGGCGCAGAGCCAACAAGCGCCCGTGGACTGCTCACGCTGCGTGCGGCACGTTTATGGCGAGAGGCACTGACTGCCCGTGGCCCCTGCCACTCGGACAGGGCGGCTGGAGCCAGCGTGGCTCCCACCCACCGCAGGGCCCCCGACACCTCCCACCTGCCCTCACTCCGAGGAGAAGCCCTTAGTCCCCGAGGCTGCACCGCAAAGGTCTCTGGGCCCTCAGACCTGCGGGGCATCAGAGTCACCTGGGATCCTGGACGGGGCTGCGGCCTCCCCCACCCGTCACCCGCTAGGGGTGGGGACGAGGCTGGGACTCAGGCCTCTGCAGCTTTAGAGACGTCCCAAGTGACTGGGATGCACAGCACGTTTGGAAGCCACCAGGCTAACCCTCCAAAGGGAAAGAGAACGGCCAGTCCCAGTTATGGGCAGTGGAAGGTCAGCAGAATAGGAGAACCCCGCACCGCGGCAGCGGCCCGCGTGGCCCCTCACCCGTCGGCCTGCGTCCTCAGCTCCAGGACCCGGAACCTCTGCCGCCCCACCGCCTTCACCTTCACCACCTCGATCCCGAAGTCCTGCTCCTCCCGGTAGGCGTAGATCTCCGCCGTCGTCCCGAACTGCGCTTCCCGCTCCTGCGCGTTACTTCCAGGGCGAGCGTGGCAGGGACACAGGTCAGAACGTTTAATTTCTCAATATGCAAAGCCGATGACAGCAACACACGTGGGCCAAGTCACAGTGACGACCCTCACTGCGAAGCTCATTATACTTTTAATGCTATCGGGGGCGGGGGGAGTGCGGTAGAGGGGGTGGCCCCCCAAAGCACAGTGAGAGCCTTTCAGGGAAAGGACAGGCTGCTGGTCACTGCAATGGCTAGGACTGGTGGGGGCACGCACACACTCCTTCAGGCAGCAGCCCCTCTTCCTGCTGCGGGTTTGCGGGTTTGCGGGTTTGCGGGCTCGCCGCACCGTGGCAGGGACTCCCCGCTCACTCCCCGCCCCTTCCCGCCGCGCGCCGTCCGTGAGGGACAAGGCCAGGGCCCTGCACGCGGACAGCGCCCTCTGTAAGAGCCGCCCTCTCCGTCTCGGGGAGACGCCCGCCCCACTGTGAGCACCGGCGGGCCTCGGGCCTCAGGCCGGAGAGCTGGCTGCCTGCGGAGGGAAGGTGGGCGGGGGGCGCCGGCCTGGACGCGAGCGCCCCAGCCCCCTTCGCCAGGACCGCTCCCCTGGCCCCCGCCCGCCCCGTCTCCGGGGCGGCACTGTGGCCGTGCGCTGGGGCCTGACCGCGGACCGCGCGGCGTGCACCCACCTGTACGCGAGGACCGCGAAGGTCCTGTCCTTCTGAATCAAATTGCGCACCATGCTGACCTCCTGCGGGCGGAAGAGCTGCAGGGGCAGGGTCTGCCCCGGGATCAGGATCACGGCCACCTGCGGCAGGACCGGGATCACCTGGCAGCTGTCGTCGTCGTGCAGGGTCCGGCCGTGGAACTCCTCCATGTCGGCCCCCAGGTACTGCGAGACAGGCACAGACCCCGTCACCCCGCGGTGTCCCCGGCGGGGGCGGGGCGCAGCGCGCGGGCTCAGCGACTCAGCAAACCAGGGTAAGGGACATGCGGACCAGGGCCACAAACGTTCCCTCAAATGACAGCACGCTGGGAAGCCTTGCTTTGACTCTTAGAGGGAACGCTCGTATTTCCTAAGATCTCTCTCAGACGACTTCAAGACCATTTTTTCGGCTCAAAATACTGGGTTGGCCAAAAAGTTTGTATAGTTTTTTCCGTAAAATAAAAGACACATTCCTCATTTCCACCAATAACCTGATCGCTCAGGATGCTCTGAGGGTGCTGGCGGTCTCCCGCACGATCGCATGTTGACTGCTCTTAGTTACTGTCTCGATTCGATCGCTGGCCCTGTCACCTGGTCGGCCTGACCGCGGGGCATCGTCCAGCGAGAATTCTCCAGCACCGAACTCGGAAACTCTGCAAGCCACTTTTTAACACGTTCCACCAGCCACCTCCTCCACACACAGCACAAATCTTTTTTGGAGTTTCAGTTGTGTTTTAACCTTTCTTGAAATAACAAAGCATAGTATACAGAAAATGTTGCGTATTTTCTTCCATCTTCAATATTAAAATGGCCACACAAAAACTGACCAGTTCTCATGTTTTTTTTCTTTTAAAGCACACCGATAGGATAGCTGTCACAATGCAATCAAACAAAACTGTTTCAAATGACGCCAAAGTCAACCAAGGACTACTACAGCCATCATAGGGAAAAAAATCTAAACAAACTTTTTGGCCGACCAGCTATGTCTATTAACTCTGTTATAAGTGACATACCGTATGCGAGGTTGGCAGACTGGTGTCAAAATTTATGACGTTGGGTTTCTTGGCCTCTTTGCCATCCTGGTCTTCCACTTCCATTTCGATCCCCTCTTCCTCCTCGCTCTCCGCTGTAAACAGAAGGTGGGACGATGAGCCAGATGTGTGGCTACGTCACAGCTGCGCTCCCTTCCGAAGGCACAACCCCCTGTGGGGGGGCCCAGGCCCTGGAGCGCGGGGCCCCAAGCACCACTGCCTTCCTACCGCCCACAGCTGGGCCGCCGACAGCTGGGGGGCCACTCGGGGCTGGGGGCTGGGGGCTGTGCCGGCGCTGCCACTAACTCCTCTGTTAGCCCACTGTTTGTTTTAAGATCTTTTAGATTCACAGAAAAGTGATGCTCTCCGCCCCCCAGCCCCGCCCCTTCCTCCTCCTTTCTCTAAAAAAAAAAAAAAATCACTGAAAAATTTTGCATGAAATAGAAAACATTTTAAAAGAAGTGTCTTAGAAAGCCTTCTCCACACAAAATGTTTAATTTATGAAAACTGATACTCCAAAACCTGACACCACTAACAATAGCTTTGAAAGTTAGGCAAAGCTGCCCTAAACTGATGCTACTCTGTTCGACGGGGTCTGTCCTTTCCATGCCAGCCGGGGGGACCCCCACCCTGCACCAGGGGCGCGCAGCCAGAGGGGTCCCGCCCCTCAGGGCACGTGGGGCTGCCTGGAAATGACCGGGGCAGCCCTGCCAGCGTCCGGTGGGCACCGCAAGGGATGCTGCTCAACGGCCCACAGGACAAGCCCCACGGCCAAGACCTCCACACCCAAAATGTCAAAGGCCCGGAGACTGAGACACCCCGCCTGGAATCACCACGCAGATGTGGTGAACCTCACTTCACCTCACATTTCATGTGTTTCTAAATGCTCCAAATAATCTTCAAAGTAAGTAAAGTGTCACCGCGAAAGCATCATTTACTTTGTGTTTAACGTTGTTTAAATCACACTCCCTCCAGCCAGGTCCCTGACAAGAAAACACAAACGCCTTTCAATACAGTCATTGCTTTGGGCGTATGAATTCCTAGATATAAAGCTTTGTCAAAGAACACAATTATTTCACCTCAAATAGTCAACGGTCTAACACTTTGTGTAAGTACGACTTTTTCCTAAGAACACAGAGGTTTCACCAAGAGATGAAGAAAATGTAAACTGATGATACAAACAGCCTGAGTTGAATTCCTTGCATTTACAATTCTGACCGAAGGGCAGTCACCGGGCCGGCGGAGGACCCACAGGCTGTCCCGGGGAAAGCTGAATGGGTCCACTACGAGCGCACAGGCTGGAGCCCTTCACTTTAAAACTTAGACTGTAACTGTTGTGACTTCCAGGCTCTGAACGAGTGCCTTATATGCAGCGGCCTTTCTTTGCCTCCTTGGCCGTTCGCCCGTGTGTCCTCGTGCACTTGGAACTACGGAGCTGCCTCCCCGGCCAGAAAGAGGGGCGCTCCTGGACACCGCGCAGGCCCCACGGACTGATGGGCCGACGACCCGCAGCTTCTTCACAGGCACCTCCTGTGTGACTAAGCACACTGCTCTCGCATCTACAGCCTGTTGCCCTCCGGACGTCCTGAACAACCCCGCCGAGAACCACCGCAGGGAAGTCTGAGCCCTGGGGTCCCACGGGAGCCCCACGTGAACGCACTGCCGGAACTCGGCGGCCGAGGCAGGGCCGACACACTCAGCTTTGTGTCAGTTCAGCTGCTGACTTCAGCACAGCCTCCGACCCTGGTTCATTTGCGCACAACAGGCCCCCTGCATGGGCTGCATGGGAGAGGCACGCAGTCTCTCCCTCCTGCAACCCGCGCAGCTCCCGGGACACGAGTTACCCCCTAAGCACAGCTTTCCCTGGGTAACTGCCCGGGCCCACAACTGTGTCTTGGACAGGAAACCCCACGAGCCATCTGCGTGAGATGGAAGCTACCCAACCACCTCTCCGTCTGGCTTCCTGCGGCCTCCAGACGCACTCCGCACCCTCCCGCCCCTCTGAGGACCGCAGAGTGCGCCGACCTGCCCGGTCATGGCCACAGCCGCTGTGGTCGCACCCAGAGACTCGCTCCAGGACCCAGCCGGCCCGCCGCGCCAAGCTAACGTCTCCGAAGCGCGGAGACGCCTGGAGGGCAGGTCGTGCGCCGATTACTCGGGGTCTCGACAGCGAGGGGGTCGAGAGCGACCACGCGGACAGAGAGACACAGACAGACGCGGACGGGGACAGACTGACAACGGCGCGGGGGGCTCGGCGGGACGTGCGCGCTCGGGGCACGCGGGCTGTCACCACCAAGGGACGGTGACCGGGGAGAGGTTCCGGCCGCGGCCCGGCCCGGCCCCCGGCATCCCCGGAGCCACGCCCTGGACCCTGCCCGACCCCCGCGCACAGCCCGCGGCCTTCGGACGCGCGCCCGCCGCCCCGCCCCGCCTCGCCCGGAGGTTACCAGGCAGCAGTGGCAGGTGGTTGCCCATGTCGTGCGCAGCGTCCTGCGGGTTGCCCTCGCCCGCCATGTCTGTTTACCCGCACAGCATGCTGGGACCGGACGGGGCCCGCCCTCCCCGCCGCCGCGCACGCGCCGCAGCGCCCCCCGGCAGCCCTCGCGGGCAGGGCGCGGCCACGCGCCACAGCGCCCTCTGGCGGCCGCCGCGGGCAGGGCGCGGGCGGGGCCGCTGGAGTCGCGGGGACCCAGGGGCGTCCCTGCCACCCTCGACTTCCTGCCCGCGGGGTGCACAGAGCCCCGGTCTTGAGAAACCGAGGCTCAGAGTCTTGCCTGCACCTCGCTCTTGCCGCAGGCGGCCGGGAGCCGACAAAGCCCGTTCACACAGCGTGAGCTCCACCCTCTAAGTCCGACGCCTGCCGGGACGACTGGAAGGGCACGTCGTTATCTCCGGGTGGCTGGATAGTCGCTGACTGTCCTTCCCAGTAGGTCCATGTATAGTCCACAGTTAGCATGCATGAATCAGAAACAGCCGAGGTGCTGGTGCCATGGCATGGGCACCGATCGCCAGAGTTAAAACTGCCTCGTGAAATGACACCCAGGGAGCACGAGCAGTCCGAACGCGGAGACAGTGGACACAGTTCGGTTGTCGTAGCGGTGGGGCTGTGACCCGGCATCCCCTGGGGCCTCGGTCAGGTCACCTGCCCTCCAGAGTCCCCGCTCCTGCAGACTTGCTCTCCCATCCCTGAGTGACACTCCTTGGTTTCCCCAAGGCTCACGGCAGAGGGGCTGCAGGCGAGGAAGGGACGTGGGCTTCGCGTGTTCGGGCGACAGGGCTCTTCCCGGATGGATGGTGAATGAATCCCAGAACCAAGTCTTTCCTTGCAGACAGTAAACACAGACCCATGGATTTCCATTCTGATGCACGTCTGAGAACAATGTATTAATAAAGTTGACAATACCGGTCACTAAAACTTGGTTTTCAAGAACTACAGTTAGTACCCGAGTTTGCAGGAGGCTGGAATGCTAGGCTCCGCCCAGCACTTGGGTAATGCTGCAAGGCTGCCACTGAGCCTGCGCTGGCGCAGGCAGGTGGAGCCGCGCTCCAGCATTTTTCTGGAAGGTGCTGCGCTTGGATACATCATCCGGGCAGCCCTCAATTGGCCTCGGTTTGGGGTTGTTGCTCTTATTGTTGCATGAATCAATACTGTTTGTCTGTTTGTTTGTTGTTTGTTTCTTTGCGTTTGCTTTTGTCAATCAGTATGTTGGCTGACAGGTACATTTTCAGAGGTTTTATTGTCCCTGCGCTTCCTCTAGTGCTTGGCTGTCTGGGGGTCCTCTTGTTGCAGATGGGCACAGGTACCCAGGCTCTTAGGGAACTCGAACAATGAATTGAACCGAGCACACAGAAAGAGAGAGAGAGATTTATTAAGCGATCGTATGCTCCCCAGAACATGGGAGTGGACCAGCTCCGGCGGAGACTGACCCTCCGTGGCCGGAGCGATTCTCACAGGGCAGGTATTTCCTGGCTGGTTTTGACGAGCTTTTATTGTGCCTATGCAAGTGGTTACATTACCTTTAAGCTGCTGCACATGCGGTCCTCCGTGATTTTCCTTGATTGCCCACCGGGGAAGTGGGCCCCACCATGCTGATTTGTTGTGACGCTGTTATAATGAAGCGGGGGTCCTGGAGCACCTGCTGCGCAGGTACAGTCAGGATTCACTGTGACTCAGCGCTTTTCCAGAAAGTGGGAGCCACAGGTCTTGGAACAGCGTCCCTGTCCTGTGTCGATGTCCTTTGTGGCCCAGCCGGGGGCGCCTCCAGAGCTTCCCCTCCCGTCCCCCTCCTGCCTCGCTGTTGCTCTCGGAAGCCGGGGCACACGGGCAAGACACAGGGCTCGGCCTGGCCGTGATGAGTTGAGATCTCCAAAGTGAGGCAGCCACCGCTGCGTAGCCCAGCTGATGGCCTCTGTGCCTTGTCACGCGGCCAGTTTCCTATGGGCGGGGGTCTCGGCGCCGGCCACCCCGCCCCGATCAGGCCCCCTGACTGTGCGGGTTTAAGCTCACACCGGGCCCGAGCCTGGGACAGCGGCCGCGCTGGGACCCGTCGGCCCCCACTGCCAGCCTGCTCCGTGCCAGGCTCGGGCCTGGAAGAACGGGGGCGAAGCCCTCATTACTCGGAACCGTCCAAGCCGCAATGCTGCTGAGGATAGACTTTGGCCCAATGCCCGGGGCAGTGATATAATCGATGGATACAAAGAGCCATCCCAGGTTCCCGCAGAAGCCTGCCCCACCCCACTCCACGAGCAGCCCTGCAGCCAGAACTCCTTCCTCGTCTCTCCAAGGGACTGGGGCACTTGCCGCTTCATTTTGAAATTTTATGTTCACGGCTGCCGCAACCCAGCTCTGCAGAGTGTGGCCGACAGGGAACCTGCCTCACTCAGCTCTGGGGGCTCCGTTGGGGGGTTGGGGGGCAGGCGGTGGATAAACAATCCCTGGACTGACTTCAGCTCAGAAGAACACAGGACAGACAGAGAAGTCCACCTCTCTCTGTCCCATCCCGGGTCCTGGCACATGCTCTGAGAGCGACAGCTTGCAGAGGGAACCCAGCTGTCTTGAAAAGAAGGGCAGGTCTCCAGACCCCAACGTAGGGCAGAGAAGAGGGAGGGCCTTGAGGAGAACGTCTCCGTAACCCCCCCAACTGCATGCTGTCCACCCGCAGACCTGGGGATGGCACCTTCGCACCCAAGGCTTCAGGTCACCCTCCCAGAGCCCCGTCTTTTGGAGGTTGGCGTCCAAAAGTACAGCAGGGGGACCAGAGCCGAAGGTCCAGGACAGAGGCCGCCCGGCTTGGAAGCAGCAGGATTCAGATCCAGCCTGTCCCCAACTTGATCACCGCAAACAAGGGGGCTTTCAGACACCAGGCGGTGCAGGCAGTGCGGGGGGGCGGGGGGCAGACCGGAAGGGGGAGGGCAAGGTGGTGGGGGCTGGGTGGGACAGTCGCTCAGCAGGATGTCGCGTCCTAATCCCCGAACCCGTGAACAAGTATCTGACAGGGTAAAGGGGACTTTGTGGATGTGTTCAGCTGGGGACCTTGAGCTGGGAAATTACCTGGAGTAATTATCTGGGGAGCTCAATGCTATCTCTAGGGACCTTACAGGAAGAGGCCAGGAGGGTCAGTGACAGGGCAGACGTGCCCGTGACAGGTCCGGCGAGGGGGGGCCACCAGCCAGTGCCGTGTGGTGGCAGCCGCAGGCTAAGCCGGGGAGGGAGGGACGCGAGGCTCCCTTAGAGCCCCGGGAGAACGCGGCCTCTCTGACACCTTGTAAGACAGACAGATTCTGGGCTTCTGACCTCAGAACTGTAGCATGATAAATCTGTGTCTTTTCGAGCTGCCGATTTGTAGCGATTTGTCACAATAGGGACTGGAGGTGAATTCAGGGCGGGGCAGAATGTGGGGAAGCAGAGGCCTGGGCCGGGAGGAGGCCCGGAGGTCAGCTGGGTTGGGGGCGGGGCTGGACAGGGCGAGCGGCCTGAGGTGCTTGCTCAGGTGCAGCTCCCTGCACCCCCCTCCGCTTGTAACTTCCCAATACAGCTGCTCCTCCGGTGACCCCCAGGACCTTGTATGTGCAGCGGTGACCAGAGGGTGACCAGAGTCCGTTACGGCCTGTGCGGACAGAACAATACATGACAGCAACCAGTCTGAGAACACTGAGCTGGCATTTGGTGAGGGGGCGGGGAGGGAGGTCAGACCAGGCCCAGCTGCGATCACGGGCGCTAACCACCCCTTTGTGGCATCTTTCTTGGAGGGTGACCGTGTCCCAGTGCAGCGTCAGCTGGTGGGCAGAACAGGCTCATCCTCCCTGGGACGCACAGCGCAGAGGGGAAAGTGGACCAGAACCGGGGCAAGCACGCACCGGACCCCCGGGAGCCCGCAGCAGAGCACAGGCCGGGACCTGACCTCCCTCCGGAAAGGCACCCGAAGCCTCAGGGAGAGTCGGCTCCAGGAAGGGGCAGTTGTTGGGGAGGGGAGCGTGCAGCTGGAACGGGCGCAGGTGTGAGACGGCCGCGAGGCAGGCTGGCGGTCAGCGGGGAAGGTCAAAGCGGCTGAGGGGCGGCCAGAGCAAAGCAGGCCCGGACCTTGCGAAAGGCTGTGCCTTCCCCGGAGGAAGCAATGAGTCCCCGGGTGGGGTTTGCATTTGGCAATTCGCCTCTGGCTGTGGGCGGAGGAGGACCCCGCTGTGCAGGAGAGGGGCAGGGGGAGAGGAGAGCCCGTGAGGAGGCAGAGGCGGGGCCCGAGGGCCGTGACCGCCCCAGTGTCCGAGGCCGCCCAGGCGCCCACTGAGTCGCGGCTGCTGCCTCTCACTCCACAGGAAGGCCACACTGGCTGGGCTTTTACAGGGAGTGAGGCTTTCGGCTCATCTTGTGCTTCAGCCTGCGATGCGTGCATGGGCGGCCGTAGCCTCTGCACACCCCCGACAGACCTGCCTGTCCGGGCAGCGCCCGCAGGCGGGGCAGGGAAGGGAGGTGACTGCCCATCCAAAAGCCCTATCGCGCCGGAGCCCGAGAGACGGGGGTTTCCTTCTGGTTCGGCATTGCGAGCCGCTTGGGCCCCAGTGTAGATTCTAGAGGGGGCGAAGGACGCGTCTCACCCAAAGAGAGTTGTCGTCTGGGAGAAGAAAGGACAGAAGTAAAGGCAACAGCCAGGAGCGGTAATTTCAAGCACTCCGCATTGTTGGAATCTGGGTTGGTTTTTTTTTAAACCACTGCACCACGGGACCCTGAAACACCAGCTAAAAAAAGATAGAGCCACTCAGCAGGTCCCGGAGGAGGGTACTGACGCCACCTGCCACGTGTTCAATGAGCTGATATGACCAGAAAATATCGATTCCTGAAGGTCCCTGCAGTCCAGGGGCCTGCTGTTAATGGCTGTGTCTCATGTACCATAAGCCTTACGGCTTTCCTACGGTAAATCCTCTGCGCTGTCAAATTTGAGTGTGAAGATAAAAATGGATTAGGTCTCTCCGATTGCTCCCTACTCAGTCTGGCCCGTCCCGACCCTGTGACCTCGGGCAGGTTACTTTATTTTCTCTCTCTTCACGGGGAATCGGAGGCTTCTCCCCCAAAGGGTTCTGTGGGCGGAGCTGGGTGACGTGGGGCGGGAGCCTGAGAAGCAGCCCCTCCCTGGAGGGTGGTCCTCGCAGAAGTCGCTCTAGCCCGGAGGCAAGGCCACCGCGACGCGACGCCTGTCGCCTGTGTTTGGAGGGCGTATTTGTTGTTTTCTGCAGCTGCCGTAATGAGTGAGCACGAATCTGCCAGTTTACACAAGACAAACCCATCATCCACGGTTCCGCACGGCAGAGGCCCACCCCTGACAACGGGCTGAAGCCCAGAGGCTGCAGGGCCGCGCGCCTCTCGAGGCTCGGGGGGGGGGGGGGGGAATCGCCTGCCTTTTCCAGCTCCCGGGGCTGCATGGCTCCCGGGGCCCCGGGCCCTCCCGCCACCCTCAAAGCCACCAACGTCCCGTCTCTCCCTGACCACAGCCAGGAAAGGCTCCCCGATGTTAAGGACGTGGGAGGGCACCGGGTCCACCTGGATGACCCAAGCTCACACCCCCCCCCCCCATCAAGACCTTAACCTTAGTCACACCTACGAAGTCCCTTTGCCACGGAAGGTCGTGTAGTCCCAGGTTCCGGGCGACCCTGGGCGGGGTTCTTACTCTGCCCCCTGGGGTAACCAGTGGGTGTCTCCTGGGAAGTCTGTTCTTCCGCATCCGAGGGTGAGGCACGTGAGGAAACTCAAAGCCTCCAAACGGTACTCGATGTTTTGACAGGAGGAGCCCCGAGGTCTGGGTAAGTCCCTCCCTTACAGGCGAGGCCACCGGGGCCCAGACAGACGCGCGACTTGCTCAGGGTCCTGCGGCCCAGGCGCCCGGCTCACAGCCTCCCTCTTCCCGCCGGTCCCGCGGCCCCTCTGATGCCAGGCTCACCGCAAAAAAGGCATTTTGCTTTTGTGAAACCTCTGATGGGAATCTCCATTCCACTTGGACAAATAGCTTCGCGTGGGACTAGAAATCTGTCAAAGGCCTGCAATGAATGTCAAGATGGTTTGCCGTTTTATGAAACTATCATTTTTAATCCCCAGTGTCAAACGTACTCTGTTGTCAAAGGCAGGTGGCATTTACATAAAGGCCACACCAAATCGGGGAGCGACTGCAATCTAGGCCGCGTGGGAAATTTGAGAATAAGTTCCGAGCATCGGGGACCTCGGGGATTTGCCCGCTCCCTCTGCCCCGCTGGCCCGCCCTTTCCCCCCAGTCCCCCAGGCGGCCGCTCTGCCCCCCCGCCTGCCGTGGTCCCTGCCCCGCTGGTCCCTCAGGGCACTCAGTCCGCGCGTGGCGAGGGCGGCTGCCCGCACGCTCACAGGGCGGCAAGCTCTGCACGAGGATTTCCCCAGGTGGCCCTGGGTCCCACCTAATTACAGGTTCTGGCTCCTGCGCGTCTACGGAGGTCACGTGGCTGGCGGGGGGGCTCTTCGGTTTCACTAGCACCCCCGTGATTCTAATACACGGTGCAGTTTGGGTCCTACCAGGGCAAACAGCGACAATTCGACTCGGGTGCCCTCTCGACCCACCTCCAGGAGCTCCAGCGAGGGCTGGGGGGTGGGGGAGAAAGACGGGTCAGGCAGAGCACGTCCCCTCCCTCCAGTATGGCCAGGGCTTCTCTGCCATCATCGATTCCTCTGCACCCCGTTTTCCTTGGGGAGGTCCTCCACCTGAATAATCCCCTGGAGGAAACTTCGGGCACCAGCACGCTCGCCTCCTGAACTGAATGAAGTCGACGAACCCAAAGTCAAGAGTGTCAAATTCAAACCCACGTGCGATTCCGTTTTCCGTCCGTCCGCCGCTGCTTTGGGCGTTCACATCGACTCGGCCAGGACCAGCACGTGCGTCGGGAGTTGCCGATGTGGAGCTATGATCTCACACAGACGCTTCATGGGACATGATTAAGCTCATGACGGAGGAGTCACGCCCTTGGCTCCCAGTGCCCTGACACCCAAGTTTAGCAACTCACGAAGCTCCCAGTGCTGGGGCTGAAATTGCTTATTTAAACGTCACCTGACCACCCAACGCAACCTGGCACACGTGCGAGTGTGAGTTTCCCAGTGGTCCTCGGAGTCGACGGTTGGCTCTGAGAGGCCCCAGTTCGCTGCTAAAGACCCCAGGCAAACCGGAGGGCCTTTCCCGGCTGACGACGTCTCGCTGGACGTGGACTTGTGCTGGCCGCGCCCCGTTGTCAGCGGGACCCCACACAGGCCGCGCCTGAAGGTGCCGGCTGCGTGTCGAGACCGGTTGCACGGAACTCCTTGAGGAACAGTAGTTCCCTCTAAGTTACGTGTGTTCCTAGAACTCCTTGCTTATTGTGTTTTAAATTTTATTTTCCGGAGGGTGTGCATTCCATATTATGGTGTACTGGTTTCATAGGATCGCTTTTTTAAGCTTGTGTGCTTAAGTATTGTTAATTCAATCACATTCCCTTGACACACCTGCATTCCGTGTTTACTGTGTGCGAGGAATGACGTCAGGCATGGGGGGGGCATGGGGGGGGGGACGACACAGCCGCGGGTCTCCTGAGGTGGGCTGTGCTCTGGGGGGGAAAGGCAGGGGGAATAGGGATTTCACACACAAAATTCCAGCAAAATGATGGGGGCTGAGGAGAGGAGGGCGGGGGGCCAGCTTCGGGGACCGTGGAAGACCCAGGCCTCCGGACGGCCACCCCAGACCCGGGCAGGCCCCGCAGCTTCGGGGCCTGGGCAGAGTCTGGTCAAGGGTTTGTATCGCTTCCATTTTCCTTGCCCTTCACTTCAAAACAAATAATTCGCCCCAAGCACCTCATTCATTTATATTCTGCTTCCAGGTAATACTTATGGCATCGGAATCCTCATGCTGTTTAATGGTTTACGGTGATCAGAAGTCACAGTGCAGGTAGTTTTTGAAGTTGACGTTCATTTTCCAGGGAGCCGTTCGCCAGGTGCACAGACCCCCGCTGTCCACAAGGTGGCGGGGCCGGCGTTTACAGAGCCTGGTGGGGGGGCAGCTGAGAACGGGGCGCGTTCTCTCTCTCTCTCTCTCTCTCTCTCTCTCTCTCTCTCTCTCTCTCTCTCTCTCTCTCTCTCACACACACACACACTCTCTCTCTCTCTCTCTCTCTCTTCTCACGAAATGAATAAGGAAATGAAAGCAGGAAAGAAAAGAAAGGCATTACTAAGAAATGCTCGACTAAGTTTTTAAAAACAGGAAAATTCCCCCCAGCTGCGTCTGCGAAAACGGCTTGGGGCTGGGCTGACCCCGCGTAGGGATGCCGACCATCTGAACGCATCCGCCCTAACGCACATTTACGGCCAGGACAACTCATTCCCTGTCAGCAAGGCAGAGAGAGGAAAAGGAGCAAGAAAAGTTCCAAACAGGGCACGTGCCCCCTCTTGGCTGTTTCCAGAGCCTCACGGTTTTGTGCATAGGCTGTTGTGTGTGTCAGACCGCGGGGGACAGATGTCTACGTTTCTCTCCACCACCTCCCCTGGGTCGCCGCCCCCCCATCCTCCCCCCCCCCCCGCCCCGAGCCCCGCGCCCTGTCCCCACTTGTCAATCTGTACGCTCACTTTCCCAGTTACACCACCCTTTTTGTCTTCCGGGTCAAAGGAAAGGAAATCCAGACATAAAAGAATCTTAAAGACAAATTGCTAAGCAAAAGAAGCCAATGTGGTCGCAACTCGGATGTTCTGGGAGAGGCGGAACTATGGCGAACTGTTAGTGGTGCCCGGGGCTGGGGGGGCGGGACGGGCGCACCGGGGAGCCCAGAGGATTTGTAGGGCAGTGAAAATACAGAACCAAAATGATGGACAGATGCCACTATCCATCAGTCTAAGCCTGCAGAACGCACGGCGCAGGAGCGAGCCCTCCTGCAAACTGCGGCTTGACCATGAGGACGCAGGGCCATCGCCTGTACCGCAGTCTGGATGTTGGCAGTGGGGGAGACTGCACCGGGGCCCGGGGACATGGGGACGTGCTCTCTTACTGTCCACTCGATTCTGCTGTGAACCTAAAACAGCTCTAAAACATAGAGCCTATTAAAATATATGAAACATTTTTTAAAAGGGTGAATGTGCACTGGGATCTTCCCCGGCCTCCCTCCCTCTCTTTATCTCTGATGTCCTGCCTCCGGCTTTCTCCCTTCTTTGGCGTGACTTGGTTGTCACGGAGAAGGACAGCCGGCGGGAGTCTCGGCGCGCGGAGTGCGACGCCCACCGGAGGCCGCCAGACTCCTCTCCCAGCCCGGCGCCGCCGCCCGGGGCCCGGGGAGAGACCGGAACTACTTCCAGAGTGTGAAGCAGAGCCTGGGAGCTGGCAGCGCGCAGGCACATGCGCCTGCGGACCTAGTCTGTTGGCCAGCGGTCTGTTTTAGTTTTTAATCTGAACCACTTGCTAAAATTTAAAGTTGATACATGTCCTATGAAAACGTTTACTTTTGGCTTTCCCCGAACAAAAAGCAGACCCAGCTGCAAAGGGCTCAGGTTGCCACGAAGCCGTAGTTGGCCAAAGCGCAGAGGATTCAAGGGCAGAGCCGACCCGGCCCTGGGACGGGGGCGTTTGGCTGGCTCCCTGTTGGAAAGGGGCGCGGCTACTGAAACAATTACCTAGGAGTAAAAGTACATTTTTTACAAAGGATTTTATGTATTTATTTTTAGAGAGAGCGGAAGGGAGGGAGACAGGGAGAGAAATATCCATGTGTGGTTGCCTCTCGTGCGCCCCCTACTGGGGGCTGGCCTGCAACCCAGGCCTGTGCCCTGGCTGGGAATCGAACTGGCCACACTTTGGTTTGCAGGCTGGCGCCCAGTCCCCTGAGCCCCACCAGCCAGGGCTAAATGCTGTTTTTTCAAACTGTGAAATTCATTTAGGACATAAAAAGCACACACTGGGATGTGACTGAATCTTCTAAAAGAGGCCACTAATAAATCTGCCGGTATCAGAGGAGCGTCTGCCAACTCGGCAGGCAGTGAGTGGCCGGGGGACCGGAGAGCTGCTGTGGGGGTCGGCGAACCTGACATTTTACTTCCAGTTCCACCTACATCCGGGGGTCTCAGAAGAGTCTCCTCGGGTTTATTTTTGCAACATCAGAAACCGGTGGAGCTGATGACCCCCAGAGAACGGGCCTCGGCACTCGGCTCCCTTGGCGTTCCGTGAAGATGGGGCTCCATTCCCCAGGAGCCTGGGGATGCTGCACGTGTGATCTGCCCTCGGCAGGCAGCCCGCCCTTGAATCGACATCCGCGGGAAAGGGTGCTCCGCCAGGAATACGGCTCGTTGCCTTTGTTTAATCTGGTGCACTTAGCAAATTTACTGACACAAGACAGCCTTTATTAACCTCACCCGGAGCTTGATCCTTTGATGAGCTGCTAGACCCATCCACCCCGGGTGCCCAGTGGACCCGGGAAGAAGGGTGGTAGGGATAGGGTTAGGATTTGAGGCATCTACCCTTCAGGATGTTTCTAATGAATTCATTTGCATTTTATCCAATTTTTTTTTTTCCGGAGAGAGCACTGTTTTTCTCCCTTGCAAAAAAATAGCTACAAAACAAATTAGCAATGGAAAGTGTGTTCTTTGCATGGATCCTCAATCGCTTTTCCAAGGGCTTCCCACTCTGGATCCGAGGGGCGGGCACCCCTTCAAAGCAGCCATCACGCTGCTGGAACCCGAGGTCTGGCAGAGCGAGCCGCGGGGGAAACATTCGCAAAACATCATCACCGCACAATGGCGCCACCGCATTTGCATATCACTGAAACGCATCTTGATGGGAGCAGGAAACAATTTTCGGAAAATATTTTCTGTGCTGTGATTTCCAGCGTTGCTGTTTCCCTGAGCCACATGGGGACGATCAGAATGCTTTATTATACAAATCGGAAGTAAATCAGGCTTTTAAAAATTCCACTTCCCAGGAGCCCGCGAGGCAAGCTTAATTCCGTAGGGTGCCTCTGGGCGCCCTGGGGAGCCCTGAGAAATACGGCGCCTGGGGGGCCCCGGATTCGGAGCCAGAGCTCCAGAAGCCCCACTGCCTCCCTGCAGCCTGCGCCCCCTGCTGGACGCTGAGCGTCACGGGAGGAGTTTAGAGCCCTGTCTGGGAAACACCTGAACACGCAAACTCTTCACAGAGTGCGGCCCAGTTTTTTTTCCCTCACGGGCAGACCTGTGTCAGACCTGGGCTCTGCCTGGGCAGGGGATCTGGGACTTCGCACGGCTCATTCATGCTCCCTTGGCTGAGCAGGGGATGACTCCCTGCTTAGAAAGGGACTTCGGTGTAGCATCTGCAAAGGGTGTTGTTACTAACAACCCCCAAATCCAGAGCCCAGGCTGTGGACAGAATGGGAACACGTCCGAAACCTGGCAAGCTCAGAGGAGGCCTGCCTGGCGGCCTTACAAACCCGGAGACCCATGCAACCACGGAGGATGGTCCGAAACGAAAGCTTTCTAACCAAAAGCGAGTCGTGGGGGACAGTCGCGTCCGAGGCCTGCGGGCACCTTCTTTGACCAAGGTCAACCTTTACCTTAGCGAAGCCCGTCTACTGTCTTTGTGCATCTGCGATAACACGCCTTTGGAATGTCAGAGGGCGCCCCTTTTCCAAACCCCTCCAGGGACAACCCCCGCCCCCCGACCACAGAGCCCCTCATGGTTCCCTTGTTCCCTGCACGCCATCTCCACGTGCCGTGAAAGTTCACGGGTACCCGCCCTGTGCCCGCCAATGGAAAGGAAGCCTGTGTCTCTCCGTTTTCCTCGGTGTCCAGCCTCGGACGTTCCCCCCTTTGCTTTCTCCCGCCGCCTTTGTCTGCCACCGGCGAATCTCAGGTAACCCCCTCACGTCGCCTCCTCGGATGCTGACGTGTAGGATGAGCCGCAGAACTGCCATTCTCTGGAGCCTGTTCTCCATCTGTTGAGAGTTTGCTTCCTGGCAATTGTCTGTTTGGCTCAAAGAAACTCATAAAAAGTCTTACAGGTTTGGACATGTCTTATGTCAACAAGACCATTAAGATGCAGTTGATAGACTAGCCTGTCACTAAACTTCAAGGAAGCACAGCGCTCACACGCACAATGGCCGTCCAGACCAGAGAGCCGGACGCAGCCCCTCACTCACGGAGAGCCGGCAGGCTTTTAGGTTTTATTGCTAAAAGCAGGCGACCGAACACGGGAGGGTCCCACCCCACCACCTCTACCTGGCCAGTCCGCAGTCCGCACAAACACCGCCGGGTGCTGCCCGCCCCGCACCGCGCGCTGTATTTACCAAGAGCAGAGGCAAATGAGAGAGTACGGGGAGGAGGCGGGAGGGAGGCGGGGACAGGCATTAGGAGCCTGGCAACTTGGAGCCGGGAACTGCCGGAGGCAGAGGTTGGGGCTTGGTCGTCTCCGGAGGCCCAGGCCGCTGGGGAGAGCGGGAGGGTTCGCACGGAGGAAGAAGGGCTCAGAGAGCAGGGCCTGCTGGCTGCCCGGCCGAAGGAGCAGCTCGCGCTCTCGAAGGGCAGAGAGGAGGCTTGGTGGCGGCACGTGACCCCGGAGGGACACCGTAGGTTATTGTTCCGTTCTGCATCATAACGCCCAGAGCTAAAGGTGGCCTCAGGCTGGCTGGAAGTTTTCCGTTCTTTTCCCTTCCCCCGCTCTTCTGCCCCAAGACCTGTGACATTTCTCAAAACAAAGGGCCTGGAACGGGTTTTTGGGGATTCATGCAGGTGCCCATAGTGACCTAGTGATTCCCGGCCTCCCCGCTTCCTGCTGCTTGAGCTACACGCTTTAGATGCTCTGTTATTGTCCATGTGATCTCCCCGCTTCCGGCCCCGGCCACGCCAACGTAAGCCGGGTTTGCATGGTGGAAGCACAGCCAGCTGAGTTAACCTGGCAGGACAGCGAGGGAGGAGGGGAGGCCCCTGGTCAGAGGCCCCCTCCAGCCCCTTCGCTGTGTGGAGCGGTGCCAGGGTGGCCAGGGGAAGCTGTTGCAAATGTCAGAAGGTTCCAGCTTAAAATACTTGTGAAAGCTTTTCCTCCGCTGTTGGGTCTGGCTTTGAACTCAGCGTGGTTCCTATTGTGTGAGAATGTTATGTGCTAATCAAGCCCCTTGAGAGCCTTCTAAACAGCTTTCTACCCTACTTAAGCAGCCGGGGATCCTGGGAGGGACAAGACCAAGAGGAAATCACAGCGGGTGAGCCCGTGCGCCCATTTTCGTGGGCATCCGCCGCCGCGACCCAGCCACGCGGGGGACAGCTCAGAGCTCCAGCGCAGGCGGAATGAACCAGGAATGCCCTCCAAGAACCTTCCAGCCAGGAGCCCGGAGGCCTGGCCGTAGCGGCGAGGAGACTGATAACGTAAGGAACATTGGCGCCCGGGGCTGTTTCTGAGTGGCCTGTTATGCGGAATCACCAAGAAGCAGGGATCCAACAACAGCAGTGCAGCGGGGGCCCGGCTGCCACCCACAGAGCCAGGCGGTGCTCCGTCCAATGCCGACTCTCTGTCTCACCGCAGGGGAACATCGTGACAATGTGACTCAGGAGAAACTCCGTGACGGACTTTAAATCCCGACAGACTAGGATACGTGCCGTCCCCGTGGGAGGAATGTGCCGTGTGCGCCCCGGTCCGCCCAGCCCTTGGGCTTGCTTTCAGGCCGTGCTGTTGTGTGCACACGTATCCTCTACCACTCCTCCCACATAGTTTACCGAGATGTTTCAAAGGCAGAGATAACTCGAGCGTCACCAAACCTGGCGCAATGTCCCTCTTCCCGGGCAGTTGGCGACTTCATACAGCACCCAACCACGGAAGTAAAGCCCTGCTCTGACGACAGGAAACAAGCTGTGAGGGACTCACGCAGCAGGTTTCGGGGACTTCCCTACGGCCCCCACCTCCTTGGGGGGCCCCAAGAGAACGCTGACGACAGGCGTCATCCGGAAGCCTCTCATGCGGCTCCGGCCCCTGATCTCTGCTCGTGCGGCGGCTCCGTGACATCAGTGCGCAGAGGGAACGCCTTCCCCTCCTTTCTTCTAGCTTCCTGCAGCTGCTCTCACCACGGAGCGGACAAGCGAGGGCTTGGCGGGAGACACAGCGATTTAATTGCCCCCGCAGGGCAGCCCCGTGCCAACAGGAGGCCCGGCAGCGGCCAGGCCGCTGAGGCTCCTACGCCACCCTTGGCGACAAAGCAGGGAGTGGGGTCTGGGGCTTCGGGGCAGGGGGGCCACCTGCCGGCCCGCGGGACAGCGGCCTTGGTGAACGAGCATTTGCGAGGCCCCGCAGGGGCAGCGCATGCTGATGGCCCGCCCGCGGGGCCTCCTCAGCCCGTGCTCGGCCGCGCCCTTTCCGTTTTCTCTGTGATCGCTGTCTCCCAAACCCCGTGGTTGTCTTATCCCCCCAAGTCGGATATGAGTCCTGCATTTGAGAGGCTTTTGTGATCTCAGACCAAACCCCCTTGCACTTTGGGCGCTGAATAGGTGTCCTTTAATGTGGGAGTAAACAAACCCTTCAACGGGAAGGGGCACAATCAGATACGTCCTTTAACCTTAAAAAACAAAACCAAGCCAAACCAAACCAAACGCCCAGGAGCCCCAATCCCTCAGCGCTGCCCCGCCTGCTCCCTTTCACAAAACCCGCCTCGGAGGTCTGTGAGCTGGTTAACCCGAGGCCAGGGCCTTAGCTCCAGAGCGGCAGCAGGAGGCCCGTCTTCCTCCTCCCCGACCCCACCCCGGGGCAGTGCCCCCCCCCCCGCTGTCCTCAATCCCTGAGAATAGCCCTTCCATGAAAGGGACAGAGACCCATTTCCCTGGGAGGCAAACCAGTAGCAGACGGCGTAAGCACCCGAACCCTGAAAAGAGCGGGCTGTGCATCCAGTCGGACCCTGCCCTGCGCTCGGCGGGGCTCCCCGCTCTGCCCCGAGGCGTCCCGGCCTCCTGTGGCGCCGGCCAGGTGAGCCCCCGAGAACAGGGCGCGCCTGGTGGCGCTGCCTCGGCTGCCGGCCAGCCAGGTCGGCCACTGTCACGCCGGTGTGCCAGCGGGCTGTGAGTCCGTGCGGCGCCGTCCGCCACGCCATATTCTAGTTAAAAATAAGAGGTTGTCGTCGCAGTGAAAAGGCAGGAAAATAAATCCACCTGATTCATGCATATGTATCAGGTGGAGACGTATGTCTATGTATGAAATCGGTTCTGATGGGGTGGGATAACAACGCCTCTGGGTGAATTTTACGCAGGTGAAGGCAGAGGACGCCGGCCCGCGAGGACGCAGCCCGCCAGCACACGCCTCTCCTTCCCTTATTTTCTCTTCTTTATTTTCCGGCTCAGACCCTCCAGCCACAACACAGTGCCCAGGTCGGAAGGGCCGTAACACATCAGCTTCCAGGACTGCGGTCTGAAGCACGCAGCTTTGAAGCAGCTGAGCCCCAGGAATTTCCTGCGTGTATCCGCTTGCTTGGTCCATAAACCTCCTGTAAGACTTTGAGAAAGGCCCAGGCCCCTCCCCAAATAACCATGTCCAGGATTCGCTTTGACCCCTAACAAGGGAGTGCAGCAGACCGCTGGAGAGGGGGCCTGTTGCTGTTCTCTGTGGGCCAGAGACACAGGAGCAGGGCGCCGGGGTCCTGGCCCCCAGCCGCTGCCCGGGAGGTCACAGCGTCCTGTCGCCCGGCAGAGGACGCGGCTACCCTCCCGTCCCAGCCCCGCCCAGCCGCCCCTCCCTCGCCAACGCCCCTCCGGGGCTGGGTGGAACAGCAAGCGATGAACAGCTCAGGCAGAGCATCCTGGAAGGGCATCAGTGAACTGGAACAGAATGGCTCAAACCAGATAGCGCTCCCCCAAACCCCAACTTTAGAGGAAGTAGCGGCCGTGACTACTGCAGAGAGCAGGTGCGGAGGAGCCAGCACCTCGGGACAGTGGTGGCCGAGGACCGAGGTTGGCAGCAGGCAGGGCGGGGCCGAGGGCTTGCGCCGGGAATCCAGAAGCCGGTCGCCCACCCCTCGCTGCTGCGGAGTCCCGCGGGCCTGGCGCGCGCGCCGCTGAGGGTCCTGAGCGCAGCGCTCCGCCAGGGGGCGCCCGCCCGCCTCTCGGAGCGCCTCCGCGATTTCTGCATCCAGAGGGCCCGCTGCGCGTTCTCCGGTGGCCACACCGGGTCGCTGTTTGCACAGAGAGGCTTTGTTCCAGCAGAGGCAGCAGCCAGGAAGGGACAACAGAGCCCCGCAACACCCCTGCCCCGCGCTCGCCAGCCCTTGCTGGCCTCCTCGCGGCTTCTGGCCCTGTCTGTTCTCGCCTCCCACACCCCGCGGCCTCTGGCTCTCACTCCTGCCCCTCGTCGCTCCTCCCCTCTTTCTGCGTCTCTCAGCACCTAACAGAGAGGCGGCCCCTCTGGACACCGGGTTGGCACTGTGGCCGGGGCGTGCTTTCCGACCCTGGGAGCCAGTCTGCGGCCAAGTGTGCGCCTTCCAGGAGAAGCCAGGAGGCAGGAGGACAGAAGCAGGACCTTCACCGGCGCGGGGCGGGGGGGTGGGGGGTGGGGGGGGGAAGCTCTATGGAGACGCCCTGCAGGGCGGAACTGACCTTGAAGAGATGGGGAAGCACTAGCCCCAAGGGCAGCCCCAGGGGGTATCACAGGCAGGGGAGAGAGGGAAGGGACAGCTACCTTCCTGGGGGCTGCACTCTGGGCTTGCCTCCTGGGGTCAAGGGGAAGGCCGTCCACGTCACAGGCCGCCTCGCTCAGCCCCCTCGGAGCCCGCGCTGAATGGCCCCCCCTTGCCCAATGGAGACACCGAGGCAAGGAGACATCGAGCAGTCAAGGCCCCGCGGGCAGTTAGCAGTGGGGTCAGAAAGGAGACCCGGCCCCTGACCGCTCGGCCTGAGCCCCCCCTCAGGGGAGCCGTGGGGACTCTGCATAAACTACAGAAGCAAAAGTCGGGTCCCCGGCAAAGGGTCTGGCATGTGGGGAGGAGTCTCAGGTTCCCTGGGGAGGTAGGAGTGGGGCGGGGAGGGCCTTAACCGGACTGAGCAAGGCCTTAACACCCCTCTCACCCACTGCCTTACCCAGTGGAAGCAGACGCGGGAACGCGAAGCAGCCCCCCCCCCTCCCCGCTTCCTGATCCCACAGCTGACTCAGGGCAGAGGGGTTTGATCACAGCTGCTTCATTGCTTTCTCTCCTACCCACCTTCCAAGGGTCCTCGCGGCTGTTTGATGTCCTTGCAAGGGCTCCTGGGTGCCGCTGGTTACTGCAGGATTCTAGAAATCCACAGTCAGTCGACGGTGGCCACGGTGGGTTTCCGTGGTGGTGGCGTGTCTGCTTCCTGGCGCATTACTTAGTAATGAAGGAACGTTCTGGCTCAGAAGTTGTGCGCTAATTATCATTTACACAGTTGTAGGGTAAACACATTCCTAAACTGCAATTTTAATTTTTTTTTCCAAAGAGCCCCCAGGACTTTCATTTTATTTAAAAATATGCTTATTACTTATTCATTATATAGATTTCCCCCGAAGTAGATGATATCGTCTCTCTGGAGGGCGCATTTCATTGCCGTTCCTGGAGGCTAATAGATGAAGGTCAGACATAAACATGCCAGAGTAGGCTTTTAACTCCCCGCGCCGGCCGCCGGCCCGAAGGCTACTGGCCGGATTTAAAAGCCTTCCAGGAGAGCTTTGATTAGGAACTTGACCTTTCGGCTCCTCCGCGCAGCCCCCAGGGGCTGGATGTCAGGCGGACGTCCGGTGGGTCTGCTGGGAACGGGGAGCTTCTGTGAACAGCTTCCCCCACTCTCAAGATTTCTCTGTGTGGGAAGAGGAAAAAGACATCAGTCTGCTCTTATCGCGACAAGCAGGCGGGCACTTCCATTTAAGCTAAGTCAGTTTCGGAGGAGCAGCCGCAAGGAGGGGAGTCGGTGGAGAGGAGGAAGCAAGCCCGGGGCGGCCCTGAGTGCGGGGCGCGGGGCGTGGGGCGCGGGAGCAGCTCTCCTCCTGGGCTGTCCCCCGCTCTCTGCAAGTGCATCTCTGGGAGCTCTCGGGCTTCCCTGGAAAAGGCCTAGGGCTGGGAGGAGACAATCTGAAACTCAGGCCCCCAGGAGTCCAGGACGACGCGCTCTCGGTGTTGAGAGTCGGGCTGTGCGCCCCCAGACGCCGGCGGGTGTCCCCACCGACAGCTACCTTGGTCCGTGACGCAACACACATGCCTCCTCTGCTGTCGTCCCTGCGTGGGGTCATACACTTCGTCCCCACAGCGAGGACACAGGGATGGGCAACTGCATTAGCCCCTTGGTGCCCAGAATGCTGGGGGTGTCTCTCTTTGAGGGAGTGTCCGGGCGAGGTGGTGCTTGAATTGGGAGACGGAGCACACCAACCGCATGGCTGTCCCCAGTGCGGGCGGGCATCGTCCAAGCCGCTGAGTTGGAGGAAGGAGGCGTTAGCCCTGCCTGACCTCTTGGGCTGGAACATTGACCTGCCCTTGATGTTCCTGGTGCTCAGGGCTTCACACCTGGACGGCCACGCCACCCTTGGCTCCCCCTCCCCAGCCTCCCGGGGTCTCCGGCTCACAGATGGCCGAGCGGGGGACCGCTCCGCCTCCATGCCTGCGGGAGCCATTCCCTCATGGTAAGTCTCCTTTGCAAAGTACAGATCCCATGGGTTTTGTTCTCCTGGAGAACCTTGGCTAGCGCGGGCGCTAAGCGACGGTAGGACAGCCGGCTAACTCAGAGATGGCCACGTCCCGTGCTGACAGGAGCTTCACGCGACACAGGTGTGAGGAGGCTCCCGCCTGTGGTTGAGAAGCCCGTGCCTCCTCTTTCATTTCTGTGTCTTCTGCAGGAACAGGGGCGAATGAAGAGCTTCACCCCGCCTCTCCGGAGAAAGAGACCAGCAACAAGCCCGACAGCACTGACGCTCTGCGCTTGCAGGGGCAAGAGGGCTGGCTGGGACGGAAGCCCACGGCAAAGAGGTCCCACAAAAAGGGGCGTTTGTTACCAGGCCTCCGCTGACGGGCGTAGCCACCAAGCAACACGGCGGGCTCCGCCCCTTTTTTCACGAGAAGCTGGAGATTTGGGTTTATGTGAACAGTTCAGTGTTTGAAGCTGACCACTGATCCAAGGTTTTTTTAAAAATCACAGAAGTTTGGGGAACAACATGTTCGCGGGCCACGTCTGGCTCCCGGGTCGCCAGCCTGAGAAGCGAGTGATGGGGGGGAGGGCGCCGAGGGGGCGGAGCCGGGAAAGGCACGGTGGCCTCGGCACCCTCAGAGCCCGAGGGGACAGCGCAGCCGCATGGCTCCCTCCCCCGGACGGCGAGGACTTGTCAGCAGGCCCGAATTTGCTCCAGGACGGCTAAAAGCATGATCATAATGATACGTTGGTAATTTGAAATGACTGCACAGGGACTCATTACGGATCCTATTATGTGAAGGAGAAAACACAAATAAACCCTGAGCTGAAACGGATTTTTGGGAGGAGCAGAGAATGACTAGCGGAGAGGAAGCGGCGGGTGTGGGACCCACGGTGGGTGGGACGTGGGTGTCGCTGCGGACAGGGAGCAGCCACAGAGACCATTACACTAGCTGCTCTTCTATGAATAAGCAACTTCAAATTCAGAAGCCCCACCGAAGGGCCTTCAGAAGAGTTATTCTTCATCAGGAAATCATTTTACTGGCTTCTTACGGTGATTCTACACTCCATTAAAATGTTTTGCATAGTTTGTGACTTCAAGATGGGTGATAATCCCATTCAGTCGTAACTTCTTCGTTGGGAAAAGGCTGGTGACCCTGATGGCTTCTGAAGCTTCTCTCAACGCCGTCATTTTATGAGAGTCTATTATAAGAGGTAACAGTTGTCCAAAAGTCATCTCCGCTGGAAAAGGAGCAACAAGAATGAATGCAATAAAAATGGGGACAAAATCCCTAGCAAATAGTGCAACGTTCGCTTGGCACGTTATCTTGAAAAATGAAACCAAACTGACAATGTTTTATTCCAAAGGTAACGACACTGAAGCCGCACGTGCGCCTGCGCAGGAAATGCGGGGATGAGCTTGGCAGGGATCCGGCGCTGCTCGTGGGGAGGCGAGAACGCTTGTTTCTGGCTGTTGGAGCAGTTGAGTGGGACCGTAGCTTTCACGTCCTGCTTGGCTTTTGACATGTGATGACCCAGAGGGGCCCGTCTGAAGGCGTTGTCCACAAGATTTAGATCTTTCTCTTCTGGAGCATCTATCTCGTAATCATCCTGGTGGATTCCCTCTTCCCTGTTAGCCACCGGCCCCAGTCCGTCCCATGGGTTGATGACTTCGTGTGCGATGAGAGCCCTTTCCCTCCCCTGTAACTTTATGAAATCCCGTGTCGCTCAGGCAACGTTAGCCAGGGTGGCCTTTCCGTGTTGCAGTTGCGTGGCCTTATTGAAGCCCAAAATTGAGCAACAATCGCCGTGCCACCCAACACACACAGTGGCCTCGGAGTCTGGCTGGTCGGGGCCGATTTTGTAAGGGGACAGTTATTAGTAAATGTTTTTGTGCTTCCAAGACTTCTTGCCCTCAAATAATTCTAGGATAGAAATCAAATGATTAATGTTCTTTCCTTCATAAAAATGAGCCCCAGCTGGTGCGGCTCAGTGGATTGAGCACCGGCCTGCGAACCAAAGGATCACTGGTTCAATCCTCGGTCAGGGCACAGGCCTGGGTTGCGGACCAGGCTCCCAGTAGAGGGCGTGCGAGAGGCAACCACGCATGGATGTTTCTCTCTCTCTCCCTTCCCCTATCTCTAACAATAAATACAATCGTTTTAAAAATTTTAAAAAATTAATTTACGGCCTTCGCCGATTCTTCTCCATTGCAGCGGGTGTCACCGGCCAGCCGTCTTCACCTCGCGCGGGGAGCGCCCACTCTAGGAAACTGCTTTTCCATCTCCCCAGTGGTGGAAATCTGCAAGGCACGGACGTTCACATTCTGAAGTTTGCATTTGGGAGAAAGGCAAGAAAACGAACTCCCCCAGGAGCCTGAGAACCCGGTGTTCGGGTCTGGGGCAAGGCTGCCGCCACGCCGGACGAGGGCCTCTGCGTCCTCAGCAACACGAATAGAGGCTCGGGGCATGACGTTGTGCCTATTTGGCTGCACGTGGCAAAGTGCATGTCAGGGGAGCAAGAATTTTAAAGGTAGAAATCTAGACTCCAGGTGAAGAGTAAAAGGAGCTAGGAGATCAAAGGTGTAGAAAAGTCTGCAGTGAAGTGATCTAAATAGCTGAAGCGCAAACTCTCACACTCCGCTGACCAGAGCCAGCCACGTGAGGTTCCTTGTTGACGCTGGAACGATGAAAATGCGGGCAGCCACAGGCCCGCGGGGCTGGTTAGCACGGGCGGCCCAAGTCGGGGCCCACCGCCGAGACGCCTCCGAATGAAACGTTAAAGCAGAAGACACTTTGTAATCGAATAATTTGTTTAGAACAAGCAGGAAACTGCAATCAAAAGCCAAATCGCCCAACCAGCCGTGCCAGCCATCACGTGATCGACGCATGAACTTGGCCAAACGGGGCCTCGGCCCTTGGGTTCCATGAGCGGCAGCCGCCGGGCTACCACAGGGCTCCTCCACTGGCTGCTGCTGCCGTGCGGGGCGGGTGGCGCTTTGAGCAGGGACGGTCCAGGCTCCGCAGGGACCTCGTCCCGGCCCGAGCTCAGCAGCTCTGGGGGCATCGCACGGTTTCAGAGGAAAGGCGCTCTCTCTGTCCCCCGAGAACCAGAGAACCCCTGCCTGGACTCGGCTTCCTAATGTCCCTGGTCTCCACCGCTTGATGCCCCAACCCCAAACTGTGACAACCAAAACGTGTCCAGACATTGCCAGAGGTCCCTGGAGTCAACCTTGTCCCCCAGGACGTCGGCTGGGACCGCAGTTCCTACTCAAGGACAGTGTCCGCCTTTTCCAGTGGCTTCCATAGGGAATCCCCTGCTGTGTTGGGGTGCAGAACATCTCAGGCTGTGGCGCTTTGTGAGCCACGTTTGCTTTGCTCATGCCTCTGTACCACGCAAAAGGATTTTGATGTTCTAGACTATTATTTACTCAGTAATAGTCCTTAAGGCGCAAATGTAGAAGCATTCTAGATGTGTCCGAGGGACGTTAATTGGCAGCCTCTTGTCCCTGGTTTTCACCCCGAACTCACGGACGAAGTCGCCAAGGCAAGCCCTGCCTTAGGTTCAGGACAGGAGCCCCTCCCTGCCTTGTCACTGGTCCTTCGGTTGGTTTTATTTGACATGTAACACCACATTCGTTGTAGGCATAACCTTAAAGCTATTTTGAGGGAAAAACATTTGTTTTAGAAGGAAATGGATCCTGCTCCCATACACGTAAGGAGAGAGGAATGAAAAATGTGCCCTGGAAGAAAACACAGGAAGTTCCAGCTGGACAGCCCTGGCGGCAGGAACCTCGTCCCGGCCCGAGCTCAGCAGCTCTGGGGGCATCGCATGGCTTCAGAGGAAGGGTGCTCTCTCTGTCCCCCGAGAGCCAGCGAACCCCCGCCTGGACTCGGCTTCCGCCTGTCCGTCTGCTGCCCTGGCGGAGGGATGGCTTGGCCGTACCGGGGCTGAGGTGAGAAAGGGCCTGGGCGGTTACATCCGCTCTGACCCCCTTGCTCTGACCTGCCTAGGGCCGTGGGCGCTCCCGAGGCCTCCCTGAGCCCTGAGCCCTGAGCTTACTCAGAGGGAGGCTTCCCCGGCCCCTGGGGGCCCACCCCCAGCCTCGCCCGGGCGGCTCGGAAAGAGAGCGGTGTGAGGAGCGGCTCTGGGATGAAGCTCCCGGCCCTGACCCAGAGCACAGAGCTCCCCCCGAGCCCCGATCCTGAGGAGGCTCCCGATGAGACAGCGAGAGCTCGTCAAATGTCAAGCGCGAACAGAAGCCGCCGTCTGAGGCAGGCGCGAGCAGTCCCAGCGGGAGGAGGGAGAGAAGAGAAGTGACTCTAGAAACCGCCTGCTCTTAGTGTTCGCCACTGTCCTGCAGTGAGTGTGCCCGTAAAACACACCCGGGCAGAAGGGGCCAATGGAATGGAAGGAGCGGCCCAGTGGAGACGGGGCTCTGCCGGAGCCGGCCTGTTGGGGCGAGCGCGGCTGGATCAAACCGGCCCGCCTGGCTCGAGCTCGGCCACGCACTTCCGAACACGCTCTGTGCCTCCTGTCAAACTCTTCGCCTTCTCTGGTTCGGCTTCTTCATTTATAAAACGAGAGGGCGACAGTCATCCTACCCCGACGCTGTTGGGCTATTAAACGAGTCAACCTCTAGTCAAGCGCAGAACAGCGCCCAGAATTTACTATTCCCTGCGGTGGCTGAAAATGGTTCCCAGAGTTATGTCCACATCGGAACCGCTGTGCGGTCGTCAACTTTAGGAGCCAGCAGGAGCCAAATGCCGGGTCAAACGTAGTTCCAGATGCTTCGGGGACGTGTTCATTGGGGGAGTCGACGTTGAACTCGAGGCCTTGAGCAAAGCAGCCTGCCCTCTCCAGGCCGTTGAAGGCCTGCCTGGAACGGCGGCCGCTTCCCCAGCAAGTAGCGCCGCCAGCAGGGCCGCGTGGCACTGGGACTGCGGCTCCTCCCTGGGTCTCCAGCCGCTGGCCCGCGATAGGCATTTCGGACTCCCTGAGCCTCCGCGGTGGCCTGGGCCAAATCCTTCCCACCAACGGGCCCGGGGCGGGGCACATCCCCCCTTTCCCCGCGCCCCACCTGTTCCTCCAGACGGCTGCACAGTCCGGACCTGATCACACGTCCGGCTCTCGCGGCCGCCGTTTTCTCCTCCGGTGGAGCGGCAACGCCCCGGTCACACCCCTCCCTGGGGCTCCAGCTCACGCCGGTTTCCTCCGCGCTCTCTGCGGGGTCTCCCGGCAAAGCCGCAGAAAGGGGCGCGCGGCCTCGCGACACTCAGGGCTCAGGAGCCTCTCCTGGCGTGAAGCACCCGGGCTCTGCCCCCCCCCCCCCGGATCTGGGGGGACGGTCGCTCTCCACTTAGCCCCGTCCGTCCTCTCCGCTCGTCGGTTACAGCGCCACCCAGCGCCCTTTCCTGAGAAACGGGCAGCCTGTGGGCGCGGCCTCTGGGCTAAGCCCGCCGCTGCTCCCACCCCCGTCCCGGGGAGGTGTCTCCCCCGCCCCCGCCGGAGTGCTTGGCTTCCCGAGCGGGGAGAGGCTGCCGGAGGCGCCCGGCGGGACCTTTGGGCGTGACAGGCCCAGGGTTTAACCACAAAATGGAAATACGCCGCAGCTCCGGGCAGGCAGAGCGCGACCGCACGGCCCCAGCGCGCCCGCCCGCCTGTAAGCCGGCGCCGAGGCGGACCGTGCGCGCCGCTGCCTGCGGAGGGCGGCGCGGGACGGCGGCGTCGGCTCCCGCCGCACAGCGGGAAAGGAGCCGGAGGAGCGCTGCGGGCCAGGCTTCGTCGTTTCGTTTTTGAAACAACGTCCCCCCTTTACATGCACAAAGCTTATCCTTACAGCTCCCCAGAGGGTTGCTGCCTTGGCGGTGGTGATTTTGCTTTGTTTTATAACTGCCCCCTGCCCCGAAACTGGCCTAGGAAACCCTGTCAGAACACCCCGCCGCTCGGCCCCGCGCGCGGCGCTCGCGCGGACGCGCCTGGGGTGCAACAGGAGGGGTTGCCAGGGCAGCTCCTGCCGCGACCTCGAGCTCCGACCCCGCCATCGTGGAGGCCCGGCCGGCGCCCCGGGCTCCGACGTCCCTGTTCGTGGGGCGGGGCAGGGGCAAACCGCACTGCGTCGGTCGGTGCCGAGCTGCCCTGACTGGGCCCCTCCCCCTGCAGCGTCACCTTGGGGGCCGATGGGCCGCTGCCCTGGTCTCGGTCACCTGGCAACCTTTCCCGGGTCTGCCGTACCTCTCCTCCGAGGTGTCCTTTTCTGCACAAGGAGATGAGATGAAGGGACGTGCAGGGGCCAGAGACCTGCTTTGGCCTGTGCACTCGACAAGAGCCGGAACAGCCACGCCAACAGCCTTCCTGTATCTCTCAAAAGCTGCGAGGACACCTGTCCCTCCAGTGTTCAATGTCACCGCATTAAATTCTGTCAGCGGTTCACACTTTGAAAAACACCCATACTCCTTTGCACGGCTGTGAGATTAGGCGACCTCGGCAGTGTACCGCACTTCCCTTTGCGCACTGGCTGCCGGGAAGCTCAGAAGGGGCTGTGTGCTGTCTTAATGGGTTTCATTGCCTTAGTTTTCTGTCCAGCTTTTTTCTCTCCAAAAAAATCTTGATTATGTTGACTTTGCTCTTTTTTTTCTTTGTCTTTAATCATGCTATCACAGCTGTATCTTTCACCAGAAGTGGATAAAAACAAGTAAATTGGTTTTACTTTTTGAATATTTAACCTGCTATACCTTTGCTCCTGGTGCTCTTTAGGTCAGTGGGGAATAGATACATAGTTTTGTCCTTCCTTAGGTGTGTGACCAGGGGCGGGGGTGGCGCAGCTACTTGGTGCCTGTGGTTCAAAGGGGCTCCCCGATTCATGTGTCAAGCGTCCCCCGGTCCCCAGGGGGAGCGAGATCGGAGAAGAGCAGCGCTTTGCACCTTCAGCATGATATGTGCTGACCCACCAGGTCTGGGGTAGGGTCCCGAAATGTTCAGCTGACCGTCTTTTCCTAAAGGGACATTTACCCCGGGGACTTGAAATACTGCTATGGAGGCTCCATGAAGCAGGGACCCGTCGAGGTTAAAAAGAAAAGTGGCGGAGGGGCGGAGCTGATCTCTGTCCGGCAGGCCGCGGCCAAGGCCGGCCTCCCTCCTTCCCATCTCCACGCGCCTGGAAGGCGGGCGGCCTGGAAGGAGCCCCTCCCCACCCAGTGTCTCCGTGATCTCGAGGAGTGCGTTTAATGGCCGTGCCCCTCCGTCACCCCATCGGCGTAAGGAATCAGTGGGTCTGTCATCGAAAAGACTCTTTCCACCCCGAGAACGCAGGGGCCCTTCACCACCCAGGACGGCAGCAAACGTAGAAACAGGAGGGTTGTCCTGCCGCCAGGTAAGCGATGAGCCATGAGGATGACGCGAAGCGCCTTCGCTGGGAGGTGTCAGCATGGCTTGGCCTGTAGCCAGGGCCACCCCGGCCCCTCTCGTCCCCGGCAGCAGAACCATGAGAGGCCGCGCCCCACGGCGTGCAAGTGGTGGCCGTCTCATCTGCGGCGGTCGGAGGCCAAAGCGATGGTTACACGGTCACGGTCGATAAAATAAACCCGTGGACTCGCTGTTGCCTGGAGAACGGGGCCTGGCGGCGAGAGGCACGGCAGGCAGGCAGGGCGGAGGGGGGGGGGCGGCAAAGCTCGCCTGTACCCCTTCCCTTCAAGGCGGGCTGAAGACTAAGGCTCCTCCGCGGCCGTGAGCACTTGAAATTAATGAGTTCGCCATCGCGCGTCTCTCCCGGAGACAGTTACGACCAAGACTAATTACCGTCGGTACAAAAAATACTTTTGTTCCGTAACCTGGACCCCTTTCCCGCTGCCGTACCTTCCAGCGCGGCCCTGCATTTTAAACAGAGGAGATGTAATTAAATTAAAATTCAGGGCGGAAAGCAGCAGCGGCTGGCAGTAATTGCTTTTCAGAGGCCACTGTAATTGGCGCTCCACGGATTTTATTTCAAAGCATCAAAGTCAATTTAGAAGCCTTCCTTTATCTGGACTTGAGCTGCCTTGAAGAAGACACTGTGTCTTCGTGCGTCTCGGTTTTCTTAAATTTAACTAAACTGTTTTATAATGATTATGTTAATAATTACAGTACCATGACGCTGTTTTATGGACACTGGAAGATAAAATTCAAATTCCCCTTCTGTCTATTAGCTAAAGTTGTAACCGCAAAATGTACACAATCTTTGCTCATTAACGGTTTGATAAGCCCTTGAAATTCCACTGCCGACGAGAGCACGGCTCTCGCTGGGGGCCTCCTTTGCAGCCTTGAACGCGTCTGATCAGTCACCGGGGGGCGTGTGACGGCCGCCGGACGCAGCACGCGCTCTGTGTGCCTGCTTCCCTTGCCGGGAACGCCTCGCCTTTCTATTCTGGTCTGAGAAGTGAACCCTGCTTATCCTCCAAGCCCCAGCTTCAGCGCCTCCTCTTAGAGGGTGCATGTGCCGGCCCCAAATCCCCATGTCAGCCTCCTGGCCGCCCCCCGGGACGGTGTGGGGAGGTGGGCCTCTGGGGGCAGTCGGCACGAGGAGGACCCTCCCGAGGGGGGTGAGGGCCCACGTGACAGAGACGAGAGCCCTGGCTCCTGTCGCTCAGCCAGGTGAGGCCACAGTGCGAAGACAGCCCTCGGTCAACCGGGCGGAGGGCCGCCCCCTAAGACCCCGCCACACCGTCCCCTGATTCTGGACTTTCAACTGTGAGACACAAATGTCTGTGGTGTGAGCCGCAGTCCAGGACAGTCTGCACTGTCATACTAGGAGTAGCCCGGGCCAAGATGCCACCTCCTCCATGAAGCCTTCCTAGGTTGCCCCTGGGGGGGGGGCGTTCTCCAGCCCACCTTCCGGACTCGGCAGCTAACGTTTTCTCATCCACGTTGTGCTGGTCCCGGCTGGGCTGACAAGAAAGTGACTTCCCTTTTGTGGAAACTGCCCTGTCACACATCTCTGCTCCCCTGTTGGGGGCTGCCAGCCTCCAAACACATGTGGCACGACACACAGGTCGGCTAAGGACCCGAGTGATCGGGCCACAGCTCTCGCCTCAGGCAGAGCAGCACCGTGCCTGAACGGGCGCACGGCCCCTGAGCGAGGCCCCCAGCTCGGCCGTGAGGCCCGGGGAAGTCCCTTTACCCTTCTGGGTTTCAGTTGTCCTTGGTGCGAGACAAGCTCGTCAAACAGTTATCATTAAGACGGCTTCGGCCTCTGGTGCCCTGTGGGCAGGAAGACAGGAGGTGCGAACCTTGGAATTGTGCCCAAGATGTTCACAGCGTTAGCGCTGACTCATGCCCCACCGAATCACGCCCACAGCGATCGAATTTCTCCTGTGCAATCAATGCTTCTGGCTTCGTAAAGACAAAGCAAAGCAAAATTCCACCGTCTTATCGTTTCATGCCCAGCTGAGCTGTCCTGTGAAATAAGCCAGTAACTATTAACTGGACCGGACGCGCCCTCTCATTTTGCTGAGTCATTTTGACAAGACAGCAGCCCCTCCCTGTGACGGGGCGCACACTGAGTTCTGTGAGTGTTGTCTGATTCCGCGAAGGACCGGGAAAAACCATGATGACAGATGAAATAACGGCTGACTGATTTTCTTGATCACCTCTGATGACGTGTGCTCAGCACGTGTAGGAGCGGCTGAGCACACGCCACATGCGGGGCGCCGCACCATTTCTGGCAGGTTCTGTCATGTGCACGGTGCTGTGAAGTGGGTGCTCTCGTTAACCCCTTCTTCTGAGGACACTGAGGCTCAGAGAGGTCAAGTAACTCAGCTAGGAGTCCACAGCCAGCATGTACCAGGCGTGGGATTCCGGCGCAATTCAAAAGCCGGAGCCCGAGCCCTGGCTCTCGGCAAGAAGGTTCCGTGCCTCATGCGCAACACGCCAGTCAGGATTAGAGTCCAGTTTGTGGAGGACGGGTCCCGCACGGTGCTGGCAGGAAGGCCAGTGTTTGGGTGCGATGCTCGTCTATGGCTGACCATTCTCTCATCTGTCTCCAAGGCGGGAGTCCCCGTACATCCAATTAATTCTCCAAAGCCGGCGGGATGTCCTACAAGGCCACTCAGTTCTGACACCGTCTACCTGGAGGGGACGTCGGAGCCCACAGGCTAAGGGCTTGGACCTTCCAGGCCACCCCACCCCCCGCCCCCGCCTCAGGAGCCACGTGCAAGTCCCCAGAGCCACCCGGGCTCCTGCGGGCCGGTGCAGCGCGTCGGCTCCAGCAGCCACCCCCCGCCCGCCGGCCCGTCAGCCTGCCCGAGAGGCTCACAGGCCCAGGAACCGGGTCCTTGCTAGCTGACCCGCTTATTATAAGGGCTCTACCTGAGGAACAGGCAGGTGGCAGAGGTGCACGGGGCCGGCACGGGGAAGGGTCACGGAGCTTCCGTGCCCTCTGACCCCTGGCCTTCGGGTCTCCTGGAGGCCTCACGACAGATGCATGGTGGACTGCATCATTAGCTGCCGATGGCTGATTCGGCCTCTGGCCCTTCCCCGTTCCCGGAGTCTGGGGGGAGGGGCCGCGAGCTCCCTTTCTGCCGGTCCCGCCCTTCGGGTTCCCGGGGTTTTCCAAGAGTCACCTCACCCACCGATGGAACAAAGGACAACTTTATGATTGTCATCACTTAAAAAAATGGAATGGTCTCTGGCATTCTGTGCCAGAAACAGGGAGGAAGACCAGCTATATAGTTCTTACTATAAATCACACTATCACAGTAATTAAAACAGACACAATCCCACGGGCTGGGAACTGTGGCTGCCGTGTGGCCCCCGCGTGCCTGGCCCGGCCCCGCTCTGCGGTGGCTCCTCCCATGGGCCCCCCTTATTCCTTCCACTTTCCGCGTCCCGCCTCAAGGCCGCGCAGCCAAGGGCTGTCCCTGCCTGTCCCAGCAGGGCCGCCGGGCCCTGCCCCGGGTTAGGCTGGTGCCCAGGCCGGCCGCTGCGCACGTGGAAACGGCCGTGAGCTCAGAAAGGCAGCGGGACCCTGTGCCGATGTGCTTTGCGCGTGGCGGTGTGGGCCCGTGTGGCTGGTGTTAGGAGCAGGTGGGACAGGGGACTCCCTCAGTCCCCGGGGGCTGCAGTAACGAAAGCTCTATGGCTGGGAGGCTTCAACGACATGCGATAACCTCCGCCCTGGAGTTCTGGGGAGTCCAAGGTCAAGGAGTGGGCAGATCAGGTGTCTGGCGAGAACCTGGCTCCTGGTTTGTAGCCTCCTCACCGCGTCCTCCTGTGGCAGGAGGGACAGGGGTCTCTTTTATAAGGACACTGATCCCTTCATGAGGCTCCGCCCTTCTCAGCTAAGCTCCTCCTAAAGGCCCTCCTGCCAGAGACCAGCCTAGTGGCATAGGGTTTCCCGTGGGAATTGTGGGGCCGACGCGAACATTCAGACCACCGTGCCTCCCACAAGCCCCCCGCCCCCGCTACCCTCATATTGGGGGTTAGAATGTCAACATATGACTTTGGGGGGGAGCACAACATTCAGTCCATCACAGAGACTTCCAGAAGTGTTGACCCGTTCAGGACACTGTTAACAGCCAGGAACTCGCGACATGTCACGAGCGCCGATCTGAACGCCATTCACTAACAGAGGCAACCGCGGGCTCCTCGGTGAGTTAGCTGGTTCCAGGGCGGCCGCAGGGAGGACCCAGGCGAGCCAGGCGCCCGTCGGGGTGCCGGGGGGTGAGGGAGTGCCCCAGAGACAACCAGACGGGAAGGGGGCGCCGTGCACGCAGGGACCGCCGGGAGCCCTGCGAGGCTGAGGATGCGACGGCTCGAGCATCAGAGCAAACGACAGCACGGGGTTCCAACTCAAGGGGCAACAGGAACCCCAGAGCCCGGACGATGAGGACACGAGCACGGTGAACACCCGCACCAGGGAGGAGCTCCCGCGAGGGAGCGAGCGGAGAGGGACGAGGGAGGCCTGGCGCGCGCCGCCCGGGGAGAGTGGCCGCGCACGAGCTCACTCACGGGCTCCGAAACCGGTGGCGGCGGCGGAAGCTTCAGCAGAGACGGATGGTGGCGTAGCTCCGGGGAATCTCCCCCAAATATCGAGACACCCCAAAGGGGAAAAAGTGACTGCAGCGGAGAACCTGTCCGCCCTCCTCGGACGAGCGGCCAAGGTCACGCCCCCCCAACACCGTGGACGGTCAGGGCCCCGACCCGACCCAGGGAGAAGCGCCGTCCGCTCGGGGGCCACCTGTCCAGCAGCAGCGCAGAGCTCCCGGGTGGAGGCGGGGAGCATCAGACGAGCGCTGATCAAGGGACTTCCTACCAAACCACCGAGCGGCACGCTTCTGCCAAAGTGTCAGGGGCAAAGACAAAGAAGCTGGCACGGATTGGAGAGGGCGAAGGGGACATGGTGGCCGCAGGCAGCTGGCATTCCAGATCGGTGCCCGGAACAGAAAGGTCATTCGGGAACAGCGGCGAAGCCTGAATGAAGCCGACTCCGGGGCAGGAGCGGGCTCACCTCCAGGACCGGCCCGCCCCAGGAGCAGCCCTCGCTCTGCGGTCACGTGAGGGGTGAGTGGAAGGGGGGGCTGAGCGCGGGGGGTGTGGGAGCTCAGCACTGCTTTTGTATTTTTTTTTCTAACTTTACAACTGTCTCAGAATAAAAACCTTTTTCTTCCAAAATGAATTGACTAATCAAAACTGGAGAGTTTTCCATATTGTAGCCTCTAAGGAACACAGCCCCTCGCCTCGTTCCTAAAACTTGCAAAATTTGGCGTGGCATTTATCAAAGTGAGCCCAAGGTTGGCATAAAGATTAAAACTCGACCACCAATAGGGACATTTGTTCACTTAAAAATGAGTCTGACCAATCTTTATGGATCTCCTATATACGATGAACTCACAACTGTGCAATGATTATATTTTCTTTTATATCATATAACCTTTGCTTCAAAACCTATCTCTCTGCCTTGTGATGTGAATTTTGCAGACATAAGCTTATCAATTTTCTCTGCAGAAATTGGTTCTGGTAAGACTGTGCCCCCAAGTTGCCCTGAGGGGCCGCGGGTGGTTTCGTTGATTTCCTTGGGTTGCGCTGGACGCCGCTGGCCTGGGGGGCTCGGGGAACTCTCCCTGAATCCCGCTCTGGAAAACCAATCAGGGCTCACGCAAGGCCCTCGGTACATTAGTGGGGCCGTGCTATGGCGCCGTCCGCCGGGGGAAGGGCCAGCGTGGCCGGTCCCGCAACTCCCAGGAGACAGGGGCCAGGAGCGGAGAAATCTCGCCCAGGAGCCACCAGAGCATCTCCCTCAGAGCCCACCACGGAGTCCGCAGCCACCTCACGGTGCAGCGACCTGTCCCCGGCTGCCAGGCCACAGCTTCGGTTGGGTGTGTAACGTGGAGCGGGAAGGTCAGCCCAAGTGGACGGTTTTGTGTGTAGATACTTTGACAAGCATAGGTTGAAGAGAGGGTCACGCCGCATCTTGCAGGGAGATGAGAACATACTTAGGGGCAACGCGGTGGCTGGGGCTCGGCCAGTTGACATCACAGGGTCTCTACCTTCTATCCGCTTCTTTCGTAGGCTTCAGCGTAAGTGTCGACTTGCCTTGAAGTTTGGACTTGGGATTAGCAAAGGTAGGGCCACTTGGTAGATTTGATGGTGTGAGCTGAGAAGAAACAAAGACAAAGCAAGACGAAAAATAAAAACAGAAAAAAAGAACCAAGAGAACAGGAGGGGACACTTGAATCTGAGGTCTTACAAGATACAGAGATAATTATGGATGTGAGCGCTGTGATAATGATGATGATTAAGGGAAAAGGCCACTAGAGTTTATATATACACACCTGTATACGCTACATAAATAGGGCATGTGTAGCCTCACACGCTGATCGGGAGCAGGCGACGCATGCGGAGGAAGAGAGTGGGGAGGTTTAATGCGTTCCCTTCCCGGGGATGAGCTGGGCAAGAGGACAGCACGCAGCCTAAGCACACGAGTGGGCCTCCCCAGGTCCAGCGTCGACGCGAACGTGCGTCCGGTTACAGCGTGCTCCCGCCACGCCGAGGCTGCGGGCCGGACCCCGGTCAGGGCAGGTACGGGGATCAACCGGTGACTGCAGGAATCAGGGCAACAGCAAATTGATGTCTCCCTCTCTCACTCAATCCATAAAATTAAAAAGGAAAAGTAACGAATCCCAGTCCTCACGTGCTTCCCTGAAGAACTTCGCGGGGCCCCTCCCGCTGCCCGGGGTGCCTCCCCAGGACCCTCCCGCATGTCCGCGTTCCCGCTGACCCCCGGTCGCCGCAGCCCCTAGAGGGCCCAGCCTTGCTTCCGCCACCCGCTCCTTGCTGCCCAGCCTCCGCCCTGTGGCTTCGCCTTCCTGTTGCCCGTGGGCCTCCCGGGCCTGCGGCCTGCGTGGGAGTCGGCTTCAGAGCAGGTCAGAGAACTGGGGTCCAGAGGCTCTGCTCCAGAGAGACGGGGGAGGGGGCTGCGCTGGGAAGAGTCCCATTGTGGCCACAAGGCGCCCCTCGGAGGGTTTGGCTCCCGGCTCCCCTGAAGGGCAGAACCCCTTTGTCCAGAAAGAGGTGCCTCCTTTCCCACTAGGGGCGCTCGGTGGCAGTGCCCTCCGGGGTGGAACGGGCTCTCAGACTTACCCCACGAGGGAGCCCTGCGGGGTGCGCCTTGAGCTCTTCCCGCGGCACCTCGGGGGCTCGGCGTTCGGGTGCAGGGTTCCGAGGGGGACAGGTCTGCCTCTTGGCGGCTGTCTGCTCGGCGGCTCTCTTTCCCACAGAAGTTTCATAAAAGCTTTTTATTACACGATTATACTTCTGTGCTTTGCAGTAACGTCAGGTACCTTACAATTAGCATGTTAATTAGGAAATTAGGTGTTATAATCACAATACAGAGGGAAGTTCTGTCATGAAGATTTAGTTCATAAACAAATGGCTTTGTTCTTTAAGGAGGAAAAACGCAAAATGTCAACGTCACTTCCCGTGTCAGCAGACGGTGAGATCTGAGTTACGTCAGGCACTGAAACACAGCGCTCTGCTAGGCGGCAGGTGGAGCCCGCCTGCCCCTTCCACCGGGGCCCCGGTCCCCCTGGGGTGTCCGGGTCCCCGGTCCCTCCCAGACGAGGCAAACTCATTGAAACAGCCTTAACAAAAAATTCCCTGAGGCCGAACGCAGCCTCTCACCACAACGCCAGCTGGTGCACTGATCCAGGTGGGCTCCTAGAACACCAGCCTAGCGGGGAAGTCTGCACTGCAAGGGGCCTGCCCCCCAGAACATAATTCCAAGGGTTTTTTGAGTGGGTTCCCTCTCATATATGCTTCTCAGTTTCATAAATGCCATCAGGAAACAGAGATAGGGACACAGCCCCTACTTCAAGCTATCGGGGAAGAGAGAGCTGTGGGGACAGCAGCGGCCCAGGGTCCCCGGTCCAGGGTCCCTCCCCACAGGGGCGCTCTGACGGGGCGCATCTCTGAGGCGCCCCCGAGGTAATCGCCGGGTGGAGCGGAGGCCTGGGACCTAGCAGCTCTGACAGAGCTGCCGATCGTGGCTTTGCCCCGAGGCCGGCGCCTGTGTCTTGCCTCTGCAGGGCTTTGTCGGGAGGAGGTGAGACTCGCCCTGTGCCTGCCTCTCCTGAGCTGTGTGCTGCGCTGTGCTGGGGGCCCGGGCTCCCAGCTGCTGGGAGGCGCTCCGCGCGCTCCACCCAGTCCGCTCGGCCTTGGGGCCGGGCCGGGAGCAGCGTCAGGACCCGGGAGGGCTGGCGCTCTCGCGGTCCCACATGGACAAGGGCGGCCCTCTGCTCGGCGGGAGTCGCCACCTCACACGCAATGTGGGTGGCGTCTCCCCCAGAGGCCCGCCATTTCCCTCCACGTCCCCAAAGTGAGTTGTAAAAGCCCCAGGTGGCTCGGCCCCCCCGAACCAGACCGCACCTGGGGACGTCGCTCGCCCGCGCGTCCCTGAGGTCAGCCTGTCTTCGGCAGAGCCCCAGGAGCCCTGCGCTGGCAGCTTCCTCCACGTCCCGTCGAGTCCCGGTCTTTTGGCCCCTTGCAGCAGTAAGCAGCTCTCCACGAGGCAGACGTGTCCCCACGTCGCCTCACACTCCCAGAGGCGCTGGAAGAGCCGGACACCACGGAAGGACCCTTCCACACGATCAGCTGGCGTGTCGGGCATTTGCGAGCCCCGTAGACGTTTGCTCTGCGGATCCCCCGGCACGCGGTTCTCTCCCTCGGTCCGGACGCCAGCGGGGCCCACTGGGCGCTCGTTTCCAGCCAGTGGTCAAGACACTGAGCTCCGCTGCCCCCGCACTAGCTAATGAGGTCGGGGCAGCGAAGCCCGGCTCACAGGCACTTGTCGTTTTCCGACGCGTCTGGCCCTTGTGTCAGGAAACGGAGATAATTCAAGGACCTTCTCGCTTCCACCAGGTCGACAGCAGAGTCATCCTGGACCGAAAGAGACCCGAGCCAAGCAATTAGACTTTGCGGCGTGGCCAGCAAACTTGGCGGGCGGCCAGCCATTGTGTTCGCGAGAATGGGCCTCTGATGGAAGTGCCTGGGTCAGAGGGAACAGCAGCAGTTCACGCAACGCACCAGCTGGTATTACAAAGCCTTTGCATAAAACCACAATTTGCAACAAGTATAGATGTATCGTGAGTGCTTTTGGAACCATAAACCCCTTATTTGATTGCGCGATTTAAAATGCTTGATGGAGTGCGCTGTGGTATCTAATTTAGTTGTTCTCACACGGCGGCGTGAATGGTGTTCCCCATGTGCGTTTACAACTCATCAAACGTCTGCCGTGCCCCTGGGAAGAGAAACCGTTCCAGGGGGGAGCGGGAGGCCGTGCTGGGGGGACGCGGTGAGACGGTCGAGGAGCTGCGGGCACGCTCCGGGGGGCCTCCCGCGCCGGGGGTCCTGCGGTGCGGGGGGCGCTCTCAAGGGCGGCGCGTCTGGCTCTGCCCCGGAGCCCCGCAGCGAAGCCTCCGTCCGGCCTGCGATGGCCGGGCTGCAGCCGGGCCCCGAGCTCAGCACGCCTGCCCGTCCCCCTCCTGCCGACAGACCCGCCTCGCCTTGGGGAAGCCCCTCCACCAGGACGTGTGGCCTCAGGGGCGGTCAGTCCAGGTCCCCACGCTCACCCCAACACTGGACTGGGTGACATGGAGACTGGGCTGGGCCGGTCCGCGCACGTGCCCTCTGGAAACTGTGGCCCGCTCAGGGACAGGCATGCCACCGAAGTCCGGCCGATCAGAGCCCATCTCCCCCCCCCCCCCCCCGACGGAGCGGGACAGAGAGACGGCTGCTCGCGTTCTGGGTCAGACCCGCGTTGTCAGCGCCCGCCCTCCCGTCGCACGGAAGGGCCCCCGAGGCAGGAGCGGGCGCGGCGAGTGCCTGCCTGAGAGAGGCAGGGCTGGACCGGGACAGCGTGTCAGGGGCGTCCAGGCCCTGAGTCGGGGGGCCTGGGGGTGACAGCCACCCTTGGATGCCCGGGACGCCGGCGGCCGGTTTGAGTCGGGCTCCTGTCCCGTTAGGAAGAGTTCTGACTAATACGGGCGTTTTTAAAGGGCAATTTAAATAAAGGGGTTGGTTAAGCCTTTTCTCATTCTGTCACGGCTCACGTCTCGGCTCCGCCACGTGAGATTTCTGAGTCCAGAGTAGAGTACGTGAAATGGTTATTTGCGGGTTTTGGGGGGTTTTTTTTTGGTGAAAGTGATAAAAATCACATCAAGGTACAGCCAAGAGGCCATCTGTCATTTCCCACCCGTGGACGGAGACGGTGCCTCACCGTTGGTGGCCGGACGTCTACATCCATCGCTGCTGCGCAGGCCTAGCTGCGAGCGGCACTGTCCCCTCGGACAACCGCAGGACGAGTCTTCTGTCAGGACGAGGGGTGGCCACGGGGAAAGGCTCCCTTCCTTAGCGCTGGTGGCCCGCCCCGCATTCCGGGGCTTCTCCCCAGCAGGGACGCATCCCGGAGACAGCCTTAGGGCGGGAGGCTCTGCACAGTGCGATTCGGAGCTGACGCAGCGGGGCGCACTCACGGTGGGGCGGAGGATTTACATGTTTTTATTTCTCTTGGGCGTACACCTAGGAGTGGAAGCGCCGGGTCAAACGCTAATCCTATTTTTAGCCCTTTGAGGAAGTCCCAGGCTGTTTCCACAGCGGCCGCACCGTTGTGCCTTCCCGCCTGCCGTGCACGAGGCTCCTCCGACTTCTCCACGGCCTCGCCGGCACTCCCGTGCCTTTGAGCCTGGCCGTCCTGCTGGGCGTGGAGGGCGACCTCACCGTGGTTTTGACTTGCATTTCCTGACGGCTAAGGAGGCTGAGCCTTGTTCACGGGCTTGGCGGCCATTTTCATGTCCTCTTTGGAGGCATGTCTGCTCAGATTGTTAGTCCACTTTTTAAACAGATCCACCGCTTTGAGAGCAGTGGGGAGGGCACGTGGGCAAATTTGTCCTGAGGTTTAGGAATGACTTAATCGACTACCTAGGAACACAGTCTGCCGGGTCAATGCAGCCAGGAAGGTGAATGTAAAAGGGGACTCAGCACGGAGAAGACAATCACTTCGTTCCCAGCCTAGGGCCGGTGGACAGGTCGGTGGATGTGGGGGATGGGCGTTGACATCGCTCTTCAACCTCCTGGGCTCAGTCTCCGTGTCACCTCCTCAGAGGAGCCTTTCTTGATTGCTCTTACAGACACCCTGTGAACGATGTTTTATATAAGGCCCATTGTTTGGTTTCCTTTAACACCGCTGCTGTGTCCTCAGCGGCGGCTCGGCGCCTGGCGCCGCGCCTTTGCTCACCCTGCGCGTCTCGAGGGGAAAAGAGCTCAGGTTGTACGAAAGAACAACTACATTTGCTCCTCAAATACCGGGGAAGGCTTTGTGAAAGAGTCCCTGCAAAGAGCGACCTTCCCACAAGCTCGCTGCTGCCTTCGTGCCTGTAACGTGCGTTGAGCAAAATCAGCCTCCGGAACATGCTCTCAGCGTTCGGTCCTGAACAGCATGATGTTAAACTGGGCTTTCGTCCTGCACTCTTCGTTCAGAGGGAGGTCCAGCTCCAGACGGGCTCCTCCGGGAATCCATCATCCACGCACCCCCAGGATTTGGGGTTTTATTAGCCAGGCGACGTTATCTGCCTTACAATCCTGCTGCACCGAGCCGACCTGCGATGGAGCTGGAAGACGCCAAAGGGCTCCGTTCTTTGCTCCATTTTCCGTGTTACAGAAAAAGCCCCTGGCCGTGAGAAGGACACCCCTCAGCGCCCGCAAGCACGGATTCTGAACCCCACCCGCCACCGCCGCTGTCAGCCGCGCTCTGGAGGACGAGGGTCTGAACCACACCCAGGAATGGGACAGGGAGTCCCGGACGCGGACACCGGGATTTTTAAAAATGAAGGGTGATTCATAACGCTCGTTCGTATGTTTCCCATGTTGCAGGCCTTGAGCCTCCCTCGGTCCTCTCCTCAGCCGTCCCTCCTCAGCCTAGAAATAAACGCGAGCCGCTGGCTGATCGTGCGTCGGGGAGCGGGAGGCACGTGGGCTTGTCCTCAGGCGTCCCGTTGTGAGCGAAGGGGAAGCTGCACGTGGCAGCGGTGGCGGACCCGCCTCTGGCCGGGAGGGCTGGGCACAGGGCTGCGCCTCCCCTCGCCTCCGTTTCCTCGTCTGGGAAGGGAAGGCGGGGAGAGCGGCTGGGAGGGCTCAGCGCGGTGGCACACGGAGCACGTAGAGCTGTGCTGGGAGACGCTGTTTGTGAGTATTTGCTTCTCCTCCTCCTTCACCTTGATTAACGCCATCGTCACCCTCTCCGCTGTCCCCACCGCCATCCCCATCCCAGTCATTCCAATTGTCACCATCACCACCATCGCCTTCGTCACCACGATCATCGTGATCAGGAAGGAATATGCTGATCATCGTCGAGAGGGCAGGGGAGAAGAAACGTCGTGGAAGGTAGGTAAACCTTCCTATTGAAGGATATTGAAGATCCCACTTTGGTCGTGTCCACTTGGGGTCCCTGGGGGACAGCCAGTTAGGGACATAGAGGAGACACAGGGAAAAATTGGCCAGGAGCGCCAAGGAGACACCTGGGCTGCCGGGCCGCCTTGGGAGCCGCCGCACCCCGGTGATGGGTGGGGGGGCAGGTCCGAGCGTCTCGGGAGAGCAGACGGGGAAGAAGAGACCGGGAGTCACGGCCACAGCTTGAAAGGGAACGCAAAGAAAGAGGCACCAGTAAACAAACGCTTGTGGTCACAAAAGGAGGAAGGTCCTAGGGGCAAAGCGGCTTTGGGAATGTAGGGAGGAGGCGAAGGGTTAATAAAGGGAACGGTCCATAACACTAAAGGGTGAAGAAAGTTCAAACGCCACGGAGGGTGAAGGAGCCTCGCGGGCGGAGGACGCAGAGCTCCCTGGTGGCCTTCGCTAGAGCACAGAGCGCAGGGGGAGCTGAACTGAGCGGGGCGGCCGGGACCGGGGCATCGTGACGTCACAGGCTCTGGTAGGGCAGAAAGGGAATGGCCGGTGTTAAGAATGCGGGGAGCTAAGGGCAGCCTGGGCACCTCTTCCCCTCCCGGACTGACCAAGGAAGAAGAATTCCCAGAAAGGGGAACATGGCGGGAACTCAGTGGTCCCCTGGCAAACGCTGAATTCCGATGGGTGGCCTTTTGGATCAGATCAAACTGCGTCATGAACCCGAACATCTGGCCTGGCCCCTGGACGCCTCATCTTCACCCTGTGGAGGTAAGAAGCTACGGGCGCAGGGACCGAGGGGCGGGGGACGGCTGCCTTCCTGACAAGTGCGCGAATCCCCCCGAGTTCACAGGCTGCAGCTCTGACCCCAGCAGGAGGCGACCCGCGTTAGGTCGGGGAGGGTTCATGACAAATTTCACGTCCTCCCGAGGGGCGAGCAGAGAGCTTGCCCTCTCTCTCTTTCCTCCATGCGTGGGCACAGCAAGAAGGGAGAGCTGTCTGTGGTCAGGGGGCAGGACAGCAGGCCCGGGGCCCCGACCCCACGGCCTCTAGAACTGTGAGAAATAAATGTCTGTGGGTCAAGCCCCGGGGCCCTGGGCCTTCGTCACAGCAGCGGGAGCTGACCCAGGCACCTGCTCACTAGTAAAATGCGACTGAATGCCAGCCCCCACGAGCAGTTCCTCCCTGCTCCGTGGGCTTGGTATTCCCTGAGCACCTGGAGATGGAGGGATAGATCTCTACCTCCAGAAACACGGGGTGCGGGCCCTGCTGTGCCCCCCTCCCCGGCTTGGCTGCGCTGAGGTTGAGGGTAGCGGGCACTTACGCCAGAGGATGTGATTTGCATATCTGCCATTCCGCCCACAAAACCAGTACTTTTTATCTTTTCCACAGAGTTCCTAATCACAGCGCACTTGGAAGTTATCATACTCTCCACAGAGCACCATGAAATATTGATACATTTAATTCTAGAGACAATCTCAGGCAGAGAATATGGCTCTATTGCATGTCACAATACAGAATTACAGGCACAAACACCAGGCAGAAACAAGTGCACCATTGAATTAAGAGTGATTGGCTGTTTGCACTAACTCGAGCCTCTCCGTAGCCGCCTGATTTCCGATCGGCCCGCACGCACGGGCCGACGCGTCGCAGCAGGTGCAGAGAGGCGGAGAGATGTCGGCCAAGAAAAGCTTCAAATTGAGAAAATTCTACCCATTAAGTTATATTTTCTGGAGATTGCAAAAACCCAGCAATTATTCCAGTTTAGCGATGGAACATATCTGTTTCGTAGGGATGGAGACTCTCTAAACTAGTTCCCAGATCTCCCACCGCAACTCGCTCGCACCGAAGGGCTGCGGCTTGTCTATCAACAGACTCCGTTGACGAGGGAGTGCAAATCGGTGTCGCAGAGAGATGGGCGCAGCCAGGGAGGCCGGCGGTCAGCGGCCTGTGCCCCACGCATCGTCGCCAGATGTAGGTGGGCTCTCACCTCCTTTGCCCTTCCTCAATTTTTTCTCCCCCCATTTTTTTTTTTTTTGCCACTTCAAAAAGAACAGCACCTGGGGAAGAGAGAGGCGTAGGAGCAGGTTCTCTCCGCCCACCACTCAGAGCTGCGAGGTCCGAGCTGCTGTGGCCCCTGCCGGCTCCCGGGGCCACTTCGCTTCAGCCCCACCAGGGGGCAAGCACTGGGCACAGCCTCCGAGTCAGCCGCTGCTGCGCGCTCAGCGTTTGTGCTGCGGCCTGACGCGGAGTCGGCGCTTCATAGCTGCGTGTTCACTGCTACGTGCCTCGCTGCACGACAAGGCGGCGCCACTTTGTTATAAATGCAATTTGACAACATAACGTTTCCTATTTTTAAAACTCTGTAAATTTGCATTGTAGCAATTCGCAGTCCGCATTGTGGGAAATGATTTTTTCTATTTGATTCAGTCCTCCACTGTTAATTGTTGAAGATGAAGAACTTTATCAAAGACAATCTAAAATGGTTTGATTACTGAGCAAGCAAAGCCTCAGAAAGTGTGCTGTCTGGATGGAAACATTTTCTGTCCTCCTATGCTAATGCTGTCTCCATTAATTCACACTGCCAGATAGTCTGTGATTACTGTTCAAGAAAAGCAGATGCGCCCTGGGTCCAAGAGCCAATTTTCTAAGTTAATTTAGCTAAAAAGAGGACTTCTGTGTATGATTTCGCGAGCAGAATAGTCGATTTATCATTTACATATCAAATCAAATAAACAAAAAAGCACAGGAGAGCAACGCCGAGGTCACACCATGAGGCAGAAGAAGAGAACAGAAATCACTGGGGCTTCCCGAGCTGAATTCCAGACTCTGGACGGGCCTCTCCTGCCAACGCAAGCCGGCCGTGTTAAGGAGACAGCGCTGCCCTGGGCCACGAGGGACCGGCGTCGCTTGGGTGGGCAAAGGCTGGCACGCCCTTCTTGCTCTCGTACCTACGACCCTGGACTTGGACAGACTTCGCTGGCAAGTACATTACCCATGTGCTCACCACAGATGACATTAAATGTCATCTTCAGCCTGGAATTAGGGAGAAAGAGCAAATGTTAATCACGAAGATGATGAGCCCGGGAATCTAACTTCGGAGCGCGGGTCTCGGGAGGGGGCCCGATGCCATCTGTCTACGAGACATCTGTCCCATCCAGCTTCCCTGTCTAGGCTCGGTGGCTTCCAGAGTCCTTGCATGGAGGTGATCCGATCACTTACGGTGGCTCCTGTTTAACATGCGTGTAGTCCATTTATCCTTGGAAACAAGACCTACCGAGCCCCTTCACCAACCAGGTGCTGCAACAACAGTGCACAGCGGCCCTAGGGAGACAGCCTTCGCGCCGGGGTGCGGGTTCGCCATCAGAAACTTCCCCTGAAAAGGGCAGAGAGAAACAGGCAGGAAAAGAAAACATGCCAGACATTTAATTAGATAGGTAGGTAGATAGATATAGATTGAGATACAACCTTTACCTGAGGATACTTTTTCATTGCTTTTAGAGAGAGAGAGGAAGGGAGAAAGAGAAACATCACCGTGAGAGAGAAACATCGACTGGTTCCCTCCTGTACATGCCAGGCCCAGGGATCAAACCCACAACCTAGGTAGGTGCCCTGACTGGGAATTGAACCTGCAGCCCTTTGGCCACGGGATGACGCTCCAACGGAGCCACACCGGCTGGGGCTGAAACGCAGGACATTTAGAAGCTGAAGCAACTGTGGTGTGCAAATTATTCAGAACTTTTGGTTGTAACAGAAAACAATCTGATTTTTTTCAGACATTGTCTTTTCAAAGAACCAGCTCTTGGTTTGGTTGATTTCCTCTATTTTATTTTTAATTTTATTGATTTGTCCTCTAGTTTTTATTATTTCTTTTCTTCTCCTTGTTTTAGGAATAGCAATTACTCTTCTTTCTTCATCTCCCCAGGGTGGAAGTTTAGACTATTGATTATATATCGTTCTTCTTTTCTAATATACATATTTCATGCTATCAATTTCCCAGGAAGCACTGATATGTTGCATTTTATAATTTGGTAAGTTGTATTTTCATTTTCATTTAGTTCAGAACCTTTTAATGTTTTTTTTCTTGACACTTCTTTGATGCATGTGATATTTTGAAGCATGGTGTTTAATTTAAAAGATACTTTGCGTTTTTCAATTAAGCTTCTGTTATTGATGTCCAGTTTAATTCCACGGCTGCCTGAAAACACCCTTTGTATGATTTGTGTAAATCTGTTTGAGCGCCTCTTATGGTTCAGAACGTGGACAACCTTGGGGAACGTCCCATGCGCGCTGGGAGGAATGTGCGTTCGGTCCCTGCTGAACGGTGCGCACTGTCGGTGCCAACAAGGTCAAGCTGGTGGATGGTGCTGCTCCGTTCGTCGCTGTCCTTGTTGATTCCCCAACTGCTTGACCTAACGCTCACTCTTCCTAAGAAACGGAGACGTAGGAGTTTGCGGACATGATAGACTCCCAGGTGAGGGGCAGGGGCAGAGCCGGCTTCCGAACCGCCAGCCCCAGTCCTGAAGCGCTGCTGAGACGCCCCTCTGCACTTGCCCCCCTTCTCACCGCCCTCTGCCCCGGCGCTGCTCTGCGCCGCTGTGGCCCGCTGGGCAGCTCCCCGCAGGCCGCAGGCGGCAGGCGGCAGGCGGCTCCGGACTCCCACGGGCCAAGGACCTTCCTCTTTAGCTTCAAATTAAAAAAAAATGTGCAGAAGGATGGCGATTGGCTCACCTTGCTTCACGCGCCCCAGCCCGGACCAATCACTGTGGCTGCGGAGGGGACGGACGATGATTGGTTCAGGCTGGACCACGTGCCCCCTCTTGGGGCCAAGGGGATGGGACCATTCCGGGTAAAGATAATGGAGCATCTTGCTGGGCGTAAAAACAGCTGTTTTGGAAAGTGGCGTGGAGGAGGGAGGAGGAAGAGGAATAGTCCATCAACAGGACGCGGAAGTAGGAGCTCACTGAAGGCAAAAATGTGCCCACGTCCCAATTTCATCTACTTCACCACCCCTTTTCACCCTTTCGGGGGTTTGCAGGGAGGGAGGGCGCCCAGCCTGGCCTCGCACAGCCCTCGGTGAGGTGGATAACTGGGTCGACCAATCGGACGGCACGTTTAAACTGAGTTGCTGTGACAGGGACTTCGGTTACCTACTACATCTCATTGCAAAATGTCAGAATAAATCTCACGGGGCGTGGGGGTGGGGATCAAAGCTGCTTTCCTTTCTTTGCCTCTTGGATGCTCCACGGCTTCTGAGCGCTGACGAGCTTTAACGCGCAGGTTGGAGCCCAGCACGGAGGCCGGGTCCCCACCGTGAGCCTCTGCCCCCGCAGCTCCCACAGAACGAAATGCCCTAAAATGGCAATTCCTGGCAGCTCACTCGGAACAAGGTTGCCATTTTTTTAGAAAATTAATTCATGTTTAGTCATTCCAGGTTGACCTGAAATGGCCTGAATCCCCAGGAAAATTTTCCAAAAAGGAACCAAAGGTTTAATAAAACTTTCTGTAAAAATAATTGGAAGGGGTGTAAGGCTCCTTTTGTTAAACCCAACTTGACATTGTTTAAGCAAAAAAGGAAATGTATCGGCTCACACGAAAAGCACGTAACCCGTGGGTGTCAGCAAGGGCCTGAGCCCGGGGCTCACAGGTGGTCGGGGACGGCTCCTGGCCCCCACCCCCGCCCCCGCCCCTGCTCTGTCACGCGGGTGTCCGGGGAGAGGAACCCTGCCGCTCACGCAGGCTCATCACATCCAAAGGGTGCAGCTCACTGGTGGGAGGGGGTCACACACCAGAGCCTCGGTCCCTCACCATGCAGGTGACGATGGCTCTAACTGCCCAGCAGGGCTGAGGGGGTTGGAATCCGGGTCTGAGGACTCTGAGCGAAAGGAAAGGACGAGATGGTTTTGGGGGAGGCACCGGGGCCTCTTCATCAGCGTAGGAGCCGTAACGGGAAGGACAAGAAGACACGCAGACGTTGGCAGGGCGCGCAGTGTGTGCCTTGCACTGTTTTGGGCATTTTAAATGCTTTCTCTGATTTCATCCTCGTTAACAAGCTCATGGGAGGGCAGAGGCGGCCGGGGCACGGACCCACCGCGCAGCGCCCCTCAAGCCTCGGGCGGTGGCATGTCCACCGGCTCTCCGTCAGGCACAGCAAGCCCCCCGCGAAGCCTGGGGTCCAGGCACGGTGCCCGTCCCACACGGGGGGCCGGGCTGGGTCAAGAACTGGGGCTTTCGACGCAATCCGCTGGCCCCTGTCACCCAGGCTTCGCTGATGAGACCGAGGGCCGTCCAAAAATCTTTGAAGTTGACCAAGGCCTGGCATAGTTCTGACCACTTCTCACGCAGGACCAGGTTCTCACAACGTCCCTGGGAGACAGACGCGGCTCTGCCCCCTGTGCCTGTGAGGGGACTGGCACACAGCTGAGAGCTGGGCAGCCAGGATTCACGCCCGGGCGGCCCGGCCCCTCGGCCTGTGGCTCGTGGAGGGACACAGGGAGAATGGGGACACCACCAGGCCAGCGGCAGGTACGAGGGCTCATGGGGCAAGCCAGCCCCACGTGCGAGCTTCACGTGCGGGGGACCGCGGGCGCCTGCTGAGGCTGAGGGGTTCGTGCGGACAGACGGGCGGACGACGGACGGAGTGGATGGAGGAACGGGCGAGCCACAGGAGAGCGGAGGAGAGGACCCGGGGAGCTGGGGTCTCCGGTGCCACGCGGGTCCTGACAAGCCCCAGGCCCAGGCTGCTCGCGCAGAAACCCCCACCCAGGCAATCTCTTTGGAGGCGGCGTCTCCCACGTCCTCCGTTCCTTGCTCTGGGGGGGCATCAGGGCCCTTCGGGAGCTGTTTTACAAGCACGAGCCACACCAGGTCGCCTCCCATCCTTCTCAAAGTGACAGGCAGGAGCCCAGGTCCTCAGGCTCCGCGGGGCGACGCGATGGCTCAAGCCCTTCTGTCCCAACAAAACCTGAACGTGGACGCTAAAATCTGACTTTCAAACCGTTTTTACATGCCACAAAATCTCAACGTTTTAAAGTCCATTTTAAACATGGAAACACCTCCTTAGCTCGCCGGCCACATGACAAGCAGCAGGGGCTGGCGTCGGCCCGCAGACCGCAGGTGCAGACACTCCGTCCGGGGCCCTGGTTAACAACGCGGCCCTTGCTGATGTGCCAGGGACGCAAGGACGATCTTAGTAACAAGACTCCAGCGCTTGAGGGGGCTTCCGACTCTGATGGTCCCCCATCCCCGAAGATTTTCTTCCTCCAACAGTTCACAGGTGTTTGCTGTCCTTTTCAACCTGAGGTCTCTTTTAATCCACGACACAAAAAGGGTTTAAGAACCCATCTGAGATTCTGCAGGCCTGAGGTCCTTTTCTGAGAGTAAGAGCTGACCTGAGGGCTTGAGGCGGGGCGAGCCCAGGGCTGAAAATCCTCCAGCCCCGACGTAGGACATGGCCCTGTCCCTGCCTTGTGCGGGGTGGCGCTGGGGGCGCGTGCACAGGAGCTGCCTAACCGGGGGTCCCGGGGCGGCGGTGCCAGGGAGCGAGCGGGCCGGTGAGCGTGGCTGGTGCACCGGCCCAGTCCCAGCAGCGCCTGCCCCCCCCCCCCCCCCCCGCCTCACCACCACCTCAGGGTCTCCCTGCCAGTGCTCGGCAGCAGCTGCCATCCCTGCCTCCCGAACTGGAGCCAATAAACTGAAAGACAGGAAATGAAGGGAGGAAGGAACACGTGAGAAGGCCCCGAATGCAATCAGCTTCAGAGCCGTTAAAAACCCGACTACATTTTTATTATCCTCTGAAGCCCCTTGGGGCGGAAGTGAAAAGCTAATTCACTTTGGCTGCATTTTTAATGCCCGGGATTTAGCTTTTGAAGGAAAGCGGGCGAGGACAAGCTGCCGTTCTGACTGATGGGGCGATGGGTTCAGCGCTCGCCCAGCCCCGTTGATTTGAGGACCAAGTCGGCCCGGAAAGCCGGCTCCGCTCCCTAGAGGCGGGAACACACAGCGGAAAGCAACAGCGGTGGCCGGCCCTCGTCCAGCTTTCCCCTTCCCTCTGACCTCTGAGCCCCCGCAGGACCCCGCACGGCGCGCCCTCCCTGTCCTCCGAAAGGACGGACTTTCCCCCGAAGCGTTGCCTCCTGCTTCGCTTTGCTCGGATAACCCCCTCAATAAAATATCCTCCAAAATGTCTGTTGAAAACACATCACGAAACTTGGAAAACTGGATTACAAGTCACTTGTGAACGCCTCCCTTCTCTCGCTTGCGGCGGGCTCCCCGTTCGACGGGAAGCACATGACAGGAGACGCGGTTTAATGGGGACAGGGCCCCGCGGATGCTGGGAAGCGGGCGGAGCAAACCAGAGGAGCGCATCTTAGAATCCTGCTCCGTGGGGGACCGGCTGTTCCACAGGCTCATTGTATCGTTTGCAGACTCGACTCTATCGAGTTGCTGGTTTTCCCTGAAGCTGTCATTGGGTCTCGGTGGGTGGGCAGAAAGTGGGGGACACCCCCCACCCTGCATGTCCCACGGAGCCTCCGCTTTGATCCGGCCCAGAGCCCAGGCAGGAAGCCACTGGCTCCTTGCTCGGCTGCCAGTGCGGACTGTTCATTAGTTTTAATTATTTTCTGAGATCTAGAGGGAGCCATCAGAAAAAATTAATCATGAGTGGAGGGCAAGGCGGCCTTTTGTGGTCATAAAAACCCATGAAGCGTTTGGGATTATGGACTTTTTATGATTTATACGCGAATTTGAACAAAAGAGGGGGGCAGATAGCACATTAGCGCTTCTTTAAAAAGCGTGGAGATTTATGGTAAATCCTGTTTCGTTGCAAAATAAGTTGCGTTGCTATTGCATTTTCAACGTCGATTTTGTGGATATGTGTGGGGGAGTCCCTCTCTGACTTTGTGCTAGAAAAATAAATTTAAAAAACAGCATCTCATTTTTAGGAGACAGTTTCACGATTAAGCCAACTGGGAATGTTTAGATTTTTCGAAGCCTTCCGAGCGGGAGGGAAGGAGCAGCTGTGGGCTTCCCGGGTGGCCCCGCGGTCCCCATGGAAACCAAGGCCGGCACCCTCGCCACGTGGGCGGATCTCCCAGGAGCGCTACCTTCTCAAGTGCTTTTGCCACCTCCTGGCCATCCAGCTGCCCTGAAGGCTGTAGGTGGGAGCCCCCCTACCCACCAGGGGCCGGCAGGCGGTAGAAGACAGCCCGCCCGACCTGCGAGCTCCCCGCCGGCGTGTCGCGGGTCCGAGGGGTCCCTCAGGCGTGCCTCCCTCCCGCAGAGCCCTGCCCACGTCTCATCCGACGCCGCATGTCAGAAGCGGCGCCTGCCGTGATAATTAACATGCGGGCCGCGGGGGCACAGAGCCCACCCTCCCCTTCTCGTTAGAGCGCAGAGCGCGCGCTCTCAGCCTTCGGGCCTCTGAAAGGGCTCCACGTGGTTTATTCTCTTTTGAGATGGTGCCGTCTCAGAGTCTTTCTGAGATGGAGCTTCTCACGTGGAACAGGGCTCGGGGGCCCAGGCAGCGGGTCACGCGGGAGAAGTTACGGGCGGGTTTTAGGGAGGAGGTCATGTCCTTTGGTGTCTTGATTCCTTCTGCGTGTCTGTGGAAAGGGATGCTCTTTCTCGCAGTCCACAGATGTTCCATCTGTTATTAGGTTGTAGCCAGCACCCGGGTTAGCATGAGATCTTACAAATTCATCTTTTTTTTTTTTTTTTTTTTTTGTGGAAGTGTATTTTTTAAGTATAGACATTAATCACACATACCTGAGGTTAAAAAAAAAAGAAAGAAAGAAAGATGTGGTTTTGCTACAACTCCAGCTGTCCGGCACTTCAGCCCGCCTGGACTTCAGCGCAGGGGTCCACAGACATGGTGGCACTGAAGGGGCTGTCAGCCCAGCTCCACGGGGTGGCATGCGGATTCCTGGTCCTGCCCATCACCCGCCTCCAGCACGAGCTGCGTTAATGACAAAAATTTTCACGTACATGGTGGTTCACTGCTCACAAAGTCAGAGCTGAGTCTTAATGTCCATCTTTTTAAAAATAAATGTTCTTTCATATATTGATTTTTTGAGAGAGACAGAGAGAGAGAGAGAGAAAGAGAGAAGAGGAGAGAGAGAGGATTTGTTGTTCCCCTTATGGACGCAGTCCTTGGTGGGTCCTTGCGTGTGCCCGCGCTGGGCAGGGAGCCCGCTGCGCTGACGCACCGGGACGACGCTCTAACCAGCTGAGCGGCCTGGCCAGGGCTCTAAGGGCCATCGTTGAGGGTGGCCATCCACGATCCCATTTCGCAGTTGAGGAACCTGAGGCTCAGGAAGCACAGCTGACTTGACCAAGGAGCAGAGCGCCAAGCACAGAGCCCGGACAGAACGAGTTGCTGCTCCTTCCTCTCTCCCGCTTGGGCGCCCTCATCTTTGCTGCGCCGGGAGCGCGGCGTGGTACGCAAGAAGCAAAGGCCGCCTAGAGCAGCACCCGGAGCCACACACCTCGTGTCTGCTTACGGCCCCTCGGCAGAGCCTCCCTGTTTGACTACGGCAGGAAGAGACGTCCTGAAGGAGCTAAGGAATCTCGGGGAAGATGGGGAGCTGACCCTCTACGCTCTCTGTCCATACGCTCAGCCCCCGCTGCTGCCTCCGGGAGTTGGGCGGGGCCACACGCAGGACATGGCGGCCGCAGTGGCTATAGACTTGTGCACGCGTGCGCACGCGTGTGTAAATAAGTGGACAAAACATCGGTGGTCTGTCCACCTTCTCTTCCTCTAGGGACGGCACCCATCGTTCTTCTCAGTGTGTGTGGCTCGCGGGCGCGCTCCTCGCATCTAGCTCAGTGGCTGGGCACGTGCTCCCATCTGGCCGCTCAGGCCGTCCTTTTCCTCTTGTCAGTGACGGGTCAGGGGACCCACAGCTGCATCGCACTGGGGCCACGGGAGTCCGCGCGCGCCTTGCGGCGCTCTCAGGGGGGCCGCGCCGCACGGGCCTCCGCTGGCCCCTTTGCCAACGTGGGGACAGCCAGTCCGGGGGGAAGGCCGACGCGAAGGTGGCGAGAGCGAGTCTGAGCGCCGTGGGCTTGGCCCTGGGTCCTGGGGTGTCTCATCTACACTCGGACTTCTTACTGGGGTGAACATGCTGTTTTCCACTTGTCCTTAATCAGGCTGCAGACAGATTGTCACTTTCAACGGGCAGGGCGTGGAGGCGGCAGGGTGCCCTGAGCGTCCTTAGGAGGCTGCTGCTGCGCCGTAACTTTTCTGTCAACACCTAGTTCGAAGGCAGCTGGCACCACCCACGCTCCCTGCTGGAGCCCCGGCGGCTGCCGGGCCCACGCGGCGCGGCGTAGACGGCGCGGGGAATGCTATTAATAACGGCGCCTCCGTCCCTGCAGAGAGTGCTTCTAACGAGGTCACGGAGTCTAGCAGGTATTTCTTCCCTCCTCACGCTGCTCCAGCACAGGGGGGTGGGAGCGGGTGCTCCCCTCACATCTCCGAGCCTCGGTTTTCTGATGCGTTAAAACGGGGGGCGGGGAGGTGAGACAGGCGTTTCCGACTGACATTCAGTGAGACGGTGAGACAGCGGGGGACAGCGCGCATCTTTCTGATGGCAGGGCTTTGCAGAACAAAGCGTTGGTATTGGATACCACCGCCTGCAAGGAAGGTCAAGAAAAGATATTCTAGAATCTTCCATCATCACTCAGAAGCATGAACGATCCCTCCCGGGCCGCTGACACCTCTTCCCTGTAAAGGGGGAAGGCACCGGACAAGCTGGAACTTTCTAAGAGAGCCACTTCCCTTTATTTTATTACCAGCCTCTTCAGGGAAAAAAATATTGTCATTTCACTGTGAACCGTAGGGCACAAGCCAGTTTAACGCACCCGAGAGTTAAGGCATGATTACAGGTGTATTCACGGCTTCTCCGGGCGAAGCCGACTCTGCGGCAGACGAGTGGTGGCCCGCACCTGTGGGAACTCCCTGAAGTCACGCCTCCCGGAGGGGTCGTGGCTCAGCCTCTGCTCTCCGCCCCCGCGGTCCAGCCTGCGGGGCCCACGCAACTCACACGTGGTGGCAAACTGCCCTGGTGGCGTGCGTGTGTCCTCCCCGACAGGGGCCGTGGACGTGGGCCCTTCTCGGACACTCGCGTGTGCAGAGGCAAGGAACGTGTGGCCCTGTTCGAAAATATGAAGCAGACAAGGTTCTTGCTTCGAGTTACAGACCAAGTTGTTGGACATCTGTGGGCAACCCCAAGACAACAGGCCAAGGAGACACTTACCTCTGCGAACGGATGCACCAAGCAGGAAGCGAGTCAGCCAGACGGCGTTCACGAGGAAGCCTCCCGGAGGCGCTGGGCTTTGCTGAGCGGCCCTAGAGGGGAGGGGGCGCAGGGACTGGCGAGTGCTGGGAGCGGAGGGAGGCGATGCAGCAGCGAGGCCGGAGGACGTTGCGCTTCGCGCGGGGTGGCCGGACGACACTCCCTTTCCCAGCCCGGGCGGCCGGGGCGTGGCCAGGGCATGTCTCTCTTCTAAGGACTGGTGCGTGCCAATGGCTACAATGGCGGTTGTTAATCATTTTTTTTTTGTTTGTTTGCTTGTTTTTTAGTGAAATACGCTCAAATGTTGCATGGGGCACACGTACACTAAACAGTATTTTTTTGTTCATTCAAATTAAAATTTAACAGGGAATTCTTTATTTTTATTGACTAAATCTGGAAACTCCTCAGAAAGAGCTTCGTTGAAGATTACTTTCATTTCATTTCATTTTTTTGGAGAGGAATTAGCAAGAGCTACAGGTGCTCCCGGGTCCAACCTGGGCGCTTCGTCCGCTTTGGCTCATGGGAGCCTCACCGCCGCCTGGGAGGAAGGGTTCACCACTCCACCTGCTTCGTCCCAGAGGAAGGAACCGAGGTGCAGAGATCGGGCAGCTCGCCCGAGGTGACGGGTCAGGACGGGGCAGAGCCAGGCCTGGGACCCCTCCCACCACACCAGGGTCCGGCGGGGTCGCGGCCGCAGAGAGACAGGAAAACACTGGCCTCGCCACCGCCCTTCCCACACGGCGGACCGCGCGTCAACGGCCAGCTCAGCCCCCGAAGCCTCTGATCCTGAAGAGAGCCCAGCTGTCCCTCCCCAGAGTGTGCAGGTGACAGGTCCCGTGTCGTCCCGTGCCCTTCTCCCCGCCTCCACCCCCCCCTCAAGTGCCACCACTGTCCTCCCCTGCCTGGCTCTCAATAGGCACCCTACAGTTTGAGACCCCGATGACAAGGTGGCATCGCAGCGCACCATGCCACCATCTGCCCCAGCTCCGGCCTCGGCTGCCGTCCCGGCAACGTGTGGCGGGGGCAGAGCGTGGGATACGCCACCCGCGTGCCCATTCAGTGCCCGGAGTCCTAGGCCAAAATCCTTCTACACAGTTTGATAGCGGTCGAGGTCTGTCCCCAAGGTCAGCAGGGAGCTCCTGTCGTATTTTCAAGTAGGAGCAAATACCGTACAAACCCAGAAGACACATCCGAAGCGCGGCAGGAGTCACATGACGTGCTTCGCGTCGAACCGGCGCTCTAATTTGTACAACGGAAATGAAGGCAAATCATAAATAGGCACCGTTAACCTATTTAGAAATGATTAGGACCCTGGATTGATGTACTTCGGCATTTTGTGCCCCACTATCCATTTGTGAAGGGTTGGAGCATTTTACTCCCAGCGAGACATTTTGTTCAATAAAGCGATATAGTGCTTCTCGCCCTGTCCCTGCCTGGGGCTGAGGGGCGAGCCTATTTGTGGTGACTCTTAGGAGGATGGTATCGAACGCCCCTCCACCGCAGGCGGACATCACGCGGAATCGCGACTGGCGGGGAGCGGAGCCGGCCAGCCCCGGGGAGGGGCTCAGAGGCTCGCACCTCCGCTGACAGGGCTGCTTTGGAGAATTAATAGCAACCGAGGTAATTGCTAGCCCGAGGGGGCCAGACGCTTGATCACTGTCCGACGCGTGGGGACGCGGGGCTCGCCGACATCCATCACCGGAGGCGCGTGCCTGTCCGCTGCGGCCACCCGCCGCCTGGCTCAGGGGCTCCCAGCGCACAGCCTGCGGGCCCGTGGTTCTCAGCTGGAGGCGACTGTGTCCCCAAGGGGACAGTGGCAATGGCGGCAGACAGTGTTGGTTGTCCTCGCTTGGGGCGTGGCTGCTACTGGCATCTATCTACAGGGTCGAACCCAGAGATGCGGCTGCACGCCCTACGATGCCTAGGAGGCCCCCCGGCCCCGACGCCCACCCCCCGTGCACAGTGCCCCATCCCCTCAGCCCCGGGGTGCCCTGAGACCGCCGTGTTCACAGGCAGGGCCTGAGGGCGCTCGGAAAAGGGCAGTGAGGGGCGGTCCCGGATGGGCGGCTGCCACCCGCTCCTGCTGGCTGAGCTCGCTGCTGCGCGCGGAGGGCCGGCCGAGCCTCGTCCCCGTCCCCCCGGCTCTCTGTGCTCCCCCGGGCATGGCCACTGGGTACAGCGCCGGACCGTGAGACACACCGTGGGACGGCTGAATGCGGCAGAGAAAGGGCCACCCAGGCACGGCTGCCACAGGAGGCTCCGCTGGGGGGGGGGGTGGCGCCTGGCTCCCCTTGGGGTCCCTGCCTCGGCTGTCCAGAGAAGTCGACGCCAGAGCAGCTTCCGTGGGGCAGGAGGTGGCGGTGGGTAGGAGGGGACGGCCTCGCCGCACAGCTGCGCTGGGGCGGGGACCTGCACCTCGCGTCCAGAGGTTGCACGTGCCTCCCCGTGACCCCACGTGCAACTGGCCTGATGTTGCGCAAAGCGGACAGTGACCGCTCTGTCATGCGGCCAAAGCAACACGGAAGACTTCCCACCAAACCCGTCCTCGGCTCCACGAGACCTTGACGCAGGGTGGCTCTGCCCTTCGTTCCGTTAAGCATGTTTCCATTTCCCGCTGTTAGAAGACAATTTTCGGGATAATAAAAAATGTCACCTTGGAGTGAAAACATCGCCCAAGCCAGCTGTCTGAGGAGCAGTCACAAGAGAGCCTGCAGCGCGGGCCCCGTGTCTCCTGTGCCCCGACTGAAGCTCTTCCGACGCTGTTCCCGCCGCTTCCGGTGTCCGGCTGCCGCGCACGCGTCCCCCGCGCCCCTGGGCCGGAGCTCCCTGCGCTTGTCCTCGAGCTTTCCCGTTCCACCCGGACCCTGAACCCAAGAGCGACATGTGCCACTTGGAAGAGCGACAGGGCCCTGCTTGTTGCTGAGGCGGCTTTAGCGCTCGGTTGTCTCACAGCCGTCTCGGTGGGGGCTTTCTGGCGATGCGGGCAGGCCGGTCTTCGGTGGCGGGGACCTCCGCCTCCCGAGGGGCCTGAGGGGGATGCCAGCCCGCCTCGGAGCGCGCCGTGCGGCGGCTTACCTGGCTCCTGCGCCAACCTCGTCCCAAATCACCGCCGCGATTCCTTCGCCTCGTGGGGTGCAGACGCTGCACTGTACTATCCGGAAGAGGGACCCACTTGCACACATTTTTCCTAGACACGATATTCAGTTTCAGCCTGATGTCCCCACAGGCGCCTCCCCAGCTTCCCGCACGGGACACGCTCATTTATTTACTCAGACGCCCCGGGTCTCAGAGATGGTCAGTCCTGACCCCATTTTATAGGTGAACAAACTGAAGTCCCAGACGGTCGCTCTCCACGATGTTCGAGGCTCCTCTGCGTGGAAGATTTTATTTCTTTACTTCTCTGCCTTAGGAGTTGGCCATGTGACATATGAGCAGAAAAGGTGTGCGCCACTCTCAGGCAGGAAGTTTAAGAGCCGCCCTGCGGTCCTGGCAAGGCCGTTACCGCTTTCTGTGCAACAAGCGGTGTCCTAGGAGGGGCTGTCCCCTCAGTCTGGGTTCCGGGGGAGGCGGGCGGAGCCGCAGAAATAACCGCACTGTCCCAGCGGGTCCGGAGGCCCGGGAGTGGCAGCCCCACGCGGCCTGTGCCGCCGCCGCCAGCAGGCGGGTCCCAGCGGGTTAGCCCGAGCCTTCAGCCCCAGGCCGGCTGTTCCCCACGTGCCGCTGAACAGGACGTATTTCAGTTACAACGAGCCACAAACGGACTCGTATCCGACGCCGCAGCAGAGAAGCCTCGGTTTTGAATGCCGTTTGTCACCCCGTGCCCCACAGCCAGCTCGAAAGGTCCAGTCACGTTTGCGGGGGCCATCGAGGGTGAATTCCTCAGCAAGGCCCAGCCCAGAAGGTTACACTCTCCCCCAACTTCTATTTCAAACTCTGCTGGAGGGGAGGTGAATTTCATCCTACACCTCACCCACCGTAATGTGCCACTTAAAATCAAAGATTAAAAAGACACAACAAAAAATCCTGAACTTCCGAGAGCATCAAACGAAAAGTAAGACAAGATGACAGAAAAGAAAGAGAGAGCAACTCCCTGACATGGCGCAGAGCTGCAAACATCATTTCGGGGTAGGAATTGCATTGTTTCCTAGTTAAGGAGTTTTCAAATAAGCTAAGAACATTCTGGCGCTGCCTTTACTTACCGTTGTAACTTCACAGACTGTCGAGAAGAACGAACTCCGCTGGGGTAAGGGAGGCGCTGGCCTGTGTTTTCCGATTGCTGCCAACTCGCCCGGCCTTTGAGCTTGTCGTTCCGCCGTGTGACAAGTGGCTCCGAGCGCTGTCAGGTGGGCGGGCCCGGGGAGCCGGGCCCCCACACAGCACGCCAATTGTCTCCTTGCTGTGCTTCTGAGCCCCTGCGGAAAAAGAAAGGAATGCTGCGGGGGAGAGCGGAGGGTCGGGGCCACCGCGGGTGAAACGGCACTGCCCTGCCGGCCTCCTCCTCCGTGTCGGCCCCAGCAGGTGCCTGGCTCACGCCGCCACCGACGGAGGCTCGTCAGGTGGGCGGCTGTGAAGAACCTCCCTCCGCTCCAGCTGGCCGCTCCCTCCCGGGCCGCGCTCCACCTGACGGAAGAAACCTGGTGCCAGGACGCCGAGAGAGGGGGCCAGCTTGGTCCTGGGGGGCCGGGTCCCTCTCCCGCCAGCCACATGGGTTGTCGCCCCCTGGACAGCGTGGCCCCGCCTGGGCGCACTTCCGACCGCAGGGTCAGGGGGCCGAGCCTCCGCGGGCCCGCGCCCGGGGCTCTGAGCGCTGAGCAACGCGTGGTGCTCTTGGCAGAGGTCCTGTGTGTTTCCGTTTTCCAAATAATGGTTTCTGTTCCTGATGAGCTGAGTCTCCGAGATGCGCTTGCCGCTGAGGAGAGAGAAAACAGGAACACAAAGGCGTGAGCTGCTGAGGGAGGGGTTTTGGAGGCAGAGGCCGGAGCCCGCCGGGGTTGGGAGTCCGGCCCGCGGGCTGGCCGAGCGCGGGGCAGCGCTCTCCGCGGGCGGGGGCGGCCTCCAAAGGGCAGAAATGGGTTTGGGGGCGGGGGGGGGGGTAGGAAAATCCTTAGCAAGTGCAGATAAGCTGTGTATCTGGTATGGAAATTTCATACTTGTGAGTGATTAGAAACAAAAGCCTCGAAAGGCTCTCAGGGAGGAGGCATGATCATGAAAACAAAGCCGAGGATGCGAGTTTATGGAGACGTTTTCCAGCCCAAAGAAAACGAGGTTTGGCCCGTTGTTGTACAATATACGTCTGTACAGTGAAGATAAGCTGGGTGTAACCCAAGTGATTTTGCCAACAGGACTTCTGGGGGAAAACCTAGACTTTGAGATTTTCTTCTTAGCAAATTAAACAGGAGATACCTCCCCGGTCCCACATTTTAAAAATCCGCTGGTTAGTGGAATCCCAAAGTCTAGGAAACTGTTTTGAACAGACAACTCAATCCGTGTGCAAAACGAGTCTTGTCAGATGCCAAACAGTGACCGGTTCTCCGGCCTCTGAGGGAGTCTCCGCAGCCCCAGAAGGGAGTCCAGAGTCGGCGTGGTCACCTGGCTGCTGCTGAGCTCCAGCCGGCCGCGCCCTCCGGCTCCCGGCACGTGGTGGCCGCCGGTCCGGGCTGCCTGAGCGAGTCGCCGGTTCGTCCTGTCTACACTTCGCCCCCATGCTTCCCCCATTTTCCTGAGTTTTCGGGTCCAGACCCCCAAGGGCCCGAGCTCGTCTGGGGCCTTACGTCTGAATTCACGCTGCCCTGGGCCACTGCGTGATGAGGGAGAAAAGATAAAATAGGGAGGGGCTGGCCGGTGCCCAAGAACAGAAGTCCCTCCGGCCAGGCCAGCGTCTGGTTGCTAAGGGGCCAGCAGACCCCTCGCCTGGGTGTGAAGTGAGAAATCAGGGCGCACGGAATGGACTGGCAGCGATTTTGCCGCCCTGGCTCTCTTGTCCAGCTTCACAAACACGGGCACGAGCCCCCCCACCCTGTCCCCCACGCTGACACCTGCGGGGCCTTCCGGGAGGGTCTCCAGTCCTGGGCACGGGTGCGCTCACCGCCCACCGAGAGAGGGCAGGGCGCTGGCCCTGAGCCCCGTGTGCTGGCCAGGCGCCTCACAGAACGTGCCCTTGAGGTCAGTTCCGTTATCGCTACAACGTGAGACAGGAGGCAGCCAGGGGAGGGGAGGCGACCAGCCCAGGCCTTAAGTAACTGCCTGCAGCAGATGAAAGAGCAGCGAGGATGGCTTCTGAGTTAGATGAGCACACGTGCGTGCACACACATGCAGGAGCGTAAACTCAGAACTGGCTGGAGGACTGCCTTTGTCCCTGATTTCCAAGATGCATGCGACAGTGAAGAGCTTCTCAGACCACGCCTTTTCCCCGCCCCGAATAGCTGCTCAGGAAGAGAAAATGATGCCTTTTGAAAATCAGTTGTGAAGTAGGGAACCTCGGGCTAGACTCCCCATGTTAATGCCACGAGGTGATGTGAGTCGGCGGCCATTCTAATCCCAGCGCCCCCTGCGGCTGACCGGGCCCCCACCCTGTGCCTCGCTTCGGTGGGGCCGCACGGGCTGCACGCACACGTGGCGGGTCCGCACGGGGTGGGGACGTGCCCCAGCCCCCGCGGCCCCGTCCCAGCGTCCAGTGCAGACCTGACGGGATGAACGTGCCGGACGATGGAAGGGGTGGGCCAAGGGGCGCCACACGGCCCCGGACGCTCAACACTGTGCTGCTCGGCGAAGAGCTGCTCTCCTGCCGCAATGACGTGTCACGGCTCAGGGCCTGGAGCCGAGGTGGACATAGGCCTTCTCCTCCTTGAAACGCTCTGTCCGGCGGGGCAGGCCTCTGAGAACCTAAGACCTGCCTGGAAGCCACTCCACGGCAGGGCTGAGGGGACTGTTGTTGCCTTTTTATCCCTTATATGAATGAAAACAAGACAAGACAGAAGTGGGGGTGTTTGTTTCTAAACACCCCATTCAAACAAGAATACCGGCAAGAAACGTGCTTTCAGACACTGCGTGCACACAGGGAACTACAGGACAGAGAAGCATCCTCTTACCTGCCATGAAACAAGTGATGTGAGCGTACCTGTGCCTGCGGTGTTCGCTGCCCGCACCCAGGACCCGCTGGGAGTTCCGCACTGGACAAGCGGAGTGTGGGCGTAGGCTGCGCCGCGGCCCCGACGGCGTCAGGCCCTGCTCCCGGCAGCCCATCAGCACTACCTCATACGGAGAAAGGGTTTGGGGCGGGGAGTTTGTTCTGCACACGCCCTGTAGGTCCTAAACGCAATCACGAGAATCCTAAGAGTGAAGCAGAGAGAGAGCTCAGACGGGCAGAAGAGGGAGAGTCCCTGTGACTACAGAGGCCGAGAGCAGAGTGACGCGGCCACAAGCCAGGGAGCGCTGGCCGCCACTGGACGCCAGGAGGGGCAACGGCGGGCCCTCCCCTAGTGCCGCTCAGGGGCGCGCGGTCCTGCTGACACCTCGACGTGAGCCCAGTGAGGCCGACTTCCGACTTCTGGCTTCTAGAACCGGAAGAGAGTAACTTTCGGATGTGTTACGCCACCGAATCTGTGGCCATCCGTTTCAAAGCCACAGGAAACGCCTAGGGATCTAGAATTTTGTGTTCACGCAGAGTGGAACCCACATCCTCAAGCATTCCACAAATGCCTATCACTACGTTTTTCTGCTCCATGAGAGCTTGTCAGAAATGCCAACCGCCGGGCAGAAGTAGAACCGGCTATTTAACAGATCTGAGGTGTTGCACAGGCTTCTGCGCCCGAGGGCTACCGCTCTCCAGTCCGCAGCCCCGTGGTGAGACGCTGCCTCTTGCTCGTTGGAAGGTGTGCGGTGACCAGCGGAGGCGGCGGGGGTGCAGGAACAGGCGCGTGAGAGGCCCGCACATGCCCGCGAGGGGCCCCGCGGCCGGCCGCCTCTCCGCCGGCAACCGCAGCTCAGTGAGAAGCGGCCCACGGGCGCTGGATCATGTGCAACCCAAAGAGTCTGTAAGACGGCGCGCAAACACAGCAATTCTGCTATTCGCCTGACCGAGTCACGCTTTTAAAATTTATTCCAACAACCGACAGAAAGACATTTCTGAAAGTCAGAAGCCACCCCTCGAGAAGCGGGCTTCACACAGCAGGGCCGGTGACATGTTGCCAAGGATGTGGCAGGGACAGAGGCTTCCATGTGTTTGGAGCCACCAGCTGACCGCTCGCGTGGCTTTCAGGAGAAGCTTGTGTTTCTGCAATTCTTAAACGCCATCTAAAGTCACACTTACACTTTTAACAACAGTTTTTGTTCCTGTTGTTTTTAACGAAAGAAGCAGTCGAATCTCAGCACCTGCAGCCACGAAGGACGCCTTCCCCAGCCTGGAGGGATTCCGAAGGCTGTTCCAGACACTTCCCGACCCGCCGAGGGCTCCAGCCGAGGGGCCGCGCCTGTCAGCGCCTGCCCCGACCGGCAACCGCAAGCCGCCGGAGTCAACAACGCGAGTTCTAAATGTGGGTGGCAGCTAATTTTTAATTAGCGCTTTCTCTTGCACCTGCCACAGGAGTTTCACACGTTTGTCAACATCTTGAAAAATGCTTACTTGGTTTTTGCAGCCTTGTTCCTTTCACACGTGGCCACCACTCCCCCCGTTCGCATCCCTCCGAACGCTCCCAGGCATCTGGAGCGCAGAGAAGATGATCTCACACCGGGCCGGTTGGAGGGGAATCTCAGGGTTAAAGTTCCAACTCTTTCATTCTAAAAATGAGAAACACCAGCTCTGAAGTTAGAAGACTGATGCCTAGGCTTTCCGTTTCCACTCTCAACAGGACTAGGATTTTCTGGAATGATGCGAACATTCAGGCACAGGAGACAGGAGCAGAGCTTTGGTGGGTTGGGGAAGAGCGAAGAGTCTTCCTTCTACTCCTCTGGCAAACGTGGGAATGAATTTATTTCGCAGACGTGAGCAGACGGAGCGGCGCGGCTCCCGGCAGCCCGCGCAGGGCGGTCGGCACTCCTTCCCCTGCTGACCAGAGGTGATGAGCACGTCGTCCCTCGTCGGCGGTCGGCGTGGGCCGCTGGGTGCTCCTTCCCGACGGGGGCCCGCCCACCGCGGCTTCTCCCCAAGGGCTGGCCGTCGGGGGGACTTCGGTGACACCCTGCCAAATACGGAACAACTTCTCGTTACCCATTCAGCCACATCCACCCCACCAGTTCGATCACACAGGGGACCGGGGCAGGGGAAACAGGAGGAGGAGAATGGTCACATGCAAACAGCGACTTAAAAAGGTCCCCAGGGAGGCAGAGAAAGGAGGCAAGTTTTTATTCAGCTGCAAATTAGGCTTTGAATGGAGCCTTCTGGGGACGTTGGTTGAAGGGTCCTTGGAGGCCATTTTCTTCTGTACTTTTACACAACAGACTATTTACATAGAAGCCCGGTGTCTGTGGTAACCATAGCAACCTGCCCTTCCACGCTCTGCACGTGTGCATTTGTTCCCAGCTTAGCGATGTCTCCCCACGCACTGGGCCTGCGAGGCCTTACATGTTGATATTGAGCCGAACAAACACAGTGAGGGGGAGACGCTGGGGGCACGGCCAAGCCCTGAGGGAAGAGGGGGGAGAAAACTTGGCAGCGCGCAGATCGCGGATCCTTGGGGGTTTCAGCGCACATCGCAGCCGTCCAGGAGGGATCGGGCCGAGCCTCCGAGGGCCGGGGCGTGTGGTCTCCCCTGTCTGGGGTCCCGTCACCTCAGAGGGCAAGAGGAGACGCCGGAGAGGAAGGAAGCATCTCCCATCGCTGTGTTATAATTAGTCTCTTAAAAATCCAGTAGATTGCGTTCTGGCCTCCCGGGACCCTGCCCCTGGTCAGGGATGGCCTGCGCACCCAGGGGCCCGGCCGGCTGAGGCTGGCTCGCCTGCGGCCTGCTGACTGCGGCGCCGGCCCACGGGGCCGAGCTGCCCTGGAGACCCAATGCCTCCCGCAACCCTCGTGTGAGACCCCCTCCCGGTTTCTCTGGGTCCCCTTAGCTATGAGCGTAAACTGAAGCACTCACTGGTGGCCCGTTCAGCGCTAAAACATTAATGACCTTGTTCAGGTGAGTAACACTGGTGTCAACCATACCATTCATTGCGGAGGGTGCTTCTCCCCGCCCCCCCCCCCCCCGTGTGCCCTCTGCAGTGGTTTTTAATGCCATGGCCTGGCAGGGTCACGTCTGCCCAGGGCATCTCCGAGGGGAAGGAGGCGGGGGCCAGCCCCGGCTGGCTGACCCGACAGTGGCGCTCGGTGGGGGTGGGCTGCAACCCCCGCAGACAGCGCGGCATGGTCGTGTTTCCGTCCGACAGCGCGGCAGCAGGAATTCGAAGAAGTCGCGTTCGTGACTTTGTGGGAAAACACTGAATGACGTCATCAGGGGATGGAGCCATGGGCCTTACGTCTGCTGCGTGAGAGGCTGTTTCTGGGATGGGAGGGGCCGTGACCCGAGGCCACGTGGAGGAGGCTGGCCGGCGCCCTTCGGCACGGCCGCCACTCATTTTAATATGCATCTTGCCCCCGAACGTTCCCGCCTTCTAGTAAGGAGCAGTTATGGACTTTCTAGTGTCAAACAGGGCCTCAGCAAAAGTCACCTTGCATATCCACTTTTAAGGAAGAAAAAGGAAAAATCGCAAATAAATGATTCTCCAGAGTCTCCACAATCACTTAACAGAGTTGAATGTCTGTTTATATCGAGGTTTATACGCTCCTTTATCAGCAATGAAATCTCCCCCTACGCACCGAATTGCTTCACACGTTGTCCCGTCTGTTCTGGAAACATTCTCTGCCATTGAAAGCATGTCCTGACGCTGCTTTCATGAACCAAAACACGGCGTGTGGGGACCTCGCAACGCTGCTTCGCCAGCTGCCCCTGCGGCTCCTCTCACTGACAAGGGAGCGGGGCCTCGGGCTGGCAGTCCCCTCCGCTGAGGGAGCCGCTGAGGGTGCCGTTTCCACCGTGAGCACTTCCGCGTGGATCACCCCGCTGTCAGTTTTACTTGCGGGTAGCGGAATGATGCCTTTCAGAGCCAATTGGCTGATTATGCACGTTCTCCCCACCTTCTCTCCGTATAAAAAGGGAGAAGAAACGAAAACGAACCTCCTGAAATGATGTGCGCCCTCCGTACCGCACTTCAAAAAGTACGGTCGCATCGCTCTAGCGGTGGCACACCAAGGGGCGCGCTGCACTGTTCCCAGCGGAAAACGGGGTCCTGTCTCCTCCTCGCGCTCTGCGTGGAATTGGAACTCTCTCCTACGGCCGGGGAGACGTGACCCCGCGGGCACCGGCCACCCTCCCTCCTGCCGCCTGGCCCCTTGCTCATTCGGCCCCAGCCGCACCGCCGCCCCTTGGTGACCTCGACATGCCCTCCCCTCCCCTCTCCTGTAAGCCTGTGGGGGCCCTCCTCCTCCGGCAGGAGCACAGTGCCTGCTGCCCGCTCCGAGCCCCTGGCCTGCCTCAAGCAGCCGGCTCAGTACTGCCACCTGCTGTCCCCCCCAGGACCTCTCTTCCCTTTACGCTGTTTTCCCTGCTTGTAATCACATATGAATAAATAAAATCATATAAAATGTATAGGGTCTGAATGCGCCAGCACCACACTCTATTTTGTGTGTGTTAGGTGTGCCTGTGCGCCCCGTTAGCCCGCACAATTCACGAAAACAGGGGCTCCCTTGCTCCCCCCTGTTGCCTAGGCTCTGAGCCCCTCGGGCAGCACCCAGGAGACGCTGATGAATCGCTTGGGGACTAAGGACGTGGACGCAGGAACCCCGTCTCTGTGCTACTCAAGGAAAGTCCCTGAGTCTTTCCAAGTCAGACGTCAGGGGTGACACATCTGGGAAAGGACGCGAAAGCCCTTTGTGAGTCACTGTGCAAATGTTAGGCACGACGGTGTTCTCTCCTTACAGAAGGGCACGCTGATTTCAAGCCATAATAATATACAATTTTATATCTTTAAAAATAATCTTGTCCCGCCTGCTGGTCTTAAAGCTGAAGGAACCGCCCAAGTCTTTAGCGCGGACGCCCCGCCCCACCCGCCCTGCGACCCGCACCCCCAGCCTCACCGCGGACTCGCCCGCCCAGGTCCCCGTCTGGCTCTGGGCTGGCACGCTCCCCAGCTGAAATCGCACACAACTTGCCTATGAGAACAATACATACTCCTCTGGGGAGCAGCGACTCAGAGCCAGTCATCGGGGACCACGTCCCCAACACCCCCTTTTCTCCCTTCTCAGTAGCAGGGCGGCAATAAGCAGAAAGGCACCCGGGAGCCCTTCTTCTCTGACTCAGCAGCGCTCTGGACGGCTAGAGGGGACGGGGAGGGCCAGCCACGGGGGACACCCCAGGGCCCCGTCCTCCCTCCCGGGATCTGGACTCTGGATCTGCTCGCCAAGGTTACGATTGTGTGTGTGACGGACCAGAACCTGAGACCTTCGTGCTGCGTACGCGTACGCCTTCCCAGATGCTGAAATGTCCAGCCTGCACCTTTCAAACTCCGGCCAGGCGCTTTCATTTGTATCTGAGTGTAATTCTTACAAATGGGAGTCTCGGGGCAGGTGGGCTCCCCGGACGTCCGCACCGCCTCTGCAGGGGCGGCGAGCGCGTGGGTGGCGGGCAGCGGACCCATGTCGCGCAAAGCCCAGACATTGGCTGCCCTGTGACACATCTTTGTTGAGGGATAAGAAAGTAACACACAACCTGGGTGGGGCCTTGCGGACAGGGCTTCTCCATTCTGCAGCCTCCTCGCTCGGAGTGTTGGATCAGGCACAAACCACACCGTGAGCGCAGCCCAGCAGCCGGGGTGTCGAGGACCGGTCTTCTGGCGGAGGCCGCGGAGCCACGCGATGGCTGCAGACAGGGCAGGGAGGACAGGGTCCTTCGGCGGCCGAGGCATGGAGCACGCACTTCAGACTCAGGGAAGGGGGTGGGGGGGGCTTCCTGGAATTTTCTAGATTCTCAGATATGAAAGGTGTTTCAAGCAAAGCAAAGACACTATAAAACCACAGAGGCATAGAGGGCAGCAGGAGAGAGAGAGTGAGAGTTAGTTCAGCTCACACACGCCAAGTGGAGTTTAAAAAGAAATTAGCATTCTCCTCGACCGTCCACGCCGGCAGACTTGGCTGTTTGAGACGATTAAATTCAACCTGCGAAGACTGGCTGACGGCGTTCGCCGGGGAAGAGAATCACATCGGCAGTCCTGGCCAGCGAGTCAGGAGCTCGGCCGGACAGAACGCCAGCCTTCCCCGAGGACAGCGCTCATCGGCCAGGGCCTCCTCTCTGGTGAACGGCATTGTCTGTTCCCTCAGTCCTCCCCACCCTGAAAGCCAGCCCCGGGTCCTCTTTCCTCCTGAGCAGTTTATTAAACTGCCCAAACCGACTCCAAAGGGAGCAGCGTTGGAGGCTGACCTTCTTTATTGGCCATTATTCTTCATGTTTGCAGAACACTCTCCACACAGAAGGGCAAAGACTTCCGTGGACCAGACAGGTCTTGGTGACGGATTTCAGTCTCCTCCCGCTTTCGTCTGCCTCATGGGTTTAAGGCGATTCCCAGAACATCGGACAGCCATGAATTATGCCGCGCTCAGGCACGCCAGCATCAATACCGCGCTGGTGGATGGAGAAATAATTGCGAGCCTCATCCATGCATTTATCTTTGTAGGAAGCCAGTGACTCTGAACTAAGTCAGAAAGATAATAAAAATGCAGAGAGCCTGAATCATGAGCATTTAAATTTATCCATTGAAAATAACTCCGTCACTGAAAATACCACGCATGCTGTTCACGGGGCGTGTTGGCTCTGTGGGACATAAGCCGGGATTTAAGCTACAAAGTAGGACTTTCATGAGTAGGCTGACTTTTGCACTCCCAAGTTTATTTGATAACTTGGTTTAAAGCTGTGAGACATGAACTTGGGTCCACAGATGACAAACATTTCTTTTTCTTTTTTCTATTAGAATATTCATAACATTTAACGCTGGACTTCAGGGTCCAATGGGTCAAAGTCTCTATGGCTCCCCTCAAACAATCCCCCCTTTTTACATATGGTCCCCTAATTGTCACAGAGCTGTGTGACAACAGCTGTAGGCTTGCTTGGATGCAAGGCAAAAAAAGTAGGAGTAACCCTCAAACTCGCCACCCACGTTCTGACCCGGCAGGGACCGTATTTCCTACCGTCGCCTGGGATGAGGGGAGGCGGCTTCGCTTCCCTAAACTTCTTCCATTGTTAGAAACTTATCCCGTAACAGGACCTCGGTCCAAGGCAACTCTGACTGGCCCTGCTCTGTGAACTCTCATTGACCGTGGACAGGGCTCTGCACCGACACACCCGGCCTTTCACCAAACCTTAACCAGTAACGGGGTAATTTTCATTGTGGGACATACGACGGGAAAACCTAGGTAAAAACGTGGTGTCTTTCTCACAAGTCTTTCCACTGTTGTTAACTATTTACAGCTGCAGTTTTTAATGAAATGGCCCTTCTGTGTCTCGGACGTGACTTTGCAAGGTTCACACAGATGTGCTGCTCAGCGTTTTCGGGTGTTGGGTCTTGGGCTCCTTCAGGGACTTCTGGGGGGTGGATCGGCCAGGGAGACCTTGGCTCTCGAGTTGGAATCACCCGAAACGTCGACAAGTGATGTCCTGGACGGGTTGTCTCCTTCCCCTGTGACAGTTCTTCAAGCATCAGCATCGACTCTGATTGAGCCTCGTCAACATTAAAAGACCACTCGAAGCATGTTTTTAGTAAGAAGGACTCTAAGTACAACGGAGCGCTTTCTAACCAAGGGCCATTTCTAAAACTGAACGTCTACACCGCGCTCAGATTGGGCTGGCTGCGCCGCCCAATCTCCCGTGTCCCCCGACGTCCCGGCCTTTAGAGAGTGGCGTCTGTTGGGCTGTTTGTTGAGATTTAGAGCCACATTTGAAAAGAGGAAAATGTCTGTGGGGGCCACACAGGCAAAGGAGGGGTCCGCGCTGCTCACTCAGCCGGGCCTGGGCGCACCGGAATCCCGCGGTGACCAGGCCTCAGACCATGTTTACAAGAAAGCCAAAAAATGTAGAATTTTATGTGGAATCTCTTGTATGTTTCAGCCGCAAGAAACCATTAAAACACCCAGGTGTACTCAGGGGAGGCCAGTTTCTGCTGCTGACCAAGCACAGATGACCACGGGCTGCGCTCCAACGCACAGACGGCCGCTCGCAGGGCGTCTGTAATAAACGACCCTCAGCTGAGCCCCGCCCACTGTTGTCACCCCGGTTTAATCTTCCCTTTAGCTGCTCTTCTCTCCGCCCCGTCTAAGGCAGGTCTACTGAAGTGTGGTTTACACTGAAACAAAATGTATCCTTGTTAAGGGGATCCGTTGATGAATTTTGGCGTAAGTGTGTAGAATCACGGAACCGCCACTACAATAAAAGTTTTGAGACATTTTCTTCACCCTGGTGTCCCCGTAACGGCCAGCTACTCTGCAGACCCTCGGGCACCCCCGATCTGCTTTTGGTGACTGCAGATTTGCCTTGTCCGGAAAGCAGGTGACCCTGGCGGCAGCCTCTTCCCTGCATTTCGGGAGAGCAGTGTGTCGCACGGGAGCGCCGCAGTTTATTCAGCCGTTCACCGGCTGATGGGCATGTGCCACGTTTTCTAAGTTTTAGCTGTGATGAATAAAGCCGGCACACCCATTCGTGCACAGGTCGCCACAGGTGCCCGTTTCTCTTGGGCAACCACCTGGGACACGTAGTAAGTGCACGTTTCATGTTACAAGAAACTGCCGCCCTCTCTTCCCCAAGTGACGTTGCCGCCGTGCGTCCCCACGAGCCACGGGCAGGAGCCGCACGCCCTCCACGCCATACGTGGCACCTCAGTCCCTGCGGTTTAACTGCGCCTCCCCAGGGACTGGCGCCCCTGAGGTTCCTTTCACGTGCTTGCTGCAGGTCGCGTGTCTCCTTTGGACAAGGATCCATGCCAATCATTGGTCATTTTTATTGGGTTCTTTGTCCTCTCCCTGAGGCTAAGAGCTGTTTAGCTTTGCTTGAATACAGGTGCTTTACCAAACAGCTGTTTAGCCAGCGTTTTCTACCAGTCTGCACTTTATCTGTTCATTTTACTGGCAGTGCCTTAAGAACAGAAGCTTTAAATATCTTTCTTGAGGATTTATACATTTTTAGTCTTTAAAAAATTTTTGCCTAGCCCCAAATTACAAAGATTCGTATTCTACTTTGTTCTTCTAGAAATTCTATGGCTTTATCTTACATTTGGGTCTATGACCCAAATTTGAGGTATTTTTTAAAAATCTGGTGTGAGGCGGGGGTCCGGTCTTTTAATTTCGGTTACGGAAAGGCCTACAATGCGAGCGTCATAGTCAGCCTGCTACCAGTTATCACCCTATGTGACGATTTTCTTCACTCCGAGAAATGCATCTCTCAGTTCACAGTGCTCGCGGGCTCACAGTCTTCTGGCCGAATTACCGCGGGCCATTTTTCTCCAAAAGCGTGTTTAGCATCATCTCACATTGATCACTGAGCTTTCCGCTACTGACTTCTATAGCTGAACAATTGCTATTTCTCTTGCAAATGTAGCAGCAAGCTCCAGAGAAGAATTGTCTATCTAAGACGCTTGATATCTGTGGAATTTGGGGCAAAAAAACCCACTTTGTCTCCTCGTTTTTAAATGGGCATTAAAAATATGTGAGTTTTTTTACTCCTTAGTTTTCCAAAAGGCCTTGGTACACTGTAAAACATGAAATGTAATTATTATTTGCATTAGCAATGCTACTGGAAGAGCTTTGCTGTGATTTTTCCCTCCGAGCATTTTACACGTGTTTTGAATGGAACAGAACTAGCAACACAGCCCAAGACACAGGTTGGAATTCAGATGCCGGAGTCGGCAGGCGGTCCAGGACCCAGGCCCGGCAGGAAGCCCTTCCCAGCTCCTTACATCTCGCAGCAAGGGGGCCCGCCCCCCGCCCCACGGCCGCCGCAGGGTGCTGTGGTGCCTTCTAACCCCCCGTTCTCAGAGCGCGTGCCACCCTCCTTGGCACGGCCTTGGCCTGACGGCCTGGGGAGACGCTCCAGAGCAGGGAGGTGTCGTGGGCCCAAAAGCACAGAATGGCTGCTGCGTTCTCCCTCTCGGCCGGGATACTGCGCTCCGTCTGTCGGGGCGGCGACAGGGCACGCCTCTGCCCCCCGTGCGACATGGCTGTTCCTCCTCAGACACAGGTGGGTTGCTCTCTGTCATCGCAGGTGGCTTGGTAACGCCCTAGCCGGCACGCGGCGACCGTTCGCTCTTACGACCTGTTTCGGTCGAAGGCGGGGAGGAAAGCCCCAGGGGCACAGGCGCCAGGCGGACAAGGAAGCCGGGGAGCAGACGGGGCTGCGAGGCACCACTGCGCCAGGAGAGGGAAAGCAAAAGAGGGGGGCGGAACTGGGAGGGTCCCTGGGGAGGGAGGGGGCGCCGGCCACAGGAACCGCGCTGGCCAACCAATGGGGCAGGGGCCAGGCCCGCACGCAACTCGGCGCCGAGGTCGCCGCTGACACGCGGGCTCCCCAGGGCGGGGCCTGGTCTGGGGAGCGTCTCGTCACAGACCTCCCGCACCTCGCACGCGGTCTGGCGCGTCGCTGAGTGCTCTGCGGACGCTCCTCGACTGAACGAATGTAGCGGATGGTCCTGTAGAGCAATCACCGGAAGCAAGTTCCCGTAACTCTAAGGGGTTTCCCCCAGGGAGCCCGGACATGCGGTTCTTCGGGCCGGGAGCCGGGTCCCCGCGTCCCGTGCTTCTCTGGATTGGGGCCTCTCCGGTCTATCAAGGGCACCGACGTCAGGACTGCACGGCAGGAAATCAGCCACTGGCCGGGGGGGAGCGGCAGTCCGCCGGGGAAGAAGAATCGGGAAGTCACCAGTACATCGGCGGTATAAAAAGCCAGACACCTAGGAGGGTGTCCGCCCAAGGGCATAGATGGGGAACAGGCAAAACAGCCCTGGACATCGGGGAATCCGGGGCTGCGGCCCGAGAACAAGGAGGAAGGGTCGGGAAGGAAGAAGGGAGGCCGGAGGGAGCTGTCACGCCGAAGACAAGAGCGGGGGCAGGTCACTGCTCGGTGCCACCCGTGGGTCAGGGAGAGGCACACGGTAAGCATGTGACAAAGTTACGGATACCGCATGCAGCGCATTAGTATACGACCGCTACCAGAGCAAAGACTAAGCCCGGGTGGCCAAAACAGCAAGTTCACCTTCTCGTCGTCCCGGAGGCTGGAAGTCCAGGACCAAGGTGCCAGGAAGTCAGGTCTCTCCTGAGTCCTCTCTCCTCGGTTTGCAGATGGCCGCCTTCTCGTTGTGCCCTCATGTGGCCTTTTCTCTGTGTGGGTCCCCTGTTCAGAGGCCCGGTCTCCGAATACGGTCACGCCGAGGACGGGGGCACCAGCACGTGCGTTTTGGGGACGCGCTGCAGCCTGCGGCGGCACCTCCTTCCCCTGGGGCGCTGCGCGCGGGCTGGCGTGTGCGTGTGTGAAGGACGCTCACCCAGAGACAGACAGACAACGCCGGCCTCTGACAGACTTGACGTGGTTTCACGTCCTGGCTTAACTTGTGGGGACCTTCTCAATCTTCAGCATTACACACGTAGGACTTTTACAGTCGGGAAAGCCTCAATGTTACACGAAAGGAACGCTCTTGTTACCTCAGAGGGTGCAGATGTCAGGGGGCTTTGCGGGAGGGAGGCGTGTGGTTGGAAGGAAACACGTCGAGACTCCTCCGATCTGCACGAGCCCGCAGGGCGCTCTGCGGACACGTGGATGGGGAGGGGTCGGGAAGACGGGCAAGCGTGGAGACACTGCGCACAAGGCGCCCGGGCGCTGTTTCCAACACAGGCCCTCAGCGTTGCCTTCCTCCCCTCACGTCTCTGGGAAAGGCTCCGTCTGGGGGCTGCTCATAGGTATCGGAGTCATGGAGAAGGGCCTTCGGGGCCACGCAGGCCGGCACACCCTCGGTTTCCCAATTTCCTTACTTAAAGGCTTTTCAGGATTTCATTATACATGCGTAATCATATGTTATTTTTCTAAGTTATAATGCTGTGAATCTCCACGGGAGAGAGAAGGCACTTAGCATTTTTCAAACACATTTGACCGCGGAACCTCCTCTCTTTTTAGTGTTTTCGTACGTGGTATTTTTGGGGAGACACAGTGAAAAGCACTGCTGTGTACCATGACTCAAACACGTCCCCATTTCAAAATACAGGACACAGATGCGGTGTGGTACTGGCACGAAGACAGACAGACAGACGGACAGACCGCGGGGCGGAACGGAAAGCCCGGCAGCAGCCATGGGGCCAGTGGATAGTCCAAGGGCGCCAGGAACACGCGATGGGCGCGGGGGCCCCCAGCAAGCGGCGCCAGGCAGGCCGGTGTCCATGTGTGCAGTGTGAGGCCAGACCCCCGCCTCGCCCAGTGCCCGGAAGCAACTGCTAGTCTGGCCTCGTAGATACGTCCTGCCCTTGTGCCAGCTTGCGTTTGAATGGGACTCGGGTCTCTACCGCCGGACAGTCCAGGACGGCCACAGGCCCGGAACCGCGCCCTCGCTCCGGTCGCCGGCGGGCACTGCCTGCGCCTCTGCCATCGCCCTTTCAGACTCGTGAGTCGGGAGCTTCGGCGAGTTACAGGCAGAGTTCCGTGAGTGAGAGGCTCTCCAGTTGTCCTTTTGCCGTTTGGAAGCTTTGCGATGCTTTTCTGAAAGAGTGAGCGAGCTAACGGACGGAGGGGCGGACTGAGAGCCAAACGGGGCTGAGCCCGAGCGCCATGAATGGGGTCGACCCCCGGTGTCTCGGGCCTGAGGAGCGGCAGTTCCGGGCCTCTGCGCCGTAGCGGGCGCCCTTTCACCCTGAAAGACAGCAGCTCCGTCTGGCAGCATCTCTTTCTCCTGAGGATCAAATAGCATCGTTTTTCTTGGGGGAGACAACCCTTCCCACGCTCCATCCTCTTGGCTTGTTTATGCTGGTCCACCCCGTGGGACAGGCTGGGCCCGTGGCCAAGCAGGGTCCACCAGAGCCACCTCCAGGCCACTCCCTGCCGGATGGCGGGCGTGCGGACCACGCAGGCCAGACCGATACCAGCCCGTAGGTGCTGGAGGCCGCCGCTCCTGCTGCAGAGCAAAGGCAATGAAGAGCAGAGCCGAAGAGGGAGGGACAGGGAGATGAGCGAGAGACCAGACACCAGGTGGGCTCCGGCTGCTTACCTGGAGACAGTCACCTGTGGCGTTTCAATGACTCGAGTCAATAAACCCTCTTTTTCTTGGAGGGGTGGGGCATGAACCAGTTTGCGTTGTAGTCTCAGTTGCTTTCCCCTCAAGGATGCTTGACTCCAAAGCCTATGGTGAGGGCCGAGATGCTGGGATTATTCTTTGCTTGCTCTCCCTTCTCTTGTGGGTGTCAGGTGAGACGAGTCCCTTAAACTCTTAGCCTCAGCTTCTGTTTTTGCGTAACGTGAAATAATGGATGCAAAATACGGAGCCCAGCTTTAGCTCGTGCTGTGTCTCATGAACAGAGCCCTCTGCTCACGTTGTTGTTGGAAATGAGTAGCAGCCACAGGCCCTTCCTCCCGCACTCCCGGCAGCCTTCGTGGGAACGGCCGACCTCTGGACACCACGACTTTGCAGCTACCGGCTGCCTCCCAAAAAGCCCAAGGACATGACTGCCACCCTCTGTCCGAGGACCTGGACATCCGAGTTTGCTGAGAGCCACACAGAGCAGCTCGCCTGCTGTGAGTACGCAGCCCCCCACCTCCATGGTCCCAGGGTGGCAGGAGCAGCCACCACGTGCGCTGGGATGCAGCCGTCTGTTTCCGAAGGCATCACAAAAACGCGCCATAACACGACCCGGTTCACGGAGCCAGTCCATGCAGGCCATTCTTCAGAAAACAAAAGGAACCTGCTTGAAGACCACAGTGGCGAAGCGCCACAGGGAGGCCCGGGTCCATGTCCCGCGTGGGAAGAGGCTGACCTCTGGGTGCACCCGGGGGCTAGCCATCCACACGGACTCCAACTCAAGAGGGAAAACGCGCAGAGCTCGGAGGGTGTTTGAGACGTCAGCGATGCTCAGCGAATGTCGTTTCCCCTCTTCCCCTCCGCCCATCCATCCAACACACGTTCAGGGCCTACCTGCGTCAGTACAAATGAAAACATTCGAACAGCTGTGTTTCCTCTCCTAATTGCAAAAGAATAAGTTGGCTCTCTCTCCCGGCTTCTCTAGTTCTACAGAAGGGAAACGTGGGCATGTTGAGTTAAGGTCACGCGATACTCAATGTCCTGCTCTGTCTTACTAGCACGAGCTAGGAGATCTGAATCCGTCATCACCGAGGCCACGTGACAACCCAGACAAGACGTGATGCGAGAGAAACAACCAAACGCAGTCGCTGGGGCAGAGACGGTCCGTTTTCCTCGCCGTTGAGCGAGAGCGCGTGCCCGTCCCTCCGTGTGGAGCGCGCGCGGCGGAGGCTCCGTCCTGCACGGTGCTTTCAGAATTTCAAAGTCCGCTGACAGGTGGTTCAGGAAGGGGACCCTAAGGATGCAAGAAGATCTATGATCAGGATCTGTCGTGAAAAAGGACATCCTCTATTTGAAGCAGAATGAAAGGGGTGCTTGATGTGTCAACGTAGCTTCAAACGTCCTGAACAAAACATTCACTTCTCCCTTGAAAGAACAGGAAATAGTACTTCTGTGGCAACGGCTCTGTGGCAACAAACTTTTGTGACGTTTCTTCTTCTTTGCCCGTTAAAGGAGACCCCGGAAGTATGCTCCCTGTGGGAGAGGGGCCGCTCACGGCGACAGGGAGCATGATTCCACGCAGACGCCCCTGCTGAGACCGAGGAGCGAGGCTGTCCAGCCCCCTCTCATTCCAAGGCTGTGGGGCGGGGGTCAGGGGGAGAGGGCGCGAGTCCTCGGTGGGCCCCACAGCGTCTGTGGCCGGGCGGGGGCGCACTACCTGAACTCCCAGGGCCTCCTACGCCCCCTGAGCGTCACGGAGCCAAATACCAAAGACTATCCACCCAGCTTTAAACCAAATGACAAAGCGAAACCCCTCCCGCCTCCCGCCCACAGTTTCTGTAGCCATTCCAAACCCGGAGCCGGACGGGGGATAAAAGATGCACGTGGCCCCGTTGCAACAGGCCCCAGGTGTTCAGCAGGTAGCACCGGCGTGTCGCCTGATGTGGACCTGTCAACGAGGTTTCACAGGCTCAGGGGAGGCAGCCGGTAGCTGGTCCGGGCTGGGCTGCAGCATCAGCACAGCTGGGTTTGGGTGGGGACAAGGCCATTGGAGAGCTAGACTCGGGAGGCGTGTTCCAACCCCCAAAGCCTCCGTTCGCCCATCGGGAAGCGGGGGCTGAGCGCCAGAGCGCTGTTCCCGTGACGGCGGTGGCGGCACGGACCGCGCACATCAAGTCTGCGGAGCACTCCCGGCACGCAGCCAACGCTCAATGCATGGAAGTGAGAATTCTTGCAGAAAATTACACACACAAAAAAAGCCAACAAACAGAAAAAGAATTCCTGCAGAAGTACATGCCTGCAAAGGTGACGCGACCTGCCCAAGGTCACACAGCTGACGGGGGGGGGGGGGGGGAAGGAGGGCTGGAAGACGGGTCTCTCGATCGCTGGACCAGGAGCACTTCCAGCCGCTCTGGGCAGAGGGAGGCTGAGCACAAGTGGGGGCTCTTTCGACTGTTGGTTCCCCACACACAACTGGGAATCATAAAAAAAAAAAATGGCTGGGTGTGAGGTCAGATTCACCATATCAGCATCTACATTTTTAAAAAGTTTCCCAACGGGCGTCGTGAAATGCCTGTCTTAACGGGTGATCAGAGAGAGGGACGGGCGTCCGGGGAGGAACGACGGTGCGAGCAGGGCGCAGACGCGCCAGCGCCGGCCTGTGGAGGAGCCGCACCAGAGCGCACGCGGCTCCAGGCAGAGGGCGTTGGCTGGGAGGCTTGGAAACTGGGGCCGAACGGTCAGGCCAAGCCTTGCGAGATCAAGAAAACCACTGAGCTAACATCCTCGCGTGGACACCAAAAACTATCGAGGGTCCTGGGGACGGAAGGAAACGCCCTGCTCTGCCCAGGACACAGCCGTCAGGTGGGATGGAGGCACCAATCCCGGGGACCCCAGGGAAACGCTCAGGCCCGGGAATGGCGCGGGCCGTGGGCAGGCTCTGGGCTTCCTGGCCGCGGGAAGGGTGTCAGGTGGGCACTCTGCACCCAGGCCTAGCGGCCGCATTAGACTCGGACAGTCAGCCCTGGAGCAGTATCTGTCAGGCCCGCTGCTCCCCACAGGGTTGCCCCCAGGACGACCCTGCACGATGCCGCCCCCAGAGAGTCCCCAAGGCTTGGGGCGAGACGGCAGCTTCCTCAGAGGGCAAGCTGATTCGAGCCCTTAAAGATTTCAATGAGATATGTAAATACTTACAAGACCCCAGAGATAATGTTCTTGTGTTATGAAGTGTGTGTGCGTTAGGTGTTTCATATAGTTTGGCATTTTGTGTCCTTCTACTGTTCACAAGAGTCTGTCCATTAAGTTGGCCCCAGACTCCAGGGCAGAATGTGCCGCTGAGCACGGACGGGGAGCTGGGCTTCCCAGTGGGGCTCCCGCTGCATTTCCGGGCCGCACCGGGGCGCGCAAGGCACTGGGAAGCTCGCCGCAATCACACCTCCACGTGCACCGAGAGTGCGTGGGAAACAGACCACTGGGGACCCTCGGGGGCTCCCCCTAAGCTGTGCTGAGCAACATAAGTGAACAAAGAAAATGGAAACCAACTCCCAGGTGCCGAGAACGGACTGGCAGCTGCTGGGGGAGGGTCGGTGGGCCGCGCGAAGAGGGGGGAGGGTCGGTGGGCCGCGCGAAGAGGGGGGAGGGTCGGTGGGCCGCGCGAAGAGGGGGGAGGGTCGGTGGGCCGCGCGGAGAGGGGGGAGGGTCGGTGGGCCGCGCGGAGAAGGGGGAGGGTCGGTGGGCCGCGCGGAGAGGCGGAAGGGGCGCAGCAGCCCAGACTGGCCCCCCGTCGGCCTTGGTTTCGCCCGTGACGATTCCCAGGGACCGCCGTGACTCCGCAGACCCCCGGGCTCGCCACCGCTGGCCCTCTGGGCGCCATCGGCATGCGCACGCCTGTGCGGACGAAGACAAGCCCTCGCCGGGCGCCCGCCGGCCGCCTGCGTGCGTCGCCAAGCCCCAGACGACACGGGGCAGGCCAGAGAGAGGCGCTTACGGAGGCAGGGCAGGGAAAATGATGCGTGGGAAGTGTCCCCCCCCAAAGATGAGTGTTTGCCCCCCTTCTCTGGGCACTTGGCACTCTGACTTGCTCTTACCAGACCACAAAGGGAAAAGCATCCGCTGCCCCCGCCTGTGTGCGTGTCTGAGACCCGCCTTTCCCCGGGGCCGCTCCGCGCCTTCTGTCTGCAGGGCTGTTCGTAATCAGGTGTCCCCGGCCGGGTGAGGCCCCTTCCCTCGACATCCACCAATGCCGGCCGCTGCCCCTGCCGCTGCCCGCGCACGGCCGTCCAGGCTCCTTTCGGAACTAACAGGCGAGCAAGACTGGCATCGGGCACATCTGAGATGCAGAGGGGACCTGCGGGCTGGTGACAGAGCAATAAATCACATGATGAAACGTGCTCTCAGGAGCCGCGAGGAGGGACGGCGTGGCTCGGGTCCCCAGTCGGCGGCTGCCTGGGCACGCGCTGTTTTCTTTTGCCGGGAATTCATCTCCCTTCCACCGAAAGAAGCTTTCTGACTCTTCCCAGCAGGGCGCGGCCCGGCCACTCTCGGGGGGGGGCCCCACGCCCGCCTCGGGGCGGCCCCTCCGGCTCAGGCACGGGGCTCTCGGCTCGGCCCCCGCCCGTGGTCCCAGCAGGCGGCTCAGGAAGGCACTGCGGTCCCCGGCAGGGCCAGGGGGACGGAGCCAGAATGCCCACCGTCCTTGGGCGCTTGGGGAGGCTCCCAGGCGCTGAGGCTGCGAGGCGCGAAGGGTCCCCAGGCCACCGCGGGGAAGTCAGCCACGGCGGGAGGCTGAAGTGAGGGGGCCGGCCCCGGCCCTGTGGTTTCCTTGGGGGGTGGGGGCCCCGGCGGGAAGCGAACTGACAGGACTTGCCCGCTTTCTACAGAGCCAGCCTGACCTGGGCTTCTGTCACGGTAAAAAGAACCTTGACTGCCAGGGGCCAGATGCTATTAATCAGGTTTATTCAATTTAGAGCCCTGAACACTAAACCTCTGACGTGGTCCCCAAAGTTTCTCTCCTTTTGAACAGAGCCAAACGGCTTCGTAACCTGGAAATCAGAAAACGCGAGAATGTCAAATAAGTGCACTTCCTTCGTAAAATGAGCCCTGCCCTGCACTACGAGAAACGAGGATACCCAGGTCTGATAAGGGTTGAGAGGGTAACATGGACCAAAGCTTTTTATGAGAGTAACCAGTAGAGCTGGAAAAAAGAGAGAAATAAAACAAAGCTGTTGGGATTCTAGTACAATAGGGAAGCGCTGTTGGGCCACCCCAGGCAGGGGCAGCCAGCATGCGGCAGACGCGGCGTCCGGGACACGCTGGTCCGGGGGAGCCGGGGGTCTGAACGGCCCTCCCTGAAGCACCGGGGGTGGGGGGGCAAAGAGCAGGGCTCGCTGAGCAGGGGGTCCCCATAAACACCCGGCTTGCCCGGGGCCTTGCGTGCTGCGCCCCAGCAGGAGGGCAGATTGGCGATAAAACGTTCTCTGTGGAGAGGTCCCAGCTAGGAGCTGTGTAGATAATCTAGAAAAACCACCACTTCTAAAATTAAACGGAAGGAACCCCTGAGTTTTAGGGCCCCCATACATGCGGCAGAAACAAACAGGCTGACACACTCGCACTCAAACGCACACAAACTCACACTCACACGGACTCCTACTCTCCTTCACTCGCACGCACGCCCCCCCCCCCCGCCTCGTGACGACCCCTGTTTACGGGATAAGACTCTGCAGAGGCCCAGGAAAGTCTGCACACTGTGCTGTGCAGGTGACCGCACGGGCAAGTCACTGTTCCAAAAGGCTTTTTTCTTTCCTGGCGAAAGACAGTTTTAAATCATTGCATGCCCTCGTATATAAATGTAATTTACGTATTTCCTTTTATTGGTCACTTAAGGCTTTAACATTTTTTCAACATAGAAATAATACTGTAATAAATGTTCGAGCAGCTTGGATTCTTTTCTTTTTTTTTTTTTTTTTTGAGGCAGGGGGGATGGATTCCTAAAAGTGGAATAACTGGATCAAGGGAAAAAACATAAAAACAAACACCCCTCTTGAAACAGGTAGCCAGCTGTTCCGAGAAGGGAAGCTTATTTTTGCACCTGCACGTGTTTGATTCATAGCCACGTGGTCCCGGACGGTAAAACCGGCCTCAAGTCCGTCGCCGCTGGGCAGTGCCACCCAAGGGCACCTCAGCGGGCAAAACTGGGACCAGACTGATTACAAGCAGTTTCTGCCGCAGCCCAACCCGCGCCCTGGCCGTCCCTGAGCCCCAAGCCGCTCGCAGCCCCAAGGTCGGCTCGACTGCCGCCTCCTGACGGGACTCCTGCCTTCCTTCCCAGCTTGTGCCTGGCACCGCGTCCTGTCTGCCCTGCCTCACGTTACCGAGGGAACGCTTGACCCCGGCTGACACACTGTCTCCTGTTTCCTGGGGTGCTCAGCAGGCTGCTGGCTGTGCAGTAGAGCTCCTCAGGACGGGCAGGGTGACTGGCAGGTGGCGTGGCCCCTGCCACTTTCGGAATGCCTGGCAGGCGCTGCTGTGGGGACCTGGCCCTTCTCTGCGGGTTGCGGGGGGGAGTGGCCATTCCGCTGGTCCCAGCCTCCCTGAGCTGGGGTTGGGCAAGTCACAGTTCTGATTCCAGTTCCCGCGTGTGGGTCCCCCCACACCCAGCCATTCCCCAGCACCAGCGGGGTGTCCCGCAAATCAGCTCAGTCCTGATGCTGTTGGAGGCCGCCCCGCCCGCTGCGGGTCCCGATGCGAAGTCCGTGCGGGTTGTTGCCTGTGCGTCGCTGGGCTGGCCGTGGGGGGAAGTTTCCAGTGACCGCTCCCGGGTTTCATTCATTTGCTAGAGCGGCTCACAGGACTCAGGAAACATCTAGCTCCCCAGGTCACTGGTTTATTATGAAAGGGACAGGACTCGGAAGAGCTGGACGGGAGAGGCGCACAGGGCACGGTGTGGGCAACGCGGTGCCGTCCCCGCCCTCCCTAGGCGCGCCGCTTGCCCGCCCCCCCCCCCAGCGCCCCCCTCCGCCCCGCCCTGCTGGACGCTCTCCCAGCCCTGTCCTTCTGCAGCTGTTACAGAGGCTGCAGCACAGGGCGCGGCCGATCCGCCCCTGGCCACGGGGTATAAACTCAGTCTCCAGCCCCACTCCTCTCCCCCAAAATTGGGGGGAGAGGAGAGTGCCAGCCAGCTAGTCACAGGGCTGGTTCCCTCGGCAACCAGCCTCCATCCTTAGGTGCTTTCCAAATGTCACCTCATTAAAATAACAAAAGACATCCACATTAGGCTCCTTGCTTAGGAATCTCCCAGGGTGTTGGGGCTCTGGCCAGCCCTCTAGGGGGGAGTCACAGCCTCCCACCCTGCTGCGCCCTGGGACTCTGGGGTACAGCTGCTGAGCGGAAGCGTCTGGGCTGGACCCGCAGCTGAGGCACCGCGGCCCGGGCTCCTCCCCACAGACAAAGCCCCCGGGAACAGGGCCCAGCGAGGAGAGAGTCTCCGGCGGATGCCGTCTGCGGGCCCCCCTCTGCCCCGCTCTAGGAGACAACGCTTCTTCCTCCTCTTTGTTTTCTAAAGTTAGCTCCCTTGGCGTATCTGCCAGCAGGGGCCCAAGACCTCGCTTACTCCTCCGTAACGCAGAGCAACACACGTCGAAACAGCACCACGTTCTGCCGACGGAGCCACTGTTTTCACGTCAAGCTCATCCGTGCTGTGAGCGCTACCTCCTCGTTGCCGAGAAAGGTTAGTTTTCATGGGTTTGTAGGCCCTAAGGAATAATTTTTTTACCCAGTGTTTGCCTCGTGGCCCTAATATCCCCCTCGAGCCATCATGCTGCTGTTCGACGTTAAGAAGATGAAAATCAGTGGTTTCAAATCGCGTTTTCATGAGTTCCTTCACAATACACCAGATTAAATTTTCAAAGCTAAAGACATTTTCTGTTCTTGAACTTGGGAGCTGTAACTGTTAATGAAAACTGCTGTCGTCTTTTTTTTTTTATTTTAATAATTTTTCTACATCTCACTCTGCAGCCTTTTTTTTTTTGAAAAAGATTATCAGTGTTTAACTTTGCTTTATTATGATGTTCTTTTTTATGAGAAGTCACAGAGAAACTTCTCCTCTGTGTAGGTATTTCCTGATAATACATGTTCTGATTTCACCTCTGGTGAGACTTAATCACCAACTTTGATTAAGTTTTACAATTCTAAGTCAACTGAGTATTTTTCTCCTCTGAGACGCTCTCAACTCAGTCAAAAAAATCTGATTAAAGCCTGTGTCGAAAGGAATCAAGAGGAATTTGGAGTGACTCGTTTTGTACAATAACACAGTCTGCCCAAGGCCACTGCATCCGCTGGCGCAGGTTTAAGTGGTTCCCCATATGTCTGCTTTGGCTTGGTCTGCATGAGCCAAGCTTATCTAGACTCATTCCTTACCCAGCTGTTTCAACGTGACCCAAGTCAGGGGGTTACTTTTTCTTTCAATGGAACTACCTGAAACAAATCCATTTCATTGCTTATTCGTACACACATACGTACACTTTTAAGAAGTCATGTCACACTCAGGTATATGAAGTAGATACAAAAAAACCCCAAGAAAGACAACTCAGAATTTATGATTTTCCAGGATTGCATGTGTGCTTCAATACCTCTGCGCACACTGAAGGGGACCCTACGTCCACACATGCACTCGCTAGCGCGACGCTCGATGGACGCACGTTGAGCACGTCGCGATCATTTCTGCAACGCCAGCAGCCCTCTGGTTGTGGCCACTTAGGTTGTCTCTAGGCTTGTGCTATTATAAATAACGCCTTGACACACACCATAGTATGTTGCAGAATATAATTATTATACATTAGTAATTTCCTTAACTATCCCACAAATACGGTATAAAATTCCAAGAAGTCGCATCACCAGACGAAAGGGCGGGCACGTTCAAAGTTTCACGCATGTTCCCAGGCAGCCCTGCAGGAAGGTTGTGCAGAAAGCCTGCCTCAGGGAGGCCATACGAGGAGGCCTGTCATCGCGAAGCACCAGAGACCGTGTTTCCCAAAACGTAGGGGCGGGTATGCGAGGGCGTCGCTGGCCGACCAGCTCAACAGAAGCGGAGAGGGGCTGGCTCCGGACATCTCTGCTTTTGCAAGTGTGAAAAACCTCATTATGACCAGAGCATTCACAACAGCGTTTACTGATCGGATGGTTAAAGATACCGTCTCGTTTTCTCCAGGACACGGATCTGTGGACGTCTTTTCACCTATTTATGGCTTCTTTCTCTCTCCGTCTCCACGGTCGGGGTGCCTTTTGTCCGTTTTTCATGTGGGAAGGGGCTTCCTTTTCCTATTGATTGTAGTATGGGGGCCCAGGGCAGGCGGCCCCCAAATTGACCGCACTGGTATACGATTGATTACTCTGAATGAAATGTAAGGACCTGCCAGCATGGGAGCCCTCTGACCTCTGAGTCTATCTGCCTCTCTGTCTCTCTCCGCCCCCCCACCCCGCCTGGGTGCGCGGTGAGGACTCTCGCCCGTGAAAGCTGTCCCCCAGTCCCCCGGGGGGCTCCTGAGGGGAGGCGGCCCCCCCAGACTCCGGCGCACAGGGCCAGGGACCCAGCACGAACCAGCCCAGGGGTCCTGCTTCTTCACTTCCCACGGCCTCATGACGCGAGCCCAGACTTGGTGCAGAGTCCAGACGAACGTGGGCGCAAAGCTGGGTTCCTCTTCCTGCCGCTTCTTCACAGAGCGACTGTTTCTCTGTGTAAGAGAGAAGCTGGCCGCTCTGGGCCACTCCGGGCCTCAGTTTTATGATGCCCTGTGCACAGGAAATTCATTCCTTTTTTCCTGTGAATCTGCCTGGTGTCCACTAGCCCAGGCACAAAAACTCAAGAGGCATGGGGGGACCTCCCCTCCCCAGCTGTCCCACCTTACCGTGTGGTAAAGACACTCACCTCCTCCGCGCCATGGAGCTTACGGATGGATGTTCCTATTTTTGCTACTTGTGTGGCGGTGGGGTTCTTTTTTTTACCATGTAAAAGTTACTAATTTTCGTTTAGCCAAATCATCCATTCTTTCTTTACATGCCTAGCCCTCTCTGTTTTACCTTTTAGGTTGCCTTTGGCCACTTAAATTTTTTTTAAACAACCCAGAACTCTTTCTGGTATATAGATTTTTAAATAAAAAGCTCATTTTCTATACATTATTTACTGAACAATCTCCTAATGTTGCCTCACTAAACGCTAAAAGGGATGCCACTGATTTTTCCCCCCGTATCTTTAGAATATTATTTATTTTTAAGTCTGGAATTCAGAAATTCTGCTTTAATAAGGATCCATTCACTTGCTTAGTACTTTGAAACCTTGGTCAATATATAAAAAAGTTTTTTTAATGTGTTTTTTCAACCCCAGAGGCATTACCTCATAGTTTTTATTAGTCGCTTTTTTTTTCATTTACTATGTTCTCTTTATAATGTCGATCATGTGGGAGAAATGTGATACTACGATGCCTTCCTTCATGTTAATCCTCTAAAAGTATCGTTCAGCCAGTAAACAGTGTAACGCAGGACACACCATTTCAGGCACGCGCGCACCCGCCAGCCGCCCCGCGAGCCGGCAGGACATGGGCCCCGCCCAGCAGTGCACCCTGGGCCCTGGGCCCGTGGAGGCTGCTCCGGCTTCTTTCCTGGGTGCCTCTGGGTTCTCTCCTCTTCCTTTCATGTTGTGAAAGGTCAGGCAATACATTGTTTTAAAGCTGCTCCTCAGCACCAAGCCTCCACTCTCAGAGTCGGTCTGGGGGCTCTGTTGGAGGCGGCCGCCAGGCGCAAAGGGCCCTCGCAGGGAAGGGGGGGGTCCCCTCCGGGGCTGGGACGGCGCTGGGCTCTCCGTCCAGTGCGTGTCCCCTCAGCAAAGGGAATTGCGCTGAGCAGTCTTTGTGTTTCAAAATTTTACACTGTTTTGGGCCCTGCTCCAAACAAGAAAAAAGCGGCACACGCCACGTCATAGAAGTTATTGGATATTAATGGTTTTATCTTTTATTAATAAGTACTGTATTTGGCTTTTATTGATTTTTTCATGTGTTTCATTTTGGGGGGGTTCTAATTCTATTTATTCTAATTACGATTATTATAAAGAGTTATTCTAGCTCTGTTTGACCATTTCCCTTGTGCAGGATGCCAAGTCTGTTAGGCTTGAGGGATCAATGGCATTTCTTCTGCTTAAAAATCCTTAGTGATGCCTTTATTCACGCCGGGGGAAAAAACAAACGCGTATTTTCGTCTCCTTACCTGCTTGCCTTAGAGCGCTAACGGAGCCCAGTGTCACATGGGGTAAGCCACAGCAATTTGCTGGTTCTTACGTCCAAGTTTCTAGAAGGAAGAGGGATGAAAACAGGCGCCCAAGGGCAGAGGGCCCGTCTCTCCCGCTCGGCCGCAGTCAGCGGCCGGCCTTGGAGGGCCCTCTGCCGCCCGGCGGGGCCGCGCCGCCCGGCTCCAGCCCGCAGCACGCTGGCCGCGTCTCGGCGTGGACCACCGCACCCCTTCCTGCGGGGCCTCCCTGCTCTGTGACGCCTGTCGCAGGGGGCCGAGTGGGCTCCCCTGAATTGTCCCAGGCGTCAGACCTGCTCTGCTCTCCGAGCCCCGCTGAGCGGTGACGTGACAGACGGGCTGTGACCGAGTCACGCCGCTGAGGTCTGGGGCAGCCTGTGACGCCGAAAGGCCGTCGTCACGGACACCTCTGCTCTGCGTTAGATCAAACGGGGGAGTGTGCTGGGCGGTGGGGTACCAGGATTCCTATACGTCAGCTAGCAAAATCCGCAGGGATCGATGATTAAATTTTCATGGAACTTTAGTGATTTTCTTAGAACACTTAATGGCCGTTTTATTTTTAAAACTTTGTCCACGATTTGGGGTAGTCGTTCTTATTTTTATCCTTTAATTGGGGATGGGGCCTACCACCAGGGAGAGATATGTTCTGCCCTTTTTCATGATCTATCAAAAGCTCTTAAAAAATTTATGCACCCCATAGGTCTCCTAGCATTCATTTTTCAAAGATAATTTCTCGCTCCGAATGAGTCAGACGTGGGCCTCACACCGGGGGAAGCTCCCCGAGACCATTTATATTGAATGCCACGCACTGAGTGGCTGAAGAATGCAGATGCTTTGTCAAAGTTAGGCAGGAACGAGCTTGCTAATGACAGGCAGAGTCAAGTAAGGCTTTTGCACGGATTAAGTTATTTCAGTGAATGACCCGCATACAGAAAACCGGATTTCACACTCTCTGACACCCCGTAGTCAGCAATACCGTGGCAGGCGGGCTTCTGCCCCCCACTCCTTCCAAGGTTAAATCTAGAACGGAAGTCAAATGCCATTCCCCACTGGCAGCTCCAGAGCGTCTACAGGAGACAGCGTCATGGCTGCGTCTGGCTGGGAAGGGGCTGGAATTTGTCAACAGGGCTTGCTTCACAAAGGCGCTAGTTTTATTTTTAACTTGAAGGGGCTATAAAAATGGCAAAGTTGACTAGAGATGTTTTACTCGTATTTTATACATAATGCTGAGAGAATAACCGTTCGCGGATTTCTCTTTTCCCTTGGGGCGGCTTGAGGGAGTAGGATGTGTTTTGGGGGCCGCGGTGGGACTCCACAGGGGCCACTTTCCGGGCATCCGTGATGAAATGCTCATCGGGGACCTACCGCACGCGGGGGCCGGCGCTGGTGCTGCAGACCGAGCGGTGGGCACAACGCAAATCCATCCCCCTGCGCCGTGCGCACCTGCAGGAGAGACAGGTGCGAGGAGGGACCCTGAACATGCAGGATGCACAACAGGGGACTGATAGGAACAGAGGTGACACCTGTAAGATACAGATAAAGCCTCGCACGGCATGAAGGAGCACAGGAAGGAGCAGGAGTTTTTGGGGCGCGGCGCAGTGCAGAGCCCGCCCGAGGTGCGGTATGTGTGAGAGTCCGTTGGTCCCCGGGTGCGTCCGGACTGGACGCTTCTAGTCGGCAGCAAGGGCAGGAGCCACGCCCTAAGCAGACGCTCAGCTCAGCCCGGTGTGGCCAAGGCTGGTGGTCACGAGTGAGAAATTACCGATGCCACCTGGTCAGCTCAGGCCCCTCTGTCCGGGAAAGGGCCTCTTCCCGCCTGTCCCCCACCCGGAGCCCCGATGCCACCCAGCTGGGAATCGACGGAGCCAAGGGACAGACTGAAGAGCAGCTCAAGGACAGATGGGTCCCTGATGCGGAGAACCAGCCACGTGCCACCAAACACGCCTGGCCCTGGGGTTGTGGGGGCCGGCGCCTCTCCCCTGCCTGTGGGGGTTCTCCCGGGGTCAAAGTGAAGAGGCAGCCCTGTGCCCGTGAGAGACAATGGGGCGCCCCAATGTGCCCCCAGGTGCCTGCCTCAGCCATTTCTAACTGTAAAACGTCTCCTCCCAGAAATTCAACAAAACCACCTCTTAGGCATGGACCTTCCCAGAGGTTGCAGCAAACTTAACGGTCATCTAACTGAACTTACTTATTTTATAAAAGAGGAAAACACGCCTCACTGGGGAAATGGATTTTGAGAGGATCAACGACACGTCCAAGACGTCACAGCCAACGGGGAACAACATCAGGCGCCCTCCCTCTCCGGCTCACAGGAGACGCCCCTTCCCGGCGGCGGGACGGGCGTGCTGCTGCGGCGTCCATGGCGATAGGTGGTGTGGTCCACACAAGCCTCCTGACTCGACCTTGAGCGTGAACCTCGGCTCTCAGGAGCGGCCTTGCCGACGGGTGGACCTGGGATCTTGTCGCTTTCCTCCCGCGTTTGTTGAGATCGAGTGCGAAGCGCAGCAGGAACACGGGACCCGCCACTGCGAGGGGAGCCCGGGCCGCCACTCGCCCAGGAGGACTGGCTACCAGATCACGCCTGACCGCCTCAAACCCACACACGCCACATCCCGGTGTGCGGGACGCACGTTAACACCCACGATGCCGTCCTTGTGCCGGTGGCTCGTCTGAGCGGGACACTCAGGCACACCTGCCGTGCAGGAGCGTCAGGGGCCTCGCGCTACAGGCAGGCGGCGCTGTCAAAGCTCCATGACGAGCCGACCCTTGGCCGAGCCCCTGCTCCAAGATGGGGGCGCAGCCCCCTCCACAGATGCCACCTCGATCCCGAGACGCTGCCGTGGAAAATGGCCATGAGGACAGCCATCAGCAGGCAGGCGAGGCACACGTTTGAGAGCAGGAACCTGCCGAGGACTCGCGAGCTGTGCGCCCTTCCCAGCTAAAGGCAGGGCACGCACTGGCCCATCTGGGGGGCCGCGATGTGTGACGCGGTCGTCCTGGCTAACGCAGCGGGGCTGCGGACGCAAGCGCTCGGAGGTAGGAGGCTTTTACAGACCACGGGCTGCCAGGGTCGCCGTCTCGGGCAGGGTCCGCAGGCGCCTGGAAGCCCCTCCCGCGGGCAGGGCCTCGGGGCTCAGCCCTGCCGGGGCTTGGTGCACCTGCAGGGGTTCAGGGAGGCGCGGCCCAGGCGCCAGGGAAGCGCGTTCCTCCAAAAAAGAAAAGATTTCAACACGCAGTTCCTCTCCCCTGGAGGACCCTGCCATCCGCACGCGAGGCGAACGAACTGACCGAGGCAGGCGTTGGTGTCCCCTCCCACGAGGGGGCCGGCTGCAGCCGCGAACCTGCCTTGTGACTCCACGGATACCCGGGGAAGGGATTCGACGCGGGCCTTCCAGGTTAGCAGGACGGGCGGGCAGGAAGAACGAAGGGCAGGTGCTCCAGAAACACGGCGGTTTTTCTAGAACTAGCCCCTGCCTCTTTATTTGAAAGATGTTATATTTAAGGCTCCTTTTTATTTCAAAGATAATTAAAATAGAAAAGAATATAGTTTCTGAAGCTTAGAAGAGCAGATAGACGCCCTTGGAAGGTGGGTTTTATTCGATCAAAACTCACATTCTTCGCTTTAAACGGCCTTGCTGGAGCGCTGCTCGCCGGGCAGAGGCGGCGGCATCAAAGCCGGGCCCCCCCCCGGCTCCCGCCTCGAAGCAGACAATGTCCCCTTTTCCCAAGTCGGGGGAGCTTCCGAGTCAGAAGGCTCATGTGCTCACTATGACGTTCTGTCTCAGGCAAAAGAAAAGCAAGCTTGAATTTTGGCTACCACTTGCTTCCTGCATTATGGCTGAGCAGGACAAGAAGACGCTAAAGACGGAGGAGATGAAGTTTCTCCAAATGACCCGAGCGCAGGCCTGCGGTTCACCGAGAAGCAGCGCTGTACGGTCACGGACCTCTAAGCTGCTGCAGCCCCGGCTCCTCCAGACCATGGGAAGTTACAGCAGGTTGCAAGAAGTCACTCCTGCCTTTAAGAAGTGGACCGTCTCTCTGAATAACTAGAAATTTCATATCTAAAACAAACAAACAAAAAAAAAGATGATAAGGAAGCAGCAAATGTATGTATGAACTCGGGCTGCTGAGGCCGTTCACCACGTGGCAGCAGAGGCTGGGGGACAGGAAGCTGGGGAAGGCGCCTGGTGGCCCGGGTCTCACCAAGGCGCCCCGGGGCCGAGGGGGACTTGGGATGGCGGGGAGGAGGGCACCAGGCCTTCCTCCGTCCCAACGACCACGATGACCATCAATGTTCAACAAAAGCTCTTGATGTGCCAGAGGGACAGGGTGTCCCCAGGAAAGAGACGCCACCCGAGGGGAAGGACCCGGAGGAGCACAGCAGCTGACGGCTACCAAACCGGAACGATGGGACGGAGGCGCAGGGCGGGTGGATGGCACGTTGAGGTCTTTCCGGGGCCAACAGACAAAGTAAGTGAGGGGGAGGTTAAGTGAGTTCCCCGCAGCCAACCAAGGTCTGAAAAGTTTCAGTGTGAAATTCTGGAAATGGACAATTTGTAGGTTTTAAATTGTGCGTATTTATGAGTAGCGTGATGAAATCTTACCCCCCCCCCACTTTATCCCCCTCATCCCCGGAAGTGGTTCAGCCCTCCGTCTACTGTCCCTACGCTCAGCACACTCCCTGCCCCTTAGCCACATGGCAGCCATCGCGGTGATGTGGGTCAGGGACAGGGAGGGGGAGCGATTACAGTCACATACCTTTTATTACAGCACATCACTATTATTGCTTTTACTTTATTATTGATTATTGCTGCTAATCTCTCACCGTGACTAATTTATGCATTAAACTTAATCATAGGTGGGTAGGTAGAGGAAAAAACGCAGAGGAGTACAGGGTGAGGTGCATGCCGCCGGGGTCTTGGACTATATCCCTTATTGATAAGGGAAGATTATCGTGGATAATCACTTGTACTATTTTATAGTTATTCCGGTTTCTGTCCACTTTTCACAAGAATGTGCAAACCATGGAGCAAGGGTTGTGCCTGTTCTGTGTGCTGTTTTATTTGAATCACCTAAAAGAATCTCTTACACAGAGGCAGCACTCAGTCTATTTTTGTTGAATGTATTAATAACAAATTTCAACCCACATGGAGATTTCAGTAACTCGTACTGAATTAAAGTGGTGAGTTAGCACTAAGCGGTTACAGCAACTGCATTTACAATGGTTCCTTTACGATTTAATCTGTGGTTATTTCAAAGACGTTTATTGAACAAGAAAACGCTAAGAGGCAACCAAATTGCATTTGTGATTCCTCTTTTGTGCGATGTGTCTCATATATGATCGATTGCACAACAAAATGGTGTTTAAAATTACTTTGTTTTTAGCTGTCTTGAGGTTTTGCATTTACTAATATCTCAAGGTAGAATATTATTTACCCCAAATATTTTTATGACATCCCAGCCTCACTTAATATAAAGATTTTCTGCCCTGAAAAAAAATAGTGTGACTATTATTTGACTAGAAAAAAAATGATTTGCATGTATTCCTACAGTAAGAAGCCAAGTAAGAGGAAAAGAAATTAGCAATACATGTAACCGAGAAAAGATTCATATACAGAAGAGTACAGAATCAACTTCTCTAAATCAATAAAAACCAGCAACAAAATAGAAAAATGAGCATAATAAGTACATAGGAATTTTATAGGGAAAAAAGTACAAGTATATATAAAGTCCCAATAGATAAAAAGTTGCTCAACTGCCTAAGTTATTGGGAAAGGCAACTTGAAACCCCAGTGAGCTTCCCGATCACACCAAGAGATTGGCAAAGCTCCGAGAATTTGACAGCTCTCACCATCGGCTCCTGGTGGGTGGGCCCATGGTTACCGCGTTGAAACAGGTTGAACCTATTAAGGTAAAACTTACGTGCACTCTGTTTCCTAGCAAATTCAGTATCAGAAACATAAGGGAGAAAAACCCTTGCCTATACATAGAGCGAGTCATGTCTTTACATGACTTGGTCTTACAGCCCTGGCCGGGTGTCTCGGTTGGTTGGAGTGTGGTCCTGTCACCAAAAGCTTGGGGGTGTGATCCCCGGTCAGGGCACATACCTGGGTTGCAGGTTCGATCCCTGGTCAGGGTGCACATGGGAGGCAACCGATCAACGTTTCTCCCGCTCTCTTTCACCCTCACTTTCCCTCCCTCTAAGATCAATAGATACATTTTTAAAAACTTTTTAAAAATGTCATTACAGCTGTCCTTGTAAAAACAACAAAACCGCATGCAAAAATAACAACTAAAAGCAACACAAATGCCCCGTAACAACAGGATAGCTACTTTGTTCTGTGTTCATGCAGGGGAGTATTATTCAGCAAAGAACATGGATGAGCTCCAGCTACACAAATCAATGTGGACCCCACGACAGCGTTCCGCCCTCACCACGATTTCACGGGCCATGGTTTCGGTTAACCGCGGGCAATCGCAGTCCAAATATCGAATAGAAAATTCCAGAAAAGAACAACTCCTGAGTTTTACATTGCCCGCTCTTCTGAGGCGCGGGATGAAATTGCGCCCCACCCTGTTCCATCCCACCCGGGATGGGGACCGCCTCTTTGTCCAGGGCTGCCTCGCCGGGGACGCTCGCTGCCCGCTTGTCCCTTGGTGGGCAGCCTCCTGGTCATCAGACCGCCTGTCCCAGCCCCGCAGTGCTCCTGTTCAAGTCGCACTGGTTCCCTTCAGCCACGGCCCCAAAGCACAAGGGCAGTGGTGTCCGCGATTCGGGCGCGCCCACGAGGAGCCGGAAAGCGCCTCCTCTGCGTGGAAGGGCGGATGTGTCGGAAGCACAGCGCAGGCGGCGTTCGGTGCTGCCTGAGGCCTCGGGGCTGCCCCGGAGGGTCTTGGGGCGCATCCTTCAAGGGTAAGGGAGGACGGCTGTGCCCTCGTTCAGAATGATTCTGGTTTTCGACATTCAAAACAAAAAATGTTTAAGGGTATATGCAGAAATGTTTTTAAAAACTATAGAGAAGCAAGAGAGTAAAAACATAAACTCAGGACAGTGGTGAGCTCAGGGGCGTTTGGGAAGGGGAAGTGGCTGAGGCTTCTGGGAGGCGGTGGGGAACTCCTTCTTGGGGGGTGGGGGTGGGTACGTGGGTCCTGGGTTTTTTTCCTTTAAACTGTTCGTACATGCATTCAGCCATTCTTGTACACGTCAGCCATTTAGTAAGACAGTCACTCTTGATGTCTATGTGATATTCTACCACATTTAGGAACTCTTCTTCTAGTCCTCTGCTTTGATGTTTTACAAAACTGGCAGTAGGTACTGAATTATTAACTGCATGTTTAAAATGTTATTTTCACCATCATATGGCAAACGGGAGTCTTGACTCTCATGAAACTGAACCAGCAAGTATATGCCAGGGAATTATCCATGTGTTAAAGCAATAAATCAAGATCACTTCTGGGGCATCGTTCTCTTTCCAGATGCAGACACCACAGCTTCTCCTTATACTTCAGCCAAATACCAGCTAAGCACCAGCTTGAAACGTGCTCTCTTCTCGAGGGCAGCCTCGCTACGAGGAGTCCAAGAATGGCAGCTGTAGAAAGTGTCGAACCCCCTCCTTTAATAATAAATGCTGGGGGCTAGGACTTCAGAGAGCTTTTGTACATTATAAACTATGTTCGACCTGATTTATGATCCCAAGATGAACTGTTTTGTTAATTTCTTATCCATTTAAACGAGGCACAGATTTAATATCAGGTGACGATCTATTTCTCACGGTGGCACAGGTGGCACCATGACAGGTCGTATTCATCAAGACAAGAAAATGGAAAAACAAGCAACATGCAGCGACATTCCAGCGAGGCTTTCCACGGTGCCGCGACTGCGGAGGAGGCAGCGAAATGAAAATAACACGCATGGCACGTCTTCGGGGTCATGTTCGCGTGCATTTTGAAGTATGACGAACAGGGTTATAAATACGTATCTCACTTCATCCCTCCCAACGAAGGACTTCAGATTAATTCACTCTTTCTGACTCCCTCCTTAGTGGGTTTTTAAAGTCCACGGCAGCGAGTCCGTCCACTGCAGACGACCCATGGACCACGCGACATATTTTTGATCCCCAGGAAGCAATGAGAGCGCAGTCCTATCAACAATACAGCAAAATAGGCTGGTATTGTTCGTCCTAAACGTGAGAAGTGACATGTCATTTCAGGATAATTTCAATATTAAAAAAATTCTACTTTTTACTTTGTCATGGCAACTAATAGGCTCTGGAAGATTTTAAAGGCTTATAGCATGCGCATTATAAGGTTAACTAAATATGTTCTTCATTAAATTTCTTTGCCAAGACGTCGGAGCCTTTGGAGGTGGCAAGAAGAGAGCAGGTGGGACGCAGCGACGCCCCAGGTCACGGCGCCTGCGCTCATCCAGAGGAGGAGCTGCAAGAACCGCCGTCAGAAAAGAGGTTTTTGAAGACTCAGAAGAGAGAAAACTGCAAAGGTCGAAGGCTGAATGGTGGTCAGCGCAGACCAATAGGTCTATGGCATAAAACAGAGGGACTCAAAGTAATCCCACACGTGAACGAGAACCCTGAACACGACGGAGGAGGGAGACGAAGGAAGCCAGTAAAGACAGGGCCCGCGCGAGACGTGACGTCGCGAAGTTCGCTCTTCAGGCGGAACGGGACAAAATTCGATCCCACTTCACGTCATTTCCAAACGAATTAGGATTGGAACAGCCAGATGCAAAGATCTAAGACCATATCAGAGAATATATTTTGTAGGATAGGCTCAGGAACACTTTCTCAAACAAGGCGCAGAAAGTACAAGCCATGAAAGCAAGCTTCAAATGCGACGGCATCAGAGTTAAAATTTTGAACATGAAAGAAGAGATCATAAACCGTAGTCAAACGACAAGTTGCTGAGGAGGAAAATCACTCGTAGCGCTATGAGGCAACCAAGGCTTAGTCATAATAATAATGATGCTGTACGTTAAATAAGTAAATCATTTATTTGGAATTTAAAAAGAAACCTAGTTTGGCAGCAAAAAAATTATATAATTTTTAGCACGTGCCAGACACTGTTCTAAACACTCTACATCAAACCCACCGAACCTCCACAATAACTGGTACGCGTGGCTATTCTTCCCGCTTTGTGGAGGGGGAGTCAAACGTGGTAAAGGATTAGCACCTATTAAATGAGTTCAGCGGACACAGGAGTCCGTTACGTTTCTGTTAGCACTTCTCTGCATGTTCTAAATATTTTTCAATTAAATTTGTTCTTTAACTTAACGATACTGTTAAAGTAAAACAGACGCTTTGAGAGTAAGACGGGTGACCGGCACTGGCGTGACAGGGAGCAGCTACTGAGAGAATATTGATGAAAGAAGACCAGGTTTTTCAACAGGAGTCCCGGGGGCCGAAGCGAGGAGGAGAGTGAGCACCTTTCAGCCCGAGAAAGGAGCTGCAAGCTGCTCCCAGCGGGCCCAGCGGCGCCCACACGTGGACGTGGTCGGCCAGCCTGGGATTGCTGGTAACCGTTTGAGTATTTTTATGTGGAGCACGCACTTCTTACTTCATCTCAGCCCCAACAAACCCTCTGTGTCTTCCGCCAGGCCATTTTTTTTTGTTTTCCTGGTTTATGAAAACTTCTGAGTGTGCAATCCTTGCAAAAGAATGGAATAAACAGGTAGATGAGGGTTCGATCTGGGACTCAAGAGAAAGATCTCGTCATCAGCGACAGCCCAGAAGGAGAAAGGGTGAGGAGGCATGGATGACATTTGAAAAGTTAGTGAAGGCGTGGACTTAAATAGGAAGGGTTTTAAAAAGGTGAGGATGCGAAACGTGAGAACACCTGGCCACGCCTTACCATGCCACCTACGTGGGCCTCTGGCACGGCCGTGTGGTGAGAGGCGTCTTTACTGACCAGTCTGTCCCCGTCTCCCAAGCTCTGCCTCCTGACGCCTGGACTTCTCCCCCACTGTGCCTCCGAGCCTCGCCCCACGGGCGTGATGTTTAGTGTAACTTCCGAGGCTTCGAGAGCCCCGCCTCGACCGCCCCGCCGCTTCCCTGGGCGAACCCTCTCCTGGCCCCGCCTGGGCGGGGAGCTGGGACCAGTCCTCGCCTTGGTAGAAGCACAGTGTGGGTACAACCTTCATGAAGGTGTAAGGACCGATCTGCCTGACTCTGGAAAGATCTCAGCCATTTCCTTTTGAAGTCCATTCTCTTTCTTTCTCCTCAAGAAACCTGTAAAACTTCCCGTTTGCCTGCTGGGAAGCACGTCACTGCTGTTCAAATGCTGAGTAAGGCTGCCTCTCCAAACATCAGAACGACTGATTGCATCAATTTTGTATATTTTGTAAAATCTTCTCCTTTTCTTTATCACCAGGGGAAGAAATGTCCAGCCAACGTTATTCCCAGGGGAGGGGTGGACTTGCTATTTCAATTGAACTGGCTGATCAATCCAGTCAAATAAGTACTTACTGTTTTTCTCTAGTGAGTTAGTTGCTTAATTGAACTGAATAGATTTTTAGGCTTCTTGGGTATTTCAAGGACAGAGCCACAATCAAAGCCAACAGCTCCATGTGTCACCCTACAAACAAAATGAGCTGGTTGAAATTTTTTCATGTTCGCGGTTAAGTTTCGGCCATGTTTCCTACCCTTGTGAAGCTCTGTGTGTACGAACTCAACGCTCAGGTACCTCACGTGCGCTGGCCGTCTCGGAGCCTGGCCGAGAGGACTGGTGTGAGGCAGCGCGAGCTGAGCCGCCGTGGCGCCGGGCACAGGCTGGGCACAAGAGGTAAGTCTCTTCCCCAAGAAACCAATGTACACAGACCCACAGACCCAGGTTTATAGAGGTTCTCTATGTAAACACTGTTTAAGGTGAAACAGTATTCCGGGTACTACAAGTGCCCCAAAATGAAGATGATCAAGTTCCTACCTTCGATGTGTATACCAGCTGGGAAACTTCTGTCTGCCTGAAACAGGCTCGAACAGGTTTAAAATACAAAGATCTAGCATTTCACATAAATGCAGCGTTCGATAGTGAGTGGGCGGTTTGTCGGTGGGATTCAGGTGACTTCATTATGACACTAAAGACACACCGCTGCCTGTGGTCCCTTCAAGTCGAAACCACCCTAAAGTGGGCTCCTCCTTTGGGTACAAGGTGGGCTGGGGGCAGTCGGGACCCCCGCTCCCCTGTTATGTCCCGTGTTTGTGAGTGAATACGTGAAGGCGGAGGGGGTGCTGGGGGCGGGGAGGAAACGAGCACAAGGTACAGGGGAAAAGCCGCACCTCAGTTCCAGAATGCAGGCCGCCTGTCTCATTTGGTGGAGCCAGCTGAACACAGATCCAGGAATAGGCTCCAGGGGGAACAGCACGCACTAGCTGACAACACGCCACGTCCCCACCTCCGCATGAGAGAACATAAATGTTCAGAGGGACTGGCTGAAGAAATAAAATTGTGGTTCTGTTAGGAGACGGATGTTGCATAAGCCACTGACACTATCATTTATTTGACTTTGCCATTTCTTCTTGTATGGTCAGGGGAAGAAGTCAAGAAAAAAATGCATATAATTAATTACAACAGAAGATGTAATATAATAAGTGGCCATCCTCGTAAGTCAGTCAGCGTTGGTATTAGAGTTGAATCGTGCATTCCGTCCCTGAAATAAATGTTTACAATTTTGGATGGATGTATCCTTACCTTCAGAAATGCTCACTTGGTGAATGCTAATTTGTACAAATCCCTGGATTTCTCTGGAATCATGTGTCATTTTTAAAAACATACAAGGTCTGTTGGAAAGAATTTAGCCATTGTTAATATAACAAGAATGGTTTGCGCAACATCGACATAACCTGGCAGCCAAGGAGAGTAAACTGGAATGCGCATGCGTGAACAATGACTTCACTGTACCAGTCAGTGGGGGCAGTAGATGCCATTGAGTACATGTACTATGTGGCTGTTACAGTCAAAATGACTGAGCAAATAAAGCAACAAATCTGCACAAAATTTTGTGTTAAGCCTGAACACTCTTCCCCGGAAACTATTCAGGTGGCTCAGAGGCCGCAGCTGTGGGCAGCTGGTGACTGGCAGCTTCATCATGACAATGTGCCCACTGACGCATCACACCTTGTGCACAGAGTTTTGGCAAAACATCCAATCCCCCAGCTGACTCAACCCCCCTGCAGCCCAGATTGGGCGCCCCGCAACGTCTGGCTTTCCCCAAAACTCAAATCACCCCTGAAAGGGAAGAGAGTTCAGACCCTTGATGAAATTCAGGAAAATACAACGGGGCAGCTGATGGTGACGGGGAGAGCTGTGTGAGGCCCCAAGGGTCCTTCCTTGAAGGGAACTGAGGCGACACTGTCCTATGTACAATGTTTCTTGTATCTTCTTCAATAAGTGTCTCTATTGGTCAGAGTTTTATGGCTGGATACTTTCTGGACAGACCTTGTATTTTCCTACTGGAAATTTAACCTTTTAAACTTCATCTGAGATTTTTCTCTCCGATTTATGGTCACTTTCCACAGCGAAGTGAAGCTTTCAGTTACTGCAGGGGAGTGATCATATACCGATGAGGAGAAAGTAACACGCGCGTGTTGGGACGTGGGTGTCAGGCACGGAGCTGGAATGGCCCCGTAGCGGCCCGACCTGTTCCCTCACGTCAGCCTGACCGGGAGCTCAGTGTGAATGTGCGCCTCAGCGGAGTTTCCCATCAAAGCGTGTCAGGGACGACCGAGGTCACCTGCAAACAGTCAAAGCACTGTCGCTAAATTCGTAAATGCCAACGGTCCTCAATATAATGTAAGCTAATAATACGGTTCATGAAAAAAAAAATGTGTGAACCACTTATTATGCAAACTTGAAGGAGGAAAAATGCCTTCCCAGCAAAGAGTCACTGGCAATATTAATGCGAATTGCTAAATATTCATGGCAGACTGAGGGTCCCTTCTGGCACCTTCCAGGGGGACGATTTGATGCAGACAGCTGCAAAAAAAGCCCGCAGCTCTATAATACCTGCGTTAAGGTGAAAAAGAAAGCAATTCTTAGTGTAAAGAATGGCTTTGTCTTTGAAAAGGGGAAGTGAAACACATTCTACTGCCTTTGACTTGACAGACACGCTAACTGTGCTTCTAAAAGCGTCTTTGAAAGTGCAAAGAACAAACGTGTTCCCAGGAAACAGGAAAACTATTTTCAAGGGAAGAAAATCAGCAGATCACGTAGGTCACTCTGCACAGCGATCGACCAGCTTGCGGCGCAGAGCGTGTGTGGGCCCCAGACAGAGCGCAGTCACGACGCAGAAGGGGGAGCCCGGCGGCCGGGAAGGCGCGCCCTCGCCTCTGTCCGCGGTGCTGAAGGCCCGCGCCGAACCCTCACATTTAAACACCTTTCAGCGCAACCAGCTTCCACGCAGGGGTCGAGATGGGTGGCTCAGGTCCCCAAGCGACCAGTATTACCGTTAGTTCTAGAAGAGTTTCAGCATCAATTAGATAGTAAACTAGTCACCAGAGGAGGATCATCCACCTTTTTATTTTTGCAGCCTTGCCTTACATGGTCTGTATAACAGCAATAAAAAATTAACTTGCATTATAATTAACCGGGAGATTTGGCTGGCTGTGTATACAAACACACAGATGTCTCAGACTTTATAATCACTTGGGAAGGAGGTTGTAATAAAAATCTGTTCAGCTGTTTGCCCTGAACATTGAGAAATAAAAGTCACTAAATCTCAGTTGGCTGCAACGACACGGGCTATGACTTCCACCTCCCTCAAGAAAGTCACTCTCCATACGTCTGGAACTCACTGATTCACTTTGTCCCACACATGCACACTCAGAATATTGAGGATATGTAGATAAGTTCACATCTTCTAAAATTAAAGCAAGCTAGAAGGGATTAATGGTTATTAAACACTCATATCTTTGAGTTGAGTTAATTAATTTGATAAGAACATTGCCCCTGACACCAGGCGCAGACCACACCTGCCACAGGGGACGGGTCATTTCAATGGGGATGAGGAGGGTCACAGGGCACCCTGTGGGGGGCAAGATTCAGTGGGTGAAGGGGCACGGCCCTTCGGGGACCCGGGGTGCTCCGAGGACCTGCAGACTAGGGAGGAAGACATAAGACAGGTTTCACAGGGTCACTTTCGTACACCTATCACTTAAGAAGCTGGGGGGCAAAAAAAGGGGGCTCTCAAAGCTGACTCCTTCTCCTTAAAAATCACTGCCTCCTTCCCTAGTATTAACTGTCTGTGGCTTTATGTGCCCAGGCGTCATCAAAAATTTGTTGCATGCCTACTTTGTGCAAGACATGCTACAGGTACAATGGCCTTACAGAGGTCATTTTATTTAATCCTTGCAGCGGGGGTGGGTATCTAACCCATGCTCTACCGACAGGGAACTGAGCAATTTATCTAAAACCTCTTAATGTAAAGGGACAGAAACAGGATGTGAACCCAGACTGCAAAGCCAATGTCCTTAATGTGCTTGCCTTTCCCTGGAGCCCCAGTTTCTCTTCGCTCTGACCTTTCTCCTGTGCGGCTATAATTTGGGCTCATCTTAATGACTTCTCTCTCCCTGATGGAAGAAATTCCTTCCTGTTTTCTGATCACAACCTTTGTCTCTGTGACCTGTCTTTTCTGGCTAAGAACTCTATTTGTTCTGGCTGAGGGCTGTTAGGCTGACATTCTTGCTTGTCTCTGGTGGCCTTGGCTGACTTTGGCCCATAGCAACCACTAAGCATCTAAGTCCTCAATCTGAAAGAGAGGGCAGGTCAAATGGAAGAAGGGAAAACACAGGGAGGCTGGGGGGGGGGGCACAGTCAATCTTCTTTAACTTGTAAAATTTAAACCTACGGTCCTCAGGTGCTAATACCGAAGAACCTTCTAGAGTCGGTGCTATGCCATGACCTTCAGGTAAGTTACTTAGCTTCTCCAACACGCTCAGTGAACAAATGGTATTTGACGTGACACCTGCTTTGGACAAAACAGACATGTGTCCTGTTCTCATGGGGCCTGCAGCCTATGGAACTGGGGGTGAGTCACACTCTTACAGACTCGTGAAGATGAAAGGCCCAGAGCTTATAACAAGCAGACATTCAGTAAAATTCGGTTTGCTTCCTCTGGGTAGAACCAAGCATCATCCATTTAAATCCAGGTAAGCTACCTCTTGCTTCTCTGTCGGTGTTACTAGTGGAGGGACAGAAGCAAGGCACCTACGGATCATGTTCCTTGTCCTTCTACCCCAGGTCTAACTACAAAACACACCACGGAGAGGTGACTGAAGGAAAGGTTGGATCGCAGCTCCGGGCTTCTCCTGGACAGAGATTGTCGGTCTGTGTTGATCTCACTGCCTCTAGGGCAACATCAAGCCTTTTACAGGAAAATGAAAAGAGGCAATGTGGGCTTGAGCAAGTTTTTACTTGACTTGGGAAAATCACTTGTAGCTACGACATCACAGTACATTTCCAGTGACCTGGGAAAACACACCGTCCCCTTCCTCGTAAGGGCCATATGCATAGTGCGTGTGAAAGACAGATACACACGTGTATATACACAAACATACAGCGGAATACCCAAAATCTAAATACACAATTCACTGAGTTTTAATAAGTATCTATAACTATTTACATAACAAAGTGAAATTTGTATCGCCCCTCAAAGTTCTCTCACAAGCCATTCCTGTGGACAAATCTTTTCTCAGTTGTGTTGGCCTAACAGCACAAATTTCAGGACAAGTTCAAAGTCAATGCAGAAACCCCCTACAGAATACCTTTTTATCAACATCTAAATGCGTTTCCAGTGTTTAACCAAGACTGATTGATTTATGTACTTATTTAATCCAAGTGGATGTATGCCTTATAATTTCATTAAACTGTTGCCAGTTTGGAGTGTCTCCAAGTGAGACAATAAAGGGCAAATAAAGGCAGCATCTGGGTGTTTAAGGCGTTTAATGTCTCAGGACCACTTTTTCTTTTTTCAGCCTTAGCTGCGCTTTGCGTTCCCTAAGGCTTCTCCAGGTGCTTGGTGGAGGAGGGACCATCTACCAGGCTTCTGTGAACGGGAGCTGAGGTTCCTGCGCATGCTCACTCATAAACTGAAAACGGCGCTGTCTGCCCCGAGCTCCGGAGCAGGGAAGGAGGCCTTGACCACTGCGTTCCCATCGCTGCCATTTACCGTTAGCGCCTGAAGAGCCATCGGTCTGCGTCTGCTCGGCTAAGTGGGCACAACCAAGGCTAACGTGAACTCACGCCTCCGCTCCTGGGCCACCCCTCTGAATTTATGGACCAGAGTGAGACGGCGTCCGGAACAGCTACTGTTTCGCCCTGTTGTGCAGGAGCACAGCCACTCGCTTGCTTTGCCGCCGGCCCGCCCAGGGACCCTTGAGGTGCACGTGCCCGGGCAGGGTGGGCTGCAGCCATGGCCGAGCGTGGGGCGCTGGGCGCGCACCATTCCAGGCCGCTCCAGGGAAAGGCCCTCCGCGGGGCGTGTACACCGTGGGCTGTAATCGTACGTTCACATAGGTGTTAACGTCTCTCTTCCTAAAGCTAGTAATAAAGAGGAAATCGATACTAATACAGGCTGTTTTATTTTTCAATGAGCATAAATGCTCAGTTTGGCAGGGGGCCGAATTTTAGAAAATGACAACCATTCAAAGCTTAATGAAAAAATAAACTGGAAAACCTGTGTGCTAAGTTTTCCGACCGTGTCCCCTCTGCCCTAATAGCTTTTAGGTCGCACAGATGGCCGGGCGGGGGCGGGGGCGGGAGGAGACGGGGCCCACAGGGCTCCGCCCCCGTCCTTCAGCCTGAGTGCCCTGTTTTTACCCAATGAATTACCCGAGGTTCTGCTGAGAGACAGAGGGAGGACAGGCCTCAGGCCCGGCCGTCCGCGCGAGGCCTGCGCCCCAAGTCCATCTGTTCCGGGTCTGCAAATACCCAGGTTTTGTCCCCTTGGTTCACTGGTGCTTTTAATTCGCTTCCATCAGAACCAGCAAATCTGAGGCGGGGGCGCAAAACACAGAAAGTAGGCACACTCCCCGCAACAGAAAGCGGTCGCTCATAACAGAGCTTTAATAGTCTGGACAATGCAGTTCGGCCGAAAGAACAGACACACAGAACAATGGAGCAGGATTGAGAGTCTGGCTGATTTTGGATAAGGGGGCCAAGTCCATCCAATGAGGAAAGAGGACAGTAGCCCTCCCGAGCCACGGGGCACACGCTCCATGACCGCGGGTGGCGCCAAACCCCACGTGCACGGCGCTTTTCCTGCACACACGTGTCTTCTCACTTACAGGGCGCGCGTGCATCACCCCTCCGTAGGACCGGGGGCGGCCTGAGGGCGCCCCCACGGACAGGCCGTCCAGGAGCGCACACACAGCTCCCGCACCTCCGCTTTGGACATTGGAGCCGCTGACGTGCTCCAGCGCCGGGGACGTGACGAAAAGGACCTCAAAGTAAGCGAATGCCGAAAACAGTCCAACAACAATTCACGAATAAAAAATACATTGGAGATTTCTTCTATATTTTTCAGAGATTACTAAAAATAGCCCACTTTATTACTTCCACGCTTGTCCTCTGTTATGTATTCAACAGAACGTCTCCTGATGAATCACTCCCAGCACTTGGCTGAAAGGTATCTCGGCCAAGTGTCAAAAAGCTTTGGTTAAGAATTAGTTTATGGTCTAACCTAAAACATCCATTTTCAAAGACTCTAAGAAGCTTACGTAAGGATTCTTTCAGTTTTCTTATCACAAAGCTTTCCGTACTAGGTGAAACACAAATAATGTGGTGGCTGATGGATCTAAACACTCCAGGGCCTACCCCCAGGTCCTGTTTGACCCGGGAGTCAGTGGGTAGCCTCAGGGCTTACCTGCGGGTGGCTTTGCGGCCCCCGGTTTAATCTAAGACGGTATTCACAGCTCTCCCAGCAGCCTGGCCCGCTGCCGCGTAGCCTTTCCGCTGCATGAGTGTAAGCTGCGCTCACACTATTTCTCCAGGGCTGCTCTTCCTGGAGTGGCTGGGGAAACGGACTGCAGGCGGGTCACATTCCCACCCCCAGAGCCAGGAGGTCAGCCTCACGCAAAACTCGAGGGTGCACGCCAGAGGGGAGCCTCCCCAAACCTCCGGCTTCACTTCCAGAAGCCCCGTTCTGGGCGGGCAGACCCCACCCCAACTCCCAGGCCAGGCAGATGGCTTTCGAACGTGGAAACCCGCTCTGAGCCCCTCGCACTTGCTCAGGGCACGAGCCCCAGAGAGACCCAGGCCCTGTGCCCGTTTCTGCGGCCGTGACATCCGCGTTCTCGGCTCCCCGGCTGGCAGGCGCATCATTTATACTTAATGATAATTTAACTTCACTTAATTATAAATTAGTAATTTATACTTCGCTGGGGCCAGCGAAATGCTCGGGGCCCCAGACACACGCATGAATGCAGAGTATCAACATACATGGTGCACAAGAGGTGTCCCCAGTGAACAGAAGGAGCCGCGACGGCCGAGGCGTACGAAGCGCTGGAGACGCAACGCTCGTTTCCTCTGCCTCCACGCCACATAATTTTCAATTGGCCTTAACCACATCCTGTATTTCAGAGGTCACATTTTCTTTCAGACTCTCTGCACTTCAATCACTTGATTTTCTAAAGCTGATCCTCACATACCTTAAAAAAACAAAAAAAAAAAACAAAACAAAAACAAAAAAAAAAAAAACAAGCCACTTCTCGAGAATGACAGAAGCGTTTGTTAGAATTCCAATGCAGTGACAAAATTATCCGTACACTCGCTCTTGGCCCTGAGAAAAATTGATTTTTCAAGTGCCACTGATAAAGGATTGCAGTCACTTGGATTTTCTTTTTGTCTTTTTGAGAAATAAAGAGAAGTGGTTTGGGTTAAAAATGTCAAGTCCCCTCTTTGGTCAGAGAAACACCTTCAGATCTTGGTGGCAGCGGCGGGGAGGAAGGAAAAGCCGGCGCCCGGGGTTCTGCTGGGGCGGGAAGGGGTGCAGAGGCCTCAGCTGACAGCCGATCGGTGCCGCAGCCAAGGCTGGCAGGATCCCGTGCGGGTGCAGGACAGCAGAGGGCGGCAGAACGGGCCCAAAGAGCAAAGCTGCCCGTGGCGACTCCTTCTAGCCGTCACGCCGTAGAGCACCCTGCGCGCAGCGGATTCTCTCTTGCCGCTGTCGCCACCGGCGGAAGGCCACGTCAGGGCACTGGCCGTCACTGACCTGGTGGCACGTGGTGCGGCCGTGCTGTTGACGGTGTTCGCTTTTATTTCGTTTTCATTTTTGCTCTGACTTTCAGGAGTGAACTCTGAGGCTGGGCTTACGCGTCAAGGAATGGGGTAGAAAGATGTTTTCGTTAACTAAGAGGCAGGGAGCATTAAAGAACAATAATGTACAACCAAGCAGGCTACAAAACAGCACATGATACGACTCCTCTGTTGTTAAAAGATGAATATGTTTTAACAGCCAACTCTTGTTAGGGCTCCTCTCCCGGACCGGACATTGTTCGGGGTGGTCGCCTCATCTAATCCGGCCTCTTTAGGTGGGTACAGTGTCCCTCTGATAAGTGAGGGAACGGGGCACCGAGAGCGGGGAGGAGCCTCCCGTGCCCTCAGCAGGAAGTTAAGGCGGAGGAACGAGGGAAGGCTGTGTGCGCGACCGGCAAGGGCGGTCACCGAGCGCCAGCGGTGATTATTTGTAGCTATTGGAGTAAGAGTCTCTGCTGCCCTTGCTTTGCTATTACACATGCAGAAAAGCGTAGCTACTTCTCATTAAAACACAGATCTTCAGAATCAGAAAATAAACATCAGCAGCGATCGTCAACTGGGGGAAGAGGTTTCATTTACTGGACATCGCTCCGGGCTTCTTAACCTGACGGCTGCACAGACGCCGCCAACTGGGCCAGTTCCCAGGGGATGGGGGTCCGCTCACCTTTCCCCCAGACTCCTCCTCCTCCTCGTTCCTTTCCTTGGTGGGCGGTGACCGTGCGCCTCCAGCAGCCAAGGAAGGAACCCGGGAGCCGCTGCCGCCGTCCCACCCACCTGCGCCCCTCCGGACAGCAGGTGCGCACGCTCTGCGAATCCTACACCCACGGGCTCTCACACCCGCCCCGCCCCCGCCCCTTCTCTCTCTGCCACGGCCCCGCCCGTGGAATCTCCCAGCATCTGCCGCCTCCCGAGGGCCGCGCCTCCTCCCGCAGCACACTCTTCCTCTTCTCTCCGCCCCCCTATCCTGCCTGCAAGACTGCTTTGTGGGAACACGGTTCGATCGGGCCCCTCCTTAAAATTCTTGAGTTCTCAGAACTCTTGAGCTGGCTTTAAGCCTTCTTCCCTCCAGCCCTAGGACAAAGCGCCGTAGCACCTACTCATTATTCGATTAATATTTATTAGGCACTTACAATGCGCCAAGCAATTTGCCTGTGAAGATGGTGCAAGAGTGACCGAAACAGACCCGACTGCCCCAGAGGTGACCAAGTCACCCCAGCCTGACCAGCGCCTTCCCAGCGTGAGCGCCACACGTCTTGTGTTCCAGGGAACCCCCGGCAGCTGCCCGCCACACCCCCCACCCCGGAGAACTTGCCTGCCAGCTAGGGACGTTAATCTGCTTCCTCAGTAAATAAACAAACAGAGGAATTTCTTTTTATAGCGCCTGAGGATGGGCATCATAAACATCTTGTACTTTTACACAGGGTCTGGCACAAATAACACCTCTTCTTTATTACAAAATCATAAGCGTTTAATTCTGTAACCTAACAATATCACACTCAGGCCCACCGTATGACACTTTAGGTGAAATGTTCACATTGAAACTACACATTATTACACCCATGTTATTACCCTACCAACCCCACTCCAGCCGGCGTTGCTTCTGCTGGACCCTGTAGAATTTTACAGGAAACCTGAGGCCAACTTCCTGATGGAGAGAAAACGGCGTAGGAAGGTGGATATATGGCGACGCACAAAGGCCAACAGGGGCTGGCCCAGGCTCCCTGGCTCACGGGGTGCAGAGCGGCCGGGCAGCCCGATGGCCCAGAGAGAGGAGGTGCGAGGCAGGAATCAAGCCCTGCCTCAAGGAGGCGGGACCGTGACTGTCCCCAGGCCCGTGGCCCTCAGGGGAACACGCCCGAGGGAACGGGGTGGAGGGGAGGGAGCTGCGGCCACCCCCCACCAAGGCTCTGTGTCAGCCTTGCCCACAACGCGGGGCGGCATGGTGCCCGAGCCCCGTTTCCGTAAGGATGGGGTTAAGCCTGCTCAGGACCGCATCGCGCACAGGAACACCTGCGAGGACCCGCCTGTCCCACCGCGACGTCCACGTCTGTGCGGCTCATGCTGAGCGTGGCCAGCGGGCTGGCTGAGAGGAGCTGGGTCCCCGTGTGCGCCAGGTTCCCCGGCCCGCCCGGGAGGGCGCACCGTGGAAGACTCAGCCCCCGGACCGACGCTGCCCCCACCCACGGAACCGCGTGCGCAGCCTGCGACCACGTGCTAACAGGAACGGGGGTGTGGATGGGCCAGGAAACACACTGGGAAGAAAGCCCTTTCCCAAAATAGTCCAACGCAAACTGCGCCACAGTACAGACACAAAGGAAGTCTGGTCCGTGGGGAAATCAGTTTTCATACATTATTGAACTTAAGAGTCATGGTAAATTGAGACTGACTGACACCGATTAAAACTTGCCTTAAGAAATGAAGAGTGAAAACTCATCTTTGGCCAAGAGGTTTCACACACACTCTTACGTTTATAATCCAGGAGTAGGAACGCAGTCACGGTCTTTTAACAGAGTCGAGCCCGGCAGGCGGAGCGATGGGGGAGCGCGCGCGAGGCTGCGTGTCCCAGGCCTCCCCCTCAAACCCCGGCTGTCGGACAGCCTGGGGAGGGACGACACGCCCGGGCCCCTGGCGCCCCCAGCGCACCCCGACGGGAGGGGGCCTGCCTGGGCGTGGCGCGGCACCCCAGCAGGGCCCGGTGGGCGTCTTGCCCATACAGAGGCCCCCCAGGAGGTCGTTTTATCCGGAGTTGCAAGTGAGCCTGAATCTCCGTTGCTTTGATGGCGAATGTGGGGCCGGAATCTGAAAAACAGCCTGTTTGAGTCAGGAGTCCCCAGGCAGAGAGAGGCGGGGTGTGGGGGGAGGGGTCCCTGCGTGGGAGGGAGCGAAGGCAAGGGACCGGTCCCCAGGAAGGCACAGGCCCCCTCCTCCGCCAGGTTTCCTCTCCAGGAGGCCCCACACTCTCACGTCCGCGGGCCATGGAGACGAGGGCCGTGTTTGTCTCGTTCGAAACGGCACCCACAGGCCAGCTGGGACCGCTCCAACCCTTCAGCCGAGCTCTGCCGCGGGGAACCGGACTGAACAACGCTCCCCTTCTAAGTGGGGGGCAGTGTAGTATATTGAAAGCCCTACTCAGAACTTCTTAAAAAATTTAGCCCTGACTGCATGTTTGCCGTTGCCGTCCAGCCCCCTTGTCCCCCCCGCCCCCAGCAACCCCCACGCCGTTGTCCGCGACCGTGGGGTCCTTCTCCCGTTCGGCTCAGTCCCTCCATCTCCTCACCTCCCGCCCCCGCCCACTGGCTGGCACCCTGCTCTCCATCTTGAGTCTGTCGCAGCACTTTTAAGACATCGAACGGCTTCCTGGTCCACCACGTCTGGGTTATTTTAGGACCACGGAGGGCGCAGACAGGAAACCGCTCAGCGGCCTGGTTAACTGCCTTCCTACCGAAATCGCGGCGGCCGGGCCCGTCACTCAGCGGCTCCGCGGCGCGGCCAGCGTCACGGCCCCACCGCCAGGGAGCACGCTTCTCCGGAAGGCGCGCTGCGGGGAGCGGGCGATGCCCCCCACTCCATCCCCGGCGGCAGGCGGGAACCTGCTCATGTTCCCTCGCTGAAACACTCCCCGAACGCCCGCCGCCGGTGGGCGTGGCCGAATATTCAGAGCCCGAATAGGACCAAAGAGCAGGGCAGGGCTGGGTCGCGACCTGCCTGTCACTGCCCGGGCCCTCTCTGTGCCTGACCTCCTGCACGTGCCTGACCTCCTGCAGGTGTCTGGCCCCCCAGCTGGCCGAGTCTCATATCCCAGGCACACGCCCACTGCCCCTCGCTGGCACACTGCGCCCGCCCCCGTCACGCCGTCAGCTCTTCCTTGTCTCTTTCGACCTCCGAGCCACCGCCGTGGCTTCCCTGGGAGGCCTGTCCACATGTCCCCCTCGCAGGCCTCATGACCATCGGAGCCGTCTTGGTAACTGCTTCTCTGACATATGTCTCCCCGGCGGGCCCGCAGTGCTGGCTGACTCGTGGCTCCCGCCGGGGCTGACGGTGCCGGGCATCCGGGACGCCCAGCCATGTCCTTGCGGGATGAACGGGGGCAAGGACCGTCCACCGGGCGAAGCAGATGGGACGGCAAAGGCCCTGGCGCTGGACACACGGGTGTGACCAGGGCTCATTAACAGTCTGGTGAGGAGGCCTGAGTCGTGGGTCCCCATTTGATTTGCATCCAGAATTACCTTCTTTGAAACACACACACACACACACACACACACACACACACACACACAATTGGCTATTTAGCAGAGAATTACATTACTCAACCATAAATCCTCGTGTTTTTGAAATTACAGTTCTGACAATTTTGACATCTTTATTTGCCCCATATCTGCTGATGCCTCCCAAAGCACAGGCCTCAGGAACTGCCGCTGACGCTTTTCTCTAATGTAACGTTTAAGAATTTGTAGGACATTTTAGAGATGATTTAATGTTCATCTAAATGTGACCCGGTCTTATGAATTTTGAAAAAGGAGAAGATAACACGCATCCCTTCCTCCGCCTGACTGAAACGGTTAAAATGAGGAGAGCACAGCTTTCCCACGCACGATCTTGGGGGAAAACACCAAATCGGAGGCCCAAGACACAAAGGGAACACAATCGCCAGACGTCTCTGTGGCCGGCCGACTCTCCCAAAGGGCCATCCTCGAGGTTTAACGCCAAAAGGTTACCTTCCATGAAACTAAAACTTCAAAGAGCTGCAGAGGTCCTTTTGGTGTTGTGTGTGAACCTCAATATAAAGCTGAATGACAAGGGTGAAGTCGGGAAAGCCTCAACGTCCGGTTTGACCAACTTGATGTGCCGTTCAGCGGACAGTGACAGGCTCTCTTGTGAGGCTGCTTCCCCTGCGCTGTTAATAACAAGGTGACATTTATGGAACTAATAAACTGTGAAGTCCATCATGGTTTATTGCCGAATTTTGAGCAGGAGCCATGGAATATACTCATTAAAAAAGAGAAACCACGGGAGTCATTTAAGTATCGTGAGACTGCGGCAGAATTGAAACGCGCGTTCTCCCCGCGGGCTCCGGCGGGCGCGGCGGCCGCCCAGCCAGGGGGCCAGTCTGTCCAAAGAGGGCGCGAGCGGCACGTGGAAAATGGTGGGGGCGCGTGGGGAGTGTCCTTTTCTTTCCCGCCGTGCAGTCAGAGAGCGGGGAGGCCTCCTCCTGCTGCCCTCGCGGGCTGCCCTGCCCATGAGCCTTCCGGAAGGACGGGGGCCCCGCTAACCGAGAGACGCGCCGGGGGGCCCTCAGCGTGTCCTCCCCATCGCCTCAGTTCAGGGGCGCCGCCAGGGCCCAGGAGCAGGTCCCCCGGGCTCAGGGGCCTGCCCGCCACAGCCTCCTGCACTGCCGCTTTCCTGAACATCGCCCCCTCCCTGCGCGGAGGCCCGGAGACCCCGCGCGCGCGGGCTCTTCCCGTCACCTGCAGTGAGTGGAGGTCGTGGAGGGGAGGCGCTGCGGCGCCCGGCAGCCCCAAAGAGGGGACTCACATGGCCCGCTGATCCCGCTCTGTCCCAGACGCGTCCCTAAGCTTGAAGCTCCTGGGCTATCAGGTCAATAGGCCATTTCCTGCATTAACACCATTAAATCAGACAAAACAGCCTGAAGTCGAAGATGTGAAAAGTCACAACATTCATTTGTTTTTCTTTCCTTTAAAGAAATGACAGATTCACTCAAGTGAGTCCGGTCCAACCTCCTCTGTGGGTCCCGCCTGCACTTGCACAGCCGAAGGGCCCGATGGCTGTACTTCCCGGGTCTTCCCCGCGTTCCCGCCTCTTGGGCTGAATTTGGGGGGCCAGCAGGTCAGCGGCCGGGGCGCCAGCGCACAAAGCCTATTCAACCTGCTGGCGTGAAGCGCACGTCCGTGCTCCCGAACCCGGAGCGCCTGCGAGGGCACTCGCAGGCGTGGTGGAAGCAGACCGTGGGCGTGGCTGGAAACCAGATATGCTGCTGGCGCTGAACCGGGCCGCGCAGGCGGCTCGGGAGCCTCGCTGGGGCCTGGGGCCGGCGGACAGTCACCTGGCTCTCCGACGCTCAGGGCGGCGCGGCCAAGGGCTTCCTTTTTGTTTTCATCAGAAAATGAGGGATTTCATTCATTATCTGAGTTTCAACCCCGGAATATGCCCTGACAGCCTCTAGTTTAAGTAATTTCAATATAAAATAAAATATAAAAATGAGGACAAGAAGAGTGAAGGGTAGGAAATGATTTCTCAGTCTGAAAGCCAGAAAATTAAAATTTGGGAATACAATTTCAATGAAACATAACATGCTTACTTATGTAAGTTACCTCTCTTCTTTGTGATTATGAGTGACTCGTAATATCTCATTACAAGGGACTGAAAAAATCGGAAAAACAAAGAATCCCAACCAAGTTAAAAAACAGAGCTGACCATACATATACTCTATCAACATAAAAGCCAATCCTTTTGGTGTCTACAAAACAATGCCAGACAAGTATGGGAAGAACAAGAGCTTGAAGGGGAGCCTCCATGTCGGTGGCCTGCGTGGGGCGCCGCGGTCTCCGTCCCGCTTGGTGTCTGAGGGGGGCACCGGTGCGCCCGGCTGACCCCCAGAGAACGGACCTCGGGGGGCTACTACCTCTGAGAGGTTACGTTCAAAAATAATTCTGTCGGACACCCGCAAGCTCCAGGAGGAATTTCCATCCTGGGTCCCTGGAGATGAGTGACAGCCCAGGACTGCTGAAAACTGTCTTTTTTGTTTGTTTGCTTTTAGGGTTTTTAAAAAAACGTGAATTGACAGATGACAGGAGATGGGCGAAGACCGCAGGGGCAGGGTCCCAAGGGCGTGAAATGAGCTGGTCTGAGCACGTGGAGCTTTACAAGATTAAGTGGAGGAGAAAGAGGTAGAAGTCCTGTATTTGGCCTTGAGGAGAGAAAGGAAACAAAAGGAGAGGCACGGCGAACATGCGTGACCCAGAGCCGAGCGTGCCCTGGAGACAGGACGGGGGACACGAAGGTGGCACTACGGCCGTTTGAGGTCACATGGCTAACTGAAATCGGATGCAGAGGGCCTGTCACTGCTTTCACCGTAAAATACACAAAAAACCAAATTCGGGATTCGGTTCTGGGGGGGCGACAGAGACGTGAAGTCTGTTTATTGGTCCCTAAACTGTCCACAGCTCTCAGGTGAAGACCGTGAATTAGCAAAACGACCATCGAATTCCGACCACGTTCAAGTGCGGGCGCCACCTACGACGACATCGGACACAGTCCTTCACCCGACCCAGCGCGAGAGTGCACGGCCGCTGCACAGGAACAAAACACCCGCCTGGCAGGCCGGCAGCCTGGTTACAGGAGCTCTGCGTACCCCAGAGCGTGCCCGGTCCCTCGGTAAGTGCTCCCTCCGTGGCAGGTCGTCACGGAGGGGACGCGGACGGGGCAAGGGCACAACCCCAAAGGGAGCGCCAGAGCGCCAGGGCTTCGTCCTCCAATAACGCAGGGCGCTGCCCCCATCCGCTGCAGTGAGTCCCTCTTGCGGCGCTGAGGCTCTGTCCGTCCATGACGGCCAACCAGAAGCGGAAGGAGCTGTCAGCCAGGGCACAGTGGTGGCAGGGGCGGGGTCATATCGACCGTGTCCCTGTTTGTGTGCACCTGCAAGGGTGCAGCTCGGCAGGTGGTCGGCGCGGGAACAGCGGAGCCGGAGGAGAAGCAGGTCTCTGTCTCCGAGCTGCGCCCTGACCCTAAGCCCTGACGTCTGTGGCTCGTCAGCCTTCTCATTAGGGAGGTGGCACTTTTCACTTCTTTTTATAGGTTTAATGCCAACGAATGTCCTTCAAAGGGCGTGAGGTGTGTATAGCTGAGAATATTGTAAATTATGAGCCTTATGGGGGCATTGGTAGCCATTTGCTTATAAATTTCGGCTCCTTTTAGCTCCATTTTCCTTCAAGTGTCTTAAACAGTCTGCTCACGTGGCGGCATGAAGGGGCTTCTGCAGGGAATGCGGTTTTCCCTAAAAAGGAAGCGGCTGGGAACTAAAGGACTCCATGTTCCCCCAAGGTCACTTTCTAAACCAAAGTTTCCAGATTTGGAAAATCCTCCCCAGACAAACGAGGGGCCTGAGAAGGGAGGGGGGCTCCAAATGAGCCGCATCGCAGGCGCGGCGCCGGAGGGACGCTGGCAGATCTGTCACGGCGCCCTGAGCACATTCTTCAAGCGACAATGCTGTTCTCGCTGACAAGCTCTGGGGACGCAGCCTGGGGGGGCGGGGAGGGGGGCAGGGAAGCTGGGACGGCTCCGGGAGACGAGGAGTAAGACGTGCACCTGGGTCACCGGCTGTCACTGTGAAAACAAACAACAAGGAAACCGAGCCGCAGGATCGGAGACCTCTAGGCGTGTACTTTCAAAAGAAAACAAAAAAAGAGTCAATATTGCTACTGGTAATCAAGGAAAGGAGTGCGCGTGCAGTAATTAGCCGATTCTCAGAGCTCGCCCGCCCCGCGAAGCCCCGCTCGGCTGGGATGCGGTTAGGGCTCCCAGCCGGAAGGCAGCAGGCCGCTTCCCCTGCTTGGCCTCACCTGGCAGCGCCCGCCGGCCCTCCTCCCCCTCCACACCCCCAGGCCGCGTCGTTAACGACGCTGAGGAGGGTTCGCCCCCGGGGTCTGCCCGGGGGCGAGTGACACGGAGGCTTGCGTCCGCCTTTCCGCCTGCAAAGTCACGTTTCACACCCAGCTGTGTGCCCTCGCGGTCTAAGAACAGGGCGTCGAAAGCCCTTTTCTCCACTCCTCCCACCTTCGCCAACAGCCAGTTTCTTGCCCGGCTTTTCCTTTCCTGGACAAAAGGGACTTAGTTCCCTGCTAGGTCTCATGGACGTCCTCCGTAATTTCAGAAGCTAATTTCAGAAGTGGCCCTTGTGTTTTCTTGTTCGCTCGCAAGCAGGACCCCGTGCTCCCAAGAGCGTGTCCCCCCCGGGGGGTCCGATGGCAGAGCCCCCTCTGCACCGAGCAAGGGAACCAGGCGCAGGAGACGGCAAGGAGCGGAGTGAATGAAAGACACAGAGGCACGCGTCCAGGGTCCGCAGTGCTCCAAGTGCTGAAGCTGTCCTTATTGCTCCCTCCCCGTCCTGGCGGGGGCCACCCTGTGCACCCTCTCGCTCCCCCCTCAAGCGGCCCCCACGGGGCCTTCCCCTCGCCCGCACTGTGGACGAGGACCCAGAGGCAGGTGAGGGACAGCGGGAGCCGCAACCGCGGTGGCAGCATGCGGCCCGGGCAGCCTGACTTCCCGTCTTGGGGCCGCGCCCGCTGTGGTCATTCCCACCCCGTCGGGGGCGGGAAGCTAACCGCACCTCGGGACGCTGGGGAAGCAGGCCTTTCCTGTTCCAGACGCGGGAGACGGCTCTTCCCCTCGCACGAGGGCTGCCTCTCAGGGCGCGGGGTCTGCAGGGCCAGCATCCCCGTTCTCCACGCTGAGCCCGCGCGGCTCTCCTGCTGACGCTCAGCCGCCTCCGCGCCCTCCCGCCCGGCCTCCCAGGGCCCCGCCCCGCAGTGGGGGCTCCTCGCCGGCTCCTTCCCAGCGGGCGGGGGCAGCAGAAGCCGTCCCCCCATTCCCCAGCCATGGGGCACGCAGTGTCCCCTCACGCAGACCCACCCCTCTGTGGCCTTCTTAGTTGTGTGACTGAAAAGCGAGGCTGGACAAGAGGCGCCCGGGTGCCCTGACAACGCCGGCCCCCAGGACGCCCCTGTGTGCCCTGCCGTCACCGATGGCCAAGGGGGTCGGTTTGCAGAAGCCTGGGACCTTCTGTGGAGAAAACGTCCTACATCCTGAGACTGGAAAGTGGTGAAACAGCCCAAACGGAGCAGCTTTTGTTTAAAACGTAGGCACACGCGTGTCCATGCGCACGCACGGGTTTTGGCGCCAGCAATAGAAAAAAACCCCTGCCCCACTGTGACTTCCGCGTGTTCTTCGGCTTTCGCGTGCCCCGAGCCCCCGCGCCGGCAGCCTCGGCGCCTCTCCGTCCCTGGGCCGCCCCTCCTAGGGCACGGCTTGCCGCTCACGTCCGCCCAGCCCCCGCTCTCGCGTGTTCCGCTTTTGATTTTTGTGAAACTCCACTCTCTTGACCTATGCTCTGAAGCGTTTTCTAGAGTTTGACACGGGTCAAACTCTACTCTACTATAAAGGAAAAGATCCGTATGGCTCCCAGACCAGTGGCGCTCACACAGGGCCGACACCGGGAACAACAGGATGGGGGACAGGAGCAGGGGCGCAGGCACCCCAACCGAGGGGACGGGGCCGCTCAGCTGGCGGCACTTATGCTGCAGTTTCCATGGCACCAGTTCTCCATTTTTTTTTTTTAACAGAAACCAAAAATCTGGATTTATATGTAAATTTTTTTGGTAACATAAAAATGCTAGAAAGCCCAGAACTGGCCCATAATTCAAACTAAGCCCATAGGTTGGCAGCCGGTCTCCACGTTTCCGTTCAGGCCCTTGATGAGCCCATTCTTAGACCCCGGGGGTTAGTTCTCCTCACATCCTCAAGGCCAAGTTTAAAATCTCAGTCAGCTGGTGACCCATTTCAGCCATGAACGCAACTGAGAATGTTCCATTTTCAGCTTCTGGGTGATTTTGGTTAAAAGAAAAAAAAAAATCACAACCAAAAATCGTGCCACTCAGGCTAAAAGCCCGTGGTAGCGAACCTAGACTTAATGTCTGGTCTCCTTGCCGTTCCAACCTCTTCCCGAAATGCCCCTTTTATCCGCCAACTGGAGTTTTCTGCTCAGGCACCTGAGGCCCCTCAGTCGCGCCCCGCCCCCCTCAGAGGAAGAAGCAATGGGGCAGGATAAAAACCCCACAGCTTGTCTTCCCCAAAGACAGGCTGTCCCAGCCCCCAAATCGCCCTTTCTCTCCCTTCCCTAACAGCTCCCGGGCCCCATCCCCTTCCTGTAAGCCCTTCCGGCCTTACAGCTCCGCCGAGCGCCCTTCTTGCGGCTGGGGGGCTCGCCGCGTGACTCACGAGTCGCTTAACGGTGCCAATTAGAGCCACACATTTACTGGGCCCAGTTTTGTTTTTTACGACTCGGAACACTTGGAACACACCAGGCCCTTCACCCTTTTCCCAGACCCCAGTGACTGCACGTCCTGTGGCCACAGGACACACACACACACACACACATCACGTGGCTTACAAAGACAGGCGTCTGCCGCAAGTCTGTCACTGAGATTGATCGATGAGCCCGGCGGAGGATGAGAACATCTCGCCTGCAGTGATTTTCCTGGGAGAGACTATCTTCTTACAATTAAACTCCAATTTCACAGTTTACTGACTTTTTTCGCCGCAAAGACGACAGCATGCGTAACGGCGGAGGCGTGGAGAGCGGCTGACACCCCCTGCGGTCCCCCGTGAAAGCGGCCGGCACGCAGCCGCGCGGCCTGGAAGGGCGTACGCTGGCTTGTGCAAGAGTCGACATGCAATTTTCAATGGATTTTCCTTCGGGGGTGACTTTTTCTCCCCCTGAAGTAACTCGAGGGGTTCCCACCATTTCTTGTTTGCGCCGCCTTATTCCTGTAGGTGAGGGTCGCCTGGCTTTCTGTGCAAAGGCTGGGGATCGCTAGGGAACTGCTAGGGAATGACTCACTACAGCTGGCCAGGTGGACAAGCAGCAATCGTTTACTAAATGCCAATGGCACAAAAACAAGTAAAAGAAGGAAAACGGGACCGTCAGAGCGGCCCTCGGGAAGCCTGCTGCCTGGTTTCACTGATTCAGACGGAAGGGCTGACCTGCCTTTCCCTGAGAGCTAGTGAGGTGGAGCATCTTTCCGTGTGTCTGGCGGCTGTTCGCGCGTCTTCCTGGGAGAGGCGTCTGCTCAGGTCCTCTGCCCATCTTTTCGTTGGATCGTCTGTTTGTTTGCTGTTGAGTTGTGTGAGTCCTTCGTTTATTTTGAATGTTAAACCCTTGTTGGAGCTGCAGCGAGAGACCGCCTCACGCCTGTTAGAACGGCTGCTGTCAACGAGACAGGTGATGACAAGTGCTGGGTAGGCCGTGGGGGAAGAGGGTCCCTCGCTCGCTGCTGGGGGGCATGTAGGCTGGTTCAGCCGCTGCGGAAAACAGTACGGTCGCTCCTCAAAACATTAAGAATAGAGCTACCACATGGCCCAGCAAGCCCTCTTCTGGGCATACACCCTAAAATCTGAGAACAGTTATTCACACGCGTATGTTCGCTGTAGCATTATTCGTGGCGGCCAAGCTATGGCAACAGCTGAAGCGTCCTTCGATAGAGGATTAGATGAAGATGGGGTACGCTGTGTATACAAGGAAGACCACGCAGCCATACGACGAGATGAAATACTGCCATTGGCACAACGCGGATGGACCTCGAGAATATCACGCTACGTCTGTCAATCAGACAGAAAAAGTTAAGAACCATATGATTTCACTCCTATGTGAGACATAAAACTGAAAGCAGCAAAGGAGCCGACGAGAAAAACAAAAACTCATAGACACACACAACAGCGTGGGCGTCACCGGAGGGAAGAGGGGCGGGCGGTTTCCAGAAGGAAAAGGGAAAGGGGGTCCGCTACGTGATGACGGAAGGCGAGTCGCCTTTGGGTGGCGGGCACGCGGTGCCATAGGCAGGGGCGGCAGGGGCAGATCCACAGCCGTGAGTGCGCGAAGTACAGCTTATTCTTGTATTCGTATTGATTATTGTGTTTTCCGTAGGAACAGTTGTAAACCTACTTTTTCTCGCCCCTGTACAGATCATGTATCACAGAAATGTACACTTGAGACCTATGTAATTTTATTAACCGATGTCACCGCAATAAATGTGATTTTTAAAAAAAGGCAAACGTTTGAATTTCTGTGCCGCCCTGGTAGGTGCCTGGAGCTGTGCCTGCACAAAGGTCGCGCCCAGGAAGCGTCTGAGGAGTGAATGTTTCCTTGAACAGTTATTTATCGTTAGTCACAAGGTTGTTCCTTCCACTCCCCCAAACGCTTTCGTGATTAAATATTCTGAATCCGTACGTCAGCAAAACAGGCACGATGTGTGAGGCCGTGTGTTATTAAGTATAACACTTCAGTTAGCGAGTTGACTGTCTTTTTAACCACATTTTAAAAATTGTACTTGAAATACCGTGACAATTTTTACCATTGTAAAAAATTTTTTTACTATTTTTAATTAGGAAAACAAGTATTCCTAATTGTTACTTCCAGACAATGATTATCTGATGTTCGGCCAAGGAATGAGTAGAACATGAGGTTTTAGACGGCTGCTCGCCCGTGTCCCCGCCCTTCACTGGGCGTCGACGTCAGAGATCGTCCCATAAGGGCGCCTCATCTACGGATGTGCTTCCGTGGTTCCGTGGTTTGGAAACATGAGGTCGTCTTAGATGAGCAAGTCAATGAAGGAGCCTTTATTAGGTACCAGTCTTGAGGCAACATGGAGCCCGCGCGCAGCAGGGATGGGCAGCCAGGACTAGCTGCGGACCTACGTGGGGAACAAGGACGATGGTGTGGGTGACTGATGTGCCTGTGGTGGCAGCAGGGCGGGGGGTAAATCATAATTAGGAATTAAAAACACAGAAACGCCTTTAAGTAGCTGGCGGTCTTCTGGCTTAGACCCAACGGGAGTTTTCTCGGTGGGGCTCCTGCTCACAGCAGGTGTTTGTTGAGTGAACGAATACATCCCCACTCATTGTCTGTGATAAAGCACGTTAACGCATCAAGGGGTCGGTGGACGTCAGCTTCTGGGGAAGAGGCCTAAGAGGTCAAGGACAAATGTGCCCCCACAACTGGCGCAGTGGCGAGCCCAGGGCCAGGCACCCAGTGGCCGCGACGGTGTCCGTGAAGGCGACCTGTTGGGTCGGCCAAAAAGTTCGCTTGGTGTTTTGGGCGCGATGGCCCTAGTAGCGCCTTAGGTGTCTTTAGCTTCATTCGAAACAATTGCGTTAGACTGTGTGGTGACGGCTGGGAGAGCAGTGTGCATTTTCAAAAAAACAACGGCTCAAAACTGGTGAATTTTTGTGCAGCCATTTTAATATTGAAGATGGAAGAAAATAAGCAACACTTTGAGCATATTAGGCTTTATTATTTCAAGAAAGGTAAAAATGCAACTGAAATGCAAAGAATCTTTACGCAGTGTATGGAGAAGGTGCTGTGACTGATGGAACGTGTCAGAAGTGGCTTGTGAAGCGTGTGGTACTATTGACATTTTGGACAAACAATTCTTTGCTGCGGGGTTGTCTTATGTGTTGGAAGATGGTCAGCAACACCCTGGCCTCTCCCCACCGGAAGCCAATAGCAGGAGATAGCCAACACACTCAAAATATCCAAATCAATTAAAAGTTATTGGTGAAAATGAAAAATGTGTCTTTTATTTTACAGCTTCTAAACGGACTTTTTGGCCAACCCAATGTTTACGAGACCATTATAAGAAAACCGAGTCTAGACACGCGCGCACACTCCAAACCAACAGGCGGGCCAAATGCCTTCCGTTCAATGGTGTCATCTCTGAGTCACGCCGTGTCTGACTTCTCAAAGGTTAATTGCTTTAGAAATACAGGGCTGATGGCGTTGTAAACACTACTTCTTGTCAGTAAGCACAGGACAAGGAGGCGGGAGTCCAGGCCCTGCTGCGGTTGGCAAGCTGGGGCCGCGGGGCAGGGCGGGCCGGGAGCCCCCGCTGCGGGAGCATCCTGGACCCCGGGGAGGAATGGGGGCCCGTGCAGGACGTGCACAGCCTCCCAGAACTTACTCTGGGCCTGAGGGACCCTCACAGAAGTAGGACTCAGAGGATCTTAGATATTCAGCGGCTGTCACTGTGTCACTGGCCCTGAGGTTGGCTTAGGCCTGGCAACGGGATCTCATGTAACTCCAACCTTCCCTCCTTCTTCCCCACACACATTCCTCCAAGGCCCCCAGGAGTGGGTGATGGGCTGGACGTGGAGGAAGCAACATTGAAATCAACTAAGATGCGTAGATTTATCATCTCCAAATGACACTCCGCACACCAGGCCTCCGGGGGAAGGATCAATGAACCAATCTATATCCCGGTGAGGACCTTTAGGTGAACATCGGAGGATCCAGCTATGAAAAAATGAGAGAAAAAGGCAGAAACCCAAATACAGGGCTTTGTGGGCATAAGATCTGGCTCACACGCTGCAGAAGGTGAGTAGTCTGATTCTGCAGACAGGCGGAGGGAAGGCCGCAACCTCTCTGACGGGTGAGTTAGGGAGGTCTCCGGTCATGGCACCGTGACCGGCTCATCCAGACGGATTAGTTCTATTAAGGACTAAATAATCGAAGTAGGAGAAGAAGGACAGGGAGACGCTGACAATGACATTGGAGTTCTGAGTTCAGAAAAAGAATAGTAACAGAAGGCGCTGTAGATTCTCGAATGGGGAGGAGACCCGAAGAGGAGAAAGTCAGGGAAGCTCGGGCCGGCAGGTGAGGGGGCGCCCAGCAGGCGGAGGGGACAGCAGATACGCTGGGGAGGGACTTCAGGAGCCACTGTCAAGCTTTCGTCCAGGGGAGTGGTCCTTACGTTCAAATTTAAAAAAATGCTCTACTGGAGGGTCTGATTTGGAAAACTGGACAAATGAAATAATTATTATGCTGATTCCCACCTCACCCTTGAATTCATTCATCTGTAATAGGGAGATCTTTATAATAACTAAGGTATAACCAGGACATTTTTTTCAGGAAACTTCTACTCGGCATCTTAAAACAAGAAAAAGGGCGATTTCTTGTGCTCGTTCCCTCTACCAGCCACATATAGCATCGCAGGAGACGGTCAGAGATTGCGAAACCTTGAGGAGCAGTATGTGTGTCAGGGAATCTGCTGATTACAGTTCTCGAACCCGGTCGCCAGGGGCCGAGATGAACTTGATTCAATGTGTATCGATCTGTAAAAGAGAAATCACATTACTGTTTGTAACTGTAAACAGTGACGATGATGGTGCCGAGGACACTCGCCCTGCAGAGAATGCCTACTGTGCACTGGAAGCCACGCCCTGCAGGCGCTGGATCTGCAACGTCCCACCTCTCATCTTAGCAGCAGATCAGGCGCGGCGGCGCTGCCCGCGTCATACCCGAGAGAAGCTGGCTGGTGAGCGGTGTACAGGGCTGTGCTCAACACCTCAGCCTGCCCCAGCGTGGGGCTCGGTGTGGGGCACAGGCTTGAGGCTGCCCTGCGTTGGTCCCACGGCGCCAGCCATTTGGAGCGCGGCAGGAAAGGCCCACCAGGCTTTGGGAGCTTGCGAGTGCGGTTCTGGGGGGACTCCGGCGCCGTCGTGTCTGACGCAGCCCCGCGAAGTCGGCCCTCGGTGCTCGCGAGGGCCTCTGTGTCGCAGTGCCGCCATCAATATTTAGCCCGTTTGCGTGTGTTGTTTTATACTGATAAGCGAAAGCCTGAGATGAAAATCTGTTTCATTGGTATTTTGGTAGAATGCCTGGGATCTTTGGAGAAACGCAGCGATGAGTAGGGTGCTATTTTAAATACGCTGCCTTATCACACATTCTGTCTCTAGCAGCAGCCTATTACCCGCGGAGTCTTGGCCAGCGTTATAATAGACTTGTCGAGGCCCTCGTGGAGATGCACATTTATAAGGTACTCCTTTATCTTTTAATTTAGATTTTGTGGTCTTTGTAACAGCTCTCCGAGAATGCCCTCCACCCTCCCCCGCGGCCTGTCTCTTGGGGGACCTTCCACTTGCCCTCCTGGAGGGGTGACCAGGCGGTGTCTGGAAAGCCTGCCTCACCTTCCGGGCAGCGTGAGGCCTTCTCGCCCCGGTCGCCACCCCGTCCGACATCTCGTGCAGCCTCAGCGCCCGCAGCTGCAGTGCCACCCTGATTTTGGCCTTGGAGATGGGCAGGGTGAGGCTGGGAATAGCCCGCCCTTGCCTGAGGAGCTTCCGAGCTGAGACGCCCATCCGGGTCGGCCCACCCTGGGACCCCTCCTCTTGACCGCAAGGGCAAGGCCTTCCCAGGGTGCTCACCTGATACACGTTTGCTTCTTAGGGTTCAGCAAAACGCCAGGCGTGTCAGAGGCACTCGAAGCTCACTCAGTGAAGGAGTGAATAATGCTCACAGTTCAAAGGGGTCTCCGCTCGCTCAGGTGGGACTGTCAGGGAGGAAAGAGGCAGCAGTGACCGAGTGCCACCCTTACAGTATCTTCTGGAGGGAAAATGAAAGCAAAAAAGAAAGCCTGAAGAAGGATCTCCGCTTCTCTGTCCCCGAAGCGCGCTACCTCGCACCACACGGGCCGACCTGGCTCCTCCCGCCCAAACGCCATGCTCAGGGCTCTCGGCAGCTTACTGCTTCCTGCGCGTTCAACCAAGAGCTCACCTGTCTCACTCTGCAGGCCTCTCTAATCCACTCTTGCTTCTCGTTATTTCCCAGGATGTGCCCTTTAACTTCCACACTGTCACAGAAACAGACCACGCTTGCGACCCCCCGAACATCATTCCGTGTCCCCTGATCATTTCCCGGGGAACGCCGGGGGCTGGCACTCTGCGCCCTGCCCTCATCTGCATACTGCCTGCGAGCAAGCGGAGAACAGTTTTACATTTGAAAGGGCTGGAAAAACCCAAAAGGAGAACAATACCCCGTGACTTATGAAAATGAAATGAGACTCGAAACTCAACACCCATAAACGCAGCTTTATCGGGACCCCGTGGACCGGATTATATATAGCCCGAGGCCACCTTCTTGCCACAAGAGTAGAGGTGAATATTTACCATGCAGACCGTCTGGCCCCACAAACCTGAAACATCCACACTCCGGTGCCCTGCAGGAAAAGCCTTCGGCCTCTGGAGTAAGAGAGCAGAACAGCGAGGCCCCGCGGCTGAGTCTGCGCTGCGTGGGACGCGCGTCCTGTCTGTCCGCTAGGTCCCTGGCCCTCCCATCTGGGCGGGTACGTTTTGTTTGACTCGCACTGTAGGTGAAGCGACTGCGACTAAGGGACTAAAGTAACCAGTCCAAGAACTAGAAGGAGAACTGACGACCTCTGAACTCCACAGCTCGTTTATGCTCTTGCCTCTGAGACCCGCTCGTTCTCCATATTCTTGAGGACAAATGACTATGTGGTTGAGCGTGAAATCATGCAGTACATGTGGAAGATGTCGGTGCTGAGGGGCGCCCAGGAATGAGGTGGCCCTACACCCCTAATTCCTGGCCTGTGAATAGTCAAGTGCACCAAAATAGCTTCTTGATCTCTTTCTTCTCGGTTCCTAACTTTACCTGGCATATAGTTCCTTTTTGAAAAATGTTAAACAATTGAAGATCCTTTCAGGTAGAAGATCAAAATTCCTTTTATCACTTTGTCCTTCATCTATTGATCTTTAAAGAATAGGTTTTTTAAAAGTATAATGTTATTCCCTGGATCCTGTATGAAAATTTTAAAATCAGTGCATCATGATATAGTCTACTTGAGCTCCCTGGGGTTATTGTCCTCTCTTTTCCAGGACATATGGAATAGATTAAAGGAAAATACAAAGAAAAAATTCAATTTCCCCTTAAACTATCCATATCTTGAACCTCACAATCAAAACTGAAGAGACCCTGTAATAATATGGAGGGTAAACAAAAGAAATCCAGCCAAGGTGATGGAGGTAAGGTTGGGTGAGTCTTCTGGCCCCGAGGAAACCGATGCGTTCTGGCTACTCATTAGTTGGGGCTCAGCTCATGTTTAGGAATAACCAATAGATCACAAGCTTAATCCCCATAAGGATAACCGACCCCTAGGAGAACGGCACTGCCGCATGTTGCCGTGCATAATGTGCACACATGTTTTGTGCACATTACACACGGGATGATTATACACATCACTATATCTATCCATGGTATGTAATCATTTATTCATGTATAATGCGCATCCTTATTTTTCCCTCAAAAATTTGGGCAAAAAAGTGCGCATTATACACAGCAAAATAGGGTATTTCTTAGAGCTGTCTTGTGGGCTTGCTCTGGTAAAGCCGAGCGGGGGCACCGAGGGGCCGCGACCACGTTTTCTGCTCTCCGCGCATGCTCACGTGTGGCATCCTCAGGACGGCCTTGTGCCGTGGGCCGTGTGGATGCTAACTCCGTTTCACGAGTGAGTCGACCTAAGCGCAGGGACGCCAGGGGCCTCGACTGCCACCCCGCTGTGGCTGCAGGGCCCGGACCGGACAAGCCCGACTCAGAGCGCGCGCCGGCCTCACGGCGCGATACCTCCGGCTGTTTCTCACAGGCTTCGCAACCGCTGAATTAAATACCAAACGGCGGCTCTATTGTTCCCTAAAATACTTCCATCGTGTGGGTTAATGGCTGCTCCCCCAACATCTGGTTCATTTGGTTTTCAGTTTCTTTTTCTCGGGGACGTTGGCACGAAGACAGGCACCGCCCCCCAAAATCTTTGGGTGAAAGCAGTTAGCCTGGCGCTGTGCGAGCAAACAAGAAAAACAGCAGCAAATGCTGCCTTGTGAGAAATTCTAACCCTACTGAGTACAGTCTTCGGGTTTTAGCCTTCACGTGAAGACACGGAGACTCTCTCTCTCGCTGTCTGCAGCTTGACTGGAGACTAATTCCCATCTTTAACAGAGAAAGGTAATCAATACAACAGACGATTATCATGTTTTAACTAACACACGCACGCACGCACAAATCAATACGAAGTCACTAATCTCTTCAGAATGGAGACCCAGAGGCTAAGAATTATCTGGGCTGCGAGGACTTCTTTGTAGTGACATTCTCATTACGCTCAGTTTGTGTAATTTTGAAGTACACGGTCCTAAGGACGCACCCAATTATGCGGAGAGGATGAAAAGCACGTGGGAAAAGAGCTTCGCTTTGCCTCAGAGGCGCGTGTCTGACAGGAGAGCGGTAGCTCCGCTTCCGTCACCGTCAGAGTCGCACGCGTCTGGCTCGCACGGAGAGCTCACGCGTCGCCGTCGGGCCGGACCGGGGACGGACGCGGACGCGCCTTCCTGCCCTCCAGTCTCTGGGGCAGAGTGAGGCAGTCAAGCCGACTGTGGGCGGCACGCCTCTGCCTCGGGCTCCGCTCTGGGCTCTGCGTTAAAGCAGTTAGTAAAGGCAGCGCAGAACCTACCGCGACCCCCAGACGGCCGGGCCCCGCGGGTCCTACAGGAGACGCGGGGCGACGCGGGGCGGAACGGCCGTCGCCCGCGAGGTCCCCTCTCACGTCGCGTTCCCACCGCAGCTACCGCTGTACAGCAACCCGCGGGGGAGGCCGGTCGCATTTTCCGGAACGCGGAACACGGCCACCTCCACATTAAACGCAGCCTCAGAGCCGCCCAGCCCGTCCTGAGGACGGGGTTACTGGGTTAACCTGTTAAATACGGAAATTAATTTCTAACTTCCTTCAGTTATTAAAGCCAACTTCTTTATTACATTCCTGAGTATACAAACAAATATCTTTGGGCTTGATTTGTTTTTTTAAGAGGGCATTTAAAATAAAAAGAAAATGTATTTTCTCGAATAAACACAGAGCAATTAATGCTACACTGTTTCGTATTGTTCTCAGTGGCTGGAGTTTGTCCTGGTCCCACGTTACGTACCACTTTTATTATTACACTAGATTTGGATGTCATTTTTCATGAAAAAATTCGGTCCATAACACAAAAGGGAATCACAGGCTTGGGAAGCAGCAGAAAGAGTGCCCGATGCATCATCACCATGTGTGGGTTAGTCTCCCATTTTGTGGTCAAGCCGTCGAGATGAAAGGGTACGTAGACTGTTTTATCTAAGTAACCTCAGTAACAGCATCACAAGGGGATCTCGGCTTAGTCACGGATGTGTGGATTAATCAATACTGTAAGGCAGCGTTATTCTTGTCCTCTCGGTCCACGAGAGATGAGGCTCCCAGCTACGCTGGTATCGGTTATACGGGACCACAGAGGGAAGGATGAGCCCCAAAGGCGGCGGGCAGCCGCCGGCTGGGAGGTGGGATGCAGGGGGCCGCGTGCTCAGAAGAAGGCAGCGGACCCGCGAGGGTCCTGTGTTTGCAGCTCTCCTCTCAGAGGTCGGACCCCTGTCAAAGGCCACGTGGGTCCACAGCCCAGAGACAAGCCTGCGGCTCCACCAGCTCAAGGACCCAGAGGACAGGGGTTGAGGTGCTCATGACAAACACAAAGTTCCTGGGGATGCTGCCAAGGGAAGAGCCCGAGAGAGAACAACACCCTGCGTTCCAGGCCCAAATCGCCCCCGAGGCCCTGGCTGACCCCAGGGTGGGGCAGGCTCCGGGCGGCCGCGCTGAGACTGCATGAGCTTCCCGGGGTTCCAGCTACTCGGGTCGCAAAGGAGACGGGGGTTTGGAATTTGAGGTTAGCCAGGCTAACCGTCTGCTACAAACTGTTTTCAGTATTTGTCAGAAGAACATAAGAGGTCACGGTCTCCACAACATATTACGATCAAGGATAAAATCCAAAATCAGACATGTGCAGAGATAGGGAGACACTGTAGGTCGTCAAGAGAAAAGAAAGCGAATCTACATTGACCTTGAAAAGACCCAGGCGCTGAGTCAGCAGGAAGCGTTTGTAAATAGCACTGAGAGCGCCGAGAGCACCGGCCACAACACACAGAGAGGCCACGTCGGACCGGAAGTTCCCGCTCGTCGGAAGAGCTGGGCAAGGAAATGCAAGGCAACCCACGCGTGTAAGAGAATATTTGCAAACCACATGTGGGATAAGGGTGAATATCCAAGAATATAAGGAGCTCGTGGAACTGAAAAGCAAAAAACACACAATCAAATAAAAATTGGGCCAAGGACCTGAAGAACATTTTCTCAAAGAAGATGTTCAAATGGGTTCACAGGCACACAGAAAAGTCTTCAATGTTGCTATTCATCAGAAAAATACAAATCAAAACCACAGTGAGGTATCGCTTCACCCCTGCCGGAACGCCTGTCATCGAAAAGACAGAGATGACACACAGCGATGAGGCTGCGGAGAAAATGGCGCCGCACGCTCTCAGGCAGACTGTGAATCGACGCGGCCACACAGAAGGCGGTACAGAGGATCCTCAACACATCAGAGGCTGAGCTACCACGTGACCCAGCGATTCCGCTGCTGGGCATGTAGCTGAGGAAAACAAAAGCCCCATCTCAGAGAGACACCTGTGCCCATGTTTGTGGCAACACTGTTTCCAGTAGCCAAGGTGTGGGAACAACCTAAGTGCCCACCCACGAACAGATGGAAAAAGACTGAGATACACACATGCACTCACAGATGTGAGATATATACATACACATACATGTATACATATCTGTGTGTGTATATGTATATACTTGAATATTACGCAGCCATAAAAAAAAGGAAATTCAGCCATTTGAGACAACGCCGAGGACATTTGGGAGCATGATGGTAAGCGAACTAAGTTGGACAAAGGAAGACAAATGCCCTGTGACCTCGCTGACTGTGGAGTCTGAAAAAGCAGAAACTGAACTTGCAGACACAGGGAGCCGAGGTGCGGTGGCTGGGGCGGGGCGGGGCGAGGTGGTGGGGATGGGGCGGGGGCGGGGGGTGCGGACTTCCTGCTCTAAGGAGCGTGCCCCGGGGAGCTCCGGTGCGGCCTGGCGGCTGCAGCTAACAGCACCGCTTTTACGTTCCGCTGTGGCTGCGAGAGCAGGCCGTGGAGTCCTCCCTGCCCACACAGCTGCCACCCCGTGAGGTGACAGGCCAGCTAGCCAACATTCTTGCGGTAATCATTTCGCAACATACACGTACCCCAAATCCTACCTTATACGCCTTGAACTCGAATTACACCTCGAAAAGGCTGGGATCAAAACAGCCAATGACGCTCCCCAGAATCCGAGAAACGCCAGCGTAAACTTTCACAAGTGCTGGAAAGCAGGGCGGCCCTCAGAGACGCGCCCTGCGGGCGCCAGGCCTCCGCCCTTGGCCAGCGGCTGTGATTTCGGCCCTCACTGTGCGTCTAAGTTCCGTGACATGTTTTCAGGGGAAACGCGGCAATTCTTTCTTCGGTGTATATTCTCCCTTTCTAAGAGAAGAATGGCATTGCCACTGCCCCCGCTTTGGGCCTTTACGCTTCCGCGCGCTGCGTCTCGCCCGCGCTCACCCTCTAGCCCCGCCGTCCCCAGTCCTTCCTTTACTCCCCGCAGAGCACGCCTTATAAAACGCGGTGTCCCATAGCTCCATGTTTTAAAATAATGCAACACGTCATTCTTAAAATAACGTCCAAACCTGGAATGGCCTGGAATCCTCGTTTTCCTCCAATCTAGCTCACGTGCGCGGCCACATGGTCTACAACGCCTTCGTGGCAGGCCTCGAAAAAGAGAAATAGACGTCCCTGTAATGTGTGTCTAAATATCTGTAAGGTGACAATAAAGCCATATAATAAATAAAGTGTGCCTTAGGCTTCTACTTGGATATGCTTCCGTAACAACATAATGGACAAATATGTACTAAGATATATTTTTATAAGACTTAAATTGAGCAAATTATTTTAAAAAATAGTAACTAGTATAACTCTGCTAAAGGCCATAAAAGAAAATATGCACTTAGTAAATAAACTAATAGGAAATCTCAGCAGAGAAATAGAAAGTACAAAAGGAACCCAAAGGGGAATTTGAGAGCTAGAATGGTAATATCTGAAAATAGTTAACTGAGTGAAATTAATGACAGATTGGAGTGACAGAAGAATCGGGCCCCGAAGGCACGTCCATAGAGAGCCGCCGACTTCGCGAACAGAGGGGCGGGCGGGGAGAGGGGCTGAGAAGACACAGGCAGAGCCTCCGAGACCCGTGGGGCAGGGTAAAATGGTCTAACATACAGTTCGCTGGGTTCCAGAAGCTAAGACAGAAAGTGGGGTAGAAAAATTACTAAAATAATGGAAAATTGTTCTCAAGACTTGGTCAAAGACAGACATTTACAGATTTCAAGAAGCGTAACAAATCGTTAAGAAGGAAAACTACAAAGAACACCACACGTAGGCACGTCCTAATGGCACAACAGAAATCTGAAGATTCCAAAACCTCTCATCAGCTAGAGGAAGACAGGACATCATATGCAGGGGAACAAAAACACACTCAGCACTGATGCCCCGTGAGAAACACGGAGCCGGCGGCCGCGGGATGACATCGCGCACGCGCAGGGGGCAGGGCAGCAGGGCTCGCGCACAGCCCTGCACCTGGCAAGGGTGTCCCCGGAAGGGGAGCCGAAGGGGGTGCGGGCGACGTGGGAGGGCAGAGGCTGTCGCCGGCTGAGCCGAGCCACCCCAAACGCCCAAGGAAGCTCTCGAGGCTGAAGGCAGGTGCCCGGTGGATCCTTGGAAAGGGCCAAGAGCACGAGACGTGTTAAATACGGGGAAACGTGAAAGGCCGCCTCTTCCCCTTCTGACTTCTTTACAACACAGATGGCTCTTTAAAGCAACAACCATGACATTGTAGTTCATAATATGTCACGATGAGACACGTGCAGCAACTAGAGAAAAGTGAAGAGGAGACATGGGTAAGGAGGTCCACGCTGTAGCAACGTTCTGTCATTTCACGTGAAGTGACGCAGTGTGAAATCTGCGTTGACGGTGACAGGGTAAGAGTGCATCCTGTACCTACTACAAAGTGATGACAAGAAGCACAGCCAAAACGGCACACAGTCCAACATGCCGGTGATGTATCATAGAGCTGCACACTTGAGGCCGGTATAATTTCATTAACCAATGTCACTTCAACAAATTTAATTTAACAAGACAGCAGAAACGTGAAGTACACAGGGAACGTGGACTCCGGGAAGAGCAGAGCAGGAGAGTCCGAAGCCTGGCCCCGCACCGGAGCCCCTCTCCTGAACGCCGAGGCTCCGCGCGCTCCGCCTGCCCAGGCGCCACGGCCAGGGGCTCGGGAGGCGCTCGCTGCCCTCGCCTTTCCGGCCCTGAGGTCCCTCCATGCCCACGGTCCTCTCTGTCCCGTGACGGACTTCGTGATCTCGCGGCGAAACGCCCAGACGCCCGGTTCTCCTGCGCGGCTGCCCCCTCAGGCCAGGAGAGAGCAGCGGGGCCTCTCGCAGGGAGCTCCTCTCCCCTGTGGCCTCTCACTCGTCTCCTTTAGGGGACTGGCCCAGAATGTGAAGGACGTGACTGTCCCTGCGTTTCGTCCGTTTAGCGGACTTGTCTAGCACAGAACAGGCGCCCCATGATAACACCGTGAAACTAAAGCGACAAGCCAGCATCACCAATACAGGACGCTAACGTTCACTGGGTGTGTATCAGGAGTCAGGCTCTTTTAAGTTGTTTATACAGGTATTAATCTACTCAACTCTCACCTTACACAGGCGATGTACTGTAGCTCATAAAACTGAGGCGCAGAGACATTAAGCAGCTTGCGCAAGGTCACACCAAAAGTTATGGAGAGCTGGGACAGGAGGCCAGGGCTGACGGGGTGACGCCCCGGTCCGCCCCTGGTCCCCAGGCGAGTCAGGGCTGCTGCTCCAAGGTTGCTGCCGCGGGGCCCCCAGCTTCCTCGGCTCCCCTTTACACGCCCTCCCTCCCCCTCGGCCTCTCCAGACCTCCCTGCGGGGCCGCCGGCCCTTCTCCTCCCTGGAGCCCGCCCCTCAGACACCTGCTCTGGCCGGGCCCTGCCCCGGTCACCGCGCCCATCAGGGCCATGGGCCCCGCGGCAGCCCCCGATGCCACATGGAATCAGTGAAATGGTGTTTCATCACAGGCTACTAATCTTGCTTTCAATATGAAATACAAGCAATAATCCACATTGTCATAATATATTCTTGAAATTACACCCTGGTTATAAGATAGCTTCCAAGGTGTGAATTTCCAAACTTAACTTGAATGCTCCTTCAACGTCCACACTTGATTTAGCGCTCTCTGAATCACATGGTCTTTATCGAGCTTGTTGGTGTCTATTCCTGAAGTCTACCTTCCAAATCAAAGAGCGAGCTGAGGTCTGGGCATGTTCCAAGAGGCAAAGCGTCTGGTTTGTTGACAAGAATTTACTACTCTGTTAAAGAGTCACATAACTTACTTTTATGGGCTGCTGTTTGACATCATGGTGGTTTCTTATTCATGATACTGAGTCAAAAATACTGTCACAACAGCCCGTAGTGTTCAATTTTATGCTTCATTGCCTCATAACATCGGAGTTCATGTGTATTATCACACCAGGTTCGCTTTGTTCTTCCCTTGTGATAATCAGGGCCGACGCCGTGACTCTGGTTTGGCCTGTCTCCATTAGAACCTTCCGTCGCGTTGAAAAGACCACTTTCCTTTCGGTATAGGTCAGTTTCATCGGCCACGGTATGCAGATCTAAAACACGGCTCATAGTTTTTCCATAAGCATGAAGCTCCAGAAATACCACACCGAGCAGTCGCTATTTGCAGGACTATGCTAGACGCTTCCAGAGACAGAGCTGAGCAGGTAGGTCATGGGTCTCCTTCAAGCAATGTGTGCGGTTTACTTAATGGAGACAAAATATGCCCTCACATACCTAAAAGAATGCATTGCAAAAATTCTTTGGTTGCCTTAGCTTTACGGCAACGAACTGGGGACTGGCCAATTCTAGTGGACCCCTTGCAATGCCCTAGAGTGGAGGCTATAAATTCACCCCCGGGTGCTCTGCCTGGGCCGACTGGTCGACCCCAGCTCTCTAGCCCAGGGCTGCTGACAGCATGGCCCACAGGCCTGCTGGCCTGCGAAATCGTTTTACTAGTGCTCACTGAGACAGAGACAGGAACTAGTGCTCAGAAATGTTCATAAAAATTTGGTAATGTATTTTTATGTCTGTTGAATAAATAGAATAATAAAACATCGAGGCTGGTGTTTTTATTACTAATGTAATTGACACTGACAATGAGTCATGAATATTTTGTGTCCCTACATTCATCAGCCCTGGAAGTCTCTGAAAAACCAGGCCAAGTATCACATAAAATATGAGCTCCCAGCACATCACTGATGGGTTTGCAGAAATTCCAGTGTTCCGTTCCCTAAATTATAAAAATCAGAATGCTGAATGATGTGTCTTCTTAGGTAGATGTTTTAGTCTATTTGCAATTTGGAAAATAAATATAAAAAACTTGCATTTTTCTGGAAAACTAATTGCTTCATCATTTTACAACTTCCCTGGAGTATAATGTCTCATTTTTAAAGTTTACAGATCTCGCAGAGACGGCCCACCCAGGCTCAGAGGGACCTGCGGAAGAGCCGCCCAGCACCCCACGCCAGCCCTGCCTTCTCTCTCAGTTCCCTCTGCCCAATGGCCAGTCGCTGGCCTCCCGCCCATGGTGCCCAGGAAACCCTAATGCGACGTCTCTCCAAGAAATCCCAACCCTCTAAGGGAGCTGGTGGGCGGAGAGCGAGCCAATTAAAACAAACAAACAAACAAACAAGACAAAACAGCTCCCTAATGCTGGCACTGGAGCACTGTGGGGCGTCTGCTGTCCCACGACACAGACGGTGACTTCCGCGTTCTCGTCTGCGGCTGCCCCGTCTACACGGCAGTGGCGCCCCGCCCGCTGCGACCTCCCTTCGGCAGGAGAGCGCCCGCTCCGTCTGCCCATCTTCTTCCTCCCTTTCTTTCCCCTGCGACCATGAACTAACTGCAGGGCAAGATTAGGAAACGGATGGGCAGACTTTGCGAACTTTCCTCATGTTCTAGGTTTAAAGTCATCGTACTCTGGTCTTACCTTCTAATTTAAACAAGATTTAACCGTGCGCCTGCTTACAATCATTCCTGTAACCTCAGAACAGAGGACTCCAGGTCCCCTTCAGAAGGACCGAAGTCCGCCCTGGGTGCCACGGCAGCCTCAGACACACCGACACACCGCGGGCACGCCCTGTACACGCTCGCCTGCGCGTTTACCAGGAGCCTCTAACGCCAGCGAGCGCATTCCATGCTTTCGTCCCAGCGGCCAATTCACCTTCTGCAGCGCTGTTTGCGTGAGTGACTGAGGCAGAAAACATGATTTAAATTACATAATTTGGAAATGGTACAAAAGGAAAATTACATCTCTCAACATCCCTGCTTTCTTTTAATGGAAAAAGGATTGAAAAGCCCTTCTCAGCATTCACTCCAGGAACCCATGCAAAAGCTGAATTGTCATTTATTTTCCTTTTCAGTAATTAACTAGGGATTTCTAATCATTCAATCTGAGTATGTTTTGATGCATTAAGTATCCTATTCAAATTTCATTCCTCGCCCCCAACAGAGTATGAAATCCTCAAATATAGAGCAAAACTGACGTGTCTGGGCCAATAAACGGATCTGGCTGCTTCACTCAGACAGGAGAAAAAAGAGAATTTTTGATCAAAAGTATTTAACAATTACCTGGTCCACTGATAAATTAGCAGACTCTTAATTGAATTACACCTGAAGGCAGAAGCCACATGACTCAGGAGATATTAGGAGTGGTCGCCATGAACACCAGAGTGAAAATAAAATAGCAAATGCTGACGGAGGCTGAGAAGGGCGTTGGAATCGCCACAGTAGTGAGCGCGGGCGCTCGTGTTTATTTTGGCAGAAAACAGAAAGAAGTTTCGTCTGTGACAGATACAACCACGGGTGAGGAAACGCAGCGCTGTGGGAAATGCCACTCAGGTGTTTGCACTGTACGAACTCGTGCCTGTGTTCACAAAGTGCCCAGAAGCCTCCTCCGGTCGGCTGAAAATCTCAAATGCCTCATTCTCTGCTGAGTGCGGCACATATTTCTGAAACAATAGTCCAGAATCAACGTTCTCGTAAAAAAAATTGTTGAGCGTTCGATTTGTCTTGCTCTAGAAAATGAACAAACGATACAAAAGTACTCTTCTGCCACTCGTTATTGTAGCTGCACACAGAAAAGATGCTCCTTTATTTTTGCCACGAGCCCTGGGTCCCGACTACGGAAATACTTCCTCCATAAACAATCACCGAAGCCGAAGGACAATGAGGGAGCACAAGCGCCACGCAAAGCGAAGGGTCACGCGACGCAGGCCAGCAGGCGGCCCAGGCGCTCCTGGCAGGCCCTGCCCGCGGGCCCGCCGCCCTGCACTGGCCTCGCTGCGGGGGGAAACCGAGGCAGGGACTGGGCCAGGGCCAGTTTTCATGGAAAGAGACCATGAGCGCTGTCGTTGCGTCGGACACCGTGGGGACACGGAGGACAGGCGGCGAGTCTCCGAGTGGGGCCGGCAAGGTCTCCGAGAAAACAGCAGCCGCCGTGCGGAGCGGGGCCTCGGCTCCCTCCGAGCCGCCTCGCGCCGCACAGTCTGCGCCACCCTCCACGGCCCAGGGGCCGTTGCCTCAGCGCGAACGTTCGTATTAAACAGGCCTCCGGGGCCTCCCGCTCAGGCGGGCCCCGTGCCCTTCAGGAAAATAATGAACTCCTTAACAATTACAATACGGCCGTCCTGGCAGAACGCCAAACGGAATCTGGGGTGTTCAGCAAAAACACACACAACTGAAACCCAGCTGGGCTCAGAGCCCAGAACACAGTCGCATGAAGGCAAACATGAGACAGACAAAGCGAGGACAAGAGAAGGGGGGTGCAACAAGGAGCGGAGGAAGGGGCGGGCCACCCCCAATCCATCACGCGCCCGTCCTGCTCTGTCACCCCTTGTGACCGCAGGCAAGGTCCCCAAGTCCCCTCACTCCCCTCCGGGAGACAAGCCGGTGAGCCTGGTGGGCCGGGCTCTCCATGGTCCAGGCGCCTCCCAGTCCGTGACAACGAAGCAGCGAGGCCTCTCGTCGGGTGGCCGGCTGGTGTGATGGCGACGTGACAGGTGGGGGGGGGCACGGGGCCTGGGCGCGCATTCCCGCTGTTCTGGGGGGACGCCCAGGCTCGACCCTGGGGCACAGACCGCCTCGTCCCTCGGGGGAGAGGTCGTGGGACATGGAAACGTCAGCACGTGCGTACACGAACGCCGTGACTCCCTCTGCCCTGCCGCACCGGAAGGGCTGGCCAAGCCATGGCGCGGCCCCCCCTCCGGCGTCTCTCCTTCCTACGCAGCACTTGCTCGGGGGCGACCCCACTCACCTGCCCGGTCTAGCAAAGCGGGGGGCGGTGAGCCCGCCTCCCCTCCCAGCAGGGCACGGGGGCCGGATGGGCTGGGGGCCCGAGCCCCGGCCACACATGGGGCTGCCTGCAGGCTCCGCAGCACCTGTCTCCTTCGGGGCCCTGTGAGCACGCTGACTGCAGCAGAGGGGACCCCAGGACTCCTGCGGCCCCTGGCCTCTGACCCCGGCATCGCGGGCAAGGCCTGCCCAACCACCCGACGCGTCCGCCTGCTCCCCGCCACCACCAGCCTTTCCCTGTGCCTCGGAGCCCTCGCTCCAGTGGGACTCCCCGAAGGAGCCGATTCTTTTCACTACATTAACATAAAGCTCTCAGGCGGGTAAGCAGCGAGGTAAATAAGTAGGACAGGCTGTTGTTGTTAATGAGGTATCTGCCATAGGAACGAAATCCAGGTTGCGATCTGCCTCTGGTCCCCGTGGGTGGGCGTAGAGGCAGGAAAAAGAAACCCCAAAACACAGCCAGCTGTCAGGCACCCAGTACCACTGCGCGTGGCGGCGCGCAGTCTTGCGATCCGCTTTTCACTTACCTGGGCCCCCGTGGCCTGATTGATTTCCGTGGGGTGAGACCGTTTAAAAAAACGTTCAGACTCAAAACGATTCAGAATTATGTTTCACACGGCATGTATTTCTCGTCATCTGATTTTCAGAAGTTTTCATACTATTGCTCTAACCCGCCCAGGTTTCAAAAGCTTGTACAACACATAACACAGCCTCAAAGAATGTACTTCTGCCGCCTTCTGACCCCACAAACCCCCTCATCAAACGGGTAAGAAAAGGTCGCATGGCGCGCCTGTGCGCTGGAATTAAGGAGCCTGCCCTGCCCGGTCCGGCCCGACCCGGGGAGCCTTCTCCGCCACCCCCCGCGCCGGACGGCCGTGGCAGGGGCCGCGTGTCCACGTCCCACTTGATGTGGGAACAAACATGACAAACTGGCCTCCTTTGCCAAGCTCCTCTCTCGGCGTTGAGGGTTGTCTGGGCGCTCACGGGTGATGTGTTCCTCTCTCCGACGGTATCTCCTGAGCTCGATGCTTCAGTAACATCTTTTCATTTGTTTTTAAGTTTATATTCTTTTTTGGGAAATATGTCAAATTAATATAATATAATGTAATATAATATAATGTAATATATATATAAACAATATTTTATGTATATGTAAACCTGATCACAACAAAGAGAAAATTAACTACTGTGTATCCACTCTCAGCGTACGCCCTCCCTGATCCGCAGGAGCTATGATAATAAATACTTGTTGTTTTCAGCCAAACAAATATTAAATAAGGAAACAACTCCCTTTGGCTGCCCGCAGGGGGCATGCCAGGACACAGGGTCCTCTAGCTGCAGATATGCCAGGGTACGCTCACGGGTCACATTCACCAGCCTACAACAATGACAGGGAACATTCAAGAGCTGCCTGGACCACATACCCGCCAGAGCGCTGTCTGCTTAGGAACCAAAGGCTCTGCGCCCCCAATTGCTGCTCCGGCTCACTCCGCCTAAGGTCTCGACAGACACGAAGAGCATCTTTTGTTCCTCTATCCACGCCCTGGAGAAGCGGAACTTGGGGGACTCGAGCCTGTCCCTTGTGCACGGGCAGGCGGCACACCCCGCCTAGAGGCCATCGCCTCATTTACACAGAGCAGGATTCGGGTCTCGTTGAGGCTTCTTCACGTGGAGTCTGGTCTCCAAGTTCAGAAGTCTATGGAAACTTGTATGTTCGACTTTGTATACACGCGTTGTAGATGTTAGAGTGTAGGAAGGATCCCTAAATTTGACCCGTTAAGAATTCTGGACTAAACAACTTCCGGAGTCCGTCTAAGCCGTGAGAGTTTACAGATGACGTTTTGCGATGAAATGCCACGTCGGCATGTCCACGGAGCCCACCCATTCATCCGTCTGCTGCTCCCTCTCCTGGTCTTCGCTTACCCGGAGCCCAAGGTGTCCGGGGTGTTCCATCACGACGGAGCACAGGTTGCCCCGAAATAAGCCGCGGGCCTTATTTCTGTATGTTGTCACCTCTTATCAAGACCCCCCCCTTCCCCTGCAACACAGCGTGGCCTCTGCTTAGCTTCACTCATTACATGTGCAGGGACGCTCTTTCCAAAGAAAGTCATATTCTACAGACCTGGCTGGACGTGCGTGTTAGAAGAGACACTAGTCAACCCACTGTGACGCCTGCGTGGACAGTGAGATGCCTTATCCGCCACGACCCTCATTATCAAAGGGCTGCCCACAGAGCCACGCGTCTCTCTCTAAGCTCGCGCATCCCTGCAAAACGGAAACAGCAGCTGGAGACCTTCGTGTCCCTGAGTCCCCGTCCTGGGAGAGGACGGCGAGCATCCTGCTTTCTCAGCACGCGCCCTCCCGCTTTCTTCAGGAAATAGCTTTCTGGGGCGGATCTGGCTGGTCAGTGGGTCGATCTGCACTTCAACTTCAAAGCCCCGAGGACACGTCCAAAGCCCGGGATTAGGAGGGTAATGCTGTTTTTGATTTACTCCCAGGGGAGATTTCCATCTTTAATAAAAATAAATAAATAAAGGCTCGTAGGTGCTCAGGAAGAAAAAAGGCGAAAAACAGGTCTGGTCAGTTTTAGCTTCTGATTCAGATCTAAACCCGACAGTTCCAACAAACGAGAGAGTCCTGCGCTCTCAGCCCGACGCTGCGGAGGCTGCAGGGAGCGCCCGCGGCGGCAGGGGCTGCGGGCGCTGCAGGCTTGGTGCCAGGCCGCGCTGGGGGACACGCTGCGTCCAGGCAGGGACGTGCCCTGCCGAAGTGGCCGCTTCTCCGGGGATGCGACGTCCGAAGGGGCCCCCAGATGCTCAGATCGGTCTCACAGGCGCCTGTCACCCCTTTGCTCTCCCACGTGGCCTTCGCATTTTTAACAACTTGGTTGTGGCATGAAAGGCCATGCCTGCTCTTTGATAAGAAATTGAGGTGCACTTCGTTTTTGACATCCTTTTGAAGGTCAGTAAACCAGTGCCCATTTACCCCCATGTGCCAGCGACGTGTTGGGGAGGCCATGAGCAAAATAGAGACTGTGCTCCCGCAGATGCTACTGCTGAGGTCGCGTGGCGAGGCGGCTGGCTGCGACAATGGCCTCCCCGCCCCCTCCGATTCCCAGTTCTGCTTTCGCCGCCTCCTGGCATCTCTTCATTGGAGTCAAAACTTAAAACTTGAGGAAGCGCTCACTCTTCAGTGAGCAGGTGAGGGGAGAAGAGGGGTTCGTTTCGGGTGCTCGCTGCTAACACGAGGACTAAACAATCTCTTTAAGATAAGGAAGACATCACAGCAAGTTTAACTGAAATATTTCCTATAGAAAACAAAGCAAAATGTCTTGTCTGATTTATTCACTTTAAATAATTATGGAACAACTGCTTTAATAAGTCCAGCCGTGGAGATCGCGATAAGCAAATAGGACGGCGCCCGCTGACCCAGACGTCCAGCTGCTGCGGGAGAGGGAGGTGGGGAGTCCTTCTCCTGTGGAAGCTGACGCTACTCATACTCATAGAAACACCCACGGACACACAGGGCTGTTGGGATAGAGAGGAAGTAAACAGGCGGGCGGGCTGGTGCCAGTCACCACGCGGGGCCCGCCCCAGTGCAGAGGGCCTCGACGACGGAATTACGGGGCTGTGCGCGCCCCGATTTCATGCTCCAACGCCGTGACATGGGGCTCCGGCGTCAGGGCCGAGGGTGGGTCTCCCACATGGGGACGACAGCGGGCAAGGTCTCCTGTCGCCGCCGAGCCCTGGGTCCCCCAAAATGGCTGAGCACCACTGGTCTCTTCCCTCGTCTGAGAAAGTTTGAGAGCTTTCTCCCCAGGTCACTTAAAAAACATCAACAGGATGCGTCCCATTCCATCTGAAACCACCTTCTACCGGTCCCACGTGCTGAAGAGAAACCCAAGCCGGCGCCCAGCGGGCGAGGGGGAGGGCGCGGGCGCCTGGAGCCCTGCTCTTCTCACGCGATCGGCGTCTCACCCCGCGCCTCTCTCGGCTGTGGGAGTTACCGTGCGCAGAGCCGTCCCGGCGCGGAGCCCGTTGCGGTCTAAGTGCCCCATAAATAGCGCCCCGCGAGGAATTCATCTTTCAGTGTGGTCTGAGGGAGGCATTAAACCTGCTTTGCTAAACTCAGGCCAACTTAGCCCAACATTCATTAACGAGTCATACACTTCCCCACTGATTTTTTTTAATTAACTAATTTTTCCCCACTGATTCCTTAATTCAAAGTTTTAACTTGCAAAAATAAAATACGGTCATAAAAACTTCAAATAATGCAACCACAGAGAAGGAAGCAAAAGTTTTTGTAATTCCCCCCAAAGGAATTCTATACCTGTCTCCTAAAATATGTTCATGTGTGTTTAAATACATTTAGTTACAACACTACACATGTGTACGTATACGTATGTAATTTTTTATTTTTTCATATGTTGGACTGAATTATATATATCATTTTGTGATTTTGTCACTCAATAGTATATCTTAAAACCTCTCCTAAAACAATGAATACATATCCACATTACTCTTTTTAACATCTTCTAATATATGTATATATGTATTGACATATATTTTAAAAGTAACCCATATTTATCATAAAAATCCCAAACAGTCATGGAAGTTGTTAAGTGAAAACTAAAGTCTGTTTAAACTCTAAATTCCTATTTCCACACCCCACAGCTAAGCGCTTTAAGTAGAAAGCCATGTCAAACTATGTCACAAAACTATAATAATCAAAACAGATTGGTACTGGCATACAAGCAGACACATAGATCAATGGAACACAATAGAGAGCCCACATATACATCATCAATTAATTTATGACAAAGGAGCCAAGAAAATACAATGGGGAAAGAACAGCCTCTCCAATCAATCATGTTGGGAAAACTGGAGAGCCACATGCAGCAGATGAAACTGGACTGCTGTCTTACACCATCCAGAAAAATCAACTCCAAGTGGGTTAAAGACTTAAACATAAGACCTTCACCCAAAAAACTCCTAGAAGAAAATGTAGGCTATAAGCTCTCTGACAATGGTTTGGTCACGACTTTTTGAATCCCACAAACTAAAAATAGGATTACCACATTATCATGTGATCCAGCAATTCAACGTCGGGGCATATACCTAAAAAAAGTTGAAATCGGGGTCTCAAACAAACACCTTTACACCCACATTCACAGCAGCAACATCCTAACAGCCGAAATGTAGAAGCCACCAAGCGTCCACTGACAGATGAAAGAATTAACAAAGGATTCATACAATACAGTATTATCCAGCCTTAAAAAAGGGAAGAAAGCTCTGGTAAAAGCTAAAACACAAATGAACCTTGGAGACATTGTGCTAAGTGAAATACACCAGGCGCGCGCGTGCGCGCACACGTTCACGTGCGCCCACGCGCACACACACGCGCACACCCCCTCCCCAATACTCTCGAACTGCACATGCATGCGGTACCCAGAACTACTCCATTTCAGGGGACAGGAAGTAAATGGAGGCGGCCAAGGGCGGGTAGAGCGGGGGGCGGGGAGACGGGGTTTAACAGACACGACGTTTGAACCTGGAAAGAGGAAAGGGCCCTGGAGACGGACGGCACCGGTCACCGCACAACCAGGCAAACGCACTGCAGCGCCACAGACTGGGCGCCTAAAAATGGCTGAAGTGGTCAACTTTGTTACGCATAACGCACCACCCCAATAAAGAAAATTTTAAATTCCTAAGAAAAGAAATGGGCGATGGCGAGGAATAGAATCCCTAAGGAAAGGCAGATGTCTAGAAGCATGAAAACATGCCTCAGTTTTACTAACAAAAGCCATACATATTTCAAAGCAACTTCACTGAGGTACACTTTATGCGCCACGAAGCGGTTCGTGGTTTTAGTACATTGACAGAGCCACCACCAGCGCTCTCCACGTTTTAGGACATTTGTGTCACCTCCATAAAAACCCTATCGCAACTCGGGCACTCACTGCCCGCCGTCCCCCCAGTCCTCGGCCGCTCGTCTATTCCCTGCCCCCACGGATGTGCCCACGGTGTTCAGACGGGATCGCACTCCCTGCTCCCTGAGTCTGCCTTCTTTCCCTTAGCTGAGAAAAACCCAGGAGCCAACACCCTATTTTTAAGCCTCACATCTAAACTATGTTCTATAAATCTCTGCTCTGCAGCTTGAGAATCATTATAAATATCCTCGGCCCTTTACTTCATTTTTGGAAGTAGCATCTGTCATGAGGTTTTTCTTCTGTGTTTGAAAACTTGACTTCTGAGCCATGGGAATAACTTTCATGGATCAAAACGGCAAGCGTTTTTTGGCTTGAGAGAGCCCTCGAGAGGCGGCTGCTCTCTGGGCGCTGCGGGAGCTCCGCGCGGGTGAGCTGCCGGCCAAAGAGCGCCCGGGAAGGGCCTCGTTCCAGCTGCCGCATTGCTGGCCCGTCAGGGCTCTGGGCCCCTCCCCGGACCAGTGCCGCCCGTGTCCCCACCTCAAGTTTCTGTGACACGCAAGCTCCAGCCAGGTCCTGTAGAGCCTCCTCCAGGATGGCCAAGGCCCTTGTCACCTGGCACGGAATTCTTCTAACGTGAATGCATTCTGTCACCCGAATGCATGGACCCCGGAGCGGAACGGTCAGCCTCATCTGTCCTCCAGGGTTTGGCGCCTCTCGCCTGTGCGTGAGGAGGATGGGCCACCGTTGGAGAAAACCTCCTGTCCCCACCCGGTCCAGGACGCACAGCTTAGCGGATGCCAGTTCCTCCTCCGCAGGCAGTGGAGTCAGCGCGGCTGTGGGTCCCGAGAGCATCCTGGCCAAACGGTGAAACTGGCCGTGACTGTTGTTCAAAACAGCAGGTCAAGACCCATTAGAGGGCTGGGAAATTGGTTTAGTCGTTTACAACTTGTGGGATTTTGGGGGGAGGGGAGCACAGGAAATAATATAGAAACGAAATCAGAGTGCAGTGCATGTAATGAGGATAATAATTATTTTGTAAAATGTTTCATCTATTTTCGTATGAATAAATCACAATGCGTTTGTTAGGGTGGGTCTCCATCAACAACCTTTGAAAGTGGCTGTTCTGCCCTTACTGCACACTGACCTGTGGCAAAGCAGGGGGCGGGCTCACGCTACAGCAGAAACGGGGTGTCCTTACAGCAAACAAAACAGTGTGGTCTCCCACTTGATATCCCAGTGAGTCATTCTCGGCCCGGCCCAAGCCAGAAGCCACGGAGAGGTCGCCCGCAGGGTGGGGAGCGGGGGGCGGGGGGTGACCTCTCTTTACTAGGTGATGGAGCTGGAAACCCCGAGAGTTCACCGGACCCTGCGGAGGTGCAGCGTGGGGCTTGGCGCGCTGCCACCGGGGCCTCGGAAGGCTTGTGTCGGAGGCAGAGGGCGTGGTCCAGGCCGTCCTGCCAAGGGAGCGGAGCGGAGCGGCCGTTTCCAGGTCATTCGGCTCCTGGAAGGGCAGGGCAAGAAAGCAGCCCGTCGGGCGCAGGCCTCCTGCTCCTTCCATGGCGCTGTCCTGCTGGAGGCGGAGCCTTCCCGAGGAGCGGACAGGGGCCAGGGAGGAAGCCGGGGAGGGCGGGAGACCCGCAGGGAAACGCAGTCCCGCAAGGAAACCTGAGCCCCCGACAGCCCTCCGTCCTGGGGAAGAAGGCTGCGCTTCAGGTGCCACATCCGGCAGAGACTGTCACAAGGTGACCACGCGTGAGGCAGAAGGCCTGGGGACAGTCCTGACTCTTCCTCGACTTGGGAAAGGCCCAGGGGGACGGGGCCCTCGGAGGGTCGCATGCGGCCCGGGTTACAATCAGGGCCCCAAGTCCCAGCAGCCTGACTCCTGCTCTGCCGTTTTTTCCATAAAGAGGGATTAAAACGAACAACAGAATGTCCCAGAGGCACCGGGGGAGGGGAGGGCGGCCGGCTTGCCAGAAGCTCCCCTGGGAAAGCAGCCGGCGGCTCAGGACGGCAGGCTCCCCCGGGCGCGCCCCTCGGCGGCACCCGCGCTCTCCCAGGACCGAGACCGCGCCCTCTGGCAAGCGCACCTACCTTCTGATGGGCTCCAGCGCGGAGCTGACGCCTGGCTGCTCGGTGCTGGAGCTTTGGGTCACGTCCTCCCTCCCCGACATTTTTCTTCCGAGTTCCCGGGTGCTCACTGCCTACGGCCAGAAGAACAGAGCCCCCCGAGGCCGGCTGGGCTTGGGAGAGCCTTTCGGGGGAGCACGTGTGCGGGGACACAGCGACCGGTGCCGGCGGGCGCGGGGCGCTCGCTGTGTCCTTAGGCGGCGAGGATGCCCACGCAGGAGTCGGCAGACGGGACGCTCAGGCACTCCCAGTGGGCGGCCCGCGTGCGTGGCGGGGGAGGCCGCAGCCGAGCCGGGGGGCCCCCCCGCCCCACCCCGTGCAGACCAGGGCGTGACGGCCGGCCCTCCCGGGGCGTTCTGTGGAGCCCGCCGGGCACCCCTGGCAGCCAGAGGCCCGGCGCCGGGCCGGGGGACGGCACGGCCCAGCACGCGCTGGCGGCGCCGGACGGTGAGCGACCCGTGTGCACAGCCGTTGTCCCCGGGAAGCCCAGGGAGTGGCCTCGCGGGCGGGAGAGGCCGAGCTGCAAGGCGCAGGGGCCTGCTGTCCACCCCTCGCGGGGCCTTTTTTCTGGGAAGCCAGTTTTGAGACCCCCACAGGCAAGTCACTCACCCAGCGCCCCCAACCGTGAGGTGGCAGCATTAGTAGCCTCCTCCTTCTTACTGAAATATTTTGAATATATGTAATACTTCTACCAACGTATCGCAATACAAAATTTATGAGGGAGAAAACAGTATTCCTGAAGCGGATTCGTCCCTTCTCCGTCTCAAAGCCACTCGCTACGTCTCCCTGGTACAAACACAGACTAATCCATGAGCTCCCATCTGGAGATGGTCCGCACGTGCGCAAGCAAGCACGTATTTACCTACTACGCACTTTAAAATGACACCTGAGTGTCTAGCTTTGGCCATTTCACCAGGCATGGAGGTGAAGTCTGCATAGCGGTCCCCAACCTCTTTGGCACCAAGGACCAGTTTCGTGGAAGACAGTTTTGCCGCAGACCGGGGTGCAGGGGGATGGTTTCGGGATGATTCCAGTGCATGACGTTCCAGCTCACCTCCTGCTGGGCAGCCCGGGTCCTAAGAGGCCGGCCCCGAGGTGGGGGACCTCTGCAAAGCACCCGGCTCGTGGTCAGAGCATTAGGGGTTCTTCAAAGCACTTTCCAGAGTCCCTCGTGAAAGGCGGGGTTCGCCGGGGCTCTAACTCAAGGAGCAGAGGCAGGGCGGAAGGCATGCGGGCGGGGGGGCGGTGCCAGACCCTGACAGCGCGCTCGGCGGCCGTGTCCGGGGCTCTGAGGGTCTGAGGGCGTGGCCGTCTGTTCCCCCTCTCCCGCCGCCAGCCCGTCATCAGTCACCGTGTGCAGCGACGCATGCAGGGCTTCCTGTGGCAGGACCCCGCGGTGGAAGGGGCACCTTGGGCCAGACAAGGTTGGGGATGGAAAACCGGCTGCCAGCTCTTCATTTCCAGGGAAGTGGTCGCGAGGGAAATGTAGGTCGACCTTGGAAGGGGGAATTTTTCTTAAGATTACTGTATTTTGCCATGTATAACGCACACTTTTTTCCCCAAAAATTTCTGAGGGAAAAATACAGGTGTGCATGATACATGGGTATAATGGTTACAAACCATGGGTACAGGAGTCCTGCGTAAAACAAGCACAAAAACGTAGGCGCACGTTATACACAGCAAGATACGGTGACATTAAATGAAGAGACACCACTGAATTCAACACAATGAACTAAAAATCTCAAGAGATGCTCAGACACAAATACAGCCTTAAACCTACGGCACATTCGAGCTGGAAAGCCTCTCTGTATGGATGAGTTAAGGCTCCTGATTCTACCTTCCCTTCTCTTCATGCCCCTTGACGTGTAATCTTTTGATTTTTCCCACTAGCGGCAGAATACGTCTACTCCACCACCCCTCAGACATGCTTTGGCCAAAAGAACGTAAAAACTGAGAGGGACAACTGCTCCCTGCCCGGCGGCTTCCTCGCTGCTCCGCACGACACTCCGAGTGACGCCCTGGCCTCAGGACCCCTGCCCTGGAGGTGCCCCCGACCCCAATCTTCCCAGACGCTCACATGGTTCATAACCTGACCTCATTCAGTCACCTCCTCAGACGCCCACCTCCCCGGAGACGTGCCCCAGGCTCCCTGCCGAAAAGAGCGTGTCGTTCCGCCCCGCGCCCGCCGCACTCTCTTGAGAGCCCTTGCGCACGTCGGACATGCGTGGGCCTGCGTGTGTGCTCATGTCTCCCTCCCCGCGAAGGCGGGCGCTGGACATGTTTCGGTTCGGTTCAGCGCCCCCGGCCCCGCTCTCCGTGCCCGGAACCTGGAGGGCAGCCCTGAGGGCTTGCTGAGAATGGTTACAAATAGGAGCCCCAACGTGCGTCCAGGTTTCCTCTGCTTCAGGCCGGAGGTGGGTGCCTTGGAACACAAGGACTGCACGTCAGCCCCAGGGTTATTACCACTGACCCATCCTTAAGAAACATGAGAATAAGGAAGTTTAAGAAGGCATCGAAGGTCACGTAGGTAGTAAGTTCCAAAACCAGGAGCAGAACGCAGACTTCTTCAGCCCCAGTTCACGCTTTCTCCGAACGCCGAGAGTGAGCTGGGTCGGGGTGACAGCACGTCCTGAGCCCACAGCCCTCTCGCCGGGGCCCCTCGCTCAGACATAGTGGCCGCGCAGCGGGGTAGCCTAGGGGGTTGACGGCCCCCAAGCGCGTGGCCAGGAGGAAAATAAAAATCACTCCACTTCTTTGGCCATAGTTTTCTTGCCTGTGAAGTGACGGGTTCCGCCACACGGCTCAGGAGAGCCCTCCAGGGCTTGCCACGTCCCCTGGAGGCCAGACCGGACTTGCTCTACGGCCACAGGTGGCAGAACCGCCAGGGGCACGTTGACAAGGGCCCAACTCATGTCAACACAAGCCTGATTTCCGACAAGCACAGCTTCCTGCATGGCGACAGGTCTGTGTCACTGTAAGGTCCACGCTAATCTCTGGGCAATGTCTGGAGAGCGTCCTTCCTTGTGCGTCGGTGGGACATGGAAATGTCTGCGTGTCCCACTGCCTCTGCGACGCTCTGCCTGCGTTGGGTGCCCTGTCGATGACTAATCGCGCCTCTCTGCTGTCCTACCATGGCACAGAGAAATGGCTCGTCTCGAAGTCGTCCTGAGACCCGGTCAGTTACTGGGCCTCAGCAGGTGTGAGGAGGAGTCCCGGCACCCAGCCGAGCCCTGTCCTTTGTCACCTGGCCTGCGCATCCTGCGAGCAGGAGGGAGAGCTGCACCCACAGGAGGCACGGCCGGCTCGGGTCCCAGCAGGTGGCTCTATCGCCCCCTCCCCCAAGAGGGTCCGCAGTTAAAGGTCCTGAGGGGCGGTCAGTGAGCAGCAGGGGAAGCCTCAGGCTGTTTGCGCACAAACGAGCACTCATCTCCCTCTGCTTGGAGAGGAGGCTGTCGCTGAGGACCAAGCGGGGTTTTCTAGTGCAAGCCTGAATCCTCTGCGGGCCTGAACCGTTCTCCTGCTGCTTCTGCTTCCAGAAATGAACAAAACGCCACCCGAGCGTGGGCTGCGCGAGGAGCGGGCAGCCCAGATCTCCGCACAGTGGACTGGACCTCGTGTCGCCTTGAACTCATGCCCTTGCTGCCGCCTGCCCGCAAATCGACGTTCTGGGGGACAAGGGCCGAGAACCGCGTCGACGGTGCTCAGAAGCCAGGACTTGTAAGCGCTGCCCTCGCCTGTTCCGCGGGGACGCTGGCAGAAGCGCGCCCTCCCTTCCCAGAGTCACTTCCCAATGGCGGCATCGCCATCGCTGACGCTCTTTAAGAAACACTATCAATACTTAGGTTTGGCTCCGCAGGGCGAAGAGACGCAAAGGGGAGGACACAGTTATCCCGCTTCGGAGGGACCGAGGGGAGAGCGCACAGGAGGACGGGGCGCGGTGCCCCCTCGTGATGGGGCTCAGCAGGGGTGGGGCCCGAGCCAGAAGTCTCAGTCACGCTGCAGCGCCAGCCGCGGGACCCGCCTCCCAGGCCTCGCGGGCCTCCCCGGCGCTGCTGGAAGTGGGCGCGCAGTCCGACCACACGTCGCCCCAGCACCCGCCGCCCTCATTTCCCGTCTGGGCCATTGAGGAAGTACTTTGACTTTTTCTTCTCTGTGTGGAAAACACATACAGGCCCAAAGCATGGAAACATGAATCTGCACCGACCGATTGGAACGTGCGCCGCGGAGTCCATGGCAGCCAAAGGCCTTGGCGCTGGTGGCGTATCAGACCAGCCTCCTCCCTGAGCCCACGTGAGACTCGGCGCCGGCGGTGACAGCACCCCCGTACCGAGGGGCACCTGGGAGCTTCCTGCCACCCACGAACCTGTGTGACAGGCCCTCTTGCCACGTACGCCAGACCCTTTAGGTCGGTTTGTTTTAGCGCTTGTGGTAAAATGAGGCTCCTCTGCTCACTGTCTTCACGGAAAAACTCCTTCAGTGTCTTTCCTGCAAGTGATGAAAGGGAGTAAACCCAACAGGGAGCCTCTCCGCCACCAGCGACTGCGGTGCCCTTGGACGTGCGCCCGGCCGGGCGCCGGAGCTGAGGGCGCTGCCCTTGGCCGCGGCGGGGGCGTGGAGGGGCGCCCTCCGTGGTGACCGGCCGTGGAAGGCAGCCTCCCCAGCCAAGCTTCTCATACACCGAAAACACTGCCGTCACCCACACCGACATGCAAATAAAGCCCCTTTTACTGCAAAATCTTTATTACAACATCATACGCCTGTAATTCTGGAACATGGCAGTATCACACTCAGGCCCACCCTAGGACGTTTTAGGTGAAACGTTCACACTGAAACTATGGATCAGGACACCCATCTCTATCCTGCCGACCGCACCCCGGCGGCCTCTGTCGCGCCGGACCCGGCAGCCACGTGGCTCTGGGCTCTGACAGACTCGACACCAAGACGCAGAACGGCCTGGGCAGGGAGCCCGCTCTGCCTGCTGGTCTTTAATCGGCTGTCATTGGGCTCCACTGTCTCAAATGGGTGGGTCCCACATAACAGCATCTTGCCATTAACCTCGAAGTGTCAAACCATGTTCTTCCAGATGGAACACTTAATACAGTATTTCAGTGTGCAGAGTAGATACACAGGAAGGCTGGAATGCGAAGTTGGCATGAATTCGAGACTTGGAAGAAGTTACTCACCACATGTCTGGTCGTGCACGGCTGGCGACTTCCACTCAAGCGACATTTGTCCACTCACTCGCTTTTCTGAGTACTTTATAAAACACGCCGAGTATGCAGATGGATGGTAACAGTAAAAAATAAGTGCTCTGCGAGTTCGCGATGCTTCTATTACACAAAGGTCTTCCAAGGGGCTTCTGAGAGAGAGGGGAGGGGGTCCATGGGCTCGTTCCGCCCCACAGCCTGGACGCTTGTTTTGAAGGCTAGCAGGGCCGGTCCTGGGTGTCATACACCATAACCGTGACGCTCGGTGGTGCGATGTCGAAATACTGCGTAGTGGCGGGTGAAAAGCTGTCGCCCCCAGTTCCTCCCACCCCTGCCCCCACAGCCCCAGGGCACCCCCAGTCCAGCAAGCCCCTCGACTGGGCCCTCCGGACCCCAAAGCCCTTTGCTCCCACTGGACGGCAGCTGCACCCCCGAGCGCTGCGCGCGCCCCCGCGGGCCACGGCCGCCCTCCTCCCGCCCCCTGCGCCGCCCTGAGTGCCTCCCGCTGCCCGCCGGTGCGGGGAGCGCCAGGGGCTCGCCCCCGGGCAAGAGCGGCTGAGGTTCTAACCGCTGCGTCTCTCTCCGGGGGCGGGGGGCGAGGAAGGACAGGCCGATGGCTGTCACACTTCGGTTTTCGCTCCGCTGCGTGCCGCTCTCCCATCAGGCACCGGGGAGACACAGGGGTTGTGGGAACACTCTCCAGGTCTCACTAAGGCGGTCAGCCCTGGGGCCCCACCTGGGATCGGCTGAATCGGAAATTCGGGGAGGCGGGTCCTGCGATCGGTTTTAGTAAGGCCTCCAGGTGGCTTGGTGCACGTGAACATTCCAGAACCACTGCGTTCGAGTTCTCCAGCCACGGGGCACATGAACATCGCCTGGGAGCTCTGTCCGCTTTCTGGCCAGCGCTGCCTGCCCATCACATCGGAATGGCTGGGGGTGGGGGTGGGGGTGAGGTAGGTACCAGTTACCTTCAGATTCCCTGAGGGACTGCCAAGTTCAAGTCTGAGGGCCTTATGTCTCAATGTCCCTGCCACTTGGGGAGACCCAAGCCCACAATTTTTATTCTTGCTGGCAATCCCTTCAAAGTCGGCCCCCGGGGGGGGAGGGGAAGGCAAAACTGGAGAAGGGTCCCCAAGAACTCGAGCCCCACAGTGCTTCCCCCTCCGGCACCCCCGGCTCAGCAGGCCGGCCTCTCCCTGCAGGTCCCGACCGCGCCCCTCTCGTCGCCCCCTCCAGAGCGTCCACCCCGGCAGCGTTCACGGTGTCTGCGTTGGCCATCCACCTGCCCCGCGGGGCTGGAGCCAGGGCGGGGGACAGCGGCGTTGTCCTGCGGTTCCCCGGTGCCTCGGGGGCAACCCGGCGAGAGCCCGGGACATGGTCAGCACTGAGCGCTGGCTGACTGGGTACATTTCGACATCGCTGTGCTGGGAAAGGACAGCTGAGGTCCTTCCGCAGCCACGGTGCATCACCGCCCCGGCTGCCCCGAATCACCCCAGAGAACGTGTCCCCGGACACAGCAGTGACTCAAACCCACCTTTAACGCCGCAGCATCCTAAACAGAGTCAATATTCTGAGTTTTCACTTCATCTGAAGAGCAAGTAGGTGAGTCCCCTGATACTTTCTCAAGTTCAGCCCCTTCAGAGTGATGAGAGGCCCCCTTCTAACGCCCCACATTAGACAAGACGGCCGTTGTTGGGAGACCCGAGTCACCTTGGCCTGTGTCCCCGGTTCCCACTTACAAGGCCCCGCGGGCGGTTCTCCTGGCGTGGCCACAGCGATTCATCTCAGAAGAACCACCCGTGGGTCATCTATCAGAAGCGGGTGGGAAGTATCTCATTTATTACCTGCCATCTTTTTTCCTTAAAAACTCATTTTTCATTAAATCACCGACACCCGTAGAAGTTAATAAATTCACCCAAGCACTGCGTCCGCGAGAATTAGATCATAAAGTTCAGTCCGTAAGGGTGTGATTCACTCTTCCGAGTGATAAGGAAAACATCGGCAGTAATGAACCCACAAAGGCGCTGGTGCGCGCCGAGCCTGGGTGTGCCGCCCTTCTCCTACCGCCTCGCCCTGCTTCGCGGGACCGGCCGACACAAAACGTTTCCTCTGAGGGGTTCCATCCATTTTCCAACACCAACACGACAAAATGCAACAACAAACAGCAAAGCGCTTAACCCCTTGCAAGAACGAGGCGTGCGCTGTAGCCAGGAACCCCCTGGGGGGGCCTCCACAGTCCCAGCACCTTCACACCCTGCGCTCTCGTTCTGTTACCATTTAGTTTTCAAGTGACAAAGGCGCTGTTGGGCGTCCCTAAGTCAGCGTCGGGATCCCCACTGGCTACTCAGACGGGAGGCCACACTGCCCCCCTCCCCCCGCCCCAGGGCTCCGGAAGCTTCCCGCCAAGTCTGCTCTCCGAGACGCGCTGAGCACGCGTTCCCCGTGAAAGACGAGGAAAAGAGCAGGGAGCAGATGCCCGCCACCCGCGTTCTAAGGGCCTGGGGCAGAGACGAGCCGACGAATTTAATTTCAGAGGAGAAAGCCCAGCCCCATGCCTGCTCACGGCACGTAGACGCCTTTCTAGTTTAACAGAAGAAACCCGTGAGAAGAAGATGGGCTCCCAGATGTAAAAGTATCTTGAAAACCGAAATACCTGGTCCGGGAAGGGGCCGACGCCTGACTTGGTTTGTAAGAATCTCGTCAACAGCGTCCTCCCTGCCTGCGTTCGGAAGTCCACCATGGGTCAGCGCACAGACGGGCAGCGCGGTTCCCTCCACGGGCCCCTTCCTGAGGTCGTCTCTCCAGCAGCCGCGGCTTCCCGGCAGCAGAGGACGCTGGGAGCCTGGGGCGCTTCCCGCGCCAGGTGCTGACAGTGCGCAGGCCCACGCACACCTGCGTGCGGCGGGCCCACCCGCACCTGGGGAGGCGCCGCGGCGGGAGGCGCCCCCGCGCAGCCGAGCCGGCGAGCCCGGCCCTGCGGTGGCTTCTCGCCCCCGCTCTGGGGCCGCCGGCCTGCAGCCCCGTGGCAGATGGCGACCCTTCTCCCGCTCGCTATAATCCCTCGGGACTCAAACTGCCGTGCCTGGACCAGCAGCACCCGCTTCACCTGGGAGCCCGATGACACGGCGGAGTCTCAGGCCCCGCCCACCGGCAGGCTCAGAACCGCTGGGTATCCAGGGCTCGGGGTGACTTTTTTGTAATCGATCGTTTTATGTAAAATATACATCACATAAACCTTACTCCCTTAACCAGTGGTATTGGCTATTTTCATGATGTGTGCAGCTCTGGCAACACCACCTCCTTAGCTCTTTCCCTCTGGCAAAACTCTGCGTTCAAAACGAACCCCGCCCCCAGCCCGGGGGACCGCCCTTCTACTTCCTGTCGGTGGCTGTGACCGCTCTGAGTGGCGCGGGGAAGGGGGCTCGCACACTTCTTGTCTTTTCCGTGACCGGTTTATTTCATTTGGCACAGAATCCCCAAGGTCCCTCCACACTGTAGCCTACGTCAGCATTTCCCCTCTCGGGCTGAATGTTACCCCATTTTGTACAAGTACCATCTTCCATCGACAGGCATTTTAGCCACTGGGAATTGCTGCCCTGAACACAGGTGTGTTCAAACGCCCCCGCAAAACCCCCTTCCCGTTGTCCGGGGCGCAAACCCAGAAGCGGAACTGCTGGGCGGTGTGCAATTCTGCGCGTGGCCCCGGGGACCGCCATGCTGGGCCCCACGGCGGCTGCGCCCGGCATGGCACGCCCTCGCCAGCAGCGCACAGCGGCTCCTGTTTCTTCACATCCCTGCCGACCCCTGTAGTTTTTGGATGTTTAGACAGCAGCCATCCTAATGAAGTAAGGCCTGCCTGTTGTCCCCTGTCCTTGGATTGCAGGGACGAGAGCCTGCTTTGTTACGCTGCAGGCCAGGACGCTGTCCTCGGTGCGCCGCCGGGGCCAGGCGCTGGTCGGCACTTGTCCCAGGGGTGCGGCCGTTCAGGAGCTCACATCGGCCATGCCAGACGCCCGAGCCGGGGGGCACGGGGGCCATGTCCAGCTGGGAGAGGAGGAAACTGAGCCTTACCAAGAGGTGGTCTCCCGAGGACGGTCACACGGCCAGGGAGGGTCGGTGGGGTTTGAAGGGCGGAGGTCCCAGCACAGCACCCCATGCCCCCTCCGGGGGCAAGTTCGCCAGCTCCCCGTTGCCACCGTGAGGCCGGAGCGCCGCCTCGGCTGCACGCGGCGTCTCTGTACCGCCCAGTTCTGCAGCGGAGCTGCCAGGCACGGAGCTGCCCCGAGGTCTCCGCTCCCCACTTCACAGGCCAAAGCCGAGGTCGCTGACCCGAGGCCCGGGAAGAGCGCCCCCGCCCAGGCTCCCGGAGGAGTCCCAGAATCCGATTTCACCTGGTGAGGGGCGGAGGTTCCTATCTTGTCATTGACCAGGGTTGTTCTAGAGGCCTCAGGGGGTCCCCTCGTTTGCGACCTCCTCAGCTTCAAAGTCGGCGACAGCGCGCCGAGCCCTTCTCCCCCGTGGAGTGGCCCTGACTTCCCCTTCGGCCTCGTGGCTGCCTTTCCCTCCTTGCGGGACCCGTGAGACCCGGCTGGACCCAGCTGGAGAGCCCAGGCCGGCCCGGTGCTCGGAGGCCCCAATCTCCATCTGCAGAGCCCCCCGGGCTGTCCTGCGCAGGGCGGACCAGGCGTCAGGCCTCGCTGTGGACTCCTTTGGGGACCTGCCTGCCCGCCCTGCCCCCAAGCTCACGCCGCTCAGCCGCGGCAACCCCTCCCTTCCTGCCACGTCCTCACGCCCCTCGGCTCTTCCTGTAGGCGCTTGCACTTGCCGCGTCCGGCTCTCTGACATTTTCCTCCGTCTCACGCTCGGCGTCGCCCTGAGATACTTCGGTGGCACTTTCGTGAGTATTTTCACCTCTGGACCCCCGTCCCGGCCTCACGTGCCGTGGCCAACGCACAACCTGTCGTCAGAAGCAGAAAGCGCTCCCCAGACGCATCTGCGGCTGAATGCTGGGCACCAAACTGCTGCTTTTTATGTGGTAGTTTATGTATGCCAAATGGATTAAAATAAAATTTAAGAATCACGAACAATACCTGGTTATAGAGGATACGATTATACAGGCATCCGTCAAAACACGTCAGTAAACTGATTTCAGAACAGAAATCAAGGGCAAACAATCCCACAGACTCACAGGGCACAGCTTTCAATGGAGAGAAATATGATTTTGAAATGAAACCTTTCAACGGTCCTGTGGAATGACAGGAATTGATTCTGGCATCAAAACTGGAATTCCCTTGCTGCTTTTAAAAACATATTAAGCAGGAGAGTGATACTAAATTTGGTCCCATGGATAGGACTTTGGAGAGAGAGAGTCTGAGTGACAAGCCACAAAGGCGCGGGTTCCCCCTCCGGGAGCGAGAACGGCCGCCTCCCCCACGGTGCCACCTGCGCCCCGAGCTCCGGAGGTGCCGTGGACAGGCTGCCGTGGGGACCGGAGGCTGCGGGCGGGGCCTGCCCGCCGTGGGGGTGGGCGCTTTATTGCACCCGCATCCACCACAGACGTGAGGGGCCCGTCCCACTGCTTCCGGACAAAACTACCCGCCACGGACCTCCCCGTGTCACCCTCAGAGCGTGGGCACGTTTCGAAAGGAGGTTTTAATAAGTTATTTGTAAAAATAACCTAGCTGTGCCTTGAGAAAAATGTCTTTTAAAATTGGGCGAGATTTTACTTCCCTGCGTCCAGCTACACAGCCCGCAGAGCTGGTAAACTGGAAGAGTGTAAGAGGGGGTTCTTGTTAAAAATTCTCACAGCGTGAATCGAGAGATTCCTCTGAGTTCGCAGGGTTAGAGTCATGGTCAAGCATCTGCAAGTGTGGCCCCGGCCGATGCGGCTCAGGTGGTTGGAGAATCGCCCCGCGCACCTGAAGGTCGCAGGCCCCATCCCTGGGCAGGCCGCATACTCAGCCCGCGGGTTCGGCCCCTGCTGGAGGCAACCAACCCGATGTCTCTCTCCAGCAACGATGTTTTTTCTTTCTCTCTCCCTCCCTCTTCCTCTCTCTCTAAAGAAAAGGGCGGGAGGGAGGCAAAGAAAACATGTCCTCAGGGGAGAATGAAAAAAATAAAGACTCTGAAAGTGCAGTAAACACCCAGGTAACCCTATTAACAGCCGCCGTGAGTGGACCGGACTCCAGAAGCGCCACCACGGGCCCCTCCCTTGGGGAAGGGGCAGCAGGACAAAGGGAGGGGACGGGGCAATGGGACCGCAGCAGCAGCAGGGTGACTTCGCCTTCAGAAGGAGAGTGTCCCGCTTTGCCTCTCCCGGCCCCTGCCCACGCCCTCCTACGGGCAGTCACGTGCCCTCGTCTGCCGTGAGCTCACGGCCGCGGCTGCCACAGGCGGCGGGCTCTCAAGCCCAGCAGTGACTCGAGTGGCTGTGCTTCCGAAGGGCTAACGAGCCACGGCACGTCCCCGGGGTCTGAGCCACGTCCCCAACACCTCCCCGCAATGGGCTTCTGCCCAAACGGACACAAGAGCCATTTGCTCTCCCCTCCTTGCAAAAGCTGGGCAGTCACCAAAAGGAGAAGGTGATAGATTGTGTTCTCGGTGAAGCGTGTTCCTCATCCTTTCAACTTGCAGATGCTCACAGAGGAAACAGCACCTACAATGGGCTAAGGATAATTTATTCAATACATGGTGCTGGGAAAATTGGACAGACACGGCAGAGACATGAAACTAGGCCACCTTCTTACACCCCACACAAAAACCAACTCAAAAATGGATCAAAGACTGGAATGTGAGACCCAAAACCATAAAAATCCTAGAAGAAAACAGAGTCAGCAAAATCTCGGATGTTGCTAGTAGAAAATTTTTATCAGATATATCCCCCTAGGCAAGGGAAACAAAATAAAAAATAAACAAATGGGACTATGTCAAACTAAATAGTTTTTGCACAGCAAAGAAAACCATCAACAAGATAAAAAGTCAACCCATAGAATGGGAGAACATATTCGCTAATACATCTGATAGGCGGTTAATATCAAAAATTTATAAAGTACTTACAAAACTCAACACAAAAACAAACAAACAAAAAACCCCAACAACCCAGTTAAAAAATGGGCAAAGGACCTGAATAGACACTTCTCCAACGAGAACACACAGATGGCCAAGAGACACATGAAAAGATGTTCAATGTCACTGATCATCAGAGAAATGCAACTTAAAACCACAATGAGGTGTTACCTCACACCAGTCAGCCTGGCCACCATCGATAAACCAACAAACAGCAAGCGCTGGCGAGGACGCGGAGACAGGGGACCCTCGTGCCCTGTGGGTGGGACTGCAGACTGAGGCAGCCACTGTGGAGGGCAGTGGGGAGAGACTTCAAAAAATTAAAAATGGATCTGCCTTTTGACCCAGCGATCCCACTTCTGGGAATATATGCAAAGGAACCCAAAACAGTAACTGGAAAGAACATGAGCACCCTCTGTTCATTGCAGCGTTATTTACAATCGCCAAGGTACGGAAGCAGCCCACGTGCCATCCGTAGATGAGCGGATAAAGCAACTATGGGACATCGACACAAAGGAACACCCCTCGGCCATAGAAAAGAAGAAACCTTTACCCTTTGCGACAGCGGGGATGGACCTGGAGAACATTGTGCTGCGTGAAATAAGCCCGTCCGAGAAAGACAAGCACCACAGGCTCTCACCCATAATAGACGCTAATGAACAAACTGAACAAACAAGGAAAATGGCGACAGACTCACAGCTGGAGAGCAGACGACCCCTGAGATGGAGGGAAGGAGCGAAGAGGGAAAAGGACTCAGGATGCGGACAAGGTTGTAGTGAGTGTGGGAGGGGAGGGGCAGAAGGGGACTAAATGGTCATGGAAAAAAAATAGAATAAAGATTCAATTAAAAAATAAAAATATAAATGCAATGATAGCAACTCAAAAAATAATCAGTCAACCCTGGAGCGGCGGCCACAGTCACGAGCCCCCACTGACGGGGCTGTCATTGAAAATCCTTGGAACGAGCTCCCCTTCAAGAGTCTTCATGGGCAAACTAGTCAAGAGCTCCAAGGGCAGGGAGCGGCCGTTTGAAGGCACAGGAGTTCACCCCAACACGGGACTGCAACGCCCTAAGGAGCTGAAGCCCATCCATTAGGTCTCGCAAGTTCCCACACGAGGCTGCTGGGGGCGAGTCTCCTCCAGGGTCTCTCCCCAGCGAGGGGATTCCTCCGCCGCCCTTTTAATGAAGTACAACACGGAACAAGGGAGCAATCCCCCGGTCTTCGCACGGCTGTGCTCACGCTCAGCTCAGGGTATGGCGCGTGCTGAGCGCCCGCTGCGTGCAAGCGCCGGGCAGGGAGGCGGGATGGGAGGCTGCGTAATTAGTAAGACAGGGAGCGGACCCCCCCGCCCCCACCAAAGGGACTCACAACCCAGCAGGAGTCTAGCAACGTGTCAATGATTCCCAGACGGAACAGAAGGCGCGGGGGTATCCCCTCCCCAGTGGGTCAAGCCCGAGATGAGTTGGGGACCGGATGGAACGGAGCCGGCACCGCGGGCCTGGCTCTGTGAGCCTGGGCGCGCTCTGTGTGTCGCTGGTCCAGCGCGTGGCTGGCTCGCCCTCGTGTCCTGGAGGCAGACCGTCCCCGGGTCCGGGTTAGTCCTGAGCAGGAGCTAAGTCCGGGTAGGAGGGGACGTGTTTAAGGCTCCTTCTCTGGGTGGGCTGCGAAAGGATTCGTTTGCAGACTCAAAAGATAGGTTCCGACGAGGTGTTTTTGTCATTCCATTCTGAATCACTGAGCAACAGAGCTGCTGGTGGGAAAGGAGGTGGCCTGTCTTTGTTCTTACCTGCGACAGGCAAGGACGGTTTTCTGTGTCCCTGCACTTTTTCTTGTTACTAACAATCGTGAAGACTGGGGATTCTTTTTCATCCGACGCCGAGTCTAATGGCAGCAGGAATGACAGGTAGAATCGATTGGTGCCACTTTCATCTTTGCCCAGTAAGTAGGTATGGTTTTTATTCTCATTGTACAGATGATGAAACTGAGGTTTAAGAAATTAAATGACTTGCCCGATCTGCCATTAAAGAGTCAGAAGCCGAGTCAAATCGTGTTGCTGACTGGAGCCTACCTGCCTACCTAGGATCATGTATTAATTTTATGTTATTGTACTGAAGCGGTAGTAGAAAAATGATACCCCGGCCTGCGATTGGCTGGGGAAAGTAAGGGACAGCCTTCACTCTGTGGCCACGGTGTCCCGGTGTCCCCTGTGGAACAAATAAACAACAAGGATAAACTCTCTGTCTGGAACCCTTCCTCATTTCTGAGCACAGGGCTTGTTTTACTACAAAGTACCTCCTTCTTTGCAACTGCCTTAGTGTCTGAAGGGCCAGTAACAATTAAGAATTCAAAAGGAAGGCCCCAGTCTGTCCCGGGTCTCTCACTTCATCCAGCGCCCTGTCCCCTTCCACACGCAGCTGATCACCAACACGCGGCCCTGGGCGCGGCTGGGGGGAAGCCAGACCCCACCCAGCAGAGAGCAGGGGGGCCAGCCCAACCCAGGTCTTGCACCGGGAGTTTTCCAGTCCCTGCTGCCTGCTCAACGCTCGCCTGAGTCCCCTCTGGGTGCGGGCTTTTTGGGAGAAGACCGATTCTCCCTGCCCGTTCTCCAAAGTGCAAAGCTGGGGGCACGGAGCCGGAGCCTGGCAGCCTCGCCTTGCAGCTCCCAACCCTCCCGGAGACACGACGCTGCCGCCTCCCGCCTGAGCGGCCAAGCCGCAGGCCCTGCCCAGACGCAGACCCTGCCCGCCGCTGTGCGTCACAGGCAAACCGGACTTGAAAACAGAACCAAGCAGTAACTTAACTCTCCAGTTTCTGAGGCTACACTTAGTAACATGCTTCTAACTCTCCGGATGAGACCTTCGTGAAGATTTTTGCCTTTTTCTGAAATTCCAAAAAACAAGGAGTTAGTTTCATACCCCGCCCGCACCGCACAAATTAACGGGCGTCCTTGTTCAGGGTAAGCAGGGAGGACTCGGTCCTAATTGGGGGGAGTCCAGAATGCTATAAAACACTTTTTCGGTCCCTCTTCAATTTATTTTAATTTTTGTCTGTCGTGCGGTCCTGAAAATTAATTTTCTGAAAGGGCAGCATATAAGTAATAATTTATATTTTATTTTTTTCCAACTAATCTATTTATGTGAGCTGCAAAGTCAAAAAGGGATAGATTACAAGCAGGCAAATGATTTCTCTTATGACGATTACTTCTTTTGATCGATAGCTCGCTTTATAAGTTATGCCTGGCGTGCCGACGGCTCATATCAAAGAAAACCCTTCAATACACCCTTTGTAACAATACGGGGGCGGGCAAAAGTAGGTTTGCAGTTGTGATCCAAATAACTCACACAGTAATTAACGAACAATACAAGAATAAGCTCTGTTCTGCGTGCTCACAACTGTACACCTGCTTTTGCCCACCCTGTCTGTTCGGTTGACTTCCCGTTACGCCAATGAGAGCATGAACCTGTTCACTGAAAGTTAATCCTCCTGGTGCGCTCTGACCCTTTCCCCTCTTATTCTGCGTTCTTATGCTGCCCTTTAAAGGAAGCCGAACTAACGGAGCGACGGGTGCCCTGCCCGGGCACGGTCGGGAGCCTTCGGGCCGCTGGAAGCGACGCGGTGAGGCTGTGTTTGTCGGGGTCCCCCCGGAGCCCCTTCCTGCGGGGTCGGCCGCTGGGAGATGGGCCTGCAGCTGACGGTCTCCTCCTCTCTATCGTGTGTCACACAAGTGCGTGTCTCCGCAGTGGGTTGACACGCAAGCCTGACTTGAACATCCGCTTTGTCTGTGAGGAGGTGGCGTCTCTAGTGAGTGTCAGCCCTGAGAACATACGATGAAACGAAGAAGAAAAACCTGCGAACAGCATGAGGAGGGGCGGGTGTCCTACCTGTGGGGCACACGGTGCTGGCAATGAAGCAAAATCCCTCTGGAGGGACAAGGACAAGCGCTCTCTCCGTCCGGCTCCCTGGCAGGGACGACACGGCTCGTGCAGGAAACGCGCACGTTTTAGGGCCCTGAACACTTAGGAGAAGTCGCAGGCATGAGAAAGAAGGCAAGACGCTTACAGGGAAGCGCAGGAAAGCATTAGCGGGGGTAGGAGATCGGCACCCCTCTCAGCGCAGCGTGGGGAAGACGGCGCCAGCCGTCGCTGGCCAAGCGGTGTGAGGGCCAGAGCCGGGCGTGGGGCCCGCCCCGCCCCTTGGCCGCCATGGGACCCTGCGTTCGCACACCCTCCCACGGGGGCCCGCTGGGGGAATTTTACAAAGCCCCTAACGTGTGTAGAAGGGTCCCGGCCACCAGGCAACCCCTCAGTCAGTGACAGCTTCAGTTATTTGTTACAGGAGGGGCCTTCTGGCCCCCAGGGCCCGTCCACCCCTGCCCTGCGTGTGCTGGGCGCTGAGGCCTTGTGGGGACAGCCACACGCAGCTGTGCAGTTGGCTGCTTTAAGCGAATTCATGGAAACATGGAAATGAGTTAGCTTTGGATGCTAATTTTTGCTTTTTTAAGCTAAAAAGGTATGTGTGTCCTAGCTATGCATCGCACGGCACGAACCTTAGGCGCCTTTTGCACGGGGCTGCGTTTCCTCAGCCTCGGCCTCCCCTAAAGCGTGAAGCGTGGACTTGCCTCCTAAGCGGCTCCTAGTAAGGTGCGCAGAGACAGCCACCGCGCAAGGCGCTTCCCCGCCCTCTACGGTTCCCTCCTCTGGGAGACTTTGGAAGTCAGCAAACACTCACAAACCACAGTTTTCGGCTGGCTGTGGTTTGCACCCTCTGTAAGGAAACCCTACTATTTGATCCAACGTTACCAGGAGCTCTCTAAATGGTCTCAGTAGCGTTTCATGGTCTGTGCTGTGTTCGTCTCCCCCGCCTCTAAGATCACACATGCAAAGGCCTAAAACATCAGCAACGACATCTGATTGCTGTAAGCGTGCTCCTCTGGCCTTCGGTTTGAAATATAAAAAATCCAAACAAACCCTAGCTGTCTTCTTCTCTCCGCACCGGGCCCACCGTAGTGATCAATAAACACCCCCCGAGCGGTCAGGCGACTGGCTCAGCCAGCCATCCCGCCCCCCACCGAGGGCGGGTCACTAATTATTACTTTTGATGGTTTAAAATCTTTTCCAGATGGACAAAAGGCAGCCCAACGATGCCACTGTCGCCCAGAGGAATTCTGGTTGATGACATGGCCTCCCGGGACCTTGAATAAATGTCACGCCGTCGGATTTCAGGCGATACTTCAGCTGTGAACACCTGCCGCAGCGACCTGCCCCTTGGCGTGCAAGGGTGGGTGATTACATTTTCAGTCCTCCGCACGGTGTTTCTGAAATACGGCCTCAGATGAGCACATAATGCACTTTAACGAGAATTGTTTCTATTCACTGGAGTCTGATGTGGAACCGCGGAGATTAGGAGACAATCAAACGCTCAGCAACCGAGAGCCGCTGCAGCCATTCCGTGGAGCGTGCGGCGCCGCTCTGAATACCAATAGGTCGCCGTGGCGTGATGCACAATCAACAGGAAGCAAGCGGGGACGGGACAGAGCGTTTGAACACCACCCCGCCGGGCGCACGGGTCCGTGGGCCCCTAGGACAGGCCTGGAAGGACGCACGCCCACCTGAGCGTGGGGGCTCCCTGAGGACCGAGTGGGAGAACGAGAGGGGACCTTCAGGTCATACGCTAACTGATCCTGTTACAGAATTTGTTATCACAGTCATTTTTAGCATGTGTTCTCATTTTTATAACCTTTTAAAGACAACAAAATGTGTTTTCACTCAGGCAGCCGTCAGCGGGCGTTGCCTGTTGCTGAGCTTCACGGCCCTGCCACCAGGAGTCGCTGTACAAGCGCCTCATCCCTGATGGGTTGGGGGTTCTGTCCTCGGCCTCAGCTCCAGAAGGACTGACTGCACCACAGCCGCATTCTCTGGGTCCCCCCCGCTGCCTGTGCAGGGTCACCAAGAGAAGGTGACTTAGGGCGAGTGCAGGCTTTGATTTAAGGTCCAAAAGCATGTTCAACTCATGGCTCCGTTGCGTGCAAGTCCAGACTTTGGGTAGCAAGGCCGAGAAAGCCGATGAAGCTGCCTAACGTCGAGGGAAGCTTCCAGCTCACGCTGAGAGGGAAACATGGCTGAGCTCCTGGAAACGCAGGCGGGGGCTCTGGGACCCATGGGGACCCGGTCGACGGCTTCTCTGCCCTCCCTCGCCCCGTCCCGGGTGGTTCAAGGAGGAAAAGTCAGGATGAAAGTGTGAAGGCTTTCACAGAGCTTTTAAAAACTGTTGCAGCCACACAGCTTTTGACAGACGGCTCCTGCCTGCTCTGTTTGGTCGCCACGCAGACTTACGAAGGCTGACAAGCAGGGCTTCCTGCGGGACCACATCAAGAAAGAAACACATCGCGACTGTGTCTCCTTGGGGGTGGCCGTCTGTTTCCCACCAGCCTCTTTGCTTTTAACAACTCGCCCCCCCGTGCCCACCCACCCTCCAGAAAAAAAAAAATTGTGCGTCCACATCCTCACATGGAGTTTTCAAAGGTCAGACGCATTTCACCTCAGGGAAAAACACAATCACAACAGAAATGCTCTTATTGTCAGAATAAAAATAATAAGTTAATACACCAAAGGGTGTTCGTTTGAACCCTCTGCGTGTGGAAGTTCCGTACTCTTCACCCAAAACGGAGAGCCACGTGACCCTGCCTCTTGGACTGCAAATAGGAGTCACAGGACTCGCTGGTCGCCGAGGAACAAACACCTGCCAACGTGCAGCAACTCGGAGTGGGCCCTTGTTCAAGAGGCTCAAGTTCAATATTAAGTACACCCCTGCCCCCCTTCAGGATGCATGACCCACCGCTAATTTCAAAAACAGAGAATGAAGCCACCCGGCTGTTTAAAGCCGACCAAAAAGAAACTTTCAAGAAATAAGAAAATACAGTCAGCAGAGAATACGAGAAGAATTTCCTGGGAAACCATTACAAGATGATTAATTTTCTCATCCACCGCATCGCCTTTGAAATGCATAAAGAACACACGCGCATCTTTCGGTAAATCTTGAGTAAGTAAATGCGTGTGAAAAACATAATCCCTCCTAATTCCTTCGCTCTGCACGTCTGACTTTGTGCGGGCGCAGCCTCGTGACGGCGAAGGCTCCCGGAAGGTCTCCCTCTCGGAAGAAAGGCAGCCTGAGGGGAGACTGTCCTCGCTGGAAAACAGGGCCGCAGTCACGGACGCCCAGTCACGCGAGCACGCCCGCGCCCCTGCGTTTTCTCACGCTGGCCTGCTCGTGGATGCGCTCTGTGAGCGGTCGTTGCTTCATCAGGAACTGAAACCACAGAACCACACGGTCCCGACCTTCCCAGGGACAGCGAGGCAGACGGGGAGGCGCAGGAGCGTTCTGGGACCTGGGGCGCGCGGCCAGCTGAGGCCCCTGCCCTTCAGTCAGGAGCGCCGCGACCCCGGGCCCCTCCCCACGCGGTGCCCAGCACTCTGTGCGTCTGCCTGTTCCATGGGTGCTCTCGTGGTGATCTGATAATGGTACGCATGCGAGACCATTCTATCAACAAAAAGGGCCTTCTAACACACGCCTGAACACAGGCTCCAAGGAGTTAACGTGTAAATGGCGTCCCTAATACAAATGAAGCACCTTCACTCCCCGGTCACTTCTCGCGATCAGGCGCCCTGGGCCGTGGTCACTTAGACTCGGCAGTTTCACTGGCCGCCGCTGTCTGCAGCCCGCTACGGCGGCACCATGGGAAAACAGCCTGGGCAGTAGAATCGCGCCCCACGGAGTGAATCCCGAGGACGCTCCAGACCAGCACCGGTCCCTAAGGACGCCGTCAGAGGGGAGGAGAGCTCTGCGACCGCTCTGCAGAGGTAAGGTCACCTCTCCGCGGTCCACGGGGGCCAGCTCTCAGGTGGCATTGTCCGAAAGGCCTCTTGAGGCTCTGAAATTCCGATGCTCAGTGAGCAGCCTCGCAGGACGAGCAACTGGCCACGTGGTTTTGGACGCACTTACAGACCCTTCTGGGCATCAGCTCCCCTCTCTGCAAAACGTTGACGGGGGGCGAGCTATCTGTCTTCTGAGGTCCCCCCAGCTCCAGCGCCGAATCTGAGGACAGACCCCATCCCCCCCCAGGGCCATGTAAACTGCTTCCAAAGGCTTAAAACAATGGAGGCAGGACCATTATAATTAAAAACCAAGTCTTTTCTCTTAGAGCGTTAAGGCAGAGCTGGAGGCTTGTGTAAGCAATGTGAGTCTCTTTAGACCTATTGGGGGCTAGAGAAAACATGTCACATGTAGACAGGCAGATTGATTTAAAGGCATAGTGTTCTGTTTTTAATTTTTTAAAATAGAGAAAAGCTACGTCCCTGGAACGCCTTTCAACCAGAGCACCACAAATACGTTTTCCAAACGCTTCTGAGCTGTGCGCGGGACGGCTTTTGCCCGAGGTAGGCGGTAAGACTTCAGTTTGACAGAAATGCCAGATTTTGATGGTTTGGTGATTTGCTTCAGTCAGGAAAATCTTTCTAAATTCAACGAGATCAGCTTCCAGGCGGCACCTCTTAATATTGCGCCAGACTCTCTACAAAACAGGAGAGCCAAGTCAGCACAGGGATCCTGGACAAAGGGACAGAGGGCCCTCCGGAGGCGCCACTGTAGCCCTCGGGGGACTCGGACGAGCACACGGGCGGCCCCGGGGCCTCTACCGCAGGGGCACCCCCACTCCGCAGCGCACTCGGAACAAGAGCTTGGAGAAGATGCAGGCGTCGGGCAAAGCCAGGCAATCCCCCCAGGCTGGCTGCGCCCGCGGGCGCGGCCCCCTCGGGCTGCAAGGCAGGGAGGGCCCCTCACGGAAACCCGCTCCCCCGGAGCGGAGGCCGCCGGCAGCTCCCGAGTCGGCCGGGCTTCCGCCGGAGCCGCGCGGTCGCGCACATCTCATCGCCGATCCGGGAGCGAAACGAAGCGGAGGACGCCTGGGATGTAACCTCCTCGTTCTTCGAGAGCCCCTGTCCGCAGCTTTATTAACCTACAATTTACATAGCCCAGACCTCGCCTGTCTTAGGTGCGCACGCCGCCAGAGGCTCTTGGTAAGTTGACAGGGGTGTACAGGCATCACCCTAATGCAGTTTCAGAACGTGTCTGTCACCCGAAAGGGGCCCTCAGGCCCCCTGCAGCCACCCCCGCGGCAGCCCAGGGAACCGCTCAGCTGCTTTCTGTCCACCGGGTGGCCCTTTCGGGACATTTCACCTAAATAGGATCGGACGGTATGAAGCCTCTTACGCGCCCGGCGGCTTCCACCGGGGGTGCTGGTTTTGACAGCCGCCTGTTGTAACACGTGTCAGAATTTGTCCCTGCGGCGGGCCGCAGGGTGTCCCCGTGCGTGGGGGGAGCACGCTTTCCTCACCAGCCCCTGAGGACGCCCGGTTTGTTTCTGCGGCTGTGGCCGATGCTGCCGCGAACGTGTGCGCGCGTGACGGCCTCTGCGTGAAGACAGCTGCGTGTCCCGGGCCGCACGCAGCTCGGGGTGGACGCCGCGGGGTCAGATGGCCAGTGTGCAGCCGCCTTTGTAAGAAAGTTACAAACTGCCTCCCTGAGTGGCTGTAGCATTTTGCGTTCCAGGCCTGGAGGCGAATCCGGATTCTGCAGGTCCTCGCCCACAGGCCCTGTTTCTGTCATTTAACTAAAGCCACGTCTGTGGACAGGAGGTGGAGTCCCCTTGTGGTACTAATTTGCATTTCCTTAATAACAGGTGAGGTGGAGCTTCTAATTCATATGCTTGTTAGTTCCTTGTGCCTCTTCTTTAAGGACAAGTGTTTTCAAATCTTGTGTCTCATTTCCGGCAGATTGTTCACCTTATGGACTTGTAAGAGTTCTTTATAGATCTGGACACAAGTCCTTTATCAGATATACTCTTAGCAAATATTTTCTTCCTGCCTGCCGTTCGTCTTTTCATTTGTGAAACGGTGTCCTTGGGCGCAGCCTCGCGCCCCCGGCTGGTTCAGGGGCCGCGCTTCCGCTGCTGGAGCGAAGGAGCCTCGGCGTAGCCTGCGGTCACAGCGATTTGCTTCTAAACTTTGAGTTTTGGTGCTTACGTGCAGGTCGGTCCATTTTGATTTAATGTTGGGTAGGAGGCACGGGTCTGATTCCTCCCTTTGCCGGTGCACATCAAATTGTCCCAGCTCTGTGTGTTGACAAGACTCTCATTTCCTGGAATTAAATTCCCTTTGCTCCTGTGTTGAAAATCAATTGACCATAAATACAAGATCGCTTATTCCTAATGAGGGTGTATGGACTAGGGCTTAGGAGTTTGGGCTGTGGATCCAAATACCCTGGAAGATGACTCTGCCCCGGAGCAGCTGGGTGGCCTGGAGCAAGTTACTGCCCCTCCCGGGGCATTGGGGTTCCCCTCGGTAACGGGGGTGGGGGCAATACCTGCGCCTGGGCCTTGCGGGGGTTGATAGCCACTCCGGTGGAACGCTAACAGGAGGACCTGGAACGGGTAGCAAATGCCCAACAGTTGGGTGCGGTCGTTGCTCTTTGGGGGCGAAGAGAGAAGAACCGTCAGCTCCTTTGTGCCTTGAGGTTTGAGCGGGAACTGAGGGCCCAGCGTTCGGGGGACGGGATGGCATGGGCGAGGCCCCCGGAGCAGGTTCTGCCGGGCGTCGGGTCCTCCCCTCTGGCTCCCCTCTGTGTCTTCTCAACTGTGTTTTCTTTACTCTCAGTCTTGTTCAGGTCCCCAGACACCTTTTCAAAAACTACTCTCTGCAGAGGTAGGACTGGGCTCAGCACGAATGAGCGAGGCTCCGTGGGCCCCTTGTCACCGCGGAACCGCCCCGGTGCTGTCCCCGGCGTACAGAGGAGTCGCTTCCAGCGCCTGGCACCTCCGTGGCGTCTGACGCCCAGCCCCGCTGCTTCCCCGCTCAGCGCCGCCTGCCCTAGGGGGTTCTCTTGTCTTGAAAAGCTTCGAGCTTTCTGTTTCAACAGATCTTTCCTTCAGGGAAATCAGCATTTAGCAACCAAGAGACAAAGTCTGCGGTAACTGTTGTTAATCAAAATGGTTAAGTAACTGACTATTGGTGGCCGTGCAGCCTCCAAGGGTCAATGGCCAGCAACAGAGCGACGGGAAGCCTTGAGGAGCTCACTCCCCAGAAGCCGCCGCCCGCCCCCCCGGGAGGCAAGCGTCTGAACACCCCCCTCCCATGCAGCTGGCTGCCCTTCCTCCAAAGAACATTAGCTGCCACCCTTACGCCTTCTAGAATGCGGAAGGTTCTAAATGAACATCTTCGCTCTGGTAGAACGGCTTTGGGAGGCGGATCAAGAACGGAAGCAGGTTTCCCTGCCGCTCATGCCCGCGTCTGGGGGCGCTGAGACCCCCCGGAGGGGGTCCGGGGTCCGTTCTGGAGATGGGCTTCCTGTGAAGCTCCGATTCACATCAACGTATCCAAGGTTCGTGGGGGGAAAAAAGCGTTTCAGCTTTGCTTCACCGGCTGTTTTTCAAATGCATCTGATCCAAGAATCCTTTTCGCCACCACCCCACGGACGGTTGTGGTAGCAGAATGTGACAGGTTGCTCTTTGGGGGAATGAAGAGAGCGCTCCAGGTGATGCTTTCTCCATCCTGGGCAGGGCCAGCAAGCGCGGACGGTGGCCTGTGAGCTGTTCCAGGGGACCCAGAAGCTGACGATGGCGTTCACTTCCGGCAACAGCGGAGACAACGAGCACAGAACCGCAGGCACCGCAGGGCTCCCAGGCTGCAGACACGGTCCCCCTCCCCACCCCACCCCCCGGCTCTGCACAGACAGCTCGGCCTACCCGGCCTGGGCAGGGACATCTTAAAAATTAAATCCACGCGTCCCCGCTGCATAAAATGCGGCTGAGGGAGGGGATGGGGAGAGGAGGCGGTGCAAAGGCAGGTCCAGTGTCCAACCCGCAGCGTGATGTGAGCAGCAAGCCTTGGCCCCGGCGGGGTCGTTTCCGCCACCTTCTGCGTGACGGCCCGCCAGGTGGCCTTTCGTCCCCAGTAAACGTCTCTCGCTCCTTCGCCTTCCCTGGTTGATGTCCGGGCCCCCCGACCACCACGGTCCCGTGAGCCCACGCCCTCCGCAATGACGGTGCCCCGCTGGCTGTTGCTCCACTGAGGTCCCACGGAGGCCAGCTGGAGCAGGCCTTCCGCCCGGGGTCCCCAGATCCGAGGGCACTAACCGGCCAGCAGCACGCCCGCTCACGCACACGCGTGTGGCGGGAGGCCTGCCCGATGTTTTGAAATGGAGGAAGACCACCCAGGAAAGTCCAGACTTTGTGTTTTGTGGGGAATAAATGGGAAGATGGGGCAGCATCAGGCCTGCGTCCCGCCCCCCGGCCGCCCCACAGTGAGCGGGAGCTGAGTACCAGCCCCTCCCGTTAGACACGGACGCCCTTTCTAATTTGCTGCAGCCCCTACGGCCCCCTAGCGCGGACCCCAGGCCCCTTCCGCGCATTGGCCCGCCTTTCCTGGTCCCTGAGGTATGTGGGTCTGGAGCACGTTTTCCTTCTGTTTCTAGAAACATTTGTTGGGCTATCCAGCGATGTATTTTGAAATCATTCATTCGCAGAGAATATGCCTTAAAGATATGCCACACTGAGGTTGTGCTGGGGAAGCGCAGGGAAAGATCTAGAGTCTGGTTGCCCACACTGTCCTCAGGGACGCGCCACCCAGCTGGGGGCGAGTGTAGGGGAGCCCCCAGAACCAGGAAGACAGGGTGAGGCCTAGAGGGGGGCCGAGCCAGAGGGAGCGCATTGGACAGCAGAGAGAACTAACGCCTGGGTTCTCGTTCTCACTTCTGTTTAACATGCTGTGTGTCCCTGGGCGGTTTGCTCAGCCTCTCTGGGCCTCAGCAGCTCCCCTACAATCTGCGGTAGGGCAGCACCTGGCCTGCCTCCCTCAGGATGTGCGTGCTGACGGAAACCAAGTAACAGATGTGAGAATATTTTAACACCTATACATCGCAACAGGCAAGGGAAGAATCGTTGATCCCCTACTTTCCCATTTTTCTACCAGGGGCTGACCTGGTAGGAAAAAAATCAGAAGCGAAAGCCAACAAGGAAAAGGGGAAAAACACACAGAGAGAAGCTAAGCTCCTCTTGGATGAAGACTCATCCATCTTTCACATCCGCACACTGTGCGCGGCTGAAGCGCAGATGGGCCCAGCATGACCTGCCCGCGATGGTTAATGGCCGCCTCACTGATGGAGAGCTGTGCACAGCCCCGCTTTCCAGGACGAACCAGGGCTCGGGGTGGCGGAGGGGAGGCGCGGAGCAGTCTGAGGCGACCGGGCACCGCGGAGGTCAGCAGGGTCCCAGCGGGACGGCCAGACAGGGTCCCTCAGGGCGGCCCCACTGTGTCTCCCTGCCCAGAGCTGTCAGCGCCACGGGGGCCCTCCCCCGCCGCCCTCCTGCCGTCCCAGCCGCGCCGGGTTGTTCGGAACGGCTCCTGCAATCACGCTGCCTCGAAGCCCGGTGCCCAGGACGATGCCTCCCTGACGACGCCTCCCTGCCGACGCCACTGCCGGGGGACAGCCAAGGACGCTCGGAAGGAACCAAGGCTCCGCTGCGCCCTGTGGCTGCGGAGACGCAAAGGGACGCCTCCTGAGAGGTCTCCCTGACGGTAGTTCCGTTGGATAGTTTTCCCCTGCCTGAAGCGTCGTCCATGGTAGAACAGCGAGGGGCCGCTGAGCCCAGTTGTTTTCTTGCATATTTGACCCCCTATTTGAGCCTCCCGACTTGAAGGGGAGGCTCGCGCGGGCACCCCAACGCTGCTCCCGCACTGTTGGGCGGCGCAGGTGGAAAGTCCTCGGCAGGAGGCGGGCAGCGGGGGGCAGGGAGGAGGCCGTCTGGACCTGAAGGGTGGAAGGACAATCCACCCGGGCCGATGGCAGATGCTTCTCGCTGCAGGAGGCGGTGCTCGCGGGAGGGGACGGCCCCCTTCCCGGGGGACGTGAGCGAGAACCAAACGTCCAGTCTGCCGATAAACTAAAATCCAGGCCTCCCTGGCCTTGCTCTGTTTTCTACACAGCTCCTATCACAGCACGCAAAACTTAGTCTGGCTCTGATCAGGAACGCCTGGGACATGTTTGCTAACGCGGAACGACCGTTTATCACGATGACGGGACCGTCGCCGGCGGAGAGGGGAGGGGTGCTGCCCGAGACATTCCTGAGCCCGAGGTGGGCTGAAAAGGAAAGTCCAAGCAGGCGCTAGCTCAGAAATCACTTGTATCCGAAGGAGGACAAAGCTAAATGCCTTGAAGGGGTTCCTTCCCTCTCACATTCAGGGAGCGGCTGCTTAGCCGCTGGGCGCTTGCACTTGGGCAGCAAGTGACTCCGGCCTCTTTGGCGACCCCACGAGACCAGGCGTGCTCCTCCCAGTGCCTGGTTCCATCCAACTCTGCCCGTGCGAGAGGCGGGACCCGGGATGGCCCAGCCATGGAGACCGCCCTGGGGGACCCCTCTCTCCTCTGAGGGACCAGAGGGACAGTGTCGTAGGCGTAGCGCAGGTGCAAGAGGCAGGTCCGTCGGGCAGGGCTTCTCACATGGCTGCGTCCTTTCTGCTAAGTCTTGTCGCCAAAGCGAGTCCCATGGCCACACTCAGAACCTGGGGGCAGGGAGGGCCCCCCACCTTCTCATCAGAAGGACAAAGCCCTGTGGCGAAGGTCACGGCCCCGGGGATGGGGGGGACGTCTGTGCCGTCTGCCACAGCGTGGAGCTGTGCTTCTGCAGGTCCTGCGCCCTCCCCTCCTCCAGAGGGAGCGCCTGACTCCCCCCAGGAAATCCCGCCACCTCCGCGTGGGTCCCTGTGTGACTGGCTCTTGCTCCCGGCTCCCGAGTGTGGCACGTTCTCACATCTGCACATCTGTCACATCTGCAACAGCCTTCTCTCCACTTTGGCTGCCGCCATCGGTTCAGAGATAGGTAGGCATGTGGCCCAAGTCTGGCCGATGGCACTGAAGTCCAGGAACCTTGTCGGAATTATTGGGAGAGAGGCCTCCTGATGGAGGACGCGGAGAGGCTGGAACGCGAGCAGAGCACCGCTGGCGGCCCGTCGCTGCTGCCGCCGGGAGAGCAGGGCCTTGAGGAGGGCATCTGCCCGGGGAGGGCGGCGCGCCGGAGCACAAAACTCAGAATAACGGCCGCCGCGAGCCTCCCGCCACCAGCCAGCCGCAGCGGGGCCGGCCGTCCCTCCCCAGATCCGCGGGTACGCGCGCCAACATTCCCTTTGTTGCCTGAGTGAGCAGGTGGGACTGAGTGTTGCAGACCCAAGACGTCGCGCGACTCACGTTGGCAAGGGAGCGGTGGCAGGCTGCTTGGAGGAGCTGTCATTTCAGCTCGCCACCTTCCTGTTTAACCCTTAGACTTTTCTTTTAATGGCTCAGGAATCCTTTCAATTCTTCTCCTTTCCCTGGAAGAGATGATTACATTGAAGGGTCCAGCAACAGCAGCCACATGGTGAAAAGTGAATAATTGGACGCGGCTTCCACTGCCCCTTGGCGACTCCTCGCGGGGACAAGCGGTCCCTCCTGCCAGCGCGCAGCTCGCTTCCCGGGCTCTAACACCGTCTTCACGGAGTTGCTTCCTGGAAGCTCAGATGGGCCGTGCTGAGGGAGGGGAGACGTCACCGCGTCGTTGCTGGGCAGTTAATCTATTCGTGACGTATATTTTCATTCTTATTTTTTTTCTTGAGGACCAGCTGACGCGTGAGAGATCGCACAGCTTTCTTAAGTAACTGCTTTCAAGTTCTGACGAAGGAAGTTCTTGATTCCAACGTTGTCTTCCTCAAAGTTGTCAAATCAAAGTCCGCTTGAAATATGCCTTCAGCTGCCTTTTCAAAAAGATGCTTCTTCTCCCGGACAGAATTCAGACGCCTCTCGGGGGACCCCCACTCGGTCACACTTAGACATCTTGCCACATGTTCGGTACCTTCCTAAAATATCCGGAAGAACAGAAAATTTAATACATTACAGAAAACCACCCCACTTCACAGGCTCTCATACATCACCCCAGCGGTCCCACTCCGGTGGGGATATTGACCCTCCCGGCTGTCGGTGCCGATGCTAATCTTAGACATGAAAGAAGTATCAAGAAGGAGCACCTGTACGCATTTGCGAGGCTCCTGGAACAACCATGGTCACAGTCCCCGCTGCAACATGAACCCGCTGAGCTGGCAGGCGGCAGGAGGAACAGGCGCGAATGCCCTCCCGGGGCGGCCCCACCCGCCCTGAGACGCAGGGGCGCCCACCTGTGCATGCGCGCGCGCACTGAGCTGGACTCGAACACGCAACTCAACAGTTCCCCGCAAACTCCCTGATGCGGGGGATTACCGGTCGACCGTCATCGGTCACAGACTCTGCTTTCGGAGCCTGAGTATCCTGACGGCCCCCTTCACGCACACACGCTCACACACACGCATGCACACGCAGCAACACTCCATCGGTTCCCCACCCTCTTTGGCGTGGGCAGCCCCTCTTCCTATTTGCAAGGGTGGTGCCAGTGTAGAAATCAGTCCTAACTTGGCAAGAGGAACTCTGGGAAGGTTCTGGCTGAAGTTGGGGTGATGTAATAAAATCTCTTGCAATGAGGCTTGGAAGACACCAACCCTGAGAAATGCGGCCGCGCGGTCGCCCGCCGGGCGGCCGTGTTTCCCACACAGAGCCGGGGGGAGGCATGGACAGGGGAGGGGGTGGGCGTTCCTCCCTCAGTCCCAGCCCCTGTTGTGGCGCAGGACCGGGCCGCACCTGGGGCGAGAGAAACGGCGGCGAGCAAGACAGACCTGTCGTGTGCGGTAAGTCGCGCTCACAGGTGCAGAGCCAAGCAGGCGAGGCGGGGGGCGGGGGGGCTCTGAAGGGAAGACGTGCGGTGAGCGAGCGGCTGCAGCTGGAAGACTGGCCTCCCGGGGGGGCCTGGGCGGCTCTCCCCGGGAAGTGGCGATGGAGACGACATCGGCGGCGGCAGCGGTCCACCAAGGGCGCCCGGACACCCGGCCAGCAGGCCCTGCAGAGGGTGGGGCAGGGCCCCGGTGTCCAAGGGCCAGGAAGACGCTGGCGTGGGGGACTTGGATGGCCAGAGCCGGGCCCTGGGGGCGGGGGGGCTCTGGGAATAGTAACTGTTGAGTAAACGTAAAGCAGGGAGTAAGCTGACTCTCAGTAATAGTTTTTATTGCCGAAAACCACCCAGCGATGTCTTTCTTTCTTTCAGTGCTTCGAACATATTGTCCCGCTCTCTCTTGCCAAGAAGGTTTCTGCTGAGAAATCTGTTAATGGCCTTACGGGGCTGTATGAGAAGACAGGGGCTTTTTTTTAAGTGTGCTGGCTGCTCGTTAGAGGACACGCTACAAGGGGACGGCATGCCATCAGGCTGAGTCCCCGAGGCTGCTGCGCAGTCCCGGCGACAGGCTCGTGGCTGGGGCAACGCGGGGGAACGAGGGCACGCGGGCCATGTTTTAGGAGCGCCCGCCGCGGGCCGGGTCTCACTGGGTGTGTGGGACGAGGGGCCCGGAGAGACGCCGGGGGACTGAGGGCTTGGAACGAGCCAGTGTCTGGTCCTCAATATCCGTGAGGGTGGGTGAGATAAAAGCCGGGGACTTCGGGGTCTGATTCTCAATTGATACCTAGATTAACTAGTGTTTTTCTCATCGATCTCCTCAAAGGATATCTGCAATGGGAAGATGCTCAACGAGCAACAGAAACGGTCAGATACGTTTAGAGGGGGCAGCAGGGGGTGTGGTCGCCGTCATGAGGACGTCTTACTGAGAACAGCCAGGTGACCCCTCAGTACTGAAGGGCTAGTTCAAAGCAGAAGATGGGAGACGCGTTTTCTACCTGGTGTTTTCTGCAATTCGCGGCGCCGTGGGCGCACAAGCGCCCTGCCCACTTCTCCTCGGCCCCTACAGCAGGGACCCACAGGGCTCCCCCCCAGGGTGCAGCGCCTAAGCTGGAAATATCAAGGTGGCAGATGTGACACATTAAGAGTTTGTTAAATATAGACAGTGTGTTAAGGAACGGAATCCAGATTCTGCAGTCTGACAGCTTGGGCTTCCAAACAACGCAGAGACAGGTGGCGCCCAGAAGTTCACTGAATCCACATAATTGCTTCTCCCGTTGCCACACCTGATTCAACATTTTATTTTGAGAACCTCCTTTGCATCGAAAATTTGATTCCGAAGCGTTCTAATTACATTGTATCTCGGGGTGAACTCCCGTTGAACTGCGTCGCCTCCTCCCCAGGCCCAGGGCTGTCTGCTCTCATTAATTGCCTTCTGCTCTCAGGGAGCACTGCAATGCCGGCCCCGCGTGCCTCCCCGCCGAGTGGCTCCGGGTCACCCGTGGGCACAGGGCTTGTACTCTTCTCAGTTTCCATTGTTCCCCCCTGGCCTTCATAAGCTGTTGGATGGCCTCACCCTGGGTTCCCCTTCGTATTGTTTCAAACTGGATGTCCTCTCCAGCTATTTCTTTCCCCGTCTGCCTCATTTCTCAGTGCCTTACACTTCTCCTTGCCAAACTATTAATGTTTTGGGGATCCCCCACGCCGCTGCACACTCCTGAAGTATATTTAGGCGCGTGAGTGTCCAAAGTTCAGCCTTGCCGCTCTCTGTGGCGTTAACCACGAGAACCATCTAAACTCAGGAAACGTCCGGCGTCCAGGGTCACCCCGGCTGGAGCCCACGCCCCACCTGCCCCTCTCTGGCCGCGTGGCCTTTGAGGAGCTGCCCAGACCTCTCCGAGTCCCCGTCTCTTTGTCTGTGAGGTAGGAGCGATAGCAACAGCCACCCCGGGCTGTCGTTGGGGTTTCAGGAGGTGACGCCCAGGAAGAGCCACACAGGAGGCATCCCCGTGTATCTCCTCTGGTCGCCGTGGCCGACGCCACGCCAGCGATGGGCGGCTTGTCCGGGTCGCGTGGGCGGGAAGAGCCGGGAGCGCTGCTCACCGGCACTTGGTCCGCACGCGATACATTTCAGGTGTCGTCCGTCACCTGTGAATCTTCTGGAGCCCCAGCCCAGCACGGGGGAGGGAATGAGAGCGAACCCAGGCGGGGCCTCACGTCCAGCAGATGAGGAGACACCGAGCAGCTCCAGACCCTTCAGGGGCTCTTTCCTGGGCCACCCGCGCATCCGGCGCGGCCAGCAGGGGGCAGAGCGGGCAGATTCAAACTGCTGCGTGGAGGTGGGGGGAGGGGCAGGAGAAGAAAGAAAAATGCGTGAAAGAAACTGTCTGTGAAATGGAGCCCCAGGGAACGTCTGAACGCGCAAGAGAACTGGCGGCACAGTCGGAGCCTCCCTGAAATCCAGTTCCAACAATAACACACTGGGACCAGGAAGGAAGAAGCAAGAGGCAGCTAAAAAGCTCCGCGCAGACGCGCGAGGGGTTTTGTGAAGAACGACTGGAGGGAAAGCGTCACCGTGTCTGTCGGGTAAAGAGGCAGCTCCAGCACAAACGTCGTCCCAGAAGCTCAGATGCATTTAGCGCCTGCGGGTCCCGCGGTCCCTCGTAAAGGGTCCAACAGAAAACCGCTGCCGTGCGGCACCTGCGGCCGCCACGACTCCCGGTCGCTGCTGCCCCGTCGGCAGACCGGGGCTTCGTCTGGCTGAACGCCGAGGTCAGGGCCCCGACTGGTCCAGGAGAGGGCAGGTGGCCCTTGGTGGCAGCAGAGGGGGCGTGAGCCCCAGGCACAGCAAAGGGGCAGCCCAGCGCTTAATAGCCGACCCGGAGTCACAAAGCGGTGCAAGGGCTGACGCGCAGTGTCTTGTCACGGAAAGGCCATGGAACGGGGCTGAAGGCGCCGGGCACGGGCGAGACCCCAGACGGGCCAGCGGGAGAGCCACGCGGGCGTGAGGGGGGGCCCGGAGTCGGCGGGGGCGGGGCGGGCCGCAGCTGACAGCCTGCCTTCCTGTCGGCTCCTGCAGCCTCTAGTGGCCACGCAGGGGCCCCGGGTGCCCATGCCGGTGACGACGTAACTACTCACCTGTGCTCCGCTCTGTCCTGGGCCTCCAGGTCAGAGCAGAAGAACCGCGGAAGAGGGAGCCCGCGGACAGGCCGAGGGTGAGTGCGTGGGGGTAAACGGCTAAAGGAGAGGCTGGGCGGAGACCCTGCCGAGCCGCCGGCGGGCCCCAGCGTCTGGGCCCGCGATGGCCATCGGGAAGGAGATGGCCTCCCGCCTCCGCCGCCCTGTCTCTTCGGGGAAGGGCTCCAAGTTTTTCTAGCCCACGATGTGTGCACGTAATACAGGGCTGGACATGAGGAAGGACCAAGAAATTAGATCGGGGCTGTCCTCCAGGGTGTGCGGCTGCCCGGCCCGGAGGCCTCCCCCTGGGGCGGCGGCCCCCAGCCGGCCCGCGCGCTGTGTCCCGGGAGCCCAGGGAGGGTCGGTGCAGAGAGCCTCGGCCTGCGTCTCCCTGGGGCGCTGCGTCCTGGACGGGCCCCACGCAGATGCTGTGGAGAACGGCAGCTTCTGAATACTGGGGCACGACCGTCCCAGCGGCCAGGGAAGGAAACCCCCAGACCCCGCACACTGCCCAGACCCGCCCTTCCCCGCGGAGCCAGACATGCCTGAGGCCCTTCGCTGCGCCGCCCGCGAGGCAGTACGACAGGGTCAACCCCCGAGAGGCCCCCAGCCACTCCTCTCAGCTTCAGGCGCGGAGGCCGCCAGGGCAGTCCTCGCCCCCACCCCCACCCCCACCCCGGGCGGGTGCGTGTGGCGGGGCTAGGGGCCGGCAGAGCCACCCACCATGGCCGGACGTCGGCGCGGGCCTTGGGGAGACAGAGTTCAGGGAGAACAAGGCGGAAGGGGCGTGGCAGCCGGTCTTTCCTCCGCACGTCAGGTGACCTCACGGAGACAGTGCTTTTCGGCTGGACGTGGGCCACGAGCGCCCACCTGAAAAGCAGGGGAGACACCGCCTGTGAGGTGCCCCAGCTACAGACTCAGCAGCAGGACGCGACGAATAACCGCCGGCTGGTGGAATCGCAATTATGAGTTTTGCCAGGATGGCTGAAGATGAAGTGTCCCTGATTGAGTGGGACACAGATAAGCGATATTTCAAAATGGAAATGACAAGCGAGGGGCTTCGCCGGCCCCCCGAGGCAGTGAGCCACCTGGGGAGAGGGCATTTGAGAGGTGACAGCTACAAGCACGGCTGAAGCGGCGGAGGGGCCGGCCTGGGCCCCGGGGGACGCCTGGGGACGGAGCTACGATGACACTGAGGAAGGACGCAGCCTGGCAGGCGGCGCAGAGCAAAAAGCGGGAAGTGGAACAAGCTTGCAGTGGGCGCCCGGGATCCCGGGTGGGGGCGAGGGAGGCGTGTAGAAACCGGGCCAGAAGCACCGGAGGGACCTCAGACGGCCGCCCGCACCTGGAGGCCCTCTGGGCCGTGGGATCCCAGAGACAGACTGGGGTTCACGGCGACCTCAGCCTTTGGCAGGGACACGGTGAGGCTCGTAAGGACTCTGTCCTACAGTGTCTCCGGGGCAGGCAGCGTGCCTTGCTGTTACTTCAGCCACCGAGTGAGCCCGGATCAAAGGCAGGGCTGGCTTTCCGAGGGGAGGCAGTTAGCCCTCAAGGTGGGAGAGAGCAGAGCGAGGGTGTGGGAGCCAGGGGCTGTCAGCGACACACCGGACGGCCTGCAGACCAGTGTGGGCCGAGTTAAAAGCAGAGCCGGCTTCCTGCCTTAGGGCCCTTACCGAGGCCTTACTCGATGCCTTACCGCGGGGCCTTGGACCAATTTCTTCAACTCTTCAGAGCCTCCGTGGATGCATCTGGAAGACGGTGACAAGACCTAGCAAGTGGCATCGCTGTGGGGAAACGTACAACACGTGCAAACTATTCCCACAGCCCCGTCTGAAGCCCACTTAGACTTAAACTCTCGCCCCATCTTATTAACAATGTAGACAAAGGCACACACGCTCTGCTACTACGTAGAACATCCCAGCTGCCGCATACCCCACAGCGGGCACTCAGACGATAGCAAACATGCCCAATGTGCGTATCGTTTCTCAGCTGGTAAGAATCTCTCCACTGTCTTGCTCATCTTCACACTGTGTGATGTCGGCAGGAGAGAACAAACCGCACACAGCCAAGCGCTCAGCACGTGGAGAGATGTCCACATTAACAACGCTTTTTGTTGCCTACACTTTACGGTGCTTTGACGTCTTGGGGTCCCGGGGGTCTGCCCCTCCCGGGGTTAAGGGAGCTTTGAGGGGAGCAAACGACGCTCCTTTCGCAGGCCAGCCAGCCCCGCCCGGAGCCCACACTGCGAACCGCCGCCACACACCGAGCCTACTCTCTGCCCTCGGTCCCCCCTGGGGCCCAGGACCAGACAGCGGGGGACTGCGGAGTCCCAGAGACCACTGAGCGATGCCAACTGTCCAGTCCTGAGCTCCCTTAGCCTGCCTGCCTGCCTCGCCCGCCCCGCCTCGCCTCGCCCCACAGAAACCATGGTAAACACGCCGCGCTTTCCCCCACGGCCTGTGCCTCCTGACCCGCTCAGGGCGTCCCCGGGGGCTTCGGGTGGCGTGTGGTGCTGTGTCCCCTCCTCTCAGGGCCTGCGAGTGACAAACTATCCCTTCCATGGCAGACTTCCCCTGGTCCGTGGACTCCATCATATCTGCCTAAAACCGTACCCCGGGCTCAGAACAATAACCATTTAAAACAATGTTAAATCTAATAGGGCACAGAGCACCGAATAGTTTTAAAACCTTTACAAAGAATGAGACAGGGGCATTGCATTACATTAAAAGGGAAAGAGCTCACCATTTCAAGTGGAACGCTGCTCCAGAACAAATTTTAGGGTGTGACCCTAGTTCTGGGGAGAAGCCGCGTGCATTCTCGCACGCGCACACGGGTGCGCGCGGGGCGGGCACGGGGGGCGAGCGGCTGTGAGGGGCACACGGCGGCCATTCCCGTGTTGCTGGTCGTTCATTGTGGCGTTATTTTCCGCACCGACAACTGTGCCTGCCTTCTGCCCCCTCCCCCCGGGGTGCAGGCAGCCGGGGCGAGGTGGGCTGAGGCTAACGGGAGGGGGCGTGGGAGGGGGGCTTCCACGTGCTTTGCTGCCTGTGTCGGGACCCTTTGCCTCTCTAGAGCAAAACTGGGTTTGGGCATCACTTCTACAATAAAGGGAGCAAAATACGGCTACCCAGCATCCAATTGCGAACAGGTACCTAGAACGATAACGTAGAATGGATACCATTCAATCAGTAAACAGTATTTAAATTGTCGGACCCAATCTCTCCACCAAAGGGAAACTAGGAGTTACCAGCTTGGGGCTGAAAGAGGATTTTTAGAGCTTCTAATGAACTCCAAAGGACTCTTCGAGGAGGGCATGTGCTTGGACCCCAAACTTTCAGACTGGCCTTGACCATCCCCATCCCCCATCTGCTAGCGTAAAATGACTCGTTTGTCCACGCCCATTGTTTGCAAGGGCCTTTTGAATTGAACCTTAAAGGCTAAACTTCTTCTGGAATCTGCCTGGACCTAGCACTCGATGCCAATAAAAAAGCTCAGGGTGATTTGTTTTCCTCTATAATTTCAAAGACGATCAATATAGGAGTCCTTTATTGCCGCCGCCACCTCTGCGGCCTGTGATGGTGGGTCGTGGCCGAGGGGAGTCCAGGGCCCACAGCCGGGGGTCGGGAGTGGCGGGCGGCCCTGTTTTCACACGGTTTCAAGCGCGTGTGGGGCGGAGAGGAGGGGAGGTAGCTTCGCGCCGCACGGGCCACAGAGCGGGCGGCGGGGCTCTGAGAAGGCGCGGCCGTGAAGGGCAAGGCCCCCGCCCTGAGGAGCGAGGGGCCCCCCAGGAGGTCTCCGCCCTGGCGCGCTGGGCAGGTCACTGAGCTGATGTGCTCGTTGGGAGGAGAGGGGTAAGGGTGGCGCTGCATCGTGCGGTTATTACAGGCGGTCAGAGAGGACCGGCTTCGGGTCCGTAGCTGGTGCGGATCCACACGGATTACCTTTCTTCCATCTGAGACAGTGCACACTTGGTTTGCTGGAACCTGTGCTTCTAGTCAAAGTCACAGTAGGACAGGGCGGGCCCCAATCTCTGCTCCCAGGGAGCGGCCTGAGGTCCCGCAGAGCAGGTGCTCCTGCGGACACTTGGGTCACCGCATGCGGCTGGTCTAGGAACGGAGAGCGGGAACGCGTCACCAGGCCATTCCGTAGCCCCTGTCTGACCGATGAAAGCCAGAGGGTCTTAGAGGAGGGAGAAGCTGATGCACGGAAGGTTTCATGAAAGAACTGGCGTTTGGCCGAGGCCCCAGGTCAGGTTTGTGTGGACAGAGAACAAGGGGACAGGGCTGCGCAGGGCAAACCCGAGAAAACAGCACCCTGCTGTACCGGGGGCACCGAGGCCAGACGCTGAGCCGTCGAGGCAGAGAACGGGTTTGGGACAGCGGGCTCCGGCAGGTCCAGGACTGATCGAGGAAGGCTCCGAAATTGGTCGTGCTCTTTGTGAAGATTCGAACCTCATCCAGATCAGCTCTGAAGCTCTGCTGCTGCGCAGACCATGGATGGCCGGCCGGGCGGGCGGATGGACGAATAGCGGAGGGAGGGAGGGTGGGTGGGTGGGAGGGAAGGCGGTGGGTGGGTGGGTGGCTGGGTGGGTGGATGCCACAGCTGCCGCCCACCGCAATACCTGTGCTGATCAGAATACTGCAGTACCCAGAACGGACTAGCCCCTTGTGGGACATGCCAGCAAACAGCATTTCCGATGCGCTGATGAGGGTCACAGCTGCCCCTGTGGAATCGGTTAAGTGCCCAACGGGCCAGCCCCCTGTAGAAGGTACTCAAACGCACGGGCTTTGTGTCCACTGGCGACCGACCGTCCAGGGCAGCGCTGACCGCCAGAAACCCGCTCACGCCTCCCTGGGGCTCTGCGCGTGGACCTGCCCACGCCCCGCTGTGCCGAAGGAGCTGTGCGGCTCCCAGCCGCGTGGACACAGTGAGCTCACAGAGGAGAGAGGACCCCTGCCTGTGCTGTCCCGCCGGGGACGGAGGCTGCTTTCCCTCCCCGGAGCCTCTGTCGCGGGCGTCTGGGAGCCCGCCGCGGCCTCGCCGAATGCCACCGCCGGAGAAAGCGCTCGTTTGGGGTTTTCTCCTACGTCGCGGCAGAAGCCCCCGCGTTCTAATAAATCGTGGGTTTTTTCCTTCAGTTCATACACCCGGGTGTCACGGCCCAGCCATGTCCTGGAAATCACCGCCTGCTCATGGGAAAGAAAACACGTGAGCTATTTCTCTTTCTCCAGTTCCTGCCAAGCTACACGTTCTCGGGGGGATTTAGGTTTTCTTCTGACAGGAGTTTTTGGGCTGTCGTAGCCCCGAATCTGAGGACAATCACTCGACAAAAGCCAGCGATTCTTTTTGGTGCTCACTCCCCTTTTGCCCTTCATGAAGAACTCCTCCCTTGGGCTCTGGCAAATACAGATAAGGACCCTTCCAGGGCATTCTAACGAACTGAGCTGCTGCAGCCACTGAAAGGAGTCTCCAAACCCACGTTTTGCTGCGTTCGCTCGTTTCTTCTCCCAGGGTCGTCTGCTGTGTGACCGAGGGCCGCACGACACCAAGGAACGGCGAGGGCCAGGTCACCGCCAGGCCGGCTTCCATTTCGGACCCAACGATGCCCCCGGACTCCGCCTGCAGGCTCCTCCGGCTGACAACATGGAAGTCCTCTTTTTCATCTGGAGCAAAGCCAATACGCGGCCTTCCACCAATCCTAGGCCACATTGCAGGGTATGGCCAAGTTAAATACGCCCTAATTCATCGTACGGACTGAGACTATTGAGTACAGAATTTTCTCTCTCACAGCAATGCGGATAATAAGGGCTTGACATTTAGCGCTTACGACGTGTTAGCAGCTTTTCGATGAACTTTATGGGTAATATTTCATTTCATCGTCAGTCACCCTTCCAGGGGGATATTTTAATAATGTGACTCTGAGTGCACAAAGAACAAGGCACCTACACAGGCTGCCCGAGTCTGCACCCCAACGCTGTCCTTTCCTTGTAACAGGACTTCGGGCGAATTGCTCAACTCTCTAGGCCACCGTTTCTTGATCTTTAAAAGGGGGATAGTAGCATTATTTAACGCGTGAGGTTTTGTGAGGATACGTTGCTCTATAAACACAGAGATGGCTCACAATAGTTAATGTCACTACCGAGAACACTGCACTAGAGCTTCCCAAGCTTTGGTCATTTTTACACCATGTCCAGGAGCCGGACCCTGTGCCTGGGCACCGTTTCATACCGAGAGGATTCATACCGCTGCCAACCGACACCCCCTGGAGTCAGGGCCCGTTTCAAAGGCTAAGGGAGCTGCCGTCCGCCAGACTCACGTTGCCTGAGACACCAGCTGCAGGCTCCGGGCTCCAGGCCGCCCGAGGGTTCCGGGGTTCCACTGCCTGCTCAGGTTTGAGAATTTGCTAGAATGACCCATGGCACTCGGAAACGGACTTGTTTGTTAAGTAATGTTCTCTGTCCACCCAAGACAGAGACACACAGGGCCAGACGTAGGGGGTCCCACACAAGAGCTCCGTGAGCTCGGGGTGCAGCCAGGAAGCTTGCCCCGAGTCGGTGCCGCGGGTCTGTCCTGGGTTCCGGCGCAGGCCTGACTGGTTGAAGCGCTGCCCATTGACTGCCCTCAGCCTCCAACCCCCCGGGTCAGGGTGATGTCGCCTGGCTCAGGCCCCGCTGTCCAGTCGGGTCGCACCCTGGAGCCACGTGCGGACCCCCCGCGAGCCAGCTCTCAGCCTGGACTCAGGGAGCGCCCCGCACGGACAGCAGACGGACGCACTGCCATCACTTGGTGCCCCGGGGACCGAGGGGCTGCCTCCCAGGGACCAGGACAAAGGCCAGGCGGACTCCTTATTATACACCACTTTCAATCAACGGGCAGTTTGCCTTACGTGCATTTCCCTCGGTTGCGAGCAGTTGCATAATGTAGCCACAGGTTCGATCTGCGAGTCATAGCTTTTCTAGAACACACAGAGGGATGAGCGACTTAGGGCTTAAAATGCCTCCCCGCATTTCACCCAGATGAGCTCATGCCATGTGGGCTCATTCATTTTGAAGAGTCCATTGCATCATTTTACCAACAAATCCATTTTCGGTTTTATGTGTCTCAGAAGTGTCTCATGGGAGTAGAATCAGATTGTGTGGACTCCAAGGGACCGTCTGAGCCACGTTGTGCCTCCTCTACTTTATAGATGAGGGAAGGGAGACCCCGCACGGGGCAGTGGCACACCCCAGTCTACCCAGCGAGGGCCCTGTCGCAGTCTTTGGACCTCCAGTGCAGGGGAGCCGGGCCCTTCCCCCAGCCCAGAACGGCTCAGAGGGTGGACAGCAGGCAGGGGTGGGGAGAGCTGGCAGGCTTCCTGTTGCACCAAATGCTGGTGGCAACACCGGGGAGTGCAAGGCGTGGGGAGCCGAGCTTAGTGCGCAGGGTTGACCAGCTCTCCGAACCACAAGGCTCACGAAGCCAGGCTTGGAAGTCAGACTCCATGGCCACCCACGGTGGGTCTCCTGCCTGCTACTTCCTCCCTGGGATTCGGTGGACGTTTCCACGGGACACTCTCACCCCAGCCCGGGAGCTCGGGAAAATGCATTTTCGATCCTTTCTATTCATCCGTTTCCACACGAACCTTACAAAACAAGAAACAGCGTGGGTCACTTTGAAAATGACCCCGAAGGAAAGCTTGTGTGAGGAACTTGGCTTAAAAAACGCGCCAGCTGCCCGGCATCGGTCTTCAGGCCTGTGAGGTAGCTCCGCTCTGCCCGGCAGTGCCCCTCCATCTGCCTGATGGGAAGGGTGCGGTCGCGGCAAAGACAGCGTCTCTCGGCAAAATCCAGCATTGATTTTTTTCCCCTTTGTGTCTGTGCCCAGACGCAATTGTGGCGACTGGTCTTTTAAAAATTTAAAAATGCATTAAATAGACCGATGAGCCTCCGATAAATGTGTACGTGAATAGTTCTTTCCCCAACGCAGCGCTCTGCCACGGAAAATAGATGCATTCCCGGAACACACTGCAAGTCATCTCTTGACGGCTATTGTTTTGGATGCTGATATTTTATACCCATGCTTAAAATGGGCTCTGAGATGTTTTGACTCTCCCTCCCTCCCTCTCTCTCTTCCCTACCCCCCCCCCCCGCCCTAGTATCAAAACCCTGGAACATTCCTCAGCAAAATCCCTCATGGTCAGACCCCTCACCTCCCTCCCCCTCGGCCGTCACTCCAGTTGGGGGATAGCTTGGCTCTGGGATAAACGAGTCCACTCTGAGCTGGTCCCCGCAAGTCTTTAAAAAGTGCGCGTGGTTAATGGGCGCTCTTATAAACCAGCCTCATCGTCGTATTTACATCTCAACTTAGGTCCAGTATTCTGTTCACTCTTCTCTGTCAAATGCCCGCCAGAAGGAGCAGGTAGCTTCCGAGGCCAGCACTGGGCCTCTGCGCGCCCCCCGGCCTCGCCTGCGGGCGGGGAAGCGATGACCTTGCAAACTGCTCATTCCTGGTGTCGCCCCCAACGCTTGAATCTGCGATGTTCGTTTTGGTTCAGTAACAAATGACTTGAACTCTTGATTGAACATTAGTCAGCAGTGGGACTTACATTAGCAACTCAAATATAATGTGTGTATTTAAAAGTGTGGCCCTAACAATAGATATGTAAATGAAAGCGCGGCCCTAACTACTTAACCCTGAGCATCACAGTCTGTTGATCTCAGGAGGGAGTTTCTGCTTCAGGCTACGCCCTGGTCAAGGACTCAGCAGCTGGGGCTGTTTAAAAGGAAGAGCAAAGCTGGGCTGCAGAGGAAAGGGAGGGTGATTAGTTCTTGCAAGAATGGCCATTGAAGAGGATTATGAAGTTAAGTGTTAGATAATGAACATCTGGTAGTGGCACAAGAACAGCCAAGAAGCGAATAGAATAGGATGTGTAGTGATCACGCGTTCGCACCGAAGGCGTTTTATGAGAGCAGGATAACCACGAAATGTGGGAAACTGTGTTTAATGGGATTAATACCAAAGAAATGACAATAAAAACATCAGAAGTACTAATTACAACTATCGAATAGCGTATCTTCAGCAGAAGATGCAAAATCATAGTATTGACCAAAGAAAGCATTCAGGAAAATGGAACTATTGACTGACTGACTTGGGAATTAACCAGCTTCTGAACTTGGACATATAAAATAGTACTTTTCATTAAATAATACAATATTATTAAAATAAAAAATATTGTTCATTGTTAAGTGTAACTATAAAACATGCTCTCTGTAGACAGTTTTGAAAATATAAAAAATCATGAAGACTAACATTGAAATAACCTAAAGTTTTACCTTCCACACGTCACCATGATTAACAGTGTGTCTTTTAACTCAGTAACTCGTTCATATACGTGAGCGTGGATCCTGTTTTCACCTCACCTGACATGATATTTTGATCATTTTCCTATTTTATGAGATATTCTTTAAAAATATATTGATGGTTACAAGCTCATTTGTGTAAGTATGTAGGTGTGTATATTATGGGTTAATTTGTCATTATCATTAAGCATTATGGGGTTCCCAATTTTTGTTAAAAGTAATAATACAATAAATATACCTATAGACTATTGTTTGCATATATCTCTAGTCCCTTGCATATTTGGAAGCCCAATGATTGGGTCAAAGGCCGTGGACATTTCTAAGCCTTTGGGTGGCTGTTGGAATCCGTCCGGGACGGACTGGCCACCCGCCAGTCCTCACCCACGTTTCCCGGGCCCGTTTCTACGAGTGCCTCTCGAATGTGTTCACGTGGAAATACTATCAACCTAAAAAATTCTGCCAAATAATTTTACTTCAGTATATTAAAAAAATCTATATTAATGTTTAGATTTTTATTCTTAAGAAGCTCAATCATTTTGAAGAAGCTCGGTGGTTTTGATAGGTTTGTTTTCCATCTGCGGTTCTACGGCTCATTTCACCAAAGTTGACTTCTGTGCTGTCTGCCCAGTCCTGCGCCGCCAACGTCACCTTTTGATTATAGACACCTTCTGATACACTGGATCAATATTTAGAAAGATTACTGTCTCTTCTTGTTCAAAAGTGTCTTAGTGTATTGCCATGTTTCTACTCCCAGACACTCTTTGGAATAACCAGGGCAACATCCAGAGAGTGCCCTTCAGAGAGTTTAACTGAGATCGCACTCAGCGGCGTGTTTCTTTGTGGGAAATGGAAGTGCTCATAACTTCTGGTTTTCCTACCAGGTGTTAGAGCTCACAGTGCGAGCTTTCTGAACGCCCTCTATCCGAGTATTTGAATCTCATCTCAATGTGCTCTGATACATCGTCTTACGTACATACCTAGTGCATAGGCAGGGTAATTTTTAAAATCTTTATTTTTTGCCAACAGCAAACAAACAAATCTTCATTTTTATCAGTGTTTATAATAACACGTGGCATTTTAAAATCTTTTGTTTATTTTGGAGTTTTCCAAAAGCCCTTTCCAGTGAAGGCGCTTTCTCTTCGTCTACGATGATGTCCGAGTGTCCGTTAAACCGCGACAGGAGTCGCAGCTGTGCTGTGACGAATGGTGCAGACTCGTTAGGTGAAGGCCCCTGCCGGCTGCGCGGGGAGCGGAACACCGTCCGTCCCCAAAAACACCCGGCGGCCTCCGGGACGGCGTGGAGGGCGGCCCAGCCCCCCCCCGCCCCCCTGTGCCCTCCTCGAGGGCCGCCTGCCTGCCTCTTGCGGCTCGTCGCTCGGAATTTTCCAAACCTAGATTTTTTCAGGACATTCCTCTCCATTCCTGACTCTAACCGAGCGCTGATACCCAGGGGCTACCGCATACTCTGTAAGCAAATGTTCACTCTCATAGTCTTTGAGCTGAATCAGGGAAAAAGAAATTCCCCGAGGGAGACGGGCCAGGTTAGAAGCACCTAACTGAGGGGCACGCAGGAGGGGCGGGTGAAAGGGGTGCGCCCAGTGGAGGAGAAAAGGCCCGGGTCTGAGGGTCCCACTCCGCTGGGCACTATAGGACTGTGACCATTCACTTACGTTCTCTTGCCCGCGTCCTCGTCTGCGAGGTGGAACTAAATAATAAGTAGATAAACAAACAAAGAAAGAAAAAATAAGTGCTAACCAGACTATCCCTAACAACAACAAATTCACCCTCAAATTCCCCAGGCCCAGCACACAGGAGGTGCTCAAGCAATGCCTGACGAAGGGCGGACCGGTCCCCGTTCCCGCAGGCGTGTACACAGATACCGAGTACCGCGCCCTCGGTTGCGTGGCAGCCTCGGTGAAGAGGGGAGGCGTGAAGGCGGCTTGGGAAGCGTCAGGCGCTGTGCAAATACAAGGGGTTTTTATCGAGCCCGAAGGAGTGTGACGGTTTTCACCCTCAGGAAACATAAAGTCCCCAAACGCCGCCTTCCCATCTGCCACGACAGAAAGGCGGCCACAGCGAGGCCGGAACCGGGCTGCGGGGCTGCGGGGGCATTTTCTTTGGGTGTGAGGGGTAGGGACTAAGTGGGAGGGCAGTCCCCGAACGGCCGCGCCCCGAGGCGGCCCTCCCGGCAGACCACAGGCCCCCCCACGTGCCCGAGCCTGGGAAGGCAGAGCCAGGAGGCCGAGAGAAACAGGCGGAGGGAGAGCAGCGCTCTGGCGGCGGAAGCGCTGTTTTATCATAACACGTGAAAGCAACAGCCGTGCTTGTTAAAACAGGGCTACTTTAAAATATGTGCGTGTACAAACACGCACACACACGCAGACGTGTCCCGCCACGGGTGCAGGGAGGCTGCCTGAGAGGCAGAGCGAGTCGGAGGAAGGCTCGGCATGCAGGCTCCGGTCCCCCGCGCGGACCGGCAGGAGGGCCGGGCGGGGGCCGGGGGGGCCCGGGCTCCCCGCACCCTGCGTGGGGGCTCTGGCAAGCGGTTGTGCCGCTCTTCGCGGAACCTGGCCCTGCTCCGACCACCCCCGCATCCGGTGGCCGCATGGCCAGGGACTGCACCTTTAGCTGGAAGCGGGTCACTTCGGCTTTGGGCAGGTGGCCCGATAACGGTCACGCGCTATCTGTTGTATCCACTGGTCCATCCTGTTCCTCTGCTAAGCATGAGCACACGTGACCACCCGGAGCTCGGCCCAGCCGCGGGACGCGGGAGGCGGCGGGGGGAACCGACGGGGCCAAGCCTTTGCCTTCAAGGAGGATAGCACATTGTAGACGGTCTGGCTCCATCTGGAATTGGAGGTGGGAAACAGGTCTCTGGTGTCTACGGTACCCCCCACGGTGGCCACGGCAGGGCTGTCCTCACAGTAGGTGCCCAGTAAATAACGAGCGTGTCACGGACCAGGTGTCTGGGCCAGCGCGGCTGCCCAGGTCACTACTGATTTATGGCTCCACATGGCTGCCCCTCTCCCCGCCGCCCTCCGCCCCACGGCTGCCTTCTTCCGCTCTCTGCCCCTGCTCCTCTGCTTCTCGGAGCCCAGGACCTGCTCCCTTTCTCTTCCCTCTCCCCATCTCCCGACAGGCCCAAGTAGAACAGAAAAACCCGAAGGATGTGGGCGAGGTTCCCTCCCCTCCCCACCCAGCCTACCAGGCAGACGGGCTGGGCTGTTTCTCCAGGAGAAACACCAAGTTAAAACCATTTCCAATCACATTCATCACTGTCGGCAAGGAGCTGCTTCGTTACAGCGCACGCTAATGCCAAGACAATTCGAATTGAGAGAAACGAGGGATCTAACACGCATCATCTGTCATTACACCGCCGTTCCTCCCCATGGAACAAGGCGTGGTTCGCGCCAAGAGTATGGCCATCGCTTTTGAAGGAGAACTATTTATAATTAGAGTTGCGTTGAATATTTAAAAGTTGCAAATTACCATGTCTTGGGGGGGAAATGTCTGCGGAACCCTGCAACAGCAAATCCAGAAAGATCTCTGATGCGTTTAAGAGCTTCCAACTTTGTATTAAACAGGGAAAATGGGCCATCGCAATAAAAAGCAACATGCATTTTATAAACCCATCCGGCTAATTAATTGTCATCTCACAAATGGTACTAAGCCGTTAGAGTGACAATGAATGTCGCGTTCAGCGATCATTCGGTGAGTGGAAATTTGAGGGTTCATATTTTTCTTTTTGCGGTTGTGACAGAGCGCTGGGTGAACAGTCCCTCCGGTGCCCAGTGCCCCCACCCAGCGGGCCACCGGAGAAAAGCCACCAGAAACACGGCTCTGCGTGCCCGGAGTAGCCGCTGCCAGGCCCTTGCGCTTGGCTTCGGGGGGAGGCCCCATAACTTCAAGACACTTATTTTTTTTTTTTTACTTGCTGTTATACAAAACTTCAAACTCTTGCAGACAGCAGGGCGTGACAGCTCCATCCACCCGTCCCGCAGCCTCAACAAGCACAAGTCCCAGCCAGTCGGTCCCATCTGCGGCCTGCCCACATCCCCTCTCAGCCGGGCCATTTTGAAGAACATGCAAGATGTAAAGTGTCATCAGAGGACATTTCAGTTTGGGCCTCTAATAAGATATGGGCCCCGAAACCCCCTGTGAGAACGGCCATTACCACACCTGAAGTCGCTGGCAACAGCCTCTCAGTGACAGCAACTCTCCTCGTGCAGCGTGGACGCGATGGCCCTTCGCTTACACACACCACTTCCTTTCCTGCGACAGAGTTGGAGCAGTAAGTTAGTGGGGGGTGAGGGAGGCGGGAAAGGAAACCGCATAGCCGCCCACTGGCTGCATGTCAGCAATGCTGTCTAACTTACCTAAGTGTCAGTTGTTTCAAAAATAGACATGGTTGTTACAATGATTTAATTAGAGAAGACATAATTATATATGAAGAATCCAAAAGTGAACTCACTTCATACACTTAAGTGAATTATAACTAAAGTGGTTAAAATAAAAATGCCATCAGCACGGTAAGATGGAAATGGCGGTTCTCTGGAAATGGACCGGGGTGACTCGCTGAGGCCGCCCCGCTTCCGAGCAGGACGCGCTTCCGTGCGCTGTGACGCAGCCGGGGGTCGCCCTCCCGGCGCCCCGGCTCCTGGCCTCCGTGCCGCTGGGAGCCCCTGCGCGGTGTGTGGCCGCTGCTTCCTAGCCTCCGCGGGGACCCTGCTGGTGACCAGGCACAGGTCCTCCCGCCTCAGGGCTCCTGCAGGCTACGCCCCCATCCCACTCTGTGCTGGTTTCCATTCTACGTTCTCGCTAGTTTTTTGTTTGTTTTTAACCAACTTCCATGGGTAACGGCGTCATTTATACGCTACCAAGCCCACCTTTCTCTCTCTCGCTTCCCAGTTCTGGACGGTTATAACCAGCCGCCGACAGCCACCGACCTGGCTGCCCCCACCCGCTCAGCACACGTCCAAGGCTGGATTCTCCCCACGTGGCTCTGGTTACCTGCTGCTATGTGATAAACCTTCTGAAGCTTCATGGTTTAAAATAAAAAATTATCTCCTCTCACAGCCCTGTAGAGTGTCGGGGCCATGGGGGCGTTTGGAAGGCTGGCAGGTCGGGACCCCCACAGCTTGGGGGCGGCCAGGGGCTGGCTCTCCTCAGCCTCTGCTTCCCAAGGGGCCTCTCGGGCTTCGCACGCGTGGCAGCTGGATTCCAGGGAGCATGTTCCGCAGGAGGAAGGCCAAACTGCGTTTCTCTTAAAGTCCAGTCTCCAAGGTCGGGTGGCATCGCGTTCACCGCGCAGTGTTAGACAAAGCCGGTCAGGGCCCCCTGGGCACGAGGAGGGGGAAGTCCTCCCCGAAATGGAAGAGGGGCGTGGCCGGCTGCCAGGAGAGCAGGTGAGGAGGGAGCTGCCACCGCCGCCCCCTCTGGACACAGTGTCCCAGGTGCCTTCTTCTACGTGCCACCAACACCCCCCCGATGGTCCCCACAGCAAGCCCCCTGCACCTCCGCCCCCCACACCGCCACGTCCCTGACGGCTGCCACCTGCCTCAGAAGTTGCTCTTCTTTCTCTATATCCCCGGTCACAACCTGGTTCGAGCCACCGTCGCTGTCCTCTGTCTGGACCCACCTGACTTTGCCTGCCTTCCATCCATTCTTCCGATGGCAGCAAGAACCTGCCTCTGATTGAAATCCATCGGCACCTCTTCACGGCTGTGCAGGGCAGTGCAGACCTTTAACCCAGCCCACAGCGCGTCCCCTGTCCGTGTCCACGGCTCCACCTGCCTCTCACGGTGGCCTCTTTCATTCCTCATCTAGTTGCACGCGTGCCCGTATCAGGCCTCACTCATGCTGTCCCTCTGCCCTGGGTATCAATGACACAAAGGAATCAAGGACTGGCTTTGAAAGAGTTAGAAGATACATTCGCTTTAACCAAGAGCTATGAACCCCCACTAGGGGCAAAGGACGGGGGATGTGGGACGGCGGGAAGGTCAACACGAGGTGGCATGCGCACCTCGTCACAGAGGCGGCCCTGCAGAAACGGCCCACGACGCCCGTTTCCCGAGAGAGTCCGGAGAGCTGGGGGGGGGGGGGGTGACGGTTTCCTCATTAGCAGCCAGGGGACAAGGGCACCTGACATGGCTCTCAGGGACACTAACATCCCTGAGAAGCAGGAAATAGGCGGGAGCACACGCTTCCGATGAGAGCGTAGTCAAAATAAACACACAGACAAAACAAACCCCTCAGGTTCTGAAGCGTTTCCTGGGATTCCGTCTGCAGGCCCTGCCCCAAGCCATGGATGCGCGCCCCACTCTGGATCCCACGAGTGAGCCCACGGGATGGCGGGGGTGTCCCCACAAGCGCTGCACAGCCCTGCACGGTTCCTGCTGAGGGCTCGCTCCTGCTTCTCTCCCTCTCACTCGTCTGGAAGGCGAGCCTCACATCTGCTGATGGGCCGCCAGAATGGCCCCGGAGAGGAGCCGGGCCACGGAGAAGCCGCGCGTGCCTGCTCACGACCCTCAGCGGGTTCTCAAGACGTCCCGCTGCTGCTTCGTTCAGATAACACCGCGCACTTGGGGTCTCCCCGTCCTTAGAGACACATCGTGGTTTGGAAAATAAAGCTGAAGAAGGGGGTTTTGAGGCAAGGGGACAGACGGGGAACCGGGTTGCGGCAGGTGTTCCGGCTGCCGCAGAGGGCCTGAGCCGGCCCCCGAGATCCAGTCCCCTGGGTTCATCTCTCAGCGCTGGCACATGGCGCCCACACCTGTGCGCACAGGCCTCGCACTCCCCCCGTCTGACCTCGGCTGCTCCCTGGTTCTGACCCTTTGGGTGCCCTCAGAAGCTGGCGAACAGTCTGCTGGGACGCCCTCTCTCTGTCCCTGGTGGTGACCACCTGGGACATGTCCAGGGGCAGCTTTCGGCGGCTTCTCCTCACTGCCTCACTTTAAGACATTTAGCTTCTCCCGCCAAGGCCGCTCTGGCTGTATGTCTCTAGCCACCCCCCCAACCCATGTCTCCCGGTACTGATACTGCACAGCAACCTGCAAAGTCTGCAAGATGACACACATTCCTTGCTGGGGACGTCCGAGGCTGGTCCAGACCCCGGAGACGGCAACGGCTTGGGGAGGGGAGGATGGGGGCCCTGTGGGTGGCGGGAGCAGGGGGCCTGGCCGCCCGCCCCATGCCCTGCCCCGACTGTGTCGGCACCTCTCGCCCGCCCCCCCGGAGGGCAGGCTCTGAGCCGTGAGCACGCTGCCATCCACGGGGCAGAGCGGAGGCCCAGGGTGCCCATGCGCCCTGGGAATGGCCCTCAGCCGTGACCGATGGGAGCTGGCGCACGAACCTCGGCAGGGCCGCGGGTGGAGGGTGCCCCGGCCTGGCCTCCTGTGCTCGCCCTACAGGGCTGGACGCCAGCGCCCACTGTGAGCCCAGCTGGATGAAGACCCTCCGTCGGAGACCACCTCGCCTTCCCTTCCCGCCCCCTGCTGGTGTCTTCGCCTCCCAGGTAAACCCCCGCCCTCACATCCGGTCTCATAGGGAATGCAGAGTATGACCCAAGGTGGCCCCGTAGCATGGGGCCGGGCAGGCACAGGACTCGGTTCTTTCCAATCCGCCCCAGTGGAGCAGGCACATGGAGGACTCACTGCAGGGTGTTCAACAACGACGACACTCCAAGGGTCCCAACGAGGCTGCCTGCGAGGGCGCAGGTCCCGTCAGGGCGGACGGAAGGGCGCTCCAACGGCAGAACGGGGCAGGTGGCTCGCAGGGCTGCGGCAAAGGAGAAACACCGGAGGGCATCTCCTGCGATGCCGTAGAATAGGTGCTCCCCGCTGCAGGGCACTACAAAAGCCGAGGTTTTAGAAAGTACAGACCTGCGGGTCCAGTTCGCAGAGGGCAGGAAGGCCTAGCGAACAACCCTGATTCGCCGTCTCCTAGGCGGTCTGCACGGGCCCTGTGAAGGCGAGGCCTGGCGAGAGCGAGCCCGTGTTGCCCAGCGCCCGCGCCCCGGCCAGCCTCCCGGGTTACCCGCTCCAGGCGGCCAGGCTCGGAGTCTGCGCTGCAGCTGTCATGGGCTATGATCGCTGCCGAAGAGCTGCGCAGCCCCTCGGGCCAGGGTGCGCGGGCGATGCTGGCGCCATCAAGCCGGCTTTAGCTACCGGCGGCCCGTCCTGCTGGATGTGGACCTTGCATGTGTTCTTTTACTATTATTATTCCTTTTGGCTCTGCTGAAATTTCACGTTGAGCCTTCAGAAACTACGCGTCTGTCTCGGCTGCGCGTCATCCTCCAGAAGCCGTGGGCCCCAGGGGGGGGTTACCTCGCAGAGAAGTGAGCCCCTCCCTCACCGGGACCGACGGCTTCCTGCAGCAGTGCGGCCACCCGTGGGTGTGACGGTCGCCTGGGCCTGCGACCTGAGCAGGTGCTCCCGTCGCGAGGGGCCTCTGCCCCACGCCCCGGCTCCCTGCTGCCGCCCCGGGCCCTGCCACGGCCCTGCCTGCGAGGACATTAGATGTCACCCCTCCTCGGCAGGGAAGCCGCGTGGGTGGCCCAGTGGCCAGGCTGGCCGTGAGCCTGGGCAGAAATGGGGAAGCTGAACTTTCACTCCAGGTTACTCCTCTTAGCCTTTTCCAGGTGAGGAGTTGCCTGTGTGGCGAACATTCTCAAGGCGTCTTTTAACAGGACAGTGGCCTTGATGTGAAGTCCCGAGTCGTGTAGGAGACCCCTGTACGGAGCGGAATACCGCTGTTCACGACTCCTGGCGGTCAGCCAAGGAGGGAAGTGGCGGTTGCTCCCGGGAGCTCCATCTCCCGGTTTTCCAAACTGAGATCAAGTCCTTCCTCCATTAAACATTCCTGCACGGCACAAAAATGTCCCTCTCCCCTGAACGGAAACCTCTTGTTTTCTTCCTACCCTCATTTGGAAGCACTCCTGAATGTCAAGAAGACAGAGATGGCTTCTACTTGCACGCTTCCCCTGGGGGCCGAAGACATTATCCCTGCCCGGGGGTTGGCACCATATTCAGGAGCCGAGGGGGACTCTGACCATATGAAACCCTGCCTTTGGAGCAAGGCGGGGGCCGGGGCAGGAGAGAAGATCAACCGGGAAACCCACCCGGAACCTGGTGGGACCTGCGAGGCGCCCCGTCCCTGGGCAGTGCACCGGGGCCGAGCGGTGGCGGAATTCGGACCCGTTCAGGAAGCAGCTCTCCCTGCAGAAATGCCCGAGCCGAGGGCAAGCAGAACAGGACCGGGAAGCCCTAACCCGAGTTTGACACAGAGGAGAGTGGCACCTTCATCACAGCTGTTAGCGTCTCTGAGGCAGGAGCCGCCGGGGCGGCGCGGGGCGGCCTGCGTGGGACGCAGACGAGGGGCGGATGGGGACCGCGGTGCGCCGGCTGCGGGCGGCAGCGCCCCCACGGTCGGTGCTTCCAGGTGCGCAGGGCAGCGGGGCGCCCGGAGACGGCCCCCCGCTGCGCTCTGCAGGGGGAGGCAGAGCAAGAGGGAGGTCACACACCTCCAAGTTTCCAGACAGGACATAAATGTGCGTGACGTCAGGGATGTGAGACAGGGGCCAGAAACACATGGGACCGTCTGTGCCATTCATGACCACCCGTCAGCACGCGCCTGCAATTCAGTCGCTGAAAACTGTGGCTTCAGTTATCAGTATGGAAAACACTCAAAGGAACCCTCTGTCACCACGGAGCGGGGTCTGATTCCCAATTCCCCCGGCGAATCCCGTGGACAGGCCTCCCCACAAAAGCGAAGCCTTGGCAGGGGCCCACGTTCCCCTGGGATTCTGATTCCAGGGCCACGCGCCGCGCCGGGAAGGTAGCCGGACTTCCCACAGTGGGTGCGCATCCAGGGGAAGCACTGAAGCTGACTCTTCCCCCAAGCAACTTCTTTTTTAAATCCTCACCTGAGGGTATGTTCCCCGATTTTTAGAGAGAGAGAGTTCTATGTGAGAGAGAAACATCAGTCGGCCGCCTGCCATGGGCCCTGACGGGGGATCGAACCTGAACCAGAACCTTGTGTCGCACGGGATGATCCTCCAAGCGACCGGGCCACCCGGCCGGAGCGCCCCAGCCGGCTATTTGTTGCACGTCCCCTGTCCAGTCAGGCATCCCAATCGTCACCGCCCCTGGCTGGGGCCCTCAGGGCGCGTAATTCCAGCTTACGGTCTTGCCCCGCCACGGCGGCCAGTCCGCGAGGCCGGGGTCTTCTCGCAGAATGGCCAGCTGCCCCGGTGGCTGGGCCGGGTGGGGCAGGGCCGGCTGGGCGGGTCCAGGAGCGTCGGCGCCGAAGCTGGGAGGTGGCGCGTCCCGGTCCTCGCTCTGGGGTGCGCGGGCCGGGACCGGAAGGGCACACGCGAGCAGGTCCTCGCTTCCACGGCACGGCCACGGTTTCATCTCATGGGGGGATTTTTTCAATAAAAATTATTTTTATAATTTTTACATTGACGTAACACTCATCTTCTTAAAACTCCAAATCATACGCAGCTTTCTCTCTGAAACCTTCCCAGAGCCTTCTGGAAAGGAAACATTGTTCTGTCTGAAAACGTTCACAGCTGCGGCCTGTGACCCTTATCTACCATGTGCCGTTTCAGTGACTTACAGGCCCGCCCTGTGCCCTCACCGCTTGGCTGGAACCGACCCGACTCCTGGAGGACAGGCATCGCGTTCCTGTCACTTCCCGGCCCCCCAGTGCCTTTCAGCCCACCTGCCAACTGCCCCCCAGCCCTTCCCGTCCTGCCCGGGGAACCTGCACCCCATTATCCAGGAGCCCCAGTTCACAGCGGGGTCCTGTTGCCCTGTGACACTCGGGCCCTCTTTAGAGGACAGAAGAATTCTCACAGAAAAGGCTGTGACCTTCCTTCTCCATAATCCCTCCCTTAAAAGCCTTTACCGGCCCGGGACAGCCATCGGGAGCAGGGTCTCTGTGCATCCGCCGCCCGCGGTGGCTGCGTGGAGGCCGCCCGCCGGGTCTGTTCCGCCCAGAAGCCCGAAGTGCTTGCTCCTCTGGGCGGGGGCGGGGGCGGGGGCGGCAGGGCACAGTGGGGACAGCGCGCAGGTGCGCCCGAGGCCACGCGAGGCCTGCTGGGAGACACAGCCCGCCTCGTCCACGGGGCGCCGGCTGTCCGGCTCAGACTCCGAGTCCGGAAGGGAAGCCAAGGCTTCCGAAGATGAAATCCAAGCTTCAGGGGCCTCTGAAAACAGCTGTTTCTCATGCTCATGGATAAGATTTATAGGGGGGAGGCACTGAACACAAAGGAGGTGGCCCCCACCAGCTACACTCCCGGGTCCCCTCCGCAGGTGGGCTTAGGGGCTTGGGGAGCCAGGCTGGTGGATTTAAAGGAGAAAGGAAGAGACTCTGTCCTTCAAAAGGTGCGTCCTTCTAATCAGAGGGGAGGGAGCCAGAGGCAGCGTGAGCTGCAGCTCTTGAAACTGAAGGCGGAGAAAAGGAAGGTGGTGCTCAAGGGGCGGGGGTGGGGGCGGGGGTCTCGGAGAAGGTCTGCGCTGAGCCCCATCGGAGAAGGAGCGGAAATCCCGGCCTCCCAAGTCCTCGACCCAGAGCTGAACTCTGTCCTTCACTGGGGATGACGAAGGAGCAGGAAAGCGCACGCAAAGTGCCCTGCGGCAGGCCCTGTGCCCCCAAGCCTGGGACCCGGTGAGCATTTGAACTTCCTGCCCCTCTTTCCGGCCCCGCCCCTGCCCGGGGGGAGACCTGGGTTCTCGTCCGTCTCTAGCACCGCCCGGGCTGACACTGAGCTAACCACTCCGCCACTGGCTGGTTCCCTCTGTTGGCAGAAGAAAAGGCCCTGTTAGATCGAGGTTCGCTGGGATGCATAGCTGCTCCTCAAGGAACACTGGGGTTACACTGGTCCCTCTAAGGCTGGGGCGTCTCCGGCCCTTCACGCTTCAAAACGAAGCATGAGCCTCGGGGAGCAGCCGGCACGCACCAGTCAGCCCTCCCCGCACTTGTCTGACCAGGAAGCTCGCCGAGGACTGGGAGCCGATGGGAAAGGGCGCGCCGGCCGCCGCCGGAAGCCGCCTCCTCTGCCGTTCGGTAGCTGCAGGCCCAGGTCAGCGGCACGTCGCTGGCCACCAGCTGCTACGTGTCTGGGAGGAGGTTTGCCACCACTTTCTGCTACAGAAGCCAGGCAACGTGTTTCTCAGGCATCACCAGAAAACGCGCCGGCGCCTGAGGGAGCGCCCATGGAAAGCGAGACCCCGGTCGCCTGCCGCAGGTCTCCCTTCGGACCATGTTCCCGAGGTCACGGGTCATCCCCCCTGGACAGCCGGAGCCTGGGAACCACCTCTGCCGTCACAGCCGCCCCTTGGGGCGGGCGGAGCTTCCTGCCATATAATCTCCTTCACGTGGTTGTATCTTGTCTTGCCAATCGCATCACGAGCCGAGCCGTTCCAAGCCTGGATTTACGTCTCTTGGGTCTCCTCGTTCTCACAACTAGGGGACGGGAGCGTGGTCAATACCCGTCGCGAGGCCTCTGCGTCTCGCCTCCACGAGTCTGTCTCACTGCTGCTCCCCGTCTGCCTCTCCCTGGCTGACAAATCCGTCCCTCCTCTCCATCTGCATGAACCCCACTTGGGGCCTAACAGCTTGCCCGTTCCTGAGCCCCCTCAAGCGCCCAGGCTGGACTCCGCACTGCGACCGCGCTGCGCTTGCGGCAGCCGCCGTGTCTCGTTCCCCATCAGCGCCGGACGGCCTTCCTGTTTCCCAGACAAACCGCCCGCCCTCCTTCGGAACAGCCCTCGGTCCTCGAGAGTCAGGAGCGCTGCTGAACGCAGGCTCGAAATTCGAGTTCACCGCCGTCGCCTAGCGTCGGGGACCGTCCACCACGAAGACCAGGAATCACTTTAACTTCCTCTAGTCTCGAGTTCGCAAACAGAAACACCTCTGGGGACCAAACAGGGAAATGAGTAAAGCTCTTCTGAAGCCACCGAGAGACTGAGAGAGACCAAGAGAAACGATCAGGCAGCTGCCTCGTGGAAGGTATGAAAACTCTTGCTTTAAAGAAAGAAGGAAAACCCTGAGCGGAATAAATGAATCACACGCGCTGACCGAACTCAGCGCCCAGCCCTCTGTGTCACTGTGTTGGACCCTGGACTCTCACGGGACCGGCGGGCACGCCACAGCCCAGGGCCGCGTTGAGCCACCAAGCAAGTCAATGTGAGGGGCTGTTTAACGGTGCAGCCTCAAGGGAAATGCGCTCCCTGAATACTCCCCTGAGCGCGCACTCCAGGCGGGGTGCCCGGGCCCCACGTCAGCTTCCCGGGCGCAGTGTCCCGGGACACACGTACCGGCCACCGCAGGAACGTGGGAGCCCTGCTAGATCCCCCCACGGTTGGCAGCTTTGCAACTCAGTTCTTAGGTGTTCCGGGAATTCCAACTCTGCGGTTAAAAGAAAGAGGATATTTTCTACTATTGTCTTTTTGTCTTTGTAAACTGAGAGCAAACCCGACCGGCAGGGGCCGCGCCAACAGGGGCTCTGGAGCAGAGGCTGGCGGCGAGGGGGTGGGAAAGGAGCTACGTGTTTATCTGGGCCTCGCGCAGGCTTCCCCAGAGCGGAGGTGGGTCCTGGCGGTTGGGCCCTCGTCTCAAGAGCCTTCCGTGGTGCCAGTCACTTACTTACGGAGGAGCCGGCTGGGATCGGAACCACAGCCGACAGGCAGGCTGGGCAGCCGGTGATTCAGGGATGAAAGTCTGTCGTTTGAACTCAGAAATACCCCTTTGGCCGCAGGGCTCTGAGATGCACAGTCACTTCCAGCGGCTGCCAGGTAAAGCTGACAATTAAAAAAAAATTCCTATTTTGGAGCCTACTGCAATACACAGATCATGTGTCTTAGAAATGTGTACCGAAAACCTGTATGATCCTATTAACCAATGTTACCTGAATAAATGTAATAAAATGAAAAAAAGAAAAAAGAAAGAGTGTAGAGTTTGGAAACAGAAGATCCTGCCTTGACCCTTTCCATGAAACGACTTGTGTGTCCGTAAACAAGTCACTTAGCTTCTCCCGTTCTTTCATCCACAAGCGGGAAGGGGTACCTCTGTCCTTTCCCCATCATACAACAACATGCCAGAGCGCTGCAAGAGGTAAACATCTGACCGATATTAGCTGCTAATGTCGCCACGCTCCACAGACCTCGGGGCAAGGGCACGCGGGGGGTGTCTGTCGGCTCGGGGCGGCTGCCGCGGCCCGCGGTGGCAGGCCCGCGGTGGCAGGCCCGCGCCGTGCTGGGGCTGCCGGCTGCCGCGGCCTGCGCGGCCCCGTGAGCCGCCTGCGCGGGGCTGAAGAGCGCCTCCCAAAAGCAGAGCGGGACACGGGCCGGAGGAGGTCGGCGGCTGGAAGACATTCTAATGTCTCCAGGCTGCTGCTCTCAGAGAAGTTCTACAAGTACATGATTGTTGCGAATATTCAATAAAAAAGCGGGCATTATTTAAAGGCACGGCCAGGTAAAGATGACAAATGGCGTACCGTTTTGATTTCTCCCCGGCGTGCACGTTTTAGCTGAATAAACATAAAAGAAATCAATCTACATGGTGCAAATGTGGAGGGGGGAAAAAAACACCCAAGATCTATGTCAGCAATAAGAAAAGGCTTCTCCCGTTCTCCAACCATCAGCTCACTGCAAAGGGATGCCCAGGCCCCAGAGAGAAGTGCATGATGGGAGAGCCGAGAAACCCTCCCAGCCAGTTCTAAGCTGTCAACGTTCGATTGAGCAAGGCCACGCTCCCTGCAAAGGCAGTTCATAAAAAGACTGTGCGAGACGAACAGAAGAAAGAAACCCTGATGAAGACACTCTCTTTGCTTTTCTGTCTTCTGTCGGTGGCTAGTTGCATGGTTTTCAAATATGAATGATCCTTTAAAAACTCCAGGAAGCAGCGTTTATGTTGTGTGTGATGTTCTGGACCATTCCTGCACAGAAAATTGTCAGCACAAACTTCCGGAGTCAAAGCCGACTGAGAGAGAGATTTGGGGGGAAATCGGGTGTCGCTCCAAAATGAATTGCCTCATTTCCTAACCTTAGCGATCTTCGCTTAGGACGCAGAGTACCACAAAGAAGTAGAGATTATTAAAATCTTCAGGATCATCTAGCCTAGGGACACAATACTAGTTAGTGACCCATGGGCCAGATCTAGTCTGGAGACAGGTTTGTCTGACTTGCGTTTTAAAAATTTTTTGAAGTAATTGCTAACATTTTTTAAAAATGGAAAGATATAAAAGCTGGAAAATCTGGCTTTCTCTTGCAAAGGTGAGGGATTAGGCCGCCCGAGGTCCCTACGCCTGAATGGAAACAACCCGCGGGGCTGGGAAGGGGGCCCTGCCCCCGCACAGGCGGCCTCGCAGACTGGCTCCGGCCCTGCCGCCCCCGCTCCGTGCCCTCACCCACCTCATTCCTTCCAGCACCGGCTGCTCCGCGGGCTAACCCTTTCCCTTACAAATGAGACACGGGGTGTCGCGTGGTTTGATCAAGATAATAGAAACAGGTCCAGTGCCAGCCCGACTCTGCATGGGACTCCGGAGTGGGAGCCGATTGGAGCTGGTAACGTCAGCTTCCCGGCTCTGAAATCTAATGACCGGCAAACACCTAGAACATTCCATGGACTGTCCCCTTGCGCCCCTCACTACTTCTTCCCTCCGACCGATGTTGTTCTGTACGCTCAGATACTTCACGGGGGGTTTCTGAACGTCGACATTATGCTGGACACTGTGCCTCACCCTGGGGACACGGTTTCGCGCCCTGGTGGGGAAGACAGACAGGCGAGTCCTAGCGGCCCGACCGCCCCGCGGACCCTTAAAGGCAGGTCCCATGTGGCTGCCGCCTGAGCGAACGGCCACCAGCGTGGCCGGAACAGCTGAGCATCCAAAAAACACAGACCTCAAGGCATGTGCTCTTGACTCACTCTTCACAACACCCCTGAGGAGGAAGCAGAGATTATCCAAATCAGCCAACAGCTAAATCAGGAGCCTCAGGCGAGGTGGCTGGGCCTGGCTTCTCAGCGGCAGGGGGCTGCTGGCCCCTCCCTCCACCCACCCCAGTCAAAGCGAGCACCTTCCTGGGAAGAGGCGCGGCCGGCCAGCCGCTGCTTGGCCCGGTGGTGCTGCCCTTCCACTTGGTCACCCCTTCCCTTCGCTCCATCCCGGGGCTTCTGGTTCTAGATCGACTGTATAAATCACTTAACTTCCTGATTCTCCATTTCTCCATTTCAAAAAAATACTCGGTTGGACAACATGAAGGCCGTCGCTCTTCCTGTGAGCCAAACCCCGCCCGCTTTGGGCCGCGAGGAGAGAACTCGCCTGTCTACGGAAGACCTGCTCAGGTCTTAGTCATTGCCTGCTGGATTTATGCTCCTAATAATAATCTCTCCAGAGCTGTTGTGTGCTGGCAGCTTAATAAACTATTGCTAATGTGGCTTTATAATCAGACCGTGATAAATTCTGACAGACACTCGCTGCAGATTCATTTGTGATGGGGCGATGGTGGCCCGCCCTACGGCAGCCTGGCTGGAACGAGCCCAGCAGTAGCTCATTAGGCCGCCTTAACGATCTGGATAATCCTCTCTCCGACTCCACCAGGGACAGAGAAGCCTGAGCTGGCCCTTTTTAGTCAGCTGAGTGCACGCGAGCCCAGCTCCTCTCACGTGGGAGCTCTTCGGTGCGCACCTGGACACGTGGCCAGGTTACCACAACAGTGTCTAGGGCCGCGCGACCCCTGGGGCCTGCGTTACCTTAAAGGTCCTTACGATTTTATGTGGAAACTGGAGAGTTTCATCCACGCCCTGGCGACCTGAGGATCACCACCCGGCGTCACGCACGGCGGGACGCTGATAGGTGGGGACCAGCGGGAGGTTCTTTGGGGCCCCGTGCTGGGGGGCCCCGCCGCCTAGGCAGGAACCGGGAGCGAGCCCCCCAGGTGCACGGCCCACCCAGAGCTTCCTCTTCGCGCTGCGTGGAGCGCCGCACGTGCTCCGCAGAGCAAAGGCGCCAAGGAAGTGCCACTGTTCTCAAGGGGAAGCCAAGCGGGGCTCGCCTCGGCAGGCGCGTGGGCAAGGCAGCACCCCGGCTCTGCCCGGCGGAGCAGTCTTCCCGCGAGGCCTGGGCTTTGGTGCTGCTGACTCGTCACAGGTGCCCGCCCGGACAGCAGCTCCCCGCCGCCCTGGGGTTTGCCGTCACACGTCCCGGTGGCCGCCCTCGCGCTCCGGAGCCGGAGTGCCGTCTCCCCGTGGGCGTGTGGCATCGTCACCGAATGGGACATGGTCAGTGCTCCGTGCTGAGAATCGTGTCCCCGCGTCCGTGGGAGCCTGCACTGTGAAGCGGGGCCTCAGGGCTGCCCTCCGCGCAGGCGTGCCCCACATCCATGGGCGTCGCCCGTCCCGCCGCCCCCGCCCTGCCCTGGGGACGGCCAGCCAGGTGACACACTGGAGGATGAAGTGTACGGCCTCGCCGCAGCGCGCCCGGTTGTCACCCGGCTCCCACTCAGCCAGGAACAAAGGCGCAAATAACGCGCCGCAGACAGGAACGTGCGCAGAGGTCGCTCTTCCGTAGCAGCAGGCACCGCGGGCCAGAGGGGAGCGGGGCGACTGGAAGCGCAGCTCCCGCGGTGGCGGCAGCAAAGGCGCCCTGGAAGGGGGAGGGGCGAAAACCGGGGGAAGCTGACTGGGGGGTGGCCTCCCGGGTTTAGCCTGGATCCCTGCGTCGTCAGGCTCCCCCGATCCTGGTCCCCTGTTGTTCCCAAACGCGGGGCGGGGAGCCCGTGGGGCACTGGACCACGACCCCCAGGGCGAGCGAGCACGGAGCGCGTTAGCCGCGGGCCCTGCGGCCCAGAGTGCCGTGAGCACAGCGACACCACCGCGCGCGGGCCACTTCCGTGATGGCGCGCCCCCCGCGCCCCCCCGGAGGGTTTGCTTTCGAGGTCTCGACCTGCGACATCGGCCCACTGCCCAGGGCGATCCCAGAGCCCAGTGTCCCCAGGACGGTCCTGGTTTGCTCCCTTCCATCAGAGGCACTATTACCAGGGGCCCTCTCTGCTCCCTCTCCTGTTGACTGACTATGGGAAAAAACGATCGCCTGGCAACACCCACTTTTATCTTTAAAATATCCTCTTTCTTCAATGTAGGGCTTTTTCGAGAAACCTTACTTAATTTCGTACATTACCATTTCTGCCTCTCCTCTGACTTCATTGCTGTTTGAAGGGATAGCGTGACATTCTGCATTTAGAGCTGAATACACACTTTCCCAAAGGAGACATACAAAAGGGCGGGTGGCACAGGAAGACGGTCCGTGTCACTAGTTGTTAGGGAAATGCTAGTCCAAGCCTCGCACCTGTTAGAATGGCCCTATCAACAGGACAGGGAGTGAGCGTGGCCGAGGGCATGGAGAAAAGGGAGCCCTCGTGCACCGCTGGTGGGAACGCAGGCTGGGGCAGCCGCTGTGGGGAGCAGAGCGGAGGGTCCTCAACAAATCAAAAGCAGAGCTATCACATGACCTGGCACTTCCACTTCCGGGTATTTATCCAAAGAAAGCCTGAACAGTATGTTAAAAGATATATGCACCCCTATGTTCATCGCAGCGTTTACAAAAGCCAAGGTGTGGAAGTGGCCTGTCTCCATCAACAGATGAGTGGATAAAGAAGACGCGGTACAGTACACAACGGAATACTACTCAGCCACAGAGAAAACAAAACACTGCCGTTGGCGGCAACATGAGTGAATCTTGAGGCCATTATGCTAAGTGAAGTGAGAGGGAGAAGGGCAAAAGCATTTGATTTCACTCCTGCGTGGATGATAAAACAAAAACAAGTGAGCAGAGAAAACAAAACAAAAACAAACTCACAGATACAGACAACAGGTCGGTGGTTACCAGAGGAGAGGGGGTGAGGGGGACACAGCGGGTAAAGGGGTCCCAGCACACGGTGACAGACGGAAACTAGACTTTGGTGGTGGGCACACTGTAATGTACGCAGAGACTAAACCACAACGTCGTACACTTGAACTTATAGAGTATTACTAACCAGCGTTGCCTCAGTTTTTAAAATCTGCCTTTATAACAGAGTAATCTGTGAAAACACCCCTTTCCTCCTAGTGATGTCGACAGTTAATAGAAATCGCTCAATTTGGTTGAAAATCTATGCAATTTCAGATACTATAGCCCTCGCATGAGAAAGTGTGGGGACCGGTTTTCTGTAAAACTAGCATCCGATTAAGCTGGATGAGATGCGCCAAGGCCTCCGCGCTCTGGCACACCGCAAGCTGCGTGGCTGGCAGCCGTTGGCACGCTCTTGGAAACCGTTCCCATGAGTGAGTGTTTTCCGTTACCTCCCGACGAATTCACCGGGTTCCCTCCGTGTCCCCGTCGCGCCTCACCCCCACCTCTGTCACAGCTCGTACCACGCGCAATTGGAAGGTGTCACGGGTCCCATGCTAGACACGCAGGACCGACGATGCTTTGCCACAACTGCAGCACAGGGCCCGCGCGGACTCCGGGGGACAAGGGGCCTGGCGCCCAGCACCTCCCTGCAGGCAGTCGCGGGCGGCAGCGGCACCCTGAGGACAAGGCCCTCACCCCCCAGTGCGCGGCCCCCTCCGCTTCGTTCACAGCGGCAGCCTGGCAGGCCTGGTCTGGGACTGCCCACCGCAGCCCTGTAGGCGCTGGCCAGGCGGGCACCTGCCAGGAGGACACGGGCAGAACCCGTGGAAATTTAGGCTGAGACCCTGGGCCAGCGGCTGTGTGAAGTGAAGGGCAAGTGGGGACCACTGAGAATCCCAGGAGTCACCCCGCGAAGGCAGCCCACAGTGAACGGCAGCGAAACGAGGCAGGCCCGAAGCGGAGGCCGGCCCCGTGTCTGCCGGCTCCTGGCTCCCCGGAGGCCGCTCAGAGTCCTTACTGCCACGTCCCGTTTCCTCGCCCGAAGCTGAGGGGACTCCGTCCCCAGCAACGAAAGAATCCTGTCTAAGGAGGTGGCCGTGCTCAGTGGCTTCCACAGCGCGCCCCCGCTCAGGCACGCTCTTCGGCCTCGGTGTGCCCGCCCTGTGTGCCTTTGGCACCCAAGCCCAGCCCCGAGCCGGTGACTCCCTCTAGATGAGTGAGCCATTCCCCCATTAAAAGCCACTTTCTCTTTAATAAAATCAGCCTTGAATTGGCCAAACCAGAAGACGCGAGGCTGAAACGTACATCAGTCTGTGTCAGGACTAAAGCACTTTACCAATGAATCACACCCTTAAAGTGTTTGATTAATGCTGCCACTAACATAGAAGAGTTCCTTGCAAATCCTGAAAATTCTGTTACACGCTCCCCTGAATGAGAGCTGGGGAAGATGCCTGCCTGCCAAGGAACACTTGGAAATAAGGACCGGGTGGGCCGAAGGCAGCGTCGTATGCGCCCTGCGCCCCGGCAGCCCCGTGTTCTGGGGGGAGCGAGGACTTAAGAATGAAGGCAACCAAGGCAAAGCGTGGGAGCCTGCAGTCTACAGCCGTCAGCAGAAACATAGGCCCTAACCCTCATTTGAAAGCCGCTCCTTCTGGCCCAGCCAACTCTGTCTTCTTATTCTCTGCGGTTTCCAGTCTTTGAAATTGCATCATTGCTCCCAAGAAGGGAGGTCAAAACACGCGTGATTAAGATCCAGCCACACCATTCTGCTTCACTTCCACTTCATAAAACGGATTTGTAAATGGCAGGAAAAGGCAAAGTGCCTCATTATCCCACTTTAGTGGGCCTAAACGGCTTCGCAGGCCTCCCAAACACCCCATAAATAAAGTTTAAAGCCTCCAGCCTGCTTTCTCACCAGCCCACCCACCCGGGCTTCCCAGCAGACTGGAAGAAGAAAATCAGACACCCTAATTAATCACAGAGAGCCATGGAACTATCTTTCCCATCCTGCTGAGTCATGAGGATTCAGAATCACCACTGGGCTTTTCTGGGCATCGTACAGAAATCCTTGGAGCGCAGCACACGGGTCTTAAATCCCAGCGACAATTGCCTATCAAGTAACAGCTCATTTATTCTCTGGGACAGTGGTTCCGGCCAGGGCGGCTTTGTCCCCAGGGCCCCCTGGCCATGTTTGGGGACGCTTGGTTGTCACACTTGGAGGGAAGAGGGTACTGTTGGCATCTACAGGGCGGAGGACGGAGATGCCGTTTGCTATCCCGTGTCCAAAATTTGGTTTGGATATCAGGACTGATGGCGCACACGCCCCCGGGGGGCCGGAGGAGGGCCGCCCTGCCGCGCCCACGAGCAGGCTTTCCGGCCCATGGGGCACCGCAGGCAGCCTAAGGGTGGCTGCGGTTTTCCTCGCGGTTGGGGGCGGGACCCGGGTGAGGCTTCCCACCCACAGGCCCGGACTTGCCAATTTGACCGTCCCCACGGAAGCGCAGGGAAGGATGTTCCGGCTCTCCCGGGGCTTGTTCAGAGGCGGGCAAGTGGACAACGGAGAGAAGAGGGGCCTGGTCGTCATCGGCGGTCAACAGCCAGGCTTCTCCACGACTCCCGGCAGCAGGCAGCACAGCCCCCGGCCGGGGCTGCACTCCAGAGATGGCAGAGGCCGGAGTCCCCTCCTCCCGAGCCCTCCCCCCCAGGCCTGCCCTTTGCCTCCTCTCGGGTGTCACTCCTGTGCCGCTCTTCCCAGCAAACCCACCGCGCCGCGCGCAGGCCTCCGGCTCAGTCTGTTTCCCAGGAACTTGACCTTGTCTCAACTGGATCTAAAGTGAGAAATGGAATTCACGCTGTGACCGGAAAGGTCGATGCATTTATGTGCTCTCTCTCCATAAAGAAAGGTGAATTCCACGAGCCAGTGCGAAACATCATCATGATATACGCTTATCCATTTGTCCTAGCCTATTTTACTTTTTAAAAATGCTGCCCATGAGCCAGTGCTGGGTAACAGGCGGTGAGCCCCACCTGGGCCACAGGCTGGGAAGCATTTCTATGGATCCTAAGCAGATGGACTCTTCCGGCACGTGGTAGTCCTCAGAATGCACGTGATGTCGCGCCTTACTCCGTTCGACGGGCCAGTTTGGATCCAAAGCCCTAATCAGTCCTAAGTGTGCAGCGGCCACAACAGAGCAACACGTTCCATCACAGGCCCCTGGCAATGCCACGGCCTCATGGCCTTCGGTCAGCCCCAGACGACCGGCCGCAGACCTCACCCGAACCTGCTCCGTGGAGGCTCACCATTGCCGCGCCTTTGCAACTAACCGGCGGCGGTGCCGAAACGGTTTGCTTTCTTAAGGAAGTCAGACGTCCCCCTTCTAGCCCTGACGAGTTCACCTAAGTCACCGCCATGTCCCTTTCTGCAGGAGAGCAAAGGAAAACTCTGATAAGGTTGCAACGAAGCAAGGTCACGCGATCCACTTCTCAACACGTAGGAAGAGCAAGTAGAAGGATGCGGCGTGGAGCTGCGTGGCTCCTGCCTTATCAATACCAGCTGCAAAGGGAGGCAGGGGCCGTGGCTTGTCAGGCACCAGGCCTCGGGGAGGGGGACTCAAGAGATGCCTGGGACCCAGCGGAGCCTCGGTGACTGTCTCACGCCCTCCTTTTACAGAGGGAGAAACTGAGGCCCCGCAGGGGAGGTGATTTGCCGAGGGCACCTGCCTGACAGCCAGTGGCGCCGGAGGAAGGGCCAAAGCCCCTGCTCCCTCAGCCGGACGCCCATGGCCCTTTGCAGGGAGGCTTCCTTTGCCTCGGAAAGAGCTCGCTCTTCACACCTTCCCGGGAGGCTTGTCCAGAGCCAGGCCGAGGCACAGGTGGGTCTCCCGCTCCTCATGTTGCTGCCACATTAGGAGCATCTTGAAGCCTCCAGAACCACGTCTAGCGGAGGTGGAAGTCTACATCTTGCTGCTTTCCTTGCAATAAGGCAGGGAATTCCGAATCTATGTTTTTTTTTTTCCCTTCCAGAAATTCAGAATAACTGCTAAAATTGGCTGCGCTTCCTTCTTTGAGACATTAACTGAGTCCTTGGCAGTGAGGAGAATTCAGCAAGATGTTGGCACCATGTCTGGGGGAAATTATGCCTTATTTGCTCATTTTGCAGGTGTTTGAGCTGGTGTGGGCTCTTCAAGCCAAGACCCTAAGGAAGTCCTTCGTCTGAAAGAGCATTGTTTCGAACCGCCCTTTCCAAACGCTGATCTGATGTTGTAACAGGCTTTGTGAGGGGAATCCCTTTATCTCTTTCGGATTTCCAGAATTCCTGCTGCTTGGACCCAGAAAAGCACACGACTTTGGCTAAGTAAATTTTAGATCTGCAGCCCATACTAATGTGAATGTTTGCGATTGGAACACGAATAAATATTTTATGAAAAGAAGCCTTGTCTAAAACAAACACGTCAAAATGATCCAGCGAAACTTCTATTTGGAAAGCGCCTTTCTCCAAGGAGTTGAGAAATGCTTCATAACCCCTCGCTTAATCTTAAATCAAGATTTAAAAAAAAAAGAGCAAAACTTGAAACTATCAAAATATATCTTTTCTGTTGCATCTTCTGTGTGAGTAGAGTTCCTACTCAAGGAGGACTAGCCTGACGTCACCCAGCCTCCCCAGGAGGAGTGTGAGGGTCCGGGCACCCGGGAGCCGGGCCTTCGGGCTCCGGGTCCTTCACCAGCTGGGTGACCCTGAGCTAGTCCGTGCACCATCCTCATGTGTCCCAAGACGAGGAGGCTGGCCTACAGCCTCTGGGGAAACGTCCCAGGCTGGCTGGCAGGGTCCCCCGCCCCCGGAGGCACGAGGACTCTCTGGGAGACGCCAGCCTTTTGAGTGTGACATCGTGTGTGGTTTCACTGTGCTTAGGAGCTACGCAGTTTATTGGACAAAGACAAACCCTGTGCAAAACAAAGCTCAACTTTCCATTTCTCTGTTTGACGTGTTTACAGCTTCACTCCAGAACTCTGGTCGACATGAGGCGTCCGCAGAACGCGGGGTCAAGGGAAAGCCGGGGGTTCACACCGAGGCTCCACCGCCCGTGAGCTGTGCAGCACTGGGAACGTGACACACGTCCCCTCGCCTGTCAACGGGGAATGACGCCGCCAGCCCAACAGCGTCGGCCACAGCACTGGACAAGTGAGATGTGTGAGGCCCCGGGCGCGTAGTGAGCGCTCGGGAGAAGCTGGCGTCTTGGGACATCTAACACGGACATGTCATGCAGCCGAGGGAGCATGGGGGGGGGGGGAGTCCATTGTTGCCGGGGGAGTTTTGGGGGCAGAGGGGTGGCTGGGAAGGAAACCGAGGCTGACAACGTTCGTTTTGAGGAGAAAGGGGCTGCAAAGGGAGAACCGTCTGGAAGCAGGCGGACCTCACAGATGAGGAGAGAGGCGCACAGAACACCGTGGGTTACGGCAGGAGGAGCCAGGCTGCGGACGGAGCCTGCTCCCTTCGGAGGACGAAGTCACGGGTCCTGAGTGAATGCTCAGTAGGTCCACCCGCACGCCCCTGATGTCAGCGCTCTGGGAAGCGACGGAAAGGCCTGTGTGCTCCCGCGGGCGGCAGAGACATTCTTTAAGCAAAAGCAAAAAGAGAAAGAGGAAGGAAGGAAGGAAGGAAGGAAGGAAGGAGGAAGGAAGGAGGAAGGAAGGAGGAAGGAAGGAAGGAAGGAGGAAGGAAGGAAGGAAGGAAGGAAGGAAGGAAGGAAGGAAGGAGGAAGGAAGGAGGAAGGAAGGAGGAAGGAAGGCGGGAAGGAGGAAGGAAAGAAGGAAAGAGAGAGAGAAAGAAAGGGAGGAAGGGAGAAAGAAAGAGAGGGAGGGAGGGAGGAAAAAAGGTGCTGAAATCACGTCGTCACTAAAGCCAGAACTGGAAACAGTGATTTTGAACCCCTGTGTCTTTAACATGCTAATGACGAATGTAAAATCTGGGAAGGGAGGCACATCTCTCATGTATTTATCTGGCATTTAAAGACCACCAGCCACATGCCGCACTCTGTGGTGGGCACAGAGGATAAAAACAGAAGTGAGAGTCCCTGTTCTCTGGAATTCTAGAACCATCTATCACATACTCCCAGAAGAGAGAAGAAAACCCCGCACAACTCTGCCGGGCCCCCGTGGCGGGCTGGGCGCCGCGCTCCTCCCGCCCTGCCCGGCACGCTGTGCGTCCGCCGCAGGAAGCCCCGGCTCCGGCACCCCGAGGCCCCACTCCCCACGTGGGCACGGGGGCTGCCACGCAAGCCGCACCCCCGGTCCTCCTGCCCGATCCCCCCAGACCCACGGAGCGTCCGGCGCCTCCTTGTTCCACGCGTCAGCTGCTCAGCGGCGTCAGCGAGCAAGGACCCCCCCGGGTCACCTCCGGAGGGCACCATCCGCTTTCTAGAAACTCCACCGTGTGTCGCTCCTTCGCCGCTCTAGTCCTTGGACCTGGGACAGTGCCTGGCCCATGAGAGGAACCCAGAGACTTCTTTGCTGAATATAAAACCTTACCCACATACCCTTAATATCGCCCAGTTTATTTACGAACAGCCAACCCAGATGGTTCAAATCAGAACTGAGCACACGCTCCGCCAGGGATCGTTCGACCCAGCGGAAAACTCAGCGAGCCCAGCCCCGCCCCTTGGACACAGCCTGACGCAACATTGCCTTTTCTGGCAAAAATGTCACGCTTGCACGTGAACTGAACTCAGAGCCTAGGTCTTGCTCATAGAAGCATTTTTTTTTTCCAGGCAGATCTTGCCAGCTTATTGTTGTTTTTAAATTCTAAACACATCCCCCTTACATTTGTCCTTGTATATTGCTATCTTGTTACATTTGGCCCTATGTGCCTACCTGGCTGGTTTCCTTTAAGTCTCCTACCTGGTTTCTAACCGGATTTCTACCCTCTTCTAACCTCAGGCCTCCCACAAGCCTGACTGGCAAACCTCCTATGTGTTCTGTAAAGTGTTATAATTTCCAACAAAGCGGAGCTTCCTAGAAGGCTGCTCGGGCTCAAGGTTGAACCTGGTAACACCGTTCAAGGGTTGAATCTGCATAAATCAGCATCACCTGGCAGACGTTTTCCTCAAGGACATTATGTAAGACTTTATCAGATGTTTCCCTCAAATGTGGCTCCCGAGAGAGCCCCGGCTTGTGCCGTGGTGTCCCCGCCGACCGCGGAGCCTGGCTCTTGTGACACATAAGCTTTAGTGTCTGGTACTCAAAAGTAATTCCTCTGTCTGTCCGCCCTACTTGCCCCTCCCCTGGGGCGAGGCGTTGCTTGTGATGAAACAGGGAGAGACGCTGTGCTCGGGAACACGGACAACAACGAACGGGGCCAGGAAAAGGGAACTCTGGTTAAAAACGTCAAAACGCTGTCAGAACACCGCCTGGGAGGACAGGCTGGGAAATGGCGCTCCTCGCGCCGGAGAGCGCTCCCTCCCGACGCGGGAACCTCCAGGCGCTCAGCGCGCTTTCTCTCAGAGACTTTGCGTTCGACATCGGAGGGGAGCCCGGAGCGAGCGCAGGTGGGCACAGGGTCCAAGGAGAGCCTGGAGGTCCTATCTTCCAGGAATCAGACTCCCCCAGAACTTCTCAAGCGGGCAGACGGCAGCTCTTGCGACGAAGGGCATTCTTACTCTTACTCGTTCGCCTTTGGACCCACTGGCAAATCTAAACTTTTGGAATCTACTGTTTTCAGTTGTTCAGCCTTCACCATCTGTTAGCACAGGACAATCTGTCTTTCTTGGGGAACAACCAGACGTCCAGGACATATGTGTTCTTTGTAAGATGGTTTGTTTGAGTTGTTGGAATCCATCACGACGTCCCGTTTCTATGTTTGTCCTTTCACGGAGACTTTCACAGTACCTTTTAAGATATGTTTTTAATATTTCAAAGGGAAACATACACTCAGCACGTAATTCAAATTCTCTCCTGTGCGTTCGTCATGGGAAAGGTAAAGATCTCACTCATGAGGAGCTTACGAGCCATGTTGAGATCAATTAAAATTGGTTCAATAAACATCCACAGCAGCCTCTAAGAGCTAATTTACAAAACCTAATTGATTACGTTCTGGCTGTGACGCCAGCCTGTTCTTTTTGGATCTATAATATAAAAGCAATGAGTTTCTTGTTATTTTTCCGTCTTGGCTGAAAAGCCTTGCATCAGCATTTCCGTTCTTCCTGATTAGATCCCAAGCCGTAGGAAGTCTATCACGTTTCTCTGTATTTGACTCATCGTATATTTTCATGAAAAACGGGGTGCCTGAAGCTCAATGATATGTAATTATTCGAGTGATTTATTAAAAAATAACACCCCATGACAGCCATGTTTCTGGTATAAATTATTTACTAAGCCTCTTGGAAGCGTAGCCTTTGCATGGCTCTGATGTGTGAAATGTCATGTACTCTGGCGTGGAGCAAGGATGATACATGGGACATTGCTCCGTTTGAAGCCATAAATATTCACTCGACGTCGCGCCTGGTCAAAGTGGGCGTCTCTCTCCCCTGAGCTCACGTCGTTCCCTTCGGTCCTTCTAGGACTTTCGCTGGCAGCCCGGTGGCGCCGTCACAGCCACGCAGGTGCTGCGCGTTTCCCATCTGCCGGGACCACGGGATGCACACGGCATGCGGGAAAGACGAAGCGGCGTGGGGTGGGGGGCGTGCGGGCGGCAGCGGCCCCGCCTCCTGATTCCAGGTAAAAGTCGGAATAAATTACCGGTTTAGTAACATTGTTCGAGAGCTGCCGGCTTCCTGCAAGGATCAGCAAACCCACACCCAGCCGCCAGAGCGGGCGCTTCCTCCGGCTGCACGTGTTTAAAGGCTGCAGTCCCCTGAGACTCAACTAATTTGAATTATTCTCAGCGTCAAATATGTATTTTTGAAAAGACAGTTAAGTAAAACGAAAAGGGAGTCCTCGATTTATCAACAATTTTCCCACATCAATACCAGTATTCCCATCCTGTGTAGCTGACTTACTTTCAAAATGGGCTTAAGACGCGTTAGGGGCCAAGATGGAGAGACCCAGGTTTTACCCAGGTTCTGGCAGAAGGTGCAACACGGCGGAAAAGTGCCCTCCGTTCTCTCTCACCTGGTCACCAAAAGGGACGGGGAGCCCTGGTGGACCCGGGAAGGGCCCAGGATAGCTGCGGAATCCTAGGTTCTTAACTTTTTAAGGAACTTCTTCTGCATTAAAAATTCCGGCAGGGCCGCGGTGACTGCGTGAGGCCACCGCGAAGATTCGCAGCGCCTCGGAGGCGGCGTGGCGGCGCTGAAATGCGATGAGCTGCTGCCTCCCCGTGCCGAGCGCGCGCAGGCGCTTCCTGGGTGTCGGGCCACGTAGGGAGCAAAGACGTGTAAGACGGGGCCCCATCTGTAAAGGAGCTTCTCGTCGGAGCGAAGGGACATGCGTGTAAATAGAGACCTCTAGCAACACAGGAGAGGCAGTGGCTCAGTTTGGATTTCTCCGGACGGAGACTCTGTCGGAGACGGGTGTGCCTGTCGTGTATTCGGAAGGTCCTGCTACGATGCCAACTCAGCGGGCAGCAGGCTCAGCCCCGCGGGGCCGGCTGGGGACGAGGGCCGGCAGGCCTCCCAAAGGACCCCGCAGGGGACAGGCAGCGCAGCGCGCGCCCCGCTCTTCCGCGTTGCTGCAGGGTTATCTCCGGGACTCCCGGGCCATCAGCTAGAAAACACCCCCCGGCAGGGGGTGCCGGCGCGGAGGCGGGGCGCCACCAGCCGGCTGGGCAGGCTGTCCACCGCGGCCACAGGGAAGACTCCGCAGGGGCCGCGGGCACACGGGAGGGCGACCCACAGCCCCCGCAGCAGGTGACGCCGCAGAAGCCTGCCGCCGCCGAGGGCAGACACAGCAGAGGAAAAGCTGGGTCCTACCGGGGGGTCAGGGAAGACTCCAGAGGGCAGCAGTGCCAAGCAGTGCCCGAGCGGCTGTCCTCGGGGCACACGCAGGACCCAGCAGAGCGGCCGTGTCCGGGGCCCAGGGCGCGTGGGGTCGCGCTTGCCCACGAGCTGTGACTGGGTCCACTGCTTAAACAGATACGCACCGGGTGAGAACTGAGGAAAGCCAGCTGCCGGGCCTGGAGAGGAGGGGGCTCCTGCTGGCCCCGGCAATGCCCACGCTAGGGCGCCCCGCCTGTCCCGGTGCACCCAGCGCGTCCCGTGCGAGCACGGGAAGTCCCACGCCTGCAGACGCTGTCCCAGGTGAGCCGGGGCACTTCCGCGCATCCAGGCATGCGCTGCAGACCCAGGCCTCGCCCCCTGGACTCCGCGCTTCCCCGTGACCCCGTAGGGCGCCGACAGCTCCGCTCTCCACACGCGTACCACGTTGCTCCTTCCCGGAGTCAAACCTGTGGTACTGACTCTGGGAAGGTTGGCGCTTAAAAGCTCATGCGGTCCCGGGCTGAAGGTCCCCCTCCTTGAGCTCACACAGCGTCCCCCACTTCCCTCCCCTTGTCCCCGGTCATGGAGGAGCTCCGGAAAATAAGAGGAAAGCAAAGGCAGGACAACCGAAGCACCCGCTAGTCTTTGGACAGCTATCTGCGGAAGGGCTGCGTGCAAGACAGAGGCCCGGGCCAGGCGCCGCGGCTGCATGCGGCTCGGCCCCTGCAAGATGCGTGACTGGGCCAAGGCCCCGCCTCTCTGTGGGCCTCTGTCCCCTCCTCTGTAGAGTGGGAACAACAGCAGGGATACGATCCATGTTCGTAAGGGTCACAGCAGTGCTTGCTTCACAGGATTAAATTAGCCCACACCCCCGACACCCTCAGGACAGCATCCGCCACATAGTAGTGACTCCGTAAGTGGAAACCATGATTATTAAAACTCTGACATTGACGCTAACTCCGCTAACTCCGCATCATCCAGCTCCTGGTATGAATAACACTAGTCTTTCAGCTCCCAAGCAAATTAAGTTGTAACATCCCAAGTCATTTCAGACAAGCCAAGAGGCTGCTTCTCCATCGCCGAGCTGCCTGGGCCAGGGCCCGCCCCGGCGCTCCGTGGCGCTGGCGGCAAGAGGGCGGCTCCGCCCCACGCGGGTGTTCGGGAGCCAGGGAGGAGGCCTGGCCGCACTCCAGCGCCTGCTGACGCCCAGGCAGCACCGCACGGCAGTGCCGCTCTGTCCTCCAGCCCGCACGTCACCTCCATATGTCTCAGGCCTCATCACCTTTCCTTCCGACTGTGACAATGAGAATATGGAAATCAATACGCTCACTCTCCTTGCTCCAAGTTCTCAAGTGCATTGAAATGAAAAATGGTTCAGGAGGAAGAAGCCAAGACGCAGGCGGGGAGGGCGCCGGCGGAGGGCAGGACTGGCAGCGCCCGCAGTGGAGGAGAGCGGAGCGAGGACGGTGGCCCGCTCCGCGGCGGGCACAGGCGACTCCAGCGTGCGGGCCCTGCAGAGCCCGCCCTGTGAGACAACGGCCCAGGCCCAGAGAAACGGCGATGATCTCCTCCGGTTCTGAACACCCGAACCGTATTTTTAGGACAAAATAGCCCGCGGCCGGTTCTGGGTTACTCATTTCCTTGTCAGTGACCCTCCCGGGGCCCGCCCCGCTCCCGGGCCTCCTCCTAACACCCGTTCTCCGCGACCACCCACGTGGCGCGAGCGTCTTCCGTGCTCGACTAGTACCAGCAGAGATTTCGTTTCCACCTCATTCGAGGAGGTTTAACCGGTGTTTCTGGAACTGAACGGCTGCCCAGACCTCCCCCCTTGTGTTGTTAGTCAGGATCTGGGCCGGAAGCAGATGGCCCGTCACAGCAGGCCCTCGAGGACAGCTGGCGGGAGGGACCTCTGCAAGGGCGAGGCGGGGGGCGGGAATCCACCACCCAGAGCTGGCGAAGCTCCCCAGTGAGAATCGCTGCCCTTCGTGGCCCTGAGAACGTAGCTGAAGCCACAGGCGCGTGAGGACAGCGGCCTGGAGGGCAGGGGCCCGGACCCTCAGCAGCGGGGCACGAGCCCCGGCAAGGCCCCCGGCCGCCTCCCAGGGCCTCCGTCGGCTGACCTCGGCGGGCAGCCGAGAGGGTGGCAGGGTCCACATGCCCCCCCCCACCAAAGGCCACCCCGGGGCCCCGGCAGCGGGAGGGCAGAGAGCAGAGCTGTGGGCGAACAGAGCCCGCCCAGCGCCCATCTCCCGCCTCAGCACCACCTCCTTCCTAAAGGGCCCGCATGACCCAAGCCTTCCCCGCAGGTACGCGGGTGTCTCTCCAGCGTCTGTGCACATGCCTGTGCACACGTGTCTACCCAGCACGTAACAGGTGTGGCCCAGTTTCTAGCACAGCTTCCTTCTCTCGCCAGCCCGGCTACAGGCTCCCGGGGGCGGGGACGAGGCTCGTCCGTCCCTGTCTGTCGAGCTGCAGGTGCTTGGGGCTGACACGTGAGCGCCCGTCTGTAACCTAGTTTTCCTATATGGAACGTGGGGTCAGTTGGCTCTACCAGGTCAGCCTGCTCGGCAGCTCGGGGAGGAGCCCCGTGAATCAGGGCGTGGCTGACGGCCCAGCATGGCATTTGCACTGACCGAGGATCACGTCTCCCCTAGAAAGGCCGGCTTCGAACTTGACGCCACAGACTTCACCCCTGGACCTCACTCACCCAACGTGCCCGTGTGAGCGAATGAATCTTCACGAGGCGTGAACAGCAGGGCAAACCCAAGGTCGACTGGACTTAGCCTCTGCCGCGAGGTGTTTGGAGCGCCGTGGGGGAGAAGAGGTGTCGACGTTACCCGGAGGGAACAGGAAAGGAGAGCCCTTCGCGAAAAGGCAGGATGTGCTGGGGGGCCCAGGCGGGAGCCCGGACTCTGGAGGAGGGATTCAGGACAGGCCTCCTGTGGGTTGGCTGACGAGGGCCTGGGCGCCTCAGTGCAAGGAGACACAGGAAGAAGCCGCTCTGGGCAGCGGCCTCACCTCAGGGGGAAGCAGGGAGCCGGTGCCCTGGGAAGGTGGGGGAGGGCCAGTGGGCACGGGTGAGGGCAGCGTGCGCAGGGACGCGGCGGGGGCCTGACCGGCTGGCCCGGGAGCCCAGCCGTCTGCGTGGGCAGCACGGGGCTTGGACGGATTCTGAGCAGGTCGCGGGGGCCGGGTCTCCGAGGAAGACGGCCAGCAGGAGGCAGTGCCCTGGGAGCCCTCGGGGCCCCGCGCCGGTCCGACTCTGTCCCCCGGGGTGGCCAGGGCTGGGGCGGGGGGCCCGTCGCTGCAGAACCCACGCTGTCAGAGCGGCAGGCCAGCGACGGCCGGAGAAACGGCCCAGCTTTTTGGAGGTTTCATTGTCCTTTCTGAACTCCGCGCAGAGAGCACGTCCCTCCCCGCCCAGCCTGCGCAGGGGTGACCCTTTACGCACGGGGACTCCTCGCATCTCGGGAGCATCCCTGTGACCTGTGAGCTTCGCTCCATGCCTGAGAGGCACAGGGAGAGGGCGATTTTCTCAGGGTTCGGCGGCCAGCAAACGGCAGAGCCGGGACCTAAGGAACGCAGGCCGTGTGCTTCCCAACGGCTTCTCCAAGAGGGGTGGGGGGATGGGGGGGAGGGGGCGGGGAAGCGCCAGGACTCAGAGGCCGGGGGTTACGCCCACTGGCCGCAGCTCTGCCCGACCCGGCGGCAGATGGGACCGTCCCGCGGTTACATTGTCACCCGTCCCCTGCACGCTGCTCTGTGCCGATTCCAAGTTCTTCCCGTTCCCAGTCCCCGCACACCGAAGCAGGGCGTGCCCTCCGCACCCAGGTGTGATCGGCAGAGAGCAGGCGCCCGCAACGGTCCGATCAGGCCTGTGGAGGTAGGAGCTGCCCCCCACGAGGGGACAGGGCGTGGGGTGACGCTTCCTGTGGGCCGGCAGGCGGGCGAGTGAACCCCACTGGCATCCTGATTCAGCGAGCCATTCGCCACATGTCACTGCCCGGGGCCCAAGACCCCTGTTCCACAGGGTGGCTTGTCCCATTCAGCCCTTCCCCTATCTAAGCGCCAAGGGCAGACGCGCCTCGTCAGCTGCGCCCGGAGCCTGCACAGGCATCCAGAGGGAAGTCCGGATTGTTAGTGGTTACTCAGCACCCCCACTGCGCTCTGGATAAGGTGCCCTAATGACCCGTGGATCCGGCGACGCAGCTTCAACAACAGGTGCTCCGACCCCAGGGTGCTCCCCGCCTCTGCCCTGGCGCCCCGCCTGGCTCCCCCGGCCGGCTTCTCTGCCTCTCCACCGCCGCCACCTGCTCCCGGGGCGACCGCTGGCTCGGCTGTGGGAGCTGGCGAGGGATCCACGTGACGCCTGAGCTCGGACCGCACCCTCCAGGCGAGAGCAACGGCAACAGCGACGAGGCCGACCGCGGACACCAGGTGGTGCTGAGTGCCTCGCCCGCACAGCGTGACTGAATCCTCAGGCAGCACGAGTCGGTCAGAACCAGGACCGTCCCCGTTTCCTCCATGGAGAAAGAAGACTCACAGGGGCCCCGCGGACTGGTCAGGGTTCCGCCTGCCACACTGCTGCTGAACGGTCGTGTCTGCTGCTGCTGGGGCTGGGTGACTTCAGAGCCCTGCCCCCGCCCCTCCGCACCGTGCCTGGCGACCCCGCAGTGGCCCAGCCCGAGCCCATTGGAGAGCAAAGGATCCTGGGAGAGCCTGCGGGCAGGGAGCTCCCTGGGGCAACTTCTGTGAGAAGCGAGAGTCTGGGATCGTCTCTTGGGTGGGCCTGGTGAGTGGGATGTTTTTGGCTTTTTACCTCTTGGGTCAGAGCTGAGCATTTGCGAAACTCTGCGAGCCTCTCCTGGGCCCTCCCGTGGCTGTGACAGCTGACACGGTTACCGTTTCTCTCCCTTAAAAAAAAAGTGATCTTAGAAAAATTAATTCACTGTCTCCGAACCCTAAGAGCCCCAGGCCTCCGCCCTCCGGTGTGTTCACCCACGACTTCCTACGCGGATGCCCGCCCTGCACAAGCAAAAGAGAGCTGAGAAAAACGCAATGAGATTTTTGCCTACAGTATGTTAAACAGAGCTCTTCACATCAAGCCCATGTTGAAGGTAACTGAATGCTAAGTTTTTATTATTTAAGAGCGACTTCATTCCAGCCACTCGGCCTGTTAGCATGTGAGACGCTCCCCAGCACAGCACACGTGTAGGGGCACCGGACCCGCTCCGTTCCTCTCTGATCGACGTGTCTTCACAGGCAGGGCAGGAGGTTTGAAAACACCAGACCCCCGTTCCCCCCGCCGCATGGCCTTCCCAAATTGGAGGGTGCGTTCCGTCGGCCAACGGGGCCTCAGAGCCGGTCGAATGTCCTTCCTTTCCTGCGCGATTGATCTCATTTCACTCCCATGAGACACGTGCAGGTCTGTGCGGGCGCAGGCGATGCGGGGTGTCCACAGGCTTCTCATTGCCCCTGGCTCCGCCAGCCAGATGCTTGGGCGGCCTGGCTCAGGGGCGACAGAGAGAGCGGGGGGACCTGCTTCGTCGGCAAGAGCATTCGTGCAGCACGCGGTCTCTGAACAAGCAGGATGGCACAGGATCCTGAACACATCCTAGAGGCCGCCTGCCGGTCGGGGATATCGACGCGAGGAGGGCTCCCTCCCCGCCAGGGCTCGAGCAGCGGGCGCCCTGCCGAATCGCGACGCCCTCCAGGCGCAGAGGGAGGCCGGGGGCTGCCGCTGGGGGGCGGGAGCCGCTGGGTCCAGTGGCGACGAGGCCGGGCCCAGGCTCCTCCGCGAATACGGAGGCTGGGTTCCCGGACGCCGGTCCCCTGGCCTGCCCCACGGCCCCCTGTGGGTGTGCTGGGTCCGGAGGAAGGGAGGCCCGCGGGAGTGGGCTTGGCAGGGCGGCACTACGGGTGTCATAATTTACAGCGTTCATGTGAACATGTCACCTAAAATGCCATAGGGTGATAATGTTACGTTTACAGAATGACACGCTTATGATTTTGTCATAAAAAATGGGTGTCATTTGTGCCGGACCCTGTATTTTTCTGTCTGGGACTCAGAGTAACGATGCAGTTTATAATTTTGTAAAAGTCGCCACATTGACTCCTGCTTGTCTAGCCCATCGGTCCCTCGACCACCACGTCTGCTGCCACCTCTAGAGTGCGAGCACCTTTGGCCTTAACTGTCTGGCAGCCTCCCGGAACCAGCTCCCCCGCGGCCGCCCCTGTCCGCACCGCCGAGGGGGCGAGCGGCGACCGTGCCCCAGCGCCAGCCCGAGCGCGCCACGGCCACACCGCCTGAGGCGGCCCCCGGCGCCCGGGGCTCTCAGGACAGACCCGGCCGCCTTAACCGGCGGCCCACTTACAAACGCCCACGCTGTTCGCGTGCTGGCTTTCGGTGGGGGCGGCTGTGAGGAACATGTTTGTTTAAACCGAAAATGCCTTTTGCTGCTACGCAGGCAGATCAGGAAAGTCCACGGAAAAAAGACCGAGAAGAGGCTCACCGACCGCTCGCCACTCTTTCCACATCACACACGTGTCGCTGGCGTAGGAATAGCCCATTAAATGGAACTGCACGGGAGGGAAGAGCCCCAGGGACTCATCCGTCACATCTGCTTTCCGGCGTTCGCTTTTTTTTTTTCGTTTTAATGCGCGCCCGAGGACACACTTATTGATTTTTAGAGGGATGGGCAGGGAGGGAGGAAGAGAGAGGGAGAGACATCGATGCAAGTGAGAAACATTGATCCGTTGCCTCTCCCACGCCCTGGAACTGAACTGGGGAACTGAACCTGAAACTCAGGCCTGTGCTCTGACCGGGAATCAACCCATGACCTCTCGGCGTATGGGATGACACTCCAACCCGCTGAGCCACGCCGGCCAGGGCTCCCACCCCCCGGCTCCCGCGCCCCCAAGTGTGCTGGCCCTGCCCACAGGCTCCGCGCAGACCGCTCCATCCGCCTGCCCCGAGCCCCTCACCCTTGCCAGCTCAGCCCAGGCCTCTTCCTTCTGGGGGGTCTTTCCCGGGGCCCCTGTGCCATGTCTCATCCAAACCACAAAGCTTAGAGCCCGGGTGCTGTCAAAAGTTAAAGGGGGACCCGGGCTGGACCCACCCCCTGCGTGTGCTCAGAGTCGCTCACACGGCGTGTGGCTCTCCCCCCTGAGGGAAGGGGGGTGGGGGTGGAGGGTCAGAGGCTGTCTCGCTCAGTGACAGTCAAGCCACCGCCCCATCCCCATTCCTCCAGCGGTCGAGCACAGCTCACACGGTGGCCACCTTGCACTTAACAAACCGAAGACGCGCTCCCTTTCCCCAAGCTCTCCCAGGGGAGCGGGCGGCGTGCGAAGAGCGGGTAGAGGGAACACGCACACGCTGGCTCGCTCCGACGCCCCCGTTTTTATTTTCAACTGAGAAATATTTTGATTGGCTTTTATTGTAATAATAATGCATGCTCATTATTTAAAAATTTTCCAAAGCAGAAAGCAGAGAGGTAAGACGTCTCCCACGATCTAGCTCTCTTTCACGGCGTCTTTGTTGATAACAAAGAGCGTATTCTTCCAACCATATTTTATGTCTGAGCAAACTCTTGTGTCGGTATTTTTGAAACGGGATGGCGTCGTAGGGACTGCGCTGAGCCTGACTTGCTTTGAATTTTCCACCAACCGCCCTGAGGCCGGGAGGAGCGGCCGCAGGCATCCGGGAGCTGGCCCGGAGCTCCCAGTGGGACTCGCATTTTGCCTGCGACACGTAAACAGTTCGCGGGCAGCAACGCCGCGCAAGGCCACTGTGGGTGCATGGCAGGTCACGGCAAGGGCGAGACAGCCCGCCCGAACGCCCGAACGCAGAGAAGCGTGAACAGCAGCCGCCGCGCCACAGAGGTAACAAGACACCGCTTTCCTGGCCGACACCACTGATGGGCGTGTCCTTCCCAGTGCCTGCTTTAGCTTTGCCCTAGAAAAGGTATCTTCCTTCTAGAGAAGGTTTATTAAGATAGACATTCATGAACTTCTAGAGACGATGGATTAAGATAGTCATGCACGCGCTCCACTGCCTCACAGCGTTCGGCCCACAGCAAAGCCCTGCTCCCTCGAACCCTCCCAGAAACCCCAGCCACAAGGCCACGCCCCCGTGCGTCCTTCCTAACGCCCTCTAATGGACGGACGCGCAGCGAGGCACAGTCCCGGCTCGTTCTCCGCAGGCACGTTCCCGGTGGGCCTTCCCTGGAGGAGGGGAGGAATTTGATGTCACTGTGCAAGGGTTGGTCCATTTATTCTACAGATCACTCTGCGGCACGCTCGCGTACAAATGCCCCACATTTAACTGAGCAGCTACGTGTGGACGTTCAGGTGTCCCCAGGACGCTGGGACGGACGCCTTTCTTTACACCGTTCTGTCCACCTGCCCTCTTGTTTCCTTAGGCGGAATCCCCAAACGTAGAATTGCTGATTCAAAGACCACGCTCATTTCCATTTCTTTTTAAACTGGCTTTTTGTAATATAAAGGTAACACGTAATTTCAGCAAAAAATAAGAAATCAGAAGTCTGGATGAGCATAAAGTTACCAATAAAAGCTGGTTCTGTCCGTACGACCCTGCGAAGGCCGCCCCTTCAGGGAGCCACAGGCGCCCTGCCGTAACCTTTGCCCAAATAAAACCGTAACTGTACTTGTGTGTTCATGCCTATAAACATACACATGTGTAGTCTAGATCTATTCTCTTTTTGTAAAGGTCATGCTATGCTTGTATTTAATTTTGATTCACATTGCAAAACTACTCCAACACTTCTATTGCCACCAACAGTGGATGAGAGTGTCTATTTTTCAGCATGTAAATGTAAGACGTGGAGTATTAAGAAAAAAAACCTCTGGCCAAACGCTCTCAGCTTTGCTTCCCTTATTTTTAAAAGCCACCTAAGACTAGCCCTTTTGCAAGGCTGTCTCAGACATCAAATGAGATGATGTAGAGAAATTCCATGAGTGGTCTGGCCCACAAACTATGTACGAATAATTTATAATCATTGACATTGTCCTTATCATTTGGTGGGTCGGCCACACTGAATTAGCTGCAAGCACTGGCACTGCTTCTATTCTCTCATGTTGAGAAAAGAAACCCGCTGAGCTCAGCCCGAAGACCTTACGTCGCTGCCCTTAACAGCAAGGGCTGAGGGACTTCGCGGCTGTCGGTGGGGGCTGGCCACCGTCTCCAAGAAAGAAAAACATCTCTCTTGCTGTCTTGCTAATTAGTCCTCTGGCTACAATTCCTGTCGGTCCACCTTAGAATTCGAGAGTATTCTACTACCCCGAACTCGGGCACACAGGGCCCTGATTGATGTCCGCAGCTTCTATCTTCAAGAGCAATAATGTAATTTGGGCAGAGGCGGCGGCCGTGGGAGGCTCTGAGGGATGAACGGACTGGTTTCACGGGCCGTGTCCCTGCTGCAGAAAGAGATATTTATTGCCTGCAGCACAGCTGAGGGACGGCCCTTGGAAATGCCATAGACCGTGGTCTGTGGCCGGGGCTGGCGCGGCCGGGACGAGGCGCTTGGCAGGTTCCGCCCCGGGATGGCAGGAAGCCTGCTTCCCCAACAGCAGCTGCGGAGAGAGACCGAGTTTGTTACAACTTCCTTGGCCTCGTTTTCCTCTCGCGCTGCGCCCCTGCCGCACCCTCCCCCGCACAGAGCTGCCTTTGTGAGCCAGGACTGGGGGGCAGGGAGGGAAAGGAGGGGGGAAGCCGGAGCGGGGGAGGGGAGAGGGAAGGAAAAGCGGGGAGTGTGAGAGGGAGGGACGGGAAGGACCCGACCGTCCGTCGCCTGGACAATCCGGACTCGCTCAGGTGCTTCTGACCCCGGGGCCTCCTGCCCGGGCCCCTCCTGCGTGCGGGCCTCCGCTCTGAGGCTGCGCATGCACCGCTATCATTACTGTTACTATCATCATCTGTGTCGTTTCCTTTATCAAAGCCCTTGTCATCGACGATAAAGACATGGAGTTTCTAGACAATCACTTTCCATTTTACAGAAAGAACGGCACAAGAACACTGGGTAACTGTCGTAATGTCACTCCAGAAGTTGGTGCCCACGGGGACATTGAGAGACAGGTTCCCAGAAGGCCACCCCAGTGTCCCCTCTCCATCGTCACCCCACCGGGGACGCCCCTGCTGGCAGGACCAGGCGGAGAGGTGGCCCCCAGGCTCCAGGGCAGGCCGCGTGGGTGTGAGGGTGGGCTTCCACCCTCCGCAGCCGCGTGGCGGGTTCTCCCCTCTCTGCACCCCCGTTTCCCTGTGCGTAACGGCGACCGCCAACACGGGTGACAATAGTGACCACCTCAGAGGGTTAGGGCAAGGATTAAACACGATGATGCGCAGCGTGTGCCTGACACGCCGTGCGGACTGGGAAGGGCTGTGGGAACACGTGAGTTACTGCCTGACCTGTCCTGTTACAGCGTGTCCTGGCTACACAGCCGATCTCCGCGGCGCACCTTCACGATCGCCACTAGGTTTCGGATGACGGTGACAAAAGGAGCGGAGATGGTCCGGAGCTACAGAGGAAAGCTGTTCTGAGGGGACACACGCCGGACGGCAAACTCACGGATTCATTTAGCCGACGGGCCCGGGTCGCAGACGATTAGGAGTAGGAGGTGCCGTGAATTCTGCACTTCACGGGGGCAGCCCTGAGAGCCTCTCGGGGTCCTGGGGAAAAGCCAGCCCATCGCCGTGGCGGGTTTTTACCTCTAGGGAAAAACTCATGCCTTTGGGGATCTGACAAAAGCTAGGAAGAAAAATCACGAGCGTGTGATTTCGCACCCGGTGTTAAGAATTAAGCCCCTCCACAGCGCCAGGCACATGATGGCAGATGAGGAGAAGGCACAAGGCGAGGGAGGGAAGATGGCTTTGCCCTCCTGCTTTGAAGACCCGCAGCAGAGCGCGGTTTGATCCCAGGCTGCTCTCCCGGCTGCTCGGCGGCTCAGGACGCGGGGTGCGCGTCTCCCCCAACCTAGTTACCTGGGCCGGGTGCAAACGCGGTGAGCTCAGAACCGGGGAGAGGACAGGGGCACGGGGAGGCGACGCAGCCGCGTGCCGGCAAGAACCTGGAGACCGTCCCGAAGCCTCCGCCCACTCCCTCACTCCGTAAACGGAAAACAAACCCTGGATGGGTTTACAGGAGCAAAGAAAGGCCTCCCCGAGCCCCGCGGTTCTGGGCTCAGGAAATTCAACGCCCCCCACATTTTCCACGAGCCATCAGCGGCTCTCTCTAGTTATTTAGGGAGCAGATTATTATTAGAAAATATTGAACCACAGTTGTTCTCAAGAATATCTTGCTGCTTAAGCTTAAATGTCACGAGGTATTTGATTGTGGATACCCGCAGGGCAGGCAGGAGCCTGCCGCCTAGACAGAGAGAACACAGAGAAGTGGCCAGGCTGGGCACGCGGGAGGCCGGGATGTCGGGGACAAATAGCAACGTCCTTCCTGAGAGGACGAGGGTTCACCTTTTGGCAGGTGGCCGACCTGCTGGTCAGCGTCTGTTTGCTTGTTCTGCCGCAGCGGCCGCCCCCGGCCTTGGATTTGGGCGCTGCCTTAACAATTATTTGATAACGTTGCAAACAAGAGCACCCGGTGCCGCGCCGGGCCTCTGAGTCCTCCCCCTCCCTCTCCTTCTCCCCGCGAAAGTGAGTTCGGCGTATCTGACGAGGCCTTCCCAAGGGTCTGTGCAGAACAGGGGCAAACAAGAAAAGAGTGACTCAATTTATTTTCTATCTCTTAAACATGTGACTGATGCATAGGCTCAAAACATCTTGGCATTGAAAAGAGATGACTACAGTCTCTAGATGCAGCCACTTTAGATGTAGTAGCAGAGGATAGGCAGGCTGGGCAAGATAAACATCTTTCTTTCGTTCTTTTCTTTTCTTCCTTCCTTCTTTCCTTCTTCCTTCCCTCCTTCTGCTTTCTTTCTTCTTTTTCTCTTTTCTTTCTTTCCTTCCTTCCTGTCTTTCTTTCTTCCTTTCTCTCTCTTTCTCCCCTTCCTCCCTCCCGTCCTTCTTCCTTCCTTCCTTCTTTCCTTCCTTCCTTCCTTTTCCCTCTCCCTCTCCCCCTTCTTTCTCTGGCGTTCCCTCTGCCCTCAGCTTTTGGTGTAGGCCGAGGCTCTTTGCTGCGGTTACCTTGAAACCGGTCCCCCACTCAGAGCTCACACCGCCTCTCCAATCTGAAGAGCTCAGACAGCACATCACCTACGAGGACCTCCAGGTTTGCCAGCTATGAAGCACTGTGGGCACCTAAAGACCCCGGTGGAGCCTGCTGGGGGCGGCCCCGCCCCCGTGCCCACCCCCGAGGCGCTCGGCGTGGTCTCGCCACATCTGATTCAACAGCACCTCCAGCAGCTCGCCCCCGCTGACTCGGCCGAAGCATCCGCTGGCTCAGCAGCTCTCTTGACACACGTCCAGGAATCGGGTCGTGAAACTCGGCGCTGAAGGGCGTGATGACGTAGCAGACAGCTGGCGAAACCGGGCGTGGCCGCCGCCGGGCGGGCTCCACACGCATGCAGCCGCGCCGCGGGGCCGCAGAACAGGAAGAGCCGCGCGAGGTGCTGCACGATGCCAGGCAGACAAGAGGCCACCGCGTTACTGTTTTCTAGTCCTGCCTGAGAAAATCCGTGATAAGAAGCCGTCCTGACACGCCACCTACGTGGGAGGCCACTCCCTGGCTGCTGGGTTCCTAGCAGCACACACCCTGTCGCCGGGCTCTGATCGACGACAGGTAAGCCCTCACCCCGACGCCACCCCCAGGGACGCTCGGATGACGTGGGGAATGCTAGAGCCGCTTCGAAGGAAATCCATACCACGCCACTCCTTTTTCTAACAGTCCAGAGGGATTGGGAGAAAAGGCATAAAACTAGCATCTGAGCTTTAGGAAAGACAAGATTTGTTCAGGTTCCCAAAGCTGCTTACAGATGTGATGGCCAGTTGTTTTCCGCACGTAAGGCAAGACGGCACCGCAGGGGAAAAAAGGACCCAAATGGAATATCGGTGCTGATATTCCTCAAAACGACACTAGACTTCATCCAGGGACAACCACGCCAGCATGCTGAGATGCTCGGTTGAAAGGCACATTATGCAAATTCAAAGTCTCATTGTCATCCACTCATCTGATACGTGTCTATTAAACACCTCCCCCCACCAACCCCCCAAGCGCTGGGCATCAGGCATCCGGGGGCAAATGCAAGACCCCACCCGCCGTCTCTCCGTATCAGCCCGCACGGTCTGCTTTGTCCTGAGGGCCAAATCCTCCAAGGCGGGTCCATGGCTGGCCCACGAGGCGTCCATTAACCTCCTGGATATACAGGCCGACTTTGGGTTGTTTGCGTGTTTAGTTTTCCAAGGAATGGGCTCATAGCTTTTATTCATTTCTCCAATTCTCAGTCTTAAAAGTCAACAACAACGGTACAAGAACCACCACTGAAATCAAAGAACAAACAAGCAGTTACTGTACATGACGGCCCCTCCCCGCCCTGCCCCGCCCTCCCACCCCAGCCTCTGGTCACAGTTTATCGGACGCGTCCCAACAGCCACTGGGGTGCGAGGCTGTGAGGTTTGACTGGACATCTCTAAAACATTACATGTCGAAGATAGTTGATGTTGGGGTCATGCTCGGTCCATTTGTAGGTTTCTTCTTCCAATGGTTTCAAAGAACGACAAATATTTAATGAGCAGGCACTGCGTTCAGAAGACCCGACCTTGCAAGACAGGTCGCGGCTGGCGTGAGGGCAGAGGGGCCGCGCGGGCCGGTGAGTCTGCGCGCTTTCCACTTTCTGTCTGTCCTTCCTTCCCTCCTGCCTCCTGCCTGCGCTTCCTCTTGAAAGACACAAAGACACATGACAGTGTTAGGTTTCTGAGGGATTTTTCACTGGCCTTTAATTTTGGATATTTTTAAACAACACCGACGCCCCCTGAAGCTGAACGGGAACAGGCAGCTTTCAGGACTACACCGAATAAATAAATAACACGCCTCCCCTTTATTATTTATATAATAAATAACAGAGCTGGGAACAGCCCGTGAGGTTCCACAGCCCTCCCAGGAACGCAGGGAAACGCGGTTTTCATCGGAGGAACCCTGGGCGCGGCGCACAGCCGCACCCGAATTCTACAGGGTGGGCTGCGCTGTGTTCGCCCCGCCTCCGCTGCAAATACACTTCACAGGAGCCGCCTCTGGGACCTGAAGCAGCGCCGTCAGGTGCGCGCAGGCTTTCAGGACGGGCACCCACCACCAAGCGTGACACACTCATACACGCGCACAACACACGTACACGCAGGCAGGGACACGCATGCGCTCATGCCCACGGCACGCACACGCAGCTTTCTCCCACTTACACCCCAGGGTGCACCTCCTCTAAATATGACTTATTTAAAAAAAGTAATCGCACTTGTTTTGACTGGTCTGGCTTTTTCATCCCATTCATCGCAAAAGCATTCGGAAACGGGCTGTGTGTTTCCTCCACCCAGCGCCCGCGGCGTCCGGTCGTCGGCGGTTAGGAGGGGAGTGACCGCCTGTGGACCCTCCGGCTCCGAGGTCAGGTGGCCGCATCTCAGGATCCCAGGATCCCAGGATTTAAGCGAGGCCTGGCTGGCGAGCGCCTGCCGCCCTGGGCCGCCGCGGAGTCCAGAGGCGACGACACAGGGTCTCGGCGTCGCGGCGTCTCTGCAGGACCGGGCGACGCTCCTCCCTGACACCTCCCGTGGCCACTGCCGGGGCACGCAACCACCGTCGCCTCGGGGGGTCCAGCTCTATGCGACCCGCTTCCCAGGGAAGGACGCCCAAAGCGGCCGCGGTGCGTGTTTGGGGCCAGCACACGGCTCCTCCCCCAACGGACCCGACGCTCCGTCCATTGCTGTCACCGGCCGGGGGGCGCCAGCCGGTCGGTCGGGAAGCTCCCGAGTCGCCGCCAAGTCCAGGAGCAAGGGGCCGACCCGTCCGAATCTAAGATGCGCTGGCTTCTGCTTTCTGAACAGAATGTTTCCTTGTTTTTGTCGATCCGTCATTTCCCTGCAGCTCACGTAAGCGTTGCCACGTGTTGCGTTTTGTCCAACAGCCGACGCCCGGCCTCTCTCTCCGCGGTAAGGTGCTACAAAGTCAAGTCTCAGCCCCGAACACCCGCCTCTGCGGGGAGGAGGCCCTTGTCCTAATCCTGCTACGCTCCCTTGCGGGGGAGGCAGCAGGTGACGCTGTCGCCTCCGCCCGCCAGGCCTCTGCGGGTCCGACTGCCAGAAACCGCAGCCTCCGCTTAGGCAGGCGGGGAGCTGGCTTCTTCAAGCCAAGTGGAAATTTACCTGGAGACATTAAAGATTTATTTTCTCTCACTGCATTAGACACACGCTAATGGACAAATGTTCCTAAGTGGCTTAGCCTAATGGTTCAAAGTTTTGCCGTTGACTGGAAGGTGCTCAGTCATCTGTCCACAGTAGCGGGCTGGCCCCGGGCAGGTCGCTAAACTGCGCAGTGCCCTGCCTCCTGCGTCAGGATGGGAGGGAGACCGGGCGGCTCTCCCACGCCGTCCTAAGGGCCGCGCTACGTGACACCCCAGCCCCCTTCGTGGGCTGTCTTTGCAAATGGGACGCTCCCCAGCCCCGGCGCACAGAGCTTTTGGTCTTTCCACCTCTTGCTATCGCCCACGAAACACGAGGTGCAGCGCGGGGGGAGACTTCTCACACTCGCAGAAAAGCTGCCACTCACGGGCTTGGCTTTAACTTCCAGCTCGTTGGCTTCTCCAGCCGTTAGCTGCCGCTTTCTGTCCCCTCTGCCAAGTGCAACCAAACGCCAGGGGCCAGGCTCAGCGCACGCCTGCCGACCCCGCACCCGGCGGCTCACTGGGACTCAGAGCCCGCGACAGTGTCTGGGGAGACGCTGGCTCTACAGCAGGACAGCCCCGCTCCGCTCTTGATCCTGAGACTCCTCCGCGGCGGGCGACGGCCCGTGGACTCTGACCCAGCTCTGCCACCTGCAACCAACAGACGGGACATTTCCACACCCCTCTTCTAGGAATCGGGGAATCCAGGCTGCGTCCTGGGGCCGCTCCCCCGTGAGCTTGGCGACAGCCTCTTGACAGGAAGCCACTTCCCAAGCGGCGCCAACGTGTGGGCTTGCTGGGCTGCCCCGACCAAGCGCCGCAACCCGGGCGGCTCCCGGCAGGCGGGCCTCCACCCCCCCGGGCGCCGGAAGCCCGAGGTCCGGGGCGAGCAGGGCTGGGCCCTTCCCAGGGCTGCGAAGGGGCGCCTGGCCCACGTCTCTCCAGCCTGCGGAGCCCTCCGGTGCGCCTCACTTACCGACGGCCGTTGTCTCCCTGTGTCTCTCTATGTCCTCGTCCCTCTAAGAGCGTCTGTGCCCGTGTCCCCCTTGGAACAGGGACGCCAGCCCCATTGGTTTAGGGGCTCGCCCTCCGGCACTGTGGCTGCATCTTCACTAACTGCACCCACAGTGCCCCGACTTCCAGCTACGGCCGCCTTCGGAGGCACCGGAGGTCAGGACTTCGGCACGTGAACGGGAGGGGAGACAGAACCCCCCTCTCAGCCGCCGGGGAGCCCTGGGTGCCTGCTTGCCAAGCCGACGTGAGAGAGGCGAACACGGCACTTTGCAAACTGGAAACGCTGCACAAACTCAAGGAATTGGTAGGACTTCACACGTTTGGTGCGTCCGTTCGTTCAGACCCTCCGCTCCGGGCCCCCGCCGCCCTGCCTGTCCGCAGGAGCCCGCTAGCCGTGGCCTGGCTGCCCCCGTAAGTGTGGATGTATTTTTCCACAAGGGCCGTTCCCTTCTCATTTATGGCTTTGCATGAAATGCCACTTAATGGCTTAAATACTTGCGTGACGCGGCCTCGGCGGGAGCGTCATCCGCCCGCTAACGAGGCAGGCTGTCACTTACCACCCGGCGGGTGCCTGTCCCAGTGTTGGCGGCCCCGTCCCCGGGGCCGAGCGGACGGAAGCGGGTTAGTGTCAAGAGCTCAGGGGCAAGAGGGGTCCCCGGGGGGACTGGCAGCAGGCGCGCACTCCGACACGATTTGACTCGTTCACTCACACGAGCGTCTCCAAAGCCACCGACGACAGAGGAGCCTGTGGGCAGCGACCTGGCTGAGAGGAGGGGTCCCTGAGTGCCCCCGGGGGACGAGGCAGGACGCCTTGTGACTCCGACCCGCCGCTTAGCCGAGGCGGGAGCAGGGGCCCGCCTTCTGCCCGGGGACGGGAGGCCAGTGACCCACGACAGTTCTCACGGAGTAGCTACGGGAGCTTTTCACACCTTTGAAATGTGTTTTTTAATTGCGCAGTGGATTGGTGTCCTGGAACTGTCGTAGCAGGTCACCTCTAGCTCGATGGCTCAGAACAGCAGAAACGTGTCGGCTCGCAACGTGGGAGCCTATGCGCCCCGGCCTGGCGGGCCGGCCCTCGCGGGGGGCCGAGGACACGGCCTCCCCTCCCAGCCCCTGGCACCGCCCCGGCGCCGCTGGCTGAGGGGCTGCCTCCCCCAGTCCCGCGCCCGAACTCGGAGGCCCCGTATCTGAGATCGGCGGCAACAGCTCCGCTCGGCGCTGCTGTGGACGACGGGGTCCCGTGAGCAACGTCACTTCCAGGAGGGACTCGGTGGCTCCATAACAGGGCTGCAGACTGGCATTCGAATCTGGCGATGCCGGCTCACACAGCGCACGTGGAGAAGAGTTTTCTTAAGCGGGGCAGGTACTCGCAGTGCTCACGGTGTGGGGGCTTCCGGGACATCGGTCGGGGGAGGACCCTGGCCTTTAAGAGGCACCTCGGTGACTGGACCTTGGACCCGTTCTTTTCTTTTAAGGATTTACTTGTTTTTATTTTTAGGGAGGGGGAAGGGAGAGGAATGAAAGAGGGAGAGGAGCATCGATGCTAGAGGGAGACATCGATCGGCCGCCTCTCCTACGCCCCCGACCGGGGACCGGACCCACAACCCAGGCGTGTGCCCTGACCCGGAATCAAACTGGCGACCTTTCGCTTTGTGGGACAACGCCCCCCCACCCCCGAGCCGCGGGAAGTTGTGGGCCGGAGTGGGCGGGGTCCCCAGTCCCCAGTCCCCGTAAGAACCAGGGAGCGCTGGGGAGGCTGCTTCTGCGGCGGGAACCTTTCAGGGCACTGCTTCTAACAGGATTCCGGGTGTTTGTTGAAAAACATCGCTGTTCCCGGAAAGGGAAAAGCCTGAACGACTCCACTCCCACAAGGTGCCTGGAGGAGGGCCCGGGGCCCGGGGCGGGGGCCGCGGGGGCCGCTCGGCGAGGACGGGGGTGCCGGCGGCACGACAGTGTGGACGTGCTGGGCGCCCCGGCCTGGGCGCCCCATCGGCCGGCACGGTGGCTGCCTTTGGGCTGTGCGGCCCTGACCCCGATGTCCGAGAGCCCCGTCCCGCCCCGACGCCCCGGGTGCCCCTCACACCCGTGCGCCCTTCTCCCGACGGTCCTCGTTCCAACAGCCAGGCCCACGGCTGCGCGTCGTCGAGGGCTTCCTGCGTCCCGGTGCCCAGGAAGGGCCCGGGGGCCTCCAGCGAGGACCCCGTGGAGGCGCGCGTGTGCTCCCAGGGCCCCACGGGCCCAGGCCGAACGTCCCTCCCCAGCGATGGGCCCCCAACCCCGGCGCTGCCCCGCTTCCTCCTGCGCCCTGCGCCCTTGTCACGCTCACCGGCTCCGCTGGGAGCCTCCTCTTAAACCGTCAGCGCACCTGAGGACACGCACACGCACACGCACGTGCGCAACATCACAGCTGCCAACCTGAGTGCGTCAGCAAAACAAATCCAGGCACCGGGGCCAACCACGCGGCGCTGCCAGCCGGAAACGTAACGATTATGCTCTTCCTTCTGGAATTTGTTCGGGTTTTTAAAATGGGAGTAATGGAAAGGGGGCCATAGGACTCGTACAGAACGTCAAGGCTCTTCAGTGCAGGGAGAGGGTGACCCGGGCCGGGGTCAGCGAGGGTGGCTGCGCGGGGGAGGGGGCTGGACGCGGGAGGCGGGGGATTTTGTGAGGATTGGAGGATGGCAGCCCAGGACATGTAGAAAACGGCGCCAGCGTGAAGGTGGGAACGGAAAGTGTGCATCCGCAAGGAGCCAAGAGAGACCCCAGGCTGAGCGGCCTCCGCCGCCCCCACCGGCTCCTGGCCCAGGCCGCGCGGAGAGGGAGCCCGGAGGCCAGAGCCCCTGGCCCCGCAGGACGCAGCCCTCCGGGTGCCGAGCGGGAACGGTAAGAAGCCGGCCCCCTCCCCGCCCCACCCCTCACCGCCCGCTAGGGGCCCAGGTGTGTGAAGAGGTCAAACTCATCACAGACTGGAAATGAAACGGACTTCTGGGTACAGAAGGGTGATGTTTTTAAAGAGAAAAAAATCTCGTTCTCCCTCAAACATCAGAGTGAAGCGCGTTGACGACTTCATTTAGCGCACTAATGAGGCAACGCGTAAGAGGTGAAAACAGGCGCAAAGGTCGGACGCGCCCTGGCCGCCGGGGGCGTGGGCAGGGCTGCTGGGCCGGTGCCCCGCACAGGCCCGGAAACATGCCAGGACGCAGTGTGGCCAGAGGCAGCGAAAGGCCAAGGCGCCAGTGACAGCAAAGGACCCACACACAGGAGGCAGCTGTGCCTCTGTCCCACGAAAGGCCCGCCGGAGGCCTCCTCGGCGATTTCACCGTCTCAGCTCTCCCGACATGGAACACGGGGTGGGAGGACATCACCGGTACCTTTCCTCAGAGCCTTTAATGAGTGACAAACACCCATCACCGACAAGAGAGGAGTACGGTAGGACCCAGGCCCCAGAGACAGCTGCGCGCGATTCCCTTTTCCGTGGAGTCCTGTCTAAGACATCACAAGACACCAATATTCTGGGGATCAACATTCCGGAGGCCGCCGGGCTCTGCCCTCCGAGCTGCGGGCTCCCAGGCCGGCAGAAGGGGGGCCTGCGGACGCTGCTGGCCTGGAGGGCCTTTCCGCATTCCCGTGGGGCCGGCAGCCCCTCTGGGCTCCCACCCCCCGCCCCGGCTGCGCCTCCCCCTCTGACGTCCTGTCTCCCCACCCCCCAGCGCACAGCCCACTGTCAGCCGTCCGCGAGGCCGGCAGGGTGATGTCCAGGCAGCTGGGGGGCAACTATTCTTGTCCCTTTCCCCACCCCAAGCTTGTCCCGACACCTGTGACTGTGTCTGGCGTGCCCGGGGCTCCGTTACAGACCGAGACATTTCTCAGAAGAAAGGAATTTTGGCGAAGGCGCACCTGCCCGCGCACGTCCGTCAGCGGAAGGGCTGCATGGAGCCCCGGGAGCCCTCGCCGAGGACTGGACAGCTGTGCCCCTCGGCGGCACGCTGGCTGGGGACAGACTCGTCCTGCGCCCTGGGCTGGGCCGGCCAGTCCTGTGGCCCCATGGGCAAAGCTCGGCGCCGGAAACCGGGAGACGTGACTTTAAGCACTAACCTTTTGGTTCATTAACTGTGTGATCTTAGGCAAGCATGTCCCCTCTCTGAGCTTCCACGTTTTTACCCGCTAGCAGGTATAAACGTCACTGTGAGCATTAACCTGTTCACCAGGAAAACATCGATGAAGCACGTGTAACCACTCAACAAACAGCCCCCGTTGAGTTCCTGTAATTAAATGAGATCAGCGTTGTCACCCGGAGGACAGGCGCGCGGGGGCCGCCCTTGAGGGCGCACGGGCGGGGCAGCCCGGCACAGGTGTTACCGCTGCACCTCCTGTAAAAACCACACTCACCCTCTAAACACTTGGGGTCGCAGGTCATTTTGCTTAGGACAAAATTAAGGTATTTAATTTAATAAAACAAATGAGTCCATTCAAAGGAAAACATCACACTGACAACACTGCGGGCAACGCTCAGGTCCGGCATGCGAGAGCGACTGAGCTTTGGAAAACGTTGGGGTCTATGTATGTGCTAAACGGTCTAGAGGGGTCCTAACAGCAACAGGCGGGAGCCTCTGGAAGAACACCTCGCTCTGGAAGGCGTGTCTAAGGTCGCTGAGCCACGACGGGCTGGCCCAGGTGCGCGCCCGGCTGCCAGCGGCCTCCCCGCGGAGACTGCGGACCTGCTGGCAGGCTCAGCTCAGAGGGGGCTCGGACACGGGGTGGAGAGCAGCCCGCGTGCCGGGGAAGGTGCCCCCGAATCGCAGGAAGAAAGCTGCTCTCCCCTCTCTGGTTGGAGGGGCTTGCGCTGTGGGAGCCACAGACTGCAGGCAAAAATACTTCCCAGGAGGCTCCTGGACAAAGGTCGTGAGCGTCCTCAGGAGGCAAGGGCTCGGACCCACTCCGGGGGTCCCGAGAGCCACCTGCCGGAGTCCCCAGGGTGGCCTTTCTGTCCACGGGCCAGCTCCCCGCGCCTTTCTCAGCTTCTGCTTCTCCGCTCGCCGGACGCCTCCTTGGAGCAGAGTCGGGGCCCCGGGTGCGGTGCGGTGACCTCCCTGGGCGGGTGGGCAGCGCGCAGGCAGTGACATCTCACAGCCCGAGCCGGCGGCCCGAGGCTGGCTGACCGCCCTGTGCCCCCACACGGAAGACCCCCCGGGACTCGCAGGGGCTGCCTCTGCCCAGCGTCCCTGCCTCCCGCCCCCGACCTGGCTGCCCCGTCACCCCGCACAGCACACGGCGTGGAGAGGGTCAGGGCTGGGGCCGCTGATGGGCCGCGGTCTGGGGGGCGTGGGGAGCCCTGCCGCGCTTGCGGTCCGGCGAAAGCCCTTCAGCGGCGACCAGGCCCCGGGAAACAATGGCCCGGGACAGGAACGAGCAGGCTGGCCGCCCACCGGGGGTTTCAGATCAGGCACACCGGCCACCGCTGCCGCTCCCGACTGGACGCTCCCTACAGGACCCGTGCCGGGGGTCGGCGCCTCCCTAGGACCCGCGGGCCCCTCCTCGCCACCCCCTGGGGGGACGCGCATCATTCCCATGTCACAGAGGGGAAGCGTGACGCGACGTGACGTACGGGAACGTAACGGAGGTTTGTGGAATTCCTTTGACCCCAGGCTCAGACACGGGGCCGGGCGGGCGGGGGGGAGGTGCGGGCCGTGCCAGCCCTCGGCCGCCGCACTCCCCTCGCGTCCACTCAAGGCACCGGGCGCGTCAGGCAAACCCGGCCCCGAGGCAGGGCGCGCGCCCGTGCCCTCCCCTTTGAGGGCCACCCAGCTGACAAAGCCACCACAGGCCCCGCCGCAGCCTCAGGCCGCAGCTCTGAGCTGTCTTTCACAAGTGACCCCGCCAAGGTCACGGGAGCCGTGTGACCTTCGGAGAGTGAAAGCCAGCCAGCGACAGAACCGGAGGGAGAAACCGCATCCCCGACCTCCCGCCTGCGGCTTCTGCCACACGCGCAGCTCTGCCCTCACTTACTCTTCCCAAGTCCCCCAAAGAGGGGACGGGGCTCAATCCTGAAACTGGAAAAATGGTCACTTTGTCCCCCACTAAATTCCAGTGCCCTTGTCACTGCGCGGACCCCGTGAGACCTCAGCCGAGGTGCGGAGCAGAGAGAAGGTGACAAATTCGGGTTCGTTCTGCTAAACCTCCTTCACCTTAAAACCTTAAAAAATATCATGATCCACTGTGATTATGATAAAGAACCCAGAAATGATTCCCTGCCCCCCCGCCCCTCCCCCCACAGTTTTGTGACTTCAAAGGGAGCCAACCCTCTGATTCCTGGGAAGCCGTATGTGTTGACGCGTGAGCTGGGCGCGGAGCCTCTCTGTCTCTGTGGAACCAATTATCTCAGGCCTGGAAAATTAAGAAGCTGAATTATGTTTCCATGGATGCCCCTTCAGATGCTAGACAGCAGTGCCGAGCCCAGAGCGCTACTAATTCTGCCTGGGTAAGTCCCGTCCGAACGGGGGGCTCCGGCAGTCTGCACCCCGCGCCCCCCGCTCAGGGTGTGGGGCGCGCTGCCCAGGGCTAAACTTAGAGGTCCCTTCCCACACGCTCTCCGACAAAGTCTCAGATGTCTCGTGTGGACAGCTGAGGACACGTTTCCTTAAGTGGGGACGATCTGGTGACTGCACTTGGCAAGCTGCTCAAGCACAGATAACCGGCTTCATGTTCGGTTCGAGTGAGAGGAATAGGTTTTTGAATCTGTGACAGGCAAGCCCCAGTTGCAGCCCAGTCGCTGGGTAACAGCCCAGGCTTAGGTGAAAGTCTTCCATTTTGTTATTAACAGTAACTGTTACTATTAGTGTTCTCAGCGGTAACAGCAGATAACATGTAGCTGGACTCAGCTCCCCCACCCCCCACCGCTGTCCTGTTGACCTTGGAAAGTTACTGGATCGGCCTCCCGGGGCTGCCGTAACACTGCTCCCTAAACTGGGGCCTTAAATGACAGAAATGTATCGTCTGGCAGTTCCGGAGGCTGGCGTCTGAAACCAAGGTGTCAGCAGAGCCGCGCTCCCAGCTGGCCCCAGGGAAGCCCTTCCCAGCCTCGGAGAGCGTCTGTGATCCGCCCGCAGCCGTGGGGGCTGGTGGCCTGCAGAAGCGCGGCTCTACTCACCCGGTCCCTTCTTTCCTGAATCTCAGTCTCTGTCCAAACGTCCCCCCCTTTTCATAAAGACACCGGTCATACTGCATTAGGGCCCACCCCAGGGATTTCGCTTTAACCTAACTCTGTAAAGCCCCTATTTGGAGGCACTGAGCGTCAGGGCTGCGACGCAGCTTTCTGGGGGGTGGGGCACATTTCAACCCGTCCAGCTACCCAGCCTCTCCCCAGCCTCACCCCGCTGCACGCAGTGGGGTGCGGGGCGCGCTGGCCTCAGAGCGCTGCCGGGGGATGAGGTGAGGCTGGGGCCGAGGCCGGGGAGCTCCGCGGCTCCGCAGGTTTGCGGCTCTTCCCCGACGGGCAGCCCAGGCTGCTGCCATTTTCCTCCGTCTCTGCAGGGCGTAATGATTTTTACCAGGGAGAGCTGATTTTTACATCTTGTGTTTTACCAAGGAACTAGGTGCTTAGGGAAAAAAAATCCACTTTTTATTTGAATATTGCCATCCATTCATACTAGGAGAAAATCGCTTTGAAGACATACCTTACTCCCGGCAAGTAAATAAACCTTAAAGGTTAAAAACCTGATCAATTTTAAAAAGGTTAGTAAACGCTGCTTCTGGATTACTTCTACGAACAGAAAAAGGTTCTGAAATGTAATAACAAAAAGCACCCCCATGCACCCAGCTGCGAAGGGGCAGACGAAACCTGCCGCCGACGTGGCGGGACAGCCTCCCCCGCCGGGAAGGACTGCCGCGGCCCTGGGGCCGGCAGGACGTTGCAGGGCATTCCTCGTCCTTGTCACCGTCGTTCCAGAAAGAGGAATGCGGCTGCTAACACCGGCTGGGTGTGGAGATGCCTGCAGCCCGCTTATCCTTCAGAAAACCGGTGACGTGCCAGCGACAGAAAGTCCTGGGTCCACTCAGCCTGGGAGCAACGTCACCAGCCACTCGTGTGTCTACCGAGCCTGTGACCTGCGGTCTCGGGACCGAGGCATGGGACTTTCAGTGGTACATGATTCTCACTCATTTAATTTAAATCTAAGTAGCCACAGATGGCTTTGGCTGCTACAATGGATGCTGAAGCTCTAGAGGATTTTCCAGGTAGAATAAAAATCGGTGACTTTCCACCCCCGCCCCTCGCCCACCCATGTATCGTTCAATGAAACCCCTGCTTCCAAATAAGCTTATCCCCACAGGGCGGCAGAAACGCGCTCAGGCATCTCGAAGGCCCCTGGGCGTGTTGGTCTCTGGCGCTACCTTCTGCCCTCCCCGCTTCCCTACTTGAAGCCGTGTATACACCGGAGAGCTTGGTCATGTCTTTAAATAAGAGATCGGCGTTAGTTATTACTTGTGCTTGTGGACTCGCTTCATCTGCCCGGAGCTCCCGAGCCCTCTCACACCGCGCCAGGTCGGGGGGTGGGAAACAGGGCCAAGAACACGTGGTCCGTATTCGTGGTTCCCCACTGGCCTTCTCAGATGTTCTGTTTCTCAAGCACGTTCTGTTATTTTGCAAGATGAATCTTCCTCACCAGCGCTGCTCTTATTGCCCCAACCGCGGAGAACAGAGCGTGTATGGGGCCCAGCGTGTGGGCTTGTAATTGCTCGGTTCCAAGGATGCTGCCTGCCATTTTTTAGGTAGACGTCCCTTCTTTGTCCCTTCACCCTCTCCTTCCCCCCTTCCCCTCCTCCCTCTGCTCAACGAACCTCTCCCCAGCTCCCAGGGCACCTGGTCTGAGGGCTGGGGCGGGGGCTCGGCGCTCCCGGAGCTGTGGAAGCTTCCAGAAACAGCGCGGTACCAGGGCAGCACAAGGAGCTCTTGCAACAGAAAGGTCTGGGCGGCACCAACACCCTTGTCCACGGAAAGGAAGGGAAAGGGGGAGGCAGGCGTAGAGAGCCAACACGCGGGGCTTGGCTTTCAGCCAGAAATGTAGCCTTTGTCAAGCAAAAGAAAAGCAGTTCTCAGAGTCATCCTCGCGAGCCACAGAAAGGATTGGTTGAAAATCCTTTAAAACAGAATCAAGGCAAATCTCACTCCATCATGAAATAAAGCAGCTACCCCCGTGGGAGCAGATGGGCCAGCATCTCTGCAGGGGGCCGGCGGCCACAACCAGAGGGCTCTGGGCACCGTGTCCTGAAATGTCTGGGGTTCCTCACTCCTGTGTCTTTGTGTTCTTCCTGAATTCAGAGCAATTCTTTGAAGCCTAGTTAGCGCCTGTCTCCTAGGGAGCTACCAACCACCTCCAGTTTGCTCTGTCTCCCCCGAGGGGACCAGTCACCTTGCACACATGACACTTCTTTGGCAGTGGCCACGTGCTACTGCGCAGTTAGCAAATTTACTCGGTGCGTCTACGTGAGAAGAGCCACGTGCCTTACCCTCTGCTTTTCACTAGTGAAGCGCGTGCGCACACGTCTACAGCACACGCGCCTTATCTCGTTACACTTAATCCTCGCTGCCCTCTCATGAGCTGGGTGTGCTCTGCCCTGTGTGCAGAGGCCAACCCAGGGGCCCAGGCCCGGGAGCCAGCTGGCCCGAGGCCGCACAGCTCGGGAGGCGCGGCTCCGAGGCCGGCGCTCCCTTCGTGGCAGCGCAGAGCCGCTCAGTGCGGGGGCCTCACTGACTGCGCAGCCCTGCCCCGACAGCTGGGACCACACAGCAGGTCTTCCCTGGGGACGTACGGGAAGACTGGCAGATTTCTGGTTAACGAAGAAAGTGGGGCCTCTCTCACAGTCAGCCTCTCCAGCAACGTACAAGAGGGGTTACCCTGTTACAGGACGCATTGTGAGCTGTGGGGTTTGGGGATTGGAAGCAGAGCTACAAAGAGAACCGCCTGGGATGGGCGGGGGGCGGGGGGTGGCTGCGGCCACTCCAAATACACCGGCATCTCCCCACCTTCGCGTCTGCTCTTCCCCGGTCTCAGGCCCCGTGGCCGAGCCCTGGCGGAGCGGCAGGCTCCTCCGCTAAAGGAGGCAGAGCAGAACCGACTCTCAACACCCGAGCAGATGCATAAGCCGCCCAGATGGATCGTTTCAATGTTAATACAAAAATATTTAAAAGAGCAACAGAATGCCACGTAGCGGATTAGCAATACAAAAGAGCTGGAAGGCGTCTATTTTTGGAAAAGTATTTTTTCCCGCGTGCCACTTGTACATTTTAAACGGAGCCTGTGCGGCTTCCCCAGGAATCCCGCTTTCTAGGCCAGAGTCGGCGTGTGTGGCAGGCGCGCGTGCGGACTCCATCGGCTCAGCCTCCCGTCGCCGAGGCGGCGTCCGTGCCCCGCCCCGCGGGGGGCCGTCAGCGGTCACTCTGCAGGGCAGGGCGTGTCTCTCCTCACCAAGCCACTTGCCCCGCGTCGCCCCGCCGCTGCCTGGCCGAGGGCTCAGCCGCAAAGTGTGCCCCCACTTCAGATGCCGGCCTCAGTGGGGGAGCAGGCACCTCACGCGTTGGCCTGACTGAGAAAGCGAGGCCCCCACGACCCTCCCTGGGGTCCAGGCGTTCGCTGGAGTGGCTCGCGGAAACCAGGAAACCCGTTTACGCACCGCTGCTGGCTTGTCACGAGGGGCCTTTGAGAGGGGACGAAGGAACAGGGCGAGGTCTGGAAAGGTCCCAAAGGCAAGGGCTCTGGGGCCGGGGGCGTGGGGCGCCCTGCCCTGCCGCCCTCACCTGCAAACCACCAAGGCCCCGGGCCCCACGCTGTGGGGGTTCTCATGGGGCTCCCCAGGTGTGGGGGCTCCATTTCCGCAGAATAGGGAGTGGCTGCTCAAAGCGCCCAGCTTCTGCCCTTGGGTTGGTCTTTCGGGCGACCGGCCGCCACCCAGGAGCCCACCTGGAGTCGCCTCGTTAGAACAAAGAGGCCCCCGTCACCCAGGAGGTGCCGAGGGAGTTCGGGGCGCTGCGTCGGGACGGGGCCGGTGCACCCGGCGGCGGGCGAGTCGATGGACAGTCGCGATACAGATGGACAACCCAACATCCGGGAGCCAACAGCGCAGGGACGAACGCCGTGTTGGGCGTGCGCACGGCTGCAGGCCCGCTTCTCCCGCCCCGCGGGTGCGGGCTCCTCTCTGCTCCCCAGGCGGGAGAAGCCCAGGGCGGGCTGCGGGCTGCGGGCTGCGGCGAAGGCCGCGCGCGGGCTGAGGGGGGACCTTCGCTAACACGAAAAAGATTCCTTAGAAAATCGTATTTGAGGGGAGACTGAGTGACGTGATCGCTAAATTGGAAACACGAGTATGAACTCAGTTTCCTAAAAGAAAACACATATTCGTTTTTTTCTCTGAAAACAACCTGGCCCAACAGCGCCCGCAGCCCCGTGGCCCCACCGCCTCTCCCTGCGCGTCCGGGACCGACGTTCGTTTCTAACACGTGTCTCCTGACAGGGGCCCCGCGTTCTCGGATCGTGGCTGGTGCCCCGCCTGGGCCCCGAGTCGCGGCGGAGAGGCCGGGACACCGAGCTGTGCTTCAGGACAGCGGTGTCCCGAGGACGCCGGGCCAAGCAGCCGGAGTGTTCGTGTAACGGGACTCGTGCCGGCCGAGGTGCGGCACTGGGGCATCAAGAATGCAAAATGGTCATGGCTAAATCATTTGTTAGCACAAGTTTGATAACGAGACAACAAATGGGGAAAGTTAACACAACGTGAACGGGAAGGTAGTTCTGATGCTAAAAGAGGAGTGACTAAAAATATGTACGCACATTTGCTTTTTAATTGGTTATAATAATTAAAAGGAAGAGTACACGTGGGTGTGTTTTTTTCCATTTATTCTTCTGTGCATCTGTTCATAGGTGCAAATACAAGCTTCTGCTTAGAGAAGGGAAACTAAAGGAATTATGAGTCAACCAACTGTTTCCAAGGAACTTTGGAACTAAATCCCCAAATGAGGCAGGTGGATTACGGTCACAGGCGGTCACACCCAATGACCAAGCGGTAAGAGGGTTCAACAGCATTTTGAGATGACTGGTCAGCCAAATGTCCTCAGAGAGCTAGATGACCCAACCCAATGAAACTCCAATGAGGCATAGATGAGTCGCTAATAATACTTGTAGGACGGAATAATTGATGGTATAGCGTGAGCCGTGCCTCATTCGGGGGAAAAACCTAAGATGCGAGTATCTAAACCTGTGGGGAAGAGGCAGGTAGAACCACAGCTCCAATGCACAAACGTAGCTTTATAGGGGACCCTGCCACACGGCCAGTGGCTCTGGTTCAGGCCGACTTGGGATGAACGCTGTCCTATTCACAGGTCAGAAATCGGCTGTTAATAATCCAGATTCTACAGCTGAGGAGGGCTGGGGAGACTTGGGGGTTGTTTTATTTTGGAAGTGTTTAGGGTAACTAGTAAAGATTTATAATTCTGAGAAAACATCAATATAGATTCTACTATAATTTATAAATTAAAGCCAACAGATACCGTTGTAACCCTACGAAGGTGTTTGAGACTACATCTAGAAACAATAAAGACATGTCAGAGCACTGATAGCTGTGACTAGGGTAAGTGTAATTACAGAAGTAGGTTTAGGAAACACTGTAATGATGGCTGTTTTGTCTACTCTTTAAGGTGTTTACAGTCACATTGCGTTTTAATTGTAATTTGCACTTTCGGTAAGAGGTTAATGAATCGCATTTGTAATAAATGCTAAATGTTCAATTTCATGTTTCATGTTTTGTCTACTGAGTGTATACATTTAATAAACTGAGCACATTATAAACGACGGGTAGAAGTTTATCTTCCGCTCTGTTAAATAAGTCCCAGGAAATCAAAGAACCTTATCAGGAGAAACAGCCTCCCGAAGGCTAAGCTGTTTTTCCAAGCTCACACTGCAAACCCAGATCTGTGGGAATCCGCAGCCGGCGGTGGTAGCGGCTGCAGCCCCAGCCCTTTGCGGGCATGTTGGAGTAGCTCTTCTCACATTACTCAGGGCGCTAGCTCCTTCACTTGACAGTGAATGATTTGGGGTTCCACAGACACAGCTGTTCCAACAGACTCCCCGTGGGTGGAGTCAGCCATTAGAACTATGGGTCGGGACATAATTTGTAAACAAAAGTAAAATAATCAGTTGATAATATTTTTAAATAGAAGAATTTGACATGTAAATGCAGATGTAGAAAGGTGTGTTTTTAGGTTCTCTTGAAATATTGGTAGATCTGCAAAATGGGCTTTGATGTGACAAGAACGAACAGCAATTGAGTGATGGCTGTCCCCAGAATGGAGCTCTCGCATCCAATCTGTCACTGTCCCCCCTCGCCCCGCAGCCACCTCCGCTACCTCCTCTGACCTGTCTGGGCCCGTGTGCGCGTCAGGTGCTATTTCCAGCGTGAACTTGAGGGACTGAAACCAGCTACACGAAGACCCTCAGGTCACTGCATTCCTGTAGAAGCCACTGTCCACGGTGAACTTCAATACTACCAGGCACAATGCAGAGAGAGAGCCTATTTTAAAACTGCAAGGACCACGTTATTCCACTTCTCAGCTGCAGGCTCTAGAATGGCGATGTAACCAAGCAGTAAGTTTTCCTGACACAGAACAATCAGACATTAAGCAAAGGAGAAAGAGCCAGCCAAACCCCCTGAAAAACAGCAGCAAAGAAGTCAGAAGAAAGCGGAAGAGTCCATCCATACATCCTTCCTTCCAACCCTCCGTCAACTCATCCATCCATCCCTCTCTCCACTCATCCCTCCCTCTGCCCACTCATCCATCCCTCCCTCTGCCCACTCATCCATCCCTCCCTCTGCCCACTCATCCATCCCTCCCTCTCTCCACTCATCCATCCATCCCTCTGCCCACTCATCCATCCCTCCCTCTGCCCACTCATCCATCCCTCCCTCTGCCCACTCATCCATCCATCCCTCTCTCCACTCATCCATCTATCCCTCTGCCCTCTCATCCATCCATCCCTCTACCCACTCATCCATCCCTCCCTCTGCCCACTCATCCCTCCATCCCTCTGCCCACTCATCCATCCCTCCCTCTGCCCACTCATCCATCCCTCCCTCTGCCCACTCATCCATCCATCCCTCCCTCTACCCACTCATCCATCCATCCCTCTGCCCACTCATCCATCCATCCCTCTACCCACTCATCCATCCCTCCCTCTGCCCACTCATCCATCCCCTCCCTCTGCCCACTCATCCATCCCTCCCTCTGCCCACTCATCCATCCATCCCTCCTCTCCCACTCATCCATCTATCCCTCTGCCCACTCATCCATCCATCCCTCTACCCACTCATCCATCCCTCCCTCTGCCCACTCATCCATCCCTCCCTCTACCCACTCATCCATCCCTCCCTCTGCCCACTCATCCATCCCTCCCTCTACCCACTCATCCATCCCTCCCTCTGCCCACTCGTCCATCCCTCCCTCTACCCACTCATCCATCCACTCCCTCTGCCCACTCATCCATCCCTCCCTCTGCCCACTCATCCATCCTCTCCCTCTGCCCACTCATCCATCCCTCCCTCTGCCCACTCATCCATCCTCCTCCCTCTGCCCACTCATCCATCCCTCCCTCTGCCCACTCATCCATCCCTCCCTCTGCCCACTCATCCATCCCTCCCTCTGCCCACTCATCCATCCCTCCCTCTGCCCACTCATCCATCCCTCCCTCTACCCACTCATCCATCCCTCCCTCTGCCCACTCATCCATCCCTCCCTCTGCCCACTCATCCATCCCTCCCTCTACCCACTCATCCATCCATCCCTCTCTCCACTCATCCCTCCTTCTGCCCACTCATCCATCCATCCCTCTCTCCACTCATCCCTCCCTCTGCCCACTCATCCATCCCTCCCTCTGCCCACTCATCCATCCCTCCCTCTACCCACTCATCCATCCCTCCCTCTGCCCACTCATCCATCCCTCCCTCTACCCACTCATCCATCCCTCCCTCTGCCCACTCATCCATCCCTCCCTCTACCCACTCATCCATCCCTCCCTCTGCCCACTCATCCATCCCTCCCTCTACCCACTCATCCATCCCTCCCTCTGCCCACTCATCCATCCCTCCCTCTGCCCACTCATCCATCCCTCCCTCTGCCCACTCATCCATCCCTCCCTCTGCCCACTCATCCATCCATCCCTCTCTCCACTCATCCCTCCCTCTGCCCACTCATCCATCCCTCCCTCTGCCCACTCATCCATCCATCCCTCCCTCTGCCCACTCGTCCATCCCTCCCTCTGCCCACTCATCCATCCATCCCTCCCTCTGCCCACTCGTCCATCCCTCCCTCTGCCCACTCATCCATCCATCCCTCCCTCTGCCCACTCGTCCATCCCTCCCTCTGCCCACTCATCCATCCATCCCTCCCTCTGCCCACTCGTCCATCCATCCCTCTGCCCACTCATCCATCCCTCCCTCTGCCCACTCGTCCATCCCTCCCTCTGCCCACTCATCCATCCATCCCTCCCTCTGCCCACTCATCCATCCCTCCCTCTGCCCACTCATCCATCCATCCCTCTGCCCACTCATCCATCCATCCCTCCCTCTGCCCACTCATCCATCCATCCCTCCCTCTGCCCACTCGTCCATCCATCCCTCCCTCTGCCCACTCGTCCATCCATCCCTCCCTCTGCCCACTCATCCATCCATCCCTCTGCCCACTCATCCATCCATCCCTCCCTCTGCCCACTCGTCCATCCCTCCCTCTGCCCACTCATCCATCCCTCCCTCTGCCCACTCATCCATCCATCCCTCTGCCCACTCATCCATCCCTCCCTCTACCCACTCATCCATCCATCCCTCTGCCCACTCATCCATCCATCCCTCTGCCCACTCATCCATCCCTCCCTCTGCCCACTCATCCATCCCTCCCTCTGCCCACTCGTCCACCCATCCCTCTGCCCACTCGTCCACCCCTCCCTCTGCCCACTCGTCCATCCCTCCCTCTGCCCACTCATCCATCCCTCACTCTGCCCACTCATCCATCCATCCCTCTACCCTCTCATCCATCCCTCCCTCTACCCACTCATCCATCCCTCCCTCTGCCCACTCATCCATCCATCCCTCTGCCCACTCATCCATCCCTCACTCTGCCCACTCATCCATCCCTCCCTCTACCCACTCATCCATCCATCCATCCCTCTACCCACTCATCCATCCATCCCTCCCTCTACCCTCTCATCCATCCATCCATCCTTCTACCCACTCATCCATCCAAGAACTCAAGGGAAAGAGGCCTTGGCCCTGTTGGTCAGGGCCAGGCCTGTTGCTTCATTGGGAGGCAGGAAAGACTGTGGGCAACAGAGGCAGAAAGACCAAGAGCAACGTCTCCTGAGCTGGGTGAGTTCAGCCAGGTACTTCGTCCCTCGAGGTCAGTGTGCTCGTCCGTCACAGAAAGCTCTAGACCGGCCTCGGAATGCTTCCCTAACAGGGAAACGTCAGTGCGGTGCGTAGCTCACAGCATGGACTCACTAAGGGGCTGTGGCATTATGACTGCAGGGGACAATGAATGCCAAGACAGATGTTTTCGAAGCAGCCGGCAAGCCTTCATTATTTCCCCGAAATGCCCCTCCTGGTTTTCCCCGGTGGAATGGCCTGGTTACTGCGAATGGCTTCCCGTAGGCTCATAAATGGCACCTGTCATGCTATAGCTGGGTCCACTAAACATTTCCATTTTTAAAATAATAGACCCCACTCACAGCTATTCAGAGAGGCAGAAGGAAAAACAATGCCCTGAAAAGTAACGCCAGTCATGTAGCTGCTGAGTCCGAACCGCACACAGTCGGTCCCAAGGGCCGGGTTCCCTCCGTTTGCATTCACGCGCGATGCCAGCCACGCAGAGGGGAGCCCTGGGTGTGAGGCGGCTGTGTTTATGGGAGTCTTGCTAGCTGTCTCCTAAATGCCAACATAAAACTGAACTCCGCATTGGACTCCTTTGTGGATTGGGGGCATCCAGAGCACTCTGCTGAAGCTGACAGACACAGGAAGCGCTGAGCTGGAATCCACTTCTGTCATTTAGATACCTTGCTCGGAAACCCAGGAGGAAGACATTGGGAAACCTTTTTAAGGCTTTGCAAGGGAACAACGCGCCACACAGGGAAGATTAGCTATTTGGCAACAGAAAGCAGCCGGGGACGCGTATGCCGGGAATGCAGACGGGGGAGGACAGAGACGTGGTATTCTGGGACAAAAGGAGCTGCCGAGAGTGTCTCTTACATTTGATCCACGAAGTGACAGGTGTTCTCGGAAATAAGATCCCGTGTTTGGGTCGCACCATGTCCTCTGTCCAAATGGGGACAAAGGATTGGGAAAATCTCCGGCACCCCGGCAGTCCCCACGAACCTCTGGCAGGAGATGCCGTGGCTTATCTGCCGGCCGCGGCCGCTGGCTCGGCTGCCGCCTCTTATCTTCCCTCGCAGGCGTGGCGTGGCCCCAGCCTCGGCAAACGCGCCGGGCGCCAACGCCGCGGCAGCCCGAGCCCCTCCGGGGATGAAGCCCCCGCCCCCGGAGGCCCCGCCAGGAGGGCTGCGGAAAATGTTTATCTGGAGGTGCACACGTCGCCCTGCCTGGTTTTCCGCTCAGACCAGTAATTGCTCTTTGTTCAGATCTCCCAGGGGTGGCAAGTCCGTCAAGCTCAGAGAGAGGAAGGGGGCGGCGCTGGGTGGAGGCCTGTCACCACGTGCCCCTGGCCACCCTGCTGTCTCAGCCAGGACGTAAGTGTGCTTGGGACCGAAGCGAATCCTTCTCTCACCTCTAAGAAGCCTCGAAAGAAGGAGCAGCCTGGTCAGGACTCTGCCCCATCCCCCCGCCCGCACCCGACGTCCCGGATCGGCCAGGACTCCTCTCGACCCTGGGGGGCGGGCCCTTCCAGCTGATCAGATGGCCAGAGAGAGATGGGCTCCTTGTTTTCTAGACAAGGGCCCGGGGTGGTCAGCACGCACCCTGTCCCCGCAGGGGATGAGCCCTAAATCCCCCTTGAGCGCGGGGATTTCAAGCACCACTCCCGTCTAGACTGGGATGGATGTGACATCATTTTAGAAACCACACCGTTGCCCCAGGAAAGCGCTGTCACCTGTAGCCTGTGTAAAGGCCTGAGGAGCCCAGCACCTGAGGAAAGACTGTACTTCCAGGTGGCAACAGGCGGCCTCCCCTTTTCACGGTGATTCGAAGAGAGAAGATCACAAAATAGGACACACTGTGCCTGCCAATGAGGCAGGCGGGGACAACGGAACGTTCCCGGTCAAAACACTCAAAGGTTCAAAAGATGAGTCTCCATGACACCGAATCGTGTTCAGCCCTTCTGTGGGCAGAGGGACGCGAGTGTGCAGTGTGGCAACCCCGTTAAAAAGTGGGTTTTACAGATGAGGGTGGCTTGTGTTTCATGAGCAAAGAAAGCGGTGGAGGATGAGTGATAGGGAAATGCTCAGGTGACAAAGGGGACAGCTCAGAGGGAAGTCGAGTCTGTCTACGTGTCCACGGACAGATTCACCGGCGACCTCTGGCCGGAAGCAAACCGAGCCCAGCCATCAGCCCGCGCTCGCGGGGAGCCCCGGCCGCTGGGTGGCGCACCAGCCACCGTCTCTGGCAGCTCCTCGCCGTCGGCCACCTTTCCAGTTGCTCCGATGTAGCCATTCTGCATAAGCTAACAAGTTTCTCAGGGCACGGCGGATGGACGAACGTCGTGTGTTACCGGAACAAAGAACTCCGAGATGGAGAAACTCTACCGAGGCGTCTACCGTGGCTTCCTGCCAAAGGGGCAGTCTCGCGTGGCGGTGTTTCCTGGTGCTTCGCTGAGTCTCCTGTATCCCAGGCACAGCGCCTTGTACTGTGTATGACCTGCCATTGTTCAGTGTCCATTCTTACCTTCCAGTGTATTTACTCAGTGGACTGTGTCATCCCATTACCGTACTTCGCCGTGTATAATGCGTACTTTTTTGCCCCCATTTTTGAGGGAAAAATAAGGAAGGGCCATATACGCGGGGATAATGGTTACATGCGATGGGAATAGTAATCCCGTGTACGACGCGCACAGACACGTGGGTGCTCCTGATACACGGAGCGGCATTTCTTTTCTCCGCCTCCTCCTCGCGCCCACCTTGATCCCAACAGAGGCAGGTACGGAGAGAAGGGAAGGAAGGGGCGGTGGGGCGGGAACGGACGGCCAGGAGGCTTCAAAAGAAAGCACAGGGCGAGGTGAGGAAATAGCTCCTAGTGCTGCCCCAGGAGGGAGGCGGCGCGGAGTGCCGCTCATCGGGACCGCCGGCGTGCTGGCCCCCTGCGGGGGGAGGTGCACGGCCCCCCAGCGACCCCAACCTTTAGTCCCTTCGCTGCTTTCTTCATTCCCACTCGGGCAGTCCCGCCCAGTGGTGCTGTCTGGGCGGTGGCTCCCGGAGCCCAGCTTCCCCAGCCCGGGGGGCTCACAGAAATATCTATGACACTTGACAGCAGTAATTTTTTTTTTTTTTTGCCAAAAATTCTCAACGAATGTATTTCTCTCAAGTCCTTCATTGTAACAATTTTCACCATGTTTTCATTTTATTGTATAATGGAGCGCTGCATAATTAATAATTAAAATGAATATATAGATTAGGCAAAGAAGTGCATAGATTTTGAAGTTTGTTGCATTTTTGCCAGGTTTAATGATATTTCCATGATAAATAAATAAATCTTAAATGACACCATCGCCAGTTAGTCACAGGACACGTTGATTTCTAAGGTTCAGAGAGGTCATTCAAAACTAACATTTTTTCCTTTAATTTCGCAACAACTTTTTAAAAGATTTTATTTATTTATTTATTTTAGAGAGAAGGGAAGGGAGAGAGAAAGCGAGGGAGAGACACATGGATGTGCAAGAGAAATACGGGTTGGTTGCCTCTTGTACGTACCTCAACTGGGGACCGAACCCGCAACCCAGGCATGTGCTCTGTGACCAGGAACTGAGCCGGCGACCGTTCGCTTCGCGGGACGATGCCCAACCCACTGAGCTACACCGCTGAGGGCAGTTTTGCAACAACTTTTAACTGGAGAAGCGGGAATCGACTTCAGCGGATGGCATGTTAATACGGAACCGTGCACACGACAAGAATCAAGGATCACAATATGATCTCTGAATGTTTAGAAACGAATTTCTTCTTCCCTGGGTGCCGTTATAAGTTTACTGAGAATAAGTTGTTCTCACATAATTTCACTCCTTTCTTGACACTTCCTCTACCGATAGCAATCAAGTTGCCCTCCGTGGCGGAGCTGCTGCGGCAGGTGACACGGGCTCTGCCGGTCTCTGCGAGGCCGGCCTCCGCCATGGCCGCCGTCCCCGCCACACTGAGCTTTGGGGAGCACTCCCGCGGGTCAGGGCAGACACAGCCTTTGAGCCCTGGTTTAACTCCAAAACGTTCCCCTCCAGCCCTGCCGTACCGGCAGGCGGCTGAAGGCAGAGGGGGCCGGCTGAGGTGCCGCTCCGGTCCTCCTGGGCAAATCCCTCGCCCCGTCCGTCCCCCCTGGTCACCTGCTGCCACGGGGATCAGCCGTGTTCTGAGCCATTTCCGACGGGCGCTGCTGAACAGGCCCGTGGGGAGTGGGAGGGAGTCCCCAGGGCGGCGCCGCCAGCTCTCTGTGAGGCCCGCCTCACCTGGGCGTTTGAATCGGGGCATCAGATGGAGACGTAAAATATGTGCATCTGCAGAAACGTCTTTGAAACCCACGACTCTGGGAGAGACGGCCGCGCAACGGCCAGCAAATGAGGCTGCATGACCGGCCGTGGGCTGCGGGGCCGGGCGGCTGCCAGTCGGAAGGAGACTCACAAGCACGTAAGCAGCTTCCTCGACGAGGCAGAGGCAAGAAGAGGGAGGCCGAGCCTGGGAGCCCTTCCTTTTGTAAAAAATCATGGCGCATCTTCATTGCCTCAGCTCCCCTTTCAGACAGGAGAGAGCTCGCGGTGCTGATAGGGACTGAATGTCTACGGCCCCCCAAACTGCAGTCCCTCAGTGTGATGGTACCTTTGGGGGCCTTTGGGGGCGATTCGCTCATGAGGGTGGAACCTCATGAATGAGGTCATTGCCCTTGTAAAAGAGCCCCAGGTGTCTGTTGTCCCTCCCACCGTGCAAGGGCGCAGGGAGGAGACGGCCGTCTATGGACCCGGGAGGCGGGCCCTCATCAGACGCCTGCCGGCGCCTTGATCTTGGACCCCCGGCCTCCGGACCCCTGAGCAGTATGTGTTGGCTACACCCTCCCCTGCCCCAGGTGATGGTATTTTGCGGCAGCAGCCCTGGCGGACGCAGACGGATGGCCGCGCTGTCGGGTAAGCAGGGGGAAGATGGCGCGGGGCAGGGGCGGGGGGCTGGATAAGAATGGGGGCGCCACGCCATGGCTGCAGAGCTGTCCGGAAAGGCGCAAACCTGGGGTCCAGCCATGCAGAGCCCACCCGGAGCGTCACGCAAAAGGGGCAGGAAGAGCAGAGCTAAACCGATGTGCGGCAACGTGACTCACAGGAGCAAGAGGTCCCGGCAGCGCGGGGGACGGGGGCGGAGGCTGAACTCCGGAGGCGTCAGACCACCCCAGGGGACAGGCCTTGACCCACCAGGGGAAGGGCGACCGGCTGAGTGGGGCTGTGTTCCAAAAAACCTTCAGCTGGACACTGAAATCTGAATCGTATGTCATTTTCATATGTCACAAAATAGTCTCCTTTTGTTGTTTTTTTCTTCCCAGCCATTTAAAAATAGGGAAAACATCCTTAGCTCATGAGTAGCACAAACATGGCCATAATGTGTCAACTGCGATGGTCCAGAGGGGAGCGGACGGATGGATGAAGACGGCTTCTTAGTGCCGCAGGGGACAGAGGCAGGTGACACCAGCAGCAACAGAAAGCGGGCATCAAGAGGAGGGAATAATATACTATGATGGTCCAGCCTTTTAGGTAAATCCTGTGGGGAAAATGGCAATATATTAAAAAAAAACAACAACAAAAACTAAAAAGGTCACAACTGTGCAGTAGTAACCTGGGCCCCAAAATCTCTACTGCAGGAACTTCAAGGGAGGAGCTTGCCATCACTCCAGCGCTGATGGCGTCCCTTGAACCTGAGGTCAGGGCGGATACAGGACAGCTGGACACACACACAAAGGACAGGGGACGGCAGCTTTCTGAGGACAGGAGTGGGTTCCCGGTTTCATCTCTGTGGGCCAGTGATACAAAGCATTTTCCCCCGAAGAAATGCTTTCTAGAAATAAATAGAAAGTGAAAGAATTCTCTCCTGGAACACTTGACGTCTTTCTCTTTGCACCTGGAAGTCGAGTGAAACGTCAGAGCCGTCAGGGCACCTGCCCCCTTGTTGGGCGAGAAACGTGGGGGCAGCGCTGGCGCGTGTCCTTGTCGCAGACACGTGCGCTCCCTCGGGCGCTCGGTGTGCCCCTTGCGCCCGGGCGTTCCTACCGCGGAATCGCTCCAACCTGGAGACGTTCCCCGAACCGCACGCTGCTGTGCAGCCCTCGGAGGCGGTCCCCAGCAAGGGCTGCTTCTGCGTCAGGCACGAGGCTCGCGAGCGTGGCGTGCAGCTCCCGCGTTCCTGGGCGGGCGATGCTAATAAGGTCTGAGGGTGAGAGGGGCAGCCGGGTTGTGCACTGCAAAGTTCCCCATGATCCTCTTGACATTAAAAAATAATGAATCTGGGCTCCTTCGCAGGTTCTTAAAAGCAAGGCTCACAAGGCCACATGACCTGCGGAAGCCTCCGCTCACGAATAGCAAACGCAAACAGGATTTTCTTACCTTTCTGAACAAGAACGGCTAAAAGCTTTCTGGTCCTCCTGGGACCCTTAGCTCTTTACAAAAAGTTCCCCAGTTCCCGGGTGGTAGATGAGGGGCTTGTTTTGGCCGCTGCTCTGGAAGCCTCCCAGTCACGCTACTGTGAGAGTTGCTTTTAGGATGAAAAAGCCTGGGGTCTGGGGAAAACCTCGACTTGCTCATCTTCATAAGTCGTGGCCGCTGAGTGCGGCAGAGCCCTGCGCCCGTCTCCGCGGGATGCTGCGACTGGGGGGGGGGGGGTGCCCCGAGGGCCTCACGCAATTTAAGAAGGCAGGGGCCGGCACAAATAATGCCCCCTTTTCATTACAAAGCCTTTCATTACAAAATCATAAGCACGTCATTCTACAGTATAACAACATCACACTCAAGCACATGACATTTTAGGTGAAATGTTTGAATTAAAACTATAAATTATGACCCCCCTATTATTACCCTGCCAGCCACACGCCAGTGGGCCCCACTTCGGCCGGAGCCTGTGCGTCCTCTCTCGTTCCCGGAGGCCGGATGTCGAAAGCCAAGGGGGGCGGGGCCGCGCCCCCCTGAGACTGTCGGGCGGGCCCTGTCTCACGCTCCCCCGGCCTCCGGTCCAGGGCAAGTCAGGGCAGTGCCAAGTCAGGGCAGCAAGAGAGGCAGGCAAGTCGAAGCCAGCGGTGAGGAAACGGCAGGGCCACGTGGTTAAACTAAACGATAAAATAATTGTTCTGAGCCGACAGTGGACGTTGGTGTCGCTTAGAAGGGTTGTGAGGTTCAGGGGCATCGGCGTGCGGGCTGGAGGGCTTTGCGACGCGTTGTCCCGAATCGTCCTACAGACGAGGTTGACAGTAAGGAGGACCAATTCCTGAGCACTCGCTCTCCGCTGCTGGGCCTGGCGGCAGCCACTTCAGACACAAAATTAAGCAAGATAAAATCATGTCCTTCAGGAGGCGCGCAGCCTGGGAGTTGAGACAGACAAGTGCGGGACAATTAAAATGCGGCGCCATGAGATAATAACAGGTGAGTTTCGTGGAGCGTTAACTCCATCCTGGGTCTATTATGAGCGCCCGGCGTGCTCCGGCGCGTTCGTGCTCACGTGAGCCCGTGAGGGGCCCCGGGTCAAATCTCCGTTTGGCAGGTGAGGACACTGCTGGGCGGCTTTGCGCGCCAGGAGCCACGGGGCCAGGGCGCGGTGGGGCGGGGCCTAAACCCAGGGGGTCTGGCCCAGGACGCACACCCTCAGCCTGTCAAACTCCGCTGCGCTCCCGACCGAATGAGGGAGAACCGAAGGAAGGAGCGGGCGGGCGGGCGGGGGGAGGGGGGGCTGCAGAAGCTCAGAGGGGAGGCAGGCAGCCCGGGCTTGTCACCGGGCACGGACGCCTCGCCAAGCAAGTCACACATGAGTGAAAACCTAGGGGACAGTACCTTCACAGCAAATCCAAACCTTGGGGTAAAATGTATGTAACACCTTCACATCGCTCCTGAGATCGCCCCATGTATTCAGCGGCACAGATCGGCAAAGCCTCAGTTCAGCGCCGAACAGCTGTCAGCGCGTGACACACCGGCACCTGCTTCGCCATCACCACGGTCCCCGGGCCGACCGCCGGGAGGGACTTCAGGCGCCAGGTGCGGGCGACGGGGAGGATTTGATCAGCACTTCCCAAACCAGAACAGTTCACAAAAACACTGTGCGAGACTTCAAAAAAAAAAAAATGCAACAGATTCTGGATCTCTAGAGCAAACGAAGGAAGGCGAATGTCGGAGGGGTGGGACACGCGGCAGGCGTTTTGGAAAAGCAGCGCGGGTATGAGTTCGGGAACCGCTGAGCCCTGGCTTGCAAGCCGGGCATTCCTTGGTCGCCCGGAATCGGGAAGGGCGCGCAGGAGGACAAGGAGGAGGGACGTGCGTGCGCACCCGAGGCAGGACCGGGGACCCAGCACGGGTTGCTTTGATGCTGCTGGAAGCGGAAATCGTCAAAGGTTATTTTAAAAGTCACACTAAGTATCACACTGTCGTAGTCACCCAACGCTGAGTGTCTACCCAGGCTGGACACTGTACAAATACTCCAGTATTTTCACCAGAGACAGAACTAAGTGATGAGAGGGTGACTATTCGGGCCTGTCTGTCCCCGGTCCTCCAACGGGAACCTTGTCTCTGACAGCCTAGCCCCGGGGTGTTTAGATGGAGACCCGGAGCAAGGCCACGGCAGAGGGGGCAGAACCGAAACCCAAGGCAGTGGCTGGCTCGTGGAGCAGCAGACGCGCGGTGGAGGAGACGAGGTGAGGTCCTGAGACAAAGATCTGCTCAGGCCATCGAAGGAAGACGCTCGTCTGGGACATACTGCTTCAGAGGGAGCAAGGGAAAGACGTTTCCATAACAATTGATGGGACTTCGGATTGTATCAGCGGCGACGCTGTCTGGAGAATCCAGGAGAGGTCTGGGCTGTCCGGTGACCCTGGACTGAGGGACTGTATCTCTCTTCTCAGGCTGCGCTGCCTGAGGACTGGACTACAGGCAGGTCCAGCTCTGACGTGGCTGCACACATCTCGACGTGGCCACTTTGGTGAGATCAGGCCTAAATGACTTGCTGAAAGTCCCAGGAGCCCAGGCACGGGGGGCAGCTCTTCACAAAAACCTCGGTCGAGATCAGAAAGTGAGACCCCGGAGCCAACCACTGCCTCCGTGAGGAAGAGCGGAATTTCTACTTAGTTACATCCGCCTGTTTGGCTGAAGACACGGGTGTCGACCGTATTTTTGTTCAGTCTTAAACGGAGGGCAAGCCCGGGTTGGTGCCCTCTCTTCGCCCCTTACGTGCTCACTGACTCCCCAGTCTGGCTGTGTTTGCTGAAAACACCTGGGCTCGCACGAACGCCGCCCAGGGTCAAAGTAAACACACACGCCATTCTCCTGAGGCGCACGCCGGCTCTGCGGGCCGTCAGAGCTGGCAGCGGGGTCGCTGCGCGCGGAAGACGGGGCTGGGCGCCAGTCCTGACTGTCGCCGGCAAGCTTCCCGGTCCTGCAGGGTTCAGGGGGACACCGGCACCCGCCCCAGGGGTTGGCGGGCGTGAAGAACGGGTCGAGACCTGTGAAGGGCTTAGACAGCACGCCCACGAAGGAACTTGGGGAGACACACTCTGCAGACACACGGATAAAAAGGGCCCGAAAACGCCAGGCCCCACCCCGGCCCCGGGAGAACATTACAAATGTTGGACAGGAAACAGGCTTGTCCAAAGCCCATTACGTTGCCCGCAAACCACTGAGCAGCATCCTTTAGTCTTCTCTTTATTATGTAAAAATCAGAATTTTCTTTCATTAAGAAGAGAAAAGCAAAGGCTCTACAGCTGGTAGAGCTTCGACCGTTCATCTCACGAAAGGCGCTCCTGGGGCCCCCAGCGCCCAAGCACGTGGCCGGCGCTGCGGCTCTGGTAGGGGGCGCGGCCGGGCGCAGGAGGCGGCACGCTGTCCCTGTCTAGGAACGGCAGGGCCGAGCAAATTCACCGCCCAGCCCTCGCGTCCTCACACCCGGCCAGCGGTCTCCTCTCCCCAGAAACGGCCGCCGCGCCCCACCTGCTGAGCTGAGGCCCGCGTTGCCGGCCCTCCCTGCTCCACGCGAACGGATCGAGCTGTAGCCGTGACCGGATTCGGTACCGCAGCTTCAGTGCCTGATTCAGAGGTGAGGAGAACGCCACCCCCCCGCCCCCGCAATGCCTCCCTGTTAAGGGGCAAGGCCCTGAGCGTGGGCTCGCGGGGGCATGTCCCCATTCGGCATGAAACAGGCCGCAGGTAAAGACACGGAGTTTGACTGTGGCCTACGAGGACTCGAGGCTCCTCCTAGGCAGTTCTGGCCGGGACTCAGGCCGCCCGGCCCAGTGGCAGGGCGCGGCATGTGTCCCCAGGACATGGTGGAGGCCGGCTGCTTTGTCCCGGACTCAAGGCTCTGGACAGAGTTCGAAATGCCACCGGAGGACTCAGCCTGAGCCACCTGAGTCCGTACTGCGACCTCCAGGGACGTGGCTGCAGTGGCCCCAGGGTTAGCACAGGGAGCCCCAGAGCCTTTCCGCCCCTTCCCCGGGCCAGCGGCAGCACGCGATGCTCCCCGTGACGGGCCGCTAAACGTGCCAGAACTGTCCGTGGGGAGTGGAGAGCCAACCGCCTCCACCGAGATCGGACACAGACACGCCCGCCGCTCATTTACGTTCTGCTACGGGTTACGCTGAGGAGACAGAGCCGTCCATGCTGCGAGTCCCGAAAGTCCAGGCCGGCTGGGCACTCACACAATGTCACAAACGGGCAAACACGTGTCCGCCGGGTGAGCCGCCCGGGCACGAGCAGAGATTGCCAACTGGAAGCCCGGAGCGGGGGAGCCGGTAACCACGGCGGCGTCGACAGAGATTGTAAACGCCCGGACTGGCTGCCGCCGCGACGGGGTTTTTCTAGGAAATGTCCCGCGTAGAATTCTGGAGCTCCAGTGTCTCTTGGCAGGACCAGACCCGCATTTCCACAAGGACGGACGAGCAGCTGCCCGCTCCACCGGGCAGGCTCCCCGCAGCGCAGCCCGGTCCCGCCCCTCGGCTGGGCCTCCCGGACACCCCCAGGCGGGCGGCCAGCCGACCGACTGCTGCGGCGAGATTCCGGCAGTGCCCAGCCCGGCTGGCACGGCCCAGGCACTCACAGGACGAGGACCGATGGGACCCGGGCCTCTCAGCCCACGGCCTTTCCCATCACAGGTGCCGTGCACGTGCCATTGAATAAGTGAATAGCTTCCTTTGAAGACACCTGCTCGTATTCTGCTAGAACTTCTCCTCTCTTTCAAACACAATCCTTCTTTTAATTCCACCTGCCTGAGGTCACGGCGGCTCTCACCAACCACAATCAGTCTGTGGGACCACCCCCCGCCTCCACCCTACAATGAAACACTGGGATGGGGTCCTGTCGTCTACGGGCGCAAGCGCAGGGGCGCCGTCCCGGCACCAGAAGGGGCAGTTCTCCTTAGGTGACTCCCACACACCCCTCCAGCCTGGTTTGGGGGTGAGCACGCTGCCACAGTGACGGGCCGTCTCCCGGAATCGGCCGCGCCTCGCGCCAGAAGAGCCTCGGGCCCAGCTGATTCCATCGCCAGGGGAGGAGAGCCATCGTTTAGACCAACCGAGCCATGGCGCAGCAACACAGGTAAAGATGCTGGATGAACTCTGGGCGTAAAATCGGCGGCAGACCGCGTTTTGCTCAGAAGAGGCTGCTGACATGCTCGGAAACATGAAGTGCGCGCGTCTCCATTGTATAAATAAGACGAAGTACAGGCGGGGGGGGGGGGCAAACTCGACAGAGGACGGCGTCGGGGGAACCGCAGGGACAGTGCCGTGAGTGTGCCCGGGTCCGCTCTGCCTGCCGACCGCCCCTCCTAGCCTGCCGGCCCCCGGCTGTAAGTAACTGCGGATATTAAATTTACGGTAACGGGACGCTCAGCTCCAGGCCCGGCGTCTCCAGCGTGTTCTTCGGAGGAACTCCCTTAAAGTTTCATGGCTCGGGAAAGAAGAAGGACATCGCTGAAAGGGGAAGGAGCGGGCGCTGCTGCTTCTCCGAGGGGGCGGGCTGCGACGGCCGGGCCCTCCCTGCTCGGGGCCCTGGGGACTCCGAGAGGCAGCGGGGCATGGGAATCAGGCTAGGGACCCCCGAGAACAGTCGTAAGGGCCAGGGAGAACAGAGCGCCCTGTCGGGCACGCGGCTGTTCCGCACACGCTTTGCGAGCCCTGAGGGCAGCCCCTTTCCTGCCCGAGGCGCCTGCCCAGCCCTCGCCTCCCCGCACCTCATCGGGCTCGTCCCGAGGACTGAGAAAGGTGGGGGCCGACGCAGGAGCCGCTGCTGTGTTTCTAAATGGACAGGGTCCGGCACCAGTAACGCCCCCTGTTTTTTAATTACAAAATCTTCTATTACAAAATCATAGGCATGTCCTTCTGTTACACAGCAATAGCGCACTCAAGCACACCCTGTGACATTTTAGGTCAAACGTTCACATTAAAGCCACAAATTATTACTCCCGTATTATTACCCTACCAAGCCCACCCCAGCGGGCGTCCCTTCTGCCGGACCCCACAGGTCACCATGTGCAAGGCTCCTCCCTCACCCTTTCAGGCGCGAGCCACGTCACGGAGTTCTCCCCGGTGGCAGGTGGCTGGAGGTGCGGTAAGCCCTCTCTTAGCCTGGGTCATAAAGTTTTCCCGTGTGGTCCTTTCTTCTCCTTCTTTCCTCATCCTCTGCAGAAAGAGAGGAGGAAACACCAAAAGACAGAAGCAGACCGGGCCCTGTGTGACCACGGGAAGGTCACCCAGCCCGGAACACATTCCGTTCCCCGCGTGTGAAATGAACGCGCCTTAATTAAGCTCCTGGGGTTCTGCGGTTTATTTGTTCCAGCAACTTGCGTTGTATAACCTCACACGCTCATAGTCAGCAAACGCTTGCTCTGCACTGGGTGCACACACATCTTTAACCCTTACAAACCCTGTGATTATAAACACGGAGAGCTTACGTAGCTTGTTCACACACACCCAGCTGTGCTGAGCGGGGGGCCTCACCCTGGGAAGCATAAATCAAGGGCCCGGCTCCTACCCATGATGCCGCACGGTCGCTCTCAACATGGCAGCCATCACCCGGCGCCGTGCCCGGCAGAGTAGGCAGCTGTGTCAGCTGTTAACATCCAGGCAAAAGGGAGCTCGGAATGGAGAGCAAATAACTGAAAACAAAGGCCCTTGATTCTAAAAGTCTCTTATCAACCAAAATCTTGGCAATATAAAAGCAAAAGAACTAAATAACTTTTTATTTTTTTAGTAACGTCTGGCTGTCGAAAGATAAATTGTAATGAAAAGAGAAATAACTGAGTATGTTAAATTGATAATGCATATTATAGTTTATGTATCTACAGTTAATATCCAAAATGGGCATTTCTGATAAGTATGTTTATTACACTATAGAAAATAATTGACAAAGGCCTCATTTCTCACCAACAGGAGATTGATGAAACTATATAGCCATTAAGCATCATAGTTTCAAAGACATTTTTTAAAGCTAGGAGTAAAATGCACATGATATAATGTGTTCAATTACATAGAGATGTTCATGTGTTAATTGACTCAACTTATTCTTTCACAAGGTGTCTCCTGGGGTCCACTCCAGGCCGGGGGCTGGGCTAGGACCTGCCCCTTGGCCCATGGCCCCTATTTCTGCAGTTTCAGTGGCCCAGGGTCAACCATGGTCCACAAACATTACGTGGGAAATCCCAGAAATAAACAATTCGTAACTCTTCATTGACTGCCATCCCGCTTAGCTTGATGGGGCCCCACGCTGTCTGTTGCACTTTGTCCCACCCAGGCCGGACCGACTCACCCCCTGTCCCCGGCCTCCCCCGGCCTCCCCGCCCACCAGTCGCTCAGCAGCCTCCGGGGCGATCAGATGCACCTCCTGCCCCCGCCCCACGGCGCGTGCGCTTAAGTTGCCCTTATTGGACTTCATCAAGGCCCCCAAGTGCGAGAGCAGTGACACAGGCGGTTCAGACACGCACGCCAGAGAGAAGCCGGAAATGCTTCCTGTAAGTGAAAAAGTGAGTCAAGTACCGTAAGATATTGATGGAGAGACACCTACCACATTCACGTAACTCTGGTCACAGTGTATTGTTATAACAACTGTTCTATTGCATGATTAGTTACTGTTGCTAATCCCTCACTGTGCCTACTTCATCAAGCAAACTTTTTCACACCTGCACATGCGCAGGAATAAACAGGGTACATACAGGGGTCAGTACTACCATGGCTCCAGGCATCTACGGGGAAGGGGCCTTGAAGCGCGCTCCCCATGGAAGGGGGGCCTACCGGAGAGCCGGGCTCTTTGGAGTGGGCTTCCCAGCAGACCCGCAGGGCCCCTCTCTGGGCCTCAGTTTCCTTATCTATGAAAAGAAAAGGAGGTCGGAGTAGATGACGTCCAAGGCTCTGCAGTCATTAAGTTCTATGAGGGAAACGGGATCCTGAGCCAGCCGGGCACGAGGACACCACGGGGTGGAGGCGAGGTTGTAAGCCCGCTATCGCTGCAGCAGCGCCGCCGGCCCACCCGAGCCCATGACAGTCGGGACGGCAGCTCGTCCTGCGTCGCCCCGGGACGAGGGGCTTCCTGAGACGTGCGGCCTCTGGCACTGAGACCCAGGCAAACCGAGGTGGCTGGTCACCTTGCTTTTTTGTCAAATTATTAGATATTTATAAATGCTAAAATAACTTTAATTACAGAAACCTCAATGAATGCTTTTTTTCTGTTGGAACGACTTTATAGGCAGCACAAAACTAGGACAGGAAAGCATGTATAAACTATGGAGCAGACCCGTTCACTTGTCCCGAATGCTCAGGAAGACGCATTCGGTATGAAAGTCCCAACGGTCACCTGATTATGAATGAACTGCGGCACCTTCCTCCTCTAAGAGTTCCGTGGTGCTGTTCTCAAACTCCGACGTTCATTCGGACTCCGGAAAACACACAGACTCCCGGCACTCGGTTAATACCTCCATTAGAGACGGGCATCACTCTTCCTTTGAAAGAGTGTGGTTTTAAATGGCCTGCTGTAACTTTGTTCTCAAAATACAGAGGGTGTTTCAAAGACTGTTCTAACCTGACCGCCCCGCGAAGTTTCATTTTTCTTTCCCCCCTTCATGTCACCGCAGACAGTGCCATTAGGGTCATGCCCATTATAACGTTGCTTCAAACCGCAGCTAAGGAAGCGGGGGGCGGGGGGGGGGGGGGGGGAGCCGTGGCAGCGAGGAACCGGGACGGACGGTGGCCACGCCACTGGCTGCAGGGCCAGCTCCTCCTTTGTCACCAGGGCGCCGGCTCTTCTGGGACCCCTCAGCCCTTCCGCCTGCTCCCGCTCTCCTCCAAAGCCCCGCCGTCTTCCCCGGGGACAGCAGTAAACAACTCTGACCGCCACGTCCTTCCGGACGAGCACCTTTGGGGCCCAGGGCCCAGCGAGCTCCCCGGGGATGATTCAGGGGGGTCGGAGGGCTCTGAAAGAGAATCAAGTGGGTCTGGTCCACTTATCGGGGTCCGTAGACCGGTTCCCCTTCATCCACGCCAGCGACAAAGAGCTTCTGGACGTGTCAGCTGATAGAATAATCCTGAAACACCTTGGCAGAGGTGTAAGGTGGCAGTTCCTGAAATGTGGGGCCGGAGAGCCATTTAGGCGACCCATCCTACTTCTGATCTTCGGACCGCGTTTCAGGCTCCCTTGGGAAGGCCAGGCCTGCTCTGGGTCCGCCTGGACCCGCAGCCACCCCTCCAGGGCACAGCCCCGCCCACCTCTGACCACGCCCCGCCATGACCGCGCCCCCTCGCTCCGTCTTTCCTGCCTGGCTAATCAGGTCTAGTGCTCGCACTGCCCCCCGTTTACTGCATACCAAGAGCTGTGCTAAGACCTGCCACGGGGTAGCCAGGGGTGTGTCCTATCTGACCGCATGGACGACCCACTGCAGTAACTAAGGGTCAGAGTCCGCTCCTGCGCAGTGAAACAGAGCGGGAGCCGCTGATATGGACCCAGCAGGGGAGCGTGAACAACTTGGGGCTCGTTCGAAACCAGCCAACTGCCCGCGCGTGGGAGGCAACGTGCGTGAATCCCAACAAGTCCGAGTGCAGGTGAGAGAACGGTGCGGGCACAGACCTGTGGCAGACAGCCACGTGTACCTGAGGGCGCGGGTCCCTTCTGCTCTGGGTTTCTCTGCCTGGGCCTTGCCCGCTCCTGCCTGCCCCACCTGGTTAAAGGAAAAAAAGAAAAGAACTACATGAAGTATTTTACATGCTTATTCTCAATCGGCACAACCCTTTGGAATAGCTACTGTTATTAACTCTACTTTATAGCCAAGGAAACAGAGGCTTACATGGTACAATGACTTGCCCAGAGAGACACAGCTCACGGATCGCAGCGCTGAGCCGAGCGCAGCGGTGGCCCGGCTCCGAAGCCCAGCCGTTCGTTGTCATTCGGAGGCCAGCGAGGCACAACGGGGCCAGGCACTGCTGGCCCGGTCCCTTCTTCGCTGGGCTTCATCCCATTTTCATCAAGTCTCTTCCCCGACCTGGCAGCTGTTACAGAGCTCGCCCGCGACAGAGTCCCTGCCCACCACCAGCCACTGCTTCGGCTGCCCGCCCTCCCCGCTCCGGCCCTGCCTCTGTAGGGCCCCACGGGGCGCGTGACACACCACTCCCGGAAAGGCTGGCTGGAGACCTGAAGGAGACGCCCTAAGAAACCTGGGACCCCCTTTCCCCAGTTGTTCAAGTTCTGGGTTTCCGCCAGAGGCCTGCCTTCTTGCGCACAAGCTCCAAGCACGTGTAATCAGCACAGGAAAGGGGGACAGAGACAAAAGGGCGCCTCTGGGGAAAGGTCCTGGACTCTGCTTGCGTAGGAACTTCTTAAATCTTATTCACAGGCAGCATGCCGCCCCCTTGTTGCCAGGCACCTACTGGGAGAGCCGTCCTACTCTCCGCCTCCCTTGTAGCAGGAAGCGTATCTTCTTTGCCTAGAGTCTTCCAGGACCCATTGGGACCCTCCTGACAGTTTCAGGATGAAATAAAGGAGATGAACATGTAGGAGCATCAAGTGTTTATCAAATGTCTGTGAAAGACACCAACAAATGCCACAGGGACCCAAATATAATTGTTTGGTTGGGTTAAATTCACATTAACTATGTCTTGAAGGAACTCAAATATGATTGCGTAACAGTGTATCCCTCCAGTTTCCCCAGAAGGTCTGAGCCGGGGCGTCATGAAGCCATGTTACCACCTTCTCTCGCCCAAAGCCGTTTAGTGCTTAGGGTCAGCAATGCTCCAGCTTGAAAGAGTCGCCAGCGATGAGGGCCCAGGGCTTCGCTGGAGCCTGGCTCCCACCCGGGCCCTTGGAAGCTGAGACTCCACAGACCCATCCCCAACCGATGCTGGACACGCTCCCACTTCAGACAGACTGCAGTCTCCACCCCCGCTTCTCTGAACGCAACTTCCACCCCTAGCACACCAGAAGCCGTAATTACAAAGTTTCAGAAACGCATCTGAAAGCTTCGCCGTCCATGTAATCCTGCTTCCGGCGGCAAGAGGCGTTCCACGGCCACGCGTGTCGCGCCGCCGCCCCCGCTCCCCGCCCCCGGCATGTCGCCGTGCCTTTTTAAACACGGCGGAGGTTCCAGTGCGCAGAGGTCGGGCCCCATCGCGCCTCGCGGGCCTCCTGGCCCGGGCGATTCTTCCGTTTGTGCGCCCTTTGCCGGGAACGGCGGTGTGCTCTGCCACCTCGCGCGGCTGCAGCCTGTCGTCCCCGAGACAAAAAGCGGCGGCCGGGCCGCCGAGCCCCGCGCTGCGCCTTTGTTGGGCCGGCCCCAGATGGTGCCCAGCACGCGGCGAGCCGGGCGGGGGCGCGGGCGCGGGGCGGGAGGGGGCGCGGGCGCGGGGCGGGCGGGGCGCGCGGAGCAGCCAATCGGCGCGCGCCCGTCAGCTGACCGCCTGTGCTTACACCAGGTGCACGCCGGCTGCGCGGAGCACAAAGCGGGCGCACCGAGGCGGCCGGCGGCGGCGGCGGCGAGCGCGGAGCCAGCGAGGCCGTGCGCCCGCGCCTGGAGAGGGGCCGGCGGCCTCAGCCTGCGCGGCGGCGGCGGCACCGGCACCGGTACCCTCGGCGCCCCGGGCCCTTCCCCCGGACCGGGCCGCACGCTGCCCCGCCCTCTGCACCCCACTTCCCCCGCCGTCCTTCCCGACCCTGCCTGCCTCTGCCCGATCCCCGAGCGCCGGCTCGAGCCCAGGCCGGCGGCAGCTGTTGCTCGCGTGGCTGCCTCTCCTCCCGTCTCGGGGCTCTGCCGGGGCCCCCCAGGAGCCGGGCGCGCTGCGGGCCGGGCGGGAGACGCCGCTCAGCCCGACCTTCTCCGGTTCCTCCCGCCGCAGCCGGCTCTGGTCCACACCCCGCCAGCCGCGCCTCGGGTAAGTGCCCTCGCCCGGCCGGGCAGCGGCGGGCGGTGCGGGCTGCAGCGAGGGCAAGTCGAGGCAAACTTGGCCGCCCGGCGAGCCCAGGAGGGTCTGGGGAACCGCGGGGAGAGATCGCGGGCCTACGGGCGACGAGGGGGCGCGGCTCCCCGAGCTGGGGACGGTGACGAAGTCGGGGAAGCCGGGATCTAGTAACCGCTTTCTGCCCCCAAGCCCCACGGGGGTGGGGAGAGCCCCAGTTCGCCAGGAAGGCCAGGCAGGAATGGGCCAGAGGCAGCGACGGGAGGTGAGCCCGCGCGGGGGAGGCGACGCCCGGGGACCGGGGGAGGAGGGCCGCCGGCGGGGAGGTGGACTGGGAAGGCGGCCGGGCGCGCAGAGCGCGGAACGGGGCCCCCCGGGCGGTGGGAGAGAGGGCCGAGGGGAGGGAGGAGGAGGCCGGCCGTGGGGAGGGAAGAGATGATGTGCTGGCGGTGGCCTTGTGGGTAAAGAAAAGGACAAGGGGCGCAATTCACAAAGCTCTGAGCGTGTGGAAGTCCGAGCATCCTCAACAGTCTACTCTCCCGTGGGCGATCGAAGTGAGGACCAGCCCTCACCCCACCCGTCCCGAGCTCGGGCGGCCGCCAGCGATGATGAAATGTCGGGGCAGCCTCGGTCCGCGCCCGGGCGAGCCGTGCCGGGTTCCCCGCGCGGCCAGCGCGGCGGGGAGGGAGAAAAGTTTGCCAGCCTTCGCCCTTTGTGCCGCGTGGAGAGGGGAGTGGGCAGCTGCCGCCTGCGGCCCTGGAAGTCCCTGCCGGGGGGGACAGGGAAGACCCAGGGGCCCAGGGGGCGCCGCGCACCGGGGACACGTGTGAAAACAGGCACCCCCCGCCCCAGCCTGGCGAGGGAGCTGGCCTGGGAGCGCGACCGGGAGAGGGCACCTTGCCTGCCAGGCGCTCCGCTGCAGCCCGGGCCCCAACCCAGCACAGGACCTGGCACGGCGTGGGAATGAGGGGGTGGGGACGGGGGAGAAAGTGTGTCAGGCGCTGGGACTGCACAGGCAGAGGCCGAGCCCAGGGGAACGGACGCTTCTCCGCACCCCAGGCCCAGGAAGTGCTCCATTCCCAGACCACGACAATAAAGGGAAAGGGGTTCAGCGGAGGGGGCAGGTCGTGCTGACTCGGGGTTTTGCTCCCAGGCTTTTCTGTAAGACATTGTATGTTGTTTTGTTTTGCAATTTGCTTTGGCAGGACACGGAGGTCTGAATAATGAATCTGTCTTGAATATGCCCATGAGCGCCTTTTTCAGAGAGCGGACTGGGGGTGTGGAAAGTTCAGCAGGGTGCCTGGGTCAGGATCGGTCCTGGGTGACGGGGGGTCGCGGGCTCGGGGCCGCGCGTGTCCCCTGGGCCCTGCTCTGCATGCAGATGTGAGCGAGGCCGGCAGATGTGTGGCCCCATCCAGTCACATGAGGGAGTGCGAAAAGGCAAGGGGCCTGCCGCTCACAATAGACCTTCAGAACGTGGGATAAAGGCGCAGTGTGAGCCGTTCTCTCTGGGGCCTCCAGGCATGGGGACACCTTCGCGCAGGAGCCCGGGGCTCCGCGCGCGACCGCCCTCGGGCTGGAACCTCACGCACCCCAGGCCCTCCACCGGGCCTGTGTCCCCGCGCTGCCTTCCAGCAGGGCGTTCGGAGCCCGCGAGGAAAGCGTGGAAGTGGGGCAGGCGGGAACTTCCGCCCTCTTCAGGCTCTCCGAGGGGATCTCTGAACTGACCCCTCCACTTTTAGAGGGTTTCTCTTCCTCTTAGTCATGTCACCTCCCGCTCACGTTTGCTCTCCGTCCCCCGAGGTCAGCAGCACAGGGGGAGAGGGTCGCCGCGGACCCGCAGGAAGCGGCACCCAGCTGCGCGCTGCCCAGCCATCCAGTCACAGTTACTGGAGTTGCTGAGGCCGCCAACGTGCAGACCTGCAGGTGGTGGACCCACGGGCTTCCCTGGTCCTGAGAGGGTCACAGGTCACAGGACAGCACAGCGACCGGGCGGGCCGTCGTGGAGTGGACCCCGGCGCGGGGAGGTGCCCGCCCTGTCTGACCTTAGCTAGCAGACCGCCACTGCGCGCGGCTCCTGGCTCGTGGGGCCGTGAACAGGAGGTGGGGGCGTGGGTGGCCCGGGCCGGGGTTACACCCGCAAGCCCGCCCCATGGCCTCGCCTTCTGCCCCCTCCAGCCCCGCTGGCTGACGGGAGAAGGAACCTATTCCCGGGGCAGCATTTGCCCCGGGATTCTACATACTCACAGAAGGGGACATTAAAATACAACCAAAAAAAAAAAAAAAGACAACATTGTTTGGAGGGCTTGGTGTCGGGGGGGGGGGGGCGGAGAGGGGCGACAGATGTTCCTCCGCTGTCCTCCGCATTTCCCTGAGATCTCATTGCTGCTTTGGTGACTTTCACACGTGAGGTGGCATTTTCCTAGGAGGTGAACCATTAACTGAGTCAAATTTAAGTAAGAAAGTGTTACAGCCGACTACCTCTCTGTCTTAGCACTGTGGAGACATTAGAAAGTAACCCATGATGATGATACACTGCCGTGTGGCATGGGCCTAGATTCTGTCTTCGTTGTGGACTTGGAGAAGAACTCTGAAATACAGTTGATATTTCAAAACGAGGGTAAAAACCCTTTTATTGTCGAGTTAGCGCCTACGGATTTTGTTAAACACACCTGATGACTTTTAAAATGCCTGACGCCTCCCCCCTGGGAGGCCTTCTTCCTGGCCATGGTCCCGCCAACGGGGAACCTGCGTTCTGCAAGTCCAGTGAGTCAGGGAAGGTCAGCGCTCATGACTCGGTAAACACAGGTAATAAAGTGCGCGTTAGCAAAGGCTCGCTCTGCTGCAGGAAACCTCAGACCAGCGCCAGCCGCAGGCTCTGGTTCTGAACAGCCACATAGCCCCGGGGAGTGTCGGGGAGTCCCCAGCACCAAGGGGACGGCCCCCGTGGTCCCTCTGTGGTGGGGCCTTGTGGAGGCTAGCTTCCTGACCCGAACTGCTACTGCAGAAATGGCCGCCCACTCCACAGCAGTGACATCGATGGGCACAAACCCGGTGGGGACTGAAGAAAACGGGCCCCACAGAATTGTATTGCTACTTCCCAAGCCCGTTGGGCGTGACTATAAGTAAACAGAAGGGTGGGCTTGTTACCCTGCCGTAAATAAGCCAGGCGCCATGTGTAAACTACGATGCATCACGGGAGCCAGATGCCGCTTTTTACTAGATTTTCATAGTTTTTATCAGTTATTTTTAAGCTACAAAATGGTAAGTTCTTTGAAGCGCTCACTTGAGCACTAATGTAAGGTTGCTCAAATACGGTATTTAATTTTCAAAATTATGAAATATTATGCTGAGCATCTATTTTGGGTTAAGCCAATCTGGAGATAAAGCGTATTCCGTTTTAGAAAGCTATTTTGGTTTCTGGGAACAATGGAAGTATCTTCAACTCATGAACAGAGCTTTGATTAATATTTTATTCAGGATGAAATTATAATTATATAAATGAATTCAGGAAAAACATGTATTCTCTTTTTCTTATGGCCCAAAGTGCAGAACAGAGGCAAAAGGTACACCTATCTGTGAAACTGAACGCTTTGGTGACCAGGGAGCCATTCGTTCCACGAGTCTTACCTACGGTTTGCTTTTTAAATGTTCTTGTTTTAACGAATCACCCTTCACCTACCTTAGGCTGTGTTACAGCGCACAGCCCGCTGTCTCGAGACGTAGGCCGGCACGTAAAAAACCATTTATTGTCGTAATGCAGAATCGAGTCCCAGACTTTATGTCTGCCCTGTAGAACTGTTAACTGTATTTTCAATATAGTTACAGCGTTTTTCCTTTTTAAAGAAACTATTCAGGCTTGCATATTACACTTTTCACTTTTTGAATATTTTCAAAACGTCTGCCAAAGGTAGGCTGTTATTAGCAGGTCTATCCGCTCTTGGGCAGCTAAGCCAGCTAGTGCCGGATCATAGCGAGGCGACCTGGAACCAGCCCTCGGCTTCCTCACTTCTAACAGGGTGGGGCCGGGCAAAGGGCCGGCAGAACCCGTCACCGCACTCAGCGAGGTTGCTCCGGGGTTCCCGGGGGCCGCACCGCCAACGCCACAGCGCAGCCCAGCCCTGAGCCTGGGGGGATCCATGGCTCCAAAGCCCTGAAAGCCACCGAGAGGCTGGGAAACTGCTCCGACCAGCAGTGACGCCCGCGGAGGTCCGGCGCCTCCCCCCGGGGCATCCCCTCCAAAGGCGCTGCTGCACGGACCAAGGACACTCGCTCCTGAACCCCGAGGCCTGCAAGCCGCTCCTCACAGCGCGGGGGGTGGGACAGTCCTTGAAAGCCCTGATGAAGACAGATGAAGGTGTAGGCTTCCGACCCGGCCATCCTGGCTCGCATTGATTTTAACACCGGCAGACACAGACGGGTGGCTCCGCAGCTGTCCCCTCATTTGTGTATGAAACAAACACATTGGTGGCATTTGTGGGTTACCATGGTTACATTAACAATATACATGTGACTCCCTGTCCTCCTCTGTGAAAGGTTTTTGTGGCAGATATTTTGTAGACCTGGCAGCAGAGGACAACTGTTTAAAGTTTGGGGAAACGTGAAGTAGCTGGTTGTTTTCTGGACCCCCCCCCGCCCCGAGGGCGCCCAGGAAGGGGCCGTCGCAAGCCTCCAGCCAATCAAGCTTTCCGGGGAGGCCTGTCCATCCCGCCGGCTTCAACGGGGGGCCATCACCACACACGCATTTCAGACCCCGCTGCTGCTCTTGGCAGCGCCTGTGAGTCGTGAGGAGCGCAGCCCCTCGGGTCTGTGCGGGGAGGGCGGGCCCGAGGCCTGGGGGTGAAGCCCAGTCCGCGCCGTCAGGCGGCGAGCACGCACACGGGGCGGATCTTCATTCAGGAAAACTTGGAGGTGGGCACGGAGGGAGAGGCGGTTTAGTCGGCTTCATGCCCGTAACCTGCCCTCCGGAGGAGACGTGCGTGCGGGGCCGTGAGCTGCGCTGTCAGCTCACACCACCACTGTGTCTTCATTTGCATGTGTCACCGTCCTTGTCAACCAGGGCCGGGCCGTGTGGTAGCCCGGGAGGCGCGGGCTCCGCTCCCAGCTCCACTGGCAGCTGGTGGGTGACCGGCCAGGTGCCCGTGATCACCCTGGGGCTCAGCCGGCGCCCCGCCCATGTGGGTGAGGGACCCTGGTGTGCCGGCGGGTGTTTCTGGCGTCGCCGTTCGAGGGCCTGGAGCTGTGCCCACGATCCCACGGTGAGACGGAGAACGGGGGGTCAGGTGCACCCCACGGCGCTCTGCTCTGTAGGCGATGCCTCGGGTCCCTCACCCCACAGCTGGGAGGTTTTTTCTCCCCGCTAATATGACCATTTCCCACCACCTCACCTGGGCCCTCTCGAAGGAAAGAACTGAGGGAACGGCACTCACCCCGCACACGCACACCGGGCACCGCCTGCGCAATGGCCGTCCCCGGCAGGCGCTGGCCACGGGCAGGCCGCTGGGCTTTTCTGTGCCTTGGACGCCCCAGCCGCCGTGGGCGTCCAGTCCCCATCAGCCGTGAACTCCCCCGCCAGTGCTTCCCAAGCGCCCCGCACGCCAAAGGCACGCCGCCAACTCTGACTCGGAGATGTGCAGCCAGAGCCGACTTTGCACCCCGCCCTGGGGCATTTGGAGACGCTTCTGTCAGCGACTGCAGCTGCTGAGGGTGGCGGCGGGCCCGGCGTGGAGGGGTAGGAGGCAGGGGTGAGGCTGAGCCCGCTGCCATGCACCGGCACCGCCCTCTCAGCAGAGAACCACCCGGTCCCCGTGGCATCGGTGCTGCGGTGGAGGAGCCCACGGCCGGGGGCCGCTGGCTCTGTCCTCAGTGAGGTCAGTGCCGGGAGAGGTGGCAGGAAGGAGACCGGCCGGCACAGTGACAGGGCTGCGATGGCGGAAGGGCAGGCTGCGGGAGTCCGGGGGAACCGCTGCAGCCCGGCTGCCTGCGGAGGCTTTAAGGAGTGTCCTGGGTAACTCAGGCACCGGCGTCACCCGGGACACAGGTGCTGAGCAGGGGACAGTCCTAAACGTGACCTCACTGCACGCAGCGGGCTGGCCGGCAGGGGGCAGACGGCTGGAGCGTGCTGTGAGGGGGCGGGGTTGCCGAGGCCTTGCAGGACGCGGCCAGAACTCAGAGTCGCCCGCAGAGGCCAGAGAGGAGCCCGGGCAGAGAACCAAGGACAAAGGACAGATGTGTGGCTGCACGAAGGGAAGATGGGGCTGGGCGGACAGAGCGAGGGACGCCTGCCGTTCTAGAACGTCAGCGTCCGCAGACTCCCTAAATATCTGCCTCTTTTGACCTACAACTTTCTGAGACACCAAGCACTATCATTCCTCCTCCCTTCAGCAATAACTACGCGGTCAGGGCCTTGGAGAGGTTCCGCGCGACCTTGGACACGTCCCCTCGCCCATCCTGAGGTTTGGCGGTGAAAGGAGCGGTTTCAGGTGTTGGGCTCGGTCACACGCCCTGGGAGCGGCTGGGAGCGCCGCACCTGAGGCTGCCTGCCCTCCTCGGACCCGCGCGTCCTGAGGCTGCGGCCAGGGCTGGGCGGCCACAGGGAATGACCCGGGACACACGATTAAAGTGTGTTGCGCAGGGAAACTTTGACTGGATGTCCAGGGCTCCTGAGGGCTCGCCGCGCTTTCACCATCTCTTACGCTGACCTTGGGAATTTAAGCAAGTGTCCGTGACAAGCTGGGAAGATAGGTCCCTAGGAGAGGGATGCAGTGACGCTAGACCAGCGAGACGACCGCAACAGGTGGAACTGACCGCGGGTGTCCCTTTCGGGGGGGGCTGGGCTTTTCCCTTCCTCTCACCTTCCTCCCAGAGCACAGTGACCAGCGCACGCGCATGCACGTGTGCACGACGGAGCAGACGTTCTGCTCCACGGGAGAGGTGCGTGTTCCTGTTGTCACCAGGGAGACCTGCACATCGGATGGGCTGGGCGAGCCCTCGCTCGAGGCCGTTAGGGTGCAGCGCCCCTCGCCCCCCGGGTGGCGTCCTGTCTCCTGTGAGGAGGACTGCGCAGCTGCGTGCCAGCCCGAGGCTCGCCCCATCTCCATAACTCTGTGGTCCCAAGAGCGTCCCCAGGACGTCAGCTCCGCCCTGAGAGTGTCCAGGACACAGACAAACACACGCTGACCGTCCGACTGCGGCGGACGCTGGCCGGCCCCTGGCCAGGTTCCCCACGGGGCCTCCGGCTGATTGTGTTTATGTGCAGGCAGGACGGCGTGGAAGGCCCAACCCCACGGGACCGGTGAGTCAGCTCTGCTGTGTCCTGCGGGGCAGCCCGCCGCTGGAATCCCAGCCAACCCCCGCCCCGCCTGGGAGGCCAGGCGGGACACATGGGTCTCTTCGGAGCCATCAGGAGGAAAAACACCAACGGTGCAGGCCATGCTGGTGAGACCGCCTCCTCCTCGGGCAGGAAGGGAACGGGGGGACTTCCAGATGGCCTTCCTCTCAGGGTGCACTCTGGGGGAGAAAGTCGTAAATAGGAGGAAAACCTCACCCCGGGCTCCCAGGCCGCGCCCCCTGTGTCCCCGCCTGTTCATACGCAGGGTGCGGCAGCAGCGGCAGAGAGAGGACGGTGTCCCTTTCCGGCGTGCTGGGGACCTTCCCACCCCTGCACACACGCGACCCCTGAATCCTTGCAGCAGCTCTGACGCCGCGTCACTGCGGGAAACCAGGGCACAAAGCAACTAAGTCACTCGTCCAGGGTCACACAGCTCGAGTGTCTCAGTTGGTACTTGTTGAATGAGTGAAGGAATGAACAGACAGACGGACAGACGTCTGCTCCAGGGCAGGGAGTCCTCAGCGAGCAGCAGGTGTGGCCGTGGGCAACAGGTGCAGCTCAGAGCCGCCGGGTGGCCAGGCGCGCGTGGGCCTGTGCCCCCCGACGCGCACCTGCACTGCTAGGCCCTGGGCGACGTGCCTTCCTTTTTAATTGCGGCTATAAAACAAAAGGATCGGACCGGACTGGCTCCCAAGGCCCATCCGGTTCCAGAAATCCTGTGATTCCGTTCTCAAGTATGACTATGTCAAATAAAACGTGATGGACTTTTTGTTATTTTAAAGTGTGAAACATAGCTTAGTGTTTTACTTTAACCAACCATCACTGAATTATCCTTTAAAATTACACTGGGATTATTAGCGGTGTTTTCAACCTTGCATTTAAGATAAACAACCTTAAACAGGTGAACGTGCACTTACTTAAAAGCGTTCTCCCAACCGATGCCCTCACAACGCACAGGGAGTTATATCATCATTGTGCAGATTTAGGTGGTTTCTAAAAACTTACAAAGCATCTTTTGGCAACACAGGAAATAAAAGGCAGGAAAAGAGTGATTATGAAAAAGTGACTGGCTTCGATATTCACAGAGACAAGGTGATTGCTGTGTCTTAGGAAAAGCCCCGAACGATTGAACAGGAGCTCAGTCGGAATTGGCGGCGGCAGTAAAGGCGCTGGAGGCGGAGGCCGGCCTCCGGTGCCGAGGGTGGCCCTCCTGAAACAAGGTGGTGGCCGGTCCACGGTGCACGTCGCGGCTGCGTTACAGGGCAGGCAGCCAGGGCGGCGCGGGGAGGGAGTCACGGGACGGGTCTCGGGGTTGAGGGGAATTCGTTCCCAAACCGCCTCGCAGTGCTGGGCTCTGGGGTGGTCGCCATGAGCCTCGGGAGCCACCTCAGTCCAGGGGGACAGGGAGTAATAGGACCTGTCCTCTCGAACCCCGGCCCGTGTGGTGAGACCCAGCACGTGCGCCCCTTGGCACGGTTGCTGGACTGAGGGATGTGCTTGGCGAACAGCGGCGACAAGTAGAAGGGCGTTTTCATGGTGGAGCCTGGTGTCTCTGGGGGCCTGCGGTCACAGCATGCTCCTCCACCGGTGGGGGAGACTCTCAGACGACAAGATTTAGAGCAGACGTGGGCGCAAGTTGGCGGCCCACATGACAGTCGCCTTTGAGGGAGACCTCGGGAGAGCTTTCGACGGGCCCAGGCACGCCAGGAATCTCGCATCGGCTGACGCGCTTGGGAAGCGCTGGCAAACGGTGGCCGCTCCCTGCCTTTGTGAGTCTAGGCTCTGTCCCGTGTCTACTCCTTCCTCTCTCTCTCTCTCTCTCTGCAAATCTTAAAATAGCCCGAAGCTGGAATTCACAGAATCACACTTTCTAACCAGAGAGAACAGGTTTGGTTCAGAACCGCCATTCCCCAAAGAGGAACGGAACCAAGGCGCTGTTGGGTTGGACAGAACCACTGGCGCCCACCCGGTGGCTCCGTCGTCCTGTGACGAATGCGCTGGGCACGCAGCACGGTGCGCGCAGCAGCAGCAAGCGTCGCGAAGGTGCCGGCACAGCCTGCGCTACCATTGTCACTGTGCATCCTTAGCACCATCACCCTCTCTGCATCGTCACCGTCTTGCTCCTTCACCAAACCGCAAGGCCTGTGGCTGGGGCCGAGTCGGGACGCCTGGCGGTGAACGCAGGAGTCCTGGCGGGAGCTGAGCCGCCAGGAAGCGAGAGGACGCCCCCAGGCGAGCCAGGCTGGGGGCCTGTGAGGGGACCCTGGTGGACTGCCGCAGGGACGGGTGGCTGCGACTCAGCCTCTGCACCCGCAGTCCCGGTCTTTTTGGCACCAAGGGCAGGTTTTGTGGAAGACAGTTTTGCCGTGGACCAAGGGGGCGCGGCGAGGGCGGAGCTCAGGCGGTGAAGAGAACACAGCTCCCTCCCTGGCGCGCACCACCTGCTGTGCAGCCAGGTCCTCACGGCCCCGGACCTGCCCGGGCGCTCGGCCAGGGCGTGGCCCCCTGCTCTGTGCCTCCCACCCTGTTCAACAAGCAGACTTTCACTTACAGAAGGAAAGGAGAGTGGAGAATGCTGTTAGGTAAATGCCGCATTGTCTTTGAATTCGTTGGGAGCTGGAATAATTATTTACTGAGGACTTCGTGTTCAGGGTCTTGTTGAATCCTCCTAATGAGCGCGCCCTGATTGGTAGGCGGCGGCATCTGCAGGAAATTGGAGACATCGCTACTCTGGGGACAGCCCGCAAGTCACCTCTGGCTACCCTTGGGGGCCAGTAAACAGCACCTCCTAGGCGTGCTCCAGGCCAGAGCAGCTCCGGCAGGTAAGCATTAGCCCCGCCCTGAGGAGGGGACAGGGGATGAGGAACTCACTCCGCCCCTCCCCGTCCCGCTCTGCTCGACTTCCACCGCCGCCATGCGGCTCCAGGAGGGACCGAGCCTGGCTTACCCAGCCTCAGGTCCCTGGCTCCCCGAGGACCCTCGGCACCTAGAAAACGCGCTTAGCAAATCCTCGGCAACTCGGCGCCGCGAGGGCCTCCCACCTCCTCCCCGACATCGTGTCACTCCGCCCCACTGCTGCCTCCGAGGGCTCTGACAGAACCCCTTCCCCTGAGGCACGGCAGCAACCAGTCGGTCGCAAACCTGCACCGCACGCAGGCGTGCCAGGGCCTCACTGCGGAGAGGTGGTTGTGTGGGGAGGCTTTTACGGTATTAATGCCAAGGAAGTGTTGCCGATCAAGAAGCACTCAGTGAGTGCGCCCAGAGCGCCAAGGGCTGCAGGAAGGGCGGCGCGGGGACGAGGGAGGTGCACGGGGCGCTGCTCCTGCCCCAGGTGAGCGGCCAGCCCCCCCGGGGGAGAGAACGGACAGAGGCGAGAGTCGATAATGAGGCGACTGTCCGGATGTTCCCAACAAAACAAAACATGGGGCTCAGGTGACACAGGACTGGGCTTGAGTCTCAACCCTCTTGCACACTCGCTCTGTGATCTCCGTCAAGACGCAACTGACGCGACTCCAGGGTCTCCCGCCTGCAGAGCGAGGGGCGGCGAGAGCCCGCGGGGAGGCCCCCGATACAGGCCTGACCCCCTCCCCCCGGCAGTCACTGGCTTCCGTCACTGGGCAGGTAAGGACTGCACCACGTCTGTGCAGATCTGTCCCCGAGAGCTGGGGTGCGGCGGGGAGCAAGAGAGACCAGGACCCCACGAGGAGGCGTGAAAGGCTGGCTGCCTCAGGCCCAGTGAAAGACGAGGCGATGCTACCAGGAGGCGCGTCAACGCTCGCCTCCCAGCACAAGCTCCCCGGGCGCAGGGCCGGCGGGGGGGAGCCCCGCGAGCCTGGCCTGAGGTGCGCAGGAGCTTGATGGCTCTGAGGGACCAAGAGGAGACCCGTGTGGCTTAGACTAGGACAAGGGGGGTCACTCCCTTTCCCCTTCCCCTCAAGTACATGCGGGGTTCAGAGAAGGCAGCACCGGAACAACGGTTGCGGAGGGAGAGTTCGCGTGATGCGCGGACAAGGGGGGATGTGTTGACTCTACGCACGGAAGCGGGGAGGCAGCAGGAGGCCCGAACCCCCGCAGAGGCAATCGCATGAGCAAGGGCTCAGGGGCCTCGCTGGCCGAGTGGCAGGCTGGGGCCTGGGTCGTTCGGGGACAGCGTCTCCCCTTCACTTTCGTGTGATCTAGGATATACTGCTTAACTCCTCGGACCCTTGGTGAAAGACACGTCGTACGCAGAAGTGACACCCTCAGTGTCTAGTTTAGCTCACCTTTTTTATTTCCCACTTTCCCGTGTCTCCCCCTGCCCCGTAACACGTTTTCCTTTGACTGTAGACGAGCCCCCGATTAAGGCGCAGGCTGACGGGACGGCCCGTCACCACAGGGGCGCGCGTGTCCACGGGGATTTGGGGGTCTCCCAGCAAGTCCGCCTGGCTCGGCACGCCAGTGCTGCACAGGGCAATGTCGTTCTTGTTCGCCACCTCGCTTACGCGCTCCACGCTTGGCCGCGGGGGACTGCTGTTGAGGGTGCCAGGTCCTCCAGGAGATTCGGAGGGCGAGTTGTTCGATCAGGGCGCTCAAGGCCGTAGAGCCCGGCCGCTAGTGATCGGTCCTCTGCGGAGAGCTCGCCTTTGGGCCTGCGCTCCGCGACGAGGGCTCGTCATGGAGACGCGGCGTCCGCGCCGCCGCTGTCCCTCTGACAGTCTGGCTTCGCGCCACCTTTGTGTTGACATAGAACTAAATTTGCACCCCCACCGGCTGCCCGAGGCGACGGAGGAGACGGCCCTTAGTTTTCAGCGAGGCCCAGAGCGAGCCAGCCCCTCCCCGGCGCCCGGCAGCCCGCGCTCCCCGGAACCCTCTCGGGGCCTGTCGGGACTTGTGGTTTCTAGACTCAACCTTCAAAGGAAAACCTCCGAGGGTCGCTCTGGCCTTCCATCTCCCAATGTCCACTGGGTATTTGCACCCTAAAAACCCACAAGAGCCCAGGACAGGCAAGAGGAGGCCCTGGCTTCTGGGACCCACGCTGACCCCTGGCTGTGCAAGCGGGGCCGCGGCCCCCACACCCTGGGACCCGAGGGACAGGCACTCCGGCCCCTCTGTCCCACCCTGTAACCACACGGGGGGAACCCGCGCCCTGAGAACCGCCCCTGCTCCGCCCGTCTGGCGGGGGCAGCTGCTGTCATCAAAGCCGAGCGGGGTCACACCCTGGAGTCTCCCGGGACTCGCCCCTCCCCTTCCCCGCGGCGCCCCCGGAGCCTCCCCCCTCGTCCTCTCAGGCCTCCTAAGCTCGGCCCTTCTTTGCTCCCTGCACTACAGCCAACCCCCGCCTGCGTCCCCTCTAACTAGCGCGTTCCAAGGGCTGCTCAGCGGGGTCCTCGCATCCGCCGCGCCCCCCCGCCGACTGCCTCAACGATTCTGAATTACGGAAATGGCCCCAGTTCCCTCTGTGAAGATAGCCCGTGTCCCCGCCAGATGCAGGACTGTGCTGCCGCTCCCCACGCTGCTTTGGGTCCGGGGGACCAGACGTGCAGGGTCTGTGTCCGTGGGCGCTTTGCCCGCCGGTTTCTGGTCGGCCTCTGCTTCCTGTGGTAGCCGGGGCAGTGCTGTCTGTCTGTCTGTCTGGTGTGATTCGCCTTCCCCTTGCCCAGGCCTTCTGGATGGTTCCTTTAGAAAACGTTCTCCTTTATTCACTCGCTTTTGAATAACACCACCTGATTTCTGCATAGCATCTGCCAAGTATGAAAATGAGAGGAAACTCCTGGGCAAAGCGCTAAGGGCCCTCCCAGCGAGGCGCCGCCCTGCCTTCTGTCTGTCCATTCCCTCACCGGCAGACGGCAAGTCTCACTCAGAGTGAAACGGCCCCTGTCCGTGCGCCTCATGCCTCTGCTGCCGGGGCCTGTGCGCTGGTGGGGTGCGGGGGGCGGTTCAACAGCCGGCTCTCCAAACGGAAGCCCTGCTCTGTGGTGCTGGCCACTGCCAGTGGTGTAAATACACCCGCCGTGGCCAATTTTAAGCCCCTGAAATGTCTCTGAACTCAGATTTGGGAAGAAAGGCACGCCTTTGACTCAGGACACCGCTGCTCTGCAAGCAGGTTCCCTGCCGCCCATTGGCCCCTGCACCTTCCCCAGGGCCTCGCGTACAGTCGCTGCTCCACAACCTGCGTAGGTCACGTCTGCCGCGCGCTGGGCACTCAGGCGGCCCTGCATCACCAGCCCCACGTCACTGGCAGCCCTTCTGAGCCCAGCATTGCCCCTTGGGGGCTGGCACAGGTGCCGGTTAGGTTTTTGAGACGTGAAAGCCCTGAAGCCAAAGTAAGCGACCTGCCCGTGCCTCATGCCAGGCTGCCGAAGCTCGTGGCTTTACGGTGCTTTTTCCATGAAATAATTCTCATCTGCAGTAATAATAAACCGCCGCGGAAATACGCGTCCTCGCTGTCGCAGCCACGTGCACAGTCCAGGTTTAAACTGTGTGCCCGGAAACAGGACACTCGACAGAAACCTTTGAAGGGGACGTTAGCGCCAGGCAGCTGGGGGTGCACGGCCACGTCTCCCCAAATGTGTCTTACTGAGAAACAACCTTTTTCCGTAGCCCTTCTGAGGGGCAGCTTTAATTCTGCATCGTCAAAAAGATGGTTCCTCTACGTAAAGTTCAAAAAGGAACTACCATTTCCATTAGCACCTAGAAGGTAAGGTAACAAAGATGCTCTCATAACAGCACAGGATTATTTCATATTTTAATGGTTATGAAGGACAATATGGATATTCAATTAAAGTTTCTCCACTTTGAAGACGGCATGTGAGTGGGAGGGAGACCATAGGCAGTGCCCCGATTGGTGACGTGTGCTGGCCCTTTAACGTTCTCGGCTGTTCCTTGGCACCTACGCTGGAAGTGTAATGAAGCTCCGCCCTGCTCCTGGGCTCCGGTGCACAGAAGGGACGTAAGGGACGAAAGGGACGCAGGTCCACAGCGAGGCGAGCGCGCAGAGAGGAACACGTGGGCTCCCAGGGGAATCCCTAGCAAGGCGCTGTTTCAGCTTCACCTGATTTTAATTTGCCAAAACAATTTAAAAACCTGATTGCCAGAAATCCTAATTAACCGGAATTTTCTTTGCCCCCTCTGGAGTCCACTTTTAGGGGAAAGGGGAAAATTGGAAGAAAGCAAGGTAATAACTAAGACTTCCGATTTGGGAGGGAATATTTCCAATGTGAGTTCCTTATCAGGACCTGGAAGAAATATGTCCTCAAAAATAGTAATGGTCACCCCCACCCCCACCAAAACAAGACGCAGGTATGAAAGGTCGGAAGGCTGAAAGGGAGACTTTCTAGGACCTTTGGCGGCCCAGAAAGGTCAATCTGCAGATTCCCCGCGCCCCCTCCCCTGGGTCTCCTCGGCGTCACTCATCGGCAAGCCAGCCGGCTGGCGTGTCACGTGTCGCGTGTCGCGTGTCACGGAGGGCTGCCGGCGCCCCTCTTCCCAGCAGCCCAGGCGACCCAGGCGGGCGGTGTTGGAGGCGGGGCCCCCAGCTCCCCATGGAGCCGACCTGGTTTCCCTCCACAGGCCCGCCCATCTGCTGGGCGGCTCCTGGCTGGTCCATCACTTCTGTGCCCTTGGCAGGTCGAGAGCAGCCCCGCCGGCCTCCTTGGGCGCTGAGGGGACACGCCTGTCGCGCTGCTGGCCCGCGCGCTGTGTCCCACCCCCCACGCCTGCCCTCCGGCCCGGGCCATGCTCTTCCTTGGAGACATGCGGGGCCCCGGACCTTCCGGGGGGTGGGGGGAGGAAGGTTTCAACCACGTTCATTCTCTCCCAACGATGAAGAAAAATCAAGTTCCTTAAGTCCTCATTAGGACAAACAGCCATATAAAAGTCATTTAGGAAAAGAACTTGAAACCGAGCTTATTTTCAGAGCTCAGACACAGATGGCTTTGTTTTGCTTCTTTCAAAAAGACGGCAGTCGGCGGGCGTGCAGTGAGCTTGAGGTCCGTCGAGGCGAAGGGCAAATGCTGTCATTCCCCGGGACACGGCTGTCTGTAACCTCGAGTGGCAGAGCTTTTGTGCTGAAGATAACGTACATTTCCATATATTGCTCTGCAAATTTCCAAGGAACATTTTTATGTGAAAGGGCTGTGTTCTTGACATTTTCCCAGTCGTACATTTAAAGGCTTAGTCTTCCAATTGGCGAACTCCAGAGCAACACCGCTAGGTCAGAGCTAAAGGCACTGGCTCCCCCCTTAAAGACATGAGGTATTTAATTTTTTCAGTAAAATTTTTGTTAAAATGTCAGGCAGGTGATACCAATTACTACCAGATTAACATATACAACAAAAAATAGTACAGAGCTTTCCTTGAGGAAAGAAAACTGCAAAAAATATTCTGAAATGGATGTGAAAATAAACGTTCGCCACTTTCTTGATGACGCGTTTTTGCCGTGACACTCAACTTGAACGTGGCCCGGGGGCGGCGCCGACCTGACGCGTCCTGCGGAATTGCTGGGTGTGGTCGGCACCCCCAACGCGGAGGTGCTGGGGCCAGCGGCCCCCACGAGTCTCTTTCCAGTGGTCAGTCTGCAGTGTGGCCGTGTCATCGAGGGCCGCGTGGCGCCTGGCCCTTTCTCGGCAGCGTTCATCGGCAGGGCGCGGGGACACCCACGTCTACGGCAGAGGCGCCAAGCCGTGCCGTGTGAAGGTTGAACAGAAGGATGAAACGGAGCCTCGCGGCATATTAACGCTGCCAAAATAAAGGTTTCACATCTATTCAACACTGAATCGCGGTGGTGATCACAATGCAATTATTTCATATAGGCCTATTACGAGGAGAATTAAAATAATTTGTAAAAGGACTAAAACGCATGGATTCCGGGGAGGGGGAGTGATGTCACTGCATTTGCTGGGACAATAAAGGAGCAATGAAACAGCCCAGTTGTCAGCTCATGTTTCGTTCTGTTCCACCGTCTGTCAGTTTTTCTGTTCAATAATGTCCAACTGCTACCTCATGATTCCGGCAATGCAAATAGCTCATTTCTTATAAAGAAAAAAAAAAATTTCTTGATCCTTTAAGGGATTTCAACAGAAAAAAAAAGGTACTTTTTTCTGGTTCTACTTCCTTTGCCTGCATAGAATCTCAGATTTAAAAGGGATTTGACAAACCATAGGTTTAAGAATTCTTCACACTGTATCTGGTGTATGACTTTGAAAATATTGGAGGAAAAACGGCTTTGGCAGAGAGCTGAGATAGTTCATGAATAAGCATTAGTCTTGTTTGCTAGGTCCTAGAAGAAGCTGCAAGGATCAGGGTTACACGTTTCTTTTAAAATTAAGAAATGGGTACCTCCCCCTCATTGGATTTCCAGCCACAGTGGCTACGGGGCGCCTGGGCAGCCAGTTCTTCCGTCTGACGGGTCTGCAGCACGGGGCGGGGGGGTGAAGCCCCCCGGCACCTGCCGTATTTACTGAAATCAGCGTTCGCTCCGAGAGAGCCAGGAAGGTACTTAAGGCCCGCACGGCGCCAGGTCAGTGGCGCTGGGCTGCCCTGGGGAGGCGCCACGGCCTGGGGCCAAGGGCAGGAAGGGATGGTTTCTCAGGGCTGCAGGCTGGAAGTCTCTCTGCCCTCAGGGCACAAGGGTGCCAGCAAGGCGGCGCTAGAGGGACCCCTCCTGCCCGTTCCTGTGTGCTGGGGTCGCTGCCCCACCTGGGTGTCCCTTTGCAGCTCCGGGGACACGTGGCCACCTGCTCTGTGTCCCGTCTTCACCTCATGCGCACTCTTGTAAGGACACTGGTCCTACTGGATTAACCCCCCCACCCCCATCCAGCAGGACCCCATCTCAACTAATTACATCTGCAACAGCCCTATTTCCAAAAAGTGGTCGCATTCCGAGGTCCCAGGGATTTGGACATCAACGGGTCTCTCGGGGGCAGAACAATCCACCCCACAGGAAGACTCTGTCCCAGGCGCAGGACCCGTGGACAGCCCTTCCGTGCGTCACATCGCACAGACCTTCCAACGTGGGCATCTTCTGTGCGTCGACTCCCTCGAGCCTTTGAACAGCCTTGGGAAGAACGGCCGCCCACCCCGCCTCTCGGAGGAAGACCCGGCGCTGGGCCAGCGCCGGGCGTGCCGAGCCGGGCCTGCACCCAACCTGCAGGCTCTGAAGCCTGCGTCCTCTCCTCGGGGGCCGCCTCTCCTCTCCCAGTGGGAATGGGGAGGGAATTTCCCGCGTCCTCCAGAACCACCACCGCCTTTGCCGCAGCGATGTGAACAGGCCTCGCCAGTTTTGAGGCTCCCGTAGACCTCACATCTTGTGTGATTATCTCACCCAAATAGGTGCCTCATCACCCGAAAAGGCGGAATCATACGAGAATGTTTTCTGGGCGTCCGCTCTGCGCCCAGCTCTCCGCCAGGCCCCGAGCAGCAGCCGCGCCATCGCAAACTCTTGTCTGCCAAGAGTTTCAGGAACTACGCTGAGAGCCGTGGCATTTGGTACAGGGCTCAACACTTTCTGTTTAGGCAGTTTTCTACGCAAGATGTTCTTTGCCAGCCATTACTTTTGGAGGCTGGAGTGAGGAGAACAGGGGTACACAGTGACCCCAGGTCTGAACACGGGCCCTATTTCGATGGAAACTTCTGTTTGCCTCACCCTGACGTTCTGGACAAAAGAATTCTTCCTTTATGAATTTCCTTCTGGATTCAAATTAGGAGCATTTTTAAGCACGCATGGCTTTCTTGCATTTGCTTCTTACTCCGCCGTCCACGCACCTGTTCCCGGTGGGCTTTGTCCCCTGGTGTCACCAGCCCCGTAAGTGGGAGAGCCTCTAAACCAGGTCCTGTGACATCGCACCTGCTTGTCTCAGCCAGCAGTCACTAAACCCTCGCGGGCCAGGCCCCGGGGCAGGCCCTGGGCCCGTGATGACGCACAGAACAAGCCCGGACCGCGACTACAAGCTTGGACTCGGGTCGTCTCCAGGGGCACCAGGAAGAGCAGGGAGCGAGAGGAAACGAAGTGACGGAGCAAAGCCAGGCCACGTCCTTGCAGCTGCCAGGCCCAGGGCGAGGTGCCTGCCCGACCCCGAGCCCGCGAGCGGCAGTCGAGCAGAGCCGGGCCAGGACGGCCCAAGGCGGGGACAGGCACGCGGGGCCTGCGCGCGGCCCTCCGGGGGCTTTCTACAGTGGCGCTCATTCCCAGGCCCGCTCCACCGAAATCTCCGTCGGGCACGAAAACCCACCGTCTTCTAAACTCCCGGGATTAAGGACCAGCTAAGTTTGGGGCCGCAGGGCCGCGCTGCCCAGCATGGTAGCCACGGGCCCCATCTGGCTATGCAGGTACAATTGAAATAAAACAAAAACATTACAGGATGTCGCCTTCCCACCAGCCACACTCTGCGTCCTCAGCAGCCCCCCGCCCCGTAGGCAGTTTCTGTCTTTGCCAGTTGTGGTGCTGGACACAAGGCGTGGGGAGAAGGCGGCACGGGCTCGTATCTCCCTCCCCGGACGCAGGACCTGCGCCCCTCGGCACGGACCCGCTCCGGCGGTGCCTGCGCCTGCCCAGCCTCTCCCCACAGGGCCGTCGGCTCCGGGGGCGGGGGCTGGTCCTGCTGCCCTGGCCCACTGTCAGCGCCCACCAAGGATGCGTTCAGCCCCAGGGCTCCGATCTCATTAAATCAGACGCCCGTTAACAGGGCCTCCTCGCGGCCTGCAGAGCCGGGCCCGGGAGGCAGGTCCCTCCTCGCTCGTAGCGCGAGTCGGGAGCAGACACGGGCGGAACCGCAGGTTTTGCTCGTTTCTTAAGAATAAGAGTGTGGCTTTTATAAGCACGTGGTTTGTGTCAGCCCCAAGGTAGGAAAATCTGTGAATTAAGAGAAGTTTAATGTATGCGTTTTACAAATTAAACTCGCAATTTGGCCATGCTTTTGTGGAATAGATCAGCCATTACGATCGATTCCCTGCCAAAATCAATGAACATCGTTTAGCTGACCTGACTTAATTTTTTGGAACCCGCTGGCCATCGAGTGACTGATCGCGCTGTCCTCCCTACCCTTGGCGGCCCAGGCGCAGGTCACGGGGCAGGGCCCTCAGCAACCGCTGCGCTCTCCCGGAATGGGATGACGTGTTCCTGTGCTTCTGATCAATGCTGAGTGACCAGTGGGCGCCGCAGGCCAGTGTCCTTCACAGGGTTTCAGGCCCTGCCCGGGGGATCGAGCCAACCCTGAAGCGCGTGAGGCCCGGTGGGGCGCTGCTGGGAGAGGAGGAACGGAGTCGGGCGTGGCTCCCACACGCGGGGCTCCTCTCCAGACTGGGAGGCGGTGCTGACGGGCACCCCAGGGCCTGGCCCAGCACGTGTGGCTCCCGTGGGTCCCAGGGAAGCCCGCCCACTCACCTCTGACCAGCGAAGCCCCGTCCTGGCGAGAAGGAGGTGCTGCTCCCCGGGACTCGCCCGCAGCGCCCTTCCCCACCATGCCTCCGACCTGGACTTGGATCAGGCACTGAGGGAACGCGGTGCTGCTCTGGTGCTCGGCTCAGGACCGGCCGCGCCCTTGGGCTTCTCCCCGCGTGCGGGCTGGGCCTGCCCTGCCCTGGCCGAGGGGCGGATGTGCCCTGGCCCGGAACAGGGAGGGACATGGGGGGATCCAGAGGCCCTTTGTCCGTCCTCCCCTCGGTACATCGGTGCGCTGATGCCACCCGGCACGTCAGAGACGTTTGGAGACTTTGTCAATTAATAACAATAATAACACAAGAACATAAAATGAAGGACAATCGACATAGGAATTTAAAGTGGTCAGATTAGGAAATGGTGGATTCGGGATCAAGGCCTTGGGGTTTTATTGCATTCTTCTGCCAATTAACTGGGTCGTCTCGGGTCACCGAGGACAGGGGTCCCCAACCCCTGGGCCACGGACCCGTACTGTCCGTGGCCTGTTGGGAACGGGGCTTCGAGGGAAGGTCGCCTGAGCGCCGCCTCCTGCCCACACCCACGGTCTGCGGAAAAACCGGTCCCTGGTGCCAAAAAGGTTGGGGACCAACTGACCCAGGGAACCGCTAAGGTTCTGTCTTCCTTCAAAAGTCGGTTTTCCAAGACAAGGGACTGTGAATTGAACTTCTGTAAATGCAATGCTCTTTTAAACGCTAAAGTTTTCGTCAAAGATGTGCACTGAAACACTTCCTAACCGCAGGTTTCCACATGTGAAGTATTTGCCAACAATACCTTTAAATTTCTATCTGATCGCCTAGTTATCGAACACTCCCATTAGCTAATAGGCGTCACAGGGGGGTCTCCTGCGATTCAGACGCTGCAAACTGGCCCTGCGCCAAACCCCCTGCCTCCCTAGCAACTGACTGCCACACAGAGCTGGGGAGGAGGGGCGCCTCGCGGAGAAGGCCGAGGAACGCAGCTCTCCAGCCCAGGGGGCGGCCTGATGGCCTCCTGAGGCCCCCGCCGCCCGGCCTGGGAGCTTCCACGGCCTTTCCTCTCAACCTACTCACTTTAGGAGGACCAACACAGGACGCAGTGTTTCTAGGCATGCTCAAATCAACAGGAAGTTTGTGGCGAGCCCCACAGTAAGGGCCCCTCACCTGGCGCCCTCACGCGGCCGCTGGGTCCCCTCGGCCACGCTCGCTGATAGACGAGAGGGGTTCTCCGGGGCGGCCCCCGGCCCAGCACCATCCTGTCCCGGCTGCAATGCATTGTGGAGCCTGCAGCGGCTCTTCTTCCCTATGCGCCCTCCCCTGCGGGCCTCGCAAAGACACCACGTGGCCGGGGGGGGGGGGTCCCGCTTTCAGTGACGTGTGAGTGAGGGACATAGTTGTGGCAAATGGCTGCAGAACAAAATGTAAGACTTACATAGGGTTGGAGGCTACACACAAGTCCAAGAAACCAACGTCCCCAAATGAAAACAGCCGGGTGCGCTTGCAAGACTTCTCTCCTTCCCAAAGGAGATACAGCCAACCCGCCCTGAGGAACACGCCGCCGCCTCGCCCGCTCTGCTGGCCCCAGCCGCCTACACTGTCCGGAGGCCCCGGCCGGGCCTTTCCAAAACGCGCAGTCGCCGATACCACGAAAGACGCTCGGCTGATGTCCACTGCCCCCTCCTTCCGGTCGTCCCCGTACCCGTGAGGAGGCCCAGGTCCTGCAGGAGGCGTCCAGTCTGCAAACAGCAGCAGCCGGCACCTACCAGGCCCGGTGCCAGGCCCTCCGCCAAAACTGCGCACTTAGCATCTCATCCCAGCTCTCACCGCCCTTGCAAAGGAGCTTTCATGATCTCCATTTTCCGAAGTGAGGGAACTGAGCCTCAGAAAGCAAGCCCGGTGACTTGCTTAAGGTCACAGGCCTGAACTGGAAACCGGGGCTGTCTCTGAAAACCACGCTCACCTCCCTGCCGGGCTCCCAGCTCAAGCAGCCGGCAGGCCTCGGTGGGAGTAGCGCCGTCAGCTGCTCGCACCCGCAGGAGCCGGTGTGGCCGGGCGGGGAGCTCGGCCCCTGGAGCCCAGTCCGGCTGGTCTTGCAGTGCCGACCCCGCCCCTGCCCCCTGCCCCTGCCAGGAGGGAGAATGCATGTTGAGACAGGGCATTTTTAACTGGGAGAAAAGAAAAGCTGACTGGAACAAAAACCCCATTTCCCCACTATTCAAGCCATTTTCGAAAGAAAACAAGCAAATCTGAATGCTGCAATAGCCTGGGATCTATATGGGGACCCATTAGGCTAAAAAAAATTAACTTTTCTAAACATTATGTACATGGCGTAAATCTGACCACCGAAGAAAGCCCGTGAAAGTGCATGTCCCCAAAAGGTGTTTTTCTTCCCGTCTGGAGCATCAAATTTTAGTGCATTACTGCAACCACAATGTTGTCAGTTCGATGATGACAACTTCCAGGCTGGAGGCCTGCCTTTCCTGTTTGATTGCCGGCACAGGGCTTTGATTCCGCCGCCGTGCAGGATTTGGCCCCTGAGTTTTTGCCACTATTAATTCCAGTAACAATGGTTGAAAGTATCATGGAAACGGTAAAGAGTAAAAATGGTGCCTTTTTCCAAACACCTGTCATGCCCAAGAGATTTGCTTATTCATTACCTTCCAGCAGCCCTGCCAGGGGAGGGTGAAATTTAATGGCAAACTTGATGAGTTTCCAGAGATTTAAAGGCGCGCTGGAGCGCTCGCCCCGCGCTGGCCTTGCTCCCGCGTCCTGGGCCGAAGCCTTTCACGGGGACCGTTTTATTACATTATCATCGTTTTCATCCATGAAGTACGTAGAACAGGCCCTAATTTTAGCTATAGAAACTGAGACATGAAATATATACCGTTTGTACAAGGTGACACATCTACTGAGTGAAAAGTCAGAATCTGAATTCAGACCCCCGACCCCAGCAGACAGAATTCTTTCTCCAAGCTGGGAGCTGTCTGGTTTTTGCTGTTGCTGGAATTTACGTAACCACCACATTATTGCGATTGCGCGTTTCTTTCTCCCAACTCCATAAGAACTTAAGGCATAAAGACCGGAGCTGGAAGTCCTACCGAAGAGCGTGATTTGTGTTAACGTGACATCCCATCTGACCTATTACCTGGGAAACGGGCGTCACTGCCAAGTTCACTGGCGGGAATGGCCACGCAGCCGCTTCCTGTGGAATTTTATGTTCAGAGCAGAGTGTCCCGAAAATATCTTCTTGGGGAAAAAAGCCTCAGATCTAACTATGTAATTGTTTGTCGGCCTCTTTGAAATGTGTCCCTTGCCGATCCTGGGCCCTCAAAGCCCTGGCTTTGTTATTTAAGGGGCTGCTTCTTCAAGCTGCCAGACTCGTCTGTGGAGCGTCATTCCGGCCACTGGCAGGGCACTTTCTTCTCGCGTTTGACCGGCTTGGTCCAGCCAGCCCTGGGGAAAAGCAGTATCACCTTTCAAAAAAAGAGCTGTGCCAGCCATTTTTTATTTGTTGCAGAATTTAAGATAATTAATTTGTATGTGTATGATAAAAGCTGGACTGAATTATGACTTACTTTTATTAATGATGATGACAAAACATTAAATTCACCACCTTCCATTCTTCCGTAGGCAGTTCAGTAGTGCTCGGGATATTTGCGCTGTGTGTGACGCATCTCAGATGCTCGCAAAGCCGCGTCTATACCCACGAAACACTAATTCCCCCTCCTCGCTCCTCCAGCCCTTGGCAACCGCGTCCTCCCTCCTGCTCCTGTGATTTTTGACTACTTTCGATGCTTCATGGGAGTGGAGTCCTACAATACATGGCCTCCTGTGTAATTACTTCACTGTATACTGTCCTTGACGTTGCTCCGTATCGTAGCTCGGCCAGGACTCCCTTCCTTCCTTGGGCTGCTTGACTGCCCGTTTCACGTGTGTCTGTGCCTTTTCTCTGTCCACTTACCTGCGAGTGGACCTGTGCGTTGCCCCCTCCCGTCCCTCGGCTGCTGTGACTCATGCCGCGATGAACACTGGTGTGCAAACATCTCTTTGAGATCCTGCTTGGAAGCCTTCTGGATACACACCGGGAGTGGGAGTGCGGGTTTGATTCATGGAGGAGCGTCCGCGCTATGTTCCCTGCTGAATGCGCCGTGTTACACTCCCACTGACCGTGCATGAGGGTTCCAGCCTCTCCACGTTGTCACCAGCGCTTGCTACTTCCTGTTCTGAGGACAGCCATGTCCACGGGTATGAGGTGGCCTCTCGATGTGACTTTGATCTGTGTTTCTCTTATGATTTGTGATATTGCACATCTTTTTCTATACTTATTGTCCATTTGTGTAGCTTCTTTAGAGAATTATGTATTCAAATACCTTACCTCTTTTTATTGGATTATTTGCGTGTTTTATCAGGCTGTTATTCTAGCGCTGCAGGAGATTCTCACGTGTTATCGGAAACATGGTTTTCAAACACTTCCTGCCCTTCTGCAGGCTTTTCATTCCGTTGGTTGTTTCCTTTGATACGCAGAACTTTTTAAGTCTCATTTAGTCCCCCATGGGTATGTTTGCTTTTGTCGCCTGTGCTTTTGGCGTCGTAGCCAAGAAATCACAACCAAACGCAACGCTCTGCAGCTTTTCCCGTTTCCTTCTAGGAGTCTTCTAGCTCTAGGTCTTACATGTAGGTCTTTATTCCATTCTGAGTTAACTTTTGTAGGTAGCGTCAGGTCAGGGTCTCACTTCATTCTTTTGCACGTGAAATCCAGCACTGTTTGCTGGAGAGATTACTGTTTCCTCCTTACGTGTGCTTGGCCCCTTCATCAGATTGTTGGATCCTGTGCAGAAGAGCTTCCTGCTGGGCTCTCTTTCCACTGATCTGCATGTCTGTCTTCATACAAGTGCCACGCCACCATTATTACTGATGGCTTGTGCATGTTCTGAAGTGGGAGGCCTCGAACACCCTTCATTTTCCAGATGCCTTTGGGTATTTGGGGTCCCTTAAGATTCCATACGAATTTAAGATTTTCTGTCTCTACAAAATTTGCCATTGAGGTTTTGAGAGGGATTGCATTGAGTCTCTAGATCGTTTTGGTGCTACAGACATTTTAACAACATTGTTTTCTGATCCATGAACATGGGATGTCTTTCCATTGATTTGTATATTTTATTTCTTCCAGTGATGTTTGTGGTTTTCAGTGTACAAGTCTTTTGTCTCCTTGGTTAATAAGTTTATTCCTAAATATTTTATTCTTCTTGATGCTACCATAAACTGGGTCATCTTCTTAACCTCCTCTTTGGATTGGTCGTTGTTAGGGTGCAGAAACACAACTGATTTTTATGTGTTTATTTTATATCCTGCAACTTTGCTGAAATTATTTATTTGTCGTAACAGTTTGAGGGGGTTTTCTGAGGGACATCTTTAGGGTTTTCTACAGGTGAGATCACATCATCTACAAACAGACAGTTTAACTTTTTCCTTTCCATTTATTTCCATTTGATGCCGTTTCTTTTTCTTATCTAAGTGCTCTGGCTAGGACTTCCAGTACTAAGTTAAATGCAAGTGGCTAGAGTGAGCATCCTTACATTGTTCCTGATCTTAAAGGAAAGCCTTACACTCTTTCACCAATAAATGAGTTTGGTTGTGGGGTTTTCATATATGGTTTTTATTATGTTGAGGCAGTTTTATTCCTAGGCTGTTGAGTGTTTTCAGCACTCAAGGGTGTTAAATCTTGTCAAATGCACTTCCGGCATCAGGGACACTTTCTTCTCTTGTTCTGATAACGGGCCTCCTTTCTACTCCCTTCCCAAGGCGCTCCCGAGATGCGCCTTTTGTCCTAAATGCGTGGGGTGGTTTGAGAATTCTTTGAAGCTTTGTTGTGTATATAATGCCACATTCAAAATCTGGGCTGGGGAAGTATGCTAAATAGAATTCAGAGGGGGGTGCAAAGAGAAACACCTGAAACAGAGCCAAACGCAGGCTGGGGAGAGGACAGGGTCTGCCCTCTGACCCTGACATCTTGCAGATGACACCCTGCGCTTGTGCGCTGGGCGGTTTGTTTGCCCGCCAGCCTACTCATTTACAGAGACGTGTGTCTGTGTCAAAGAGGAATTTCAGGACTGCGGTACTATTACCTCGAATCATGTAATTTAAACTAGAATGGAGGCATTACTCATGATAGTATTCGAAGCAGTATTCGAAGCGGAGCCCCTTAAAAACCTTTCGTTCCAATAGCAACAGATTCTTTGGGGAGTTTAACGAATACATATTTTACTTTTTGTTCTCTGTCCTTAAATTTAAAAACATCAAAACACAAGTATTTGTTGACATTCCAAACCTGAGTTATGAAAGGTAGCTTTAACCTCCTGGGTTTCGGTTTTGAATTAAGACTCAGGAGCCACACGCGGCTGCGGTTTCCCTCGGTGCACACGGATCGTGGCCCCATACCTGTTTTAGGGCCACTCTAACTGCAAACAGAGTGGAATAAGTGTGCGGGGGTAACGGAAATATTCAGAACACTGACTCTGCGGTACGTTTTCTTTTGATAGGATTTCCCGACAGGGCCTGGACCACGGGCTCTGTAACACGGGCGGTTCGCACACGTCTACCGTGGAGAGTAGCCACGCGAGGCGAGGGCAAAGCACCCCGCGACGCGGGCCTTTCCGCCTCCTGCCTCCACATCGCCAGGCCTGCACTGCATGGGTTTTTAAGATTCTATCGTGTCAGACTAGTCGTTTGATTTGCATATTTTTTGAAACAAAAAATATATCGGACTTTTCCTTCTTTCTACTAACACACGGGCAACATGGGGCTTTAAGGAAGGGCCCTGTGTCATTCTCCCTCCCGGTCGCTCACACAAGGACACCTATGTCTCACAAAGCGCGACGGCAACGATGGCAGCGCCTGAGTGGAGCGCTTGCCGGGGGCTGAGCTGGGCTTCACGCATGTCACACGCTGTTCTACCGAGTCCTCACGGCAGGCGTAGGAGGCGAAGGAAACACCGGTCGCTGAAGCCCCTGCAATACTCCGCACGGACGTTCCTTACGGGGAAACAAGTGCAAGGCGACCTAACGCCCACCTTGCCTCCCGCAGCCAGCGGCTGGCCTCGTCTTCGGACAGCAGTGCCGGCCCTGGGGCCACAGCGGCTCCTTGCACCTGCCTGGAACCTGGAAAACCAGAGCCGTCACCTAATGAGGTTATCTCTACGGGCCGCTCAGCCACACGTCCTGGACCTCCGAGGACCTCATGGAACCCCACACGCGATGGCTAAGGAAAAGCCAACAGCTCCGGCCCCCCTTCACTCCCCTGCCCCCCAACGACCACTGTCTGGCGAGCCCTGTCAGAGAAAACTCATGCCCGTGAGCGCGTACAGTCTGCCAGGCGCCACGCTGACAGCTTCCCGCAGAGTCCTATCGTCCCCTCGGTGACACTGCGACCAGCCGCGTTTTACAGTTGAAGCAGCTCGGTCTCCAGCCGGTCAAATAGCGAATTCGATATACCCGCGGTCTGCGGTCACTGAGTGGGCAGCGACGTCCCCGCGCGAGGGAGGAAATTATCCATGTGCTGTTTACATACATGTATGTTTGCTTGCTATTTTTTTAAAGATTTTATTTATTTACTTTTAGAGTGAGAGGAAGGGAGGAAGGGAGGAAGAGAAGGGGAGAAACATTGATCAGGTGCCTCTCATTCACACAGGGACCTGACCTGCAACCCAGTCTTGTGCCCTGACCGGGAATCAAACTGGCGACCTTTCAGCTTTCAGGACAAGGCTCAGCCCACTGAGCCACGCCAGCCAGGGCTACGTATGTTTGTGTTTAATGAAGAGCAGTCGTGCGGCCAAATAGGGTCCTTTTACTACTTTATTCAGTCACAACCAGACGTGGCTGTTGGAACATAAGGAAAGCCGACGTCATCCTCTTCCAGTTGTATGAAATTAATTTTCCGCATCAGGATCATCAGACTGGAAAAGCACCGGCTGAATGCGTCTACAGGGCGTGCCATCTGGAGAGGAAAGAACTATGGGAAACAGATGACGTTGTGATTAAAACACAAATAACCAAAACACACCTGGAGCCCCTAATTCCCTGCCTCTCGCGGTTTGCTTCTGACCTTTCAACTTTTTTCTGGTGCCATAAACATGCATAGTTTCTAAAGTCACTTTTGCTTTTAAAAAATGACATCTGTGGGTTTTTCTAAGTGTTTCTATTAGGGGGTGTGTGTGTGTCTTTTACCCAATCATATAAGCTCCCAATTTAACTGTAAAAGTGGTAACTAGTTTAGTGTTGTGAGTGGAATGTAGTAAAAGTGTCCTGCAGTTCAAACGCTTGTTTGAGTTCCTTTGAACATTCTGCTAATTGATCGGCAAGTGATTATTATGCCTTTTCAGGGGCACTGAAGAAAGGCTGTGATGTAGGAAGTCTCAGGAACGGATGTAACATCTGTCCCCATCTACTTTCCAGGCACCCTGCAGGCTCGGACGTGGCCGGGCCCCCTGTGCCACCCACCCTGGGCACGCCTGCGACCGAGCAACACGGCTGAACGACACCCGAGTGCTTCCTGCCTTTAGGAAACTCCGGAAAGCCACCGCGTCAGCCCCCGGAACCCTCCGCAGCGTGGCTGGGACTTGGCCTGGATGTCTGCCTTCCCCGCTGGCTCCCAGACACGCCGCTCTCGAGCGCCTGCCTGCTGGTGAAGCGCGCGGGTGGGGGCCGGGCTGGCCCGGCGGCGGCATGGCCAGGATGAGCTGGGTCCGAGCCGCCTCCCGGCTGGTGCTGGGCTTGCTGGCGACCTCCTTAACTGGGTCGTCCCTGCAAAGCAGCGAGTGTCCTCAGCTCTGCGTGTGCGAGATCAGGCCCTGGTTCACCCCGCAGTCGACGTACAGGGAAGCCACCACCGTGGACTGCAACGACCTCCGGCTGACCCGCATCCCCGGCAACCTTTCCAGCGACACGCAAGTGCTGCTCCTCCAGAGCAACAACATCGCCAGGACCGTGGACGAGCTGCAGCAGCTCTTCAACCTGACGGAGCTGGACTTCTCCCAGAACAACTTCACCAGCATCAGGGAGGTGGGGCTGGCCAACCTGACGCAGCTCACCACCCTGCACCTGGAGGAGAACCAGATTACAGAGATGACGGACTACTGCCTGCGGGACCTGGGCAACCTCCAGGAGCTCTACATCAACCACAACCAGATCAGCACCATCTCGGCCAACGCCTTCTCGGGCTTGAGAAACCTCCTCAGGCTCCACCTGAACTCCAACAAGCTGAAAGTCATCGACAGCCGCTGGTTCGATTCAACGCCCAACCTGGAAATCCTCATGATCGGGGAAAACCCCGTGATTGGGATTCTGGACATGAACTTCAAGCCCCTCTGCAACCTGAGGAGCTTGGTGCTGGCAGGAATGTACCTCACCGACGTCCCCGGGAATGCCCTGGTGGGCCTAGACAGTCTCGAGAGCCTGTCTTTTTATGACAACAAACTGGTCAAGGTCCCCCAACTGGCGCTGCAAAAGGTTCCGAATCTGAAGTTCTTAGACCTCAACAAAAACCCCATCCACAAAATCCAAGAGGGGGACTTCAAGGACATGCTCCGGCTGAAAGAGCTGGGACTCAACAACATGGGCGAGCTGGTGTCCGTGGACCGCTACGCACTCGACAACCTGCCCGAGCTCACCAAGCTCGAGGCCACCAACAACCCCAAGCTGTCCTACATCCACCGCCTGGCCTTCCGCAGCGTCCCCGCCCTGGAAAGCCTGATGCTCAACAACAACGCCCTGAACGCCGTCTACCAGAAGACGGTGGAGTCCCTGCCCAGCCTGCGGGAGATCAGCATCCACAGCAACCCGCTGCGGTGCGACTGCGTCATCCACTGGGTGAGCTCCAACAAGACCAGCATCCGCTTCATGGAGCCCCTGTCCATGTTCTGCGCCCTGCCGCCCGAGTACCGGGGGCAGCAGGTGAAGGAGGTCCTCGCCCAGGACCCCGGGGACCGGTGCCTCCCCATGATCGCTCACGACACGCTCCCCAGCCACCTGAACGTGGAGATCGGCACGACGGTGCTGCTGGACTGCCGGGCCATGGCCGAGCCGGAGCCCGACATTTACTGGGTCAGTCCCCTGGGAAACAAGATCACCGTGGAGACGCTGCTGGACAGGTACAAGCTGAGTAGCGAAGGGACCTTGGAAATATCTAACATACGGACCGAAGATTCCGGGAGATACACCTGTGTCGCCCAAAATGTCGAGGGGGCAGACACTCGCGTGGTGACAATCAAGGTGAATGGGACCTTCCTGGATGGTGCCCAGGTGCTGAAAATATACGTCAAGCAGACGGAGTCCCATTCCATCTTAGTGTCCTGGAAAGTCAACTCTAACGTCATGACGTCCAACCTGAAGTGGTCGTCCGCCACCATGAAGATTGACAACCCCCACATCACCTACACCGCCCGGGTCCCGGTGGACGTCCACGAGTACAACCTGACGCACCTGCAGCCTTCCACGGACTACGAGGTGTGCCTCACCGTGTCCAACATTCACCAGCAGACTCAGAAGTCGTGTGTCAACGTGACGACCAAGGACGCCGCCCTCGCGCTGGCCCTCTCCGACCAGGAGGCCAGCACCGCCCTGGCGGCCGTGATGGGCTGCCTGTTCGCCCTCGTCAGCCTCGCGTCCGTGGCCGTGTACGTGGCCAAGAGGCTGAAGAGGAAGAACTACCACCACTCACTGAAGAAGTACATGCAGAAGACCTCCTCCATCCCGCTGAACGAGCTCTACCCGCCGCTCATCAACCTCTGGGAGGGGGACAACGAGAAGGACAAGGAAGGGTCCGCAGACACGAAGCCCGCCCAGGTGGACACGTCCAGAAGCTACTACATGTGGTGACTCGGCGGGCGTTTGCTTCTGGTAGTAAGGAGCACAAAGACGTTTTTGCTTTATTCTGCAGAGGGAACGAGTGGGCGACGTCCGCGTGCCGGGCTCTGCCGGCCGGCAGCAGCGTGGGAGGACGGGTGGGTGTGTCAGCAGCTTCGTTCGGTTCGGTTCGGTCTCCAGTCAAGCGCATCGCAAGGGTCTGACACGGCCGGCAGCGCCCCTCGGCTTCCAGGGTGTATTGCATTTTTATCCTTATCGCTATTATCATGATGATTATATTATTATTTTGTTTTAGTTGTGCTCCACTCAACCATGCTGTTCTAACTGCAGTGCTCAATAAATGATGAATGGCAGGTCAGGGTCGCCCTGTGCTTCTGCCCGTGGCGTGACCCCGCCCCCCGCGGCCACCGGGAGAGTGCCCCACGCGGCCAGCCGCGGACGTGCAGGTGCGGAGCCGCCGCGAACTGCCTGAGCAGCCTGGGCTGCCGACTTCCCGCCCCAGCAGCGAAGGCCGGACTTGCTACCTTCCTTGAACGATGTTAGTTGACTGTACTGTAATGTTGTATCAACTGAATTGAATGTTTGCCTTTGAACAATGACTTTTCTCTCCCTCTCCTTTTTGTTTTTTGGAATAGTTAAAGAGGCTTAGAACAAGCTAACAGGCAATAGAAATATGTATATCAGATTTTTTAATGTAACAAACTACATGTTAATTGTTACCTTATTCTTTTTATCTTTAGTAGACACTTTTAAAAGAAAAGACAATAATTTTCTTGTGTTTAACTCACGCACACGCGGTGCATAATGAAGACAGCACTGTAATAAATTAGTTTTGTTCTGGTTTTCTAGAACCCTTGCAACGACGCATCCTTTCTCTCTCTCGCTGGGGGCGGGGGTGATGGTTTTCACATCCCCAAAAGTGGCCACTAAAGGCGACCGGAGAAGCGTGATGCTCTGAAAAACTGGGCCCTAAACGGTTGTGAATTCTTTTTGTAAGGGAAGAAATATTTCTTTTAATGAAGCTATTTTACTGAGCAGGATTTCTATATTTTAAGTATTGCTGACTGGACCTAATGGAGGGAAAAGTTCGTATGAAGAAAAACGGGGTATCGCCGTGTCCTACGCGTAACTACACATGGCGAGGAAAACAGAGACAGAGGGGTCACGTTCCTGTCCCGTAAGGTTTTGTTCCAGTCTGACTCTTCAGCAGTCGTGGCCACACTCCGGATCAAAGACTAAAACAGGGAGCCAGGAAGCGTCCCTAACGCGTTACCTGTTGCTCCTTGTTTAACAGCTGTCCGGCTGCTCATGGCCACGTCCGTCCACGACGTGCGGACAGCTGCCTGGGCCAGCGGGCGCGGGTGGAGAACGGGGCGGGTCCGGCCCAGCCGGCAGGGGTCCTCCGGGGGACGGGCGGAGGCTCTCCCGCAGGCCAGCGCTTCAGGCGACAGGGTGGGAGGGCCGGAGGGGAGGAGGCGGGGCTGGTTAGGAGGCCGCCCCAGGGGCGGGGCGGTTTAAAGGCAACAGCAGCGCAGGGGGGGCCTCATCTGAGAGGCGCGGAGTGTGTCGCACACGGCACCTGCCTCCCGGGGCCACCGCCGCAGCCCCTGGAATGGCGGCGCTGGAGGGAAGAGACGGCAAGCAGGTGCCAGCCCAGCAACGAGGGGAAGGGCCGGACGGAGCAGGCAGGGCTGGCTGAGGGGATTCCTTCTTTATTAAATCCCCGGTCTCGCGCGGCACTCAGAACAGCAGCCAGGCTGCCCCTTTCCCTCCCATTTCTCAAGGAAAAAAGGACTTCCAGACTCCACGGCACGTGAGCAGCATCGCTGTCCTTGGCTGGGAGTCCTGGGCCCAGGACTGGCCCGGTCAGGCCAGCCTGCCTGCTGGGACCTCTGCCCTTCGCCCACCGGCAGGTCCTGCGCCGCCAGGGCCACATGCGCACGCACTCATGGCGACCTGGGCTGGCCTCTTAGCAAGGTCGGCGTCAGCACAAGGGTGGCTGCCCTGGGAATGCCCGTGGGCATGCAGAGGAGGAGGATGCGCAGGCGCAGCTGCGGGCGCTCCTGCGGGGGTCCTGGCCTCCACGCGCCCTTCCCAGGGAGCAGTGGACCGCCTAACAGAGGGCCGCGGCTCTGCACGGGGCTGGGGGGAGGGGGAGGGCCCCAGGGCACCGGGCCAGGCCCGGGGGGGGCGTCCTCGGGCCCGAGGTCGCTACTGTCAACCTGGCACCCGACCGGCCCTCGGGAGTCGGGAGACGGAGGAAAGCGGCCAGCGCTCCACTCTGGGCCCATGGCAAGGCCAAGAAAGCCCAGTGTCGCTGGCAGCTACCTTTCCCCGGCCAGCTGGGAACCTCTCTCAACTTGTTCTCCTGCAATAAAATACTGTAGCTTATTTGTCCTCGCCTGTGCTAATTGGTTGGGTTTTCGGCTGGGAGAAGGCAACATGGCATGGCGCTGTTTTCCCAAGCCAAGCGCCCCCTCCTGCGAACTTAACGTGATGTGGGGAGCTGGGCAGCGAAGCCAGTCCTGACCGACCACGGGTGGGGGTGGCGGGGGTCACTGCACCTGCCGGGAGAGCGACGGGCACAGGCTACATTCTGATTTCAGGGCACCTGCCCTGATATGTGAGGCCATCTGGGGGGCAGGGCCTTCCCCCAGGCCTTCCCCAACGTGCCCATTCAATTCATGACAAAGTAAACAGATGCCATGAATACAAAAACAAATGCCACGTTTGAGACCGATTTCTCTAATCCAACTGTGTGGCTGAAAAGGGGCCGTCACTGTGCCTCGGGACGCGCAGGCAGCGAGCCGGGTCTCCACGGCCTACGTGCAGGGCGTCCTGCCGGCCACCACGTGCTGCCTCCGCCCGCGGGTCCCCGTCAGGCCTGCTGACAAGTGCGAGCGGGAGACGCCCTTACAGACCACATAGCTAGCTCGACGCCCCCCTTTTGCCGATGGGGAAGCTGAGACCTGGGAAAGCCATCCTCTTGGCCGGGGTCTCCCAGGCGGCGGATGAGGAAGCCAAAGCAAGACCTCAGAGCCCCTGAATTTCACAAATGGGGACCCTAAGCTCACCCTCCGCCCCCAATTCTCCTACGTCGCGTCACCAGGCTGTCGCAGGCGAACGAGCTGTGGCCGCCCACCGTTCGCCCATGGGAGGCTTGCTTCCGGCTCCCGTGACGTGCGCGGAAGCTCCGGGCTGCCCGCTGCCCGCTGCCCGCAGCCCCACGCCCAGCCCGGGCCAACGGGCCGAGCAGACCCACAGGCCTCCCCTCTCAAGCCCATGTCGACTCTTCTCGAGAAAAGGCGTTTTTTCCCAAAATGCACGGGGCTTCATCTTCTTTCTGCCATCTTGTGAAAGGACAACGTGGCGAGACAGAAATCATCCATCGTAACCTTTTCAAATCCCGAAGCCCCCTGCTTCCCACGCGCCGTTTTTAACCTGAGCCTTGAACGGAAACGGCAGCTGCCGTGGGGAAGAAAATTAAATCTGCAGACAGCCCGCCCTCACATGCACAGTCCCTGCACCAACATCGACGCGCAGCCTGGAGCACAGCTGACGTGTCCCCGAAGCTCCCCAGGCTCAGAGCTCGAAGGCTCCTGGAATCTCACTATACACACTTGTGAGGAATTTCAATTTAGGATGAAAGCAGGTCTCCTGATAAGGGACACGCGCAGCAGGTGGAGAAAACCCTCTCAAATCCGCCAAGAACCCTCTCCCGCGTCTCCCCTCCTGCGTCTGGCCCAGGGCCCCTCTCGCCAGGGAACAGAGAAGAACTTGACCTCCACCAGCCACCAGCTCATTAAAATGTATCACTTTCAAAGACAGATCCCAGTTCAGGATATTCTTCTTCTAAGATTTAATTTATTTATTTTTAGAGAGAAGAGAAGGGAGGGAGAACAAGAGGGAGAGAAACACCGATCGGTTCCCTCTCACACGTGCCCTGACCAGGGACCTAACCCGCAACCCGGGCCTGTGCCCTGGCGTGGAACAGACCCGGCAACCTTCCGCTTCGCGGGACGACGTCCACCCAACTGAGCCACCCCGGTCAGGGCCAAGTAAGAGTATTATTGACTTTCAGGCAGAATTTGAGTGTTATAAGGGAAGTTCCATATCACCTTAACATTTTAAAAATCTGAAAAAAAAATGTTTATTGGGCGTTTGCTGTGTGTGGACAGGGTCACGGGGCCGAGCAGCCTGCTGGGGTGGTTACCGCTGCCCAGGGCCGCTACCTCATCCCCACGTCGCCTGGGGAAGGACAGCCCATCCTCAGGTCGCAGCCACCCGGGGGGGAGGCAGACGAGCGTCCTCAATTCAGGCGCTGCCTCCTGCCCCTCAGAGGGGCGTGGCGGTCCCTCAGTGCTGGACAGCAAGGAGGCGGGATGGCTTCTAGAAGCGCCCAGACGGGGAGTCCCCTGTGACAGGGCTTCAGGGACTGAGAATCATCGGAACTTACGAAAGAGGGAAAAGAGTGAGGAAAAGCTGCGTGAATGCTAACGCGGACCCCAGGGCACCTGCTGCAGGACCCCGCTCTGTGGCCGGTCAGGCGGGGCCGCGAGAGCAGCAATGTGCACGGAGCCCCGCGTCGCTCGCTCGAGGACCCCGGCGAGCGCCGCCCTTGCCTAACGCCACTGCGTCTCCCAAGCGGCCCGTGACTGCACGTCCCGGGAGCAGGCGGCGTCGGCCGGCAGAGCGGCCAGCCCAGGGCCGCCCAAGAAGCAGCATGAGGTGCTCGATCCCAGGGTCCGCGCGTGGCCCCCGGCCCTGTCCTGACGTCTGAGTCACAAGGGAGCTGTGTGCCAGGGGCCTGCTGAGGCCTTGCTGGTTTTGCTCTGTGCACCTTGGGGAGCCAGGGAAGAGGCTGAACAATAAGAATCACGGAATCAATGTCCTTCCTCAGGAGACAAAGGGATGAGCGACCGCAGAACAAGTATCCAAAACACATGCCAAAAAAACCCGACCTCCTAGCATTCTCACAGAAAGTGAAAGAAGACTGCAGCCTTCCGGAACAAAGGCGGTTTCTAGCGTCACTGCCCTTTGGGAACTGAGACCTTCCTCCGTCCCTGCCCCCATCCCAGGCTTTGGGCACCGGAACGAAGGAGGCTGGAGGGACAGGTGACTCCGGTGCTCAAAACTGGCTGTGGGGAACTTTAACACACAAACGCCTCGTCTCTTGAAGCTGCACAAGAGCCAAAATCAATGGCCCACAGGCGAGGGTCCCTCTGGGGCAAAGGGCTGATCCCACCGTGGGTGCCCAGGCCCCGCTGCCACCTTCCTGCCTGCGCAACTGTGCACCGGTCACATGGTCAGACGTGATGAAAACTGACGCACTTTTTACAGCAACTCAACACAACAAAGTGCGGGAGGTTCTTCGCCAGAAAAATGAAGACACCAATTACTCTGCAGAAGGAGAACCCACGTTCTGAACTGTCCACTTCATCGCTAGCGGGTCTCCAGGCGGACGCTCCTTAACGAGTTCCCCCTGATGGATGAGAGGCCCAGGATTAGGCACCACGCGTCAGCTTATTGCTCTGTGGGCCGTAAGCGTTGTCTTCAAAACTGCGTTCAAGCAACGTGGCCTGCTGGTTCCTGGGGTTCAAAAGCTCATGGGCAACCACAAGCATCTTAGCAAACGATGTCAGGTTCTGCCGTAAGGGAGCAGCAAGGGTAGGTCATGGATGATGTAATGAATTCACTGATCACCAAGTAAGTGTGTGCTGAGCCCCTACTGCATGCCAGGCACTGAGCCGGGCGCTGGGGCGCAGGGGAGACAGCAGCCTTGGTTCCCGCCCGCCCCGAACTTACGTCCTCAGGGGTTACCCAACGACAAACAAACCTCGGAGAAGTGCTGTGAAGAAACTAAAAGTGCTGCAACGGGAGCAGCTGGGCTGGGGGGGTGACGACCTGTTGCTGTCCCCATGTGTCCGGTCTATGGACGGCGCACCCTGGAGCCCGCAGCTACGGAAGGCTCGGCGCCGGGGAGGCAGCGGGCCGGGCTCGCGAGAGGAGGCCGTGTTCCCGGCGCGTCTCCCCCTACACCCCTGCCCCCGGCAGAGCACACACAGCCCGTCTTTCGTCCCCACAGCGCTTCTGAGAAGCAGGCAGAGGGCACCCCTCATTACCGCCATTTACCAACAGGAAGGGCGGTGGCCACAAACCAGCCCCGGCCAGACGCCGCGGAGCAAGGCGGCCAGCGCCGGTCCCTGCGAGCTGCTTCCACCCAGACCGTCTCTCCGAGCCCACGCGGGGCTGGGGGTTTGGGAAGGAACCAACCCAACCCTGCTTTAAGTGGAAATACACCAAACTCAGCAAAAGGGCTTCTCCATGACACCAACGGTTCTCCGTATGAAGTCTGTTCACTTAAACTTAGAAAACCTCCTACATGCGACACCGAGTAAATGGCAGCACAGATGAAGTAGCTGCATTGAGGCTTCCCCTTGGCTTTTCCTCCTTTACACCAGTAACGGCCACCAACCAAGCAAACGACCCCCTGTTAGAAGTCACTTCGGTGGGAGCCACCGTGGCCACATCAGGTGGGACTTAGCAGGAGGCGAGAGCCGCCCTGGGCCACATCCACAAAGACGCGGTCACTCAAACACCTGGAGGGCATGGGAGAATCCTACAGAGGGTTCTGGGACAGACGAGGGACCATCGGTGAGCGCAAATCTTTAACACGGCAGACGTGGGTGGAAGCCAAGAACAGGAAAAGGTTGTCGCACAGCCACTGGCCAGAATTCGGTTTCCAGCTTCTCGATGTGAACTCCAGTGTTGTGTTCCAGACGTGAGGAACGCGCCTCAGCGGCCCGCCCGCCCCGGGGTGCGGCGAGGGCAGACGGTGCGGCTTCCGAGCGCGGGGAGCATCGCGCATCTCTCGTGAGGACATGGTCCCCTCCGGCAGGGCGGCAGGGCGGAGACTCCGCGACCTGGACTCCTCACGCCTCTGAAGCTGATCCTTGAAACGTCCGGGAGGCCGAGAGAGAGAACGAGACCAATGTCGTCCACGGTCAGCCCCTGGAAGACCCGGGTGGAAGGGCCTGGGAGTTCTCTGTGCTATGCTTGCAACTTTCACATATGTTTTAACGGCAGCAAAATTTGGAAACTGGGAAGAGCGTACAGAGTTTAGGTCATGGACCTGCTGACTGACAGGCTGCGACCGCGTCCCCCGGGGAGGTCGGGAAACGCGGGTCTCGCGGCCACGCCTCGGGCGGCTGCGTGGGGACCCGCCAGAGGTGGGGCAGAACCCCCCGCCGCTGCCACCGCTGGAACTGCAGCCCGTTTCCTCCCCACCCAGGGCAGCGGACCCCGCTCGTCCGCCACGGTGACCTCGTCACTGAGAGTCAGGAGGGGGGTCACCGAAAGAGGCAAAGGAGCACAGCTGGCATGCCTCCCCGCGGGGAGCTTCTTAGAATATTCCTTTCTGCTATGGGTGCGATTTGAGATAAATGGCCTGGTCTATTTTCACTGAAAACAAGGCCCCGGTGAGGACAGGGGCTTGTCCTGGGTTGGTGTCACCGAGAAAACTTAGCTTCTCAACATCTTCTACGAGGGTTAACACCCGAGCATCAGCGATAAGACAAAGGGGCAGCCTACGAGAACCCGCAGAGCAAGCCTGGGAAAAGCGACAGATTTCCGCTGATACTAGACTCATGGAAGGAGGCGACGCAAACCTTCTAAAAACCACTGGGACGTCACGATACGGCACAACGTGGAGGAGGAGGCACGGGCTCTGAGCAGCAGGTGAGAAAAGCGCCCTGATGCTGATGTAAGTCGGTGCCCAGCAGGGACCCCTGATGGTCCTTCTGAGCCTCTTGCGCCGGCCCAGCAGCCTCTTCCGCGTTTCCCTTTACCTGAGTGCGCGCTGGAGGGACGGCATTGGAGGGAGCCTCCAGGCCGCCCGGCTGTCCCGCTCCCAGGCATGCACCCAGCGGAACCGAAAATACTACGTCCACACAAAAACCTGGACAGGAAAGTTCCTAGTGACACGATTCCTAAGAGCCAAGAAGCCAAAGAGCCCAAATGGCCATCTGCTGATGAACAAGTCAAGAAAACGGGGTGCATTTCTACAGTGGCACATTCCCTGCCGCAAAGCAGGGCGACGTGCTGATGCCCGCGATGCCGTGGCCGGACCCGGAGACCGCCGAGGCCCGGCGCACGGCCGCCCTCAGAGGACCACGGGCTGCACGGCCCTCTCTGGGTGACAAGCCTGATCCCCGGAGCAAAGCCCCGGGAAGCGGGTCGCGGCGGCCGGGGCCGCGGGAGCGAGCGGAGAGCAGGGAAGGACCACCGGCAGGTCCGGGGCTTCTCTGGGGCAATGGGGATGTTCTGGGACTCGTGGTGGCAAAACTCTGCAAACATACTGAACAAAAGCCACTCAAGTGTATTTTTTTTAAAAGGTAAATTTTACGGGATGTGAATTATAGCTCAGTAAAAACACAGAAAATAAAAGAGAAACAGGAAGAACAAGCAGGCTACTCCTTCATGTCAAAGGCTGCAGGCTGACAGCCACTGCCGTGTACATAGAACATTGCGCTTGTCCCAAAACGCTGCTGAACTGCTCATAAATAAAGCACGCTGCTTTCCAGAAAGTTCCTGACGGGGAATGCGCACGTGTGACTGGAAACTCGGCACTAGATTTGGTGTCTGCTTTTCAGTCAACTCCGTCCGCGTTCCGCTCTACCAGCCCCAGCCCGACTCCGTGCGGGGGTTGGAGACACGTCACAGTTGTGTGGTCCTTCTGCTTAAGCACCTGCAGCCACCCCCACCCCTGTGCCCACGGGAGAAGGTCTGTCCTGGGGACACCAGCTGGCACCCCGCCCAGTTCAGCCCCGGCCCGGGCCTCAGCCGCTTCGCCCACCACTCCCCACACGGCTCCCCCCACCCACGCGGCCCCCTCATCCTCACGGCGCGACGCCCCCGGCCTCCGTGCTCCCCGCCCTCCTCCGGGCGTCACGGCGCTGCAGCGCCACCCCTCGCCTCCCACCTGGGTCGGGGTGTCTGGCACAGAGAGGCCCAGGGTGGGCCGCACACGACCCTGCGGACGCTCGCCGCCTGCAGCATGGGACACGCTTCCTGTCCATGCCCGAGCTCCTGGGCGTGGGGCAGGACACGGGACCACAGCTCACTCTTTGTAGCCCAGGACCTTAAGCATTCACGTCACACGGGGGACATTCTGTACACGTGCTGGCTGAATGCAGGAAGGGCTATTCGGAGACGTTTGAAAACTCTGACAGGCAAGCGGCGGCGTGAGCGAGGGGCCGCACTCCGGGTCTGAGCGCGGGCGGCCCCGCCTGGGCCCTGGCCTGTCGCCCGCCTGCCATGCGACCTCGCAGGGCATTGACACCCTCCCCCCGGAAACACGGGCCTCGCACACAGGGTGCCCGAAAGGTCTCTTAGCTCTAACTTTCTGAAGGCTTAGAATTTCAGGAAATCTTACAGTGCAAAAGCGCTTAAGACAGCACAAAGTCAACTACTGCACTGGGTCTCCGAGATGCCTGCACCGAGAGCGGGCGGGGAAGTTTCCCCAAAAGGCAAAGGCAGCCGGTGCAAGGCCCTCCTGCGACTGGTGGGGACCCGCGGCGCCGTACACCCCGGAGGGGCCGGCGCAGCCGCGCTCCACTCTGACAGCCTGTCCTTCCAGCTGCTCTCGCACACTTCACTCCTTCCCCATCTCTCTAGAAAACGCTGCACTTCCGGGAGTTGGACATTAAATTTTCAAGGAGAGGTTAAAAGAAATGACTTTGTTTTACCCAAAGAAATAACACCGAGAGGCAGCAGTCACTGTACGCCATACAGAGAAGAGAACAAGACCTGCCTACACGGTTTTGGCAAACCCTGTTTTTCACAAAAGTGATCTGCCACGCTGGCATCTTGCAGCATGAACCAGAGATACTCAAGGTGATGGCACTGTACTAAAACCGTCATTTCCATCGCAAAGACATCGGGGGCCAAACAGCCGAAAGGGAGACACAGGCTCGCCCTGCGCAGAGACCCGGGACAAGAACAAGCCTCTGGGGCCCTTCCCTCGTCTGTAGGATGAGACAGTGCTAGCAACTACCCCGTGGGAGGCCGCTGGAAAAACACGCACGGTGACACACGTAAAACCAGCAGCACGAGGCCGCTCGCAGCCACTGCAAGCGCCGTTCTCAGGGAGACTCACGTCGCGGCCGGAGCCCGTCCCGTAACAGCGACAACGCCCCCCGCCCCCGTAGCAGGACGGGCCTTACGGTCGGTACGCACGGAACTGCGCGTGGAGCGCCTCGCAGAGGGAGGGCAGAGTGCGAGCAACGTCTGGTAAGAGCAACGAAGGAAGCTCCAGAGGTTATTTCATGGCTGGCTCCTGAGGCGAAGTAGGATTTTACCATTTGGGAAAACAAAGGTAAAAATTCGAATTGATAGCGCGATACAGGCAAAGTACACATGTGTACAAGTAAACGCCACATTCTGAGAAATGCAAACGGTCCATGAAAAATGCATGGGTGTCATAAAGATGCATATTTAAAATGTGTCTCTGAAAAACATAGTGGATCTCAGCACAGGAGTGGTGACGCTGGAAAAGCGGTGCCCCCGGGCGTGGCCGGCGGACCTCGCGACCGTCATCGGCCGACCAACTCCGCAAGGCTCCCTGAGCACGGGCTGGGCAAAGCGGGGACCGGGGGGGACGTGGCCTGCGTCCTCGCGGACTTGCCCTCTCGCGAAGCGGGGCCCGCGGCTGCACGGAGGTTCTGTCCGTTTGAGGCCTGCGCGGAGGTGCCGCGTGAGGAAAGGGCAGGACTCCGTGCACCCGAGCTTCAAAAGCCTCGTGCGGTCAGATATTTGGGGCGGTAGTCACTAAAATGATCACAAGCCTACTGTTGGTAGTAAGAACAACACGGAGCTCACAGCTACAGAAACAACATGGTTTACCACGTAATTCACTTGTTACTTGGTTCTTCAGAACGAGGTAAGAGAAGCGTTATCTCAATTTACATACACAGAAACGAAGGTTCAGAAGATCGGCAGTTTGCTCAGGGTCGTGGTACATTCTCTCGGTTCTTGGAGAGGACAGGCGATCAGACAGGTGCTCTGCTTGGGCAGCCTGCGGGGAAGCCCACCTGGGACCCCCGCTGCCCGCCCCCCGCCCCCTGGCGGCTCCAACCGTAATCACAGAGGAGAGGAAGGAACCAGTTCCCAGTCTAGGGGATGAATGTACTTTGCTGAGTAAATCTTGCCAAGCCAACGCCGCAATCTGAATACTAACAGTAGTGAAACTGGCCAAACACCTACGACACTGCACGCCCTTCACTTGTATTTTCTTCATTCCTTCCTCCCGGTCTGACAGAGTCATACAGCGCTCACGGCTGTTACACGGACGGGCACACGGAAGGGAGTCGGGTTAGGGGCTTTGCCCAAAGTCACAGCTGGTAAGCGGGGAAGAGGGCATTTGAGCACAGGAACCTCTAGTTCTAGAACTGAAACCTTTAACCGAGGGCTTGTCCCCTCCGGCATCTCCTGCAGTTACGTGTCTTCCCCACCCCCGCGACCGGGGACCCGAATGCCGTAGCAGGCGGCCTTGTTCTTTGTCAACGGTTATGGGCAGTGCCAACTCCACCTTGGGGGGAGCACCCCACCCTGCCCCTCACCCCAAGGGCCCGCATTCATGGGAGTTCTGGGAAGACAAGGAGTTTGGGGAAGAATGGGCGGCCTCTTCCTGAGCCCCGCCCCCCCACCCCCCGAGTGCGCGGCCGTGAGGGCCAGGCCAACTCCGGTGTGAGTTACTCTGCAGGACCATGGCCCTGAAGCGCCTCGGGGGTCCGGGGCTCAGAGGCTGGCCAGGCCGGCCAAGCCCACACGCTGGGGCCGCGACCCACTCCCCTCCCCACCCCTACCGTCCTGGCAGGGCTTCGAGCGGTGGTGGTGGTTTTGCTGTTGTGGTTTGGCCACTAGGTCCTAGGGGACCTGCGCCGTTGCTGACACAGCCCTCCAGCCTTGTGATGCCCCCCGACTCCGCCCAACGGCCACCCGCCCGCCTGGCTGAAGTCTGGGCGCGCCCCATGTTCAGTGTGGTCTCCCCAAAACAGCCACGACACAGAAAAGCAGTAAGCACCTGTGGACAGAGGGAGGAGTCACACATTTATGTACATGTAAATGCACACACATATACATACACATACGTGCACAATGGAGTACTATTCGGCCATAAAACATGAGGGAATCCTACCATGTGTCACAACGTGGATAAATGTGAACGCATTATGCTCAGTAACATAAATCAGACAAAGACAAGTACTGTAAGACCTCACTTATATGTGGAATCTAGTAAAAAGAAAGAAAAAGAAAAAAAGCAGCCACCAAACTCATTTTAAAGAGAAAGATCAGATTTATGGTCCCAGAGGGGAGTGGAGGGCGAGGGATCAGGGACCTGGAGGAAGACCGTCGAAGGTGCAGACTCCCGGCGGCAGGACAAGCGGGTCCCAGGGGTGCGAGGCGCCCCATGGCCCCGGCTACCCCCGCTGGGCGGGGTACAGGACGTTTTAAGAGAGCAGATCCCAGGAGTTCTTGCCCTCAGGCAGCCGTTCCTTTTATATATACATCTCTCTCTCTCTTCATGTGATGAAGGCCGTTCACCCAGCGTGGTGTGACCGTGTCACTGTGCCGGACGCTTACTGCTGCATGTCAATCACTCCTTGCTCGTCCTGGGCAAAAAGAAACACCAAAAAAGGAAGGAAAAATCTTGGGGCACCAGGGGTTTTGAAATGAGGAACAGACAGACTTAGAGGATATACTGAGCAATTGCCATCTTCTTCTTCTCAGCTGCGCGTGTACCCTGGCAGCTCCCGAGCCCCCGGCTGCCGCGGTGGCCGCACGCGTGGCAGACGCACGTCCCCGGCCCTGCCTTGTCTCGCGTCCCCACTCACGCGGGATGGTGTTTCCTGAGATCGCCTCCCATACAAGCACTTTCGCTCGGATTCCTTTCTCCTGCTCTGCTTCTAAGGAAACCAAACTAAGACTCTGCTCCTCAAGCCCTGCGTCTCCCAGGGGGGTTGAGGTAAAGTAACCAGGGATTTTCGACGGTAAGAGTTCCGTTTTTCAATCCTTTAAACAAAGAAGAGAGGGGGCTGTTATGACAAGAGCCGGTCATTCAATAGCCTGCAGCCTGTTAAGTTCACCGCGAGTCAAAGCTTCTCCGAAAGGGGCTCTGGCACCAGGCTGACAGGGGCCCTGGAGCCTCCGACAGAACTGGGGAGAACGGGCCCAAGGAAGACCTCGGCGTCTCTCCGGCTGCTTCCCTCGCAGGCAGAGACGCTCTGGCCTTGCTGGTCTGCTCTGACTACAGCTTCTGGCAACTTCAGAAACCCTGAGACTGCACAGAAACCCTCACGTACACCCAGCAGCAGGGCTCCTTCTCAACGCCTCCAAGCCTTAAAGCATGAAATCAAGGATTATTAAAAGAAAACACAGGGAAACAATTTAATTTGGCAACGGAGCGTGCCGGGGAGCGGAGCTCACACGGCTCGGGCGCAGGATGCGCGGCGGCGCCTGAGGGCCCCGGGCAGTGCTCGGTGCAGGGCGGATCCGAATCCCGTGGCGGCCCCCCAGAGCCTTACAGCATTTCTGGCCCCGTCCCCAGAGGCCAAAACTGGAACACAGGGATTTTTAGGCGAGTAGCAGAGCTGGGCTGATACCTTAGTACCTGGCTCAGGAAGAACGCTTCCAACTCAGGGAAAGAGTGTTGCTCACAATCCTGGCTAAACGTCCTGTTAAGGCATGGAGAAGTCTGTCTACAAAGGTACCGCACAGGCGTGGCTATTTTCACTTGACAGGACTTTTCAAATCACTGGCCCACATACAGCCCTGTTTTAAGCGGGGGTGGGGAGCTGCTACCGCCTCGGGGGAAGACGTCACAGCCAGTCCCACTTCGGAGGCGCCAAGGGCCTGTCCCAGGGTGGAGGGGCGGGGCCCGCTCGGCCCCACGGCCGAACCAGAGGCGGACCGAGACTCAAGCTGTTGCGTCTTCAAAACCCTCGGGGAGGGGCCGGCCCAGGAGAGCCGGTCCTGAGGTAGGCTGTTTTCCCCTGAGGTAGGCTAGGAAGGTTCCATGACGTCCTCCCAGAGATGAGGCTGTGGTTCCCAGCAACGGAAAGATTCAGGCTAATTCTCCAGGGTCAGTAGCACAGAGCTATACAGAAAATGCCATTTACAGTAGGCACTTTGTCTGGTTTTTACTGTATTTCAACCTGAGATGGCAACAACGGCCCAGCTGTTTGGCGCTGACATTTCTGTGCCTCGCGGGGCCCATGAGGCCGGCCCGTGCCAGGGCTGGCTGCTCTGTCCATCCAGGAGCGTGGGCTGGCGACGGCCAGAGCGGTCTCTCGCCCTGGCCCTGCGCCTTGGACGCCCTTTTGTCTGGCGAGAGGCTACCGCACCCAACTAATCACAAGTAGGGAGCATGCCCTCCAAGGCCGTTTCTGAAGCCTTGGCTTAAAAAGAAATCTCTTTTACAGCTGAGTCAGGATCTTTTGCTGCTTTTCCTGAGAAAAGAGTTTCATGGGCATTGGTCTTATTTGCAAGAAAGGGCAGATATGAACTGAAAGATTTCAGGGAGACTGAGCTGGGAGGGAGGAGGCCGGGGTTCCGGCCTCCCATCCGCCGCTAGTGGCTGTGGGCCCCTGGGACGGCATTGAATCGCCCCAGTAACAACACCTCCCCTTGGCCGGTAAGGGAACCGGGATGTGTGATCTCGGGGGCACATTCCAGTCCTGAATCTATCGTAATTCTGTGATGGGTATGAGTTATTTTTAAAAATAAAAATATTTGACAACAGACTCTAGCAAAGTGTTCGTGTTCTATAAACCGGAGAAATCACTAGCTACTTCAAGCTGCAAGGCTTATTTCGTGGGAATCTGTAAAAACCCCACAGGGGCTGGGGGGCAGGGAGAAGGGAGGGCCTGGAATCGGATAAAAGGAAGACTCCGTTGACTCGTCTTGGTCACTCACTGACCCTGCAACTAGCTGGTAGGTGCCACGCTCACCCTTGGGGTCTTGCACTAAAAGGCAGCCACCTGGGCCCGGACGCAATTCCTCTCTTACATATAGCGCGGCGCTCTGGGGGAGGGGGACCTGTTTTCCCAAGATTTCAAGCCCACTGTTAAAGAAAAGATCCCGTTTCTACCCCGTTACTGAAGGGATCAGACGGGCACTTCGGATGACAGGACATTTCGGACAGGACATCATATGAATGGTTCGCTCTTCCATAACGAAGGGGACGGTGGCCCTTCAGGCACAAGAGCCCCGACTCTGACCCAGCGTCCAGTCCCGGGGTCTAGCGAAGCGGAGCGGTTCCCGCTTCTTCACTCGCGCGGGTGTCTCTTCCGTTTGCGAAGGCCTTTGAAAGCAAGCTTTTAGGAATGCACTTTAACAGCGTTTACATCTTCGCACACCGAACATATAAAGAATTTGCATTTGCCAGGTTACTAGGCTGGGATTAAACGAGGGGTTTGTAGAAGCCTATTGTAAATAGTAAGGTGCTGCCCCAACGTTACTTGTGACAACTGTAAACATTTGCGGTGTTACAGGGCGGCGAGGAATAGCACTGATCGATGGACCGCGGTCAGGGCTAAATGAGAGAAGGGACGCCCCCACTGGCCCTGCCTCGGAGAAGCCGTCCGCGCTGAGCAAGCTGCGTGCGCCTCTGAGAAAGGAGAAACGTCTGCCAGTTCGTTCTAACAGACCGTAACCAGTGGGACCCATCCCCGCTGCAGAGCGAGAAAGGCGCGGGGAATCGCCTTAGAAGCAATGAGCTGCCACAGCGTTAAATACACAGGACGAGGATGCAAGAGGAGAGAGAGGAAGCAAAGGAAAGCCGGAAATTTCTCATGAAACGAATCTATCCGTGAACTCGCATCTGTCTGTAAATTTCCCATTCACTTAGACTCCAAATTATAATTCTTATGAGAGAGCAAGAAAATGAAGGAACGTGCCAGAGGAACTTGCCAGTCCCCATGAACTGCCACCGTGGGGAATTAGGATCGACGTCCCACAACGTTCCCGTGGTCCCTGCAGGAACCCCCCCCCCGCCCCCCGCCCCAAGCAACGGCCTCTTGTGCTGCCCGCCCGAGGCGCCGGGGCAACAGCTGCGTGGCATCCCATTCCAGAGCTGCGGTGGAAGGCAGACCCGGGCACAGGCGGGCACCGGGCCGCGGGGGCACGGGGCGGCCCGTGGGGTGCGCCGGTCGTCGGTGTCAACCGTGACAGGAAGCAGGGTGACGCCAGTTCCAAGTGGCAATGGGCAGGGGTGGGGGTAGCGTGTGAAGGACAGTTCAGTCAGGATCTGGAGAGGGAGCGACGCGGAGGCGGCGGAAGAGCCCGCGCCCACTTCAGAAAGTTTGGGCGACCACGGTCGGTGGGAGGAGGGGAAGGTGCGTCCGTGGGGACGCAGGGGTGCGTCTGAGCAAAGGACGGGCAGACAGCGGAGCTGCGGCTCTGCGCGGGGACTCAGCCATTACTGAAGGACACACGTTTCCAACCTACAAATCCGCGGGTCCACCTCAGACAGGTCATCGTCGCCAGCCAGCCAGCGCCATCAGGCCCCAGACTGGGTTTAGGCTAAAAGCAACACTAGAAACCCTGTATCAACAGTGCTGGCCGGTCCTGCTGCACCTCGGAATCATCCAGAAAGCTTGACAAACATGCCGATCTGCCGGCCCTACCCCGGGGGACTCCGAGGTAATTGGCCTTGGACGGCATCCAGGCCACCGAAGCTTGTGAAAAGCTTCCCCGGCGACTGTGGCACATGGGGGGCTGAGAGCTGCTGATCTAATTCAGCTTCTTCGCCTTGCAAATGAAGACTAGCATGAAGGCACAGAGCAGGGGCTGCTGCGGACATACCGTGGGGCCCTCGCTGGCCTCGGCTCCCATTCCTCGGCACCCACGCCCTCGGCACCCACGCCCTGGCTACGGCCCGTCTGCCCTTTGCCTCTGGACTCAGCCGCTGGCTTGTTCTGGCCGACGGGATGCTAGCAGACATGAGCCGTGCAGAGACTTTAAAATGTGCCTGCGTGGCCGGGTGCCCCCCGCACGCCTGCCTTCTGCCAGGAGGGGCACGTGTCCGGAGCGGCCCAGCCACGCCCAGCTAACCCAGACACGCGGGCGCCAAAAGCGAGCGCTCCCCGTGGGGAACCCCTGGCGTTGGGGTGTTCAGCAACTGCTTTCTAACAAGCAGAGGGGGACGGACGTGAGGGCGTCAGATTCGGCAAATATGGACACAGGACGCGTGAGGCGGAAAAGGGTGGACACGGCCACCTTAGGCTCTCGCGACATGGCTGTCCTCTTGAATTCCCTCGGAAACTGAGGCACAGAGCAATTATGAATCATTCCGAAAGAAGCCAAGGGAAACAGCCCAGGCATTTAAATGAAAATTAAATGTGTTTTCATATTGTTAGTAACTTTCACATAATCTTCCTTATGATGAGAGGTAAATGCATCTATCAACCATGTATAGTCACCGTCGTGCTAAAATATGAATTACTGCACACTGTTTATGTATTAAGACTGCAACTCTGAATTATAGTAGGAAGGCAATTCCAGTACTGTTTTTATGTCACTCATGCTGAGAGCTGTACACACACACACACACACACGCACATAAATGGATTTAAAATTTTTAAGAGCTTTTTTCTTTTTTTGGTGACTGTAATTAGTCATTTCTGCTGGCTTTTCCCCACCAGACTCCCTGCAATCTTTCTGCATGTCCTTTCCCTTAGTAAAGAAACGACTTTGCAACGTCCTAAAAGCCCCCATGGGAGACCCGCCCTCACCCCGCACCTTGCAGGCTGTGCGGAGTGACTGGAGGCACTGAGAGAGGCCGCCGGCTCCCAGAGCCGTGTGTCCTTTTTCAATAAGGAAACAGCAGAGAAGCAAACGCCCTTCATTCTGCGGACGCCCGGCGCGGGCCTGGCGAGCCCAGAGGTGGCGAGGCCGCGCCTGGCGGCGTACCCTTCCCGGCTCGCTCTCCAGGAGGCTGTGGGCTGCGTGGCAGGACGGTGAGGCATGATCCCCTTTCATAACAAATCTTTTTGAAGAATCAAAAACACAAACAAAACAGTTCCAGAGGAAAACCCCTCCTTAGGCGGGGATTAGGGAGTCGGTGGCGGCCGCAGCCCCCCCCCCAATAAAGCCGCTGCCGCGCACTGAGCGGCGCAGGTGGGTGGGGGCTCAGGCTCTGCCCGCCAGCTGGCGGCACTCAGGTGACCGGCAGGGGACAGCGGCAGGACGCGTTCTACCGACCGATGGCTACGGACCGAAACCCACGCAGGAGAAGAGGCAGGCCTGACCGACCACGTGACGCGGGCAGTGCCGCAACGGAGTCGGGCCCGGGGCCCCGACCTGGACTCTGGACGGCTCTTCCGAGCAACCGGCAACCCCGTCTGCTCAATGGATGACGGTAGATTTGACTTTGTCTCTCAGGTGAAGGAGAGAAACAGAGAAAAGGAAGCCTTGGCTTTAGCCTGTGCGATTCAGTGTGTTTTCTAAATGAAGGTACCATGAACTGAGGGGGAAAAACAGGATGCCGAGCTAAATGTGAGATAAATGACGAGTACTTTTAGTGTAAGTACATCCCAACTGTCGCGTGGAATATAGTTATGCTAAACAATGTATGAGCTGTTTACCTGAAATGCGGGCTGAGCTGGGTATTTGGTCCGTAGCTGGCAACCTAGTGACGTGGGAGCTCAGAGAGGAGGCCATAAAACACGCTGTTACCTGCTCCTTCCTCTCCTTCTGGATCCTCCTCTCTGGGGAGGCCACGACCGTTTTGTGAAGACACGGAAGCAACCCCCGCAGAGAGGCCCACGTGGTGAACGGCAGCCCCAAGAAAACACTGGCGAGGGATGGAGGCTGCCCGCCAACAGCCGCACCCGCGCCCTCCGCTGACAGTCACCACAGCGGACGTCTGACTGCAGCCCCCGGGCGCTCGGCCAGAGCCCCCGACTGCGCCGGTCCTGACCCGGGGCCACGGCGCGATGACAGGCACATGCTGCTTCAAGCTGCTGAGTGTGGGCGTGTGTGCAGCGAGAGGTAAGGGATGCGCCCGCGCCACTTCGGCAGGCGTACAGTTCTGCTCCGTCTTTCAGGCATATCATGGATCCTTTTTAAAGGAAAGTTTGCTTGCCCTTTGTTGGGAAGTATTGTATTTCCTACGAAATATCCCTTACAGCAAGCACTCTCCTGTGCAACGCGGGTCCAATATAGCCCTGATTGAGATCTTCAGGGACAATTTAGTCAAGGTGACAGTTTTGAGAGAAAATTTCAAGCAAAATAAAATCATACAAACAAAAAAAAAAGTGCATTGTCATAGACAATAGATTCACAACAGGCCTTACAGGTTGCAAACTTTCATATCAATCATGTTATTTATTTGTTCACTGAAATAAAGCAAGATTATGACCTGACTTTTAGGGGCGAAGAAAACAAGGCTTTCAAAGGTTCAGTGATACGCCCAAGGTCACCCAGCCAGATTCCAACAGGGGTCCCCGGCGGGCTGTCCTGTCTCCGGCGCTGCGCCTCAGACCGGAGCAGCATGCTTCTCTCTGACACTGGTCGCTTGCCTTCAGTGGTGCTCTGCTGCAGGTAGTTTCCAACATCCAAGGTGTTGAGATAGAGGGTGGAAAACTGGCCATCAATCACGTGAAGTCGAATCACAAGGGGGAGCCTCTCTCGACCGCTGAAAAGGAATTTAACTTTTCTCATTCATTCGGCAGCCGTGGCTGACGACGCCATCCATGGTCACGCGTTGACGCCATCCTTCGGCAAGACCTGCCACATGGTCTGACTTGGCATTTCCCACCGCGAGAAACTATCCTGAACCTCAACAACAGGAGAACAAACTGTGTGAAAAAATTGGTCACAGGTGGGAAATGCAAGGCCAAGAAAAGCAGGGAAGAAGGCAGAATCCTTGCGCTTCCGCTGGGAGGAGGATTCTCGTGCCTGACTCCTCGGCAGCCCGTCCGGGGGCGGGAGGGGGCCGGGCGAGTTTCAAAGCCCAGCCCATTGCCACCTGTTCACCAGCTGAGCCCTTCCGCCCGGGCCCTGTAAGAGTCTGCACTGGAACCTCACTCATGAAGCCAATTCCAGGAAAACCTTTGCTCTTCCTCTAACAGTGCTCCACACTGAACGGGCGATTTTGTAAACGGGAGGGAGAGATATGAAAGTCGGCTAGCAGAAATAAAGAGTAAACAAAGTCAGGTAAGTTAAGTGCGGGGGACGGTCGGAAATCGTGGAGGAACAGGGCAGTCGCACAGCAAGGGAACCCAAGGGGAGCCTGGAGAGTCAGGGAGTCGTGGCCGTCGGGGGAGCGGACAAGGGGGCTTGTGCTCCTTGCTAAGTGTGTCTCTGAGGATGCGTCCCTCCCACTCATCCCAGCGCTAAGCAAGAAAATCTGCATGCACGGGCAGTGTCTTCATCCAGGCGACTGGTGGCTCATGAACAGCTGCAACCAGAAGCTGGAAGTTCAGAGTCAGCGGCAGCGCGGGCGGGCGCTGCTGGGGACACTTCTCCAGGCTGCAGGCCGCCAGCCTCTCCCTGTGCCCCCGGGAAGGCGGAGAGAGCGGAGAGCAAGCTCCCTCGTGCACCTCGAAGAGCACCAAGCCCCTTCGTGAGTGTGCCGCCCCATGGCCTTGCCGACCTCCCAGAGCCCCGCCTTCTGACCAACACTGTCACCCGGGGGACAGGGTCTCGACACGTGGAACGTTGAGGACACCGCCTGCAGCCCATCGTGTGGGGCCGACGGCAACCCGGACGGAGCCGCGGGCCGTCTGGCAGAGAAGCGGCCCAGCGAGGGGGCTTCGGAAGAGGAAACGAAACGAAAAGACGTCAGGAAGGAGAAGGGCGTGGTTACAAACCAAAGAGTGGACCGGTACCGACACCATCGGGGGGTCTCTGGACTGTGCGGACCCGTCGTGTCTCTCACCGATGCTGGCGAAGTGACCGCAGACACAAAGCGATGGGGTTTCGAACACTGTTTATGGCGGCCCCCAGACGTCAAGACCTTGGATTGCACATTTGTCTCACAAAGAAACTAAGGCAAAGGCGCCCGACGGCCGTCTGTCCAGCTGCAGACATGGTCATGTGTGCACAATTCTGACGGTCACAGGGGGCGGCGGCGAGGGGGGGGGAGGCGAGGCTGCCAACAGGGACCGGGTTTCGCATCCGTTTTTCGAAGGCTGGTCTGAAGAACACTCCCCTGAGGGGGACACAGCTCTCTAGAGTAAAACCCCAGCGTGACATCTAGAAACACTCCCGTGTTCCTCCTTCATGCCGCTCATCTCCCGGTTCCCGCAGGGCAGAGGAAATGAAATGGGCGGGAGAATAAACACAGACTCAGAGGCCACCTCCCGGACCTTGGAGGATACCGTTCGCTTCGTTCTTCTCTACCCCCTCCCTTCTCTGTCACCTGGCCACATAAAGAAAGACCTGAAGGAACAACGTGAGCAGCCAGCGGGCTGGCTGCGGCGTCGACCAGCACCCGGGCCTCTCCCGGCACCCCCACAGCCAGCCCCGCCCCCTCCCACTCCGCCGCCGCCGGTCAAACGGCCCTGCGGGGACCCCCGGGGAGCCCCGCCGCCGCCGAGGCAGCAGGCTGGGCGCCAGGAACGCACCGCTGGGCGAGACGGCGTGCCGTCCGCCTTCTCGGAATTACGTTCTGCTGCTGGTTCTCAAGGAGGAAACAACCCTGCCCACCTAGGGCCTTTGGAGAGGAAAGGCGGAGCCTTCGCGTGTCGAGTGGCGGAGCCACCTCCTGTCACTCGGCAGCGCTGGGATGTTTTAACACAGCGAGCGACTCTTCTGCGCCAAGTACGCTCTGACTGAGAAAGCAGCCTTTGCAGCACGCGGGAAGGGCTGGCGGGCGCAGCTGGGGGCGCCTCTGACAGAGCCTGTCGGCGCCCGCGTTGAAGGCGCCGGAGCCAGCGGCGGCCGGGCGGAGGGGGCAGCGTCTGAGGTCATCTTCTAAACTGACTGACTGGATAACTCAGTATGTGGGCTCAAGGCGGACGGTTCCTGTCCGTGCCCCATTTCAGCCATTCTGGCTGCACGTCCGAAGTCCTCGTACCCAAGGGTTCACTGTCAGGTCGCCTCAGAGTCCCCGGAGGGATTAGGGGGTAATAACCCTGGTGAATGCGAAGAGACCCCAAATCACAGACTTTTATGCAGAGAAAGACCTTCGCGATCCTTCAGTCTGATCACGTCTAGATCACGGAGTTCTCAGGAGCAAGGCCTTGCTCCTTTTTTATTATTATTCCATTTGGGGACAATATTACAGCGCTATGCACGCAGCAAACCCGTGAACGCGCGTGGAAGGCGGGACAGAACCGCTGCCTGGCCCTTGAACCTGTCGTCTTTGCTCCGCGGGGACCCCTTTGTCCACGGCTCCTGTGCAGCGGTTACTGAACGGTCCCGCGCCCTTCAACCGACAGCGACTACAGCCGAGATGAGGTGGGCACCGGCTTCCCAGGCCGTGGCGGTCACTTCACGCCACCTCCACGCAACAAGTCTGGGAGAAACAACTGCTGTCCTTCCCGTTCCTGTTTGACAGTCCTGCGTGGCCAACCTCTTGTCACAGGGGGAACGGGGGCCACCCACGCGGCCCACAGCGGGGCCGGGACCCGGACGCAGGCGGTCCTGGGCGCTGCACACACCGCCTAATGCTCTTCATATGTCTTGCTTCTTCAAAAGATACGTGAGCCCCTACCGCTCCCCGCGATCTGCTCCTCGGGCGGACTCCGACGGTTCTCGGGCTTCGCCGGCCCTCCTACCCTCATCCCAGGGAGCGCCGCGAGGCCGCCGTGTCTTCCTCGTACCGCCTCCGTAGCCTTCCCACGTCACAGTCAGACTTGTCACTTAAAACCCACGAGCAGCACACGCCGAACGTGCACCACCACACTCAGGTAGGACGGGGACAGAGCGATGGCCCAACGCCGCCGCCGCACCTGCCGACTGCCCTCCGCCAAAGGATACCCACCGAGCAGCGAGGACACACTGCAGATGAAGGGCGAAGGTGTGTGCCTGCCACACTCGGGAAGACGGAAGTTCAAAGCCAAGGCCAGACATTAAATATCATTACGTGGGGCACTGCCGTCGAGGCCTGTCAAGGCTTAACAGCCAAATTAGCAATAAACCCTGACAGCCCCATCTCTCAGCCGCGCTCAGCCAATCGGGCGACGGCCCTGCGTGTCTTGGCAGGCCCAGGCAGCACGTGCTTGCCAAAGGGGAAAACAAACGCACTTGATTACATCTGCGTTTGAATAATTGGTCCATCGGAGTTCTGGGGCTGGAAAAAAAAAAAACTGGCACCTTGAATTTATAGAAATCACAGAGTGAAATATAGTCATGGCTGCTCAGAGAGCCCCGGAACTAGATACATTTCAGTCGGCCCATTGAAGGATGTCGTTACGAGGCACCGAACGGCAGCCCCTCCCGTGATCACTCCAACAGAGCTGGCGTGGGACCGGCCACAGCCCCACGCCCCATCTGCTGCCCTGGGTCGTGGGGTGCTGGCGCCTGGGACCCCAGCCGGAGCGATCTAGACTTCCCACGCCCGGCCGCCCGGCCCAGGGCCCTGTGGGGCCGAGGAGGGAGGGGGCACATTCTGGACAGAAGGCAGGGGATAAAAATCCTAAAGCTCTTTGGGGGGATTCTTTCACAGGAGCACGGGGCTGGCTGCAGACTCAAGAGCCTCCCCTTCCCACAGAGGATGTGTCCCAAGATCCCCACTGGATGCCAAAAACTGCCTATTCGTGCCTGCCTATGACAAGGTTCCCTTAGACACAGTAAGAGATTAACAACAATAACAACAAAACAGAACAACAGTAACAATATACTGCAATAAAAGTTACGTGAATATGGTCACCCTCTCCAAATATCTTATTGTCCTATAAGTCCTCACTTCATGTTGTCAGTGGGTTCTTGGAAACTGCATCATTAAGCAAAACGACATATAATGAAGCCAGTTTTACCGTAGGCTAGTTGACAGACACAAGAGTTAAGTTTCCACAGCATATTTCTGGCCACAAAAACATCACCGCACTTCCGAAGACAGACCAAAAACACGTCTTATGTGAGACACTGGAATGAAGGCGGGCCCCACACAAGCTTCAGAGAGATGAATGAGAGCCAGATCGTGGCTTCCCAAGCCTCCGAGGCTCGCTCAGGGCCGCGGGGTCCGGACCTCGCCCCCCGGGAGCTCAGGGCTAGAGGCAGGACACCCCGCCCCCGCAGAGCCGCCCACACCCCATACTCACACACTGTGACAACTCAGACACGCCCGCTCACGTCACGGCGCAGCTTCGGGGCGGGGGACCCAACCGCAGTCCCCGGAGAAAACCCACGCAGACGTGGGGAGAACCCGCAAGCGCCACCGACAGTTGGCCTGCACCAAGAATTGCCTGTTTCCCCTTAACAACGCTGTAACGACAAGTGGCCGCTGAATGGAACGACACCATGCGAGGGCTGCTCTGCTCGACCCGCCCTCCCAGGGCCGGGCGGGGCAACGGAATTCCTCCCCACGTGGACAGCTTTCACCTCCAGAAGCACAAGGAGACCCGGCCCCCCGGTTTGGCCAGACGCCACTGCCGTGATGGGAACGCTGGCCCATTTGCAAGACGGCGCCTGGAGGGGAACGTGAGGCCTGGTTTGAAAGGAGCGAGGCCAGGCTGAGGGCCGTCCCTCTTGAAGCACGTGGGCGAGCACGAAAGTGTCCCGTGCGGGCTGGCCACCCGGGTCCTCACCCATTTCAGTCAAACAGGCCCCCGCTCCCCGCGACACTCACTGGCCGCGAGCTGGGCTAAGGGCGGAGTTGGGCCACAGGCAGAATGAGCCCTCGGCCTCGCTGGGACAGACAGAGAGACGGCCCCCGGAGAAGGGACCGCGTTCTGTGCTTGGCCAGGGGTCTCTCCTCGCCCACTGGGCAGTCACCGGACTGCCACTCGGCCGGAAATGAAGTCACAGGGATCCCCATGACGGGAGCCACGGAGTCACTGAGCCACGGCCCCTCTTCCTGTCACACGAGAGGATAAACGTGCTCCTTGGCTAAGCCACCTGTGTGGGAGGAGGGCACCCTTCTTTCGACTCTGCGGCTGGAAGGTGGGGCCGTCCGCCTGCAGCCACAGCCCCCTGGGGCCTGTCACACACGGAGCTCTGTCGGGAGCCCCTCTGACCCAAGCGCCGCGTCTACAGATTAGGAAGCGGAGACCCCGCAAGGAGGCCCGAGCGGAGAGGACTCACCTGCAGCACAGCCAGGACCAGACCTCGGCTTCCGGACGCCGACACCGCCGCCTTGGCCCCTTCGCGTTCAGCCTTCGTGGTGTCTCTCCAGCCCGCGCTGCGCTCTTCTCAGACGCCGGCCGGTTCCGGCCCACGTCTCGGACAGGAAGTCCGGCGACAGAGTTTGCAGCTTGAGCCAAAGGGCAACAACGCACGCTTCTCGCGACTCCCAGAAGGCAGCGACACACGTTCGTAGAGCGTCACAGGCGGCCTGCGTGGACGGCGGGGAGCTAGGAGACCTGGGCGAGAGGTGGGAGGAAGCCCATCTGATTGGAAGTATACATCAAATTTAAAAAGAAATCCCAGCGCGCTCAAAGGAGAGGGAGAGCTGGAACAGGACTACCTGGCAGTAGACCTGTGAAATGTATTCCTTTGAAAATCCTGTGAAAATGGAGTAAGAAAAATGGAGTCATCTTACTAAAGGCCTGTGCAGGGCACGCCAGCCGGAGTGGCAGGGCCCACAGACCAGCCGAAGGACACGCACACCCCAGTGGGGTCTAGGGAAGGGCGAGGGGCTGCCTGTGGGAGCCAGTTGTTCAACATCTGCGAAGGTTCGCGGGGAAGTCTTGTCAGCTGGTTTTCTGTTGGGGTTTTGTTTTTTTTTAACATAAAACACAGCATCTTGGAAACGGAGGTTCCTCACCAGCACAGCGAGCAGCGGAACCCACTGTGGTTTCAGCCCGGCAGAAATACCGGGGCGGCCCCGCCCACGGCCCACAGCAGTGCCCCGGGGAGACGGGCACGTGGGAGCCGCGCCGCGGAGCCCGGCCGAGGGGGGAGCCACAGCGCCGCGCAGCCCACACCAGCGAGGGAAGCAGGGCCGCGGGCAGGGGAGGACCTGTGCCCCGCGCCGGGCAGCCGGCCCTTAGCCTGGCGGTCCGCCCCGGAGCCCGCCGAACAGGAGCCCTCCGCTCCGCAGACACGCTCCCGACTGAGACTGACGGGGAGGAATAAAGGGGCTTTGGGCACGGCGCCGTAAACGGTGACTCGACGGGGGCGGTGGGACAACTAGAAGGAGTTGCAAAGGCACCTAAACGGCTCCCAGATCGGCTGGCTCGGAGTCTGGTCCACGGACCATCGGACCCAGAACCCCCCGCGTGAGAAGCGCAGGTTCCTGACGTCCTGGGCCAGACTCCGGGGGTGGGGCCTCAGAGCGTACCCCTCAACTAGGGGACGACGGCGCACAGAGCTGCAGCCAGGAAGGCCTTGCTCCGATTCGGACCCGTTATTTTACCGACGGAGAAGCCGAGGCGCAGAGGGGTCGCAGGGACCAAGCAAGGCTCGCGGTCTGCACTAACGCACCTCTTCAGCGGCAGGCGTCGCCACTTCCGGTTCCGCTCACTGGCAACCTCACTCACGGGACCTGCACACGTGATGATGTCACTCATCAGGCCCATGCCCCTGCTGACGTCACTCACAGCGCCCGCGCGCCTGCCGACGTCGCTCACAGCGCCCGCGCGCCTGGGATGTCGCTCGCAGCGCCTGCGCACCTGCCAAGGCCACTCAACAATGTCCGAGCACTTGTGTTCTGCTTGCCAATGACTGTCCCTTCTGAATCAATTCTGTGCTTTGGTTCCAGGCAAACAGAAGACAGAAGCCCAGATCTGTCATCAAGAGAAGCTATGTGTTGCCTCCATAAATAAAATGATAAACAGGATTTCTTTCCAAACATTTGTATCTCCCTTCTTTCTAAATACCCCAGTGCTTACTATTCGGTGAATGCTTATTTTATGAGTAATAAGAATTATTGGCAAAACAGCCCCACTCCCCAAAACCTATCCCCCCCTGAAAAGAAAAGGTCCATGGAAGTCAAAAACTCATCGTTGCGTGGGCTCTCATCTGGAAGTCCTTAGAAGGATGCCTTCCCGCAACCAGGCCTTAGCGCCCGCGGCCAGGTCTCAGACTGCGCACCCACACTGGAGACCGTGGACAGCGCTCCCGGCCGTGGTTGTTAACCAGCTATAAGCACCGGCACAGTGAAGGCCGTCAGCCACACACGCTGGCTGCCACCCGCACTGGTGGCCTGCACGCTTGGGGCCTCCCCTTCTACCTGGAATGCGCTTTCTGCTTCCTCGCCTGGAGACCGGCATGAAATGCCACCCATGAGTGCAAACGGCCACCCTTTTAGTAAAATAGAGCGTGTACAAGCCCCGCCCCCCAAAGAAAAGAAAAAGAAAAATACCCCGCCCTGGAGGCAAGGAATAGGTCCCAGGAACATGACCTGGGAGGGAGGGGACCCCAGCAGAGGCAGACGCCCAGGGCCGGGGTGCTGGAGCAGAGCCTGGAGGCAACTCAGAAGGGAGGCTGTGGGTGCGGGACGGCTGCGAAACAGGCAGAAAACCGCGAAGATGCCACCAGGCCACCCGCTCTCTTGGGACTTGAAGGGGCGGAGGGAGGAGGCAGGAGAAAGGGACTCCGTGCGACGCCTCCTCGGAACCGAGCACGGGGAGACACGTGCAGAGAAGGGAGGAGGGGGAGACGCAGGGTCGGGACGAAGGGCTGAGCCCAGTCGCCGGCCCCCGTCCAGGGAGGGCCCAGGGAACACAACAGCGGTGACACCGCGTCTGCCGTCTTCATGGCCGGCAGCCCTCGCTTCACAGCGTGTCAGCGCCGTCAGTCCTTGGTGCGGCCTCCCCCCTCCATTTCTCACGGGCCGCTGGCCACCCGCTCTGGGGGCCGAGCCTCTCGACGGCAGCGGGGCCTCGTCCCTGACTTACCTCGCCTCTTCCTGTTCGGACGCTGTGTCCCCCAGGAGCTGGGAGAGCGGAGCCTGCCTGGGCACAGTCCTGCAGCACAACGTAGGGCGGTGTCCCTGTCCCCGCCATGCGCGCAGTGGACGGGGACACCGGGGCTTCAGGGAGGTAACTCGGCAGCCACTCCCAGGAAGTCGGACCCACCCTCGGGGTGGCCGGGACAAGCCCTCTTACCAGCAATAGACACAGCACGGGCAAAGCGAACCTACACAGGGGGAAAATGTCCCTCTCCGGGCGATGTAATAAATGCAAAAGTCATCATCAGTACAGGCCTGAGGAATAATGGAAACTTGAATCGAAATGAGAGTCAGGCCGCTCGGGAGCAGCGAACTATGAAGCCAAGCATTTAAATGTTTAATGACCCCATGAAATTTCCCTCTGCGTCTGCGGTTTCTGCCAAGAGTGTCCCAGGGACCCTCAGTGACAGTCTGCGCACACAGAGCCCCAGCGGCGACGTGGAGGTCACCGGCGCGTGCCGCGCTCCCCACTTACAGGGCCCAGAGACGCTTTAGCCTCCCGTCACCGCTGCAAGGGTAAGTAGCCATTTTTTAATACTTTTTATTTTTTGATAACTGTCGTGAGATGCCATGGCTGCAACTGAAAGGCTTTCCTCCTACTTTCCCGCGTGGCTCCGTGCTCAGCAAGCCTCCGCGGGGTTTTCCTCTGCCGGAAGCAATCGGGTCGTCTGAGCCTGAGACAGGAGCGCCTCCCTGTCTGCCCTGCTTTTCCTCTGCTTTCTCTCCCACGGCCCCGGGAGAGCGAGAACATTTGTCCTTCGGGTGAGGGCAGCAGTTAATGATTCATGTTCGAAGGCTGGATGTTGTCTAATTCACAAAAGGCGATGTTTCACAGAAGCCGCTTTTGCTCTCAAATTAGCAGCCCCCAGAACGTACAAATGCCGGCCTCACGCAAGTCTCCGAGCCTGTGGCAGGCTCTTAGCTCAAAACGTCCCTGTTTTATTTCTCTGACCCAAACTTCAGGTCATTAAAAACGTGCCCTTTTCTGTTGTTTCCTCCTGGTTGGTTGGCGCCTGCACAGCGCAGCTCACGCGTCACATTCTCCTGTAACGGACTCCCGAAAAGCACCTGTCAGTTGTTAGTAAAATATGCATTTGATTGATAAAAATAATATTAGCATAAGTCAGGATCTTTTAAATAGTCCGATGAGCCTCTTAATAGAAGTGATGTCATGGGCGAAGTATTTTCTCAAGAGCAGACATTTGGTCACGTGTCTGGTATTTATCTCCGTGCCGTCCTGAGTTTTGTGAGAAGGACTGACATTTAAATGACGAATATTGACAATCACACATTTCCAGTACGTGTCTGTGTCTCTGGCGGCGGTCACTCTGAAACCGGCCACAATCCAAGCACAGCAGTTAAAAAGGCAGGTTCACTGTGGTTTTAGATTTCCAACCAGAGCTGGTCCCAGGGAAGGACGAGCGTGTCCCCACGACGCCTTGGCGCCTGGCGCGCCTCTTTGTCACTCGCCCTCGCTAATTTTCCTGGCGGTGACCACGCCAGCAGCAGAGCTGGCTCCTCACGCACGTTTGGGGCCGCCCAGGGGTTCGGACCTGCGCCCTCAAACAAACGCTCTCTTGGTTTGACTTTCCTTGCCACGCTTCTGTGTACGCAACTTGGATGAGTTACTTGAACTCTGAGGGCAGCGTCCTCTGCTGATCGATAAGGAAGACCATTTCTCACAGAGCTGATGGAGGAATAAAGGACGTATGTTTAGGAGGGGCGTCGTCCCCAGGAACCGGCTCCAGGAGCACTTTGACCTTGGACTTCCAGCCTCTCGACCGTGAGAAACCAACGCCAGTTTCTGAAACCCCCAGCCTGCGGCATTTTTGTTAGAGCGGCCTGAACGGAGACAGTCGCTGGGCACACTGTTCATTAAGCCACGCCCGGAGCTCAGAGAGGCAGCCCTGCCAGCGGCGGAATGCCACGGCCTGCCGGAAAGCCACCGGGGGCGGGGAGGGGCACGGAGCAGGTCGTCCTGGCCGCCCCGTCACCTGTCCTGCCGACGCCCTCCTCCAGGACCTCTAGCCTCAGAACTGCGAGACCAATTTCTTCACGTTCACACCCGCAGGCCCCGGGCCCAATGGTCAGTGCTAGGGGCGCTCCGTGGCGTCCGGGGCCAGGCCAGGCTGGGGAGGCCTTGGGTCCTCCTCCCTGGGGACAGCTTCCTCCTGGCCGCCACTTCCCAGGACATCGGACTCCGACCGTGGAGATACCGGAGCCCCGCATCGCAGGTGTGCGAACTGAGGCTTGGAGCCGTCCGGTAGCCTCCTTCTGCCACTGAGATGACAAAGCTAAGATTCGGACCCAGGCCGGTCCTTCAGTGGAGACACCAGTTTTGGGTTACTCCGTGCCTCCTGCCCTGTTCCGTGTCATTTCACGTGGGTGGCGGTGGCGGGTGACAAACGTGGGGGTGAAGCGGTGAAGAAGCCTGGGCACCTTTCTCTACCCCTGGCTGCCCGCAGGGCCTCCCAGCCTGGTTCCCAGCCCCCGCGTTTTGCCTTCTCTCCCACATCCACTCTGAGGAGAAATCTGATATCCGTCATTTATCTGTGAGCGTGAATTCCCACCGATAAGCCACATTACGGAGCCACCAAAGGCGACGGGGTCCACTCTCCTGAACCCCCATGCTTTAGGGATGGGGAGGCCAAGCCCCAGAAAGCTCGGCATCCACACAGCAGGAGAACAGTGTCTCCCCTTAGTGTTTCCTTCACTTGGTGAAGGCAGGACTGTGAACCAAAAAAAATTTCACACGTCGAGGGGTTAAATGGAGAAAGCACATTGGCAGACAGCTTACCCATTTCCTGCGGGGAGGCCAGCCTCGCGGGGGCGCGGAGTCTCCTCTCTCGCCCGACAGCAGGCCCCCGCCCACCCTGGCCCACAGGCCTCGGCACACCCTCGCTCCTCCGGACGCCCCGCGGTGTAAAACCAATCAGGTTTCCAGGCGATCGTTCCTAGTGGATGAGAAAAGGAAAGAACAGACATTCCTCCCTGATTACGTTCAGTAGCATAGATTTCAATTTGCCTCCAATGACAGGGAAAAGTAGACAGGAATCGATAGCTGGATCCCTAGGTGTGACATTTCATTTTTTTGTTATTGTCCCTATGAAATGGAAGTCATTTTTTACAGATTTTTGGCTCCAGCCTGAAGTGCTGAGGCCACTGTGCCGCGGTGAGTCATGCAGACAGCTGGTCGTGTTCGGCCCACGTGTGTTTTGCTCTCAGTCTCCATGCCTGACAGAGACGAGGACTCTGCGTGGATGTCAGCGCTTTCGAGCATCCGGCCTGTCCCACAGCCGTGCGGGGTCTGCGCAGGCTGGGTGCGTGCGGTTGCCTTTTTTTCTGGAAGTGGCACGTTCAGACCAGAACGAACTACTTTACAAAACTTCCAGAGTGACGATATTGGGTGGGCTGACCATGCCAAGGACCAGTGAGGCTGAAGAACAGCTACCACGTCCACGTTGTTGTTCGAAGCACGAATTTGAACACTGTGCGTCAGGACTGACGAAAACGGACACACACATACACTACGGCTGTCTTCCCTCCGTGGATTTACCCCGCCAAAGTGCGCCCATGGTTATGCACCGAAGGACGTGCGGGTGAAGCCGCAACAGCGGGCTTGATGTAGCCAAGCACCCTGGGCATCCATCAACAAGGGGACAGAGAGGTTGGTCAAGGCGTTTTCATGCAATGGACCACCAGGCCACAATGAGAATGAACGAGCCACCGCCACACGCGACGCCAGGGATGAGCGGCACAGGTAGAGACGACCAAAGCCTTCCCCTAAAGAGCCCCCGGGTACGAGTCCCTCCGTAGGAGGGTCAAACCCAGGAAAAGCCAGCTGCTGGCCCTGGGCGTGAGAGCGTGCCGGGCGAGGGCTTCGAGAGGGCAGGTGACGTTTTTTCTGGTCCGGAAGGCGGTGGGACGGGCAGGGTCACTTTCTGAATGTTCAGAGGTACCTTTTCAGTATTTATGTTCCAGTTTGAATGTATGTTGTTTTGCCAACCATCATTCAATCCCACTCAAAGTACACATATGCACCAATAGTCATATAAAGACCGAAAATGATTTTAAATGTGATACTGAGTTAACAAGCTAAAAAGTTAAATACTTATGAAATTAGAAACAGCCACCGTATTAACAAATGAACAGCCCTGTAAAAGATGCGTTTAAGTCATCCTTCTTACGTCTGTGTATTGTAAGTCGCCCTTTTTAGGCTTCACCCCCTCATTCCTTGTGATTTCATGTTGAATAAAATCATTTAAAAAGCTGTCAGCCCTTCCAGACTGAAGAAATATGACCAACTTTCCCAGATATATGAAAGAAAAGTGAAAGGAGCCAAAGACTCTTTCCTTTTTGAACATATGAGCTTTAGGTATTAAAAAAGAAAAAAATAATGCTTGGCAGAGACTAGTATCTATGCTTAGTCATACACTGATCTTCTGTAGCTTTGAATTAAACACCACTATTTTTTCTATATGTCACTAAAACATTAAATAAGGGAGACTCCAAGAAAACACCTCCTTTAAAGTGTCAACAAATGATCATTAGACCTGTGAGTTTATCTCCTCTCCGTCACTGTGTCACTTGAACCGAGTCATTCACCCAGCAGTCAGCTCCCCGTCTATGCGCCGCAGGGAGTGAACGAGGTCCCGCGCAGCTTCCGCACCCCGTGTATAAAGCCAGCGTCGACGCAGGACAGGCTCCTGCCGCAGAGAGCGGGTCCTCCCAGCTCAGGGTAGCTCTCACACCGAGGAATCCTGTTTATTAAGCATCCTGAAACACGTATCACCCAGAACCTCCGCATCGTAAGAGTTACGAATTTATCCTGCCAGGGGAGTGACGCCGACTCTGAAAGTGTCTCTTCTTTCTTTTCATGTTTAACATGATTCATTAAAGGTGCTCAGTGAGCGTTGTTTATAGCTGGGCACATGACTGCGCCGGAACGCTCATATTCTAACTCGGTCCCAAAGACTGCGGTTCTAGAACCTCTTTTTTCCACTGTATTTCAGAGAGACACATGACACTAATCCTATTTCCAGAGGAATACAGGGTTGCTCACGTATCCCAGGCAGCGTTGATAAGAAATCTGGGGGACACGTGGAAGGAGGCAGGCTGGCGGGCAGGAAAACACCACCGGTGCTTCCAGAAGCCAGAACGCTTCTAGAAACGCTGTTGCTTCCGAACGTGTTGCCCACACGCCCACCTGATCGTCAGGAACGGGTCCGTATCACAGGGGGCAATATTCAAGGAACGTTTGACATTGTCACCGCTCAGATTTGGAATCATCAAGCCGAGAGAACTCAAGGTCGGAGTAATCGGAGGGACAAGCTGTATCACCAGGAAACCACGCGCCCCCGGGAGCCGCGCGGCCCACCCGCACGTTCCTTGATAAGCAGCGGGAACTGCAGGTTTGTCGCTCAGATTCCGCCGCGGCGAGACAGTGCGTGGGAGGGCAGGGCCCCCCCCAGGCGCGGACAGGGACGCCGCCGAACTAGGCCAGAGCAAATGCTGGCGAAGGCCAAGCGCGACTACTTCCCACGCTCTTCAGCCCAAAATATGTCTGGTGTTAATATTAGAATGACCTAAAAAAATCGCAGAGAATAAAAAGTTTAGCACAGAATATATCTTTGTGGCAAATATCCAGATCAGTAAAGTGTGTCGCCCAAGGTCACAGAGCCAGAGAGTGTTTTAACAGCCAGAAACAGAACCTGTAACCAATAACAGGCCTGGCTCAGTGATTTTGACCTCCAAGTGGTCAGTGGGTAATAGATCAATTATGCACCTAGTTTTCAATTTCTTAAAAGACTTTCTTCATATTATTGCACATGGGCAGGCAGGATCACACCACAAACCCCAATCGAAGGAGTAACACATAAAAAGGGGGGGGGTGTGCATGCATGTGTGTGTAGAGGTGTATAATACATATATGTATATGTTTGGGTATATGTAAAAGTGTACAAGGTCTGTCCAGAAGGTATCCAGCCATGTACTAGGAAAAATAGAGACATTTATTGAAGAAGATCCAAAAACACAAGAAACACTGTACATAGGACAAGGACGCCTCTGTCCCCTTCAAAGGAGGCACCTTGGGCCCTCACACAGTTCTCCCAGTCGTCAGCTGCCCTGCTGTATTTTCCTGAATCTCATCAATGGTCTGAAATCTCTTCCCTTCCAAAGGTGCTTTTAGTTTTGGGAAAAGCCAGAAGTCGCAGGGCGCCAGGTCTGGGCTGTAGGGGGCTGAGTCACCTGGGCGATTTGACGTTTCACCAAAAAACTCTGTAGGAGACGTGATGCATGAGCAGGTGTGTTGTCGTGATGAAGCTTCCGATCACCAGCTGCCCACAGCCGCGGCCTCTGAGTCATCCCAGTAGTTTCCACAGAGGAATGTTCAAGCTTAATGTAAAATGTGATGCAGATTCGTTGCTCTACTCACTCGGTCATTTTGAAAGTCACGGGCACACAGTACACGTGCTCACTCAACAGTGTCTACTCATACAGTGAAGTCATATTGTTCACACATGCGCATTCCAGTCCACTCTCCTCGGCTGCCAGTTTACATCAATGTCGCGCAAACTATTCTTGTTACAGTAACAGTGGCTGGACCTTTTCTGGACCGGCCACATGTGCCCGTGGGAAGATCTATACTGTGCATGTGCGTCTCTGTGTGTGTATATACATAACCCCATCACACATGGAAACATTCTTCCCAGTCCCCTCCCAGTTCTTTGCTCTTCCCTCGACTATAACCTTAGCAAACCACACCTCACAGAAAGCAGAGTGGGGGCCAAGCCGAGGAAAAGCAAAAGAGGGGAGCGTTTGCTCTCTCTCTTCAAACACCCAAGGATCTTGTCTCATAGACGATCATGCCTCCATGATACGATCCTGTTAGGAATCAAAAGTGCCCCCAGCTGAACCCAGGTAGTTCCCACTCCCCGGGGTCAGTCACAGACACCCCTGAGACCCCTCACGTGGCCTCCATGACGTGACACTGACACCCCCCCCCCCGCCCCCCCCCCACCCCGCCAAGCTTTACAAACACTGCGCAGCGAAAAGAAGGCAAGGAAGAGCCCCGGTCTCATGCATTATTAAATCCTCATCATAAGCGGAGACAGCAAAATGTTCTCCAACAGAAAGTTCTGTAGGGAATCATGTGACGGGTTCGAAAATGGAGCTGCCACCAAGATGTAGAGGCCCGCTGAGGAGGCCAGAGGGGAGTCCGGGGCTCCCCGAGGCCGAGGCCACCGCCCCCGGAGCGCCCGCAGGTCCGGCAGCCGCTAGACCCCGCCCACTCCGGCCCGCCCGCCCGGCGGAGTTGTTTCCCTGCTTCTTGCCGATGCCGTTTCCGCGTCATCTTGTTGCTCTCTTCCTTTTGTTCACTGAAGATTAATATTAGTCCGAGTCAGATTGTTCTGCTATTTAAAATTGTTTAAATGCAAAAAAATTGGTGGGCAATCGATAAGTAGTTAAGGCTATTTGTCCTTGAATTATCAGGATAACTGCCTCGCTAATCCCCTCTACAAAAACAAACAAAAACAAAAACAAACAAAAAAACCACATAGGCTTCCGCTTAGTAAAACTGTATGTTATGGTTAAATCTCCTTCTAGAACCCACAGTTTCAATGTGAACCTTCCAGAACTTTGGTTAATTGCACGAGCACAGTTCCAACCAGCCTCAGCACAAGGTAGAGTGGGGGTTCACAGAGCCCGCGGTCCAGGGGTAACGGGCTGTAGGAACGGCTGGATCCAGGGGCTCACAAAGGAGATCTGGACGCTCTCCTTCCCGCACGAGGGCTCTGCTCTCCCAGCATCCTCAGCGGGGCTCTCTCCTCATGTGGCCCCCACTTCCGTCCCCTCAGTCTAGCCACCTGGCAGAGAGAAGCCACCTCCTTCCAGAAACTCCAGCGACGTGGCCAGGAAGGACGCCCCCTCACCACGCCCTGGTCAGGGCCCTGCGCCCGCCCCTGACAGAGTGCGGGGGCTTTGTCTGCATCCCAGTCCGGGAGGCTGCGTCCTTCAGGGTCAGAGGAGGAGCCAGGGCCGCCCACACAACGTCAGCGTGAAAACCAGAGAGAGAATGGGTGCTGGTCAGGGCAGCAGGAAACAGGAAGGGCCACACGTCGCGGAGGGAAGTTCCCCAAAGGTGGTGTTCTCAGAAGGTGTCAGTGCTCTCTGCGTGGTCAGTACTACAAATCTTAGTACCGCACAGATGAAGTCATCTTCTGAAAGGCTACACACTTTATATGCCAGCTGGAAAATTATAAAACATCCTTGTCTTTTTAACAGCAGGCCAAGGAACTGAAAAATCAGGGGGAAAAAAATTTACTATTGCTTCGTAAGAACGACTCAACTTCTTAATTAAAAAATTCTCCCTAGTCAATCATTTATACACATTCAGCCACTTTTTAAAAACAAACTGGTTTATATGGTCTCAGAATTGCATTTAAATGGTTTTTTTTGGCTATTTACAGAGATCTTGAACTTCTTGTAAAATCTGCTACCGTAGTAATCTCAGCAAATAATTAGCTCCTTAGGGAAAATCCAACTCTTCGTACTTCTTGTTGAAACAGAAAATAGCCTTTAGCTCTTCTTCCTGAATTATGATCCATTCGCTGCCTAGACATCGCTGCGCATGCTACATTTGCAAGGAGAACTAATTTTTTTTCTTGGAAACGCTTTGGGATATTGTATCCACCTCTTCAAAATATTTAAGGGTGAAAACCAATTTCATTTTAAGTAGACTGTTAACATGTTTAGAAAAATTAATATACCTCAGTATGCAGAGCCTTGCAAATTATTTTTAAAATGAAAAGTAAACTCTGATCTTTTCCCCCCATTTCACAATCCCCTGGGGCCAGAAGCAGACAGCAAATGAAGTGCAAGGAACAGTCTTTCTGCTTACGCAGGCAGGCAGGCGGCTGCGTTTGCGCTAAGAGCGTTACACGTACCTCTAAATAGTTCGTGATAATGCGAAGTGCAAACACTGAATTCTAAGGCACGTTTAATTGTTTCTGTATATTGTGTCTTATTTTAGAGGGATTTTAAAGAAACTTAAAAGAGGCCCAAAAAAAGAGCAAAACCAATGAAGAGGAAGCCAAAGGGAAACAGGGTGTGAGCAAGTTGCAGCCAAGAACGAAGGCCGTGCTCCGTGCGCAACCATGAAGTTCGCGTGCTAAGCGTGGGTGGGCGCCTGGGCGCTTCAGTTCCAAAACCCCTGAGGGGAAACACTGTAAGCCATCCTGACACCCAATAAAACTGCAACCCGCCAAGGAATAGTCTAAGCTGTAGATGAAGTACAGGTCTAAACAATAGAAACTGGCAAATTGAGTGTATATTAGAGTGTATACATAATACACTTTATACATATATATCAGGAAATAGACAGACAGACAGACAGAAACCGAAGAGTAGAAAATGCATATAATAATGTCTCTATCTTAGTTTGATTGACCATCTGTAGATAAAATAATTACAAGGCTCTCCCCCAAATTATTTTCATGACTCTCAGTAGTTATGGCTAGAAATAAAACGAGGTACATTATGCTGGAAATGACTCCAAGGACCGATGTCCAGAGATCTGTATAATATGTCTAGTCTTTCATCATCGAAGTCACCTAAAACCATGGGTAAGGGTCTCGTAGACATTGTACAAGGGGAGTCTTTTCGCTTGGGCTGCATTAGTGTCCGCTGGACACCAGACTGGTTCTTCCACAGCTCAACCGGGCCTTATGGCAGCAGCTACCAGCACAGTTCAACTATAATCTATCACACTGACAGACCGAAAAAACACAGCATTGTATCAATAGATGCATACAAAAGCAGTTGGCAAAATCCAGCACTCATTCATGATAATATTAACAAATGGAAAAAACCCAGCCTCTCCGTGAGCCGGGAATAGAGGAGCTCTTCCTCGACCTGATAAAGGGGATCTGCACAGAGCCTGCAGCTGACCTCCTGAGGAAGGGGGACGCGAAGCTTTCCCACCCAGACCAGGGGCAAGGCCACGACGTCCCCTTCTGCCACCCAACACCACCCAGGAGGCTCTAGCTAATGCAATAAGGCCAGTCAAGACAAGACGAGAGAAGGACTCGAAGCTGGGGAGGAAGTCCTAAAGATGGCGTCATTTGCAGGCGGCAGGACTGTCGACGCAGGAAACCCGAAAGAATCAATGGGGAGACTCCTGGAACCAAACAGCCATTATAACTCCACCTCTGCTGGTGGTGTCCTCCAGCCTCAACGCCAAAGGCAGCGCTCTGCCTGTGTACACACACCTTTTACACTGACCCTGAGAAATGCCCACGTGCAGAGGACGGCGTCAGTGCCGGCCAGGCCGTGGTCCGTCCCAGCGGAAGCCGAACCAGCCAAGTGAGGACGAAGCCACCTGTCTACCGGTCCTTCAAAGCCGCCAATGCTGAGTCCCTCGCCTTTGTTACAAGTTCGCCGTTGCACCGATTCCAATCAGCTAAGGCCAGAGCGGGCTCACGGTTGTTCTGCCCCGAGCCGCCGTCCCGCCTGCGCCAGCATGACCGCTCGAGGAGGCCAAGCCGGTGTGTCCTCAGCAGCCGTTTCCCCGGCATGACGTGAGTACTGGAGTCGGAGACACGGAGCCCTGAACACAAGGGAGAGGGCAGGGCAGGCGTGGATTCGCAGAAGCAGAGCCTGGGAGCACCCAGCGCCCGCTGGCTGGTGGAGGAGGAGCCAGGAGGCCCCAGGACGGGACGGGACGGGCGCAGAGTGGTGTTCACAGAGGGCTGAGAATCAAGAACAAGGTGAAGAAAGGAGAAAGACAGTGGAATACGGGAGTGGAAGAACGCCCCCCCCCACCCCCGTCTTTCAAGTGGGTCGCTCCTTCAGAAGGTCAGCGGGGCGCGTTCGCCAGCCTCCTTCGGGCAAACCCGCCGGAACACGCCCGGCTTCAAAATGAACTTCCTCGTCTTCCCGTAAATAGCCTAAGAGACCGGGTCCGGCCCAAACAACGCCCCTTTTATTTTCAAAATCATAAGCATGTCATTCTGTGACATAACAATATCACACTCAGGCACGCGCTATGCCGTCCTAAGTGACATGTTCATATTACAACTACAAATAGCTGCACCCACGTTCTCACCTTACCAACCACACGCCGGCGGGCCTTGCTGCTGCCGGGCGCTGCCTGTCTTATGAGAGTCCCAGTCAGCAACAGTCTGAGGAGCAGGGTCTCAACATCGAGCACGGGTCGGCATCCTGGGCGCCGGCGTCAGCAGGCCACACGTGACGAGGTCGTTCCTCCGCAGGGGCGGCTTGGGAAGGAGGCACTGGCAGCGCTACATCGAGGGCTGGGGGTGTCCCCATAATATCCCTCAATCCGGGGACTCTCAGGGTTCCTCTCCCAAATCAGAAAGGCAGCTGGGAGCTACCTCTGACCGCTCCCAGCGGCCACCGCGGCTTGGGGTCCGAGAGACGGAGGCTGGACCCCCAAGTCGCCCAGTGCCAGGCAAGTGGGCGGCCTTCCTCAGACCCAGGGGTGACTGCAGCGAAACGGGGGCTCTACGAGCTGCCCCTCCACACAAAGCACCCAGCCACCTGCCTGGCCATCACAGAGGGCCAGCACATTGAGCAGGGAGGAGCAGCTCAGGACTGTTGGGGGTGCTGGGGAGCGGGTCTCCCCGGGGCTGGAAGGCCTTTTCAGAAGCCAAAAGCCTGGTTCCAGCTGGGTTCATCTCTTTCTCGTGGTGGGAGGCTGCGCAGCCGGCACCCCGACCTCGGCGCCTGAAAAATGAGGCTGGACGAGAGGTGGGCCGTGCCCATGGAATCCTCCCCCTGCTGCGAAACGCTGGGTCCCAGTGTGGGAATCAGCGTCCCAAACTGGGGGCGTTCCGATTACTCTCCCTCTGAGCGCCGCAGCCTTACACGGAGCCCCCTTCCGGGGCCTCTGCCCTTCGTCGCGATCTCGCAGATGTTGCGGGAGCGGGGGGCGGGGGGGGGGGGGCAGGCGCTTAGGAGGGTACGAACCCGGAAGAAGGGAGTTCAGTGTGGTGGGACCGTGGAGGCTTTCAGGGCCAGGCGGATGTCACATTCAACCCCAGCTCTGCCCTCCTGCTCACGGAGCCCTGACCAGGCGACTTCGGCTGCGGGGGACTTGCCTTCGAGTCTGAAGAGCGAGGCTCCTAAGGAACCTCCCCTGACGGGCTGGCGTGTGAGGGTATGAACCGCCTCTCCTGGTGCCTTAAGGGCCCGTCATACGGTAGAGGTATTTCAGTTCAGCAACTTCACCAAACCGCCCTGAAACGACCAAGAGAATTCAGCCTTAATTCTTCTAAAGACGCTCGATATATTTGTGATTTAAAACTAAGGCAGTGTTTTCAGTAAATTTTACACCCTCCTCCCAACCCAGTGTCATTTAAAATGAAAAAGCAAAGCAACGTTGAGTTATAGAAACGATCGCTCTGACGCGGCTCCCAAACCGCGGCCAGATGAGACAACCGGACGCGCAAACGGCGCCTCCGCCCGAGCTGCCCGGCATCACGGCCACGTCAAGAAACACATTTCAAGCTGCTCTAAGGAGCACACGTCCCTGACGAGGCAAGAACAGTTCACTTCGGAAGACAGCACACACCCCCCCAAACTGAACCCTTAGGGACCATCTCAGCACCTCTTCTCATGAAGTGCGTCACAACGTTCAGAAAGATTGCCTGGGACTAACGGGACACCCTCTTAAAGCCAGGGAGGAGGTGACAGAGTGGCTCCCTGTGCCACCCTCCTATCACTAGTCCAGTAGGTTTATCTAAAAATCTTTCTCATCTCGACTCTGACTCACTAAAAGCAACTGTTGAAGAGTGAAAAGCCCTGTAGAGCGTTTCATTTTTTATTAAGTACCATCCACACAGCCAACATCAATAAAACATGACATCCCGGGGCCTGAGCGTGACAGCCCGCGTGTCGTGCTCGCACGCTGCCTCGCCTGTCAGCAGGAAGGAGACCACTCGGGTCTGAGGGAGGGAGGCCAACCCATCAGCGGAGACAGACATGGGCCAAAATCCCAGGGCGGGGAGCCCAGGTTACCCCCATACATTCTCCATTCCGAATACTTTTTAAAAAGTCAGGACACTTTTTCCGAAATAAATGTAGGCGTGCAAATGACCACAGAAGCGTGTGTTTCCTGAAGGTGCCTGTGAAGAGTCAACTGCTATCTACGGAGCGCCTCCTACGCGCCGTGGCCTCAGAGGCCGATGAGACGGAACACGAGAGGGCTGGTCTGGTGATTCTAAAAAGAGGACCGATGGAAAAGAAGCGACCGGAACGACTGCACGGCAGAGGAAGATCTACCAAGCTAAGAGAGAGGTCACAGACGGGGATGAGGACAGGGGAGCGGATCGCGCACCCACAGGCACGACGGTCGAGAAAAGCTCCTCCCAGCTGAGACTTAATGACCGGAATGGGGCTCCTGTGGAGGGAACTGAGGTAGGACTCTCAGGCAGGAGACACAGCATTTTTCTAAGCGTTTCGGCGACAACGAGCTTGACTTTAGTGTATCAGAAGCGCAGAAGTAGGGCCCCTGTGTTTGGGGAAAGAGAGGGAGGGAAACATCACTGTGTGGTTGCCTGTCACGGGGTTCCCCACAGGGGACCTGGCCCACAACCCAGGCACGTGCCCTGACTGGGCATCGAACTGGCGACCCTTCGGTTCGCAGGCCACATGGGACAAGGTAGGGGAGCGGAGAAGCAGCGCCATGTTCATAATCAACTCAAAAGAAAATTAAATTCAATAATGGAAACAGTCACGATTCATTTCCTGGACACAGTTCAAAAACAAAACCAGGTTAAACAACAACGGGCCGCCCAACCTCCAAGCCTTCAGACACGATGCAAACGCACTACCCAAAAGGTATGTGACCGTCACCCGCGAAGTCAGCTCCAGCGCCAGCCAGAACCCGAGACCATCCCAGGTCTGCCGCCGCCTCGAGCCGCCCCTCCGTTCTGTGCGCTGCACGGCAGGAGCGTGGCCCCGCACCCGGAGGCTGCGGTCAGTGCCCCATGCGTCCCTCTGGAGCTCATCCGGGCAAATGGGGTCCCCCGCAAACCACCCCGCCCTCCAAACAGCACGTCTGCAAAGGGCAGGACCCAGGGTACGGCAGCCGGGCTCTAGCTGTCCCTCAAGTCTGGTCCCGGAGAAAGCAGGTCTCGTGGGCCCCTCGCCTTTGCCCCCCGGGCTGAGGCAGGCCCGTCAGTGGACCGAGGTGAGCCCGCCTGCCCTCCTCGGCCAGGGAGGGGCGGTCCGAGCCTCCCGAGCAGAAGAGCCTCAGGCGCCGACTTCTCCGAAAGCTGGACATCAGACCCAAGAAGCTCACGGTTCCCTTTGAAATCCAGAAGAACCACCTTCTCAGAGCGGCTCCTACCAGGCACGCAAACACTTTAAAGACGAACGCAGGTGGTCCCATTTGTCGGGGCAACTGAGAAGCCTGGAGCCGGGATGTCAAGTCTAGTTTTTGGATAAGGAACCGCTTCCTGACGCCTTGCGGTCTTGACGTAAACGAGGGCGGGGAGGGGACAGGGAGATGGCTGGCGGGTAGGGACGTGCCACGCTCTGTGCCCTGGCATGTGGGGCCCAACATGCAGGGCAGCTCGGCAGAGCAAGCGAGTCCCAGTGCTCTTCTGGCAGTTCCCAAGCTTCCGGGGGGACCCTCTGCTCAGTGCGGCAGGCGTGGCGTAGCCATGGCCTACGGGGCCCTGCAGATGCAGCGGTGAGCAAAGGAGGAACACGGAGGACACCTGCTCGTGCAGAGGGTACGTTCGTCATAGTGGGTTCTGGGGAGCGAGACTGGGAATGACTAAACCGAGTTAGTGATGTTTACATCGCCTTCGAACATAAGAAGGACTGCGAAGGAAATGAAGCCAAGGAAACGCACCGCCAGGAAGACAGACGCTGCAAGCGCCACGAGGGGAGGGCGGGGTGTGGGGCACCAGGACTGCCTTTCCAGCCGGAGCTCGGAAAGATGCCGGCGAGAAGGGGAAGTCGGGCAAAGGAGTGGGAAGGGAAGAGGAGGGAGCCAGGGGCTGGGGACAGAGGGAGCTGGAGGCAGAGGAAAGACCGGGGCGGAGGCCCCACGGAGGGACGGCAGGATGTGGCCGGGCGAGCAGGGCGGCAGCACGGCGGGTGGGGCGGGCGGGCGGGCAGCGTTCCGGGCAAGAGGCCCCAGGAGCCATTTCGGACCCGGGTGCATATAGATTTATAACACGTCAGCCTTGGCTCTGATGTGGGGAGTGTTTGGAGAGTTTTGCGTAGAAGCGAGACAGCTCTGAGTGAGCAAACGAGGGCGGAGGCAAGGAGACACGGCAGGAGGCTGTCCCTGCAGGGTGGCTTGGGGCTCCGGCCATGGCAGCCCGCGCCTTCCTCTCATCAGGGCTGCCTCGGATGCCACGAGGCCACCTCACAGGCAGCAGGAGGACCTGCCGCCCGGCCACGCCCAGCTGCCCCTCCCGCCTCCCCCGCCCCCCCGTGCCGCCCTCCCACCCAACTCCTGCGTGTGTTACTAACTCCACGACGCATTACTATGTTCGCCATAAAAATTGTCAGAGATACGCACATGAGGAGAGAATTAAGAGCCTTCTGTGTTTCCCCACGACTGGCAGAGCCATCCCTCTGGGCAGGTGCGAGGGCCCAGCATGTCCCTTCGTCCTGACATGTCCTCTGTCATCGCTCAGAGTGTACACGTGCTGATAACGAGGGCTCTCGGCTCTCGTTCGTCTGAGGATGTCTTTATTCCACTGTCACTTCTGAAGGACATTTCTACTTAGGCTAGAATGTTAAGCTAATAAGGTTTTGTGGTCTGGTTTCCTCTGCCCGGCATAGGAGAGCTGTCTGCTGTCTTCTGGGCTTCACTGTTTCTAACGGGAGATCGGCGACACCTGTCACTTCACTTGCCCGTGGGTAAGGCGTGGGCGAGCGAGGCTAGAGCTGGAAGGACTTGGGAGGGAAGCCTACGTCTTCATTTTACAGCCAAGCCACGGCCGCCCCGCGGCTCGCCTGAGGTCACACAGCCTGGGAGCGGCTCGGAGCTCGCAGCCTGTGCTCCCTGACCCTCAAGTTCACTGCCTCCCGTCCAGCACGCCGCCGCCTCCTCCAGGTCACCTAACAGAGAGGGCATGGGGCACACCGTCCTGGGGCTGCTGTCGCCGATTACTGCAAACTAGGCGGCGCAGAGAAATTTGTCACCTCCCAGTTCTGGAGACCCGGAATCCAGAGCCAAGACGCCGGAGCCTCTGAGGGAAAATCGTGCTCCCTTCCCGAGCTTCTGGCAGCAGCCGGCCGTGCCTGGCTTCCAGACAAAGCCCTCCAGTCTCCTCCTCTGTGCCCACGTGTGCGTGTGCACCTTCGCTTCTCGCAAGGACACTTGTCACTGGACTCAGGGCTCACTCGGTCACTCCAGGGTGAAATCATCTAGAGAGCCTTCCCTGGATTACATCCGCAAAGACGCTTTCTCCAGCCGGGTGACCTTCTCAGGGACTGAGAGTTAGGACTCGGAGGTGTTGTATCCTTGGGGTATGTGTTGGGGGGTTGGGGGGGCTACAATATACTCGCTACAAGTGGAAAAGAGGTGGGGCAATTAATACAGTCACTCTCATGCGCTACAGTTAAGAAACAGTGCCTCCTAGAAGCACAGACACAGAAGCCAAGCCCAGCTGGGTCGATTTTGGATCAGGTGAGGGGGTTTCCACGCTGAGCCCCAGGGCCTCGGGGAGAACCACAAAATTAAACCGGTCTCGTCCCGTTTTGCCTGAGCACGAGCACCGCCCCCCAGGCTCGTCCCTCTCCGCGCCACGCCCTGCGCCCTGAGCTTCGCCCTCCGTCGCCCGGCTCAGCCAGCCCGCCTGGGGCGAGGGGCGGCTGCTCTCCCTCCAGCCAGCCTCCTCCGCTCCGATCACCGGGTCCTTCGTGACGAGAGCCCTGCATCCTGAGAACAGCAACGGGTCGAAGAAGTAAAATGGTGACAAAGCCTAGCCTGTGGCAGGAAGGACGTCGTGGCGGAGTAATCGCGTCCCCGCTCTCCTGAGAGGCCCCAGTGGCGGTTTTAGTCTCTGTTGGGTAAGGAAGAAAGTCTGTGATGAGACACCTAATTGTTATTTTACCCATTGTGTTCATTACCCAGCAGCCTCTGTTTTTCAGCATGAATTTTTAAAAACTTGTTCCACCTTTCTCGGCAGTCTTGGACGGTACATTGTGAAACAAAAGAAAATGCAACAGGAAGAACTATCTTGCAAAGAAAAACGAGCATCAAAGCATCACGACAGGGCTTGGTTAAGACCGCTTCAAAACCAGTGACCTGACCGTGTCCGTTCGTTAACGTGTGTGTGACCGACGCCACGCGGAGGTCCTGGGGCAGTGCTCTGGAATGCCATTTGCAGCAAACACACCCGCTGTGTTTCAACTAGAAACGCATCCTGCAGCCCCAAGGTCAACGGGGTTGGGAGGCCTGCTGGGGACTGAGCTGAGCCGGGGACGCGGTTCACGTCACGACCTGCCCCGAATGCACGCACCAAGCGGGGCCGGAGGGCGATCCCACCGGCGCGCCTCAGATGCCTGAAGCTCACGCAGCGGGAACCGGAAAACAGGGTTGAACAGAAATGGCAAAAACAGAGAGGATCATGTCCCTACGGGAGGCGCCCCGCGCCCCGTCCCCCTTAGCCCTCCTCAGCCCCCCTGGGCCTCAGGGCCCCGCCCCAGGGAGCCAGAACAGGGCGGCCTCGAGGGAGAAAGATCTAGGGGTGCATGAACGTAACGCACCTAAAATTAAGAGTGTCAATTTGAAGAGGGGGTTACAGAAAACGGCCAACGTAACGGAAAATGAGCCGAATACCAAGTGCACTGAGTGAGGACGAGTCACAATACACTGGCCCCCCGGACGCCGCCCTTCAAGGACAGAGACACTGACAGAGAGAGGGGCAGCGATTCGCCCAAAGGCATCGCATTTCTGAAAAATGGGAGCAGAACGCACCCCTCTCCGGTCGGGAGCTGGCTCGGGAGCCGCGGGAGGTGGCCGAAGGGCACCCTTCCACTCAACTCGGCGCTTCTCGGGACTGCGTGACAGGGGCGGGAGTCCCCGGAGGTCACGCCTGGGCCCTCCCTCCCGCTTCGCTCCCTCTGCCGTCCCGTCTTTCCCGCAGGTTTTGTCACGGACAGCCTGATGCTGCCCAAACGTCTTTCTGCACCTTCTCTCAGCCCCAGACTTAGAGCCCGAAGTCCTGCTTGTGGGGTCCCGGGCGTCCCACGCGTGCGTGACACGCGCAAACACCAACGTCCGAGTCCCGTCCTTCTCACCACGGACCGGCTCCTCCCGACAGTTGTTCCCCCCACTCAGTGGCACTACCGCTCCCCTCGTCCACCCAGCCCGAGCGCAGACGTCAGCCCAGACACCGCGTCCTCCCCTAGCCTGGCCCTTGTCCCACCCATCAGTGAGACCCCCGACGTGCACCTCGGTGTGTCTCTAGTTTCCCTGCCACCAGCTCCGTCCCAGCCGCCAGCATCCGCGCCCCCGACGGCCTGCCAGCTGCCCTCCCTGCTACAGCCCCCCCTCCTCTAACACACGGCCGCACAGCAGCCAGGCGACCTTGTAGAGTAAACTCCAAACCCCGGCTGCCTGCCCTCAAGGCCGGAAGGCACTGGGCCCCAACCCCCTTCCCGAGCCCCGCTGTGCACCCACCGGCGCCCAGCCCTGCCCGCCTCCATCGCTCTCTGCTGCTCCCCCGCGGGGAACGCCCTTCTCTCTGCTCCAGCGCCAACGGCTCCGTTTACACCTGATGCTCACGCAGGAGAAGGGGCCTCCGTCCCCTCCCGCCCCGCCCTGCAGCAGCCCCTGCGTGACTCCCCCCAAAGAACTTGTTACAATTTGCAATCACTTATCTACGTGGGTGCGTTATGACCCGTCACATGCCTTGCAGCGAAACGCCAACGGGAATTAGCTCCGTCCCGTCTGCTGCCTCGGCTTTGCGTCGCCCAGGTCGAGCACGCAGTGGGCTCTCCGTGCGTGGTCTTCGAATTCGTGGAAATGCAGGACGTGGCTAGCATTGCTCTCTCCACCTAGAGAGGACCCAAAGGACGCGGCCTTCCCTCCTCCGTGAGCGCGCTCCACGGACGGCGTGCCCCACAGGGCGAGGCTCGTGAGAGCCTGGGACAGTACCCACTCCTGCCGTCCAGAGGCCCCGGCTCGACAGCGCCCACCCGTCGGGGGGTCATTCCAGCCCGCTCAGGGCAGAATGAGATTCCTCCGCCAGCCCCGCACATGCTTACAACTGTGCAAAAAATCCATAAGCTCTCGCGCATCCTTCCAGCACACAGATAAGCAGGTAATTACCCTTTTAATGAAAAAGCACCCATTTTTATATCTCTCTTCATTGAATTATGGACTCCAAATTGAATTGGAGCCTCACAGGCATCAAGCCCACTGCCTCCCCGCTCCCAGCAAAGACGACAGAAAGGCCGCGCTGGCCTCGGGGGCCCGGGGCAGGGCCGACACTCTCCTCCCTGCCTCCTCCGGCCACTCGGCTGGGAGCTCAGGCCCACGCGTGTCTGCAGGTGCCCCGCCTGCTGTGAGTCAGCTCCTGAGAGAACAGAAGAGCCACCCGCGGCCCCCGCGTACCTCCCTGCTCGTGGCTTCTTCAATGAGGCCGCTCAGCTGAAGGCTGTGTGCCGATCCCCCTTTGAGAGGAAACTCTGTCCCCACCGCGGAGGGCTGAGCTGCAGTCCCAACCGAGGTTCCCGCGTCCTGACGCCCGTCTAAGCCCCCCACTTCCCATCGCTCCCCGAGCACTTACACCAAAGCGCTGGGGTCCCCGGAACCACGACGCTGGCAGCCACGGGGCCTGTGCCCAGGGCCATGCTCGCCCGGGTCACAACGCCGGTGAAGCCCGCGACAGCTGGCTTCCTCTTCCACAGCCAACGCTGTGCTTCTCGCACCTGGACTTTTTGCCTAACACCTGGCGCTCAGGAGCTCTGGCCAGACACTTCTGAGATGACCCAACCCCTGCTCACGGCTAAGCCCGCACCGCCCCTCTTGAATCCTCTGTGATTTCTTCTCATACGACTGCCAGTTCGGAGGCATAATCTTGTAAACCTTCACCTTCCGGATGTGAGCGTTGAAAAGCTTCCTCCTTTCTGGTTAACACGCAGCACAGAGGGAGAAATGCAGCCCGGGCCGCCCGCTCCCCCGCGCTGGGGAGGCTTGGCGCGCTTCCCGGGCCCGGTGCCCGAGGACACGCCTTGTCTCTCCCAGCGCACGCAGAGGACAGCGAGGTTACATCCGCCAACAAAAGCCCTCCGCTGGCAAGAGATGCTTTTGAAGAGTCCCTCGAAAAGGGAGCATTGTCAAGAGCACTATTAAAATACAATGTCACGTCTGTGCGAAGTTAAAAGTCTCCGGATTGTGGCTCAAACACGGTCACCTCGAAGTACAATGGGAAGTCCTTCAAGAGCCACGTTTCTTCCAAGGTGGTCCCCACCTAGAGGAGAGCGAGAACATAAATCTAGGCTCTTCCAGGCCCCCTCCCCATCCCGTGCCACGAGGGGCTCCATGAGAGGGACAGAACCGCAGAACTGGGTGAGGCAGGCTCTGCCCTAAACACCAAAGGGTGGGCACGACAGCAGCCATGCTCTGGAGACAGTGCCAGGCAAGTTAGAACAATCAGGCAGCATTTTCATTCACCCGTTAGGCAAGAACGCTTAAGGTTGCACGTTGGCTTGCAGGCAAGAGAATAGCGTGCCCGTGCAGCACGAGAGCGCCTTTGGGCACGTAGGGGGCACACGTGAGAACATACAGCGCAGACGCCCGGACCCTCAGCGCGCCCTCCTCAGGGCGCCCTGCAGAGACACGGGCGCCGTGCGTGGGAACAGCCTCGCGGGCGCGCTCGCTGTCCTGCTGCTCACAGTGGCCCAGCGTCGCGACTCATCAGGAGGCCCACATCAGCGGCGGCCACCCGCACGCCTGTGCAGATTCACGTGGACGACGACATGGGACATGAGTCTGTGCAGCCGCACGGAGAGCACCACCCACAGGATGAAAACAAGACACCGGCTCAAGCCTTTATGTGTATATATGCACAAAAGCATATCAATACTTCTTTAAATGTCTATGAAAAAGTGATGAGAAATACTGATCAATGAACTATCTGATAAGGAACTTGTAGCAAAGACACGTAAAGAAGGCTTACAACTCAGCACAAGGACACGCGGCCATGGAAAAGCGGAGGAAGGATTTGAACAGACGTGTCTTTAAAGAAGACACACAGATGGCCCGTGAACACAGGAAAGGAGCCCAAGGTCACCAGTCACCATGGAACTGAAAGGCAAAACCACAATGCGCCGTCACGTCACACTCACTACAACGACAGGAGTCAGAGGAACAAACAAGAACAAGTGTTGACAAGGATGCAGAGACGTTGGAGTCCTCAGGCATCGCTGGGGGGTGGGAGGCGGGCGCCCGCCCCGCCGGCAGTTCCGCAGAACGTTCACACCCTCGCGTCCGCTGCAGCGCGACTTACGGGCGCCCCGACGTGGAAGCAGCCCGCGTGCCCACCCGTACATGAGTGGATGAAACAACCATGGCACATTGACACGGTGGACACCACTCGGCCATAGAAAAGAAGAAACTCTTACCCCTTGCGACAGCGGGGATGGACCGGGAGAACATTGTGCTGCGTGAAATAAGCCCGTCCGAGAAAGACAAGCACCCCAGGCTCTCACCCACAGCAGAATCTAATGGACAAACTGAACAAACAAGGAAAATGGGGACAGACTCACAGCTGGAGAGCAGATGAGCGCTAAGGCGGGGGGAGTCGGCAGGTAGAAGGACCAAGCCAACAAGGAAAAGGACTCACGGACAGGGGTGACAGAGCGGTGATCTCGAGGGGTGGGGGGGGGGTATGGGAGAGGGTACGGGGGATAAATGGCAATGGAAAAAACACTATAAAAAGGATACAATGAAACAGAACAAAAATAAAATAGAAAGTTAGCACAGAGCTACCACAGAACCCAGCCATTCCGCTCCCAGGTGCAAACACAGAACTGAAAACATGTCCCCACAGAAACTTGTACAGTCGTGTTCATGAAGTGCTATTCATAACAGCCAAAAAGTGGAAACAGCCCAGGTGTGTTAACACAAATGTATTAATAGGAGCGTGTCTTATACTTTCTGATTTACAACCTTGTGTCCACGGCACGAAATGAGCTGCTTTGAGCGCTTTTCTGGGCCCCAGGCACAGGAACGTGCACACGCCGGGTTCCTTGCCTCACAGGGACCCGTGCTGTGGACAGGGTCGTCGAGCTGCAGTGTGACGGAGGCTCGGGTCAGAGCTTGCACGCCGCGCCGCGGAACCTGCGCCCGGGGCCCTGGGGGCAGGAAATGAACTTCAGAAGCTCAGCGGCAGCCGGCCACACGGGGACACGGGCGCGGCAGACAGGCAGCAGGAACAGAGCAGCAGGAGCCTGCCGGCCTGGAGGTTTCAAAGGACGCCCGTGGCTGGGGTTGGAAGGGATGTTCCGCGGGGGCGAGGCTGGCAGACGGAAGGGGGCTGGGGTCAGGCTGAAAGGGCTTTGAACGGCGGAGCCTTGCTCAGGAATTAGGACAACACCGAGCACAAGGGCGTGTAGCAAAGCAAAGGAGCAGACCGGCTGGGAGCAGGCGAGCGCCCCCGCGTCGGCTGGAGGTGCCTGGATTCGCCAGGCAGCGGGCGGGGTGGGGGTGGCCGGCCGGTTGCAGAAACATTTCAGAGCCCCCACAGGCAGGGCCGGGCCAGCTGGTGCGTGGGCTGAGGCAGTGACCTCAGGGCCGCTGGCGGTCTGAGCACACGCGGAAAGACTGTGGGCCGACCCACTCGCCCCAGGACACGGAAGGGCAACGCAGGGGGAAGCTCCGTGCGCACTGAGAGAACACACGCCCCGCACGCAGCCTGCGTCTGGCAGACAGACCCGCCTGGGCTCCGGCAGCTGGGACCCGCCGGGCCGAGCCCTTCACCCGCACAGCCCCACCCACGCCCCTGGAGCCCCAAGGCAGACAGAGGGAAGAGGCAGATGCGCGCAGTCTGAGCTCAGAGGCCCACGTCCTTCACCAGGACGCTCCGCTCCTCCGACAGAGAGGCCACGGCGACACTGAGCGAAGCAGCCTCGCGGCCGCTGTTCACACAGTCACATCTGGTGATGAAGGGGACTCAGCCTGCCTCCAGATCCCGTGCGCATCCAGAGCGCCCTGCACTTCCTCCTGGTGGAGATCCAGGTGACGCTTCGCTCCTCTGTCACCTTCAGGGGCTCTGCAGCAGCCACGAGAGGCGGGCACACGCACCCAGGAGCGGCCTGTGACCTGCCGGGACCCTGGCCGCGGCAGAGTGCCCTCTGGAGAAAACGCCGGTCCTCTGGCTCCACACGACCGTCCAGCCTAACACGTGGGGCTCAGGACTCGCTCTGGTAAACGCAGGCTGTGTTCTCACTGTCTCGCATACACTCCCCTCTTTTCTGTTAACGTCCCCCCGCCGCTTCTCCTGGGAACCACGGGTGGCCTCGGTGCTCAGCCCACGCGGCCGGGGTGCACGGACTTCACCTCCAACTTCAAGGGCCAGCGATGACCAGCCGGAGCAGCCGGCCTCCCTGACCCCAGCACTGGGCTCGGATCTGGGCACAAAACGCAATTTGTTCCACGGAGGGTCAGACCCGGGACCCTTTCCCCAACTGATCAGCAACAAAGAGAGTCCTGTGTTCCCCATGTTTGGACCTGTAAAGAATGCCGGAAGCTTCCAGAGACACCACCACAGCCAGACTCAGCGTGAGCAGGGAGCTGGATGGAGCGATGAAGCGGCGCGCGCCGCCCCCCCGCCCCCCCCCCGCCCCCCGCCGCCCCGAGCTCGGGCCTCAGCCCCTCCTGAGACCTGGGTGGAACTTCTCGGCGGGTGGTGGCTGAGCTCTCATAACTGTCTGATATCTGCAACCAAAGCAACAACAAAACCCCGACAAGGGAAACCCAGGGCCACCTGCCTGGACAGCAACCCCACAGGGAGCGCTGACGCTGCGGCCGCCGGGCTTCCTGGGAAAGGGGCGGGGAGGGGGCGGGGCGCTGTTCCGGAGGCGGTTGCTGCGCCGGCCTGCAAGCGGCCACGCGCGAGGGCTGTCTCATCCGCGGACGCCGGCGTGGCCTCGCAGAGCGCGCGTGACCCAGAGCAGCCGGGGACACGCGCCAGCCGGGGGCGAAGAAGTCCTCTCCGAGCACCGGGCAGGGGCCCGCGGTCGGCCCAGCTTTCTCGTCCTGGGCAGCCCTGGCTCTCCCGCCCTGACCGTGCCCTCCCTGGTCACGCCCCGCCGTCCTAACCGCGGTCCACCTGCTCCCAGGAGGTCCGCTGCCCACGGCAGCCATTGCTGGCATCTCCCTCGAGTTCCTACAATGTCAGACCTCGCACCTCCTGCACGGGTCCGGGCCAGAGCTGAGTTTGCATCTAGCTCAGGAATGTACTGCGGAGGCCTGGTTTCCACCTGGAGCCGCGGGGAGGGCGCGAGAAGGGGAGCTCGGGGTTGCTCGCGTCTGCAGAGGACTGGACTGCACCTTTGCAAAGGCAACACGATGTCTCACAGCCTGCGGCTCTGTAGAAGGCACCCTGGGGAGAGGGCGAGCCTCGGTCCCTCTGTCCAGGAGCCAAGGGCCTGGGTGCTCCGCTATGGAATACAAGGCGCTTTGTGGCTTCCTCCTCCCCGCCCAGGGTGGTGACCTGATGCAGGGCTGGGGACGGAGGAGGGACGCCCTCTGGAGGCCAGGCTGAGGGCAAGGCGGAGTGTTCCGGCGTGGGGAGCCCGGAAGGCTGCTTCCAGCAGGCGGCAGGGCCCTGAGCTGCTCTGACAGTCCCACAAGGGACACCAAGGAGGGCCACTCCCGAGGTCACGGCCCCACACGACAGGCCAGTCCGCTGCCTGGGGCGGCCGCTGCAGAGAGCAGCTAGACGCCGACCGGAGAGCCCGGCCGGGGAACCTCTCCCGGCAAAGGCTCAGCCCTCGTTCCCTCGGCCCTCCCGGCGGGAGAGGCAGTGCAGTGCCCTGTCCGAGCCGACGGCCCTGGACCGGCAGGCCTGGGTCGCTACCTCGGCTCCCCCCGCCCCGTCCACTGCATGGCCATGGGGAACCATCCTGACCCCTCTGGTCCCAGCTCCATCGCTCCTAACACAGGGGTGACGCGGCCCCTCACAGGCTACGGGTGGGGGACGTGAGGCAACGCGTGTGGGAAGGCTCCCTCCGGCCGCTCCGCAAGGCTTACGCGGCGTCACCGTCCGTGCCGCTGTCCGGGAGAAGGTGGTGGGCGTTGAAGCCATCGGTGCGTCGAGATGCCGTCCCTTAAGGAGAGAGGAGGGTGGGCGCCGTCCGGACACCCCGCAGCATGGGGGGACCAGGCCCGGCAGGGGCTCTCGCCCGCCCGAGACCCTGGGCAGCAGAGGCCTCCGGCTCCTCAGGGCGGGGGGGCGGCTTTACTACGAAGAAAGACGCATAGGGTCTATCCTGTGTCATCCGTTGATTTTTCCAGCGGCCTCCGTTTTGTTCTCCCGGTTGGGTTAGAAACGCCTACAACACATACGCCCGTTCCTTTCACTTCCTAGGAAATCCCTTGCAGGGTCTACCTCAGCGTCAAAGGCCTGGCGGGTGGGCTGCCCGGCGCCAGCGGCCCAGACCGGGGGGGCGCCCGGCACTCCGAGGGGGCCGTCCGCAGGTGTGCGGGGCGGAGGCTCGAGGGCGGAACAGAGGCGGCGGGGCCGCAGCGGCTCCGGGGTGCGGTTCGGGCTTGAAGCTCTGAAAATGCTCCTGTCATGACGTATGTAACAGCCCTGCTTCTGGGAAATCATCCTCGGTGTGATCTGGGGCGATCGCGTTTACTCACGACAGTCTAGTGAGCAGAAGAAAGGTCCTGTGCAAAGTCGCTCTTTTTGAAAGAACATATAAGCAGGAAATTTTACCACCACCTGAATGAACTCAGCAGGGTGTGTGTTTTGTAAACTACGGGTCTTCTTTCATGTAGAACAGCTACTAAAAATCATCACGCAGAAGCATGTTTAAAGGCTCAGGATGTCCTGTTCACAGGGAAGAAGTGAACCGGCTGTGAGCTCGTTCTTGTTAAAATGCGTAGACTTTACAGAGGTTATTTCTCAGCGGTGGCATGTGGGCTCGCTCTTATTTTCCTGTTGGTGCTTAATGATGTCTATTCCCCAAATTTTCTACAATAATAATATATTATTTTTATAACCAGAAAAATGTTCTCCTGCTGTTTCAAGTTACCCGCGTGAACAGACTAGAGCCGGCGGGCAGTGCTGGCTTGGGCCAGGGTCTAGTCCGAGGGCGTGGGGGTCCGTCCATATGGCAGGCGGCAGGCCGGTCCTGTCGAGCCCGGGGAGGCGAGAGAGCGGCCTTCTTTACCACTAGAAGATGCTGGAACACCTGAAACAAAGGCTGCTAAACTCCTCCCCCCCCCCCAGCCCAGGCCCCGGCCAGGGAGCAGCGCGAAGTGGGCCTTGGTTTCAGCATTCTCCTCCGGGCGCCTCCACTGCACCAAGCTGCTCCCCTGCGAAGAATCACTCAGTTTGGAGCATTAGCAGCCAGTCCCACGTCCATCCCACCTTTGCCGAGCACAGGCTCCCGGGTGAGAACACAAAACAAGAGGACAATCTGCAGTCTCGGCGCCCGGAGGGCGCACGACCCAGCCGGGGAAAGGTCAGTGCGCTCCGGGAGCCACGTGGTCAACGCAGGGCCGCGCCGGCCTGTGCCGGAGGGCAGAGGAAGGTGTCCCGGAGGAGGCAGGCCCCGAAGGGCGGCGGGCGTGTCCGGACAGAAGGAGCCACGGAGCGAAGGCGCGGGCGGGAGCGGCCCGTCTGAGGAGCAGCCGGCAGAGAGCCTGAGGGACGTCCGCGTCGGGAACGAGGGGGCCTCCGCTTGTCCGCACGCCGGGCCCGACGGAGCGCCCTCACAGCAGCACGCCCTTCGCCACCCCTGCGCCCCGTGTCCCGCATCCCGCAGGGCATCGCCCCGGCCCCTTGCGGTTACCCACGCTGAGCCCCCGGGAGGCCCTCCCCCTGCCCCGGCCCCCGCCAATGGGTCGCCGGCACCGCCGCTTCTCAGGCTCTCAGGAGAAGTTATCGTGCCTCTTGTTTACGCACCCGTCTTTGCCTCTCTTGCCAGAGAGCATTTTAATTACGGGTTTACGGGCATGTCCGTCTCTGAACGTGTGCATGAAGGTCGCGAGGACAGCTGGCCTGTAGGTCATCGTATGTTTGACACACACAGGAAGGAGTGAGCGACAATGTCTACAGGAAGCCGGGGGCCGAGGGGCACAGAGAGCGGACACGCGCTGGGCCCGTCCGGCGGGGAAACAGGCAGCTGTGCCCTCGCTCATACGAGGAAGAATAATTTGCAGAATTGAACCTCCTTCCCCCAGGGAATATTTCCACGCAGATAAATCCCTGACTGGGAGCCAGAGACATCCGTGGGCAGTCGCTCTGCGCTTACTTGGAACCCCGCGCTGACACGCTCCTACATGCAGGCCCTTTGCTTGTCACGTGCTCAGAGCGCGTGTCGGGTGGCCCTGAGAGGCAGATAGCTCGTTGCGACGTAGTCGTATCAAACTAATGTGCCAAGGGCAGAAAGTGACCGCCTGTGCTTGCTTTCATTGCCGGTCATTCAGTCCATTAAAAAGGTCTTACAGCCACGGCGCAGTATGAAAATGAGAGATGAGTCTACGGACAAAAAGTGCAACGAGGCAGTCAGCAGAAAGGACGGCTTCGCAAATCCCCAGCTTCCGCGCCTTGCTGTCCCGCCTGGCGACACGCGTCAATCATCTGAGCGGAGCACAGCCGCCCGCCCTACAAATAACGATCTTCTTCACCTCTGCTGTGCGCCGAAGGGCCTGAGGGCCTTGCCTCTCCTTGGACCTAGTGAGCTGCTCCAGCTGCTCAATTCCAGGGTCAAAGACCTATCCCAGCGGCCGTCCCGGAGGTCTGCAGATGCGCTGTGAAACGGCCTGGCACTCAAGCCTCAATCCCAAGAACACCTAGGTCACCGCACGCTTCACGTTGCCCCTTCTCCCCGCTACCCAATGGCAGAAACTGGAGGCCTGGACTTGCTGTTAACAGTAATTCCAAACGCGCAGTCGTTCCCGGGGTGCCTGTGTGGTACTAGGAAGAAGTGGCCCCCCCCAGTAAAAGATGGCCAGTTGCACGGGGCAGCGTTCGAGCCTGGGGCGGCTTGTCCAGTCCTTTGGTGTCAGCAGGCCCACGAGCCTACCCGTTTGAAAGATTTATCATGTTATTTTTGTATTACTTTACATGTGCTAGCCCTTTGTATTAAACATAGGGAGCTATATTGATTTGTTTCCCGTGTGAAATTGTATATGCAGATAGACTTTCTTATCTGTGCGTGAGATTATCGTTGAGAGGGACGCGGGCACCACCAAACACCCGCGGAGACGAGGAACCGTCGGTCTGACGGGGCGAGGTACCGGTGGTAGCCTTCGGTCACGATTCGGGGACTGTTCCCACAAGCCCTGCGGACCCCGCCGTGCCCGTTCAGGGCCAGGGACGCCCCGGGCACCTGGCAGCCAAGACCACCCTCTCACGGATGCGTGCTACCAGGCAAAAAGAGACTCAACGTGGCGCGCGTACTTGACGTGACCTAAAAGCTGGATTCACATCCACAATGACGGCCTGGAGCGACTGGTAGTTGTTCCGCAGCCTGTGTCCTCCGACGCCCTCAGAGGCGCTGAGGTCGTCGGATGGCCACGGCCGCCTGTGAGGCGCTGGGGAGCGCCCTGCGTGTGTGTTTGCTTGACGTTGGAGGCCCCCGAGGTCTCGGAGGCCCCGGGTCACGCGGGGTCACGTCTGCACCGGCAGCAGCCCGAAGCCGGGCTCTTTGCGCCCGCGTAGCGCCGCCACGCGTTCATCATGTTGATGAACAGGGTCAACAGGAGACGCCAGAACGTGGAAGTAAGCGGCCTACAAGGAGGGTGAGGGCGGCTTCTGGAAAAGCCGGAAGGGACGATTCGACACCCTCGCCCAGGGGGCTGGGTCCACGTCACAGGTGAGCGTGCTCTCCGGGCGCCGCAGCCCCCACCGCACATGTTTGCACCCCCTGCGTACAAGCCCACGCATCTGCACCACGGCCCCCTCCCGGGACGCCTGGCAACAGAGGTGCTGCCCTCTGCTGTTGACGGAGGAGTAGGCAGGCGCAGAGCAAACGCTGCTCCGAAGTTGGGTCTCTGAGCCACAGAAAGAGCGGCAGCCTCCCAGCGCAGCAAACCTCGCTGCACTTGTGTCTGTCGGAGGCTCAAGGCTAATTTTTTTTCCTGGAAATAAATATCTTGCCTCATTAATAAGACCAAACAATTCCCTTAGCTTAATATAGATAATATAATTAGATTTCTAACTGTTTTGTTGTTGTCATTGGGACTCTGAGTTGCAGTCTAGCTGAAAGGTCATGAACAGACATTCTGCACTGACAGGCAGTTTGCAAATTCTTACAACCTCAGGGCTCGGTGAGCCTTCAAGGGCACAGAGAAGCCAACGGCTGTCTTAGATGTGACGACCCTGGCCCATCGGAAGCAGCTGCCCGGAGACGTGTGTTAATAAGGATTCTGAGGCCTGTCCAGGCTCGGGGGGTAAAGAATGCCAAAGTTGATCAGTCATGTGTTCCAAGGAAGGGGGCGGGAGGCGAGCGGCCACAGACCTGCCCGCTGGCCTGGGCTCGTCAGCCCCTCATATACCAGACAAGGAAACCGCGGCCCCGTGAGGTTACATTGCCCTTCAAAGGCCTCACGGCTGCTTGGAGTGAGGCTAGGGCAAGAATTCGGGCCTCCTGTGCTTGGGAACAGTCTTCCTGCCACCAGCGGTAAGACCCTTAGCTAGCCCTCCCAGAGCAGGGCTCGAGAAACCCCCACCGACGTCAGGAGTCAGAGGGGACGCTCGCTCTCGCTGTGGCTGCCGGCAACGCTCTCCTGGTGCGTTTTCTCCTCTGTGTGCACCGAGGCGGCGTGGCGAGGGTTCAGGCCCCAGCCCCTCCAGCTTGCGGTCGATCGTTTCTGATGATTTGTTTATCAGGAAATCGTGTCCCGTCGTAGAGCCATTTCCATGGTTACCTATTGATTTGCTATTGGAGAGCGTGTGTTCGCGCGGCCGCCGTGCCTTTAGGGAGGAGGGTAAACCGCCCTCCGAGCTGGGGCTTTACCTGCGGCCCGCGGCGTGTATAAATGAGCTCTGCGAAGTTGCCAGAACAAGGTAAATAAATGATTCATGTGAGTTGGTTTTGCATGAATAAGTGATCAATCCTTCCTTTCAACCTTCTTAGGAGACACTGTGGAATTAATGTCATTCACTGCAAACAGAAGCCCGCTTTTCTGAATTCTGGCCTAATGATAGGTATTTGTGAGGCAAAATGCAAGTGAGATTCTTTGCAGTTTAAAAGAAAATCTGCTGATCCTGCCCCCTGAAAATGAGGAAGGAAACTTCTCTTCACAGCGCCTCACCGAGGACGGACATTCGTGAAAGCAGACCCCCCCGGGGCCCAGTCAGAGCGCCCGCGTCCTGGCCTTCTGGGGGGACGCGAAGGGGGCTCCGCGTCGTTGCTGAGCGTGCGGCCCAGCCCTCGCGTCACCCAGAGCCCGGCAGCCGGACATGGTTACACCTTTGGATACCAGTGTCTCCGCGCAGGGAGAAAGGCGTGGGCCACCCGTTAAATCAGCAGAACCCTCCAGAACCCACGGCCACGCCAACAAAATGATGGAGGCAGACAACTCCGATTCCGTCCTCGGGCCATGCACCTCAGCTCCATGCTGGGGCTGATGTCTGTCCTCCAGAGCATGTCACCTGTCCTTGGGGACCTTTAACATGCCCTCAGGCAACCAAATAATTCTACAGATGTCACAGAATCAGAAGGCGGGGAGGCAGAGAGGACCCCCCCCCCACCACCCCGCATGGAAGAAGGGCAGAAAGACTTCTGTGCAGAAAGCAGAAGCGAATTCCCAGCGGGGCCCATGAAGGCTCGCCCCTGGGGGCGCTTCCTGAGGGCCAGGCCCCCCCCACCGAAGCCTCCACGCCCATCTTCACAGCCACCCAAGGAGCTGAGCGAGGTGTGTCCCCTCCGTTTGCGGGTGAGACCCGTGGCGCCGAGCGGAGCAAGGGCTGCAGCCCCGGCCGCTCCCCGAGGGTGCGGGTCCCGGCGGGGTTCCGGGCAGAGGCGTGAGGAGCAGGGTGGCAGGGAAGCAGGTCGCACAGCGAGAGGGCAGGGGGTGACCCCCTCCACCAGGAGAGGGTGGCGCAGGGTGCCGGCGGGAGAGGTGGGTGCCTGCCCGGCCGTGGGTGGGCTAGAGCAGCCTCGGAGGGCACCCCTGCCAGGGTGAGGCGCGCCAGCCGGTTAGCAGGGAAGAACCAGGGCTTGGTCCTGCTATTGAGGAGGAGGAGGAGGAAAGGGAAGCAGGAGAGGAGGAAGTAAACAGCGCTCTGGTCGCTCCCAGATAGGCACTCTGTATTTTGGGTGTCTGTTTTCCCGCCTTGCAGGCGCCCCGCCACCCGCCCCACGCTGTGAGAAAATGGACAAAGGGAAGAACAGGCGGACAGAAAGCAGGAATTGGCCGGCGGGGCAGGGCATCAGGAGAAGAGCCTGGAAGGAGGGCACGGCAGTCCCGGGCAGAAGCTCCTCCCCAGCCCCTGCGGGATGGGACGCACAGGACGCCGGGAGGGACCGCGCCGCCCCGTGGTTTTCGCAGGTGCGGGCGGAGACGAGGGAGCCGCCGGCCCGCTCAGCGGACAGGTTCCCGGGAGACCCGGGCCAGCTCAAAAAGCCTCCGCATCACTTTCTCTAAAAGCTGCCCCCATTCCCAGTCACCCTCTGTCACTTTACCCTATTTGACGTCCTTCGTGGCACCTGCTCCTCTCTGACAGGGCCTTGCCCTTTGCTGACTTTTTACGGCACACAAGCCACACCTGTCCCGGCAGCTGGCCCGCCTGCCGCCGCGCAGCCCCGAGCAGGGGACGGAAGCGCACGGGCCAGCGAGCCAGGGTGCGCGCGCCGCCACTCAGAGCCGGCCCCGCCCATCACACGGGCTCACCGGCTACGAAAGGCTTCTTCTTCAGTAGCAGAGATGGTGAGCATAGAAAGACTTTTACAGGCAAAGATGGCGGGAAAGTAAATTCAAAGCAAGAGGAAAGTGCAGGCGAGGGTGGGTTTCTCCAGCGGCACCGCGAGGTCTTGCCCGGGAGCCCGCGGTCGGGGCCTCGGCACAGCCAGATCCCGGGGGCCTTCGCGCTCCGTGGGGATCGAAAGGCTGTTTCATCCAAAAGCACGGCTTCGGACACCTTCCTGCCAAATCCACACGTTTAAAGGCATAGAAATAGTTCATTTCCAGGAACGGCATCTGTCGCGCAGTTTCATTCGAAGTCAATTCTGTAACTTTCTCCTCCACGCTGACACGTGCGGCCATTGTCATTCGCAGCCGGGGCTTTGGCGAACTGTGACTGACTGTCCAGGCGGCAGGGCCCCCAACGACGGCCATAAAACCGGAAATGCACAAGACGTGCGCCCGAAACGGGTGTTATTTCTCTTCATAATTTAAAACAAGAGTTGATTCTTCCAAAAGAGCTGAAAGAGGCGGCCCGCACAGGGGTGCACAAGGCGCGCTGTGTGCACGGCTTCGAACCCCTCGCCGCCCACGGAGAGGGCCCCTGGACCCGAGAGGAAACCTTGCCCTTACACTGGGGTTCCTTGGGCACTCACTGCTGTTGCCAAGGAGCAGAATCCTCCGGAGGCGCCAGGCCAACCCCACGGGCTCCGCCCCTCCCGAGGAAAGCAGACGAAGGGCTGGAGGGTGTGGGGAAGGATCTGGAATGAACACATCTGTGATCGCACCTTGGCCCCGGGGGGTAAGCCCGGGGTGGGGAGGCAGTGGCAGGAGGCCCAGCGTGCTGACCCTCCCCGCTCCACACGCCCTCCCCGGCCGCCTGCCTCCCTGTGCTCCCGGCGCGGAGGGATCCCCGTACCCAGGACTGTCGCTGAGAGGCAGGTCCCCCAAGAGAGAAGGTAACTTTCTGCAAAGCTCCAAACCCGGCAATGGCCTGTCGCTTAAGACCATTCGTCTTGGTCACTGATGGCAAGTCTTGCACCCCAGCCGCCGCGCCCCATCCTGCCAGCTTCCCCAGCTGAACACTGTTGTGACAGATCCCGCCCCTCGCTGGCCGGTGGGCTTGGGCTCCAGCCTGTCAATCACGCCAGGGGAGGGTCTGGGGCTGCCCCGCCCCCGAAGCAGAAATGCTGAGTTAACAGCATGCGGCGGGGTCGGGGAGGGGAGGCCCGGCTCCGGGTGCTGCCGTGCCCCGGCCCCGGCCGGTCCCGGCTGGTCGACCGCGGCAGCAGGGAGGAGTGGTGCTTCCCTAATGGTTCCCCTAAAGCCAAGCGTAGGGACCCGTGCCCCAGAATCCGGCGCCCAGCCTGCGGGGAACTGTGCCCTGCCCCGAGCCTGGCCGCCACAGGGGAAGCCACACGCCTGCGCCTGCGGGCCTGTGCGAGGTCCCGGGGCTGAGGGTGCCCGGCCTGGCTGTTTGCTCCAGTTCCTGCAACACCTCCCCAACCCGGTCCCCTGATAATGCTTATCAAGGAGGAAACAGTGCTTCTTGATAACCAGTATAAAGGGAAGGTTAAAATATACACGTGCAGCTCTGTAAATTTATGTGTCTTTCCCCCATGACATCTGGTGTCTCCCAGGTTACATGAGTCTCTGCAATACATATTTTGTATATAGACACACGTATATATTCCAAAGTACACATATATCCCAAGTATATATGCATTCTAAATTGCCTTTCTCTGTGTATCTAGACATCGTATAGATGTACAGGTACATAGAGAGAGAGGAATATATATAATACGTATATCATAATACATGCAGAGCATTTTATTTTGTAGAGAGATTTTTAAATATATTATATAATATATATTTTACTATGTGTCTTCCAAATGCTTCTTTAGGTAGGTACAGATTAGATATACAGAAAAAGGCATATATATTGATAATATACATATCATATGTAGAGAAGTAGTTTTAAAATATGCATATTTTGAATATACAGTATCTATGCTGATAAATATAAATTATAAATTTATGTATTTATATATACTTATATGTTGTGTTAGATAGTAAATATGTTACATGTTGACTATATGTTATACACAAGTAAACTTATGTGTACTACACCAGGTCCAGTGCCAATAACGCCTTTTTTATTACAAAATCTTTTAGTACAAATTCATAAGCATGTCATTCTGTAACAACAATGTCACACTCAGCACACCCTAGGACATTTTAGGTGAAATGTTCATACTAAAACTGTAAGTGTGCACACCCACAGTCTTGCCCTACCAACCGCACTCCAGCGGGCCTTACTTCCACCGGAGCCTGTTGTTACAGACACGAAATACGTTTGTATACTTTACCTGCATGTTCACCGCCTGCTCCCAGACCAGGTTTCCGCCTCCGGGCGTTCCGAGGGCTCACGGTAGAGCCTCAGCCCCCCCGCACGGACACTCCGTGTCCGGCGAGCTGCCGGCCCCCGGGGTGCCGCCTGAGAGGGCCTTGCGGCTGTGGCAGCTGTGGGGCTGTGTCGGAGCGTTCTCGGACCTTTGTCAAAGAGTCCCAGCCTCTGCAGACCGTCCGAGCTCCCGGGGCCCCTTGTCGAGACGCTCCGGCCGGCCCAGTTCTTACCGGGGGCGGGCCGCGGCCTACACCCGCGCTCACACTCACACACGCGCGCAGGCTCACACACTCCCCGGAGTAACGCCTGGCCAGGCACATGACAGGAATCCTGCCTCAGGGTCCCATTAACTCCACACCCCCACTCCCTGCAGGCAGCCCTGCCCGCCCTGCAGGCCACCCCAGCTGCTCTGGGCGGCAGCGCGGGGCAACCCGCAGGTCCCCCAGGCCGGCAGGCACGGCGAGGACACGCGGAGCGGGGGTTCCAGCAGCTCTTCCTCGCTCCGACCCCGGCCCGCCCCTGGGGAAGGCCGAGTTTTCTTTTCAATTGTTAGAAGCTGTCGTGGGCTCCCCTGTATTTTCCCCTCGCCCGCACGAAGAGATTATGTGGGAGTCCTGGTGCACTGTCCCCAAAAGTGATCCCATTGGGCCTTCACAAACACCCACCAAGGACTCAAGTGCCTACGTGTGCCGGACCAGGCCCGCGATGCTAAGAACAGAATGCTGGGCCCAACCGGACCCCCAGTCCTTGTTCCAATGGAACGTGTGGTCCAGGGAGAGACGTGAGCGTGGGGTAATCGAGCGAATGAACGGTTGGGAACTAAACACTGATGGCCCCTTGGAGCGCGGACCGAGCGCGGCGACCCCCCTTGAGGAGACAGAGCTTCTGCTCACGTCGCGGGGGAAGCTGCTGTCGCTGGGCGGCAGGCGGGGAGCGAGGAGGAGGGCGTTCTGGGGGAAGAAGCCCTGCGGTCAATGCCCTGGGGTGGCAGAAGGCACAGCCTGTCTGAGGAAGAGAAAGCCAACGAAATTGGATGTCGAGAAATTGTAGCCGTGGAGCGAAGGTCACAGCGAGCTGGTGAGGTGACATTAACAAGGCATGGAACAGCGATTCAGCCGCTGAAGCACAAGACACGCGAGGCGTTGAGAAGAAGGTAAGAGTTCCCAAGTCACCAGGAACAGCTCTCCCCCGCCCGTGGCTACGACACCAGCCGGCGCTGCTCGGTGGCCGGACACCCTGCTGGTAAGGGCAGCGCTGGGAGGCCGCGGGGCCACGGTGACTTCTTCCAACTTCAAAACCCTCCAGCAGAAAGGGCAGAGGTCCACCGTGTAAAAGAAAGGCCTGGCTTTAGGGGAAACAAGTAACAGGAACTGTCAGAAGTCCCCGCTGCAGAGCCGGCAACAGCGCCAACCCGTTCTGACATGGCACAGATGAAACGCCAGGACAGCGGCCGCCTGGGACGCGGCCCAATGTCACTGCCGGGAAGCCGTCCCCAGCGCAGGCCGCTGACTCCCCGCACCCCCGGCGCCGACTCTGACCGCAGGAGCCGGAAGCTGATGGTTCCACAAATTCAACGTCTCCCACCAAACACATATTTTCTGTTGAACATCAGCCAAACTTCAAGAAAGGGACCAATAGAACTGGTGTATCTTGTTTTCTTCATTAAGGACGCTGCTAGTAGGCTTACCAATGAGGGCGATGAAATGTCAACGCCAGGAAGGGTATGAATTCAAAGAAAACGGAGCGTTGACGTTCCTGCAACTTCAGGCTGGCCGCTCCGCCACTGACCCAAAGGGAGCGAGGAGGCCGCGGCGGTGTGTGCGCGCCAGGGGCGTTTCCCGGGGGAGTCGCCGAACAAGCTGGCATGTATGACGTCACAGACCCGTGGGCGTTGATGATCACAGAAAATCTAAAATAGGCCTCTCTGAAACTTAAGTGGCAAGGAACTTGTAAACACAGCGTATTAGGTAGCAACTGGCAGGGCTTTATTCAAAACAGACCAGTGTAAGTTTTCTTTGGCAAAGTGGCAGGTTGCCAAAATAAAGGACACAAGGCTGTGTAATCCACAGTGACCATAGCGATCTCTGAAGGTCTTCCGTGCCATCCATAGTATGAGGGGAGAGGAAGGTCTAGATTGTATAGAAATGAGGTAAAGGTCACACCCGCGGAGGGGTTAACTAGACACCAGAACAAATTGCAGGTATGTTAAATATTTAAATATGTGAAACCAAAATCATTTAAAAATGAATTGACTATTTATTAAAGCTTTGGAAAAGGAAATAAAGCAACTGGGTAGGGGGAGAGAAAGACTTACTACCTCACCATCAGGCGACCACACCTCCAAATGCCAACAGGAAATCCAAACAGAGACACATCAGCGAGCGGGGGACACGCTGGCCAGCGACGTGGCGGACGCCGGGTCGGCCGCCGCAGGAGGGAGCAGGGCCGGGGAGAGACGCGCCCAGGCGCCGGGACGGAGGCCGGCGTCCGTGAGGCTCGGTCAGGGCCACCGCTCTCGCCCTGCGGGCGCCTCCGATCAGCTGCCGTGGGACACAGTGCCCCAAAACGCGGTCGCTCTAAACACCGAGCACGGGCCACCTCGCAGTGGCCGTGAGTCGGGGGGTCGAAGCGGCGCAGCTGCCTGGGCAGCACCGGCCGAGGGCCTGGCGGAGGGCGGAGGACCGACTGCCCAGAGGGCTCACAACGGGGACGGTGGCTGGACGCTGTCACTGCGTGGCCCTCTCCACCGGCTGCCTGCGTGTCTCCCCGACCCGGCCGCTGATCTCCCCAAGAGTGGACGGCCCGGGAAAGAGCAAGAGGCAAGCCGTGAGGGGCCGTGACCTAGCCTCAGGGGCCACACTCGGCCCTTTCCCCTCAGCCCGCTGGTCACACAGGCCCACCCCGTGTGATGCGGGAAGGCGCTCGCGTAGGGTTTGAACGCCGTAAGATGGCCTACTGATTGCAATAAAAAAATGCGACTCTTTCCTCCGCCACCAAGCATTCATCGATCAGCTACCGTATGCCATCCGGGGGGCCGGGTCCCACCTTCCCTGGGAAAACCCCCCCAAAGCCGTCCGCCTTTCGTCCTGAGATCTCGAGCAACAGCAGTACTTTCAAAACGGAGCAGGCACGAGAAACATGGTTTCCAAGTGGCCCGGCTTCTTTCAAGGGTTGCTGCGTCTGTGGGAATCTCAGAAGCCCCCTCGACGGCCAGAGAGCTGTCCGTCGATGTGGAGGCACGTCTGCCGAGCCTCGGGCCTGCCCCAGGCAGGGCAGCACGCGTCCTCCAAAAGCAGCCGGGCGCCTCCCAGCCGGGACCAGCACGGCCTTGAAAGGCTTCCACGTGAAGCCCGCACAGATTTCCTGGATTATTTCAAGCTCCTACGGCCCGCGGACAGTCTAAAACTCCAGGCTATGCACCAAGTGTGACACCTTCCCCGCCCCACGGGGGCATTTTCCTGTGTGCCGGCCAAACGACAGAGGCCGACGGAGCCCTTGTTAGATGTCAGGCGTTATATGACTTCTGGGAAAACAAAGTTTGTCCTCATGGGAGAAACAGGCTGTGAGCGAGCGAGTGAGCAAGCACACCAACGAAATAAAACAGCCTATTGGGCTCTGGGAACGAGGCCTTAAGTAGTAGCCATGCCCAATGCACCAGATCTGGGTCGTTCTCCCTGGGGTCGTGGCCGAGTCTGACCATGCCCAAGCAGTTCGCCCACCCAAAGCCCCAGGGTGAGCAGCGCAAAGAGCCCTGCGCCCCGGAAAGCCTGTGCGTCGCACCCCGGGGGAGCAAGGCTTTACTGCGAAGCGCTGTTTTTGCTCTTTAAACATCCCACTGCATCCCAGCCATGTTGCGCCCTAAGATCCCCACTCCGCGGGTGGTGTGATCAATAATAATAATGGCTACGCGGTGTTTATGGTTTCGGATCCAATGTTTCACAAATATTATCTCATTGTGGAGATGAATACCGCGGCGTGCTGGGCTGTATTGGCGTGATGGAGCAGGAGGCGTGATTCAAAACGCGCTTGGCAAGGCTGGGCCTGGCAGATGGGCTGCAACAGGGAGCAGAGCGAAGGGGGGCCAGGCGGGGATGATCGTCACCGTGCAAGCGGCGAGGGCAGGCTTAAATCCGCAGTGCGTGGGACCCCGTGGCACAGCAACCCTTTGTGAGAGGGGCCAAGGAGCGCGGTCAGCGGTCAGCCTGGCCAGGCCCACACGGGGATCCGACCCTTGGCTGCACCATCGTTAGGGCAGAGCCATGGGCACGGGGCGCGGAAGCAAATGCAGCCCTTGCTACTGCTCCGGCGTGTGTCCTCATTTACTGAAGGTGAGACGTCGTCTCTCAGGACGCACCCGCAAATCCCGCTGCTCCCCCCGAGCAAGAAGCCCTCCAACGAGCCGGTGCGGCGGTTGCGAGCCCCAACACACTGGGCCCTGCCCTCCCGCCCTGCGCGTGCCACGGCCGCCACCGTGCCCTGTGTCGTGATGACGGAGACTCACGCGGCCCAGTTTTCAGGACACGCGCTGCCGTGCCCTCCCCGCAGCGTCGCTGGCGGGGCGGCTGCTTGGTGACTGTGAATGTCACACCTGGAGTCTTTTAAAAACAAAGCCCTAACCGAGTCTCCGGGGGAAGAAGGCCTAGATGTCATCGACAGACCAGTGCTGGGGATCACAGACTTAGGGACGCGGCGTTAGCCGTTTTTACTCCAAAATCGATAACGAAGCTAAGACTGGAAGTGACCCGAGGCCGCAGCCTCCCGCAGTTCCAGGGCAGGGAGCTCCTCAGGCCCGTGCCCAACACGGACAAGCTGAGGCCTGGAGCCTTTGCGCTCGAGGTCCTATGCCGAGAGGCGGCGCTCAGACCGACACCCAAGGCCCCGGTCCCGGGGCCCGAGCATCCACACTCACAGGCGGCCCCACGGCAGGGGCAGGGACAGGGGGCAGACAGAAGGCCGTGAGGGCAGGAAGCCATTTGTCCTCAGAGACCCGAGAGGCCGCGCTCGATCAGAGTCCCTATCCAGGGAGCCTGGGCCTCAGTCCACCGTCACCCCAGGCAGGCGGGCGTGAGACCTTCCTGCGCGCCGGTCCTCTCCCCAGGGGACAGCTGCCGCAGAGCAGACGCAGAGCACGCTCGGAACTAACTGGTGGGTAATGAAGTTGTGAAGGTCGATGGCCTCGCGCGAACACGGACACAGAGGCACAGTGTCGGCACTAGAACTGTCACCGCTGACGAAACGAGCCTTCTGCCAAGAAAAGACAGGCCTTGCTCCTCACCCCGGAGGCGAAAACAGCGTTAGGCCATCTCAGGAGGGACAGGACCGCTTTCCCAGCAGGGTCTTACCTGGCGAACAGAAAGGAGTGCTCCGGTTCGATTCCGAGCGTGGACCGCCGTGGCGTGTCTACGTGATAAACACCCTCGGGAGCCCGGCCAGAGCCTGTGGGGCAACACGGCCCCGGCACACCCAGACCTGCCCGAGCACCCGTCCAGCCCGCCGCACGGCAGGGAGCCAGGGAGAGCGGGGTTTGAAGCGGGAAAGGGCTGAGCCCAGGGGACTGGTCAGAGGTGTCAGCCTTCTGTGCGTCCCCCACCCCCACCCCCAGAAGCTCGATCCTGCGAAACAACTCTTTTGGCTCCTCCTGGCTGGTACCACGTCACTCCTCACCATGTTGACTGAGCGGTCGGTCCTGGACAGTGCCCACGGGCCCCAGCCTCCCCCCAGGGAGGGGCCGGGCCTTCCCGTGGGCTCAGGGCGTCTCCAGGCCTCTCAGTGGCCACAAGCTATGCACAGAACACGGCGGGCCCACGTGACATACGCAATAAGCATGAACTGCATGCCAGATTTTCAAGCCTTGGCATGAAAATACTGTGAGATAGTTGTTGATCATGTCTGTGTTAAATATTGTATGTTATATGTTAAAATCGTAACAGTTTGAGTGTATTGGCTTAACTAAAATAGATTATTGGCTATATTGTTAAAATTAATTTCACCTGTTTCTTCCCACTTTTAAAACGTGGCCCCTGCCAGGAAAGGTAAAATAAATCCAGCTTGCACGTGTGACCCACATTAAATTCGTGTAGGGCGACGGGGCTCCGGAGCGTACATTCCCGTTCTCTGGAAGCTCCGCCGAGCCCTTCAGGAAAGCGGAAGGAGACGCAGATGCCGAGCGCTCCCGCCTCGAGTTCAGGCCCCTGGCCGCGGCCTGCCCGCTCCCCGACGCACTCTGAACAACAGGACGGGGAGAGGCTGTTCTTGCTCGTCTGGCTGCTTTCGGCAGCTTGAGCTTCATCGTCCCCGGTGGGGACAGTGTCTGCTGCACTGGTCTGCGGGGACGCAGCGCGGCGTGACGGGGTGGGCGGTGTTTAATGGTGACCCTTGGGAAGTCGCTCGCAGCTCAGCTACAGACGCAGTGCCGACGAGTCGGATTTGGGGTGCAGCCCGCAGCCCGACATATGGCGCGGCAATTTCACTAGACCCCCATCCCAGCAGGCCCAGGCTCTCACTTGAGGGGGCAGCTGGAAGGGGCAGCCACCAATAATGGCTGCAGCCACGCCCACAAGCATTTCACACGCACCGCCTCTACCCTGCCGACCGCCAGGACGTAGGCATGGTCGTCCCCGTCTTCGAGGGGCGTGGACTGATATTTGAGGGCGGCCACAGTGCGCCCCAGGTCACGCAGGCAGTGCCCGACAGCATCGTGGTGTAAACGAGCTCTTTCTGATTCCCTGTGATTCTGCCCTAACATTACCACCTCCAAACAGAGGGCAGGAAACTTGGAACAAGTCCTAGAACTGCCAGCTGAGTGGCCTTGGACACCTTACTTAATTTTCCCCTGTCCCCTGATTTGTTTGGCTGAAAGATGGAAATAATGCTATTCAGTCGTAGTTTACAGTCCTGGGACTCGAACTGCCTTAAGTAGTGGGGTGACCTTGAAGAAGGTAATTAGCTTTGACTCTAAAGTGAGAATCCTAGGACTGCTTCCCTCAAGGGATGCTGAGAGAACAGCACGAGATAAAACGGACAGGATGTGTCGACAGTGCATACAGTGAGCCTTCGTCACCGCCACCACCACCATCACCACCACCATCACCATCACCACCATCACCACCATCACCACCACCACCATCACTAAGTGATAGAGGGCACTTTGCATAGAGTAAATATTACATGAGTTATAGGTACAGTCCACGAGGCCTCAAAGAAGAAAGCGCAGCGGGCCGCTCCTTCGGTGCGCGGCGATGCTCTGCCGCCCGGCCTCCCCGGTGGTGCCTGGAGCGGGGCGGCAGGCGCTCTGTGAGGCCAAGCTGGACGGGCGGGGGAGCACAGAAACGTGAGAGCCCCACTGTTCCAGAGACAGAACCCTGGGTAAGACAGCCCTGCCCACAGACGGGCCGAGAGCCAGAAGCACGGGCAGCCCAGGAAACACGACATCGACTTCAGGCGACGGCCGCCGAGTTTAGACGGAGCAAATGCGCAGCCTCTTTGGACCAACGTCTTCAGGGACGATGCGGCTCTTCTCGTCCCGAGCCGGACACAGCCTCAGGTCCCTCGGTCCCCCCCCCCGCCCGCAGGGAAACCCTGAAGGTGCCCTCGCGCAGGCGGGCCCATGGGGGTGTCTAACCTCAGTCGTCAACCGCTGCTTCGGAAGGTGTCGCTAGCCCACCACCCGCCTCAGAATCATCCGGGCTTCCTGACAGAAACGCGGGCTCCTGGGCCCTCCTCCCGAGGGCACGGCAGCCTCCTGCGTGCCTTCCCCCAACACTCGGCCCCCGCCGGCCGCGCACCCCTGAACAGCGCCTCGCTCAGATCCTCCGCAAGGTGCCTGCTCTCCTCTGCTGGGCTCCTGACCCGCAAACTCCGCTTTTCCAGGGAAACTTGCTTTAGCTGCTCTCTGCCCTACACGCGCGGTCCCCAGACCCCGCCATCCCGCGGGCGGCCACCAGCAGGGACGCGCCATGGTCTGCACGCCTGCCCGGTCCCAGCTCTTCTTGATTAAGGTAAACACCGCCGAGCCCTCTCTGGAGGCCCTGCTCCCCGCTCCCCCCTTCCTGCCTCGTGCTTGGCTTCCCCACAGCGATAGGCCCTCTGTGTAATTCGGGCTCAGGGCTGGCATTTAAAGCCCATTCTGAATACCGCAGGGAAAACGCATTCTATTCAAACCCTGTGTTTCTTTCAACTCTAAATGTGTAACCTTTTCTTACCATGAAAAAGTAATTCTGCCTAAAAGCGATACAAACCCAGCAGCCCTGTGCCTGTTCCCTCCAGGCGGGGCAGAGCTGGCTGGACGCACGAGGGCCGGCTTCCCCGAGACGGGCTGGCGGCGTCCTGGGCACACGGCGCCGGCCCCTCCGAGGCTGCAGTCCGTCTGTCGCCCAACACTCTTCTCCACGCTAGAAACTCAGGGCAGAGCCAGGCCCGGTAGCCATCGGCCCCTACGGGGCTTTCCCACGAGGGCCGTCCGTTCGGTGGTTAGATGGGACCTCTAATAATGGCTCTGTCTTCCCGGAGCGTGACTTCAGGGAAGAAAACAGTGAGGCCGCGCTCGCCTCCCTCCGTTCGCACGCACACCCGCAGGGCCCGGGGCTGGCACTTCCTCGGGATCCCTGATCCCCGCCCCGCTCCGCGCCGTGGAGCATCCTGACCTGTCGGTGTCGGATTGTCACTCAAACCGTGGGCCCAGGAAGCCAGCGTCTGCCTCCTCGCTGGCCTCCACTCCCTCAATGTGCCCGCTGCCACCAAAAGGAACATAGCTCTCCCGTGACACATTCCAGACCCCATTCATCATGAAGCACTGACAATAATCACCAACAAATTGAAACAGAGGCACATCGCAGCGATGACCGCATAGTCTACGAAGTACCTGGTATCGTTACTGCGGTTCAAGGGCAGGAGACTTCACGACATGCTGGCTACTGATCCCAGGTACGAATTACCGCTGCTCAATTAAAGAAAGATGAAAGTTCAACTCTGTCATTAAACCAGGAACATGTCTGGCCTCAGGGCTGGAAATGGATGTTAAAAACCTAGGCTTCTTGCAATCCCGAACGAAGAATTAAAGAAGAAAACTCTACCATCACTGACTTTCTTAAAAATCAAAGCCTTATGCACATGTGAAATTATTCATGACGAGGCTCCAAGGGGGAAAAGGCGGCGAAGGGCTTCTTCACTCTTGGGTTTTAAACACTCTATCAGTTGGATCACTCTCGGTAAATCCATCCGGGCCCTTTCTTTGGATCCTGATGCAAACATTATTTTAAGAACTTGAAATTTAAAAACCTGAAAAACAGAGGATATTGTAACGGGAAAGAAAAAGCCCGCATGGCCCGCTTGGCAGCCTCCTCCCTCCCCGCGCCTCTGTTCCTGCGCCTGTAAGTGGAGCCCGACGACTAGGGAAGCTTGGCCATCGTCTGTTCAACTCTGTATGATGATGTAGGTCTTGCTGTGAAGGAATCTCATACCTGCCATTAACACCCATAGTTGACGTAAGTCAAGCAGATCATCCTAAAATAATCCGGCGGGATGGGGGGGCCACTTGACCCACTGAAAGTCCTTGGGAGCAGAACTGAGGCCCCCTTCCTGGGGAAGAAGCCCCACCTGCGCCTTCAGCGCGTGCCCACGAGCTCCCGCCTCCCCTTCCTGAGCGCCAGCCCGGCAGGTCTCAGGCTTGCCCCGCCCCCTGCCTCTGTAAGCTAGCTCCTTGCTGTCTGTCTGTCTATCTGCCTATCCATCCATCCATCTACCTATCTACCTGTCTACCTATCTACTTACCTGCCTACCTACCTACATCTCTCTCTCTCTCTCTCTCTCTCTCTCTCTCTCTCAGTCTACCCGTCTATCGACCCACCCACCCATCCTACCGGTTCTGCTCTCCTGCTTGTATCTGGCTGACACGTGGGGATAACGCTGTCCATTCTGCGGGACCGCTGGAAGAATAACATGAGATGACGGGCAATGCCAGCCTCGCTCGCTGGGCTTCTGCCTCACCGGCTTCAAACACACACGTGTGTCGCTGACTTAGAGACTTTGACCTCGAGGTTTCCTCTGTCCAGCACACGCCTGTCCCAGGCTTTTGCTCGGCCGGTGCCTTTACATAATTCAAGTCTCCGCTGAAGCGCCACCCCTTCAGCGGGCCCTGCCTGGCCACCTTTGTAAAATAGCCCCTCGAGGTCTCTTTCTTTGTCGCTGTACCTTGTTCCCCTGGGAATCACGTGTCTCCCCGTCGTGTGTCCGCCCCCCTCGCTGGGTCACAAGCTCTGTAGGAGCAGGGACTTGCCTGCCCTCGTCACCGCCATGTCCCCCGGCACCGTGACCGGCTCGCCTCGCTGTCCTCCCTCACCCTGTCGTCATCCCCATTTGTAAGTGGCAGGCGGGGACCCGGAGCTCTCTGGGGACCGGCCCGGACGTTCTTTGGCTCCGTGAGTCCGGGGGGCGCAGGGGACGGCCTCCCCGGGCCCTGACATCCCTGAACCGCCTTCCAACAAAGCCGAGCCCTCAGGCGGCCCAGCGGGGAGGCCACAGGAGCAGCGAGCCCGTCCCTTCGCCGTGCCGCCCACCCCAGCCGGGGAGATGCAGCCCAGGGCTCCGTGGCTGTCACTCACGGGCGGGTACAAGTTCTCTAAGGGGGCAGTAAACCTCACGCTGGGCTCCGTGACTGATGGCAGACAACCCCTTGCCGTCAGACGAGGCATGAGGAGTCGGAACCTAGAACACAACAGCCAACCCCGGAGGCCCCCCTTCCCTGCTGGGCGAGCCCGCACAGGCCCTGCAACCAGCGGGGGGCCTGGCTTTCTCGCCGCCTCCTCGTGGCCGGGCTGCGGAGCGGGCGCCGCTCTTGTCCTCAGAGGGAGGGAGGGCGGCCCCCGCTCCTCCCGCCTCCCGACTCCAGGACACCGGGCCAGGCCTGCTGGCGGGGGGGCTACCAGAGGGTGAGACCCCGCGGCTCGCGGACTCCCTCCGTCCCCGCACCCTTCACGCCGCCGGGACAGCTGGCTGTGGGCACCGTCCCCTACGGGAGGCGACCCGGCTTCTGTATCTCTGTCCCCGCAGCGGATGCGGCAAACGGGCCCAGAGAAAGGCTCACGCTTCCCCCGGGACCCCGGCTGACACAGCCACGGGTCCCCACGGGGCAATGTCGTTTCCACAAGGTGCCTCACCCGCCGGCCCCATCTGTCCGCGCGGCAGCCTGTGTGCGTTTGCCGGGGTCGCCTCCTCCGAGCGCCACGGACCGGGTGCTCCCCGAGGCAGAGACGAATGTCCCTCGGCTCTGGAGGGCAGGAGCCCAGAGTCGGGGCGCCAGCGGGCCCGGGGCTCCCTGGGGCCTGTGGCAGGGCCCCTCCCGGCCGCCCAGGGCCTCCGGGGCCTTCCTTCCCCGCATTATAGGTGCGCCACTGCGACCTCTGCCCCCGCCCTCCCCGGGGCCCCCGGGCATCGGTGGCTTCACTGGGACACCGCTTCACAAGGACACGGGGTTCGGGGCCCGCGCTACCCCAGCGCGAGCTCATCCTAACCGCTCCCATCGGCAGTTGGACCCTTTCCAAATGAGGTCCCGCGGGAGGCCCTGCGGGCAACACTCAACGTATCTTTTTTAAGGTGGAGACGCAATTCGACCCATGAAACAACCCATAATGAACTCAGTTTTCAGACAGTATTATTATTAACAGGTTGAAAGAGGTTACAGAAAACATCTAGATCTATAGTCCAACCTCTTCACGTTACACGTAGGAAAGCTGGATGGGAAACGACACGACCCCGCAGGGTCACCTGGTGGCACGGGACGGGCAGGAAGGCGACCGACCCCTGGTGGGGGTCCGGTCTGTAAAGGTCACCTCGCCGATGCCCGTTCGCTGACTCGGCAGGTTGGGCTAAACGGTCAGTGAGGCTCCAGCGGGTCCTCCCGGAAGGTGAGGAGCCCAGCAGCCCAGGAGGACGGGGCGGGACCGCGGGCGAGGAGCCGTGAGTCCTCACCCGCCATCCTGACACCGACCCTCGGCTGGTCTGGGGCCACCCCCGGCCCCGGGTGCCCCAGGGGACTCGCAGCTCACGAACTCGCCCAGAGGTGCTGACAGCACCACGGGCTGGGGAGGCGGACGCCACTGGGGCAGCTACCTGGAGCCGGTTACTTAACCGCCTGCCGTTTCTCGGCGCTTCCAGTGAGTCTGCACGTGGAATCGGCCTCTCGCCGCTTCTCTGAGAAACGGGCAGAGCCGCTGTTATTCGCAGGAGAGGCGACGAGGTCGCAGCGGCTACGAGGGAGGCACACTCGGCAGCACAACGAGGAGCCGGACTAGAAGCCCCATCCCAGCTAGAGTCCCCGTTGTCCCCTCTCCCCATCGTGACAGGGCCTTGGAAGGGGGGAAGGGACAGCCGCGAGACTTCAGAACTGGAAGGGAGGTAAGCCTGTCACGTAGCGTGGGCGGGAGGGCGGAGGCAAACAGTGTCTAAGACGCACACGAAACGTCGGGAGCGGTCCCTATCTCCGCGTGGCCGGGCCGGCTAAGAATTTCTCCTCCTGGGATAAGACAAAGAGGAAACATGCATAAGCTTAGAAAACAATATGACACCTTCCAGTGAAAAGTGAAGTCTTACCATAATCCCTGTCTCCCAAACACTGCGGAAGCCCTGCGGTCACCTTCTCAGTAGGTGGGAAACTGTCATCCTCTGCAAAATCAGTGTCCGCCAGATCAGGTTCCAAAGCAACCCATGGACGCACGTTCCGAAGAGAACGTCTGAGAACTAATAAAGGCCAGTAAAGCCAGTCACATCGGAGGAAAGGCGGCGTGACCTTTCGAGCAACGCCGTTTGCGTGGCCGACACGCTGGGAAATAAACAACTTTTAAACACTCGCGCGCCGGCGGCAGGGCCAGGACCGCCCGGCAGCCTCACTTCGGTGCGGGCCCCGAGCTCGGCTTCCAGCGCCATCGTGCCTCCCCTGGCACGACACCGCTCCAATTTAAATGACGAAGTGTTTTCAAATGTCAGTCTTGGGCCCAGAAATCGTCAACAGAAACATAAGCTTAGTAGAAACTGAAAAGCTTGCTGACAGCAGCAAAAATGCCATAACAATGCCCACCCTGTCCAATTATATATATATATATATATCTATGTAAAATACCTATATTTTTGGCCCCGTCTGGCATCAGTGCTCACACCTCTGAAGCGTGCGAGTGCTGTAGCAAACAGTTAAAACAGTTTATTCGCTTGCTTTTAAAGGTACGTCACCCTCGCCCTGGCTGGTGTGGCTCGGTGGACCAAGCGCCAGCCTGCGAACCAAAGGGTCGCTGGTTCGATTCCCAGTCAGGGCACCTGCCTGGGTTGCGGGCCAGGTCCCGAGCAGGGGGCGCGAGAGAGGCAACCACACTGATGTTTCTCTCCTTCTCTTTCTCCCTCCCTTCCCCTCTCTCTTAAAATAAGTAATTTTTAAAAATAAAATAAAGACCCCTCGCCCTCTGCCCCGTGCTGACCGCCACAGCCCTCCTGCCTCCAGAGCCTGCCTGTCCCTGGCACCACGCGATATTTATGAGATGCTCCCAGAGCTCACATCACAGGTGACAGGCGGACGGCCTGTCATCTCCTTGCCCGGCCTTCTTGACCCAGTGTTCCAGGGCCATCGGCAAGCAAACAACAAAAATAACAACAACCCTGAGCCTCGGCGTGGTGCCCGGCGCTGAGGTGAGGGCTCAGGTGCGGGAGGCAGGCGGACACTGGGGTGGCTTCTGAGAGTAAACGGTGGTCAAAGGCATGAACGCTGAGGGTCCAAGGGGTGAGCTAACTTGTCTCGAGTCTTGGGGTTCGAGTCCTCCAGCTGCAAGTTCCGGGCTCTTTTCTCTGCCTGCATCACCCTATGGCGCCAGAGATCCCCAACTTTGAGGAAACGAAGGAACGGGCGTTGGAGCCTAGCTCCCCAGCCTTTATAACTGAGCGTCTCCTCTGATCTAGACACTGTTAGAAGCACCTCGTGTACAGTCGTTAATCAAACCCTTTTGATACTCATGTGAGGTGGTTGTCCCCACTTTTATAGATGAGAAAACCGGGGGACTCAGAGACTCACCTGCAACCACACAGAGCGCAGAGGAAGGAGCCAAGGGTCAAACCCAGGCAGCATGTCACCGGCTCTGTGCCTGTCACCTCCGGGCCGCCCTGTCCCCACCAGGTGCACAAGGCTGTCCCGCCAGGCCGCCCTTCGGCGGTGTCCTCGCCCCGCCCCATTCCGAAGGATCGTGTGCGTGACACAGGCTCCTGAAGCACTCGTTAAATAACCTCAGACAAGGCCGCGACATGCCGGAGCATTGGGGGAATGAACAGGGTGAGGAGAAAGAAGCAGACGCTGTAGGTGATTGGCACACCGAGGGGGCACGTGGTCAGGGTGCGGAGGAGGCGCCGCTGAGGGCGTCCGGGAAGGTAAGAGGGAAGCCAGGTAAAGGGGAGGGGCGGGGCTGGGGAAGCCCTTTGCTGGCAACAGAGTGGTGAATTCCTTGACCCTTGGCATTTCATTGTCCCAACAAGACACCATCATTAGCCCCATTTGACAGACAAGGAACTGAAGCCGGTAAGAAGCGGCCGCGCGAGGAACTGGGGGTGAGAGGGACCAGGGCCGTGTGTCTGTCGAACGCACGCCCTTGGCCGCGGCCTCCAGGCCAGCGCTGCCGCCCGAGCAGGACCGTGTCCCGCCCGGTATTACGGAACAAAGGCTCCGTTTCTTGCTCGGACCTCTCTACAAATGATTCATTTGGAAGGAGAGTAAAGCAGCCTGGAGCCGTAGACAGAGAGGTGAGTCGCCTGCCACGGGCGGGGCGCATGCAGCGCAAGGAAGGAGACGCCCGAGAGGCCACGGGCCCGTGCAGACAGAAGCGCCCGGCCACGGCCGGGCCTGCAGCGCCTGTCCCTCAAGGCGCCTAACAGCTCTGACCAAGGGGACTGCAGCTGCAGAGAGGACAGTCAGGCCGGCTCACCTGCCCCGCCGTCCCCTTCCCGCACCAGAGGGTCCTGGGGAAGCCAGGTGCGGGCTCGGGGGCTCTTCCACATTCTGCACACTTTTCCTCATTGCCTTTTTTTTTTTTTGCTTTTTTCTGCAATGAGACAAAGAAGCAATTACCTCTCCGTCTGTTCATCTTGCTCCTCGTGCTCCGTTGAGCCAGAAAGAAGAGAAGATGGGAACGGGAAATCCAAACCCAAAGGCCTGGTGCTGACGACGACAAGGAGCAGAGTCGTTTAACTCAACGAGACTGCGTGGGAATCGGCAGCTCGGACCCGACTCCTCGCCTGGGAAAACGGTCACTGCCTGGGACTGAGGCCAGGCTGGCGGGACCGGGGTGTTTTTAAATGACACTTTTAAGGTTCAGGGAGTCTACTACAACTTTACCTTGCCTTTACAGAGAGATTTACATTTTACAAAGCACGTTCCCCTACATTATCTCATTTATGTCCTCAAACAGGGCTAATTCCTTAAGCAAGCATTTGAACTAAGAGTTGAAAAGAATTTGGAAGGGACAAAAAGATCATTCTGGGTGCATACCAAGTGCCAGCCATGGCGCTGAGAGACGGGCGTGCGTTGCTCCCTGTGCCGAAAGCTCCGCAGCAAGGTGCCGGCAGAGTTCAAGGTCGCCCAGCGAGAATGCCAGGGCCACCAGGGGCTGACGACAGCACCCAGGCACTCGGGAGAGGCCAGCCAACGGCATCTGGAGCCTTGGGTTTCCGCAGGTGAAGCAGCCGCCCCCCACGACGTGGTAGGGGGTGAGCCAGGGGAAGCGGCGCGGTGGTCCCTGGCCAACACCAAACCCCCCAAAGCTCTAGTCACTCAGTTGGGCCTCCATATCCACAGATGCTGCACCCTCGGATACAGAGGGTGGAGTGCGCTCTGGCCTCACTCTCTACCTGCCTCCTGACCTGCAGCTCCCGCCTCCCACCCCCTCCTCCTCCAACTGGGCCCACCTGGGACCAGAGGGCACGGGGCTGCCTCGGGCAGCCAGCCCAAGCCGGAGAGCCCCCGGGGCACAGAGCCCGGGGCAGAGGGTGAACAGTGCGCCCGAACAGGGAAACAGAAGACATCCAACACGACCCTGCACCCCCTACTCACCCACTCTTGTCTGGAGCCTGGTTGAAAAGATACCAAACGAGGACGGAAGGACCTCAGTTCGGTCACCTTCCCAACCGCACCCTAAAACACAAGACCCATGGGGCTCCTCTAAGAGATATCAGAGTAAAAGGCAGGATAACCAGTCCCCATAAAAAAGCCACGTGCCAGCTCACCGGCTCCTGTGCGGGAGCTGGGCGCAGGGCCCCCACGGGCCAGCGCGGCGCAGGCTCCCTCCGACACCCCTGCGTCCGCCCGCACCCCTGCCCGCTTCCCCGCGGATGGTGCTCTTTGCTGATAAGGCGACTGAATCCCCATTCCTGGAGGAGCTGAGCTCCTGGAGGTCTTCTCTTTCCTGTCATTGTCCCCTGGCCAGGTGCTTTCAGTCCCAGACATGGCCCTCCTCACGCCCGTCCTGGGGCAGCACCCTGTCAGTCCCCGCCGGATCCGGTGGCCCCTTTTCTACGTGACGGGCCAGCGCCACGGGGAGCCCGGGGCGGCCAGGGGCAGCCAGCCTCCGACTGCCTGGGTCCGCGGCTGCGCCTCACCTAGGACCATCCCTTCTCTGAGCCACAGAATCTCCGGGGCATGGACTTCATCGAGGCCGAGGTCTTCCCATGAGCCACGTGGGGAACTCCTAACGCAGGCCACGCCCACCCCCACCCCTCCTTAGGACAGCGACTCTCCTCCACCAAATTTAAGGCAGCCAATCAGAGCGCTCTTCCCCCCCACCCCCACCCCGCAACAGGCCCCAACTCGGGTCTGGTTTTAACCAGAACTCTGCTGCGTCGGGCAAGCCACGACCCCCTCCCCCAGTATCTCACCACCTTCCACGGCTGAGGGGCTTGTCCTCTGCCATCCCCTGCGGAACGCCCCGTGTTCCCAGCCGGCCTTCAGCAAGGACGCCCTGAGGTCAGGGGGCCCCGCAAACCTCCGGGCCCCTCGCGCTCCCTCTTAGCCCTTTCGCAGACGCTGACCCTGCCCCGCCCCCGGCTCTGCGTTCCCACTTTTCCTTGCTGTGCTCGGGGGACCCCCTCCCCTGCCGCAGAAGCCCACTGCAGGGTCCCCCTTCAGGCAAGTGTTCCTCGCCTTCTTTAACAAGTGCTGTAGGTCATTTCTGTCTTTAACTGTCCCCAGACCTGGGCACCCCAGCCGCAGGGGCGCCGCTGTTCCCTGGCCATCGGTCTTGAGGCGGACTTGTTTATAACAAACACACCACGAAGGGCAGCCCCGGCCTTGATCTTGCTGCTAGCTCCATAACGGGCCTTCGCCAGGTCATCCCAGCATCCTGTGTGGTGGCCGCTTCTAGGGGACCCATCCCAGGAGGGGACCCATGAGCCCCCCGGATGGGAGCTGGAAAATGGGCTCCGGGTCCGAGGGGATGCTGGTTGCCTTTGTGGTGGCAGGAGAGCAGGTATGGGCATGGACTCTGTGTCCTAGGAGGACACCTCGGGGCCCCCCTAGGAAGTGAGACGGCCACCACAGTGCATCTGTCACCCAGCGGCCCGCTGCTCCCTTAAGGAAATGGTCACATGGAGCTGGGAGGTCAGCCTGAGCCTGGGCGGTGGGCAGGCCGGGCATGGAGCCTCTTGGAGAGGAGCCTGAGCCCATGAATAATGACCCTCTGTCCCCACGGCCGCTGGGCAAGAGCCTGCTGAGCCCGCCTGGGCAGCCCCGCGGCGGGGGGCGGTGTTCACCCACGCTACGCTCGCCCGCCCTCACCCTGAAAACAGCCCGCCCACCCCCGCCCCTTCCGGAATCCTGGTGTCCGGAGGGTGCCGCCCATTGTCCAAACTGAATCTGAAACCAGCAGGCACGGGCGGCCACGGAGGGACAGCGCCCCACGTCGCCCCCCAGAATGCAGAGCGAAGGGAGAGGCAAGGGGAGAAGAGTGCGTCCGGGGGACAGACGTCCTACTCAGCAGGTGTTATCGTCCCTTTTCTCGGGTAAAGAAACTGAGTCGCCTAGAGGCTAAGCAGTTTCTACGTGGGTGTTCCGGCTGCACAGCTGGCCCGGGAGCTGAGGTCCCAACCTTCATCTGAGAGCTGGGCTCTCGCTGCAGCAGTTAAACACCCCTGGCGCGCGCCTGTCAGCTGCTGTCGGGGGGAATGAGGCTCATCGCAGATGCAAACCAATTACCAGCTTCCATTTTTTTTTTTTTTACACTGATAAGTGAAATCCAAAGTTCCCTCATGTGGTCATTAAAATTAAATCTTAATGACTATGATGAGCAAGGGACTCCAAGGGCTTCATTAGCGTGCTCCGCGGAATGTGGTCTTAAAAATGGCTTCCCCCCGCCCGCCCCCGCCCGCCCCCGCCCCTGGCCCGCACACAGCCCGCGGCAGAGCCGCCTTGCGGGGGTGCGGTGTCAGCCGCGGAAGCAGTGTCACATGCCCTGGTCGCCACGTTTTTAGAAGTCAAAGGAAGCAGATGAAGTAAATTCTCACAATGTACTTCCACCCCCTGTGTCCAAAATATTGATACAACATAAAATCAATATAAAAGTATTCATGAAATTCTTATATTCTTTATGTCACAGTATGTCTTCCATACTGAGCGAGCATTCCGCACGTCTGCATCTCCCCGCTCAGCCCGGCCGCACCTCACGTGTCCAGAGGCGCGTGTGGCCGACGCCGGCTCTGTGGGACGGCCCCTGTCTGGGGACCCTCAGGTCTCCCAGCGCCTCGCCGTGTCTTTCCAGTGCTTCTCATTGAGGCAGTGACAATGGTGACTCTTGGGGCTAAAATGAGCAACACTCATAAGAAGAATAACAATAATCACAGGCACTAGAAGAGCTGGGCGTGATTTATTTATCAGGGGACAGGCGTCACTAATGTGAGAGGGCTTCCGGCCCTTCATTCTAGGAACAAAATATACGGACTCTCAGGACATGAAACGACTCAGCGTCCTCTTGCCCTCGGTCACAACAGGGAAGTAAACAGTTTGAGGCCCGGCGATCCGACTCCAGAGCCTGACCTGTCTGATGAGCAAGAACAGTAACAGCGGGCAGGCATTGTATTTTAATAGCCAAGAAGTTAACAGAACGGTGACTCAAGCCTCAGCAAGACCCGCCTCACCTGCGGATGGGGTGGGCTGCCGACTCTGTCCTCAGGAGGTGCACGATGTGGCGGGAAGAACACCGCGCAGAACCCACCGCAGCGAATGAAGAAATCTGCAGGGGGCTGATCCGTGGGACGCCCTCCTACAGGAAGTCTTCCCACAAGGAGCTGGGCCCGAGGGTCCGAGAAGGGAGAGAGGGGCTAGGACAGGCGACGCAAGCAGGGTCAAGTTCATGCATGTGCAGCCCGCGCCCCTGCTCAGGCAGGGCGCCACCTTGGTCCGGTGATGGTGTCGCTTTTGTCTTTGCCCCTGTGTTTTTAGGCGACGTGCGCTGGGGCGGCGAGCAGAAGAAACCCGCGGAACAGGCGCTCCAAGGGCCTGCCCCCGTTCCTAACAGCTTCTCACAGCGCCCGCAGCATGCGGCTCTCCCTGTGCCTCAGGAGCGCAGACTCCCGGGAGGGGGAGCCGCGCGGAGGAGCCCGGCGAGCCCGGAAGGGCGTGCAAGGTAAGTAGGTCATGGCCACGGCTGCGGCGGGGGGCGGGGGGGGGCCCCCAGCAGCCCCGGTTTCCTCCTGAGCCAGAGCTTGCTGTGAGCGCAGCGGAGGCGGCAGCGTGCTGAGAGCCTGACCTCGCCCGGCCTGCAGGGCGACCTCCCGCGGCGAGCCAGCCCGCGGGCCCCGGGGACGGGGCCTCGCGGCAGGGAGCCCACCGCGGCACTTCTGCGCTTCTCCGCTTCTCCGCTTCTCCGCACGCACGGCCCTCGCCGCGGCCTGCGAGCCGCAGGCAGACGAGGGGGCAGGTTGTGTCCGTACCAAGAAGTGAACAGTAAGACTGGGTTCAGCTTCGAGCGGCGTTTTGAGTGTTCTGGCAAGAGGAAAATATGCGTGGATAAGCTGTGTCTTATGTCCGAAATCATTTTAAAATAAAAAGTTGGCCCGAGCTAGGGTGGCTCCGTACGTTAAACGCAGGCCCGCGAACCAGAGGCCCATTCCTTCAATTCCCAGTCGGGGCACAGGCCCGGGTTGTGGGCCGGGTCCCCAGCAGGGGGCGCGCAAGAGGCAACCACTCCTGGATGTTTATCTCCCTCTCTCCCTTCCCCTCTCTAAAAATTAAGAGTCTTTTTCAAAAGCTTAAAATGTTTGAAATAATGAAAATAAATAGAATTCAATTCACGTTTTGAATCTCTAATGGACTTACCCTGGCCACACCCAAAGGCCGGAGGCCAGGATGGCTGGAGTGCGGCGAAGAGACGAGTGGAAGACGCTTACCTTAAAGTCCCTGCCACCGTGTAATAGCCAACGCAGTGGCTCCCGCTTTCATTGTGCCACGTTATCTCTGTGAACTGGTAACAAACAGAAGTGCAGAAGAGCAAGAGGGAGATCCCCCGCTGCTGCTCGGGGAGGGGGGAGGGGGAAGGGCAAGCTGTCACCAGAGACGGAAGAAAGGTGGGGCCCAAGGGCCACGCGGGCCACCGACAGTGGCTAAGGGAAGTCAGCCTGTTTCGGGTGATAAAAATCTATGTCTATTTAAACGCTCTTTCTGTGCAGGTGCCCAGCGGAGATACGAGCGGAGCGGCCGCTGCCGGGCAGGGCGGCCTGTGTCCCAAAGCCCCTCCTCCAGCCGCGGGCGAGGAGGTTTATTTAGAAGACACCTAGACGTCCCTGGGCCCCGGCCCTCCTGGCCATTACAGGTGCTCCCTGCCTGCGCTGTCCCTGCCCGGGCTGACCGGGCAGAACCCGGGCCACCCGCCGGGGCGCAGCCCTGCTCGAAGCCACACTTCCGATGAAGAGGCTGCAAGCTGACTTGTTATTAAAATTGAAATTCAAACCGCGGCGGCTCCACAGCGGGAACCTCACAGAGCAGCTGCCTACCCTTTAAACTGGCATTTGAGCCAATACCCTGTCTTTTCCTCCACGCAGCCCCGGGAGGCAGGTCACAGGGCCACCCCCGTCCGGGCCAGCGGTGGGCGCTGCGCGTGCGCCTGGCCAGCGCGGGGCCCCGGCGTCAGGGACAGGCCGTCGGTCTGCGTGTGACGTCCTCGCTCTCCACCTCGAACCAACTCAGCTCTCCCACTTTTTGGTCTGAGGACTCTTAAAAACTGTTGAGGAACCCAAAGAGCTTTTTTACTGATATTGACTATATTAGAAATTAAAATTGAGAAAATTTTAAACTCGATGAACGTCTGCTCATGCTTTGGTCTGTCTCCTTAGTGCCGGGCTTTCGTGGAAAACAGCGAGAAAATGGGCCTTCACCCCCCCACCCCATCCCCCACTGGCGATAAAACAAAAACATGGCTCAGGCAGACGTACAGGAGACTAGAAAACACCATTACAACTAAACCAGCACCAGCTCAGCATTTATCTAATAAGCATCTTCAGTTTCTAAATTAGAAGGTCACCATATTTAGTGGATGAAATGCAATAATAATCATAATGAGATCCTAAATTGCATTTTATACTTCAGCGATAATCCCAGACAAATCAACCGTTACTAGCAATTACTGATCATTTATTTTTGTTAACAGCTTGAAGAAGTTTTTGAAGGGAAATTAATGATGGCGAGCCCGATTAGAAAAATAAAACAGCTACACGTCTACTTGATTCTAAGAAGGCCTCATGATGCCCCCGAGCAGAAGCGTGGTCTGAGAGAGGAAAATGGCCCCAGTCCCCAGGTCCCAGGCCCTGAGGGGACGGGGCGACGTGCGTTGGCTCCGCTACGACAGCGGGGTTCGGGGGCCTCCCGGTCGCGTGTCAGGTGGGCCCGCTCTCTGCATGCCTGTGACTTGTTTCCCGCCCCTCCCTCCTCCCACCTGCTCCTTCCCCTGCCCGGGGGCGGGGGGCCCAGGCTGCTTCACACAAGGCCGGGAAGTGGACGGGCGGCCTCAGGAAATGGGCAGAACGAATATCCTGAACCCCTTCCCCTGCTCGGTCCGCCAGGGGACCCTTTCTTCGCACGGACCGCACTGAGCTCGCTCCCCCAGCGCTTGGTGAACAGCAAGACGCTGTGTGTCTTTACCTCCCTCAGGCCTCGAAGTGAATGCCACCTCCTCCGTGAGGCCTTCCAGGGCCCCCCGATCCAAAATGACGAGACTCGCTCAGGTCCTCCCTCTCCCCAGCACTCCCGCCTCTTCTCTTCCTCCTTTATTTTTCTGTGATACTCATCACCAGCACAGTTAAAATGGTCATGGATTTATCATCTTGATGTTCTGTCTCCCCAACTAAAATGGGGGTGCGGATTGGCCTGCTCCCGCCACGGCAGGTCCCCAGCACCCAGGACAGAGCTGCAGCAGACATTTACTCCTGCCCTTGTTGCACGTAGCTCCATCCTCCCTGAAGAGCGTGGGTCCCGGCCCGGGCCCCCCTGCCCGAGCGCCCTCCGGCTCGCTAACGCTCAACGGACACGTACGAGGACAGACAACCGCGTGAACGAGCAAGTGAACGCAGCGTTCGCTCTCCGTGGGGAGAAAAGGGAATCATTACATCATGGACTAAGGTCTCAAGGGGCTCATGGCCCCCCGAGGACCCTGGACCAGAGACATGTGACCCAGGACAATCCAACGGTCAGGTCCACGGCCATGCCCACGTGACGACTGCAGCACAGATGAAACGAGCTACAGATTACGGGCAAGTGTCCCTCGCGTGTGCCGGAGCTCCGCCCTCTCCCTCCCACCCAGGACAGCAGCAGGAAACAGGGGTCCAAGAGACTGAGCTTGGCATTCCCACGGGGGCATCACCTTGTTTTGTGAAGTAATTTTTCCTAAAGGTGAGCAACACTTTCACGGTGATTAGTAATCAATACTTACGCAACCCCTGCCTCTTGGCAGCGTTCCAGAAGGCCCTTCTCCGCCTTGTGAAGCTGCTTGTCTGGAAGGCAGGATGAAGAACGTCACTCAGAAAGTGAGAAAAGCTGCTCGGGGCCTGTTAGAATGGTCTGGAACGAGCGACTGGAAACCCCAGGGCTGGTACAGAACAAAACCGCACGTCGTTCGGCGGCTGCCTTCCGCTCCGGAGGGGCGGCTGCGGTTCTCTGCCTGTTCCCCCGCGTCCCGCTGGCCCAGGCCCTCGTGCAAACCTGTGACGTCAAGGGTTTTGACTAAATAAATAAATCACTGATGGAGAACTGAACTGCAGAGCAAAAGAGTAACGGCTTCGTAACTAGCCCGAGTACCAGAGAAAGGCCCCGAAACCTCTGCAGCTCCTAACTCGTTCTTCAAGCCGCCGCCGGCACCTCCCTCTGCAGTCTTTCTGACCCCCCACCCCGCCGCCCCAAACCTCAGTGCCGCCCCTCGGTCACATGGCACTGTGTGGGTGGCCTCCTCAAGATCCGCGGCCTTTTCGCCGCGAGGCGGCCCTTCCGTTTCCACTCCGGCGTCTTCTCGTCCCTGACCTCTGCCGCCGCCTCGGGCTTGCTGCTCCCTTACGAGCCCCCACGAACCCGTGTCCTTCCAGGGCGCCTCCCCGGCGGCAGCGACTCGCTCGTCTCCGTGAACACGTGGTCGGAGGCTGTTGTCCCCCTGCTACCGGAGTTCCCCGTAATTCTGCCCGCCGCGCAGTCCCCTCGGCAGCGCAGGGCCCCGCCACAGCAGGGGCGCCATCGATCTTTCTTAATTAGAAAAATAAATGAACTGTACGCGACTCGCGAGCGCATAGCAGCGTCCTTCATCGCTCGTGACCTGTGGTTTAACACCCGGCACGTGACTGCTCACCACGGATTAGACTGTCTTTCCCTGAAAGCTGCGTCTGTCTGCACGCTGCGGTGCGCACCCCTGGGCGGCGGGACAAGGCAGGGGCCCCATGGGGAACTGGACGCACCTTTAAAAGTTCGTCCCAGCTTCCTGTTTTTGGCCTTCGCCTTTGTTTGGAAGAATTTTTTTTTTTCACACGATGAAACTCTTTTTTAATGGATACGAATTTAAACCGCCACAAGGCGTTCTGCCTTGACAAAGAACCGGTGGTGCGGCCTTTGAAACCGCCTGAAATAGGTTAACGGCCCTCTGCCACTTGGACAAAAATGTATTCTTATTGGGATGAAACAGCATGTTCCAGACCTAAAGGAAAAAATAACCCTGCCAGAGCGGGCAGCCGGGCCGGCCCGATTTGTTCAGCGAGGACGGGTGACGACAGCCGCGCGGAGGCTGCCGCGGGCGCCATGCAGGCCCCGCAGGACGCTCCCGGCAGAGCACAGGTCATTATTCAGGGCGCTCTGACTTCATCTGGGCGGTGTTCGTTGAGCATGTAATTTTTTTAAAGAAGAAAACAACTTCCGGTGGCCGTTCGGTAACTCTTGGGCCCCACAAAGGACGGACGCAGGGCACAGAGTCCCTTTATCATGCCGCTGTCACCTCTCCTCCCACCTGGCCAAGCAGCTGCATCCATGCGGCCCAAGACCAGCTGTCAACGGCCACGTTTGCACCTTCTCCCAGGGCTGCACACAGGGCCGGCCCCGCAGCTCGCTGCCCTTGTGCCCCCGCTGCCACGCGGAGCTGGCTTCCCTTCCGGGACCCTCTGGCATGCAGGCTGCTGGCACTAGACGCTCCGCGTGTGCACGCACGGGCACCCCCTCCCCTACGGTGGCCACAGCCCAGGATCAGACGGGCTGGGCATCAGGCTGATGGGGAGGGGCAGGGCCGGTGGCCATGCAGGATCTGCTTCCACGTCCCTTCTGCTGTCAGAGGGAAGCGGATTGCGTGGCTTCCCGGGGTCCCTTCCAGCACAGAGACTCTGCCGTGGGCGAGAACGCTGCTGGAGTGTCAAGCCTGTGTTTCTTTGTGTGTCCTTGTTCCAAGTAGTTACCCGTCTCCTTGGTGCGGTGGTTTGACAAGCATGTACCTTCCGATTGGTCAGCTCTGCCCGACCCCGAGAGCACCTCCCATGTGACGGCGGCTCACGCGGGGAAAACGAGACAACGGCCGCCATCCCCCCAGGCCATTGAACCAAACACACCGATGGAGTGTCCAGAGCCATAGTGAGTGTGCACGGGCAGGGCACTCTTCTTGGTCCTTAGGCCAGCGCCTCGCTTCCGGGCACCAACCACCACCAGGGGACAGAGAACTGTGTCCGGGGCAGGGGCCCAAGATGGCAGCTGACTCCAAACCACGTGCGCGCCGGTTCCCGCGCTGTGCCCGCTGTGAGGAAGGAGACTTCCCCAGGGCACGTGGCCGGAAACACGCAACGGCCAACGGCGGGGGTGCCGGCCATCAACGGCGGCGCCCCTAAATGTGAGAGCCTGGAGTCATTCTGTGTCGGTCACAGTGTCATGTGAATGTACTTAGATAGGACAGTTTTATCTAAAATAGAAGTCTCTTAACAATGTCTTGGCCTCTTCAACAACATAATTATCAAATTTAAAAAGAAATTATTTTGTATAGGCAGTGGCGTATCCATGGGTCCTAAATTCTAGGTTTTCAAACTTTAAAATGGCTTTCAAAATTCTGACCATGGGCGGGCATAGGGAGCGGAACAAATTCCTGCTCTCCCATTGAAAAGGGTTCCTGCGCAAGGCATCTCGGTGAGCGTAAATGCCCAGCCACCCTCGGCCGCGGGAGACTGCGAGCCTTTCCCGGTTCTCTCTGGAAAGCGCTGAGGGGCGGGATTGGAGATCGAATCCCTAACGTCTCTTCTCTTTGTGATCCAGACCACGCAAGACTGAAGAGCAGAGACAGGACCATCGAGCGGCTTGCCCAGAATTGGTCACGAGAAGCCCCGATGTTTTCTGCCACCAATGAGAAACACTGAAACCTGAATAAAAGGTCCAACGAGACGTGCCCAGCAGCGCACCGGCGACGAGGCCCCGCTCCACCGGCTCCCGGGAGCCGATCAATAGAAAACAAACTGAGAGTCCTGAGCGACCGGAAGGGGAAAAGACCCCCCCAGATTCACAGTGCAGGAAAGGAAAACGGTGTTGGCGAATAATGAATAGGAAGTCAGTCCCCATGACCCCAAGCAAAGAAAAACCAAACCCATTTGTACATAACTGTTTTACTGCTTGTTTGGAGCAGCTGCGAGCTCCCTCTGGATTCAGGGGGAAAGGACGGTGGGCCCCTCTTTCCTCATTTAAAGCCCTGCTCGGCCAATACAGATCCCTTTGCTTGTAACTGAATTTCCTCTTCAGTCTTCCAAGATGGAAACCGCGTCACCAGCAGGACATACCGCTAACTGCTTTTGGGATGTCCCGGCCACAGTGCAAGGACAGTGAGCTGGACGCAGCGCGCCGATTCAGGCCCTGGTACGGACATGGTGTCTGAACCTGTAAAGTCTTTGTGGCCTTCCAGGCGGGTTCATTGACGTTATTGCATTTGAGCTTCTCAACAAGCTTGTGAGAGAGAAGAGGCAGGTGGCACAGCCCATACTGGGGAGAGAGGGGACCCAAACATCCCCAACTCGGCCATCAGCCTGAGCGTGTCAACGCATGCAGAGCTGGAGTGCGGCCCACAGCCCCGAGCTCCCTGCCTACGGGTCTCTCTTCGGCGCCGGAGCTGACAGGCACCCAAGTTCTCTCCACTTTCTCCTCCGCACGAAAATGACGCGTGCCTTTCACATTAGCTTTAAAATGAACGATGGCGACTTAAAGAGTCACTACCTTCACCTGGTCAAAACAAAGGGGAGTGAGTTGTGGGGACGGGCTGTTTCTGTAGGTCCCTCCCACGGGGGCAAACGCCAGACTCCGGTCTGGTCTTCATGCAACGATTGCACACGGCAGCTTGGGTCACCGCCAATGACCTAAAATCAGTACTTCGGTAGCAACCGGTCCGCAGGAGGCCAAGGAGTCTCAGTGTCAGGCATGGGCTCAGCAGGGCACCTGGAGGAAGTGAGGTCCGAAGATGACTCCGGTAAAGTTAAGGCCTCAGAGGAACCCAGCGGGTCCTGCTGGAAGAAGGGGCCGCCAGGGGCACATTTGCGGATGGGAGGCGCCGCCTGGGTGCGCGAGGGGCCCGCTGCTTGGAAGGACCGCGCCGCTTCTCTCAGGTGGAAGCTGCCGGCCCGGGACCACCCTCGGTGCTGCCCAGTCTTCCTTTATGTGTCTAAGGGAAGCTGGGTGATCACGCGGAATTTGGTGGGGAAAGGGTAGCCACTCGTGGAAAAATCAACACAGGGTGGGTCAACCAAACACGTCTGGATTAAATCTGGTCCGCGTGTCAGGTTCACTGTGTAGGCTGACAGTTCTCAACCTCCAATGTCGACCTAAAGCTTCCCATTGAAGCCACAAGAAGCCCTTCATCTCCTGTGAGCGCCTCCCCATGTGCATCTGATCGCGCAAAATGTGCCCGAAGAGCGGACCCCGGGCCCTAGGAGCAGACACGAGTCTCCGCACTCGCTGGGGTGGGAGCAGGGAAGCGGCCAGCACCTCGCCTCCTATCCGCTTCTTATTTCCCGAAAACCCTTGGGTGTGTCTTAAAAAGTCATGCAATGTTTGCCTTCCGATTCACAATGCATCTGGGTCGTTCCTTTTAATATCAAAACGATGGTTTTCACCCCAAATCTCCTAGTAAAAAATTGGCCCTCCAGGAAAACATCCCGCTTTTATCCAAACCTCTGAGCGCCGTCCAACAAGCTCAGCCCAGATTAACGGGGCTCCCCCCGGGCGTCACCCTTCTGCCTTCTGCCCTTCTGGCGCCGGAAGCTGCGGCTCCAGCTCCATCGAGGGCAGGGGCCGCGGGGGCCTGAGCAGAGAGACCCGTGTCCAGGAGCCTCGGGCTCGCTCAGGTGGCACCTGCTGGCTTCGCTCAATCTGACAACGCCCCGACCACTGTCAGAAGCTCCGGCCGGATGTCCGGGCCTCCTGGGGCCCCGCCACACCCAACACCTAGAACAACAACTCGCGTTCCCCTCGGCGTGAAGGTGGCAAAGCTTCCTTTCTCCAGAATTGCCTCACTCCACGTTCATGTTCAACGCTGACTTACTCAGGCCGCACCGGGACCCATTGAACTACGAAATGTCCTTAATACCTGGAAGGGCACTTGCGTCTACGCAGCAGGTCTCTAACATGGCAGATTAAGGGCCTGCAAGCACATACATGAATCACATGGACGTGTATGGACACATGCATTATACTTGAATACGTGGCAGAGCCTAAAAACTTGTCTACGCCTCCCGCGCCGCCGGAGAGCACAGTGAGACAGCGCATGTGGAGCCCGACCAGCCCCGGACGCGGGGCGAGCGCCTGCGTGTGCTCGCGGGGCCGTTCGCCACTGGGGGCCTGGGGAGGCCGGGACGCTCTCCCAGACCCGGGTCACAGAAATATGAACGAAGACGACTTCTCTCTGGCCGCGCTCCAACTGGGGGCTCCTCGGAGCCACTTGGCCCGTCCCCCCGCCCACAGGGGTCCTTCGGGTGCCACGCGCTCCTGACTGGAGGGAATGTCCCTGCCGGAGGCTAAAGGCCACTCACGGCGCTCGCGGCCCCTGAGCCGGCTCCGTCACACCTCGGCCGGACCACACGCTGTCGGGCCTCGGTTGGCCGGGGCGAAGGGCGGGAACAAGAACACCTTATGCAATTTCACCTGCAGCTTCCTTTGCTGACCTCCTTTCTCCTCTTTTTAGAGCCAGATTCCTCAGTTGTTCTCCTTCTTCCCTCTCCTGTCATTTCCAGCTGATTCCGCCCAAGGCTGTGTTGTCTGAATAATGAATTAAATGCTGTTCAATGTGGAAAGTACCTCACACTAGCCAACACGTCAGATGATCCAGAAATGTCAGCTATTAATATCGTTAGCAGGCACTGTCTAATGAGCTGCTTAATAAAAGATCGCCAACGGCACAGGCCCGCGCCGACTCCACGGCTGCATGCGTGTTCTGTGATGGAGCCTACGCGCTGTAGCGTGAGAGGGTCTCAGGATGTTTCTCTCGAAGAGTCAATTACCGATTGCTCTCCGCCTGTTCTCGTTTTCATTGGAGAGTGGAGATCTGGTTAATTATTTTCTAGCTATAATTAGCGTAGCACCTTGCAGCACACAGCCAAGTGACGCCCCCACCCCAGGCTTTTAGACCCATAGACTCTGATGTAGATTTTTTTCCCAGAGAGAAGCAGAGAACGAGTTTTACTTAAAATGTCATACTTGCATATCATAGTCTGTGGGCCACGTTTCTTATCGATAAATCCTGACAAAGGCTGGCGCCGACTCCTCCATCCGAACTTGACTCGGACAGATCAGGGCCTCCTTGGGCACATCAGCGGGCACAGGGAGAAACAGCTGCATCCCAGGGGTGCTTGCCTGGAAAGGGCAGCGAAAAAGGGCCTTCGGGAAGCCCTGCGCCAGACCGCAAGCTCCTCCGGGCTGACCGACAGCAGCCCACGTGCCGGAAGCCCCCTCCGCCTTCCTCGGCCTTTCTGGGCCCCCTCCCCACGGAGCCGGCAGGGAGGGTCTCCTCTCAGCCCCGTGCGTGGCCGTTTCTCAATTCTTCTGTTTCTAGCAGCTTGCGCCGTTGCCTCCACTGCACGGCGTTGTGCATGGGGTCACTGGACTGCAGCTGGTTTATTCAGGTGCCCCAGACCCGGCTCTGCCTGAAGCTCTAGGAGGGCAGACTCTGCGTCTCCCCACCAAGGGCACCCCTGCACAGTCTCCGTGCCGGGTGGGTCCTCAGTGAACACATGCAGCTTAGCCGCTGGGAGGGAGGGAGAGAGGGAGGGGTTAACAAGGAGATCTAAGAATTTTTTTAAATCCCTTTTGTCTGTCCTCCAGGAGCTCACGGCCTCCCTGGCTGGAGAGAAACCCGTCTGCGCACACCGGGCGGCTGCAGAAGGGGGTCTGCAGAAGGGGGTCTGCAGCTGCGGGCACAGGGTCCGGCTCCCGCAGGGAGCGCTGGGGAGTCAAGGCCGAGGTCTGCGGGGCTGCGGGGCTCCGAGGAGGCTTTCGCTTTATTTTCAAAGGCGCCTCCTCACTGTTGCTGTCCTCGTTGCCGCTCGGCCCCGAAGTGGGGAACTGATCGGACAAGCACCACCCCTTGGTTCTCCGCCTCACGTCGCGCGTCTGCCATTGGCAGTTAGCGGCTCCCGACAGGAACAGCACCGGGAGATTCTTAAAGCCTAGTATCCGCCGCGTATCGGGCCCTGGCTCGGGAGCTGAACGTGAGTCGCTTACTGCTGTCCTTGGGGAAGCCACCGTGAGGACAGCCACGCTCTGGACAAGAGAGCTGACACAGAGGCACGCGCACCTCACTCCCGTGAGGAAGGATGGGCAGAGCCCCCCGGGGCTCCGCGGGCTTCCCTCTGTTCTCTGCCCTCCGCTCTCCTTTCAATTCCATCCCCTGCCAGCTCTTCAGGGCACGGCCCCGGAGAGCCCCAAAGGAGCTTCGGGGACGAGCTGCGGAAGCCGGTGCCGCTGGTGTCACCGGCATCTGAGCTGAGGTCACCCTGCTTCGCCGACAGGGAAAAGCCTGTGCAGGCACCAGGATCTGCAGGAACGCTGTCCCTCTCTGCGCGTGCGAGGCCACCCGGGGTCTGGCCAGGCCGGCGACGAAGAGCTGACGCCCCAGCCAGTTCGGGGAGAGCCGCGAACGGCCAGCCGGGCACAGGGGCCGGCGTCGCAGACAGTGACGTTCCGAGTTCATGCGCCCCCCAGGATGGCCTGGGGAGGGAGCGGACGCCGAGGGTCACAGGACTGAGCTACGCCGGTCCCATGACCGTGCGCAGGCTGCCACCCAGGCCCCCGCTTGGAGCCCTTCCCCGCAGCCCCGCCCCCGCCCCCGGCCCCCGGCGCCTGTGACTAAGGCCTCTCCCTGCCGCCCGTCCCCGGTCAGAACCGCCGACACCCCCACGGGTTAGCGCGGCGGCCGCTGTTGGGACGCTCGGTTCTCAGTGAAAGCGCACACTTTCGAAAGCCTTTGACCTACTCATTTCATCCTTAGAAATGACCAAAGCAAACCACCAGATACAGGAGCGATGGGATGCAGGGTGCTCCGTGATAACAAAGAGAAGAAGGGAAAAGAAGGCAGGAAGGTGCGGATGGAAGACAGACAACTTCCGAAGGTAACCTGCGCGCCCCACGGCAGGCGAGCACACTGCAGCGCCCCGAAGGCTGGGCGGGGGGTTCAAGCTTCAGGGGGCGAAGAAAACACTGCATTTGGTCAAAGCCAGCAGCTTATTTTTAATGAACGGAGTAAAAAGGAAGTAGGAGGAGACGGAGTGCAATGGAATAGAAAATACCGGAGGGCTTCCCGCGGCACGAGGGCGCGAACTGCCTTGTGAGACCGTTATTTCTAGGGAAACATGTATGTGTATGCATTAGGGTGTGCACATCTATGTATGTATGCCACGCACAACATCGAATATATCTCTTAGTGCGGGGCATGGTTCAAAAATGTGAAATGTGCTGGCCTCCGTTATTATTCATTCACTAGATTTCCTTGCGAGAAAGCCTAGCTAATGTTTATAACAATGTTAAGGGAAAAGTAGGTCACAGAATGGTACTGACGTTAGGGGTGAAAGTTTAGAAAACGTGTATTTTCTGTATGTAAGAGGCAGGCAAGACAGGAGCGAAAAACGAGAGAGGAGCTGCCCGTAGAGATGCGTGCGGTGGGCTCCCCCTGAGTTAGTCTCCATTTCTGGTCTGAGACGAACAGATCTTTTCTGCAATTAACTCCAGCCCACACTTGCCTCAGACTCGGTCAATAACGCTAGTAAATAAAACAAATCAAAATGCACACCAAGCAAGCGAGAGGCTAATCTACCACGGAGCTTACAAGTAAACTGAGAACACAAGGTGCACGCAAGGTGTCTGGTGGGCGGGACATTGCTCAGGCGGGGACCGCGTTTTCCAAGACACGTCTGTGCAGGGAGAGGTGACGGAGTCAGCAGCTGTCCGTTGACACCTTCGCTGCACAAGAGTCAACAAAAGGTAAAACCGCTGGTGGTTACTTACCAACGAGGCAAGAAGAGCTGCCCGAGAGGCTCTTGAAGGGGTCAGGTGTTTGTCTTCAGCCCCTTCTAGTACCTCCTTTCCATTTACCATTTTCTTCCTTGATTTTGCTTAAAATCGACCATGCTTTATAGAGAAATTTTAAGCGATCAACAAAGAGCTACCCCAGGGAGTCTGGGGTCACAGAAGAGGCTAAGCTTGGGGTCTGATGGGGAAGGAGAGGGAGCGGGGACCAGGGGGTGAGGGAGCTGTGACCGGCCACAGCAGCACCCGCTGGGGAGGGCACAGCAGCGGGCTCCAGGTTCCTTCGCCTCCTCCCCGCCTCCACCCATACAGCGAGGACAAGCTGCACAGTCATGCATTAAGCCTCCAGGCGTTTGCCAACAACCCACGTGACTTCAAGGCTCTGACGGCGCCCACCAGCCCGCAGAACCGGGATCGGTCTCGCCTGTCGATCAGTCCCCCGCTCACTGCCTGCCACTCTGCATAGAAGGCCATGACTGGCAATACTTGCAGCGCTGAGCATCCGTCCCCTCAGCCCCAGGCAGAGCTGTCATTGCTTTCAGGGAACTTAGATAATATTGAGGAAGAAACACAAGAGACAAGAACAAAAAGAGGGGAAGTTCAGGTCAGATCCCAGCAATGAAGGGAAGGCGAAGGAAGACCGAGGTGCGTAGAGGTGAGAGGCACCGCGTCAGCTGCGGCGGGCACGCGGCGTCTTTGGGGAGGCGCTGGTTTGGATGAGCAAGGTGCAGGTCCCCAGAGTGGGGCTGGGCGGGTGCGCACCCTGAGGCGCAGAAACGGGCTTTCCTAACGCAGGAGCTTGGGCGCACAGCCTAACCCCGCACAGAGCTGCGGTCGGCGCCTGGCCAGCAATGTGCACCTGGCCGTTGCTGAACGTCAGAGTGAGAGGGACAGGCGCGAGGGCCGCCGGAAGTTTCACCTGGCGGTGGGGTGGGGTGTTTGTTTTCAATTTTCCCTGGAGGAAGCGAATCATTGGCCCTAAAACACCTTTTCTTCTGCTCAGATGTAACTTCTGACGAGGCTTGGGATGAACCGGGTGCCCTGAACATACCGTGTGGACCAAATCGGGGGAAGCCAGAGTGGAGGCTTCGGTAGAAGCTCAGCAGGGAGGAAAGACCCTGAGCTGGGGGCTGAGAGCTGGGTCCCAGCTGGTCCCAGCAGGAAAATCTCTTCAACGATTTGCAGCTCTGCCCCCCACACACACGAAGGACAAGTGGGCACCCGCGGCCCCCAGGGCCTTCTTCTCATCTACGGTGCACACGGGGCAGAGGGAGGGGCTCCGGGCCAGGATGCGGCGCGGACACCGCAGACATCGCGGACACCGATCGGCCGTGGGGATTCGCCGGTGTGGGAGCTGGTCGCTCTGGGGCAGACAGGCCCCCCCACCCCGTACACCTGCCCTCCCTCTCCCTCCCTCTGCATCTCCTCTGTGATAAATAAAACAAGATTTGTACACACCCGTACCCAGGGTCAGAGACTACATCAAGTTCTTTTCTGGGTTTTTTTCTCTCAGAAAAATACAAATCCCACCCATGAGCAACTTCGCTTTACACATCACCTCCCTCCTTGCATTTCGGGAGATGCAATAAACAGGTTTTTCTCTAAAATGGCATCAAGACAGTCCCATTCTACGCTTTAAAAATTATGCGAGCACGTGTACCCCCATTCGATTGGATAGTGGGAGGGCTTTTCCTCTGTCTTGAGGAAGGAGAGAAGATAGTGAGTCCAGGTTGATACAAATAATGTTTGAAACACAATGTCATTCTCCTCCCTACAAATACCGACCGTAAGTGTTGTCAGCCAGACCTCGTTTCTCCGCCTTGTGACGGTGAGACATTGATGGCTGCAATGCCAGCCCCCTTGGTTTCCTGCTACCGTTGTCCAGGGCCCCAGGCCACCGCGTCGTGGTCCCAGACGCACATTGGCACAGGGCCATCGTCCCAAATAACGTAGTTTTTAATTGAGTGGAAAAGGAAATAGAAAATCAATTCTGAAGTTCGAGGACCTGAAAATAGTCTCCCCTAAAAGGATGCTCATTTACTCACTGGAAGCTAAGATGACCTTGTGTTGGACTTCGCCCCAAGAAACACAGTTTGGGGACCCCGTGGTCGGACTCCCTGCCTGCGAAGCGTCTGTGTACCGGCTGGAGAATCCTGTGTATCTCGACCTAAAATCTTGTTTTAAAAATCAGGAGGGAACGTTTTAATTGCTTGGCCACTGGAAGTCCACATCTAATGCCCACTGGCCTGCCTCTAAAAGGCTGTTTCCTGTAACACAGCACATGAAACGCACTGACTGAGAGGCGAAGAACCTTCGTTTGGGTCCCTGTTGAGCTGGGAACTGTGTGATTCTGAATCAATCATTTCATTCCTTTGGGCCTCATTTTCTCACATCAGTAAAACCACTTTATGATCCCATGAGATGAATCGTTAAACACGTCTTAATAAAAATATATATTTTACATGGGTTTCATTTAAAATTTGGAGACAGCACAAATCTCTGCTGCATAACACAGTACCCACTATCGACCTGCGGCTATTTTCATTTAAAATGATTAAAAATAAAGACTACATCCCGTGCCTGGGTGGAACGAGCCACATTCCACATGCTCAGGAAATCGTGTGTGGCCCGCGGGCCAGTGGTCACTCTACCGGACAGCACAGACACCAGACTTTCTGTCGTCCCCACGAGTTCTCGTGGGCAGCGCCGGCGCACAGCGACGGGAAAAACTGGGCTGTATTCGCTTGTTCCTTCCATTGCAGTCAACGTTCAGTGTTGTGTTACCTTCAGGCGCACAGCGTAGCGGTTGGACGCTCGCGTACCCTACCAAGTGATCCCCCAAACAAGCCCAGCACCCACCGGGGGCCATACGTCGTCACTACACTGTTATTGACTATATTCCCTGAGCTATACTTTAATCCCCACCATTACGTCCTCCAGGTGGTATTAACTTTCCTTGGCCTTCAAAGGAATATTTCTTTCATTCTTTCTACTGATTATCCCAAGAGCTATCAGTCTGTCCATTAACACTCGGGGTACGATTTTCAACCAGTTACCAACCTGCCTGTTCTGTACCATGAGCCCAACGACCTTCTCTATCTTAGTTATAAGAACGTCCCGTGATGTGAAGTGCCCCGCTGTGACGCGCACGTGACCTGTGTCTGCGGCGCCAGACCTCTGAACCCTGCGGAAGGAAACGGGAGAGAGGTGCTTTCTCCGCCCACGCTCACTCATTATTAAACCCAGGCTGGGCCCGTGCCGCCTTTTCTAAGCTTGAGCCAGCCCTTCCTGGAACGGCCACCGTCTCATCCAGACCTGCGTCCTGCTGATCTGTCTCCTTTCAATTAACAATAATCAGGACTATAGAGGGTCCTCTTCCGCGTCTCGTGTCTCTCTGCCTCCCAGGACCCATCAAAGACCGCTGACCGTGGCCCGGCCATCTCTTTGTGCCCGTGAGCACGATGTGTGCCTCCCGATCATTTCAACCCGGTCAGAGGGACGCGGTCCCCGTGGCTGTCAGCTTCCTTCCCCGAGAAGGTTCTGCTTGTTCAAGTTTGAAAAAACATTCCCTGGCAGCTTCCTCTCTTCTCCCTGTTAGTTTAACTTGTCCTCATTTTTTCTGTAGTGTGGTGCCATTACACGTCCCTTCTGTACTCTTTTTGAAACACAACTGTAGACAGAATTGTGTTCATTTTATTCTTAGAACTCTTTTTTGGCAGCCTTCAGTAACTCTTAGTTTCTAGCCTATCTGCCAGGCCAATGAGAGCTCTCCTTAGCCAATGAGCTTGGGCTTGTTAAGAACTTTGGCTGTAAGAAGCAGACGCTCACTTGAGCTAATTCTTTTCTTTAAACTAATAGACTTTTATTTTTATTTTTTTGATCATTATTCTGTTACAGTTGTCCCAATTCCCCCCCCCCGGCCCTCTTCCACCCAGCCCCCACCCCCACAATCAGTCAGCACTTATGAATAAATGTGACCAAGGAGGTAAAAGACCTGAACTCAGAAAACTACAGAACACTGAAGAAAGAAACTGAGGAAGATACAAATAAATGGAAGCATATACCATGTTCATGGACTGGAGGAATTAACATCCTCAAAATATGTATACTACTCAAAGCAATCTGCAGATTTAATAAGCAATGGAATGCTGATTAAAATACCAACGGCATGTTTCACAGATCTAGAACGAATATTTCAAAAATTTAGATGGAACCAAAAAACACCATGAATAGCCTTAGCAATCTTGAGAATGGAGAACAAAGTTGGAGGGATCACGATACCTGATATTAAACTATCCGACAAGACCACTGTAATCAAAACAGCCTGGTACTGGTGCAAGAACGGACACATACATCCGTGGAACAGAACAGAGAGCCCAAAATAAACCCATGTCTCCATGGTCAATTAACACTTGACCCCGGGGGCAGAAGCACACGGTGGAAAAAATACCCTCTTCAATAACTGGTGTTGGGAGACCTGGACTGGAACGTGCAAAAAAAAATGGAACTAGCCCACCAACTGATACCATACACCAGAATAAGCTCAAATGGATAAAAGACTTAAACCTAAGCCATGACACCATAAAAGTCCTAGAGAAAAACATAGGCAGGAAAATTTCCGATATCCCATGCACCAGTGTTTTTGCTGATATTTCTCCCAGGGCCAGGGAAATAAAGGAACAAATAAACACACGGGACCACATGGGAGCTAATTCTCACCGCGGGACGAGCCCGCCCAGGCAAGGCACGAACGCAGCCGCTCCTGGGGAAGGTCTGAACGAGGTGGGGCCGGGGGGATGGTTGGGGTGGGGCTCAGGGAGGGCCGCGGCACTCGCGGCTGGCAGAGCTCACGGTGGGAGTCAGGTAGAAAAAAAACTAAGCGGAAAAGATACATTTGCACTCATACTCCTGAAAAGATTTTTTTTCAGCCCTGTCACTATCAAGAACGGCTCGGTGACAGCAGCAGCCCCTACCCACCTTCAGTGTCACGTGCGTGCAGACACCAGTCTCTGGTATTCTTCCCTACAATGGCACCTCGACTTAATTCCGGGTCTTGGGGAAGAACAAACCTACAATAGGGTTAGGAACCCACTGTTTCCAAAAAAAAAATTGAAGATTGTATCCAAGAATTCCAGAGGACAAAGGAGCCCACTTAGAGGTCTCTCACAGATGAAGTTGTGTCTATTGGAGCTAATGATAATAATTAATTGGAACAAGTTGAATGTATGAAAGGCCGTGAGCCCATCAGGACGCTCGAAAGAGAAAAATTACTGTGCAGGAGACCAAAATGCAGTGATACAGCTCTAGAGTGAATATAATAGATTGTCGCACTCGTATTGACTTGAAAGAAAGGATACAGCCGGATGTTTTCTTCACCGGCGCAGCATGCGGCTGGCTGTCCGGGATGCGACGTGCCCGAGTCTCTGAGCGTCAGGAGAGGGGGAACCCACAGCGGGGACCCTAGGGCAGCCCCTGCGGCGAGTCCGGGCCGAACGAGCCCACGCGGCCCCCAGGCTCGGGCAGGCGGGGCTGAGCCTGCCGGAAATTAGCCCTCACAATAGCCCAACGTGATCGACACACTGAAGGTCCAAAGACGCAAGAAAATGACACATAATCGCATCTTTCCCTCCCAGGGAATGAAGCCTCTAATTATAACGAATTGTACTAATTATCACAAATTGTAATAAATACACATTTGACATTGAACAACAGCAAGGCAATGAGATGAGTCATAAACTTCATGCCATATAAAATTCAGAACACATCCTTTGCCAAAAAACAAATTGAGTCTCAGAACGTCAAAATCTGTAGGGGAAAGTGGGGATAGGCGTTCTGGGGCCACCAAGCAGCCCCTTCTGATGACGAGATTTGCAGCCTACACTTCCCTTTCTAGGTTGAGCGTAGCAGGTCAGGGAGCCCAGCGCTCCTTCCGGCAACAACTAATAAATGGCCACGTTAAGCACGAGAAACTACGTGAAACTGTACAGACAAGGAGGATTAGAGGGACTAAAATCCCGGCTAGAAGAGGGCTGTTTGCAGGTAAAGCAGGGCTCGCGGCACGTATTTTTCCTCCCAGGCATTCGCCGACTCGGAGCCCCAACCACGCGTCCAGGGGTGGCCGGGGCCCAGCTGCCCCTGCGGGGACAGAAATGAATGAACAGCCTTTCGTGGGCCTTGTGCGGGGGTGGGCCGGGAAGCTGGAGAGTGAAGAGGCCCCGCCTGCCTCTCAATAACATTCGTTCGATGCTGAAATTTCTGTGGGAAGTAAAGACAAGCCCAGACCCCCTGAGGGGCAGAGGGAAACCCCGTGGCGCTCACTGGGCGAGAAGCACCAGCGGGGGGCACGGCAAACGGAACTGGCAGGGGCGGACGTGTGCGTCCGCCCGCCCCTCCCTCCCCGGGGTGGCCCCGTGGCCCCTGCGGACCGGCTAAGACCAGCATGAGGGCCGGCCGCTGTAAATGCTCCATCCCAGCCCGGGCCCTGCCGGGGCGGGCGCCGCAGGAGCAGCTCGAACCCGCAGGCAGGGCTGGAGGCCGAAGGCCAGCCCGTGGGCAGGACGAGCCCACGCCTCAGTAAAAACTCGGGGCGCCGCAGGCTCAGGGAGTGTCCCTGGGTGGGAGTTCGGAGGGTTTTGAGCGTTGTCACAAGGCGTAGCCGGGGGACTGATGCTGCCCAGGATTCCGCAGGGAAAAGACAGCCTGGGCCTCCTGTTGGGGCCCACCCAGACCCTACCTTACACCCCTGTTCCCTTGGCTGGTTCTAACCTGTATCCCTCTGCTCGAATGAAACTCTAACCAGAAGCGGAGCCCCGCTCCCGAGCTGTGAGTTTCTCTATCAAAGCTGAGGGGCGTCGTGGGAACCCTCAGTTTGCAGCCAGCCAGCCAGGTGCTCTTGACGCTGTTTCTGTGTATTTTCTAGGGATGCTGGATGTATTCTATCACAGCGCGCTAGCGAACGCCTCTTCCCCAGTTCCCACTGGGGCTTTGGAACTGACCACGGCGAGAGTGTTTGTACGGCAGATGCTATGAACCAGGTCTTCACGCATTGTTTAGCTGATAGTGAAACGACTAATAATACCGATTTAACATCAAAGTTGATTGTTTATGTCTACAGTTATTGCATTGTGAACAACACAAAAAGCAGAGGACGTATGTCTCCGGCCTCTGTGTGAAAACCATTATCCAGGTCAGCAAAGAAATCGCTGATGCCACTGACAACAGAGTCGACGTGCAGCGCGCCCTCCCTGTGCCACCTTCTCATCGCTCCGTATTGCAAAAAGAACCAGCCCGCAACACTCACGCCAGAGCCACCCTCACGCATCAGCGGCAACCTCGGCGGCCGTGGACACAGGAATCCGGGGGGCGGTCGGGCGCAGACAGCGTTCAGCGAGCGTGGGCTGGCTGTGTGGACGCCGAGTCCTGTTCCTCGTGCGATCACTCGCCAGTTGCCTGCTACGGTCTCTCGGGTCAATGAAGCGGGTCGTAAATCTGTGTACGTACGTGCGCGCGCCCCTTTCTCCTGGAGAACCAGTTGTAATTCACTCACCTGCCCACTGCAGATTTGAGCATCATTTCCCTCCAAGAAACTGGTCTAGTCATTTATTTGACACATAATTGCACGGGAGTCTAGCTGCACAATGGGTTTTAATAATTTCTCTGCACGGAAGTGAGACAAGTAACACTGAGACGGTTAGTACCCTGTCAAGAGGTCAAGAGATGTACCAGAAATAGTAAAGAGAAAAGTTGTGGTGCGTCTGTGTGGGGTGTGCGGCGTGTGTGGGGTGTGGGGGGTGTGGCATGTGTGCCGTACGTGTGCCGTGTGTGTGGCATATGCATGTCTGGTGTGTGACGTGCGTTCCCAAGCAGCGCTGCCCTGAGCGCTGTGGTCCCTTGATGCAGCCCCCGATGGGGCCACGTTCTTACCGTTGTGGTGGCCCTTCGGGGAGCAGGACTCGGGAAAGGAGGGTTATTTGAGAGGCGAGAGGAGAGGGAGAGGGGCGCACGGTCTGGCAGCTCCGGCTGCTTTTGGAAGGACGGAGGAGGCCAGGAGACGAGGTGAAGCCCGGGGCCCGGAGCCTTGGGCCTGGAGGGCAGGTCATGGAAGGAGACTCTGGCGCTGGGAGAGGGAGGCAGGCGTGGAAGGAAGGGACCAAATGTAAACTCCCCCTTCTTTGCAGCTTCTTCTGCGGGCCTATTGTTAGGGATACAAATGTATCTCAGTGTCAGCCTTTCACAAATTACAAGACGGGGTGGGGGGGGTGCCTACTTATTCATAAGCTAAGCCATGGGACATGCGACTGGTGTTCAGAATGAGGACCCGAGAGCACGTGAAACCCGCAGAGACTAAGTCCTCCGATGACTGCGTTTAGTGTAATTTCAGTTCAAAGTAAGTTTCCCTTCATTCTCATTCTTGAAGAAGAGACAGTTCGTGTGGGATGGCTTCACCGGAGTTTTCAGCTAATTAAAATCGCCATCCCTGAAAGCTGAACAAAGCCCAGAATTACCTTTGAGATGCATGGGAGGCCTACGGCCGAACCGCCGTGAACGCGCCCGAGCCTGTCGAGGCCCCTGGGGAGGCCTGCGTGGCCCAGAAAGCTCCGCTCAGCGCCAGGCCCCGGGAGCCAGAAGAGCGCTTGCCACTGACCGGGTAACGCGGGGGCCTCGGCTGAATGAGTGAGCCTTGAGAGGCCCTTGCGAGCCGTCCTTCTTGCAGCTTCTCTGGAACTGGACACTCAGAGACGGGTCACTTTGTGGGGAGATGTGCTTATTAGCTGCTCCCTCTCCGCGCCCAGCCAAATCCCGCCCTCCTGCACCCTCCCCGGTTCCCCGGCACAGAGGAGATCGGACCTGCTTCCTCTCCCACCTGACCGCCCTCGGCCTTAAGCAACGGCGGAGCCCTCGTCCCCAGTCCGCACGCGCGGTGCGCGGGGATTACACTCATCTCTGTGCAGAATGCGTGGTTGGCCCACAATAGACATGAAACTCATGGTCAATTTTTGGGGTGGCTTCCTTCAGGCTTCTGGCTGCCTCAAAAATGGAGGGAACACATACTCAAATCCCACCCCAGGAGTTCTGAGGGCTTTGGGTTGGGTGAGGAATGGTTTCTAGTGGTTCTGAACACAAGACAACGGGAGCAGAGGACCGGCATGAATCACGAATGAAAAAGTATTCAAGACACTTCTCTTTCTAAAAGGTTGCGCCAGCCCTTCGCCCCCCTGTGCCCCTCCCAGTCCCCCAGGCGCGTCACCGAGAACCGGCCGGATTCCACGCCCCCAGTCGGCGCCGGGGAGGCAAGTTAGACGGATCTCACCACAGGCTGACCGAGGGCGGGCCACGGGCTCCTCCTGCGTGTCGGCGGGGTCTCGCGCAAAGCTCCGTGTGTCCCAGCAGGTGGGCACTTGACCTTCGCAGGACCATGGGAGGCTGAGCCACCAGGGAAGCCAGTGCCCTGAGGACCTCAGCGCCGGAGAGAGGACAGAGTCACAGGCGTGCGGGGGGTGCGGGGGGATTCAAAACAGACCTGCGGGAAAGGGGGGAGGGCGGCGAAAGAGAAGGGGGAGGCGGGGGAGGGAACACAATGGTGAGAAAGCGCAGAAACATGGAGACTCGGGGAGGGTGGAGAGAGACCAGATGTGGGGAGCGCCCAGGGGCTGAGCAACCAGTGGGGGAAACGGGGGCCGGGGCCTAAGGAAAGGCGGAGGCGCCTCCCGGAGGTGAACCCGGGGGCCTGCACCCTGTCCAGCCTTCCACACGGAGTCCGCCCCGGCAGCAGATGCGAGGAGGAGGAGGAAAGTTGCGAGTCCCAGGTCGCACAGACCCTTGGGAGGGCAGAAATCGGGACCCACAAAAATCATCTTTCCCATTACAGGTCAGAAGCCTGAGGCTTAGAGGGTGGAAGTGTCCCCACGCAGCAGGCAGCCTGTTTCCTTCTGCACACACACACGCGCGCACAGGCGCACACGCGCAGATGCACACCACACAATGCACGTTCACACACGTGTGCACACACAGCTGGAGCAGCCGTGAGCAAACCGCTTCCTGCAAAGAGACGGGTAGTGAACATTTCCGCCTTCGGGGCCCCCACTCGTTCCCGCGGCCCCTCCGCTCTGCGGGTCTGGCTCAAGGGCCGCCGCGATGTGGGAAACCGGGCCCGGCTGAGTGCCGATAAAGTTTTATTCACAAACACAGGCAATGGGCTGAATGCGGCCTCCGGCCCGGGCCTCAGTGTGCCGACTCTGGGCTAAAGAGCCAGCAGCTTCAGAAACTAGAGACCCATTGAGTAGAAGCCACAAAACCTCAGGTTTGGAAGGACCCTCACCCAGGAACAAACCTGCCTAAAGTCAAGCTTCCATGCTGTAAATTCGAAAAGAGAGAGGGAAAGGGAACAACTCGACTAGCAGAGAACATGAACCTACCATTCCAGTCACCTGCAGGTCCGACTGGTGCCGAAGCACAGTCTGGGGCGCGAGGGAAGGGGTCCCGTGCCGTGGACGCCCGCCTCCCGGCCCGGCGGGCCCCTCCCACCCCGCGGGCGCCGCGCCTGCGCGGCCATGTCCAGTGGCCTGTCTGAGCTGCCCTGCGACGCTCTCACTGCGGCCCCGTAATCACAGAACCCGGCGCCAGCTCAAGAAGGAGCAACGGCGCCCAAGGCGGGGGCGGGGAGTGAGAGGCAGCGGGGCCCCTGTGGAGGGTGGTGGCTCGCCAGGTGGAACCTCAGGGGTCACTGTGACCAACAACTGTCTCACCTCACCTCCGCGTGAGGTGCGAGGCCCGGACACCTCCTCCACTGCACTCGGTGCCTGAGACCCTCTGCGCCCCCTGCACAGTCCCCTGGGCCCATGACAAAACTGCCACCGTACAGCAAGTTGGTGACTTCAGGAGGTGACACTTTCCTTCTCTGAGCCACTGCACTGAGAATTATCCCCTCAGATGGAGCTCACATGGCTCTCACGCTGAAGCTGTGTGTGCAGGAACGGGTAACCCCCAAACCGGGAGCAACCGGGCCCCACCTGGCACCCCTCCCCTTTCCAACAGTCGCTGCCCTTGTGGTTGGGGGCAAGGGAGATGCGTGCCCCCCGGGGCAGGGGGTGCCCCCCAGCAGGTGTGCAGCCCCACGGGGCATGGAGGCAGAGCAAGGTGCTGACACACAGAGGCACTAACAAAGCAGAAAACAGCAGCCGAGGTGGCAGGCCTCGCCGCCCAGGGGAAGATGCCCGGGCCCGGGACTGGGCCACCCCGGGTAACCGGCCCTTCGCAGGGGAGCATGCGAGCCAGCTTGTTCCCTCTCCGGTCACCTGCGAAACTCTCCCCTCCCCTGCGGCTGGTTGCTGACACCCTGCTAACAGGAAGCAATGCCCTTGGTTCCCCAACTCCGTCCGGGGATTAGTAAGACTTAAAGGCGAGTGCTCATGATCTACGGCCACGTAAGCACCTGGGTAGCTGAGATCGTTCCTGAGACTGGCCCCTGGACAGTAAAGGGGAGCGAACACGCGCCCCTACAGAGTCTGGGTGCGTAAAATAACCTGGATCCATCCCCAGACTTGCCCGGGCTAGATGTATAAGAGAAGGGAAGGGAAGGAGAGGCGTGACCCCTGAAGGCAGGCGGTCCCTTCCCAGATGGTCTGGAAAAGCAGTCCAGTTTCCAGAACACAGGTGACGGACTGTGGATCCACTCCACAATCCAGCTCGGCGACGGTTCAATGCGGGTCCCGCCTACGTGCGCAAATGAAACCCCCTGCACCCTGCTAGGCACTCTGAGCCAGGAACAGCAGTCCCTGACCCTGCCCTGTCCCCACGCCCTGAAATAAAACCTCAGACACTCAACTTGAATGCCCCTGTTACACGTGCCTCCACGGACAGACAGCAGAAGTCTTTCTAGAATTCGCTCTAGACCCCTAGTCTCTGTCCCTGACCGCCACCCCAGCTTCTCCAGCTTCCTCTTCCCCAGAGACACTGAAAACCCCGCTGGCCTGCAAGCCCCACCCGACAGGATCAGAGCTCGCTGTACGGCAGGAGCTGAGCAAAGACCTGTGCCTGGCCAATCCCTGAACAAGCCCTGAGGAAAGCGCCGCTCAGCCGGGCTCGCGGAGAGAGGCTCCTCTGGGGGGCCGCTACAGGAAGCAGTCCCGGAATGACGACGGCAGCACCGACCTGCGAGGGGAACGGGAGGGACGCCCCGGTGTCGCCTGTGGGCATGGTGAGCGTGGGCCACAACAGGGGGCGCCGCCTCGGCCCTGAGACCAAACCGCACCCCCGCCTGCTTTTGTAAATACAGTTTTATTGTAACACGGCTCCGCCATGGATTTACACATTGTCTGCGGTGGTTCTCGCGTGGCGGCGGCAGAGCCCAGCCCCAGACACAGGGGCTGCACGGTCTGCAGGGCCTCACATGCTTCCCGTCCTGGCTTTTTGCAGGAGGGGTTTGCTGTGGTCTGAAGTAGAAGGCGCTGTCGCCGGGGTTCTCGAACCCCAGCAGGCACCGGAACCCCTGCAGGCCTTGTTAAAACCGAGACTGCCGAGTCCCCCGTACCCTCTGACTCAAAACACCCGGGCGAGGCGCGCGCAGAGTGAGGTCAGCGGCCGCACGCTGAGAGCCGTGCTCCAGGGCCGCACCGAGCAGGCGCACCAGGAAGGGCGATTTACGGGGGCGGGAACAGGAAAGGGCGGGGGGCTTAAAAGCCGTTTGTTTTCAGAGGGGAAGAAGGCACCTGGAGGGCTTACGCTGCCTGATCCCACCCTTCTGATAAAGTGGGTCACCCAGGCGGGGCCTCTCCTGGCAAGGGACGCAGCCCGGGGACGGGTCCTGACTCGGGGCTCTGGGCACACGGGGCGCGGGCGTGAGGTCTCAGCCCGAGACCGCACACCGGCTGCCACCGCCCCGGGGTGGGGGGGAGTTTCTTGGCCTGGGCCTTTGCCCAAAGCCCCTTGGAGTGCTGCTCTGTTCCGGATTCTAGAAGGAATCGGGCTTGTGTGTAAGAAACGGGTCAGAAACATGAGGCGAGGAGAGCTGCCTTCCCTGCAACCGCAACGGAGGACGTGAAGGGTGACTCGGAACATTGGGTGGCATTTTGAAACCACCACATCCAGACTAGAGGGAAGCAATAATATAGTTAAAACAAGAGCGAGTTCATTAAAATCTAATCATGCCCTCCTCATTTGTGTATTGAAATGGAAGCTGTGAGTGATGCCTTTAATTATCGTCCTGATGCTTTCGTCCCCGAGCAGTGTATTTAAAGGGACAGTATCATTTTCTTCTTACAGAGCTACTCCTGCTGAATTTGTAATGTAGACAAATAGAGGGTGACAGGAGTAAAACGGGTACCGCTCACCTGACCTTCACCTTAACGGACGGAAGGCAGATTGCTGGGTCAGGCCCAGCCGAGCCTGCGCAAGACGGACCGTCCTTCGCGGCAAAAGGGTCACAGGCTCACCTCTTTGGCACGGCCTGCACAGGAAGAACTCACGTCGTTAAAGACAAAGTGGACTCACGATCGAATGGGTGTCCACACCGAAAAGCAGCACCCACGTGACTTTCCTAGTCTCCTTCGACCTGCCTCTATAATTCAAAATATCCCAAACCCACTGCGGGATAAGGAACTACGATTCTCATTCACTAAGGCAAAGGGTCAGGAGCTGGCCCACAATGCAGTGGGCTGCCTTTCAAGTAGTGAAAAGCCCGTTGGAAAAAGCATTAAAGACAAAGGCGCGAGGGCAGCCGCAGACGCCGGGACCCTGGGTCCCAAGATGACTCTGACGGCCACGTCAACCTTCACGTGCTGCAGTCGCAGATCACAATTAACTAAACCCCGTTCCGCCTCTAAAGGTAGGTGCCAAAACAAAAAAAAAGTCTCCTGGTTTCAAATAGGCTAGGCATTTTTCCATATGCTTTTAAGAACTTATCTTAAACGTTCTGTAAACGTCTCTCTGACTTAAAATAAGGCATGGTCACCTTCGACCGCATGTGAGGGACTTCGGTGGTAGAATTGGGTTAGGGGACGGCCACCCCTCCGAACCAGGCCTGGGCGGCACAGGGCTGGGAGTCTGCACACCACTTCCATGTCTCTGCGTTTCCCCGGAGACATCCTGCTGGGTGCAGACTTCAAAAGGCACGGTCCTTGCTTACTGGAAAACGACCCTTTCAAGAGGTCGTCTAACATCATTGCGTAACCTTATCTCACTAAAAGACAGGTTTTTTTTTTAATATGTTCAAAATGTCGGCACGTACACTCGAAATAACCAATAATGGGTGAATAATGATTTTCAGCTGCCGAAAATGATGATGGGCCCATTTTATATTTCATCGTGTCTTTGAAGCTAATGACAACTACAGATGCTGGTGAATTACTTAATGCAAGATACATTACCCTGCAGCGGGCCCATATGTACCAGGACAGCTGCCAGTCTCCTGTGCCCAGCAGGTGTCTGCTGAGGGTCCGCGGCGTCCTGAGCCTTGGGCGCAGCAGACGGAAACGCTTCCCTCCCCCCGACTTGGGGGCGCCCCCGCAGAAGGCCACTTCCCCGTTACCGAGAACGGAAGCTGGGGCATGGGACCAACAGCAAAAATAACCACGAGAAGTGCCCCAGTTAATAACTACAGCCATGATTGTCACTATTATAAATTAATAAAGTGTCATAAATGCTTCCCCAGTAAGTTAGAGCATAACTGTGTAATATAATAGGTTAATAAGGAAAGAGAAGGACAAGTACTTGTATATATGCACATGTGGATAATTGCAGGTCTGTGTGAATTGCCAGGGTTATCTACGAAGCTGGCTTGAATGACATTTTCTTATTCTTGTTTATTGAGGGGTGTTTCTCCACGGAGAAAGTTGTTAATGGCGCGGGGGACTAAAAATGGGGGGATTCCCCGGCTCCGCCGGGACGGAGCCGCCCTGGACGTACCAGAGCAGACGCCTCGTCCTGGATATCTCAAAGCCACCTGACCTCTGATCCTTTAGCCAACCTGCCCAGCAGTGGAACCTTAAAGTGACCAGCGTGTATCTGTCCCAGTCATCATGTGTGACGGAGTGACTGTAAATGCACGCGACACGCCACACGTTCTGCGGGCACCAAACACGGTGGAGCTCCCCCAGGCGCCGGGACATTAGGATGGTCTGCCGGCTCATGCCAGGGGGCAGTTGTCACCGGGTTCCCAGGTCCCACCGGAAGATCAGATCCCGGGACCAACACCTCCAAGCTGGGGTCGAGTTTGAGTTTGGAGGGTCGGTCTTCTCATTTTTTTCCAGTGAGGCTCTAATCATGTGCATTGTTTCAGTAATGGGGGGGTGGTAGGGAACAGGAAGAGCTAAATACTGAGGAGGAGGGGCATAGCCACGACAGTGCATCAGCACCACATGCTCTTTAAAGCCACAAAATGCAAATAGACGTTGCTCGGTAAAAAAATAACCTCAATAACGAGGGCAACACCGTCACCACTTCACCCCGTATCTCTACGGCCAAGGGCGGGTGCCGAGGGCAGTAAATGAGTCCGCTGTGTTTCCGCCAACCCCAGCTCGTTTGTGCTGGAAAATGAGAATGTCCCTATGATTCGGACCAACTTTATTGAGTGTCCAGAAGTAACACTTGGCACACTCGAAGTCCGTCTCACGCACTGACGGCAGAAGGTAAATTTTGGGTACAGCAGAAATGCATGAGTCTCTCCTTGAGGAAAGCGGCGAAGCTGGACTGTCTCTCCCCCCACCCCACCCCCGCCCGCCCATGCCAGCCATTGGTGAGGTCAGCAAAGTCTCTGAAAGTGCAGGGGGCAGACGCCCTCTTTCTTCTCCATATGACGTCCTTGGAGTTTTAGATCTGCTCCAAATTCAGACGCCTACTGAAAATCGCCCTGCAGCTACCACTCAAACCGGTCCATTACCAGCGCCCGCCAGCAGGACCCGGTGCACCCTGACTGCGCAGGAGGGCGAGGGGCCAGGGGCCTTCGGAACCGCCAAAAGAATTCAGTTGCCCTGGTCCCTGGTACAGGGTATCTAGCGCCTGGCACGTCGTAGGTGCTCAGTAAGTGTTAATGAATCAGTGAACAGAGCTGTGCACTTAAAATTGAAGACCCCAGAATTTCACTGGGGGGCTCCCCACAAAAGAAAATCTGAGTTGCCTCCAGTGCAGCACATGTGGATGGTCACAAAGCCAACTCGCCAGCCTCTGCGGATCAGCACACGTGTATGGAAGCGCGGTGAGCAACATTAACTGAAAATGGCAGATTAATACATTTCTTCTCTCTCTGAATTTAGTGTCCACCGGTAGTTGTCTTAAACTTCCTCGGGGCCTCACAATCCCAAGATAATCTTGATTTCACAGTGCTTTCTGAGCACATACCGCCACCCCCGCCGTGCACTTCCCGGTGATGTATCCCAATGTTGCTGCCCCGGACTGGCATTCGCCTTGCCCCTCAGATAAAACTTTTCCATGGACCTGTTTCCTCTCTCCACTTAGGGCAGACTTCTGGGCAGCAGGTTTCCCACACAACACCTGCTTAACGAGAGCGCCTCCGGCGCATGTCAGATCCCGAGGCCGTGCGCCAGGTGCTGGGAGCGCGGCCTGGAGACGCGCCACCCGGGATCGGGCCCCGGCTCGCGGCTCAGCGGCATCCCACCAGCGGAGATCTGGGGAGCCTCTCCGAGCCTCATCCTCTTTACGTGGAAAACAAGGTTAATAAAAACAATTATCTGCAAAAGTGCTTGTGCAGATGACGCGGGGTCAGCCGCTGAAAGCCCCGAGAACGAAGCACAGGTGCAGCCCTATCGCGCACGCCAGGGCTGCCGCGCGGCCTCCGTGTGTGCGGACTTGAAAAAACGCTCCAAATAACACACGTTACGCGCCATGAGTGTTAGTTATGAGTGGCTGTCTTTATTAGGCGAGGCCGTGTGAGGGTACCGGTGCGTTCCCATTTTCACCTACTAAAGCACCTGCCGTGGGTTTGGTCTGATATTCTAGACACTAGGACTCATAAGTGATGGGATCCAGGTAGTTCTGTTCAGTCAGAAAACGGGAGAGAAAGGTAAACCAGTTGTTACACAATCAAGTCCAAGATATTACTCCATCACTACTAGTCTCTGAATGGGATGATCTGGGTTACACTGTGCGTGCGCCCTTGGTCTTGGGGGAGCCAGGTTGGGGAGGTGGACGCAGTGAGGAGAAACCCGAGCCCCGCCCCCCCCAGCACCGGTCTGCACCAGCGATCTTCAGCCTCGTTCATCTTGGGGCACATGTAAGCTAATGACTGAAATTCCGCAGCAAATATATTTTTTGCAGATCTGAGAAAAAAAATAGGTATAGTTCTGATTCTTTTACACTGAACGGCCATCGATGTGTTGGCTGTTGTCTTTTCTTTATTTGACAATTAAAGGGAAAAGAGGTCAGTGCGCCTGACTCAATAGTCAGGTATCGTACGTTTTAGAAATTCTTGCCGCGCACCCGTTGGAAATGGCTGGTCTACACGGATTGTCACCCACAAAGAACCGCCTGCCGGGCCGGCTCAAGGCCAGCTCGGTCCGCGTGGGCAGAGTGCATGGCCGTCTACGGGAAGCGAATCCAGGAAAACTTGGAAAAGATAGGTGTCCTAAAATAAAATACCTAAAATTCAAACCAGTGCTTGCTGTCACCTTGCGGGTCAGTAAGGACACCCCCGCGGGTCCCAACAAACACGCCAGCACGCGGCCCAAAAGGATCGCGCCTTGCTCTCCCAGTCCCCGCCGTGTGGGGCCGCAGCTCAGCCAGCGGACTGGGGGGCCGGGGAGGGGAGGCCTGCACTGCGACGTGACAAGGGACAGAAAAGGCGGACGTGCACCCTGGGGCAGCAGGGCGGGAGGGAGCCGTGGGTGAAAGACACAGGATGTCTCAGGACTGCGTCTGGGGAGGGAACGCGAAGGGGCCGCTCCAGCCTCACCGGGGCGGACAGGCTCCCACGCTGCCTGAGCCCTCGCGCCCCAGAAGCAGCAAGAGCGCCATCCGCGCCAGCAGCCCATCCCCGCCACTCCTGTCCTGTGGCGGGGGGGGGCCTAAAATCTCACCTCCCTCCCACGGGGGTGGTCTCAAGCCGTCTCACACAGAGTGCTTCCACCCTCGGAGCCGCTGCCACATCCACGCCCCCGCCCCTCGCCTTGGGGTACATTTTTAAACATCGTGCCTGAAGTTGCTGCGCTTAGCATCCCAATGAACGGCACCCCAATGTCACCTTTCCAGGTAACCATGGATGTCGTAGTGCCCCCCAAAAGGACCCTGAGCTGAATGATCCTCGTTTTTAATAAGAAACAAGTCCTCTCTGAGCTTTAAGCATTTTTGAATTAACTAAGAATCCTAACCAGGAGTTCGCGCTTTTTCATGGGCTGAGCACAAGCATTGAGGCAGGAACAGCTGGATGCGGGTGTCCGGCGGGAGAAGACGCCGCTGCGTGGCTAATGGAAACCCCTGGAAGCCTGCGGGGGCGGGGGCAGAGCTGCCTGTCGGAACAGCGGCGGGGCTGCAGGGGGCTCCAGGTCACCCGGGAAACGCACCAGGGCACACAGCACAGCAGCAGAAGCGCTGAGAGCATCACATCCTCGCAGCCTCTTGAGAACGTCTCTCAGGAGCAGCTCTGGCTGTGAAGGCCACGAGCAGGGGCGCGGGCCTGCCTGAGGGACGCACGGTGGCCCTGTGACCGTGAGCCCTGCTGGCACAGTGGCAGGAACGTGCCCGGGGGAGCAATAGCCACCCCGTGTCAGTAAAACACTGTACCCCCCGGGCACTTTGAACCCTAGCCACCCTAAGAAGCGAGCGTCATAAATGAGGTTCAACGTGGCTGGGCCTTGCCCACGGGCTCCGGTTGCAAATGATAAGAGGCCAAATTTTATTCAACGTCACTCAATGAAGTGTCGCTGATGTCCTGCCCCGGTGACAGCAGAAAATAAGACCCAAGGCCTGCCTTTGGGAAGGCCCAGCCGCCGCAGACAGCAGCAGGGATCCATTCGCCCGGCCCCTTCAGGTCGCTGGGGCCCCTGCAGGCCCCGGACAACTCGGGGCTAGGGCGTGGGCGCTGTGCACGATGCGAGGCCCCTGCTGCGCTGCAGCAGGCCCTCTTGGGGGGCCAGGCGGCAGGGAATCTACACCTGAGACAATTCATGGAGCCGCAACCAGCTCAACAAAACAAGGTGACACCACAGGAGGGCGCCCTCCGGGGGACACTTGAAAGGAGGCTGTGGATCCGGGAGCCTGCTGGAGATTAGAGGTGCAGCCTGAGAGAAAAAGGAAACCAGGCGACCCCCCATCCTTCTGGGGGAGCAGCTGAGTCACCGACGACACTGTATCAGGACTAGGGAGGCAAAAGAGAAACAGGGCTGGTGGCGACAAGGGCGAAACCAAGAACCCTGTTAAGGTTCGAGATGTAGAAAAAGGGTTTAAACTACAGTGTGGTAACTTCGGTGGATAAAGGCATATTCTCAATAATGTGAAAACGCAGAGGAGGGGGAGATGAACCGTGGAGAAGTCGGGGAAGGCTGCGTGGAGGAGGCGCGCCTGAGCGGCTGTGTCCAAAAACAATGCAGGCGTGGCCCGTGGCTGAGAATGGCAAGAAGTGCAAAAACACAGTTGGCACGGAGCTCCCGCCGGCTGAAGCTGTCCTGCGGGCAGCCTGAGGTCTCCTGGTCCCTCAGGGTCGCGAGAAAAGTCTGAGGTAGAGGAGGGGCCTGAGACAGGGACCGGTGACGACAGGAGCAGGCAGCTGCTCTGATCCAGGAAACAGGAGCCGCCCTCGAGGGCTGGATGGGGCGACTCTCTGTGGGAGGCACTGCCGCAGGCGCGGCGCTGGCCAGGCAACTGCGAACCGCAGGTAAGGGACACGCCGTGGCCTCTCAGACGCGGCAGTAAACGCCGATGCCGAACGAGCCGCCTCCATACACACAGGGAACGCTCTCCAGAAGAGCCAAGGGCAAGTCCCCCTGCCGCACGCAATGCCCACCCCCGCGTCCACTCCCGCTGGGACCCACGGGAGCCCATCCACCTGTGGGGCCAGAGCCCCGGAAACACAGGCTCTGACCTCGCCCGGAGCGGAGCCGTCTTTAAGTTAAAGCATCCGATCAGGAAGGCTCCTGAATTGCTCAAGTCCACGGTTTCTACGTTTTTGTTTGTCTCCTGCTCTCTGTGTGGGGGGAGAGGGATGGCACACCGGTCAAGGGGAAACGTGTTCCGAAGCCGCGGCAGACAAGCAGCAGCCACGTTTTCTCTGTGTCCCCGGGGACGGCCTGTGTCCTTCTCCCGCTCCTGGCGAATGGCCTCAGAGGCCTCCAGAAACAGGAGACATAAAACCAGTGGGGGCGGGGGAGTGGATCTCCCCAGGCCCTGGTCTCCCTGCCAAGTCCCGGTGAGCCGCACCCGGGGAGCGGGTAGTGAGAGCGCCCCTTCCGGACAGGCCCCCAGAGCTTTAGAGATTCCTCCTTTCACGGCCTTTAAACCCTGGCTTGTCCTGCCATAACACTCGCCCACTCGGAGACCACAGAGCAAACGAGTTTCAGTCGAATGACGTGGTTTTGTAGCCATCGCCACGCTCAACCTTTAGAACGCCTTGGTCACCCCAAAGTCCCCTCGTGTCCTTGGCCATCGTTCCGGCTCCCTCTCCAGCCCCAGGCTACTTGCTTTCTGTCTCTGTAGTTCCATCCTTTCTAGAAATTTCGTATAAATGCAATCACACGACGCATGTGCTTTTGTTTGTGAAGACTCATGTAGGTCTTCATTGATTTTTCTCAGCAATGTTTTGTAGATTCTGCATATAATTCTTACACTTTTTAGTTAAAGTTATGTCTGAACATTTTAGTGTTTTATTCTTTTTTTATTCCATAATAAATGATTTTTTAAGGCTGCCGCCGTTTGTATTAAATTGCCCAGTTAAACCTAATTACCACTGTGGCTAGGAAAGTGGGTTAGTAACATTTTGTTCAGTCTGGTATGTACACAATTTTACCATATTATGTACCTCCATAGCAACAAGACTTTTCCAACCACTAGAATCTTGATGGAAACGATCAATTGAACTTCTGACTAGTACATCTACTTTCAATAGGACTTCCTTTATTCTTTATAGTATAGAAGCCATGCAGCAATTTATAAAATATATGGAATATACTTCATGTCTTAACTTCTAATAACTTCACACACACACACACACACACACACACACACACACACACACACAAAATTGGTAAGACCCTTAGCCAGAAGTAATCAAAGGAAAAATTATTCCTGATTTTGTCTCTACTCTCTTTTTTCACCATCCGTTTGGCAATGGTATTATTTTCTTAATTTTATTTTTGATTAATTGCTAATACACAGAAAAACAACTTCTTGCCCATTGTTCTGATACCTATGACTTTGCTCAACTCCCTCTTAATCCTAGTAGTTTTTTGGTAGATTCCTCAAGGTTGTCTACATACAAACCATATTATTGTCTATAAACAAAGATACTTTTACTTCTACCTTCCAATCTGTCTACCTGTAGCCTCTTATTCTTGCCTGACTGCACTGACTAGAATCTCTGGTGCAATTTTAAACAAAAACGGCAAATGCAGGCTTCCTGGTCTCCTTTCAGACCCAAAGGAAAGACAGCGTCCAGCTTTTACTGTGAAGCGTGGTGTTAGCTGTGACCCTCGATCAGGCTGCAGAAATTCTCATCTGTTCCTAATTTGTTGAGAACTTTTATTATGAAGTCATGTTGGATACCTTCAGGTATTTTCTATGTCTATTGAGATAATCCAATGGTTTTTGACCTTTAGTCTATTAATATGGTCTATTACACAAATTTATTTCTGATAACACATCAACCTTGCAGTATAAGGAGCCTGAAAGTCACAACTCTGTCCTAACAAGTAAAAAGCTGAAAAATCAACAACAGAGTGAGGCCACAAGACCTACTGCAGTCCCAAGACAGGGCGGGGGCCCTGACCGGCGAACACAGAGAGCCGGCGCCCACCGGGGCCAGCCCCGCAGCAGCCGGCGCCAGGCAGGCACCCCTGGCCTGGAGTCGCACCTTGCGGATGTCGGTGTGGACAACGTGGAGGCACAAAAGCTCCGGGGGGAGCCGCGCATCAGGGGCCCCCACACTTTTGTGAGTTTTACCCCCAGGAGCTCCACCAGCTGCTTGTTGCTTCCAGCGGGGGGAGGGGCAAGGAACCGCTTAAATACAGCAGATCATCCTGTTCTCTTCAACGAGGCTGCGCTCAAGTGAGTCCACTCTCCCAGGACATACCGGGGTCCCGTTTGCCGGAGCGTAACCGACCTGGAGGAAGGGAAGTACCAGACTGCAGCTCCCTCCAGCCAGGCTGTCCTGCCGAAGGAGGGGAGAATGGGGGACCGCTGGGGCGCTCCAGAGCTGGGGACACGGGCTCACCAGAAGCCAGAGCACCGCGGACCTAGAGAGCGCTTCCTGCCCCACACCTATCACCGCATTTCCCACCCACTCACCACAGGTCCCTTGCCCGGGGTGCCAGGTCTGCTGCCCCAGGAACTGTATTCAAAGGCGAAGGCCCAGGCAGACCGCCTGCAGCAAGCACCAGAACGAGCCGGATGCGGCGGGAACGCTGGCATGAGCCGGCCAGGGTTTTCTCTTAACGATGGATAAAGGATGCGTACATTACATGGACCATGTGTGCAGAGAAAGGGCACCTCTAAGACAAAATAAACAAGAAACACTAGAGATAAAAAACACTGTGACAAACGAAGAATGCCTCACGTGGGCTCGTTTGTGGACTGGACACCGAGGAAGGAAGACTCTCTGAGCCTGAGGATAGGACAATGGAAACTTCCAAACCTGAAATGCAAAGAGGGAAAAAAAGACTGAAAAAAAACCAGAACAGAACATCAAGACCCACGGGGCACCCATGGGAAGCGGAGCCTCACGGGAAGGGGTGGCGGGGGGAAGGGAGCCAGGACGCTGCCGCTGTGCAGCCCCCGCGTGAGCCCCACCGTTGCGGCGGCCACCAGTCCCAGTGGCCGCCCTTCACACGTGGCGCCAGATTCGGGGCGCCGGTGTTTCGTGAAAGGCGCTTTCCTTGTTTGTGAGAGACGGTGGTCGGCAGCCCTCCCGTGATTTTCTTGGCTTCGCTGCCAGGGCCACGCTGGCTTCAGTGAACGAGCTGGAAGAGGTTCTCTCAGATCTACTTTCTGGGTGAGTTAGGGCAGAATTCGTATTATACCTTCCTTATAGAGGTGACAGAATGCCCCAAGGAAGCCGTCGAGACCTGGGCTCTTCTCAGTGGGATGTTAGTCTTTGGATGATTCAAATTAAGCAGCCGTTATTGGGTGCCTGTGACAAATGTGGCTCTTCCGTTGCCTTTGAGGCAGCGAAACTTCCTGTTTTTGTGGGGCTGACAGTCTAACACACAGAAGCGAATCCCACATCCCGAGTCACTGGGCCACGGCCCGGAGCGTGCCGGCTGAGGGGCAGACCCCGGGGGGAGCCGACCCCTGCACCGAGCCACGGCCGAAAATCCAGCTTTGGCCGGGACCGCCGGCTCAGCCCTACCCACGTGGCATCGGAGCGCCCCATTCGCTCCTTTGAAGCGAGGGGGTCAGAGCAGCACATGCCAGGGGTCCTTCCAGGGTTTCAATTATTTGGTCTTGGATAAAAACATAAAAAGTGATTTACACCAAAAACGACAGTCTGAGGGAAAATTTATAGTTCGTAGCACAGATAATGTGATGCTCCTAATGTATAAGGAGATCCCAGAAATCAGGGAGAAGAAATTCCGAAAAAGAAAATCCAGTTACCAGAGAACGAACCACAAACAGTCCTTAAATGCATGAAAAATTCTTCAGTGGATCAAAACCAACTGTCCACTGACGACAACCAAGTAGAAAATGTCATTTTCAAAAGACATTTAAATAGCAGTGGAATACATCAAATACCTTGGAATTCATCTAATAAATTTTTTGTCAGGCCTTTACACTGAAAACTACCAAAGGTTGCCGAGAGACATGAAAGGCCTCAATAAATATTCATGAACTGAAAAACTGAGAAATGTTAACATGTCAATTTTCCCCCAAATTTATCCACAAATTCAGTGCAATCTAAGTCAAAATTCCAGCAGGGACTTACCACACATTCTAAAACTTACATGAAAATGCAAAGGACCTAGAAAGAAGCAAATAGCAGTCTTGCAAATAAACTGGGGGATTTATACGACTACGTGTCAATACTTTAAAACAACCTGCAATAATGGAGGGAGTGCGCCCCATGTACCGACGGGACAGGGTGAGGAGCCCAGGGATGCACGCACACGCGCACCGTCGCCTGCTCACAGCGCACCCGCCACGGCAGTTCCGCTGGGCCGCTGGAGAGCTGGCCAGAGAAAGATGGCCGTTGGCCCTTCAATCCTCCGATGCACAACTGATCGCAGAACGGTCATAGACCTCCATGTGAAAGATAAAACAGTAATGCTGCAAGAAGACATAGAGGGCGTCTTCCTGGTCTTGCCATGAGCAGAGGCTTCTTAAACAGGATACAGAGAACACCAACCATTAAAAAAAGATTGTTACGTTCAACGTCATTTAAATTAAGACCTTCGATTCTCCCAAAGATACCATTAAGAGAGGAAAAAACAAAGTATAAAACCAGGAGGGTTTTGTTATATGTATACATACAAAATCATCTATATAAAATTATATAAAAGCTGGACTCATACAGAATAGATACCGACAAATCAATATGAAATAGACAACCCAATTAAAAATAAGCAAAAGGTTTGAAAGGCACTTCGTAAAAGAGAATACTTTATTCTTTTAAGACCAATAAACACATGACTAGTACTCAACATCCGTGGTTAATCAGGAAATGATAAATGAGACCACAATTAAACATCACTACACGTTCGCCAGATTGGCTGAAACGACAGACACTGGCACACCGGGCCTCAGCGAGAATGCGGAGCCGGGGACGCTCCGACGCCGCTGTTGGCAGGTTCGTCGGTACAGCCCCCTTGGAAAGCTGCATGTCTGCTAAAGCTGACCGTGCAGCAGCAGTCCCCTGAGGTCCAATCCAGGAGAAAACGAGTACATTACATCTCCTAGTACACGTCAAAAATGGGAGAGCAGCTCGGTTCATGATGGCCAAACCTAGAAACAGCTAAAATGCCTGTTTCCTAGAAAATTGATATAAGTAAATGGTTGCACGTTAATACAAAGCAAAATGCATCAAAAACAACAAAAAAGAATGAATTACTACTTGCACATAAGAACGTGAACAAATCTCAGAGATACTGTTTCGTAAAGGAGCCAGACACCAAAATCACACACTGCACAGCTGCAGTTACAGGAGCGCCGAGCACCGCCTGAGGACAGAACCCGGCGTGCGGGCGGCGCCGAGGAGGACGGGGCGCGACGCTGCTTCCGGGTGCTGCGAGTGTTTATATCTGCTCTGCTTGGGGTCACGTAGGTGTCCACATTCTCAAAACTTCATCGAGTCGTAGATTTCACATTTGTGCACTTTATTGCATGTATGTTTTACTTTAAAATTGTTTAAGGGTGCGCAATGTCTCTTAAGAAAATGTGAATTAAAACGACCTTGAGGTAGGATTTCTCCCTATTAGATTGCCCTCCCCAAAACAATAACCAGTTATTAATAGGCTTTCCTGGCAAAGCACAAAGTGGCCCTGTCACTGGGGGCGACAATGCGGCAACCCCAGGCAGCGCCGCGTCTGCCCTCCGCCCGCCGCACTTCCCGAATTCCACACACACGTGCACACGTGCGAAGGGACGCGGGTGCAGGACTGACCTTCAGGACGTTGTTTGAAATAGGAAGCATTTACAACTGACCCCGTGTCCACAATAGGGGACAGGTCGGAAAAATATTTTATACCCGTGCATTGGCTGTATAAATAAATAAATAGAGTCCTGTGCACTATTCGTATGTGCTGCATGAAATATTATGCAACTGTAAAAAAAAAGGAAATTTTAAAAAATAATAATAAAGGAGCTACCTGTGGAGTGATATAGACAGACCTCCAGGATATATTATTAAGTGGAAAACATGGTATAAAACAATGAATATGAAATACAATGTTCTGAAGAAACAAAGCAAGGACATGAGAATATAGGGTCACATTTTCTTTTATGTGCATAATAAAAAAAACTGGAGATATGAACAAGAAACTAATACAAACTGTTAACCATAGGTTGCGGGGAGGGGAAGAGAGCGTATGAGAGAATCTTCCATGCACACTGTTTGGAAATGATTCTGATTTTTGACCCATGTCGATGTCTTACCTATGGGGGGAAAAAAAAGAGCCGCAGCCACGAGAACAGCTACTAAACCCCAGCGAGAGATGCAGGCCCACGTCCACGGGGAGCGACTTCAGGGGGAGGCCGAAGCGGACACGGGCCTGTGGGCCTGGTTTTGGACACCACTCCCTCATGTCCACAGGGGACAACTTCACTCTGAAGCTGTGTCACCAGGTCAAAAGGTGCGGCTGGACACCGCGCTGCTCTCTTCTTTCAGCCTCGCGGTCACCTCGGCGAAGAGCGGGAGAGGAACAGGGACAGGGTGCGGAGAATTTCACAGGAGCTGGAATCACGTCCCCATTTTACTTCTTTTAAAAATATAGAGATAACATAATAAGACATGAAGCAAAAATGGGAAAACGTGAAGATCTGACACTCGGGCGTCGGGGGAAGCACGTTCAATTGTGTCCATTGTATCGAAGACACCGCAGCCTCTGAGAAGAACAATAGATTCATGGGACACACAGCCTTCCGTTGTTTCCTGTGACCCTGTTAATCCAGACGGGAACAAATATGTTTGAGGCCAGAAAATGCAGAAGACGTGGGCTCATCATTAAGTCACCATAAGGCCACCTGAGAGCTCTCGGCGGAGAGCAGAGCGACCGGCTTGCGTCAGCGGCCGCTGCTGGGAGCAGGCCGAGGCCAGGGCATCCTATGTCACCGCCTCTGAGGCCATCAGTCCATAAACAACCAGCAGCCCATTGTCCTGGTCACTCCTGTAGGCACTGGGCCCAGTTCCCAAACTGAAAACGAGGCCGAGTGAGTGACCGTGAATCCTTCCAAGACAACGTTCTGTATGTGTGTCGTGGTCTCTTTTTAGGGAAAGGCACAGGCTAGTTACACAGGAAGCTGTTTCTTCTCCTCATTAGCCTTTTGGGTTTCAGCATGGGTGTGTTTTCTTAAGCTTTTCTCACTCTTCAATTCAGCCAGATTCCTATGCGCCGGGGAAGTCAGGTCCAGCACGCCGCCCCCTACAGGCTCAGCCTGTTTAACTGCAGTTGCTCTTCTGAGCAAGAGTCTTTGTCACTTGGCAGGGTCAAACAAGAGCAAGACAGGGAACAAATATTATTTTTTAAGATTTTATTTATTTTCTTTTTAGACAGCGGAGAAGGGAGGGAAAAGAAGACAGAGAGAAACATCAATGTGTGGTTTGTCTCTTGTGTGCCCCCTACTGGGAACCTGGCCAGCAACCCAGGCCTGTGCCCTGGTTGAGAATCGAGCCGGCGACCCTTTGGTTCACAGGCCAGAGCTCAAGCCATTAAGCCACACCAGCCAGAGCAAGGCTTTTAATATAAATAGATACATAATGCCTTAAACCATTCAGCACATCTTCAAATCTCAAAGCCCTTTCATGTAGTGGAGCCCTGAGACCTGACAAGGAGGCGGGGCATTTTACATTCCCGTTTCACAGGTGAGGAAGGCCGAGGCTCAGGGAAGTCAGGCGGCCAGCCACGCGGCCACACAGCTCCGCAGCGGGTGGGCTCACTCCCGTCTCCTGACCTCTTCCGGGGTCCTGCCCACCTGGCCAGATGTCCAGCAGGCTCAAGGGAAAGAATTAGTGACATAAGTTTACAAATTCCTTTCCCTCCCTGAGAGGCAAGTTCCCCCGCAGTCATGGCTGCCAACGTATCCGATTCCTGCAGACGTTTTGAAAACCAATCTTTCCCCAAATCTTTGCCCACCTTCGGCCTGGCGCAGACCTGGATTTCCACCGTTAAATGTCACTCCTCAAGCTAAAACACTGGACCTCGCCAGACGAGCTCATTCTCCTTAGCATCATTCCAGAGGTACCTGCATCAGGAATAAACTGGAAACATGTTTAAATTGTAAATTCCTGAGCAGCATGCTAGTTCTGCAGGATCAGGTCCTCTTGGGTGTATTTAGATATTTGCATTTTTAACAAGCTTCCCCCCCCACCCTGCCCTGCTACCCCATGCTGTTAGCAGCTTTCAAGCTGAGAACCACCACTGCCAGCAGCGAGAAGGCTGCAGAGCCCAGAGCCAGGACCGGGACCATGGAAGGACTGTTGTAAGGAGACACCTGAGGAGGCCATGTTTGCCACGTGCCAGGGGAAGGAGCGGGGAGCCTGGGGGTCCCCACGGGAGCCCCGCTTGGGAAGCAGGGTGGTGGGCGGGGTGGACACCAGAACAGGAAGGACGACCGCGAGGGGCATTACAGGGTCAGGTGGCTTCCTCTTTGTCTCGACACCACGTCCATCCTGACTGTGCGTTTTGGTTTGTTTTTTTTTTTTTCATTTCGCTGGGGCTGCACTCCCCAGGGCGCAGAGGCCCCCCGGGTCCCAAGCGCGATCTGCGCGTGCTGTGTGGGTGCACGTGTGCGTGTGGCCTCCCCTTCAGATGAGGGGGCTGAGCCTTCACTCATGCAAGGTGGCTTCATTAGTCCCCAGCACGAAAAAGCATGGTCCTCGGCTGAAGCCATTTCACTAGGAGAGAAGGTGGGCGCTCCCCTTGCTGAGGCCCAAAGCGGGTCCCATTCATTTCCAAACCGAGGCCCCACCCCAGGCTTCTCGGGTGGATCCTGCGGGCATCGCGGTCTGAGGCGTCCAGTATGACTTGCCTCCTGACCCCAGGAGTGGGAACGGCAGGTGCGTCACCTGGGGAGCGCTCCTTTTCTCTCTCCCCCTCTGTCCTTCGTCCCTCTCTCTCTCTCCCCCTTTCTCTCCATGTAGATATAAAACACTCGAACAGCGGCCGAGCGCTGTGGGGTGAGCTCCGTCCTCCTGGCAGCAGGCAGACGCCCCACCAGCCTGCGGTTGGAGTGCCTGAGCTCCCCTCCTGCCGCACCGCTGACTCGCCGTGGGCCCGGAGGCACTGGCCCTCCCCCCAGCGCGCAGCTGCTTCGCCTGTGGCTTCCCGAGCGGCCCTCCTAGGTCCCCCAACCCAAACAGTCTACAGCTCTAGGCTGACGCCTCCGCACCCCTCCCGGCGGCACGCGCGTTCACCCTGCCCGAGGCACACCGCTCCGGGGTCCGCTTGAGTCCCGAGCCCTCGTGCTGGCGGAGGGCGCGCACGGGAGTCCCGCCTGCAGCAGAGTGGCTGCTGCGACATCGGTCAGCGGCTTACCTGTCTGCCGGGCCAGCCTCTCGCGGCTGCTCTGCCCACCAGGTGCAGCAGCGGGACGAGGACAGGGGATCTTAATGAAATAAACAGTCACCTCGGTATCTGACAGTCTGAGCGCATCAGAGATGCGTCCCCCGCCAGTGATGCACCACAGGGCCTCTCCGTGGACAACGTGCCATCGGTGTCCGCCTGCCGTCGCACTCACCAGGAAACCCAACACGCTGATGCCAAGGACACGCACGGCCCTGCTCTGCGCAGCAAAGGCGAACCACACGCGCATCCAGCCTTCCCAGAGCTCGCGAGGGAGATGGGGACATGGAGGCCTGAAGGAGGCGTTTTGGCGGCCATGAACCTGAAGAGTCAAAATGCAGCTTCTCATCAAGGTGAAAGTGTCCAAGTGTTGGTTTGGCTTGGACTGGGTTTGGTGTTTGCTTTGGCTTTGGCTTTTTAAAAAATGCACTGATGCTAACCATACACAAGCCAGGAGCCACAACCTGGTACCCGCACTTGTGAAAGCCCTCCCCCGTTTCCGGGGATTAGACAGCACTCCTATTATCTCCTGATTCAAGGAGAGACATGGGCCTGGTTCCCTCACCTACTCCTTTAATAAATGTTTGCTAATGGCCTGTTTTGTGCCAGGCACTGTGCAGGAGCCGGGGATACTCTGGTGAATGAACAGACACAGTCTCTGCCTTTGTGATGTTTAAAATTTGTGGGCAGGGGCCTGGCTGAATAGCTCAGTTGGTTAGAGCGCCGTCCCAATACTCCAAGGTTGTGGGTTCGATCCCCAGTCAAGACGCATACAGGAACCAACAAAGAATGCATCCGTAAGTGGAACAACAAATCGATGTTTCTATTTCTCTCTCTCTAAAATCAATTAAAAATTATCTTTTAAAATTTGGGGGGCTGAAAGATAATCAAGTGTCTTAGGAACAAAATGTAATATACAGTATACGTATACATTTTACATCCATACACACACATTACATATATTTGGAAAAAAGTCAAGAAGTATATATACCCAAATGTCAATGGCAGTAACTGCTTGGGGTAGGGTTTTGTGTTTCTTTTCTTCCTTATAATGTATACCCTCCAATTCTTTTTTTTAGTAAGCATTACACTTTTAAAATAAAAAATATATACACTTTTAAAATAAAGAAATTATCCATTTTCATTCTAAAAATGTCATGCTTTTGGAGATTTATTTACATAGGAAAATGTCATCTATTGCTAAAAATTGACATTGCAAAACAGCCTGTATAATTAGGCTTCATTTCAATTATATAAGGCAACAATAACAAACCAGAAAGAACTATACCAAAATGCTAATAGTAACTATCTTTGGTGGGATACTAGATCATTTTGTCTTATGTGCTTTTTATAAACTACCCGAGCTCTCCATGCTGTGTGTTCACCTCTGATTCCTGCCCTGGGAGCCTCGCCCCCTCAGGGAAGCCCACCGACCTCCCCTGCTGGAAGCCAGGAGCCAGGGGATCGAGGGCGCTTCAACACCGAGCACGAGGCGCTGCCCGTAACCAGCTCTCCCGGGCGGGAGGCTCCAGGTGTTCGGCTTCCTCCACCCACGCGACGTCGGTCACACGCAGGGAAGCACTGGGCATGTTGCTGGCTGCTCTGCCCTCCCGCCAGGCCGCGGCGCCCCCGGGGGAGGCCTGGCGTGGGTGGGCCGTGCAGGCAGAGACCCGGCCGCAGCCCGGGCTCCTAGCTCCCTCCCCGCCCCGCCCCGCCTGCCTGTCAGCTCCTCTCAGAAACAGGGGTCGGAGCCCACTTCCAAAGCGTGCATTTCTCTGCCTCCACCCATCAAGACTCCCTGAGAAGAGGAGAAGCGGCCGACGGAGCAGGAGGATCGGGCTCATCATCAGAGAACCCAATTTATTACCCACAGGGGTCCTGAGTCGCTGCCGCTGGGCGAGGAAGTCGAGACTCAGAGACCCGCGGACCCGCAGGGAGGCCGGCGGGAAACGGGGCTCGCGGGTGAAGAGCTGGCTGCCCAGAGGGCAGGTGACGCGCCTGGGGACCTTGCCCAGGTGGACAGAGACCCTCCCCCACCACGCGGCCGAGACTAATGAAAACACAGGGTGGTGGGCCCCCGGCGAAGGAGCCGTCGCGCAGGAGGGAACGTCACGTCTGCCTGGTTCTCCGTTGCCGGAACCTTTCACGAGGAGACGGCGTGATTTCCTGAATTGACGACTAACATTCACGTCCATAAAGACACCTCTTTTAAAATAGAAACGTCCGAGAGACGGGGCGGCTTCTGCTGGCGGCCCAGGCAGACTCTCTGGGCAGAGCTGGGGCTGCTGGCTGGGCTCCTGGTCAAATTCACGCAACCGGAGCCATGCGGTAGAGGGAGGGACTTGGGGACCAAACAAGTTCATGTCTGCAGGTCAGCGTGACTTCTTACCGCCGTGTGGCCTGGGCAGGCTGGTGCGCCTCCCCGGTGTGCCCGTCCAGGGGGGAGGGGCCCAGCCGGATGCCACGCCTGCCTCAAACAAGCACGTGTGAGCCCCTGCTGCCGGGCCAACCCCTCCCCGGCCCCGGGTCAGTGGGCTGCCGCCTGCCCTTCCTCCTCCGTCCGCGGAAGGGCAGAAATGCGGGCGATTTCACGGCCCCCCAGGAGTCCCTGTCTCACACGCTAAGTTCCTTCACACGCGCAGCCGCAGTGAACGGAAGCCGACAGGTTTAAAGCAGGCAAAGAGCTGTACCCTCTCGTTAGCCTTATTTCAACAGCAAATCCCAAATGAATGTCCAGGACTTAGGGAGACTCCTCCCCAGATCCAGGCCCCGTGGGCGCTTGATGGCCAGCAGCCAGCCCGCGGCACCTTCTGTGGGCGCTTGGCCAGCGCGTACCCTCAGGTCTACAGGTGGCATCACGAGGGCCGTCACTTCGGCCCACCACGGCCACGCGAGGTGACAGGCCTCCCAAGCCACCGACTCCCCGTCTCCCGAATTCACTGAACAATGAGGTGCACGTGATAGTAATAAACTCCTTGTTGGGACTTTTTACCTGCAGGGGGCAATTGTCTCAGTTTTATAACCCATTTTCACTTTTTAATATAAAATGATCACCAGCTGTTCTTCCTCCTGCGCGGGACAGCGGTCTGTGTAGGTGTTCCTGGTCCGCGGTCCCAGACCTCCAGAACAGCGCCAGTTTAGTTCAGCTCAGCGTTTAATGCCCACAAGAGGCCGCCCCCTCCTACTAACAGCACACACCCCCCTCGAATCGCTTAATATAAGGTGCGCAGTCCCGTGAAGCCTGCAGCTCTCAGCCTGCCGCTCGGAAAGGCGTGAGTCATGAGCAGCAGGGCCCACGGTCGCGGGCAGGAGTGCAGCCGCGCACATGTCCGGCGGGGGCTGGGGTAGCGTCCGCGGGCGTGAGGCGAGCACCTGGGTCGTGGCGCTGCAGTCAGCGCTAACTGAGCCCACGAAACAGGCTGTGTGGGAAGGGCGGGCACTGCTGGCTCCGTCCCCAAACGGGATCACCAGCATCCCCACTGACGGCCCCTAAACACGTCGTTGGGCCCAGCAGGGCCGACGTTTACCGGTTCTCCCAGGCACGGGCTACTTAGCTCCTGCCTAATTAGTTACTAATACTGTGTTTTTCATCTGCATCCCATGCATCCTGAAGGGATTATCTCCTGGCCTGAAAAAAATTATGGCCATTTTTCTATAGCCCCTGCAGTGGCCACTTGGGCCGTTTCGTACAGGAAGCACATGCCAGGCATTGTGTGGGCGCGGAATTCATGCACGGGGCCTGTGAGTCGAGAGAGCTGGGATCCAGGCCTGACTCTGTTTCCAAAGCAAGCCGCTGCATCTCTCTGTGCTCCATTCGCTCACTTTTAAAAATCGGGGGCTGGACCACAGCAGTTATTTCTCTGATGAAATATTTGTATTTTATGAATTAACACTCAGGGAAAGGAATCAATTTAGCAAAGATCAAAGGGAATATAAATTATTACACATCTTTCTACCTCAAGTAGAAGCAGCAGTTGGAAACTTGACCTTGTATTAAATGTGATTCCCATTCCTCCCTCCCCACCGCTGCCCGCCCCGTGCTCCTGCCTTTATTCCCTTTCCTCCCACAGACTTCTCTGTGACGGCGAAGCCCGACGTAGATGCCGGATGGAATCTTTCTACTTCTCACGTTCACCCACACATTCATCCAACAAATGTGTGAGAACGCTGTGTATAATCTTATATGTACAGAAGCTACAACCTGCTCGGACCAAACGGGAAACACTGCACAGCCTGATTCACGCTCTGCTGGAAAAAGTGGAAGTATTTCCCGGGGAGCACCAACAGATGACGCCTCTCCCAGACTCTAGTGACGGAGGAAGGACTCGCGGGCAGAGACTCGGAAGCCAGGTTGAAACACAAAGGATGAGACTGAGTTACCAATGGATTAAAGAGAGGGAGGAGGAGGTGTTCAGGCAAAAGCAGCAGCCGAGCCTGGCGAGGAGGGAGGAAGGGACTCTCCTAGTGCGGGATGAGGCCCGTGAGGCCCGCGGCAGAGGTCGCCGCGGCACGTGTGCCCGCGCACACTCGCACTGTGACGGCTCATTCCGTGTGCCAGCGTCCCTGGGCCCCAGCGTGCCCGAGAGCTGCTCGACCGGGATTCCTGCAGTTTCTCATCAGCACTGGGATCGGCAGACCAAGTGAGGGAGGGCCCCCGTGGTGTCAGCCGCATCGCCGGGACCTTGCAGCCCGAACGGAACGAACCGGCGGAGGGCAGGGAAGTCCCACTCTGCTCGGGCTGGGCCACCATCTCTTCCTGCCCTGGCTCTGCGAGTCACCTGGCTCCTGAGCTTCTGAGCCCAGACCCAGGCGGGCACCATCAGCCCCCGTTTCTCAGGCCTCCGCCCTCAGACGGAATCACGCCGTCTTGCGGGGTCACCGGTGGACAGACGGCAGACCCTGGGGCTTCCCCACAGCTGTGTGAGCCCATTCCTGCAACAAGTCTCTTCCCACATGTGTAACTGGTAGTTGGACCATCTAAAAATTATTGCACCAACTGCTACTGATAAGTTTTGTTTTTTCTTCTTTTTTAATACTAATAAAAACAGCGATTAAGAAAGCATAAATGTACACGCAGGTTGACCTAGTGCCGGATCGGACAGGATGCCAAAACATGAGGGCCAGTAACGCCACAGCCACTACAACATCCTGGTCAAGAACGTGAGGCCGTATAAGCGAACTGGGTAGAAATGCTAGTCACACAACAACATTTAACATATCGACATCATTAGCCTTAAAAGTGCTGCAGTATATAAAGTGCCCTCTGCTTCCCGTGGATGCTTGCACTTGCTTCATTACCAGAGAGAGGACAGCCCCTCTTCTACCGGGAAGATAAAAGTCAGATTAGTCGCATTAATTGATGGTCCTAGGTAAATTAAAATGTTGAGATTATAAATTTGGTAAATTATACTGGCATGCCAGCGAAGCATCTTCATGAACGCTATGCCAAATGAATCCTTGCGTTAGTGATACTATTGCCACATTTACTCTTTGCAATCAAATCAGGGAGCATGTGCAGAAGGCTAACAGGCGTGGGACTAACACCTGTCCCGGCAACGCAGGCCGGGCCAGGGAACCCGGCGCTGGGGCCTGGGCAGCGGGAGGGAAGCGGACGGCCAGCGGGAGACGCAGCAGCCGGCCCGGGTGGGAGGAGCCGGGGGCCCCGGGGGCCCAGTGGCTCTGTGTCTAGCAGAGTGTGGGCACAGAGATACAGTGCGCGTCCAGGAACGAGAGGCGAGGGCGTCCAGGGACACAGCTACAGCGACCCTGACAGCGAGCAGACTCAGGACACCCTTGCCCACGCCAAGAGTGCAGAACGCAGGGCGTCGCAGGGCTGCGGGCGGCCGGGCGACTAGACCGCGGAACAGCGCGCGGAGCCACCAGCCTGCACGGGCGCCTGGCGCGGGACCAGAGGGCAACGGGGGTGCCCGCAGCTGCGGAGCGGCAGGCGCTTCAGTGACCGAGTTCAACCTTCTCAGAAGACCTGGACTCGAGACTCAAGGGGCAGTGACAAAGAGAGAGGCCAACAGGGAAAGCCCCAGATGGGGGGTCAAGGAATCGCCCCGAGTTCAGATCCCGCCGCTGTTACCGACGGTCGACTTAGGTCCGTCATGCGACCTCTGTGCCTTCGCTGCCTCTGGACACAGGACACACAGGCCTAGCAACCCCCACTCCTCACAGCCGGGAAGGCGAAGACACGGGAGGACACGTGCGAAGGAAAAGACGCACACTCATTCCTGCTCTTCCCCCCGTCCCCGCGAACGCCTGCTGCCCTCCACCCTGGGGCGCGGCTGGCTCCTGTCCTTACCCCCACCCGGCCCCCCCTGCCCGCCCCGGCACAGCACGTGCCCCGCGGCCATGGCTGCGGGTCCCTGCGACCCGCCCGGGATCTCCTGTGATGCCCCTTTCCCTCCTGCCCACGTTGTCATGATTCAGCCTCAGAAATGAGCGCCCTTTGTCTGAAATGACCTGGTCACCAGCGGAACAGTGTGTCGTCTGGGGAGACAGGGAAAAGCAACGTGGGTCTGCAACCCTCCCTTCCGCCTCGCCTCTGGGGCCTCCTGCTCAAAGCAGCCGACTGGGTGGAGTCTGTTCCACCAAAATCACTCCTCTCATTCCAATGACGGGCAAAAGAAGCACTGAATTAGATCAATCCCAAATCTCTGCTGCAAAAAAAAAAGGAAACCTTAAACGGCTCCCACTCTGAATTGAATAGCTCCAAACGCAGACACGCGTAAGTCACACAGAGCCCAGGTGAGCGACGGTGGCTCCGTCTCCCCAGCCCTGCTGGCAGGAGGCCTCTCAGAGAGACACACGGAAGATGAAGGATGAGACGGAGAAGGTTAATTGTAAAGGCGTTTCGGTGGCCACCCTCCTACCCACATTTTTAACAGGCACTACATCGCTTCCCCCCCTGCCCCCGAACTGTCCTCTGAAACATTAGACCCTGATGTCAGCTCTGACAGCTGCGCGATCTCCGTCGGTTTCGCCGCGAGCCTGGCCAGCGGCAAACAAAAGCGCGAACACGGCCCCCGTATCTTCCTTGTATTATCGCCCCATTCGACGTTCACTCCATCTCACCAGTTGTCACTGAGTCTCGCCAAACACCCTGTACTGTGGTGTGTGACAAATATTCATTTTGTGCCTCGGCTTAAAAGATGAAACATAAAAGCAAAAATGGTATTCAGAGTCTGAGAAGGAACCATGGAAAACACAGCATTCCAAAGAATCGATCTATTTTTATGTTCAGTAACTAGTGACGATGTATTTCTCATTCACAATCTATTTCAAATCCCTAACCCCTAGAAAAGTTAAATCATCCTGAAAACTAATTTCCCAGAAACGAATTCTGTCCCCGTAGCAGAGTTGTACCTGCCTTCGGAGGTTGCCTGAAGTTCTGCTTTGCTTAGGACGGCCGCTCCTCCGCACCCGGGGGCGGGGGGCGCAGGACCGGAGGCGGGGGTGGGGGCCGCTGATTCGGTGGCTTCCGCTGCCTACAGCTGCCTTTGCTCCTGCGAGAGCAAACCCTGTTAAAGTCCCCTCTCCAGGCCCCATGGCCTTTTGTTGCTTTGGCCGCGGACGCAATTACGTTCCCATACCTTCGGCCACAGTTTGTGTAAGCGCTGGCCTTAGTGTAAGACCTCGTGACACAGATTCGTGGGAAACTCCAGTCACTCCCCACTCCTGTGGAGCTGCCGTTGTCATCCGGGTTTTTGGCCTCTTTCTCACTCTTCCCGAGGTCTCTTAATTGAAGGGGTTAAGTTGCCACATTTAGACAAGCAGCCACCCGCCAAAAAAAAAAAGACCTTGACATTTCGACGTTTCCCTGTGGCACAAGGATAAGGATCGCCGGACCAGTGTGGCTTGGTGGGCTCAGCATCATCCCACCAAGTGCGAGTTTGCTGGTTCAATTACTAGTCGGGCACACGCCTGGGTTGCAGGTTCGGTCCCCAGTTGGTCAGAGCACGTACAAGAGGCAACCCATCACTGTTTCCCTCTTTCCCTCCCTTCTCCTCTCCCTAAAAATAAATAAATAAAATCTTTAAAAGAAGTGAGTAAGGGCGAAAATGATGGTAACCTGTGGAAGTACAGCATTCATTCTGTAGGTCCCAGATCCACTGTTTTTTTTAATGATATATTTTCTTAACACACAATTTGTTTTTGGTTAAGTTCAACCAACTTTTTCCAGGGCTAACGAGTCCCTGGCAACTGCGGAACCTGAAGCATATGTCATGCGCAACTGCTATATAGGAAAATCTGTGCACGGACTTTGTGTTTTAAATATTAACTTCCAGCCTGCTACGGAAACCGATTTTATGCAAACAGCAAAACCATATGACAATATGTAGCAAAGGAGGCACATACTCCCCAGCACCCCTTTGCCCAGGTGGAGAAACAATGTGTCAACCGCAGAAGTGGGGCAGAGTCAAGGCCAACTAATCAGCTCACTGTGCAACTTCCATCGCATGAAAGGCATGGTACTTCGGAACACATGCTCAACAAGGCCCACATTTGGCCCAGCCTACTCAGAGCTAGTATGTCCTTGATATTCGCAAGAACAGCAAAAGCCATTCATTCAACTCTTCAACTCTACACTAGGCTGAAATCAGCGGTCCCCAAAATACCAATCACAGTAGTTCTACGTAAGAATGTTCATTCAATGTCAGAGCCTGAAAGCAGAACACAGCAGTTTGGAAAGCAGCAATGCTCGCCAGTCTCTATGCTGATCATTCAGGAAATGTCATTGCCCTCTAGAGTGGGCAGGGCCCAGCGGAAGGTCTGGGGTGCTCGCTTGTCTGAGACGGCGGGACCTGAGCTGAAGCCAGCCGCAAACCTCCAGACTGAAATTAGAGGAGCGAGTCCCCACAGAGGTGGGGGAGTTGGCCCAGAACCACAGGAAGCGCAGGGGCCCAGCGGGCCCAGAACGGCGGCAAGAGAAGGACGTAATGATCCAGACAAAGCACAAGGCCCACCGATCCAGCAACCAAGACTTTGACGATGTGCAGAGTCCATGGCATCAGGATGCCTCGGTTCCCGTCTGGAATCAAAACCACACAGTACAGTGACCTTGGGAGATCAGCCCCTTGGCCTCTCTGAGTCTTAACCTCCTCATACAAGGTGGGAATAAAAGGCTACCTGGCAAACTTGTGGAAGGAGTTAAGTAGTTCATCTGAAAATGGTTTGTAAGATAGAAATTGACACCAAAGGTAAAGATGTGACGGTGGAATTGTTACAGGGCTTCTGACATTGCTAGCATGGACTTGGTGGCGTAACATTTAGATAATTGTCCCAAACGTTTTCATCCTACATGAGCCTTGTTGCCTGCGTGACCCTCTAGCCACAGAGGTGGAAGCCCCCACCACTGGAGGGCAGAAAACAGGGGAGTCCTTGCCTAACCCCGGCTTGTTTGGGTCACAAACAGTGACCATCATGAAAGCACCCAGTAGCAACTGCAAAAGCCATGTACTTGGGGTAGGGGAAGGTATTCTAAATTCCAGACGCTCCCCTTTACATTAAAACCCAGAGCCGGACCAGCAGGGCATTTGTTTGCTCAGCCTTTCCCTGAACAGCAGAGCAGAACCTCAGGGCAGCAGGCCGCTGGGGAGGTGAGGCCTCAGCAAGGGCAGCGGGAGGGAGGTGCAGCCTGGCCGACCCTCCTGCTCAGCCCCACAGCCTAGGCCGTCCTTCACACAATGGGAGGGACAAGAAACAGCGTCCCTCAGTTACACTTGGTCGGGGGTGGGGCCAGAGAGTGGAAGGGACCTCCACCCAGCTTGCGCCTGGAATCCTGGGAGGATGGGGTCTTTCTGAGTAGCTCCCACCCACGGGGGTGGCCGCTGTAGAGACTGCCGGCCACAAACGGACAGACAGAAGGTACAGCGGAGAGCCGGTCTGTGACAGCAACGTGCTCCTAGACTGTTTGCACCAACACTTAGCCTGGAGGAGTGCCAGACGCGCTCTCTGCTCTCCCCCCCGACCTGACCCCCGCCCCCGGCTGGTGGGCTTGCTGAGCAGTGCATCCGCGGCCTCAGGGAGGCCAGGCCTAGGGTCAGCGCAAGGGCAAGAGCCTCCCGCCCCTGCCCTGCCCTTGGCCTCTGCTGACGAGCCTGGAGCCACCTGGCCTGCACAGCAGAGGGGTCTCCCTCCAGGGCGGGCTTGCGAAATTAGCAGGACAGATAAGCTCTGTGTGCGCCGAGCACCATCAGCCGTTGACATTCACAAACCAAACATTGAGGGGATCACCGTGGACTCTGGACCATACGTTCTTCTGAGCCCCCCAACCCGGCAGGGCGGCCTCCGCCCAGCGCCCCCCGCCCTTCCCCAGCTGGTGCAAGTCGGAGAAGGAGGGCGGGTCTGGGCTGCTCCATCCGAGAACTTCAGCGAGTGTCTAAGGAAGGTCCTAATCTACAAAAGCTAAGGTATCTGCAAAATGGAGATAGAATTAAATGTTTGAACTATATCCTTTTATTTCCCCTGGGCTACAGAAGCGCCGTTTCTGGGACAACCAAATCCCCTGAAAAGTCAACAAGAAAGTAGCAAATAGTAGTTCTGCGGGTTTGGGGCTCCCCTGCAAATGCGCCCTCGCCCACATGTACACACATGCACACTGAGTGTCCAAACTCTCTGCACAACCCGCCCCCGCTTTCTGTCATCCCAAAATGCAAAAGTAATCCCTAAATAGACTCTCCCGTTTGAAACTGCTGAACTTTCAAATATTGAAAAACAAACCCCTGAGCGGCAGGCAGGCGATGCCCGCAGCCCGGCCCTGCCCCCACCAGTCCCCACCCCCCCACCCCGCCCCCACCAGCCTCCCTCCCGACCTTGTTACAGGCGCCGTGGACCCAGAGCTCTCGGGGAGAGAAAGGAACCTGGGAAAATTGAAAGTTACAACCTCCAGCAGTTTCCATCAAACTGGTTTCTTCCCAATTTGCTCCATGCACCCTGCCCACACTTTCAATGAGGGGGAAATCTGTTCTTTAACCAGGTACGCTGGGAAGTCACAGCAAAGCAAGGAGTTCTACCTCGAGGTGAAAAAACCGCAAATTGCCTGGCTCGGTGAGTATTCAGGCAGTCAATAGACAACCTGGAATTGCACTGCTGTTTCTTTATATTTAAAGGCAAGAATCACCCAAAACAAAAGTGTTCGTGGTGCATTCTTATCCAAAATGCCGATTTTTCCACTTTCTCATTACGCTTCTGAAACCAGAATTAGGAAACATTTGATTTAGATCATTCCGCTTTCAATGTAATGCATCACCAATTAGACTTTATTATGTGCTTTTCCATTCGGGTTTTCAATTTCTTAGAAGTCCAGCTAAATTTCCTATGTCCAATGGGTTGTAGGGCAAAGCTAGTAAAAGGGCTCTGGTCCAAGCTTTTAAGACATGTATCCGATTGATGTAACTAACGCTCGGCTCGGCTCACTTTCCATCTCTGTTGTCCCCTTCAGAAGGGGACCATCCTCCGAGGCTGACTCCGGCCAGGCTCCAGCACAGTCTCCTCCCATTGCTCCTGCCCTTTTAGAGCCATTGAAATTTTAATTTGGACTAAGTACGCCCTATTTGACTTCTAAAGAACAAAAGGCAAAACCACAGCCATCAGAGGGGCCGGTAATTGTTCGGGGCACTGTGCTCATTGGACAGAATAAGAACATCTCAAATGTGACCTATTTACACATTTCTGCCCCTTCCACAGAGGAATGTTTGGAGTCAATGTGGGACACATGGCTGTTGGAACTATGGATTGGTTTTTATTCTGACTTTGTCTTTTCTATCAGCAAATCTCAGCACCGTGCCTTCCGGTTATAAACAACTCTGAATAACCTAGGAAGAGAGCTGCAAGTCCCAAAATACCAAGCAGTGAGTGATCCTCCGTTTGGCTCTCTCTGCATAGAGCTCAGGAGTGCTGGCGCCAAGCCTAGTGTCAAAAGGATGTTTTTGAAATAAATAACCGCCTTTAAACTTGTTCAGCATCTAAAAGTATCACTTGCACTTAGGATAGCTGGGATAGACTTACCTTTTTGATGTATTTTTTTTTAATAGAATGAAGGCAATATTATCGAGAACTTTAATTACCTGCACTGCTCAAGGGAGGGTGTCGTGGTGGTGGATTGAAAAGTTTCCTGAAATGCCAGAGTATGTGTGTTAGTTCTGAAACCGGAAAAATAATTGAGATGAAACACAGTCATCTGTGTGTCTGGCTCCATAATTAATGAGTAAATTGTTGTTAATGGCTCAGGAACGTGCCGTACGTCTGGGTCATCAGGGTGAAAATCGATTTTATAGGGAATTTGAGGGCGAAGTCCCACAAGGAACGGCGGAAAGCTTGAGAATCCAAATGCTCACTCAGAGACCAAGCCACTGGCATAGTGAGAAGACAGTCAATAGGCAGAACTCAATTCCAGCTCTTTGCTGCCAGGCCAAAAAGAAAAAAAAAATTGCAACAGTGTTATCAAAGCCTCCTGTTCTTGCTGTTGGTCCTTCCAGAAGCTGGAGATTTGTGTCTTTATGTGACATCTCCCAATTTAAAACATTTCAACCAAATAGGCATTTTTAAGGCACTTGGGCTGAGCCATAAGGCCGCGGGCCTGGCCTGGCCTGCCAGTAACAGATCGCAGCCCAGCGACAGGGCGGGCTCTGGGCCAGGCCTCCACCGCCTGCCTGACCTGCTGGGCCAAGCTGCGAAGGCGGGCGGATCCCAAGGCAGGACTTCATGCCGGTGGAGACTTAACTAACCCACAGAGGCCGCCCCGCAGAGACGTTCTTGCCCTAATCCCCCAGAACCTTCTATGGCAAAAGGGACTCTGCACACGTGACTCAGGTTAAGGTCCTTGACGTGGGGAGATGATCCTGGATCGCCCGGGGCAGTGGGGAGAGGGGAGGCTCAACCTCATCACCGAGTCCTCGAAAACAGAAGAGGGTGTAGGTCGGAGAGACAGGACGTCAGAACGTGACCTGCCGTTGCTGGCCTTGAAGCTGGGGAAAAGCCATGGGATGTGGTGGCTTTTAGAACCTGGGAAAGGAGGGGCAGCAGATTCTCCCCAGAAAGGAACACAGCCCTGCAGACACCTCGATTTTAGCCGCGTGAGGTCCATGTCAGCGCTCTGGCCTAAGGGACTGTAAGATAAGAAATTGTTTAAGCCACTAAGTTTTAATGTGTAAATGTGGCCATTTGTCAGCCGCAATAACGAACTAACACACTAATCCCACTTTGACATTTTACAGATTAAGAAACTAAGGCCCACAGAGCGTCAAGGCAAAGTGAGAAGGAAAACACGTCTCATGATTCTCAGGCCAGTGACCTTCCCACCAAACCGCCAGCCCCGGTGGCCCGTTTGCCTTATGCAGTTTTCTCGCAAGGGCAGAACCGGTAACCTGCAGAGAGAGAGCGGGGGCGGGGCGTTGGTATTCTGCCAGCACCTCTAGGGCCCACCTCTGACCCGATCTTCGGAGCAGGAGACGCAGCGTCCACGAGGCCATGCAGGGTCCTCGCAGGAGGAGCGGCAGGCTCGCTCCCGGTTGGCTTCTCAGGGGAGAGACAGCAGTGAATGCCAGGCTGCAGAAGCCACCGACGGCCGAGCGTACCCCCATCCAGAGCCAGAGGGACGGCGCCCGCTCTGGGCCGGGAGGGGTCTCACGGGTGTGTTTTCCCCTCTGTTTCCAAACTCCCAGGAATGTCACTATGTTGTCCTTAAAATAAGGGTGGGGGCTGGAAGCGCAGGAAAAGCAAAGCCACGCGAAGGTGTCAATGAATGGAGATATGGTCAGGCCACAGTCAAGAGCTTCGACCGAATGAGAGAATTCCCCGCTGCTCATGCAGGGTGATCCTTTCTGAAGCCCCTCCCGGTGTATTATCTCACTTGATCCCTTCTCAAAACCACTCCTTCCAAAGATGACTCGGTAAGACCGATGGCAGCGAGAGCTCGCCTTCCAAAGGACGTCCGCTCACCACCTCGCGCGGCTCTGAAACCAGGAGCAGGGCTCCAGACTCGTGCGAGGAGAAGGTGTGGCATCGTTTCTAAAAGCAAAGCATCTGGCTCCAGACGCGTGGGAAGAGGTCCAGGGCCGTGAGGTCCTCAGCCAAATGCCAGGCGGCCCTGCTCCCGCCCCAGCCTCTGCCCCCGCGCTGTCTGCTAATAACTCAGCCGCATGCCGGACACTCGTCACCAAGCGTCCGCTTCTGTTCCAGCCACCCACCAAGCACCTATGGCTCCTGGCTTCTTCCACTCAGTCCACCGGCCGGGAAACGCCCTCCACCTACTCTTTGCCAAGAAAACCCTCCTCATCTTTAAAGACCCCACCCACCCCCCACATTCCCTAGGGAGCAGCCCCTGATCCCCTTACTAATCCGCTGAGCAACCAGAAGACACGGGGGCTGCTCCTCCCCGCGCCCCACTCTGCCTTCTGTCACAGCCGCCTCTGCCCCCCGAGTGGGCGTGGCCACCTTATTCTCCAAGTATTTTGAACCTGTTTCCCACCCCAAAGATTGCAACTATATTGCCTACTTCCTTTTATTTATTTTATCATTGGGTGAGAGAAGATGCAAAGGAAAGTTGTCCCGCCAAGAACTACAGACAGGAGAACATATAACAAATCTTCGGTTATGCACCTCACATTTTCCAGAGAAATCTGTCGTTTTGTTCCCTTCTCCCAGGGGCAAAAGAGAAGGGGAAAGTAGTTAGGAACGCTGCCAAACAGGAAAAAAGGTCTCAGGAAGGAAACCAAGCTCTCCCTTCTGTGAGCTGACCTCAGCCGTCCGCGAAAGAGGGAGTCGCGTGAAAAAGGCAGCGCCCACCCAGGGTACAGCCAGGGCCCAGCCAGGGCACCGACGCCGCGCCCGCGTCTTCCCAGGCGGCCAGCGCGGTGCACACAGGCCCCTGGGCGGAGCCTGGGCCCGTTTGGGAGTCCCCGGGAGAGAAGGGGAGGCTTTTAATAAAAGAGCCACCACAAGCCACAGCAGGGGCACTGCGCCCCTTCAGAAGGCCCGGGCCCCTTTCCTGCCGGCACATGTCGCCGCATTAACGAACACAGGAAAGGGGCGCGGGGTGACGACAGCTTTGCGAGCCGCCTGCGTCGGCTGTCTGCGGCGTCGCTGCACCTTCTCATCAGGGAAAGAGCCGGGCAGGCGTACGTTTCAGCCTCCCACGGGGATGACTGGCAAACGTCCACCTCGCTGCCCTCTGACCTCCTTCCAAGCACTTTCCTTGGGGAACAGTGACACCCTGTTTAGGTTTCCCAACGAGCTCCATTCCTGGGTGATAAGATGGATACTGTTCCTAAGTACCTCGCCAGGTAGATACTGTTACTAAGTCCCATGTCCCTGCGCACAAAGCTGGGGCCTCAGAAAGCCGGCCCCTTGCAGACGCAGCGTGTGAGGAAAGCTGGCCCGGACACACTCAGGCGGCGGCAGCGGTGCTTAGGAGAGGGGCGGCAGCTGCCGCTAGCGCGGCGGGCCCCAACTTCCGCCCATTAACGCTTGGGATAAAATGAGGCCCCTGCACCTGGCTGTGCGGGTGTTGTTATTCCTGAATTTCTGCTGTGGTTTCAGAGAATCTCCAGGCTCATCACCTTCAAGGGAACCGAGGCAAACCTCTGGCCCAGGGACCACAAACTCACGGGTCCCGCTGTTTTGTTCCTTTAAAATCCCCACAGTAATTTTAACAGTGACTTCAAGGGCGGCTTCTCCATTTTTCGGCAACAATGATTATGATTCCTCACATATAAATAACATTTTCTAGCTTACAAAACACTTTTTCACAAATGATGTTGCTTAAAGTCTCATAGTGGTATTTCTGCTAATTGTCCCAAGCTTACCCAACTACCCCCCAATGTGTAATACTTCATATACAAAAATATTTTAAATCTTCCCAATTTGTTTCTAAGTGGTAAAATATAATCTTCTTCTTTTAAAGAATGAAAGAATTACAGATTCGTATTTCAGAAATCTGAGTGCTTGCCGTAACTAGTCCATTAGAAGCAACAGGCTCTTATCAAAGTATACAACGCAGTGTATTTGAACTACAGCATTCCAAATTTTGAACCCTTAGATGTGGAAATAAAATTTCAATTTAGTGTAATCATCAATCATAATTATAGGATGTTCAGCAGATACATGCAAACATAAAGCAATTTTACCAAAGGGGCCGTATTTTAAATTAGTTGGTATCTGCGGACGACAGGCCATCACTCACGGGAAAGAGAGGCAGAGAAAAAGCCAGCAGGGGAAGGGAGCGTGAATGAGCGGAGGCGTCACCTCGGCCATCAACACTCCACACCAAACACTCCCGCGCAGGGAGTTCCCTGCGCAGGACAATTGTGGGAGCCAGGGAGACCGCGCCGAGGCGCCCGTGCATCCTTCCACTCACCTGGCGAAGGCCTGAGAGCCACCACAGGCTCTGTCACAGGCCGCCAAGAAGAGGGAGATTTGGGGAGGTGAAGAGCCGACAGGGCGGTAGAGACCCCACGCACGCAGGGGCCGCTGTGTGCTAACCACGTCATAGCTGCCCTCTCGCCTCATCCTCACTAGGGCGGGACTCTGAACCGCACCTTCTCGTGCGTAAAGAAACCAAGGCTCGAAAAGACCATTCGCACAAGGCTCGGGGAGAGGCTGGACCATCAGGAAAGCCAAGCTGAGGCTGACAGGACGCTGAGTAGGTGGCTTTGGGCTCCCGAATAAGAAGCCTGAACTACCCTTGATAATCCTGTGCTGCATACTTGCTGGCAGCTAGAAGAGTGGACTTCGACCGTGCTCATCACAAGGAAAAAACGTGTTCACAACTATGTGTGGTGGCAAATGTTCGCTGGAGTCACGGTACCGACCATTTTGCATTACATGCAGACATTGGATCCCTTGAGACGAATCTACTGCTATGTCGGTTTTACCTCAATTTAAAAAAAGAAGAAGCCTCAGCGTTGAGTGAGTTAATCACCAAAACATGATGGATGGTGCAGGCGACCGGGTGGTCCCAGGTCTGAGTCTGGAAGACGCAGTGGGGGCCTTAGCAAAGGAAGGATCTCTCCTCCTCTCTCTCCCCCCTCGCTCTCACCCACCCCCCGCCCCTGGAGACTCACAGCACACGGGTGAATGGGTAGGAAGCTCACACCCCCAAACAGCATCGCCCGTATGGTCACGCTTCCCAATTCTTTGCACCAACAGGGGTGGGTGTTTACAGAGAGAAAGGGAATTGAGTTTGTGGGGGATTTTAATTCACGGTAAGAAGAAGACCACCAGAAAAACAAGCGGGCACCCCCCCTCCGCCTTGCCTCAGGTTTTCACAAAGGAAACCAGCACGTGCAAAGTTCCCTACTGTATCCAGTATTTAAATCAATCAGGCTGGGTGGCGGGCCAGGCAAAGATGCTGCATAATTTAACACTGACATTCACAGAAACGAAGGCAGTGCTTACTGGAGTTTGACTTTGTTCAGAACAGCTCCAGAGGGTTTACGTTCTCAAACAGCAGCACCCCGCCCACGGGGAGACTCCTGGGCACCCCGCAGTGTGACCGCCCCGCAAAGTGGAAGCCGGCCGTGGGTTCTGACTGTGCTAATGGCTCCTGGCGGGAATTGTCAAGGGAGCAAACAGTAAATAGTGTCAAAGCTGAATCGTCGCACGAGTCAGGGACGTGACGAACACCGGTATTAAAAGCAACCGGCCGCGCAGAGAAAGGAAACGAATCCTGTGCAGGCCGAACTCCAAGCCACTGGACACACCATGCCGGCCCGGTTCTCTAGTCCCACCCCGGGATCTCTGGCGTGGGTCTTCCTTGTGAACAAATGGTTTTAACTCCCAGGAAAACTAGAAACAGCCGGAGTCCTCCCACAGAGGAAGGGGAGCCGGGTGGCGGGAGTGGGCATCCGACCACACTCCCGCCCCAGCTCCTCCCGCCCTGGAGCTGACCCCCCCGGGCCTTGTCCCCGCCCACGAACCCGAAGCCCTCCAGCCGGGGCCTCATGGGTAAACCCTGCGGCCTAGCGTCCTCTGGCTTTACAAGGCGCCCTGGAGCTTTCTAAAAAGTCCCCTTCATTCAAATGCTTCTCTACCACCCACAGAAACAGGAATAGAAGTTAGGACGGGAGCCTGTGCTCGGGGGTCCTGCCAAGGGGGTTCCTGGATATCCTGCCCGCATTAGAGCCCGCGGGATGAAGTTTATTCCCACACAGATCTCTGGCCGAGAGGCAGCGCCAGCGGCACAGCTGCTTCTTGGAGAACAAAGTGCCGGGATTTCTGGGCTAATGACACACTCCTCTGTCCTCAGCGCAGGGCTCCTGGCTCCACCGGTCTCCCACTGCCCTCTCTTGGTAGGCGCTGGGGTAGCAGACGCCGGCTGCTAGGCAGGGCTGGAATTTGGCCTCAGGCTTCAAGAAAGTACTCCTTTTCTTGCCAGGAGAGGGGTCTACTTAATCAAGCGAGTGTAATTGAAATCTACCATAGTGAAAAGGTGGCCATTTGTTCCTTTCAAGGCTGACATTCTCCTGAGCCCCGAGCAGAGAGGGAGAGGGAGGGCGCTGCAGACCAGCCCTCCCAGGGGACAGGGAGAGCGGCGGTCGCGCGGGGCAGCTCCCGCGAGGGCCTGGGCCACCCGCTGCGAGCTGACACGGCCGCCCTTCGGAGCCGCGCCGAGTCGGGGCGAGGACACCAGACCGTCACAGCCTCTCACTGGACGCTGGCTGCCCCAGAAGGGACCCTGGCCCTAAAAAAGGTGACTCTTTGGCCAAGGGCAGTTTCTGGGCAGGGCTGGCGTCTGGGGACCTCAGCACGCGGCACGCCCGGGAGCCGGGAGAACACACGCTCGGTCCGGAAGCTCTGGGTGGCCCATCGCAGCGTCTGCGTGGTAACCGCTGACAGGGTCAGTGAGAGCTTTACGTCTCCTAACAGACGTCGCACAACTAGTCTCATAATAATCACAGAGCCCAACGGCAATCCAAAGAGGAAAGGGCGCGGCCCCTTTGGGTCAGGCTGGTAGTGTTTTTAAAACACGAATGTAAATTTACCAAATGATCCCGCAAATCCACTCCCAGGTGGGAGAGAAATGAAAACCGGCGTCCACACAGAGACGTGTATGGGAATATTCGTAACAATGGAAGCAATCCAATGCCCATCAGCAGGCGGCGGGATAAACACGGTGTGGTGCCCCCATAAAATGGAAAGATATTCAGCAACCGAAGGCACAAAGTCCCAGTGTGTGCTCCAACGGGAATGAACCTCAAAAATGGGATGCTCAGTGAAAGAGGCCAAAGCAGCAGACTACAAATCACAGGGGTCCCTTGTGTGAAATGGCCAAAAAAGGCAAACCGGGAGAGAGGGAGCAGGCCGAGGGTGGGCCGCGGCCGCAGGCGGGGCAGGGAGTGACCGCAGACGGTCCCGACCAGCGTGTCAGCAGCGATGGGAACGTCCTACAACCTCACTGTGGTGGTGACACCACTACGCACACTCGCTGAAAATTGCCGAACTGCGCACTTAAAAAGTCTGTTTTACAGCATGTCAATGGCATTCAGTGAAGTGGGAGGGAGGGAGGGAGGAAAATGAAGGGAGGGGAAGGGAAGGGAGTGGAAGGGAAGGGGGGAAGGGGGGAAGGGAAAGAGGGAAGGGAAAGAAAAGAAAGGGAAGGGAAGGGAAAGGAAGGGAAGGGAATAGAGGGGAAGCGGGGAAGGGAAAGGAAGGGAAGGGAAGGAGAAATCCCTATGAGCACTAGGTGGCAGGACCTGATTAGGGGGCTTTGTCTCTGAGCACAGCACCATGTGGTTAAAATAACAGCCTAGTCTGCATCCGTCAGAACACATCAGATCAGCAGGGCCGTGAACCCCAGTGCGACAACAATTCATTTTGGGGATGACTCAGCACAGACCAGGGCTCAGAGGCGGTACAACAGGCCCCTCCCGGGGCAGCTGGAGGAGACTGGCCTGTCGGCCACACTGAACACAAGCCCTGGGAAAGGGAACTCTACGACACGCATGCCCAGTGTAGCTCTGTGATCTCCCTCTTCGCCCGGACGGACCAAGGGCGCTGCTCACGCGTGTCTACGCTTGATGAATTATAATTCAGTTAACTAAGCGTCATCACCATGATTACGTATACTTACGTGTACGTATACTTACGTGTACGCATACATGCTTCACAAGGCCGTGTTTGACTGACTCCTCCCTTGAAGACTGCCCTTGACGGTCGTTTGAGCTTGATCTCACCAAGATACTCACTTTGCAGGGGCCACGCGGGCATGAGAACGGGGAGGGGGACAGGGGACTCCGCCCTCTCACGGGGACGTGTTGCACTCCGCCCGGTCCCAGGCCTTCGTACCTTGATCACACCATTTCCTTGAACCCCACTTCTGCGAGGGGCGATGGTGTTAATTTAATGAAGAAGAGAGCTGAGGCTGGAGCGCAGGCAGCTTTGGGGACCACTGATACGGTCCAGTTGCATTACATAATAAATGACCGTACATTTAAAATTCAAATAGTCAAAGAACAACATCAAACACAAAACACCCAGATCCCCTTCACCCGAAGCCTGTGGTTCTTCCTGTCACCTCGTCAATGTGCATCATAATCAGATAAACATAGCACGCTTCCCGTGAAATTAAGAACCTGTTGTCACTCTTCGGGGCCGAGGAGGCAGACTGCCCGAGAGAGCATAACAATGAGCGTAAAAATGACCGCAGGACGGAGGTCGGAGCGCACACAGAGGCCGGACCCACTAGGGACAGAGGGAGCCAGAGGGGCAGAGGTGAGGGGCAGGGAGGTAGCTGATGGCAGGTCAGCGGGGCCCCTGGAAGGACGTCCCCTGAGCTCGGCATTCCCAGCAAAGGTTCCAGGTGTCAGTGGGTTACTGAACCATCGTCATCATCGCCCTCATGGGTACCGGCTGCCCACTCGCTCTGCCGGGTGCTGGAGACAAAGGCGCAGAGGTGCTGCCTGCTGTCTGGTAGGAAAGGCTGGAAAATAGCAGAATTAGCCCAAAGGGACCCAAAAGCCACGCTCTGCTGGTGACCGTGTCATAACCCAGGACTGCGCTGACTCACAGCATCTGCCAGTTTCCAGGGCGCAGGGCCCCCGCCGGCCGCCGAGCTCCAGCCGCCCGTCTGATGCCAACCAGCTGACAAGGGACCTATGTGTGTGACAACCGGCTCTTGTGAGCTGGTACAAGTGTGCCCAGCACACCACAGCCCAAGGCCACATAACCAGCGCCCTGTTCCCCACATGTCACGTCCAGAGAGGAAATGGGAGGCCGCACGGCTGGGCCACGCCCCCGCTGAGCATGGTGCCCCTCCCTGGCTCTTCCCCTGACAGCGCACCCTCTGAGCCCAGGCGCTGTTTTGCAGCCACTGGATTTAGAGACCGAGGGTTCAGATTCCGGTCCACGGGCCTAGGCCTAAATCCCTCACAACTGGGAAGGCTGTGTGACTTCAGAACTTCCCGAACTTGTCTGCACCTTATTTTGACCTGTGAATTAAGGACGATGACACTAGCAATGTCTTACTGCGTTGCGGTGAGGAGAAAATGAGATAACACGGATGTGTTTCTTCATCCTAACAACCTGAAGTGCTCATTTTAAAAGGCTGAGACACACTAATATTTATATACGGAGCACTTCAGGTTGCTGGGACTAAGAAACACATACAAAAATGTCTGCTTAGAAATGTTGGTGAATCTAAGGCAAAGAAAGTACCGTAAATACCACTTCTCAATGGCACAACCATCCAACAAAGCCAGGCACCGGCCAAGGACGGGAGACCCAACCCACAGGGCAGGTGAGGCCAGCGGGGCGTTTCCGGTGTTCACGTGGCCACCCCAAACCCCATTTGCCATTTTCCCCGCCTTCCTGCCGATGACCACCCCCGGCTGGGAATTGCATAAAGTTCTAAGTTGCCGACGTCGTGCCAAGGGTGTTGTTCGGACAACGCAGCGTGAAGGGCCGGAGAGGCCCCTCCAATGGGACTGCAGCCACGATGCAGGTCCTCACCCCGCCTGCCTCGCTGAGAAAGGCCTCTTCCTTCCAAACAAAGTCACCAGCATTCAACGGTGTGTCTAGTGACACAGTAAAAACGGTGAGTCATCATAAAAGCTAATTCACTTAGGTCTTCTCTTTAAAAATTCATGTATTTGGGATCTATTACCTTCATTGATTTAGCTATAACTTTAAATAAGAAATTGTTAGAATTAACTACTAATGAGACATTGGAAATGAATTTCGGAAATATAGGCTCACTCGCTAAATTTTAAGTAAAGTTTTAAAAATAAATACCCTGAGCTTGGCGAACTTGTGAAATCCCTTCTTACATAACCATCCACTACTTGAGCGGCCGCTCTCCCTGCCTGACTGTCCCTGAAGCAGGTCACGGACCCAGGCCAAGAGGCAGCGTCTCCCACGGTCATCGTCCATTTTACCAAGATGGGATGAGTTAACAAGCGAGAAGCACGTCATGCTGGAAATGTTACGCTTTGATGTACCTGGTGTCCTTTCAAAGGGGGCAAATAGAGGCCTTCAAAGCAAGGAAATCCGTTTCACTCCTAACCGTTCGTGTGGCTACGGTGGTGGAGCCACAGAAAAAATTATAAATGCAGTAGACATTCTCTGTGTCAGCTCTTCCCTGATCATTTGCTTTTACAGCATTTTACAAAAGTTTTGGTCTACAAAGGATTGGCAGCTTTTAAAGACCCTGCATCTTCCACCACGGGGAGCCTGCGATTCAACCCTGTGTGACAGTATTAGGCATTTCTCTTTCAACACTGAGTGATTCATTAGCCACTCAGTTCGACAGATGAAGCTTATTGGTATCACACTGAAGACCTTTGTGAAAGTCGTGCAGAACTAAAGTAGCTCATTACCACAAGGTACTTAAAGACATCGTCTAAATGCCCTTAACCTTTTAGTGTGTTAATTTGTGGTTTCCAAATGTCACAATTTAAACATCCAGTCCCCTTTAAGAGATCAAAAGCTTGTTTTGAGCAGCAAAGAGAATGGAAGCAACCTATATGTCCATTAATAACGAGGTAAGTCACGACCCATCCACGCGACAGAGGATGGCAAAGCCGCGGAGGAGAAGGACGGCTCATGGAAAAGCCTGTGCGCCAACCCCCTCTATACCAGGAAGAACAGGGGCTGGGAGGGCAGGGGGTGCAGCGCTGGGCCTCTCTGCAGAGATCTCTCCGGAAGGATCCTGAAAGGCTGGGGGCCGGTGGGCTTTCAAACGGGAAGGAGACTTACTTCTCCTGCCTGCTCACTTGTTCTATATTTTTAGCATGTATATTGGGTTTTTACAAAGCTAGTTAATTTTATCAAGTAAATTACATAAACTGTAAAAAAAAAAGAGGTCACATTAGAAGTGGAGTGAAAATGCTGGAAAATGGCAGGCCCCTCCGCGAGAGCGCCTACCTCCGGGCCGGACTTGGGTGTCTCGCACCGTCCCCGAGGTGGGACTGCGTGGGAACAGCTGGAGGCCACGAGTGAGCCACCCCGCAGGGTGGCGCGCGGGGCGTGCAGAGGAAGTGGCGTGGAGAGTCCTCACCACACATTTTCATGTTGTTCTGATTTTTTTTTATCCATGCGAACCTGCCTCCTTTTCAGAAAGCAACATAAAACACCTTAGAAAGAAAGAACAAGTCAGTGGACGAGCAAAGGCAGGTTGGAATGCAGATTATAGAGGTACTTAGAATCTAGCTTTGACCTTTTGGTAAAAACCTACAGTCTTCATTTTATTTCCTTAACATGATTTGTCATTATCATTATACACTTCCATGTTGTTTAAAGCAAAGAGAATACATCTTGAAAGAGTCTGCTGAGGTTAAGAACACAACTAAGGCCAATAACAATGTAGAGAAAGGTAGAATCGATAATCCCCATTAACATTTTGTTAAATCGCTAAACTCCGTGAAAGGTAAAATCCCTGTATTCATTTCGCCACAGGAAAAAATCCCGTTTACGTGAGTGGAAGGGAACAGCTTAGTCAGTCTTGCCAGAAATAGCCCGTGGCCACAAATAAGATACCATGTTAATACTTTTAAAGTCTTTTTTAAAGTAAAGAAACATTCCAGGGGAGAGAATGTAGAGTTAATACACTGCTACTTCTGTGTAATTTCTACAGTCCTTAATTAGAATCAAAATCCATTCACACAAGCCTTCCGCGCCTCCTCTCCCCGCAGTGCCCACCTCCTCAGGGCACCCCTCGGTGCGGAGGGTCCGAGGAACCGCAGGCGGCCGCAGCAGCGCCTGGAGCTCGGCGCCACAGCTGCAGCCCTTCATCCTGGGCGGCACTCCCCATGGAAATGGCGGTGCCCCACCAGCATGGGAGGGGGCAGCGCTGTGGCCCGGCCACCTCTGTTTAGAGAGAAAGCTTAAAACAAAACCTTATTTCAAAACGCAAAGGTCACAAAGCACTCCTCTTCAAATAGAGTGCTTTGTCCTGCATCCATTGTGGACTCCTGCCTCCCACGCTTGCCTGGAGACACAGCCTCTCCAAAGACACTGCCGAACGGAACCTGCAAGGGTGTACTTATTGATTAGATGCTTTGCCCAGCGAAGAATGTTTTACTGGCAGCAGCCGTGGGGTCTATCTTTATCGCTCGATCAGTGATCACAGGCGGCGCGCCTCTCGTCTGGGAGCAGGAGGAGCGAGCTGGCCACTTCGGTTCTGCATTTCCCACCAAGCCCGCCCAGGCGCGCAGACCGTGGGTCCCAGAGACACGGGCCCTCTGTCTCGGGTGCCTTTCCCCTGAGGGTCTTTAGGCTCAGACACCGTGAGGGAGAGAAGGCTTGCAAACTTGCTCCAGGTTTGTTTCTTTTCGTTTAAATCTGTTCAGGAAAAGTGCCCCACCTTGAACTTCCAGAAGCCACGAGAAAGCCAATCAGGCCTTGTGGAAAAGGACCTCCCACACAGCTCTCGGCCCTGGGAGATGCACACAGTGCTCTGTTCTTCTTCTCCTTCTGAGGCCAAAGTGCATGCTCACCTGGGACTGTCTGTCTGGAGGAAAACTGAGGGGTCTACAACGTTAACCCCGTCTCCAAATACCTTCTGAAATTTAACATTTGAAAATCCATCTGAAAATTTAACATTAACTACCTGTTCTTTTTTGGGTAAAGCTTTGCTTCTCTCAAAATCCTCTGACAAAATGCAGGTAGGAGTGAAAGATGAACACATTGAAATACCTGAAATAACTCACGTCTTTGGGAAGGATCAGTCCATTGGCTTTACTTCCCAACATGATAACAGAAGAAACGATGAAGGAAGACAGTGTGAGCAAAGCAAAACATTGTCCTGGAAAGAGGGAGGGGTACGTGTCACCCACCGGCAAGGCGCCCTGGGAGAAGTGGCGCGGGGCGACAGAGAAGGTGGGCAGCAGCCAGCCTTGGGCCGGCCGCACCGCAGCACCCTGCGCATGGGCAGCTCTCTGTTACCTGCCTGCGAGCGATCCCCGGTGAGGGCTGTTCTTGACGTATGTCCCACTTAAGTGTGACATTTGTCTTGCCACCAAAAATGACATTGAGCTAGCTCCTCCAAAAATTCACACTAGTCTCAACAATGGCTTAAAATTTTAAAAGCAGAGAGGAGAGAGAAATCGAGGGGAGAAGGAAAACAACAGATTCCAACACCAAGTATGAAGAAGCGTGTGGGCATTTGTTGTTTAGCTTACGTGGGCCGTGGCACTTTCAGAGGGGAAGAAAAAGGCAAGAGAAAGGGCTTGTTTAATATATTGACTTTTCTGTAAATGGAATGAATATCTGAATAAGTAACGGTAATTCAAATACAAAGATTTAACCGCTAACTTTTGTGCGGACATTCTTTCCGTTGTCTAGGCTTTGCCTCCCGTGGACAATGCCGTCTCCAAGGCTCGGTGGGCAGTCCTTGTCGGCTCTGAAGGAAGCTGAGGCTTGTTTCTGCTTCTCAGGGGAAGCCACCACCCCCGTGACTCCTGGCTGAGACAGTCCTGTCCTCCACCGCCAATTGAGAGCACGGCAGGATCTCCTTTGGATCTCTCGGGCACAGCCATGGCCCAAGCCACACCCATAGTCACGGCCAAATCAGCACTGCCCATAAAGCAACGTGCGCTTCGCGGAACCTGACCTAACGGCATTTCCCCTTCCAGAACCGCCCATGGCGGGGACAGGCACCGGGTGGCCGCGCTCTTCCTAGCAGGGCTCCCACAGCGAGGATCTTGACGCAGCACTTTTCCAAGGGCGCCACTGAAAACAGCAAAGTGGCTGGAGCCGAGTGCCAAAATATTAATGATGGTGATTGTTATGTGAAATTACAAGCGATGTTTCTTCTCCGTGGCTGTCTGGAGTTTATGAATTTTTCACAATGAGAATACATGAGTGTAATAAGGGAAAACATACATGGCTAATTCTAGTCTTTGACAATGGAACTTCCCAAACAAAACTAGCATCTTTCCGTGAAGGCTAAGTGTATGTCACTGATACTTTTCTAGGATTTAGCATTCCTTCCATGTATTCTATTTCCTCCTCCAGCTGTGTCAGAGCCCACGAGCCCCCTGAGGACACAGCCGGCCAGGTCTGCACCCTCCCCGGGGCCGCCGCATGCCTCGTATTTGACAGGTGATCAGGAGCTCTTTGAGGAATGATGGCTGCTTCTAAGAACGCAAAAGGTTAGGGTGGACAGAGTCCAGTCATGTGCAGCAGAGCAGTGAAAACATTAAAGAACTTCCGCCGTGGTTAGTAAGCACTAGAATAATAAGGTAAAGGGCAGAAAGATTAACCAAAAATATAAATTACAACTGAAATTCATTAATGCAAGCCAACTGTCAAGGTGCATCATGAGAATAAACCCCAGTGGGCCTCCCACACTAGTGAGTGATGAGAAACATTTGCAGCGTCCACCTGTGGGACCCACAGCGGCGCACGGCAGGAACGCGGCGCCTTCTTCACAGCACGCCCTGAGCGTCGCCAGTCCCTGGCGCTCCCAAGCTCCCTGGCCACTTCAAGCTCTAAATAGCTTCATTTTGCCTTTGGTTTTATTGTCAGTGCATTATAATTCTTGTGTAAGTAATAAGTGTGCAGTGTGGTGGTATGTATAAATGCAAGGCTTTACAATAAAAAATTAAAAACAAATAGTCAAAATAAAAAGACTAGATAAAATTAGGATAGCTTCTTAATGTTCCTTTTGAATATTATAAACATGAATTTTCTTCATCTACAGGGAAACAAAGCAGAAGCCCTATTAATAAAGAGCCAAAGCTGGGAATACCTTCGAATACTGTACAAAGGGACCACAGACAGGGCAGAAGGACTTTTGACACTGAGCAGAAGCCGACTTTACTTCTGGAATGAAAAATGACTTCATGGAACCCAAAATATGACTGGCTTATTTTCTTAACAAAAATGTTGAATACAAATGATGCTTAAAACTGTTAGGGTTTATAATTTCTTAACAAGATGGCAATCGTGTTCTGTTACAAGTCTATGGCTCCAAGAAGGGAAAATGCAATCAATGAAAAAAATATATAAATCAATGAAAAAAAATGTAAGAGAATATTCCATACGTTTCACACACAAAAGCATTTAAAATAATTATAAGTTCCAAAGATATTTTATCAGTGTCAATACAGCAAATGCAAAATACTTTAAAATGTCCATCACGACACTATCAAAACACCCCCACAGGCCCTGGCCAGCCAGCTCCGTTGGTTAGCGCATCCTCCTGATACGCCAAGGTTGTGGGTTCAGTCCCCAGTCAGGGCACATACAGGAAAAATCAACAAGCATTTCAGGTGGGTATCACTACAATTCCGCTTCGGGTTTTCACTTGCCGTAAACACACATTGACAGATGTTCCTTGACCAGCAACAGGGAAACTTCCCGATAAACCCGCCCTAAGTTGAAAATATCCTCAGTCTAAATGCATTTAATACCCCTAATCCAGCAAACACTGTAGCTTAGCCTGGCCGCCCTTAAACATACTTAGGACACAGTATGAAGTCGGCGCTGGCAGCGGCACAGTGCCCCGCCGGCGCCGTGGGGCGACCGTCACGACCGGAGGCTGCCGGCGCCGGGCACACCGCCGCTGCCCAGCTCCATGGAGACCGTCGCAATGCATGTCGCCAGCCCACAATAAGATCAAAATTCCAAGTACGGTTTCTACAAAACACGTATTATTTTTGCACCATCATAGAGTTGCAACATTGTAAGCCGACCCATCTGCATTGCAAAGGTTCTCAAAGTGCGGCCTGGCCCAGGAGCAGTGGGGTCTCTGCGTCCGTGACAGGTCAGCTGTTTTCATGCTGGTCCTTCAATTAAATTGTCTTGTTGTAACCCTCACTCTCTCATTTTCACGTGCATCTGAATAAATGAATGCATGGCCACATCTTACGCAAACGCACCCTTAACAAAGACACACGGGTGCACACGGGCTGCCAACGTGTCGTCTGCTGGGGGAGGGGTGGAGGGAGCCTTGCTAAAACAGAAAGATACTTTTAAAAATAGGCATAGGATTGATTACATTCATACATATAGTTAAAATGATGTAGGAAAATACAGAAAAGCTTTTAAGAAGAAAAAAAAACCACCCAAGCCAATTTTTAAAAACTGTTTAAACCCTAGGTTGCTAAACGTTTTTGGTGCACGTCAGACCTGCAGGGTCTAGCGACTTTTTCCACAACGTCCCTAGGCCAGAAGCAGGACATAGGAAACCTGTCGGGTCCAAACAACTTCATAGCGGTTCACCTCCCAGTCCCCAAAACCCAGCTTCACAACGTTCGACCTGATGATCTAAAGGGACGAAGCACAGTCTCACCTTGAAAATGTGACTGGTGCTTCCCTCGAACATTTAAAATGGCCCGCGGTACCCCATGAGTCCCCCTCAGCGCCCTGAGGCACCCCCGCGTATTTGGGGAACACAGGATTTAAAGCAGAGAGGGCATGTCCTTGTCAGCACCAACCAGTTGTTTGCGCTTAGAAAATCCCATGGGGATTAACCCAGCAGCGCGTCCAATAAACGAGCAAACCTTCCAGTTACGGGGCAGACGGGTCTGTGGCCTTTCTGACCACACGGGGGTTTGGAGGATGCTCGCTGCCACTCCAGCTCACGCGCGTCCTTCTCGCCTCCTCTACCGAGCTCCGTCTCCAGCGCTACAAACCTAAAGTGCTTCCACGTAAGAGCAGAGTGATGGCCCCTGGGAGTTCAGGCCCCAGAACGGCCTCACCAGAAAACACCGCGGCAGGGTGGGGAACATGCAATGACAGGAGCCAGGCTCCTACCCGCAACATTGTCACTGCACAGATGCCAGGCACCTCACCTTGGGGACGTGTCTGTGTGCAGGGAGGGAATTTCCCTCTGGGCACCACGCAGGTGTAGCATCAGCTTTAGGCAAAGGATGGAGAAGCAGCAGTTATTGTTTTGTGTGTCTTCCACTTAAAAGAAATGAATGTTCTAGGCCCGTGGTGAATGTGGGAGCACGCGCCAGTGGGCTCCCGCAGCCTCCATTCCACAGCCCAGCCGTCAGCGGGGGTCTCTAACCTGCTCAGGTTGCAAACTCCCCTGCACTACACTCCTGTCTCACTTCCTGTTTATCTGTGAGAGTCGAAAAGGCCCTCAGGCTCTTTCCATAGGTCTCTCTCCTTAGGCCCTGCCATCCACCTTGTACGCCAAGCAAGCTTCTCGGGGGTTAGGGCAGGAATTCACAGGTCTCCTCCCTTCTTAGCACTTGGAAGCCGCGTCCAACTCCCTAAGCACGTCTAGCACACCCGGCCTAATGCAACCTGCAGGCCTGTGCTGAGAGAACGTATTATCTTCAGGTGAGGAGACGCTGCGTGAGAGCTAGGACCGCACCAGGCCACGCAGGCAACTGGCTGCTCACAGACGGTGCATGGTGGGCAAGTTCCCCCATGATTGCTCTGACCTTTAGACACTTGACATAAGGCCGGATGGAACCTATGAGACAGGGCTTACGCTCTTCCCTTCAAGCAAGCACATATCTTGGTCACATACTTCCTTTCTTGCAGATTCCGCAGAAGGCAACCCTCCCCGCCCCTCCCTCCGCCACCCATGCCCGTGTCACGGCTGCCGCCACCGCTGCTGCGGTCTACATCCAGCACCTCTCTGATGCACACCGTTTGCTTTGGGGCTATCATCCGCGTGGGGCGCAGTGCCTGCCTATAACAGTTCTGGCCGGAGGGCCCTGGGAACTAAATGACCATTGTAAGCAGCACCCGGCACGATGGCCGACACACAGCAGGTGCTCCATAAACATGTGTGGAATAACCACATGAAAAATGCTAAAAATTAATAGTTCTCACTGTAAATGAGGCAAGCATCGAACAAATTGTGCTGTCAATAAAAACAACACATTTTAAAACTTGTGCTACAACCGGTCAAATTGCATTTTTGCAACTGTTGGCAGATCTAGACATAATGAGCTCCAACATCACGTGTGACAGACCAGTCACACATGGCATAACGGCCAGGAGACTGTAGCCATTCCAGCCTGGTGAGTAGATTCAAATTATGTTGGTCTCGGTTTTTTCACCCCTGTGAAACCCAGACAGGCCCAATGCTCAGCTCTCAGGCAAATAAAACACATTCCCGAGTTTAATATCTCCGAACGCCATTTTATATCTTTGTCAAATGTGTTCACTCGGTCACCTTAGAATCCCATACTTACGCAAATTACACCTCGAATATGAATTACTCTTAGATCCTATATAACTAATCCCTCATCTCAATTACTGCAAGTATTTTCAAACTTTCCTCATTTCAACAGAGAAAAGCTTCTCATCTAGTTGATACATTAATACAACAGGTATTTTATCATCAGTGTTTAATTGCAGAAAAGGATCGCGTTGTCCCGCCACCTTGTGGACCATTGGGGTACTGCGGCTTCAGAACTAACTGAAGAGAAACCAGAACACAGAGAGCACTGAACAGCGGTTGCTCATGCTTTTCCATCCGCTCAGCTGGTCTGCCCCTAATTGCACATCTTGAAGTCTTACCCATTCCTCAAAACACAATTCGAGTGTCCCCTGGCTGAGGCTCCTCTGACTGCTAATTAAAACGACAGGAAAACGGCTAACAGAAATGATCTTTGCGCTAAACATCTGTGCTCCGGATTCCTCTTTCGTTCTAGCTGGCGTTCAGTAGGCTGGTCTCCGCTCTGGACTGTACTCTGCAGTCAAGCAGACAGTCACTTCAGTGGCTACCGCCGGTCCACACCTGCTCTCCACGACAGGTTAAGACCCAGCAACTCGCAAGCCAGTTGTTAAACCCTTCGCAGGCTGAAACCAGCCATGGTGAGCATATTTATACAATGACATCAGAAAACACTACACATCAAGACACTTCTTTTAAAAAATCTCCTTATCAGCTCTCATTCCTCCACATCTCACCTTCTCTAGGTGTAGCATGCAGTGGGGCCAGGCGGCGGGAGCTCCCACCTCAGAGGGCCACCATGGGGCTGGGACCAGCCGCCCCGAAGGCTCCGTCTAGGGCCCGGCCTGGAGTGCTCGTCCCCTTCCCCACCCCAGCCCAGGGCCCTGCAAGCTGCCAGCCCTTGGTACCCATTGTTCGATAGCACATCCAATAGAGAATGTCAACAGGGAATTTTAAGATGTGATGACACTGATAATCCCAGGTTAACAACAGGGCAAGTCAGCACCGGTATGTAAGATCTGTACTTGCAAATAATCCAGAGTTTTTCTTTCTTTCCTTTGTCCTGCTCTGAATCAATCAATCAATCAAGCAATCTCTCTCTCTCTCTATATATGTATATATGGACAAGAATACAGATCCTTGTCTCCGTCTGCATGTCTCCCCCATTTTCTGATCCACTTGCAAGTGCCTTCCTGCCCTTCCTCCCGCTCTTCCATTTCATAATGCAAAATTAATAATTCATGCCTCACTTTGTTCCAGAAAAGGTTGCTGGTGAATAATAGATAGCTTGGGTTCATCTGCGTGAATAAGTAGCTGCTATTTCTACCAGGGAAGGAGATGAAGTCGCTCTTTACCGCCTCTCATTGATCCCACGCTCCAGGGCGACGGGCCCTGGGCAGGAAATGGGTTTTTGTATTGACCGGTGGGGAAAGACTAAATGAAGTTTCCAAGTACGAAGCTGAACCCTGAGTTACCGTGAATTGCAGACACTTTCGGAAAAAGGAAGCAAGAAATGTCCTTGTCTTTGAAGGTCGATGGTGCTCTCAAATCTCTCACCTGCTCCATTCCAACCCGAGTATGGCGTTTCTTGAGATACAAGGCCACTTCCAATAACTAACTATGTGTAAGCGCCTGCCACAGTTCCACTTGCTTACAAAAAAACAAAACCAAAAGATGTAACAACTAATTCATCGCAAAAGCAGACTTAGATTATGCTTTACGCCAGATGGTGAGACTAAAATTCAAATGGTTCAAATGTAAATTTAGTAATTGAAAATAAGCTTGTCCTTCCTTAGCTCCCTTATTAATTAGCACAGACTTTTTAATGGAGAAAAAAATAAATGATTGGCGTGGCAATAGCTTTAAGGTATTCCACATTCCGTACATGACCATTTCTGATTTACAAACACACACAGGCTGAAACAAAGAGCATGTCCACAAGGCGCGGCTGAAATGCAAGTCACTCTGGAATGTCTGCTGTGATACTGGTCTATACTGTGTCCTTGCCCGAGAACATGTGGGCAACACAGCGTGGGGCAGGAAGGGCCTTGTGCCAAGAAGAGGGAACAAGGTGGGCGAGTCAGAAGTCACCATCCGAACGAGCCTGTGGGCATCTCGATGAAGCGACATGCGGTATCTGATTCACATCCTGGTCTGTTTCCAAAGGACTCTGTCCAATACGATGATTCTTTTTCCCACCAGCTGTTGCCGTCAACTTGGCGGTGCTTTGGATTTTCCCTCTGTGTTTGACAGCCGGGCCCAGAGCAGATGGCAGGACGGTGGTCTCACCTGGCGCGGCACGGCCAGACTTTACTCTGACAGATGTCCCAGGAACAAATACCTGCAAAATCTGGGGTCCGGAGAGCGCAATCTGAACTTCCCATGCAATTTACTAACTAAAAGCAAAAACCCACTCTCAGCAGAAGCTTTCATTAATTCACTGAGAGGTGATGGGAAAACTCACAGATTTCATCTTCTGTGAGAAGTGGTTTCCTGTGTCACCAACCAGGCAATGTCCAGGCTCTGGGTAAAAGCAAATCAGACTCAATGCTTCCCTAAGCTGAGTTCGCAGGTAAATTCCACAACATGAGATTTAATCTTCCAGAGCTGAAATGTTACTAAATAGGTTTGAATATTGTTTACTGGAGAAACACTGCAAGTTAAAATTACAAGTGTGGGGATTTAAGGTGGAATGGGGATCAGAAGGACTCAGGGCTACGGGATATTCAGCCGCTCAGCTGTCATTCCCTAGCCACAGAGAGGCGTGATAGCAGAACTGAGAGCGGAAGAGGTAGGGTTAGAATGGCCCCGAAAAACTCCCTCCACGCTTGCCGGGGCAGTTTGCTCCCCCATAAAAATCACCCCTGGCCTTCCAGCCTGATGCTGAAAAGTTCTCGAGTCAAAGAGGCACCTGCCATGCCTCTCCCAGGGGCCCCTGGAATAGGCCGATTGGTTGCTTCCATTTACTTGTTAAAAATAACTAACAGATGAAGAGAGTAGAACTAAAAATTGCTCCTCTGGCCATTCATAAATTGTTGATTTTCTCTGCATTTTCATTACTACTGAAGACAGAATGATACATGTCATAGATTTCTATTATTTGGCCCACTCTCTCAGATATATGTATAGTACACCTAGGATGGATGGACAGAGAGAGATAAAGAGAGAGAGAGAGATGAAAGATAGATAGCTTGGTCTCACAGTAATGACAGTTGACTGTCACAAGACAGAGAGCTTGCAGGAGCCTAAGAGATTGTTCTCAGCAGTCAGGCTCCAGGACAGGGACGCCCAGCAATGAGATCAAGATTTCTTTTGAGGCTGACTAATCAATTAACCTGATTGTTTACTCAAAGCCTAAGGACACAGCCCTTAAAAAAAGGGAAAAAAAATCTCCTTACAGAATGCCCTTCGCTACATAAATTACTATACTTTCAAATACAATGAAATAGTGTTTGAGTTTTTAATTTCCTGACAGGTAACCCTTTGCTTCCTCCAGAGCAGTGGAGAAAGGCAGCCTCTCTACGTGGCTGGGACCGAGCCCCAGGCCCACTCTGCCACTCACACACGTGCGATTCGTAAAAAGGATCACTTAGTTTGCATGCACTTCAGTTCCCAGGTCTTGGGCAAGAGGTAATATTGCCCTCTTCAAGGACTTGTTGTGAAGATGAAGTAAGAAATCTCTGTCGTGTTTATAACAGTGTCTACAAATGCACTGCCCAACACAGTAGCCACTAACTATGCATAGTTATTTAAATCAAATTTAAATCAATTAAATTTCAGCTCTCCAGCCACACTCGCCATGTTTCAAGCAATCAACAGTCACGCGTGGCTGGAGGCCAGCGCACCGAGCAGCTTGCAGGCAGAACGTTTCCATCACTGAGGACATTTCCAGACGTGGCTCAGAATGTAGCATGTGCTCAGCAAACGCTGGGTGGCCTTTTCCCTCCTCCTCACCTATTCCTCTCCGTTCTGGCTGCCCCAGGTGTCTCCTTACCAGGAAGGACAGCATTATGCTGACACACAGCTGCTTGTCACTTTTTCACCACCGGGAATCGTGGAGTTTTGGTAGGCCACCGCAGGGAGCTCTGACGATGGGGATACCGGGCGCTGGGGTACAGCGCCCTAGACGGTGAGTGTGGGAGAGAGGAGGGGTCTCCACAGCATTCCTCGTTGCCCGCCCAGAGAGCCACTTCCTTGCAGCCTGGACTTGAACACGTTGACACGGAGATAACTAAAGACAAAGGAGCCTTTTTCTCTACATTTCAGACCAAATTTGTCCTGGTTGGAATATCTAAAAATATGTATAAATCATCAACATTTTTCCAGATACTTTAACCAAGTTCGTTTTGGGCACTTGAGCAGAATTCTTTGCATTAGTCTTTTGTGGTTGGGGAGGGCGCAGCCGGGGGGGGGGGCGGATGGGTAGGCGTTGCTGTTGTTTGGTTCCATTCCCTTCTCCTCCCAAATGTCAGAATCGGAGCTGCCAGAGTGAGTATGCCAACAAAGGTCTAGAAAGTTGCAGGAATGCAGAATTCTAAGAAGCTGAAATTTAACATGATCCCTAAGAATTTCAGTCTCAGATAATAATAGCGGGGGTATCTGGTGAAATTATTCTGTAGACCCTTGCAGACCTGGGCTTAAATGTTCTGAAACAAGATTTCCCTGAAATAAGACATTTGTGGCGCTCAACTTCAAAGGATACACATCTTTACTGTCAACACTTCAAGCAGGAGGGGCTGGCCCATGTGCCATATTATAAATGAGGAGGAATATCTAGTCCTTTTTAAAATCATGGAGTGCTGCTTATAGGTGCTGCCCTTCCAGGGAACGTGCAAGGTTTCTTTCCGGAGTCAAAATAAAAATGTGCCTTTCAAGGCCGAGGTGCAAGCAGGGCAAGTCTGCTCTCATAGCCTTGGGAACTGCATTTGAATACACCTGGTAATAAACTTGGTTGTATGTCTTTGATGAGTGAAATTAATTTCTTGCTGGTGACATTTCAGGTTAAATAAATATGTAATTCTCTTCTTTCGCCTCTTGACCTGCTATCAACAGCTCCCATTTGATTGTATACCATTGTAAGTTATTATTCTGTAATCATCAATCCTGGGCATTTACTTCACAACTAAAATACGTACACTAACAATATTCTGAATGAGAGTATATCTTGATGCTTTTTGTCATCATATCAACAAGGAAAATTATGAATTTCATTAAACCACAACACGATAAAAACATAGGACAAGTTGCAAGCTTTTTATTCTGTTGAAAACATATTTATTAGCAGTTAAACACAAAAACATAAACTGCTGTTTTGGGAAAGGATAAAGAATATAGGATCATAATTTTGTAAAATACAACTCAAGCTACTTTAATCAGTTGCCATATATTTTTTGTTATTGTCAAACAATCCACATGCCAAACAGTGACATAAAATTTCAGCCACTAAAAAGACACTTTCCTGTCCAATTAACTTCTATTTTGCTATCTTTTTACAATACCAGGCACATATCATGTGTAATATAACTATTATTTATTATTACTAGAGTATAATCTTTTCCACTGAGTAGAAATATCCTATTTTTACTATTTTTTATATAAATTTCTCTTCCTATTATTTTGAGGAAGCATTCTTCAGTGAAGACACATCAGAAAAGTGCTAAAAAAAAACTTACCAACTTTTAAAAAGATATAACTTAACCAACTTTTAAAAGGAAGAAAATTCGTAGATATCAACTAACTCTGCACAGTAGCTGATTATCCAGCCCACACTTTCTAATAATAATAATGGTAATAATTTCATCATTTTCGCTTGTCAAAATTCTTTGTCTAAAGAATAGAAATCACACTGAGCTAACCTAAACCCAAGGGAAATTTTCATACGATACAAATATGTCATTGAGTCAAAAAGGAACCGGAGCTGACAAGGGACAGGTGTCAGAAACTAAGAAGCCCTCTCTCTGTCACCTGTTTCATTTTTCTCTCAGAAGATTGACTTTTATCTGCTTCTCCATCAATATCCCGAATCAAGCTACCACTCAGCCCCCAGGTTATATGTGCCGTTCGCAGCTGTTCTCTGGCCTCGCCTCTCACCAAGAGACTCGGGTTGGCCTGGCGCGGCTCAGATGTGCCCCTGGAGGTCAAAGGCACCGGCTAAGGCTGGAGGATTGTGTGACACAGTGGCTGTGCGTGAGCTCACCCCCTGTGACGGGCGGTGCGGGGGCTGGCGTGTTCTCAGCAGACAGTCAGCCATCGGACTGACGATCCCAAATGTATCAACTACTGTGCTTTGTTCCCTGCAAAATGATTTCTTTTACACACAGTTGTTTGATGACGGGACACAGCACTCACATTGTGCATACTTCACATCGAGCAGCGATGGTCACCCCTGAAGAGCTAAGATGCCCCCGACCCTTCCCATCATGCCGTCATTCCCGCTAACAACCTGTAACAGAGAACCCAGGCTCAGCTTGGACTGTGCGAGTGAGACTTTGGTGAAAGAATGGCTTCTGGATGAAAAATCACGCAGAACTTCTCTTAAAGCACTGGCAAAATTAAAAAAATAAAAAAAGGCAAAAGAAAAACATTGTAGTTTAAGGCCATTTTTGTTTTTAAAAAAATGGCATCGCGTAATCATACCCATCATTCAGCCAAAGATAATTGAACCTGTAAAATGTGAGAGTTTTACTGTGTTGCTTTTTTTCTTTATTACTGATCAAATTAGTTTCTCTTCCGCCACAGAAAAAGCTGAAGGAAACGTGAACAGGCCATGTAACACTCAGATCCAAGGCTTGTTCACTTGTTTACAGCACTCAGCTTGGTCAACTCACGGGCATCCAGGGAAACATTTTTCCCCCGTTGGCTCGAAGGGCTCTCAGAACAAACTGGGAGAAGCCAGGCTTCTGGCCTGTGACGAGCAGCGTCCGAAGGAGACAGGGGAGGCTTGAGGCCTGGGGAAGACGCAAGTCCGACGCTCGTCACTCTGCAGACTGGTTCTGTCGGCCCGCAGACACCCTCTTCTAATTCTAATCTCACACTACATAAAATACTTTTGGGATTTTTGGCCAGCAAGATAAAAAAAAAAAAAAAATTAAACTGAAGGTCTGCTATGAACTGAAGATCTTACGCCGGGAGTACCATCACTGCGCAGAAAACATAAAATAGAACAAAATGGATCGTTCAGAACATTTCTCCGAAGGGCAGACAATACAACCAAGCAAGAGTCAAAGAATGAAAACAGCGTCACGCTCTACAAAGGCTGAGAGCGGCGTCCTCGCTGCTCCGGCGCTGCTTCTCCACGCAGCTCTTACAGCTCTCGTGAAAGCGGGCGCGCAGGCACTGGCTGGCCTCGAGGGCCTTCCCAACGGGCACATCCCCCAAATCAGTAAAAGCCGCACCGGCCACGTAACCGGCGTTCAAAAACCCCTCACAACGTGAGAGAACAGCGCGTTCTTTGGCCTGTGAGATGCCTTCACTGTTTCCAATCCCTGAGAAACGACAGGATCCTGAGCTGCAGCCAGTCTGAAGGGACTCTCTCCCGGGCGCACACCTTTACCTCGGCTCCCACCGCCCGCCGCCCCCTCTGCCTGGGGCGCCCTCTCCTCGCCTCCCGCCGTCCCATCCGCCCGCTCTTCTTCCAGGCCCAGGGCGAACGGCCTGGCCCAGACGCTCCCCGCTCTCCCCGCAGAGGTGACGCCCCCGCCGCCACCGCCCCTGCACCGCCCCCAACCCGCCCTCACACCCCGGACGTCCGGCGGCGGCCGCCCCGCCGCGCGGCTCTCTCCTAAGGAGGGCGGCCCGCCCATAGCCACGCCTATAAAATAGTCGCTGGGCGCGGGCCGCACGCCCGAGGCTCTCACAGGCCTGCGCCTGCTCCGTCCGCGCGCTCCACACCCTACTCGTGCGCGTCTCCGCCGCTCGCGTCGGGCCGTCCTCTGGGAGGGCGAAGGCCGCTGGGGCAGCCTTGTGACCCGCGCAGCGACCCGCAGGCCCCCGCAGGCCCCTCAGAGTCCTGGAGCCGCGCCGGCAGCTGAAGGCAAACGACCCTTGGGGGGCCAGTGCAGGAAGGTCTCAAGTAGCTTATCGTGGACATTAAATGGCTGCATGTAACGTCCAATGGGTGTCTGCCCACAACAGGCCTCGGCGAAGGTTCGCCGGCGCTGCCCACGGTCGGGGACCGGCGACCCCAGACCCTCCGGCACGTTCCTCCGTGGAACCCACTCCCTGTCCTCCTCTCTACACCTGCTCTCCAAAGTGGGTTTTGTTCAGACACGCGCACTTCATGCCCACGCAGGCCCCTCCCCTGCCTGCCCACGGACGCACGATAAGCCTGGCGCGGCGTTTCCACACCTGTGCGCTACGGACCGACGCTGCCGCTCTGAAGCCCGCAGGCCGACGTCCTGCTGCGGCGGCGCTCGGCGCTGGGGCCTCTGGGCGGGAACTCGGTCACCGCGGGGAGCCCCACGGTGGGCTCAGTGTCCCCGTCAGCGGAGGAAGAGCGCTCGCCTGCTCTCTGTTTCCCCCTCATGCAGATAAAAGAAGCCGGCCGCCCACGAGGAGGACGGCCCCCACCGAGACCCGGCCACGCGGCCACCCCGACCTGGGACTGCCACCCCCAGAACTGTGAGAGCTCGGCGTCCGCTGTGCACGCCACCCAGCCTGTGGTGGCCCGTCACGGCCCGGAGCTGAGGCACTGTTAACGACAGGTACACCTTGTTGCGATCCACCTGAGGAGACCGTGGAAAACAACGCGTGTGCTAGTGTCTCCCCTCCAGGAAAGCTAAGTGAAACGCTCTGGAAAGACTTGGGAAGAAAAAAAAAAAACCCCATAAGTCATTAAAAAATGTTTGCCCTTGAAGTCCGTGCAAGAAAACATGTAACACTGGGGCGGGGCGGGGCCAGACGGCTCCCCCGTGTTTCCGCTCGATTCCGAAGAGCCCGGCCGTGGAACTCAAATCGGCGGGCTCACACACCACAAGCAGCAGCAGCCGCCAAAGGCCTTGGGCCTGTATCAACGGACTTGCAAATAAATGTAGCAAAATGATTGACGTTAAAACAAATGTGTCTCTCTCCCTGCCTCCTCCCCAGTATAATTTCTATGGCTTCAACAGGGCTTTGCCTGTGAGCACACGGCGCGGAGCGGCGGGCCCAGCGGCAAGGAACCCAGAGCCAAGGGTGACCGAGTTGCCGGCCAGGGAGACGCGGGCACAGGCCCGGAGGCCCAGGGGCAGGGCTCGCGGAGGAAAGGCAAACAGAGCAAGAGACCGGAGGTCGGTCGGCTCGGATCTGCAAGGGCCTCGGAGGGAAGCAGAAGGTGGGCTCGGAGGGAAACGCGCGCGCACACGCGATGTTAAGCAACGGGGCCTAGTCACTCTACGTGCATCCTCCCGGGAGCCTTGGGAATGAATGAAGGAAGGAATGAATGAAAGAATAAAAGTTGTATGAAGAGTCCAGGCAACAAAGGAGAGGCTAAGTGGGGAGCAATGAAAATGGACGCCGTTGGGAAAGGTTAGCCAGATGCGCGCCGCGTCCGCCGCGAGGAAAGGCTGCAGGGGAGGCTCGGCACCTCTGGAACCGGGTGAATCTCCGCCCGGGTCACGATGAAGGAACAAGGGCAGGTGCGCAGAGGGACAGCGGCCGGTCTCCGGACGGCGCTGGGGCGCCGGGCGGACAGGAGGCGGACACGCCCGAGAGCCGCCGAGGCCGCCGGCCGGAGACCTATGCTCTACACTAGGGTCCGAGGCCGCGGGAGCAGGTGCCGTCCCCGAGGCGGCGACGCTGAGCAAGGGTACGGGCCGGGCACCGCCGGGAGACTGAGGCAGGGGAAAGAGGGAGAGCGGCTTCCCGGAGGAGCAGCGTGACCACGGAGCGGCGTTCGGGGACGCTTGACCCGGTGCCGCGGACCCAGCGACTGCGGGGACACAGCCTCGGCGGGGGGCGGGGCGACACGGCGCGCGCGCCGCGCTCAGGGAGGGGCCCATCAGGCCGCTCCGCCAACCGAGCGCGAGCCCTGGCGCGCGCCGCCCGACCGCCTTGCCAGCTCCGGGTGTTCGCGCGCTCCGAGATGGGGTCCCTCCGCCAGCGTGTCCACCTCAAAACCTCGAGGCCCTCCGATGCCGGGACCCAGGCCCTCGCCTCTGAAGCCCGCCCTGAGGCTCACGGGAAAAACTTAAGCACTTCATTTTGTGTCCCAAAGCTTCGTCCGTACCTTAACGGTTTGGCATTATTTGTTGTGCATTTGGCTCAAAACAGGGCGAGCCTGGCCTCACAGGTCACTTCTGACGAGAAATGAGAAAACTACATTTCCCATGAGGCGGTGGGGCGGCAGGACCACAACCCCCAGCAGGCTCCGCGAGGCCCCTGCTCCTTTCGGCGCAGGCGCTCAGTGCCGGGGCGGAGCAGCTTTGCGGGATGGCCGCATCTGAGGAGGAGCCTGAGGCCTCCACGGAGCCCCTGGACATCGCGTGCGGCCTGGAGGACGTGCCTGTGAGCGTGTGGCCCCCGGGGGCGTGGCCAGAGCCCTTCCAGGTAGGGGGCGGGGCTCAGCCTACTAGAGAGCAGCGCGCGCTATGACGGGCATTCTCCTGTTTGGGGCGGGGCTTCTCGGCCACGGCGCTGCGCGCGCAGCGACTGGGATGGGGCTAGCGCCCGGCAGGTCGGGGGCGGGACTAGATGTCGGCGCGTGCTATGCGCTCAGCTCCCACGTGGTCGCACTTTTGCGGACCACTTTCGTGCGGCAGGTGCTCTCCAAACTTCTCGACTTTTTTTTTTTAACCCCATTGCACAGCTGTTTGTGGGCAGGAATAACTCAAAAGCATGGGTTTTGGTCTTTTTCTGTTAACATTCCACAGTGACGTTAAGGAGAGTATTCCTCTTTCCTGCCTGTAGACTGGCAGTTCCCTAAAGGGTGGAAGCAGGGGTGACATGAGGCTCTCTGGAAAGAGCCCCAAGAACCTGGCTTTCTGTCCTGGTTTTGTCCCCAGAACTCACTGAGTCTCAGGTGTCTCATATGCGAGGGGAGGCACAGGTCCTATTAACGGACCTCAGCCAAGTGTCGTGGTTAAAAACCTGGCCCCTTGAGTCACACTCAGCCGAGCCTCTGCCCTGCTGTGAGTCCGTGGGCAGAAATAAACCAGCCTCCGGTAAGCCTGGGAGTCCTCCCGCGTACAATTAAAACAACAGTACCTCTCCCCCAGGTTGCTTGGAGAATTGCAAGTAAAATACTGCTCCTGGTTTGCCGAAGCCACTTAGTAACATTCACTACTATTACTGCCTCAAAGCCCTTTCTACCGTTCTCACCCCTCTGACCTTGGCCTGCATGTTGTCTAAGGAATAGGAAATGACCAAAAACGAAAAAAAGACAAGGATGCTGGAGTGGATAGAGCACTGAACCTGGAGGTAGGAGGGCTAGGTTCAGGCCTTAGCCATCTTAGCTATTTCTCGGATCCTGTGTTTCTTCATCTACAAAATGAAAATAATTAAAAACGTATAGCTCTTGTCACATCCATTATCAGTACAGAACGCTGTCTATCCTCCCTGCTTCCTAGAGTTGTTTGAGGATCAAATAAGACAGCAGAACTCAGTGGCCATTTTCAAGAGTAGAGCAGAATGTCAGTATCAGAAATGACTTTTTCTTCAAATTACCTTAGGCAGTTACAGCTACAATAAGTTTGGCTTATTAAACACTGATCCCCAAAAGTTTATTCAAAACCAAACTTTGCAGAATGCCTGGTCAAAAACACTGAGATGTTATGTTCTCTTTATTCAACAGATAATTGAGTGCCTATAAGGTGCAAGGCACCATGGAAAACTAGGCATGTAAGGTGGTGACGACACAATTCCTTGAGTTTACAGGATAGGACAGAAAGCACTTCATTGCTATAAAAAGGGGGGAGGGGAGGACGCCTCGTGATTGTTCCCTAACACTGTGGGCATAAATAGAAATCAGGAGACAGACTCAGCCCACAGCGTTCCAGATGCCTGGCTCTGTGCCTGGCTCTGTGCGGAGCAGGAGTTACAGAAAGAAGGTGTGAGCTCTTCCCCCAGGGAGCTTGTAGTCTTACCAAGAAGATAAAGCATGACTGAAAGAGTTAAATGACAAGCCTAAAAGTGCCTCCAACGAGTTCACTTACGTAGATTCAGGGAGCACAAAAAGCCAGGCTTATAATAGGTCAAAGAGCTTGTTTTCCCCAGACCCCGCCTTCACAGGCATGTGTACACATAAGAATTCAGGCATGAAAAACTCAAGTTAAAAATAACTTTGTGTCTAGTTCGCTTTTGAGAACTGTATGAAAAGGCAAAAAGAACCTTCAAGTGTTCAGCCTGGAAACAAGCATATTGTAATGCCATGGGAATTGAAACCTAAGTAGAAAAAAAAACCTAATCAATTTTCTTGAACTAAGAGTTGGATCTAGCCATTTTTCAGGTTCCTGAAACCAGCTTCAAACATCCTTCTTAAGATCTCAACTTGGCCTTGGAAAGAATTATCTGGCTCAGTCTCCTACTAGCTGCTTGGAGCAAAAACAAACTCACAGGGCTAGAGGCCAAGTACAAAGTTCTTGTAGCTGGTGTTTCAAACAACCAAAAAAGGAATGAAGATTTTCACAGCACTTCCGTAAAATTCAAAACGAAGGCCTAGGTTTTCAGCTCAGGGTATGGTGTGGTATTGGACGTCATGTTCCAGGGTCTCAGTACAGAAAGAGACTCAGAATCTAAGTCAGACCTCTGATCAGAAGTTATCAAGAGCTTCAATCAAGCAATCACGAAATACTTCCTGAGTCACCTGCTCCATGCCTCGTGCTATGGATAGGAACCTGACCCCTCACCTGGCCGCCGCACCCCAGACCCCACGACCAGGCCTTTCCTGAGACACACATTTGTTTTGAAGACAAGGCCCCCACATTTAATACAACTTGAGAGCCCTGCAGCATATGCCACGTTGATCCTGAAGTTCGTGCTATTAAGTGCAGGTCAGTTCAGAGAAGGGAGAAATAGCACATGAGAAGAGCCAAGGAGGTACATTTGCTCTTCAACATGCTGTCTCCTGTCTACATTTTGGCTTCTTGGGTGACCGTGGTTTATAAACAAATTTTTTTCTCTTATGTTTTCTGACAAAATAATTGAAACCTCTACCCAGATCTTCAAGTGTCTAGTTTCTGGTGTCTGTTAACATTCCACAGTGACGTTAAGGAGAGTATTCCTCTTTCCTGCCTGTAGACTGGCAGTTCCCTGAAGGGTGGAAGCAGGGGTGACATGAGGCCCCCAGGAAAGAGCCCCAAGAACCTGGCTTTCGTTGTGCGCTGAGCATTTTGCATTTGTTCCCAACTCTTGCACAATCCATCTTGCACTTTGATACATACCAGGAAAAGGCAGAGCGTATGTTATGTCAATACAAAAAATGACTTAAAAAACGCCCTCTTCTGTATTTTCCTGAGTGCTTCTCCCTAAGTCCCCGCATGTTTGAGTACGTTTGAACCTAAGAAGTTTAACTCCAGACCCTGTTTTTTGTACCACCCTGCAAAACTCACAGAGAACACTTTGCGGCCAGCCACTAGAGGAAGCATTGTACGTGGATTCTCTCCTTCTTTCCTCCACAGCAACCTGTGAGACAGAAAGGAAGTGTTTTGGGAGATTAAATCATGTGCCAGAAATATATGATGTTTTAAGTGTGAAATCTAGAAGAACTGAAGGCGGCTACAGTTTTACAAGTATGAAGTGCCTGGCACTGAGGACGGGGTCGTGTTATTCAAATGCCAGGAGAGCCCACCCAGATACAGGAAGTAACCGGAGCCCCAGGCTGCAGAGAGAGACCTTAGACTTAGGATTTGCCTCCTTTTCTGTAACAGTTTATAAATATAAGATTTTGAAAATACAGGTGCATTTAAAAGACCAAGAAACTTTTTCATATTCTCCCCTTCTCACTAAGAAGAGGATTTCTTTACATGGACATATCTGCAATAGAGGTAAGTATCAATATCTATGCAACCAGTACAATTTCTGGAATTTTTTCTATTTCTTGGCCAAATGCCTGTTTTTAACATTGTGAAGATTCAAGTACAACTGAAATGTGTTGTTTTAAAACATCAGAGAATATTTAAGAGTTTAGATCATCTTTACATTAAAAAATTCCTTTAAAAAAATCAATGGGATATTCTCCCAAGGCCATTTTTTATTTCTTTCTTATTTTCATTTTCTTATCTCCACAAAAGGATCTGAGGCAACTCACAGTAGAAGTACGTACATGCATTTGTATTGTAAGTGTGAAAAGATCAAAAGCCAAGGATAATTCAGTGCTAAATTCAGCATTGATTTTCCTGACATACAAGGCTAAGAGGAAAACAAAATGGCTTACAAGGTTTTCAATTTCTGATAGGACAAAAAAAAATTTTTCTTGTTTTTCCTATATCTAAAAGGAAACCACAGGATTTGGAGTTATGTGTTCAGACAGTATTTTATCATGCTGGGTTTTGTGAGTTTCTCTGGCCTGTTTTTACCTGTGTAGGAACGAGAAATGGCGCGCCCAAAACTGCTGGTAGGGCCCGCGAGTTGCGCCACCTGCCTCGCTGACACACTGTTTCTGGTCTTGCAGTACACGCCCGCGCACGTGGCCGGGCCCGGGGCCGACGTGGACCCTGCGCAGATCACCTTCCCCGGCTGCCTCTGTCGGTCCCGCCCCTGCGTCCCTGGCGCCTGCACCTGCCTCCGCCAGGCAGAGAACTACGACGCAGACACGCGCCTTCAACTCCTGGGCTCGGTGGCCGGGCGCGCCCCACCCATCTTCGAGTGCAACGCCCTGTGCCAGTGCCCGGAGCACTGCGCCAACCGCGTGGTGCAGCGAGGCGTGCAGCTGCGGCTGCAGGTGTTCAGGACGCGCCGCAAGGGCTGGGGACTGCGCACCCTGGAGTTCATTCCCCGAGGCCGCTTCGTCTGCGAGTATGCCGGGGAGGTGCTGGGGTTCTCAGAAGCGCGGAGGAGAATTCGGCTGCAAACACCACGCGATGCGAACTACATCATCGCTGTCCGGGAGCACGCATCCAATGGGCAGGTGATGGAGACGTTTGTGGATCCTGCCCATGTTGGAAATGTCGGGAGATTCCTTAACCATTCCTGTGAGCCCAACCTGCTCATGGTCCCCGTCCGGGTTGACTCGATGGTGCCGAGGTTGGCTCTTTTTGCAGCCAAAGACATTTTGCCCGAAGAAGAACTCTCCTACGACTATTCAGGAAGATTTCTTAACCAAATGGATGGCGAAGACGGAGAACGGCCAGACAACGGGAAGCTAAGAAAGCCTTGTTACTGTGGCTCCAAAGCGTGCGCTGCCTTCCTGCCCTACGATGGCTCCCTGTACTGCGCCCCAGAGCAGGAACCGCCACCGCCACACGTGAGTCAGGGAGGAAAAGCGTAGGAGACGCGCTCCTGGCCTCTCGGAGAGAAGGGAGCGGGGGAGGACAGCGCAGCTGGGGTGAGCCCCTGCCCACGGGGAGGCCGGGCTGTGTGCCCCGCTCTGCCCAGCTGGCGAGTCGAGCCCAGGGCTGTGGCCGAGGCCACGGGCCACCCGGCTCACCTTTCTCCCCGTGCACGATGGCTTTCTCCACTTTTAGCTGGTTACATGGCCTCCCGCTAACACTGGGGCCCTTTCCTAGTTAGATACGGCAGGCTGGGTTCTAGATAATGAGGTGCGAGCAAAACCGGTGAGTCCTCGCTGGGTGGGGAGACTCCTTCCCCTCCTGACCCCTCCTCCTTCCTGCTGGTTGGGATGTCTGCGTGACCGCTGGGGCTGGAGCAGCCACCCTACACCCCAAGATCACCTTGGAAACACAAGACACGCCCCGCAAGTGAACAAAAAGAGCGCAGGTGCCAGGCCCCACGGTGCATTCTCCAGGTCCTCAGGACTTGCGGCTGAGAAACGGCCTCTCCCACTGTTCCGCCGGCTTCTAGCCGCATCATCATGGCCCCGAGGGAACCCCAGTGGCCACACGCCTGCCTCCCAGCCCGTTTTACCAGTAATAAAGCCGACGGCTGGATTTCCGTGCGACCCATGATGGTAGCTGTCCGTCTGTCTCTGAGCAGGAACCCAGGGAAGGGCATGACTGACTCTCATCAGGGACCCTGGGCCTTGCCGCGTGCACACGGCCAAGAGTCACCGGAGGGAACAAACTGTGACATTCCCTCTGCACGCGTGGCTGTGCTCCCAACTCCACACACCTCGCTTCTTCTCGTGCCAGCGACATGAAAGCCCCACAGGCCTGGCACCGCCACCGAAGGGCATGCAGTCTCGGCATCCCACTCAAACTCCTTGGGGGGCAAACGCCTCTCAGCTCCTTTTTCAAAGCAAGGATGCGGCAAAAACAAGTTACTTATGGAGGTTTATGAGACCCTTTGAAAGCTAAAATGACTTATTGGGCCCTATACTGTAGTGTTATTTAATAAATTAAATCAATCAATACCCTCCCTGAGTCCATTCGGCCCCAGTGCAGGAGGCCCTGTGGTTTCCAAGTTCTCTCGTCGGCTTTGTATCGTCTCAGCTCGCCGCCTCTGGGTTGCGGCTGATTCCACACCCCGTTTCCCCCCCACCCGCCCCAACACTGCCACAGAACATCAAGGGTGCGGACAAATGCTGCTCCCGCTTTTTTCTAAGTCAGAAGAAACTAGCTGGAACCCTTCACTGCAGTTTCAGCGTAGCCATTAAGTAATAGTGTCCCTCTGAGGACAGATACGGGTATAGGTAGTAACGTGCCCCTCGTTACAAAGCCAACCGGGTCCTCAGAGTCCTGCGGGCATTATGGGACGTGAAAGTGCCAAAGCTCCAAGCTAACGGTGCAAAACCCATGGTCTCAGCAAAGAAAGCATGTGCCAAGGGTAAGCCAAAGGCCATGTGCCACCGAGAGGCTGCCAGCAGGGGGCGTCAGGTCCTTTGTTCCACACACGTCAGCAGCTCCGGTCACGTGGCCAGCAGTTACAAGGCACTCACCACTGGCCCGCTCCTGCTTAGGCGTGTCGGGACTCGCTCAGCTTTCTGCTGTTTAAAGGTACAGCAAAGCAGAGGCTGCTCCTTAGTTTTAGTTGGCTGGTATCGCCTTTGGGCACTTCATCCGGGGACGCCGGTGACAGCTGTCCAGAAGGAAAGGGTCCCTGAAGGCTCTGCAGCAGGTCCCTGCCATGGGCAGCATGCCCGTTTTCAGTCTCGCTTCCGCCCAGCTGGCCGGTGTCATTCCAAAAGGGAGCCAGGAGAGCCCACGGCAGCAGAGGCAGCGCCACAGGAACAGGGCCCGCGAGACGGCTCCCCGAGGACTCCCAGGGGCGGCCCCGCCACCCCGAGCCTCTGGGCAGCACGCACCCGACAGCCCCGGCCCCTCCTCTGCCCACAGCGCGCTCACGTCGCTCAGGCCCTCCCTTTACAGATGAGGCCACGAAAGCCCCCAGAAGGCGACAGGTCCCAGGGCTCGGGGATGACAGGGGGGCTTTGAGCGTATCCAGTCCTGGGCCTCACTTAGGCCTTGTTTGGCTCCTGACCTTCAGACTATGATTTTTTTCCTTTTTTAAACTTCAGGGGCACGTGAGGTCAGAAGCATCCCCAGCCAAGCCATACATGGGAACGGCCAGGATGCTTAGCTCAGAGAGGGGCTCCAGACCTCCACACCACACGGACAAAAATAAGTCGGTAATTGCAGGCGGCTTCGAGGTCCCTGTGGGCTGCGGGCAGGGGTGAGGCGTGGAAACAATCTACTGCGGAAGACTGATTTCATTAACAGTGAGTCGCTTTTGCAGGCTGAAGTCGTGCGCAGTCAAGATGGGACCAGTAGCACCTCCAGGGTTGAATCTCAGCCACAAAGGGCTGGGAATGCTCCTGGGCCGAGTCCGGACGACAGCCTGAGTCCCCTCCCACTCACCTCCCCTGACGGCCACTCCTGAGCCCCGCCGAAGACTCTCCCCTATGCAGAGCTACCCTGGTCGTTTCCAGGTTCACTTGAGGATTAAAACAAAAACAAAACTGAAAGCTGCCGACGCACACTGTGGGGGCGATGTAAACGGGTAGAGCCGTTGGGAGGGCTGTCGCTCTCCATCACACATTGAAATAACCATATGCCTTGATACAGGAGTTGGACTCCCAGTAATTTACCCTACAGAAACCTCTGCATAAGCTGGCAAGATATAAGGACGTACAGCTAGGTTTACTGGAGTATTTTTTAACAATAAAAACTGAAAGTAACCCAGACGTTCTTCCTCTTGATGTTGTCTGGTAGGTCCCTTAAGCTACCTTCACTTTCTGAAGTTCTTTCTGCAGCTCAGCTTGGGTGAACTCCACTGCCCAGCCTTCCAGATCTCTGCTCCTTCCTTCGGCTTCATCTACTCTGTTAAACCTTCCAGTGCATTTTTCAGCCCTGTGGCTGTACCCTTCAGCTCTGCCACTTCTGTTTGATGCTTTCTGGTGTTTTCTCTCCCCCCGCTGAAGTTCTCCCACTGTGGTCTTCCACTTCTCCCACGTTCAGTGAACTGCTTTACAACCATTAGTTTGAACTCTTTATCAGGTAAATTACACATCTCCATTTCATTAAGGTTTTTTCCCTAAGGCGTTACCTTGTTGTGTTGTTTGGCACATAGTCCTCTTTCCTCAGTTTGCCTGACCCTGTGTGTGTTCCTGGTGGGCGAAACGGCCACCCCTCCCAGTCCCGTGGCCGCACCCTTGGGGAGAAACACCTCGTTGTCCGCCTTGGCCCTGGCTCCTGGGTCTCTCCGTCTTCTGGGATTGTCTGAGCAGCCTGCTTTATTCTGGACGGGTCCCCATATTGAAGATGCACCAAGACTGGGAGCAAGGCGCTCAGGCAGCAGCTTTCAAAATATACCGTATTTTGCTGTGTATAATGCACACCCACGTTTATGTGTGTGTTATACACAGGGTTATTATGTCCAACATTACACCTGTGTATAATGCGCATCCTTGTTTTTCTCTCACAACTTTGGGCTAAAAAAGGTGCTCATTATACATGGCAAAATACAGTACATTCCCGTGGGACCACAATCATTAATCCGCTGGCCTCCAGACCAGGCAATCTAAGTGACTCCTGGGGGAAAGTTCCAAAAATCGGGGCTCCAGAGGTGTGTGTAAGCGCTGTCCTGGGAGGTGCCGGCGGGCTGGACGAGGCCAGGGGGAGCCCGCTTCAGCGGGGCCGCTGGCAGGCGCTGTGACTGCCGGCCCCTGCTAGCGCTCGCGGCAGCTCGCTCAGCTACTTGGAGAGAGTATGTTCTTCCAGGATTCCTGTGTGCCAATGTGTATATTTATACACAATCTGTATTTTACATCAGTACACACATGTATAGCCTCCGTTCGCAAACGCACAAAGTCTGGGAAGACACGCCAGCTGGTGAGCACTGCTACCTGCTGGCAAAGGCCTGGGAGCAGACAGAAGTCACAGCGCAAAGGGCTTCGAAGGACAGTCTGCACATTTTCTAGAGTTTCTCACTTTATGCATTTTATTGTTCTTACAATGAAAAAGGCAACAATGGTTCTGTAATGAGGCTTGACAGATAGCTATTCCTAATTATTATTAATAAAGGCAGTAGAAATTCAGAAAATAATCCGAGTATGACGACAGAGGTCTTTTCTGGGCCTCTCTGCAGGCCACATTCTCCAGCTCTGCCTGCTCTTTAAAAATCCAGAGATGAGAGCTGACATACTTCAGGAGCATTTTCCCTGTGGAAAAAGGTTTGCAACCCCTTTTCCTTCCCCTCCCGCCAGCCCTCCCAAGGCCACAGTGCCCGTACACAGAAGGTTCTTCAACTTGAGGTAGCATTTGTACAAAAACAGCAAACAACGATCTGGCCACTAGAGGGAGACATCGCACACAAAACCAGCCCAGTTGGCATCTCACGGAAAGAACGGCTCCAGGGGCAGCGGGTGGCGCAGGGCCGGCTCCAGAGGACGCTGTCCAGAGCACCCAGCCCACAGCAGCCACCGCGGGACTCAGCCTCTGGCTTGCCCAGCACGTCCTGCAGCAAAAGGTTTCAGTCATAAGGTTGAAATGACAGAGGGGAATGCCGTTTCTGCTTCCTCGCTTAACGGAATATTCACAAATGTTCTGGAACGGAGGCGAAGGCCGCGTCAGGGACCGGCCTACACGGCGCCTTCACGGTGGCGCCCAGTTCTCAGCGAGCGGCAGCGCCAGGCGGGGAGTGAGGACCGGCAGCCGGGCTCCGTGGGGCCGGGGGCCAAGCTCATCGGGGAAGCCCTTTCCTGTGCTTTTCAGAAGCTATGTAAAGAGAGGGGTCCAGGGCACCCTTTTTTTCCCATTCCTCACACGTGATCGCGGTCCTTGTTTGCAGCCATCTTCCTGGGGGCCGGGACCTGGGACAAAGAAGCCGATCGATAGGGCACCTTCCGAGCATCATTACTTTCCACTTACCCAGGCTTCTGCCTTCCCTGCCTCACCCCTAAAAACTCCACTTCTCTATGAAGACAGAATCATTTTTAAAAAGAAGTGGTACATGGGGGGAGGGCGGGGGGGGGATTGGGAAGCAGACCTTTTGAAAAGCCGGCGATCTGAGCATTAAGCTTGGCTACCTCCCTGGCACCTTCAGAATAAAGACGGCGTCAACCTTCAAAGTTCGGGATGAACATGGAGCAGGCCAACGTTTTACACGCGGATCATTCTACGCCGACGATTTTACCCGCCAGCCTCGAGTCTGCCCTTTGGAGTATTTCCACTTAATTTTCAAAACCTCAGGAGCAAACAGGGTCAGCAAGTGGCCCAAAGGCACAACGCTGGCAAGTGAGTAAGTGGTAGGACAGGGACTGAGACCGAGACCATCTGGCCCCGGGGTCCGCGTTCTTGACATCAAATGCGCCCATCCGCGCCCCGGACCCCTTCTGCCCGGAGGCCGGTCCCACCGCCTCCCTCTCCCACCCACCCCTCTGCGCCCCCAACTCACAATACACCGGGTGCACTGGCACAGTGGAGAGAACAGAAGTTGCCAAGGTGGTCGGTCCTGGCTCAGCCCCGTGCAGACGCGTCCCTGGGCACCTCGCGAACACTGAGGTCTGAGTTTCCTGAGACAAGAGGCGGGACAGAACCTCAAAGTGAAGACAAAGTCCCCCAGGAGGAAGAGAGTCGCTTCGTGAAAGTAATTTTGACCTTTCTCGTGGGCTTTATGGTACCACCACCCTCCAAGGGGGCAGAGGCCAGTGACCTGCGGGGTCCCCTCCCTGTCACCACCCCCCCCACAGGCTGCAATGGTGGGGACCTCTCACTCCGTGTGCCTCTGGTGGCGAAGCCCTTTGGCAGAGTCCCTCTCTATCAAAGAGATTCCAGGGACAGCAACTGCAGAGATTACGGGGGCTTCCTTCCATGTCATTGAAAAGTAAATAAAATGTGTTAGTTGGCAAGTGTCCACTGCAGGGGAAAAGTGTGGGCTTCAACAAAGCAACCCCGAAGGGCTCTTCCCCTGCAAGGACCAAAGTAAACGCAGGTGACCCTCTTATCAGCGCCACCTGACAAGGGCGGCTTATCTGACTTCCGCAGAGAGTTCCTGAGCAGCTCCCCCCGCCCCGCCCCCGCCCCCGCCCGATTGGAGCTCCTTCTGATACCCTGATGCGGGGCCCAACTGACAAGGTGAGAACGAGCCACCTGATGGGTCTTCCATTCCCTCAGCCAAGAAAACAGAGCCTTTGTCAAACGTGGCCGAGGCCTGGGGGAGGGCCACTCTCTGGGCCACCTCACTGCGGGACAGGCCGTCCTGACCCACAGCTGGGGCCAGTTGCCGGGGCTGAGGGCAGCGGCGCAGTCGCCCGTGCAGCAGGGTGGCTCTGCAGGTGGAGGAGAGCCCTCCCCGAGCTCCGCACCCTAAACAGGCCCCTTCCTGTGAGGGGCCCTTCATCAAAAGTTCATTAAATTCCTGCTCGAGTGGCCGCCACCCGAGAGCAAGAGCGAGAGGAAGAGGGGCCCTGGCCGGCTGCCACGCCACAGGGGCCCCTCGGGGTTCATTATTTCCACGGGGTGCTAAGCATTTAAAACGACACAGGCCACGTTTCCCCGAGAGCACCAAGCAGACCTGGAAAACCAAAGCCTGCCCTGGGGTAGCTTTTATCGCAGGGAATTAAGTTTTAATAAATGAAATGAAACCAGGAGTCAAGAACCCGGCACCTCCACCGCTGTCTGATACCGCTCTGCCAACTTAGCAATAGACGCCACAGGGCGGGTTGAGGAACCGGGACAGGCAACGGTGCCGCGGAGGCGCCGGTGCCTGCTGGACGGCTGCCGCGGGGGTGTGGGGCCGGGAGGGCATTCCCAGGAGGCGGCCCCAGGCAGCCCTGCCTGTCCTGCGCTGGACAGTCCGAGCTGGCACGTCACTTACCCCATCGGTCATTTTTTCCAAAACGCGCACGTTGTTGCGCTGCGGGAACTGAGTCGGCCTCCCCTGACCCAGGCCAAAGGCGGCCTCGGGCCGAGCCTGGCCCCGGCGCAGCCCGAGGCCCTCACCAGCCTGGCGTCGGCACGTCAGAGCTGGTCGCCAGCATGAAACGCTTGGGAGGCTTCACGGGCAAACGCCACTCCGCCGCTGCTCTGGGACACGAGACGAGTAAGCTGCCCTGGGCCCGCAGCTCGTGGCGGCCACGGGGACAGCGGAGCAGCGTTGCGCGTGCCCGCCCATGTCCTGCCTATGCCCGCACCCTCAGCCCCACCCTCAGCCCACTCCCCGGGTGCCAGGCCGCCGATGCCCCCGTTTCTACCCGAGAGCTGCTGCAGATTGGCGCCCCAGGAGAAGGAGCGCCGCGGGTAAGGCGCGTATGTGATGGAAGGAGAGAGAAATGCATGCAAAGCATCATTTTCTAAAGAAAAAGTAAATCCCATGCCGGCCTCTCGCATGAACTTCCTGAAGTCTCACAACAGAAAACATCTGTATTGCAGTGTGTTTATTTTTTTTTAAATGCTCCTTTCATGAAGTCAACTGTGGGTTTTCCCAAAGGCAATAACACAAGTGTGGCTTGAAAACCATGATCTGTCCCCCAAAGGCGATTAGGAGGGGGATTAGCATCCAAGGCTCTCATGCAGGAAGGCTCCTGCCTCCTGTGTGCTGAGGACAGAACTCTCAGGAAAACCCAATGCGCCCGCCCGTCCGGGACGCAAGCCGGGACCTCACCACGCCCAGCCCAAACAAACGGCCTTCCAGCCCTCCTCTTCCTGAAATGGTCAGTCCTGGGAACAACACAGGTGCCTTGTCCAAAAAAAAAAAAAAAAAAAGAAGAAGAAGGAAGAAGGGAAAGGAGGGATGGAGGGAGGAAGACAAAGGACAGAGGAAGAAAAGAAAAAAAAAAGGCTAAACTAGTGCAGCTCTGTATTCCAGTTGAAGCTGTAGGCTGAACCACACGAAATTTGAGGCACTGATGTGAACTCCCACCCAACGGGGATAGGTCACTCTGACCGCCACCTCCTGTATGCCCAGCCCCACCCCCTCTAATCATGTTTAGGAGGCTTTAAAAAAAAGAAGAAAGGACTTGCTTCTCACTCAGCCCATTTGCACACACCCCCCGCCAAAGAATGAACACCAGCCAGGCTTCAGGCCCGAGGCGGGTTTGAAAACAAACCTCCAATTCCCCACCTGCTTCAATGGGCAGGAAATAGGGGCTAGAAGCAGGGGCCCACTGTAAGAGCTCCTTACAAAGCAAACAAACAAAAAAAACAGGCCGCAGATAAAGACACTAACAAAGACAGTCCAGCCTCTATAAAACGGGTTGAGGAAGAAGTCTGCCAGCCTGCAGGCTTTTACTCTTGGTGCAAGTGTCTCCACTAAAAGCAAATGCCTTCAAGGGCTCACACCCTGGAGAAGGAACAGGGACCCCGGGGCGTACGGCTGCAAAGGGCCGCCAGGCTGAGTGGCCGGCTACAGCTGCCCACGGACACCTCAAGGAGCAACGGGTTTTACCAGGACCGTTGTTATTTTTGTTCCTGCTCCCATTACAAAGTTCCTTAAGCTTAAGTGCCAGCCCCCACCAACGCTTCCCTGTGGCCCCCGTTTTTCGAGGTTTCCCAAGAATGTATCCGTGGCCCTGAGGCTGGAGATTACACGCCCACTTGGCTGGTCTGTCCCTTCTCGCTATGAATAATGCCCGGGCGCGGTGAGAGGTGTCTGTTGTTTGCTGCGCTCTGTAGCTGGTAACCTACAAATGCTTTCCAATACTGTGCTGCTACTAAAAATACAATTCTAAAGACTAAGCCAAAACACACTCCAAAATATTTATGCTATGTAACACTAATTAACAGGAGGACCCAAAATACGCACAGCAAAAATAAAGCCATGTAAAAATATAAGCAGGTGGGAAGGAACAAGTGAAACAGAAACTCCGCTTGACAAGTGGCGGCTTGAAGAATAAAATACCTTATTCCCTGCGTTAGTTTTTTCAAATAAGCAAATGCTTCTTTTGTTTGTTTTGCTTGGAATGAATCATCGATTGGTGAAAGTTTGTAGGGAAACATTCTACATCCACACACTGACAGATTAATAAATGAAAAACGGCCCAGGAGCACAGCTGCTTCTCAAGACAAATGTCTGGATGCTCAGAAGCGAGACGCAGCGGCGACCAGGTGTTAGCTGCGTGCAGGACGTATCGACTGCCTTCCTGAACAACCGCCCTAAGGATGGGCCATTTCCTCCGACTGACAGGTAGAAACGTCCCCCAGGTCTTGGTGGCCTGGGGGACCAGGACGGGATCCTGATGACGGGACCCCTCCCTGCGGGAACGCTGCAGCCAGGGCAGCCCTTGATGCCGCCTCCTGGCTGGGGGCACGAAGAAGCGGGGGCACAGGGGGTCCCGGCAGGAAGCTTTGCTCTTTAGAATAGAAATCCCCACAAATGGCTCACATGTCAAAGTTATCACGCAGCCCATGGACAGAAAAGTTTTCTGGCAAACACATCGTATCACCAGTCATTTCTTTACCAGAAACCACAAGGTGAGGGGGTGGGGGGACACAAAGGAGCCGAGGCGAGTGAAGGCCGACTCGCAGACACCGGTTTATTCCAGGGAGTGCACGATTCCAAGCGTCTGCGCCCCCCGCCCCGCGGACCCCACCTCCCTTTGCAGACACCGGCCGCCCGGACACAGGCCGTCCGCGGCTCCCGCCCCCGCCCTCCCGTGCCCAGAGTTTGGCAGGTCTCCCCGTGCAGCACGTGTCTCACATTCAGCGAAGGCTTGGGGGAGGGGGGAAGGGAGAGGGGCCTCGGAACTGCCCCCCTGAGCCAAAGGCACTTAACGTTAAAAGATAAAGCACAGTGGAGACACCCACAGGCAGTCCTGTGTGTTCACAGGGCTGAACACGAACCACCGCTGCCGCCCGGCAGGAGTCGCCGTAACAATGGGAGAGACACGCATTTCCTTGGAAAAGCAAAGTGCATGTGACTATAAAGACTGGTCAGGGCCACCCTCCCCGGTCCTCTTCTGAAAATAATCCCTAAGGGAACTCTTATTTTACATGATTACAATATCCCAAGGTTCACACATGGGAAAAAAATAGCTCACAGATAACCCGTCATAAGTTCTCACTGGGAAACCACAATAGACTCTGATATGGTCATGGAACTGGCACGTGGAAGCCTCGGAGGCCTTGCGTGCGGCCCCTCCCTGGACAGACAGGTCCCCAAGGGACCCTGGGGTCTGAACCCTGCGTCCGGAGCCTGGGTTGCACGCAGCCTCCGAGGCCTCGCTGCGGCTCCCTCCACCCCACAAAGTCAAACGGGGCAACGGGCTCCAGAGAGGCTGTTTGTGGGGCGCGCTGATGCAGGTACGCGATTTGGTCTCACGGGTGGTTCCTTTGGCGGCAAGCAGCTGCGGCCCCACCTCGAGGGGAGTCTGCACACAGGTGGCCTGTCCCTCGGAGGGAAGCCGCACACGGGTTAGCCACAACTTCTCCTGGGCCCTGGGAAGGCTGCTCCTGGCTCTTAGCCGGCGGCGGGCGGGCGGTCAGCGGCGCAGCGGAATCCCAGGTTGGAGGCAGAGCTGTCGGGCGTGTTCTGGCTCCGGGCGGCGCAGCGGTACCTGTAGCAGTAGGACTGTGCGGAGGAGGGAGAGGTGAGCCTCTGGGATGCAGGCCGCGCCCTCCAGCGCCCCCTGCAGGAGCCGCCCCCGCCCAGGCCAGGGCGGCAGGCTCCGAGACCGCCGCGGCCCACCAGGGTCCTGCGCCTCCTACACGCAACACAGAGGCGATAGAGATGCCGGCATGAGCACCACAGAGAAGAGGCAAACGACGACCAACCAAGGGTTACATAGCTTATGGAGCATCTGCCTGTTCAACTAACAAGCAGCCACTAACAGTCATGTCTTTACGTGATGCTGAATGACAGGGAATTCCCATGGTGCAACAGTAAATGAAAACGCTGGGACACAAAACGGGCGTGAGCTATGGTCTCAATCGAGGTCACTGGGTACACGGGAGGAGAAAAGCCGGGAGGCGCAAAATGCACCGCCCTGTGAAGGGCGGTTCTCCCCCGGCCCCGGAGTCCACGTTTCCCGCCCTGAGTGCGGAGTGCGTGTCCAAGGGACGCGCCGAGTCTGGAGGCTTTGCCGGAAGCGCAGGATGGAGGGTCCTGGAGTGCGCCGCCTGGGGACAGAGCCAGGCGAAGGCCCAGAAGTGTTCCAAAGGAGAGAGGGGCGTTAGAAATTCCTAGAGCACCAAGCGCGTCCGTGAGAATCAGTGGTCTGGTGCGCGGTCCGAAAACCTGCCCCTCTGGCCAGCTGCCGGCCGGGGCGCTGCTGGGGCAGCACCGACGCGACGTGCGGGCCCTCAGAGCACAAGGGGGGTGTGTCGAGGGAAGAAAACGGCACCGGGGGCGTGAAAGGGGCAAAGTCCGGGCATGGTGAGTGGACAGCAGGGCCCGGCCCAGTTCCCCCTTCACTCCGTCCCGGGCACCCGCGTCGGAGTGCGACCACGCGGAGGCACCAGGCGTCAGGGAGATGAGGGCATTCCCGGCAGGGTGGGCCTGCAAGACAGAGAGCGGGCAGCGGGCCGAGCGCGACCGGAGGTGGGACAAGGCGGCTGCGAGGCCTCCGCGGAGGCGCCCGGCGGGAGCGGACCCAGGGCAACGCAACGAGCAGCCAAAGCGGGTGAAAGACAACGAGCGGCAGACATGGGTGGCAAGACGGGCGCCGGCCCAGAGCGGTGGCTGTCTCTGCAGGGAGGAGAGGGCCCGCCAGGGAAACCGCGCCGGCACCTGGCTGGCGTCCCCCTGCCGGAAGGGCAGAGCCTCAGGCTCACAGCGCGCGGCCTCACGCTTGGCAAAGCCTCCCTGAGCTGCTCCCGCGCAGGCAGCACGGGCTGTTCCTGGGGGACCGGCAAAATGCTCCACCCTATCTTCACCCGGAAAGCAAAGCGCCAGGCCCGTGGGAGGTGCTGCCCCTGTCCGGCTCTCCTTTGCAGACCCGGACTTCGCCGCCCACCTGCCTCCTCGCTGACCAGGGCACTGGCCACCCACCCGCCGCAGGCCTCCACGGCCTCGCTCCCAACGGCGGCACTCCCACCCGCAGAAGGACGTGCGGACAGCCGGTCGCTGCACACGGGGAGGCTGCCTGCTGCACCGAGGGCAAGTCGAGGGCTCTCTCTGCCAGCAAGGCAGAAGGCAGAGGGCAGAGGGCAGAGGGCTCCGCTGGCTGCCGGTCTCTGCACGCAGCTGACTCTCCAGTGGCATCACACACTGCCTTAAAATCAGATGTCACATGCCGCGCAGGCTGTGACACTCCAAGGGCCCGCCTGCCCGAGGCGGGGATGTGGACAGTGGCAGAGACCCACAGGAGCGCCCCGCAGGGAGATTTTCGTCACAGCCAGGCGGGAGCCCCCGGTGCACACAGAGCGTTCCATCCTGGGAAGGAAAAGAGCGAGCACGCCAAAGGCTCTGGTAGAAGACAAACAGCGGTTCTCCATGGGAAGCGGAATGAATGATCTCATGTTCATTTTTACGTTCATTATTTACTTTATAACATTTAATGCAATGAAAACACTTTGTTTGTACAACAGAAAAGTTCCGCCTCAGCGACAGCAGGAGGAGCTGGTCCCTGAAGAGGTCCCCACAGTCCCTCGGGGCTGCCCTCGCCCAGCACAGGTGGGGAGCCGAGCCCGACGGCGCGGCTCAGCGTGCTGGGCTGCTCGCCCCGACCGCCACCCTCGCGCCGCCGGCCCCTCCCAAGGGCCCGCATTTGCTCAGCCAGCACCCGCGAGCGTGGCTCACCTCGACGCCGGCGCTGGGCAGCGAGCGGAAGCGCGCCTGCGGAGGGGGCAGCCTGACTGGGGACACTGCTCCCTTATTCCGAGTCTATTTTTAGCAGCGAAAACAGTTATTAGTGAGGTTAGAACGTTGAGTGGCTGAAATGTGGGTCATTTTATTAATTAAGAACATTTCATCAAAATGGCTAATTACTGTGTGAAACTGATCTCAATACCTGTGCTAAGAATATGACCCTGGACTCGGAAACAATCCACTTGAGACAACGACTTGCCCGCCCTGGGGCTCCGATGGCAAGTGGGACAGACGGGGCTCAGCGAGAGGAAGGCTTTTGGGGACAAGGGAGAGCGGACGGTAACAGCAAGAGTAGCTCATTACAAACATCCCAGAAAATTTAAATCCGTTCGTGTAATTCACACATTAACAGACGGAGAAAACCAAGTAAACACCTCAACAGCTACCGAAAATGCATGGCCAAATAAAACGCGCATCCTTTTCTGATAAAATCTCTTCCAAAAAACTAGGAATAGGAAGAAAACTCAAACTCATACAGGGCATCTTTGAAAACACTGTGACTAGTATCACATTTAATTCTGAAAGGCTGAATGTTAACCTAAGATTCTTGCCTCAAAAATGAAGTAATAATGTCTATCCTTACCACTTCTATTCAGCACTACAATGGAGGTTCTAGACAATACAACACAGCAAGAAAAAAATCATAAAAGACATCCAGATTAAAAAGGAAGAGGCAAAATTGCTGATATTCAGCCCGGATAGACAAGACCAATAGAATCCACAAAAACATTATTAGTATAGATGAGTTTAACAAGGTTTCAGGACACAAGATAAACATTCAAAAATCAATCATACCATGTGTATGTATTTATTAAAAACAAATAAGTTAAAATATATTTCAAAAGAATAAACTATGAAGCCCATAAAAAACAGATGTAAAATAAACAAAGAAACCAAAGTGTTGAGGCAGACGTACCCATATGCATGGCACTGGGATGTTTTAGCATTCACGCTTAACTTGTTTTTACTAGCTTCATTTTCTCCATTGTTTCTTGAGAAAAAAAATCCCTGGCTCTCAATTCTTGCAGAGGAACTCGACTCCCAATTAAAAGGAGCGCCATGTGTCACAGACAGACCGGGCGGCAATTACGGTCTCGGGACGCTGCCATGCAAAGAGCGACGCATCCGGGTTTCCTGGAAGTCTGCCTCCCCAACAAGAGGGTTCAGACATTCTTGCGTTAAGAGTCTGAACTCAAGGAAAAATCTGGGACGAAAGACTGACGTGTATACAAGTGTGTAAATGCACTAGGATGGCCCGGGACACTGTTTTTCATGTAAAATGAACATTAGAATGTTAAAGATAAATTTGTCCACGTCTTTTTATATAAATGTTGGTGTAAAGCACGACGTGAACTCAACTCCATGAACTCCCATCTAAATAAGTGGACTGAAAGCTCTAAGGCACGCAGAAGACGCACACACACTGCTGCGCGTGCGCCGGCGGGTCCCCGGCTCCGCTCTGTGACATTGTCGCCTCGACAGCATTAACACCCTGGTGCCCGGGCGTGTCCCGAGACACCAAACGAGAACGAGGCGTGAAGGAAACCAGGCGTCAGCCTGCTGATGGCCCCGGGGGCCCCAGCGGCAGTGAGTCTGAGGCCCTGTGCCGGCGGCGTCTGACGACGCTGCCGCCATCCGCACGGCAGTGACTTAATCTGGAGCCTGCACGGGTCGCCCTACGTCCCTGGCAGCCTGGACTGACTGAATTACTGTGGGAAGCTTCCTGTAATAACAATTTGCAAAATGTCATCTTTGTACAGGGGCAGGGAGACAGAAGCTGAAGTGCTGGCAATGCTAAAATACGTAATTTAAGGGAAAAGGGGAAAGAAGTGGCATTCGATTTCCTAACTCCTCAAAGCCGTTACTCACAAAACGCTGCATCGCTCCGCCTGACCAGGAACAGCCGGTGCCGGCGATGACCGTGGAGCCGAAACGCGCTGGGGGCCGACGCGCCCTTCACAGAGCACACGCTCCACGCCCAGGACACGCGATGCTTCCACCCCAGTGCCCCAGCCCAGCCCCGCAGACCCACCCCTGACCTCAGCCAGGAAGCAGACAGCCACGGGGGCCTGGCTCGGGTCCAGGCTGCGCCCTGAGGCACGGTGCTGGCGGGCACGGGCCCCACCCCTGTCCCTGTGGCGCGGCCTCTCAAAGGGCCACGGTTTGACAGGCGGGATCAGGCTGACAGCGGGGCACTCACAACGCCCGCCGCTGGGGCCACCCCCCCCCACGCCCGTGCCCAGGCTTCTCCCGGCCCCGGGCGGCCAGGTCTGTGTCCGCAGAAGCAGGCGCGGTCCGCACGCCTGCTGCCGGGCACCGACGCGGGGCTTCGCAACGCAGCTTACCTTGTGGCACATGTAGGAGCCGCCTTTCTTCACCCGGTCTTTCCCAGAGCGGGGGCCTTTCTGTGGAGGAAGAGAGCTCGTGAGTCCACGGCGCAAGCTGCCCCGGCGGTGGGCAGGGCCCCCTAGCCCGGAGGCCCCTGTGGCTCGTGCTCCCAGGCCTCGCCCTGCACCCCACAGCCGCCCCATGCCCACCCCCGACTCCCACCATTCAGGGGTCCAGCCCCAGGACCCCGCGGCGCTCCTCGCCCAGCACACCCCCCGCACCCCTGCTCCTGCTGACCCAGCCACCCTGCGTCCCGGCTGCCAGCCACTCTGAATGGCGTGTCTGCAGGCCTGCGGCGCGACGCCTGTTCACCCTTTGCTGACTGCGGGAAGGGATCTCCTGTTCATTTTCAAAACAACTTTAGGTTGGGTTCACTGAGGCATAATTCACACACAGGAATCTGCTTAGCCTTCCTCAGTGCAGGCTTTGGACGGGTCCTGACGAATGCAAGGTTGTGTGACCCCATCCCGACAGCGACGCAGAGCACAGGGCTCCCCGGCCGCTACCCACAGGGCCGTGCACTGGGCCCACCGGATGAGGCTGTGTTCGCCAGGAAACACCCCGCAGCAAGAGTGGCCACCACCCTGGGAAATGTTTACCACTTTGCCAAAGACAGAACAGCCACTAGGAGGGCGCAGCAGGGTGGGCAGAGGCCCCCACGTTCAAATTCCCCCAGAGCCTGGGGGCGTGACCTTATCTGGAAACGGGCATGAGGCAGAGTGGCACTTGTTGGGTAAGAGGCGCTGGCACTGAACCATGGTGAGCCCTCAATCCAAGGCCGCCGTCCTGGCAACGGCGGGCGGGGTGGGGGGGCCCAGAGACACGCGGAGAAGCCAGGGGTGGGGGGCGGTGCGGGCGGCAGGCGCAGGCAGGAAGGGCTCGCCCCGAAGACTCCGGAGGGAGCGCAGCCCTGCCCGACCCTCGGGCTCGGGCTTCAGGCCCCCGGAGCTGGGAGGGGAGAGCCTTCTTTTGTTTCATGCCGCCAAGTTTGGGGTGATTTGTTTTGGCCGCCCCAGGACGCTAGTCCGAGGCAGAAGGGTCTCCGCTTCCGTCTGTCAGAGGAAGGATGGACGCACCACCGCGAGCACCGTCCCTCGGGATCACGGCTGCTGCTGCGGGTCACGACACCAGAAGAGACTGCTGACCGTGTGTCTGAGCACCGCCACCGCCGCCCACAGGCCTCCCAGAGAGGCCGCGCGGCCCGCCCGCCCTGGCACCCCAGGCTCAGGCACAGCGCGGAAGGCGGCTCAGCCACTCGCAGCGGCGCCAACGGGCCAGAGGGCACTGCCCTCGGTGAGACAAGCCACTCAGAGAAAGACAAGTGTCATATGATTCCACGTATTACACGTGGATTTAAAGTACAAAATAAGGGAACAACTGAAACTGAAACGGAGTCCGGGACACAGAGGGGGCTGATGGTTGCCACAGCGGGGGCCTGGGGGCCGGGGGCCGGGGGCCAGGGGAGCAAGGCGCAGGGAGCGAGGAGGACGGGTCGGCAGTCACGGCACAGCCAGGGGACGGAAGGCACAGCTCGGGGAACACGGCCAATACTGTGAGAACCACGTATGGTGCCAGGTAGGAATGGGAACTATCGGGGAGGCCACCCTGTAAGGCACACAGCGGTTAGGACATAGTGGCCGTACACCTGAAACTAATACAAAATAACAGTGAATGAAAACGGTCATTAAACAATAACATGTAAATTAAAAAATCAAAATAAAGCAAATAATTATTGACTTAAAAAACCCCGACTGCCCCCTCGCCTGCTGGTGGCCGTACGCTGCTAAAGGGGGTCTGTCACCGCATGATGCAGGAGGTCCTTTAATTTCGGAAAGCTTCATGTGCCGACGTTCAACCCCAAGTCCACGCGTGGCCCATCCGCTCCCGGACGGGGCGCTTCTAACGCTCTCAGAACCCGTTTCTCCCGTCCTGACCAGGCCCGGTGCACACGTCAGCGCTGCCCTCCAGAGAGGTAATGCCTGGGCCAGCTGCCACGGAGCGCCCAATGCCCCGGGCACGGCCTCCGAGTGCGGGGGGCCGCCCCGAGCGCCCGTCAACCCTCAAATCAGGGCGCCAAGCCGCTCAGGCCTGTCGCAGAGCCGGGGTGGCGCTGAGCATGGCGCAAAGCAAGAAAAATACGGGTTTCATTCGCCGCATTCTCAGCACGCAGTCATCGGCGCCCCTCAGTAACACCGCATTAGCAAGTAGGAGAGGCTAAGGAATTAGCTTACATCCCAAGTGGCATCTGCCGTGACTGCTTCCAGAGAACACGTGGGGCCTGCGTGATTTGATTTCGGGCACCGTGACGGCGGACAAGAGGCGAGCACCGCATCCGTGAGCCCGGCCCCTTCACGAGAAGCGCCGCGCATTGCGTGCCTGAGCAGGAAGCCGGGGCGAGCCACGGAGGGAAGCGCCTGGAGGGGCACGCTACGGGGGCTCACGCCCTCGCCGTCCCCCAGAAGAGGCCCAGAGCGAGCGTCGCCACGGACTAGAGGTCAGGGTGAGGGCCGCCCGCGGCCGCTGGCTTGCTGTATTTCGTTTCATGACAGATAAGACTCAGTAGTCATAGTTCAGACTCATCTAGTCCTTACTGGCCACTCCCCACGACGTTTTCCTCATCCCCCTCCCCACGGAAACCTCTCCTCGCCCCAAAAGGGGCACGGCCCCTCGCTCAGGCACAAAGGGGCAGCTGAGGAGAGCAAAGGCAATCTGCCCCAGCGACTCAGCCCGGCTCCACCACTGCACGCTCCTGACCATCGGCTCTGCTGCCCCGACACGTGAGACACACATGTACACGCATGTGGGACTGGCGCCGTGTGCTCGATTCCCGGGCCTCTGCCCGCTCGGGAGGCCAAGAGGATGGTGCAGGCAGCTCCCGGGACCCAGCGCTGAGCCCAGCATCCGGCAGGCTGCCCAGGGATTTCTGACCAGATGAGCATGTGCGCTCATAAGGAAATCACACATGTGGACACGTGGACGCCTCTTATAAACCTGTGCATGTATCCACATTAAAGAATCCCCAGGATAATCTGGTAAAAAAAAAAAAAAAAAAAAAAAGATTTAACTGTTCTGCTTCTCTCTTCTTGGTAACGTGGCTTTATTTCCAGGCCGTCGGGGAGAAAACAGACGAGTCACACAGCGACAGGGCTCAGGGAAGGCAGAGCCGCAGACGCACGACGGCACAGCCTCCCGGTCTGTGAGTGAGCCAGGTGCCAGCACGAAACCTGACTTGCCAGATCAGAAGCTTTTAAGAACAATTTGGTTAAAAAAATAAGAGGTTAAGGAAGGTCAGAAGGACAAGAAAGTAATTTAAAACCTCAAGATCTAAGAAGCTGCAGGCATCACCCGCTCCCCCAGCCGCCCCGGCTTTCGGAGGGCGCGCTGCCCGGGCACACGCGCGGCGCCGGAGGCCAGAGGCAGGCGCGCAGCCGCATCCCGGAGCCTCCGGGCGGCCGCGGGACGGCCACAGCGAGGCGCGCCGAGCGGGAGAGCGTCAGGTGAAAATTCTGACAATGCCAAGTGGTGACTAGAAGAGCTTTGGGTTTTTGGTTAAAAGAAATACAGTAAAAACTGTTAAGATATGTGAAATCTAAATGGTAGGTACATAGGTGCACGTTACAGTATGTTCTGTCCTTTTCTGGATTTTTAGAACATTTGGTCATTAAACGTTGGGGGAGGGAAAAAGGAAAATCAGCAAGGCCTAAGTACTGTAGCCTTCACACGTCCTGTTCAGGAGCTCGTCCTCGCTTCTCCGGACAAGAAGCCTGCGCAGGGGGCTCAGCAGGGGCACGGCGGGGCCGGGGCTGCCCCCGGGAAGGGGGTCCTGGCTGCGAGGGGGCGGACAGCGGAGGCGGGCCCGACGGGGGTCGGCGCAGGGACCTGGCCAGCGACCCGGCGGAGGGGCGGTCGCGGCGGGCCTGAGGGCAGTGGCGCTCGAACCCAACAGAGGCTGCGAAGAGGGAACGATGAGCACGTGTTTCCCAGGGAGTTGGGGCTGAGTTTTACCCCAGTCAAGTCAGGAAGCAAATGAGGCCACCGTGACAAAGAGAAGCCTTACATGAGCACAATCTACAGAGTGAGAACAACATCCGAGAAAGAGCCTGGCACTGGGGAAAGCAGCGTGAATTTTTCTGTCAATCCCTAGAAGAAGCGCGAGCAGTTACGGAACTGAAAGCTGAAAGCGCTCCGCACCACACCAGATGGCCAGGGCGACGCTGCGCAGCCCGCCAGCATCCCGGCGCCGGCGCGTCCCCTCCCGACTGGCAGGCGCCCTGAGGGGGACGTTCTATTTCTGATTCCAACGGCAAGGGCCAAGTCACGGGGTACCAGGCGAGAATGCATCTCCCCACCACACACCGGGCCAGGTTTTCACAACCTGGTTCTCATTTTGGAGGCAGGGGCAGCCTTTGACAGCTGTTTCCACCGGCCCGGCCAGGAGGCACGAGGGAAACGGGAAGCGACAGTTTGTGAAGAACTCGGCTTGGTCAGCGGCACCGAGAAACGGGGCCCGCGTCCCTGGGCCTTCGTGCGCAGCCCCCGAGTTACGCTCTGCCGCGGGAGCCACGCGGCGGCCAACAACTGGCCCCCACTTTCTGAACAACGGCCTGAGGCACAGAGCCGACAGCGCCTTCAGTCGCTCTGAGCTGTCTGACTCTGATGAGAAGCGATGAAAGGGTTCATTTTCTTCATCGTTCTCTCTTGTGCCTTTTCAGAAGGTTAAGGTTTAAATCGAGGCACATCGAGTTCCCAGTCGAGCTGATTTGGATATGGATATACAGGCTTCGACCTGACTTATGAATATCTAGTTTGCCAGAGACAGGGTTTTTACAGGGTATTTCCCCCCTAATCTGTCTGTGCACACAGCGAAAAACATTCAGAGATGTTCTTTTTAAAAGAAGCGCTTTCCTCACACACCGCCCCCTCCCCCCACCATCATGTATTGTCCCGTTTTTGTTGATCTACTGGGAGACTTCGGTTTCCGAAGCAGGGCAGTAACCAGCTGCCTTCTCCAGCACAACATTCTCCCGCACCGGATGCGTAAAGTCGAGACACGCGTGGCGGCCTCAGATTCCCCAGGCGGGTGGCGGGGTGAACGGGCTCCCAGCCGCGCTCAGGAAATCGCCACCCAGTGACCCCACCTCTGACCAGGAGGAGCCCATTCCCGGTGCTCCGAGGGTGGCTCCTGAGCCAACACCCCAGCCCATCAAAACCCAGGCGACTCGCCACAGGCTACGTACCATCCAGCAGGTCCCACCAGCAGCGATAAAACACCCATGAACTCTGCACAGTTACTTAGACGGAGCAGAAACTGTCCAGGGTGGGGCCCCCCGCCACGTTATTGCCACACAGTCCAGCAGCACGAGATGCTCACGACACTCTCCCTCGCTGCTCCCGGGCGGAGAGCAGAGGCGCAGGCAGCACCCCTCTGGGGTATCCCAAGGCCGACTCCCAGGGCACACAGCACGGGCCGCTCCAGCCCGGCGCGGACACGCGAGGGTGCTACTCACGGGGTTGCGTGCGTCTTCGGCAGAGTGGTAGACGGCCCACCAGTCGGAGGTCCACTCCCACACGTTCCCGACCATGTCGTACAAGCCGTAACCGTTGGGGGGGAAGGAGGCGACCTGCAACCACACGGGGAAACGCTGTCAAGCCGCTCACCTCGCGAGGAAACCTCGCCGGTGCCGAAAGCCCCCGAGGGCTGCGACTTCCGAGTCTGAGTACTAATTTTCATCCTGACAGTCAAAGTACAGTCTAGCCAACGAAAAAATAAAAAAATTAAGACACAGGCATTTTTCAGCTTTGAGTTCTCAGGGGGAAGTTAGAAATCTGAGGACTTTACACCTATCACATGGTAGGGAAGCCAGCAAAATCATTTGTAATGGAGAAATACAACCATAAATCAAACCTGCATCTCGGCACGCTACGTCTGACTACTGAGTCGGGGGCGCTGACCTCTTTTCCTTCCATCGTCAAATTACAAAATGATAACAGCCAACACAACGCTAGCCATATGGTATGAAAAAATCAAAATTATATCTGATTTTTGTTTTTGTCAGATTGGCAAAAAATATATTTGTTGGTGTGCCGCAGAAACTTAGTGCTTAGTTTACGTGTGCATGAGATGAAAACAGTTCAGCAGTGCCGCTGTATCTGACGGCGGGAAGCGGGGGCGATGCAACTTAGACCTTCGGAAGCGTAACGAGAGGGCAGAGCGCACCCGGCGTAAGTCTCGTCGTCAGGGCGGAGCCGCGCTGGCCGCACCGGCCCCTTCAGCCCTGAGAGACCCCCACGCCGGTACCGTCCTCTCCCCCGCGCCTCCCCGAACGCACCACCTAATCCCGGGGTGTCCCCCTGCCACCCACGGGCCTCGTGCGGCCCAACACAAAATCGTAAATCCACTTAAAAGCACGGTGAGATTTCTGAGATTACGTGTCACGATGTATTTAACGTGCGGCCCAAGACAGCTCTTCTTCCAGTGCGGCCCAGGGACGCCAAAGGGTCGGACACCCCTGATTCTAATCTTCGAGCCTAGGCAACGTCATCCGAACACGGAGGGCGCTTCTGATAAAGAGACGGAGCGCCCGGCTCCGGAACGATGGGACCGAGCGTCCAGGCTCAGCAGTGAGCGAGGGCACCCGAGTCACAGGCAGGTCGCGCGGCCGGCCACAGCCCGCCAGGCCCAGGGCCGCGCTGGGACGCTTTTGTAAGAGGAGGGGGTGCGGGGGCGAGAGGAACTTTTAACTGAACAAAGTAAGTGCAGAACAGTTTTCTTCTTTTAGTGACTTAAGTTTTTTTCAATATTTTTAAATGAAAAAGCTCAAACAAAAATTTTCATTTTGTAACCTAAAAAAAATCAAGTTATCCTTGTTTTTCTTCTTTTTTTAGATCTTTCTCCTATAGTAATGCAATAGGACTAAAGGAATGAATACGTTAGCGTTCCTTCCTGTCTGGCCTCCGGTGCTGGGCCTGGACCTGACTACAAAAGCGCCGGGGGCTCGGGCGCCGGGAGGTTGGGAAGCCGCTCCCCGAACTCATCCGGGGGCATGGGAGGCTGCAGGAGCTCCTGCTCCACCCGGTCCTCACAGGGACGCCCCAGGCCTATCTCCACGCCTGTCCACTGGAGGCAGGAAGTCTGGGCAGCTTAATGAGGGAGAAAAGACTATACCAAAAATGTTTTTTAAAAATCGATTCTAAAAGACAGAGTGGGACAAGCCAGGCAAGACGAGTGGGAAGAGAATGGAAGTGCAGGCTGGAGAATTCCCAGGAGGTGTGGCCTCCTCTACCAGGGCAGGTGTCTGGGCAGACCTGGAATCGAGGTCAGAGTTCAAAGGTCAGAAGGAAGTAAAGGTGGTGGGCCTCTGGCACAGCCTGTTCTTTCAGGGATTGGAGAGGATCAGAGAGAGTAGGAGATAATAGCTGGAAGGCGTAGGAAGGAAAAGAAGGAATTAATTTGTTCAGGGAGACAGGGAGGGAGCAGGGCCCTGAGCAATGAGAGAAGAGGGGTCTCGGAGGAAGGGCTCGTTTCTGGGGCAGGGTGGGGGGTTAGGGGGGACCAGAGCGGTGGGGGGGGGGGAGAGCGCAGGCGCAGGGGCTCCCAGCAGCCGGCCGAGCACCTCGCCACGTGCCCACGCTCAGCAGCTGTCGGGCTGGCAATCCACTCCACCTGGTAAGCTAACTACGCAACGAGGAAACGACAGCATCCACTCAAAAGTGTGCGGCATTCTCCCCTCTAAATAACTGGATGTTTAAGCAAAGTAAAATCCAGACGTCTCCACCCCCAAAATTACACTATAGGACATGCCACCAAAAAGGATACAAATTTTAACTGCTCGTTGTTAAATTAACCCTACTAACCAAACTTCCTCCCAAGAGCCTCGGAAGAAAACACGCGAACCGAGAAGCACCTCACATGGGCTCACTTCCAGGCGGGTGCACTGAGGGGCAGCACAGGCCGCACGCCCTCCAGCGTGGGACTGAGGGGCAGCACGGGCCGCGCGCCCTCCAGCGTGGGACTGAGGGGCAGCACGGGCCGCGCGCCCTCCAGCGTGGGACTGAGGGGCAGCACGGGCCGCGCGCCCTCCAGCCTGGGACAGCAGCCTCGCGACATGCGAGCCCTGGCCCCGGGCCCGGGGCCCGGGGCCAGGGTGGTCGGCTGCGCTGAAAATCAGACGGGAAACCAGAAGTTCGGGACACTGCAGGGGGGGCGCTCCCGCTGGGGCCCGCCGAGCCCTGCCCTCGGGGACCAGAGCCCTGGATGCCCCAGAACGGTGGGCGCGGCCCTGCGGGTCTTCTCTGAAATGGTCCTAGTGGAAGACCCGGATCTCAGCGTCACTCCAAACCCAGGTGACATCGCCCCTCAGGCTGGGAACAGCAGACCCGGGAATGGGCTGTTTCCCACCACAAGGCTGCTCTCCTCGCTGCGTTAAGAGAAAAGGGGCTGCTTTTAAACCTGCTTCACTAGCGCGTGGTTTTGCAGGCAAAGCAGTGGCTGTGAGAAAGGACCCCAAACGCAACCGGGGGGCAGGGGAAGCGGGGCACCCCACACCCACATGCCAGAAAGCACTTTGGCCCCAGATCCCAGAACCTTACCAAGAAAGTGTTCCAGTCTTTGACCCATGAACTTTCCTTCTGGGAATCCACCTTAAAAATGTCACTGGAGTTGTTTATAAACAACTGAATGTTTACGAACAATATATTCCCTGTTGCCATGTTTAGGTACAACCTGAATTGGCAACAGTAAGAGGCAAATAAGCTAGGGCCCATTCAAACGGCAAGCTATCCAGCAGGTGCCAAAAGACCACGTATCTGTGAAGAACTGCTCACAGCAGATAAAAGATGTTCCCGATGTCACCCAGGGAGAACAGATTTTCAGGACTGTCTCCAGTGTGACCCAACAGCAGGGGGGACAGGGCAGGCGCCTCTGCCCCAGCAACACCTACGCTGGCCCCTACGGCGGCCGAGGGCCCGGGCTGCACACGCAAACCGACCTGCCTCGCCCCCAAGCGCTGCTGCCTTCCGACGGCTCCCTGGGAACGGGGGGCAACGGCGCCCACCTCCCGGAGCTGTGTCCACCCCGCACGAGAGCATCCGCGCCGATGGCTCCGTACCATGCTTGGCGCACGGCCTGGCTCACTGACCGTGAGCCACGGTCACCACTGTTACCAGGAACCGGCAGAGACGCCCCAGATGCTAACAGGGGAGGTGGGTGAGCTCAGGGCCTCTGAATTTTCTCCCTCAGCCGCTCCTCTTTTCCCAAAGGTTCTACAGTGAGCGTTCCGGACTCAGACAGGAAGCCGCACTACAGAAAGGCTGCCTGCGCACGTTAGCCTTCGCTGTGTACGCAGCGGAGGACGGGGTGCGGGGGAGCCCGGCGGTCCCACCCCCACTCACCCCCGCCCCCAGAGCTGCCGCCACCGCCCGAAGCCGCCCTACTCACGGGCGCGGTGCCGCGGAAGCCGTCCTCGCCGGTGTTGGCCACAGGAAACTCGCCCTGCCAGAGGTTGGCGTAGTGCTGGCCTCGGGGCTGCAGCTTGTTGCCCCAAGGGAACAGCCTGTCGGGGAGACAGGGGTCAGCCCGGCCCGGGCCGGAATCTCCGGCCCGCAGTCCCGGGCAGCGACGAGGTGGAGGCGTGAGTGCTGTGCACCTGCCCTGAGCGAGCTATGTGGGTTTACACCACCAATGTGTAAAAAAGCAAAGCTTTTAACCAGGATCTTCTAACCTCTGCATAGCAAACTCACGTCAAGTCCCCCACAGCCTCCGTCTCTGGAGAGCTCAGGAGGCCAGACGAAGCCCCAGAACCCAAAGAGCTTCCAGAAGGCTGGGTGGCCGGCCTCATCCAGACCCACACAGGGGTATGACGGGCCACCGCCAGGTTACACCGCACGCGTTACACAGGCTTCGCTATGGGAAGGAGCCTTTCCTGGTGCAGCCCAAACGCGGGTTCCCACCTGGTGGCCCCAGAAGTGGAGAAGCATGGCTGTGTGGGGAGGCACCGGGAGCCGGAGCCGCAAGCGGGGCCGTGGCCTCGAGCGCCAGGAAGCCCGCCCGCACTGGCCCGGCCTGCTGGGGGCGCCCGGGGCGCGGGGGGCCCACCCCGCCTGCCACTTGGTGACTCACTGGTCCTGCTGCTGAGCCACTCCGTGGCCGTGAAGACAACCCAGGAGGAAAGAGCTGCGGTTATCAGGTCGACTCCAACCAGAACGCATCCCCAGGTTTGGAAAAGGTCTGCACCGGGCGAGGCAAGGGGGCCCGTACCTGTCACGCAGGCCCCCCCGGCAGCCGTACTCCCACTCGGCCTCCGTGGGCAGGCGCTTCCCGGCCCACGCGCAGTAGGCTGCGGCGTCGTTCCAGGAGACGTGGAGCACTGGGTGGTCCAGCCTGGGGACAGCAGAGCGAGGGGGACAGGGACAGAGTCAGGGTGCAGGAACCAGCCCCAGCAAGGCGCCCGGTCACCTCAGCTCCCTCGGTGACACTGACACGGCCCCGGCCCCCCGGCGAGCCACACCTGCTGCCCCCCCGCCACGGGCGTCTGACAGCCAGGCCCCCAGAGGGGCGGCGAGGCCTCCGAGAAGCACTCCCCAAACGCGCCTTCCCCGGTGCGCGCCGGGCCCGCGCCCGCAGGGCCGCCTCTGGGCGGCAGGAGCGCCGGCGCCAGGCCCCTGTGAAGGACGCGGTGCGCCAGCTGCCGCGGTGCCGGCCCACCCCCAGCGCCCACAGCGGCCAAGAGCCAGCTCAGTGCCACCGGGGGCCCACTGACCACAGCAGGGGCCCCAGGCCCAGCCCGTCCAGCCCCCCCACCCCACGCCGTGGGCCATGAGTGCCCGAGCCCCCGCGGGACCGGCTGCGACCCCTTGGGGTCCTGGCTTCCCCTCTGCCCGACCCACGCCCCCCAATGCCTCCTCGTAGGCGTCCCTCCGACAAGTACTCTGCACACCATGCTGTCCCAGCACCTGTGTCCCCAGGGCCCAGCTGGTGACACCCAGCCTTGACTCTGCATCGTTGTGCCCCAGGTTAGCAGCTGCTCTGCCTCACTCTAGTCGAGTCTGAGCGAGTCTGTTCCCTCTCAGGGTGCAGTGGGGCAGGGAAGGTCAGGGGTTCAAGAGGGCACAGGTGGTCACCCGGCACCCAGTGCCCTTAATGCCCTGTCCGCTCAGCTTCGCGGGGGCTCCACCACCCTTGTCAACTCCCCGTGTACCCCTGCACCCGCTGCGGTGACGGACCCCGCCTGCGCCCCTGCAGCGCTGGTCACTGCGTGTGGCCCGAGGAGACGCGCGCCTGCGCAGAGGTCGGACTCAGTGGGTGGAACGCGTCCCCTCTGGGTTTCCCTTCTCCCCTCAGCTTTCTCTTCTACTGTTCAATTCAGGAAAGACGTTCTTCAGAGTCGAGGGGCCCAGGCCCCGAGATGCCCCGGGGCCCCCTGCGGCTTTCTGCCCCTGGCCGCCTCCCCGGTAGAGGCGCCGCCTCGGGCTCTGAAGGACTCCAGCCACTTGCCAAGTGGCTGTGGCCCCACAGCCGAGCTCCACGGACACCCAGCCCCCTGACAAGGAGGACGGGAGCCAGGAAGGCTGGCAAACGGAGGGGCTTCGAGTCCCACGTGAAGAAGTAGGTCAGCGGAGCAGATTCCTGGGCCACGCCCGACCGGAGCCTGCCCCTCCCCCGGGGCGTGAGTGCGACTCCATTTCTGCTTCGGATAATTATCTCCAGGCCACCCCCGAGACGCGCTGGCCGACTTGCAGCTCCGCGGGCGGGCGAGCCATCCGGTGGCGGCCCCAAAGTGTGTCAGCGCAGGCCGGGGGGCCGGAACCCCAGGCCGAGGCCCGGGCTGCCGCGGGGGCCAGCTGGCCAGACACGCTGCTTGTCTGCACACAGTCTTCTTTCGGGCCACTCACGAGGGGGGCGAGGGACGGGGGCAATGATCAGACACGGCACGAGACTGGTAACTGGCCCGGCAACAGGGAAGAAAGCCTGCGTGAGGCAACAGTGACAGGACCGAGGAGGCGGAAAGAGCCCCCGCCAAGGGCCTCCGAGGAGCGGGCGCAGTGCTCGGGCCTCCGCACAGCATGTCCCTTCCTGCGCCCTGTTCCCTGCGAGCCAGGCCCTCCACCTCTTCTGCGGGCGAGGGCGGCGCTGGGCCCTCCTCGGCAGCACAGGCGCCTGCTCGGGAAGGACACGCAGCGCCCGGGGGAGGAGCCGGCGGCTCACCTGTGCAGGACAGTCGAGTCGGGCCCCTCTGGGTGTCTCCAGTCAGCGCCCTTCACAGGTAGCCACCAGGGAGCAGCCGCCACCTCAGAGCAAGCAGAACACCTCCCGTTAGCTGTTGGCTTCAATGCCTCCAGGACCACTGACTCGGCACTGGCGAGCTCCGCCCACCATCCCCATTTCGGTGACCAGACACACACCTTCCCCGACACCAAAACACAGACTCCCGTGCACACAACCTTTCACAGAAGTGCACCATTCCACATCTTAAAGCTCTGCCGTGACCAAACACACACTTAATGGTGTCTATTTCCAAGGATCTGCAGAAGACATGCCCCGAGGGGGCCCTCTGTGTCTAACGAGCGACAGACAGGCAGCACTGCCCCTCAATAAACGATGGGCAGCAGCCAGTCTGGCCATCAGCGCTGGGCTGAAGGCCAGCTACGGCGGAGCCCGGGCAGGAGGCTGGGGTGTGCTTCCCAGCGACCCCGGGTCCGCGTCCAGCCCGGCACCCGCCCCTGGCCCCGCGGAGCCCTCGTCCCTCAGGGAGCAGCCCCCACCCACCGCAGACCACAGAAGCGGCCGCATCAGACAGCACTGGGACGTGCTGGCCAGCGGCTCCCACAGCCTGAGCCCGCTGGATGGTTCTGTGAACCCTAGCACAACAGCAAGTGGTCCTCGGATGGTGGCTGGCTAAGAACACACCTCCGTGCTCCGTTCTGACCCCACCGTACACACACACTTTCTCCTGTTCTCTTGTTTTCATTTCTCCTGCTACCCTTCTCTTCTGAAATTTTTCACACCCCCTCAGCCACCCCTCCCAAACGGACCACCGGTTCACATGGCCTGAAGTCCTGGGGCTGCGTGATGAGCACTTCCCTGTGATGAGCGCAGAGCAGCCGGAAGGACAGACCAGGATCGGGCATGGGGAGAGGGGCCCCATGACCGCAGGGTCCGGCCTAAGGGCCGTGGCCCGGCCCCTCTCCATCGGCGAGGCCCGAGGGAGGCATGCCAGGCACAGGCGGACGGCCGCGCATCGCTGCCGGTCAGCAGTGACGGAATGGCCCGCCTGCGGCACCCATCCATCCAGAGGAAGGGCATACGTTTACTAAAACGCACTCCAAAACGGAAACGGGTATGTAATGTGTTATAAAGACAATCTACAGAAAAGAATACATGTGCGTGCGTGTACGTCAGCACACTCAGAAAAAGAAGTCCTGCAGAATGTGCGTGCACTCCACAGGGGTCAAGGACTGCGGCGGGGCGCCACCGGGCAGGGCCCCAGTGAGCACGCCAGACACGGAGCTTATTCCTGCACTGTTATGCGTCCATCACTGTGCTGCCTGCCCCGCCCTGTCTCTGCTGGAACGAGCACAGATCACCAGAACTGGGTCTCTCTGCCCCGGCACTGTCAACGTGCGCCCGCAGCCAGGCCACTCCTCGCCGGGGTGCGGGGGGCCTCTGTGCGTTGCAGGACGTTTAGCAGCAGCCCTGACCCTCTCACAACTTGGCGCCAGCAGCCCCCACCCAACGGCGGCAACGACGACGTCCCCAGACACGGCCAAACATCCCCTGGGAGGGGCAAAGCCGCCGCGGCACCACGATCGCCACACACGCCGCCACAGCTGCTCTTCCTCAGTCTCACGTGTACGTGGTGGCGGCCCCGAGGAAGCGCACCCCGCCCCGGAGCCGGCTGTGCCAATGCGGGCGGCGGCCCCACCGCGGACAAGCTGCGGCCGGGCGCCAGGTGCCCTCTCCAGGCCTCAGTCTCCTCACCTGGGAGGCAGGGTAACACCACCCCTGGGTGGCTGTGAGCGTCCAGTAAGGACATATACTGGGGTGACCAAAAAGTCCGTATGGTTTTTCCATAAAAGACATTTTTCATTTTCACCAATAACTTTATTGACTTGGGTAATCTGAATATGCCGGCTGTCTCCCACATGGTAGAACACTGGTTGTTCTCAGCTAATGTCTCGATTTGATTGTATTCAACTTCACCTGCTCTTCCTGACCGTGGAGCATCGTCCAGCTCAAAACTCCGAAAACCACTTCTGACACGTCCGATCAGGTACAGCATCTTCTCCGTACGCTGCACAAATCTTTTTTTGTTTCAGTTTTGCATGTTTACCTTTCTTGAAACAATAGAGCATAGTATGCTGAAATTGTTGTGTATGTTCTTCCATCTTCAGTATTAAAATGGCTACACAAAAATTCACCAATTTTGGTAAGTTTTTTTTAAATGCACGCTGATATGACAGCTGTCACAACACAATCTAACAAAATTGTTTCAAATGAAGTTAAAAGACAATGAAGCGCTACAAGAGCATCTTACAGAAAACAAACCACCGCACGCGCTTCCTGGCCGGCCCGACCTGTCAGGGCTCAGACCAGTCCCGGCGCAGAGTGAGACCTGCGCCTCGTGAGCTACCCCTCCGGCTTTCACCTGCGACTGCGGGTTGCGGTGTCCTCCGAGGAACTCCGGGGGGCGCACATTCTCGTCAGTGGAGATCAGCCCGGCAGCATCCACAGCAAGAGCCTCTGCCAGCCGCCAGTTCACCCTTCCCAGGAGAGACGGGTGGGCCCAGAGGGTCTGAACATGGTGGTTCCCAAAGCATCCTCAGGGGGCGCGTTTCCTCGTCACCTGCATCACTGAGAAGCACCTGGACGTAAACCACCCCCCACCCCGCCCGAGGTGGGCGGCGCCCTGCGAGGGAGACAGAGGGCGGGGTAAGAGTGGCCAGAGACGCCCGCTGGCCGAGCCCGGGGCGCCGCCCGATACACGTCTGCGGGAGGCCACATGCCCAGGTGGCCGCTGGCAGGTGCAGGGCCAGGAGCCATTTCCCCAGGTGACACATGAAGAAGGAAGGACAAGCACCTGGAGTCACCCCACAGCAGAGGACAGGTGGAACCCCAGGGAGGACGTTGCTCATCCCAGCCGGGCGCCCGGGGGGAGCCACCACGTTTTCTGGCCAAACGGAGGGCGCGTCTGTCCGGGGGTGCCTCCCACAACCATGCGCCACCGTGGACTCCTCGTTGTCACAAACTTGTTCTTGGACTCCTGGTCGTGTCTTGAAAATACAGGCTATTTGGCCACATTTAAGAACTTACAAACAGCTTCTGAGAGCCATACAGGAGGCGGCCCATCAGGGTCCTGTTGCTGGTTCCGACGCCGCCACCCCCCCCCCCACCGCCCTTGTCGGCCTCGGGTGCGCTGTGCACACGGGGCCGCAGCAGCAAGTGGCCCCAGGTCTCGACAAGCCTCGCCCCAAAGGGGCCGGGTGGCGGCCCACCCCCACACTGTCTGTTCAACTGAGACACTTCCAGAACCACCGCATTCCCTCACATCCAGGGGCAAGGACTGGAGTGACTTATTTTTAGTCACCCGTCTCCATAGCAACTGTCTTGGGTTTAAGTTGAAACAGCTGCACCAGGCAGCCAGTGGCCAATTATAATGTAAATAGGGTGCGGGTGAGCCGAGCTGTCCTGAGAAAGGGACTTCGGACTTCAGGAGCAAAGGCAAAGGTTCCCCCTCCCTGGGGACGCAGCCAGGCAGGCAGTGACAGCTTCAGGAGAGGGAGGCGAGCAGGTGCCGTGGTCCCTGCCGGAGGTGGTGCGCGGCGCTCCCAGCGCCGGCCGGGGGAAGGCCACGCGGGCCGGGCACTCATGCACGTGCACAGGTAAAGGCGGCAAGTTCAGGGCTTGACCACCGTCTCTTAGGAGTCGCATGTGCTGAGATGAGCAGATGAGAAAGATGGATGTCTCCCGAAACACAGTGCATGCAGGACAGTTACACCTATTCCAGAGCCCAGGGGGATTTCTCAGCAGGCACCAGTGTGCGAGGCAAAATGGCAGATCTGTTCAAATTCATGACATTTAAATAAAACTGGAAGAGAATCAAGCAACTGAAAGAATCAAACAAAATAGAGCGCAGTCAGTGAAACTCTTTGTTCAGCACCCAGTACAAATGTGCCAAGTAGACAACAAGGCTTAAAGAAAAGTAAAAACAAATTCAACTTTAAAATAGGTAAGTAGTCAAGTCTGACAGCTTATTTCGAATTAGTCCTAAATCAGGTACCTTGATTGTGTAATAGAAGGGCTGAGGGAGAAAAACGCATGTCTTTTCAAATGCAATATAAATATTTATAAAACGTAAGGCAAATATGAAACGTTCCAATACTCTTTGCTTCCATTCTTAGGGAAGCGGCTGTCGCTGGAACACAACGCACCCCCCCCACCCCGCCCCAGGGCACCAGGCGGGACGGTCACACACCAATGACCAACACCAACCCTGCGAAGGGCCTGCAGGCCCAGCGAGCATGCAAGGCCGGCCCAAGGACCCCTACACTCACAGAGCCCTTCCAAGGGACCTCATTCGCGCGTGCTCAGCTGAGAGCAGAATAAAAACATGCAAAGTTGATGTGGGCTTTTAAAATGTTAACAGAAACAAGAGAAAAGGATTATGTTACTGTTTCCAAATAATCTTTTAGTTCTTTAGACAGAGAGGAGACCACGGCCCCCAGGCCGCTGCTGGCCCTGGACGCACACCGGGGGGGCCTCTGGGTGAGGAGCAGCAGCGGCTCCTGGGGTCTCCTGGGCGTCCCCGCCCCTCCCCACCTTGGGGACCCTCTTCTGGTAACCAGCACTTTAAACAGGGTCTGGGAGGGGGATCTCCGTGGTAGCGAGAGTCGGCCTGGCTGGGGGTTTCCTGCAGGCCCTGTGGTAGGGCAGGTACCCGGGCACCGAAGGCGCCCCCACCCGGCGCGGGGGCGGCCGCCCCCCCTGGGCTGCAGAGGCCTCCTCTCTAGGAGGAAGGGCTCTGCGCTGGCTGAGGGGCCGCACGCCACCTAAATCACTGCTCTTGCGCGTGTCCCTTCAAGCTGCCGGTCCCCTGGGCACAACCCCGCCAGGGGCCACCCCCGACCCCCCGCAGACGCTCTCGGTGTTCACACCGCCGGCCTCAGGGTCTGGAGGGCGAGCGTCACCCTGCTTGTTACTATGTAATCCAAGTCAGACCTCAAAAGACCCAGGACAGGGCGGTGGGGGGGGGGGGGGGACGGGGACGCGGGGACGCCCAGAGCAGATCTGGCAGATCCCAGCCTTGGGCCGCGCGAGGTCGCGCCCCTTCCGAGCAGGCGGAACAAGCAGGCCCTGTTAGGTCGGCCCGGGCGTCTCGCTTCCAGGGTTATCTGCCTCTGGCTTCCTGGGCCTGAGCCGCACGCTGGCTCCTAGGCCAGGCGGACAACGACTCTTTTCAAACGCAGACACGAGATCCGGTGCTGGGGCCGTGCCCCCCTCACCTGATCCTGGCCCGCCCTTCCCCAGGGGCTCGCTCACCGCGACCCCACCACGACCCCGAGGCCGCCGGCGCCCTCCTGCCAAGAAAAAGCCGAGCTTCCCCCAGGAGCAGGTCATACCGGGTCTGAGCCCTGAAGCTTTTTCAGAAACTGACACCCCCAGCATCCTTTTATTTTTGGAGAAATACTCATGAAGTGACCATGAGGTGACAGGTCCTCTGCTGGGGACACTGGTGAATGCCACGCAAACCCACCCCGCTTCACGGAGCGGGTCTGGTAGAGCAGAGGCAAGGAGGAGCGCGAGGCAGGCCACGTTCACGGGGGAGGCCGGCACGGCGAGCAGAGCCGCGGGGCCTGTAGCGCGACACGCAGCACCCCTCCCCGGAGTCCCCAGGAGAGAGGGGTCGGAGCTGAAAGGCAGCATCGGAACAATGGCTGAATATTCCCTAAATATAGTAATATTTATTGTTAAAGGCGTAAATTTACAGACACAAGAAACTCAACCAACCCCAAACGGATACTCTCTAAGAAAACAACGTCCGAACGCATCAAAATTAAACTGAAAGACTTTTTTTTTAATCTTGAGAGAAGCCAGAAAAAAATGACACGTATATATGAGAGAACAGGGATCCCAATGAAACCACGGGAGCAGAAAAGAACTACGGACGTGAAGTGATAGAGGGAAAGCTGTCAACCCAAAACTCTGTCCCCAGCACAGACACCGTTCAGGAAGGCGGGAGACAGACACCTTCTCAGGGAAGAGAAACCAAGGGAAGTCCTTAACACGAGACCCGCTCTGACGCGAGCGTTTCAGGCTGAAGAAAAATTACACCGGAGGGAACACGGGACCCCGGGAACGGGGCGAGTGACAGAAGCGGCGGGGGGAGCGCAATAAAGGTTTTCCTCTTTACATTTTACAAAATGTATGAGTGAGACAAGCAAAAAAAAATACTAATAACAACAACATTGACTTGGACCGTTTCGGAGTCTGCAGACACACTACACATGACAACCATAACCCAGAGCGCGGGCAAAGGTACCTATGTGCTTGTAAGGGGTCTATACTGGTTTGACGCGTTAAAATGTTAACTCTGTAGTAAACTATATATACACAGCGTAAGGATATATAGTACATTTTATAGAAATACACTACAAAATGTGTGGAACCAAAGGGATCACTCAGGAAAAAATCTGTAGACTTTTATGCTTGCATTAAAAAGGAAGACTCAAAAGTTTTAAGCTAAGTATCCAACCTAAGTTTAAAAAAAGAAAAAGAGAAGCAAAAATGAGGGACTTCCCCCAAACCGGCTGGCAGGGGTGCTAGTCAAAGCCCCCGCCCCCGACCAAAAGGCCGAGTGACCTTGTCCTTGTGGCCTCTCCAAAAAAGCACGCCCCAAAATCAGTGTGAGAAAGAAAAGTCTTCGCAGTCATGTAACAAAAGAAACTTCCTCAAGCTCAGCTGAGGCTGCTCAGGGAGATGCTGGTCAAGCTACTAGAAAAGCAAATCTTCCAACATCCAAAATGACACCAAGCAATTCGCGCGTGGGGCCCGTTTTGAGTTGTTCCATTCCATTTTCCTGTGTCCTGGACCTTGCCCTCCGAACGCTTCCTGGCTTGGGTTACACCGTAGGTAACTCCCTAAAGCTTTTCTAGAAGTTACTTTAGGGCGGTGACCTCCGAGCTTGGCTGAGCCCCAACGCCCTTCTCACGGGGAAGTGAACCCCGTACTTCTCAAGGGCCCCCTGCGGGCGGGAGGGCCGGCTGCTCCTCCCCCGCCCCGCCCTGCCCCGCCCCCGCCCCGCCCCCGGTGCGGCGCCAGCCAATGACAAGGCTCCCAGCACTCCTTAGGCAGGTGTGACTGTCTGGAAATTGCTTGTAACTTTAATAAAACAAGGAAATGCCTTGGTAATTCTGATTCCTCACTCCAAGTTGAGAAGAATTTTGCAGCTGAAAAGAACGACTCAAAATAGTTTACCTTCCTCCGTTATCATGGACTCCTATTCAGGAACTTGTTCTAACAATTCAGAAAACGCCCTTCTGCAAACCGAGAGGTACGCTAGCACCCCAGGCCCCCCCGAGAGCAGCTGTTTTCTCCTCGCCCCACGGCCAGGCCTCCTGTCACCAATGTATGAGACAGATTAATGACATAGTTATTAAAATAAAACATGTTTTTATAGACAAGTATTTTCAATACCATCCCTTCAACAACAGAAGATAAAATATCCGAAAACAAACAAAAACAACACAACAAAGAAACCCAGCCCTACCCTCTTCTAGGATGTAATATATATACCTTTTGGGACCCCTGTTTCAAACTGAGCATCAAAATGAGTATCACGACTCAGTGAATTTCAGCTGGCATGTGTCCTCTCTTTTAAACCATTAAATACAGTTTCAGATATTTTCACAAGCAAACTCTAAAAGCCAGCTCAATGTGAAAATGACTAAATGATAAAAAACTCTTAACAAAGTGGGTATAGAGGGAACATTCCACAACATAATAAAGGCCACATATGACAAACCCACAGCCAATATCGTACTCAATGGTGGGAAACTGGAAGCTTTTCCTCTAAAATCAGGAACAAGACAAGGATGCCCACTCTCACCACTTCTGCTCTATGTAGTATTGGAAGTCCCAGCCACAGCAATCAGACAAGAAAAATAAATAAAAGGCATTCAAATTGGAAAGGAAGATGTAAAACTTATGTTATTTACGGATGACATGATACTATATATAGAAAACCCTAATGACTCCACCAAAAAACTATTATAATAAATAAATTCAGTAAAATTTCAGGATACAAAATCAATATACAGAAATTTGCTGTGTTTCTATACCCCAATAACAAACAATCAGGAAAAATTAAGAAAACAACCTCATTTACAATTGCATCAAAAAGAACATAATACCTAGGAATAAATTTAACAAAATAGGTGAAGAAATTGTACCCTGAACACTGTAAGACATAAAGGAAATAAAAGAACTAAATTGAGGAGGATACAAATAAATGAAAGGATTAGAAGGATTAACACTCACAGGTTTGAAGAATTAATATTGTTAAAATGTACTTACTACCTAAACCAATATACAGATACAATACTATCCTAATTATTAAAATACCAATGGCATTCTTCTCAGAACTAGGACAACTAATCCTAAAATTTGCATGGAACCACAAACGATTCCAAATCTTGAGAAAGAACAAAGTGGAAGGTATCACAGGCACTGATATCAAGCTAGATTACAAAACTACAATAATCAAAACAGTGTGGTACTGGCATGAAAACAGGTATATAGCCCGGGCTGGTGTGGCACAGTTGGTTAGAGCATTATCCTGTAAATGAAAAGGTCCTACGTTTGATTCCCAGTCAGGGCACATGCCCGGGTTGTGGGTTAGGTCCCCGTTCGGGGCTTGTGCAGGAGGCAACTGATCGATATTTCCCTCTCACATCGATGTTTCTCTCCCTCTCTTTCTCTCTTCCTTCCCTCTCTCTGAAATCAGTAAGCATATCCTCAGGTGAGAATAAAAATAATAATAAAAAAATATATCTATATATTAATAAAACAGAATAAAGAGCCCAGAAATAAAGCCTTGATTACATGGTCTATTAATCTATGACAAAATAGGCAAGAATATACAATGGGGCAAAGACTGTCTCTTCAATAAACAGTGTTGAAAAAACTGGACAGTAACATGCAAAAAAAAAAAAAAAAAAAAGGAAACCGGACGACTTTTACACAGCGGGACGGAACGCGGGGCAGAGGACGGAGGTCAGGGCCAGGCTCCCGTCTCCGACGCCCGCATCGCCATCACCCCCCTCGCGGGGCTGACCCACTCCATTCTTGGTGCCACCCCCACCCTCTCCAGCCCCCTGGGCCTCCATCTGGTGAGCACCCTGCTTCACAGCTCACCCGCTCTCCCTCTGTCTCATCTTCTCTGCCTTCCCATGGGGTGTGTGAAAACTCACCCGTGCACGGCCCTGCCACCTGTCCCCACAGAACCCCCAAGTCCCGCTCACACGCAGTAGCTCACACACGGGAGCCGGCGGAGGTGTGGCCCGCTGCTCCCACAATTTCTGAGAGCACAGGCCCAATCCCCATTCCCGGACCCCCACACCCCCGGCCCGTGACAGCGGGCACGCCCAGCGGGAAGGGCCAGCCCTGTGGCTCAGTTTCCCCAGAAGAACAGCACTGCGCTGGTGGGAGTTCACGATCACACAGGAAGCTCCACACCCCTGACAACATCATAACCTTAAGGACAGAGATTAAAAATGTTCATGTGAACCCCCCCGCTCTGGAAATGGCCAGGAATGCCCAGGGCACAGCTGAGTCCCACTCAGCCACACCACGCATCACTCAGGGGCCCGGGACAGACACTCCAGTCGGACCCGGCACGCCAGGCGCTGTCCTGGGCCCCAGGCTCCTCCGGGCACCCCACTAGAGAGGAGGGGCGGGGGTGCAGGGCCCCTCCGTGGAGGAGCAGAGGGTTCCGAGAGCCCGCTGAGCGCCACTCACTGCCTGCTGGACGCCGGTCTTCACCCGCTCGCTCAGCACACCCTCGAAGACAAAGGAGTCGCCGAACCGCTCCGCCTGCGAGGACAAGGAGTGACAGTCAGAAAAGGCCGTGCTAACGGGCTCCATCGGTGCCACCTTCCTGCACTGCCGAGCGGCCCTTCCCGTCCAGGCAGACCTAGGCTGCTCTCACGGCTTCCCAGGGGAGTCAGAAAAGACTCCAAAGCGTGCGGCTTCCCGTGAGAGGAGTGACTGTCACTCACAGGGACCACGTCTGCGCGCCCGGCCGACAGGCGGGCAGACGGGAAGACAGCAGCTTCTGGGAAGGAAGGGAGGACGTCCCCCCAAGCCGTACAGGTGACTTTGCACTATAACAGCAGCTGCACGCGTGCGACTTTGTAAGCAGCTGCGGTCCTTGTTCTGGCCCCAGAGCCCAGCGGAAAGAATTAAATCGCATTGTTCGCTGGCATTTGGCACCTCCCAACCCCACCAAGGTGCCCTCTGCGCTGATAGATGCCAGGCCCCAGGCGGAGGCCTGCATTTCCGTCGTCCTTGTTTGGCATCACTGTCTCAAGCCTTCGCTCCCTGCCACCCAGCTCTGAGGTGCGTGGGACCCCGGCCGCAGACACCCGCCCCGGGCCTGGCCCTCCGGGGCGCCCCTTGCCTGGCCCCCCAGTCTGACTGCCTGCACACCCCCTGACACACACAGGCTCCCCCTCCAGCCCCCACACACTGCTGCCCCCGGCGCTGCTCTTCTTGCTGTGCCCGCGGCCTAGCAGGCTGGCTGCCCTGAGGGGGCCTGGCCGGCTTGTCAGAGATCGCTGCTCCCCACCCCTGGTTCCGGAGGCTGGGGAGAGACCAGGAACCTGCACGGGAGAACAGTCGTCCAGGAGACCACCCTGCGGGACACCCCACGCACCAGGGGATGACACCCCTTCTCCTCACTCCAACCAAGGCCGGGGCGTCGACGGCTCTCCACCTCCACCTCCAGGCCAGCGCCGTCCCCACGGGCACTGCCTGCCTCCCGGGGCCCTGCGTTTCAGGCCTCGTGAGCCCCCCGAAGGCCTTCCCCTGACTCCTGCACCCCTCCTGGGTCCCCGGGGTGCCCCACGCCTGCCCGCCTAAACCTCCCCTCATGGGCCAGCTTCGGGCTCACTGACGGAGGCACAGGTCAGCCTTGGACAGACGCCATCCCTATCCTTGCAGTGCTCACAGGGGGCACAAAGACCAAGGCAAACAAGGAAAGAAAACAATCACTGCTTCACTTGCCCTTGTCAGGCAAAAGGTATGGAGACAAGGCCCCTTTCGGTAGCCTGAGCAGAGGAAGCCTCTGTGAGAAGGGACACTTAAGCCGAGATGACTCATGGAGAAGCGGCCAGCTGTGCACAAAGGGGGACAGGCGAGGGGCCGGGGAGTCCCCGGGAGGGGAAATGTGGGCCCCGGGGTGGGCGGGCACCCGGCTTTCCGGGGGAAGGAGTGGCAGCGGCAGGGCAAGGGCCTGGGGGCGAGGGCAGCGGGGCGCAGAGCGGGTGGGCGGCGGAGGAACTGCGGGGCGGCACACGGGGGGGGCGCTTTATCCAGAACACGCGTCCCTGCCCCTTCCTGAGCCCCGGGTGCCCCTGAGAGGGCCACCTTCTCAGCAGGACACACAATCAACGCGACTACAACATCAAAATACTAAACAATGTGTGAGGGCGATAGATAGTGCTCTTTGTCCACGTGTTAAGTAACGGCCAGGAGCAGGTCTCACAATTACTATCGCCTCTAAAGGGAGGTCACAGCGTCTGCAACAACAGATGACAGAAAGCGCCCGGGTCCTGCTGCTGCTGTGGCTGGCGGTCCGCTTCGCGACCGGGACGCGGACTGTCGGGAGAGGCAGAGCGACCCGGATGCGATCCCCAGCCGCGTTCCTGGACGCCCTGCACTCTGTGCGTCCAACCCTCGCGGGGAAGCCGCCTGCTGGCGGGCTCAGACCGCGGACGAACTTGACCTGAGGGCGCCCTTGGGAGGCGGGAAGGACAGGGACCCCGCTTGCCGCGGGGCACAAAGGCATGAGGGGGCACCCCTGTGCACACGTTAGGGAATCCCTCAGGAATGTGGCCACACGGAACCAACTCCGGTGCTGTTCTGCTCTCAGCGTTCACTCTCAAGTTATTTTCTTTAATAAAAAAAAAAGATGTCTTGGGTTTGGGGGAGGAGGAAGGCCAGGGACTCCCTGGATGGGGCCAGGGCACAGCCTGGGCGAGAGGAGGGGGCGGCCTAGGAGCGAGCGAGGACAGCGCCCTCCAAGACTCTCGCAGGCTGCTCGGCCGCTCTCCTCCCGGCCGTGAGAACACACGCCCACCTCCGGGGCCAGGCCTTGGGGTCCGGTGGCCGCCACAGGGGCTGTCACTGCCCGCCACTGGCCGCTACGCGCCCTCGGGCACTGGGGCAAAACCAGAAAAGTGAGAAGCTGCATCCCTGCATCTGGCGGCGGCGCTGTGGGCCTTTAAAGCACTAACGCAACAGAGCAGATGGGTGAACGCTGAGCGGCCGCACTGCCAGGCCGGCCCCGCTCCCCGCCCCCCAGCCCTGCGCCCAGGGCGCCCCCTTCCCGACCCTCGGTTTTCTACCTAGATAGTCTCCTGCCCCAGGGTGGTGCTGGGAGACCTAAATGAGATGCTCTACGAGCAAAGTGCGCAGCTCCTGTGGGCGCGCAGCAGGGGGCGCTGCAGAGCCGCTTTCCCTCCCCACCTGGCCCGTTACCTCTGTCAGGTAGCCGGTGGCGTTCACGAACTTCTCGAAGTCCGCGTTACTGACTTCGTAGGCGTCCATGTAAAAGGCATCCAGGGTGACTCTCCGCGCGGGCGCTTCCCCGTCCTGCTTGATCTGAGGGTCATCTGTGCCCATCGTAAACACGCCGGCAGGGATGGGGACCATCTGCAGGGTGAGGGGAGACGCGGGGCCCGGCCGTGAGCATGGACCTGCCTGACAGTGGCGCGCCCGGCCCACGGTAAGCACCCGGGAGCCAGCAGCCCCCACGCGGAAATCGCTGTCCAACGAGTCACATCGCCCCGAAGAAAGCAAAGGGCCAGTCACAAAAAAGTGCAAAATCCTTCAGAAAAGTGGTGTCTTTAGTCAAAACGCCACAAGACACAGACGCAAGCGCCAGGGAAGAAGGCCTGACAACAGCCACCAGCGGGCTCGGCGCCGCGGGCGGGGCTGGGACACCGGCCGCTCCTTCCCTCTGCGGCACCGGTGCCTTTGCATTACTGCTCAAACAAAGGGTGGAAACGCCCGTGCAATGTCTTTTAAAACCCACTGAAGGGCTGAGGGCCTCCAGCGAAAACGGAAAAGTCTTAAACCAACGCCACGGAAAATCCAAGGCAATTCTAAGGAAGCACACCTTGTCCTTCTTACGTCTTTGTCCTTAATTCCTCATTGAGACTCTAACTGCAATTACTCGGGCCCCTTCAACAGCCACCAGCTCCTCCTCTGTGTTCCCACCGCCTTTGTCGGTGACCACCGCTGACACTGCCCCTGCGCTTCCCAATGAGCAGGGAGCCATGTTCGCCGGCGTCACGCAGGTAACAAATGTCCTGTTCCCCCTCCTGAGAAGCAGTGACGCCTGACTTCTCCCGCCCCCCAACCCCAGCATGAGAGAGGGCACCCGTCCGACTGGACCGCCCAGATGTCCGCCCTCCAGCCTCTCCCTCTTCTCTGTTCCCAGACACTGTGGTGGCCTCGCCGCGGCCTCCCTGTCCCGGCGCAGTCCTTGCTCCTGAGCGACAACCCTCCACTCCCTCCTCCATCCCAGGCACACAGGAGCCCCTCAGCTTCCTGAAACGCCAGTCTTCTCTACCGGATGCCGTGGACCACAGCGGTTTGTAACAGCAAAGAAAAGATTACAAACAACCTCAATGTTCATCAGTCATGGACCGGTTAAGTGAACGGTGGGCCATCCATAAGTGGGAAACTAAGCGGCTTTAAGAAAACACGATGGAAACAAGGGGGCTTGGATGTGCTGTATGGAGAGCGCGCACCAAGATAAAGTGCTAGGTGAACAAAGCGCGGCGCGGGCAGCAAGCATGGCGCACTCTCCCTGCGCGCAAAGGGGTAAGAGAGGTGCAGAGCCGCACAGCGTCGGACGTGCCTCGATTGCAGACGCAGCCCTGGGGGGGCTCACCACAGCCTCCTATGGTGGTCGCTTGAGGGGACGGTATTAGGCAAGCAGAACACGTCACACTGTGCTCCCGTCTACATTAGGGTCTTTCTTCCTAAACCATGCAAATGTACTGAGTACTCAAAGAGAAACAACACGATAAAGTGTCACTGTGGTCACACTACTACTACTTTCCTATTTCAATTCCCCAAGCGCCCCCTCAGGGCCAGACAAAAACAAACGTCACCTCCTGCCTTCTCACCGCCTCACCTGAAGAAAGGCCACTGCTCCCCATCTCTGTAAACTGCGCCTGTGGCCACGAGCCACCTCCCTCCTGGCTGGGACACACGCCCCTCCTGTGGGCTCTGCAAATCTCTGTCTGTCCTAACAAGCGACACACACAGTATATTAGCAACGTGTTTTCACCTGCCCGAGCTCCCAGGTTCCCTGGGAACCAGAAGTAAAGTTTTCATGTTTCTATCTCTGTGCCTGTCATGGCGCACAGTTCACAGCAGACACTGGAAAAAAACCAACAACAAAAAAAGCTTTATTGACTGAACAAGAGAGATCGTGAATATAATGGAGACTTTATCATGTGAATCATTCAAAACGATTATGAAAACTCCATTTCTCCTCCAGCGCGGCCCCAGGCAGGGACGGCCCGTCTGCACAGGGGAGTCCGCCCCCCCGCCCCCCGCTCGGCGCGGAGCCCGAACCAGGGCCACACGGCACGCGCGCCACCTCCCCGGGGGTCCGGGACCCAGCCGGCGCCGCCCTCAGAAGCGGGGTCAGAGCCTCACGCAGCGCTGCAAAGCCGCGGATGGGCAGAAGGCTTCAGACAAAAGCTTCCCGCGTGGTTACATGATGATTAGCATGAGCTGATGAAAGGCCTCACGCGGGGCTTTGAGGGAAAAGAGCCTCTGCCGCAGCCTCGCAGGGCCTGCTCCGGGGACACTGGCCATCCCTCGGCGAGGAGACGAGCCGCGGGGGCCCCACCCACTGAGCCTGATGGAGTCGGACAAGGACCTCATTCCCCACCTCCTCTCCCTCAAGGTGAGCACCCACGGGCAAAGCCAGTCACGACTCCCACTGTGGACTCCTGGCCTCATTTCTTTCTTTCTTTCATCAAAACCACCAGAGAGTGCCGGCCCCGAACAGGCCAAGTTTCCATTCTGGAGGCTACAGGTAAAAATAGCCTGACTGCTCCGAGTGGATCCCAATTTCCAGGGCACACCGATGAAGTGCTCTGTCCCACAAACGTAAGACGTCCTTCTGCTGAGCCCAGAGCGCCAGGCGTGTCGCTCTGTCGGACCGACCCGACGCCAAGCGAAAAGAACCCCCGGCACCAAGCCTTCACCGAAGGCCCAGGCCCTGAGGATCCCTGCCTCCCCGAGGGCGCGTTAGAGCCCCTCTGCTGCCCCAGTTTCTGCTCTCGCCACTCACGCCAGAGCCTCAGGGGCGTCAAGAATAACTGCAGCCTTGTTTGGACCACACGCTCTGGCCAAGTGCAGTGGCACCTGCCCTTTCTCTTCACCTGGCACCTGTTCCCCCTTGATCTTCCAAATGGCCCCGGACACCCTTGGGAAACCACGGCTCCAGCTACGGCTCAGGTGGCGGCTTGGTGCCACCTCGGGGGGCCAGGCCCGGCCCATCACCGCATCCTGCTCACCACAGCTGCGACAAGGCCAGGCCCGCACCCCGGTCAGAGGGAGTCTCAGCACTTCTGCTACAAGGGGCCATGAGGGAAGGGGATGCCTGTCTCTCTCTCTCTCTCTCTCTCCCTCTCCCCCCCCCCCTCTCTGCCAGCTGTTTAATCAGGAGAAGGGACATCACCTGAACACAAAGCCAATGCAGGTGAGAGCCAAGAGAGGCCCGGAGGGGCCACCCAAGGCCCTGCCCCCAGCTGTGTCTGCAGCAGGTCCACTCCCGAACCCCACGACAGAGCCCCCTAGGGTCCCCTCTTCTGCCTTTGTTTCTGCGGGAGCCATTTTTTCTTTTCTTGCACTTTGCTTCTGATATTTTTGTCTTAGGCACAAAAATGGAATTTATCCATTTATCTTAGGCACATTTATCTGCAAGCCTTTTATGTAACTCCTCTCCCTGTTTGTCCTTCCCATCCTCAAACCCTCACCTGAAAACTGAGTGCTCAGGGGACAGCCAGTGACGAACAGGAGCAGCACCGCCCCCCGTCCACGCCCCGCGGCCTCGCCTGCCCACACAGGCTCCCCTTCCCTGTGCCACCCCTCCCTCCGCCGCCCGCGCAGGCCCCAGTCACGCCTGGATTGGTTTTACACGCTCCTCCAGCCCTGGCCTTCGTAACCCGCGAAGCCTCAGTTGCTGCAGCTGGGAGGGGGCACTAATCTCTCACTGGAAGCTTGGGGGGTTGGGGGGTGAGCTACAACAAAAGAGTATTTTACAAAGGTTTCTTTTAAAAGTACCTGATATTGTATCCATCAAAAAAGGTCACAAATCGTTCAAGGAATTGTTACAGAAAGCCTAAAATATGTAAGGCATGTGGAGGACACAGAGATTAAAACAGGTCTGAAAGCACTTCCCACATAGACTAAGATACCACGTGACTATGCAAACGACACATTAAAGAGGAGGCTCGAGTCGCCATCAAATGACAACCAAATGCTACGGAGCCGCAGAGGACGGCAGTGCCGGTTCTCCTTCCCGGCGGGAAGGCTGCGTGAAGAGCCGGCGCCCCGTCCCGCCTCGACACGTCGGGTGGGAAACCGGGACGGAACTCACCCCAGCGGACAGAGACGCCGCACACAGCGTTCCCATCCATGACTCTAAATGCCTGTCAAACAACGGTTCTGAAAAACACATGGAGATTACGCATTGATACCTTGTCACAAAATAGTAAGCTGCGCAGGACATTGTTAGGATCCTTTCCTCAATGAGAATTGTTTATTTTTTAACAAGAGAGAACTTAATTAAAATTTTAAAGTATCTACATTGTTTCCCAGCCAACTTGTACTGCCCTAACTTTCCAGTGAATCTGTAAATTCCGGGAGGGTAAAACTCCCTCTATTTCTTTGTGTTCCTCATCTTGCCAAGTGCTCATTAAATAAATTAACCTACAAAAAAAAAAGACACACCTGAAAAGTGTTACATTGAAAAGTGTGACAAGTATCTCTCTCACACACACACACACACACACACACACACACACACACGCAGGCACCGCCCCCGCCCCCGAAACCACACGCGCCTCCTTTGCCCGGAGCACACCGTGCACTTGCGCCTGCTTCGTGCCCATCCAGTCTCCTCCTTGGAATGTCCTCCAACCGGCTCAGCCACCCCTGGTTCGGGGGCATGTCCTCTCCAAGGCCTAGCTCAAGCGTGACCTTTCTTTGAGGCACATCCGGGTGGACCCAGGAAGACGCGAGCGCTTTCCTCCTCTCCCAGTGCCCTGTACACCCTCCTCATACGGCGCTGCCACCCTGGGACAGGGGGGCTTCCATGTCAGCGGGGCGGGGGGAGGGGAGGCGACCTACCAGAGGGCAAATGGCAGGCGGCTTCCGGCTGCCTTTACGCCCAGGACAGGACATAGGACACTTACGTGTGTGCCAAATACACACCTGTTGCATTAAGCTAAATAAACAGAAGAAAAAATAAATTCAATACAACCCCAATCAAAATTCCAGAAAGTTACTTCCTGGAGACCAACACACGGACTCTGAAGTTCACATGGAGGCAAAGACCCAGAAGGGCCAGCACAGCAGTGAAGGGGGAGGAGGGCTCACCGGGCAGCCGCAGCGACCGCAGCAGCGTGGTGTGGGAGCGAGAACCCACAGGCTGGTGGGGCGGAGGAGTAGAGCACCCGGAAAGAGACCCACGTAAGTACAGTCAATTGATCTTCGACAAAATAACAACAACAAACAAGCAATACAGTGGAGCAAAGGGAGCCTCCTCAACAAATGCTGCTGGAGCAACTGGACATCCACACGCAAAAACATGAGTCTAGACACAGCCCTCACGCCCTTCCCAGAAATTAACTCAGTACGGACCGTAACCCTGAACATAAAGCACAAAACTGTAAAACTCCTAGAAGATAACACAGGAGAGAAGCTAGAGGACTCTGGGCATAGAGACGGCTTTGTAGATAAGATATCAAAGGCACCATCCCCGAAAGACATTGCAAAGCTGGACTTCATTAAAACTTCTTTCGAAAGACAGTATCAAGAGAATGAGAAGACCGGTCGCAGACTGGGAAAAAAAATACGTGCAGAAGACACATCTGGTAAAGGACTGCTACCCAAAGCACACAGTGAGCTCTTAAAACGCAACAGTAAGAAAACAAGCGATGCGGTTTTAACAACAGCCAAGGACTTAATAATTAACACCTCACCTTACAGATGGCAAAGAACCTCCACACCATGTCAACCAATGCAAATTAAAGCAATGACGTATCACTTCACACCTGTTAGAGGTGCCCCAATCCGGGGCGCGGCCACCATCCAATGCCAGCGAGGGGCGAAGCGACAGGAGCTCTCCCGAGCTGCTAGTTCGAGGGCAACACACCAAGCCGCTCTGCAAGTCAGTTTAGCAGTTTCTCAACTCACCAAGCGCGCTCTTGCCATTTGGTCTGCGATCAGGCTCCATGGTGCTTCCCCTAAGGAGCTGGAAACGTTAGTCCACACAGAAACCTGTGTGCGGATGCTGATGGCAGCTTTACTCATAACTGGCCAAACTTCGAAGCAAGATGCCTTCCACAGGTAAAGGAATAAACTGCGGGATTATTCAGCACCAAAAAGAAATGGGCGAACAAGGTATGAAGAGACATGGAGGAACTTTAAATTCAGGTTACTAAGCAGAAGAAACCAACGGGAAAAGGCTGCACACTGTGAGGTTCCAATTATACAACATTCTGGAAAGGGCAAAACTATGGAGACAGAAGTCCCACCAGCAGTTGGCAGTGGGGAGGATAGGGAGGGGAAAATAGGTGGATCACAGGAGACTTTTAAGGCAGCGAAGAGACTTTGTGTGATACCGTAACGACTGATAGACACGGCCCAAGCCCACAGACTGCGAAACACTAGGAGGGAACCATAAAGACAACTGTGGCCTTGGGGTAATCGTGATGGGTCAGTGCCGGTTCACCGATTGCACCGGGCACCCTCCTGGTAGCCTCTGCTGTTGATAGCCTGTGTGGGGACAGGGTGTACGTGCGAAATGGTTGTACCTTCCTTTCAATTTTGTTGTGAACCTCAAACTGCTTGGAAAAAAAGCCTTCAAAGAAAAAGAAAGAAAAAAAGGGCTATCAATACAACCATGCACCTGTCCTGTAATACTGTGCTTTCTGAATGTAGGAAAAAAAATGGCTGAGTCAGAATGAGGCCCAAGCCATCTGCACATGAACTGGAATATCTGAAACCAAGGAAAACAGACGCAGTACCCTCAGTCGGGACACAAAACCACTCCCAAGAGATGAAAAATGTGTATCTTATAAACGTGGAACCAACAAGGGGTTGGAGCACTTAAATCAGGAATGTTCCATACTGGCCAGAAGGTTCTAGGCGAAATTTTGAGACAGACCAATGTGTACGTGCAAATGAGAGAGCCATGCTGCTGGTCACAAGGCAAGTAAACAGACACGGGGCTTCTTGAGGAGGGAGAAACTGATTACATGTCCTGCCCGTGAGAGGGGAACTGAAATCAACTATGGCAACATACACTCAGCAGCAGCCAGAGCTCCCCACCCCACAAAAGACAAACATAATAAAGCAAGTCATCCTCCGGGGAACCCAAAAATTTTAAATGTCAACAATTATACAGGACGGGGAACAAACAGAAGCTACCACCCTCCTAACACTCTACACCTGAGACACAAAATTAGGGTCCTGAGGCCAGTGCCCCCACTGCCTGGCTGGGGAGAGACACTAACAGACAAGCACTTTTAAACACTTGTTAGCTCAGAGGAGGCCCTGTGCAACTACGGAAGGAACGGGGAAGGCCAGGGAAGGCCCGAAAATCCGTATCAGCCCAGAGGAAAGAAGAGCGGGATGGAAAACGGAGAGAGGGTGCAGCCCCGAGGAAACAGGAAGGCGCACTTCTCCAGGAGTCAGAGGACCCGGGTCCTAGTCCCAGAAGCTGTCCCCACAGCCCTGTCGATGCGCCAAGTCCCTGGCACATCCCATGGCGGGAAGGAAGCAATCGTCATTAATGTTGTTGCCATCTCCTAACACCTAACACGTGCGGGATCATAACCCACATCAGGAACAGTAAGAAAGCACCTGCTGTAGACGCAGTCCTGCCCCTGCGGGAAACGCCACGGGCCACAGGACAACGCGACACGTCCTGCCCTCCAGAAGCGCAGTCTTCTGGAAGACGCTGCGGTAAGCACGAGGCAGTGTCAGAGTCACGGAGCCCCGATTTCAACCCCGGCCCACGCGACTTGGCAGTCTGAGAATTCGTTAATAGGGCACGGGGAAGGGGGGAGAACATGGAAGGTGAGAGGTAAGAAGGGGACAACTGTCCTGCAGGCGAACTGCCCCGCGCTCAAGGAGGACGCCGGGGCGTGCGGGGGCCCGGAGGGAGGACTCGTCGTCGGACCGGATCGGCAGGCGCGCGCCTTGGGGAGTGGATGTCACCTTGACCCGCCTTCCTGCCAACCCCTGGCCCGGCCCAGGCCGACCCTGCAGCACCGCGGGGCGCCCCCCGCCCTCCGCCCCCTACCCCCTGGGGACCGAGAGCGCACCTTGGCGGGCGCGGGCGGCCGCTGTCCGGGGCCGGGGCCCGGGGCGTTCGCCTCCCGCGAGTACCGGTGCGCGGCCGCCGAGCTGCCCGCGGCCCCGGGCCTCTGGGGGGCGCCGCAGCCGCACGAGCCCGCGCCCGCGCCGGCCTCTTCGCCCGCTGCCGCCCCGCCGCGCAGCACGAGCAGTGGCAGCAAAACCACTAGCGCGAGCGCGGCGCGACGCCCACCAGGCGACCCCAGCGCGGGCGCAGCCATCTTGTCCCGCGAGCCATGTGACCTTACGGGTCACGTGGCCCCTCCCTTCTTAAAGGGGCCGAGCCGTGGGCAGACACACAGTGGACGTGACTTTCCTACACTCTCCGGCTCTCTCCGAGGACCATTATTTGGCTGCGCTCCTCCCAGGCTCTGCTGACGTAGTAAGAGGAGAAAACCCCACAAAACTCCTGGCCTTCCACAGGCTCTGCGCCCCTCGATTATTTCTTGATTGAAAACATTGTGATCAAAATTTAGTATTTGCTATGTGCCAGGCACCATGCCAAGGAAGCCCTTCACTTTTTGAAAACGCATGTAATCCCCACAACCACCCTGTCATCTTGGGTACACAGAGCAATTGAGTGACTTGCCCAAAGTCACAATGCAAAGAAGTGCCAAAATGAGATTGAAACCCCGCCGCACAGAGTCTCGGGGTCTCTAACATAAAACTCCCAAGTCCTGAGTTGTAACCACCATGCTTCACTGTTGGCAGTTAGATAAGCTTCCCCGAACAGGAGCAGGGAAGATGACAACGTGGAAGGCCACGTCACCGAGGGACACAGTTAGAGGAATCCTGACTGTGGGATGGGACAACAGGGACTTGCAAAGCGCGGCCCCGGACCAGCAGGAGCACCTGGGAGCAGGTGAGAAATGCACATCTCAGGATCTCCGGGACAGGACCTTCAGCGGGTCCTCCAGGTGATTCTAATCACGCTGGTGCCCGCTGAAGTCTGAGAACCGCTGCTTTATAGAATCCCGTTTTTTCAGGGTGGGGGGAGGGAAGCAAGATGGAAACAAAAGATGAAGGTGGAAATGCATAGATTAAAAACATCTCAGCCATCTGCAGTGTATGAACCTTCTGTAACGCTGGTTCAAACCTACTGACCTCAACATTTTTAGGATAATCAGGAAAATGTAACCACTGATTCAAATTAAGATATTCGATAAAATTAAGGATTACCATCAATTTTGTTTAGTTTTTAAGAGTGACAGGGTTGTTTTTTTTTTAAGGAATCTCTTTGAGATATAGGAATTGAAATATATACATATATGGATAAAAATATATGCTATGCTCTCAAGGATTTGCTTCTCAAAATATGGGTGATATGGAGGTTGGCTAGAAATGAAACACAATTGGCCATGAGTTGATTGTTGTTGAAGCTCATTTATGGGTAGTTGAGTGTTTATTGTATTACTTTTTGTAGTTTGTGTTTGAAATTTTAAATAGATTTTTTTTTTTTTTTAGACGGGAAGGGAAGGAGAAAGAGAGGAAGAGAAACATCAATGTTTGGTTGCCTCTTGCACGTCCCCTACTGGGGACCTGGTCTGCAACCCAGGCGTGGTTCACAGGCAGATGCTCAATCCACTGAGCCACACCAGCCAGGGCTGCATTTTTTGATATAAAGAAAAATCTGGTGGCAATCATTTTGCGATATACACAAATACAGAATCATTACCTTGTACACCTAAGTCTAATATAATGTTATATATCAATTATACCTGAATTTTTAAAAAATGAAAAAAGTTTTTAAATGTTTTCTGCATACTGACTATTTTACAGTTTGCCGAGAGCTTTCACACGGTTTCTCACTTGAGATCACAGCCACTTGGCAAGAAACCTACAATTACCATATATACTCACTTTACAATCGGTGAGGCTAAAAGGTCAATGCTTTAACCCAAATTTTATGTATTTACCATAGATTCTAGAGTCTAGGTCAAAGATGGTCTTTGTTAGTCTCTTTGCATAAGCTCAGTGTCAGCACCTGCCATGCGCTCCCACCTGAGACCTGAACTCCTTCAGTGAGGGGTCCGCTCCGCTGCGAGGCCACAAGCTCTGCGAACACAAGGACCCTGCCTGTTCGTTCTCCCGAGTCAGCAAAAAAACTTGGGGCAAGACCTGAAACATATTAAATACTCAGTGTCCAATGATGGAATTAACAGATACATGGATGAATGGCAGCAATTGTGCTCTCTTTCTCATAAAGGGAAGCAAATTGTTGAGAAAATAATACAGATTTTAGACACAGAAAGAGCTGTGTTAAAAACCGGCCACCAGCAAGAGGTATAGGACCTGGGCAAACTACTTCACCTTCTGAGCCTCTCTCTCTTCACTTGTGACATGGACATTATACTCGCACCTCCTTGGAGATTTTATGAGGATTAAATGAGATAAAGTATGTGCAGGCTTAGCGTTTCACGATACCTCAAAAATGTCTGCTGCTATTAGCAACCATTGTCAGTTCTCCAGCAAGCTTCAGCCTTCTCTCTCAATCCACTACGTAGTTACTTGCTGGTCACTTGGAAAAACCTGATGAGAAATTCCTAAGCGAGGAGGCCCGTGGTAGGAATTAAAGTTAAAGGTACAGCTGAGCATCAACTCTGCATACTTAGGGCCATTTAATCCAGAATTTTCCCCACCCTCCAGCTCCCTTGAGCGGTCCCTCGGCTGGTCTTACCTCGTCTATCTAAGGAAAGCCAGGAGAAAGCCCCCACGCCTGGCGGCGACTTGTGTGTTCCCAAACGGCAGAGAGCCCGGTGTGGCCAGAGTAGCGTGAGCAGGGTAGGGAGGGAAAGTGGAAGGAGGTGAGACAGGTGACCCCGGGCCAGGCAGTGTGGGGTCTGGTGACTTCCGCTGTCACCGAAAGGCAGTGCCCTTACACAGTTTCGAGAAGATGCCTCGCACCTCACCCTTCTGCCAAGCAGGGCCGATTTCCCTGCCGAGGTAGAGACTCCCTCTGTTCCCTGCTGGTTCCTGAAGACAAGGAGTCCAAAGGGCGCTGCTGGCGGTCATGGCTTGTAGTTCACCAGGACCAGTTTTGTGTCCACAGAAAGGGTCCGCTCCCCTCAGGTCCAGGAAGGGGAGGTCAAGTCCCCACTGGGCCATTAGGAGTGATAATCAGTGGCACGCTTCTACTTCTGTCCCTTGGCTCCTGAACCCTTTGATTCTTCCTTTCTGGGGACACAGTGCCACACAGACACCTGTGCTCACCCCTAAGCCAGTCCCAGCCCCCATCTTATCACCTGCTTGCTCAGGCCACCTGCAGGATCCCTGTCAGGGTGGCTCCTCTTGGGGAGAGACGCCAGGTGGGATTAGAAAGGCAAGACCTCTTGGGGGTAACACCTGTGGAAACGGCAGGGGGGCAGGACTGGGAGGCGTCGCAGCCGAAGCCTCCGGGACGCCACGCACACCTGACACCTGGGAAAGGGAGGCGCACAGGGAAGGAAAGGCCTCGGAGACCGGCGCTTGTCACGGTTCCTTTTACAGTCACTTGACGGGGCCACAGAGTGGCCAGGGACCTGGTTAAACATTATTCCTGGGGGTGTGTGCGGGTGCTTCTGGAAGGGACCAGCATTCGTGTTGGCGGACTGAGTGAAGCAGGCGCCCCCCCCACCCCACGTGGCTGCGCCTCATCCAGTCCGTGCAGAGGCCGAATGGGACAGAAAGGTGAACAGAGTCCTCCGGACGGGACCAGACTCGGCGCCCCCGGCTTTGCTGGACGTCCAGCTCGCAGGCGGCAGGTCGGAGGACGTTTCAGACCCCACGATCACATGAGCCAGTGCCTTGGAATAAAGCCTCTTTATTTATTTACTGACCCCTGTATGTCTATAGGAACAGATGCATAGGTATACATGCACACAGATACACGTCTGGAGAACCGATACCATGCAGTCTAGGCCAGTCCAGTGGGCGGCCCGCCAGCAGAGCCGCACATGGAGCCGAGGGGTCCGGCCTGAGCCTCCCCACCATATTCAGTCCTTGGCTGGGGCTGCCTGGGAAGGGGGCGTCCCGTATTTGAACACTGGCTGATCCCCCACGAGCTCCTGCTAGAGGCTGTCACCTAACTGCAGTTCTGTGGCAGGTTCACTCTTCAGGGGACATCCAGGCGCACCGCTCCTGGCTGCCGCTGTGGCCAACAAGGCCCTCCGTGTCTAGCCCCCCACCTCTCATCTCATCTTCCGTCATTGTCCTCTGCTCCCCGTGCCCCGCCTGGTACCCTTCTTGCTGCTCCTGGAACGCAGCAAGCACAGTCCCACCGCCAGGACCTTGGCACCTGCCGCGCCTTCCGCCCGTGACGCTCTGTCCTCAGCACTGGCTCTTCCCTGTCACGCAGGCCTTGAACAAATGTTGCCTCCTCGGCCTCCCCGTCCCCAACTGTAAAATGATGCATTTTTCCCCATTATGCTCTGTCCCATCACCTCTTTTTTCGTCTTCATGCACTCGTCTCTACCTGAAATTGTCCTGTTTGTTTCTCTCTCTCTATGGGGGCAGGTACGGCATTTTCGCCTTCGATGCTATACCCTCCATGCCGAGAACAATGCGGCGCATGTGTAAATGCTCGGTAAGTATTTGTTGAATGAATGGGTGATGCGTCATCAAAAGAATGAAAACCTTCAGGCTGTGAGAAGATGCAATCTGAACCTCAACATTCCTTACATAACAGTGCTCCAAATGGTTCTAAGACTGACCCTAGGGGTTAAGGTCTTGGTCTCCGTGGAAGCTTGCTGCCCGCCAATGTGAGGCTCCCAGAGACAGTGGGATGGGCCTCTGACTGTACAAGCACCCACACAACGGACGGAATGGCGCCTCCACGCATGGGGCTGTGAAGACGCACTTGGGTTCAGTCATCAAGTGCCGGCTGGGCACCGAGCAGCCGCCAAGCAAGACTCCGGGCGCGACTCCCAGGATATGGCTGGGAACAGAGCAGCCGAACACTCTAACCCTTGTGGAACTGACATGAAACGACTTAAAAAGTGTGAAGTCCTTTGAACATTGCTTGGGACATAGGAATAGCTCAAAATTATTTGTTATGATTATTACAATCATCAACCTACCTAATATATAAAATGAGCATTCCAAAGTATTTTTTTAAAAATACCAGGATGCTTTCTCCTGTATATTTAGACAGAAAAAATGAAAAATCCCAAGAGGCAGAGCCATTTTGCTATTAAGTCACTCTATTGGGAAGTCTATGAAGTTTGGCATTTTAGTTTTGCTAATTTGTGCTGCAGCCAAGGAGGCAAACTTATGGAGAGAGATTTTTATTTCATTTTCGTTTGCCTTTTTCTTCTTTTCTTGTTCGAATGGTTTGTCTTCAGTCCCCCCTTAAAAGTGCCAAGAAAAGGGGCTGGAGGTTCCTGGAAAAAAATGCAAAGAGACACACAGGCAGGCAGACCGCGGGCCGCGGAACAGGGGCTGCTGCAGAGAACATGACACGACCTGAGAGCCTGCAGCAGCTCGGGGCCTCCGCAGCAGGTGCGCCGGGCCTGCCCGGGCTCGGGTTCGCCGCCGCCTGCCACCTCCCGAGGCCTGCGGCTTCTGCATGCGGTCCTTCCCTGCGCAGGGTATCTATCGCCTTCCTCACTCTCCTCGACGCCTTTTTTAGCTGTAGCTCCTGCTGAGTCACGGCCCGCCCCAGTCGGCAGCTGCTCCTGGCCCTTGGTGGCTGGCTCACTACGTAGCCCAGCCTCGGTCCGCGCTGCTGTGCCGCGAACACTCAACATGCCACCGCTTCCCTTTCAAGTGTCCCGGAGAGGAAGCGCGGGCGCCGGCACGCGGGTCTCACACCCGGCGCCGCCGGGGAGGCTGCGGGCAGGGCCCGGAGTCAGGAGGGCGCCACGGCTCCCATCGGCTGTAAACTAGAAGTTCAGGCCGGATAGTCGGAGTAGCTGCAATGATTGGTGGGCGCCCCCGCCAATCAGCGCGGCCGGGGCGGGCCGAAAATTTGCATTTCTGGCCAGCTCCCAGATGGGGCTCTTCTGGATGCTTTGCAAACGGCTGCGTTCATCAGACAAGCCCCCACGGGGGCGTTTTTCTCCCTGCAGTGCTAGGGGCCAGACAACCGCCGAGGTCGACCTCGCCAGTCCAACCAATACCCTTCCTCCTCCCAACTTCCCATCGGGGATCTTCCTGGAGGTCCCGAACAGCGGGGTGCGGAGGCAAAGATGGGAAGCTGCCAGGATGCCCCCCCAGGGAAGTGTGGCGGAAGTCAGAGACGCTCCGTGTGCCTCTGCAAAGAGAGGAAGGAACGCGGCAGAAACCCCGGCCGTGGTTCGCTGAGAATGACTGCCACCGTTTTCAAGGAGCGCCCCATTGGAAGGGGAGGCGATTATACATAGGCAAGGTCTATTTACATCGCAGACGCTCATACAAAAGAAGTTTTACTTTCAGCGTCCCTTTATTTGGAAAAATGAAACGTCAGGACGCCGCCTTAAAGGTGGTTCATGAGCAGAAGAGTAAACACATCGACACCTGGATGTATTTGAAAGGTACAAATATATATATTACATTTTCAGGCTTCAACCAGTGCTTAACATGTGAATGAACTCCACGAGGTGTGTGATCACTTGTGACGGTGGCAGTAGGACCTCCACAAATACGTAGTTCAGGGCCAGCATCGTCCCTAGATGCAGGCTGGCACCCACAGGTGCACGGGGCTGCCTTTGCAGGGTCAGGCTGTGTGCTTTGGCTGGGACACAGCGGAGCCTCAGTCTCTCACCCGCACTATCCTCTCTGGTGTCCAGGAACATGTGGATGGTTTTTTATGGGGCAGGGGCAGGAATTGGAGGGCGAGCTTGGGTGCTGGCCATGTAGGGGAACTCAGAGAAACGCCAGCTGCCCAGCCACTGGAGACTGTGAGGGCCTCTGGAAGCAGGGGAATTCTCGGCCCTTCGGGAGAGGCAGGAGGCCACAGGTCCCAGCCAGGCAGCCCGGAGTTCCTGGAGTCACTTCCCAGCTGGGCGTCCCAGGCCCCTGGTCACGACTTGGAAGCCCTGCGTGCCTGCAAAGCCTGTTCTCAAACTTCAGCACCCATCCGCATCCCCCAGGGAGCTGGTAAAAGTTAAATTAAAAGAAACAAACCAACAACCTGTGGACTGCTGGGCCTCCGTAAATTTCAGGTTCTGGAGATGGGGGGGGAGGGGCAGCTCCTGGATCTGCCTTTCTAACAATTTCCCACATAACGCTGATGCCGCTGGTGGGAGGACCGCAGCCGGAGAAGCCGGGGCGCAAGGAAAGGGAGCTGTGGCCTCCGGCAGCCTCTGCCCCTCATGAGGCGGGCGATCTTGGGCAGCTCACTTACATGCCGGAATCCTTTACTTTCTTCCTGTCACATGGGGCTATGAAACCCCTGTCTTCGGACTGTGAGGAGGATTAAATGGACCGATCTATGTAAAGCACTCAGCACTCACTAGGCCTCAAGAAGTGGTTTCTAGTATAAGGTGTTCGCCATGACGGTGATGATGATTAAACATAAGCTACTAAGCGGAACATCCACACGAACGCCCGTGGCCTGCAGCAAACGCCGCCTCTGGAACTGTCTCCCACCGCTTCCAAGACTTCTCCGCCCCCCGCCCATGGCCTCTCACTTGACTGTGTCGCTCCAGAGGGCTCCCCTAGGAAAGAGTCTGCATAAACAGCTTCACCCACAAAACAGAATAAAAAGGAAGCAGAAAGTTTTAAACTCTTTTGAGAAAATTCGTCTAACAATAGAAAGAGGAAGCTCATTCGGGCGTGATGCAAGGGCTCCAGAAATGACTAAAGGCGAACGGGGCCAGGAGCAAGTTAATTGGAAAATAATTGCAGAAAAGAAGGAACTGTGCCATGCTCACCCCTGTGGGAAATCTGACAAAAAGCAAGGGTTTTGAGGGTGTTTTTTCCCTCCCAGCTCTTGGGCAATTGATCTCGCCATCACGTGAAAAGATGTAAGCCGCGCAGCAATGGCCGCTGTGACCTCCGAGCGGAGTTCTCTCCCTGGGTCACAGTGACAGAAGGGCAGCCTGGGGAACCAGGGCGTCCTTGCTGATTTCTCCACGAAATCAACATCTCTGGTGGGAGCTGGCCACATGGATGGATGAGCCAAGAGCTCTGTGGACTAACCTCACTGTCATCAATATTGGATTTATTATCATTTATATAGTAGCATGTCTACAAGAAAAATATGTAATAAAGGGCTTTAATTGTGCCTTCTATTTAAAAAAAAAATCACAATAATAAAGAGCTGGTTAAGAGAACAGTGGAAAGACTGCTGGGTTCGTTTGGTGGCGTCAGCGTGGGCGATCCGAGGGGCCGGACCGAGGGCCAGCTGGGGTGGGGGAGGCTGGACTCCGGCCCTGCCAGGCCTCCGCGGCCGTGTGGTCTGGAAGGACCGGTGAACTTCTAGATTCTGTTCCTTCATCAGCAAGAGAAGGCACGGAGTGGATCCCTCCTTTCTGAAGTTTTCACTCTCAAGTACCCTTTCCTCAATTTCCCTTTCAATGGATGGAAGGACTGCATGTGGTCAATAACTCCCTATAACCAGCTACAAAAGGGAGTGCTTTTGCTTGCTAGCAGTGCAGTTACATTAATAGTAAGAAGACCATAATATTAACCAACACCCTCTCACTTACTGAGCAGCTACTATATGCTGAGCACTCAGAGGCATTGTCTCATGCCAAGAACCCCATGTGGGAGGCTCCGTCGCTGCAGGGACCGGGCAGACGCAGGCTGCTGCCACGCAGAGAGCTTAGGGAACTCACATATGCAGCGGGGCGGGGGAGTGCCCACCTGTGCTCACAGAGCCGGGGAGCGGCGAGCTGGGGCTTGAAAGTGGGTCTTGCACCTCTGGGATGTGACTGCATCACCGCTGTGACTTAGCACTCAGTCACAATGGCTTTTGGCAGTGGTGGCCCAGTGCGTGGCTGCCAAAGGCTCAGGACCGGACAAGGGAGCTGTCAGGAATACAGGCGGGTCTAGTTCCTGGCCACCTGCCCTTCACTCCTGGCATCTGTCCTTCTCCTGAGCATCTCTGCCATGCCCTCTCTGTCCCCTCGATTTTGTCTGTTCTTGTCACTTCGATTAGCACAGGCTCACCTGACCCCTGCGACCTTGGTATTTTAGGCCTCACAGTCCGGTCCCCTCATCCCTCTGTTTCTCCATTTAAATGTAAAGAGCAGGGACGGGACTAACCCAGGCCACCTCTTCACTGAGGCTGTGGGGCCGGCTGCAGGGCATGGACCCTGGGCTGCCCCCTAAATAGGACCAGCGCGGTGGCAGGGCTGTGGATGGGCTGTGCCCTTTAACAATGAACAAGAGCTACCACGTAGGTGCTTGTGTGTGTGAAGCTTTCACCAAAATTTTCTCATATGATCTTTATAGCAATAAACCCAAGGGGTAGACATATATTGGTCCCTTTTCAGATAAGTAACCTGCCTGAGCTAGTAAGTGACAGGTCCTAAGGTTCAAGTCCAGCATTTTTTTTTCTTTTAACAGCTTTATTGAGAAATAATTCAGGTAGCATATAATCCACCCATTTCAAGTATACAATTTCGTGGTGTTGTTTTTTTTTGGGGGGGGGGAATAAGCGGAGATGTACAGTCATCAGCAAAATCAATTTGGAACGTTTTCATTACTTCAGCAAAAAATCCCAAACCCTTCCGTGGTTACCCCATTTCTCCCGAGCACCCCGGTCCCTGCTAGCCATGGGCCAACACAGGTCAACTTTCTGTCTCCATAGATTCGTCCATTCCAGACACTCCATGTCAATGGAATCATGTGTCCGTAGTTCAGTTCCTCTGATGGCTGAGTAATGTTCCAGTGTATGGGTGATGTGCATTTTGTTTTTCTGCTCACCAGTTGATGGACATCTGGGTTGTTTCTGCTTCTTGCGTATTATGAGTGATGCTGCTATGAACGTTTTTGCACAGGGTTTTGTGTGGATGTGTGGCTTTGTTTCTTCTGGGCAGACAGATATGTGGGAGTAGAAAAGTGTAGGCATTTTGACTCCACGCTATGTACAGGCATGGCTGGCTTCTGAAGGCTGGCCCCTCTGGGATACAGATACCTTACCAGTTAGCACTGGCTACGTCTTAATTTAATAATTAAAAAGTGTAATGAATAAGTTTCTCTTGATCTATATAGTTCGATGATAAATAATGAGGGCCATTTAGTTTGTTATAGCACGTTAGGGGTCTCCATTATCACGTTGACCCTTAGCGACCCAGCTATCCCATGAGTATGAAGATGCTAAGGAATATAGTGACCACAGAGTGGGGTCTACGTAATAAATATATACCCTAAGTATCCATCATGTGCCAGGCACTGTGGGAGGAGCTGGGGACCCACAGAATCAAAGAACACAGCACTGGAAACCATTCTGAAAGCCGCCCGTGCACCTTGAATTCCAGTTGGCCAGCCCTCTGCCATTGTGTGACCCCCGGACACTGACACTGGCCAAGCACACACCCTCCATGGGGTGCCCCCACCTCTGCGCCAAGCCTCCTCGGCCCCCGCCGCAGACTTCTTCCCTACGGGGCAATGACAGAAATCCATGCTTTCTTTTCCTGAAAATAGGCTTGAAAAGGCAAACTCTGCCATTTTCTAATTCCTCCAAGATCTTTCTACTTCTATGACTTTGCCAGTGAAATACTGACACAAAATAAGATTCGTAGTTTAACGGCTGCAAGTAATTGAAATGCAATTACTTGCCGGTTGCATGGTTCCATAAAACACATGAAAGTGGTTTTCTTCTTCCTTTACTTCGTAGTATGGATTGCATGTCACCAACTGCCATGCTATTGCTTCAAGACACTGTTCCAATAGAGATTAGCATGACAAGAAGGCTTTTTTTCCTGTTATTTTTAACATTGGTGCCTCTTCCCTTGTGATAATGCTCTGAAAATAAGTTAAGTGGGAGAGAAATGAAGGCTAATTTGATCTGAGAACCTACTTTCTCATACTGATTTGGGGTCAGGATGTACAATCTTTTTTTTTTTTTCTTTTTAAAGCAAGGACGACAAACATAATATGAAGATTTTCTAGTAGCAGCCTCTCAGCCTACTTCTTGAACCAAGTGAACTTTTCCAAAACCAGGTAAACAATTTTGCTTGTTCTGAATGCTGAATGATTATTCAGTAATGCACAAGTCACAGGTAATGAGCAAATGCTCACCCGAATCAGATTTTGGAGAGACCAGATCTAGTTACTTGTTACTGCATGGAACTCTTTTCTCTGAGCCTTGCCACAACATTTTCTCATTCAGGTACAAAACAGCATATTCAGAGACTTAGAAGCTTGCTTTTCCTATGAGTGGGATGTTTTGGGGAATAATGTCTCTTTCTTAAATATCCTTATTTATTTTTTATGATAACAGTCCTTCATGCTTACTTTTTCCCCCCTAAGGAACACTGATTTTTACAGAAGGGCTCATTTGCTCCAGGGGGAGCCAATTTCATCCGTCCCTCAAGGCATTTCAGGTGCTGCGTGAGGCCTAGGCTGCCTAGAAAACACTAGGTACACTTCCTGCTTCCTCCTCCCCCTCCTCCTAGGAGGTAACACAGTTATAAATACAAATAAAAGGGCTCGCTTGAGGGAGACCTGAGGAAAGAAACCACTCAGAAGAAGCCGTTTCCCTCCTTCACTTGCTTTATTGTGTTCAAGATACGTGTTTCTGTGACAAAGGGTCATCCTGGCAATGTGGCCCTTTGTCGGAGAAATAGTCCAGTGGGGCGTCAGGTGCCTGGAGGGCGGGCAGGGACCAAAGGGGGACCGGACACCTTGGACGGCACCTGGCGCGCGCCCTGGTCACAGGTGCGAGGCCACAAAGCATTACTGAAGGGAGGAACGAGGAGGGGGCGGGGCGAAAGACCAGCTGAGGACTGCAGCCGACGGTGACAAGGTGATGGTTAGGAAGCCACCGCCAAGGTGTTCCCTTCCAAACACCATGGTTGAAATTCACCAGGAAGGCAGGGAACGGTAAAGAATGAGGCACAGCAAGAGCGTGATGCCTTCTATGGTCTTCGTCCCCTGCCCCGCACCCCGTGCCCAGCACAGCACCTGGGAGAGGGAGTCAGTACCCATTAACTATCAGTTCGCACAGCCAAGCGCTCAGGGGGCCACTAAACTGTTCCTGTAGAGACCCCGCTGCCCCCCCCCATCCCCGTCCCCTCTTTCCCTGGGCTGGCCCTGAGAGGGACCTGCCTGGGGAAGGACTGGCCTCAAACTCCCCGTCTGTGTTGAACTCACGATACAGGTTGCCCATATCCTGAAACTACAGCTACAGGGAAATACACTTTAAACCTGGAAACAGAAATACGTGGGAACAAAGGAAGCAGTTCGGTTGCTTGCGTCTGGATGTGCTGATACGGCGCAGGAAGTGAAAAATCTATGCGTTCTGCTTGATTGCTAACTGAATTAAGTAGAACTCTGTGCCCGCTTTAGTGACTAGGTCTAATGACCATTAAATCGCTTTCCCAGGAAAAGGGAAAATGAAGCCTGTAAAAATTCTCAAGTTTTCCACTTCCCTTTTCTCATGAGTAATTCCCTCTGTGTCTCTGGTTGACCTGAAAAGACCCTCAGGGGCGTCTATTGCAACAATTAGAATTATTCGTAACTTGGAGACCCTTGACATGAAACTTGCCTAGTTATAGGAACTAGTTGGTTTTGCATGTCCCCTAAGAAGTTAAATTTAACCAGAGAAGCTACTTTCTCATACTGATTTGGGGTCAGAATGTACACATTCTTTTTTTTTTTTTTTTTAAAGCAAGGACAACAAACACAATACAAAGATTTTCCGATAGCAGCTTCTCACCCTACTCCTCAAAACAAGTGACCTTCTCCTAAACCAGATTTCTAAGTAATTTATTGTGCTTGACTATCACTTAATAAAGGTATAAAGCAATTCTCCAACATAACTGTGAAATGGTCATGAAAATGGTCGTGGATGTATCTATTAATGTGGCAAGATTTTAGATAGCTTTTTGAATAAGACAAGTATAAATACATACAATGTATAAGTTTTTGTATTAAATAAGTATGCATTTTTGAGAGTGAGTTCCAGACAGCATGAGATCCCGGATAACCATAACACCAGTATCACACCTAACAAAATTAGTAATTCCACAATTTTCCTTAATCTATAGTCTATATTCAAACTTTTTCAGTTGCTGAAAAATGTCTTCCATCAATTTATTTTCTTCTTTCTTTCCACCTAGGATCCAATCAAGGGTCGCACGTGGCATTTAATAGTTATGCTTGTTTCAGTTTTTTATATCTATAGTCCTCCTGCATGTATTTTTTTGTTGTTGTTTTTTGTCATGACACTGATTTCCTGGAAGAGTCCAGGCCAACGATCTTCCGGTGTGGCCCACATTCTGGGTTGGTTTGGTGCTACCCTCCAACATTTCTGGCAAGAACACTTCATACGTGGCGTTGTATGCTTCTCACGGAATCATACCAGAATGCAAATAGGGGCCGGCTGTTTGGGCATCACCGACGGCCAGTTTGATCCTTTGGTTACCGTGGGAGATTGCCGTCCGTCCTCGCGGTAAACGTCAGTTTCCCCTGTGAGAAATCAGTGGGTAGTGTGCGGGTGATGTTTAGGGTCACATGAGCATCCTGTTCTCCTCAACCTTTTCTCCAGGGAGCTTGGCACCTACTGATAACTTCCTCTAAATAAACGCTTGCACTGGAAGCTGCAAAATGGTGATTTTTCTAATCGGATCACTCTTTCCACATGGATTAGCTAAGTTCTTCTGCAAAGAAGAGCTTTCTGTTTTTCTTTTGACAAACGTGTTTCCTTTCCGTTTAGACACTAGGATAAGATAATAAGGCCTTTCCCAAGATGTTGGCTGCCAGAGCAATTTATGACCGTGGTCTTGCAGGTGGGAGGCAGGAGATGGGGGGTGTCTGAGCTGCTGACACCCCGGGGAACCCCGGTTCCCCACGGCGTACAGGAAAAGAACGCGGAAGAAGGTGGCGGCGGCGTTTGTTTGCTAACATGGCTCTAGGGACGATGTCGGCAGCCATCAGAGATGGTGTGGCTTTCACTCCCTTCTGTGGTAGTAACTGCTGGCTTTTTGTATTCTTCTGTCACTGTTATCCTGGCTTCCAGATGTTAAACCATTGTGAATTTGTCCATGCTCCTGCCACACGCAAGTTCACGGACCAGCACTCTCTACACTCCAGGCCAGGACCGCGGATACAGGGCCTTTTCGTGTTCTGCCTCCTCTGAGCCCCGCGGGACGCCCAGAGCCTGGGTGCGGGAAGCGCACCGCGCTGCCTTTAGCGTCACACCAAAGCGGCCTCTCTCCTGCTCCGGTCCAAACACCCCAAAACCCTTTAGAAATGGATTCTTTTCATGGAGGAAAGGAAGGGATGGGACAGATGAGGGAGATGTGGGCCCCTTTGTTGTGCAGGCGGGGGGAGGGGGCGTTCTTGTGGTAGCTTGAGGCATGGGACAGAGGCTGCGGTGCCCAGTAACCAGCGGCAGTGCTGAAAGAGAGCAGGGCCAGAATGACTGTGACAGACAGGAACTTCGTTGACTTCAGAGCTGTGCCCATTCCTGGGCTGGTGTTACTTCCAGGAGCAGATACATACAACGCGAATGGTGACGTCGGGGTGGCTGGGGAGGGTAGCCGGCAGGGTCCTGGGTTCCGGAGTCAGAGAGCCCACCGCCGCCTGCGGGACTTGGGGGGAAGCTACTTAACCTCTGCATCCCTGTTTTCCCATAAGTAAAAAATGATTCGTTAATAGGGTTCGATGAGATAATGTCCATAAAGAGCTTAGCCTGATGCCTGGCCCCTGGCATGTACCTGAGAAATGCCAGTTATTGTTGTTAATTTGGGCATTATGTCTGTACCAGTTTTTAGCTACAGTGCTCCCGTAATTTATTCCTCAAGTTTCACCAGACTGTTAACTCTACATCAAGCAAATCGGATAGGAAATAGGCAAATTCAAATGGTTTTCTCCTACAATAGCAAAACTGGGACAAAGAGATGAAAATGAGTTGCCCCAGGGCTCAGAAGCCGCTCCTAACAGGAGAGGCGGTGCTGATGGAGCTCCCTGAAGACTTGGGCTCAGTGCTGGCAGAGGCCAGAACTGGAATCCAGGCTGCCCTGCTTAGTTTGCTGGGCCACCTTGGGAAATTACCGGGTTTCTCTGAGCCCTCCTGCGCGCGCCTACCGAAGGGGGATAAAGACGATGCCTAAGGTTGTTAAAACTCAGTAACATTGATGCATGAAAAGTGCATGTGGTCTGGACTCAATAAAATCATTCTCCCCAATTATTATTATTATTATTATTATTATTATTGTTATGGCAGATCGTGTGCGGCGCAGGCGGTGCCGGTCTGGGAGGGCACAATGTGTTTTGGCTCACGGTCATGCCCCAGGGCTTGGCATAGGGCCTAGCACCCAGTACACACGAGGAAACGTTCATGGAATGAATGCACGTCGTCTGAGGAAGGGAGGGCAGCCGGCTGACTGCCTCCGAACTTAGCCCTTGCTTCCCAAAGGCGGAGCCTGAAGCGCAGCCTGCGAGCCCAGGCCCGTCTTGGCAGTGAGCGGAAACCCGCCGCGTCCCTGACGCCCCGGCAGGGGCCGCGCGAGGGCGCCCCTCCTGGACGCGCACTTCTGCGGGAGCGGCTCTCTCCCAAACCTGGTTTTGTTTTGTTTTTTCTTGTTTGCGGTTTATTTACTTAAGCATTTACAGCTGCCTGGAGCAGAGGGGCTGTTGGAAGCAGGGCCAGGACCGAGGTCGCGGTCTGTATTTGTTTTCTGCTTCCCCCTCTCAGCTCTCGTGACTCACAATAGGGCTCCTCCGTTTGTGCACCGGAGAAGAAGGCCCGCGGTTCCCACCTCCTGCGGGGCGAGGAAGGGCGCACGCAGTTCGGTTCAGGAAAGCGCCCTCAAGCTACTTGTCTGTGTTCCCTCTTGCGGGGACCGTCGATTCCATCGCTTAGTTTTCTGTGCAAACCCCAGCCGATTAAGCAAAGACGACCTCGCGCCTTCAATCCCTGACCGCAAACACTGGCGTTTTTCTGCCCTGGATTTCTGAAATTCTTGGCTCGCGACGCCAGGCGCGCGGAGGGGAGGGAGGGTTCCAGCTGGTAAAAACTTCCTAGAGCAGAAATCCGAGCGGCAACCGGTCTCCCGCTCCCGGCAACACCCGCATTCAAGAGAAGGAGGCCAGCCCCAGGAGGAGGGTCCCTAAAGGTTGGGGGCGCCCTCCAGGGGCGGCTTTGGGTGGCGGGCCTCCAAGCCCGGCCAGGTCGGAGCGAGGACCAGGGTGCGAAGCCTGGACACCCCGCGGGCCACCCCGCCCAACCCCGCCCGCGCGTCGATGTAGAGCCCCGCCCACAGCGCGGGGGATTCTGGGACTCGCAGTCCGTCCCGTCGCCCCAGGGCCTCCGCACCGCGGCCTCGGACTACATTGCCCAGGGAGCTTCCTGGCCTATTTAAGGCTGCCGGAGCCGCTTCCAAGTGCAGTAACCATGTGGCTGTGCTGCTGAAGCGCTCCCTCAGGCTCGCTGGGGCGGGAGGAGAGGCGGCGGCGGAGGAGGTGCAGGAGGCGGAGGAGGCAGGGGGTGGAGAGCGAGAGCCACGCCGGGAGGAGGTGTGGGTGTTCCGCTTCCATCCTAACGGAACGAGCTCCCTCCTCGAGAGCATGGGATTACCCAGCGACTGCTGACCCCGCTCCTCGCCCTGCTCCCCTAAACCGGCGTGGCTCCCCGGGCACCAAGGTAGCGGCTCGGCAGCGGGAGCGGGCAGAGGGTGCGGGGAGTTGCACTGTCCCCAGGACGCACAAGTTTGTGCCCCGCTCTGTGGGAGTTCTTGGTGGATTGGAAAGCACTTGCAGTCATTTGTGGGTTCTACTGCTGCGGTCATTTTTTTTTTTTTTTCCCTTGGTTGGGGGGGGAGTTCGTTTGAGGTTAAAAAAAAAAATTCTCGACTCCGGGAACTGGGTTTGAGGGCTCCCCATTCTGGAATGGAATGGCATTCCCCCAAGTTGGAAACTGTTGCAGCAGCCGCAGGAAATAGGTTTTTTGGGGGGGGGGGGGGGGCGGGTGGTGGTTGTGGGGGTGTCCTGTGTGAGTCCGCCCAGGGAAACCATCTTTCTCACTATGTAACCCTTGCTCGGGCTGCACGGTGCGGGGGAGTCGTGCCTGTGTGGGGGCCCCAGCGGGGAGGGTTTTAGAAAACGGAAGGACACCGGGGAGCGCTGGGGACTGAAGTGTGGACGAAGCTCGCGCCCAATGGGGATGCGGGCTTCCGACGCTCGGCCTCCGCTGCGGGAAACAAGTGCTTCGGAAGCCGCCGAACGCTTCCCGTAGTCCCGGCCGCGGCCAGGCCGGTGCGCACTGGCGCGGGAGATAGGGGGTGCGGGGGGCACGGAGTTACCTGGACTCTTCGCCCACGTGATTCCACCAGCCTGTGTGCAAATGGGGGGCAGGGGGTGTCTCTCCGGGAAGGAGGTTATAGAGGAGGTGGAAGGTGGGGATTTGAAGCATTTCTGTGGGTCTCACGCGCAGTCGTCTTTCCAAACCCCCAGGAGCTGACTCCAGAGCAGCGGCCTCGCACCCGTGGCTGGGCGTGTTTTGGCGACGGAGTGCCTGACCGGCGTCAGGTGAGTGTGGATGCCTGCGCGAAGGCCGGAGGCAGCGATGAGTTTTTGTCCTAAACCTGTTTTTAAGTCGTCTCTAACGAGCCAGGGAGATGGGAAACAGAGAAGCAAAGGAAACGACGAGGCTCAGCCTCCAGAATGTGCCACTGCCTTCTGGCCAGGGCTTCAGGGTCAGGGGGACCCAGGGGCAAGTGAGGCCGGCTGGGGGGGGGGGGGGGAGCGGGCGGGGAAGGCCGTCACACAGGACAGTGGAAGGGGTATCCGTTGGTGGACTGAGCGTTGAGCTTGCCCTGCTGTGTGGCGATGCCTTACATTCCGGAGGATGCAGTGGGCTTCATCTGCCAAGATGTGGAAGCAAAGATTAACTGCCCTCTCTTTCAGAAATAGTCACTTTCTTTTTTCTTACTGTGAATGTGTGTTTAATCAGAGTGTGTTGGACGGCAAGAAATGAAAGTGGCTGCTGGCAAATGGAGAGAATTAGAACTTTAAAAAGGGAAGTGAGTGCTTGAAGCATAAGATAGTAGCATCGAGCCCATGACTTGAGGCCATCTGTCTGAATGTCACGGACTCCGGGGGGCCCCTGCTGTTAGGTGCCTTCTTGGGGTAGGAGCTGAGCATTCACATTTATCTGTAAACACGAGCGGTTCCTATTTTTCCCTCCCAAATGGTCAGGCTGCACTTCAAAAAAGGGAGGCGCACGCACATCCCCGTGATGGCTGCAGATTTGGCCATCAAGTTTTTTCCTTCTGAGATGGTCTGGGCCCGGGTAAACAACAGGGTCACAGGGTGGGGGCGGGGGGCTGGATCTCAGTCACTTCTTCAACATTCTAAATATTTAGCTGTTCCCTGGGCTACAATCTTTGGGCTTTTCTAATTAGAAAAGAAAAGCCAGACACTTCATTATGGTCGTATAGTGCTTTTGTTTCCTGTTGATAAGATCCTCAGGCCTGTGGGTGGATTGGGAAGCACTTGGACGTGTGAGGTCTGGCTCCTTCTGGGAGTGCTAGGGGCTCGCATAGCCACGCGGGCACGCAGGCGGCCAGGGACGGCTCAGACCAGGAAAGGCCGGCAGCCTGCTCCAGCCGGCGGCCGAAGCTGAGGCTGCCGGCACATCAAGCACGTGTCGGCCAGGTCCGGGACCCCGTGTCCCGGCACCCCCGGCAGGCAAGGCCAGGTGGGGAAGCTGAGGTGCAGGTCGCGAAATCACCTGCCCAGCAGCTCGCACACGTGGAAGCCGGGCGACCGCGGGCGGCCCGTGCTGTGCCGCAAGCGTGCCTAGGCCGGGGCGTGGTGAGGCAGACGCTGGGAAACACGACACGCTTCTCGCTCTTGACGAAACAAGTCTTGCTTGTGTCCCGTCCACAGGGAATGAATAAACAGTCCCTGCCCTGAGGTAAGAAGGAACCGAGGTAGCCACAGGTGTGGGGACAACAGAGTGGCTGTTTGAGGTGGTTTGTGTTGGAAGGCTGCGCGCCGAGAGCCCGAGGAGAGTAAACCACACCACGAGGCCCCCGAGGTCGGCCTCGGGTCCCTCCCGCACCTGAACTCCATCTGGCTCAGCCTCGGGAGGCCCCGAGCAGGTGAAAGGAATCAGCCTGTACCCGTCTGAGTTAAACGCGGGCGTTTAAGCCCCGGTGGCGCTAACACCTGGGCCGTGGAACGCCGCCGCTGCCGCTCCCGCGCTGTGCGGTGCCTCCTCTCCCCCTCGCTCTCGCTCCTGCGGTGTCTGGAAAGTAGAGCCTGCTCTTTGAATAAGTCAGATCAGAACAGAAGAGCCTATCGGGCAGGGAGAGAGCCTCCCGCTCTGAAGGAAGCGGCCCTGGCCGCCACCGTGAGCCCCGGGGAAGCTGCTGGGGTGGCGGGGTGTGGCCCGTTTGAACCTAGTGGCGCCTTCCGGGGGGAAGAGGCATCTTTTCTGTAGGAACGAGATGAGATATGGTGGCTTAGGGGAGAAGGAGGAGATGACATAAGCCGCATCTGCTGCCTTTTTCCCCCGAAGTATTTTCAGCTGAGGAAGACCAGGGTATTAAAGGGAGGGAGGGAGGGAGGGAGGAAATGGCTAATCCAACAGCATATACCCAGCTGATTTCCAGAGGAAAAAAAATACATGGTGTTTTTTGCAGATTTATAATCTCTTGGAAATGCTGTCTGATTTCTTTACAAGCAGCTCTTAAAAACCAAGCCAGTGTGAAACAACAAATGCCTGATAGGAACAACAGAAAAAAGGAAAACAAAAACAAAAAAAATAGAAGCAGGCCTGAAGTTCGGTTTCTGGGTCAAGCTGTCCTTGGGGCGTGTAATTAACGAGTCCGCACAAGGCCAGTGTCCCATCTTGTTTGCTGTTGGTTTGATCTTTTAAAATAAAGCATGTTTTATGTTAACAAAGTGCACGCGCTTTCTTCGTAAACTTTTGCTGATGTGAGTTTTTGTGCGGCGCTCTCGATGACGTGCGTTAAGGCTGGAAGTCAGTGACGCGGCCGTTGCTACCCATGGTCATGGCGCCCGTGGTTCCCAGGTTAGTGAGGATGCGCTGGAAACCCCTGAACCGCCCGGCCGCCCGCCCGGGGAGCTGCCCCTCAGCGAGCATGTCCAGGCTCTTGCCGGAGCTGGGCTTGGGTTATGGCTGAGGTGTCCGGCCCGCGGCCCAGCACAAAATCGTAAATTGACTGAAGTCATGATGAGGTGTGTTTTTTTGGGGGTGTTTTGTGTGTGTGTGTGTGTGTGTGTGTGTGTGTGTGTGAGATTACATGTTGCAGTGTGTTTCATGTGTGGCCCAGAGACGCCACAGGTTGGACAGCCCTGGCTGAAGGCGTTTGGTGTGATAAATCTAGTCAGAGTCGAATAGCTGTTAAGGTTGCTGCCATCCACGTGCTTACTCCTCCATTTCTGCTCTGAGCCTTCTCTTCACGCCAGGCCGTGTCCTCAGCGCGGGGGCCGCAGCGACACAAGTCCTGCTCCTGAGAGGCTCCCCGCCCGCCTGGGGGGCCGCCAGCGGGGGCGAGCGCGTGTGACCGCGGAACAGGTCGTAAGGGCTGTGGACGAGGGGAACGGAGCAGAGTGGAAGGAGCAGCAGACACTGCGGGTGAGGGCGTGGGGAGGCTGGGGCCCTCGTGCACTCTCGGTGGGCGCGTAGAAGGGTGCGCCGCTGCGGACGGCAGTCTGGGGGCTCCTCGGAAAACGACCGGAGTCACCAGCCGTTCCACGGCTGGGCGTGTACGTGAAAGACTTGAAAGCGGGGAGTTGCACAGATAGTTGCACGCTCATACTCAGAGCAGCACGTATTCGCTGTAGCCAAGACGTGGAGACAGTCGGCTGCCCACTGGCAGGTGAACGGTAAACAAAACGTAGCCTGTACGTACGTGGGGTGTTATCCAGCCTTCAAAAGGAAGGAAACTCTGACACATGCCACGACATGGGTCAATCTGGGGGACATGACGCGAAACAAAATGAGCCAGTCGCAGAAGGACAGGCAGTGTCTGATTTCAGTTCTGTGCGGTACCCAACGCGGTGACATCCGTGGAGACAAAGTGAAATAGTGGTTTTGGGGGGGGGCGGTGGAGAGTGGGGACTCTGTTTAATGGGGAGAGAGTTTCATTTTGGGAAGATGAAAAAGTGCTGGAAATGGGTGGTGTGATAGTTGCGCAGCAATACGCCATTGAATTGTATACTTAAAAATGGTCACAATGGTCAATTTTGTTATGTGCGTATAGGTTACCACTGAAAAACAAAAGAATAATGACAACAGGAAATCAGGATAAAGCAGGCCTCAAGTGGGGATGGGGAACCAGGCAGGGCTCTTCTATTTTTTAATTTTTTTTTTTTTTTTTAATCCTGCCGAAGGATACATGCGTGGCCTTTAGAGAGAGGGGGAGTGAGCGAGAGTGAGGGAGAGACATGGATGCGAGAGAAACATCCGTCGGCAGCCTCCTGTGCACGCCCTCACGAGGGGCGAACCGGCGACCTCTGGGTGCACGGGACAGCGCTCCAACTCCCCGAGCCGCTCGGCCCAGGGCAGGCTCTTTCGCACGGTGCATTCGAGCCACGAGCTGAAGGACTGAGCAGCTGGGCATGGAGACGCCTGGTAAAGAGCCATTCCAAAGGGAGCGGCGTGACCCGTTGGGGCAGGTCCAGGCGGCCGGGGGGGCTGCCGCTGAGGAAGAGCACCTTCGCGCGGAGGGGAGAGGGGGTCCAGGTCACAGTGTGCAGGTTCCCCGGGTAAGCAGGGCTTTGCTTCCCGGAGGATTTCTAATCGCTCGCAGAATTCTCCGCGTGGTCCGTGCCATCCCCGACCTCCACCGTGCTCCCTGCAGAGACCGGTGAGGTCGCCAAGAGCACGTGCCGGCTTCCTAAACTCGGGCCGCCTGGGGTTGTAGCTACTGCCGCTGGAAAGGAGTCCCTTCTGACAGATGGGTTAACCTCCCGTTAGTTTGGAGAGCAGTGCCTAAGCACCTAACAGTTTTCTTGCGGGTTTATCTTGGCAAACGTGCACCCTGAAGCCTGTCCAGTCTGTAAGGAGGCCTCAGACTCCGCTGTTCAGCTTCACCCTTGAGGGATATGAAGTTCAAGATAAGTGATCCTTTCCGATAACTGAAGTGGACCCTTCTGTGTGTGCACACTCACAACAGACATATGCTTCGTTACTTATTGCATAAGATGCCCACGTTCAGTTATAGTAAAGCATTAGGAAAGACAGACAGCAGCCCAGCGAAACGGGTCACCCCCACCGCACCATTCAGCCCGAGGGTTTCAGGCTTCCTCCCCGTGTGCACACACGTGAAAGTATTTGTAGCTCATACATAGGGACTCGGGCAGCACTTCCTGTTTGGTACTTTGCCCGTGACACATCTTGAACATTTTTCTTGTTACTAAGTGGACAGCTGCGCCTTCGTTTATCCAGGGGTGGCGCTGTGCCGTGGGTGGGATTTTCCTGTATTTGAGCGGTGATGTGCGTGGAAGCACAGGGGGCAATAAGTGTGTCAGTCACAGCGTCCAGGCCGCCTCGTTCAGTGTATACTGTTTTTCAAAAGAAAACCGAATGGAAGATAAAGCACTATTCAAATGGTAACTATCTTATTACAGGGATAAAGCCTAGCGGTCACTCCTTTAAATATAGAATTTCTCATTTGTTCTTCAAAGTAACCTAATGCCAGGAGGTAAGTAGGGTCAGGTGCGCTCTTCTGCTTGTTTGTACTGAAGGAGACATACGGGTTCATCTGTGCTCTAGTATGTATCTGAAACATTGGGATTTTTTTCTGGAAAATATAATCAATACAATTATTCATCTCAAAAAAAAAAAAAGACAAAACCCCAACCAAAACTTCACTTGGAAAGGAGTCAAGTCTGTGTTCTCACTTCCTTGATACAGATATTCAAAAATATGTATAATATTTATACACATGTAACAGTTTCTACTAGGAATCAGGTAAGGTTGGTCCATCACAAATGATTGCTGGACCTTTTCATGAGCACATGTCCCAGTGCACCTCTCTCTTCCCTCTGCATGTTTTGTTGCTGCTGTTCTTACAGGAGAAATCGGGTGATACATTTTCCCACAGTTTGGATTTTGCTGACTGTGTCTGTGTGGTGTTGCTGAACATGTCCCTCTATCCCTTGTATTTACTATAATTTGGCAGTTGGATATAGAAACAGAGGCTTGATCAGAGTCTGTTGTTTGGGTTTTTTTTCCGGGGGGGGGGGAGGGCTGGTCTATTTTGTGAACTTCACTCAGGGCAGTGACATGTCTGGATATGTCTTCTTGCGAGTCTAGTAGCCATTGGTGCTCATTGCCTCAATCCATTAGCTCGCTCGTCCTTGTAAAACTCCTATTTTTTTTCCTTCTTCGTGTGTCAGCTGGGAGAGTTTATACACATGTATCCCCTCCACTCAGTTTTTGGTTCACTGGGATGTCGTTCATATGAGACAGACGGGATCTGTACTTGAATCTCTCCCTGTGTTTTACTAGTTTTCAAAAACAAGGAGTTGATTCTCCAGCGTGAGCTCTGGAAAAGGTTCTCAACTGGGGGCTGTCGAGCAATATCTGGGGACGTTTTTGGTTGTCACATCAGGAGACAGGGCGCTGATGGCAGCCAGTGGTTCGCGGCCAGGTCTGCCGCCCACCGGCCTGCAGTTCACTGCGTAGCCCACCTCAGCCCCAAGTTATCCAAAATGTCATCTACGCTGTTGTTGAAAACCCTGCACCAAGATGGCCCATGGGGACCTTTTGTGTTAGTATCATTAGGAAGTCATGTATTTAAACATTTTATGTATTTTGTATCTTTTGTGTAATTATCCCTATTGAAGTTAAATTGTCCAACTTTGTTCAAGGAGGAAGGCTGTTTAAGTTGGTTCAAAAGACACAACCCTAGCAGTCGGCAGTGGCTCTCTTGCTCTTGTTCTGACAGAATGTTCTGGGTTCATCCATCCTTCTTGTCCCGGATCTCTGCCCACCCTTTTCTCCAGGGTCTCCGAGCTCCTCTGGGCGGGAACTATTTTTTAGGGACCTCGCTGAGGGCCAGAGAGGCACCGAGGTCATTCTCATATAGGTCAGGAAACAGAAATTACAGTGGAAACCGCTTACACACTGGACGTTTTTAACGAAAGCTCTTCCAAAAGGAATTGGCACGTCCTTGCAGTCGTGAAAGGATCGCTGAACGCACCCTTGGACCCAGTAACGTGGTCTCCGTCTGAGCCACAGTCCACGGGGGCGAAGGCCCAGCGCACGCCCAGGGCTGCTGGAGGCTGCTTGTGTGCCGCATCCCGGCTCTGCAAGCTGCGCAGCAGCCCAGTAAGAGGTGGTGGCGTCGTTGGGTGGGCCTTGGTCAGTGGGTTTTTTAATTAAGTAGAGAAGGGACAACGTCTAAGTATATTGCATCCGTGCGGAAGAAGAGCTGTGCGTTGCAGACGTTCTCATTCACTCTCGCTCTGTGGGCTGCGTGCACACACACCGTGGGCGCTGGGTTCTGTGTTTCTTACTGGGCGTTGCAGTCCACAGTTTAAGAAACATTGTCCTCCATCTTTGTTACTCTGTGGACACCAGACGAACATCGCTGGCTTCAGCTGGGAGCGTGTTGGCAACGTGGATGGTCAGGCCTGCCCCAGACCCACCGCAGCAGACCCTGTGGCTTTTGCCTGATCGTGGGGACAGGGGGAGGGGGCGGGAGGTGTGTGTCAGGGGTCCTACACCTGTGGGTGCCCGAGAAGGCCTGTGCTGGAGGGTGCGGTGCATACCTCTGTGCCTTTTTGCTGCTAGTCTTATTTCTATGGTTACTTTGTTTTTTGTGGCTTGTTCCCACCTGTGCAGCCTGACCTTTGGCCTGCCCTGAGCAGCCCTCTCATTTCCAGTTTCGTGAAAAGGTTAAATCGCCAACTTGGGGTGGCAAGGGATGGGAGGGGTCTGGCGGGATGCTTTCGGGCGTGTGTGCGTGCGTGCGTTCTCACTGGCTGTTCAGGTGGAGGTAGAAAGAGATGGAAAGTTACGACTACGGAGGGTTGCGAAGTCACAGAAATAAACCTGCTGGTAGACAGTTGGAGGAGATGATGTTTTATGATGTTTTATGACCCGCTGAGTCAGCAGTACTTCTGGACTGCTTTGCAAAACGTTCCCCATCAGAAAGTGAATGTGAGGGGAAAAAATAACACTCATCTCCAAATTCCTCTGCATTTAATGTTTGCATTCCAGGAGGAGCTTTATCTGGGAAGTGATGTTGTTTTGCAAAAACAGCTTAAAAGCACGCACGTGTCTCTGAGCAGAAAAAGCTGATCAACACCTAGACTGGGGGGCGCGTTCACTGACAGGCCTGCGAGGCTGCGTGCACAAGCGCACTTTCTGCGTCCATGGCTTTCCCGGTGCTGCCCTTTCTGCCTGCTGTGCCCTTCCCCGCCCCCGCTCTGCCCACCCTGCCAAATCCTTCCATCCCAGCCCAAACGCTTCCTCTTCTGGGAAGCTTTTCCTGGTAGTTGAAAACCTTCTGTCATTTGAAACTCCGTGGCAGTTTGTATCTGTTTTCCTTTTGGATCGTGGGCCTTTTTGTGATCGGTCATCGGCAAGAGTGCCCAACACATTACATTGTAAGTGCTGGCAAAACATTTGTCAACTGAAGTTACTGGTCTGCATGTGTCTTTGGCCTTTTCAGACTGTGGGCTCTTGTCAGAAGAATCTGATCTTTTGTATCCGTCCCCTGATGAGCTACTTCTTGAATAGGCATGTTGTTTTGAAAAGCCCCTTTTGCTGAGGCGAGCCCAGAGGGGGCCTTTGCGGACATGCATGACACAGCCCCTCTTGATAGCTTTTGAGGTGTTGCCCTCTGAGGGCATTGGCTGGGGAGGCTGAGTGTCAACAGGGGGCGCGTGGAGGTAGGAATTAGGTGGTGAAACAAGACGCGCTCAGGTCGTAACTTTCCGGCCCCGCGGGATGGGGGCTCGAGGACAGCGTCACCTGCCTCTTGGGTGCAGGCAAAACGGGAGACGTCTGTGTGCGGGTGTCAGAATGCCGGCTGCGGGGCGTTGCTGCCAAGTCGTACAATAAGAAGTGCCTGCAGTGGGTTAGCCGGCAAAACAGAGCCGGTCCATGTCCTGGGTCAGTGGTGTCCTGTCGGGGACGCTGGGCCACGTCTCCGATGTTCCTGTTGTCACAGCTGAGGGGAGAGGGTGCTGCTGGCCATGCAGGGGGCAGAGGCCAGGGGAGCTGCTGACCCTCCTGCCACACACAGGACGTGTCCTCACAGCCGGGAATGACGAGCTCCAAAATGCCGGGAGCCTGAGGCTGAGAAGCCCTGTCCTGGAGTGACTCTCCGTGGCTTCGGGAGACAGTCTCTGTCCCCGAGGATGTTAACCAGCCTTGCTTTGCTGGCTTTCTGCTGTGCTGTGTTTAGCGTTTGTGGTTCAGGCTGTGGGCAGAGGGGCATCTCCCTGGGTGGGGCCAACCTGCACTTTCTACTAGAAACTCTCCCGCCCTGGGCCTGCCAGCGCCGGCCTCGGTTTCTGGAGCCCTGTGGTCCGACCGTGGCCACTGATTGGCTGTATGACCTCCCAGAAATCACTCAGAGTGGGTCTCTTTGCTTTCCTACCTATGAAATGAGGAATTGGGGCTGAGCGAGCCCTGCCCACGCAGCGTCAAGTTTCCTGGCTGGCAGCTCTGAGCCCTGGATGGGTCGCTCTTCCGTCGGCCTTGGGGGACAGGAGGCGTTGGGAGCCCAGGGCGGCACCGGCAGCTTTTCTGAGAAATAACTGTCGATAACGTGCCTGCCTCAGGGATGGGGTTTTGAGCGGACGTGTTTGTGAAAAGGCAGTGGGTTTTTCTCTCCTTGTTTACCTCTGGTGTCTCCAGCGAGCAACGGCTCAGCCTGGGAGCGGCTCTGGGGCGCACGTGACGCCCGCTCTTTCCGAGGTTGTCCAAGAGGGCTCTGCTGAAAGTGGAGACTTTTGCGTTGGTGACGTCCTTCGGGGCTGGCTGAAAACGAAAGCGGAATGTGACTTTCTAGGCTCCGAGAGAAGTGCTTTCTGCCATAGAATAAATTACCTCTTGATGGGGACTTGCTGCCTTTCCGAGGGCTACGTGATTGGCCGGCCGTTGAGGGGACAAGAAGACTGATTTGCGTGGTGGGGGCGGGCCGACCAGGCCGCACAAAAATGTGCTGCTCATTCTCCTTTCACAATAAAGATGGTATCGTTCAAGTCTTTGCTCAAAGGAAGTTCCAAAATTAACCCTGCGCGCGCCTGGTCACCGAGCAGGGACCTCGCGAAGGAGCCTTCCCTTGCCTCGGAAGGCTCAGCCGGGCAGGCGGCGGGCTTTCTCTGCCGGACTTCCAGCCGTGTTACCATATATGTACCTGGCCAGGGCACCTCAGGGAGGCCTGCGCTCCTCGGGGGGAGCAGCCTTGGCCTCCGGCCGGGACATCAATCCGGTGCCAGCAGCTCTTCCTTTTTCTGGGCACACTCTTGTTCCCCCCCGAAAGGCCTTCGGCCTGCCAGGCTCTGCCCGCAGGGGCTGCTGGACCTCAGAGCAGAGGGGCGCCTTTGGTGTTGGTCAGCTCTGGGCGCCCCCCGAGCAGGACCTCATGGCGCTCTTGGCGCAGAAGCCCTTCTCTTTGCTGCCTCGCTTGAAAGGAAGGCTTTTGATTTTGTTCTTTTAAAAATCACTTTTAAGGCAAGCAACAATACAAGCAGCGCTGAAGGACTTTGGCAGAGGCCCTCTGGTTTTTGGGGTTTTTTTAGGAGGTGGAGGTGATGTGGCTGTGCCAGGGAAGAACAAGGGAGGCTGATGGGTTTCCATGGGCGACATTTTTCAGCAGAAGAAAGACTTCCGGTGCTTCTGGGCCAAGTGGCCGAGCTCCGTGGCTGGAGGGTCCCCACCGTGGTGGCCGTGTGGGGCGATGCGGTCATCCCTTCTCACCGGGCGGTGCCTGGCGGCGCTTTGCGTTTGACTAGGAACAGTGGAGAGAGCCTCCTGCTGGAGTTGGCAGTGACCTGCTCAGGCCGACGCGTCCCCCGAGGCGTCCCTTTGGCACGTGTGCGCGTCCTGTGGGCCTGCAGGTCGGTGGAGCTGGGCCCCGTGGGCTGGGGGTGTTCGGTGAGAGCAGGAGAGGAGAGGAGGCGGCAGAGCAGACTGGGGTCCCAGCAGGCAGAGGCGGCTCCTGCCTCGCGCCTCGCACGCGCTCAGCACGCCCCCTACTTTCCTTTGCTCACTTAGCCCTTGACACGGTTCTGTGAGGTCAGCCCTCCTGCTGCAGACAAGGAAACAGGCCCCGAAAGGGTACGCGTCCAGGTCAAGGTTACGAACCTCCCTCCCGCCGTGGGATTCGGGCCGACCGTGGCCCTGGCCATGCGGCTCTCTGACCCGACCCCGCGCCCGCCCTTTCCTGTCGTCGCTGCAGCCGGGGCGGCTTTCTCGTTCCCGCACTCGCCGCCCGGGGCCTTCGCGCCAGCTGCCTGCTCTGCCGGAAACGCTGCTCCGCCGAGCCGTTGCGCGTGACTGCCCTGTGTTGACTTTCAGGTCTTCGCTCAAATGCCTCGCCTTGTTCTCTCTGACCGGCCCGGTTCCCGTCACTAATTGTGTCACCCGGTTTTAAACCCCTTGATGGCGTTTCTCTCTCCCTGCTACGTCTTGCCTGTACTGGATTTTTGGTGGTTGATTTACGTCTCCCTGCCTTCACTGAGATACAGGTGCTGGGAGAACAGGAGCCTCCATTGTCTCCCACTGACCTACCCCACCCCCCACACCTGGAGCAGGGGTAGTGCGTAGTAGGTGCTCAATAAACGTGCCGACTGAAAAGGAGGGTTTCAGATTTCAAATCAGGGGTCCTCCTGAGCCACCTGGCTGTCCAGCTGTGTGTTTCGCATGTTGATCCTCTTCTACCAGTTTCTCTCATTTACCCCATGTCTGTGCCACGCACACAGCCGGGGCCCAAGCCAGCCTGAAAACCTGTGGCCGTGCCTTCCGTTCCGGGGCGGGGGGGTGGTCTGTGCACGCTCACAAATTATGGAGGACCCCGAAGAACATCTCTTGATGTGAGTTAAAACACCCTGTACCTATCACGTTGGAAATTAATATTGAGAAAATAAACAGACAACATAAAAAAATTAAACTGGCCACACATGAACACAGTTACATTTAAAGAAGTGATAACTGTATTTTTCAAAACAAAACAAAAGTGCCAAGAGAAAAGTGGCATTGTTTTCCACTTTGCAAAGTGCGTAAGATCGGGCTTAACAGAACACAGCCGGGGTCACATCCTCACGCCTGCTCGTGTACCCGTCTGTTGGGATGTCACTCCCCTTGCAGCCTCTGGAAGGCCCCACGGGGCACCCGCGAGCCCGAGGGAAGAGGCACAGGTGCCTCAGTGTTGCTGTGACAGTGGCTTCGCCGTGGCAGATGCTCTGCAGGGAGCACTGTTGAGAGCCACGGGCCTGTGGGGCAGGTGGGCAGCTTGAAGTTTTGGGGGGCGGCCAGGACACAGGGGGAGGCAGGGGAGGCGGGGGCTTACCCAGCAGAACGCAATGGAATGTCTCAAGTCTGGGCGTTGGATTAGACCTTTTGGTTCAGAAATGTATGCACAGGGTTTCATTTAAGCTGTTTTTTGCAAATGAAAATTGCTTCCCAGCTAAAGCGCCTCCTGAATTGCAGAGGAACACCGAGAACTTGGAAGCCACGGTGCTTGTCTTGAGTTCATCTTTTTTCTCTTTAATTTTTTTATCCTCCCCCGAGGACATTTTCTTTTTTCACTGCTTCAGGAGAGAGAGAGGAAGGAAGGAAGGAAGGGGGAGGGAGAGAGGAGGAGGGAGAGAATCAATTGGTTGCCTTCTTATACGCGCCCCCAACGAGGATCAAACCCACAGCCTGGGTATGTGCCGTGACTGAGGATCAACCCGCACCTTTCCGTTTATGGGTCGACGCTCCAGCCAACGGAGCCGCACCGGCTGGGGCACATTCATCCCTTTCCATCAAGCAGGGTCACACGTAGCAGGCCAGAAGTCCCATGCCGGGAGGACCCCTGAGACAAAGTGTGGGTTCCTCTCTGTGTCTGAGAATACCAACTTCAAGTACAAGTTCCTTTCTAGCTTTAACTCTGCAGCCCGCACTCGGTTCTCCCTGTGGCTTTCGGTCTCAGGCGTGTCCTGTACTAGAGATGGGTGGCCCCGAAGCTGTCGAGAGCAGATGCGCCCCAGCTCGCCCGCGTAGTGTGTAAGGGAAACGGCTGCCGACCCAGGCCTCTTGGAGCGTTTTGCATGTGTGTTGGGCGATGTGTGTAAAACAGTCCGAGTTAGGTAGTCGGGCACGAGCCCAAGAGCGGGGCGGGGGCAAGCGTGGCCGGGGACTTGGTTTCTGGCCCTGGTGCTTGGCCGTGCTCGTGCCCCCCGGCCCCCCAATCCCTGAAAATCAGGCTCCAGGGCACCCCCGGGCCCGCGGCGTCCCCCGAAGCCAATAGGTGGCTGGCCGGCGCGTCCGGGGCCCGTTGCCTGGTGCCAGGCAGACCTGCCGCCTGCCTTGGGGTTCGTGGTGCCTCAGGTGACTTCATGGTTGATGAAAGGGTTCTCATTTAGCCTCACTTCAGGAGCTGCTAACTTTTAAATTCCCAATTGCATGTAGGCGAAAGTTGAGATTTTTTTATTTTTTATTTTTGGAAAAATGAATATAATGCAATTAGTTAAGCGTGTGCAGGAGAAATGGATGGGAAAAATGGCAAGTGAGCTTTCTGCCACAAAGCTTTCAGAAGAGGAAAAAAATGCCAAGGCTTATCTTGAGCTGCTTAAAATGAGGTGAACATAAATTTCTTCAGTGAGGCTGTGCTCTCGCCTGTCTTAACGCTGAAGTGGAAGAGGCTCTAAATACTGAATTATCATTCCTTTGAAGAGCTTCCCACCCCCAGCAGTGGCCTGGCTCTGGGGGCTGAAAAGGAGTAGGTATGAGCCATGTCCCAGGCTGACGGAGGATTAAGCATCTCTGGGGCCTTGTTTTTTTGGGCGAGTTGCCCGCGCGCTGAAGATAGGAGACGCGGGTGCCCCTAGAATCCCAAGTTAGGGGCAGAAGTGAAAGCGCGCTTTGCAAGAAGAAAAGTGAAATTTCACTTTTCATTTGAATATTCAAACATGAGTGCTTTGCAAGGGCCAGATTCGTGGCTGAGCGCCTTGGGTGGGTGGTCTGGCTCTCCCTCAGGGCGGCCCGGGGAGGGAGCGCCCCCCCCCCCGCATTGAATGGATGAGGGAGCCGAAGGAGGTTCAGAGGCGTTAAATGCATCGCTTAGGAACCCGCGGCTGATGAACTGGGATTTGAACCCGGGTGTTCCACGTCTGTTTCTAGCCTGTCTGGACACACGCAGCGGGCGTGCGGGGCAGGGGCACTTCTTTTCAGGGCCAGAGGTTAGGAACTTTGTTTCTGGGTCCAGAACGTCTCATGGAAATCTGTTGAGAAAGGGCCCCCAGGCCTCTTCTCTACCTTTCAGCATAAGTGGCTTTAATTCGTTTTGAGAAGACCACCACCTGCGGAGCAGTTTAAGTTCTTCAGGCGACAGAGAAGGGGAGACTGCAGTTACGCTGAACCCAGATGTGGCCCCTCGCCGTGTCCGGGCCCTGGACCGGGGGCTGGGACGCCACGGGAGGACTCCGCCACCTGCCCTCGTGGGCGCACAGTCCAAAGGGGCAGATGAGTAAATGAGCGCCTCTGGACAGGGGTGGTGGCCCTCCGCCCCGGATGCCGTGCGTCTGTGCGCTCGGAGAGGCCAGAGCGCCCTGCTGTTGGGAGGGAGCTTGTGCTCAACAGGTGACTTAGGAAGGGTGCTTATTTCTCCCCGAAGCAAAGTGTACCGTCGCAGGTCCAGGGGGCGGTTCCCTCATTACTGTATTCAGCTGCTGTTTTATCCCGAAGAGCCTTTGCTTTACGGAGTTTAAACTGTGAGGCCCTAGAACCTTCCAGAATTCCACTTCATGTCCTTAAAAAAAAAAAAGTTACCAGCCTTGAGCGGTGAATGTCTGCCAGCCCCTGTCCCAGCCCCTTTCTCTGCATTGGCCCATCTGTTTGTCACAGCTGTGCCTTGAAGGGAGCATTGTCCTCATGCTGCAGATGAGGAAGTGGTGGCAGAGAGGTTGGGGGGCTGGGTGGCCGTGGGGGCTCACAGTCCCAGCGGGGCAGAGAGAGGGCAGGGCTCTGGAGCTGGCAGGCGGGGGTTAGCTCGGGGCGTCATAGCAGAGAGCCCTGCGTGCGTGTCCGTCCTGCGGGCGGCCCAGGGCCGTGCGGCTCCCGGGCTGGCTGGCCCGGCTCTGCTTTTCTCTTAGGTGGACCCTGGTCCCCCAGCCCAGCCCCCTGTTGCGTGAGTGACACGGGGCTTTGGGAAGTCCAGGGGCCCGGCCAGCCCCACCTGAGATCTGGAGGCGAGTTCTCACACCTGCTTCGGGGGAGGGGGCGTCGGGAGGCGGCTCCAGGCCCCCGCCCCGCCACCCCGCCAGGCGAGGCGCCTGTTCACTGTCCGGGCCTTGGTTCTTCCTTCCAGGACGGCCCTGGGGGCTGCTCCAGGTCCCCTTCCCCACTCGTCCTCATCCTCTCGGTTCTCCCCTTCCTCCCCGCCACCCCCGCTTCACTACCTGGAGGTGAAGAGAGGCCGCCAGAGGTTTCCAGCCAGACCGGGAAGCCGCCTCCCTGGTCCTCTGTGAGGGGACTTCCTGTTGAGACCCCCGGGGGAGATCCTGTGTCCCTTCACTGCCTCCCCACCCCCCGCCATGTTTGTTGTTTTTTTTAAATGGCCCCTGCAGCTCGCCCGGGCGAAGGTCACCGACTGTGGTGGGCGGACGGGTCTGTTTTGGGCGGGGGTGGGCGGACGTACAACCTGGCTGAAGGTTACTCGCTCAGTCTCTCTTTCAGAAGCTCGTTGGTCAGGAAGATCTTACATGTTCTCTTCTGACTTATCAGTGTCAGGTGGCCAGGGTAGAAAAATTAAGACCAAAGTAGAACACTTAAGAAGTAGAGCTGTGGCCCTGGCTGGGTGGCTGAGTTGGTTAGAGCATCGTCCCCATAGGCAAAGGTTGCAGGTTTGATCCCCTAGGCAGGGCACACACGAGACTCAACCAATAAATGCATCGATAAGTAGAACAACAAATCGACGTTGTTCTCATTTCTTCTCCCTACCTCTCTACCACAAATCAAGAAAATAAAAAATACTAAAATTAAAAAATGGAATTGTCTATAAAGAAGAGAATTGGTCCCCCATATCCTCGCCCCCAGAGAAGAGGAAGGGTGCACATTCTCCTCCAGGCTCCAGGGCTCCTCATGGACGCAGAGCTCCGCTGCGGGGCCGGGGGCCGGGCCGGGCCGGGCCTTGCCTTGCCGTGTGCTAATGCGCGCCACCTGGGCATCTTCCCGCCCTGTCCCTCGGCGCCCAGCAGTCACAGGAGGGGAGGCAGAGCTGGCGTCGAGCTGCGGACTTGAGGGCTCAGTACGCGAGGACGCGTGACGCCCTCTGCCCATTGGCGTGTGTCAGCCCACTGGACACGTGCGAGCCACTCTTTTCGGGAATGGGCCTGGCGCGGAGCCGGACCGCTGTGGCCGCCGGCTGCACCGAGCACTCCCACCCCGCCCTCCTGGCCACCGGGTCCTGGCCGCCTCCCTGCGTTCGGGGCTCGCGCCTCCGGGTCGGGTGACCAGGCGGTGTGCGGGATCCCGGGAGCGGGGTCCCTCTGCTGTTGCCTGGCCTCGGCTCTGCGGGGGTCACAGTCTCAGCGGAGGGGCAAGCCCAGAAGGGGAGAGGTGGCCGCCCTGGACAAGGCCTTGCCCCCGGGCCCAGCGCTGCTGTCCGCACTCAGCCGCTCGCCAGGGTCCTCCTGGGAGGCCCGAGTGTGTGGGTGGGCACTTCATCGGTCTCCAGACTCTCACACAGCCGCCTCCAGACGGTCAGTGCCAGAGGCACGCAGGCTCCCTGGCCCGAGCCGATAAGGCCCGTAAATCACACCCTCAGGGAAGCAGGAATGTCCTGCGTGCCTTCAGTGGGCGCAGCTTTCCGGGTGCTGTTGGAATCACCGGTTTGCCTTTGACATAAATGTCCAAGTAGGAGGAAGGGGCCTGGTGGCCAGGGACTTGGCCAGTGGCCCCTGGGCGCACTGTGTGTCTGTGTGTGTCCCCGCAGTTGCGAGGGGCTGGCTCAGGGCTGCTGCTCTGCCCTCAGAAGTGTGCGACAGTGAAGCGCTCTGTCCCCGGGGGGTGCTGGGCTGAAGCAGCCGGCCCGTGCTGCTTCTCGGGTGCAGGGAGCTGCGGTTCTGGAACAGGCGGTGTTCCGTCCCGGCGCTCCCCCAGCCTTCCTCCTGCAGGGCTCTTCCAGGAAGACAGCCGGCCCCCAGAGGGACCCAGAAGGCACTGTGGGGAGAGAACGCCTCGTGCGCCTTTGCGGCCCCTGTGGCTTTGCAGGGGGCCTGGAGGGATGATGTGGAGGCTCGGCTCCGGGGTCTGGGTTTGTGAGGACGGCCGGGGGCAGACCCGCTCCCCTGTGCGTCCACCCGGCCTCCGGGACCTGACGGACGCTGGGCCGCCTGCAGCCCGCACCAGCACTCTGCCTTCCCGCTCAGGGGACTTGTGTCCCCAAGTAGACGCAGCTTTTGATAATTGATGCCCACTCCTCAGCGTTCATGGCCCTGGTGAGGGCTGTTTCCATGAACCAGGTCGGTGTTTTTCGGGGGCGGAGGGTAGAGGGGTGGGTGGTGTGTGATGGGTTCAGGGCTGCGCAGAGATTTCCTGGAATTTACGAGCCCTTTCTAGGACTGCCCCGAACTCTCTGTGTGCACTCCTGACCCGGGTCCCTAACCCGCCGAGCCTTACTATTCTCCTGTCTGCTGGGAAGGGTCTGGACGAGGGGCCGAGGCCCGTTCTCCCTCCGCAGGTGTTTCTGGTGAAGGATGAGATGGAAACGTGTTGAGACAGCACTTGGGAGGAGTGTGTCCGGTTGGGTGTCCTGAACAGGCCGCTGGAGCTTCGCGGTGCCAGTTACCGGGTTTCCTTTTATTAGGTTTGCTCGGCTGCTGCAAGTGCGCAGGCACCTGCAGACCCTGGTTTTATACCGGGTGCTGCTTTTCTGAGTTCACGTTTCCCGGGGCTGATGGAACGCGTCCGTGGTTTGTGGGTCAGACGTGCCAGCGCCTTGCCTGCTGCCGGGTTCCCGGCTGACTTCCCTGCCATGTTCACGGTCACCGTTCCATATCGAGGGTCCTCAACTTGCAGGATCGGATTGGGGCATGGTTGTGTTGGAAACAAGCGCTGCTGTGCTTGGAACACCCTGAAAGTCAGTAATTTATGGGGGAAATATGGGCGCCCAGGTGCTCGCTTGGCTCACGTAGAGGCCTGCCGGCCACGCGCTCATCTCAGTTCAGCTCTAAGCAGGGCTCTCTGGGAAAGTGAGCCGAGCCGAGCCCGCGCTCAGGGGCTTCCCCCCTTCCCTGCCCCCCGCATGCCTTTCCTTCTAATAATGTTGTGTATTTTACTTTGTCTAGGATTTTCGAGAAAGACATGTCTGACAAGATGTCTAGTTTCCTACACATCGGAGACATTTGTTCTCTGTACGCAGAGGGATCGACAAATGGATTCATTAGCACCTTGGGGTAAGAGCACTCGATTTCTCATGCAGCAGAAATGTGTTTGGCCTCATAACATCAGCTTAAAAACTGATTTTTCTGAGAGACGAATGCTCCCAGTTTTACTTGGGCCTTTCCAGGGGTGTTGGAATCGTGACTACCAAATCCCGTGTTCATTTGGAATTTACTGTCACTTCCTTTCCTGCCTATGGACGGGGAATGTGCTATGTGTCCACCACGTGGGATAGAACTTAAGATTGATGTCTATAGACCCCAAGACGGGCTCTTCAGCTCCCGAAAAACTCTCCTGTCCGACGGTGACGTCTCTGTCGCAGGAGCCACCCCCAGAGCCGCTGGGAGGCTGGCTTTCCCGGCAGCCGCACCTGCTCCCCTCTACGTCCCCTGTGCATTCAAAAGTTACAAATCACGCAGAGTCCTGCACATCAGGTTTTTGCTCCTTTGTACTTTCTTCAATTTTTTAAGAAGTATATTTTACTGATTATGCTATTGCAGTTGTCCCAATTTTCTCCCTTTATCCCTCTCCGCCCTGCACCCCCTCCTGCCAGCATCCCCCCCCTTAGTTCATGTTCATGGGTCGTACATATGGGGTCTTTGGCTTCTCCATTTCCTGGGCTGTTCTTAACCTCCTGCTCCTTATTTTGTTGGTACCAATTACGCTTCTTAATCCCTGTACCTTTTCCCCCCAACTCTCCCCCCTCCCACCCCCACGGATAACCCGCCATGTGATCTCCATTTCTGTGATTCTGTTCCTGTTCTAGTTTTTTGCTTTGTTTTTATTTTTTTAGATTCAGTTGTTGACAGCTGTGAGTTCGTTGTCATTTTAATGTTCATAGTTTTGACCTTTTTCTTAAACAAGCCCCTTTGACACTCATATAATGAGGGCTTGGTGAGCATGAACTCCTTTAGCTTTGCCTCGTCTGGGAGGCCCTTTCTCTGCCCTTCCGTTCTGAATAACAGCTTTGCTGAGTAGAGTGGTCTAGGTCGCAGGTCCTTGCTTTTCATCACTTTGAACGTTCCATGCCCATCCCTGCTTGCCTGCAAAGTTTCTTTTGAGAAACCGTAACCCACCTTTTAGCGGTACAGACGTATTCCGCGGCATCCTCACTTGCGTGTCTTCCCTGCCCTCCTGTCGTCTGGCAGAGGGGAGGAGAGGGGACGCAGCCCCACCGGCGGGCGGGAGCAGGACGGTCAGCCCCAGGAGAGGGGGCCGGCCGCGCTGCCCTGTGGAGAGGGGCCGGGTGGAGCCCTGGGGTGGCCTTGTCGACTTTGGCAAGAGCCACCCTCATTAGATGGGGGAGGAAGGCCAGCAGCGGCCCCAGGAGCCTCGTCCTCACGGCAGCCAGCTCCTCCTTCCTCACGCGGCTGCCGCTCCTGTAGGCGTGTGCTGCGGGCGGGCGCGGCTCCGGAGCGTGTTATCTCAGACGCGCCCGGTTGGACCCCGCTGCGTAAAAATTCATTTCCCAAAGTCATTTCATAAAGTACTCTCTGCGGCTTTTGGCAGAGAGGCCTTTCTGCCGCTCGGGCCCCTCTGGTTGTCCCCGCTTCCTTTCGGGCCGAGTCCTTCCTCCTCCCATTCCTCGGGTGGAACCGCGCACCCTGCTCGTTTTCCAGCAACAGCGGCCGCGGACCTGTGAGCGGCCGCAGGCCCTGCTCTGAGTGCCGCGGGGCTCACCGCGGCGTGCCCGCCCCTCTGCACCCACGTCAGCCTTTCGTCCTCTGGCAGCTCTGACAGTGAGCGCCAGTGCGGATGCCAGCGCCATTACAGGGGGAAGGCCTCTGAGTGTGGAGAGGTGCGGGCACCTGCCAGGGTCTCCTCGCAGCGGAGCCCCGGGGCTCCAAGGCCAGGAGGTGCCGGGAGGGTGAGCTGGTCTTGCCGCCCTGGCGGCTTGGACAAGCCCCTGATGCTCCTCCCAGCCTCGCTCTTCACCTGCTCAATGCAGATTCTTTGATGGGCTCTTCCAGAAGGGCTCTGCGACGGAGGCGGTCAGGCGGGGCCCTGAGCCCTGGCTCTGCCTTCCCCGCACCGGCGGGTCCCTCTCCCCGTGGTGCCCCCACCTTCCTCCTCCCGCGCTCTCACAACCCCCTGCAGCTCCTCGAGGACTCTGCCCTGCCCCGCCCCTGCTGCTCAGGCGGCCGCGGCACAGGGGCCGTGCTCTCCCCCCTCACAGCCCGGGTTCCATTCTCCTCCTCGGTTGTTTTTGTAGTCCCCACACCCATCTTGGGCTGCCTCAGGGCGGGCCTGGCTCTTCTGCCCTCACATTGCCGGGCCCCGGAGCCGCAGCCTTGCACGGAGCGGGCCCGCAGCTGCCACTGGTTGCAGTACCTTCCCCCGGGTGGGATCGCGTGCTGGGCTCAGAGCCCCCGTGGAGGCAGCTGGCAGGGAACCGCAGGCAGCAGCGGCGGATCGCGGGCTTCTGGGTCGGGCTCACGGGCCTGCGAAGGAGGGCTCTAGTGTCGAGAGCGCACCCCGCAGGGGACTGGGACGGTCTGAGTTCAGCCCAGGAACAGCCCTGGCTGGTAGATTTTTGCGTAGAACTTGACTTGATGTGGCATTTGTCTGTCTTTTTTGCAGGCTGGTCGATGATCGCTGTGTTGTGCAGCCAGAAACCGGGGACCTCAACAATCCGCCCAAGAAATTCAGAGGTAAGTCGGTGGTCGTCTGGAGTGGGCAGCTCGCGCCGCTTGAAAATCCATGCAGTGTGTTGCTGTGCGTGGGATTTTTGGTTCATTTACTTACTCTTGCAAAGGCCACAGTCAGTGTCAGGGTTGGCATGGCTCCTATGAGGGTCTCCACTGGCCTCCTGCACACCCTTGGTTACCGGTTCGTTCAGTTTAAAGCGTTGTACTTGTGTGGCTCGGTCCCCAGCTGTGCGTAGGATGAAGCCGATTTTCTTTGTGGATCGAGTCACAGGAAACATGACGCTTCGGCGGATCTCGCTGCCCCCTGCAGGCTCCGAGGTGCTCAGGGACCGCGGCCTGCCGCGAGCTGCTCTTGGCGGTCGGGCAGGACAGCCTTCCTCCGGCGCTGGCTTCCTCAGGCCTCTTGTGTTTGGGCTCTTCCTTGGAAGGTAGCCTCGTTTAGCCCAGGAGGTGTTTCACATGTAGTTAGTGTCTTAAGAGGATACAAAACATTATGTCTTTCTTCTCTGTTGTGGCAGTTAGTGAGTCTCCGCGCGAGTTGTGGAGTCCTGATTGAGGAGAGATTTTGGGGTACTGGGCCCCCCTGCAGACCCATCAGTGACTCTTGGGGGCGGGCGCCCGGGCACTGGCACTTCAAGGCTCCCCGAGTGGCTCAGAAGCCCAGGTTGCAGTATGTGACTTGCTCAGGTGTTTGACTTATGGCCTCAGCCTCCAAGGGCTCCCACCTTGCCATTTGCAAAGTCTGTCATTTGAGCCAGAAGTACTTATTGTAAGGTGACGTAAGAGCTGCTATTTTGGATAAAAGCTAAAGAAATGTTGATAAAATAGGAAGCAGACATTCGAGAGGAGAGAGGCCACGTGGCAGAGTTGGGGCTGAGCTGCTCCCCATGGGCATGAGGCCGTCGGAGAGGTTCGCACCCAGGGGCTGGTTAGGGAAACAGAACTGTTGACCAGCCCGTGGGTCTGGGGTGAGCTCCTGTCGCCCCACACCCAGGGCTCGGGAGCTGGGGGAGGAGCCTGGGGAAGAAGTGAATGTGCTGTGCCGGGTCAGTTCGGTAAAGCGCGCCGGGCGAGGTCGGGTGCCAAGTCTCAGATGTGTACCTGGTGGCCAGTGTGGAGAGACTGTTTGGAGATAAACGCAACAGTCATGGAGGCCACTTGGGCAGAACCGAGCTCCGTCTGTGGCCAGGCCGGGTCTACAGGGGGCGCTGTGGCCGCCCTGGCTTGTGGCCGCGCGTTCTCCCCTACAGCAACAGTAGAGCCTTCTTCGGAGGCAAGGTGCTCAGAACGGAGGGGGCAAACCTGGTTCAGAGTCGGCTGCCTCCCTGCCCAGTGCGACAGGGAGGGGCCGGCCAGCCCCCACTGCCCGGATTCAGACACTTTCTGAAGCAGCCCTTTGGTTCTGGGGCAGCGTGCTTGAAACTTTTTTTTTCCCCCCTTAAAGAAGATGGTCTCTCTTGGAAAGGATCACTGCCTTTTAAACACAAGTGCATTTTGAAGCCGTGATGCTGTTTAGCATTGGAGCTGGGTGGCATTTCCGGTCCACGTGCTCGCCCTGCCATAGCGCCCTGCAGGGTGACAGACGCGACCGACACAGGAGCAGCAGTGGCCCGCTGGGTGGGGTGGCGGCATCTTTATCTGAGCAGTCGGCAGAGCTGCGTTTAGCCATTTAGGTTTGCTGTGGCTTCCGCTCTGTTCTTGCCATTTCCTAAATGGTATCGAGAGCCATCATAGCCTGCTCTTAAGTCAACGGGGACCAAAGGCCTGTTTCTGCAGTGCTGCCTGTGGATTCTGACTTCGGGGTGTGGTTTTGTGAGCGCCTCCGAAAACGTGCCGCCCACGTGGTTAGCAACAGGCCCTCGGGTCAGGGTGTCAGGTTTCGGTCAAGAGCCCACTAATTCTTGGCCATGTGACACGCGACTAATTGCTTAACCTCCGTGAACCTTGGTGTTCTCACCTGTAAGCTGGGAGGTGGCAACAGCTCTGCTTTGCACAGTCATCGTGAAGATGAAATGTGTTTTGAATTATTCCCGAGAGAGCCTGGTCCCCAGTTATGCCTTGTCGTCTTATCTTTCCATCCCCAGCACCTAGTGCGGAGCCTGGTGCTCATAAGGGCGAGGAACTACGTGTGACCCCTTTAACGATATGAGGGTGACTATCGTTCCTCCTCACTTCAAATGCTTTTGTGGGAGGGGCGTGCGCATGGACCCATGGACCCAGGTTTGAGGCTCACTGTTTCCACATACAAGCTGAGTGACTTGATAGCTTACTGGGGTTTTTCTGAGATTATTTGCTCACCTGTAAAGTGGGGGAAAATGATTCCTTCCCTCTAAAGGCAGCAGGATTGAGGACAGTATGGGCGAAGGGCCAGAGTACGCGGTACCCAAGACTTGCTCAGTGACTGGTAGCTGTTCTTTTCATAACAGATTCAGGAGAGTTAAACTGTGGAGCACACTCGCTTCTTTCTGATGGTAAAATGACATTGCCAAGCAACTTGCTTGCTTTCTGCGGTTCCCTTGGCTACCTCTCCCGCGCCTGCCGTCCGCGGTAGGAAGAAAGGCTGGCTGCGCACCTGTGCCGCATAAGCCAGGCCTTCTGCATTGCCCGAGTGCCGTTCGGCCAGCGTCCCTGCCCACTAGGCAAGGAGAAGAGCGGAGAGTCAGTGACACAGCCGCTGCGGTCCTTCCGTGACGTGGCTCCGCCCTGGAGCGCCGGTGCCCATGGGAGGCAGCCTGGCGTCTCGAGCCCCTCATTTGTGTTGCTTTGCCCGAAGCTTGAAAGACAAGGGGAGGCAAATGTGGCTGAAACGGGGAACAGACACTGTGGCCAGTGAACTCTTTTTCCTCCGTGTAACCTTTTCCTCTCTCATGCCCACTGCCCCGCCCCCCACAGCAGCACCTTCTACCCAGAGAACATAGAGGCTCACAGCCAGTCTGCATCCCAGCCTCCGAATCCTGCTGTTTTCTCCGTGACCTCTGGGGCTGTTGGGAGTAGGTGGGCTCTGGGCCGGCCATACTTTTCCAGGTCAGTCTTCTCCATTCAGTTCAAGAGGCGGACCTTGGCCCCAGATTCGTTCATTCTTCTCCCTCCTTCCCTCCCTCCTTCCTTTCCTCCCTTGTTTCCTGTCCTACCTTCCTTCCTCCCTCGTCCCTCCCTCCCTCCCTCCTTTCAGAGAGAGTAGAAAGGAGAGAAGCACTGATAGGCAGTTCCACTGAGTGATGCGTTCCTTGATTGCTTCTTGCGCGTGCCCGTAACCTGGGGTGGACGCCGCAGCCTTGGCGTGTCAGGACGACGCTCTAACCCACCGAGCGGTGTGGCCAGGGCAGCTCCAAGCCCTTGATCTTGTTCAGGTGCTACCATCTCAATGCCACCCAAGTCTGAGAGGCTTTTCACCTTGTAGAAACCTCCTAGTTTCAGAAGAGAGGCTGTTTGGAGGGGAATGGAGGCTGAGAGATGGGGAGACGTTCGGGCAGGGAAGGGTGAGGGGGAAGGGGCACTGTGTTGTCGTCCAGTGGTTTGCGTCGGTTGGGAAAGAGGCCAGAGGTCAGGGTGCGAGTGCGGACGTTCTCACTGAGTTTTTTTCCTTGTCCTGTGCTGCTGCTGTCTCCCTGGTCAGGTTGGGTTCAAGCACAACAGTCCACTAAGCCAGTGTAGTGTGGAAGTAGACGCCCAGCTGGAGACGTGTGAGGGCCCCTCTCTGGACCACCGGCGGCCGGCCTTGGCGGAGGAGGCCGGGGGCCAGGGCAGGGGCGGCCAGATGGGTTAAACATGGTCTCCCTGGCGTCCAGCGGTGTTAACATTTCGCGGGGAAACAGACCCCCTTGTAAATGACAGCGTCCAGCGTTCACGGAGCAGGCACTTTGTGCGGTGCACTTCCCGTGAGCAACCTCGCAGTCCCCGCCACCTGCCTCTGCGGGGAGGCATCCGCGGCCCCATTCCGCAGATGAGGCCCTGGAGGCCCTAGAAACAGAGCCACTTGCCCATCGTCAGGGCAGCGAATGATTGCCCTTCATTCCGCATGCATTTCTTGAACCCTGCCCCCACCCAGTAGAGGCCCCTCCCCCCCCCAGGAGGAACGGTGGAGGCTTCCGAGGAAATCGGTGCCGGCGCACTGCCCAGCGCCCGTGCGGGAGCCTGTGCTGAGGAGTGGGTGGTCCGCACAGCAGCTGCTGATGCGCACGCAGAGGGGATGCAGGTGAAATGCCTTCGACCCCGGGTGACGTTGTCCCTGCTGTCTAGATGTTTTCTGGGGCAAAGGCTATGGCATTTCACATGCTGTCTCCTTGAGCTCCACATCTCTGGCCCAGTCCAGGGGCGTGGCCCCAAGTCACATGACTTGGGATTGTCGCAGACCAGAACCCTCTCCGTAGGCCTGGGCCCTTGCCCCACGGACCCTTCTCCACACACAGTACAAGAGTTCCGCCAAGCTGCGGCCCTTGTCGCCTCCAGCCTCCACACGAGAGTGGGCCCAGTCATCACTTCCTGTCCACGCTCCTCCGCGCGTTAATTTGTTCCCATGTCTACGAGGAAGAGAGCCAAGTGGGAAGACAAAGCCCTGGACCCTTCTGGCTTAGCGTACGTTAGGACGAGCTGGGGGGCACGCAGCGGGTCCCCAGCAGCATGACGTGGGGTCCGGCCCTGGGCAGCGTGGCCGCCCCGCCATCTCCAGAGGGAATTGCTGGCTGAAGACTCTGGCTCCTGAGCACGCGTCCTGCTTCCGAGCGTGACAGCCGGAGCCCTGGTTGGGGCGCCACCGGGTGACGGCTGTGGCGAGGCTGTGACAGGCCACGCTTGGGTCCAAGGCAGGGCCTGAACTTGAGGAACAGGCTGGAGGCCTCTGGGTTCCCTGGGCCCCCTTCCCCAGGCCCAGGGTGTCTGTCCAGTGCCAGCCCACCTGTTGGGAGCTCACGGGCCCGGCAGGATGGCTCACCGGAGCGAGGAGAAGGGTTCTGCATCCTAGGTGAGCTCTTTGTGGGTTGGCCTTGAGCCTCCCCGCAGCCCTGCTGGGGCCTCTGTGAGAACCCCGTTTCTTGAGAGTGTGACAAGCATTTGCGTGCCAGCAGCCTGCTTCTCTGGCCGTCGCTGTGCCCGCAGACTGTGGACCGGCGGGGGCGGGGGGGGGGGCGGGTGTGGAGCTAGGGCACGGCGCTCAGAGCTGCAGGAGGACGGAGGAGGTGAAGGGCGCCCTCCGACCATCCGACCGGAGAGCGAGCGTCCAGCCTGGGGCTGCCGCCCGCTGCTCTGAGGCCGCGGGGGCGGGCGATCACTTCGTTGCTCCGGGACTCAGTTTCCCCACGTGAGAGATGGAGTTCAGGCGACATGACTTGGAGGATCCTTCCCAGCTTGAAACTCGCGGCCAACTGACGTCCCGCCAGAAAGCCCCGCATCCGGGGGCCTTGGCCGGCAGGAGCCGCTCCTGTCTCCTGTGGTCGCCGTCTCCTCAGTCAAGATAAGAGGGGTTGGGGGGAAACAGCCAGGCCTTCCGCTGGGGCCAGAGGGGGACACAGCCTGGGTACTGGGTCGCAAAGGTCCTGTGGACCAAGGTGGCCGCGCTGGCTCCTGGCTCTGCTCTCTTTCAGAGCCCCTCCTTCGCCGCACATTGTCTTCCTTGTTGCTAAGCAATAGTTTTTTTTCTTTAGGCAAAGCATGCAAGGAATGAACTCCTATCTCATTTAGTTTTAAATCCCTCGTCGCCGAGGGGAGGGCCTACCGTAAATTTTGTTTGTTGTTTGACTCTAAGCCCTGACTGGCCTTCTGGCTTAGCTCCTGCCGGTCCTGAGAACCGGCAGATGAAAGAGTCTGGTTACTGCTTGTCAAGCACATGCCTCGAGGGCACTGGAGGCTTTTTGTGTGCAGCTCCACTGCTTTGGGGGAACGTCTCTTGCAACTTGTACTGTATTCACAAAATCAATTCAAATTTAATAAAAAGATTAGTAGGTTCTTAAAATAATCCTCATTTCAGATTTACCAGCTTATCTCAATCTTGCACCACCGGGCTCCACTTGAAGGGAACAACACTGTAATTTAAATCAGTCCCCCGGGCAGTGCACAGTGCTCACAGCGCCTCGCCCAGCCAGGGGGATGGTGCCCGCTGCCCGGTGACGTGGGAGGCTGCGCGCTCCGCGTGCCCCTCGCCGGGTCTCTGCCCACTCACCCAGAGCTTTGAGGTGCGGGCCTGTGGGTGCCAGGCGCCTGCGCAGGGGCCGGGAGCCAGGGTGCCTGGATGTGCTGGACGGCTTCTTTTTTAAATGAGTCGCCATGGGATAGAGACCCCAGACCCGGTCTTCTGTTCTCTTACCCCGAACGTCTCGCTGGCTAACGGAGAGCACATGTCAGCTCTGTGCGCCATGACACGCCTTGAGTGCCCCAAACGCAACCACGTCATCTAACGGGACCTCAGGTTGCCCTTGCGGCCCTCCACGGAGCGCAAGACGGATCGGGACGTGGAGCCACGCACTGGCGTCACGCTGCCTTACAGTGCTGCCGGCCGCTCGCTCCCAGGAGCGGAGCGCAGCGGCTTAGCTAATCCTGCCTTCAGCGCCCCGATGAAGGCATGGGGCGAATCACTGGGGTTATGAGAACTCGTTCACTTCCTTTCTTGACACATGAGGAAATTAGATACAGGAAGTCTCCTGGGGTCAAAGAGCAAGTCTGTGTCAACATCAGGGCTGGAACACACCCTGATTCCCCCTCAACACACACACACACACACACACACACTCTTCTCTCTCTCTCTCTCTCTCTCTCTCTCTCTCTCTCTCTCTCTCTCTCTCTCTCACTCTCTAGCTGCTGTGTTTGGGCCATAGATTAAAAACGTCATTTTTGCCCCACTACCCTGTGTAATTGATCATAATCTGTTTTCTGTAAATCGGAATAATAGTGACTACTTTGTATGGTGCTCACATACAATAATGTACTTAATTTGTGTCATTGCCTTAACATATGTTTCTTCAGTCCCCATAACCCCCCCCATGAGGCAACGGCAGTGGTAGAAGGGCTCACCCCTTTTACAAGTGGGGATGCTGACGCTCGAGGGGTGGAGGGCTGGGTCCGAGGTTCCACCGAAGCAGCAGAGGCAGGATGTGAGTCCAGGCAGCCGGGCATCGGGAGCCTGCCTTCGCGTACCTACCCCAAACTGCCCGCAGACGGGGCTGGCCGTAGGGTACTCCTTTACTGGCTTGCCGGAGTTCTTAATCAGCTGCCGCCTCTATTGCCCCAGTGCGCCTTTCGGAGCTACGCTGACCCAGGAACAAACGTCTGTAATGAACCAGCGGTGCACGCTAACGGGCCATGTGGCAGCGTCGAGGAGAGCACCTGTCATGGCTCTCTTCTGTTTCCGTCCTCCCAGCGAGGTGTCGGAGCATCTGGACAGACCAGATCTTGGTCTGCGCCCCGGCCTAGCGCCGGCATGATGCCGCCTTGCATGAACCTGGCCGGGAGGAATCGGTGTTTTTTCCTAAGACAGTTTCACCGTTCCCAGCTCTAGCAGTGCTCTCCTCACTGGTGACAACGTAGGTCAACTGATGGCTGGTTTTTTTACACAGGTGCCTTAAGCCGACTTATGGCCTCTGTCCAAACTACTGGTGTCTGGTGTTTCCAGAACAGTTGCATATGAGTGACCTGTCTTCTCCCTGGAGCGGGGATGGGGACGGGCCCCACCCTCCTGGGGTGTCTTCCTGGGACACCATTGTTTGTGCTTTTTTCTCTCCTATGCCTGTAGATTTGAGATTGATCAGCTTCTTTCAATACGTAATCATGAACAAATAATTACTTGTTTTAATGGGCCCTCCAGTAGGGCCACGGCCCGCTCCTGTGTCTGACCTCTGGCTGACCTCTGTGCTGCGGGTGGTGCTGCCCCTTCCAGCCGGGCACCCTGACCCTGCCGAGGGTCAGTATCCAAGCTGGACCCGGGTTTGAGCCCGTGTCAGGAGGCCTGCACAGTCCGCACGCAGCCACTTGGGGAAGGAAGGGCGCTCAGCGTAAGGAGCACTTGGGGCCCAGGCCACATTCCCGTGTTCCCACGTTCCCGAGGCCTGCTGCCCAGCGGGCACACAACTAGAGGCGGCGTCTGAAGACGGACGTTCATGCTGAACGAGGGGTCATTGAGAACTCCGCACATTCCAGACACATTCGAGCAGCAGTGTGTCCCCCCAGGTGGCTGCCGCGGCCTCGTCGCGGGCGTCTGTCTGCGTTACTGCCGTAGCCGCCTTGGTAGGCCCCCTCCAGCCTCCAGTCACTGTGGCTCCAGGAATCAGCCCAAACCTGAAGATGTCGGGGGGCTGCCTGGAGTCCCTCAGGTGTGTGTAGGATGAAGGACACCCTTCGAGGGCTCACAGGGCCCTGCCTGAGCCGCCTCGCCTACCTCAGCCACGTCGCAGGCCCACCGGCTCGGGGGTCTGGGCTCCAGGCTCCAGGGAGGCCAATGCATTGCCTCCTGGCAGCCAACAGCTGAGCTTTGCGCCCTGGGCCTTGCACATCCCTTTTCTCTGAAGTGATCTTTCTCTGTCATTCCCCCGGGCTCCCTCAATCTAGTGCCCACCCACACGCCAGCCCTCAGGCGCGGCCCACCCCCCTGCCCCAGTCACCAAGCTGATCCTGGGACGCAGCATAAACATCACTCGTTTCCTTCGCACAGACTCGGAGGCCAGGCCGATGGGTTTGACTCCCAGCTCTGCCTTCTGCTGCTCTGTCCTCCGGACACATCCCCTCACCTCGCAGTGCCTCATCCCCCTCCTCTCGAAAATGGGGAGCCTATTCAATGTGCCTCACGGTGTCTCTGTGAGGGTCGAAGGAGCCAGTCCACACGGAGTGCTTAGAGCGCGTCTGCCCGCGTTGAATGCCACGGGGCTGTTTGCTTGTCTCTCAGGTTCTTGACTGTGCTCCTACGCCTCTCCCGTGAGTGCGAGGTCAGAGATGCACGGTCTCCCCGAAGGCTTGGTGTGGGCGCCAGCCCCCAGAGGAGGTGGAGGTGGCTGTAGGGTCCAGAAAGTGCACGTCAGGCGCAAATGCAGCTCAGGGCTCAGTGGGTCTTGGGGGAGCGGAGAGCCCACCATGCTGATCAGCCGCTGTGCTCGGTCTGGGCTTCCTGGAGCGGTGGCAGTGGCCCCTCCCCTCCCCAAGTGTTCAGGCTGTGTGAGGACGGGGGTGTTCTGAGCCCAGAAAAAGGGAGACTCGAGGCCCAGGGATGAACCTGAGTGGGGGCGGTGTTTTCCATCGCAGAGGCCAGCTCGCGGCCCTGCGTGGGGGGAGGGCCCAGAGACAGGCCCCCTGCCAGGGGCGTCGGGGAGGGAAGGGTGCTCCTCTGGGTCGGGGCCTAGGTGGCCGTTGCCACGTTGCTTGCTGCGGCCACGTTTTCCGGCCGGGGGACCCAGCCACTCCACGTGTCCTTGCTGCAGACACAGGGACCCGCCACATCCAGTGCCGTTGGGTCAGTGCGTCCCAGAGCAGCGCAGAGAGGCGGTTACTGAGGATTTGAAAAGGCGAGAAGAGGAAAAAAGCGAAACGCCATTCAGTTCGCCTTTCGGAGTGTTTGAAAGGAGACGGGAAAAAACAAAGCACGAGCCCCTCTGGGTCAGGTCTCGGGCCGAGGCCGTGGAGCCTTGCGGTCGACAGTGCTGGCTCCAGAGGCAGACGGTTCAGGTCCCAGTCCCACCTCTTAGGAGCTGTGTGACCGAGTGACCTCACCTCTCTCAGCCTTCGTTTCTCCTCCTGGTAACCAGCTGGCGATAACACGGGCTGGCCGATCATTCTCAGACGAGCCGGTGCGTGTCACGATGCCGCCAGCTCATGCCGGGCACGGCCCCAGCCCCCTGTCCAAGGTGCCTGGATTTGCCCTTAGTGTCTTCAGAAAGGTCAGACGCGGCCCTTGCCGTCTTGTAAACCCTGATGGGTCAGTTTTGAAGCTTCAAGTGCGGAGGCTGTGTGCAGAGGTGTCCGTAGCCGATGCACCTTGATCTTTCGGAGTTTCTTAGATTTTATTGCATGTGCCCGTCAGCAGGCAGGAGTCTAGGCCCCGTGGCCCAGTGAGGAGAAGCCGTCAGACCCCTCCCAGGCCCCCCGAGCTTTAATCGCTCCTGGTGGGGCGTTTGCTCCAGACGGTGGTCCCGCCTCGTGGACAGAATGACAAGCCCCGGGGAGAGAGGAAGCCGTGTTTATCTGAGCTGCGCAGCAGGCCCCCAGCCACACTTGATGGGCAGGCGGAAGGTCCTGCCAGTAGCTGCTTTCCGGAAAGCACCTCCGCCCCTCCCGCTGTGGGCGTTCTGTGAGCTTGGAGGGGCTCTGCTGGGCGGCCTGCAGTGACGTCCCCGCCTGGCGTTGAGGACGGTTGAGCTCCCAGAGGGGGTGTCCAGGGGCTGCTTCCTCGGTAGCAGTGGCCGGTGGAAGCCCCTCTCTCCAAGGCAAAGGCTCCGCCTGTGCCCCTGGCGCCGTTCTTGGGGGAAGGTGCCATGCGCAGCAGGTGCGGGGAGAAGGCCGCGTCCCTTCCGAGAGTCTCTCCTTTCTCCTTGTGGAGCAGTAGCTGGAGGCCAGTGCAGAAAAACTCCAACCTGAGCAGCTGCCGTAACTGAGGAAATTAAGTTGGGCAATTACTGTATTTTGCTGTGCGTCATGTGCACCCACGGTTTTGTGTGCGTTGTGCACGGGATTGTTATGCCCCTTATTATACCCGTGGTATGTAATCGTTACACCCATGTATAATACACATCCTTATTTTTCCCTCAAAAATTGGGGCAAAAAGGTGTGCATTATACACGACAAAATACAGTAGCCCCCTCAATAAGCTTTAAAAGTTCCTTTTCTCAGCTGGTGTTTTTCTGGGTACGTGTGAGTTCCAGTTTGAGTACTTCTGAGATGTCTGGATGTTTCGTGCTCACGTGACATGTGCCTGACTGTTTTCAAGGCCATATGGCACGTCATCCGTGAGTCGCTGGGACTTTGCTAGCAAATTTCTGTGACTGGGGTCCCCACGCTGAGAAAAATCCCCAGAAACCCGGTACGGGCGGGAAACGGAGGCGTGCGGCATGGGGTCAGCCCTGTGGCGGCGGCCTCTCCGGAGGACTCCGCGTCATCCTTGTCGACAAGGAAGACTGGGGTTTTGTTGCCATAGCTTCAGTGAAAAATTTGACCTCAGCTACAATAACATCCAGTTAGAAAGAAAGAACTAGCTAATCGGTTTTCTAAAATTAGTGTTCTCTAGTACATCAACCAGTAGGAACAGGGTATTTAATTAAATACTACACAAGGCTATGAAAGCCCAAGGGAATGCGGTCCTCGGCCTGCGGCGGGGAGGAGGGAGCCCTTAGTGGTCCTGGGCCAGCCTCTCGTGAGCTGGAAGAACTCTTCCTCCTCCCATTCCTGTTAGCGTTGGCTTTGTCATTGGATACTGGGAGTGAATGGGGAAGGCTGGCTGAGAGAGCGGGACAGGGCAGTCGGCGTGGTGTCCAGGTGTACCCTGCAGGGCACAGACCCGCCAAGCAGGACGACCTCGGCCGCATTTGATGTGATCTTGTCGTCGGCCTGGTGGGAAGGCCGGGCACGTGAAAATCATTTCTGGTCTGAAGCCTGGGCGTTTTTGAGCCTCCAGGTCCTCAGCGCGTGTCCCTTTGAAGCCTGAATGTGCGATTGAGGGGCCAGCACCTCCTCGCCAGTCCCCCGTTCCGACTTCTGAGCCCGGCTGGGTTTGCCTTCCCTCGCCCCTGGTGCATTAGTCACGGAGGCTGACCGGGCCCCAAGCCACCGTCCGTCTGCAGGTTACGTGGCTTACCCCCCAAGAACCCCTGCGGTAGCTCACCTTTTTGGAGGTGGCTGTAGTACCATTTCTGGAGCGGGGCAGGTTCCAGGGCATACAGTCAAGTCCCCAGCTGACGTTCTGTCTCCTTCGGCCACACCTGCCGTGGACGTGGTGGCGGTGTGACCGAGTGCAGCTCTTTGCCGGTCGGTTGCTGATCGTGCGTGTGGCTCAGGGATCCCGGGGCTTCCATGTCAGTTACATTTTGATAAATCCTCTTTGTTTCCCTTCTATGATTTCAGCTTTCATTCTTTTCTCTTCATCCTTTAATACAATTTGAAACGTGGGCTCTATTTCGGGGAATGAAGACTTTTCCATGTGAGTTTTTTTTTACTTTTTCACCATTGTGCACGTTTCTTTGTGGGCATCTGAACTATTGCAGGGGGAAGTCAGTCCTTGGCAAGACTGCGAGGAACGCAGTCCAGACGTCGCTGGGCTCCGTGAGCTCTAGACCGTCCACGAGGCCACGCCCCTGCGCGAAGGGAAAGCGGTCCCGCAGGCGAGGAACCTGCCCTCTCCCGAGGGGGGCGAGTGCGTCCGCCCTGCGGGGTCGTCCTTGGAGAGCGTGGAATCCTAGCCACCTTCTTCTTTGATGATCACGGTCGCCGTCTTTTCTTCAGGTCACTGGGCCCAAATTGTTTGAATTCATCTTACTAATAGCTTAAGGAAGACGCAGTTGGAGAGTTTGCTGGACAGCGGAAGTGGAAACTTGAGAGTTCGTCTGAGTGGCCGGCTTTCGTCACCCAGACGTGTTAGGCCCTGGCGTTGGTGAGGAGGCCGGACGTGTCAGGCTGGTGGGTCACGGCGTGCACTCGTTGGGACTAGACTCTGGGGACAGTCTACGTGAGCTGGTTTCGACAGCAGGCGTCTCATGGGCCCGGGCAGCCCTGGCTGAGCAGCTGAGCTGCCCAGAGGGCCGCCGCAGGGTCTGGGCCCTGGGGACCCTCCGCGGCCCCCGCCCCTCCCTCGCCCTCCCCTCCTCTCCCGCCCTTCCCTGCACTTCGGCAGCTGTGTGTTCTCCTCCGGCTCCCTCGGGACCAGCTCCTGCTGGGCTGTGGCAGTGAGTCGTGCAGTGTGGCCTGTCTCTCCGCCCCCTGGGAGAGTGTGGGTGGCACTGGCACCATCTGCACCCTCACTGCTTGGTGGCCCTGGCGAAGAAAACGGTCTGGTCATTTGCTTTCTTTGTGGCAACATTAACGACTGGTGGACCTTTCTTACATCTTTCTTCTTGGACCAGTTTTGTAAGTTGCATTTTTCTAGAGGTTTACCTGAGTCATCTAAGTTCTCAGACATAATATCCTCCTGTTATCTGGTTTGGTCCCTGCAGTTTGCTTAAGAATGCCCCCCCCCCAAACCGCCCCCGCCCATGACATCCAGTTTGTAATGCCCAGCACCTGTGTTTCCTCCTCGGGCACGAGGCACTTCACAGGTGTGACTGAGTTACGGACTGTGGAAGGGAGGATTGCGTCGGAATCCCAGGTGTGGCCCACGATCTGCTCTGCTCACAGAATCCGAGCTCTTAGGAGGCGGCTTCGGGAGGCGGCAACAGGTGGAGGGATGAGGCCAGGAGAGCAGGGAGCCGGTAAAGGCAGGGACGGGCCGCCCCCGCCCCCAGGTTTCCAGAAGAAGTGCAGCCCTGCCTTGATTTGAGACTTCATGACATAGGAGAACAGATCTGTGTTGCTTTCAGCCACTGCGTTTTTGGTAATTTGTTACGGCATCAACAGGACGACCGTAATGATGTCCCTACTGTTGTTTAGCGATGCAGTAAGTATGTAACACGTGTTTATTTGACACGTTTTTCTGTATTCTTAGTCTTCAAAGAAAGAGTTCGGCTTTATCGATCCTATTGCAGGTTGGTTTTGGAGTTCATTGGTTTCTGCCTTTGTTATTTTCTTCTACCTTGGATTTGTTCTGCTTTTTCTTTCCTATGCGCCCAAGTTGGGTGACGGAGCGTGGCCCTTCGCCCGGTGTGATGGGAGTGTCTGCAGCCGGCGGTTCCCTCCGAACGGCGCCTCGCTGTGCCCTCCGTATTGGACATTTCGCATTTCTTATCTTGCTGAGTTCTAGGTACTTTCTTACGTCAGCAATCACTTCTAATACCTATGAGTTACTTAGAAGTGTTTTATTTTTCGTTTGTTTGTGAGAGTTCCAGTTCCCTCTGTTTAAAGACTGTTTTATGACTTAGTTTTATGTTCGCCAGACAACATGATCTGTGTCCTATCAGATCCTTTAAAACTGGAAAGGCTTGTTTTGTGGCCTAGCACGCAACCAGTTTTTACACTTGTCCTGTCAGGCTTGGGAGAATGTGCCTTTCCAGCCTGGTGCGGTGCCCTCTGAGAGCTTGCTCGGTTTTGGCCTCTTGGCGGTAGAGGATCTGTTTGACTTATTAGCTGTTGAAAGGTGTTTGGGGTTTTGAAACTATTCTTTGTCCGATTATAGTGGTGATAATATAATGTATGTCTCATAGAACTGTATACCAAAGAAAAAAGTGCATTTTACTGTATGTAAAAATTTTTTAGGGTTTCAAAATTTCCAACTGTGAGAGTGGATTTGCAATTTTGGTTTGTAATTTTTAAGTGCTTTGGGGTTTTTTTTTTGTTTGTTTGTTTGTTTTTTTTTAGTTTCTAGTTTACTGAAATTATGTTAGTAAAGACTCACACTTGTAAAACTGTTCTAATCTCCTGGTGGCCTAAACATTTTATTATGTAGGGAACATTTTTTATGTTTTATGTCTTCTGTTAATAATATACTCACAGCAGTATTGTTTTATTTAGTATTTATGTAACTTTTTTTTTTTAGTATTTATATGTAACTCTTTCAAATTATCTGTCATTTCGTTTTAGGGATGTGTCTCATAAACTGCAAAAAACCAGATTCTTAAAACTACTTCAACCGTCTTCACCTATTAATTGGAATGTTTAGTGCATATACATCTGTTGTCATTACTGATGGCTTTGGAGATGTAAAGTCTTAGTTCATGTTTTTCTTTTTACCTTAATTTTCTGTATTTAAGTTTTATTGAAGGTTTTTTGTTCTCTATTCCATTCTTTTTTCTATTAGTTTGATTGTTATACTTTATATGTTTATTAGAGCAATTACCCTAGATATGTTAGCATGTGCATTTAATGGAGCCAAATACTGACCACTGTCATTGTTCTCTGCTCTCATACAAGGACCTCAGAGCACTTTAGTTCCTGTCACCCCCCTCAGTATATGCTCTTGGTGTTCATAATGTAAGTGCTTTTTAAAATTTTTATTTAAACTTGCATATTAGCTATGATTTTGTTTTATATTGTCATTCCTTTTATTGACTTACATATTAGTGAATATTTACTAGACCTTCCATCTAAGGTAATTCTCTTCCTGCTGCAAGAATATCCTGTAGAATTTAGAAGGTCTGTGAGTGGGCAGTTCTCTTACTTTGTTTGAAAATGATCGGGTTCGGGTCAAGGACTCCAAAGCCCAGTCTTTTGCTCCACGTCCTCAGGGTGTGGACTTTTCTTCTCCTGGTCTGGTCACCTCGTGGTAACAGAAGGGCTGCTGGGGCACCAGACATCCTGTTTGCATTCATGGCAACAATAAAGCAATGAGGGTCACATAACAAGCCCCTCCTTTGCTCTCTCTTTCATAAGACAACAAAAGCACATCCTCGTGTGCCCCGGGGTGTGCTTTCAGTTCCTCGGTCAGTATTGGCTTCCATGCTTACTCCTCGCTGCAAGGCATTTGGGAGGAGTGATGCTCTGTCTTTCGGCCTCTGTGTTTGGCAGCAGCGAGGAAGAGGGGCGTCGGGGGTGGTTTTGGGAGACAGAAGGGTCTGCCTATGGTGGTATGTTGATCGCACACACAGGCTCCGTTTGATTTTTCTTCTTGCGTCTCATTCTTACTGCTTTGATGATCGAATGGCCAAGTTGATTGTTGGCTTTTACCGACAGTAAATCATGTACCTGTCTCTAAGAACAGGCTTTTCCCAGTTGAAGTGAGCCATGAAGAGGCATCGCCAGCGGATGCACGCCACTGCGTGTGCTGACCAGGTGCCCGTCTCCACACGAATAGTGTGGCTGTTCGTGAGAGCGGGTCACGCCCCGAACGAGGGCCCCTTGGTTCGTGTCACTGGGTTGCGTGGGAGCAGCGTGCCCGCAGTGAGTGCCTGCCTGCCGGCTGTCTGTCTCCTCGCTGGGCCGGGCAAGCGGGGCCGGGGAAGGGACTGTGCTTCCTCCCCACTGGGTTTGCCGACAGATCTGGGGCCCGCCGGGCCGGCCCGGCCCAGTTTTCCTTGAAGGTCCCTGCCCACGGGCAGAGGGAAGCGACAGTTCTAGACTTGCCGTCTGTCATCCCTCTTGTGCGACGGTGACATCGGAGGGCCACCTGTGAGCTTACTCTGAGGTGTGCTTTCCTTGGACCAGCTCTGTACGAACCAGAGCTCGCTTGCAACATTCAGAGCAGTTCAGCTAATAACTTTCATCCTCAACAAGATGAAGCCCGGGGGGGAAACCTGAATAAATTAGATTACCTACTTTAAATTTCATTTTTTCCCCCTTTTCATCCTAAGGGGGAAGCAGTTCTTCCCAGCAAGTGGCAGGGAAGCCTGCACGTTCTTACTCCCACCCCCGGTGCCCACGCGTGGCGGCTGCGTGCGGCACAGGAGGGACTTGGGCTCTGTGGGAACCTGTGCGGGGTTCGCGTCCTGGCTGGTGAGTGACATTGGGCAACGTGTCCTTAACCTTCCCGGGTCTTGTTTGGCTCGTGAGTAAAATGGGAGCAGCAACCTTCGGGAGCTCGGAGGACCGCAGGATATAAAACATCGCCTTGGAGCAGGGCCCCGTCCATTGTAAACACGCGGTCCCTGCTCAGCATAGTCACTGTCAGGACGACAGCTCTGTCCTCGTGAACTCACTTGGGCTTCAGAAGCCCAGCGGGGAGGGCTTCTCCGTCTCTTCGAAAGGCCGGAGCCGGCTCGTCCCGAGCCGCCCTAAGAGGGCGCGGATGGGGATCCTGGGGCGCAGGGGGCGAGAGCGGTGTCCCCTCGGGCCTTCGTTAAGTTTGTCACTAGATCCTCTTCTCAGCCCTGCGCAGTCGGTGGGCTGTGACCGGGTTCTGGCTGAGGCAAGATGGCCTTCCAGGCTGTGAAGCCTGCGCCAGCTCTGAGTCCCAGGGCCAGGCTGGAGCTCCCGGCCCACGCGGGCTCGGCCCTCAGCGCCCCCTGTTGGAAAGCGGGGCGCCCCCTCTCGTTGTTCCTTCTCCAGCGTCATCGCGTACAAAGGCTGTGCGTCTGTCCTCTGTGTGGGCAGATGGTTTCGTGGCAGAGGGGAGGGAGCTGCTTCAAGTCAACATGATGAACCGGCATGAGAGCTCGGACCGTGCTGTGTCCTGCGGCGAGCCCTGGAGTGGGTGCCGCCGGAAGGAGGGCAGGCGGGCCGGGTGGACGGGCGCGAGACGGCTGCGTCCAAGCGTCCAGCACACAGCCCAGTGCAGGAGGCCCGGGCCCCAGCCTCTGCCTTGGCCCGGACCTGCGGTGTGGCCGCGGGCGATGCTTGGACGTGTCAGGGCCTTCTCTCCGCCTGCTCTTGGGTGTCTGTCCCATGCAAGGCCCGGCGAGGCACAATTTGTGTCACATGTTTATAGCCTCTTAAACCCCTCGGGTCCCCTTCGCATCTCTGATGACGTTTAATCTGTTTTATGAAAGATTAGGTCTAACATTTTGTTCTTGCCTCTCAGTTGTCAGAAATATAACGATCCCTCAAATTTATCTCCTGCACTTACTCCTATGAATAAACACCGTGTATGCGTTACCTTAAACCACTGGGCTAAGCAGTTGTCACAGTATCTAAACAGCTGTCACTTGTATTATTGCTTCTGGGTGCCCCGCCTCTTTCCCCAGAGAGGCCGTGAGCCTGCGTCTCACAGTGGCACCGTGGGCCACGGCGTCCAAGGACTTTCGCGTGTCCCGGGCAGGGAGGTGTGGCTGTGATATGAAGACTCTCTTTGCCGTTCGCCGCATGTGAACACCTTTGGAGCTCAGCAACTGAGACTGTGAAACAGCATCTCTGTCACGAACACTGGTTGGTGGCGCAGCTCGTCACCCACGGCAACAGCCCCTCTCAGCCCCTTCCTGTCAGCTGCCCTTGGGCGGTAAGTTGGCCCCCGAGGCTGAGGGGTAGCTTCAGGTGCGCCAGGCGGGACAGGAAGCCAGCGGTGTCTCAGCAAGAGGGCCTTGGGTATCACTGAGATCATTTTATTTTACTCCCTTCAGTACACATTTTCTCTGCCCCCAGAGCAACAGGCGTGGCTCTGTGACTGAGCCGCCCGCTTCCTCGCTTCCCGGTGGGATTTCTAGCCCCGCCCTCCTTCCACTCCAGCGCGGTCAGGCCTGCGGGGGGCGGCGGGGGGGTGCCACGGGGAAGCGCTGGCCCAGGGGTCTTAGAACACGTCCTTTGGTTATGCTTGGGAGCAGCGCCTGTCCCCGCAGATGCTCAGGTGTGCTGCTGGTCGTGGATGGAATTAAGACGACCTCAGTCAGACCCTGAATGTGGGAAGGCATTGCCAAGGGGAAGCTGCGCTGGCGTTAAGAGCGGTGCCGTTGAGTGGGGTCAGTGAATGGAGAGGCCTGACTCGGGCGGTGCCCGCCTGCGCTGCCCCGCCGTCCAGCGCCCAGTGGGGCTGGGTCCGCAGGCTCTCCCTTCCCAGCCACGTTACCCACGAGCTTGTGGGGGAAGAGGGGCCCGCACGGGTGTGGGCCTGGGAGAGTCCTGTCCCCATCATGTCCCTGTGGCATGCACTCGGGTGTGGGCCTCAAGTTTCGCCGCCGGTCAGCGTCCCTCACGTGGAATATAACCCTCAGCAGCTCCCCGGAGCCTGTGTGCCTGCGCAGGAACGTCCCGGCGGCGCAGAACGAGCCCGTGGTCCTGGGGCTCGGCGGGGTGCCTGTGGCCCCTCTGCTGGTCGCCTCACCCCTCGCAAGGTGACAGGAAGGGCATGCCATTGGGAGGAGAGGGATCGGGAAGGTCTCCTGTTAAGGCTGAATTTTGGGCTGTGGGCTGAGGGATCTTTTAATCTAGAAGCACCTCGTAGAGCCCCGCCCTCTCTGTCGGTGGGGAAGCCGGTCTCCAGGGTGGATTTGCACCGTGCACTTGGAGTGCACTTGGAGCGAGACTGTCCGGAGTCTCACGTGACCTGTCAGCCCTGTTAAAAAACCTGGGTGATTAGCTCTCCCTCCTCAGCAGAAAGCGACTTCTCCAAACAGACCTGCGGTGTGTTCTCAGGTTACGGAGGAATCACTTTTCAGGACAGCACAGCTCACTTTGTCCTTGGTCACAGAGGGCAGGTCACACCGAGCACTCTGAGTGGTCAGGTGAGCCCTCTGGCTTTTCGGAGTTTTAGAATTCTGGGTTAATGGTGGTGTTAAGACACGCACAGTAACAGCCTCCGAATGTAAAGTTAGTCTGTAAAATTAAATATGGCACATTGCTTTCTCGTTATAGACAAATGCACTCACAGGGCCGATTAGTAATTAATCATCCTTTCCATTGTCTCACAAGAACATTTGAATCGAAGTCCTAGCTAAAACATCCAGGCTTACCCAGGCTGCTGGAGGCAGAAGGGCTCGGAGTCATTTTTTTTCTCTTGCAAAAAAATAAAAAAATAAAGGGCTTCCAAGCTGCTAAACTCCTGCCAACATCCCTGCGAAGGAAGCGTTGAGGTGCTGTGTTCATTTCTCACATGTGTCTCTCCGGAAGCTTGAGGTGATTTCCTCCCCCGCCCCCAACACGGGGCCATCCGGTGTCACTGACCAGATCTCGCCCACATGTATTTGATGTGTGCGCCGTGGAAGTGTGGGGACACTGCCCTGGCTAGTGTGGGGGGCAGGGGGCTCCTCTGGGCACAGACAGGGACCTGCAGGCACCCTGTGGTCTCGTCTCCTGCTCACCCTTCTTCCCGAATCCCGGACTGCGGGGCAGGAATGCGTTGCCAGTGTTGCCTGCCCTTTCTTGCTCTTGGCCATTCCTTTGCCTTTTCCCCAGGGGGTGGGTCTAGGCTGTGGTCCACACTGTGCAGCACTTGGAGGAGGGAGGAGGGAGGAGGGAGGAGGGAGGGACAGGGATTTTCCTACTAACTCTGGAGCTGACGGTGCCGTATTTCCCCGTCCCCGAGGAAGCCAGGCACAGCTTTCTTCTCAGACGACCCCTCAGTGCCCCTGTTTGCTTTGGAGGGGCGTCTCTGCCGATGAAGTCAGCATCTGCAGCGTTTCCCCTGCGTCCAGCTCGCTGCAGTGACAGCGATCACCTGTGGCTGCGTCTGCTAGCCCGCGCAGGGAGCGCACGGGCGCCCACGCCCGGGGGAGAGCTGTATGCTGGGGGGCTTGGTTTCTTGCTATTAAAAACTCCCCAGGCCCCCAGGACTCCCTGAGCAGGGCCCTGTGGGAGGTTTCTGGTACCTGTGCCGGGCGGACCCTGCCCCCTTCCTTCGCGCAGTAAGGGCACACTGCGCAGCCGCCCAGCGGACAGTGGAAGGGCACCGGCATGTGCGTCCGCAGTACCCGGCGGCCGGCCCGCCCAACGCCGCACCCGCATCTCCCCGACGAGGTTGTGGCGGTGATTTTATTGGCTGCTTCACAGAAATCACTTAGGGCCTGGTAGATAAAAAATGACTGAGTTATTGCCCCCCTGGTGCCTCGCACATAGTAAATGCTTCTAAACTGGCTTAAAAAAAAAAACCAACCAAGAAAACCCAAAACCCAGTTCCCTGAGCGCACGATTAGACCCGTGTTTTTGTGCTGTCTTCCGTGCACGGTGCAGGCAGTGGGCTCGTCGCTGTGGGCCTGTGGAAGTGAAAAGGAAATGCTCTTGCGGGAGGGGAGGTGGCTCCGGCGGGGACCAGCGTGGCTGGAGGAAAGGACGAAGCAGAGGACAGACCAGTGCTGTCGGCTTCCGCGGCGGCGGGGTGGGGGGGGGCATGCCGGGCTGCGGGCTCCGTGCACGTGGTAGCGGGTGGGGGGCAGGGGGCCTTTGAGGGTGCGGTCCCCGCTGTGGCCTCTCTCGGCCGAGGTTTGGAGTCACCGACGGGCGGTGGGGACGCCCCTCTTCTGCGGCCTGTGTGTGTGTCGATCACATTCCGGTCTTGGTCTTCATGTAACAGCCACAGGAAGGAAGGAAGGAAGAAAAAGCCAGTAAGAAGAGCAGCTGGAACCTAGAAGGAGACGGTGGGGGGAACGGAGCTCTCTCCCCCGCCCTCTCCCCCGCGAAGGGAGCCGAGGGTGAGATGTGACTCATGCGACGATGCCGAAGTGTTTCCTTGGAAAACGCTGCCTCCGAGAGCGTCAGTGTGGGGGGCTTTCAATGAGGACGGGTCTTTCAAGTCCCTCGGCGTTGCCAAGAACTGCCTGTGCCACTTACCTAGCGAGCTGGTTTTGTGTCTCCATTACAAGGGCTTGAGTAGGTGTTTCAGGGTTGGTGCCGGTCCTTGCTTATGACCCAAGGTCGGACCAGAGCGAGCCCCTGACCTGGACCCGCGTGTTCTCATTCAGCAAGCAGTTCCCACCTCCGTGCTGGTTTTGCACCGTGTGCTGTTCAAGGTGGGGCGGAGAGAAGTGGCCCATGTGCCGTGCCCTTCAGAGCTTCTAAAGGCCAATGGCGTTTTGGGGGCATGAGCGTAGTGACTTGGTGTTTTTGGTGCCCGCTGTGACCCAGGCCTCTCGTTGAGGCCGGTCACTTACAGTGCGGCTCGCTGGCGGGCTGGGCAGGCGGGTGAGGCTGTCCAGAGGCAGGAAGCCAGGTGGGAAGGAGCAGGGGGGAGGAGGTAGGTCTCATCGTGAGGGCAGGGGGACGGCGGGGGTTGGGCCACTCAGCCGTGACCGAGAATCCTAGCAGGTGTCAATGACAGAAGGGGTCTCTCTCAGCGGTCATGGGGCAGATGATCGGAACGTGACTCTGGGTTTCAAAACAGCAGTGTCTCGTCTTCCTGCTTGTGGGTAGATTAATTGGGTTACACGAGTGTGTGTCTCTGAGCGATGGAATAAATACATTTCTGATGACAACCCAGAGAAAAGGCAAACATGGCAATAGAGAGGCTGTTGCTCATCTATCAATCGATAAAGCAAGTCTCTTCAGTAGGAGCGCAGGGCAGCCGTGTGGGGGCGGGGCGTGAAGACAGACCCGCTGCTGAGAGCAGGATGTCTCCATCTGGCACCGGCTGTGCTTCCGACACAGCGTGCCCTGTTCCATAGGGTGTCTCGTAAATACGGAGCGGGGGGCGTGCTGGGAACACAGGGTTTTATTTAGAGCGCGCCAGCACCCTGTCATCGAATCAGGGCATCCAGGAGGCTGGACTAACTCGGAGGGGTCACTCGATGCCGTCATCCCCGACTCCCCCGCCGTTGAAGATGCGGACGCTGCGCTTGAGTGATTGGCGAGCGTGGCGCCTCGGCCAAGGTGGTGCAGCCGGTTGTGGCAGAGACGGGGCCAGAATCCAGGCCTGCAGAGGAGGCTGATCGTTCTCGGCTCCTGGCTCTGGATCTTTCCAGAATGTTTCCTATGCAGAGGGACGCATATAAATGTACATAAAATTGTACACTTTTGTGAGTTTTCTTAAACCTGTAGTTATTTTTCTGCAATTCGCTTTTTTTACCCGACAGTACTTTTTTAAAGCCATTTTTAATAAAAGCCTCTAGTTCTTTTGAACTGTTGAGGATTATTCCACAGTATAAATACGCCAGAGTGTGCATAGCCGTTCTCTGAATGATAAACATGCGTTGTTCATTTTTTTATAAAACTGACGTGAGCAATACTGTAGTTTGTTTATCCAAAACTCGAATAGCCCCTACCTTGTGCCAGATACTATACAAATATTAACGCGTTGAATCCCTGTAACTGCCAAACGAGGTTTATCTGTCTTACAGGTGAAGAAACTGAGACAGGAAAGAACTTAAATAATTAGCTCAGTGCCCAGTGTCCCGGAGCCAGGACAGGAAGCCTGTGCTCTTGGCGCCCACCCTGGGGCGCACTCCGTTGGGGACCCCTCACCGCCGCGCCCCCACATGTAGGCATTCCTGCCTGGTGGGTGGCGTGGAAAGGGACTCGTCAGAGAAACTTGTTCGTGGGGAAGTGGCCGATCATTCAGACACACGCTGGCCCCTGAGTGTTGGTGGCGCGTCAGGGACCCGCCGTGACTGAAGCAGAGGCGGCCAAGCGCCTCGTCCGCTCCTCTGCGCTCGGCGCCTGGTACGGCAAGGGCTCTATGGCCCCCGATCGTCCACGTGGCTCTTCCTTTCTTCATTCCGCTTCATCGAGATACGACCACCGCGTAGCGCTGTGGGACTTGGGGCGTGTGGCATGTTGATCGCAAATTTGTGCATTGCAGGGTGATGATGGCGCAAGCCTTGGCTGCCACCTGCACCGCGTTCCACAAGGATCTTTTCTCTCTTGTGGGGGGAGCCCTTAACACTTCCTCTCTCAGCAGCTTTCCAGCGTATGGCCCAGTATGGGGAACTGCAGTCGCCCCGCTCTGCGCGAGCGCCACAACATTTGTTCCATGTATTCTTACACTAGAAGTTCGTATTCTTGGAGCACCCCCTGCCCCGCCTTAGCCCCCAGCAACCACCGTTCACGTCTCTATTCCTATGGGTCAGGGTTCTTAGGTCCCACATATAAGGGACGGCATACAGTGTTTGTCTTTCTGACTGACTTAGCTGTGTGCCTTCAAGGTCCACGCGTGTTATCCCAAACGGCTGTCCTCCTTTCCCATGGCTGAACAATACTCCAGGATATGGACCCCCAGTGTGTGTGTGTGGGGGGGGTGCCCATCTCGAGCCATCGGTGGGCACTTTGGTGGCTTCCACATCTTGGCTAAAGCTTTGATTGGACTTCTAAACAGTATCTGTGGCTTTCTAACTTAAACGTGTTATGTTTCTCTTGCATTTGGAATTACACGAACAGAGTAGAGGAATCCTGTGTGAGCTTTCTCTTTCCTTCAGAGTCGGGTTTTGGACAGCGCTGCATTTGCCTAGGGACTGTGTGTGTGTGTGTGTGTGTGTGTGTGTGTGTGTGTGTGTGTGCTTTGTTTTCATGCACAGCTTTGGATTGTGACATTCCTGGTTTAGTTTGAATGACTTAAGGATTTTTTTTATTTTCGAATGTGAGATAAAAGAACATGCACGATAGGACCTGCCGGTAGTTGTTTTAAAATGCAAACAGGTAACTGTGTTTTCAGGATTCAGTGCTTGTGGCTCATGAATGGCTGTTTCTCTTCATGGGGTGGTTTAGAAAAGTGGAATCGAATAGCTCCTAGGCCGTTGACATTATTCAGTTTTTTTTTAATGCTTGTTCATTTTCCAAACATGTGAAAGGGTGGAATTTAGATCCATCTGATCAAAATATCTTCATACTGTAAAAAAAAAAAATTCTTAATTTCTATTTAATACCAACAATAGTTAGATAGCAACGTTAAGTTGCAACAAGTAGCTTTGCATTAGGGATTGTAATAGTCCCCAGTTTTATTAAAAGCTGGTCTGGTAGTAACCAGAGGATTTTTTTTTCAGCTGATTTTGGGGGGGGTGGGAAACAAAAACAACCCATAACTGAGTGGGTGAAGCAATTGGACTAATTATTTAAGCTGAGATTACTTAGGAGCAGTTATCTGACATGTTTACATTACACTGAGCAAATTGTTTATAGTCGGGATCATTAAACATGCATCACCCATATCTTAGGTTTTATGTTTGCCAGCCCTGTGCGTGGAGACTTTCCAGAACCACGTAACTGTACCAGCCAGCGAACCCCTTGAATAAACTGCCGGACTTTGCACCTAGCTGAAAACAGTGTGCCTTCGAAGGTGGGGCTTGTTCATTCTTTCATTCAAAAAACCCCATAAAATCAGGACCTGCGGTGCCCTGCACACTGGGCGGAGCCCGGGAGATGCAGCCCGAGACAGGGGGGCCTCTGCCCTCGGGACCTGCGTCCTGGTGGCCAGGCCAACGCCAAGCAGGGACGCATCAGATGCCAGACAGGGTGCCTCAGGGAGGGACGCGTGCCGCGCGGAGTGGGAAACAAGGTGCGAGGACGCGGGCAGAGGGCCCTCGCCATCCAGGGGCCCTAGCGGCTCCCACGCGGGGAGCGGGCCTCCCTGGGCAGGTGCGGACGCGGACTGTGTGCCTGGCTTGCTAAGCCACGTGGTGCTGAAGTGCCCCGAAGTGCTACTGGGTCGCTGGAGCCAGGGCCACTTAGCTGTGGGACCCTCCCGCGCCCCCTCCCGCGCCCCCTCCCCCACCGTGCTTTCTGTCTCTGGCAAAGGGAGAGGCCGTCCTGGATGTGCTTGTTCCAGGTGAGTCTACAGGCCGATGCTCAGCCTGCTGAGACCGGGAGGGGGCGGGGGGGGGGCGGGATTCCTCGTGGTTTGCGGAGCTCGCTGGGGCTGCCTTCAGAAAGCACCGCGGACCGGCCGCCCCCTGAAAGCTGCGGGGAAGGATCGGCCCCGGTGTCCCTCCCCCAACTCCGGGTGATCGCTGGGAACCTGTGCTGCTCCTTAGCTTTGTCTGCCTCGCCCCGATCTTGGCCTTCACCTTCGCGTGGCGTTCTCCACACACACGCATCGTGTGCCCAAATAGCCCCTCTCTCATTGGATCGGCCACCGTCCCCCCCTCCCCCCCATGACCTCCTCTTACCTAGTAACAACTGCGGTGGCCCTGTTTCCAAAGAAGGACCCAGTGAGAGTTCCTGAGGGTTAGGGTGTCAGCCTGAGTCTTGGGTCGGGGGGGTGCAGGTCCGTCCATGACAGGTGTATGTGATTTGGCTCAATTCTGTGTCCCTCACGTGGACCCATGGGCAGGGCCTGTGAATTTCCTGATGCTGTTAACACGCTTTTCACCTCGGATCCCTGGATGTGCAGCCCAGCCCCCCATCCCTGCCCAGGGTATACCAACTAGTGTTTGCAGAGCCCTTTGTGGGCACTGGGCTCCCGGGCGGAGCTCCTGACAGGTGTTACGTAGCAGAATCCGCCCCAGCGCCTTCTGGGCGGTTCTGTCATGAGCCTCGCTCACGCCTGGGGGAGCCGAGGCTCTGTCCGCGGGTGCCTCCGGCCAGCTCCCATGTCAGCTCCGGCTGCAGGACTGTCTCCACGTGGGCTTGAAGCCGCTGGCCCACAGTCGCCACTGGCAGCGCCTCTAGGTCAGGGGCTGCTTATCACTGGGTGGCCCCTTGCCTTCCACGGTGTGCACCCTGGCTGGCCTGTGCCTCCCCGGTCTTTGTCCTTAAAGGGCCCGGGTCACTGTGGAGCCATCAGTCCTGTGAGGATTAATTCGTTAATATTTGGGAAGCACTTTGAAGATGAAAAGCTCACGAACATGAAGTCAAATTAAATTTTGTCTCCTGCTGCCAAGAATTAAACAGTGTCTCCTCTCCTGCGTGGAAGCGGGAGCGCGCGTGTCCCCAGGAGCGGGCAGCGTTGGCTGCGGCTCTCTCTGACCCGCGATCGGGCCCTGCGGACTGGGGCGGGGGGGGGGCTCTGCTAGGTAGAAATGGGATTGCCTTCAAAACAGGGTTTAAGTTTTAATGCGTGGGGAATTCAGTTACGCGCCGCCCCAGAAATTCAGAGACGTGTGCAAAGGTCCTTCCGAAAGGGGTTCCAGGTGTGACCAAGTGTGGTGACACCAGAACAGGGGTGTCGAAGCTCTGCACCGCAGGCGGCCATTTTTCCACGTCGCCCCTTCAGGGGTGTAAGCACCACGATGCTGGCTCCACCTTGGCTGTCGCTCCTCCTGGTGGCCGCGTCCCTGGGAGCTGCGACGACGTGTCCACAAGTGAACGTCATAAAAGGGTGTTGGGAACGGGGGAGGAGATGAATTCACAGGACAAGGAAATGAAGAGATCACGCCGTGCACAAATCAGGGAGCCAGATGAAGAGCAGAGTTGGAAACAGGCTTGGGTGGGAGAGGCTGCCTTCTTTCCCTCCTCCTGTTGGGTAGATCCTCAGGGCCCTTCCCGCTGCTTGCAAGGTGAACAGGTGCTTTTCAAAAAGACCGTCTCTTTGATGAGCCCTGACTGTGCGCTGCGCCATTGTTTGTGGCACAAGACGCCATCCTGGGATGTGTTGACCTGTACTCCAGTCTGCCCCCGCCCCCTGCCCCCTGCCCCCTGCCCCGAGCAAGAAAGCCTGTCGACTTCTGCTAGAGCCTCAGCTCTGCGTGAGCAGGTGAGGGAGGCCGGGCGCTCGGTGGGCAGAGCCCGGGCAGGGCCAGGAGTGGGAGGAGTGGCTCCAGCGCCGGGCCCGAGGGCCAGGCGGACATGCGCTGCAGACGCTCCGTGCACACTCCTACCGCCCCGACCTGATGCACCTGCCGCCCCTGCCATGTTTCACCCCCCAGCACCCACCTTCTCGCTCTAAAAATAACAATAAAACAAACAGCACACTGATGACAGCGTCCGGGGTGGCTGGTGGCGTGGAGGGCGCATGCTGACGAGGGGCGGGTCTTGGGCTGAGGAGGCCTCAGGTGGGCGTGGGCGTGGGCATGGGCAGCACAGAGAGATGGTGACCAGGCCGGAAAGGCACCTGAGCAAAGGGGGCAGAACCTGCAGAATCCAGGCAGGCGGCGGGCGGGCGGGCCCCGGGCCAGGCCGGTGGCCCCAGGTGGGTCTGGAGAGACGGACGAGGGCTGGGTGGGTGGGCAGGCTCTTCCGCGCGCTCTGCCAGGCCTGTGAGCTGGACCGGGCGGGGTCCAAGGGCGCCAGGAAGACCTCTAAGCTGGAAGGAAGGGGATCAAAAAAGCATTCAGTTTGGCTTTTAATAAAAAAAGCTGTTTCTGGTGATAGCATGGAAGGTCTGTTTCCTTACATCCAGTCTTTCATATAAAACTAAAAATTTGACATTTTAGTCTCTAGCATTGTAACTCTAGCGTATAAATATATGTCTAACAGTGTAACAATATAACATAACAATACTTTCATAAATATTTATTTTAATTTTACATATTTTTAAGCAAGCTCTGTTTTAGGTTTCCGTAAATGAGGTCATTTTTGTGCCCTCCTCTGCTATGGAAAGACGACTCTTGAGTGTGAAAGAACTAAACTTTCTTGGTGAGAACTGTGAGCCGAAGGGTCTTAAGCTCGGTGCTGCAGCGCTTTTCTTCGGTGTCTCATTGGCGATCCCGGAATCCGGGGCCCCCGCATGCCCCCCCCCCCGTGGCCATGTGTGTGGCCGCGCGTGTGGCCAGCGCAGTGAAGCGGGCACTTCATGGCGGTGTTGCAGAGGGGGCGTGAGTGTTTGGTATCAATGGACGCGGCATGGGAGTTGCATAGTTCTGGAAACCGGTTTTTAACCTTAAACTTTGTCCACGTTGAACTCTAGAATAACTGGTTTTGGAAGACCAGCTGTTGCATGCGGTCACGCAAATGTAATTCCGTTCTGTTCGAATGGCTGTTAAGGCTCTGCAGACAATTACATTCGGGTCCCAGGAAAGAACTTCCTGTGGGAGTTTAATATTTTTAAGCTCTTGGCGGACTGAGGGCTGGAATTCTCTGAAGCGGTCTGCTGCAGGAGTCCCACGTATGGGGTTATGTAACAGCGAAGGGGTTATGTTCTATTGCTGTTCATTTCCTCTCTTTTCCCAGCTGGACAGTTGAGCTCCCTCTCTATGCGGAGCCTGCGCGCATTCCCGCTCCGGCCTTGGGGCTTCCTGTTTAACCACGCAGCGCAAGTGCAGCTGCTGAGGGAAGGCGGCGAGGTTTCAAACCTGCTCAGCGGCGAATGGGGCACTCTTGGTCTCGCTGCTTCCCTGAGCCTCGTGATGCTGTCAAATCCAGCGTGCAGGCTACTGCAACACCGGCTTCTACGTCTTAGGAACTGCCGCGGTGCCCCTGCGACAGCCCTCTGTGCACGATCCCGGGTGATCCAGGGGAAGCCTCTGTGAGGCTCTGCCGACCTGAGTCCCTGTCGCATCCCCCTCTGAGTGCGGCTTGGGAACCGGTGTGCACCGTGCCCTGCCAGGACCCGCGGACCCGCGTGGCCGCTCCCTGGAGGTGAATGCTGGTGTGGAGCCGAAAGAGAGGACTGTTGTCCTGAGCAAGGAGAGACGGGTGCCTGAGGTTTTAACCGCCTGCGTGGCACCTGGTGCTGGAAGTCTGAATGCCTGACAGCCTTCCACGTTATTTTGTTGGTTGGTTGGTTGGTTGGTTGGTCTGCTTTATTTCACAATGTCTTCAGGGACAGCTCATTCTGCAGTAGTCGGGTTAGCCAGGTCTTGCATCATCTAGATACTTTTGAAACCCCCTTTTTGCTCTGTCAGTTACATTGACCACGCCCACGTCGGGGGTCCCTGAGGTCTGCTGACAGGCGGTGGGTGGGCCACGGTGGGGTGCGTGCACTGGGTGACTGGTCCCTGGCTCCCAGCAGTCACAGCGGCAGCCGCGCCAGGGCGCCGACCCCTCGGCGCAAGCCCAGGAAGCCTCGCCTTGCGTGGTGCCTGCTGACCGAACAGCATTGCTCAGAGCCCGGGGTCAGGAGGCAGAGCAGATGGCCAGCACGCAGGAGGGCGCTGCAGAGCTCCAGGGCGGAAGCCCGCTCGGCGGGCTGGCGGGCTGGCGGGCTGGCGGGCTGGTGGGCTGGCGGGCTGGCGGGCTGGGTACTTACCGTGCACACACCGGGCGAGCTCACGGGGGCGTTAGAAAGCCCGGGACACTCAGGTCTCCCTGGGGTGGCTGGTCGAGGCTTTGAAGCCATCCGCTGGACCGTGAGAGCCTGCGCGCCTGCTCTGGTTTCTGTTCCTCTCTGTTTCTTTCCTCTTGCTCGCGACCCAGTGCGGCACCTCCGTCCCAAATCTGTGTGGCAGTTTCAGTGCAAGCGCCCACCCCATCTCACTGTCTGCGCCCGCCCGTCCCAAATTCATGGCCCCGGACCCCAGCGCAGGGATCTGGGACTCTCCGTCCCCTCTTCGTGCCCCCAGGGCTGCGTCCTCAGACTTCCTCTCTCTCCTGTCCGTCCCTTCCTGGTCGGGCCCAGGCCCACGCTCACGCTGCCAACGCGCGCGTTTCTCTCCGCAGCCCCTGGACTCCGGGCTCACCTCCCTACACCCGGGACCGCTTCCCTCCACTTGGATGTACCCCAGGGGCGCCTCTGACCTGGACCCGTACCTGGTCACGTTCCCTCTGACACCTGCCCTCCCAGGCCCTCCCCAGCCCATGGCAGCTCCCGTTTCCTTCTCCTTAACCCTGGGGAGGTTGCAGCCGATCAAAAGATACAAACTTTTCTTAAGCCCCAGAGTCTTTGTTTGGTTATACGTTTTAAAATTATACCCATACCCTTTGATTCTAATTCAGTTTGTTTGTTACAAAAGAAAACACATTTGCAGCCGAGATGTGATACAGAAGGAAGGAAAAGGGATCTCAAAAGTCTTGCTAATGAGGAGGCTCCTACTTTCATGTACAAATACCTTCCACACAATAGGTACTTACCTTGGCCCTAAATGTGAGTTTTATTTTTTATGGTGGGGAAAACAACTCCACTCAACATAAAATGTACCATCTCAGCTGTTTTCAAGTATGCTGTTGAGGAACGTTCCGCATATTCACGTTGCTGTGAAGCAGGCCCTCAGGGCTGTCCCGCTTTGCAGATCTGGACCCGCGCGCCCCCTGAACAAGGACGGCTCCCCTCCCCCACGCCCGGTGGCCGCCGTTCTGCTTCTCTTTCTGTGGATTTGACTGCTTGATACGTTTCATACACGCAGACTCCGATAGTCCTTGCGTCTCTGCAACGGGCTTACTTCACTTAATGTCCTCAGCGCTCTTCCGTGCGGCAGCGTGTGGCTGGAATCTCTTCCTTTTAAAGGCTGAATAATGGTCCATTGTGTGGTGTCCTTATATTTTGTTTGTCCGTTCATCCGCGCCCAGACATTGGGTGGCTCTCGCCTCTTGGGTGCTGGGCCGAGGGCTCCGTGGACCTGAGTGTGCAGACGTCTCTGTCAGGGTTTGTGGAAACATCCCCAGACGTGGGCTCGTTGGATCGAGCACGTGGTAGTTCCATTTTTAACGTGTGGAAGAACCTCCCTACTGCGTCTGCTCCATTTGACATCTCCACCAACAGTGTACGAGGGCCCCCGCTTCTTCACACGGTGACTCCTTTATTCGTTTAGACGGGATTGCTGTTGGAGTCCATCCACAAATTCTCCTGATTTCCCTTCCGCACGTATCCCCCACGGGTGACGGCTCGTCCGTCCATCATCGCCTCCCTTTTCCTGTGGGCCATTGGCCTCGTCCGGGCCACTGCAGGAGGCTTCTCCCTGATCCCCAGAGCAACCAAAATGACTGTTTAAAACACAAGCCAGATCTTACCACTGCCCGCTCAGAACCTTCTGATGTCTGCCTTCATGGCGAGGGTGAAATGCAGAGTCTCTCGCTTGGTGTAGAATGTCCCAAAATCTTCATGCCATTTGCTCACACAGCTTTAGACACACTGACCTCCTGCTGTGCCTTAAACATACTGAGGTCGTGACCTGCCCCAGGACCGTTGCACTTGATGCACCCCTGTCTGGTGGATTATTCATAGACTTTTGTTTGCTTTGCTCCTCCCCTTCGGGCACCTGCTCAGCTGTGACCCACTCGGAGAGGCCTTCCCCGATGGCCTTGCCTAAAGAGGCACCCGCTGTCCAGCTGCCTGGGTGCTCCCCACCCTGTGCCGCGCTGTATTTCCTTGTGGCTTTTTCATTGGCTTTCTCCTGCAAGGGAATGGACGCACCGTGAATTCTAGCTCAGCATCTGGAGGCCTGTTTGGCCCTTGGAAGAGGCTCAGCAAATACTTGTTGAATGAATGAATTATAGGGGTGTCCAACCTGCGGCCCGCGGGCCGCATCCAACCCGGGATGGCTATGAATGTGGCCCAACACGAAACCGTAAATTTACTTAACACATTGAGACTTTTTTGTGATTACATGTTGCGATGTATTTAATGTGTGGCCCAAGACAACTCTTCTTCCAGCGTGTGGCCCAGAGACGCCAAAAGGCTGGACACCCCTGGGAGAATACTGGTAGGTACTCTCGTGTCTTCACAGCTTCGGCCGCCGGGACAGAGGAGCCAAGAGTGCGCGTGGCATCCTCGGTGTGGACGGCCTCACAGCCTCGCCCTCCCGCCATTTCTCTGCTTGCTCCCCCTGCGGCCCTTGGTCATGAGGTCCGAGGCGGGAGGTCTAGACGCCTTATCCAGCCTCGTACTGCAGAGAACAGTCCGGAGGCTGAAGGGAGTTGGTGGCCTCTGCCCTCCTGACGCTTGGCCGTGCTCCGTTACCTGCAGTCGGGTTTCCTGAGAGATGTGAGGCCGCTCCTCCGGGCACCGTGCGTGCGGGCCTGGACTCCACACACAACGCGGCGCCAGGAAGTCCCCCTGCAGGGGGACGTGGCCGGACGGGTCCAACCACCAGAAACAATGGGCTTTTCTTCCCGGCTGCTGTGGGGCAGGCCTGGCACCCACTACCTGTCGCTGCCCTGTCCTCTCGAGGCCTGGGATTAGCGTGATGTGTAGCAGCTTTGTTTTCCCCCAGCTGGGTTTGCGGTGAAGCTGTTCTGATGGGAACATTCAGTTAGTTCTAAAGGACCTGCACACACTTGCCGAGCAGAGTGCTTCTACCTTAAATGGTCTCTCGTGCTGCGAAAGAGACACAGCGATAGTGTCGCTGGGTGGCAACGCCGTCTCTGTCTGTTTGCGCCTCCTCGTGGCCTAAGAAATCTGTTCCAGCCTTACCAGTGTGTTAGAAACAACACTGTTTAAAACAGGTAGAGCCCAGGGGTCGTTGGACAGGTGAGCAGGTGCATCAGTTGCAAGAGACTCTGTGACGGTCATGCACGCAAAATGTGCTGTCTGGAGTTGGGTGCTGCGTGCACAGCGTGCTCGCTGGGTGAGAATCCAGCCTCCCTGCAGAGGGTTTGTCCGCCTTCCGTATGTGCGGCGGCCTTCAGTAACCAAGCCCCAGCTCGTGTGGCTCAGGGGATTGAGTGCTGGCCTGCAGACCAGAGGGTCACTGGTTCAACTCCCAGTCAGGGCACACGCCTGGGTTGTCGGCCAGGCCCCGGGAGCGGGGTGCACAAGAGGCAACCCCATATTGATGTTTCTCTCCTTCTCTTTCTCCCTCCCTTCTCCCCTCTCTAAAAATAAATAAATAAAATCTTAAAACAAGAAAGGGGGAAAAAAAAACAAACCAGCCATAATTCCTACCTGCAAGATCTCCTGGTAGGCGTGTTCAAGTAGAAGAGCCCACCCTCAGGTTGTGCTGGGACCGGGGGAGCTCAAATAAAAGGGATCAAACTCATCTTTTCCGGGGAGGGTGGAAGCAAACCAGAGAGAAGATTTAAATGGGCTTTATCTGTCACCGTTTCCTGGCTGCCTCCATACGTGACAAGGATTTATATAGATGAAGCCTGAATGAGTAGGCTCGACTCGAGCTCCGGTTGCCTGCTTGCAAGATAAAATACCATTGCTTAAAAAAGCAAAAAAGGCATTAAAAACCTCATTGCCCTCCGGCAGCTGGTTGATGTTGTCCCCCCAGACCTACCTCGCTGTTGGCCCTGCTGACTCGGTGCACGAGCGAGCGAGAGTTGACGCACACGACCCTGGTTGTCCTCTCACGTGTGTTGTGTGAAATCATTAGCGTTGCTCGGGGCGGAAGGTGACCCTGTGCCGGCGTTGGGCGTGTGTGGCGTGGCGTGGGGGTGGGGGTGGGGGTAGCGGTGGCTAAAAGCAACCGACATCACTGTTGCACATGTTGCTGACTATGTAACAGTCTAACGAGACACAAAATGGTTTCACAGTTTCTTTTCATCATGATGATTGATCAGAATTGTAATATGCAGTAATTATCGGGCATTGCAAGGTGGCTGAAAGCGAATTCCCCCGGTGTGGCTGCTCCGAGCACCAGGAGCAGGCGGGCCGGGAAGGGAGCTGCTGAGCGGTGCCCACGGTGGTCTTCGAAGAGTGGCTTCCAGGCTTGTGGGTGCGTGAGAAATACCCTGGTAACAAGTTTAAAATGCAGCCTCCCAGGTCCCGCCCCCGGGGCCCCGGGTCTGGGGGCAGCGGGTGCCGGCCCTGGGCAGGCGTAGGTGGTTCCCGCGGGAGCTGTGAGAAGCGAGGGCGGGGAGCGGGGCGGGCAGGTGGAGGGCGAGCGCTTGGAAGGGAGAAGCGAGCAGCAAGGAGGCAGACTCATGCCCAAGATAGAAAGGGAACATTTATCTGTGAGCAGAGGTGGAAGGCTGTCGCCAGCCTGGGCGGGGCTGGCGTGGGGACCGGCAGCAGCACCCCAACCTGTTGGCCTTTGCGCGCTGGGGTGCGTGCCTGCTGTATTTATCGGGAGGTGGCTTAGGAGTGAGGTTACGTGAGGTTTGGGTCCCGACGGGGTGGGGCTGGCCCTCACCCCCCAGAGGGGCCTCCTGTGCTGCTGGCCTGCGGCCACAGAGCCTGGGCAGCGACGGGGGAGGGGCCCGCAGAGCCGTGGCTGAAAGACACCTCCCATCAGCAGTCCTTCTAGTGGTTTTACACCGTTTGTTCAGCAGGCACTTCCTCCGCACCTGGAACGTGCTCAGCCCTGGGCGAGGGCCCTGAGATCCTGCTGGGAAAACTGGTGCAGCTCTTGTCTGCCTGGACTTGGGACACTAACGCGGGGTCGGGTGCGGGAGGGGGTGCAGAGGGGCGCCTCGCGCTGTGCGCTCTGTGCCCCGCAGAGCCATGTAAACGTGGAGCAGGGTGGCTCTGTTAGGAACCAGCCCTGCGTGACGCTGGTCCCCGCCGATGACGACGTCGGCGCGGGGCTTGGGTGCCCGATGAGCCCAGGCCCTCCCCCCACGGCCTCCCCGCCTGAGTGGCAGGCGGTCGCGCGCCGTCCTTGCCCACGTTGACGGGTAAATCCGAGACTGGCGTGGGTGCATCCGCGGCACCTCTCGCCCTTTGCCGTGCGAGGCTGTCGCCCAGGCATCTCACCACACGCGCCGATGCTGTGGGTGGAGCGCCCAGGGCTCGGGGCCTGTGCTTCCTGCAGACTCACGGGGACGCCGCCCCGTAGGCGGCCCGCCCTGAGGAGCGAGGCTAGACCCCTGGAGGCCTGAGGGGCTTCAGGGCCCCTGGAGAGCGCCTCCTGATTACTTTGGTTTTCATTAGTTTGGATCCACGGATTTCTTTCCATCTTGTAGCAACAAGGTGCACAGTAACTACAAGCCTGCAATCACAAGTGTGACAAATGCGGTGCAGGCCGTGGGAGGCCGGGCGGGAGGCCGGGCGGGAGCCTGCTGCCTGCGCCGGGCTGCTCCGACCGCGGTCCCCTGGACAGCCGCCCAGTTCTCTTCTCCCCCAGCCCACGCTTGCGTCCCTGCCCCAGACCGCCCGCCCCGGCCCGGAAAACCTGAAGGCCAAGGGCAGCGGGGCCTGTGGCTCACCCAGCAGCCAGCGCCCGGACTGCCCCCTCCACACGCGTCTTGAAATACGAGCCCCGTTACTTCCGGCCTCTAGTTGGTCAGTGGAAGCAGCTGAAGAAAAATCATCGCTTCAGATTGCCGTCACGCTTGACACTACTGGGCTTCTTAAAGGTCATCAGTGAATAAATTGAGCTTTTTGTGTAGGCATGTTTCCTTTTTAGAATTGTTTGATGAGAAGTTAAAAACTTGATTACATAAGATTCTATAGAAAGCAGATTCGCTCTGTCACTTTATTTTTTAAGTGCTTTTTTCCCGTCTTTTGAGTGACAGTGTCAGAGAATACCAAAAAAACAAAACAAAAACCCAGCCCCTAGCAGGGGCCAGTTCAGTTCCCTGCTCTTGATTAATTTCCTTCCATTGTGTACTGGTTTCCATGCTCCAGCTGGAAGCTCCCGTGGCCGGCCTCCGGCCGCTCACCCAGTTGTCCTTCCAGGCTCCTTTTCCACTCAGGGCCGTTCAGCGTGTGGCCCGTGTAGAGAGGAAGTGGCCTTGCTGCTCGGCCACCTGGTGGCTCCGTGTCCCATCCCCCGAGGGTCCTGCGGTCACCGACCTTCCAGGGAACTGGCCGGAGACTCGGTCTTGGGGGGCTCTCCTGACGGCTTCCCATCTCATTTGTGCAGACAGACCCGGTGGAACCGCGCACAGCGAGCTCTGTGAGGTCGGCAGGGGGCTCGGGGGCCCAGGCGTCCCTGGGTTTTTACTTGTGGTTTGGGGGCTCTACAGAGCAGGCTCGAGTGAACCTCTGCACTGACCCGCGTGGTGCCGCCGCCTTCGACCTGCCAGGGCGTTTCATTTGGTTTCACCTGCCCTGGCGCGTGAGTTAGTACCCAGCCGCCGTGACCCGAACATTCCGATACAAACAAACCCCAGGTGTGCAGCAATGTCATGGCCGGCTTGGGCCAGCGGGCTCAGGTGTGTTTCCAGCCCCACAGTGCGTTGCTGCGTGACGTCGGGGAGGCGGCTTCGCCTTCCCCAGGCTCCCCGTCTTCCGAAAAGTGTGCTGCTCCGAGGACAAGCAAGGTGGTGATGTGCTGCTGAGGACACAGGATGCTGTGAGCAGTGACGATCGTGCTCGATTGAAGAGCACAGTTTGTGGAGCTCTGATAATATTAACTATCCTGCAGCGATGAGCGTACTGCCTCATTAACACAAAAACTTCTCTGAACACTTGATTTACGTGTTATAGATGTGATACAGAATGAGTGTGACAGCCTAAAGGTTAGAAAAACAGGCGAGGGGAAGCACTGTGCACGGATCCTGGCGCTGGACCGGTCCTCATGGAAATGCGCTTTCTCCCTTCCGGACAAACGGCCGGGGAAGGGGCGGGCTGCCGGCTTGGATATGCTCAGAGGAAGGAAGTGCTGTTCCGTCGCTGACCGAGCGCATCCCTCCCTGCGGTTTCCCTTTGACTGGGACATCTATTACTGACCCAGTTCCTTCTGTAGGAAAGTTCACGGAAGGGCCATCGAGCTGCAGCTTTGGTTTCAGTGACGGGATTGACCGTGACATCTCAGCTGGCCCGGCGGGCACTCCGCTGCTGTGTGAGCCGAAGCTGTGCACAGACTCAACGTGGAATTGATTTTCTTCATTGCTCTTCCTTTAAAGCGCATCCTGCCCTCTGCAAACCGCAGCCCGTTTTATCAGGAGTGGATAATTAGATACGGCTGCCTTTGGCATGTGAAATCAAATCAAACCTTTAAAAAAAAAAAAACCCCGTATGATATAAGACCCTGTGATGGAGAATCTTAACATGATTATGCACCCAGGAGTGGCGAGGGTTAGGGTTCAGGTTAGTACATAAGGGATTGGTTGGTTGGTGGTTCAAATGTACCCACTCAGCTATTTCTTCCAGAGGGGAGACAGAGCAAGAGAACCCCACAAATCCTCCACAGTTTGCGTTCCAGAACCAGCAACCCAGTCATTCCGGGTGGTGCTCTGTCCCTCGGCCCTGTTGTTGCAGCGAGACCGGGTTATGGGGAGGGCCCAGGCAGGAGCTGAGCGCCTGCTGGGTCTGGGTCCCCCAGCTCGTGGGAGGGTAAAGCTTCAAGAAGACGGGGCTCAGCCCTGCGGTCCCAGTGCTTGTTGCTGCTCCCTCCCCGCCTCTCTTGTCCCCAACCCTGGCAGAGACCGCCTTCCTTGGCTAAGCTGACCAGAGCAGAGCCCCCCGTGGGCAGGCCCCAGGGGTGGCCTGAGCCTGCCCAGCCCTCTGCTGCAAGCCTGCCCATCACTGGATGGGGGGAGACCTGGGGCTGGAGAGAGGCCCGGAGTGGCACCCTTGGGCAGATTCCCCCACCGGGGGAAACAGCAGGTGAGAGCACCGCGGCTCCCGCTTTGGCCCAGCAAATATTTATTGTTTCTATGGGCAGCAAGCACAGCAGTCCATCCGCTCCGTACCCCTGGACGCCATAACCCTTCGGGCTCGGCTGTGCCGGGCACGGCGGCGTGAACGAGCCCCCACGTCCCACCGCCAGGCTCAGGCAGGGCGGGAACATAACGACTGACCGTTGAAGGCATTCCCCTAAGCACCGCTTTGAAGCGGCCCAAAGCCCTCTGGGGAGAGCCTTTGCTGAGGCAGCGGGGGCAGGAAGAGCACCGCGCGGTCCTGGTCGCGGGCCCCCCGAGAACTTCCCGGCCCGGGGGCTGCCCGCGTGGGCGGGACACCCCTCTCCTGGGGCTGCGGGCTGGGGTCCAGAGGTCCGCTCCCGAGGGAGGGTCCGGAGTTCCCAGGAAAGGGCTCTGCGTTGTTCCCAGACGTGAGTTGTGTACATCGGTCACGTTTGCGTAATTTTGGGTGGCTTGCCGTATTCTGCCTAAATCTCCTTTAGGAAAACGTCGCCTGGTCGTGGTGGTCTGCACTGGGAGCCGTCCCTCCCCAGCATTCAGTGGCAGCAAGCACTGCCCACCCCGTTGCGCGTTTTATGTGAAGCAAACATCTATTTTTGCTTTGTTCAGACTCCACTGGGTAAGGGCTAAAAATAACCGAATGCTCAGAAAGTGACTCGAGGGGGAGCCTCGTTGCTTCCAGGCCTGGTCCGCCCTGAACAGAACTTGCCGGAACGTGGGCCCCGGAGCCAGTTTTCCTAGTTCGGCCCGAGGCTTCCCTGGCGCTGCAGAGAGGGGCGGTTCCCCGTGGGCTCAACATGTCATCTTGCCCCCATACAAGCTGTCGGGAAAGTCAAACTGATTCACTCAGGCTGCTTGTTGTTGTTACTGCCTAAAAGAAATGGTCTGTTTGGGTCTTGAAGGCTCTGTGAGTAGTTTTTAGGACTTGAGAGAGAGAGGGAAGTAAAGAGACCACAGGTTAGAGTGAGCGGCAGACGGGGTGGTTCTGCCTTCCGTCTCCCCACTTTCTGAAGCCGGCGTCCGGTCTGCGGCTCCGCTGCCCACGCCACCTGGGCACGCCCGCTGGCCAGTCCTGTTACCAAGGGGCGGATGTGCCAGGGCGTCCAACCAGCATCAGAAATCGGGCCCTGAGGTCAGAGGCGAGAGGCCGCCTATCCCTCGCTGCCCCCGCCGCCCAGCACGGAGACGAGCCTTCAGCTCAAAAGCACTGCCGCGAGCCCAGGGGCGGCTGGGTGTCCTGACGCCGAAGGGCTGTGCGCCTGCCGTGTCCGCAGGAGCCCCCCCCCCCCCGCCCCGCCTCCGCCAACCGCATCCAGGGCAAGCCCGCTTCCCCACGTCCGGGGCGCTGCAGCTCCCTGCCGCCCCCTCTGCACCCCTGCGATTGGTGTCACCGTCTCCAGATGTCGAGGGGAGGGTCACAGGAGGGAAGAGACCCAAGACTGCAAGTGGCTGACCATGTCGCATGAAAGGGAAGTGGACAGACAGGACCCACGTTCTGCGTTTGTAGGGACTCCTTGTTGACCAGACGGTGCCTCTTCTCGGAGGCTCATGGCCCTTCGAAGGCCGCTTCTGTGGCTCTGGACGGTCTGGCCATCCGTCCTGGGTGCCTGTGAGGTGGCGTGCTTTGGGGGACCTAAATGACTGGAGGAAGCGAAAGCCCCGCCCGACCCAGGGGAGGGACGTGTGAGATGCACCGCCCTTCTACCGGCCGCGGGCGCACAGCGTTTGCGTAGGAGCCGTGCAGGGCGGCCTGGCGGCGTGTCTGGAGGCTGCAGGGGACAGTGACAGAGTCTGAGCCAGGTCCTGCACAGAAATTTTCTTTTTTCACCCCCAGCCTTTGTTTTAACAAAATTTATTTAAATGCCCCCTGGGCCTGTGAAAGATTCATGGCATAAAAGCAGGGAGGAAGCGATTTTTAAAACCCCGAGCCCTTTCTCCTAGATGAGAGATTTGCTAAAACAGGAAATTGGGTTTGGAGCTTCTTGGGAAGGAAAAAAAAATTAAATGTTTAAATGCAAGTAGTCTCATAAATATTTTCCTTTAACACATGACAGTGCGTTGGGTGGCCTCATCTCCAGCCATGTCTGTGTTCTGTCTGCACTCGCTGGAAAGCCGTGCGGAGGTGACGACGCTGGAAGCAAATGGGTCCGGGGGCGGATGTCACGGGAGGACGGTCCGCCGCCAAGCGCGTCTGCGCCGCCCTGCAGGTCCCGGGGCCTGGCCCCGGGTGGGCGAAGGGTGCCTTTCCCCCTGTGTCTCGGTCACCCCGCTCCGGCTTTAGGGAAGACGCGGCCGGCCGGCCGCTCCGCGGGCCTCTAGCTTTCACTTGCCTTATTTGGTAAAGCTGCAGGCTTCAGGGGTTGTTCCTGGAAAGGGCTGTTTTTCCCAGTTTTAAGGATTCTTTCCCACTTTCGAGTGGGTCTGAGCTGGGAACCAGGGCTTGCTGGCAGCTCTGAGGCGCCCGTTTGGACCCGAGGCGATGGCAGGGTGTCCAGGGCTCATGGCCTTGTGTCTGTCCCCCCGAGATGTCCGCCTGAGGTGAATTGAATGCAGGGACCAGGGGCCTGTGAGGGGTGCCGGACACTCTGTCTCGTCCAGGCCGGGGGCAGCCCGTCCTCCCCGCCGTTCCCAGTACCGTGCCCTCCCGGGGGCCTGTCTCCCGCTCTTTCCGGTCCTGCCTTCCCTCCACCTCTTGTGGGGCTTCGTCCTATCCCTTTTAAGGACTGGGTCGTTTTGCTCACACGGGAGCCCCACATCACAGGGTCTTAGGAGGCTCAGGGGTCATCATTCCTCTAGTGACTCTTTGTAGGAAGACTCACCCTGTGCGTTGGAGTCACGGTCTCTGCGCCTGCCGCCCGTCCCCCGCCCCGCCCCCCCCGCCCCTCCCCCGCCCCTCCCCCGCCCCTCCCCCGCGTCCCTTCACCAAGTGGGACCTGGCGTTCTAACAACACATCCTGCCCGGTTTCCAAGTAGCGTGCCTCGCGGGTCATTAGTGTGAGCTTTCACTGAGGTGTGGCCCGTTTCTTGGAGCTTCTGTTTGTTTTGTGTTTTAGCCTAAAAAGGAAGTTTGTAGACCCCCAGTTCTGAGAAAGAGAGTTTTATTCTCTCTGATAAGAGCTGGGGATGGAGAAGCAGGGAGAGGAAGTGAGGATGATGGAGGCTAATCCCTTGCTGTTTGCCAAAGAATCTTTTCTTTTTTTTCTGGTCTGTTTTCTTTATGGAGAAGGAAGTCGAATTCATTAAGGGTGCCGAGGGAGAGGGCCCAAAGGAAATGTTTTTACCTCCCAGGCCGCGGAGGCGGCCCCTCGGCGGGACAGTCCAGGAGCTCCCAGAACTCACTTTCGTTTTCAGGGACCTGTCGGCGGAACGTTTTCCATCCTCGCTGTGCTTCCCCGGCCCCGCCTGTCCCGGGGAGCCCGCTCTTCTCCCTCCTCACCTGGCTGACTGTTTCTGGTCTGTGTGGAGTTGGGGGCTGCCGGCCCCTGAGGCGTCCCAGACGCTTAGGAGGAGGAGGTGGCTGGGTAATGTTAGAAGGCTACTGGGGTGGGAGGTCGCCCCAAAATAAAGCACCCCGCTGCTTGCCCGCCCAGCCCATGCAGAGCTTGCGGGGTCCCCGCCCCAGGGACTGGGCTGCCCCCTCCTTGTTCCTGTCTGTGGATGCTCAGTCGAGCCCAGTCAGGCTGGGGTGTCCCTGTTTCCTCTTTAGAAAGTAACCTGCAAGTTTGAGGAGTTTCGAGGCGATGTGATGAGTGTGTTAGGGACCAGCCGGCCTAATGCTGGGTTGAGCGTGCCAGCCTGGCCAGTTCTGTGTGCAGGACCTGCAGGAGTGCTTTGATTTAACTGCTTTGGTCCTTCTGCCCTGGGGGCCGGTGCCTCTGGCCGGACTCGGGCCCTGGACCCGGGTCCCGCCGCCCCTCCCCGGCCTGGGCCCGTAGCTCCCGGGCGCTGACGGCAGACGCCCATGGAAAGCTCACAGGGCACCTTTCCCGTCGCCCTGGCTGGGAGGCTGTGCCGGTTCCGCCTCTGTCTCAGCGGTCTTCGGACTGCCGGGGAAACTGAGGCTGCAAGGACTAACCGAGCTGGCCTGACGGGCCCGCCCCTCCCTGTCCCCCGCCGGGGCTCGCGCGCGCTCCGTTGAACCACACCGAGGCCGCGGCACGGGGACCGCTGCCGCCACGGCGACACGCACACTCATAAGGTCGCCCTCTGAGCGCTTTGCGGCGATGCTCTCGTTGCGGCCTCGTTTCCCCGCCCGGGTGCTCTCTGGACTCAGGTTTACGTGCTCCCCGGGTGGCTGTGTGCCCGTGGGTCCCCGAGGCTTCGGTCCAACCTCGCTGGCCTCAGAAGCACCCAGGAAAGTCCACAGACGAGCGCGCCGGCTGCATCCCTGCAGCTGGGTTGGGGGGGGGTGGGGGGTGGGAATGCGGGTTTTCACATGTCCCTGGAGGCTATGCTGCCAGCTGGCTCGGCCGGCGACAGTGTTTGTCAGACGTTGCTGTGCCGGCGAGGCAGGCGGCGGTCACTGTGAATAGGTGATTGTGATTGCTGCCCGTCTGCCCGGGGTCCCGCCTGCGCTCCTGGCCCCGGGCGCCACCAAAGCCCTGGTTTGCGGCCTTCGCCTGGAGTAGCCGGTGCCAGGACCGCCGTTCCCCCCGACCCCGCATTCGTGTCCACACAGTGCCTTGCAACTCATAGTGGCTGGAGCTGGTGGCTTCCAGTGACCGAGCGGGGGTGGCTGCCTCTGGGGTAAAGTGGCAAAAGGAGCCGCGTGGAAGGTTGAAGGAGAAACTGCCTCCGCTTGGAGCGGGCTTGTCGGAAGCGCAGGCGCCCGCTGAGCAGCTCAGCGTCACGCCGGCGGCCCAGAAGGCTGCACGTCCAGCTGCTGTGTCTCCCGGCCACCGCGCCCGGTCGGCCTCGCCCCCCCGCCCGTGCGGCTCCACGAGCAGCCCGCTGGGCTCCGCAGCAGACCCCCATAGGCAGCGCCCCGGGCAGGGCTCTGCTGCCGCGCGCTCGGCGGAGGCTGCGCTGCATTTTTTTCTTGGTGTGAAGTCCGACACCGACAGTCTGAGCCCCAAGACCCTGGGTTCAGTGGGTGTGGGGTGCTGGAGGGCGGCCCTGTGCACCCCCACCCTGCAATCCCCAGGCCTGGCTGCTTCGAAAAGCGTCGTCCCCCCACGCCCGCTCGCCATGTAAGAGGTGGATGGATGCAGTCTCACCTCGGAGCAGTGCGGTGCCGACGTGAGGCCTGCGCTCCCTCGCCCTCCCTGACCCGCGTTGCCCCCGTGACCTACCGGGTTGCTGTGGAGCCTTCACACACATGTACATGCATCTTTCTCTGCCCCCCACACACATGTGCATCTGGTTTTAAGGGTGCTGGTGAGGGTGTATGTTAACTTTACAGTGGGTTCTTGTATCTGTACTCAGAGCAGCGAGGAAGCTCTGTTGTCACTGGGGTTTGTAGACACCGGACCCTGCTGGTTCTCCAGAACCTTCGTGGCGGTTCCCGGGCGTCCCTGACCTGTCCTCCCGGCCCCCTCTAACCCTTGGTCTGGTCGGGGCCCTCGTCTCGCGTCCGGCCGTGTTCGTCTTCTGCACGGCCGCCTCCAGCCGTGTGAGGTCGGACACGCTGATGGCTAAGGAGTGGGGGCCCCCAGCCCCCGTCGGTCTCTCCAGAGCCACACACGCACACGCGCACTTTCTCGGGGCCGTTTCCGCTGGGACGGATCGCGGAGGTGCCACGCCGGTGGTTCTCGAGCCCCGGCCCCGCCGCGGTGCTTGCTGCCTCCTGGCACCCGGGCCCGGCCTGGCGCCGACTGATCCCTCTGCAGTCGTGTGCGTTGCGGCTCAGCCCCCGAGGCCTGGCCCGCCGCCCGTCCTGCCCTCTGTCACGCTGCACGCGGTCCCCCGACTTCTCTGACGGAGCCTCCCGGCAAGAACGCTTTTCCTGTTGCAGCCCAGCGGAGCCCGGTCTGCGTTTACACCTGCCTGTCCGACTGCGGCGGAAGGTTCGCAGGACGGTGCTTCGCCCCGGGTGCACTGCGCCCTCAGGTTGCATTTGTTTGTTCTGTGGGGAAAGGAGGCCGGTTGGACCTGCTAAACCGATTCCGTGACGCCGTTCCAGTCGCGATGCGCAGGCTGAGAAGCCCGGGTCTGCCTGGGTCCCTGCTGTCGAAGGTGGCCCCAGGAGCCAGCGGTCTAGGGGTGCAAATCGCGGCCCCTTCCTGGCCCGCGGAGTCCAGCCATGCACGGGGCCCGGTGGTCTCCATGCGGCCAGGCCCCCCCCGCCTCAGGGCTCCTGCCTCACCTGGAGTGAGACCGCGCAGGACGCGTCGCGGCCAGGTTCTCAGCCCGCGGCTGCACCTGACGATCGCCTGGAGGATCGGAAAACAGCAGCAGCAACGAGACCAGGGCCTGGGATGGTGAGGAAGAGCCGGGTCGGGGTATCGGCCTCTGTCGCCGGGGCACGAGCTGCCCTGGGCCGTGATCTGGCCTCGGCCTGCCGTGGTGGCGGGCCCGGGTCACCCTCCCGGCTGCGTTGTGGTCCCTGTCACAGCGTGCGCTCACGCCTGCCCCGGAGCCTGTGTCCTGCCTGGAATCTTCTCCCTTCGCTTCGGGTGTCTTCCCCGGTGCCCCCCTGCCGCCCACTCCAGAGAGACCCTGGACCTTCCTGTCTCACCCCTGTCTCCCTTCAGCTGCCTCCCCGCCGTTTTTCATTCTCTTGCATGTGCTGGTGTTTCCTTATTTACCCTCCTTCGTCCCCTCTGAAATGTAAGCAGGCGAGGACACAGACCCTTTCCGACTTGGTCGCCAGAACCGTGTCCAGTTCCAAGGACGTGCTGACCCGGCCCCCCTGTGGGGACAAGCGTCAGGAGAGCGAGTGGAGCACTGTGTTGTGGCGACTTCTGGCTTCTCGCCAGGACTCCGCCATGGCCGCTGCTGGGCCGGAGGTGGGCGCGTGTGCCCCTGTCCCTGGAGCCGGAGGTGGAGCGTTGTTTGCTGGGTTCCTCCCGGGGAGATGAAAGAGGAGAAGAGAGAGACAGGCAGCGTGACCCGATTAGTCTCCCGAAGGAGCTCGATGGGCCTCAGGTCAGCGGCTCTTTACCTTGAACTGGTTTTGTTTTCCTGGTGGGGCTTGGAAGACAAAAAATTTTTTTAAGAGGATCTTCAGGGTGAATAACAGAAACCTGCAGCACGAGCACTGGCGGCTGGGCGCCAAGCACCAGAGGTGCCCCCGGCGCGAGTGGGGGCCGACGTGCTCGCGAGCTGGCTCCCCCTGATGCAGCCGCGCTTCTCAGTCCTCGCGGGGAGCGGCGCCCGCCGGCCAGCGCCAGCCAACACGGCGGCGGCGCGCAGTCCGACTCTCGGGCGCGCAGATGGGAACGGCATTGCTGTCAGGGTGGAGAACAACTCCTGTGTTATTTGCTTTGAGGATCGGCCTGGCTGCTTTTGATCCTTCACCCTTGCCCGCTCCCCCTGCTGTAGGTTAATTCAGAGCTGGAGTCAGGTAGCATTAGCCGGGGCACCAAGACACGGCGAGGTGGACGTCCCTGGGCGCCCACGACAGAAGCGGGGTCAGGACGGGGTCGCCCGTGCTCGTCCCTGTGAGGAGCCTCGTCTCTCGCTGTCGGCACGGTGGCGATTCTCGCCGTACGCCGGGGTTGCCTCCGGTGTCACGCGTTGCCTGTGAACACGTAGCTTCCATCTGCTGTGTAAGCAAAGGGCCTTGTTGTTTTCCCTGCGGGGCCTTTGTGCCCCTCACTCAGCTGACAGACATGAGCCCCGTGCACGGGAGTCAGTTGGCTGAGTGACGGGCCGGAGCGCAGGGGCTGGGACGAGGGCCTGGTTGCTCCCCCAGGTTTCCTCTGCGCTCCCCTCTGGCTGCCCCCCGCCCCCGCAGGTCCTCCCGCCGTGGCGTGCCAGCTGTGGGGTGCAGCTCTGGATGTTTTGCAGCCAGCCCAGGGGAAGGAGGGCGTCTCCACCCATTGCCCCCAGCCAGTGAAATCCCACCGACTGGCATCCCGGGCTCTTAGCGCAGTGGCCAGGGGACCGGGGCGGGGTCACGGGCCCACCCTTGGAGCAGGGAGGTTGTGTGAGGGCCCTCGAGTCCCTGGCCCCCGGGGTGAGCGGAGGCTGGGGCCCTGAGCAGGGATGAGGCAGGTCACTGGCAGAGTGGGGGACTGGTCTTCGCCGGCCAGGCTGAGAACGGTGGGCGTCTCTGGCGGAATCATCACGAAGTGACCCAGGGTCCGATGACTTGGGACAGGCCGGGTGCTGGGACGGGAACTTGCCCCGTGTCAGGAGCCCTCGGCTCCTCTGACCCTGCCAGGGCCCCGGCACGACGCCTTGGCACTACGTGCTGTCCTTGCTTACCCACAGCAGCTCCCACGGGTGGTGTTTACTTACGGGTTTTGTGAACTCACAGGTGTCACTTCCCTTCCCTGAGTAACTGTTACAGTTATTTGTAAATGGGAGGCCTAGACAAGGCCACCCTCAGCTCTAACTTGATGATGTCATCGAGGCCACCCCCTCCATCCTCAGAGAGGGAACGGACGCTCCAGTCAGGCAAGCACCTCAGCCCATGGCCGAGGCTGGGTCTCAGGTTATGTCCTATCCAGGAGCTGAGATTGGAAGGCAGCGAACACAATGGCAGGGGCGGCTGGTGACGGATTCCCTTTCCTCACAGCCTTGGATGTGACTCAGCAACAGAAATGGGACGCTTCTGAGTCAAGTGCTAACGCGGCTCCTGGGGGGACACAGAGGGGATCGGCGGCCGAGCTGCGGGCGAAGGGGAGCGAGCAGCTCCCTCCTGCCACCGATCTGTTGTGCAGCCGGAAGGAATAAATACTGGACGTGCCGTGTGAGCCGGCAGAGCCCAGGGCGGGCGGCGGGACGTGCGAGGCACGCTGTTAAAGACCTCGGTGGGGGCGATGGAGCTGGAGGTGCGGGTTGTGGCCCCTTCGCGTGGGAGCAGGTTCCAGGAGCTCGGCGCCCTGATCTCGGCAGAGAGAGTCTGAAGAAGATTCCCGGGAGGCGCATGTGGCCCATGCTGTGCCCGAAGTCTCTCTGATCGGCTTTTCTCTCTTCCCTGTTCCGTTTCCCCTGCCTCCTTACAGGCTTATTCCAGAAGCACGTCCTTTCTCATTTGCTGTATGTGAATCTAAGTCCCAGTGCCCCCTTCCTGGGGGGACCCAAACCAAGCTAGGGGCTCATCTTTACCTGGTCAGTGACGTCCAGTGGTAGGCGTTCCAGGTCCGTGTGGCAGCTGTGTGGCTAATGAGAGCTCTTGTCTTTTTCTGCTCTCGCATCCCTATAGTGTGCCTGTCCGCAGGTTGTCTCTTTATTATAAAATGGCTGCTGTAGCTCCAGCCATCAAGTTCACGTTCCAGGAAGCAAGGAAGAGAAAATTTGGGCAAAGGATGCACCTATCCACGGATAGAGCCTCATTCGAAGTCTTTGGCCAGAAGCCCTTCCCCTTGGTGGTCCTCTTACAGGGGGTGGGGGGGAATGTCTGCATGCGGCTTTGTGTGTTTAAAGCTGGGCTCACTGCCCCCCTCTCCCGTGGTACCAAGTTCTGTCATCGAGGAAGGAGAGGGGAGGGGGCAGAGGGAACAGCGCGCGCTGTCCGCCACAGAACTGCAGGTCGTAGCGGGGGCTGGGAACATGGCTGTCAGTCGCATTAAGGCAGGTTGACTTCATACTGTTTCCTCTGGGTCCATACAAGCACAAGGCCCCCTGGGGGCTGCCACGCGCAGTACGTTGATGCGCCAGCGGGCCGGGCTGCCCCCCTTCGGCACGTGTGCACGGGGGCGCGGCTGCGTGAGCCCCTCCGCTCTGTGGGGCCGAGGACTGTGTGTCCCCTCAGGGACTCCCTCCTCGCCTCCAGCGCCGCACTGCACGGCACCGCTGTGCGCCTGGAGGTGCCGGTTCCTGCTTGTGTTTGTTCATCTGTTGGTAAAAGGCTGAAGAGGTGGATTTTAACGTGAAAATGGCCTACTTTTTAAAAAGGGACAGTTACTGTCATTCTGTCCAAAACACTGCGCAGACAGCACAGCGAGAGCGGTGTCTGTGAGCGGGACTTGGTGCAAAGCCTGCCGGCCGGCGTCTTCAACTTAAAATACAGATTGGAAGTGAAGTGCTTCTCATTCAGTGAACGTGTCCATGTGCGCAGGGCAGTGAGCAAGGCCTTCCAGGGCTGGGGGTCCATGCAGGGGGCACAGGTCCGTAGTCTTCAGAGAATTCGCTCCGTACCATAGGTTACGTTTACTCTTGGAGGACAACTTGGCCAGAGCTGATGTCACCAAACGCAGCGCCGCAGTCCCTGTCTCAGAAGTCCCTGGCCGTGAAAGAGGGGGGCCTGGGGTGTCACCACACTCTGCGTCTGGGCCCGGCAGATCCACGCGGAAGACCTTCGTGCCTCCTCCTGTGTTTGCCAAGCTGGGCTCTCGGGCCCGCGGGTGTGCCGGCCCGCCCCGGGTAGCAGGGGCCGCGCGTGCCGCGCCGCTGCGGCTCTCAGAGAGCTCACGCTGCCGTTCTTTGCACTGACTGCGCGTGCCCTTGATAATGTTGTGGCCTATCAGGGTGAGTTTCTAGAACAATTTCTTATGATAAATCATCGAGAAGTTCTTTTTTGCTGTGTCGATAAGGGGGGTTGGGTGAACATTAACTGCCTGTTAAAAGGAGAGGGGGGGACCCCTGTTTCAGAGCTCATGGATTTATAACGTGGGTCCCGAGACGGTTAACTAGGGGCAGTAGTCTTTCTAACAAGTGGGGCTGGGACACCTGGCTTTCCTCACACAAAGGAGTGAAGTTGGAACCCTGCCTCACGCCATATATAAACGTTACTACAAAGTGGATCAAAGATTTAAATAGAAGAGCTAAAACTCTTATGCTCCTAAAACTCTATAATTCTTCTAAAAACAGGGATGTAAATTTTCATGACCTCGGATTAGGCCATCGTTTCTCGATAAATTAGACTTCATCAAACTTAAAACCTTTTGTGCTTCAAAGAAGACTATCAAGGGGGTGAAGAGAACTCCCAGGAAAGAAGAAGATATAAGGGACTCGGGTCCGGTGTATATAAAGAACTCTTACAACGCCCCACACAGAAAGTTTAAACGTAGGCAGAGGATTTAAACAGACGTTTCTCCAGAGAAAATATGTAAACAGCCAGCAAGCCCTGTGAAGAGGAGCTCAGTGCCATCGGTCCCCAGGGATGTGCGCAGGGATCCACGGGGAGACGGCTTGAGGATGGCTGCCGCCACAGGGGGACCGTGGTGGCGGGGACTCGGGGACCCGCAGGCTGCCGGGCAGGGTGCCGCGGCCCGGGAAGGCCACCGGCAGTCCCTCGGGAGCGAGGGAAGGTGCAGGGGACCCGTGCCGTCCCACTGCGCGTGCCCGCCCGGGAGAGCGGGCCGTCCGCAGGAGAGCGTGTGCAGGCGCCCGCAGCAGCGCAGCCATCGCACCCGGGCGTGGGGCAGCTCAGCGGTTCGCCGGCCGAGCGACGGACACACAGCGCGGTCGGTCCGCCCCGCGGGACACTGCTCAGCCATAAAACAAAGGAAGGGCTGACCCACGCCACGGCGCGGACGGTCCTTCCAGACGTGATGCTGCGTGGAAGGAGGCCCACAGCTGCGTCGGTGGGGGATGGCCAGAACCCGGGCACGGGACCTAGATTAGCAGTTGCTGCGGGTGGGGGAGGGGGAGGGCGGGGGGAGGGCGGGGGGAGGGCGGGGTGGCCGATGACGGGTCGGGGGCGTCTGTGGGTACCCTGGAGTGCGGTCGTGGTGGCGGTTACATCGGCTCTGAAGAGTCGGAAAAAAATTCTGAATTGCACACTTCAAAAGTGTGAATTACGTTGGCTGTGAATCCTGTCTCCATTCAAAAAAGGCTATACATAAAAAAAAGTTCAAGCTTCCTGGTAACAAAACAAGACAAGCATTAAAAATATTGTATCAACTTGTAACTAAAAAACAAGATAAAAGAAAGAAGGGGGAGGGAATGAGGCGAGGACACCCTCTAGGTGGGAGGCACGTTATCAGCCGCTGGACGCAGGGGCTGAAGGCCAGCCCCTTTGGAACGCGGTGGCACATGCACCCGAGGGCCTGTGTTTGGGGCCCTCACAGAGTCGGGGAGGTGGCAGGAGGTCACCAGGACACAGAGGGTGGCCCGCGTGGGGCTGTGCTGTCTCTTCCAGGTGAGCGTACAGGCAGAGGAACAACTTGACCTTCTTCACTCGTGAGAGAGGGTTGACTGAAAAGGCTGTTTGGGGTCAGGGGGGGTGGCTCCGTGGGTTAGAGCATCGTCCTGATGCACTGGTGGTTTTGGTTCGATCCCCGGTCTGGGCACATACAAGAATCAGCCAATGAATGCATCCGTGAGTGGAACAGCAAGTTGATATTTCTCTTTTTTTGGGGGGGGGGTGTGTACACATACATAAAAAACCAATAAATAAAGAACTTTTAAAAAACGCTGTCTGGTCAAGGCTGTGTTTGCTAGGAAGAAAAGAAGTGTAAGGAAAGAAAACACAGGTCACAAAATAGAGAAAACGCCATTGTCCTGATGCAGGGTGACCAAGCTGCCATGCCTCAGTGACTCCTGGTCAGTTAAGGTGGCTCTTCGGTGGCTTAGGGTTGGGAAGGCGTCTCTGGGGAAGGAACCTGCTCAGGGAGGGTACTTCCTGTGAAAAGAGTCAAAACAGCTGAGGGGTGGCCCAGCCCTTGTGGGGCCGGGGGGGGGGGGGGGGCCCTGAGGGGCTCACTGGGGTCTCCGTGGCGACCAGGAAGGGGAGAACCGGAGCGAGGTGAGTGGCCGTTGGTGTCCACACGTCCCTCCCTGGGGAAATGGGTCCCCGGCCGCCATGACAGCATTGGTCCCCGGGCCCAGGCTGCGTGCAAATCCCATGTGGATGCCGTGTGGGAGTGGAATGGCGACCGCCCGGCCCCAGGTGGTGGAGGCGGGGGGAGCAGGGCAGCGGGTGGGCGCGACCGTTGTTTCCCCTGTTCTTGACCGTCGGGCTGTACCGGGCCTGGGCCGCCTGCGCTGTCCGACGGCAGGTTTCCTGGCCTCACGGGCTGTGCGTCACCTCCCCTCCCGCCCTGCTGCTGGCGTGAGAGGCCGGTACGCGAAGCTGGCGAGGAGGCCCTGTCGGGTTCCCGCCTCCCTGCCCGCGGGTTCGGGCCCTGGGCCCTGGCACCCTGCGGGCACTGTGGTCCCTGCCTCCCTCTCCCGAGGACAGCGCACCAGGGACCAGGCGTCCCTGACCCTTTTTTAATCTCTAGGACACAGGGGCCGAGTCAGTGTCCTCTGAACGAAGGAACAATCAAAGCACTTTGCGAGAAGCCACCTGTGTTTCCTTCGTGGGATGGGGTTTCCCGTAGGAAGGGGATTTTTCCAGGAGGGCCCCGGCGACCAGCATAGGTAGCCCCTCTCGGACCAGACCTTCCCAGACCTGCCGACTGGCTGCCTGCAGAAGGTGTGACATGTCCCCAGAAGTTCACAAGCGCTGCAGCTTTGAGACGGCAGGGGCTCTGTGTGAGGAAGTGACCTGCCTTGAACGCTGCAGGCGGGGCGGTCTGGGCAGCACGGCTCGGCCGCCCGTGGTCCAGGCGGGGCCCGCTGGTCACAGGCCGCACCGAGCGCCCGCATCCCCCAGCCCTTTGCCCGCCTCTGTCCGTTGCAGTTTTCTTTGACAGGTGCATCCATCCATCCCCTGCTCACCCCAGGCCAGCCCGGTCTCCAGGTGGACCGGCGGATTCAACCGGGTTACCTGTAGGGGGGCCGCCCGCCGCCTTCTCTCTCCCTTTCTTTTTCTTTTTGTCCATCTTCCTAATTAGAACCTAAAGAAACATACGCTGTTGGGTTGTTTTAAAAAAAAAACCAAAACTCATGCATGAAGAGAAACGGGTGGTTTTAAAGACTTTTCCTGTATAAAAATTTAAACCTACATCCAAGGCCAGAGAACAGCAGCACGAAGAACCTCCGTGGACCCCACATGCACCGTGACCGGCGCACGGCTGCTCTCCCCGGTGATCTTGGAGCTAATCTCAGACAGAGGAGCCTTTCCCGTCCCCTTCTCGTCCGCGGTGGGAAGGGGCGTGGCCTTTCCCGCTATTGTGCACTGTCCGTCTCCTGGGTGCAGCTGGTCCATATTCAGTAGCCCTTGCAAAGCGGTAAATAAACATTTAATTGGCTGAGCCCAAGTCGATGAAAAAGGACTTTTCAACCTGTATTTCCAGTTCATTCATGTGTTTGTGAAGGTTGATCCTACAACCAGGAAAAGCGGAGCAGCCTGGGTGTGGTCAGCGTGGGGTTGTTTCTTCTTTTTATCCTGTTTTTTATTGACACACACTCAACTTGTAACATTGTTTAAATTCAAGATGGGTACCATGTTAACTGGATACACTTATATATTATAACATAGTTGCCATTGTTCATAAATAACCTCTGTGGCCCTAGTATCCTTAGTGCCGCGGTGGGAATAACTAAGTTCCAGTCTGGGCAAGTTTGGAAACAGCACGGCCACGGTGTCCGCATCCTGTGCGCAGGACATCGCGCCCCCTTTGGCCGCGTGTCCCAAGTTTGCTCCCTTAGAAGCGCCAGTCCTGAGTTTCACCTGATGCGGAGAAAAATTACCTCCTCGTCCCCTCAGTCGCCTCGCCTGTGTTTCCATGCAGACAGATCGCGGGAGGTGTATTTGCGGCCCCAGTTGGAAAATGTCACTTAACTTCACAGGGCTCTCTTGAAAATGGTTGATGTTATAAGAACTAAACCTCAATAACAAAGGTCAAAGGGAAAGGAGATCCACGTGCCACAGCCACGAGCACGTGGGGTTTGTCGTTGTTGGTGGAAGGCGTTGGTTGGAAGAGGGCGGGTGTTTGTGGTCAGCTGCCACTCCAGCATCGTTCCCGCCCCCACCCCCAGAACCCATCGCTCATTGGCCGGCCCCGGCCGACTGACTGGGACGGGAGCTTGCGGAGCGAGGCCGAGGCGTCCAGCCCTTGTGAAACCTCCCGTCTAGTGAGTCTGAGCTGGGGACGTGGATTGTTCTGCAGTCCCGTGTCACTCCGTCTTCTAAGTCTGGGCTCCCTTGGTGAGGAACTAATAGTCCCCCTTCTTGTTAACTTTCTTGTCTGTCTCTTCTGAAACTTGTATTCTGTTGCCTCTTATCCTTTCCAAAACAAGGCAAGATTCGCATAATTAACACAATTTTTTCATTATTGTGGTTCGTGTGACGCTCCCCTTGATTCACCCCATGTAACGTTGCGTGCGTATGTGCTGGCGAACGTTGGCTTGAACGCACGACTGCGCGTGGGTTGTCTCCTCAGTCACCGGGGTGTGTTCGAAGAGCCCAGGGCCTGTGGGCGCGGGGACCGTGTGTCTGGTCGATGGCTGGCCGGCGGGTGGGGTGAGAGACGGGGACGGGGACGCTGGGCACCGCGCGCGGCGGCCCGGGGCCCCAGCAACATTGCCTCTCCTGCGTGGGCGCTCGGCTCACCACCTCTCACCACCTTGGCACCGGGGCAGGCGTGGGATCGGGTGTCACGGGTGGCGGTCCCGTGTTAGCAGCACTGTCCTCCTCACGGCCCCCTTCCCGAGGACCTGCGAGGGATCCCTTTTGCGACACGCGCCCGCCAGCGGAATGGCCGGATCGCACGTTGCAGGCCATAAGCGTTTACTTACCTCGACTCGTGCCGGGGCCCGTCCCCCGTGGCCAGGCCGGCCTGTGGCACCAACGCGCAGGAACGGCCGCGCCCCGCGGACTCCGGGCACATCCGGCTGGTTGCCGCTGTCACTCAAAAGGGTCCTTTAGAAAAGTTCAGTGTTTTTACTGCCACGTGCACAGCTTTTAAAAAGTGAACTACGGGGGGTTGTGGGGTGACCTGCTTCTGAGGCGCAGAGCTTCCTTCAGGGGAGGTGAAGATGTTTCGGGAACACGCAGACCTGGGGGCTGCCCGGCGCCGTGCTGTGCCAAACGCCGCTCGGCGTTTCGCTTTAAAATGGGCAATTTTATAAGAATTAAAGCTCAATAACAAAGGTCAACTATTGATAACATGCAGGCTAAAAATAACAGCCCCGTGTCTGATGGCTCATCCCTTCTCACTTTCCAGCGGCAACAATTTAAAATATTTAATATTCCCTTCTGGTATTTACGCTGCGTTTCCAGATGCCGGGAGTCTCTGGGTGCCTGCAGATTAATCTATTTAAATATCACGCTTTGACTTCCTGTTATGAGAGCCGAACTTGGCTTTCTGACACCCTCCCCTGCCTCTCCCCCAGCCTCCCGTTACGGTTGCATCACTTCTGTTTTCCCTTTTGGCTGAAGTGATATTCAGCCCTAGAGTCCCATGACTGAGTAAATGTTGCTCACTGTTGAGCTCAAGACATGCTGGATTGGAATATGCAACTTCCCCCTTTGTCTGTATTTGCTGAGCTCTTTGGTAGCATTTACTGAGTCTCTCTCCCTCTGAAAGCCCGCGGTCTGACTGGGGGTGGGGGGCGTTGATGTGCCACTCCGGCTCCTCAGACCCTGCAGCCCTTTATTCCGCGCCCCCCCCTCCCGCCGCCGACGTTGGGCAGTGACACGCCCTGCTCGGTGTCCCCGTGGGTCCCTGAGCCTTTCCGGGGTCTGCAGGGTGGGTCGGCTTGCTTCCCCCGGTGACCCTCTGCAGGCATGTGGGCCCCCCGCCACCCCACCCTCTCCCCACTTCGCTCATTGCGCCCTGGGGCCACAGCGGAGTTTCTTGGAAGGTGATGGTAGGTTTTGCGATTTTAATTTTCCTTGTGGTATTTCTTTTCTGGGGGGGAGGATGGGGGTGCAGAAAGGGAGGGGGAAGGCCCTTATTCTGCCCCATGAAACTTTTGAGCCAAGTTCCATCTTGGGTCGGCCTCGTTGACGCGCTGTCTCTAGCCGTGGACTGCTCTCCCCAGCGGCTGACGGAGCACGTTGTATCCGTGGCACCGGCTTCTCCCTGTTGCCCCCTCCCCTCCCCCCGCACCTCCCGAAATAACCGGCGGCTCTGCAGATTCCGCCTGGCCGCCCGGGGACGGCCCACTCAGCGTCGCAGCCGGCGTTGCACAGGTGCTGGGAGCGGAGCGCCGCTAAGACGGGGTTCTTCGTGGGCGCTTCTGTCCCCAAGCCGGCCTTCCCCGCCCTCTGGTCCCCGCAGGGGCCCCCGAGAGAGTGCCCTAGAGATGGGTCTCGGTGCCGCAGGCCCCGGGCGGCTCGCGCTGCCCCCCCCCGCCCCCGCCCCCACCGGCGGCGCCCTCAGCCTGCGGCCTTGTCTCCAGGCCGTGCGGGGATGCCTGTCCGCCCTGGCGCCCCCACCCCTCCACATCCACGCCAGCCGCTCCGTGTCCTTGCGGCCTTCTCGCCCCAGCGCCCTCCCTTGCTGTAACCATCCTGTGTCTGTGACTACTTTTCCACTGTCGCTAGTGTTGTATTCAGAAGCTCATGCACCTGGTTCGCTGTCATACCATGTTCAGCACCCAGTCCTGCTGAAAAGCACACAGTAAGCACTTTAATACATGGTTGAGTGTGCGACTAGGCTCCTGGGGCCGCAGGGCTGGCTGTGGCCTCAGAGGACCGCTGGAGCCCCGGGGTAAACCACACACATGATCCGAGGAAATCGGCCGCTGCGGGTGAGCAGGGCACGGGCAGCAGGCTGGCGACTCCGTCCGCGGGGTCCTCCCGCCCACAGCCGGCTTCCAGGCAGGCGGAGGCCTGACCCTCAGGCGGGCTCCCCGCACCCAGGGCTCCCCCAGTCCTCTTGTCCACTGTGGACGCCCCCCCCGCCTCCCCCACTCCCCCCATCCCTCCGATTCACAGCCCTTCAGCAGCGAACCCGAACCTCCTTTCAGCTCACGTCTCCTGTGCGGGCCCAGTGCAGCGTCTGCGAAAGCTTAGGAATGTGGCAAAGTGATTTTTTTGAAAGCTTAGTTCGGTTTATTTAGCAAAGGCCTAAAATAACACTTGTCATCAGATGGGCTTGTGGCATTTCTTTGGAGTGAGATCAAGCCAGTGTGTGTGCGCATACACACATACATGCACGGGCGCGTGTCCCCCTGTCCCTCTGTCCCCCTGACAGGTTGTGTGCCTGGTTTTCCGCCGGGTTTCCTGTGTTCGCCCGTTTCCGTGCTGAGCCTAGTGTGAGGCTGCAGCCGAACTGTAACTTGGCCCCGCTGCACAGGCCACGCGGCAAAGGGCGATGCGAGATGCTGAATTGCAGAATTTCAGAGGGTGACTCTACCTCGCATTTGAATTGCTTAATTTAATTTTCACTTGGCATCAGTTGCTAAGCAACGGGGAAGACAGGCCGAAGCCCAGGAGGCTAATGCAGGGCTGGTGCGAGTGTGTGAGCGTCCCCCGCGTTTTCGTAGCCAGCGGGTTGTAAACACGCTCGGTCTGGTGCCGGGCTCGGTGTTGCCCGGGAGCGGAGCCAGCGTGGGAATAGGGCAAGGCTGCGGTGGCCCCACAGCACTCAGGTTCCCACGGTCACCTCGGGGAGCGTCAAGTTACCTGAGTCCTGGGCCCGTGATGGGTGTTGGAGGAGAAGAAGAGACCGTTTTACTCGCCGTGTCTTATGACGGATCAGACGTGACCTTGTTATTCCACATGGTCCACAAAGTCCGTGTCAAGCAGGGATCCTGAGGCTTCAGTGTCGGGAGCGCTGTAGTAAGTCGTGTGACCGCCATGGAAGTCCCCCTCGCCCGGCCCCGGTGCCACCCTCTGTCCTGTGTCAAAGGCGGGGCGTGTGGCGCTGGCCCGCAGCGTCCTGGTTGTGTGTGGCTGTTCACAGGGCGGTGGTGGAAACACCGTGTCTCTCGGTGTCAGCATTAAGCTGCCTCTGATACGGTGCCAGTGACCTGTGGCTTCGATCAGCCTGTTTTTTAACAACTTTCCTGCTCTGTCCTTGTTCCCTGAAGAGTCTTCCGCGGGCACAAACCTACCGTGAGCCGATAGATTCTCGGCAGAGATGGCTGTTGGCGGTCACGTGACTGCTGGTGACGAGGTGGAAGTGCTAGGTGACGGAGGTACCTTTATTCTACAGTTAAACGGTTTTTTCCTGAACAATACCAAGTATGTGTGCGGTGTCGGGCATGGGGACATTGCACCCCAACGAGACGCCCGGGGCCCCTGTGCTGGACAGCGGGCGAGCTTTGACCCCTGGAGGATAGCTGTCGGCTAAGGCAGGAGCTGGGCGTTTACCAGTTCCGGGGCCTTGCAGGGCCCGTGTGTCGATTGACGGGCAGACATCGATGAGAGCGATGGAGATGAAACAATAGCGTGATGTCTTGATGGTCCTGTTGAGGGTTTTTATTATTGTTACCACCTGGGTGACTTTGAGGCCCCGAGTCCTTCTTGCTGGGGTCACTTGTATGAAGGGCTGCGGGTAGGGTCACACGTGCCCCGGCCTTCCTAAAGGGCAGGATGCCACGATGCGCTGAGACCGAGGGACCGGGACGCGACGGACTTGAGTCCAGTCCCGGGAGTTTCGCTCTGCTCCCCGAGCACCACCTCGGGCACAGCCCCCACGAGGCCACCGCCCCAGCAGGTCGCTCTGAAGAGGCCTCGCTGGTGTTTTTCCACCTGTGGTTGGGCTGAAGAGAGCCGGGTTGACATGTGAAAACGCTCGCGTGTGTTGACGCGCAGCAGGGGCGTTGTCCTTACGTCGGCCCATTAGAACGGAGAGGACACAGCGGAGGGGCCTGGATTTGGACCCTGAGTCCAGCTCTGCCTCTGACCGGCTATGAGACAATTGACTTACTGCATTTTGCCATGTATAATGCGCATGCACTTTTTTGGCCCAAACTTGCAGGGTAAGAACCCTTTTGTTTTATTTATTTTTTATTTTTATTTATATTTAGAAACAAATCTGATCATCATATTCCAGGGTATTATTTTGCATACAGATACCGTCATTGCTTTCTAGAGTTACACTTTTAATGCATAGACATAACTAAAACTAAAAAGCGTTTATCTAGGTACAGAACTAGTGCTGCCCACGTATAACGTGTACCCTTATTCTCCCCTCAAAACTGTGGGCAAGAAAGTGTGCCTTACTCATGGCAAAATCTGGTAGTTTCTGAAAGCCTGTTTCCTCATCTGTGGGCTCGTGTGCTGAGAAGTAGAGGTCAGAGGGGAGGGTGGTCAAGGGCCCTGCCTGCACCTTGTCGTGGGTGCTCGTGCATGACGGATGGGCCTTCTCAGAGTCCAGGGGGAGTGCGTGCCGCACTCAGTAACACGCGTGTCGGCTTGTTTCGTCCCCAGATTGCCTCTTCAAGCTCTGCCCCATGAACCGCTACTCGGCCCAGAAGCAGTTCTGGAAGGCCGCGAAGCCTGGCGCCAACAGCACCACCGACGCCGTGCTGCTCAACAAACTGCACGTACGTACCGGGCCGGCCGCCGGGCTGCGGGGTCCGTGGTGGGCGTGCCTCCTGCAGCCCCCTGCTTGGGCACCGGCGCCCGGGGTCTTCAGCAAAGGGGTGGGAGGAGGAGGAGCTGGCCCTCGGGAGAGATGGGCCCCAGTGCCCAGCGTCACGGGCTGCAGGTGTGATGGAAGGACCGGGCCGCTACCCTCAGGGCGTGTCCGGTTCTGCGTGAGCACCCAGCGCAGCCGCCCCCTTGCCCGCACTGGGCCTGCCTTCCCCGGCCCAGGGCCGCTCACCGCCCGGCCCCGCCGCCGGCCTGTCCTTGCAGATGGGTCAGCAGCGCAGGCTCCTGGTGCCTTGCCACTCTGCGCTTTCAGTCTGTTCTGTGGCGAGCTTTCTTCTCCTGGCTCCTCCCGCGCGGAGCCGTGGCCTTCTGCCGGCCTCAGTTAAAGTCCCTCGCGGGAGGACTTGCCCCACCTCCCTCCCTGAGCGACGTCCCTCGTGCCTCCTGTTGCCTCTGCGCCCTGCTGGCCGCCTTCTCAGCATGGATTGGAGTCGCAGCAACGTTCAGTAGTTCCCTGCATTTGTCTGTCGCCCACTGCTATGGTGGCGCCCTGAGAGCAGGAATGGTGTCTGTCCGTCCCCACTGTGTCCCCAGTGCCTGTCGTGGTGCCTGCACATAGTAGGTGCTCAGGAAATACCTGTTGACTGACGGAGCGCTGTGCTAGGTGAAGGAGGTGGAGCAGTGACAGTCTCAGCCCTCAAGGAGCTCCCTGTAGCGAGTGAGCGAGGGGGAGGAAGTGACAGCGTGAACCCCTGCGGCCACGCGGGGGCAGCACCCACACACAGGACCCAAATCCAGGCCAGTGTGTGCCGGTGGGCGACCTGTGGAAAGGGCGGGCCTCCTGGAGGAAGAGGAAGCGATGGGCAAGCCTTGCGGGACTCGGAGGGCAAGGGAGCAAGAAACAGCAAGAGCAAAGGGACTGCTTTGAAGACTCGAGGAATGGTCTCAGTATTTTAATGGTTTTAGGGGCGGCTTTCTCACCTCAACAAAGCCACTGCTTCCTCTTCATAGCGAGTACATAACTGTGCAAATAGGAAATCAATGAATCGATGGTATGACCTCAAGAGACCACATTTTAAACGATGAGTTATCAAGGAGACATGAGCGGCGAGGAAGCTGGTCTCTGTGCACTCCGGGGAGCGAACACGCCGGCACAGCCCACGGAGGGCGCAGGGAGCCGCGCAGGCGGCGAGGCGGCCCCTGGCCGGGACGGATGGAGGCCTGCGGGACAGCGACCCAAAGCCGTGGCTTCCACAGTGGTCAGCAGCTCTCGGCAGCGTTGTCAGGGAAGCAAAGCATGCTCTTCCCTTGACTGAGTAGTGCTTGCATTTTCGGAAAATGTACAACCGTGCTAATTAAGCCGTGCAGAGCCGTGTGTGTGAGGATAGGTCCGGGGAGCCAGGGGCCGGACTCGGCGGTGGAGACGGCTCCTCAGCCCACGACTGTCCGAGCAGACGTGTCATTACACAAAGACATGATGCTTCCTCCTCAGGCGGGACTGGGCCGTGAGCTTCAGGGCCCCCGGTGTCCCTGGCGCCCGTGCAGCCCAGACGCTGCCGTGGTCAGGGCGCCCCCGGAGCCTGTGTGGGCACGGGGGTCTGGCTGAGGGGCTGGGCGGTCTCCAGGACCGCAGGCCGCGGGAGGGCTGTGTCGCGCGGGTGCCGTGGGCCACCTCCGTGGGAGGCTTCCTGCCTCTCCTTTTCTGTGAGAGACCGTTCTGTCCGGCGAGACCCTCTTGGTGCATCTCAAGCCCTTTCTCTTCCTGTGACTTTGACAGCAGGGCTGTGAATTCAGGTTCCCAAGCAGCAAGCCGGCGGGAATAAAGCGGACATGGGGGGGCCGGGTGGCTGACTGAAGTGTGCGAGTGCGGGCGCGGGCCAGCAGGGGACGCGCCACCGCCCCGCGGGTGCTGCGCGGGGGTGCGGGACATGGGGGGTGCAGAGCTGCCGCCCGGTCTTCTGCTTGTGGGAGAAGCTGCACATCATCCCGCGATGTGTCACTTCTCCGTCCTTAAAAGATGTTGGCAACTAATGGAATTAAACACACGCTCAGCACCAACACGGTAGTGGCTCCGGCTGGACGGCGGGCGCCCTTCGGCCACCCGCGTCTGCCTTGGCGCGCGCACCGGATTTCACAGCGTCCCCTCCTCCCACGCGGCGACCGGGAACAGCGCCGCCCGGTGGTAAACGCAGCCCCGGCGGCAAGAGAGAACTGCGCGCTCCTCGCAGAAAGGGAAAGAAGAGACGACCGCCCATCGGCGCCGCGGTGCTCGGAGGGATGGCTGGAAGGAAAGGCGTCCCCCGGCCCGGGGCAGCCGCGCAGCTGTCCGGCTCTGAGCTGCGCCCCGCGGCTCCGACCTTCCCGCCCGCCTGGGCCTCTTCCCTGCACGTCCGTTTCCGTGTGACCGTTCATGTATTTTGGGCAGCCGCTTGCCTTTGGGCGCTGATGGCCAGTCTCCTGGGGGTCTTCATTTTTATTTTTGTCAACTGCTGTGCAGGACTCCAATCAAAGGTCAGATTATTTTAAATTAATGCCATTTAAGGAATTAGTTGTCTAGACGGCTTGACTTCCTTCTGCCTGGAAATGCGCCGTGCGCCGCAGTCTGCGGGAGGGCGGCCTCTAGTGGCTGCTGGCCGCCTTGCAGCAGCGACGCGTCCTCGCTGGAGGCCCAGGTCCCGGTCCGCCTGCAGGGCTGGTTTGCAGAAAAGCCTTGATTCCTGTCACGTTACAGAACCCTGGGCTCGTTGGCCTGAAATAAGTAACCCTCCCCCGTGGTTCCAGGGACCTCTGTAGTAGTTCAATGATGGTCCCTCTCTTCTGAGATCAAGTAGCAGGTGACTGGCGTGGTGCTGGCCTTGACGTCGCTTAGGGAACGTGGGGACACCGTGGTGAATGGTGGTGGTAGAGACCGCAGTGCAAGGTGCAGCTTCTTCCTTGGAAATCCGAGCAGCCCTCACGCCTTGTGTCAGGGAAAGGCCGACACGGTGACAGGCGTGTCATTTTAACTAGGCCCGATGGCTGTGGGCTCGTGCGTCGTCGTAGGAGAGCTCCTGGAAATGGAGCTGCGAAGTCCGCGTTAGGCCCATTGGAAAGTGTTCCGATGGTCATCCTGCGGAGAGAGCGGCCGGGTCACGGGCCGGGTCACGGGCCGGGTCTGATCCTTCCGAGGATGGGGCCGCCTTGGCCGGTGGGCGCAGGCGTGGTTTGAACCCGATTTCCTTACCCGCCTTGGGCCTCACCTGTTGACTTTAAAAATCAGGAGGGGCGGTTGGCTCGGAAAGCTGGCAGACAGGGCTGTGTGTGTGGCCTCGCGCAGCTGCGGGCGGGGACAGGGGTTTGGTTTCGTGGAGGGCGCTTTCTAAGGACTGACTCGTGACTGCACATGAACACGTACGGTATTTATGTAAAAGGTGGAACAGGTCAGAGAGTCTTCTCCTTAAACAGAGGGAGCTGATAGGGAAAGTGAGTCCTTAGAATGCTCTCTAAGCTTAGTGCATCCAACGGTCACTTGGTGGTGGTGCAGAGGCTTGGTCAGCATTAAACCTTTGAACAGAGTTTCCGATGTGACATTTGCTATTTTAAGAGAAGTTTGCAGATATTCATCCTTTGATTTGTTGTAGTTTCTAATTTTACCTTTGGTATGTTTTTGGACAAAGGCCCTTAGACTTTGGAGCTACTGTTCAGTTGGTCTTTAATGCAGAGACTGTACCTTCTGGATGACTGACGTGGCATTCCTTGTTAGCTCTGCCATTGACTTGAGGTGACGCCTGCAGACTTAGTCTAAGTGCAGGTGGGACCTTCGCATCTCCGATTACCGCTCCTCACACCGAGAGCACATCCGTGAGAGCCTTCCCTCGCCAGGTCCTCGTCTCATCTAAGTCCAAGAAGCAGTGCTTTCTGGTTCTCTGAAGCCGAGTTTTCTCAGCGTGATGTTCGCAGCAGAGAAAAACTATATTGCTTGTTGGAAAACCGTTTTATTTTTCTGCCTCTTGATTTTTCTCCCCTTCGACATCTTTCCTTGAACCTCCTGTCTTGGCTGAGGGCTGCTTAGCAGGAGAACAAACAACTTCCCATGAAGTATAAGCCCCCCCGTCTTCCTGGATGCCGTCCAGGCTTTTGTTTGGAAAGGCCCGTGGGCACTGCGGGGTCTCTGTGGGGGCGGGGTGGGGGGACGCTAAGGGACGGTGCTCAGGGGACGAGCTGTGAGGGACCCCCACTCACCGTGTCTGCACTGCTGTTAGTCCTGGAGGAGTCCCAGCCCCAGTGGGTTTCACCCTTGTTCACTGAGAAGAGCAGACCGGCAGCTCGTTCCAGGACAGGGGGCGGGGGAGCCTCCAACTCCGCCCCGGGGCAGGTGCGCGTCGGCACAGATCCGCACACATGGAGGCCGGCGGTCCCCTCCTCCCCCGCCGTGATATGGTTTCTTTTTGCTTTGGGACCACTTCCTGCAGCTTGCTTATTTACTTATTATTTTCTCAAATGACCTCCCTTCCTCAAAATGCCTGCGTCCAGGGAGAGGCGGAGCAGACGCCGAGTCCTAAGCAGCTGGAGGGCTCCTCACCCGGGCAGCTCAGCCCACCTGTGGAAGGTCTCGTCGCCAGAGTGTTTCTGAGTTAGAAGCTCCTGTGCAATGATGATATTCACGGTTACGACCTATCACGGGCCTGGTCTGTGCCCAGCAAGCTTCTTCTCTAACCTTCACAACAGCCCCGGACGGCTCGCCTGGACCCACATGGGGATGAGGGTGTCGCGTGGGGCTTGTGAGGCGAAGTGGTGGCCGTGGTAGTGACCGGCGCCAGTCCACGCGGGCCCGGCGAGGTGCCGACACGCTGCCTGGGAAAGAGGCCCCTCGGCCCGCCGGCGCCTGGCGCCCGTCACCGCGCGGAGAGGCGGCCCTCGAGGGCCGCATGCCGGGAACCGCGCCGAAGCACACGAGCAGGTGTCAGGGTTGACCGGCCAGCAGATCGGTTATGGCATTTCGTCTCTGGTTTGACTTGTGTTTTCCTCGTTTTCCACTGGGGAGAAGGGTTGGAATGACAGCTTCCACGGGGCCTTGAGGGAACCCAGGTCCCCAGGAGCCCTGTTCCGACACGCTCACCTGACCTACGGCGCTGACCAGGTGCACAGGCGGAAAATGGCGGCTCGGGTCGGTGGCCCTGGGGGCTCTGCTGGCAGCGCTGTGCGGCTCTGCCGCTTCCACCTGCCCTGCCTCCCTGCCGACTCCGTGCCAGGGACACATGCCCGGCCTTCTGTGGGACTGCGCGGACCTGGGGTTGACCCAGACGTGGCTGTGGGGATTAGCCCTGCGACTTAAGATGTGTGGCTTTTAAGAACAGAACTTCTTAAGCAGAGCTTCCAATACACACAGAAGTAGAGAAAATACTTGACAAAGCCCTTTCGTACCCATCATCCGAGTAGCTATGCAGCGTCGACCAAACGTTTCCGTCTCTGAGCCCGGTGGTGCTCTGTGAAGCCGGGATGGCGACCCTCCCCGGGAAGGCACGCCGTGAGAGTGGGGCGCGGGATAATTAGCGTCCAGTAACGGTGACCGGCGCTCCGCAGACGCTCCGGTGGCGGCGCTGATTCCTGGGCGGCACCGTTCTTACCCTTGTTTCACAAATGGGGAAACCGAGGCGCACACCTGTTCAATAACACGTTCCAGGTCACAGCACCAGACACGGCCGCAACCCAGCATTTAAATTCAGTTTTATTTTACTCCAAAGCTTTGAAAGAGGACTTTGACAAATCATAAAAGGGCTGTACAAATTTTCTCCCCGCCCCACTTTCTTTAAAAATAAATAAGCTTATGACAATCTTACCCTAAGCTGGTAAGTCCATAAATACCTTAAAGAAAAATAGTGCATTTTTGAGAAGCTGAAAAGGCCAAGAAAGCAAAGGCAAAGGGTTGGCTCCGTGGCCCTGCTTGTCCCTTCGCCCCGGGGGTTGTGGGCGTTTACACCACCGGCTTCCTGTCATGGCAGAGGACGGTGGCCCGTTGCTGCCCCTCGGTGACCAGCCCCCCTCCCCCATGCACAGCATGCCGCAGACTTGGAAAAGAAGCAGAACGAGACGGAAAACAGGAAGCTGCTGGGGACTGTGATCCAGTACGGCAACGTGATCCAGGTAGGTCCAGGCGCCCTTCTCTTCCTGCGCTGGAGCGGCGCAAAGAACGTGGGGCCGGGCCGGGCTCACGGGACCGCCGGGCACTGCGGAAGGCCTGGTGCTTGCTGCCTCCCACGTGGGCGGGATGGGCGGGTGCTGCGGGGCTCCCCTCCCAGTGCGGGAGCCTCCCTGAGAAGGAGCCCGGCTGGCGCGGCTTTAGCCTGCGCCGCTAGGAAGTTCCTATTTGGTGACAAGTGGCTTCCTGTGACCTTTGCCTCCTGGTTCAAGAGCTGGTCGCCTGAGGCAGCAGGACTAACCCTGCAGCTTCAGGCTGGGCCCTTGAGGACAGGTCTCATGTCTCGTCTCTTGAGCGGCACGGGGTGCCTGTCTTCCTGGTACCTTTGAGTCTGCCTCGGGGATCAGACACCGCCCAGGACATGGCAAGTGGGGGTCTGCTAAGAAAACGCACCTGGGTCCCTCCTGGCAGGGCAGAGTGCGGGAGGAAGTCCAGAGCCAGGCGTGGCCTTCCTGGCTTGTCCAGTTCCCATGTCATTTTGGCCCAGGTGCAAAGGGTCAGAGCTGTTACCGGGTCTTGGAAACCAGACCCACGTGGTTCTCTTGCTTCATTATTTCCCCTTGGAAAGGTCTTGCATCCTTCAGTTCTGTAACTGCAGGCTTTACCCACGACGAAGGAAGTCCGTCCCATTTTTGTCCTCGTCCAGTGCAGAGCTGGCAGACGGGGCATGGGGAGGGGGACCTAGAATTCCACGTTGGTGAAAGCGGCCTTGGCCTCCCCTGCCTTATGCTTTCGGGGCCTGTTGCGTGGGGAAGCCTCAGCCACGCTTCCCGGTCCAGACCTCCTCTGAGACCAGTCCTTTCCCATCTGTCCCTTTGGCTTTTCTGTCCCCTTCATGTGACCATTCCCTAAGAGACAAGAATGAAGTGCCCCGGAATTCAAGGTGGAGTCCCTAGCAGTTGCGTTCTTTGACATGAAAGGACTGTCCCCGATAGGGTCATCTTGTAATGGCACTGCTGCTTGTGCACGGCAGTGTCCCTCCTCAGCTCCTGGGCTCGGGGCGAGGGCCCCCACCAGCCCGCAGTGGGTGCCGTGCCCAGCCGGCAGTGCCCTCGGCCAAGGCTGCGCTGGGAAACACCAAAGCATTTCTTCTTCTCTCTACTTCTGCTCCTTTGCTCAGTCTTCCTCCTTTTTTTTTTTTTTTTTAAGTCCGCCTCAGGCACTCCTGTGGTTCCCCGGCTTCACAGCTCACTCGGGGAGGGAGGGGTGTTTGATCCATATTTCATGGGAGCGGGGAGAGAGGTGGAGATGCCAGGGCTCGCTGACCCCCCGCCCACTCTCCTCTGGGTTTCCAGCTCCTGCACCTGAAAAGCAACAAATACCTGACCGTGAACAAGAGGCTGCCGGCGCTGCTGGAGAAGAACGCCATGAGGGTGACGCTGGACGAGGCGGGGAACGAGGGGTCCTGGTTTTACATCCAGCCCTTCTACAAGCTGCGCTCCATCGGGGACAGCGTAAGTGGCCGGCGCCGCCCGGGGGCTGCTGCTGGCGCACCTGCACCCATCGCCCAGCAGGGTTGACGGAGAACTTTAAAGTCAGAACCACAGGCTCCTCCAGGATGACCAGAGGCAGGCAGTTGCCATGGAAACCAGTGTTTGGGAAACAGACAGCGACCTAAACACAGTGGCTGTTTCTCCCACCCGGGCGTCTGGGAAGAGCCTCCAAGCAGCCCGTTGCCCCAGTAGCTCCTAGGAAAGCAGGGATCGTAGACGGGGCTCGGGGCACACCGGTCCTTCTAGATTACCAGTGGGCTAGAAGCGCCCCTCTAGTCTGGAAATAAAGTTCATGAAGAAGGATGGACACAGGCAGGCAGGGCCGGGAAGGGGAGAGGGCGGTGGGGTTGCCTTCACCCCGTTTGGAATCAGAGAAGGCGCAGTTATGTGTGCACCCCCCAGGCGTCAGACTGAACGCCGGTGGGCTTTCCACCTTAGCAAACAACATGGCCCACCCGCCCCCCTCCCCGGAATGATACAACAGCCGGTGCTTGGCTCTGACTCCCATCTTCAGCGGGACCTGAGCTTTCCTGACCCTCCGGCCGGGCTGTGCCTTCAGGGGGCAGCTGAGGCGGACTTGAAGGGTCGTCCTGGTCGAGCGATTGTGTCTTTCCATCCCCGGGCCCGGGGCAGTGGCTCGCGGGTGTCATTTCAGAAAGTGGAACAGAACGGGGCGCACCAGGCTGCGTTCCCCGCGATGAGGATGAGCCCTGGTGTGGGGGCCTCTCGTCTGATGAGCGCAGGTGCCTGTAGCTGCGGGAGTGCGCACAGGCACACAGTAGGCACGCACGTCCGTGTGCTGGGGCCCTAAGAAAAGACGTGCTGCTCAGGGTGGCTTGTACACAGAAGAGAGTGAAAGTCATCGCTTCAGACCTAAAATTGCGGCTCTGTTCTTTCAGAGACAAAAACTTCCCTCAGGCGGTAGCCCCCTCCCGAAGCTGTGTTAGTGCTGTCGACGCGTGTCTGTTACCACTTGGAAGGGGCCCCTGGCCGCCGGCCCTTGGCTGCGGCTTCCACACTGGTCCTGCCGTCCCTGGGGGCCGTGCAGGGACTGTGGGCGTCCAGTGCGGCCTGCCCCGCCGGCCCGGACGCAGCTCAGCCAGGGTGTGACCTGAGGGCGCCCCGCTGCCCTCCAGCCGGGACCCCTGACCTGCCTTGTGAAAATCTGTCCCGGTCCCTTCCAGGTGGTCATCGGTGACAAGGTGGTCCTGAACCCCGTCAACGCTGGCCAGCCGCTGCACGCCAGCAGCCATCAGCTGGTGGATAACCCAGGCTGCAACGAGGTGGGTCGGAGGGGCGCGCGGCCGCAGCAGGCCCTCCCTGGGGCCACAGCCTGCCCCCGCCGATGGGGGCTGCAGCAGGGACGCGGCGGGTGCGCCCCCTCTGCGCGCCGGGAAACCGAGGCGCGCGGCAGGGCCGCCCACGGGGCTGTGCAGGGCTGTGCGGGGCTGTGCGGCGGCGGAGGGGGGCTGATTGTCGCCCCAGGGTGTAGTTTATGGAGACTTATGTCTCTGGGAGATGGTTTCCCAGTTGGCGAAGCCAGAGGAGGGAGCCTCCCACCAAGTTTTCTGGCCCAAGGGGCTCCTTTTTCTAACCCGCCTTCTTCAAGAGCCTGCCTTTTGCTCATTTCCAAGGTGTCGCTGCCGGCCAGCGCAAGGCCCTGTTTTTGGCAATTCACCTGCTCAGGGCCTAGATCAGCAAGGCCAGGACACAGGACAGTGACAGTGGCAGCAAGCAGTTGTCTGATGGTCGAGGGAGGGCACGAGCTCTCGAGCCAGACAGGTGCAGGGTCAAGTCCCAAATGTGCCCCCCCAGCTCTGGACTGGAACGCGCCGCCCAGGCTCCACGGGCATCGGTGGCCTGTCTCTGCCGTGGACGCAGTAGGGGACTGGGCCTCCCCACCCCCCGCTTTTCAGGCCAGGCTGAGGACTAGACGTGCTCGCAGCTCTGCCCCCTCCGCCCGGCGCCCGGCAGGTCATCGCCACGCTGGCGGGCCGCTGTGGCCGTGGCGGGGGCGGGGGCGGGGGTCGCTGGCCTTGCGGAAGGCAGGCTCTGGGCGCGTCTCACATCCGCAGCCTGTCCCCCTCACAAGCAGCCATTGTCACTGTGGGCTTCTACTCCGGCTACGGAACCAGCGACCTGGGGAAGGGGCAGCTGCCGTGCAGAAGGGCGGGAAGCGTGGCTCCTGGCGTCCACTGGAGCGCAGGCTGTGACAGGGCACCCGCTCCTGCTGGACGCTCTGGCAGGCGGACCTGGGGTCCCGAGGGTGCCAGGCTGCAGGGTCTGGGGTGGGGAGACGTGGCCCGCGCTTGGGGAGTGGAGGAGAAACCAGGCTGCCTCCTTCCAGGTCAACTCCGTCAACTGCAACACCAGCTGGAAGATCGTCCTGTTCATGAAGTGGAGCGACAACAAGGAGGACATCCTGAAGGGGGTGAGTGTGGGGCAGGGTGGCCCGCGTCCCCGGCCGGCAGCCGCCCCGCCCCGACCGAAACCCGTCGTCCCTCACTGTGCCCTGTGCGTGCCCAGGGGGACGTGGTGAGGCTGTTCCACGCCGAGCAGGAGAAGTTCCTGACCTGTGACGAGCACAGGAAGAAGCAGCACGTCTTCCTGCGAACCACTGGCCGGCAGTCGGCCACGTCGGCCACCAGCTCCAAAGCCCTGTGGGAGGTGGAGGTGAGTGGGGGCGGGGCCCGCCGGTCCGTTACAGCGGCAGCGCAGCGCGGTCCTTCCTGCCACCCCGCTCCCTGGGACCTGCAGCCACGCCAGCGCCGTGGCAGGGCTCCTGGGGCAGAAATAGCACCTCCTTTGGAAGCCGACTCCGCAGACACGGGAGTTCCTTTCTCTGGGCCGTTGATTCATCTCTTCGTCTTTTTCTGTCCCCTGCCATTTCTCTGTCATGGCCAGACGCACTCACGTGCCCGCCCAGCCTGACACGCGGGCACTGGCACGTCGGGATGGGATGCGAGGTCACAGCCAATAACTGGGCGGTTAAGGTGACAAGAGACGCGTTCCCCGTGCTCTGCGGGCTGAGTTGATGGCGGGAGAACTCCCAGGCGGGCCGGGGTTCAGGAAGACTTCCTGACGGAGGCGGCATCGGCGCTGGTGCTGATGGGGTGATGTGTATTTCCCAAGCAGGCCCCTCACGGGAGACAGTGGCATGGAATTGGCAACGGGCGGCAGCCTTGGGGTGAAACGCAGTCACTTGGGAGCTGGGGATAGGTGTTGGAAGTAAAACAAACTGCTTTTGGGGACCAGTGTCTGAGGGGTCCCCTCTCCAGGCCTTGGGGAGCTGGGCCGTCATTTGTAGGCAGGGGAGGAGCAGGACCCGTGTGCTGTTTGGAGAAGCTGGCGACCCTGCCCGCCCGCCGACCCTGCCCGCCCACCGGATGGTCACTGAGCAGGGGGAGGGAGCCTGGACCACGGGACCAAGAAGAGACTGACTTGGCAGCTTGTGTAGAGGGACCGGCAGAGCTGCGGGGGCTCGGCCTCCCCGACGCCCTCCGCAGGCCCGGTCCTCCGCCTCAGCGCGCCGCCTCCCCTCCTCCCCAGCCGCCTCTGCTCCGTGCTTTTATGGAGACGCAGCGGAGCAGAGATAAGAGGCTCAGGACAGGAGTCTTCAACTTGATGAATCTTTACATACAAGCCAGGTACCCGGGACCCAGAGCAAGAAGCGGAACGCGAGCAGCACCCGCGGGGCCCCCGTGAGCCCCTGTCCGGGCAGCACCCTCATACCCGCCGTGTCCAGGGACTGGGCCGGCCTGTTCCTGAACTTCTCGTAGATAGAAGCAGGCAGCACACTGTTTCTTTCTTTTCTTTTCTTTTTATTTGGTCCGGCCTTCCTCACTCAGCACAACGACGTGCTGAGTGCTGGATTCGTCCATGACGTTGCCCGTATCTGTGGCCCATTTCTTGTCATTGCTGAGCAGGGTTCAGCCCCACACACGCCAGCCGCCCCGGTCTCCCTGAATTCCGACCTACCTCCTCAACTCAGGGGGACACGGTCCCCTGCGTGGGTCCCCCGCCTCATGCCGCCGCCCCCAGAGGGCCGTCAGGAGGAAGCCAGGACAGCGCGAGGCCGCCTTGTTTCCCCTTTCTCAGCGACCGCAGTTGTGCGTGCGTGTTGCCCAGCCCCTGGTCACAGGCATTTCATGCAGCGCCCCCAGCTTTCTCGTTGCCTTCGGCAAGTTCGCCTCCGGTCGTGACGTCACCAACTGCTAGCGCCAGCGATCGCGTCGTGACCAGAGCGGAAGTTCGGGCTCGGGGGTGTCGGGTCGTGAGCCCGGGCCTGTGCGTGTCTCGGCCCCTGAGCTCCACGTGCAAACCCCGCTCCAGGCCCCACGTAGTTCCTCCTCGTTTGCCGTGCCCTTCGTGGACGAATTTCAGAATCGTAACTTCTACTTCATCACGACTACGGCAGATCAGCTGCAAACCACTGAACGCTGTTCTCCAGCCACTTGGTGTTAGGGAGAAGCATGGGTTAGCGCCCCCATCTGGGGAATTCTGACATGACACGCGGCGCTTACAAGGGTCTGTCGGAAGGCGCTGATTTCTCTCAGCTGAAGTGTCCCTGCTGGGCGGTGATTGGTGTGTGATGTCCCCGCTGTGGTGGCGTCCTGGCACAGGCTGGCGCCTCTTCCACGGTGACCGCTCTTCCTCCCTCACAGGTGGTCCAGCACGACCCTTGCCGGGGAGGAGCAGGCTACTGGAACAGCCTCTTCCGTTTCAAGCATCTGGCTACAGGACATTACTTAGCAGCCGAGGTAAGTGGCAGCCCGGGATTTTCTCTTTCAGGCTGACGTCTCTCTTTTCCTCCCTCACCTGCAGGCGCTGGGTAGTTAGGGACTTAGGGCGCTGCTCCGACCTCTTGCTCCTCCTCCTGCCTTTCTGTTTTCTCTGCCTCCTCTTCCTGCTCACAGACAGCGAAAGGTAACAGGGGTGAGCACGTCCAGCCCTTCACAGGGACACCCGGCAGGATGTGGGGAGAACGCGCGCTGGAGGATAAGGCCGTTCGGGGACGTGAGGCGCAGCGTGGCGGCTGCAGCTCGTGAGGCGCGCTGCGTGTTTGACAGTTGCTGAGAGAGTAGATTTTGTTTCAGGGAAGATGCTAATCCGGGTTTAGGACCGTTGCTCTGCTCTGCGCATTAACACCGCTCTCCTCACATCTTACTCCCCGCCCTGCTCCTGGCGGGAGTGACCGAGACGCAGCCGTTGGGAAACGCGGCAGGCGGCCTGCCAGGCCAGAGGCGCTGGGACAAAGAATGAGGCAGCTTCATGAGGCATTGTTGTCCTCAGAGCCTGCACGGGACAGACAGGGCCTGGCCTCTTATCGAGGGGGATGCCAGACTCAAAGGAGCCCTCCTCACCTTCAGTGCCTGCTGAGGTTTGTTAAGAAAGGCAGGGCTCGGTGCTGAAGGACAGGAGGAACTTTATTGGCCTCTTAATTTTTGTACCACGTGGAGGAGCCGTCCTCCCGTGTGGCAGATGCGCATTCCTGTCACATTCCAGTCTCCCACCCGGCGACACCCCCGCTGAGCCTGGGGCCAGCGGGGAGGCCGCTCCCAGCTGCCCCTACGCTGACCCCGAGAGGCTGGACCTCAGGCACCGACCCCCAGGATGCCCGACCCGCGTACGAACTGGGGGCTGTGCAGCACCGAGGAACGGGCGGCGGGGGCTGCGCTGACCCTGACAAGGGAGCCCCAGGGCGCAGTGGGCCCCGCTCGCCCGCTGCGAGGCGCCCCGATGCCGGCCGCTGCCGGCCCGCGGTGGCTGCCGCGTTCGGGGCACGTGTAGCTCTGCAGGCCCCGGATTTTTATCGTCTCGCTGAAAACCAGCAGGGGGTCGGTGACTGGATCCTGGCCTCTTCCTTCTCCCGGGCTTTCCACTGTCGTGTGGCTCGCTCGTGAGCTCGTGGCGTTCCTCTGCCCACCCCCAGGTGCCGCCCGCTGGCGCCCGGGGGGCCGTCCGTCTGCCGTGCTCTTGTGCTGTGTGTCGTGGTGGCATGCTGGTTCCGTGACCAGAGGGAAGGGACAAGGGCACAGCAGCTGTAAAGCGCTCGTGGGCCTTGCCGTCTCCTGAAGGCGGGGCCGAGTCCTTGAGAAGCGGGTGGATGCTGTAATTTCCGATGATTCTTTCCCATCAGGTAGACCCAGACTTTGAGGAAGAGTGCCTGGAGTTCCAGCCCTCAGTAAGTATGGACAAGAGCCCTTGCCTTCCTCTGCCAGGGTGAGGCCACGCATTCCCCGCACCGAGGAGAAACCCCGCCGTGGTCACCGCCCAGTGCTGGGGGCGGGGAAGCCCTGGGAAGCCCCAGCCAGGCCTTGGCTGCTTGTTTTGAGGGCCGTGGCATCTCCTGTGTCCTGATTGGTTCAAGAGCCTGTCCATCATGACGCTGTTTGTGCGCTGGGGCAAGGGGCCGGCTCTCAGTGCAGGCGGCCAGTACCTCCTGGGAGACTCCTAGGCCGGTGATGGCGACGGCCCTGTGGGAGCCGGCCTTTCACAAATGGATGTCCTCTTGCCGTCGACCTTTATCTAGGACTCATCTGGGGTTTTCCAGGAATGTGTGCGTGAGGCGCCTGGTGCCACTTAGCCTGTGGAGGTGACACGGAGCCAGTGCACCCAGCGTCCGAGCAGCACTCATGTCTAACAGTCTGTTCTTGCTTTCTGCAGGGTCAGGAGTAGGCCTGGCGATGTGGGTGGGAACTTGCGTGCCCCCGGGTCTTTCTCTGGAGCCGGTGCGGAGGCACCGGGGGGCTCGGGTGTCCACGGTGGTGGTCACAGGTTGCGGAGGGCGGAGGGTGTGCGGCAGGGGAATGGTGGGCATCCATGCGGCGGTTCTCTGGGGCATGCTTCCTTCCGGTCGGGGCTTCACAAACCGTGCCCAGTTGCTGCTCTGACATTACGTGTCCACGTGGTCCTGTCCGGGGTCTGGGACCGTGAAGGGAGAGAGCTGGGCGGAGATCGCGGAGAGTCGTTGTCTTTGGAAGGTGCTAGGAGCGGGGAACCCGGGGAGCCCTGGCTGAGGCGCTTCCTGGGCCTGCTCCGTGGGGGCGGGGGCCTCGCCTCCTCTCTGCTGTTCTTGGTTAGCCCTCTTCTCCCCTCCCGCGGTGAGTGGGAGCCAGGGGTGCGCCCTTGGGTTGCTGCCCCTGGGCCAGGCGACCTTCGCGCTGCTTCTCTGCATTCGGGGACGGGAAGGGCAGGGCACTCCTTCTCCTTAGATTCTTCTCGTCCTTGCTCCCTCTTCTTTCTGAGAGAAAGCACAGCCTTTGTGTGACCTGTGTCCCTGGTCTTGGTGCTGCCCTGTGAGGGGGCAGGAAGGAGCCCCGCGGCGTCTTGCAGTGGGAGCTGAGGTCCAGGGGAGCCTGAGGCCATTTACGAGACAGGCCCAGGGCCCTCGCTGAGCCTCCGCGCCCCCGCCTGCCACTGAGGCACACGTCCTGCCGTGCGGGCCAGGGGCCGTGGGGAGCTCAGTGAACAGCCTTTGCAAGTCGCACGGGCTGGTCGCCTGCCGGCCCCCTTCTATGCAGTGGTTTCCCTGGGTGCACGTAGAGGAGCCGGGTGGGGTGGCCTCCATGTGGCAGAGCAGGAGGCAGGCAGCGGTCCGGCCTCGTGGCGGTCAGGCGTCTTCCTGCTCGTCTGGCCATCCAGGTGCTGGGGCGGGGCCTGGTCCTCGCCGGGCAGAGGGCCAGCAGCACAGTCCTGCCTCCGCGGAGGGAGGCCCGGCCCCCTTCCCGCGTCTGGGCTTGGGACCCCGGGTGGGCGAATCCCCAAGAGGAAGCCTCTTGTTCCGCCCTGCTTCCCGGGCCCGTGTTTCCCTGACACTGGCCTCAGTGCCTGGGACCTCCCTCTGCCTTGTCGCTCTTGTCCCTCTACATTCAGGGGCACCTGGAGCCACATGCTCAAGGTCAGGGGAGAAAAAGGCCACAGGAGCCAGCTGGCGGCTGAGGGCCTGCTGCAGTGTGGCTGGTCCCCCACTAGGTGGCGGATGCCGACCGCTCCCCCGGAACCTGGGTCCCCACCGCCTTCCCAGACTCGGGGCGCTGGGTGCAGTTTTCACTTTCCGCGCGACTTTGGGCAGGTCCCTGCACTTGAACTGTCCTTCTGCGGCACAGCCCCGTGTCTTACACCAGAACCTGGTCGGGATTTACCTAGAGAGGGCCACTCGGCAGGTCACAGCGGGTGGGAGAGGACAGTGGGGTCCAAGGTCTGTCTCCTGGGCGGAGCTTGTAGAGGTGTGTGTGGCTCTGGGGTGACTGTCAGCCCAGCGTGGACAGAGCCACGAGTCACCGATTTGCTTGGGACACCCATGCGGTATTAAAGGCCGGAGCTTGAGGGAGAGAGGACACAGGAGTTTGGGGCTTAAAAAAAGCATTTTGTCTTCCTTTTTATTCTTTTTTCGCAGAAGAAGCTGGGGCTGTGGAGGAGCTGGCAGAGTGGCCCACGGTCCTCGGGTCGGGCCACGGAGCTCGGCTCCCCCAGGCTCGCTCCTGGTCCTCTCGGAGGCCCCTGCCGCCCCCGCCGCCCGCACTGGAGGGGAGGCAGTGGGCTGGCCTGAGCAGAGCTGGTCGGGGACGCACCAGACGCGGTTTCCCAGTCGGTGCGGGTGGACATTGGCGTCCTGCGAGGACGACATGACACCTGACAGAAAAGCCTGGGTCGCGTCACAGCGCTGGGAGCGGCCTCGCGGGGCCAGCGCGGGGCCAGCCGCCGGCTCAAGCCCTCCTGGGCAGGCGGGCTCTGTGTTCTCGGTTCCTCAGGACGCTTCCGCCGTCGTCCATCGGCTTTCGCTGAAGGTTCCTCCGGTGCGGCCAGACCCCGGCGTAGCCAGAGCCCCGCCCTGCCGTGGGCCGTCCTCGTGATTAACGACACACGTTTTTTTCAGGGCTGGTCTGACTCCTCGCGTGTCTTTCCTGGCTGCCCCGGGGTCACTGCCTATGGACGCTTGTATCCAGGTTCTTTATTTTTGCTCCCGGGAAGGAGCTGCATCCTCTTACTGCCAGGCACCTTCACGTGGGTTCCCACGATGGCCCGTGAGCGACTCCACGGGACGCGTCGCTCTGACCGCTCCTCCCTGGCCCCCGCCGCTGCTGGACGTGCTCCCCTGCGGCGCTCTGCCCACAGCTGGCGGCGGGCCGGCCCCGCTGTTGACACGTTTCTGTCGCAACACGAGGAGAAGGGAGCGCGTAGCTGTTCTCGGCGTGGATGTCCGGCGCCCGTCTTATGTGGCCCCTCGGAAGGGCGGGCGCGCGGCCCACCAGGGCTCACGCGGTGACACGGCCTCTCCCGCTCCTGCGGCCCGCAGGGGGCCAGGGGCAAGCGAAGGGGCGGGCACCCAGCCTCCCTGACACGTGGCTTTTCCTCCTCAGGTGGACCCCGACCAGGACGCCTCTCGGAGCAGGTTGCGAAACGCCCAGGAGAAGATGGTGTACTCCCTGGTCTCCGTGCCCGAAGGCAATGACATCTCCTCCATTTTCGAGTTAGACCCCACCACTCTGCGCGGAGGCGACAGCCTTGTCCCCAGGTACGGTGCTCGCGTGGCCCACCCGCCCGAGCCGGGGCCTGCGCCCTGGGCCCCAAGCCCCAGTTGGGGTCCTGGAATCTTCCCTGAACCAGATTTTGTACAGAGGTTGGTGAAGGATTTGTTCTGACCGCCGCTGGAACAGTATCCGATTTTTTTGCTTGTCCATTGTAAGTTCTCAGTGGCTGGATGAGAAGAGCTGTATGTGCTCTGTTTTGATCCATAAGCCAAACGGGAAGCTTAGGTAGCGCTCGGTATTTCGTTTCCTTTACTCTCTTCCTCCTCCCCAAAGCCCAGAGGTCTCTTGGTCAATCGATTAGCAATTGCAAAGACATTCTAGAAAAGGGAATGTTTGAAATTCACTGAGTGCAAAGTCAATTTTATTGTATTTAGAAGTCGGGCCAGTCTTCTCTGGTGGTTTTGTAACACTTAACTCTTCGTCTTGTAAGAATGCATTTTTGGGGAACGACTGGACTAGAAACAGGACAAAACCCTGTGCTTAATAAAGGCAATGACAGTCTCCCTCGTGGCCGTGGGCACGGAGCGCTGCCCACGTGCCATGCCCGGCGCCACGTGCTTTCCACGTGTTCTGTAATTTCATCTTCACAGGAGCCCCACGAGATGGGTGTTACTCCTCACCCCGTCTTACAAAGAGGGAAACTGAGGCCGAGCGAGTTTACGCAGCTCATGGCAGGGCAGCGCGTCCCATCCAGAGCCCCAGGCCGTACACGTTTAAGCCAAGTGGGGCGGTGTGGGCCGTTCTGACTCTCAGCGCAGCGTCGGTGGACGCGGCTCCCCTGGCTCCTGCGGTCCCCACACAGCCTGTCCCTGAGCAGCCCCTTGTGTTTCTGTTCACGGTCTCGCTGCTGCTTCCTGCTCGGCCCGAGCCCGGCTCTGAACCTGGTAACTGCGGAGGGGTGCAGTCAGAGTCTTGGAGAGCCTTCTTGTGCTGGCCACTCTCCCAGTCCCGCGGCGTGACCGGGTAGGGCGGTGTCCTCGCCGAAGGGGGCCCTACAATGCAGAAGGGCTTCCGCTGCCGTTCAGGAAGCGATCGCTGGGTCGTCCGCCCCTCGAGAATTGGGGGAGGGCTAGGGAGGCTCTCCCGCGGAACCCCAGGTCTGTGCAGCTCTGCGCGCTCCGGGTCTGCCCCGCGCCACTGCTGCTTTTAAAGGAGAGTTTCCGGGAGGTGATTTACGCACAGCGCGGTGCACCTGTTCAAAGTGCTGAGTTCCCTGCTGGTTTTATGGGAGCTGGCCGAGCTGAGCACACGGCACCACGATCGACGTAGGACAGTCTCGCCCCCCAGAGGAGGGAGCCCTGTGCCCACCAGCAGCCCCTCCCGCTTCCCCAGTGCCACCCCAGCCGCCAGTGCGCCCACTCCAGCCTCTGCCGAGCTGCCTGTTCGGGTCAGGTCCTGGCAGTGGAGCCATATATTACGCAGACGTTTGTGACTGGCCTCTTCCACTTCGTTTTTCTAAGACACATCCATGTTGTAACATGCACAAGTACTTCATGTCATTTTATTGCTGACTGCTATTCCATTACGTGGTTATACGACGTTGCGTTTATCTTACCCGCCTATGAGTTGGTGGCGGTTGGGGCGGTTGGCCCCATTGGCTGTTAGGAACAATGCTGCTGGGAGCCTGTGTGTGCACGTTGTGGAGACGTCTGCTTTCCTTCTTTTGGGTCACCTCTGTGTCTCACCTTTTGAGGACTGGCTGCGCCATTTTACCTTCCCATCAGCTGTATGTTAAGGTTCCGGTTTCTCCAGCTCTTGTGTGTTTTTGTTCTTTTTTGGTTTTTTGACCCATCCTGGGGAGTGGGAAGTGGTACCGTGTTGACTGCATTTCTCCGATGGCTGACGCTGCTGCTGGTCACATTCTGAGGTGCCTCTTGGCCATTTGTATATTATCTTTGGAGAAACACCTATTCCGATCTTTTGTCCCTTACTTTTTGCCCATCACTTTTTGTCCATCTTTTACTTTTAAAACATAGGGATCTTGTATTTTGTTTCATGCTTCAAAAGGCTATTCAATGTTTACTTGTGTTTTTTCCCCAGGAATTTTACACTTTTACATTTAGCTTTATTGCTCCATTTGGAAACCTCAGCTACCGCTTTGTTGTCTCTCACGATGAGCACTGACATGCCTCAGCGAACGCTTCTCTCTCTGTCTTGTGCTCGATTCTGAGACAGTCTGAGATGTTCCTTCATGGGACGTGATCTTAGCGAGAAATACAGCATCTCACAATAACGTTAGCACCGTTACGGCCGACTGTATCCTGGACCAGCTCCATTTGCTCCTAAGTTTGTATCGTACAATGAATGTAGCAGAAAATCATTTTGGTGTCCTTGTCTGTGTTGATAGAACGAGCCCAGGCCGGAGGCTTGGGAGAACCTGAATGTTCCCATTGCTCAGCCCTTCTCCTTCCCCGGTAGGAACTCCTACGTCCGGCTCCGACACCTGTGCACGAACACCTGGGTTCACAGCACCAACATCCCCATCGACAAGGAGGAGGAGAAGCCGGTGATGCTGAAAGTGAGTCCTGCCCTGCCCGCTCCCAGGGGCCAGGGGACCGCGAGGTTTGGCAGGAGCACAGTCACAGACAGAAGCAAATGTGATGAAAACGTTCCCCCCCGGGGGCCCGGCTGAGCAAGCCGGCCTGGGGCTTTGGAAATAACCAGACCTTCTCTTTTCCTCCGTGCCTTCTGTCCTAAGGCCGAGCGGTTGTCTGCATTTCATGTCTGTCTGAGCAACAGTTTGGGCTCCAGGCATGTTTGCATGTGTCCCGAGGGACCTCAAACGCCCGTTGATTTTCCCCAGCCATTATTCTCTGTTTGTTTTTGTGTCCTTCAGTAGGCACGTTGACTTCTCGATAGTCCTTCCAGCCCCTCTCCTCTCTCTCTGACGCCCACCTCTGCCTCCCTGCCTCCTCCGGGGTCGTAGAGCACAAATACACAAACATGGGCGTTTTCTTTTCTAAAATATGGAATGATACTCTCACTTTTTTCTCACCTTTTTTTTTTTTTTTTTTTTTTTTTTTTTTTGGTGCAGGGGAAGTTTTACTGGATTTTCTTTCTTTCACTTTTTTGAACACTTTTGGGTGCACAGAAAAGCTGAGAGGCCAGGACGCATCCAGCCTCACAGCGCTGTGACTTAGAGTCAAGAATCCCTGTCCGGTGTGGCGCCTCTCCTGTGTCCTGTGTGGGGGGGGGCGTGCCCCCGTGACACACGGAGCTGTAGGTGACGGTGCTGCCCCGTCTCCTGCCGCCCCATCCCCACAGCTCCAGTCTGCGGAGGTCACAGCTGTTCACTATTCGGGGTGCCTTGTCTAGGTGTTTTTCTGTCTAGTTGCTTTTATCTGCAAGATGGCCCCCAGCGCTGAGGATTGCCCCGTGCCCCGCGCACACAGGGTTTGCCAACCCCTCTGCACCCGCGCGGCCGCCCTCATCGACCATCCTGATTTTCAGATCGGCACATCCCCCGTGAAGGAGGACAAGGAAGCATTCGCCATCGTCCCAGTGTCCCCTGCTGAGGTCCGGGACCTGGACTTCGCCAATGACGCCAGCAAGGTGCTGGGCTCCATCGCGGGGAAGCTGGAGAAAGGCACCATCACCCAGAACGAGAGGAGGTGGGCCCCCCCCCCCAAAAGGGCTGGGCGGTGCCTCCCCACACCCAGGTTCGGCAGTTCCTCTCGCCGCGCCGCCCCCGCCGCCCCCGACTGCCCCCCAGGACTTCTCAGCCCCCTTGTGGAGAGAGAACTGAAACAGCTCAGTGTGAGGGCAGCAGGGCTTAGCATGGACGGCCGGACGGGCTCATGGTTTTCAAATAGCAGTCTCCTCTGCGTTCCTGTTCTCGGGCGTCTCCGAGGCGGTAAAGATCCGCTCTCCTCGTCCCCAGCTCGTCTTCGGAACGAGCTACTAAATGTCGGGGGCTGAAGTTCCTACGATGTGACCTTTAAAGGCCAACAGTTTGAGGAGGTGGTGACCCTTCCATGGGCACTAGCCTGTTGTCCGGACTTCACTCGGGTTGGTCATTGGCCGGCTTGTCAGGGCTGAAGAGCGTGGGACAGGTGTTCGGCTTTTGTTTCCGTGGTTCCCGCGGCCCGAGACCCCCACGGGCCAGCCCGCTGGTGGCGGTGCGGGCGCCCTTCCGTCTCTACCCGCTGCTTTGCCCTCCAGGTCAGTGACCAAGCTGCTGGAAGACTTGGTTTACTTTGTCACCGGCGGGACCAATTCTGGCCAAGACGTGCTGGAGGTGGTCTTCTCCAAGCCCAACCGGGAGCGGCAGAAGCTGATGCGGGAGCAGAACATCCTCAAGCAGGTCGCTGAGCCGGGGCCAAGTGGGGCGGGGGGGGGGGCCCAGGTCTGGGGAGGGGCCCGGACAATGCCACCTGGGGAGGCTGGTCGACTGAAAAACAGGCTATTTTTCAGAAAAGTTTTAAGCTCACAGCCATGGTGGGTGGAAAGGACAGAGCTTGCCTATGTACCCCACCCCCACCACACAGCCTTCCCCATCGTCAGTATTCCCTGCCCCAAGCGGGGCTTGCGTTGCGGTTGGTGGGCCACACTCACGCAGCCCCATCACCTGGGGTCCACAGCTTACGTCTGGCCCGCGCTGGGTTGTGCGCGGTCGGTGGGCTTGGACAAAGGCGCGGTGACATGGAGCCACCAGCACATTGCATTGGCCAAAAAGTTCGTTACGTTTTTCTGGAAGGTGGAAGGAGATTCACAACGTTTTCATTGTATTTTGCTTTATTATTTCAAGAAAGGTAAACACGCAATTGAAAAGCAAAAAAAGATTAGTGCAGTGTGTGGAGAAGGTGCTGTGACCGATCGAATGCGGTACAAGCGGTGTGTGACGTTTCCTGGTGCCGTTGACATGTTGGCCAAACAACTCTTGGCCGGGGGGCTGCCTGCGCCCTGGAAGCTGCTCAGCCGCGCCCCTGCGCCCTGCCCACTAGAAGCCAATAGCGGGAGAGCCGACACACTCAAAACGTCCAGACCCATAAAGTAACTGGGGAAAATGGAAAGTGTCTTTTATTTTATGGAAAAAACGTAACGGACTTTCTGGTCAACTCAGTAGCATCCGTGCGATGCCAGTGCCGAGAGACTCCTCCGCACTCCGCCTATTCCTTGCTCCTCCCCCCACCCCTGTCAACCGCTAAAGCCGTCACTTGCCCATTTCCAGAATTTCATGGACTGGGACTCACCGCATAGGTAGGCTTCCTGCACGTCTACGCCTGCTGTGTGGCCTGACAGCTCAGTTCAATCAAAACACACTTGTCGAGAGTTCTCCCCTTAGCAACTCCGAGAACAGCTCCGTTAGTGACTTTATTTCCTCAGAAGCAGTGTTAGTGCTCTGTGCTGAGGCCTTAGGCTTTTTCCTCTGGCTGGTGGTGCGGAGGCTGGATAAGTGCGGGCCACAGGGGCCACCGGAGCCGGCCTCTGGAGGGCCGGGGCCAGGACCCGGGAGGAGGCGGCCGGCAACTCCCCAGTCAGAGCTGCGTAGCGCACGGACTGGAGCGGCCGGGGAGGCGGCTCCCTGCCTCCGGAGGGGCTGCGGGCGGGACCTGCACAGCCCCCAGCACGCAGTGGCCTGCAGCCAGGTGGCCCATGCTTGGTCAGAGCTGGGTATGCCAAGGCAGTGACCAGCTTCGTGGGCCCCCGATCTGTGCGAGAACGTCCCGGTCAGGTGGTCCTGCCCCACCCCCCGGGGAACTGCCATCACGAGAGCAGCGTCTTAAGATGGTGTTGGTCGTGTCCGGCGCTGGAGACCATTTGGCCTCCAGGGGCCCCTGTGAATCCCGGCAGGCCCCTGCTGCAAGGAATGAGCAGTGGCTCATGGGAAATGTGTAGATGACATCATCCGGTGTCAATGTCAACAGACCAGCGCTTGCTAAAGCTGAGGGAGGCCGGCCCACGGCCGCCGCCGTCAGGAGAACCCGTGGGCCATAAATCCCCTGGCCCCCATGGGAACTGGGGCGTTGAGAGGCCCCCCTCCCAGCCTGAGACAAACCAGACTCATTAGTGCTCCCTCACGTTTCAACAAGGAGCGCGAGTCCAAGAGCAAATGACGTGCAGCTGGCCCGGACGGCGGCCCCCAGATCAGCCTCTGGCTCAGCACCCACTGCTCCCTGCCACGGTGGGTCCCCAAGGGCCAGGACGCCTGAGCCAGTGGCTGGAGCCTGCCCCGAGCTCCGTGCTTTGGCGGCCGGCAGTAAACACCCGCCTTTATCTGTGCAGCGCTCTTTAGAGCCAGGTGGTGTCCTTCTGTTTTACTGATGAGAAAACTGAGGGTCCCCGGACTATGGTCTGTGCCGCAGGGAGTCAAGAGGGTGAGCGGGCGCAGCCTCAAGTCCCCCGCCTGGGCCTGCGTGCGTAGCCACTGCGCTCACCCCCAGGCCCCGGACTGGACCCTGTGCGCAGCCGCTCTGGGGGGGCGGGGCGGACTTGCTCTCAGGCGGTGCCTGCTCGGTCGGCGCCCTCGCCGCCTCGCATCAGTTCCAGATGGAGCCCGAGCTGTCAGGCGCCAGGCGATGACAGGTCTCTCCTTTCCACGCGCAGATCTTCAAGCTGCTGCAGGCGCCGTTTACAGACTGCGGCGACGGCCCGATGCTGCGGCTGGAGGAGCTGGGGGACCAGCGGCACGCCCCCTTCCGGCACATCTGCCGGCTGTGCTACCGGGTGCTCAGGCACTCTCAGCAGGACTACCGGAAGAACCAGGTGCGCTGTGCTCAGGGGCCCCGCGGGCGCCCCCCCCGCGGTCGGGCGCCTCGCACGGGGGAGCGACGCGCCACGTGTACCTTTAGGCTGTGGCTGGCGAGCGGTTCGTATTAAGTTTGCTCCTAGAAAGGGCAGAATACCTGCAAGCCTGCGGAGGGGACCAGGGTCCCAAAGAGGGACCTGAGCGCGGTGCTCGGCAGCCGCCTGGCCGCGAGGCTGCCCTCTGTGGCCCTGGCCGTCGCGGGCAGCGGTTTGTGTCGCGCAGACCCGGAGGGCTGAGGGACGTCATCCCGTGGTTGGCAGGCGACAGCAGGGTCTTCTCTTTCTGCCTCTTCCATTTTTTGTCTCTCTTCGGGTGATTTCCCTTTATTTTGGGTCTGGTTTATGGTCTTGGACATTCTAAGTCATCACCTGTGTCAGGATCGTGGATGTATGTGTATAAAACATTCTCCCCCACGAAGTAAATGTCCTCACCTCTTTGGGGCTTCCAAGCACTTCGCGATTCAAGGGACACCTGAGACCTATGCCACTACAGTGAGTGGTTCTCAAGGGGACTATTTGTTCCCCAGGGGACGTGGGGTGACCTCTGGAGACTCTGTTGAGTGTCACGTCTTGGGGATGCCACTGGCATCCGGCGGGTGGGCCAGGGATGCCGTTCAGCACCCCACGAGGCGCAGGGCAGCGCGGCCAGAAAGAGCGACGCAGCCCGGGAGGCCTGCGGTGCCGAGGCTGAGAACCACGCCCTCTGCGGAGTGCAGCGTGTTGCTTCGTCCACGGGGACTCGCGCCACGGCCCCGGCGGGTGCCTGACACCGCGGAGCATGCCGAACCCGGCATGTACTGTCGTTTCCTGCATGGGCACAGCTGTGGTGACGTTTAATTTCCGAATCAGGCACAGGGAGAGGGGGCAGTGCTGACGCCAACACAGTCATGACAGCCTGTGCCGCAAGCCCTGTGACCGTGGTCCCTCTCTGGTAACTGAGGTGGTACCGCGCGACGAGCGGGCGGCAGCGTCTGTCGCGTGGGGACGCGCGGCAATGGGACAGGCCACGTCCTGGTCGGGACTGAGCTGGGCCGCACAGTGTTTCAGGACGCCACTCAGAACGGCGCAGTTTAAAACGATGAATTGTTTATTTTTCGCATGTGCCACCACATATTTCCAGACGGTGGTTGACCGCGGGCAGCCGGAAGCGTAGAAAGTGGAGCTGCGGGTGAGGGGCCGCTGTGCGGCCAGCACCGCTTGGACGACTCCAACCCCTGCGTTGTTTCAAAGGGCCACGGTTCCCAAGCGTTCGGCTGCCCTGTGGCTGGCCTTTGCGTTTGAACTCTTCTTTGTAGTTCAGGTTTTTCGTTTTGTCTTCGTAAAGATAGCGCCGATGTTCAGCACAGCACCGGGCATTGGCTGCGGCCTCGTCTGCGTGCGTTTCTCCGCAAGAGGCTAAGCCACCGTCGCTGCCGTCTCATCAGGAAGCCCCGTGTCCTGAGTGCGTGGGACCCCCTGCCTGGGCAGGTCGCCTCAGTCCTCAGCGCCACTGGTGCCGCAGAGCAGGGGTGTCCCAGGCGTGGCCTGTCCATGAGGACGCTGACCCATCATCCCCTCTGCCACGTCCGGGGCTCTGACTGCTCGCTCTGGGTCGTGCGCCCCACGGCTGTGGTGGGTCCAGGGGGCGGAGGAGCTGCCAGCCCTGCCTCCTCCTTGCGTGTGGCTGAAAGCGGCCCCTGTCCACTGCATTTGCCCTGGGTGCGGGCCAGGATTTTTAAAATCGTAACAAGGGGCAGGGGTGCTTAAGCTGAGAGCAGGCATATCATGTCTGGGGCAGGGAGGTATGTTTGAGTAGAAACCAATATTCGTAAGAGGCGTCCCTGAGATCGCAAATAGTCCCCCCGGAACATGATGTCTGACCCCAAAGAGAGACTTTAAAAATGCGTTTTCACCCCCAGTAAAGGACACAAAATGGATAACATTGTTCTAAAAATCTGTGTGTCTCCAGCAGAGCAGAGCGCTGAGGCACAGTTAAACCCTCTTGAATTAGGACTAAAACCAGAGCTGAAGGACAGCTTCTGACCTTTTAGAAAATAAATCATGGTATTAAAATGTAAGCTGCGCCCTTAATCAAAGGCCCATCTGCAGATACGGGGCCTCTCGCTGAGTCACGGTTGTGGGGCAGGTTGCGTGAGAGCAGGCTGCGGGAGTGAGCAGCTGCTGCCTGGGGCCAGAGGCGGGCGGGCGTCCCGCGGGGGGCTGCTGCGGAGCACCCGCGCCCAGCTCACCGGGCCTTCTGACTCCCCCTCCCCTGCCAGGAGTACATAGCCAAGCAGTTCGGCTTCATGCAGAAGCAGATCGGCTACGACGTGCTGGCCGAGGACACCATCACCGCGCTGCTGCACAACAACCGGAAGCTGCTGGAGAAGCACATCACCGCGGCCGAGATCGACACCTTCGTCAGCCTGGTGCGCAAGAACCGGGAGCCCAGGTGAGGGCGCCTCAGGCGCACGTGCCGCGGAGGTCGCCGTGCCTGTCCCGGTGCTCCCTCGTTGGGAGCCGCCTGTGCGGACCAGGCGGGGGTCCCAAGGGCCCTGGTTGCCGCGTGGGAAGAAGGTGGCGCTCGCTCTCCCGCCTGCCTGCTGGTGGCCCGGGCTTCCCCGAGCGTGAATCGCCTCTTGCGCGAACTGGAAACTGAACAAAGGCAATGCATGGCGCACCGAGGGGCTGCGGAGGGGTGACCCTGACGTGGCCTGTCGTCCACTTGTTAGCACTCGGCGACCGTCCCGGTGTCCTCCCCGCCTCACGGTGGCGGGGGTCTTCAGCAAGCCTGGCCGTTACTGGTGGTGGTCGTGTGCGTTCTCACAGACACGGGACCCCCGCTTCTCTCATTACACCGGCCCCTCCCCTGCCCCTCCCTGTGCTCCGCTCATTGCGGCCCCCACCACCGCAGCCGGGGGGGAGCAGCTGACCGTGTGGGTGCCTCGCTGCGGGAGAGCGGACCCCTCGCAGCCACGGCAGCAGCGGTCCACGGAGCGTTCGCGCCTGCCACGGGGAGAGCCGGGGGGGGGGGCGGTCTACACGGATTGCCTCGTGTAACCCTCGGAACAGCCTCCGAGGGTGCACGTGACACTTTTCCGTAGATGAGGAAACCGAGGCCTGGAGAGGCCATTCCCCAGTGACGGTGCCCCTGAGAACAAGGCTAGCGAGATCCCCCGGGGACTGCGGCCGAAGCCGGCAGCACAGCCTCTGCCCCCCGTCACCCCACTCCCCGCCCCCCATCCCCCGTCTCCGGGTACCACTGCCTCCTCCCTCCCTCTCTCCCTTCATTCTGGCGACTGGGTTTCTGGTGGCACCTTAGGCACTGGTACCAGAATCTTAAACGTCACCTCTTTTGTCACAGGGATGCTGGATCGGTCCACTTGAGGACAAGTCCAGCTTGGCCCACAGAGCACATCGTGTTTGGTTTCTCTTTCTCACTAGGTTCTTAGATTACCTGTCCGACCTCTGTGTGTCCATGAACAAATCGATCCCAGTGACGCAGGAGCTGATCTGCAAAGCAGTGCTGAACCCAACCAACGCCGACATCCTGATCGAGACCAAGTGAGTGGCCGCGGGCTCCGGAGGAGGCTGGGGGCTCTTGATGGACGGCTTGGGGCTTGTGCGGGAGAGAACCGGACCTCAGCGTCCGCAGCCCTGGGCGGGAGCCGAGCCAGCCAGCCCGGGAGCCCTCTCGGCCCAGGCCTCTGCCAGGAATCGGGTTGGCTTTGGCGCGGCCGCCTCGGGCCGCGGCGTCGCAAGCTGATTTACGGGCAGCGCGAGCTCGCCTGGGGGCATCTGACACACATTCGGTTTAATTTAAGAGGTTCAAGTTCTCCAAGTGTAACCACCATCCTCAACTTTCAAGGAGGTAATAATTCAGTGCTGCTGTAAATCAGATAAGTGTTGGATAAAAGCTTCTAAATTATCACTGTTCAGAAAGTGTTCGTTGGTCCACAGAAGTTTTGGTTAACAGTAGGGATTCGCCTTTGGGAAGGGGTCAGTGTGCGAGAAGTGTGGGGCCAGTCATGTGGACAGTGTTTTTAAAAAATCCAAAACCTAAATTGTTCCCTCAACCAGTGATTTTTCTTCTTGTTTCTCACGCGTAACTTAGCTGGGGGTTCTGGCTGACTCAGGGCTTGTCAGCCTTGGCGCTTTCCCATTTGAGGCCGCACAGCGGTCACGGGGACGGCCCTGTGCGGCATTGGATGTTTCGCAGCCCCCGGAAGCTGGTGGTCCCTCCGCCCACGCAGTTAAGACCAGCAGGCCCCAGGCTGGGAACCGCACGCTGGGGGGTTAGCATGGGTGTCTGGCCCTGGCGCAGTTCCGCCGGCCGGAGGAACAAAACGCGTCCTGCGCTTGGACGTCGCGCGCGGACCGGATGTCGGCCGTGCTGGAGGCGTCTGCTGGCAGCAGTGACGGAGGTGCCAAGCCCAGCGCGTGCTCCCGCCGTTTCCTCCCGCAGGCTGGTCCTCTCGCGGTTCGAGTTCGAGGGCGTGTCCTCCGGAGAGAACGCCCTGGAAGCCGGGGAGGATGAGGAGGAGGTGTGGCTGTTCTGGAGGGACAGCAGCAAGGAGACTCGCAGCAAGAGCGTCCGGGAGCTGGCGCAGGACGCGAAGGAGGGCCAGAAGGAGGACCGCGACGTGCTCAGCTACTACCGGTGAGAGCACTGTGTGCGCCGGCTCCAGGGAATCGCCACACGGGCTCCGACGGTGCGGCCGGGAGGCGGGCGGGCACCTGCGTGAGGAGTTGAGTGCAGGGTCTCATCCTCGCTCATGGTCAAGCGACCCCTGGGTGGGGCCGGGCCAGAGGGAGGCCTTGGGCTCGCGGCGCCCCAGGCAGGTTCTCCGCGACAGCCTGGCACCCACGTGCGCCTCGTCCTAGCGGCTCAGTCCGCTGCCTGGGCTCACACCTGACCCCTCGCCTCATTCGCTCTTGGACTTCAGTCACGTTGCAGATCCCCCTGTACCCCCAGTTCTGCATCTGCGAAGTAGAGACAAGTAGGGCCAGCCTCATGGACCGTCAACAGACAGCTGGGAACCGTGTGCGTGCGTGGGTGCGCGTACACGTCTTGTCTGTCTGTCTGTCTCTATGTCTGGGCAAACCTGAAATAAACCCACGAGTTCGCATCGGCCCCTCAGTTCCTTGTCTGCTCTGCAGGGCCCCGTTACCCTGTCTGGGGTCGTGGCTCCCGGCGCCCCCGCGTGAGCCTGGCTGGGGCCATCCTGGTGCGTCGGCCTGTTCATTGCCTCTGCCTGCCACCCCCTCCATCCCCGCATCTCCTTGGTCCCAGCTGTAAGGCCCACTGGCCCTGCCCCGTCAAGTGAAGGGAAAGGAGAAGAAGGGAAGAAAACCAACAAATACTTTTTAAAAGAAAGGGAAGGAAAGGTGGAAAAGTGCTCACGGTATTTTTCTAAGAAAAGAAGTAGAACCCCGTAGGCACATCGCCTTCGCTACGGCCCGTGGTCTGGTTCTCTGGGCGTGCGGCGTGTTCTTCCGCACACCCTGCGTGTGCGTCTCTGCGTTTGTGAGCTTTCAGGAATAACCCGCCACGTTCCATCTGTGCTCAGCCTTGGTACGAACCGACCGTATCTGAGTTCCATTCCGAAACCTGCCTTCTTTATTCAGTATTGTTTTTTCAAATGTGCTCATGTTAATGGCGGTAGGTTCGCTTCTTGCATTTTGGCTGCCGATGGTATTCCATTTTATTAATGTTCCCCATTTTCATTGCTCTGTGACATTCAACGTATGCCGGAGTTCAGTCTTTCATGTCGGGAGACATCCTCGTTCAAAAGTGGAAGAGATCCCACCCCACAGCCGGAGCGGGACCCTGGGATTGGAGAACGTGCCTATTTTAAACTCCGGAGCAGCCCTAAGCTGGGTATTGGGGTGCACGCTCCCCCCAGGTGTGAGCGAGAACTTTGCTTCTCTTCTTCTTTGCTACTCTGACTACTGGGATGCTTTTTAGTTTTGTTAAACTTAGCACGAAATAGAATCCTATTTAAAATCGTATTTCACTGATACCCAGCGAGGTTGGGACCGTTTCCAACTCCTGGTTATTGAGCGCGAATGCGGCTTTAAAGTCGGAGGCCCGTGTTTGCCCTGTGGAAGCTTCTCGCTCGCTTCTTGCACGAGTGTGTTTATTATTTTACTGCTGGATGAGTCTTCTCCCAAGAAGGAACGAGAAACAGTGTCTCAGTGGTCAAGTCTGGAAGTTAACAAAGGTCACGCGCGTGAGATTGGAGGAGGAAGAAAACAAAAGACGTGGAGGAGCTCCCGCTTCTTACATCCCATTTTTGGCGTGTGTGTGGAAGTCAAAGAGGAGGCATGTGTGTGCTGAGATCCTAAACCTACCGTACAGCTACCACCGAGACTCAGGTGGGCAGCGTCTCCGGTGGACTGAGTGAAAAGACCCCTGAAGACACAGGCAGCCATTGTCGGCCGACCACTCGCTCCTCGTTCATTGTATAAAAACCACAGCACCCGGCACCAAGTGGGCCCCTCACCCTCCGGCAGAGCGGGGTGGGCACGCGGACCGGCCGGCCTCGCTCCACCTGGTCCTGTCTCCGCTTGGGACGAGGGCGGACTGGGATGGGCCAGCCGGTTCGAGGAGTCGGGGTCCCAGCTGGGGAACCAGGCCACCGGGCCGCCCTCGGCGACTTCGGGGCCCGAGCCTGACACCGTGTCCCTCCTCCAGGTACCAGCTGAACCTCTTTGCCAGGATGTGCCTCGACCGCCAGTACTTGGCCATCAACGAGATCTCGGGCCAGCTGGACGTGGACCTCATCCTGCGCTGCATGTCGGACGAGAACCTGCCCTACGACCTCAGGGCCTCCTTCTGCCGGCTCATGCTGCACATGCACGTGGACCGGGACCCCCAGGAGCAGGTCACCCCCGTGAAGTACGCCCGTCTCTGGTCGGAGATCCCGTCCGAGATCGCCATCGACGAGTGAGCCGCCCCCCCACCTGGTCCCCGGTCAGAATGGGTGTCACCATAGAGCGGGTGCTGGGCTGCTCTTTGCGACAAAGCGCCGGCGGCCCGGTCAGGTCTAGTTACACTGCACACGGCAGGTGCGGTTGTGGTGTTTAAGCTTAACGTAAAACCGATGGCAAAGGTGATTTCTTCAAGAGAGTGAAAGGTGGCGCACGTGTATTTTTATTCAGCAAATACTGTGTCCACCGACACCGGTACAGGCCGCAGCACCGTCTGCGCGCTGGTGCGGAGAGACAGGTGACCACCAGGGCCAGTGGCTGAGACGCGCGTCTCAGGGATACGTGCAAAGGGGGAAATAAAGGAGGGACAGGGTGGGGTGGGCCTGTGAGGCCGAGCCCCCGGCGGGCGGCCTGCCTCCCGGGGAAGAGGCTGGAGCCTGGGGCCTTGGTCTTTCTCCTCCCTGGGCAGCTACGACAGCAGCGGGACTTCCAAAGACGAAATCAAGGAGAGGTTTGCACAGACGATGGAGTTTGTGGAGGAGTACCTACGGGACGTGGTCTGCCAGCGGTTCCCTTTCTCGGACAAGGAGAAAAACAAGCTGACGTTCGAGGTAACACGCGAGGAAGTGGCCTGTGTGTCTTCCAGCGGCCACGTTCCTACGGGGCCAGTAGGAAATAGGGACATTTTAGCACGTGGTGGTTTTTACCACGAGACCCTGGTTTTGTAATGAGAAGGGATTGCACTCGGATCTGTCCCAGAGTAAAGCGGACCAGATCCCTGTCCCCTGGCGGGGGCAGCCCTGCCCTGAGGAGGGACACATGGGGTGAGCAGGCGGGAGGCCATGCGTGCTCTGTGTACGGCCCTAGTAAACACAGCGAGGAGGAAGCAGGGCGTGCTGGGGCCTGGCAGAGAGGCGGGTGGACGTGGGGCGGTCACTTGCGGGCCGTAAATCCTCGTTACCTTTGAGATAGTGTTTCCCTTTGCGGCAGTTAATTCCTCCGAGGGTTACGTCTGCGGGGACAACAGTGTCTTCCTGCCCTTGGATGCTCTTGGGGATCTGCACAGACCACAGGGTCAGGTCGATTTTTGTTACCTGGTCACCAAGCACCCGAGCAGTTTTGCAGGTTTTCATCTCTTTGCTCTTCTCCTTACGAAACAAAATTAAATTGGACCAGACACTAGAAGCCAAACACACGTTCTCTCTTAGAGTAAGAAGGTCGGAACAGGTCCTTCATAAGCGGGCCCGTGTAAAGAAAGGTGTGGGATACGGCGGGTTTAACGCCATCTGCCCATCTCTGTCCTTTTTAATGCCCCAGGTTGTGAACTTAGCCCGGAATCTCATCTACTTTGGTTTCTACAACTTCTCTGACCTCCTACGATTAACCAAAATTCTCCTGGCCATCCTGGACTGCGTGCACGTGACGACCATCTTCCCCATCAGCAAGATGGCGAAAGGGGAAGAGAACAAAGGTGGGCGCGGAGTGGGAGGCGGCGGGGGCACGGCACCTGCCCCCGGGCCTGGCCTGTCTCCTTGGCTTCCCGCTGCGAACACCCCGTATAAACACAAACTGAGAGACTAGCGCCTCGGACCCTCTCAGGCCCACAGCTTAGACTGTAAGAGCATTAACGTTCAGGGGCGTTCCTTGTACATTGATACGAGTTTCCGTGTGTTTTGCTGAACCGCTTCCAAGTCACCTCACAGCCTAAATGCGGCTCATCTCTTAAAAAGACCCCTCCTGCACTGGTCTCGATGGGTCCGGAGGCCCCCAGCGATGGCGTGTCTGCACGATGAGACAAGCCCAGGTCCCATCTGGGCGCCCTGTTCCCGGCGGGGAGCGGGGAGCCTGCCCTGCTGCGTCGCTGCCACCGGCGCCTCTGTTGCAGGTCCAAGCGGCGCCCGCCCGTAGGGTCCTGTGTGAGGGCTGGTGTGTCACTGGTCCCCGCAGCGGGACAGGTACGGGGCTCCCTTCTCTGTGAGGGCCCGTGTGCAGTCGCTGTGCAGACGCATCACCACGCGTCCTGAGCCTCCTCGCCCCCTTTTTATGGCCGTGGAGGCTGAGCCTCTGAGCTAACATGGCGCGCTCCCAGCCGGGCAGCAGGGCCGCCTCCACCTCCACGCCCGAGTTCCTGCTCTGCACAGCAACAGGCACGTAGTAGGTGGCCAGTGAAACGTGGCAGGTGAATTTATGCGCAAAATTGCCCCTTTGGGGGCTTCATACGCCCGGACGCCCCTTGTCTTCGATGGGCAGTGTCAACCCTTTCAGTCCCCAGGGCCCTGAGACTGATCGGAACAGAGACACGGTAACTGGCCTCCTCGAAGGCTCACGTCCTGTGCCCGGCGCCGCAGAGGGCTCTGCGGGGGCCTTGTCAGGGCGGCGTCTGTCCCGGCCCCCCGGGCAGGCACGGCCGTGGGTGCGGCCCATCCACGGGGTGGCAGGTGATGACCCCGGATGGGCTCATAACCTAGGTCTGTCCTGGCCCTCTAGGCAGCAACGTGATGCGCTCCATCCACGGGGTCGGGGAGCTGATGACCCAGGTGGTGCTCCGGGGCGGCGGCTTCCTGCCCGTGGCCCCCATGGCCGCCGCCCCCGAAGGCAACGTGAAGCAGGCCGAGCCGGAGAAGGAGGACATCCTGGTCATGGACACCAAGCTGAAGATAATCGAGATCCTGCAGGTAGCCCTCAGCCGGGGGCAGGGGCGCAGGCGGGGGCGCTTCGCGGGGCGTCCTGTACGGGGGGCCCGTGGCTGCCCTCCGGAGAGGGGTTGCCGGGCGCTGCGGTCTGCCCGGGAAGCCGAGGTGCCCGGGCAGACTGGCCGGCCCCACAGGAGCCTGTGGCTGCAGCGACCCGACATCGAAGCCGGATCCCCGCGACCCCGCGGCAGCGACCCGTGCCTCCCGCAGGCCGGCCGCGTGCGGGGCTGGGCGGCGGTCGCAGGTGCACACTGTGTGACCGCCGGTCCCCACCTCCGCTTCCATCTTTAGTTCATCCTGAACGTGAGGCTGGACTACAGGATCTCCTGCCTCCTGTGTATATTTAAGCGGGAGTTCGACGAAAGCAACTCCCAAACTTCGGAGACGTCCTCCGGGACCAGCAGCCAGGAGGGGCCCGGCAGCGTTCCAGGTCGGTGTCCCCGCAGCCTCTGGCTCTGAGGGCCGGCCCGAGCCAGGCGCTTCCGAACGAGGCGGAAAGGGCGCGTTTCTGGAGGTTACTGTGTTTGAACGAGATCCTGGGGGGTGGTTCCTATGGGTCGGGGATAATCGGAAGGGCCCAGGGCCTCCTGGGGTGGGTCTTGTTTCCTTCCGTCCTGGAGTTCCTGGGTGCTAGGACGGCGGAGGGTTCTAGTGTGGGGCTACATGAAATGCCGAGAATGAAAGTAAATAAGTGAAACTGTCCCAGAAAACGTGTGCCGCCCACTAAGAGCTTCTACTCCTAATGGACAGTTTGCCCTGCCCAGGGAATAATGGCGAAAAAGGGGCGGGTGGGGGCAGAAATACCCCCTCCAGTTGAGACCTGAGCTCCCTCAGAAGGGGGGCAGCGCCCGCTGTCACGGGGGGTCACGCAGAGCGAGAAGAAGCGGCAGCGTGGGGTCCTGCGTGGCAGAGCCGCGGGACAGCGTGGGCCGGGCGGGCCCGGCTCCCCGCGCGGCAGGAGACTCAGAAGGCCCGCGGGAACCGGCGGGTGGGGTGGGGGGGCGCGGAGCAGCGCGCTCGGACCGTCCTGTCTGAGGTGATGCTCTCCGGCGTTTCAGGTGCTCTTGACTTTGAACACATCGAAGAGCAAGCCGAGGGCATCTTCGGAGGAAGGAAAGTATATTTCCAGTTCCTGTTTCGTGGGCGGTTCTGGGACCGGGGTGCCCTCCCACCCCCGGCCTCTCACCCGGCTCTCGGGGCTCATGCTCCTCTGCGCCGGGGGGCTGCCGCCTGCTCAGGCTCAGGTTGCTGCGCTGCTCTTGTCGCGATTCTTGGTTCTCGGTCAGAATGACCGCGGTTGGCCAGGGCCCGGGCCGGGGGCGGGGGCACAGGGCGCAGGTGTGAGTGTGTGTGTGTCCTGCCTACAGCGGGGTTTAAGGAGGCTGCCCCAAGCACACATGGGACAGGATTTTTTAAATGGTGGGAAATAGGCTCGAAAGGGAAAGGGAGTTGAGCCCAGAGTGGGGCTGGCGAAGCTGTGGGCCCCCGTGCTGCTGGGCCGCAGTGTGTCCCTGAGCTCTGAGGCCCCCGCAGCAACAAAAACGAACACGCTGCGCTCTCGCCGTCCCTCCCGTTACCATACACACCCCTTTAAAAACACAACAGTGCTCAGCGTTGCCGTGCAACACGACAGAGACTCGAGCTCTTACACGACTCCGTACCACCAGGCCTGTGCGCCTGGTCCCCACAGGGCAGACGCCCCGGAAACGTCGCGGGCCGAAACACGGTCGCTTTTACTGCCCCGCACGAGTCTGGGTTGGCCGGGCCTCAGCCCGGGGGTCCTTGTGCAGGTCGCTGTTGGGTGTGTGGTGTGGCTCGGTGAGCTGGGGACTGGGGCTGGCGCTTCCAGCTCACGTTCCTTGCCTTCCTGGCTCCTTGAGGGGGCGATACGCGTGAGGCTCAGGTGCCTCCCTCCCCTTCCCCCCAGCCTCAGGAGCATGTTGGGCCTAGTGTCTCCGCTCCACGCTAAATGCAAAACCTGTGGAATTTGAATTGATTACTTGCTGTGTGGAAGGCGATTTTTATGAAAACATGGGGTGTTTGGGGTTCTGCCTGACAACACTTCACGGGCTCTGTGGTCTCTCAGCTTTCCTGCCATTTTTCTGGCACTGAACAGCGGGGCCCCTTCTTGCCAGGTCCCCGGGGCTCGCAGCAGGGACGGCACGTGTGCGTGGCACATCCTCGCGCTTCTCTTGCCGCCGGCAGCCACGAAGGCTTGCCATGCAGCCTTCGTTTGATAGTAAACACACGTCGGCACTGACGCAGTCAGTGAGTGGCCTGCCATGCCGTCCCGACGTGCGCCTTAACGTTTTACTTATTTAAGTAACACAGTAAAATACGCTCGGACACCATGCCGAGCACCCCAGTTTGAAGGCCACTGGGTTGTAGTGGCCCACGGCCACAGCCGCCCATGCTGGGCTCCGCCCCGCCCGCCGCCGGCCAGTGTGGAGAGAAGTCGTAGACAGGGCGATGCGCCCCGGGCACTGATACACCCAGGGCTGGTGCATGATCGGTGTCCAGGTGCGTCATCGGCCGGCTTGGTCTGGACTGAGACGTCGGGGTGTCCACCAACTCGAAACTAGAACAGGTCGCTGGGTAGGCAGTGGGTTACAGCACCTCAAGGAAGAAGGGGCCTGATCGCTGAGGAGGGACCCAGCTGTGCGCCGTTCTCAAACCACGGATGAGGCGGGAGGGCGCGTGCACCGAGGAGCAGGAGCCCCGCGGCACAGCCGTCCCGCCACAGCGGGAGGGCAGGACGCTGCTTTGACTTGTGCCCCTGGTGACGCCTTCATTGTCCTCACGCCCACGAGGAGCTGAAGATGAGATGAGAGGATTTTGATAAAGGAGCTTGTTGGGAGTCAGGTCACCGGAGGGGCGGGGCCCGCGGGGCCTGCGCGTGCGGAGGGCACGGGGCTCACTGGCTGCTTCCCTCCCGCGTCCCCGCAGTGAGGAGAACACCCCGCTGGACCTGGACGACCACGGCGGCCGGACCTTCCTGCGCGTCCTGCTGCACCTGACGATGCACGACTACCCGCCCCTGGTGTCGGGGGCCCTGCAGCTCCTCTTCCGGCACTTCAGCCAGCGGCAGGAGGTCCTGCAGGCCTTCAAGCAGGTAGCGGGGGGCGCTCAGCACATGCATGTGCGCGTGTGGGTGCCGTGTGGGTGCGCACGCGGTCCGTCGTGGGCCGCTCACGGGCTGCACCCACTCAGGTTCAGCTGCTCGTCACCAGCCAAGACGTCGACAACTACAAGCAGATCAAGCAGGACCTGGACCAGCTGCGGTCCATCGTGGAGAAGTCGGAGCTCTGGGTGTACAAAGGGCAGGGCCCCGACGAGGCCCTGGACAGCGCAGCCGGGGAGAACGAGCACAAGAAGACGGAGGTGGGTGAGACCCAGGCGGCGCCCCCGGGAGGGGCCGGCTGCTGGAAACGGGCCCGCCCCCCCCCCCCCGGGTTTAGGGAAAAGGCCGATGGGGGTCTGGGCCATGTTGCCGTGGGAGCAGCAGCCCTTCTTCCGGGAGATGAGCGGCAGGCAGTCTTGCTGCTTCTCGTGGGCCACCTGGGACCGCGTGGCGTGGACGTCACGGCCGAGTGGGTTAAGCCAGATTCCCTGACGTGCCCACTTGGGACAGAGCCCGATCTGCAGCCGGGCCTGCCCGGCCCCCCTCCCCGCCCCCAGCGAAGGGGCGCCAGCCCGAGGGAGTGCGTGCGGGCAGGGGGATGGGGCGCGGGCCCCGCGTGCGTTGTGGAAGCTGCACTAACGCTCCCGTTGGTCCCAGGACGGGGGCAGCCAGTCGCAGAAGCACGAGAGCACGAGCAGCTACAACTACCGGGTGGTCAAGGAGGTGAGTCCTGGGGCCGCCCGCCCTCGGCCCTGCAGAGCCGCGGTTTGCGGTGGCCCCGCAGAGGGCGCGCGGTGGGGGCCTTTCTACCTGTGAGAAGTGTGACGGGGACAAAGTAGGCCTCAGGGTTCAGGTGCGTGCGTTGTAGCGGCGGGTCTGGGTTCACATCCAGCTCCGCCACTGCCTCCCTGCCCATCGTCCGTTTCCTTCCCTGTCCCCCGTGCACCTGGACAGGAGGGCGGGGGAGGAGGGCTCAGGGACAGAACTCGGGGCTCTGCCCGGCGCCGGCACGCGGTGTCCCCCGCTGAGAGCTGTGGCGCACCAGAACCCTCTGTGTGGCGGGGTCGGCGCCAGGAGGCTGGGGCTCTGGTCAGGGCGCCAGGGCGAGGCCTCCCGCGCCCTCGGCAGGGACCCGCGCGTCCACACGCCGAGAGCGCGTTCTGAAACCTTACCGCTGGCTGTGGAAGCCACCGCCTGTCCCCTGCTCACTCTGGAACGTCACATCCTCAGTGCGTGGAGATTCCCGCTGATGCCCTCAGCCCGAGTTCTACCTACTGGAGGGATTTTCCTCCTTTTAGGTTTTGTTTTGTGATCCCTTTGGCCTCCCTGCCCACCGCCCCCTGCAATCTTGTTTCCTGAGGTTTCCTAGTTTTTTGAGGTTCACGTCTTTCTTTATAAGAAAAGTTTTTAGCTTTATTGACGTATAACAAACACAATTATAAGGTTCTTAAAGTGCCCAGCATGGTGATTGGATGGGCGTTATGAAGCGATGTCCCTGGCACTCCTGCAATTAGGTGTTTGGGGGGCGGGGTGAGACACCCCAGACCTTTTGTCCCAGCAAACCACAAGGCAGCAGCCCGGCGCTCCCTGCTGCGGTCCCTCTGAATGGAGACGCCCCCCACCCTGTCTCCCCAGATCCTGATCCGGCTCAGCAAGCTGTGCGTGCAGGAGAGCGCATCGGTGCGCAAGAGCCGGAAGCAGCAGCAGCGGCTGCTCAGGAACATGAGCGCGCACGCCGTGGTGCTGGAGCTGCTGCAGATCCCCTACGAGAAGGTCAGCCCCGGCTGCGCCCCGTCCGCGGGCCAGGGTCCGCCTCGGCCAGACACGGGGTCCCGGGTGCTCCTCTTAGTGTCCACTCTGAGGTGGCTTTTTCTCGAATAAGATTTTTGCCTCTGCCTGAGGCTCTGGGGGCAGAGAAGGCGGACGGCAGCTGGCCGGCTGCAGGGTGAGTGGGATGCAGCCAGGGCTCTCACACGAGGCACCCAGAACCCGGGAGCGGTGGGCAGGGCGGGGCCTTCCCCGCCACCCGGCCCGGAGACGAGGGCCCCCTCCTGGTCACCGCCCTTGTCCACCGCGCCGCCTGATCACCACCCGCTTTCGCCTGTGCCCTCCCACACAGGCCGAGGACACCAAGATGCAGGAGATCATGAGGCTGGCCCACGAGTTCCTGCAGAACTTCTGTGCAGGGAACCAGCAGAACCAGGCGCTGCTGCACAAACACATCAACCTGTTCCTGAACCCCGGGGTGAGAAAGACGAAGACGCTGGGCCTGGCCGCATGGGGAGCAGGGGGAGGCCGGGGCCAGGGCCGGGGGACCCCTCCCAGTACAACGCCAGCCCCGGGGGAACCTTTGACCCACATCACGAGGAGGTCAATCACCCCGCCTGTTGGGGGTTGGAGGGAGCAGGAGGCGGGTGAGGACGAGGCAAGCTGCATCCGTGTCTTTCGAACGGCACTTCCGTGCCGCACCGCTCTCCGCTCTCCGGCAGGAGGCAGGCACAGTTCTCTCCCTGCAGCCCCGCCCCCGAGCCAGGCGGGCGCTGTGCGTAGGCTCAGGCGCAGCATAGTCCGCCCACAGCACGGCTGCACAGCTGTTTAGGTCACTAAATATATGTGTTTCAATTACATTGAATACGTATTTTCAAGCTTTTAAAGAAAAATGAGGTGCACTCTACACTTCGTTTTGCATTTTGCTTTTTCACATAATACATCATGGCCGAGTCTGCAAGTCAGAGGTGTTTTTCTCCTTTGGCTTGGTGGCTGCATGGCATTCCATACAATGGTGGTGTTTTTAAGAAACCGTTCTCATCGTAACGAGACAATTACACACTGTCTAATTTTTGGGTTTTAAACAGCTCCACAAAGGATACCCTTATACACGCACGCTGCTACGTGCACCCTCTTGTTTGTATTTGAGGGCTTTGCAGGAAACGGACTGCTGGATCGAAGGGTGATAGTCCCTCGTGGTCCCGTTAGGATGAAAAGGCAAAAGATAAAAGGTTTAAAGCCCTCTATCTCACACCAAACAAGAAACTCCGTAGCTCAGTAACTCTGGGTAAAAAGTAGAAAATAGAGCTTCTGGAAGGTACATGAAAAGACCTTCATGACCTCGTGGAGAATTGATGTTTTTCCCCACAGTGCGCTAATGGTTCCAACCGTAAAAGAAAGTATTGATACATTGGACTTTTTAAAAAATGTTCATCAACTGACACAATGAAGGTGTCCGGAGGCAAACCAGGGAGTGGGAGGGGACATTTGCAGTGCGTCTGTCCGACATAGAATGTGTGTCCAGTGTCTATAACAAACTCGGAAACATCAGTGAGGAGAAATCGGACAACCCACTTTTTCTTTTTTTTTTTTTTTAAGATTTTATTTAATTTTTAGGGAGGGAGAAAGAGAGAGAGAAACATCCATGTGTGGTTGCCTCTCCCACCCCCTACTGGGGACCTGGCCTGCAACCCAGGCCTGTGCCCGGACTGGGACTCGAACCAGCGACCCTTTGTTTCTCAGGCTGACACTCAACCCACTGAGCCACAGCAGCCAGGGCTGCTTTTTAATATGAGCAAAAACCTTCGAAACGAGACAGCCCACCGCAGACGATGTCCACGTGGCCAGTGACCGCAGCAGGTGCTCCGCGGGCTTAGTCAGCGGGGAAGGGGACGTAGGCAGTGAGAGAGGACTGGAACTGCAAGGGCAGACGATACTGTGTGGAAAAGGGTGCGGGGCAGCCGCAGGGTAGGACGTGAATCGTGAACGTCTTCTGAAGGTGTTGGGTGTGTCTTCTAAAGCCAAACAAGACACACTGTGCTGCCCAGCAGTTCTGCTCCTGGTTCCGCCCAGCAGAACCGTATGCACTTAGTTTGCCAGAAGACACGTGCAAGGATGGTCAGAGCGGCGCTCCATGTTTGTGGTAAGAGTAGTGTCACGACGCACTAAAACGAGACACTCCCCATCAGCTACAGAACAGAGAAATCCACTGCGGTGTCTTCGTACAACGAAACACCCGTAGCAGTGCCAAGGAACAAGCTACCGACACCTGTAACAGCAGGGGTGACGATGTTGCAAATGAAGTCGGAGCGAAGAGGCCAGTGGGAAAAGCAGGCACGAGGGGCAGGAACGGGCCGCGCGGGAGCGCAAGCCCACAGAGGAGGGGCGCGGCGGGGCGGGCCGGCTTCGGGGGCTGCTGCTGGGGGCTGGGTTCCCCTGGTGCTCGCCCGGTTCGCCGACCCTGGTGGTTTGTGCAGTTCTTGCTGTGTTCACGAAACACGGCTGGAAAGTTTCCGAGGAAAGGAGGCCACCTTCAGGGCGCAGACGCGTCTCCCCGCGTTTTTGGCGGGCTCCTCTTTCCCCGCGTGCGCCCCGCCCCGCCTCTGACCGCCGCCTGCGCCCCACCCCCGCAGATCCTGGAGGCTGTCACGATGCAGCACATCTTCATGAACAACTTCCAGCTGTGCAGCGAGATCAACGAGAGGGTGGTCCAGCACTTCGTGCACTGCATCGAGACGCACGGCCGCAATGTGCAGTACATCCAGTTCCTGCAGACGATCGTCAAGGCCGAAGGGAAGTTCATCAAGAAGTGCCAGGACATGGTCATGGCTGAGGTGACCGCGCTCCGTTCCTACAGGCCTTCCTCTGGCGTCCCCTAGAAAGTGTAACATTGCTTCATCTTACCCGCATGAGCTGGCGCGCTCTCCCGGTGCCATAGAGAGAGACAAAAGTAACGCTGTGTGTGTGTGTGTGTGTGTGTGTGTGTGTGAGAGAGAGAGAGAGAGAGAGAGAGAGAGGGAGAGAGCGAGTGAGAGAGAGCGCGAGTGCGCGCACAAGCTCGTTTACGAACTTAAACTGCAGATCTAGGCAGGAGCCGAGTCTGGCTTTTCACAGCAGTGAGAGCGTATTCATTTTAAGGAAGTTCGGCTCAGATTCTTGTGACAGATGGAAAAAAAAGGTCAGGAATAATGAACCAAAATCTAGTGGATGGAGAGAAATGTGGACGGGATCCCATGGGCCAGAGCAGACTCCTTTCTTGTGGATTATACCATTTTTTTAAAAAAATTAGTCACCTAATTAATTAGCTAGAAAACACGTTGCCTGAGGGTTCCTGGGAGGAAGCGGGTCAGGGGAAGCAGGCCAAGCACCCCGCCCCTAGCCCCCCGCCCCGGTTCTCGGTGGGAGGCAGCGCCCCGGCCACCCCTGCGCCCTGGCCTTCCCCGGCTCCGTTTCATCTTTCCACCTTTTCAAAAACGAAAACTTCAGTAAATCTACCCACCGCTTGGCTTTATAGTCCCATCTATGTACATGGTCCCTGGAAGGCAGTGCCGTGTCACAAAGGGTCACTGGACCGCTTGGTGGCTGTGTGACCTGCTTCCTCAGACCCGCGGCAGGCTCTGTACAGAGAGGGCACGGCAGGGCTCGCCGAGGGGCCGGTCCAGCGGGCGCCGCAGCCCGGCAGCCTCCGCTCGCTCACCACCTGCTGGACACCGCAGCGCCGTGATTAGGGAGCGATCTGCCCCGAGTGCCGCAGGCAGCGCTGCGGCCCAGGGAGGGCAGGGCGACCCGTGGGGAGTGTTTGTCATTGTCACGGCAGCTGGCATGTAGCTAGAGCTCTTGAAAGTGAGCTGCTCAAACACAGCGTCGCTGTGTTCACGTCGGCTTCTGTGCCCGCCTCTCGGAGCTTCGGCAGTACACGCGGCACTGCGGTTGATTTATCCTTAAAGAGAGTCATGAAAAGCTGCGGGGCCGGGGAGCCCGTTCCGGGTAGGGTGCCCGGCTTGTTGATGAGCGCGGCAAGGAAGGCACGTCTCCGTTAGAAGACGGTAATTAGTGACGTGTTGGGGCCGAGTGTGAGAGAGTCCTACCAGGGATCCTTTGAATGCTGAAAAAGAAAATGGAAACATTTTCAAAAGCAAAACGACAGCCTGACTCGCAGCCTTGGAAATGCCAGTGCGAGCTGGTGAGCCCTGTCCCCGCCGACCCCGGGCCCGGCACCCCCGCTGTTTCCTCCCTGCGTCGTGGCTTAGGACCGCGGATACTTACGCACCTGGGGGTTAAAAGGCTGCTGCTGTGGCTGCCCAGCGGTTTAGCAGCACGAGTGGACGAGGGCGAGAGGCGTGGGTAACCCCGGCGAGGCTGGTGGGCGGGGGAGCCGGCCCCGCGGCGCGTGGCCTGAGCGCAGCTTGCCTTCCGCAGCTGGTGAACTCGGGGGAGGACGTCCTCGTGTTCTACAACGACAGAGCCTCCTTCCAGACTCTGACCCAGATGATGAGGTCGGAGCGGGACCGCATGGACGAGAACAGCCCCCTCACCTACCACATCCACCTGGTCGAGCTCCTGGCCGTGTGCACGGAGGGCAAGAACGTCTACACCGAGATCAAGTGCAACTCCCTGCTCCCACTGGACGACATCGTGCGCGTGGTGACGCACGAGGACTGCATCCCCGAGGTGAGCCCGCCTCTGGGCGGGGGGGCGGGGGGGCGGGGGGCGCCGCACCATTCAGGAACCTGCAGCGCCTTTGGTCACGAGGCTTCAGTCGGCTGAAGCAGTGTTTCCTCGAGTGTCGATTCTGTGCAAAAGAAACGTGGCAGGGGCTTGTTTTTCCTTCTGTGTCCTCTCGAAGGGTGGGAGTCACTGCGGAGGGGCCAGTGCCTCAGCCTGCCGCACGGAGGGGGCTTGGTCTGCACGCACTTTGGGAAGCGAGCTGAGATGCGGGGGTCGGGGTCGGGGTCGGGGTCGGGAGCCCTGCCCTGCTCCCCAGACACACACTCGTATCGCAAGCATGAGGAGCAGCGTGTTGTAAAGCACTGAGGAGCCGCAGCAGCTGCCAACCAGAAAATGAAAATAACCTGTAATCCCGTCCCCTGTCATCGACACGGGGCAGGTTTGGGACGTGATTCCCTTCTGTCCCCTGTTCCTAGATGTTGACTAGTAACAATGACAGCCACAAAGTGGCTCTCACAGCATACATTTCACCTTTGTGTGCTTTAAAATACACTGTTAGTTTATAGTCTAAACACATACATGGTTACGCATCTAGCATTTGTAACGTTTATGTATAGTATCTGTAACATAAGTTACATATGTTACTTGTGTTGTTAGGTTAATTTTTAAAGTTAATAGAGTTTATAGAATCTCAGATAACAAAGACTGTAAAGGAGTAAACAGTGAAAGATCTACTCTGTTCCAGAAAATCATTGGTTACGTTTTTGTACCTCCTTCCAGACTTTCGCTTGTATATAAACAGATACGAGTAACGCAGACCTTGTTCTCCGGCACCCCCTCCGTTAAGCACAAAGATGACTCTGTCGGCGTCCTGCTTGCTCTTTACGCTGCCCGTGAAAGGGCTCTGCTGCCCGTTTTTATAGCTGCTGAGTTCCATTGCGTGGATGTATCAGATGTGTCCTGCAGAAATACTGAATCCGTTTATGATAATATAGTGAGATAATAATTAGAGAAAGGAAACCACGGAGTTGCACTTTTCTCACAGCCTTGTCCATATAGAACAAACTACCAAACTTTTGGAGTCTCCTATCGAATAGATGAAAACAGTATTTCGACATAGTTTTAATTATGGACAATCAGCTTTTGTCAACCCGATTTTTGTTTGAAGTACAACGTAGGAACAGAAAGGGCGTAAATCTCAGGGTGTAGTGGAAGAAGAATGGCAAGGAGGACAGCTGCCTAACCCCCACTGCGGTCAGAGAGCGGGACAGACCCCCACGTCCTGTCCCCGCCGCCGGGGCAGCTGTGAGCCACATGCACGCACTCCCTAGTGGCTTCTCCTTGAGCGGCCCACGCGGCATCACCTGGCTCTGCCGGTATTGGCACTCCCTTCACAGGTTATTTTGCGCCTTTCTAAGGTCGACTCTGTCTTGGTGAGCCCCCTCCACGCCGCCGCGTGTGGCCGCCCTCTCTGCCCCTGGCCAGTCCTGCTCTGTGGCGGGCGCTCACGGCAGCGTGTCCAGGGTCCGGCTCCTAGGACCAGTGCGTGGCACGTGACCATGCAGTGACGCGGAGGGACCGGGCCCTGGCTCCCCGCGGGCGTCCCAGCCACGGCTGCGCGTCTCTGCAGGGGGCCGCCTGGAGGGCAGTGCGGGGTCAAGGCCGCCTTTCTCCCGTGTGACCCCACTGTGCCGAACCATTTTCCCACGGCTGCCGCAGCCGCTGGGCCTCCCCGGGAGCCCCCTGCTGCTCAGCCAGCGCGGCATCTCAGACCCTTCGTTTTGTCCTATTTTCTGAATCCAGTGGGGCTGGTGTCTCGCAGTGGCTTGAATTTCTATGCCCTTCATTACTCAGGGCTGGTAAAGCCCCTTTCTGTGTGTGTCTGATGTCCGATGCTCCTTTCAGGAAATACTGGGTCGGACGTGGTGCGGCCTCCCTCTTCGAGGGTCTGTCTCACACACACACGTCTGTAGGGGTTGGTTCTTCATTGGGAAACATGTGGCAAACAGTGTCTCCAGCTCATGTCATTGAACTCTTAATGGTGTCTTGGCATGAACAGAAATCTTGATCTTTTTTTAAGAATGTATTGATTTTATTTTCTTTTTTAGAGAGAAGCATCAATTTGTTTTTCCACTTACTGTTACAGTCCTTGTTTGATTCCTGTATGTGCCTTGACTGGGGATCGAACCCACAACCTTGGCAAATAAGGATGACACTTTAACCAACTGAGCTACCCAGCCAGGACCAAAATCCTTAACCTTGGTGTAGTCAAACTTGTCCATTATGTCTCCTACGGTCGGGGTTTTTATGCCGTTCTTTGCCTTGAGGCTGGGAAATTATTCTCTTCTGAAAGCTTTGTAATTTTAAATTTTATAAATGTGAGTTTTCAATATCAGAAAAATCAAGGAAACGAAACCGGGCAGGGGAAGGGCCACTCTGGCCCGTCCTCAGCACTGAGGGGGGCAGGGGGCAGCCGGCAGTCGGCAGCCCCCCTCGCCCCCCCCCCCACAGAAGCAGTGGCTCACCAAGCCTGTCTCTGTCTCCCAGGTTAAAATCGCCTACATCAACTTCCTGAACCACTGCTACGTGGACACAGAGGTGGAGATGAAGGAGATTTACACGAGTAACCACATGTGGAAGCTGTTCGAGAACTTCCTGGTCGACATCTGCAGGGTGCGGCTCTCGGGGGCTCTGGGGGCAGCGTCAGCCCGCGGGCGGGCGTCTGCCTGCCTGCCTGCCTGTCTGTGGGCATCCCTGTGTGGACATCGGGAAAATGTCTCCTCATTTCTACTCCCTGATTCGAAGCGCGAGGACACAGCCGTGGCTCCTGCCTGTCCCTACGTCTCACTTCCACCTGTGCTCTTAGCCGAGGATTGAGTTCCCTTGCCAAGCTGCAGGGAGCATAGGTTGTCTTCTGGTTTTCTTTTCATCCTTTACGGGTTGGCGTGGGAATGACCACCTGGGACATGTTCAGATCAGATTCGTAAGGTCTTCTTTTCCTTGACAAATACATCTGTCCTTGAAGCCCCTTCCTGACTCAACACGCACGTCAAGGGTTCGGCAAAGCCTTTGCGTTCCGTCGGTGGCTTTCCTGCCCCAGAGTTGGGGGTGGGGGGGGCGTCCCTTCCCCTGGTTTGGTTTTGCACTGAATTTAATGGACCTTCTAAAGCCACATGCAGCTGCCTAGCGAGGCCCTGCATGGAGTCAGTGCGCACGGTGGGGCTGGGCAGGGGGACAGAGCATACTGGTGAGCTGAGTCCCAGCCCCCTCCCGCAGCGCTGCCTGCCGGCCAGGGGCTGCAGGCAGAGCGGGGGTGTGGAGCTTTGGAGAGACCGTGTGCTGTGGCCTTGGGGACAGATGTGAGTCTCCTGACCATGTGGATTAGGAAACCGTGGCCTGCAGCGAGCGCGTGCCTTAAGGCCGGGGGTCGGTCTCCTCTGGGGAACAGCTAGGCCACAGCAGCAACGCCGCCTCTCCCTGCCTGTGGGGCTCAGGTTTGCCACAGGCGGGCAGGCGTTCGGAGGAGGTGGCCGTGCCGGTCCCCCGCCAGTGTGATGCTTTTGTGAATCCATGGTGTCCAAGATGACCTGGTTCTCTTGTTCCATGATCTTCTGTTTTTATTTTTAATCGCTGGTCTCTTCTGGGGAAAAATCCTGGCCTGTGGGCCTTTACTTGCTGTTAGAGGCCAGTTGCAGAGACGGCCGGTGGCTCAGCAGCGCGGCCCCCTGCGGGGGGCGGGGGGGGAGGGGCCTGTCTGAAGCGCACACTCACCCGCAGGCCTGCAACGCCACGAGCGACAGGAAGCACGCGGACTCGGTGTTGGAGAAGTATGTCACCGAGATCGTCATGAGCATCGTGACCACGTTCTTCAGCTCCCCTTTCTCCGACCAGAGCACCACGCTGCAGGTGAGAGGCCCGCGCGGGCGGTGCCGTGGGAAGGCCGGCCAGGCGACCGTGTGTCCCCGAGGAGGGCAGCTGTCACGGGGCGCGGAATGGAGAAGCACCTGAGGGCGTTCTCCACAGCGGGCGGTTTCACTGGTGGTGGTTTCCCCTAAAATGCCTCATTTCCCCCTCGCCGACCTCGCCCCTCCCTCCAATGTCACAAAGACGAGCAGCCCTCCATTAGGTGCTAGCAGGTTGCCCACAAGGGATAGAAGTCCCGGAAATCTCCGTTTGAGCTCCAAACGGGAGCCTGCGGCCCACCGGAAGCAGCGCCCGCTGGGGCGCGATGGCACAGCGGCCACTGTGAGCCCCTTCGCTGCACGGCTCTGGGGCCGCCGTCCATGGTCCCGCGCGGGGCGGGTCTGCGCGGCGGCGCTCGGTCTCCGACAGTCTCAGAGCTCTGGGGCTGGGCAGCTGGCAGTGGTCCTTGTGCTTGGGGGTCGCTCTTGTTTTCTGACTGCGTCTTGGCCAGTGGCCGCCGCGGTGCCCCCGTGGGCCGTGCCTATGCTGTGGAGTGAGGCAGGGACGCGGTCTCCAGTGGCCAGGAGAGGAATATGCACTGTCCTTGTCATGGAAGGAGGTGGAGGCCACCAGGGCTGATGGGAGTGTTGGGGGGGGGGGGGGGGCGTTGGACGATAGACAAAACATCTGAGATTGAATTTCAGGTGAATCCTCCAGGGGAAGAGAGATTCGTAGTCAGCGCGACAGTCGGGTACGTTTATTGGACCCTGCTGTGGCCCATTGACCACACAGAGCGGTTCGTATGTGCTTAGTGCACGAGGTGGATGGTGGTGTCCCCGTCTCGCCTCAGAGTAAACTGAGGCACGGAGGGGTTCGTGCCCGTGCCCAGCCGCGGTCACAGCTCCGTGATTTCAGCCCAGCCCTGGGTGACTCAGGTGTGAATTACGGAGTGTTCACGGCGACAGGCTCTCCCAGGGGATGCAGGTAGCCTCTGGCGGCTGACGGGTGGGGAGGCAGGCAGGGCACAGGCAGGGCAGGGCAGGGCAGGGCAGGGCAGAGGGAGGATGCGCGGGCGACCCAGGAGTCGCGAGGCAGGCGGGGCGAGGCCCCTGAGAGGCGGGGCTCAGGAGCGGCAGGAGTGGGGGGAGTTTTAGGGGGAAGGTAAAGGGCAGTCACGTCCTTCCGCCCAGAAGGCCAGTGAGCTGATGTCCCCAGGTTGCGCATCAGCGTGGGTACTGGGGAGGCAGCTACCCGGTCCGTTCGCTCGTCCTCTCTGTCGAGGTAGGGGCTGAGCAGGTGCTCAATGAATCCTCGTTTGACCGAGTTACTGTGGTCAAAAGGCGCTTCTTTCCTCGAGGACGGCTGTTGGGGTCCCACCCCACCCCGGCCTGTATGAGCCCGGCGGGTGGCTGACCATCCACAGCTGCCTCGCCTTCTGGGCGCATGGCCACGGCCCCACGGGACAGGCACAGAGCTGAGCGGGCTGGCTCTGTGGGCCCATGTGCTCCGGGGCTGAATGCCAGGCTCCCTGGGCTCCCTGGGCTCCAGCGTTGCTGGGGGCACAGTTGACCGTCCCACGTGGCTGTGAGCTGTGGGACAGGAAGTACTTCCTGCAGAAGCTGGGGTTCTGGTTCCCAGGAGAACGTGCCCAAAAGAGCCTGACGTGGACCACCTACTCTGCCCCCCCCCGCTTCTCAGTGCTTCCGGGCGCTTTCTCCTAAGCGGGGTGGGCCTTGGGGTGTCACCGGTGGTGGGACAGCAGCCCCTGCGTCTGAGGGCCGTCATCAGGCCCCGTGACGTCTCCCGGGCAGCACGCGGCTCACACGGGGTGGGAGGTGCTGCCGTGGAGTTCTCAGAAGAGGTTCCGCATTTGTAGTAACTGGTTTTTCCTTGTCGTGGACTTCCTTTTTCCTGAGCACTTTCAGTTTTTCTTTTATTTCAGGATCCTCTCTAGAGTTTTTGTCCTTTCTTCTTAGCTCTGTGACCTCCTGCTTTTTTGGAGGGGCTCTGCGAGTCCTTCCGCGGAACTAGAGGCTGGTAGAGGGGGGATGTTCGCCTGCGGGTCCAAAGGGGCCGTGGTCCAGGCAGCTTCGGGGGGAGGCCAGGCATGACTGAACTGGCTGTAAAAAGTCAGCGTCAAATTGACGCAGTGGACGTGTGAGCTCCCTTTAAAACGAGCACAGGCTGACGCGGTCGCAGGAGGGAGTCCTGCTGTGTGCTTAGACTTTCAGTCCTCGTCTGTAGCAAGCAAGTGCATTTACCGAGAGCCCCACGGAGTTGTTCTGCCTGTAGGTCGTGGAAGCGGTGCCAGCCACCAGGGGGTAGGGACCCTCCGGGGGGACCCACTTACCGGGTGGTTTTGGGTGGTTGAAAGTGTAGGTCCCACTCAGGACACGGTGTCTGGAGAGAACTTTGGGGTTGACCTGGACAAAGCTGAGACTCCGAGAGGTGCAGTGGTTTCCTTCCCGCTGCACAGCCGGTCGGGAACCGGACAAGGGCACCCGTGTCCAGCTCTGATGCCACCGCGCCTCCTTGTGTCAGAGGTGCCGGGGCTGTTGGGGAGCCACTGGCTCTTCCTCCCGCGGCTCCAGCCCTCCGCCGTCCCCCTTCCCGCCTTCGCACGCGGGCTCGCGAACCCCGCGCGGGGCACGGCCTGTGGGGTCGCCCGTCGTGGCCACAGGCAAGCCTCCCGGCCTCCACAGCTTGCGCCCCCCCGCCCCCCGCCTCTTGCAGACTCGCCAGCCCGTCTTCGTGCAGCTGCTGCAGGGCGTGTTCCGGGTCTACCACTGCAGCTGGCTGGCGCCCAGCCAGAAGGCCTCGGTGGAGGGCTGCATCCGCGTGCTGTCCGACGTTGGTAAGCCCTCGCGCGGCGCGGACGGCCGCCGCACTGGGAGCCTCCGTTGACTGCGCGGGCTGTGGCTCTGACAAGGCCCCTCACTCCAGGGGGACAGGGCCACGTGGGCGCCCAGGCTCCCTCCCCAAACCACTGTCTTCTCCCCAGCCACGTCTCCCCAAACTGGAAGCCAGCCAGTCCCCTCGAGAAAGGTAGGCATTGAGAAATGAGACCCCACGTTCGGTGGCTCTTGGCAAGTCCGAGTGCTCTTGAGCTCAGTCAAGGCCCCGGGCAGCCCCCCACTCGAGGAGCTCCCTGGCGTCGCCTGGTGAACACGCCCAGGCATGTGGAAGCGTGCTGTCCCGGCCTCAGGAGCCCCCTTCTGCACAAAGGGGCCGGCTCCCTTTAGCCTCTCTGGGTAAATGGGTCTCCTGCGTCCTTCCCCCAACAGCATCAGACTCTGCCGCCGCCGGCCCTCCCCGCTTATGCTGTGCGTGCGGACGGTCACCCCCCTCAGTCTGAGAAGACAGTTCACAGGCCAAACAAGCACCCTGTCTTGATCATTCTTAGCATACGTGACCTCGGCACAGACCTTGAAAAGCCATGGGGTGACAAAGCCCGTTGAACTTGCCCGACTGTCCGACCTCAGAGCGTTGTGACATCCCTCAGAGCTGTCGCCCTCAGAGCTCGCGTCAGAAAACCTTCCCAGAGAGGGCGACAGGGCTCAGGGGAGCCCCTCGGTGTTCACAACACTGTGCGGACCCGAGGAGTCTGCCCCGTGGGGACAGGAGTCAGTCTGTCTCTAGGGCGCCCCCCCTGAGAGCCGCAGGCCCACGCGTTACCTTCTCCCGTGCAGCCAAGAGCCGGGCGATCGCCATTCCCGTGGACCTGGACAGCCAAGTCAACAATCTCTTCCTGAAGTCCCACAACATCGTGCAGAAGACCGCCATGAACTGGCGGCTGTCAGCCCGCAACGCGGCTCGCCGAGACTCCGTTCTGGCCGCTTCCAGAGACTACCGGAACATCATTGAGAGGCTGCAGGTAATGCCTGGGGCCGAGAGAGGGGAGCCTCACCTGGCCTGAGGCGGCTCCCACACTCAGCAGTGCTTCCTGAGCCAGAGAAAATCCCAGATGGGCCGTAGGGAGAGGTTGGGGCCAGGCGGGCGCAGGCAGTCACGTGCCAGCGCAGATGAAGGGACGGCTACCAAGCAGGAGAGCAGCTCCTGACAAAGCCGCGGGCCCTGAAGGCCGTGCGTAGATGCGCAGGCTCCTGTGAGGCGTGGGGCTGCGCTTTTACCCGGAAGGGACATTCAGGGGCCACAGAGGATGCTTCGAACGCGGGCATCCACGTGCCGCTGCCCATCCCGCTGGGGGCGGCCGAGACAGAGTAGCAACCCCGAGAGAAGAGTTTCATAGCAGAACGAGCCACGTGAAAATACAGGTGCATTGCGCTTTAGCCAGATCATACTCTGTTCTTACGTGAGGCGGGGGAGCAGTGGGCACTGGGTGGATGGTAAACACTTAGGCGTCTTACCGTCTTTTTTGCAGTCGCTTCACGTGACTCTCACCGAGTCACAGATCCTGGGAGTGAGCTGGGTGCAGAGGGGCAGGGCCGGACCTCAGGCCCATGTGCCGGTTCTGGCTTCGTGGCTGACAGACGGTGTAACCTGAGGGAAGTCACCCCCTGTGCCCGGAGTCCCAGTCTGGGCAATGGGATACGAGCAACAGCCACCTCGTGGGGGCGACGTGAGGGCCGAAGAGCAGTGAGGTGTGGGCTGCACACAGGAGGCGGGCCCTGCCCGGGGTCTGCCTGTGGCTGCAGTCAGGTGGTGGCTGTGGTTGGACTCACCCTGAAGTCTTGCTCACCTCACGCAGGGTGGTTGGTTGGCGCTGGTTGTCCGCAGGGGCCTCCCCTGCAGGTGTTGACAGAAACATCTTCGTGTAGCCTCCCCCCATGCTCTGGGCTTCCTCACAACATGGCGGCCAGATCGCATGGGGAGCGTTGCAGAGAGACAAGGGGAAACGCTGTCCTGTCTTTAGGATTTTGCTTCAGAAGTTACATAACGTCACTTCTGTCCTACCCAGTTAGTCCCAGGAAGTCCACTCAGGGTCAAGGCAAGGGAGTTATGGAGGGGACGCATTGTGAGAAGAATGTGAGGCCGGACACGTGGCGGCCGCCCTCGGAAGGCGGGGTGTACGTGAAGCACAGAACAGCGCCTGGCCAGGGCGAGCTCTCGATCAGTCGGAGCTGCCGTTACAATGGTTGTCACTGGTGTTACTGTTGTTACTCTTGTGAGTACAGTAATCGTGATCATTCGATGGAGTAAGCGAACCTCTGTGAGGCGATGTAACTTCCTAAGAGGCAAAGAGTTTCTGGCTTGTTCGTCAGCCCCCTCCGGGCACGGGGGACACGGGAGTGCAAACCCAGACGCGACCTTCGAGCTCACAGGGACTCGGGCCCTGGACCAGAGACGGACACCAGTCCGCCGAGCGCACAGGTGAAAGGAAATGACAGGAGGGACACGGGCTGCAGCGGGCGGGCCTTCCTGTCACGGAAGACCCTGTCGAGGCACCTGGTCACCTGGGTGGGGGTGCTGATCCAGGGAGACGCCCTTGGCTGAGCAAGTTACCCTTGAGCTAAGACTGGGGCAGTGCCGGACTGACTTAAAAAAATCAAAGGGAGAGAAACAGAAATGTAAGGCTGTAACGCGGGAGAGAGGACGGCGCATCCAAACGCCCCAGGAGGGTCCGTGGCTGGAGCCCCCGAGCCGGGGAGGCGGGCAGGGCTCCGCAGCCCAGGAAGGGACCTCAGCCCCGAGACAGCACTGGGTCTTAAAGGTGCTGTGGTCCCAGTGGAGGGCGTCTAGACCCCACCGAGCTCCTAGAAAGAGGAGCGATAGTGTAGACGTGTAACAGTACAGATGCTCAGTACTTTACCTGCAGCCAAACACACTGGTATCTTGTGCTCTTCTTAGGTGTATTGTGCATATTCTCAGGGAGTCAAATAAAACACAGAAGAACAGATTGCTTGTTATAAAGACTTGCCCAATGGCTAGAGGGTCCTCATTACCTAGTGAGTCGTTGTCTGAGTCCCAGAGTCACGAGGTTGCCCGGGGCGATGGGAGAACCCCCACTTGTCCACTTGCAGGCTGGCCCCGCCCTCAGCGCTGGTCCCCTTCCCTGCCCATCGCTTCGCCATCTCTGTCTGTCGTTCTCTTCGGTTGTCGAATGTTTTACATTTGACGACGCGATGCCAGTTGGCTGCCCTGTCGAGTTCAAACCCTGCAAAAGATGCAGGGTTTCAGGAGCATGATGTTGAAGAGCTACTTCAACCCCATCAAATGCTGTAGACAAATGATGATTTGTGAGTTAGGACCAGTTCTTGTCAGAGGAGCGAAAAGGAGCTGCTTCCAGAGAGGAGCCGGGGCGGGCGGGGGGCGGGGGGGCGCGGAGCTGACGAAGCCCCGGAGGGGCCTGTAGCGGCGGCCCTTCTTTCGGCTGGACCCTGACAGCGCGAATCGGTGTTGCCGTGCACTCTGCCCGTCTCGGTGGGAGAGCCCCCCCAGCCCAAAGAAATAGTTTGCTTCATTCATGCATTTTAAATATTACTGAGTGATTATGAATTTTGTTAAGGATACAACAAAGTTGCATTTGCGTTTTAGATTCAGCTTCCAGATGAGCGATCAATCACCCGCTCTCTGACCCCTGCCCAGGACGTTCGGGCCCTGGTCGGGGTGAGTGCAGTGCCGGGGTCTCTGCCGCGCAGACCTCCTTGTGTGGCTGGCTGCTCCCACGTGGTTAGGGCTTGTTCTCTCGGTGACGTTCTCAGTCACCAGGCCGCGCGGCCTGCGGGCACGTCTCTTGGAGATGATCTCTCGCCCGTGTCCAGCCTTTTGCCTTTAGACGGTGTGTGTTGTGTTGGTTTTGCTGCTCTTTCAACTTCTCTCTGTTTTCCTTTCCTACAGCTGTGTGTTTTGCATTTGAAGACCATCATGCTCTCAGGGTACATGTATGCAGCATGTCGATCCAGCATGTTCGTTCATTTGTGTTCTCATTTTCGTGCGACTCTCTAGTCCATGACTAATTCCTACCCAGTGAAAGTAATGGGACCTGCCCACAGGCACCAACACGGGGAAGGAAAGCAGCGCCCGCCCCCCGGCCCCCGGCCCCCGGCGATGCCTGAACAGGAGTTGGTGCATATCCTTTAGGCATTGCTGTTGCCTGTAAAAGTTGGACCATAGAGCCCGCACTATTGTTGGACCATTTTTTGCACTCATATCGCAGACATGTTTCCATGTGGTCGAATGTACCTTTTGCGTCATATCTGCAAACACACGGAATGAGCCCCTGAGTGGTGTAAAGGCCGTCTTGACAGAAGGGCTGGTGGGGATGTCGCCCTGTCTCGCCTTTGTTTCCTGCCCCCGCGGCGGATGCCTCGGGGGCCCCGGGCCACGTGTAACGATCGGAGTTAGGCGCCCGCCGGCCCTCCAGCTCCTCTGGCCTGGCCCGGTCTGGGGTCGTGCTTTAGGGGAGAGCTGAGCGTCCTGCCCGTCCCACGCCGGGCAGCCCGCTCACGAGGCTGCACATCCTTCCAGGACATCGTCTCGGCCCTGGAGGACCGGCTGCGGCCCCTGGTGCAGGCGGAGCTGTCGGTGCTGGTGGACGTGCTGCACAGGCCGGAGCTGCTCTTCCCTGAGAACACGGACGCCAGGCGGAAGTGCGAGAGCGGCGGCTTCATCTGCAAGTGAGGGCCTGTCGCGGGGGCCGGACAACGCGCGGTCCCTGAAGGAGGGGATGCAGGCCCGGCGTTGGACCCTGACGCCCGTGGGCAGGCGCGGTGCTGTGGGTGCGGAGGTCTCCTGACGGCAGGCCCAGCGGGCGTCTTCCAGCCCCAAGTCCTGACAGCAGCCGGGGGCTGCGACAAGGACCCGAAAAGGCCTCGCCCCTGCTGCCCGCAGCGCACGGACGGCCTGAAGCTTGGTAGTCGCCCCGTCTCTGCCTTGGCCCACAGCCTGAGAAAAGGAGCTGTCCGTGCAGAAACCTCCATTTGACATGCACCCCAAGGCTGGCTGTGGGCGGGGCATGGCTGTGGGCTCTGCCCCGAGTTCCCCGCTCTGGGCCCCTCGCAGGGTGAGACTGTTGGGGAGGGGACAGCACGTGTTGGCCCAGCCGTTGCTGTCCTGAGGGTTGGGGCGCTGCTGGCGCGTTTTCTCCCCGTTCCCAGCAGCCCTCAGGGGATCTATGAACAGCAGGTACGCACAGACCCACCTTTGCACCTCTCTCACCTCTGGGAGGGTGGCCCGCGGCCGCCCAGTGAGCGTGCGTGCCGTCACCAACCAGCAGGGGTCGCCGTTGGGACGCCGTCGCTAACTGGGTTCTTAGGGCAGGGAGTGGCCCCCGGGCCCTCGGTCACTATTTGTTCCTTCACTGTCAGTCTCAGTGAGTGGCCAGCAAAGTGTTTTTTAAGCAGGAGACGGGTGCAAGGGCTGTAACATGTGGCTCCCTATCCAGGCTGATAAAGCACACGAAGCAGCTGCTGGAGGAGAACGAGGAGAAGCTGTGCATCAAGGTGCTGCAGACTCTCCGGGAGATGATGACCACGGACCGCGGCTACGGGGAGAAGGTGAGCAGCCGCTTCCGCACACGCCCGGCGCGGGGCGGGGCGGGGCGGGGCGGCGGCCGCGGCCGCAGCGTGTTTCCTGCCCCGAAACATCTCCCTGTCCCCTTTAAACCTCAAACACGTGTCGCTGTCTTTTCGAGGCCACGTGCCACGTAACCTGTTGTTAGAGGACCCGTGATGACACGGTGCCCCATCTGCCTGAGTTCCCGCCGGGGGGCTGTGCGCCGCAGTGGGGGTGCCCGCCGAGCTCCCCGTGCACTCGCTGGCCGCTCTCCGCCCAGACGTTGCCCAGTGCTTCCTGGCGTCAAGAAACGCCCTCCAATTCTCACGGGAACCCAGGCAGGCAAGCGCGGCACCACGTCCACTGGAGGTCGTGAAAGGGGCGGCCCCTGGACGGCGCCACCGCTGAGCAGGGCGCACGGGGGATGTTCCCAACGCCCCCCGAGGCCCAGGCCCGAGCTGAGTCTCCGCGGCTTCCCCTGGAAGGTGATGCCATTCACTACCGTGCCCCAGGTGCCAGCGGCGCGTTTCCTCAGCAGGCAGACACTGGTCTCCTGCGGGATCCAAGGGCCCGGGAGCTGTTTTCCTCAACTCCGAGGAGACCCTTGGTCGGGAAGGCACAGCCTGCCTTGTCAGGCGGGGTGGGGGTGGCCGGCTGGTGCGGGCAGGGAGGTCCGCAGGGAGCTGCTGTGCCACCTGGGCAGCTGCCTGTCGTTGCTATCAGGGCGACTCGCCATGCGAGTTAAAAGATGAATAACCGTTGACCAATTAGCAAATAGGCATCTAGAGCTCAGGAGGAATTCTGTGGAGAAGCCTGCCCCAAAAGAGCTAATACACAGAAATAACGGCAGCAAAGAGCCCTGGCACCGGGGCGGGAACGGCGAACACCTGGGGAAAGGAAACGCCAGTGAGAGCGGAGGGCGCCCCAGACAGATAAACGACACCCCTTTATTCCACAAGATCTTTATTTTCCTCAAAGATGGCTTTAGACACGTATTTTAAACAGGACTGTAGTTACAGAAATTGACACTCCATAATGAGGTGGAATCCACAAAAGGGGCCTTAAGGAGCTACAGACGTATTTGCACCTTGGGGACGTGAAACTTGACTTTCAGGCGTGGAGGCCGCTCTTTCCTCCTCTTTGGCCTGTCTGCTCCTTTCAGAACGGAGGTTCTTAAAGTAAACCCGCCTCCAGCAGCTGCCCCCCCGGGGGCTGTACTCTGCCTCCCTGCGTGCGGTTTTATACCGTGGACGGGAGACGCTGTGGGCGCAGGCCGCGGCTGCCGCTGGTCAGGGCCTCCAGGGCCCCCTGGGAGGGCAGCCGCCTCGCCGCCCTTCCCGCCCATGGTGCCCCCGGGAGAGAGAACATTGTCACACAGCCCTGAGATGCTGTGGCAGAGCCCGGGGCTGTAAGGAGGCAGGAGGCGGAGGTCCCCGTGGGAGGGTCAGCGACCAGAACCCGGAAGAGGTCCATAGGCTGTTGGTCAGATCCCTGTCCCGCTGGCAAGGGAGCCACATGCCTGGGCACAGGGAGACGTGGAGGCAGGGTGGCATTTCTTTCCTGTCTGATGGCGGCTGCCGTCGGCTTCATGAAAGCAGAATCGCCATAGAGGAGTGTGGGAAATGCCACCAAAGGTGTTCTACAAAGAGTCCTGCTCCGGCCAGGAACATTCCAGAATCTTCTAGAATCCCACATTGCCCAGGGACAGTCCAGAATCCCGTGCTGGCGAGCAGCTCGGCCCTGTGCCCGGTCGGCTGGAAAACACTGCTTCCCGCTCCCGTTAGTGGGACCTTAGAAAAGGGGCAGGGAGGGGGGCATCACGTCCTGTTTCTCCTGCCCCGGCAGCGGGCCCGGGCCTTGTTCACTCGGGCTTTTGGAAAACGCCTTCGATGCTCGGCCGGCTGTCCCTGGTTGACTGAGGACGTGTGGCATTCAGCGCGGGCCGGCTCATCCCGGGGCAGGCGGGGGCCCGGGGCCACGGAGCTGCCCTTTCTCAGGCAGACCCCTGGTGTAGCTCGCACGGGAGGCGGCGCGGCCTGGGTGCCGAGGGCGCGGGGAGGGCGCTGGCGCTGCTCCCACCCCCTTAGCCCGGCTCTCCGGTCGGTCGCCCGCCTCTCCACGGAGCTTGGCCCGGGACCGGGCCTCCTGGGTGGGCGCCGGCAGCGCCTCGTCCAGCCGTCATCTTTCTGCACACGGGGCCATGGCCGGGAGCGAGGGGGCGTCCCAGCACCCTGCGTGTGGCCGGGGCGAGGCTGGCCCCGGGGTCCCCGACTCCCAGGCTGCGGCCCTGCCTGCCCCCCCACCCCCAGGTGGTGTCCGTGCGTCTGCGGACTGAACCGTGTCCCTTAAGGACGGGCAGGCTCAGATCCCTTTACTCAGCCCCACTTCCTCATTTAGCAGTTAGGATTTAGTCATGGGCACAGATGAAAAAGAAAGTCATTCCTTTTTCGGCCTAAAAACATGAGTGTGCTCGTGTGGGTCCGTGTGAAGGGAGGCCCGTGGGAACTGCCGCCCGTGTTACCAAACGGAGTAAAAACAGAGCAGAACCACTTCCACTTTCTCAAGGCTGCGGGCGGCCCCACTGCGCTCAGACGTGTTGTAAATGCCCCCGCGCACCCTCTGGTTACGCCCAGCCCCCATCGGGGCGCACCTCCTGCCTCGGGGCAGGTCAGCCTGGAGGAGACAGGTGGTCACTGCTGCTGCTCTTTTACACAGGGCAGTCGGGGGAGGGGAACACAGACTCCCAGCGGCTCAGACGTTTGCCCGGGGTCAGAGCTAACAGTGAGGCGCCGGGCACCCGAACCCTCCCAGCCAGCCCCGTTCCAGGGTCCCCGCTCCTCCCCACGGCGAGCTCGTGGGAAAGTGATACCATCGCGCTGTGTGGAGGCCCACCCCCCAGTTCAGCCTTCCAGTTTCGGTCGTGTGACGTGGGTATGCAAATGACAAAACGACCCTGAAAGCAGGACTAAACACCCAGCCTTTGGCGGAGTCTCCACTCGGCGTGTGGTGACTTTCCAAATCGTGGCTGTCACAGCGTCATCAGAACCTGTGACTTCAGTCAGGTCCTGTGCAAAGGAGCCAGATCAGTGACTGGCCAGGGGTCGGCCCCCTTGTCTCAAGCCACCCCTAACCAGTGCCCGTCCAAGGGTATCACGCAGGATGGCGAGCCAGCGGCTGGTTGGAGCAGATTGTCCCAAAAATGAAATCATGATCACTTAGGAATTTAAAAAAAAAAAAATCACCTTTAACTGTTAACGTCTCTGAAGTGCAAAGGACCAGTAATGTGTATTCTTTCAGACAGTGGACAACATAAAATAGACATTAAACATCATCCCCCAAACAGCAGTTTAAGACATTTTTGTATGACCCTTGTAGCTATCTGTCTTATATATTCAATATTATTAAACTTTGAAATTTTATTAGGACATCATAACCACTTGCTGATTAGAATGCCTCCTAATCTGCACCTTTTAACTATAGATTAAACCATGTCCCTGTTTTTTTTTTTTTAAAAATCCTTCCATTGCTGCACATCTCTAAAACTGAACCGGAATCTCTAATTCAGATAACTGTGAGGCCCCGAGATCCTGCTGGGAAAGGAGGCGCAGTTAGTTTGCGTGTTGGCCACTCTGTAGCCGACTGTAGGTTTCGTATCGAGCTGCTGTTATTAGTCAAAGAGTTTCGGAAAGAAATCTAGAGGCCCAGAATTCACGTAAAAGGATACCTTAGAATTTATCTAAAGTCCATGTTCCCATCTGCACAGGAGCGGCTGTGTTCTTACCAGAGTCTCTGACCATGCGTAACGCCAGGGTTTTCACGCCACGCGAATCCTCAGTCCCCTGGTCGTTACCGATGCTGCTTTCTCTCTGTAAATAGAGGGTGTATTAGCATTTCAGGTGCCAGCGTTTCTAATAGCAACCTAAATTTCCCCGATGTGCTAGATATTGACGAAGCATGACAGAAGTCCGTTCGGGTAGTTCGTCCAGCCTTAAACAGGCATCGCCACGATGGACACTCTTTCCCTTGAACTCAGTGCTGATACATTGTCACCAACACCAGCTGAAAGGACGCTGACCACCTTCAGGGAGGATGTTTTCTTTTGTCATCAGCAGGACCAGGGCGTGGGGACGTGTGGACGTGGGATAGGCATTTGGTCCTTGAACAGCGCAGATTTGAGCTGTGAGGAACCATGTAGGGGCAGATTTTTTCCCGTTGACCCGCTCAGGCCCATGGGTTGGTGCTGTTCAAACCCGCGCTGTTCCAGGCTCACCGGCGTTGGTTTGTCGCTGGCCGAAGCCGATTCTGACTCATCCCAGCTGCAGCCTGGGCCCCAGACCCCTGCTGGGCCTGGCCTAAGAGGGAGCCCGCTCCTTGATGCGTTGATCTGACCCTAGTCATTCCCCACCCCCTCCTAAAGGAACACAGCTCTCTATGGGACAGGCCCCCACCTCGCCCCTACCCCGTAGGGTTGTCCAGAGCCACGGGCGCACACAGCAGGCGGCACGGTTCCGGGCCCGCAGTTACGTTGCCTGCGAGGCTTGGCACCTGCCATGGGAACAGACCGCAGCGGCCTCCTGCCCGTTTGTTCCCGAGCAGGACACATCAGAGCAGGTGTGCCTGTGAGGCAGAGTGGTGTCCAAACTGCCATCAAGCAAGGTGCCACCCGGACGTGTCAGCCACAGGACACGTCGACAGCGACCTAACACCGAGCTCGCTTGCATCTCCTCTCCTAATGTCTCCTTCTCTCTCTCTCCCTTTCTTCTCTTCCAGCAAATTGCCATCGATGAACTGGATAACACTGAGGTCCTAATTTCCCTTTTTTTTCAATGTTCTGTGGTGCTGTTTCCATGACGCATTTCCAGTGCGCCCTGTGGTCTGTCCCCACCCGCTGTCTCCCTGTGTGGATGTGTCCCGTCCTCCCTGTCTCTTATCGTTAACCTTCCCATCAGTTTGCCGGCCGTTTGTCCCTGGAGGTCCCATCTGAGTCGCGAGCCGGTTTCCTTGCCTGAGATGGGGCTTCACTCGGTCTGGAGCCTCCACCGACGTGGTGGCCGGCGTTGGCCTCTCACCTGTCTGAAACCCAACGCTGACGTCATCCCCAAGAGCTTTTCTTCCTGTAAAGCATCAGATGCAAAAAGGAGTAACCGCTTTGGTACAGCTTGAAAGTTTTTAAAAGCCACTATTCTCTGGGCCTCTGTGCCGGAAGGCGCTGAGCATGGCGGGGGGCCCCCTTGTGCCTTGCCGGAGTGCAAGTCCCCAGTGCTCGGGGGCTGCGGGCGCCCGGTCTCCTCTTTGGGGCTCCGCCGGGCAGCGGGGCAGTTGACGTGCCACCCGAGTCGGCCTCCATACGTAGTCCCTCCTTGGGTATGAAATTCGCTTCGCTTCCCGGAATCACCCTGGAGACCGATTGGATGAGTAGTCACTTTCTTTGGGCTTTTGAGGCCTTGAAATACTTAGTTTTGTGAATATATTTCAAGATGTCTTGCCGAGTTTTTAGGCTACAACACACATTTGGGATATGGTTCTAGAACAGGTTAATTTGGGGAATTGATGTATGCAATTAGGGGACTTTCATTGCTTGGCAGATCGAGCACACTGGAAGAAAGTTTTAACTTTCAAAAAATAACTTTATGATCTGCTTCTTTAGGTGTCTGTCTCCCCTTCCGGGAGACCGCTAGTACTTCCCTGGGGTGGGCTTTCGCGGCCAGGTAGAGCACCTCCGCTCTCGGGTCCACCACCTCCATTTCGTGCTAGGGATGGTTCACAGGTGCCTAAGGCAAATTGGCATCCAGGATGGAGACTGCAGAAGTGAGTGGTTAGGAACTTGGTCCAGCCCCTCGGGAGCAGAGTTCAGAGAGGTCAAGCGCCTTGCCGCAGCCTACACAGCTTGCGCCAGCTACCCTCGGACCAGCACACGGCCGGCTTCTAAACACACTTTCTCTACGTGAGTCAAATGTGAGCAGGCAAGGAGGCCGTGCCCGCTGCAACGGATAGAAACTGGGAAGAACAGAGGGTTGCGCAGAGGCGCGATCAACCGCTCTAACAGCAGCGCTTTCGGATGCTTTCTGTTGGGTTTTCTCCCAGGCCGTGGCTGACCCTGAGGTGCCTGCCGCACCCTGCGACGCTCTTGCTTCGGCCTCCAGTTGCAAATGCCTCGCTGACTTGAATTTTCCCTCTGGTATGAGGAGGTCATGTTTCTTTTTACTTAAGCACAAATTCAGCCTGCAAAGGCAGACCCCTCTCATCGGAGGCCGCGGAGTTATTATTAATACGCTGTTTTGCTCTGTAGTGATCAGTTCATGTGTTTACTCGCTCAAGATAGAACCTGGGTCTCCTGGCTGGGAGTGAGTCGCTTGCTTATGGAAAGATCCCACAGTCAGAGCAGGTGTGTTTATAATTGTGCTCTAGGAAATAGAATACTGTTTATGAAAGAAGAATGTTCTGGCAGCTACTCGGATTCTTTGAAAATTCCCTGAGGAAGCAACTGTGGATCCCTTCTCCCTCGTTACCCCTGGCAACCATCAGAGCCCTGGGACAGGACCGTCTGTCCCCAGGCCCCCGGGCTGCCTGGTTGGCCTTTACTGGCAGCGGCTGTTCTGGAAACTCCCGCAGCTCCTGCGGCGTCTCCCCCGCCGAGCCATTGTCGGTGTGTGCGGTGGGGACCTGCAGCCGCGGCTGGAGCCTGGGGAAGCTTAATGAGGCTTCATGCTGCTGCCGGGACACACAAGGCCTGAGCCAGAATCGCAAAGCCACGTTCCCACTTCGGAGGGCGCCGGGGAACAGCCCCAAGGCCACGCAAGGCACACCTGTGACCTCGCCGTCCCCAAGCAGAGAAGGCCGCCACCGCTGCGTGCGGACGGCCAGCGGGCACCTCCGGAGAGGCGATGTGCCGCGGACGACTTGGGGACGTGCCCAGAAGCGTCCCTGAGAGCCAGGGAGAGCAGGGGCCGCCCGCCTCCCTTCCCTCCTTCCTCTGCAAAGGAAGAGGTGGGGTCCCCATCCCTGCGCCCGGCTTTGCCTTCTCCTCGGGGGCCAGGGGGGCGCTGGCGCGGGAGGACAAAGCGACACTGCTCGGGTTCATGACCCCACTCACTCCCAAGTGCCCGGCCGGTGAGTCGTGACACCTGCACCCACTCAAGTCAACGCGTGGCGTGTTCCCGTCAGCCCCGCGGCGGCCCCTTCTTCCCGTCGAGCTCCAAGCAGACAGTGGCGGCTGCTGAAGACTGTCGTTGGCGTGACTGACACCCGTGTGTCTGTGCCATTCCAGACACGGCGCTGGGGGCCGTGGGGAGCGTGGAGCCTCAAATACACCGTGGCTGCCCTTCTGGGGCTCACGGCTTTGCGGGGAGACAGACCATAGTGCGAATCAGTGGGAAAGGGAAGCCGTTAGCCGGGTACGGCGTGAAAAGGAGAGCAGGGGCTCGTGAGAACATGCCCCTGGGCCTTCGAAGTGGGGAGGCCAGGGGACCCTGCCAGCCGCTTTTCCAAACTGTCAAGTGCGGCGCTGACAGGGAAGGCCGATGCAGCGCCGCTGCCTGTGGGCCAGCGGGGGCTCCGCCTCCTTTCCACAGGCGGGTCTTGGCGGGGTTGGGGGTCAGCGCGTGGGCCGCTGCTCCACGGACAGGCTGCACGTGCACGGAGGTGAGATGGGTTCCTCGCGGTGAATTGCTCACCTGGAACCATGGAGCCCCCGGAGCCCCTGCAGCCAGCCCACCCTCCTGCGTGGCCACGAGACAGCGCGGCGGATGCCCCTGCGTGTCGAGGGCGGCCGCGGCCAGCTCCCCACCCGACCCCGGCTGCTTTCCCCGCAGGCTGCCCCTGCCGGCCTGGGAGCCCCCGTCGGGGAGACCTGCACAGTTCGGGGGGAAAGAGAAGCAGAGTCCTTCCGTCTCGCCTTCAGGGGGCGTCCGCGTGACGTCCACGCAGGGTGGCAGTGTCCTATTTTTTTTTAACAGTGCTGGGTTGGGCAGCTGCCAACGTTCGGGCGGTGGTTACATAAGAGCGTCTTTTTTTTTTCCTGGAATTTAGGCTCACTGCTGATGTGTGACCTTCAGCAGGGGCTGCCAGCAAATGCACTGGGGCTGTTTACTGTCAGGCGCTGGCAGCCCCGCGCAGGCCGGCTCTGCGCTGGGCGCACAGGGTGGCGGCGGGGGGCGGGGGGAGGGGCATTCGCTCCCCCTCTCTCTCCTTTTTGTTTTTCGTTGTTTGGTTTTTCTTTAAGAACTGAGGTTATTCCGTAATGACTGGCGTTGTATAATTCAGTCCAGTGAGAAAGCGGTTTTTTTTGTTTTTTTTTTTGTTTTTAAATGAGTTTCACCGTTGCGTTGTGATGGACTTGCTCCGGGAAATAGAGGTGAAACTAAATAACTTCCGCTTCTTTTGTCTCTAAGCACAAACGTCCTTAGAAAAGGGTAATCTTCTAAAAAGCTAGGTAACTTCGATTTTAGCTCAATTTTCTTTCAAGGGCCCTGCACTCTTGGCGCGGGCGCTCAGAGGCCGGTGGGGGACGGCCCGGCGCACCTGCTCGCAGCCTGTCCCACGCGCATCTGTGTCGCTGCTCTGAGGTTATGGGTGCGCGAGGACTGGCTCAGGGCCTCAGAGGTTATTACATGCGCTTTAATGTGCTGATAACTGGGTCTAGAAAACTTACATTGCTTGGACTGCATCCCACTTCTGCTGGGGTGGTCCGTGGTAGGAGACCTTTTATTTTAAAGGAAAATTCTAGAAGCCCAGAGGTGGTAGAGGACTTCGTGTTGAAGGCGGTAGGAAACTAAGGGCATTTGCACGTCTGCGCTAGCCTGTGTGTGGCACACGGGGGACGGATGGAGGGCGGGCGGGTTGCAGGGGTGGATGCAGGAATGCGGTAAGTTTGATTTTGCCAACTTTGTCGAAACGCACCAGGAAGACTTAAGATCAAAGAAAAGCTGTGCAGAGGCAGCAGAGGGCAATAGTTGGCTTCTGGGTTCAGAACCCCGTTACCTCGGGTGGCTGCTGGCCACCGGCCGCCTGCCGGGTAGTGGAGGGGTGTCGGCCCCCGGGGGTGGGCTGAGGTTGGGGAAGACAGGCCTGGGAAGTTCAGACCGGCCCATTCGCTCAGCACGTCCTCCCTTAACGTGTGGCCATTGGGAAGTGGCCTTTCATGTAACAAAAAGCCCGGCTCGGTAATAAAAATGTGCGGAGAAACTCAATCCGTTCATTTACTAAGCACAATCTTTTCCATGGGGTATTACGTATTGTATTTACGGAGCTCTTGTCTGGTTTGAGCATAGCTTATTATGAGGGCATTTTTCAAAATCGCGACTTGCCGATGAAACACCCTCTTCCTCAAGGAAGCACGGCAGGAGCCCTCATAGGAGGAAGCGCTTGTAAAGGCTGTTGGGGTGTCCGAGTGGGTCACAGCTAGAGAGCTGGCCGGTTAGCGATTACGAAATGAAGTTTACCGAAAATACACCAAGCGTTATGTAATGCCTTGGTGGGAAGGCCCTTGATGAGTATCTGCTCTGTCCCCTTGAACTTCAGGTCAGGCGGCCAAGCGCCAGGCCGGGGGCTGGCTCCGAGGTCAGCTCCGGGGTCCCCGATTTTCCCATGCTGCTCCGTGAGGGGAGCGCATTAAAACACGCTCAGTGTGTTGCGTGTCTCCTGAAGCTGCAAAGAAACCACCCCCTGTTGTCTCAAAATCCTTCAAGAAATGTTCAAGGGGAAAAGTTCATTTTAATTTCTGTCTTAAATATTGAATTTAAAACCAGGCCTGGCAGCAGTTGAGGGGAGGCACACGAGCTTCAGCACAGTCATAAAAGGCATCGGAAACCATGGACCTCAGAGTGACTGAAAAATCGCCCTGTTCTACCGAGGACCGTTCTGGAAGAAGTCAAGACAGCCCTTCAGACACAACACCTCAGACAAGACGGGAGAGAAGCGACTCCGCGGTTCTCCCTGTCACCACCAGTCCCTTGAGCTTTGGCCTTGACTGCCAGGGACCAGTACACCCAGGCCTGGTACCCTCTTGTCCTGTCACCCGGGGTCCGTGTAAAGGATGGTTGGCAAGCGCGGGGCCAGTGCAGAGCCGGAGCTACTCCTTTCTCGGTCTGTCTCCCGCCACCCTCCAAGGCTGGGGCAGCAGCACGAATGTTTGCACGGTGTCCGTTCTTCAGCCGCCAGCGCACAGGGCGTAAGGGCTGAGCTCAAGGGCGTCCTTGGATCGGGACTTTACTGATGTCGTGTCTCCAGTTTTGTCTGTCTCGCTCCCGTCCCTTCTGCCAGCCCCTGCCTCCCCGCCCCCACACGAAGCTAAGCCCCCTGGCAGGGGGTTCTCTCCCAGGCTGGTGGGTCGCACTCCCGTCAGGGGGCGTTCTGTCCGGAGGGGCGTTCTGCTCGGCCCTCCGACGCCGCCTCGCCCCGGTGGGCCAGTTTGAACTTTGGGCTTGAAGAACTACCCGCATCTCCACCGTCTGACCTGTCAGGAACAGGAAAAAAGACATGAGGTTACATTGTAAGCCGGATAGGAAGGACGTTTTTCCCGCCTTGGGAAGCTGAGCAGCAGAGGGGGGCCAAGCTGGGCCGGCAGCCCTGTCCCGCGTGCGCCCAGCCCCTGCCCTGGCCTCCTGAGCCCTCGGGCTGCGAGGTGTGCCCGTTGCCACGGCTCCTCGAAGCAGGCCAAGGTCACTCGGCTGCAGCAGGACCTGGGCCTCTTTTCAGCCCCGACCGCGCCCTGAACCGGCCGGCCACGCCGGTGCGTGACTTCGGCCCGGGGCCGCCCGGGTGGGGCCAGGCGCTCCCGCCAACAGCTGTTCCGGCCCCGAGCGCAGCCCTTTGGGAGGGGGACCGTGGGCGCCCTCCTCTCAGGGGCCCGCACTTTGCTCCAGCCACTTCTCCTTTAGCTACCACACACACCCTCCTTTACCCCAGCTTCCCTGGGCCACCCTGGTCTATCTCCCACGGCTTGGAAATAATGAAATCGGGGTGGGTGTCCTCGTGGTCCGGCAGGAGTGGGGCCTGGGAACTGATGGAGCTCCAGGGGGAGGCGTAGGTGTGCATGCTGGAGCCCCCTTTCTGCCCCCAGGGGGTGGCGTGTTCAGCCCCTGCTGCAGAGCCTGCAGGGAGTCTCACCCCAAGACAGGCATGGGTGCGGTACCAGAAGGAGCTTGCGTCGGGGCGGTTGGTGGCTGCCCCGGGTCCCCAAGGCCCCCCTCCGGCACCCCGTCCCCCCGACCGCCCCCCACGGCCTCTGTGGGGTGCGCTGTCCCGCTTCTCTCTCTGGATGAACGAGGCACAGATGGCAGCGGCTTTTCCTTGAACCTTTGTTCTTGGACATGTTCCCTCCTCCTCCGTGGTTGTCTGTTCTGTTCCTTGTTCTAAACGTTTCCCCGCCTCAGCCCAGAAGTGTCTCCGGGACGGCCACGCTCAGGTCCATTTAACAGAGACAGCGTGGCACCCGCCGACGGCCGGCACCCTTCCCGTGTGGGCGCCGGGCTCCCTCGTCTGTGGTGTTGCTGTCGTCTGCGTCTGTCCCCGGGCCCGGCTGCGCGCGTGTGCCGTCACTAACCTGCGCTCTCTCGCTCCCCCAGCCGCCGCCAGCCCCGGATGCGGAGAGTCCGGCAGAGGTGCGTGAGGTCGGCAGCGGGGCCGCTTCCCGGCGTCCTGCTTGGTGTCCAAGTTGTCGTGGAGCCGTGTCTGCCCCGGCAGCAGGTGCAGGGGTGGCCTGGTGGGACCTGAGGTGGCTCTCGGGGCGGGACAAAGGCCCGAGGAGCGGGAGCTGAATGCGGGACCCTCCGGTGGCGGAGGTGCCGGCGCAGTCACGAAGCGTTCAGTGGAGACCCCCCGACCGGCGGCCCCATCCCAGGCAGAGGCAACAGGCCTTTGCAGTTCTGGGCACAAAGGCACGGCTTTGGCGAAAGCTGCTCAGGGAGGCAGTTTCCCGGGGCGCTCGGTCGGTCCCCGCCACCCATTGGGGGCGCTGTGGAGTCAGTTCGGGTGTCCTTAGAAACCGTCCTGAGACCCCGGCAGTGGAAGCAAGTGTGGGCTCCCTTTGTCGGGAAGAAGCCTGTGGAGGTTCTCAGGACCTGCTCGGCGGGCCACGGGCCTTGTGTAGCCTCCCGCCGACGGGCGTCCCGAGTTCTCCCAGAGCCCCTTCCCGGTCACTGGCGGCCGGGGCCAGGAGAGCCACGCTCCGTGTGCGTGTGTGTGTGTGTGTGTGTCTGCGCGCGGTGTCTCGTGCACGTCCTCTCGCATGTGCCCCGTGTGGGGATGCCTGTCTGAGCCATGGACGCCAGCCCGGCCGAGTTTGCCTTGTCACCCCTTTGGGCTTTGTGTAGAAGTCTGTGTGACAGAACTTCATTTCATCAGCTTTACAAAAACTGAGGGCCCCAAACCCTTGTGCCTGCTCAGTCTCAGCGGCGCCCTGGGGCTGGGGCTGGGAGGCCGTCCGCAGCACTCGCCTCCATCTGGGGAGAAGCAGAAGTGGCCCTGCCTGCGCCCCCCACCCCCACCGGTGTTGGTCTTGGCTGTCTGTGAGCGCGCGGTGTCCATTCGTGGCTGATGTTGCGGGCATGCACTTAAAACGGCATTTCTGCGTGTTTAGCAGGAGCTCGAACCGAGTCCACCCCTGAGGCAACTGGAAGACCATAAAAGGGTACGTAGCCTTGGGTGTTGGGGGCTCCCTCAGCCATGCGCTGTGGCTGCAAGACCACTTTCCTTGTTGACACTGGTAAAGCCCACATGGGCCAGGACCAGTCACAGCCAGTTAGGCAGGTCCCCCTAACGGGCCTCCGCCTGTTCCCACCTGCTCAAGGCACCACGCCCAGCAGCCCCGCACAGCAACTGACCGCCCGTCCGGGGGGCTTTCTCCTTAAGGGCAGCCTTAGAGTATTTTCTCTGTGAGTAACAGGGGATCACTCTGGGTGATCTGTAATGAAGACAAAGATGTTCCCAGTCGCACCACCCAGCTCTGAAGGTGGCCAGCGATTCCGTTTCCTTCCTGCCCGTGTTGGCGTGTGAGCCCATACCCCGCACCTTTGTTGTCATTGTGATTGTTCGTGCGCCACCTTCGGCCCCTGCGTTGGTTCACGTGAGACGATGGCTGAGCATGATCTTTGAAAGCCGGCAAGCCGCTGCCTGAGTCCCACCGCAGCAGCAGCGGCAGCCGCTTCTCCTCTGACAGGACGCGAGCGAGCGAGCGGGCCTCTGGGCAGGTTCCTGGGGGGGGGGGGGTTCCGCGGCCGAGGGGCGGAGCTTCCCCGAGGGGCGGAGCCGCCTTCCCGGGGCCGCTGGCCAGCGTGGGCGGCACGCACCCGTTTCTGGAAGACAGCCGGACATCCCGGTTTTCTGAGCACTTGTGCCAGTTGCTGTGCTGAGACTTCTGCACGTTACCTTGTCTTTTTCGTCACCACTGGCCTTGACCCGGGGACCCAGCCTTCGTCCCCATTTCACGGAGATCAGACGGCGAGCAGCCATCGAGAGGACCCCCGTGGAACGGTATCCTCGGGGTCCTGGAGGATCTGTGCCTGAGAGAAGTGGGTCGCGGTGGCCTGGGTTCCGCTCACACGCCTGGTCCCACCGTGTCCCAAACCCTGTTTCTTCTCTTGTGGCTGTGATTTCTCAGGCCACAACCAGAGAGCACAGGTCCCCGGGAGCTGTCAGCTTGCCCTTCCCCTCCGGCGTCCTGCGGGTCAGGACCCAGGGCACCTGCCACTCGTGTGTGTCCCCTCCTCACCTGCCCCAGGACGCGTGGCACCGAGCGCGTGAGCTGTGGAATTAAAGCAGCTTCAGCCTCCCACGGCCAGGCCTCACCTTGTGGTTTCACCCCCCCAGACCTCAGTTCCGTCTCCCGTGAAACGGGGACAGCAGCAGCCTCCCTCCCCGTGGCCTGTGCATGGGCCGCGCCCCCGCAGCGCTCAGCGCAGTGGCCGGGCTGTGCCAGGGAGGTGAGCGCTTGTTAACCCCGTCGCCTTGCAAACGGAGACGCCTCAGCGGTTTGGTAGGCAACACACGGAGGAAAAGCCAAGCGTTTCTCAGTTGAGTGCTGACGAAGGTGCGAAAAAGGCTCCCCGCTCCTGTGAGACACTGGCCTGTCCTGAAGCCCGGGGTGTCTGAGTGGCTGCAACCCAGGGAGGCCAGAAGGTCGCTTTCCCCCTCTCTGGCTCCTTAGCCACCAGCCCCACTGACAGACACCAGGCAGCTTGGTCTCACAGCTGTGCATCGCTGCCTTCACATGGCACAGGGTGCAGACGAAACTCTGCCTCTTCTCAGTCGTACGGAGTGGCGTCTGTGGACTCTCTCATCAGAGACAAGCATCTGATATTTGCACACCTAGGTGAAAACTCCAGGAAAAAGCTAGTAGTGTTTTTCTCACAAGGGTGGCGTGGCCACACATCGCAGCTGAAGGAGCGGCGCCCTGGCGGACCGCTGTTCCCCGTGTCCGCCGGCCCGGCGCCTCGGGGCAGCTCTGCGCTGCCGAGCGATCGGCAGCCGGGTGGTGAGGGCAGGCGCTTCTGTGCGGGTTTTAGTTCCTCCTGTGTTGACCTGCTGGCTCAGAAAAGCAGAGTGCTCCCTGAGCTCCAACCACCACGCTAGGCATTTGCATAACACTTAATGCTGCTTATTTGATTTGTCTTCTTTGCCTAAAATGCTCAGTTCTTTTTCTTTCAGAAAAAGAACAAATCTCATTTTCCTTTTGGGAAGAAAACCCTACATGCTCTCTCTTGTTGTGGTACTTTATTTATTTATGGAGAGAAGGTGAGGTAAAGATGTCCCGAAACCTTATTAAGAGGCGGAAAAAATAAAAGTTTGTGGGGTGGGCTGTGCACGTGTGGGTTTTTACCCCCGTAATGAGCACATTTCATGATGTTATGGGGGAAAGTGTACCCCTTGATGCATCTATTGCTATGGCAACCGTGAAGTCTCCTCCTCCCCACACCCCAGGAAGGAGAGGGGGCAGGGTAAGGAGAGGTCCCTTTGGCACTTGGGTTTGGCACGCTGGCTGCCGTTCTGAGGCCACGTGTTCTTTGCCTGCCTCCTGCTTTCTTTGTGGGTGGCAAACCATGGTCTTCCAAGGGTCCCTCAGGACCACACGGAGCAGGAAGCAGAGCCGCGTGGCTCCAGCCTTCCCCTCCAGGGACGTAGGGCGCTGAGGATGGGGATGTCCCCGCACGGGTGCGGGCTGGCCGGTCACCCTGCCTTCCAGCACGCAGCCCTGTGACCTTCCCAATTCTGGCCGCGAGGGCCTCATGGCCACCTTCTCTAACTGCAGCCCCCAGGGCCTGGCCCAGCCACCCGCCTCCCCAGCCGGGTGCCGCGGGGCCCCAGGGGTCCAGCCAGAGAGCCAGGCAGCTTTGCTGCCGGCCTCCCTCTTGCGGGAGCTCAGAGGCGGCATCTCAGTGAAAGACCGTCCGTGGATGTGTTTCCAGGTCGGAAGGGGGATGTCGCATGCCTCTCCTGTTAGAGTTGTCACGAAGTACCTTTTCTTCCCACTTCTCCTTTCTTAGAGGCTTTCTTGAATGTTCCTTTGCAACTTGTGTTACTCTTATGAAGCTCGCCTTTTACATCACCACGCTCGCCGCTACGGGAGTGTCAGTGGCTTTGTATGGGGCCTGGAAGCTCGAACACCAGCCAAAGCGTGGTTTTCAGAGTCATTAAAAAATCATCGTACTAAAAGCAATTTACTTAAAAAATTACTTGAAACACCCCAGATCGCTCCCCCTTGGCAGCACTCGTGGAAGCCTGCATGCGTGCTCAGCTGAGGCGGGAGGTGAGCTTTGCGAACCTCTGGATGCGCCTCCTTAGCAGACCCACAACGAGGGATGAGAGACATGTGTGGGAGGAATGGAGAGAGGAAAGTTGATGTTTTTTTATTCCCTAAACTTTCATATCAAAAGCTATACCATCGCCTTCACTGCCCTCCTCCCTCTCCTGCGCACCCCCGCCCAGTTCATCCCAGGGTCTTGGACCAGCAGCGCCAGTGCGCAAAGGAGGGAACCTTTGTGGCCTGGGACCTCCCGCGGGTGCCGGAGGGCTGCTGGCCTCCCCGCCTCTCCCTCTCGCTGCTCCCTGCTCCATCGCTGCCTCTTACGAACAACCTCCCCCCTCCCACGCTGGAAGTCTCCAGACCTATTCTGGGAGCTTATTAACAAATCACTGGAAATTCTCCTGACTCATGTTACAGCCACAGGTCCCATAGCAGAGCTCCCAAGTCTATTTTAGAGACCGGCCATATGTCAGCACCTCTCCTCTGCGAGACGCCTCCCCTGCCCCTGGCTGCTGTTCCCAGGAACGCCACACCTCCCTGCCGGCCCTGGCAAGGAGTCACGGGAATCCCTACAGCCTGGCCTCAGGCTCTCTGGAGCTTGCAGACTAAGGGGCGGCCCGGAGGCCCCTCGCGGGACCCCAGCCTGGGCTGCGCGCTGCTCTGCAGCGCCCCAAGAACAGAGAGCGCGTGAGAGATGTGCGTCTTCCAGCAGGAGTTGTGGGAAAGAGTTCCTTTCCCTGAAGCCCTTCGATGTTTATACTTCCAATGCTTTGTGTTAGGGGAATGTTCAAATACATACAGAAGGCCCCCGGAGAGTTTTAAGGACCCTCTTTCGTAACAGCTTCAACAGCTCTCCACGCCAGTCCCCTCTCGTCTTGTTCACGCCCCTCCCTGCGCCCCGGCCGGCCGCTCAGGGTCAGCGCCCCGGCTCTGTGTGCTTTCTGATGCCGTCCGGCGTGGGCCAGCCGTTGTCCGTAGTGCACTTCACCCCTCGCTCTGGGCTCCTTCTGTAGGAAAGGTGGACTTCCAATTCGCTGTTTCCTCCTACGCTCTTACTTGGGTATCTCAGTGTTTTCCTAGGATCCTGGGAATAAACCTGGTGCATCAATAACATTCTTAGCTCACCCTGGGGAAGGTGACCTGTAAAATGTTCAATTTGTCTGATTTTTATTGGCTTACCCCAACGGGACTTTTCGGGCTGTTTTTGTTATTTGCCCTGCAAAATTCATGTTCTGTGTTCATCGCTGTGGGAGAGAGCGCATCAGCTATTGAAATATTCTAGATTGCTCCTTTTTCTTTACGACCTGCTTTTTCCTGAGAAAACATTGACGGTGTCAACTGGGGAGTTGCCCATCGCGTCTGTCAACCATTTGTGTCCTCCCTGAGCAAAACCCAGCCCTGCCCACCCCAGAACCCCTGTGCCACCCAGCCGTGCATGGACCCCGAGCCTGACGTCCTTGTCCTGTTTGAATTAAGGGTGAGGCGCTCAGGCAAATTCTGGTCAACCGTTACTATGGAAACGTCCGACCGGCAGGAAGGAGAGAGAGCCTCACCAGCTTCGGCAACGGCCCGCTGTCGCCAGGAGGACCCAGCAAGCCCGGGGGAGGAGGTAGGCCACGTGTGCCGCCGCGTGCCCCCTGCCGTGTTGCGACGGACCAAGGCGTTTGGGGCCCGTGTGTCTTCAGCACCTGGTCTGCCGTTGGTCTGCTCTCAGATCGATGTCTCCGCGCCTTCACCCGTGGTCCCGGGTCAGCCGAGCCTTTCGCCCCTCGTTCCCGCACAGGGCCCCCCCCCCAGTGGCACTGGGATGCCTCAGGGAACTTCGTTTCATTGCAGGTGTCCCAGGGTCGCTAGGACCCCCATTTTCCCGCAGGGTGGCGATGACAGGAGCAGCGAGGATGATGAAACCCCCGTTTCCTGCACAGTTACTTGTGCCCAGGGCTCACCTAGTACTTGGCCTCCTTCATCTGGTTGCTCCGGCAAGCGGCCCATTGGGTGGTGGGTGCTGCCATCGTCCCAGGGTAGCAGGGAACGGAAGTTGCTAGGGACAGGCCTGGGGCCTGAACCCGGCATATCTGATTCCAACGCCCGTGCCAGGTGCCTTCCCAAGCCCTTAGGGGAGGTGACCCCCCAAAAAAACAAGCAAACAAAAACCCCTGTACAGAAATCTTCAAAACAAGTCCTCAAAAGTGTTGCAAAACACTGAAAGCTTGATTGTAGGCGAAAGAAAGTTGCAAGAACCCTGAGCGCAGCTGTGGGTGTTGGTGTGGGCTGCTTTCCCAGCAGCTGCCGAGGGAGGATCCTCGTTTCTCAGCAGGCGCAAGGCACAGCGGGCGCTGACCGCCTGGAGCACGTGGCTCCGGGGACATTCCCGTTCCCTGGACCCTCGCAGAGTGCCGAGGGCTCTCGGGCCGTCCCGGGACAGGAGCTTGGCTTTTCTCCCAAAGTTCCCGGCGATTCTCAAGCCCAATATCCTCATACATGGCCAAAACGGCTCCTCCTCACTCAGCAGATCAGGAGGCCCTGGAAGCACCGTGGGGGGTGGGAGGCATGTGCAGACGGACTCGGCTTTCAGAGGGAGCCATGGGAGAAGATGGGTGCCCGCCTTGCACTGCGGGCCCCAGGGGCCTGCACAATCAAGACAAGAGCCGGGGCGGAGCGTCGGGATGGCGCTTGGCAGGGCAGTGCTCAGACGGTCCCCCTCTCCTGGAGTTGTCCCATTTTCTGTTGTGCATCTGCGTTTTGGTGCTTGCCAGTAACAGCGCAAGGCGCGCTCTCAGACACGTTCCCAACGTGGGACCCATCCCGGAAGGGCGCACGCCTCTCCTTGAGTACGTCCGTCCATCTGCTCTGGAGACCCCCGAGGGCAGGCGCTTTGTTTGCCTGGCTCAGGCCCCCACCCCCAGCTCGTGGCTGCAGGCCACGCCCGCAGTGAATGTTGAACAAATGAGTGAATGAACAAACGAGAGAATGAACAGGTAGCTTGTGTGAGAGGGCGAGCTCGGGGCGAGGAAGGATTTGTCAGGGGGGCCGAAGCAGTCGTTACAGGCTGCCCTTCCTTTGCAGTGTTCTCAGAAGTGTGTAAGTGTGGTTCTTCTCTTGCCCCAAGTCCTCGTATTCCAACATAACAGAGAGCCCTGGCTGGCTGGCTGGCTGGCTGGCTGGCTTCGGGTCTCTTTGCAGGAAAGGTGTTCGTTCGTTGTGCCCGCCTGAGACCAAACACCGTCTCTGCAGCTTCCCCGGGGGTGGTCTCCGGCACGGGCTTCATCTCTGTGCCGCTAATCAGTGCTTGGTCATTAGAATCGTTAAGGGGGGGAGAGAGAGTGCCCCTGAACAGCTGAGCGCGTGACGCGTGGGTGCGGCCTAACAGGCAGGAAACGTCGGCTGCTCGGACCGCGGCTGCTCAGGACGGTGCTCCCCCTCCGCAGGGGCCGGCTCCGGGTCCAGCTCCACGAGCAGAGGGGAGATGAGCCTGGCCGAGGTTCAGTGCCACCTCGACAAGGAGGGCGCCTCCAACCTGGTCATCGACCTCATCATGAACGCCTCCAGCGACCGCGTGTTCCACGAGAGCATCCTCCTGGCCATCGCCCTTCTGGAAGGAGGCAACACCACCATACAGGTAGGAGGCGCGTGGCTGCCATGCGACATCCTCCGGGCAGTGGCGGGGGTGGGGTGCGGGGCTGGGGACTAGACGCCCAGGCAGCGCAGGACTCCCGTGGGAGCACGAGCCCCTCCTCAGAGTGTGGCACGCCGTCGTCCTGAGAGATGGGCCCTGGGGATCCCTGGCTGCGGTCATTCGCTGGCCGTCCAGGACTGGCTCCAAAGCGTGAGTTACGTTCCCCCCGGTGGAAAAACAGGGTGTACAAAGAGAGTGGCCAGGGTCTGGAACACAGTAGGTGCCATGAACGTGTGTTCGGCGGACGGAGGAGCAGAGTAAGCTACCGCTTTCACCCGGGATGACCCACAGGGACGGTGAGCCGCGCAGGCTACTTGGAGCTCATATCTATGTCCGTATGCGCTGCAGCTGTTCCTGGCTGTAAACGTCCCCACCTTTTAACTGGAAACTTCAAGACAACCAAACTGCTTTGACCAGCAGGGAAAAGCCAGGCTAGGCTAGCCAAAGATGAGTAAATGATTGTTTTGTTAGCTGGGTGTGATACGTACTTAAAAATAATAAAAACTAGAATTCTTAGAAGTCCTTAAAGGAGCTGTTTTAATGAATTTTAATAAGGTATACGTCAGGTAATATGTAAAAATGGCAAGTAAAATCATTCCCTAAAATACTTGACCCCCTTGTCCTCACGCGTTTTCCCACCTTCTGTGGCTCGCAGCGGGAGGGCCCCCACGCCGGGCGCGTGCAGACGCGTGCGGTGGTAACAGCGTCACTGTGGTGCCGTGCGTACCACGCAGCCCTGTGCATGTGCTTGACTGGACGTGGCAGTCTTGGCCTTGACTGTGGACTCAGAGCCCCGGCCGGGGAAGCCTTGGTCTGCTGTGCAGGCGAGGAAAGGGCGCATCTTGCTGTGGGCAGGTGCCCCGGGCCAGCACACCAGGCGGGGTACGGGGGGGGGGGCGGCGCCGGTGGGATGTCAGCCCCGCGGTCCCCTCCCGCCGGGCACCCTGGGCCCTGACATGACCTCCTGGGGGCCCGCCTCCCCCCCGCGGTCCCCACTCACCCGACACGTACTCTCGAAGCTCGTCGTGGGCACTGCACTGGGGCAAGGCACGTGCCAGCGGCAGGTCCACTGCAGGCCTGAGGTGTCACGTGGACGCCTGAGTGTGGCCTGTTGGGAGCGCCCTTTGATTTGGGGGCGTGGCATGTCGGGCAGTCCTCGCCGCCCACGCCCGCGGCCGCCACGTCGAGGGGCCTGCGCCAGCCAGTGGGGGGCGGTACGGAAACGCTCCTCGCCTTTGAGCCTCATGATTTCCAGGTAGGAGACTGAGCATTTATTGAGCACTTGCTGTGTTCCCGGTGCTCTCCTGGGAGCCACGGGGCAACGGCTTCCAGACACCGGACCCCGTCGGTCTGCGCGGACGCCCCGTGGACCTGAAGACGAGGCCGTGGGGTGAGTTTCTTTCAAGTCAGACGGACGGGTTTGAAGGACCGTCCGGGCATTTTCCCTGGCGTCACGTCTCCTCCCGTTTTTGCAGCTCCAGTGTCTTCAATGAAATGGCGTTGACAGTGGGGGACAGTTCTGTTTTGCTGGGTCTTCCATCAGCCCTGCGAGGAGTTGGGAACTCAAGTTATACTGTCCCCTCCCCGTTGGTTTGTAAAGCTTTACTCATTGGAGAAACCCCAGAGGCGCAGCGTTCAAGGAACGGCGCATCTGGGCGGCGCGCACACGTGCGCGGGGCACCCGGGAGCCGCGTGTCGGGATGGCCTGCGGGGCTTTCCAGGGGTGAGACGATGCTGAGGGCCCTCGGAGGATGGGGTGCCGACGCCTGTGCAGGAGCCGGCGAGGGGTGTTTTGATGAGATGGGCTTTGAAGGTGGGCTGTGGGTCTGAAGGTGGTGCCAGTCCGCAGGAGGCCCAAGCGCGGACAGCAGGTGGGCCCGAGGCAGACGAGGGCCCTTCTCGGTGAGCGGGGCGACGGCGGGAGGGCAGGAGGGACGGGGGTGGCTTGGGGTTTGTGTGCAGCGCAGGGCAGCCTTCCAAGGGGCCTCGGACCCGTTCCTCTCGGACCGTAAGTCTGGCTGTGGAGGACAGGTAACCTGAGGGAAGCAGGCTCCAGAAGCAGGTGGTCAGTCGTTACAGAGTTGATTGGCCGTAATCCGGAGGCGAACTAACAGGAGCCTGAGCTCAAAACGGGTCCGTGAAGGAACGGGTTGTCGCCGGGGAGAGGACGTTTGCTGGGAGGGGCACAGCGAGCCTTTGGGGTGCGGGAGACACCCTGCGTCTGGTCTGGGAGGGTGAGCCGTGAAGTTCACGCTGGTGCGCTTCACTGCACCTGCGTTACACTTCAGTTTAAAAAAAAAAAAGGGTAGAAAGAGAGGGACTGAAAGCCGGCGGGGTCGGGGGTGAGGGACAGGATCTTGCGCGTGGAGACCCCCGCACGCCCACCCGAGGCCAGGGCAGCAGGGCGGGCTGGAAGCCCCCGCAGGAGCTGAGGGGGAGGTTGGAGGCCCCCGGGGCGGCGTGAAGCGCCGCGAACCCCCGGGAGCAGCTCCGCGAACCCCCGGGAGCGGACGAGCCAGGCACGCGAGGGCCGGCGGCTGCTGGCGAGGAGCCTGCTTTTCGCAGCGCACCCTGGTGGGGCGGCGAGGCACACACAGGCTGTTTTTCCTTCAAGTTCTTTATCTTGTAAAGTAATTATGAATATTAGTTTCATGTTTTCACACATTTATTACTCACGGGCGCAGACGGCAGATGAAATGCCACGGCGGAGCTCCAATAGCTCAGCCTCGGGAGGGGGGGCGTGGGGAGGGGGGGCACGTTTCCCCTCCAAGACGCCGGGCGGCTGCGTGGGAGGCGCGGGGCCTCCGCTCGGTGGTCCGGGCACCCTGCCAGGACAGGGACACAGCGCGGGGCGTGCCTCCCCCTCCTCCCCTGCCCCACCCTGTGATCTGGAGGGGAGTCTGACCCTCAGTTATCGCGTCATGAGAGACCCACGGTTCCAGGGAAATGTGTCCCAGTCCCGAGGTGACTGTGAGGTCCCCTTGGCTCCAGGCTTGCCTTTCTTGGGAGAAAATGACGTGGACTCTGGTCATCCAAGGCCAGCTGAGGACAGACGCCCTGAAGCCCCGGGGTGGGGAGGGGTTTTAAAGTTCCGTCTTGCTGTGCAGCAGCCGGTTCAGAGCGGTCAGCGAGCCGCCGGCTGTCAGGGCCAGGCGGGCGAGGGCTGCGGGGAGGCCGGGAACGGCCACCACGCGCTGTGATCCGTGAAGGCGCAGGTCCCCGCTGGATCTTGGCGCCTCGCCACGTCCTCCTGCTCCTCTGACGCGTGACAGCCTCAGGAGGGAGCTGGGTCTGCGGTCAGGTCCCCAGACCCACGTCTCTCGGGGACATGTGGCGGGAAGGGCCGTCACGGGGGCAGGGGTGGGGGCTGCAGGCCCCTCGCTGCTCGCCTCCGGCCTGGGAGCAGGGCTGCCGGGGGGCCCGCGTCCTGGGCGGTGGGGGGGACCCCGACGGGGGGCCCGACCCGCCTGCAGTCCCGTTCGTGTCGGATTGGAGATAAGAGGCCTGGGTCCCTGTCCCTGCGTCTGCCAGGGGTGAGACCAGGGCGGCCTCCTGGAGCCCCGGCCGCTCTGGGTCAGGACTCTCAGCCGTGAGCGGACGCCGTCCCACGAGTCTGGAACCCAGCCGCTGTGGCCGGCTGGTTCCATCGACGAAGTCTTCCTGGGTTGTGAGAACTGTTAAGGAAAGCGCGGCGACGGGACAGGCGACCCGCGCAGCAGAGCGCCCTCGGGGCGGGGCGGCGGGAAGGGAACCGGCCTCAGAGGGGGCACGGCACACTTCTGCTCCGTGGCATTCTCAAAAGGACAGGACTCCAGAGGGGACCCGGCTGGGGTGTGCCGGCGTGGGGGTGGGGGCAGACGGTGACTGCAGAGGAATAGCACGGGTGCGGCCCTTCGGGAGGCGACACCGTCGCATGTCCCGCCTTTGGCCGCACAGATCTGTACGTATATGCAAATGTGCAGTTACACACCCAGGAAGTCAGTTTCCCTGTATGATCATTTAAAATGTTAAAAGCCATCCCGATGGCCGCAGCTAGCATTTCCGGACTGCTTCCTCTTCGGGCGTCATCTCCTCCGTCCCCGCAGCCTCCCTGTGGGGTCGGCGACAGGCTTGCTCCTTTTTACAGAGAAAGAAACAAAGACACACTGTGGTTGCGGAGCTCGCCCCCGGGCCGGGCTGGAACCGAGGCGGCTTGGCCCCTCGGGTTCCCCGTCGCCTGCAAGGGCCACGCCCCTCCGGGGGCAGGGGTCCGAGGATGGAGGTGCCGTCCTGCAGTGGACGGTGGCTTCCCCCTGCACACACAGCCACTCCGTCACCCCCAAAGACGGGGACGGGGGTGGAGGCAGGCGGCCGCAGAGCTCGGCGGACAAGCCAAAGCGCCCCCCTCGAGCGCTGTCTGCAGGGCCCCGTCCCAGCACAGCGGCCGGAAAGCGCAAGCCCACGTCCATGCCGCTTGTCCTCCCCGCTCCACTGTGGTGGTCTCGTCACCAGGTGCCGCCCGAGGACCCCACAGCTGGCAGCAGTGCTCCTCCGACGGCACGCCCTGCGGCCCTGGCCAGGGCCGCGGTCCCCGGGGCGTGCCCGAGCCCCCGCGGCTCCCGGGGCTGGGTCCCGGCTGCGAGCCCAGCGGGGGCTGCCACCCGGCTTCCCCTCCTGGGCCTCTGCGAGCGTGGCGGCCCGGATCCCGGGAGCCGCGGTTCTAGGAGCAGGAAGCGGCAGCAGCTCGCCCTTTGCAGTCCCAGGCTGGTGGTCTTAGCAGGACAGTGCTTCTGCCGCGCCGTGCTCTCAAAGCCAGGCCCGAGCAGAGGGGGCCGGCGGCCCCGACGGGCGGGAGGCTCTGCTCTGGTTGTGAGGACGACGTGTGTGTGGAAGGGGAGAGGCGGTTGAGGGGCCACCTTCGGAGACCGGCACCCCACATCCCCGTCCATAACTGATGGGCACCCGCCGGGGACCGTCAGGCCCCAGGTTGGGCGCTGCGCAGGCAGAAAAGGGCGCCGTGCCTCCCCAGTGGGCAGCTCGGTTCTCCCAGGAGTTGAGCCCCGTCTGGGTGGAAGTGTGGCTCACATCCTTCCCCGTCTGGATGGCGTGTGAAACTCCCCCCACCCCCGCCCGCCCCGAGGCTGACGTCATGGGAGCCATTGCTCCTCCACCCCAACGTTCCCTGCCCGGGCCGCGGAGGGCGCCACGGTGGGATCCAAGGCTGCGATGTGCAGCTCTCTGGGCGCCCTCCCCTTGAACCACGGTGTCCGCCCGCTGCTCCCCACACACGGAAACGCCTAGAAGCCGAATCGAGGGTACTTCCCAGCCTGGCATAATCGGCTCCAGGGGACACCATCCCCAGACGCTGCGGCCTCTTCTGCCCCGGCCCTGGCTTCTGTGAGCACGGCGACCCCTGCCGACGGCTGTCACCCCCGCAGCTTCTCCTCCTGGGTGTCCTCAGGGCAGCCTAGGCTTCGGGGTTGACCCTTTGCTCCCGGAAACGGGAGATGGGGTCTCGCTTCCCTTTGAGCCGCTCCCGCTCTGTCCCCCCACGCTCGTGCCACCCGCTTCCTGCCGGCCCCCAGAAGAACTCTTTCCTTTCTGCCTGGCGTTTGGCAGCAAGTGGGAAGGTGTCAAATAAGCTCCTGCCTCTGAATCAGCTTCTGGCACACACCGGCCCCTCGGCGCTGGCGCCTGCGTCCCGAGCCCCCCCCAGGCTGCGCTCCCTCCTCCCGCACCGCCGCCCCGGCACCTGGGGGACGGTCCCCCACTTCCTCTTCCCTGCGGAGGGCCAGGGCTGTCCTCACCCGGGGGAGAGGCTTCCAGGGCACCTTTGAACATGTTGGTGTCGGGGGACATGTGCTGAGAGGCCGGAGCTGTGGGGGACCTCACAGCGAATCTGTGGGACTAGACCTGGACGGTTTGGGACTAACTGCTTCTGGGGGCAGCGCACACTGTGTTTGACCTATCAGAGGGCTGCCCGGTCCCTGTTGGGCTGTCTGGTCTCGGGCACGCCCAGCGGGGCCGCCTTCTCTGCACGTCCGCAACCCGACTTGGCAGGCGTGAGAAGCGCTCTGTCAGGAAGCCGGCTCGCGGATTTGGCCCAGAGTGCGATTCCCGTCCGCGGGGCCCGCCCCCCACCCCAAGCTCAGGCCATGAGATCGGCGGACGACTCCCGCCCGCCCTAGGGCTGCGTCCAGTCTGAAGTCCCCCACCCCTTCCAGAAGGTGCCACTGCAGCGCTGCCCGGCTGCTGCTAACCCCGCGGGCGGGGAGGCGGCCGGTTTCCCTTCTCTGGAAAGGGAGGGCCCGCGTGCGAGGGAGCTCAGCCTCCCTCCGGCAGGCAGTCACCCCGAGGAGGAGGAAAGGCTCGGTGTGTGAGCAAGTTACGTAAAAGGGTGTTGTTTTTGGCAGGGCAGCCAGAAGTGAGTCACGCCTGCGTGGTGGTTTCTGACCTGGGCTCCCGTCCATGTGGGAGCAAGTGTGTCCAGCCGCAGAGTCTGAGGTCTGCGCGGCGGGGAGGGAGCCACAGGCGTGAGAAGAAGAGGGAGGCGGGCGGTCTGGCCCCGGCGGGCCCCCCAGGGACTCGGACCTCAGCTGAGGCCTGAGGGATCTGAAGAACCAGCGAAGAGTTGGTGGCATGGGGTCAGGCCCTTCGGGGCAGGCCCCCTGGAAGGGCCGGCGGAGGCTCGGGGCAAAGGGGGGCCCCAGAGTGGAAACACCTGTCCCGGGTCCCGGCTCCCGGCTCCGCCCCCGCCAGCTGGGTGACCTTGCGGTTCCGCAGGACAGTCTGCGGCTCCGCTCTCTCTTCTGCACGGCGAGGCCTGGAGAAACGCGTCCCCGCCGTGGCGCAGTTGTTGGGAGGGTGAAACAGTCACGTGGGGAGACGCGTGCAGCCCGCAGGCTCCGTGCTGACTGTGTGGGGCCAGGAGGGCCCCCCTCCGGGTCCTGGGGTAGTGGACACGGGGGGACACAGAAGTGCCTCGGGGTCACAGAAAGATCTTAAAACGTGGTGGTGATTTTTATTACTTAAAAAAGGGCTTCATTTTATTGTTTGTTTTCTGTCAAAAATACAGCCGCGGGTATTTTGCTTGTGTAGGGTGGTTTATAACCCGGCGGGCCCTGGGGAGAGGGTGCGCAGTTCTGCGTTCTTTGCACATGCAGTCCACGTGACGCCCGAGGCGCCACCGTCCGGAGACCTTGGCTGCGGCCCGGTTGGCTTACATGGACCGGCGTTCCGGGCGGGGCACGGAGTCATTCAGGGTGTTCAGGGCTCCTGGACCGGACCTTTTTCTTTCCTTCCTTTTTTTTTTTTTGGTCCAAATAATTCCGTGGAATTATGCACCACATCCTTCCTCTCCACCCCCAGGACACTGTGTCATTGGACAAGGGTCCTTTACAATTACTGGTCGGAGTCCAGGGTTTGAGGTGGAAACAGCATTCGGAAGTGGTTGGTGACCGTGCTTGTGAATCCGAGCCCCGAACAGACTCCCCTGAGAAGCTGCACCGTGGCCGCCACTGCTCCGTCCCGGCCGGCGGCCCCCGCCCTCCCGGGGACAGCTGGCGCTGGAGAATGCGTGGACCTTCTGGCACTTGGTTGTGCACGGCAGGGCAGGAAATGAGTGCAGGGACATCGGCACAGGCGTGTGGCTCCTTCCCACCTGGCTCCCGAGGCACCGTCCTGTTGAGGTGGCCTGAGGGGCGCCCGTGACCCTGGCTCGCCTTTGGGAGGCGCTGGAAAGCTGGCGTGAGTCCTCCTTCCTTCCTGAGTGGCCGGGCCAGCAGTTCAGGCGGAGCGCACGGCTCTGCGTGTCCGCACCCGTCTCGGTAGGGGGCCAGGGTCTTTGGGAGAGCGTTCCTCTCCTCCCTGCAGGACCCACAAGCAGGACTGAGCGCCGGCAGGAGATGTGTTCAGAGGAAACCTTGGGCTTTCCACAGTCTCTGAAGTCTGAATGAAGAGCTGAAAAGATGTCAGGAAAGGCTCGAAAGAGTGGCCCGGGAGCTGTGGCCCCACCTTGTCCTCTCAAGGCCACAACCCTGACCGGCCGCCCTCCCTGCCCCTCCTTCGCGTCCCTCGGGAGGTCTAGGCTGCAGTGAGACGCGGCCGTCCAGGGCTGGGCCCGCTCCAGCTGGCCTCTCACTCCTGGCCGCCGCCTGCTTTTGTAAATAAAGTTTTATCGGAGCACAGCCAGGCTTGCTCCTTTGGCACCCTCGTGGCGGCTCCGCTGCCGCAAGGGCGGGCCCGAGTGGCCGTGGCACAGCCGCGTGCCCCCGAGGCCTCAGGGAGCTGTGCGCTGTTCGGCCCTTTGCAGAAAGCCTCCGCCAGCCCCCGTGCCCGCGGGGTCGCTGCCTCCAGGTGTCAGCTGCTTAAGGGAAAGGGCCACGGCTCTTCCCACCTGCCCTGCGTCCCTCCCCCCCGAACAGCAGTGGCAGATTTGGGGGAAGATTCACCAGATGACGGAGCCATAGGACGTTTGGGCCACTCACTCTGCCCCTACGTGGGAGTTCAGGGAAGAGAGGGCTCTCCTTCCTCTTTCCGAGGGCGCGGGCCGATCTCCCCTTGCCCTCGCTGCCCTGCCACGGTGTGTCCGTCGCCCGTTCACCACCTTTCGACGCGGATTTGGAAGGCAGCACAGGCGGCGCTCTCCCGGGGGACGTCTGTGCGCGGGTGGGGGCGTCCAGGCCGCAGGCGGCAGGGTCTTCGAGTCGGCCTCGGCGACTGTCTGTGCGGAGCTCTGTCTCAGTGCGTCGCTTCCGCTGCCTCTTGCGGGGACCTGGCCGGCGCCGGCACAGCCCCTGCTGGGGCACCCGAACCGGGGCAGCCTGCTCTGCGGCCTGTGCGCCTCCTTTCACCCCAGACCCTGGGCGAGGCCCCCACCTCGGCTCCAGCTTCCACTGCGTCGGCAGCCCCCAGAGGGGCTGCTGCAGGCTCTGACCCTGCCGCTTTCCAGGCCTCTGCGCAAAGCTCCGCGGATCTCCTGCTGCTGGCTCCCCGTCCACGGGACCCCGGGCGCCCCCCTCCCGTATGCCACATCTCATGAGTGCACTGGGCACCCACGCTGGAAGCCTGAGCTGGCTCACTTCCCCCCAGCACCCCTTGTTGGGCCCGCCCCGCCTGCCAGAAGTGGGACTGTCCGCACCCACTTAGGATTTGTAGCGCGCCAGCCACCCAGCGCCTTGAGGTGAATCACGTGCTCAAAGTGGCCACCAGTCCAGCCTGGCCTTTCGGGGCGGGGGGGGGTGCGATTTGACTGCTGAGCACCGTGCCCTCCCCCACCCCCGCCCCCACAGGTCATCAGAGCCCTGAGCACCGTGCCCTCCCCCCACGTGGCTGAAAGAGCCTCTCAAGCCCCCCACCCCTGCCTCTGGGTGGCGCCCCCTGCGGTCCGTGATGTCCCCTCCGTGGAGGCCCTGTCGCGAGCCCTGCCCCGCAGGGTGGTTTGAGGAACTCGGGACACGGGGGAATCACCCAGCTCACCATGCCGCTTCACACGTCATTGCTCGTGATCACTGGCCGGTCACATGCGGCCCCCTCTCCACGCCATCGCCCTCCCGCGTGCCGGCGTTGTGGCTTCCAGGAGCCGCCTCTCGCTCCCGGCGCCTGCGCCGCGGTGGGCGCGCAGTGGACTTTCGCTGCGTGAACCGAAGCCCTGGCCCTCTGTGGCCACCGCGTCCCTTTAGCCTGCTCACCCTTTTCTGTATGAACAGGAAACTGTGACCTGGGAAAATGGGTCATTAACGATCGCTACCATTTCAAAGGCAACCTTTATGTGTGGGGGTTAAGTTTACACCCAAGGGAAATACGTAATTTGGAGAAACATCCTTGATCCCAGACGGGTCTCTTCCCTCTTCTCCCTGTAATAACCATAGACAGCAGTAACAAACCCGAGCACCGAAACCCGAGAGCACCCGTGCCAGCAGCCGGGCCACGTGCCCTCTCTGCGATCTGCCGGCGCTCCCTGCAGTCCCGTGCGGTGGGCGCTGAGGAGGATCCGAGCGGGCAGGTCCTGGCTCAGGGTCCCAGAGCAAGCGGGCAGCTACGCATCCAGTTTGCCTCCCTGTGCAGCCCCAGCTCTTGGCTTCTCTGCACGGCTGCCGCCTCCCTGTATAAGACGCCACCACCGATTTCCTGAGGCAGCCACATGCCAGGGGGACGGGAAGTGACGTGGCCTGCAAGTTCACGGGTCAGTGTTCAGTGCCCACCGCCCCTCTGGCACCGTGTGTGCCGGAGAGAGCATCTCTCTCGCTGTTGCAGGTGGGAGGAGGAAGCCCTGGTCACCGGATCCACAAAACAGTGGTCACCGCTCGGTCACCCAGGGAATTTTAAAAGTCGATGTGTGACCCGTGCCACGGAAGCAAGTGCTGTGTGATACAACGAATGAGCTTTTCCTCAGTCTCCACTGGGGTCCTTGGGGTGAGCGGCTTCCTCTGGCCAGAGAGGACCGCGGCCGCAAGAGAAGAAAGGCCCCCGCTGAGCTGCGATTCTTTGAGTTCCCTGATGCTGGTGCCGGGGCCGGGGACCGAACGCGCGGGTGGCCGCCACACACCGCCGCACCGTTTCTAACCCGCGGTGCGTGAGAGCGCCGCACACCTGTCTCCTATTTACGAGAGGAAGTATCCATGTAATTTTGTTTTCACACCCAAAGCCCGAGCGTGAAGAGAACATGGTGTTTTAACACTCGCTCGGTTATCAGCTGCAGAAGAGCGGAGGTTGTATGTTGTCACAGTTTTCTGAGTAGATTTCCACATTTGTTACCTGGCAACGTCGCCCCTCAGGGCCGTGACGCTGCGCCGGTTGCTGCCGATCCACACGGTCCCCCTGGGACGGGGCAGCCTGTCCCCTCGCAGGAATGTAAACAAGGAGGCCGGCGCAGGCGGATGACGGGCTCAGCCGAGACGTGGCTGATGCTCTTCAGGGCCTGACCTGCGACCCGCGACCTGGGCCTCGACGTGGGTCCACCCTGCGGCATTGGGGCATTGACCGCGCCGGGTGAGAAAGGGATCCCGCAGCCGTAGCATCGCGCACTGGGGCCGTCCTCTGGGTGCTTGCCGCCCAGCGGGGTCTCCGGTGTGGCTGCTGCGAGGCCCTGCAACCGCTGCGGACAGGACCAGGGTGCCGAGGGGGGCCCCGGGCCCCGTGGGCTGCGCGGTGCAGCCCTCCCGCCTGCGGGACGCGCCCCGGGCCCTGGAAGCCATCTGTGTCTGAAACCCTTGCACCATCCGTGTGGAAGTTCTCTCAGCTGCAGCCACACTTTCTGAAATAAAAATAATCAAATAATCTTCCTGAGGCCGAGGGCTTCGAATTCCCCAGCCCCTGGGACGTTTTTGGAAGGGTGCTTGGGAGGGAAGGTTCCCATGGCAACAGCCTCTTAGGTCTGTGGCCTCCCTGGGTCGGACAGGGGAGCAGAGGGGCGGCCCAGCAGCGAAGCCCACAGGCACAGGCCCCTTTGAAATGGCCCCCTGCCCGAGACGCCCCAGCGAGGCCTGTCCCGAAGCCCCGGCCGGCACCGGGCCCAGCCGGCCAGCGGGGCTGGACGTGCCCTCCCTGCCGCTCGCCGAGGTCCTGTCGGCGTCTCCAAGGGCAAAGCCTTCACCGCCCACGGCCTTCCGCTGCCGGCTCGTCGGGAAGGAAGAAGACAAGCGGCGATGCCCCAGGCACCCTGAGACCACCAGCCGGCAGCATGTGTCATGTGAGCGCTCCGGCCTCCCTCGTGGCGGGGGTGGGGGGGGGCGGAGGGGGGGGACGCAGGAGCCGAGAAGCCGTCCCGTTGCTCCCCGGGGCAAACAGCAATCCTGGCACCATCAGGGGGTGTGCTAAGGAAGCTGCGCGGTTCCCTGAGACTGTTTTCTGATGCGAGAGAAGACTTTTTATACCTAAGGGGGGGCTTGACCTTGGAGGCCCCGAACTGGGACGGTCACCCTGAGTCCTGAGCGCCCTTCGCTTGAAAACCTACATCCTGCTACTTAAACGTGAAGACGACCCCTCACAAGAGGAAAGTCCCCCACCAGCCGGCCCAGGAAAACGCTTCAGAAAAACAAGGTCATGCTGCGTTTTTTGGGTACACACAGGAATCAACAAAGAGCTGTTACATAACTTCTATTTATATCGCCCTTGCTCAGTATCTGCAGGCAGACGGAGCCGCCGCGAGCGGATTTAATGAGCTCTCGGGCTCTGCTCACCTTCCTGAGCTGGGCGGACTCAGCTTGTTCTCAAATACGTCAGCAAGGAGTCTGGCCGTGGGTGGGCGGCCGGGGGCGGTGGACGGCGCGTTGCCATGGTCTCTTGGCGCGCTCCCTCCCCCTTCCCTGGCTCCTTCCTTCCCCCCGCTCCTCTTTCTTTTTGAATCTGTAAGCGTCCTTGTTCTTCACACCTCCTCATGGTCCTTGGACCTGTCACCGGAAGCAGGACATTCTCCCTTCCCTGCGAAGGGCGTCCCGTTGTGCGGCTCCCGGACGGACGTAGGAGAGCCCCTCCCCCAGGGGGCCTTCGTAGACGTCTTCCGTCTCGCCCGTCCACACCGACTCCCTGCTACGGGACAGCCCCACCCCCCGCACATCCCGCGGCCCCTGGGGCCGACCGTGGCCTTGGCCCAGAAAAGTGCCGTCTGTGTTCCTGGGCGTCCCCCTTGGTCCCTGTCTGCCCAGCGGGTGATGGCACTTTATGAGCCAGAACCCCACGAAACAGGATGTGTTTGTCCCGCCATCACCATCCCTGGAGGTGACAGCATTTGTCGCCTGAAGGTTGGATGTCGGAGTTTCTCAGCCTGGATTCTTTTTTTTTTTTTTTTTTTTTTTTTTTTTTTTTTTTAAAGAAGTGGCTGCTCCAACCACTTCTCAGCAGGAAATGGAGCCGCCTTCCTGAGAATCGCTGGTGGCAGCGCGGGCAGGCGCTCCCGCGCCCTTGGCCGCCCTGCTGGCGGCCGGAGCCCTCCGAGCAGAGGCCTGTGGAAGACACAAGGAGGGAGGCGATGATGACATGTTCTTAGAAAAGAAAAAATGGTTCTTGTGAGGACAGGCTTTTAAAAAAACAAAAATCCCAAAACCCACCCCTGCCTTGCCCAAGAATTGTGCAATTCTTAATGGCAGAAGCCTGTTAGAACAATCAAAGGCGAGCTGACTTCCCCTTATTAACTTCTGTTAGGCAGCTGCATGAAATGTCCCCAGATTCCAGACCAAGAAGGTAATTTTTTTCCCTCTGAGTAACGGCAGGGACTTTCCCTTTGGAAGCCTTCCAGCAGAGTTGGCTTTGCGGTTGAGACTATTTTCTCATTAGAAACTGTCAGCCTCTCGAGGCCTGCCCTGGGGGTGTTGGGGCCACCTTGACCCCAGCTCGCATCCTGGCCGCCGCCGCCTCAGCGCTGCGCCCACCCTCCCTGCACCCGGAGCGTGGGGTGGGCATGCGGCTGCCCCTGCTGCCGTCCCCTGTGGCCCCCACACGGTGGCGCATCAGGGGGCCTGGGCGCGAAGGGGCGGTCCCGTCGCCGTCAGATGCCCAGCTGCGTGTCTCCTATTGAATTCGGGGCTTTCACAGTGGCATTGCTGGGGGGGGGGGGGGGGGATGTTTCCACGGCAGCTGCCACATAGGGTTTGAGAAATGTGTTTTATCAACGTACTTGCGTGACAAGTGCACAGATGGCTCAGCCTGGAACCCGCAGCCGCCAGGCCAGGGGAGGGAGCCAGGTCCCAAGGGGATGGCTTCCTGCTCCGTAGTTAGCAGTGTAGGTGTCGCCAGCCGGTGCTGTGAAGGATTCACGAGACAGAAGCGAGGTGGCCCGCCGGCCCGAGCCGGCGCAGGCGCCCAGTGCGCCTCGGAGGGCCCGCGGCTGTGGCGCTGGTCTCCGGCAGGCTGAGCGTTCAGGACAGGGACCCCCGGTCATTGAGTTAAACTTCAGCTGCCACGGGTGCAGATGTCAGGGGGCTGAAGATCTTTGGAATCTCCTCAGGGCTCACGTGCGCCCGTTTGGATAGCGGATATTTAGGGACCGCTTACCGGGCGCCCAGCGCCGTCTGACTCAGCCGTGGTACGGTCAGGGATGAGGTCCGCACAGGTCCCGCCCTCTGGGAGGTCACAGCCTGGCTGGCGAGGTGCGGCCTCGGCCAGCCGATGACACAACGGGTAACAGGTGGGAGAAGCGTGGTGGAGGCCCCCCAGGGGGTAGGGGAGGTGCCGTTTACTCCGAGCCCTGACGGAGGGGAGGCCGGCTGTGGCGGGGGTGCGCGTTGCAGGGGCTGGAAGAGGCCAACGTGCTCGGAGTGTAGCAACAGGGTTGGGGGGCGGGGTGCAGGGAAGGCAATGGCTCCGGTCACCAGGTGGGAGGCTGCCTTAGGTCCCCTCCACGGCCCCCGCCAACCCCAGGTCAGCGCTGCTGAAGGGCACCCCATTGGCTCGGGCGTCTTCCTGCCTGGGAGCTGCCTGTCATACCCCCGCCACGACAGTGTCGCCAGCGGCTGTCCCGCAGGCAAGCTGCGTGAGTCCCTCCCGCCACCTGTCCCCTGGGCCCTTCGTCAGCTGCACATCTCACAGTCAGGCCCCCGGAGGCGCTCTGGGCGGCCACAACCCGGGGAGGAGGGGCTGCAGGCTCGGGAGACCACAGGTCCCGGAGCACGTCCTCTGGGGTCCGGACAGACGTGACCGGGTGCTGGGCGGGATTGCGCCGAGGCCTGAGGGGCGGGGGGCCCTCCGTCCGTTCGGCGCTCGCTCTGCCTGCCGGTGCTGGTGGTCAGCCTGTGTCCGGCCCATGGCCGGCCTGGGGGGGTGTATTTTTCTGTGGATTACATGGTTGAGTACATTTGTCACAGTTTGGTTTGTTCGGTTTTGTTTTTCCCATGGAGGCATTTTGTTTGCACATATGTGTTATGTCTCTAGAACAAGAACCCCAGGGCTTTCCCTCCTGCGTGTTTCCGTCTTGCCTCTCTGCGGCGAGACCGAACCAGCAGGACAGGAGTGGGCTAAAAAGCTGCCACCTGGTTGGTTCTCCCCGACTGCCGCCTCAGTGGGTCCCTGGCTTCCCGGGGTGCCGGCAGGGCAGGTGGGAGGAGTCTCGTTTCTCGGACAAGGAGCCCAGGGCGCAAGCTCAGTTCCCAAAATGGCCCAGGGTCACGTGACTGGCGAGTCAGGCGCCGCAGCCAGAATTCAGGTCCCCAGACATCCAGGTCCCTGGGCTCCTGTGCCGCCCCGCAAGCGTTAGAACGCACAGGTCACGGTCTGTGACCTCTGGGTCTTGATTGCCCCCTCCGGTTTCTAAGGAAAAAACTCAAGACCCACAGTGGCCCCCGTGTGACAGTGTGTGACCCCGGCCCTGGCAGGTCTTCAGGGAGCAGGAAGGGCTGCGGGAGCCCCGTGAGCAAGGCACACGGCAGGCGCCGGGGGAGGCGAGGCCTGCACGTGTGTGCCTGCCACCGCCGCGCAGTGCTGGAGGTCGGTCTGTGCGTGTGCCGCTGAGGGACGTGGGCCGGTGCCAGGGGAGGGGGTGACGAAAAGCCAGGAGGTGCTCAGAGCTCTACAGATGCTTCCCTGGGGACAGGCGCATCACAGAGCAGGGTGGTGGGAGCCGTGCCGAGGCGCCGGACATGGGGACAAAGGAGCTGGAGTCCTGGGCTGCCGCCGCCGCTTCCTGGCGGAATGGCTCATCACGTCGCTGCGCCTCTTTGAGCCTCCGTTTCCGCGTCTGTGAAGAGGGGCCACGGGCAGCAGCTGCCTGCGGGGGTGAAGGAGATGGGGCGTGCGCGGCACGTGGACCGGGCCTGGCGGGTAGGGAGCGTTCAGCGGTCGGTCGGAACTTACGAAGCAAGGGCCCCCGGGAAGTGTGGACGCTCAGTTGCTCACAGGCGCAGGAATGGAGCCCTCAGGGAGGACCCATCGGCGCCTCGGCGGCCATGGCTGTCGCCGCAGAGCGCCTGTTCTCTGGTCTCCGCAGCTCCCCGGGCCCAGGCCGAGGGTCTTGTATGCCCGAGGCCGAGAGAAGCGAGAAAAACCAGGCCCCTTTTGGGTCACCGTTGCGTCTCCTGTGAGAGGCACCGCACGCTGCTCATGGCGGGTGCACAGTGAATAGTGGGTGGGGGGCTGGGGAGTGGATGTGTGGATACGTGGGGAGGTGGGTGGACGGATGGCGGGTGGGTAAGTGGACGGGTGAACGGGCAGTGTGGGTGGGTGGGTGAAAGAGCAAGAAACCTAAAAGACAAGGAGCAGGCCACGGAGGGCCCTGAAGACGCGCGCTTGGAGGGCGCAGTGACCCTTAGAGCGACGAGGCCTGGCAGCGGGCGGACGGTGGCTCGGGTGCTGGCATTCGGGAGGGGTTGGCGGAGAAGAAGCAGAGCCAGGGAGCCCAAGGGAGAGCAGGTCCTGGGCTGGGTGCTGGGACAGCCAGTGAGGAGAGAGGGCAGAGGTCAGGCTGTGCTGTGTGGCCGGGCAGACAGACACTTGCCAGTGGGGCGCAGGGGCTGGCGGCCAGGGGGAGGGTCCGCCGCCTGCTGGCCAGTGGAACCATGGGGGCTCGGGGGCAGGCGGGGGGCACCGAATCAGGCCCTTACTTGGTGGGGGGACGCGGGGAGAGGTGGAGGAGTGGGGGCCTTCGAGGGGCTGGTAAGGTTCTAGTTTTTTCTGGGACGGCAAGCCGAGCGCTACCTTGCGTGGGAAAGTGCCACCCTTCCCAGCGGGGAGGGTCTGAGGTTGGCAGAGGCCCCAACTGGGAGAAGCAAGTGTATTGTTTGGAGCTTTGTTTCATTCTAGAAGCGACAGTGCTGTATTTTTATGTAAATAATTCACAACAGCGTGGTGTTCACAAAGGGTGGAGAAGCGAACGCTCGTAAGTGATGTTGAGACACCATATTGTGTTTTTATGTGAACAATTATACCGTTGCTTGTGGTGGGTCCAGAAACAAATGTTCCTGGCAAACTACCTGTTAATTTTTAGCTTCTTTGTCTAAACCTCTTACCCGTCCCTCAGGGCCTGCTTTGAAGTCACCTTTTCCATGAGGGTTTTGGGGCCCCTCCAGCCCCAAGCTGCTCGGCTAGAGCTGTCTTGTAGCTGGTGGAGCGCTTGTCGCTCCCACACTTTGGTCTTGCTTGCGACCTGTCCTCCTGACCGGGCGTGGAGGGAGCCTGTGGAGACAGGGCGCATCTAACCCCCTGCCTGTGTTCACCGGGCTCTGCAAACGGGGCTCACAGAAGCCCCTAGACAAGCGGCTGGCCCAGCAGGAATCACCAAAAACACCTTCTGTTCCCACCGTTAATGGAGTCGTGGGGGGCAGGGGCTGTCCCCGCTTTGCTGACATCCACCCTCCGCCGCGCAGCGCGCTCCCCAGGCCTGTGTGACTCGGCTCCGGCCGGGACACCCCACGCGGTTCTCTGTAACGGCTCCGCAGAAAACCTCACGCCTCAGGACCCGGAGAAGGACAGAGCCGGAACAGCTCTTAGCTGTGGCCCCAACTCAGGCCATTTGCAAGGGCTCGTGGCCGGCGCTGCTTTGGTGTCTGGCGGGGGATTCGGTGACTGTCCGCCACAGGTGCAGAGTGGGTGTGCTTCCCTTCACAGCACTCCTTCTTCTGCCGGCTGACGGAGGACAAGAAGTCGGAGAAGTTCTTCAAGGTCTTCTATGACCGGATGAAGGTGGCCCAGCAGGAAATCAAGGCGACGGTGACAGTGAACACCAGTGACTTGGGGAATAAAAAGAAAGATGACGAGGTCGACAGGGACGCCCCCTCCCGGAAGAAAGGTAAGCGTCCCCGCCAAAGCCTCCACTGCAGCGGCCTGTGCGGCGGGAGGAGCGGCCCCCGCTTCCCCCGGGGCCCCCTGTTGCTTCTAGACACCAAATAGGGCGCATCCCGGGCCTTCAGAAGCAGAAGACGAGGCCGCGCACGAAGTACTTCCTCCTACATAACTCCCACCGCTTTGGAGGTTCTTCTTGTTTAATCAATTACGATACATTCTTGGTCGGACTCCAGGTTTTATTGGCAGGAAGTCCATAAATAACCCCCTCCTGTAACTTTCCATTTAATGTTAAAGTCGAGGAAGACGCTTTAGAGCTGAGCGTGCCTGTCCTCGGTAGGCTGACTCCCCCTTACCTTCTGAACTCCTTGTTTACGGAGCCTCTCGCACGTCACCTCCATGGAAGAGAAGTGACAGTTGGGCGGGCCCGCTGGCACTGAGTCAGTGGCCTCGAGCCGCTCAGGGCCCGCTCCGCACCTTGTCTTGGAAGGCAGTCACGGGGCCTCTCAGCCACGGCTCACTCAGGCCCTGCGTGCTGTGGGGTGTTGAGCAGCTGGCGTGACCCCTATGCAGCAGAAGCCAGCAGCCTGCCCCCCTCCCAAACCAAAAATGTCTCCAGGTTTTGCAAACGGTCCCCCCCGGAGGGACGAGGGCGCTCCCAGCCCTGGGTAACACCCACTGGTCTGCAGCACGGAGGAAGAGGAGCAGAGGGTGGCCCTTCACCGAGTCCTTCCCCCGACCTGGGCGCTGTTGGCAGCCCTTCACCTGTGCTGCTTCATTTGGCGTCAAGTGAACCCTGCGGAATAGATAAAGCTGGTGTCCCCGTTGTACAGATGAGGCATGGGCAGCACAGAGAGGGCGATCGGCGACCTGCCCTCGCCAAAGGCGCGCAGCCTGGGGTGGCAGAGCGAGCAGGAGGCAGCCACGGGCTGCCGGGCCGCAGAGGCCCTTGCCGTGGTGCCCGGGAACCTGGCAGGGCTCTGAGGACGAGCTAGGACGGCGCACCGGAAGCGCTCCATCGCAAAGCGAGAGCTCCGCGGCTGGGACAGCCACCGCAACTGCTCCTGTGGTGACTGGCGCGCTGCGTGCCCTCCCGGGGGGCTTCTCTGGGTGAGGCTGCACTGGTCTCCCCATTTCACAGACGAGGACGCAAGGCCCAGGGCCACGGCCGCATAGGGCCGGCGGGGCCTAACTAGGGCTTTTCCTTGCAAACCCAGGGCAGACCCCGGTGCAGGGCAGAGCCGCGGCCGGCCCCAGCGCCATCCCGCAGAAGGCCCAGGGGCAGATGGGAGGGCCCCAGCGAAGGCGGGCGCTGCGTGTCCCCATGTCCCTCCGTGGTGGCGGGCGGTGCCCCCAAGGACCCGCGGCGCTGACAGCCTCTCGCTTGCCTTCCAGCCAAAGAGCCCTCGGCCCACATCACAGAGGAGGTCCGCGAGCAGCTCCTGGAGGCCTCCGCGGCCACCAAGAAAGCCTTCGCCACCTTCAGGAGGGAGGCCGACCCCGACGACCACTACCCATCCGGAGAGGGCGCCCAGGCGGCGGCGGACAAGCCCAAGGACGAGCTGGAGATGAGTGCGGTCATCACCATCATGCAGCCCATCCTGCGCTTCCTGCAGCTGCTCTGCGAGAACCACAACCGGGACCTGCAGGTGAGCGCTGGCCAGGGCCGTGCCCGGCCCCTCCGCCTGGCCCGCGAGCTGGGCGCCCAGGGTGGCACTCCCTCCGTTCCCGCCCCGCCGTCCCCACAGGGGCGGGGAGGGGCCCCTCGCGCGCTCTCACGGTGCGGGTGCCGCTCCATGCGTAGCGGAGCGTGTGCGTGTCACCGGCCCCTGCCCAGCCCGTCCAGCGCGCAGGGGAAGCTCGGGTGGCTGCTGGTGGGCGACAGAGCAGACTCACAAAACCGGGGGCCCAGAAAGCTCTGACTGAGTGCTCGGGGGGGTGAGTGAAGGAGTGGCTTTCCAGAATCCTGCACAAATCCGCGCTCAACAGCCTTTGTTGAACGGATCGCGGCAGGCACCCTGGGCTCGCTAGGGCGTTGCTGTTAGAGCAGGGCCAGGGACCCCGGCTGGCTCACAGCGTCCTGGGTGCGAAGGGACTGGGCCTTGGGGGCCGTGCTCAGGCAGGCGGCACGGGAGGGGCCCGGGCAGTCGCATGGCAGAGCGTGTGCTCGCCCCGCCCGGCGGCGGAGCCTGGAGAGCTTCCACCTCGGCCCTGCGGACCCACGTCAGCGTTTCTAATTGGTCACCAAGGGACACTGATGCCCGTAGCTCAGTGACGCCCCCACCGGTGGGCCCTTAGGTTGTTTCCAGCTCTCCCCTGTCTCAAACAGCATGAGCTGACCGTCCACGCGTACTCAGTGACTGGCGGTCAGCGTGTCCCCGCTGTGTCCTTAAGCATGTGCAACTGTGCACAGGAGAGTATTTGTAGTTAACTTCGGGTTCTAAGAAGAGGTTAACAGGGTCATGACAGAAACCATCTCCTCATCAAAGCGGACTCCTCTTTCCGAGGCGGTAGCGTGGGGCTCCCTGTGTCGGGTTGAGGACGCACCTGCCCCGTGTCGCTGGCCAACACTAGTAGCTCCCCGGGAGTGTGCACCCGCGGCCACCGCACACAGGCGCACGCTCGTCTGCTGCACGGGCCCCTCCCTTTAACAACGGGATGGCCCACAGGGAGTCCTGGGCTCCCGCCGGGCACTGGGCCTAAGCCCACCCCTCACACCTTATTCACTTTGTGATGAACTGTCCCCAGGCCTGGGCTCGGGGCGCCCAGCCTTCAGAACATGCCCTCACCTTTTCTGGAAATGCCTGTGAGCGTCCCCCCTGCTGAGAGGGCAGCTGGGCCGGGGGGGAACGGGAAACGTGGGCACTCAGAAAGGCTGTGAGGGTCAGGCGTGGGCGGTCCCGGGCGAGCCCTCTGGACCCGTGCACATCGCCTGGGGACCCGCCGCAGTGTTGACAGCCATTGCCACAGACCCCGTCCACGGGGGCCACCCTGGTGGACTACTCTGCCCGCTGCTGCCTCTCCGGGTACAACTGCCGCACTCTCGGGGAGCCCACCCGTCCGGGGCTGGCAGGACGGCTGGGGGTGACCGCTCCCTCCTCTCCCGCCTCCGCGCCCCTTCCCTGGTGGCAGAACTTCCTCCGGTGCCAGAACAATAAGACCAACTACAACCTGGTGTGCGAGACCCTGCAGTTCCTGGACTGCATCTGTGGGAGCACGACCGGCGGCCTGGGCCTGCTCGGGCTCTACATCAACGAGAAGAACGTCGCCCTCATTAACCAGACCCTGGAGAGCCTGACCGAGTACTGCCAGGGGCCTTGCCACGAGAACCAGGTGACCGACCGCATGTCCTTCGCGGGCCGGGGGCTCGGGGGGTGGGGGCAGGGGAGCATGTGGGTCCCTGTGGCAAGGCCGCGCGCGTGGCCTGGCTTGGAGGCCCTGTGGCCCCGGCCGGTGGGCTCGGCCTCGGGGGAACCAAGGCCCTTTTTCCAGCGGGAAGGCAGGTGCTACGGTGCCTCTTGTGCTCTGGGACTCAACCTGGCCACAGGTGGTGGCGCTGTCCTCCCTCGGGTCGGTGTGGTTGGGTTTGAATGTCCAACCCTGACCTGACCGGGGAGCGATGTCAGTGTTGGGGGTAAACCAGAAGCCCGGGTTCTGTGTTAAACGCTATGACAGACCCCAGAGCGGCTGCCTAGTGGCAGGAGGCTGAAGAGAAGGCCCTGCCGCACGTGAGACAACGGGCGGTTCTGATTTTAACACCGTAGACAGAGACGAGGAAGACCCGCCCGCCCATCGTGGCCTCGGCCTCTCGGGAAGTGGGGTTTGGGACGGGACCCGATAGTTTCTTGAGTGGAGTCATTGCCTCTCCGGGGCCTCTTGTAGGTTGTGTGGCTTTTGCGTTGTTGCTGCCACGAGAATGATCTTCAGCCCAGGCTCCAGCTCTGTCTGGGCAGGAGGGGCGGGCCGGGGCTTCGGTGCTCAGTTCTGGGCCCGGCGGCCCGGGGAGTCGGGGTGGCTAGGCTCCTTGGGGGACACCGCCGGGGCCTTCGCACGGGGAAGAGGTGACTTGCGGGAGGGGCAGCTCCCTGTGTTTAAGAGCCCGCTCTCCGGTGACTGTGACTGTGGGCCAGGATTCGGTCGGACCTGCTTTCCTCTTCCGGTTCCCTGAGGGGACAGGGCGCAGGCCAAGTTAAAATAAAAAGGAACCCCAGCGTTGCAGCGGGCTTGCGGGGGAAGGCCTGTCTTCCCCGACGTCTGAGTGAGCCTCCCGGTAACGTCCCGCTGGCTTTGCTGCCAGACGGCGGCCTGTGGGAGGCGGGGACGGGGCGCCCCGGGGCCCATGGGTGAGCGCTCCCGTGCGCAAGTTACCCAGGAACCTTGCGTTCCAGTGTCAGCCTTAAGCAAGAGCCTGCAGCCTGAAAACCAAGTGGTGTGGAGAGAGCAGAACACGCCCTAAAAGGGGAAATTGGGTCTCAGAGCCTAGAACGGGTCACACGCCATGGTTTCCCTTAAGAACAAAAGCCAACCGCGCCACACTGTTTGGATTGGCCACCACTGGTTTATCAGTTCCAGCACTTGGGGACTTTCCTACTGTTCAGTGCTAATTCTGAAACTAGAGATTTTCATCTGTCTTTTATTTTTACCACTTTCTCACGGAAAATCTGCAGCACTCCCCCAGAGACACTGCGGGGACTGGCGAGCGGTGCGTTGAATCGCAGGTCAGGCCGCTGGCCCCTGACATCCGAGTGACGCCCAGCGCGTGTGTGCATGTGTGTGCGTGTGCGTTGTGTGTCTCCCCAGAACTGCATAGCCACCCACGAGTCCAACGGCATCGACATCATCACCGCCCTGATCCTCAACGACATCAACCCCCTGGGGAAGAAGCGGATGGACCTCGTGCTGGAGCTAAAGGCAAGTAGGGACGTAGCCCTTGGAAACGGCCGCTCTCGTGTTTGGCCCCTGCAGGGGACGTGCTCCATGTTGTGAAACCATGAAAAGCAGTCCTTGTACACGAAGGGAATGGTCCACGTTGCAAGCGCTGACTGAAATGCAGAACTTCAGCCTTTCTCTTCCAGATAAGGGTCTTGTGACAGGAGACAGGCTTTCACTCTTGGTCACAGGGAGGTCACAGGGACCAGCCCTCGTCGCCCGTAGCTGAGGGCCAGGCTCGCGGCCTGAGAACTGGAGGCTGTAACTCCCACAGCCACAGGCCGCGAGCGATGGCCACGCCGCTCCCTCTGTGGCCAGGACCTTCCCCATGGGGGAGAAGGGCGAGTTGACGAACAGCGCAGCCGGGCCCACGTAGACCCCAAAGGCTGCGATTTCTGCGTTCAGGAAACACCTTTTCCTGTGCCATTGCTGATGTAGCAGAGGGCGGTTCATCCATGTTGGTTTAAAGGAAGGAAAGCGCCCCCGGCCAGAATTGCGCCCCCGGCCTGGCGCGGTCCTCTGAATGGCACACACGCGGTGGACTGCGGGGACGGGAGCGCAGAGGCCACTGGCCTGCTGACCCCTCATACCCGGAGAGCTCCAGGGACTGGCCATCGAGCTTCAAGGGGCTTAGATGCCCACTTTACAGGCAGCCTGCTGGTCGTCTGGGCAGGCGACGTGCCGTTCCCGAGGTTGCGTTCCTAAGCGAACCCGAGCAGACACACCCGCCCTCCTACTTAGGGGACCCAGAGAACCCCTAAGAGTTCAAACCCTCAATTCTGAGAATCGAGCTTGCAAGCCATTCGGGTGTCTAAAGTGAATTTCAAAACATGTCAGCCTCACCAAGCACATTTCCTTTGCAATTGTCCCCGCGCTCGGGCGTGTGGAGACCTGTCTGCCCCGTCGTACACCCATGCACAGCACTGAGCGCTTTGTCCTTGTCACGGCACCGCCAAAAAGCTCAGCGGTGCTTCTGGTATAAACAGTGTCACGGGAAAGAAAGGTCACAGAGAGGTGTGGACACAACCCCCCTGGAATGACGATTTTAGTTTCCCTTTGGTCCTGAGAACTGGGGGTCCAGGCGAATTGTTGATTCGGCGTATGGATTAGGCAGAATTTTTTTTCCTCGTTTTCAGCCCTCCTGGCAGCTTGTGCTGTAGAATGGGCTTGACCACCGCCCCGGCTCAGGCCCCGGCCCACCGTTCACCGGAGCGCCGCAGGCGAGAGCCTGAGATGAGCAGATTGCTTGTGCTCCTGGCCAGCAGTTCTGTGGATTCTTGTAGAAACTTCTCCCTTAGAAAGGCTGCCCTAACAGCACAGCAGCCTGATGGAACCGCAGCGATCTGTGCTTGGGAAGGAAAAAAATAATACTGTCCCCTCTCCCCCACTGCGCATGCCGGACGGCGCTTGGGGCACCAGGGGCAGCCCCAGGGCGTGTGCAGGGGCCTCGCCTGGCCCCTTGCTGCCTCGCCCTGGCCGCGCCCTCGGGCCGTCAGGGGTTCGAGAGCTGGTCGCGCTGCCCGCAGGCCGGACGCCACCCGCCTGTGGCCACCCGCCCCGAAGGCACAGTGGGTCCGGACAGCAAGGTCTCCCGGACCCTGTCCCCATGTGGGGCCGGCAGACCCCCGGCACCCACGTTTAAAGTGTCTGCTCCCCGTAGAGCTATGTCAGCCAACGGCAGGGAGACGCAAGGCCCACACCGGCACGTGTCCCCGGCCCGGGTCAGACCCTGCAGACGCGTGGCGGGGGGGTCCCGGCCCTCCTTGGCGTGGCAGGCCTCTCACGTGCGTCCAAGCCGCCACCCCGGGCAGCTCCCTCTACTCCGCCCTGCCTCTGTCTCCCCCCAGAACAACGCGTCCAAGCTCCTGCTGGCCATCATGGAGAGCCGACACGACAGCGAGAACGCCGAGCGGATCCTGTACAACATGCGGCCCAAGGAGCTGGTGAGCGGGGGCGGGGGCGGGGGCGCCCGCCGGCCTGCGCGGTGCAGGGCGGGGCGGCAGGAAGAGGACGTCCGCGCCAGGTCCTGGCCCCAGGCCAGGCTGAGGCGGGGAGCCGCCTGGGAGTGGTACCCGCTCTCACCCCGGTCACAGTCACGCACGGGCGCCCCCCGCAGGCGGTGCAAGGGTGGTCGGGGCCTCGTCCCTAAAGGAGGCGGATGACGTCACCTAGTGGGGACAGTGCCTGGCGCACCAGCAGCCCCTCCAAACAGCCGCTCCTTGTCTTCCCCCTCCGGCCACTTCCACCCTTCTTGTCCCGCCTCTGTCCCCAGCTCAGAAGTCACGGCTCTTCTCGCTGCCAACAGTCTGGGCAACAGAACAGCGTTCTTGGGGTGCTGGTATTCTGTGTATTTCTTTTAAAGAAGACGCTAGCCTGCCCATTTCCAAGGGACAAGGCTCCCAGTGGGCTGTGACTCCCAGGCCGGGAGCAGGCGCTCGGGCGGTGACAGGAGCTGAGGGCGAGACTTGCTGTTTGGACTTCCCACACAGATAAACTGTGACCGACAGACGTAAATGAGGGCACTGAAACGCCCCTGCTGTCTGTGCCCTAACGTGCATTCCAGCCCAGGCTGAAGTCCCTTCTCTAGCCCTTTAAACAAAGTCACTGGCGAGCCCAGCGCTTTGATCTTGAGGTCAGGAGTGTGTCCTCGGCCTGAGACAGACGTCCTCCTCAGAGCTTACATAACAGCTTATGTAACGGGGCGGCGGGGCAGGGGGGCGGCAGGGAGGCCAGGGCCGGTCACTCGCGTGCGGGGATGCGCGGCTCCACAGAGACCGCGTTCCATCTCCCGTGAACCGGGATCGGGCCCCCGTCCTGGGGGACAGCCTCACAGCCCAGGGCCGTGGGGGTGCCCAGGCTGCCCCTGTGGGTGAGGCCCATCCAGGCCGGGGGAGGGGCACATAAAAGGCAAATGATGTGGAACAAACCCGCTTCAGTGACCCCACATAGCGAGGCGCTGATGTCCGGCATGTGTGTGTTCTGGCCCCCACATCCTCTGCACCGTGTTTGTTCAGTGCGATACTGGAGGGAACGGGGAGGGCGAAGGGAGGCAGGGGTCCTGTCCCCAAACCCGCTTCCGAGGCCTGGGCCGGTGTCAGTACGGAAGCGAGGGCCCCCACCTGCTTGGCCTCGAAGAGAGAGAAACAGTCTAGAGTCATGTCCTGTGTCAGCGCAGAGGCCTCAGCACCTTCTGAGCCATCGGAAAGCGGGGCAGAGGGCGCCTTGTCCCACCCTTGACCGCATCCGGGGCGCGGTGCTCCCTTGATACACAGGCCAGGCCCTCCTCTGTCCCCTTTGTCCCAGCAGCCGGGCGGGCGGGGCAGTGGGGCAGGTGCACATACTGCTCCAGGAAGCAGGCTCCCAGCAGGAGACAGGCCGTGGGGGTGGGGCCTGCGGGCCCGGCCCAGCTCAGGCCCGGCTGGCCCCCGGGGCCATAGCGCTGCACCCTGCCTCTCCTGGTCTGGAGGACACGCGGGTGTTTGACACTCGCTGTCCGACACTGACGAGCGCACCTTTTTCTGAGTGTCGGACCACAGAGCACAGAGCGTGGCGCGCACCGGTGCTGGGGCGGGGGGTGCTCCTGGCTAACGGTGTTCTTTTCACCTGGGGTCGGCTGGGGAGCGGGGAGGAAACTGGGGTCAGAGAAAATAGTTTCCCCCGCTAGCTCTCAATGCAAACGGACTTCTCGTGTGTCTTCCCAGGAATGGCGCAGGTAGTGGGTGGGAGAGTTGGCCAGAGGAAACACGGGGATAGAAAAAGCCAGGCTTCTAGCCTTCGCTCATGTCCCGCGTTACCGTTTGGAGTCACGTTCGTCGCTGTTGTCCCCTTCTCAAACCGAGGACACGGCCACGGGCCGTCTTGTGGGCTCGGAGGAGCGAACGCGCCCACTCCCCGGGCGCGGGAGCTGACGTGAAAGGGCTCCGAGGCGCTGTCCGCGCCAGATGAGAGAGGGCTGGGCGAGCCGCGCCGGGCCCCTGTGGGTCGTCCCTGACGCAGGCTCGGTGTGCACGCCCTGCTCACAGGTGGAAGTGATCAAGAAAGCCTACATGCAGGGGGAGGTGGAGGTGGAGGATGGAGAGAACGAGGAGGAGGGCACGAATGGCGAGGACGGCGCCTCCCCCAGGAACGTGGGGCACAACATCTACATCCTAGCTCACCAGGTACGCACGGCCTCTCCCGGCCCGCCCGCCGCCCCAGGCTCCCCACGGGCGCGCCCTCCCCCTCGCTTCCCCTTCCCAGCGTCAGCCAGGGCCAGTGTGTGTCCATGACGGGGCTCGCGGGCGCTAACAGCGGCCCGGCCCGCGTGTGGAGCTCTGGGCGCTTCCGTCTCCCACTCTGCGGGGGTCACGCCCCTGGAAGGTCCCGCCCCTGAGAGCATCCCCACTGAGCAGTGGCACATAGACGGTGGGGGTTGCGACTGCAGGCGCCCGAAAGGCGTCCCCGGCTTCTCTGGAACATTGATGAGTCTGTCAGAACCGCGAAAGGCGTCCCAACATCGATGAGTCTGTTGGAACCGCCTGAGGCGTCGGCCTCGCTGCTGTGCCTGTCGCATCTGGGAACCAATCCTTGGGAACTGACTTGTCACTGTGACTGCTTTTTGTGGGCCTTCGGAGGGCGTGGCAACCTTTGAACCCTGGCACCAGCAGGCCCCGTTGCACGCCACCCTCCCCAAGTGTCTCGGCTTTGAAGACACTTCCTCTTTTTGGAGGTCACTGTGCCTTGGCTGCAGCCGCCCATGTTTCCTGTCCCCTTCACCGCGTGGGTCTGGGAGTTAGATCACAAATGGCGGCGGGTCGGACCGCGGCCGCTGGGCCCGGCCCTCAGCTCCTTCGTCTGTGGCCTTTAGCCACCAGGAGTGTGCCTGCACCTTCTGGGTGCAGGCGTAGGGCTGTGCAGAAACTCCGTCTCCCTGCTGCTGGCCAAAGATGCCCAGGGCCGCATGGCTTCGCGGCCTCGTGCGTGTGTCTGTGAGCTTCCCCACACTGTTCTGCCTTCTGCCGACTCACCAACAGCGGCTGAGCAACGCGCTCATGCAGCAGCCTCGCCCCCCGGCCGCCGCACGCGCCCCTTCCCCCGCGGCAGCGGGAGCGCACCCTGTGGCCCAGGGCACAGCCCTGCCCTCTGCCCTGTGTTGCAGCTGGCCCGGCACAACAAGGAGCTGCAGAGCATGCTGAAGCCGGGCGGCCAGGTGGACGGCGACGAGGCCCTGGAGTTCTACGCCAAGCACACGGCCCAGATCGAGGTAAAGGGCGTGCGCGCCTGTCTGAGCGCCCATCCCACGCTCGGCGCTGCCCCGACCCCTCATGGCGAACCCTGACCCAGCCACAGGGACAGGAGGAGGTATCATAAGAAAGTGCAGCAGAGGGACCCACGGCAGAACGTGGTTGGGAAAGCGGCTCATGCTCAAGAAATGACCCCTGAGCCCAGCCTGAAGGAAGAGCAGCTGAGACAGGCAGGGCCTCGAAGGGAGAGCCGCTCAGATGCGCCGGTGGTGGCCGGGGAAGCCCCCTCTGTGGACAGTGCAGGTGGGGCCCGGAGCTGGAGTTGCAGGGCCGGGGGAGGGGCCACTCAGGTCTGAAAGGAAGGCCAGGTGCAGCCTCCCGCAGAGGCCTGGCCGCGGCCCGAGACGAGCGGACTCTGCCCCCAACGGTGTTGCTCAGGCTTTGGCGGCCAGGCCCGCGTCGGGGATGCGTGCTCAGCAAGCCCCTGACCCTGAGGGGGCTGCGCGGGCTCAAGGCCCCGGCGCGAGCAGGGCCCCGGAATGGGAGCGGAGCGGGTGGGCCGCCCGCAGGGTCATCAGAGGTGGGGCTGGAAGTTTAACCGGGGCCTGGCTTCCCCAGGGCATCTGGCGCATTTTGTGTCACTGAGACTCAGGAGAATGGACTCCCGTCCCCAGGCTCTAGGCAGGAAGGGGTGACAGGCCTTCGGAGCTAAGGAACTGCACAGTTAGAGGGGCGGACAAGGCCACCCGCCCGGTAGGGGCAGGAGGAGGACTGGCTCCCAGTCGAAGGTCTGCCCCCCACCCACGGTGTGGGCAGGTGTTAGGTGCTGAAGGGAAGCAGCCCGGCCGGGCGTCCCTAGCCCTGCGGCCCTGCCCCTGGCCAAACACCCGCCTCCTCTGTTCCCGGGGACGTTTTCTGTGCGCGGCCGGAGACCGCGGTTACCTCAGGGCTTCCCCCAGCCCAGGTGCGGGGCTGGGCAGCCCTGAGACTGGGCCGTTCTTGCCAGGAGGCCTCCTGTCCCGACTCCTCTGCCCCATCCGTGTGTGACCTGAGCCCAGGGGGGCTTCCGGGGGCACGGCCGTCAGCGTGAGGAGGGGCTGGTCCAAGCCCCTCCGGCTGCGGGGAGCCGTAGACTCTTGATAGGAGGAGGCTGTGGGTGGTCCCGAGCCCGTCCCCTGGGCACCGGTGGACAGGCAGGCTCTGGCCCGCCCACTCGCCCCCACGCCACGCCCCCAGGTCACGGAGGGCGGCTGAGGGGTCGGAATCAGTGTGAGAGTGAAGCTTCCATAACCTGGCCTCTCACTGTACCTGGGAGCCGCTGGTCTGAAGACCGTCTCCTGGAGCCCGCGGAGCCGGGGCTGTGGGAACCTGCCTCAGCTCCGAGGGTTTCCCGTGGCTGCTTGACCGGGCCATCCCGGGAAAGTGAGAACCGGACCTCCCTGCAGTGGGCGTGGCCGGGCCTCCCCAGCCTCCCCGGCCTCCCCAGGGAATGGATCAGGACAGGCGGTGCCCCTGCCAGGCTGCACCCTGGCCCCCTTTTGAAATCTGTCCCCCTCCAGACGGTGACTCAGCACAGTGTCGCAGAGTGTGAACAGCTCTGACCTCGCTTCCTCCTCTCTGGGGACTGAGCCAGTCTGGGAACGGTGTGAGGTATCCCCCCCCCCGGGGCCCAGCCGAACCAGTTTAGGGAACAGCGAGCGCTACCCCAGCGGTAACGGGGCACACCGGTTTCTGCATCATACGTTTCAAATGCTGTGACAGGCAGGATGTCACTGCTCCTGGGTAAACCAAAGGTCGCTTTTTAAAGTTCCTATCTAGGAGAAATAACCCAGGTGCCCCCTGAGAAAGGATCTCAGCCGGGTGTGCCCCACGGGCCAGCGTGGCACGGTCCCAGCCAGGAGCCACCAGCCAGGTGTGGCTTTTTAGCTCAGATGCAGAAAAACTAAATACCCAGTCCCCCGGTGGCGCGAGCCACGTGGACTGGTGCCCAGTGGCCCCATGGGACAGGCCATGCTTGGGGACAAGATGCCGTCATGATGGGGTTTCTGCTGGGCAGCCCCAGCCCAGAGCCTTGGCCACACGCACACAGCGCACGGCCCAAGTCACTCTGACGAGTTAGTCACAGGAACCAAACGGGCACAGCTGAGGTCAGAAAGGTACGCGCACCGGCTGCCCGAAACCGGTCTGCGGGAGTCTAACAGGCCCAGACCAGTCTGGGGGTCGTACCCTCAGAGGAGCCTCGAGGAAGGTCTGCGTTACACTCCATCTCGGACACGGAGCCCGTGGCCCAGGCCCTGAGTGAAGGTGCCAGAAGGTGACACTTGCTCCCACCCGTCCCCAGATTGTCCGGCTCGACCGGACCATGGAGCAGATCGTCTTCCCTGTGCCCAGCATCTGCGAGTTCCTGACCCAGGAGTCCAAGCTGCGCATCTACTACACCACGGAGCGGGACGAGCAGGGCAGCAAGATCAACGACTTCTTTCTGCGCTCCGAGGACCTCTTCAATGAGATGAACTGGCAGAAGAAGCTCCGAGGTGGGTCCGCCTCCAGCGCCGCGGCGCCCCGCGGGGCCCCAGGCCCGGGCGGGCAGCGGGCACCCATGTCTTCAAGTGGGAGCAGAGCTGGCGTGGTTGGAGACGCTTCCCACCTCCGGGTGCCAGGCAGTCCCAGGCGCCCCTCAGGGTCGCAGCTGCCGACAGGCCCCCTCCCTGCAGCGTTGGCCTGAGGCGGGGCAGGGTGTCCTCTACGGGCACCTCCGGAGGCCTGACTGCCGCGGGCCAGCATGCCTGATGGAGCCACGCTCCGCCCCGGCTGCGGGCAGCTCGGGCTTTGGGCGTGAGCGTCGTGCTATGGACGGTGCGGCCTCTGCTGAGGGCGCTGCGCCCGGCCCACCAGTGGGTTGAACTCCCTCCCCGGAAGCACCGGGAAGGGGCTGCCCAGGGCTGCAGGCTCTCGGTGGTCGTTAGCAGGTCTGGGTGACCCGAGGGCAGCCAGGCACTGTGACCGACTACGCTGGGCTCGTCCTCAGCCCCGTCAGCCAGCCCCGGCTGGTGCCTTGTCTGAGGCCCAGGTCCCAGCGGCAGGTGGGGTCTCCGGGGCTCTTCCTGTGGCAGGGCTGTGGGCGGGGACTTGGGGAGGGCGGGGGGAGCCCCTGGGAGCCTCTCCCCCTGCTGCCCCCTCGGCCTGAGCAGGACCAGACCTGCAGCCACCCCTCCCTTTCTTCCTCCACCTGGGTGTGGCTCATGGCAGACGGGTTGTACGTGCAGGTGGGCAAGACCCTGGCCCCTGCTGCGTTTTCGGTTGTTGCGAGGGGGCGCCTTGTCACCCAGCACTTCTGAGCATAAACCTTGTCTCTGGTCCTGCCTGTGCCTCACCCAGACTGCGCTCGGCGGTGCATGCGCACCCTCCTCCCCTCCTCGGTTCCTGCCCAGGGACCCTCGGGGTCCCTTCTTTCCATGTCGGTGTGTCCTTGAGGCCGCCGAGGACCTCCCCTCGCCCCTCAGCCCGTGAGCAGGGCCCCGTCGGCAGCACCGTGTGGGGACAGGCGAGAGGGGGACATCCGGGAAAGGCGGCACGGGCCCCGCCCACTGGTCCCTGTCTGTGCGCAGCTGTCAGGCTGAAGGCGGGGGCTTTCTGTTCGTTGTTGCCTCTGTCCTTTCCTGCGCTTAGCGTGGGCCCAGCTTTAGGAGGTTACCCCGAGTTCAAGTACCCAGATGAGCCCGGGCCTCTTTAAAACTGCGATTTCACCCTGATTGATGGGAGGCCCGCCAAGGCTGGACAGGACTGACGCGTCCGCTCAGCGCTGCGTTAGCAGATCCGCGTGTCTTCCCTGGGCCCGCCCAGGGGCTGGGGAACTGACCGGAGGGTCCCACCACTGAGGGTGAGGCTCGACGTCTCGTCCCCTTCCTCTCAGGTGGTGTCTCCAGTCTGGTGTAGGAGGAAGCCCGCCCACCTGCTCGGTGGCCCCAGGCACGTGGCGCCTGCAGAGCAGGGAGGAAGGCCACCTGATGGATGGGTGGATAGTGCCCTTGGCTAATACCTTGTTTTAGTCTTTGTTTCAAAACAGTGTACATTTCAGTGAAGCTTAAACACAGTTACAGTTCTTAAAGATTGTAATTGGCTTCCAAGCTACCTGCTGGGAAGCAAAAAATTGAAAATAATAACGGAATTAAACATGATTTGCACAGAGAGAGAAGGGAGAAATGTACTCATCATAAATGAGACTACAGTGAGACATGTTCTCCCCTCAGTAGCTTGTTTCTCTGGTAGAAAGCCGGCGAAGGTGTTTTCTGGCCTGTCTGTGAGGCCGCCGTACCTCTTCCTGGGCCTGTCGCAGAATTGCCGGGGCGTTGGTCCCGTTGCCAGGCGCAGACAGACGCTGAGGCCTGAGGCCTGAGGCCAATGTGGTCAATACTGTCTCCTGCGAGTTTTCAAATGCACACAAGCTAGGCTTTCCAGAGCCCTCTTCCTTGGTGTACTCGCATACGATGCACACGCACACACACAGTCATGATGCCCACACGCACGCACACACAGTGCCCAAGCATGCGTGTCCTCAAGCAGCGCACACGCACGCATGCACTAACAGGGCACGCATCCATACACGCCCATGCTCACACTCACGGCCTCACACTCATGATGCATACACACGCCTGCATTCACAGCACCCACGCGTCCATGCTGACGTCTCCCGAAGACCTGGCCCCGGGGACGTGGGGACGGCGGGGGGACAGAGGGGCTGCACACGCTGACACTGGCTGCCGGCAGCTCTCCCTCCCGCCCTCACTCCCCGCAGCGCAGCCCGTCGGGCCCTTCTGCTGCTGCGTGACCCTCTGGTGCTCCTGCCCGACTCCCGCCCGAACAGCCAGGGGGCCCTCCCTGTCTCCGCGTCCTTCACTGAGTCCCACCTGCTCAGGCCCTTCTGCCACAGGGATGACACGGGCACAGGCCCCAGGGATGGGGTGGGGACGCATTGGGGGCATTTTCCCGCCCACCACAGGTCGCATGTGTTCCCCCACAGCTCAGTTACCCCACAACTCAGTGCCTTACAACAGTTAACACTCCTGCTGATTCAGTGTCCCAGCGACAGGAACTAGAGGAGCTCGGAGCTCGGAGCCCGGGGGCCTCTTGGCAGCCAGGGCTGTGGCCTCAGAGGCGGGCCTGGGCCAGGAGGGCCCGCTCACGGGGCTGTGGGCACTGGGCCCCCGGGGCTGCGTGTGTCAGCTCACAGCACAGTGGCGGTGTCCGCCAAGGAAGTGCCCGGTGCAGGGGGTGTGCAGGGAACCAGCGCTGGGCTGGGGTGCCAGGCAGGGGGCGTGGGGGGGCGTGGCGGGGCCAGGAAAGGTGGGGGGTGTGGCGCCCGTGCCCTGGGAGGCAGAGGGCAGGGCGTGTGCAGCCTGCGCTCGCAGGGTCTCCCTGCCCTGGGTAGACACCCAGCGGCTTCGAAGGACGGAGTGTTTGCTTGTAGGCCAAGCACTCTGGCATTTAACGCGTGTGAGCCGTTTATCGCTGCGGCGGCCAAGCAGCCCGTGGGCAGGCCCCCCGACCGACTCCAGGCTTTGCCGTCTAGTTTCTTTTCCTCTTTAACATCTTCTCATGAGCTTTCCGTGCGTGCATGCGGTGGGGAGGAGGGCATGGCTCCCACACGGCCGCCCCTGCCGCCCTGCCCTCCCCTCCTGCGCTTCCAGGTTTGGAGCCAGGCAGCCTGTGGCCATGGCAGCTGTCCCTGCCTGGGGCCGGCTGAGCCAGCCCTGAATGCCGCCTGTCCCCGACCGGCGCCCACGCTTCTCAGAGGCTCAGTGAACGCCTGGCCTCCCTGGGCTTGTCCTCTGGCCCCAGACCCCAGAGCCCCGGGGGGAACTGAGGGCTCGATGTGAACTCTGGACTCCCCCAGCCTGCACAGCAAGGGTGCTGACCGGGGCCGGCCGCGTTTTCCCCGCTCCGCCTTTCTCCTCCTCTTCCCTTCCGTGTCCCCGAAGACACCCTCTGTCCCAGGAAGCACGGCCGGCAGAGATGAGCTGGTCTCAGGCCCCGGGGAGCCCACGAGTCACCCTCACATGCACCGCGGCGCCCACTGCTGTGGGGGCAGCCGAGACAGAGGCGCCCGGCGGGGGCGGGCCCGGGGGCTCACTCGGCCGTCCTGCCCCCCCAGCCCAGCCCGTGCTCTACTGGTGCGCCCGCAACATGTCCTTCTGGAGCAGCATCTCCTTCAACCTGGCCGTCCTGATGAACCTGCTCGTGGCCTTCTTCTACCCGTTCGGCGGGGTCCGCGGAGGTACTGTCTTCCGCTCCGGGGGGTCCACTCAGACAGGAGGAGGTGGTAGCTTTTACCCGGGTTTAGCCTTCAGTCAAACGTAGGATAATCCAGGTTTTCTGTCTGTCTGTAGTGACGGAGGAAGGAAGGAGCCACGCACTGTTAGGCCCGGGAGAGCTCGGGGCGCGGACGGGTCCCAGGGCCGGCCCGCGGGGGGCAGAGCCGGGAGGGCAGAGGCTTCGCTGCTCACACCAGTAGCTTTTTCCCACACCGTACTTCTGGGGTGGGTTCAGACCGAAGAATTTGTGAGAAATCTCTGGAATTTTTTTTTGTTTTTTTGGGTGGGGGGCAGGGCTTCAATGACTGGGGGCCGCGCATTCATGGATGTTCAGCCTGCAGAGCTGCGTGCCGCTGCTCACGTAACTGACACGTGGGTTCTGGGGGGGGCACCTCTTCGGGGCGGCCCATGGCTTCCTTTCTGACGCCCACGGTCGCCTCTGGGGAGGGGGAGCCCCCTTTCCAGCTCATTTTTTCAGCAGAGCTTCTTGGCGGATCAGCTGACGCACCTGCGTGACAACCGCCGGGAGGCACCCCCTGTGACACGTGGGAGAAAGGGCCCCAGGCGAGACGCGCCCCGTGCGGGAAGGCTCCCGGCCGAGCGGCCGGCCCGCCCGCGTGGCAAAGCGCCGCCCCCGTGACCGCAGCCGTCGTGCGGGCCCACGGGAGAGTGAGGACGCGCCACAGGACCGCCGGGGCCTCTGGCTTGGCCGTGTGCAGGGCCACCTTTCCTGTGTGGCTTTAAAGTGACGTTGAAAGCTCTGTTGGCGTGATGATTTTTTTCCCCAAAAGCACCATGTAAACCCAAGCCGGGGGAGTTGCCTTTGAAATGCCGTGTCAGGAGCCCCGGTGCCGCAGCTGTGGCGCTCGGCGGCCCGCAGGGCGGCCAGGCTTTCTCTGAGGGGACGTCCATCTGCCTGAGCTGGAGGCCTCTGTCCACCCCGGGGAGTCGTCACACGCCTCCCAGCACAGCCTTTAGCCGTGACTTGGGTGTGTTTGTGTTTACCCCTATTTTTTCCAAATATACAGTGTCCGGGACAAATAACACCCCTTTTTTATTACATAAAAGTCTTTTATCGCAAGATCATAAGCATGTAATCCTGTAACTTAACAGCATCACACTCAAGCCCACCATATGGCATTTTAGGTGAGGTGTTCGAATCGCTGTCCATCGCACGCGAGCCGCTCCCGGCCCCCCCCCGCAGCAGGCCTGCCTCTGCCCCACCCTGTGTCCAGCGCCGACTTTTATTGTGCATCCTGGTCCCTAGGGTGGCGCGGGGGCTCGTGTCTGGGGACAGGCTGACAGGCACAAGCCTGTTCCAGGGGGCATCTGGACTTAGCGAGTCCAGCCATGGCGTCCCGGCCAGCCCTGCCGCTCCTCCGCCGTCCCGTGACGGGGCGGCCACTGCAGGCGGCCCTCTTCGTCCTCACTGCCGGTCTCCAGGGGCCCCCGCTGAGCTCAGAGAGTGGCGGCTGACCCCTCAGGGTCTCGGGGGCGTCCTGTCTGCTCGCCATCCAAGTCCGAGGACCACCGAGTGAGGTGCCCACTGAAGGTCCTCCCAGCTCTGCGGCGGTGGCTCCCTGTGGCACGAGCTCTGGCTGGTCTGGAGGAGGCCAGGCGTCCAGCTGGGACAGTGGGGGCCTTAGAACTCCGTGCTGGGGCCGGGGGGCGGGAGGGCTGCGCGGGAAGGACAGTCAGGCCTCCCGGGGAGAGGGGGCTGGCCTGGCCTACGGACGCCCTGGCCGTCATCTGGGGACGGAGGTCGTCCCCAGGGGGTTGATTTTTTCTCCTGTGAGATGATGCGAAATGATCTTCTACACATCCCGCTAACCCCCTTCAAGAGGAGGGTCACGTTGTCCCTGCCTACAGGCAGGACCTGGTGGCTAACCTGGAAGGATCGCTTTGAGATCAGTATTTGTTCTCGTCAAACCCCCAAACCAGGATTTCCAAAGTGCCGCTTCTGAATATGTGTCACGACCTCGTTACGTACGTGGATGGCTTCCTGTGACTTAGCAGGCCTGTGGCTGCTGACGACGCCAATGGCCTTAAAAGCTCCTTTCAAAGGTGTTGGTATCATTTCCCCCTTTGTGCCAGGGCGGATGCGTCACGCCGCCTTCCCAAAGCACGACGCCTGCGTGGCTGCAGACGTCTGACTGACTGCGTGAGCTCGTGCTCTGAGCAAAGCGCACACAGTGACACTGCGTAAACTCCCTTGTTTTTGAAGTTTCCAAGCGCGTGCACAAGTAGGAAGAACAGCGCAACCGGCCGCCACAGCACCAGCAGCCCCACTACCGCAGGGACCGACGGTTTCCCCACCTTGTTTCGCCCACCCTCCCACTATATTTTCTGAAATGTTTTCAAGTCTAAACGTCTTGTTTTGCCCACGAACCTGTCAATGTGCGTTTCTCACTTAGAAGGATATTTTGAAGTGTGTGCCACCACCAGACCTTTGCCGTACCTCACAAGGTCAACAGGAGGTCATGTAGTAGCCTGTTCATTGTCACGATTCTCCAGGTGCCTCAAAGATGTCTTTCGATAACAGGGCTTTGTAGCCTTCCTTGCTGACACTGCCTCACAGCGGGGAGATGGCAGGCTCTCGTACTCGCCCCCTCAGGCTTTGGGTGCGCGCCTGCATTATGCTGGGGCCTTGAGAGGCAGCTGAAGGCGGTGATGAAGCACTTGAGAAAATGAAAAGCAAGCCACAGACCCGGAGAAAGTACGTGCCAAACAAGTGGTAAGAGGCTTCTACCTGGCATATAAAAAGAACACTTTTGACTCAATAAAAAAGGCTGCCCAATTAAAACATTGGGCAAAAGAATTGATCAGACGCTTCACAAAAGACAGGCAGGCGGCCCGGTACGCTCAAGACACGTATGCTCATGAAAGGATCGTCACCGTCACCCGTTACGGGAACGTGCAGGTGCGAACCACGGGGACGCGCCACGCCCACCTGCCAGCAGGGCTCCCCTTGGGAAGACGGACACCACCCGGTGCTGGCGAGGGAGGGGGCAAGGGGGCCCCTCCCATTCCTGGCGAGGAGGGCAGACGGCAGCCACCGAGGAGCACGGAGTGGCTCAGTGTCTCACAAAGGCGGACGTGGGCTTCGGATTCCAAACGCGGCTTCCCCGTGGCCATCCAAGGGCAATGAAAGCGTAGGCCCAGGCCCAGATTTGTCCTTGCACGTTCCCAGCTGCCCTCTCTGTTATACCTGAAATCGGAAACAAGGCAAGCGTCCCTTCGTTCATCGCGGGACAGGCAAACAAACTGCGGGCGGTGCATGCTGTTGAGTAGCCCTCGGCAGGAGAAAGAACAAAACACCCAGACACACGATGCCCCAAAGGAATCTTTAAAAACTGCAAAGAGAAAGGATTAAAAAAGACTACCCACTGGTTATTTTCTCCATTTTTATGGAATTCTGTACGAGGCAAAGCTACCGTGATAGGAAGCAGTCAGTGGCTGCCTGGAGGGGTGGGGGCGGGGGTGGGGCACGCCCTCCTCACGGGAGGCCTTTTGGGCGATAAAAAGGTCCCGCGTCCTGCTTCTGTCAGCAGTGACGTGCCGCCACCTGCGGTGAGTCCGTGACTGTGGCAACTGCCCAGGCGCATCTCACTGCGCCCCGACATGGATAACGGGCTCTGCCCTTGGTCAGCCTTATGGGGTGCTCAGGGGCCGTGGACGTGTGAGGGCCTGCGGAGCCTCGGGCAAGGTCTGCCCCTGAGACACAGTGTCCGCTAGAGCAGCGGCTCCCAACCCCTCCTCTCACGGCGCGCACAGACCGAGGACCGGACTGCAGTTCTGTGGCGCCCAAACACGTGTATTTTTGCCAGTCTGACAAAAAAAAAAAAAAAATAGGTGTAATTTTGATTCACGCTCACCAGATGCTACTGTTGTGTTGGCTGCTGTCGTTTTTCTCCTTGACGATCTAAGGGAAAAGAGGTCAGGTCCTGGACTCCATAGTCAGGTGGCGCGTGATTTACAACTTCTGGCAGCCTGCCGCTGAGAGTCACTGTCCTGGAGGAAGGCGGCGGCGATCGGGCCGACCACGTAGGGTGGCAGAGAGGGTCGGACACGCGGTTGGCAACGTAAAGGGCTCGCACGACACCTCGCCGTTGCTGAGCTCCCGGAAGTGAGACGCGTGCCTCGGTGCCCGCTTCCTGGGCACCTGAAGAGCTGCTGCTGCCTCTTTGCACCTGTTTCTAGTCCGGGCTCCCTGTGGAGGAGGCCAGGGCAGCGGGGTGGCCCGGCGTGGGGAGCGGGGCTTCGCGGGGGAGCGGGTCCTGGAGGTGCGCCTCCCTGGACCAGGCAGCCGCCGGCTCAGGAGGAGCTGTCACCTGCAGCCCGGCACTGCAGAGAGGGACACTCCCTTATGTAAGCGGCCTCGATCACCACACGCTGCTTGTTTACATCTGAAGGAGACTCAAGAAGTGACGGCATTTGAAACGGGTGGTTTTTAATGAGCGTTTTACAGAACTGTATTTTTAGCCACGTTGGCTCATGTTACATAACCAGGCCGTCTCGTGGGACACTCTAAATAGAACTTGCAATAGCGGGAGATGACAAAAAACTGGGATCACCTCTGACTGCGAGGATAATCGGATTGTAGGATGGTGTTGGCGATGCGGAAGTTGCCTCTGCCCCCCCCAACCCCCGAACCTGATCCAGGCGGGGGCTGCGCTTCGCCTTACACGCTCCTAAGGGACAGTAGACGCTGAGGGTTCCACTTGGCCTTCCCTGAGAGCGAAGCAGGGCACATGTCTGAGTGTGACACGTGATGGCTGCCTATCAGGTGCCAAGGGAGCATTAGGAAATAGTGTCCTGTATGGGTGAGCAGGGGACATGGAGAACTAAGAGAAGGAAGGAGCCCCAGGCACAGAGCAGGCAGGGATAGGGGAGGCTTCCCGGAAGAGGTGACCGCTGAGCTCCTCCCTGCGGTGGCCAGGAAAGGGAGAGGACTGTCCCAGGCAGGCGGAGCAGGCATGCAGGCAAGCCCACAGAGGGGCTGGTTATGTCCAGGGCTGAGGATTGGAGACGAGAGTTGGGACAGATGGGGCTGGAGAGGCCATGGGGGAACGCGCGCCGGCGGCCCCGTCCGTGACCCCACCTGTCTCCGCAGGGACGCTGGAGCCGCACTGGTCGGGGCTGCTGTGGACAGCCCTGCTCGTCTCGCTGGCCATCGTCATCGCGCTGCCCAAGCCCCACGGCATCCGGGCCTTCATCGCGTCCACCATCCTCCGGCTGATCTTCTCCGTCGGGCTGCAGCCCACGCTGTTCCTCCTGGGAGCCTTCAACGTAAGCGCGCCGCCTCCAGGCCCGGCCTCCGTGGCGCGGGGCGCGGGGCGGGGGCGCCCTCCCCCCGGTCCCCCAAGCCTCGGCCGGAGCTTGCAGTGCAGCAAGTCTCGCTTGGGTCGCCTATGGAAACAGCAGTGCAGGCGGAGCCACCACGGCCGGGGGGCCCTTTGTGGGCGCGGCGGCCTCATCTTCCCAGGAGTTCGGCGGGGAGAGCCGAGCGGCTGAGGCTTACGTCGGTGTGGCAAATCTGGTCACAGGTTTGCTGGGGCCAGCGGTTCTGGCCCGCAAGTCCAGTGATGAGCTAGGACCACAGCACCCCCTTCTGTGAGGGCCCACGGAACAGGAGAGGCAGGAGGAGTGTTCACACGGGGAGGGGGCAGGTCGCACGCTTGGAGAGACTCGGTGATTTCAGAGTCGGCGGACGTTGGGAATTGCTGTTTCAGGACAGTTGGAGGGTAGACGCCAAGGGCACGAAGGGAGAATCCTTAGGAAGCGGAGGGTATTCAGGGGGCAGAGGCGGCGAGGACCTCAGGGGATGGCGGCCCCCGCCAAGCTGGCGGGGGGCTCAGGGGAGGTGGCGGGCGGCTGTGCCCTGATGAAGGGAAGGGCGCCGGGACGTGCGGGACCTGGCCCTGCGCAGCAGCCCGGCCTGTGGCCTTCCTCCCCCGTCCCCGTTTCCATCGCTGTCCCAAGCGGTCCCCTAGGTGGGAAAGTGGGCGGCCCGTCTGTGCCCGTGCGGGAAATGCTGGGAAGGTGCGTATTGCGGGATTTCTCGGACTGCAGCGTGCCGGCACGGGGCCCGCGTCTCCAAGACAGGGCAGCGGTGTGGTGGTGTTCCCCAGACTGATCGGCCCGCGCGTTTCCTAAAGTGTCGTTTGGAATGAGTGTTGCACGTGTTCCAGCGGGGACAGGGTCTTCCCGGTAGCGGGAAATGATTCGAGTGTTTTTGAGCAAAAAAAAAAAGGAATTTGTGAAGGTGCACTCCTGAGAAAACGCCTTTGCAGGTGGCGTGTCACGCGGGTGCAGCGGAAGGGCTGGGGCGGGGGACCGTGGGGGCGCCGGTGGCGCTGCAGATGAGGGGTGGCAGGGGGGCGAGCCTGCCTCTCGGGCGCAGTGTGGAACCGTCGGAAGGTGCGGTACCAGAGGGCAGAGGGGAGAGGGCGCGCGGGGGGGGGGGCGGTCCGGGCCTCGCCCCCGAGCGGCGGGCGCCTGGCTGGGTCCTTTTCTGCAGGCACAGGGGGTGTCGCCGTCTTGATCGAGGGACAAAGGTGGCAACTGCAACTCCAGAGTTGCCGTTGTGGGCGGCTGGGAACCGAAAGCAGCCAGATGAAATGGAGCCACGCAAAGGCTTCGTTTTCAGGGTGGAAACACTTAAATTGTTGACTTGGGGGGCCTGAGGTGACGGGGCAAGCTACGGTGTTGACTGTGGTCCTTGGAAATGAACGAGGAGAGTGACAAAGATACGCCAGGGTAGGAACAGGGACTGTGCCGGCATCGCCGGCAGTGGGACAAAGCTACTGCAGAACGAGACACAGAATAAACGGAGCAACAGCAGGGAGATCTCCCAGCGGCCCAGAGGCTGTCTTCTGGGGGCTCCTTCGCTCTTCGGGGTGCCTGGCCTCTCCCCTTTAACGTGGGCCAGTTCGGCAAAGACTCAAGTCAGACAGCAAATGACCACTTAAAACAACGTTAGCGTGGGGGCGGGGGGGGGGTGGCAGGGCCAGCTCCCCGGGCCCCTCCAGGTCGGCGCCGGTGGCCCTGGGAGGCTCCGTGCTGGGCCGACAGGTTCACGCTCGCGCCCTCTCGGGTTCAAGGTCGGGGAAGGAACAGAACTGTCTCCTGCTGCAGTCCCGGGATGACCTCCGGGGGTTTCACTGGCTCCAGGGGGCCCCGTTTCTGCCCCTGAGCCAGCCCGCACTGCCAGCCGGTGTGAGAACTGAGTGGCTGCGATGGAGCTCCCCCCGCCCCCACGCCCTGGACCACGGGCTGATTCAGGGAAAGGGGGGGCTGTTTCCAGAAGAGGATGCAGGGGGGAGAGCTCACCCTGGAGCCCCCTCCATTTTTACCCCGAGGAAGTTTTCCCTTTCCCTGTGAAATTGGGAGCCGAGGGTGTGAGGCGGGACTGCCTGCTCCTCGCTGAATTTCAGCCCGGTCGGCCCGCAGCGCAGCACAGACCCAGCCAGCACCTTCAGCCACGCCGATCACAGGGCAGGGGGCGGCGAGGTGGCTTCTGTGTTTGACTAACTCATCCAAGAAGGTTAGAAATGATTCACATCTCGTTCTGAAAATTGTAATTTCAGTATGTGTTAATTTTGTTTCTGTCGCACACAAGTGCCGCCGTGGCACGTGAAGTCATTTGACTGCTCTGTAACTTCTCATGTACCTGAAAAGCAAAGTGATGAAATGACTTAGCTCTGCACCACGGTCCGTGGCGGGTTCGGTGGGCCCTGGGTGCGCCGCTGGCCTGCGCCTGCCCGGAGAGGCTGGACTGTTGAGCAGGCGCGCTTACGCGGCTGGCTGTCTCGTTCCCAGGTCTGCAACAAAATCATCTTCCTCATGAGCTTCGTGGGCAACTGCGGGACCTTCACCCGGGGCTACCGGGCCATGATCCTGGACGTGGAGTTCCTGTACCACCTGCTGTACCTGCTGATCTGCGCCATGGGGCTGTTCGTCCACGAGTTCTTCTACAGCCTGCTGGTGAGCGCCGGGCCCGGGAGCCGGTGCGGGAAGCGAGGAGGGCCCCGTGCCCCACCTCCCGCCTCTCCCCGCCCTCTCAGACCCCTCCTGTGAGTGGTGGCGGCAGCAACGCCTGGTCTAACAGGGCAGTCGCCCCTGCCCACGGCGTTGGCGGGGCCGCAGGAGCCTCCAGGGCGCAGGCCCGCCGCCAGGAGCACAGCGGCCGGGGCACGTGGCGCGAGAGCAGCGCAGACCTCGGCCTTTTCCTGGCAGCCGGCACCTGCGGCGCGCGCTTCTGTCTTTGTCGTCACGGGCGCCCTCCCCCACCCACACCCACAGGAGTCTCCACCGGGTTGGCGGGGTAGCTCCCGCCTCCGCCGGGGCCTTGGGTTCGCGCCCCCGTTTTCACGCAGCTCTGGCTAGACTTGGGGGGTTTAGGCAGAGGGGCCCCGGATACGCTTGAGATGGCCCCTCTGCGGCCCCCTTGGTCGCTGTGCTGGAAGCCCTCAGGGCTCTGGGTCTGTCCTCAGCCTGCTGGTCTCCTGCAGCCCTGTCCTGGGTTGGGCTTGGGTTGGCGTGGCAGGGAGACGTCAGTCTGCAGTCCAGCCAAGCCCCGTCCCCCGCGGCAGGAGGCGGAGCCTGGTGGGCAGTCGGCCCGGGCGCTGCTGAGGGGCCTCGGGGGCCAGGAGGGCCCCTGCGGGCGACGCCGTCTCCCCCGGGGAGAGTTGGGCGTCCCCTGCAGCCGAGTTCGTTTCCTTTTCTGTCCGCGCACGTGTCCTCCTCCAGGTCGTTTGCAATGCCGGCAGTGCCGGCGCCGGGTGACACCAGCCGGCACCGCCGCCGCCCACGCGGGCCTCCCCGTCCTGCAGCCGAGGTGCTGCCCGGCGCTCAGTGCTCACTGGGAGCGCCTTTGGAAGCCTGCTCCCCAGCTGCCTCTGAGGCACGTGACATCGGCGCAGCGCGGGGAGGTGACGCCGGGGCCCCGCCCCAGCCGCCGTCCCCGCGCCGGGACCTGGCACCCCCGCCACAGCCCCCCACATTGCTCCCGGGTCCGGCCCTCCCCCAGCGAGTGCCCCCGGGGCTCAGCTTGCCCTTAGAGAACTGCAGAATCCAACTCGGCGGGGGCTGGACGCCCCTCGTGGGCGCCCTGGGGTTTTCTGGGCTACCTGGGCCTTCGCTCGTCTGCGAGCGGAAGGGCATGTTCCTGTTGGTGTCAAAGGCGGTGGCGGCAGTGGGCTTGGACCACGGCTTTACAGATGAGGGCACCGAGGTCTGCAGGGGTAGCCTCCGGGGCCCTAGGAACCTCCCACAATGAACAAAAAGCGGAGTCGGGATTCAGACCCTCGTCCCCTGACTCGCTCGGCTGTGCCCAAAGCCACTTTGGGGCAGAGGCACCTTCAGGCCCAGTGGGAACACGGGCCAGGTCAAAACGAGCCCCCACCCCCCGGCCCGAGAACCACCCCGTAGCACCCCCTCCAGTCCCTCTGTGCCACCCCTTCAGCCAGGCATCGGAGAGCCCCCGGAAGCCTGCCGTTGGTCCCCCACCTGTAAGGATCCACGGCGACCCTCCATCGCTCATGAAGCCACCTCCTTGCAAAGAGCGGGTCCCGGGCAGAGGGCAGACCCAGGTGTGAGCCCGCTGTGTCCTTGGGGCCACTGTCCCCATGAGGGCAGAGGAAGGCTTAGGCTTCCTGGTGTCCCTGCCACGAGGTATCAGTGTGGCCTTGGCCTGGTGTCTTTATCAGGAAATTAGTGATAATTACTATTTATCACATACTTACTCAGCACAAAATTGTGACCGTGTGCTAAGCACTGCGTACGTATCCTTAGTCCTCGCCGCAACTCGCTGTCCTACATTCTGCAGAGGAGGGCGCTGGCCTCCGAGGTCAAGGGGCACTGGTCGCGGCAGGCAGCGGAGCTCGGCCGCCGTCCAACTCCGAGGTCCTTGCTGCCTGCCCCGCCCCTGCCCCCAGGAAGCAGAGCTCCCGAAGGCGAGCACAGGGCTCTTGGACCGACCCACAGGGCGGCCCGTGGGGACGCCCAGTGAATGCTCCCCAAGGGGATGCACGCCCAGACCTCCTCACCCCTCTTGTTCCCCAAATGCACCGGCTCCGCCCTGCGCCTTCCCTATTCCCAGGCCTCTTCTCCGAACACGTGCCCCAAAGCTGCCCCTGTTTCCCCTGCTTCCTTGGCCAGGCATCCTCGCCGCTAGCATCTCGTTTTTCACCGTGAAGACAGGCATGTGGGAAGTGGCAGGGTATAGGGCAAGGCTTCTGGGCTCCAGTTTTCCTTACGGGGCATCGGGGAGCCTCTGATAGAGGGGCGTGTTCAAGTCGCCCCATCATCTCCCTGTTGTCTGCTTTGGAAGCTTTTCGATCTGGTGTACAGAGAAGAGACCCTGCTGAATGTCATCAAGAGCGTCACCCGCAACGGCCGGTCCATCATCTTGACGGCGGTGCTGGCTCTGATCCTGGTGTACCTGTTCTCCATCGTTGGCTACCTCTTCTTCAAGGATGACTTCATCTTGGAAGTGGACCGGCTGCCCAATGACACAGCTCTGCCAGGTGGGTTGGGATCTTGCGCGGGGAGGAAGTTTCCGGATGAACGGAACTGAAGGCAACGCCGCCATGAGCGACGTAGGCGTCTCCCAAGGGATGAGCTTTGAATACAGGCTTAGGTCTCGTTTTATTGAAGGGGTGGTGTGAGCTGGGTGGGCCAAAAAGTGTGGTCTTTTTTCTATAAAATAAGACACATTTTTTCATTTTCACCAATAACTTCATTGATTTGGACATTTGAGTATGTCGACTGTCCCCCATGTGGTAAAACATTGATTGTTCTCAACTAACGTCTCGATTTGATTGCTATCAACTTCACCTGGTCTGTGCAACCGTGGAGCATCATCCAGCAAGAAATCTCTGGCACGAAACTTTGCAAACCACTTTTAACATGTTCAGTCAGTCACAGCACCTTCTCCACATGCTTGCACAAATCTTTTTTTGCATTTTTACCTTTCTCAGAATAATGAAGCATAATATGCTGAAAATGTTGCTTATTTTCTCCCATCTTCAATATTAAAGAGACTACACCAAAATTCACCAGTTTTGATGTTTTTCAAATGCATGCTAATATGACAGCTGACACAGCACAGTCTAACAAAATTGTTCTGAGAGAAGTTAGAAAACTATGCGCTACTAGAGCCATCTTACGGGGAAAGCGAACGGACTTTTTGGCTGGCCCAGTATGTCAGATGCTGAGTGTGAATGTCCGGCTGCGGCACTGAATTTGTTCACTGCAGCCACATTTTAAAATAGCACAACTTTCTCAGGAAACAGCCTGACTATGTATATATTGAAAGCACAGGCATAGGCAGCCCTCTGGCTTAGGAAACCTGTGCCCAGGGACCTCCCCGAAGGGAGAGCTTGGCGCCTGCGTGCAGGGCCGGCGGGGACGGAAGAGCGCTCGCTGCCGCGGGAGACTGGAAGCGTCTGAGCTGCAGAGTGTGCTTGTTGGAGAAGGGCCGCCCCGGGGCCCTGCAGGTGTGAGGCATCTTTAGAGACCCACAGATACAGTGGGAAATTGCAGAATAGCTACAGTAGGGTCATGTATGGGGTTTTCTTGTGTGTGACAGTTTTTTGTTTTGTTTTTTTGTAAATTAAGAAGTTGACAGCTCTTAAAATATGGAAGAATATACTTCAAACTGCCAGCAGTGGCCGGCTCTGGCCTTGCTTGCTCTGTGCACGGTTAGCAGTGAGCTTGTGTTAATTTATATACAGAGGAGATTTCCGGTTCTGAGAATGGAAAAGGCATGATTACATCCTTGAGTGGCACCCAAGGGCTCTTCCCCTTCAATTAAAGCACTTGAAACTATTAGGTGAAATACTACCGATTTTCATCAGGTAGCCAGGCACCTGCATCCAAGGAACCAGCTAGAGTGGTTGAGACTCAGCCAGGTGGCCTTTGCCCCTCCCACATGCTGCGTAGCACCGCAGCCTCCATGTTGACACAAAATGACATTTACTGGAACCATCTCGATCTGGACTGCACCGGTCTGACCTTGGACTCACGCTCGTGCCCGCTGGCGGTTCTGGTGCAGGCTTGGCGTGAGCCGGGCAGGAGCCTGCCTGCCCGGTCGTGTTCATCAGTTTCAGCTGCCTGTCTTTGAGGCTGGAGAGGTGCTGTTTAAGCGCGAGGTTCCTCGTGAGCCTCCAGGAACTGGCACTCCTGGCTCCTCTCCCATCCAGATCACCGAGCGAAAGTGTGAATTGCATCTCTGCTTGGAATGTATGTGCAGGAGCGTAGGGTAACCATCTGCCGCGAGACTGTGCCTCACAAAATGTCCTTCTCCCCCCCACCCCAGAGAGCCCCGAGAGTCTGGCGAGCGAGCTCCTCTACTCCGACGTGTGTCGAGTAGGGACCGGGGAGAACTGCTCCGCCGCCGCGCCCAGAGAAGGTAGGACCGCGCGGCCCGGAGCCCCACGTCAGTGCCGGGGCCCTCCAGAGGCGAGGCCCGGCAAAGGGGAAGGCTTGGGGGGCGGAGGGAGACGGAGAGACAAGGAGTCTCTATGGGAAGAGAAGATCGGCTTCGCTGATTCCGCCAGGATTCCCTGAGAGTCCACTGCTGGCCGGGGACGGGGCTGTCCTCTAAGATGCAATAATAATGAAGAGGGGGGTGGAGGCGGGGGGTTACTTGAGAGCTGCTAAGTGCCGGGAATGAGGACGGAATACAGAAGGTAGGCACCAACCTAACCGTGCAGTAGGAGTATTCCCACGGAGGTGACAGCTGCGCCCAACGGCCCCGCTGCAGCCGCAGGGTGGGGCGGGGGGCAGGCATCGCAGGGGGAGGGAACAGGCGTGGAGGCAGCCTAACCCTGCAGCGGCGTTAGGGAGACGCGGATTCGGAGGAAGAAGAGTAGCAAGAAAGGAAAGCAGAGAGGCTGACAGCGGGCCAGATCGTGAAGGGTCTTGCATGTCAGGCTGAGGAGGTGACTGGAGGTTCTTGAAAGGGAAGCAATAGGAGGAGATAACCCGTCTTTGCAAGACCACTCTCGCAGCAGCTGGGGAAAAGAGCGAAGGTAGCAGGGCACCGAGGGAGGAAACCAGGGACAGAGCACAGCCTCCAGAGTGAAGTGGCCTGCCCGGAAAACCTGCAGCAGCCTGCTGCTGGGCAGGGCCCTCACGACACCGCCGGCGAGAGCCTGGTCCGGCGGCCACACCCTCAGGGGGACAGAGGGGCCCGTGGCTCGGAGTATCAGCAGCTTCTCTAAGGCCTGACGCCTGTTCAGAGCTGGGACCCGAGTTTAAAATCCAAAAAGGACAGGCCATGTTTCACAGTTCGTGGTGGGAAGGGCAGTTCTAACGTGGCTCGGGACACGCGCAGGGGGTAGCGATAAAAACAGTCGCCCCAGATGACTTGGGCTTTTTAGAAGCAGAGGGTGACACCTGCCGCCTTCTTCTCGTTCTCTCTTGTCCCCGTCCCGCGACTTGCACTGGCAGAGCCACTTCCCGCCGATGAGACGGAGCAGGACCAAGAGCACACGTGCGAGACGCTGCTGATGTGCATCGTCACCGTGCTGAGCCATGGGCTGCGGAGCGGGGGCGGCGTGGGCGACGTGCTCAGGAAGCCGTCCAAAGAGGTGGCTGCGTCCCCAGGGAGGCCGCTGGGCGGTGGGCGGGGGCGCAGACCGAAGCCACCCAAGCAGCCCAGGGGGGCTTCTGGGGGCTCCTTTCCTCTCTGTTCAACACACGGACGCCGTGTGAGGGAACCAGTCCCCCAGTCACTTCAGTGACCATTTCTGAGGGTGGGGTCTGGCCCACCGGGCCGCACTGCCACACCCCTCAGCTCTCCGCCCATGCAGATGGGTCCCCGGGCACAGGAGAATTCACAGTTGAGACGCAGGGTGCAGAGAGATGGGCAGTGGCCCTTCCAGTTTGACACCCGAGGCGGCTGCTGGCCGACGGCGGGCATCGGTGGGGGGCGTGCCCAGTGTCAAAACGGGGCACCTGCCTTGGGTGCGCGGAGCCCTCCCTGCCGCCTGGACTCTGCAGACCAGAGGTGGTGGGGGCAGAGGGGGCCCGCTGACCGAGACGCCTCGTTCCAGGAGCCCCTCTTTGCCGCTCGCGTCATCTACGACCTGCTGTTCTTCTTCATGGTCATCATCATTGTCCTGAACCTCATCTTTGGGGTCATCATTGACACCTTCGCAGACCTGAGGAGCGAGAAGCAGAAGAAAGAGGAAATCTTGAAGACCACGTGCTTCATCTGCGGTGAGTGCGGCGGGCTCGCTGGGGGCCCCTCCTGCCTGCTCGCCGCCAGGACGCGGCTGGAGCGGCGGGGCCGGCGAGCCGTGAGGAGCGGGGCTTTGGGGACCGGACGTGTGATCGCGCATCGCTTGAAATGGGTGCACCGCGGGGTCTTTTTGTCATTGGGGCACCGACCGTCCCTTACCCTGAAGTGAGTGGAATGGGGCCTTTCCTTTCGGCTCCAGCCCGCGATGGTTTCACTGCTGATGACGCAGATGTCAGACGTCACGTGTGAAGTGCATGTGGGGGAGTTCGGGGCAGGGCTCTGCGTGAGCTTCTGCCACCGACTAGCCTGTCACCTTGCTTTAGTCACTTCACGTCTCTGACCCTGGGCTGCTCTTCTGTGACGTGGGCACAGTGACGTGAACTTGCCTGACGACAGCGGGGCTGGGGAGAGCTGGGCTGTGCGCCCCCCTCGGCGGGGACCCGCACAGCGCAGGCGACGGGCAGCGAACGTCCCTGCGGGAGAGGCGCACGGACTCCCGGAAAGCCGCCCTCCCAGCGGCAGGGCGCGCGGGCTCGTCGCGCGGGCCCTGGGAGCCGGGGAGCCGTGTCTGCGCCGTCCGTGGCACGCTTCCTGAGTCCCTGCGCTTCCTGCCAGGACGCACGCTCAAAAGTGAGGGTTTTCCTCCCTGCAAAATCTTTGAAAGCATTTTGTTTGACGTAATTTCCTGAGTTCCAGGCAAGTCGTAAGAATAGCACAAAGAGTTTCTATATACTGTTCACCCAAGTTCCCCAAATAGTAATAGTTTACCTCATTTGCTGTATTCTCTCTCCCTCGCGCGCGAGCACACACACAGTCCTTCTGAAGCGCCGGGGGGAGACGCTGACACAACTCCCCCTTGGCCCTAAATACTTCGTTGTGTCGCTGCTCAAGGCGAGAGCCTTGTCCCGTGGGCCCGCCGTGAGGCCGTCCGCGCGGGAGCACCCCCAGATGAGGGCTGTTTTCCGCAGACCCAGCTGCATTTCGCCTTCCAGCCCAGCAAGGCCTTCACGCCGGTGGCAGTCCCCAGGCTGTGCGCTGCGCCCGGCCGCCCCGCCTCTGCAGCCTCAGTGGCCTCTGCTGGCGCTTCTGAGGAAGGCAGGTCGGCGGTCGGGGGGGCTGCCCCGCCCTGGGTGCCCGACGCGTCCCCGGTGAGACTGAGGCCCCGCATTGCTGTGGGAAGTTCCCAGAGGCGGGCGTCCTGGCCTCCCCTCGAGGGCACAGACCGGCTCCTAACTGGGCGCCTCTCCTCGGCTTCCTTGGTGGGGGTGACTGAGTTTCCTTCCCCACCAGAGAGTTACTATTTTTCTCTTTGCAGTTAAGGACGGAGTCACGGGGAGACACTTTGACTGAAAATATCTTGTTCCCCAAAGGAAGCTCGACCCTGCCAGCTCCAGCACCCTGTGCTGATGGCTGCCTGGATCGGCCCTCACGTTGGGCACCAAAGGATGGCTCCTGATTTTATTATTCTTGTACAATTTCTCTGGCTTTTTATTGTAAGAAATACCTTCCTCTCCTCTGATTCAGTGGATCATGCTCCTGTGCTGCCGGGGCCCGTGCGACACTCCGGTGGCCCCAGATTTGCGCCCTGCGAGCCCCTGCGGGCTGCTGCTGGCGTGGGACGTCGCCGTCGTTTTCTGTGCACCTCCTCACCTTTTTTAACACCTTTTTAAAACGAGAAAATCCAGGCTCAAGCTCCCCTGTGCCTTCCCGACCTAGCCTGCCGTCAGCAGGGGGCCCGAGGAGCCTTGAGCCGCTCTAGTGGCGAGTGGCCTGTAGAAGCCGAGATCTGGGGCAAGGAACGCTCGTTCCTGGCGGCTTGTGAGGGCGTGGGTTTAGAGGGTCTGTGTGTGTGTGTGCGTGTGAATACACGTGTGCGCACGTCTATGCACAGACATCTGTATCCAGCTCTCGGCATAAAAGGGATGGGTTCGCACCGGAACCTCGCGCGCCGGTTCGGCATCCCGGCATTCGCTCTGCTGCTCCCTTCCCACACCGGGGCCCCCTTCCCCGGCAGCCAGGACCCGGGCTCGGCGACCCACCTCGGTTGCCTGTGTACCTGCGCAGCCCGAGGCGTCACAGAAGCCCGTTTCAGAATTGCTCGCCGAGCCCTCTGCGAACATGAGCTTAGCAGCTAGAGCTCAGGCTGTGCCCAAAGTTCTCTTGGTCCTCATTCTGTCGCCTCCAAACCCTTTAACCTGCCTGCACGTGGGCATTTACCTGGGCGAGGGCACCTGCCATCCCCCGGCTGCCTGCTGGGCATGAGTGTCACCTGAGCGCTCCTGAGGGGAGCGGCAGGCTGGCTCTCCGCCTGACAGGGCCCCCCAGGCACCTGGAGACCAAAAAGCGACTGACGAGCGGCAGAGGTGGGGCCCAGCCCGGCGGGCGCCTGCTGCGCCCTCCGTGACCGCCTCTCAGGCCGGCGGGCCACCCCCGTACAGACGGCACGGGGCCCGTGCGGGGCCGCTCACCGGGGCCCGGGCTGTCCTCTCTCTGCAGGCTTAGAAAGAGACAAGTTTGACAACAAGACGGTCACCTTTGAAGAGCACATCAAGGAGGAACACAACATGTGGCACTACCTGTGCTTCATCGTCCTGGTGAAGGTCAAGGACTCCACGGAGTACACGGGGCCTGAGAGCTACGTGGCGGAGATGATCAAGGTGAGCGCGCTGCCGGGGGCGGGGGCGGGGGCGGGGGCGGGGGCAGGGGCGGGCAGGCGGTGGAGCAGCAGCCTCTGCCGTGCGCTGAGCCCTCGCGGGCCCTGCCCTCCAGGCCTTGTGCGTCCCCTCGAGGGACCTTCAGAAGCAGCATGCGGGTGGTCCCGTCCTCGTTGTAAAGGAGGAAATGCAGGGGTTCGGAGAGCAGCGCGCGGCCCCGGGGCTGGGCTGTAACGAGCTCGCCCTCCGTGGCCTGGCATCCTCCCTGGGCCCGACCTCTCTTCCTGGCAACGGACGGGTTGGTCAGTTTGGTGGTTTGATGGTTCGGTGGTTCAGTTGGTGGTTTTTTGCCTTAAATAAAACCTGGTTTCTGAGGGGTGACTTTAGAAAACGACCACCCAGTACAGTCCAGCACGCTCGGTTCATGGTTTGGACCCGCCCGCCCGGCCGTGCCGGGGCACGCTGTGCTGGCCATCCGGGGTGGATCACATGACGCAGGACTTGGGGTCCCTGGGAGGGGGGCGCTGTTCTCGAGCAGGGCTCCTTGGCGGCAGCACGCGTGCACCGGGGGGCCCGGGACAGCGGTCCCTTCATACCTGCGGCTTCTGAACACCGTTGAAGGGTCGCTGGGGGTGGAGACAAGGCTAAGAACCGGACCCTGGGGGTAGAAGCCCACAGTCAGAGCCCAGCCCTGCCCCTTCCTGGCTACGTGACCCAGGGCACGCCGCGGGCTTCCTGACCTCAGTCACCGCCTGCCACCGGGTTAGCAGCGCCTCACACGTCCACTGGGTGGTAGGAAAGGGATGGGCCTGCGGGCGCCAGGGGCGCGGACACCCTAGGAGGGAGGGTCCGCAGGCCCGCGCAGGCAGACAAGTGGAGCAGCCAGCGCGGAAGCACAGGGCACACTGACACCAGCGCCCTTCCCGTACTCCGGGCCGTGCAAGGCACCTGTGGCTGCCGCCAAAGAAGGAAAGTCGGAACAGTGGGCATCGTGGCTCCACCAGTTCCTGCTGTGGGAAATTCCTGTTCTTACTCCTAAGTTTCATGGTTTGAAGCCTCCTTAAACCCTGAGGCAGGGCAGGGATGGCTCTTTCTGCGTGGAACCGGTCACAGATGGCGACTCCCGTGCACATTCAGGCCTCCCATCCCGCGTCCTCCCCAGGGCAGGGGCTTCTGGCGAGGGGGGGGCCCCGGGTTCTGGGTTAGCGTCTCTCTTGGTTACACTGGGACCGCCGGCCCGTCTGTCCCTGGACTGCAGGCGGCGCTGTGAACAGCCTGGCCCCTGGGGAGCCCAGCCTTCCCCAGGACGCCCAGTGCCTGACAGGCCCGGCCAGGGCTGTCCTTCCCGAGAGAGGCACCCACGGAGGGGCCCCGCTTCGCGCTGGCAGCGCAGAGCAGCGGGGCACGCCCCGGGTGCCCTGTCCCCAAGGGCGCTGGCGTTTCAGGGCTCCATGTCGCGTTTTGGTGGCAGGTAGCCCGTGTCTTACGCACACCTTTGTGAACCCTGAACTGCAGTGAGATGTCCGCGGTGACACAGTGCTCCGTGCCCTCTTGTAAGTCATTTCGGCCCGCCTGGCTCCCCTCCAGCGCCGGCCCAGGCGAGAATTCGTGCGAGCCTGTGGCGGTGACCTGATGGGCCACGGCGAGCGGGCGGGAAGTCCCTGCGTGTGGGGCAGAAGCTTCACCCAGCCGGCAGGCTGTGAGGGAGCAGACGCCGGGAGCCCGGCCCTCTGCAGCAGACGGGCGTGCTGAGGAGAGAGCCGGCCCTTAATGTGAAAAGCAGACTAAGTGACTCTTGAAAGTTAGAAAGCCAAGAAGCGTTAAGAGGGGAGGCTCATAAAAACCAGGCGAGAACCTAAGTGCAAGGGATCTGTTTAGCTCAGGACACAGATCTCACATCCGCACCTGCGAGCTGTGCCTTGTTGGCATGGCCACGTGGTCAGCGGTGGCTTTGGTGGCGGATGGGAGGCTCCTCACCAGGTGGCAGGCTCTCCCAATGTCTCAGGTGCTCTGGCTCATCCCCCAGGACGGCCAGGGAGCTGACCGGTGGGCACAGTAACCGGGCAGGCCCTGCTCCCACGGTGGCCCGAGGGGCCCGGAGGCGGCGCCGTCCCCGGGGGGGTCTGGGGATGACCAGCGCGGTGGTGGTTGGTCGGCACCCGCTGATGTAGGCGCGGGGCTGCGCGACCCCTCGGCACCCCTGCTGGGGCCCTGGAGGCAGCTCTGCTGCCATCTCGCAGACGGGACCCTACCGCCCAGGGCGGTCACCCGCAGGAAGTGCTGGAGCTAAGCTTCACACCCAGGCCTGCGGAGCCCGGCGCACGCCGGCTCCTCGTCCCGGCTGCCCTGCGCCTCTCCGACCCCCCCCTTGCCCCCCAGGGCCGATGGGCCCACCCTCAGCAGAGGGGAGGAGCGTGGGAACAGGAAGGGCTCCTCAGGAATGCGGGGGAGGGCGTGTTCCGTGGGGTGCAGTTCTCCCAGCTGCCGCCAGTGCCTCCACTCAGCACTCACCTCAAGGGCTGTGCTCTCGCTTACACTTGGAACAGAGGGACAGTGCCTTGGTGGCCTCATCTGGGAGGGTGCGGTGTCTGAGTTAAAGGGGAAAGACAGTTCACGAGAACCACAGCCAGACTTGGGCGTCCTCGCCCAGGTGACTCATGTGGATGGGAGTCTGTCCCGCCCCCGACGGTGCAGCACGAGCGCGACCAGCCCCCCATCCCGCAGCCTGGGGCTGACCTCCTCACGGGTGGCGGGCAGTGGGCGGCTTGCGCTCCCTCTCCATCCCCCCCACACACACCCCCCCACACACACACAGTTCCATTGCGGGTCTCCCAGCGTGGGCCAGCTGGCATTAATTAGGTCACCTGACCTCTCCAGAAACTAGTTGTCGAGGGACATGAAAGCAGAGGCACTCTTCCAGAGCACAGTGGTCGCCGTGGCGGCCCACGGGGTCCTCCCTTTCTCGTGGGAGGGCAGGTCCAGGAGACCAGCTTCCCGGAAAACGCTTTGCTGAGACCCCTCATCAGGAAAGCCTTTTGCCTGCACTCGCCCCCGCCCCGGGGGCTGGGGCGGGGGGCGGGTTTTGAGCACATGAACCACCAGCAAACCGTTGCCTGAGGGCACAGGGTAGGGCACCTCGGGCCTCTTACCTCGCTTATCTGTCTCCGATAAGGCAGACTCACAGCTGGGAAGCAGTGTGTGAACCAGGGGCAAGGTCACCGTGGGCGCTCAAGTCTGCGCGGTTGACCTCCTGTTTAAAAGGGGAGCTGGTCCAGGCCTGGCGCTTTCCCTGAGCTGCGCGAGAGCCTGGGGCCGTCCAGGCTGCAGACAGTGCTTTCCAAAGCGAGGACAGCGGCTCTCTGCCTTGGGAGCACGTGTGAAGGGGCGAGAGGGGCAACTTGGGACCGTCACAGAGACCCAGAGCGACGTGGGGGTCACAGTTGATAGCAGGGAGGCCCTGGACGTGTGCAGGGAGGGAAGGGGCGTGGCAGAGGCGACAGGAGAATGAACAGAAGCGTTCACACAGCCACTACGGCCTCTCAGGTCAGGACACAAGAACTGGAGGCCACGGCAGACAGGACTTCGGGGCGCAGGAGAGCAGGGCAGCGGGGCGCAGTCCGCAGGGCGTCCACCCAGCTCTCCTCCACCCAGCTCTCCTCCACCCCTCCTCCGCCCGGCCGCCTGCCTGCATCCCCCCACGCCGGACCAGCAGGGCCTGGCTGGGAGGCCATCGTGGAAATCCTCTGCGTCCGGGCAGACGTGCGGCAGTGAGCAGGGCTTTGCCTGCAGTTCCCGCAGGGACAGCTCCCCGTGTTCCCAGGAAGGAGGGTCGAGCTTTCATCGGCTCTCCTGCCTACCCTGGGAGGCCACGCCATAGTCACAGTGTCCCTGTAGCTCCGAAAGCCCTTCTCTGTGAGCGAGGACACAGCCCGGCTGCCCTCTGACACGACTCCCAGAATGCTTCTGAAGTTGGCCGGCACCGGGGCAGAGTTCAAGAGCAGGCGCGCGGGAGGGTGAGAAGGGGTCTGGCCCAGTTTCTCGGCGGCTGGAAACAGCGTGTCGGCGCCGCCAGCCTGGCCTCCCAGCCAGCGGGTGTGCTCCCGCCCCACCCTGTGCACTTGAGCTTGGGTCTGCGTCAGTGGCAGCTGCACAGAGCAGCTGCCAAGCCCGAGCCCCCCCTCCCCCGCCCAGGCCCCCCGCACACTCTGCCCTCTGGTCTGGAAGGTATGAGGTCACCCGCCTGCTGCACCCTGCGCAGGCGGCCTCCTTTATCACGCGGCACTCGGCCCGCGCCCTCAGCTCTCCGGTTACCCCAAGTCTGACCCGCGTGGGGGATGGGCTAGGCACTGTCACCACGAGTGGATCACAGCCATGATCTGCCTGAAGGGAGCTGACCCCACAACGGCGCAGGGCACGCCCGCAGCCCCCACGCGTGGCCCCCGAGCCCGTGCACGACACCTGTGCTGCAGGTGAAGGTGGGGCTCGCGCCCGACAGTCCCCCACTGAGTCCCCACCGCGTCTCGGGACGAGGTTGGCGCTTGCTGCGTGCGCACGGGAGACGGTGGCACATCACCCGCCCCGCCCCCCGCCCCCAGGCCCCCTGTGGCCCCGAGGCCTCGACACCGTCGGTCCCTCTTCACTGTCAGCAGGGGCCAGGTCGCCCAGAGCCAGGCCACGGTGCCCCAGGCGACTGAGCGGTGTGGGGCCGGCCTGGACAGAAACGCTGTCAGCCGGACGGCGCCGGGTCCTCGTCGAGCGCCCACGGCCAGGACTCTGGCGGCCCTGCCTCTTCAGAGCGGAGCCCGCCTGCATGTCCCTCGGGAACGCGAGCACGAGGGAAGCCGTTGGTTTTAGCCGGAGTCGTTGGCATCACAGCCACTCAGGCGGACGAGCCCTCGGTGCCTCCTTGCAGCACCGCAGCGCCCCCCGCAGAACACCAGGAGCTGGGCCCCGGGGCCTCGGGTGCCGTCGCTGGCTCTGCGTCCACAAAGCCACTCTCCCCAGGCTGGTTGGCGCTCAGGGGCCTGAGAGGGCCCGTGCCCGGGGCAGGGGCGCGGGCGTGGGAGGGAGACCTGTGGGAAGAGGCCGGGGCGCCTTCAGGGTCCGAGTCCGGGGCGGTCCGTCCCAGGGGGCTGGGAAGGGACTGACGAATCAGAGCAAGAGGTCAAGCTGTGGACCCTTCTCGCAGCCCCCGTCACGCCAGTGTCGTGTTGGGGGCCTTCCCCTCAACTCTTACTGAGGTTGTACGGATGGTGACAAAGGTGACATCTTCCTGTCACACAGGTGGCCTCGGCAGGGCTGACCTTCAGTAAAGCCATTTTGGTCAAAAAGATGTTTTCCAACACACAGACCCACGGGTGATGGACCCTGTTTGGCGGGATGTTGTGTGTGCGGAGCGCTTGGTAGGGAGCAGACGTGTGCGTGTGTGAACACGCGTGTGTTCAACGATGAAGGCCAAGGGTTTTCCCCTGAACCAAGGATGAAGGACTTCCAACAGCTGTTTAAATAGGCTTAAGCAAACAAACAAAAATTATAAAGGTAGTAAGAGCTCAAAGTTTAAAACTTGTAAGATCAAGAAAGGCATAGAACAAACCAGTAGAAATGGCTAAAGTACCATAAACAGCCTTGGGGGGCGTTCGGTCGGTCTCCTGGCCCAGTGACGGCACAGGGGAAGTTGCCTCACCCTGGCCGCGAGCCAGCTGACGGGAGGGCGGGTGGTGACGGGTCCTTATCAGGGATCTCCAGGGCCCGCCCTTGGCCCCTCAGGTCACCAGCCCCACCTTCCCCTTCTCTGTGACCTCTGCGACCTTCGCCGCCTCCCCCGGCAGCCAGGACGTACCTGTCTCCTTCTCACGGCCCCAGAGGGCCCAGGAGTCCGTCCCCTGGTCCCAGGGGACTTGGGCACTGGCCTTGTGTTTCATCAGACCTGGGCGCAGCCCTCCCTGCGGCCTGGTGGCCCTGTGACAGGCATCGCCCAAGAGCAGCTAGTTGTTCCCGAGCCCGGGGAGGGCGCGTGGCCCCTAGCGCGTATGCGGATTATACAGCGTGGCCAGTTCGGGTCCGGGCATCCCGAGCTCACGGAAACAGACATCCTGACACCCACGCTGGGGAGCAGCTGTGCCGCACATAAAGTAATCTAGAAGCTGGCCGTACAGGACTCAGCGCCCAGGCGGCAGGCTGCCCCCAGGCCGGCTCTGTCACCAGGCCGGTGGCACGGACCTGGCGCTTCGGCACAACGCTTGCCACGCCGCGGCCTCTCTCACAGCTGTCTGACCCCGAAGGAAATGGGCCCAGGCGAGCCGCTGGCTCCTTCCCCGTTCCCCATCCCCCAGACACGGTGGGTGCCGGACAGGAACCCTCGGCACCTGACTCTGGCCCGCCGTCCCTCCCGCAGACATCGAAGCGACTGAGCTGTGGGGGCGTTGGGTCGCCGTGCTTTGGAGCAGGAAACACTGCGTCCTAGACTTCGGGGCTGGCCAGTTGGTTCCAGGTGTGGGATCAGTTCTTTTAATTACTGGACTATTTTTTACAGCAGTTGCAGGTCTAGGTTAGAGTGAGGGGTTCCCATGCTCTCCTTCCCCCCATTTCCATATTAACTCTTTGTATTAACACCCCTGCAGTAGCTGAGGAGGCAGCGCAGGTACATTATTACCAACTGAAGGCCACCGTTTACCTTCCGGTTCGCGCTTGGTGGTGAAAGCACAGGGCAGCATTACAGCCGCAGGGGGCCCGCGCCCCGGCCCTGGGAACCCTCGGCCCCGGGCCTCACCACCGCCCCCACCCCGATCTGTGGGCGGCGTCCATGGGCAGCGCGATCGCTGTCGCCACGCCTCGCCCGGAGCAGGGGCACCGGGCTGGGCCCCCCTTCGCTGTGATGGTAGAAAGGGGGCTCAGAAGGCTGCTCTGCCTCGGCAGCGCGAACAGTCGCCCAAACTCACACAGGGGCACGTGGCTTACGGTCTGTCTTCTCCCTGCGTCTGAGATGCGAGAGGTTGCCTCAGCCCCTCCCCTGCCTCCTCAAGGCCCTTTCTGGGGGGCTGGACCCACGGGGAGGCCAAGAATCTGTCTCCAGCCCCCTCCCCCGCCCCCGCACTCCTGTCGCCTAAGTGTCCCCAGGCATTCCGGAAAAATCCACTTTGTCATCTTGCTTGGTGAGATAAGTAGAAATGCAGTTGCCATTTGAGTTGAAAGGACAGAGTTTGCCTTCTGGAATTTTCCCAGGGGGGATTCTGAAGGGCAGAGGGGCAGTAGGTCCATTCTTCCCCATCCCTCTCCTTTCCGGACACTTTACCCTCACCCCTCCCCGTCCCGCCGCCACCCCCCCACCCCCCACCACAGAAACTCTCTGTTCTCTAGTCCAGCCATGGGAGGGCACCGGATTCAGCCATGAGTGTTTGCTGTTTACACGGTAAACAGAACGCTGCCCCCGAGACTGCTGTCTGAGTCCGGACTGATCACCTGGGTCCTCTTTCTCAGAACAGCCTCTGCAGTTGAACCTGGGAAGAAAACCCCGCTTCTCAGAATGATTAGCATTTGCATCACACAGTCCAACTTCCTCTCCTCCTCCTCCTCCTCCTCCTCCTCCTCTGCCTCCTCCTCTGCCTCCTCCTCTGCCTCGCACGCTGCACGCCGAGGCTCCCTCCCTCCCTCTTTCCAGTCAAGGACACTTGAAGAGGTCAGTGCCGCCCCCGTGTCTAAGCCTGCAGTGTTTGCCCTTGCAGGGACTTTTCCCACTCTACCTAGAAAAGAACTAACCAGAACTGTAGACTTGTGGTCAGCCGCTTCCGGCTGTGGCTGCTGTCCCTGCGCGCGCCGATGAGGAAGCCGCTGTGCAGGGAACGGCTGGAGGGCAAGGGCAGGGCAGGCAGACAGTGCCTAATGTCATCGGTATGCGAGCTGCCAGCCGCCAAGAGCCAGGAGCGCGGGGACAGGCGGAGGGGCGGCTCAGGCCCTGGGGACACATGCGGCCCCCAGCTGCTCTGGAACGGGCCGCCGCCGCCCCCACCCTCCCAACCCCCAGATGAGTTCGCGTGTAAACAGAGTGTCCCCGTTGAACATGACTTTCTCAGAAATACGGTGGGAGCCAAGACACAGGCGTTTTTGATCTTGAATAGACATGAAGGCAGGGTCCTGCGAACCCTCGCAGACCCGCAGACGATGGCTGGCTGGCGGGGAGCCGGGGTGACGGGCACCCTGGGTCCTTCAGCCTGAAACAGGCTGGCGTGGGTGTCAGTCTGGGCCGAGCAGACAGACGGTGGATGCGGCGGTCTCGGGCCGCCCCTGCGCCCGGCCCTGGGTGGTCTCCCCGTGCTGGCCGGGAGGTTTGGGCTCCATGCAGGCCCGCGTGGAGGCAGAGGGGACAGCCTGGCCGGAATGGCTCGTTAACCTAAACTACCGGGTGCTCCTTGGGCATTTGAGATCTGACTTCATAGCCCAGAGTGACTGATTATCATACCGGCGACACCCAGGGCCTGGGGTTGGGTCCCTGCTCCCCGGCTCGAGGCGCACGTAGTCAGTGCCCCTGCAGCTGCACTGGTTTGTGTGGTTTGGGGTGAGCGCCCTCCGCCCCCGCCAGCCCTTCAGTTCGGTGTTTAGTTGGAGGAAGGCAAGGAAAGGAGCCGTGGGCGGCCTCTAGGCCGGGAAGCGCTGAAGGAAGGGAGGGGGGTGGCTGAGGATCGGGCCAGTGGCCCCAAATGGCCGCAGAGGCACGCAGGACATTTCTTTAGAAGCTTGTGTTTTATCTTTAAAATGGGATTCCATGTCAGGCATCTTTTCCGTTGAATCCAAGAATCCTTTCCCGCGTCTACTGTGGACTCTGGTGGGCATCGTAAGCGGCAGCAGCATCCTTTCCCCAGGCCCCCGCTGTGGCACCCTGCCTGTGGAAGCACAGGTGGAAGTAAACAGGGTGGGCGTGGGTCCCCTGAGCGCCGAGGCCAGGGCGCGGGTGCCCGTAGCAGAGCCCTCAGGCCGTGGGCCCGTGCCGCAGGCTCGGGGGGCCCCCCAGTCCGGAGGTAGGGCTGCAGGGCCTGCCCACCAGCACTGGCCTGGCACTGAGGCGCCCGGGGCGGGGCCTGGGCCTGGGCCTGGGCCTGCTCCGCCTCCGCCCTCAGCACAGAGCCCTGTGCAGGGCCCAGGGACAGTCCCTGCTCCGTCGGCGGGCGGATGGAGCCTGTGCGTTCCGCGTTTGCCCGGAGGCCTTCCTGACGTCCTCGCTTGGGAGCCCAGAGAGCGCAAGGTGCGGCGGGGGGGGGGCGCTGAAGGAGGCGGGGCTCTGCCGCAGGAAACCCTCCCTCGGCTTGTAGCCCGTGCCCACTCGCTGTCGGAATGAGGGACAGACACTGCCCTGACCGTAAGCTCCGGGCAGGCCCTGGGCCCGCATTCCGCACTCTCCTGGAGGCCCCGCTACCCTGCACGCTGCTTGCAGACCTGTGTTTTCTATTTTTACAGAAGGTTTGCTGAGCGCGTGAGCGTTCGGGGGCTCTGAGGGCCAGGTATCGGGTGAATTCTGCCATTTCAGGCGGCTCGTTAGCGTGCCGGGGGTAATCGGCCTCTGGCGAGTCCCAGCCACTGGCTGGGGCAGTGAGCGGTCACCCTCTCCACAGATCAGCCCCTTCTGTCTCTCCCTGCGCCACCCCCACCCGGCCACATCCAGGCCATCCACTCGGGCGCGTCTGTCCCATCAGGGCCCCGTGCCCGCTGGGCACCCCCCCACCCAAGGAACCCCACCGTCTGAGCCACCCCGCCCCGCCCCGCGGGCTCTTGTCTCCGCGTGCAGCGTCTCCTCGCTGAGCCCGCCCCGCTCGGTGCCCACAGTACCATCTTGTCCTCTGTGGCCGAGGGCTGACCGCCCCTCGGCGCAGGCCTCCAGGAAGGGGACCCGGCCAGGCCATCCCTGGCATCACCACTCACGCCGACCCTCCTCTCCCCGCACCGCGGGACCGTGTGCCCGCCTGGGTCCCTCCTTAGTCTCCTCTCCTTAACGGAAGTGCAGGCGCTTCGAGGGCTGAGGACTCCCAGCTACTTACCCCCGAAACGGCGCCTGGGACGCAGTGGCTGCTGCGTGCGGCACCTGCTGTGCCCGTTGCCCCAAGCACGCAGTGCCCCTAGGGTGTTTGGGAGATGTGTTACATTTCCTTATATATTTTCTTGTAAGAAAGCTAACAGTGCTTATACTCCGATTTAAATATAAAGAACTAAAATACCTCCCGCCTCTCGGAAGAGAACTGAGCTGGGGAAGAGGCCACCGTTGGGTGGGGGGTGGGGGGACTCAGCCTTGAGCCACGTGGGTGCCCGGCAGTGAGCCCATCGGCAGGTGAGCGGCAGGCTTCACTTCCCGCGGGGGGCGGGGGGGCTGCCTGGGCCTTTCTTGCACCGACTGGCGGCCCCCAGCAGCTCTGCAGGCAGGAGACAGCGAGGACGGGACGGGCGTCCGTGACCTCACGGAGCGGGCGCCGACCGGGAGGCCAGTCCCCACATTCGGCCTCCCACAGCCCCACCGTGACCCCCACTCACACTCCGGGGACCCAGAGCGTTCGGGGCCTTAACCTTCCCTCCGTCCAGAATGTGGGCAAGAAGTACAATGCTTTTAAAAGCACACAGCACAGAGCGAGGTGTCGCGAGTAGTCAGGGTCGGAGGTGCCAGCGGAAGGCAGCTGCCGGGGGGAGCGTGTCCGATGGCAGCAAGCGTCGCTTGGGGGTCGAAGAGGGAGTTCGGGGGAGGGGAGCAGTGATGGCCCGCACGGATGCCACCAAGCCATGCGCCTAAAAGTGACGAAAACAGTAGCTTTTGTTACATGTATTTTACCACCGTTGTACAAGCCAGGCCCTGTCAGCCTTGTCCTTTGCGAAGTTCAGGCGGCCCGGGGCAGCGTTCGTGTTTGCAGATCAGGAATCGTGGTTAAAATTAGCCTGCTTTTCCCCTGCATTTAACTGTAAAGTGACTGCTAAGAATTAGGAGCGTTTAATCATATGCATTTGAAAAGGTATTGACTAGGCGGTTTGAAAAGCACTGTCCTGTGGTTCTGTCACAGACAGACGGAGCCCAGTGAGAGACCCAGTGGGGCGCGGGGGGACCGCCTTTGGTGTCCCGACCCCTGGGCGTGACCCCGCTTTTCTCTCGCGCGGCTGTAGGAGAGGAACCTCGACTGGTTCCCCCGGATGAGAGCCATGTCCCTGGTCAGCAGCGACTCGGAGGGAGAGCAGAACGAGCTGAGGAGCCTGCAGGAGAAGCTGGAGTCCACCATGAAGCTGGTCACGAACCTCTCCGGCCAGCTGTCCGAGCTGAAGGACCAGGTAGAGGGACACCCCGCCTGCGCGCGTGGGCCCCCTGATGTGATGAGGGAAAGGCAGCTGTGCTCACAGCGAAACGGTGGCTTTTCTGCCCGTGGGTAGCAAAGGGACCAAGCACCAGGGGAGAGACGCAGTCAGTGCGGCAGCGTCCCCTCGCCGCCCTGTACGGGGGAGCCCGCAGCCCCGAGGCGGCGGCCGTAGAGGACACACGTGAGAGCCCCTCTCACCAGCTCCCGGGCAGAGTACAGCCATTTCTGGTGCTTCTTCCCGGCCCCCAGATCCATCGACCCTTCCCCCAGGACGTTTCAGTCCAGACTCGGGGACAGACTGCAGCTGTGGTCCAGCCGTTGGCCCATTCCTCCCGGAGTGGTCACCACATGGTCCAGGCGCACTGCCAGGGCCGGGAAGGACGGCGGGGTCGTGCGGGCTCGTCCCGGCTGTCAGGGAGCTCGGGGTCTGCTGGCAGGTGCCCAGCTGCTGCCTGTCTGCGAGATCGCGCTCTGCCCCTGGTGGGAGAGGGTAGGTTTGCCCCAAACCCTGCGTCCTCGCTCCCCCCTCCCGGCCACCTGCAGATGCGCAGGCACAGTCTCCAGGTAGTTACCTGGCAACAGGCCGCAGCCGTGTGTCAGGGGCTGGCAGGCACCCTGTGGGGTGAGCAGGCGCTCTGCCGCAGCCGCAGGGGGCTCGGTCGTCAGCTCCGCAGGCAAGATGACTGGTTTTGCCCAGCACCGTGGTCAGGCAGGGCCGGACCGCAGGAAGTACAAAGCCCACCCGCGGGTGCTTCCCGCCTCCCAGGCGCCAAGGCAAGTGGGGACACATCAAGAGTCAGCTCTTCCTGGGGACAGCTCGCAGAGCACGTTTAACAGCCTCGCCTGGAGCCCGTTTCCTTTCCAACTATGGTATTCTGGCCTCGCGCCGCTTTCCTTCGCGTGTACTGAGACGCGCGTAAAAGCCAGCGCCCACAGAGCCGGGCCCCACGGAGGCTGCCCGGGCCCCACGGAGGCTGCCCGGGCCCCACGGAGGCTGCCCAGGCCCTGAGCTCGGTGGCCGCCTCCAGAGCCAGTGGAGGAAGCAGAACTGCCCGACAGCGCTCTGACCGGACCCCCTGCTCGCTGCCGTGCAGACGTGCGGCCCTCCTGTGCCGCCCCATGGGACAAACAGACTCCGGGGCACGCTGCCGGCTGCCCCCCGCCCCGCGCCCGTGTGCCCTGGAGAGCGAGGCGCACCCCGACATGCCTGGCCGCGCCTTCGTTACCGCCTTCGCCGTCGGAGAGGGCCGCGGCTCCCGGCATCTCCGTTAAATCAGATGCGTTCAGATGCCGGAAGATCTCACCAAAAGCGGCAGAGCCCGGCCATGGGTGGGGGGGCCCCATTGGGCTGTCCGAGAAGCGGGCAGCCCTCCATGTGTCTGGAACACCTTATGCGGGCGTCCTGGGGGTGACCCCAGGCAGCTCCCTCCACGGCCTGTCCACGCTAAGGACCCGCGTTGAGAATCGCTCGCGGCGGGTGATTCTGAAGCTGCTTGACGTGCACCTTGCAAGCCCGCGAGCCTGGTCACGGGGGGAGTCAAGCTGAGGAGGCAGCAGAGAGCCCCACAGGGGCAGGGGGCCCCGGGAGCGCGGGTGCGTCCCCCCTGAGCCCCGTCTCACGGTGGGGGCGCCGATACACCGGGGGGCCGTGCCCCCGGGCCCTCAGCCTCGGCCCAGTTCTCGGCGGCGGGGGGCGGGGGGTGTTTTCATTTTTACTTCCTTTGCTTTTCACGGTTGAAAGATAAGAGTTGTGCGCTGTTTGCCTTTTGTGGTTGACTGTTTAAATTCTTAGTCATTTTCTCTAAAAGTTTAAATTCTTAGTCACTTTTTCTAAAAGAGCCTTAAAGTCTCAGAACTCCATCATGCACTTAAACGTCAGGGAAGAACCACATCTCTGTTTCCACAGCTGAGCACAGTACAGGGTTGGCATTTTTAACATCCAAGGTGGAATCGTGTCTTTTACGCCAAAATGTGGGCTTAAGCAAAATACGAAAAACTTGACTACACGTGGACTTGGGTTCACTAAGTGACGCTAAAACCAGTGTGGTTTAAATGGCTTGGTCTCCCCCTTCTACATTTTTGTTTCAAAGTCGACAGTTAGAACTGCTCCTCAGAAATCCTGTCCCTTGTGAACGAATTTGAAACAGAACCATTTTTTCTCGGAAGATATTAGAGGCTAAAAAGACGGAGGAGGATGTCAGTAACACGTTCCCCGGGGCTCTTTCGGGACCCGGCTCCGGGCCGTCTCCGGCGTAGCTGCCTTCCTGGGGGAGACGGCTTCTTCCAAAAGGAAGTAGTCAACGTTTTCCTTTGGTTACATAACCAACCTTTAATGAACTTATTTGAGAATCAACCTATCGACAAGCTTTGAAGTTGATTGAATTCGGTGGGTGACGATCACAGATAACTTACGTCGTTCCACATTAAAAGCCATGCCTGTCACGGTACACGTGCCACTGGCCCCTCCGCAGTGGCTGTGAGGATCCCTGCCGTCGGGAGGGAAAACTCCGAATTAAAAAATAAACCCCCCCGAGCGATTAATGAGCAGGAACTCGGGTAGAGGCTTTTGAGGCAGCTCTGAAAGTACGCCCTTCACCGGCGAGTGCCGGAAAACGCAGAACTGCCTCATTGCTTCGCTGTCTTTCTGGATCTGGTCCAAAAACCAGCGTAATGGGACAGCGACGGCTGAAGGGCGCCCGCGTCGGTTCTCACCTGTGCTGTTGGCGACTCTGCTGGTGGCTTTCTTAAAGTATCCATGGGACGAGAAGCAGCGTCTATCAAGGGTGCTGGCGGAACCCCAGTTAGCAGCGTCACCGTCGCTGCCACCGCCAAGCATGGCTGATTGGACCTGCTGTCCAGAGTGTCGCCTAATGAGGCCTCTTGTCTTGAAGCTCCCGCACCCCCGAGAGAGTCTGAACCCTGACTGTGACCTTCCCTTCCGACGCCACGGCGGGGGCCGCGGTACGGGCTTCAGTGCGCCGGCCTGCTCTCTTCACAGTGCAGGAGAGCCCGCGGGGAGAAGGATGGGACCGGCTCCCTGGAGGACAGCGGCCCTTGCGTTTAGGGATACAGGGAGTGCTAGCATGTCGCAGCCGTCGGCATCTTTCATGCCTGGGACGGGAAAGGGGGACCATCTCGTTAACACTAACTGTGGAAGGCGGGAGGGAGGGGAGGGAGAATAACCGCCCAGAGTAGGAAGCAAAGCTGTGGACCTTACCTGGTGTCTGTCGCTCACTCGGGGCTAGAACCACAGCAGAGGGGTCTGGAAGCACCTGCCCTCAGGGGCCCACAGTCCAGCAGGGAGGACGAGGACCGCTGCCACTGTGCGGTGGCAGGGAAAGCTCAGGGACCCAGGCACGAGCCCAGGCCCCCGCAGCACAGAGCAGGCGGCCCTAGGGTCCTGCCAAGCCCCGGAGCGCTGCGGGGCAGCACCCCCATCCTACAAGCAGGGGCTTCGGGCGGGTGGAGCACGGCAGGGCGTCGCGGGGAAGGGGCCGGCCGCGCAGGGGCATGGCCGCATTCGTCCCACGTCAGTGAGGTGCCGCCTCTGCCGACCTGTGACAGTGCTGCCGGGGGAGGCCCCTCTGTTCATCAAAGGCTGGTCCCTCCCGGAGGACCCGCGAGAGGCCAGCTGCTGTGCCGGGCTCGGCGCTTCATGAAAAGCCTTGGTGACAGCTGCCTTTTGGAAATAGTTGACTCCTTGGAAAACTTCTAAATGGTAACAGAAGGCATCTCAAATGTGCCTAAAAATAGCAGTTTTCTTATCAAAGTGCTATGTTTTATATAAGAAAAAGAAATGCCCGCTTTAAAGTTGACCCAGGTAAGTTGTTCTTGTTTTATGTTTTCTCAGGATATTTTGTACCAAACACTAGTCCAAGCAAAGACTAAGGTTTAAGCATTTACTACGGGACAGTCAGTCACTGTCCTGAGGAACGGACACACGGCCCCTCGTCGTCCGCCGGACTGAGCAGGGGGGAGGCGGCCTTTGCCAGGTCCAGTGACGTCAGACCCTCAGGAAGTAGGTCTGTCTGGGTCCAAAGCGCTTGTCCTTTGCGCTGCTCCACGCCAGTGCCGCCCTGACTTCAGGAAACCGAGTCTGGAGCAGGCCCCCCGGCTGCTTGTAGACAACTTCACCTACCATGTATTTCATGTGGCCTTTTTTATCTTAACTTAAATGCCCAGCACCCAATCCAGGGCTAGGGCCAGCGGGGCTCAGGAAGATGTTAACATGGAGAATTCATCGTGCCCCGCGTACCTGGGACAGACCCAGACACCCGCGCATGAGGGCTGGCGTCAGTCAGCAGGCGAGCAACCAGACAGCTCTTGTTCTGCATGTTGAGGGTGCTTTCGTTGAGCGTTTTAGGAAGTATCCTGCCTGACTTTCCACTGTCCTCTGTGGAAGCCAGAGCGGGACCCACGATTGATCAGTCTGGAGTCTCAGACACATGAGGACACCCCTTATCTTCCTAGACATGCTTCATGGTGGTTTTCCCTCAAACCAACTCTCCTAGAGCCCTTAGAGCAGGGACTGGGGACCCTGCGGACCAGGAACTCGTCCCTTGCCGGCCTGGGGTTGCAGACACGCTGCTGATCTTGAGAGCCTGCTGTCGCTCCGGTAGAAAGCCGCCAGCTCCCAGTGTGTCTCGATGTCCTTTGGAAATGATGGCGGGAAACACTTGAGACTCTGTGCTCTGAATGTCTTTTGTTTCTTTATGAAACAAGGAGCTAGTGACCCCTCTGGATGCCACGTTGCATAACGAGGTCACAGAATTCCCCACTCGGCCAAGGAAGACGTCCTTTCTGAAGCCGTCTGTGTTGGGTGGGGTGACGGAACACTCTAATTTGTAGAAAGTGGGTTTCAGTGCAAACCATAACCACAGAGGTAAATCCATGGTTCAGTGTGTGCTTTGACGTACAGGAAGTGTCTGGGGCTAATGATGAAACTTTTTAACTTTCCAGATGACAGAACAAAGGAAGCAGAAGCAGAGAATCGGCCTGCTAGGACACCCTCCTCACATGAACGCCAACCCGCAGCAGCCAGCATGAGCGGCCCAACGCAAGGGGCGCGTCGGCCTTTCCAGTAGTGCGAGCGCCGGCGTGGCGGTGAGCTCTGCCCCGCCCGCGGAGGTTCCGGTGTGCTTAGTACATGTGTAAATACTCGGTTTTATACTGTATGTATATGATTGCTACCCTAAAGGTCTGGATATATGTATTGTAACTAGAATTGTTGGCATGGATGAAATCTCATTTGTGCCAAAGATATTAAACATGCCTTTTTTGGAAGGACTAAAGAAAGCACCTGATTTGCACTTGAACCAGATTATAGATTTAAAACTATATGACATGTATTTTGTATTTAAAACTAGGATAGCCAGTATTTATGTTGTTTTTGTTTTTGTTTTTTTAATAAAACTGTGCAATACGGATTATGCACTCACAATAAACCTGTAGCTCCTGGGTGTCCTCAGGCGCGGCCCCTGCGGGGCCGGGGTGTTGAGGCTGCGTTGCAAGGGGTTAAGTAGCAAATGCCGCCGCTGCCGGAGCCCCAGCAGCAAGAGCGAGGCCCTCCCCCAGCCCCCGGCGCCCGGCTGTGCTGTGCAGCCCTGCGGCGGCGCCGCCTTCCGGGGCTGGGGGTGCCCGTGCCTCTCTCGCTGCCACGGCCCTCCCGGTCTCCCCGGCGCCCGTCAGCAGTCATTGTTAAGAAGAACAACTTTAGCTTCCAAGATACTTCTAAGCTTCTGAATTGATCGTTCAAACTATTTCTTTGAGTAAGAGCTAAATTTGAGGCTCAGGCTTTAACTTGTGGCATTGATGAACGTCGTCAAGCGAGCGCGCTCTGCGGCGCTCGGGGTGAAGGCGTGCCGCTGGCCCATCGGCCTCGTCTCCTGGGGGGGCTTTGGCATTGCTCTGTCAAATAAATGATCGAGGGTCTCTAGATGATCTAGTCCAAGCAGTAGAGTTGGCATTTGTCTTCGTATGAACCAACGTGCTCCGGTAGCGATGAAGTATTAATTTATAATCCATGTAAAGATGGAATGCGGCCTGGTCCGCGAGAACTCTGCATTGAACACTGACATGCTGTTCTTGTGAAAGAGCCACGTTTCAGTTGTCTTTGTCACATGATTTCTTGTGCTGATGGATGGAAAAAGTGTGAAAGGAAACTTGTATACCTGTTGCTTAGTTTTGTACGTGGAGCTCCTTTTCCAAGAGAATCTCTCTGCCAAAAAAAAGTTTAAAAATGTATTGAAAGCAGAGTTCCAAAATGAGTCGAGTCTGTAAATGCATATATAAAAATAAATATTTAATAAATGATGCAGAACCATCCAGAGTGACTGGTAGCTTTTGCTTGGGCGTCGCTTGGTGTGTTGACAGCTAATCCAGTTGCATGTTTTCTCTGGGCCACTGAAAAGTGCAACTGGTTTGGTGGCCAGGTGACTTCCTGATTCGTGCCAGCACCCGGGAGGACATGACCAATGCCCGGTGCCTCAGTGGAGGGCTCCCTCACTCCTAGAGACGTGTGATCGCTCCCAGCGTCACGGGCGCCATGCGCAGGCGGGTCAGGCTCCGGGGCACCTCTTGCAGCGGCTGGAACCCGAGGTGCCTTTTGTTTGTAGTCAGTGGCCAGGGTCCTTCTGCAAGACTCAGGGAGCTTGTACCGAGCTAACGCTTCCACCAGAGGGAGAAGGGCCTGTCCCTTCAGGAGGCCACATTTGCCCAGGGTGTCCCTTCTCACACCAATGCCGCAGGGCATTGGTAAATAATGATCACCCGCCTGATGCTGGGAACTAGGTCACGATTAAATTCCAGTGCGGTGGCGAGTTTCATAACCAGCACTTTGACAGTGTAAATGTAGTAACTTAAAAAAGGGAGCGAATGCTTTCCCCATCGGTGCACCATTTCTGCCCAGAACCTTCACAGCCAGGCGTGCCCGGGGCAGAGCCACCCTCACGGCCCAGCCACACGGCGGTCCACACGGACCACAGGACTCGCTCGGTCCCGGCCTCCCTCTGACCCCCGGCTGCCCGGTGCGACGTGGGGCTCAGCGCTCTGTCCCCAGGCCCGTCTGGTTCCCCAGGAAGCTCTGTGTGGACACGCGCAGGTGGCCGCTATGACAGGTTGGCTGTGTCTCACTTGAATCCTGTCACTGAAGATACAAATCCCCGTGCAGTAGGCCAGCGCGCATGACGGCCACCCCACGCGCTGACGGGTGGAGGGTCCCCACCCGAAGGGCTGGGGCCTCCACACACAGCCCGGAAAACCGAAGCAGGAAACGTGAACTTGAAGCCCCTGCAGCCTGCAACATGGCACTGTGACTTCGGCTCTCTCCACACGTGGCCTTTAAGCATGCCTGCTTCGGGGACCGAGGTCCACATCACTGCAGAGTCACCCCCCACCCCCGCCATGAAGAATTCCTGCTAGGAGCACAATTCTGGTTGTGCTCTGGTTGACTTCAAGTCCTTAATTATAAAAGTTGGCTGTTGCGCCAGGTCAAAGTTCAAGGTTTTGCCAATTTCCTTAACGAAATCATTTGTTAAATCAAAGAGTCTGGGAGATCCCATTCCACTTTTCCAACATGTAGTGTCTTGCCCTTTGCTGTGTCCGTCCCTAAAACTGTGCAATGATAACCCCTTGTCCTCTGCAGATAAAGCTCCACTCCGTCGCTTGGGTCCCCGATCCCTGACGCCCCACCCTGCGCAGGGCTCAGCCCCCACACGCACACACTAAATACAGCTCCTGTTTCACCCTTTAACACTCTGGCTCATGGCCCTTGTTCGTCGCTCCTCATTCCTCCAGTTCTGACTCGGCGGTTCTTTCTGAAAACGGAGGGCTCGATTGTGCTGCGCCTGCCGGCGAAAATGCCCTGGGACAGAACCGGGGGCCAGCCCGCAGCTCCGCCTGCGGCCGCGGCTCCAGCCACCTCCCTGGCCCGCCGCGGCGGCGGCCGCCGGGTCTTCACAGGGGAGGAAGGAGTTACCCCCTCTGCGGCTCAGCTCTGGGCCCGCCTCAGGCAAGGACGGGAAACAGCCGCAGGGTTTCTGATCTGGGCACGCCTCGGAGCCCTTGTGGCTTCCTGCCGACCACCGACCACCACAGCAAAGCAAGCCGTTGCTGGTGGGGGCGCGGCCTCGAGGCTGTGAAAACGCGGCAGCTGTGATGCAGGATGAAGCAGAGCGCGTGCGAGAGGACAGGCCGGGCCTGCAGCTGTTTTCAGGCTGACCCTGGGACAGGAGTCTGGCTTCTGCAGAGGCAGCAAGTCGCAGACGTAAAACACGAAAGGGCAGAACGACGTTCTTACAGAAGGAGGGTTAGTTTGCGCTAAAGTGCTGTTTATACAGATTTTAGAAACAAAGTACGTGCCTTAAAGAAGGCCTGGACTGTAGACAACTTTAGATGCCACCATCACATGAGGCAGCCTCTCGTGACAGAAGGCTCCTGCTGAAGGCTTTGGCACTGGCTCGGGCTCCCAACCACCGAGCAGAGTGAAACTCTACAGATGGGAAATGGAGCCTGGGAGACACAAGGAATCTCCGCCGAGGACCTGGCTGCGGCCTCCACAGGCCTCCCCTGACCTGGTTGAGTGCCCCGGGACCCCCTCCAGCTGCCGCCTCCTGCCCGGGAAAGGGCCAGGGCGCCCGACCCCACGTGTCTCCTCCCAGGGCTCATGCAGAGCTGTAGCGGGTCCTGCAATGCACATGGGTTTGCTTTTCCTTTCAAGTCTCTTTCCTAAGAGGACCCACAAATTGGAAAGCTTTGCATCTAGACACTTGGTCACGACCAAAAACTCTGGCAGAGACGGGCTCCTCGGACCCCCGTGGCGCAGCGTCGAGGCCCACCCAAACGCTTGTCGCGGCGCTGTGGGCTCCGAGAGGAGCCTGTTCTCCAGCTGAAAATCCCGCCCCGGGGGATGTTTATTAGCAAACTCTGCTTTGCGCCCCTTATACTGATCATTTGTTAACAATCGACTAGAATGTTGGAAACCCCCATAAAGATTTCGATTTTACAGAAAGTACCCAAAATTCCACCACTTTTGCATCACAAAGCACTTGTTAAAGTTTTGAGTAAAATGCCGTGTGTGGTTTTTGTAGGTGTCTGCCGCTCAGAACGCCCATCGTGCCTCTGCGGTTCTCTGCAGGGGCAGCTGCGATGACAGTCACAGACTCAGACAAGCGTGACCATCCTACCTTTTTCCATCCTGGGGACTGTACGCAGCCTTTAGCAGCTCAGCCACCTGAAGGCCACCCAGCAGCAGAAGCAGCCTTTGCGCCGGCGCCACCGGCCCCAGGGAAGGCAACAGAGCGGCAGAAACTGGACGCCCGCTGCTTCTCCCACTCGCTCTGCTCGGACTGGGTCTGCAGTCTGGGCTCTCCAGCTGCTGGCGTTTTAAATTCATTTGGTGAAGCGGGTCTCTAGCTTATCGGGCGCTACGTTTTTAAACACGCATGTTATCAAAGGAGAACCTTGCAATACCGAAAACGCTTTAAGGTCACGGCACACAGGTGTGAGAGAGAATCCTCACACCTCCGGGGAAACTGCGCCAGCCGCCCAGCCTGGAAAGAAAAAAGAAAGCTGAAAACCACTACAGAGGAAGAATGCGAGAGTTTTAGAAAACCCCTGCGGCAAACTCGCAGCAACTGCGAGAGTCCCACAGCCCCACGAAGACGTGCTGTGTGCAGGGACGGCGGGTGGCCAGACTTGGCCAGCATTTCTGTCACAGCCCCGCAAAAGGTGGCAGGTCCCCCGTGAAGAATGAAACGTGAGACAATCCAGGAGGGTTAGCTGTTCACTCTGGAACACAAGCAAGTTATCGCATCCTCTTCTGCAGGCTGGTCGCCTTTGGCATCTCACCAAGTCCTGTCGGAAGCGTTCGGTGCGCGTTCTCTGGGAGGAAAGCTGCGAAGGTTTCGTGGGGAACCAGGCCAGCCCTGGGTGGAAGCCACCCGCGCCTCTGGGCCCCGGCGCAGCGGGGGGGGGGGGGGGGGGGCAGAACCTGCACCTGGAGGGGCTGGGTCTTCACGCCAGCCCCGCCCTGTCACCCGCCCGAGGAGCACGCGCGTGCAGGCACTGGTCTTTGGGCGGTGACGACCAGGAGGAAGGATAGTCTCTGTCACGTGTCTGGTTTCTGCCCTGCACGCGGTACTTCCCCTTCCTCTGCAGTATGGCCGCTTCCCTTCCCTGCCTCCCCTCAGTCCCTGCTGAATGCTGCACGACCAGCGGGCACTGCTGTCTGCCCCTGCCACCTGGGCCGCACGTCACTACCGTGGGATCCTAGGTCCCTCAGGTCACGCTGGCACATTTGGGTCACTTCTTAAAACTGCATCTCTGACACCCAAATTATATTTTACCTATCAGTTGGAATTGAATTCATGACGAGAGAAAACTATCAGCCAGCTCATTACTTCCCTGTAAGCGCATATTTGTGATTGGTGTTGGATTCAAGTGTGACTTCTTTTTAGAAAACACCCGTGAGTGAACACGTGGCCTTAGGGACAATGACGTGTCCCCTCGCGGATGGCGCGCTCTCTCGTCAACCTACCCCCCTGCCGAGGAGGCAGGGCCCCAACAGCCGCTGGTCCTGGACCGCACTTTCACTTACCACTCAGGTGAGGGTTTTAGCCCCTGACTCCCATGTCCCGGGAATTATGCTCCTTAATAATTTCAAGGATCCTAAGGGGGTGCTTCCAACTTCCTGGTGACCCTCATCACTCTTGCCCCTAAATCTGGCCGCGGCCCAGGACTCATTGGTGCTCCTCTGTGCGCTCGGCCTCACCCCCGCCAGGCTGACCCCCGCTGCCCTGCCTCCAAAACACCGTACCAGCTTCCCACGGGCGCTGTGAAGGGCAGGTCTTCACAGGCAGAGGATTGTAACCACCACCAGGAAACTACTCAAACCTGAGACGGAGACGTCAAAACTCCCGGCCGCGAGAGCATCGCCTCCTTTTCCGCCTCCAGCCTACACCAGGCCCGCTGCCTCGCCACTGCTGCCCAAGGGAAAACAAAAATCCCCACCAGCTTCAGGCAAACCCCAAACGCCCGCGCGTCCACGACGCGGGGCAACCTCAGCTCTCAGTCCCGCCGCTCCTGCCTAAGTGAGCCCCTTCCCTCAACCAAACCGAAAAAAAAGACTGTACCTCCGCTGTCCTCAGCTTCCGACTTGAAGAGCCACCAGCGTTTACAATAGCACTGTTTTCTTCCCAATATATGCCTTTCTTACAGGAAAAACAAGACAAAACCAAACCCTCCTTTTAGAAAGGAGAAATGATTTGGCCAAACCAGACCATCAGGCCTGGGAGTCACAGGCAGACCCCGTGACCACATGCCGCGTTCTCCCGCACGCCGTGACGGTGCCGCGCCACGTGTGGTCCTGCCGACGGCGTGCAGGGGCCTCCGCTTCCGCCGTCCGTGCCCTGCTCGGGGAGGGCCCACAGGTGCCAGCGCAAGGGCGAGGGGTGCAGAGGAAAGGGCGAGCCCTTCCAGGCGGGGCCCAGAGCCGTCCCTGCCGAAGAAAGGGGCTCCAGGCATTTGGGGGGGAAAGCAGCCTGCAAACCCTCCCCCATCTGCCCGGGGTCTCACGCCAAGGCCCACGAGGAGCCTTCCATCATGGACGAGATCTCCAGCGGTGCCCAAAAGGAGCCGCGTGCAGAGCAAAGGGTCAGGCAGCCGCTGGTCTGCTGCTCATCGACCGCCTGCTGCTATAAGCAACCATGGGCACAGGGCTTCTGGCTGCCGTTGTCCCATCTCACGACGCAAAACCACCCGTCGCTGCTCCCTCTGACCAAGCGACCCCGACCGCTCTCTCCCTTCTGCTGTCCTCATCTCCATGGCAGCGACTTCAGACCCACGCACACCTCCCAGACCCCACCCCTGCCGGTTCCCAGGCCCGCCGGCCCTCCCTCCGCCGTGCATGGAGCGCCCGCAGCTCCCCGACAGAGCACGACTTAGGCCACACACGGATAGCGTGGCCCTTAGGGGTGGTAAAGAGTTACTACGGTTCGCTTACACGTGAGCGTAGATGCAGCACGGACGAGCCTCCAGAGCACGATGTTCCCACGGAACGGAAGTCAGATTCAAAAGGCTACCGACTGTGGCATTCCAGGGATGTGACATTCTGGACGGGGCCAGACGGCAGGGACAGGGCCAAGGAGCCCGGAAAGGGGAGTTAGTGCGAAGGGACCCTGGGGAAATATCTGGCTGATGGAAGTACTTTCCGTGGTTACACTATAGGAGGTTCTCAAAATTAATAGGGCCATGACCCAAAAGGGGAAAATTTTACTATATATGTGATACTTCAGTAAACTTTAAAAATTAAAAAAAACAAAAACAAAACAAAAAAAAAACCCTAGTGAGGCGGAAAAAGGGCCAGTCCCAGGACTCTGCGTGTTTTCCCTGCCCCCCGGTGACCGCGACAGACGCCACCAGCATCGGCCGTGTCACTCTCCTTTTGTCCCGTTCTGCACGCGCAAGGCGCACACTGTTCGAACCAAGTATCACCTCGCAGAGGAGGGTAGGAGGGCGAGGCAGAGGTCTGCCCACGGCCCAGGGAGGCCAGCAAGGAGACTTTTTTTTTTAAGAAAGGGTTTTGAAAAGACTGTTTTAGAGCTTGCGCATGGCACAGCCCCCAGGCATCCTGCCTTAGCTTCGGTTGCCGCCGTAACCACCAAAACTTGAGCAGCCTCGAAGAGCACGGACGTGCCGGCAGGTCGCGGCATCTAAGCCTCAGACGGGTGGCCGGCCGCCTCCCTGCCAGAGGCCCTGCGGAACGAGCCCCGACTTTGCCTCCCTCGGCCTCTGGAGCACCTGCATCCCTCGCTTGGGGCCGGCTCCCGCCTCCAAAGCCGGCAACGTCGCCCTGGCCGAGGCTTCTGCCTCCCTCGTGCCCTCGCAAGGACCCTCGATCACTTCAGTCCCTGTTGCCTGGCCCACCTCAAAACCCATAACGTAGTCCCATCCGCAACAGCCCTTGGCCGCGTGAGGTGGCACGTTCACAGGGCTCGGGCATTCGGACGGGGCGCCTTTGAGAAGGCCATGCATCTGCCGGCTACGCATGCAGCACGCGGGCCCTAGACGGAGGCTCAGGCAGAGGACAAGGAAGTCAAGTCGCCTGTCTCCGAACATGGCTGATCTGAAGGCAGGAGGCCAGCGGTTCCTCAGGCCAAAACAGGCGCACGGTCAGGCAACTGACGTGATCGCAGACAGTGACGCGCTGTCAGCCCCGCTGAGATGGTCTCGTTTCCCTTCACCTTCACTGCTGATACTCGTGGACAACGAGAAACAGCTGCAAAAAAGGAGATGTGGTTGCCGTTTCAGACACGCACACCCCCCGCACGCGCGCCTTGTTTGCCTTGGGTGTGACTAGTGAGAATGAACACTCTAAAATGGAGAAAGACCAAGTGAGGTGCAAAGAAAACAGAAGTGGACAGTAAACTTCCCAGCCAGATTACGGTCCTTGTTGATTTAAAAAGGAAAAAAAAAAGCCAATGAATGCATGTATAAGATTAGAAAATTCAAGTACTAGGCCATCTACATCTCTTCTTTGGTAAAGTGTCTTCAAATGTTTTGTTCACTTTTCTCTTTCTTTTGCTATTACTGACTTAAAAGTTTTGGTTTTTTTTAATATTCTGGTTGCCAGTTCTCTATCCAACACATGTTTTGCAAATGTTTTTGTTTTTTTTTTTTTTCCTGGCCTGTGGCTTATTTTTTCATTTTCTTAAATGAGCTTTTCAAAGACCAAATTTTTTTAATTTTGACAAAACCCCGTTCATCAGTTGTTTTCATTTATGGTTCATCTTTTTTGTGTCTTAGAAATCTTTGCCTAATTCAAGACCCAAAGATTTTCTCCTACGTTTGCTTCTAGAATGGCGGTGTACAACAGAGCTTTCGGCAAAGATGAAAACGTGCTGTAACCCAAGCTATCCAGCACACAGAAATCAACTCGAATGGGTTAAAAACATACAGATAAGACCTAAAACTGTAAAACTCCAACAAGAGTCATAGGGAGAAGCTGTCAGGGCGAGTCCTTCAATAAGGCCCCAAGAGGACAAGCAACAATAGCGAAAATCGATGGTTTGAGAGGACGTCAAACCAAAAAACTTTTGCACAGCAAAAGGAACAACAGAGTTAAAAGGCAACCTACGGATGGAAAGAGAGGAGACATTTGCAAATTGATAAGTGGTTAATGTCCAAAATATGCAAGGAACTCCTACAGTTTAATAGCAAAAACACAACTCTACTAAAAATGGCCAAAAAATCTGGACACTTCTCCAAAGAAGATATTCAAATGGCCAACAGATATATGATGCTCAACATCACTAAACATCAGGAAAGTGCAAATGAAACCACAATGAGATACCACCTCCCCTCTGTTAGGATGGCTATTTTCAAGAAAAGAGAAAATATCAAGTGCTGAGGACGTAGGGAAACTGAAACCCTTGTGCACTGTTGGTGGGAATGGAAAATGGTATAGCTACTATAGAGAACAGCATAGAAGTTCCTCAAAAAAAGTAAAAATAAAACTACTATGCAAATTTCATTCAGCAATCCCATTTCAGGAACTAAAGGGACAGCTGCAGGTCCAGGGGGACTGCAGCCTTGTCAACAGCAGCCAAGAGGCAGAAACACCCTAAGTGTCTATGACAGATGAATGGATAACGCGGTACGTGCACGCAGCGGAATACTATTCAGCCATGAACACGAGGGAAATCCCGTCACAGGCTGCAAAGGGGGTGAAACTTGAAAACATGATGCTCAGTGAAAGAAGCCCGTCACAGAAGGTTAAACATCACACGATTCCCCTTGTGTGAGGCACCACAGTAGTGGAAGTCGTTGAAGCAGAAAGCGGAGCGGTGGCTGCCAGGGACCGGAGGGACCGGAAACGGGGAGCCGCGATTCGATGGGTGTCAAGTTCCAGTCATGCAGTGCAGTTCTAGGGGGCACGAACTGCGCTTGGAGGTGCGTGGACTAACAACACTGCGCTGCACACTCGGAATTTAGTAAGGGGGCGGCTCTGATGTCGTGTGTGTTTTCACCATAGTTTTTTCAAAGTCGCTGTCCTGGTTCCTGTAGCTTCGTAGTAAGTCTTGAAACTCAGGGAGTGCGAGTCCTCCACCTTCGTTTCTCTTTTTCAAAACTGTTTTGGCTGTTCTCTTTGCTTCCCTATGTAAATTTTAGAAATCCCCTCTAGGTTTCCACAAAGACGACAGCCAAGGTTGTGACTGTCATTCCAATGAGTCTCTACATCGATTTGGTAAGAAATGACCTTTTGACAATATTGAGTCTTCCAATTTGCAAACAGAGTACCTCTCTCCACTAATTCAGGCCTTTTGATCTCTCTCTTCCTGCCTCCACTTGACTTTTGCTCATCCTTCAGGTCTCAACGAAGGTGTCCCCCTTCTGGAAAGCTCTGTGTGACACCCCGCTCTGGGCCATGTGCTCTTCATCCCTTTAGCACTTAGCGCCCTGTAATTATCTTCCCCTCTGGCTCCTCCTCTGCACTCTAGCCTCCGGGACAGCGGGGGCTGCGTGGCGGCTTGTTCATCCCTCTTTTCCTGTTGTTGTTCCACTCAGAAATCCTTACTTTATTCATGGAAACAGGAACAAATCAGAACAGAGGGGTCGCGGGCAGGGGGGGAATTGTAACTTAGGTACATTGATGGCGCTGACCACGAGCTCAGCCACAATATGCAGAGCCCGCCCCATTGTGTTACTGCCGTGTGAGCACAGGACGCGGAGGGCCGTGGCTGTCCCCTCGTCCTCTGAAACCTCTTCTCCACTTCTCACATGGCTTAAGCAACACATGCATCACAGCGATACAGGAGAATTATGTAAGAGGTGGTAAAGCTAAAGCATTTTGTAAATCAAACAATGGTGCATATATGTCATTATATTATATATACACATATGTGTGCATATCATGTACACATTATATGCATCATTAACTAATCCACAGTGCCCAAAGTCTAATAATTTATTTTTATCCATCAATGCTCTCTATTAATTTCCTACATTTTCAAACTTATTTTTACTTTAATGAAGGTAGAAACACAAATTGATTTCTCCTTTTCTGAAGTCTACAACCGTCGTTTTGAAACACTCATCATTTAATATCAATTTTATGCACAGATTTGAAGTACATGCTATGTGTTAAATTAAAATTGTTGGTCCCGTTATTGAAGAAAGAAGTGATCCGTTTTGGCCAAGGGCCACACTAGCATCATAAGATTTAGTTATTCCATTTGAAACAACAACAAAAAAATGTTAAAGGGAACTAGTATTTTTCAATGGGACATTATAAGTGTCCAGGATTTCTATCAGCTCACCTCTTTAAAGGCATAACATTTCAGGAAGATTCTTTTCTCTTAAAGAGAGAGACAATGTGATAAATTGCCAAAGGTGGAAGACCATTCACTAAACACCATTCCATTCCCCTGTCCAATGTGGCGAACTGAAACGGTGGGTACAAAGGACACATAAACGGCACCTCCTCCATGACTGATTATGAGAATGGGCGCAGTTACTCAGCACACTCTCCGATAAATAATGTTGAACTGAAATCGAGATTGAGATCAAGGACAACTAGCTCTTTTCAGCCAATCTCAAGACACTGGAACATCAGCAGGTAAACTCTACACATGTTGAAAACACTGAAATGAAAAATTCAAAATACGTGAAAAAAGTCAAGCCATGGAATCACTCTTACACTTTCAATAACTTATTTTTCATCATTAGTCATAGAAAACATCAATCAAATGGCTCCCTTTTCCAAGGAAGAGCTACGCGTGGGCGGCCCACTGACGCGAGCAAGCACCTGCTGCTCCCCGCAGGGGCTGGGACTTCAGCTCTTCGCACATACTTGGGACACCAGGCATCATGAGCTGTGTGCAGTCACGGCAGGTTTACCAAAAGCCAGGCACCGTCTCACAAAACATGCTGTAGGATAAACAGGCCATAAACAGAAACTATCACCAGCACTCCCGCGAGATCCAGCTGGGTTTATCCCTAATCCCAGTTTCAGCCGAAGGTTTTTTCCAGACTGAACAGTAGTGTGATTTACTCAACACTCTGCAGAAGCCAGGGCGTGGTCATCCTTCCCTAAATAATATTACAAATGGAGATTTCCCTGAACTCCTGTTGCAACAGGATCTTTAAGTGGTTACTGGTAGGAAAAGGTAAGATTAAGGTCAAAATGCCTGGCTACACAAATAACAGCTTTTAGGGACCACCATTGCAACAATGGAGGTAAGGGGGTTTAATGAGACTTTAAAAAAAAAAAAAAAAAGATTCCACAGCACAAAACATGAATATTTTTCAAGCTCTCAACACACAAGTACAGTAACAGTTGAAGAACATCTGGTTTTGCCAGCTCGCCTTTTGAGTGCCGACAATTTTATCCCAAGTTATTTCAGGACACCGATATCGGCCCGAAGTGCAGATCCAACACTGTTCCTTCTTGATCATCAGAATGAATTCAGAAAAACCAAGAAACGCTTCCTTTGGCTTCTCTAAAACACTACCCACTAGGGAGGGAGACAGGCAAAGTTAGGGCAAGGGAGCCTTCTGTAATGCAGGGACACACGGGCGTGTGCACAATAAATTAGCGATCGCTTCCTGCTCCCTGGCAAGCCGACAGGGTGCAGATGCGCCGCTCTCCCCAGGGCACCCCCACCCAGCCCGGCTGCTCTGAAACCAACGCCTGTACCTAACAGCCCTGGGACGACGCTGCGCACGCGCACTCTTTCAGTCGCGTTCTGGGCGCAGAGAAGGAAACTGAGGCTCACGCTCACACAGGCGGGGGCGGCCACGCCCCCAGGGGTCCCAGCCGGAGCCCTGGCACCGAACCACCAAGGAAATCTGGTCCTGCTCAGTGCCCGCGCTAGGCGGGTGGCGCTTGGGACGTGTGCTGTTCCCTTCTTGGCCATTCTAACAGAGCGGGGAAACTGAGGCCCGGGCCACGGGAAGGGCCAGAGGTCACAGAGCCACTAGCGGGCGGAGACGGACGAGGGAGGCTGATCTTTGCGATTCTCAGCGTCCCTTGTACAATCGCCCCGCCCCGCCCCACTCCCAGGGTCGCGCGGCCCTTCAGGGGAAGGGGCCAGGGCCGGGACGCTCCCGTCCCGGAGCGTTTTCCCGTCAGCAGCATTCGTCGCCAGGAGAAACGGGCGGGCGGCCCGCCCGGGGACCCCACCCGCCGCCAGCTGCAAGGCACCGCGCCAGGCATATGCGACTTGTTCCCAGGAACTCCCTCCTCCGCCTTCACCCCTCAGCCACCTCCGCCCTTGCCCAGCTCCGCTGTGCGCCTGCGCGCCCTGGCCCGGGGACCCGGGCCGGCTTCTCACGTGGGCTTCCACATGGCCCCGCCGCCGCCAGTAACAGGGCGGGGCCTCGCGCTCACCACGCCCCCCGGTGCCCCGCCCTCTCGGCGGAGAGCGGCTCGTTGCCTTGCGCACGCGCCTCCTCTCCCAGCCGGCCTCCGCCAGCTCCTGCTTGGCCGCGTGCTGTGTGCGCATGCGCACAGTGAGTTTTCACGGGGGTCTGCGCGCGCGTTTGAGGCGGCAGAGCCCGCGACCTTCAGCGGGAGGGCGGGGCAGGCTGTGGCGTGCGCATTGGCCTCCACGTGGGAGGGTGGGCGCCTCGGCCCCCAGTCACAGGCCCTCTGGCCCAGTCAGAAGCGGAGCAGGAAGAACTGCTCCAGGTGTCCCCATTTTACTGCTAACGGCCAAGTCAGGTGAACCCTGCCACCCCCGCGTGGCCCTCGCTCCGGGACAGCGGCTGCACGTGCTGCGGTGACGGCCGGCGCTGCGCCTGTCTCCCAGCCCGGCGGCAGGCGTGGACACGTGTTGCCCCCTGGGCCCCCTGGCCATGGGCCCGCCGGGAGCCTCGGCGCCACGCGCGTCTCCCGCTAACACCGCCCAGCCGCGCCTGCGCGTCTTTCCCGTGGACGGTGTTCTGACGACAAGGTAGGGCCCTGTCGAGGCCGTGCAGCCCCGTTCAGAACCCGAAATGGGCCCCTTGGTTGGTGCGTTCGCGTGCCAGGGGCCCCTCAGTGAAGCCACGCGCCCCTTGGGCGGAGGAGGGCCTTGGTTACTGCGGGAAACGCTCCCGGGAGGCGCCAGGGCGGCCAGCGGTACGATGCTAGGTGGGCGTGCTTGACGGTGAGCGCGCGCCTGCGATGCCTGGGTGCAGATCCCCCGGGAAAAGACCTCAGAGCTGCTACGCTACCCCTCCCCCTCGGTGTCGTTTTCTTGTTACTATAAAATTGTTGCTACCCATGTTTGTCCTCCTGTCTTCTCAGGGGGTGGCGGGTGGGGCAGTGTGGCTGAAGGTTAGCGTCAGAAGGTTGGAGGAAGGGGCTGGAGAAGGATGGCGGAACAATGGGAATGGAATGGGTAACAAAATCCAGGGAACAATGTCGCCGGGGTCCGTTTTTACAATCAGACCCCGGAGACACTGCTGGCTCGGGTCCGGGACACAGCTATATAAGCGAGTCCTGGTCTTCTTGCTGGTGGAGGGCCGTGCCTTCGATTCGGGAAACACGCCGCCTCCGGGAAGAGCAGCAAAGCCAGGTGCACTGAAAACCAGGTGCGTTTGTGCCGCTCAGACACAGTCCGGTGTGGGTTCCTCTTTGCCGCCGGCTCCCCAGAGGCAGTGACTGTGCACGGCTCGCTTTCATTCACATCTTTTTTTCATAGCTTTCGAAAGGACATTGTTGGTGCATTTGGAGGCACATGTCCTACATGGGAATCTTGTCGGAATGGAAGCCCTGGAAAGAGGGCGCGGGGGAGACGGTGTCGGGGTTTCGGAAGGAGGGTGGGAAGATGCTGGCTGGGGAGATAACAGCAAGAGTTTAGAGAAGAAATGGAACAGCAGTGGGTGGCTGGTCTAGCAGACTGTGTTTATGTTCAACTGATGACCCGTCTTTTGCAGGAGGATTTGTATCAATATGTTGCTTATTGTGAGCGAAAAGTACCGCCATTTCTGTACTTGAGGGGTCCTGAGAATTCTGGCACCAAGGCGGGAAGGACACAGGCAGGGCGTGAGATTTTTAGGGTGGGAAAGTTCACCTGGGACCCGGTCACTCTTGGGGAACATTGTTTCAGAGTGTCCACCCCACCCCCAAGTCGGGAAGGAGAGGCCGTGGCGAAGGAGAGGGAGGGCAAGACTGGCGGCCTGAAGACAGAACCGGCCTCAGCAGCTGAGCTCCCGCGAGGACCGAGCGGGCGGCAGCTGCGCAGGGCTAAACCTTGCACTCGGCCAGCAGCGCCCAAAGAGGACAAGTGGATAGCTCGTTCACTGCCTCTCCGTTTACATCTTCCTCCCTGCCCGCACCTGCTGGGCTCAGGCAGGTTCTGCCCTGATGGGAGGCAGAATGAGGGGACTCCACTAGTCCCTCTGCTAGGGGACCTCGGAGCCCACGGCCCACTCTCACCTGGCATAGGTGACTTGGCCAACACAGCTAGTTAGGGACAGAGCCAGGATTAAAGCTACTCTCTCCCTCTTCAGAGCCCATGTATCTCCAAAGTGGCCACCAGTTTCTTTCCACTCTGTGCACACAGCCCGCCACGCACCAAGGCGTGGAATCTCCCCTCCGCTTGATTTGGTTTGTGACTTCACTTGGCCAGTGGGATGCAGTGGTCGTGCCATTCTGGAGCTCTGAGCTCAGGCCGTTAGAGGCCTGGCGGCTTCTGCGTGCCCCTCTGGGGCGCTGGCCCCCACCTTTGACTGGGCGAGACCGCTGCATGCCGAGGCACATGGAGGAGCAGGGGACATGGCGGGGGCGCCCTCCCGGAACTTCGGGGCAGCCCGGCTGGACCCAGCCGGGTGAGTGCCCCCCGCCCTCACCACATGGAGCAGAGCTGGCCGGCCGGACCCCACCCCGCTTCCTGACCCGGAGGGCCATGGGAGGCGGCTGAAGGGCTGCTCCCTCTTCTGCCCCACCCTATTAATATTAACTTCACTATCATAATTAGGAAATCAGGACATAAGACTATGGATAGGCTTCTGAAGTCTAGTTAAAGGACCATAAAAACCAGCACTTCCGTGTATGTCAACAGCTCTTAGGAGACAAAGTGGTCTTCTGCCTGAAATTAACCTGAACGCTAAAACTGGATGTTAATCACAGCTTGGTTTGCTGATCAACCAACCCCGCTGTGGGTAGGTTAGTGTATACTTAGAATTTAACTAACAGAATTTTCTCCAGATCCTAACGCTCTGATTGTCTGGTGCTGCGTTTCAGACCACCGGACACCGCCGTGGCTCAGCACGGTGACCAACCTCGCTCCCACCTTTGCAGGGTGGGCAGGGCTCCGCAGGGGCGGCCGGCCTTGGCCTGCTCAGCGCCGGCCAGGGCAGGCCTGCAGGCGGCTGCCTCCCGTCTGGGGCTGGCGGGGCAGCGGCGTGTCACGCCTCCCGCCTGGCGGCTCGGGCTGGCTGGCACGCTCGCCTGTCAGCCCAGGGACACTGAGGCAAGTCCCCGGGAAGGAGTCCCGGCAGAAGCTGCCTCACGTGGTATGACGGAGCTGCGGCAGGGAGGCGGCACCCCTTCCGCGCCGCAATGCCCCCCGCCCCCCGGCTGTATCTAGAAAGCGCAGCCCCGCCTTACCCAGCGTCCAAACTGCGTCTGAATTCTGTGCCAGGTATAAAGTCTTGAAAAACGAATTCCAGGAGCTTTTGATGTTTCAAGAAAAAACACTACTAATTGAAACACCGACAAAAGTTCGGTTTTTTCTTTGCACATGACTTCGTTTGGGGGCTACGATTTACCCTTCTCCCCCAGGGCCTCGGCTGGGGGCTGGGGGGAGGGGAATATGAAGAGTCCACTGTTATTGCTGTTTTGTAAACCTCCCCCCCTTAAAAAAAATAGATTCGCTGCTTACAGTTGAAACAAGTAGGGTATTCATAGCAAGGTTGAGACATTCTGAATCTCATCTGGCTCTGGCATATTCTAAAGAAAATTTGTTTCGTATGCTTGGTAGCGACTTTCGGATGAACTCTAGTAACTCGCATTGCTACGTGCATGCGCGGCGCGGCACGCCACGCTCCTTCAGTGTCTCTTTTTTCCCAAGGGGTTTCCAGCTGCTTGGCCCAGCTTACCTGCTGCTGTTTGTTTTTTCTTAAACCTGGCAGCGCCCCACCAAAGGTACAGGGTGCCTTTTTAACTGTTGCCTAGCAACACTCAGACTGGGAAGGAAAGTGCAGAATCTCACTGTAATTCTGATAGGAATCATATTGTGCCTAAGACCTAATTAGCCAAAGTGAAGTTTTGTTTGAACAGCAAAAGTAACGTTTCTCTGATTGTGAAAAGGTGCCCCAGGACACGTACCAATTAGGAGGAGCTGGGATACATCTATAGCATTTCGTAGTTGTTTTGAAATTGTTACCGGTAAAAATAAATACCCAGTAAAAATTCACCATGTACTCCTTGTAGATTTTGGTACCGATGTTAAGTCCTTCTTAGCTGAGGTCCGACTTCTGAGCCTAGTTTTTCCAGCTTATTTTCCTAAACTGTGTTTTTAGTGTAATCTGAAGATAGGATTTTACAAATATTTGTCGGTTTTGCAGACTATCATTGTAGATTATTTTAATGCTTACTCCATAAGCGGCACCACCAGAACCCTTGGTATGGGTCAGATGTTTGCGTTTTAAATTGCCTTCTCAACAAGGTGATTCAGAGATTTTGCTGGTCAACTGACTCCTAGCTCTTCCTGCCTGTAACTCAAGCGAATCACTGACAGAACCCATCAGCGAGCAAACTGTGCTCTCGCAACGTGAATCATTGCCCTGGGGGGGAATTTTTCATTCCCATGGTTAGAGCTTAGCACTCCAAGGATATTTTTGCAAGAAGCGCAACAGAATGAGGAAGGAGATTGTTCCTAGCCGAAACATTTTACCACTTCAGTTCATTTTAAGAGGAGTGAATTTGTTTTAACAAGCGTTTTGTTAGGAAAAAGAAAATCAGGTTACATGCCAAGAATGGTGAAGCGAGCTGTGAGGGGTCACTGTAATCTAGTTAAAGAACTGTTACTGCAAAGGAGAGATCTCGGCCCGTGAGCCCCGGCTGGTGCGATGCAGGATGTTGCGGGTCATTTCTGAAAGGCCCTGTCGGTCCGCAGGTGTTCCGGGTCCCCGGTTGTCTGCTCCACCCCAGAGAGACGTGCACGCGGACTCACCTGGTGGCCCTTTCCAGGCCTGGCAGGACGCCTACAACTGAAGCTGGGTTTTAAAACTAAAGACTCACTGTCACTTCCCCTAATCTCCCTGAGCACGGTGTTCCTCCTGGGGAGAGGAGCTAATCCCGTACACTCTGCTTTTCCACATGCGTGCACGGCTGCGTCAGAAAGGAAGGGGTGCGAGCCGAGCGTTTCCCACGATCTCGACTCTCGGTGCATCACATGCGTCATTCCACGAAATCCCCCTAATGGCAGGTACGGAGATCAGACTGGGCCTCAGGCAAGCTCAGCGCCTCGCCCAGGCCATGGTGAGAAGACTCGACCTGCCTGACTTCTAACTGCTGGTCTGTTGCACCTCCATTGTGGGTAAGATACATGGCAAACAATAGGTCAGATATCCCCATTATTCACACTTCCTAACTAGGAGCCTGTTACGTAAGGTTGCATTGCGTGTGGATCTCCATATATCATTGTTAAATTCCATGCATGTTGATTTAGGGAGGGTGATGTTTTTATTCCGATTTTTTTAATGGTAATAATATATGACCAGTGTAGAAAATCTGGAAAATAAAGTTGAAACTAAAAGGAAAAAAATGTGATGGCGGTTGAAACATAGAAGCGTGTTGAATAAGCAGCAACCCCGTTCCCCTGTGCACCTGCTACCCCGCCATGGCGCTTTTCTGAAGGACAGATGGGGCATTTTAACACCAGCGCATGGCTCGAGCTCTGCTGTTTGTCCGGGGAGGGTCAGGATGACACCCTGACCGTAGCAAGTTGTCCTAACTTTTCAGCTGTGATTACATACAGAGAATTCAAAAACAATAGCTCACCGAGCCACAAAATGCTCACAGGGGTGGGACTGGCAGATATCTTGAGACCCTGGCTAATATCCCTGAAGAAACATTCATTTCTGGAAAATCCGGGCCCGGAAGAGAGAGACCAGCAGCAGAGCGGCTCGCACGGGCAGGCCAGACAGGGCCGCAGCGGACAACTGCGTGTCAGTCCCGGCGACATCTGCGAGGGTTCGGAGTTGCGCCCTGGACACAGCAGGTCTGGCTCCTAAGGAAGAGGCTCCTCCCGGAAAGGGGTGGTCCGGGGGGTCTGCAGGGTCTGCTTGCAGTGCGTGGCTGGGAGGGGAAACGGAGGCAGGAACCAGACAGCCCCAGAGGGCTGCGCGGGCTTCCCGGGAGCCTGTTGAGAACGTTGCAGAGGTGAGAGGACCTCACCTGTACCTGCCTCCCCCACCAACCCGGTCGCACACGGAGGTCCCCGGTGTCTCCCTGTGCTGAATTCCCCTCTAGTGCCAGTGTCCCCGACGTGAGAGGAACCGCACTCCCTCAGAGGGGCCCCCGTGACAGGGCAGCATGGCCCCAAGACCAGGCACAGAGTCCTTGGGTCCCGTAGGTTCGCCCTTCGTGCCTTTCACAGCACAGCCTCCTGGCTCCCGGTCAGTGGCCGGCAGCATGTGGGGACACAGAAGAGAGCAGAGGTTCCCCTCTTCCGGGAGCACCTTCCTGCTCCCAAAACTCTGTGACCTGAGTCACCTGAGACACTGACGACAGACTTCATCACTACAGATAAGGGAGTGTCTCCTTTGTCCCTCAGAGGAAGTCATGTGCTGGGAGGATGGAGACCGAGCTTGACCTCTTAAGCAGAGAATGTGCTTAATAGTCTGTTTATTAAAGAGAAAACCACAAACCCTAGGATGCCTGAAATGTCAGGAAAGGGAGTTTTTATGTAGTTGTATTCATTCCGCGCTCATCAGACACCTGGCCCGATGCCGGCCTCATTTTCTGCTCCACGCTCACTTCTCACGTGGGGCGGTAACGGGGCCCCGCGCCACCCAGGCAAGGCACGCGCACACGCCGAGAGCCACGCCAGGCCTGCAGGGCGGCGAGGCCGGAGTGACTCCCTTGCCGCGGGGCTTTGCCGGAAACGCGGAGGCCCGGCGCTGTTTCCTTCGCTCTTTGACTCCGAACAGCAGCCTTTTGGCCCCCCACCCTCCCTCTGACCCTGGTGACTTTCTCCCTGCCACAGTGCTGGCTGCTGCTGCTGCTCGGCTGGGCTGCGTGGCCCTCACACGCCACCTCCTGCAGGTGTCTCACTGTCGCCAGCCCAGGAAAGTGCTGTTTCTGGCGCAGAGAACACCATTTAGGTAGACCAGGAATCTTCTGGTTCCCTTACTGTTTGATTTGCCTGTCTCCTCCTCCTCAGAAAAAGATCCTCACGTTGGTCACCCGTGTTGCAAGGAGGTAGTTCGGAGCTCACATTCAATATACTTTCTTAAAGAAATTTGGATATTTTCTCAGTAATACTTACTGTTTTTCCTTTGCTTAGATTATGAAAACTATAGGACTGTACATTTACTAAGCAAGTTTAAAATTATTTTGACTTCATGTACTTATGTTTATCCATGTTGTTATTTATGAGTAAAAGCTATCCAGGGTGTAGTCAGTGAGATTTTTCATAAATGACCATGTTGTCTCCAATTAGGAAACTGGACTTGTATTTTTGATGTGCTCGTAACATTCTGAAGAAGAAAGGTATTCTGATACAAACGGAGAAAGGAACTGTGATTCCTTTTCTTATTTCCATTCTGTACGTAAGATCTAGCTAAGACTAAGCTCTGCCCCAGGTTCTGAAAGCAATGAAACTTCTTCTTTTTTCGAGCATACTATGTGATTCTTCCTTACGTCAAATAGACGTTGTATTCTTATAAATAGCCATGTCTGTTTAAATTCAACATATATTTTGAAAATAATTCGGTGATCCCTGTAAAGCTGACTGAGGTGTGGGCCATTTATGATGGCAAACTTGCAAAATAATCAACAACAAAAAGAGCTGCAAGGTCCTGTTCTATTGATTTAATTTGCAGAAGGCGAGCTGGTTTCAGCACCTCCCTGTTCATATGAATGCTGGTTCCAGCCTGCCAGAGTCTGTTTGGTTAGGAGTGACAGCAGCCCTGTGCCTCCCGCTCACAGCCGGCCCTGGGGGTTCAGGGCCGGGGCATCGGGGTGCGCGGTCCTTCCCCGCTGCGTCATCTCCGGAGCGGATAGCTCCCGACGTCATCTACGCATGCGCTGCCGCTCCCCTGTCCCACCCCACACACAGCTCCACGTGCGACCCTCTGAACCCACAGGCCTGGGGTCCTCTCTCAAGTCCCAGGTTACAAGCATGTAACCAGCTGCTGTTATCTCCCAGTTTTAAAGTGGCAAACCCAGCCTGCAATAAACGCGACTGAAGGCCTAAGTAATCTCACCGAAGAGTTCCAAGGTGGATCCTGCACACCCCCCGGTCCTGCCCAGCAGATCCGTCTTCCACTTGCAGACCTGTTAGGGGTAATCGGCGTTTCTGGTCTCAGTACAGGGGATTTTACTTCAAATCAATTTTCCTTCTGCAAAAGATCCAGCTTTTGTAGAATTAGCTCACATGTGAACAATATTCTCACATAATCGCAAACACATTTCTCGTTCGGTATGGCTTCCTGAAGCTGTTGCTCAAGGAGGCCACTAATGCCAGCTCTGTTCACAGGAAAAGGAACATTTAAAACAGAAAACACTGCAGTTACCTGAAAGGAGCCTAAACACAGACACTGCTTGGGAACATTTTTAAGAACTGAACTGCATAGAAGTATGTACTTTTACAAAAGTTCAAAAATGGATCCAAATAAGGGATAAAAATGATATCGCAAAACAGTATGGAAATACAGACAATTCAATACTTGAAATTAGTGGGTAGCATTTTAGGGAGGGGGAAATGTATATCTTACACCAGGACACATTCCAAAGGGATAAAAAAAAAAAGACAAACAGCCAAAACTATGCAAGCCCTGCAAGAGAAGCAGGACACCCTCAGCGACCCTGTAGTGTAGTTCTGTCCAACGAGGGAGTCAAATCCAGGAACCATAAGAGAAAATGCTGAAAACCTCAACTACGTGAAAATAAAACTTCTGCAGCAAAAGCCCCCATAAGCAATTCAAAAATGATAAGGTGAGAGGAAAATATTTGCAACTCATATCACTAACGAAGACCTTACCTTTCTAATATAGAAGAGCTTTTGCAACTCGAGGGGAGAAAAGACTAACAATCCAAGAGAAACTCTCAAAAGAGATAAACATTGAAAAAATGAGATGGCATTTTTCTCCATTCATTTCCACGCCAAAAAAAAAAAAAAAAAAAAAACTAAAAGATTGGTAACATCAAGCAGGAAATAAACATTCTGCTATATTGATGGTGGAAGTGTAAATTAGTACAGCTTTTATGTAGGACATTTTGGCACTGTCCACTAAAATCCCTAACGATTATACTCCTTGACTAGTAGGCCTGCCTCTGTGGATATACTCGTGACATGAACAAGAATAATGCAAGGTTGTTCACTGCAAAATTGCTTACTGGAAACCACCCAGGTGTCTGTCAGTCAGAGGCTGGTTAGATAAACAATGGTACATCCACACAGTGGAATACGGCGCAGCTATGGAAGAGGGAGTGGAAGGATTTGTATACAGATACAGAAAGATCACCAAGAAGTAATAGTAGGGGAAGGCACATGGTGTCTACAGTCTGCTGCCTTTTCGGGTAAAAAGAGGCAAGCCTGTATCAAGCTTTGCTGGTATGTGCCAATGTCCCGTGTGTGCACAGGTAACAGTGACTTCGGTGTGTAGGTACCTCTGTGTGTGGTCCAGGGTGCTTGGGGACTAGATGCATAGGACAGGGTGAGGAAAGGTGCCTTGCAATTTTGGGATTCCTGGATTCTTTCTTTCGATCCTGTATGTATTACCTATTTAAAAATTAAATTTAAGTTCATCATTTTTACCTAATCTGAGAACATGGTTACATTTACTTTACTTCTGATTATATAGCCCTTTAATGATATATTTTCCAAAACTGCATTTTGTACTAGAAATTTAAAATAAGTCTGGTTGAAATTTACTATTGAAAGAGTAAATTGCAAAAATTATTTTAATTATATACTTGACTTTCCTTACAATTTAGACTATCTTTGTACAACTCTGTGCTTCAGCCTTCAGTATAATCATTCCATTTTATGTACAAATATGCCAGAACCTTTATCCATCAAGGAGTCTAACCTTATCACTGAAGACTTGTGATCAGCTTGAAGCTTTTATAAACATGTTAAAGTATTTTTATGTTAATCTCTCCATTTTTTGTCACATGCATGAGGGTCAGCCAAAGAAGTAGGGTAGCCCTCTGCCTCTCTCATCCATTCCTCCTCCTCCTAACCTGGACTCCGACACCCTAAGGTAGAGAATCGTTCCCCTGTGTGCTGAGATGCTGTCTTCAAAACATGCAAGGCTATAGATTCTCAGCAAACCACACCATATTTCTCTTAGAGACCTTTTGGGTAAAAGGTCTCTAAATGCAAGAACTCTTTTTTTTAACCTTGATGAAATTAAAATTTTATCCCAGTCCATCCCAAATACAACTTTACTTCAAGAACCCCCTAAAGAAAAGCTTGCTCCTCTACCAACTGTATGCCTCAACCCACCCTGCTGGTTTCTTTGGAAACACTTCCCATACTTACGATTTACTTATATAACTTGGTGTTTCATGTTCATTTCCCTGCTAGAATGCAAGAATATGGACCAAACCTCTCCCACTCCCCAGGCCCCAGGTAGCCGTAACTAAGGGCTTGTGCATAGTAGATTCTCAATATACAAGGTCTTTCTGGAAGAAGTCCAGCTATTGTCAATATATATGCGGCATCAATGTAACTTGGCAGCCAAGGAGAGAGAACTGGAATACGCCTCCATGAACAGTGGCAACTTCACTGTACTAGTCAGTGGGAATGGTAGACGCTATTGAGTAAGCATGTGTACTGTGTGGCTATCGCATTCAAAAGACTGAACAAGTAGAACAATGAATCTGCATCACATTTTGCGTTAACCTTGAACATTTCTCCATGGAAACTATTTGGATGATTCAGAAGGCTGCAGCTATGGGCAATTTCATCATGACAATGCGCCTGCTCAGGCATCACGTCTCATGCAGTGTTTTTTTGCGAAACATCCAATCACCCAGGCGACTCAGCCCTCCTACAGCACAGATTTGGTGCCCTATGACTTCTGGCTTTTCCCAAAAGTAACCTTTGAAAGAGAAGAGATTTAAGACTGTCAGTTAGATTCAGGGAAATATGACAGGGCAACTGATAGCAATTGGGAGAGCTGTGTGAGGTCCCAAGGTGCCTACTTTGAAGGGGACCAAGGTGTCATCGTCCTATGTACAATGTTTCTTGTATCTTCTTCAATAAATGTCTCTTTTTCATATCACATGGCTGATACTTTCTGGACAGACCTTGTATATTTGTTGGATAAATGAACAAATGAATTGCCTTTGCTTCTTCACAACATCTTTTCATCTGTTCGAAACGCAAACCCCTGGAGGTTAGAGACTGTTTCAAAGGCGCTAGTTAGGAATAGCAAATGAAGCCCGGCACCGAACTCTGTCCCTTGTTCACTTAGCCCTCATGAAACAGTCACACACTGATGGCGACACTGACGTTGACAGACCCAGTAATTCAGCATCCTTGCAGTTACAGACCTGGGCTGGCTGGATTAACAAATAATAAACTTTTAAAACTATGCTTTGCACCCATAATCCTGATGACTAATATCTCTTACAGTTTACTGAGACCACGAACTGGAGCAATGAGGCGTCACCCATCTCCGGGGCGGGTTCTGAATGGGATACAGTTCCCAGCTGACCTCCAGCGGGCGGTGTTTGCGGAGCGGCCGGCCGGGCCCAGCAGCCAGTGTCGGCCGTTGCAGATGTTACAGTGTGTGCAAACCAAGAGGCTCTTTTCTGTTCAAAATGGTTTCATTTTCCTGGGGTGGTTATGAAGACAATTTCCTCAGTCTCATAAGATAACAGATTTTTTAATGTAATCATGTATTTATTTTATGGTTTGCACAAGATGTACCTTTAGTACATCCAGATTTTCATAACCCATCAAACAGTTCGTCAGTATGTGTTATGGCAGGAGATTCTAGAACTGCCAAGAAAAGTAAACGCACAGAGCTGCCTGCAACTCACTAACTATAACAAATTAGCATAAGCAGCCCCATTTTAGAAGGAATGGCTTTTAGAAATTACTCAGGAAATTGAAGTGATTTTGCATTCAGATCATTAAAAACTGTCCATGTAGTGTATGGTATCATCATGAATATTAAACGCAGCCCAGACAGTGGACATAGTCTTGAAATGGAACTCTTTAATAAACAGAGTTGGTTATGATCTTAAGATTAACTAGGAGAACTAACTAACAAGTACCTATTTTTACGGATTTTTTTCTACTTAAAAAATGCACATCAAATAAAAAAACCTCTCAACACTTGTCAGCGCGCCTGTGAACATACCATATAAACGGCCTGGCACCGGCCGCAGGGAGAGCGAAAGGCCGGATCCCTCCCTCCCGCCCCTGCTGGGAAGCTCAGGGAGAAACCTGTCGCAGACCCGCTCCACACAGGCAGCAGACAATGAGCCATTTAGAAGGAACTGAAAAATGGGTAAAATTCCTCAGATTTCTGTGCACAATAGCAAAGATCTGATATTCTTACTCACCCTCACAGTTCAGAATCCCTCTGGCCAGCCATTCACAGCACAAAACCAAAGTGAGTCTTTTCAAAGTCTTAACAAACCTAATTTGTTAACTCTGTTAAATCCCAGCAAGAGGAAAGAGTAACTCTGAAAGGCGAAGAGGCCGCCCCAGTGCAGCGGGCTGCCAGGGCAGTACTCACGGGCCCCGGCGGTGCCCGCGGTGAGGCGAACACTGACGCGGTGTGGAGCCTGTTTTGCCCACTGTTGTAGCGTGCGCAGAACTGTCAGGTCATCGGTGACAGCCACCGCAACTGGGCCGAGGGCAGTTTTCCTCCACCGGAGTCCGCAGGCTCAAGAGCTGGGGTCACCGTTCACTGCTGCCCGAGCCCGGCACACAGTGGGTCTTTGTAAGTGCCCGAAGGAATGCATCAAAGTATACTATCCAGGGTAGAATCCAAACGTGTGCATTTCATACAACTGTGCGCCAACCAGGTGACGTTTTCTAGGTGTTTCAGCTTGTCGTGCTATGCATGGGGCGTCCAGAGCCGCTAGCTGGTGACAGAGCCCTGTCTCTGAAGGGAGCACGCAGGTTGCAGACGGGCACTAGACTTTTCGGGGGAGGATCACTTTGTACGTTGTAATACTGTCTAATCGCTATGCTGTACACCTGGAACTAAGTACTGTATGTCAACTGTAATTGAAAAAAAAAAGACGCACAAGAAACGGATAAAGTGCTTGAATATGAAGAGAACTGGTGTTAAGGACCAGGAATGAACGTGCCTTTCTCTCTATGCTCATTTGGCTCTTGATTTGCCTTAAAATATATGTGTACACATATATATAGATAAATGACATTCATTTACCTTGCATGTTTTATATGTTCATGAGAGACTTTTTTAAAGATTTTATTATTTTTGGAGAGAGGGGAAGGGAGAGAAACATCAATGTGTGGTTGTCTCTCATGCACCCCCTGCTGGGGACCTAGCCCACAACCCAGGCAGGTACCCTGACTGGGAATCGAACCAGTGACAATTTAGTTCGCAAGCCGGCGCTCAGTCCACCAAGCCACACCAGCCAGGGTGGGAAAGAGACTTTCCAATGACATTCTTTTACACTGTTTGGAGTTTCCAGTCATGTTAAATGTATGATCTGGTTAAAAATCTTAAAAATTAAGCAGAAATACAGATTTTTGTTTTTTTAGACCCCCTCCCTGGAGCCTCTGACCGCTGAGGCTGCATGAGGGTCTAGAAAGCTGTGTCTTTCACCAACTCCCTGGGGAACACCTGTAATCAAGACAGTTTTGAGGGTCAGGGTCAAGGTTAAACTTGGCCTTGGAGATGATAGAATCCAGGAATTCCCAGGCCTGGGCATCACCCCTGAGCGAATCAGAAGGCCCAGGGGAAGGGGCCAGTCGCCAGTGCTGTTTAGAGCAGCTGATTCTCACGCAGGTGCAGGCTGGCCACCTGCCTCGAACCACCGGCCCCATGCGATCGGCAAGTGCGTGTCCTCTCTGCCTTCTGTGCAGAGATGTCTCCATCACCACAGTGGCCAGCCTCCAAGGTCCCCCAGGGAGTCCCACCTCCCAGTGGGGCACCCTCGGGTGTCCCCTCCCACACTGAATGGGATGACCTATGATGGCGTGTGACCTCCGACACCGGAGAGAGAAGGCTGTGGCTTCTGCCTGGCACTCCCCTGGGCTGTCCCTTCCGGGGAGGCCACGTGGTCCTTAAACCCTCTTGTCAACCGCCAGCACCAACTTGACAGCCACTGGAATAAACCATCTTGAAAGTGGATTTCCAGCCCCCACCAGACCTCCAGGTGACCACAGACTCAGCTGTCACCTCATCCCCAAACTAGAACCAGTCACGAGACAGAGCCAATGAGCTAAGCCACTCAATTCCTGACCCACAGGAATTGTGTTAAGTAATCAATGTTTATCGTTACTTTAAACTGCTACATTTTGGGAGAACTTGTTGCACAGCCTTGGAGAATGGACACCATGGCCCTTTCCCCTCGGTGCAGTTCTCACGTTTTCATGCCCCACCTGGTGGAAACACCGGTGCTTCCCCAGGCCTGCTGCGGGGTTGCTGCAGTGGCGTGTTGGCGGCCACAGGACAGAATCAGTTGAGGGTGCCAGGAAAGGACTTTCTCACTCGGGCAGAGCCACCTCCTAAATAACAGCGCATCAGGACCTGAAAGGCTTGCCGCCTGCAGCGCTGCGAGCTTAGCTGGAGCGGACGGGAAGTCAGGGGACCCTCGCCGTCGTGATGAGGCGCTGCGCCCGGGCTGCGGAAGGCCCGCCTCGGGCGTTCTCCTGGCAGCCGGCGCCTCCCTGCCCTCTCCCCAGGAGCAGACAGAATGTGACTCCAGTTTGTGACGCAGGATCCACGCAGTCCTCTGCCGAACTCGGACCTGGAGAGACTGGCTTCCGTGCTGACAGAGGACATCTGCACCCAACTTTCACCTGGCAAGCCGCATACGTGCGACCTCACCGGTATTAGAGCGCTCCACGTCCAACCCCTCCAAGTCCTAGGGCTACTCTGGAAGGCAGCCAGCACCCTCTCGCTCCTCGATGTCACCTGCCACATCAGGAGGGCAGGGACCACCTTGGGTTTCACTAATGAATTAGCAGCCAAAGTCTTAAATATATGTATGCATCTGGCTTATGCCAGCCTGCGGATACGGCCATTTGGCTTTGATCTGTGTGGATACGTGATCACTTAGAAAGCCCAGACCCTACCCCGCTGGTGTTATCTGCCTGCATATAAAAGCAAGGGCCCATTTGTGAAGCATCAAACGGAATTAGGAAACTGTGGGATGCGTGTTGCTTGGTGTTGCCTAGCAATATGGCTGGGGCACAGGCATCACAGAGAGGGTGGAATTCACGCCCACAGGAAAATCATATTATTCATAAACACGGGCACTCACGCACACGCAGCTCTGACAGCTCGGCAGGAATGTGATAAACTGTGAGTACAGAATTATCGTCTCCAGTGGCATAGTCTTCAGAATGTTGCCGAATAAACGTGCTAGGCGGCCCGCGATTTGTTCTGACACCTCTGTGAGCATATCTATCAGAGGAAGAAATGTTTCCGCGAAGGGCTTGACAGCATCCCTCGTGGACACGAGCCCGGCCGGAATGGCAAGGCCCACGTTCGTGGGATGAGCGTGTCAATGTGTAAAATCAGAGAGAAGCGTTCAGTACATGGAAGTGGCTGCGCTCACCCTTATTTCCGAGTAGTGAGGTTTGCTGTTAATTCTCGTGGAAGGCAAGCGTGGCGGTGAGAGGCGTGGTCCTGGGGGTCAGACACTTGATTTCAGATCCGACCCCGTCTCTTGCTGTTCCTCTTCCCTGAACCCGACCTTCCTCCCCTGTGGGTTGGAAACCACAGTCCCAGGGAGCGCGTGGGGCTGCCCTGAGGATGAAGGCGGGGCGTCCGAGGGGAGAAGGGAGACGGGGCAGGCCCCCCGCAGCGTTGGGGTGCAGGAGGCCACCTGACTGCCTCCCCGGGAGCACCCAGGCCACTGGGGAGCCCAAGCCACATGCCCTCTGGGGTCTGCACTTCGGGCATCAGGAGGAAGAGACTGTCGCCTGCGGCCCCTGCCCTGCTGGGAGGAGAGGTGAGGCGCCCCCGCCCCCGTCCGCCGCTCCCCCAGAGTCGGAGCTCCGGCCAGCTCACCTCTGAGCCTGAGGCCCCGGACTCGCCAGGGGAGAGGCCACCCCCGGGCGTGCTCCAGGGCCCCCGCAAGAGCAGCGCGCACCTCTGCCCTGCATCCTCTCGTTCTTCTTTCCAGACTTTGGACATGGCGTTGGACAATCGGTTCCCGGTGGAGCGCTGAGTTTCTGGACACACCTTCCTCTCCCGGGCTGTGCGTGGGGGATCTGGCGGGCCGGTAGGGGGGCCTCAGCTACCCGCTCTGCTGGCCTTCGGGCTCCAGGTCCCGACCAAGCTGGCCTCTTAAGATCGAGGGGAGGGGTGCGGACCGCTGAGCTGCCAGCCCCGCCCACCGGCAGAGGGGAGCGATCAGCCGGGCACCCTAGGAGCGCTGGGCAAGAGCAACACGCGTCCCCTCTGGGGAAGTGCGGACACAGCAATGCGTGACGGTGAGCGCGCGATGGGTCCTATTTTAACATCGAGATGTTAATCAGGAACCAATTTCTACCACGTGTTTGAATTTATTACTAATATCCTTTTCCTTCTATGAATTTGAGGATTTTCTTTCTTTGAATTCTTTTGAAGAGAATTAAATTACAAGTGCAATGGTTGCTTATTATGGGTTAGAAAATTCCATTTATTGAGATCAGGGTAATTTTTCTTCTTTGGCTTTTAAGTTCTTGAGACATTTAGTTAGAAAATAAAATGGAAGTAAGGACCCCATTTGTCTTAGCAACAAAAAGATTAAATACCTAGGAATAAACTTAAGTGAAGAGCTTACGAGGACTTGTCTTCAAGCCACTGAGGGTCAAAAAGACGACTTTAGCAAATGAAAGGATACCCATGTTTTTAGTTTAAAAACTTCATAAAAATGTCAGTTCTTCCTAAACTATCTAAAATGTAAACAAACCTCACTTGAAAAAATGTTTTTAAAAAATGATGTATGCTGATTATAACAATATAGAAAAATAAACAAGGATGTGCAGGAAAGATCTTGAAAACGAAAAGGAAGGCTTGCCTGGCTGCACTGGGAGTTAAAGCATAAAGCTACGCTGAGTAAAGAGCATGGTGCATGGCGAGGCAGGCAGCTCAGCGCAAAGGAAGCGGACGCAAATACTGGGAGCAGGTTCGTGGAAGGCGAAGTGTCGTCTCTCCTCGGTGCAGAGGGGCGGCCTTGTCAGTGCAGGTGCCGGGGCGACGGTGGTGCCCTCTCGGGGGAGGAGTTAAAGCGGATCCCAGCCCTAACACCTTCTGCCATGATGAAGTCCATGGACGAACATCTTTGGAATGAGAGAAAGGAGCCCTGGCTGGGGAGGCTCAGCGGGGTGAGCGTCTGCTGGGCTGCAGACTCAAAGGTCGCAGATCTGATTCCCCGTTGGAGCACGTGCCTGGGCTGCCGGTTCCGTCCCCAGGTGGGGGTGTGTGAGAGGCTGCTGATGAATGTTTTTCTGCCTCCCTTCCCCTCTTGTCTAAAAAGAAGGAAAATCTTTTTAAAAGAAGAATTAAAGACTTTCGCTGAACATCCTGAGCATACAGAATAAATCGTTGGAGAACTTTTTTGTAATCTTGGAGTATGGTTGGCTTTGGAAGTATAAAATAAAAGCCAGTATTTATAAAGAATTGATATATACATAGGACTCAAACATTTCTGTATGGCAAAACAACAGCAACAAAAAAATTTGATGTAGTTGAGAGACAACCCTTTTTTGCTGTCTTTGCTTTTGTGGCACTGGGTTTTAAAGACAAACCGTCCACGCCAGGAGAATGCCGGAGAAAGCCTGGTCTTCCCAGCGCGTGGGCCTGGCGTAAGTGTCCCGGTGAGAGCAAGCTGGCGGTGGGCAGGATCCCGGGACAGCCCCCAGGTTCACTTAACTTTTCCCAGGACACGGGCACACGCTCGTTTGTTCTCTGTGGCCTGTGGTCGCTTTCGGGCTGCAGCCCAGGGTGAGAGGTCGCGAGAAGCAGCCATGCGGCCTGAGAAACCGACATTCTTTACAGTCTGTCCCTATCTGGGAAGAGTTTGCCAGCCCTTAGTTTAAAACGCATTGGCGTGGGCCTCTTGTTACGTGCAGCTTAAAAGCATTCCCACCATTTTGATCTCTTTCATTGTGATGAAAAGTGAGAAAACACTAAACCAAGACTAATAGTAATGACTGTGCATGTTTTTAAGGGAACCCTTCCTGAAGTATATGTACATATAACAAATGCACAAATCCTGCTGTGCAGCTCAATGAGTTTTTACAAAGTAAATATACTTGTGTAACTTTCACCACACCCAGAAGTCCCCCCTTGTCACAGTAGTCATTATATGCCCGGCCCCAAAGACACCCACTATTGAGATTTCTATTGGAATAGACGGCCCCTGACTCATTTTGACTGTTGATGAACTTCATACAAGTGATTCATAAGTGCGTTCCTTTGTGCCTGGCGTCTCTGGCTCCGCGTCCCATCTGTGAATCCCGTCTGTGTGGCAGGCGGCGGCAGCTCCCACAATCTTGCGGCTGTACGGGTTCCGTCCTGTGAGCTCGTCACGAGCTAGCTGTCCACTCTGCAGTGGGCAGACCTTCGAGTTGTTTCCAATCTCTGACTGTTAGGAATAGCGCTGCTGTGAATAAGGTAATTTTTAGCACATGTATATACATGTTTTTTATATGTATGTGCATACCTTATACACACCGTTGGAGTAGAATTGTGGGTCACTCATCTGTGATTTTTGCTCTAGAGCTGGAAGCGATCATAGTTGGAAATGCATAGTTGCACTGAACAGCATTTTGCCTTATTCCCACTTCACATCAACATCAAAATTAACTTGGGAGAGTATGGGCCTCCGAAGGCCACACACAACCAGCTGAAGAACAAATTAACTGAAAAATTGCAACAATTACCAACAAGCGGATTTCCCCTCCAGAGCCTAGGCTGTCAGAGCTCCGCTGTTACTTTAAGGAGGTTTCAAGCTGTAGGCTGGGAGACTAATTGTTTAAGAATCTGAATTCAAATCAGTGCTTCCTTTGGAAGTCCAGCAGGTCAGGTGGCCGTGGCACAGTGCTAGGTCACAGAGGTGCGTCTTCTGGGACACGTTCCTTACTCTGAGAAAAGAAGTGATCAAAAGCGGTAGATGGAGGGGTTGGCAGCGAGCCTTGGTGGACGGGGAACTCCAAAAACTAAGAAAGGCCACATGGATGCCATCAAGTTCCAGCGACTCCCCTACTCAGCAGCCCCACTCAAAGCAAAGGCACAGAAAATCAAGGTTTCCCCTGGGGGCACTACCTCCTGTCCCAGGCACCTTCGGCTGGGACTTCTGCCACCTCTCCCTCTCGCCCCTGTTTCTCCAAGCCCCCAGGGCTGCGTGGACGCGTCATCCGCATGCCGGACAGTTGGGAGGCCAAGACGGAGCCTGCAGGGCAGGCGGGAGCCGGGGGTCAGGCCTGCACACCTCGACGAAGCCGCTGTCCCACCATCAGCTGTGACCCAGCCGCGGAGCAGCCACTCTGACAGCGATCACTATGAGTCATCAGCAGCCACGGAGAGCCGGAGAGCCGGGTCACACTTGGGGCTTTGTGGTTTGGAGCTGCCATCCTCCCGACAATTAGCACATTACAAGCTGAAGTGTGTCGGTCTGTCTCTGCTGTTGGGCCAAGTTTAAGGAAGGGATTTGTTTAAGGAAGGGGGAGAGAGAGAAGGGGAGTGAGCAGGGGGAGGCAGGTGGGGGAGAAAAGGGGGGGCGGGGGGGAGAGACGGGGATAAAAAGCGCAGAAGGACCCTAAGACCCCCCCCCAGAGCCTTCCCTAGCCAAGCAGGCCCGTGTCCTGCCCGCCTGGTCAGCCCCAGCGCCGCGCATGCCAGGGCTGGCTCTTCAACTTTCTTTAGAGACACCATTTCCCTGAGCTCCCAGGGCCAGTGACAGCCTGCTAGCGCCAGGCCACTCTCGGTGCCCGCCACCGTCCCCTTCTAGGACAGAACACAAAAGTCGGGAGACAAGGGCCGGTACAGAAAGCGCCCGTCCCCCGGCACCCCGGTCACGGACCAGCACACAGGAGACGCCGAGGGCCCCGGGCCGTGGCAGGCGGCCGTGGCCCCCCCGCGTGGCCGCCTGTCCAGGGCGCTGCTGTCTGACATCCGCCCGCCCTCCCACCGTTAAACCAAAGCGATGCCCGTCCCAACGTTGGTAGAAAGAACGCTGGCCCAGGACCCCCGGCAGTGCGCGGTACCCTCGGCTCCTGTCGGCCTGTGCCCGCGATAGCCCCTTCTGTTTGCAAAGCACTTGGCTCTCAGAAGTTGTACACAGCATCCTATGTTAACTCTGAAAGTCTCATCCCCCCTAAATTCTTGGAGAAGGCCCCTGCTCCGGTGTCCAGAAGCACTTCTCCTGAAAGCTTTCTGCAGACAATTACTCTTCGTCAGCCTCCTGTGAGGTGGCTCGTGTCTGTCACCCCCATTTGATTGCCAAGGAAACAGTGCGTTGAGCACTTTGCGGGGGGGCTGGGGGGGACCTGCCCTGAGTCAGGGACACGCAAGGGGCAGGGGCAGAACTCGCTGTTCCTGGTGGCCTCGCCTCCCTTTGAGCTACCGTAAAAGGACATTGGAGACTTCTGAGGAGCGGACGGAAGCCCGCCTGCTTTATTGGTTAAAAGTGACTTGGTGGCTGCATATATTAATGTTATTCATTGACGGACCGCCAAAAGCCATTCATTCACTAGATGCTCAGCCTAACAGGAACTATTTCCTTGATTTTCCACTGATTATAGCAAAGCACTTCCCTGTAAGCACGTGGGAGGACGGCTACCTCAGGCTCCGGAGTAAAAACGCGGCTTGTCCCTTTGGCCTCCGAGAGAGGACCCCTCCCTGACATACAGACCCCCCGTCGCGACCTCCCTGTGCAGCTGCCACCTCACGGCCCCCCCAGGCCACCCGGCCCCGACCCTGGCGGGAGGGCACGCACCCCTGCATCCTGCCCGACCCCTCGCCCCGCCCGTCTCTGTCCTGCTTGTCGTCGTCCAGGTTCATCAAGAGTCACCCCCCTAATGAGCCACTCCCTGCCTCGCCACCTCTCTGGGTCTCTTCCTTTGAGGGCCTTATCTGACACCAGCATGTTTCCACCCAGCTGGCTCGCCCTTAGGCCCCACTGCGTAGGTTTCCAGCTACTTACAGGCAAGGCAGGTTTCGGTCCTTCTCAAGATCGGGATGAAAACGCAGGGGTGGGCACGCTTTTGCTGCAAGGGCTGGGTCAGGAAGTGTCTTACGCTCCGCCAAGAGCAGTCCCGTGGACTCTCCTTTGCTTTTTCTGCTTCAGCCCTTTAATAACATACAAAGCATCCTTAGCTGCCGGGTCCGCGGGGGGCCCGGTTTGGTCCTCTGTCCTAATTTGCCTGACCTCTGGCTTAAGAGATGCTTCTCAGGTTGACCCCCATGGTCTTCAATTAGGTGGGAAACTACTTATTTTGTATTTGCAGAAATTTTGGTGTCATTGATCACTTTTTTTTACTGGTTTAAAAATACATAGCAACATTTGTAATAGAGAATGATTTATTCCCCTTCCTAACACTGCAAAAAGTCCGTGTGGGCGCACAGCCAAATGCGTTTTTATGCTCCTAACTTTTTGTACTTTACGGGGAAATCACATTCTTTTGGTTTTGTCCTAAAAATCCACATCATGAGAACGTGGGTGCGCCTGCACTCGTGCCCGAGAGAGCGCGAGCTTGCGAGGCCCCCCTCTGTGTCAGGGGAAGGGCCGAATTCTGCCACATGCGCGCTTTTTTAGGAAGTGGGATAATAAAACTAGCTCTTGCAGCCCTGATAAGATTGTTTTTTTAAGGTGTTGCAAAATCTTTCACTTGTTCCGTCAATGATTACTCCGAAGCAGGATCTTGGACAAGTTAATATTTCTAATGCCTGAAACTCGAGGAAGGAGCACAAAGAAATGATCCCTTCCAGGGCTCACTGACCTGGGCCGCTGCTCAGTACCCGCGCAAGGCTCCCCGCCCCCGGCCCCAGGAGCCCTTCAGAGGAACAAGCATTAAGTGTTTGGCAATTGCCCGCGTCACGTTTGTCAGCCATTGTCGTCCTCCCCGCCCCCCCGCCCCCGTTAACATATTAACCAAGTTGCAGTTCAGACGGTCGGTTTCCATATCAGCAGCTGTTTGATTTAATATCTTTTTCAGCAAAGGTGCCTTAGGGAGCCTTTCAGAAAACCTCGTGCTAAAATTTCAGCCTGTTTTTGCGAGGCAATCCAGCTGAGCGCGGCGTTGGTGGGTATTGCTGATAATTTGCCAGTGTGTGATTTAGGAAGCCTGTGAAAATGAAATAGTCTCAAAGATGTCACCTCTGAAAACCCCCAAACTTCAGTGGAATTTCATGGCACGTTGAAATGCACGTCGTGGTTTTATCAGCGAGCTGAGGGCTCACCTAGCTTGGGCAAGCACGTTTCACTGCCCCAGCTGGGTCCCCATGTGTGAGGGGGCGGGGGACAGGGCGCAGCCACCCAGCATGAGGTGACAGCATTAATTCCAGCAGATCCATGCTGCCCTTGGGCAGGGAAGCCATAATGTCTCAGATAGAAAGTTCTGTTAGCCGGGTGACCATTTAAGGAAGCAGAAAACAGCAAGAAGGAAGTCATAAAATTATCTTGCAAAAATACTCTCCAAAATTCAAGCTATTTGACACAGAATATATAGTCTAAGATAGTAGAGAATTTTACTGAAAATAACCTTACCCTATACAAGTAAATCTGATCCACAGTAAATTTTTAAAATGTCTTGTCTCATTAAAAGACTGAGCTTTAAAAAAACTGAATCTGAGAAAAAGTGGGCTTTAATGCTAGAAATAGCCACAATTTTTAAAAAATGTATCATTTGATGTTTACTTATACAGGGGCCGGCATAAATAACACCCCTTTTTTATTACAAAATCATAAGCATGTAATTCTGTAACATAACAGTATCACACTCAAGCACACCATATGACATTTTATGTGAAATGTTCACATTAAAACTATAAATTATTACACCCATACTGTTACGCTACCAATCACACTCAAGCAGGCATTGCTTCTGCCGGACGCTGGATTTTATATTTAGGAGGTGCCGTTTCCTATATCTACAGTGGCTTTTGAAGATGGAAGAATGCCACAAACTGAAGTTGTACTGAATTGATTTTTCTTTCTAAACTTTGAACAACCCTGGTGCTCAAATTGTGTTTGAACAAACCTAGCGGTATATGTTTGTTTGGTATGGTTTTGGAAGTAGGTGAGAGGTAACGGTAGAAAATACACCGTCTGCTTCGGGTTTTCATTCTTAGGCTCGTAGGGTCTGGATTCCGAGTCTCTCCTGAGCAATCATAGGAAATTGCCTCTTGTTTAGGTCGGAAATCATCAAATATTGGCAACTTTTTATAAGTGGTTGCTGGCTACGGCTTCTCTGTTACTTCTTTGTTACCCCTGTGACCCTCTGATCCTTGTCAACTGGCCGTGGGTAAATGGGGCCGTTTCAGGGTAAAAGTTTATTCTTGCATAATAGACTAAATAATAGTGCATCACAGATAGAAATAGGCGGTGGTAGATCATAGATACATAAACGATAGACCACAGAGAGTGGTAACTATATGCGATCTACTTTCTGGCTCCGGCCTCATGCGTCCACAGAAGGGTATTTTTAAAAATATTTTATTAATTTACTTTTAGAGAGAGGGGAAAGGAGGGAGACAGAAAGGGAGAGAAACATCGATGTCAGAAGGGTATTTTATTCCTTGCAGTGTTTTGGGAAAAATAACATAAACTCTCTCTTCCAAAGTAAACACTCTATGACAAGCACTCTTCAGCTGACCCCAGGGCAGGGGCTTTGAGCCTCCCCAGTGTTCCCCTTTATGAGCTGATCATAATGACAATCGCAGTCAACACTTATTGAATACCTTGCTAAGTGCCCGTGTCCGTAGAACATTCTTTACACTTCTCGCTTCCTCCTCAGAACAGCTCTATGAGGCAAGTATTAGTATCACAATGCTTCTTTTACAGATGAAATTTTGGGGAGAGCAAGACAGCTCAAAGCTAGCTTTTGAGCCTACACTGTATTTGATTAAGTGGAGGGAAGATGGAGAGAGAGACAAATCTTAGCCGGCCAGCCTGCAGACCCTCACGTCAGATTACAACCTTGGTGTCAAAATCTGGGAATATCTGTGGATGTGGATTGGTAGCAATCATACTTCTGATCTTGAACTTGAACTTTAAAATCTTACTTTGGGGCATAGCGGTATGACCCCAGGGCCTAACCTCTCAAGTCCGTCCTTATCCTTATCTCTAAAGTAACATCAAACGATCCAGCCCCCGAGGACATCCGCCATCCTCAGATGAAGGTGTATACAGAGCAGTGTGTCCTATTCCAGGGCTGGAGAGAATCACTCTTTGTTCTGCTTACATGTGGTAATCACTATTTTTTTTTTTAATATCACAAGTGAGATTTTTTTGTCACCATTAAGAGTCTGAATTTTAAACAGATTCTCGGACTCGGACTCGCCAGTTTGTTCACCTTCAGCACTTGTCTCGCTCCCAGAACTTTTCCAGAACTGCAGCCTCCACCAGGAAACTCCAGGAGCCTCCCCAGTTCAAACTGGGGCTTCCTCAGCATTTTGACTTCCCTAACAAAGGCACCGTGGCGCAGACAGGTAGACTGGCAAGCCTCTTCTATGTTCTCCAGTGCCACCTGGGGCCTAGCGCCCACGTCTCTCCAGTCACTTGTCTGTACCTCTTGGGGCGTGATTTCCTTCCTCTCCTTCCAGATTCGGTGGGCCTGTTGATGTGGAGCCTAAGAGGTCTCCCGAATCCAATTGTTGGGTCGTTTTTAATAAAAACCAACAGGGAAAATGAAGCAAGTACCCATCATGGGTGCTTGTCAAGTAGCCTTGACAGCCACACGAGCTTCCATCGCGGTCCCCCACTTTCGACCTGGAGCACGTTTTGTCACGGGTAAGGCCCATGTCGTGGGAATTAGGCGGGTTTTGCCTTGCATGTCCTCAATCATCCGCTTTAATTTTCTAAATGCAACTTCATCATTCCGCAGATCAGCGAGGCTCACAAAAACACAGCCCTTGAGACCATCAGATGCGACTTAGGTTCCTTGAGTTCTCGTGACTGGGGTTTTTCCAGCGTTTCTTGCACTGGGCACAGCTGGGGCTTTCCCATCACACGGCCCTTCCCTAGACGACGGGCCGGGGCTTCCTGCTTGACCACCGCCCTGCGGCCTTCGGCCGGGCGCTCGTTCCCGCCCGCCGCCGCGGGGGCTGCCCGGAGGGCCAAAGGGCTTGCCGCTTCTCACCTACAGGTTCGTGACACCCAGAATCCATAGAAGGCATTCCCACAGATCCGCTTTATAGGCTTAGAGTTTCTTTTCCTAAACTGTGTTCAACGAAAATAACAAATCTTTTGAATGTGAGATCCCTTGTAAAGGCACATGGAATTGCAGTAATTTACACCCCCTGCACATCCTCCATATTCTACATATTCTGCATATTCTACAGGGTCTGGCACAAATAACACACCTTTTTTATTAGAAAATCTTTTATTACAAAATTATAAACATCTAATTCTGTGACAAAACAATACGACACTCCAGCACATCCTGTGACATTTTAGGTGAGCTGTTTGCATTGAAACCATAAACGGCGACACCGTGCCGTTCCCCTCCCGAGCCCCCTCCGGCGGGCCCTGCCTGCACAGGGACGAGGGGAGAAAAACCAACGGAGCTACTGGCGCCCTCCAAGGAGCGCGCATCCACAGGGGCCTTGCTAAAAACCCTCATCAGCCGCAGGAAAACGATTTGCTTTTCTGAAGGTCTCACGTGCGTCGACAGAACAACTAGACAATGCTGCCTTAGTTCCCCAGGTTGTGGCGTCCTCCAAAGAAAGGAGAGCAGATTTGTAAAGCAATCGTTGAGACAGCTCTGAAGACAGTTGAGTCTGGGTTGGCAAGGCAAAAAGTCAAACAGCAGATCCAAACACAAGAAGAGAACTGTGACTAAAATAAAAGTGATGATATGTTCATGTAATATCAGCGTTCCAGTCTGTGTAAGTGAATTGAAGAACTTTCTTTGAAAGGTTCTGGTACTTTCTCACCAGTAATAAGATAGACCAAATAGCTTAAAACAATCTGTAGAGGTTGACTCAAGGCCCTGCTTTTAAAAACTGTTATCAAGGCAGATGAGGACTTAAAAACTGTCACAAAGCAGCGTTCGCAGACAGCGCTGACTCAGGCCATGCAGCCTGCGCCGCCCCTTCTGTGCCGGCTCCCCCCGTGCGCGCCTGCTGCCCCGTTTCAGAGGCCTTCCCCTCAGCGGGGAGCAAGGCTGCCCACACGGCGCAGCGGCCCGAAAAGGCGCCCGAAGGGAGGAGGGACTCCAGTGGGGAGGCCCCAAGACCCAGATGCCCCTACAACCCCACGACCACCTGCGCCGTGCGCCACCTGCTCGACTCTAGAGAGGCACCTGTCATGAAAACAGGGCATGGCAGCCATTCAAACGCACGTTTCTTTCCAAATCACTTTTCTCCAGATTAGCTAGTTTACAAAAGGATGTAACTGGTTAAGGAGAAAACAGGCTTGAATGAGCGCACCCTGGGAATGGGCTTCTGGGTGTCAGAGAAGCATTAACTCGAAGGAAGGCCAGAACAGGGGCTCCGGGTGGAAGAAGCAGCTGCCTGGGGCGCAGTCACTGAGGGCAGCAGACACCGACGTGGAGTGTGGGCATTTGCACTTCGCTTGGGTCAGGTAAATCTGCCCGTCCGCTCTGCGGGGCCCACGGGCCCTTGAAGGATGGACATTTGAAAAGTGGGTACTTGGACTTCAGGGTGCACTTGGATGCTTTCACTGGTGTGGCTGCAGAGAGTTCAGGGCGTTGGCTGCACAGGAGCCCGGCCCGCCTTCCGCCCTTCCCTCTGGCTGCGCCCAGGCTGCTGAGCAGAAGCCAGGTGCCCATCATTGGGTGGCAAATAGGGACTTTGCTCGGGCTTCTGGGAGGCTTAGAGTCTCTTTGTTTTTCCTTTCCTTTTTTCCCCCTCACTTCTGGCAACTAAGGAGAGCTATTGGGCATCTGCGTCCGGCGGTTCATGCTATTTCCTTATCCACACATATTTTTCCTTTCCCCAGACTCACTCCACTTTAGTTCTTAGCCGGAAGTTGTACCCGCGGAAACTGCTCCCAGCCCCCTGTGGAATGCAGCAAACAGGCAGGCACAAAGCACAGAAGAACGTTAATACAGTGGTCAGGAGAAGCGGAGGCAGACGTCACCCCCTAGGTCATTAGCCCTGGAGACTCCAGCTGAGTGAGTGAAGAGCTCGGGTACTCGGGGTACAGGCTCACCAACTCAGGGGAAGGAGGACCCATGGAAGCCCTGGGTGAAAGCGAGGTTGCGCGGGCGGCTATGCTACGAGTGCACGTCCCCTGGGCGTCACTTCCATTTCCTTCATCGAACTTCACAGTCATTCTTTGAGCGTTTTTCTTTAACTACAAAGCAAACACTGGAAGCCATTTTTTTAAAATGGGCTTCATTTGGCTAGATTGTTCCTACCAATCTCTCCTGGCATTTTCTATAATGTTTCATCACATTTGGATCATCGTTTTAGGAGAGATGGTAGAATGCAGTCTTCATCAATGGTTTCACTAGGCGGTTGTTGAATAAATCTAGCTAATTTTGTGGCTGTCTTGAATGCAGTTCTGCACCTCCCGGCTGGAAGAGTAGGGCTGCCTGGCTAACCTGTCCCTAACACACCTGAGGAAATCACTCAGCTGCGTCTGGCCCCTGATCTCGAAACCTAAGGGCATGCAGCAGCTCGTGATGATTGGTAGGGCTGTAGAATTCATTCACCCTCCGCTTCCCTAACCGGTAGCTCGTCTGATCCTCACAGCACCCCAAAAGGCATGCAGGGCAGTTGTTGGACAGGCAAGGAAATGGAGTTTCAGAGAGTAAGTCTGTGCTTAAGAACTTAGAGCCATTAAAACAGAACAGCTGAGACCAGAACAGCGCGCCAGCTCCAGAGATCCATCTTACTGTAATTTTAGCATCATACATGTCTGCGGGACTCTCCTGTCTCACGGAATATGTGAAAAAGGAGAAGAGCATCCCTTAGTGGGAATGTTGGAGTAGACACCAGGCTGAACCCGCTATTGGTCTGACCCCTCTTCGGTGAACTTCTGATCTTGTGAAAAATGTATCACCTGACTCCAGCAAATGCAGCTGATTGGCAGCTCCAGGGGGGCAGATGTTGGTGAGAACAGGCTGAAGCAGCACTACCTTGCTTTTTTGGGGGGGGCGGGTGTTGCTTAGCAACTGTTGCCCAGGTGGTTCCACTCTGTAGCATATGCTCAACCTTTCACTAAAGGTCTTATTTTTAAAAAAAATATATCCAAAATTTCTATTATGAGCTTCCTAAATCCCTGTTAAATGAAAATGCAGAATTTTCTTCCCTCTTCTCTGCTGACATTTCAAAATACCATTTTCCTATTTCACTTCCTACCTTTAGAGAAGAAACAATGTAATGCAACACAAAGAGGCCCGCTGGGAATTTGAGAAAACTGGGTCTTCCACCTTGCTCACCTCATTCTGTGACCGTGAGCAAGTCACTTGCCCCCTCGGGTCTATTTCTGCACAGGAAATCTAGGGGTTTTCCTATCTAAGCTTTGTGATCTCTTCTAACTCTCAAATCCTATGATTCATCTCCAACTCGGGTTTCTCTTACCCAACGTTTGCTATTTGTTCTGCCGGGTGTTTATTCATTCTTGTAAGCCTGGCTTGATTTTTAATTAGTAATCATTTTGCTCTTGCGCTTGAGGATAACGAGTCACAGGAGCCCATCCGGATGGCCTCTTCTTTGTTCTCCATGTGAACTTCATGTCATTGATCACAGACTAACAAGTGTTCTAAACATCACCGTGCTTAGCGCCTGCGTTAGCTTAGAAAGAGAAAAATCGACTCGTATTTTCTTAAACAATAAAAAAGACCTACCAACTCCTATAAGTAGAATTAAGCAATAGTGCCGGTTCAGGCCACGCCTCCCAGGGCCCGCCACCCATCTGTGATTTTGTTGACACTACCAGGCTTTGTTCACAACTTTTATCCTCAAACAGCAAGAGGAGGAGCGGCTCTCTGCCTCTAGGAGGACTATCTCGCCTGCCCTGGAGCCGGGGCGCTGGCCCCGAGAACCCTGAAAAACGCTCTGTTGCGTTTTTTCTAGTTGCCTTAGGCCCTTGTTGGCCTAAACTGGGTCACACAATCATTCCTGAACCCGCGAACGGCTGTGGCCTGAGCAGAGTGGTTGCAGACTTAGACGGAGGTGTCTGAACCAATCATGGCGGGGGCGGGGCTACGCTGAGGCACCGACCAGTCGGAGCCCCGCCCCAGAGCTGGAGTCCAGGCCCTGACCAGCGCCAGGGCTGTGCTCGGTGCGGGAGGGGATATTGGGGCGTCCACCCGGTCGTTCCTGCCCGCTCGGGCCCGAGGACGCGGGGCGGAGGCGGCCTGCTCGGAGCGCCGCGTGCCAGGCACGCACTGTGCGTTTGTCAAACTGCATCGATGTTCAGGTGGTGGCGAGGGCAGAGCCCAACACAGAAACAGCGCTCAGGTCTCCTTTCCGCTCCTGTCTCCTGTTCTCTTCGTGGCTGCTGTTCACGATCTCTAACTTTTCCCGCTGTTTATATTTTATCCCTCTTATTTTTAGCCATAGTTTTACTTAGTCTGATGATAACCAAATATTTCCTGAATAATAAGTCTCTGAATATGCATATTCTCTAAATATGAATATAAACCTATTTGCAAATCTAGCACTTAGAGTGTTGTTGGCAGGACTCTGAGAATCAGTTTTTCTTTCTTTTTTTTTAGTGGAAAAATGTACTACAGCAGAAGGATTTGTTTCCCACCAAGCACAACCAGCTTTTTTAATTTCAGGGATTTTGATACTTCTCTATGTGCTTAAATACTTATAAAATATTAAATAAGTAATAACAAATCAGCTCTTACCGATTATATAATCCTCTGCCACGGAAGAGGGAATTTTGGACAGACAGGCCCACCCAGGAAGGAGACGGGGTGGACACATTTTTTTTAGCCCTGTTGCTAAAGCGGGCCCGGGGCCCCTGGGTTTGCTCCGCTCTCCTCCCGTTCCAGGCCCTCGGGCAGCCCCGGGACAGGAGGGACACAGGGCACTGGGGTGTGGCAGGAGGTGACTAACAGGTGCATGATAAGGGATAGGATAGGAAGCCCCCTGCATAGGTTTAGTAGCAACTGTCCTCAAACACAAGACAGTGGCAACAGGCTGATCGGGGCAGGAAGCAGGGCCGCCCACTTCAGCGGCTCAGCCCAGCCCCTTACAAGGCCTTCCCGGGCCCGGGCATCTGTCGAGTTCAGCCTCATTAGATGCAGCCCCTGCCCCTGAGGAGGGGAGGTGGGCAAGGACACAGGCGGTTACAGTCCAGCTGGTCAAGTAGGCGGGGAGGGTGAGCCCAAGGTGCCACGAAGGCATGGAAGAGGGGCACGGGGGGAGGGCGCCCCTGCCGGAGCGCAGCCTGGCCGCCCTGGCCAGTGCCGTCTGGGGCTGGTCGAGGAAGGCTTCCGGGGGCAGGGGTGTCTGAGCTGAGATGGGAGCGGGGAAGGAGCGGGGAGGGCAGACGGGTGAGGAGCACCGCCACCGTTGCTGTCTCCGGTCGCCGGGCCGGCAAGGATGCAGGTACGCGCTGCTCAGACTCACGCAAACCTCGGGCCCTCAGGGTGCCAGCGGCTGCTTTATCCAAACCCAGCACCCTGAGTCTGGCGCATGTGCCGACACTGGAAAGTTTAGGGGAGGGGAGTTTACACTCAGAATGTGTCTTGGGGGTCCTAAGACAGACCGCCACTGTGAGCAGAACAGAGACAGTCCCCTACAATAAATAGTAAGTCCTTCCTAAGGTCCCCAGAGTTCATGTTTGGCAGCCCTAAGTACCTCTGAAATAGTAGAAGAAATAGATTGGTGACTATCAAAATAACTTCGCCAACTATGTGAACTTCGAGAAGCTGCCCTAATGCAGGAGGCTTCCTCTACACAGGCTTTAATAGCAGCCGTTGGATCTCAGCAAAATCCAGTCCGTGGACCAAGGTTCAATGTACACTGAGGGATGTCTTGCCAGATATGAAATGAGAGCATAAAAACACTGGCATTTTTAAAATGTGTTAAATTCACATAATTTTTGAAGCCAGTCCTTGTCACGCCACATCATTATTAGAAAATCTGGAATCGGATTCCGTTGAATCACTGGTTACCAGGTCTGTAACGTACATCACAGCCCGGCCCGTCTCCTCTGGGCTTACAAACCGCTGGCGCTGGGCTCTCAGGCTGCACACTTGAAAAGATAAGTTGCGGACTGCGAAGTCATTCCCAGAACCATTTGTGAGATAAGTGCTGGTAGTTTCAGCAGCCCCCTTGAAGAAGGGACAACTATTACGGAATAAACCCTTCCCCCAGATGAAAGCTTCCTCCGGCGTTTATCAGAGCTTCCACAAGAGCAGGTGAAGGGGTGTTTTGGGCAGATAGTGTGCGAGGGATGTCCTCTGGGCTTGTAAGCGTTTGTTTCTGTCGTCGTTAGTTTGTCTTCATGAACCTGAAGAGGCAGCTCTGTCTCCGCTATAGACGTCACGTGTGGGACGTCTCTGTGACACTTTTTCACTGTAAACTCTGTGCCTAAGCAAAACCCTCCCCCTATTTCAACTACATGGGTCAGAGTTTTGTTGCGGCCCTTACGATGAACACAAGTTCCCCACTTTACCTTTGGCAAGACAGAATTGTTTCAAATCTTTATTTTTGCAAGATGAGCTTCTTTGCAGGCCAGTAAGTGAATTGTGCTCCCCTTTGCGGCGGCCGCTAGTGGTAGACGTGCAGGGAGAGGTGAGCTCCGCTCATCAGCGAGCGCGAGCGCCCCATCTCTGTCCTTCCCTGTCCATGCCCCCTCTGGTGAAGCACGCTCTTCTCACCGCCTATATGACCAAAGACGTGGACAGTTACGTTTTTATAACAGAAGCCAGGCTTGTTGGCTGGGTTCGCGAGGTGGGTGAGTTAGTAAGAGTCACTGAGGAAGGCGTGTGTCAAAACATCATCCTTGCTGTCCAAACCCTGTTTGGACAAACTTGTGCTGCCACCGTCCGCTCTGCTGCTGTCGCTGCTAGACGGACAGCATTCGTAGGTGGGAGGCTCTGCCAAGATCAGCAGGCCCGGGAGAGGAGGCCGCTGCGGAGCACAGCCGTTGCCACTGCCGTTTAGAACATGTGAAGCAGTGCGCTCAGAACCAGCCGATCCATACCGTTTTCTGAAGCCACTCATCGAAACCAAACAAAAGCATTTTTGCACCTGTGTGCTTTTCAAACGACTTATGCAAGTATAATGCGTATTGAGAGCTCCACATGCTGATTATGGCAAGACTTAGAAATAAATGGAAGTTTCTGGCATAAGTCTTTTCTCCTGAGCTGGCCCCTTTATGTCTTTTTGTAGCCAGTACCTTGCTGTGTATCCATAGAGGAAGTGTGAGTCATTACTGAGATTTTGTTCAGAGAAGTCCGGTTATAATTTTTTGTGTTGTAGACACGATCCTATGAAGGCTGCCGCAGCTAAGATACTTAAATTCAGTGCGAGAACAGGGAGCACTCATTTGTCTCCTCAGTATCAAGACAAGTCCATCAACAGGGTGGGGTTAGCACTCACACACACGTGCATGGCTCATGCGCACAACACCCCCCGCCCCAGATACATGGCAGCAAAGTGCCCCGTGAATGGTTCCAAAAAACGTGTCTGGCCCGGGATGGAATTTGCCAAAAAAGGGAAATGCAGCCCTTTTTGACCGAGTCAGGGTTTTGACATCTACACGAGGGAAGGCCTGCGATTTCTTTGCCTTCCCCAGGGGCTGCTGCGTCCCTGAGGAACAGGTGATCAGACCTGGGACACCCAGCACGTTAGTTCCTCAGGGCGGCCGGAACACAGCGCCGCAGGCTGGGGTGGCAAAGCTGCGGACACAGATGTCCCCCCGTCCAGGAGGGCAGAGCCCCAAGGTCAAGGTGTCGGCAGGGCGGGCTCCTCCTGAGGTGGAGAGGGGCCTGCTCTGTGTCCCCCTCCCAGAGCCTCCTCGGCCCATCGGTGCCTCGCCGCCACCTCTGCCTTCACCTTCACGCGGCGATCTCCCTGTGAGTCTCTGTGTCCGAAGGTCCCCTCTTTATGAGGACACCAGTCGTCCTGGATTAAGACCCACCCAAATGACCTCATTTTAACTTGATTGATTACATCTGCGATGACCCTAGTTCCAAGTAAGGTCACATTCTGAGGTCCTGGTGGTTAGGGCTTGAGCCTAATAATTTTGTGTGGGGAACACAATTCAACCCGTAGGACTGAGAAAAAGTGACCTGGGCACCCAACAGTTTTCTTGGGTGGTGGAAAATGAAGGAAACAGCAATAAAATAAAACATAATAATAAAAACAGAAAAGTCCACTCATCAAGATGAGGATCCAGGTTCCAGGAACACTGGTGGGGCACCCGCATGGAGTCGGCATTCCCTCATCCTGGGATTCACAGAAATTCCCAAGCGTTTTGATTTCTGAGAGGAATGAAGCTCCCATGCTGCCTCACAAATGCAAACTAATAATGTCCACAGAGTGGAGGGAACAATACCACAGAGTCGCAAACTGTCAGAGTAACCAGGAGCTCAAAAGACCCCCCACCCCGCCCCGGGCATGGATGAAGAGGCTGGAACCCAGGGCAGCTGCGTGAGTTAAGGGCGTGGGGCTGGTCAGCAGCAGATTGGAGACTGGAACGTTGACCCCTGATTCTGATTTCTAACCCCACGGCCTCCCAGCATTCCCAGGGAAAGCAGCTGACGTGCCGGACTCCTCCAGGCTGTAGACGTCACCCGGTCCAGCGCGGGCTGGCTTCTGAGCTGCTATTTGTCCTCCGGGTCGTCTGAGCCACTAGCTGGAGATGAGGCACACGAGGAAGGAAGGAAGCAAGTGGATTCTGGGCCCTACGCCTCCAAATCCAAGTCTTGGACATCCACTCGCAGTGAAAGGAGCGGCTGCTTCAGAGCCTGGAGGGGAGCGTCCTGGGGGGCACACGTGGAACCGGGATGGAGCAGAGCGCCCGCGGTGGGAGGCAGAATTGCCTGCCAAGTGCTCTGCCGCAGGTATTTAACCGGGACCAGCCGCACCTGCAGGGCCGCCCTCGGCTCCACAGACAGGCCTGGGAGCCAAAGGACAGAAACGACCGTGCCAGGAGGAGGCGCGCTGGAAACCTAGGATGGGGGACGTTCCGAAAGTCCACTTGCTTAGGCCCTTCAAAAACTCAGCAGTATTTTTAAAAATATATATGTGGGGACTGTTATACAGAAAAGAGACTTAAGAGAGATGACCACCAAAATGCAGTGTGTAGACTTTGATTGAATCTTAGGGGTTTTTTTAAGACCGTTTAAAAAGATATTTCAGAGACAAATAGGGAAATTTGAATGCGGGCCAGATATTTGATGGCATTTAGGGATAAATTGTTAAATTTGTGTATGATAATGGTGTAATTAAGAGAACATCCTCCTTCTTATGGGTGAAATGTGAAGTATGCAATTTCATATGATTCAGCAAATATATCATCATAAAGATGACAAAGATTAACAATTGGATAAATCTAGGTAGTTATTATTTGAGTTTCCTCGTACAATTCTTTCAACTCTTCTTTGTGTGAAGAAATAGGGTTAAGTCCATATTTCTTTGCTGGAGTATTCCCATAACAAAAGTAAGAAAATGATGTGAATGAAAATATAGGCCCTATTTCCTCTGACCACTTTTATTGTACCCTACACAAGAGTAGGGCTCAAGTAAATGTTTTCTGGTTTTGAATTCCTATGACCAATATTGGTGATAGTTAAATTGTCCTTCAGTAGGAGATGAATTAAATAAATTATGGTCCACACATACAATGCAAAACTAAGCAGCCACTTAAAATAATAAGGAAAGTATATAAGTACCCATTTAGAAAGATATCCAAGATATATTGTTAGGTAAAAAAATGAAAGGCAAAGACCAGTGTGTATTGGCTAACAGGTTAAAATGTATATATCTGTATTCCTATATAATTGTATCTTTATTTCTTTCTAATACATAACTCATCTCTAAAGAACACAGAAACCTGTTATACCTATGAAACCCCCCGCCCGGCCAAGAATGAGACACGGGTGCTGCTCCTGCACCTCAGTCAGCGCTGCACCGGAGGCTCTGGCCACCGCATTCGGGCAAGAAAAAGGAATAAAAGGCACAGGGATTTGAAAGGAAGAAGTAAAGCTACCTCTGTTCACAGGTGACGTGATCACATGCAGGGCGGGCAAAAGTAGGTGTATAGTTGTGAATATGCAAACCAGAGTTTATTCTTGCACTGCTATTTATTAGTTACCGCATTATTTCTTTGTATTACAACTGTAAAACTTTAACCCACCTCATATTTTGAACTTCATTTAAAAAAGCTCCCTGAAAACTATTAAGAGCAAAGTTGCAGAATGCAAGATCAATATGAAAAAACATCCTTTGTATTTCCATACACTGGTAGTGAACACTCACTAGGAAGGCTATAAAAAAAATAACATAAAATAACAAGTGTCGACGAGGATGCAGGGAAATGGAACCTCCATCTGTTATGGGGGGAGGGGGTAGATGTAAATGGCGCAGCCACTGTATGGACATCTTCACAGGTTTCTACAGAGTAACAATTGTGATATGACCCAGCCATTCCCCAGGGGCGCACGGTCTCTCTCGGCCGAGTACATGTGCACGCGCGAGCAGTTTCCAGAATCACTGAAGTCCGATGAAAACACGCTGCTTGATGTGGCCAGGCCACCCCCAGACCCGCCGAGGCAGCCTCTCAGCCGCCCTCTGGGCAGGCCCCACACACGGCGCGGGCACTTGTCAGCCACCGCCTGGTGAACCCGCTGCAGCCCAAAGTGTTGGGAGGCGGGAGAGGAGGGGGCGCCTTCCTTGTGTCCTCATACCTGGAGCTTCTACCTTATTCCAAGGGGTCGGCGGTTTTTAGGGGCCCCTTCCCAGGACACGCCTGCCCTGTGGCTCACCTTCCCCCCTCCAGGGGAGCGATCCCTCGGGGTAGAGCAGGGCAGCGCGGGAGGCCGACGCCAGCTGCATCTAACGCCTAGCCGTGGGCCGCAGTGTGGGCAGGCCTTCAGGCCCGGGCCCGCCGCAAGGCCGGTGCAGGCTGGCCGCGGGGCGGGCGGGGGCGGCACCCTGGGCGCTGGCCCACAGTGGCCGGTGGCCGGAGGCTGCGAGGGGCCCGCGTGCGTGTCGGGAGAGGGGCGTCTCGGGAGGTGTCGGAGTGTTCGTTAGGGAGTCTACGTCACAAGCCGCCCTAAGGCTTGGTGGCTCACAACATGGTTTATTATGTTTCACGGTTTGTTGTTGCTCTGGGCGTCCCGCTGGTCTCACGTCAGCTCCCTCGTGGCTGCCGTCAGCGGTGGGTCAGCCGGGGCTGGGCTCGGCTGGCCACTGGGGGGCCGGGCTCTCCCCTCGGCGGGCCTTCCGGGCCAGGGGCCTTCTCCGTGTGGCGCTTACGTTCTTCCCAGAGGCAAAGGCCAAAGCTGCAAGGCCACCTGCGGACCCTGAACGCGCAGGCTATCACTTCTGGTACCTTCGGCTGGTCCGCGGAAGTCACTCTAGGCCAGCCGAGACAGGGTGGGGCAGGCCCCACCTTTTGACGGGAGTACCTCTAAAGTCTTTCCCCTGTGTTTCAGTCTACCACAGGGAGCACCGTGAAGACCCCAGGCACCCAGCGGAGGGGCGCCGGCCGGGGCGCGGGGCAGAGAAGGCCGCTGAGAGGGCGTTCAGAGACGCGAAGGTAAGTGCCACCTATTTCAAGTCTTCCTTGGACCCTCGGACCCTTGTACCTATTTCAAGTCTTCCTTGGACCCTCAGACCCTTGTACCTATTTCAAGTCTTCCTTGGAAGGAGGGAAGATCCGGGGGGCACACCGCCCCATCTTTCACTGAAGCTGCCGCAGCAGTCTCCGTTGGCTAGTGAGAAAGTTGGAGCTTGCATCGATCCCAGACTGAGTAGAGCCACATAAAAAGTGGGACTGACGTGCACACAGATTGCCCGCTGGTCGGGACGAGGGTGGTTTCCTGCTCGAAGCGTAAAGGTCTACTTACCAATGGTCATCCTGGCTTCATTTTCACACTGTTACTGTGCTTTCTGCACATTTTATCTTTTAATATGTGTCCCGTGACAAAGGCGCCATCACAAGCCCCAGTGTATTCCTGAAAACGAGGCTCCCTGAAGCTTAGCGCGCTCTTCAAGGTCACGGAGCTAGTCGTGGCGGAGCCGCCGTCAGAACCCGGGGCACCAACCCGGCCCGGTCCTCGAGCGCTGCGAGCGCCCGTCGCTGGTGACGACGATGGCGCTGGGGGGACGGCCCCCGTTCTGCCGAAGCCGAGACATGCGGTGGTTTTCGTTCTGCTTCTCAGAAAGAACAGACTGTGTAAGGGGGACATCCAGCGAACTCCACGCTGTCCACCCTGCGCCCGGGGGCGTGTCCAGGGAGAGGGACTTGCGGGGTGCGCCGGCGGGTGGCCCCTGCTCAGGGCTGGACGTGCTGTCCTGAAAGCCTTCTATGAAACGGCTCTTCTTTTCCTGACCGCACCTGTGGAAGAGAAATGACCTTGACGGTAAGTTTTGGAAACAGCCAGGCGCCAGGTTAGCAAACACTGGCGAAGGCGCCCCCTCTCCCATCATACCTGTCAGGGCCCCGTGGCCGTGGGAGGGACAGACGCCTCTCTGATGGTTGGAGAATCAAATTCCTCAAATCCCCCGTGCTGCCTTCTGTCTGCCCTTGGGGCGCACCCGTTTACCTGGGGACAGGCAGGCAGTCCAGGGAACAGAAATGTCTCCGGAGCCTAGGTAAGCCCTGCTTGGACACACAGTGAAAAAAGGCGTGCTCAGAGATGGGGGAAACTTGAATAATTAAGGGCTTTTTAAAATGGCTTTAGATGCTAATTCCTTCTCAAATAGAGTGATTGAGAGCCTTTCAAAAATGTAACTGTCAGCTTTGTGCAGTGGCAGTATCGTAGCCAGTGAGGTTTGTCCGGGGCACGATTATTGCTCATGGAGAAATGTTACTGTCGCAGACAAAGCAAGGCCCGTCGGCACTGTTAGGACAGGCCCTCCTCCCGTTCTGCTCCGTGAAGCGGCTTCCCCATCGGGCCAGCACAGTGCCGTCTGTCTGCCAGGCAGCGCTGCGTGCGGCGTGGCGCCCACCCACTGACGAGGCATGTTGTTCACAGTACCAAGCCCAGCGTGCAATTCAGTGGCTTAACTGTATCCAGCGGAGCAGCCATCCTCGTAAATGGCTGCCGTCTAGCTCCAGCTCCCCGAACAAGACCCTTCTGCCCACGTGAGGTTGAGCTCGGTCCCCAGCCCTACCCTCAGGCAACACCACGTCCAGCTCCTGCCTTTAAATGCCTGCCTCTCTGGACACTTCATGCACACGCAACTGTGCTTGCCTGCGTGTCGCTTCTTTCACTTAGCGCCACGTGCCTGAGCTTCAGCCCCAATGCAGCATGTGTCGTAGGTCAGCAGTGTGCTTCTTCAGGTACTGGGATTCCATTGCGTGACATGCCACATTGTGTCTATTTAGGTACCAGTCAGTAGACATTTAGGTGGTTTCCAGCTTGGGGCTCTTAGGAAGCTTCTGCCAGTGCTCGTCTGCCGGTCTTCATGTGCACACACTCTCATTTCTCTGGGCAGGTACCCGGCAGCAGAATTGCTGGCCCCGTGGTAGCTTCATGGGTCGCTGTTTGAGAAACTGCTAGAACACTTTGCAAGGTGAGGTGGCTGCTCTTCAAGACGGGGAAGAGCATTTGCTAGGAACCAGCAGCTCCGTCCCACACGCCCCAGCCTGTTCTCCAGCGGCTCCAGCCGGGGTCACGGGTGTGAGGGAAGGGTTATGGGCAGGATTACAGGGGTCCCCACCTGGCTCTGCTGGGGAGGAAAGGCATCTGTCTGGGGGCACTTTCTAAGAAAAGCCATAATGGTACACAAGATTTAAAGGGACAGAAGAACATTCCCAGGCAGGTGAGCCTGCAGGAACTGTTTAGTGGGCACGGAGCTGCTGGTTGGAATGATAGAAAAAGTTGTGGAGATGGTTGCGCATTAGACTGAATGCACTTAGTGCCACTGAAGTGCACATTTAAAGATGGCTAAAGTGGTGAATTCTGTGTGTTTTACCACCATCTTTTAATCCTCATCTGAGGACATGCTTATTGATTTCAGAGAGGAAGGGAGGGAGAGAGAGGGAGAGAAACATTGACTGGCGGCCTTCTGTGCGCCCCAGCCGAGGACGGAGCCCACAGCCTGAGCATGTGCCCTGACCAGGCATCGACCGCGCAGCCTTCCGGTTTACAGGACAACGCTCCGACCTGCCGAGCCACACCGGCCGGGGCGCATCGCCGGCTTTCCAAAGCAGAGAACCGCATCTGGTCACGTCCCTGCTCGGCATGAACCTCCTTCCCACGCCACTCAGAACCGAGTCCAGGTTCCTCCCCGCGGCCCATCAGGTCCTGCGCGGGCCGGCTCCCGCCCCCTCCCCCCTGCCTGTGCCTGTGTCATCCGTGGCCGCCCTCTTTCTGGAACTTGGGGCCTTTGCTCCTGCTGGGCCCTCTGTCCGGGAGGCGGCCCCGGCGCTCCCGTCAGGTCCCGCCTCCATTCACTGGGCGGGGGCGGGGGCGGGGGGCCCTCCGCGTGGCCGGCCGAGTCTCTGGCCTCGCTGGCACAGCAGCGGTCCTCTCCTCCGGTCGGCGCCCGCCGCGCGCCCCGCGGCGCGCTCCCTCGCGTCGGCGGTGCCCTGGCCGCAGCCCGGGCATGGGCCCGGCACCGCGCAGGCCTTCGAGAAGCGTTTATTAAATACAATGAATAAGTAACAAGGGCTTTCAAGTGTCAAGAAATGAGGCTTAATTGCGCTTTTAACTATGTTAAGCTTGCATTTAAACATTCATTTTGAAGTTGGTTTTCTAATAAAAAAATAATAGCGCTCATTGGCCCTGGTTAGTTTCACATTAATAATTTTTACAAGACTCTTTCCCACATACAAGTATGATATGGGAAAACTTTAATCCTGGGAGACTTGTTTCCCTTCTATCAATTATCATGGTAAAAAAACCACTTGTAAGGGTCAGGCACAACAGATGAAGATATTTCTTAAGCTCCTTTACACACACATTATAAAAACAAAGGTCATGGAAAAAGGAATCACACACCCTTCTGACTAAATATTTTCCAGAGTAAAACTAGTTCCTTTGCTAAAAGTGAAAATAACGAATGCTAAATTCTAAACTTGTGCTGGGGAGTGGACGGGAAGCGTCCTGGGAGTGACGGGAGAGAACTGAATCCACGCGCTGCGACTCCGGGAGGCTCGGGGAGCCTGAACTGCCACGTGCGGGCCACGGGTCCGGGCGTCTGGCTCTGAGCACAGGCTGACACACAATCATAGATTTGCTTAAAGCATTATGAGGGGTTTCCTGTGACTGTGTCCTCGCGATGTATTTAATGCGTGGTCCAAGGCAACTCCTCTTCCGGGGTGGCCCGGAGTCCCCACAAGGTCGGACAGCCCGGGAAGACGGAGGCGTTTCCAGGACGAAGGGGCAGGCGGCAGTGCGCAGGCGCGGCCAGGGCCGGGGCGCTGAAGCCGGGGAGACGCCCGCCGGGCTGGGCACCGCAGCGCGGCCCGGGCTGGAGAGCTCCGGCGGCCGGGACCGTCAGGGCCGTTTCAGCAGGGCTTACTACAAGGGGGGAGAGGAGAAAAGAAGACAGACATTTTAACCGAGAAATCCTCAAGCTTACAAAACACAGGCAGCAGATCTCACAATTTGTCGCTGGATATCAGAGCGTCCCCAAACTTCGTGGCGCGAGACGGCAGCCGTCTGACTGTCGCTCACGAGCCCGCGGGCCGAGGGGCTCAGCCGGGCGGCCGTGTCGTGCGCTGTCAGCTGACCTGGGCAGGCCGCATAATGTTACTTTTAGTTCTCGTAAAAGTATCGAACCATGGGAAACCTGAGCGTGTAAATATTTTAGGATGATATTCTAGTGAACCACTCTGGTTTGATTTATCCAGACTGCTTTAATCAGATCCTATCCCTATATTGATAAGAAAGTAGGTCTAGGACATTCATGAGAACAACCGATACCACCCTTTAGAAAGGATGAGCAAGACGTGTAAAACACGCTCTCGGGGACGCGGCCCAGGGCCGCGCGCCGCTCCCGTGAAACACGGCGCACCTGACCCAAGCCAATTTCACTTTACTATTTTGTGTGGGGTGGGGGACATTTTACTTGGTAAGTACTTTAAAATATAACTCTTTATCACAGTACAATAAAACTACAACATATTTTAAAGGCCTTTACAGGTGAAAATTAAAACAATCTCTTTTAGACAAACACTTAAGTGAAAGTGGAAATAAGAACCACAATAGCAATATTTCTAAAAACTAATAATAATGAAAGTGCCATATAAGAGGGTTCATGGCAGCCATTAGCATGTTCAGAGGGAGACTCTCAGCCTTAAATATTTAGAGTCGTGAAAACAGAGGAAGGAAAACACGTGAATGACACTCCAACTCAAAAAAGCTAATGCAGCCACAACCAAGTCAACCAAGAAGGCTTCAGGGAAGAAGTAATACATACTAACTCAGAAATTGGTGGGGGGAAAAAATAAGAGAACCAATTAATAATCCAAATGGAGGTTCCTTGGGGGCAGATGGAACACCCGCTAACCTAATCAAAAAGGCAAAGGAAAAGGCATAAATATACAAAAAAGAAAAGTGAGAAATAAGTTTTAATATGAAAGAAATTTTAAAAATCATGAGAGACCACGTTGCACAATCCTACACAAATAAATTTGAAACTTAGATGAAATGGATAATTTTCTAGAAATACTATTTTGCAAAATTGACCACAATAGAGAGAAAACGCTTAAGCAGAGAAATTTCCATACAAGTATTAAAGAACATTTCAAAGAACTACCCCCTGAAAAATCATCCCACTCAGTTGGTTTCGCAAGGAGATTCTACCCAACGTTCAAAATGTGAATAATCTCAATACTAGTGAATTTTTCCAGAGCATAAAGAAAAGGAACTTAAATTTTGTGTAATGCAAGACTAACATTATACTTAAAGCTAATAAATATAACACACCCAAAAACCTAAAGATCACTTATGAATATTGATTATAAAAATAAAACAAGCAAACAGTACAATCTCATGATCAAATTAAATTTATATCAGGAATACTAAAATGGTTTGATATTAGGAAATACATTAATATAATTCACCATATTAATTAATGGAAGAAGTTACATAACTGTTTCAATAAATGCTGAAAAGGCCTTTGAAACAATTTAACGCTCATTCCAATAGTAGATAAAATAGGAAGATAAATATTTCCTTAACATCATAAAAAATACCTAAGTCCAAAAACCAGCTTCCTGTTTAATTGGAAAACACTAGAGACATTCCCACTAAAATCAGGCACTTGGCAGGAGTACCAACTATCTCTGCTACTAAACACCGTTTTCGAGATACCAGCCATTGAATGACTCAGAAGGAAGGAGTTTGTTACAAGAATTGGAAAAAACGGAAGTAAAACTATATTTTCAGATAACATAATAGTATACCTGCAAAACCCCAGTGGTGTAATAAAACTAACTCAGCAATAAAATAACTCAGTAATATAGCAGGACATAAAATTAACTTACAGAAATCAATAGTTAAAAGGGATAATGAGAGCAAAAATCCCATTTACAGTCGCAACAAGAAAGATAAAATAGGTATTAACAAGAAATGTATAAAAGGCATAGGAGGAAATTTTGTATGAGCATTTCTCCAATGTATGAATGTGTTCTTCCTGGGAAGACAGCCACTGCTTTGGCAAGGCGTGACCAATCATAAAGATACCACCCCGCCCTGAACTATCAAATGTAATTCCAATAAAAATACCAAAAAGTCTTTGTTCCTGGAGAGAGACCAATTGATTTTAAACTTCATATATATTTTTAAAAATAAACCGCACAAGAATATATAGAAAAACTTAGAGGGGCAAGAGGAAAGGACTAGCTGTAACAGGCATTAGAACACGCTATAAAACATCTAGAGTTAAAACTGTGTGGTATTGGAACATAAATAGACCAGCAGGGGAAAAAAAGAGGAAGTGCAGAAATAGACCCAAGTCTATATGGAAATTTAGTGTTAGACTTGACATTCAGGATAAACACCCAGAGGTGCGCTTGGTAGGGCTAAGGGCAAATGCAGCTATTTTTAGAAAATTAGATGTTTTTAGATATTATCATTTCCTCACCCTCTGGCAGCGGGTATTGTCATGCTTTTGAATTTCTGCCCTTTAAACTGATGAAAGGATCTCAGTATAGTTTTAATTTGCATTCTCCTTTATGAGTGAAGCTTAATTATCTTTTCATTTGTGTAAGAGCTATTTTGCGTATTTCATATCTTTTTTTTATTAAGGGATAATTTACATACAACAAAACGAAGAGATCTGAAGTGTTCCATTCGGCGAATTCCGATGATTGACTACGCCTGTATAACCGCTGCCCAGCACAGATCTAGAACATTTTCATCTCCCCTAGTCCTCTCGCGTTCCTTCCCGGCAGCCCTCCGGCCACCCCCAGAAGCCCCGCCCTCTGATTTCTGTCTCCCCAGAGCACTGGTCCTTGTCCTTGTCCTTGGACATTGTGTGCACAGAACATACAGTGTGCGCCCGATTCTTTTGTTCAGCACGATCTTTTCAGATTCATCCTTGAATCCGCGTTGAGCATTAGCTCATTCCTTGTTATCATTGACTACTAGGATTCTAGTGTGTGGATACGACACAACGTTTGCAAAATTAAATTTTATCTTCCACGTGGATTCTCTCTGTGAAAGAATGGATCGCAAATGTGTGGTGTTGGACTGGAATTGGACCCCCCTGTGTGAAACCGTAGCTTTAGCATCTAATAGGTACAGATGCAGACAGAGCTGCAGATGCGCGTGGGTGTGCGCCCGCGCGTCCATCAGGAGCCGCGTGACAGCAGGGCTCCCGCCGTCAGCGGGTGACCTCGTAGCTGTGCAAACATCACAGAGTGCACGCCCACTCACCGGGCGGCACACACCAAATGTTTTTCATGTGAAACAGGAGCCTTCCACAAATGACTGACCGACTAGGCCGGCGTGGACCTGCGACCCTAGACCCCAGGAAATAAAAACTCACTGTCCTCAAGGTCTCTTCCCGGCGAAAGGGCCCTTAATAAGGGGGAGACTTAAGGAGCTTGGCCACGGGCGGGGCGTGGGAAGGGGCGGATAATTCTTACCACGGTACAGTAAAACCACAAGGTATTTGAAAGGCCTTTACAGGTGAAAATTAAAACCATCGCTCTTAGACAACACTTAAATGAAGGTGGAAATAAACCACGACAGCAGTATTTCTAAAAACGAATGATAATGAAAGTGCTGTATGTGAGGGTTTATGGCAGGGATTAGTACGATCCGAGGGAAACGCACAGTCTCAAATACCTACAGTCCTGAAAACAGGAGGGAAACACGTGAACGACGCTCTAACTCAAAGACGCTAACGTGACCCCAACCAGGAGGCCTCAGGCGCACCCCGTGGGGCCGGCAGCCGCAGTGCTCGTCTCCCTGCCGACCCTCCCGGCCGGCGGCAGCCACTTTTCCTCCAAGGGAGGGCCCATCTCCACGCGCTTCTGTTGGGCTTGCCAACAGCAGCGCGGAGCTCGGGGAGGGGACTGAGAGCTAAGTGGCCCTGACCTCCGTGAGCGGGGGCAGGGAGGGGCGGCCCTGCTGGGGCCCTCGGGCCGGACCCCGTGCGTCTGCAGCCCGCCGTCCAGGCGCAGGCTGGGTAGCTGTGCCGTCCCGTAGGGCGGGCTGCCGGCGGGGTGGAAAGAGGCATCCAGGGAAAGAAAGCCCCTCCTATTCCCGTTGCTCCGTCGAGGCAATTTCCAGTTTGTATTTGGACCTTTTTTGCGGCCCTCCCCTTCGCCTTAGCCCTTGGGGGTTAGAAGCCCCGCCTCACTCACCTCCCTGTTCCCAGTGCAGAGTAGGTGCCTCGTCCGCGCTGGCTGGACGGATGGATTGACCCCCGAGAGTCAGGAGGCAGGGGAGACCTCCTCGCCCTCCCCTCATGCCCAGGTGGGAGGGCGTCATTCAGCAAAGAACGGGTTTGATGACTAAGTCCCAGTCGCAGCCGTCTGGGTTAGTTCTTAACCCCCTGCCCTGAATGGCCCAGGAGACGTTCAGAACTCTTTCTTTAAAAAAAAAGAATCCAACAAACACTTTTGGGAAATGGGGAAATGCAGGCTGAGGCAGGGCGGTGGGCTTTCTCGACTGCAGGAATTCGCCGAGTCTGGATAGGCCGCCAGGCACGTAAACCAGGGGGCCCAGCCGCGGGGTGGGGGGCCTTCCTGTGCGGGACCAGCGATGTTTCGCGGCGCCTCGGACCGCGGGTTCCTGCGGAAGGAGCGGAGGGAGGGAAGGAGGACTTAACGGCAGGGCTGGACTGGGCGCCGAGGCGGCCCAGGGCCCCGCTGAAGGAAGCGCCCACCTGCGGGCGCGGCTTGCGCAGCCCTGAGCGTGAGGGCCCCGCTTCAGGGTGCGCCCCGCGCCTCCCCTGGGACAACCCCTCCGTGACCACAACGAGGCCGGTCCCGCGGCCACTCCTCGCTTGCCCTATTTATGAGGGTCATTGTCGAGAAGATGACAGCAAACATTTCAGGGCCTCCTCTGCCACGTGGTGGAGCGGTCCCAGAGCCCTCCCTGGCCTTGCCCTGGGGGCGAGGCCTTCCCTGGAGCCCTGGCCAAGGCCGGGGCGGGGCAGGCTGCCCCTGGGCGCTGCCGGGCGGGGCGGGGCGGGGGAGGAAGTCCTCAGGGATGCGGCCTTCAGCCTTCGAGACAACGGAGACTCGGGATTTGCTCCTGCCCAGGACCCTGGCTGGCTCTGCCGAAGCTGAACGAGCGAGTGCGCGCCTGCGCGTGAATGGAAGGGGGCGGGGGCGGGGGTGACAGCGGTGACGGCGGTGACGGCGGTGAGGCAGCAGCCACCGGCCCCTCTCCCGGGCCTCCCTCCGCAGCGGGGCTCTGCCCGCCTCGGCCTCCCGTTTCCCCTGTGCTCGGGTTCCTCACCCAGGCCCCTCCCAGCGCCAGGCCCAGTTTGATCGGAGACCTAATGACTAAGTCCGGGCGGGGCGCCAAGCCTGGGAACAAACTGTTTGTTCGAGAGCCCGCCATTGTCCGCTGGCCTTCCTCCCTCTCCCATTGTCTTCCTTCCGGCTGCTCGGGCCTGAAGGGGTCGCTGGAAGGTCCACGGCGCCAGCTCAGACGCACTGCACGTGCTCCGGAGGTCGGGCCGCTCTGACTCCTCGCCCTTTTTTTTCCTTAAGTAAAAAAATTTCCAGGCAAACCCAATCCCGATAAATGTGGCAAAAGACACGGCTTTGAAAGCCCACTGGCATGGTAACCGTGCCCAGTCAGACGGCACGCCGAAACACTCGATGCTAAACACAGCTCCCTTCGCTGGGCTATTAACCTCACCCGGCTCTCACGCGAGCACCTGGTGACGGCGCGCGCCCGCCCCAGGCCGGCGCGGAGGGGTCGGGCGGCGCGGCGGCCGAGTGCGCAGGGTCGCGCCAGTCGCTGGGCACGCGCTCGGCCCCGCTGAGCCCGGACCCGGACCCGGACCCGGGACTCGCCCCCGCGCCCGAAGGCTGGGCCAGCCACCGCGCCTCGGCGGCCTGGGAGGCCCGTGTGCCCCGCCTTCTGTCTTCAGCATTTGCGTCTCACTGGGTCAGACCTGTGTTCCTGTGATGACTCCACGTTTCAGTTCAGGGGTCGGTCACCACTGAATGCTCTCTGTAGTCCCGCGGTTGGGCCGAGGAGGACCCGCGCCACGTGCCCAGTCCTGCGTCCCACCCCTGCCTCCCGCCCAGGGCGCGGACCACGGAGGTCCCCGCCGTCCCGGGCCATGCCGCCCGCGCGTCCAATCGGGCGCCGCTGACTGCGGCGTGTGGCCGCGGGGAGCGACGCGGCCCGTCTCTCGGGGAGGAGGCCCAGGGTCCGGCCCTGAGCCCTCGGTCGAGCTGGGGGAGCACGGACGCATCAACAGTCCCGTCACGCGAACGCCGTCTCCTTCGAGGGACGTCCCTGGCGTCCCCTCGGGGCTCTGACAAGGCAGCCCGGCTCCCCTGCCGGCTCGAAAGGTCTCTTGCGCCCGACGCCCGCTCGGCTCGGGGCGTCTCGGTTGGAGGAGGAGAAGACCAGTGTGGGTTTTCCCCGCGTGGGGGCTCCTCTGCTTCCCAGCTCAGGAGGGCGGTGCCGGGGCCTCCCCCAAGCTGTGTGGCCTGGCGCCGGGCCCCCAAGAGCTGCACACAGACGCTAACGAGGCCTCCCTCGGGCAAGCGACCGGGCCCCACGTGACCCAGCTGGTGCCGGCGGCGCACACCCTGAGTCTTCCCGAGTCGCCCCAGGCGGTGAGGTGCCTCGGCTTCGAAGGGCCTTCCTGCGGGCAGAGTGGACTGGGGACGCTGTGGTGCCGCCTTTCTGCGGGATCGAAGGCGGCCGAGGCGGACTCGCGCAGGGAGTACCAGCAAACTCCGCGGCGTGACCACGAACTAGCCTGCGGGTAAAGCGGGGCCGCCTGGGCCTCCACTGCGGCCTCGTCTGTGTCCCTGCCCCTCGGTCATGATCTTCAAATGGCCTTAGACTTGGTCCTAGAACGTGTCCGGCCGCTTCCCCCCTCAGGCTCCGCCCTCCTGGTCCCCTCCACCAACGGCCCTCCTCCTGGCCCATCTTCGGTGGCTGGCGCCCTCCGGCTCCTTCAGCCTCATCCTTAAATGCTCCGCCCTTGGGGGGCGGGGGCGGGGGCCTCCTCATCCCTCACCCCGTGGCTTTCCCTCCTGGTGCCTTGTTCGGGCCCTCGAAGGCACTCAGCCAGCTCAGGGGTTGATTTTACCGGTTTACTCATTCATCGTCCCTCTCCCCCCCTCCAGGAGGGTAGGGAAACAGAAAGGTACTCCCTGTGAAGGAACCAGTGGCCCCCCCAAATCCGCATGTCGAAGCCCTAACCCCAATGTGATGGTATTTAGAGGTGGGGGTCTTTGGAAGGTAACTGGTGTCAGACGAGGTCACGGGGGTGGGACCCTCACGATGGCATGCATGCCCTTAGAAGAGGCACCGGAGAGCAAGCTCACTCTCTCTCTTCTCTTCCCTCCCTCCCGCATCCCACCCCCACCCCGCCCCACCCACCCCCACCCCGCCCCCCGCACCCGGCCAGCAAGAACCCAGTGAGGAGGCCGCCTCTGCGAGCCGGGAAGCTGCTCTCGCCAAGACCCCACCGCGCTCGCTCCTGGCCTTGGATATCCAACCTCCAAAACCGTGAGGACACACATTTCTCTTGCCTAAGCCTCCCAAGCAGAATAATATGACATTCAACAAATCCTTGTTGAGTGAACAAACATATACTCTCCCGGATACAACCAAGAGTTAACCTCATTGTGTAATCGGAACGGGCAGGGGCGAGTTTGACAGTGTCGGTCGGCCAGCATCCAGGGCTGTATTCGTCAGGCTGCTGTGACGCGGGGCTTGGTCAAACACGGCTTGTCTACTTCTCTGTGCTGGCGTTATCACAAATCCCTATTATTGCTAAACTTTACTGAAAGTTACGGCCAGGCAAAGTCCACACGCACAGCGGGCCCTCGGACCCAATGTCTTAGCTAGCCAGACTTGTCCGTCAGACAGCTATTATTTCATTTTAGTATTTTTTTTAAATACTAGCCAGCTGTTGGAATTGTTCAAAAGTTTCAGCACCATGTAGACAAAACCACAGAGTTCTCAACACCTCCATGGAGCTTGGAGCTGCGTGATTCTTTGTGGAATGAGTGTATTCAGGTTAATTCTAAAAATTTCCACTTTTCTTAGACTCTAAGAGGAGATACTTTAAGAAAATGGGTCTAATATTTTTCAGTTGTCACAATTCTTATAAACATTAATTAATAATCCTCAGAATAATCTATTTATCTTTTTATATACTTAAAATCGAGAACTTAAGATTTTCCTCATTTATTTTTACCAAAAAAGGCCTGTTAGGTTATTAGACAGCTTCATTGGGCTGGGGTTAGACAAATAAGCACAATGTTACCTTTTTTTGGGCAAATGATTCTGGACTGGAAATGGTTCCCCTGGTGGCAGGTCCCAAAGGGCAATCGTTACTTTGTACACAAAACACAGCAGTCTGAGAACCCGGGGTCACTTCAGGACATTTTGCAAAGAAAATTCTGGTTTTACTATTAATGTCCAAATCATATCAATGCGAGGGAATTCTCAGATATGCTAAGCAATTACTGACTTTCTACGAATAAAAGTAAATAGTAGTAACAAACATTAATTGAGTCATTACTGTGCGCCAGGCTCTGTGACAACTATTTCTAACACCTGATGGAATTCGAGCCTCTCAGGAACCCTGCGGGGCGGCGGGCGCCCTCGCCCATCCTCGGGAGAGCAAGCCGAGGCCCGCGGCGGCTTGCACAAGGCTCTCGTGGCGTAGGTCTCGCTGCACTGAAGCACGGGTTCTAGCCACCACCCATACCCCCCAACTCTCTTGGGCCTCGTAACCTAACTGCTCCATCCCCAATCTTCGTGACTCTCTCAGGAAAACCGTGGCAGTCGGCTGGCAGTCAGCCTCAAGCTGGTCCTCACCATTAAGGACAAGAAAGGGGCCCTTGCTCTAGAAAAGGCAGTGTGCGCGCCATGTCTGAAGACACTTGGGTTAAGTCCTTCAGAAGAGAGCTTTCCAGTTAAAATGCCCTTGTTTGTATGCCAAGAAATGATCATGTTGAATAATTCTTATTGACTCTTTGAACAGTTACCCTAAGGGATCACATGCAGTAATCAGTTAGCCTAGTTCAAGGCACTCACATGCTCCCAAGCAATAAAACCGCCACCCCGGACTGTAAGTACCACGAGAGCATAATCAGGAAACTTTGTTCACATGGCCTGTGTCTGGGACACAGAAAACTCTCAGCGCATGTTTCTGATTAATAAATGCTGCACTTCCTTAAATTGTCTTTAATCAGGTGTCACCGAAACTTGACCCCCCTCTGCACGTGTCTGGTAACGTTTTGTTAAAGTGCTTCGTCGCCTTCAGCTGGTTGATAATCGTTCTCACGATTTCCTCCTAACAAGGTGGTCTGGAGCCCTTGTTTCAGATCGGTGCTACATCGCTGGCACAGCAAGTGAAGGAAAACGTATTCTCTCCCCAACTGACGCATGAACGAGTTCCGTAGATCACACAGAACCAACAGCCAACATCAGGGACATAACATTCCAAGCAGTGTCCTGACCAGTGTGGCTCGGCGGGCTGGGCGTCGTCCCACGAAGGGAAAAGGCCGCTGGTTCGCCCCTGGTCAGGGCCCAGGCCCGGGCTGCGGGTCCCGTCCCCAGTCGGGGCCCGTCCAAGGCATGGCCAGTTGCTGTCCCTCTCTCACATCGCTGTTTCTCTCCCTCTCTTTATCCCTCTCTTCTCCTCTCTCTAAAAATAAATAAAACCTTTTTTAAAAATAAAATTCCAATCAGTAAGTCTCTTCTGATGAAAACAAGCCAATGAACTTGATCGCTGGAAGGGACAGAGATGTGAGGGTTTGGGTGGGGGTGCGGGGCGGGGGGGAGCCCCCTCTGCTCCTGCGGCGTGGTCGCCACGCCTCGCCTCTGGCTCCCACGGCTCAGCTCCTGGGCGGGCCCCTCTCCCACACCCTTCCCGCCTTCCCTCCCCGCAGGGCCGTAGGCAGGGCTGCCAGAGGCCTGGCTCCCGCTGGCGTGAACCGGCCCTGACCCCAGCCCCCAAAATGGAAAACGCCACCCCCGCCGCCACAGAGGCCCATGGGAGGGGTCCCGGGCCCGCCTCTCCCCAGATTCCCTCAACCCAAAATGTCCTCTCTCTCTGCACCTGCTGTGCCCGTACACCCCATGCTGCGTCGTCTTGGCCATTCTGGACTGTAGGTTTTACTTAATTAATTCAGTTGAAATCTTTCCTGTCTCATTGAACTCGCCTCAGTGCACACGACTGTGGCCCACCGCTCTGGCTCCCTAACACTGCAGGGTTAGGACCCTCGGGCCTTGGTGGTCGCAGGTCCCCGGCGTGATCTGGGGGCTCGTTAGAAGCACAGAATCTCATGCCCAACCCCGGACCGGGTGAGAGAGCAGCTGAATTTTAGCAAGATGCTCAGACGACCTGGACACAGTAAAATGTGAGAGCCACTGGTCTCAGACAGGAGCGTGTGGATGTTGTCCAAAGAAAACAGCACAGTTTGGTGCTGTCCTTTCTCTGAGAATAAATGTCATTTGCTGCGTGCCCAAAGCGTATCTTCCCCCCGACCTTCCCCCCCCACCTCTCCTCCCCCCTCCCCCATCTGCTAGACTACAATACAAACCTTCGCCATCCTCTATTTCGTCAGCTCCCTGAACTGGCTTCATCTTTTGAATGTTCAGTTCCTACCAGTCAGTTGTTAAGAGGGAGTTATCCGGGGCTTTCTGGTCATGAGTCACTTGTACAGGGCGACTAGAGACCCGTTTCTACCCTAACCACCAAAACAAGCCAGGTTCAGCCCAAGTAATCATCAATTTTTAAGACCCATCAGAGCACTGAGGGTCCAAAGAAATCTAAACGAATGGATTCGGGAGAGCGGCAAGCTTTACCCAGGAGAGAAGAGCCCCACGCGCGGCCACCTCCGGTGACAGGGCAGGAGGAGGACAGGTCTGTGACGAGGAGGACAAGGAGCCTCGGCTGGGCTGCGGACAGGCTGCGAGGGCGGCCTGTGGGCCGAGGAGGCGCAGCGCCAGGTGTGTCTTCGGCAGCACCTGAACTTGCCCAGGAGCCCCCTCGGGGGCCGGGAGAGCCCACCGAGGCGGGGCCGGGAGGAGTGCTCGTGGGAGCTCCTCAGGGCACCCGGGGCTGTCCCTGGGTCCAGGGAGGGCTCCGCAAGGCGCACAGGGCTGGAAGAAATCCCCAGGGGCGCAGAGAGAGGACAGAAGGCAGAGGGAAGGGGCAGCCGCCAGCTGGGCAAGAAGCAGGGGAGGCCTCCCGCCGCACTCGAACCCGTCAGCTCGGGTTTGGAGTCCAGGCAGAGCTCGGGGACCTCGGCAGCGCAGACCTGGCTCTGCTGCCGGGCCAGTCCCAGCCGCGCCCTCGTGCCTTTGGGAGCCGTGAGAACTGAATCAGACACCGGAGCTACTCAGTTCCAGGCCAACTTTCAGGTCCAAAGGGCTCAGCCGCCCATGGAGGAAGGGGCTTGCCCTTTTTGGAGGTAAATATTATTTAGTGTGCATCCTACTTTTCCTTCCTATGTCATATGCAGCATGCAATAAAAGGATTCAAGCCTATGGAAAAGCAAGAAAATGTGTCTCATGGTTAATACAGAAAAGAAGCAGTAGAAGCAGATCCAGACATAGGTTAGAAGTTGAAATTGTCAAAGTGGGATACAAAATACCTGTGATATAAAAATCTTAAAAGATCTCATGGAAAGCAAGGCAATAGGCATGACGAGATGGGGGATTTCAACAAAGTAGTTGAAACTAGAAACAAAGAACTATTTGGAAATGCTAGAAATGAAAAAAAAACAGTATTGAGAATAAATTCATTATATGACTCAACGGCAAAGGAAACTGAGCCTCTGACAGGGGTTTGGGCTCACTTCAGACAGCCCCACCTGCATGTGAATGGTGTCCCAGAAAGAAGAGAAGAGGGGCAGCAGGGCAGAAGAAATTGTTGCGGTCTTACTGGCGAAGACTTACCAAAGCGGATGGAAAATATCAGCTCACAGAACCAAGAACCTCAGCAGATCCCAAGCAGAACAAATACAGAGAAACCACACCCAACAACTCATAGCCAAACTGCTGAGAAGCCTTGGTGAGCACCAAAGCTGGGAAGCAGTCAGAGGGGGGAAAAAACAAACATCTAAGGGATTAATGGTACGAGTAACAGGTGACTTTTCACTGGAATCCATGGAGGCCGGAAGACAAACAGAACATCTTCAAAGTGATAAACGAAAAGCGCTGGCCAGCCAGAACCCCATTCCCACAGAAAAATGTGCTTCCAACACAAAGATGAAATAAAGGCATCGTCAGACAGACAGAAGCCGGAGGACTTCACCCCCAGCAGCCCAGCACTGCAAGGAAAGCCAACAGAAGTTTTTCAGGCTGAGCAGGAAGGGCCCCAGAAGGAGGCTCTGACCAGCAGGCCTACGTGACGAGCACCCGCAACAGGAACGGGTGGGTCAGTGTCAGAGGCCCGTTCGAAGTGATGGATCTACATCTGTATCTCTTGCTCTGTGGGTAATATTTTAAAAGGCTATGATGGTTTAAGGCAACACCCACATTCTATCTGTGTCGAAATAAAGTGTGAGGTAAGAGCATAAAGGCTGAGGGGGAATAAGTAGAACCGCATCGCTGCGAGGGTCTGACACGTCCATAAACGTGGACAGCGGTTTTCTTAGCGTGCGGTCTGAAGGTAGACTGCGAGAGCCTGGAGATGCGCGGCGTACCCTGCAGAGCCAAGACTCCCAAGCATGGTCCCCAGACACACAGCAGCAGCAGCAGCGGAGATGGCGACTTCTTACCTCTATCACAAGCCTACAGAGCCGGCAGCCCTGGAGGGCTGGCCCAGAACCCGTTCTCATCAAACCTCCCGCTGTTTCTAATGCATGTTAAGTCTAAGAACCTCTGCCCTGGAACCGCCACCCGCATATATGACAAAGAATAGACCGAGAAACAGGAGATAAAATGAAATGATGAAAAAAATCGCAATACACTCAAGAGAAGGCCGGAAAGTAGGTGCAGAAACGAAGAGTAAGTGGGATAAATAGAAAGTAAACACCAAGATGAGAGATTTAAACCCAACCATATTAATAATTACCTCAACTCTAATTATATTAAACCCTCCGATAAACAGGCAGAGATTGTCAGATTGATATAAAAGCAAGATCCAACAATATGCTTTTTTGCAAATATAAAATTCAGTTATGAAGACATGGGTTGAAAGCTCCAGAGTAAAAAACATATAATATGCAAACACTAAATATAAAAAAGCAAATGTGGTTATCAGACAAAGTAGACTTTAGAATATTATTGATCGTAAATGTGTATGAAATTAAGAATAGAGTGCCAAAATGCATAAAGCAAAAACTGACAGAAATGGACAAAATCTGCCCTCATAGTTGGAGAGATTTAAACATTCCTGTGTCAGTAACAATAGGACATATAGACCAAGAAAAAAACAGTAGAGAGAGAGATTTGAATAGCACAGTCAGCCAACCTAACACAATTGACTGCATACAACGTGGCAGAATACACATTCTTTGCAAACCCACATGGAACATTCATCAAGATAGGCTATATTCTGGGCAATGAAAGATGTCTTAATAAATGTCAAAGAATTAAAACCTAGAGAGGGCATCTTCTGACCCAATAGTAATAAATTAAGAATTAATAATAAAAAGATACCTTGCAGAACACACCTATTTGGACAGCTGAAATAAAAACTAGCGACAATACCAAAGACTGGTAGGGACACAGAGAAACGATGTCTCTCACACATTGCAATGGGGAGCACAAAGTGGTACAGCTGCCCTGGCAAATAATTGGTCAGTTTCATAAAAATAAAATTAAAAAAATTCAAAAACCTAAACACACACTACTAGAGGACCTAGGAGTTTTTCTCCTGGACATCTATCCTGGAGAAGAAAACTTGCATCCACACAAGAACACGTCCTCATATGTTCACAGTAGCTGTATTTCTAGCAAAGAATTGAACAGCTCGTGTTGTTCCGAGGATGAGCGGCTAAACAGACTACAGCACGTCTCTGTCATGAAATATTCCCCGTCATTACAAAGGAAGCTCACTGTTGATATGCAAGCCCTGGACAGGTCTCAAAAGATCAGGCTGCGGACTGGGGGGTGGGGGGGAGTCAGTCTCACAGGTTACGTGCGATGAGACCCCACTTACATAGCATTCTTAAACCGGTAGCAGCACAGAGACGGGGCGCAGGGGACTGGTCGGCAGGCATGGGCAGGGGGAGAGGTGTGGTTAAGAAGGGGCGGCATGAAGGGACTTTGTAGTGACAGGACCGTTTGCATCTTGATTGTGGTGGTGGTTACATTAATCTACACATGTCATAAAATTGCATAGAATTATGCAACAGACACACAAATGAGTTCCTGTAAAACAAGTGGAATCTGAAAACTGTCTAAACTGTACCTGTGTCAAAGTCCTTGGTTAACACCGTGTATCACCTTTATAGGGTGTTAGCGTGGAGGAAAATTGGGTGAGGGATGCATATGGAACTTCTCTGTGTTATTGTTGTAACTTCCTGTGACTCTAATTTTTTCAGAAGAAAAAATTAAAGAAAATTCACAAATATCTGGCAATTAAACAACACTCTTCTAAAAACCCTTGAATCAAAGAAAAATCACAAAGACTGTTAGAACAGATTTTGACCTGAATAATACTAAGAAAAACACAAAAACCAAATATTGTGGAATGCTGTGGAAGCAGTGTTTTGAGAAAAAAAAATTCAGCATTCAATATTTATAATAGAAGAAAATCAATAATATTCCCTTGGATCACAAGAAACTAGAAAAAGCAGAACAAAGTAAATCTAAAAAGACTAGAATATATTCTATATAGAACATAATAGAATACAATAATATAGATATTCTGATCAAATATAAAGTGAACAAACAACCCAGAAAATCAGCAAAATCAAAATTTGGGCCTTTGCAAACATTGCTAAAACTGATAAGCCCTTTAGCCAGGTGACCAAGAAAAGAAACAAGCAAAACAATTAAAGAGTGAAAAAGGGGATTATCATTATAGATAGACATTAAAAGGATAAAACTTTATACCAATGTACTGACAAATTTAAATAGATGAATTTCTTGAAAAACAAGTATTACCAAAGCCAACAAAAGAAATAAAAAATTTTAAATAGCCTGATACCTATTAAAGAAAGTGTGTTCATAGTAAAAATCTCTCCAGCCCCCAACACAAATAACACAGGCTCAGATAGTTTCTGCTACTATTTGAAAAAGAAACTGTCCCAACCTTGCATAATCCTCCCCAAATGTTACCTAATCAAATCTAGTGGGGAAAAATAAGGACAATGCATTACGATCAACAGAGGCTCATCTCGGGAATTCTAGGCTGATTCAACTCTCAAAATTGTAAGTCATGGTATTCACAGAATTGAAGAGGAAGACCCTGTGATTGTCTCGGCAGACGCAGAAAGAGGGTCTGACGAGCGCAGCGCCCACTGATGACCAAGGGCCTCAGCACCAAGGGCCTCGGCACGGGGACAGCAGAAGGGAACCTCGTCCCCGGCCCCTGCTGGGGGAGCCTGCAGGTTCGCCCCTCCCGCTGGGCGTGGTCCCCTCCTTGGGCACGTCTCCGCCACCGAATGCAGCCAGGACCAGCCATCTTTTCAGAAGCGACTAAGGAGGTCTCCAGGCGTGCGGGTGCCCCCATGTCTTTTCTGGGGGTCGGGGGGACAAGCCAAAATGACAACACACTCTCCAGTGTCCTGCATGTTTCCAAATTGCAGGTCAGGATTTATCATTGGGGGTAAACTCAGGAAGTCAAGACCAGGATGGTTTTGGGGTGGTTGCTTTTTTTTAAATAAAATTGATTTAATAAAATTGATTTCATTGTATTAAAATGTCAGAATGCATCTATCAAGAAGGATTGTCTGGTGGAATTTTTTTTCTGCAATGCATTGGATTTGCTGGGTCCTAAGTGGCTCAACTCTTTTTTGAAGTGGCCAGTGGCTCCTGGAGAGTAGGAAAGACCGGGGAGCGGCAGCTCATGGCTGTGGCCCGGCCCTCGCGTGCGCGTGCACGTGCCGTGGCCGTGAAGGAATGGATATTTCTTCCTGCGCGCTGGGGTAACACAAACCTGAGGCGCCCTCTCCTTTTACTGGGGTTGGATATGTAGCCAACAAATGGAAAAGTGTGTGTGGATTTCAGAGGGCTTTATAATGTATTTAACAATATGAAGTTATTTTTTTCTGTTTTTTGTTTTTTATCATATTTTGTGTTTCAGAGAAGAGGCCTTAAGGGTTCATGCCTTAAGTTTATTTACAAACACATCTAGTATGTTGAGTTCAACAGTTTGATCCATTTTTCAAAGAGGCTGTACCTCTTAAAATGCTCCTCTTTCTGTTTCATGGATCCTTATTTTTTAAGCAGCTGGTGTCTTACTATAAAGGAAGGTGCAGCAAGTCCAGATCCAAAGTACAAAGTCATCGTAGCTAGTAACTGTCACTTGCTTTCCACCGAAAATGGCAATTTCTTCCCTGGACCTCCCTCACAGTGGCCCTGCGGACCGCAGAGGCTGTGACTCTCCGACGCTCTGGCCCAGCACGTCGCGACACAGGAAGACACTGGAAGCGGATAAAACGGCGCCGTCACACGGCTGAAGTTACGTTTGTTCCTGTGTCTTTTCTGGAGACTTTTTTTTTTTGCTTTTTTTAGTATATTTTATTGATTATGTTATTACAGTTTTTCCCGTTTTTCCCCTTTACTCCCTCGGCCTGGTACCTCCAGCAATCCGCCCCCCACCCCGCCCTGCCAGGTCATGTTCATGGGTCGTGCATATAATTTCTTTGGCTATGGAGACATATTTTAAAGGGAAATGATTTTCCCAATTCAACTCTTCCATAGGTAAGATTTTAAATGAACGAATCTTGACTTCAAAACCAAATTCTCTAGAGTTGTATGAAAATAAAAAGTTTTGGAACCATACAGAGAAAGCATCCCCATGAATCCTAACAGCTGGAATAAATGCATTAGGATACACAGTATTATTTATTTTTTAAAAAAAATTTTAAGTTCACCAGAGCACTACTAGCAATAGGTTAAAACCCAAAATATTTTGCAATGTTTTAAACTCCAAAGAACCCTGTTTTATAATCAATAAACCTAATCAGTAAATCTTCATTAGCACTTGCTAATTTCACCGGTATAAGCCATGTGAGCGAACTCAAAAAAGAGGCATGAAACAGTAACAAGAACTGCCATAGCCATGTTAGATGGAGTTGTAATGAGCTACACTCTCTGCGACCGCTAGGAAATTAAGGGGTTAAAGAAATCTGAGGGTTGCATACACAGGCAAAAACTGACCCCTGAGCCGGAGGGCAGTGGGTCTGCGCCGGGCGCTGGATGGGCAGCCGCACAGACCCTCTCCAGCACGCCGTGCAGGCCCGCGGGACGCTGAGGCCGGAGAGGGGAGGAGAGAGGAGCCTGCCCTCCGCTTGCGCACAGTGTGTCCTCTGCGCACTTAGAGGCCACAGAACGGAGGGGGGACTGTAAAGTGTCAGCACTGGCCAGCGCTGAACTACGCCGTCCTGCTCGGAGCTGCGTCGCGCAACTCCAGAAGGGGCTCCCTGGGTCGGCGGCGCGCGGCTCCCCCTGGAGCTGAGCCTGCGCGGCGCGACCGGGCGCCGGGAGCCGGGTGATCCGGAACCAGCTTCGCTGCCCAGCCAACGTGGGTGGACGTCCAAGTCTAAGGCCCGGGTGCGTGAGCCGGGGCAGCTCGTTGGGCCTCCCCGAGCTTCAGCCTCCCTGGAACCCCACTCGGTGCCTGGCACGAACAGGCGCTCAATCAGCGCGTGTGCAATGAATGTAAAGAGTCTGAGAGGGTGGCCGGGAGGACACGGATTGACGGGTGCAGTTCTTACATACAGTCCAAATGCGGGCGCACAGTAAGCACCAAGCAGGTATCTACAGAAGATGGCAAACTGAAATATTAAGAGCTTCACGGTGGAAAGGTGCATGCTGGGAGGGAATTATTTTGTTTAAATTAATAGTGATCATAAACTATGGAGAGAAGCAAAACCTAAAAATGATACAATCTGGATACAACAGAACTTTGGTCAAGCAGGCATAGTTCTTGAAGCTTGAGGGGACACTTGGAGCAAATAAAAAATAGGAAGTGAGTATATTTTGTTATTTCCAATGGTAGGCCAGGTGAGGGCGAGAAGTACTGGTAACTTGAGGAGGGTCTGCGTTGGCAAGAGCCCCGAACCGCGGAAGCCGAGACGCTCCCGGAGTGGGGGTGGGGGCAACTGAGCGGACACGTGCTCCTTCCTGGGGGAGCGGCTCCTCTGACGCAGTCAGGCCAGCTCTCCGCTCCGCAAGGAGGCAGGTCGCCCCGGGCTGCCAGCACGAGCGCAGCAGGGCAGGCCGCCGCCGCCCGCTCGGCCCGGCCGTGCCGGGCCCGGCCGCCCGCCCCCGGCAGGAAGTGGCCGCGTAGGGGTCCCCTTGCGCGGCGGCGGCGCCGGCCGGAGCCAGCCGCCGCAGCGCGCCCTGGCAGCGGGGGCGCCGCCGAGCCGCGCGGAGAGGTCCTGCCAGTCCGCGGCGAGAAAAGCAGGCGCTTCTCACACTTGCTAATGAGCCCGACGCACTGCAACATAAACAGGAAGCGCGAGCTCTCCAGCGCGCCCCGGAGGAAATCACTCCCAGCGCGCCCAGCGCGGGTCTCCAGGTGGTCAAGGTCACTGCCATTTAAGATGACACGCCCGCCCTCCTCCCCGACACAACCCCCGCCGCCGAGGACCGTCTGCGCCCAGCCAAGCCGCGGTCCCGCTTTTGGCCCGTCCCGCAGTCGGGTCGCCGCGCGGCGGGGGCAGACCCGGGCGGTGGGGAAGGCTGACAGTCACCGCTCCGCTTCCCCGGCGGCGGTGGCGCGGCGCGGCGCGGAGGGCAGTGAGGTCCCGGCCCGCCCCGCTTTAGTCATGAATTTCCACGGGCTCCCCCCTCCGGCTGCAGCTGCGGGCTCGCGCCGCGGCCTCGGCCCCTCGGCCGTCCCCGGTTCCAGGCTGAGCGAGAAGGTCACCGAGACCGGACTTCTCTGGGGACGGGGGCGGGGGGGCCTCGGCGGGGCCTCGGCGGGGCAGGCAGAGGCCCGGGGCGCGTGGAGGCCTTTGTGCCCACAGCTTCTCCCCTCCTCCCCTACCCAGGCACCTCAGTTCGTAGGAAATAAAATTAAAAAACAAAACCACAAAACCGCAAAAAAAAAAAAAAAAAAAAGCCTTGTATTTTTTTTTTTTTTCCTCTGCCAGCCAGTGGCCCCGATATAATTTTCCCAGGCTGCCTTCCCTCCATTTCCCAATCTGTCCGACTCCCAGAGGTTCCTCTGAATTCGGAGCAGACTCTGCGTTGGATTTCCCCGGTGCTCCCGCCACGGGCACGGCGCCGGGCCCGGAGTGGGGGGCTCCAGGAAGCGTGTGCACTGAATGAACGCGCCGATCCACCGTGGCAGGCACAGCCTCCTCGCGTCCCTCTCCGCCCCCCCAACCCCCACTCTGCGCGCAGACCGCACACAGCGCCGCCAAGTTCCTGGCAGGCGCGGAGGTGGCCGACCCGGCGGGCACACCGCGTCCCGGGGCTCGGTCCCCGGGCCTCGCACAGGGCCGGCGGCGCTGCGGCCCGAGCCCGGCCACGTGAAGCGTCCCGCCCCGGCCGCTGCAGGGCAGGCGTCGCCGCCGCGGTTGTGTAACGCTGCAGCCGGAGGGGAGGCGACCCGGGCGCCCAGCTCCGGAGGGGGCAGAGGAGGGAGGGGACACAGGGCGCTGCGTCCGGTGTCTCTCCGTGCTTGACTAGCGAAGTGAGGGTGGGGGGGGTCACCGGGGCACCCGGGGGGTAGCGCCCGGCCCATGGGATGTGCCCGCCAGCGGAGCTCCGGGGAGCGGGGGCCGCCGCCGCGCACACCCTCAGCGGTCAGGTGCGCGCAGCGTGCTCGCCGGCGGCCTCGGCTGCCCCTGCGCTTGGCCGCCAGCCCGCTTCCCATGGGGTGACATCCGCCCCGCCCCTCGGCCCCTCCCACGGCGGGCAATTCCTGGACGCCCTGCAGCGGAGTGGGGGCAGGGAAGCCGGGACGGGAAGAAAATCCAGCCTCTGGGGAAGGCAGGGGGCCCGGCGACTCCCTCCGCTGCGCGCCGGTTCCTGCGAGCGGCCGAGCGGGGGAGGAGGAAGAGGGCTGGGCCGGAGCGAGCGAGGGGATATTCCTTTCCCGGCTTGAGTCAGACGCTGGCGGATCCGTCCTCCTCCGTCCCCTCCCAGGAGACGGGAACTTACTTCATTTCCCTGGGGCAGGTTCGCCCACGTTTCCACCCACCCCCCAGGCTCCCCTTCCAGCCTCCGCGCCCCCCGCCCGGCTGGGCAGGACCCCGGCCGCGCTGCCACCCCCTCTTCGGGGAAAGGCAGCCGCACCACAAACACCTGGGGGCCGGGGGTGGGGGCGGGGGCCCCTCGCAGCCGCGAGAGCGTTGTCCAACACGTGAGCCTCATGTGATGAAGCCGGGGGAGGGCGGGCAGGTCGCTCCTTCCCTCCCCGGCGGCGGCCAGACGTGCCTGGAGTCACAGGGTAGAACACGTAGCTCCAACCCACCCACTCGCTCCCATTTAACCCAGCCCGCAGCCTCTCCGTGACTCCGCGGCTCGGCCCCCGGCCCCCGCCCTCCCCGCCCCCCCGCCGCGCTCCCGCCCGCCTCCCCGCCCGCCCCACTTCTCATTCACTTGGCTCGCGCGGCGCAGAAGGCACAGGGAGCACACACCGCCAGGCTGCGCGCAGAGCCGGAGCCAGGGGCCGCGGAGACACTATGCACGCCCCGAACTGAAGCGGCAGCACCTCACAGACGCAGCTCTCGGCCGCGCCGCGGGTTTCACGGAGCTCAGCCCCAGAGGAAGCCCTGCGGAGAGCGCTCCGAGACCCCCTCCAGGACAGTCCTCGCCCGACGCTCTTCTGCAGCCAGGAGCGCACAGTGGCCCCGGCTCGCCGAGCCATGGAGCGGATCCCCAGCGCGCAGCCGCCTCCCGCCTGCCTGCCCAAGGCGCCAGGACGGGAGCCCGGAGACCTACCAGGGTAAGTGGCGCCCGCGGCTCCTCAAGCCTCATCTCCAGCCCTGCGCCCTGCACTGATCTCGACTTGGAGCACCTCTGGGCGCCTCCGGGGGCTCTCAACTGCCAGGCTCTGCAGCCGGGGCGCACGCAAACTCACGACCCTCCCTGGCCCCTCTCCCTGCAGGATGGAGTTTGCCCACATGTACCAAGTGTACAAGTCGAGGCGGGGAATAAAGCGGAGCGAAGACAGCAAGGTAAGCGTCCTGCGCGCCCCTGGGGACCCCAGCCCCTAGCAGGCGCTGAGTTTCCAAGAAAAGTTTTCCCACTCGGAGGCTGGAGGGGTTATGCAAGGTGCGGGCTCGGCGCCCCTCCTGAGTGGCGTGGAGAAGAGGGGACAGGAGGGGGCGGTTCTGGGCGCGACTGTGCCGCCCCGCCCGGGCCCCTCCGCGCCGCGCGCTGGGGAGGAGAGGGCTGCTCGCCCCCTGGCTCCGGCGCCCACCGCCTCCGCGTGCGCCTTGCAGGAGACCTACAAACTGCCGCACCGGCTCATCGAGAAAAAGAGACGTGACCGGATTAACGAGTGCATTGCCCAGCTGAAGGATCTCCTACCCGAACATCTCAAACTTACAGTAAGTGAGAAGCTGGCGGAGCTCCAGGCCGGCTCCCCAGCCCAGGGGGCGGGCGGGGGTCACTCGCCGCCTGCAGGCCCCGCGGGGAACTGCAGAGCAGAGGGCTAGGTCGCGGACGGGGTGGCTCTGCGTCCGGGTACCCTGCCCCGGCGCCGCTGTTCCTTGGTAGCCTCACGCAAAAGAGGCCAGAGCCGCTTGGGCTCCTCCAGCTTGGCCGCGGCACCAGCTGGCCTCCCCGCGCCTGAGTTTTAGGCTTTCCCTGCCGGGGGTCCTCGGCGTTCTCCGGTTCTCCTGACTTGAGTAAACCAACACTCAGCTTTTATTTACCCCCTTTTCTCACTCTCTCTCTCTTTTTTTTTTTTTTTTAAACAAGAGACTTGTTTTAGGATGTGATTCTCACGTCCTTAGCAGTAGCCAACAGCTTACTAGCTTGGCGGCCTTTGCTCGGGGAAAGGGGAAAATAAATAGTATGGGAGGAGGAAGCAAAAGCCTGGGCGAGCCGGGGTGGCGAAAGGGCGTCCGGAAAGCAGCCGGGGAAGCCTCAGTCCCTCCTCCACTGACACCAGGCAGGGAAACGTTGGCCCGGATTCCCCTGAGGACAGTCAGCTGCGGCCGCCAGAGAGGTGACCTGCCAAAGCCTTCTCCTGCGGCAGCGGCGGCTTCCAAAACGCCTCCCGCCGTAGGTGGCCCTCCGTGCATGTGCCCCGAGGAGGAATAGATAATTTTTAAAACCTATGATTTTAAAACTCAATGTAGCCAACCAGGAAGGGACTAGCGCAGGATCGTGGTTTTTTTTCCCTGAGAGACGGTTCTCACAGCTAGGAAGCGTCCCGGAGGCGGGACCTGTCTGAGCTCCCTGCTGACGGAGGTTCTTTTGCTTCCAGACTTTGGGCCACTTGGAGAAAGCAGTGGTTCTTGAGCTCACCTTGAAGCACGTGAAAGCGCTGACAAACCTAATTGATCAACAGCAGCAGAAAATCATGGCCCTGCAGAGCGGCTTGCAAGCTGGTGAGTTTCTGCGCCGGGCTGGCGTCTCCGGAGAGTTCTAGCACAGAGAGAGCCCACGGGCCGGCAGCTGCTCCAAGGAGCCCTCCTGCAAGGAAGGGGGAGGCTCTGCCCTCCTCCAAATGTCGGGCTCTTCCTGTGGAACGGTGCTGTGTGCCACCTGGCAGGGAGGACCTGTTAGTCAGATGGTAAAATATTCCCATGGCATCCTGGCCTAAGAGCTTCTGGGTTCTGGGCGTTTGGCCCCCCGGCTCTTAAAATGGCAGGGCCCCTATAATTGGCCTCGTGGGTGTTTTACAGCTGGTTTCTCAGACCCCTCTCACTGGGAAGGACGCGCGGGCAGGGCCACTGTTTTCCTGTCTCTCTGCTTCCTCGTGGCTTGGTGTGTGGTAGGATCCTGGCCAGATGACAGAGGAGTTTTTCCCGCATTTCATGTGGTTCCCTGAATAGCCACTAGGTATCTCGGGGAATTGCGCAACCTGGCGAAACCACTGGAGTTTCGTCATTCGCTTCTCCTCCCTTCCAGAGAATCACACGCACCTCCAAACCCTCTGGACTCACTGCTTCCAGATAGCGCCGCAGCGGCGCGGGCAGCGCCCCTGCCCCCCTCCCTCACACCAGCCCCCTTGGCCCTCCCGCCGAAACCGGCCGGTGCTTCCTCCGGGGTCCCTGCCGAGAACAGAAGGCTGATCCCACCTCGTGTCTTGGGGGTCGTGGATGCAGCGCCCAAAAAATGCTTTGAAATAGGTTCTCCTTTTGCAGACGACAGCGGGACTGTCCCTGAAAGTAAGATTACCTTAGGTGACATTGTTCCTGCCTTCTCCCATTTTATGGCCATCTGGCCTCCGCCCATCTTGCCACAGCGAGACTGGCGTTCTGTCCACCGGCTCTGGTTTGTAGACACACTAGGACGCTCACTGCTGTCACTCACAGTGAAAACTCAGGAACGACCCACAAACTCAGGGAGAGGGGAAACACTCTGTCTCTGTTCATCGTGGTCCAGCCACTTCTGTGACGGGGTGTCATGCGGCCATCGCACTCATTTTATCTCTGGGCGATGGGAGATTTTTATTTTATTATTTCTTGCCCTTTTTCCACACAATCCACCTTTCCTCTGGCCATGTTACGTTCAGCGTCGGGAGCACAGAGGAGCAAGTGTGTTACCAAAAAGGGAAGCTCGTGGCCCCGGCAAACCCGGGCCCCCTGACCGCCCCCCCGCCCCCCGCCCCTGTGTCCATCCAGGTGAGCTGTCAGGCAGAAGCGTCGAAGCCGGTCAAGAGATGTTCTGCTCGGGTTTCCAGACGTGCGCCCGGGAGGTGCTGCAGTACCTGGCCAAGCACGAGAACGCGCGGGACGTGAAGTCTTCGCAGCTCGTCGCCCACCTGCACCGGGTGGTCTCGGAGCTGCTGCAGGGGGGCGCGGCCAGGACGGCGTCGGAGCCGGCCCCCAAAGCCACGGACTTCAAGGAGAAACCCAGCTCCCTGGCCCGAGGCTCCGAGGGCCCGGGCAAGAACTGCGTGCCCGTCATCCAGCGGACTTTCGCGCACTCCAGCGGGGAGCAGAGCGGCAGCGACACCGACACCGACAGCGGCTACGGGGGCGAGTTGGAGACCCGCCTCGGCAGCGAGCGGGGGCGCAGGTTTGCCGCGGGAGACCGGATCGCGGCCGTCAAGCAGGAGTCGGAAGAGCCCCCCGCCAAAAGAAGCAGGGGGCCGCTGTCTGAGGACGAGGGCCGCTTCCCCGCCGGGGACCCCGTGGGCTCCCCGCTCCTGGGCCCGCACCCCCACCAGCCCCCCTTCTGCCTGCCCTTCTACCTGATCCCGCCGGCAGCCACGGCCTACCTGCCCATGCTGGAGAAGTGCTGGTACCCCACCTCCATGCCCCTGTTGTACCCGGGCATCAACGCCTCCGCCGCGGCGCTCTCCGGCTTCGTGAGCCCCGACAAGGTCTCGGGCCCCTTGCTGGTGCCGCAGAGACTGCCTTCTCCCACGCCGCCCCACCCGGCCCTGGACTCCTCCGCCCTGCTCCACGCCCTGAAGCAGATCCCCCCTTTAAACTTAGAAACCAAAGACTAAACCCTTTAGGGGATCCTGCTGCTTGGCTTCCCACCCTCCCTTCTTCCCCCGCACCCACCTCCCCCCCTCCCAAGAAAAGTGTGTGTGTGGGCACAGCCAGACGGTTCCGGGTGTGCGCCGAGGTCAGCTGAGGCCCCAGTCGACCGCTGGGGGTGGGGCATGCGTGCGCACCGTGTGCTGGTTTGGGAGGTGAGAACCCCTCTCTGGGCCAGGGGACTCAGGAAAGGCCGCCTGCGCCAGGAGCCCTGGTGGGGGGCGGCTGAAGCAGACCTCTGGGCTTTTCCCCACCTGGAGAGGAACCCGCTCTGATAGGAATCAGCTGGATTTCCATGCACTTCAAAGCCTTGGTTCTGTGAGTCAGCCTCCACGTTGGGAGCCAGGTCTGTGGCTTTGAGAAAAAGGTACTTTCAAAAGAGGGCTTTCCAAAGTGCAGTGCCCAGCCCGCCCTTCTGACCCCACCCTCCTCCCTAGTGCTGTCCCCGTGACTCACCGCACAGGGAGAGGGCTGCAGACTGAGGTTTCAGAAGGTGGCAGGGTGACTGGCGCTGGCCAGCGCAGCAGCGTTGGGGGGGTCTGCTCTCCCGCCCCTTGCTCCACAACAGAGAGTAGTCCCCGCTCCGGCTTTCGGGCGTTGGCAGCGATTGGCTTACTGAGGAACTGAAAAGGGCCCCGGACCAGCCCAGCTGCCGGGGGGCGGGGGGGGGAGGCGAGAGGGGTCCCCTGGGGCCCGGGCACCTGGTTCCAGGTCTCACCTAAGAACAGAACCAGGGAGCCGGACCAGGGCCTGAGAGATGCGGACGCTGAAGGTCCCAGAGCGCACCAAGCCGAGCAGCCGCTGCTACTTGCAGGAAGCAAAGCTAGACCCGGTTTTCGGCTCTACTCTGAAGCTCCTTCTTGCCAAGCTTAGCTCAGAGGACCTGCCCAGCCCTTTCACAAGATCCTCTGCGGGGCGAGGCCCCGAGCCCAGCGGCACGTGGAGGACCCTTCCTGCTGAAAAGGGTTTTGTCTCCTCCAGAGAAGTTTTATTTTCGATCCAGAGTCTGTCCCTGGTCCCTGCCCCCAGCCAGCCCCGCACCAGCTTTCGAAACACACTATGCCTGACCGCCGGCCGTGTTTAACGCTCGCTTTTCCTGTTTTTATTTTGGTATAAAGTCGTTGCCTTTATTTGTAAAACTGTTATAACTATATATTATATAAATATATTAAAAAGGAAGCTGTTTCAGATGTTTATTTGTATAATTACTTGATTACGCAGTGAGAAAAATGAATGTATTCCTGTTTTTGAAGAGAATTTTTTTCTCTAGGGAGAGGTACAGTGTTTATATTTTGGAACCTTCCTGAAGGTGTGAAATTGTAAATATTTTTATCTATGACTCAATGTTAAGTAGTTGTTTAAAGTACTTAATAAAACAATCCTTTTCCTGTGGAAGAGAAAGATGGTCCCTTGCATTTCGTCAAATAGCTTGCTTGTGAGCGGTGGCCCAGTCCCCTGCCCTCCCCGCCTGTCTGAAGGAAACAACTGGTCTGTCTTGATGTCTTGTCACTCAGCCTCTCCCTGCCTTGTCCTCAGACAGAGTGAGCTTAGTCCGTTTAGTAGGTAAATATTTGCTTAAGGTTTGGTGGTGGTTTTTTTTTTTCAACTAACCCTTGCTAGAGGTTTATCATCACCCCAACACTCCTTCCACAGCTAAGCAGAAAGGACATTTTTCCCCGGGTCTGCCTGTGTCATGGTCCTAGAGCGTGACAAAAACCGAAGGAGGAGGGCGCGGGCTCCATGCCCGGGGAGCTGGGCGGCGGGGCGGGCGCACGGGAAAGAGTTGCGGTGACCGTTGTGCGGTGACCGTCGAGGCCAGAGCAGCCACTCTGCCCAAACAGTCTAAATTTTTCAGGTCCGGCAAGGTCCAGTGGATTTGCCATATCCTGTCTTAGAGCTGCTGAAGGCAACATCCCATAATTATTCTCTACATCCTTCCTGGACTTCCTCCCCGTGGGCGTGTTTCTGCGTGAACGCATATTGGCGTTCCGTCCTTCGCCAAGCGCTCTTCTGAAAAAGAAAAAAATTACGTGGGAAATGACCGGCCGAATGTTTGTGCCCCACCCGCCTCCCTCCTGGAGGTGTCCTGGTGTTTCCTGGTGTTTCCTGGTGGCCCGTATCTGGCTCGCCACGTTCCAGGCCCCACCGGATCCCAGTCTTCCAGAACCCTCTGTGGTCTGGACCCCGAGCAGGGAACCTGCCCCAGACGGTCATCACAGCCAGGCAAAGGCACCGCCTGCCTATCCTGACTGTTGGCTTCAAATGTCACCTTCCCGGTCTCCTAGGAGCCAGCAGACGACAGTGGATAGTTGCCTGGCTTGTGTGAGATGCGGAGGTCAGGGTCTGGGAGGCACAATTGTCCCCAGAGGTCAGGGTCTGGAAGGCACAATTGTCCCCAGGCAGCACGGTGTCTTGGAAGGAGCCCCAGACCAGGGGGCAGGAGGGGAACGGGTGGGCTCATCAGGCAGACGGGGTCTGCCACCTGCCATGGAGAAAGGCCTGCTTCTGACAAGGAAAGGAAGGCTCCTGAGCCCTCTCCAGTGTCAGGCAGCAGGCGCGCGGCCAGCTCTGTAGGTGCCCCTTTCTCCCGGAGCCCCGGGCGGCTTCCAGCTCGGCCGCCTGACGAGCGCCTGGATTCCTCCATGAATCACGAGGCCTTTTTAGGTAAAAACCTGAACGTGTCAGGTTTATCCTGGGGATGGAGCTCAGGGTGGAAACCCAGAGCGAACTCGTTCTGCGTGCCCGGCTCCCCGGGGCCCGTGACTCAGGGACTGGCTGCCGGGACAGAAGGAAGTGGTTGGGGCGACCTGCGCTGCAGACGTGTTGAGGGTCCAACACATCGTCAATGGAGAAGCCCCTGCCACCCCCTGCCCCCGCAGACCCTCTCCTGGGGCAGCTGTCCCGCTGCCTCCTCGCAGCAGCTTGAGTCTGCCCTTGACCTTCCTCTAGCCAAGCTGTAGCAGGTTCCAAGTGGCTCCAAGGGACATGGGGACAAAGAAGACCTCTGTTTGAAGGGGAGGTGGGGGTGGACAGGGGGGTTAGTGTGAGGGGGCGAAGCACTGGTTTGGGGCCCGGGAGAGGTGGCAGCAGGCGGGGGGCGGAGGCGGCCCGGCAGCGTGCAGACAGGGCGTGCCCCTCCGGGCCTGCCGGATGGTCTCACCCAGCGCTGACCTGCCTCCCTCGCCTGTTGACACAACGTCACGTTTCCGACTGCAGCCCTTTCATGTGCAGCCCGAGGCTAAATGCGGCTGCCGGTTCCTGGAAGCAGACGTGCCTGGCATCGCGTCAGCAGAAACCTGATCCCCGGGGAAGCTGGGCACGGCAGGCCCGCGGGATCGCGGGGCCCCCAGAATAGGGCCTGGCAGCCCGCACGCCCGGCAGGAGGGAATCCGAGCGCCGCCCGCCAGCAGGGGCGGGGTGGGCGGCTGGGCTGCGGCAGGGCGTGGGGCTGGGGCCTGGTGAACCAGAAGCTTCCCACGGCCGCCGCTCGTCGCTGAAGCCTGACCACTTGGAAGCACCGTGAGAGCCCAACTGTAATTCACATCTTGGAGATAAATGAAAGCAGGCTCGGGGAGGGGAGGTAATTTGCCCAAGGTCACACAGTTTTTGATTGACAGAACCATTAGTGGGACGGTGAATATGATGGATTGTCGCTCCTTAACGGGATCCATGGTTCTTGTTAATAATAATAATAATAATAATAATACTGATGCTACTAACAGCAAACACGATGGTATCCCTTACCATTTATTGACCAGGCACCCTTCAAAGTGCTGCACACATAGTGACTGCAGGAGGTAGATGGAATTAATGTTCCCCACATATGCTTAAAATGTAGGCACAGAGAGGTTAAGTAAGTTGCATAAGGTCACACAGCTCCAACAACGAACTGGACTTTAAACCTAGGTCATTTGACTCCAGGGCCTCTATGCTTAACTACAAAGCCATGTTGCCCTTGTCATTAAATAATAGCCATGGTAATAATAATAATAATAATAGTAAAAGCAGTAATGACTGCAACGGTTCCTGCCCTCCTGTGGATGCTCTTCCTGTGCCAGGCTCTTACGTGCCTCATGGGCTTCAGCTCTGCTTCTCCTGGCACCTGTGCCAGGCGAGTATTCATGGGCCCACTCTCCAGGTCAGAAAGCTGGACTCAGAGAGGGAACCGCCGCCTCCGCGGTGATACAGGTGGACAGGAGGGGCCGTGCCCTTGCTTCTGCGGGGAGCAGCGGTGCGTCGCCTCAGTTGGCCCTCCGACCAGCCCCGTGCTGCGTGGGGGGGCAGCGGAAGCTCAGAGGGAGATTCGCTGCTGCCCGGCTCTTCCTTTATTTGCCTCTCTGCAAAGGGCCCCACACACCTGCCCTGTCCAAGAGGGGCCTTCCTCCAGCTAAAGAACGCACCCACCGCGCTCTTGGGGCAGGAGGGCCCGCAGGTTAACAGGGCCGAGGACCACAGTCTGGGTTTGAGGAAATTCCATATCAAAGAGTCTGGGGTGGGGGCAGGGCCCGCTTTTCTCACATCTCCCTTAGAAGAGGGCAGAGGGCGGGGCCGGGGACCGCAGCTGTGCGCCCGCTGGGGCCAGGCAGTTCTGAAGGAAGAGGGCGGGGGAGGAAGAAAGGTGGCGGAGGAGACCAGATTGAGTTTCAGGCCCCCCAGCGGGCAGGGCACCCGGGCTAGCCGGGGACCAGCCCCTGCAGCGCCTGTCCCTCCCAGGCCCCACTGCCACCCTGGCCCTGGCCCCGCGCCCCAGCTCTGGCCCTGTCCCCAGGGTTGGCTGGTGAGGGGTAAGCAAGAGGCCGCCAGAGCCGGGGAGGAGGGCCAGTGTCTCAGGTTGGAGCTTGCCGTGCAGCCAGCCCTCCTGAGGCCGCGGACCCCACCGCCAGGCGCACTGAGACAGGGCGTGTTGAGCTCCTGAGCGGTTTCCTATAAATACTATGTGTTAACCGGATCGGCGTGTTCTCCTGCCACGTGGCACAGGGGCGGGGGGCTCCGGGTGTCTCACCCCCTTGGCTGGGGCGGCTTCCTTCTCCTCTGTCGTATGTGTTGCAAGGGTTTGTTTGAACACAACTCCCATGGCTAAACCACAGCACAGACGTGTCCCGGAGGCGCCCGCTGCGGCCCCTTCCGCGCACGGGCTGCACCTTGCCCGCCTCCGTCTCCAGGGCCCAGAGGGAGGCCGAGGCCACTGGGAGCCACCACCCCCTGTTTATCCCGGGCCATCTGTTTGGCCCGGCTGCCGCAGCAGAACATGAGCCCGGCGAAGCCGCTCCCATTGGCTGAGGAAGCCACCGACACGCTCGTCTCGCCGGCCATCCAGTCTTGTGATGTGGCTGGATTTGGGCCCAGGGGTTCCTTCCGCTATAGACGAGCCCCTCCCTTCCTGGAGGAATCTTAGCAAAGACACCGAGGAGGGACATCGGGGATGAGTCTCCGGGAGGCTGGGCAGGGGTGTCAGCCTCGGGCTGCGGCCCCCGAGCTGGGGACGCTGGCCTCTGCTCTGCCTTGGTCCCAGGCCTGCTCCCCCACCCTCCGCCCACCACTGAGCGGGGAGGGGAGACACCTGTGATCACTGATTTGCCGGAAGAAGGAAGGGGCTTTGGGGAGCTGCAGAGCGGACGGCACGTGGGGGTAGGAAGTGTGCAAGGGTCTCTGGGGAATTCAAGTGGGAAAAGGTGGGAAGAATATCCCCTCTCCCCTGCAAAAAACGGTGTGTTTTGTAAAGTTTTCATTAAAATATCCAGTTTTTTCCATCTATTTTTACTATGGAGAATTTAAAACTACGAAGTAGACAGAAACAACAAAAAGAAACAACCCAATTTCGAAGTGGGCAGAGGGTTTGAGGAGACATGTCTCTAAAGAAGATGCACCCGTGGCCCATGAAAAAGGCCCACGAAAAGATGCTCAGTGTCAGTCATCGGGGAAATGCAAATCAAAACCGCAGTGAGGTGCTGCTTCACGCCCACCGGGACGCTGCAACGGAGGAAAAACAGAACGGAAAGTAAGAGTCCTGGCGGCTCTGGCGGATCCAGGCCCTCCGGGCGTCGCTGGTGGGAATGGACAGGGACGCGGCCGCCATGGAACACGGTTTGGAGCTGCCTCAAAACGTGAAGCGTCATCGCCACGTCACCCTGTAATTCCGCTGTTCGGCCCCTGCCCAGACGAATTGAGAACGGGGACCCCCACGCGTGACAGCACTGTGACCAGGACACGGGCCGCCGGGATGTTCGCCAGCCGACGGACAGAAAAGCCAGCCACGCTCTACTAGACTGTAGGTTCGAGAGGAACCAAGCGCCGATCCGGGCTTCAACAGGGACGGTCCCCGAACACTTGATGCTCAGGAGAAGAAGCCAGGCACGAAAAGTCCCACTCCCCGCAGTGGGCTGGCGACATCAGCAGCGTGAGCCTGTGTCATCCTGGTGACTGTCACCAGACTGCCGTCCACGGAGCTGGGGCGGTGCCTAGTCCTTTAGCAATCCCGGGGCGCTGCCGGGCTGGGAGGCGGTTTGCAAGCCAGGTCAGGAGTCTGGGAGCACGTGCATCTTAAGGAGTCCACTTCCAGGGACCACCCTAAGAGGGCTATTGATCGCCTTTGCAAAGATATCGTCTCTGTGTCCTTCTTAGTTTAAACACACACACACACACACACACACACACACACACACACGAAAATCAGAAAAATGGCCTAGAAGACATCGGTAGAGTGACTTGTTGCACATGCGCAAATGCCGGAATGCCCAATAATGCGGATCTTGTTGGGAAAGCGTGTTTATTATTTATTTACTGTGAAGGAGGAAAAGTAGGTCACAAAATAGTATGTTCAGAATGACCCTATGTTTCAAATAGAGAATCACATGCTCTCTGCCTCGGTTGCCACACCTGTAAAACGAGGACAGTAACCTCAGCTCACTGAGTTGTCGTGGGAACTAAAGAGTTAAAGAGTCCAAGAGGCTGAGACCAGGATCTGGCACAGAGGAAGCGTCAGACGAGCGAAAACTCATGTTGTCATCATCATTACTATTAATTATATTATATTTGCATAAGGAAAGATTCTGGCAGACAATTTTTACCACCTTAGCAGGACTGGAATTACTGTTACTTTGAGAATTTTTGCTCCTTTTTATTTTCTTTCCTCCTTCTTCTGCTCCCCCTCCTCCCCCTCCGCGCCGTCCTACAATGAACACGTGTTGTTTCTGTAATGTGTAGTGTATCAAGAAGGGCCAAAACCAGGACAAGAACGGGATTCTACCGTGGCCTTGGCAGCCTGGACCCAGCAGAGCCCAGGGGAGGGCGTGGGAAGCAAGAAAGGGCAGCAGGCAGTTTGGGTCGCCAGCTCAGCCTGGGACAGGGCCAGCCCTGCCCACTAGGAAGAGGGCAGCTCCCTGCCACGGGCCACGGGCAGGGCCTGGGGAAGCTCCCAGTCCGCGTGTACAGCCTTCGAGGGGGATCTACCCATGAGAACGATGGCAAAAAGTGCACGTACGGGCAGCAGGTCACGGGAGTCCTCAGCTGGGTTTCAGCTCACTTCCTGCCGTGCCCCCAGTACCCGTCCCGAGGCGGAACAGAAACGCAGTCAGCCTTTCCTGAGAGGATAAGTAAATCAAGGCCCTGCTGTGTGACCTTGGCAACGTTCTTTCCCTTTCCCGAGTCCCCGGTTCCTCCTCCACCAAATGGGGAATTTGTGATCTTGCAGAGACTGTTGTGAGTAAGAAAAGAAATATCTGTACGTGGAGTCTGCAGGACTGAGCCCATACCAGGTGCCATGGGGTGCACAAGCACCTGCTGGATAAGCCAGTGAAGAGTGACACAGGAGCTTATTCACACTAAAGTGTCAATGACTGACATGCCCTTCTTTCCTAAAAGAAGCTTGTAGAGGACAAAGGGAGAAGCCAGACGCGATCTCGTTCGCACCTCGGGCTCTGCGAAGTGCTGCCCTGGGCACTCTGCATCCACTATCTCGTGTCATTTCCGTTTTACACGTCGTACAGAAATTGAGGCTCTGCGGGATCAAACGACTTACCCAAGGTCACACAGCAAGCAGCTGGCCCAGCCAGGACTTAACCCGACTGACAGTCCTTGCTTAAGAGCCCTGGCTGTCACCACGGACAGTGGCACGCGGAAGGAGGAGGGCTGGGGGTCTCCTGGAGACGAACCCCGCACTCAGTGCCCAGCGCTGCCCAGGGGCTGCCCAGCCGGGCTCAGGGCACCAGGGAAGCAGGCCCTGTCCCCGCTTCCGTCCCCATCAAAGCGGCTTTTTGATGTATCAAAGAAAAGCATTGAGACCTCGCGAAGAAAATCAAGACCTGCCTGGGTTTTTCTACATTCAGCTCAAGTTCAGTGTTGTTCTCTGTTGGCACTTCCTCGGGGCAGAGAGGCCAGGATGTTCCTGCCTCTGGGTCATCGAGGCTTATTTGTCCCTCACCCGGGCCTGCAGCAGGCCTTGCCCAGCCCCTGCTGTGCCAGGTCCCCAGGCCGGGAGGGGGCGAGGGCAGGGCCCCGCCCCACCACGCCACGCCCACAGCTCCCTCGGGCCTCCCTGGGCAGCCTGCGGGTGTTTCCCGAGGCAGGGCCCGCTCCCTGACCCCGGTTTCTCACGGACCAGCCTTTCAGACAAGGCCCTCACTGTCCAGGCGTGTTCCAGGCCACCGGCGCACGTCCCAGCCAGCCCAGGCCTGCTGCGATGACTCAGCCTTTCACTGGGGAAAACTCGGTGACTGGCCTGCAAGTCACTTTTTCCAGCTGGGCCCTCATCCTGGGCCGGGTGTCGGGAAGCCTCCACTTCTCCCCAAGAGACTGGCTGCCTCCAGGGAGTCCCCAGGGGTCCCGGGAAGTAAGGGGACTGGGATTTTGAGGGGAGCGGTGGAGTTGCCTCAGCGGAGCCAGGAGAAGGTCCCTCGACGCACGCGCCTGGCCTCCCCAGCCTCACCGGAGGGCAAGGCCCAGCCGCAGTGGCTGAGCCTGCACCTTCCGCACAAGGGAGCCCCGCGCGGCCACCACGGGAGCGGGGGCTCCGACAGGCGCCCTGGGATCTGCCGCAGGCCTGCTGGCAGGAGGCCCCGGGGGCCTGGAGCTTGGGGCGCACTTGGCCCCCTACCAACTAGAGTGCGTCCCTGAAAGCCGATGCTCCCCCGGGCACAGGCGGGCGAGGTTACCTTCCGTGAACCTGCCCCCTCCCCCCAGCTCGATGCCAGGGGTCCGGTTTCAGAGCCGTTCACTTTACTGTCCCTTCTGCCTCCCCTCCGCCGTCTCTGGGGTTGGCGCGGCCTCCCCTGCCCAGCAGGCTCAGGCAGATGCCCCCAGCGTGGCGGGGGAGGGGGGCGGCGGGAGAGGCGGCGACCGGCTAGTGAGGGTGCGCGAGGGCTGGGGTGACGCAGGTGGACCCCGGAGCCTGTCCTTTCTCTTGGGATGGAACACCGGCCTCTTGGCCTCCGAGACCCTTGCTTAGAGCGCCTCTTGGTCTCTGTGACCAGCAGGATGTCTCCCCATCATTCGCTCGTTCATTCAGGCTGCAGTACACAGGACAGTCCCGCACCTGTCCCCGCGAGCGGGCATCTGAGGGCACACAGGTGCTCCCCGGATTTTCACACCAGTAGAAACCACGGTGAACAGGAAGGGAGAGCATCGAGGGGGGCGGCCGGGCTGGGCGCGGCTGGGGGCTCGGGGGCTCGGGGGCTCGGGGGCGCCGGCCCAGGGGCTCGGACCGGGAGCAGTTACCTGGTCAGGGCGGGGAAGGGGTGAGACTGGCGTTCGCTCTGAGTGAACTGTGTACCCCACAAAAGGCGCTGAAGCCCCAACGCCCCAACACCCCCGACTGTGACCTTATTTGGAAATAGGGGCTTTTCAGCAGCCACCACGTTAACATGGGACCCTCGGGGTGGTGGGCACCCACCCACCGTGATGGGTGTCCTTATAAAAAGGGGGAGTCCGGGCACAGGTGTGCACACAGGGGGCACGCCACGTGGACGTGGAGGCAGAGGTCAGAGGAGGCCAGCGCCGGGACAGGGTCGGCAGGCTGCGGGCCAGCGAACTCCGGAGCCGGCGGGGGCGGGGGCGGGGGCGGGGGAGACCTGGGGCTGCCCCTCCCCCCAGCCTCGGAAGGAAGCAGCCTGCCAGCTCCTGGGCCTCAGACTTGAGCCCGCATGTGTCTGCCCTTAAGTCGCCCCGTTGGTGGCCCTTTATCACCGCAACCCCAGCAAACGAACGGGGTTCCAGGCAGACCTGCACTTGCAAAAAGAGGGCGCGGCGGGTCTGAGAAGAGACCAACCCCTCATCTCTCCTGGGGGGAGTGGACCTGCGTGGGCGCCTCAGGTGACAATAAAACTAACAAAGCCATAAGCAGAGATGCACAGAAGGTGCGAGATGAGCCGGGCGTTGGGGGGCGGGGCGGCTGGAAGTGACTGGCTCTGTGGGGTTTTCTGAGGATGAGGCCTGGACCCTGAGAGAGACCCGTCGATGTCCACGGCGGCGGGAGGCCTGGGCTCCAGTGTGCGTGACCTTGGGCCACTTGCTCTCTGTCCGGCACCTTAGTTCTCCGTCTTCCCTGGGACGCTCCAGGGCCACAGAACCGGGGTGCCCGATGTCGCCATCGGGTGTGACGGGCACGGTGAGAGGGAAAAGAAGAATGGAAATAGCATCCGACATCATTGTCGCGCTGACAGGGCTCGCGGTCCTACCTGGGGCCATGACACACAGGCCGGCTCAGTGCTGAGCACGTCCTCAGGGCTGACGTGGGGCCGCCCCGGCAGGGTCCTGGCACCTGAGAAGGACCCCTGGTGGCAGGGTCTGTGGGGGCAACTCCACCCCCAGCTGCCGCCTGCCCAGGCTGATTGATCCAGGGAATGAACACATGACGCAAGCTAGACCAATCAGAACCTTTCCCTGGATTTTTGGGCTTGGATCTAGGGAAGAAAATCCAGCCTCCCTCTGAGGAAACAGGATGGTCTCGGTGGCCATGCTGCCAGCCCGTGAGAGGGAGCTGGTCGGTGGGAATGGAGCAAACAGGCAGAGGGGGAAAGAGGCTGAGAGCATGCAAGCACTCGGCTGCCCCGGGGCCAGGCTGCACGTACGCCTTTCCTGTACGTGCAAGAGTTACCCCCAGATTCATCACCCCCATTTCCCCATCATGCCTGCAATTATGAGAGTTCTGACTCATACAGGCCCCCACGGTGTAAACTGCCTCTAGAAGCAGTGACAGGGAACCTGCCCTCCGCCCGTGTGTGCTCAGAAGCTGCCCCTGCCCTCCCCGGGACCTCTCGGCGGAACAGAGGGGGCCGCCCGCACTCTGTCCCCTACCAGTCATTTGGGCCTGTGAGCCTGGTTTCACCCTCTTAGCTATGCACACGCTACAAGGCAGCAGCCGCCACCCCCACCTCCCCGCTTACCACTGAGGAAACTGAGGCTCAGGGGAGGAGAAACAGCAGCGTGTGGGAGCGTGAGCAGGCCTTGGGTCCTTCAGATGGTGCCCCCGTGTCAGCTGTGACCCCGGGCAGCTCAGGCTCTGGGCGGGGCCGGGGGAGCATCGGCCTCCCGGGAGTCCCTCAGTGCACGTCTCCCCCGGGGCAGGAGGACGCCTGAAGGCCGGAGTCTAAAGTGTGAGCTCAGCAAGGCCAGCCCCACCTGTGGTCTCGCAAATCCCAGGAATAGTTACACACACAGCGTTGGGCATCAATCAGACGCTCAAGAAGCGTTCGCTGGACAAGGATAACAAAGCACCTTGTGCAACGTGTGCTTGCTCCCTGCCAGGCACGGTCAGTTCTTGGTGTTTTGTGAGTATCCGTTCAGCTGACTGTTGTCCAGCTTTAGGAGGCTGGCACTACGGCGCCCCTTTTAGAGAAGAGAAGGCTGGCGTGGGAGAGGGGATGGGAGACCTCCCCGCACTTCCGCGGGGAGAGGCAGTGTGGCCTCCAGCCATCCGGCCCCCAGGCGCATTCACAGCCCCTGACCACGCGGCCTGGTTCTACACGGAGGAATGAATGAGTGAACCAATGCAGAGCAGGCGGCTGCAAACATACAGGTACACGCACGCTTGCAGAGCGCTTGCCCTTGGAGGGAGCAGACCGGGAGGAGAGCAGAGCTGGGGCGGGGGCGGGGGGCATGAGGCCTGAGAAATTTAAACCCCAGGAAATTCTGCAAAGAAGAGGCTGCGAGCGAGCCTTCAACTCGGGTGGGAGTCTGGAAGCTCAGGAGAAAGAGGCGGGCCCCTGGTCTGGACGCCCGGCCTGTCCCAGCAGCGTGGTGGCTGCTCTCCTGCTCCGGGAGCTTTCCCTGGGCTCTGCGTGCCACCCCTCCGGCTTCCAGAAGTCGCACCCCCGCAGGTCCCAGGCTGGTCCCAGCACCCTCCAATACCGCTCCCCGCCCCCCCGCCCCACCCCCCGCAGTTCACAGGAAGGTCAGCCCTATGGGTCTTCTTTTCAAAGCTGCAGAACCGTCCCTGGAGAACGACTAGTTTCTAAGGCAAACATTGACCTACACTTACGGCGTTTACAGACCCAGAGTGCTGAGGTCGGGGGACCCAGAGCTCCGGTCTGGGCGTTGGCGGAGACCTAGACCAGGACCAGATGCTCTGGGGAGGGGGAGGGACAGGCCCCCATGGGGACGGCGCAGACGGTCACTCTATCCGCTGGCTGGCTTTGCGGGAGGACTAGATTTCACTCCCTATCTGCCCCTCCCATCTCTGGAGCGCCCACTTCATCCAGGGGAGGGCGCGGGCTGCTTGTTGGCTTTGAGGCCCAGCCAACCACAGGACAAGAAGAGGCACATCCCAACTTCAAAGGGCCGCGGGGACGGGGCAGCGGGGCAGCGCCTGGCACCCCCGCGGAGACGCAGCGGCGGCAGGACCCGGCCAGCGTAGCGGCGGGCGGGCACGCCGGGCAGCGGCCTGCGGGCCGCAGGGGCATCTGTGTTGCCGAAAGCAGATTTAGCAGTAATTTATTGTCCACTCAGCCTCCTCTTCCTGAACGACTTCTGGGTCTTTTCAGGGGAAGCCCAGGGATGAAAGTCCTTCTAGAAGAAAATGGCCCTTAAAAAAATGCATCCTCCCTGTTAGACATATGAGAAGTTTAAGAACCTTCGAGCACTTCTTTGTTCCCGCAGCCCCGCTAAGCACTTTATATGCATGACCCCGCTTGACCCCCAAGACACCCTGATTTGGGAAGACTGATGCTCCTTATTATGGGCACTGGGGAAACTGAGGCTCAGAGGCTTTTTCAAGGTCACACAGCTGAAAAAAGCGGCAGAGCCAGGAGTCAAACGCAAGTCTCACATCAGACTGCGGGCTATCCCCCCCCTGATGTGTGGGAGGTGGGTGCCCACGTTCAGGGAAGCCGGGGCGCCCCACTCCCGTCTGTTCATCCAGCAAGCATTTCCCAAGCACCGACGACATGACGGGCTCTGTCTTAGACGCCGGGGTCCTGGCAGCATGTAAACGCTGCCCTCACGGAGCGGCCGTTACATCAAAGAACTCGGACATGGAAAGGCAGAGGTGGCCAGCTCCTGTTTACAGATGAAGCCACTGAGGCAGGTGTTCCTCGTCGTCCGTTTAACCCCGAAGCTACTCCTCCGTGTTTCGCTGCTCAGTGAACATTCCTTGAACACCTACGAGGGGTCAGGTGCGGTGCCTGGCGCGGGGGCCCCGGCGGTAGCCAGACAGACGCGGTCTGAGGCCCTGGAGGAATGTGCCTTCTCATCGATTGCCTCGTTGTCCTCTCACCTGCTGCTCCAGCTCCAGGAACCTGAGCCAAGCTGACTTGTACCCACCCCCCCCTCCGCCCTCCCCCTGGGAAGCCACAGCTTCTCAGACAAGCCTGGGACGGAAGGGACAAGCCAGCACAAGGGCTGGGGCGGGGGGCGGTGGACACCCTTTTGCCTCCCTGCCTGGATGGTGATCCCTGACCCAAGGTGTGTTAGCAGAAGCAGTAGGCGAGGGGTCAGTGGCTCTGAGTCCTCACCAGTGCTGTGACTCCGAGCAGGTCATGTCAGCTCTCCCAGCATCCCTTGCCTCACCCGTAAAAGGGAACGAGCGTGCTGGGCTGGCTGGCCGATTTGCCGAACTGTCGTGAGTTCCCGTGGAATGATGGCGCTGTGAGCCCGGGTGTGCTCCCCGAGTCCCGCATTCCCCCGGGAGTCTCCCCGTTTCCATGGCCACGACGCTTCCGGAGGCCTCTCGTAGCCTCCTGCTCAGCGAGGCTTCGCACCGCACAAACACCTGCAGCCTTTCAGGCGGCCCAGAGGTTCCTCGATCTGCAAAAGCTTCTGATTCTGGCCAAAAGGGAGAATGAGGGACCAGACTTACTCTTCTCCCTGAAATTGTTACAAAGTGCCCTGGCTGTGCCCTTGACACAACTTACAATCGACTGAGACACAGAGAGAGAGAAACATCAGTGTGCGGCTCCGCCTGCTGATGCATTCTTTGGTTGCTTCTTGTCTGTGCCCTGCCCAGGGATCGAACCCACAACCTCGGTGTATCGGGGTGAAGCTCTAACCCGCCGAGCCACCGGCCAGGACAGAACTCACATACATTTGTGATGAAAAATAACCCAGTGCCCAGTGAGGGGGAATTCCCGTTGCCTGCCATCCTGCCAAAGGCCCCCGTGACGCTGTCTCAGGCTGGGCCGGGGCTCTCGGAGGGTGTGGTTTCTGTCCCTCATCCTCGGCTGCGTCCCCCGGCCTAGAAGAGAGCCCGGCCCCTGGCAGGCCCTCGGAGAACGCTTCATTTAATGACAAAGGAATGACTGGGCGGCAGGCGGCAGTGAGGGTGATAGGAGTGCCATCCAGGGCAGGGGTCTCTTCCGGGGCCCCAGAGGTGACCCCAGGCTGGAGCCCGCCCGACGGACCCTTCTCAGGTCGGCCTGCGCGTGGGCGAGGAGACCCCCTGCCCGGGACCGCCTCCCGGGAGGCAGCCCTGTCACCGCGCAGGAGGAAAAGGAAAGCATTTAATCAGCGATAACCATCGCTGTGAACGGCGTCTCCCCACAGCACCCCCTCCCTTCAAGCCCCGGCCTGCTTACGGGAAGGCGCGACCCTGTGTGCTGCATCCTGAGCACCGAGAGATTTCATCACTGGGTGTCAAGGCCCAGGGACAAGTCATGTCAGACTTGGGGTGTTTGCGGGGAGCCGGGGGGGGGGCGTCGGGGGCGCTATCAATGTGATGTCACCGCGAAGGGCGAACGAATCTGTTTCTCCATGTGTTAACCCTCCTGTTCAGCCCATACAGTGATCTGGGTCATGCCCGGGGTGGGGGCGGGAGGTAAGGTTGCGAGACAAAAATGAAAACGATGGTGATTCAAATAATTATGAAAGTTACTGTTTTCTGAATGATGACTTCAAAAGGCAGAGCGCTGGAGCGGTCAGGGAGCAGGCCCTGCGCCCGGCGGCCTGGGCCCTAACCCTCAGCCCTGCCTGGAGCCGGCAGCGACGTGCCAGCCACCTGGCCTCCCTGAGCCTCCGCTCCCGCGGCTCTGAAAGAAGGTTGCTGCCGCTAGAGTCCACACAGTCAAAGCCCCCTGAACAGCACCCGCGACTTCTTCGCCTGGGGCCCTCCCCAGCCTTACCTTCAAGGCGGGGTGGAACTGCAGTTAGAGCCCTGAGCGGGGTGTGGGGCACCCCCTTATTCACTGCGTGGCCTGAGACAGGTGACTGGCGGCCTCTGAGCCTCGGCTCCCTCATCTGGCAAATGCTGCAAAGCAACCTTCGCAAGGGCGGGGGGCTCTGCCCTGTGCCCCCCATTTCCCCTGCAGCAGTCGTTCAATATTTCTCAAATAGATGAGTGACCCTGAAGTGGCCGGGGCCATCTCCCCAAATTGTCTGGCCCAGGGCAGAATAAAAATGGGGGGGCAGGTTGTTGAAAAATTGTCATTTCAAAGCAGCAATGGCTGAACCTAAGACCAAGCGTGGGGCTCTGAAGCCCAGGGCCCTCCATGCCTGGATGGGCCACGGGTCCTTGGGGCTGGCTCTGATCACTCCCTGTCCCCCGCTGGGGACCAGGGGAAAAAGTGAGGTCACGCAGTCAGGCAGTCAGCACGTGCTTGGCCTGGGCGGCCGTCAGTGTCAGCTGATACCACTCCTACCGTAGTTCACAGTCACCCCCAGCCCCGTGGGAGCCAGGTGTCAGACCATTGCCCGGGCGTGGGACCGGGACGTGAGGCCCTGCAAGGTGACTTAAAGACGCACGCCCCAGGGGCCGTGGGTGAGGAGGGCGGGATTTGAACCCAGCTCACTGTGCTGACTGTGCTGTGTGGGACTGGCAGGCCGGGAAGGAGGAGAGGGGGCAGCTGGGAAGGCGGGGCCCTGGGTCTGCCCAGCGGCCGCGTCTCTCAGCGCCAGCCTTCCCCCGATGCCTTGTAAGCGTGGGGCTTGTTTCTGCTGCTCCGTGCGAAACCCACAGGCCCGACTGGCTCCTGAGTGGCGCACAGTCTGCCTGTCCTGGGACACACGGAGAGTGAAGGCACCCGGGAGACACTCTGATTAAACCCAGCCCTGAATCAAGGCTGAGACCTGAGTGAAGGGGGCAGGGCGGGGCACAGACGCCTAAATTCGCAGATGGCTCTTCAGCCGGGGGCTCTTCAGCCGGGGACAAGCCTGTCCCTTGGCCGGGGTCTGGGACGCAGCTGTGGCCCAGGCTGCCCCTCGCTCTTGCTCCCGCTGCCCCTGCACCTCTCCTGGGTCACTGTGGGGGCCCCTCGGACCTCGGGAACCACCCCCCCCCCGGTCCTTCCCAGGTGCTCTTGCACACATCCAGCCCTCGCTCAGATGTCACCTCATCACCTCGGAAAACAGGCCTCTTCCCCTGGGGCTTTCTAGAACACCACGCCGCTCTCTCCTCGTCCTGCCGGCCAGTCGGCCGAGCCCATCCTTGCTGATTTGCTTATTCGTTTACGGTCGGATTCCCTTCACTAGAACTGACACAGATAAACTTGAGAGCGGGGCTCGACGGCCCGGCCTTCCGCCACAGCGGCCCCAGGGCCGGGACTCCGGGAATGCTCACTGAATCCGTGGACCCATAAATAGCCATAGGACCTCCGGGAAGCCATGTATGCTCTCCGAGCCTCAGTTTCCCCATTTGTAAAATGGGAGTAATAGCTACTTCAGTATAATCTTAATGGACATATGCCAGACCCTATGCTAGATTCAAAAATCTGGCAGCTAGACAATACTTGACAACTGTTAGTAGCAACTATTACTTACATTACTATCATTACTATGAGGACGAGACTTCATAGGCTGGGAGTCCCTGAACTGGGGAGCTGAAACTTGGATCCTGAGACGTCACCCAAAGGGCACCGTGGTGACTCAAGACAAGCAGACGCCGCCCCCCCAACCCCCCCCCCACCCCAGGGCCTGTAGCAAACGCAGCGTTTGGGAAGGAAAGCTAGCCTGCAATTCAGAGGGTTCCTTCTTTCTGGATCTCTCCCTTCTCTCCTGCCGATCCCACCCTCCTCCACCCCTGCTCAACCCCGCCCTTCCAACCACACTCTAAGAATAAACCCCACGCCCTGCGTGCCTTGGGTGTCACGGTTTCCTGCCTTTACGGTCACGGCTGCTCGGGCCCTAAGGGATTTTCCAGCTCAGGGCAATGCTGGCGAGAGCAGAGGCAACGTGACCGAGAAGAGCTAGCTGTGCTGCAGGCCCGCAGCAGGAAAGCCCCGCGGGCACCGGCAGGGCTGCAGCGGGCCCGAGGCGACCCAGGGCGCGGGGCCGGGAGCCGGCCAGGGCGCGGACTTTGCCCCTGCCCCGGCTGGCCGCGGCTTGCTCCCAGCACAGGCCGTCCTGGCTATCGGCCGAGGGCCTCCAGATTGACCTGGCCCAGAGGAAGAAATTCCACTTAGTGTCTGGAAAAGTCTATGGCCAGGCTGGACCCAACGGGATCCCAATTGAGGGAGCCACCCACCCCTGCAGGAAGGAAGCCCTGCTTTCTCTGCCTTCTCTGCCCCTCAGACAGTCACGGAGGATGGGCCGGTGTCCTGCGCTCACCCCGGCAGCCTCACGACACCCTCCCTGTAAGATGCCACCCTCGAGGGTTCCGCCCCCCCGCGGCTCTCCTAATCTCCCCTCCTGATCTCAGGTTCTTCCACACCTGTCCCCGGGCCTGGCTTCTAGTCTTGCTCTCACTCCGCCTTGCCCTGCGACTGAGCAATTTCCAGGCCTTCTCTGGGCTTCAGCTGCTGGTCTGTAACACGAGGCCCCAGGTGGTCCTTCCCAGCACTGCTGGTCGGGGACTCCAAGTTTAGAGACTCAGGCACCGGACTCCTCACCAGGAGAGCACGCGACCCCACCCCCCACGCAGCCCCCAGGACTTGATGGATTCACATGCAGCAGGACCGGTTGGGGAGGATTTGAAAGGCCCCCCGCCTGCCTTTCCAGCTGCGTGATAGGGGGCGGCCTCTGTGGAAGAGACAGAGGGCAAGATGTTTGGAGGACTGAAAGCGCAAACTTCCGAAGCTGGTGTTCCGCGACACCAAGCAGATTTGCATCTATAGGACGCCCTTATGAATTTAGAAGAAAAGAACAAGAAAGCGGAAAGTCAAAAGGGAAAAAACCATGGCCAGAGAATGACGCGCTCAGCCAACCTTCGCGTGTGCGCTGGGCTCAGACAGCTCGGGGACTCAGAACTCAAGGCGCTGAAGTGCAGGCGCGGGTCTGTCCACCGACGTTCCATGGCCTTCTGTGCGCCCCGCTCCCGGGATCCCCGTGCACACGTGTGTCCACGTGCACAGCCGCACTTCAGGGCTCCAGGGTCCGGCTCAGAGTCCGCGGGGCTGAAATCCAGGCCGGGCTCCCTGCCCGAAGCCTGGGCCTTGCCCTCATCCTCACCGGCGAGCCTCACAGGCCAACCCAGGCCCTGCCGCGGCTGCCTTGGCGCCGCTCTGATCCACTCAGGCCCCCGGCAAACGGAGTGGTCCCTTTTCAGTTCAAAAGAACAGCATCATCCCCCCCATGCACAGAATACACATATATCCACGCACATGCGTCCACACGTACAGACACGCGCGCGTGCGCGCACGGCCCTAACGCAGCTCTCGAGCTCCTTTGAGAACTGCCGCCGCCTCCCCCTCTGAGCACACAGTCCACACTGGAGCCCCGCACTCCCTCCAACCAGCCAGGCCGCCCGTGGCCCTTGCACGCGCCGCGCCCTCTGCCTGGAATAATGGCCCGTGGACGCCCGGGCCCTGCAGCCCTCAGGGTGGACTCATTCCCTGCGAGGGGCTGAGTCCTCCACCTGAGCCCACCCCCACGTGGAGTCACGCCCTCTATTCTGCACCCTCCCCGCCCCTGCCCTCCTCCAAAGCCCCCGTTGGAATCAGAATCCGATGATCACTGCTGACTGCGGCCTTTCTCCCCGGGGGGTGAAGCTCCCGGAGCAGGGAGAGCGTGTCTGTCTTGCTTTTGTGTCACCTCTGCGGTCTATGACCTGTTTCTCTGCTATCTATCCAGCTGCTTGCGAGGCGCTGTGACTGAGCGCATAGAGTCGGTGCTCAGTAAATACTCCTGCCCATAGGGACGACCATCACTCAGTTCGGTGAGGGCCAGCGAGAGGCGGTGGCGCTGCCCGAGCAAGGAGCAGGTGCCGCGAGGGGAGGACGTAGACAGCTGGTCCCATGGTCTCGGAGGCGGCGGGCAGGACGGCGGGGCGCTGAGGACACATGGGGGCAGCCCGGGGCCCGCATGGCCTGCGGAGAGGGGCCCCTCCCAGACACTCGCCCATCGCATGGAAGTCAGAAGTCTCGCCTTCCCCAATTTTCTGGGTGTCCCAGGGTGTGGGCAGCCACTGCGCTTTTGCCAATAACACAAGAGATTCTCCACATTTCCCAACGGGGGAACGTGAACAACGTCTGGGTCCAAATGGCATCACCAAACTAGAGGGCGGATTCGGGAAGCCAGGCCCGCAGTCTGCATCTGGCTAGCAGTTTGGGGCACCTTGTTCCCTCGGAAGCAGAGCCCGCCCTGGTGGCCCAGGGAGACTGAGGGGGGTGGGGGCTGGGGAGCGGTGGCGGGGGCACAAACGCCTTCTCCCGGCGGCCCTGCAAGGCCTCCCTCTATGGGCCAGGACGCACGGCCGCCACCCCTCAGGGTGGGACCTGTGAAGCCAGCCAGTTTCTCCTGAGTTAGTTACTTGCCAAATGTGAAATTTAAATTCATTCTTGCCCTGGCCGGTGTGGCTCGGTGGAAGCGTCGTCCAGTGCGCCACAGTGGTTGGGGCTCCACTCCCGATGAGGGCGCACACCTAGGTCGCGGGTTTCACCCCGAGTCGGGGCCCATAGGGAAGGCAACCAACCGCCGCTTCTCACGTCAGTGTTTCTGTCTCTCTCTCCTCCACTCTCTGTATAGTCAATAAACATATTATTTTAAAAACTTTGTTTTTAAATTATCATGGACATTTTCCAACTTACTCACAGTGAAAGAAGACAGTATAAAGACCCTCATACCCAATACCCAGCTTCCCGAATGATTAATTCATGGACAATTTTGCTCCCCCCCCCAAACTGGATTCATGTAAATCAAATTCCAGACACGCCACCGCGTTGCCTGTGAAGGCTTTGACTGCTCCCGTTTAAACGGCAAGGAATCCATGTTCATTCCGAGGGGGGGGGGAATGTTTTTAATTAAAAAAGAAAGGAAATCACCCGTATTCCAATCACGCGGTGTGGATTTGAACAGAGCGGCTTGGGCACAAGGAGTCGCTCGGGTGGGGTCTGGGGGTCCCCTTTGTCTTCTGCACTTGCACGACCCTGAGCAAGGCGCCCCTCCGAGCCTCGGCTCCCGGGGATGGAAAGTGGGCGCAGGAGCCTGTGTGTGACAGAGGGTCGTGAGGGGGAAGGAGGTGGCGAGGGCGGCGCGGCGGGGCGCCCGGCTGGGCCAAGGCCGCCAGCGCGCCTGGCCTTGGAGCGGTGCCGATGGCACAGCTGCTGCGCCCACAGACTCGGTGCAGGGCTGCTCAGGAAGGGAGGCGGCCAACGTGGGAGGGAGCACTTCTGCTCGCCTGCGGGGGTTTGGAATCTCAGATCCCGGGCCACCGCACACCACATCCAGAGGGCGACCTCAGGGCTGGGTCCCTGACTAACTCACGCACACTGTTGGGGGGATTTTTGCCTGAGAACTCCACACCCTGTGCTCTGGAGGGAAAGGAAGTGTGGCCTGGACACCTCCACTTTGCACAAGGGGAAACTGAGGCCGGCGGGGACGCCCCCGGATCCCAGGGCTAGCTCACGGCTGGGCCAGGCCCCGGTGTGCCGTGCAGCAGACAGGCTGCCAGCGTGGGGAATGCCAGCAGGAAGAGAGCTGAGGGCCTGCCAGGCAGGAGGCAGCCCCCGAGTGCCAGTTCACGGTGCAGTGAGGGCAGCTTCTAAGAATCGGGGCTCTGTGGCCTCTCCCCAGAGACTTGAAAGTCAAGCTGGCGAGGACCCCCGTCTCATAGAGACAAAGGTCACAGACAAGGTATCTGGCCACAAGCAAACAACTTCCCCCTCTGTTCTTGTGAATGCTGATAAAGGGCTTCCTTCCTCATTCTCAGGACCTGCGCCTCAGCCGCTGGCCCCCTCTTGTCACACTATCCTCCCCCCCGCCCTCCGTTGGCCGCCCCGGACTTGACCTTGCCCTAGGCTGCCTTTTCGACAGGATTCGGGGGCCACCCGACTCTCCTGGGCTCGGCTGGTTCCTTCTCTTCTTTCCGACACCTCCGGGCTTGTGTTTCACTTCTTGCGGTGAGGGGCGGGGGCCCGCGCGGCGATACGCCGGCACCTTATTTCTGGCAGCTGCGGTGGGCCCCGGGACCGAGGTGTCCAGTTCTGGTTCTGCCACCACGTCCGCCTCGCCACCTGGCCCGCTCTGGTTTCCTCTTGTGCACCGCGGGGAGGGGCAGGTCTGCCACATGGCACTGGGCGGCGGGAACTGTGACTGCGGCTCACACGAAACACGGCCTGAGCACCTACTGCGTGCGGGTCGGCCCGGGCTTGAGCTCACAGAAACCTTGCACAGGAAAACAAGCTCAGAGAGATGGGGCCCTTGCCCACACCCCGCTTTCCAGGGGCGGCGAGCGGGGGCAGATGCAAACCTGGAGCGCCGGCCCCCACCACCGCGCCGCACTGACTTCCTGGAAAGACACCCTGTAGGGCACCGCTGGGACAACCAGCAACGGGAGCCATGGACGTCCTGAGTCCAGCCAGGTCCCCGCCATCTGCACCTCTGCCCTGCTTGAGGGAGGGCTGCAGGCTGGACGCCCCGAAACCTAATCTTGCCGACGGGCCGGGGGGCGGGGGGCGGGGGGCAGCGGCCTGCGCTTTCGCTGGCACTCTGCCATTGTGCTGACGGGGGAGAGGGGAAGGGACCTGAGCAGGGCCACGCAGCCGGTCAAGGGCAGCAGAGGGAGCTGTGTGCGTGCTAGTCCGTTAGGCTGCTGGGCACCTGCTGTGTACCTGCCCGCATGTCAGGGTTGGGTGCGCAGTGGGCTCCTGCCCTCCCGGGGCTTACAAGTGCAGGGAGGGGGTGGGGGGTAAACTACGAGGTGACAGGTCTTTCCAGCTGGCTGGTCCCCCGACCCCCACGGGGCGGTTTCCTTTGTGCTGCAGACACTGAACTCGCAAACACCATCGATCCGCCAGAACGGACAGCGAAGGGGCTCTGGAGCTGGACCCTGTGCCTGCAGGCCGTTCGGAGCATGCTCCAGCCCCCCGCTGCCAGGCTCTCCCACGATCACCCAGCAGCCACCACGCCGGGGTGGGGGGATGGCAGGGTGGAGGGAGAGGCCCCCTGGGGCTTGGCGGGGTGGGCTGGGTGGGGCCCTGACTCACCACCCACCACCAACAGAGCTTTGTCTGAACACTTCCCCTGGGGCAGAGGGAACACCCATCTGGAAACCAAGGTGAAAAGAGGGCGGAGTACCTCTGGGATGTGAGCCTGGCACCTGCCTCTGGGTGGCCTCTCGCTCCGCCCTGCCCTCTGCTGCCCCAGGAGCACACCCTCGTTCCAGCAGCCAACCAGGCAGCTGCCGCAGCCTGCAGCCACCGCAATGGCGCCCGTCCCAGGCGTAAACCTCGGGCGCCCCTTCCCCCTTTCTCTCCCGCACTCTCAAGACCTGCCTGGGCCACCAGGGCTCCTGTCCTTGTCCCTTCAGCCTTCGCTCACTATGCTGTGAGGGAGGAGAACACCCTCCCCAACCCTACAACGTTTCTCCTGTTTCTTTGCTAAGGAACAGTTGCCTTTTTCTTTGGTTTCAAGACCATGTTCCAAGACTTTCTGCTCCCTGCAAAACATACTGGTTCTGTGCGCCTCAGTCAAGTGCATCTCAGGGGCTGCTTTGCCGGAAGACGTACTGAGTTATCTTCCTGTTGCCAAACGGATGGACACACGGTTCGTCCCACTGACCTATTGGTCTGTCCTACAGGGAGGCCCGAGCCATTTCCCTTCCTGCAGGCCTGTCTGCCGAGTCATCCCCTGTCCTGCTGGTTGTCCCCTCCAGGACGGAGGCGAGGGCCGGGGTGGGCTGGAGCGGCAGTGGGGGGCCCCACTGGGCGCTGTCTGCGGAAATCCTCACCCCTGAGCCTGGCTGGTCGGATTTCTGCAAGCCCAGACCGCTACGCGCTACTGAAAACATTCTCTTCACCACAAAAGTGTTTGCTTAGTCTTGGTTGGTAAGAAGGCACGAGGCAAGGGGGAGAGCGAAGGCGGGAGGGGAGAGGAGACACCCGGGGGCATGAGGAAGCGGAGACAGAGGAACGCTCCAGAGGGAGCCACAGGTGGGAGACAGGAGACACACAAAGAGGAGCGAGAGGGAGAGCCTCAGAGGACACATGGCAGCCAGAGGAAGGGCCAGACCGAGGGAGAGACAGCCCGGGGAGAGAAAGGAGAAAATAACTTGGGGGGCAGGGGCGGGGGACAGAAAGCACCGGAGATTTTTAGAGCCAGGAAGGATCTTCAAGTTAATTCTTGATTTCGCCAACACACAGGCTTCTAGGCCCGGCCTGTCTCGGCTCCCTGCCCCCCACTGCGAGGTTGGGACAGGTCGCCAAGAGGCTGTGCCTCAGTTTCCTCATCAGCAAACGAAGACAACAGTCCCTGCCCTGTAGGGTCCCCGGGAGGCCCACCGGGTGCACACATCAAGCAAATGCTCAGAAAATGCCAGGACAGTTACTGTCATTTATTCAGCACGTCTGTGGCAGGAAGGGCGCGATGGGGGCCCCACGGAAGCCTGAGACCCCGCCCTACAGTCAGGGGTGCGTGCGTCCCCGCCACTCCCGGGCTGTCTGCCCGAGTCCTCGCTCAGTGTCCTGGTTTAGACGGCGGGCTCGTACGTCAGCCCCTCCGTGGGCCGGAGGGTGTGTGCAGCCAGGGCCGGGCTGGGCCTGCCTCAGCTGGGCACGTGCCCGGGGGCAGCGCCGGCTGGTGGTGGCAGGTTCTGATTTTCCAAAAACAGCTGGAAATCCCCGCTTTTACGTGAAGTCATCCTATTGTTTCAATGGACTTTGTTTTTTAGAGTTTTTCATAGGCTTGATTTTTTTTTTTTTTTTCAGTGATTCATTCTATTGCCACAGATCAGCAACCCATTAAAAATGTTTCCCAACTGGGCTGCCGGCCAGCTACAGCCTACCTGGGGTTTGGGCCCCCTGGTGGTCCTTTCCAGCCTCCTGACCCGGGAAAGTGGCCGTCCATTGCGGGAGCAAGAGAAGGAAACAGGCAGTTGCCACACCTGTGACCAGGGTGGTGACAGTCGTGAGTCTAGGGTGAGTCAGAGCCCAGGGGAGGGGCCGCCACCTCAGCCAGCCGGTGGGAATCAGGGAAGGCTTCTTGGAAGAGGGTGACAACTGAGCTGATTCCTGAGAAATGAGTGGGGACAGGTTCCAGAAATAATCATCCTAACGGCAGGAACTTGTTCCCTTGCTGCCTTCCCGGTGCGAGGCCCTGCTGTCCACAGTCCACAGTATCCTCGCCCCTCACCAGCACCATAGCCCTAAACGTGGTGTGGCAGCGCTGCTCTTATTTTCTAGGAGACTGAGGCACAGAGGGGGTGAGTAACTCTTCCAAGGACACATAGTCCCCACGTGCGATGGCACCTGCCGCGCACGCTTTGCAGCATGGCGTGTCCGGGAACTTCAGGGCCATCGAGAGCAGGGCACACCAGCAAAACCAAGGCAGCCCATTGCAGCAGAAGCTTGGGCTGTATTCACGACAAAGGGCGGGGCCCTGGACTGCGGGCCACGAGGCAGGGACGTGGCAGGAGGGAAACCAGGCCCTGCTGAGGAGCTCGGGCTGTTCCGGTCACTAGAGGGAAACACAGATTAGAGGCTTAGTGAGCCTCTCCCCTCCCCCCACTGCACAGAAGAGGAAATTGAGGCCCAGAGCGCTCCCTCCACCCCCAGCCACCCAAGGTCACAGAGCCCAGCTCCGGGGCCTGCCCCAGGCTCGCCCATCCTCAGGCCGGGGCCCCACCCCGGGGAGTGACCGTGGGAAGGGAGAAGGCCCAGGATGGCAGCTTTCAGGACTTTCTACTAAAGATTAAAGAGTTATCTGAACAAGAGAAATTAATCTGCCGCCTTCCCTCCCTTGCACACCCTGGGTGGACCCAGCTGTTCCTTCGGCCTCACCCTCCCCGCCCACCGGCGTCTTGTGGAGGGAGAGGGCTGAGAGGTGACTGTTCCTTGGAAACCTGAGGTCAGGGCTTCCTCTGGGCCTGGCAGCCCAGGAGCCAGCCCTTCGAAGCCACCACTGGGCGGTGACTCAAGTCACTGGAAAGCCAAGCCGCCCGGGCTGTGCAAGGCCCGGTAGGGCGGGGCGGGCGGGCTCGGGGACACACCGGCCCCTCGGAGGCGACCGCGCCTGTGCCGGGAGGCGATTCCCGTGCGGCCACCGGGGCTCTCCCGCCGCGGCACCCGCAGCCGGGCTCGTCCCCGCCTGTTTGCTGGGCAGAGTAGTCTCGCTGCCTCACTCCGCGCCCATGGCGGGGGCGGGGGGGGGGGGGCCTGTGCTCATTTGTGTGGTCGAACCCAACCACTTGGTTGGCTCGGGTGGTTAGAGCCACTCAAGGTAACGACAGTTTGCGGTGCTTAGGAGCCACGGGCAGCTGACGCCCCGATCTCACGGGACTCAGATTCTAATAGGGGGACAAAGACAATGGACATGTAACAAAATCATTCCGGAGACAGTGGGGGTGATTCTAGGCCAGCGTTGCAAGCCTGGCCCGACTGGCATGTGGGGCTGGGTCATCGCCACTTGAGAGGGGCTGTCCCCTGGATCTCAGGGGGGTGGCAGTTCCTCGGTCTCTACCCATCAGGTGCCAGCGGCAACCCCCTTAGTTGTGACATCTTGAAACGTCTTGAGACACGGCCGAGTATCCACGGGGGGCGGGGCAAAGTCCCCCCGCGTGGCTTAGAACCGCCGCTCTACCCAGAGCTGTTCAATGAACACACAAGGCACAGTGTGACCCTCTAGCACTCGTGAAAACCTGAAAAGACACCAGTGAAATAAAGTTTATTATCTTTTAAAATAAAGTATATATTATCTTTTTTAATTTTGTATTTATTGATTTTGGGGGGTGGGGTGGGGGAAGAGAGAGAGAGAGATCAAGCCCGCAACCCTGGCTCCAGCCACCTGAGTTACCCAGCCAGGGCTATACATTTTAAAATAGATTTTATTTTATCCAGTGTATCTAAAATATTATCATTGCCACCTGCAACTAATACAAAAAGTTACTAAAGAGATATTTGCATCATGTTTCACTAGGGCCTCCAACCCTGCATGAGCTTCATCCTCAGCACCCCCAGTTCAGCAGCACCGTCCACCCGGCGGCCCCAGCGGTCAACGCCGGCGGCCAGCCAGCTGCTCCCAGCTTCACAGCGACGGCCTGGAGGTGGAGCCCGGCTACACAGCACAGCCCCAGCAGGAGCAGCCCAGCGCCCGGGAAGGGCCCGCACCGCCACGGGCTCAGGCCTCTCCCGGACCTGCTGGTTCCGGTCTGCGTTCGAACGGCTCCCCAGGCATTAATCTGAGAAGTGCTGGCGAGGAAGTCACAGAGCCCAGGGGGCAGGCATTTCGGGGTGATGGAAATCGGTTACCATGAAACGTACCTTCCTGTTAGCCGCCTTGCGCCTCGGCTTCCCCCTCCGCAGGCTGCGAGCGTTCATGCTCTCTCTCCGGGTCGCGTGGAATTTCAACATGAGCTTCCCCGGGCACCTTTCTCTCTGCCCAGGCCCTCTGGACCCCCGGAGCGTCCCCTAGGTTGGGGAGGGGAGAATGGGGCGCAGCTTCTGCTGCTAGGGAAGCGGCCAGAGAGGGGAAACCCCACTCGACTGCAGGGCCTGTAGACGGGGGACCCCCAGAGCCCCCTGAACAGCTTGGCCCCCACTCCACAGTGGCGGTGGGGGTGTGCACAGCCACTGACACACTCGCGCACACTCAGGAGCTGTCATGGGGGAGTGTGTGTGTGGAGGTGGGGGGAACAAAGCCCTGTTAGCTCTGTCATCTATGTGGACTTCTGTCCCCAAGGCCAGAACATTATAAAATGGTTATTAAGGAGCTTTTCCAAGCTCCCAGTCTCACTCCCCACCTGTCTGTCCCCAGGAAGGCCACCTTCCCGGCTCACCCAGCCTCTGCCCAGGGCCAGCCCCGCCCGCCCACAGCCCCCGCCCCAGCCCCAGATCCAGGCAAGGCCCCGCCCTCGGCGCTGCCCTTCAGAGCGTTGCTGGTTACAACACGTCCAAATTAAAAGTGCCTATCGCAAAACCCCCAGGCAGCCTTCACTTGGCTGCACTTCCTTTCCCTTTCATCAGCCTCTGGGCCAGCTCCCCTGGCGAAGGGAGGGGGTGACCGAGAGGTCAGGAGAGGCTCAGGCCAAACTGTGCGGGAGGAGGCGCCGGCCACTGACCGCCAGGCCCAGAGGGCTTCGGGTCAAACCCACTGCGCCACCTGCAAGCGGAGACGGGTGATCGGGACGGTCTATGGGCGGGCCCGGAGGCTCAAGAAAGGCAAAGCAAACCCTGGGCTCGTGGCCCCTTCCCGGGGCCCGGCTGTGGGCTCCTCAGGGACGGTCACGTTTAGGAGGGTGAATGACACCGTGGGAACTCGCTTCCTGACTCCGCAACCTGGGGCAGGCCACGCAGTCCCTCCAGCGCCACCCCTCCACCCCCGACCCCACCTTGCCTGTGCAAGGGGTGGCCGGCAGATTAAAAGCTGTCCTGTGAATGAGAGGACACGCGTCGTGCCCAGCACACATCTCACCTTCAGAACACAGCGTCACCCACATGACGCCTCTGAAGGGAGTTGCAGGAGGCCACACAGCCCAAGAGGAGCCCAAGTTTCGACTCGGGCCCGCTAAGGCCGGTGACACATGCGTCCCCACACCAGGCTGACTCACTGCCAAACCGGGCCGGTGGCTCCTGACCTGGAAACGCTCGCGCCTGCAGGCCTGCCTTTCTGCATAGGGAGTGGACACCTACTGTTCTCGCCTGCCCAGTGACCATTCCCGTTGAGTCAGGGAACAGCATTTCTTTCTTTCTCAGCCTGGGAGGTATTTTTGTTGTTGAGAAAGAAAATTTCTTCCAAGTGAGGTGGCTGTGCTGCTGGGACGTAAGCCGAGAGCTTCAGGCAAGATCCTTGGCCACCCCCGGGGCCTATGACGGCAGAGCTGAGACCTGCGGAACAAGAGACCCCTAACGCTGTCCTGCGGGCACCCGGATACGGCTGTGCCTGAAGTCCTCCCCTGGATTTTTGCCCCCTTCTCGCTGATTTAAATGCAGTTCCCCTGCCTTGCAATCAAGAGTACCTGGCTGACTAATCACGCAAGGCGTGTCTGATGCTAAGGCTCATCTGCCTTACACCCTATCAGACTGACTCAACAGTATAGACTAAAGAGGAAAAAGGCAAAACAAACAAATCAAGAACTTTCTCTTTCTTGCTCTCTTTCATCTTATATACATGGTACCTCGGTTAATGGTTGCTAAATGAGTGTACAGACAGGCTGGAGGAAGTCCCTCCCCGCGACCACTTATTAACAACCTCATTACCTGCATAAACATCATGATTCTTTGTGTCAACCAGAGTTGTCCTAACACGTGAAACCTGTGTCAGTGCCATGAAAATGCGTGTAGCGCTGTTTCCAGTGCCCCTTTGGGAAAACTGGCACTAGGGGGAGCTAAGTAAGAATACAACGTGGTCTAGGCAGAGTTGGGGGCTACTCTGGCTGCTGACGGCCTCCAGACTGGGAATCATTCGGCAAATATTTGCTGTCCCCTTCCGTGTGCCACTCTCGGAGGTTGTCTTAATCGCGATCATCAAGATAAGTGGATCCATTCCATCATTTCTTAGATAGTTAGCATTCCAACAAACAGGGAAAAATGCTCTCTCCTCGCCCTCCCCAAGGCTGTCTGTCTTCCCCCTCTGGCTTCTCGGCCACAGTCTGGCTGTCCAGGGTCTCGACCCTGGAGCCGCTCTGGTGATCAGAGGCTTCACGAGCCCACATGTTGGGATGTCGGGTCACTGAGTCACACAGAAGAATGTCTGCCACTGAACATTGCACCAAAGCCGCCAGACTTTCGGCTCAGCAGACCAGTGACTGGGTTGCTCCTGAGGGGAGATGGGAGCTGGGGGGGAGCGGGAGGGGGCGGAACATTCCCTACGCAGGCCTGCAGCCAGTCACCCCACGATGACCTCACCTGCCTTGCCAGTGACTCACTCCCTCTTCTCCCCTGCCGGCCAGATCTTGCTCATCTGGAATACCTGAGGGGAATACCAGGCTCCGCCATGTAGCGAGAACAAGACTGTGCGCTATTTTTAAAAGTGTGATGTTTTCTTGCTTTCAGTTAGAGGCAACAACCGCTGCAAAGCCAAGAAGTGGGTCTTGCATTGAAGTCAATCCGTGTCAGTAAACCCACGAGGGTCCCCCTCCGGCGGGAAAGCTGAAGCAGAAGGGAGAGAGCGCTCTTCATTTTTTTAAACAGTTTTTCATTGTGGTAAAATATGCAAGAAATAAAAAGTAAATGTATCATTGCAACCACCAGTAAGGGGACACTTCGGGGGCGTTAAATGCAGGTCCGGTGTTGTGCGACCGTCCCCGCCGCCCATCCCCAGAGCTTGTCCACCATCCCTAACAGAAACTCCGCCTCCACTAGACCCTGACCCCGTTCCCTTCCTCCCCCCCCACCCCGGGAACTGCTGTTCTGTGTCTTTATAAATATATCTCTCCTTGGCACCTCGTATCAGTGGAATCAGACAGAACTTGTTCCTTCGTGACCGGTTACCAATGTCTTCAAAGTTCATCCATGTTGTAGCATGTGTCGGAATTTTGTTCCTTTTTCAGTCTGATTAATATTCCATGGTGTCTATATGCCATATTTTATTTTTCCATTCACCCAGGGTGGGGGACATCTGGCTTATTTCCACTTTGGGCTACGGTTGGGGGGTTGCCTCTTGGGTCCTTCAAGGCCATTTGTTTCATTTAGTGGCTACAACGTCTTCCCTGCAAAGCTTCTTGGAGGCACCTGTGCCCTGCATTGAGATGACCCGTCTGACTACTTCTCAAGAGTTCGAGAGTGCCGGGCGGACGAGGCGCAATCCGAGAGAGAGGAAGTGCTTTCTAACTCTAAGACATCACGTAACAAGGTTCTCACCTCGTTTTTTGCTAGTTGCTTAGCCACTGTGTCCCCAGGGAGATAAAAGGAGCCCTCCCTAGCCTGCTTTCTCATGCTACGCCTTAGCTGGCAAGGGTCTGAACAGGCCAGGTGTTCGGGGTGTTTGCCTGCCCCGTGCTCTCCAAAGCGGGGCACCACCGGCCGTACAGGGCACTCAGGATAACAGGACATGCTTCTGTTCGTGACTAGGTATTCGTCTGTTAGCTGTGGGACACGGACAAGCGCCTCGCCTCTCTTGCCTCAGTTTCCTTATCAGCGAAGTGGGACCAAGTAACAGCACCAGCCTCAGAGGGTGGCTGGGAATGCCAAGTACAGTGATTGTGGTAGAAGGCCTGGCGCAGTGCCTGGCAGGTGGCAGGCAGTCAGTCAACGGAGCTGCGTCTACATTATTACGTGGCCATTAGTCCTTCTTTAGGCTCACCTCTGCCCTGATCGTCTCAGTCAGTCAGGGGTGGTTACAGACTAAACGCCCGGTCTCGGTGCTGTCACGGGCTTTTGGTGGACTCGGGTGCAGGAACCCAGGTCTGCCCCGACCTCCTCGCTGGCCCCGTTCAGGTCGCTGCTCTGACAGGATGCGACCTGCCGCCCGAGCTTCCAGCGAAGGTTAAACGGGCAGCTTCGCAGCTGGTGTCCGTCCCGCACCCGCGGGCTAGCCTAGTCCCGCCAGCCTGGGGCGCGCGCTGGGCACGTTCCGGGCGCTCAGCACAGGCCCGCCCGGGGGCTTTAGGCCGCCGTTGCTCACGGAAAGTGGATGGAGCCCGCGAATCCGCGGAGAGAAGCCTGAGACGCTGCTCCACGGAGATAAGGATTAGTCGGGGAAACCGTGCGGCCTCCAGAGTCAGCCTGGGCGGCCCGTGCGGTCTCAGGGCGTCAGCCTGTCTCAGCGCGCGGAGCTCCGAGGCCTCGCTGAGCTCCGCCGCCAGGCAGGGGCCCAGCGGGCACCCACGGGCCAGGGCAGGCCGGGCGGGCGGTGGGCCGAGCGCCGGGTCACCTCTGGGGGCGGGCTGGCCGTCTCCATGACTACAGAGGTGACGGCGGCGCCGCGCCAGTGCTGTCATCCCGCGCCACCAAAAGCCCCCGCCCCCGCGCGGCCGCGGGGGGATTCTTCTGGGAAGGCGGTGACGTCGCGCGGCGAGCACCCCGGGCGATTGCCCGGCGCCCGGGAGGGTCCTCCCCGAGAGGCCCCGCGGGGAAACACGTGCGACTGCCCGAGCCGCCTCCCTCCGCCCCTGCCAGGCTCCCCGGGGGCTTCCGAGCGGCGCCCACACAGCGGGCCGCCGGGCTCCCCGCCGCGCCCGCGGCCGGCCCCGCTGGCTCGCGGTACCTGGTGCCGCCCCGGGCGGCCCGCGGTACCCGATGCCGGCGGTGCCGGGGCGCAAGCCCCGATCGCGAGAGAACCGTGCGCCCGGGTGGGGCGGCGGCGAGGGGCCCTGGGTGGCGGCGCGCCCGCCAGGGCTGGTCTCCACCGCCCTCTGCTGGGCGGCGGCAGAGTTGCTCGAAGTCCCCTGCTATTGGGGCGGGGGACGAGGGCGGCGGGCAGGATGGGACAGTGGGGTGCGGCCTGTGATCCGCACCCCGACGCTTTCAGGGGGACGCCAAGTGAAAGCCACTGCCGTGACAATCTGAAGAGGACACTGGCCTTTTTTGGCAGTTTCCCGTGTGTGCAGTGGAGTTTCCCAAAGGCCCCATCAGCGCGGCGCGGTCCACCGAGGGAACCCAGACGCGGGTGGCAGGGAGCGTCGCGGCCCTATGGTCAGGCGGGCCTTTAAAGCAATGGCAACAATGCCCTCCTTGCGTCAACCAGCTGTTCATGTGCATCCTGGATGATTCCAAAGCCAATTAGCAATCGTTGTAAAATGCATCGTATGGCGAATACTGATAGATACACGTCACAGAAGCAAGCTCATTAGTGTCCCCAGTGATGCCTAAGGATGCGTCGGCCCTGAGAGCAAACCGTGGAGAGCAGGGCTCTTTGGAAAGTATTGCCCTTCCCTCCTCACTCCTCTCTCTCTCTCTCTCTCTTTTTACTCCACAGTCCTTTTCACTCAAGAAATTGGCTTTTTTCATCCTTCTGTCCATCCGCTGGGGATCTGGTTAAAACGCAGGCTTTCCCAGATGCCCAGGTGCTGCCGCCGGCTGGGGGCCCACACTCTGAGGACCCCGCTCCGGGGTTTGCTCAGTGCTTCCGGGGGCACCTGCCTGAGACCCCTCCGGTGCACACAGGCCGGGTGGTTGGCAGCATCTGCAGGCAGGGAGCGTGTTTCCACACTTCAGACCAGCTCCCTCCCTGCTCTGGGCTTGAGAGGAATTGAGGGTCAGCGAACTGGCGAACTGGGAGAGGCTGGGAAAGCAGGGCCCAGCTGAGGATGGAGCGGGTAGGTCGCCTTCAAAAATAGGCACTGAGCTCCGAACAGTAAACGGAAGAGCAGTTCGGTTAGCGAGCAGCGACTCGGGGACACGAGGGGCCACAGTGCTGAAAGCTGCCCGTGAGATCGAACTGTGCTTCCTCGGCTCCAGATCGGGAATCAGCTGGAGTCACCTTCACTTCCCAAAGCACAGGGTAGTTAGATCATGGGAATTTGAGTTGTCATGAAAAAAAAAAAAAAAAAAAACCCGTTGCTGTGAGAGAGGGAAAGATTCTAAATATGCCCTGTAACATTTTTGCATCGGGGTGGAAAATACTTGACACCAAACTGTATGTAACTGCTTCTGCTGTCTAATCTGGGGCAGGAGTGTAATTTACATCAGTGGAAAATGAATCTCTACGCTGGGTCTTTCCACTCACAGGAGGGAAGAAAGAAGACTGACGTAAAGCTGTTGCCAGAGAACAGATTACAAACTCAGAAGCTTCCAGAGGCCAGATGAGTCAGCGCGACCAGCCAGGGCCTGGGGGTGCTGGGGAGCGGGCCGTCCTGCCTGCTGAGGGGCAGCCTCTCCGCCACCCCTGCTTGCTGCTGCCACGTGGGAGTGAGGGCCCCTTGTTGTCACCTCTTCCCCTACTTTTTTTTTTTTTTCTTTTTTTTGGAGAGAAGCCTGAAACTAGGGTCTTATGTGAAATGTATCCATTTTGTTAAATGTCAGGAAGAAAATAAAATCAAACACACAATCAAACAATTATCGTGTGCTGGGCCAAACAGAGCAGGTCTTGCAGGCTCTGAGAGGGACGAGGCAGGAGGCAGGTCACGGGGGCCTTTGCTTAGCCCGGCGCTGAGCTCCAAGGGGGGCGCTATCTGAGTGGCAGTGGGGGGGGGGGGCAGCAAATGAGGAGAGCGTGGTGTGTCCGAGGGAAGGGAGCCGCTCAGAGGCCGCAGAGCCTTGGGGCACAGGAGCAGAAAAGGTAAAGGGGAGGCAGGGAGCCGTGTGTGCAGGGGAGGAGGGCGCCCCTGTGGGGCAGGGGCGTTTGTGCGGGGGCGCAGCGGGGAGTCAAGGAGCAGAGGCGGCCACCGGGCCCGCAGCCGGGCAGACGCGCGGCCAGCTGCCTGAGGTGAGATGCAGTTGAGATAAAACGGTGGGAACAGGGCTGGGCCTGTGGCTCAGAGGACAGAGTCCCAGGATCTCCAGAAGAACCTGGGCCTGCCCCAGGGGTAGGTGGGGGCCCTTGGGCATGTTTGCATCTTGGGAGCAGACAGCCCCCAGCAGGTGCCTTTGTAGGTGCTGACCCCTTGCAGGACCGGCCCCTTGGCTGGCAGACGATACTCAGTTGGTCTGAGGGGCAAGGCTACGGGTGTGAGGAAAGCGTCCTGGCGGTGATGGAAGCCCCTGTCCCCATCACGTGGAGGGAAAAGCTGAGCCGGCAGCCGGCGCAGCCAGGTCTGAGGGACTCCAGGCGGTAACAGTCTCAACTGCCACGGGACGTGCTATTGTAATAATCATTCTTCACATGGCGCTGGCTGCGTATTAAAGAATATTAATCACATGCGTTTTTCCTTAATAACATGTTAGTATGAGTGAGTTACCTATTCATGAAGATTTTTAAATATCGTTTTAGTCATTCGTTCAAACACAGACCTATAGAAACCTCCTGTGGAGCACCAGGAACCCTCCATGAGCAAGAGACAGGCGGTCTCTTGTCTTCGTGGAACTTACAAGAGGATGCGTAGAGGAAAAGTATTAAATTCCACAGTTCCAGGTGGCACTTCCAGGGAAGGCTTTGGTCTGCGGGAGGCGGGGCCCCGATTAGTGCACCGTGGAGGACTTAACTGCTTAGCCGGGAGGCATGCGGGGCAGCTGAGGCTGTTCCAGGAGAGGGAACCTAGAGCGACGGAGAAGCCGGAGCTGAGAGACTGCGGGCCCGGGGTGGGGGGGCACCGGGGAAAGTGACCTCTGCGGCCCAGGGAGAGGCGGTGACCCCGGCCCGGATCACTCCGGGCTTGTGAGTCATGTTAAGTCTCATGTAAATATATCTATAAACACATAGGTGCACATATCTGTACGCATGTTTTAATTTTAAAACAAATCTACCAGAATGTTGCCTAATCCTGTTCTTTAAGTTTTATTGAGATACAATTGAAATGAACTGCGCGCATGCACAGTTTACCCCTTGGGGAGCTGTGACATCCGGACGCGCCTGGGACCACGGCCGCCACCGAGGGAGTGGAACCCGGCAGCCTCGGGTGGTGGGAGCTTCCTGGGGTCCCTGCCCCTCCCCACAGCCGGGAACCGCTGATCTGCTTTCTGTCACTGCCTGTCAGTTTGTATTTCCTAGAATTTTGTCGATGGAACGAACCGTGTGAGTGAATTCGCACAGAGCGTGCGCCCCTCACCCAGCCTCTGTCGCTTGGAGTAATTGTCGGGGATCCGTCCTCGTTGCCGGCTTGGTTGTGCCTTTCCATTGCTGAGTCGTACCCCACACGGGTTTGAAATCTGCTTTTTCCACTTCACGTATGAAACTGGCCGGGCTCAGGGTCCGACTGCCGGAGCTCATCTGCGAGCCACGCCCTTTGCAAGTGGATGACCGTGGGCAGGAAGCTTCAGCATGTCCCTGGTTTCCCCAGACTCCCAAGACCACCTCTGCAGCAATGACATCGTGGCACCTGCTCGAGAGGCATGCTGTGAGCCGGGGAGAGGGGACGTGCGCGCCTGTGCCCGGCAGCCGCTCAAGAAAAGTCACCGCAAACGTTATCGCGGTGACTCCTGCCGCAGTTCACACGCGGCCCGTTTTCAGGAAACATCAGACACGGGCCTGGACGTCGACATGCCCGGGAGCCCACAGCAGGCAGCAGGCGGCACAGCGAGCATAGGCTCTACTCCTCGGGCGCAGCGGCGCCCAGAGGTGGGCTACGGGCTGGAGGAAGCTGAGGGAGGGTCCACAGGCAGGAGGAAAGGGAGCCGGGTTCCCTGCCGCTGCTTCGGGCATGAGGGCAGTGAGCCTGCAGCGCGGCCGCCCCAGCAACCCCCGCCTTCCCGGACTGCACGCTCAGATAACGGACCGAATGGTCCCCAACAGGCCGTGGCTGTGCGACGTTTGACGAGAAGCGTCTCTGGGGCTCACGTGCCAGGGGGGTCTGCCTTGTGTCCCGACGCGGTGATTCCAGGTCTGCGAGGAATCACCTGAATTGGTGCTGCCCTCCGTTTCCCCATCGTCCGCGGCTGCAGGGCCAGCAGCAAAGAGAGCCGTGTCTAGTAGAACCCCACCCAGGCCCAGCTCGGGAACCGAGAGAGCTCTGGCTTTGGAGCCCAGGCCTCCTGCCTGCGAGCTCTTGAACTTGAGCCAGCTGCCTCAACTCCTCTGGGCCTCACCGTTGCAATGGGGATAAAAATAACCCCCAAATCCGGCCTGAAACAGAAAGGAGGGGAGGTGTGGCCAGCCCTGTGCCCGGCACAGGGGAAATGCCACACACACACACACACACACACGCACAAGGTAATGGGGTCACCGTAAACCTGCGTGTGCGCGTGCGCGTGTGTGTGAGTGCACATGCACACGCTTTGAGTAGGCCCCTCTCTAACTCTAAGCCTTCTGTCCTGACGTCCCTCCTTAAATCACACTGTGGGCAGAAGGCTGCCTGTTTCAGGCCTCTCAGCAGCGGGACCAGAGGCCCCATGAGGAACCGCCAGAAGGAATGGAGGACGCGCGCACCGGGAACTGAGCGGGACAGGAAATCCCAGGGCTGCGGCAGGAAAGGCCTGTTAACGGGGGACGCGGCCTGCGGGCGGGCACTGCCAGGAGGTCATGAGGAACTGCGGCTCCCGGACGTCTGCAGAAGGAAGAAGACGGCCTCGGGGCCTTGGCAGCTGCCCCTTGCAGGCGTGGGCGGTCGAGGTTCGCTGGGCAGGTGTCTGTGATGCGGTGCTGGTGATTCCTGGCATAGGAGCTGCGCCAGCCCAACCGGTGGCCGCGGGAGGCGGGCAGGTGGGGAGGAAGGGCGGCAGGGGGAGGGGCTCTCACACTTGCTCTCTTCTCCATTGTTTAGAGTTGGGTTCCCGAAAACTTGAAAAGATGTTGCTGCTCAAAACCAAAGTGTTGTTGTTATTGTTCTAAAGCTGCTGTCCTGGGTGACCTTTCGAGGCCCCTTTCAATGCTGGAGCTCATCGCCAATGATTCAGAATTACCCGTGACCCTGACAAAGATACAATTTGTCACAATCCTTCTGGTCGTAAGTGTCAAACCTCCTCTCAATGTGGCAGAATCAAGGGGGGAAGTCAGTGACCTGAGAAACCTGCAGGGTTGTTGATGTGGTTCTGGTTCACAGGATGGAAACAAAACAGCTGACACCGTGGCCTCAGGGACCAGCATCAGAGCCTCCGCGCTGCCCCCAGGTCTCTCTCTGTCCCTCCGCCCCGGTTCTTTCCTCCCCGTGGGTGGCCCAGCGACAGAGGGAGCCGGCAGCCTCGGCAAAGGCAACGAGAGGGCCTCCTGCTCGCAGCACCTGTAGAGGGGCCCGGGCCGGAATTAGGGGGGGCCCCTCCGAGACCCTGAGCCGCCCCTCGGGGGTGACGGGCCCCTGCGAGTGGCTGGACCTGGGGACCTGGGTTCCACTCTCCCCTGTAGCGGGCAGGGACCAGCCTTCCCTGAATAAAGGCAGCCTGTTGGGAAAACAAAAAGCAGCGGCCCCCTCCCACTTGGAAGGCCCTCGCAAAGGTGTGTAAGAAACGTCAGCAGGCACCTTGGACTCCCCTGCAGAGGAGGGAGGCCCAGTTAAAAGCATTCCTGTTGATTGAGTACTGACTTTAGGTTAAACATGACATGCCTTGTTCTTTTAAAATTGTCGTAACAATGATCTGAGATGAACTGAGTTTTCTGTTTGTTTGTTTTTTATCATTTTACGGATGAGAAACCAAGGCCCGAAGATGCTCACTGACCTTCCCAAGACCCACAGCTACACGAGGGCCTGCGCAGCGCGCCATTCTCACGCTGACCGTGCAGGGACAGGCCCGGGAGGAAGGACTCTGGACACACAAGGAACAGGTTCCCCAGACACAGGAGGTGAGACCAGGGCGCACGTTCTGAGGCTGGTGAGAGAGAGCTTGCACAGGGAGACAGCGGCCTGAATCCAAGGCCCCCTGGGCCTCGCTACCGATGGGCTGTCGGCTGCAAGAGTCTATTTTAAAAAGCAACAGCTTCTACCCCGGCCAGGGTGGCTCAGTTGGTTGGAGTATCAGCCTGTAACCGAAGAGTCATGAGTTCAATCCCTGGTCAGAACACGTACCTGTCTCGCAGGTACAGTCCCCGGACCAGGCACATGTAAGACGCAACCAACTGATGTTTCTCTCTGCTGTCTCTGTCTCTGTCTCTCGCTAAAAGCCATGAAAAGTGTCCCGGAGTAAGGATTTTAGGGGGGAAAAAACAAGGCCACAACACTCACAGACACAGACAATGGAATGGTGGTTCTCAGAGGGGAAGGGGTGGGGGGAAGACAGGGAGGGTAAAGGGGCCAAATGCACGGTGACAAAGGCGGCCTGCCCTTGGGTGGGGAGGACACTGTGGAGGGTACAGGGGTCGTACTGTAACGCTCTGCTCCTGAGGCGTGTGCAATGCTATTATCCACTGTTACCCCGCGGATCTGCCCGCCCGTCCCGCTGCCTGAAACGCCGCCGTGGCCTCGGGGGCTCGTCCAGGCGCCTCGCCGGGGCCAGCGAGCTCTGGCCTGTCTGCCTCTCTGTGTCACTGCTGTGCACCTCTGGTCTGCTGTGTTCACAATGGCTGGTCCCTCGCCCCGTTCTGAGCTGGCCCCTGCTCTTCCTTCCCGTTGCAGCAAGGATGCATCACCTCTTGTGTGAAGGCCTCCCGGGTTGCCTCTGGTCAACACCCTCAGTCACGCTCACTCCTCCCTCAGAGCACCTCTCCGTGCAGAGGAATGAGCCTCCTTTGGCCGGGTCCCTGGGGAAACCCAGGAGGTCTTTCCTGAAAGGCTGGATGAAGGATGGGCGTCTGAGCATGCGCTCCAGCCTCCTCCTCCTTCGGGCTGGAAATGTCCAATTGCATAGGTGGCGAATTCCGCGACTTCCAGGGCACTTGGCACAGAGGGCGTTGTGGCAGTGGGTGCAGTCTGGCTCCCTCTCAGAGGGTCTTGCGTTTTATTTGAAGCCTGCGAAAGAAAAGGCTGACTGGGCCATCTGGGCTGGTGGCAGCTGAAGGGGTAAGGTTCACTGGGAAGCGCAGCCCTGCCTGCGAGAAATGGAGGAGGCTGTCTCTCTCTGGCTCTGGCATATGCCCCGCAATGTGGCTGATATTCAGAGTTTGCTGCCACGTGAGGGGAGCTGTCGTGAGAACCGTGAGCGGCCGCAGGACTCGGTGCTGCCTGCAGCCCACCCCCCGGGAGCCCGCGGCGCCAGCCGCCGGGCTCTGGACACTGCAGGCTCCACTTGCGTGGCAGAGCGACAGGGACTTCTGAGGCTTGGCTTTGCTGTCACAAAGAGCGTGGGCCTGCTGTGCGTGAGCCCTTGTCTCGTCTCACCTGCCGGCAGACGCGGGGGCCCAGCCGCGTTCCAACCCTGCCTGCCCCTCACCAGCGATGCCATCACCGGCAAGCGGCTCTCTGGGCCCCGCCTCCCCCAGCGCCGGCCTCGGTTCGCGCTGGCGCAATTGGAGAGTTGGCGCTGACGGTCTCTGGAATCCCTTTTGGCTAGAAGATGCTGTCACCCTGGACATCACTACAGCAAAACAAACTCTGCCTGAATGTCAAAGTAACTCGCATTTGCTGAGGCCCATGGTTTCCCAGAGGATGTTGCTTTTCAACGAGTAATTTCACAGCAAGAGTTCTTAGGAAGCTAGAACGCTGTTTATTCATCACTCACTGTGCCAAATGCCGTCCAACCCCTAACGTAGACTCTTCATTTGCCTTCTGCAATTCTGAGAAGCGGGGCGGTGTGCAAAACAGTGACCCTGAAGGGGGTCCACGTCCTCCTCCCCGCGCCCTGTGACCGTGCGCGGTTACGTGGCAGAGAGGGACTTGGGCCGCAGTCACGTTGTGGTTGCCAGTCACCTGGCCCTGGGGTGGAAGGCGACTGTGGGTTGTCCCACCGTGATCACGGGGACCTTACACATGGGAGCACGAGACAGGGGCTCGGAGTGATCCCCAGCCCTGCGCCCCGCCACTCTGGCGCCACATCCGCTGCGTGTGGAAGCGGCGGACTGAGACAATGAGGAGCTTTATTACACGACGAGGGACCCAAACCTCGCGGTGGCCGGCCGGGCCCATCCGCTGGCCCGACGTCAGCCCTCGGTGCGCTGCCCCAGCCGCGCAGGGCGGCCCCCGTCAAGGTCTGAAGGGGCTGGCTCTCTCAGTCACCGCCCAGAGAGGACAACAGTCAGAGGCAGAAAGGGAGCCTCTCACAGAACGAGAACCTTCCCAGAGGCTCCCCAGCAGGCGCTCCCCATCTCGTTGGCCAGAACCCTCTGTTCGGCCAGAGGGCTGAGGCGGCCAGGGCGGGCCTCAGTGGAAGTTGTTCCCCAGCATTGCCCCGGGAGCCAGGCCCCTGTCCCCAGAATAAAGGACATGGTCCCTTGAAGGACTGTGAGTCAAGCTGAGGTCCTGTTTCTGAGAGAGGAGGGTTGGTTGGAGTCCCCGCAGGGTAGGGAACAAACTGTCTGCCACCCGGGCCCCAGGAAGCGAGTGGGGTGCCGGAGGGGACAGACACTCTGCCGGAGTGTCCGGCCTCTCTGGCTCTTCACGTTGAACTTCCAGGGGAGTTTTCTTGTCCTGTTTCACGGCCGTGGGCACACGCAGGGCTGGCTGACTCCCGAGTTCTGCCCGTTACACATGGCCGGGCTGTTTCGCTATTGAGTACAGTTACAGAGCAGAATGTCAGAATTAATTTTTTAAAAAGTCCTTTGGGGAAAGCAGAGGAGGAAGAAGTGACTCCTGGCGGTCGGTTAATCGGCTGTCAGCCCCGGTACACACAGGATTTCCAGGACTAAATAAATCAGCTAATCGCTGAAGGTGCTTACCGACGTCAGCCGGAGACCCCTTTGCAACCAGGAGCAGTGCCCGCTCCGTGGCAGAGGGAAAGAGCAGGTGCGTTCATCTGCACCTTTGCCCAGGATGAAACGCACCTAGAGAAGGAACGTGGCCCCGCTGCCTTTGAAGCCACTCCCCAGGACGCCAGGCCGGGGCAAAATCTCGTGACTCAACCTCACCAACTCTTTGATTAGCTCCATCTCTGCAAGAAAAATTGGCATCGATGTAAAAGTCAGCCCTGCCCCAGCCTGCGCTGACAGACGCCCTGAGCACGTCCCAAGAGCCCACGTCTGAGAATCCAGCTGGTGGGCGGAGGGCGCGGAGGGCCCCCCCCCCCGCCCCCGCGCGGGGCGGGGCCGAGAAGTGCGGGGCCCGCAGCCGGCGGCGCAAGGAAGCCCACGCCCAGCAGGGGGCGCCCCCGTTTCCGGCGGCCCTGCCAGGGCCCGGCACGGAGCCGAGCTCATCGCTTCCGCCGTCGCACACGTCCCCACACCCGCCCGCAGAGGTAGGCGGCTTCCGCAGAGATGGGGACACAGAAGCTCAAGCAGGGGGAGGGACCTGTGCAGCTGGACTGTCACCTCAGGTCTGGTGGCAAAGCGAATGCTCCCAACAGCGGCTGAGGCCTGGTTCCTCCGCTCCTCCGAGGCACTTGATTTTATGGTAAAACCCCTATGAAAAGTCCGCCCGGTGGACGCGGACGTGAGGACCCCGTGTCAGCTCAGAGGAGTCACAAAAACACTTGCCGCCAGTCACACGGCGCGTGCGGGGGAGCCAGGATCTGACCCCAGGTCTGCTCGGCCCGGCACCAGAGCGCCGCCCCTCACGCGTCGGCCGCTGAGGTCGACCCCGCCGGGTAACAGCTTCTTTACAACGGGGAACCGCGACACTAAACGAGACATCGCACAGGCACCCACAGCAGGATTCCGTTTGACACTGCCCGCCGTTCGGAGGTGCGGCCGCGGGGAGCCCCTCTTCCCGGGGGCGCGGCGTGTCCTGAAGCGGCCCTCCGCGCCGCGCAGGCGCCTTCCGTTTCCCTGCGGTCCCCTCGGGTCAGCGTCTCGAAAAAAAAAGACTCGCACTTGTCACTCAGCTCTCGCTTGGTGTGAATCATAACAGGACCCCACGGGCGGGAGGGGGGCACCTAGTTCCAGGAACCGTCACAGAGGTTGGGTTTGTCACCTTTGCGGCTGCCTCTCGAGTCCCCCGCGGGGGCTCGTTTGGGGCCCATGTGATCATGCATCCTAGGCCGGGGGGAGCTGGGCACTGGGGCTAGCAGGTCACCTCAGGGGGCCGATGCCTGAGTCACACGCCCTTTGTGCCCGGGCCCCAGGCGGAGGCCAAGGAGCGGAGAAGACAGACTGTCCGGAGCGACGGCCTCTCCCCCTTCCAGACGGTATTTCTAAATCAGGGAAAATAAAACGATGACGACCACAGTGGCAGCTACCGTTCCCTGAACACTTGGCTCTGAGGATGCGCATGGGCGTTGCTATGGTGACTTCATTAATTAATAATGTGACCGCCCTAGGGCCCTATAAGTAGCAATTATTTTTCCACCACAGCGCCGCGCGGCTGCATTTTAGTTACTTTTACCGCGGCCTCTTGCCCAGCAGGGAGCCTGAGACAATGTTGCCGTCTGCGGCGCCTCGGTTTTCCTCATCTGTACAATGGAGGCCCTCCCGCATCTGCTCCATATGGAGCCATTGGGAGGGTTAAATAAGATCATGCCCGGGAATCCTCTCTGGCACAGCTGTTGCTCCGAGCGAGGGCTCCGAGACTGGGAGTGACAATGAAATTAGAAGCAAAATGCTGGGAAACTGTCCTCTCTGTGCCTTCCAGAAGAGCGGGCCTTGTAGGGCCCACTCCTCTCCGCCTGTGCCCCGGAAGCCCCTGGAAGGACCCGAGCTTCCCAGGGGTGCTGATGGGAAGGACAAAGAGTAAAACCACCTCTGCAAACGGGGCCACGAGTTCTTGCCCGGGAGCCATGAAATGCGCTTGGTGTCTCACGTGGTGGACTGTAGCTGGGCAGGGTTTGCGCGGTGGGGGAGGGGCTACAGCGGGAGGGGGATACGGGGGGAGGGGCACAAGGAGGAGGGGGGCACCTAGCTTTCAGCGTCCACTCCTGCCTGGGCTTTGGTGGCAGATACGTGTTCCCACCCGCCAGGTGGAAGGGACGGAATGCCTGATGTGGCTCGCAGCGTCCTGCTGGTCAGGCGTGCGCTACCACAGCCACTGCATGGGCTCGGGGTGGCGGGGGACCCCCAACGTCCGTGCCAGCAGCTCGGCATTGAGACAGGGTGAGGCGTCGCTGCAAGGCGCCGTTCCAACCAGGGCTGCCAGCGGCCTGTGCTCCTGAGAGCTGAGTTTAAGTGCAGACCGGAGGGTGTTGTAGGGCCAACCCAGTCCCCGCGCTCTGCGTTTTGGGGTCCCATCCTGCTCCTCTCTGCTGAGGTGGCGGGCGGGGGCCCTGTCCCAGGCCTGGCTGTGCAGCAGAGGGCCCAGCACCCAGGGCGCCACCTAGTGGGTGCCCCCGGAGTGTTTGCTGGGGTGGGAGAGCCTGCGGTGGCTGTCGCGCGGCGCTGGGGCGGCCCAGGCTGGAGCCCACGAGGGTAGGGTGAGGAGAGGGCGCCGCCCCAGCCTGGGCTCGGGGACAGCGTCTGTGAGCCGGCGATGTTTGGGCCGAGGCCTGAAGGACGAGCCGAAATTGGCCAGGCAGAGTCAGTGGTGGGGATGTGGGTGCTGGGGATGTGGGTGCTGGGGATGTGGGTGAGGAAGTGAAGCATTTTTCGAGAAACAAGGAAATGGATGGTGTGGCTGGAGGTCAGAACGCAGAGAGGACAGTGACGTGGAAGGAGCTGGTGAGGGAGGGGGCCGGGGCTGGCGCATGCCTCTCTCGCTCTGTGTGGCTCCTGGCCGTGAGCACCAAGGGGCCCAGGCCCTGGGCCTGTCGTGGGGCCACCGTCTGCAGGCCAGTGGAGCGCCCCCTGGGGCCGGCAGAGCCCTGCCCCCGCTGGTGCGCTGTGGTGCCCGAGGCGGCCTTCTCTCTCAGGCCGGGGGCACGGTGTTGTCCTGGGGGCTCAGGGACTAGGGAGCCTCGGCTCAGCTCCCCGGGGCATCTGCTGTGCTCTGTCTGTGACTGGGGCTGTCTGGGGTCTGGTGTCCCAGTAAGGAAACCGAGTCCCCACTTCCTGCTCCAGCTCCAAGGCCTGGTTCCTTCTCTCGGTCATCGCTCACAACAGTGAGAAGGGCCACCTTCCTTCCACAGGCCCCATCCAGTCTGCTCAGCGGCAGGCACGCCGTCTGGGTGCGGGGGGCCAATCCCAACAGGGGCCTGCTCTCGGGCAGCTGGCAGGGCCCCGGGCCCCTGTCCCATCCCCAGAGAAAACATCAGTGGCAGGGACTGTCTTTAGTGCCTATTTGACAGACGAGCAGGCTGAGTCAAAGAGAAGTTCAGCAACTGGCCCCCAGCTACACATCGCAGCAGGTGGCAAGGCTGGGATTTGAACCTGCCTGATCGCAAAACCCAAGTTCTTCACCAGCACCCGCTGTCCCCTCCGCGCCTCTCTTTTTTTCTCTCTCTCTCTCTCTCTTTCAATGTCTGCAGCTTTCCTTACGCTGAGATTCTTCTAGAACCAGGGGACCCCTGCTCTGCATCCCCGAGCTTCCCTGTGGCTACAGCTCACTGCCCTGTCCTTACAGGGCTCTCTCTCCCTGTCATCTGTTGCCTGGTTTCCCCTGTCACCCTACTGTGCGCTCTTCGGAGCTGGCGTCCACCTGCTCCCTGAGGTTTCGCCTGTCACTCACAGGGGCAGGCGCTTCCTTGTCCAAACCACTGCTCTTTCTGCACTGTCCGCTCCGCTGGCCTGGCGCTAACCCGTGGACTCCCGGCGAGTCACAGGGGGCCGGGCCGGCGCCGCGGCAACCCCAAGAGCGGCCGAAAGGCCTGAAGTTCCCCCTGAGACGCGTGACTCAAGGAAGCGTGTCTCACGGGGGCGGCACCACGCTTAGGGGATGTTCCCTTGTGACCAAGCTCGTGGGTTTCACAAGGACCCAGGGGTGTGGGGCTGGGAATGGGGAGTCTCGTGTCCTACCGGCTTTGGGGGCCGGTATGAGACAGGCCTGTGGGACAAAGGGTTGTCTTGCATCCCTCGAGATTTGAATGTCCCCAGACATTGACACAAACTCCGTTTATTGTCTGTTATTTGAGCACAGACCCTAATGTTTTTATATATAAACACAAACACCGGCACGTGTAACAGCCCCCGAGCTTCCCAGGAACGCTTCCGGCAAATGACCGGAAGGAGGCCTTCGCCCGCCACCAAGAGCTGTTCTCCCTTTTGGAAAATGACGTCATTCACGCCAGGACCACACTTGGGATCTGAGTCACCAGATCCACACACTCGCCTCGGTCTTCACGCACAGCTGCTTCATTCATGGCGATTTTTTAGATTTTATTAAATGTATTGGGGTGACAGTAAAATCATATAGGTTTCACGTGTACAATTCTATAATGCAGCCTCTGTACATTGCATTGGGTGCTCACTCCCCAAAGCCCTTATTCGGAAATGGCAGATATAAAGCAAAAGGGGCAGCAGCATTCAGTCAAATATCGCCTCGCTCCTCTGAAGTCCCATTGTAGTCATTACACGCAGGCACCGACATCCGGCTACTCGCTGTCTTCTCAAACCATCTGAGCGCTGTCATACTGAAATACATAGTAACTGCGGACTGTGTCTTTTATTCCTCCCATGTAGAACAATATACTGGTTTTTTAAAAGTATTTTGTTTATTTATTTTTAGAGAAAGCAGAAGGGAGGGAGAAAGAGAGGGAGAGAAACATCAACGTGTGGTTGCCTCTCACGCGCCCCAACTGGAGACCAAGCCTGAGATCCAGGCCCGTGCCCTAGGCTGGAAATCGAACCGGCGACCCTTTGGTTTGCAGGCCGGCACTCAATCCACTGAGCTGCACCAGCCAGGGTGAAAAATATACTGGATTTTAGAAATGTGTTTGTTGGGAGATTACACTATCTATAGATTTCAGTTCAGCATAGTAAAGGCAATGTTTCAGAAATATTTGTTTTAAGAAAAAGGGGTAGTGGTGGAATGAAGAACTTACTGCTTTAAGGAAATGAGAATGACTTTTTTTTTTGGTGCCAGAATTTATACACCGAATAAATGATGGTTCTGTCCAAGCCCTCTTGGCAGCCAAGGACTTATTTCGTTGACTATTTTTGCTCCCAAGACTTGGTGTTCTTCTCTCAGAACTATCTTCACAGGCAACGTAGGATTTTATGTGTCCCCTCCTGAGAACTTTTTGGAGTTTTGCTCATAGAGGAAGGTTCTGATTTTAATAATAAAATTTTAGTTTATTGATTTCAGAGAGAAAGAGGGAGGGAAGGCGAGAAAGAGAAACATCAATTCATTGTTCCACTTATTTGTGCATTCACTGGTTGATTTTTTTTGTATGTGCCCTGCCTGGGGATCAAACCTGCAACCTTGGCGGATGAGGACAACCCTCTAACCAACTGATCTACCCAGGAGGCAAGGAAGATTTTGATCTTCAAGAAGAACCAACAGTCCTTCCAAGGAAACTGTTGAGAGTCAGGTAGGTCGGGGATCACGCCGGGCGAGGGCGTCTGCGGTCACGGACTGTGGCCGTCGGGGCGGGGGCTCTGTTTGTCCTTCTCCGCACCCCCACCCCAGCGCTTTGTATCTGGCACGTAGAAGACGCTGAGTATTGAGCTGCACCGAACTTTATCAAGTGTGCAGCGTGAGCTTGCACCCCGCGGGGTGAGAAAAACAAAGCAACAGCTGGGTGTTGTGCTGAATTTCCTGAGCATGGGAGCGTGTCCTGAAGCAGAAAGCGAAACCTCCTCTTCTGGGTGGCAATTAAACCACTTAAAAGATGGCATGGCAAAGGCCACTGTCCAGGAAGAGGGGACGCTGCTGTGACCAGTGTTGCTGCTAAAATGAGCCCTGCTCCCCCTGACCTGTCCCCTCAGGAAGCCCACTGCCCGCAGGTAACCATCAGGAGCGAGGGGGTTCGGAAAGCGCTCTCCTTACAGGAAACGCTGTTGACATGGCAGCAAGTCCTCTTCCAGACTGGGCGTGTGCCCGCGGAAGGTTCCTGCCACCCGTTTAGAACCACGTTGTGACTTAAAGTCTTGAGTAGCTTGGCTCGGAAGGAAATTCCAAAGCAAAGACGCCAAATGTGTTTTGAAGACAGGGAGGCCAGAGGGCAGTTTTGGTGGAAAGTATGCCTTCTGGTGCGTAAGTTCTCCTGAAAGCCTCTTCCTCCTCGTCGGAAATGCCGTGGGGAACAGGCACTTACATTCTAGTGCCGGAGACCAACAGTAAACAGGTGAACAAATGCAGAAACAAGGTCGCCATCGTTTACAATCAGGGGAAATGCTCTAAAGGAGAGGAAGTGGGACAGTTTGGAGGCCAAAAGGAGAAGGTGGCTTTACATGGAGTCATCAGGGAAAGCCCCTTGAGGAGGAGACCCCCGGAGTTGAGACCAGAGATCATGCAAAGGCCCCGAGGTAGGAGAGGCCTTGGTGGGCTCGGGAAGTCCCTGAGGCACAGGGACTAGTGACCGGCCAGGGGAGTCCCAGGGCATGAGGTCGGAGGGGCAGGCGGGGGCCAGGCCTCGCGGGGGCTCACCGGCCCACAAGAGCTCCGCCATAGGGTTCAGATTTTATTTTAAAGGAAGTAAAGTGCTCAGCTTTGGTCGTAGATGACCTCTCGAAGACAAAGCAGCACAGGAGTGTCAAAGCAGGGGACCAGCTAAGGGCCACTGTAGTCCTCAGGGCCAGAGAGGACAGGGCCTGGGCGGGGGGGGGGGAGTGGTGGAGAAGATGTAAATAGATTCCAGGTCTCCATCCAAAGGAGAGCCAGCCACCGGGATTTGCTGGTGGAGCGGTGAGGGTGTGCGTGTGTGCGTGTGTGCGTGTGTGCGTGTGTGAGAGGCAGGCAGACAGACAGACACCACCAAAGGACCAACGTCTGGGATTTGTCCCTGAGTAATTGTGTGGTTGGTGGTACTATTTATAGAATGAGGGAAGATGGGCCAAGAAGAAATTCAGGAGGCCCGAGGGGTCAGAAATGAGAATTCCTTTTTTGGTCAAATTCATTTTGAAATGCCTCTTTGAACCCAAGTGAGATACCAAGTAGCCATTGGGTCAATGCATTTAGAGTTTCAGGAATAGGTTTGTCTAGAGGTGGAAATTTTCTTTCTTTTAATTTCTTTAAAATTTATTTGAGAGAGAGAGAGAGAGAGAGAGAGAGAAACATCAGTTTGTTGTTCCACTATTGACACACTCATTGGTTGATTCTAGTATGTGCCCTGACTGGGGATCGAACCCTCAATCTTGGTGCATTGGGATGATGCTCTAACCCACTGAGCTGGGCAGGAGGTGTAATTTGGAGTCATCGCATATATTTAAAGCCAAAGGAGTGGGCATGCGAACGTGGTTGTATTTTCCAGTTTTCAGACATCTTTACTGCAAAGCTTATGAGTGATAGTAAAAAGAACTTAGAGAGGGGGAGACAGTGTGTATGCCCGCAATTCCAATTTCGCCTCTTGGCTCTGTCTTGCCACAAAACCAGCGTTTGGCTTTTGCAAGAGCCTCTCGAGGAGGTGCGTTTCTGTGCCACGTGGGACGCGCGCGCCCCCTGCTGGTAATTTTCTAGCATTTCCCAATACGCCCTCAGCTTTGCGTTCAAGCCGTGCCCTGGGGATGCGGAAGAAATCAGGGTCGAGGCTGCGGCCAGGGAAGACCACCGGCGCCCTAGGTGTGGTGGGACAGTGGGAGAAGCCAGCTTTGGAGCAGGCAGGGCCAATTGGAATCCCGCCTTTGCTGAAGCAAATGGCAAGTCTCTTCACCTCGAGACTGAGGCTCTAGAGCGGCGTGTCCAGCAAAACTTTCTGTGACGGTGAAAATGTTCCGTGTCTGGCTGTTCCATGCGGTAGCCACGAGTCGCGTGTGGCTGCTGAGCGCGTGAAACGTGGCTGGTGTGAGTGAGAAACTGACTTTTTACATTTTTTGAAATTTTTATTTATTGATTTTAGAGAGCAAGGAAGGGGGAGAGAGAGAAACATTGACTTGCGGTTCCACCCGCTGACGGTTGATTCTTGCCGGTGCTCTGACCAGAGATCAAACCCGCAACCGTGGCGTATCAGGTCGACGTTCTGACCAGCTGAGCTACCCGGCCAGGGCGACTTTTTACAATTTAATGACTTTCAGTGTAAATAGCCACCCGTGGCTAGTGACTACAATATCGGACAACATAGTTGTAAAGACTCGGCTTCTCCGTCCGTACAATGGGGGTGACTACACCTCTCCGCGGGTTTCGTGCAGTGAAGGGAGATAATACCAGAACGCCACAAGCAAGGCGCCTGGCCCAGAGCGGGCGGTGGTGACGTGCGCTTGGAGGGACACGCCGTGGAATCTGTAGGGCCTCCCGCCCGCCCGCGTGCCTCCACCCATCACTAAGTTGTTTTTATTAACCTCCTGCTGCGAATTCCAAAGGGGAAACTGGGGATATTCATGAGTACCACACGTCTGTTTCTTAAAAACATTCTGTTTGGAATGGGTGAGCCAATGTGGTGGTTGGTATTGGCCCCCGTTTCTGGGACCGAGGACAGCATGGGGCTTATAGGAAGGAAGCCATCCCAGTCAGTGAATAATCAAAGGCAAAGCCAAGCAGATGAGAGATCTTGGCCTCCGTCCTGGGAAGCCGCCCACTGAGCACGCAGAGTGAATCTGTTCGGGCTCAGCAGCTTTCTCAGGGTAACTGGCTGCCGCTCTCTCAGACGCTTCCATGGGCTGACCTCACCCTGGGCCCACGCCAAGCGAGTGAGACAGAGGATGGAGTGCCTTCTGATTTCGGCTGAAGCTGCAGGGAGGGGACCATCACAGGAGCCGGGACATTGCCAAGAGCAAACAAGCGTCTGATCACGCTTCTCCAGCCTTAGCACAGGCCGCACCTGGCGTCTGTCACCTCCAGGGTGGCTCCCTTGTCCACAGGGGACTTAGGGAAGACACCGCAAAACACCACGCAATTCAATTAAACGTGGCTCTGTTGATGCAGGAGGTTAGCACTTTCAACCGCAATTAGAAAGCCGTGAAGATAAACAAGAGGCACTTTCTAGAAATGGTTAACTGTGTTGGCTTAGCGTCAGGCGATCTGGGTTTAAGTTCTAGCTTCTCCACGTGCCCACTGGGTGGCCTTGAGCGAGTCCTCAGGCCTCTGAGCCTCTGTCTTCCCGTCAGGAAAATGGGCACGCTCCGCCGCCTCAGCAGGTGGTGGTGAGGAGAAACGAGGGTTGTACTGGAAGGTTGTAGGGACTCAAAAATGCCAGCTGGTGTTACATCACCCCTTTTTGCATTCCCCACTGTGGTGGGTTACATTGTATTCCACCCACATTTTGGTGTTGAAGTCCTAACCCCCCAAGACCTCCACATGTGACCATAGTTGGAGACAGGACCTTTAAAGAGGTGGTTAAGGAAATGTGGACGCACACACAGGCACAGAGGGACCATGTGAGGACAGAGGGGGAGGGCGGCCACCTACCGACCAAGGACCGAGGCCCCCAAAGAAACCAGCACTGCTGGCACTTCGATCTCAGGCTTCCGATCTCTCCCGAGTCCTGTCCCCTCCGGCCTGAGCTCCGCCTGAGGGACACTAAGGAAGAAAAGGCAACAATGACAGAGTCAGGCCAGCGCTGGAGTTCCGGAAGCAGACTGTGCATGGAGCGTCTGTGAGCGTCCCTTACAAGATGTCCCGTTCTGGCCTCACCGAAGGACGCTGCTCCCACAGAACTCACCCTCAGGGAAGACCCCGCCCCTGACCCCTGCATGGTCAGGCCTCCGCTGTGGACGTTCCCATGGGGAAGAAAGATCAGACTCAAGACAGCAGAGAGGACCCGGGGTGGGAAACAGAGGCAGACAGGTGTTGTCTCAGTATATAGTGCACGTTCCATAGTGTCGTCCGGGGCTGGAGTGGCTGCCTCGGGTGGGGAGAGGGTCACGTGCTCACTCACGGCCTCATGTCCAAGGTCGTCAGTCTCAGGGTGCAGAGAACCCGAGAACAAGTGCGAGATTAATTATTACCGTTCTGAAGGCGTCTTCTCCTTCTTTTCCTCCCTCCCTCTTTCCTTCTTTCTTTGAATGTTAATACTTTATTGTGGTGTAAAAACAGGAATCTGGAAAAGACGCCGTGTCTGAAATTTTCTTGGTTCTCCCTCACAGCGCGGAAAGCCTTTCCCCACCCTCCACCCAAGCGAATCTGTCCAAGTTCAGATACTGAAAAATTACAGCAGCAAAAACCAAAGCCCGAGAACAAGAAAACCAGCTGGAGAAGGCAGCCCGGGCCAGGACAGCCGCGGCCAGAGCGCCCCGCGGCCAGAGCGCCCCGCGCCAGAGCCTGCCTTTCTGCTCCGCTCGCCCCTTTCCTCCTGCCTCTTCACACAGGGGTCTGGGCCCGAGTCCGGGGTGCGGGTCCCAGTCCACGAGGGCTGCTCCGAGCGCGGGGCGGCAGGGGTCTTGGAAGTGGGCACGGGACGTGGTCTGAGTCATTGCTCCCCCTCGCTGCCCACAGGGTGGCGGGGACTAGGCGGTCCTCATCTGTCTTTGAAGCTGTTTTGAGCCAAACATCTGCTTTTGCTTTACTAACTGCCAGCATCTGGCCAAAGGAAGGGAAGGGACGGTCTTCCTTCCGACGCCTGGTGCCACACGGGGACACCCTGACGGGCAGTGGTGACAGAGGAGCCGCTGGTGGGCAGGGGATCCTGGTCTTCCACTGGGACACCGGGGGAGGCCCCGGAGCCCAAGCACAATGGGCAGAACGGGCGTCGGGGGGAGGGATCCCGTCCTCTCCCGCCCTCTCTGCAGCGTCCCTCCGATGCCTTCTCGGGTCTGGTGCTCCTTCCCCTCAGTGTCGCCTGAGAGCCTCCCCGGGGGTTCTCTAGAGACCAGGGGAGGGCCCCATTTCCTGAGGCCCAGCAGAGAGCGGCGCTGTGCTGAGAGCCCCTCCCCCCATCCCACCGACCTGACCTGTGCACCCAGGAGCAGCGGCGCCGCCGCCTCCCCACTGAGGGCCCCGGCCCTGCTCCGACGCGTCAGAGCCCAGGGACCCCGGGGCTCGTCCTCTCTGTGCCCAGTTCCACCCACCCCCAGCCCTGCTGTCTAAGGTTCTGGGTCTAGTCAGGGAAGCCTCCTGTGCCCCTGAGTCCCGCTGGGCCTCTGGGAAGCGACCAATGACTACAAGACCCTGCATGTCAATCCCTGTGATGTTGCAGCTGGAAGCCTCATTTTATTTTATTTAAAACAATTTTATTTAAAGAAAGGAGAAGAGATGGAGAAAGAGAGGGAAACATCTGTGTGTGGTTGCCTCTCATGCGCCCCCTGCTGGGGACCTGGCCCGCAGCCCCGGCATGTGCTCCAACTGGGAATGGAACCGGTGACCTTTCAGTTTGGAGGCCGGCACTCAGCCCACTGAGCCACACCAGCCAGGGCCAGAAGCCTCATTTTGCACATGAGGAAACCAAGCCCAGAGGAGTCCAATGGCTTGCCCAAGAGCAGGCCTCTAGCTTAGTTTTGGAAGTGGACTTCAAGCTCTAGTCAGCCTGGCACAATGCCCATGATCCTGGCCACTGTACACACTGTCTCTAGGAGGCGTTGTGAGGAGAATAAAACACTAGACAGAGGTAGGGAGGTGGAGGTTGGCCTCTGTTTTATCGGGGAAACGCTACTTCCTATGGTGGTTTAAACCCCCCATTTCAGGGTCTTCGTACCGTAAAAGGGCATTCGCCGCTCAGAGCAGTCTGATGCAGGCATCCCTGGTGGCCTGTCTCAGCTCCCGGCTCTGCCGGCCTCGGGGCCCTGGGGGCCGCAGCGTGCGGGCGGAAGCGGGAGAGAAGGAAGGGCACGCCCTCCTTGAAGCCGCCCTGGCCCACAAGTGGCGCGCGCCCCTTCTGCCCACCTCCTCCGGCCAGTGCCCCGGGTGCAGCCTCACGCTCTTGGGGAACAAGTCGCCTTCTGGGCAGACGCTTCTCAGCAACAACTCTGTGCCATGGACCAAGTAAAATGCCAAGTAAAAGGTTATTTCTCCCTGGCCGGTGTGGCTCAGTGGGTTGGCAAGTCATCTCACACAACAAAAGGTTGTGGGCTCAATCCCTGATCACAGCATATACCTAGGTTGTGGGTTCGATCCCCAGTCAGGGCACATACAGGAGGCGACCGATTGGTATTTCTCTCTCACATCGATATTTCCCTCTCTCTCCCCCTTCTCCACTCCTCTGTCTCTTACAATCAATAAACATATCTTTGGGTGAGGATTTTTTAAAAAGTTATTCCTGCTTCAACGACCGTAAGTTCTTTAAGTTCTTTGATTTCATAACTGAACTGGTCTGGAACACACAGAAATTTGATGAAGACTTCACAGATCTTTGTGTGTGTGTGTGTGTGTGTGTGTGTGTGCGTGTGTGTATTTATTTTTACTTACTTTTAGAGAGGGGGGAAGGGAGGGAGAAAGAGAAGGAAACATTGATGTGTGGATGCCTCTCTTGCGCCCCCTGCAGGGGACCTGCCCTGCATCCCAGGCAGGAGCCCTGACTGGGCATCGAACCGGTGACCTGTGGGTTCTCAGGCCGGCGCTCAATCCACTGAGCCGCACCAGCCAGGGCCACAGTCCTTTTAACGTGGCAGCATGCGTGGGAGGAGTGATGGAGACTAAGTGTCTGTGGGCAGCCCCCCTGCGGCCTGGCGTTCCCAGCCTCTGAGAAGCACACGCCTGGCTCTCTCTGGGGCCCTTCGGTGTGGCCCATGGCGGCCTCCCAGCAGGAGAGCGGCCCGCCGCAGAGGCCGCGGCCTGGCTTGGGCTCCTCGTCCCCGGCAGGAGAGGTCCTCAAGCTGTGGCTCCTCCCTAACGCCCAGAAATAAGCCCCTGAGAAAGCGTAGAAACTCGCCGTCCGCATTTACTCAGCTCTACAGCTAAGCACGGGCACTACCGCCACCTGCCGGGGAGGCTGTGGACTAACTTGGCAGACGCGGTGGAGAGGCTGCCGCTTGGAAGTGCTGAGAAGGCGAAGAGGCACGAGTTCCTCCAAGTGGCAAATTAGTCATTTTCCCAAATGGGCTTATAGTCTCCTACAAGCAACCAATAACATAATAATGATCTCTTTTTTAAAAAATCTGAAAGCTCTCCTCAATGTTCCCTGGCTGTTTTTGGCCCCAGCGCCCGATGCCCAGGTTTTCTTTGCACGCCCCCCATCACAACGCACCTGCCGGCGCGCGGCGGAGCCGGCCACCGCCGAGGCCTGGTCATCGCCGGGGGTGTGTTGGACCGACACGTCCAGTCCTGGAAGCTCCCAGGCCGCCTTCGAGCTTGGCTGCTTGAAAGCCTCGCGCGTGTCCCCGCCCGACCCCGCTGCGCCTCGGAGCGCGGGTGCGGCCCCTGGCGCCCGGACCAGCCCGCGCAGGGCGCCCCCGCGGGCCCGCCACCAGCCGGAGCTCGGGCCGATCGCGTCCCCTGCCCCGCTCGCTGCGGCCGCCGGCGCCCACCGCCCTCCGCGCCGTCTCAGTCCTCTGCGCCCGCCTCTTTCTTCCGTCGCCCGCGGTCGCTTTAGGGGGTTAATAAAACCCAACCGCCCCGCAGCCAAGGGAGGTGGATCAGGAGCCTGGCTGCCCTCCGCCGCCTGGGAAGCGTTCACACCGCCCCTGCCGGGCGTCAGGCCGCGGCCCCGCGCTGGATGCCAAGTTGAGTAAGACAATCGCTGCCTTCAGAGCGCCTCGGTTTGGCTCGTCACAATAGCATACAACGAATGGTTACCGTGAAACCAATCTGTGCTACTTTTGGCTGAAGTGCCAAATAATAGATATCACACGTCAACGTGATCGCCGGCGGGACTTGGAAAGCAGAGGCCTTGCGTGGCTGAAGGCTTCAGCTCCACTGAAGGTAGGAAAGGGCCTACCTTCACGGAGGGAAGTGAAAGGAAAAGGCGGTGTTTGCAAAAGACTGTCCATGAGGTGAGTCGCTCCCCCACCCGCGAGGGGCGTGTGTTGGTGCCTGCTTGTCATCTTAAACCGGGGGGGAGGGGCTGAAAGGGACATGCTGGAGGGAGGGGCTCCTGCCTCAGTGACGTAACACGTGGGGCTGGCCAGCTGTTCTGACTGCGGAGCAAAAAGGCATCACCACCCTGAGGCAGCCCTGTCCCCACGGTTGGTGGGGACAAAGTACGGTTCGCATTTCCAGGAGACCAGATGTGGATCACCTGACGGAGAGAACTGGGGTCTGGCTGTCTCCTACCCTGGGAGGCCTCCCGGTGGGGCGAGGGTTTCCACAGGAAACATCAGAATCTGGGGTGTCAGAGAGGAAAACAGCCCTGGCTGGTGCGGCTCAGTGGACTCAGCGCCAGCCTGTGAACCTAAGAGCCACCGGTTCGATTCCCAGTCAGGGCATAGGCCTGGGTTGCAGGCCAGGTCCCCAGTAGGAGGCTCACAAGAGGCAAACCACACATGGATGTTTCTCTCCCTCTCTTTCTCCTTCCTTTCCCCTCTCTCTAAGTAATAGAGAAGAAGAAGAAGAAGCAGAAGAAGAAAAAGAAGAAGAAGCAGCAGCAGCAAGAAAAATGCCATTTAGTAAGCACCTTCTATGGGCAGAGCCCTGGGCTAAGAGACCTTGTCATACTGTTGCATTTGACTCTCGTGACAACGCTGAGAGGCAATTATAATACATATTTAAGGCTCAGAGAGAGGTGAGGCAGTTTCCCAAAAGCAAGAGTGAGAGGCCTGGGAGGCATACACCCACCGGCCGGGCTCTAACGCGCTTGCTTTTCCATCAGCCATGCACTGGCTAGTCAGTCCTCAACCCCCAAAAGCAGCAGGAGCTGGGTCACACAGCGACCCCTGTAAAAAGTAAAGTTTATAACTGTACCTCTGTGCTCTTTTCCTCGTCTGTCATCTCCTCTGCTTCATAGCATTTCATTTGTTTCACTGCCTTTCTTTGGTCTTTTCATGCATGCACTTTTCTGTTGTTTTGATTTCTCAAATCTGTTTTAGGGAGGATTCTCACCAGAGCACCTGACAGAAGCTCAGATCCAGCTGGTTTAGGAAGAGAGGGATTGCTTGTCTCAAACAGTTGAAAAATTCAGAACAACAGCTTCAGGACTGGCTGAATCAAGGTGCTCCAACAGACACACAAATCCTTTTGGACCCTCTTCTCCTCTGTCAAAGCGTCATGTGGAAGTTTCTGAGTTCTGCTGGTGACTCTTTGCTTAGTTATTTTTGTGCTCTTTGTTTCTCTTAAATATTTAAAATCACAGACTATTGACGTTGAAAAAGTTATCTCAGGGATGACTAGTCAGAGGACAGGAAATTTTTAGGGCAGGCGGTGCACCTCTTCTGTATGATTCAGCAAGGTGGGTAATGACATCGTGCATTTGGTAAAACCCAGAGAATGCACAACCCTAAGAGCAGATCCTAATGTAAATTATGGACTTGAGTTAATAACGTAGTCATGCAGGACTGGAGAGTTGGAAAATCTTAGTTGAAGCACTAGCTAATAAGCTTAGGAAGCAAGGTATGTGAAAGCGATTGTTCCGGGAACTGAAGGTCTGACCCACCCTGACTCCAGGAGACCATAAGCTGTTCCACCTTTGTGCCTCAGGAGGACTGCAAGCAATTCCAGGTGGTAGCAGAGCTGCTGTACCCCAGGGTGAGACGCCTGCCGCCCAGGGCACAGCTAAAGACCACCGCCCAGGGCAAGAACGCTGCAGCTTTCTAATCCAATTAACTTTTCCCTGAATTCCAAACCCTTTACCTACACTTTCTTCTCCTTATAAAAAGGGTCGATTTAAAAATGGAATTGAAGATGGTCTGTTAGCGTACAAACCTGCTGTCTTCTCAGGTCGCCAGGCATCAGACTGAAGGGCCCATAAAGCCCCAATCCCTGCCTCTGCTTATTGGGCCTGGCAGGCGACAGGCAGCACAAACGCTGGCTTGTCCAGCTTCAGTAGCAATATTTGTTCTTGAATTGGAACAAACGAAGCAAACGTAATCGGAGAATCTGTGATGGGGGAAGAGAATTATGGGAACTCTGTACTATCGGCTCGATTTCCTGTGAACCTTAAACTCCCCTGTAAAAATAAAGGCTATTTTAAAATAAGGAATTATTTCCTTTCTCATGCTGGAATCACTCCTGAACGTTTCAGTCCAGCTGCTCTGAAATCCTAAGGTCTCAGATATAAGAGGTTCTTAAGTTTTATCTTATCCAAGCCCTTTGCTGCAGAGATAAGGGCGCTGGAGCCGAGGGTGGGGAACGACGTGCTGTGGAAACTCACACGCCTTCACCCTCGCAGCGGGGACAGGGCTTATTCCAGTCACAGCTTTCCTTCCCAGGAGAGGGCTCTTGGCACCAGCCCACGCTGCACTGAGGATTGGTTTTCTACCTTTGATTTTTTTTTTTATTTTTTTTTTACTTTCTCAATTTTTTTTCAAATTTCTTATTTTTTTCTTAAGATGGAACAGACTAGCTCTGTTTCAGAAGCGGCATGTTTCTCCTAAAAAGAACTCCCTAACTGGTTCTTTCTCTTTTCCTGAGGCCAACACTCCTTTTAAAAGTCAGAGCTGAGCCCTAGCATTGAGCCCTAGCTGGTGCGGCTCAGTGGATTGAGCACCAGCCTGCAAACCAAAGGATTGAGGGTTCAATTCCTAGTCAGGACACAGGCCTGGGTTGCAGCCCGGGTCCCCAGTAGGGGGCGTGAGATGCAACCACACATGGATGTTTCTCTCTTCCTCTCTCTAAAGTCAGAGCTGATCCTGAGCATCTTCTTCACATCTTCTCCAAAACGAAGGGTTGCAGGTTCGGTTCCCAGGGACTGGATTGCAGGCTAGCTCCCCAGCTTGAGCTGTGCAAGAGGCAATCGCTTGATGTTTCTCTCCCTCTCTTTCTCCCTTCCTTCCCCCTCTCTAAGAGTAAGTAAATTAAATCTTTAAAAAATAAATAAAAACAAAAGTCAGAGCTGCCATCTGCCCTTTGCAGATTCGGCCGGGTTGTCTAGATGACCTGCGGTGACATCCGTGGATGATGAAAGGTCTGCCGCTGCAGCCCACCTGGCCCGGATGCAGGAGGGCCGCGTGGGTAGGGCCCCGGTGCCCTCACTTTAAGAGGCTGACACACAGACCAGTGGGAGCGTGTGGAACGTGTCACGCCTGTTTCCTTCGTCCAAAACTAGGGTCCCATTAGACAAATACAAAGGTCAAAACACCGATGCCTGAACATGAGATTTCACGGTCCCCACACTGACCCACGCATTTATTCAAAACAGCTTTGTTGATTTGAGTAGAAATGGCCCCGTCCTTACGGAGATTACAACTTAAAATCAGGCTCCTGCCTGGGACGTCTCCCTCGCCAGACCTCAGCTCTCCCGGCGCTGTACCCGGAGGGCCTCCCAGGCGCGGCCAGTTCTGACGCACAGGATTCCACCTCCCTTAAGCAAGAGCCGCTCCGCCGGCGCGGGGCAGTCCTCGCGCGTCGCTCCGCCCTCACCACCCACCTCCCAGGACTCTGGAACCCCGACCTCCACACACGCCCTGCGCGTGGGTCCCCGGGTCTCAGCACACGACCCCGCGTTCCCACTTGTCTCACTTCATTCCAAACAACGTGCGAGGGGGAGCGCGCGCTCCCAGGACGGTGCCCGCAGAAAATGCTCCCTCACTCAGACGCCAGGTGAGAGTGGCGTCCTGGCCCCGGCTGCGCAGGTGGGACACGGAGCCCCGCCCGGTGCAGCGGGGTCGCCGTGTTCCTGACCTCGCAGGGACCATTTGCTGAACCGCCATGTGGCCGTCACCGTTCTTGCAAGGGCTTCGCGTGGACCCATTCCTTTGCCCCTCACGACAATCCTCCTGGGCAGGTGACAATTGTGTTTCCCTTTGCGGGGCATGGAGGCACAGGGACGCCAAGCAACGTGCACACCTCACACAGCCGACAGGCCGAGGAGCGAGTGCCAGGCAGTCGGTCTAACTAGGCCGGGGCGACGCCATAGGTAAATCATCCTGTCTTTCATTCCTTCTGCTCTGGTGGAATGTCGTTTTCTTTAACCTTCATTTCAGTGCTCTGGGTTAGGGGTTATCGGTGTGCTGGTAAACATTTAACAAACTGGCTCTCTGGGGAAGAGGGAGCTGATGGGTAGTGTTTGCCAATTTCCCTGGTGTTCATGTTCCCACGATGGTCGATTTCAAGCTACCAACCCACATTGACAAACAGGGAGTTGGGACGGGATGGTCCGCAGTCCTCTGCCCTAGGGGGTTTCTATCAAAAAGGTACAATATGCATAAATGGCTTCATACATAATAATGAAAATAATTAGAAAGTTAGTAGTAAAATAATTAGAAGATGGGATTTGAGTATTTCTTGACTTTACTTTTTAATAAAATATTAAAAACCGTAAGTGGAAAAGCGAACTGTAGAATAATTCCTACAACAGCTTATTTTTGTACATCTGTGAAGACTCCCACCTCATATATGAATATGTGTATATTTGATCAAAGAAGAGTCAACTATCAAATTGGGTCACTTCAGAGACGGGGACGGCGAGTGGCGAGAGACAGGTGGCTTTTTCCTTCTCCCACCTCTGTATTGTTCAAATTTTTACAAATGTTTACAATAAAAAATAATTTATAAAGTGTTTTAAATGGGAATCTAGAATCTGGAGGTGAGACGTGACTGTTCCAGTAAGGAATGACATCAGAGGTGGAAGGAATCACCGCCATTGTGAAGGCTGAGGAATCGTCACCTTCTCATTTTGTAATTAGCTAATTGTTTACTTTTTCTTTGTTTGCTGGTTGCCGGTCTTTCCCTGGAAGCTCTGCTGACCCCCAAGTGCCTGCAAGGTCACAGTCCCAGCCTCTGCAAGCATCACCCCCTTAAACTAACACAAGAGCCCCGTACCCTTCACCACTTTGTGTTTTTTTGGAGGGGAGAGAGAGGGAGGGAGGGAGAAAGGGAGAGAAACATTAAAGCGTCGTTGCCTCTTGCATGTCCTGCACTGAGCGCCTGGCCCGTAACCCAGGCATGTGCCCTGGCTGGGAATCGAACCGGCGACCCCTTGCTTTGCAGTCCAGCACTCAATCCACTGAACCACACCAGCCAGGGGCCTTTCAGTGCTTCTGCTCCATCCCTCTGTATTCATTTGCTAGGGCTGCTGTAACCGAGGACCACCAACTGGGTGGCTTAAAACCGTACACATTTATTGTCTCAGAGTCCTGGAGGCTAGACAGCCGGGGTCAAGGTGTTGGCGAGGTCGGTTCCTCTTGAGGCTGTGAGTCTATTCTACGGCTGTCCCCCAGCTCCACGTGGTTTGCTGGGAATCCTTGGAGCCGCAGCTGCAACACTCACCCTTTCCCATCCCGGGTCTGTGCCTCGTCTCCTCTTCTTGTGAGGACACCAGCCATTTTGGGATGGAGGCCCACCCTATTGCACTATGACCGCCCTAACTGGTTACATCTACGATGGCCCTATTTCCAAACAAGGTCACATTCCGAGGTACTGGGGTGAGGACTGCAACATCCCTTTTAACAGGGACACAATCTGACCTATAAAGGCTTCCTACAGCCAGTTCTCCATGAAGCTGCCAGAATAAACTTTAAAAAATGTAAATTGGTCCGCTCTTCTGGCTTCCCATTACAGCAAGCATAACACCAAAGGAAGGCCGCGGGGCTTCCTTCCCTTGGTGCCTCCCTCTTTCTCTATCCACGCCCCTTCCCTCCCCCTGCCTTATTTATCCGGGAAGCCCCACTATTTCTTTTCCAAGAGCATTCCAGCCTTCTCTCCCCGGGGGTCTTTGCTGTTCCTTCTGTCTGGACCGGACTCCCTCTAGATGTGCACCTGGCTCTCCTCACTTCTTCCCAAACCAGGGCCACCCCAGGGAGAGGTGCAGCCTGACCCTCACTAGAGCAGCGGATGCTTGGTCTCCTGTGGCTCAGCTTTCTCTGTAAAGCCAGTGCTACATGGCAGTATATCTGCTATCTCTTCATTATGTCACGTATCTCCTCATTAGAACGTAAGCTCCATGAGGGCAGGGATTTTTGTTTTTATTTGAAAGCCTTGAAGATATTTTTATCAATTTTCTAATTAAGTTAAGCTTTGAAAAAGCAATCATTGGCATGGTTGGAAGTCAAAGTGGTATAAAAAGGTGTCTAGAGAGGTGTCATTCCCATTCCTGCAGCCCCACGAGTGTCAGCTCCATCCCCTCCTTCCAGAAGAAGAAAAGTTACCCTGTTTTTCCATAAGAATATATGTGCACATATATTCTTATTTTCCCACTTATACCAAAAATATCATTATATACATAGGCTGCACCTTGCATTTCTCCCTTGAAAATATTTCCTGGACATTATCCCGTGTCCGTTTATAGAGAACTTCCTCGTCTTTTTTATAGCTGTATAGTATTCCCTTTCAGAGACACACTATAGTTGATTTCATCAGTTCCCTACTTCTGGCTTCCAGCTTTCGCTATTGCCACAAATGTAGGACAGGGATTTTTATGCTGAACCCTCGAGTCCTGAAGTCTTTCTGCACGAAGTAGACCGTCCATCAACAATCGTGGAAAGAGGAACTAACCAACGCTAATGAGCGAAGAAGGGTGCGAGTAGCAGAAGGGAACCCAGGGCAGGCCGGGCCCGCGGTGCGGCGCGGAGGCCCCAGCAGGTGGCGCTGCGGGCGGCGGCCGTGCCTGGTCGCCGCGCCTCGCCGCTCTTTCCGCGGCGCAGACGTCGGCGCGGGAGCAGCGTGGGGGGGAGGGAAAGTCATATGACCCGCTCGGCTTCCTGGCCCGGCTGCTGCCGCCGCCCGCGTTCGCCGTCGCGCCGGGGCCCGAGGAGCCGTTGGGGGGTCCGGGCCGAGGCCCGCTCGCGTGGAAGTCGCCGCCGTCGCCCGCCTGCCCGCGCGTCCGCCCCGCGTCCCGGCCGCCATCATGCTGGCGCTCATCTCCCGCCTGCTGGACTGGTTCCGCTCGCTCTTCTGGAAGGAGGAGATGGAGCTGACGCTCGTGGGGCTGCAGTATTCGGGCAAGACCACCTTCGTCAATGTCATCGCGGTGAGCGGCCGCCCGCCGGCTCGCCGCTCCAGGCCGGGTCGGGCCCAGTCGGGGCCCCTCCGCGGGGCGGGGGGGCGGCGGGGGCGGGGCGAGTGCGCTGGCCCCCTTCCCCGGCCCAGGGCCGGACTAGCTGCGTCCCGCGTACCGGCAGCTGCGGTTGTCCTGGACGCGGCAGGGACTCGGGGAGGGTGAACTTGGCTTGTCACGCATTTAAAGCGCCTGTGGGGTTGGGGCTTCCCTGCCACTTGCTCTGTCGGTGCCGCCAAAGGGTTAACTCCAGCCTGTCACTTTTGCGAAGGGTGGGACTTGGCGAGCCCGTCCGTCCTGGGAGAAAGGAGACTTGAGAGGCTCCGTTCAGTCGCCGCTCCGGGCCTGGAGCCCCAGCGCGGGCTCCTTCCTGAATGGCATGCGCAGCATGCCCTCTGTCATACGGGTGCGGGTTCCACGCGTTCCCCCAGAGAGCGAGATGAGTTGGTGGCTGCTGCGCTGACCCGTGGAAGCTGAGGACAGTTCCCGCGTATCCGCAGCCGTGCCTCGCGGGTATTGAGCCGGCAGAGAGGGGCTCAAGTGGGAAGCAAGACGGATCTGTAAGAAAGTTAACCACCTTGACAGACCGGGTGTGGGGCGTTCCTTACCAGAGGAGGGAAGGGACAGGGCTTATTCGAGGCCCAGGGCGTGGGTGTCTCAGGGGTGGGGAGGGAATGGTCCCAGGAACCCATATGCAACATGCTGTTTTGTTAAGCAGTGACTGAGTGCAAGGATGATTATTAAATTACGGTTGTCTAGTTGGTTGCGGGAAGAAATGAGTGGAAGGTTCTCCTCGTCAGTCTATTTGGAGCCCAGGGGTTGCCGTGAGTCAGTCTCAGCTGGTAGGGCTTTGTCCCGAGTTTGGGACTGTTGTCAGGAGAGGTGGCCGCGCCTCTTCCACCTTTGGGACGGCGGCTGGGATCCTTCTGTACCAGCAGGCCAGCCGTCGGACGGGTTCGGCTGCAGGGATGATTCAAACACAGCTCCCGTGTGGGAGAAGATGCCGGCCGCGTGACTCTGCGTCCCCGCGCGCATGGAGAAACAGGAACAGGGAAGGCTGGGAGGGGGCGAGATGAGCAGAGACCCAAAGTTCCGTTGAAGAATGTTGCCTGTAAGTTCATTTTCCCCTTTGGCTCTTTTCTTAATACGACCTCCCCTCCCCCGCCCTTTTTTTTTTTTTTTTTTTTTTGGCCTGAAATGGCTGTGTGTCAATAGGTATGTAGGGTGGAATGTGCATCTGACACCGCCAAGAACAATAAGCAAAAACTTTCGGCTCAGGGCCCATGTTAGGACTTGTGAGTTATGTGGAAAAGGTCCGCGTCAGTGCCCGGGAGCTCGGTAACTGCATTTTCTGGTATTTCCTTGATAGAAGACTTGGAGTCTCCCTGTAAGTGCATCCGCTTGAGAAGATAAACCTAATTTGTCGTGTGGATAGGCATGTCATACAGTCGGTTGTATTTGTTGCAGAGGAGTAGTTGCGCTTGGGAGGCCTCAGCAAAACTCTAGTGAGTCTTTGAGGAACTCAGAACAGTGTAGCCGAACGTGAAGAGCGTGACCTCTGAGGCCGAGCAGCCCTGGGTTTGCCATCTGGCCCTGCCACTTTGCAGCCTTGTATCCCCTTTCGGTCTTTGCTTTCTCATCTGGTAAGTGGAGATAATAATAGGTTTCTCAGAGGCGCTCAGAGGAGTAAATGAAGTGGCCTGTGCAGTGACTGGCGTCCTGCCCGCCCAGCGAAGGGCCGGGCAAGGGAGTTCCCTGGGGTCCCTTCCTCTGCTGCGTCTCTGTGTGATGCAGCCTGGGCCGTCCCGGTGCGTTTGCGGGTTTAGGAGAGGAATCGCGTTTTATCACCGCTCCCCCCCTATCATTTTTAAAAATTAGATTATTTTTTAACAACAAAAAAGCTGGGAAGCTGTTGAACTCAAAGTGTACCAGTGGCTCCGCTGTTACTTTAGCAGCCTGTTCTTGAACCATGACGGCGTGCATAGGTGTCGTTAGGGAGAAAACCGGGGCTGCGACTGGCTGTGTGTTGACTAAGATGCTGGGGAAAAAAGACCTCAGTAAATGTCTTTTTAAAACTCAGACTACAAACTAATCTGTGATCCTCGTAGATGACATCCGAGGAAGAAGTTTGTAATTAAAAGTGGTTTTACAGACTTTCAGATAGAAACTGTCCAGCAAAGTGAAGTTAGCATTATCTTTTTAAAAAGTCCGTTGTACTGTTTTTTTGTATTTTGTATTAAATATGTGTTTTTTAGACTCAAATAAAATGTGTTGAGCACTACATACCCCTTTTATTTAGATTGAATAAGTAAGTTCCCAGGTACCAAAAGCTTCAGACGAAGGCAGTTTTCTTTGAGTAAAAATCAGTTCCTTTGTAAACATCAAATTAAAGTGTGTCTATACCTTCTGCCTTAAAAGTTTAAAAAAATATAATAGATTTGTTTAACTTACTCAGATGGTTTGTGAAGCTCAAATACTTGTATGTAAAGTTTGGTTTATTCTGAAATTAGGCAGTTTATTTACAGAGTGTTTCACTCCTAAAATTTATGTTCTCGTGGTTTTAAAACTGAAATGCTACTTCACTTTACCTGACGTTTTACGTGGAGGCACTTGACGTACGTAGTGTTTGCGTTGCTCTGGATGTTCAGAAAGAAGCTCCTCCAGCCTTCAGTGTTGGGAGCGGCGTCGGGTCGAGACAATGCCTGTCGCTTAGTGTCCTGGCAGTTATTGTGCAATAAACCGTGGGCCGTGTGTGTGGCATATGTTGAGCAATCTTTAGCTTTAACGAGGCTTTAAATGGGCTCTAGGGTAATTACTAAGAAATGTTTAACAGGATCTACCAAAATGCCACAAGTTTTATAGATAGACATTGTGTATTTTTGAAATGAGTAGTTTTGTAAAAATTTGTTTACAGGTTTATGAAGGGTTGATGCCACAAAGGTTAATCCAAGGAAACTTTCTTACTGCTGAAAATTAAGGAAAGGTAATTTGGGAAGATTGTAGAAATCTGAACCTAGATGATTTTTTTTTTTAAAGATTTTATTTATTTATTTTTAGAGAAAGAGGAAGGGGGGGAGAGAGGGGAAACATCCTTGTGTGGTTGCCTCTCATACACCCCCTACTGGGGACCTGGCGCGCAACCCAGGCATGTGCCCTGACTGGGAATTGAACCGGTGACTCTCTGGTTCACAGGCCGGCACTCAATCCACTGAGCCACACCAACCAGGGCAGTATTTTTTATTTTATTTTTTTAAAAATTTGTAGAAACCTCAATGAAGTGGTGAGGCCAGGAGACCCAGAAAGGTAAAGTGAAAGTCTTCGTACCACAGCGCTGATGAGTCGTAGAGACGATGTTAGAGCCCAGGGCTGGAGCACTTTCTCCTTTTCCTGTCAGCCTCTGCAGAGCCACTTGAGGTTAGAACCACAGAGCAAGTCTTTTTTTCATAGATAAGTATGCTCCTTGTACAAGTCTGGAGAGCAGTATTTCATTATTTGGGGGTAAGAATGGCAAAAACCATTTTTAAACAAAATTTGCCATGGCTCATGCCTGAAGTTGAGCAGGCCTGAAGCTTGACTGCAGCCGCTAGGCTCCCAGCGAGGAGGGTGTCCGATGGAGCCGCTGCGGGGGCTGTGCGCGGCGTCCTGCCCAGGAGCGTCTCTCCTGGGGCCCTCGCTGCTGCCGCCCCCCAAGTCCCATCCTGCCATTTTTCCTGTGCAGGCCTGAGACCACCGACGCCCAGCGTGCCCGTCCATGGGCGGTGGGGGCGCAGCGCTGCGTGCTGCCGAGTGGACCCAGATGTGCCGCAGCTGAGCACGCGCACCTGTTAAGCCTCTCAGAGAGAGTGGGGGGTTAACCACTGTCAGCATTTCAAAAATGGTTCCTTTTGTCTTTTTTAAATGTATGTATCCAAACACCTTTCTTAAAAGTTTTGAAATAGTATTTATTATGTGTGTATCCTGATTTGTTTTCTTTTAGTTCTGATGCATGCCTTTTTCTTCATCTAAAACCACTTTTTTATCCATTTTTTAAGGCACAGTTTCTTTTTTCCAGTCTTATTGAGAAACAATTGGCATGCATCACTGTACAAGTGGAGGGCATCCAGCATGATGCTGTGAGGTGGTGACCATGTTGGTAATCATCTAACTCCCAGGTTCTCATATAGATACAATAAAAGAAAAGAAAGGGAAAAGTTTTTCTCCTTACGAAGAGAACTCTCAGGGTTTACCCTCCACAACGTTCCTGTACCCCACGCCGCGGCGGTAGCCGGGGCTGTGCAGCGCACCGCACTCCTAGGACTCGCTTATCCTGCTGCTGGGAATCTGTGCCGCCGCCCGCCTTCCTCCAGTCCCTCCCCGCACCCCCGCCCCACCACCCGCTGCCTCTGAGAGCCCCAAGTCTGATCCCTTTTTCTAGGGGTGTGGCTTTATTTGTTTTGTTTTTAATATTTATTTTTAGAGAGATGGGAAGGGAGGGAGGAAGAGAGAAACATTGATATGTGGTTGCCTCTTGCACACCCCCAGATGGGGACCTGGTCTGCCACCCAGGCATGTTTCCTGATCGGGAATCAGCTGGCGCTCAGTCCACGGAGCTGCGCCAGCCAGGGCTGCTTGTTTTGGTGGTTGGATTCCACGTGTAAGTGAGATCTTACAGTCCTTGCCTTTCTCCGAGTACTTCACGGAGCACAGTGCCCTCTAGGCCCGTGCGGATCGTTGCAAATGGCAGGACCGCCTCGCTGCTTGTGGCTGAGCTAACACCCCGCGCGCCCTCCCCGCCACAGCTGCTGTGTGCGCGCGTCCATCCGTGGGACTCGCAGCTGGTTTCCGTGTCCCGGCTGTGGTGGCTCGTGCTGCCGTGATCATGGGGGTGCAGGTACCTTTTTGACTTAATTTTCATTTCCTTTGGATATATTTCCAGAAGTGGGATTTCTGGATCACGTGGTCCTTTTACTTTGGCTTTTTGAGGGTGCTGTTTCCCACAGCGGCCTGCGCCGGTTTGCAGCGCCACCGACAGCGCGCGGAGACCCCCTGCCCACACCCAGGCCGTGGCCGCTCTGTCCCCCAGGCCTTGCGGCTGAGATCGGGGTGACGGCCGTTGTAACGAGTGTGAGGTGGCATATCTCATCATGGGTTTAATGTGCATTTCCTTAGTGGCTGGTGATGTTAAGCAACTTTTCATACATCTGTTGACCTTTCATATGTCGTCTTTGGGGAATGTAGATTCAGGTCTTTTGCCTGTTTTTTAATTGTCTTTTTTGCTGCTGGTGTTTTGCTATGGAGTTGCATGAGTTCCTTTAATATTTTGGTTATTAATCCCTTGGCAGAGACATGGTTTGCAAATATTTCCTACCATTCTGTATGCAGAGTTTTCCATTTTGCTGTGTTGATGGTTTATTGTGCCAGGCAGCAGCTTTTTAGTTTGATGGAGTCCCACTTGGAAATTTTTTATTTTGTTGCTGGAACTTTAAGTGTCATACACGCCAAAATTCTATTTTGTTATAGGTGCTTTGTGGTTCCAAGCTCACATTTAAATTTTTAATCCATTTTAAGTTAATTTTTGTGAGTGGTGTAAAATACAGGTCCAGTGTCATTCTTTCACAGGTTAATATAGAGTTATCCCAGCATCATTTATTGAAGAGACTGTATTCTAGGCTCCCTTGTCAAATATCAGTTGGCTGTGTGTGCCTGGGCTTATTTCTGGGCTCTTGATTCTGTTCCATTGGTCTGTGTGTCTGTTTTTATGTCAGTATCTACCACACAGTTTTGATGACTATAGCTTTATAGTATAGCTTGAAATGAGGAACTTTGTTTTTCTTTCTCAGGATTTCTTTGGCTATTTGGGTCTTTTATGGTACCTTACAAATTTTAGAAGACGGCTTTGAATGCCTTCATGATTCATTCTTTTACAGCATATCTGTGGAGATATCATGATACATTTGGTCATTTCCTCATCATTGGGCACTGGGTGGTATCCAGGGTTTTGCTGTTGTCCATTAATGGCCTGCATCTCCTGAGGATGGGCTCCATAGTTGGCCTGACTGGGGTCAAAGGACATGAGCGTATTTCCTGTCAGGTGGCCAAGTTGCTCCCCGGGAAGTGGTCATTCTCACCGAGAAGGTCTTCTGAACAGGTTTCCCACGTGAAGTCGGACTTCAGTTAAGCACTTTGTCCTTTGATATTTTTAGGGCAAAACATTGAGTTTTGTTGGTAAGGTAAAACACAGCTGCAGTACTTTAAAACTGTCATAGTAGACACCGCTCCGTTTCTGTGTGCCGTGTTTTAAGCAGCACCTGTTTGTGTTTCAGCAGCTGCCAGGACGGGAGCGTGTGGAACTGCAGAGCGGCTTCCCGCTGTCTCTCACTAACCCGCCGGGCGAGCCGCGCAGGTGTGGCTCGTGTTCCCCAGCTGTCCCAGCCCAGCTAGTCCGCACTCACGGGTGCACTGCACTCGGAGTTTATGCCCCGGAATCCTGGCATATTTCCCTGTGTCCTTACCGTGTGGGATGCTGCTTTGTTTGGCATGGGGGTGTTAAAAATACTCTTTTCTAAATCAGAGCCTAAGAAAATCTGCTAAGTAGACCATTTTTGAGGCTATAGCATATGTATGAATTTTTGAAATTTTGTAACTTATCATTTGTAATGATAAAAGTTGATTCATGTTCTTTGAGCTTATATATGAGAAAAACCAAGGGAAAACATTAACCTATTTGGTGAATAGGTCAAACTTAAATGATAATTCACGACATTTAGTTTTTCTAGGATGTGACACACCAAAATCGAAGTCTCTAATGGAGTAATTTGAAATACTCTTTTCTTCAGCTTTGAAACCAGAAGCCTCGCCCTGACGGGGTGGCGGCTCACGGGGCTGGGCGGCAGCCCTCACAGCGGAAGGTCGCCGGTCTGAGTCCCCGGCAGGACTCACGCCCCGGCTCTGGGTTGGCTCAAGCAGCTGGTCGATCTCTCTCCCCCCTTCCCCTCGCTCTAAAAATAAGTAAGATCTTTAAAAAACGGTAAAACTTTTTTTTTTTTTTTTTTTAAAGCTTTACTTGGACATTTTTTGAGGGATTGCAAAGTCAGGAGACACAAATTTGGGCAGAAGCGCCAACTGTATTCTGGGGGGAGAATAGGGCAGGGTCTGTGAGGACATCAAAGGGGGCCGCCTCGGAAAGCGCTGTGGTCAGTGCCGGCAGGCGGGCGTCTGTTCCCGGTGCTCTGCTGTTCACTGCTTGTGTCTGTCCTGGGTGGAAATTGTATTTTTTGATAAAGCTTGGTGGTGCAGACCCAGCTCCAGGAGCTGTATCGGAATGTGGCCATTTCAAAAGTTCACAAAGTTTGCTTCCCCCGGGAGGCAGGGCTGCGCCGAGCTTCCAGGAGGAGTGTACAGTTGTCCTGGCACCATTTATTGAAGAGACTGTGCTCTTGGCTCCCTTGTCAGATACTAGCTGGCCGTGTGTGCCTGGGCTTCCTCCTTCCTCTCTGCCTCGGGCTCCGGCCTTGGCGGCACCCGCTCCAGCTGCTGTTTTTCTTTCCCGCACACGGAAGTGAGATCATCAAGTATTGCCTTTCTCTGTCTGACTTCACGTCGCTTAGCCGTATGTAGTTTCTTGTAACAGTGAGGCGGTCCTGCTTCCCTGTGTTACCCTTCTCGGAACACACGAACGTCAGTGGGTGTGAGGGCGGCAGATGCTGGCGAGGCTTCACGTTGCCTGCGAAAACCAGCGCCACTGAGGAGGCGGCGAGGGAGCCAGCCCTGGGGCTGCGCGCCCGGCGGGGAGCGTGGGGAGCGCGGTGCTCAGGGTGCGGGGGTCTCGCTGCCTGCCGGGCGCGTTAGCACCTGGCGCCCCTTCTCCCGCCCATGGCCCTCGTCACGCTGTTAGACCCCGGCTCGGGGGGTGTTGTCCCAGCTCTTCTTCTGGGCCAAGTCAGTCGCCCTCTGCTCTGTTTATAGTGTTTTGCTTAAAAAGTGTATGTACGTGTGCCACTTACTTCTCTGTCTCTACTTCTGGACTGCAGACTTCCCTGTTACCTGTGCCTGCTGAGTGGAGCCGTGGCCCCGACTCAGCAGCTGCTCCGGGACAATTGCCCTGGTGGGGCAGAGCGGCAGGGGGTCATAGTCGAGCGTGTGGGGTCAGGCGGGGCCGGGCCGTGTTTGGGGTCCAGGCAGGAGTGTGGGCTCCAGTTAGAAGGCAGGTGCAGCGGACCCGCCCTCCACCCTCAAGTGAGCCCTGAGGAAGGATTCAGTTTCACAGGGTCATGGGAGGCTCCTGAGCTCCGGGACAGAGGTGTCCAGGCCGCCAGGGACTGGTTTCTGGTTGCTGAGGAAGGGTTGCAGGCACCACAGGAGAGACAGGAGTAACAGGCCGACCTGCGCTGGGACCGCGGCAGGCGGCCGGGGGGTCTGGGCGCCCCGCTGATGGACGTGCTGGTGCGCTCGGTGCGCCTTCCCCGGGGAGCGCGGTTGTCGCTGCCGGCCTTGGCCCGGGGAGGAGGGGCTGGGGTGGCTCTGAGCTGGTGCTCGCCACACGGGCCCGTGGAACACTCGCCTGGTGTGTGTCTGCGACCTCTTCGTTGGCCGCTGAGCTGGCCTTTTGTTGCTCCTGCTGAGCAGCCCCCCATTCACTTCAAGCCTCCCTGCAAGTCAGGATCCTTGCTCATCTGTCACCAAGAAGCCCCCATGCCTGACGCGTTACAGCTGAGTGAAAAGTAACAGGAGGGCTTTGAGGTTCGGACCTGGGTTCAAATCCCAGTCTGGCCACTAATGTAGCTGTGTGTGTGACCTTGTGACCTTGACGTCAAGCTTCCTTGTCCATCAGTGAGGCCAGTAAGGTGAATGGTGTCATGGTGCTGTCATCACCATTCTTGTTAATCGTGCCAGTCAGCGACACGTGTCCTAGCTGATGGTGATGATGTGGTCCTGATACAGTGAGCGCGTCTAACTGGCCGGCGTCCGTCGCTGCCACCCCTTCCTGGGCTGCTGCTTCCCTGCCAGGCTCCCCACCGGGCTGGGCTGCTAACGCGAGGGGTTGTAGACAGCTGCTGAATAAACAATGATGTTAGCATCTGGGAGGCACCGCAGTTTGGAACCTGAGCAGTGGACAGTGACTCAGTGTTTCATGGCTGTCCCTCACTCAAGAGTTCACGCCGATGGGGCTCGTGGAGTGTTTGGCGTTCCTTCGGGGACACCCAGGGAGAGCCAGGCATGGCAAACGGCCCTGACAGGGAGTGCGTGCAGACCGCGGCCTTCGAGGCCCACGCCCCGTGCCAGCGAGACGGCGGGCGTGGGAGCAGAGAAGCGTCTGCCTGTGCGTGTAAGTAAACAGACAGCTGGAAGAGGGGCCGCGTTCTAGGCTTAGGTTTCTTAGGGAATTAGTAACTTTGATATTTCAAAGAGTGGACAGTGGCACAAATGTGTCGCGGTGGGGGTGGCACGAAGCAGCCCGCCTGGCGTCACTAGTGGAGGAGACACGGCTGCCCACCTGCAGCAAAGGGCTGACCAGCTAAGCCCGGGTTTCCACGCAGCCTACGGCCAGGGGCCGGGTTTGCCTCCCCCAGAGCCACGTTTTGTGTGTGTGTGCGTGCTGCCGCCAGGCTTGCCCCCGGGGACCCCTGGGCCCGTCTCCGGAGGCTGAGGCGGGAGGACTGGTGCTGCGCGTGGGGCAGGGCTTCTGCAGCGCCACTGGCCCTCCAGGTAGAGAAGGGAACGGCTGGGCGTCCGGACCGCTGTGGTCCTGGGCTGTGTCTGGAGGGGTGTTCACATCTCACACCGAGGGGCTCCGAGTAGCAGCGGGAGTCATGGCTAAGTTCGAAGCTAGGAGGCCATTTCTGGCTAACTTCTCAGTAACGTCTCTGACATTTTAATTGCGGCTCTAGATAGCTAGTAGTGGATGTTACGGTTTCTGTGAGCAGTGAGGTGCATTTCTCTGAAAGTAGAATGAGGCACTCAGGATTGTGTCAGATGTTCGTCACCAATTGGATTTCTTTGCAGCCCAAGGGGAAAAAGAAAAAAACACTGTGTAACTTCCCTTAAAGAAATGGAGCTGACCAGGAAGCAGGAGCAGCTGACAGGCGGCGTGGACCCGGGCGTCCTGACCGGGCAGCTCGGCTCCTGCAGGGCTCCCAGAAGCCAGGGCTGCCGCTGGCCTTCCCGCTCACATCTTTCGAGGGTAGCAATGGCACAGCGCCTTGGCATCCCTTCCCATCCCTTCCCATACGAGGCGCAGTCAGCTTGTGTTCTGCGCTCTGGGGACCACGCATTCGTGGTTTTTAAAGCAGTACTGCTCTGTGTGTGCGACAGGAACTGAGCCCCCCGGCCGATTTCCACACAGGTTATTCTTGCCTTTCATTCTGTGTCTGGTGAACCCTTGAGGGTTCCAGGCTGCTTAAAAAGGAGCCAGGGCTTCGACCAGAAGGGAACGGACACCCTGTGGGAGGCGGCTGTGCTGCGAGGAGCCGCGCCGGTCCTGGGGCACCAGGGGACTTGACGGGTCCCGCCAGCGCCCCGGGGGGAGGCTGCGGCACCCGCTCCCCCGCCTGCACCCACCAGCTTTCGGTTGAACAGAACTCCCAATCTAGACAGTTCAACAGGTGAGAGGCGTCCCTTCGTCAAGGACTGTTGTTTCCAAGTCACGGAATAAGGAAGCCCCTCAGCTTGTAGAGCTTGGCTAGAACTTAGCTTCAATTTTCCAGCTCGCAGTTTGCTGCTCTTATTTCCTGTGACTGCCCTACATCGTTATACTTGTTTGGGGATAGCGTATCAAGCTTTCAGATATTGTAAACTATTTTTTTTTGGTATCAGGGTGATACTGGAGTCATAAAACAAGTTGGGAAATGTTGCTGTTTGTCCTGTTTTGCAGAAGGAATTATGTAGAATTGGTGTTATTCCTATTTAAATGTTTGGTTGACAGAACTCACCCGTAAAGCCATCTGGGCCTGTAGATTTCTTTTCCCAGAGACTTAAAACTACTAATTCCATGTTTTTGTTCTGTTTTGTAGCACTCAGTCACCTTCTGAAGCCTTCGGGCCCAGTCCCGGCAGGGCGCTCGCCCTTCACGCCCGGAGCGCGGTCCCGGGAGCCGTCCCTGGCTGGCGATGGCGACGTGCGGTGGCGACCTGCGGGCGTCCTGATGTGGGCGTGTGCTTGTTGTTTCCCCTGGCTGGCTGTGGAGGGTTTTCTGATTCTTTATATGTTCAGTTATCTCAGGCACTTGGAATGTTCCAAGACTTGGGTTTTGCTGAAACCCCGTGGAAAAGGCCGGCTTGCCGCCCGCCTCGCACCGGCAGGCCGCTCTGGGCTTTGGTTCTCAGTCAGTCCCACTTGCTCATCTCGGTAGTGCTGGTTGCGTCCCTCCTGCTCATGCGCCACCCTGGGGTCAGCAAGGGACCCGGCTCACAGTCTGCCCCATAGTTCTCAAAGCCTCTGATATGTTGTTCGGGGTCGGAGCCACGTCACATTTTGGGGGTGAGCCCAGGCAGGAGTCTGTACACAACTGAACGGTGTCCATTTCTCTGGATTCTTCCTTTATGCATTTTCCCGATGCCGCCTGGCCCACAGCCTCTCCCCACCCCTCCGGGCCAGTGGTGGGGGGGTAAAGACAGAAAAGAACCAAGAGGATTCCTCCCTCTGTCTCCCCCAACCCCCCCCCCCCACACACACACGCCCAAGCATTTTTGGACCAGTTTCTATGATAAGAGAGGGTTTTCTTCTCTCTAGGTACTTGCCAGGCCCTCGGTGCTCAGAGCTTCCCGGGTTGGTTTTGTCTGGGGGCTGCGGCAGGAGGAGGAGGACAGACAGAGGGGATTTCTCCCACCCTCTCAGTCCTGCTGTGCCCCCCCCCCCCGCCCCGACACACACATACATGCTGCTCAGACCAAAAGGGAAAGGCTGCTCTTGGAGATTTTCCTGTTCGTGCCTGGTATACGAGGTCTGTGCAGGGGAAGTGCAACTATTGTCAATATAACAAGAATAGTTTGCGTGACATCGATGTAACCTGGCAGCCAAAGAGAGTGGACTGGAAGGCACATGTGTGAACAACAAGGACTTCACTGTACTAGTCAGTGGGGGCGGTAGGCACCATTGAGCATGGGTACTGTGTTGCCGTCGCATTAAAAATGAGTGAGTAGAGCTATGAATCTGCATCAAATTTTGTGTTAAACTTGAACATTCCTCCACGGAAACTATGTGGATGACTCACAGGCCGCAGCACTGGGCAGCTTCATCAGGACAACACGCCTGCTCACGCATCACCTCTTGTGCAGAGTTTTGTGGCAGAACATCAAGTCACCCAGGTGACTCAGCCCACATGCAGCCCAGACTTGGCGCCCTGCAACTTCTGGCTTCTCCCAAAACTAAAACACCTCTGAGAGGGAAGAGATTCAAGAACACACGTCAGTGAGGTTCAGGGAAGCACGACAGGGCAGCTGGTGGCACCTGGGAGAGCCGTGTGCGGGCCCGAGGTGCCTGTTTTAAAGGGGACTGAGGCGTCACTGTCCTGTGCACAGTGGTTCTTGTATTGTGTGGCTTTCTCAGTAAATGTGTCTGTTTTTCATATCACACGCCTGGCTACCTCCTGGACAGACCTCTCCATTTGGTGACTGGGCAGCCTTTGAACTCAGGCTGGGAGAGCAGGAGGAAAGGGGGAACCTGGGCAGCGGCACCAGACTGATGTGAGCTCTGGTTTCCTTTTCTAACCTGCCCGCTGCCGCTCACTCTCGGAATCCTCAGGTGGCTGCCACACACGCAGTCTGAGGTTTTCCGTGACATGCAGGGGAGGGACAGCGTGGAGCGTGCTCACTGCGCCTTAACCAGAACCTGGGAGCTGCCTTTCAGCTTCTCCCCGGGCACTCTGCTGTGCCCGCCCGGCGTCGCTCGGGGCGCGTGTGCGTCCGAGCCCTTCAATTTCTAAGCAGCTCTGTGAGGTGAAGACCGGCGCGGAGGACGCACCCCAAGGCGAGGGGCCAGGCCGGAGAGCGCGCCTGGTGGGCGGACTGGCTGCAGGGCTGCGCCCCGACCGCCAGCACTGCCTCTGTCTCGCTGTGCCCGGCCCGCACTGCGGAGAGGGGGAGCGAGGCCCTCACAGCAGCCCCTCGGCCGCTGGGCCTCTTTGAGCGACGCTCAGGCGGTTCATAATCAGCTGCGTGGCTGGACTTTCTTAGGATGGGCCTTATTAATTACAGTCAGAGTTTTCTTTCTTCTGATTCTGGCTTGCTTTAATCAGTTTTGATAAAGACTAGACTTTCTTGTTTTGTTTGAAAAAGTATGAAATTTATTTTCCTGTTTGTAGTTTAAACATTTGTTATGTATTCTGAAGTCTTTCCATTGGGGATTTTTTTCCTTAAGACTAAAGGACTTTTCTCACATACATAACTTACTGATTTGTGACATTTGGATGGTTTTAGGACTCCCCTTTTTTAAGTTCAGTAATAGAAGGCTATGTAAGGATTTGGAAGGAAACTTTTTATAATTTTTCTTTTTTTAAGATTTTTTTTTTAAGAGAGGGGGAGGGAGGAAGAGAAACAACATTGTGTGGTTACTTTTCACACACCACTGGGGACCTGGCCTGCGACCCAGGCATGTGCCCTCACTGGGAATCGAACCAGTGACCCTTTGGTTCACAGGCTGGTACTCAATCCACTGAGCCACACCAGCCAGGGCTATAATCTTTTTTTTTTCCCCCTTAACATCCCTTACATGGACACACAGAAGAGCATCCAGTGAAAAATAAGTCTCCCATTCTAGTTCCCTAAATACCCTGAACTTTAAATGAATAAAATTACTTTTTTTATGAAAATGTATTTACATAAGAAAGCAAAAATTAAAAAAATTTTTAAAGTGGTTGAAATGTTTAAAGATCAGTCAATAGAATAATCAAGGCCTGAAAAATGTGACCTGTGCGCCAGCTCCCCCCACCCTCAGGTCTTCAGAACCGGCTGCAGCCCACACGTGAAGATGGGTTGCCTTCTTCCATAAGGATGCGGGTGTCTCTCAAAGAGTCCCAGTGTTCGTGGGAAAAGCATCCAGACGCTTGAGCGGCTTCACGAGTGAGCACAGGCTATGTCTGCTAGGGCTCCCAGCCCTGGTTTGCGGGGGTTAATCTTTACGTCATTGCTGCCCCTTTGGAATTGCTGGACGTGAAGGGGAACCGCTGTGCAGCATGTGGCGCGGTCCCCGCACGTGGACTGGGGATGCGCGCCAGCACCCTGGCGCCCAGATGAGCAAGCCCGACTCTCCCTCAGCTGGCGTTTGGATACAGACTTGGTGAAACCATTAGCAGAGCGGAGGTAACAGAAGGTGTGGGGAACACAGAAGGCCGCAGTTAGAGACCGCTTGCACGGAAGCTTCTGGAGGGGTGGAGGCCCAAGGGGGCCAGCGCTTCAGGCCCTAACGGAGGTCCTGCAACGGCCTGCAGAGCGGCAAGGGCACGGCGGCAGCTGCAGCAAGTGAGATGGATTGAGGGACAGGCATTCAGTGCGTAGTAAGGAGCTCCGTGTGCCACCATGCTGTATACAAAGCTCTAACTTGGAGAATTTTTATACTCAGTGTGGGCATGTCCCGGGGGCTGTGGACCCTGCCAGTGTGGATAAAACATGCCGGTCCTGTTTGTTGATCTGAGTCATCTTGAGCACAGACTGTGCACCCCCAGCCCGCTCAGTAACCCTGATCACTTGCCATGCTGCTGTAAATTTAACAACAAAAAAGGACAAAACAAACTCCAGCAATTTTTTAAATTTAATCTTTGTTGTATTTTTTTAAACCCTATCAATGTTAACCCTAAAACCTGGAGCCTCCTGCATGGGACCCTCAGAGTCCGGGGTGGCCCGCAGCGCCAGCATGCTGGAGGGCCGGACGCGGCGGGCTGGAGGCAGACCCTGCATCCTAGGCCTCGGAGCAGGCGCTCGGCCTGCAGGCGCTTTGGAGGCTCAAGAAGGAAGAGGCGCAGAAAAGGGGTGGCGCGCACTCCAGGCGGGAGGAGGTGGGTCCGGCCGGAGCAGGAGCGGGTGAGGCAGGGCGGAGGCAGCACCTGAGATCGGCGCCCTTGCCTGCTCCTCACTTCCCTGTGGTGAGCACTGAGAGAGCCCCTTCCTCCCAGAACACACACCAGCAGACCCACTGGCATTTTGAGAAATGTTATTTTTTTATTAAGGTTTAACTGCATCAATGAATCTTGTTAACATTTGCTTTTAAACTGACATTCTGTGGGAAGGAATTTTGTATGTAGTTGGCAGTTCAGAGTTGCACATAAAACTGAGGACGATTTTCTTTTGGGATTTATTTAGGGAAAGATTGCTCAAAGTGTTAAAATTGGGAGGAAAGGAACATTATGTGATCTTTGACATGCTGCTGTAGCTGTTACCGGACTGAAGGGGTCCCTTTGCCTGTGCCTATCGAAGCCCGACGAGACGGGGGACAGGACAGGAGCTCGCAGCGGGGAGTCACAGGCGCACGGCGTCGCCTCATCTGGCTGCTGCTGCTCTCCCGGGCCTGGAGCTGATACCCCGCCGAGGCCTGACGTGATCGCCGATGTGCCGGAGACAGACCCGAGGCTCTGCTCCGAGGGTGGTTTGGTGCTGGTCGGAACCCCACTGTCCTGAGGGCCTAAGGGAGGGGTTGTGCGAAGGGGGGAGGCAGGTGGGCTGGGCGAGGCCGCCCGAGCCTGGAGGGGAGGGAGAAGAGGTCCCCCTAAAGGAAGGCCGTTGCTGCGCCGTGACAGTGAGTGAGTGTGAGTGTATCTTTTCTCGTCCCTTAAACAGCGAGTCTTGTCCGGGGCTGTCCCCAGACGGGGGGTGTGTGTTCACAGAGGTAATTACTGTAAGTGCTTAGAAAGACAAGGAGACGAAAATAAGTTAAGGCGGCAGTATTTTTTCTGGAAACTAGGAAGAGCTTCGCCTTGGAAGAACACACTATATTTAATTCCTTTCCCAGCTCATGATAGGTATTAAAGCACTGGGGCAGGCTTTACGATGTCAGTCTGAAAGTCCAGAGGCTTTTTCCTACATCCGGACTATACGGCGGATTTTTCTGTGGGAAGACATTTGTGAGCTTGTGTTCCCTTGGGATGGTGAGGGGCAGGCCCAGATGGGGACTCGTGGGACTCCTGGGGCTGCGCGTGCGGGGTCCCGCTGTCCCGCGGCGGCGGGTGGCAGTGCGGTGGGGCTGGCGTGCTCAGTTCTGGATGTCCTTGCCAGAACACCGGCTGAGGCGGTGCCTAATTGTTCCCCGTTGAGGTCCTTGTTTTACCATGTTTTATCTGGAAATAAGTTCAAGTTCACCCAAGAGTTGGGAGGATAAAAGCGTCGCAGGCAACACCTGGGTGACCGTAACCGGGGCCACGCTCACACTGACATCCCACTGCGTTCGCTGCATCGCCCGCGTGCCCTGCGTGTCGCCCTCGGGGTGGGGGGCGTGCGCTGGGGCCCTTGGTTCCCGAGCACACGCTCACGGTTGTGTTTCCTGAGGGGAGGGCTGTTTTCTTACTTGGCTAGTTTAGTGACCAGCTTTATTGCGTTGAAAAACGATAGCGCATCGCCAGTTAACCCAGGCACGTCGCGTGTAGCTTTTCTTACCCTCCAGTACAATATCTGGTCTGGGGCCAAGCACAGCACCTAGTCATCAGGTCCCTTTAGCCCCCTCTAGACCAGACGTTTCTGGAGCCTTTCTTTGTCTTCATGTCATTGACATTTTTGGGAAATACCAAATGCCCCTCCCCCCTTTTTAATAGACTGTCCCTCATTTTGGGTTTGTCTGATATTTTCTCATGATTAGATTCAATGTGCATCCTCAGCTGGCATCCTGCAGAGGGGACATTGTGTCCTTATGTGGCCTTACGGTGTCCCTTCTGTAGGCGCACGATGTCGGTTGCCTGAGGCGATGTTAACTTCGACAGCCCGGTGGAGGTGTCCTCTGGTTTTTGCGGCAGGCGCTCTAGAGAGTCCACGTATTAGCATCATAATGCTACCATCTAGAAAAATGAGTATTGATTGTAGTAATTTCACATTTGAATTAAAAAGTTCTTAGGAAAAAATAGGACTACCTTGTGTGTTTATTGGCCATGTCTTTTCACTTGTTAAATGTATGGAGTTTGGCAGTTAAACAATTGAGTCATAGCGTGGGTTTAAAAAAAAAAAAAAAGGCCACTGCACTCAGCATGCGAGAGTAGCCTCTTTTGTCCAAGAGGAGAAATTTGTATGAGGCTTTGTTGTGCTCTTATTTCATTGTCTTTCCAAAGTGGCTTGATAACCAAAGCCTTAAACAACCCTTAGAGAACAAAGGGCCACGCTCGTACTGTCCACTTTTCCGGAGGCCAGGATCGGAGTGGACCGCTGCCGTGAGGGGCGGGGCGGGGCAGGCAGAGTGGGACTCCTCCTCCCCCCGGGGCAGGCAGCGACCTTCCCGCCCCGCTCGCTTGAAGGAGCAGAGCACAGCCTCGTCCGCTGAGGGCCTCCCTGCCTGAAGGCACGGCGAGGGCGACGCCCCGCGTGGCCGCCGCGCGGTCTGCCTGGTCAGCCTGCTCCCCAGACCGGCCCCGCCGCACTGGACTGCCGGAGGGGACGGCCAGGTCCTTCCACCAGCGCAGGGTCGCTGCCTCTGCGCTGCCTTCCTGGCATTGCCCTGACCTTGGCTCCTCTCTTTCCTTTGAATTCCCTCCCCTTTTCCACTCGCCTCATCTCTGGTCTGCGGCACTGAATCCAGGTAAGGGCTACACAGCGGAGCCGGGGCGCCTTGTCCTGCCGTTGTCGGCGCTCATCACTCGCTGGACACGTGTCAGCGCCGGCTGTGACTTGGAAGACAGTCTTCCGCCCCCTCTCCTTCTAGGTGAGGCAGCTTAACCGCAAAAGTAAAATGACCTGCGTGTGGCTAGTGAGCAGCATAACTGGTAATAAAATTCCCTGATTCCAAGATAATCTCTTTTTTTACTACCTTATTTCACTTCAGGTTTATTTTGCTCAAGCAGAGAAACCCAGGGCCCCTGCCCTGTGACTTGGGCCGGCAGGGTAAGAAGGCGGCACAGGGAGCAGGCTCGCTCTCCCCGTGCAGGCCGCACGCTCAGGGCGACTCTCTCCAGTGCCCGAGCAGCGCTCGGTGGCACGCGATGGTTAAACTTGTTAAGATAAATAGATTGGTACACAGCTAAGTACTATTTTTAAGGACCTGTTTCTTTCCTAATGTGCTAATCCCAGGTTAGTGGCGTTTTGACCGCATAGAAATAAGTTCTCAGCTATCTAGACACAGCTGATGGCTGAGCAGCAACTAGTAGGGGCTGACACTGAGAAAGAAGCAGAAAAGCTTCTAAGACTGAAAAACAGGCAGACCATGGAAGTCATGCGTCAGAATCAAACATTCGTTTAATTTTGACAATTCGGGATTAAAAACCAAGGCCTTGACCGCCCTGTTTTCAGCCACCACAGGCGAGCCGCCGCCGGCGGGGGCTGTTGCTGGCCTCTGCCGGCAGCGAGAGGCGCTGGGGAGGCGGGTGACGGATAGCACCTCAGGAAGCTCAGGGCACAGGCACAGACTGACTGCCGGGGGGCGGGGGCCAAAAGAAGGCGAAGGGACCAGCTAAAGAACTTAGTGCACAAGCCTCGGACAGAGACCACAGCGTGGCGGAGGCCCGGGTGGAGGTGGGCAAAGGGGGACATCTGTAACAGTGTCACCAATGAAAGGAATGTAAAGAACAGTAAAGTCAGTTCAGGGCGCCCCAGTGCAGCCCCGGACGTCATTTAAGTGTGGGGTGATGGATGTTCATTTTGTAATCATGAAATTTTACTGCCAGAAGGACTTTAGTTTTCTTGTTTTACAATTGAACAATTGTTCAATAAATTGAACAATTTATATTCAGATAAATAACTCTGAAACACTGAGAACACAGTAAATCATGTCCAGTGGATTGTGTGTGAGGAGTTAGCCAAGCATGTGTTGCATTTTAGAAAGCTTTCAGGGCAAGCTGGTTTGGAAGTGCTGGTACCTAGAAACTTCAGCTGCTCTTTCTGGCCACATCGTTGTGTAAAGTACCTGTTTCCTCATGATACCACATAAGTGATACCACATACGTGAGGCATTATTTCACAGAGACCCCTCCTTGGAGATTCATTACAGCCCATGCACCTCTCCAGGGACACCCAGAGGGCCCAGGGACACAGGAAAGGATGCTCAGCATCACCGGCCTTCAGAGGTGCAAATCGAAACCACAATGAGATGACCACTTCACACGGGTCAGAATGGCCACTGTCAATAAGCCAGCAAACAACAGGTGCGGGCGGGGCTGTGGCGGAAAGGGAACCGTCGCGCACTCTCGGGGGGAATGCAGACGAGCGCGGCCACTGGGGAAAGCAGTGTGGAACCTCCTCAGAAAGCTAAAGATGGAACTGGCTTTCGATCCAGCGTTCCCACTGCGGGGATTATACCCTAAGAATTCTAAAATACCAATTCAAAAGAACCTGTGCACCCCAGTGTTCATAGCAGCGTTATTTACAATAGCCAGGTGCTGGGAAGCAGCCTGAGTGCCCATCAGTCAGTGAGCGGTTCAGAAACCTGGTGCATGTGCGCAAGGGAGCGCTGCGCCGCAGGAGGAAAGGGGCTCCTGCCCTCCCCGACAGCGCGGCTGGGTCTGGGGAGCCTTACGCTCAGTGGAGTAAGCCGGGGGGTGGGACACAAGTGCCGTACGCTCTCACCTGTAAGTGGGACCTAATGAACAAAGCAGACGAGCAAAACAGAGTCAGAAGCATGGAAGTAAAAGAATAAACTGATAGTGACCAGAGGGGAGAGTGGAACGGGGAAAGGAGAGGGAGGGGCAGGCCAAGGAGCCCGAAGGAGGACTTGGCACGGACGACGGGGGCGGGGCCGCAGAGCGCGGGGGTGGGGGGGGGGGTGGGACAAGTGTAACTGAACAATAATAAAAAAATAGGGAAAAAAGGGCTATGCGTGCACTTGGAGTGAAAATCTTCAAGGAGAAACATGATCAGCTGCTGTTGAGCTGTGTGACCTTGGGAATTTATGTCCTGTTCTGTAAAAGGGTGATCATTGCGTCTTTATATCATACTAGTTTAATTGTGGTAAAGTGCACAAGACAAACTATTTTAAGTGTCTGGTCCGTAGCGGTACATTCTCGTTGTGTGATCACCCCCGCACTTCACCTGTAACGCTTCATCTTCCCAAATGAAACTCCCTGCTTCCCCGCTGCCCCCTGGCCGGTGGCAGCAGCCACTCTACCTTCTGTTTCTAGAATTTAACTTCTCAAGGTTCCTTGTATAAGTGGAATCGTTCAGTGTGTGTTTCCGTGACTGGCTTCTTTCCCTTAGCATAGCATCCTCAGAGCACATCCGTGCTGTAGCAGGAAGGAGGCCTTTCAGGCTGCGTGGCGTTACTGTGGAGACTGGGCCCCCTGCGTTTCTGCGTTCCCCTGCCGGCGGACACTCAGGTGGCAGGTGGACGATGCTGCTGTGAACACGGGTGTCACGCAACGTGTCCAGCCCTGGCTCCCCGTCCTTCGGGGCCAGCACCCCAACGCAGAGGTGCGGGGTCCCCCGGGAGCCCTGGGTTTGCTCAGCTGAGGGACTGCCGCTCTGTGGTCCGTGGGCTGTACCAGTCTACTCTCCCGCGTGCCACGCGCCAGGGCTCCGCCCTCTCTACGTCGTGGTCCTTGTTATTTCTTTGTATTTTGTTTTTGAGGGGTTTTTAAATAATGGCCATTCTAATGGGTATAAGGTGGTATCTCTTTGTGGTTTTGATTTGCATTTCTGTAATGACTAGTGGTTGTGAACACCTTTCCATGTGCATAGTAACCATTTCCATATTTCCTTTAGAAAATGCCTACTCCAGTCCTTTGCCCATTTTTTTTTCATTTTAAGACATTTTAGAACAGTTTTCGGTTCATAGCATAATTGAGGAGCAGGTGAAAAGATTTCCCACGTGCCACCAGCCCCTGCACTCAGCTTCCCCCATTACCAAAGCACCCTGCACCGGAGCGGTCCAGTCCGGGCATCGGTTACAAATGACGCACTTACGCTGACACGTCATTACCACCCAAAGTCTGTAGTTCACACTAAGGTTCGTTCTTGGGATTGTGCATTCGGTGGGTTTGGGCAAATAAGTGTGTGCTGACACATATGCGCCACCGTGGCACCGCGCACAGTGTGGGACTGCCTAAAATCCCCCTGTGCTCTGCCCCTCCCCGGCCCGCGCTTTTTACTGTGTCTGGAGTTTTGCCCTTTTGAGAATGTCCTATCGTTGGACTTGCACACATGCAGTCCTGCCATATTGGGTCTCCGTTTAAACACGCACGTAAGGTTCCTCCGTGTCTCTTCATGGCTCAGTGGCACATCTCTTTTCGTGCTGAATAACCTTCCCCCTCTGGACATGCCACAGCTTGTTTGTGCGTCACCTCCCAAAGGACAGCGTGTCTGCTGCCACGCCTGGGCGGTGGTGGACAGAGCTGCTCTAACCTTCCGTGTGCAGGTTTTTGGGTGGACAGAGTTTTCAGCTCCTCTGGGTAAGTAGCAGGGAGCGCAGTTGCCGCATCGCGGGGTATGAGCGTGTTCAGTTTTGCCAGAAACCACTGAGCCGTCTTCCCAGCAGCCGTGGGCTCTGCGTCCCTCCCCCTCCGTGAGAGTCCCTGCTGCTCTCCGACCTCCCCTCCCCAGCGCCTGGTGAAGTCCCCGCGCCCTCTGCCGGGCATACCCCGTGCCCCGCTTGAACGTGCACTCCCTGCCGCGGCCAAGGGGGAGCGGCCCCTCCTAGGCCCTCGGCCCTCTGCGTTCTTGGTAAGGTCTCTGGGGAGAGCTTTGGCCTGGGTTTCAATTAGGTGGTTTTCATACCGTTGAGTGTTTGGAGGTCTTTGTGTATTTGGGAAGCAGGTGTGTCTTCTGCAAACATTTTCTCCTACTCAGTACCTTTCCTTTTTTTTTCTTCCGGTCACTCAGTTGGTGCCAAATTCATACCTGTTGACACTTGCCATGGGGAGTGGTCGAAGGGCAGGGACCGGAGGGCTGAGCGAGCAGCCAGGGCTGGTTTTCCTCCACCCGGTGGGGGGGTGACGGGCTAGGCTCGCGCTAACAGGAGCGAGCGGGGGCCGTAGCTGGGCGGGCTGAGATGCTTCGCGCGGCGCCTTCAGACGGCCTGTACCCTTCCGTCACAGGGCGCAGTTTGAAAGTGGAAAAATTAAAAGATGCTCGAAAGAAAACAAAGTGCACACGAAGCAAACCGCTGATGCAGGGAAGGTCCTGAGGCAGCCGGCAGTGCGTGGAGCCGGGTGTCCAGGTGGCCCCTGGCCGGGCCTCGCTCCCACTGCCCCTGCCCGGCCGGGCCCCCAGGCCGCCAGTGCCCTCTGGAGACAGTCTGTTGGCTGCTCGGGCGCTGGAAGGTTGCGGCTGTGGCTTGTCTTCTACTCTCCTGACAGCGTCTTTCGCAGGGCAGAGGGTCTTCATTTTCAAGAAGTCCAGGTTATTAACTGTTGGTTCATGGGTCATGCCTTTGGTGTTGCATTTGCCAGTTTTTAAAATCATGGTTATTTTTGTTATGATGAGTTTTTATGCATGTAGTTTCAATATGACTAGATCTCCACATAGAATCATATGTGAAAGTTTTGAGAATTATAGTGTCTAATATAAATGAAAGTAGTGATTACAGCTGTGTTAACTTTTTTTTGAAATTAGCCCAAACTCCACCGAACAAGGGGAAAAAGAGGTAGGACTTGTGGAGTTGAATGGAGAAAATTCGTTGTGAAGTTGGAATTCAGTGCACAGGACGAGAGATCCTGGGGCCGCCGGTGCGCCCAGCAGCGTGGGGTCCCCGCTGACCATCAGCGGCTGTCCGGGCCTTTAAAATAGTTGTATTTGTTTAGTCAGTCCATACTTGAGATATTTCATAATCCTGGGCTGTTCACCAGAAAAGGAGGAGGTTGACTGAAAAATTAGTGTTTTGTAAATAAAATATGTAAATACGAGTATATAAAATCAGCATTATCCGTGACTCGTTGGGTGTCCTTCACAATTGCAGTCAAAATAAGGAATGGGACCGCCCTGGCCAGGTAGCTCAGTTGGTTGAAGCGTCAGCCCATACACCAGAAGGTTTCAGGTTCAATCCCCAGTCAGGGTGTGTATGGGGGGCAGCGAATTGATGTTTCTTTATCTCCCCCCCTTCTCTCTCTCTAAAAATCAATAAAAGGAATTTTGAAAAAAATGGAGTATGATAAAAAATGTGGACGATCTGCCTGGATGGAGAGACGTGATAGCGGTTAAATATCATTATGTCTAATGTTTATTTGGAATGTGAAAGGTGGATCAGGATGATTCCAGAAATGTTCCAAATTCATGCAGTAATTCATGTCCTAATTCAGGAATAAACAGGCTCATTGAAAAGAATGCAGGACTCAGACATAGAACTCCTGGGTAGAATTTGGCCTACCACTTCACACTAGTGGGGAAAGGGTGGGTTTTTTAATGAGTGAGATGATTATTGTTATCCATTTGGAAAAAAAGAAACTTTCTTATGCTCTTACCAAATTTTAAATTTGAAAAAGCTATACAAATACTGTGAGAAAGTACTTAATTTTAGTCTTATGACAGGAAGGTAATGAACCAAAAGGAGAGCAGAAATAATCACATAAAGGGAGAATTTCTTTATGACACAATGTTTTATAAGCCTTGTTAAAAGAGAAACTCAGAAAAGCTATTGAATTTCAACAGTGATTGTCAGCGTAATATAAATGCTAAAAACGGAAAAACATGAAGTTTTACTTCTGATTTTCTTCTACTTTGTGAAAAGGATGTGTAGGTGGGGGAATTAATAAATTTTCACATGTAGTTGTAACGTACAATGTTTCCTTTTTTTACACTTTGGGAAATATGTAAAAAATTTCCTTAGTTTCAAAACCATCTTTAGTCGGAGAACATATCTTGCTATGACACAGTGCTGGCCTCTCAAGAGCTGGGGCTGCGGGGACTGGCTTCCTGGGGCAGGTTGTCGCTGCCCTGATAAATGAAGGTTCGCTGCGAGGGGCGCAGACGTGGCGTCGGCGCTGGGGGGTCAGATGGTGGTTTCCTAATTCTGCGTGTCTTCTTCCTTCCAGTCGGGCCAGTTCAGCGAGGACATGATCCCCACTGTGGGCTTCAACATGAGGAAGGTGACTAAAGGGAACGTCACGATAAAGGTACGTTGCCCCCGCGCTGGGCTCCGGTCACACTGCGGCACCAGCGGCCAGGAGCCAGGAGCGCTGTGGCTGGCCTCTCCCGTGGCTGTTCGCGGCTCTCCCGGCGCGCATGGCCTGCTCCGAAAGAGTGCGGCTCGGTTGTGCTTTTCTTCCTTCAGTTAGAAGGGGTGAGCGGTGAATGCCGTGGGGAGCCTAGTGTGAGGGTTGGCAGAGGTGGTGGCTGGGGATGTAGGTGGTCCTGGGAATAAACAACTCTTCAGAGTGTTTGGGATGTGACATCACCTTATGTCATGGGCCAATTGTATATTGAAAAATAGTGACTTATTATTTATAATATTGGTAATTTAGTATATTTGTGGTAGCGAATGTGATAACCTAGTTTTCCCTTTCTTTACTACTCAGCCTTAAAATTAAAACTATAAAATGGGGAAAAGTTTACTAATTTAACATACTTTTGTTTTTAGAATGAGTTTGAATCATAACTATTGGACTATTTATTAGGCACCATATTTTGGTTTTGGTCGTGGCGGGTTGGGTTCGGTGGTTGGGTTGGCTCGGCAGCTCAGGGCGTGTTCACTGCATACTTGCCACGGCTTCCCTGGCGGAGCTCCCGACCGCTCCCGCCCTCTCCCGCGAGCGCCTCTCGGTGCGGGCGCCAGAGCCTGCAGCTAAAGGGGGAGCCTTCTGAGGATAAATACCGTGACTTGGGCTTCCGTGTAGCCCATCATCTGGAATAGTAGACACAGTAATGAAATTACTGTGGTAGTAGCTTTCATAATGATAAAATAATTTTATTTAAGAAAAACACCTAGGTAGAGATATTGGCTACATTATTTACAGAATAATTAAAAACTATCAGGCAGTGATGTACATCCCCAGTTAGCCGGTAAAGCCATAATAGATTCTGAATGAATTGTTTTCTGCCTGGGCATTCGGATCTGGATGACGCATGATTCTGGAGGTTCTGGAAGTGTTACGTCACAGATACATACAGTAGTCCCCCTTACCTGCCGTCTCGGTTACCCGCGGTCGCCACAGGCCGAAAATATTCAATGGAAGACACCAGAAGTGAACCGGCCGTAAGCTTCCCATCGCGCACTGTCCGGTGGAGCCTGTGCTGTCCTGCTCCGACCCGCGCGGGGCCTGAGGCCTCCTGTGTCGGTCAGGCCCACACCAGGCACGCTGCCTGCCCTTCAGTCGCTCACAGCTGTAGTTGTTTTCCTCTTATCAGTTAGTGTTGTTCATCCCTTAGTGTGCCCGATTTATTAATTATGCCTTATCATAGGTACATATGTATAAGAAAAGCCAGTGTATGTGGAATTTGACGCTGTCCGTGGTTTCACATCCGCTGCAGGGCGAGGGTGTTGAAACATATTGCCTGTGGATATGGGAGGACTGCTGTATTTCCAGTAATTGTTCAAGCAGAACATGAACAGATTTAGTGTACGTACATCAAGTGTGAACTTTGAGTTCAGAAGCGGCCCCAGGAACTTCCAGGTTAAGAGTGTGCGTGAGCTCCAGCCCCCTGGACCTGAGCACACTCCTCCGCGCGTTTCGGAAGCGTCTGTGCTGAGCGTTGTCTGTCTGGATTGCAGATCTGGGACATCGGAGGACAGCCGCGGTTCCGGAGCATGTGGGAGCGGTACTGCCGGGGCGTCAATGCCATCGTGTAAGCTCTTCCGCAGCAGTCAGTGCAGGGCTGGGGGGCGGCTTTTACTGTTTCCAAAGGCTCGTCCTTTTATCTTTGGCAGTGACAGTCTTTCTTGGGTTTCCTTAGTGTAACTCATTGCATGAGACTTTATCGTAGAATGAGAGTTTTATCTGTGCCCTTTGTTTATGCAGCTCTGAGCTAGGGGACGTAAATGTGTTACTGTAATGTATCAGCTCCTAAGAATGGTCTTACTTAAAACTATTTTGGGTGATGATCTTATCTTTATCTAGGGTTTTATTCTGATTAACAATTTCAATAGTGTGACTCTTAAAAATGTTTCGTAATTAATTGTGATCATCAAAGATGACGGCACACTGAGATCACTTTGTTTTATTTTAAGTTACATGATAGATGCTGCAGATCGTGAAAAGATAGAAGCCTCGCAAAATGAACTACATAACCTTCTAGATAAACCCCAGTTACAAGGAATTCCAGTAAGTACAGAGTGCTTGTTCTTTTACAGTATGTATAATATCTGTAATTTATCGTATTACTAAAACTAAATGATAGTGTGTGATAGCGTGTGATAGTATACCATCACACTGATTGTGTTCGCTGTCAGTGGAAGGCCGTCTGTTTTGAAGCCTGGAGGGCTGACGCTGCCTGCACGCCTGCCGTGCCGTGCCGTGCCGTGGACGCTGTGCTATTTCTGCCCCTGTCCGCCAGCCCTTTGCTAAGCTGTGTGCAGCAGGGCCGCGCGCCGCGCTGGGGCAGTGGGCGACACGGCGCATCGTGGAGCCGGTGGTCCAGTGGGAGCGGGGGGCCTGAAGCCCTGGACGGGTGGCACGCAGATCAGTGCTGCGTGGGAGGGGAGCCTGGGCTGCGAGAGTCGTTGGCTGGGGGCCGGTGGGGGGGCTGGAGGGGAGCAGGGAGACCGAGAAGGAGGCGGTGCCCCAGCTGAGGCGGGAGCGCTGTGTGGAGGGAGAGCGGCCCAGATGGAGGAGGCTCCTTGGCAGGAGGAAGTGGGGCCGGAGGGGAGGCACAGGACAGAGGGCAGGGGGCGAGCCACGCAGCTCTGGGGGCTCTGGAGGGGGCCGCTGAGTCAGCGAGACTGGGCGGGAAACTGCTGCAGTGTTTTAAGCAACTGGATGTATTGTTTAAATCATGAGTTCAGTGTAAGAGTAGATTGCAGGAGCACAAGACAGTATTAGAAACTGTTGACGTTGTCCTGACCCATTGCAGCAGCACAGACGAAGATGGCGGGAGACAGGATGGTGAAACAGGAACAGGTGCTAGCGACGTTCAGGAACACGCCCCTCCGGCCGGGCGTGGGTGGGAAGGCAGGTGTCGGGGGCAGTCCCTCGTTCCTGGCTTGCGTGCTGAGGTGGAAGGCGTGCTGGCCAAGGGCCCAGCTCCGGCCTCCCAACAAGCGCAGGGGAGTCAGGCACTCGGGTGTGTCCCCTCAGCTGATCCTCACAACAGGGAGTCGGGGGTGGTGTTCCTCCTCTGTCACAGGTGTTGCTCAGGCCACGTGGCCCCCAGTCTGTCGCTCAGCCAGGTTTTGAATCCATGTCTGATTTTTTCTTCTCCATTAAAAGCTAGTCTGGGGACCACGAGCGGGAGTCGGTCTTGGGCGGGCGCTGGCAGGCCCCTCGTTAGAACGGACAGGGTGCTGCGCTCGCGTCGGAACGGGTCTGCCCCGCCCGCTTTCCTGCGTTCCTGGCTCTGCAGTCGGTGTGTGTGGGCCCCGGGTTCTTGTCCGGGCTGTGGCAGACGGGAAGCCACAGCTGGGGGAGAACTACCTACAAAGCAAGTAGCTTTCCTGGGGGGCAGGGTCCGGAGGTGGGAGGTTCCTGAATGTGGAAGAGGGCTAAGGTGCCAGCCCAGCACCAACAGCTGATTGCAGACGCATACGGTGTAGTATCAGGAACTCGGGCAGGACGTGGCAGGGCGGCTAGAGCCCGTCCTGTGCGCCGGCAGGTGGCGGGCCCTGGCCCTGGGTGGGCTGCGCACGGGAGGCCGTGGTGGGCCGGGGGGTGGGGGGGTGGCGTCTGTCTCTCATCAGTGTTTCTCTCTCCCCCCACCCCCTCTCAAATCAGTCAATTAAAAGAGATAGCAGAACACACACCATAGACCTAGAATAGTTTGAGTAGAAGTTGGCAGCCACATACTGGTTAAAGGGCATCTACGTGGAAGAAATCAAAAGTGAATGCTAATTTGATGAAATGAGGTCAACCACCAGTTACACAAAAATGCTTTAACATTGTGCCTTGTGGCAACATTCTTTTTTTTTTTTTAATTTTATTTATTTTTAGAGGGGAAGGGACTGAGAAAGAAAGGGAGAGAAACATCAATCAGCTGCCTCTCATACGTGCCCCAGCAGGGGACCTGGCCCGAAGCCCAGGCATGTGCCCTGATGGGAATCAAGCGTGTGACCTTTCGGTTTGCGGGATGACGCCCAGCCCCCTGAGCCACACCAGCCAGGGCAGCCTTCTCATTTGAACATCTACACTGATGAATATGATATGCTTCTGGGACATGCTCTCATGTTATGTTTACTCTTAATATCTTTTCTTTTTAAAGGTGCTAGTCCTTGGAAACAAGAGAGATCTTCCTAATGCCTTGGATGAGAAACAACTCATTGAAAAAATGTACGTCTTTGAATGAATGATGGGTTGTTTTTTTTTTTTAATCGGTTCTGAATGTGCTATTTCGCCCACCCCTTTGTTCCGCGTCGTGATGCAGCGCATGAGCCAGGGCTGGCCTGGCCATGCTTTTAGGTGGACAGACTCAGCCCGTGGAGGAGGGAGCAATGAAACAGCCCCTTCAGCTCAGTAACGAAAATGCAAGTAACACTGAGCAAAGAATGACAAATGAAACAGCTATTTTCAACACAGACTTACCCTCTTCATTCTGCTTCTTACAGGAACCTGTCTGCTATTCAGGATAGAGAAATCTGCTGCTATTCAATTTCTTGCAAAGAAAAGGATAATATAGGTAAGAAATGACAGGTGTTTTGGAAGGAAGGGCTGTCACTGGAGGTTTCTGTCTATTCCCCCATTTCTGTCTAAGTGACCTCCTGCTCAGAGTGCGGCTGCTTTTGCCCGAGGGAGAAGAGTAGCCGGCACACCCTCCAGCCTCCGCGCTGCACCCTGAATCTGGTCTGCGCTGCGTCAAGAAGCAGATGAAGTAGAGGCGCGAAGTTAAGCAGACGGGATATCAGTTTATGGTGTTACTTTTCACAGAGCTGGTGTCCAGCTGTGCTTTATAACAGAGTTACATTCTTGAAATAAGGCCTTACAAAAATTGGTCCGTAGGTACTGTAACAACTTTTAATCTATGGAGCCAGTATATTACTAAACTGTGTTATCACTCTGTTGGAGAAAGAAACCCCAAAATACCTTTTACCTACTCAACGTCTGCCCAGACGCCCTAGGACTGCCATAGCAAAGTGCCACAAACTGGGCGGCGTGGAACAGTGCGTTCTCTCAAGGGCAGGAGGCCGGGTGTCCAAGATGGAGGTGCAGGCCGGGGCCCAGGGAGGGGCCTCACCTCCCCTACGTCCTGGGCTCACCCGGGCCCACGCGCACGTCATGAGGGTCTGCCTCCAGCCTCCCGTGGCCACCGCCTCTGCACCTACCTCCGCATGTCTGTCTGCTCTTCTCACGAGGACACACCACTGGGTTAGGGCCCAGCTGGGTCAGCCTGGCCTCAACTGAAACTGGTTACCTCTGCAAAGACCCTGTTTCCAAGTAAACCCTAAGGTGCCAGGTGGACGTGAAGTTCTAGGGGACACTGTTCAGTCCAGAGTCCTTGGAGAATAAGTATGTAGGGCTCAATTTTCATCTCTTAACTAAAAAATAGCTAAGGGATTGTTTAATAAGCAAAAGTGTACTGAAATAAAGTCCCATGAATAGTGCCAAAATAGTGCGCTTTAAAGATATTCTGCTATTTTTCCTTTATCCCTCATTTCAATATTGGTTCTCATCATACTTCACTTTTTCCCCCAAGCCACTTCCAGTCTGTATCTCAGCTCCTTCCTCAGCCTCCTAAACATGAGCTCAGAGTGTTGATAGTTTTTCTGGCTGATGCTGGGCTTCCTTGAAAGACCGTGCAGAGCAATCCGAGCCCGGTGCTTTGCCAGTGGACAAGTTCGCCTCTACTAAATGGGTAGAGTAAGTGGCTTGTTACATTGGAGCTACATCCAGGTAATTTGAGAACAGACTATTCAAGTATTTAAGTTGACACAGAGTTGACTTTTAATTTTTTTTCCCCTATGCGGGGGGACACTCTTGTCAAATTTTAACTTGCGCCTCCAAGAGAGCACGTGCTTACGCAGCAGCAGGTCCCAGCAAGGGCTCCACCGGAGAGGGCTGGCCATGCCTCGAGATGTGTTTGGGCTGCCACGTGAAGAAGGTGATTCTGGCGTCTAGTGACAGGGACCAGAGATGTGATGCTGTGAGCGCCCAGCAGACCCCACAGCAAACTCCCGTCCAGCCTCAAAGGTCGGGGACGAGGCTGAGAAGCCCTGGTCCGCGGCAGCCTCACCTTCCACACAGTGTGCTCTTTTGTAAGCCCAGGCTTCCCGCGTGTTTACTGCTTCCTGAAATAGAGGGGGCATTTTTGAAATGAAAAAAAAAATGCTTTGTTTTATCAGCCATGATGAACTAGCCAGAGACTCCCTGAAGAGAGTCTCCTGGGCTCGTGTGTGCGGCGCAGGCGGGGAGCTGGCGAGGACCCCCCCCGCCCCCGCCCCCACCCCACGAGCTGTGCGGCTCCGCAGCCAGCGGAGCCCCAGGGAGGCAGCTGCGCTCTCCACTAGACTCAAGCCAAGGAGCCCGTGAGTCGGCGTGTCTGCTTTTTGGAAGCAGAGCTACAACGAACAGCCAAGTCGCTTAGACTTCTTGGGTCTTCAAGTCAGAACATTCCTCTTAATTTTAGCTTTTATGGCATATTTTAGTATCAAATTTATCAGTTTACTAAATTGCTCCCAAAAGTGCACATGATCTCGCCTCTTGCCCTTCCAGTTCCCTAACGTGGCACAGGAAGCACTTCCCTGGCCCTGTGTCCTTAGACCACACACAGAACAGGTCACTTCCGGGAGGAGGGTCTTTGCCAAGACGGCTGAGCTGCAGCCCTTACTGTTGTGGAAGATGGCAGTCTTACTTCCTGTCTGCCTTTCTATCCGTTCTTAAGGATCCCTTTGTCCAGGGTCCACGAGATTTTTTTTCTTTTAAGTGAGTTTCTGCAGTGCCTGACCCTGGTCGGCTCGCTTTCAGCTTCCCCTTTCTCCCCGCTGAGTTCAGATGAGTGCGGCTCTGCCCCTGGCACACGGTCGGCCGCGCTGGCTCCCACCCGCCCCTCGGCTGTGCTGGGCAGTGCGGCTGTGCTGGGCAGTGCGCGCGTACAGCCTCTGATGCGAGTGAGGCGGGGACCTGCGCGAGGGGGCTCGCCCTCGTCCTCAGGGGCGGGGCGGGGCGGGGCGCTGCTCTGACAGGTGCCCGCACCCACGTCGCCCGGCCGGTGCGCCTGGACAAACTCGGGCAGCAGTTCAGTGTTCTGGTGCAGCTGATGGATCTTCTCAGCCTGAGGGCTTTTCCTGGCTGATCTCGGAGGCCATCTTCTCGGGCCACCTGTGGGGCATTTCCCGCGGGTCCCCCTCTCTTCTGCAGACCTGCCTGTCGGCACCTTTGTGACTGTTGCCTTCTGCATGCACCTCAGGCTTGACGTGCCTACGGCTGAACTCTTAAATCTTTTTTTCAAGCCTCCTCTTCCTTCGTCACCGAGTCACTCAGCAGCTCTGTGACACAGTCATTGAGACCAGAAGGTCCTTTCCCACCCACCGCACTTGATCAGTCACCAGCGCCTGTCATCCTGCATCTTAATGGCGTTGCCCGCTGGCCCCCTCCACGCCCCCACGGCACTCAACTGGCTTCGGGCCCTTGTCACCGCTCCCGCTCTGTCCCCGTCAGTAGTCTCTAGACTGGCGGCCCTCCAGGTGCCTCTGCCGCCGCTTTTGATCTTACTGAATAAACTGGTACAGTTTCCCTGCTGGAAATTCTCCAATAACTTGTTGACTTGAGAATAAAATCCAAATTCCCTAGCACCTTACAGTGGCATACAAGGTTCCTGGCTCCTTAGCCTTGCAGTTCTCAGCTGAGGACAGTTTTGCTCACCAGGGGACATTTGGCAACGTCTGGAGATAGCACTGGACGTGACAGCTGAGGGAGGATGGCGGTGATGGCATGTGGTGTAAAGGTCATGGGTGCCGCACAGTTCCCCGCTGTGCACAGGAGGGCGGCCTCCTCCCTGCCCAGCCAAGAGTTAACCAGCCCCAGACGGCAGAAGGGTCCATGGGAACCCCTGCTCCAGCCTCAGCAGTGAGTGGCGCCCCTCACTGCCCCTCCGCTTCAGCCGCGTCGGGACACTGACAGTCCACCCAGACCTCCGCGCGGCTCCTTCCGCCCAGCATTCTGGGGGTGGCACCCAGCCCCCCCGTGAACACGGGTGTGTTCCCGGCCATGGTACCAGCAGCGCACCCAGGGCAGAGGGTCTGCATGTCTGGCTCTTCGCGTGCCATGCCCAGTCTCGTCGGCAGGCCGTGAATTTACGAACGAGTGCGAGGTGGCACAGCATGCTCCGCACAGCCGCACTCTTAAGTGTCTCTGGCCATCACTCCGCGGGTGGCCCCGGGAGACCTGGGTGGCGGGACAGGCGGGCCCCACGTGCTGTGAGTTAGCTGCGTTTTAAGTGTTCTCTCTGATGTTCAGTTTTTGGACTTCGATATCTTAATGCCTTTTTTTCCCTCCATCTTTAGATATCACACTTCAGTGGCTTATTCAACACTCAAAATCCAGAAGAAGCTGAAAAGCATCTCCTGAAGTCTTCCAGTCCTTCCTGGCTGTAACCCTGCAATTACTGTCCGTTCCTCTGAAGTACTTCCCAGAACACGGTCCTTCCTACACCCAAGACATTGCCTTTTTCAGAGTTTATTTCTCATGTGCACTGCTGAAGATGTGTGTACCTAACCCTTCATAAAGAGTCAGCTAGCGTCGTCATGGTAGTCAGCACACACACAAAGGCTTCTTACACATACTTGTCTTAAACAGTGTGTAGAGCTTTTTTTAAAAAAAAAACATGACTTTTGACCATCTTAAATCAAGAAAATTGCATATTTCTGTTCTGGTCTTTCTGGGCCAGATTTTTATATTGGTTTTTGGTAAACGTCTGTCTATGGTATTTCATTATAGAGTCTAGTAGCTTAACACTGGTACTGACTTGATACAGCATGAAGTTTTTAGTGCCACACACAGTATTTAGAGAACCTTTAGCTGAGTCGTGTGGGGTATAAACCTAATGTTTCCATCACCCAGCAATGCATGTGAAATGTCTAATTACGCCTTAGGAATTTTAAAGACGGCCTGCAAGGAGTGAGCAGAGGCGCCAGATCAGTGTTGTTGGTTCTTTACATGGGTGAGACCTTACGTGATGAAGTTTTAAAACCTGCTGCCTTCTGAGACTTCTTCATCACCGTAGAGCAGCCGGGACATGGGAGGAGCTGAGTAGGGCGTGCTGTTTTATATCTGTCCAGACCATCACTTCTCTATTTTTTCTTTTTCTTCTTCTCCTTTTTTTTTTGTTTTGTTTTGCTGGTTCAACACACTTTTTTAAGGAGTTGGAAATTGAAGAATTCCTCAAAAGCTTTCATGAATTTAGAGCATTCCGGCCAATATAATAAAACGTGTTAAGAATGTCAGACTTGGTTCTTTCTATCTCCAATCATTTGTATCGGTGCAGCTGCACGACACTCTTAACTCCTGACTTTTTATATCCAGCCATAAAGTTGACTCTCAGCACAACAGATACTTAACACAGAAAAAATTCTTTTCTCTCTTACTGACATAAAGTTTGGCACCCTTTTGCTTGGTGCCATTAGACATCTTGATTATCGTGACAACTCTAGACCTGCCTGCTTTACCGAATGTGATCCCGCAGTGTGTCTGCAGGTTGGGGCAGAGTCAGTGGTACACAGAGCTGAGGGTCTGCGGCTGTGGGCCGCTGACGCCTGTGAGACGGAGATGGCAAAGCAGCCGAGCCTGCTCTGTAGTCGAGTGGCCTCCATGCCCGTGACGGGACGCGCTCCTGCCGGGCCACCGTAAGCTGTGGCTCACGTTGGCCAGGGCAGTAGGCGAGAGCGTGGCTTTCCCGCTTCCGGGTGGCCTCCTACCCCCAGGTTTTGATCCTTTGGTCCAGCAGCACTCGTGTGGCCTGTGCTGCACGCTCAGCGTGCGGTCAGCAGCGAGTCCTTCGCGAGCACCCGCTTCCACGCACAGGCGGCCGCGGCCTCGGCGCTGGTCTGCACGGAGGACTGCGCTCTGCTGCACGGACCCTGCTTCTTGTTCTCCAGCCACATTTTTATGAGTAGAATCGCAGCTTTTAAAATTCTGTTCTTATTTTTGAAGCATGTTACATACTCCCTGATGGGGGCGGATGGTTCTGTAAATCAAGGGATAGTTAAACTTGCTGCTGTGGTTCAGCACCATGAGTGGTCACTGTGAACCAGGACAAAGAATGTGGCAATTTGCTTGTGCCTAAAAGGAGGAATCGGAACTGGAACGTGTGACTGTAGGGACTGCATAGGTCCGTGAGTCGACCTGTAGCTCGACCTTAACGTGTTTGTATGTCCGTTGCTTTCAGCATTTCAAGACATCCAAACACCGCTACCGCCATTTTCCTGTGCGTTTAACCTCTGCATGTGAAAACTTCACAGTTACTGAACTTTGTAAATACATACGTGAATTTTTTATTTAGGTGGATGCATTTTTCGTCTGTTTACTGCTCTTCTCAGCTTTATTCAATAAACTTGCATTTTGAGGGTTGTATTTGACAGTTTTAACTTGAAACGTGTGTGTCGTGGTGGAAGGCGTGTGCTTCCCGGGGAGAGGAGGAAGAGCGTTCCTATGAGCAGTGTCCACAGACCGTGGGCGCGGGAGACACCGGCTCAGCTCGCAGAGGGCGGGGTCCGGGCTAGTGGAAGAAGAAATAAACTTTTAAGATATCCATGTGATTGATACTGTGATTTTTTTTTTTTCAGGGTGGGTACCGTAGGTGCTACTGCTTGTAAACTCTCATGATTGACCAAATCGAGGACTTCTGAAGTTGCAAGAGCTAGTTCAGCATTTTATATCCATTTTTGTTTCCAAAATCATACCAGAACTCTGCTGGTAAACTGAAATTGCAAGCCATGCCTACATCAGTTCCAGAAAGAACAGATTTAAATGTTAAACTTAGTGGTTTTCCCCCAACGGGACATTTCTAAAGAAGACCATTTGGCCTGTTTCGCTCATTTTTGCCCTTTTGCACTATAAAAGTGAACATTGACCTCATCAGCTCTTTGAGAAGTGAAGGTACTTGTTTTCACTCAGAGAGGTTCAGCTTGGCGTTTTCTTTCTGTCCGAGCTGTGCGCCTGGCGAGCTGGGCGCGGGGCTTTGCGTCCTGGGACAGACGCCCTCAGCCGGCAGGTCACGGTCCTGTCCTGGAGTTGGTGGGGTGTTGAGTCGAGCGCTCAGTTGAGCGCTGTTCTCCCCGCCCTCCCATCCAAGCAACTCTTGAAGCGGGTGGGGGGAGCAGGGTGTAGAGTTAGCTTACTTCCCCCTTGATGCTCAGCTTATTAGAGTTCTTACTGAGGACTCCAGCTGTGAAAATGGAGACCTCTGGGATGGGTCCGCTTGACTCTGTCAGGTGAGCTGACTGTAGGATGGGGCCCCTTCGGTGAGCGCTCGTTGTTTTGGCTGAGGGGGTCGTTGCCCATGTGTTCGTTCTCCACGTGGGACAGGGTCCCACTAGGACCCCGCAGATTCGGCCATTCCAGCCCCAGCAGGTCTGGCGCGCTGCGACTGGAGTGGATGTTCAGATGCGCCCTGGCCAGCACCAAAACTGGGACGTCCCGGGGGCCCAACAGCTGGCTTCAAATTTGCGGTGCCAGGGAAACCGCTGTGTTTGGGATTTGAAATGTTTTTGTTTTGTTACAAACTTCAAAGGTGGTGACCTCAATGCCTTGAGTCCTCGGTGAAGATACTGAAAAGGGGCACCGGAGAGCAACACCTGCCTTGCCCACTTCCCTTACGGGAACGGCCGGCCCTACCACTGCGCGCAGACCGCCGCAGGTGCTTCCTGTGGACCCTTAAACAGCCGCCGCGTGCTAGCTCTAAAACTCAGCGGTCAATCAAAACAGGCGCTTTTGTAATGGCTTCCTCTTGGACGCTCCTGGGGAAGCAGAGGCGAGCAGGTCTCTGATGCAAAGCCTGGGGAGGCTCTTCAGCCTGAGCCACAGCTGCACCTCCCTGTCCCAGTCACTGCCGCCCCCCCCCTCCCCAATCTTTGGTAAGATCTCCAGGCAGCGGTGCTTTGAGTAATTCAGGCTTCCCAGCAGGATGGTGAGCCGGGGAGAATACCACAGCCTCGGGTTTCACTGGGGCTTTCATAAAAGGAAGGGACGTCCTGGAAACCAGCTGCCGATGGAGAATGTTACCGTGGCTTGGCTCTGCCCATGGGCGTTGAGAGACCGGCCGCTTTTCTTGTGAAAACCGCTTGTGAGCCTCTGACCACCTCTGGCCCCGCAGTTTCCCATTTGTAACATGACAAGCACTGGGTTTCTAATCCATACCTGAGTAATTTCTCCCACTAACTGGCTGTGGTCTGGCAGCCTAGAGATGTGGACGCTGGTGAGAGAGAGATGAAAATGCCCACTTATCCTTGTAAATATTGTTGCATGTTTCTCCCACTTGAAAATATCCCAGAACACAAATATTTAAGGGCTGGAGATCACAGGCATTTTGCAAAATGATAACAGTAACATCATCTTGCTTTTGAAGAAAATGCTACAAGCAGAGCGTCTTATATTTTAAAAGCCATTTAAAAATGCTAAAGCAGCCCTGGCTGGTGTGGCTCAGTGCATTGAGCACTGGCCTGCAAACCAAAGGGTCACCAGTTCAATTCCGAGTCAGGGCACAGGCCTGGGCTGTGGGCCAGGTCCCCAGTAGGGGGTGTGGGGAGAGGCAACCACACATTGATGTTTCCCTCTCTCCCTCCTTTCCCCTCTCTCTGAAAATACGTAAAGTCTTAAAAATAAAAAGTTAAAGCAGAACTATGTACTGGTGTATGGACAAATATTTACCAATTTGGGCTTAAGTGGTTTAGAGCTAATGTTGAACATTTTATAGCTGCTGCGTTGCTAGTCTGCCAGAATTCATTTGGGGCTTGGAGAAACCTCGAGCGTTGGTTAGAAGCTACTTCCTTTGACAGTAAAGAAGACAGAGTTTGGGGGGGGCCACAAAGCCAACAGTGTTCGCTGTTGAACGTGGCAAGGAGAACACGAAGGATTGCTAATTACACCCTCTCCTCCCGCCAGCTCTTCTGCACCCCGCCAAGGGGCCGTAGACCCTGAGCCCAGGAGGTCTGTGTCCCACAGCACGTTCCGCCGTGCCTACGCTTTGAGAGCCTGTCCTTTCTCGCTGCCCATCATGTGAATGAAGTATCTCCTGCTTCTGCTGGCGGCGGCCTGAGGGCCGGGACTTGCCGTCGTTTGCCATGGCAGCGCCGGCTCGCTGCGCCCTGGAAAGTCGGGATCTGCACGGCTCCCACTTCCTCCGGACGCCTCAGGAACCTAAGGGCACACAGACAGGCCGGTCGTCAACGTCAGTCCTCAGTGGGCAGTGGCTGCTGCTGATTCCGGGGGACAGCTTGCCACTGTCTTTGGCAGCGGGGGGAGTGATGTTTTTTTTTTTATTATTTTTAAAGGGGAAGGGAGGGAGAGAAACATCAATGTGGTTGCCTCTCACGCATCCCCTCCTGGGGACCTGGCGCCGCACCCCAGGCCTGTGCCCCAAACGGGAATTGAACCTGCAACCCCTTGGTTCACAGGCCGGTGCGCAATCCACTGAGCCCCGCCCGCTGGGGCTACAACCTCTTACGTTGTAAGCAGCACTGCAGCGGGTCGTGGCGTGGTGTGCAGCCGTCCACAGAAGCATGGCCGGGTTAGAGGGTGAGCGTGCTCATCCTGACCGTGAGTGCCGCCACGCGTCCTCCACAGGCATGCCGGCTTGTATTCGGACCAGCCTCTGACCCCGGGATCCCACCAACCCTGCGTTGGCAGACCTAAAGGTTTCTGCCCACCCAGTAGGAGGGAACGGTAATACACGATTCAGTCTGAAACCAAATGTGCAATTTAGCGCTCTTACCGAGCTGTGGAAAAATGGTACCGTAATTCTAGAGTTGGATCGTCACCAAATTAATAGTGGGGTTATAGGGAACCCCCCCTCTTTTATTAATTTTTTGTTTAAGTCTATCACCCCCTTTTTAAAAAGCAAGCGCATATTGCTTCAGAAAGACACAATAACGAGTTTTAAAAGCCATCATCACATAATTTGAGTTTTTTACAACATTGCTTTGGATAACAAATTATTTCTAAATTCTTAGAGTAGGAAAATTCCTCCTTTTTAAAAAAAAAAATTATTTACTTTTAGAGAGAGGGGAAGGGAGGGAGAAGGGGGGGAGGAACAGCAATGTGGGAAGGATGCATAGATCAGTTGCCCCCAACTGGGGACCTGGCCCACAACCCCAGCATGTGCCCTGACTGGGAATTGAACCAGCGACCTTTCGGTTCACAGGCCGGCGCCCAATCCACTGAGCCACATCAGCCACGGCCTTCTCCTTTTAATAGCCTGTTTTAACCCTGATATTTGATACATGCTCTGAGACCCGTGGTAGGGGCCGAGCCTTCCTCTGGCTTTGCTGTTCTAAGGACCTAGAGCACCGATTCACGCGCCTGGACTCGCGAGACTGGTTCTGAAAACGGGAGTGTCCCCATTTCCGTACAGCGGAGGGCATCTCAGAGGTGCTGCAACCCATACTCGCCAGTTCACCTCCTTCAGCAAAGAGGGAGCTTGAACTCGGATCACTTGGGATAGGACCCCACACCACAGAGATTTAGGACAGTGATGTGTCCCAGCTGGAATCGGTTGAGTTAAATAGAACTGGAATTAGACTAGAAGACGCAGAGCTTTTTTCCGCTGTTCTTGGACCATGGAGTTTTAGCCCTTGTCCTATTTTACACTGTCCTTAAGCCCATCCCCCGCCCACCCCCACCCCCTGCAAACAGTGCTTTGAAAATAAGAGGGGCTCCGTGTAATTCATCCAACACCTCAGGGGTATCTGGACCAGGTGCTCTGACGAGACTCTGCCCTTGAGTTCACAGAGCTGAACGGTCGTGGCCATTGGCTCACTAGGTACGTGGTCCCATCGTGGGTGCACTCTTTACGCTAAGTAATTTCAGCCCTACAACCGGCATGCACTGCAAGTGCCGGTCCTGGCACCCTTGTTTTAGGGATGAGCAAACAGGTCCAGAGAGCTTCTCCAGGTCACTCAGAGGGCAGAGCTAGGTCTGAACACCCCTGGCAATCACACTTCCGAGTCTGGGTTTTGGGGCTATCATCTTTTTGGCACCCCCCCAGCCCAGGTAAAGCCATTTTACCATAGTGCATTTCAGTTTCATGGAAGTTTTTTTAAACCTTATTATCTGTCCCTAGATGTTCTTGTGAGATTATGTGCAGGAAAACCTATCACAAAACAAGCTGAGTTCCTTAAAAGAATTGATTTTTCAGGAAGTCGGGTTGTCTGATTAGATATGGGGGCTGTACCAATCTTATCAGGCACGTTTACCTTGAAGGGAGTTCTAGGTTAACCTAAAGGGCTAGCACAAGGTACTCCATTTTTATTTGGTTCAGGTTTTTTGTTTTTTTAGGAAGGCACAGTCTTTTTTAAAAAAATACTTATTTTTAGGGGAAGAGGGGGAGAAAAGAGAGGGAGAGAAACATCCATGTATAGTTGCATTTCACACACCCCCTGCTGGGGACCCAGCCTGCCACCCAGGCATGTGACCTGCCTAGGAATTGAACCAGCCATCCTTTGGTTTGCAGGTGGGTACTCAGTCCACTGAGTCACACCAGCCAGGGCCATGTGGTTCAGTTGAATTCAGGTGGGAAGCACTGTTCTGACCCCAGCCTCTGAGTCAGGCTGCACCCTGCAGAGCAGTGATGTCAAAGGTGTCGCCCAGGGAGTGGTTGGGAAGAGCAGCTAGACCAGGCCGTCTGCCTTGGGGGCCAGCTAGTAGTCAGTTTCCCGGGAACCCTGTGGGACCTGGGCAGTAGCTCTTTTTCTGCCAAGAGCCAATTAGCTCTGAGGACTTGAGCTGCCCACGTGATTTCTTCCCTTACGGCATGCAGAATAGGCCTTACAAGGTTTTCTGTGAAGAGTAAATGAAAACACAAGTGAAATATTTTGGAAACCACAGGATGTGTACAATTGGCAGCTATTGCCGATTTTACCATCAAAAGCATCTTTCCCAATTTGGGTAATTTGGGGTTATGAAAAGAGATTTGTTTTCACTAGACCTTGTGCTGTAACTCAATGTTTCTTTGGGTCCCCTCCCAGTCTGCATTACGCCTCCCTGGTCTGGCAGAGCCCCGTGAGAGTGTGATGAGTGTCCCGCAGGAGGACTCCGCCGCCCCCTTAACCGCTCCCCGGTCACTCAGCCAGTCTCTGACGTGGGCCCCCCCACAGGCCTCGCTTCCCAAGCTTCTCAGGAACCTGGCATAACAGGCACATGGTCTAAATTGACTGAGCACAAACCTTAGCAGACATCACCAAAGGCAGCCAACAAACGAAAACAAAATCCTGTGTGGAATGTTTACCTAAAAGCCACTGCCCTTCAGGGTGAGGGGTAGAGTGATCTGATCGGGAATCTAGCCCACGCCTCAAAGGCTGGGCTCCTGCGGCGGTGCACGGGAGAGAGAAGGGCAAGTGGGAGGCGCGGGAGCGGCCCTGGTGCCATGGATCTGGGAGCGCTCATTCGGGGGCGGTACCAGTCTTGACTCCTCCAGCCCCCGCCCCCCCGCTCCTGTTTGGAGACCGAATTTCGAGACAAAGGCAACAACATAACTCAGTATTTCCTGAAATTGCCAGATGCCAAGAATCGCCCAAGAGCACTTGTTAACACATATTTCCAGGAGCCTCCGTCGGAGTTTGATTGGCCCGGGACCGGACCTGGGAACATGTATTTTACAATATATGAGAGCTTCTTACAAATTAGAGCGTTCTAATTAAAAGAGCACAATTCAGGATACCATTGTGCGCAATCTGGAGCTAAATGGTAGTATCCTGCCCCCATTATGAACAGGCAAGTTAAAAACCCTGCCCTTCTGGGGGAAAAGGTGACGGGATTAAGAAATAGGAACCGGTAGATACAAAATACGGGCATGTGAAGTAGAGCATAGGAAATACAGGCAATATTGTAATAACTACGTATGGTGTCAGATGGAAATATCGGGGCGGGGACGCCTTATAAAGTATATGACTGTCTAACCACACCATCCTGATGCTGTACACCTGGAAGTAACATAAAATAATATCAAAAGTCAACTGCAATTGAAAAAAATTTTTTAACCTCTGCCCTCGCTATGCAAAGTAGCTCCTTCTACACAGATGTGTCCCCGTCCCTCCTCTTTCCCTACGTATTTTAACTGTCACCACCCCTGACCTACAGCTGGAGAGGCTCTGCCCGTCCCGGCTCCGCCCGGCGGGTCCGGGCCACGTCTGTGTTCCGCGACCCGCGGGCGCTCCCGTGCCGCGCTCCCATTGGCTGGAAGTTCCGTCGCCCGGAGCCTGAGCGGCCTCTACTCGCCACGCCAGCCCGTCGGGACTCCGGACCGCCCAGGGGTGGAGCCAAGTGCGGGGGCGTGGCCCTGCCGGGCGTGGCCTAGGGCGGAGCGGGCGGGCTTGCGGACGTCCGGGCGGCCTATGGCGCGGGAGGCAGAGCGCCGCGCCCCTCGAGGCTGGGGGGCCGGGCCAATCCCGGGCGGCCGGGCGGGCGAACGCGAGGCCTGGCGGGCCAGGCCGGAGGGCCCGGGGGCGGGAGACAATGGGCCGGTTCCTGGTGCGTCAGCCCGGAGTTCCTTAAAGGGGAAGCAAGCGAGGCGGCGGGCGGCGCGGGTGCGGCGGCGGGAGGCCCCGCGCGCTGGGAGGATGCCCGCGGCGTCCGCGCGACCATGCAATGGCGAGCGCTCGTCCTGGGGCTGCTGCTCCTGCGACTCGGCCTCCACGGTGCGCTGTGGCTCGTCTTCGGGCTGGGGCCCAGCATGGGCTTCTACCAGCGCTTCCCTCTCAGCTTCGGCTTCCAGCGCCTGACGGGCCCCGACGGCCCCGCGTCTCCCGCCCCTGGGCTCGGGACGCCCGAGGGGCCGACGGGGCCGTCGTGGCTGCAGCCGCCGGGGCCCGGGGCGGCGGCGGGGCGGCAGCGGGCGCCGCGGCGGCCCCGGCCGGGCGTGTGCGGCCCGGCGCACTGGGGCGACGTCCTGGGCGGCCGGGGCCGCGGCCCGGACGAGTACGAGCGGCGCTACAGCGGCGCCTTCCCGCCGCAGCTGCGCGCCCAGATGCGCGACCTGGCGCGGGGCATGTTCGTCTTCGGCTACGACAACTACATGGCGCACGCCTTTCCGCAGGACGAGCTCAACCCCATCGACTGCCGCGGCCGCGGGCCTGACCGCGGAGACCCGTAAGTAGCCCTCCGCGCCCGGGCCGCCCTCTGCCTGCCGGTGCCCCGGAAGCCCGGCGCCCGCGCCGCCTCGGCGGGTCCCCGTGAGGCCCCCCGGGCTGGCGGCGCCTGGATGGGCCGGAGGCTGTCCTCTTTCTTCATTCTCCCGGAATCAGGAACTACAGGACGGCTGTCCAGCGCAGCCCCTTTTACGGATGGGGAAACTGAGGCCCGGGGCCCGGAAGGGACCGTGGCAGTGCCAAGAGGTGACTTGGGGGGCTTTGGGCTCCCATCTGGAGCCCGTCTTCAGATGAACATAGAGTGAAATGAAATCTCTTGTAAACGCAGCTTCGAAATAAGCCCTTATCGGGAGCCACCCCTACCCCTGGCTCTTCTGTCTAAAAATATAAAAATCCAGGAGTTGACCCCGGGCAGGGACTTCCGCAGAGCCCCGCAGGGAGTTTGAGGTAGAGCGGAGCGACACCCTTTCTCCTTCATCACGGGGCTGCTTGCTGGGCAGCAGATACTTAGGTAGCAGGGAGGGGCCATCTGGCCCAGGTTTGGGGTCCTGATACTCAGGGTGCGGTTCCTTGGCCGCTGAGGTGACTGTCGCCGCGTTGCCCTCTGTGTCCGTCCCCTAAGTCCCCAGCTCCACCGGCCAGTTCCGCCTTCCACCAGCCTTGTTTGTGAAGGCTGCGCTTCGGGGGCTACCGCGGTTGACCTCAGAGTCCAAGAGGACGACACGCCCAGCTAAGGACCTCCTCCCCGGAGGGAAGGTGTGCTTTGTCACTCACCCTGTTGGGCCAGACAGGTGACTGCCTGCCTCCCTCCGGGTCCCCCACCCCGAGGTGGGAGCTGAGGAGATGGGCTGCTCGGTCCTTCGCGACCACGCCCTGTGGGTGCCTTTGGACGTTTCCGCACAGGTTTTTCCTCACCTGGTGAAAAGCAGCCAGTCCGATCCTTAGGTTTGAAAAGGAGCCTGAAGAGGCTTGAAGGGTTTTTAAAACAGTTTGTTTCTCTACAAGTCCACATGTTATGGTGCAGTTTGAGAGCATGATTTTCAGGGACACGTGGTCACGTCCCAGGTTGACTTCCAAGGACTGGGCCTTTCCAAAATTGGACCAACTGATGAGCTTTTTCTCGCTTTTCTCTATCAGTCTTTATACACTTAAATGTATTTTCTTTCTTTTTTTTTTTTTTAAGGGAAAGCTTTATTAAATTTTGGAGGAAAAAAAGTACTGGGCCTTTCCAAATTGTGAGAATTAACGAGTTATTTGTTTTTGCTTAACTCTATGGGACTTTATACCTATATATTTTCTTTTGATCTTAATTTTTTGTGAAAAATTAAAATTTGGAAAACGAAAGCCTTAAATGCCACCAGACAGCTATTTTTAACTGGCCTTCCTACCAGCCCCTGCCACTGCGCCTACGCGTCCTCTGCAGAGTTGAAATCAAAGCATGTGTGCATGTTTTGGAGTTTAGTATTTTCTGTCTTGTGCTCATGGGGTTACAAGAAGGGACAGGACACGTTCAAAAGGACCCTCTTGCCTGTCACAGACTTTCTCTCTGCCTTCCTTTGTGGCGGGGACCTGAGGACAAAGTTTAATGACGACCTGTGATGTGTAGCACGCTCGGGTGGCACTCCCGCAGTCTGGAGAGTGAGTTGGTGACATTTCTGTGCGTTCCCTAATGCGTCCGAGAACCCTGGAGACCCGGAGCCCCTCGCCGGGCAGGGGAGCGGGCAGCCGGCTCGCTTGTTGGGCCCTGGGCAGCACAGGCCTTGGGTTCAGGGGGGGCCCACTCGCCAGTGTTTGGGTTTCGCTCTGCAGAGCCATTCTGCGTAGAGTGAGGTTAGGGCGCTTTGAGACACGTAGGCCATAGGAAGGGTGGCGTGTAAGGGCGGTGGCATCTGGGTTGGCGTTGGCGTCTTTGAGGAGGTGAAAAAGCCCAGGCTACGGGGGCCTTGAGTCGCCCCTGCCACTGGGCCTGTCTGAACAGTGGCAAGGTGGGCTTTGCTCAGGCCCCTTCCTCTACCTGCACTCCTCCCAGACTTCAGTATTTTCAAGTAATGTTTAGCTAAGCTTCGCCGTTCTGGCTCTGAAACAACAGGGCGCGTTCTGCTCTCCAAAATAAATACCCTGTGACAGAAATCTTTCAGCTACTTTAAAAAATCAAATGTGTTCCAATGACTGCTGTCAAATGTATTCTTAGGGTTCCTTTTAAAACATAGAGTGGCAGAGCTGTTCGAATATTATTTAAAAGGTCCAGAACCAAAATACGGCCGCTGAACATGTGTGTGGTTTTTTTTTTCTAGTCACATTTTCTCAAGGCTTATCTCGCCATCTTATTTGACTAGTGGTAGGGTGAGTGGTTAACATGAAGTAAATATAACCTGAACTCTTTAAAAATAGCAAGTCTTTCTGTCCAGCTACAGATTGTTATGCAAAGTCATTTCCTCTCACATCCCCAGTTTGGGTTGGAGGGTCCAAATTCAAAGCTCCTTCAAGCCCTGGCTGGTGCGGCTCAGCTGACTGAGCACCTGCCTGAGAACCGAAAGGTCGCCGTCCGGCTCCCTGTCGGCACAGGCCTGGGTTGCCGGCCAGATCCCTGGCTGGAGGCGTGCGAGAGGCAACGATCACTCATGTTTCTCTCCCTCTCTTTCTCCCTCCCCACCCCCATCGGAAAATAAATAAATAAAATCTAAAACAAAAAATAGAAAAACAAAAAAAAAACAACACAAAGCTCCTTCAAGTAAATTGGATATTACAATTTTGCCACCCTGTGAATAGTGATGCTTCAGGCATCGGGCACGAGATTCTTCTTTGCTTTCTCCCAACCTGTTGCTATTCAAACAAAAAAGCAAATCTCAAACTAACGAACCCCTGAACCAAGTCGTTCCTGGGCACCCCTGGCCCGAGAGGGTCTCGTCCACATTCCTCGCGCTTTCTCGGATCCTGTCCTCCCTCCAGGTCAGGCCAAGTCGTCCTCGCGGCCCAGTTGACCTGTTTGAAGGTGGTTTTCCTTGACCGACTCCGTCCTCCTTCGGACTCCTCCCCTTTGAGCTGCCACCCCAGCTTCCACGCCTCCTTCCCGTGGCCCGTTTCCCCAGGCCACCTGTCTCTTGAGCACAGGACTGTTCCTCGGGTCCCCTCTGTGCCCGCCCAGCACCAGACAGACTTCTGAGCTGCTGGTACGGGTTAAGTGCACATGGGAAATGTTTTTACACACATTTGATTTCATTAACAATGTGATCAAAAAATTTTCCATCAAAGGCCATAGTCTCTTGCGTGGTCTCTGTTTTGGGGTGAGAAGCCCTGAACGGTTCATAGCGGGAGAGGGTCGTGAAGTGGGGGGCTGGGTCGGCGTCGCCGCGGTGTGGCCAGCCAGCGTGGCGTGGGCCTCGGGGCCCAGCCCTGCCCTAGGAGGTGGATCTCTGGACCCACAGCACTTAGACGGGATCGAGTCAGGCCGGCCGCTGCTCGGGAGGCTCTATGCAGAGCGAGTGCGCGGTCTCACCAACGCTGTGGTTGGGCATAAGTGGACTCAGGATACTTTGGTGGTTTAGGCCAAGAGGGTTTTATGGAGCCTACTTGTTTCTTCATTCCCCTCCCTGTTATTCTTTTTTCCACTTGGGCACATTTTGAAAGCGTGTAGAGCAATTACTGGACAGAAAAGAGGTACGAGTGCTTTAATGACCACCTGGGCTCTTCGAGCGGATCCGCCTGACTGAGTGAGGCCACGAGTGCGTTTGCCACGGCGGCGCGTGCAGTCATTCATTGTTGGCCACTGCTCGGGCATTGCATCGAAAGGCATTTTAAAATTGGGCCCCTTTTAGCTATAGCCCGAGAGGAAAGGCGCAGTGAAACGTGGGAAGGGGCGCAGCGATCCTGCTTCGTAACGCCCCCCACGGCTGTGCAGGCGGCGCGGGCAGCCCCTGCAATCGGCTCACTGTCCGGCTTGGGTGCTCGCTGGTGGGAGAGCTGTTTTCGCTGGGTGGGTGGGTGGAGGCCTCTTCTTCTTTCTGAGCAGCAGGGCCCTGTGGTTCAGTGTGGACGCCCAGCAGAGCCTGGAGTCGGCCGGGCGGAGTGTGAGGCTGCCCCTGCCTACTGTGCCCTCCTCCAGCTCCCACAGCTCCTGCGCGCCTTCTGGCGGCAGCACCCTCGCGGCGCTCACTCCAGCCCAGAGCTCTCGTCTGCAGAGGGCCTTCTGCAGTTCCATACATTTACTTAGAAAGAATGCACAGCCCTGGCTGGTGTGGCCCAGTGGACTGAGCGCCAGCCTGCAAACCAAAGGCCTGCGAACCAAAGGGTCGCCGATTCCATTCCCAGTCGCGCACAGGCCTGGGTTGCAGGCCAGGGCCCCAGTAGGGGGCGCACAAGGCAACTGTACATTGATGTTTTTCTCCCTCTCTTTCTTCTTCCCTCCTCTTCTCTCTCTAAAAATAAATAAATAAAATCTTTAAAAAAAAAAAGAATGGACAAACAGAAGAGGCAGGAAGGGAGCTTTTTCAGCCCTGTGCCTTCATGGCTTGTGAGACACAAGACAGCCCCCATTCTGGAGCCTTCTACATAGTTTGTTTTTTAAAAAATGGACCTAAAATGTTGCTCTTTAGGCTTTGTCCCAGATTAAGGGGCATAACAGCATAAAACGACCAGGAGGCCCCGGAAGGTAAGAGGCGCCTGCCATGTCGAGCTGCCACGTGCTCCCTGTAAGGCCATCAGTCCAGCCAAGACAGCGGGACAAGGACACACTAGAGCATCCCAAGGGGCAGAGAGAGTGGTCCAGGGTTGACGGAAGATGCCAGAATACCGACGACCCTAAAACTGGGGCTGTCACTCTGGCCTGTGAATGCCCTCGTATTTCTCCCCTTCTCAGCTTTTTGCGATCCTGCGGTAGCCCTGGGTTGTGGGGAGAGGATCCCTGACCCCCACCCCCACCCCCACCCCCCGCCCCAGAACTTGTCGGGCTGCCCAGATGACATTCACTGCTTCTCCCTCCCTGCCCTTCCGGGGTGCCCGAGCTGTTGTCATTGTCACAGTCAGTGTTACGGAGGAGACCCACCAGAGTGCCAGAGCAGCCTCGCCCTGGTTGCAGGCCTGGGCCTGGTCTCCGGTGGCTTCAGGGAGCGGAGCCCGTCGGTGGGGGCGGAGCCCGTCGGTGGGGGCGGAGCCCGTCGGTGGGGGCGGAGCCCGTCGGTGGGGGCGGAGGCGGCTGGAGCAGGAGGTGTGTGGCGGCTCCTGTTACAGCCCATCCCAGAATCCACGGGGCCAAGGGACTCTGGGCGAGGCAGTAGCGACACACGGGATGAAGAAGCTCATGGACTGCCCCAGCCCAAGGACCGAGGAGGGGGACGGAGGCCGCCCGCCCCGGAGGACGTGCCGCTTTGGGGCAGAGTGGGCGACGTCCGCAGTCGCGCGCTCGTGGGGCAGGCGTGGGGCAGGGCTCTCCCTTTCCGCCCCACGTTCCTACTGGTTTTAGAGTCGCAGGTTGCTGGCGCTGAGCAGACACATCACTCGGGGCGATGAGGGTGCGTCCCAGAGGCGGCAGGTGACTTGTCACGTCTGCCGGCTCCGGTTGGGTCTCCTTCCCCCCGTGGTAGAAGTTGTCTCGGCTGTTCTGGGACTTGGTTCAACTTGCAGACACTGTAAAAGCTGGACTTGTGAGCGAGCAGGACCTTCCCCACCCTGATTCTCCCCCGAATCGTAAGGAGAGTCGGCCACAGTTTTAGTTTCTGAGAGATGTTGTATTTTACTGTCTTTTTTTTCCTCTCTTAAAATAAAGCATCTTTGTTGAACTTTACTTTGTTTCTCTTTCAGTTCCAATCTGAACATCAACGACGTCCTGGGGAACTACTCTCTGACCCTGGTTGATGCGTTAGATACACTTGCAGTAAGTATCCAGCCTCGTTTTTATTTTAAATTAATTAAGCTATTTTGGAGTGTGGTAATCCTAGTTTCCCCAAGGATGGGAGTTCCAGCAAACCTGACACTCAGAATGGTCTCCTAGCTCTCAAACTCGTGTCCCTCATTGACCTTAATACCTGGAGCAAGAAAAGCATCGGAGGAGAGATGAGGGGAAGGTGATCCCCCTAAGAAATGAACAGGAAAGTGGGATGATTTGGGGGGAATCTCTTTTTTTTCCCAGTTACCCACTAGTTTATTCCCTCAAAGAATCAAAAGAGCATTTCATTGAAGTTTTTTCTTCTTTTTTAAGATCTTATTTATTTTGAGAGAGAAGGGAAGGGAGGGGGAGAGAGAGAGGGAAACACCAATGAGTGGTTGCCTCTCACATGCCCCCTAGTGGGGACCTGGTCCGAAACCCTTTGGTGTGCAGGCCAGCACCCCCTCCACGGAGCCACACCAGCCAGGACCCATTTCGTTCCAGTTCACAGCGATTGTGAACTGGGATGGCAGGAGAGGTGTTTTGGAGCAGCAGACAAGAACACATTGTCAGCTCCTGGGCCCCGCGAGTGTGGGAGCCCCGTGCGGCCCTGTGCCGCGCTGTTTTGACTTCTGGGGGCGCCACATGCTGGGCCCCGCCTCGGGTACTGCCTTCACCCAGTCGGCTCTGGGGAGCGAGTGACCTTTGACCAGAGTCGCTGAGCGGGTGGGAAGCAGCTGGCCCTGTGGCAGGTGCTCGTGGTCAGGCAGGAGGGGTGCTTGGTCTCCTGACCCCCTGACTGAACACAGCTCCCAGGGGACTGTGCCCCAGGCAGTTGTCACATCTTTCCCCTCCATTGTCCAGCCTGCCTTTGCCATTAGAAAATGTGGTGCAGGCCCCGGTCCTGCGTTTAATAATTTACCCCCTCGCTTTCCTGGCGAGAGGTTCGAGTGTCAGGAGCCAGAGTTGCACAGCGCTGGCGAAGCTTGCATGGGTGCGTGCAGCGCAGCTTGTAAAGAAGCTCCAGAACTTGGAAAGGGCCTTGCGAAGTCTGCATTCTGCTTGGCCCTCCGTCTAATGGGGGATCAGGGCTGGGAGCCTGCCCAGCGGGGGACGCAGAGCACTTTGGCTTCCCAGGATCCCCTCCAGCGTTTGTGACTCCAACTCCACCATCCCCCGCCGCAACCAGACGTGCCGAGGCTGGTGTGTGCGGCCCGGTTAGAGCTGACTCACAGAAGGTGACAATCTGACTCAGCCGCATGCATTGCTTCACAAAGTCCCCAGACTCCCACACGGCTGTGGGAGCCTGGCCCTCTCACCCCACCTGTCTCTCCCCCGCCATCCCCTGCCTCGCTCACCAAGTTCAGGACCTTATCTCTGTCACCCACTGCAAGTACGAAGTGTTCCAAGAACGAATTCCTGCCAATCCAGCGCTTCCCAACACAGACTCCAGGGCATCCTTGAAAGTAGAATTCTGTCCTCAACTGAACCTGGGGAAGTTTGCATGTCTGTCCCACTGTTGGAGAGCCACCGCGCACCCCAGCACTTCAGAGGCTCCGAGAAGCCCCGCAGGGCAGAGACCCGCTGCCCTCCTTGGGCGCAACCAGCGCTCGGAGCCTGCTCAAGGGTGTCCGCCCTGCTGTCCGCGCTGACGATGGCAGTGAACTGTGGCACCAAGCTGCCCTCGTGGCCTCCTCCTCCGCCTTCCACTCAACCCGAGACCAGCCCGGTAGCCGTGGCATTGGCAGATGTTGGCACCAGTGCACATCTGGGAGGAACAGACCCTCTCTGTGGTTTCCATTGTACAACATCCGGCCTTTGCTGTGTTCACACTTTAGGCTTGTTTTTCAGGGGCTACTTCTGTTGAGGTTTTCCTTTTCTTTGGTAACATTTCAAACTGGCTCCCGCACGTGTGTCGTGCACACTGCCCTGCCAGACGCAGAGCAGAGCCCCTCGAAGACAGCAATCTGCCGGCCTGCGGTGCGGCCTGCAGCGCGGTCACGTGGTCTTTTAAAAGGAAAGAGCTTTCAGGCCAGAAAGGAGCTGCCTGTACTTGCTCTGCGAGGTCCAGGGAAGTAAAAGTGAGGGGAGATGCCCCCAACCAGGACGCGCTAGGAACCAGGGCAGACGTGAAAGAGAGAGGGTCTGAGTAAGTGACGCGTCCTCCCGGTGTGTGTATCCTTACGACGCTGTAAAACTTTGGACAGCACAAAAGCTTTTCCGCTCAGGTTAATCTGAAAACGTTGGTGCCCAGTTTGCGTTCCACAGAGGAGAGAGCGCTTGGCAGGGTGTCACGGCCACGCCCCCCAAACAGGAACCAGGCTGTAGGGCACATTCCTAAAGGGACCGCGCGGATTGCTGTTCTGTTTGTTTCCAGCGTCCCTGGTTTTATGCTGTGCTCTGAAAGATAACAGTTGTATTTCTCCAAGCGTTCAGACATCTGGACCATTTTCCAGATGTTTAGTCTCCCGGGAGCCAAGCACCCAAGCTGCCCGTTTATCTGAGGAGCAGCAAGGAGGTGGTATTTTTGTTTCTTCAATGTTGCGATTTCCAGAACTCGAGTTTTGTTTCTTCAATGTTGCGATTTCCAGAACTCGAGTTTTGTTTCTTCAATGTTGCGATTTCCAGAACTCGAGGACCGCTAACGCCTGTGTGAGGGAGAGCGGAAGGGGAAGCTGCGGGGGTCTTAGGACGAATCGCGTCCACGGTTTTGCCATTTGCAGGTGTGGCTGTGGAGCTGGAGGAAGTGGCTTGCCATGTGTCCCTGCCGATAGTCTAAGGCCTGGCTGGGCTTCTGTACCCCACGCAGATGCTAGGAGACATGGCCCAGCCCCCGCAACCCTTCCGCGTCCATTTCGTTCCAGGCTGTTGTAATGGTTTGTGTTCCTCTTTTTAAAGATAATGGGAAATTCATCCGAGTTCCAGAAAGCAGTCAAGTTAGTGATCAACACAGTTTCATTTGACAAAGATTCCACCGTCCAAGTCTTTGAGGCCACAATAAGGTAACATAGCCCATAAGGTGACAGAGGCCCCCTGTGTGCGTGTGAGGCCAGGGACCCCCATGCAGGTCCCCCAGCTGCGAGATCGAGGCCGGGGCCCATGGGGACGTGTGGCACTCTGGCCACTTTGTGCCTTTGTTTCTTGCGTTTGTCAAACCCGCAACAATTGACATTTCAGAGCAATTACATTTTGGTCTGAACAGAAAATGTTCCCTTAATGTAAGTCTGGCTTCACTTCCTCCCTTCACTGTGTCCCAAGAAAACCCCTGCAAGGTCCGGCAGGAAGTGAGAGTCCTCCTCTGCTGCCACCGCAGAGGACCGCTGGCCGCCCAGGGCGCGTCTCCCCGCGTGCGCCCCTGAGGGACTGGGCGTGCGTTCCGTTCCCGGGTTGGTATCTTGCCTCTTTAGCTTGATATATTGTGATTTTTTTTTTTAATTTTATTTTTGAAAATTGTCTGACTTCATAATGTTCCAGAGGTACCATTTATTTGAAATTAAAATTATGAAAGCTTGTCACAGCCCAGGTCAGATCGTTCACCACCTTTTGGGGACAGGACCCCCGCTCCGAGCGGGTCATCACCTCCTCTTCCTCACCGGGCCTCTTCCCCATCAGCTGCTTGGCGGCCAAAACCAGAAGTTACTTAGTATTTGCCACCACGCCCTATTTTGTTTCTCCTAACGCTAAGCGTTTTCCCCAAGCAAGAGAAGCCCAGAGCGATCATCAGAAAGAAAAGGCAGTGTTTATTCTGGGCGCAGTTGGAGCCCCCACTTCGGATGAGGGGGTCAGGGGACAGACCTCAGCTGTCACTTCGCGTGGGGTCGTTGGCGCAATGCCTCTCTTCCTCTCGGTAACGTGGTGAACTAGACACGGGCTCTTCTTACTGGGGAGCTTCAGGAAACCAAGGTCCAGCCCTCCTGATTCCAAGCCGCTCGGAGTCACGCAGATTGAGGCTGCTTGTGTCTTTCTGACCCGGCCTGTGCGCATGCCCGGCCAACCTGCTTCCCTTGTCTCTGTGCCCCTCTGTCACCAGGGTCCTGGGGAGCCTCCTTTCCGCCCACAGAATAATAACGGACTCCAAGCAGCCCTTCGGGGACATGACCATCGAGGACTACGACAACGAGCTGCTGCACATGGCTCACGACCTGGCCGTGCGGCTGCTCCCTGCCTTTGAGAACACCAAGACGGGGATCCCCTACCCCCGGGTAAGCACAGGGCCCCTGGTCCACCGCCGTCCTGCGCGGGGGTCTGTGCTGACTGGCTTATGTGGGGCGAGGAGGGGGCTGGTATGCAAGAGGAAAGCTGTGTCTGAGAGAGTTTGGCCCTAGAGATGATGTAAACGTTTTTCAGTCCTTTTGGCATGTGCTGAGCACCTACTGTGTGCTGGGCGTTCAGGGACACACCTGATATCATAATCCTCGTTAAGGAAGGAGTTGCGTTCCCATGCTCCGCACTGTCGGGTCGCCTGGGGGATTTCTGTCCCTGCTGCAGAATAGTCTGGGGGTTTGTCTTCATCTCCAGCTGGGGCACGTTTCCCCGAGACCCTCCCGTGGGTGTTGTGGGAGCTCGGTGACTGTCCTTCCTGCGGATCTTCCCAGTTCAGCCTGCACAGACGGGCCAGTTAGCTGCCAACTTAAGGGCAGGATCTGGAGTGAGGTGCCCTCCTGTGGCAGCTGGCTGGCCGCACGCAGACTCCTCGGGGACCCGAGCCGGCCTCTGGGGCGGCCACAGCGCCCGAGGGATGAGCAGTCTGTCGCGGACCACTGTCCTCCCCTCCAGCCTGCGGTTCATTTACATTCTCCCCGCAGGAGTGAGCTCACAGCCCACTCCGCATGCGCACGGGATCCCAGCCGCCTGGTCTCACGCCAGACCGGGCACTGCATGACCACGAGGAGAACTGGGGGGGGGGACTAGCAGACAGCCCTCCCATGACTCCCTAAGGCCTGCTCTTACGCGTAAGCCGAGGCCCCGGCGTCCTCATTGCCTTGTGTGTATATCTGAAACCCTCCTGCTTCTGGGGAGGCCGCGAGCCGACCCACTGCAGTGGGTGTGGCCCTCCGTTCAGTGGTGCAGCCTGGCCCCGCCCCCCTGGCCCCATGGTCCTCCAGCCGGGCCTGCGTGAGTGTCTCTTCCTGTCCCCAGGTGAACCTGAAGACGGGCGTGCCTCCCGACAGCAATAACGAGACGTGCACAGCGGGCGCTGGCTCCCTCCTGGTGGAGTTTGGGATCCTGAGCCGGCTGCTGGGGGACTCCACCTTCGAGTGGGTGGCCAGACGCGCCGTGAAAGCCCTTTGGAACCTCCGGAGCAATGACACCGGCTTGTTAGGTACGGGGCACCTGCCCCGGCTGTGGGGACTGCGAGCATGGGCCTGTGTCCTTCCCTCTTCTCTCGGGCGCCCCCCTCCTCCCCACGCCTGCCTCCTCGGGCCTCTGAATCCGAGCTGGAGGCTGGCCCTCAGCGTGCGCCCTGTCCGGCCCCTCCCTGCCGCCTCTGCGTAGCGCCCGGCCGTGAGGCTCGGCCGGCAGAGGACGCTGCTGCCCTCTGAGACCCCCTCCGACCTGCTCCTCGGCAGATGCCACCCCAAAGCCATTGTCCCCGAAAATGCTGTGAAAGGAAGCGCCGTGAGGCAGGCTCTGCCGCTCTGATGCCAGGTTCTACACAGGACGCTTGCACGTCCTGTCGGGGAGTCCAGGCCGGCGGCCGGCCGGTCGGCCTGAGCAGCGTGCCCGCTCAGACGCAGGGCTGGGCAGTGAAAACTACACATAAAATTGCTCTCGCTTATGATTTTCATAGCAACTTTTTTCTCTAGTTTACTTAACCCTAAGAATACAGTATACAGGACAGGCACAGAATATGTGGCGCCTGGACCTCGCCAAGGTTTGCGGTGGGCTGTCAGCAGTGGGTGTGGATTTCGATCGCACGGCAGGGCCAGCCCCCAAAGGCCCACGTTCAGCGTCACCTGTAGGTTGAAAGCTCGGATTAAACCTGCATTAGGTGGGTTTACTTTTCCCTTGAGAATGTTAGGCCAAGGTATTTTTATTTTTAATTGCAAAAATTTCCAAATAGATAAAAGCAGGAAGAAGGGATCAGGAGCGCCGGATCCCCGTGGGGTCGCCCTTCAGCGTTGGTGGTCTTCAGCGTTTCGCTGACGCGGGGTGTGATTTAAAAACGGGTTCCCCCTCATGTCGCTGTTGGACATTGAGAAATGCATTTTTGTCATTGGGAAGCGACTTGATTGTCGTGGGGCCGTATGGCTCCACTTCTAAACAGTGATTTGTGATTACACCTCACATTCTTAGACTGATTTACAAGTTAGTCGCAGTTAACGCCAGCAGAAACAAAAACGCCACCCCGCCTGTCACCCCACGTCACCGGACAGTGACCTGCGTCACTGCGGCTTTCACGGACTTTCAAGCTGTAGTGTAAACAAACGTTTTTATTCTGCCTCCCAGCTGGCAAGTCATGGGTACCTTGTTTTCAAAGTGGCTGCCTTTTTTTTTTTTTTAATACAACTCCTATTTAAAAGATTGATTCATTGATTGGTTTTAGACAGAGGAAAGGGGGGGAGAAAGAGAGGGAGAGAAACACCCATGTGTGGCTGCCTCTCACATGCCCCCTACTGGGGGCCTGGACTGCAACCCCCGCCTGTGCCCTGGCTGGGAATCGAACCGGCGACCCTTTGGTTCACAGGCCAGTGCTCAGTCCACTGAGCCCCACCAGCCAGAGCCATCAAAGTGACTGTCTTTAAAATCCACCCAGTAGTCCATCAGCTCTCCTTCTGATGTCGGACCCTTAGATTATTTGTTTTTTTCCCTTTTTTTCCATTCTACAGATAATGTAAATTATATGATCTGTAATTCCCTGATGAACCACAGCAACACTTTCCCTTAAAAGTGTTCTGAGGGTGAGTCCCCAGGAGTGGCAGACCTGCGCCAACAGCTGCGTACACTTCTGGCTTTTGAAACGGGCCGTCCGTCTGGAGAAGCGACGCGCCCGCCCTGTTTGGCTCTGGCATGCGGTGTTTCCCCCGCATCTGAGTCCGCACGGAACCCCGTGTATTCGGAAAGGCCCCCGGCTGACCAGGCTGCTGTTAGGACTGGCCTCAGCGGGGGCCAGCTGTCCTTCTCTCTCTGACTGCCAAGGGCTGAGGCACCAGGACCCCAGAAGCAGGCTGCGCCCGCCCCCGCCCCCAAGCTGGGGCCTGACAGTCTCTGTTTGTCCCCACAGGCAATGTGGTCAACATCCAGACAGGCCACTGGGTCGGGAAGCAGAGCGGCCTGGGAGCCGGACTGGACTCCTTCTACGAGTACCTCTTGAAATCCTACATCCTCTTTGGAGAGCAGGAAGACCTCGACATGTTCAACGCTGCCTACCAGAGCATCCAGAACTACTTACGGAGGGGGTACGTCCTCTGCCCGCGCCCGTTGTTTGTCAGCCACTTGGGGGCGAAGAGGTGTATTAGCCGCCCGCTGCTCCTGCATAACGAACCGCCTGAAACCCAGTGCTCACGGCAGCAGGCAGCGTCCCACACGGCGTCCGAGGGTCAGGAGCCGGAGCGGCTGAGCTGACCAGGGCTTCACGAGGTGGCCCCCAAGCTCTCATGGGGGCCATGGCCTTGTCACGGTCCAGTCGGGGCTGGGGGGCCCACTTCCAAGCTCCGTCAAGCGCCAGCCCCCGCTGGCTGTCAGCCGGAGGCCTCGGTCCCTCGGAGCTGTTCGTCAGCAGCTCACGGGTGCATCCTGCTGAGGAGGAAGGAGGCCCAAAAGGAGGCCACATGCTTTCACGACCTGACCTCAGAGTGGCAAACCGGCGGCCCAGACCGGCCTGGCACCGCGCGGGAGGGGCCGCCCCGGCGCGACGGCAGGGAGGTGGGGCCCCTGGGGACTGTCCTGGAGCCTAGCTGCCTGGCGGAGTGACAGGTGCCCCTGTTTATCGGGGCGTTCATTGCAGATGGAACAGGACGAAGACTTCATGTCTTTCACTTTCCAAAGAATTGTCAGGACCGGCCTGCGTGCCCGGTGGGAGCAGGATAGTGGCCACGCTTCTCCCTTCCGTGTGCCACAAAACGGCACCGTTTGCTGCCCCTCCGTCACGCTGCAGTGTGACGGCCACCTGGGTGCCCCCTCTCTCGGGGCCGGCCCGTCCCGGCCCCGGGGCTGCCTGCGCGGCAGGGCCTTTCCTGGACCCAGTCCCACGTCGGCCGTCGTGGGCTCCCCTCTGCAGGGGCTGCGCTCCACTCACGGCTGCTTGGCCGGAGCTGGCGTTCTGGCTTTTGAAAGCCCCCAGCAGAGTTGGTGGCAGTCCCTTGAGCGTCTAGCTCTGATGCGCTCCTGCGGCCCGTGGCGTGGGGCCGTTAGACGAGAGGCTCCTTTTCTCTGCAGAAATAACCAGGCTCCCCACTCAGGCCAAATCCCGCGTAGACCCTGGCCTTGCGCCACGTTCCAGACGGACGTGGCCCTGTTCTTAGACCCGAGCGTCAGGGCCTAAGGGCGCCTTCTGCGAGCAGAGCGAGGTCTGACCCATCCCAAGGCTGAGCTGCAGCTTCGGTGCTGCCGCAGGTGTGCCCTGGCGCGAGACTCTAGGACCGACAGGTGCGGGCTCCCGTCGCCAAGGGCGTAAAAGAAGGGGAGGGAGGAAGGCTGATGTTGATGTCACTTAAGTCAAACTACCCAGGGCCGCTGCGGGGCAGAGCCGGGCCGCCGGAGGTCCCTCCCCTCACCCTGACCGCTCTGCTTGGGCCCGTAGCCGGGAAGCCTGTAACGAGGGAGAAGGAGACCCGCCGCTCTATGTCAACGTGAACATGTTCAGCGGGCAGCTGATGAACACGTGGATCGACTCCCTGCAGGCCTTCTTCCCCGGGCTGCAGGTACTGGCGCCCCATCGCGCCCCGAGGGGAGGGCCTTGCTTTTCCGGACCCCGCGCACCCCCGTCCCTTCGGACCTGGGAGGTCCAGGCCACAGTCCGTCTCAGTGATTCTGTTTGTGCCGCTAGTTGCCAGAGTGTTGATCCGGGCTGTAGATAAACACGTAGCCACGCCTGAAAAGTGACCGCGTGTCTTTTTGGATGTCCCCTTACTCAGCTGTCTCTTGTTCTGAGCTCAGCAACCCCTGACCTATGCTGTTCTTGCCCACCTGGCCCTGAGGGCCCCATAGCGAGCGCTGTGTGGCTCCAAGTTGCTGCTTTTGGGGTTGGTCTTGTGTCCAACCCGGGGTGGGTGGTGGAGGGCCCGCGGCCTCCGTGTCACGTCTTGCCACCGTGGGAAGAGCGCCTGAGCCTGGTGCCCTGTGTCCGCCCGCAGGTGCTGATGGGAGACGTAGAAGACGCCATCTGCCTGCACGCCTTCTACTACGCCATCTGGAAGCGGTACGGGGCGCTGCCTGAGAGGTACAACTGGCAGCTGCAGGCGCCCGACGTGCTCTTCTACCCTCTGCGGCCCGAGCTGGTGGAGTCCACGTACCTGCTCTACCAGGTGCTGCGCCGCCCGGCCTGCGGGGTCCAGCGTGGGGGCGGCCGGGCAGCGGGCCCTCGGCTCACACCTGCTGGTCGGTGCAGGGCTGCAGTGTTCCGTGGTGGCACCACTCGCGGTTCCACGGGACCAGGGCTGTGTCTGCCGTCATACGACGGCGCTAAGCTGCCATTCTGCGAGCCGAGCCGTGTCTTCACCATAGGGCTCCTTCTCACGTCCTTGGATAATCAAGGTCGATTCGGTGCCTAGCGTTTTCCAAACTGATCTGGCCAAACACTCTTTCTGGGGGTGCAGTTTGTGTGCTGTGGGACCCGGTCTCTGCAATAATTATTCAGACAAAACAGTTCTTTTTCTTGCTGGTCAGGGAAAGTCAGGGAAATGTCTGAACGCCTGTCCTTGTTCAATGCTGAGAGCACGGAGTGTTCGTCCTTGGTGCAGTGGCTCCCGTGCCGGAGGGACTGCCGCTCCCTGCGAGGTCTCCTCCCCCGCAGTCACGGGCTGGTGTTTGTCCCTCGCCTGCCACACATGCACACACATAGAACCTCCCGTTGCACACTGCGTGGGGCGCTGGCGGCGTGCAGTGCAGCCGGTGCGCCCAGAACAGCACCTGCGGGGCCGGCCCCAGTGACCGGCGTGTGCTTGGCAGCGGCCTCGGTGCTGGGGCCCAGGCTCAGTGGGGAACGTCCTAATGCTGAGCCCCGCTCTTCGGCTTCTCGATGCAAAGCGGAGAAGCCCAGGGAAACTGGCGGGGGCCCTCGTGCTCCTGGGCGAGGGGGCCTCTCCAGAGAGGGAGAGCTGCCTGGGGTTTCTCGCTATTTCTGTCTGCGCTGCTTCCCATTTTCAGCGTCGCCCTCGTGGTCGCTGTTTTCCTAGGACCAGGGCACAGCTGCCTGCTCGCGGCCTGGCCTCGGCAGCCTCCCCCGAGCCCGCGTCCAGCCGCAGCTGCCTGAGGTCTCTGCTTTCGCTGCTGCGCGCTGGCGCTAAGCAGGAAGCAAGCGGGAGCCCCGGCTCTGGGAGTCCCAGTGGGTGAAGTGCACCTCCCCGGTGCATTCTGCCCCAGCACGCTGCCTCCCTTTGGCCGGTGGCCCTTCGGCTCCAAATGCCCACAGTGCCTGCGAGGTCTGCTGCCAGCATGTCCTCAGGGCTTGCGGGTCACACGCTCTCCTGTTCCCTCCAGGCGACCAAGAACCCCTTCTACCTCCACGTGGGCATGGACATCCTGCAGAGCCTGGAGAAGCACACGAGGGTCAGGTGCGCCCGCCAGCCCCGCCTCTGGCGGCCCCTCTGGATGCACTTTCAGCTGTTCTGGGGAAATGCTATTCATTCGCTCCAGCATTTTAATTTATAGGACGGGTCATTAAGGTTAATTTTATAGGGAAATTGCTTCCTTTTTATGTAATAGAGCCTGTCCATTATAGCAGGAATGGCTTTTTATTTTCTCACCATTTTTGTTTGTAAGGTTCCAGCAGACTTTGTATTTTTTGTTTTTAACCCTACTGCATTTTATGATTTGATTTATTTATTTTTAGACAGAGGAGAAGGGAAAGAGAAAGAGAGGGAGAGAAACATCAGTGTGTGGTTGCCTCTTGCGCACCCCCAACTGGGGACCTGGCCCGCAACCCAGGCCTGTGCCCTGACTGTGAATCGAACCAGTGACCTTTCAGTTCGCAGGCTGGCGCTCAATCCACTGAGCCACACCAGCCAGGGGAACTGTGTGTATCCTTAATGTGTGTATCTATGTATGTATAAAAAACCCTATTTCAATTTTGTGACCTTTTTTCACCTAGGTAGTATGTCATAAGTATTTTTTAATTAAAAAGAAACTGTCATAGGCTATCCAAATGACACGTCAGTTCCATAAACATTAGGACAAGAACGTGTAACCCAGGCCTCCCACGTGGCAGCCGGCCGTTTTCCCGGCGGCCTGCTATGCTTGCGGCAAACCCCGGCCAGCACCCCACCGCCCTTTCCCTACAATTAACCCGGGGACTCGGCTGCCTAGGCCACTTGTGAGTGACTTGCAGACAGTCCGGCTAAAGACAGACAGCCCCTGAACCCAGCACAATGTGTTTGTCGCATGGCATGGGCAGTGCGGTCACCCCTCCGTCACTAGGCCTCCCTGCCCCGTCAGTGAGGGCGTGGCCGCGACGGGGCTGAGGCGGCACTGACCGGGGCGCCCTCCACAGGTGCGGGTATGCCACGCTGCACCACGTCATCGACAAGTCCAAGGAGGACCGGATGGAGAGCTTCTTCCTCAGCGAGACCTGCAAGTACTTGTACCTGGTATGTGTGTCGTGAGGTCCCCCGGCCACCCGAAGCGGTTGGCCCTGCTCCCCGTGGCCTGGAACCTCGGCATTGGGGAGGCTCTGTCAAGCAGAGACATGAGCTTGCAAACAGTGCGAAGCGTGGCCACGGCCCACGGAGGGCCCACATAGTGAGGTGGTTGGGGGGCTTCTCCGGGAAGAGTGTGGCGTCTGTCCTCCTCCTCACGGTGTGATCTGGGCAGAGATCTGCGGCCGGGCTGACTCTCCGGCCCCGCGCACGTTCTCGCGTGTGCGGAGAGACAGAGAGTCTGCACCTAGAAGGAGCCGCGGGGCTCGTAGTCACGTAGAGCTCCCAGTCAGTGTCCGTGGTGGGGGCTGCACAGACACGTCGGGGGGCCTGCCTGAGCATCATCGCCAGGCGACGGGCAGGGCCGAGGCTTAAACCCCGGTGCTGACCCCTTCTCGAGCGCTCTCCCCGCCTTGCACTCTGCGACAGGCACGCGTGGCGTTGGTGCACCTGTGCACGGTTGGCTCCATACAAAGGCCCGGAGGGGCGGGACTTCCTGGTGGGGACAGCGCAGTGGACGAGAGCGGGCGCTGCGTCACGGAGACCGAGGGGCCGTGGTCCCCCGATGGGCGGCTCCGGGGGGGTGCTGAGCCAGCCGGGCCCGCCCTCACAGCCCTGCTGCGTCCCGTTCCGCAGGCGCAGGGCCTGCCGTTCCAACAGTGGGCTCGTGACGGGCAAAGCTGGGGCTGGACGTGCCAGTCCCATGCTTCAGTGCCACTTTCCACAGGAGGCCGCCGAGGAGGCGTGCCTCCCAGCAGCCATGTGGTCTAGCCAGTGTCCTGCTCCCAGATGCCACCTGCCGGGTCCCCTCTCACTGGGTCCCCAGTGGCGGCACAGGCTGACCAGGGCCAGGCTGCACCCCGTGCGGCAGCCGCGCTGTGGGGCTGTCTGCAGTGTGGGCCTGCAGGGAGCGCAGGAGGCCCCTAGGGTCTGGGGGAAGGACCCAGGGTTGGCAGAAGCGGGGCCCAGCCTGCCCTCCCCCACTTGCCACGCAGGCATGGCGGATGGCGCTGCACCCCGTTTTCCCTCTTTTGTAAAGCACTCGAGGAGACTCCCAGGTGCTTTCCACCTGAGATGTCCCAGCGTCCAGTCATTGGGCCTTTATGGAGCCCTGCTTCCTCCCCGCCAGCCCTTGGAGGAGGGACCGTCCCAGGCACCCTGTGTCCCCAGAGCCTGGTCCCACCCAGGCACATGGATGCGCGGGGCGGTGGCCCGCGAGCTGCGGGTGCCAAGGACAGGCCACCTGCCTCCTCCCTCCGCATCTGACAGTGCGGGGGCCGGGGGGGGGGGCGGGCAGTTCTGGACCCAGCAGGAAGCCCAGGGCTTCCGCCCACCGCCCGGGTTTGTGTCTCGCCCCGAACCCTGTGACTCAGCCAGGGTGCGGGGGCACCCGAGTCAAAGCAAAGTTGGTGGTTCGGGCTCGCAGCCAAGTTGGGAACCGCAGTTGTTCGCTGATGCCTCCCCGCGTCTGTCACTGCAGAGCCCAGGGGCTGCGCCCGGGAGCCAGGTCCCCCGGCACCGAGGTCGCCAGTTACACCTTTCTTCTCTTTTCTCCCCACTAGCTCTTCGATGAGGAGAACCCAGTGCACAGGTCCGGGACGAGGTACATGTTCACAACGGAGGGGCACATCATGTCTGTGGACGAGCACATCCGGGAACCGCCGTGGAAGGGGCTCTTCCCTGAGGAGGGCGGGCGGGGCCCCGCGGGGAAGCCCGCGCACAGGCCCAAGTCCCACGATGCGAAGGTCATCAACTCCAGCTCCAACGTGAGTTGCTCCCGCTCTGTCCAGGGCGGCTCGTGTGCGGAGGAAGGCACGCTGGCGGCGTCAGGGGTGGGGAGCCACAGGAGCAGCGCTGTGTCACTCCAAGCTGCAGGGGCCGGTGGGGACAGCGGTCACAGCAGCTGGAAGGGCGGGGGCGGGGGAGGTGCCCGAGGGCAGCCTCGGCAGGAGCCCCCGCAGGACCGAGCCAGCTGAGGGTGCACTTCGCCCTCCTTCCTTCCGACCTGCCCGGCGCCAGAGGGCGGCGGACCTGTGTCAGAGTCACCGCGTTGGCTGGAGCAGGGTGCACTGGGGGGCACGTGGGCCGGAGGGCGGGTGGAAGGGAGGCGGCACCGCCCCAGCAGGAGCAGGAAGCGGCGTTGGCCACCGCACCTTTCGTGTAGACGCTCCAGAGGGCCATGGGGGTCCGGCCGCACCCTGGGCCGGCGGGTCACCCGGCAGACCGCGGGGGAGATGTGGAAGCGGGGCCAGCGTCTCTCGCCACGGTCCCCGCTGCCCAGCAACTAATTCAGGTGCGGGGGGAGGTTGGGAGTGAGGCCGGGAAGCGGGCCGGACACCGGCTGGAACAGGAGGCCTCGTTGTCCCAAAGGCGTTGCATGCCATCTCCCCTCGGCAGAGCCTTTTGGGGCTGAGATGCCCGCTACCCCAGGCCCTGCCCCTTTGTGTCCGCCCGGAGGTCTTGGCTGTCAGCCTGTGAACAAAAGTGAGAGGCCAAAGCACAAAGTCCCGCGACTCCCAGGTTCAGGTCGTGCCCTGTGGACCAGAAGGCGACGCTCACGTGGTAGAGCCGGCTGCCACATTGGCCCGGCGCTTGGGCGCTGAGGGGCCCCATCTGGACAGGGCACAGCCTAGTGGGGCGCCCGCCAGTCCCCCAGGTCCTGGGAGGAGGGCCCGGCCGCAGGCTGCCGGAAGTCAGGAGGGCTTCTCAGAGGAGCTGGCCTTTCAGTGGGTCGTGGAGGCAGGAGGGGCCTCCGGGGGCAGCGGGCCAGGTGCTCAGGCAGAAAGAGTGCGGGTGGGACACCTGGCCAGCTGAGGGGCCTGTCGGGCGTGGCTCCTGAGGACAAGGCCCAGGCCCAGGCGCGGTCCGTTCGGAGCGGCGGGGGCGGGTCCTTTGGGGAAGAGCCCGTCACCATGTGTGTGGGGACTGTCCCAGATTCATGCTTGTTTCTCACACTCGCTCTCCTTGGAGGGGAGAGGGAAAAACGCCTTTGATTACCAAAAAAATAACTTTTTTTAAAAGCACTCTTAAGCCTTTAGGTTTTAGTTGTGGATGAGAAGAGCCATAAACTCAGAAAAACCAGTTTTTCCTAAGAGCAAACGCGCCCATCGGGGGCGGACGAGGGACCGCGGCCGCAGTCCGTGGAAGGTGGAGGCCGGGCCCCTCTGTGCACGGGGGACGTCAGCCCTCGGGGACAGTGGGCAGTGTCTGGGGACAATCTCAGTGGCCACATTAGGCGGTGGGGTTGGGGGTCACCGAGAGGCAGAGGCCGGGGACGCTGCTAACGCTCCCACAGCGCCCGGACAGCCCCAGACGTCCCGGCGCCCGGCTGAGAAACCTGGGCCCGGCCACCCAGCCCAGCCCTGAGGCTCAGCGCGGTTTCTCCTGCGAAGTCCCCATTGTCCCCCACCGCTTTTCTCTCCCCAGTGCAGTCGCGTGCCTGACGAGAGGAGGTACTCGCTGCCCCTGAAGAGCGTCTACATGCGGCAGATCGACCAGATGGTGGGCCTCATCTGACCGCCCGGCCCCGTGGGCCAGTCGCACCGGACCAAACACGGCGGACCGAACGCCGCGGGCCGCCCCGGGCCAAGGGGGCCGCCCGGCCCGCGCCCGCGCCCAGCAGAGGCTTGCTCACGTCACTGTTTCTCTTCTGTTCAATAAAATGCCCTGTTTTTCTTATGGATACAGTTTGGAGTGGGGAGGCCCCTGGAAGGCGGCTCCTGGTGACTGTGCTGATGGCGCTCAGCGCAGCCGACGGGCCGCTTTGGACGGACCTCCACAGCTTCCCCCGGGCGGCCGCCTCGCTGGCAGCCGGCTGTGGGTGCAGGGAAGTCCTTGGGCGTCCCTGTTGATTGCACCTTGTCATCCTGCCTCTCATTGGACAGCTGGGCTCTCCCCGATACCCACCCCTGATTTGGGATTACGTACAGGGGAAATAACCTAGTTATTCAGTTGCACGCCAAGTAACCATCTCAGTATTATTAGTTATCCGCTTACAAATAATGGCGTTGCCTGAATTCTAACAGGCGGTCTCTTCAGTTGTCACGTTGCTCTGGAGAGCTCGCTGGTGGCCCTTGTGGATGTGTTTCACGTTGATGTGAACTTGCTGGAGGAGCCCGCCTGGTTCCAGAACCAGGGTGTGTGTCTTTCAGGGAGAGAAAACCCCAAGGTTGTCTGAGCTTCCGTCTGCCTCACTTACTAACCAAGGACCCTCGGTTCCGACCGAGGATTAGAATTTTGTTTCCTGTGTCTAGTGCCAATCCATTCAGTTGGGGGCAGGAGTGATCAGAGGACTTTCTAGCATCCTTGAGCCGTTTCTCTGTCATACAGGCTTTGGGTCAGTGCCTTACGTGGCTTCGGTTTGGGTCACAGCTCCTGCCTTGGTTCCAAGAGGCGAGTTCTGTACCGCTCTGCGGCGGGACCATGGTGAGAGGGAGGGGGGCCTGATGGGTATTAGTTAGCAGGACTCTGGAAACTTCTTGGCCAGTCATTGCCTTTCAACTTGACATTTTAAGCAAGCATTTATAGGGAGAAATGTGTGCTGCAGCGCCTTCTTTCTCGCTTCCTTCTTTGTATCTCTCTGACCACATGCTGCGCGCTCAGGCAGAGACGGACCCGGACCCCTGGCCTGGCCCCGCTGCGGCCTCCGGCCCCGCCGGGCACGCGCCGCGCTCGCTCACGGCTCTGCGCGAGATCTCACAGGTGGTCTGTGGTCTGTTTACCTCTGTCATCAGCCAAAGGGACACATTGTATTCCTTCTTGAAAATTAGTTACTGTTTTTAAAAAGATGTAGAATTCAGTTCTTCCACTTTTAAAAGGGTAATTTTCAGTAATAATGTATCCCCACCATCTTTTAAACATTTACTACTCCAGTTGTTTTAAAGTAAAAGAATCAAATGCTTCTGTGTTACCATTTTTTTCCTTTATTTCAGAAGCATTCTATTTAGCAACACTGTCTCATTGGCCGCACAGAAAATTTACAGTCTCACTGGCCCAGTAAAACCAAAGTGTCTCCTTTCAGATCCAGCCCTGCAGGCAGAAGCGCCCGTAGCTTTTCTCCGGGAGAAACCGAGGAGAGGCCTTCCCGACCCGCTTGGCAGGATGGGTCCCTTTGGGCAAGAAAGCAGGCCCCTCGAGTGTCCCCTCTGTGCCATCCCGGTCCCTCCCGGTTCAGTGACACAGCTAGCGCTCCGCGATCCCCTCTGGCTGGGCCTCGCTCCGCAGGCCTCTGGCTGTTCTGTCCCGTGTCGGGGCCTTCCCTTGCTAGGGCTTTGCCGGGGAGCCCCCTGGGGAGCAGCTGGTGTCTCCCTCACTGTGGTCCACACAATGCCAGTGTTTGGGGGGCCATGGGGAAGGGCGGTTTCGCTGCTGTAGGTGATGGGACAGGAACTCCCCTTCCTGGAGGACAGGTGACAGCCAGCTCTCCAGCCGTGCAGAGCCTTTAGAAATCCAGCTCCCGTCGCCGCCTCTTCCGGGCAGGCCTCCCGGCTCCGGCTTCTGCTTCTGCATGGAGGCTGCCCGGACTGTGGGGCGGCCACCCGTGGAGCCCTCGTTCTCTGTCGGTGCCCAGGGCGGTGTCTGCAGGTGACAGCCTCGGACCTGGCTAGGCACGCGCTGCCGTGCCGTGGAGGGCCGAGCCCGGCCACCCCCTTCCCCGGCTCCGCTCTTAGCTCAGCGTGTGGGCAACCCCGTCGCACTGTCTGGCATGCCCTCCTTCCCGGGGGCTCCGCAGCTCTTTTCTCAGACGCTTCCTGTTCCGCGCTGGCCGCCAGGCAGGGCTGGCGGTGGCTTCCACCTCGTCTTTCCTCTCCCATCAGCCACGTCCACCCCCGCCCCGGGGCCTCCCCTGCAGGGCAGTCCTGGGGCTGCTCCCGGGACAGTGGGGGCAGCCCGCCAGTGTGAGCAGGGCTCAGGGTCACCTTCCCGCCGGCAGTGGCCCATGAGGGCGCGAGTCTGGTGCCAGTGTTCAGTTCCTGTGGACCTTCCCCACCTGCCCCCGCCCAAAGTCAGAGAACTATTTTTAAAGGTATTTTGTGGTCGTTTTAATAGCAAAACACAAGCTGCATTTTTATTTATTATGCACAGGAAAGGTAAATTTTTTTTAAAGAAATCTAGAGTCGGAAACTCTGGAAAAACCTATTAGAAATTCACAAATGGCTTCTCTCTGTAATGTGCAATATGCTTTGCAACTAGAGATGATATTTTATGTCTAATCTGTAAATAAGAAGTGTATTTAAATTAAAAGGGAGCTTTTTTGTAAAAGGACCAAATGTTCTTTTATAAATGTACTAAGAAATATCCTGCTCTGAAATTTATTAGGATTTTTATGAGCAATTTTTATTAAAAGATTCTTTTTTGAGTTGTCCTTGTGTTTCTCCGTCCGACCCACACAGACAGACAAGTCACCTACAGAGCACACGGGGGCGGGGTCTTTAAGGGAAACTGTAAAAGTCAGATGAATAAAAGCTTCCTGTTTTTTACAGCTAAGCCACCAGATTTGTCTGCCACCTTCCCCGACTGTCCCTTTTCACGGCCTTTGTCCCCCCCTCCCCGCACAGCAGCCTGCCACCACCCAGGACGGACTCGCTCTCAGCCCCTGAGGCTCTGGAGCCTCCAGGTTTCGGAGCCAAGTCTGTTCGGGGGGGTTTGGGGGCAGAAACGGTCCTCCTGCCCGCCCTCTTGGAAAACAGTGATGGCGCCTGCGGGGTCCCTGCGGACAGGGGTGCAGGTCAGGGGCGTGCGGGGGTTGGCAGGGGGTCTTGAAGAAGATGGCTGGCTCTGCCCCAGGACGGCTGTGCCCCAGCTCCCGTCCCGGGCAGTCCTGACGGGCCTTTGAACAGTCACCTGAGGCGCAGGCCAGGGCCCTGGCGGACGTGGCCAGTCCTGCAGTGCAAGCCCGAGGGCACAGGAGGGCCCAGGCCAAGCAGGCCCAGACGCCCAGACGCTGCTGTGGGGCGGCCAAAGGGCCATTCGTCCCTCCTGGGCCCTGCCCCCCTCTCCAAGGGGCCCTGCCGGTGGGAGCGGGTGGCCCAGCAGAGCACCACGTTCGGGAGGAGCCACGCCCAGTCCTGGCTGAGCCTCCAGGCTCACAACCTCCCCGAGCCTCCGTTTTCCCATCGGTTACATGGGGTGGTGACAGTCCGCAGGGTGAACCGGGCGGACCGGTCCGTGTGAAGGGCTTTAAAACAGCGCCCGGCCCTTGGCAGGCTCCGCGGGACCCGTCCTGCAGCCACGGCCAGTCGAACGGCCCCAGGGCGAGCCCAGGGGTTTAGGCAGGGAGGGGCGCTGAGGAGGGGCGGGCGGCACAGGGCGGGCGGGCTGGATGCAGGGCCTGGGTCTGGGTTTCCACATCCCATTTCCCCGCGTAAGAGCAGAGATTGGGTCTCATGAGTTCATTAATATTGAACAGTGGTTTACAGTCTTTCTCAGCAGCTTCTAAAATCTTCAGATGAAATGTGACGTATGTCCTGGCTGGTGCAGCTCAGTGGATTGAGCACCAGCCTGCGAACCAAAGGGTCTCTGGTTCCATTTCCTTCACGGCACAGGCCTGGGTTGCGCGCAAGAGGCAGCCACACACTGAGGTTTCTCTCCCTCTATTTCTCTCTCGCTTCCCCTGTCTAAAAATAAATGAAATCTTTTAAAAAATAAAATAAAGTATTATGTAGTGATAGAATTTTTAAAAAATATAAAAACAGCAAATCTCGTAGTTCCGGTGAAGTAGGGGAGGGAATGGGGACCTGGGGCACTCAGCACGGCCCCCCTCCCCTCCCCCCGCAGGCTTGTCTCACCGGAGCCGAGGCCCCAGGAACCGCTGAGGGCCACCCCCCGCCCCCCCTTTGCCTTCCCGAGTTGGTGGCTTTCCTGTGTCAGGATGTCAGCGTGGTCCACGGTCCTCCGGCCGCGGCCTCTGCCAGTCTTGGTTGCCTGTCCTTCCTTGGCATGTGGGGGGGTCAGAGCTTTAAGACAGGACCTGAGTGACCGAGATAACCTGCTCCACCGCGAGTGCGCGCGGCGTTTGGGCCCGGACAAGAGCTCCAAGCGCCCACGGGAAATGGCTTCCCTTCCGTCCCGCAGAGGTAGCACTGCTGCCAGAAACACGGGCGCTCACGTCCGCCACCTGTTGGTGGGACGCTGCGCAGTGGCGCCCCCGGGAGCTGGGCAACAAGGAGCGATACCAGTGCTGGTGAGGTCGTGAGTGGCCGGGGCGCGTCTGCCCTGCGGGCGGGGACGCAGCTGTGCAGAACCGCTCGGGGGAGAGTTCGCCTTGACCGCGCAGAGCTGGGTGTGCCCCTGCCCCTTGACCCGGCCGCCCGCGCCCTGCCCCACTCGGGGCTGCTGTGCCATTGTGCAGCAGCGCGGGGGCGGGGGGCAATTCCCCTTCTAAGCAAGTCATCTTCAGCAGGAGTCTGCAAATTTTGGACCAAGGTTCCCATCCGGGCCTGTTGCCTGTTGCCTGTTTCTGCTTTGTTTTGTTAAACTCACACCTTTTTTTTTTTTTTAACACGTGGTCGTGGCCGCTCCCCCCAGCACAAAGGCAGAGCTGAGCAGTTGGGAGAGAAACTCTAGTCCCTCAGCCCAGATATTCACCCTCTGGCCGCCAATGCAAAATGTCTGCCGCTCTCGGGTATAGGGAGTCCGCTGCACAGGGGCCTCCGCGGACACCGGAGGCTCTAATTTACAGCAGCGCCGTTTCCCAAAGCGAAAACTTGGAAAGTCACCCAAGTGTCCTTCTAAAGGAATCGATGTGCCCACGGAACGTCACAGACGGGAGGAGCGCGTCACAGCGGGACCGCGCGTGCACACGCAGTTTCGCGGTCACCCAGACTGAACTCGGTGCTTAGAGCCGGAGACACAGGCGGAAGGCCACACGGAGAAACAGGGCCACGATCGCCGCAGACGGTGCGTGTCCCGGCGCCACCTCGGGGCGCGTGCGACGGTGGAGAGGCACCCGGCTCCTGGGCAGGCCGGGCTGTGCGGCTGCCCCCTTCACGTCCGCTCTTTGCACCGCCCACATGGCTTGGACACTCCGGCGTGTGTGTCATAAAACGCATAACACGCGAATTTTAACCTTGGACGTGAAGTGGGCTTCACAAACGTGAAATACAAGTCGTCGTTTGGTTTGTTCTGGTACAGTGTGAAAAACAGCAAAACGGGCCTCAAAACTGGGGACGATGCAAGTGTGGCCCCTCTGGAGAAGCCTCCCGTGTTCTGGGGCCCTTCCAGCGTCCCCGTCCACCACGCCTCTGCCCGCCCAGTCCCCCTTTGCGTCTGGAAACGCGCCGGTTCCCACCGTCCGGCCTCGCCAGCCCCTGCTCCCAGAGCGGCTGTCCACGCTGCCCGTGTCCACCAGAGGCCGCTGCTGCCGCGCTTCTCTCGGTGCCGCTCCCGGAACTCCAGCCCTGAGCGCAGGCGCCCAGGAAACCGCGGCGGCCGTGCGCACGCGGGCCTTCGCGGGCCTTTGGAATCTCGTTGGGGGAACTCGCGGCGTGCGCTGCTCATGGAAATGCCAGCCACGGCGGCGAGGACAGTGGTGATGGGTGTCTCTGCCGGACCGGGCCCTGCGATCCAGCTCCTTCCTATGCACTTCCCAGTCCAGGCTCACAGTGCCCGGTGTCCTGGGGCTTCGGTGGCCAGAGAGTGAATCTAGGGAGACGCCGCGGGCCGCACCGGGGGCGGGGATGTGTCCGAGCGCGGGGTGAGTCCGTCGGGAAGCGGGTGCTGCCCAGGCCTTTGGAAAGAAGCGGCGGGTCTTCCACAGTGGCAGGCGGGGGGCTCGCCTTCCCCCTCGGGAAGGTGCTGTCACCCGACCCGGCGTGGGCGCACACGGAGCCGAGGGGGAAGGCGGGGCTGCCTACTCCGCCTCGGCCTCAGCCCTCCCCCCGCTCGGCCTCTCACCACGAGGTCCCCTGGGGCCTCCCTCCTGGAAGTCGCCGCCCAGCCCTGCGTTTTCTGCATCCGAGCGGGCAGATGGAAGGCAGGCGCGGGGGTCTGGAGGCAACGTGGCGGGTCTCAGTCTGGACTCTCCTCCTCGGCTGGGCGAGCCTGCAGACCTCTGAGTCCGGTCTCCACGTCTGTGAGGCGGGACCCATGGTTCCCACCTCGCATGGTTCTGCGGGGTTTCAAGCCGCGGCCCCTAAAGGGCCCGGCCCGCAGGGGCGGTTCTGCTCGGCAAACCGGCCTGGCCCTCAGATCGGCTGCCCCGGGCAGCTGGCCCGGCGCTGAGAGAGAGGCTCACAGGAGGCGCTGCTGCCCACCCGCTGAGGTCCCCTGGCCAGCAGTTTTCACACTTGAGGGAGACTCTCCCATTCCTCCCACTCCGCCCCGAGGTGCTGGCCAAGCCACCTCCCTGTGGGACGCTTTCTCTTGCAAGCGTGACAAGCCACGGCCCTTCCCACCAGCCCCTCCCGGCTCCCTGGCCCAGGAAACAAGGTGGCCCTCCCCAGCGCGGGCCTGGCCCGACCCGTGGGGGCCGGGAGAGGACAGAGCCGCGGAGGAGGGCAGGTCGGATCTGTGCTGAGCCGGGACCGCCGTCCTCCGCCAGGGGAGCTGCCCCTCCTCCGGCCTCGGCCCTGAACCGGAACTCCCCACCTGGCCCTGCCCCGCCCTGAGCTCCCTGCCAACAGCAGCTCATCCTGGGGCCGCTCGACCTGCAAGGCTGATCCCTCTTAATAAGCCTCTTTCTGTACATCTGTTAAAAAAAAGAATCCCCTGCGTGATTGCTGGCCATTTCCTGGGTGGCCTGAGGCAGCCTCTCCAAGGGGCTGGGAGGAGGCTGATGGCGGCAGCTCCCTGCTGGACCCTCCCTGGACCCCCTGGCATCCGGCAGCCGCCTGCCAACTGTGGACACACTTGGACATGCTGTCCTCGCTGTCAGGAAAGCTCCTTCTCAGGCCGCGGTTCCCGAAGCCGCCGCAGTGCCCGGAACTCTTTCCAAACACAGATCACGGCCCCCAGGATTTAGGGAAAGTCTGGATTCTGCAGCTGAGGGGCGGCCGGGGCTCTTCCTGCCACAGGCGGGTCCGGGTCCTGCCAGTCTTGGGCTGGGAGGGGTGGAAGGCGGCCGAGCGTTTGCTCTCCCCTCAACGTGCCTGTCGCCGGAGCCACGTGCTGTTCGGGCTGGAAGGCAGGCTGGGGGACGCCTCCGCGCCAGGCACCCTGCCCAGTCGGGGCCTAGTGACGAGACTGTGCCTTCGCTGAAGTGTCAGCACGTGAAGAGAGACGAGGCCAGCAGGGGGCGAGGGTGGGATGGGGGGGTGCTCTTGGTTTTTTCTTGGATGAGAGAGGACACGGATATGTCTGGGTGGCTATACTGGAGGGGACCCCAAAAAACCCATAGTTTATTTATAAACAATTGTGTATTCTTACACGTTTAAGCTCAGTCACCTTCAAAGTCCTTTCCATGAGGTGATGCACCCATCGAGATGTATTTTCCACGGCTCAGAACAGGTTTTGAACTCGTTCGTTTTGATGCCTCTTCGTGCTTCTGCCAGTTTTTGTTTCAGCTCTTCCATGTCAGCAAAATGTTTCCCTTTGAGGACTTTTTTTCATTTGGGGAAATAAAAAAAAAAAAAGTCTCTCGGACTGAGATTGGGTGACTAGGGAGGGTGGGGCACAGGGGTCAGGCCGTTTTTGGTCAAAAGCTGCTGAACACTGAGCACGGTGTATGCAGGTGCATTGTAAATCACCCATCGTGAAATGGCAAATGTGCTGAAAGAGTTTTCAAAAAAAATTCACTGGGGCCGAACGCAGCCTCTCACAACGACGCCAGTGGGTGCACTGGTCCAGGGGGGTTCCCAGGACAATCCCACAGCGGGGAAGCCTGTCCTACAAGGGGCCCACCCTCCAGCAGACAATTCTGGGGTTATTTCTGGGCCCCCCTCATATTTTGCCCTTTAATCCTTGTTCTGGGAAGAGCGCCTTGGCCTTCAGCGCGCCCTGCTCAGGTCGAAGGCCCCACTGTCCGCACCCATGGTTTAGGGGGGCACGGCCCGGTCACCCCGACAGCGATAGCCTCAGCGAAGGGCTCTGTACTTCCTGGAGGAGACTCAGTCCCCGGGCTTTTTCTAGAAACCAGTGGAGAGAGAAGGAAATGAAAAACCGCTTTGGTAGCTGCTGAAGTTGCGTGTGGGGCTGAGCTCGGGGCTCCCGGGGGCCGCCCTGAGGGAAGGGCTTCCCTGGGGAGCCGCGCCCGCCCGGGGACCGGCGCGCGGGGTCCAGCCGGGCCTGAGCACGTGCTCCTGGACGGTTTAGACGGCGGAGCCGGCACTCCATCTTTTCGGCTGGAACTGTCGCAGTCCCCGGACACTCAGGGGGTTATGATATTAAGCTCAGAGAACATGGGTTCAACGCTGGTCTCTGCCTGTTTTGGGCTGAGTCATCACCTCTTCCGCTCAAAGGGCTGGTTGAGAGGAAGACGCGTAGAGCAGAGTCGGGAAGAGTTTCGAGTGTGTGGCTTCTGCTGTTCTCGGTGTGCACTGTCTCCTGGCACTGATCTGTGATCATAGGCACAGGGCATCGCCAGGCAGGACAGGCTCACCCAAGTTCTGGCTTCTGTTTTTTCCCGGGGCTTTGTTACACAGGTGTGGTTGCTTGGGTGATGGATTGATTGATTGCCCGGCGACTGAACTGAGTCTCCTTGTCAACGGATACCCACCCCATGACCCAAAGTCCCGTCCAAATCACCCGGCGGTCTCTCGGGCACGGCCAGCCCCCACCCCCTGACCATCAGGTGTGGCATGAGCTCCCAGGAGCCGAGAACAAAGTCCAGAGCTCTCTCTAAGCAAAGGAAGATTCTCCACGGCACTGGGCAGGTGTTGGTGGTGGTGGGGGGGGGGGAGGCTGGGGTTAAAGACACAGCGTGAGCCGGGGGAGGGAAGCAGCGGCCCTGGGAGCCGGCAGGCCCGCTCGCTCCTGCCGCACAGGCCAATGAGCTGGGTGCGGCGGCGGCGGCGGCTCCCCCGCCCCTGGAGCCCGGGAGTGCGACTTTATGTGGCAAAATGGACTCTGAGGGGTGATGACGGTAGGGATCATGTGACAGGGAGAGTGTCCTGAGTGTCCGGTGGTCCCTGAATGGAACCACAGGGTCCTTGTAAGAGGGAGGCAGAAAGGAGAAGGCACTTTGAGGATGGGGGGGAGTGGACCTGAGCCCAGAGAGACAGGAGCCACTGGGACCTGAAAAAGGCAGTGGACTGTCACCGAGCGCAGGTCTGGCTGCCCGCGGCGGCGAAAGCCAGCCCTGGAGTGGCAGGTGCTGACGGAAAGGAGGGGGGGTTTATTCAGATGCCGGCCACTGGACGATGGGGGCTCACGTCTCGGAGCCCGTCTCCCCCCTCAGGGGCGGCAGAGGCTTTTATAAAGAGGAAGAGGGGGACAGACAGAGGTCAAGGGAGGGCCTGCAGACTTCACGTGCACAGGGGCACGGTCCCTTCCCACAGGGCAAGTGCGGATGGTTGGGGGTCGGTCATCCCGCTTCACGTCGTCCCGGCTCCGCCGCGGAAGGTCAGCAAACCTCCCGGACCTGGGGCGGCTGAAGGTCAGTGTCGGTATCTTCTGAAGTTAGTTCGTAGGAGTCTTACGCAAACACACTTCATCTACAGGCTACGTATTAGGCAGAGTCAGCGCTCACAGAAACGAGGGCAAAAGAATGGCGGGGCAGGTTACCATTCCCACTGCTAGAATTTTCGACGGTTACAATGTGACTGTTCACTGTCTGTACTAACAGGACGCGGGGGTCCAGAAAGCCAGGGTCGCAAAGAGCTGAATGATTTGTTGGGAAAAGCCCGCTGACCCGAATGGGGACCCCCCACCTAGGTCTCACGAGAGTCTCAGGGCAGCAGGCTGCTTCGCTGGGCCCATCAATGGCCGTGCCAGACCACCTCAAAGCCCTCGGCCGGCTGTGCTGACCAGTCCTAAAAGAATATGTTACGAACAATTCTGACAAGGCTGTACTCGCTTCCTTATGGAAGCAACGACCTTGACGTTGGCCGACCACGGTTCTCGGAAGGGCAGGACAAAGTTCCTGAGAGGCCTGACTTGAAATTATCATATGAGACTCCGCTTTTCGTCTTAGTCTTCGAAGACCTGCCTTGTTTCTCTGTCCAGGCTGTGGAGCCAACTCTGCAGACGTGCAGACTTCCCGTAGCCCGCCCCCGCCCCTGCCCGTGATGAGCGTTTCAACGGCTTCCAATGTCTTGCTTTCGTTTTTTCGTGTGGGCACACTGGTAGGATCAGTTCCCGGTAAGGGAATTGCTGGATCAAAGGCATCACTATTCCCAGTGGCCCAAAGGGGGACACGACCCAGTGTCCCTCAGCCGGCAGGAATGGATAAACAAATCGCGGCAGAGACGCACAACGGCACCCTGTCCTGCCGTGAAAAGGAAGGACACACGGACGCGTGTGCCACGGTGCGGATGACCCTCCAAGGCGCTGAGCCGAGTGAAAGGGGCCGGACGCAGAAGGCCACGTGATGCGCGCCTCCATTCCTTCCTGTGAAACACCCAGAGCAGGTGAACTCGTGGAGACAGACGGTGCGCTGGTGTTTGCCGGGTGCCGCCGGCGGAAGGCCGGGGCGGGGCGGGGAGCTGTGTCATGAGCGGCTGATGGAGAAGCTTTGGAACTACCTGGAGGCAGAGGTTGCACAGCCTAGTGAAGGTCCCGACGGGCTCACTTTCCAAGGGCTGATTTTATGTTATGTGCATTTCAGTGTTAAAAAGGCGGGGAATACACATTCCTCGTTTTGTAGGGATGGTCCTACATGAAGGTGGCACCCATTCACTCTCCCGCAGCCCATGTCTGCGCCCCGTGACTAAGTTCTTAATGTTTACCTATAGGTAAAAAAATCTGTAGGCCTAGTTTGATTTCTGTTTATCTTAGTAAGAAAGGAGAACCAACTTTTCATAGTTTTGAGAAAGATTATCTGTATTTCCTTCTGTTTGGATAGTCTGTATCCTTTGCCCAGTTTCCTACTTGCTGTCTTTTTCTTACTGATTTATGAGAATACTTTAAATATAAAGGAAATCAGCTCTTTATTTTACAGTGAATGACACGTATATTGTTTGTAGCCAGTTAGTTTGTGTTTTGCCTTTGATGGTGAATTTTTACCACATAGACTTTTCGTTTTAAACGTGGAATAACTTACTCATTTTTCCCTTTACGCTTCCTGGTTTGGTGACATTCAGAAGGTCCCCTCCACTCCAAGGTTCTACAAGCTTCTCCCTTTTTCTCCACTATTTTTATAGTTTGCTTATTTTTGACACACCTTTGACCCACCTGAAAAAAGAGAAGTTCTAGTAATTTCAATGGTTGACTTTGTGTTGAGAAACATCAGGAAAAAAGGAACAACCAATCTCCTCCCAGACGCTCTGCTCAGCCCAGGCCTCACCGAGGAGCTGTGTGGATTTCTCATCTTTGTGCCCAAAGTGAGACCTTGGCCAGAGACGAGCTGGCCTGGGGACCCTGCTGGCCTGGGGCTCCTGGCCCGCACCCCAGGCACTGGAGCTGAGAGGGACAGGGCGCCAACGCCCGCCTCCCAGGAGGTGCCCTTCTGCGGTTAAACCCCCATCGCAGAGCCGTGGGGTGTGGACGGAGTGAACAATGGCCGCTGCCCAGCAGGGCTTCTCCTCCTTTGTACCAGCCTCTTAAGTAAAGGAAACTACGGTGGCTGGGAACACGCACTGCCATGTGACCGAGATCAAATCACTTCAGCTCTCCGAACCTCCGATGCTGTGTCTGCAAGAGGGAGACAATACCACCTGCCTCGCAGGGCCATCCTGAGGATTAAATACACGTGCCCCTCCTGCAGTAAGTGTGCAACACACAGGCTCTAATGGTTCATTCAGACATACGTTTGTTTTTTTTTATTTTTTAAGATTTTATTTGTTTTTAGAGCAAGGGGAAGGGAGGGAGAGAGGGAGAGAAACATTGAGCGGTTCCCTCCTGCCTTTTGCACGCCCCCAACGGGGGACCTGGCCCACAACCCAGGCCTGTGTCCCAACCGGGAATTGAACCGGCGACCCCTCGGTCTGCAGGAGAACACCCAACCAACTGAGCCACACCAGTCAAGGCTGTTTTTTTGTTTTTGTTGTTTTTGTTTTTTAATTGATTTTAGAGAGAAAGAGGGAGAGGGAGAGAGAGATACCGATTTGTTGTGCCAATTCCTGATGCATTCACCGGTTGATTCTTGTCCATGCCCCGCTTGGGGATCGAACCTGCAGCGTTGGTGTATCCGGATGCTGCTCTAACCAGCTGAGCTGCCCAGCCAGGCACGTGAGACATTGGTTTACTTGGCAAATGTTACTGAACACCTACCGACGCTAGGCACTGTTCTAGGTGTTGGGGACACAGCAGGGACAAAAACCTAACTCCTGGTGGACGACAACGGACACAGTCGCAGAGAGAGATATAGAGCCACCGCCACCTGATACATCTATGTCAGGCAGCAATGGGAACCGGGGGTGAGGTGGGAGCTCTCCGCCAGGCGGCAGGGGAGCGCTTGTCATTAAGGCAGTCACAGTTCACCCAGTGATGGACGTTTCTAGAGAACGTGACCTTCCTGTTTTTCATTAATCTGTTCTCTTGGCTGATTTCTGTCTCCGACTGGTCGAGCCGTGAAATGGCCAAGGACCTGTGGAGGCGGCCAGGTCTGAGCCGATGGGGCCAGAGGCTCGGCATTGCTGGCCCGCTCTGGGCTGTGGCAGGGCCCAGAGTTGGGGGAGAGGGCACTTGGCTATGAGCTGTTCCAAGGTCACGCCGCAGGGACACACAAGGGTTTTACGTTCCCCAGTGAGTGCTGGCGTGGACATGGTGAGCACGCCTCGCCAACCCTTCCGTCCTGTGTGTGCTGGACCCTGGGGAGCCCGGGAGCCCAGAGCCCAGAGGAGACAGCTCATTGCTGCAAGCGGATCAGAGTGAGGCAGCAGGGAAGTGGGCAGGGAGCTCAAGCCAGGGCCTGACACGAGCGGCCACACTCCATCAGCAACCGCAAACCCAAAAGGTGGCCTCCTCCCCACTGTTCCCAGCCAAAGTCCTGGGACAGGCTCTGATTGGACCGAGCAAGGTCCTGTACTCATCGAGCACTCAATCAAGTGGCCTGGAAGATACATTATGTTGATTGGCCGGGAGCAGCAGGCAGGAGCTGATGTCAGACAAAGCCAGGCTGCTGGTGAGAATCCAGTCGTTAGCAGCTGGGAAGCTCCCCAGACTCACCAAGGTCTGGCCCTCCTCCCACCTCTGGGCCTTTGCACATGCAGCTTCCCCCCACCCCCGCCCCCGAGGTTGGGTCGGGGCGCGGGGGGTGAGGGTGAGGGTGGGGGCGGGGAGGGAGGAGAGTCCGCTCGGCCAGGCTGACCTCCCTCCAGGTTTCCACTCAAATTTCTCTTCTTCCCAGAGGCCCCTCACACTCTGCGGGTTGCCTGCCAGGGAGGTCAGTGTGGACTCCCAGCGACAGGGCGGGGCCGCCTCTCTGGTGCCCGCTGCCCCGCAGGAAGCGCTCGGTCAAGGTCTCCGGGGCAAAGGATGCCGCACAAACACTTGCACGCCCATCTACACGCGATCCCCTTCCCGGCCACAAATGGGGTTATGTGCGCATTCCACCCGGCTTGCAAGCCCACACGCGCAGGACCCCTTCTCCACCACCAGTGCGCGCGCAGGCGCGGGGACACGCCCGCCCGCTCCCCGCTAGACGCCCACCCGGAACAAGCTGCGCCCTGCGCGCGCACGCGCGGCCCCAAGTCCCGCCTCCGCCCGGCCGCACCCGTGGGGGCGGGGCGCGCTGGGGGCGGGTCCTGCGACCCCGCCCGGGAAGCTGCGCGAGGCTGGGCGGCCCCCGCCACATCCTCCTCCTGCTCCCGGGCCGAGCCAGCTAGCGGGGCCGGGGCCGAGCCGAGGGCTCCGAGGGCGCGGGCGGAGCGGGGCACGGAGCCATGGCGCATCAGACGGGCATCCACGGTGAGGGCGGGTGGTGGGCGGCCAGGGGACAGAGGGTCCCCACCCGGGGCTGCGCCCCCTTCCCAGCCCTCGGCTCCTCTCTCCTCCCCGGCATCAGCCCGGGGAGGCTTCCTGTTCTGTTTGTTCTGTTTTGCAGCCGCGCGCGGGTCGTCTGGGGGTGGGCACATCTTGGGGGGGGAGGGGGATTTACTGTGCATAGTTGGGAGTGGGTGTTCATGTACGTACACAGCTGGGCGGAAGTCTCTGTGCGCTGTGTGCCCTTCTAGGGGTGGATGTACTGGTGTGTGTGCCCATCTATGGATTTTTGTTCCTTTCTGGGGGTGGGTGTACCCGGATGCGCACATCGGGGGAAGTGTGCACGCATGTGCACTTGTCTTGTGTGTACAGCCCTGCGTGTGTGCTCATCTGTGTGCACGTGCACTACAGGCTGATTGAATGGACACAGCGACATGGAAGCATCTTTAGACATCAGTGTTTCGTGACTGCGTGCACACGTCTGTGAGTGTCTGTGCACAATTTCAGTGCACCTCCGTGTGCATTTGCTTCCATGGGTGCATGCACCCGATGTGTCTGCGGCGGCTTGTATGGGTTTGTGTCAGTGTGAGGAGGGGTCCTGGACCTTTGGCTGCTCGCAGGACTGCCACACGCCCCCGCAAGCTAGGCTGCGGAAACCGGGGACCCGGCGGTCAGCGCAGGAGAGTGGCCAGGCTGACCTTGACCTCACATCGCCCCCTCTGCCTGTTTTCTGCTCTGATCTTCCGAGTCTGCCCCAGCCAGTTGGAGGGTCCCAGTCTCAGGCTGGAAACACAGAGGAGGATCCGGATCTGGGGTCTGTGTCCCGGCCCTAGAGCCTCCAGGCCGGTTCCCTCCAGCCCCAGGCTTCTCCAACCGGAGCATCGCCCTCTCCCCCCAGGGACCACAGTATCGTCCTTAGGCGGCCGGGAGAGAAGCAGTGGCCGGGAACCCGGTGTCCTGTTGCTCCCCGGTAGCCTGTGTCCCCCTCCGCTGGCCTGTGCCGAACGTCCAGCCCGCTCGCCCAGGGAGCCCAGTGGTTTGGCCACCAGCCACCGTTCCCACAGCGCCTGGGGCCACCATCGACCTGCCTGACCGCCTGGCTCTGGGCTGTGGTTGTGGCCGCTCGGTGGCTCGGCAGCCCTGAGAGGGTTTCCCCGGCCCCGCCCCGCCCCAAGCACCAGAGCAGGCTGCGCCCGGGCCTGGCCGGGCCAGGCTCCCGCCAGCCGGCCGGCCTCTCTCCAGAGGAGCTGGAGGGCCTGTTCAATGACTCAGCCCCACAGGAGGAAACGGTCCCCGCTGTCCTTTCCTTCCCCTTTGTCTGGTCATTCATGCTGCCTCCAGCTGCGAGGGGACTTGAAGTTAGGGTTCCTCTTCTGTGCTCAGGAGCCTACCTCTCTCCTCTCCCCAAGGCAAGGCCGGCCGGCCTGGGGCATCCTGGGCGCCCTGTGAGCAGGGGGAGGTGGGAGAACAGTCTGCCCTGGACTCCCAGGTGCAGCCCCGCCCTGGGCGCAGGTGTGACCCTGCTGACCTCGCAGCAGGGCAGGGGAGGGGCCTGTAACCCGAGGCTCACGGCGTGGGGGGCGGGCAGGGCCGCCGACCGGTGGAGCATGAATCTTTGATGACTGCAGCTCAGGTGTCCCAGGCCTGGCCTCTGGGTTATTGATGGCTGCTGAGGAGGCCTGGAGGGTTGCCTCTTCCCCTTCTGGGGTGTCACTGCCCTGGTAACAGTAGAAGGGGCACGTCAGCCTCCCCTCGGGGAGGGCTGCTGGGCCTTTTCTCCCAGAAGGTCTGAGCAGGTAGGGAAGCAGCTCAGCACAGCCCCCCACGGTAATTACGGTAACAAAGTGGGTGTATGACCAGCCACGGCCCCGCTGCCCAGCACCTTCTCCCATTTACCCCCCCCACCCTGGGCCCGCGGCCTTTGGGGAGTAGGAGCTCCGCACTGTAGGCGAATCTGCGGTTCAGTGAGGTTGGGGGTCACACGCAGCGGTGGGAAAGGGGGCGCCCCAGGGGCCTGCGGGGGCGAGTCCCGCCCCCGCCCAGCGGGGCTGTGTCCCCACACCCTGCCGCTCTGAGCACTGAGCCCCTGCAGCTCAGCCGGGACCCCTCCCGCCCAGCGGCGGAGGCCTCAGGCCCAGGGGCGCCTGAGGACAGGACTAGAGCTTGTTCCCTACGGCCCCCCTGCCCCTGCGCCGCTGCCCTATTAATACTCTCTGACCTCAGCTGTGTTCCTGCTGAAGCCTCCTGACCCCTGGGAACCCTCAAGGTCGTGCTGGCCGGCCCTGTATGCCCAGAGGCCACATCAGGCCCTTCCTCACGCAGACCTTGGTTTCTCCGGCTGAACCAGAGGGGCTCAGTGACTTCCTGTGATTCCCTGGCTCTGACCATGACCTTCACCTCTGCACTTGAGTACTCAGGCATTGTCTGTCACCTTCCAGCCCTGTGGCCGCGAGGACCAAAACAGGGTCTGGTTGGGGGAGTTCCTGAGAGCCCTTCCTCCTCCAGGAAGCCCTCCCAGCTGCCTGGGTTGGGAGCCTGTGGCCGCGGCTGGGCTGTATCCGTGTAGGCCGTGTTTCTGTGCATGTCCTGTATGTCCTTTGACTGCAAACACGTCTTCGCCAAGCCCTGCCCCTGCGCCTCGGTGTGCGCACCAGCACGTGTGGCACTGAGCTGGGCGTGCGTGCGTGCGTGTCCAAGCGTGCACGGCGTTTGCATTGGGCCCACTGAACGTGTGCTCGTGGACAAGGGTGTTTGCATTCCTGTGCCTCTCTGTCACCTGCACATGTTACTGTGGTACACGTGCTAGGCTGAGTGTGTCACTGTGTGTTGGCACGTGTGCCATGTGTGCGTGTGCACACGCGTGTTGATGGGCACAGCGGCCCTTGCACATTGGGGGCATTTGTCCCTGTGTTTCTGCCTGTGGTCACGACGGTGCTGAGTGGGCCCCAGTCCCGCGCAGCGCTGGGCCTTCCTCCGACTGGCCTGGCCTGGCCGGTCGCCGAGCCCGCCCCCTTCTCCTCGGCGGGGGCTGTCCCATCCCCACCGGCCTGTCACCAGAACTGCCCCAGCCAGCAGGCCACTCGCCTGCCACCTCTGCTGGCTAAATTTGGGAGCTTATGTTCAGTGGCGGCGTCTCAGATTCCCGGTCACATGGGGGGCTGCATTTAACCCAGCTCCCAGCTCCGCCACCAGGCCCCGCGGGACGGAGCAGGCCCGGGACGTGTCCCTGCCCACCCTGCTCGCGCCTCCCGCGCACCCCCACCATGTTCCTTGTTCTCCTAGCCACCGAGGAGCTGAAGGAGTTCTTTGCCAAGGCGCGGGCTGGCTCTGTCAGGCTCATCAAAGTCGTCATCGAGGACGGTGAGTGCCCCCGCAGGCTAGGACGGCGGCTGGGCGGGGGGCCATCAGCCTCCGGCCCCCTCAGGGCCTCAGTTTCCCCTTCGGGACGGGAGGGGCCTTGTAAGAGAGTGCTGGAGGGGCGTTCACCTGCGGGAAACGGAAACAGAAGCCGGGAGGGTGCATCCCAGGGAGGGCCTGGCCCAGGTCCCGCCCTGGCCACGCCCCCCGGGGCTGACTAGGGATGGGATGGGCCGGGGGCAGGGAATGAGTCGGGCCAGGCGCCGGTGGCTAGCACCTCTCCCCTGCAGGTGGCTGGCAGGCCCAGACCGGCTTGGCCCCTGGCCAGGGGGCGTCCTAAGAAGCCGGGGCCCTGCCCTTGGGAAGTGTCCCCACAGTAGGGAGAACGGGCTCTGGGCCAGCTCTCTGTGAGATGGAGGTGGGTGGCTTCTAGGCCTGGCTGGGCCTTGGCCTGGCCCCAGAGGACCTGGGGTGACGCAGGGGGAGGGGCTGGGCGGGGGACTCTAGCTCAGGGCCTAGGCGAGGAGGGCTGGAGGGGCCAAGGATGAGGCTGTGGCTGTGGGGCAAGTAGAAGACTCCTCCCCCTGGAGATGAGGGGCCCGGACTCAAGGATGGGGCGTGGCTGCCCCCCCTTCCAGCCCTTCCTTGGAGCCATGCAGTAGGGACCCCTGCAGGAAGCTCCCCGAGGGGCTTGGAGCCCGCTGATAGGCCTGCAGCCGGGTCTGCTCAGACAGGGTGTCCCTACGGATGTCGAGCGGGCGGGCGCTCTAGGTGGGCTCTAACCTGCCTCGGTCCTGCACGTGGACGTTGGCGCAGCTGGGGGTGCCCAGGAGGGCGCAGGCCCCCCGACGGGCGACCGCTGCCCACCTCCAAGTGAGTGTGGCCGACCTCCTGATACTTCTAGAGAAGCTATGAATTCCACTTCCTGTGTGAAACTTCCCGGTTTAAAAATGTAGGCAACAGGTTAAGCCACGTTGATGGCGCCATTGGGCTGACTTGGCTGCGATGGCTGGTTTTCCACCAGACCCCCATGGGGCGGGGCGGGGCAAGCCGGTGAGGAGGCCGAGCCTGCAGAGAGGCGCCTCTCGCCCCCATCAGGAGGGCCTGATGGTCGGATGCGAGGGCCCCTGGCCGGGGGCAGGGGGGCGGGGACTGTCCCCATCTTGCCTCCGGCCTGGGCCGTGAACACCTGGGCTGCTGTTTGGCGCCCCGCTGCGGCTGATGGGCCCGCGGCAGCCATGGGTGCCAGCCGGCTGGCCAGCCTGTGGCCTAGGCCCCAAGCGGTGGCTACTTCTGATTTGTTGCTTTTTGGGGAGGGGACCACAGCGGGTGGGCGGTGTCAGGGCCCCTGTTCGTGCGGTGTTTGGTAGGAGCCCCTCCATCCCCTTTTACGGCACACGTTTGCCCCTGCAGGTCCCGCAGCCCATGGCTGTGCACCCACCTCCCTGAGCACGTTGGTTCCAAGAAGGCTGTGCGGGCGGTGCTGCGGGAGCCCTGGGCGGGGGGCGCGGGAGGTGGCTTGGGCTGTGGGCCGAGCCTCGCGCGGTGGGTAGGTGTCCGCAAGGGGGCCGTGCTTTTGGGGGGGGCACACGCCTGGTGCCTTCATGTGACTGGCTGTGCTGGGTCCCTGGGGGCACAGCCCCGCGGCCGCCTCTGTGCACGTGTGGAGCCAGCGGCCTCTAGCTGCCTGCTTTTCCTCTCAGTCACTGATTCAGGCACTGCCGTGTCCCTCGGGGCCCAGAGGCTCCAGGGGGAGGCAGGGTGGGCGGCCAGCAGGTTGGAGCCGTGGCCGGAGGCCGGAGGGCCTGTCGGGGCGGGTGTGGGCCTTGGCCGCCCCCACACTCACCCGGCCTCCGCCCCCAGAGCAGCTCGTGCTGGGGGCGTCGCGGGAGCCGGCGGGCAGCTGGGACCAGGACTACGACCGGGCTGTGCTGCCGCTCCTGGACGCCCAGCAGCCCTGCTACCTGCTGTACCGCCTGGACTCGAAGAATGCCCAGGGCTTCGAGTGGCTCTTCCTTGCCTGGTCGCCTGACAATTCCCCCGTGAGTCCTGGGGCCCCCAACCAGTCTTGAGATCGGGGAAAAGGGCAGCTGGTCTGAGCGAGACAACAAGGCCCTTGCCCTTGGCAACCAAGGGGGGATCGAGTGGGGAGATGTCAGGTCCTGCTGCAGGGAGTCTGAGGGACAAGGCCGCGGGGCGGCCTGCAGCACTCCTGGCTGCCGCCAGCCTGGCTCTGGGAGGCTGCAGCTGGGCCAGGCGAGGGCTCCCCCTGCTGTCTGAGCCGCCCCACTGCCTCCTTGCTTCTGCACTGCGCACCCTGGTGGGCGCCTGGCCAAGGCTGGGCCCCACCCAGCGGCTCCCGCCTGCTGAGGAGACAGTCCTGGCGGGGGGGCGGGGTTCACAGCCCGGCCCCCGCTCCCCAGGTGCGGCTGAAGATGCTGTACGCCGCCACCCGGGCCACGGTGAAGAAGGAGTTTGGGGGCGGCCACGTGAAGGACGAGCTCTTCGGGACCGTGAAGGTAATGGGCCCATGGAGGCCGGCGTGTGATTAGCAATCACAGAGCAAGTGGGCTCAGGCTCGGGGATGGGTGGGGGGCCCAGGGCTGCAGCCCGGGGTGCTCAGTGCACTTCTGGCAGCCCACCCTGCGGTGCCCGTTCACGCCTCCGCACCCCCGGCCAGGACGACCTCTCCTTCGCCGGGTACCAGAAGCACCTGTCCTCCTGTGCGGCGCCCGCCCCGCTGACCTCGGCCGAGAGGGAGCTCCAGCAGATCCGCATCAACGAGGTGCGGGCACACACAGGGTGGGCGGAAGTCCCAGCCCAGGGCCGCGGGGGCATCAGGCCTGTGCTCCCTGGGTGGGCTGAAGGCTGCTGGGAGCAGGGGAGGGCCTCACCCGCCGCTCCCGCCCCAGGTGAAGACCGAGATCAGTGTGGAGAGCAAGCACCAGACCCTGCAGGGCCTTGCCTTCCCGCTGCAGCCAGAGGCCCAGCGGGCGCTTCAGCTGCTCAAGCAGAAGACGATCAACTACATCCAGCTGGTGGGTGTACCCCGCCCCCCCCGCCTGCTCACACGCACCCCCAGCCTATCTGCTGCGGCTCCCCTGTGTACCGGTGGGAACACCTGTCCACCCGCCTCCCGTCCCTACCCGTTCCCGTTCGGGGTGCAGCTGCCGGGTGTCGTGGGGGCACTCAGTTCCCCGGCCCTATCCCTGCTCGTGTGCAAGGACACCTGTGGCACACTGCCCCTCATTCTGCCTCCCACGCTGCATGTGCGCACTCACCCCGGGGTCTGCTGACCCCTCAGCTCTGCGCCCCCAGCCCCTGGTCCTGGACAGTCTGTAGCTCCTGCACCCTTGTCCCCAGCAGGGCCCTCTGCCCCAGCCTCCGCGCTGCCCGCTCTTGAACAGAATGGCTCACCCTTCCTCAGACACATCCCCTGAGGACGCGCGTCCTCGGGCAGGCAGGCAGGGTGGCAGTGCCTCCCTGAGGCCGAGGCCCTTCTGGCTGCCCTGCCCACAGCCCGCGGTGGGGCCTCCTGCAGCAGAGCTCTCAAAGCGGCCGAGCCGGCGCTCGGACCTCCCTGGCGGGTGGCCACACTGCAGTGCGCCCTGGCAGAGGAAGCTCCTGTTGGGCGGGCCGGGCACCCCCGGTCCGGCGCCCTCACCCGCCCCCGTCCCCGCCCCCTGCAGAAGCTAGACCTGGAGCGGGAGACAATCGAGCTGGTGCACACAGAGCCCACGGACGTGGCCCAGCTGCCCTCGCGGGTGCCCCGAGAAGCCGCCCGCTACCACTTCTTCCTCTACAAGCACACCCATGAGGGCGACCTGCTCGAGTCTGTGGGTGAGCAGCCGCGGCGGGGCGCGGGGCGGGGCGGGGCTGGCCTCCCACGGCGGCGCCCGCTCACCGCCGCCCCCGTCCCCAGTGTTTATCTACTCAATGCCGGGGTACAAGTGCAGCATCCGCGAGCGCATGCTCTACTCCAGCTGCAAGAGCCGCCTCCTCGACTCCGCGGAGCAGGACTTCCAGCTGGAGATCTCCAAGAAGGTGGGCGCCCCTCCCCTCCCAGGGCCCTGCCACCTGCCCTCAGGGTGGGGCGTGGAGCATGGGGGTCCTGAGTCGGGCAGAGCAGGGGGCACTGCTGCCCGTTGGGTTGGTGGGGAGACCGAGGCCCCAGGGCCAGCGTGCGTAGCCCAAGGCCACCCCGCTGACTGGCCTGGACCCGCCCCAGCCCTGGGTCTCCGGTCCCTGGGTCTGGGAGGCAGAGGGGACCAAGGCGCCCAGGGCCTGGGGGCGGCATTCCAGGCAGGGCTCTGGGAGGAAACCCCAGGCTGGGGGGTGAGGGGTCGGGGGTGCCCCAGGAGCCGGGGGGACCAAGGCCGTGCGCATCTGGGCCACACGCCCACAGGCTGACTCTGCCGGGCTTTATGCAGATCGAGATCGGGGACGGGACCGAGCTGACGGCCGACTTCCTGTACGACGAGGTGCACCCCAAGCAGCACGCCTTCCGGCAGGCCTTCGCCAAGCCCAAGGGCCCCGGGGGCAAGCGTGGCCACAAGCGCCTCATCCGGGGCCCCGGCGAGAATGGGGATGACAGCTAGGCGGCGGGGCCCCAGCCGTGCCCGACGTGGGACTGCGAGGCGGCCCGCCCCCGGCCCGCCGCCCCCGGCTTCCCGGCCTGGGTATCGGGGCAGGGCTGCCTCTCATGGGGCAGGAAGGCTGGTCCTGGGTCACTCTTGCAGCTTCCGAGGGCCCCTGGGCTGGCGTTGGCGACCCCCCCGCCCCGGCTCTCCCCGCCTCCCCTCTGTGTGCCCAGGGAACCGGGGACCCTGGCTCCCACGGGAACTGAGCCTCGGTTCCCAGCACAGCCCAGAAGCCTTTGGCCGCGGAGGGCGGGCTCAGCTGGGGCTGCGGCAGGGGTCACTGCGGGGTGAGATGGTTGAATGCTGTATTTTTTAAAGAATAAAATATTTTTAAATCAACACCTGAGTCTGGCCCAGAGGGACCGCCGCTGGCACGAGCTCTGGGAGGCCCTGTGCACCCACCTCCCCCACCCCCCTCAGAAGGGGTCAGGGAGAGTCTGCCGGGTGAGTGGGGCAGAGCCTCGGACAGGCCCCCTGGGGCCGGGTGGCCAGCCCCCGCTGTGGCCTGGGAGCCCGGGCATGTTGGTCTCCTATGGTGGCTCCAGGTCCCAAGCTTACTGGCTTTAAACAACATATATGCGTTCTCTTAGCAGTTTTTTTAAGCCCAGAACAAGCCTCCCAGTGCTGAAACCTAGGCGTGGCAGAGCGGGCTTCCTCTGCAGGCCTCGGGGAGAGCCCCCGACTCTCGCCTCTGCCAGGACGGCTGGGGGCCCTTCCTCCATCTCCAAAGCTGGGGGCAGTGTGTGTGCGTCCGGATTCGGGGTCTACTTGCTCTTCTGCAGTCAGTCTCCCTCTGCCTCTGTCCTGTTGAAGGGCGTTTCTTTCTTTTTTCTTTTTAGGATTTTATTTATTTATTTTTAGAGAAAGGGGAAGGGAAGGAGAAAGAGGGAGAGAAACATCAATGCGTGGTTGTCACTTGAGCGCCCCCTCCTGGGGACCTGGCCTGAAACTCAGGCAAGTGCCCTGACTGGGAATCGAACCAGCGACCCTTTGGTTCACAGGCTGGCACTCAATCCACTGAGCCACGCCCGCCACACTGGAGCAGCTCTGCCTGTCAGGATTCTCAGCCTTCATGGGGAGAGGCACGATGGTGCGTCTGGACATCTGACATCTGCTGTGTGCAGTCTGCGTGTGCATGCGCAGATGGCCCTCTCGGGGTCCTGCATCCCTGCCCTCAAGGCAGGCCGGGCGGCTGCTGAGGAGCGGGGAGGGCCTGTGTCTTCGGTCCCAGGGGCTCTGGAGGAGTCTCCCTGGGGTTGGGACCTCAGCAGGAGACATGCCGGGGAGGGCGTGTGGGGTCAGTGACGGGGGCTTGGCTGCTGACCGGGCGCTGTCCTTTCTCCTGTGAGAACGTCCTGGGCTTGGGCTCAGGTCCGCATCCCAGCCTTCAGGCCTTTCTCAGGCCCTGCTGAAGACCCCGGAGGTATAGGGAGAGAGCTGGACCCAGAGGAGGAGGCCCCAAACGCTGGCCCCCACGTGGGCGGGACACCCCTGCCATTGCCACCTGGCCATTCGACTCCCTGGGCCTGGGAGCCCGCTGCACGCCTGGCGGCTTGGAGCCTGTGTGCGGTGACACCCGCTCAGCTGCCTAGCCCTGCCGCTCCCCGCAGAGGCCCTATCTGTCCGTTCACTGATCAGCACTCAGAGCCGCTGTGCCTGCCCAGAGCTGAGCGCGACAGAGCCGTGGGCTCAACCGACACAGCGCCGCCAGCGTGCTGGGCGCTGGGGAGCAGGCAGGGAAGACCCTGGCCCTCGGAGCCGACCCTCCAGCAGGGCACAAAGGCAGCGTATGCCAGACCATGAAAAGGCAAAGATGTGGCGTGCTAGTCGGTAAAAGCCGTCAGTTACGAAGAAAAGCAGCCGGGGAAAGACTCCGGAGAGCCAGGCCCCGGTGGGAGGGTTGCACACAGGCCGGGGAAGGCTGCGCAGAGGGGGCGGCTGTGAGCGGAGGCGGCAGAGGCGACTCGAGGTGACTCGGAGTGTCTGAGGGAAGAGCTCCAACTGCACCTCCAAAGGCCCTGGGGCGGGAGAGGGCTGCGGGCGAGTTCAAGCCGTACCTGGGGGCCGGTGTGGCTGGGGACTGGTCAGGGAGGCCCTGGGAGGGCCCATCCGAGGGGACCCTGTGGCTTAGACTCCAGGAAGGGCCGTGGAGGGGTCTGTGCAGAGGAGGGGCCTCATGTGACTTAGGGGCCAAATGGGCGTAGGCCACGCCCGGGGCGGGAGAGCAGAGGCAGGCCAGCTGCAGGGATGCGGTGGCTGCCCTGGTCTTGGCGAGAGACAAGGCGGCTCAGACCGGGCGGCAGACATGAGCACGGTGGGCAAAGGCAGGTGTGCGAGTGAGGCCGCCGGGACTTGCGGAGGCCTTGGTGCCCCCTCCGCCCCCCGTAGTGCTGGGGGCTGAGGAGCAGGGAAGGGCCGGCGGGGAGGCTGAGCCGGCGGTCCCAGCTGGCCGCGCACCAGCTCGTGGGAAGAGCAGCGGGGAGGCCCCGCTCCATGGGAAGTGGCAGGCTGCGGCGGCGGGGCAGGTGCGGCCCGGGCGCCGGCACTCCCCACCCCTGGCTGCCTGCCGAGGCCTCTGCGCGGGGCGGCCGCCTGGGCCGGAAAGGGCAGGTGTGGCTGGAGCCGTGGGTGGGAGCGCGCCGCCTGTGGGGCCGGTCAGAGGACCCCGGAGGCGCGAGAGTGACAGGGAGGGCCCTGCCCGCGCAGCTGGCACCTTCCCCAACCCAGACTTTAGTGAGCTTATCCCGAGCTCTGGGCCTTTGTGTGTCCGAACTCCCAGAGGACGGGTGTGAGGCCCAGGAGGGCCGTGTGGCACTGCTGGGGCGGCCCCGGCCGCGGTGCGAGGGAGAGAGGTAGTGAAAGCGGAAGGAGTCGAGGGGCCCTTTGTCTGCTCTCCAACTATGCAAACGACCTCTGACTCATTGCGCAGCCCCTCCTCCGCAGCCTGGGCAAGGAGGGGGCTACCAGGTTGTGAAATTCTCACTTCCTCTGCTCCCAGGGCTGTCCCAGTGGGGCAGGATCTTGCAGGCACAAGCAAGACCCTCTGGAGAAGCCCCCACGGCTGTCATGGTAGGACCGCAGCCCTCGGGCCCCCGAGGGTGGGAACCGCCTGGGGAGGGGCGGGAAGAATGCTGGGCTTGGCGGCTGCAGGCAGGAGTGGAAAGGGCTGGTACCCACCTGGCCCTGGGGACGCTCCCTGAACCCTGAAGACATCACAGCAGAAGCCTGTGTCTGAGCGGGGGCCGCCCCGGCGCGTGGATGAGGAGGCCGAGGCACGGGCTCCTCGCAGTGGGCCAGGGGCCAGGGCGAGGCTGAGCACCCAGGCCTGGGCTCCGTCGGACCCTGCGCTGTCCACCCCTTTCTGCCCGGTCCTTTCTGACCCACAGCAGCTCCAGGGCTCCTCACCGGGGCCCTGGGGGGTCCCCAGCCTGTACCTGGGCAGGAGACCCTTGTTCCCACCTGGGTCTTGGCCAAAGAGAGAGGGAGGAGTTGGGGAGTAGCCTGGGGGAGGGCGGAGAGGGCTCCTTGCTCAGGAGAGAAGAGAGAGGGCTGAGGAAGGGGGGGAACGTGGGGGGGAGCCTGGGACCAGTGCCTGGCTCTCTGGTCCAGCTGGGGTTTGGCTACGGGTATAAGCTCTGGACCGTGAGCCTGACTTCCAGGTCTCACAAGCAGTTCCAAGTCAAAGGCTGGGTCTGAGACCCACATGCAAGTTCCCCATGGAGGTGGGCAGATGGGAAGGGGGCTGGCAGGAGGCAGGAACCTCCCCGGGGAGGGGAGAGGAAGGAGGGCGAGGGGTGGGGTGAGTGGCAGAGGGGAGCTGGGGCTGCACACTCACACCCCCTCTCCGCAGGGTCCCTGCCCTGGCGGCCGGCTGTTGCTGTTTCTCCTGGTTCAGGCCGGGGCCCTGGCCCCGGCCCCGGCCCCGGGCTCCTTGCCCGCCTTCCTGCCTTGTGACCTCGAGGCCCCCAGCAAAGTCAACTGTGAGTGGCTGTACCTGAAGTCTGTGCCTCACTTCTTGCCCTCCGACCCCCGAGGCAACATCACCGACCTTTCCTTGCGCTGCAACCGCATCCGCCACCTCTACCGCTCTGACTTCGCCCACCTGTCCAGCCTGAGAAGCCTCGACCTCAAGTGGAACTGCCCGCCGAGCAGCCTCAGCATCATGCAGTGGGCCTGCCACATGACCATCGAGCCTGGCACCTTCCTGGCCGTGCCGACCCTGGAGGATCTGAACCTGAGCTACAACAACATCACGACCGTGCCCGCCCTGCCCCACTCCCTTAGGAAACTGTCCCTGAGCCACACCAACATCCTGGTGCTCGACCCCAGCCGCTTCAGGACCCTGCGAGCCCTGACGCACCTGTACATGGATGGTAACTGCTACTACAGGAACCCCTGCGGCCGGGCCGTGCAAGTGCCCCCGGGCGCTCTCCTCAGCCTGGGCAGCCTCACCCACCTGTCGCTCAAGTACGACAACCTCACAGAGGTGCCCCGCCGCCTGCCCCGCGGCCTGCGGTACCTGCTGCTCTCCTACAACCGCATCACCACCCTGGGGCCCGAGGACCTGGCCAACCTCACCGCCCTGCGTGTGCTCGACGTGGGAGGAAACTGCCGCCGGTGCGACCACGCCCTCAACCCCTGTGTGGAGTGCCCCAGGAGCTCCCTCAAGCTGCACCCCGACACGTTCCGCCACCTGCGACACCTGGAGGGCCTGGTGCTGAGTGACAGTTCTCTCCGCACCCTGGACAGCAACTGGTTCAGAGGCCTGAACAACCTCTCCACGCTGGACGTGAGCGAGAACTTCCTGTCTGAGTGCATCACCACCACCACGGTCTTCCGGCACCTGACGACGCTGCGCAAACTCAACCTGTCCTTCAATTACCACAAGCAGATATCCTACGCTCACCTGCCGCTGGCGGACTCCTTCCGGAAACTGACCTCCTTGCAGCAGCTGGACATGACGGGCATCTTCTTCCGCTCGCTCGACAATCACACACTGGGGCCGCTGGTCCACCTGCCCGCCCTGCAGAACCTGACTTTGCAGATGAATTTCATCAGCAAGGCCAACCTCAGCCTCTTCCAGGAGTTCACACACCTGCGCCAAGTGGACCTGTCTGACAACCGCATCAGCGGGACGGACGGCTTGGTGGCCTCCGCGGTGGAGGCGGGTGCCAGGGAGGAGGCCTGGCCGCCACGCAGGCACCTCGCCCCAGGCCCCCAGGATGCCCCCAGCTCTGAGACCTTCATGCCAAGCTGCAAGGGCCTCACGTTCACCTTGGATCTGTCCCGGAACAACCTGGTGACGATTCAGCCAGAGATGTTTGCTGGACTCTCACATCTCCAGTGCCTGCGTCTGAGTCACAACAGCATCTCACAGGCGGTCAACGGCTCCCAGTTCGTGCCGCTGACCAGCCTGCGGGTGCTGGACCTGTCCTACAACAAGCTGGACTTGTACCACGGGAGCTCGTTCACCGAGCTGCCCCAGCTGGAGGCCCTGGACCTCAGCTACAACAGCGAGGCCTTCCGCATGCAGGGCATGGGCCACAACTTCAGCTTCCTGGCCCAGCTGCCCAACCTGCGCTACTTCAGCCTGGCACAGAACGCCATCCACAGCCGCGTGTCCCCGAAGCTCTGCAGCACCTCGCTGCGGGCCCTGGACTTCAGCGGCAACTCCCTGCACCTCATGTGGAGAGAGGGAGACCTCTACCTCCACTTCTTCCGAGACCTGACACAGCTGCTGCACCTGGACCTGTCCCAGAATCACCTGCACGCCCTCCTGCCGCACAACCTGGGCAGCCTCCCCAAGACCCTGCAGCTGCTGTGTCTTCGTGACAACTACTTGGCCTTCCTCAACTGGAGCAGCCTGACCCTCCTGCCCAACCTGGAAGTGCTGGACCTGGCCGGGAACCAGCTGAAGGGCCTGACCAACGGCAGCCTCCCCGCTCACACCAAGCTCCGGAAGCTGGACGTCAGCCGCAACAGCATCGGCTTTGTGGACGCCGGCTTCTTTGCCGTGGCGATGGGACTGCGCGAGATCAACCTGAGCACCAACGCCCTCAAGACCGTGGATCCCTCGTGGTTTGGCGCCCGGGTGGCCACCCTGAAAGTCCTGGACGTGAGGAACAACCCCCTGCACTGTGCCTGTGGGGCGACCTTCATGGACTTCCTGCTGGAGGTGCAGGCGGCCGTGCCCGGGCTGTCCAGCCACGTCACGTGTGGCAGCCCGGGCCAGCTGCGGGGCCAAAGCATCTTTAAACAGGACCTGCGCCTGTGCCTGGATGAGGCCCTCTCCTGGGGCTGCTTCAGCCTCTTGATGCCGGCGGTGGCCCTGTCCTTGGCCATCCCCCTGCTGAAGCACCTGTGCGGCTGGGACCTCTGGTACTGCTTCCACCTGGGCCTGGCCCGTCTGCCCCGGCAGGGGCGTCAGCGGGGCGCGGCCGCCCTGGCCTACGACGCCTTCGTGGTCTTCAACAAGTCGCACAGTGCCGTGGCCGACTGGGTGTACAACGAGCTGCGGGTGCAGCTGGAGGAGCACCGCGGGCGCCAGGCACTGCGCCTCTGCCTGGAGGAGCGGGACTGGCTCCCGGGCAAGACGCTCTTCGAGAACCTGTGGGCCTCGGTCCACAGCAGCCGCAAGACGCTGTTCGTGCTGGACCGCACCGACCGGGTCAGCGGCCTCCTGCGTGCCAGCTTCCTGCTCGCCCAGCAGCGCCTGCTGGAGGACCGGAAGGACGTGGTGGTGCTGGTGATTCTGAGCCCCGGCGCCCACCGCTCCCGCTACGTGCGCCTGCGGCAGCGCCTCTGCCGCCAGAGCGTTCTCCTCTGGCCCCGCCAGCCCAGCGGCCAGGGCAGCTTCTGGGCCCAGCTGGGCATGGCCCTGACCAGGGACAACCGCCACTTCTACAACCAAAACTTCTGCCGGGGGCCCACGACGGCCTAGGAGCTCAGGGGGCAACCGGCACAGCCCCGTCCAGCCTCAACTGTGCCCTCCACCTGGGATGTCCCCACCTGCCTCGCTCTGTGGGGAGCTGCTCGCCCCCCCCCCACGCCCCGCATACAGAAGTCACTCAATAAATGCTACCGGCAGGCCCCACGGCTACGCCTGAGCTCAGGAGGGGCGAGTGGGAGGGAAGAAGGGAGAATTCCCCAGGCTTCCTAAAGTGAAGCGGAACTAGAGGTGATCTGGGTTCTGCAGGGGAGGGAAGCCGCCCAGGGCGGCTGCGTTCTCGCGGGTGTGGGGCGGGGGTGGGTATCTGCGGAAGGTCACTGAGCACGGTCTCCGTCCTCCCAGAGAGCAGGCTGGGTCTCCTGCCCCTTCAGCCCCTACTTGCATGCCCTGCCCTCTGTCGCATATTGGTCTCAGGCTCTGCCTCCTTCGCCTGCTGGACTGGAAAACTTTTCAGCGCAGAGAACCGGCAGGCCTGCTTCCTTTGCGACCCCCAGCGCTGTTCTGCGCGGCAGCAGCCCGGCCCCTCAGTGTCTGGCGATGTTTTGCCTTGAGTTCAGTGGGGCGACTGCGCCCTCTGGTGGCCGCGCCCATACTGCGCCCACGGGAGGCCCGGGGTTGGGGAGAGGGAGGCCGGCCTGGCTATCCCCCCAGCACGGACCAGGGAGCCCCGGGAGATTTCAACGTCAGCCCACAATCCCCCCCTTTCCGCTTCACCTCGAGCACCTGCGGGGCCTCTGCTCTGGCACGAAAGGGACACCCAGGTGAGGCTCCATGCGATGACAAAGATGGGGCCCCCTTTCCTGACTCGCCTCTCATGGTTGATTGCGCTTGGGAGACGCAGCCGCCTGCTGCCAGGAGGGCTATGTGTGTGCTAGACTTGAGGGCACCCCTGGGAGCCCCGACAACCCGTGTCTGAAGACAGCCTGTCCAGGGTCTGTCCTCCACGAGTGTGGGAAGTCGTGGGTCGGGCCGGACCTGGGCCAGCTGCGCCCCGGTCCCCTGTGCGCTGCCAAGAGACGCCTGCCCAGGCCGGGGCTGGGGGCGGGGCCTGTTTGGGGCAGCTCCGCTGCGAGGGGCCACGTGGTGGCTGGAGGCTGGAGCTGGCCTCAGGTTTGCTCATCTTGCGGCCTGGCTGTGGGCAGCCCTCGGGGGGAACGGCGCGCTGCCCTCACAGCTGGGAGAGCAGCGGAGGCCACCTTCCTCTTTCTGGCTTGGGCGCAGGGGCTTCTGCAGTGGGCTGGTGTCCCCCGTCAGCTGCTTGCCTGAAAGAAGACAGAAGGAGGGTCCCTGAGCCACCGACCGACGCTCCGCACGGGCTCTGTCCTGCCCTGACAGGGCCAGCCTGGGTCCTGGAGGGGCAAGCAGAAAGCTCGACTTGGCCCTGAGCCCTTCCTCGGGCCGGGCAGTGTGGGAAGAAAGAAACAAGAACTGTCTTGTCCCCAGGCTGGAGTCTGCGGGGAGGGCCCTGCTGAGTGGCTCTGAGAGAGCTTCAGCCCCATCCAGGACCAGGAGCAGGAAGAGGGTGCTGTGTGTGGGAAATGCAATTTGCCGGCCTCTCTGAACCGCCGAGTCTGCCCTCCCGCACCCCACCCCCACTCAGACGCACAGTCCCGGTTCTCTGGGGGACGGCGGCTGTGGAAGAACGTTCTGGAGATAAAGATAGGGTGGTAGTAGGAGGGCTGTGGGCTCTTGTCTACTGCACGAAGGGCCAGAGCTCCCTCTCCCAGTCCTACAGGAGGCGGGGGCCTGGGGGCAGCTGGGCTGGGGGTGCTGGGGACCCGGGGCAGGAAGGGCGCCCCCGGTGGGCCCCAGCTCCCCCTCCACGCTGCCGGGCACACTCATCCACGAACGTTGCCTGCAGAACAGGAAGGGAGGGGACTTGGGTGATCTGGGTGCACTGCCACCTGCCATATCCCGGGCAGGTGAACCCCCATTCGGAGCTGGGTTTGCTCACCTGGAAATGGGGCTGGCCACGGCTGTGACGAGGATTCGTGGTGACAAGTGGGGAGGTTTGGTAAGCGCAGCAGGTTCTCCTCGGGCGTCACCACTGGGGAAGGGGCTCAGACAAGGCTGGCGGCAGATGCAGCTTCGCGTGTGCTCCTCCCAAGCCAGGCCTCCCGCCCCGAGCACCGGGCGGGGACCAGAGACGGGCGTGGCTGCCTCAGAGGCACGCGAGGCGGGAGCAGGGCCGGGCCCCGCAGGCGCCGAGGCTGCGGAGCAGCGAGCCCTGGGCTCCCCGGGTATGGGCGCTTCTCGGGCTTAGGGAAACCCGAAAAGAAATGTGAAGGCTGGAAACAACACTTTCCCCCCAGGACACCTGATGTAATGTGCTCAGCTTCTACACGTGCTTGGGAAACTTCCACAACCTCACACCTTGTCACATAGGAGCTCTTATTAGAAGCTAAGCCGTTCACAAAGGCCGCCGTTTCCTGCAGGCCCTCGGTTGTCCTCTGGAACCCCCGGGGCGGTGAGGGGGGCGGTGAGGAGCAACGTCCCGGGACCCCACTGGCTTGGAGTCTTGTGCGAAGGAAGCCGGGTCTCACTAAGCTGTCAGAGAGGCGGCCGAGCTGGAGGACAAAGCTCCGAGGAAGGAAAGGAGCCGAGGGAGCTGTGGGCGTGGGGCCCGAGGAAGCAGCTGGGAAAGCGGGCCGAGGCGGCTTCCGGAGCAGGAAGGAGCGCTGGTGGCTGTCATCCTGCGTGGCCTGCCTGGACGTGTGGCTCTTTGTGATGGGAGCGGGTCCCCGTGGGGCTCTGTCCAGGGCAGGGCCCCCCGCACAGCTCTGCCCAGGCCGGACGCAGCGCAGCGGCCCTTCCGGAGCCAAGAGCGGACGGCGGGCCGAGGGCCTCCGTCTGCCAGCTGCTTGGTTTCTCTCCAGCTCGCCTGTCCCTTCTGGTAAAGGAGGCTCAGGTGCCACCATGGGTCCGGTCATGGGCTGCATGTTCGGGTCCCCCCACATCCGCCTGGTGAAGCACTAACCCCAACGTGACGGCAGGGGAGGCGAGACCTTCGGAAGGTACAGTGGTAGGTTTAGGTCAGGGCAGGAAGCGGGACTTTAATTGGCAGCCTTACGAGAAGAGGAGAGGCCACGAGAACTCAGTCTGTAGCCAGAAGCAGCGGCCTCTGCGCCGGGAAGAGCCCTCGCCGGGAGCCACGCCGGCCGGCTCTGGGCCTTGGACCCCCAGCCTGCGGAACCGTGAGCAGCCGATGTCCGCCATTGGGTCTGTGGTGTCCCATGAGCGAAGCCTGGGCGGGACACTGAGCCAGGTCCTGTGCTGGCCACTGGGGCCACAGGAGTGAAGAGGAAAAGGGTGGGTGGTCCGCAGGGAGAGGCCACTGCGGCGGCGACCCATGCTTGGAAGGGTGGGAGGTTGAGTGACAGTGAGGACCCAGGAGGGGCGGCCTCAGCCCAGGCGCTCGCTCGGGCACAGCCTCCCCAGGACCCCGTCCTGTGTGAAGGGAGGCAGCCCCAGGGTAGGAAAACCCAGGCACCCCCTAGGCCCAGGGCCAGGGCCCTCCTGGGGTTTTGAGGTTCGGGGGTGCACGCCAACACGTGAGGCGGAGGAAGAAGTGAGGGTGCAGCAGCGGTGAGGCTGGGGCGCTGGGCGGGGTCCCCGCCGCAGAGCCCCATCAGCTGTGAGGGGAACCTGGCGCCGAATCTGCGCAGGCGGAAAACCCAGGATCGTTTCCTGCAGGGGGGGAGGATGTGGGGTGGTTCGTGCTTTTAAAAGCTCCCAGGTGGCCGCGTGGGGTCAAGGCTGGGGGACACGCCAGGATGAAGGCAGCGTGAGCGTGTGACGCTGTGGAGGTGACGGGAAGGGGCCTGGCCAGCGTGGCTGGCAGCTGACTTCCAGGCAAGAGGCCTGGGCGGGTGGCAGGAAGATGGGGGAGGGCGGCCGACCCCCTGCACCTGTGCGGCCAGTGCAGCTGCGCTGGAAACACAGCCTGTGGGGCGGGAAACACCCCGGGGAACTGGTGCGAGGCGGCGAAGCGCGCGGGAGAGGGCTCTCAGGGCCGAGGGCGGCCGGGCCGGCAAACGGTGCGGGGAGGGCCGGCAGCCGGAGACAGCACCGCCACGGGCAGCGTGCCCGCCCTTCCACAGGGGTCAGGGACCAGGGTCCCCGTGGGGAGGGACACGCAGTGAGGGGCAGAGCAGGAGCCAGAAGCGGGCTGAAGGAGAGCTTGCTTTTCTTTCCTTTTCAAATGCGTTGGTGTTAACAGTGGTGAGTAGCATTATATAAATTTCGGGTGTACATACAACTGTGTAGCAGGCTCCGTTCTGTGCTCAGCACCTGAGGTCTAGCCTCCTTCCGTCACCGTGTTTGACTCGTCACCTTCTCCTTCTTTGTCCTCGCCCACCCCCCACCCTCTGGTGACCACCCGTCCATTGGCTAGGTTTTCTTTTGCTGCTTTACGTCCTGCCCGAGGGGCATGGCACGTGTCCTTTCCTGCCGGCCTGGCCTCGCTCACTGTGATAGTCCCACGCTCCCCGTTGTAGCAAAGGGCCGTCTTTCCTTTTTTAAGGCTGCGCATAACTGCGCTGCGTATGCATGCCACGTCCCCACCTACCCAGCCGTCGAAGGACAGGCGCCCGGGCCTGGCTGCGTTTACGGCAGGTAACAGCCCTGCGGCAGGCCACCGGGGCCGAGCGGGACACGGGGACACGCGTGACGGAGGAAGGGCTGGCAGCAGGAGCGTGTGAGCAGCAGTAGGCCCGGGACGCAGGCGGGGACGGAGCCAGGTGAGGAGCGGTCGCCCTTCCGCCGTCCCCGAGAGGACATGGTGACCAGGACGGGGCGGGCGCAGGTGGCTGGGGGCCCTACTCTCGCTGGGAATGGAGGCTGAGGCAGCAGCTGGGAAGGAAGGGGAAGCGGGCGGCTGCGCTGCGGGGACGGCGGAGATGGGGGTGGGGCACAGGACAGAGCGCGAGCCCGGCCGGTGCCACGGGGACTCCAGTCGGAGCCTGTGCGGCCCCGCGACTGCAGGCCATGAGCCTGTTGCCCGGGGGCCGGGGCGTTTGCACACACTTGGCAGTACTGGCCACGAATGGAGGAGACAAGGGCTTTTCCATCCAGCAGCCAGAAACAGGAGGGCCCGTCACTCAAACAATTTATTTTCAGGACTATGCTTTTACTATAGATTAAACTTTAATATAATTTAACCGACATAGACGCTTCTGGAGACTCCGTAGGTACAACAGGGCGGGGAGAGGCAGGCCCTGAGGCCACAGCGCTCAGGCCTGAGCGGAGACCAGCTTGCTCATGCCGGAGAAGAAGGCCCTCTCTCTCTCGCTCATCGCCTCGAAGTGCAGCGGCCTCCGGCAGAAGTTGCACTCAGCTGAGGAGTGCGGCTTCAGCTCCAGCCCCACGCGCTTCCACGTGGCCAGCAGGTTCTCTGTGGGGCCAGGTTTCAAACAATTAAAAGGAATACATATCCAAGAGAAATGAAAATGTCCACCCCAAAACTTGAACGCAAATGTTCCTGGCACCATTATTTTCCTAACAGTCAAAAAGGTGTGTCTCAGTGGATTGAGTGTAAGCCTGCAAACCCAACAGTTGCGGGTTCAACTCCCAGGCAGGGCACACGCCTGGGTTGCAGGCCAGGTTCCCCAGCAGCGGGCACAAGAGAGGCAACTGAGTGATGTATCTCTCACATACTGAAGTTTTCCTCCCTCTCTTTCTCCTTCCCTTCCCCCTCTCTAAAAATAAATACAATATTTAAAAAATAAAACAAAGTGGGAACCCAAACGTCCAACCGCCAGCGGACGCAGGCAGGGCACTGGAGCTGAGGAAGGCTGTTTGGCACTAAGAGGGAAGGAAGCCCGGGTCCCGCTGCGGCCCGTGCGGCGCTGGAGAGCGCGGCCGTGAGGGCAGCCAGGCGCGGGACCGCACACTGCCCGGTTCCCGCCCGGGAGACAGGGCACAGCAAATCCAGACAGGAAGTGGGCCAGGCATCGCCGGCGCTGGGGAGAGGCTGCTGCCAGCTGTGGGGTTTCTCCCTGGGGTGACGAGGTGTCTGGGATCAGACAGTGGTGATGGTGTCTGCCTGCCCAGGAGCCCCCCGCCCTTACCCACAGTTTCAGTTGCCTGCGGTCAGCTGTGGCCTGAAAGTGTTAAATGGGAACTTCAGGAACGAGCGATTCACAGGTCTTAAATCGCACGGCCTCTGAGGAGTGTGACGAAACCCCGTCTCTTAGCAGAAGGGGCCAGGTGCGGGGCTGGCCAGGTGGGGCACTGCCTCAGGGACCGCGCAGTGTCAGGGAAGGGACAGGAGAACAAGGCCATCCTCCAGAGGCCTCCCCCTCCCGGGCAGCGGCCGTCCCTGGTGCCCTAAGTCACCGGCAGGGGGCACTGGGCACACTGGGTGGACCAGCAGGCTCCCTCAGAGCTGCCACCGTGACTCTGCAGCTTCTGGCAGTGAAGCCACCACCTAAGTGGCGTTCAGAGTGGCGCACCCGGGAACATTCCTGGTGACGGGGACACCGTGAGGACCGGCCTGCAGCTCTGCGGGGGCCGGGGCGGGGGGGCGCTGCAGGCACTCACCGAGGAAGTAGCCCATCATCTGGGGGGTGTGGTGGGGGGTGGGCGCGATCCGCAGCAGCTCCTCCCCCCGGGGCACCGTCGGGTAATTGATGGCTTGCACGTAGATGTTATGCCTGCTCATGAGTTCGTCACAGATTTCTGTGTTTTTAGCGGCATCTGCCACCTGAGTTTGAAGACAACAGAAGGCCAGGTCAGAGTAGGACGGTCCGCGGCGTAGCGGAGGCGCTGATGAGCTGCGCGGCGAGGCTCAGCTTGGGCCAAGCCGCACGCGCCCGGGGAGCAGACGGAGAGCGCACACCGCGAGAGGCGGGCGCTGGGTCTGCCGCCAGGCTCACGTGGGGACGGCGGCAGCTCTGTGACCGCAGCTGGTCCGAAGCCAGGGAAGTGCATATCCCGGGGGACGGCGCTGTATTAACTACACGCATTCAGGTGTGACACCAATAGCGTTACTGTTTGCAGGGACACATGATACCTATTTTGAAATGAACTGAACAGGAAGCTGCACTGCAAAGCGGGCCAAGCACCGGCTTCCAGAGTTCGCCAGGCACAGGCTCCGGAGAGGGACCCTCTGCCCAGCCCACTGGGCTCCCAGTGAGGCAGCCTCGGAGAGGGGCGGGGCCACGGCTCCAGCCCCAACCCAGGGCGGGCTCTTACCCGGACTGGAATGATGTGACTGGGGCAGTGGACGACAGGGAGGCCGGCGTCCATGAGCATCTGCCTCAGGAGCTGGACATTGCGCTGGTGCTGGCGGCGCAGCGCCCGCCCCTCGGCGCTCTTGAGGATCCGCACGGACTCCAGGGCTCCGGCCAGCAGCATGGGCGGCAGGGAGGTGGTGAAGATGAAGCCAGCGGCGTAGGACCGCACGGTGTCGACCAGCGCACTGGTGCTGGCGATGTAGCCTCCCACGCAGCCGAAGGCTTTGCCTGGAGCAGAGGAGGCAGTGGCTTAGCGCAGGGCAGCCCTGCGGTGCCGCAGAAGCCCTGGCACATCCTCTTCTCTCTGTCCCCTTATTCTGCCCTAAGACTGAAGGGACGGACGTCCCCCCATCTCTGAAAGGGAACAAACTGAGGAAGCTTATGAAGGGGTCTCACGCAAGGCATGACCAAGGTGGGGCCTGGTCCCAGGGAGCCTGAACATCCCGCAGCTGCCTCTCCCACTCAGTCTGTGGTTCGCCTGTGGTTCACCCACTGCCCAGGCCCGGTCCTGAGCTTGCAGCTGCGCATGCGCCTGGAACGGGCCTCTTCGCTGGGAACGGGGGTTGGGGGGCGGTGCGTGGCATAGCCCTGGAGGTTGGACTACAGCCCAAGGAAGCCACTGAACTGCTTCGGTGGGGCCAGTATTATTTCCTGGTTAAGTAAACACAAAACTTTGACAATCAGCTTTTCCAGATGCACATGAAAACGCAGAACCTGTTCAGGTGGACTCAGGGCCAGCCTCGTTCTTCAATCCTCGTTAAGCCCCTTTATGTAACCTGTGTTTCAGGTTTCAGGACCAAGGACTCCAGGTCCTCTGAGACCATAACATCACGTTCTGTAATTAGCCTGCTTGCCTGGCCCCACGCAGGGCTGGGGGGACAAGCTCTTACAGTGGGAAATCTCTCCCAGCCCCTCTCCCTCCCAGTGGCCACCCTTTGTCGGGGCCCACGCCACGAGAGCGTGTCTAAAGAAGACAGCCGCTGGGATCCCGACGTGCTGGCGAGGGCTTGCTCCTGTCGGCGGCCCCCGCCCTCCGGCCCGCCCGGGTCCGCCCGCTCCGCACCAGGGCTGAGGGACGCTCTTCCCGGCCTGCCCTTCCTGCACCAGCTGCTACAGGGGCCTCCGAGTGCCTTACTATCTTGAAATCCTCAAATCTGTACGAATTACATTTCCATCTCTTTAGCGTCGTATAGACAAAGAGAATGTCAACAGGAGCTATTTCCACACAATTCATTTACTTTCTCCACAAAAATGGAGGAAGCTGCTATTGTAATCACTAGTCTATGGATGAGGAGCCTGCGGCGCTGACTGGCCAACAGCCAGCCCAGGGTCCCGGAGCCAGGGAGCGACGCGGGCAGCGCTCATGCCTGCAGGCAGCACGGCTCCAAGTCCGGCCCCAGGAGACCCTGCCTCTCGGCGACGAGGAGCGGTGGAGACACACGGTGGCTGGGTGAGGGCGCGGTCCCCACGTGGCGGGCACAGAACCTGCGGGTCCTGGAGGCCGCTGAGACCAGTCCTACGAGGGGCATTGGAGGCGCAGCGGGCAGGCTGTAGCCATGGCGTGTGGCAGGCACGACACCATCGGGGACGAGCCCGACAGCGGAGACAGCACCGCTGTTGCGGAGGTTGCGAGACTCGCTCTGATTCCGGGAGCCCAGCCTCCTAGTCCCAAAGGGCTCTGCTGGGCTGTGCCACCGCCTCACGGAGAGAATGAAAGCTCACCCCAACGGGGCCCCGGCTTCCTGCACCCTCACCCAGCCCTGCCAGACCCGGGCGTCCCCGGACCCGCTGGACAGCAGGGTTGGCGCCGCGTGCAGAGGACACGTACCGAGCGTTCCGGAAATGATGTCCATCTTCGGCATGACTCCGTCCCGATCGCCGATCCCGCCGCCTCGGGCCCCGTAGAGCCCTACTGCATGGACCTCATCCACGAAGGTGATGGCGCCAAACTCGTGGGCCACGTCACAGAGCTCTTCCAGCGGGCACACCGCCCCTGGGGAGAGACACGGCCGCGCTGAAGGGCTGGGCGCCTCACCAGTTTCCACTCTGGTAAAGGCCAGAGCAGGGTGACTGGGGTTCTAAGTCTCATTTACATGCACTTCCCCAGCTTCTCAATCTCAGGGTCCCAGAGCTGAGTAGGAGCCACAAGGGGGTAGAAAATCTACATTTACCCAAATCTATACAACATCCCTCAACTACAAAATCCTAGCAGAGAGCTGAACGGACAGAAATTGCAAAAACAGAAGAAACACAGTTTTAAAGAACTCAAGCCCAGTTTTTCATTCCAGGCTTCAGACTGGCCTCTGTTTGGACTCACCATCCATGGAATGGACAGTTTCAAACGCTACGATCTTGGGGACGGCGGGGTCGGCCCTTTGCAGCAGCTCCCTGAGGTGGCCCGCGTCGTTGTGGCGGAAGACGTGCTTTGGCACGCGGCTGTTCCGGATCCCCTGGATCATGGAGGCGTGGTTCCCGGCATCGGAGTAAATCTCACAGCCTGCAATGACAAGAATGGCATTTACTGCCCCCATACCTGAGTTACGTCACGTCCCAGGCAGGCCGGGGCAACAGACGCTGCTGCCTTTGCCCTGTCGGACAAGCTCCCAGACCGACGGAGGCCACGGGCGCGGAGGCCCTGCAGCGGGCCCTTCGCCGCCTCTCGGTGTGGCTGCCTCGCTCCAACTCGGCCGGAGGCTAACTGCAAGCGATTAGGGGAGCCTTCCACAGGGCTCTCGTGGAATAAGAAGCATGTTGACAGCCGTCAGCCAGAAGACGGGCCCTTCCGACACGGCTCTCCTCTGGTGTCGCGTTCGGCTGGGACCGAGGATGCGCGGGCAACATGCACGTCCTCCGGAGCAGCTGCTCCCAGACACGCCTCTTCTCTTCCCTGTCTCTGGTAAGCTTTCTTTGTTGTCAGTACTCCCCTTTCGTTAGCCCCGTCCTCCGAAGGGGACACGGGCCTAGACCCCCGGCAGACGCCTGAAACCACCGCGGGTATGCACCTACGATGAAGTCCGATTTACAAATCATGCAACTCCACGGGTGGAAGATTCTTTCTTACTGTAGATCTTAGCCATCTCAGTACATGGCCTTTTTCCTCAGGTCAAGAACTTGAGCTTCTGCACTTAAAGGGGGTGCCTAGGGTTTCTCTTTGGCATATCTCAGGGGCCTGCACCCCCACTCTTGTGCTTGGGGGCCATCACTAACAAGGGTGACTCAAACACAAGCAGTGCACTACCTTGACAGGTGATCTGATAACTAAGACAGCCACGGAGTGACTGGGGGCTGCAGCGTGGAGATGCTGGGCAAAGGGATGAGTCACACCCACGTGGGACAGAGCAGGACTCACGAGATTTCATCCCACAACTCAGAATGTGCAATTTAAACCGTGAGTTGTTTCTCTCTGGCACTTCCCACGCAGCGCCTTTGGGCTGCCGCGGACCACAGGTAACAGACCCCAGGGGGCACGGTCCTTGGCCCCGCCCAGGCCCCCACCTGGCATCATCCGGGCCAGAGTGAAGAGGGTGGAGTCGTTGGCCACGAAGCACGAGGAGAACAGGAGGGCTGCGTCCTTCCCGTGGAGGTCGGCCAGCTCCCGCTCCAGGTCCACGTGGAATTTACTGGTTCCAGAAATGTTTCTAGTACCACCAGCCCCAGCACCATGCTGCTTCAAAGTGTCCCTTAAAAAAAAGGCAGAGGGAAAGTAAGCCTCACGGTGCGCACACTGCGCGAACCCCCGCCCTGGGGCTCCGGGAGACAGACGCCTCTGTTGGTCCGGGAGCTCTCTCACGGGCAGTCGGGGGCCCGAACTTTGCCTTCAGAGAAGGGAGAAGCTGGCAACATAGCGGACGATGCCTCCAGGGACCATCAAGTGTCCACTTAACCGTCAGTTGAGCACTTAGTATTAGCTGAGTTCACTTGCTAAGGTTTCCTTTCTCTGACAAACGTCGCTCTCCACTAACACAGCATCAGTCTCTGGAGGGACACCGGGAGTGGCAGTCGCCTGAGCCCTCTGCCCACCAGCCACACAACGTCAGGACAGATCTGTCACTACACCCCAGGCACGGCCTCTCCTTCATGCCTCCTTGGAGGGGCTGACGAGCAGCCGTCCCCAGTGCCCTGGGCCCCGGCAAGCCTCCCGAAGGGCATGAAGGAGGGGGCCCACCACCCTTTCCGGTGCTGTTCTGAGCGGCCTTCCCCCCCGCGCTGCTCGACTTGTATTTCTCCATCCGCAGCCATAACCAAGGCTGCCTGGTGTTAAAGGCCCGCTTGCTCGCTCGCTCGCGGAGTGGTGCGAGGTGCACAGACAGGCGCATGATGAACCTCCTACACCAGCTACTTGCACATCAGGTTTCTTTAAAAGTCACCTGCAGCCATCTGTCCCGGCTATGAACAGCCCTCTGCTACGGCCCACTGTCGGCCGCGGCACCCGCTCCCAAAACAGGGCCAGCCCCGGCCAGTCGTCTACGTCCTGCCACGTATCTACCGTCGGTGGAGTCTGAGAGCTGAGGGCCACTTACATGACTGCCCCACACACCCGTGGGTGGCGGCTCATGCCCAGGTAGTCATTGCTACACCAGACCGACACCTGCTTTTTGCTGACGAGGGAGTCCGAGTAGTCGTCTGCCATGGGGAAGAGGTGTGCCCTCCGGTTCACAGTTTTGAAGACTCGATAAGTATGGTCATTTTTTTTCTCATCAATTTTCTTCTCAAAGAAACGATCATACTGGAAAGTGGAAACAGCTGAAAACACAAGGAAACACAGTATCACCTAATGGTTAAGAAGCACGTCTGGGCTTTGGTGCGAGACCTGGGTGCCCATCCCGGCTCAGTCACTTGGCAATGGGGAGGTTCTGGGCCAAGTTACTGCACGTCCTCGTCCTGAGACCGCGCAGGGCGAGAGCTGACCGCAGCGCCTGGGTGGGGCAGGCGTCACGGGGCGGGGCGGGGCGCCGGCAGGACGCGTGCTCAGCGCGGCCAAGGGTGCCCACCTGCATCAGGCAAGGGGCGCGTCTCTTAATCCGCACCCCACACACAACTTGGTGTTTAACCGAACGCGTGTTTAAGGTCCAAACTCCTCCACATCAGGCAAAGGACACTGAGACTTACATTTTGGCAAGTTATCCTGAAGTAGGTGGGACACTCTTTCTGGCCTCTGCTTTAGCATCATGTCCTGGAAGTTCTTCAGCAAACCACTCGGCTCCCCTCCGCCAGTCACGCTAATGATGCTGGGGTTCACCGAGCCCTGGGCAACCTCTGTAACAACAGTAACATGGCAAAGGGGACCGACGTTTTCTTGGGAGTTCACCATACCACCCAGGCTCGTTGGCACCAATAGCTGGCCACCTACCGGGGCCACAGTCAGCTGTAGCTGAGTGTAACTCTTCCTTCTAGTGACTGTGCAGCCAGAGTCGAGGCCTCCACCGGCTTTGGTGGACGCTGAAGCCCGAGGCTCTCCCGCTGGCTGGTGAGCCTACCCCAGCCCAGCCCGCCCAGCCCCGACCCCGGTCCGTTTTCATCACAGGAAACAAGTCCAGCCAAATGCATCATTTCTGCTGGTGACGTTTCTCAGGGACCCTCGGTGTCTATGGGGACAGCCTCACTGGGGTTACAGCTGCCACTCAATCACCGTCAATGAGACACGCAGCTGGCGAGTCCCAAGACCATCACTTAATGCGGCAATGTGTTTTTTGCCTTTACTCCCACCGGATGATGGAAAAGATAGAGAGGCATGGGACGGCTCATGCCTGCAGGGTGTTCTCAGAAACCGAGTGGTTGCTTTAAAAGCAGGTCACATCCCACACACAGAGCCGAGAAAGTCCCCCATTGCGCAATGTGGTCCTCTGACTGTCTCAGTGACCTTCCTTCGCAGCTCTAAAAGAGGAAGGTGTTCACATAAATACTACCCTAATAATAGCTTGTAAATAAATCTGGGGTCCACAAGAGCCAAGAGGACGCCGTCCACTCCCGGGGCCTGCGCCCTGTTACCTGTCCTCACGGCGTGCATCTCCTGCACGTCCTCCTGCAGCTCCAGGCTGGCTTTGCGGACCACGCTGCTCCCCCGCTGACTCATCTGGGCCGCCAGGAAAGGGCATTTGCTGGCGGCGCCCTGGCTCGGGGCTGTGGGCGGGTGTCCGGCGGGCCGCGGTGTGCCCCCTGGGGCCTGCTCGGATCCACCCGGGGCCGACGGAGCCTCAGCTCTGGCAGTTGTGTCCTCTGCAGGGGAATGGGAAAACTGAAGCACCGGATGTGGCGGCACGCCACACAGAACACCACCTGTTTCTCTCTCTGAGGCCCCAGGACAAACTTGATACTTGCTCCGCCCCACCATCCAGGCGCACGTTTATTTTCAGCCCATCCTGCCAGGAGCCCGGTCGCTCCCCTGCCTCAATGGAAACAATGTTCCCATGAGGTGCACCGGCGAGCCGCCTGGCACCGGTACTTCTCACCCGACCCACTAGAGGCAGCGGCCTTTCCTGGTTCCAGACAGCCTGGCCCGAGTGCACGCAGCTCGTTCCAGGAGAACACACTCTCAGGGGTCATTGGAAGTGCGCCTGCAGTGTCCTCTCTGCTAATATTGTCTGAACAGGTTCTTTTTTGTGTTTTTAGAATTTGTTTATTTTTGGAAAGCGGGGAAGGGACGGAGGGGGAAAAGGAAGGAGAGAAACAGCCGTCTGTTGCCTCCCGCACGCACCCCCACCAGGGACTGAACCCGCAACCCAGGCACGTGCCCTGACCAGGAATCGAACCGGTGACGCCTAACCAACTGAGCCGCACTGGTCAGGGATCTACACAGATTCTTCACAAAAAACTTGCTGTTTCTTAACAAATACACTATTGGTTTTCTTCTTAACAAAGGAAATTAGGCAAAGGGCACGTCATTGGACTGCTATCGCAGAGAGTACAAGCTGTGAGTACGTCACAGGCGCACACGTCGTCCGGCAACACTTCCTCATCTACGCGTCAGGGTTCTCTGACGTGCACCGGGGCTTCTAGTTACACTGACTTCGCTCTCCCACTGGGCAAATTCATTCACCTTCCTTCTAGAAAAGCCTTTCGTCTTTCAGGAGTACTCCTGTAAGTCACAGGCCAGTCTCTCCTACAACTTGGGTAATATGTCGCAAAGACACTTAAATTCCTCTGTCCTGGCCTGTGGCTCAGCAGGCTGGAGTGTCGTCCCGAACATCAAAAGGTTGTGGGTTCGATCCCCGACTGGGGCATATACGAGAGGCATAAATAAGAGCAAAAACAAATTGACATCCTCTCTCTCTCTCAAATCAATAAAGCATACCCTCGGGGTGAGGATTAAACAAAACCTATAAAGAAAAATAAAAAAATTGCTATGACATTCACTTTATTCATTAATACCTAACATTCAACATAGAAAGTCTAGAGAAAGAGAGAGTCTTATCATTCAAAATAGCCATCGCAAGCCCTGGCCGGTACTCAGCTGGCTAGAGCATCATCCCAATGTGCCAAGGTTGTGGGTTCCATCCCTGGTCAGGGCACAAACAAGGATCGACCAATGAAGCACCAGTCAGTGGAACGATGTGTGTCTCTCTCTCAAATCAATTTTAAAAAACATAACATTTGCCTAAGTTTGGGTCTATTATCTTTTTTCCCTATGTACAAGTTTAAAAAGTGTTTTTCTTATTCGGCAGGTGGCTGTTTCTTCTGCTCTTCTCACTGTAAAGACCTGCCTGACCTCGCCCAGTCTGTGAGTGCCGTTTGTGCTGGCTGCGTGGTAGCCTGTCCAGCAGACGAGCCCCCTGTGACACGGCTGCCCCTCCAGGGCTGGGGACGCAGTGGTACAGGAGGGTTTTGACTGTTTAGTCAAAAAATAACTCCTGAACAAAGGTCAAGATAAAAAGAAACCCTACAAAGGACGAAATCCTCTCTACTTAAAGAAGAGGACGTTCCCTCCTCACCTGTCCCCACCACGAGAACACACCCTGCAGAGCCTGTAAGGAAGAGCATTCTTCTCTAGGATGAGGTGGAACCTGAAAAGCTGCAGCCTCCCCTGGCAGGGCCAGACCCAAACTGCATACAACTCTGATCTCCTCATTAAAAACAAAATGCAAAAAAATTGTATATAAAATAAAGACGAGTGTTAGATGATCGTACTTAGCAAGCTCTGTACGATCCCACTTACTTGAGGTTCCTAGAGTAGTCAAGTTCACAGAGACACAAAGTAGAGTGGAGTTTGCCAGGGGCTGAGGGAGGGGGTGGGGAGTCAGTGTTTAATGGGGGACAGAGTTTCAGTTTTGCAAGATGAAAACAGTTCTGGAGATGAGTGGTGGGCAGTTGCGCAACAATGTGAATTACTTAATGCCACTGAACTGTACATTTAAAAATGATTAACAGAATATTTTTTAAACACTAAAAACAATTTTTAAAAGAACCTCAAAAGAAAAACAAAAAAAGATTGAGATGCCAAGTTTTGTTACATGCATTTTAACACAACAAAAAATTTTAGCTCTGACCGGTGTGGCTCAGTGGGTTGAGCGCCGGCCTGTGAACCGAGAAGTCACCGGTTTGATTCCCAGTCAGGGGACACGCCTGGGTTGCAGGCCAGGTCCGCAGATGGGGGCGGGCGAGAGGTGACCAACTCATCTATCTCTAGCACATCGATCTCTCTCTCCCCCTCCCTTCCCCTCTCCCTAAAAGTAAATAAATAAAATTAAAAAATAATTTTAAAAGGCAAAACAGAAGAAAAAAATTGCAACTTTAAAACCCAAAAGCTTCCTCTCAATTTTGCTACAAACCTCAAACAGCTCTAAAAACAGTCTGTCCCGAGGCAAAAAAGAAAAGAAAAAAAAAAAGGCCAAAGGGCCAAGCAAGCCCTTCTGAACGCTGGCTAGAACAGAACATGCCCACTTTACACTTTCGTGAACAGGACACTGACCGAGCACTCCAGAAACCGGCAACGTGGGCCGCCGGCCACCGTTTCACCTTTAAAGACGGGAAAACTACAGGCGCCTACCTTGAGAGGTGAGGGTGACAACGACATGAGACAGTCCACACAAGAACTGAGCCTAGTCCCGCGCCACCCCCCTGGGTGGCGCCCCCCATCACCCCGGGGCCCGGAGCTGCTTCGGGCCTGGAAATGCATGGAACCGGCTCCATTGCCAAGGACACTCACTCCCGTTGGCCGGAGGGGTTTCCCGGGCCTGCTGGCCGTGCACTGCGGAGGCTGACAGGGCCCGAGGGGCTGGCTTGGTCACCACGTCCATCATCTTGGGGCAGTTCTGGGCGTAGATCAACAGAGACTTGCCCGCCTTCTGCAGAAAGGCCTGAGGCACTCGGGACAAGAATGGGCAGCGGCGAACAACAGCTTCCATGTCCGGGAGGTGCACTGATCCTGCAGAAAGATGAATGATGTCAATGCTTGTTAATAATAACACAAATACAACCACAAGGTCCCTGGGTTCAGGGGTCACCCGTGGTTCACAGCAGAGGTCCTCTGGGATACCAATCAGCCTCACTCACAAATGTCTAAGCACAGCACTGATGGGAAACTCAGTGAAGGAGTGGTGGCCACACTCAACCCAGGTCCCCCAGAGTAACCCGGGTCCCCACTATACAAGAGCACTTGCAAAGCAGCTCTACCAAGTGGGGTAGGCACTGATTAACACACAATGGGTGCGACATGAGGGACAAGTCGGGAACAGGTTTGGGAGGTGCGACGCTTCTCCAGGAAGATGCACACATAGGACACTCAGCCCACACCCAAGGAGAGAAGGGAGGCTAGGGAAGAAGCCGCTGTCATCCACGCAGGCAGGAAGGGCTCTCTCGGATTCTCCACCCTCCCAGACCTGGGCGGCACCCAGCCGGGCCCTGGGTCCCTGGGGCTGGCTCTCCCCAGGCGCTGGGCACCGCTGAGAGCAGAGGGCGCCTAAGGACGCGCCGTCGGGGGCCTGGCGCGAGGCGGCAGTCCAGGACAGGGGGAGGTCAGAGGTTAACCGGGATCGAAGGCCCGGGAATAGCCGGGTGGGGGCTATGAGAAGGGAATTCTGAAGCGGCTAGTTACAGGGGAAGGTCGGGAGGCGGTCGAATAGGCCGAAGGTCTGGGAGGCGAACATTGACCCCAGGGCGGCAGGTGACCGGGGCGGTGGGGGATGGGGTCCCAGCGCCCGGGGCAGCGGGGTCAGCGCGGGCTGGTAGGGCACGCGGAGCCACGGCGTGCGAGCTCTCACCTGCGCCGGTGACTCTGAGGAGGCCGTGGAGGCGGTGGCGGCGAGCACGCAAGCCGACGCTGGTATCCGAACGTTGCCCTTGTCCACACAAGACGCCTCCGGCCACGGCCGCTGCCGCCCTAATATAGAGCAGGAAGGGCCCGCTGCGCATGCGCCCTGGGCTCCGGCGGCCTCTGCGCAGGCGCACCGCGTCGCGGTTGGGGAGTCGACCGCAGAGCAGACACCGGTGGGCCGGGCGGGCCCTGGGTCGCGGGCGGGCGAGAGGAGGGGCAGGGCAGTGGGCGGACAACCCCCTCCTGCTTTTCCAGCCACTGCTCTAGGCTTCAGAGGCTTGTCCCCCGCCGCGGGCCACCGAAGGGCTGAGTCAGAGGACCCGTGCCGCTGGGGCCGGCCGGGGGCTAGAGGGATGTGAAGTCCGGAGACTGGGACGCCGGAGGGCGGGCCAACACGGGGGTCCTCACCGCAGTATCCCCCAGCCAGCTCCCCTTCCCAGTCGCGACCGAGGGCCTCCTGGAGGAGGTGGGGCTGGCTTGCCCTAGAGTGGAGGGGTCCGGGGTGCTGTGCAAGGGGCTGGAGGTGGGGACCTAGAGGTGAGAAAGAGGAGGAGGTGCAGAAGCGGAAGGAGACCCGGCTGTGGCACTTCCTGGACCGAGATGAAGGGGCTTAAGCTGATGCAGAGAAGGAGCAGGGCTGGAAGGAACCCACACCCCCCACAGCTCTGAGCGCCTGGGCTCAGGGGGGCGCAGGGGGGAAGCACAGGGCTGACATAGGGTTTGACACATATTAGTTACTTTTTAAATTTTTCATCGTGGGCTGTCCAAAGTCCCTCGCGGGTCACCCTGGGCACTGGCTGGGTGGCGCAGGCTCCATCCCAAAGTTGACTGTCCCCCAGACCACACCTGCAGGGCAGAGCTTGGCAAACCCCTCTCAGGAATGCCAGCCTGGCCGCCTTGCTCCACGCCCTTCCCAGCTGAGCGGAGGCTGGGTTGGTCTGGGCGTGTGCCAGGCTCAGGGCTGCCCTCGTCCACGCTCAGGGAAAGGGCTATCCAGGTTGGCCTTTCCTTAGCCGGGCCTCAGTGGCAGTGACCAGGCTGTGTCCAGGTACTTTTCCCATTTCCTATCTCTGGGTCTCCAGCCAATGGTGAGGCAGGTGAGGCGAGTCTTCACTTTCAGAGACCGCATCTGGGGCCAGAGAGGCACTAGGGCCAGTCCAGAGGCCCTGATGAAGACCTCGGCCTGGGAGTCCAAGGCCCCACTCTGCCCCTTCCTGCTGAAGGGCCCTGGGCAGTGCCCATCAGCGGACGGGAGTGAGGAGAAAACGTCCGCACTTGGAGTCAGACCCAAGTCCATATAGAAGTGGAAACAGGATAAAGGTGATGTTGAACATGCTTTGCCTGTCTTGGCCTCACTTTCCTTGTCTGAGCAATGGGGTCATACCCCCGTCCTTCCTGCCTCACGGGGCTGTGGGTGTGACCCAAGGCAAAGCAGAACCAAAAGAACTGGCCAGTAGAGCTGGACGTGGCAAGGTTCCCACCCAGGCCTGACTCTGGCTTGGCCTCGGACAGGCTCCAGCCCCTCTGAGGCTGGGTTCCCTTGTTGTGGGCTCTCCCAGCCCCGGCACTTGGGGTTGGCGGGAGGATCAGGTGAAGTCATGGGTTCCAGAGGCTTATTGTATAAACCAACAAGTCTCCAGCCCTCCGGGAGTTTCCTGTTTAATAGAAGGAAAGGTTGGGAAACAAACCAGACTCTCAGGGCAACGAAATAGGATGTTGTAAATAATTCCAGATTGAGGAGGAGGCTATTACTCCAACAGACACTGAAGGAGGGGCAGAGGGGGATTGTCAACTGCCAGGAAGGCTTCGGAGCAGCAGCGGGAAGGGCGGAGCTGCGGGAAGGGGGTGGGTGGGTGAAGCCTCGAGTGGGAAAGCCCCGGGCCAGTCCTCGGGGCCCTGCGAGTCGTGAGTCAGCCCCAGCTGCTGGGCTGCAGCAGGGACTTGGGGCCAGGAGGTCAGCCTAGAGAGGCCGCGGGAGAGCCCGAGAGCTTCCCAGGGTCAGGGCTCATGACCACCGCCGGGGCGCTGGTCAAAGAGCATACTTGCAGGCCACACCCCTTTGATGCCGGCCCAGGAATCTGCGTTTTTAGCCCGGCCACCCTCCTGGTAATGCGGGGTGGAGTATCTTGGGGTTCCATTTTGAGAAAGTGGTTTCCACTTGGAGACCACGAGGGGCGAGGGTTGAAGCCATGAGCTGTAATCCTGGCCGTGCCCCTCTGTGACCCGGGCAGATCGCCCGGCGCCCTAGGCTTCCATTGTTGCCTCTGCCTCTCGGAGCCGGGCGCCCGCGCTGGCAGAGTCCTGACCCTCTGCTGGCCTTGCTCAGGCTGCTCTCTCCCCTCTCCCTCCTCCCTTCTTTTTCCTTCTTTCCCCGCAGCCTGTCCTCCCTCCCTCCCTTCTGTCCTCCTCACTCCTGCCCTGTTTCCCTTCTCAGAGCTGCAAGATGTGCTCATCTTATCGCCCTGGCCCCGGGCAGGGAAGGCCAAGCCGCTGAAGTCAGGCGAGGCTGGGCCCCATGCTGGGATGACGCTGGGCTTGGCCTCCACCCCCCCTGCCCCGCCCTGCGTCTGCGTCAGTGCACCGTCAGGGGCTCCTGCGCCGAGCGCTTGCCGAGCGGTCAAGGCAGGAGGAAAATGTCAACCCCTGCCCCGGGATGCCACCCTCTCCCACTCTGGTCCCCCGGAGTTATTTTTAGCAGTGCCCCTCTGAGGGTCCGGGAGCTGGGGGACTGTGAGGTGCTTTCCTCTGCACCTCAGTTTCCACATGGGTCAGCAGGCGGGAAGCCCCGCAGCCACCCCCTGCAGGAAGCCCGAGGGGACCCAGCCCGTTGTGAAGGTGGACAGTATCTCCCGCCTGCGCAGCTGATGATCACTGTGGGATTGGGCCTGGGGCCAGCCCAGAGTCCCAGCTGATACCCACAAAGTGACTGTCAGCCTAGGCTAGGGCCTTCACTTCTCTCTGGTCCTGGAGGTGCTCTTAAAGGCCTGCCCTCACCCCTTCTGCCAGAGGGGGAGCAGGAACAGAGGAGGGGGAGAGTGAGCGAGGCTCAGGGATGCGGCGGCGCCGTGTGGACGGGGAGAGAGCCCGGGCCGTGAGTGCAGCAATAACAGCTCGATTCAGAGGTTCGGCCTGGTGCTGTGGTTATGTAGGTAACCTCAGCTCCTGGAGCAGCAGGCCAGCATGATGGTCAGCCCATGTGTGGGACACGGGTTCAGAATGCTTAAGTAACTTGCCCGAGGTCACACCGCCAGCGAGCACAGCACATGCCTGACCTCTGCCTTCCAGTCCTAGCGCACCACCAAGGACAGGGCCAGGAGCCGGCAGAAAGGAGGCTGGCGCTGCGTCATGGGTTCCAGGTCTCGGTGGAAGTGGTCCGCTGCTCCGGGGGAGGCGGGGCAAACGCCCCACTGAGGGCCAGCCAGCCCAACGCAGTGGAAGTCACCCACGTTCAGGAGCCTCTGCGCGGCCAGCCAGGGCCTCGGGGGGCAAGAGTTCTTCCAGAGTCCACATGCAGGAGGACACTGCTCTTCCCTGTCCCCTGTAGCCAGGCTGGTGGAGGCCACCTTCCACCCTTTTCTTTCTGTCCTTGGGGTGCCCCTTGGAAGGAAGAGGGGGCCCTAGGCTCTGTGGGGTTCTGCCCTGCCCTCCAGAACTCACTCCCCGCAGTGGGAGCAGCTCTTCCCCGCCTCCTCCTCCAGTGCCCACATCCAGGCCGTCCTTTTCCAGCATTAATGGCGGTTCCGGCAGCCACAGCCCCGGGCAGCGGCGCGGCGCGCTTTCCTGTCTGTCTCTCACTGCCCTGCCAAGTGGCTCCCAGCTCCGGCCTTCGCGCTGCTTCGCCTTGCGCAGTGGGCACAGCCTCTCTGAGCCCCGATTTCCTCGTGCATGAAAAGGGAGCTACACTTTCTGCAACAGTTAACTGCTACGTGTCAACTTGGCTAGGCCAGGGACAGATGGGGCGCGGTGTCCGTGGCTCGGCCAGGCGCTGGCTGTCGCCATGCAGGAGTTTTGCGTGTGACTAACGTCCACAGTCAGCCAAGGAGTTTTCCCCATGTGTGGGCCCTGCTGCCAGCCGGCCGGAGGCCTTCGGAGGGAAAACAGTTTCCCTGGAGGGACTTCCCCAGGTGCAGAGACCAAACCTTGCCTCCCAGCCACAGTTACCAGCCTCCATGATCTCATGAGCCAACTCCTAAAATAACGTGGAAAAGCTGGTTCCGGTTCTCAAGCGCGGACTGATCCATTTTTCTCTCACGGGGCAGACGTAGGGGTTCACTGACACGCTGTCTTGGTGCTGGGGGCAGGCTCGGGGTATTAGCTGGTGGCTTCGGATGCGGGGACTGAGGTTGGAAGGGACTTGTCCCAAGATTCGGAGCTGGGGTCAGAATTCGAGCCGGCTTGCCTTCCCTCCCCTCTCATGTGTCCTTGCCCCTGTCACTTGCCTTCTTGCCAAGACCCTCAGGTCTAGGTGCCCAAGTAGCTACAGGTGGCTCCCCTCTCCAGGGGACCCCTTTGTGTCTAAGGCCCTCAGGCCAGGGCGGGAGGTGGTGAGGGGAGGTGAGTTTAGAGTTAGCCGTGGGGGCCTGCTGGTATTGAGTTAGCAGGTTCTTATGCAAGCCCAGCAGGCTTGTGACACGCCCGCGCTAGAACTGCTGGGGTCCTGCTGCGGGCGTCAGAGTCCTTCTGGGGCAACCAGCCAGGAGCTGCGGCCAAACCGCCACCCCTTGCCGGAGGCGCTCCCTCTGCCCCGTTCCCCACCCTGCACACCCAGCAGGCTAATCCCGGAAGCGCGGCTCTCACCTCCGGCAAGCCTTTCATCCAGATTTTTCTGTGAGCACTTTGAATTCTTTTTTTTTAAATAAGAAAAACATTGACTTGAATAGACAATATTTGTACAGGGAAAAATGGGAACAGTAGGCCTGGCAGGGCAAACAGAGCAGCGCCTCTCATCTGCCGTTGCCTAGACAACCGCCGCAGCCCAAGCCCCTCCTGCGCCCAGCACTCCTGTGACCGACACCCTGTGTCCAGACCTGCTCTCGGAAAACACACGCCCCCCCGTTCGCTCCTTGCTCTTTGTACGTGGCACCATAACATCGTGCCCAGCACCAAAGAGGCCTTGGACGTGTCCGTCACAGCGCTAAAACACGGGCCAGGTGGCCGGGGTGACAAGGCAGAGGAAGGGGCAGGCCACGGAAGATGGGCTCCGGCTCCCCAGACCTTCGAGGACCCTGAGGAGGGGAGAGCGGAGGAGCCGGAAGCCCCCAAGCCCTCACCCAAGTCACAGAGGCTGGCATAGCTGGTGGGAGGGGGCGTTGAGAGCAGCAAAGGCGGCCTGGGCCCAGCTGAGGGCCCCCGAGAGCCAGCCAGGAGGGTCTGTGCTCTACAGGTCTGGGATCAGGGACAGCTCTGAAGCCTTGGGGCTCGACCCCAGCTGAGGCCGACCCTGGGGTTCAGGCGGGAGGACAGTGCCAGACCCAGGCCGGGGGGCGGGAGCGGGGGAGCCCTGGGGAGGCGGCGGGGGGGGGGGGGGAGGCGCACCATGACATTTGCCCAACCTCCAAGCCCATCATGCTCTGCACAGCTGCCTGGTTGTGACAGCAGCCCAGAGCTTCCCTCCAGTTAACGGCCGCCAGCCCACCCAGCCCCGAGGTTCCTCTTTTCCGAGGTACCCGCATGGAGATCTGTGGGGACTTTGCCCTCACTGCTCTGGCCTGCGGGGGCTGGTGGGGTCCACAGAGCTGGGGGTTCGCCAGAGGCGCTCAGTGAGCGTTTGTGGGAGGGAGGGGGGAGGCGCAGGCAAGCAGGTGCGTGCGTTTGTGAATGAATGAAAGCACACGCCCGCTTGAAGACATGCAGGTCCTCCGGGCACGCACCGCACGCGCGCGGGCAGGTGTTGAGGTTCTCAGGCCTGGAGATGAGGCCGGGTGTGGGCAGGCTGAGTCCGCACAGGGGCCGGCGTGGGAAGGGGACGCAGCTGGCCAGTCAGCATGCAGCCCAGAGATGGGCAGGGAGTCCGAGCGAGGTCGCTTACCGGGCACCTGGGGGCGAGGCCCTGTGGGAACCTGCCCTGGGGAGACCTGTGAGTGCCCACAGCGCGCGGGCGCCCTGCCACCGCGCCTCCTCTCGCCCACGCTCAGCGCACGTGGGCCCTCCCAGGAGCCTGTGCAGCCTCCTCCACGCCTCCATCTGCGCCAACCCTGGGGCTGCCGTCCCTTGTCCTGGGTCTGGCCTGCGGACGGCGCGTGCGGCCAGGCCCACAGGCTGAGGCCCCTGGAGCCAAACTGGGGCAGGGGCTGCGGGAGAGACCCCAGTGCAGGGGGCAAGTCGCCCACCCCTTGCCTGCCCCCCTCCCGCTGTCCCCTGTGGCCAGCACGTGGAAAGGTGGCCGTGGCCGTGCAGCGAGACGGATGCCCCCACTCTGGATCCACGTAACCACTCATACAAAATAGCTTTTCGAAGTCCTGCCTGTGCCGTACGGACACAAAGCTGCTGGCAGCTCTGAAGTGACAGGTCAAGCTTTCTTAGGGCCTGGTTTCCGCCAGAGCAGCCTGCTGGGCACCTTCGCTGGCGCTGACCCTGGATAGTCCTCGCACGCACACACCGTCCGAGGCCCACAGGTGCCGGGGCCACCAACGCCCCCCCATGCCCAGCCGCTGTCCTCAGAGGCATACGCGGCTGCCAAGTCGCCCTGTCACAGGGAGACACATGAGGACAGCCACAGGCACCATGGTTGTGGCATTGTCATCCACGGTGTCACATCCGCATGTGTTGAGCAGTGCAGGGTCACAGGGCTGGGTACGCTGGATCACCCCTCATCCTTACGGCCACCCCCGACCCCTGCAAAGAAAGGTGCTCACTAGCTTCCTGGGATGAGGCCTCACCGTCCCTTCTCCCCACCTCCCCGCGTCCCTGATGAGGTCAGGACTGGCATGAGCCCCGACTGTCCCTCAGCCGGCCGCTCTGTGGCCGTCCTGCTCAAGGCTGGCCTTGTGGCCCTGTACCCCGCCGACTGGCAGGGACCCAGGGAGCCCTGGGGCGCACGGTCAGTGGCATCACGGTCATCGGCGTCACTGCAGCACTGCCTTCCTTCAGGGCCTCAGGTTCTCTGCGTGTTTGATAGGGGACGGACCTACTGGCTCCAAGTCTCTCCCGGCACTCGCAGTGGGGACAGCTCCGATCCTGTGGCCTCGCCGGCACTCCCTGGTCCCTGGACTCCTTGGAGTAGGGCCCTTTGGCCCCTGAGTCTCTACTCCAGCTCATGGCCGGGTGCCCCTTGCTGGTGAATAGGTCCCCGGCAAGGTTTCCTTGGAGCGAAGGACCACAGCCCAGCCATGCCCGGGGCCTCCGAGGGCCCCCACGCCGGCGCAATGCCTGGCTGTCCGCGGCAGGGCCGGGGAGCGGCTGCCCGGCTTGGAGACAGGGCAGGCAGGGCTGCCGGCTGGGGACCCATCCACGCCTCCACGAGGCGGCACGTCCTCAGCAACAAGAGCTTCTGTAGAAGCTGCCTGTAGCTCAGCCGCAGGCTCAGGCACAGACGGCTCTCAGCACCTGGGACCGTCGATATTTCAGAAAGAGCAAGGCCTGGCCTCCCTCCCCTTCCTGTTCCTGATCTTCCGAGACCCCTGGGGGGTTCCAGGGCAGCCCACGAGTAAGGATGCCCCCTCCCCAGGCCTTGGGAAAGGTCAGTGGGTTTGTGAATTCCCCCAATCCACTCAGGGGCACCATTCTGTGCACTTAGAGATTCATGCGCTTCCCAAAGGCCAGGCGACTGGTCACTGCATGCCAGGCACAGTTTGCTGAGGGAGGGGTGGGGGGATGGGGCAAGAGGAAATGTCAAACTGTAACTGAAGTAGTGTTTGTAGGTGTGCAGGGTGCTTAACAGGTGTTTTCTGGGAAAAAAATGTTCTGGGGTTGAGTAAGGAAGATGTGTTATGTAACTCGGGTGGGCCGAGCAAAGGTGAGCCGGTGTCTTGTTCGCGGTTCCGGCGGAGCCTCCCTGGGGCCGCGGGCTGCCGCAGCAGTTAGAGGCAGCAGGGCAGGGTGCCCTGAGAGGACCGGTCGTGGGAGTCTAGTTCCCACACCCCCACCCCGCTTTCTCCTCCGAGGCCCTGGTAGTGAGAGCGATCAAGGGGTCCCGGCGACCCCTGAGGGCTCTGCACCCCACCCCCGGGCGTGAGACTCAGCGGGGCACCCGAGGACCTGCACTGCTCCAAGCTCTCGGGGCTGCGCCGGGGCCACGCTTGGCCAACCGCTGGCTTATTTCAAGTAGTCGCAGAGGACTGTTTCAAGCAGAGAGTTCCTCCTTGGCTCCCAGTCCCTGCTGGGCCTGCAGGCCCACCCACCCGGCGACACCCCCAGACACTGGCTTTGCTGTCCCTTAGGCCCACCCAGCTCGGCCTTTGTGGTTGCTGCCCCCCGCCTCTTGGTTCCCCCACTCCCATCCTCAGGGACCCCACAGCCGCCGCAGCCCTGCGTGTCCGGGCCGAGGCCAGGGCCAGGACATCTTGTGCACAGCGCTGTTCCCAGTGCTTGGCAAAGGCGGGGGATGAGGTTCAGGGGGCTCTTAAGTGAACGGAGCCCGGCAGAGCTCAGGGGCCTCTGGCAGGGCCGAAGCCTGGGCCTCCCCAGCCAGCCGGGCCTGAGCAGCTGGGGGCCCTCCCACACGGGGCACAGAGCGGGGCGCTCTGTCTGGTCGGATGCCAGGTCTGATGCCCTGGGTGGGGGTGGGGGGAGAGGAGAGGTGCCCGGGCTGGGGTGGGCAGCCAGGCTCTGGCGCTGGTCCCCCGAACCTTATCAGCGCCGACCTGCACCCCACCCTTGCAACACTCCATGTCCCTGGCGCGCACCCCGGGGTCATGGCAGTGCAGATGAACCAGGCCTAGCCAGCTGCCCGCAGTGACCCTGGTGAGCTCAGAGGGTGTCCTGAGACAGGGCCTGGCCTAGGGACGACCTTGCTGGGCCGCTGGCAGAAGGGGGCTGGCCCAGCCCTGCCTGTCTGACTGCCAGGGGTACGGCCTTGCGGGCAGAGGCGTGAGAGCGGCGGACGCCCTCGGGCCCCCGTGTGTGTGAAGGGGGGGTGGTTGCTCAGGGCCTCTCCTGGGGTCGCTAGAGCCTTGTTTTGTGTCCTGCCTCCCCCCACAGCGGCTGCGCTGGCTGTGTCCCTGCTCCGCCCCCCTCATCGAGCCAAGGCCGCAGGTTCGGGCTGCCCGGGGGCAGGGCCGGCGGTGGGCGTGTACTCAGTATCAGTGGTGACCTTGCTCAGGGCTCCCAAGGAATTTTCTGACGAGCGAGGCTTCGATGTGGGGTCTTGCTGCCCAGGGAGCCAACGCAGGGCCCTGGATTTTCCTCTGAATGGCTTTGCTTCGTAGGTGGGCTCAGGCCAAGCCCCCAGGTCACCTGTTGGGTCCTCCTGGGTGTAACTCCTAGGGGGGTCTGGCTTCGCGCATACCCACACCTACACGTGTGTGAATGTGTGCGCGGGTACTGGCAGGAAGAGCCCCCCAGACCGAGCTCTGCCACCTGCCCCCTCCTGTCCTTCTTTTTTTTTTTTTAAATCCTGCCCTGGCTGGTGTGGCTCAGTGGACCGAGTCCCAGCCCGCAAACCGAAAGGTCGCTGGTTCGATTCCTGGTCAGGGCACATGCCTGGAATTGCGGGCCAGGTCCCCAGTTGGGGGCATGCGAGAGGCAACTGATTGATGTATCTCTCTCACATGATGTCTCTCTCCCTCCCTTTCCCTCTCTCTAAAAGTAAACAAATAAAATCTCTTTTAAAAAGTCCTCACCAGAGGATATGTTTATTGATTTTTAGAACAAGAGAGGGAGAAAAAAAATAAATGTGAGAAACATAGATCAGTACACACCCTGATCGGGGATCAAACCCATAACCCAGATACGTGCCTGATTGGGAATCAAATACGCAACATTTTGGTGCGCAGGCGATGCTCCAACCAACAGAGCCACCCGGCCAGGGCCCTGCCCCTCTTTTTAAAGCTCCAGTTTGTTGAGAGCTTACCATGTGCCAGGCTGTGGCTTAGTCCTTAACAGCAACCCTGTGTCCTAGGCTGCTGAGTGAAGGAAGCAGAGGGGAGTGACGCAGCCACCAGCCAAGGACGCCGGGGCTGCCGGGGAGGGGAACAGCCCCGCCCACACCTCGATGCCTGGCTTTTGGCCTCCAGGCCTGCGAGTGAAGGAACTTCTGCGGAGAGTACCTGTAAGCCTCCCGTGTGTGGCGCTTTCTTGAGGCAGCTCCAGGAGGCTGATACACCTCGCTTCTGTCATGATCCCCACGCAAGCTCCATTTTACACGAGGGAATTAGGCTCAGTGGGGTTAAGCTCTTCCCCCAGTTACGCAGCAAGTCAGTGTTGCACCTGGGATTAGAACCCGGGTCGGCACGAGCCCACTGTCTCCCCAGCAGACCCCCTCAACGGGTCACCTCCGTTGACTCCGCCCCGTGACCCCCTCCAGCACTCCCCTACATGCGTACACAGCCTCACAGGAGACCCCGTCCCCTCCCTGCTGGGGGTCTGCCCTGCTAGCTCCCAAAGACTCTTCCAGTACCCGGGCTCCCCCAAGCTCCAGCTTCGCCTCCCTCCTCCCCCCTTGCATTGGAACAGTCTGTCCTCTTCTCTCCGATCAACCTACACCGTACCTGTGTTCCCAGGTTCAGGTCGCTCTGCTCCCACCGAGAAGCTTCCCCTGATTAATCCCTTCCCCTTCTCTCCCGCTGAGAACAGGCCCTGCCCATCACAGACTCTGCTGCAATCTATCAGCAATCTCATGATTCATTTATTTATATGGCAAATATTGATTGTGCTCCTACCCTGTCTGGGTCCTGTGCTGGGTGTAACAGTATGGTCACATCTGTTCCCCAGAACTGACATTCTCAGGGGAGGAGACAATGAATCAACAAGTCCGATGTGTCAGAGGGTGATGAGTTGCCAGTAGAAACTAAAGCAGCAAGCCCTGGCCGGTGTGGCTCAGTGGGTAGGGAATCGTCCTGCAAACCGAAAAGACACGGATTCATTCCCTGTCAGGGCACATGTCTGGGTTGTGGGTTCGGTCCCCATTTGGGGTGTGTATGAGAAGCAGCGATTGATGTTTCTCTCTCACATTGATGGTTATTTACTTTTCAGGCAGAGAAGAAGGGAGGGAGAAAGAGAGGGAGAAACATCGACGTGTGAGAGATACATCCACTGGCTGCCTCTCACATGCCCCCGAACTGGGAACCCGGCCCCCAACCCAGGCATGTGCCCTGCCTGGGAATCTAACAGGCAACCCTTTGGTTCACAAGCTGACAATCAATCCACTGAGCCACACCTGCCAGGGCAACAAATAAGATCTTTAAAGAACAAAATAAAAATGTAATACACTGTAAAAAAGAAAAGAAAGCAGGGCAGAGGAAGGCGGTTGGCATTTTCGGTAGGGTGGTCAGGGAGGGCCACGCTGAGAGGCTGGCATCTGAATGAAGCCCGGGGGGCCATGGTGGGTTGAGCTGAGAGGACACTGGGCCAACAGCCAGTGCAGGAGCCCGGAGACAAGTGTTTGGCACATTCTTGCTCAAAGAACTGCAGGGAGGCTAACGTGGCTGCACCGGGGGGCGTGGGCCGGGGGCAGGGGGCGGGGGTAAGGGGTGCAAGCAGAGGCAGAGAGCTGTGTGATATGACTGAAAGCAAGTACGAAATCATGTGGGTTAAGTGGCGGCTCAGTGTCAGGCTGTGACCTGAAGTAGCAGCTCCTGAAATCCTCCCTCCCCCACGGTGGCAGGATTATCGTAATCGCTTTACAGCTGAGGACACAGAGAGGTGGTGTGACTCCTGCTAGGTGGCCCGGCCCAGAGGGGGCTGGGCCTGGAGTCACCTTAGACCTGCCTGCTCCTGGGACTGGCCCAAGCCGCCCTGCCCCCGGCAGGTGCTGTGCAGGCTGACAGCGCCGACGGGGTTTCCCAGGCACAGGTTCCGCGGGGCTATGTGGGTGCCCGCGATCCCCGCCTCTCCTCCTTTCTCTGCCCCACCCTCTCGGCCCTTGGGTGGGTGGTGGTCTGGGGGTGACGACAGAGAAGGGGGCTCTCATAGCGGGGCCTATCTGTGAACTTTGGACCCGGACAGAGACATCCCTGCCACAAAGGGTCTTGAAAATGAAGCTGGCTTCCAGCCCCCCTCAACGTGGAGGTCCCCCCAAAACTGAGGTTCCTCCGACAGTAAGCTCCCCTCCACATGGAGGCCCTAGTCAGAACTGGGGTGTAACTGGTTGGAGGGGACATGGGGTGGGGTCTGCTCAGTCAGAAAATAGAGGCACTGACCTTGACTTACGCAGGTTTTGCCTGCCAGTGGTGGGTCCTGGGTTGTCTGTGATGTTGGCAGAGTCGACTCATTGTAGGTTTTTTTTTGGAGGATAAAGGAGCAAGAGAGAGTGAGGCAGCCCCCGCTCCTCCTCCCCGATGAGTAAGGGCAGAAGATAGCAGGACCTGGAAAGGCTAAGCAGGGCGAGTAAAGCCTTCCAGGGCCTCTCGTTGTGAGCAGACCTGATGCTCGCAAACCTCTTACAGGAGGGTTTCTCTAAGTTCAGTTTTGTAAATTACAAGCCCCTGCAGACCAACGGTGTTCCATGGCCTGAAAATTGCCCTTTGAATAGTGTTGAACAATTCCAGGGGGTGAGCGATACTGTACTTGTTTTAAGGAGCATTTCACAGTATCTAAGTTAAATGAGCTTGGCCATTTCTCACATAGCGAAACCAATTCCACACCAGACCATGGTGAAGACTGGATAGGATATAGCTCTGCCTCTCATGTCTGGCGCTAGACCCTCAATGTCAAAAGGAGAGGCCCGTTGGCCCACATCCCAGCTCCCTGCATGGGCGTTCCTGAGCTTCTCGAATCAGGTGCTGGTTTTCAGGTCCTGTATTTTATCTTAGGTCTCAGATGTAGTCAAAGACCTCAGGACCCGGCTAGATCATAATCAGCTGGGTCGGGCCAAGCCAGCCTGTCCAGGGGAGATGATGGAAGCGTGAACAACAAACGGCCTATGTCATAAACCCAGCAAACTATCAGGGGTCCCATGGAAGTCCCGACAAGCTCAGTGACTAAAAGTAACCACACAGGGCGGTCTGATTGTAAACTGTCAGATGGACAGGCCATGGCAGGTAGTCCTGTCCCAGGCCTAGAGCTTCCTGCGCAAGGTAGACACTGACCTTAAGTGGGCCTGTCCATTGTTCTTTTTTCTTTTAAAAAAATTTTTTTACATGTTAAAAATTTTATTTATTTTATTTTTAGACAGAGGGGAAGGAAGGGAGAGAGAGAGGGAGAGAAACACCAATGTGTGGTTGCCTATTGTGCGCCCCTGCTGGGGACCTGGCCCGCAACCCAGACTTGCGCCCTGACCCGGAACCAAATTGGCCACCCCTTGGTTCGCAGGCCAGCGCTCAATCCACTGAGCCACGCCAGGCAGGGCATGTCCATTGCTCTTATGCATCCAGGTAGCGTCCCTTTGAAATGTCAAGTCATTATTTCCTAGACTCCTGGAAGGCACAAGTGCAGGTACCAGAGCACAGGACCACCCTCTCTGTTAGCTTGTTGCCTGCACATCATCTCTATTTACTGTGAAAGTAAAGGAACGATCCTGCACCCAACAATGTAAAAGAAGTGTTTCTCCATCTTGCTTTGTCTCCAGTCCTAGAGATTTCCCCACTTTGCTTTCTCTCGCTTCTGGAACCAGCGGATTTCACCTAACCCTCCTCTCTTCTCTGATTCTAATGCATCCAATAAGCTGCAAATACTGCCATTCTCTAAGCATTTTCTCAATCCCTTGAGATTCTGCTGCCAGGCATGTCCTCAAAATTTTGGCTCAAATAAACTCAAAAAACCTTTTCTATAAGCTGGACATTCTTTCGTCTACAGAAGTTTGCCGAATCTTGCAAAACATCCTGCGCAGGTCAGTTCCAGGTTGGGAAGACGCCAGTAGAAAGGTCTGGAGAGCCTGGGCCTTCCCACTGCAGAAAGTGGGCAGCAACGACCTCTGGTGGCCAGGCCCCTGGATTGTCTTCCTCCCTTTCAAGCGTGTTACTAATTTACAAGGGCTTGGCAGGGCTGAAGAGTCTTGAGAGGGTCAGACTGCAGCACACTCCCTCATATTCCAAATGGGGAAACCGAGACCCATAGAGGAGGGCTTTTTCTCCGAAGTCACACACGAAGGAGAACTGAGAACGGTACCTAGGTCTCTCCGTTTCACGCCTGTGGTTCCACGGGACTAGTGGTTTTTTAGTTTTTTAAAGGATTTTTATTTTATTTTTAGAGAGAGGGAAGATTGGGAGAAAGAGAGGGAAACATCCATCGGTTGCCTCTCGTTCGCACTCCGACCCGGAACAACCCCGCAACCCAGGCATGTGCCCTGACCGGGAATGGAACCAGAGACCCCTCGCTTTGCGGGGGACGAAGCCCAACCAGCTGTGCCACACCCCTCAGGGTGACTGGTGTTTTAACAAATTGGCACTGTTTTAAGCGCGTTTGGAGGGGCGAACAATCAGCTCTTAATAAGGTACTGAGCGAACACTACGCCTACTGAGCTCTTTTAAAGGAAAAATATATGTCTCACTTCCGGGATTCTTAACGCTTTTGTAGGGGTGGTTAATTCCGGGCTCTCAAGTACTGCCTCAAGGCATCTTGGGAAGTGTAGTTCCAGCTCCACCCAAACACAAGGTGGTGTCCTTTTTGGAACTGCATTTCCCAGAATGCTGTGCTCGCCGTCTCTGTAACCAGGATATGGGCGGGTGGGGCGAACCGGTAGGGCGAATCTCTCATCCAGTGCTTTTTAGATTCTCAGGAAGGATGATTGACGGTGGACAGAGGTCTTTGGCGGCCCAATCCGTAGGCTGCCGGGCCCACCAAAGGTGGAAGCGGAGACCACGGAGCCGAGCCTACAGCTCTGTTTCCGGTTGCAGAGCAAATAGCCAAGGAGCTGCGTCTCCTTTAATCGAGGTGGGCGGGGCGCGGGGACAGGACCGGCGTTGCTATTGGCGGCGGTTGGGGGCGCGGAAACTGAACGCGCCGCAACGGCAGCAGCCGCTGTCTCCTCGGGCTACTCTGGCGCCTGGGGCGCCCCGGGCCGCACTATGGCCGCGCCCTGTCCGGTAAGTGCTGCCTTAGTCTCCCTCCAGGACAATGGACACGTGGCTGCGGGTGGCGAGGGGCGTGTGGGACTCCGGGTTCCGAGCCCGTCCTCCCGGCCTCAGTTTGCCGTCTGTGCAAGGGGCGCTGGGTCAGGGCACATAGTGGGCGCCCCGGGGAGCATTCCACAGCCCTCGTTTTGAGCGGTTGTATCGAACTTGCCTGGCCAGAAGCCTGGGTTGATAGTCCGGGAGGCTAGGTGGTGACCTTTTGGTCCCCTTAGGCATCTGAAGAATTGAGCCGAGGGCCCAAACTAGGACCAAGGCATTTTGACCCATAATCAAATGTTCTTCCTACAAGATACTCCCCCACCCCCAGTATATGATTCTCCTTTGGGGGAGATGAACCACAGAGCCCATGGATTGGGGCAGAGGGTGCTGGGAGACTTTAGGGGTGGACCTAAACTTGCCTCTACCCACTGGATCTAGAGGTGAGCACTATCTAACTTTTGTTCTCCCAAGAGACTCAGGTGAGGCCGTTGCTGCGCTGTTGGGGGCCCTCCCCCAGCTGCCACTCTTTCGGCTGCTAGGGAGACTCAGGCAGGTGTGTTGGGGGTGGGGCTGGGCACCGGGCCATGGGGACCTTTGTTTTGGCTACAGCTCTGTAGGATGGCAGTGGCCTTGCTGGGCACCCTGCTGCACCCAAGATGCTGCTTTGAGGCGTCTGCTATTTGGGGCAGGGGCAGACGTTAGCATGCTGGGATCGAACTCCTCAAGTGCTAAGACGGGAGCTGCTGTTGGATGGAGAGAGTCTCAGGAGTATTAGCTCCATGTCTCCCTGAGCAGGGTCCTGACCTGGGGCGTCTCAGACGCCTGGTGGAGTGGAGATGGTGGTGATGTCACCAGGGGCCTGTGCGGGGCGGACCTCTGGGTTCAGCGGCCGCTGCACAGTGGGGTTCAGTGTGTAGGATGTGGTTCCTGAGATGCGGGGTGCTGAACACCCCCATTTCCTCTCCTTCAGTTAAAAAAGAACTTTATTGAGACATTATTCACATACCATAAAATTTACCAGTTTAAAGTGTAAAATTCAACTTAAGGGTGTTACGCATCCGTCATCACTATCTAACTCCAGAACGTATTCGTCACCCCAGGGAAACTCCCGTACCTGTTCAGCGGCCACTCCCTTCCTCTTTCTCTCTCTCCCCCAGCTCCTGGCAAACACTAATCTATTTTCGGTCTATAGATTTGCCTATTTGGGACGTTTTGTATAAATGGAATCAGACAAAAACGTGGCCTTTTGTGTTGGCTTCTTTCACTAGGAATGTGTTTTCAAGGTTCATCAATGTTGCAGCATATGTCAGAGTTTCATGTCCTTCAGGACTGAAAAAGACCACATTGTATGGATGAACCACATTGTGTCTCTCCATTCTTCAAATGAGGGCATTAGGCTTGTCCACTTTTTGTCTTAGACTGTTATTGCTGTGAACACTGTGTACAGGTTTTTGTTTGAATGCGTTTTCAGTTCTTCCAGGTATCTACTCTGAATTGCTGGGTCATTTGATAAAAAAAACACTCTTAAGTTTTTGAGGACCTGCCAACCTGTTTTCTAGAGGGGCTGATTTTTCCTTTTCTTTTTTTAAAGATTTTTTAAAAATAGATTTTGTTTATTCTGGCTTTTTCACATTTTCATATGAGTTTTAGGATCATCTTGTCAATTTCTGCAAAAAAAAAAAAAAAAAAAAAAGGCACCTGGGATTTTTTTAGGGATTAGGGTGATATGTAGAACAATTTGGGGAGTACTGCACCTTAAAAATACCAGGTTTTCCAAACTATGAACATGGACTATCTCTCCATTTAACTAGTTCTTTCTAAATTTCTTTCAATGATGTTTTCTAGTTTTTTCTAGGTATGTCTTGTACTTCTTTTGTTAATGTATCCCTATTTTACATTTATTTATTTATTGAGGCTTTATTCACTTATTTTTAGAGAGGGGGAAGAGAGAAAGAGGAGAGAAAACATCAATATGTGGTTGCCTCTTGAGCGCCGCCTACCGGGGAGCAGGTGCGCAACCCTTTGGTTTGTGGACCGACACCCTATTTTATGTTTTTTAAAACATCATAAATGGAATTGTTACCTGACTTTTTTCAGGTTGTTCATTGATGGTTACAGAAATATTAAAAGAACCGATTTTTGCATGTTGGTTTTGTACCCTACAACCTTGCTGAGCTTGTTTATTAGGTCTAACAGGCTTTCAGTGGGGTCGTACCCTGAGCGCCTTTAAACCCTCCTGGCTGTCGCAGGAAGGCTCTTGGCCCTGGAAAGCCTCTTCCTCTTCCAGCTTTCACATGCTTGACCCTGGTCTCCCCAGGAGGACCCCTCACTGGAGAGGCATTTTAAGGGCCACCGAGATGGAGTTACCTGTGTGGACTTCAATCTCAACACGAAGCAGCTGGGTAAGAGGGGCATCTTGTCCTAGGCACTAGTTCATGAGCCGAGAAGGCCAAGTTTCCGCCTGGGAGGGTGGCATGGGGGTGGCACGGGGCACTGTGAGGACCCACGTGCTCTGTCTGGACCTGCCTCTTGCTTCTGGCGTCCTGAGCTCCCTTCTGCATGCGGGCAGGGTGTGAGGCTCCAGGAGTCTGGGGGCTTCCAAAGCCAGTGCTGCCTCTGAGGGTGGGACGGGGCTCTGGGTCTTTTGCCTTGGGTCTCCATTGATTCCGTTGTCCACAGTGGTATGGGCACTACTACTAGTTGGAGACGCCTACCAGAGAGAAGGGTGTGGAGCAGGGCCCGGCGCCCCCCTCCACCACTGTCCCTGTGCTGCTGTTGTGCCCCCTTGCGCCCCTAACTTGGCTGCTCGGGGGTTCATGCACAGCTGTCATGGCTGTGATTCCTTGTTTCTGTGGGCAAGGTTCCCCCGTTCACCTTACGGTCGAGGTCCCCTGCCAGAGGCTGCTGACCTTGTGGTCACTTAAGATTAACAGGAAACTAAAATCATTTTTGGTCCATGGTGGGGGCCTCCTCTGGGCTTCTGAACAGTAAAAGGCCTGCGGGGCTGGGCTTGCTCGCCAGGGTTGGGAGCCCTGCTCTCCAGTGCCCTCAGGGTGTGTCTGGGAGAGCTGGGGGCCCCCTGGGTTGCAGCCGAGAGCTGGCCCTTCAGGGCGCCTCTTGGTCTGGGTCCTATGTGGGCCTGCTGCAAGCTCCTGGTCAGCATTCGCGGGTGGTGTGGCCTGTTCCCGTGCGGGTGGGGAAAGGGGAGCTGCTGCCCCTCCCCGAAGTCCTGGTGGAGACCCGAGGCCTGCTGGGGCCAGGGTCTCAGTGTTCCCGCTCTCCTCAGCCAGCGGCTCCATGGACTCGTGCCTCATGGTCTGGCACATGAAGCCCCAGTCGCGGGCCTACCGCTTCGCGGGCCACAAGGACGCCATCACCTCCGTGAACTTCTCCCCTTCGGGACACCTGCTTGCCTCAGGTTCTCGGGACAAGACCGTCCGCATCTGGGTACCCAATGTGTGAGTGACAGAGCCGAGGGGCTTGCTGGAGTCGGAGGCCCTGGCTCTGGACTGGTCACAGGGACGTCTCCCCCCTCCCGAGGAGATGCCGTCAGAGGCTGAGGCTGCAGCTGGGGCCCTCCCGTCGGGCGCGGGAGGGTAACTCGGGGCTGACCCCAGCCACCGTGAGGGGCCTGCCTGCTGCTGTCTGCACGCGGTGGCCTGGGCTCTGCTCCTGGGGGAGGCCCAGGACGCTCGGGCCTGGGCAGGCTGGGGGGCTCCCAGGGACGGGAGAGCGTCGCTGTGCTTGTGGTTCTCAGGTCGCTGACTGGGGGGGTCTGTCCCCGCAGCAAAGGCGAGTCGACCGTGTTTCGTGCGCACACGGCCACTGTGAGGAGTGTCCATTTCTGCAGCGATGGCCAGTCCCTCGTGACGGCCTCCGATGACAAGACAGTCAAGGTGTGGTCGACTCATCGCCAGAAATTCCTGTTCTCCCTGAGCCAGCACATCAACTGGGTCCGCTGTGCCAGGTGAGCGCCCTGCCCCAGGCCCTCAGAGGGGCCTGGTGTGGGCGGCCTGGGGGCTGCCAGGTGCTGGCATTGCCGCCTGGGGCCTGACAGCTGTTCCTCCAGAGCTGCACCCCCACCTGGCCCATGGGGACAGCCACTGCTCCTCCGCTGAGGGCAGGAAAGAAGCTGCACTGAGCTGGTGTGGGACAAGTCAGTGACCCTGTGGCCGGCCACGGTGACCCATGTCTGGGCTGACGCAGCCCCAGGCGACACATCAGGGCCACTGAGCAGCAGTGGCCGCAGTGCTCAGGTGGCGTTAGCGCTGCCTCTCTCGCTTCCTTCCACCCTGCTGGCAGCCCTCCAGGCTGGGGGCTGGGGGGTCGCTCCCACTGTGTGGGTGAGCAGGCGGGGGCTCAGAACAGGGCAGTATCTGGCCCCTGGGCACATGGTGGGCAAGTGGCAGAGCCGGGGCTGGCCCCGGGTCCCTGGCGCTGAGGCGGGCCTGCCGTCCTCGGGCGTTCTGCCCCAGGCCGCTTTCGCTCCGCAGCTGCCCGGCGGGGGCGCAGGCTGCCGATGGGTCAGCCCGGAGGCCCGCCCTCCCTTTGGTGTGGGGTGTGGGGGCAGTGCCCGGGGATGGGCGGGCGCAAAGGGCCTCGAGGTCCGAGAGTTGCAGACCCAGGTGCGCCTGCTTCCCCGTCTCTGTCCTTTTGGCAGGGACCTCACCTGCAGGGCCTCGGCTGCAGTGGGGGAGGTTGAGGGAGTCTGGGGACACTGGGCGCCGTGGGAATGAGAGCTCTGGGACTGTGGCTGTGTTCTGGGGACTCCGTGCAAGTTACTTGTTCTCTGGGGCACCAGTTCCTTTGTCCTGGGAGGGCCCCGATTGCTCCGAGAGGCCTCACCGCCAGGCTTCTGAGGATGGGAGCGGCCCGGCCAGGAGACGGGTGTCCAGCCCGCACTGGCCTTTGGCGTTGGGGCCCTGGACTTCCACCTTGGTGGCAGCTCTGTGCTGCTGCCCCGTTCTGACCTTAATGCCGGGCAGCGCCGGCAGTCGGCACGAACTGCGCCACGCGCCATGTGCAGCGGCGGGGGCCTCCTGCGCCTGCCCCGCCTCCCAGGGTCCCCTGGGTCAGAGCGGGACACGCGGCCCGCCTGGGCCCCGGCAGTGGGCACTGCAGGGAGGTGCCGTGGGAGGTGGTGGGTGGGCGTCCGTGACACCTGCCAGTCCGTGGCGTGACCCCTTCCCTCCCTGGTTCAGGTTCTCCCCTGACGGGAGGCTCATCGTGTCCGCCAGTGATGACAAGACTGTCAAGCTGTGGGACAAGACCAGCCGCGAGTGTGTCCACTCCTACTGCGAGCACGGCGGGTGAGTCCCCGGCCGCCCTCCGCCTGCGGGGGCGGCGGCCCCGGCTCCCCATCTCACCTGGGAGGCGGGAAGCTTCAGCCCCGCGCCTGCCCGCAGCTGTGAGGGGAGCGCCTAACCTCAAGGCACGTCATCCTTGGGGCGTCTCTTTCCCCTTCACTTTCTGGTTTTCAGAATTGTGACATGTCTGTCTGAAAGCAGTTGAACTCAGGCCCCCGAAAAGCACATCGGTGTGTCCTCTGTGGGTGACTTCATAAGTGAAAAGGTCCTCTCAGCCTTGTAGTAGGTGGTGGCCATTTGCACTGTCTTGTCATCGGGAGAGACAGAGGCCTGTATCTGAGCAGGGACTCACCTGTTCTGGGTTCCTAAATGCACCCTGGCTTCTGCCCCCTCCGTCAGGGCCCCTCCTGAGAGCTGGCTGTGGCACCGGCCTGGGTGTCCTGCATGGGGACGCCGAGGACCCCGGGGCCCTGCTGGCCCCTCGTTTGGTCTGAAGGCCGCTTTCCCTACTTGTATGTAGAAGGTGATGCCTTCTGGTGAGTCCAGCTCAGGTCACTGCAGCCGCTGCTGTCACCTGCTCCTCCTTGCTCTCCTTGAACCACGTGCTGCAGAGACAGGGAGGGAGAGAGCGTTCGGGAACGGCGTGACCAGGCACAGGGATGGGACGGTGCTGGGTGTTTGGCGTCTCTTCCGAGCTGGTGCAGAGCTCCTGTCCCACGCGGTGGCCTGTCTCTCCAGCTTTGTCACCTATGTGGACTTCCACCCCAGCGGCACGTGCATCGCTGCTGCCGGCATGGACAACACGGTGAAGCTGTGGGACGTGCGGACGCACCGGCTGCTGCAGCACTACCAGCGTGAGTGTCGGAGAACAGCTGTGCTGCGCTGGCTCCTCGGGGGCTTACGGGGCCTGAGGGCAGCTGTGGTGGGCGGGGTGGGGTGCCCCCAGGCGTGGCGGCCCTCGGGGCTGTAGCCTGGGCGGCGCTGTCCTGCTTGGATGGAGCCTTGGCCAGCAGCGGAGCGGGGGGCTGCCTGGCGCCCGCCGAGCCCTTTGTGCCCCGCCTGCGCTTGCGAGCCGCTGCAGGGCCAGCTGCGGAGCCCTCGAAGGGTCTAGGCCAGGGGTCCTCTCAAGAGGCACCTCTCTGGGGCTGTCGGCGTCATTTGCCTCTCCCTGTGATGGAGACTCTGTCCTCCAGGCCCGAGGTGACAACCCATGACCCATGAAGGGGACAGACAGGCCTGTCAAAAGGTCAGAGTGGGGGGACGTTGGCTGCCTGGGTCCCCACAGCGTCCTCCACAGATGAGGAACCACGGGCCGTGTGGAGGGTCGGCCTGGCGCAGGCCCGGACCCTGGGGCTGTGCCCTGTTGAACTGTAGCCCTTGGAAGGCAGGGCGGCCGAGGTGGGGCCGACGCGGTGTGATGGGGATGAGAGGGCCGAGGGCGCTGGCCTGAGAGCAGGTGTGACTGGGCAGCGCACGAGCGCCGCCGTGGGCCAGGGCCACAGGAGGACCCGGGAGGTGGGCTCCTGGCCGAGGCAGGGCACCGGGCTGGCTGCTAGGAGAACTGTGGCCATGGACTCGGGACTGAGTGTGAAGCTCCCGGGCCGCTTCCCAAATTCACACCTGAAAACGGGAAGGACGCGTCGGAACGACGGAGTGGGGCCTGCGGGTCAGAGCTCTCCCCGCAACGCCCACCAGACCCTCCCGGCCAGCTCTTAGGTGCTCGAGGACAGCACTTTCTTGGGGTAACCAAAGCGGCAGGCCTCCCAAGGAGGGCGAGCGGATGGTTTTGGAAAGCACACAGCGGGGGCGGGCCCTGCAGCAGCCTCAGCCTTCCGGGCCGTTCCCAGCCACGTGGCATCAGGTGGGTCCCTCGGCCCCTTGGAGCTTCCTGGGACAGTGCCGGCGCTGTCTCGCAGGTGGTGTGGGGCAGACAGTGAGTCGGTCCGTGTGAGGAACTCAGAGGGTGCCTGGCACAAAACGGGAGCCAGGTGCAGCATGAGTGACGCTGACAGTGACGCCGAGCCTCAGCCTGGAGTCAGGAGGCCTGGTGTCCCCGCGAGGCCAGCCTGCAGTACCCGACACCCCCACCAGGTGGCAGAGGCCAGCCGCGGGAACCAGGTCTTTCCCCCAGCGAGGCCTGGGGATGGTCCCTGGCAGGTCTCTTCCAGAGGCTTCTAGAACAGAGCTGCTGTGCTGTCTGCCCTCTGGTCAGAGACCACGCTTCTCTCTCCCCACCAGGCTTAGAGGCCTTTTTTCTGCTGCAGGACTGAACTGGAGACTGGGGAAGGCCAGGGGCAAGGAGGAGCGCAGATGGGTCAGGAGGAAGGGCTTGGACAAGAGAGGCAGGGTGGTTGCAGGGGTTAGGAGCGTGGGCTGACCCCTGTCTGTGAAGGGGGAGGTACTAGCGCCTTCGTTATGGGGTTTCTGAGGACCGTCATGTAGCGCCGGGGGCTGCGGCTACAGGGGCCAGGAGCCCCTCTGGGGCTCTGGGAACCTGGCCTGGTGCCGGCGCGGTGCAGCGGCAGGTGCCTGTTGGAGGGGGCCCTGAATGCCATGCTCTGGCCTAGGTTCCAGAGATGCAGGCTGGCTGGCCGTGCCGGCACTGGCCCGTCACTCGAGCAGCAGAGGGCTGAGGGGCCTATGAGGGCGGCCGTGCTGGGAGCAGCCTGGGTACCTGGCGTCTTCGCGGGGGCTGAGGGGCCAGCTAGGCCCAGGGACCCGGGGCCTGAACAGGTCCGAGGCCGCGTCCTGGGGCCCGGCGACTGCAGGGCGGCCGTGGAGGAGGTGGGTCCACAGAGCAACTGGAGGGAGGGTGCGGGCCCCTCCCCCAGCCTGGGAGGGCCTAGGAGGGCAGAGTGGGGGGGGGTCGTGGGGTCCCATGCAAGGGTAGGCAGGAGAGGGCGACGTGAGCACTCGAGGGGAGAGGTGGCTGCTGCAGAGAGGTCCCTGGGGCTCCCGGGGGAGCAGGCTGGGCCGTGGGCGGGTGGGAGGTTAGCGGCTGGCAGGGCCAGGGTTCCGATGGCGTCAGGGCCGGGCCCTGAGCGGACTCAGGCCCTTCTTTTGCTTCTGCTCTTTCCTCTTGTGAGAGAACCACGCGGCGAGCCGGCAGCACCTTGTCCCCAAGCCACCCCAACACAGAGCAGGGGCTTGGGGGTCTCGGCATACCCCGTAAACAGCCAAGTTCCCTCTGAGCGCCCTGCCCCAAGCCGGTACGTGGTTCGCAGGGCAGCAAATGTGTCCCACCCTTGAGGCTCCCCTCTGGGGCTCCTGGAGGGCCTGTGGTTGGAGCGATGCGCCCTCTTTGCTGCCAGAGGGGCCTGGCAGGAGCAGCCCCCAGAGGGCTCTGTGGGAGAACTCCTCCCAGAGATGCTCTCCCTCCCTGGGGCGGGGGTCTGCTTGGAGGCTGATTTTCCATGAAGGGCTCCCTCTGGCAACGGGCACCTGAGTGGGTTTCCGTCCCTGACCCCCAGGAAACCCAGGGGAGAGTGTATGAGGACACAGTAACAGCCAGCACTTCCCCCGGTGACCCTGGGTGGGCATGAGGCAGCCCTGAGTGGGTTTTGGGCGCATGAGGCTGTTGGCCCCTTAGAACTTGGCTTATGGTGCTGTGGTGCGCGGCCAGCCCGTGGCCATGCTGTGGCCGTGCGCCGTGGGGCACTTCCTGGCCCGCCTGCAGCTGGCACCGTTAGTCTTAGGCAGGGCGGCTTGGCTGGGGCCGTTTCTGTGGGGAGTGACTCTGATCTCCCAGTTGGGCAGGGCGGCGGGGGTGGCGGTGCCCTGGGGTGTCCGTCCCTGCGGGGTGGGGAGGCGCCATGTGCTTGGAGCCCACACAAAGGCTGTTCAGACAGCTGAGCAGCCAGCAGTCCCCGTCCCAGAACCAAGGCCGTGTGCCTGTGGTTCCCGGGCACGTGCAGGCCCGCCACCCAGCGACCGGCCTGGGCGGCCAGCAGGGCAGGCTGCTTCCGCATCACAAAGGGGTGGGCCCTGGTGGCCCATGGGGTCCCGGCATTGGTGCGCCTCTGACCCGGAGTTGGGAGTCCCTTCTTTGGGATGCGGTGAAGGTGGGGGGATAACAGCCAGGAACCCACAGCTGTCCCCGCATGGCAGTCTGCCCGTCGTGACCACGGATGCCTGCCTCGGAGCCCAGAAGAGGGCCTGCAGCTCTGGGCTTGATAAGAGATGGATCATTCACGGACAGTCACCGTTCGGGCTTCATGACGGGAGATGCACCCCCTGGGAGGCAGTTGAGACTCTGGGGGGACCGCGGTGCAGGGACGGTTCTCACGTGAGGCCTCCCCGGCGGGCCCCACCGCCTCTCCAGAGCCGGAGGGGCGGCCCCAGGCTGGCGGGGCTGGTGGGCATGGCAAAGAATAAGTGGGGAAGGCTGGTTGGTGCTCATGCCTGGGGCATCATCCCCAAGCCTGGCGTGCCAGGCTGAGCTCTCTTCTGGGGCAGACGGTTCCCTGTGTCTCCCTGCCCCCCACCCCTGCCCCTCCAGGAGGCCTTTGGGTTTCCTGCTGTTCCCTGTGGAGCAGGGCTTGCCATATGCTTCCTCTGGGAGACGCTCCTTCCCTGGGTGGGCTTGACCGGGTGGGAGGCCCTGACGTGGTGTCCCCAGCCTGACCCCGCCGCCCTGGTGCTGTCGGGGGCCCCGGGCCCCCCGATCCAGTCTCCTGCCCCTGCTGCTCCTTTGCCAGTGTAGTGTCAGGTGGGGTGGGGGTGGCGTTCTTCCTGGTTCAGGCTGCCAAGGGCTGCAGAGCCGAGACCTGCCCCTGCCCAGGGCACGGGCGTGTTCTGGGCGTGTTCTGGGAGCGGCAGTTGAGGGGGGCTGGACGCACGTGTGTGTGTGTGTGTGTGTGTGTGTGCGCGCGCGCGCGCGCGCCCCCCTCCTCCCGGGGCTGGTGATAGTCACACTCTGCGTGTCATTGATGCTCTTCCAGTACTGCCTGTGGCCGGTGCTTGTTCAATCCCTGCCCGGGTTGCTGTGGCTTTATTCCTCTGCTCTCCCTGCCCCAGCTTGGCTAAACACTGAGGGCGCGGGCCGCCCCCACAGCCTCAAGTTAGAGACCCGGCGGGAGTGTCCAGCCCCCGCTGCCCCGCCTCCTGCGCTGGGGCACCTTTTCTCATGCCCCCAGGCACATCGGCGCACAGTGGGGCTGGTGTCTGAGGTCCCTGCACCCCGGGCTGCTGCCGAAAGCCCGTTGTGGCGGGTGTGTTCCCTGGCCCAGCAGGGTCCCTACGGGTGGCCTGGCTGACTGTGCTGTGGGACTGTTCTGACTTGGAGGGCTGTGCTGGTTTCCCCCACCAGGCCCAGGGCAGTGGGCGCAAAGGCACTGGGTCTTCCTAAGACGCTGTCATGTCGCCGGTCCACACGCCACGGTCCCCGCGTGGTCTGCCTGGGCCCAGCTCACCCACCGCTTTCGGAGCCCCACTCCGCGTCGGCACTGAGTGGGGAGCCAAGGACCCAACCCGGCTCCTGCCTGACGGGGCACGTGGTCTCGGGCGCCCAGTCTTGAATCCAGTGACCGCTGTGAAGAGGGCGCTGACCGGAGACAAGCCAGGGGTGGCCTGTTCAGGGGCTCGGGGAGGCTTCCCTGAGGAGGGACTGAGCGGGGGACTTCAAGGTTGGGGAGGGTGGGCAAGTCTCACTGGCCCGCGGGGAACAAGAGGTGAAGGTCCCACAGCCAGGGAGCCGACAGGGCTGGGTGGCTGGACCTTGGAGAGCGAGGGACACCAGGGTGGATGGCGGGGGTGGGGCCGGGGGAAGCGAGTCGTGGACGCGGTGGAGCTGCTGAGTGGGTGAAATGGCAGCACCGGCAGCCGCAGGGGACGCCGGGGGCAGCGGAGAGGGACGTCGGGGAGCCCGCTCTGCAGAGCCCTCCCAGGCTCGACCCGGTAGCACCCCCACAGCACCCCCACGGCACCCCTAACGCGTGGGCGCCGTGATGGAAGACGGTGTTGGTGCTGGCTCGAGGCCACGGGGAGGCCCCTGGGGGCCGGGCCGGGAACTGGCCACTCACTGCCCCCACGGCCTCCCCAGTGGGGCGCCGGCATTGGGGAGCACTCCTGGGTCTGCTTTCCGCGTGCTTCCCTGCAGCAGCCGTGTGGGAGGCAGCGTCACGTCAGGACGCTCTGCTCCGCTGCCCGTGGTGGCACGGGGCGGAGGGTGGGGGTCCTCTGCCCCTCTGGCTGGCCCCGCGCCTCCACTGCCCGCGCCTGCCGCAGCCTGCCCCCTGCCGCTGCCCGGAGGGGTCTCCTTTGGCCCTGGATCGCACTGCCGTCCCAGGCAAATCCCTGAGGGGCTCCCGCAGCCCCTCTGAGCGATGGCCGCCCGGCTGGGCCCCGGTCGGCCCTGACAGCGCCTCCTCAAGCCTCAGCAGGGCCCCGGCCTCCCAGCCGGCACCTGACTGCTGCCCCTTCCCCAGTGCACAGCGCGGCGGTGAACGCCCTCTCCTTCCACCCCTCGGGGAACTACCTGGCCACGGCCTCCAGCGACTCAACCCTGAAGATCCTGGACCTGATGGAGGGCCGGCTGCTCTACACGCTGCACGGACACCAGGTGAGGGCGGTGGCCTGTGAGGCCTGGGCGGGGCGGTCAGCGCCAGGCGGGGTGGGCTCCCCAGTGGCCCTGTCTTCGGAGCCCGCGGGGGCCGTTCCTGCAGCCCCTCCCTGCCTGGGCCGTGGCGTGAGGTGCGGAGACAGGTTTGTCCCCGCTGCCAGACCCAGGACCTTTGTCTGAGCGCCGGGGCGGGCCCCGCAGCTGAGAAGGGACTGCGGACTTCAGTCGGGCAGGAGTGGGGCGGGAGGCACCTGGACGTGGCCGTCAGGCTTCCCCTGCACTGAGTGCCGTCCGTTCCCTGTGACCCAGGCATCCCTGGGACCTGCCTGAGCAGAGCCCCAGGACCCGCGCGCTGACCTGCCTCCAGGCCTCCCCGGGCTCTGTAGATGCTGCCACCCTTAGAGGCCCAGCGACATGAGCAGGAGGGACAGGCTCCTGCAGGCATGCGTGGGACGTCCGAGCTTTAGGGCAGGTGGCTGCCGTTCTGCCAGCGGCTGCCCTGGAGTGGCCTTTCACTGCGCACCCGTCCCCCTGCCCCCAGGGAGCTGCAGCTGAAGGCCTGCTGTCTGGGTCACCGCGCCCCAGGGGGGCTTTTGGGTCTGCCCTCCCCGCTGGTGCACAGGAGGCAGGTGGGAGGGCGGGGGAGGCGCTCTGGGGGGCCTCGTATGTCTGGGACTGACAGCCATGTGTGAGATGTCCGTCAGAGCCGGGGCGCGGGGGTTGGGCCCTTTCTTCTGCATCCTCAGTGCCTTGCGCCCCCTGTCAGAGGCTCGTCAGTACGCAGGGCTAGAGGGCCTGTCCCCAGCAGCTGGCACATCGGGGTGTGACTGTGGCTGCGGGGCTAGAGCGGCTGCTGCTCCTGTGCGGGCCGCGGTTAGTTATCTCCACGGCGAGTGGGGGACGTGGCCCTGGAGCCCAGTTTTGGATCCTGTGACCAGGAAGGCATTTGGAAGCCATGCGCCTGCCCCTGGCTCTCCTGCTCCCCGGACAAAGAAAAGACAGTGTGGCCACAGCCGCCAGCAGGCACACAGCACGCGGGCCCAAGACCTTTGCTCTCCCTGCAAGGCCTCTGTGTGCAGCTGGCCCGCCTGGCGGCCTGAGACCCCCGAGTCTGTCCTCTTCCTGAGAGGGGGCGCCACATGGTGGTGTGCCTTCTGTTAGACGTGGGAGCGTGGGGACCAGCTGAGGGATGGACGGCGGGAAGTGGCTCTGCTGGGTGGCCAAGCTCACGGAGCCGAGGAGCGGGGAAGCGCGCTCACCTCTGTGCACCTCGCCCTCTGTGGGTCCATTCCCTGCTCCCAGCGCCCGGGCCACAGAGCTGGGGCCCCCGTCCCACCTCCTGGGCCCACAACCTGGGAGTCAGCAGAGCTGAGGCAGCAGGAGCTGAGTTGGACCAGGAGAGGCGGCCTGGGCCTTGGGTGGCACCTGGAGGGCTCGGTGAAGGCGGGTCGGCTTCTCCCAAGGGTGCAGCCCGAGTGCCGGTGGGCGTGCACGGCTCCGGTGGGTTTCTGCCCAGGGCCAGGCCGTGCCAGCGTGCCTCTTGCTCCGTGGCGTAGACAAGCCCTGGGCTTTGCAGGTCCCCTCTTCTCCGCGGGTGACGGCCATGTCTGCCTCGCACCAGGAGCGGCCGCGTCGCTGTGGGCTGGGCCCATGCAGCAGGTCCTCGGGGTGCCAGCCCCGTCGCACTTCTGCTCTTGGGGCGTGGCCCCTGCTGCCGTGGCAGCAGCCCCGGGAGGGCCGCTCGGAGCCTCAGTGGCGGGCGCAGCCTCGGAGCCGGCGGGCAGCCGGTGTGAGCCGGGAAGATGGGTCCGTGGTCGGGGTCGCCGGTGGCTTAGCCCTGGTCAGTGGGCTCGGGCCACAGCCACCAGTCTTTCCCCCTCTGGGTTGGGGATGGCCCTTGTCCCCTGTTCCACCCACTCACAGAGTCCCTCAAGGGATTATCGGGCCTTTTATTTTGTTTAGGGTTGTCCTCATCTCCCCAGAACACCCTCTCGCTTGGGCTTCTCTGTTGTCACACAGCCCCAGAAATCCTCCCCCGACTGGCGGGCTGTGTGGACGCCCTGACCCGACGCCCTCCCCCCAGCTGCCTGCGTGGGTGGGGCCTGCTGCTCCCTTGGGCTGCAGGTCTGTTTGTTTGCGGGCCCTTAGCGGCCCCACCCGTCGGGCCACCTTCCTCGGGGCCTGAGCCCGGAGGCCAGGCCGGGTGTCTGAGGGCGCTGGGCTGCTGGGGCTAGTGCTCGCTCTGAGGCTCCGCCAAGTCTTCCTGTGGGACCGGCCATGGCCATGCTAGTGAAGCAGGAGGAAAGGGGAGCCCCTTTACTTGTTGGATCCAGGACAGATGTGGGGGTGCCAGGGCCACACGGGAGCCTCGCCCGCTGCAGCGGGGGGCAGAGAGGGAAGGCTTTCACGCCAGCTACTGCCGTCATCCAAAGCCCCGTGCCCCGAGCCAGGCCCCCGTGGCTCTGTGTGGCAAGCGTGCAGGCAGTGTGCTAGAAATAGAGATTTATTTTTCTGTATTTTCAGGAACGTTTCAAGCCATGCTCACTTGGTTTCTGTCCCAGAGCTACTTGGGAGAGGAGGGGGCGGGCCGGGGGTGGGAGCTGAATCTGGTGCTCACGGCCATGCAGCTGGTGTTGGTGCCGTGGTGGAGCGACCGCGCTGAGCGCATGTGGCCGGGCACATGGCCAGGCGCCCCAGCCGGCCCAGGCGGGGTGAGCGGCTGTCGCTGGGCTGCCCAGAGCCCTGGCCCGGGGGCCGTCTGTGCTTGGGGGCTCGACTGTCTGAAACGACAGGTTCGGAGGGCGGGTCCGTTGATGCTCCTGGGAGCTTGTTTCATGCTGGGGCCTCGGCTGCGGGGCTGGGGGCTGGGACGGTGGCCACAGGGGCCTGCCCCTGCAGGAGGGGAGGCAGCAGTGAGACAGGGGCCTGTGGGCCGCCTCTCGGGCTGCTCCAGTGGAAGGGACGTCATCCCCCCTGGCTTGGAGAATCGGGCACCTCCCGGAGAGGTGAGGGGACATGAAGACAGGGGAACCACTCATTTGCTTCAACCTAAGTGACCCAGATGTGTGCCTGGCCCTCTGTCCTCTGCCTGCAGCCCACAGCAGAATGCTGGGAGCGTGTGTCCTTGGCCGTGGTCACAGGTTCCCCCGGGGACTTGAGCCCGCCCGCGGCAGAGGTGGGGAGCGAGCGCAGGACGCCCCCAAGGGTTGGTAGGAACAGCGGCCCGAGTGCCAGGCAGAGACAAGAGCGCCTGCTCCAGGGGCCCCTCCGGCCTCCTTGGGCTGCAGCTGTTCTCTTACCTCTGACTTGGGGTGTGTGGGGCGACATTCCTGTTTGTTCAATGGCAGCCGCTGAAATACATCAGAGCCCTTGCGAGGCGGCAGTGGCTAGGGGTACCTGGCTGGGCTTTTGCGCAAGTCCCTGTTGTGGGCACAAGAGTCAAAGCTCAGGCTTGCAGGGAGTCAGGACGGAGGGGTGGAGAGGCCTGGGGGAGCCGCAGGGGCTGCGTGAGAGCCAGGAGGGCTGTGCGGTTGGAACAGCATGGGCCCTCAGCTTGCCTTTTAAAGGCTTCCTCTGCTGATGCTTTGTCGTGGGAGAGGGAGGGACGCGGCAGTGTGGGCCCCTTGGGCTGGAGGTTGGCACAGCAGAGGGGCCGTGCAGTGACCTGGCTGCGCGCCGCCTCCCCCTGCTCCAGGGTCAGGCCGCACCAGCTCGCCGTCGGGGGTGGCGGCTGACGGCTGGCCGAGCCCCGAGGCCTCCCTGCCAGTGGACCTGGCCTGGAGCCATGTGGGGACCAGAACCCCAGGCAGGTGAGCGCCTTGGGCAGGCGCGGCAGGTTGGGCTCCACACGGCTCAAGGCCCAGCCAAAAGCTACGGTGACTCCTGAGTGTCACGAAGAGTGGCTAACCAAAGGGAACGGGCCACCAGAGGGCAGAACGGTCTCAGAAAGCGTGCATCCCGTCCGACTGCTGTCGGTGGCGGAAGAGATGCCCGGGCACCGTGGTCTGGAAACTGGACCGCCCGCCGCGGTCCCTGCTGGGCTAAATACAGGGAGCCCAGCGTGGGGGCGGCCGCTCGGGGGGAGCAGCCTTGAAAGCGGCGCGGGTTGGAAACTTTCAGGATCTAGCTGAGATGATAATCAGAGCCAAATTTGTAGCTTTAAATGAATTTATTTAAAGCCAAGAAAGACTGAAAATAACCAGAGGAAGAGCTGAACTCGGGAGGCTCCAGAGGGAGGCGGAGGGAGAGAAGCCCCAGCAGGCCGTGTGCGGGCAGCAGGGGCCTGCAGGGCACGGTGGCGGGTGGGGCGGGGGGGGGGCTGGGTGGTCGGCCGAAGGCCGGCTGAGGGGCGGCCCTGTGCCGGCGCAGGGCCCGCCGTCCCTGGGCCGTGCTCCGAGCACCCCGGGCTGCTTGCCTGGGCCGCGGCGGGCACGCAGATGGCCGGGCCGCGGCCTTGTGGCGGCACCTCTTTCCAGGAGCCCCGAGGCCCCCGGCGCGGGCCTCCTGGCGAACGGGCACCATCGAGGGGACTGAGGCCTCACTCCTCGGCGCCCCCGTCCCAGTCGGGTTGCCCTCCCTGCTGTTGTCAGTCTTCCAGCAGGCGGACTCTGGGGAAGGTCTAGCACTTTTGGGCTGCAAGGCTCCCAGCGCCTCCTTCCTGGTCCCGAATTGCCTGCCGAGCGACGGGCTGCTGGCCTCGCTCTCCGGTGCTGCCGCTGCCCTTGCCTGGTCTCCAGCATCTTGTCCCCAGTTTGGCATCTGGGGGTTTAGTGACGACAGGAAAGGTGCCTGACTTCTTGGAAACCTGCCGTTCCTCAGCCGGCTCTGGGCAGGCAAAGAGCGCACCCAGCTTCTTGGGTGCTCCATGTACCGGTTTCCTTCCCTTTTCTTCCCTCTGTTTTTCCTCAAAATGAGAATAGTTTTGTCATTTTGTTTTTATGTTAGCGTGGCAATGCCACATACTGTTAGAAATTCAAAGTCCAGGAAATTACAAAGGTTTCCAAGAACCAAGTGAAAGTCACCTGAAATCTCACACGCACGCGCGCCCCCAGAATCCTGTTAACCTTGGAAGCCCGCGGTGACGGTCGCCTGGGAGGGTCTCTGAGTGGCGCGCGACCTGCCCCGACCCACACCCAGGCCCTGTGCGTGCGGCTTCACACCTGGCAGTTCACACTCAGGCCGGACTGGACATGAGCCTCCACTGGGAGGGACGGATCCCCTTCGTCCTGTCACCGGCCGCACATGCCTGCCGGCCGCGCGACCCCTGGCCCCGGGGAGAGGCGCAGGCTGGGGGCGGCATCCCTGCCCTCTCGGACGGGCCGCCCAGAGGGAGGGCGAGCACACACACCGTCCTGGGGGCCGGGAGTCAGTGTGGGCGAAGGGCTCCGAGCCAGGCTGGGCGCTCGGGGTCAGCTGGCCTGGTGCTTGGCTTCTCGTCAGTGCCCCGCCCAGGGCGCCCTGGAGAGGGGTCTGTGGGTGGAGTCCAGGAGGGCGGGAGCACGGCAGCACGGCCTCCCTCCTGCCTGGCACTCCCCTAGAGGGTTCGGCAGAGTGGGGACGGTTCGTGGTGGTGGGCCGAATGCATGGCTCCCTGAGCACCTCCCTCTCTCTTCACTGAGAGGCGATGTCCCCTCCCGGGCACTGCACAGGCCTGGCATCGCCCTTCGGACTGTCCTGGGACCCTCAGCACCTGGGAGGCCAGAGCCGGCACGTCCTCTCCTTGGGAGGGGTTTTCCTGTTGCTCCTTTGCTGACTCCAGCCCCAGCTTCCCCCAGCCCTGGTTCTGGTCTCTGGGGTCGTCTGGGCTCCCGGCTGCTGCTCGGCTTGTCCTTGGGGTTCTGCACGCGTCTGGTGAGCTGCGGGGTGGTGTGGGCGGGGCAGGACCTGGTCCTGGGGCAAGCCCCCGCCTGACGCCAGGCCTGGGGTACGCCGCCCTGCCGGCCTCTCCCTGGTAGGTGGGGTGGCGGTGCTGGCCCGGCAGGGCTGCGCACTCCCCTCTGTCCCCAGCCTGGCCTCGGTCCTGTCGCTGGTGCTCGGGGGCCTGTCACGGGTCTCGGGGCCGGCGCGCACACCTGGGCGCCCGCAGGCTCCTCGGCGTGGGCCAGGGAAGACCATGGGCCGGAGGAGAGCCTCGCCCTTTGTCCTGTGGCTGCGCTCACCCAGCTCTAGGTCTCCTCCCCCTGTGCGTTTCAGGGCCTGAAGTGACCTTGGGTGTTTATTGTGCCCTGTTTGTCTTGACAGGGTCCCGCCACCACCGTTGCCTTCTCGAGAACGGGAGAGTACTTCGCCTCTGGAGGCTCGGACGAACAAGTGAGCGAAGGGTGGTCTGAGGGATCTCTGCTGGCGCTGCTCGGGACAGAGCAGGAGGCTGAGGCATCCTGGGGATGGGCTGGGGTTCCCTGGCATTCTTGGGGGCTTTCAGTGCCCATGCAGGCTGGAGCTAGGTGGGGCGCTGAAGCCTGGGGCCCCCGCCTCCCCGGGCAGGCCTCCTGCGGGCGCTGCCCCGCATCTGCAGCATGAAACCCTCCCTGCTCACAGCGGCACAGGGCGGGAGGGGCCTGGGCTGCAGACCTCAATATCAATAGCCCCTTCCTCCTGATCCCAGATGCACACTCAGGCAACTACTGGGCAGGCCTGGCAGCGTGGGCAGCGCGGCCGGAGCTTTGTGCCACAGCCTGCACGACAGCCCTGGGGGCAGGCCGCCTGTCACGGCCCCCGTGGGAGCGGAAACCCAGTCCTAGCGGTCGCCAGGGCTGGAAGCGGCCGCCCTCTGCTCCCAGCCTGCCTGTGTGCTGTTCAAGGGGTGGCGTGTTCCAGTGCCATGGCTGCAAGAGCACACACATGAGGGCATGTGTCCTACTTTGTCGCCCTGTGTGCGGAGGCCCTGGTGCCTCCGGTGCTGCCTGCCCAGGCCGCTGAGCACTGATGACCTGTCTCCTGGTGGGCGCCTGGGCCTTGGCCCTGGCCCCAGGTCTGGTGTCTAGGAGGCCTCGCGGTGTTGAGGGTCCCAGCCCGCTGGGTCGCCCAGGATGGCCTTCCCCTCGATGCTGGGCTTCCCAGCTCTGAGGGTCGGGGCCAGGTCTTCACGCCAGTGGTCTGGGCTGGAGTCCATACATCAGCCACTTGTCACGGTGCAATGGGCCAGGCCGCCCCCCTCAGGAGCTCTCATTTTAGTGGGGAGACGTGATGAATGAACAGAAAGGGGCAGGAGTAGCAATGAGTGACCCCAGTGCTCTGAAGGACGTGCAGGGGTGTGGTGAGGACTCGTAGGCCGGGAAGGCCCCTCTGGGAAGGGGGTGTCGAGGTGGACACTTCGGCCCGGGGACAGCCCAGGCAGAGGGACCCCCAAGTGCCAGGGCCTGGCAGTGGCACTTCCAGGCCCACTCTGGGCCTTCCAAATGAAAAGCCTGCTCTCTGGGGACGTGGGGCAGGCCCCAGAGCTGCGCCGGGGTGTCGGCGGGGGGGCTGCTCTCCTGTCCCCGGCCTGGTTTCTCCATGAAGAACTGGAGGGGCTTCCCTCTCATCTGGCGTGCCTGTTGGTCTTGCAGGTGATGGTCTGGAAGAGTAACTTCGATGTCGCGGATTACGGAGACGCCACAAGAGTGCAGAGGCCCCCAGCCACGCCGGCCAGCTCCTCCAGGCACCTGGTAAGTGGCCTGGCTGGGCTGTCTGAGCCCTGGGCTGGCGCGTGGGTGCCAGTGAACAGCACTGGGCTCGGGCGGTAGGGTTGGAAGCTTAGGCTGGCCACGGGGAAGGGACCCTAGGAAGAGCTTATCATCCGGCAATTGACACTCTGGTCCTTGTGGTGCTGCTTTGTTTCAAGTCTGCAGCAAACAGGCCAGATGCGAGAGGAGACAGGTGCTGGCTGCCCGGCCCTGTGGGTGAAGGCCTGGCCCCAGGTTCCTAGAGGGTGCAGTGCTGAAGCCACAGCTGTTCGGGGCGCATGGCCCCGCCCTGTCACCCTCACTTCCTCGTCTTTTAAACCGCGGAAAGGAAGTTCCTCGGCCACAAACCATTTTTAGTACCTTTGTTTGGTAAAAGGGCATTCAGTGTTCCTGAATCAAAACAGATGACAATGACATTTGACAAATGTTTTGGGGGTAAGTGGATAACTGATAAGGTTGCACTGAGCAAGGTTGCATTCATCTTTGGCTGAACCCAACGTTGGAGCCAAGGCCACGGAGTCCGCAGGCTTTGGGCTGCGGGGGCCGCAGGCTCCGTGGCTCTCCCTCCCGGCCCCGGAGGCAGCCTGGCCTCTCCCACACCCGTAAACGGCCCAAACAACAGGAAGCGGCTTGCCCAGGGCTCCCGCGAGGCAAGGCTGGCCCGGAATGGAACCAGGAAGCCCAAGTCCATCCAGCCTTTGGCTCCTGCAGGGGGACCCCTCCCCCCAGGTCCCCACCCTTCCCCCTCCCAGGGGAGGGTGCTGCGAAATTTCAGGAAGGTGGGTGACCACCTGCATCGCGGGACCCCACACCCCTTTTCTTGGAGTTATTAGGGGAGCTACTTGGACAAGCTGCCTCTTGTCCCTTCAGCCCTGGCTCAGAGATGAGGGTGGGACAGCCTTGCTTCCCAGGGCTGTGGGGCCCGGTAATCTAGGCAGAGGCCTGTGGGTGGGGCGTCCAGCAGGACAAGGCAGGAGGGCGTGGCGGGCAGACGCTCGGCTGGGCTTGGGACGGCCGTTTGTTCCCGTGCAGCCTTCAGGCTACAGCTCTGCCCAGAGGGCAGCCCCAGATCGGGGTAGCACGTGGGCTCTGCAGTCGGAACCCTGCCCGTGCGGTTCCAGGGAGAGCGCCCCCTTCCCAAGCCTGGGTGTGTGACACAGGCTCTTTTTGCAGAAATGTTTGGCTTCTCAGACTTCGGCATCTTCCAGAAGTGATGCTAAATAACAGAAAAAGGCCTTTAAAACTTGGTTTTGGTTGCTTACATTGGAGAGTATGCTTGCCCTGTCCCCTGTGGGCCTGCCAGGCACTGGGCTCGCACCCAGCGAAGGGTCTGGTTGTGGGCCGGGGCTCAGCCTCCCCGGGAGCCTGTGAGCGCCACCGTGCCCGCGAGCTCTGCGCACACCCTGGGCCCCGGGCCCCGGCCCCAGAGCCCCGTGCGTCATGCCTGGGCGCTTGGGGCCTGTGGGAAGCCCGTCTGGCCACTGCTGGGCCTGAATTCCTGACCATGTGCTTGCTAGAGTGTGGCAGCTAAAAGTTGGGGGCGGAGCAGGGCAGGGCGGCCCCATGAGCCCACGACAGCCCCTCTGCCCTCAGACCCTGCCCAGGATGCAGCCCTGATTGTGGCGTGGAGCTCTCCGTCCCGGGAGGAGGCCGCCCTTGAGCCCCCTCTGAGCAGAGCTCTGTTCCCTGCTGGAGCTATTTCCAGCCTCTGGTTGAAATCCACAGCTTATTTTTAGGCGCATTTCATGTTGAAAAGCAAAAAGCCATTCCCCGGCTCTTCAGAATGAGAATAATAGGTTCCCTTTTCTCTGTGTTCTTGGCCGAGTTGTGATGAGGGAGTTTTGGGCTGTGGCCGGGGAGCTTTCTCTGCTTGGCGGGCTGAGGGTGGGCAAGGCTGGAGCGAGGGTGGGAGGTTCCGAGCAGACCTGGCCCCCACCCCGCCCAGGGCAGCTCTTGTGGGGCCCCGGGAGCCGTCCATGCCACTTGCGCGGTGGTCAGCTCCGCTCCCCGTGTGGCCCTGGTCCTCACGCGCATCCCCACGGGCCTGTCCCTGAGGCATAAGGACCACTGTGTCTTAGTGACCTTGGGTTTGGCACCTGCCCCTCAAATCCCAGCTGCCATAGGATTGATCCCGCCTCCACCACGGAAGCATTTTCAAACCACTTCGAGTGGCAGAGATTCATTTATCGGATTTCTTCTGGCCCTTCCTCCAAACATCTCTCTGAGCCCGTTATGCAGCTGGGGAGGAGGGTTGTCCTGAGGCAGGAGGGGAGGGTACAGAATTCTGGGTAATTCAGCAACACTGAAAGCCCACCTCCTGCGTTCTCCAGGCCGCCTGCCCGCCAGTGCCCGCAGCAGCCGCGAGTTCTGGGGCCGAGCGTCTTTCTCCAAGCCCCTCATGTGGGGAGATGCCAGGGCCTCCCCACGGGGATTTCACGAGGCGGCACGGCCAGCCGGCACCTGGCACCATGCATAGCACCTGGCGAGTACTCGCCAAGCTTTAGCTGTCTTTAAAATGTTTCTTTTCCTTCGTCTGTCCACTGGAGAGCTAGGTGAACCCCCCACCCAGTCGGGGATTGTGCGTTCCAGCCTGCAGGGCTGAGGGCAGGGGCCCTTCTGACCGGGGTCGCTTTCCGGGCCGGCTCCGCTCTGCAGACTGCCCTTGCGGGACAGCAGGGGCGGCGCTTCCGCACGCGAGACCCGAGTCCTCGTGACTCCTAGACACAAAAGCCAAGCCCCTCCCCTGCCCCCAGTGCCCTGTGGGCAGGGTGCCAGGACCCTCAGCCTCCAGCTGGAGCTGCCCCTGCAGGAGGAGGCTGCGGTCACTGAGGGTCACTGGCCTGACGCTCTGTTCTTCCTGAGGGCGGCCTGCTCCCTCCTTGGGGCTCCTCTGGGTCAGAGAGAGGAGGCCCAGCCGCTCCCGCACCCTCACTTCAGGGTGTGGCCCGGGCTGGGCCTGGCTTTGGGCTTCCTGGGCCCCATTCCTGGCCCAGAGGGTCTTGGCCCTGGATCTTGCCCACACTGGGGTTCTGGGGTCCTGGGTGATGGCTGCTGAGGGCCTGGGCTCTGGCCCGGGCTCCAAGCCGGGGGAGCCTCAGGTCGAGATCAGGGATGGGCCCGCTCCCCCGCCATTTAGACTTGCTTCCTCACTTGGGGGCGTGGAGGGCGTGTTCTTTCACTGTCCACACGGCTTTCTGGCTGGAGTGTGCCTTCCGCAGAGAGGGGAAGCACAGGGTGAGGGCGCTCGGCCGGCGTGGGGCCTCGTGGGTGTTGGCTAGAGCGGGCCTCAGGTGTGCGCAGCGTAGAGAGGGGCCTCTCCTTCCTCCCCCGACCCCAGCGCTGGCTCCGGATCTCCCAGGCTGCTCACGGGGACTCTTGGCAGCAGGGGAGTCGGGAGGCCCAGGCCCTCGGGCACCCAGGGAAAGGGCAGGTCCCCTGGGACCTGGGCCCCCAATGTGCCATCTGGCAGTGCCTGGGTGTGGGGCGTCCGCGGGGCTGAGGCGCGCCTCCTGGTGTGCTGGGCGCTCCAGCTGCACCCGCGCCTTGGGCCGCGGGGCTGGCCTCATCCACAGCCGCCTTCGTGGCTGCGAGGGTGAGCTGGTGGTGGGCACAGGGACGTACCTGCCCCCTGCCTTTCCCGCCATGGGACCTGGTAGGGGCCTGGGCTTTGTGAGCTGACTGGGGAACGTGGGGACTTTGTTTCCGTGTTTCTTGGGACTTACTGGTGGCATATCTGCGTGGCTCCATGGGGTAACTTGTTTCTGCCCCCTCCGCCGCACAGGTGGAGCCTAAGCCCAGAGGTCCCCTGCTGGTGACAGCCCAGGCCGCAGTCGAGCCCGTGCCCCAGGACAGGGGTGTGGAGCACGGTCCCTCTGCCGGCAAAACTGAGGGGCCCTTCACTAGAAAAGAGCAAGAGGGATCTTCTGTTTGTCAGTGGGAAAAGGAACCTAGTGTCCTCGGCTGCTGGGACAGCCACTCAGACCCAGTGTGGGACAGACGCTGGGGAGGCAGACACAGCTCTTCTCCCAAGCGTGAGAGCCTGTGCAGGCCCCTGGCCACGCTGCCTCGGGGCCCATCGCCCCTGGGGGAACTGGACTCCCCTGTGCCCACGCCGGTTACTTCCCCACCAAGATCGCGGGTCCCTTTTCTATGGGGCGCCTCCAGGCCGCCTGTGATGGCCCACTATAAGGAGACCTGGCTGCCAGGCACTTCCTGGAACAGGACAACAATCTTACCAGGACGGTGTCCTGGAAGGGATTCTCAGGCAGCTCTTCTCGGGATGTGGGTGATGCTGGAACCTTCTGGCTCTGGGAGTCGCGTTCAGAGCTTGATGGCAGGGGAGCCGTCTCGCCCTGCACGCGGGCCTCGCAAGGCTGCCCCCCCGCCCCCGCCATGGCACAGCTCTCCGGAACCGCGGCAGCTCACCTGGCGCCTCTGTGCCCGGGCGTCACCCCACCAGCCCGCACCGTGCCTTTGGGCACTTTTCATTTCATGGCTCACCTGGCAGCAGGCTGAGCCCAAGCCCCGGGGCCGCAGGCAGGAGGGCCCGGCCTTGTGCTGCTTCCCCACAGGGAACGAAGCCCCAGACAGGCTGCGCCCGACCTCAAGCCCTTCTGTCCCGGCCCCGGGGCCACTGCAGCCTGGTCAGGCCGTGTGACAAGTCCCCTCTCCACAGGAGAGCCCACGGGGGTCGCAGGTGTGAGGGAGAGCAGAGAGGGTGGGCAGGAGCTGAGACCACTGGCCTCTGAGCCTCTCTCCCTTCTGCTGCTTTTTCAAACCCAGCAGCCTGAAAGGGGAGGGAGTGGGCCATAGGGGGCGTAGACCTGGCTGCCCGAGCCTGCCTGCCGGGCGGCGGGCCGCCCTCCCGGCCCCCACAGAGCTGCACTCCTGCTCTCTAGGCGGCACCTCCTCCAGGCAGTCTTCCCAGGACTGACAGCAGGTTGGGCTCACTGGGGCAGCCCCCGCCCCCTGGAGGCTGTTCCTTGCAGGCCTCACTGGTGTCCCCAGAGGGCGGGGGCCTTGATCCCCATGGTGCCCAGCACGTGACTGGAATAGGACGCTCAGGACGGCTGAGTTGACGGGACATGTGTCCCTGGGAAGCATGGGCGGAGCGTGTGAGGCGAGGGGCTGCCCCGGCCCCTTCCTTTGGCATTTTTGATTGTCCCCGGCTAGATGAAGAAAACTGCTTTCTGGCCTGGGGTGTCAGTCTGGCCTGGGGCAGGTGGCGTGGCATGGTCCTGCGGTGACTGGGCGATGCGGGGCTAGAGTCCGCGTGCCTGGGCCAGAAGTTGCAGCACTTCTTCTCATTGTCAGTGGGAGAAAAGCCCTTTGCAGCTTGTGTTTTCCAGATTGGATGGCAGCCTTGCGCATGTGGTGTAAGGGTGTTGGGTAATACTTGTGTTTATGTTCTCATTGGTTACCATGGGAGAAATCAGAATAGACGGTTTCCATGGAGATTATCTTAAAATTAGTTTCTTTGGAGGTCCGGATGGCGCTGCAGGTTCCCTGGATGCTCCAGGTGCCTCTGGGGTGCCTCGGTGGCCCCGCCGGCAGGTCCGCCTCCCAGGCAGGGCACGGCCGGTCGCCGGGCGCACGGCCCTGTGCCTCTCCCTCGGGGTCCCACTGGCCTGGCCTCAGCTCTGCAGCTCATTCCGGTGGCCTGGAGCTTTTCTATTATTAAAACAAAACAAAACAAAAATCTTTGTGTTGTGGAAATTTTTGAGCTAGCACAGAAAGTAGGGAGAATAACGTAACGAACCCCGTGTATCATCACCTGGCTCCAGCTCCTCGCCAGTGTGATTCCGTTCTTCTCCCCTACATTTTCTAGAAGAGCTGGAGGATTTTCTTGTGATCCCAGATATATTGTTTTACCCTAAGTGAACACATTCTTGGTTATGTAACTGCAAGCCTCTTATCACATTCAACAAAATGAATAATTCCTTAGTATCAAACGCCTAGTCCATAGTCACGCGTTTCCACATGGTGTCAGGAATGTTGCTGGGCACTTTCCGTTCGAATAAGGACATGGAGACCTGGAGGAAACCCACGCCGCCCCCTCCGACTGAGGCCTGCGGTGCCGCGGTCGCACAGCCCTGGCCTAGAGCCCAAGGTGGACTTGTGGCTGTGAGCCCCAGGACACCCTTGTTCCAGCCCAGAGGTGTGTCCTGCAGGTGGGCCAGCCTCGGCCAGCTGTCCCCAGGGCGGTGTCCGCTCCACGGGGGGCGCTGTTTCTCTTCGCAGCCTGCAGTGGAGGGAGGGAGAGAGGTGCCATCTCTGGGCCCACACAGCTGGGGGCAGCGCTGTTTTCTAGGACAGGAGGCTGGGAGGCCCCCGGGCCACCCTGGGGGCCGCAGGGGGCGAGGGCTTGGCTCTCGCGAGGCCCGCTCCCTCGGCAGGCGGCTGCGCGCACTGAATTGCCCAGGGTGGGAGCACGTCAGGCCTCTCAGGCTCTCCATTGAACTGAGTGCAGGGAGAGTTTAAAATAGCCAGCCTTTGTTCCCGAGGTCCCAAAACTCCAACTCCAGTAGTTACAAAGAGCCGTCTTCAAGTGGATCTATAAATAAACTGCTACTGTTCCTCTTTGTCACTGAGAGCTTCCGCGTCTTCCCAACACGTCCTCCGCCGCTCATATTCACGGGACGCCTCTCATCTGTGGGGCAGCTGCAGCCACCAGGAAGCTGGGCGGACACGCGGAGCTTGGAATGACAGCCACACATTCCCATTTAAAAGCCACCGTCCTCCAAGATGAACCACACAGGGAGAAATGTGACGTAGCCCTGGGGGTACCTGGCAGAGCGGTGACACCGCTGGTCAAGGTCAGTGCCACCGACAGCCAGTCCTGCTCATGGGAGCCCCACGACGTTCTTGTCAAAAAATGCACAACCCCACTCTAGTCACGAGAAAACATCAGACCCAAACTGAGGAACATTTGACTGTATAACTGACCAGTGGCCCCCCAGAGTGGCAAGGTCATGAAAGACAAGGGAAACTGAGGCACTGGCACAGACTGCGGAAGATGAGGGGAAGTAACTAAATGCAGCGTGAGGTCCTGGATCGGACCCTGCGGGCATCAGGATCCAAGGACGTTAGCAGAAAAACGGGCGGGAGTCCTGTGGGGTCTGTGGTTTGGCTGACGGCGTTGTCCCACATGGGTTTCCTGGGGTGATCGCTGTCCTGATGGTCATGTGAGAGATACTAGTATTGGGGGAACCTGGGAGAAGAATAGATGGAAATTCCACTGTTTTTTGCAATGTTTTTGTAAGTATAAAATTAGTTCAAAGCAATTTAATTTAAAAAAAAAGCCACCTACAGTCAATGCCTGGGCTTTATCAGGAGCTTTGATCTCCCTCCCACGGAGGCCTCAGCCTCGCTGAGGGGCGTTGCTGTCTCCCGCAGGCCCTCAGCGCCCAGCCAGGAGTGGGCTCTCGGCCGTGTTTGGGGGACTGGGCTGAGCAAGGACCGGCCCTCCCCCAGCAGAGGGTGTTCGGCGGGAAGCTCCCCCCAAGGCCTTGGCCATGCTCGCAGGCACCCCGCACTCGGGCACCTTGTCGTCCAGGGTGGCAGCAGCAAAAACCAAAGCCCAGGCTCACACCGGGTGGCTTGGGAGAACTTTGGCAAGGCTGCCAAACAGGGAGATGGTTTTAAGAAACCAGAACTCCTCTCGGGCTATGTTCAGAACCAGAAATTTCCTCTCTTGCTGGACTCCAGGCCAGAGCCCTAAGTTACAGGGCAAACAAGGCTGTCGTGTCTAGTCCACAAGTGTGAGTGGGGAATGCAGTACCCGTTTCCTTTTGAGCCTAGAGTTGAGAAAACAGCCGTGTCTTTTTCCACAGAAGACGCTGGGGATGAGGGCGAGCTCAGTGAGCTCTGCCTGCTTCCTTCTCTCCGCTCCAGGCCCTGGTTTAGCAAATGGCCACCGCCTGCCAGGGACGCCAGTTCACTTTCCATGGAGGCAGGTAGCCAAAGGACGAGACTGCGGCGCAGGCTGAGACAGGCCTGTGGCCGTGAATCTGCGCTCTCCGTCAGCAGACGGCGGCGGGCAGCTGGATGACAGGCTCAGCTGCGAAGGCTTCGTCCCGGCACCCACGTGCACGCGTCTTCCTGCCCTGCGCGCAGCCCTGCCGTGGAACACGGGCACGCTTTCGTGTGCTCTGCGGGCAGCGGCCAGACATGTTCCCCCCCTGGGTCTCTACAAGGAGGTGGGACCAGTGAGACCGCCCAGACTGTTGGCCTGGGCTGCCTCCTTGTCCGCTCTCCGCCCCAGACGCAAGCCGTGGACCAGTTCCTGGATGTTCTGGTCTGGTACAGAGTTTGATTCTGGAGCCGGTCAGGCAGCGGCAAGGTCCAGTGTTAAGAGTAAAGGAAGAAAAGAGTAAGTTCTGCTTTGAGCAGGTGTTCATAATTGACACCCCCCCTCAGTGGTGTCGCTCTGTCACGTCAGCTCATGACGTCTCTGTGGGAAGACTCCAGCCACACCTGGCTGCTGGCCTCACATCTTAGGACTGGACGGCTGCTGCGTGGGAAGCCCCGTCTGGGGACACACAGGTGCTGACGACCGGGGAGACTGCGGCTGTGGGGACCGGAAGCACTGAGCTGCGACGCCAGCTTTCTGCACTTGGCACCAGTGACCCCAGACAGCGGGGGCCTCACGGACCACCCTGGCATCTGTGGCCTTTGGCTTTGCCCGTCGGCGATGCCCCGCGGAGAGGTGGTGACTTGCACCCTGAGAGCCGAGTGGCAGTGAGGGGCCCTCCAAGTGCACTGTCATGTCGATGAGCAGACTGGGCTCCCAGGGCATTTCAGTTGTAACTGCCTTTACACAGAGTCAGGCGTAGTGACGCATAAATAGCAACATTGACCATAAAACACTGAACCATTCTCTGAGTTTTGACAGACAGAGTCCTGGGATCACTGCCACGATCAAGGTACAGAATGAGTCTGTCACCCCCGAAGGCCCCCTCGCGCCTCTCTGTAGTCAGTCCCCCCGACTTCTCCAGCCCCAAGACGGGTCACAAGACGGGTGTGCGTTTTCAGCGTTTGATACAAATGGACTCATATGGTTATGTGTTCTCTGGCCTGGTTTCTCTCAGCCTAATGGTTTTGGGACTCACCTGTGCCGCTACAGATACTAGTAGTTCATTCCTTCTTACTGCTGAGCAGTACTCCATCACATTTCTTTATCTGCTCATTGGCGAACATTTGGCGTTTTTTCAATTTTTGATTATTTACAAATAAAGCTACTATTAACTTCCATGTACGTATCTTTCAGTGCACCCATAGTCCCATTTTTCTTGGGTAAATACCTGGGAGTTGAATGCCTGGGACCTATGTGGTGTGTGTACATTTAACATTTGGAGTAACTGCCGAACTGCTTTCCAAAGCGGCGGTGCCGCTGTGCGTCCCCCCGGCAGCGTGAGGCAGTTCAGGTGTCCGCCTTCTTGCCAGCACTGAGCGTGGTCAGTCTGTTTAACTGTGACCGTCCTGGTAGATGTTACAGTGGCATCCCGCTGTGATTTTTAACTTGCATTTTCCCAAGAACTAGCGATAACACCTTTTAAAAAAAATTTAGAGAAAGGAAAAACAAAACAAAACATTGATTTGTTGTTCCACTTATTGATGGATTCGTCTTGTGATTCTTGTATGTGTCTTGACCAGGGATCGAACCTGCAACCCTGGCGTTACAGGACGATGCTCTAACCACCTGAGCTACCCGGCCACAGAATAGATGTTCTATTTGTATTTGTTTGCCATCTTTATATTATTTTTGGTGAAGTATCTGTCCAAATCTTTTGCCTCTTTAAAAAAAAAAAAATTAGATGGTTTGTCTTCTCATTGAGTTTTGAAGGTGTTTGTACATCCTGGATACAAGTCTTTCGTCAGGTATGTGACTTGCAAATATTTTCTCCCAGTTTGTGGTTTGTGTTTTCATCTTTTTAAGTGTTTTTCAAGAAGCAAACGTTTTGAACGTAGATGAAGTTCATTTTGAAACGTTCTCTTTTGTGAATCCTGCTTTGGGTGTCATGTCGAAGAAATCTTTACCCAACCCAAGGTCACAAAGGTTTTTTTCCCCCTATATTTTGGAAGAAAAACGTACACCAATATTATAGTTTTAGGTTTTACACTTAGTCTATGATCCATCTTGAGTTACTTTTTAAAAAAAGGTTTTTTTATTTTATTTTTAGAGAGAGAGGAAGGGAAGGAGAAAGAGAGGAAGAGAAACATCAGTGTGTGGTTGCCTCTCATGTGCCCCCACTGGGGACCTGGCCTGCAACCCGGCCTGTGCGCCGACTGGGAAGGGAACCGACGACCGGTTCGCAGGCCGGGGCTCAGTCCACCGAGCCCCAGCAGCCAGGGCTTGAGGTAATTTTTTAACATGGCACAAGATTTGAGTATGTACCAAAGTTCATTTTTTTTTCATAAGGAGATTCTGTTGTTCCAACAGTTGTTGAAAATATTCTTTACCTAAGTTGTTTGCATACCTTTGTTAAAAATTAATTTGTAATCATTCACCAATTACTAACTAATCGCTCGTGTCTGTGGCTCTGTTTCCGAATTCTGTTTGTCCCGTTGACCCGTGTGTCTGTCCTTTCACCAAAAGCACACTCTCTGGACTGTAGCTTAGACTCAGTCTGAGTGTCAGGCGAGTCCTCCAATGTTCTTTATTTCAAAATGGTTTTGGCTTTTCTAGTTCCTTTGCCTGCTCCTATAAATTTTAGAATCAGCTTTTTCATTCTTGCAGGCTTCGAGCCCGGGCTCTCCTGGGCTAGAGGGCCGAGCGGCGGGCCGGGCGGGGGCGGCAGGCAGAAGGGCGCCGGGGCGGGCGGGCGGGCGGCGGCCCGCGGGAGAGCCCACGGTGCTTGGCCTCGCTCCAGCGTCCTGGTCCTGAGGGGCGGTGGCCAGGCCCCGCGCGCGGCAGCGCAGAGGCTTCTGACCGGGAGTGCGGGACCGGCCGCTCAGAGCAGGGAGAGCCGGGGCTGGAGGCAGGGGTGTGGCCGGAGAAGGCAGGCGGTGGGGAGCCCTGGAGCCCTGGCGAGGCTGGGTGTGCCGTGGGGCATTGGGAGGCGGCTGAGCCCAGGGCGGCTGACAGCCGGAGCCGCGCCCGGCACGCCACTCCCACGGGGACCGGCCCCCAGGGCTGTCATGGGGCCCCGGACCAAACTGGGGCCCCTGCCTCCATGTCCGTGGGGACCTGGGGGCTCAGGGAGGCCTGCGCTTCCCAGGTCAGGAGAAGCTTCGTCTGTGTGCACGGCGTGGGGGACACGTGTTGGGCTGGAATGAGTCCTCTTATGGAGTCACTTGTCCTTGGTGGTGGGTTGGAGGGATGGCTTCTGTGCTTGGGGATTGAAGGATCTTTGGCAGATCCCGAGCCCCGTCGGAAGCAACCTGGGGCCTCCAGCCCATGGCTGAGGGTGCTCTCCGGTCCCCTGTTTCCCCCACCCCACCCGCCAGGCGCTTGGATGCCTCCCCACGCGTGGCCTCTGCTCTGAGGGGAGGCCTGGGAGAGGGCGTGCGGCCTGGGTGGGGCCCTGCTCCGGCCCCCTCACTGGTGTTTGGAGCCTGTGCCGTCACGCGTGCTGGTGGTTTCCCGCTTAGCCTCCGGAGGGGCTGCTCCTGCTCAATGTCCCCTCAAGCACTTGCTCAGGACTGAGGGTCCCCTTTCCTCTCGTTGTCTAGCCAGAAGCGGACTTCCCCGTCCCCCTGGGCGGAGGCAGGAGCCGGGCGGAGGCGCAGAGCCCGCCGCCGCCGGAGCCCAGCAGCGTGCCCCAGACGCTGACCAGCACGCTGGAGCACATCGTGGGCCAGCTGGACGTCCTCACCCAGGTAGGCTGCGCGGCCCCACCGTCTGTGCTCAGAACCCCAAGATAGCGGACCTGTGTCCCAGTCCAGGTGCATGAAACGGCACTGCCTGTCCTGGGACCCTGGCTCTCAGAGCCGTCCGAGCCGTGAGAAGCCACTGGACCCCAGAATCACCAGGGCCGTGTCCTGTCAGGGGCTGCCCACCCAGGGCTTCGAAAGAAACGCTACCTGTCCATCCTCACTTCTGGGCGGGCGCGTGGGGGTGGGAGTCCAGGCCCCCAGAGCCAGGTCCTGGGCTCCAGCTGGCGCTGCCCCCCGTCCGTGGGGGACAGTGGAGGTGGGTCTGGGGAGGTGCTGGCCCTCCCAGCAGGACCGACGTGGGCTGCCCTGTGGCGCGTGCGTGCGTCACAGCCACAGCAGATGTGGCGGCAGCAGGCGCGCCGGGAGCGTCTCACCCGGCGCCGGGGGCTGTCCCGGCCAAGCAAGGCACAGCTGCCCGCAGGCCAAGGGCGGCCCTGGGCACCTCTAGACAGCGGGGAAGAGAGGGCCAGGGGGCAGACAAGGCAAGATTTAAAGGTCGTCAGGCCCCTTCCGTCCTTGGCTTCAGGCGCAGACCCCCGTCTCCCGGTCCAGCTCATGGGCAGAGTGAGGGTGCAGGAGGGACGCAGGATCCCTTGCGTCTGTGACAGCAATGGACATGGGGCGCAGCGTCCTTTCTCCACCTCTGGGTCTGGGCTGAGTGAGGAAAGCCCCCTCCTGCCACGTGGTTCAGAGCGAGCCCCAGCGCCCCAGCGAGGACGCGTACATGGACCCACTGAAGGAAGGACGTGGGGGCGGGATCTGCGTCTCCCTGGGGGCTGGGGGACCGTGACACGTCATGCAGACGCGTCTGGAGGCAGGTGACCCCAGAGTGGGCACGCGCTGAGGGAGGGGAGCAGCGAGCTGAGACTTAAAGCCGCCCCCTCGGCCCTGGCGGGAGTGGCCGTGCCGCCTCGTGTCCCTCGCAGCCTCCTCCGGGGGATGTCGGGGTGCAGCGCACGAGGGCTTCACGGGATGGACCTGAAAACTAAGTCTGAGGAGATGGTTAAAAATAGTGCCCTTGAATCCAGAAGAGAACACTAAAAATACTTCCTGTCCCTGTTTTCGGGGTGCGCGTAGAAGCTTGTGAGCTGGCAGCTGGGGCGAGGCTGGCCCCACAGAGCTAGTGAAGACTCTCCGGGGGCCAGTGCCTCTGGGCCTCTGTCCTCCTTCACGGCATCAGCCCCTCGCAGACCCAAGCAACATGCCGTCCGCCCCGGTGGCTCCACCAGGACGTTCATCCGCAAACCAAACCCTCCCCTCAGGAGTCCTTGCGCAGTTCTCAGGGATCATGGCCAGTAAGCCCGGCCCCCAAGGTGGCGGCCGGCGAGCATGCCCCTTGCCCCGTCCCTTCTATGCACGGCGCGACCCCTCCTGACCTCTGCGAGGCTGCGGTTTGGGGCTTCCCCGGTTCCCCCACTGAGCCCTGGGACCCTGACCCCAGCTTGACGGCACACTCTGAGCAGCCGGGCTGCGTTCGGCCCTCTGGGTCCCAGCAGCCGTGGGAGCGAGGCGCCTCCTGGGTTTCTGGCCGTGCTGCTCCGCCCCACGAGCCCCCCTGGAGAGCGCCTGGACACCCCTGCCCTCCTGGATTTATGGCCAAGATTCCCACTCCCCCCGGGGCCGCTGGCGTCTACCCAGAGCCTCAGTGTCCTCCCTCGTAAAATGGGGACGTCCAGCCTGCCTGGTGAAGCACCAGCGAGTGCGTGCTCTCCAAGAGGCGGTGTGGCTGGCTGGCCCGGCAGGAGCAGGCGTGGGCAGCCCTCAGGCCCCGCAGCTGCGGGAGGCGAGGCCCAGGGGCGCCTGCGAGCCGCAGGCAAGGCTGTGGTGGTCGGGCCGGGCGGCAGATGGTGGGGCGAGAAAGGGGCCACTCCCCAGGCCCAGGAAGTGACAAGGGACAGAAGTCTAAGGGGGCCAGTTGAAAGTTAGGGTGGGGTCGGGGGCCCCTTAGATGGGAGCCCTGAACCCAGACTCAGGCATCGGGCCAAGATAGAAGCCCTTCAGAGGCATACTTGTGGCAGCTCTTCTTTGAATTGCATTAAAATAGTGGTAGTTGGGGAGAAGGTATTTCCTGACAGTGGCATTTAAGTTTTCTTTGGGGAGACATTTGTTCCTCAAAACCCTTCGTGGGGGTCTCAGGAGCTCCTAGGGCGGAGGCCACAGGTGGAGCCTATGTATTATGGGTGTGAACCCCGCTGCCACCCGCCCACCCGCCTGCTCCCTCTTGGAGACTGCCCTAAGCCCGCTCCCCTCCCGCCCTGGAGCGAGCGCGCAGCTGTGCTGTGGCCCCGGGCCCTGCCCCCCTGGGCCCGCCCCCACTCTTCGCCTCCTGAGAAGGGCGGTGGACCCCAGAAGTTCGTGGGATCCAGAGGAAAACCCGGGCCAGGAGTGCTCTGGCCCAGCCTTGCCTCCTCCCATCTGTGTGGACCTTGGCCCGCCTGGGTTTCCTCCTCTGCCTGCAGCCTGGAGGCTCGGGGACAGCCCATGCGTCTGTGTCTGTCCCACGGCCGTGGCGGGGGCGGGGGCAGGGGCAGGACCCGGACCCAGGAGCTGGGGAGGCTGCCGTGTGGGGCCTGGGCCGATGAGGGCCGGGCGGTTTTGCCTCAGAAGCCCACAACAAAGTTATTTTCGACTCCAGTCTCACGACTTGCTGCTTATTCAAAAGACCACTCCCTGCTCCAGCTTTCCCAGTGCCCATGGTTCGGGCCGGCCACAGCACTGCTGCGCTGTCACGTCCGGGCTCGGCGACGCGCCGGGGCGGCTGGGCTCCGGGGCCGGGACGTGCGCGGCACGGGGAGCATGCAGACCTGCCGCTGCAGGCCTCCGGCGTTGGCATCAGCCACGCGGGCAGGTTGTTTTAACTGCCGCCCAAGCCAGCATGGCTGAGGGTCCTGCCTGTTTGCTTTGGGGAGCTGGAGAGAGTGGCTGGCCTGCTTTGAGACACCCGGACCTCACTCCCCCAACAGGGTCCCGGCAGTTCCCTGTGTGATGGGCTCCTCAGGCGAGCTGTGCCCTTCCACGCCGGTGGGGACGGTGGGCCACGCCTGCCTGACCCCCGGGCGTCTGTGGTGTCTCTTTTGGGGGCAGGCCAGCTGTTGTGGAAACAGCCTCCGGCTTGTGGAGCAGGGCTGCCCTCTCCCCGAGGCGTCCTCCCAGGGGGGCCCAGCCGCGCCGGTGGGGAAGCTGTGGCGTGTCACCGGCGTGCCCCCCCGCCCCCGCCCATCAGCACATCCAGCCACCAGGCCCGCCTCGTCCAGAGTGGGTTTGGCCATCTTCTCTCCATGGACCTTGAGGGGCTGCCCTCCGGTCAAAACCGAGCTCAGACCACCCGCGCCCCTGCCAGCGGATCGGGAGACAGGAGGCTCATTCTCCCCCCTTCAGAGGCTGCTTCCGGAGCGGCGGGGGCACGGCACCCTCTGGTCTCTAGGGACACACGCTGGGGGCCTGCCTCCGGCAGTGGCGGCAGGGGCCGGGCCTCGGCCCTTCCCCGTCCTCCTGCTGGCCGGTTACCCACAGGCTCCCCGGCTCTGCACACGCAGGGCACGGGGGAGCCTGTGTCTCCCTGGGACCAGGTCAGGGCCCGGCCAGCTCGTGTTGGTCACTGCACAGGGCTGGTGGCAGCCCCGCCTACCGTCCGTCTGCAGCTGTGACAGAAAGCGCCCCCTCCCCAAAGACGCTGCGGACAGAAGGCCCGTGGGCCCGATGGGCTCCGGAAGGCTGCGGTTGCCTCTGGGGCCCGGGGATGGTCACAATCAGGTGGGTTTCCTGTGAGGCCGGCGCCGGGGGGGAGCAGGCGCGCTGTGAGAGGAAGGACGAAGGGGACGCCAGGAGACTGTGGTTGGGACAGGCAGCCCCGCACAGGCCTGCGCGGCTCCGACGGGGACCACGACCCAGCTGGCCGGGGGCCCCTTGCTGCCCTCCCCAGTGAAGCGCGCTGGAGGAGCGTCGGGGACAGCGGCTGCGGGCCTGCTCCGCGCATGCCGTTTGGGGAAGCCGGCTGGGCCTGGCTGGTGCGCCGGTGAGCCCAGACACCGCCTCGGCGGGAGGCAGGCGCTGCCCCGGGCGGGGGAGGCCATCTTCATCCCGGAGTGGGTCCTGCCCATGGGGCTGCAGCCTGAGGTCGCCCAGGCCTCCAGTGAGCTGGGAAGCTGCCCCTCTGACTTGCGAAGTTGTGTCTTGTCAGGCCTCGGTAAATTAATTCCTTCATGTGGACTGTCGGGCCAGTCAGCCTCTGCAGAGACAGGAGGCGGAGGCGGCCCCCTGGGGCTGGAGCGCGGCAGAGCCTGTGGCAGGGCCTGAGGCTGAGCGGTGGCTCGCCCTCGGCACCCCGGGGCCTCGCCCCGACGGGCCCCGGCCTCCCTGGCAGCCTGCCTGCGGCTGGCGACGAGGTGTGCTGGAGCGCAGGCCGGTGTCGGTGGGGTGGGGGTTAGCGCCCCACAGGTCCCAGGAGCATCCGGTGTTCTGGGTGGCGGTGAGTGAACCCACTTTTTATTGCTTCTCCTTTGGGAGCAATGTGGAAAGCCTATGTTTATTTAAAAGGAGTTGCTATAAAGCCACGAGGAAAGTAAATTAGCCAGGATTCCTTGATCCCATGGCTAATCCAGGAATAGGAAACCGTGCTTCATGCACTTCCCGCAGCGAGTGGGTCCTCAGTGAGGGCGGGGGCGGGAGCGCAGAACTGGCAGAGAAACCCTAGCTCCCTGAGATAATGTGAAACAGGAACGCGGACCTGTGGGCTCCAGGGACAAGAGCGCTTGTGTGTTAGCAGCAGGCTGCGGGGCGAGGGGGGCTTGTTAGAAAGACAGTCGCTGAGACCGGAGAGACTGGGAGGAACTGCTTTAAGACACTGGATTTGTTGTGCTTCAGCTGTGTGTGACCCTGGGCAGGTTAGCATGTTAGACGTCCGCACACGAGGGAACCTACGCTCCTTCCCCTTGGAAGTTGAGACTGTGGAGCTTTGTCTCACCAGATCAGGGTGAAAGGTGCGGAGGGTGCACCCCACATTCCCGCTGAGGCCAGGAGGTTCCCCCTCCCCAGGCCAGCTGGCAGGGCCCGTCTGGCCTGCCCACCCTCGCCTCCCTCCCCGCCATCCCCCCAAGCCCTCCAGATCCAGGGCCCGGACTGGGGAGCATTCCAAACGAGGGCTGCCTTTAGGAGCCGGCTGCCCGCATCCCCAGGCCTCAGGGCACGTGTCCACTCAACGCCCAGTGCGCCCCTCCCCCAGGCCAGCGGCTGTGCCTGGAAGCAGGAGGCCAGTGTGAGCAGGAAGAGACAGACCCTGTCCCCACGGCGGGCGCAGGCCCCCGGGCAGTGTCGGGAGGCTGCTCCAAGGGCTGGTCTTGCCCGGGGCTCGAGCTGCCGGTCTGGACACGGGCTGGGGCCGAGGCAGGGCCTTGGCGTGGGAAGGGTGGGGCTGGCACTGTGCGCGTGAGCATGTGTGAGCACTCGCGCGCACACACGCACACAGACACGCCACCCCCCACCTCCCACGCCCATGAGAGGCCAAGTGGGAGCAGGCGGGAGACGAGGCCGAGCCCTTGGGCCGGCGCTGGGCCCTGCAGCCCCACTTTGTTCTGATAGCTCACCAGACCCCACAGCAGAGAGAGCCCCTTTTATTGCATCTGTTTCAGATCTTCAGAATCTGAGTGAAGTCCAACCGTGCTACGGGGGAGATTAATTCCACATTTTTCCATCTTTGCAATGAAACGGAAGGCTAGCTCAGCGTTCTGTGTGGCACCGCTGAGACAGGCGCAGAGCCGGTGGCCGGCCCCAGGAGGTGGCCTGCGTCCTGACCCTAGTGCCCCAGTGACCTGGCTGGGGACTGTGCCCACTCCTCGAGACCCAGGGCAGCTGGGGCCCTCTGTCCCCCAGTAACCTGGCTCCTGTGTTGGGGGTCAGGGGACTGGGGCACCCCAGCGCCCCTGGGGAGTCTGCCTGGGGGGGCCCACAGCAACCACAAGCCTGGAAACAATTAGGAGGAGCTCTTCCTTCGCAGGGAAGCAGCCAGACTACCACGTGCCCCAGCGGCTCGACCCTCCCAGGCCTGGTCCCAGGCTTGTTCGGGGCCTCATCAAGCACCCCTGGCGCCTGAGCTCCCCCAAGAGCCCGGCTCAGCCCTGGCCCCCATGAGGGTAAGGGATGGGGGAGCCGCGTTGCCCGCAGGGCACCCCGTGCCCAGCCTGGCACAGAGCAAGTGCCACAAAAACGTTTGCTATTAACACAGTGTTGCAGCGTCTCCACGGGAGGGCCGCGTACGGGTGAGGAATCTGAAGCCCGAGTCAGGTAGCTGGTCCAAGTCTACTCAGCAGCTCAGTGGTCAAGTTCAGATTCGAGCCCAGGCTGTACAGCTCTGGAACCTGTGGTTTTACCATACGTGACAAAGGTGGGGACCAAGAGTCACTGCGACAGCATCGCCCAAGGACCCACACCTGCGCCCCAGCCCTGATGCGCTGGGGGCTGAGGGCAGGCTCCTGAGCCCGGGGGCCGGGACCTGGCAACCCCCTGGGGGAGGGGCTGGGGCAGAGCTTCGCTGGGTGGGGTCTGGGCAGGAAGGGCATCCTCACAGGCAGCACGGGCCTTGAGTGCCACGTGAATTCCACACCATGCGAACGCCTGAGCCATGGGCTTGTTGGACAGGACAGGGGCCTGGCAGAAGCAGTGCAGAGGGGCCCCAGAATCCCCAGGGAGGCGAGGCGTGAGGCCGGGGCCCGCTGGGAGGGGCTGTGTCAGGCGGCACCCTGGCGTGGCTGCCCGGCCTGCCTGCACGGCCACTGGGCTCCGAGCCAGCCAGCAAAGGCGCCGCTGCGAGCAAGGCCACAGGAAGTAGCTGCGGGGCCCGACAGCCCGCACTCTCCCGGGCGCTCTTCCTCCCTGCCGGCAGCCGGGCAGCGCGTGGTATGGTGGTGGCTGGGGCGCCGGCAGCCCTGGGCCCACCCCGCCCTGGGGTCACCCTCTCCCTGGTGGAGAGGAGGCACAGCGATCTGCAGGCTCAGAGCCCAGGATTTCCAGGACCCACTTTGTCCTGAGGGAGCGCTGTTTCCCCTAAGGGCTGGGACTGGGGAGGGGTTGTTAAGGACAGCTCTGGCCCTGGCCCGTGCGGCTCACTTGGTTAGAGCGCCGTCCCATAGACCAAAGGGTCATGGGTTTGATTCCAGTTGGGGCACATGCACGGGTTGTAAGTTCAATTCCCTGGTCTGGGTGCCTGTAGGAAAAACTGATGTTTCTCTCTCTCTCTCTCTCCCCCTCCCTCCCTCTCCTCCTTCCCATCCTCTCTCTCTAAAAAGCAATGGAAAGATGTCCTTGAGTAGGGATTTTTAAAAAAAGAACAATTGTGAAGCAGAGAATGCAGCGTTAATGTACAGAAATGGCCCATCCTATCAGCTTGGGGGTGGGTGCCTGGCGGGAGGGATCCCTGGGTGGTGGCTGCCACCCAGCATCTTGGCAGAGCAGGCTGGGGGCCAAGGCGGGTGGAGAGGGGGAGCCCAAACCTAGAAGCCTGGTGGGGCGGGGGGAAGCCTGAGGGCGGCAGGGATGAGGGGTGCGGGGCTTCTTTTAAACCGGTTTGTCTACAGCGTGCCATGAAGCACCCCTTAAAGCTCCCAAAGAAAGGCCCACAGCTGGGCTGGCATCCTCGATTCGGGGGCTGGATAGAAAGTAGGCGATGTTTTTCTGTTCAAAGAAATTTAATACTGACAAATGTAATGGCTATATTTCCACCGCGCTGAAGTACAGGCCCCCATGGAACTAAGTGGGGGCCTCCGGAAATTCGTGGCACCCCGCTGCTGACGTGGCCCTGCACCCACAGCCTCTGCATTTGGAGAGTGGGTCCCTGGGAAAAGTTTAGGAGGGGCAAGAAAGGGAAAGCAGGCCGCTCCCCCGCCGTGACCTGGCGTCCGGGCCGTCGGGAAAAGTCTGGGTGAAGGAGGGTTTGGGAGCTTGGCTCGCAGCGAGCGTCTCAGCAGCCAGTGGAAACTTCCAGGAATGCTGCTGCGGGCCAGCCCGGGGCTGTTTCCGCTGTTGCTTTTACGAGATGCAGACCCCTCCTGGGCCCGTGGCCAGCGGCCAGCACGGCGGGAGTGGGACCATCTCAGCCCAGCTCTGCCCCTTGGGGGCACTTCCTGTTCCACGGGCAACAACTCCTCAGGCCCGCACCTCCAGGAGCACCCAGGAGTAGCTGGCTGCGTGCGGGACACGGTCCTAGCAGCCCCAGGGGGGACTCGTGCCCTTGGACCTCAGTGCTTCACCCAGCGCATGAGAGGGAAGGTCCCTGTCCACTGGACCGAGGCCCAGAGCCTCCAGGGAGCCCTCAGGGGCGGCGGCGAAACCTCCGGGGCAAGCCCACAGGCAAATAGGGAGGATTAACAGGAAGCTTTGTTTCTTACCTGACCCATTTCTGAGGCCGGTCCCCAGTGGACTCGCCCAGGGCCCCGTGTGGGCCTGGCACGCATAGGCGCTAGGCCAGCCCTTGGCGAGGGCAGTGAGTGGTGAGCCCAGCTGCTGTGCCAGCGAGTGTCGGGCTGAGCGGGGGCGCGGTGGGCGTGACCGGCGAGGCGGCCGTGGGGAGAGGGCCGAGGGCCGTGGGCCAGCCCCTCTGGGCAGCACACAGGCACCGGCACCACCGCACCTCTGCCCGCGTGGTCCACAGCCAGGGGAGGGCACAGGTCCTTGCAGCCTGGTCCAGGAGCCACATCTGCAAGACAGGCCTGGCCTGCGAAGGACGTGCAGCCCCAGCAGCGTGGGCCCTTGGCAGGCCAGCCATGCTGGTTGTGCGGGGGAGGCCAGGGGGCAAGGACGCAGCCCCCAGAAGCCTCCCTCATGACAGGGATTGCCACAGCGGCCAGCTGGAGTCGAGCTGAGCAGCGGGGCCCCGTGCTCAGCCACCTCACCATCCGGGCAGCTGTGAGCCCAGCGACACCCTTCCCATTCCTGAGAGGGAAGTAGGCTTGAAAATGGGGAGCTAGGGCCTGGGCCCAGGCGGCACTTCGCTGCAGCAGTCCTCACCGGGCTGGAAAAGGCAGACGCCTCCTGGGCTCCGGGGACACAGCGAGCGCCCAGTCAGTGCGGAGGCGAAGGGCCTGTGCTGCGGGCCCTGAGGACCAGATGGGGCACCTTCACCTGTGGGCGCGGTGTCCCCACCTTCGGAATGGAGGTGGTTGGTGGTGTCTGGTTGTTTATGGGCAGCCCGGCTGCAGGGAGGGGGTGGTTCTGCTCCAGACCTCCAGTCCAAACGCCAGACCGCCAGGGCCACGGATTCCCGACCTCCCTGTCTCGGGAATGGCCGAGGGCCGTGGGACCTGCCGCCGCCTTTCCCTCACTCTGTCTCCCCCCTCCCACAAACACCCAAGAACCACCTCCCACCCTGGAAGGGCTGCGTGAAGGCAGGAGTGGTCCCAGCAGCCACCGGAGGTCTGGGCGCCAGGCAGGCCCCTGGGCGGGGGGAGCCGGCAGCGGGCCCCAGACAGGGGGCAGCGCGGCGGGCAGGCGGGACCCCGGGGCGGCTGGCGGCCCTGTGCCATCTGAGCCGGTACGCCTGTCGCTTGCAGACAGTCTCCATCCTGGAGCAGCGGCTGACGCTGACGGAGGACAAGCTGAAGCAGTGCCTGGAGACCCAGCAGCTAATCATGCAGAGGACGACACCGTGATCGGGGGACAGGAATCAGGAGCTCGGTCGATTTGGGGGTGGGGGGGCAGGCGGAGGGCGGGACTGTGGGACTCGGGTAAATAAACAAGGGGATTCAGCCCTGCGGGAGTGGCGTGCCCGCGGAGCCCGGGGGCTGGGCCCTCCTGCCCGCCCTGCGGTCCGCACACCCCTGGAGGTGCTCCGCCTGGCATGGAAGACCACTGGCGCGGCCCACCCACGCACATGGACCACGTCTGGTTTCCTGTGAAGGGGCCACTTGAAAATGTTTGCCACCTCGGAGCCCTAAGGAGCCCTGGCCGCCGGGCCGTCAGGAAAAGTCTGGGTGTCCCTACCCAGGGAGGTAGCCCCGAGCCACCTTACTCCGCTCGCCGCCCCGCTGAGACGAGGGCCGCTCCTGGAAGGGCGGCCGAGACTTTCCTGTGGCCCTGGCGGAGGCCCCCACGGGGCTGTGAGACTCCGGCTTGTCTGGAAGCGAGCGCACCGGCGCGGCATCCGCCGGCACCTGGCAGCGTCCTCTGGGTGCAGGGACACACGAACCTCACCATTAAAAGGGCTTCATGAAGGCGCTCAGAGCTGGCTTGTGAGTGAGGCCTCATCAGCCCCTGCCCCCAGGGCCCCCGCGGCAAAGAGGGAAACTGGCCTTGGGAGGCCCCTGCCAGGTCCCTCTGCCGCCTCTGCCTCCGGGGCAGGGGGCAAGGGCAGCCGAGCCCCTGCATCCTCCCCCCGCTGCCCCGTGAGGGGAAGCTGGGCGAGTGGTCTCCACGTGTGCGGCGCCCGAGCCTTCGGCCTTGGGCCGGGGGCCCAGCCAGCCTGGTGGGTTTCGCTCTCCGAGGCCCCTGCCCCGGGCCGGGGGCCCATCAGGGCTTCCAGGGCGCTGTCAGCGCCGCCCGGCTAACAAGGCCCCCAGCCTCTGCCGCCCCCCGGGGGGCCGAGCCGAACGATGGGACGAGAACGGGGTGCTGCCTCCCCTGCGGGGTGGGGGGAGAGCCGCAGGCCAGGTCAGGCCGCAGGCGCTGCCTTTGTCTCTGCGTGACCTCCACATGCTGACATGGCCTCTCTGGGCCTCGGGTTCTCGGGGTGACTGGTGGGGCTAAGTCCCCTCCAGGGGATGACAAGCCCGGTGCTGCGCCCCCACTGCCCCCGTCCTGCTAGGACAGCGGGGCCTGCTGCGGGTGACCTGCTCCTTGTGAGCTGCGCGTGGGGGCGGGGCTGCCGGCTCAGGTGGTCCCGCTGCCGCCCTCACCGTGGCCCTGCCGGCGGGGAGGTCTGCTGGGAGGCCTCTGAATTGGCAGGTGAGGCCTTCGGCTGTCTCCGCAGGTCAAGGGCCCCCGTGCCTGGAAGCTTTTAGGGAGAATGGGCAGCCCTAAGCTTGCTCGAGGGATGCAGCCCGAGAGGCCAGCCTTCTTGTCCCCTCCCATGCTGGCTGTCCTGTTGTGGCTTTGGACCTGGAGCTGGAGCACCCGCCCAGGAGCTGGGGCCGCGGGGGTTTGAACAGCCAGCCCAGGGAGAGCTCCTCTGCAAAGACGCTGCTGGTGTGGGTTTGAGGGTCTCGGGGGTTTGGGAAGGGGTGGGGCGGTGGTGGTAGTGCCTGGAAGCCCCACCAGTTATCCTATGTGAACTGTCTGCTGGGGACCACCCCCCGATCCCGTCCTCCTTGTCCTGTGGGCCCCTTTCCGGGGACTCTGCCCATGTGTCGGCCCAGTGGGGGTAGGGGCTGGTGGTCCAAGGCCCCTTCAGCTATGAAATGCCAGGTGGCCAGTTACGGCTGCTCAATCCCGTGGTCCCTGCACTGGCCATCCCATGGTGAGGAGGGACTGAGCCGGCAGGCAGCCCCCCACACCTGGAGGAGCAAGCGCCCGGCCCTCTTCTTCCCCACCAAGGCCGCCACAGGCTTGGGGTGGGGGCTCTGGCTGCCTGGAACCCCGGAATGCAGCTCGCTGAGCCGGCGAGGGCACAGTGAGTCCCTCCAGCCCTGTCGTCCCAGCTCCCTGTCATTAACCTCATCTTCCTAAGTGGTTTGCTCAAGGGGGCCCCCTGATGACTCCTGCCCTAATTGATGTGTGACCATTTAATGGGATGGAAACGCCCCCCCGCCCCGGGGTCCTTGCTGAGGGAGCCACTGCCAAGGCAGCAGGGGTGGGTGGGCGGCATCATTCCACTCCCTGTGAGCACCAAGGACCCGGCACAGGGCCTTGTCCCGCTGCCTGGTGGGCTCGCCACAGCTGACCAATCGGGCAGCCCAGGCTCACGCCATGGCCGCTCCAGGGAAGCCTCCCCTCGGGGCTTCCCCTGCCTCCCCACCCATGAAGGCCTGGGACATGGGGCCCTCGCGGCCATGCTCGCGATGAGGCAAGCAGGCCAAGCCACCAGGAAGCTAGCTGTGCCGGCCCCTCCCCAGGCAGCCCACCTTCTGGAAGCTCCTGAGAACTGTGAAGAGCGAGGCCCGCTCCGGCCGTCGGCCCGCACGTGCGTCCTGTGGCAGGATCCCCGGGCCCACCCCTGAGACACCTGAGCACCGGGACCGGGAGCCTAGGCAGGGCAGGACCTCGTGTCCCGAGGCTTCCCTTTCTCAGCCCTACGCTTCTCTTAGGCGCAAGTCTGGTCCCTGAGGGGGGGCTCCGGCACTGTCTGTGGGAGCCTGGCGGGTAGAGCCCTGACTGCGGGCAGCTGGGCGGGGCCGTCCTTCCCCAGTCGGGCACCTGCACTAGGCTGGGAACCGCGGCAGACGTCGCTGAGCACCTGGGCCTGCGTCGGCCTCGCCCCCGTGGTCCCGGTCTCAGGCCTGGGCAAGGGCACACGCGCCCTACAGGCACTTGCTCGGACGCCGCCCCCAGCCCTCTGTCCTTCGCAGCTGGGCTCCGCCCAGGGCCTCGCCTTGACCGGGCAGACCTCTTCAGAACGTCCAGCCTTCCCAGAAGCTGCTGCGGTGTCCCATCCCACCTCTGCTCTTAGTCCCTCAAACTCGGACACTGGCCAGAGCTCCCCGAGGACCGGCCCTGGCGCCCAGGGTCAGGACCGGAGCGCTGACCTGCTCCCCAAGGCAGCGCGTCCCCCGGCCCCGGCCAGCTCGGCTCCCAGGGTCTTCCTGCCACGACAGCTGCTCCTGGGCCGGCCCCACAGGAGCCTCTGAACCCAGGGCAGGCACAGTGTCGCTGGCCCTCCAGCCGCGGCTCACGTGCTGCTCGCTGGGAACGAGGCGCTAACTTCCTGTCGCGGGCCTGTGGCTGGAACTGTGAGGCTGAGCTCAACTCCCGCGGTTGCCCTGGCCCTGGGGTGGGTCCGGTTCCCCGGGAATTGGGGTGTGCTCCGGAGCAGAGTCATTTGTAAGGCCCCACGTGGACACTGTGCCCTTCAAGGTGTCCTGAGGTCTCCTGTTGGAGACAAATGCCTCTGGTTTGGAGACCCTCAGGCCTGTGGGCTCCTCTGGTGAGGGAAGGGAGCCTCAGGCTGGGGCAGGGCAGGTGCGGGCCCTTCCAATGTCCCCCAGAAGCCCAGGCCTGCCCCCGAAGCCCCCGCTCAGCCCTTGGCCTGCCCCGTCTGTTCTCCATTGCAGCTTGAGTCTGTAGGATTAAAACAAATAATAAAAGAAAACTTGGAGGACAGCTCACACCATTGCTGCTCAGTGCCTCCCAGCGGTTCCCCAGCCTCCTCCCAGGACAGGCCACAGCGGTGGCGCTCTCCTCCTGGATCCTGCCTGTCCTCACCCCCATTTCCTGCCACCCGCCCCTTGCCCCTCACGCCCCTCCAGCCACACCAGCCACTTCACTGCTCCTTGGACACACCAGGCAAGTTACAGCCCCAGGGCCTTTGCACCAGCCATGCCTGCTGCCAGGAATGCCCTGACTTCACCCACTCGTGCCTCAGCTTTCTGCTCAGAACATGAGCAGGAGCAGCCTCGTAGGGCTGCTGGGAAGATTCGATCAGACAAGCACAAGGGCCTAGGAGCAGGCTGCGGCCCTGCCGGGCTCAGAGGCAGGCCCGGGACGTGGCTGGAGGCAGGGGCTAGAGAGCGGGCCCCCAGCCTCAGGGCCCTGCAGGCCACAGGGCTCACTCCAGGCTCTGCCTTTCCTCCTGCACCCCATGGCCGCTAGAAACCTGGGGCCTCAAGGAGTGCCCCAGAGGGGGACCCACGGCACCTGTGAGGCCCGCGGGCGCCGCCGCCACAGGCCTCTTGCTGAGCACCCCTGCCCCACGTGTGAGCATGGCTCCCCACAGCCTTCTCCTCACGAGGCTTCCGGGCGCCCCTGCACGGCCCCCGTCGGATGGGGGGGGCGGCCGGGGCTACCCCACGCCAGGCCTCCCCACCCACCTGCTAGCCGATGGGGGCAAAGGTGGGAGGTGGGGCTGGCCGGGAGCGGCCTCGCCATGCCCAGGGCTCTGGTGGGGCGGGGGCCGCGGGGCTGGATCTGAATGAGCCTGTTCTGCTGGCTGACCGGCTATGGGGGGGCTTCCTGAGGCTGTGGCCCCTCCCAGCCGCCTGGCTCCATCCTGCCCCTCATGGTGCAGAACCCCAGCCAAGCGGGGCCAGGGACTCCGGGCTTTTCTGTCTGAAGAAGGCTGGGCCTTCTAATGGGTCTCTCCCTCCACTGCCCCCACCCCGCAGCTGGCCTGGGGGCTCCTGCAGGGGTCTGGGAGCCTGGAGTCAACCTTGCAGGGACGCGGTGGGGGGGCGCCAGCGCCAGGACTTGCAGGGATAAGGTCTCCCCCAGCTCTTGCCTCTTCTGCCCTTTCCCCCTCTTCCTTCTCCCCGGCTTCCTCCAGAACACGTGTTTCCAATCCCCACTCAGGCCCCTCTCCCCTCCCCAGCCCCTTCCCGTTTCCTCTCTGAGCTTGGAGCATCGCTGCATGTGGAACTCATTAGGAGACCCTCAGGGCTTGTAACCCAACTCTGGCCTGGGCGTGGGAGGGGCCCCGTGCTCAGCCCCCGCTTGGAGCGCGGTGCAGGGTTTGGGGACACCCTGCCTGGCCCCTGGGTAGTGCTGTGCGGCCTCGAGCTGGAGACCAGGAGCTGGGCACGCTGGGGGCTGCCCGAGGCTGGCGGGGACGTGCGGCCAGGCTCCTCTCCCTCCGCTCCGCCTGCTCCCTGGCGCCCTTACAGTCACGGCAGCCTCCCCAGCAGCCAGGCCAGGAGCCTGCGGGTCCCCCCAGGGCAGCACAGCAGGCCTCGGGGCCCTCGAGTGGCCCGAGAAGGCTGAGGGGTTTGGAGCGGTGACCTGCATGACCCCCGGCTTCCCACCCAAAGCCACGAAGCAGAGAAGAGAATGTGGTGGGGACAGCTACCTGGCCGCATAAGGCTGTGTTTTTCCTTGAAGGACATGGCGAGGGCACGGTCCCTAAGCTGGTCGTGGAGGTCGTGTGAGAAATGTAGTGTGGTCCCCAGAGTTCGGGTAATGCCAGGTGAACAAAGTAAAGCCAGCTGCGTGCCTACAGGCCTGGTCTGGGCGTTGCTCACACACTCCTGTGCGGGCAGCCGGGCCACAGACTCCACAGCCTGTGCATCGAGGCACACCTGGCGGGCCTGGTGTCCCACGGGCCGCCCTTTGGACACCGCTGCAGCGAGAGCCCCAGGGGGCAGGAGGCGTGGGTCCAAGTGCCCTGACGGGAAAGGGCCGCTGAGGCCAGAGCGGGGGCTGTTCCTGCTGGGTCCGAGCAGAGGGTAGGGATCGGAGGGCTGGCGGCCCAGGGAGCATGAGCAGGAGGCGGCGGGGCTGCAAGGCCGAGGCGGGGAGGTGGGACCGTTCCTGAGCCGCCCGTGGCCTCGGCGACCCATTTCCTCCCACCTCTTCCTCGTGGGAGGGCGGGCAGGCAGGTAGCCAGGTGTGGGCACAGAGGCAGAGCCTTGCCCACAGGATGGGGCCTGCACGGGCAGGCCCCGGGCGTCGGGAGCATCCATGCCACCGCCCCCGCCGCGGGAGTGCCAGGACAGGGCCACTGGCGGCTCTAGGTTCAGAAATGCCACCCTGTCCCCTGTCTCCGTTCCCCTCCCTGGTGGGGTTGTGTGTCTCCACTCAGCATTCCACCCTCACTCCATGGCCTTCCCACGGTGTGGGGGGTCGCTGCCTGCCCCAGGGCCTTCTCCCCGCTGCCTGGGCACAGGGCCCGAGCCCTCACGTGGCACGTTGCCTCCCGCCTCACAGCAGTCCTGCGTGATACACCGCACCCATTTTACAGAGGAGGAAACTGAGACCCCGAGAGGAGAGGCTGGGGGTTGAGTCAGACTGAGAGCCAGGTCTCTAGGTCAAGCTCCCCAGTCTCCATGCCCCTGCTGCCCGCATCTCACCCATGCCCTGTGCCAGCACACATGGCACGTTCACACCTTGGTCATCTGAGCGCCACACGGGGCTGTCCCGCTATGCCCAGGTCAGGGCCTGACAGGCGGTCAGCACGCGTCCTTGTGCCAGGCCATGCAGTGCAGGGGGGTGGTTGGCGCTCTGTGCCCAGTACCTCAGGCCGAAGAGCCCCCGCCACCACCAGCTCCAGTGCAGACCCCGCTGGCTGCCCTGAGCCCCGGGAGTCAGGTGGGCACAAGGTATCGCGCCGCTTTGGGGGTGGGAAAGCTGGGGCTCCCCCAGGGGCCACCCAATTCTGCAGCAGGCCGTGTCCCCAGCTCTGCGGGGGTTCCACTTCCTGTGCTGCCGTGGCCGGGACTCCAGCCGGCGCCCCAGCCTGGGTTCTGGGCCAGCCCATTTCTTCTGGGGAAGCTGCCAAGGCTCCTGGGAAGATTTCTAAGGAGGGCACCGGCACCCGCCTAACCGCCCTCTCAGCACCTCGCCCCCAGCAGCCCTGGGCTCCGCACCGCCCCTTGGGCACGGGCCGGAGGCTGCCCGACATGGAGGCAGCCGTCAGGACAGAACTGTCTTCTGAGAGGGCAGGGCCCCTGGTCTACCCGTCCCTGAGTCAGGGGCTGCCCGGAGCCCTGAGGCTCAGTTCATCGGAGCCCTTCTCTTTCCCAGGAGACCCCTCTCTTTGCAGGAAGGGAGTCTTCCAGGTCTTGGGGCACGTGCCCTTACGGCAGGAATAGGGCTGGGTGGGGCCAGGCCAGGAAGGAGGGTCCCCAGACTGTTTCCTGGTGCTGCCAGCAGACTCGCCTCCTTGGGAACTGAAACGCCACATGTCCAGCGCCAGGCAGGTGCGAGCGGCTGAGCCCACATGGGCTGGCGCGGAGCCTGCCACCTGGGATGGGGCTGGGCGCCGAGGCCTCGATCCAGCGACCTCATGCTGGACCAGGCCAGCGGGCTCCCAGGACGTTTCCCCAGTCTCATCGTGGTCCCATCGTTACCGTCACCGTCACCGTCGATGCCTCGTAGGAGGGATTCCTGAAAAACAGGGCTGTGTGGGCCGGCAGGGAGAGGATCAGACAGGCCTGGGCAGCAGGCAGAAGCTAATGAGGCAATTAGGCCTGGCAGCTACAGAGAGACTTCCCAGCACCCGCCTCCTGCCCCCCCCCCCCGCCCCGAAGCTGGGCCAGCCCAGGCCTCGGGCACATCCGCCCGCCAGGTGCCCCAGGAATTCCCAGCCTCCTTCCTCCGCCTGCCCAGCCTCACAGGTCGGACTGGCTGTGCTGTCAGGAGCCTGCCGCCGCTGGCCCTCTGAGTCCCAAAACCGTAGGCCCGAGATGCCCTCCTGCCCCCCACCCCTGCCCACCCCAACCACCAGGCACGCAGGCCCTTCCTGGCGGCGGTGGCCTCAGAAGGACCGGAAACTTGGGGCGGGAGGCCAAGGGCAGCCTGGTGGCCAGATGCGCAGGCAGCTCGGGGCACCTGCTCCCCCAAAGCCCTGCCTTCCGTCCCTCAGAGCCCCATGTAGGCACATGGGTTGCTGCCCAGAAGGCCTGCAGTGTCCTGAGAGAGAGGGGACATCACCCAGATAAATATTCTAGGGAGGGGCTATGAGGGCAAAGGGCTCTGGCCTTCACCTGCAGCTTGGGGCAGGGGACCGGCCCGCCTGGACTTACCTGAGCCCTTTCCCTCTCTACCCCACCTTCCTCCGTGCCCCACGGGAATCCTCCAGGGACTGTCAAGCAGCCTCTCCCGGCCCTCTGAGGCCTCAGTGTCAGCAGAAGGGTCTCCCCGCTGAGCCAGAGCCTCCCACCCGATCCGGCCCCTGCCCCAGGGCAGCGGCGTGCATGCTTGGGCCTCCAGGGACCCCTGAGTGGGGAGGATGAGCGGCTCCTGTACAAGGCGGGAGAGCCCTTGCTGAGGCAGAAACTGAGGCCTACCTACTGCCCGAGGCGGGACGAGGCCCAGCGGGAGCCGTCCAGCACAGCGAGCCTCGCCGCGGGGTCCGGCAGGCCGTGCTGGGCAGGCGAGGCCCAGGTGGGGAACGCACGTGAGAGGCTGCCAGAATCGCCCCCTGCGGCAGGCAGAGTCCCCAGCAGTGCGCCTGACCGGCACGTGCTGACTACGAGAGTCTAGCAGAAGGCCAGGTTCCCGCTCTGGCTCAGCCACTCCCCGGCACCTGCTCTGGCCCTTGAGGACGGGTGGGTCTGGGGGAAGGACGAAGAGGGGAGAGCTGCGAGAGGAGGGTTCCAGAAGAGGAACCAGTGTGGCAAAGGCCCTGAGGAGGGAGCAGGCAGGACAACGGCGGGGCTGGGCTGGGGGAATGTCGGGGGGACTGGGAGGTGGGCAGAGGGGCAGGGCCAGGTCACCAGCAGCCACACTGGCCACAGCGGGGGACTCCATGCCGGGAACCATGGGCTGCTTTGGCGCAGGGGAGGGCCAGGTCCGGTTCACATTCTCACCGATGCCTGGTGCCATGGTGGCGGGGGACAGGGGACAGCCGGGCGGAGTAGTGAGCTGAAAGGAGACTGGTGAGGCGGCCCGGGGTGGGGGGCAGGGGGAGCCTGGCCCGCGTAGACGGTAGAGAGAGGATGGACTGAACTGGGCCCTGGGAGGGGTTGGCCACACGGTGCGGGGAGAGCATTTGACAGTGCCTAAGGCGTGCGCGAGTAGCCCCGGTGATGGGGTGAGCGGCTGCCTGTGCCTCCGGTGTGTTCTCCCTGCACATAGGCCCCCGCCCCCCCAGACACGGGAAGAGCTGGTAGAACAGCTCCTCTCTGGGGCTCTCTGCGGGCCTCCTCCTGCCGGGGTCTGGGCCCCAGCCCCCGCCACAGCTTGATTAGTAACCACAGCCTCAGTTTCCCCATCTGTCAAATCCTCCCTGAGCTGATGCAAAGCCTGGACGGGGCCGGAAGGGAGCATGACTGGAGACAGCCAGGTGTGCGTCTGCCTGAGCCGCCCAGAGCCCGCGGTGGGAAGTTCGTGGCTGGGAGCCCCAGGCAGGGCCAGGCACCCTCCCCCAGACCACCCCTCCCACTCGCTCGTGTTTATGTGTTTCCTTCCCATCACCTGGGCCACAGTGACTCAGCCCAGCCCAGTGGGCAAGTGAGTAACCGGCTTGGGCTGGAGCCAGGCCCTCGAAACAGACATTTCCCTTCCCAGGCCTCAGCTTTCTCATCTGTAGAGCAGACAAGCCCTGCTCTGCTCGCCTCACTGGGGAAACTGGGGTGAAGGCTGGGGCTGAGCGTGTGAGGACTGCAACGCAGGGCGTGACCCTTAGGCCAGGACAGGAGCCGGGCCCACGTGTGCTCAGCCCCGAGTCAGCCCCGAGCCGGCCTGGAACGGCTTGTTTGCCCGGGCCAACCAAACCAGCAGACCCCTGTCCCTCCTATTTATTTCTTTCTTTTTAAAAAATGTACTGATTTGAGAGAGAGAGGGAAATGTCGATTTGCTGTTCCCCTTACTGATGCACCCTTTGGTTGGTTCTTGCAGGGACCCTGACCGGAGATCAAACCTGCAACCTTGGCGTGTTGGGACAATGCTCCCGCCAAATGAACTACCCAGCCAGGGCTCCCCCATTGCTCTTAGGGAACCTGTAACAGCAGGAGCTTGGTTTGGAGGCGGGGGCAGTGAGGAAGGCCTAGTTGCCCCACCCCAGACCCCTGTAGGCCAAACTGCGCTTAAGTGGGTAGAGGGCAGCACATGGGGCCCCCCCGGGGGGGATCAGAAGAGGCGGTGACACCGCTGAGGTCAGGCAGGGCAGTCTTCCCGGGGTGGGAGAAGCTGATTTCTGAGGGTGGGGGCAGGGAATGAGGAAGTGCCATGTCTGGGATGCAGGGCAGGGAGCAGGAGGAGGTTGGGGTGAAGTGAGCTGGGGGAGGGGGTAGAGAGGCCATAGCTGGTCCGGCTATGACTCGAGGGTTTAGCGAATAGGTCTCATGTCCCTTGTCTGCCACAGCCAGTCCCAGCTTAGGAGGGTTTTAAAGCCACCGCTTGGCTCAGCCAGAAGTGCTGTGAGTGACTGGTAATGTCTGCCAGGGACAAAGCGTTGCAGAGTGGTGACCCCTGGTCCCCTATTTTCCATGTCCTATTTTCCATTTTCAGGCTGGCCCCCGTGGGCTGGGTATGTGGCTGGGAGAGTGGCTCCAGGGGACCCACACGGGGAGGATGGCGGAGCCCCTGCTGTCACCGCGGGGTGGGGAGCTGGGAGGAGGAGCCCCTCTGAGGTCCCACTCACTGCCCCACACGCTCCCTGGCCCAGGGCAGGCGCTCAGAAAAGGTCTGGACTCAAAGGGAGGGGAGGCTGTCCTCCTTCTCCCCGCTCTGCCTCCGCTGGCAGCCGTGGGGAGTTCCCACATGTCCCGGGCCCCCGCTGCCTTCCTGCTGGGTCTTGTTCTCTGACGTTCCTGGGTGTGACCCTCCCGGCTCCCTGCTCCGCAGGGCCCCTTCTTCCTGCCCCCTCCACCCCATGCACCTGGGCAGGGCCCGGAGAGGATGAACAGACGCGTGGCTGCCTGGCACCAGAGCTGTCCCAGGCACCAGCTTCCCCATGCCATCCTGCTGCCCCTCCGCGTTCCACCCAGGGCTTGTCACCTTGAGACCCCAACACCGGCCAATGGGGCAGGGTGAGCCCAGGTGACTGGGGGCTAGGGGAGGGGGGCGTGGCTCCCGTCTGTCAGTAACAACCCCTCTGGGGGGGTCCCCTTCGGAGAGAGCGGCCAGTGCCCAGACATACAGGTCTGTGTGTCCGCACGCGCCCATGTATCGTGTATTTCTGCCTTCGAGCACAGCTCTGTGTCTATGTCTGTGTACCCGCACGTGTCCCTGAGCCTCTGTGCATAGATGGGGAGGGCTCTGCATTGTATGTGTGTCCCTGCACACGTGTATGGGTGAGTGCAGCCAGGAGTCCTCTCCAGGCAGGGGACTCGCCAGCTTGCTCAGGCATCACTTGTCAGACCACAACCTGAGCTGGCACCTCACCAAGGAGCAGGGAAGAAGCTGTCCCAAGGGTCAAGGGCAAGAGGGGTGACCCGTCTGGGTCCCAGGCAGGGCTCAGACTGCACGTCTCCCTGCAGCACAGTGGAGCTGCCCTGGGCAGAGGCTGGCGTCAGGGGCTAGGGGGCGCGGCCACAGCCCCAGGCCCTGCTCTGCATTCACGGTGGGATGAGAGACAGACCCCTGCTGGAAGGCTGCCCTCCTGGGAGCTCCCCCCAGATCTGTGCTAGCCTCTCAGGACGGGGGGCACAGAACGGAACTGCCTGACCCTCTCCTCCTTGGGCAAATGCCATTCAAAACAGGGCGCCCGTCTCTAAGAAAGCCCCGGACAGCAGTGGGAGAAGGAAAGTCTAATCCTAAGATGCCAACACTATTCTTGTGACACAGCTCCTGGGCCACTACACCATGCAGGCACGTGCACGGGGGTGCAGACCAGCTCACATCTGCTCGGCCCACCACCACGGCCGCGCTGCGCCCTGCTGGGACGGCCCCTTCTCTGTGCGGTTCCAGGGCTGGATGTGTGTGGACAGGGAGGGCAGCTGCTAACATGCCTCTGGGATCGGGACGGGCTCCTGGGTGAGCCGGGATGAGACAGGGATGGCAGGAGGGGGAACAGGCCTGGTGGGCAGACGCCGCTCCGGGGGGCTGCAGGTGAGAGGGGGCCCGAACTGGGGGCAGGAAAGGCCACATTCTTGAAACCATTGCCGGGCAGGGCCCGCTCCAGCTTCCTGCTGTCCTACCACGGGCAAGTTCCTGCAGGGTTCCAGGCCTTGTAAGTCAGAGGGTTCTGTGCCCCCCTCACCCCTGGCCCCACCCACCCCAGGGTGGCCCTCTATGGTCCATTTTATGCATTGTGTCTAGCTGTTCAAGGTTGCAGGAAGGGCTCCACTCAGAAACCCAGGCAATGGGGGCAGGGCTGGGGGCAGGGGAGACCTGAGAGAGCCACCCCAGCTCATGTGAGGGTGGCAGGACCTCCTTTTCTCTCTCCAAGGTGGTTCTCCCTCATGCATGGGGGACGGGGACTGTCGGGGTGCAGGGGAGGGTCCCATTTCAGTTGTGTCCTCACTACTGAGAGCAGAGGCCAGTTCGGCCGTCAGCTCCGGAGGCGCACACTTCCTTGGCCAGCAGGCTCCCTCCCGGTGGGCCTGCTCTGGGCTCTTCTTTGAGTGCTGCCTCCATCCCTGACAGCTAGCTCCTGGGCTGCCAGCCAAGGGGCCTGGCCTCGGAGAGGTCCCCTCCTAAACGGCTGGGCTTGTGATGGACTGGCTGGGGACTGTCCAGGCCAGCACTCTCCTACACCTGGACCGCCAGGCTCGGGGAGGTGAGGACCCCAGAGCACGGCACCAAGTGGCAGGGCAGATTCTGGGTCCGGGCATGGCAGCCCTGCAAGCTCGTTCCACGGGTCCCAGGGCCCCAGGGAGCTAGGCTTTGCCCAGCAACGCCAGGGCAGCCCTGGGCGATGAGACAACCTCCGACTACAATGCTGCGGTCTTTGTGGGGCTGTGACTAGGGGAGAGACCCCTGCTTCTTTGCCATCCAGCCCTGTGGCCCGGAATGGAACCCTTCAGATAAACTATCCTTCGCAAGGAATACTGCGAGGAGCGGAACTGCCCCAGGGCCGCCCCTCTCAGTGCCATCCGGTCCGCGAAATCTCAAACCGTCCGTGTTGCAGGGGCCCCCACCTCTGATCCCGCTCCCTGCAGCCGCGGGTGGAGGCAAGGTGGCGGTGCGCCTAGTCTCGGGCCGAGCGGGAGGGTTAAGCCCGAAGGAAGTGGGGGCCCTCTGTCCGGCAGGGGACGGACCAGACCAACCACGGGCTCCAGCCGCGAGCTCCGCGACTCCGCAGGAAAACCGCGGCGGGTCCTGCGCACGCGCGCCGCTTGAGTGGATCCGCTTTGTTCCAGCGCTACCTGCGGCTCCATTCACCTCCTCCGCCCCGCCCGACAGCGAGCGGCTACAGCTGGCACGCGAAGACCCCGCCCATTCCCGCTCGGGGTGGAACTGGCGGCGAGCCCCGCCCCCCACCCCCACACGGTTCTTCTGCCGCGATTGGTTCTTCTGCATGGGCACTCCCGCCTACCGCGAAATTTGATTGGTGCTCTGGGAAAGAGGTAGGAGAAAGAGAGCCGACTGTGGAGGAGCGCTCCTCCGCCCTTCTGTCCGTGTGGAAAAGTCACGTGGAGCTTCACTCCGCGCCTGTCACCACCCCGCTTGGAAAGCTGTCTTAAAGGGCTCGGTCTCTCTTTCCAAGGCTGGCCCTTTCCAGGATTTCTCCACCCCTGCCCACCGTGGGTGGTGCGGGCCTGAGCCGTCCTACTCCTCCAGTCGCCTAGGTGCTGATTTCCGATCAGGCTTGGCGGGGTGAGACCTCTCTCAGGTCTCGGAGCCTGTAGCCGTCACGGGCACTACGCAGTCACCTAAAACAGTGACCGCCTAAGCACAGTGGTTGGCACGTAGTAGGCGGTCAGTTTCTTTTTGTTGAATGAACACGCTGAGAAAATGAATGAGTGGGGTTGGCCGACAGGAGGAGGAGAGATGGGCTCAGCGTGACTGCCCTGTCCCCGGGGAACTCTGCTTCTGTTAATGTGGGGAGGGGATGCCAGACTCAGAACGCCCCCTGTAGCGCCCGGTAGAGTTGGGCGCGCGGGTTATAGGGGACGCGGGAGGGCGTCTTGGCTGGGCTCTCTAGGCGGGTCATAGCCAGTTCCGGGCTAGGCGAGACCGCGGCGGGCTAGGGGAGTCGGGACGAGGGCCAGGGCAAACGGGGTCGGGAGCGCGCACTCGTACCCCGTGGGGAGGGGCGGCGGAGGCGCGGCTCCTTTAAGCCTGGGCGCCGGCCCCGCGGCCCCGCCCCCCGGAGGACGCCTCAGCGCGCGGCCGCCCGAGCCGCCGTTTAATTGGGGCTGTCAGGCCGCGGCGCGCGCGGAGGGCCGGGCGGGACGGAGGCCGGGAGGCCGGGGCGGCGGGTACGCAGCTCGGCGGGAGGCGGGCGCCCGGAGACGCGGCTGGGGCCCGCGCGGCCGGGGCGCCGTCCCTGGGCAGGGCTGCCCGGCCCCGGCCCCGGGCCACCCGCGCTCCCCATGAAAAACCAGCTCCGCGGCCCCCCAGCGCGGGCGCACATGTCGGCCTCGGGGACGTCGGCGGCTGGGGACACCGGGGCGGGGTCGGAACCCGGTGCGGGGTCCGGCGCGGGCACCGGGGCAGGCGCGACAACGGGTGCGGGGGCCATGCCGTGCAAGAGCGCCGAGTGGCTGCAGGAGGAGCTGGAAGCGCGGGGCGGTGCGTCCCTGCTGCTGCTCGACTGCCGGCCGCATGAGCTCTTCGAGTCGTCGCACATCGAGACGGCCATCAACCTGGCCATCCCGGGTCTCATGCTGCGCCGCCTGCGCAAGGGCAACCTGCCCATCCGCTCCATCATCCCTAACCACGCCGACAAGGAGCGCTTCGCCACGCGCTGCAAGGCGGCCACCGTGCTGCTCTACGACGAGGCCACGGCCGAGTGGCAACCAGAGCCCGGCGCTCCCGCCTCGGTGCTTGGCCTGCTCCTGCAAAAGCTGCGCGACGATGGCTGCCAGGCCTACTACCTCCAAGGTACGGGCAGCACCGAGACCCTTGTCCGGGATTAGGGATCTCCCGCGGCTCCCTGACGCCCCCGCCGGAGGCCGCTTTCTCTCCAAGCGCTCAGCCTGTTCGCTCAGCCTGTTCCTCAGGCGCCACGTCGCCCCCGACCCCATCCGCCCCTCCCGGGAGCCCTGCCCCCGCGGTTTAGCCTTTGGGGGTCCTCCTCAGCACCCCTTTCTGGGTATGATTCCAGAGGGCTGAACAAACTTTTCCCCGCCCGGGCTTTCCTTTTTAACTGTTGCTGGCGCCGTGGCAGCGCCCAGCTTCCTGCTGAGCCCAGCAGGGGAGGGAGGGGCCCCTCCTGGGACCCCCGCAAAGGCGGCAGGGCAGCCACGTCCAGCTCCTCTAGCCTGGAATGCATGTCCCTGAAAGTCCAGGGCTCAGACAGGAGCCTTTCTCAGCACCACCCCCGCCTCCAGGGCATAGGGACCCTTTGGGTTGGGGGAGGCTGAGCATTCCCGCATGTATCTCCCCGGTTGGGGAGGTTGGGGATCACCGTCTCTTGGGAGGCATCCGGGCCGGGGCTGTGAGTAGTGTCCCTTGCCCCAGCTCTGATTTACCGGGGCCCCCAGTCCCCAGCCTACTGCCCAGAGCTTGCAGAAGGGGGAGGCAGCACTGGGGGGCGAGTGGCTGCAGCCGGTGTTTCCAATTAACATTCCAAAATGGCCTCTCGCTGGCAGCGGGCGGGCTGGCGGGCAGGCCGAGGGGAGGGGAGGGGAGGCCTGCGGCACCCTCGGGCGCAGGGCCCATGCCTCCCTGCAAGGCGTTCCCCATTTCTTGTCCCTGTAGAGCCCTCAGTGGCCCTTCCTCTCCGTGAGTCCAAGGCTTATGGGGGGTGTCTTGTGTTCTAAGTGGGGGGATTCTGGAGAGGTGAAGCTGAGACCTCTTTTATGAACCTGCCCCTGCTGGGGGATAGGACTAGCCAGTACTGTCACAGTATTTGCCCTGACTGTGGTTGGGGGTGGGGGACAAGCTCTGGACTCCCAATCCAGAGGCCAGGCCATCTCTGCCTCTGACCCAGACACCGCTCTGGCCTCGGCAGTCCCATCTGTAAGAGACGTTTGCAAGCCCACCGGTGCTGGCTGGAGATGGGACTGTCTGTCCTCCATCACTGAGCCATTACTGGGCGCCCGTGGGTGCCAGGTGCACATAGGAGCTGCAGAAGAGGGATAAGCCGGAGCCTGTCCTCAGGTGCCCTAAGGGTGGCAGTACGGCTGGGCCCTGAAGCTTCACGAGCAATGATGTGGAGCTCAGGCACATTATTTCACCTCCTGGGGCCTCAGTTTTCTCATCTGCGAAGTGGGTCATGGGCTAGATGAGGAGAAAACTGGAGAAGGTACATGTGTAACGTACTTGGTGTGGCCCCTGTTGGGTGTTATGGTGCTTGACACGCGGACCTGTGGTCATCGCTGGTCTTGGGCAGCCCATTCGGGCTCGGGGCATTGGCTGGGGGCATCGGCAGTCCCTCACCCAGGCCCTGTCTTGCTCCGGCCACAGGTGGTTTCAACAAGTTCCAGACAGAGTACTCAGAGCACTGCGAGACCAACGTGGACAGCTCGTCCTCACCAAGCAGCTCGCCGCCCACCTCCGTGCTGGGCCTTGGGGGCCTGCGCATCAGCTCCGACTGCTCGGACGGCGAGTCGGACCGGGAGCTGCCCAGCAGTGCCACCGAGTCCGACGGCAGCCCCGTGCCGTCCAGCCAGCCGGCCTTCCCCGTCCAGATCCTGCCCTACCTCTACCTCGGCTGCGCCAAGGACTCCACTAACCTGGATGTGCTCGGCAAGTATGGCATCAAGTACATCCTCAACGTCACGCCCAACCTGCCGAACGCCTTTGAGCACGGCGGCGAGTTCACCTACAAGCAGATCCCCATCTCGGACCACTGGAGCCAGAACCTCTCCCAGTTCTTCCCTGAGGCCATCAGCTTCATCGGTAGGTGTTGCCGCGCTACGCTCGGGGCAGGGTGGGCGGGCGGGCGCGTCAAGGTGTGTACGGGACTCTGGGTGTCGCCCGTGCCTGACTGGGTACCTCTGGGCCTGTCGAGGCCTGTGAGTGCCCTGCATGTGCCAACATGTGCCCATGGGTGTACCCATCCCTGCTGTGAGTCACCGAGGCCCGCAGGGTCTAAGCAGCCAGTCCCCTGCATCCTGGGCACCTCCTCGCCCCTGCCGTCTGGCCTGGGTTTTTCTGGCTCTGCTGTTTGGGGCTGAGTGAGCTGGAACATCCCAGCTCCCAGGCCTCCCACGGGTCTCGCTGGCTCTGCGTCACGCCTCAGCACACGTGTCTCTCCAGGATGGGGCTGTCACGGTGCCTGTTTGGGCTTTACTGTGTACCTGAGGGGGCTGGAGGGTGGCCTGCAGCCAAAGGCCTACTGAAAACAGGCAGCTGTTGGAATGAGGGGGCCCCCGCATGCCTGGTGGGGCCCCAGATGGTCCCCGCCGCTGGCGGGGCCTGCTTGGCGTATAGGCGGTGCAGAGAGACGGGGGGCGCTGAGGAGGGCCTCCCCCAGAGCAGAGAGCTCTGCTTGCTGGCTCGGAGCCCTCTGGGCCCCTCCATCCCCGCCTCAGCTGACTCGGGCTAGTCTCCGATCCCCCTCCCTGCTTCCTCCTCCGCCAGCTGGGAGGCCCCCAGTCTGCGTGCAGGTCACCGTCCCTGGTCTCCCCTCTCGCCCAGGGTGTTGGGAAGGGACATAGGGTGAACGGAAACCCTAGGTTCTTTGAGCCTGGTGACCCAGTGTTTCTGCCTCCAGCCTCCGACAGCAGGGAGACAGTGGCCAGGGCAGAGCCTCCTGCTGGCGGCCCTGCCTGGTGGAGGGCGTTTCGGTGTCAGCTGGGCAGGGCTAGCTTTAATAACAGGAAGTGGGAGGCTTCCCCGCCTCGTCCGTCCGCTTGCTGGGAACCAAAACTAGGTGCCTGGCTGGGAGGGGGGAGGAAGGAAGCTGAGGCGTGGCGGGGAGGGGCTGAGGCCGGGGCAGCCCGGAGCTTCCCAACTCTGGCCCGCCGGGCTGTGGTGCTGCCTTAGCACCCACACTGTCCCCCAGTGAGGGGGGAAGGGAGGGGGGTCCCGGATTCCCCAGGGCTGAGCCTGGCTTGTAGATGCCTTTATCCTTCTTGAAGGCCTTTCTGCATCTGGGGAGGGGGCAGAACAGGGTGAGATGGTGGGGGAAACGCTAGTCCCCATTTGACAAGTGAAGGACTTGAGGCCCAAGCATCATAGGATGCAGTGGGACCAGATCCAACCCCAGCCCCCCCCACGGCTCAGCCACACCCTGAGAGGGCTAAAAATAAAGGCAGCGGAAGCGGTTTCACTCTGGATCACTCCGGAGTGGGTTTGGGGGCTAGGTGTTGCCTGCATACTGGCGTGTCGCCACCGGAGGCTCGGCTCCACCGCCCCTCCTGCCCCAGGTCTCAAGGTCAGACCGCACGGAACGTCTGCCTTCCCCTGCTGGCCTTGCCCCCAGTTAGTCCCTGAGCCTGGACTAAGCCCTGACTGCATGCCAAGTCCTGTGCACCCTCCAGCAGGGTGCAGGAGGAGCTCTGCCAGGCGCAGGCAGGGAGCACCAGAGGAGGGACCGTCTGAGAACCCGTGGGCCGGAGCGTAGGAGTGCACCGATTGAGTGCCAGCTGTGTGCCTGGCTCCCAGTAGGCTCACAGGCAGGGAGGTGGGGACCCAGAGGGCACAGGGCTGCCTCTTCCTAATCTGTTTCCCTGGCACAGCTGTGGCACAGAGAGGGGCTGCTGTCCCAGGGTCCAGGGAAGGGGAGGTGACAAGACTGAGTGGTTCTGTGGCTCGACCAGTGTTGCTGAGCCCTGCTGTGTGGGAGGCAGGGGTCTGAGACTGGCTGGGGGCTGGTGTGGGGGGGGGGGCAGCGCTTGGGTCAGCCTACAGGCCTGCTGCGGGGGAGCTAGTGAGTCGGGTGCATGGTCCCCTTAAGCCAACTCTCCTTGCGACAGACCTGGCATGGCCCTCGTCCCAGGGCCCGGCCGTGCAGGAGCAGGGCTTATGCACTGAGGCTACAGTGCACGGCCGCACATGGGCTGGGCCCTGCTCCCTCCCGGGGCTGGGGGTGCCCATGGGGCACCCCGGGAGGACAAGCTCAGCCCCCACCCCCTCCCATCGTGAGCCAGCTGTGGCAGGGCTGTGACCTAGGAGGACTGCTGTGTGGCCTTGGGCTTGTCACTGCCTCCCTTTCCGTTCCCTCATTTCCAGCAGTAGCTTGTTAGTTGTGGTGCAGGGGAGCTGGGAGGGGGCAGGGGAGCTGGGAGGGGGCAGGGGAGCTGGGAGGGGGCAGGGGCCGCTCGCAGCTCCCTTGCGCACACCACTGTAGCAGCATTAGGACTGGCAGGGGTCCTGACCAGAGCTCTGCGAATAGAGGGCCCGCCTACGGGTGAGCAACTTGAGGCACAGGGATGTCCAGTGACGGCGCTAACGCGTGGTCTCCACTGTTGTGCTCTTGACCTCTGCCCCGGCTGTGGTCCTACCCGCGGGGGACGTCACCAGGTCTCTCAAGAGTCAGGCAGCACCAGCCAGGGACCCTGCCACGCCTGTGCCCCAGCCCTGCCTGTGGCTCCTCAGGAGGCACCCCTTGACCCATGCCTGTGTGTTGCAGACGAGGCGCGCTCCAAGAAGTGCGGTGTCCTGGTGCACTGCCTGGCGGGCATCAGCCGCTCGGTGACGGTCACCGTGGCCTACCTGATGCAGAAGATGAACCTGTCACTCAATGACGCCTACGACTTTGTCAAGAGGAAAAAGTCCAACATCTCACCCAACTTCAACTTTATGGGGCAGCTGCTGGATTTTGAGCGGACGCTGGGGCTGAGCAGCCCGTGTGACAACCGCACCCCCAGCGAGCAGCTCTACTTCTCCACGCCCACCAGCCACAGCCTGTTCCCACTCAACACCCTGGAGTCCACGTGAGGCCAGGGGCACCGGTGGGCAGGGGCTGGGCCCCCACAGGGAGCCTGAGGCACCCGGACATCGCCTGTGCCAGGGGCCCAGGCCGACAGGCGGCTGCGCTGCCTCACGGCCCCGGGGGGCGGAGCCTGCGGACTGGAGAGGCAGGTCCGGGCTGGGGGGGTCAGAGGGCCTCGTCCCGCCCCCAGGACCCTCCTTCCTGCTGAAGGCCCGGCCAGTTCGGCATTTTTTAAAAGACGTCCATGGACCCGTGTTTACTTTTTCCTTTTGGCAGGTGAATCACACTCCCTGGAGCACAGACGGTGGTCACGGTCTTCTCGGTAGTTTTTTTTTTTTTAATGGAAAGTGTTACTTTCAGGCTACATGCAACAGTGGATTGTATAAACCAGTATTTCATCCCTTTCTTGATCCTGCGAGAGAGAGAAGTATTCTCAGTTTTCTTTTTCGAAAAGCAATTAGTGTTGGGGTTTTTTTGTTTGTTTGTTTCCCTTTTTTTTTTTTTTCTTTTTTTCTTAATGGAAAAGACAAACCCGGTGTTGATCTTGACCAAATGCGTTTTGCACATGTGTGAAGCCTCTGTCTCTGGTGCAGTCCCTTCCGGAAGGCGTGGCTCGCTGCTGCTCACTCCTCACGGGCGCCCAGGCGTGCCCACCGCTCCCAGCCGCCCGGCCGGGCCCTGCGTGGCCCTGCGTTGGCCGGCCGTGGTGACAGCCGCAGGCTGTGTGGGCCAGGCGGGACAGGCGGTCTGTGCGTTCTGCGCCGTCCCTGACCGCCCCTCCGGCGGCCCCTGCAGACTCCCCCGGGCAGGAGTCGGGAGGCCCTGTGGCCGTCCAGCTGGCGGAGGGGCTGCAGGGGACTGACTGTCAGGCAGCAGCATCGCCCCCGGGGCTAGGCCCGTGGGGGCGCCTGGGTCCCGGGCCCTTTTCTACACATACCCACTCCTTCTGTCTCCTCTCTGTTTGTGACTGAGAGTGGAGGCCCAGTGGCCGAGGGAAGCTTGGGGTGGGGGCGCAGCCCTGCCTCCTGAGTGTCTGCCCCTCGCCCTGGCTGTTGCTGTGGTTCCGCGGCCACTCCCAGCCCCCTCGTCCCAGTGGAAGCCTGTCCAGTGCTCCTGTCGCCCAAGCCTTCTACCGCCAGGAACCTCGCTCCCGTTGCAGTCCAGTCCTGGGGCAGGCGCAGCAGGGCGGGGCCGGACAAGCGAGAGGGTGTGAGGCCTGACCCCACGTCCCCAGCATCTGCAGAACAAAGCCACGGATTCCGTTAGCCTCCTCCAGTTTTGTTCCTCGGCGACCCCCGGCTCTACCAGGTGTCAGGACCGCGTGGGGACCGGGCGGGGCGCGGCCGGCCGGGTCCCTGAGCGAGCCGGCGCGCGGCACTGCTGCATCTTACCTCACGGGGTTGTTTTCAGGGATTCTTCAAGGCAGCGGACCCACGTCTTGCCACATTTGAGAAATTGACAAAAGCTTCCGTGCTGTACATGGTTCTCTTTCTCTCTCTTTTTTACTTTAAAAAAAAAAACAAAACACAAAACCCAGAAAGACGCATCTGCTTTGTGTAAATGAGAGTATGCCAAGAGGGTGGCCAGTTTTGCTTTATGATCTTATGAAGGAAAATTTGTGACCCTACGTATATATATACATACACACATATATATATCCCGAACCAGCAACGGGACTTTGTTTATATTGCAAATAAATATTATTTTTTCTTTAAAAGTGAGTCATTGTGTCTGACAAGGGCCAGGGACCAAAGGACACTGCGGCCGGCATCCCAGCACCTGTCCCACGTGAGGCGGTGGCGAGGGCCCACGGGCACTTGCTTTGAGACCGGCCAGAAGTGCCCGCAGCCGGAAGGCGCCGCCGCGCCCCTTGGAGAAGCTGGGTGTGGGCACCCCTGGCCCTCGGGCTCTGGCAGGCCCAGCACTGGCTCCCTCTGTGGGCTTTGCTGATGTGTGGACAGAAGGAGCTCGGAGAGATTCTGTGGACCAAGGACCGGAGCCAAGCCTCAGAGTCACCGGAGGCTGCTGCTTGGATGCCGCCCGCTCGGGCCCAGGCTGCTGCCGCGCCCGGTCCCCCCAGCCCCGGGGCCTGACCTTTGCCTCGCTGCTCGTGTGCGGGGATGGAGGGGCCTACTTACCACCCTCCCCCGCCCGCGGCCCCTGGGCCACCAGTGGGACATGAAACCTGGTCAGGGACGGGTCAGCCTGCATCGCTCCTTTGGAGCAAGGGGGCCCCGCCAGGCTCCTCAGCCCCCTGAGCCCGCCTCCGTCTCTGTCCAGTGGGTCGGCCGCACCCACCGACCCCGCTGTCAGCGCTCGCCTTCCGGCCGGCCCGGGCCTCCCAGGGCAGCTGGCGCCCATGCAGCCCTCTGGGTCCCGGCCAGCCCTGGAGGGGCAGGGAGCAGGGAAGGGGCCTGGGGGCGCAAGGCCTCCAGAGGGCGGCAGCCCTGTGTCACAGACGGGGGCTTGGAGGCTTCCGAGGGGCTTTCGGCTCCTTCATCTGTAGTTGGATTGGGTGACCCCAGTCAGGGACTAGAAGGTGTGGGTGCTGACTCAGTTTCCCCGTCTCTGCCTCTTCCATGACTTGATCCTTTCCTGGGGCCAGCACTGGACTGGCCCTGGAGTGGGAGGTGGTCAGCAGGCAGGGCTGGAAGGGCGAGGGCCACTCAGCCCCTTTCCCAGGACCTTCCCGCTGAGCTACCCAGGCCCTGCCTTCTCTGTTCCTGCCCCGGCTCTGCCTGGAGTGACCGGGCCCAGACCAGCCACACCTCCGAGCACGGGAGGAGGACAGGGGAGGCGCTGTAAGCACGGCCCCTGGGTCTGAGTGCCAGCCCCGCGGCCACCCACTCCTCGCCCCTCCTGTTCGGGGGCGGGGCGGGGTTGCTGTGCCCCACAGGCCTGGGGGGTGGCTTGCAGCGTTGGCAAAGGGGCCGGGACCACTTTTGCTCTTGGGCTTCCTCAGGGCCCTGGTCCTTCTGTGCCAGGGGCAGGCAAGGGAGTGGGAGGCTGGGCCGGCAGAGACTGGGCCTTTGTTCCCTCCACTGCCCTCAGCCAGGGCTGGGGAAGCCCTCGGGCGCCGGCGGGGGCTGGGCCTGGGCAGGCTGAGTAAGTGCCTGGCGGTGCCAGTGTGCCCAAGCACGGGATGGAGGGAGGCCGCCCTCAGGAGCGGGGCCTCCCCCGCGGGGCCCTCGCCAGGCCAGGTGGCCTCTGACACACGGCGACTTCATCTGCAGAAATCTGCGCCTCGGCCCCTGCTTCACTGGGGCTCTGTCAGGTGGGAACAGCGGGCCAGGTGACAGCGGGGTGACTCGCTCTGAGACCTCGGGCTAGGCCACGCCTACTCTGGGCTGCTGTTCTCTCCCTGGCGCCCAGCTCCGCGCCTTCGGGGTCCCTCAGCTCCAGCTTGCGGTCAGCTAGGCGCTCGGACCCCACCTCTTCCGGCTCTGCTGTCCCCTCCATGGGTCCTGTGCAGCTCTCGCCACCTTTGGCTGAGGCCACAGCCATTTCTGGCGCCGGCCAGCCCGGCCCGGGAGTGGGCGCCCGCCCGAGGGGAGCTCAGTGACGTCATGCTAGGTGGCAGGGTGGTGGGGCCCCTCCCTTGTCCTCTGATAAATGAATCAGGTGCAACAGCAGCAGTGACTAAGCCAGACACAAGAAAGGGCTTGCAGCACCTCGGAGCGGTCACCTTGCAGGAGGTGACGAGGAGACCACAAACGATGTGAACATTTCCTGAGGGCGGGTCTGCCCGGGGCCTGGTGGGGGCAGTCCTCAGGAGAGCCGCCACCTCCGCGGCCCCTCCCCGCAGTGCAAACACAGTCATCCTCCTGAATGGGCAGGCGGGGGCGGACGCCGGGCCCCTTCCGGCAGCTGCCGCAGCCGGGCACTCTCAGGCCTGCCTCGACCCTGTCTGCGCTGGGGCTGCCCTCGGTGTCCAAACGGATGTGCGGGCAGCGGCAACCCATACATCCAGCCCTTCAGCGAAGCCAGAGAGCCAATGAGGAGCCAGGTGTGTCTGGAAGGAGGCTGCTACCGTGGCAACTTCTGGGCACCCCAAGAGCCTGGGTCGCGTGAGAGGTGTCTGGTCTGACCTCTGACACATTTACCCTGCTTGTTCTGGGCCTCAGCTGGCCATAGCCCTCTCACCTCCTCCCGGAGGCCTCCTAGATCATCCCGCCCGCCTCCCAGTACCCCGCAGGCCTGAGGGTCCGGGGTTGGGGGAGGTTCAGAAGCCTCCTGCCCCCCCCCCAACCCGAGCAGGTGGGGAGAGCGAGGTGCAGATGGGTGTCACGGGGTGAGACAAGGTGGAGCGAGGCTTCCCCACATCCTGCCCCTTCTGTCGGGCCGGGGGCCTCTGCCTCAGGTCCTGGGAGGGAGCAGAGCCACACGCGTGCACACGTGCCTGCACCCGCCCACACGGCCCCTCGTTTCTGAGACAGAACAAGCCCCAGCAGGTCCCCCCCGGGGATGGAGGAGCCGCCTGCCTTCTATTCCAGCCTCCTGTCACTGGGGCACGGCCTGAGCGAGGCCGCCTCCTCCCAGGCTCGGCCGCGAGGCCAATACTACCACGCTCCGGGGGGACACGGGATGCAGTCCCATCGCCTCTGGCTGGGCCGGGGGAGCCCCGACAGGCAACACAGACGCCAGCCGCTGCTGCTGGCACTTCGCTCCGGCAGCCGGCCCGGCCCCGGGGCTGCCCGCCGCATGCCTGCAGGGGCGGTGCCTGTGCGTCCCCCTCCTCAGACCCGGGCCCTGCCACCCCGGCTGCAGCCCCCTCTCCGGGGCCGGGCGGATTGGGCAGAGCAGGGTTGTCGTCCAGGGCACAGGGCAAGACAGGGCTGGCCAGGGCTGGCGGTCGCCGAAACACCCCCTGCAGCCAAGTAGAGAACAGCCTGAGGGGCAAGTGCAGGACCGGGGACAGTGTGGAGGCCGGATGGTGCCTCCAGGTGGACGATGGGCGCTGGGCCGCTGTGGCCCGGGGGCGGGGCGGGCGGCGGCGAGAGGAGGACCAGCAGGGCCGGAGCCCCTGGCAGGCGGGGCTCATGGTGTGAACAGAGGGTGAACATGGCAGCACCCTGGCCACAGGAGAGGGAGACCCACGCCCCCGCCCCGCCCCCGTGGACTGCGCATCCGTGTGCCGGTCACCCGGAGAGCAGCTGGGGCCACCGCGGTCCCGCCTCCTCCCGGAGGCCCTCTCCCAGGACAGCACAGGCCTGGCAGCCGCTCTCCGGGCCCCAGTCCACCGGGCAGCGCAGTGGGGCGGGAGCCGCGGCTCCAACAGGAGGCAGCAGGGTGGAGCCCAGGCCTGGGGAGTGGGAGGGCTGCTGATGCCAATTTAACCCTGACCGGCCCCACACCCCGCTCGTGAGCTTGGACGAGCCTCCTCCCCCATCCAGCCCTCAGGTTCCCCTTTGGCAAAGGCAAGAAACAAGAGCAATGGCCCTCCGACTTGGCCCGGCTCTGTCCCGAGGGCTGGACAGCCTGCCCCAGGAGCCAGGGCCAGCCAAGGCAGGGGAGGCAGGGGTCCAGGGCTGGGACCTGGCCCCTTGGGGGCACTGGTCCTCGCATCCCCCTGAGCAGGGAACTCCCTGCAGGGGCCCTTGGCCCTGAGGCTCAGAAAAATTCAGCCCTGACAAGCCAGGGGGCCCCAGGTGAGCCCGGGCTCTGGTCACAAGGGCACGGGCCACTCTCTTTGCTGCTGGCCCATGTCCAGGATGGTTTGAGCATGAGTCCGAGGTCTGCCACTGGGACCGCCAGGCAGGGCGGGCCTCGGTGTGGGTCTGCTCCCTCCTGCTCTGTGTCGGCACCCTGAGCCCCTCCTCACCCGCCCCCGGAATCCCCCGCCCTGCCCATCCTGGCCCCCCACACCCAGGTGAGCCAGAACTGGGCTGGCTGGGGGCTGCTGCCCTTCTCTTGCACAGGGAGCCTAGCTCAGGGCAGAGGATGGGGCTCGCGGTTGGGGAGTGGCCGCAGCGAAGGCCAGGTCACACTGTCCTCAGGCCCCAGAGCCAGGCCCCGGAAGCCCTCTCCCCTGCCTTCGGAGGAAGGCGCTGCATCATCCTGAAGAGCAGTAAAGCGGGGAAGGGTCAGGGCTGGGGCCCCTGCCCTCAACTCACTGCCCCGGCCTGAGAGGCCAGTGGAGGGTGGCTCTGGGCCTTGGAGCCTGTGACTCCTCCCAGTCCTGACACCGGCTGGGCCCCCTCCCCAGGAAAGCAGCGTCTGGAGGGAGGGAGCTACAGCCCCCTTTTGTGAAGGGACTGGGCTGCCCCCCTGGACTGGATGGGGAGGCAGAGAGCCGGCAGCCGCTGGGGGTAGGGGGTTGGGCAAGAGTGTCGGGTCAGGGTCCTGGAGCACGAGGGCTGGAGGGGCAGAGACGCAGGGACACCCGCTCCAACAGGTAAGGAGCTCTGGGAGGCCCCCCAGAGGAGGGGGCGTCTTTCAGCGGAGACCCTCCCGCCATCCCTGCCTCCAGGCCTTTGCACAAGCTATTGTCTCCCCTGGAATTCTCCGCATCACCTGCCCCTCCTGCATGTGGCTGCCTCTATTGAGCTCAAATGCCTCTTCCTCCAGGAAGCCTTCCCACCTCCTCCCCCAGCTGGGGCTTCTCTGCAAGCCCCATCCCCCGGGGCCTTGCTGGCCAGGGTGCCAGGTCCAGCTGGGCATCGCCAGCCCCTGGGCCCCTGTCTGGGCCACCTCTGGGCACGCCAGGCCTGTGACCTGTGCATGTGGATGTGGTGTGAGTGCCCTAAACTACCTGCCCCGCGTGTGGCCTCACACATCCAGGTGTTGCTGATTCTGCACCTGCTCAGGCCTAGGTGGTGCCCAGGAGGGGGCGCCAGCCGCCGGCCCCCTGCCTGCGTCCCCCGCCTCTGTGCCCAGGGTGACCGCCTGCCTTCCCCTTGGGTTCCAGAGAAGGGTTTGGCAGCTCCTGTTTCTAAGTGTCAGCCACTGCTAAGTGGAGGGGTCTGAGGCCACGCTAATTGATTAATTAAGCCCTCTCGGTTAATTAGCTCCATCCCTTCAGGGGAAAAAAAGCTGGAGCTGGAGCCAGAGCCTCCTCGGGGCTGAGGGAGAGTAATTAGCCTGGGTCCGGCTGAGCCTGCTGCCAGGGTGGGGAGGGGGACGCGGAGCAGTGGAGGGGCGTGGGGAACAGCCGCAGGCACCGAGCCGCTGGACCGCTGGGCCGCCAGCATGGGGAGGAGGCAGCTTGAGACCGGCCGGGATGGGCCTCTTCTGGTGGCCCCTGCCCAGCCTTGCGGAGGGGGTGCGGGACACGTGGGAGTGAGGAGGGGAGACTGGGCCTGAGAGATGAAACGGCCTTGGCTGTGGAGACCCCGGACAGTGAGGGCCGCGAATGGCAAGCGGCACGAGAGCTTGGATTCTCTGGACGTGAGAGGCCGCGGCAGCTTGAAGCCGAGGAGGGGCCTAAGCAGGTTTGGGTTTTGGAAAGGCCTTAGGGGGCAGCTGCTCGGGAAGAAACGTTGGAGGGGTGGGAGCTAGCAAGGAGGGAGCTTCAGGTGTCTAGAGAGGACAGAGGTCCCTCGGGTGAGGGCACTTGCGGGAGGGGAGGCTAGCCTGGAGCCCAGCAAATGGCTTGTGCTGTGCAGCCAGGACCCACCCAGTTCCCTTTTCTGGGCCTCCCCCCGCCCCCCGCCCCTGTCTGCATGATGGGGGAAGTTTTCTGAGGCTCCAGCCTCAGGATGAGAGGGTCGCCGTGCCACCTGCTTGTTTCCTTGCCCCAGGACAAAGCACCTGCTTTACCCCCCAAGCTCCCCGGGTGCTGGGAGGCCCCGCCTCTGCAGTTCCCGCGTGTGTGAAGAACAGAGCCAGGCCCCCACAGGGGCCTCCCCATTCACGCTCTGCAGTTGCCTGAGGCCAGACTGGAGACTGGCGGGCTCAGGAGAGGGACGGAGCCCCGTGGCGGGTGCGTGCAGGCCTCCCCAGGAGGCTGGGCACTGGCCGGGGGCCGGGGCCGAGAACCCGGGCCACTCTGACCACAGCGGGCGGCGGGCAGGGCTGCAGCCTTGGCACGAAGCCTGCCCTGGGCTGGTCCTCCAGCTCCCTGAGTGGCTGCCCAAGTGGGAACAATGACCCTTTCATGTCACGCCTCCTCCAGTCACAGCAACTTTGGCGCCGCAGGACAAAGGGGCCGTTTCATCATTGTTGGGCTGGATCAACAGCCCGCCCGCCGGAGCCCCGCTGCCCCCACCCGGCCCAGGCCGGGCACAGAGGCCGCCTGCCCAGCCCGCCAGGGCCCGGCACCTCTCCCTGTCTGGCCAGGCCGCGTTTGTCCTAGAGACCCGCTTGGCCTGCTCACCTTTCCCTCTGGGCACAGTCCGAGCCGGTCTGCGCTGAGGACGCCAGCTCGGCCCCAGCCTCAGCCTCCCTGTCCCAGAAGGGCCAGGTGAGGCGGCCTCCAGGTTCCACTCCTGTCTGCTGCCCTGAGGAGTAAGGCTTTCCACTCTGCTCCTGCCCCAGCACAGCTGGCCCCCCTGAGAGGAGAGGTGGGGGCCCGGTCCCAGGGGTGGGGGAAGCAGGGGAGGCCCCTCAGCCCAGTCCTGCCCGGGCCCCTGCCTGGCCTCGGCTCCTGGCGGCCTTCTGTGGTATGAGCCGGCCCAAGGCCACCGTGGCTCACCCTCAGGTCGGCCCCGGCCCTCCATGAGCGCCTGGCTGCCCGGAGGCCAGTGGGCGGGGGCTCTGCCCAGACCGATGCCCACCCTGCACGCAGCCCCATGCCTGCTCCCTTTCGGTGGAGGGGCTCATGGTGGGGGCCCTGAGCCCCATGCTCCCTCCCGTGGCGATTCGGCCCGGGTGGGCTGGGGCTTTCCAAGAGGGAAGGAGTGGCCCCAGTCTGGGGACAAAGATAGAAACTGCGCCCCCTACAGTTGTGCCAGAGCAGGGTCAGGGAGGAGCCTGGAAATGTGCATGTCAGGGTGCAAGGAGCAGGGCTGTGGGCGGGGTGGGGGCATCCTGGCGGATGCCTACCGCCGGGGCCTGCGGGCAGCCTGAGGTGATGAATCACGCCCAGTGGAAGGCAAGTGGCTCCGCTGGCTGGGCCCCTCCCAGAGAGCTCGGCCAAGGACAAGGGCAAGGGGCTGGGGGTCGCTGCTAGGCACAGCTGCACAATGAACAGTCCCCGTGGCCAGCTCGGGAGAGCCCTGCCCTCTGGGCCTGGGTCAAGGATTCTGCTCAAGGAGGGCAGACGCTCTGCCCCGCTGGGCTCCTTTTTCTGGACCCCGAGAGTGGGCCGGACGGGGAGGGCAGGCTCCTGACGCTGGCGCATGGGAAAGCCAGGGGCTCCGCGGTCTTCCCACTTCACAGGTGAGAGCCCTGAGGCGCACGGGGTGAGGTGGGCAGTCAAAACCACAAGGCAGGTGAGCAGCAGGGCGGGGACTCAGCCCGTAGGAGGCGGAGAAGTGGAGGGGCCACTGGGACCTGCCCTTGGGGCGAGCCACCAGGGACCGAGCCACCCGCTGGCTGTTAGGTGTGGCTTCGGGGGACTGCGGCCCGCAGGCTGTGTCCCACCACTGCTGCCCCGCCCCCAACCGCCCTGCCCGGCAAGGCCCTGAGGCGCCGCGCCCACGCTGCCCATTGGCCCTGCCTCACTTCCTCTGACTCAGACCTAAGAGTCGCCCCTTCAGGGCACGGGAGCCTGGCACAGTTGGCAGGAAACACCCGGCCCAGGGCTCGCCAAGCCTGCCTGCCCTGCACCCCCTCTCCTGATCTCCCAGAAGCATGGGGTGGGGGTGCCGCTGGCCCCGTTGGAGGGCAGTGATTGGGCGAGCAGCTGGGGTGGGTACAGGAGCTCTCAGACACCCCCCAGCGCCCCGCTGGCCCTGGGATTCGGAGGGGTTCCTCCCGGACACACCTTCAGGCACCGCCCGAGCCTCCACGGCCACAGCTGGAGGACTGAGGGGGAGCAAATGCAGCCTCAAGGGTGGGGACACAGCCCAGTGGCCCTGAAGGTGGGTGGAGGAGCAGGGTTCTGAGCCACTCTGCCCTGGGGCCCGGCCTCGGGGGACAGAGGACAGGGAGCGGGGAAGGGGTCAAGCCCTGGAGGGCAGTGGTCTCAGGTGCCTCCCCTCTGGCAGGAGGCTCCGCAGGCTGAGATCCGGGACTGAGCTCTGGGCTGGGGGGGCATGGTCTGCCCCCAGGGGACTCCGCCTCCTGGGCTGAAGACTGCATGTGGGCTCTGCAGCCTCCTCTACCAGGTTCTCATTGTACCAAGTGTGGAAACCGAGGCCCACCCTGGCTGGGACAAGGGGCTGCCCAAACCCCAGCACTTGTCTGGAAATGGGGGTGCTTTTTCCCCAGCCAGCCCCAGCCCCAGCCCCAGGAAGGCTGAGGGACAGGCTGCCCCAAGGCCCCCCATGGACTCTGCCGTCTGTCCCCAGCCAGCTTCCTCCTCCTCCTCCGGCTGGCGCTGCCTCTTCTGTGGAGCTGTCCTGGCCCAAACTGTGTCCCTCCCTGCCCACCAGGGCTTCGAGGGCCCCCAGGAGGCCATGGGCCTTGAGGTCCACGCAAGCAAGTCCTCCCCCGCGGCAGAGTCTGGGGGCTCCCAGTCTGCCTTGCCCCAGACCCCGGGTATCACCACAGTTCCAGATACTTCCAGCATGGGGCAGCTTCTTCCTCCAGTAACTGCCTCACACCCCACCAAGGGCGTGGGACCCAGAGAAGCTTTCTGGAGGCCATTTGGCAACTTGAGTCAAAAGACATAAAAATATGCATGACCTTTAACCCCACAGTCCCATCCCTGGGAATCTGCCCTCAGGAAATCATCCCTTGAAGGAAAGCAGGCCGGTCAGCCAGGACCGAGGTGGAGGCACAGGGGCCAGGGGCCGAGGGGAGCCCGTCTCCCCTTCTGTGCTGCGCAGGGCCGCCGCCGCCCGGCCTTCACCCCTCCTCTGGCCCCCGTCCCACCCCCGGCACACGCTGCCGGCTGGTCACGGGATGTCCCAGTGGCCTGAGTCCTGCCTTCTAACGCGCCCCAATGACCTCCCCCAATGGAGCAGAACCCCTGCCCCCAGTCTCAGGATGGCTCATCCAGGGCCCTCCAGCTGGGGTGCGCGGGGCCTAGAAACCTCTGGGGGCTCCTCAGGCAGAGCCCTCTCAGGGCTGCAAGCAGGTGAGGCGCAGCGGGTCTGCAAGCTACGGGCAGAAAACTGTCCTTCCGAAGCTGCCCTGCTCATGCCCAGGGTGAGGGTGTCAGGGCGCCACACCTAGAGGCAGGACCTGGGCCTGTGCCCCAGAAACCACCGGCCCCTGGCTCCTACCAGTCCCCGAAGCTGGTGTCCAGCCTCTCCAGTGGAACTGTCTGCTCCCACAGGAGGCAGCCCTCTGGTCATGCCCACCCACGGCTGGGACCTGTGTCCCCCATCAGTGGCCCTTCCCTGTCCTCCCTCTCTCCTCTCCAAGCCCCCTCCTCCAGGGAGTCTGCTCAGATTTCAACCCCTGTCACCCCCACCTTCCGAGTGAGCTGAGGTCATTGGAGGCCTCTGCCCTCCCCCCGGCCCCCCCCCTTGTCCTGACAGGGCGGGGGAGGGGCAGGCTCTGCTCTCCAGTGCTGTCTTACGGAGTGCTGGAGGAGGTGGGGAACTGAGGCCCCTCTCCGCGCGGGCCAGGGGGCACCGTGACAGCGTGCCCCACACCCCACGGGAGCCACAGGACATTCCTCCGCCGCTCAGCAGCATTAGCCTGGGATGCCCGGACTTGGGCAAGGCCTGCCTCCTCCCTACCCATCCGGGCCCTGGGAAGGTGAGGGCTGGGCAGCCCTCAGGGGGCTGCTTGTCCCTCCCCCGCCTGCAGGCTCTGCTGCCGGCTTTCCAACCAGAGGGCAGCGGACCCTCCTGCCGGTGTGCTCCACGTGAGGCCAGGAATCAGAAACACAAGCCGCCAGCCAAGGAGCGACCGATCGCCAGTCCGCCAGCACCACAGGCTGCGTCAGGAAGCCAAGGCGTCCCTGCCTCCCAGGAGCTCACACGCCGTCCGAGTCACAGATCCGCCGTCCGGCGCGCCAGGCTCTGTCCCAGCATGCGGCACCTGATTTCCCCCTCCTGGGATGGGATTGTCCTCCCCATCTTTGGGGCGATAGAACAGGGGCTTGCGGTGCGGGGGGGGGGGGGGGGTGGTCAAGGCCCAGAGCCATGCAGCTGTGCTGTGGCCCGGCAGGCGGCAGGGTGGAGCCCCGGGAGTCATGAGAGCGGGCTGCAGGCGCGGGCGGAGGACCCCGCTGGCACCCACAGCACCCACCTCCTGAGGGCACTGCAGCAGGTGCCGGGGAATTTTCTGCTCTGGCTTCTCCCAGCCACGCAGCCGCTGCCGTGGCCTTGGGATGTGGCTGGAATTCCAAAGCAGAGCTGCAGAGCCCACTTGCCCAGCGCCTCCGGGCTCCAGGCCAGGCCGCGCGCCTCTCGCTCGGCAAGAGCTCCAACCTCAGGGGCCCCACAGGGAGAGAAGGGCTTCTGCTACAGCCCCGTCCTGGAGAGTGGTGCTCAGGGCCAGGGCTCACCCACCTGGGTCCAGAGCCGCACGGGTGTGCCCGGCGTCCCGTGGGCTCAGCTGCCCTGAGAGGCGTCACAGAAAGCCCTGTGCATACAGACCGCCTCTGCTGAGGGTCCCAGGGCCCTCCGAGTGTGTGCAGAGCAAGTCCTCGTGGTGGGCCAGTGCCCGAAGTACAGGGCAGCCGGGCTGAGCCCCAGCTCCGCCGCCCACCACTCTGTGACTAGGGGCGTGTGGCTCGCCCCGCAAAGCCCAAGATTCCCCTCTAGGAAAACAGACAACGTCAAGGCAGGACCTCAGAGGATCACATCGCACGGCAGGACGGGGCGGCCTCTTAATGGGAGCCCCCACTCTGGTGCGGCTTGGCTCTCCTCAGCCCCACAGCACGCGTCTTGTAGGCTCCGTCTCACCGCATCCTCGCCAAAATCCCACCTGACAGGCGTCAGTCTCCTGTGTTTCAGATAAGAAACCGAGGCTCGGCGAGGCCGACCCCCTGTCCTCCCTGTCCTCTGGCAGACCGACGGCAGCAGGGATGTGGGCAGCGCTGCCCTGAGCAGCCAGGGTTGGGGCAGCAGCCGGGACCTGCCCAGGCCCTGGGAACAGGGAAGGGCAGGCCCAGCAGGGCAGGCGCCGGCCGGCCTGCTGGGGGTGCAGGGGGTCTGCTCCTGCACTACCTCCGGGGCTGCTGGGCAGGGGGGCGGGCAGGCAGGGGCTGAGGTGCCCGGTCTGCCCCCCCGCCCCTGCTGTCCGGGCTCCCAGGAGACCCTGGTCCTCACACTCCTTTGTGCCGCTCGGCGAGGCCAGGCCCAGTGCAGGCACAGTCAGCCAGAGCCCAGCTGCCCTCCGCCCCCGCCTCACCCCCCACGTGCCCGCTCAGCCGAGGAGGACCAACTGCTTCTCTCTGGCCTGTGCAGCGGAGCTGACCACGCTCTCAGGAACTCAGGAGCGGGAGTGGACTTGGTGACCCACCCCAGGGAGCGGAGAAACAGCCCACACTGGGCCCTCCCCCTGGACGGCCTCCGCGAGGAACTCATGGCTTCCACCCCCAGAACAAGCCCCAGCTCCAGCCTGGAGAACCCAAGTCGAGCGCCAGCCTCACCTTCCCTTCCCCAAACCCGGCCGGCCAAGGGGCTGGAGGTCACGCTCACAGCAGGCCTGCCGCGGTCTCTGGGACATCCTCTTTGGCCCCAGGGCCAGCGGCCCCCTGGCGCGGCCTGGCACCAGGTACGGAGGGGCCCTTGCATGTCCCAGGGCGAAGGGACAGGGCAGAGCTCCTGCAGAGTGTGGAGTCTGGGAGGGCTGCTAGGAGGAGGTGGCCGGCTCCAGTTTGGGAAGGGAAGCAGGAGGGCAACACAGCCTGGGAAAGGTGATGGGGGGATGTGTCTGGGGGAGAGAGGTTAACGTTGGGGGTTCCCACTGGGCAGGTGAGGTGGCTGGACGTGAAGCCAGTTCTCAGCAGGCTCCCTGGGAGGGGGCCTGTTTCCCGAGCTCCGAGGGGCCAAGGTGCGCAGAGCAGCTCTGAGCGTGGCAGGCCGAGGGGGCGTGCAGGGCAGGCCCTGGGGCCCCCCAGGCCAGGGCGGGTCGGGGCCCCACTCTCCACTCAGGCCGCAGGCTGCCGGGGGACCACGGGCTCAAACCCCAGCAATCTGCAGCCGTGTGGCTCGGGGCGAGTCAGCTCCTGCCTCTGTCAGCAGGGAGGGCCCTCATATTTAAGCAAAAGGGTGGCGGGTGCGCTGGAGACGTGACGGGCAGGGAGGGCCTGGCTGCGGGCTCACCTGCCACCGTGGGTGGCTGTCTCCTCCCTTCCTGGAGGACGTCCCCAGGCCTGCACCTCCCCTGCCATCCGCCACATGTGCCCCATTCGACAGACAAGCAAACTGAGCCTGGCTCCGTGCCCGGACCGGCCCCAGACCAGAGGAAGTGTCTTTCAGGAGCTGCCTGATGTGGTGTCCCTCGGTGCCCTGGGGCCACAGGGCACGGCCCGGCAGACCTGGGCTAGGGACCAAGACGGGGTGTGGTGGGACGTGGCCTGCCGGGGAGGGTGCAGCCCGGCCCTTTTCACCCCGTCCCCAGGCACTGCCACCTCGACCCTGGGCAAGACTTCTGCTGTCATGGACACCCTTGCGAGGTGCCGTGGGGAACGTCGCTGCTCCACGGCTCTGGGTCGGGGTGAGCCCCTCGGGTACTGACTGTGCCCCTGTAAGACAGGGACAAATACCTGCAGCAGCCAGGAAGCACGTAGGAGCACAAGAGCTCAGTGGAACTGCTCCCTGGGTTTCTTTTATTGTTGATTTCTTGTCACTTGTTCCCTGAGGGGCTGGCCGAGCTCCAGTGGGGTCCTGCCGCTGGCAATGCCCCACTTCCCCCACCCCTTAACTTCCAGGGCTGCTTCCCGAGGGTGGGAATTTTTCTGGAGAAGGCTCCCAGGCCTGTGTCTCCCCTCGGGCGGACAGGAGGGCACTAATCAGTGGCTTAAGGCAGCAACGTTTCATACCAGATGCTCCACTGAGCCCAGCCTTGGGCCGGGACCCCTCTCGGTGTGGGGGACCCCAGGGCCTGGGTGGCGGGGCAGGCTCGCTGTGCCTCTCTGTCCCCCTCACCCCGCTCTGTGGGCTCCTTCCTGCATGACGGTCATGTTCACCGGCTCCAGCGTGTGACAAACGGGGTGTCCCAGGCCCCAAAGAAGGGCCTGACTGCCTTAGAGCTCAGAAAGGGGAGGCGTCACTCTTGATTCTCGGGCATCGGCTCATACTGACTTCCTCATTTGTTCAGGGTGTTTGCTGAGTCCCACGGAGTGCCAGGCGGGGAGCCGGGGCGAGCGGGGCAGGCTGGGCCGTCCTGACAGCGCCGGTGTCAGCTCCTGGCTGGCAGAGGGGCTGCAGAGCTGCCCTCTGCCCAGCGGGGTTCTTCCGGCCTCTGCCAGGGCCCTTCTGGGCAGATGGGGGCCGGCCCAGGCTCTGAGCACAGCCCTGGTTGAGCCACTTCTCCGTGGTTTGGCTGTGGGCTGCTGGCCTCGCCTCTCGGGGCATCACCTCTGCCGGGAAAAGGAGGACAAGACACTGTCTGGCCCCCAGGGAAGGGGACAGGACTGCGGCCATGCACGCAGGCGCCGGGGCGTGGCCAGGGCCCAGCAATGCAGCACCACGTGGCTCCCCCCCTGCCGCCCACCCCGCGGGAGGGCCAAAGGCAAGGCCAGGACCTTGTGCTGGCTTCCTCGGACAAGAGCAGCCCAAAGCCCACTCCCCTGGGCCTCAGCTTCCCCACCTGTGACGGTGAGGCAGAATCCCAACGGCTTCCAGGGCTGTCCAACCCTTTGGCGCCTCAGGGCCATGCGGGAAGAAGAGTTGTCTTGGGCCACACAGTAAATACATTGCGACATGTAATCACACACAAAAAAATATCACCGTGTTTTAAGTATATTTACGATGTTGTGTTGGACCTCGATCATAGCCGTCCTGGGCCGCGCACACCCCTGGTTGGCGCGCTTGGAGCCCCTCGTTCCGGAGACCGCCAGGTTTCTGTGGGGTGAGGTGCCCGAGGTCCGCAGGGGTCAGGGCAGGGTGTCCCAGCAGGGTCTGGGGCGGGGCCTGGGTGGCCCGAGGCGGGGCCCTGAGCCCTTCTGCGCCCTGTGTCCCCTGAGTGACCCGAGCGACCCGAGCTTGTCTCCGGCAGACAGCTCCTTCCGCCCGTGCCGCCCGCGGGCAGCTGCTTATCTCGTGATAAATGGCCCGCTGTCCTGACAGTGGAAGAGCTGTCCGTGTCCTTCGGAGCCCTCCCTGCCGACAGGGCACAGCCAGCTGCGGACTCGGGCCTCGTCACATCAGCCAGGCCGCTGACCGCAGTCTTGCCAGGTGGGGCCAGGGCTCTGGGCCCGGGGAGGCCGGCTGGCTCACCGCCAGGCATCCTCCTGGTTCAGGTGCCTGGGGGCTGCGGCCCTGCGCCCGGGACCCTGCGGGGCAGGCGGGGGCTGGTTCTCACAGGACGCTCCCCGCCCCCCGCCCGGACACACATGCACACCAGGACGCGCGGGCCTTGACCTGGCAGCAGCGAGGGGCTGCTTGAGCTGTGACCGGCACAGGGCCCCAGGCGAACCTGGACAGGAGCTGGTGTGGGGCTGGGTGTCACAGACGAGCCTCAGAGTGGCGTCCCCGTGGGAGGGCTGGGCATGAGCAGCGCAGGTGGCGAGCCTGTCCCTTTCCAGGTCTAACAGCAACTGGCCCAGGCCCCAGCGGAAGGGGGGAGCCCCCGGGGCCTCAAAGGACAGGGTCGGTCTGGGCCCCTGTGAGGAGCAGCTGTGCTCAGAGGCTCAGAGGTCACACGTCCCCCAGGACACGGTGTCTCCCCTTCCCTTCAGCCACGGCCGCAGCCAGCCCATCGACCCTGCTTTCCTCCCGGGCTCAGCCTGACCCCAGCACGAGCACAGGCTGTCCGTCTCTCCTGACGCCGCTGCAGGCACCGTCCATCCGTCTGTCCACAGCCAGTTCTGCAGTGGCTCAGCCACCCTGGCACGCAGTGGGCACCAAAGATACATCGGCTGGTGAATGAGCCTTGCCGCCCGTGCATCTCTGATACCCCAGGTTTTTCACCCAAGTACGTTTCATGGTTTGGTGTTGGGGTGGCTCCCAGCCCGTGGGCAGCCTCGTGGCTGCTGCTGTCACCTTGAAGAGCAAGAGGGACAGGGACCGGGGTCTGGCCCGGTCTGGAGGCTGGGAAAGCAGACTCGGAGACAGTAGGAGTAGCAAGTGGGAAGCAAGAGGTCATTCTCCAGGCAGAGAGGACGGCCTGGGCAAAGCACGGGTGGCCAGAGAGGCCGTTAGAGCCTGCGAGCAGCCAGTGTAGGCCAGTGGAGGACGGGGGCCGGCAACGGGCAGCCAGGCAGGCCGCACAGCAGGGGCAGGGCCCGCGGGGGCCTCGAGGGGGCCCTCTGCCGCTGTCGGGCGGGAGGCGGATGGTGCAGGATTTTGCTCCCAAAACCTGGAGCTGAGTGTGCTGGGGCAGCCAAGGATGCAGCGGGTTTTGTTCCCTGTTCGGATCCCAGGCTCCCAAGGGCAGGGGTCTGGTCTGCGTCTAAACTATTCCCGAGGGCCCAGCGGCCATCCCAGGGCCAGGCCCAGCGCAGGGGCTGACAGGAACCTGCTGCACGAAGGGGCGCCCTGACCCAGAGGACCAGCCGCCTGCGCACCCGTGCCCGCAGCACCGCCTGTCGGGCCCTGCCACCGGCTCATGTCCTCAGAGCCAGGCTGGGCCACGTGGGGCGAGCAGGACAGCAGGCCAAGCGTCCAGGAAGCAGGCGGGTGCCTCTCCCGACGCCCCCACACTGGCCGCCAGGCATCAGGCACAGAATATCAGGTACCATCCACCTGGGACCGGTCAGACCCAGGGCCCTGCGCCCGGAGTCCGTCCCGGCCCCCGCCTCGCCTCCAGCAGAGCAGGTGAAGAGGAATGGTCAAGGGCGGGGTAGGGATTTCGATGCGGAAGCACAGAGCCCAGGCGGGAGCTGTGAGGGGAGCAGCACCGGCCCCTTCCCAGGAAGAGCTGCGCTGAGCAAGCTTACCAGAGACACCAGGAAGCACTGAGCTCTCCGTCTCAGGGGCCTGCAAGCAAGACCAGAAGCTGGAGGAACCCCCAGGTCCTCTCCTCCACCCGGCTGTAAGAACCCCCGACCCAGCACCCCCTGCCCCCTGAGCCCCCAAAGCCACAGCCCCTTGCTCCTGGCTGTGTCGTTCTGCCGCCTCACCCCACGGCCTCATCTGCGACCCAGAGCGGCCGAGCTCGGGGAGGTAATTTTCCTTTCATTCTCTGTGCTCAGTGTCACACAATAATTGCATTTATTCTCAATGTCTATAATAATTTTCTTCTAAAACACAACGACACAAAGTCCCAAACCAATGTGCAAAAACCTAGGAAGTCGCCTCCGTTTCAGGACACACAGACACATAATCATGCTCCCATGTTTTCCTCGCAGGAAACTGGGTGATTCCTCCAAAGGCCTGAGGTTGTCTGGGGGGCCTCCTCCATCCCCCCTTATATTTTTATATACCAGGAGCCCTCACACAGGGCTATGGGCCCCACTCTGCTTCTGCACACACACCCCGCCCTCCCCACTGCCCCGCTCGCCGACCTGCTCCCCCCTTGTGCTCCTGGCAAGGCCCCCGGGTCTGAGGCAACCAGACTTCTACCCTCTTCTCAGTGCCCACCCCCTCCCTCTCTGCCCTCGGCCTTCGCACCTGCTCTCCTTTCCTCCTGGAATGGCCTCCCCTCCCTTCCCTGGCTAAGGGCACCTTCATCCTTTGGGATTCAGCTTACGCACCCCTTCCTCCAGGAAGCTCTCCCTGACCTCATCAGGGGTTCCCATGGCCCCTTGTGCACCCCTGCCGCAAGCCTGCCTGCTCCTTCCCGTACCTGCCTGCCGCCTCCATGGCTACTCAGGGTCTCAGGGCCCAGCGCAATGCCTGGCACAGGTAATGTGCCTGGAAAGTGTTTGTTGAATGAATGGGTGACCCCCAAATGCCCTCAGAACTCTCAGCTGGCCTTGACGAGACCTCCTGGTTCTAAGCTCGTTGTCAAACCCCAGGAGGGCACAGCCTGAAGCCTGGATGCTGGTCTGGGGCCTGGGACCCGGGGTCCCTGCAGCCTAAGATGGGAGGGTGTTTGTGCCCAGAATCCTTTCCGAACGTGGTCCTGTTGTTTGGCGACGGCCTGACTGGAAGCCATCTGCAAGCAGGACGCAGGTCGAGGAGCCGGGCCTCTGTCCTCCCACCGGCTCCCCAACAGGGAGGACACGCAGCCTGTAATTTGGAAGGCTAATTTGGTCTGGGGTTGGGAGGGAGCTCTGTGTGCTGAGTGACGCCACACGCTCAGGGGAGGAAGCGCCCCACCCCGGGACCCTGGGGCCCTGGGGCCCTGCTCTCAGTGCGGCCCCTCTGCCCAGGGCAGCCCCCAGGCCCGGGCTGGACCCCTAGAGGACAGTGGGGGAGGGAGAGGCCACCGGGGTCAGTGGGGCCCAAACGTCACAAAGAACCAGTGGAGGGTCCCCAAGCACTAGGACCACGTGGCGGAGTTTCCCAGGTGGCCTCATCCTTCCAGCCACTTGGGAGGAAGCCTGGGGACGTGGGCACTGTTGTGACCTCCCTGGAGGCTGCACGCCCCGGCCGCCCCCACCCCTCCCTGGCTCCCGCTGCCCCCGAGTCCATGCCCCCAGGACGCCATTGGGCTCTGCCAGCCTCTGAGCACCCCTCGCCTCCTCCCCCATGAAGCCCTCTATGGCCACAAGGCCGGATCAAGAGCTACTTCTGCATCCCGCGCCCGCGCCTCCGCCTTGTGACACCGGGCGTCCTGCCCTGCGGGCCTGCTGGCCACCCCTGTCAGGATACGGGCTCACTGAGAGCGGGGCCTGCTCGTGGCCACCCCGGCGGCCCAGGGCCCTGCCCAGGGTCTGGCTCAGCAGAGCTGCTGTGAGACAGGCAGCCCCACCTCATCCGAGGGCCCCGCACCCAGCAGCACCTCGGCGCTTGGTGCGCGGGTGACGGACCACACGAGACGTTGGGCTAGACGGCCACCAGCTCCCTGGCAGCTCAAACCCTCTGCTGGCCTCCCGCCTCCCCGAAGCTGCAAGGCCCTCTGCCCAGGGACGAGGAAGCAGGGAGCAATGTGGGCCTTGGGATGGCAGGGTGGCCCTGGGGGATGGTCACAGCGGCCAGGAGATGCAGGGAGGCTGACAGGCAGGGGCCTGGACAAGGGAGTGGGTGACAGGGTCTCGGGGGGAGGCATAAAGACCGTGGGGTGACAGGTGAAGTTCGAGGCGCCCAGCCTGCCCGGGGGCCGCGCCCACGCCTCAGCCGCTTCCCCCGCCCCCTGACTTCTGCCCGGCTCTAGCCGTCTGTCACCGGGGCTGGTGATTCACACGCTCGCTCTTCTTTCCTCTTCCCGACTAATTATAGCTCCTGCGTGTTTTTCCCCCGGGAAAATTGTCTTAAAAAAATATACCCCCAAGCCAGCAGTAATTAATTTGGTGAGCTCTACAGTGTGCGGTGCAGGCTGACTCAAGGGACAGGAAGATCCCAGGTGTGGGGGGTGTTGGCGTGGGATGCAGAGGGGACATGGGACACCGCAAGCAGCAGGGGCTCAGCCCAGCCCCCACTCCCCCATTGTGTCCCTGGGGACTGTGGGGAATTGTGTCCCAGGTCCAGTCACGGGGACTCTGTTGTGCACTACTATGTGCCGGGCCCAGTGCCAAGAGCCCAGCCAAGTGCGCAGACACCTGCCGAAGCAGACCCTGCTGGCCCCGCTCTGCACAAGAGGAAACTGAAGTTCAGAACTTGCCAGAAGCTCAGGGTCACAGCCATCAGCCACCAGGGCTGGGTGCAGCATGAAGCCCACCGTGCCGGGAGCCGGGGACTGGGTGAGGCCCGCCACCAGAGACCAGGGACGGGCGAGCACATGGCCCTCAGGCAGGTCTCCCCGGCCAGCCCGTGGCGGCGACGGCCGTCCCCTGGACCCGGGCCAGAGCCGAGGCTGCAAGTGCTGTCTGAGTGCTTCATGGGGCCCAGGGAGTGGACGTCGGAGCAGATGGCTGAGCAGGTGTCCCACGGGGAGAGAAGACACCACCAGGACAGGGCCCCGGAGCCACAGTGCCAGAGGCTGAGATAGGCTGAGGCTGGACTGGAGAATATGGGACAGAGAGACGGACAGAGAGAGTCAGAGACGAAACGACAGAGATAAACCCAGAGAGAAGAGACAGGGACACAGGGCGGGTGGCTGAGCAGAGAGGGGCAGCTGGAGCTCCAGCCCTGGGGTGGTGAGGGTACTGCTTTGGCCAGGGGGCCAGGGGGACCAGCCAGGGGAACCAAGGGGCTAGGCCATCCCTTTCCTGGATGCAGAAGCATAGCCCTGGGGCGGTTTGTATCGTTGGCCTGAGGCCAGAGGGCTCCTGCTGATTCCCGCGGAGCCTCCTGCCTCCTGGCTGCCTGCCAGTTACCTGCGGGGGTGGGGTAGGGGGGACAGGTCCAGAGCTCCCCAAGACCAGGATACTGAGCAGCCTTCTCTGCTGTGGATCGACCCCCCCGACCCTGCTCCCCACCAGCCACCAGGAAATACAGCCGCTAGCAGCTCCCAAGGCTAAAGGTCTGTCCCTCTCTTAGCCCCAGACGGGACTAGCCCTCTGTCCCCAGCCTCCAGGACAGGGGCTGCCTCTCCTCAGACGCTCCGGGCCAGGCAGGCCCCAGCCCTGCTCGGTGCTGCTCGGCCCTGGCAGCCTGGGAGGTGTGGACAGCCTTGCTAGCCACAGGCAGGCTGCCCCTGGCTCCAGCCACCGCCTCCCCCAACTCCTCTGGACACCTGACTCGGCCGCCGGCGGCCCTGGGCCAGGGCCCAGGGCCCAGTGCCCGGACCCGCGAGCCAGGCAGCTGTCGGGATTTCCGGCCCAGGGGGCCTCGGGGCTGACATCTCAGACATTTTCTCGTCTGGACTCTCCCGGCTATGTCTGCAGTCTGCTGGGGTCTGTGTCGGGGTGCTGGAGCATCTGTCAAGGGAACGGAGGGGGAGACAGCAGGAAGCAGGTGGCCTTGAGCCCAGACGACCAGCACAGGCCCCCAGGGCACGCCCTTGTGCCCCAGGAAGTGGGGAGGCTTGCCGCTGCTCCCTGGGAGAGGGTCACGGGCGCAGCAGGGGCGTCCGAGCAGGCTGCTCCTTCATGGCCAGCTGCCCCGGGGCCTGGGACACTGAGGTGGCTGGGACATGTTGAGTGAAACACCTGTTTCATGGATTCCCCAAACCAACCACGAAACCTCCTTTTCTAACGACGGAACAGGAGGCAGCCCAGGGCAGGGTGCGGGGTCTGACAGCCCCGATCCGCCCGGCCCAGGCTCGTTTTACAGATGGCCGAGCCCCCGTTCCCGCATCTTCAGAAGGGACTGCCTGTGTCCCCGCCTCAGAGGACGCTCAAGTCGCGCGCGGCAGTGCTTTGCGAGGCCCAGCTCCCCTCAGGGGCTTCAAATTGTCCCCTCTAGCAGCCTCCTCAGGAGAGGAGACAGCCCCCCCAGCCCCACTGCAGTCTGGGGCAGACCCGGCGGGGGCTGCAGGTGGGGGGGGCCACGGTGAAAGCCAGGAGCCTGGGTCCGGGGGCATCTGGGGGCATCAAAGATCGGATTGGCCGAGTGCCTTCTTGCTCCCACCTGACACCCCCCGCCCTGTCCCCTTGGGCCCCACCCCCGTTGGCCCCGGCCCCCTTCCAGGCTCCTACACCAGGAGGGAAGGAGCAGGCCTGCCCGCCCCCCACCCCCCGAGACCGCTTTTAGCCCCTGAGGAACTCGGCGTCCTCCCAGCAAGGCTGCGTGGGTCGCAGCCGGGTATTAATAGCTCAGCTGGAGGAGGTGACCGGGACTTTCACAGCCAAGCCATGGAGGCCGCACGTCCTGGGCGGGCCAGGCAGCCTCTGTCCACAAGGCCCCTGAGGGCTCCCCACCTCGCCGGTCCCCCAGGGGGTCTTGCTCTCCCTCCAGCCTGCAGCCCCTCCCGCACGCCCGGCTCCCACCTCGGCTAGATCCCCTCGCAGCCCCCTGTGAAAGGGGGGCCTCTGGGGTCAGGGCCCCGGGGTGGGGGAGCAGACGGAGGCTGGCCTGCGACCAGGGCCCGTGGGCGATGAGAACAGAGAGGCCTGTGATAAGCTTCCTCCCGGGAACCCTGCACCTCCCGTTCCTGCTCCGCCCCCAGCTCCCCCGCTGGCTGCTCTGTGGGCTTGTCCCCAAATACCTGTCCACGCTGGGCCCAGGAAGGAGGAGAGGCGGCAAGCCCAGCTGGCAGAGCAGAGGCCTGGAAGGGTGCCCGGGACAGGGCGGCACATGCGTGGGCGGGGCGGCGGGGCCGGGCCAGGCTTTACGGCCACCTCACAGGGGCAGCTAGGGAAGTGGCACAGGGTGGTGACCGGGGACCAAGACGATGCCGTTCTGCCCCCGAGCTCTGTCCCCGGGCCACGGAGGCAGGGAAGGGACAGGAGTCCGCACCAGGCGCCTCCTCGCAGCCCTGCCTTGACCCCTGTCCTCACGCGCCCCCCCCCCGAGCCGTGGGTCTGGAGGGTGGACGTGGGCCACTGCGATGGAGGAAATGTGGACGGAGGCGGGCCAGGGTCACCCAGGTATCACAGCCCAGCAGCCGAGGCCCTGGTCCCAAGAACAGCCAGGCCCCCGGCCCTGCTCTGGTGGCTTTGGGCTCTGGCTCTGCTCCAAGCCCTTGTCACTGTCCCTGGGAGGGTGTCATAGGCACCCCTCTGTCCCTGGTCCTGCCCCAACTCAGTTCCACTGAACCCGACTTTTGACCTCTGACCCTTCCTCAGCCTGAGTCGTGTCCCTGAGCCCAACGGGCTCTGCCCTCAGACCCTTGACTACAAGCCAAGTCTGGACCTGGGACCTCTGGTCAAGATGGAAAACAGCCCCTCCGATCAGGGAGCCCAGCTCCACCTGAAGGCTCAAACCTTAGGCCCCGGTCGAACCTGGGCCACTACCCTTGGCTCCCTCCCCAGGCAGAGTCCCAAGCCAGCCCAGGCCTAGCAAGACTGGTACTCCCTTCCCTGCCTGAGGGGCGGACCCGGCTCCCACCCAGCGGAGGCCCCAGGGGCGGCTCACACACACTCGGCCGCTCCGCCCTGAGTGCGGAGCAAGCTGCCACGAGCGGAGCGGCTGAGCGCAGTGCGCGGCACAGCGCTGGGATGCGCAGAGGCTGGAAGCATGTGCTCTTCCTGGGATGGGCCTCGTCGGCGGGGACCGCGTCGGGAGCAGAGCGCGGCAGAAGGAAGGAAACACCCACAGGCAGGTGGACCCTCGCGCACAGCGACGCCCCGCGCGCGGTGGGGCGCAAGGGGCGGGGCCGGGCAACCTGTGCTGGGACCAGTCCTCCTCTCCGGGGCAGAGGCCGCAGAGAGGCCGGCGTACCCATGCGCCCCGCCCCGGAGGGCACGGATTGTTATCGAGGTACCACCCCCAACTCCTGCACCTCGTTTTCTTTCTAGCTGCGGAACTCATATTCCTGGGAGCTCAAAGTGGGTCCTGGGTGCGAGTCCCAGCCGTCTTTCCCGCGGCTGTGCGGCTGGGCCGTGCTGCTCGGCCTCCGCCTCCGGCTGCAGGAGCCTGGCGACCTCGTTGGGAAGCGGACTGGGACGCTTCCTTCCTCTGGGGTGTCCTGAGGACAAAATGCAGTGTGGAGGCGGAGCCCCAGCTTGCGCCTGGTGCCCAGCCCCACGGGCAAAGGGGAGGCTACTGATGTTTTGCCCCAGATCGAAGTCCAGCTGCTCCGCTGGAGGGGCAGGGGCCTCCGAACCCCTCTGCTCCCACATGCGGGCTCTGGGGGACGTCGTTCGGAAACCCTTGACCTAGATTCTAGGCCACCAGTGGGACTGAAAGGAGCATTAGCTGACGATGACAGGGGCTGGGACAGCATGCGATTCATCAGCACGGAACTGGGTCACAGAATTCTTAAGAGGAGCCACAGAAGCCAAAAAACCCCAGCGTCTGAAGATGCTGCGATCCCCCAACTTCCCGGGCCGAGGAGCGGCGTGGAGAGGCTAGGAAAGGGTGGCTCCCTGCGCTGGAGAGCAGGCTGGGGTGCAGCTTCGCCCGTGGGTCCCAGCGTGTCCAGAGGGGGGCCCTCCAGCTCCACCGCAGTCTCCAGAGCCCCGCGTTTCCTGGGGATGTCCTGCTTCCCCACTTCCACTCCCCGAGGTGCCCCAAAGGCCCAGCCATTCTTAGACCCACCCCCAACCTGCACGATGGCCTCGATGGCCGCCTCCCAGGACCCTGGCCCAGCTGCTGGTGTCCCATAGGGTGAATCAGGAGGACGGCCCCCGCTGCCCTCAGCCTCCAGGTGTCCTGCAGAGTGGGCCCTGGACCCCCTGGTGACCGCAGGCCCCACCCCTCAGGGCCTCCTTTTCCTCCCGAGGGAGGTAAAGGAGTTGGCGCCTTTAGAAGGAAGAGGGTGAGCCGTGTGCTCAGCACCTACGGAGCCTCGGCTGTCTTACAGCCACCGTCTCCGACTCAGGAAACAGTGGCTCAGGCCAGGCAGCGACATGCCCAAGGCCACCTTGCTGGGCTGTGGCAGCAGAGGATCTGACTTGAAGCTGCTGTCCTGAGAGGCAAGAAGGGAGGCCCCAGCGGGGGGCGGGCGACGGCGCTGGGCAGCAGCAGAGACCCCGCAGCCGACCTACAGCCGGCACCACCCCGCACCCCCACCCCCCGCCCCCTGTGGGGGCGGCCCAGCCTCCACCACGCTGGCTGGGCCCCACCCCGGCGCCATTCCCGCACGACCTTTCCAGGTGGCTACTGAGTGTCCGGCACCGCTCAGTAATTGGCCTCATTAGGCGGCTGGGACTGCCCAGGGGACGGGGTGGCGGATGCTGGGCCCCGTGGGGACAGGCCAGACAGCCTCCCGTTAATTACCTGAAAAATCAGACAATTAGGCCTCCTGCCACCAGCCTGCCCACGTCCTGCTGGTCCCTAATTACCGATGGCTGCTGAGCAGGCCGGCAGTGACCTGGATTTGGACAGAGGACCAGCCGCTGCCATCTCCCCATCCCCCACCTCACCTCCACCACCGGCTGTGCTTTGGACGCAGAGCGCTAGGGTGGGGCGTGTCTGCCGGGGACCCTCCCCGGAAGCCCACCTTCCCCAGGCTGGGATCCTTCCCAGCCGCTGCGGGCAGCTCCGCAAGAAAGAGACGGAAGCCTGGAGCCCTGGAAGCCTCGGGGATGGGCGGGCTTCTGAGGGAGGGGCAAGGACTCAGAAAGGGGGTCCTCTGAGAGGCCTGGATGCAGTGGCTGGCTCCCCCTTCCGCCCGGCCCCTCCAGGGAATAAGGACTAGGCTGTATTCAGGAGTAGGAACGGCAAAGAAGAAGCTAAGACCAGAGGATGCTGGGGCCCCTGGGGAGTCCCCCTCACGGAAGGGACTCCAGACCTGGGCACAGCACACCCACGGGACAGCCCCGGGGGCACAGAGCGGGGCCTGGTCTGGCTGGGGTTGCCCTGCAAGCCCCGCAGAGGCGGTGACCTGCGGGCCGAGGCACGTTGGGGCACACCGGTCCAGGCGGGGAACAGCACGAGGGAGGGGCCGGGTGGACCCTTGTCCGCTGAGAGCAGGCACAGAGGCAGGCACCAGGCAGCGGGGCAGAGGATCGGCTGGGCCGGCCCTGCCCCAGGAGCAGCGGGCAGGAGAGCTGGATGGACACGGTGGGGTCTCGAGCGAGCCTCAGAGGGGTCGGCAAGGCAGACGCACTGTCCCCGCTGCCCGGTGGCTGCCGCCGCCGCCGCCGCCTCCGTGGATGGGCCTGAAGGAGACAGGCTGGCGGGGGCTGTGCGTCTCCTCCTGGGCTGCAGTCAGCCGGCTCGCCGCAAGCTCCTGGGCCGCCCCCTCCCTGACTTACTTCCTTTCCTGGTTTCTGTGCTGAGATCAAACATCTCTTCCCTCATTTCCCTGGGGACCTGAGAGAGGTGCCACAGCTCCGAGGGACACTCCCTGTCTGGAGGGCCAAGGGGCTGGACCGAGGTCGCCCAGCCAGCCGCAGGGAGCTCATCCTGCGGCGCTGAGCTGCACGCCAGGCCGTCGGGGTAGGAGCTCACAGGTCACAGGCGAGCGGGCGCCTGGGAAGCCGGGCCTGGGGACAGCAGGTGCGGTCTTTGCCTGGGCCCAGGCCTCCTGGCTCCCTGAGCAGGGCTCCTCTCCCGCACCCCCTCCTGAGCCCTGTGTGAAGCCAGGGAAATGGGGGGTGCGTGCTCTGCCAGGGACACCCGGGGGCACACCTGGGCGGGGGCCCAGCGGCGCCCATCTATGATACGAGGCTGTAGCGGGGCCACAGAGAGGTGGCCAGGAAGGCTCCCTGAGGGGCCTTGACTGCGTGCTGGACCCTGAGACTCTGTGGGGCCGGAGGCCAGAAGCTGGAGCAGAGTCGTAGATGGCAGAGCAGCCGAGCCCCACCCCGTCTGTCCCTCCCCACTGGTCCGGGCTGGCTGACAATCGCTGTGTAATTGCCCGGTGCCCCAAGCCTTCATTGCCATGGCTACCCAGGTATTTCCTGCTGAACACACTCATTTGCTGTGCGGTGATCACTGCGGGGTGCGGGGCCTCTGGACTCCCGCCAGCTGCTCCCCAGAAAGTCAGGGCCCCGTGGTGCACTCACACGTGGGCGCACACGTGGGCAGCCCGCCCTGGAGCCCTGACCACCCGCCACCTCCGCGCCCAACTTGGCCACATACTTGTTATTCAGGAGAGCAGACTGGGCCCTGCACAGCTCTGGGGGCGCTGTCCGTGCAGACCCGGGCTTCGAGGCCCCTCGGAGAGGCCGGCTCGCCATCCTTCTGTTCCCGTTACACTGACCATGTGTTCACACCTTTCTGACCATTGTCATCCCCTCACGGAGGCAGGCCCAGCGTCTGATGCACGGAGGGGCCCAGTTAATGCAAGTCGGGTGGACGGGAGGTGGGTGGCTGGATGGACAGCTGAGTGACCTGACCAAGTCCCCTACGCCAGTTGGTGGCGGATGTAGGACTTGAACCTGGGTCCTGGGCTGCCTGTCTTACACTGTACCCAGCCTGATCACTCAGCCAGGATTCCCTTGAGGGTGTAAGGGGCGCTGAACACCCCCATCTGAGCCCCAACCTCTGGCTGCCACGGGGCAGCCTGGACCTCCTAGGTGCTGGGCCGGTCTCTGGCCCTGCAGCCTGGCCAGAGCCGGGGCCGGGAGAGCTGAAGGAGGGCCACACTGTCCAGGCCAAGAGAGCCCTGCCGTTGGATCTCACCTCCAGGCCCAGGGCTGGGCAGAGAACACAGCGGGGAGAAGAGTGGGGAGGGCGGTGAAAAGGGGGCCCTCCCATCTCACCTGACCTCTGAGACGCAGTGAGAGAATGGCAGCCTCAGAGCCTTTGGGTGGGAGGCCCCTTGGCGGGCGCAGGGGAAGGGGTGTGAGGGCCCAGACTCAGCCTGCAGGCGGCCCGTCCCCAGCCAGCTCCCCCTGGCACAGTGCAGAGCCCGCCAGGCCCGGGCTCCACCCGCCTCAGGGCCGCGGGGCCGTGAGCTCCCGCAGCGTGCTTTCTCCTGAAGCCTCCATGTTTGCGGGCAGACTCGGGCAAACGGTGAGGTTACATGAGAAAAGAAAAATCATAGGCACAGTCCCCAGGCATTGCAGATGCGCACCAACGGCGGCTACTGTGTATTGCCCATTTTCCTGTAGGGGAAACTGAGGTCTAGAGAGGGAAGGTGATACCCCAAAGGCAATGATAGCGCCAGGGCGGGCACTGAGGGCCCCGGGCACACAACACGGTGTCTGGCCCCACCAACCCCTGGGCTGGGGCAGGGCAGGCCCGGCGAGGCCTGGGTTGCTGAGCCCTGCGGCCTCGGCTGCGTGTGGAGGAGAGCCAGTCACGTCTCCTCAGGTTGGCTACGCAGGCCCCCAAAGTGGCGTACCCGGGGGACCCACGGGGTCTGACCCTGCCAGGAGCTTGGGAAGACCGACCCCAGGCTGCCCTTGCCTGTTGGGTCTGAAGTTGCACCTGAGCCCTTTCCCAGCGGTGAACCCTGTCCTTTCCTCTCTGTCCCCCACCGGGGGCCCACTGCCTATGTGGCTTTTCAGGGCCATACTCTCAGCCTGAGCCATCTGCAGGACATGGCCACGCACACGTCCTGGCCAGGAGGCGGCCACTGGGGTGGGCAACACCTTCTTGACTCTTTCTCAGAGCCACACCGAGGACAGTCTGCTTCTGGGAGACGGCGACATAGCCAGGCCTCCGAGGAAGTTGCCTGTGGCCCACAGGGTCCTGGCAGCTCTCCGGCCAGCGGACGTCAGGCTTCCCTGGGGCCGGGGGTCACAGGGTCACAGTCTGGCTTGTTGAGGCCTGCACCCCAAGGATGGGACTGGGACCGGCCCTCTCCTGGGGGAGGGGCCCAATGCCAGCAACCACCCCCTCCCCCGAGCTCCAAGAATCCCGAATGACCGTGCGCACCTCGCTTGCCGGCCTGCAAGGCATTGCACGGCGCCGTCCCCCACGCGGCGATGGTGGTGAGCTTCCTGCCAGGGCCTGTGCGGGTGGCCTCCGGTGGTCGCCCTCCCCAGCTTTGCCCCAGGCCTGGGGGAGGGGCTGTCATCACCCTCGTTCTGCCGAGGCGGGTGTGAGGGCTCAGCCAGGGCAGCCCCTTGCCTGAGATCACGCATCCTTCGGAGGAGGTGCCAGGCCTGGAACTAGGCTCCGCCTGGCCCTTGAGCGGTGCCCCCCACTGCTACCAAAACTGGGAGTCGTGGCCGTTTCCCACTGCTGGGCCGGGGCTCAGCGCAGGGCAGGGGCACCTCGGAGGGCCAGGGCTTTGCCGAGGGTGTGGCAGGCTTGGGCCTCACGCTGGGGCACGGGAGCTAGAAGTTGCCACAGGAGCCTGTCCTGGCTGGCCCTGGCCCTTTGCCTCCAGTGCATCATGAATCTTGGTTTATCACTTCTGGGCCTTTTGTAAACGCAGCTGGCCCTCAAACAACATACACCTGCCGAGGACCTGGCTCAGGGCCTCCGGGACCAGAGCCCGTCCCTCCTCTGCTCTGACAGGTGGTCGCGGGAAGGGCCTCGGAACCCTGCACCCAGGGGCTGCCAGGGAGCCGATGCTGCCTGTCCGGACAGATGGAGGTGGCGGGGCTGGGGGAGGGCGCCCGCATGCCCAGGAGTCCTGCTTGATTTTGCAGTCACGCAGTTTTCAGATGAGGAGTCAGGCTCAGTGTCACACGTGGGGAAGAGGGAGACGGGGACAGGAACCCAGATCTGAGCCCCTGCCCCACTCACCACTTGCGTTCAAGAGTGCGGCACAAGGGGCGGTGTGGAGAGGATGCCTGCCCTGAGCGTCTGCGGGATGTCCTCCGAACAGGCGTCGCGCTGCACGGCGCCCCCTGCCTGGGCCGCAGCCACTGGTCCCCCTCCGTGCCGTATGCCCAGGGCCCAGGCCAGCCTTCGCCCTGGCTCTGCCCCAGAAACACCGTCCTCGGAAAGCAGGCCCGGAGAGAAGCGAGTGAGGAGGGCCACGTGCCCGTCCACGTCCTGCACCCCCTACCCCCTCCCACCCTCCTTTTCTCCGTCTCCTCCCAGGGAATCCCTTTCCCGCGGCTGCAAAGCGCCACCCCCCACCCGCCGCCCCCACAGCGCCCCCCCCGCCCCTCCCCCGCGCCAGGGCGGGAGCGCAGCAATTCCGGTTATTTTTAGCCAAGCCGCATCCTCCAGGAGCGCAAGTCAAGGGGAAGCCACCCCCGCGTCTCCAGGAGCTGCTTGCGGAAAAGGATCGATTAAAACCAGCGCTGCCAGGGCTCTGTGCCAGGCGGGCAGCCGGCGCTGAGGCGGACGAGCCAGCACCAGGGCCTCTCACCGGCTGGCTCGCCGCACTGGGGCCGGGTTGTTGGGGGGCGGGGCGTCCCCACATGCCCCTCACTGCCAGGCTCAGCAGCTGCTCCTCAGCCCCCTCTCCTGGCCCTGGCCTCAACCATCCCTGCCCGCAGTGAGGGGGGCATCCTCTGGCCACTCCACTCTCCTATCCTCCTCTGGGCGGGGTACCTTGGGGGCGGAGGAGGACCCCATACTGCCTGCCTGGCCTTCTGGCTGGTTCAGCTCTTGTTCCAGGAGCACTGCCCGTGCGCAGAGATTGCCAGCCAGGCCCTGGTGAATGTGTGGTGCAGATGCGTCCCCGAAGCCTCACCACTGGCTGCCAAGTAGGCAGTGCCCTTGTCCTCCTCCTACAGGTGAGCCCTGAGTGAGTGACGGCCACCCAGTGTCAAGGCAGGATCTGGAGTCACTATGCTGGTGAGTGACAGAATGTGCACCGGAGTCTCTGATGGCAAAGCCTGCTCCTTTAGCCCTGCCTGGTGCGGCTCAGTGGATTGAGCACCAGCCTGTGAACCGAAGGGTCCCCGTTTTGATTCCCAGGGCAGGGCATGTGCCTGGGTTACGGGCCAGGTCCCCAGTAGGGGGCGCGAGAGAGGCAACCACCCATTGGTGTTTCTCTTCCTCTGTTTTCTCCTTCCCTTCCCTTCTTGAAAAATAAATAAATAAAATCTTTAGAAAAAAAAACAAAAAACTCTAACCATAGCCACCGTACCATAAGAGGTGGACCAGACCACTGTCCTCCACGGTTCCTGCCAGCTTCGCTGTCTCAGCCCTGAACCCTCTCTAGAGGGAGACGCCCCATCACCTCCCATACCACCACCACCACCACTACGGAGCTTGGGGCCAGGGGAGCCCCAACTGCCCCAGAGAACCTGTGGAGCCTGGACAGGCAGGGGCTGGAGACTTAGCTAGGAGCGCGGGGGCGGATGAGAAGGCGGGGTGGAGAATGAGCTCTGGGAGTCCCCTAGGGCTTCCCGCGGGTGGGGCGCTCCCCGCTCCGTCCTCGGTCCAATGCTGCCCCCGTGTGGACGACGGGCTCACACTCCCGGGCTGGGGAACTGGCATCACCCCTGGGCCAGGTGTGACAAGCCCACCCCCCACCAGGGAAGACCAAAGGCCTGAGCTGCGAAGCATTCCCAATGGCTGTGCCCCCAAGCCTCTGTGCCTGCACTGCCCGCCCCCTTCCCGGGAGACCCTGAGCCCCAGCCTGGCACCCCACGCTGCCACCGCCTTTCCTTCGCCCAGGACCTGCAGATCCCATCTTTTGGAGAGAAGTGAACCAAGAGTTTACCTTCCAACTCTCCACCCCGTATTGCGACCTCCATCCCCAGTAATCCGACCATGGCTTGTACGTGCTTTGTATCAGGGGCCTCGCTGTCTCTGGTTCTGACAACCCACTCGTGGTCCCTGCCTTCAGGACTGAGGGGACCCAGCAGCCCTGAGGACTGTCACTTCCCTCGATCCTGGCCCTCCCTTGGATCCTGTCCTCATTGTGAGCGTTGGCATTTAGGACGGGGCAGAGCAAGCAGAGAGCCGCAGCTTGACCGGGGAGGTGGATGTGTGCACCGTTGGATACTGCAGAGATAGGCCCAGGCTGCGACCCCGCTGCCAGGCAAGGGGGGCAGTGACAAGAGTGAGGAGCTGAGGGGACCTGGTCAGGGGCCAGAGGGGACCTGCCATGCCTTTCAAAGTGAGAAAGATGGTAGGAGCAGTCATACATAAGGAATAAGTTTCTCTTTTTTCCTTCTTTCTTTCCTTCTTCTTTTCATAAATGAAAATTTATTACCCAAGCTCTTCTGTAACCTGATTTTATTCATTCAATCATAATTTGTAGACATCGTTCCTGTGCATGAAAATCTTTTGTAATGCCCTTTATTTTACACACTTAAAAACTTTATTCTGAAAAGGGGTCAATAGCCCTGGCTGGGGTGGCTCGGTAGGTTGGGCGTCCTCCCGCAAACCAAAAGGTCACAGGTTCTGTTCCTGGTCAGGGCACGTGCCTGGGTTGTGGGCCAGGTCCCCGGTTGGGGCGCGTGCGAGAGGCACCTGATTGATGTTTCTCTCCCTCTCTTTCTCCCTCCGTCTAAAAATATAAAATCTTTAAAAAAAAAAAGACAAAGAAGCAGGCAGAGCGGGTTTTTTAACCCTCTCTCTAAAAGTAAATGAAATCTTTGAAATAAGAAGAAAGGTCAGTAAGCACCACGGATGTCAGAGGAGTCTCTGACACAGAGGCAGTGAAGAATGAACCCTCTGTCTAGGGTGAACGTGCTCCCACCCTCTGTGAATGAGCAGCTCCGGCCCCGTCGCAAGGCCATGAGGAGTCTGGCTCCACGTGCCACCCTCTGTGGAGTAGGCTTGGGCAGAGCCAAGAGCTGGACTCAGCTGTTTATCTGTTGGCACCAGGCCGCTCCATCGGCAGCTGGGCCTGCCCCTCATTCTCTTAACTCACACCTGCCAGATTTCTCTCCCCGGTCTCAGGAATGAGCCCATAAGGAGTCATCTGCACGTCCTGCCTCCACATTTTCCTTCCCCTTCGTCCCCAGCCTCCGTCACTCCGTGAACCTGCCCGGCCAAGGAACGTCCATTCTGCAGCTGTTTACTAAGCTCCTGTTGAACATCAAGTGCTGTGCCAGGCAATGAGAAAGTGAAGGTGACCAAGCCAGTCCTGAACTCATGGCACCTGGGCCAATGGACACACTCACACAAGTAAACAAAGAACACGGTTAGAGTCTGGGGATGTTCTACGAAGGAAACAAACAGATTGTGAGGACACAGTAGCTGGGGAGATGGGGAGATGGGACACAGGGTCTCTGTTCTAGATAGGGGGGTCTGGGGGGGGCTCTCCAAGAAAGCACGCCACTGAAGGAGCAGGGAAAAGGTGGGCCAGGTGGGAAGATAGCTAGCGCAAAGGCCCTGGAGCAGGAACAAGCTCGGCGGGAAAGAAGGAAGCCCATGAGTTTGGAGAGAAGTGAGTGGTTGGCACGGGTAAGAGAGGTAAAGACTTTATCTCCAATGCGAGGGGAAGTCGTTGCAGACTTTACATGACAAGATCTGATTTGCCTTCAGAACTGCCCTCAGGCCCCACTGCTGTGTGGGGAATGAACTGCAGCTGTAAGAGGTGGAGAGGGGGCGACAGAATTGTTAGGAGGCGATGTTACTCATTTTGGATGTCCAATAGGCATAGCACATGCGATGCATGTAAGAAGAAACATCCGGCCCTGGCTGGCATGGCTCAGTGGATTGAGCAGCGACCTGCGAACCAAAGGGCTGGTTTGGATTCCCAGTTGGGGCACATGCTTGAGTTGCAGGCCAGGTCCCCAGTAGCGGGCGCACAAGAGGCAACCACATACTAATGTTTCTCTCCCTATTTCTCCCTCCCTTCTCCTCTCTCTAAAAATAAATAAAATCTTTAGAAAAATAAAAATAAACATCTGGATCTGTGACCTGCCCCCTCTCCCCAAACAAAGCAACAAAACCTGTCTTTTCCCATAAACAGCACCTCACGTGTTTCCATAAACAGCACCACTGTTCAGTCAGGCATTTGAGCTGAAAACTTAGGGGCCACCTGGTCTCCCTCAGCTTCACCCCAAGTCCAGTCTACTTTCTTTCCTTCCTTAAGCAGTCCTCTCCTTCCCACACCCTCACGGGCCCACGGTGTCTGCGCGCCCCTCCTCTCAGCCCTCCCTTCTCTCCTGGCACCCCTGACAGCCCTCTCTCCATGCCGCTGGTACTTTTTTTCATTTATTTATTTATTTATTTATTTATTTATTTATTTATTTAGATTTTCTCTATTAGAGGGGAAGGGAGGGAAAGAAACATCAATGTGTGTTTGCCTCTCTCACGCCCCCTACTGGGGACCCAGACTGCAACCCAGACATGTGCCCTGACTGGAAATCGAACCAGTGACCCTTTGGTTCACAGGCTGGGGCTCAATCCACTCAACCACACCAGCCAGTGCTTGTCTATTTATTTCTTTAGAGAGTGGGGAAAAGGGGGGGAAAGAGGGAGAGAACATCCATTGATTGCCTCTCACGCTCCCAACTGGGGACCTGGGCGGCAAACCGGAGATGTGCCTGGACTGGGAGGGAATTGAACCAGAGACCTTTCTTCGCTGGCTGGTGCTCAACCCACTGAGCCACACCAGCCAGGACTCCAAGGGTGGTTTTCAAAAACAGAAATCTGTTACTTCCTGCCTAATTCATCCCTCCACTACCCGCTTTGCCTTCAGGTCTTTGATGAGACCTGGGCCGCGGAACCGGGTCCAGGATGGATAGGCGAAGGGAGGGGGTAAGGCTAGACCCGAAGGGGCCGGGCCAGGCTTGTAGAACCGCCTTCCTATCTGATTAGCGCCCTCTCGGCCTTAGGAACCTTTCTTACTGGCTCTGGGGGAAGCTTTTTCAATAGGACCTTCCGGCCTCCACGACCTATTTCCCATACTGCACCGTGGTTTCCCTCTTTCTCTTCCGGCCCCAGGCGCTTCGAGAGCCGCGGACTTGGGTAAGTACCGGCCGCGAGGTATCCGAAGCCATCCGCGACTCCCGGACGGCGGCTGGGCGCCAGTCTCGGGGAAGATAGGGAGACCGGCTGCTGGTTCTGAGGAGCGGAGGCTGTGAGGCGGGGGCGGAGCTCGTGGGTTGTCGAGGAGTGGATGGGAGGGAGGGCGGAGGAGAACTCGAATTCTGGAGAGCGCAATCTTGCAGCGGGGAAGTTGGTTTGGGGGCACCACTCCCGGAGTTTGTGGGGACTGGAGGTGGGTCGTGCAGAGGGAGCCGGGCGGGTGGAGGCCGCAGATGCACGGCGTCGTGCTGCGGCCTCCTGGCTTCTGGCCTCAGGTCTTCCGGAGCACCTGGGCGGAGGGAGGCCCTGCCCGCGAGCCCGCAGCCCTGACCCCCACTCTCGTCCTTCAGGTGCGGAGATGGCCAAGTCCAAGAACCACACCACGCACAACCAGTGTAAGTTCCTCTGGCCCAGCCTGCGTCTCGGCCGCAGACCCCGGCCCGGACTGCGGAGACCCGGGCAGCGCAAGGGAGCACGTTCCTGCTGTGGTCCGGGGGCTGATTTTGGTTTTAGCCAGTGTTACCTTTGGGCTTGCAGACTTAGAAGGCAGGAGTCCACTAGGTACTCACAGTGCTTTGCACTCAGTGACGAGGGGTTGCCTGGGTCTCAAGAAAACCTGCTCTGGGAAGTAATGACTCTCCCAGGCTTGGCCGCAGCGATGTTAAATGGTCTCATCAGAGGAAGCCCTCTTTTGGTTTAATGCCCCCCCCCCCTTTTTTTTCCACAGCCCGAAAATGGCACAGAAACGGCATCAAGAAACCCCGATCACAAAGATACGAATCTCTTAAGGGGGTGAGTGTGCGCGCGGGATCGCTTAGACGTGGGTCTGTGCGGCTGCAGCCGCCCCGCCAGGGCCTCTCCTGTCACCTTTTCAGCTTCACTGTCCGCCTGGGCAGCACTGTTAACTGGCCCTTCGCCGGCCTCGACTTCAGGTTCTGCCAGACCCATTAGTAAAGCGTTGCTTGGCCTCTCCCAGCCGTGGATGTAACCCCCTGGTCAGGTGTAACCTGCTTCTGGATGACGGTTTGACCCTCTCCCTTGCCCTCCCCGAGCACTCCAAGAGCAGGAACGGCCTTGTCTACGCGCCGCCCGCCTCCTGAGCCGTCCGTCCCACGCTGGCCAGCTGCAGGGCCTTGCTCTGGCCCAGTGCGGGGCTTGGGAACAGCTTCCCTTCCTGTGCCAGGGGCTTCTGAGGACGAGCTGAGAAGGGTGGGGCTGTGGGGGCTGAGAGCCGGGTCCTGTGTCCGTACCCCAGTCTGTGACCTGTGGGGCGAGTCATCGAGTCTCTGTGCCTTGGTTTCTGTGTCTTGGTCTCTTCCTTGGCCTCATTTGCTGTGAGTCTGTTGTACCGGGTCTGGTGTTTAACTGACACCTTCCTTTAAGGAGGCAGGGTGGCCCTGCTGTGGGAAATTCAGCCCTGCCACCTGGGGGAGGGGTGGCCTGCCCTTCTCGTCTTCTGCACTGGCACTTGAGCTGTGCTGGACTCTGGGCACACGGCCCTGGAAACTGGTCCCTGTCCAGCATTAGCAGGGTGGGGTGTTGGCTTCTGGGGTGGTGGAGCTAATTTCTTTGCAGGTCGGTCCTAGGGGTCGGGTATTTCTGCATTTATGGTTGGTTGTTGCCCTCTGGGTCCCTCAGGCCTGGGCTGGAGCCCGAGAAGTCTCTTGGGTTCCACTACGGAGAGGAGCACCAGGGGTGACTGGGGGCCCCCACGTGCTGCGCTTACAGGCGCCTGTGCTTTTCCTGCCCTCCAGGTAGACCCCAAGTTCCTGAGGAACATGCGCTTTGCCAAGAAGCACAACAAGAAGGGCCTGAAGAAGATGCAGGCCAACAACGCCAAGGCCATGAGCGCACGTGCTGAGGCCATCAAGGCCCTGGTCAAGCCCAGGGAGGTCGAGCCCAAGATCCCACAGTGCGGCAGCCGCAAGCTCAATCGACTCGCTTACATTGCTCACCCCAAGCTTGGGAAACGTGCCCGTGCCCGCATTGCCAAGGGTCTCCGGCTCAACCGGCCAAAGGCCAAGGCCAAGGCTCAGACCAAGGCCCAGGCTGCAGATAAGCCTAAGCCTAAGGCTAAGGCTAAGGCTAAGGCTAAGGCTAAGGCCCCGGCTAAGGCTCAGGCTCAGGCTCCGGCTAAGGCTCAGGCCCCGGCCCCAGCTCAGCCTCAGGCTCCCAAAGCTGCCTCGGCCCCTGCGAAGGCTCCCCAGTAGAGGCCTCTGTCTGCCGACAGGAAGGCAGAAGGACTGGTGTGCCCGGGGCTGGGGTCCTCCTGTGGTGTTTGCAAATAAACCTGAGGCGGGGTCTGTCCGCCAGCCTGGGTCTGTGGTCTGGGCTTCAGGTGGGGTCTGTGCCCCCGTTTCTGTGGGAGAAGGGTTCATCCCTTTCTGTGTGGCTGGGTGTGTGTGGTCGGGCGTTGGAGGAAGTGGTTCCCTGGAATAAAAGAAGGGGGGTCTAGTAAGTGAGGAGTGGTTGGTGGCAGGTTGGTGAGGGAAGGGGGGGCTCCCAGGCGGCCTTGTAGGCCTTGCTGTTGACACGGGAAGGCAGGGGTGCCCCTGAAGAACCCTGCGCTCCAGCCTGAAGTGTTTCTGCTTGGGCTGCTCCTGGTGTGCCTGACCAGCACCCACTGCCCTGGGGTGGGCAGCTGGTTGCCCGAGGGCTGGGCCCTGGGTGTGGAGGGGAGACTTCTGAACGCGACTGCTGGCAGGGCACGGAGAGGCAGGCCTGCTCTGTCCTGAGGTCTATAGACTGTAGCAGGTTGGCCCTGGCCAGGTGGCTCAGTCAGTGGGAGCACCCACTGTCGTCAAAAGGTTGCACGTTTGATTTCCTGGTCCAGGCACAAATGCGAGGTGACCAGTAGATGCTTCTCCCTTTCTAAGAGCAGTGAAAAAATGTCTTCGGGTGAGGACTAAAAGTAGTTTTTTGGAGAGCTGGGCATGCACCGGGTGGCCTGTGCCCCAGGGTTGGACAGACCTGACCAGGCCACCTTCACAGAAGGAATGGACAGGTTTTGCACAGAGCTGCTGATGCATAGTCCTGGATGTTCACCTCCTTGCTAAGCCCCATAGTGGGACGGGACTGCCAGATCTGGGGGAAGCGGACTGGTCTCTGTCTGAGCAGCAGGAAAGGCCGGAACTCTGAAATTAGAGAGGGAAAAGGAGCAGGAAGCAAGGCCTGGCCTGGTGTGGCTCAGTGGCTTGAGCGCTGGCCTGTGAACCTAAAGACAGCTGGTTTGATTCCTGGTTGGGACCCATACCTGGGTTGTGGGCCAGGTCCCCAGCTGGTGGCGTGAGAGGCAACTGCTAGGTGTCTCTCTTCCTTCCCCATCTCTAAAATAGAACCTTTAAAAAGGAAGGGTGGAAAAAAAGCCTGGGATGCCAACCAGCAGGCTGCCTCAGGCTCCTTGGAGAGAAGGCCAGCTTGTCACCCTGGCACAGCACTGGGGGCAGGGAGGCTTCAGGGCCTGAGCGGCCAGTTCGTCCTGTTGCTCCTGGCAGACCCTTCTTGGGGCTGGGGGGGGGGGGGGGGGGGGGACCTTCAGGGTTTGGTCCTGGGCTGGCCGGGTGCCTCCCCACCCTTCCAAGTAGAGTGAAGGTCAAGGCTGTCACTGGGTGAGGCCATGGGGTTCTGCAGAGGCCTCTTGCAGAACTCACCATGAATCGGTCCCTTAGAAACAGTCGCTGCGTTGGCCGACACGGCGCTGCACACACATCACTGCTGCAGGAAACCTCGCAGGGTCTGCCGGCCGGCCTGCAGTGGGGCCGGCAGGAGTCTGCAGGAAGCTCGGGGGCCCAGCGCTGCAGTCAAGGTTTGGGGGGTCAAATGGTTGGGTGAGACCTGTGTTGTCCCCAAGGCTAACAAACCTACCCCATGCCAAAAAAAAAAAGTTACAGACTTGTGGGAGTTCTGGGAAATTGGCGAACTTAACGATTTTATTTTTAGAGGAGGGGAGAGGGAGAGAAGTATTGGTGAACTTTTGTACTCGTTATACTGCTTAGTTATGAAGGGACATACAGGGGACCCAATGAAAGGCTGCCTTTGAGAGCAAAATGAGTGGCCAAACACGTCCGAACTGGGACCATGGGCACCTTTGCCATCTGCACGAATGTTTCAGTGACCCCGGGAGGTGTGAGCGGGGCAATGTGGCAGCAAAAGCTGCCCCTGGGATTTTGGTCCCAGCTTGGGAGGGGGCAGAGGCCAGGTTCACCCAGACGGAGCAGCTGGAGCAGGAGCAGTGCCACGGGCTGGTCCTGCGGCCGCCCGCCCGCCCGCGGCGGAGGAGTGCTGCTGCCGGCGGTGCTGCGGCCACCGGGCCCCGGCGGGGGGGGGGGGGGGGGGTCGCCTCCCAGTGCTGTGTCCCGGCCGCAGGCCCTGCCGTCTGCAAAGGGGTGGGCAGTGCCAGTGGAGCCTGGGACGCCAGTGGCTCGGGCCAGGGGAACCCGCCCGCGGGATGGCTGCTGGCATTCAGCCGCCGTCCACTGACAGGTACTCTGGGTGGAGACTGGGACACATCACAGGAGCCAATGGGCCAAGTGAGGAGCCGTCTGGCGGGTCCTCGCACGTGAACCTTGCTGTGTGCTGACAGCTGGGCCGAGCTGAAAGGGCTGACTCTCTGGCTTGGCCATGGCAAGGGGGTTCCAGGCCCTGTTGTCCCTGGGCTAGGGTCATTTTCTGGAACCTGCCACACGGCATTCTCCCAGTCGGGGCAGTTACTTCACGGCCCTGGCTGGGGAGGTGCTGCTTAGTCCCTGGGGGGACCCATGGGGACGATTATGTGAACCGGTACACACACAATTGAAATGGGAGGAGATAGAGGTTCTGGTCTCGCATATCCCCCCCCATTCACCTCACAGAAAGCACCGCCTCTCTGCTAACAGCCTGGCCAGCCCCCGAAGGCTGCATTTCATTCACCTCTGAAGATCAGGCCACGGTCTCCAGGTTCCAGTCCCTATAAATAGGTCTTTCTGACCTCAGGCTTCCACTCTCCCTGGGGTATCCGCTTACAGGGAGGCGTCTGTGCCGCCATCCAAACTGAATGTGGGGCTTTTGTACCAGATGAATCTGCTAATGCCGCTCCTTTGTTAAGGTGTATGAAATCTCGAGTATATGCCCAAGCCATCCACGCCCAAGCCCAGGCGGCCTATGAGCACACTGGTCCAGACCCCGGGGAGCATGGTGGGAAAAAGCTGCGACCGATACTTGGATTGCTTCTTTTTATTGGTCCTTTTTTCTTGCGCACATCTGTCTGGTTGCTGTGGACTGTGTGTCTCCTGTGCGGTCATTTGGTGACCAAACAAGCTACCTCCCTGCGACTGAAGCCCCTGGCTGACCACTCGGGGAACCTGGCAGCAGGGAGGAGGGCAGGGATGTGAGACTGTAAGAGCCAGTCATGGCAGGTGGCGTGTGGAGGCTGTCCCATGATGTGACTGCTGCTGGGCCTGCGACCTAGATCCAGGCCAGAACAAAGATGGCTTCCAAAGGCGAGACTGGCCGACCCCTCCCCTGTGCCCTACTGCATCCTGGCTCCTGAAACAGGCCCTTGCCCTGCCCCTGGCAAGGATATAGGTGTTTTCCCCTTATGTGGAGCAGGTTGCCACAGTACCCCATCCGCCCTGCCAGCCTGCGGATTCCTCTGCACCTGCCATGCACAGAGGAGATTGGCGTCTTGCTGCCATGCTGCAAATGCAAGTTACTGTTAACCCTCCAAATCAGGCTTGAGCGCAGTGGCCGTGTAATGTGTGGTCCGACCCGGGCACCTGGGAGGTTTGAAAAGGGCTGCTGTGGTGCCGGAGCGGCAGGGGCTGCCCGTGGCGTGTGGTCCCCACTTCTGAAGTGGGGGTACCATCCCCTTGTTTCACAGGTGGTCACGATCAAAGAGCTCGGGAAGCCGGGGTGGCCTGGGAGCCCCAGCAGGGCCCCCGGGACGCTTCCGTTTGTCATCAGAGCCAGGCCGCCTGGTCCTGTCACTCTGGTGCTCTCCCTGCTGGTGTCAGAGAGGAGGTGGCATCTTGACAGGGACCAGGAGCAAGTTTTGTGTCCTTAGGTCACCGGGTCAGATGGCTTCCAGACTGAGGCCTGTGCTCACGCCCTAGGATGGGTGCAGACTCCCCAGTCATCCTGCTTCAGTCTGAAAGGGGTGGGGGGGCGCAGGCCCCAGTCTCAGGTGACCCCGGGGGTGGGGGCTTCAACTAGGCTTGCAGGTCCCAGCCCCCAGCCTGCAGCAGCCACACCGAGGCTGCCTCGTGTGCAGGGAGCACCCGTCCCCAGCTCTGGAATTTGTCTTAACCCCCTTGCCTCCAGGGTGTGTGGCCTTCAACAAGCTGTCCCGCAGAGCCCCTGGAGCCAGGCTCGGTGACACTGCATCAGAGGGCTGCTGTCAGGGCTCAAGGAAGGTAAAGAGTGAGCTGAGGTCCGGGCTCCTTGTCGGAACTGCACACGTGGGGTTATTGCTTGGCAGGGCTAAGCCTGCAGGCTCTGGGCTTCCCTTCTGGCCACAGCGAGGAGCTTCGAAAGCCAGCCCTCCCTGTGGCCCTGGCCCTGTGCTGAGGGACTAGGCCAGGTCAGCAAGAGGAGCGGCTCAGCTCAGGGGCGCATGGCTGACCTTCGGTGTGTCCCCGGCGAGGCTGGCCGACTCGAAGGCCACTCATGGGCCACTCTGTGTGCTCCAGCCTGGGATCCCTGCTCATGGGGTTGGCAACCCTAAGGTGAACTGACCTATGCTCCGAAAGCCAGAGCGGGGCCAACCCCCCTTCCTGTCGACCTGAGGGCTGACAAATGCGAGCAGCCACGCCTTGCCAGCTGTCCCCCCGCCTGCCCCACATCTGGCAGGGGCCCTGTGGGCCTTGAGTGTGCTCCCAGAAAGCCAGGAGTAACTGCCTGAGATCTTTGTCTCGATGTCCCCTCAGTGGGAATGGGATTCCTGACCTCGTGCCTGGGAGAGGTGACAGGCACGGTGGCCCTTATGGGCAGGTGCAGACCCGGCCGGGTGATGCAGGGCGGGCATGCTGTGTAGAAGGATGCAGCAAGCAGCGTGGGGCGGGGGCAGGTGGCAGAGCCGGGCTTGGTTTCATCCGAGCCGTGGGGACAGTAATAGCACGTCTCCAGAGAAATGAGCGCCCCTGCTCCGTGAACGCCCCTGCTGTTAGGGTGTGAGCGGTCCCTGTCCACACAGACTTTATTGTCGGCCAGGGACATCGGTCAGGGTGGAAGCGCCAGGGCCAGAGGCGGGGAGCGCGGGCTCAGCCCTCGCTGGGCAGGGCGGGCACGCTGGCCAGGGCGGGCAGCAGCCGCGTGTATATGTCCACCCCGCGGAGGAACACGGCCTCGTGCAGCCGCTCATCGTGGTCGTGCAGCAGCACCGGGGTGCGGTTCATCGGGGAGAAGCCCAGGGCCGGGACCCCCGCCTGCAGGGGCAAGCAGAGCCATTAGGGGGAGGGCTGGAGCCTGGGACCGCCCACCGCCCTGCCTGCTGCAGGCAGCTCACCGCGCGGAGGTAGCGGCTGTCGGTGGCAGCAGGGAAGATCTCCGGCTCCAGCGTGAGGTTCCTGCAGAGCGCAGCGCCGGTGAACGGGCGGCAGGAAGGGGCAACGGAAGGTTGGGAGGAGGCAGCCGGGAGAGAGGGAATGGGGAGGGGAGGCAGACCAGTGCACTCACATGTCCTTGCAGACCCCGCTAAATGCCGCCCACCACGGGTCTGAGTCGTCAGTAGAGGTCACTCGGGGCTCCGTCCACTTCTGGGGGAAGAAAGGGATGGCAGGGTCAGGACAGGGCCTGGGCATCTTGCCCTATTTCATGGGGTACGAACGGGCCCCCGCACCTTGCCCCAGGGCACATCTACCCGGACAGCCAGCTGGCCAGCCCGGCCACCGGCAGGCCCTCTCGGTGCCTCAACGGCCGCAGGTCGGAGCCCTCCGCAGGTCCCCCCGGCCCCCCCCCCCGTCTGCTCCCTCCCTGCCCACCCTTCCGCCCCAGCCCGGGCGCCCTTCCTCCAGGGCACTGTCCCAGGCCTCTCAGGCAGGTCCAGTGCCACAATCACAGGTCTCAGGGCACAAAGTCCCACCTCTTCCTGGACTGTAAGTTTATACGTGCACGAAAGCACTGCTCTATAAGGACTGGACTCACACCTCCGCCCCCCGCACGCTGTGAGCACTAAGGACTGAGCAGCCCTTTGACTCCCTAGAGCATCCCCAGCACCAGCAGTGGCCTCCACGGCCAGTGCAGGTTGGCGAAGAGCAGGCGTCTCTCAGAGCTACAGCGGTGCCCAGGCGTGTGCGGGCACACCCAGCACGCCCCACAGCGACACACTCCCAGCAGGCCCGGTCTCCCCGGCTCCCACAACTCCCCCACAAGAGGGCGGCGATACCTGAATGGACTCGAAGGTGACCCCCTGGCCCGCTGCCTGGCACCAGCCCTGCAGCTGTTCCTCAAAAGCCTACGAAAAGGGAGGCAAGTTGGCCCCTGAGCCTCCAGGGCAGAATTGGAGACCTGGGCTCCCTCCTCCAAACCCAGACGGAGGTGGCACCTTCAGGTCCACGTCTGGTGCCACACGGAAGTCAAAGCTGGCACTCATAGTGGCAGGCACTACATTAAAGGCCACGCCGCCCTCTAGCTTAGTCAGGTTCACGGAGGTCACGGCCCCTAGCTTCAGGCGGGGGTTTGACTGCAGCCTGCAGTGGGGGGCGGGGACGGGGGGGGGGGAACGTCAGATAAAAAACAGGCCCCAGGACATTCCTGCAGCCTGGCACAGCCCCCCTGTGCCCGCCCGCCCCAGCCGGCCTCACCTCTGCCTCTCCCCCTCCCGGAAAGCCAGGATGGAGCTCGCGACCTTATGCTAGGAGAGTGAGGGGAGACATGAGGGAGGCCCCAGGACAGAGCCGCAGGGACTCCCAGGCCCCTCCCCGTGTGCCACCCACCAGCTTCTCGGCAGCTGTGTCCTCAATGAATCTCGAGCCGTGGCCGGGATTCCCAGTGCTTGTGACCCGCACCCCTGGGTGATTCGGGGAAGGGAGTGTGTTCAGCATGGGCGGACGCTGGGAAAGCACTCAGCCCCAAGTTGGTCCGCCCCTCATCCCAAGCTCCCCTGGCAGGGCTCTGACCTCGCAGAATGCACAGTGCGGGGCTGGTTCCTGCCCCCAGGAGCTCGGGAAGGGGACACCCAGGCAGGAAGGCGCTGGGAGGCAGAAGCCCTGGGTTCGCTCTTGGCCTAGGCGCCCACCTGCACAGTGACCCCCTCCTTCCAAACCGTACTCACACCAGGGGCTCCGCTCACTGTAGAAGACAGTGAAGGCGTCAGTAGGGTTGGCCAGGCCTGAGGAGGCAGGAAAAGGGGTTCAGAGGGTGAAATGGCCCAGCCCCACCTTGCAGCCTCCCTATTCCCCTCTGGCCACTCAGTGGCCTGCCAGCCTGCTCACCCTCATCCAAGGCGAAGCCAGCCCTCAGGGCCTTGAACTCAGGCCGCTGTACGAACAGCTCCATGCCTTGGTGACCCCCAATCTCCTCATCTGTAAAAGCAGCAGGGTTGTGAGAGGAGGGAGCCATTCCCCCAACACATCCTCCCCCTCCCTGAGGGTGCCCCTCCCTAAGCCACTCCCACCTGGCACAAAGGTCAAGTGGATGGTTCTGGGGAAATGGCGGCCCTCAGCCTTCAGCCTCCTCACAGCCTCCAGGTACCTGAGGGGCAGTAAGAGGGTGTAAGCCAGGTGCTGCAGGAGCCGCAGGATGCTCGGGCCAGCAGGCTGGAGCCGTCGGCCCGGGCGCCGCTCTGCCGAAGTCTGGCAGGGGACTCAGGGAAGTCCCTGTCCCTGTTTTCCAATTACTGCCCAATGTCGGGGGTTGAGTGTTCCTTAGCCTCGAGGTTCTCCAATCACACCCCTGGTTCTGGGTCATCCCCGTGGGCCAGTGGGACACCGCAGGGGGCGGGGGAAGGACACTCACTGGATGCTGACACACTTCATGTCCTGGGCGCCCCGGGCGTAGATGTAGCCATCAGCACCCTTGAAGGCCTCAAAGGGGTCGTGAGTCCAGCATTCCTGCGGGCCGGGGTGCAAAGAGGGGCCCAAGCCCCGGATTCAGTCATTAACCCTCTGTGCTCAACTGTGACCCTGCCCTTGGCGCCCGCTGTCGGGCTACAGGTGGGGCAGTGAAGGGGACAGACTGGCACCCTCATCGCCGTGGCCCACGCCCGGCACGAAGCCGCTGTTAGACAGCGGCCGCTCGAGTGCAGTGCCGCTGAACGGGCTCGCGAGTCAGTGCCAGGACCGCCGGGGGTCCCCGAGGCCGAATGAAGATCTGGCTCGTCTTTGTCCCCTGCACCACGTCCCATCCTTCCCACCCCCCACACACACACCTTGAAGACAGGTACCACATCCGTGTGGGAGTTGAGCAAGAGGGAGGAAAGTCTGGGGTCGGTGCCTGGCCAGGTCAGCACGGTCACCACACGGCCAGGTGCTACCTGGAGAGGGCCAGGAGGGGGGGGTCACCGCAGGGCCACTGGTGCGCCTGCCCCCGCCACGCAGGGCCCCCAGCTCACCTCCACCTTCTGACAGCCCAGGCCCAGCTGGCGGCCTCTCTCCTCAAGGAAGGCCACGGCAGCCCCTGCAGACACAGGGAGTCCTGGGGCTGCTTCTGCCTTCCCAGGATGCTCCCCAGCCTAAGCAGAGCTCGGGGGCACATCGGAGAGGGCGGCAGACCCCCAGATGGGCTGCCACCCCCTCCGTGCAGTTCCGCATTCCTCGCGGACAGCTGTGTTTCTGTCCGCAAGGAAGCAGATGATTTTGGCCCATCGGTGACCCTCTGTGGAAGGCCAAGTGGGAAGTCCAGGATTGGACGCTGGTGTCACTGTAACCCTTAAAGACTGGAAACTGTCATGCAGAGTCAGGAGGGCCACCACACACCTCCCAGGTGGGAAATCACAGTGAGAGTCTGGACCTATGCACTCGATTCCCAGCCACCAAGCTTGCCTCCCTACTTTTGTCCCGCCCCGTCCAACTTCTGGAGGCCTGTCCTCCAAGTGGTGCCCCAGTCTCCCCTCTCCCACCCCAAGCCCAGGGGAGGGAGGGAAGCTGTTCCTTAACTAGCCACCAGGAGCAGCCTTGGCAGGGAGGGCCCCTGGACGGGCTTGGGGGCTGCCTGTGACCGGGGAAGGGCTCCAGGAGTTGAGGCGCCACTTAGGGCAGCAGAGTGGGGCTCAGCCGGGGGGTGGGAGTCGAAGCCTCGTTTACAGTACAGCCCCACCCCTGCTGTCCCCCCCATAGGCCCCGGAACCCCCGCATTCTCACCGTAGTCCGGCTCGGGCTGGACGGTACGGATGCGCAGGTATCGACGGAAGAGCGTCACGGATGGGTGCTCGTCCTCGCTACCCTCGCTGGCCATGGCGCTGCGCGTGGGGAACTGCGGGCAAAGCGAGCAGCTGCGGACGCCACCTGCACGCCGCCCGTACCCAAGGCGGTTCCCGGCACGCCCCGCTGGGAGAGTACACCCTGTTTTGGAGCTCCGGTTGTTTCCGGCGCTATGCGGGCCACTTGAAACGCACTTTCTTATTTCATCCCCCAAAGCGCCCCGTAAGTTTGCGCCACTGAATGCTCACTTGACAGAGGAGAGAGCTGAGGCTCAGAGAGGCTCAGGGACAGTTAGGGAGTAGCAGAGGCAGGTCTGAACCCAGACATCGACTCCCTCTGTCCTCCTCCAAAAATTTCTCCCGGGTGGCTCGGATTTTATGCCAGGGAGCTCCAGACCGCCCTACTCCTCTCCAAAGCCCCCACCTCGCTCTCTGCTGGTCTTTCAGCACCCGCTTGGGACTGTGGCCCGGACTCAGGGTCCTGCGAGGTTGCGGACTCAGACCGCTCCCCGCCCACCACGTGGCTGGGCCGGAATCGCGGGGTGGAACCGAAGACTGCAAGTACGGGGGTCTCCTCCCGCCCCTGGTCCCAGCCTCCGCCCAGTAACCCCAGGCTCGGAAGTCAGACCTCGTCCAGCCGCTGCCTCCACCGTTAGCTCCTCGCTGCGGCGGCCTACAAGTTGCCGGCTGGCCCAGCCTCCACGGATCTAGTCCCCCGGGGAGGACCCGCCCTCGCAGGGGCCCGCCCCGGACCTAGGTCCAGAGCTCCGGCTGGCCCGTCCCCAGAGAGCTTAACCTCGTGCAGCCTCCGGATTGTGCAGGAAGGCGGCGGGGGGCGGCGGGGGCGGGTACCGACGCCTCAAGTCGGGCGCCCCCTAGCGCTCGGGATGGAGGGCTGCAGGGTTCTTCCGGCGCAGGCCCTGCCCGCCCCCTCCCCTCGCAGATGGCTTGGTTCCCTGTGCGGGGAGGGGGCTGGTTAATCTGCCCTCCAGCCTGTGAGCTCCAAAAGCCTGGTCTGTGTGTGTGCGGGAGTCTGCCCTGCAAGGGCACCGAACAGACGCCGGACAACATGCCAGGAATGAAAGCTACAGGGACGGGCAGGCGCACGTTCACTGCGGGGTGACCGCGGGAACCCGCTGCAGTGGGGGCCGAACTGTACATCAGCGGGTATGACCACGTGTCTGGCAATACGCGTGTGAGAGGGTGGTTGGATATGACAGCGTTTGTGTGACAAAGGATGTCACGGTGAGAAGATGTAATTGTGATGCTGTATGATAGCCTGACAGGCGAGGAAGCTCACTGTGCAGGGGGCACACGTGACGGACCCAGTGCCAGGCTTCCTGAGTCTTCTGCAGCCTCCAAAGAGGGAGGCTAAAGACACAGGCGTCTCACTGGCTACCCACAGGCTGCGTGCAGTTGTAACTGCTCGCTCAGGTACCCGGCTGCCCTTTGTACCCTCAGCCAGTTCTGCCCCCTGCTCCAGGGGCTAAGTCAGCCTGGGAGGGGCAGGATTAATGCCTTTGACCCCTGGACCCAGAGGTGGGATTTAGGTGTGGGCTGCTGACCCACACATACTGGGGAGGCGATCAGGCTTGCTGGTTCCCCAGCAATGCCCTCTTGTTAACCCGTGCTCTCTGCCCCCATCTCTCCACCTCCTGCTCCCTTTGGCCACAGGCCCTGCATTCCTGGCACACGCAGCTCAGCCACAGGCCCTGGACGGCCCACCAATCCCAGTGGTCATGACGCAGCGGTAATACCAACCCGCTCCCCCCAGCACCGTGTGGCCAACAGCTCCACACACCCAGACTCGTCCAACCCTGAAGCCACCTCCTGAGCGAGGTGTTACTATTGACAGGGGAAATCAAGAGTTAAAGGCTTTAACCTTAGCTATAGTTGATAGGCTTGGGAAGCTGTTATTAGGGAAACGGGGAGGACTCGGAGCAATTCAGGAAGGACACGTTGCTCAGCAGATAAGGAAGGAGGGGGAAAATTGCTGCAGGACTGCAACTCTTACCCCACTAACCTTTTTTGCCAAACCCTTTGCTTCTCCTTATAAAAGAGCTTAGTTTGGACCCTGGCTGGTGTGGCTCAGTGGACTGAGCGCCAGCCTGTGAACCAAAGGGTCACTGGTTCAATTCCCAGTCAGGGCACATGCCTGGGTTGTGGGCCAGGTCCCTAGTAGAGGGCGCGTGAGAGGCAACCACATATTAATGTTTCTCCCTTTCTCTTTCTCCTTCTCTTCCATTCTAAAAAAAAAAAAATCTAAAAAAAAAAGGTTGGCTTAAGATGAAATGTTAAGATGGTTTTTGAGGGTACATAACTCACTGTCTTCTCAGATCACGGCATCTGAAAAAAGCGCCCATAAAGATTCAATCCTTGTCTCTACTTACTGGTTCCGGTAGTGACAGCCACCGTGGACACCAACTTTTCCCGGTTCACTGTCATGCCCATCTTACAGATGAGAACACCGAGTCACAGAGCGGAGAGGGCCGCTGGGAAGTAGCCCATGCTCTCAGCCTTCCCAGGCTGCTGGAGCCTTCCCTCCAGCTCCCCGCCCTGAAGCAGTCCCAGGGTTTCAGTGAAGCAGCCCACTGCCCCCCACCCCCCCCCGCAGCAACACCAGGAAACAGGGTCTGCCACTCCCTGGGCATGACGAACATGCTTTTATTTATTGTGCCTGTGAGATGAAACGAGAGGTCCTGCCTGGGCCTGGCACTCCAGCCTCTGGCCTCTGGTCCCAGGGGCTGTCTCCCTGGTAGGGAACTGGGCCAGATCCTCCAACCTAAGTGGGTGAGCTCAAGGCAGGTGGTCAAGGAAGGCAAGGAGGACAAGGTGGAAGTCTTTCGGCTTGTGGAGGTAGCAGGCATGGCCTGCGTTGTGCAGCTTCACCACAGAGTGGTTGGGCAGGTGGCGGAGCTGCCGCAGAGACTCCCGAGCCAGGATGCGGTCCAGTTCCCCGTACAGGATGAGAGTTGGGGTCTGCAGGGGAAGGCAAGGGGCTGTGATCCTACAGCCTGGGGGGGACTGGCCCTCGAGCCATCTCCTGAGGAAACCTTCCCCAAACACCCATCTTTTCCATCCCGACCAGGGATGGGGCCAGGTGTCCTCCAAATGATACCTGAGTCCTTTCCCCCCCATGTCAGGGAGCCGGGACCTTTGGAGACCCTCCTCCTGGTACCTTCACAGCCCAGAATTGTTCCTGGGTGTAGTTCTGGGTGGAGGCAGGAGCGATGGGCACGAATCCGTGCAGCTGGCGGTGGTCTCGCATCAGGAAGGGCAAGGCATAGTGGCCGCTCAGCGAGGGGCTCACCAGCACGGCGTTCTGCACCTCCAGGTCCCGCAGCGCGCGCCCCAGCAGCTCTGCCCGCCCCGCCTCAGTGCTTGCCTCCTTTGTAGGTGCTGAGTTCCCAAAACCTGGGAGCAGCAGGGGGCACCGGCTGAGGGAGGCTGTGAAGGAACTGGGGCCTCTGTCCACCGCGGTGGGGGAAGAGGCAGGGGCAAGCGGCAGAACGTGGCGCGCTCTACCCCGATGTCCCAGAAGCTATCTTCTGTGATGTCATAGGCCTGCTAGAAAAACCCCTTTCCTTCATCATATTGGCAAAACTAAAGAAGACTGCTGACATGCAGTGCTGGGGAAGACGTGGGGAAATGGGCACCCCAAACACAGCTGACGGGAGGGTTAAATCCGGGTAGCGCTTTTGGAGGGTAAGGCAATCATTTTCAAAATTTATGTGTGTCCTTTAACCCCTCAATTGTCCTTGGCAGCTGCCCTACAGAAATGATTGCCCACAGGCTCAGCGAAGCATGTCCCAGGATGTTCTGGTCTCAATACTCAAGCATTTCAAGTGACACTGTGAACTCTGCGTCAACCTACATATCGGCCAGCAGAGCGATGGCCAGGCAGAGCCTGTCTGTCCCTCCCAGAGCACCCACTGCAGAAGGAAGGGCCACAGTGCCTGCCATGCCCCATAGACACGGCACAGGGGAGAAAACCAAGCTGCAGATAGATTCACGAAGCAGGCAGGACGCCGATCATATTTACAAACCCCGTCGCACCCTCCTGCGTGTTCCCAAGTCTTTACGGAAATGTCCAAAGCGGCTCTGGCTCCCCCAAACGGCTGAAGCGAGAGGGAGGGAAATGCGGCACGGGTCCCTGTCACTCGTTTGATGTTTTAATGACAAGAACGATAACATAAATAATTGGATGGCTAAAAAATAAAAAATCTCCCTAATTGGTCCTGCAAACTATGCTGAGATCTCCCGTGCCATCCAGTGAGGTCAGGCGCGCTTTCTTCTGCTCCGTGACGTGCCACAATCCACAAGAATTTTCAAGGTAGAAAATAAAGACACAGGCCTTTTCGTGTAGCCATCGTGTACTGCAACCTGCTGCTGCTCGTCCAGGCTCTGGGGTCCAGATGCCCCCCAGCCATGTCCTGGGGCTTTCCTACTCCGCTACATCCCCTTCTGGGAAGCTGCCCCCTCGGACCTGCCTCCCCAGACCCCGGGGCGTGGTGGGCGCTCTCACCTGGGAGGTCAAGGGCCACAGCCCGGTAGCCCCTCTGCGCCAGCAGCTGCAGTGTGCCCAGCTGCTCCCACGTGTGGGAGTTAAAGGCTTTCCCATGGAGCAGCACCACCTCTACCCTGTGGGCACATGGGGAAGGGCAGGGCCTGAGGGTCCGGCAGAGGCCCACTTTCTTCCCAGGCTTCTCCCGCCCGCCCAGGCCCTGGGTGCCCCGAGCTGCACTGGGGCCACACACCGGAGCTCCCTTGGGCCCGGCCCTTCCACTGCACCCCGGGGTCTGCACCCACCTGCGCGCCCGGTGGAGTGGAAGCACCTCGCGGTAAAAGATGGGGGAGCTGCCAGGAGTGAGACCAGCCAGGATTGTGACATTGGGGTCTCCCCAGAGCCAGGAGGTCTGCTCAGGGGGGCCTGGCAGCCCCACGTACAGTAGCAGCATGAGCAGCAGGCCCAGGCCCAGCAGGGCTACCTGGGACCGGCTCATGGAGGCCTGAACCACAGTCTGTAGGGGAGAGGAGAGGGAGAAGAGGCTGGGGCTGAGGTCCCACAAGGCCCCCTGCACCCCAGCCCCGCGCCCCACCCAGAAGGCCCCAGCAGAGCAAAAGCTCAGCCTTTACCCTTTGCCCTGGTCTGGGCAAGGCTCTGAGAGTTCCCACCCAACTACTCCACATGCCAGGGCAAGGGTTTGGGTCCCCCGCAGCGTGAGGAGGGGCGTCCGAGCTGCCCCCCCGCGCACAGCATGCCCGGTGACCACGACTATTACTGTGCGGCTCAGACCGCTTCCGCCCACCGAGCGCTCGACAGCCAGGCCCTGAGCCTGGCCCTTCACATTCAAGGCGCTGTGAGCTCACACAGGAACACAAGGGAGCATATGTGATTACAGGTCTCTTACAGGTGAAGAAACTGAGGCTCTGGGAGGGAGAGTCTCTTGCTCAAAGCACAGAGTGTGCCAAGCGGGCAATGGGGAGTTGAGCCCAGGGCAGGCAGGAGAACGGCACACAGAGAGTCACCCGCTCCCCACCCCCCGGCCAGCTTCACACCAGTCACCTGCTCCATGAACTCCAGTCCAGGTCCTCTGCCAGCCCAGTGGACAGACCTCAGGACCAGGACCCAGGCAGAGCGGCGAGCCCTGGCTTTGAGACTCAGCTCAGCTCTGCCTCTTCCTGGCCATGAGTCTTCAGTTTGTCGGTAAAACTGGGAGGACAGCCCCATGGCTGTCGCCCCCCCATCCCCCACCTCCATTCCCCAAAGCCTCCGGTGAGATTTCCACCACACAGCTGACTTGACCTGGGGCTGGCCTGTCGCCATTTCTTAGGCCCAGGAGGAGCACCCCTGCTTGTTCCCAGATTCAGTAAACACGTCTTTACTGAGTGCCACCTGGGCATCGGCCCCAGCTAGTAATGGGACCAGACCCCAGCCCCACCCACCTCTCTTGGGATGTTTCCCCAGGCTCCCGGTCAGGTGGTGACCCAGGAGCTGTGTCGGGGGAAGACACTTTTCCCTTCTGTCTGACCGGAACAGCCTCGGATGAGGCCTCCGACGCGGTGGGCTTAAACTCCCACCAGAGTGGGCTTCGGCGGGGGCCCCTCCTGGTGGTGAGGACTAGGCCAGAGGGAGCCTCTCCCACTAGGGAGGGGCTGGGAATTCAGCCGTTGTCTTGGCAACCCAGGAGGCTGGCACAGAAGACAACCTTACCCTGCCAGTAGCAGGCAACCTAATAATCTAGCCAGATACAGGGGCTGGGGCTGAGGGTGGGGAGACACCCGCTTAGGTCCTTGCATACACGTTGACAATGACACACAAGTACACACAAACATCGAGTTTTCTCCTCGCCCGCTTTCCTTTTGCACAAGCGATTCCCTGCACTTAGACGCACCCTCTTTGGCGCTGGCCTATGTGGAAATCGATCCCTTGAAATATACACCCTCAAAAGCATGTGCACCGTCAGGCATCAGGAAGGCAGACGGACGCACACGGTTTCAAAATCACGTGCAGACACTCAAGTTTCAAGCACACCCGCCATACACAACCCTTAAACTACCCACGCACACAAGAAACACACATGCACAGGCAGACAGACGGACACACACCCAGACCCTCAGAAATACACACAGGCACACAGCTAGTATACGCCCTCAAAATCACACATGCACACAGAAACATACACAGTAGCTATACGCGGACAAGAAGCGGGCGGACTGACCGACACCCTCCAACACAGGCATACGAAAATACTGGCACCCAGACCCCCAAGAACACACGCAAACTCGCGCATGCTCGCACAGCACGCGGACACACGGACATTCGCTGCCCCAGCGCCTGCCCCTCCCGTAGGACTCTGCCCTGGGCGCCAGGGCAAGGGGCGGAGCAAGGATGGCCTGTCCTCGGGCACCCTGCTGGTCTCCTCCCCAGGGACACTCACCCGGCCGACTGAGATAACCCGGCCCGCCACCGCCGGGCGGGCCCCGCCCACGCGGAACCAGCAGCCAAACAGCCCGGCGACCATGGCGCTGCCTCTCTGCGGGCTCCGGTCGGCACTAGGCGGCGGAGAGCGCGGCCACCGAGGCGCGCTTGCGCAGTCCGCAGTCGCGGCCCGTGCGCCTAGCAGCCCGGGTGGAGTGGGAACTGGGGGCGGCGCCCCATAGCCCGCAGGCCCGGCCTCCCGACCCCGGTCCAGATTTTCCGGATTGTTTTAGGCCTGAGAGCCGGGGGAAGGCCGTCCAGCTTGTTCCCACCACAGCGTCTCCACCCTCCCTCAGTCTCTGGTCTGTAAAGCAGGGTCACGGATAAGGGTTGTCTTAGGACTTAAGGACCTGCCAACCCTGGGCCTGGCAGGGAGGCTTCGCCGTGTAAACTCCAGATATTATTGTTATGCAGTAGCACCAGGGCTCGGCGGCCCAAAGGCTTCCCTGACCTTACCAATGCACACACGCACGCACTCGGTCAGAGCCCAGGGTGTCCTCTAGGCTCCTTTGGAATCTCTTTATTATACCTATCCCGTTTGGCGACGTGTGGCCGAAGTCTGCTCTGTCCCCAGGCTCCGACACCGCCTGGTGGCCTGGCTTGGCAGAGAGGCTGTGCAGAGCGTGCGGGAGGATCTGCACGTCTCTCCTTTATTGGCACCCTGCTTGGTAGGCGACCTCACACCCATTCTGCAGGCAAGAGGCTCGGGGGAGCTGGTAAACGATCAAGGCTACCTGGCTGGGCAGTGGCAGAACCTCGCCCTCAAACCCGTGGCTGGCGCACAACTTTGGGACTCGGCAGTCCAGGCTGGGGATGGGGGAGGAGAGGAGGGCGCAGCAGGGACGCGGCTGCAAAGGAACCCTCCTCCTCAAGCCGCGCCTTGTGCATGTGAGGCAGGTCGCCGAGGGCTTCGGGAAAGCACCTAGTCCGATGCTTAGGGTACGCGGGGCTTACGGGCTTGCGGAAACTGAGGCGGCTGGGAGAAGAAAGATGGGCGTTGCAGCGGACTGTGGCCAAAAGGGGGCGTCCCGGAGCACGGCCCGGCCATATCCCTGTCTCTCCGCCCCAGCTCCTCCCAGTTTCCCCGCCCCGTGCCCCATTCGCCTCCAGGACTCTCCTGCCTCCAGTCTACGCCAGCTCACGCAGCTCCCCAGGTACCTGCCCTGCGCCCCCGCCCCTCTCTCCCTCTCCCCCTCTCTCCAGTTAGAACCCCCACCAACCCCTAGTTTCTCCCCTTTCCATTCGGCTCCCCAGGTCCCCTTCCTCGGGTCTGCCCCCACCCCTTAGGCGTGAGCTCTACCAGGCCCTGCGAGCCAGCACCGAGGTCCTCGGAAGGGACAGAGAGCCTCGGCGGCGCCCGTGGCCGCGCCCTCGGATCGCGGCGTCAGCTCGCTGAGCACCCCTCTTCCCTTGCGGGCGGGAACTCCAAAGCCTTTCCTGGTTGAGCGCTCCGGTTTCCGCTTCCAGAAAAATGAGTGTTTTACTCCAACCCCGACCTCCTCCTGCCTGTGGTGCTAAACTAGGACTCGTAGCAGTGCCATTAAGAGCAAAATCATCAGCTACTTACTTACTGTTGATTGAGCAGCTTCCTTGCTTACTGCTAAGTGCCAGGCTGGCCCGGAGTGTTTTACCTGCGCAGCTTCATTTAATCCTATGAGCCAAGTCCTGTTGTATTATCCCCGTTGGTAGGAAAGGATACCAATGAGGACAGTAATCGTGATGGGAGCCCCCTCTATTGAGTTCTTTGCAAGGGCAGACACCTTCATTTGCTAATTCTTTTTCTGTTTAACTTAATTCTTGATGTAGGCTTTAATGTCCCTTATTTCAGATGAGGAAACTAAGGCCCAAGGCCACGCAATTGAGCGGCAGGGGCAGAAATAGCACCTGCATCTTCCTCGCCCCAAAGCGTGTTCCTAGAGTGCTCAGAGCCTGCAGGAGGCGCCCTTGCCGCCCCGCGGCCCGGCCCTCCCGGTGGCAACTTGCTGCTCCCCTGGGCAGGCTGTTGTGATACTCATCTGCCGGGCCTTGCTCTGCAGGCGCAGCACCAGCACGTTGGCAGCATGGCGGGCGTGGAGCAGCACGAGGGAACCTTCCAGGTGCAGGGCCAGAGCCTCTTCTTCCGGGAGGCTCGGCCGGGCAGTGGGCAGGCTACCCGCTTCTCCGTGCTGCTGTTGCATGGCATCCGCTTCTCCTCTGAGACCTGGCAGAATCTGGGCACGCTGCTCAGGCTGGCCCAGGCGGGCTACCGGGCTGTGGCCATTGACCTGCCAGGTACTTCTGGGTCAGGCTTTTGAACAAGGGTGGTGGGGACCTCCTGGGGGACGCAGGGCTGAGGGGTGGGAAGCCTTTAAGGCCTTAGCCAGGCTAGGGCACAGTGCGCGTACTGCAAAGACCCTTGAGCTTCTCTGGCCTTGACTCGTTTCTCATCTGGACACTGGCCAGCTCTGGCCGTTGCCTAGGGCAGTGTCCCTGAGCCTGTGCTTTCTCGCCTGCAATGGGAGATGACCACACACCTGTTAGGGGCTGGCTCTAGAGGACGGACAGATGTTACCCTGTGATTACGTGGTTGGTACCTGACATAATGGGTGCCCAGCCGATTGGAAGTAAAATATTTTGACACAGCCATAGCCATAGGCTCTGCTGGGAACCCTGAAGAGTGAGACTGAATGTCCTGGCACCTTTGGGGATGAGGCAGGGCCTGGTGGGTGGCTAAGCCACTAGTCAGGATCCCAGGTTGAAAGCGCTAAGCTGGGTTAGGGGAGGCAGGGGCAGCGCCAGGCTGCCATAGTGTGGAAGGGACTGCGGGGCTGACTTGCTCCCCCTTCTGGCCATGGCTGGTATAGTTTCAGTGCCCGAAGGCGGATCTCCAGACTCCGCGGGGATAGGTTCTGAGAGGCCAAGCTTCGAGGCTGAAGTCTCGAGTTAATCTTCCTGGGGGAAGGTAGGGCTAACTAACTGGAAGGGGGGCAGTACCCGTTCAGAGCCAGCCCCTCAGCCACTGTCCTCAAGGCACTCACTCTGCCACCCCCGGACAGGTGCCCCTAAGCAGTTTACTTTCACAACTATCTTACATGGCAGATACTTTCCTCTCCCTTTAACAGATGGGGAAATGGAGCAGTGGAGAGGGCTGAGGAGACTTTCCTAAGACAACATAGGCAGTAAATGGAAAATTGGGACTTGGACCCAGCTGTGTTGGACCTCACAGCCTGGTTCTTCTCGGCAGACTCTACCGCTGGGGGAGACGGGCACAGAGCCGAGGGGAATGGCTCATGCTTGCCACAGACATGACCGTCGAGGCTTCTGTGGGAGTAAACTCGGGCGTCCTGCATGTGGCAGGAGCCTGGCACAGGGAGATGGACCCAGGAGGGCTTCCTGGAGGAAGGGACCCTCTCTCTCCTGTTTTCCCACTCACAGCCCTTGTCTTATCTCTAAATCGCTGCAGGTCTGGGGCGCTCCAAGGAAGCAGCAGCCCCTGCACCTGTCGGGGAGCTAGTCCCCAGCAGCTTCCTGGCAGCTGTGGTCGACGCCTTGGACCTGGGCGCCCCGGTTGTGATCAGCCCGTCGCTGAGTGGCATGTATGCCCTGCCCTTCCTCACGGCCCCTGGCTCCCAGCTCCGCGGCTATGTACCAGTAGCCCCTATCTGCACCGACAAGATCAGTGCTGCCGACTATGCCCGTGTGAAGGTATCCCCGTGTGGGAGGCTGGGGTGCCCCTGCCAGGAGCCTGAAGAGTCCCCCTCTGGGTCTCTTCCTTGTCTGGGGGTGGGGTCGCCACTGGCAGCTTCTGGGAGGAGCTGAATCACCACCCTCTGCCGCTTGGATTTACTGAGCAGATAACTGTGCCAGCCTTGTGCTAAACGGGGTGCTGGGCAGACACCAAGCTACACCTCTGTCCCTTGGGGGCTGACTCCCCCCACCCTGCTGGGTCTGGGTCAGCTTGTCTCTCCCTCTCATTTGGGGCGGCCGCAGGGGGAGGAGCTGGCACAGTGGGGAGGGTTGGAGCCGAGCTCTAGGAGGCCGTGGCTGGCATGGTGGGTCCCGTTCACTCTGCCCCTCTTTGCTTTCTCCAGACCTCAGCTCTTATTGTCTATGGAGACCAGGACCCCATGGGTCAGACAAGCTTTGAGCACCTGAAGCAGCTGCCCAACCACCGGGTGCTAGTCATGGAGGGGGCAGGGCACCCTTGCTACCTTGACAAACCCGAGGAGTGGCACACAGGGCTGCTGGATTTCCTACAGGGGCTGGTGTGAGACCCCGCCCTGCTGCGCCCGGGTGTGGGGGGCGCGCACTCTCTCTCCACACACCTGCAACAGGTGTGTGTGCCTGTCTGTCTGAGTGCTTGTCTTTCGGGGTCTGTCTTTTCCTCTTTCTCTTGCAGTGACACACCGAGGTGAAATCAAGAGATAAAATTCAGGAATCAAGGGACGTGAGCTGGTGGAGGGTAACCCATTTAGATGAGCTTCTGCCCTAGGCTTTCCTGCTCTTCTCTGCTGCTTCCTCTCCAGCCGCCCAGTCGACCCCTCCCACCTCCTCTTGTCTGGCCCACAGGCGCTCACAGCCCCTACTGGGCATCTTATGGCGCACATACATGCCCACATGCATGTTTTACACATGTTCCCAAGTGTGACCCAGCCACGAAGGCACAGACACCTGACGGACATGCACGCTCGGGCGCAGCTGTACATCGCATGCCCAGACACCCAGGCATGCCTGTGCCTCCACACGAGCCCCGGCACAAGCGCGTGCGCCCTCCCAACCACGCAGCGCCCGGCTGTCGGGGGAAGTGGGGACCCGGGGACCAGTCCGCGCCGGAGATGCTCTGCCGGGCTCAGGGCGCTCGCCCACAGGATGCAGCTGACTCCAGATCAGAGATGCCCCCCAAAGGAGAGCCTGCCCCTCGGACCCGCAGATCTCCCTGCTTTTCCCCCTCCTTCCGGGTGCGCCACCCCTTCCCAGGTTATTAGACCTGGGCCTTCTCAGCCATGCTTCTTTCCTGCTTCCAGGCTGGGGGAGGTGCGGAGGAGAGAGGAGGTCGGTGAAATAAAGTAATGCAATTAGACCCCTCAGGCTCTTGCTGTCTCCAGAGCGTCGCCCCTCCCCTGCCCCCTGGGACCGCTGCCGCGGGCCCCTCCCCCACCCTGGCGGGACCAGATGGTCCCCCTGCCCTTTGTCCACCAGGCCAGATGGAGGGGAAGGGAGATTGGATTCCCCTCCCCACCCCCACACACCCAGGTGCCAAAAGACTCGGCTGCGGGGGGAGGTGGAGGTCAGTGGGACCGGGCTGAGCCGATTACGGAGAGGGGGTAGACTTGCTCCGGGGGTGGGGGGCGGCGGCAGAGGGTGCCGTGGGGGAAGGAAGGGCTTGCGAACAACCAAGCCTCCGCCTACTCTTACCTATTCCCCACCGGAGTGTTCAGCGGCGCCGCCTCCCTTGCGACCCTACCCCAAAAGGAATTCTGGGGGTGGCTCTGAGGGAGCGACGGGCGGGGTGCCCGGCTCACATCGGCCTCAGGCCCCTCCTCCGGCTGGTCCGGAAACCCGTCCTGGGCGCACGAGGGCCGGGCCTCGCGGAAGCCGCGGGTGGCCGAGGGGTGCGGGTCTCGGTGGGCCAGAGCCCTCGCGGGGACGGATGGCGCGGAGCAGAGAGCGGGGAACCCGGGCCGGCGGAGGGCGGAAGCCCGACTTCCCAGGGTCCCGCGCCGGAGCGGGGCAGCGCGGGGCGGAGGCCGGGATAGGGGTGCAGGGGGCTCGGCAGAGGCGCCGGGCGGGCGGCCCGGCCGGAAGAAGGGACTCGGGAGCGGGCACAGCGCGCGCGGCGTCCCGCCCGACCCCCCCGCGCCCCCCGCTCCCTGGGGCCGGAGGGCCGCCCAGCCCTCTCGGAAGCGGCCGCCGCGCGGGGCGCTCCGCGGCGCGCGCGGGGCGGGGCGGGCGGCTGCGGCACTGGGGCGACTGGGGCGGGCCCGCCGCGCTGTAATCGGATCCGGGGAGGGGGCGGGGAGGGGCCGGGCCGGGAGGGCTGGGGGGTGGGGGTGGGGGGGCGCGGAGCCGGGCTCCGGGCCGGCCGGGCTCCGCGCCTGTCAAACCCCTCATTGTTCGCAGCTGATGTCACTCGCAGTTGTGAGCGGCCGCCTCTCCCGGGGACAATGTGGGACTGAGCGGCCCAGCCGCCGCGCCACCGCCGCCGCAGGACAGCCCCAGCGAGGTAGGGCGCGCCGGGCGGGGCACCGCGGGCCGCGAAGTTTGGGGGTTCGGCCGGGGGCGGGGAACCGGCGCCCAAGTCCACAGGCCCGGGTCCTGGGTCTGGGGGATTGGGAGGCTGCGAGGAGCATGTTTCCCGTCCCACACGGGCCCAGGCCTGCACAGGTGGGGGGCGCTGGCCTGCCAGAGGAGCCCCCAACACCGGGAAGGATCTTCCTGGACCTGAGACCCCAGATTCGAGGTCCTCATCCCACCTGCTGTTTCTGCCCTTCCGGCCTGCTCTTCTCGCGACCTCCTGCCCCGGCTTCTGGTTCTGCCCCATCGCTGTCCCCATCTGCCATTCCCCTGCAGTTTCTGGCTCAGTCCACACCCCTTCCCATTCTCTGCAGTCTTTGGTGGGGCCGCCCGCAGACCTCCCAGGGCTCTGTGGAGGTGACAGTTGGAGGCTCACAGAGGTCCCTGGTGCCCTGTGGCTCTTCAGCCCCTCCGCTTTGACCTGGCTTCTCAGCGGGAGTCCTGGGGGGGTGGGGGGCTTTGGCTACTCACTCCAGCCAGGCCCTGGGGCCTGCCTGGCCAGGGCAGGGAGGTGCCCGCCTCCTCGCTCCCCTATCCCTGGCCGGCCATCTTGAGACCTGTGGCGCCCGGCGCCCCCGCCCGGCCCCAGCGCCCTGCGGAGCGGTCTTCGAGGGATGCACGCAGGGCCAGTCGTGTCCCCCCTCCCAGGATGCGGGCCGTTGGTCCCCGCCAAGCCCAGGATGATCACCTTCATGCTGGACCAACAGGGCATGTGTCCTCAGGGGCCCTCCTTCCCCCACAAAGCGCTCCTCAAACGGCGGGACTCCCCAGAAGCTTAAACCTCAACTCACTGTGTCTTGGGGTTATTCTCGTTGCCTCAGGGCCAGCACCTGGGACCCTGCCCTTTTTCTATCTGAAGGCCCCTCATGGCCCGAGCGCCCTCTCAACCTCCGAGGCGCCCCCATCCCAGCCCCCACCCCCTAGCCTTCATCAGCATGCAGGCTCAGGCTGCCCAGACACAAGGGGATTGTTCTTCTGGCATGCTCAGGGTGGGGGGCTGGGAGCAGGCGGCCCACACACCCTGGCAGGCCCAGGCCACAGGGAGGCTGGCTCTGCCCCGCCCTGTGTCCCCAGACGGGCTCTGTCCACCCTTCCTGCTCCCATCACGGCCCCCGGCCAGCCTCCATCACCACTTCCCGGTGGCGCAGACCTCTTGGGGAAAGAGCTCTGAGCTACGCAGGTGGACCCCTGGGTCCTCTCAGCTCTGCCAGTTGCCTCTCACGCAGCGTCGCAAACAACCCCCTTCCTCCCTGGGCCTCCTGGTTCCTCTCTGGTGAGACCCTTCCAGCGGTGACAGACAGACCCCCGATCTTCACGGGGAAACCCACTTTGGGCCCCCAGAAGTCTCAAAGCACCGTGCAAAATCCCCACCCGGGTGACATGCCCGGGGAGTCCCAGACCCCGATAAAGCAGGGGCTGGGGTGCGGAGCTGTGGCCCCGGTGCCCTGGGCCTCCTCGCCCCACCCTCGCTGCTGCTCTGGGCCCCTCAGCCCCATCCCTGGTCCCTGAGGCTCCCGGCCTCCGAGCCCTGTCCTCCCCCTGCACACCGAGCCCGGCCCCGGCCCCTGCCCTCTGCGGGCTCTCTGTGTTGCGGAAAGATGGGCTCAGAAATGCCCATTTGGGGCTTCCTTGAGTTGCAGACATATCTTTGGGGGTCCCAGAGGCCTGAATGATTGTATCTGAAGGGCTTCACAGGGGAGGTGGCATTTGAGAAGGATTTTGACAGAGTGGGGAGGATGGGCATTTCAAGCAGGGATCAGCCTGGGCAAAGGCCCAGAGGCTGGAGGTGCTAGGCGTGTTTTGCAGCCTGGTGTGGGGGGATGGGGGGATGGGCGGAGAGGACACAAGAGTGGTTGGCAGGGGCCAGATGGTGGAGGCCCTTGAGTGCCCGTCTGTGGAGACCCACTTTACTCCTTGGGCACTGGGGAGCCAAGGATGGCTGTTGAGCAGCAGTGTGACCCAGTCTGCAGAACGGAGAATGGAAGCTAGAGACCTTTCTCGGTCTGGGTGAGACAGTGAGGGGACGGGTACCGGTGGGAGGGGCTGCGCCATGAAACTGCCCTTCCTCCCGGAGCCCAGGCCCAGCCTGGGCCTGCCCTGTTCTCCGGGGCTGTACAGCCTCTGGGTGGGGGCCGTGGGGCGGGAGGGTTGCTAAGGATGCTCTGAGGAGCCTGTCGCATTTCTGGCACCAGCCGGGTTGTCGGCGCTGCCCTGCCCTGCCGAGCACTGAGGGTACAAGACAGCCCTGGGTCAAGAGGCAGGGGCGGGAGCTGGCGGATCCCAGGCTGCCCCTCTGCCGGCCCCACCCTGCCGGCCCCACCCTGCCGGCTCTCCCCAGAAGTGGGTATGGTTGGCTTCCTGGGGTGCCGGAGGCCGGAAGGCCTGGGTGCTTGGGTCCGCGGGCGCTGGGGCGGTTCTTGTAGAGGCCTGGCTCATCAGGAATGGCGAGCAGGAGAAGGCCGAGGCCCGGGCGGTCAGAGCCTCAGAACCCTTCGGCGCCCCCGGGCCCAGCGTCCAGCCCCCGCCACACCCTGCGCCGCCCGATCCCGGCCTTGGCCAGCATCGCTGGGTGTGGCCTGCACGGCCGCTTTCGGAGCAGGTGTAGGTTGCTAGGTTAGGGGCTGGAGGTGCTTGAGAGGATGCTGGGGGATGTGATGTGGGAGATGGACTTGGAGCGTGGCCTGCCCGCTCTCCCCAGCCCAGGTGGGTGTACAAGCCCTCGATGGTCCAGACGCTCTGCTCCGGCCAGCAGAGCCCAGGGAATCCCTCGAGGGGCGGGCCAGTCCGCTTGAGTCCCAGGAGCCCTCCCCTCCCCCGGATTGTTCTTGCTCCAGAACAAAGCCTGGGTGGACACTTGATCCCCGCGTGTGGGGGGAGCTGGCTAAGCCCCCAGCCCTTTGATTGGGCAGCTGTCATGAGAGAGAGAGAGGGACAGCTGGGGGGGAGGGGCAGGAAGGGGCAGCCACCGTCACCATCGTCGCTTACACAGCTGTTCCCCCCCCCCGCCCCCTCCAGCCTGAGTGGCAGGGAGCCAGGGACAGAGGGAGTGGGCGCTGGGTCTGGGGAGGGGTCCGGGGAGTGGGCGGGACGCTGGAGGTCAGAAGCCTGGCCTGAGCTGGCTGTGTCCTGCCAGGACGCTGCCGACCAGAGGGGGCCGGGTGCCCCCAGAGGTGAGCTGGAGGTCACTGTGGCATGAGGCGTGGCCATCCCGTGGGTGGCCGGACAGGCACCCAGGGCCCACCGGTCTGGAGCAGCACAGAGCTCCCTAGGGCCCCGGCGATCGGGCCTGAGGGGCTGCTTGTTCTTGGCGCCCTGGGAGAGTTGTTTGGACGGCCTGTTTCAGGAGCCCTGCTCTCTCCTAAAGACAGGAAAGACCCTGGGGGTCCTTCGGGGCAGGAGGGAGACCAGCCACTCCCCCGCCCCCACCCCGCGTGCCTGCACACACGCAGCACAGGTGGGTGAGCCGAGGTCCACGTCAGGTGCCGGCTGGCCAAGGTCGCCCGCTGAACTCGGGGCAGTGGGCTCTCCCACAGCCTGGCCTTTTTCAGGGTAGGAGCCCCAGTTCTGGCCACTTTCCAGCCATGCGGACCCATTTTTCCTGGGACATAGGCCCCCAGGAGGTGCCGTGGAAATGGCGTGAGGGCGGCGTCAGGTGCCCTGCTGGTGACCACGCCAAAGGGTTCCTGTGGCCCAGAAATTCCGAAGCTTAGGACCATGGCCGCAAACCCGTCTTCGGCCCTTTCTAAACACTACCCTCGTCTGTGAGCCTGGCTGGGGTCTCGGAGACTCCTGCAGCCTGCTCCCCCTAGAAAGAGGACGCACAGCCTCAGGAGGGACCCTTGACGGCCCCGCGTGAGTGGGCAGACGCTTGCGAGCCCCACCAGGCCCCAGCCCTCTGTGACCTTGGGCAGGCTGCAGACCCTCTGTGGGCATCGGGCTCTCTTTCCTTCCGGTAAATTCACCTGCCCAGCTAACTAGTATGTTCTGAGCACCTCCTCCAGCCTGAGCTCTGGGGACGCGAGAAGGCGGCGGCCTTGGCTCCAGTCTCAGGGCTCCCGGCCTTGGCATCTAGGGAGGCAGAAGCCACGCACGTCATCACGGGCGCTTTGCGGGGGAAGTGCAGGCAGCTGGGGGAATGTCAGCGAGGGCGGCCAGCGCCGGGCCGGCCAGCGTGCCCACAGAGCACTGTCCCTGCGTCCACAGCTGACCTCTGACCTCGGGAGAGCCCGTAGGAGTGGAGGGGGGGAGCAGGTCTGGAGAAGCCACCGCTACTGAGTTCTTAGAGGTGGGGGCAGGGTTGTCACCCCAACATGCGGATGAAGAAGGCCTCGTGCCATGCAGCGGCTTGCTCAGGCTTCCTGAGGAAGAGCCAGGCGGGGACCCCCCGTCCAGCTCCACGCCCAAGCCCTGGCTGGCCGGGGGGTTCCAAAGACGGTATCGGGTAGAGCCCCATGCCCTTGACCCTCCCATCAGGACGGGCAGGGGCTGAGGAGGAGGACGCCCAGAGGGCGGCGGCGGGTGGTGGTCCACGATGCTCCGGGCCGGCCACGCCTCCCCTGCTCCGCCCCTCCCAGGCAGGGCGAGGGCTTGGGCTCAGCTGGGACATGGCCCCGGTTGGTCCCACTCCCCGTGTGCCTCCTCGACTCTGGCCCCCCAGCGAGCCCCCCAGCAAGGCTGAGCTCTGGCAGGAGACAGCCGCTGGAGGAGAGGGATTTCCAGGCAGGATTAAGGTTCAGGATTAAGTCAGGGCTTGGAAAGGGGTTGGGTGGGGAGGGCTGGCGACCAGGCTAATCCCAGCGGCTAATCTCCGGCTCCTCCTTTCTCCATCGGTTACCAGACCTGCCGTTCCCAGCCCCCCAAGTCCCTTTCTTATCCATCAGCACCCAGTCCCAGGGGGAAGCAGTGCCTCCATTTTACGGGCGAGGAAATTGAGACTCAGCCCAAGTGACTCGTTTCTGTTCTAGTGGAAAGTGCCCCAGGCTGGGAACGTGGCTGTCCCGGACACTCGGCACACAGGAGAGGGCTTGGAAAACCCCAGTGCAGGCCGCCAGTCCCTGACAGCGCTGCGCCACCCCCAGCCCCGCCCCCTGCGCCCGCCAGTGCTGGCTGAACTAGGGGCCCCAGAGCTGTCCAAGGGGCCTCTGCTCCAGGGAGCACCAACGGCCTGGAACAGCTTCCGGAGGCGGGGCTGCCAGCCGGCGCCCCGACGCCTCTGCCAGGCAGGGGGAAGGCAGGGGCACAAGGGCCTTGCTACCTTCCCTTCCGCTCTCCTTCCTAGACCTGTGGCTCCCACTGGCTGTGCCGGGCCAACCTGCCGGGTCCCGTGTTCCATGGGGCCCGCGAGGAGGCTCCCGTCCTCTAGACCCCCAGTGGCCTCCTCGTTCATTCCGTCTTCTGACGCTCGATGGGAGGGAAGGGTGCTCATGGAGACTGGGTGCCTGCCACTTAGGTCCACAGCTCATTCTACTTCTCATCCCTCTTTGGGAGTGGGACTTGGTTTCCCCTTCTTCCAGCCGGGGTCTCTGAGGCTCCGGCGGGTTCAGCCCCTGTCCGGGGCGGCACAGGTAGTGAGTTGTGTCCAAGCACCCCAGTTAGCGGGACATTTGAAACTCGGGGTCCATGTCACCTCCCTTCTCTGGGAGCTGGGCTGGCCCAGCTTGGGGGTCCCCATTGGAACCCAAAAGAGCTGGGCTCCTGCCTAAGCCCCCTTCCGCCGCCCCTGCCAGAGCCAGCCAGGCCGCAGCGTGGACGTGGACGCACTCCCAGGCCGCCGCGGCCGCAGCCCCGCCTGACAGGATGAGCAGCTCAGATGCGGGGCTGGAGGAGGAGCCGGAGCTCAGCGTCACCCTCACGCTGCGGATGCTGATGCAGGGGAAGGTGAGGGGGCTTCTCTGCTGGGACCTGGGAGGGGTAGAGGAGCGGGGGGAGGTTAGGCCTGGCCAGGCGGGGGGAGGCCGGGGGGGGGGGCGGGTAGGCAGGACGGGGAGGGCCTGGCACTGGCAACCCCCTGACTCCACTCTGGTCCTGTTTGCAGGAGGTGGGCAGCATCATCGGGAAGGTAGGTGCTGGGTTCTGTTCTGCGTGTCCCCTGAAACCTGAGACCTCCATTCCAACTTAGGCTAAGAGCCTGCCTCTATTTTTTCTCCTGCAGAAAGGAGAGACCGTAAAGCGGATCCGGGAGCAGGTGAGGATGGAGCGTGCGGAGGAGCGGGGATCCTGGGTTGGAGGGAAGGGAGATCCAGAGGGTGGCCCGAGAGGGTGGTGGCTTCCGGCCGCTGGGGAGAACGTGGAGAAGGGGCCCCGCTGCCCGGTGCTCGTCCTGCCCCCGCAGAGCAGCGCCCGGATCACCATCTCTGAGGGCTCCTGCCCCGAGCGCATCACCACCATCACCGGGTCCACGGCGGCGGTCTTCCACGCGGTCTCCATGATCGCCTTCAAGCTGGATGAGGTGTGTGACCAGCTGTGGGTAGGCCCAGGCTGGTTCCCTGGGAGGAACAGGACTCTGGCTGTGGCCGGGAGGGGAGGCCGGTTTCTTCGTCGGAGCGGGGCTCGGAGGGACTCCCCCACAGGGGCAGGGGAGCAGCCTGGGCGGGCAGGGCTGACCCACCGTCTTCCGGCCCAGGACCTCTGCTCTGCTCCCGCCAACGGCGGGACCGTCTCTAGGCCTCCAGTGACCCTGCGCCTGGTCATCCCTGCTAGCCAGTGTGGCTCGCTGATCGGGAAGGCCGGCACCAAGATCAAGGAGATCCGAGAGGTGAGGGGAAGGGGACCCAGCCTCCAGTTGTGAGGGACGACCTGGGCTTGCGGCCGCCTCTCCCTTGCGAAGCTCGGAGCCTGGGCAGCGCTTCTCTGGGCTCTGGGAGCAGCCAGATGGCCCTTCTTCTCTGCTTGCAGAGCACAGGTGCCCAGGTGCAGGTGGCAGGGGACCTGCTCCCCAACTCCACAGAGCGTGCTGTCACCGTGTCCGGGGTGCCTGATGCCATCATCCTGTGTGTGCGCCAGATCTGCGCTGTTATCCTGGAGGTTCTGTTCTGGGGCAGGGGAATGGGCAGGGAGTCCTATGCAAGTGACCCCTGGTGGGGGCAGGGCAGGGAGGCAGCGGTGGGTCAGGGCCCAGGAGGTCGGGCGCATTTACCTGGGGGCCTGGGGGGGGGGCCTGGAGGACACAGGGTCCTCGAGCGGTCAGGGCGCCTGAGAGGGTCCTGACAGAGCTGCTCCGTCTTTGCCTTTCAGTCCCCACCCAAAGGAGCCACTATCCCGTATCACCCAAGCCTCTCTTTAGGTACCGTCCTCCTCTCCGCCAACCAGGTGAGGGGAGCAGCAGAGGGGCGGAAGGGGAATCGAGACGGTGGAGGGGACGGAAGGAGGCACTGGGGGCCCCGGGAGAGGCGGGGAGGAGCGACTCTGGCCAAACTGCCCTGACCTTTTTCACCCACTTTGTCCCCACAGGGCTTCTCCGTCCAGGGTCAGTATGGGGCTGTGACCCCAGCCGAGGTGAGTGGCCACAGCCCAAGGCACCCCTTCCCGATCCAAGCCTCTTCTGATTCTGACCCCTCTTCTCTGGCCCAGGTCACTAAGCTCCAGCAGCTCTCGGGCCACGCAGTCCCCTTTGCCTCACCGAGCATGGTGCCAGGTGAGCAAGCCATTGCAGAAGGAGGCAGGGGCAGGTCCCCAGGGGCCAGGCCGCCCCCTGGAGAGGGCCGGGCGGGGGGCGGGAGGCGGGAAAGGCCCAGAACCACGCCCGACCCTTCTTCTCCCCAGGACTGGATCCTGGAGCGCAGACCAGCTCACAGGAATTCTTGGTTCCCAATGACGTGAGCAGGGGAGGGAGTGGTTTGAGGGTAGGTCGGGGGCCCTGGGGGTCTGGGCCTTGCCTAGGGTTGAATTCCTCCCCCTCCCCACAGCTGATTGGCTGCGTGATCGGACGCCAGGGCAGCAAGATCAGTGAGATAAGGCAGATGTCAGGGGCGCACATCAAGATCGGGAACCAAGCGGAGGGCGCCGGCGAGCGGCACGTGACCATCACTGGCTCGCCGGTCTCCATCGCCCTGGCTCAGTACCTCATCACTGCCTGGTGAGTGCGGGTTCGGGGGCAGGGCGCACGGGTCACAGGTCACGGGGCTTCTGTGCCTGAGAAAGGCACGGTGGGGTGGGGAGGCTGACCTCTGCCCGGCTCTGTGCCCCGCCTCACTCCCTCTGTGTCTCTCCGCCTTCTTCTCTGCACATGGCCCTGTGTCCCCCTCCCCCATGCCTGGCTCTGTGTCCCGGGCTTTCGGGACCCCCAGTTCTCTCCTCGCCCCGGACGGTGTCTGCCGTTCTCCCCCCCCTTCCGCCGTTCCCATCTGCTCCCCAGACCTGTCCGCCCCGTGTCCCTGTTCTCCTCAGTTCCGTTCTCCTGCCGTTCACCTAATCTCACCCCCGATTTTGCCCTCATTGTCCCTTCTCACCCCACCTTCCCCTTCATCTCCCCCCCATATCCCTCTCTCCAGTCTAGAAACGGCCAAGTCTACCTCTGGGGGGACACCCGGCTCGGCCCCCGCAGACCTGTCTGCCCCCTTCTCGCCGCCCCTGACGGCCCTGCCCACGGCTCCCCCAGGCCTGCTGGGCACGCCCTACGCCATCCCCCTGTCCAACTTCATCGGCCTCAAGCCCGTGCCCTTCTTGGCTCTACCACCTGCCTCCCCAGGGCCACCGCCGGGCCTGGCGGCCTACACTGCCAAGATGGCAGCGGCCAATGGGAGCAAGAAAGCCGAGCGGCAGAAATTCTCGCCCTACTGAGGCCGGCGGAGGCGCGGGCGCGGGAGCGGGCAGGACCGCCGGCAGGGGCTGCCTCCGCACCCGACCTGCCAAGGAGCCTCCAGCCTGGGGCCCCAGACACCACTAATGCCCAGAAGCATGGACACCCTGCCTGGCCCCGGTCTGTGGGAGTTCCTGTGCTCAGAGCGGGGGCAGTTTCTGGCCCAGGGTTCTGGGAGATGCGGCTGCCCCAGGAAGGGGGCTCCGCCCCCTCTAGCTCTGTGCTTGGATGCAGGGAGCATCCTCAGTCCCCCCAGTTTGGGGGTCACTCATGCACTCCCCATCCCTTAGGGCTTCCCAGCCTACTGCCCCCTTGTGGGGATCAGGGAGGAGGGCTGGGGGCCAAGCTTCTCTCCCCACCTCCCCGCAGATTCCTGCTGCTTCCACCGATACCTTTTTGACTGGAATGGACTGGCTGGGCTTGGCAGAGCGCAACCCAAAGCGGGGGCGCTGCCAGGCAGCTGGGGAGTCACCTGGGGCAGGGCTGAGTTCTCAGCAGCAGACACTCTGTACAGTTTTTTCAATCCCTGTTTTTGAATAAATATTCTGAGACCAGGAAGCTGTGAAACATTGTGGGTATTGGCAAAACGTCCACGAGATGGGCGCCGCTGGCCCCAGAGTACCGCCATCTATGAACCCACCAGCCCGCATTCTGGGGCTTCAGGACCCTCTGGGGCACGTGCTCAGGCTGCTCCTCTAGCACCAAGCTGCTCCGGTTGTTTTCTGGGCTCTTGAGAAGCTGACGGAGGAGACCCAGCAGCCTCGCCCAGTCTCTCTCCATGCAGGGAAGTCCTTCTGCGGGTCTCGCCACCGATTCCTCCGGCTGCGGCCGTGACCCAGGCCCTGCCCTGCTTGGCCCATCCCTGTGGCCGTGAACCCTTTAGGACCCTCTGTGGGGTCCTGCCCACCTCCGCTCCTTCCTTGGCCTGGGGACCACCCGCGAGTGTCCAGGCCACTGAGCTGGAGATGTGCTTCGTGATGGTCCAGGGTACAGATGGGGAGAATGAGGCCTAGGGAAGCGTGCGTCTGCACCCAAGGCCATGCGGAGTCAGACCCAGAACCCAGGATTCCAAGCCCCCGGAAGCCTCTCGGCTTTCCCAGGTTGCAGGCTCCCTTCCTGCCATTGGTGAGCCAGAGAAGCCTAGGCAGGACACCTGCCACCACCTGCGCAGGAGCCTGGATGGTCCTCTTTTAACACCACCCTCCTTTCTCCAGTCAGTCCCAGTTCAGTGGGGGAGACATCTCCTCTCAGGTGGCCTTTGGCATGCTGAGGATCTCGCCTCCTGCCAAACCCGGGTCTTGTGATGGTGCCTCCGAAGGACCGAGGGCAGGGCCCTCTGGAGGTCCCTGGAGGTGCTGCAGGAGAGCCCGCGGGGGCCAGGAGCGCAGAGCGCAGGCCCGCGGGGGCCGAGGCAGCGTTCGGCGAGCAAGGCGGCCCAGCGCCCGGCGCACGGGGCGCTGCAGCAGGCCGTACAGGAAGGGGTGAGCCGCGAAGGCCGAGTAGGCTACCCAGGTGACGGCCGCCTCGGCCTTCGCGGCTTGCGCAGCGGGCGCCAGGCAGGCGCAGCAGTAGGGCAGCCAACAGGCTGCGAACTGGCCCACGGCCAGCGCGGGGGCCAGGGCTGCTTTGCCCCCAGGCAGACGAGGCCGGAGGGCGGGTAGGATGGAGAGGCGGCTATCCAGGGAGTCAGAGCGCAGCCGGGCCCCGCGCGCGGGCAGCGGGGGCCGCAGGGCAGCGCGGCGCGCCACCAGGAAGATGCTGCCGTAAGCGGCGAGCAGCAGGAGGGCGGGCAGCGCGAAGGCCAGCAGCGCCCAGAGCGGCCGGAAGGGCCCCAGGCCGCCGGCCAGCACGGAGCAGCGGGCCGGGGCCGGGGGCGGTGCGGGCGGCGGCCCAAGCAGGGAGAGAGCGCCCAGCAGCGCCGCCGCGGCCCAGACGGCCGTGAGCACCAGGGAGGGCGGCGGCCGCGCGCCGGGCCGCAGCGGGTGCACTATGAGGCGGCAGCGCGCGAGCGCCAGCGCGGCCACACCGAGCGTGCAGGCGGGCAGCAGCGCGGCGGAGAGGAAGCGCGACGCGCCGCAGAGCACGGGGCCCAGGCGCACGTGGCCCAGCCCGGGCGGCGGCGCGGCCAGCAGGCCCAGCGGCATGATGGAGGCGGCCGCCAGCAGGTCCACAATGCACAAGTGCATCAGGTAGAGCGCGTCGCGCAGCCCTGGCGTGCGCAGCACCACGACCAGCAACGCGCCGTTGCCCAGCAGGACCACTGCTTCCAGGACAGCCGCCAGGATCAACCCCATGGAGCCTGCGACTTCAGTGGCATTGAACCCTGCGGTGTTGGGCATGGAGCGCCCAGACTTCACCCTGTGCTGGGATGCAGAGTGTGAGATGGAACGCCCTGCCCCCGAGTCCCACCACCTGCCCGTTGCTCCTCTGGGTTCTCACCTCACAGGCTGCCCCGGCTCTGGCTCCGCTGCCCAGGCTGCCATCCTCTTGGGGGCTTGGCCAGCCCCATGGACGGGTGCGAGGCTGAGGCTGCGGCTCTCTCCTCTGCCCCAGCAGCTCAGCCCCTGCTGGAGATGATACTGGCTGTCACTCTGATGTTGCCCTTCACAGACACAGAACTGGCAAGGGAGGGGCAGGGCCTGGCACCAGCCCCCTGGGTCCTAGCAGCTGCCAGCTGGAGGCCGGAGGCTGGAGGCTGCGCTGTGAAAGCGCTTGGGGTTCCTACGGAGGGGCCCAGGGCAGGCCCAGGCTGGGGTGTAGCGCTAGGACGCGGAGTGTGGAAGGCAGGAGAAGCCAGGACATTTTCCCCCCTCACGCTCAGCTTGGGGCTCCCCGTCTGTCTCTGGAGGAGAGCTTCTCTCTCTTTCCGGCAGCCAGGCCCGCTCTGGTCCTGGCGCCTGCGCGTGCCCCTGGCCCCTGGCCCCCGGATGTGGGGGTCCTGTTTCCTTCCAGCATCGCTGCAGCCTGAGAGTGGGAGCAGCTTCCTGCCATTGCCGATCTTGGGGTCCTGCACCAGGCCCCTGTGTAGTGTGGTGCCTTTCCTGCATCCAAGTCCTCTTGCCTGGAATCCCTGGAGTGGTTTCGGCTGGGCAGCAGGGGTCTGGGGGGACGCACGCCCCGCAGCATATCCTCTACACAGCAACAGCGCAAAGTGCGTCCCTCGGAAAACAAATCAGATGGGGCCATGGCCCTGCTCTCGTTCCTTGGGAAAGAGGTTCCTGTCCTCAGAACGGGTCTTCCCAGCTTTCTGACCGCACCCTCCTCCTTGCCTACCTGACTTGCAGCCACGGCAACCACCCTGCCGGCCCTCTGGCAGGTCAGATGGGTTCCCACCGCAGGATCCTTGCACTTGCTCTTTTCTCCGTCAGAACGCCCTGCCCGCAGAGCTGTGCGCGGCTCACCCCCTCAGCCCGTTCAGGTCTCTGCTGGGGGCAGGGCTCCGTCGACCTGCGATCTCTTCTGGCGTCGGTCCACCTCCTCATCACTAATCCTTTCATCCTGCTTGGTTTCTCGTCCTGGCACTTCCCTTACTTGCTGCTGTTCTTCATATCTGCACACGCACTTGTTTAGAGCCTGTTTTACGGGAGAGCCAGCCCCATGAGAGCAGGGACGCTGTCTGTGTTTTGCTCGCCATGTGCCCCGGGCCCCATGCCAGGCACACGGCACATGGCCGGTGTCAGCACAGGTCTCGGTGGTAGAGACCAGGCCTTGGGCATGCAGGGTTGACTCTCTTTCTGCTGGGAATTAAAGGGCCCCGCCCAGTTCTCCATGATTCAGATGAGAAGGCTGGTGCCCAGACAGGGAGGGAATGTGTGCAAGATCGGGTCACTGAGTTGTCCCTGGAACCCAGGCCACCTGCTTCCTAGGCTCTGTCTACAGCTTGAACGTGGGCATTCACCTCTTGGAAGAGAAGCTGGCTTTTGAGATTTTTGTTCAGAGGGAAGAGAGGGTGTTGGCCTTGTCCCTGCCCAGTTAGGCCTGTAGGTCGGGGCAGCCCCCGAGCCACGAGGGCCTGGTGAGGGCTCAGCAAGGCCAGGCGGGGGTAGCGAAGAGGACAGTGGACAGGGACTATGGTGGGTCGGAGAGTACGTGCTCCTCCAAGTCATTGAACTAAATAAAAAAACTTTGTAGTTTATCTGGGTTTTTTTTGTTTTGTTTTATTTTAATTTGCCAAAAGAACTGAATTAAAGCCCTGGCCGGTGTGGCTCGGTGGATTGAGTGCCTGTCTGTCAATGGAAAGGTGGCAGGTTCGATTCCCAGCCCGGGCATGTGCCTGGGTCACAGTCCAGGTGCCCAGGTGGGGGCGTGCAAGAAGCGTCCGATTGATGTTTCTCTCCCTCTCTTTCTCCCTTCCTTCTTCTCTCTAAAAATAAAATAAAAATAAAATATTTTTTTTAAAAGGAAGAAACGAATGAGGATAAAGCAGAAACGGATGGCCCTGGCTCCCACGGCCGCTCGGTGCGGTGGAGGGAAAGCGCGAGCAGATGAACACCCTTCTGAGCACGTGTTTTATTTTTTAAGTATATTTTATTAATTGTGCTATTCCAGTTGTTCCATTTTTTTCTCCCCTTTATTCTCCTCTGCTCTCCCCCCGCACCAATCCCCCACCCACACTTCAGGTCCAGGGTCATACGTATAAGTTCTTTTGCTTCTCCATTTCCTATACTGTTCTCAACCTCCCCCTGTTTATTTTGTACTTACCAATTGTGCTTGTTTTTCCCTGTACCTTTCCCCCGTTCTCTCCTCTCCCCCTCCCCGCTGACAACCCTCCCTGTGATCCTCACTTTTGTGATTCTGTTTCTGTTCTAATCGTTTGCTTAACTAGTTTTTGTTTGCTTTTTAGGTTCAGTTGTTGACAGTTGTGTGTTTGTCATTTTACTGTTCATAGTTTTGATCTTCTTTTTCTTAGATAAGTCCCTTTAACATTTCATATAATAAGGGCTTAGTGATGATGAACTCCTTTAAGTTTACTTTATCTGGGAAGCACTTTATCTGCTCTTCCATTCTTTTCTTTTCTTTTCTTTTCTTTTTTTAGATTTTTAATTTATTTTTACAGAGGGGAAGGGAGGGAGAGAAACATCAATGTGTGGTTGCATCTCACACACCCCTCACTGGGGACCTGGCCCGCAACCCAGGAACGTGCCCTACACTGGGAATCAAACTGGTGACCCTTTGGTTCACAGGCCAGCGCTCAGTCCACTGAGCCACACCAGCCAGGATGCCCTTCCATTTTAAATGATAGCTTTGCTGGATAGAATGATCTTGTATTTAGGTCCTTGCCTTTCATGACTTTGAATACTTCTTTCCAGCTCCTTGCCTGTAAGGTTTCTTTTGAGGAATTAACTAGTAGTCTTATGGGAACTCCTTTCTAGGTAACTGTCTCCTTTTCTCTTGCGGCTTTTAAGATTCTCTCATCTTTAATCTTGGGTAATTTAATTATGATGTGCCTTGGTGTGTGCTCCCTTGGGTCCAGCCTCTTTGGGACTCTCTGAGCTTCCTGGATCGCATGGAAGTCTATTTCCTTGGCCAGATCAGGGAAGTTCACCTTCATTATTTTTTCCAAATAAGTTTTCAATTTCTTGCTCTTCCTCTTCTTCTGGCACCTCTGTGATTCAGATGTTGGAATGTCTAAAGTTGTCCTGGAGGTTCCTAAGCCTCTCCTCATTTTTTTTGAATTCTTGTTTCTTCATTCTGTTCTGGTTGAATGTTTATTTCTTCCTTCCACTCCAGATCATTGGTGTGAGTCATGGTTTCCTTCCCTTCACTGTTGGTTTCCTGTGTATTTAATTTATTTCACTTTGCACAGCCTTCCCTTTTTCCTCTATTTTGCAACCATATTCAATCAACTCTGAGCATCCTCATTACTAGCGTGATCTCTGCATCTGATAGGTTGGCTATCTCTTCATCTCTCAGTTCTTTCTTTGGAGTTTTAACCTGCTCTTTCATTCGGGCCATATTTTTTGTCTCGGCGCTCCTGTTACGTTGTAAAAGGCGGAGCCTCAGGTATTCGCCAGGGCGGGGCAACCGAGGTCTCTGCGTGGCGATGCTGTGTGTGGGGGAGGGTCTGAGAGGAAACAATGCTGCTTGCTTGGCTCTCTCCCTGATTTCAGTCACTTCCCCCGCTACCCACAAGCAAATTGGGCCCTTTTGATGCTGATTCCTGAGTGGGTGGTCTTGTGTACAATTTAGGACCCTGTGGCTCTCACCAACCGACTCTCGTGTGAGGCTGGGAGTTTCTCCTGCTGCCACCGCGGCAACCCCCACAGGTTTTTACAGACAGAGGTTTTGAGGCTTTCTTCTCCTGCCCTGGACACCTGTGTTGCCCAGTCTGTCTCGCTCCTCAGCTATTCCTCCACTGTATATGCATGTGAATGTGGGACCTCCCAGCCTGCCGGCCACCAGCTTGCTGCGCGTCCTCTCTGCTACGGCTGCCGTCCCCGCCCCTCCTACTGGCCTGGGTGCATGTTTCTTCTTTAGCTCCTTGGTTGTCGGACTCCACACAGTTTGATTTTCTGGCAGTTTCGTTTCTGTTTTTGTTTTTGTTTTAATTTGTTGTTGTCCTTCTTTTGGTTGTGCAGGGAGGCAAAGTGTATATTCTTATGCCGCCATCTTGGCCAGAAGTCTGAGCACATCTTTTTGTATAGATTGGACTTTCTGGAACTATGCTAGTGTTCTATGTATTGAAAAAAATAAATTAATGAAGATGAGGAAATCCCCCTAAAGGTGAATATAAGCAGGACAAAAGAACCCAATGGTATTTTAAATGAATAACTACCACACTGAAGGGAAATACATGACTAATCCAAGTAACCCTTGAACTGTTTTACAGTCATTGACCTCAGTCTAAAGACAAAAAGATAATCTTGCAGAAATTTCAAAGGAACTTGAGTCCTGCTTAGAATGTTTATTTATCACAATGGCATGGGTCTAGCAATTCAGAATCTCCTTTTCATGTGGAATTTGGCAACCAAGTAAATATGTTGATGTTGATGGAAACCACATGCTTACTGTTAGGGCAGGAAAGTGCAGATATGGAACGTGGGGAAGGGGAGAGGCCCGCGGTGTAAGGTGGGAACTAGAGAAACAGGTACAGTGAGGTATGTTTGTTTACAGACATGTACACCCTTCCTACCTGGCCTTAAAGCAATGACGCCCAGTGCCAAAGAGCATGCATTCTGCCCAGATCTTGAATTCTAAATATCATTTCCTGCTCTAGGGAACTAGGGCTCCTCGGTCCAGGACTGTGCAAGAGAGCCTGAAAATTCTTATGAGGCCAGGAAGTAAGGAAGGGCCAGAAGTAGTGGGGACACAGGAGTCAGCTTGAAGGGCCTTGTGCAGGCCAAGTCTGGGGCAATCTGAGGCTCAGAAGAAATAAGGACACATCGCTGATTACAAGTGGGAGAAATGGTAACCTTCCCGGGGAGAGACCTGGGGCAGCAGCCCGATGAACGATCAAAGCTAGTTCATGTCACCAAGGGGACGTGTCCCTCCTGACAGAATGCCCCCAGGAGACGTCATGCATGACCTGTTCCCACCCAAGGGGCAGCACCTTCATCTAATCATGACAGGACATCAGAGAAACCAAGGTTGGGAGAGATCCTGTGAAACAACTGGCCTGTACTCTTCAGGAGCGTCAAGAACATCCAAGTCACAGAAGGGAAAAAAAGGCTGAGAAGGGTTTCAGATTAGAGACTAGAGAGACGTGACGACGAGATGCCGTGGGTGACCCCGGGCTGGGTCCTGTCCTGCTCTAGCACCCACCTCCTAGTGTCTGGATAGGGCCCCCTGGGGCGCTGGCAGGCACCTTCCCTGATGGCGGAGCTGGGCCCCTTGGCGTGTGCAGATGGGACCCGCCAATGCCACGGCGCAGGCGGCGCTTGGCTTGTCCAGCCGCGTCTGGGCTCACGGGCAGTATCACCGGTGGGTCCCCCACTGACCAACAGCCCTGAGCCGCTGGCGAGGGCTGCCTTTGAGGGCTCAGTGATCAGAGGAGGCGGGTTGATGCAGCGTGGACAGAGATGGACCAGGGTAGGAAGGGCCAGTGTGGGGCTGGAGCTGCCGAGTGCCTGGCGGTCAGTGTGGAGAGAAGCAGGGCCCCGGCCTGGGTGGCGCAGCACGGAGAGGCGGAGTCTGGGGGTGAGCGAAGACAGTGTTTAATAAGGCTGCGTTGCACGCTGAGGTTCAGCCTCCAGCGGTGATCACCGCCCTCGGATGCGCAGCCTGGGCCGGGGCGGACGGCCTGGGTGGGCACGGGGTCCGACCTGCTCTCAGCCTGTGCCCCGCACACCGCATGGCCTTGAGCAGATGCATCCGTGTCCCAGCGACACGGCCCGCCCACCACACCCATCCGTCTCGGGGGCAGGACTACGGGGCCACCGCCCTGCCCGGGTTGGGCAGGGAGCAGCGGTCACCGCCTGGGGCACAGCAGGAAGGTCCGGGAGCAAGGAGGGGTGACTTGGGGGTGACAGATGGGCTGGCAGGTGGAGGCACACGGACTCTCCTAGCGGGGCCCGGGGGCGCGGCAGCGCGGGCCTGCAGCTCAGAGGCGCACCTCCAGCAGGTAGCGCAGGCGGCACTGGTTCTCCTGGTAGATGAGGTACTCGCTCTGGGAGAACGAGGAGCCGCTGAACTGCGGGCAGGGCACAGGCTGGCCCTGGGGCACCGCCACTCGCTGGCCATCCAGCTCCAGCTGGGTGTCCTGGGCCGGATCTGCAGGGGACAGCCGGGCCAACGGTGACGGGGGCGTCGCTCGCCATCCTGGACCTCACCGGGAGGCTCTGCCCCCGAAGCTGTCTGCTCCTGGCACGGGGCCTGGCTGCGCGTTCCCATCTCACCAACGCCAGGCTCCAAACCGCTGCGCAGGCTGGGCCTCCGCCTGGACTACCCGCCCCACAGTTCTGCCTGGGAAACACCCACTCATCTTTCACTGCTCAGTGACGCCTCCTCTTTGAAGCCCACCTGGATGCCCAGGAACGATGTGTTAAGTGGCAAAGTGAATGAAATGGCTGCCATGAGGACACCTGTTTCTTTCTGTCCCTCTGCACAGCCCCTTCTCTGTCCGCTCCTCCCTGAAGGCGTCCTGGTCCCTTGCCCGGTCCTTGCCACTAGACCTGTCTACCTGCTCAGGATTGGGACTCACCAGGCTCCGTGTGCCCTCGGGCAATGACGCTGTCAAAGCCAGGGGGTGGCTTCTTCAAGCTGGGCTCGTCCATAGTGATGTGGTGCTCTCTGCCAAGGGCCACCTCACCCAAGAACATGTAGCCGATGCGGTGGGCCCCGGTGGACATGCCAGTAACTGGGGGCCACAGGCCGGCTCAGGCGGGGCTGCTCGGCCCTCCTGCCCGACGCCCTGGGTCCCTCTTTGCCGTATCGTCACCCCCTCCCCCTTGGCTGCCTCCGCACAGAAAGGGGCCTTCTGCTCCCCCAGCCTTAAAAAACTCCCCTTGTCCTGGCCACGCCGCCTTCCGGCTGCCCTCGCCGCCCCTCGGCCCCCGGGGCCACACCACTGCACCCCTGCTGCCCTCGCCAGGTCCGCCAGGGCCCGCCAGCCACGGAATCCAGGGCCGGGCGCCCCTCTCCCTGGACCGCTCTGCTGACTTCGCCACTAGCATGCGCGGCCCCCGAGCCTGCACGCCCCTCGCCCTGGATCTCTGGGTCCACCCTCCACCCCTTCTCAGGCTCCTCTGCCTTCCTGCCTGACCCCTTGGCCTTGGGCAGCCTCCGACACCCTGGACCTTCAGCCCCATCTGCCCGTGGACCTTGGGTGAGTGGGTGGCGGTGGTCTCCAGTGAAGGCGTCAGCCTGGGTGCCTCCGGGGCGCCTCACCGTAGCCAGCTGACTTGCTGTTCTCCGAGGCAAAGTAGATGCCCTTGCCCACACGGCCACCAGAATGCGGCATGATGCGGAGCCCACTGGTGAGGATGGCAGCCACCACCGCCACGTTGGTGCCATGCCACAGCAGCCTCCGGTTACCCAGCTTGCAGTGCGCCTGGAACCGATCTCCCTGGGTTGGGGGTGAAACGAAACGCGGGGGCCACATCATCCCCGCGCGAGACTTCTCCCTGTGGCTCCGAGGGTCCGCCCAGGGCCTGGGCCTCCGGTCACTCACACCCTCACACCCTCACACCCCGCCGCCAGCCCTGCTGGCAACGGGTCAGAGTTGCTGAGATGGTCCCGCAAGGGACACAGAAGCCAGACCATCTCCCCGGGAGCCAGGGCAGTGAGAGGGGAGGGCACTGGGGCACGTCCCTCACCTCCCCTTCTCGGTTCACTTTCCAAACGTGCTGAAGAGCGGGGCACCTGTAGCTGCTGCCGGTCTGTTTTAAGTAGGTATGGATCACCTGCGGGGAGAGCAGCCACTGGGTGCCGAGGGCAGGAGACAAGGGGACGGACCCCACCTCCGTCCCAGAGCGCTCCTCCAGCCCTGGGGATGCAGGGAGGGGGGCCAAGGGCGAGGGACTCCACGGGCGCCTGGAGCGCAGGTGGGCAGACGGACGGCACCCGGCTCTTCTGTGGGGCCCAGCCCACCTTGTACTCAGGCGCCTCTGGGTCCAGCAGCTGGAGCTGGCACTTGAGGAGCTGGTAATCTCGGTCCAGCGGGTGCGGCACCTCCTCCACCTTCTCCTCCTCCTTGGGGGCCGCCTGGAGGCTCCGGGCCAGCTCGATGTCAGCCAGCACCTAAGGCGACAGACACTGGCAGCTTGTCTGTCCACTTGACCTCCTGCCTCTACTCTCCCTCCCACTTGAGTGGGACCGTGGCCACCCCGCTTGTCCGTCCACCTGTTCACCGCCCCCCCCCCCCATCCAGCAGCCCTCGGGCCGCCCGGCACCATCCAGATCCCTGGGTCTTCTTGGCCATGGGCCCCCACGCGCCTTGCCCAGTGTGCTCGGTGCCTCCGCTGCCGGCCCACCGGCCAGCCCTCACCAGCAGCATGTCCTTCTTGGCCTGCAGAAGCTCCAGGGAGTTGATGGGCGGGGGCCGGCTGCGGCCGAAGTTGTGGGGGATGACGGTGTAGAAGTGGGAGGACAGCTCCTCCAGGTCGCGGCCGGCAGCCGTGGGCGCTCTCAGGGCCGCCTCCAGGGCCTCCAAGGCCTCGAAGCCCCGTGCGATCTGCTGCTTGCTCAGCTTTCCCAGGGGCATCTTTTTCACATCTGGGGTGGGGGGGGTGGGGAGTCTCAGCCCCGTGTCACTCTCAGGGCCTTGCCACCCTCCCTGGCCCCTCTGTCCTCACCCAGGTTCATGTGGGCCATGGCGTCACTGAACATGTCTTTGCTGAAGATGTTGGTGATGAGCTTCTGTGTGGCTGCGTCCAGGGAGCAGGGCCGCACCCGTTGAGCCACAGTCCTCACCGGGCCTCCGTCAACCTAGGGGCAGAGGGCGCACATAGGGGGCCAGAGCAGGGCCCGACCAAGGCCCGAGAGCCGAGGTCTGTGCCAGAGGTCGCACATCCGGGCAGCATCCCGGGGCCCCTCCAAGAGCCCAGGACCCAGCCACTTCACCTTCACCACAGCTTCCTGGGCCTCGTCCTCTCCCTGCACTTCGATCAGCGTGTACTTGCCGGGGTGAGCCACGAAGCGCTCCCGCTCTGCCCAGCTGTTCTTGGTCTTGTCCCGAAATTTCTTCTCAAAGTCCTTCTTTGCATCCTCCAGTGACTCGAAGTGGCTGAGCTTTGACTGGCCCACCTCTCCCTGCAATGGACCACAGTACCCACCATAATACCTGAGGGCCTCCTGTGCCCCATGCCCTTTTGGCCTGAGTGCTGTGTGAACCCTGGGCAGCAGGTGACCGTGCCGAGCAGGGAGAAGTGGGGTGAGGTGGGAGCAGGGTGGGCCCTCACCACGCGGCCCCAGCGGTTCCAGCAGGCAAAGCGGTCCCCGTCCTCCAGCAGCTGGATGATGTAGAACTTGTTGTTGTTGTTCCCGATGTTGGTCTGGTTCAGGGTGCAGTCGTAGTCGCCGAGCACCTGGGCCGGAGGGCGCATGGATAGGGCAGGCCAGTGTGGGCTGCCCTTGGCAGGGCCGGAGACCCGGCCGCACGCTGACGGGGCGCTGGCTGCACTGCCCACCTGGGGAGGCCCTCGGGGACGAAGTCTGAGTTGATGTGGCTAAACTCGGGCTGTGGGGGGAGTTGTTGGGAGGACATGGCTGTGTCCTGGGTCGGGGAATTGAGGGACACATGGTTCTGCCCTAGGGGACTCGCAGGGACACACCCCTGTCCTCTGAGGGATCTCAGGGGGACACAGCCACATAGCCCTACCCTGTGGGGTTGTTTTGAGGGGATGTAGGGGAGCCCGGGGGAGACCTAGCGGGTCAGAGCCTGGCTCAAAGTGAGGTAGGAGGAGGCCTGAGAGGCTCAGGGGCCTGCCCTGCGGTCTGGAGAATGGACAGAACCTGCCCAGGTGGGGTGGGCGCCGCGCTGCTTGCCCTTTGGGGTCTTGGGAGACCATGGCTTACTTGGGAACCTCGAGCTGTGCGGCCAGAGCCAAGCCCCAGTGGGGAGGGGAGCAGGTCTGAGTGCATTTGCATCCAGGAGGCCCCGGCTGGGGAGCGCAGCTCACCTGGGTCCCGGGGCTGTGGCTGAGGGGACATTCGGCGTCCACCCGGGCTACGCGCTTCTCTGTGGGTGCAGCCCTGAGGGCTTCAGCCGTGGAGTGGAAGCTGTCCTCCTCTGTCTCCTGCCGTCCCTTCTTTTTCTCAGGGCCCACACCCCGCACAGCAGGCTTGCGCTTGGGAGCCATGGCTGTTTTGGGGCACCAAGAGGGGCCTCAGGCTTCCATGGCCGCTGTACCCCAGGTGGCTGGCACAGCACCAACGTGCCACTCTCTGGGTTTGCCTTTGGTGAGCGCCCACTGCCTCCCCCTCCCTCCAGTCCCCAGTGCCAGCCCTGGACCAAAACCAGTTCTGTCACTCCAGACATGCCCCTGTGCCTGCTCGCGGGGGCCAGTCCAGCCTGCCCACTTTGGTCAAGGAGGCACGGTCCCCTCCCCTCTCTGCTCCTCCAGGTTGTCCAGGAGGCACAGAAAGTGAAAGGAGAGGCTTCCCTCCCGCTTATGGGCTCCTCCTCCCTCCAGAGCATTCTCTGGGCCCTGCCTGCTCCTCCCACTTCTCAGCTACCCCGGACTTGGCATAGACGCTGGGCTGAGTCACCCCAGCTCTGGAGCCGAGTGGTCAGTGGCTGCCGGGGCAGCACCCCAAGGCCAGATCTGTTGCTCCAGAGCTCGGGACCCAGGGACACAGAAACCCTTCCCAACGAGCTCCACAGTTCTGGGGTGTCAGCCAGGGTCCCCAGAGCAGCTGCCTTGAATTGCCTGTGGGCAAGGGAAGTCCCTCCCAGCCCTGCCCTTTGAAGGGCTGTGGTCAGGGCCATGGTCACTCACCTAAGAGAAGCGGGGACCTGGGAGAGATGGCTCGCGGTTCCCAGTACCGGGATCTCCCAAGGTAGTCCCTGTTCTGGGGGCCCCTGTAGCACCCAGCTGTAAGTCTTAGGCGTGACTTAGGGAGGGACTTCAATCGCCAGAGGCAGAGGAAACCTGAAGTTGTGATAGCGTAGGATTTCAGCTATTTGGCCAAGAGTAGGGTGAGTCAGAGGCTGGGTCAGGCCAATGCATTCGGCCTATCCACACATGGGTGGACACATGATCGGGACAGTGCTAAGGTCCAGAGAACTAACACGCCATTAGGGCTGCTCCTTTGGCTTGAGGCACGCAACGCGTGTCGGTCGGTTGCTCAGTGACCTTGGCCCTATGTGAGGGCAGGGCGTTCTTTCCTCCGGGGCTGCCTGGATGCCCCCGCCGGTTATTTAGTGCCAGACTTGGTACACCCTGGTCCCCGCCCCTGACGGGGTGGAGACCTGTTCTGGGACTTAGAACCCCGCATCTCTGGCGCCCCGCAGCGACCAAGGGGCGAAAACACAGAGACGGCCTCCGGCTTGCCGTGCCTTAGGCTTCCGCCAAGTAGCGGTGCGCAAGCGCGGCAGCTTAGGCAGGAAGAGCGAGGAACAGCCTGTGTCCTAAGGAGCCCCACGCGAGAGCCTATCGGAGGTTTAGGAGGCGTGGCCACAGGCATTCATCCTATGGTTGCTTGGGGGCGTGGCAGAGTCCACCAAAGGACCCAATGAGGCTGTGGGAGGCGGGGCTCTTCTGGCGCTTGGGGGCCTATCGGGACGCGGAGTCTTGCCAGACCGCCTGGGTTCCGCCGCCACGTGAGTGTCCCAGCGGCGGCTGCATCACACCCGGTGGTCAGCATGCCGGCGACAGCAGTGGCTCGGAAGCGGGGAAAGCCGGCCTCGGGGGTCCGGGCCGGTGCTGGGAACGGCAAGCGGCGGCGAAAGGTGAGCGTGGCGCTTCTGCGGGCCGCGATCGGACCTGTTCTCCGGACTACCGCCATCCCACCTTCACCCCCTCCCTTCCCCTCCGCGGTCCTCTCCCCGACCCTTCTCTCGGGACTCCAGCTGGACTAAGCTTCGCTCCTCTGTCGCCGGCCAAATCCTGGAGCCACCGCATTTCCCAGCCCCAGGGCTCTCGAGAGACCGGAAGGGGCCCTTGGTCAGTGTCGGAGTGGTCGGGACCCCTGAGCTAAGAAAGGATCATTCTCGTATAATTCCCAGGCCGACTGTGCCGGGGACAAGGCCAAGGCCAAGGCCAAGGCCAAGGGTGGCGACAAGATGAATGAGGAGATCTCCAGCGACTCTGAGAGTGAGAGGTGAGCTCTGCTTTTCTGCTCTGTGGAAGGGAACGCTGAGGCCCATGGTGTATGGAAGTCTCAGTGAGTGAGAACTCCGGCCCTTGGCCCGCAGGTCTTGGCTCTTTCTTCCAGTTTCTGATCCTGAGTAGTCTCATCTTCCCCGCAGGGCCTCTGTCCCAGAGGGAGACCAGTGAGACCTCTCTGGCACATGGCAGAGTGTCAGGGAGCTGAGCCCAGGCTGGGCTGACTGGGAAGGGGAGAGGGATACAGGAGATCCTGGCTAGTTCTTCACTCCCTTTTCCCACAATTTCTCAGTTCTGGGTCTTTCTCCTGACTCTCAACAGAGGCCAGGCCCTGGCTTCGCTTTGACAGCGCAGAGGTGAGCAGGCAGGTGAAGACTGAGTGTGTTGTAATGGGATGTGTGCCTTAGAGCCGTGCGTTCTAGGAAGAGAGGAGGGGACACTTAAGTAGGTCCTGGAAAGGTGGAGGAGGCCCTTGTGGAGAGGTAGGGAAGGCGTTGAGGGACCAGAGGAAGGGGTGGGGTGTAAGTGTGCCGGACCCGGAGGCGGAGAGGATGGCAGGCCCGGTGGTAGGAGCGTCCGGCTTGCGGAGGGCTTTGAACGCCTCCCTCATTCTGCAGGTGGCAGCGTGGGGGCAAGTGGCAGGATTTCAGAGGGGGCTCGCAAAGCATCCAGCCTGGCCCTGTGGCACGGAAGTCATCATACCAGGGAATCCTGGTGCCTGCCTCAAGCGCTGGCTTTGGCAATTCTGCGTCTCCAACTGAGTGCGTGTTGGCCTTAACCTGCTTCCAGAGAGACTTAAGATGCTTTGCTTAGTCCTGAGGTTCCTGTGGGTGGGTGGATGCCAAGCTCTCTGTTGAACACTTTTTTTTTTTAAAGATTTTATTTATTTATTTATTTTTAGAGGAAGAGGGGAAGGGAAGGAGAGAGGGAGAGAAATATCAATGTGTGATTGCCTCTTGTGCGCTGCCATGCCCCCCTCCCCCCACCCCGAACCTGGCCTGCAACCCAGGCATGAACCCTGGATGGAATTCGAACCAGTGACCCTTTGGTTTGTAGGCTAGCTCTCAGGCCACTGATCCACACCTGCCAGGGCCTGCTGAGCACTTTTAAAGGTTTTCAAAATGTATTGTGAAGTGCATTAAATACAGAAGAGTCGATGAAATGCATTTCTTCTGGAGAGCGTGGTGAGGAAATGGTGAGCCTCTGGCACCCCCTACTTAGGTTAAGAACTAGATCATTGCAGCAGCTTACAAGCCGAGTTGCCATTCCTGACTTGTGTTAGTCATTTCTTTGGTTTCCCACTTTGCTCCCTTTCTCTTCACCTCTTTTTCATTTTCCCCTTCAGTTCTCATCTTCACACAGTGACATCCACCTTTCTTAGTGTGGCGTTCTGTGGGTGTTGCCGGACGCATACCACTGTGAAGACAGAGAAGAGTTTCATCACCCTCCAAAATTCCCCCTGCTCTTTGTAGTCAGTTCTCCCCCAGCCCCCACTCAGAACCAGTGTCCCTAGAGTTTTGCCTTTTCCAGAACATGGTGTGGGTGGAATCACACAGTGTGTACTTGCCTTGGCTTTCTTCAGAGTTCTGTCTGCTCTGTGTGAGCCCCGAAGCTAGGGATTGGTTGGTTTGGGTGATGGAGCAGAAATGCCGGGCTGGGTCATGTGAGGAAGGGTGAGGTGCTGAGCGGTCTCCGGAGCATGGTCAGGTCTTGAGAGTTCCCAGAATCTTTTCTGGGAAAGTCACGGGCAAGGTCACGCACGAGTCCTGGGAACCAGTCGGGCACCTGATGGGAACAAGGTGTCTGCAAGTGTGTGATCGGGACGTGCGCTGCTGGGTTTTCTGCTTCTGGGCGCCTGCAGCCTTCCTTCAGCTCCCAGGAGCAAGTCAGAGGAGGACTTGCCTTGAGTAAAGTAAGTGCCCCAGCTGGTGCGGGGACCCGGACACAGAGGGGAAAGCGGACACTGCACCAGCACCAGGCCAAGCCAGGCCTGGCGAGGCCTCCCTGGGGCCGCAGCCTCAGGGGGAGGGCGGAGGGCAGAGGCAGAGCATCCTGTGTCAGGGCAGAGGACGGTGCCGTGGCATTGGGGTGACGAGACGCCGGGTGCCCGCCTCTCAGGTTCTGACCTGGGATCGGGGCTGGCCGCTCCCCCAGTCAGGGTGGCGGTGGCTCTGGGGGCTGCCTTTCCTGCTCTCCACGTTGGGTCTCCTGTCCCCCAGGCTGACCTCATTCTGCGTTGACCCTCCTGTTCGCGAGCTCGTTCTCTATCTGTAAAGGAAGGAAAAAGGACCCCCTCTATGGCTCTTGGGACAGCTGACAAGATCTGCAGTTGCCACTCGCGGCGTGACTGGCATGGAATGCCGCGGTCAGCGCGTTCTTTAGAGTTCTGTGTGTGCAGCTCCTGTGTCTTCCCGCCGTCGGGGTTGGTGTGAGATGTCTGAAGCCCTTTGGATTCCTGACTCTTTATACATGACCTGATTTTTCTCAGGGGCCTGCAGAACCTTCGCTTTCCCTCCGGAGCTGAGGGATTTCACAGTGGCCTCTTTGGGTTTGGGTCTGTTTTCAGGCTTCTGTCAGGCCTGGGCGGGCCCTTAGTCAGTCGCCTCTGCAGTGTCCTGCACTGGCCAGGAGGGCTGGCAGGGGGTCTGCCGGGGGCACGGTCCTCGAGGCGGGAGGAGTGGGATGGGCATCCCCCAACCCAGTCCCCCTCGGCCCACAGCCTCGCTCCCAGGAGGGCAGAGGAAGAGGAGGAGGAGGAGCTGGAGGAGACAGCACAGGAGAAGAAGCTGCGCTTGGCCAAGCTCTACCTTGAGCAGCTCAGGCAGCAAGGTGAGCCTGTGGGCGGGGCAGGCGAGGGGTGGGGCCTGCGCCTAAGCCTGCCTGCTGCAGGCACCCAGCGTGCTGCTGGGGCTGGTGGTGGTGGTGGCTGCCTTGTGGGAGAGTGGCCGGAGCTCTAATGGGCTTCTAGGGGGGCGGCCAGACTTCAGGGGCTTCAGACAGATCTGGTACGTAAAGGCAGGCAGAGGAGGCGCTGGGCCCTCCATCCCCTTGCCCGAGGCAGCCTGAACTTCCAAGTGTTTGGGGCCCGGGACTGGGGCGGTGGGGTGGGGATGGCAAGGGAAAAGCAGGGTCTTGGCCTGGGTTCACTTGGCCTGGTCTGTCCCCCACAGAGGAGGAGAAGGCCGAAGCCCGCGCGTTTGAGGAGGACCAGGTGGCAGGGCGCCTGAAGGAGGACGTGGTGCGTGAGGTGGGAGGGTGGTGGGAGGAAGGGGGGGCGGCCGGTGCATGGGACCTCACGCCCGTCCTCTTTCTGCAGCTGGAGCAGAGGGGCAGGCTGCAGAAGTCGGTGGCGAAGGAGGTGAGCAGGCAGCGCCCTTTGGCCTAAGACCGGAGGGGATTGGGGTCCCTCCTGGGTTGGTGGCAAATGGCTCAGCTGGGGGCTCAGGCTGTGGGGTTTTTGCTTGAAAACACGGTGGGCACTTAGACAGGCAGGGTCAGGTCAGGGCTTGATCGCCGTGCAGCCCGTGGTCAGCTTCCTCCTGGGCAGGGAGCTGCAAAGGGTGTGCGTGCAAGGTAGGGGTGCCTCCCTGCCCTCCCCGCTGCAGTGACCCAGCCCTGTCTCCCAGATCCAGGCCCCTGCCCCAGGCGACATCCGAATCTTGCGCGGACACCAGCTCTCTATTACGTGTTTGGTCATCACCCCCGACGACTTGGCCATCTTTTCTGCTGCCAAAGACTGCACCATTATTAAGTGTGAGTGAGGGCCTGCGTGGGTGCAGGCCCGGGGGCTATCCGGGAGGGCCGGCCTGCGAGGAAGGAGGCATCGGCACAGCAAGGCCCGATGTGGGGGCTTCTAGAGGGAGGCTTGCTCCCACAGTCCTGTTTCTGGGTGGCAGTGGAGCGTCTGCCTACGAGTGGGGCTTGTGAGCTTCCTGTCACTGTTATTGGAGATGGTCAAGCCGAGGCAGGATGATGACGGGACTCTGTGCTGCTCTTGGGGCGCCGGACGAGGACCCCCGAGGCTCTGTTCGCCCTGAGATTGAGTTCCTAGTCCTCCAGGGTTCGCAGCCTCCTCCACTCGCAGTGGGAACAGGAAGAACGTGAACTGCTGGTCCCAAAGCACTTTCCTCTCCCTTTTCTCCCGGGCTTCGTGGCTGCCCTTTAGGGTCATTGTTCCCACTTAACAGATGAGGTGACTGTCCAGGGGCTCCCAGTGGCTGAGCCAGCCCTGACCTGAGGCCAGGACTTTTCCCTTGGCCCCATACTGCGCTGGGTGGTGAGGTTGCCAGCCAGCTGGCCCCCGTCCCAGTAGCCACTCTCTTTCCCCGGTGTCAGGGAGTGTGGAGAGTGGACGGAAGCTTCATGTGATCCCACGAGCCAAGAAGGGTGCGGAGGGGCAGCCCCCAGGCCACAGCAGCCACGTCCTCTGCATGGCCATCTCCTCGGACGGCAAGTACCTCGTAAGGCACGGTGGGCCCTGGGGGCGGGGGTGGGGGCGGGGCCCGCCAGGGGTGCCTGTGGCCACTGCCCTCCTCACCACAGGCCTCGGGCGACCGCAGCAAGCTCATCCTCATCTGGGAGGCCCAGAGCTGCAGGCACCTGTACACCTTCACGGGACACCGGGACGCCGTGTCGGTGAGGAGCGGGGCCCCCTGGGTGGATGGGGCCCAGGCTTGGTGCTGGGCCCTGCGGGGCGGGGTGGGGGAGGCAGGGGGTTGCCGTCCTGAGGGAACCTGCACTTTGGTGTAGCGAGTGGCACTGTCAAAGTCATGCACGGGGCGAGGGGGTAGGAGAGGGCTGGGGGACTGAGCGGAGTTCGCCGGGGGGCAGGGAGGCCTCTGAGAAGCCAGCAGCTGCTCGCAGGCAGGTGAGCTGGGGGAGGGCGGGGGAGCGGGCGCGCAGCACAGAGCTGTCACACGCCACCCAGGGTGGGCCTGGGGGTCGCCTTCCTGTGCCATTGAGGCTTGCTTTTCAGGAAGTCCCCTCTGGGCCTGACCTCTGTGTCGCGTGCTGTGGTCCAGGTCCCCTTCATCCTCTCTCTGTGTACCCCTAGGGCCTGGCGTTCCGCAGAGGCACCCACCAGCTCTACAGCACGTCCCACGACCGCTCCGTGAAGGTGTGGAACGTGGCGGAGAACTCCTACGTGGAGACGCTGTGAGTGCGTGGGGAGCGGGGAGCGGGTGTGCGGGTGTGAGTGTGCGGGTGTGCGCCTGCGAGTGCACGGGTGACTCCTCCCCTGTCCCCGCCCCAGCTTCGGGCACCAGGACGCTGTGGCTGCCCTGGACGCTCTGAGCAGGGAGTGCTGTGTGACGGCGGGGGGCCGTGACGGGACCGTGCGTGTGTGGAAGATCCCCGAGGAGTCCCAGCTGGTCTTCTACGGCCACCAGTAAGGCTGCGACCGCGCCAGGCGGGGGCTCCGTGGGCTGCGGGGGCACAGGCCACACCCCTCACGGCTCCTTTCTCCAGGGGCTCCATCGACAGCATCCAGCTCATCAATGAGGAGCACATGGTGTCGGGCGCAGACGACGGGTAAGGGCTGCCTTTGGGTGTCCTGCCCCTGCGCTGCTCTTAGACTTGCAGGTCGCGGGCTGTTGTAACCACTTCACGTAGATGGGGACTCTAGGGCCAAACTCAGGCGACCTTGTCTGTGTCCCACGGGTGGTGCACACTGGACCCCCTCCCAGCGTGCGGCCTTTCTGCCCCTCCCCCGCCCCTCACGGATTCTGCTCCCTGCCCCAGCTCTGTGGCTTTGTGGGGCCTCTCCAAGAAACGGCCGCTCGCCCTGCAGCGTGCGGCCCACGGGCTGCGGGGGGAGCCGGGCCTGGAGCAGCCCTTCTGGGTGTCATCGGTGGCAGCCCTGCTCAACACAGACCTGGTGGCCACAGGTGAGTGCCCTGCGTGCTCGGGGCGGGGGGGGGGGGTCCCTGGCAGGACCGTTGTGGGTGCTCACTGTCTCCCTGGCCCCCAGGCTCCCACAGCTCCTGCGTGCGGCTCTGGCAGTGCGGGGAGGGCTTCCGGCAGCTGGACCCTCTCTGCGACATCCCCCTGGTGAGTGGGCCCGAGCACCCCGCCCGTCAGGGCCATCGGGGCTTCTCTTTACGCCCGGCTCCTCGCACGGGGCCGGGGCGGCAGGGGCCCTCCCTCCCACTCCCTCCCCTCTCCCCTCCGCCACCGCCCGCCCTGCCCTGGGTGCTGGGGTGCCGGGCAGCGAGCCGCCTGGGTGCAGGCGTGGAGGCCTGGCCCCGCGCTGGTTCCGCGCGGCTGGGGCCAGATGGATGCCAAGCGAGGGCGAGCTGACTCAGTGACCTCGGGGAGAGCGGCAGGCCTGTCAGTGACGGCCGGTGGCAGGGCAGAGCTCCAGTCAATGGTGATGGCCATGGGGTCTCCAGGGCCCCACAGCCAGGAGCCAGGCCCTGGGCCACACCGACATCCCGTGTGTCCATTGTCTCCTAAACCCTCACAACGCCTCCCCTCGCCCGCGCGGAGGCTGAGGCCCTGAGGGGTCACGGGCTGGCCCAGGCGGCGGGAGGTGGGCAGAGCAGGGCTTGAACCCAGGTCTGCGGAGGCCAAGCCCTGGACCCTGGTGCTCAGGCTGTGGTGGCGGGTGGGGTCGGTTCTCACATCCTCTGCGCGGTCCCTCTCTTCTCAGGTGGGCTTTATCAATAGCCTCAAGTTCTCCAGCACTGGGGACTTCCTGGTGGCCGGAGTGGGGCAAGAGCACAGGTATGAGGCACTGCTGGAGGCAGTGGGTGGGGGGGCGGCAGGGGGGCGGGGGTGCCGCGCCAGCCTCAACTTCTCCCTGTCCCCTGCAGGCTGGGCCGATGGTGGCGGATCAAGGAGGCTCGGAACTCCGTCTGCATCCTCCCGCTGCGAAGGGCCCCGAGGCCCACAGCTGCGGGCTCCTGACGGCCTTCTGCTTTATTTAAGTCCTTCCCAGGCCAAGCCTGTCCTCTTTGTATTAAAAGTGTCCTCTTTGTATTAAAAGTTCCCTTTTTGGGGCCTTGTCTCCTGCAGCGTCTTGGTGGGGAGGGAAGGAGGGGGACGGGGAGGGTGGCCTGAGGGGTTCCTGTCCTTTTCCAGGGAACGTGATGGTGGAGCCCTCTGCCGGCTCCTGGCTCCTGGTCCCCAAGGGCCCTCTCTGACCTCACCGGGCCAGCTCCCTGCCGTCCGCTCCAGGCTGGCAGGGCTCAGGAGCTGCTGACCCGCCAGCTAGAAGGCCCCCTGTCCAAGGGCAGTAGGGGCAGGCTGGGGGCCGAACTGAGGTGGAGACAGGCCAGATGGGGAAGCTGGAAGGGGCAGATTGCCCTGGCCAGGCTGCATGACACGTCACAGCGGTGACCCCGCCAGGTACACATGTCAGGAATGTTGGGCCTCCTGATTTCGCCAGCTGGACGGTTCGCTGCTGTGCGGGGCGAGGAGGTGGGGCAGCAGCTGGAGGCACCGATGGACACCGACGTCTCCCCGGCGGGAATGAGGCGTGTTAGGGATTCCCCCCTAACGTTTTCCTTACTCGTGGGGCCCAACAGCTGAACCTGTGGCTCTCCAAGGCCAGTGTGGTCCCTGCAGGAGGAAGCTGCAGGGTTTCCCTCCTTCTCCTGAGCTTGGGAGGCCTGCCCCTCAGACAGACCTGGTCCTAGTCCTGCCTCGGTGCCCCGGGCCACGGCGCCTGGTTTAGACGGAAGCCCTGGCGGCCTTTTACGGATCAGAGATGTTGATAGAATCCACTCCCCGTGTCCTACCTCAAACTGGGCTCATTAGTGACCTCAGCTTAGCTCCCGCATAACATTGCAGGCAACACGGAAACACCCCTAACATATGAACCCCTTTGCTACTGGCACCCTCCCAGAGAGAACCTAAGGTTGGCAGACGCACGTCCTCAGCATTGCAGCGACTGCAGTTTCTCCTACAGCTGCTGTGCTCGCCTTGGTCAGCCGAGCCTGCTTTGCTGTAGAGGGGCTCAAGTTTACTTTATTTTATTTGCAGTAAAGAAAAGGAGAAAAATATCGATATGCTAGACATACATCAATGGGTTGCCTCTCCTGCGTCCCCTACTGGGGACTTGGCCTGCAACCCAGGCCTGTGCCCTGATGGGGAATTGAACCAGCAACCTTCCGGTCTGCAGGCCGGCGCTCAGTCCACTGAGCTACACCAACCAGGGCTTAACTACCTTTTTTAAGTGTACATTTCAGTTGTGTTAAGTATGTTGACCTGCGCCACAGATCTGGAATGTTTTCATCTTGCCGCCTCTGAAACCCTAACTATGAAAAGCGCCCACCTCCCCAGAGCCTGGCAACCACCACTCCACTCTCCGTTTCTGTGAGTTTAAGTAACTACTTTGGACGCCTGATATACGTGGAATCATACAGTATGTTTTTGTGTCTGGCTTATTTCACTTAGCATAGTGTGTTCAAGGTTCATCCATGTAGCATGTGACAAGATTTGAAGGCTGAATAACATCCTAGTGTGTGGATACACCACCTTTGGTTTATTCATTCTTTGGTCAGTGGACATTGGGTTGCTTCCACCCCTTGGTTCTCGTGCAGAACAGTGCTATGAACGTGAACATGCAAGTAGCTCTTTGAGAGCCTCCTATCAATTTTCTTGGATGGATACAGGTGGTCCTGCTGGGTCATGTGGTGGTTCTGCTTTAATTTTTTGAGGAGCTGCCATACTGTTTTACATAGTGGTTATACCACTTTGCAACTCCACCAACTATACAAGTGTTTAAATTTCCCCACGTTCTCAACGATCCTTTTTTTTTTTTTTTTTTTGATAGCATCCTGATGGGTGTGAGGTGGCATGTCATGGTAGTTTTGGTTTGCATTTGCCTAATGATCAGTGATGCTGAGCATCTTTTGCTTATTGGCCATTTGTATATCTTCTTTGGAGAAAGTAGTCCTTTGCCCAGTTTTGAATTGGGTTGTTCTTCGTTATTGAGTATATCTTTTTTGATGTTTGCTGAGATTCTTGAATCTATAAAATTTATGCCTTATTCCAAGTTTGAGAAGGTTTTAGCCTTTATTCAAAATTTTTTTCTACACTAATTTCTGGGACTTCAGTAACTTCAATAACATAAATGTAAGACCTTTTGATACTATTTTGCATGTTAGTCTCTTTATTTATTTTTTCTGTATTTTTTCTCTATTCAGATTAATCTCTATACTCTCTATTCAAATTCCCTGGTGGATTTCTCTCTCCATTCTGCTAGCGAGTCTGTCAGTGGATTCTTTATTTCAGATACTGTATTTTACAGTCAGAAAATGTCCATGTTGTTTCTTTTTTGTTTTATTTTTTACGTCTCTTCTGAGAATGCCCATCTTTACATTGAGTTAGGAAGGGTTTGCCCTGCCCTCGTGGACGATGGTTACAATAACAGCCTAGAAGTCTTCGTGTGACACGTCTAACATTGATGGGCAGATTGCCCTGGCTCTTCACCTGGTGAGTGATTTTGGATGGGATCGGGGGCATTTCCTCCAGCCAAGGAGAGGGTCCTTCACGGGCGTACGGCCGTGGCAGTGCCTCTCTGGGGCCTAATCGCTGGGGCAGAGCCATGGGACAAAACAGAAAAACGAAAAAGAAAAGGAAAGGAAGCAAAAAACATGCTGTCTATAGTCTCTGGATTGAAGTGGTGTCTTTTTTATCTGCTCCTCTGGTGAAAAAGGCAGGAAGGGCTTTCTCTTGTATTATGTGCTGACCACACTTGTCATTCTGCCTTTGGGCCACCCTCAGCTTTGACCTGGAAACTGGAACTGATTGTCCTTCAAGTTTGGAGGTTCTCCCCAGTCCGTGCGTTCTTCTTTGCTTTTTGTACTCGTAATGCTCTGTGCTCGTCGTTGAGAGGGACTGGCTGGAGGACCCCTGTTCCGTCCCGCCAGTATTAGATTCAACAGTATTTTAAAGAAATTTTAAAAGATGGCCCTTTCTATTTACACTCCCTTTTACCACTTCTGGGGCTTCTATTCCTGTCTGCTGATCTGGGCTCCCACTTGGGATCTTATTTTTAGCATTTCTTGTAGCATGAATCTGCTTGTGTTAACCTATCTCAACCCTTTATTTATTTTTATTTGTTTGAAAATGTCTTTATTTCAACATCATCTAAAATAATCAAGGTATAATTTATGTGCAATCAAATGAAGAAATCCTACCCGGGCAGTCAAATGGATTTTGACAAATGGATGTGTCCCATGACCTACACGCCATCGAGGTGCCGAACACTTCCAGCTCCCCGGAAAGTCCCTGTGCATCTTCCTAGTGACTCTCGAGCCCCAGAGGCAAACTCTGTTCTGATTTCTATCCCTGTCCGTTAGTTCTGCGTGTTTTAAAACTTCATAGACATGGATTATACAGTATGTTTTGTTTTGTGTTTGGCCTGCCTTGCTCAACATGACATCTGTAAGACATAACCCTGTCCCGCCTGAAATAAATACAAAACAATAATGACTGTAATTGAAAAAATAAAGATATATCCACATCAATGCATGTGTCATTAATTAGTTCTTTGCTTTTCATTGTTTAACAGTGTCATTTTATGAGTATACTCGAAGTTCACCCTTCTGTTTGTAGACGTTTGCCGTGTTTCCTGGGTTTGGCTCTGTGATCATCGTGCTGCAGGCGCTGTGATGTTGCTGTACAAGGCTTGTGGTCACGCACTTTCATTTCTGCTGTGTAGATACCTAGGGCTGGGATGGCCGAGTCATGGAGTAGGTGTGCGTGTGTGCTTGATGTTGTCAGAATCAGCCACACAGATTTCCAAGTCGGTTCTTTCAGCTTGCCAACATTGGGTTCTCATTTTTTTTTCTTTATGTTTTAGTCATCTTTAGTGGATATGTTGTGGGATCCCACTGTGGTTTAAATTTTGCCTTTCACTAATAAATAATGACGTTGAGCAACTTCTCATGTGTTTAGTGGCCATTTGTGTATCTTATTTTATGAGGTACTAGTTTAAGCCTTTGGGCGGTTTTTAATGGGTTGCTTGTCTTTATTGAGTTGTAGAGCATCTTGTATTCTGGGTATGAGTCCTTTGTTAGATGTATGTGTTGTAAGTGTTCTTTTCCTAAGCCTGTGGCTTTAAAAAATGTTATCTTTTAAAAAAATATTTTATTTTTTGTTTTTAGAGAGAGGGGAAGGAAGGGAGAGAGGGAGAGAAACATCGATGTGTGAGAGATACATCCATCAGTTGCCTCTTGCACGCCCCTAGCTGGAGATGTGGCCCACACGTCAGGCATGTGCCTTGACTGGAAATCAAACCAGTGACCTTTTGGTTCACAGGCCGTTGCTCGATCCACTGAGCCGCACCAGCCAGGGCTTTTGTCTTTTGATGAACAGTTTTATTTATTTTTTTAAAAAGATTTTATTTAGTTATTTTTAAGAAAGGGCAGGGAAGGAGAAAGAGAATGAGAGAAGCATCAGTGTGTGGTTTTCTGTCGAGTGTCCCCTACTGGGGACCTGGCCTGCAACCCAGGCCTGTGCCCTGACTGGGAATTGAACAGGCAGCCTTTTGGTTCACAGGCCGGCGTTCAATCCACTGAGCCATACCAGCCAGGGCTTGATGAATAGTTTTAGTTTGGACAAAGTCCAGTCTATCAATATTTTATACTTAGTGCTTTCTCTATCCTAAGAAATCTTTGTCACAAAGTAATTCTCATGGATTTTCTTCTATAAGCTTTATAGTTTTAGCTTTAATTTTTGTTTAGGCCTATGATAAATCTTGAATTAATTTTTTTTTTGTCTATGACATTAGGTAAGGGTCAAGTTTTTTTTTTCCATTGAAAAATGCATTTCTACATTTAATTTTTGGGGGATGCATTAAAAAAATCAATAGATGTCATAAATGTGAGTTTATTTCTGGCTTCTCTATTCTGTTTTTTGATCTGTTTCTTCTTACACTAAAATTGCACTGTCTTGATTACTGTAACTTTATAATAATTTTTCAAGACAGTAAACCATTGTCTTCAAATCAATGTAAATCCTTCCACTTTATATTTCTATATCAAGAATTTCCCAGCTGCTGCCCTGGCTGGTGTCGCTTAGTGGGTTGAGTGTCAGCCTGTGATCTGAAAGGATACCAGTTTGATTCCCAGTCAGGGCATTTGCCTGGGTTTCAGGCTGGGTCCCTGGTTGAGGGTGTGCGAGAGGAAACTGATCAAGGTTTCTCTGGCACATCCATGTTTCGCTCCCTCTCTTCCTCCCTCCCATCCCCTCTCTTTAAAAAAGTTAATAAAATCTTTAAAAAAAGAAAAAACATCTCCCAAGTATTTATCGATGTTTGTTACCCTTGTGTCTTTCAATTTTGGGGGTGCTTTTTATTTTTATTTTGAAACAGCTTTATTGGGATATAATTCACATGTCATATAGTTCACCCATTTAAAGTGTACAATTCAGTGGTGTTTAATATATTCACAGATATGCGCAGATAACTCCCTGGGTACCTTGCATACTTGCTAGGTTCCCTTACTAGTATTAGAGATAGACATCTTTGGAAATTTTTATGTGAATCACTTTTGAAAAAATTTTAGGCATTTTATTTCACTTTCTTGCCTTATTGCTTTATGCACTGGTTTGGACCTTCAGTACATTGTTAAACAGAAGTGGTAAGTATAGATCTTTTGTTTTTCAATGTTATTGTCTGTGAGTGTAGGATTCTAGGTTGGCTCCCTCCCTCCCTCCTGTTTTTTGGCGCTTTACAATGTTATTCCATTTTCTTATGGCTTCCATTTGTTTCTGATGACAAACCAACTGGTATGTTAATTTTTCTTCCCCTAAAACTAATGCAACCTTTTTATCTGGTTTTTAAAGATTTGTAAAAATCTTTTCCAGCAATTTTACTGTTGTGCCTCAATGTGGGTCTTACTGGTATTTATCATGTTTGTATAATTTTTGACTTGTCTTTGATCTTTTTCACCCTATTCATTATTTATTTTGGATATTGTATTTTCCAGTTTTAGAATTCCTACTTAGTTTTTGTCCTGTCTTTTTAGAGTTAACATTTATCTGCTGAAATCCATTTTCCACTCATTTGTCTGCCGTTTCCTCTAAATTCTTTGTTCATTGTATCCATATTAGTATCCTAGTAATTATTTTAAGTTCTTGTCTGCTAATGTTCCAACATGAGTCATCTATGGTCTGCTTCTGTTGATTTTTCTCTTGATTACAGGTCACATTTTCCTACCTCTTCACGTGTCTCACTTTTAAAATTCCATGCCAAGCACCGTGGGTAAAAGCAGTGGAGATTGAGGGAGGTCATTTTTTCAATTAATTAGGAGTCCAGTTGGGTTGAGAGTGGGTCCCCCTTTAGTTAGCTCTCATCTACCTTGGTTTCAAATGTCGTCAGAGGACAGGAGCAGGCAGAGGTGGGGCGGTCCCTACCTGGTGTCTAGGGTCTTGTGCCTGGTGGCTTTTGCATGTTTCAGAGTAAGAACAGAGCTAAGAACTTCTGCAGTTGGTTGCCCCTCACGTATCTGATTGCGGCCTTGAGCCCCTCGGGGCGGGAGACAGGAGAGCCCTTGAGCCTGCGGAAACCTGAGGCAGCCCCGGCGGCCCTGGGGGCCTCACAGAGCTCCCTGGACATTGCACGGGTGGGACAGCAGCTCCCTTCTTGTTTCTTAAGGTAACCACTGGCAGCAGCTTGGTGTATATACCTTTCTCCCCCTTTATTTATATGTATTTACAACATGTAAGTACAATTATGTTTGTATCTTGATGGTATTATTTACTTAAATGGGGTCATAACGATCTTCAGTTTTTTCACTTATAAATACATCTTGGATATACTTATCAATACATATAGATCAAATTAATTATTTTTTAACAGTGATATAATCTTCTGTAGGATGCATGAGCTGTCAACCATTAAATCAATCCCCAGTTTTACCAGCTGGAGATATTACCAACGACTGACTATCTTTATGCACCTTTACATCAATGGGCTGGTATTTCTGGAATCTTGCATCTATAGTCAGGGCTTTGGCCATTTCCGGCAGAAAAAAATGGATAGACTTTCGTATTTTCCTTGGAGAGGGCTCAAGTATTGGGAGTCATCCTGGTTCCTGAGTCATAGCTGCCCTTATGATGTCATAGGTCTCCCCCCTTTACTCCTTCCACCCAGGCCATGGCTGGAATAACACAGGCCTGAGGGGGTTTGAACCATCTACACCCAATCCATGTGGGATCAATGGTAAGGGACTGACACCCAGGCTTTTTAGGGATGTCTCCATAGGTGCGTCAGGATGAGGGGACCCCCGGCATCTGAATACCCTGGGAGGCCCTGGAAGCTGGGCAAGTGTGGGGTCCTTAATGGAGGGGTGGGGAGAGCAGCCTTCCCCTCTCTGGCCTTCCCCTGCCTGCTGACCGCAGGAGGCAGACCAGCCTGGAAAAGCGGAACACGCTAGACATGAGCCTCAGCAGGGAGGGGAGCCCGCTGGTTCATCCTCAGCACCTCCGACCCCGAAGAAGGTAGAGGTAGGTAGGAGGGGCCTTGGCTTGGACGGGTCTGGCCTTTGTGTCCTAGAGCTGGTGGCTAGTGTCTTTTGTGTGGTCCAGAGCTAAGAACAGGAATACACTCCTTCTTGTCTGTCCCCCTTCCCCATCTATTTTTCAGGCTTACAATGCAAATGAGGTTGAGACAAAGAGAGTGGACAATGCTAAAAAGAGCCCCAGAGAAGTATGACACCCCCCCCCCCCGCCCCCCGCCGCAAGATCCCCAGGGCTGGGGCTGGAATAGGGGGGCTGTAGTCGTGAGATGGAATGGCCATCATAGGGGCGGCTGGGCTTTGTCAATAGTCTGTTGTGTGTGTGTGAGCTTGTGCACCATGTTTGTGTGTTAGTTAAGATCTAAAGTGTTAAAGTCAAGAGAAAGGAAGACAGAGAGGTGGGAGCGGGAGAACTCCCCCTGGTGGACGGAACTGATAATACTATGGCGTGCGGAGGAAGAGCATGTTGTGGGTGGGAGCTGGAGTCAAAGATGAAAGGGCAGAGTCCACCAAAGAGGCCAGCAGGTGGGTGGGGTCTGACAGGAAGGGTCACGGGCCCTGGTTAGGATGACACGGTGATCCTTGGACCCATAGATCACAGTCTTCCTGCCCCAGGCTGGCCAGCTTGATTCATACAAAACTGGGTGGCCAGGGCAGATGTGATCCCATTTTACAGAAGGGGACTCCGAGATTCAGAGGTCAGCATGTTCATGTCCACAAACCAGGGAGGCACGGAGACAGGACACCTACTTGGGCTTCTGGTTCCAGGGAGCGCCCCACCCAGTGTTCCTGGGAAGGAGGGACTATTGACAGAGAGTCAGCGTCCCTTCCCGCAAACCCTGGGCCTGAAGTGGGTGGGGGGCCATGCTCTGAACGTCCTCTTTTTTCTTGCAAGATCCCAGGAAACAAAAATAAGTCCCCCCCTCCTAATCCGGAAGCCGTAAAGATCCAGGCCTGGTGGCGCGGCACCCTGGTGCGCCGGACGCTGCTGCACGCAGCGCTCAGAGCTGCCATCATTCAGCGCTGGTGGAGGCAGGTGCTCGCCCAGCGGCTGGAGCGGCGGCGGCGGGCGGCGCTGGAGATCTTCGCGGAGAAGGAGTGGGCGGCGGTCAGGCTGCAGGCCTGGGTCCGCATGTGGCGTATCCGTCTGCGGTACTGCCGCCTGCTCCACGCCGCCCGCGTCATCCAGGCGTACTGGCGCTGCCGCGCCTGCACTTCCCGGGGCTTCATCAACGGCCACTACAGAGTCATGGCCAACCAGCTGCATCTCGAGCTAGAGATCGTGCTGGGCTCCGAGCCTTGCTTTGTGTCAGAATGTATTCCCCTCCCAATAAAGCAGTGAAGTGGTCTTTCCCCAGCCTCCCTCTTCCGGACAAGCTCCAGGAGGTCAGGGCGGACGATGGCAGATACTGAGCGTCTCCCAGGCCAGCTCCGAGGAGTCGGGGACGGTTGTCGGGAGAGGGGAAGGCATTTGAACACTCGCTAGACTGAGCAGAGACTGGCTGGCCATGTCTGCGCAGGTGGGAAAGTTGGGGGTGCAGATCTGCCACGCCGGCCACCTCAGGGAGCATCCTGCACGTCTGGTCTGTATGGTGCATCTCCACAAGGGTGACGGGAGCGTTGGGGGCAGGGTAGATGGCGGGTAGTGGCAATGGCAGCACATTTGCCAGGAATTCGCCCAGCCAGGTCTGGTTGTCTGGGGCTTGTTCTCCCACCCCCAGTGACTGACGTGAGCCTGGGGTTGGTAAGCCGGCCCCCGGACACGCAGGGGAAGGAGAGACCGCACGCAGGAGGAGGCGGGCTGCTCCGGACTCAGGTTTAATCAGCGCAGGAGCTCACAAACGAGGCTTGCTCAGGGCCACAGGACGAGTGGACCTCCGTCCCCGCCCACCAGGAAAAAGTTCACAGCGAGGCCTTAACTGGGTCCAGCCCCATGCGCTTTCAGGCGGTCTCAACACCATGTTCCTGCCTCCGGGCTGCGTCCTCCAAGATGCCTCTCACTGTAAGAACAGGGGGCAAAGGGCAGGTTACATTTCACGGACAGGATGGGTGAGGAGCCTACCTCCCAGGTCAGGGGGGGTCACGTGCTCTCGATGACCTCCTCCAGCAGCCCCGAGGCCCAAACTGGAGGTGCTGAGGGCACAGAGCCCCGGTCCTCATTCCTGCCTCCAACTTGTCGCTCACCGCGCAGCCCCGGCCTGTACATGCCTGCACATGCCTGTACACACCTGCACAGCATGCTACTGTGCCGAAAACCATAGGCAACTGAAACACAATGGTAAGTACTTGTGCGTCTAAATGTTTCTAAACATAGAAAATGTAAAACAGTAAAAATACAGTATAAAAGATAAAAAAGTGATACCCTCGTAAAGGGCACTACCTACGAGCGCAGTGTGCAGGACGGCGGTCGGTGTGGGCGAGTCGGCAGGGAAAACCGCACAGCACTGCAGACGTCACAGACCCTGTGATCCCCGTGACGCTGTTTATAAAACGACATGTCATTCAACCAAACACAAGCAAAACGACGCTGTCAAAAGACACAGTGACCGGGAGACGTGTAGGCTGCTGCTGGCAGACTGTTTCACAGCAAACATAGTTCTGTAAGTAGGGAGCGTGCACTCTAAAATAATGATAAAAAGTATAGTGAATGTATGAACCAGACATACTCGTTTATCATCATTATCAGTCATTATGCATGTATGTAATTGTAGGTGCTATACATTTTTTAAAAACTTGGGTTATTCTTTTAAATATTTTACTTATTTTTAGAGAAGGGAAGGGGGGTAGGAAGAGAGGGAGAGAAACATCCATGTGTGGTTGCCTCTCCCACACCCCCTATTGGGGACGTGGCCCACAACCCAGGCCTGTGCCCTGACTGGGAATCGAACCAGCGACCCTTTGGTTCGCAGGCTGGCGCTCAATCCACTGAGCCACACCAGCCAGGACGTAGGTGCTATATTTTCATACAATTGGCAGCACAGGCAGTGTGTTTGCACCAGCATCAGCACACACACGGGGGGATGTGCTGCACTATGACGTTATGAAGGCTACGATGCCACCAGGTGATAGGAATTGTTCAGCTCCGTTATAGTCTCACGGGACCACCAGCGTATGCACGGTCTGTCATTGACTGGCTCATAACTGTAAAAAGGCGTGAGCGCTTGCACGCGATGTGGGGCAACACTGGACCGTTCGAGCGCCAGAACGCTCTGCGTTCGTTGCCTGCTGAGGCTGCAGTTGAATTGCAGGGTCTTCTCCCTCCACCCTTTCCTGTCTCCTCCCCTTTCCTCCCATTGGCATCGATCCCAAGGACGTTCCCTAATAAACGTCCTGGACACTCAACTCCGGGCCGGAGCCTCCTTCCCTGGAGACCCCGAGTGGAAATGATCGGGGCTGGAGGCTGAGGAGGCAGGCGGTGAGATGGGGCTCTGAAGCAGGGTCCTTCCCTTTGTCTGCGCCTGCCTGTGGGGAATGGAGAACGGGCCTTGAGGTGGTGGGTTCAAGGCTGACCCTTTCCCGGGTGTGGCCTGGGGTGGCCTACAGAGGGCAGGGAACACACCGGCCGGTGTGACGCGGCGGGTACTTAAAGGTGTGGGGGAGTTAACTGCAAAGGTCTGGATGGCTATTTCTAGGCTCCACTGAAGCTCTGGGACAAGATAACAAAAGGCTTAGGGCATGTGATAGGCGGCGAAGATCCCCTTGGTAGCGGCTGCAGAAGCGCTCATCCCGCTGGAAGGACGGAGAAGCTGAGGGGCAGGCTCAGGGCCCTAGCGTCTGAGGGCCGGCCAGCCTCTTGAGAAGGTAACACGCCACTGAGAGTGGGTGCTTCGCCCAGAACAGGGCTGCAGTAGTTTGGGTCGGTGGCCCTCCCAAAACTTGAACCCCCCGGTCCCCCTGGACCCTTTGAGTCTGAAGAAGCATGACCGTCCTCCCTGAGCTCGCAGGTGGCAACAGAAGCAGACAAGGGGAAACCGAAGACGCAGGCCACCAAGGCAGAGGACCTAGACTTTCAAGCAGCCCGCCACTGCTCTGCCACCACCCTCTCTCAGCTCATACCTGGGGCTTCGGGCACGCCTTGGGATCAGCACATGGAGAGGGGAACGTCCGAGCCTGATTTGTGGATTGTTAAGCTGCGTATGTGTATGCCACCCCACATCAGACAGCGGCAGAACTGCAGCCTCGCTCAAGGGGAGCCTCGAATGGCAGCGGGGAGGGGGCCGCTCGCTGCGCGGGGTTTCCGACGGGCCTGGGGCGGGGCGGGCGGGGAGGTCTCAGCAGTGGTGGACGCCTTGCTGGTCCGCGTCCCGGCAACACGGATGACTAATACAGTGATACCCACCCTTAAGTTTTCAGCACTTTCTATTTCATAAATGGAAGATAGAAAATTTTTCCATTTGTAAATTTGTCCAACTAAGCCTTTGTGTTTTCTTTGTGTTTCATACATATTTTCACCACCGGCAGTTTTATCACATCTTAGCAGGTTCCACTTCAGCGTGTACTGAATCAGTGCTTTCCCCGCCCCTTCCTCAAATATATTTGTGTCACGCAAACTACTCATCAGCCCAAATTCTTCAGTCTCGCCAAACTTGGCGGTCACCCCTTCGATGAGCAACAGCTGAACTGTACCAGTGACGTCTGCCAGTGGCTCAGTGAGAGCCAAGGAGAACCGCTCGAAATCCCTCGGCTTGTTTTTAACTGACAACCGATTTTATTCCCAGCATCTCCTCCTCTTGCCGCGGCTATTCTCGCCCAGAGGCTGATAGTGTTCAGTTTGTTTTCTCCGGACACGTTTTTTTTCAGCTGCTACAATTAAGCATGATTTAATTAACTCACCACCAGTAAACATCTTTTCTCGCTTGGCTAACAAATGAGCAATTTGGAAACTGCTGGCAGGTTCATTTCCATCTATTTATTTTCATGAAGACACCCCGCTGTGATGAGCGTCAAAGCTGAACGTTCCCGCGTCTCTAGTGCGTTGGCCTTGCTAGCGCAGCAGGTGGCGCGGCCTGGTAAGGTAGGCGTGTCCCGCCGCATTCTTTTAGCGCGCAAGTGTCGTGGCGCTGTGAGCACAATACTTTGCCACTGTCTTAACTGTGAGACTTTTCCACCCCACTTTGCTCCTCTTTTCTTGGTTCGGCATGGCGGATAGGCACCGGCCATAAAAAAACAGGCCCCGGCACAGCAATGTGTGCGGCACCCGAAACTCCAGGAGATTCACTCGCTGTGGCCCGACAGCCACGGGAGGGCGGCAGGCTGGGGGGCTCCGTGGGCCAGGCGCCGTCTTCCATCGCCTCCTACTGGGCGCCCGAACAGACTCTGAGGTGGGAAGTCACGAGTGCCTTGTCAGGAGGTGAGGAATACGGTATCAGGAAGATGAGGAAGCTGACCTGTCATATATTTACAGCAGATCTTAGCCCATCCTGCAGGACGCTTGGCGGCAGGCAGGGCTCTTTCAGAGTCGTTCCAAATCCAGGCAAGGCGGGGTGGTCGTTGTCCCCTACTGTACAGTTGCCTAGGCTGCTGTCCGAAGTCCCACAGACGCTTGGCTTAGACAGCAGCCGTGTGCCACCTCATGGCCCCGGAGGCCGGGAGGCCAGAGTCAGCGCGCCTGCAGGGCCGGGTGCCCCGTGAAACCTGCCGGGGACGATCTGTCGTCCTTGCTTCCTTCCAGCTTCTGGGGGTTTGTCGTCGGAGTCCCCTGACTTACGGGCACACCACTCCAACCCTCCGCCTTCACACAGCCGTCCCGCGTGTCTCCTTTCGGTGCACACTTGCGCTGTGGCCCCATTTTCCCTTTTCTTATAAGGGCACCCGTCATATTGAATTAGGACCCACGCTCATCACCTCATCTTAACTTGACTACACCTGCCAAAACTCCATTTGCAAAGAAGGTCCTGTTCTGAGCCACAGGGGTTAGGATTTCAATACATCTTTTCTTCAGGTCGGGGACACAATTCAGCCCATAGCACCAATGGTAAGCCAGTCCCTGGCTGCAGGCTTTGCCTTAGGAGCGCTCACAACCTTGATCAGATCGCCTCCTTGTGGCCAAGGCAACTCCCAGCGTGGGGCCCGGCGGCAGCCACTATTCACAGCACCTGGGAAGAGAGGCTGTGCTACACCTACACGATCACTACAACCCACCTTTACATCGCTCAGATCTATGTGCTCTTCACGGTAACTTTTCACCACTTAAGAATAGCGTTTTCGACACCTGGCTGATGTGGCTCAGTGGATTGAGTGCCGGCCTGCGAACCAAAGGTTCGGGGGTTCAATTCCCAGTGTAGGGCACATACCGGGGTTGCAGGTCAGGTCCCCGGCAGGGGGCGCATGAGAGGCAACCACACATTGATGTTTCCCTCTCTCTCACTCTTCTCCTCACTCTAAAAATAAAATAAATCTCTAAAAAAAGAATAGTGCCTTCAGGACTCACCTCAGCCTGAGATGGTCCTGGCGGGTTCCAGCTCCCAGCACCCCCGTCCCTCATCCCCGGGGTCACGACACCACTGACACCCCAGCCCCCGCCTCTTTCCTGTTTGAGCCCCCCCTCCTTCCTGAGCCCAGCCCCCTTGTTCCCCGGGGCTCCGCGTGGGGTCTCTCCCGTGCCCGCGGAGCAGGGAGCTGACTCTGCCCCACTCTGCCCCGGTGACGCCCCGGTGACGCTGGGTGTCCTTTCCGCGGCACCCGATTCACACGGGCGCCCTCCTCCGAGTCTGCCTCCTTTCACGGAGCCAATTTGTAAAGATTCAGGAGGGAGGCTTCTTGGATGTTTTTCTAGAAGCAGCGAGAATCAACAGCAACGGAAAAGCCTGTCGTCACCAGGGTGGGGTCCACGTGGCAAGGCCTCGGATGGGCGGAGCCGGGAGCAGACGCCGCCTGCGGCCCAGCAGCTGTGAGCCCAGAGTCAGCAGATGTTTTCTCACTGTCAGGCGGGTGGATGCTGTCACTCCGTTGCCGCGGCCGTGGACAGCAAAACGTGGAGACAGGGGGCTGGAGCCTGGGGGACTGCTGGGGCCCCCGGGGCCTGGCTTCCTGCACCTCGGCGTCCAAGCATTGTACCCTATTCTCTCTCCCATTCTCCCATTTACTCCCATCTGCCCCACCCCTCCCCCCATTAACTTCACGCGGACACCCCCCTGCAGCCTTTAAAGGCCTCCCCTGCCCCTCCCCGCAGCCCCACACTGGCCTCCCCCTTATTCACCCTGCACATTGCAGATGCATTCCTCAGTGAGCCCCGGGGGCCTTGCAGTGACCAGGAGCCTCCTGACTGTGGCCCTGAGGCCCTCAGGGGAAGGGGAGGACAGGGACATGCGTGAGACCACTGGAGCCCGAGCTGGGGGCCCTGGCCGGTCCGGGGGTCTGCCCTGCCAGGGGCCGCATAACTGGGCGCCCTGCAGAGAGGCAGACGCAGGAGGCCCAGCCCCGGCAAGGGCGTGTGCTCTGCTCCCTCCATTCTGCGAGTCCCACCGCGGAGGACCACTGCTCATTTTTGTGCCTCTTTTCCTCATCCCCACCCCCTCTTAAAGTAATGCCTTGCAGCATGTGTATGAATATATGATGAAATTGAGTTCATCTGGATTCAAAGAATTTGCTCATCTTGCTAATACTCGTTCCCCTTCTCTACCAGCACACAGAGAATACACCGCTGTTACGCAGGAGAGCGGCGTCTGAGTGAGCTGAGACCCATTGAATGGATGCCCGCTGGGCTCCAACGAGTATCACCACATACCTCCGTCGCCGGGGCCTGGGGCGGTCTTTGTAAGCACAACTCTGGCCACTCTGGTAGGAAGGGAAGGACAGTGTCCTAGGTTTTCCTCTGCTGCTGGGGAACATCTTGGCCCCTGAGTCACAGGCGCCCTTATGACATCACGGCTCTCTCCCCGCCTCCTCTCTTCCTTCCGGAGCTGCGGCTGGAGGAGGGCAGACCTGAGGGTGGCGGGACACCTGGCCCCCAACCATGGGTAATGTAGCGCAGGCCTCAGGGGCTCCGCCCTCCAACCGGAGCCCTGGACGTTTCCCGCGCGCTGGGAGACGGCCAGACGCCCCCAAACTCTCTGGGAGGTCAGCGCAGGTCTCACAGCGACCTCGGGGTGGAGCCCTCCTCCGTGTCTGAGGTACTAGGAAGGGCCAGGAGCTGAGTGCCGGTTTGACTTGGCCCCCAGGGAGAGGGCACTTGTACGTTCTCCATCCTTTCCTCTCTAGACTCTGATTACAGGAGGACGGAAACCTTGCAAGTTATAATCACAGATAATGATGACATCCCATGGATAGAACAGGGCTTGGGAGCAAAAGCTAGAAGGGACCCCGCCCATGCCCTCCCCACCCTCCATGGGCGGATGGGTCCAGATTCGCCTGTGTTGGGGAGAGCTCCACCTTGTGATGTCTCTGACCCTTGTGGTCCAGCAGAGTGAACCAAAGCCCTGTGACTATGCGATTTATTGCCTGGAGGTGCTCCAGCGAACGGAAGGGGTACTGCTCAACGTTACACCAGGCCAGGGGCGCACGCCCAGGTGTGCCAGGCCAGCCAGGGCAGACAGCCACCGAGCACCGAGCTGGAGTGAACAGGTGGCGACTCCCCCTGGGCTGTCCTGTTCCCCATTTCCCTCTTAGGCTGAGAGGCGTGGGTCTGGCCGGGGCATGTGGGGTGTGCCAGCGAGCGGGCCAGAGTGCGCCCCCAGGCCACACAGGGTGGGGAGCCATGAGGCAGGGGCTGCGCTCGGGAGCGCAAGGCCAACGGGCACGACGGGCCTAGAAGCGTGTGTGCGTGTGCATGTGCATGTGTGGAACTTTGTGCTGATGTGGTAGTGAGTGTGTAAGCTCTTCATCAACTGTGCGAGGTGGAGGGATTTTTTAATATCGCAGCGGGGCAGGGGAGAGACAGCAGGCCGCGGGTTAGCCTGACATCAGAGGTGCAAGGACGCGGGAGCAAAGGACGTCACGGTTCCAGCAGATGCGGGGAGGGGGTCCTGAAGAGAGGAGACAGAATCGCGGGTAGGAGGTCTGGTCCAGGCGAAGCCTGGGTCGGTTTCACCTCTCTGCCTGGTCTATCTTGTGTAGACTGGCCCGTCAGGTGGGTGAAGTTGCAAGCGCAGGCGCAGCTCCGTTGCACAAATGGAGACCCTGAGACTCGGGAAAGATGATGTGTCCATGTCCACGCATGGCAGAAGCAGGACACTTACTAGGTTTCCTGGATCCAGCTCTTGCCAACGGCCCCCCTGAAGAGTCAGAGGGAGGACCGGTTGTTGACAGAGGGTCAGGGCCCCTTCCGGGCCCACTTTAGGGCCGAAATGTGTGCGTTTCTTAGGATAAGAGTCCCGTTTTCTCTTACAAGGCCCCAGAAAAATTAAGATCATGATGACCCGAGAGGAAGCGGCCAAGTACATCCAGGCCTGGTGGCGGGGCACCCTGGTGCGCCGGACGCTGCTGCACGCGGCGCTCAGAGCCGCCATCATTCAGCGCTGGTGGAGGCAGGTGCTCGCCAAGCAGCTGGAGCGGCGGCGGCGGGCGGCACTCGACGCCTACGTGCGCAGGGAGTGGGCGGCCGTCAGGCTGCAGGCCTGGGTGCGCATGTGGCGCGTGCGCCTCCGCTACTGCCGCCTGCTCCACGCCGCCCGCATCATCCAGGTGTACTGGCGCTGGCACAACTGCCATTCCCGTGGCTTTATTCAGGGTCATTACGACATCAAAGAAAACCAACTAAATCTTCAACTGGAAATCTCTTTGGGCTCCGAGGTTTGCAGACTGCAACAGTGCACATCCTTTCCAATAAAGAATGATCAGGTCTGAGATATCTGTGTCCCCAGCTCGTTCAGGTCCGTATCGCAGAGGTCACTGAGCTAATGATGGCAGATGCTGGGCATCCCCTACATCGGCTCTGAGGAAGCGGCGGGGGTTGTACGGGGCCCTGTGCGGAGGACGGGGAGCCTGGGGCCGGATTAGCAGGCTGGTGATTGATTGGTAGGGCCGCCCCTAAGTCCGCCAGCCAGCCGTTCTAGTGGCCTGCTCGCTCAGTAGTTTTGCCACACGGAGTCCTGCGTCATCCTCTGCTTCCCTCTCCACTATCTCTAAAATATGCTATTTTAAAATTGTGATAAAATATACGTCACATAAAATTTGCCATTTAAACCAGGGTCCCCCAACCTCCAGGCCTGTCAGGAACGAGCCACGAGCAGCGCTCGCCTGAGATCTGCCTCCTGTCCCCGCTCCCTCTGGTCCCTGGTGCCAAAAAGGCTGGGTGGGGACTGTCGATTTAAACCATTTTAAGCAAACAGCTCGGTGACATTAATAGGCTCACTTTGCTGTGAAACTGTCACCGCCGTCCAGCTCCGGAACCTCATTCATCTTGCAGAATTGAAACAATCCATTAGACAGTAATTCTCATAATTCTCCATTCTCCCCTCCCCCAGCCCCAGGCAACGACCGTTTCACTTTTGGTCTCTATGAATTTGACCCCGTATCACCCGGGACTGGAATCCTGCAGTACTTGTCCTGACTGACTGATTTCACTGCTTCCCGCTTGTGCTGGAATCAGAAGCACCTGCTCCTAATTTATTAACCAAATAAACTGCAAAGCTCAAGTTCCAACACACACGCGCACACACACACCGTTTTACACAAGTACACACTATGTGGCAGATTCATGGGCAATCACCAAACACTGGACACAACTCCCAAGTCCTTCAACTGGTAAAAACCTCTGGTTCCAGGGAGTGGAACGCCACTCAGCAATAAAAACAACACTCACAGAGAAATCTCGGATTCATTATGCTAAGTGAAGATACCAGGCGCAAAAGGCCACAAACTGCCATCCCTTTTATCCAGCATTAAGGCAGAGCAGCAGGCCCACACGCAGGTCAGCGACCTCTAATCTGGTGGGGGGGTCGCCGCGGACCACAAGGGGGCGCCGGGGAAGTTTGCTTTATGGAGTTGGAAGCTCAGTTATTAGGTGAATATACAGATTCTATGATGTCAAAGAATTATTGTGACTCTTGAAAGATATAATATTGAGGTTATAATTTATAAAGTTCTCACCTATTGACACATACTATAGTACTTATGGGTTAAATGATATGCTTTTTGTGGTTTAGCAAAAATAATTGCTCAGAACGTATCATTTTTTATATCGCTTAGCAATTATTTTTGCTAAAAATATGTTTCTTAGCAATTCTTTTTTAAAATACATATTTTTTGAATTTGTTGGGGTTAATTAAATAGGTTGCAAGTGGACAATTCCATCATATATCCTCTGTGTACTGTATTTTATGGTCGCCACCCAGAGTCCAGCCTCCTTCAGAACTGGGTGTGTCGATAAGGAGAGAGCCGTGAACTCAGGGAGTGCAGTGGAGAGAGGGTGCCGAAGGTAAGACAGAGGGGTACCCGCTGGCCTCGGCCGCTGGAATGTTGGGGACGTCGATCCGCCTATCTCAGTGAGAGGGCTGGAAGCCTAAACTGGCATGGGCTGAAGACAAAATGGTAGGAGCAGAAGTGGAGTGACAAGTTTTGCTGTGAGGAGGAGCAAAGGACTGGGGCAGGAATGGATCAAGGCCGTGTTTCCGAAGATGGCCGAGGCAGACACCAACAACGTGGAGGACGCGCGGGGTCCAATACTTGGAGATGGCAGGCAGCCAGGTCGCGGAGGAGCTGGCCTTGGACTGGACCGCAGACGCTTTGTTCACTGCGGCGGCGGGAGGGAAGGCAGGGAGTGTGGGCGAGGCGGCGCTGGGGTGGGGGCGCGTTGGCGCAGAGGCAAGGGCCAGCCTGGTGCCACGCCTTCAGCCAGGCGTGGGGTGATGGATGTCATCACGGAGTTCTAGGGGGAGGAGTGGAGTTGGGCACTTGGAGAGGAGGTGGTATGAATTCAGGGTAGCCAATACAGGGTCCAGCACCAATAACGCCCCTTTTTTATTACAAAATCTGTTATTACAAGATCCTAAGCATGCAATTCTGTAACATAACAATATTACACTCAAGCACACCCTAGGACATTTTAGGTGAAGTGTTAGCATTAAAACTATAAATTATGACACCCATACTCCTACCTGCCAACTGCACTCCAGCGGGCCTCACTCCCCGCCGGCCGCTGTAGAAATGCGAACTCGGTGGAGGAGGGCACTGGAACCTGTGTGGCGGAGACCTGCACCGTGAACACAGCTGAGATCCTGCCTCACGGAGTCAGCTTCGTTCCAGCCACGCCCCTCCGGCAGGCACGGAGCCGGTAAACGGCTGAGTCCGTCCCATACGTTTGTGGGGAGGGGGGCCAGGGGGGTAGGCTGTGCAGGGTGGAGATGACAATAATTAACCACAGAATCTGAAGTGGGTCAAGGAAGGTGCCAGGGTAGGTCAAGAGTGATGGCTGGAAAAAAAAGGGGGAAAAAAAAAGGCAGGGTCAATAGATTGGACGAATTTATCACACCTAAAGGGACATCCTGTTGGGGGTATTTGAAAGGGACACAGGAAGGAGGGAATACAGGATTCCGAGAATGGAACTCTAGACAGGGTGATTTGGGCAATATATTGTACAATGATTGATGACGGTGAGGTCTAGGGCCAGGCCGTCCAATGCAATAGCTAGTAGCCACATGGGGCTATTTAAACTCAAATTATTTTCTTGAAGATTTTATTTATTTTTAGAGAGAGGGGAAGGGAGGGAGAAAGAAAGGGAAATATCAGTGTGTGGTTGCCTCTCGTGCGCCCCCTACTGGGGACCAGGCTTGCCACCCAGGCCTGTGCCCTGACTGGGAATTGTACCGGTGACCCTTTGGTTCGCAGGCTGGCGCTCAATCCGCTGAGCCACACCAGCCAGGGCTAAATGTAACCTAATTTAAATAAAATAAAATAAAAAATTTCATTCTTTAGCTGTGCTAGATGCATTTCCAGGGCTCCACAACTATGTGTGACCAGTCGCTACCATATTAAACAGCACAGGTATGGAACATCACAGAAAGTTCTATTGCATAGGCTGCTTTATTATAACCATGGGAGTGAGTGGCTGAGGAAGGGAGCCAAAGAGGTTTCTTAGAGGTAAAAACGAAGGAGATCCGTAGGATCCCTTTGGCCCATGACAAGATCACCGGGAACGGGGGCAGGAGGAGGGGCCTGGGAGAGTGGAGCGAGCCTTTTGTGGCGCAGCCTTCGGGGAGAGAGGTGCGGGTGAGGGGACTGGGCAGACAGCGATGAAGGGCTGTGAACCTGTTTTCTGCTAGTCCCGGGGCTATCAGCATGCCCGGTGTCCCCAACACAGGGCCAGCCTCCTGTCCTTCCCCCGAGGCAGTGTCACACTCCTCCTGGAAGAGTCCCCCGCGCTGGCATTGTCTCTTGGTGCTTGCAAAAGACACCTTGCCGGTGGTGTCCCCACCCCAGGCTGGCAGGGAGGAGCCCTGGAGTCCATTGTCCTGTGCAGAGGCCCCCCAGCCTTCAGGAGGACTCTGCCTCTCAGACCCCTGCGGGGAGTGGCCGGTGTGGGGACCAAGGGATGGGGCTGGGGGTGGGCACCGGCACTATGGACTCTGTCGTACGTCAGTGTAGGCTGGGGCCTCAGTTTCTATTTTGACAGCTGAATCTGTAGCCTGTGCTTCGGAACTGGGTCCGTGGGTATAGGGAGGAACCTCCCCGGAGGTTTTGCATGAAGAGGAGGCAGTGTGGCCTATGTCCTAAAATGTCCCTTTGCTGGTGGAGACCATGAGACACACCAGATCAGGTCAGACCTTTACTGGGAACACAAGCCCTCAGGGTTGGTGATCTCAATGTGGAACTGCAGGTGAGTAGCCGTGACGACACAGTGGCCCCGGAGGAGCTCACAGGTCTGGCAGTTGTGGCAGTTCCAGTGGTACTGGATCACGTAGATGGCGCTGAGCACCTGGCAGTACCGCCAGTGGATGCGCCACATGCGGACCAGAGACTGGAGCTTGACCGCTGCCCTCTCTCTGATGACGTAGTTCAGCAGGGCCGCCCTCCGCTTCCTGTGCAGCATCCTGCCCAGCGTCTGCCTCCACCAGCGCTGGATGGCCCAGGCCTGCAGCGCCGCGTGCAGCAGCGTCCGGCGCACCAGGGTGCCCCGCCACCAGGCCTGGATCTTCCCAGCTGCTTTTATTTGTCTTTTCAAATCCTTTTAGGCAGAGATAAAAGAAACCTCTCAGGAAACCTCCTGCCACCCACTTCCAGGATTTCCTGGAAGGGTCCTGGAGTCTCTTAGTCATCAGCCCTTGTTCGGAGAGTTTGGATGAGGTGGCAAGACACTGACTGCGAGCCCAGGCCTGTGTGGCGCGCCCTCCTCTGCCGCTGTGGGCACTGGGTGCTGGCCTCCTCCTCCAAATGTGTCGCAGGTGCATGGGCCAAAGGAGAAGCCACGAGCCACGAGGAGGGTGCCTGTGGGATGTGAGGGCCTTTGGTAGGCACACCCCGCTCGGCGTGCTCAGTGGCTTTGGGAAGCTTGACTTCCTAATGCTGTCACCTGCCATCCTCTGCCGGCTCCAGCCCCACACGGGCTGGGCCAAGGCCTCGTTGTCCCAACAACGGATTTAGCTGCTGTGCTGTGTTTTCAGCCCCCGCACCTCGTCGCTGCTCCCGCCTCCCCACATTTTGAACATTCTAGTCTCGAACTCCGAGTCCTCCCCCGGTCAGCTCCCAGGCCCACACGTTTGTCCTCTCCGTTTGCTCTGCCCCACAGTCAGACGCAGACCCTTGAGCCCTGCTGAGAGGCAGCGGAGGAGAAAGGGGCCAACGCTGGGCCGATACTGGGCCGAGGCTCCGCGATTGCAGACCCCGGGCCCTGCTGAGGCACAAGCCCATTGCCTCAGGACACAGACAGACGCGGTCTGGGTATCTCTTAACTACATAGAGATTTTACCCACCTTTTTAGTTCTCTTCTGCTTCTTTGGCAATACAATTTCTTCCTCTTCCTCGATCACAATTAAAATGAGATTGCCTTGTGTCTGTCATTGCATGGAAATGGGAAACGGAGGGAGGAGTTAGGGTGCTGCGTCCCTCCAGGGCTCTGACGGACACCCGCTGCCTCTGCATTCTGTCTTTCCCCGCGACCCCTGAGTGCTGGCAGGTCCCACCCACCCCTGGCCTGCCTAGGAGATGTGGCCGCATCTCTTACACAGAATCGAACGCTCATGCTTGTCTTTAGATGGTTTTTTAGGCTTGGTTTCTCTGCTTCCCAAGGTCTGGCGGGAGTAGCAGGAGGGAGAGAGCTGTGAGTTCACAATCGCATTGTGACCCAAGGGTTGAGTTTTCCTCAGCGGGCAAGCCCTGCCCACACGCCTCCTGGCAGAGGTGCAGCAAGGTTTGGTGCACCAACAGGGCGTTGGAGTGCCATCCCCCGCCAGGGCTCTCCTCCAATCAGCCCCCTCTCCGTCCTTCTCCTGACCACCCGCAGGGGAGAGCAAGAGGGACCCTGGCAGTGTCGTCTCCGACTTGGCTCTCCTGACCGCCCTTGATTCAGGCCCCAGGGCCCCAGTACACGGTAGGGAGCAGAGAGGCTGCACAGGCCTGGAAAGCGGTAAAATAAAGAAGGCTATTAAAGATGCACCAGAAATAAGGCACCACAACCAGGTAGATTCCTATTCAATCTTCAAAAACTTACCATTTTAGAAGTTTCCACTGTGACGAGTTACTCAGAGCTACGCCTAAAGGTAGAAATGCCTGTCGAGCCTGCCAGAGTGTCCTGTGGGACTTAGACCGCGTGCATTGATCTGGTGGAGAAAGGTGATCATGGGTATACAGAGTTCCTTCTAACAGTTGTGGACTATCCCTCCATTTGCTTAGGAATTCTTTTATATTTTTCTAAAAAGTTTTTAAAATTTTGTCTGTAAAGAGCTTTGTTCTTGAGATAGAAGTCACTTCTTAAAACTTACCATTTGAAATGGTGCAGTTCAGTCGATTTTAGTACATTCACAAAGTCGGGCAACTATCACCACTGTCTGATTCCAGAACGTTCTCATTACCCCTGAAATAAATCCCATACCCATCAGCAGTCCACCTCCACTCTCCCCTCCCCCAGTGTCTGGCCACCGCCCACCCACACACTCACAGAGTGCTCTGTTTTGGATATTTCATACAGCTGGACTCACACAGGGCTGACTTTTGCTTGGCACAGTGTTGTCAATGTTTGTTCACGCTGTAGCACGTCTCAGTACTTCCTCCCTTTCCATGGCTAACTAATATTCCATTGCATGTACACACCGCATTTTAACATCCATCCTTCAGCTAGGGGACCTTGGAGTTGCTCCTGCTTTGTGACTGATCAATAAAGCTGCTGTGACTATTAATGTCCAAGTCTCTGTACGGGCATGTCTTCAGTTCTCTTGGGTATGTATCTTTATTTTCTTACTTATTTTTTATGTGAAGACATTCCAGACTTCTGAGAGAATAAAAGATCTATATTGGTCTCTGCCTCCAGTTCTGGGCACGGAACTCCTAAAATCCTTGTGATTTCTTAAGGCATTAGAGCATAAGAAACATCTTCTGTTTAATATTCGCTCTTGGACCCCAGATCCTGACAAAGGGCTCCTGAAATCCTTGTAATTTCCTGGGTAGTAGGAGTGTCTTTTGTTCTAATAGGGTGATTCTGGGCGGGTCTCTGGGTGGGTCCCTGTGTGGGTCTCAGAGGTGAGCTGGTCACTGCGAAGAAGCAGCCATAGTAGCAGCTTGGAATTCTCAGCCCAGCCTGGCCCCCATTCTGTTGAGAAGGAGGAGTTGAAAATGGAGTTTCCAAGCATCAGAAGGAAAGTGTTTTGTATGAGTAGCAAAGAGACAGACAGGAGAAAGGCTCCTAAGAGGGAGAAACTGGGCTTTTTACTGACCCAGGAGGGAAGGGCTGCAGCTTTCTCTGAGTCTGTGTGGTTCGCTAGAAGCGCAGCCACAGCATCACCTGGAGATGAGCCAGAGACCTGCATCCTCGGGCCCCATGGGAATGAATCGGACCGAATCGGACCGAATCGGACCGAATCGGACCGAATCGGAACTGCGGGTGCACGTGCGCTCCGCGGGACTGGACGGTTGCTGGGACTGGGACGTCCCGCCTCCCTCAGTCCCGCCCCATAGCAGGCTCTCTCTGGGGGCGGGGCTCCCACCGGCCCCAGGAGGCGCAGCTCAGCGGGCACCCCGGGGCGCAGGGTGTGACCCTGGGGCACAGATCACCACCCAGTCTGCAGTGTTGACGAGGGCCGCCGGCAGGAGGGGCCCCACAGCCCACCGAGTCCCGGGCCCTTGTTCCGGGATGGCGGCCGGTTGCCCACGGCGCCCCTGCCGGGGAACCACGGGGTCGGGGTCGCAGCCCTCCCTAGCCATCCGGCACCAAGCGGTCAGTCGTCCATCTGCCCCTTTGAAGAGACAGGAAAGAGTGCGAAATCTTCAGGCGACAAAGCAAACTCATAGAGGAGTGTCTTGGGAAGTTTGTCCTTCTGTGGTCCTGAATATAAGATGAAACCACGCTACCTGGTGACTCGCTTTCTTCAGGGACGTTCAGCTCTTCTGGTGCTGACCAAGTAGGGGAAGGGGAAGGCTCTCCCAAAAGTGGACAGAGGCCAGTGGCGGTAGCATTGGAGGAGAGCGCTCCCTCCGCAGAGAGCACGGCCTGCGCGGGGAACAAGGGGTGCGTGCGGGAAGGCGTGGTGAGCAGTACAGCATCGCTGAGTCAAGTTCTGACGTCTTAAGACCCGAGACACAGGTGGATCCGTGCATAAAAATCAGAAGCTCTAACACAGGTGTTGACAAAATTTTTTTTGTGAAGGGCCAGGTGGTATGTTAAACTTCCTGTTTATTATGTCTGTGTCTCCCCTACTGGCCTACAGGGCATCGTTGTCTGACCTCTGCCCTCAAGGACAGGAAGGCAGAGGTCAGAGCCCAGGGTGACTGAAGCCAACGTGGCTGTGTGGCCGGTTGTGAGAGATGACGAGGATGGGAGCAGAGCCACTGGAAGTGTGACGAGCGTTTGTTACCGCTGAGGTGAGAACCGCGAGTAAGTACTTAGGGAATTCACAACAAATTGAAATAGTAATTTTACGTACGTTCAAACTATAATTAAAAACACACTTTATATTCTATATGCTTTTCCTATTTCGTTTTCTCCGTTGTTTTACAAAAGAATTGGCCTAGGATGGATTGGATATTTAGAAAAATGGTCCTTCCGCACAGACAGCCTGACAGACGGGATGTCCAGAACACAGGAGTGGACAACGCAGGTGGTCAGCGGCGCTGAAGGCCAGGGCGTCACCCAGCCAATGCTGATGCCACGAAGGGTGGCGGCATAGCTCTGTCTGGCGCCCTAGAGAACCTGGTCCTCAGGAGGGAGGCAGGAGGCAGAGCTGACGTCCCTCACGGATCTGAGACCTGCTGCTTCACAAAGAAGAGCGCGTCCCCGTTGGCGGGAAGCCCGCGCAGCCTGGGCCCAGCCGACCCGGGAGAGCAGCCCGACTCTGGTCCAGCGGCCGCCAAGCGGAAAGCTGACGGGTCGCAAGCCCAGGCCGGCCTGATGGCAGGCTGACACCGCGTGGCCGCAGGGACAGCTCTCAGAGGCGGAGGCGCCCAGAGTCCTCAAGTTTATAAGACCCCAACCCCTCCCAGCAGCAGGCCCAGGAGACAAGGATGGCACTGGGTCTGTGGAATGGGGCACCCGGCTCGGCATAAATGAGGACAGCCTCAGGTGGCAGCTCCGATTTGGACAGACTCAGGGGCATACGGTCCCCAGTCCAGAACACAGGCCGCAGGCACTGAGGGGCAGGCCACAGGGGAGGGGAGCCTGTACTGAAATGAAGCCTTTTCTCAAGTATGGGAGGAGGGGCGGGGCCTGCGCTTGGGGATCCCTGCGGTGTGGGAGTCACTGAGCCCCACCAAGCCTGGTCAGACATTTATTGGGCCATTGAGCCACCTCTGCAGTATGTCAGATGGACAGGATTTCAACGTGGAACTCCAGCCTTTTGGCAGCGGCCGCGGCGGGCTCCACCCGCGGCCTGTCCTCGGCCAGCAAGGGGAGGCAGTGCCTGGGGGCCTGGAGGAGGCAGAGGGCGTTGCACACTTGGCAGTAGCGCTCTCGGCACTGGCACGTGCGGACCCAGGACTGGAGCCTGACCGCCGCCCGCTCCTGGATCACGTAGGCTTTCAGCAGGGCCTGCCGGAGCTTCTGCACCCGCCGCCACTGCAGCGCCCGCCACCAGACCTGAATCATCCAGGCACGCAGGGCGGCCACCAGCAGGGTCCGGCGAACCAGGGTGCCACGCCACCAGGCCTGGATCCTGCCAGCCGCCTTGGCTCGCGCCTTCAGACGCTGCTGCTCAAGGAGCTGCCGACCAAGCAAAGCAGAGGGCTCCCAGGGACCTCGTCGGCATCCGCCGCAGCCTTGTCAGCCACGGCTGCGCTCCAGCCTTCCCTCTCAGCCGCCCGCCTTGCCCCTGCTGGTTCTGAGGGCCCAGGACACCCTGGTGGGGCTTTGCTGCCACTTGTGTCTTGTCTGTGGTCTGTGGCTGCTCACCGTCTCATTCACTATATCCTCATCTTTCAAATGGGGTTATACAACTGTGGACCCAAAAGACCGAACTATCACCTGGCTGGCAGCCCCTTGCAGTACAGGCTTCCTCCGCTAGGTGGGCGCTCAAGGAACTCACCTGGATCAGGGCAACAGCTGGCGTTGCTATGAGAGGCTGCCCATTGCCCGGTGGGTGATTTAGGAGCGCACCTGCCTGCACCACACTGACTGTTCAGCAGTTTTTGACCAAAAAGGCCATTTCTCCCATGCCCCACCCTCCCTAGTCACCTGGTCTCCCCCCGAACCCCTATTTTTGTTTCTCTGGATGAGGAGCCCTCAGAAGGACACGTTTTGCTGATGTGGAAGAGGTGAAACAAAACAAAACAAAACAAAACAAAAAAAACGGCAGAAGCACTAAAAGGCATCCAAATCAACAGGTTCAAAAACGATTTGAGCCGTGGGAAAAACATCTTGCCAGGTGTATTGCATCAAACGGGGCGTACTTGGAAGATGACTGAAGTGTAAATGCGTAAGAATAAACACGCAATTTTCTTATAAATAAACTCCGGGGTTTCTGAGTCCCCCCTCGCACTTGCCCTGTGGTTGTCACAGCTTTGTGGGACCACTGGACACACCTCTGGCCCAGAAGAGCCCACAAGGGTGCGAGGAGGAACCTCACATTGAGGGCCCTGAGGCCCTGCCCCCGCCTGCTCCGCACCGTACACCCTGCCGCAGCGCCTGGGGGCTCCCCGCACCCCCTTCTTTCCACGTGCACGGCCACCTCTCAGTCACGCCCTCACCCTCTGGGACCAGGCCCCACCCTCTGGCCTTCCAGTACCTGCTGTTTGGGCCCCTGTCCCCATGGGCATCTGTCTGCATCCTGATCACCTGAGAGGGAGGGTTCATGGGGATGGGAGAGCACGCTGAGCTGACTCAGTGGGACCAGGGACTCCCGGGCACCCTGGGCTCGGGGCCACGACCTGTGATCTCTCCTGCTCTGGGCCCCACCTACCTTCCTCCGCAGCCTCTCCTCTTCCTCCTTATTTGGGCGGGACTTCTGTGATCAGAATGCAGGCAGAAAGCCTGAACTAGGACTGCCCCAGCCAAGTCCCCAGCTCCCCAGCCCTCCCTGAGTCCTGTGAAGTCACCTGGGGCCCCTACGCCCAGGCCAGCACCCCCACCCTGGGAGGGGTCTGTCTGCATCTTACGCAGCATCCACAGCCCATGGCTTGAGGGCGGTGGTCAGGTGTTCGCCCCCTTTCTGGCTGTGGCTCAGCGGGGCCTGGCCGGGGCCGGCGGGTGGTCACAGAGGGGACAGCAATGATGTCACAAGGGCACCTGTGACCCAAGGATCAGGGTGCCTTCTCCAGGCTCAAAGTTGGCTAGAGAGGCGGTACCTGCACGGTTCCCTCCTGCCAGGGACAGTCCTAGGTGGAACTACAGCCCCTGTGAGTCTGTCCTCCTCTGAGGCGGAGCCCTGACCGGGCCCCACACGGCCACCTGCCATCAGCCCTGAGGGGAGCAGTGCCGGGGAAGGGGCGTGGGCCCCGGTGTCACTCCTTAGCGGGTGGGACAGTCCTTCCTCTCGGGGGGCCAGTGCGGGTACGCAGGGCGAGCAGGAGGGCCTGAGGAAGGGCCAGGACGGAGCAGCCTCAGCACTCTCCGTGGCCTCCCCCCTGCTGCCTTGACCCCTGTCCTCTGGGGCCACTTGGTGGCACTTAGCAAGCCTCCATGTGTTCCTTAAAACCGAGCAGGCCCTCCCATCCTGCTTCTGAAACTTAGTTGGCTGGAGGAATTTTCCAGGTACGAGCCATTATGTAGGCGACAGTGCCACACCCCCTGTAGGCCCCTCGGGGTGACAGTGGTCCTGTTTGAAAGATTCAGGGAGCCCTCCAGGCCTGCTCCCAAAGCCAGCCGCCTTCCGGCTGCTTCCAGCCCCGGTTCCCAGCTCCAGCCGCACTCGCCTCTCTTAAGGGGCTCTGGGGACAGCTCCCTCAGACTTCGGAGACAGCAGACGGGCCTCTTCCTTTCAAGGCACCACCTACTCTCCGGCAAGAACCCCAAGGCCTTAGCTGTCTCTCCCCTCGACTGCCCAGGGCGCCACTTTGCCATGGAGGTCTGCTCATGATTTAGTAATTTAGTGGTCACATTGCAATGACCATGAGCGCCCGTGACAGCCCCCGCAACCCGGAGCACACCCCGCATCCCTCTCCTGGCAGCTTTGCACCAGCACACACACAATGTCACCGCACTTAGTGGGTCCCTGTGCCCTCATGACCCCACAGCAGCTGTTGTTCTCATCTCTTCTCCACCGGTGCCTTCATTTCTCAGCCACCCGCAGTGACTGTCCACAGCAGGTTGTGCTGTGAGGAGTTCCTCCCGCGTGTCCTCGGCGCTGTGGGAGGTGTCAGTTAGGGAATGCACACTGGGGTGGCCTTCTGAGTCACAAGACAGGTGGCTCCTCCATGACACTAAGTCCTGCCAGATTGCTCTCCACAGTGGCAGCGCCAGTCTGACCTCCACCAATCGCTTCCTAATTTTTGCTGGACTGAGAGATGTGGTGTCCCCTTCCTGTGTTGCTTGGTTAAGCTCTACCCAGTGGTTCTCAAAGCGTGGTTCCCTAGAAGCGCAGCCACAGCATCACTGGAGACGAGCTAGAGACTCACATCCTCCGGGCCGGGACAACAGGAACTGCTGGGTGCACGTGCGCTCCGCGGGGAAAGCCGGACGCTGGTTCCGGGAAATGCGGCTCCAACAACATTTCCTGTAGTCCGGCCCCCGCAGCAGGCTCTCTCTGCGGGAGGGGCGCCCACCGGCCCCAGGAGGCCGAGCTCAGCGGTCACCCCGGGATGCAAGGCGCCACCTCTGTGCGCTGCATCGCGGGGGCCGCAGGCAGGAGCCCCACAGCCCTCCGAGTCCACCCCCTTGTTCCAGGACTGGCCGCTGGTTGCCCACGGCGCCCCTGCCCGGGAACCACAGGGTCCTCCCCCTCCACTCTGGGCTCGCAGGTGACCGCCCAGGGAGAGGTCCGCACGCAGCCCTGCTGCCTGAAGGCGATTAGCTGATCACTCCTGACTCCAAGCGCCTTCCCTCGTCCCGCATGACACAGCGTTATGAGAATGTGCTGGTCTTCCAGGCGCTTCGCACAGAGATAATTCCACATTTATTGTTAGGGATTCCCCAAGCACGCCTCCTACCAGTTTCTAATTCAAAGCCATTTTTGAAAACGTCTTCCTGAAAAGCAGCTCATAAAATTTACTTCTCAGTGTTTAATAATCGTCAGCTCTCCTGCTCCTCTTTGCCGTCCTAGCTGACTTATGTGAAAGGGGGTTCACTGGCTCCCAAAGCTAGGAATTCCCCCAGTCTCGCTAGTGGCAGATTCAGGTGTGGCTGGATCCAGTGGCCCAGAGGGATCCTTAGGACTTCGTCTCTGTCTTTCTGCCTGCGGCTCTCCTGTCCTCTGTGTGGGCTCCGCTCTCAGTGAGCTGTTCTTGTGCTGTGTCCCCAAGATTCTGGCTTCATAATCCTGAAAGTCAGCGGTCCTGGTCATTAACCAAAGGAGATCTGTCCCTACCACGGGACAGACCCAAGCTCTGACAAGGGACGAAGCACTGAGCATGCTACCGTGAGGAGGAAGCCCGCACACATCACGTTAGATGAAACGAGACACAAAACCGTGGACTCCATTTCTATGAACAGTCCACACCAGCTAAACCCACAGAGAGAGAACGTAGGCCAGAGGTTGCCAGCAGCTGAAGGAGGGGGTGTTAGGGAGTTTGTGATGCTTCATGGGCACGAGATTTTCTTTTAGGACGATATAAATATTTTACTTTTTGAAGATTCCATCTATTTATTTTTAGAGAGAGGGGAAGGAGAAAGAGAGGGAGAGAAACAATGTGTGGTTGCCTCTTGAGCGCCCCCTACTGGGGACCCAGCCCACAACCCAGGCCTGTGCCCTCACTGGGGATCACATTGGACACCTTTTGGTTCCTAGACTGTTACTCAATCCACTGAGCCACACCAGCGAGGGCGATACAAATATTTTAGAAATGGAAATACAGACAATAGTGACTGTTTAATGCTGCGAATGTACCGAATGCCTCTGAATAGTTCATCTTATATTAGCGGTTAACCTTATGTGGTTAATCTAAACATGGTTACGTGAATTTCACTTATGTTTTATATATACCTATATATGAAGTGTCCTTTGATGCGATGGTTGGTCAGGTGCGGCCCTGAGAGAAAGGGAGAGGCACAAGAAAACGCATGTTAAACTTCGGGTCTCAGCCGCTCCAGAGGAGGTCACTGCGTGTCATTCGGGGTCACAGGAGAGGCACTTGGCTTTAGTCAGGTGGAAGAAGACAGCAGGGAGAAAGAGCTTTTGCTGGGGCCTTTATTGGAGTGGGAAAGGCAAGGCAGAGCAGGTCACCAGTTTAGGACCGGCTAGTGGGCCCCAGATGCCTGTACCTGGCCTGGGGAGGAGAAAGCCAGAAAAACATTTCCCCCTGAGGTGTGCAGGCCCGAGGGGGGAGGGGCAGCTCTGGACTGGTACGTGTGCAAACAAATCGCAGGCGTGCTGAGGGCCGAGTCCTCGGCCTGTGCCCAGAACTGCCCGGTCCTGGGAGGGCTGGCCTCTCCCAAACCAGGAAGGAATCTTTTTTTTTTTTTAAGATGTCAAATGCCATAATATACAGAAAATAAAAAATATATACACAATAATATGGGGTGGGCAAACATAAGTTTGCAGTTATGAGTACACAGAGTTTATTCTTGTATGACTTATTTATTTTATTATTTATTATTACTAACCTACTTTTGCCTGCCCTCGAGCATGCCCTCCAGGGCTGGGCATAGAAAATAGGAAACATGGTTAAATAACCCCAGGTCTTCATGAGGACTTTCATTTCTTTTTTTATTTCATTTTTTAAAAGATTTTATTTACTTTTAGAAGAGAAGGGAGAGAGAAAGAGGAGAGAAACATCAATGAGTGGTGGCCTCTCCCACACCTCCTGCTGGGGACCTGGCTCGCAACCCAGGTGCGTGCCCAGACTGGGACTCGAACCAGTGACCCTTTGGTTCACAGGCCGGCGCTCAATCCACTGAGCCACACCAACCAGGGGATTAAGGACTTTCAAAGGCAGAGTCAGGAGCCGGAGCACACAGTAGGGGGAGGGAAAGCTGTTTTACTGTTTTTAAATCCTCACCTGAGGATACGTTTATTGATTTTAGAGCAAGAGAAAAGGGGGAGGAGAGAGAGGGGGAGATTAGAGAGAAACATTGACTGGTTGCCCTATAAGTGCCCTGACCAGGGATCATACCTGCAGCTTGGGAATGTGCCCTGACCGGGGGGGGGGGGGGCGGGGCACCTGCAACCTTTCGGTGCGGGGGCGACGCTCCAACCCACTGGGCACCCGGCCAGGGCGGGAGCTGTGTTACAGGCACCCGCCTTGCAGAGAGGAAGCTGGGGGCAGAGTCCAACCAGGTAGAGTGACAGCTGCACCTGGAGGAAGACAGTCCCAGCACAGGGGACAGCCGGTGCCCGCTGCATCGCGGGGCCTGCGGGACAGAGCAGGCAGGGAGGACTGAGAGGCTGTGCCGCCGGCCAGGGCGACCGCAGGCTTCTGGAGACCACAGGGGGGCTTCTGGGATTGCTCTGTATGTAACTGGAAGCCATGGGAGGTTTAAGAGCATCAGATGACACGCGCTTCCATGCTGCGCAGGTGCAGTGGTCACGGGTTACAGAGACCCCCCAAAGAGGAGGAGCGTCTCTAGTTGGCCCCAACGCTCCTAGCCAGGGCAGACGTTGCTAATCAATCACCGGTTAGTCCTAAGGGCACAGGACCCGCCGCAAGCCCTGCCGCTTCCTCGGAGCAGACCTCCGAGAGGCCCACTGTTGGCCTTCAGTTTCCCTGCCCCTCGGCTGAGACAAGCACCTCCCGGAGCTTGTCCGACAGAGACCCGGTGACACTGGGCTGGAGCAGACCTAATCAGTTCTTTATTGGGAATGGGATGCAGTCTGTAATCCGACAAATCTGTGATCCCAGAAAGATCTCAAGTTCAAGCCCGAGCTGGTTTGCTGTGAGTTTGTATCTCCCCCGCAAAACGCCATTGGCATGGCAGTTGTGCCAGCGCCAGTACGCCTGGATGATGCGGGCCGCGTGGAGCAGGCGGCAGTAGCGGAGGCGCACGCGCCACATGCGCACCCAGGCCTGCAGCCTGACGGCCGCCCACTCCCTGCGCACGTAGGCGTCGAGCAACGCCCCCCGCCGCCGCTCCAGCTGCTTGGCGAGCACCTGCCTCCACCAGCGCTGAATGATGGCGGCTCTGAGCGCCGCGTGCAGCAGCGTCCGGCGCACCAGGGTGCCCCGCCACCAGGACTGGATCTTTATGGCTTTCTTCTCTGCATCAGGGGGCTTCTTTTTGGGCTGGGGCGGAGGGAGATGGGAAAAAGAAGGGGCGCTCAGGCCACGTTTCTCACTCGCCTCCGCCCCAGGGTGTGCCCGGAAGGGGGCCTGACCCCTTCTAGTAACGGCCCCTCTTCAGAAGCTCAGGGACACCGGGTCTGGCACTGCTGGGGCCAGAGAACAGAGAGGTGTCCGGCCTCCGCCGCTCCTGGTTAACGGACACGGGCCTCTCACGCTGCGCTCGGAGCCTCAGGCTCCCGTCTGTCATACGCGGCATACCTGCCTCGTCTCCGCCGGGTCCGTGAACCTGGCTGGCCAGTCTGGAGAGCGCACGCCATGGTCTCTGGGTCAGAGGGCTCTCACGTTCCTCCTGGGCCTGACCACCTCCCTGGGTGCGCATGGCTTCCCAGTGGAGTCCAGCCGCAGGCTGGAGACAGGGCACCCTTGGCTTGCCCCTCACGCCTCATTCCAGCTCCCTGTCCAACCTCCTGTCTCTCTCTGTCCAGTCATGCAGTTTGGAGTCTCTCTCGTTAGCTTCTCACGTTCATCTCTTTTGGTTCTCACACCTTAGTCAAGCACACACGTGCACACGCACACGGACTCCCACAGGATTCTGGGTTTGGGTTCCCCTCTTACTTGGCCATGCCTCCCGCCTCCTGGCCCGCCCCACCCCACTCCCCAAGTCCGCACAGTGGGACTCCCAGTTGCCAGGGTTTCTCTTCCCTCTGAGGCTCCGGGTCTCAGGCCCCACCCTTCTTGGGCCCAGAAGGCGTAAGGAGAGGAGGGCGAGCGATGAGTCCGTCGCTGTCCTAGCAGCTCTGGGGAGGACGGCCCCTCAGCCTGGCGGGCCCCGGCCAGACTCAGTTTAAGACGGTTGTTCCTGCTCCATAGTTCAGAGCACTGCCTTTCGCGGACAGATGCGTGCTGGTTTGGATGGCACGTTCTGGGGCCATCCTGTACTCTAGGCCTCAGGGCAGCTAGCCTGTTACCGCTAGGCGAGTCGGGTCAGAGCGGGTACAAGCTGGGGTCGCCCCACTCTCAATGGGGAGGGCCTCCAGAGACCTACCTTTGGTGGAGGGGGTGGTGGGGGTCGAGGGGGTGGTGGGGTTGGAGGCTTATCCTCTTCCGGTTTCAGCACCATGACTTCAGACTCTTCTAACATTTCAGCAGACTGCCCACCCTGTAATCAGAGGGAGAAACGCAAGTGTAGGCTGTCCTCTGTCCACCTGTGAGCCATGAGCTCCGCGCTCTCCGCCACCTGCCTTGCCCGGAGTCCCCAGGTGCAGGATGGCTCCCGGGGAAACTGGAAATCTGCCCTCCTCGCCAGCACCCAGGTGGACTGGCTGTTCTTACACAGTATCTGATGCACGTGGCATGGAAATAGATGGTTCAAATCCCCTCAGGTCTTTCATCCCTTAGATTGTCCATAGTTAGGAGCTTGGTGACTCCATTCCCTTCAGATCTGTGCTCCTCCCACCGAGGCTCAGGCAGAAAGAGAGCAGGTGGGGAGAGCTGTGATGTCATAAGGGCACCTGTGACCAGGAGACCTCCCAATAGTTGAGTCCTTTCTGGTAAAAATGTGAAACTGCCATGAATGCCCTTGGCTAAGGAGGCGCAAGAGTCCAGGAACATTAGCCCATTGGCGCAGAGGCAGAAAAAGTCAGTCCTTCCAGTCTGGTCGAGAAATATATGAACGTGAGAATTTAAACACCATCAATAGGAAATTCATTTACATGGACTTCAGTTAAACAGTGGAACCAGATGATTAGAAAGAATGAGTTAGGAACCAAATTCTTTTTTACAAAGATTTTATTTCTTTATTTTTGGAGAGAGGGGAAGGGGGGAGAAAGGGAGGGAGAAAGAGAGAGAGAGAAACATCGACCGACTGCCTCTCGCACGCTGCCACCTGGGGATCGAAACTGCAACCCAGGCATGCGCCCTGACCAGGTATTGAACCGGTGACCTTTCACTTTTGAGGGACGATGCCCAACCCACTGAGTCACACTGGTCAGGGCTGGAACCAAATTCTTAAACAAATGGTTCAGAAGCAGATGAGAAAATGTCCAACATCATTAGTCATGAGGAAAATAAAAATGAGAACCACATGCCTTATGTCTAAGCGCACTAGAGAATGGCTGGAATAAGAAATACAACACCAGCCTATTGCCAAGGATCCGGAACACCTGGGCCTTCTCACCGCCGGCAGGCAGCGCGGAACAGGAGAGACCTTTGAACAATGGCCGGGAGGTTCCGATCTGGGTAGGCGGCTACCCACCCTATGACTCAGCAGTTCTGCTCTCAGCATTTTCCCAAGAAAAGTGAAAACACGTGTCTACAGAAGCTTTGCTCACGGTTGCTTGCTCATTACAACTTCATTGAAATAGGTCAAAGTTGGAAACAACGCGAATATTCACCAGCAGGTAACTAGACAAAGAAACTGTGGACTACTCATAGAATGAAATAATACATGATAATAAAAATGAACAGTCTATGGATACACACAATACCACAGATGAATCCCAAACACCTTATGCTAAGTGAAAGAAGCCAGACACAACAGAGTCCTTATAGGATGAGTCCACTCATAGAAAATTCTAGAACAGGCAAAACTAAACTACAGGTAAGATAATTCCAAGTAGAGTTTACATCCAGGGGTTGTATACTTCTTATGGAAGTATAAGAGGGGTTGTTTGCAAACAGCACCAAGAAACAAGGAGAAATGTGCTTTATTTTGTTTTGGGTTGTGTTTCCTGGGGAAAAATATAGAATTGTGAAAACTCATTAAACTCATTTATTAAGAAGCACTTAATGAAACCAGAAAGAACGTGTTTGTTCTGTGTAGTGACATGGAATATGTGAGACACTCTGAAGGACGGCATGGCCCCTTTCTAGGTACATGTTTATATGTATGTGGTATAAAGGCATTATTTTTAAAAGGGGGGAGGGGCTCATGGAGACATGTACTGTAAATACGTAACCGTGATTACCTTGCAGAGGACCGCGGGATTGGGGGCAGAGAACATGGCCTGGTTGAATCCTGCGTCTGGCCCATCAGCCAGATACCCAGGTGGCCTCTTGGGAGTGTGGACCCCCAGGGCCAGCCAGGGCCCCCAGCGCAGGCCCGAGGGGCTTCAAGCTCCCTCCTGCCCTCCTCTTGCCCCGAGGGCCTCAAGGGCACGGCCAGGAGACAGGTGAGGCGCAGCCCCTGCTCCTGGCCCCCGAGGTCAGTGCTGAGCGGAAGGGCCCTGGACAAGGCCAGGGCCGTCGTGGGGCCCTGTTCTCCCTGGGTCTCTGCCCCAGGGGTCCCGGAGGAGCACGTGTGCGGTATGGGGGGTGGGGACAGGCGAGGCCAGTGCAGGGTTACGGGGGGAAGTAGAGAGGGCAATGAGACTGCTTAAGGCTGTGGGGGTGTCAGTGTGAAGTTCATGGGAGCAGGGCGTGGCCACAGCGCCTGGTCACGCATCTCAGGCAACACTAAGCTGGGGATTTCTGTTCGGAGGTTCCTCCTTTCACCCAACAACCATTGAGCCCCTGCTGTGCACCAGGTACCATGACAGGCATTTGTGAAAGCAAAGAGGCCAAGTCCCCACATGCAGGGAGGTCACAAACCCACACAAAGAGTGCTTTCCACGAATTGGAGGGATTGGGACAGATGGCCACCTGTTTCTGTGAACTGACAAAGGTCCTTTATGGATCGCACAGAAAAAGTCATGGTAAACGGAAAAGATTCCTGCAAAAAACCCTGGACTGAAACGTTACGGATTTGCAAGCAGAAGCAACCAAGACACCCTGGTGCTGACGTATCTCCTGCCTCTAGAGGGAGCTCCTTATCAGTGAAAATAGGAACAACGGAAGAAGCTTTTAGAAAACAGATGTTTTGAAACGCTTCCTTCTTTATGCGATTTTGTTGCCAAAAGGAAATGTGCTTCACTCATAAAGCCTCTTAGAGCTGAACATTTAAAACTTTGGAAATGTCATTTCCTCACCTACTTCTTACTTATTCCAGTTGTATTGGTTTTAAATCCATTTGTTAAAAATATAAAAATGCAACACCTTCTGATGTGTTTGTAGGCTAGCTAGCTGACTGTCACTGGGGCACAGGAAAAATTTTAGCCAGATTTCAATGCAAACCTTGGCATGACCGGTGGGAACAACTGGAAACCACGTGTCCTGCATTGAGTGAGAGCCAGCACCGCCAGTTCCCTCCAAGTTGCAGGTCTTTGTGACGGTCTTTGCCAGTTTCAGCAGCCATTCAAGTCAGTACCAAAGGGAGCACAGCTTACATCTGGACCAGAAGATACTGTAGGACAAAGAGTGAAACCAGGACAGCCTTCAAGTAAAAAGAAATCCAACCATCCAGGCCAAGCAAAGAGACAGTTGATAGAAAAAGTAACAGCAGGAAAAAGAGGGTCCCGAACATATGCAAAGATGCTTAACTCACGGGAGAAATAATTAAAGGGATACTGGAGCTGACAGGTGGTCTGTGTGAAGGGTGAAGAGGAACAGGCAGTATTGTACGTTATTGATCAGAATGTAAACTGGCAAAACCTCTGAGTAACGGTTTGACAGTACCCATCGGAACTGCAAATGCACAGACCCTCGGTATAGCAGTTCTGCTCCGGGAATTTTTCCTACTGAAATATTCCCAAAAGTTAGCACCCACTTGACACCAAACTTAGATTCCGTCAGGACAAGAGAAAACCATGACAAATGAACTCAGATGCAAGTTTGTTTGCTTTTTTTTTTTCCTTCAAGATTTTATTTTTTTGTTTTTGGAGGGAAAGGGATGGAGAAAGAGGGAGAGAGAAATATCAATGTGTGTTTGCCTCTCACACACCCCCTCCTGGGGACCTGGCCCGCAACCCAGGCACGTGCCCGGACTGGGAATCAAACCAGCTACCTGTTGGTTTACAGTCCTGCACTCAATCCACTGAGCCACACCAGCCAGGGTCCCTGATGCAAGTTTTAACAAACTGAATTCAGTGACGGTTTCAAATAATACTTAACAAGAAGGATCTATCTCCCGAGGGCAAGGGCATTGGCCGCCATGCTCCACTACAAACAACGCAAGCTGATTCACAGCCACATAACTGGAAAATAAAAGCAGTGTAGGAATAGTTAGTGGCTCCCCAGGTTTCCAGGAAGTCTTGAGGACGAGGCTCAGAAACAGGCAGGGAAGAAGAAGCTACACACTCAGGACCGTAGGAAACGCCACTCCACAGAACCTGCCGAGGAAGGTCCCACCCCTGGCACGAGGAATGGCTGCCCGGAATCCCAAACTGCAGATTAAAAACCCCTAGTGGGTACATTTGATTGGCCAATCCTGGTCACATGTCTCCCCAGCAGCCGGGGAAACTGGCATTTTTCAGCTCTATAATTAGATACCAAGACAGATAAGAAGGGTAGTCCCCAAATATGGAGAAGGGACTCCGGTGCCAGGTCGTCTGGAATATGGCCAAGGCCCACCACTGTGAGGTCTCCACAATAAAAACACGGACCTAACAATGAAAGCTGTCATATTAACAGACCGAAGAGGAAAACCATGGAATCCTCTCTGCAGTTCTAAAAAGAAAGATATTTAATAAAATTCTTTATTTTAAAAACCGCGAGCAAACCACGCAACTGAAAAGTAGGCCAAAGACTTTAGCAAACACCTTGCTAAAGATATACAGATGCATACGAAAAATATGCTCCATGTCACATGTTCTCAGGAAAACAGAAATCACAGCGACGGGGAGATGCCACTCCACTCCTGTTAGAATGATTGAAATCCAGACCACGACCACCAGGAGACACTGGCGAGGACGAGGGAACAGCGCTCACTCACTGGCGGGAACGCACAGCGGCACAACCACCTCGCGAGTCGCTTTGGCAGACTCTTAAAAATCAAACACCTTTACCCGGCCATCCGGCAATCGCGCTCCCAGGGACTTACCCAGAGGACCTGAAAACTCTGTCCAAAAACCTGCACATGGATGTTCAGAGCAGCTCTGTTCACAGCCGCCCACATGGGGCAGCAGCCACGCTGTCCTTCGGGAGGTGACAGATTCCACGTCCTGACAATGGAAAGTTATCCACTGATTTTACAAAAGACCAGCTAGGGGAGTAAACGGCAGCGTGGCTGTGCAGGAGGACCCGGGCCATGCTGTCTCCACCCAGGCCGAGTCTGCGTGCGGACTAACACCTTGTGAAGAGGACCTGGGCACTGTGGGGACAGAGCCTCTCTGACAAGGGACAGCACTGAGACAGGTGGGAGAGGCAGGGATGTGGCCCACGGACTGATCTAGAAGCACCTGCTGAGTGCTGAAGTCTTAGCCAGGAAGTTAAGCAAGAAAGAGAACTGAAGTGCAAACACGTGGGAACACAGAGCCTTGTAAAGCTCTCCGTATTCACTCTTAGCAAAACTGCGGGGTGCGAGCATGTGGAGATGCGTGGAATGTAAAATGGCTCCACTGCCACGGAAGGTAGCTCGGGGGGTCCTCAGAAACTTCCGCCGGGCCATCACACGGCCCGCATTCCGCCCCGAGGCACACAGCCTTCCGGCGCGCAAACGTGCGCTCATGGACGCGCTACTCACAGTCGCCAAAGAGTGAAAACAAGTGTTTGTCAGCTCAGGAATACGTAAGCACAGCGTGGTGTGTGTCCCGACCATGGGCTGTCGGACAATAGAAAATCCAGAAAATGGAATGTGGCCACAAAGGGGAAGAAAGTATGGGTACATGCTTACAACATGGGTCAACTTTGAAAACATGCTAAGTGAAAGGGGCCGGACACAAAGCACCGCATTATTATGTAACTGCATTTATGTGAAATGTCCAGAATAGGCAACTCCTTAGAGACCGGAATCACATTCCTGGGTGCCAGGGCCTTGAGGGGAGGGTTTCTTTGGGGGTAATAAAATTAGAATTAAAACGAGGGGAAAATAGAAACGGGAATTAGAGAGGGTGCCTGCTGTGCCACATTGCGACTGTACCGAACACACTGAATTGTACGCTTTAAACGGCGAAATGGTCACTTTTATGTTATATGATTTTTACCTCATTTTTAATTTTTAAAAATCCTAACCCGGAGATATGTTTTATCGATTTAAGAGAAAGACAAAGCATGTGTGTGGGAGGGGAGAGAAACATCGATTTGATTTCTGACTGGGGTTCGAACCCACCACCTCGGTATGTGTCCTGATGGGAGATCAAACCCGCACGCTTTTGGTGGGTGAGGTGACGGTCCATCCAACCCAGACACCCAGCCAGGGCCACCTCAATCAGCTTTAAAAGAAACAGAAACACAAAGCAGTTTTCTATTTCCTTCGGTACCCAGATGTGCTATGTGTGTAAATACACAGCTAACTGACCACGGTACCCTCCAAGCTGGGAGCAGGAATAATGTAGGGAAGAAAACATTAATTGCCAAGGGAATTTTTAGTTCAGAATGTATGAATTAAATAGCAATTGTTTTTAATCAAAAATTTTAGTCAGTTGGTGCCTGGCTTAAGTGCTGGAGGAGCAGGAGACATTCCCCTTTCTCCCTGCACGTTTCTGCATTATTTAAAATGTCAGCAACAGATGTGGAGAATTTATAATCAGAAAAAAAAAACCAACCAGTAAGAAAAGAGAACCGGGGAGAGGAGGGGTGAGGGCACGGAGACCAGGGGTGCGCCTGTGACAGCTTGGCGGGCTCAGGTGTTCCCGTACCCCGCCCCGCTGCTGCCACTTGGGGACCAACAGCAGGAACAGGAGCCGGCAGACGCTTCCAGGGCGTCCAAGAAGGAGACAGAGCCAGGATCATATGGCCACCGCCAGCCAGGCCAGGGAGGGGGACTGAAGAGATCGGCAAGGAACAGCGGGACCTGGCCTCTTGACCTTGACCGCGGCAACCCGGCCTGGATGGACGGAGCCTCAGAGGGCGGACCACGTTCAGTCCCCTCTGAAGTGGTCCCTTCTGCGGAATCTAGCAGGAGGGGCTGGGAGTGGAGGCGGGGACCCCAGGACCGAGGGTTGACTCACTGGAGGAGGTCTTTGAGATGCGCGCACCCTGCTCACCAGAGTGACAGCCAGGAAAGGAAGCGCTAGGGTTCCTCAGCTCTGGAGGGCTTTTAACACGTTGACAATGGGGCCTCCGTGGGAGACACCCCGATGGCCTCGACAGTGGGACAGGGTGGGCCCCCCAGGCACTGGGCACCCGGAAAAGCCCAGCAGAAAACGGCGCGACAACACGCGTGCTAAAGCCGGAGCCAGAGGGGCCTCGCGAGCCCCGGGGGAGGCCCGGCCTGTGGGGCCCCCACCTGCAGCGCAGCCGCAGCCGTGCCTGGGCCTCTGACCCAGACCCGCTTTTGTCTCCACACTTTCCAAATCTTACTTTTCCTCCCCTGCCATAAACTCCTGGTGCCGGGCACTGCAGGCCACGTCCCTGTGGCCACAGCAGCATGTCTGTCCCCATGACACCAGTGAGTAGCTGCGCCCCAGGCAGGACCTGTTCTTGACCCCATTTCTAGCCAAACGGCCAGTGAGGATGAGCCTACTCCCAGGGGCGCCGCGAGCCCCGTAAATCTCCCCGTGAACTCACCTGAGTGCATCTGCCCTCTGCTTTGCTTGAGCCCGGGCCCCCAAGAGGCTGCAGCTATTGCCCCCGAAACCAGAGGGCAGCAGGGAGCCCAAGGAGGAGTGGGGGGCGCACAAGATCCCCACTCCAACTGCGGCTCTGGCATCTTGCGTTCACACGCCTTGCACAGAAGCAGCCCGCCCCTGGACGGACAAGCGGCCCCTGTGGAAGCTGCTGGAATCCACACCGGCTGCGCGTGTTCCCGAAGTAAAAGCCCTCACTCAGAGGCAGCTTCGCTGCCACCAGCAGGAACTGCATGTCTGTGGACTGGAAGGTGGAGAACAATCAGGACTTAAGTTACTAGCTGGGCCTGAAGGCACGAGAAGACGTCAGGCCCCTCAAACGATGGGAATCCATCATAAGGTGACTGGTCCATGAGAGAGGAAATGCAGCAGGAGGGGAGAGGTGGCCGAAGTGCGGTCGGCTCCCACCTGCCCAGGGGAGCCAGCGAGCCGGTGGGCGGAGCCAGTGAGGGGTGACTAACAGTTGAGGGCGGGGCTGCAGGCTGGGGTCACCCCACTGACAGGAGGGGAGCGCACTCGGAAGACCAGGGCCATGGACACACACAGAGTGAGCGAGGCCAGGACAGGCGGGGTCTGCCCAGAGGACGACGAGCAGTGTCTCAAGGTGAGTCCTGGGGCGAGAATGAGATGGGCGGGGCCTAGGGTGAGAGGGCGGGACCTAGAATAAGATGGGCGGGGGCTCTACAGGCCCGGCCCCTCTCCAGCCCGCACCGGAGGTGGGGGCAGAAATACGAGGGCCCGTCGCCAGTCACCTCCGTGTTCTTTCTTCCCGGGGCAGTTGGAGAAGGCAGCCGTGAAGATCCAAGCATGGTGGCGGGGCAGCGCGGTGCGCCAGACTCTGCTGCACGAGGCGCTGCGGGCCTGGGCCATCCAGTGCTGGTGGAGGTCGGTGCAGGCCAAGATGCTGGAGCAGCGGCGCCGCCTGGCGCTGAGGCTCTACACCTGCCAGGAGTGGGCCGTGGTGAAGGTGCAGGCCCAGGTCCGGATGTGGCAGGCCCGCAGGCGGTTCCTGCAGGCGCGCCAGGCCGCCTGCGTTATCCAGTCTCACTGGCGCTGGCATGCCAGCCAGACCCGGGGCCTGATCCGGGGCTGCTATGAGGTCAAGGCCAGGCGGCTGGAGCTGGACATCGAAATCCTCTTGGCCTAGGGCGCCGGCAGAGCCGAGGAGGCTGGATCTCTCTTCCGATAAAGATGCTGACTCACCCCAGTCTTGCCCTTTGGGAATGAGACCCATAGAAAGCGATTGGCCGCTGACTTTCCTGCCTTCCGCCCCAAAATGGTTCCCCGCGGGGTTCAGAGCCCGCTCAGAGCAATCCGCCCTCAGGCGAACCTGAAGGATCTTGTGCTGAAAAGAGACCCCCCAGGGCCCAGATCAGGCCCTGACACCTCAGCCGCCTGACCCCAGCTCCTTCCCCACCTGGGAGTCACCAGAGGGTCTGGCTGCAGCCAGGAGGCCAGGGTCAGGAGGAGGGGGTGCCCCAGCGGAGTAACAGCAGGACAGTTGCCCTCCCTCGTGGGGACTGCCAGCCCCCCCAAGGCGGGGCCAGGGCAGCTCCCTGTGCCCGCAGCCCCCCCCCCCAAGGGGCTGAGAGAGGAGCCTTCCTGCCCCCTCCTGGCTGCTGCCTGGGAGAACCAGGCATGGGGGATGGGGAGAGAGAGGGGCCACCAAGCAGAGAGCAGCAGGTGGGTAGGGCAGGGGCCAACCCTCTGCCCTTGGAAGTCACTGGTTTGAGGATGGGGCCTTCGAATCCTCCCACTCCTCTGAACAGCTCTGCCGGCCCCCAAGATGGCCTCTCCTTCCCCAGACCAGCGCGGATGGCCCCGCCCTCTGCTGGCCCTGGGGGTGCTGGGGGTCCCTGCTCTGCGGAGCCTCCTGCTGTCTCTTGCATCCACGGCTCAACCATCTCTGTACCTGACTTGTCACAGTCTCTGCTTTGTCGTCCATGCCCAAGGTCCCTCGCGCTCAGCCTGTGTCCCTTGGATATTTGTCTCTGAACTTGCATCTCAGAAGCCGGAGGTCCAGGACCCCCCTGGGATTTGCCATGGCCGCTCGGGCACAGAGGGTGGGGGTCGGGGGCGGTGCGCTGGGGCCCGAGGTCTCCGCGGTCCTCAAGGCTGGGTCAGGCTTTCCCTGCCCTGGGCGGCGTGCATGTGTGTTACATACATGCACATGTGCGCGTGTGTGTGTTTGGGGTTCAGGGGAGAGCGTCTCCGGAACAGCTGGGGCAGGTGTGGATTCAGGGGTGAGTCCCACACCCACTGCCTCCAGTAGCTGCAGGTGGCAGGGACGCAGCCAGACGCCCATTCCTCCAAGGGGCCCCCTCGGGAGCCCCAGGCGCAGCTCTCGCTCCCCTCCTGGAAGCAGCGAGCGGCAGCACACTGGCGGGAGAGGTCTGCGTGCTGAGCGTGGCAGGGGGTCCGCCTGGCCAGCCCAGTAGGCGCCACGCCCGCCCTGGAGGGGGAGTGAACACTGGGCCAGCCAGGGTTTGAGTCTCTGATCCTCGACCCCCGTGGGACGCTGGAACCCCATGGGACGCAGGAAGTGCCCGTGCTGGGCCTACCTAGGGGTCCTGCTGTGATTGGCCCGGGGAGAGGCCATGTGCTGGAGCTCAGTGTGTAGTCAGGGTTTGGAAACCACTGAGCTAAGCCCTTCCCAGCCCAGGTCACACCCCCTGAGGCCCAGGGGTCCCACCTGGTGATGGAGATGCAAACCAGGACTGGCCTGGGCAGGCCAGGGGTGCTGCCAGCCGATGGGTGAGCCTCCGGGCTCCGAGGATGGAAAAGGGTGGGGGTGGGGACAGGCCAGGGAGACGGTCCCAGCTACACAGGAAGCTCAGAGCTCGGGAACCGAGAGGCTGAAGTAGAAGGACTAGGGGCCACCTGCGAATACATTAGCCAGAGAAGCCCCCGGCACCTGGGGCTGTCCGCCTGGCGCTGTGGCTGGGCACGTACACAAGTGACAGGGGAGACAGGCCCCGGGCCGCAGGACTGAGGGGGAGGTGTCCCCCGAAGGGCTTGGATTGTCACCCTCCTCCAGTTCGTGGGCGAGGATGTTGACAATGATTCCCTGGGAGTAAAGGAATGTTGACACCCAAATGTCACTTTGTCTCTTTCCTTAAACTGGCAGGGCTCCTGCGGGGCAGGGGAAGCTGTCTTTTGGGTGATGAAATGTATGCGAAGCTCAAGAATTTCTTCAGTTTCATCACATTCATTTTCTTCAGTTAGAATCAAGTAAAATTAAATCGTCTCCACTAAAAAAAAAAAAAAAGACATATGGCATGATCCCATTTTAATGGAAGTATTTCTATCTCTCCTTCTATCTGTAAAAATGCATAGAAATCTGTCTAGGACGCTGCACCAGACATGTTAATGATCATTATATTTGAATGAGGAAATTTGAGATAATACTTTAATTTCCTGTTTGTACTTTGCAGGTGATGCTTTTATTTTCTTTTGTACTTTGCTGTATCCCTTAAACTGTTTATAAGGAGCATGTTGTTTTTACAGAAAGGATAAAAAAAATTTTTCCTAAAAAAAACCAAACCCACCAAAACCAACCCTGACGCGTGGTGAGACCCCGGGGCTCAAAGCTTCCGCGGGCATTTTCTCCCTCACTTCCTCTCCCCTTTTCCCCCTCGCAGCCTTTGTTTCCCCCTGCCCCGCCCCCGCTCCTGCTCCCCCGATACCCCCCCACCCCCGCCGGCCCAGGCTGTGGCACGAAGCCCCGCCGGCCCAGGCAGTGGTGGCAGGCTCCTTTCCTCTTTCTGCAGGGGGCTGGGGTTGGGACATTGTCAGAGGGGCTTGGAGACCCTCAGTGACCGCTCCTTTCCTCTCAGTTTCCCACGCTCCCTGCCCCCGCCACCACCAGGAGGGGAGGTGGGAAGAATGGACAGAGTGCCCTGGTGTGAAAGCAGCTGCGGGGACAAAGCTCCGTCCAGGGCCCGGGGCCCCTCTGGTGGTGGCGGAGAGGCAGAGGATGCTTCACTGAATGCCCTTTGTGCCTTATTAGCTGTGAGCCGCGTTCAGTGCCACCTTTCTAGAACTTATTACACCTTAAGGAAAATACCGCCGAGCCATGCGAAGGGAGGTGGCTTTCCAGGTGGCCTGTCATGGGGCTGGGACTGAGAACAGCCCTGCAGGCCCCTGGGGCGCAGCCCCCGCCTGTGCCGTCCGCGGCCGGAGGTCTGGAACGTGGACGCCCCGTAGGGCTGCCAGAATCAGCGAGTGAAAACACAGCGCGCCCACTGAAATGTGAATGTCAGCTAAACGGCAAAACTGTTTTGTCTAAGTGTGTCCCAATTAGTGGTGGGACATACTGAGATGAAAAAATTATTCACTGTTTATGTGACATTCAAATTTAATTGGCACCCCTACACCCCGAGTATTGGCTGGAGAGGAAGAGCCATTCCTGCCATTGCCTTTTTTTTCGGTTTTGTTTTCATTTTTCAAATTGTCAACCCAAATGTCCACAGACTCGCCTGCCTATCATGTAAAAGAGTTCACTTAAAAATGATTAATGTCCCTGGCCTGCCCATCTCCCAGCTCACGAAGGACCTTGTCCGAGGGCCCCCGAAGCCTCCAGCTGCTTCTGCTCCTGTGTGGGTCCTGTGCCTAGTGCTCCGAAGGCCACAGGAGGGCAGCGGTCCCCTGGCTGAGCCCTGGGGCCGAGACTGTGCCTCTGCGCCTTCCGCTGGTGAGCCCCCGACTGTGCACACAGGGGACACCCAAGGGCGGCCCCGCTCCAGGGCCCCACCTGCCGCCAGGCCAGCGCTCCCCCAGGGACCGCAGAAAGGCCCTCTCCCCACCTCTGGCCGTCGGCCGCGGCGGGTGGCCTCTCCCACCGCCCAGCCTGGCCCCGCACCGCTCACTTCGCCCCTCCTCGCCAGCTCTCCCTGGCTTTGGGCGCGCCCCGGGAACAGGCGCTGTTCCACGCCCCCCCTTCCTCTCGGTTTCCTCATCCCCAACGCTCAGCCTGCCTCTGCGCTGACCCACGGCTCCTCCGCGTGCCAGGCAGGCTGGCCGGCGCGAAGCCCGCTGTTCCTGCTGCACAGCCGCTGCCCCTCCTGGCCCTGCCCCTGGAAGCCAGGGGAGCTGGGCCCGGGGAACCCTGCTGCCTTGCCCCCTCCCCTGGGGGAGCCTGGGCTCGGCTGTGGTGGCTCCGTTTAAGAGAGGCTGGCTTATTCGTTTCCTGTCTCTCCCACCAGGCAGGGCTGGGCCTGGGCCTCGCGGCCACCAGGTCTTGGAGTCGGGTGGGGAGCAGGCACAGAGCAGGGGCAACAAAATGGCAACATGAAGGCTGGGAGGCCGTGGCTGGTGCCAGGGGCCTCACCGCGTCAAGGGCAGAGGGTGATTTTTTTAAAATAAAGACACTTTATTTACAGATAATACAAAATAAACCACAGGACAAACTACTGTGCAGGGGAGGGACTGCCCCCCATAATACCCCTCCCCCGCCCCATCCTCAAATAACATTAAAAAATTAAAAAGGCCCTAAAAGGAGGGAGGGACAGGGCTGGAAGCACCTTTGCTGACGGGGGCTTGGGCTGGCAGTCCTCAGCCACCCTGTTCCAAGGCCAAGTGGACCCTGGCTTGCTCCCTTCCGAGTCCTGGGTCTGGCAGAGAGGGGACACGCTGCAAGGGCAGCTGGTGGCTGCTGCAGAGGCTCCCAGGCCAAAGGCCCGCCTTCTCCCCCGAGAGCTGGAGTGTGCCAGGGACGGGCAACAGGCGGCTGGGGGCAGGCGGGGGTGGCGTTAGTGCAGGGCTCCGGCCAACTGCCTCCCGGCTCCAGATGCACGTCTGCGCCGGTCCCTGGAGCGGCCGTGCCGAGGCAGGGGTGCGGGGTCCTCAAAGCGATGATGTTGTGGAGTCCACCACCTCGCGACCGTTGCAAACGGTGGGGACAAACTGGGAGCCAGACCCTGGGGAGAGGAAGCTGGAGGTTGAGGCCGACCCCGAGGGTGGGCAGTAGGTGCGGAGGGAGGGCCCCCCAGCCCTGCCCTCTCCCATCACCAGCCCAGGGAGCAGCGGAGGGCGTTTGGGGCGGTCGCTGACCTTGGCCGGGGCTGGAGCTGGCCCTGGCCGCCGTGCTGCCGAAGCGGCTGGTGGGCGCGCGGTGGCTGACCACGTTCTTCTGCGGCTGGAAGAGGATGATGTGCAGCTTGGGCGCGAAGAGGCAGCCGAGCACGACGGAGCCGCTGAGGCTGACCGACACGCACATGGTGGTGGTCTGCACCTGTGGTGGGAGGGGTCGAGGGTGAGTCCGTCCCCAGGGCTTGGATCCAGGCCGCTCACCCCGCCAAGGCTGCAGGGCAGGGAGTCAGGGAGATGTAAGCATCCGACCCTGGGCCTGAGTCTGTCTGCCGAGCCCCGCGGGTTTCTGGGAAGGTGGGCCAGTCCCAGCCTCAGCCCCGGGGCTGCCTTCCCAGGGAGACCCAAGTTCCGGTTGCGGGCGTGATCATGCGGGGAGCAAGTGCACCTGGGAGTGTGTGCACGTGTGTGTGTGGAGGGAGCGGGTATGGAGAGCTTGCATGTAAGTGCGTGCACATCTGTTGGGCATGTGTATGCAGGGGTGGAGCGTGTGCACAGGGGTGTGGGTGCACATATAGGGCGCAGGTGCAGGTGGGAAGGTGTAAGCGTGTGCCAGGTGTGCCGGCGTGTGCACATGTGTGTCCATGTAGGAATACATGCATGTGTGCCTGCATGCATGTGCGTGCAGGTGTGTGTGTGTTTGTGGACGAGGGTGTGTGAGCGCTCTGCATGTGTTCCAGGCAAGTCTGTAGCCACCTGTGATTGGCATGCAAATGCAAATCATATGCAAATGCAGGCTGAGTCACAGCGGCCGCCCCCAGCCCTGACCTCCTCCACCCAGGCAGGCGGCCCAGCAGGCGCGGGAGCAGCAAGCCCAGCGACCCTGGCCCCCAGTGCTGCCCACCGTACCTCTGTCCTGGGGAAAGGGGCCTTTGCGGGGGCTCTTGCCTTGATTTTCCTGCTCCTTTAACTGTTAAGGTTGTCAGCTCAGACCCTGCTCTACACCCCCAGCTGAGGGACCTCAGACAAGGGGCTGAACCTCCCTGAGTGTCCGTGTCTTCGTCTGTAAAATGGGGAGAGCCACGGTGTTCACTCCAGGCGCGAGGTTCGCTGCGACCCCTTTACCGTCCCGAGCCGAGCGCCTGTCACCGCGGCTGAGAGGTGTTCCCTGACCACCCCGCCGAAGCAGCCCCTGCGCCCTGACGCTGGGCAGGTCTACTGGACACTCAGCGCCAGCTGGGTCCAGTGCTCACCGGCTGTGTCTTTCCTGTACCCCGCTGCACCCCGATCCCTGCCCCCTTGCGGCTTCACCCTCCCCGCCTCCCCTGGTCTTGGCTCGCAAGCCCGGAGCCACACAGCCGCAGGGGCACCGCGCCCCCGTGCAGGGCTCCCCGGTGCAGCCGAGGCGGCCCCCCTGGAGCTGTGTAGCCCCTCGCCTGCCGTCCTCACTCCAGCTCTCCCTCCTCCCCTCTGCCTCCCTGGGCACCGTTTGAGCCTCCCTTCTCCACATGGGGCTGCGTGCCCTGTGCCCCAGCCAGCCTCCCCCACCTCCTCCACCCCACCGACTCCAGCCCGCCTGACCTGCAGAACCCAGTTCAAGGCCTCCTCTTCCAAGGAGCTTTCCCTGATTTCTTTACTTACACACACACACACGCACGCACGCACCCCCTCCTCCACATTTTCACTGGGGCCTTTGTCAACCTAACCCAGTCAGTAGCATTTCTGGACCTGGCTCTTTAGACAACCCCTGGTCACCCACTAGCCCCAGAGCTCCCTGAATGGAGCCAAGGTCTCCCCAACTGCAGCCAACCCTCCGCAGAGGAGGGCAGGGCCTCTGCTCATTGGACACACTGCACACCAGCGCCCCCAGACCAGAGGATGACACCCGAGTCCTGAAGCTCGCCCTCAGCTCCCTCTACCTCCCCTGCCTCCCGGGCCAGCTCCCCAGGCCCCACTCAGCCGTCCTGCCTTCCTCGGGGTCCAGTCCCAGCCGGGCCCCGCCCATTGGGCGCCCCAGGTGAGCATTTCAGCTGCCGGAGCCTCCGAAGTATCAGACGATTGAACGAGGTACCAGGAGGGAGCCGGCCCGGCGCCCCGCCCCAGTCTCCGCAGCGGGCAGCTCACCCGGTAGTCGCTGGAGGTGACGTAGAAGATGGGCAGGAAGGCCAGCCAGATGATGCACGTGGTGTACATGGTGAAGCCGATGAACTTGGCCTCGTTGAAGTTCTCGGGGCACTTGCGGGTCTTGAAGGCGTAGAGCGTGCAGAGCGCGATGAGGAGCACATTGTAGGCCAGCGAGCCCAGCATGCTCGCGTCGCGGTGGTTGCAGCGCAACGTCACCACCTCCCGCCGCTCGGGGGCCGTCTCCTTGCCCGTGCCTGGCGCCTCCACCACCAGCCAGGCGACCACGATGAGCAGCTGCCCCGAGATGAGCGCCAGGCAGATGACCACCTGCGAGGCGGGACTGATGAAGCGCGGCCGCTGCGCCCCCTCCCGGGCCCCCCCGAAGATGCGCGCGATGCGGTTGGTCTTGGTGAGCAGGGCCGAGTAGCAGATGGAGAAGGCGGTGCCCAGGCCGAGGCGCCGCAAGGCGCACACCACAGTGGAGGGCTTGGCGATGAAGACGAAGGTCATGCAGTAGCAGAGGAAGACGCCGCCCAGCAGGATGTAGCAGAGCTCCCGGCCCGAGGCCTTCACCACGGGCGTGGCGTTGTGCCGCACAAAGACACCCAGCACGAAGAGGGTGGCCAGGGCGCCGAGGCAGGCGATGGTGACGGGCCCCACGGCCCAGGCGTCGCCCCAGTGGATGTACTCCTGCGGCAGCTCGAAGCAGCCGGTGAGGCTGGCGTTGGGCCAGTAGCCCAGGCCGCAGTCAGCACAGGTGAACTCGTCCAGCCGGTACTCGTAGGGCTGGCAGGGGATGCAGAGCCAGCAGCAGCCCTCCCCCGGCTGCACGCTCTTCACCTCGTTCCGCAGGCACGGCTCGCTGCAGCGGGAGGCAGGCGGCGGGCCGGCGGAGGGCGAGGCCCATGGGATGAGGCGGGTGTCCAGGGTCAGGCCTTCGGCCCAGTAGCCCACCTTCTGGTAGCGGTAGCGCCCGCCGCCCGCCTGTAGGTAGGTGAAGATGTTGTAGCGGCCGATGCCGTCGCCGAAGCGGTCGAAGCGGACCTCACTGTGTGTGTCAGCTGGGCGGAAGGGGGCTGGGGTGGCGGAGGGAAGGAAGAGAGGGTTGGGTTGGTGGGGCATCCAGATGTGGCCTCGCCCCTCACCTCAACGGGGAACCCAAAGCCCAGGGCTGGGGCCGGCCCTCAACCTTCCGATCACCCGCCACTGTTCTGCTAAGTCAGAGGCCACCACAGACCCAACGCTAGGCCCACATCAGAACCCCAACCTGAAAGGCCAGGCATCGCCATGGACTGAAGTCCCACACTGACCTCCTGCCGTGACTCCCCGGACCCAGGCCTGGACCTAACCTCCAGTACCTCCCAACCCGGCCCCCAACTTTGTCACAACACACACCACCCCTCGCTCTGCCCACGTAACGCGGAGACCCCCAAAGCCCAACTCGGCCTCAGGTCTGGTCCCGGCCCCACTACACCCTGTCCACGACCCCAGCTCCAGCCCTGCCAGTCCTAACACTGACTCCAGTGCGAGCTGAACCCCAGCCTCAGCCATCGCGCAGCACCATGGGTGGTCTCCAGAGGGTGCTCGCAGGCAGTTCACAAATCACATCAGCCCCCCTCACCCATGGCCCTGTGACCTTCAAGTCCCCCAGCCGTGCGCAGGGGGCACCCCCCGTTCTGCTGGAGGTGCACGGTGCAGCCTCAAGCCACAGGCTGGGCCTACAGCCCCGACTCTCACCACCGGGCCTCGAGGTCCTGGAAACCTGGCTCGAGCCCACAGCCCCTCCCCGCCAAGCCCAGCCGTGGCCCCGCTGCTACATCAGCCCCACTGGCCCCTGACTCCCCCGTCCCTCTGAAGGCCAGTCTGCAGGAGGCTACTAGCCTTGGCCCCGGGCCCGTGGTCTAGGCTCCGCCACACCTGCGTCCTCTCCTACTGTCCCCATAGGGATCCTTCCGAGGTGCTCCTTTTTCTTAAAACTGGAGCTTTTTTTAAAATAACTTTCAGTTTGGCCCTGGCTAGTGTGGCTCAGTGGACTGAGCACTGGCCTGCGAACCAAAGAGTGGCTGGTTCGGTTCCCAGTCAGGGCACATGCCTGGGTTGCAGGCCAGGTCCCCACTAGGGGGCGCGCAAGAGGCAACCACACATGGACGTTTCCCTCTCTCCCTCTCTTCCCCTCTCTCTAAAGATAAATAAATAAAATCTTTAAAACAACAACCCAACTTTCAGTGTGAAGAGGATGTGGCCACCGTCAGTGGAAAAATCAAGATTAGGAATAGACGTTTCTCCTGAAACACAGAGTGCCGCCCTGATGCTCGTTCCCAGCTGCCCTCACGCGGACGCTCGCTGACGTTCTGCTGCCTGAGGACGGCCAGGAGTCTCCTGGTCCCTGTGCCCTGCGTGTTAAAGGGGTGGGAGCGGGAGGGAAACACCCAAACAGGAACCAGAGATCCTCAAGGGCAGACGCCACAGTCCTGGCTCCAGCTGGGGTCCTCTCAGCCTCGCCACCCTTGTCCTGGCTGTGACTCCAGCGCCCTGGCGAGTCCCTTATTTGCAGGCTATTTTCAGAGCCAAGTAATGGAACTGGAAGGCCTGCTCCCTCCCACCCGCCGACGCCAGCCGCCCCGAGGACACGGGGCAGCACCGTTACCGTCGAACTTGACGTTGAGCACGAAGTCTTTGTAGAGGCGCCGCCCGTTGACGGGCCGCATGGCGTCACAGAGGCGGGTGGTGTTGGGGCAGAGAGCGCGGTGCATGTTGTGCAGCGCGTGGGCCATGGCGTACACCGCGTTGACCACAAACATGATCTTTGACTCCTGCTCGAAGGGCACGGCCCGCAGCGAGTGGGCGGCGCAGTCCCGCTGCCGGAAGCTGCAGTGGAACCTCTGCTCCCAGAACTCGCGGAACCAGGGGTTCCGGCTGTTGTTCCAGGGGTCCAGGCCCCGGAAGTAGGAGGCGAAGTCGCGGATGGGGTAGGAGGCCAGCTCGATGGTGATGGCGCCCTCGGCAGCCCCCTCGCTGCCCGCCACCACGCTCTCCAGGGCCCCCCAGCCGTCGCTGGCCACCCAGATGAAGCTGGCGTTGAGGCGCTGGCTGGCGGCGAGGAGCTCCCGGGCGTCCTCGGACCGGGTGAACAGCACGGCCACGCGGGCACTGGGCTTCCGCAGCAGGGCGCGCACCACGCCCTCGAAGGCGGCGCGGCTCATGGCACGGCCCACCTTCTCCGAGGTGGCCACGCAGATGTTGCGGGCACGGGCCTCCAGTTCAAAGGCTTCAATGCCCGTCTCGCCGTAGTCGCCCTCTGACGCCACGGTGGACACGTATGTCCAGTTGAAGAAGCGGAGAATCTCGGCCATGGCTTTAGCTTGGAAGAAGTCGGGGGGCACTGTGCGGGCGAAGTAGTCATAGCGGGACTTGTCACTCAGCTTGGCACTGGTGGACGCATAGCTGATCTGCGGGATCTGAAATAGCCGCAGGAGGTTGGCCACCTGGGAGGGGGTGAAGAGGGCAGGGGTCAGAGACAGGTGTCCCCCCCCAGCCATCCGATCTCGGGATCAGGTGTGCGTGTGGTCAGCCCTGCCCTGAGGTCCCCCTCTCTCCAAAGACTTCGGTCCTGCCTTGATGCGTCTTCCCCGGATGCAAGATGCAACCACACATTGATGTTTCTCACCCTCTCTTCCCCTCTCTAAAAATAAATAAAATCTTTTTAAAACTCCAGGGACAGTTTTCTACCGCTTCCCCAGGGCTGGGGACACCAGACCCAGGGCTGAGGCACCAGGGTCTGGAGCCGCCTGCTGTCCCGGACCCCTCTGCTGTCCCCCTCAGACATGTGGCAGTAGCAAAAGTGGGGAGCCGCGGAGCAGCCTGTGTTGTGGGAGGAGAGGGGTAGGCGCTCGGCTGCAAGGGGAACAGATAGCATCTGGGATGCTCAGGACTCTTAAGCATCTACCTGTCTGGGGCCTTAACCTTTCCCCAGAGTCAGTCCTGATGGGACGATGGAGAAAGAAGGAAAGGGCTCCCCCAGATCTAAGGGCCCCCCAGCATCAGCCTCCACTCAGTGCCCGAGCCTGAAATAAACAAGGCTCCCTGCTTCCCGCTGGCTGTCTGGCAGCCCTTCTGCCACCTCCGCACGGAGAGGACCTGCCGCCAAGCACGGGGTCCAGCCAGGACCTGGCGGGATGGTGGGGAGGTGGGAGCAGGGAAAGGCATGGGCTCCCCGGGAGGAAGCCAGGTCCCAGACTCGCACCCTGGACACGGGACTGGCTTCCTCTGACTGTGGCCGCGCCCTCTCCTCCTGCACATCCCGTCTCCGCGGCCCTGGGTAAGAGGGCCAGCCTCCCTCAGCCTCGGTTTCTCATCCCTGCCTTACAAGGCCGCTAGGCAGATAAAGCTGGCGATGCTGTGAGGCCACGGTGTCTGGCATGTGGGAGGGGTAGGGGTTCGGGGAAGAGAGAAGGGGCGGCGATGACGGGGAGCCATTCACAGGCGGGTGCGGCCTGCGGACAAAGGGCCAGGCCTCGTTTCACCCAGACACGGAGGAGCAGGCAGATGCTGAGGTGTGGGCCCTGCTGAGGAGGGAGGGGTAACGGCCCCTGGGGGTGAGGGCTCGGGCCCAGAAGACAACTGTGGGGTGGGTGCTGGGACAGCCCCCCAGGCTCCTGCAGACACTAGCAGGTGGGAGGCTCTTCGGACATCCCAGCCCCCAGCCAGGGCTGCAGACGGAGGTGCTGGCCAGCCGCAGCTCCCCAAGCCACTACTGGCCACCTGCCGCCGCCAGGACTATCAGGACCAGGAATTTGCTCCCTGCAGCCGGGGGAGGGGGGCTCTCCGGATTAGAACGTTGCTTCATTTCCCCTGAAGGACTGTTCCAGGTCAGGAGCCCTGGCTCGGCCCCTGACAGCAGTGCCCTCGGCTGGACCCCTGAAGAAAGAGGAGGGCCCGGCCGAGATCCCCCAGCCGCCCACCACTCTGATCCCAGGCCTGGCCCCAACCTCCACCTGGGCACCAGGCGGCAGGGCCGGCAAGAGGTGGCACCCAGGCAGGGAGGGGAGGGTCCCGCCGGGGCTCAAGCAGCCGGGTGTGCCCGGGGACGTCAGTGGGCAGTGCACACTGCTGACCCTCGAGGGAGAGCAGGAGGAGGCAGGGCCTGGTGCCCTCACCTCCCCCCCCCCGGCAAACCCTACTCTCCCGGAAGACCCTAGGGGGCCCCCCTCCTGCTTCTCTTGGTCCCCTACCCTGCTTTCTCTCCCCTGGGCTGCCCCTGCTTCTGTCCCCTGCTCCTCTCCCATCCACGGCGAGGTGGTCTGATGGCTCGGAGGCCCCTGGTGCGAGCCCTCGGCCCACGGGGCCTGGATGGACGGCCTGCCCCCCTCCAGCTCTCAGCGCCCTCCCCTGTGGCGTGGGCCAGCGACGGCCGCAGCCAATGGGGACTATGCCCTGTGACCCACCACGCCCCCGATGCACGCTTTGCATGTACCACCTCATTACATTTCCGCCCCAGCCCCGAAGGCAGCAGTGTTGTGGGTCTCCTTTTACAAGGAGGAAGCTGAGGCACAGAAGAGAGACATGATGCCCGGAGTCACGCGGGAAGCAGGGGAGCCAGGATTCAAACGGGAGCTCTGCCCCGAGGCCTGGCTGTGTGGCTTCTGGGGGCTGTTCAGCATCAGGTGTGTGGGGGTGTTGGAAGTGGCATGCTTTCCCCGCACAATCTCTAAAAATGGACCCCCATTACGTGGCGGGGCACTTTCTTAGTCTCCTGTAAAAAGCTGCTCAAAGGCAGCTTCTCGTTCATCGTCCAGCACCTGCTCAGCAGGCCCCCGGGCCCCTGCCTCCAATCTGTCTCTCTGGCCCCAACGTGAGCAGCCCCCACATACCTGGATGGAGACGTCGCTGTAGGAGCCGCCAATGACGCCAGTGACGGCGGTAGGGGCGTCGTCGTGGGTGGCATAGGAGCCGTCGGGGCAGACGTGGCGGGAGCTGTCGGTGCCTCGGCTGAGCGAGGCGCGCACGAAGTCCAGCGCCTGCTCCAGGGCGTACGTGTCCTTGGAGCAGCTGTCCAGTATGTGCGCGCCCAGGCGCACGCCCGGCAGCAGGTGCGGGTCCCGGTTGATGCGGTCCAGAGCAAACAGCATGGCCTCCAGGCGCTGGATGCCCCGGTGCTCGTTGACCGGCCCGCACTCCTCTGCGGGGCCGCCCTTCTGGTGGACCGGGAACAGCCCGCCCAGCACCAGATCCCCCTCCAGGGTCAGCGCCTTCTTGGTGGGGCCCTCGGCCACAGCACCCCACAGCAGCAGCGCCAGGAGCCCGGGCAGTGACCCCATGGCCCCGGGGGAGGTGGGTCCAGCAGACCTGAGCCTCCAGGGGATGAGAGTAGAAGCAGCAAAGGCAGAGAGGAGGAAGCAGGGGGCAGGAAGGGACAGACGGGAAGAGAGATGGCAGGGGCCCAGCTCCTGCAGAGACAGACAGACAGACAGACAGGGAGGAGAGGAATCTGAGGACGGCTGCCCCTCCTGGCTCTGCCTGCACCCCGCGCCCCCCGCCTTCCCCAAGCACTCAGGAGTCAGCGAGAGCCAATGCCACTGACTAGGCTGAGAGGCGCCCGGGACACCCTTCGGCCTGTCCCTCAGCCCTGCCCTGTCCTGGGCCTGGAGATGGGCCCTGTGCCCGTCCCGGCTAGGCAGAGGGCGGGAGACAGAGCGGACAGCAGACCCCAGGCGACACCGGCAGCACTGGGAATGGAAGAGTGTCCGAAGCCCGGCACAGCCCTCCCAGGACCCCAAGGTCAACAGCTGCGCAGCAGGAGCTAGGTTGGAGCCACAAACCTGGCATCCAGTGCCCATCCCGAGCCTTGGCTTTCCTGACCGGGCCATGCTGGCTTAGACCCCACCCACCAGGGAAGAGGGAGGGAGGGTCTCCAGCTCCTGGGGAGGCTGGGGGCCAGGGGAGCACCCAAGGGACCCAGCCTCTGGTTCTTAAAAAGCCACCCCCAGAACCCCCTGGCTGCGGGAGTGACAGAGAGCCTGGGCCCTGGGGGTTGACACTAAGGTGGGGGGCTGGCCCTAGGGAGGGGCGCAAAGTGGTCTTGTCAGCAGGGCATGCAGGTGTGAGTGTATGTGTGTGTCTGGGGTGGGGACAGTTCGTCTGGCCACAGTCTCAGAGCCCGTGCTCAGGGGAGACTTTGGAATGCCTCAGCTCCACGCAGAACGCCGTCTGAGGCTTGGCCTTCGTTTCCTCCCCAGCTCAGAACCAAGCAGACAAAGTCACTGTCTCCAGGGTCCCCATCCTCAGCGTCGGGGCTGCTTGCCCTGGCTGGGCCCTTGGGGACCCTTCCCTCCTGCATCCACCCTGCACCCCATCCCGTGTCCAGCTGCCCACACAGGCACCGGCCCCGCAGAGGCAGTGGCTGCACACAGTCTCTCACAGTCGCGACGGCTTGGGAAGCTAGGAGAGGGGAACTGGGCAACTAGTTCAAGGTCCCCATGTCCTGGCCACAGGGGCTGAGGCTCCCCTCACTTTGCCCCCTCAGCTCTGCAGGGTCGGGGACCGGGGTCCTGCGAGTAGCCCCAAAAGAAGCAGCTCAGCCCGGCAAACAGGAGAGAGAGGCAAGCACGAAGACCAGCACAGATGGGGACAGGGACCCGGCCGGGGGCTGAGGCCCAAACCCGCCAAGACCACAAGCCTCCCGCCGGGGTGGCAGAGAGCAAAGCTCTGACAGATGGGGACAGAACCCTGGAAGCGGGCAGCCCAGGGGGCCTGGGCCGCACAATCCGGGCAGGGAGCGATTCAGCCCCAGAGGCTGAGACAAAGACAAGAGGCACAGACAGAAAGATGGACCGGAGGACAGAGGGGCAGCGGGAGGGAAGAGCGCCGGGCCAGGCGCGAGCTGTCTGGAGAGGAAAGGCGGGACGCCTGGAGCTGTCTTCCCGCTTCCCGGAGCGCCCGGCGAGCGCGGTCTGGACGCCCCGGCCCGTCCAGCCCGGGCGCCCCAGAACTCGAGGGCCCGCGGGGCCCCGGGACGTGGGGTCAGGGCCGACAAGGTTGGCTGCAGCCGCGGCTCCGCGGGCTTACCCTACCTGGCGCGCCCAGCTGTGGCGCGGAGAGACGGAGAGGAGCCGGGCGCGGGGCTCCGGCTCGCACCCGCACGCTCGCCGGCTCGGCGGCTCTGCGCTCGCCGCCAGCCGCCCGCCCCGCCGCTTTCAATCCGCCGCCCGCCCCGCCCCCGGCCCGGCCCGGCCCGCCCCGGGCCCCTCCTCCGCCCCGCCCCGCGCCGGGTCTCCGGCTCCCCGCCAAGTCTCCGGGTTCCTCGCGGGGCCCGGTCTGGGGCCGGAGCTGTCCGCCGCGTGGTGCTGACACACGGGCGCTCCTGCTAGGCGACAGGGCCGGGGCCTGCCACCCCTCCAACCCGCAGTCCCGCTGCGCCCCAGAGAGCGCGGCAGGCCTGGGCGCGGGTCTGGGAGGGTCACAGAGCCCCAGGGGTGGGCACAGTTCTGGGGCCTCCCATCTGTGAGAGCAGAGGGGTGGCACGAGGGTTGAGGGTGCCCCTCGGGCACGTGGGCGAGGGCAGAGGGCTTAGACCCGCCTATGCCTGACACACACCCACCCCCCACTCACGGATGGCGGCGCAGTCCGTATGTCAGGCCCCGCGACCTGAGTCACTGGGAGGAAAAGATGGGGGGCAGGTCAGAGGAGGATGGGGCCTCCTTTTCCTTCCTGAAGATGACCTTTAAAGCTGCTATCTTCCCCGCCCCCCGACGCTGCACACACAGCTGTGACCCCGACGCTGACCCCTACCCTCATGTGCAAACGCAGAGGGGGCTGCAAAGCCAGAGACTAGGGTCAGCCCTGAGGGACACGCTGGGGCTGGCAGGGGCATCTGGGCGGGAGGGGGCTGGGGAGATGCTCCTGAAACTGGCTGCTGCGTGGGCGGGGGTGGGAGCTGGAGCCCCGGGGCGGGGGGGCACAGCTCGGGGAAGATGCTCTGGCCTCCTCTTCCCTCCCGCAGGGGCAGGCGGCCAGGGAGGGGTGCCGGGCAAGCTGCAGTGTGAAGGATTTGGAGGCCATGCAGTCTGCCCCCAGCACGCACGCACTGCCCAACATGCACCACGGAGCTCGTGTCCCCACGCAGGTCCCCTGGCGCGGCCCTTTCTCCCGCAGGTGCCAGCACGGCGAGGCTGGCTCAGGCACGCGCTGATGCGCACAGGTCGAGGCCAGGCTCTTCCCGCACACACATCTGTGTGCAGTGCTTGTGTGGCAGTTGGGCAGCAGTGGGGGGTGGCGTCAGCAAGAGAGGGCAGGTTTTTTCCCTGGACACAGAAATCCGAAGCCCCACGGCTCTGGAAGGAGCACAGCTGTGAAAGGGACAAACACATCAAACCCAAACAAACAAACTCCACGGCGGATGGGAGGCGACGACGTGGCAGCCAGAAGGGGCTCAGAGCTGTCAGACACGCTGGGGAGACAGGCAGGCTGTCTCCCAGCTCCGGCGGCTCCCACCCTCGCAGGCTGGCTCCCCGACTGCTCCCCAGGGCAGGCGAGCGATGGCCCGCGCCCCCGAGCAGCGGGGTGGGCGGCGGCGGGGCGTGGAGGTGGGGGGCACCACACCGTCGCCTGGCCCACCCGCCCGGGCAGCCGCACAGAAGGTGGAGGTGGGGGCGGCTTTCGCGGTGCAGCCCCAGAGGCCCGTGACCCGGCCCACAGCACCGGAGCACAGGGTCACACGGTCACACACTCAGCCTTCCATACAGAGCTGCACATGCAGACAGCCACATGGAGGAGTACACGGAAGCACACAATCACACTCGCTGTGCACGCAGACCCAGCCATAATACTTAGCTTTCAATGTGAACACACACTGGGATGTCCGCGTGGACACAAAGCCACAGATACAGAGCCACACAGCGCGCTCATGAACAATAAAGCCGCCCCCGGCTCCACGGGCTCGTTGCAGCTGCCCTCTGCCCCATGAGGACACACCCACAGCTGTCTCATGGACACCCAGCAGCACAGGCCTCTGGCTTTACACAGGGACACAGAAAAAGACTTGACACGTGAACACACAACACACACACACACAGCTGTAGACACAGGCACACACAGACACGAGCAGCGACGGTCCTAGCCAGGCAGCCTCACACCCCGTGACACAGCCCCTCACGGGCAGACACACACAGCACAGCCACACGTGCACAGAGCCGCAGAGCCCCCCCCCCGCCCCCGCACAGCCACACCCAGCCACACCTGTACCCTGACGCTGCCTGGGCACAGCCGCCCCCAGACTGCCCCCCGCAGGCCCATCCGCAGGCCCATCCGCGGTCACACACAGAACCAGAGGCGCGGTGCGTGGACACGCAGGCACTGGCAGACGCGAAGGAGGGCAGGGGCGGCCTCTCCTGCTGGGCGGACACGGGCAGGAGCCCAGGCACCCTTGAGCCACAGGCACCAGCGTGTCCCTCAGAGGCAGAGGAAGGCAGGCTGTGAGCGCCCCGCCCCCAGCCCCCGAGGGCGCCCTGTGCTCAGCCCTCCAGCAGCCCAGGGGTCTGGGGGCAGCTGCCAGCTGGGGCCACAGAGCAGGGAGTGCTGGGCCTCCAGGACCCCGGTCCTTCCCCACCCCAGGGGGCTGGCTGCCTCCTTCTTGGGCCACCCTCCTGCCCCCACTCCCAGCCCATCCGCAAAGGGCTCCCCAAGGCGGAACAAAAAGCAAACGCACAGCCCAAATCCAGGCGAAACAAGAAAATCTTCTGCTTTATTCTGGGTCCTGGAAGCTCCAATGTGAATCTGAAAAGAGACTAACAGAGGCAGCGGCCCAGGCTGGGCGCACAAAACAGTCCCTGCTCCTCTGGCCCTGGGAGCCGAGGGCATCGAGGAGAGGGCTTGGCTAGAGGCCGGGTGGTCGAAGTGAGGTCCCCTGAGACCCCTGACCCCAGCCTGGGCCCGGAAGGTGGAGGAGGAGGAGGGCTGAGGAGTCCGAACAGTTCCCAGCGACTGCACCAGAGGGGGCCATGGGCCGGGGGTCACTCCTCACCCTTCTCAGGGGTGCTGAGCTCCCGGGCCCACTTGGGAGTCCCTGGGTGCTCGGCCTCAGGACTGAGCCTTGGCTCCCCTGGGGGGCCCTCGCCCTCCAGGTCCAGCTCCTCAAAGGACGAGCCGCTGGCGCCGGACTCGCTGTAGCTGTGCTCGCTGCGGTCGTCACCGTCGTCCCAGCCACGGCCGCTCGCCCCAGGGGACGGCGTGGCGGCTGATGTCCCCCGGCTGCCGGGGCCCACCTCCAGGCTCCCAGAGCTCCTGTCGCTGGTCCTGTCAGCTCCTGGGCCGGGAAGAAGGGGCACAGGTCAGCCGGGGCCGCGCCTCTCCTGGGAGAGGACAGCCCTCCACCAGCAGCCCAGTGCCTCAGCACGCAGGCCTTTGAGTCCCAGGGGGCCCTGGCTTGGGGGGCTGGGCCGGGCTGCCACAGCAGGGCAGGGGGAGCGAGGAGGGAGGCGAGGGTGGCCTGCGTGCGCTCCTCTCCCCACCCCTGTCCGCACTCCCTCCAAGCCGACCCCCTCCCAACAGTCCATTAAGGACCACTCAGCCCTGTGCTGAGTGGAACAAAGAGACCCAAGTGGCGCCCCGCCTCCACCCCTTTTCCAGGCCTGGGGAGCGGCATGTCCATCAGGCTGAGGGTGGGAGAATGGCCCAGGGGACCTGCCCGCCTGGCCCCGCGGCCCAGGGAGGCCCCCCAGGGAGCAGCCACGAGCAGCGAGCCAGCCACCGGCCTCTGGCTGTAGTGCCTGGTGTGCAGAGGCGGCTGGAGCAGGGGGGACAGAGAGCCCTGAGAAACACCTATGGGACGCAGAGAGCAGGATGGTGGGACAACGCACCTTAAGGGCTCCCTTTCCCTTGCCCAGCCATCCCTTCGGAGCTTTTCCCTGCCTCCGACCATGGTGGTTCCTGAGCCACAAAGCAGGAGGGGCCTGTGAGAGCCCACTGCTGGCAGCTGGAGAGGCTGAGGCAGGGCCGGGCTGAGGGTCCGGGCCCACCTCCGCAGGCTCCTCCCACACCCACACGTGCTCCAGGCGAGTGGGCCCGCATCTGCCCTGTTTCGGGGCAACCCCTCAGTTCATCTCCCCAGCACTGACAGCAGCTGGGGAGGGGCAAGGAAGGGCCAGGCCCGCTGAGCGCACGCCTCCAGGTTGAGAGCAGGCTGGTGCGCCCCCTCCCCTGTGTGAGCGGGAGGGGCGGCTGTCCCACGTCACAGACGGTGAGGGGCGGGCCAGCTTCCCCAGATCCTGTCTCCACAGTGATGAGGCTGGAGCCACGTGTGGCTGGGGACCACTTGGCATTTGGACTTGGCCAGGAACTGTCTCTGAGAGTCAGCTAGAGCCGGGGGGGGGGTGGTAATTAGGGGTCCGCTCCCCCGCCCCCTTGGCCCTGAGTAGATGCCCCACGGGCCCTGCTGGCAGAGGTGCCGTGAGTGCTGGGGGGACCGGGCTGCTGGCCCAGAGCCCTGTTCTTGTGGGGTCCCAGCCAGGCCCGGATTTAGGGGCTGTTCCCTCTGGCTGTGGGTCAGGGCTCAGGCTCCCCCGCTGGCTCCTTAAGTGAGGACAAGCGCCCCTGGGGCTGCAGGCCCGAAAGGAGCAAGAGGGGGCTGTGTCTCCCAGGCCCCATTCAACTGACCTGTCCTCCCGCCCACCGGCTCTTCTGGGGCCTGGTGTGGCCGCCCCCCCCCCCCCCCCGGTGCCTAGGCTGGGGGTGGTCTGAGGATGGAGCCCCGCGGGGCCCCTTCAGGCCAGGGCCCAGCGTGCCGGCATGAGGACAGCCCCTGGGGACATGTGGACATTTCTGACAAAGGCGTACAAGGCAGGGCAGCGACACCCCCTGAATCCCCAGGGAATGAAGGCTGGGCCAGGGAATGAAGCTGCCCCCTTCGCCCCAGTCCCTGCCTGCTCTGCTGCCCGCAGCCAGTGCGGAGATCAAATATTCATCGCCTTTGGGGAGCTAAATAATACATCAATGCAGTGACAGGCACAGGCAGCGAAGCGCCCCCTCTCACCTCCCAGCCCAGGAGGGGGCAGGGACAGGTCACACCTGGGGTGGCCAGGCGCCCACCACACACTGCCACGCGAGTGACATGTGCCTGGCAGGCAGGCACCCAGAGTCTGCCCAGCATCCGGGCAGAGCCTGCCAGAGGCGGGCAGACCTGTGGCCTCCGTGCCAGGGAGCGGGCCGGCGGGCGGGGGGCCGGCCTGGAGCCAGGGGCACGGGGGCTTCAGCGCTGGCCGGCCGCGGTGGGTGCTGAGCAGCCCTTTGGCACCCGGGCAGTGGTGTTTGGGAGGGAGGCTCGGTGGGTGAGGGGGCCAAAGAGGGAGAGAGGCAGCAGAGGGGGGCTCAGAGGAAGGTCAAGGCGCTCCCCCTTCCTGCCCTGGGGGCTGCTTGGGCCTGCTGACCTTGGCCACATCCTGTGCCACAGCCAGGGCACTGAGGAGTGTCTGCCAGGCGCTCGGGCAGGTGGGAGCAGTGCCCCGCAGAAGTAATTAAGCGGCAGATGAAGCTCACTGTGCGGGACCGCAGCCCCTAGGGAGTGGAGGCTGCCTGCCAGACCCCCCACCTGGGACAACACATGCTTCTCCAGGGTGACCTTGTTGGCTGAAGCCTGGACGGACAGCGGGAGTCTCCTGAAGGCGGGAGGGGGCGGGCGGGAGGAATAGCCCCTTTCCTCCTGGCTTGCACCTCGCCCTCAGGCCATGGACCTGCAGACCACGAGAGGCTCCAGGCAGCCAAGGGCCGGGCCTCCAGGACCACCCGGGACAGAGTCACCAGCAGGCCTCCTCAGCCCTGAGGACGGCTCGCGGTCACCAGAGGTCACGGCAGGGGCTGCGCTGAGAGCAGGCAGGCCGGCTCCGGGGGCAGCGGCTGGCACTGCCCACTGGGCCCCTCCGCGTGCCTCTGGGTGCTCCTTGGCAGGAGCAAGCATCTGGCCCTGGGCAGGGCCCTATGCCGGGGCACAGGAGGACACCTTGTCCCCCTTCCTCCCTTCCAGACCCAGGGCCCGTCTCACTTCCTAATGGGCCCACCCACGGGCCGCCTTTGCTGAGCAGCCTCAGCCCCTCCCGTGAGCACCCAGCTGCCTGTGGTCCGTGTTTCCCAGGGTACTCCTGTGGTGTCTGATGGAATCTGGGCAGAATCCGCGTATCTGTGTCGCCAGGGGCCACACATGTGAAGCCACACCAGCACGGCCCCACGTGTCTGGGAAGAGGCAACCCTGCTAGTGGGCCCCATGTGGACAGGCCTCCTTCCGCCTCGGCCACGCTTGGCCAGGACACCCGCGGGCAGTCCGCGAGGGAGGAGCGTGGAAGATGGATGCGCCTGGCCAAGGGAGTTGCCTGCACGGAGGAGCGTATTGTCCGCACATCCTCGCCTGACCGGGAAACTGGCTGGCTGGGAGGTGGAATGCCACCAAGAGACAGTGATCAGTGATGTTATCTATGTATAGTACTTCCCTGAGGGTTTTTAAGAACCGGCTTTAGTAACTAGATTAATGTTTGTCCCTGCAGTCTTGATAACTAACAGGTCAGGTGGTTCTCAAATTAGTTTGCATTCTTTGTTTTGTTTAAGCCCGCTGATAAAACAGATGCTTTCCCTCGGGTTCGGGGCTTAGTCGCCAAGTCCTCTACTGCCCATCGCATTCAGTCTCCTGCCTCTTCCATTTGTTGCGGCACCGGTAACGCGACAGAGGAGGCACACCGACCGCCCCTGCGGGCCCTCCGCGCTCCCCGCCCTCCGTACCTGCTCCGTCTGCTTGGCCATCACTGGCCTCCACAGGCCCCCGGCTTCTCCGCTCCGTCTCCTTCACCTCAGGCACATAGAAGTCTCCCTGCCGCGCCAGCGGGCACATGAAGTGGATCTGGTCTTGCTGGTAGACCTCCAGCCGCGGGTGGGCACACAGCTTCCGCTCCTTGTCAGAGACGGGCAAAGGGCGGGATGAGCCCTGCGTGGGCCTCTCGTCCCCGAGTGGCTCCCAACACCGGCTGCTGTTCACTCCCTCCTGCCCCATCTCCCTCACGTTTCACATCCCTGCGGAGGGGCACACACAGAGCGCCTAAGGGCAGAGCCCGGCCACCCCAGGGGGCAGTGGTCTGAGGACCCAGGAGTCCTTGGGACAACCCCCTAGGACAAGTGTTAGAACAACCCAGGAGCCCTGAGCAGCGTGGCTTGGGGGTTGGATGTTGTTTGGCAACGAAAGGTCGCAGGCTCAATTCGAGGTCAGGCCACAGGCCTGGGTTGCAGGTTTGGTCCCCAGTCAGGGCACGTGTGGGAGGCAACCGATGGATGTTTCTCTCTCACATCGATGTTTCTCTCCTTCACTTTCTCCCTCCCTTGCCCTTTCTCTAAAAATAAATACATAAAATCTTTAAAAAAAAAAAAAAAGAAAGAAAGAAAGAAAGAACCCAGAGGCCCTGGCCAGGTGGCTCAGTTGGCTGGAGTGTCCTGTGCACCAAAAGGTTGTGGGTTCAATTCCCAGTCAGGGCATGTTACCTAGGTTGTGGGTTTGATCCCTGGTTGGGGAACGTACAGGAAACAACTAATTGATGTTTTTTTCTCATCCATATTTCTTGCTCTCCCTCTCTCTCTCTCTCAACACATCCTTGGGTGAAGATTAAAAAAAACAAACAAAAAAGAAACCCTGGAGCCCGGCGCTGCCAGCCTTCTGCGCACGGCTGGGACCGCAGGCTGCCCCACAGAGCGCGGGCCCACACAGCCATGAGGCCTGACCCCTCAGACCACCCTAGGATGGGGGCCTCGAGCCAAGCCAGGGTCTGATGTGCCAGGCTGCCTGGCCCTGATGTCCTCCCTGCCGGGCAATACCAACGGACCCGCAGGTACCAGGGGCGGCCAGCGCCCCGCGCTGTCGGCCTCCAGTCCTGCCCTTGCAGACATGTCGCTGACAAGCCCTAGCCACGGGCTCCAGACCTGCGGGACCCTCTCCCACTCCCATTCCGCCGTGAGTCCACACCTGTGCCAACCTCTGAGACTCTCTGCTGTGGCTGGTTCCCAGCCCTTTCCACGCTGGAGCTAGAGTTTCAGCTAAGGAAGAGAGGCCGGCCCCCAGCCTGGAGGGGCACGCAGGACCAGTAGGTCTAACACTGGACATTATAGGGCCCCAAATGCTGGGTCAGGCACTCCACTCGCCCCCCCTGCCTGGACCTGGGATCCAAGGCTTCCCACCACCCCAGGTGGGCGGATGGGGGTGCACAGGTAGACGCCAGAACAAGGTCAAGTGCACCTTGCGTCCCAGCCTGCCCCCTTTCCTGCAATGGAGCACAATTACCCACTAAGATGACCGCGAGGCCCTGGCCTGTCCCCGCTCATCCACCAACCTTCACAACGTGGCTATTTATAGCGTCTGTCGGCTTGCGCCACGAGCTCTGAAATGAACCTTCCACTTAGTGGTAATGAGAGACTCAGCAGCGGTGGGGAGAAGCCACTCCTGGACCCCACTTGTCCGCCTGCTTGGCCGAGCCTCAAGCAAGGAGCCCTCCAGCCAAAGCGAGTAGGGAGGGTGAACGAGCCGCCTGGGGCGGGGGGGCAGGGGAGTGAGCCTGGAAGATCTCTCCAGTCGGGCCCACGCAGCCAGCTGGAGGCAGTGGGGGGCAGAAGGGGACGGTCTGGCCCAGGGTCTCACTGCGGCTCAGCCTCTGACTCTTCGGGTGACTCAGGGCGGAGCGGGACCCCCTAGCCCTGACACCTCCAGGGTCAGCGGAGGAAGGTCATTATTTTTAATCAATGGATTCCACTCTTTTCTGCCCAGTTGGGTGCTCTCTGGGGCATCCAGCAAGTCAATGCCTGAGCTCCTGCTGCCTCTGCTTCTCCGCCGGCGCTCGCTCTCCCCCCAGCCCTGGTCTGCAGGAGGAGGCTGAACAAGAAAACGCCAGGAAGCAGGAACTCCCAGGCTTTGGGACCCTTCTAATGCCAGCACTAGGGGGTAGGCATCTGCCAAACCTGGGCCCCTCTCAGTGCAGGGGACCATGTCACCAAGGACCGGGTGGCTCCCTGAAGGTCCAGGTCCTTCCCTGGTAGCTGGAGGGAAGACAAGGGAAAAGGCCCCCGAACCCAGCCAGGCCGCGGCCCTCACCTGCATCCCCACACTCCGGGCACTCGGAGGGTTCACAGGCAAGGGCCGTAGTGGCCATCAGTTACCTGGTGGCCCACCTCTCAAGGCCTGTGGACAGCTGGCTTTTGAGGACGCTCCCTGGAGTCAGAGCCTGTGCTCATCCAGAAATTCCAAGGACAACCGTGCCCCATGCCAACCATTGCCAGCACCTGAGACGGCCCAGCTTCCCTGCTGGAGCAACGGGGACGACAGAGGGGTTAGCGCTCTCTCCGCCCTCCCCTCGAAGCTGGGCACCAGGGTGGGCAGCGCCAGGCAGCCGGCCCCAGCCACCTGCTCTGCCAGCCCCCCACCGGCAGGCGGGGGCAGCGCTGCGGCTGCTCCGCGCATCTGCCTCTGCCTGGAGAGCCCGGCTCTGAAGTTGCCTGGCTGTGGACAGCCCCGTTGCCATGGAAACTGCATCCTCCATCCTTGCCGTCCGCCTTCATCTCAAAGCCATTGGGGAGAACAGAGGAACAGGGGAGACAGAGGAGGGAGAGAAAACTGTGGCCTGGCTGCAGAGCCCCTCCTTCCCTGGCCTCTCCCACAGCACCCCACACAGGGAGCACCGGCCACCCCAGCCTGTCCCCGGGCCCCTGGAGGGGCAGCCTCCCAGCCGGGCCCTGCCCAGCCCAGCCGCCACCCGGTGGCCCTGGCACTCCTGGCGGGCGGGAGGCGTGGAGCTAATTAAAATCTCATGGACGGCTCAGCCCCCAATCCAGCACTTGCTGGGTCCTGTCAGAAGGCACTCAGGACCATGGCGAAGGCAAAGGCGCAAACCTCCGACCAGGCCCGCGAGCAGGGGGTGAGCTGAGAGATGTCTCCTGCAGACCCCTCAGTGCTCTGCCCACTGGACCACAAGGGGTCCACTAGTGGCTGGGGATGGAGAGTGAGGGCCAGGACTAGCCAAATGCCCTGTCCCTGAGGGATCGGGCAGAGAGGACGAGGCCTTTCCCTCCCCGCCTGGCTTAGCCTCCGAGGGGAGAGGGGCCAGCGCTCAGGTCCTGGCCGCCTACCGGGAGCTGCGGCCCAGGCAGGGCGCTGACGGGCCGGTAAACATCGGGAAACCAGTGAAGGGAGGCGAGGGCAGCTGCCTCTCCTCCGGCGAGCCCCAGGGAGCCCTCGGAGAGCAGGCTGCCCAGGGCCAAGGACACCAGGTCAACACCCCACTGGGCTGAGCCCGTGGAGAGAGGGACCTGAGGTCCCCCCAGCCTGGAGCCCACCCCTCCCCACAGTCCAGATGGCAAGAGGCTTCGGGGAGTGTCACTGGGGACAGGGGAGCCTGCTCTGGCCTCTGAAGCCACTGGCCATCTGATGCGGCCATAACCCAGGGCAGCCCACTCCCACACACAGACCCTAGGGGACTGCACGGCCCCCCTGCCACAAGGCGGGGGAGGCGCAGCCACCCACAGCCCTCCCATCGGACAGACAGGGGTCAGCAGGTGGACCACAGCTCCGCCAGGGTCTGCTAGAGACCCACACAGGCGTCCCCGTCCCCGAGACACACCGCTGAGGTCCCCTCCTGCCTGCACCTCCCACAGGCAGAAACGGGGACGTTAGACACCACCGGTCACACAGGGATTTCCAGGGGGCTGTGGTTGCCAGCACCCGGCACGCACGCCGGCTCACCCCCCAGAGAGCGGGGAGAGCGGGGAGACCGGGGACAGAGCAGCACACACAGCCCTGCCCCAGCGACTGTGGGCACAGGCCACGCTCTCCCTCCTCGTCTCAGCGGTGCTCACCGCCTCGGCCGCCCGCCCCCCCCCGCGGGGGAGCATTCCGCCCACACAGCTCAGGGTCCCAGTAAGAAGGCTAACTTGGCGGAGGGAGGGGAGAGAGGAGAGCTACCTGAACGACCCCTTCTTGGTGTCCGGCCTCAGCTAGGGGTCAGGGCGCAAGAAGTTGGACCCAGGTGGAGACTGAGGGTGGATCCAACTTACAGGCCGCCTTGAGACTAGGCCTGCACAGAGCAAAGTGACCTCCGGTCCCCAAAAGGATGTGGCCATGGGCGCAGGCCAAGGCCTGGGTCACGCACCTGCTACACGGACTCCAGTTCCAGGGAGGGCCGAGAGCTCTCCCCAGTCACAGCCCCTGACCTCCTGCCTCGCTGGGCGAGGGGCCCTGTCCTCCCCGCTCGGCCCGAGCCACCCAGTCCTGCCCATGCCCTGCGCCAGGGTGGTCAGCCGGGCGGCCACACGGCTGCCACATGCCACCCGAGGCGGCGGCGGCTCTGCAGCGGTGAAGTGAGGCGTGCTCATTTTTAATTACACAGACGCCGCCGAGGCCCGCCTGCACGCAGCAGCCCCGCGGGTGGGGGCTCGCCCCGGAGGCCCGCAGGCAGCTGGCCTGCATCGCACGTGCACGGCGACACGAAGTGATGGGAGAGGCGCAGCAGGGCGCCGCTCAAACGTGGCACGTTGTTATTATTTTGCCAGGAACTCCTGTTAACTCCCCTCTCCCGGGCTCCCTCTCGTCAGCACTGGGCCTCCCAACAGCCTCCAGCCCAGGCCTGCACCTGCAGGTGGGGCGGGAGGGCCCCACGCTCTGAACAGGACAGGCAAAGGGGACAGGGACAAGGCCTGAGAGGAGGCTGCGGGGGCGGGGGAGGGGCAGAGCGCTCCAGGCTGGAGCCTGGGGTCCTGCACACGCTCTGGCGGGTGGCTGGCTTCTCTCTGGGTCTCAACCCCCCACCCCACGATGAGACAGAGAGACCCACCGAGAGGATCGCAAAAGAAACGAGGAACTGGAAACGAAAAACAAATTACTACTAAAAGATAAGGCAGTCGTATACTTGAAAAACCAAAAAGGAACCAATGGGGAAACTACCATAAACACTGAGGTCACAAAATCAACAAAAGCACAGCTCGTTCTTCTGGGCACTGGTCAGACAGTTAGAAACAGAAGGGAAGCAGGAACTGCACGCACCCCTGGGGCCGGCCCCGGCCGACCCAGGAGCCCCCTGCGCGGCAGAGGAGCCCCGCCGGGCAGGAGCCTGAGGCAGGTGGAGGAAGGGGAGGTGCGAGGGTGCGAGGGTGCGAGGGCGCGAGAGCGCGGGGCGCGGCGCCCGGCACCCCAGCCTGCCGTGCCCATGGCTGCCACTGCCTGAAGACGTTTCATTTTCACCTCGGAGCTGCAGGCTGCCATGCAATTTACACCTCTGCTCATACTCCTGCCTCCCAGCCCACAAGGGGCCCTTGGGGCGGGGCCGCCCAGGGTGGGCCGGGGCCCTGAGGAGCAGGGAGGGCGATCCCCTCTGAGCAGGCACAGGGGACAGACGCCCTTAAGCACCACAGGACGTGGGCGGTCTGGGAAGACCCCGTGCAGCAGGCACCCCGCGCCCCAGGCCCCACTGGCCAACCGCCCGCCTCAGACTGCTCTGCCTCCCCGAGCCCACAGGGCGTGGCGGGGGCGCCCTGGGGGGCCTGGGGCTGCGCCCCACCTTCCACTACCCTCCCTTCCATGCGTCCTCCCAGGGGACTCCGATGCTAAGGCGGGCTCCACAGGCCCCCCAGGACCGGCTGCTCTCTGCGACCAGGGCCTCATCCTGAAGAGCCTACTGAATGCAGCTGACTGGTGAGCCGGCCGCAGAAGGCCCCTGGGGCAGGTGGGCGGTGAAGCCAAGTCCCTGGGAGCCCGAGGGCAAGGACAGGTGGGCGAGTGTGATGAGGGGAGGGAGACGTCCCATCCCAGACGGGGCCTCTGACCCGGGCCCTCAGGGAGGCCCGTCTGGTCCAGATGTAACTTAACTCAACGTAAAGGGACAGACGACCTCTCCTTATTGGAAGGCACTGCTGAGGGCAGGGCTGTTCTGCTCTGGAGGGCAAGCCCCCTCGTTGGAATCTCTGCCCTCCTCTTTCCCAGAGCCCCAAGCTTTCTGGAGAAGAGCAACAGAATCTTCCCTGGGTGAGTCCCATCTGCCAGTGGGGGTGGGGGGCGGGGGGGAGGCTCCCTCTGGATTGGTGGCGGCCCAGCCCCACAGGAGCACCCAGAAAAGCCTCGGCCCCCGGGGTCCTGCAGGGCTGCCAAGCTACCACATCCGAGCTGGTATTTCGAGAGCAGTGGCGCCCACGCCCGCCCCAGCAAAGGCTGGCTTTGTGCTCTCAGTCCTGGTGCAGGGGGGTGGGGAGGCGTGAAGCCAGAGAGGCTGAGGAGCAGGTTCCAGGGCCCAGGATGGTGGGGTGGCGAGGCCTGGCCTCCCGTGGGTGGCCTTACATCTCCACCTGCAGGGGCACGGCGGGAGGAGGGGCCCCCTCTTAGCTCGGGGTATCTGGGAGCAGAGAGGCACTGCTACGCTCGGCCACCTGTTCCCCTTGTTCGGAGTTCGGCTGTGGCCTCTGGCTCCCTCTCCTCCGTCCCTGTGCTCAGGCCCGTTCCAAAGCCCAGCCCAGACCTGTCACTCATGTGCTCAGGCTTTGCCAGGGGCGCCCGAGAGCCGGCCTGAGGCAGCCTTACCTCTTGGGCCCACACTCCTGCTCCTGCCCTGCGCTGGGCCGGGGTGGACACACGGGACCTGCCCTGCCCTCCCACCTGGAGGCTGCCCATCCTTCAAGCACAGCTCCAATGCCACCCCCGCGCCCAGGGCCACTTTGCCTTCCCCAGTGAGGCCATCCCCGTCCTTCCCTACCCCCAGCCCAGGCGTGGCTGAGCCCCGTGGCGGGGGATTCAACAGCGAAAGAGCCCTGGGAGCTGTCACTCAGTGCCAAGCCCTGGCGCTGCTGAGGAGGCCTCCTCCCTGGGCTGGGGCAGGCTGGTGGGCGAGCTGGCCCTGGAGCCCCAGTGCGGGGACCTGGGAATGCAGCTGCCCCCTCGCTCTGGGCCAGGACAGGAGGCCCAGGGGGGCACCTGAAGCCGCTGGCTCTGTGCCCTGACGGGCGCTTGCGGGGCACACAGGCAGCCGGGCTCTTCCCGCCTCTGCGCCTGGCACCGGCCACTGTCCCCAGACCACGGTGCCAGGGCCTTGGCGGTGGGAGTCCAGGTGAGGACGCCCCAGTGGGATGCAAAGTCGGGGCCACCCCCCCACCCCGCCCCGTGTCTGTCACCTTCGCTGAGCTGGTCGGGGAGGGTTCCAAGCCTTGTCTTCCAACCGGGAGGCCCTCCTGGCAGCTCAGGGCAGCCGTTTCCTCCTCCACATAGAAGCTCGGAGGCCACCTGGCTGGTGACGCCCAGAGGCAGCGCCACTGCGGCTGAAGCCAGGTCACGGCCCTAGTGCAGCCCTTCATCCCTGGCTTCTAGCCAAGGGGCCACCTTAACACAGCTCCTGGGCTCCTGCTTAGAGCGGCAGGGAACCAGGGCCTGGGCCCCCTGGCCCCTTTCAACCCCTCACAGGCTGACCCCTTGTTATTCACTTGGCATTTTTTGACCATCTCGTTGGGCGCCATGAAGAACTGGGACGAGGCATAGGAAGTACTTAGCAAAGTGGAGCACGTTGGAGGTGTCGGGTAAGCGGCATTTTGCTCAACTGAACACCTAATGTGCAAAGACGGCAAACGGGAGCTGCCTGCTGGCGTACTACACCGCCCTCCCCCGCCCCCTCCAGTTTTGCGGAGGCAGAGCCAATGTACGTCTGACTCCAGGGCCTGCCAGCGCTTCCCAGCCAACCAGCCTCCACTCGCACAAGGCGCCCCCCAGGCTCAGGAGAAGGTGCCCAGCTGTCACCAGGGCCCCCCACCTGAAAACTCCCGGAAGGCAGAGGCCCTGGGGAAGGGGTTCACAGAGAAGACGACAGTCCCGCTGCCAGGAAGTCGGGCGCCGCGGGGCTTGGCCGCCGGCCTCACACCACGCCCTCCCCCGACAGCCGCCACAGATGGACCCAGGCCGGCGCAGAGCCCAGTGGCCACCCCCACAGCGTCCCACACAAGGGGTCCCCGGCCACCCGCTCAGGCCTCGCTGCTTCGTGTGCCCGACCTTCCCGGTAGGACCGGCCCCGCCCTACGGTGAACTCGGGGGCCTTTCCTATTGCTCTGGGCTGGCACTGGGGCCGGGGGCTGCGGCACAGACCGCACAGCTGGGGTCCAGCCACCCTTCCCGAACCCCCACAGGGGTGTGACAGATGGTTCTCTTTGGGTTTCTCACAGTGACCCCTAAGACCCTCGCTGTCCCTCGAGACCAATCCTGCCCCGGGCTCAGGCCCAGCTGCAACGTGCAGAGCTCCCCAAGACCATTCCCCGCCACCCCTCCCCCTCCTGAGGCAGGAAGCCAAGGCTGCGGTCACCGTCTGCGCAGCCCCTCTGCAGCAGAGCCTGCCTCAGAGCCAGAGAGGAGCCAGAGGCGGAGGAAAAGAGGGGCGTGCGCGTTCACACGTGTGCGCACGTGGGCGCGGCTGCAGGCAGCTGGCTGTCGGGCCGGAGGGTCAGAGGAGCCCAGGGCCTTGTTAGCAGCTCCCTCTCCCAGGTTCCGGGGCTGCGGGGCCGGGGGCAGTGGTGAGAGGGAGGCTTCCAGGCTCTTCCCTCTGTCGCCTGGGCTGAGAGGCACAGAACCGGCTTCTGCCCACTGTAGGCTGAGACCAAAATCAGAGCCAGCCCCCTCCTCATGCGTCACCTGGCTTTGTTCCCCAAGGTGCCAGGTCAGGCTAAACACAGGGGCTGAGAGACCCCTGCCTCCAGTGCCCAGCGGAACATCAGGGCCACACCTCACTGTGGGCAGCCCGGTGTCTCTCCTGGCTGCGCCTGGCCACCCCGTCTCAGGCCAGGAAAGAGGACGGCACTCCCCGCCCCCGCCCCAGGAGAGTCAGGCCCAGCGCACAGCTGACAGCTCCCACGGGAGGGGGGGTGGGAGGAGGAGGGGGAGGAAGGGCTTCCATCAAAGAGGTGACGTCAAAACCAGGCCACTTGTGAAGCTGTCAGGGGCCAGGAAATTTGGACAAAGGTATCTAAAAATAGACACCCTGGAGCCCGAAAAGGCTTTGGGGGCTGAGCTGCTCGCCACCACACCACATGGCACGCACGCTGTTCGGAGGAGCCCAGAAAGGCTCTTCCCGGGGGCGCCCCTCGGGACGGGCCCTCTGGTGGAGGACGACACACTGAGTGGGACGTCACAGCCCGGTCCTTCCCGGGGCGAGGACCCCGCACCGAGGCCTCCCTCTGTGCCCTCACGACCAGCTGGCCCCCTGCGCCTCAGCACCACCCCCCCGCCTTGCCAAGACACCCACACCCTGGGGCGTCCTTCTGGCTGCCGCCCTCTGGCTCCCAGAGAACCCGACCTCTGCCTTCCCCGTGCCCCTGCCCGACCACACCACCGCCCTCCTGCTGCTTCCCTTCCTGACCTTGACCACCAGGGCCGTGGAGGCAACCCAGGGCCCCACTTACTCGTGCCCGGCCCTGACGCCAGACTCTTGCGCCCTCTGAGCCAGGGCTTCTATGGGCTCCCATGTCCATCACCAAGGCCCCGTCCTTCTGCCCAAGTTGCTCAGGAAGAAAGAACAAAGCCGCTAGGTCCCTACCCATGCGCTGAGTTCACACTCCCAGCGACTTCCTTCCAGGCCGGACCGGCCACGCTGCCCGCACCCTCCGCGCAGCCTGCGCGGCCACAGGGCATCCCCGGGGCAAGTGTGCCTGCAGGTTCCTGGGCCCAAGCACATCCCCCAGCCCAGCCCTTTCTGAATTCCACACTCCACACCCCTGACACAGCCCACAGCGCGGGCTGCCCCCCAACCAGGCCCCCACCAGCTCTCCAAACTCCGGGCACAGCCCCACAGCACAGGCGCCCCTCCGCCCAGGCCGCAGGGACCAAAGCCTGGGACTCCGCCCACGCCCCCCTGCCAACACCCAGGCCGCCCACGGTCCTTCTGTTTCCCCCCACACGCAAAGAGACGGTCACTCTCCACCCTTGCTGCCTCTCCACAGCCACGGTCCCAGCCTGAGCCCATCCGCACCAGGACTCACGGCAGCCCCCGGGGCCTGCGACCAGCCCCCGCCCAGGGCCGGGACAGCCTGTCCGGTACAGGCACAGCTCAGACCCCGTCACCCTCCCTGCTGAAACACCGCGGTGGCTTCCCGCCGCCTTGGACCAAACCCACGCTGCCCCCTGCGCTGCCCCTCGCCCCTCTCGGGGGCTCTTCCGGGGCCTGCCTGAGCAGGCGCTCCCGCCTCCGAGAGGCCGGCCCGGGCCTCGGTGCACCCTGGTCTCTCCTAGCACGCGCCGCGTTCTCGCCTGGCGCTGACTCCGTCTGCACAGCTCACTGCGAACACCTACTGCGCGCATCGGCGTCTCACGCCCGGCCCAGCACAGCACCGAACACACGGCCATTCAGGACGCGCAAGCTGAACGGGCGGCCGCGCAAATCACGTCCAGGCGCAAACCGGGCCACTGCCCCGGCACCCGAGTTCACAAAATGTTTTAGAGAAAGAGGGATGCTGAACAGGGAAAGTTAAAAAAAACACCTCAGCGGCACGGAGACGCCATCGGGGGGCCGAGGGGCCGGGCGCGCTGTTGCCACCCTGTCCCGGCTCGGGGACCAGGCGCGCGGCCCCGTGCAGAGCAGGCCCGCGGCCGACACGGGGGCGCTGGGACCTGCCCGCCGCTGGCGCCTGGCCCCTGCTCTGCAGGCCTCCAGCACGAGGCGCACGGGTGGGCCTGTCCGTTGGCCTGAGTCTGCAGCGGGGGCACTAAGGGCGTCTCTGGTCCCAGCCGGAGCAGAACTGCCCAGGCTAGGTTTCGGAACACGCTCCCTGTACTTGTATTAACCCCCGCAAGGCCCACGCTCGGGTCTCGGCTTCTGGAAGGGATGCCGGCAGCCTCTGCCCGTCCTCCTAGCCCCACAAGCGCTGGCCCCGCGAGAGCCCCGTGTGGCGCCTCCCCATGCCACCTCTCCGTCCCAGCCTGCCGAGTGCTCCCTGGCTGCACCCTCCCACCCCCCCGCCATACACACACTGCCCAGCTCACCCTGATGTAGGCGTCCAGGGCAGGATTGACCCGGCGGGCGGCCAGCCAGATGGACAGGGCGGTGGTGTAGGGGAAGCTGGCTGTCACCACGTGGCTGGGTGCCGGGAAGGAGAACACCTTGAAGCCGAATTTCTGGTAGAGCTGCAGGAGCTCAGGGCAGGGTGACTCCTCGCCTTCACTCAGAATGCTGCCCACCGCGCAGCGGCGCTTCTCAGGGGGCACCTGCAAAGGAGAGTGGGGTGTCTGTGTCGGGCAGAGGGAGGAGGCCCTCCAGCCCCCTGCCTCTGGGGTTCTGTGCCAGCTCGGGCCTGGCAGAACCAGCAGACACCAGGAGGGAGAACCGCTGCTTTGGCGGAGCCTCCCCACGGCCCCGTCCCTTCCTTCCCCCTCCCCCGCCCCAAGCAAGCCAGGCCCCAGGCTGCCTGTGCTGGGGCCGCAAGAGCGAGGTCGCGCCGAACCCTGGCTTGCTGAGGACACTGAGAGAGGTCCTCTTCCCCGCACCCCAGGCAGGGCCGCCACCACCCGGGCCCTGCTCCTTCCTGGCTGAGCCAGAGCCTGCTGGTCCCCTCCTGGTCTCTCCCGGCCCCAGGACCTGCACTGCACTCTGCTCCCCTCCCTCCCCAGCTCCCACAAAGCCCAGGCAGCCAGGGTGCCTCTGCGAGTCCCCGACTCCTCCTAGGCCCAGCCCTTGCTTCTCCTCCCAGCGGCAAGGGGCCCTGGGGTCTCACCTCCAGCCTCCCGGTTCTATGGCAACCCCCAGAGGCGCATGCTCCTGAGTCAGAGCCGCCACAGACCCCAGTCCCTGGCTTTCTTCCACGTCTGGACACAGGGACTTCTGAACCCTGAATTTCAACTCCCGCTGTCCTCTTCGCAGCCTGCCTTCCCAGCGGGGCAAAGTCATTTGCGCCAGTCCGCGCCTCCGCCATCCCTCTAGCCCCTGTCAGCCCCACCGACAGGCCCACCAACAGCCCCCTGGGGCTCCCCAGCCCTGCCCTGATCTCCCCTCTGGTCCACCCAGCCCTGTCCTTGGCCTTCCCTTCCCTGGCACCTGGGCACGGCCTCCAGGCGCTCACCTCCATGCAGCCCCTGCGGGTCACCCCAGCGCCCTGTGGCTCTGGCCCCTTGCTGCCCCATGAAAATCTCATGTCATTAAAGCCTAGCCTAGGGCTTTAGTGGCCGGCGACATGGCGCAGCGGTCAGGACCACGGCTACTGGGAAGAGGCAGGCCTGGGCGTGATTCCCGAGTCCTGTGGTTCTGGACCTGTCCTTTGGTTCCTCGGAGCCCGAGCTCCTTGACACCTTACAGTACCGTCGGGTTAAACTCTGCATGAGGCCTCCGCCAGGCCCAGCAGGCAGCAAACGCTCTGTAAATGCTGTCGGTTCCTAGCAGCTTTCATACAGGCCACGCAAGTGACTCGGGCTAGAACGCCCATCCACCCAAATCTCTGAACACGTAGCTCCTCCTTGCCCGTCCTCCACGTTCAAACACCCTCTTTGGCGGTCCCTTAGGCTGGCTCGGGGCACCCCACCTCCCTCACCCACACTGTGCTGTAAACTCCTTCCCACAGGAAGTCGGCCTTGCCGCCCCCACTTCTCTGGCCTGGAGCGCGCCTCCTACTCGCCCCAGCAAAGGTGCTGCAGTTCCACCTTACGTCTCTAGATGGTGCCACTGCCCCACTCACATGTGAAAGGCGGGAGGGGGGTGGGGGTGAGTAGGCAGAAGGTTCTTGCAGGGCCAGGGCCAGCTGCAAAGTCGTCTTCACCTTCCTGACCATAGCAACCTAGGCTGCACAGCACAGGTTACGTGGCAAAACGGATGGGAGGTCACTTCCTCTCCCCTCAACCTGAACTGGGGTCCTAAGGTCTTTTCTGGGATCACTCAGAAGCTCGATATCCTCCTCCATCCCCAAAAGGCACCAGGATATCTGTGATAATCCTGCTCAGAAGTCTCACGGCTCCCAATTCAGCTCCAGGATGAGACTCCTGAGCCCAGCACGCAAGGCCGTCTTCAGCGGCCCCTCCAACGCTGCCCAGAATGGGCTGCGCACTCGCCTGGCACCCTGATTCTGCAACCCCAGGCCCTAGCGGGGGCAAACTCACCGAGTGCCTGAGTGGCGGAGGGAGGGACAGAGCCAGGCCCCGGCCCAGCCCACCATGCCAGCCTCCTCTTCCACCGCACCCCCGCGCAGGCACGCGTGGCACTGTGTCGCTCCCCAAACACGCCCTGCCCTGCCGTGCTTCCCGCCTTTGCCTACGCTGCTTCCTCTGCCTGGAACGTCCTTCCTCACCCTGCCCGGCGTCCCTTCCACCCAGGAAACTCCCGCCCATCCTGTAAGACTCAGCTCGACCCTCCTCCTCAAAGCCTTCTGTTGCTCCCCACCCCGCAGCCTCGTCTCTCCGATCCCACAGGCCTGAGGGCGCAGGCCCGGGGCTGCACTGTAACTGGGGCTCCTCCCTCTCTCCCCACCACTCCAGGCCTCTGGCAGAAAGGCCCTGGATGGCGCACACCCGGGAAGTTCTTGCGGCGTGTTCGGCGACAGGACGCGCGTGCGCAGACGTGCACACACAAACCCACCCTGTGCGCAAGCCTCCTCTCCCCCACTGTGAGGAGGGAGACGCCCCATCCCAGGACAGCAGGGCAGCTAACAAGGGGACGGGGCTCCTGGGGGGTTTGGGCCCAGGAGCTCCCTTCCTGCCTGAGCACCCCCTCAAGTCCACAAGTAAGGACACTTCCCGTGCCCTCCCCTGCCCTGGCCAGTGACAAAGTGGCAGGCTAGGAGGCTGCTCAGCAAGCTCCCCTCCAGCTAAGCAGCCCCACACCAGGCTGGACCTGGAAGGATGCTGAACCAGGCACCAGCAAGGAGATGAGACAGGCCCTGAGCCAGGCTGGCCTGGGCACGGGAAGGCCCAGGCCCCTGGCCCACGGAGGCTGTATGGGGCGGGGACGTTCTGCTGGCTAGAACCTGCCCCCTGCCCCGGGGTTTAATGCAACCTCTTTGTTGGGGCCTGACCTTAGGGGGTCAGCCTGGGCTCTCGGTTCCACCCGCCTGCTCCCCTTCCCCCGTCATTTCTCTGGCTACCTGTGCCCCTGGAAGAGCGGAACCAGCACTCACACCAAAAGAACCACACCAGGGAGATGGGGCAGCGGTGGCCCTCCACAACTCGGGGCACAGGCAGGCCCACCCGAAGTCTGCCCTCAAAGTGGCTACACTGGGGGAGCCTCTCCCTGGAGCCCGGAGGCCTCCCGAGTCCCAGCTCTGTATGCGAGATGGGACACGCACACTGAGGTCCTGCTTGGAACCTAAAGCTGCCGGGCACCCGCTGGCCCCACTGTCCCGTCTGGAGAGGCCTCTCAGTGCCCTGCTGACCCCACTGAGTGGCCACAGTGAAGAGAGGGTCCCTGCCTGGCCAAGACCTCACTGCATCTGGAAAGTGGACAAGATCGACTGTCTTCCAGGAACCAGAAAGGAAAAATGGTGTCCCCGCTGGCTCAGGCCCAGGCCAGATCCTGGGTCTGGCAGACATGCGCGGCCCCAGGCCCACAACCTGCATGACCTGGCAGGGACAGGGCACCGCCTACCGTCCCCAGGCCCAGAAGGCTGCCCTGACCGGTGCCTGGCCAGCCCGCCCAGCCCAGAGCAGGGTCAGAAGGGCAGGGCGGTGCCCGTCGCTGGCGCAGGCACCCCAGGGAGCAGGGCGGCTGCACCTGCCTGTGGCCGGAGGGCAAAGAGCGGGCTGCCTGGGCCTCCTGGGTCCTGCAGGCCGACACTCCAAGGCCCACAGGCCCTGCCTCCCGGAGCAGCTTGCGCGCAAAGGCCCACTGGGGCAGGCTAGCCGTCGGGGCCCGGGCAACGCGGACACTGCCAGAGAAGAGGGCCCTGCACTTCAGGCCGGGGGTGGGGAGTCAGCAGGATGCCCACTTCCAAAGGGGGGTCTGGGTGCTTTCTGGAAGCTCCCACCCAGAAGTCTTCCTCTTTTCACCCCCAAGCATCATCATCCTAACACCAGCTGGTACCTGACAAGGTGCTCACCACCCGCCCCCGTTGCTGGCCTCCGTGCATCGGCTTGTTACCCAAACAGCACTGTGCAGTAGATGCTGGTACTGACTGGGCTTCTGAGACCCAGAGAGCAAAGCAACTCAGCAAAGGACACAGAGGACGGCAGGGAAGGAGTCAGGATTTGAACCCAGGCAGACTGGCTCCAGGCCTGTGCCAAACCACCCACAGCCACTGGGAGCCTGAAAAACAGGCCCAGGGTAGGGATGGGTGCACAGGGCCTTCTCCCTACGCTGTGCCTCCTGTGTCCTGGGCGACCTTCTGGGAACTAGGCCAGGGGCATGGCTCCTAAAAGTACAAGGTCCCAGGGGGGCACAAGGCCCTCAGAGGCTGGAGCAGATTCCAAGAACACCAAACGTCTGTGGGGGGCTGGGGACTGGGCGTCATCCTTAGTGTTCAGTCCCCCTGAAAACCACAGGCCCCGAGACAGGGACTCTCAGAGAGACTGAGTGAAGCCTTGACTTAAACCCGAAGTCCACTCCCACAGGCCTCCCTTCTCCTTCTGGAGGCAGCTCAGCTGGGCAGAGGGCTTGCCCTCCCAGGGTTGCCCCCGATGGTGAGCCCGCTGCGGGGCAGAGGCCCGCCCCCGCTCTGCGATGATCACCAAGGGGAACTGGGATGGGGACAGCCGGGCCTCTGGAACACCAGCCCAGCCCAGCCCCCTTCCCCTTGCTGCTGGGTGGAACCTGTGAAATCCTACTCCCTCACCGCTTCCCAGGCCCCCTGCGACCTCGGCGCCTACGCAGCCTCCAAGGGGCACAGGCCCCCCACCCCCGACAAAGGCTCTGACAGGCCTGAGCAGGCCTACCAGTCTCACCCCGCAGCCCAGGTGGCGCCAGGCCGCCCGGCAGTGGACTAGGGAAGAAAAGCGCTCCTGTGGCAGCCTAGCCGCACATGGCCGAGCCCAGGCTCCGGCAGCTCCCCGCCCACAGCACACCACGGCAGCCCTCCTGGGCCCCGCCAGGTGCTGAGCCAGGCGCCCCGCCCACGTGCCTCGGCCGGGCGCCCCCACAAGGGCGGGCAGGCCGATTGCTTAAGCCCCAAATGCATCACTGGGGGTGGTGGCAGCAAAGGGCGTGGCAGGAGGAGGAGGGCCAGGCTGGCAGACGGGACAGGCCCATGGGCACAGTAACAGCAGCCCAGCCATGAGGGCTTGTCCACTGGCCAGCGTGGGGCAGGGCTGAGCGAGGCACTCAGGGTCTCCCCGCTCCTCCTCGCTCCCCTACCCCCGAGGTGCCCAGCCGGGCTGAGCACACAGCACTTGAGGCCCCTCGCCAGCTGCATAAGGACAGGGCGGGACTGGACCCGTGCGCATGCCCGCGCTCTGGCAGCAGGAGGGATGATGGTCAGTGACTGGCTCTGGGACTCACCCCTTCCCGCCCTCGGACTTAGAAGAGGAAACGGCCACGCTCCACCAACACTGGGCCGAGGAAGGAGGGGGACACCTATGAGACACTACCGGGGTCTGCCCACGTCCTGCCATGCGCTGCCCTGCTCCCTCACCCCAGGGACGGAGAAGAGCATCCTCCCCTGCCCCATAAGGCCCACTCACTCAGACCTCGCAGCCTCCTCCCATCCAGAACTCCAAGACTGACTGACACACGTACCTGAACCTGCCTGCCCGCCCGCCCACCCACCCACCCACCCGCCCGCCCATCCCGAGGATACGGACGCTCAAGCAGCCTCTGGTGTGAACGCGTGCACAGCCATCGCCATGACCTCGCCTGGATGGCGCCCTTTCCTGTGCCACTTCCTGCGCCCGCGGCCGGCCCAGGAGAGGCCTCGCCAGGCGTTTCTCAGGAGGCAGCCGCGCCCGGCCAGCTGAGGCTGGGGGCTGAGGCTGGGAGGGGCGTGCCCGGGAGCAGGCAGTCCACGCTCACGGGGCGGGCAGCATCCACAGCAGGTGGCCACCTCTCAGCTGGTCACTCCCTGTCCTGGCCGAGCCTGAAAGGGCCTCACTCCCTCCCCACAATCACAAAGAAGCAGGTTCTGACTCCCACTGCACTGAGCCGGGGAGGGAGAGAGCGTGGGGCGGGACACTCAAACAGCTCATCCGACGGCCCTTCCCTTCCTTTGTGAACCGCAGTGTCACCCCACGCTGGCCACTGCGGGGGGCGGCGGCCTCAGGGGCACCAGGCCTGGCCCCCTCAGGACTGGACGGGGCTCCTCCTCCAGGCCCCCTGGGGCCCCCATACTGAGAGCTCAGGTCTGAGGGCTGGGCCCCTGGGTCCCCACAGCGCCCCAGTGTCCAGCACAGAGGGCACAGGTATTTACTGGACAAAAACAAAAAAGCACACGTGAACTGTGTGCGATGGGGACCCTGGCCCCTGCTGTCTGACCTGCCATCCCCTCCTCCAGAGCGTCGGCGGTGCACCCCTGGGGCCCTCGCGGACGGCCGTGATCACCGGGAGGGCTGATCACAGAGGGTGCTGGCCAGCTACCAGCGTGGGCGGGCCCTGAGCATCCCTGACACACCTGGGGTCAGGGTGTGCCCCAACTCTGAATGGGGACACAGGTGTCTTCTGCAGTGACCCAGAACCAGGAGGGACAGGATCACAGGGGCCACTTTTACCTAGACAGCCATCTGTGTGTGGCCAAATGTCCAGTCAGGCCCTGGGTTTGGGCCCAGGTCACGCGTCCTCTGCCACACCCGTCAGCCACCTCAGCAGCACGAGGGACTTTTCCACCCCTTTTTGTTGTGGCTGTTATGTTTCCATGGGGGGCCAGGTGTGTGGTGCGGGTCTCACCCGTGGCACTTAATTTAACCCTTGCCAGCCTACCAGTGAAGCAGGCATGTTAACGCTACTCTGCAGACAAGGAAATGGCGGCTTAAAGCAGTTAGGTAATGAATGTGCCCAAAATCACACAGCAGGACAGTGGAGACAGAACCGGGGAAACGCTGGCCTCGAGGCTGTGCGCCCAGGCCATGGTCCCAAGCTGCACCTCCCTCGCGCTGAGGCCTTCCAGGGGACTTACACAAGACACCCCCAGCAGGCGTCGGGTCCAGGAGCTTCCCACTGGCCTGCCCATCTCACCGGGGGCCCAGGGCTTTTGACCCCTCGCTTAGTGCTGTCTCCCAGCCCCGTGACCTCGAAACCTCAATGCCTGCTACGCCTCAGCCAGGCGACATCATCTCTCACAGGGCCCACCCCACCACCCTCAACGGCCTCTCTGCCTCATCTCCTTCCCTCCGCCACCTGCTGTCCAGGTAGCTTCCTAAACAGCAGGTGGCAAACTGTGCTGCGCCCTTCCTCCCGACCTGCCGTCCCGCCCACTGCCCGGCCACAGGAGCCCTGCAACCTCTTTCTCCGCCCACCGAAGGTCCCCTGGCCACACTTCCCCCAACATTTTCTGCCCGCAGGCTTTGGCAGTTGCAGCTCCCTTAGCCAGGAGGCCCTGCCAGGCACAGAGAAATTCTGCTCGAAGCAGAAGGCCCCGCTGAAACCTGCCCCGGAGCCTCCCCAGCAGGCTTGCGGCACGCCCCCTCCCCCCCCATCAAGGCTCTGTGGGCACTGGGCGCAGCGCCCTGCGGGAGATCTGTCTGCGTGGGGCTGACTTGCCAACCACAGGGAGCTTCCTGAGGGCGGGGCCCCCGCGTTCCTCCCTGAGCGCAGGTGTCAAGCAGCACCCAGCCGAGAGTGGCAGTGGCGCACCCATTTCCACTCGGCGCCCCGGGGAGGCCTGGTCAGGAGACAGCTGGAGGCCGGAGGCCTTGCCCACGTGAGCTCTCCATCCGAGGAAACCAGGGCTGGGGATCCAAATGCCTGGTGCACCAAGGCGCGGGGCTGGAGGCTGTAGAGTCCTACGCAGGGCCACCAGCCCACGAGGCTCTGGGCAGCGCCACCCATGGCACGACCAGAGGCCGCATTGGCAAGCCCTGACTCATGACAGGCTGTGAGTCCAGCCAGATGCCCCCAGGGTGCCCGTGGTGCTGGGCAGGGCCCTGCCCCCAGCCTCTCCAACATTCTGGGCCGCCCTCTCAGCCCCACTTGCCTTCCCAGGCTGCCTCCACACCGGGCAGCCTGACGTCCAAGGCGACACCTGATCACTGAACCATGGGTCACCAGAGTGGTCAGGGGCCTGGGACTCCGGGTCTCATGCCCAGGGCCCGCGTCCTCGGCCCTGGCCACCACTGGGGAGCGCTGACAAGGAGGCACCGAGATAATGTGCTGTGACCCCAAACACAGGGCAGGGTCTGGAGGCCTGGCCTCAGAGCTCTGGCCTCAAGTGGGGATGGAGAAGGGGGGACGACGAGAGGAGAAGGCAGGGGACCACAGCCCGGGCAGAGGCCGCAGGCATTCGCAGCAGTATGGGCCCTCGCACCCAGAGGCCCAGGGGTGGCCCTGAGCCAGGGGAACCAGACCCGGGCGAGAAGAAAACCAGCACACATGCCCAGAAGGGAACGGAGGTCCAGGCTGCGTCCGGAGAGAGCTCAGAGCCCAGAGGCGGTGCTGCACAGGCCGGGCGCAGGTTTTCCCACCGCTTCCTTAGACACCCAAACGCCCCTCCCCCAGCAAGCCCTGTGCAGGTCTGTCCGCGGGGCAGGCGTCCAGCCAGGGCACAGAAGTCTCCTTACCAGGTGAGGGTTGTCATAGTAGACGGCGATGGAGCGCAGCCTGGGGCAGACGCTGTAGCTCTCCGTGAAGAGCCGCCCTGTCTCACTGTAGGGTCCCACGTGGAACTTGTAGGCCACCGTGACGTTGCGGATTGGGGGCGCGCCGGCGCTCACCGCCACCCCAGCCAGCAGCCCCGAGTGCCCGGCAAAGGCCAGCAGCGTCAGCAGCAGCAGCAGAGTCAGGCCTCCAATGAGGCCCAGAAGCAGCAGGTCTGACATGGCTCTGCGCCCCCGGCGCCGCGCCCCACGGCAGCTGCGGAGACAGAAGAGACAGGAGGCTGGTAGCTTGCCCAGACCAAGGTGCCCACCTGCCCGCCAGCCAGTTCTGGCCCAGCCTCAGCCCTGCCTTGGGTGCTCTGACCCAGGAGGAGTGGCCAGAGGTGTTTACACACAGAGTGACCTAGAAGGGAGCTACAAAGGATGACTGAAGCCACAAGCCTCCTTATTTCTTAACCACAATCACCGAGGCTCTCAGGGCTGCTCTGCCGGTCAGCTGGCAGCCGTGGTCCCACCTCGGGAAACTGAGTCATAGAGGGCACAAGAGTGAGTCAGCCAGGGACGCAGTCCCAGCCCGGACCAGCTCCCACCGGGACGGACCCACTGGCAGCCTGCCTGCCTCCCCACACATGCCTCTTCCTTCCCACGGCCACACGCCTGCCCAGCCTCCCCAAGCCTCGAGGGCCACTGATCGGCAGGGGGCAAGCGCGTGCCAGGGTGCAAACAATCACTGACACACAGAGAAACTACGAGGACCAACACCCAAGGGGGGGATGTGCTGCAGGAAGAGGCTCATAGGAAACTCTCCTGGGCTAAGCACACGTGGCCGAGGGACTCTGCTATCCAGCAAGCTCGCCCATCCAGAACCAGAGGAGACCAGACCAAAAGGAGAGCAAAGCCCAGCGCTACACTTCCCAGGCTGGAGCCGCTTCATCCCACTCTTAGCCCATTGATTGGAAACAGCGAGGAGGAGGAAAAGGCTGCTAGAAGCGGAAACACAACGGGGTGGGGGGGGGGGTTAGTTACTCATCCCAGGCCTGAGTGCTTCCTCCCCTAAGGCAGGGGTGCTGGCCTGGATGGGGCGACCGCACCTGGGGTCCACCTGCTGCCCTGTCCCTTCCCACCCCAACACCTCCAGGTGTTTAGAATTTAATTGTCCTGGTTTTGATCTCCTCACCCCACCTCCTGGACCAGGCCGTTCACAGAAAGGCCTCCTTTTTCCGTTTTGTGTGTATGTCATTTATCTCACAAGCCTTCCCCACCCCACTCCGGGCCTTCCCCATTCCTCTTACTCATACAGTACAGGGAATATAAAGACATGCATTTCGGGGGGCGGGGGTGGGGAGGAAGCAGCAAAGAAACTATCCAGGAACAGGCCCAGGGACACAGCATGGGACAGGGGCTGGCGGGTGCGCCCTTCGGGGCAGAGCCTGGGGCAGAGGCCTGGAGCTGAGGGGCCCGCGGGAAAACGATGTTGCGGCGCAGGGACACCTGTCTAAAGAAGAAGGGAAGCATGAGACCCCAAATACTAAAAATTTCAAAGTTTTGGGAGCTGAACATCAACACTTCAGCCCTACGGCAAACTTTGCTCTACGGAGCCACTTGTTTCCTGTGGGTTCTGTGTCAGAGTTTTTTGCCGAAATGCTGCCTTTGGAGTCAAGGTACACACAGCGCAGTCAGGACACTGAGGCACCTCCACCAGGGCCCCCCCACTGCGTTCCTGCCCCCGCAGCAGCGCCCCTATTTGGAAGCATTCCCTGCCTCGGGTTTTAAGTTTCACTCCTATTTTCTTCTACCACGATGACAATGATGGATCTCTCACTATGTGCCACGCGTTGTCTAACTGTTGAAACACAGCTACTTCACTCATCCTCAGGGCCAGGTAGATAGATGCAGGCCGGGCACACAAGTGGTTAGACGTTGAGAGTCCGGCCCAAGGCCGCGCAGGTACTGAGCAGACACAGACCAACATGCAGGCAAATGGAACCCAGTCAGTGGGATCCCAAGTCCCCTTTCCACTCTCTGTCCCCTCCCTCGTAACAGGGTTTCCAGAAAAGCCAATGCCTTGCACCCACATTGGGGATCTCTGAAGCCAAAGCCCCCAGCTAGAAGCTCTGGGAGTTCAGCTCTCATCTGCCTCGGGTGTGACCTGCCCTCTGGACTCCACACTCCCTGGCCCCTCAAAGAAACTTCGCTTCCACCTTTCTCTTAGTTTCATATCCTGAAGTCTCAGAAAAGCGGGGGAAATACAGGTGGGGACCCAGAGCTTCCCCATCCTCAACAAAGAGCGAAGGAGGAGGGCTGGGGAAGCTCACCTGAGAAGCCACGCTCACTTTTAGCAACTCATGGCGTCCAACGTGGCAGGGAGTAGGTGCTCCAAGCGCTCCAGCGCTGGGGGCAAAAAGAAAACCATCACTGAGCCGGGCCCGTGGCCCCCCAGGCCTCTAGAAGAACTCCCTGTCATCACAAAGGCACGCCCGCCCCCTTGGGGAAACCAGGAGCCACACTCGGCCTCACCAAGCCGGCTCTTCAGCCCTGAGCCTGGGGAGCTCCAGGCACCACTCCTGGCCCAAAACAGTCCCTGCCGCTGACAGCGGTCACGCTGGGCCCCCTCTCGAGCCCCTGGGGTGGTCGCCTCCGGTCGGTCCCCGCGAGCGTCAGGGCGGCTGTCGCGCCGGTTTCCTGGAGCCGCTCACGTGCAGCGGGCCGGCCCTTAAAGGGCCCCGCGGCGGGCTCCAGCGGGGAGGGGGCGCCGCCTCCCAGCTCGGGCTCCACCCCTGCTCGGCGCGCCGCGTCCGTTCACCCAGCCCCTTTCTTTTCAGCCACAACTGCAACTTAGGGACGCTAAAGTTTGCAGTGCAGGCGGCGAGGCGCAGCCTCAGGGGACGGGGGCGGAGTTAAGGTCCGGCTCCGCCTCCGTCTCCGTCTCCCCCCAAACCCGACCCCTTTGGCTCAACTGCCCCGGGACGTGCCCCGCATCCGCGGCCGAGGTGGGGGGCGGCCGGGGGTGGTGGGGCCGTCCAGGGTTCAGGCCCTCGGACCCGGTCGGGGCAAGTGGCGGGAGAGTCGAGATGCAAATAGGGGCCTGGGCTGCCGGGGCCCCTGAAGTTGCGCCGGGGCGGACGGAGGCCCTCGGGGCTCGGCACGCGTGAGGCCGTCCCGGCGGGAACGCTTCCCTCCGGCCCGTCCCTCACCTCAGCAGCCACCCGCCGCGGACGCCGATGCACGAAGGCGGCTCCCGGCTTGCTCGCGGAGCCTGCGCGCGCCCCGCGCCCGCCGCGCACGCTCGCTCCGCCCCTTCTCGCGGCGGGACGTGGCCGAGGTCGTGGGCGCGTGCGCGCGGGATCCGAAGGGCGGAGGCCTGCCCCGTCTCTACGGCAACGAGTGTGCGTCTATTTCCCCGCCCCCCACCGGAGCTGTCAGGGGAGGAGCCCACCCGGCCCCTTCCTGCCTCCCACCCACTACCGGGCCGCCGGGGACCCCTTGGCATCTGGGTTGGCGAGAGCACCGGGACTGCGCGGCCCTGGCGTGGAGGGCAGTCCGCCCGGCGGCCCGCGGGGAAGAGCCAGCCTGGGGTCCGGGAAGCCGGCGCCAGACGGGAGCGTTTGCAGAAGTCTCGGGCACTTGTGCGGTCCGTGGTCCGGCCACTTGCTCTCCCTGAGGTTTCGCGACGGACTGAGGCAGGGCCGCTTGCTCCCGTTTTACAGCCGAGGAAACTGAAGCCCAACCTGGGTTCCAGGAAGGAGCTGGGGAAATCCAACCACCGAACAGGCCGGATGCCAGCTGCCTGCCTCCGACACTGCACCGCACTCCACCCCCCCGCCAGAGCCCAGGGGTAATCTGCTGGCCGGCCGGCCAGCCAGCGGGACAGTGCTCGGGGCTGAGGATACTGTGGAAATAACACCAAGGCCCCGCCCTCCCGGGGCTCGCCAGGGAACCCCTGCGTAGGCTCCCCCTCAGAGCCTCTAGCTGAGCGTAGAGCAGGTAACTCCCAGGTCAAGTGCGAGCGAGTCCCTCGAAGACAGGTCCAGTCTTCAGCCCCTGTTTCTGAGGACCTACAAACCACAAAGCACCCTCCAGGGCCGGAGACAAACCCGTGGCCTCCTGAGGCCCCATCTTGCAGCGGAGGCATGTTGGTGTCCCCCGCCCTTCCCTCGCCCACCGCAGGGAGCACGGCTGGATCCTGGAAGGGCAGTCATCTCACTGTGGACCCCAAGACTGCACTAGCAAAGGGCTCCTGCGCTCCTGGCTTCCTTTCCCCCAGCTTCACAAGGTTTCCCGCACGGACAGGGATGCCGCAACCTTCTCTACGGGGCCACGCCCGCCCAGACCTCTGGACAAACGGGCTGAAGGAGCAGCCGGCCCTCGCAGGCCCTTGGGGGTAGGCTGGCAGGGTCGGGCGTTTTTTGCTGGTGAGCATCGAGCACGTGACCAAACCCTGTGGGTGCCCCAGGCAAGCGGGCTGTGCACTCGGAAGCGTTTCCTGCGAGGCGAGGAGAGGATGGGCCCTGGCTGAGACCGCCTCCGCCAGCAGGCTCTGCGGGGTCAGTTCTGCTTCTCAGAAGCTCACAAACTTCCCCCTGGAAACCGGGGTTTGGAGCTGCCCTCGCCTCGTCTTGTCCACTCCGCTCACTTCCTTTAGCCTGGTCGGGGAACTCCAGGGCCCTACGGCCGAGCTCGGGGTGTGTGCCTGAGCAGCTTCAGCGCCGCTCTGTCGTCAGAGGAGTGTGCCTGAGACCGGGCTGCAAGTCAGCAGCCTCCCTGGCGCACCTCAGGCTGCTCCCCGCGCCCCAGCAGGCTCCGCCCCCGGGAGGGTCTCTGCAAGGCCCCCGCTGGCCACCAGGAGGCAGCAGCAGCCAGGGTACGTTTGTCTCCCGGCCCCAGCGTCTGCGCAGACCGGCTTCCCTAGCTACTGCCCCCACCCTCAAGCTCGAACCCCAGTCCTCTCCCCCAATAGCACACGTCCCTCTCCCTCACGAGCCCAGATTTGGTCTTTGCTTACCCCGGTCCAGGGAACCCCCACAGGCTCTTTAATTCTCCTTTAGTAAATGTCCAGAGAAAGTTTCCCCAGGGCACCCCTTAATGGGCCCAAGGAGTGGACACTCCCCTCCTTTTCCTAGCTCCTCAGGTTCCAAAGTCCTGGTTAGCTCTCTAGGATGCAGCCATTAGGTCCTCCAGCTTGGGTGCCAAAGGGAACACGCACGTGCAGTGTGCATGAGCTGCTCTGTAAACCCTGCCGCCAGCCGCCCCCACCCTCTGGGGGTACCCATTGCTGCACCCAGTACCCAGTCCCTGGCAGCCTAGCCAGGGCAGCCCCGTGGCTGAGGACCAGCGAGGCTACGCCACCCTGCGCCTGCTCACGCGTCCCTCTAGAGCCTGAAGTGCAGCCCTCGCAGGCCGCCGAACCCCAAGGCACCCCAGGCCCAGCCCGCAGGCCTGCCCCCCGTTCCCCTCCCCCCGCGCCGCCCCACTGCGCTCAGTCACATCCCCTTCCTCACGGCCAGCCAGCTTTCACACAATTCCTTGATCAAACGACACTGCCTTCTTGAGTTTAAATTTTATTTTACAAAAAGAGAAATAAAGAAAACTGATAGGCAGTTATACTGACTTACAATTGTTCTGTTTGCTTTTTTAAAAAAGTGACATGAAACACAAGTAAAAATAAATACGTCATAGAAACAGCCAGTTGCCCAGACTCTGGGGCAGGAGCACCCGCCCTGCCGAGGGAGGAGGGAAGCCCTGGCCACACCAGCAGCTGGAGCACCGGCCACCAGGGGCTCCTCCAAGCCAGGCGCAGGTCCCAGGCCTCGGGGCGTCCTGAGGAAATAAGACGGAAAACCGAAGCCAGGCGCCAGGGCGCTGGGGCCACCTCCCCTCCCCCTACTCCTTCTGGCAGCGACGTGGCCTTAGTGGTTATCCACTGCGACCCCCTCCACCCACCTGGACCCCCTTCCCCTGACCCTCCGGAGAGGGAATGGGAAAAAAAACCAGTCTTGAGCAGGCTACGGGGATTCTTCCGGTGAGTCCTCAGCCCACCCTGAGTAACACAACCAGACAACAGTAAGTTTACACTCACGTGCACATGAGCAGGCGTGTGCATCTGCACGCACACACACTCACACACACACACACACCTGGGCTGAGCGCTCTTCCAGGGGTGGGTCCTGGATCAGGTCACAGTATGAGGCCCCCCTCTTCGGAAGATCGCCCCAGTAGTGGTAACAGAGAGTACCCGAGTCTCCCGGCCTCTGCCCCACGGCCTCGGCTGCCTGCCTGGCCACCCCTCCCCAGTGCCCTGGGCTCCTAGATCGAACGGCCTGCGAGAGGAGAAAGGGGCAGACCCGGGTCCCTGAAGAGCAAAGGAAGCTGGACACTGCCTGCTTAGGAAGTTCATCGTAAGACGTGGGTGTTCATAAAAGGCCCAGGGCCAAGCTAGTGGCACAGACAGACACAAAGAGGTGACAGTGGAACACAGAGGGCAGAAGCAAAGCATCTGCAGGAGGGGGACAGAGTCTGAGGGGGACGGACGGAGAGCAAAGCGTCCTCAGGCAGGCCTTGGGCGTGGGTCCCCTGGGAATGGTCGGCAGAGGGCCCGAGGTCTCCTGGGGGGCCCACTGGGCACAGGAGCTCCTCTCAGGGGTTTGGGTGGGAGAAGAGCCACGCGGCTGGGTGTGCAGGGGCCGGGGCTCAGAAGCGACAGAACGGCCTTCTGAGGAATCACAGGGGCTGGGAAATGGGGGCCGAGGGGCCATGGCCAGGAGCTCCAGGAGCGAGGAATGTAAAGCCCCCAGAAGACCTTCCACACGGGGCGAGGACTCGGTTCCGGAGCGACACCAGGTTTGCTCTGCTGACAACTTTGGAAGTGACAGTCCCACCCAGATGGCTTACGTTTGGTTGATGTTTCAACCTATCAGTAAAACTTTACCCTCGCTTTGCGTCGGGCCCCGGAGTGGGAAATTTCATTAGTTGTGAATCACCACATACAAATTTCATACACTAATTCCTGGGGAAGAGAGTTCCAGGAGCAGAAAGAGTTACCCTAAGTCAGGAGATGCCCAGGCAGGTGCCTAAGCACAACTCCAGAGGGTGAGGATTAGCAAATATCCAATCGGAAGAAACAGATCTGATCCAACATGGTTCACTTACTTCCTCACTTAAGCGGCTACTCCGTCTCTGTTTAATTTTATCCACAGATACTAAGAAAAGGAAATCAGACATCACTACAAATGGTAATCCTGAATTATTAGCTTGTTCTATATTCCCTAGGCGGGGGATTTAGGCTAAACCAGGCAGATGGAGCTTGAGAGGCCTTTGAAAACGTTCTGCGGATGGGGTGAGGACAATGCCCAGGCCTGATCTCCTGGCCTCCCTCATGCAGGCCTGCATGGCTGGTGGAAGCCACCACCAAGTGCTTCTGACCACGAGCTTAGGACACAGTTTTGGGTTCCGAGACTCTCCCTGCTTCCCTCATGTACACGCTCCCGTTCGATGTGCACGCACACTGCCTACCAGCACCCAGAAAGACAGAAAAGTCAGGGAAGGGTTTTCACGTTCCTTAAAAGAACAAACCAAACCAAACCACGGAACTGCTAGCATTCCAATTCTCCACAGTCCCACCCCCTCGCCAGAACAGCGTAGCTGCACGTATGGCAGAAAGTCTCCTCTAGCCAGGTCCATCTCCCACACTAAGCCCGACGCAGCCGCTGGCGGCGCTGGGCCGAGGGCAGGCGCGTGCCGCCCTCAGGATGCCCATTCAGTCCCGGTTCCTTCAAAAGCCCACCCCGCCTGGGACTGGTTTCAGCTCCACGCTGGGGTCGTTTCTGGATTCTCAGTGCCTGCTGCGGTGATTGTCTAGAGGTGCACACAGAAACACCCCTCCTTCCCCAACCACATGTGCATAAGAGCACAAGCGCGTCTGGGATGCCAATGCTCCGGGGCCTTGGGGGCGTCAGCTGTAGCCCAGAAGGTGAGCGCGCTCCGCAACCTGGGGCCCGGCCTAGCTCGTTCCTACAGCCCCAGCCCCAGCCCGCGGGCCTGCTCCAACTGAGTCCCTTCACCATCCAGTCTTGGGGTGCATCTGAAAGAGAAAGCACTGGTTGGAACTGCTATTTTTAAATTATTAAAATAATTTGCATAGCTAAATTGTAGATCTAAGGCTTCTATGAAGATGAGAGTTAAGAGTCTGACAGGGTGCTTATGAAAACAAAAAAAGCGCTCTAAGCCCCACTTGTGGTGTAATTGGACGGCGAACAGGTACATGCACACACGCACACAGCCCCCTCGGCCACCTCCTGGTCTCTTCCCTGGGGCCAACACCCAGAGTGTGTAAAGCCTCCAACAGTGACGAGCTGGTAGGAAGAGCTGAAGAGGCAGCTACTAGGAGAAGCGACTTGCCCAAGCCACCCGCAGGGCTGGGAAGAGGCAGGCGGGGGCAGCAGCTGCCCAGGGCGGGGCCCACAGGCAGGCGGTAAAGCTCCCCAGACAGACAAAGTCAGTTCATCATCAAGAAGAGCCTTGCCAAGTCTCAGTGGCCGGGAAGACCAGAGGGAGGCAGCCAGTGTTCATGCTTAGAGGCTCGGTGCCCCCTCCCCGGGCGCTGGCAACGAGAAAGGCTAGACCCAGGATGACCGACATGCTCTTTTAAGACAAAGCCAGACTTAAGGCTCCTACAGAGGAAGGGCTCCTCCACGCTCCTTCGAAGAGGACGAAGGTGGCGGACACCAGGTCCACACTGACCCTCTGACAGGCCCAAAAGGAAATCGGTGGTCTGTCCCACCAGTGCGGCAGCCACCTGCACCCAGCACAGAGCGCCTGCCTCTGAGGTCGTCAACGTAGGACGCAGCTCCCAACTTGGGGTCACTTACTCCCCAAGAGCCAACTCCGTGACCCCCAGCTCCAGGCGCTGTAGCACGAGTCTCGCTCACCCACACCCACTCTCTGCAGTCACAGGCTCCCCGACCTCCCTGAAAGGCCATCACCAGACTGTGGCTGCATGGGGCAAGCCTTAGTCAAGCCCAGTGCTCCTTCCTCGGTCAGCTCCCCGCCCACGGGAGTTTAGGCGCCAGCGGCGGAGGGGGGTCGGGATTATCTTAAACGGCCCTTCCCATCTCCTACCTAACTCCCTACCCCGACCTCCCCCCACCCCCCAAAAAAGAAACATGAAAAGTCCAAATAATAAATAATTGCCCGTAAGAAATAAATTAACATGGCGCTCTCTAACAGGGAAGGAAAGGACAGGAAAGGCCACCAGGACAGGCAGCTGGGGGCTCAGCTCCATCCTTAAGAATGTCTTTCTGGGCGCCGGGTCTGCCACTCGCAGGCGGGGAGGGAGACCTGCTCCGGGACAGCCGCGGGGGAGGGTGGAGACTGCTAATGCCCGCCTTCTCTCACCACTTCCCCTGAACTCAGCGACTAACGACTAACGTGGCTCTGGAAACCTGGGCCTTGGGTCACCGAGGCCTCGTCTCACCCAGCCAGAAGGAAACCGGTGGTTTCCATGGCTCCTCTCCTGGGCTTACCCCAATGTTCGTTTGTCCTAATAGTTGCCAGGAACCACCACACTCTGATTTCCATTTTTAAAGCAGTAAGTTCATTTTCAGTTTCCCCCCTCCGTCCTTCCCTCCCCTCCCTCCCCTCCCGCCGTCACCCCCGCTGTTCCATACACACACATACACACATGAACACACACAAGTACAAGCGCACACACACCTGGTCTGCGTCTTTCCCACCCCCTAAGAAGACTCCACTTCCCACGGAATCTCGGTCTGCTCTCCCTGCCCGCCCTCCTTCCTTACCCTCCACCCGCCTCCCCTCCCCTCCCCAGGCCAAGCGAAGTCACCCGGTAAGGCAGGTCTCTTGGGAGGGAATGTGCCCAAAGACAGAAGTGGGACGTGAGCACCTACACTCAGACGGCGGGCAAGCCAGCGGGCGGCTACGCAAGGCAGGCGGGGGAGGCAGGCCGGCCTGGCCTGCAGTCCTGTTGGGGTCCCTGATTTCCCACTATTGCTGTTCCGCTGGGGTTTCTGGCCTTTTCTGTTCAACTGCAACCGAACCCTGCCATTATGGTCAACCGCCTGCTCTGTCCTCTGCCTTCTCCCTCCTGCCAAGTGCCCTAGTCTCAGAGCCCAGGTCGCTGCCTTCCAGCCTGGTGGGCAACTGCCGGGGCCCCGAGCGAGGTGGAGGGGGCTCGCAGCTACTTCCCAGTGACCTCGATCACATCGTCATCCTTATCCTCGTCATCGTTGGAGCTGCAGCCCACCTCGGCCACCTCCTGAGAGTCGAACGGAGGCACCTGGGATGGGAGGAGCCCGCCAGCTGGGCAGCCTGCATGGGAGGGCACGTAGCCCGGGTAGACGGACATGCCCCGTGAAAGGCTGCCGGGCAAGACGGGGGAGGGAAAAGGCGCAAACATCCTCGGCTCGGACAGGAGTGGCTGTGAGAACGGGAGTGAGTAGCTGGGCAGCATCCCTGGGACAGAGGGGTTGAGCATGAAGGAGGGGTTGCTGGCAGTGACTGAGGTAGCCGTGGAGGAGGAGCTGACGGGGCCTGTTTGCACCAGAGGGTCAGTAGTCACTGGAAACACCAGGCGGGCATCTGCCAGCAGATTGGACAGCTGGTAGTAGGAGGGGGGACTGCCCATGAACAGCGAGTTCTCCCCAGCCTGGGAGGTGAAGGGCGGGGCGAGGTTATGGTTTAAGGAGACGGGTGGCATGGCGAACCCGCCCGAAACCGGATACCCGTGTTCGTACGGCTGCACGGGGGCTGGCAAGTGGCTCTTCCGGGGCCGCCGGCGGGCTGACTCCTGGGCAGCAGGTGGTGTGACCAACTTCCGCTTGTGGCCCCTGAAGTCCAACGCTGGGTGCCTGTCGCCACAGGGCTGGCCGGTCACCAAGAGGGAACTGTTGAGGCAATGCCCCCCGTGTCGAGGCTCAGCCCCGAGGGCGGCCCCAGGCACAGCGCCACCGTCCACCAGCTGGGCCGGGGGGCCAGGCAGAGCGGCGTCGGAGCTCGGCGAGCTCTGGCGGGACCCGCGGGCAGCAGCTGCGTCTGCGTACTGCTGGAGCTCACTGATGATCTCCGGGCTGTCTGGGGAGACGGGCCTGGCCAGCCCCCCGGGGTCCGGGGCGTTGGGGGATGAGGCACTGTGTCTGCCATTGCTTGTAGACTCGAGAGAAGGCCCCTGGGAACCTGTGGACAAAATGCAGGCCGCTGAGCATCAGAATGGCCCAGGAGAGAGGAAGGACACAGGAGAACTTACATGAAAAAAAGAATCCTGTCCTGTGGCCCCCCAAATTCAAACAGTCTGGTGTCTGAACAGCATCACTCAGTTGACTTTTTCCAGTCACAAAGAAAGAAATCCTTTGATTGAGGAAACAAGTCCATCTGTGACAAAACATGGAACTTCTTTTCACCCCCGTCCCCCAACTTGCAAAACCCTGCCGAGGTGAAGTAAAGCCTCTGGGGTCGTGGGCATGAAAGGCCAAGTGATCATTCTCCTAACTAGTTGGCCTCTTTCCGTACCAGGATGGGAGAAGGGAGGGGAAACTAAGTTACAAAAGCCATCTATCTCGGTTTAAAAACAAAACAACATCCATGGCCACGGAACTGGGAAAAACCTAACGCAATCTGGGGAGTAGGGAGAGTGGGGTCCTGCCGGGCCGGGTCGTGCTGGCGAACTGTGAACTCTCTCTTAGCATGATAATGGCGTTGCGCTTGGAGGACAATGTCCTTGATCTTAGGAGATGTGTGTTGAAATATTTAGAGGTACAGATGACATGATGTCTTCAATTTACAAATAGTCCAAATAACAGGAAGGGAGAGGCAAAGCAAGTTTACGAGGAAACTAACAGTCACCGGATCTGGGTGCAGGCGATGTGGGGGCCGCCAGTGCCCAAGAGTGCGCAGGCCAAGTCTCCACCACGAAAGCTGGGGCCAGCAGGCTGGGGTGCACGTCTCAAGGAGGGGGGTAAGTGACAGCCGCCCCACGGAGGGGAGCCCGCAAGGCTCCTCCCACGTTCACGGGCCACACACACTCTTTGGCCTGGCAACCAGTCCGCTTCAGGAATGTCGCCTGCCGATCCCCCACGTGACTGTGAGCTCACGCTGCAATGGTGGAGTACAACAGCCGGAAGGCCCCAGGACTGGGACTCGCGAATCCTGGGGTCACCCCCCGGACCCCCAGTTACCGGCCTCCTGTGCAAGCCCCGCCGAGAAGCGCCTCCGGGAGTGCTCAGGAGCCAGCCCTGGGCTGCACTAGCAAGGGAAGAGGGACCAGACTGCATTCCGGTAAGTCAGCACGCGCTTTAAAGATGCAGAGGACAGTGACACCCCTGTGTTCTTCTCCAGGCAGACACCGCCCTCCCTGCGCCGAGTGAGTGCAGAGCACCTCTGAACGACAAGCGGGCAGGCCTGGCCGGAGGAGAACTTGCTTTCCACTTTACTTCTTTTGGTACCTTTTGAATTGTGAACCATGTACACATTATCTGCTCAAAAACTAAATTCATTACAAGTGAAACTAGGCCAAACAAAAAGAAATGCCCAGCAGGTCAGTGGGGGACGGACGCCACTCTACCTGAGGCAGCCGCCCGGCCGTCTTCAGGAGCCTTGGGTTTGCCGGTCGCTCGGACAGCAAAGATCCGCCCGTCACTGGTGCGGATGTACGTCCCTGGCAAACACGGGAAGACTGTTAGCGGCAGACGGCGGGCACCACGAGCCCCAGGAGCTCCAGGCCACGCTGCGGGGAGCAGGTGGGGACAAAGCTCTCAAGTTAGGGTTCACACCCTCTCTCAAGGTGCCTGAAATGAGCAGCGGGGTGTCTGAGCTGCGGCCCAGTAATGACGCCACAACCACCAGCCACGCCAGTGCTGTGGTCGACCCCGCTCCAGACCCTGAATCTGCAAGGGGGAGACCGCAGTCACCCCAGAAAATGTCAGGAAGGTTTAAAGGCAATGGAGGAGGTACAGGGGGCCCAAATAAAACCAGAATTTATTTATAAAAAATTGTGTATTTATTCTTACATGTTTAAACTTCAGTCGCCTTCAAAGTACTCTCCATTTGAGGCAGTACACCTATCGAGACTTTTTCCCTACGGCTCAAAAAGTTTTTGAACTTGGGGACCTTGATGCCTTTTAGTGCTTCTGCTGTTTTTTGTTTCACTTCTTCCACGCAGGCAAAATGTTTTCCTTTGAGGACTCTTTTCAACCAGGGAAACAGAAAGAAGTCCTCGGGGCGAGATCGGGTGACTAGGGAGGGTGGGGCACGGGGGTCTTGCCACCGTTGGTCAAAAACTGCTGAGCACTCAGTGCGGTGTGGGCAGGCGCGCTCCTAAATCACCCATCACGAAACGGGCAAAAGCCTCGAGAGTCTTCAAAATGAATTCACTGAAGCCGAATGCAACCTCTCAAAAACAATGCCAGCTGATGCGCTGGTCCGGATGGGTTCTTGGAACACCCACCTGGCGGAGAAGTCTGTACTAGAAGGAAAGTCTGTTTCTGGGCCCCACCTCGTAAATGGGGTGCTGTGAAAGAGAACAAGGTACTCGGGCCTGCACCCTCCTGGCCTGGAAGGAAGAAGCCTTATTGCCTCAATAACCTCTCTCTGTGGTCAGGAGTGACTCTACACCTGCGTTCCCCTGCACAGCACTAATCTGCCTTTGGTATGTCTTTTGCTCAGGCTCTGGAAAGGCAGGGCTCCCTCAAGACCAGAGATCGGCAAACTTTTCTTAAAAGGCCAGTCAGGAAATATTTTTGGGTCTGTGAGTCATTAGATCTCTCTTGCAGCCATTCAACTCTGTAGCATGAAAACAGCTGGGTGTGACTATGATCTAAAAATTTTTATTTATGGATGCTGAAATGTGAATTTCATATAATTTTCATGTCCCAAAATACTCTTTAACTTTTTTTTTTCCCCCAATCAACTGAAAATGTAAAACCCATTCTTAGCTCATAGAACAGTAACAGGAAGCGGGCTGGATTTGGCCAGTGGACCGGCTGTAGTTTGCCATTTATCAGCCCTTGTATCTCATGGCATCTTTTCCCTGAGCCAAAAGGTACTTTGACCAGACAGAGGTGAGGGTAAAATCTTCTTTCTAAACAAAGAGAGCCTCAGAGCGTAAAGGCTGGGTGAAAACAGGCTTTGACACCATTGTGACAATGTCCAGCCCAGAGCCCTCAGCCCAGCTGTCTCCTCTCCCTTTGTAAGGGCCAGGGCAGTGGACTTTCCGAACCACCACGCCCGGGAATTCTGTCACGCAGCCCACGTACACTGACTCGTCCGCCCAGTGCATTTCCCCGTCGGAGACCTCCCACGCCACTCCAGGCAAGTAGCTGAGATGACACAGCGACATGCACGTTGGCTGACAGCCCCTCCACAGCGCTCTCCTTTTGATTGTGATTTCCCTGTGTGCAGTGTGAGTGCCAGATTTCTGCTTTTGATTGCTGAAGCATTCATTTCAAAGACACCCATCTCAAATAAACAAACTGCCAGCTGTATGATACAGCTACTGGCTGAACAGCTAGCTACGGAACCAGGTGGCCCCCACCCACGATGCCCCCCTTTTAGAAAGCCCAGGGTACCTGACCCTTGAATGACCCTGCTCTCCCTTCCAGTGCCCTGATTTCCACTCTTACAGGGGGGACCCAAAAAAACCCAAAATTTTCTTCTGGAGTGCAGGCCCCTTGTGGTACAGGCTTCCCTGCCAGGTGGGTGTTCCAGGAACCCATCTGGACCAGTGCACCAGCTGGCACTGTTGTGAGAGGCTGCGTTCAGCTTTAGTGAATTTGTTTTGAAGACTCTCGAGGCTTTTGCCCGTTTCGTGATGGGTGATTTAGGAGCGCGCCTGCCCACACCGCACTGAGTGCTCAGCAGTTTTTGACCAACGGTGGCAAGACCCCCGTGCCCCACCCTCCCTAGTCACCCGATCTCGCCCCGAGGACTTCTTTCTGTTTCCCTGGATGAAAAGAGTCCTCAAAGGGAAATGCTTTGCTGGTGTGGAAGAGATGAAACAAAAAAAACAGCAGAAGCACTAAAAGACATCAAAACCGACGAATTCGAGAACTGTTCTGAGCTGAGGTGTATTGCATCATGGAGAATACTTCGAGGATAACTGAAGTTCAAACATGTAAGAATACACACACAGTATCTTATAAATAAATTCCGGGTTTTTTTGGGGGGTCCCCCTTGTATGTTCTACGTTGGCCCACGAAGACTGACCCCACTCTTGAACTGTGATGAGACAGAGACCTGGCGCGCGCGCTCTCTCGACCCGAGGCCTCCGTGCAGGCCAAGCTCCACATGCGCCCCCCGGGCCTGTGAGTAGCAGACCTGCACCGACAGTCCCCTGACGGCTGCCGCGCGTCACAGTCAGAGCACCCACAAGGGCCGGTTCGGCCACAACACTGGCCCTGGGGAAATGTCTATGGGGTTCCCACAGGTAGTGCAGGAACAGGTGAGTCGTGCATTCCCACCTGACATCCTCACCATCAACAGGCTAAGACCAACACAAAGCAGAGTGTCTATTCAAACCCACCCCAAATTCTCAAAAAAATCCCCAAAACATCAAAATCCTGAAATGTGGGGACCCTACGTCTTTCTTCTGAGCCACTGACACAGCCTTTGGGCCCATCCCCACCCCACTAAGCTCCTGGAACAGCCCCCTCCCGTGCTTCCCCCACGCGCGGCACCCACAGGATGACTCCTCCCCCCAGCACAAGCGCACGCTCGGGCGCTCCAGCCCAGCCAGCACTCTGGGCCTCAGGGGGTCGGCCTGGCCGGCCTCTCACCTTTCGTCCCGCGGATGATGTGGATGCTCTCGCCAGCGTGGATTCTCGCCTGCACGTCTGTGGAGCTGTTGAGTCCAGGAATAACAATATCTAGTGAAGACACAGACCTCAGATTTAGATTGCACGGGGCCTGCGGAAAGCAGGCAAGGACGCCACAGTCCGCGCCTGCCCGTTCCTCAGGGGCCGCCCTAAAGCTTCTCTGGGAGCAGAGGCCAGCATCGGGGGAGGTGGAGTGAGCAGCCCGCCCCCCCCCCCCCCGCCTCACCCCTGCCGTCTGAATAAAGGGCACCATGGAAAAAAGAAGCTTCCTACAAATCCGATCACTGTTTTGGTCCAAGTTCCCCTGAATTAATTAAAAATTCATAGAGGTTTTGGTTCAAAAGAAGTTTTAGTTCAAATGGCTACTTCCGGGTGTCTCCTCCCCCTCCTCCCGACGGCCCGCAGTGCGCCAGGCCCCGCGCGGCTCCACCCTCTGTCCCGCGGCCACTGCTCGCAACACACCAAAGAATGAGGAGAAGCCTCAGGAGCTGGCGGAGAAGCAGAATTACAAGAGGCTCTCTTTTTGTGACATGCTTTCCTTCCCGATGACCCTGACTCACAGGTCCAGTTGTGAGGACAGATGGGCTGTGCCCACCTCCTCACCACAGATCTGCCCTGCTCAATCCACTCCAGACTCACAGAGGAAGAAGCAGGTGACATTCAGACCTTCTAAGCAAGCGGGGAGATCAACAGCTGCCCTTTATGCTCAGCCGACCCTACAGTCAGGCGGGACTCCACACTCACAGGTCCCTCGGAAGACTGACCCTGCGTCCCAGTGACATCACCACTGTCTCTGCAACCCACCATGTGAAGGTTCCACCCACCATGTTCAAGAAGACCGTGTTCCATGTTATGATGATGAAGATTATTTCATCAGCATGCAAATCCCTCAAGACCAGGGACTGCTGTTTTCTCTGATTTTACCTACAATGCCAGTGCAGTAAGGCCTAGGATGCACAGGTGTTCAATGAATAATAAAATTCCTGAATGAGCAAAGTAATTTGAAAAGGGTCGGCCTCCCTGGAAGAGAAGCCAGGCGCTCCCAACCTGTGGTGGTGACCACCTTCTGCACCAGGACGCCCGCACGCTGCAGGTAGTTGATTGGGAAGTTCACGGCTGGGCTTGTGCCGGAGGCGCAGCTGACGCCGCCTCCCAGCGGGACGTGCCGGGGCATCATGGGGATGGGAGTGGACTGCACAGGACGCACGCTGGCCACAGGCTTCTCGTCGCTCTTCAGGGCTGGCTGCCTGTGGGAGAAGATGCGTGCACTCAGCGAGCTTGGCGGAATGCCACCCCCGCTTCCTGCAAAGCCCGCAGGGCCCTGCAGACACCCCCTCCTCCAGCCACAGGTGCTGCTCCGAGGAGCATCAGAAGAGCCTACAGAGTATGGCCAACTCAAAAGACGCCGCCAACGCAGGACTGAGACCATGCGCAGACCGGGAGGCAGTGAGGGGAGATGCCTCTCAGAATCAAAGGAGAGTCAGATGTCAGTGGAATGACACCTTTACGGGGGTGGGATGTGACAGCTGCTCCTCCAGAACTTGGACCATCAGTCTGCACACGTTAGGGATTAGTCCTTGTAGTCAGGGAGAAGCAAAGACACCGTAAGCAGGAAAAGCCCCTCAGGGCATAGCACACGCCATCTTGACGATGAACGGGTGGGATTTCCCCACCCACTCAAGGAGAAAGGCCACATGATGCCACCTGTTCAGGTGGACTTGAAAGGCCACCAGTCCAACCTTAATCGTGTTTACTCTCTGAAGCCTCAAGTAGCAACAAGTGATGCAGACCCCCTTTCTGCTGTGCATTACTTTTCAGTGGGCTCCTCCTGGGGCTGGTCTCCAAAGCACCCCCTCTAGGCATGCCCACCACAGAGGCGGCAGTGGCAGCAGCCGAACGCTGTGCGCAGCAGCCAGGCTTCTAATCGGCCCGTGCCCGTGGCCAGCCTGAGTGTTAGCTGTGCGTGTCCTACTGCCGATCCGTCAACCATGTTGCCCCGGGGCCAGTGATGCATTCCTCATGCTTCGCCTTCTTCTGTCTGGGTGTTGGTACCATGAAAAAGCTGCTCCTGACTTAAGATTTTTGAAATTGTTCTGTCTATAAGCTTTCTGAAACCTCTGGCTTTGGTCTTTAGTCGTAGGAAGCCGACCTCCTTGGACTGACGTGCTCTGCCCCATCTGACGAAGCATGTCGGGCATCGCCCCGGGCCCTGTGGGCGCCCGCACTCCCAGGCAGGCCCGGAGGCACAGCAGCTCACCAGGCCGGGGCCGCCTCCTCCACGCCCACCCAGGGTGGCTGCGCAGGAGCCCGGGCCCTGGCCAGGTGACCGTGGGACTTCTCCCAGGATCAAGTCAGGAGGCTGACGGGAATCCAGCCCACGCCCCATACTCTGCAGGGGCTGAGGCGAGGAATTTGGGCCGAAGGCCTCCTCACATGCACCCCAGTGAATAAGGAATCAGTGGGGTCGTGGTATGTGTGGCTATCAAATGCCAGGAGCAGCAGAGCCCATGCGGGAGCCAACATCGCCTCACAGCCCAGCCCATTTGCCTGGACTTCCCCTCCACGTGGCTTTTCTCCCGCTGGGTTCAGGCTTACTCCATTGCTACTGTTACATGGAAAAGCCCAGAAAAGTGAAAAAAGGAGGGAAGGACAAGAGAGGAGAACATTCACAGGCAACAGCATCCGGGGAAATGACACAGGAATACAGTCTGAAGGCTTGAAAGGGAGTGACTTTCTCCTTAAAACATCTTATACAAGCAAATCTACTCACCAAAAGAGAGTCTCATATAAAATGCCACATGGTTTCAGTTCCTTTAAAACCTCATTTGGCAAGTTTTTTTTCCACATGCATTCTTCATAAGAAAAAAAAGTTTCAAATCTATCCCATTCAAAATAATTATCTTTAAAATAATTAAACAAATTAAAAACGAAACCACCAATCAAGCAGCCAATCTAGTAAGTGTTATGAAGTAGTCTTAAAAATGAAAAAAAAGTTAAACACAGGTAACTGTTCTGTAATATTCTCTTACAAAGCACCCCTCTCCACTCAGCACTTAGCTGTCTTCCTCTTCATACTCTGAACAGCTCTAGAAGCTACGCTGGAGAAAAGGACTTTCCACTCAGGACTGTGGCCCAGCCACAGAGTGGAACCCCCTGAGGGGCAGCAGAATTCGCTGGCAGCAGAGACCTGGCCTTCCCCCCTGAACCTCAGCGCTCAGCAAGGCTGAGGACCCAGGTGCTACGGGCAGGATGCGGCTGCGCCGGTGGTGGGGGGCGCAGGGGGCCTCTGTGTTTTGGGAGGCTGCGCCGCCCAGGAATCCAAAAGGGCTCTCCTGAGTCGTGAGACCAGCAGCTCGTTCTTCCAGCCAGAGCCGCTGGAAACACTAGGGCAACTGAACCGCTTGGACGCCTCGTCCAAGAGCAGGGCCTGTTGGCTCAGCAGCCAAGAGCGAGCTGCAGTCTGTCCCTCTGCTGAAGCCATGCACCACGGGAAGGCCTGGGCCTGGCCCGCGGCAGACCGCCCGCCCCCAACCCCATGACTCACCAGTTCCTCTGACTGAAGGCGGGGATGCTGGTCAGGCTCTGGTCGCTGGCGGGGTAGTACTGCGCATACGATGGGCGGGTGTAGGGGACCGACGTGCGTTTGTCCTCCTCATAGCTTTTCTTCGCTGCCTTTTTCTCCGCCTTGGTCAGCTTGTGATCCTTTCGGTTAAGGAGCAATGACTCGTGCTCAAAAGGCTCCTGGGGACGCAGGAGGGTGTTGGCTTAATTATCAGTCTTTGTGCCAATGCAAGGACTCACACGAGCCTGACCTGGTATCAAGAAGTGCTGCCTGTCCCCATCACCAGCCATGAGCCCGCTCACGGACATACTGGCAGGCTCGCTGTCTTGCCGCCGAGCGGACGGTCCACAAGCCCAGCCCCGCGCCAGCGTCTGACAGCCTGAGGCTGCCTTCCATAGCAAAGGAAGGGGAGCTCACAGAACTCAGAGGCTACAGTTTCTGAGCTTTCCATTTCTCTTTCTGCCAGGGAAACACGCTGGCCAAACTACTCCACATGGCTGTGCCCAGCACTCACAGGCCGTAACAGGGGTGGGGCAGGGACCAGAACCAGCGGAGCTCAAGCTGCCTGCACAAGTCCCAGTGAAGAAAACAGGCCTGCCAGACGAGCCGGCCTGTTGCGGGCTGTCTTACTGGGGCTGCAGCACACGGGTCCTTACCTTGGTGATGAGGTGAGGGTACTTCAGACAGGCAAGCTGCAGGACCGGCTCCTTGATCCCCTTTATGTTCAAAGACGTTTGGGGAGCCGGCTCCTTCTCAACAAAGTGCAGTAGGTTCTCCACCTCCTTCCGGGTGAAGTTCAACATTGGATTGAGATCGTCCACCACCCGATCTAGAAGGGAGAAGGCGTGAAGGAAGTCAGGCAGTGCACAGCAAAGACAACGGCAAAGACACAGCTACAAAGATGGGTATTAATTGTTGCTAATATCTAGACTACCTCAGGCCATTCCATGTCTGAGAGTCAAAGACCAGGCCTGAAGCCCTGGTGAAATGGAAATATCATAACAGAACCTGCATGACTAGCTCAGCTCTTACCACTAAGCCCGCCTTCAACAAGCTGAGGTCAATCCCTCGTAAGCGATTCTTTGAATCGGAAGGAGATGGGGAACTGTGAGCTCTCTATGACCGAAAGCCTGCCTGTGTTCCCACGCCCTCCCCCTCGCTGCCCGCCTTGACGCACGCAGTGCGGATGGCGCCTGCGCAAGCGTGCCTCCTCCAGCCCGGAGGACGGCCCACCTGACATGCCCTGCTTGGAGATCTGACGGTCATAGATCTTCTTTTCGAGGGTGAAGTCAGCCACCAGGCGGTAGATGTGACACGGCTTCTTCTGGCCATAACGGTACACCCGACACACTGCCTGAGCGTCGTGGCAAGGGTTCCAGGAAGCATCGAACACCACCACTCGATTGGCCCCGATCAGGTTCACGCCCAAGCACCCGGCCCTTTGAAACACAGACCGGCAGTCACAGAGCCTTTAGTGTTAAAGACGGTTTTCAAATCTGTTTCGACCCTCTGTGGCTCCTACCCCAACACTGTCCTCCGTCCTAAGCACAACGCGCAGGCGGGCCCTGCTGTCCTGCTGATGAACAGGGCAAGTCCCCAAGCACCGAAAAGGATGCCCTGGCTGTCCGACAGGGAGTGCCGGCCAGTGCAGCAAGAAAGCCCGCCCTGCAGCCCCTGCTGTGCTGAGTGCAATGCCGCCTGGTGAGGGACAGTATGGGCCTCGCCTCGCGGCCCAGGAGAGGGGCTGGGCCACGCCGCCAGGGGCGTTCTGATGGCAGAAGGCAGCGCCGGCTTCAGCTGCTTGGTGTGAGACAGCCAGGGCCCTCTGCCTCTTACAGTTACACTGCACTTCCTACTTTGAAAAACACCTTCCCATTCGTCATACCGTCTAAGCCTCAGAACACTCCAAGGGGAAAGCTAATTACTACCATTATTAACAAGGGTCTCTGATGACTTAATGGCAATATCACAATCACCCTTTTAATAAACTTCCTTTTGGTCTGCCCTCTCTCACTTCAAAAACAAGTTACAAACCTGAACAGTGTTCTTCTGAAGGAAATTGGACGAGCCTGTACAGCACCTGCTATGTGGCCAGCCGCCCCGAACAGAGCCCCTGGCTTGCCCTCCCAGGATCCACTCACCTTGTGGAAAGGAGGAACAGCCAGGTGGTGAGGTTGCTGGGATCATTGAACTGATTAATGAGCCGCTCCCTCTCGAAGGCAGGGGTGCTACCATCCAGCCCTAGGGCAGAAGGAAAACCACCGAAGTGGACAGATGAGGGCAGGGGCCTGGAGCAAAGCTACCAGGCAAATGTGTTTTGAAAACAAAACTAGTAAACACACTGCAGTGCTCTGCTTTTACCCCAGACATCCCATGGTCTGCCATGAGACCCAGGGTTCTGTAATTTAAAAATATCCCCAGGTGACCCCTCATGCACAAGGGCTATAAACTATGTGTCTCCCTTTAGCATCTTGGGTCACTTCTAAGGCCAAGGTCCCTAGACTTTGGAGTGCACAGGAATCACCCTCAATATAGATGCTTGGTTGGCCCTGGCTCAGGGAACCTCCCCGCCTCCTGACAAGCACAGATGGACCGAGGGGTCTGTGTTTGCTGCGGATCATGCTCCTCCGGCAGGACTCTGCCTTGTCAGCCGGCTCCCAAGGCTGACGACTTGCTACAAGGAGATGCAAAGGAACCCACAGGAGGGAGCCGTGGGGAGAGGCATGGATGAAAAGGGGGAAGTTCAAAGGAGAAAAATAACCCTCAGTTAGGAAGCACGAGTAAGTGAGGAGGGACCCCTCTTGTCCCCCGGGAAAGCAGAGAAGAGGGCAAAGCTAGGCATGTGAAATGCCACATGGAGACTGAGTTCCTCGAGTTGGAGAAAGCATCTGTTTAATTGGCTGGTACTGGAGGCACGCTCAGTCGCGCCCCATCTACCTCTCCAGCCTGAGTTCTCACGGTGTCCAAGCACAGCTAAGCACTGGCGCACTGGACCAGCCTGGAGTCAACACAGGCTCCGGGCGGGCGGGATCCTGCGCTGGGGTCTTCTCACCACGCCCGGCCCTCCTGGGCTCCTCAGCAAGGGTGATGCCTGCACCCACCGCCCCACAGGAGACCCCCTCAGTCCTGGAGCCAGCGTTGGCCTAGAACTGAGTGGGTGCTACTGCCATCTAGTGAACAGAGCAGGGGGTGCTGCTCAGCACCCTATAGTGCGCCCGCTGCCCCTGACAGAGAAGAATGATCTGGCCAAATGCCAGTGTCTGGTCCCTAAGTGCCTGGGCTCAACATTTCTCAACTTTTTTTTTCTTCATTTCTACCCTCTTTAAGGAACCTTTTTATACGTTTTTTTTTTCCAGCACCTTGCCCCCCACGCAATTTTAACACAGCAGATATATTGTATATATTTGTTTACTATATGCATATTTGTGCTTTATACTTCAAAAAGTTAAGTTTTTCGCCCCCTCAAGAACCAATTTCCACCCCCCAGGGGTTGCTATCTCCCCCCAAGAGAGTGCAGGACTGAGACTGTGTTCACTCTGCCCCTACCCCTAGGATGGCCTTCAGGCCACACTGGCTCTGCATCTCTCACATTCTACCCGCATCTGCTTCTGCCGAGCCTAGTCTGGCTCTGCCTCCTCCAGGAAGCCTTCTCCAACCACCTCCCCAGGGTGGCTCTGTCCTGCTTAGAGCCCCAGGTAGGGCACGGCAGCGCTGCTCTGTATCTGTCCTCGAGCTGCCCTGGTTCCGGGGAGGACGAGGCCCATGCCTTCCCCCGGTCTGTGCTGCCTGTCTCGCCCAAGCTCCCTGGCCCTCGGACAGTGCTTCTCCAGACGCTCCCTCTCAGTGTCTCTCTGCTCCTTGGAGAATCGTGGATGTCCCTACGCATCTGATGGAGAGTGGAGCAAAGAGAAGTGGAGGGGGAAAGGGGCCCCCTAAGCAGACCTTGCCAGGGCCCCAGGACGAAGCGTCAGGGGACTCACGAAAGTAGCTGACGTTTCGAGCCCACTTCTGCGCCCCCTGGCCCTCGGCGCCAGGCGGGCAGGGCGCTTCCCGTCTCCCGAGGAACTCCTCGATGAGCGCCAGGGTGGACAGGCTCTGGCTGGAAAGGGACAGCGTTCGCTTCAGACGGATGCTCCCAGGCCCGAGCGAGTCCTGTCCCCCGACAGGCCCACAGCTGTGCGTGGCCTCCTGGTGGTGGGGGCTCTCAGTCTAACCCCCACGGGACGTGACCCCCCCGAAAGGACCACCAAGGGCATTCTCTCTAGCCCATAATGGGGGTGGAACTGTTCACACAGCTATCACCGCCACCCCACCAAAAACCTCGCCACCCTCTGACTTTCTCACCAGGGAAATTCTGGGGTTTATGAGCTCAGTCTAGTCACAAGATCGGCGTTAAAAACGCCCACTGCACGAGGGTGTGTGGGAGCCAGCAACAGGCCACGGGCACACCTGGGCTCCCTGGGGAAAGCGAGGCCCTCGGCCGCCTGCGGGCTACGCGGAGCGAGTCTCCTCGGACGGGAGCCAGGAAACCGGAAGGCTCTCCCCAGCCAGAGCCACGGCTGTCCTCGCTCCGTGTCACCCGGGGAGACCCCTCCCTCCGGGGCTCCCAGCCCGTGCCATACAAAGCTTAATTATTTAAAAAAAAAAAAAAGTAAAGAGGAAAAGAGGCAGATTAGACCAAGGGTCAGCAAACGCATGCTGTAAAGGGCCAGGCGGTAAACATGTTCAGGCTTTGCAGATCACAGACAATCTCTGCTGCATTTTCTTTTTCTAAAACCCCTTTCCAATGTAAAAACTAGTTTTTAGGCTGTACGGTAACAGGTCACAGGCCACATTTGGCCTGGGGCCATAACCTGAAGTTTCAGACTATAATCTGCAACGTTAGCCCACAGTTTCAAACTGTTCTCTGCAGAGAATAGCACTGGAAAAAGAAAGAAACTCCAAGAAAGAGAGAAAATGCAAGGTCCTTCCAAGAAGCACTGGGCTGCAGAGGCAGGAAGAGAGAAAAAGGGCTGAGGTGACCCCAGACGTCCCACTCTGCAGGGCCTGCAGCAGTTTTACCAGAGGAGCAGTGTCGCTCGGGAATTTTTCTTTTACCTGAACACGAGGATCTTGTCCCCGAGCTTCACGCTTTCCTCGATCAGGTGGAAAAGCAGTACCATCTTGGGAGAGTTCTCCAGGACTCCAGTCTGGTAGTCAGTCAGAAGGTCCTTGGCCTGCAAGAGAAAGATGAGGCAGCTTAGAGCAGGCCCACAGCCAGGTTGCTAGAAGTAAAACGCCCCGCTCCCCGCCCCCCCCCTCCCCCGGACAGCGGCTCCCAGGCAACCTCCTTGTGCCCTGCACAGCCTCGACCTCCCGCCCTGTCACGTAGGCTTTACACAGTCCCTTCTCAGCAGTGGTTGACGGCAACAGAAGACGCGCTTAACTCACCCACTCGTAGGTGACAATGTTGTTGCCTCGCTCCTGGAAAGGGCTGAAGCCCACCCCCTGGAGGAACTTGGTGTTGGCGGCCTCTCCCATTGCGGAGGCCAAGGCGCTGTCCTCCGCCTTGACTTTCGTTCCCTGGGATGGACAGCGGGCACTAGTCCCTGCCGAACCGAGCTCTTCCACGTCTAGGTCCTGCTCATTGGCCAGGTTCTCCTTCTGAAGGGCTTCATACAGCACGTCGGGGTGATTCCAGATCTGAGGTCCAGGTCAGGGGAAAGGGGACACAGGGCAGAGGACGATGTAAGGGGGGCCCAGAGTCTGGAGACAGGCACTCGCTCCATCTCCCGCCTCCCACAGCACACAGCGCCACACCCAAAGTGGAAGTATCCCAGCCCCTCAGGGCCAAAGAGCCGGCACATGCGTCCCCACTGCCTGCTCTGACCGCCATGAGCTGTAGGCAGGAGCGCTCAGGCTGGGGCCGTGCCGGCATGCCTGGCACATCAGCAGAAGCCTGTACCCCAGGCCGTCCCCTCTTATGCTCACTCAGCAAGAGCATTCCAGTTCCACGGCACGGCCAGTCAACTACTGTATGAAACAAGGCCACTGTCTCCCTAAGGACAACGTGTCTGACTTCCAGATGACCAAACAGAGGTCCTTTCTGGGACTGTCCCAGCGGGAGCTGAGAATTCCCGGGGAGGGGAAGGGGACCGGTAGGACGGGGGCGTCGGCACTGTGGCCCTGACCCAGACCACGTCCGCTTGAGACTCCTAGCCCTGGTCTCTGGGACTGAGGCTGCAAAAGAAGTATTTTGATACTCCCTCCGCCCCCAGGCACACACAGTCAGCTCACTTAGTGAAGCTGTCCATCAGAAATAACAGCCAACAGGTCGGCTGGGAGCTGTCAGAGCAACGGTCCCCCGAAAGGCAACAGGGAGCGTGTGGCCAGATCACAAACAAGTCAGTGTTCTCAGCGTGTTCACGGGGCTTAGAGCTAAAGGGACCTGGGCCTTGTTGTCCCCAACCCCCCTGCAGCATTATCAGGGTGAAAGGGGTCTCAGTCTGACTGAGTACAGACACAAGGGAAGGCGCCCCAACAGCTTGTCTGAGCCATGTAGTTCTTGCCTCTCAATCACGCGAGCGGGCAAAAACGCTGCCCCACAATGTCCCACCATCACCCCCTCTTTCAAGTGAAAAAATCAGTTGTCTCCCACGTGTGGCATGACAAGCGGCGCAGCTGAGGCCACTCCCCAGAACCGTGCCACTCAACGCCAGCACGTCCCTCCCTCGAGCCTCCATCCTCCAACGCAGAGGCGGCCCCTCCACCTTCCTTCTTCCTTTACCAAGGACGCCCCGCGGGAGGGACTCCTGCGGAGCCGCGTGCGTCCTTGGCCGGGCCCTCAGCGTCCCCAGGCCTCCACACACCTTGCAGCACACACAGAAAGCCTTCAGGGGGTTCAGCCCCAGCCAGCCGCTGCTGCCACAGTCCCGGAAGCGGTCCATGAACTGAGTGTACAAATCTCGCTGGATCTGGGAAAGCCGCACCAGGATCACATTTTCCTCCTTGGCAGGGAGGTGAATCTTCAGCACAGTGTGGCCTCTCCTACAAATGCAGAAATCAGAATTGCCAAGGCAGCGTGGCCAGGAAGGACCAAGTGCAGGACAGAAACCGGACCCTGCCTTTCTGCCACACCTACCTCTGAGGACCTCACAGCAGCCTCTTAGTGAGGGCTGGCTCAGCAACCATGGAGAAGAGACCCATTTTTGGCATGAAAACTAAGGCCACAGGCCAGTGAGCTGCCCCAGGTTCTTACCCCCACTCAGGGGTGCTTCTCTCAGCTTTCTCCGCACGGCCATGCTAACAAGGAAACTCAAGGCTGCTGGGGACCAGAGCAAACTACATGCATCCGGGGGCTGAAACAGCCGCAGCCGCAGCCCACCCTCAGGCCACGGCTGCTCTTCCCCTGACTCAGCAGAATGCCAGCGCTCTCTGCCTCTCTCAGCAGGTAAGGCAGGCATCCGTCGTAACTGCGGATTCACTTTTTTTTTTAAGATTTTATTTATTTTTAGAGAGGGAGGGAGAAAGGGATGGAGAGAAAGAATGTGTGGTTGCCTCTCGCACGCCCCCTACTGGGGACCTGGCCTGCAACCCAGGCATGTGCTCTGACTGGGAATGGAACAGGAGACCCTTTGGTTTGCAGGCCAGTGCTCAATCCACTGAGCCACACCAGCCAGGGCTGGATTGACTTTTTAAAAAAAATATTTTATTATTTATTTTTAGAAAGAGAGGGAGAGAGGGAGAAAGGGAAAGAACCATTGATCAGCTGCTTCTTGCACACTGCCAGCTGGGGACCTGGCCCCCAACCCAGACATGTACCCTGACTAGGAATTGAACCAGTGACCTTTGGCCCACAGACCAGCGCTCAGTGCATTGAGCCACACCAGCCAGGGCCAGACCGACCTTTGAGAGGAACATTTTTAGGCCAAACTTCCAGAGCACTGAGACAGTGGGCGCCTGTCCTCTGCTAGCTGTTCAGGAAAGGCTCCTGAGCAGAAGGGAGTTTAGCTCCTGCCCAAGGAGGGGGCTGCCCCCTCCTGCAGGGGCGGTGGCTCACCTCTGCACGAAGCCCTCCAGGAGGCTGTGCAGCACGTGGCTCCGGTACCGCATGAGGCGGACGTCCTGGGGCGTGCTGTCGATGCACTGCCCGTTCAGGATGGGGCGCTCGAACATGTTGCTGAACTCCTGCCGGGTGCCCAGGAAGTCTGGGCGCACGAAGTCCACCATGCACCAGTACTCGAGGAGGTTGTTCTGCAGGGGGTACCCAGTCAGCACCACCCGGCGGCGGGAGCGAATGTTCTTCAGGGCCTGGGAGGTGCTGGCCTGGCAGTTCTTGATGCGGTGCCCCTCGTCACAGATGACCACGTCAGGGCCAGGGCGGCACAGGGCCTTCTCAAACTCTAGGGAGGGAGGAGGGCCCACAGTCAGAGGTGGGAGGGCCCGCTCGGGGTAAGCACCATGAGGGGGAGGGGTGAGCCCTGGAGGAGGCAGGAGGAGTAAGGGAGGCAGGAAAGCAAGCGTCTGCCCCCGCCGGTGAGGGAGCCGGCCATCCCCGCTCCTGCGTGCTGGCGGGACGCAGGAGCCTGGCCTGCTGACTCTAGAAGTAAACATCTCTTTCTCTTTTTTTCCCCTTCAGGCTACAAGTAAAACCGACTTGCATTCCTGGGCTTAGACCAGCTGGGCCACAGAGAGCGTGGCTGCACAGAGTACATGAGTCTGCACGTGGCCAACAGAAGCGATCTGGGCACTTGAGTTGGCGTCAGCACCGTGAGTGTCTTGGTGCCTTCTGAGGGCCGGTGGGACAGCTGCACGGCAAGGTCTTCCTGGACCTACTCCCCCGCCAGCTAACGGGCAGATTCATCCCTGCTCTATGACAGAAGCAAGGCTACAATGGACGTGACCTCAGGGAGAAGAGGCTACTTATAATATGAAACAGCCTGAACCCCCAAAACACGTTCTTCCCCAAAGGGGCAAAGGCTCTTAGAAGAGGGAGCAGAACTATGAGAGGAATGGCCTTCACTGGAAGACTGGGATTAATTTTTGTTTTAGAAATTCACAAACAGTATTATCATCACTCTGTGTCTCAGTGACGTAAGGACTTTATAAACATCTTCTTACTGCTGCCTCAGAACATCGCCAGCCGTGGCAAAGGCAGCGGCTCCTCCCCCAGCCGCTGGGTGAGAGGAGCGAGGAGGGGCGGGGGGTCTCCTCCGAGCCTGCCTGGGGCCTGGCCCGGCCAGCAGTCCACAGCTTCTGAGGGCCAGAAGGTCACCCCACCTACCTCGGGGACCGGGCGTCCCGGTTCAGGACGGCAGAGCTCACAGCAACAAGGCCTCGCACTGGACGAGGCGCTACTGCACACGCTGGCCCTGTCCCCCAGCACGCCCCAGGAGGGGCCCCGGGGCAGGCCGCCCACCTCTGCGGAGCTCCTGCCGCCGGTCCTCCTCATCCAGATCGATGATGACCGGGTGAGAGCGCTTCTTGGTTTTCTTCGGTCTGCCTGTGGCAAAGGGTTTCTTCAGGGTGAGGAGTCTGTACATTTCGTACCCCATCAGCAGCACCCCGCCCTCTGACACCCAATCAGCCATCACTTTAGCACGCGCTGCCATTGTCCTGTAAGAGGGAACAGAGAAAAGAAATTATTGCCCCCGCTGCTCTCCAGGAAGAGCGCCTCAGTGGCGAAGCCGTGCTGATGTACGTTCAGGATCCTGATTGCCGAGGGCTTCAGTGGCAGCATCGCCGCCCGAGGATTTTCCTGGCACCCTAGAGGCACTAACTGCACTGGGGAGGGACTGGCCGCTGATGATGGGTGAACAGCAAAGCACAAAAATCCAATGACACAGGTCAAGCAAAAGTGACAACCTCCTTGGATGCACACTCCTGACTACAATATTTGAGGAAGGATTTCAAGCTGCTCCCATAATAAATGGGAAGTACTAAAGGCAAGGGCAACATCCTGCACTTTGGCCGCACAGGCTCCGGTGAATAAAGAGCAAAGGGCAAGCAGTGGAGGGGAAGGGTGGCCAAGAGCAGCCGACAGCCGGCACAGCCCCTCCGCTCTGGCACCGGCCGTGGAGCCCTGGCTATGCTCCACTGCCGCATAGGACCAGCCGTCCCGGAGCCTGGGGCCACCCAGTCCCCTCGCTTGGGTGGGTGTGACCACGCCACGCAGGCAGTAAGTGGCCTCAGCAGAGACACGCACTGAGAGGAAGGGCAGCGCGGGGAGCGGGCCTGGACCAAGAGACACCTTTAGGTTTTCGGAAATCAGGTTTACTATATGGAGTACAAACACAAATAACTTTATTTAAATCTAAAACAAAAAAGGGTTTGCACCTTCCAAAGTTTGGAAGTTGTACCATTAAAGGTCAACTGTAGATTGGTGCTTAAAAGAAGAGACTGATGAGCTGCTAAGAAAAGAGAAATGTAAAATTTTTGGTACAAAGTCAGAAAATGGAAAGTTTCATTTTATCATGTTGCATTAAAAAAATTTTTTTTAATTTATTAATTTTAGAGACAGGAAAGGAGGAGGGAAGGAGGAAAAAAGAGAGAGAGGGAGAGAGAAACCTCTATTTGCTGTTCCAGTCATTTATGCACTTGTTGGCTGATTATTGTATGTGCTCTGATCGAGGATCAAACCCCAACCCTGGCGTATGAGGACGACGTTCTAACCAACTGAGCCAGCCAGCCAGGGCCTATCATGTTGAATTTTGTTACTATGCACCCGGGAAAACGCAACCCTGCACGCAGGTTTTTCAGGATGTAAAAGCATCCTCAAGCAGAACACAGGAAGTTTCTCAGGCTGTGCAACTTTGACTTTACTGCAAAGCTAGGTAGAGAAAAAAATGAGTAGCAAGGAGAAAGGGGACACATCAAGAAACCAAAAGGGACCCAGGAGGAGGTCTAAAAGGAAACGGCAGGGCTGAGGGCGGGCCACCTACTTGTGCTCATCGTTCAGGATGTGGACTTTAAAGAAGCGAGGCTGGACTTCTTCAGGCTTGCTGTCCGCTGGCAGGGCTTCGGGGGCTGGCAGCCACATGTTGAACTCCGCCAGCCAGTTCTGAAGAGTATTGACCTGTCAGAAAGCCAAGCCCAGAGAGAGAGCTCTGAGGAGCAAGCTCAGAGCCGAGCTCACCCAGCTCACTCGTGCCGGGGAAAGCACCCCCCCAGGGCCCCCCAGAGGGCTGGCTATGCGGGGCCTTCCCAAGCTCTTACCGGCACAATGGCAAGGACCGTTTTGGCTGGCGTGTGGCGGAAGAGGACGTCGATGAAGGAGATCACTTGCAAAGTTTTTCCCAGACCCATGCTATGGGCCAGGATACAGCCAAAGCCACTACTGGTCTTAAACCTCTCCAGGGACTCAACCAGGTTATCATACAGGAACCGGATCCCTCCAATCTGACAAGGAACACAGACAAAGGTCAGAGGGCTGGCACAGACCAGGGCCCGAGTTTCCCTCACTCTGGAATTAGTCAGAATTCAGCAAACGAGCAGACGTCACACCAGACAGCTGGTTGGGGCAGCTATGGAAGCTTCCCGGAGCCCTGAATGGTCTATGGGCCGGCGACAGGTTTCTTGGAGAAAACGCAGAAAAACATCCCCCTGGTACAGGGGCCTGTCCCAGGCCAGACTCTGTAGCAGCCAGGTCCTGACGGGGCCTCTCCCTCAGCCTCGACTGGCCACCCTGGCCGCCCACACGAGGCGGCCCGTTCCACAGGAGCCGGTCTTACTGCCAGAGTCCTCACCAAGGGTTAGCCTGTGTCCTCACGGTGCTTTTACCTACTGGTCCTGCTTCTAGGCTCCGGGTCAACACAAGCTGCTCTGCTCCCTCCCACCCCAGAGGCCCTCGGACTTCTGACTCCGCATCTCCTCGGCGGCCGAAGCCTCCTGAGCAAAGCTCTGCTCTCCAGAGGCCTCTCACGGAAGGAGGCCCGTGCCTACTGAGCCAGGAGACCCGGCACGCTCTGCGTGGCAGGGCAGCCCTGAGGCTCGTCCCAGCGTGTTCATCGTGGACCCCGAAGCTTGGGCCACTAGGAAGAGGAATCAGGCCTTTCCAGCAGCGGCTCGTGGCACCAAACAAGTGCTTCCGGGCTGTGATGCCGGCAGGCGGTGTCCGCAGCACGGAAGCTGATGGGGACAGAAGAGGGGCAGGGCAGGCCTGCCATACCTGATGAGGCTTCACTGCCCGAGCCAGCTGCGGGGCCAGGAAGACATTCTCCTCCTCCGGGGGGTGGTTCAGGTTCACAAGGACACGCCCCAGAGCATCGCGCTGGTTCAGGACATCATTCACGTGGGTGCCACCCTTCTCCTCCTCCTCATCCTCCTCGCTGACCGACTCGCTGCTGTCAACAATGTGCAGGGTGTCCTCCTCGCCGGAGCTCAGCTCAATCACCTCTGAGACAGTCGACAGGACAAAATAAAACACAGGCCAGGGAGCAGAGGTCATTTACTGCCCACTGTTACAGCAAAGAGCGTGGGAACAAAGGTAGGGCTCATCGTCACCCATAAACGCTTTAACGTCACCCATTAATTCGCCCAGCTTCAAGTTAAGACAAGGGAAAGCCTGACATTTACCGAGGACACTCAGGGGATCTGTCATCGTCAGACCTCAGAGGGAGTGAGCGGGACTGAACGCTGCCCTATCAGGAGGAGAGCTGAGCTCTTGGGTTGGACACTGGCCGGGAGGAAGGAGAGGCACCACGGGCCTGATCTTACCGTCTCGACTGCTTTTTTCGTCCTCACTGCCACTGCTGCTGTCCAAACAAATGACTTCCTGGGCCAAGACCCGAGGAGGCAGCTGCGGACCATCACTCGCTCTTAAGACGATTTCCTCTAGAGAAGGAGGCGGAGGGCGGCGTCAGGGCGCGCGCGCACAGGCGTGCTCTTCCAACGCTTCACCACCCGCCGCTGTTGCTCTCGCAGGGACTGCCCCGAGGAGAGAGGCAGACGGCGTCTCCAAAACCTCGGCCCTCTTTCCAAGCTCCCCTCTCTGCTGGTCCCTACTCCCTAATGCCCACCTGGCCGCTAGAAAAGGCCCCAGCCCTTTGGCATGGTAAGATCCAAAATTAAGGGGGGAAAAAAATCTAAAGAAGATCAATTTGAAGAGTACACTTTCATCCACCTCAGCTTTTTAAATGCGATTCTTCCGATCGTGTGCTCCCAAGAAGCCGAATAGATTGAGGGGTTGCTGAGAGGTCACGGCCTTCCTCCAGATCTACCTCTGGCCACTGCAGGCGGCCAAGGGCCTCTGCTGCCACCGCCACAGCTTACCGGGCAGAAACTCCAAGGGGACGGTGGGAATGGGAGCCGCATAGTCCTTCCTCTGCTGCTCCAGACGTTTCCTTCTTTCCAACTCCTCTTGCTGCGCTGCTTTGGTAACTGGCTCCAACTGATCCTCCCGGAGCAGCTTTCTAAATGTTAAAATGGGAGCGCGCGTGGGTTCACATGAGACCTGGGCAGTGCAGTGCCACACGACAGAGCAGCACCACTGTCGCTGAGCGCAGGCGGTGGAGGCGGGACGGAAGCCACATCGGTCCCTCTAAACCCATGCGAGGAGCAGGCTCGGTGGTTCGGGCCCAATGTTCTCCTATTGTTTAACTTCCTGACAGATGCCCCTGTCGACTCATCTCTGCACGTGTCAGAACAGTGTAAAGTGGTGTAATATGTGATTCATGAAGCCAAGGAGCTGACTAGCAATAGAGCCGGTATACGGAAAGTAGGATTATGAGTGATTCTCTACCTTATTCCCCAAACTTGGAGTAATATTTTTAAGTTATCATTGTTTTAAAAAAAGAAAAGAGAGGGCAAGAGGAGAAGAAGACAGCATTTATCTCTCTGACAGAGGAAGGACCGCTGGGGATTCGGGCAGTTAAGGAAGTTCACATATAGCTCTTTGTAGCTCAGGGAAGAAGCCCCGCTTGGAACCAGACAGTCCCCTGCTGAGTGAAGTTAGTTCTAAGAGATGAAACCTCAACTTTTTTTAATCTCCTCTTGTTTTGAGAAGGAAAAAAATAAAGGAAGAAACAGGGTCCAACCAGGGCACCTTATGGTGCTTGGGCCTCCAGAGAGGGGGACCCTGCGCGGCAGTGCTGGGGGCCACCTACTGGCCCGCCTGCGTCCTCTGGGGGCCCAGCCCACTGCCCCCAGCTGCGCCTCAGTAGCCTTGCAGGTGCACAGCTCACACTTGACATTTTCCCTCGGAAAGAGGCCTCTCCTCTCACACCAGCCCTCCCGCCGCTGGCAGCCCTCAGCGCAGGCGGCCCCTCCCCAGCCCCGCAGCCCACGCAGCGCACCGTATGTTCCTCCTCATGTGGGAGGGCTTCTGAGCTCTCTTCTTTTTGGGGTCCTCGGAGGCTAGGCTCTTGCCTTGGGGGCGCCTAAGCTGCTCTGAAGGCTCAGACTGAGATGAGGTAGTTGAAGTGCACCGCGGCGGCCGCTGCCCGTCTTCCCCCAGCGGGGCACACTCCGTGCCACACATGTCCTCCAGGGATGGGTCTGAAAAGACAAGGGCAAAGAGGTGCCAAGGACCATCTTTGATGCGGGGTGGGGGGGGGGCAGTTGGTGAGGTCTGAGGCCAGACACACCTGGGTTCAAGTTTCAGCGCCGCAGTTTCTTAGCTGGGGCTCTGGCACCTCTCTGAGCCTCCGCGGCTCTGCCCAGGGCGTGGGGATGGCGATGCCCGCGCTGCAGAGCTACTGTGAGGACTACACAGTGCGCACGCCGAGCACCGTGCCCGGCCCAGAGAGGGCTCGCACAAACTGAGAGCCAACAGCCTTCCCATAATTTTGTGACTACAGTAAGGAAGCTTCATGGCTTCGGACTGCTCAGAAAGGGACGGCTGGGTGCCAAATGTAGCTCACACTCACTTGTGTGACTGCAAGCAGGTCTCACCGGCCAGCCAGGAGAGCGCTCCCCTTCAGGGTCTCACAGCGCCCACGCATTCCATCCCCCAGCCGCCCCACACAACGGGGGCTCACGGCACAGCAAGCGCTGTCGTAGGCGTCCCAAGGAAGGTTTCTGCGCCTCCTCCCCTTTGAGAAGTTTGTTTTCTAGACAATCCGATTAAAAAATGGGCAGAGGACCTGAACAGACAGTTCTCCAGAGGACACACCGATGGCCAACAGACATATGAAAGATGCTTCAGGCACTAATCATCAGAGAAATGCAAATTATACACCTCACACCTGTCAGAACGGCTACCATCAATCGATCCACAAACACGTGTTGGCGAGGACGTGGAGAAAAGTAAACCCTCGCGCACTATTGGTGGGAATGCAGATGGCGCAGCTGCTGTGGAAAATAGTATGCACATTCCTCAAGAAAGTTAAAACTAAAATACCTTATGACCCAGCAAATCCCAATTCTGGCTATTTATCCAAAGAAACCCAAAACACTAATTTGAAAAGATATATGTTCCTCTATGTACACTGCAGTGTTATTTGCAATAGCCAAGATGTGGAGGCAGCCTAAGTGTCTATTCATAGACAACTGGATAAAGATGTGGCTCATTTCTACAATGGAATATTGCTCAGCCATAAAAAAGAATGAAATCTTACCATTTGTGACAACATCGATGGACCTAGAAGATATTATACTAAGTGAAATAAGTCAGACAGAGAAAGACTAATACCGTAAGATTTCACTTATATGTGGAATCTGAAAAACAAAATAAATGAATAAACAAAGTTGAAACAAAGTCATAGATACAGAGAACAAACTGACAGTTGCCAGATGGGAGGGGCTTGGGGGACCGGGTGCAAAAGGTGAAGGGATGAAGCGGTACAAATTGGCAGTCAGAAGGCAGTCGCGGGACAGGGCGCACAGCTTAGGGGACACAGCCAGTAACACTGCAATAACCATGCAGGTGCTGGGTGGCACTAGGCTCACCAAGGGGGTCACCTCACAAGTACGTAAATGTCTAACCGCTATGCTGTGCACCTGAAACTAATAGACTATTGACTGTGAACTGCTGTGTTAAGTTTTTCAATTTTTAAAAATGATAAAACGAACTGTTTTTAGAATGACATGAAAACTGCGTTTTGTGTCATTACAAACACCCCGCATGAGACTGCAGAGCGCATCTTTGTTCTGAACCTTGCCACGAGACCGCCACCAAACAGCCGCTGCGGTCCCCCCATGCCTGCGTTTAGTTCAGCCGACACACGTGTGAGCATCTGCCACGCACCAGGCCCAGGACCAGGGCACAACGGAGTGGCCCACATGGGTAAGCACAGCACAGGGGGGGCAAGGGCCTAGTGGCAACACCCAGGCAAAGGGCAGCTCTCCCCGCTGCACCTAGGGCTGGGCATGAGGGTGCTTCCTCGGGAAAGGTGAGACCTGGGCTTCACCTAACGGAAGAGGTAGGCGCCAGCTAGCGAAGGAGGAAAGAAAGAACATTCTGAGCAGCTACAGGAGCACAAACGAGAGGAACAGACTTGAAACAAGGCAGAGCGATTAGGAAAATACATGCGGTTCGACATGGGCTAATTCCAAGTGAGGAAGGAAGGCAGCAGTAGGGCCATCCGACCCAACAACCACCTCCCTGTCCTTCCCAGGACCCCCTTCCAAGGCAGACTTAGGGTGGGCCCAGGACCCTTTCTAGAAGTTGGCACAGAAGCCAAGAGACAACTCCCCAGGCCTCTTCTTCCTGGCACCTACGCCCCACTGCCGTGTCTGGGTGAGGGGCGGGTGGTGGGGGCGGCGGGCAGCGCCAGTGTGGCCACGGCCAGAGTGGAGGGCGGTGGGGGCAGGTGGGCACGGACACGTGCGTGCGCACACACTCTCAGGCTCACCCAGGGCCGTTCACTCCTCTGCAGCAGCAGCGGAGGCCCTTCCTGAGCCTTCACGCTGAGAGCCACTGAAGGTTTCAGGCAGATAACCTCTGCTTCTGAAGAGCAAAGGAAGAACAGCCAAGGGAGCACCAGACAAGGAACAGTCAGGATGGACCCTGCAATACCTTTGACACGGGCAAGAGGGGACACCACCACAGGCCCCTCTCCGTCCCCTCTGGATCCACAGCAGGCCTTTTCCAAAAGGCTTCCTAGGGGTGGCGGAGTTTGGGGAGGGGGACAAGAAGCTCAGGGGCATGTTACAGCTACTGAGGACGCAAGGGGCCGTGGCTCGTGTGTCCAGAAGACGCGAGAACTAAAGAGACGCTCCAGAGCGGAGCTGCATGTCAGACTAACTGCCCTCCCGGATTCGCCGCCCTCCTCCCGCACGTCCACGCGGAGCACCACGGAGGGGCGCTCGGCAATCTGTTTTCCTTAAGACAGATCATTCCTCCCCGCCTCCCCACCCCTCCAAAGAGCTAACACTTCTGTGGCATTGTCACCTAATACTAGTCACCTTCCTCCGATCTCACGGCCCTAAAAAGCGAGGCCATCAAATTCCTCCTCCCAAAGGAGCAGGTGTCCAGACAGCAGACTCCCTGAGAGGGACACCTGCTAGATGGCACACCCCCCAAGCTGCGCCACGGCCTGCACACCAGCTACACTTGGGGCTGGGTGAGCACGCTTCAACTTGGTGTTTTGCTGGGTCCTCTGAACTGGTTTTGATAATGACCTTTGATGTCCTCCTGGGCTTAAGGCCTTTGGCTTTGTTTCCATTTCACAAGAAAATGTATTGCGTGACCTCTAGGAGGAATAGCTGGCGGCCAGGCTGTTAGTGAGCAGGCAGATAAGCCAGAGCCAGAGCATCGAGGGCAGGCCTTGCGTGTTAGGCCAAGGGGTTTGAACTTGATCTGCTGAGCGGTGGGAACTTGCTGCCAGCTGTTGCATTTCTCTCTCCTGGTTCTGGCCTTGCAGAGCGAACTGTTCCGGGGAGGAGAAAGAACAGAACCTGATAGCCTTTCAATGTCACAGACAAACTCATTATCAAACATTCCAACTTGCGAGGACTGGCTGTGAATTCCTGCTGGCGTCGGGTGGAATGTGGCCAAGTGCAGTAGCAATTTAAAAATGATTAGATACAGCATATAAAATTCTCATGCACACTTAGTTCAGACACAGGTTTCCCCTTTCCTTCATAAAGAGGATCCAGGTCTAAACCAGCTCCTTATCACCCAGCATTCTTTGAACGAATCCTCAGCTTCTGGGTTCAAAATCTACAGTTTGCTTGTTAGAGAGCTTTAGCTTATGAATGGGCTAATATTGAAAGTTTCTTGCCACATCAGAGTTTTACAAGTGCTTCACTGCTGCTTCATGATGCTTAGAAATGTCTGGTTTCTACATAATATTATGCCACATCTTAAATTATTAATGAATTTATATTTTTAAAGATTTTACTTATTTATTTTTAGAGAGAGGGGAAGGGAGAGAAAAAGAAAGGGAGAGAAAAAGAGAGGGAGAAAACCATCAATGTGCGGTTGCCTCTTGTGTGCCCCTAACTGGGGACCTGGCCCGCAACCCAGGCATGTGTCCTCACTGGAAATTGAACCAGTGACCCTTTGGTTCTCTGGCTGACACACAATCCACTGAGTCACACCAGCTAGAGCATATCGTAAACTATTCTTAATGATAAAAGTATTATTGCAAAATTTCTATAATTAATTTTTCCCTAAATCAAAACGTAACTTTTCACTACGTGCTCCTTTGTACTTTCTAAATATTAAACCACCTGACTTAACAACCTAATCAAAATAAATAAGTTTCAAGAAATAGCCCTCCTCCAAAGCCTAGATTTTAATTCACCAAGAGCCGCTGAGGAAAAAAGAGACAAGGTTCAACAAGGAGGTAAAGAGACACGTGCTTTGTTAGACAACGAAGGAAAACGAGCGTCTGCATGGTTTAAAAGCCAGCGACTGTTACCACCGAGCTCAGGACCATCGAGCCAGATCTGGCTGCAAGTACCCTGCACCCTCTCCTCCACACGAGCCACCCTGAGCAGCAACCCCCAGAGCTACGCAAACACCCACGAACCCTACAGAAGCTGCTTGGGAATGGGTTATGAATGCCACCAAGAGGAGTATGACCAGGCAAATGAGTAGCTCTGAAGGAAAAAGCCTAGCATTTCATTCGCTGGGTGTACAAGCACTTCCGGGGCCCTTTCTCCAGCTGTTCCATCTCTTCTTCCTCCTCAATCCGATCTGTATAAATAAAGATCAGAGGATTCCAGGTCTGACCATGTGCCTCCTGGCACGATGCAATAACATGAGTGCATCACAACCTGTAACGCATGTGTGCCAAAACAGTGAAACCTGAATCTGAACACACCTTGGTATCTCTCTCCTGTCTGCAAAGGTACAGGACAAAGAACAATGTTAACCTTGGCGAGCAAGACCGCAGGGCGCAAGCAGCAACATCTAGAAAGGCGCAACACGACAGGACAAGTGAATCCTTTTCTTCTACAAATAAGCTGCAAGGGAAAAAGAAAATAAAAAAGAGGTAGGGAAAGCTTATGAGTACATATTACAGAGATTTAAAGACAAATCAACTCAATGTGGACCTTGTAGGGATTTTAATAAATTAACAATAAAGATAATCAGTGATTATCTGGATATTTTATAAGAAATTGAGTTAAAAAATTTAGGTGTGATAGCTGCTTTTTTTTTTTTTTAGGACTTATGTATTAGAAAATAGAGTAAATATACTCTGAAGCTTTTACAGATAAAATGTTACATTAAGGATCTACTTCCAAACAATCCCCAGCTGGGGGAAGAGATGAACCAAGACTAGCTCTGTACTAGCAACTACTGAAGACAGTCCAGGGCACACGGTTCATTCTCCTATCGTCTCTATATTTTTAAATTATGTTTCAGATTTTCCAGAATTAAAAAATGCATGCATTTTTTAAACTTTAGAAGTTTCTACATTTTTAGCTGTGTTCCCCCATCATTATACCAGGAAGCCTGGCGCCCAGTAAGCCTGTGCCCTTGGGCTGTGCCAGTTGCAAGTGCGTCTCGGCGGGTGCTTCCCTCTCTTCCTCTGTGGACCAGGAACGGTAAGAGGGAGTTGGAGTCAGGTATTTCCCCCCTCCCACTGTTAGTCTGAATGTAAAACCAACGCGACAAGCACTAATCTCTAAACTACTTAGATCTCAACTTTTCCACTTTTGTTAATATAGAGTTACACACTTTATACTGCTGATCAAAGAACGCACAACACTTTGCATTACAAATCAGTATTTTTTTGACACCGTACACACGTCACTTTGACGGCCGGCTCTCAGTGTCCTGGAGAACGCTGTGTTGTTCCCCCGCTCCAGGGCTCCTGGCTGGCCACTATGCTTTGTTTGCATCTACGGTGGCATACGTATCTTTGTAAATTACTTTTTGCTTTTTATTTATGTATTTGTGATACAATCCACTACAGCTGGAGAAATGAGCAAAGAGTTTTAATGTTTAGGGACTGGCAAAATTATCCCGTGAAAGGTCAGTCAGAAAACCCCTTAGGTTTTGTGGGACACAGGGTGTTGGAGGCAACTCAAGTTGGCCACTGTAGCTCGAAAGTAGCCAAACACAGTGTAGCTGTGCTCCAGAAAAAACTTCACTGACAAAAACAGGCTATTAGAATTTTGAAAAAGAACAAAGTCGGAGGACTCACACTTCCTGATTTCAAAACTTACCACAAAGCTATAGTAATCAAAACTGTATGGTACTGGCCTAAGGACAGACATAAAGACCAATGGAAAAAAACTTAAAGCCCAGAAAAAAACTCACGTATATGGTCGAAAGATTTTCAACAAGCATACCAACACCATTCAATAGGAAAAGGACAGTACTTTCAGCAAATGGTGCTGAGAAAACTGGATATCCACATGCCGAAGAATGAAACATTTCCTTAAATGATATACAAAAATTAATTAAAAATGGATCAAAGACCTAAATATAAAACCTAAAACTATAAGACTTGCACAAGAAAACATAGCAGAAAAGCTTCATGACATTGGATCTGGCAATGATTTCTTGGATATGACAGCAAAAGACACAGGCAATAAAAGAAAAAAAAGACAAACTGGACTTCATTAAAATTTTGTGCATCAAAAGATGCTACCAAGGCAGGTGGTGGAGGCGGGAGAGGGTATAGGGCGGATAAAGGGTGATGGAAAAAAAAGCGATGCTCTCAACAGAGTGAAAAGCCAACACAGGGAAAGGGAGAAAATATCGGAGAATCGTATACCTGATGAGGGGTTAACATCTAGACTATATAAAGAACTCCTAAAACTCAACAACAAAAAAACTGACTCCAAATGGGCAAAGGACAGGAAAAGTTATTTCTCCGAAGAAGATGTACAAATGACCAATAAGCACAGGAAACACCATTAATCATTAGGAAAACGTAAATCAAAACTACAATAAATACCACCTCATATCCATTAGAATGGCTCCTATTGTTAAACAAAAAAGTTTTAAGAAAAAGAAAAAAAAGCCCTGGCTGGTGTGGCTCAGTGGATCGGGCGCCAGCCTGCAAACCAAAGGGTCGGTCCCTGGTTCGATTCCTGGTCAGGGCACGGGCCTGGTTTGCAGGCTGGGACCCCAGTTTGGGGGTGTGCGAGAAGCAACCAAACCATGTTTCTCTCCCTCCTTCTCCCTCCCTTCTCCTCTCTCTGAAAATTAATAGATAAGATCTTTAAATATATATAGAGGGATGGGAGGGGAGGGGAGAAAAAATGTGTTAGCAAGGATGTGGAGAAACTGGAACCCTTGAGCGCTACTGATGGGAATGTAAAAGGATGCAGCTGCTGTGGAAAACAGTGTAGAGATGCCTCAAAAATTTAAACATTGAATTATCATATGACCTAGCCCTTCCACTTCTGGGTGCATACTCAAAAGAGCTGAAAGCAGGGTCTCAAAGAAATATTTAAACACCCACATTCATGGCATTATTCACAATAGCTACAGTATGGAGGCAACCCGATGTCCATCAGCAGATGAAAGAATAAGCAAAATATAATATATACATACAATGGAATTTCAGTCAGCCTTAAAAAGAAAGGAAATTCTGACACATGCTACAACATGGATGAGCCTTGAGGACATTACGTTAACTAAAACATGCCGGCCACAGAAAGACAAATACCGTGATCCCACTTGTAGGAGATCCTTAGAGCAGATAAAGTCACAGACAGAACGTGGAGGGTGGCTGCTGAGGGCTGGGGGAGGCGTGAGGGGACTGGCTCTGAAGCGGGCGCGGCGTTTCCGCGAGGGGTGAGGAAAAGGTCCTGGGGAGGGACCGTGGTGACGGTTACACACTAACGTGGGTATGCCTAACGCCACTGAACTGCATCCTTAAAATGACTAAAATAAGAAATCTTACTGTATATATTTTAACACACTCACACAGAGTTGGCTTAGTCAGGACGCTAAGTTAAAGAAGTCAGACACAAAAGGCTACACATTATGTGACCCCACTTACAGAAATGCCCGGGACAGACAGAAGTAGGGTGGTGACGGCAGGGGCTGGGGGCGGGGAAATGAGAGCGACTGCTCGCGGGTAACAGGGCTTCCTTCTGGGGTGACGGAAATGGTCTGAATTAAAGACAGCGGTGATGGCTGCACAAACTTATGAATATACTAAAAATCACTAAATTGTACACTTTAAAATGGTAAATTATATCTCAATAAGAATATTTTTATATATATTGTAAGCGGGCTTGGGGATTCTCCTTCCAGCTAAGATGAAATAGTCCGAGGCAAACCAATGCTCACACTAAAAACATCTAGAAATAGGTTATCAAGTTTAAAGAAAAAACAAGCCACAAACAACAACAACAAAAGCCTTTTGAAGGCACTGGAACGGCTGCTGAGATGGCCAGCAGCTGAGGGGACAGGGCGCCAGCGAAGGGGAAATGCGGACGAGGTGAGCCGGCACCCCACAGCCGTCATCTCCCTGTTTTGCCAAGTCTGGGTGCTAAAGCAGGAAGCTGAGAATCTAAGTCACCCAAACAGAGAGCTATTCCTAAGAGACAAAGAAACCAAAAGAACTTTGGCTAATTTTGTGGCTAGAATTTTGTAGACAAAAACTGAAGACATAAGGAGCCAAGGTCCTGGTTGGGGGAAGGGCAGAACTGAGCCAAACACTCAGGCTCATTTTCTGTGCAAGTCATTTGCTTCACTCTGAAGCCGAGTGAGCAGAGAGTGGGGCTAAGAAGCCATGCAGGAAGCCACCGAAGGGCAGAGCAGACAGTTCTGCAGCCTCAAGGTGCAGAGAAAACAAGAGCTAGCATTTAGGACCCACCAGAGCACATGGGCCTCATGAAGGCCGTGGCTCTCAGTCCGAGCCTGTGGGATGGTCGCACCTAGAAGCAGCCGTGTGCCAGAAGGAGAAAAGGCCTAGAAACCACGATCCAGCTTTTATTCATCTCTTTCCCACTGGATGAAGGTGATCAGCCCCACTACACCTGCCTAGAAGACAAAAGGAAAAACGCTCTCTAAAGATATCATCCACAGTCTCTAAAAATTTTTATATATAATACCCAGGAGTCAAGGAAAAATGACCAGGTGTGCCAGGAAACACCACCAAACGATCAGAAACTAAGAGGGATAGGCAGACAATAGAACCAGAATTACTGGTGACCCAGATGCTACAAACAAACAAAAAAAACAACCTGATAAAAATGTGCAAGAAAACAGAAAGAAATGGAGAAAATTAGAGATGAAGAACGTCACCAGGTAATCACACTATACAAAACCAAGGGAAGTTGTAGAAACAAAATATATAATAACTGGAATCTAGAAACTCTGTGAATGGCCAGGTAGGATAAACACAAAGAAAACTACCCCTAGGGAGATAATAGCAAAACTGTTGAAAACTGAAAGCAAAGAGAAAACCATACATGCCACCATGAGTGGATAGGCCGCATCTTCAAAGGGGCAACAGCAAAAATGACAACGAATTTTTGAGACATAAAGGGCACTTAGAAGACAGTGGAAAATCTTCTGAGTGTTGAAAGACTATAATCGGCAACCTAGAATTTTACATCAGCCAATATGTCCTTCAAAAATGAGGGCAAAATGAAGACATTTCAGACAAACAAAAATACAGAATTAAATTTGTTGCCAAGATATGTACACAAAAATAAATACCAAAGAAAGTTCTTCAGACAGAAAGAAAATTACCTCAGACAAAAAAAGTGGAGAAATGAAAAGTGACAGTATGCGTGGAATATATACATGAACATTGACTATAGAAAAAAACAGTATTTAATAGTATTTAAAATATGTAAAATTAAAATGCATAAAAACAATAACAAAAGGCAGGAAAGAAGTAAATAGACTCAAAGTGCTTTAAAGTCCTAATACAGTCAGGGAAGTAATAAAAGCAATAATTTATATTAGACAAGAATGCATACTGTTATCTAGGATAACTACTAAAAGTATACTAAAAGATTGTATAACAAGCCAGTAGAATCATTAAAAAAAAAACAACAAACACAAAACTTGATTCATCTAAAAGAAGAACAAGAAGAAAGATGAGATGGAAAATAAATAGAATAGTAAGGTGATAAGTTTTGAAACTACTCAGTAATTACATTAAATATAAATGGACTAAAAAGACTGGATAAAGAAACAAAACCCAATTATGTGGAGTGGGCAAGTTAACACAACTTAAATAAGAGTTAAAAAAAGCTAAAAGTAGAGAAGAAGCACTAACAACCACTAAATGAAAACTAGTGTCTATATACTAATTCAGGTGAAGAAAACATCAGGGCAAGAAGCATTGCTAGAAACAAAAAGGGGCGTTTCATGATGACAAAGGGGTCACTCTACAAAGAGGACAAAGCAGCACCAGATCTATATGCACACAGTACCTGAGCTTCGAGTTATACTGAACCTGACAAAACTATCGGAGAAATACACAAATTTACAATCCCAGAGCGAAACAAACTTACCTCTTTCAATAACTAATAAAGCCAACAGACAAAAAACAGAACAAAACAGTAAGGCTATATTAAGAACTGAGTGAAATAATTAACAGATCTGAACTAACATATTTAGAATACTTCCCTCAACAATGGCAAAACACATTACTTTCAGCCTCTCCTGCATCATTTATCAAAACTGCCCATATACTGGACCATAAAGCAAACCTCAACAAATTTCAAGCAGTTGAAATCATTCCAAGTATGTATGTAACCAGAATGGAATTAAACTAGAAATAAAAAACAAAAAGATAACTAGAAAATTCCCAACTATATCTATAGACCTCTGAATAATCCATACACTTCTAAATGATTCCTAAGTCCAAAAAAGAATTAGTAATGGAAATTAGAACATAATTATATAGCATTATAGACATTTGAGGAATGAATTTCCACTTCTGACCATGAGAGAGAAACTGGTTCTGAAATAGCCACCTGAGATGATTAAACAAAAAAATCGTTGCACACTTTCTGACTCTTCTCTCGTAACAAGAGCGGCGGCCCCCTCTCTTTGGGTCTAGGTGGACTTATGACTGATTAAGCCAAGACTGGAACAGAAGTGACACCAGGTGACCTCTGAGACTAGATCATAGAAGTCAGTGCAAAATCTCCCTTGCGACCTGTAACACCGCATTCTGAACCCCCAGGCACCACATGCAAAGTCCGACTGGCCCGCAGCCGCCGCGCCAGAGACGCAGGCCCACGGAGTGCGTGCCGGGCCCGCCCGAAGATAGAGCCGGCTGAGCCCCCCACCAACCAGCGCCACCGTCAGCCCGGTGCGGGCGCGGAGGTCTAGCCCGCTCGACTTGAGATGACTGCGCCTGCGCGAGAGATCCCACCGGAAAGCCGCCAGCCACTGTCTTCCAAAACCCTCGGATCACAAAATCACGAGCAAATACGACCATTTCAGCCGGTAAGTTTTGGGATCATCTGTTATGCAGTGATAGAACTGGAATGCTCTGCCTCTGTAAACAATGATAAAATTGGACAAAATACTGGAGGAACGCACTTTCAGGCAGCATCAGACAGGCAGTACGGAATGGCAAACGCTGACAAGCGGGGACACGCCTGAGAGAGGCGGCAACCACCCAGCCCTCTGCCAGGGGTGGCTTCCTACCGCCGCGCCAACACCTGGAGTCCACGCAAAGCACCGCCAGGCTGAGGCGGCGAAGAACAGGGCTCCAGGCAGCTTCAGTGGCTGCAATTTTGTAGAAGAGAATTGTACAAAGATGGCGGGGGGGGGCGGTGTAGGGAGGGGGCAGATGCCCACGAGAAGGGCTCTCCGAGCCCAGGTGGAGCTGTACGCGCACAGGGCCTGATCGCTGTGGGCTGCTAACCAGATCACAGCTGCTACTGGCTGAGCGCAGAAGGGCGCCGTCTACAGCGCCAGGGGAGGTGCAGGGCGAGGGGCATCTGGGAGTTCCAGAGCTGCCGGAGTGGAACGCTTTCCTTAACATACTATCTCCCTCAATAAATTCAATTGGCCCTGGCCAGTGTGGCTCCGTTGGTTGGAGCATCGTCCCATAGACCGAACTGTCGCTGGTTCAATTCCCGGTCAGGGCACAGACCTGGGTTGCCAGTTTGGTCCCCGGTCTGGGCGTGTGTGAGAGGCAACTGATCAATGTTTCTTTCTCACAAGGATGTTTCCCATCCTCCCTTTCCCCCTCTCTAAAATCAATAAGCATATCCTCAGATGAAGATAAAAAATAAATTCAATTTAAACAATCTTATTAACTGCCCGACCATCCAGCTGAGATAATGAAGGCAGTCCCCAGGAATAAGAGCCACACTCCAGAGCAAGGGCTGTACTAGATCCTCCCTAACAAGGCGTAAGACCAAGCACTGGCACGACCAGCAGGGAGGCAGAATTTAGAGGTTGAGCGCTGCCAAATTAGATTTGGAAAACATCTTGGGCTTTTTACAGTTTACTACTATAAAAACGCATAAAACCAAGGCCCTCCTAGTTCAAGGTGCTCAAAGGTAATTGAACTCTTTGCTAAAATTAGAATGAACACTCTTCAGGGGGTAGATAACAGAATACAGAATCTCTACAATGCACAAAGACCATTATTTAATAAAAAATCTTGCCCTGGCTGGTGTGGCTCAGTGGATTCAGTGCTGACCTGAGAACCAAAGGGTCACTGGTTCGCTGCCCAGTCAGGGCACCTGCCTGGGTGGCAGGCCAGATCCCCAGTAGGGGACACGAGAGAGGCAACCACTCATTGAGGTTTCTCTCCCTCTCTTTCTCCCTCTCTTCACTTCTCTAAAATAAATAAAATCTTTTTGAAAAAATCTCCAGATATGCAAAGAAACAGGAAAATGTGATCCATAGTCAAGAAATAGACAATCAAGAGAAACCTAGACAGCCAAGGTGTTAGTCTGTCAGCCATGCCCTTCCTGGATAGCTTAGCCATCGTAACCAACCATGAGAAATAACAAAATAAATGTTATGGTTTTAAATCAGTAAGTTTAGGGGGAGACTTATAACAAAATAGTAATTGAAACAGAAACTTGGTATCTGAGGTGCTGCCACAATAAAAAAAAATAAATAAAAATAAACCATGGCTTGTGTTTGGGATCAAGTGGTGAGCGGAAGCTGGAAGGGCCATGAGGAGGCTGGTAGAATTCCAGAAACATCTCCATGCCTAGCAGTCACTGCACATCACGAAAGGGAACCCCCACTGCCCTGGGGCCAGAAGTTACAGCAAGAGACAAGTTCTATCTGGAAACAGCTGTAGCTAATCTAAGAGCAACATGCAACCCAAGGCATCTGGTGACTGGCACCCGGTGACCTTCGGCCAGCATCCTATAGGGAGAGCCTTTCCTTGCAAACTCTGCCAAAGGCCTCAAGTGACAACAGGCTGGCACTCTGTCCTCCAGAGATCCCCTCCCAATCTTACCTCCAAGAGTTTCTCATCTCTCTAGTAAATATTTTTTCAAAGGAATGGTCTGGGGATCTGAATGGGAAAACAGAAGTAATGGAATGTTTTCCTGTTCCCCAAAGTACAAGTAATCCAAACATGGGAGAAATAAAAATAGAACTAGAGACTCCAGCAAATTATTCCTGGAAACCTCAGAATCACTGAAGGACCAGTGCTTCCCCCACCTGCCATTCAGCACCACAGGAAACAGAGTGGCTCTGGATGCCACGGCAGCTTGACATCCTGCAGCCAGAGATGGTCAGGCATGGCGTGGGTTCGGGCCATGCCAGCCTGTGTTGGATTTCCCACTCTCCTTCGGGTCTCCGATGGGCAGCCTTTTGCAAGAAGGCTAGCAAGCATTCTCCTGGCATTCCCAGTGAGCCTGAGAGCTGAGAGTTAGAGGGGCGTACAGGACCTCTCATCCCCAGAGCGGAGATTTTGCTCTGATATCTAGGCCTTTACCACAGTGCTATAGTGTCTCCCTAACCCAGAGCGGAGATTTTAAAAAGAGAATGAAGAGAATAAGCCCTTTTGCTGCCTTGGGTGATTATGGTCCCGCCCCCCCCCCCCGCCCCCCGGAGCTCAGGCAGGTAAAGCCCCACGTTGCTGTTCCAGTCACCCCTCTCTCCGTCCGGGAAATCCCCTTTAAAGGATGGCAGAGGCCAGACTCACGTACAAAGTTTCCATGATATGCACACTCCACGGGGGTGTCCATAATAAGCAAAAGGACACCAGGAGGATAAAGAGAACACAAACCACTCATTCCGCCTCTTTCCTTTGAGAGGGGACTTGCGTACACACACTAAGGTGATAAGCCTCCAAATTCGTAACTCTTGTGCCTGTTAACCCGAGAGTAAAAGACAGTAAAACTGGTCCTAAAGCCAAACAAAACGTGCCAGCAACCTCAGGGGAGGGAGCAGAGCAACAGAGCTCAGTTTACTTTTCCATTCTACTGATGAACACTGCAGCACTGATGCCACAAACCACACAAAAAATAGCGCCACAAAAATTCCCATAAGGACTCAGCCGTTGAGAAAGGGCTATGAACAGAGACTGGGGTGTTGGAAGCAGAGCACTAGACTCAGCAGCAGGCACCACCCTGGGAAGTGAGAGAATACTGCAGTGCATACCATCTTCCCTAAGTGCACGTATAAACAACTGAGACATTTAAACGACCCCTTCAGACTCTGGGTGATGTCAGGAACTTCTGGTCTGAAAGCAGAGACCAGGACAGATTGAGGAGCAGAGGCCGTGGAGGGCAGGGCTCAGGTACCAGTTCCCGAACCCCAGCCTAAAGACGCACCGTTTCATCTGTCAACTGTAATTGAAAAACAGTTTTTAAAGAGGGAGCATCATTTAAAGTCACGTCTTGGCTAAACAATAAACTAGTGAACGCCACAGACCTTCTGAACTACTGTCTCATTAGCTGAAGCTTTGAACCTCAACTCTGCAGGCAAAAAGCTGGAGTGCAAACTCGGCTCAGAGGGAGGCAGGTAAAGCCCTTTCTGACGGGCCATGATAAAAGTAAAGCAGCAAGCCTCCTCCTCGGAGCCAGAGAGAATCTAAAGGAAGTAGGAAGCTTTGCCTCCTGGTGGGCGAAAAGAAAGGAACAATGAAAAGAGTGGCTAGAAGAGAAGTAATGAGGGTGAAAAGGGGTCTAATAAATCTGTAAGCTCACAGGGCAATCTGAGATCTGATCGTGAGTCCCTAACTGGGCAGTCAGGTCCCTGCGGCAGTCAGGTCCCGGGCCTGTGGAAGGTTTGCCTTCAGCCCTTCCTAGCCCCCTTCCTGTGCAGGGAGGGTACAGTGCCTTTGTGAGGTCTGTATTCCCATCTGTATTCCCCTCATAGAGATTTCCCTGCCTTGCTTTCCCTCACCTCCACACAATCTTACGTTCCCTCCTTAATTCCAAATCCATAAAAGAAACTGCAAAACTGTCATTCCCTGGAGTATTTGAGATCTTGCTTCCAGACATGTCCACCTGGCTCAAATAAACTCTAGTAAACTCTTGCAAAATTTTCCTACAGGTGTGGGTGTTTCTAATGTCAACAGTACTGAGGACAAGGGGAGCAGGAAATGGAGACAGAGAGTTAAAGCAGTTTACGGCCATCTAGTCAATTGCAAGATCCTGCCTTCCCTAACCGAGGACACTTAAGAGTAAACGGTTTGGACTGGGCCAGCTTGCTCAGTTGGTTAGAGCACTGCACCCAAGCGCCAAGGTTGGGAGCTAATCTCTGAGCAGACAAGAATCAACCAATGAATGCATACTAAGTGGAACAACAACAACAACAGTAATAAAAGGGTAAATAGTGTACATTTTTCCTCCCCAGCCAGAGGTGAATAGCTTAAATCATCTACTCAGAGAGACAGATAACAAAACTCCAATTAGCGCCATTCGTGCCAACCACAACCAAGGATGGATAAAGTTAAAGGAATAAATCTCATTTTGGTGCATGAGCATAAAACTGATGAGTATTCTATTGCAATCTTCCCCAGTGAAGTCCCCTGAACCCCCAGCCTTTAAAACCCTCCAGACAATGGACCCTATGTGCCCACCCTCCCAGGAGCCCGCAGGCACCTTCCCCTTCCCCCTTGCTGCCCTCCCCCCCGCCCCCGGCACAGGCCTGCATCTCCTAAACTCTAAGGGACTCCATGAGACTTGAAGCCAGGGCGCAGTGGGCAGCCACAGCTCACCCCGGGCTAAGCCCCTGAACCTGTCCCGAAGGCCCCTTTCCTCTGACCGTCGGGTGAGCAGACAGCAGCCCTGCCTGAGCTCGCTCCTTTCCGATGTTGTTTGCAGAGACAAAGCCACCCTGCCTAGCTGCTCTCCTGGTGCTGCTCCCGCTAGGCCCTTCCCCATTTCACTCTCCCCAGCTCTAACAGACACCGTGAAACCTCTCCTGCACGAAGTGAAGAAGAACCCACGCACCGCTGGCCCCAGGCTGACCCGCGCCAGTAGTGGTACCGCTGTCTCTAAGCTGGAAGGGCGGTCAGCAGTGGCTCTGCCAGGACAGGGTGCTCCAGGGTCGCTGTTCTCCAGACCCCCACACACGAAACTGTGCTGGGTCACCACCAAGGGAAAACCCTCCCTCCTCTTTGCCTTCCCCCTCCTCGGGTTCAATCACGGGTTCTATGGCTGAAGGAAGTCACCGAACACCGCCCTCTGCTTCTCCCCAAACCACTGTATTCCTCGGCCCGGACCCCTGCGCCAGCCTGCACAGGGCCCTGGCCGCCCCTTGCTCCCGCCGCACCACACTGCAGAGAGGGGGAGCTCTCCATCCACCCGGGATCTTTCAAAACACTTTAGACCTGACCCTCCTGCCCTGAAGATAAAGTCTAAATAAAATGCTTAAGCCTCTTCTGACAGCTCGCCTCCAGCCTCCTCTGCCCACCAAGTGCCTCCTGCTGACCCCTCTACCCACACGCCCCCGCTCCACAGCTCCAGCCGCAAAAGCACAGACACTCCCAGGGTCTCTGGCCCAGGCGGAGGTTGTGTCCCTCCTTCCCCATCCCCTCATCTAACAGTTGCTGGGTCAGGTTCTAACGACTTAATTCTAACTCATACCCTCTTTCAAGTCTCTGCTTCAAGGCGAGCCTCCAGAAAGCCTCTCTAGGTCTTTTCCTTTGTATTTGGGCGTGTGCCCCACATGAAGAGCCTCGGTGCCTGTCCCTGCAGCGGCAGAGAGAAAGCTCATTGATGCTGCTGCTACGGCGGCCCCTCCTGGCGAGCTCTTTGGGGAACTCCCTCCAAACCCAGCACACCGGGCTTCTGTGTTCTAAACTGGACCAAAGGCCCCGTGAAGACTTCAGAAGGGGAGTCAGAAAAAACTTCAAGACCTCCCCTTCAGGAAGGGGGGCTGGGCAACTCCGAGGCCAGGGCAGGCGCAGCACCAGTTCTGTGGGGAGCCCTGCACACCGGGAGCCTGTTTCACCCCCAGCCGCTGCCAGGCGTCCGACAACTGTTCTGGGGCTAGCTCTGCTCCCAGAGGGTCTGGGCCCAGTCTGCCAGTGCTCCTTATCCTCCAGGGAGTTACTGGCATTGCAGACATTAACTCATTTAGGCCTCAAAACAGCCCTGCTAAGTTGATGGCACTATAATGATCCCCAGTGTGTGGATGGGGAAATGGCCTCACAAAGCTCCAAGTAGTGAAGGTAGGACTTGAATCCTGTGAACCAGGTGGCTGATCTGGCTCCAGAGTTCAGGCTCGCAGACGCCATGCTGCAGGGTCGCTCCCGGGCACTCCTCTGCCCCCGTTCTCTAGAAGGTCATGTGGGAAAAAACAGCGCGGAGACCAAGTACTCTGCCTTGGCTTACAACAAAGGCTACAGCAAAAGTGAAGTGCAGAGTGCTGGGTCCAACAGCAATCGTACCGGGGGAAGAGGGAATGAAGCTTGACCCCGGTCTCACGCCATACACAATCAACTCCTGCCCTGGCCAGGCAGCTCAGCTGGGCAGAGCGTCGGCCCGATACACCCAGGTTGTGGGGCTCATCTCAGGTCAGGGCACATGCAAGAAGTGACCGCTGAATTCACAGCTATGTGAGATGCACAACAAATGGGCATTTCTCTCCCCCCACCTCCCATCTTTCCCTAAAATCAAGTTTTAAAAAAAAATCAATTCCAGATGGATCATAGACTGAAGTGAAGATAAAACATTAAAGTTTCTAGAAGATAATAGAATAGCTTCCTGACCTGGGGTGGGGAGCCAAAAATTTCTTAAATAAGGTATAAAAAGCACTAAACATAAAGGGAAAAATGATAAATTTGATTTCACTGAAATCTATTTATCAAAAATACAATTAAAAAAACCCATAAAACTGCAAAAAAAAAAAAGTCCCACAATTAAGGGGTGAAAAATCAAGCAATAAAGAACAAAAAGACAGACGTGTGTGAGTGTATCTAACAAAAGACTCATATTCAGATATAAAGAATCACTGTAAAGCAATAATAAATGGGAAGAAGAACATAAAAAAGTCAAAAAATATATTCAGGCACTTCACAAAAGTACCAATGGTCATCAAAGCACATATAAAAGGACTCAGCACCTTATGTAATTGGGAAACGCAAACTGCTCCCACGATCAGAAGCTCCCGCTCTGTGGATTATTGGAAATGTGTGTTAAAGCACGTACAGAGTCACTCGGAATAACTAAATCAACATATGACATGCTTTTCTGATGCAAATTTACAAAACAATGGTCTGTCCCCAGCATATTTCTGTCCTCTTTGCCTCTAAGCCTGACACACAGAAAAGAAGGACAGAAACTGGTATCGAAATTGGCACAACTGAATTCTTAACAAGGCTATTCTGAAAAAGCAGTCCAGCCCTCACAGTGCCCAAGCAAATGAATGAAGCCCCCTTCCAAGTCCCAGGACCTGAGAGCTTAGCCCCGCCCACCTCCTCCCAGGTTACTCTGTGGTTGGCTCTCTGTGCTCCAGCCATCAAGGCCTCTGCCTTTCTTAAACAAGCAAATCAGTTTCTGCCCCAGGGCCTTTGCCCTGGCTGTCTGCCTAGAACACTTTACCCCTGAGTCTTTACATTGCAAGCAAAGAGGACTAGTAGAGTGAGACAGAGGAAAAGCAAAAAGCAGACTTCCTATAGGAGAGTCAGAGACAGGACGGAGAAAGACCCGCTGTCCTTACCCGGCAGTCCAAGGTGGCCGGGGCCAACCTGAGGCCGAAGTGGACATCAAGGAGGCTTTCTGTCAACACCATGGCTGTGAAGCAGGTTACAAAGGGGACCAAGCATGCCACACACCTACCTGCAATTCCAGCATCCTCACCTCCTGATATGTGACAGAAGATAGGCAAGAATAGAATGAAAAAGAGAAGGCCTGTGTGTTCTAAAAAAGATGTGCCCACCAAGCCAGGCTGTGTCTCAGTCTGTTTAACTAACTTAAACTATGGCTTCTCAGGCTTTTTCACTGGGGGGTCCTAAACGCCCAGCCAGAGGCCGGACCTGAAGCTGAGCTAGAAGGAAATGCTGAGCCAGAAAATCCACTGCCTAAGGAAAGCAGTTCCAGAGGCCCCAGGTTTTGAACCTCTACCTCTAATGACAGACCCCGAAGGTCAAAGGTGCTGATGCCCTACTTTGTCCATTCCAAAAGAATAGAGGAAGCCCAGCACAGACATCAAGAGGAAAACAAACAAACAAACAAACAAACCCAAGGAACGAAAAACCAAAACCAAAACTTTTCACAGTGTGCCATGGCTCCCCTAACCTGTTACAAAAATAAAATAGTCTTCATCCCCCCCTTTATTTTAAAGTCAAAGTCATGGTGCTATTCCCCAGTAGCCAAACCCTCCCCGCTCTATCATAGCCAGTTCTCAGACTAATATCCTACCAGTCAACATTCAAAAATCAAGGGGAGACAACACCCCAATCTAAAGTAGCAGAGCCAGAAGTATCTTTATCTCGCCCATCCACTCCCTATCCTATTCTTCCCACCTTGGCAAAGGTTTCCTCACCCTCTCAGGCTTTACCTACCTCCCGCCTTCAACCTGCCCCACATATCCAATAAGTCACCAAGTCCTATAAAGATAATCAAGTAGGAGAAAGTGTGTCAAAGTGCTTGTGAAGAGACAGAGCTAGTATTTAGAAGGAAATGTATAGTTTTAATTGCGTATATTGGGAGGAAGCCTAAAATGAGCTAATAAGCACATTCTAAAATGAGCTAAGGTAATACAAAATAAACCCGAAAGAGCTAGAAAGAGGAATATTGTAAAGTAGACATTACAAAGAAAACAAAAATAGAGGGGATCGGCAAAGCCAAAGGACAGGTCTTTAAGGTTAAAAGATTGTTCTGACATTTCTGTAAACTATGATGAGGCAATATAAAAGCGAGCTATTGTTATCCACTAGAGGAAACTTCAAATAAAAAGCCTTGAAGTAATAGCTTCCTTCTGGAAAGGGCTACTCAAGCTCAGCGCTACTGACATTCTAGGCTGGGTAACTGTAAGCAGGAGGGGTTTTCCCACGCACTGCAGGATGTTTCGCAGTGTCCCTGGCTGGTCTCCACCCACAAGGTGCCAGGAGCATCACCCCCCTACCCCCAGGAGCCCTGATAACTGAAAGTGTTTTCAGACATTGTAAACTGTCCCCTGGGACGCAAAATCATCCCTGATTCAGAGCCCCTGCTTGAAGAAAACAGAAGGGCCACTTCACAGTCTACCAACTAGGACTGGATTATTCATGGCTATTCCTAATTTAAGAGTAGCTGGCTAGTCTCTCCTCTTGCTTCTTCTGCCCTAGGCCCTTCCTGCTTCACTGTCCCCATCTTTAGTGAATGTGGAAGGGAGGGAGGGAGGGAGAGGAGCTGGCTGCTCTGCCTACGAGGGCTGTGGGACGACCAGCAGGCCGAGGCAGCAAGGGCGGCTAGACAGGTCACCTCAGGTGCTTCGGCAAAGGGGCACAGAGTGTTCAAGGCGAGGGGACCAGAAAAGCTGCAAGAGCTAAGACCGGGGCAGAGCTGCCACAAGTCATGGAAGGACCAGTTATGTTGGAGAGGGGGCAGTGCATAGCTCTAACACTATAGTGAAACTTAAAAATGGCCCTTGAATCAGACTCCAAAAGTTAAATATCCTAGCAGAGCAAGGGAAGGAGACAGTACCCATGGAACAATTTTTGTCACACTGCACTTCATAGGCAATGAAAAGAAATCATTTGAAATTTTTAAAAAATTATATTCCCTGAGAATTGTATAAATATTCTTTCTGAAACATTCCAGTGGCACAGCTGCACTGTTCTGAGACAAATCACAATTAAATCCTCACCACTTCTAAATAAATAATAGTAAAGTCCCCAGAAGCATATAATTTTTGAAACATTAAGAACCTGACAAAGAGAAAAACATTCGAAGAAACCAAGAGGGAAGAAAACAAGATATAAATATATCTGTCTAGAAAAAGTCCAGGCATTGTTAATATGAGAACCATGTGCGTGACATCAATATCACCAGGCAGCCGAGGACAGCACACTGGACTATGCATTCGTGAACAATGACGACTTCACTGTACTAGTCAGTGGGGGCAGTAGATCCTGTTGAGTGAGCCTGTGTACTGTGTGGCCGTCGTATTCAAAATGACTGAGCGAGTAGAGCAACAAATCTGTATCACATTTTGCACTGAACTTGAACATTCCTCTGAGGAAACTATGTGGATGATTCAGAGGCCGCAGCTGAGGGCAACTGGTGACCGGCAGCTTCCTCACAACAACGCACCCACTCACGCATCACGTCTCAGAGTTTTTCGGCGAAACATCCAATCACCCAGGTGAATCAGTCCCCGCACAGCCCAGATTTGATGCCCTGTGCCTTCCAGCTTTTCCCAAAGCTAAAATCCCCTTTGAGAGGGAAGAGATTTCGGACTGTCATTGAGATTCAGGAAAATACGACGGGGCAGCTGATGGTGATTGGGCTATGAGAGATCCTAAGGTGCCTACTTTGAAGGGGACTGAAGCGTCATTGTCCTATGTACAATATTTCTTGTATCTTCTTCAGTAAATATCTCTCTTTTTCATATCACATGACTGGGTTTCTGGATGGATATATACCCATTATACTCACCAGCAGCACCTAAAATCCAACCTAAACTTGACAAGAGTTCTAGGGGTATGTGAAAATATACCTCTTAGAACCTAGATGATAAAAAGCAGAAAGCGATACAAAGTGACTCAGATACCTAGGGACTCTAACGCCATCTCGGGAACTATGTGAGCCAAGCAGGGGAGCCTAATAGTGCCCCTCCCATCGCCATCTCCCCTTATTTCTACTCGTTCTACTGCACAGGAGAGAAGCACAGAAGCAGTTGGGGGGAAACTCCAGCTAAGCCAGCAGTGCGCAGCGAATGACGCTGTTAAGGGGAAAAAAGAGAAACAGTGAAATGGTAATTTCCTGCCAGAGAGGATGTGGAAGCGGGGAGAGACTTCTAGAGAGTCTAAATGAGGGAAGACCGATCCCGAGCCATATGGCAGCTGCTAGGAGGAAGGAGAACTGAGAACAGTCGCATCGGTGAGGGGCGAGGACGGATGTTCATTCTGCTGGAGCCTGGAGAACGGCAGGCGCTCACTCTCCTGGGCTCCTTCAGAGCTAAGCAGTGGCGCCCTAATGAGAAGTGCCATCCCACGAGAGCGGTCTGTCAGGAAGAGCCAAGGCCTCTCTTCACCCACAGGAAGCTCACGATTACATCCCATGCCGTGAAGGACGGTAACTGAGAAGCCCTGGGCCTGGCCAGAGGACCTCACAGGAGACTGAAAACGAAGGAAAAGAAAAAATCTAGCGCCACTTCAGCAAGTTGGGGCAAAGGAAGGGGTGAGCCGCGCAAACCAAACAGGCGTGCAGAGGGGGCCGAGTAGCCACGGAGGCGCAGTTCTCCCCAGTAGGGGCGACCCACAGCCACGGGACGTGACAGGGAGGCACAGCAGCACGGCAGGAGCCGCAGGGGGCCTTCTGGGGTCCTGAGCCCATCTGAGAATTCCTCCCCGGGCAATCCCCTCACGTCTACGCACGGAGAACTGCGTGCACGTTCAGGAAACGCACAGGCCAACCCCTGGTACCCCCCATGCCTACCACCTCACAGGTCCATGACCCTGGACCGAAAAGTGTGGTCCCAGTGGCCACGGACTCCTCCAGGACTTGGGCAGGCGTGCTCCACTCTCAGATCTTGGGGTCTTGAGTCTGCATGTTTGTGAAAGAGGTAAATAAATGCTAAGGGCCTTCCCAGCACTAAAGCGCGGCTTATACAGAACAATCCATTTCCAAAGAAGGAGCATGAGTTCACTGTTGTTGTGTTTCCAGTCTGTCTCCTCACGATGGATGACCTCAGAAGCCTGGAAACACCATGCTCAGCCGCAGACATTCCCTTAGAAGGAAAGATAAGGCGACCTCTGCCACCCACTAGAGCCACTCACCGTCCAGCAGGTCTTCCTCGTCATCCCTGCTGTGCTCCTCCACTGCCACCTCCTCCTCCTCCTCCTCCTCTTCCGCATCCTCCAGCTCCACGTCCGGGTCCAGGTCTGGATCGCTCCCTGAGGCGGATTCGTCTGACATGGCTCCCAGAGGCCCTCAGGGGGCATTACCGACTCATGGTCCACTACAGGGTCCTGGGAAGAGGACAAGAGGCAGCTGAGTCACCAAGCGCTTCACTAAGGAGCATGGTTCTTTCAAAGAGACAGGGCCACGGGGGAATTCCCTGGAGCCTAAGTAGAGAAGGCTACCGAACCTCATTCCAGCCTTCCCCACAGGGGCGCTGGCCCCGGACTACGTTCTGGTGACTCTGTCCACCTCGGAAGCCCCACTGAGTCCTTCCTTTGTGCATAAGCTTCCCTTGAGCATCGGCTCCCTCTATCTGTACATGCCTACACACGCGCGCGCGCATGCCGCTACATGAGCACAGGCACGAGGCGAGGTGCGGGTACACAGTATGAAGCAGAACAAAGCATGCTGGGCAGTGCTGGAGAGTGGCGTGTGCCAGAAGGGGCTGCTATTCTACATGCGGGCGGGCGGACAAGTTAGCTCTGAACAGAAGCTGGAGGGAAAGTGCTCCAAGCAGAGGGGCAGCAAGAGCCGGGCCCTGGAGGGGCCACCGGGAGTGCTCAGGAAACAGCGAGTGGGGCCTGCCCGGACAGGCCAGGGGCCTGCCTGCGAGCTCCAAGACAGTGCCCGCTCCAGCCCCCTGAAAGAAGCGCTTCCCGCGGGCCGTTGGCTGTTTACCACACGGTCACTCCTCCGAGGCACGAAGTGCACGGGGGCCTCGGGCCCCCCATGGCTGCGGGTACCCCTGTGCCCATCTCCACTCTCAGGCTCTGTTCTACCTCTTGGCCTGGTTCCAGCTCCTCTTCTCCCAAAAAGCCTTTGCCAACAGCCCCACCCTTCTGGGGTCGCAGGCCCTCTTCTGAGCTCCATGAGCCGTGCTGGCCATGGGGACCTCCACTGGAGGCTTCATCTGGGCTCCCTGGCCAAGCGGTTTGCTTCTTTGGTTTCTTACCTCCTGGTCCAAGAGTAAACCCCTAAGGGCATGATTTAGCTGGAGCCAGAGGCATGTCCTACTCAGATCATTCCTTCCTTCCGTCACATTCACTCACTCACTCGCCAGCCTGCTCTAGAATGTTTCCTGTGCACAGGCATTGCGCATGACTGTCGTCTGTCTCTCCGCTTTACTGTTAGTGTAAAGGTCATTTCTTCTTTAGGGGGGAAAAACAGGATAAAAAAGAAAGCTAGATGACCCTGGCTATGTAGTTCAGCCGATTAGAGTGCTGTCCCCATACACCGAGGCTGTAGGTTTGATTCCCCAGTCCGGACACATACAGGAATCAACCAATAAATGCATAAACAAGTGAAGCAACAAATCAATGTCTCCCCCCACCTAAAACCAATCAATAAATAAAAACTTTAAAAAACCTAGGTGGATTGCTCTGTGATAAAGCAAATACAGCAAAATGTTAACATTAACATAAAGATTTACTGACCAGTTTTTTAATTTTTCCATAGATTTCAAATTTTTCATAATAAAATGTGGTAGGAACACAAGGAAATAATCTTTTACAAGACAAACTGCTGCAGACAACCACATCAACAGCAAGGCCATCCTAATATTCCTCCCATTTTCCAAAATAAAAACTGAAACACAAGTCTCTAATTAGTCAACACAAAACACTATTTCAGAATTGAAATCTCTTATTAAGATGCAGACACAATTTGAGACAGAACTTCTATAACACGTCCTGAACAGAAAGAGAAACAAAGCGAGGCAAGCTGGCCCCTCGGGAGTTCTGGAAAGCTGGAACTGACGTTTAAGGCGCTCCGCTTAGGGCCACCGGGACCGTGAGCGTGTGGGCCCCGACGGGCCAGTACTGGGCCTCTCAAAACAACTAAAGCAAGTAACAGCTGTGAAGTGATTTAGTAATAAAATTTAACTTTTTATCTTTATTATCACACTTCCAAAAACCTATAAAGGGCACTGAGAACAGGGAAAAGAGGTGACCCACAAGTACACACTAATATGACTCACGTTGAGCTGCCACTCACTGGTGACAAAGCAGATTTCAAACCTCTGAAGTAACGACTTGTGTTCTTAGTTCATTAGGTTTAGAAAGGAAGTAGTAAATTACTTAGAAATCAGCAGCTTTGAAAGGGAATTTTTTTCCTGAATGTGAGTATGATAACTCATCAGTAACTACTCTGTAAATCGGTTTTGTAATCGGCATCACCCCTGCTCACCCGAGGCTGCTTTGGGGTGGGTATTTTGCTTACAGTGTGCTTGGCTGGTTATGGAGTGGCTTTTGGAAGACAGTTTTAATTAGCAAGTACCTTCGGGTAATCGGAATGCCTGTCATTTTAGAGAAGATACTATGTCACAGAGGAAGAATGTCAATCACCTTGAGTTGAGTGGTCATAAGGAAAAGCCTCCTGTAAACCCCCAGTACACGAACACCTTCAAAACCTCAGCCCTGTGCTCCTGCTAGAGGCAAACATCAGTTAAACATCTAACAATCACATGTGCTACCAGGATAGTAGAGACATCGATCTGTCCGGCCCCCTGCTCAAAATGTAACAATGGAGGACACTTTTAAAGTCGTACCCAGGCCTTCAGATGCCCACAACAGAGAAGCTGGAAAGTGATGAATTTTTTAAGTCCCACCAAATTTGGTTTTGCTCTCTCCTACCTTCCCATGAGCCACTAAATTTCTTTACAAAGGTGACACAATGAACTCTCCCTTCTCAGCTATTTAGAACCACAGCAACTACTAAAAAGGCAAGCTTTGCTGCTGCTGATCTCCTCAAAAAGCAACGAAGGGAAAGCGGCAGGGTAGGGGGATCCCGGGCCGGGCTGCGCTCCCTGGCTCCGCCTCTGGGGTCCCAGCCCCACACGGCCGCTCCCCCTGGGCACCGCCTTTCAGAGCACAGGGAAGGCAGCCTGATTCGAGAGCTTGAGGTAGAAATGCAAGAAGAAACAAATAAGTTTCTGTGCACATACCGTGTTCATGGATAGGAAGAATTAACATCATTAAAATGCCCACACTACCCAAAGCAATCTACAGAGTCGAAGCAATTCCTATTAAGATATCAATGGCATATTTCACAGAACTAGAACAAATATTCCAAAAATTTATATGGGACCACAAAAGACCCCCGAATAGCCACAGCAATCTTGAGAAGGAAGAAGAAAGTTGGAGAAATAATGCTACCCAATATCAAACTATACTACAAGGCCATAGTAATCACAACAGTCTGGTCCTGGCATAAGAACAGGCATAAAGATCAATGGAACAGAATTGAGAGCCCAGAAATAAACCCACACCTTTATGGTCAACTAATATTTGACAAAGAAAGCAAGAATATACAATGGGCTAAAAGAGAGTCTGTTCAATAAATGGTGTTGGGAAAATTGGACAGATATGTGCGAAAAAAAAGAAAAGAAACTAGACCATCTTCTTACATCCCACACAAGAATAAACTCAAAATGGATTAGACTCACTCATCAGAGACTTAAATGTTAGATTCAAAACCATAAAAATCCTAAAAGAAAACCTAGGCAGTAAAATCTCAGACATTTCTCATAGCAGTATTTTTTTCTGATATATCTCCTTGGGCAAGGAAAACTAAAGAAAAGATAAATGAATGGGACTACATCAAACTAAAAAGATTTTGCACAGCAAAGGAAACCATCAACAAAAGCAAGACAACCCACTGGATGAGGGAACATATTTCCCAATGAGCCACCTGATACGGGATTAATATGCAAAATTTGTAAAGAACTTCTATGACTCAACACCAAAAAAAAAAAATCCAATTTAAAATGGGCAAAGGACCTACCGTATTTTGCTGAGTATAATGCACACCCATGTTTTGTGTGCATTATATACAGGATTATTATGTCTATTGTTATACTTGTGGTATGTAATCATCATACCCATGTCTAATGTGCATCCTTATTTTTCTCTCAAAAATTTGGGCAAACGAGTGTGCATTATACACAGCAAAATACAGTAACTACACACTTCTCCAAAGAGGGCACACAGATGACCAACAGACACATGAAAAGATACTCAATGCCACTAATCATCAGAGAAATGCAAGTTAAAACCACAACGAAATAGCACCTCATACCTGTCAGAATGGCTGTCATCAATAAATCAACAAACAAGTGTTGTCAAGGATGTAGAGAAAGGGGAACACTCATGCACTGCTGGTAGGAAGGCAGACTGGTGCAGCCTCTGTGGAAAACAGTATGGAGTTTCCTAAAAATATTAAAAATGGAGCTGTCTTATAACCCAGCAATTCCACTTCTGGGAATATAGCCAAAGAAACCCAAAACAGTATTTCAAAAGAAATCATGCACCCCCATATTCACTGCAGCATTATTTACAATCACCAAGATTTGGAAGCAGCCCAAGTGCCATCCGTAAATGAGCGGATAAAAAAGCTGTGGTACATTTATACAATGGAATACTACTTGGTCGTAAAAAAAAAAAAAAAAAAAAAGGAAATCTTATCCTTTGTGACAGCATGGATGGGCCTGGAGAGTATTATGCTAAGGGAAATAAGCCAGTAAGAGAAAGACATGTGCCATGTCTGAAATCCACTTATATGTGGAATCTAATGAACAAAATAAACTAACAAAATAGAGAGACTCATAGAATAGACTGACAGCTGTCAGAGGGGAGGGTGGGTGGGAAGGCTGGGCAAAAAAGGTAAAGGAATGAAGCAAAACAACGATAACCTCATAAACACAGACAGCGGTATGGAGACTACCAGAGGAAAGGGGCATGAGGGGAAGGAGGCAGTAGCGGGTAGAGAGGGGATAAATGGTCCTGGAAGAAGACTTGATTCGGGGTGGTGATCACACGCTGTAACATACAGATGATGTATTACAAGATTGCACATCTGAAACCTACGCAATTTTATTAACCAATGTCACCCCAATAAATTCAATTACTTAAAAAAAGCTAGAAGTACAGACTCCCGGAGATGAGGGCGACGTCTTACACTAAGTCTGTACGCCCCACGCTGCAGTGTGTGTAAAACGTGTTCAATGCATACGTACAGAGTGATTAAAAAAAAGAAAGAAAGAAATGAGCTCCTACATGATTACATGTCCTGATTTTGAGAATTATTCTATGGTTATATAAGAAAATGTTCTTAGGAAATGCACAATGAAGTATTTACTGATAAAAAATAAATAACCCTCTAAAAGATAGTTAACAAAGAAGAGTTAACTACAAATTTGAAACATTTCTCTTTGGCTAATTAGTAACAAACGAGTAACAAACTTCTTTTACTTTAAAACATAATAACTTAGGGTTAAAAAGGCTAATTAGGCCTCCCAGCGGCCCCCTGCACAGACAGGATGTGCTCCGGCTGGGGGTGGGCCTCTCACCCTTCCCCTGGGCCCAGCAGGAACTGGAACCCTCTCTGAGGCAAGTCTCACTTGGGTTCCCTCTGGACGGCACTAGGGCTGTCAAAGTCATAAACAAGCAGCACCCCACAGGCAAGTGGGAATTAGACTCGCCAGCTTGCCCTCCCTGCTCTGAGGAGATGTGGCCCAGTTCTGAACAGTCCTCCAAGGAGACTTACGTAATCTATCCTAGATTACACGTTTCACTGTTCCTTTATGGCCCAGGGCATTCAACCCATGCCTAGTTCTTAGGCTCTCAGACACACACTTCAGCATCGTATCTATAGAATTAAGTAGCTTAAGACTCATATCACTGAATCAATCAGAGTTACTTAAGTAACCTTGCCCTGTAAGTCTCTCTGTAGTCCATGCTGGACATAAATGCTAAAAGTAAACAATGACGTCTGAATATTAGCAAAGATAAGTGCGAAAGAAAGTATGCACCTGACCCAAAGCCGAAATAGTGAAGTAGAAAAAGGCTTCTTTCAAATTAATACTCCTGTAACTTCGCTAGGGGAAAACATGTGAAGTCTAAACAAAACCCAGGCTACAGATATTACAAGTAAGAAGAGAACGTGCAGGAAAACCTCATTCCTATAAACAGATAATAATGGATGTTAACCCTTGGGAGGAAGGGCCCCCTGTCAAAGGCTGGAACATGGCCTAAGTGTATGCCACAGATAAATTAAAATGCTGGTCCATGAGACAAAGCCAAACCTCATTACACCAGGTGGGATGTACAAAGACCAAAATAATTCACACGGGGATCTTAGGGCCAGGAGATATTGTCATGGTAGAGGGGACAAAGGGCAAAGGCTGAGAGGAAGCAAAAGCTTGAAGAAATCTTTTAAAGAAATAAGTGTTACAGTTATTTTGGAGAAAGAAGGGCCACAGGGAAAGGCAGCGAGGCCAGTGGTCACTCAGGGCAGGCCCGGAGCACCTTGTGGGAGGCGGGCACCGCGCCGGGCACTGACGGCGACAGGAGCGGACGCCTCAAAGGAAGACCCCGTGGGAGAGCAAGAAGTCATGAGCCCATCACCTAACTCCGAAACAGAAAGAATCAACATGAATGTCATTTGTGGACAGCAAAGAAGTCTGTGTCAGTAGAATAAATACCAAGTCAAATCGAATCACACTTTTAAATAGATAGTATCCCTAATACAAAAATGAAAAATGACATTATTGTTCTACTAAGAAATTTACAAAGCTTTTCTTCCCCTACTTAAAATAAATGTCTGCCCTAAACATGCCACACACACACCCCCCTCACCCACCGGTGCTCAAGGACACTCATCCAGCCCGGTCCGGGGAAGGGCGCAGTCTGTGCGCGGCCCCTCTCTCACCAGGAGGAGGCGGCTGCACCCGGGAGTTAAACTTCAAGCCTCCTCCTGCTCAGTGCTCACTGTGCTGCCTCACAGAGCTGGCACCACCACCCAGAACCATCTCGCCGACTGAGAGTGAAGACTAAGAGCGGAGCGCACAGAGACACCGCAAATCTCAGGGACCACGGCTCCAGGCCCGCTTTTAGGCAGGGCTCATGAAGTTCCCAGCTTCTGGTCTTTCAGTCAACAAGGAGTTATTAAGCATCGTGTGGCCTATTCTCAAGTGGATATCGCCACAGCCCTGCAGCCAACAAAAAATGCTCCCAGAGAAAAGGGAGGTGCGTGACAGAAGAGCCGGAGGAGAACCTAGCCCTTCCTCCTGCCCAGCGCACGCATGCAAGGGTGAGGCGTGCAACTCACCCTTACGTAACAGGGGAGCCAAACAAAGGCCCAGCCAAGTCAACGGGGCATCTGCAGAGCATGATAAACCGAGGGTGAGCCGCGCTCATCGATGAACTACTGACCACCCCACATCGACTCTTTCCTGAATCCCATCCTCTCGCCCATCAACCAAAAACACTGGCACCCACACAAACAATTCCAACAGGACTATCTTAAGAGATCCCTGCTCTTAATGAAGTTGACAGCAAGTTACTTTTTTCACTAGCTTAGCTATGACATACTAAGCATGCCTCTACTTAGATTTTTTGACTTGCTATTAGTATTATACAAACTGTATTTTACGCTTTACAATAATATCAAAACTATGAGAATAATTACCTATTTTGAGCTTGGACAGGCTTCTAAAAAATACCACTCACGTGAAAAGATGGGAAGTGCCCATGTAATTTTACAAATGCCTTTGGCACTGCTATCTTGATCAAGAACTATAAAATACACTATTTCAGAATTAACACAATCTGAGATTAACACAAATTGGCATTTTATAGCTTCCCAACTGATCACACTTTTGCAGCAAAAAGCTATCAAATTACCCACAGAAGAAATTATTAACTGAGAGTACTTGGACATTGGGCACACTAGAGTCGGGACGGCAGGCCGACGCCCGAGGAAGCCCCCGGGGCAGCAGCCCTCGGCACCGCCCGCCGGAAAGGTGCGCAGCACCAGAAGGCGGCCCGCCTAACGAGCGGGACAAGGGCTTCCCGCTTGGCACCTTGCAGGCGGGAGGCCCTGCAAATTCTCCCACTGCAAAACACCTAAAAGCACAGACAAAACTATAAAAAGCATTCATTTTAAATACACAACTGTTCTCTCTCTCCCCCTCCCCCTCCCCCGTGTGTGTGTGTGTGTGTGTCTCTCTCTCTCTCTCTCTCTCTCACACACACACACACACACACACACACACACACACACACACACAGAGTAACAGAAATCCCCAGGGACCAAGAATGAAAGGCAAACTAAAAACACAGGTGAATACTTTCAAGAGCTGACACTACAACAGTCCTAGGGGAAGAGGAGGTGCCATTTTGGGGACAGGGAGAGACAAGAGACAATAATCCTTGGGCTCAGTGAAGCTAAATGCAGAGACTGTGACCTCTACATAGAGCCAGGACCTTGATGAGCTTTACCTCTTGAAAGAGTGGTGTAGAAAAAATCTAACCAAGACAGAAGATGACATAAAAGCTTGTGTCAACCTAAGCTGGAGCAGGGAAAAGAGGTATCCAATGGGAGTCTGTATCCATGAGTCTGCCCTTGGTCCAATTTAAGGTTGAAATATATACTCACCTACATGGCCCACGAAACTAACAAAACTAAAGTGGTCGCAGACAAGTGATACACCCTGGTTGGCTAGAAACAAACACAAAACATCTCTGGGACATACCTCAATCTGGGCCACAGAAGATTCCCACAGATAAAGCCCTCATGAAGGTGAGCTCAAAATCCAAAAGTACAAACACATGTGGGACTAAGCAAACAAAAGCAAGAGCCTACAAGACTCCTAAAAATGTCTGATAATACAACAATGAAAGGAGATAAACTGTTTTGTCTCAAAAGATGCAGAAAAAGTTTCCATGAAATTCAACACCCATACATGATTACAAAAGCAAACAGCAAACTAGAGGAAACCGTCTTTCACTGGATAAAGCAACCATCATGTTTAGTGTGAGACACTGCGAGCATTACCTTTAAATTCAGGAACAGGACTCGGCTGCATGCTATCGATATGCCTCTCAGCATCGAGTCACAGAGTCTAACCAACAAATAAGACACACACACACACACAGAGCTTAAGAGCTGGAACAAAGAACAAAAATTGTCAGTAGTCAAGGATTATATGATTTCAATATAGAAAACCAACAGGCAAACTATTAGCAATACAGGAGAGCTCAGTAAGGTGATTAGATAAAAGATCAATCTAGAAAAATCAATTTTATTTCTTATATGCAGGCAACACCTATTTAAAGAGTGTAATTTTAAAAACATCATTTATAATAGCAGCAATAAGCATATGGTATCTAGTGATAAATCCGGGGAAAGATATGTAAGACTTTTGTGGGGGGAAAAAGCAAAACACTTCACTTAAAGACATTAAAAAAGACCTAAATAATCACAAAGATGTGATGTTTATGGATGGGAAGAGACTATTATAAAATGTCAATTTTTGCCCTGGCCAAGTGGCTTAGTTGGTTGGAGCTTCATCTTGTGCACAAAAAGGCTGTGGGTTCGATCCCTGGTTGGGGCACGTACGGGGGGCAGCTGACTGATGTTTCTCACATTAATGTTCCTCTCCCTTCATCCCTTTCCCTGTCTCTGAAATCAATGAATATATCCTCAGGTGAAGATCTTTTTCAAAAAGTCAATTCTCCCTATAAACTCAATATACCCCTGATCAAAATCCAAAGGCACTAAATGTGCAAACTATAATGGAAAGGTCAATAAATTTCACTGAATCAAAAATGAAAATGCACAAGAAAATACCATTAAAGACACGCCACAGTTAGGGAGATACCTGCAAGCACAGAACCAGAAAAAGGACTGGCATCCACAATTTTGAGGAACTCTTAAAAGCCAGTGGGGAGGGGCGGAGAAAAACCTAGTAGAAAACTAATCAAAGGACATGGCTAAGAAACTCTTAGAAGAGGAAATCCAAATAAACAAAAAGCATCTTATGCACATTAGATAAAGCTGTCAGCAAAGTCTGACAGTGCAAAGCGTTGGAGAGGCTGCTAAGCGAGGGCGATGCTTGCCCACCACTGCGGGTGTGCAGACTGATGCTCTCCACAGCTGGGACTATCTAGCCATGTTAAAGGTGCCCATGCCCTGTAATTTGGAATTTCACTCTTCGAGAAATTCTAGAACAGGTATACAAAGAAATTTTGAATTTACATTTTGTCATCGTAAGGACTGGTGAAAAATAAAAAGCAATCTAGAATGTTCATTACTAAGAAAATGCATTAGTATATTATAGCCCACTCATACAATGGAATATTACACAACTTGAAATAAATGAACTAGAGTATAACACAAATCAATATGGATAAATGTCAATAACATAATAGTAAGTGAAAAAAAAGTTGCAGAAAGATAAACACAAGATGATAACCATGTATGTAGTTTTAGAATATAGAACACAACACTCAATGTCCTAAGGAAACACACGTGCAGTAACGGAAGTAGCACGCACAGCAACAACACACGACCAGAGCACTGCTACCGCTGGGGGAGGGAGGAGAACGGGCTGGGAAGTTAAATATCTTCAACCTGCTGTTTTCTTTAATGCTCACCGGAGGATATGCTTATTGATTTTAGAGAGAGGGAGGAAGGTGGGGGAGAAGAGAAACACTAATCGGTTGCCTCCTGTACACGCCCTGACCGGGGATCAAACCCACAGCCTTTTGGTACATGGGATGATGCTCCAAACAACTGTGCCACCGGCTATGACTGTGTTTTTTTAATATAAATACCTGAAGCAAAATTATGGTATAATGTTGAGATATAACAAAGCTGGAGGGCCATAAACACTTATTTATTTTATTCTGAATACTTTTCTATGTGTTCAAAATAAACAATAAATAACACCTATCCAAAATAGTAAATAAAGGTTGTAAAAGGCAGTTACGCCCAAAAGCGATTGTTTTGGCATAAATATTAGTTCCAAAAAAGACCAGTCCCAGCTCTACAATGGGAACTCGGGTAGGTGGTGTCCGTCACACATTCCAGCCGGTGGCGCAGCCTCGGGTCGCTTTGTCCGACACTCGGGACACGGGCTGCGGACGTGCTGTGGCCCTGGGACCGGCGACGTTTCACAGATTCCGTCACTTTTTACAGTGCTCCCACTAGTTCTAATGGGATTAAAAGGTAATGATTTTTTAAAGTAACAAGAATCAACATTTGATGGCCGCAAACCCACTGAAGGAAGAACATCCGTGCAGGGATGTTACAGAAGGACAGCCGGCTCCCCCCTGCCTGTGCCGCACCTGCGCAGGACGGCAGGGACGGCAGGGACTATACTCCTGGAGAAGGACATTCACCTCCCCCGGCAGCTGACAGTGCTGCTGCCTAAAGACTCTTTCCTTAAAAAAACAAGACAAGTGGGGTCCAAGCACCGGTGTTAAGCAACTAAAGGTCCTAATCTCAACCAGAAAAGAACCTGAGACTGAGGAGGTTCAATATGTTCCTGAAGCTCAACCCTGGCAATGCATGAGGCCTGTCCGGAAAAAGTCCAGCCATTATTAACATAACAAGAACAGTTTGTGTGATGTTGATGTAACCTGGCAGCCAAGGAGAGTGGACTGGAATGCGCATGCGTGAATAATGATGCCTTCACTGTACTGGTCAGTGGGGGCAGTAGATGCCATTGAATGAGCATGTGTACTGTGTGGCCATCACATTCAAAATGACTGAGTAAAGCAATGAGTCTGCATCAAATTTCGTGTTAAGCTTAACAGTCCTCCGTGGAAACCATTGGGATGATTCACAAGGCCACAGCTGTGGGCAGCTGGTGACTGGCAGCTTCATCTAGGACAATGCGCTGTTCACGCATCACGTTTCATGCAGAGTTTTGTGGTGAAACATCCAGTCACCCAGGTGACTCAGCGCCCCTACAGCCCAGACTTGGTGCCCTGCAACTTCTGACTTTTCCCAAAACGAAAATCACCTTTGAGAGAGAAGAGAGTTCAGACTGTCGATCAGATTCAGGAAAATATGATGGGGCGGCTGATGGCAATTGTAAGAACTGTGTGGGGCCCCAAGATGCTTACTTTAAAGAGGACTGAGGCATCGTTGTCCTATGTACAATGTTTCTTGTATCTTCTTCAATAAACATCTCTACTTTTCACATTACATGGCTGGGTACCTTCTGGACAGACCTCATACGCAGGCTTCCCAAGGCCCCCGAGGCTGGCACGCAGACTGGGCGGCATACAGGAGCGAGGAGGCCGCTTTGTCTCATCCTAGACACTGCCCTCAGGAGATCATTACCTTTTACTCCCACCAACCAAATGGGAAGAAATAAAGCCTCACTCACGTGGGTTTGTAGAAAGCAATCAAGCACACGATCCTCACTGCAGAAGGCTGGGAAAGAGGTGGGAAGAGTTCAAAGACAGGGAACTCCACGAACAATGATTCAGAGACAGGAGAGAGCAGAGTGTGTTTAAGGAAATCCAGGAAGTTTGTATTCCTGGAGCACCAAGCAGGAAGTATAGGAGAAGAGTAAAAATACGCCTGGAGAAGTATCAGAGCCAAGACTGTGGAGCACCCTAAGTGCAGACCAGGGAGACCGGGTTTGCCCCACCAGGAAGGCCAGAATGACACGGCCAGACCTGTCCTTCATAGCGATCACGTTGCACCACAAGATGCCAGATAAAAGCACAGGCGTATGTTGTTTCAAACACAGAACAGAGTCCGGCTTATTTTTCGGTGTAACTTTGGTAACTCGATCTCTCTCAACCAGTTTCCTTACCTGTGAAATGGAGGTAACTCCCTACCTTCAGAGACTATGAAGAGGATCAAGTAGTGAATGAATATGAATGTAAACTGTACCATGAATACACACAGCTCAGTATTTAGCACATTTTAAGTATTGAAAACATGGCCTGGAATAAAAATTTGTTGTAAGAAATGTGGCAGATGGCATAAGAGAAGACAGGAAATAGTGGCCAGTTAGGAAGCCAGAGGAAAGGCCAGATCTGAGAACTACTGAGGAGGTGAAATAAACAGGGCAGTGAAGAACTGCTCCCCAGGCCTCAGTAAAAGCCACAGGAGGTTTCTCCTGCAGGCTTCCCTCAGCGGGGCCCAGGCTGCTGCCACCGCCTCCGGCTCAGAGAACAGCCCAGGCTGGAGACCGGACGCCCCACGGAACCCCGCTCACACTGTCCCCGCAGCTGACGAGGCAACAAGTACATGGCAGAGCGGGAGCCCTCTGGTGTCAGAGAGACCCGGGGGAACGGCGCCCCTTAACTGCAGCAAATCACTCACTTGCTCCTCAGCGGGGCCACAGCTGCACCTGAGGTGCTGCAAGGGCTCCCGCAACCCAGGACCCGGCAACACAGCACGCACTCAGTGCAGCGCAACCCAGACAAGCCCTCCACTGCCATGAAACTCACTCTGCAGGGTCTCCAGTGAAAACTCCACAGCCCCGTCCCAGCTCCAGCGCGTCTGGGGGCCGGGGGGCTGTGACGGCCCGGCACACGGCAGCCTGTCGGCTCTCAGGCACCTGGTGATCCATATAGGGAGAGCCTGTTTTTATTTCCAGGATGTGTGCAACATCTTTCACCATAATATGCACTATCTGGTTTCTAAACAAATAAAACCGGTTTCAGGAAGCTCATCTCTGCAGACAGCAGCTGGGAGACTGTACGGTTTTACCCAAAAGTTAAGTAAAAAGTTGGCCCCAAGCCCAGAAAACAGGCACTGCTCCCAGACAAGACTGGATAAGCCACGCTGCAGACGATGAGCGCGTGAAGCGGCGCGGCGGGGAGCACGCGGGGACAGCTGGGGACGCACTGAGAGCCTCCCATAGCCCAGAAGGGTGCCTGGCGGGGCTCCGGACGTTTCGGTTCAGATCTGAAGAGTCGGGGAAGGCAGGAGTTAACTGAGTGTGAGACACCAAAGTCACTAAGTGAAAAATATCTGGGACATAGATATTCTCCCTGATAAGCCAAGATAAGGTTTATGGAAGCAGTAAGAACCAAATGCTCTATCCACATTAAGACCCAAGACTCCTTATGAGAAGTTAGGCAGCTGGAGACACAACCTGGGGAAGGAAGAATATCAGTGGAGACAAAATATAAACACAATAAATGTGAAAGAGTAAGTTTCTACTTCAACAGTTTATTTTATTGATGCTGCTGTTTCAAATTTGATTTCTCAAAGGAATGTACTGATTGCACATTTCACAAGACATCCTTTGCTACTTTCACTTATGAAATAATAAGAGAAGTAAATCTTCAAGGGACAAAAACTTGCCAAAATGCCCTCAAAATGGAATTGTTAAGATACTGCCATAGCACATGGTGTTCCTTTTTTTAAAAAAAATCAAGCCTTTCTCTAAACATATGTTTTTTGAAAACATCTCATCTGAACCACCCACTGCAGAGTTAGTAAATGAAAAGCAAGTCTACAGGGACCATCTAACAGACTAGAGCAAGTCCCAAGTCTCTGATGAGGGAATCCAGGCTGAGAGCACCCTTCAGTCAATCAGTGAACTCTGATTCGCCCTCATCGGGGCTTGCAAACGGGCCTAGAGAAGTTCAGGAACAAACCTACCGCTGTGTGGAACAGCTGACTCTGCCAAGGATGCTGCTGATCTGTTAGAAAAGATGGTCTAAGAACATAAAGTAGATACAATAGAGCAAATTTCACGGGAAGAATTTTTAAAAGACCTCCCCCCCCATATAATGCTGTATAAAAAGCACAAAAAAATTAATATTTAGATCCAATTATTAAAAATAAAATCACAGAAATGTAAGTATTTATACATAGAAAAAAAGACAAGAAGGAAATGCACCAAAAGGTTGACTGTTTTTTATCTCTGGGTGGTAGTTTAACCAAAAATGGTTATATTTTTCATCTTTATTCTTTTGTTTTATAATAAGTAGACACGACTTTATAGTTGTAAAGCCAGCATTTTATCTTCCTTCATGCAGGCTCTCTCTGTGAAGCCAAGCTGTCAGTGAACAAATCCTGCCTAGCCTCTTCCTTACCCTTAGCAGCACCGTATTTTGGGGGCTGTGGCTGCCCCTGTCCACTCCGCATCCAGCGGCCGATCAGGGCAAGCTCTCCTGCTGCCAACGACAGTTCCCTGGCTGTCTACTCAGGGACCCGTCTCTGCTGGGGCTCACGGGGGGCCTAAAGTCAGCATGTGAAAAAAGATCATCAACTATTAAAGCCACCATTGACAAGCCTCTTTAGTTGCCCACATAAACACAGCATAAATAGTGTTATGTATATACGCCTATAGATAACATACAGAAAAAATAACTCCAAAAGGATATAACATTCAGAAATTAAACTCCACTTGTGCTTTGAGCTCGGACCAGCGCAGCAGCAGAGTGAGGAGTCCAGCTTGCAGGCTGCCCCTGCGTGTCCTCCTCCTCATTCCCGGCAAGTCTTTGGAGTTGATAGTTCTCTGTGGCCCTCAATTACCATCATTCTTCTCCTTTCCTCCCCCTTCTCCATTTTTGGTAGAAGACCTGCTGACCCATCAGCCGCACCACCTAGCCCTGTCTCTCCGGGCAGACAGGGGCTCCCCGCAGCGGTGCCGGCCGCAGTAGCTGTGGGGACACCTGACCGCCTCCGCTGCCCATGGGCACAGGACAAACCCACTGAGTAAAACAGGGACTAGGAAGGACCTCCTCACCATTTCAATCATGACTCCTGCATGCTCTGTCTCCCTTTGCACGGTGCATAGCTGAATTTAATGAAGGCCAGATATTAGACATGAGTCCTCTGTGCAGCCAGAGCTCCATTGTGCTGGGAGTGTACACAGGGGTCTCGGTGTTGGTGGGCAGTCCTATCAGTTAGGGACACAGCGAAGACTACACTCACTGAGTGGACAATGAATGACAGAGATCCCAAACGCACCAGAGTTCAGACGGAAGCAATAGAGCCCGAGGCTTTCATGCTGTTGGAAGGCTTCCTGGAGGAGGCAGACCTTGAGACAAACCCTAAAGCAGCACAGAATTAGACAAAGGGAGGCGGGGCGGAGGGGACATTCCACACGGGAATCATGGCACGGATCTGAGGGGAGCGGGAAAGGGAGATAAAATGATTCATTGGTAAACACTGATTCTGCATCTACTATTGACCAGAACTAGCAGGGACTGAAGATGCACAGATGAGAGAACCCTGGGCACAGAGGGATGGGTGGGGCCCTCCAGGGACCATCCAGTCAAAGGACACAGACCCACAGGCAACTGAGACGTGCAGCACATAACTAAGGTCCTCCCATCACCTGATGAACGGGTCAACACAATGCAGCAAGCCCACAGAATGGAATATTTATTATTCAGCAACGAAAGGGAATAAAAGAAAGATAAATGCTACAACATGGGTGGTCCTTAAAAACACTAAGTTAATGAGACACGCCAGCTGCAGAAGGCCACGTATTATATGATTCCATTTATCTGAAATGCCCAGAAGGGGCAAATGAACAGAAACCGAAAGATTCGTGGTGACCAAGGAAGGGACAGGAGGAAGGCGGAATAGTGTGGCTGCCTCCTGAGTGTAGATGTCTTTCCGTAGTAATGTGATGTTCGGGAGTTGGGCAGTTGTGATGGTTGTATGAGCTCGTAAATATACTAAAAAACACCAAATTGAACACTTTAAAATGGTGATGTGCATGGCATGTGAATTATATTTCGGAAGGAAGGAAGGGAGGGAGGGAGGGAGGGAGGGAGGGAGGGAGGGAGGAAAGAAGGAAGTCAAACCAAGGCTCTACAGGACAGAGAAGGAAATAACTGTGGTGAAGGCTCCCGGAGGAGGTCAGAGGGCACACAGAGCCGCCCCAGGGAGAGAGGGAAGGGTGCACGCAGAACTGCGGTTCCGTGGGACCAGCGGGCGGGGAGCGAGTGGGGAGACTGCGAGCGGCAAGAGGCAGCCAGGCCCGGTCTCGGCCCAGCAGTGCCCCATGGGCCTCACTGAAGGGTCTGAACTTTGCCCTGCACGAGGACAGGCGAACGCGGGGCGCTGGGCGCTGCTGCGTGCCTGCCCGGCAGACAGCACCATTACTCCACGGAGCCCTTCTCTGCCGAGCTCAGGAGGCGCCCGGTTACCGCTGTCCGTGCAGCCTCCCCGCAGCCCACGTGCCCCCCGTGGGAGTCACGGAAGGATCGCAAGCATGGAAGTGGCATCATCTGAATTTCCAGTCTAAAGAGAACACTCTGGAGGCCGAATGGAGGCAAGACAGGTGAGAAGTTATTGTAATAGTCCAGGCAAAAAGTGATGAGACCCGGAACTACAGGAGTGGCAATGAGAAGGAAGACGAGAGGGAATCTTAAAGGCTAAGGACGCAAAGCCAGTCAGACCTCAGCGGCCAGCTGGAGCCCCAGGAGGGCAGCCTTGCTCACCGCTGTCTCCCCAGCGTCCACCCCACTCGGGACAAAGGAAGGGCTCCCTGAATATTAACCAAATAGCTAAGTGTTTTTTATCTACGTTCTCTCAGTCAATCTTCACAATACCGTGAGGAAAGTAATCTTATCCCCATTTCACAGATAAGGAATCTAAGGTTCAGAGAAGTTAAGTAACCTACCCAAATATACCCAACTAGAGAGGGTAGAATTCGACTCCACCCCAGACTTTCAATTCCAGACTCCAAGCTTCTATCCATGGTCCAGGTTTCCAACTTGAATGATGGGTTAGGTAACAGTGTTGTTAATGATGAAACGCCAGAAACAGCTGGAAGGTAAGACTGGGAGTCAGAAACACAGATTTGGGTGTTCTTGCCACAATCAGATAACTGAAGCCTCAAATACAGAAGATGCTCAGAGAGTGTTTGTAGTGGGGGAAGGGTAGTCAAGGAGGGATCAAACCATGAGGGAGTAAGGAAAAGGAGTCTGACCCTGACCAGGTAGCTCAGTTGGTCAGAGCGTCATCCCGATACACCAAGGTTGTGGGTTTGATCCCTGGTCAGGGCACATATAAGAATCAACCAATGAATTGATAAATAAGTGGAACAACAAACTGATGTCTTTCTCTCTCCCATTATGCTCTCTCTAAAATCAATAAATTTTTTAAAAAGGAAGGAAGGAGTCTGCACAGAGTATCAGGCAGGGGAAGGACCAGCCTAGGAATGTGCTCCCAGGAAAGACATCAGCAAGGGGGTATGATCGACAGAGGCAAATGCTGCAGAAATTTCAGATGTACTCGTTGGAGGTGGTCACTGGAATTGCAGAAAAAGAGCATTTGAGAGGGGTCCTCAAAGGCCGCCTGGTGTTTGCTGACTGTGTCAGGGCATCAGAATCTGGGGAGCTAGTTAAAAAATCCGTAATTGCCCAGCTCCCACTAATGGAGTAGGTGACTCAAGTCTCTTTAAGCCTCTGTTTTCTCATCTCTGAGTTGGAAACAAGAACATCAATCTCACAGGGCACAGACTTTATATGTCTGCTTTAAAGAAGCTCCCAGGTGACTGTGACACTATTAGAAAACTGGCTTTCTGTTAGGGACCCCAGCTACAGGGGCCACAGGAAAACTTTCACTGGAGAGATGGGCGCCAGGCAGCCCTTTCAGAAGGACTGCCCGGATGGGAGCGTGGAGAGGGGCGAATCGGCCATCCTAGTTCAGGCCCGGGCGATGGAGAAGGCAGAGGACAGAAGAATGGAGCAGGTGTCAGGTAATACCGACGAAAACTCAACCGAATCTCTTGCACAGGAAAGAAAGAAAGGAATTCAATATGACTGTGAGGCTTGACGTCTGGGGACCGCAAAAATGACAGCACACACTTCACAACAATCAGGAAGAACAGAGGGACAGCTGGTATTCTGGGGTCTGGGTAGGGAGAAGAAGGAAATTCATGCAAGATATTTGATAAGGGTTAAGTGCTAGAAAATAAACATACAAAAGAGCCAACTGGCGACCAGCATGTTCTGGGCAGGAAAGCAGCCTGCTGGGTAGGACGCAGACCGGTGTGAGATGGCCCGGGCCAGGAGCCCCGCGCCGCTTTCTATCTGTGGGCACTGAGAGAGCTACTTAGTTCCTCTGAACCTAGGTTTCTTCATTTATAAAATGGGAATAATAACAGTACACGTCTCATAGAAGATTAGTTTTTTAATTAAGTAAAAGTAGTTAAGCACAGTGCCTAGCACATGGTAAGTGAGCATTCAACACATACTGGTCATCACCTTCAGCTACTCCACGCTGACAATCATGGCGCCAGCTGTGCTTTGCAGAGGCTAGATCATATGATTCAAGAGGCAGAAAAAACTTCCTAACTCTGAGACAGGAGAGGAAAGCAGAGGACTCTGAATTTTGACTAAGGAATTAGTACCACTGGTACCATTTCACAATGGTTTAAAAACATTTCCATAAATGTTCTTAACTTGACACAAAGTCTACTTTAGTTCAGTTACTTATTTGATCGATGTTTATTGCAAAACTATTAATACAGAGAATGTACTAAACACTGCATGATGCAAAATTATGCACAATGTAAATGTGGTCCTCAAGGAGATTACAAACTGGAAGGCAAGAAAAACCCATGCACACAAATATCATGCACACAAGTATCTGAAGGACAAGCATGCTGTGGAATGTCACCGATGCGCCACCAGTCATGTGAGTTAGAAGAGGGAGGATCACTTCCAACGCGGATGAAGCTGTCACCTGAACTAAGCCTAGAAAGATGGTTAAAATTTCAATTGGACAGATCACAGATTCAGGGGAAATAATGGGAATACAGTCCAATGAAACTGTGAATACAGATGCAAAGCTGAAAAGGTTCAAAGGTGTGTGCCAACCCTGGCCGGTGTGGCTCAGTTGGCTGGTGCGCTGTCCTGTAACTGAAAGGCTGTGGGTTTGAATCCCCCTGAGGGCACACACCTGGGTTGTGGGTTCGATCCTTTGTCTGGGCATGTATGATGCCTGGTCTGGGCGCATATGAGAGATAACCAATCGATGTTTCTCTCTCACATCAATGTGTCTCTCTCTCCTTTCCTCTCTCTCTAAAATCAACAAAAAAAAAGTCCTTGGGTGAGGATAATTTTTAAAAAAAAACAAACAAACAGCTGTGTTCCAGGAAGAGCCAGGAGTCAGATTAACTAAAGAACCAGCCACGAGGTAACTGGCCTAGTGCTGAAGACAAACGGGAGGGCAAAACCACAGGGTGACGCCTGGCCTTCCTGCGGGACACCAGGCAGGGAGAGTCAGAAACTTGGGGCGGGGGGGGGGGCGGTGGATATGGTTCCACACATGCTGAGCAGGACATTCCTGAAGCCAGCTTCTCGCAGAGGATAGGTCGTTAAAGCTGGACAGGACTCCGGTGCTAATCCAGCCCTCCCATCTGACGGACCGGACACCCGACGCAGAGGAGCGGCCGCACTGCCCACACCGGGGAGTTGGCTGCCGAGGCTGAGTGCAGCCCTGGTTCGCAGGCTCAGTTCACGCCCTTTACACCGGGTCCCCGGCTGGACAGAAGGGTCCGTGAGCCAGGATGAAATGTGGGTTTGCTGCTTGGTAAAGAAACCAGCGTCAGGGAATCGAATCACTGAGAGAGCCAAGAGTGGCGGGTGTGAAAGAGCTTATCTCAGAGGCCAGGCTACAGAGGGAAGAGAAGAGAACAACAAAGCCGGCTTCCATCTGCCGGGGGGGGGGGACGGTCAGGGGGCTGGGTCGTAAAAATGCACTTCTAAGGGGCAGGCAGAGGATCAAGACAGTGCAGAACCCTAGAAACCAAGGTCAGTGTCACTTCTTTGGCGAACACACACATTTTCAATAAATATCTGCTGGAAGGATGGATGGATGGCTACAGAGTAAAGACAAAAAATGTCTGAGCCCCATTCAGGTAAAGCACTTTAAGAGGCACTTTCCGTGGGCAGGTGAAATAACCTCACAGGAACCCTGTGAGGTGGCACTGTTACCTCTATCTCACTACGTTCCAAGACGAGAAAACAGGCCTCTAAACTGCCCAAGTTAAAGAGCGGATGTCAGAGTTAGGACTGCAAATAAAGTCCTCACTACCAGGGAAGCATTAGTAATTTTTATAAAGGTGGTAAATGTTTTAAAAAAATGTTCTTAATTAGAGACACACACTCAGTGACAACATCTGAGATTTAGCTTTAAAAGCTGCCAATAAGCCCTGGGTGGTGCGGCTCAGTGGATTGAGTGCTGGCCTGGGAACCGAAGGGTCGCTGGTTCAATTGCTGGTCAGGGCACAGGCCTAGTCCCCAGTCGGGGCCCATTCAAGGGGCAACAGATCAATGTTTCTCTCTCACATCGATGTCTCTCTCCCTCCCTTCTCCCCTCTCTAAAATCAATAAACATATCCTCAGGTGAGAATTAAATAAGTAAAAAAAAAAGTATGTATACAAAGCAAAGATATACGCAATGTATACAAAGAGGCACAGAAAGATACATATACTCAAGGATGCTGCTAACAAAAAAAAAGATACAAATATATAATACCATGTAACTATTAAAAGATACCAATGGGAAAATACCCAAGCATTAAAAGGGAAGGGAGGGAGCAAGCTACATAAAAGTAGATACACTGTGATCCCATTTCTGCAGAAAGGAATTACTTTCTCTTTCATACTTAGCAACACAGTGGGGGAAAAATGTGGATAAATACAGAACAAATCCTTAGATAATTAACACTGCGACATGGGATTATGGGTTCTTTTCCTTACTTAAAAATGCCTAATTTTACTGTGCTCATATATTACCGGTATAATCAGGGAAAATGTCAAAAGTCAAGGACTTTCCAAAAGCAAGAGACTAGCGATGAAAGTGTTGTGATATAAAGAAAAGTGGAAAAAACGAGGGAGCACACATCCTAAAGCAAGGTGAAAGGCCACCACCAGGAATGGAGGGCAGGTCTGGGGCCTGAAGGGACAGGAACCGGGGGAGCTGCTGTAGGAAACGGGACCCTGAGTGCCAGCGAAGAGTACAGCTCAAAGGAGGCAGAGCAGACGGCTGGGGACCAAGGCAGCCACTGTCCCCTCTCCACTGAAACTGAGCGGCCTAGGGGCAGCAGAAGCAGCTGGGGGAGGTGACTCGGGGGTGGCAGCCAGCAGGGCCAGACAGAGCAAAAAGGCAGACAGGCAGGCAGGCAGCGTGCTCTCTGACACTGGGACCGTGGCGGACAGCGTCCCAGCTAAGGCGGGAGTGGGAGAAAGAGCGGGGAAGGGAAGGTGCAGGGCTGGGACTTGGGGGCCGGAGGGCGGTGGCGTGCAGCGGGGCTGGAGGGCACAGGGAGAGGAAAAGGCCTGAGCTCAAGCCGCAAGCACCCCTCAAGCCTCCTCTCCCTAACTCCCATCTTCTCTGTATCATCACATTAGAAGGAAGATCCCTACTATGTCACTGGTCCTCAAGTGCAAAAACATCTCCACCTGGTTCTGGATTTTTCTCTTGACCACTAAGTGACCTGTGAGGCAGATGGGGGCTCCCTCTGGGTTCCTCCCTCACCTAGTTCTTCCAGAGTTTCTGGGCTGCTCTGAGGGGAGCAAAAGCTCCACAGCCCATGGGGCACTACCTTCTTTGTGCGTATCCTCTACTAACCAAAAGCCCCAAATAAGGGGTGACTCTCAGCCCACAATGAAGCCTTAACCATATCCTATGAGGACATAAGAAAGGGCCCTAAACTTAGAATCAGAAAACCTGGCATTAAGTCCTAGCTTTTCTTCTTACTGGCTTTATGGACTTGAAAGTGAGCCGGTCACCTCTCTGTGTGCTTCCTCGCCTGTAAAATGGGGATATCTGCCTCCCAGGGTGGTTGGGAGGGTGAAGTAAAGTCAATGTGTAACAAGTGTTTCATAAACTAGAATATCATACCTATACAAGGTGTACTTATCAGAGTAAAGCAAACATTTTTCATTTTTGCTTCTACATAACTTTCGCCGATGGTGCTGTACAACCTGGAGTGAGTGCTCACGCCTCCAATGTGCCTGCGCCGGCTGCAGCGGTCCACGCTTTTACTGCTTCTAACCTGTAGTATCACAATTTCCATCTCAACATCTCAATACTACTTGCAAAAAGACTTCAGTTAACAGTTGCTTGCCACATTTAAAGTGCCTTACGCTTTGTCTCAGTTTCCCTTTTTATCTCACATCAATGTGTACCTGTAACTACGGTTACCTCCTTGGCCTTCCTTTCCGCGTGATGGAATGGCTGCACCACGCAGCTTCAGTAAGGCCCCCTGCACCTGGCCTTCGGTGCAACTCCCACGTCATCTGATCGGCCATAAAAATTAAATCAAAGTAATTGAGACAGTATACTCTCTCAAGCTATTTTTCCCCTGAGAAGAACCAAGAGGGTGACCAAATGAATTGGCATAATCTCCCAATATCTAGGTTAGTAATTCAGAATACACAACCTCCTAGCAACGACTTAATGCATCAGTGTCAGCGTTAGCACAGTAGTAGGCTGGGCAAAGATCTAGTACTGAGTTCAAATTCCTAAATAAAGCTTGGGCAAACAGTCTTACAGTATCCTGAATATGACGACATTGAGCTCGGCTGAGTCTCCAAAAGGCCCATCAGCCGCCAAAAGTCACAACACCCGCGTGTCGAGCCCACTGCCGACTCACAGGCCGGCAGCAGTCTGGAGATCTTGTGGCCCAAACTCTCTCAGTCACTCCCTTCACACATGAGGACGGAGTACTCAGGTTAGTAAATGGGCAACGGAAGATCTAGTTAGTACCAGTGAAGAACTGTTACAGTCTCTTTCAAGAGAAACTTTTGCAAGACCCAAAGGGAACAAGTAATGGCCCTCGGCCCCAAAACCATGAACACAGGGAATGGGTAACACATTTTCACAGCAAAACTAAGTATCGCTTTTAGCAGCCTACAAAGGCAGCGGAACACCCTCTTTGGAAATACAGAACTTGAAGGCAGCAGGGGAATCAGAGCTCCCCTCGCACCACCTGCCCCAAAGGAACGGCGTGCTGCTGTCCACACGCAGAGGCCGCTCGCTCGTGCGCGCGGCGAGCGTTACGCAGTGGCTACCCTGTGTCAGAAATGGTTAGGTTCGGGGTCATGAGAATAAGTAAGACCAGGTTCTGCTCTCAAGTAGGTCACAACATAGGCGTGGAGAACACAAAATACCAAAAGTGAAGAGTACGGCGTGACTTTGAGAAGAGCTGGCACGCTCCGCCAAGGCCACACAAAGGAGGGGCATTCAGCCTGATCTGGAAAGAACCAAGGAAGGTGGCTAAGAGATGGGAGTGCTGCATTCCGGTCCATTCCGGCCAAGGGGTCAGACAAGCAGTGGAATGGGGAGGCTGAGTGGCAGGAAGAGCCGTGCATGCTGGGGCCTCCTGGAAGTCAACCTTGGAGCTGTAAGTGCCACACGGACTGTGGCAGAGGAGGGGCCAGAAAGGACGACACTGGAGAGGCCAGGATGTAAAGGTCCTTGTGAGGTGCTGACTTAGAGACACAGCAGGACCTGGGTGTTCCTGGCATCTGGAAGCCAGAGGACCACGGTTTCCTCTGAACTGGAGTTACGGACCACCTAACATGGGGGGTCTGACTAAGGAAGACTGGAAGAAGGTTAGAGCCAGTCATTTTGAATCACTTCTGTCTGGCTCATACTTTTTTTCCTCTCACAGGGAAAAAATAAAACTAAACACGCCTGTAACAAAACCTGTGAACCTTCTGTTCATCAAAAACATTTCTGAACAGGGTGCTAGATTCTATCAAAGTAGCTCAAATTAGACAAAGATGACATCTGGAGACTTTCCAACATCTGGAACCTTCCAGGCAAAAAGACCAAAGTTAAGTCTCTGATGGCAATAGAACAGCGACTTTCAACCTTTTTCATCTCATGGCACGTATAAACTAATCACTAAAATTTGTAGCGCACCAAAAAATGTATCTTTTGCTGATGTGACCAAAAACATAGGTATAATTTTTATTCATTCACACCAGAAAGCTATTGTTGTGTTGGCCGCTGTCATTTTTCATTTGACAACCTAAGAGAAAAGAGGTCAGTGCCCCTGACTGTTGCATGTGTTAAAATCACTGCAGTAGAGGCCAGCTGGAGAAGCGTCCAGCACAGGGGCCGCACAGAACGCAGCGCTGCGTGGCCCACCCCAGCCCTCTGGCGATCGGAATGCCCAGTGTCCCCTAAGCAAGGATGCGCCGCACGGCTCTGTCCTGGCTTCTCCACAGAAAATTCCAGGAAAAAAACCTGCCAGCGCCAGGAATAACCTTGGACTTTATCGTGTTGACTTCTGCCTGCTGCAGAGCCTGGACAGTTCTCTCAGCAGCCTGGGTGCCAGCGGGCGAGGGCAGCGAGCTGCCTTCCTCGCCCGACACGGAAACCGGGCCGCTCGCCTGTGCCCGGCACCCAGCCGCACTCCCACTGCTGGCGCCACCGCAGACGGCGCCCCTCGACACCGCCCGCCGCGTGGACTGCCACCAGCAGCGGGCCCTGACCCCGCCGAGCCCCGGCCCTCGTCGCCCGTCCTGAGCACGACCTGCAGAGCTTGTATCAGCCCCATTTTACGGGCTGAATTTTAAAAAAATGAATAGAATAAAAAGCAAGGCTTGGAGAGGCTACACGCTTACCCAGGTCAAAAAGCACGCAAGAGTTAGAGGGGGGACAGCTCCAAAGGCGGTGCCCTTCCCCTTGTCCTAGGCCCCTCTGAAGTTTTCTAGCGAAATAAAAAACTCCGAGCCTTCTTTCCAAGAGTTTCGGAAGTTCATCCATTTGACTGAGAGGTGGTAAAAATCATTTCTTTCAGCAATCACTTTGCCTTCAAAGCAATAAATAAACCAGTTCCTATTTTCTTAGAGGTATTTCAAAGAATGTACTTATTATCTAATTGCCTTGATTGTATGTTTCTTCATTTATTTTTGGCCAAATCGATAGAGAAAGAGAGAAGAGAGCAAAGGACAAAATTTCATTTTACTAGATCAGAATGGAGATGAACAATTAAAGCAAACAAAAAAAAATTCAAATATAATTTACATTAAAAAATAAAAAATAAATATAATTTACATTATATTTTATGCAGTAAAAATCAAGAGACAACTTCAAACAGACGGTGCCTTACCTCAATCTTATTCTTCCTGTTCTAGGGAACAGCACTCCAAGCGATCAGCAAACACTCCCAGCCACACACAGTGAACCAGACCAAAGGGGTGACAACGCCTCCGTGCTCCCAAAACCACAGTGGGAAGGAAAGTGTGACGGCTTCCCGAGGAACCTGAGCACATATACAACATCCGTAAATCACTGCTCATCCAGACACTCAGAAACAGAATGTTTACCTTGTGGTTTGCCTACAGGAGCACTTAAAGTTAACAGGTGTGTTTAAATAAAATAATACAAAAACAATTCCACACCAACATGAGCACATTAGAGCTAAACTTCTTCTATGGGAACATATAATCAATTGTCACTTGTCAAAATCAATACTTTATAAAGACCTTATTAAACGGCATATCAAGCTATGCCTGAATCACTTCTTCCTTCACAGACCCACAGCCACTTCTAAACTAAGAACTACTATTAAAATGTCAACAGTATCACCATAGTGGAGGTGCCCAACCCAGTCCTGCCACAATTAAACAGAAACTGTTGTATGAAAGAATGAATTACATAAGGTAGAAAACTTGAGAGACAAAGAATACAGTTTAAGGGAAACACATAATTTGTTAAAGATTAAGGGGAAAAACAATCTCCAGAACTATCCATAGAACTACAAATAGTCAAAATTACCTCGCATTTCACCTGAAAATGTATCCTAGACTCCAATAAGGCAGCACCTCCCAACATTCTAAATTGATACGGTGCAAAGATTCTGATCCTGCTTTTTGCCACATAGGGTTGGATATCATGCGTAGACAACACGGCAGCTTCCGCCCCAATACCGCATGCAGAGCTCTGGGGCACGGCTGCGAGCCTCAGGCTGGGGTTTGCACACTCCATGATACAGGAGACAGAGTTTACAGACTAACGTCACTGGGGACAGGTAATGCTTCCTGTGAAGATAATGCCCTGTGAGAGCTGACACTCATTAGGACTTAACAGATTCAATACAATGACTTCATGGTGATAGGAAAAAGTAAACTTTCATCAATTGAGGGATATAAAGAACATAAAACATTTTTAATTAAATTTATTGGGCGATATGGGTTAATAAGATCATACAGGTTTCAAGTGTGCACTTCTATGGTATATGATCTGCACACCGCATTGTGTTCACAACACAGTCAACTCCCCTCTGTCACGGCATCCTTGACCCGGAAAGGACTGATAACAACATAAACCGTTAAGAGTTTTCACAGCCCTCTCTACAGAGTTGCACACATGAAACAGTGACACCGAAATGAGAAAAACAGGCCCTTAAATTAGTTCGAATTTATAAAAAAATTGGAAAACCCCTAGAATTTACATATATTGTGGTGTCTAAGTGTGTCTAGCATTACAAAGCCACAGTGCTGTAAAGAAAATATGAGTCACAATTCAAAATCAAAGGAGAAAAAAAAAATGAACAGAGGAAAGCTCTGAATCCACATACCACAAAGACATTCTTTACTTAAAGTATTGCCAATGATGGCTAGCATTCTGACCTGCTGTAAGGACTGGTTCACACTGTCTTCTACTCGTTGACAAACTCATTAAGCTACCGGACGCCCCTCCCAGCCCCATCCACCGCTAAGCAGTGGGATGCTAACCGGTCTGAGTCACTCACGCCCACGCACGAAGAGGTCATTCTCCACCAGGAAGCCCACTCTGCGAAGTCCCCGTGTTCCTCTTCCAAGAGGCCACCGCCATGGCCCACGTAGAGCAAATTCTCCAACTTCACCCGCCTACCGACCCTCCCCTACACACTCCAGCCTCGTCCTAACGCCAAGCAGGCCAGCACCACTCGCAGGGACACTTTTGTGGCAAGCTCCCCGCCTGAGAACCATCCAAGGACAGGATGCGTCGGGGCCCAGGAGAATCCAGCTCCAGGCTCAACTCCCCTGGGCCCCACTGAGCTCCGGCCTTTCCAGGAACTAATAATCACCGGTTACGTCGGAGAAGCTAAACTCTCGCTTGCCTCTTCTGCCCCGCGGACTCCAGTCTGCCAACTTCGCAGGCTGGGGAGCGGGGGAGAGGGGCCGGGGGAGAAAGACGCGCCGCGAGGCGCCTCGGGACCAGGCACACCGAGGCCCCCCGAAATTCCGACGCAAACCCCCACTTGCCCCCCACCACGGTCGGCCTCCAGGGCGTCTGGACCGGGCGCTCCGAGCGGACGCCACTACAGTTAAGTCTCCGTGCTCCTGAGACTCCCTTCCCCGGCTACAACAATCCTAAATATCAAGCCATCGAGGCCCCGAATCGAAGCTAAGATCCCCTTCAAGCCTCCAGCCACTGGAGTTTCCTTGCTCGGATCCGGCGCCCTAAGGCCCGGGCCGCCGGGGCCGGCTCGCTGTACCAGGCCGCAGAGCGCCAGGGGCCCGGGCCGTGTCCCCACGGGGCCCCCATTGTTGCGGGTCCCGGCGGCCCGAGCCGGGAGCCGGGGGCCGGCGCCGGCACTCACCTCCGCGCCGCGGCTCCGGGCCGCGCCGGGCCTCGCAGGGCCGGGTGGCCTCGCGTTCCGCCGCGCCCGCCTCGGCGGAGTCTGCGGCGGCGAGGGCGCGGGCGGGGGCGGCGGCCGGGGCAAGAAGCAGCCGGCCAGGCCCGGGCGCCGCAGACTGGCTCGGACCGAGCTCCGGTCTTCTCTGGCGGCGGAGGCGCTCGCAGCCTCCGCTCGCGGTCCGCGCCAGAAAGCGTCCCCCTCCCGGCCCGCGCGCCAGGCGGCCCGGGCGGGAACACACGCCGCCGAGAGCAAAGTTCCGCCGGGAGCTGATGGAGGCCGCTCTTCCCCCGCGCCAGGTGGCCCGCGATTCCTCCGCGGAAAGCGCCGCCTATGCGCCCGAGGGCCGTTTCGGGAGTGAACGCGGCACAGAAATCCCAGGCCGGAATCCACCCGGGAACGGTTCCAGGGCTAGGTCCGACGGAAAGAGGTTGCACCCTGCCAGCCACCGGAGAGGCAGGCTGGCTACTTAATGCCTCAGTTGAGCCTCGGTTCCTCCTCATTCTTCACTCGAGGGTGACCTTGAGGGCTTGATAGGATTGCATGAGATGATAAAAGTGCCTGGCGCAGAGATACGGGGCTCGGCGTTCGGGCACGGGCGTTGCTGACACTACCAACGATTATTGCTGCTGTTACCATCGCCTCCTGCAGAGGTTCGCGCCGCCCTCGTGGACCCCTGGAAGGTATGCGCACCTGTCTGCAAGATTCCCTGGAAAGGAAGCCAGGGCAAGAAAAGCCTTCTTGATCACCGGCACTCAAGCAGAGGTTAAGGATGCAGATGCTCCTTCCTGAAGTTGGTAATGACTGCCACGTGGGCTCCCGTTAACTATAAGAGTTTATTGTGTCCACTGTCTCCACTACAATCCCGTCTCCTCCTCCTCCTCCCCCTCCTCCTCCTCCTCCTCCTCTTCCTCCTCCTCCTCCTCCTCCGAGCATTGGCGAGATGAAGGAAAAAAAGTCTGAAACTGGGTTTTTAAAAAGGTTTTGCTTTCTGCATAAAATCAGTGGATTATAAAAAAATAATCCTTCTCCCCATCTCCCTCTTCTTCTGGGCTTTCCCACCTGGAGATATGAGACATACCTAGTTATTTTCGGAGTAAATTAGGTCATAAAAATACAGGTATGTGTTCCCAAACTATCAGTGGGTAATTAGATCTGCAGAAGGTGCTCCAAAAAGAACCATAGCTGTTATGTGTTCTCAAATTTTCCATTCTCAGTCTCTTGGCTTGTGAGGCTCAGGAAATTTTAGCCTGATACTCTTTCTCCCCTGCCTGAAGAAACTTTGCAGAAAGGCTCACTTATATCAGTCACTTGCACCTGAATGAAATTTTGTCACTGTGTCACACATCTACCCATGTGGATTTCCATTTAGATTATCCTCCGGAAGTAATGAATGGGCTCTGCCCCTCTAACCATTGTGGTAGCCACCTAGAAATGGAGGCTCGTGGGTTGCGGAGCTGCAGGCTCAAAGCTGCCTGAGGCCCTGCTCCCTCAAGCAAGGGGGCTTCATCTTATGCAATAGAAGACTTACTAAATACAGGCTCTTAAGGATGCGGAGGCTTTGAATAGCAGAACAGCATGGGAGAAGGCACGAGTAGAGGAAAGAAAAAAAAAGAGGTAATCCTAGATGGACCTCAGGGTTTAGCTGGGCAGGCTGGGGCATATCATTTCTGGCCTCTCACTGTAACTCCTGAAAGCTCAGTCTGTGACCACTCCTAGATCACTTCAGACCCAAAGTTGTAATGGCTCAGGTTCTGTGTAATCAGCCCTGTGTCAGGGCTGGGTGAGCAATGTGAGGGGCCCTTGGCTCCAGGGCCATGAGGGCCTGCTCACCCTCACCACACGTGGGTGCTCCCAGAGTCAGGGTGATAAAAATGTTCAGCACACTGGAAAGGAAAGGAACCTCCTTCACGTCATTAAAGGATATTAATTTAAAAAATGTGACAACTAACATTGTACTCCATGGTGAAATACGGCAAATGCTGAAAGCTTTCTCCGTAGGACCAGGAATGAGACAAATGTGCCTGCTTTCACCACTGCTATTTAACACTGCGCTGGAGGAGCAATGAGGCAAGAAAAAGATGAGAGGTGCCAGATTGGTTCTTTATGATGAAAACAAAACACTCAACAAACAGTAGGAGACTTCCTCAACAGAGCAAAGGCCTTATGTGAAAAGCCATAAGCGACATCATATTCAACAATGAAAAACTGAACCTTTTTCCTCATTCATTTCAAGAATGAGACAAGGATACCCACTTTCACACTTCTACTCAACATAGACTTGAAAGTCCTAGTCAGAGAAAGTAGGCAATAAAAAGATATCCAAATTGGAAAAGAAGTAAAATTATTTCTGTTTACAGATGACGTAATCTTATATGTGGAAAACTCTAAAGATGCCATGCCAAAAAAAGGCTAGAGCTAATAAATGAATTCACCAAAGTTGCTGGACATAAAACCAACACAAAAAATCGTTGCAATTCTATACACTAACACTTAGCAATCTGAAAAGGAAATTAAGAAAACAATTTCATTTACACTAGCACCAAAAAGAATAAACTACTTAGATATAAACCTAACTGAAGAAGAAAAAGACTTGCAGCCCTGGCTGGTGTGGTTCAGTGGATTGAGCGTCAGCCTGTGAAAAAAAGGGTCGCTGGTTCGATTCCCAGTCAGGACACATGCCTTGGTTGTGGGCCAGGTCCCCAGTTAGGGGCATGTGAGAGGCAAACACACATTGATGCTTCTCTCCCTCTCGTTCTCCTTCTCTTCCCCTCTGTCTAAAAATAAATAAATAAAATCTTTTTTAAAAAGAGTGAAAAAAGACTTGCACTCTGAAAACCAAACATGCTGCTAAAAGAAATTAAGAAGATACAAATAAATGGGGAAAAAAACAATCATGATTGTTAACATGTCAATACTGCCCAAAGCAATATACAGATTTGATGCAAACCCTATCAAATCCCACAACTTTTTTTTTTTTTTTTTGCAGAAACAGAAAAATCTATTCTAACATTTATGTGAAGTCTCAAGGGACCCCAAATAGACAAAAGAATCTTGAAAAAGAAGAACAAAGCTGGGGGACTCATACTTCCTGATTTCAAAACTTACTACACCACTATAGTAATCAAAGTGGTATTGTTCTGTTATAAGGACAGACATATAAATCAATGGAACAGAACAAAGAGCCTGAAAATAATCCCTCACATCTATGGTGAAATGATTTTTGACAAGGATGCCAAGAACATTTGATGAGGAATGGGCAGTCATTCCAACAAATGGTCATAGGAAAACTGGAGATCCACATGCAAAAGAGAGAAAGAAAAAGAAAGAAAGAAAGAAAGAAAGAAAGAAAGAAAGAAAGAAAGAAAGAAAGAAAGAGAGAGAGGAAAGAAAACTGGATCCTTACCTTATACCATATACAAAATTAACTCAAAGTATATTGAAGACATTAATGTAAAACCCAAAACTAAAAGACTCTTTAAAGAAAACAAGGCAAATTTTCAATATTGGATTTGGCAATGGTTTCTTGGATATGACACCAAAGGCACAGGCAACAAAAGAAAAAAATAGACAAGTTAGGCTTCTTAAAATTTAACACTGTTGTGCATCAGTTGACACTATCAACAAAGTGAAATGGCAAACCATGGAATGGAAGAAATATTTGTAAATTATATCTCTTATAAGAGATTAATACCCAGAATATATAAAGAACACCTATAATTAAACAACAAAAAACTAAGCAACCTGATTCAAAAATGAGCAAAGGACTTGAATAGATATTTCCCCAGAGAAGATATGCAAATGGCCAATAAGCACAGAAAAAGATGCTCAACATCACTAATCGTTAGGAAAATGCACATCAAAATCACAATGAGATACTACTTCATACCCATTAGGATGGCTATTATAAAATAATAATGTAAAAAAAAACACAGAATTACAAGTGTCAGTGAAGATGTGGAGAGACTGGAACCCTTGTACGTTTCTGATGCAAATGTGAAATGAGCAGCCACTGTGATAAACTTTGCTCCAAGTAATACAACCAAAAGAATTGAAACCATGGGCTCAACAGGTACTTGTATACTAATGTTCATTGCAGCATTAATCACAACAGTCAAAAGGTGGAAAAAACTCAAGTGTTTGTCAACAAATGGATACACAAAATGTGGAATGAGGTACTGATACATATGACAACATGGAGAAACATTGAAAACAGTATGTTAAGTGAAAAAAGCCAGACACAAAATGTGACACATTGGATGATTCCATTTATATGAAATATCTAGGATAGGTACATTATCTATGGAGACAGAAAGCAGATTGGTGGTTGCCAGAGGCTGATGGAGATTAGAGGGGGGTGGACAATGGAGAGCAATGGCTTAAGGGTTTTATTCTGGGATGATAAAAATGTTTTGCAACTAGATAGAAGTGGTGGTTGCGTAACACTATGAATGTACTGAGGTGTCCAAATGGTTAGTTTTACATTATGTGAATTTTTACCTCAATTTAAAAAAGGAAACTAGAGCTCAGAGAGGTTGAGTTACATGAGATCTCATAGACAGCAACTAGCAGAGCCAGAATTTGGACCCAAATCTAAGAATCAGTAGGCAAGTAGGAGTATTCTCTTACTTCAGAGGTAAAGGACTGTTATGCTGGTGATTTTCTGAGAGAAGGTTTCAATAAGGGAGGAGGGATGATACCTTCCCCAGAGCAGGTGGTCAATACCTTCTTCTGAGGGTGGGAGGACCTATGGTCTCTGGTTATGGACTCGGAGGTCTGGTGAGAACGCGGAGTGTCTGGGGGGGCTGCAGTCCCTCCAAACAGTGGAGCGCTCTTTCCCAGGGGTGGTGGCGGGGGCAGGGAACCGGCTCCTCTCACCTGCTGTGTGACCTTGGGCAAATCACCAAATCTCCCTGCAGTGGGTTCTTCCTCTGTGAAATGGGAGTAACATGCTGGCCTTGATGAGAAAGAAATGGGGGAAACAGCTCTAAACTCTCTTTGGAAGTTCTAAACACAGGTGCAGGTTTATTTGATTCAGAGACTCTCTGGCTAACTTCTTTGCTATTCTAAGTCAATTCCACCATCTCCTGCTAGACAAGATTAGAAGCTCTTATTCACCTCCACACGAAATTGGCTGGAGTTCCCCAGACTCAGCTGCAGGCTTTTGCAATTATCTTGGTTTTGGCACCTATCTCATTCTTATCGGAACTGTGACGGCTCCTCCTGACGGGACCAGGTAGGGTCACCTCAGTAACCTCAAAGCCTGATGTACACAGGACCGCGTTGCATGTGCCTGCACTGAATGGACTATTGGGGCTGTCCACCGTCCCCACTTGCCACAAGGGGATTCAGTTTCATTCAAATGGCCTTGGGGATTTAATATACAAAGATAGAAAGGACCCAGCCCCTGAGGCTCCTGGGGGACACAGGCACACAAACAATGACAATGCAGCCTTAGCTGCCGTGTGAACAAGCCACCAGTGAGGGTTCTGAGGAGGACGTACTGGGTTCAGACCCTCCAGGAGTCTAACCTCCTCTTCAATGACTGCTCTCCCATTGCCGGGTCTTACCCTACTCATCACCCACTGTGTTGTTAATGACTGGGTGCTCAGCAACGTATAGCTGGACCAAGTCAGGCCACAGGGCCACCATTCCCTGTTGCTAAATCTCTATTCCCAGTTAGTGAAGTCCTTGTGCCTTAATGCCTGGCACGAATGTCACGTTTTCTGGGATGAGCCTCAAAGCCAGCTCTTGCTCTGGGCTTTCTTGGCACCTCATCTCACTAATGTTTATTGGGCACATGGTGTTTCAGCCCTTGAGACAGAGTTGTAGAACTTTGCCTCTGTCCTAAGCACTTATGTCCACTGCACGTGTTGTGAGGGGAGGCGGGGGAGGGGGCGCAGACCTGTAAGAGGCAGCTATGCTACACGAGGGAAGCACAGGGTAAGTACCCTAAGAACTGCAGGAGACACCTTTGGGGTCTACCAGGCCTACATGCCCCTCCCAAAACTGAACCTCCACTCAGGAGCGAGGCCTAGAGAATAGGTTTGTACTACGTGTCTCGGTCCCTTAGCTGTAGCTGATTGGCCCAGGGATAATACCTAATTGCAAATACCTAATTGCAATTGGATTGCAACAATTAGGTATTTGCGATTGGATTCTATATCTCCATATATAAACTGGAGTCAAGTTTTAAAGACGCAGAAAACTGTAAAGCAACCAGTCAGAGGCCCTGGGCGGAGAGCCCGAGAGAAAGGAGGGAAGGAAGGATGCCCTGGCTGGTGTAGCTCAGTGGGTTGAGCACCAGCCTGCAAACCAAAGGATCATTGGTTCGATTCCCAGTCAGGACACATGCCTGGGTTGCAGGCCAGGTCTCTCTTTGGGGTCGCATGAGAGGCAGCTGGTGGGTGTTTCTCTCTCTCTCTCTTTCTCCTTCCCTTCCCATCTCTCTAAAAATAAATAAAATCTTAAAAGAAAAAAAAGGAGGGAAGGAAGGACCAAGTTTCCTGCTTGTAGATTCAAAAAGTACCCCCTTCTCTCCTTAAAATCAGTTCCTTGTTCTGCTTAAATCCTCTCAGGGCCGGGGGAGGAAGGCAGCTGGATACTGTCAGGATGGCCTTGACTGAAGCAGGGGTGACCAGGCAGGTCCCGGCTCAGACGGGGTGAAAGCTGGGGAGGGGCAGGCAGGAGCAGGGGCGGCTTGGCTGGAGGTGGAGAAGAGGAGTCCAGTGGGGGGGCTGCGGGGTCCGGGCCAGAAACGGGAGCTGCCCGAGCAGGATGAAAAGAAACGAGGCTGCAGATGTGACCAGGGCCCTTGGGAACCACACTGAAAATCTAAAACGAGTTGCACTTTAAGCCGTGCCAGGAGGAGAGGCGGGAGGATCGCAGCTGCGTTGAGGGGAACCACGGCGATGGTCCCAGCAGGACCTGTCGGAGCTGTTTAGGAAGTGGCATGGCCAGGTCTCGGTAGCTGCACGTGGGGTTAAGGGAAGGGAGGTGATGGGTGCGCCTGCCTACCTGGCGATGCCTTTTGTGGAGAGGGGAGCTTACCTGAGAGGCAGAGCTAGAGAAGGTGTGATTGTTTAGAGCCTCGCAGGGCGAAGCCTGGACCAGAGCCAACAGCTCTGGCCTCCTCGGGGAGCCTGTGAGAGTCGCAGGTGATCAGGGCCCAGCCCAGCCCCGCCGCAGTGGAGTTCGAGAGGCCCGGCGGCTTCAGCGCCCGCCCGAGGCGTCCTCAGCGCCACCCCGCCTTCCCTCTCCGCTCACCCGGCCCCACTCTCTCCCCAGTTCAATCCTTCAGGGACCACGGAGACAGTCAGGCCCTTCCGCACTCCCTTTTGTAAACAGAGTCCTTGGGTTTCAGAGTCCTGTGATGTACATTCACAGTGGACTATTATTCGATCTTCAAAAGGAAGTTAATTCTGACATATGTTACACCACGGGTGACCCTTGAGGACACTATGCTAAGTGAAACAAGCCAATCGCAGAAAGACAAATGCTGTACGAGTGCACTCATCTGAGGTACCTGAAGCGGTCAAGCCCAAAGAGCAGAAAGTAGGATGGTGGTTTCCAGGAGGGTGGAGCACGGGGAGTTGTTGTTTACTGGTACAGAGTGTTAGTCTTATAAGATGAAAAGGGGTATGGGGGTGGATTGCAGTGATGGTTGCACACTATGAATGTATTTAATACCATTAAACTATGCAGTGAAAATAGTTAAGGCAGTAAATTTTACACTATGTGTACTTTAACACAATTTAAAAATGAAAATAAAAGATAGCTAACAACCCATGAGATCTAGAAAAATGTTTCCACAGTGGGATGTGGGGTGTACAAACACAGCATTGGGTCACTCAATATTGTTTAAGAGCCAGGTAAAAATTTAATTAAAAATATTTGTTTCCTATGTAAGCATATCTAGAGTTTAGGAAACAGATTTGGCCTTTAAAGAGCTCCATGTCAACTGTCCTGGATGCTCTTTGAGGTCCCAGAACACGTCCGTTGCAGCTTTTGTCACACCACGGGGCCGTTGGTGCCACTGTCTCCCTGGGAGCCCATGAACAGGAGGCAGGACCATTCCCTGCCCAGCGCATGGTGCTCAGTGGACGAAGGAAGGAATGAGCGAATGAGCGATCAGTCAGAGAGAGATGAACCTGCAGTTCTAAGGAGCCTGAGGGAAGCCGCGGTTTGGGTCCTTCCCAAGGTCCCCTTCATCCATTTCTCCCTTCCCCTTTGCAGCCTGTCCCTCACCCTTACCACCTGCAGGGAGCCTTCCCGGTTTATGTCCCACTACCGCCAGGGCAGCTCCTCACGCCCATCTTCTTCTCACCTGGAAAAGAAGGCAGGCAAGGGGGTCCACACGGGGAGACACAGGCTGCCTGAAAAGGGACTGGCAGGCCAGGGAAGGGAGGGTGGGAAACTGGGCCCTGCTGCATCACCTCCACCCCCCACCCCAAAGGAGAGGGGCTGGGATGCTCCCTCACGTCTTCCCAGGGCAGGTGTCCCAACAGGCCTGGTGGAGGCCCCTAGGCTGCTCCAGGCCCTCTGGGAAGGTGTCCTCCAAGGTGACATCTTCATTAGGCTGCTGGGGTGGGGGTGCCACAGTCCAAGCAGTCCCTGGGGTGCTTGCTGGCTCGATGCTCCCCTGCCCGCCTTTATTTTTCGGGTGGAGGAGAGAGCAGGAGCTCTAGACTTGGTCCCTGGGGCTGAGCCCCCTAGCCTAAGGCAGCTCACGTCCCTGAACCACAGGTGGTCATCTGTGAAAACAGGTGGGAGGCGGGCCTGCCTCACGGCACCACGGAGGGGCAGGGCCTGCGGCTGCGCCCAGAGCAGGCGCCCAGCCCCCGCAGGCGTCTGGGCTGAGTGCAGCTCTCCAGCCGCAGCGGTAACTGCCACCAGAAGCCTGCGGTAGCATCACCAGTTAAAACCACATGACCAAGCTAGTGACAAAGCCGCTGGAGCCTCAGCATGCTGGGGTAAAGTGCGGGAAGAGCCTGTCCCGCCACATCCATCTCAGGAGTAGTAGCTGAGAGGGATCCGTGGGACAGAGAGGACTTGAGAAGAACACAGAAGCCAACTCACATTGAGTGTTCACCTGGGTCAGGCTGAGCCCTTCCTGTTTGTTTGCTCATATAATCGTCTGACACCATGGGAGGGTACTATTTTCTGCATATGTCAATTTTACATTTATTTGTTTGTTTTTCATAGACTATACGTTTAGAGCAGTTTTCCCCAGACCCCTAACTCCACACGCGCACAGCCTACCGCACCAGATACTATGTTTATTTGTCACAATCATTGAAACACCATTAACACATCATTATCACCCAAAGTCCAAAGTCTACAGTAGGGGTCACTTTTGGTGTTGGTACAGTCTATGCGTTTGAACAGATGTACGATGACATACATTTTACCTTTCAATACAATTTTATTTTTATTAAAGTAGTTCATGCTCAGTGGCTTTGAAGTAAGAGTACAAGAAAGGCTTACAGGCAACTCCAGCCACGTGTCTTCCTGCCTTCCCCACCCTTCGCGCCCCAGCCCGGGCAGAGGGCAGAGCGGCACGCTTCTCCTGCGCTCATTTGCCTCGGGGGCCACACCGTTGACACTGAGGTATTGAACCTTCTCTGGATCAGGAAACTTAACAGGGACTGGAGACAAGCAGCCCATCGGGGCCAAGTGGCCAGAATGGCCTAACACACCCTCTGCCCCAAGGTCAGCCAGGCGTCTCAAACGAGACCTTCTAAAGGCACTTTCAACATCCGTCTGCGCTTCTTCCGACGTCCCGGGGACCGTTTCCAAAGTTTCGCTGGAGGAAGAGAGCTAAAGCCGTGGTGACACGAAGCTGCCTGGGCGGGGGGAGATTCTGGCTCTGGCTGGCTGTGTGGACTGGAACAATTTCTCCCCTCTGGACTTTGAGGTCTTCATGTGACAAACCAGGGGCTTGGGCAGGTGATCGCCAGGGACCTGCCTGGTGGCGGCACCTCTGGAGGTCCTCCTGGGGGCCAGCGCTCCCTTCGAGTATGATATCGCCCCCCCCTTCCAGATGAGGGACTGAGGCCCAGGGGTGGCCAGGGCCACACAGCCGGGGGGAGCAGGGCCAAGATTCTGAGCCAGGGTGCAAGCGCCTTCCCCGGGTGGCGCTGGGTCCCTGAGCCCTCTGTCCCGCTTTCCCTGAAATAGGTGCTCTGGCGATTGGCAGGTGGGTGGGTGTAGAGGTAGGTGGTCCATGACTTCCAGGAGCCCCAGGTCCAGCTTCCTTGGCCCCAGGATTTCAAGCTCCCAGACCCTACCACAGGGTGAAGACCACCATAGCCACATCCTGTTTAATGCTAATCTCTCCTCCAAGACCAGTGGTTGGTTGTCTGACTAGGGAGCTTTGGCAACCAATGACGTCAGTGCCCCTGCTGGAAAGATACTGATTGAGCGGATCTGGACGAGGGTCCAGAATTCAGCCAATCAGCATCCAGTGATTCAGAAACCAGGCACAGACACGTGCCTGATGTGCTCCTGACACAGATGCCCTGTGTGGGCTTCGGGCCACAGAGCCCTGGACGCTGATTTCAGAGTCCCCACGAGAGAAGCAAGGTTGGGAGTAGAGGGCCAGGCGAGAAGTGCACTGGGTGTCACTGCAGTTGTTTCTAAATGAACTGGAACCAGGAACTGGGAGTGGTAGTGAGGGAAGACATGAGGGGAAGACTTGGAGGTGGCCAGTAGACATGGCTTTGCTTGGCCTGTTCTCATCCTGCCTGAGGCCTGCGTTTTGAAGTCCCAGGTTCAGGGCAGGTGAAGCCTGGAAGGGTCTGGAGACACGGGGCGCGTTTTCAAACTGGGTTCCTTGGAACCCTAGCGGTCCCTCAGGATTGGTCAGCTTGGCCACACCCAGTCCTGCAACTCCCAACGTGGCTCCTTTTAGCTACTTAATGAATAAATGTTTGTACAAGATTTCACTGAGAAAAAGGGATTCCATGGGAAAATAATACCAACAGCATTTGGAAGCCTAGAGCTAATTAACCTATGAGGGACAGATGGGGAAACCTGCCCAAAGTCGCGCTATAGCCTCTTATCCCTCAGGCCAGGTCTGGGCCCACAGCACCCTGCTGGCCACGGAGTGGACCGCAGAGGCCCCCGGGGGCGGCGTGGCTTGCATGAACGACCTGTGACCCAGGCCTGCCTGCCCCGCCCGGAGAGGCAGAATGCAGCTGCCCTGGCTCAGCTGCCAAGAGCCCGCAGGATTTTGGTTTCCTCTCCCCTTGAGAGAAATGCAGGGCCCTTGCCTGGCGGGTGGGGCTCCTGGCTTCAGGGTGGCCCTGCCACTGCCTGGAACGTTAGCCTTCGCCTTCCGGGGGGTCACCGAGCATAACCCCTCAGTCCCTAGACCCTGGGCCCTTGCAGGCCGGACCTACAGTCTCCCCCATGGGCTGTACCCTCCTGTAGCCCAGGGACCCAGGCTGCAGGGTCGGCATAGAGCCAGGGCTCGGGGTCCTTGATTTTCCTGAAACGATGTTGTTTCTTTGTTTTTAAATCATGGCTTCCCCCAAGGGGCTCCCTCCCCACCCCCCACATATGAACTGCGCCTTCCGCAGCGGTAGCTGACTTTCTGCGCTTCATGTGCTGAGGCTTCTCCCTCCCAACTGTTTTCTGCCCTGGGCTGTCTCCTCTGGCAGTTTGAGGGTCTGCACACTGGAGAAAGTCAGTGCTGGTCGCCCCCATTTCTCCTGACATTCTTCTCCCTCGGAGCAGGCCAGCGAGGCTGCTTAGCAGCGGCGCAGAGTTTGGCTGCGGGTGCGTGCCCGGGAAACAGGTGCGACAGTCAACAAGGGCGCCACCGTGGGTGGACTGCACTGAGGGGAGGGGAAGGTAGTGTCCCTGGTCAGAGGTCTTAACGCCTCTGCTGTGGACCACCCAGAAGAGCAGTGATCAGGGCCTTTATTACATGCAACTGGGCGGGGAGCTCTGTCGCCCTCCCCTCCCACCCCCGTCTCGAGGGGCAAGCCCGTGCCAAAGACCATCCCCAGGACTCCAACAGATTCCCTCTCCCGTGGCGGCCAGAGCCCCTCCTGACCCACGCCTCTCTCCAGAGTCCACAGGCCACTTCTGAAGCCACTCCCCAAATTCCCACTAGCCCCTGGTTGTCTTGGTCCCTGGTCATGTGGAGAGAGGCAGCCAGCTTTGTGACTTCACAAAAGGCTATTTTGTGACAAGGGCGAGCCTGGTAAAATAGAGCCGGGCCGAGGGGCTCCCCCCAGGAACATCATGGACATTTTCATGGAGAGACACCCCTACCTCTGAGGGAATGAAGAGGAGTGGCCTCACAGCAAGAGCCCAGGACACGCCTCTCCTCGCTGACTTCGGCTCCTAGGCCTCACTGGGTGCTCCGGGCTGCATGTGTCGCTCTCTCAAAGGTCCAGGCCCATCACTGCCAGGTTCGAGCAGGGGCGGGGGGTGGTGACGCCAGGTGGTGGTGATGGCGGGTCTCTGACCTCCGAATTGGGGGTCAGAGAAGCTCCCCGCCTTTAGACGAGGCCATTGTTCTCCAGGCTTTCCTAAGTGGAAGAGCTGACAGAGTCTGAAGCTCTGCGTGACCGGGGTCTTCGTCAGCCTGCCTCGGCAGTCCCAGCGTACCTCCCAGCGGGTTGGGCCGGAGGTTCTTGAATCCTGTAAAAAGGCCTCGTGGCTACGAACAGGTATGGCCAAAAATCCAAAGGCTTCTCTTTCCAGTGCTGATTCCACTATTGTTTCTTCCTGGAAGGATTCACAATTCCAGAAACCTGAGGCAAGAGAGTCTGGGCACGCTTTCTCCTTACCTCCCCTGCCCCTGTCCCCAGCCTCCACCTCTTACCTGGAGCATAGCCTCTTGGAAGGGCAGGGCCCCGGGAATCACAGGGGTGATAAGTGGCAGCCAGGCTGGGGGGTCTGACAGGTGGTGGCGCCCCTGGACAGCAACATTTGGCCCTCGCACACCGCACCCCTTTGTGCTGGGCAGGCCCACTCTGAGGGTCCACTGGCCGTCCCCTCGGGCCTCTGCTTTGACTGTGACGTCACCATTCTGCCAGAGAACCCCAAGGAAGAAAGTGTGTTCTGGGCAAGAGTTCCAGAAGCTTCAGCAGGAAACAGGGGCCATGGCGGGTTTGGGGAGGGTGGCATGTCTGGCTTCACACCCACGGGGCTCCTTGGCCCTGACCATCTTTGGCCCTGACTGGCGGAGCCCTTGCTTGCGTTGGGGGCGCCTCGGGGCGTGTCCTCTCACACCGCTCTGACCAACTTTGCTTTCCGTTCTGGGCTGGGCCAGAGAGTGGATCCCCACGAACAGTAACTCCACCGCCTCCCAGTGCTTCTGAAAGGAGGCCCTAGGGTTTTTCTGGCAAGGAGCTCATTTCTCATTTAAATGAGGAAAACCTGAGCTCTGCCAGCCGGAGGCCCTGGGGGCCACGAGACACCAGCCTGGGCCGAGGCAGTCCTGGAGAACCTCCGCGGGGACAGCCATGGACCCAGAAGAGCCGTCCCTTAGCTAGCTAGCATGGCTGTGTGCCTGGCTCCAGGCTAAGCACTCACAGGCAGCATCCCATTTAACCCCCATAACAATGCCAGGAAGGAGGAGTCCTTATGCCCACCGTCCAGGCAGGGAAACTGAAGCTTGAGAGGTGAAGGCATCAGGCCAAAGTCCCACAGCTGATACATGGAAGCACCACTGAGGGGGTACACGTCCGTCTGCCTCCAAAACCGGACTCGCTACGGATCTGTCTCCTGCAAGCTCTGCCCGATACAGAGGAAAAACCATTTTCTCGTCCCTGACTCTCAGCCATAGGGTTAAAGAGAAAAGGGTAGAAGTGAAGAACATGAACCTGATATCACCCAGGTCATCTGCTTTCGGATGAGGGAGCCCCCTCTGCTTGGCCTGTGGAATCTTCAGTGAGCCCCACCGGCAGGCGCTGTTCAGCCCGCTTCTAACGACTTTTCAGATGATTTAAACGAGGCCCCAGGGGCTGCAGAATGGGAGTCCTTGGGGGTCTGGGGCTGCGCAGTGGTTCTGAGGTGGGGTTGCCACTGAAGACATAAGATGGCCGGTTCAATTTTAATTTCAGATAAACAATAATTTTTTAAAATATAAGTATGCTCTAAGTATTGCACAGGGCGCTTCTGGGGGCTCCTCACTCTGGCTGAGGCCCGGGGCATGCGAGCTGGGGTGCGGCTGGGAGTTGCTGCTTCGCTCCCCACCGGAGCCTCTGGCCCATCTAGTACGTTGTTCCTGTGGGAGCAGGAGATAGGGATGGCCTTCAGGAGGCTTCAGCTGCTGCGGTCACTGAGCAAGTATGGCCTTATACTGTTGTCTTGGAGCCTCATTCCTTCCTCTGAGAAACAAGAGCGGTAGATGAGGATGTGGCTGCACAGGAGTGGTTGCTTTGCACACCTCTTGGACAATGAGGGTTAGGGTTCCATTTTTTCAGGAGGCTGTGGGGGCTCCCAGGCCGGGGGAGGGCACCGAGTGAATGATCGGAACTCCCTTTTTGTCCAGGCTGGGGTCCCCAGAGCCTGGCAGCCCCGAGACTGTCCTTGTTGGCCCCTGAAACTCCTGGGCACTCGCAGTAGCTGTTCAGCCACAGCGGAGTGGAATTGGATACTGGACAGTTGGCCTTGCCTCCTGGCCCTAAGGAATTGCCAGAGGGGGCACAGTTGTGGTGGTGGCATCAGGATGGGGGTGGGCTGGTGGGAGTACCTGGGTCAGGTGAGCCTGGAAGTAGGTGACGGGAGAGAAGGGGTGGTGGAAGGCTGAAGAGAGGGAGAGAGCCTCCCCCGAGGCCCAGGAGACTTGGTGTTATCGGCTTTCCTACCCGTGGGATGGGTATTCCACCCCAGCGCAGGGCCTTGCTCGGGGGTGAGGGCAGGTGGAGCACGCCTAAGTCTGTGGCCATTGGTGCAGAGGCCAGGGCTGGACTGCTTGTGCCCTTTCCCTGCCACCGGGCAGTCCTGCAAGCACCACTCCTTGCCCTTTGGGATGGTGGCTGCTTTTTTCTGAGGCACACGTGGTGGAGGTGGGGTAGGGCATGGGCAGCATGGAGCACGCTTGTCCCATGAAATGTGTTTAGCATGCTGTGGAGCCCAGAAAACCTGGGCGCTGCCCTTTCGCCCTTGCAGGCTGGGGAGTCTGGGAGTGCCAGCAGGTGTGCAGCTGCGTGTGTGCGTAGGGTGTTGGTATGGGTAGAAGGGCTGCAGAAATTATAGAGCAGAGATTCTTGGAAGGAGCAGCTACTAGACAGGCCATGTATAGCTCCTGCTCTGCTTCCCTGGTCTCCTGGACCCCAGTTTCTCCAAAGCCCCTTGCTCCCATCACTGACCCAGTGCCCAAGACTGGGTTTCTGAAGGGGAGCAGTGCCATCTGGTGGCAGGCTGAGGCTGTGGCCAGGAACAAGTGAGCGGGACCCTGTATTCGCAGGAGGGTTCTCAGCCTTTCTGGACCCCAGCCAGTGGTGAAGTCACCACCACACTAGCTAAACCATGAACAGAGGGAGGGTATCTAAGACCTGAACCCTCGATCCCTATGCATTTTCGGTGTACGGCCCAGGGAGGCATGGCGGGAAAGTCAGCAGAAGGAGTGCTGAAGGGCAGGCATAGGAAAGTTACAAGTCCAGCCTCTGGACCCAGGAACCTGGGCCCCATTTCTTGAGCCACCTCTCTGCGCTCAGATTTCTCATCTGTATAGATGGCTAACTGTATCTACCCTGTGAGGCAGTAGTAAAGGTTATATGAAAAAGTGTAGGTAAAACACCTGGCTTAGAGCTGAGCCCGCTGTAAAGTCAAAGGAAGTGATAGTGGCCATTATTGATATAGGCAAAGTTCCAGAAGCACAGAGAAAGCTCTGTGTCATGGCAGGTGAAAGGATTGCAGAGAGGTGATACATTTGTGGCACTGCCACCCCACATTCTGGAATTTTGTGCCTGAGCAGCTACTCCAAGTTACACACTTAAGTGAAGGAGGAAGGAAGTGTCTTTTTTGGAACTAGGGGGATGGGGTCCAGTGGGGAATGGAATCAAGAGACTCAGCATTCAGGCTCTGGGCTTCTTTTTTTAAAAAAAATTTTTTTATTGAGGGAGGGAGAGAGAGGAGAAGGTGTGGTGGTGGTGGGGGCGGGGATCGATTTGTTGTTCCACTTCTTGATGCGTTCTTTGTTTGATTCTTGTATGTGACCTGACCAGGATCTAACCTGCAACCTTGGTGTATGGGGACAACGCTCTAACTGAGCAACCCGACCAGGGTTCTGCCTAGTTTCTTACTAGTTGTGGAATCTGAGCATGGCAGAGGCTTGCTGTGTTCCCTGTTCACCAAGTGATAATGTTGGCTCTGAGGACTACAGGGAAGGGCACAGAAACTTGCTTAGGACTCCCAGAGAGATAAAGGCTGGGTAGGATCCTGTCAGGGAGAGATTCTGCTCATCCACGAAGTCACATTTATCTTCCATGTCTCCCAAACGGGGGCCCTAAGTCGGTTGTTCTGGCTCTGCTGCTAGTTAGCTGTGTCACGTTAGGCAAGCCACTCTTTCTCCGCCTCACTTTTCCCAGCTGCAAAATAAATTAAATTAGATGATCTTCGCATTCAGCCTTGCCTTAATTTATGGCCTTTGGATTTTTTCCCTTTTTCTCTGGCTTATATACCTAGGATAAATATGTATTGATCCTATAGGCTAGGTCTTGCACAGAAAGACAAAGAAAAAACAGAGCATTCTGTTAATGAGTGCTGTGATTTCTAATATGCTAGTGGGAAATATTTTCTTAGATCTTGGCATGTTAATGTATAATGGGGAGATGGGAGAATAAAACAAAAGCTCTCCTCTGTCACATGGAGCATAATAAGGTACTGAGAAGGTATCAGGCGCTTGTAGCACTGGCTTGGAAGGACTTGAGTTCCTCACTTTTCGCTTCCGCCTTCTGAAGCAGCCAATGAGTACGCAGCCGTCCGCGTTAAGCCTGAGAACTACAAATCCCAGAAGTCAACACGCGACGGAGAAGCGCTCTTGCGCTAATCAAGACTGATGGGCTCCGCCCCTAGAAGCGGAACTTCATTTCCCAGGCGGCTTCGGGGTTCGTCAATATTCCTCCGCTTGCTCTGGCGTCCCTCTCCCGCCTGCCGCTAGCGAGCCTCGCGCCAAATCGGAAGGAGGGGTGGTGGGCGCGCGCGCGCTTGCGCGCGCGCGGGGCACGTAGCGCGCGAGTGACGCATAATATGTGGGCCGCTCTAGAACCGTGGTCGCGCTGTGTGTGAGTGAGGGAGAGTGCGGGACCTGAGGCGGTGTGTGTGAACTGTGGCCGCTGGCGGGGTCAGGGGGGAGCGGCGGAGCCGCCCGGGAAGGTGAGTGAAGAAGGGAGGAAGACGGCTCTCTGGGAGGGGCGCGAGGAGACAGGGCGCGTGGCCCCGCAGGCGGGAGAGTGGGCGCGGGCTGGGGGAGGGGCGGCACCTGCCCGGGCCGCCGGCGGCGAGGGGGCGGGCCGGGCCGCCGGGGAGGCCGGGCCCCGGGCCTGACAGGACTTTTCCTCCTCCAAATTCTTGGCTCGGGGGCGGGGCCTCCGCGTTCTTCCTGCAGTCCGCAGAAGCAGCTTCCCGAGAGTAACTCTTCCGCCCGGAGTGGGGGGGTAGGGGTGTGCCCGCCCCTACCTGTAGGAGGGGCCTCTCTCCTTCCCCTTGTCACGTTTTTCCTCCCAATCATCCCGATCTCCGTTCCGTACGGACTGGGGGGCTCCATCTTCTCTGCCGTACGGCGGCCCCCTTCCCAGACTGTTTCCGCGTCCAGCTCCAGTCACCTGGGCGGGCTTTCCCCTCTCTCGGCCTCGAGCGGGCTCCCCCTGCACCGTCCCGGCTCTCGGACCGGGCGAGGGGGCGGAGCTTTCCGGGCACTCCTCCCACCCCCGCGGTGGAGGGGTGGGGTGGGCAGAGGGGTGAGGGTCCTGCGGCTTGGAGCCGAACCTCGGAGTGCCTGCCAAGCTTCCCGGGAAGCTGCTTCCGTGGGTTCTAGTCGTTTGCAACTGGGTGTCACAGGCCTTTGCTTCACTCCGTCTTTTCTTACTAAACGGTTTCCTCCGATTGCAGTGTTAGCGCTCGGGTTTCGTATTTGTTAAAGTAGGAGTTGTGGAGTCTCTGTAGTAGTTCTTTTTGAGTCCCAGATGACTCGTCCCTGCCCACATCACGTTGTTTTTTCCTCACTCTGTTTTCAGTGAAGCCTTTTAATTAGTCTGCGTTTTAATTAACTTACATTAGCAGCATCTTCCTGTTCTGAACGCTTTGTTAATCGAGGGCGAGAGATTCATTGACATTGTCCCCCTGTAATTTTCTTTTTCCAGCTTACTGGAGTTTACCTTTAAGGCTTATATAAGCTCTACTGGAGTTTACCTTTGAGGTTTATGTAAGCTTGCATGTTTAGACTCTCTGGGAGTGGATTTGGTGTTTTTCTGCTTGATGCTGTCGAGAATTGGGTTTTATCTATGGCAGTTATCTGTTTTCGGGTGGTGGTATATTTTTGGATGTTCAGGAGCTAAAAGAACTTGGCTTGGCGTGGTGAACACTCAATACAATATACGGATTATGTAGCATAAAACTGTAGACCTGAAACCTGTAAAAATCTTATTAACCATTGTCACCCCAATAAACTCAATACAAAAATTTTTAAAGAGGAGCTAATAGAATTTGGAGAATAGGTAGGAAATAACTTTATGCTCAGAATTTCTTGAGTAGTTGCTGAGCACAGTGTGTACTGTTCTACCTTATGTACAGTTAAATTTAATAGAGAAGGAATCTGGTGAAATGAACCACGTATTAGCTTAACTTGGAGTGATTGGAATTTTTTTTTTTTTTTAATTATTGCTTGTAGGGCAGGGAGGTGGTGGGGAGAGGGTGGAGAGAAAACATCAATTCGTTGTTTCCTGCCTGCTTTGGTTGCTTCTTACATGTGACCTGACCCCAGACGAACCCTCAGCCCTGTCTCATCTCACTTGGTCTAACCGACTGAACTACCCTGCCGGGGCCTGGAGTTGGTTTATTATTAATTTTCTTATGTTTTTTGTAAAAGAGTTGATCATGGGCAGTAATAGAAAATTGTTATATATGATTTTTTACATTTCATTCTAATTAGGTAAATTTTACTCGAAGCTCTAAAGTTGGATTATTTTCCCCAGTTTTTTTGTTTTGTTTTTAAATAAGGAAGAATGTTTTCAAACATTTGTTTCAGGTTTGTAACCTATGGGATCTTTCCTTAACGTGGACTTTATTTTAGGCTTTGGGACAAAATGCTGACTAGTCCCCTCAGTATTGTATATTAGAAGAGGACAGAGTTTATGAGTCAATTAAAAAATTTCAAAACAGTTTAAAAATGATAGGAGTAGGGTATTAATGTATGATGAAAAATCTTTTACCTTTATCCTTTAGAAAGTCAGTTACCTGCCACAAAAGTAGTAGCTATTCTCTGTTCTTTGTGTATTCTTCCAGGGATATTTTATTCTGGGGATACACACACCCTTTGCTTTTCTCACTAGTCCACATTAGGAAAGGAAATACTTCTTAATTTTTTCCAACTTTATTATGAAAAATTTGAAACATTAAAAAGTTGAAAGAATAGTAAAATGAACACTTGTTTATCCATCCAGATTCAACAGTTAATATTTTGCCATATTTTTTCTGTATTTGGGTATGGTGTCTATTTATTTTCTGGAACTAATTGAAAGTAAGTTGCAGGCATATCACCCCTACTTTCACAGGCATCTTTTAAGGATGAACACATTCTGCATATTTTTTGCAGGACTTTATGTTACTCCATTGTATGGTCAGTATTATTATTTAATCCTCACAGCAATCATTTCCATTTCATAAATAAGGAAATTGAAATTTGGAGAAGTTAAATAATTTGATCAAGATCTCACAGGTATGTCTGTAGAGTTGAGATTTGAATGCTTAAAATCCTTTTCTACCAAATAACAATTGATTAGTCTTGGGGACCTTTCTGGGCCCATCTCCTAACTGTAGAAAAGGAAAGGGTGGTTGTAAAAATTCAGAAAAACAGTAAGTGAATTACTTAGTCAAATGTTTGCTCCATGCTAATATTCACCAGTTGGTAACTATTGTGTCCCTATTGGACAGGCATTAAATCCTGCACACCACCTAAAGAACTCACTTTAAAACATGGTGAGTTGAGAATAAAAATAAGAAAAAACAAGAGAACAAAACAAAAAACCATGGTGAATTGAGTAATGTACCTTCGCTGTCTTGTGCATAACAAGATGTGTATAATGCATTTTGTATTAATAGCCTTTCATTGATAGTAAAATGATTTATTATTGATGTTATAGCTTTAGTCTAAGTTTGTATTTTCCCCGGTCAAGTGATTATTCCCGGTTATGACTATTCTCAGGGGTAATTAAGCAGAAGTTTTAAAAATGATACCAGAAGTATGTTTAAATTGGACACTAAAACTTTAGTATTTTAATGTCCCTCAGTTGACCTTTATTAGAGGTAGCATTTTCTTTAAACTTCACCTTTATGTGTTCCATTCGAAAGATTGTAAAATTCACATACCATAAACTAACCATTCCTATTTTAAAGTGTATGTAATTCAGTGGCGTTTAGTATACTAACAGTGCTGTGCAGCCATCACCTCTTTTAGTTTTGAGACACTCTCATCACCCCAAAAGGAAAACCTGTACTCATTACGGAGTCATTTCCTGTTTCCTCCTCCCCCAAGCCCCTGGCAACCAGCAGCCAACTTTCTCTATATGGCTTTACCTATTCTGGATGCTTCCTATAAATAGAATCATACAGTATGTGACCTTTTGTGTCTTGCTTCTTTGATTTAGCATGTTGTTTTCAAGATTCATCCATAGCTGTAACATGTATCAGTACTTAATTCCTTTCTGTGGCTGAATAATACTGCATTTTATGAATATAACCACATTTCATTTATCCACTCACTGATGGACATTTGTGGTTTTTTCCACCTTTTGGCTATTGTGAATATACTGTTTTGAGCATTTGTGTACAAGTATTTGAATATCTGTTTTTAGTTTGTTTTGGGTTTGTGTGTTGGAGCAGAATTGCTGGGCTATATTGTAATTCTGTTTAATGTTTAAAAAAAAAACATTTTGAAGAGCCACCGAACTGTTTTCCATACTTGCTGTACCGTTTTACATTCGCATCAGCAGTGTATCTTCCAATTTCTCTGCCTCCTTGCCAGTGCTCATTATTTTCTGATTTTTTGGGGTGTAGTCATTCTTACAGGTGTGAATACTACTATCTTATTGAGGTTTTGAGTTCTATTTTTGAATGGCTAGTAAGGTTGATCATCTTTTCATGTGTTTTTTGGCAATTTGTATATCTTCTTTGGAAAAATATTCAAGATCTTCGACCATTTTTGAGTCAGGTTTTTTTGTTGTTGAGTTGTAGGAGTTCTTTATATATTTTGAGTACTAGATCCTTATCAAATATATGATTTACAGATATTCTTTCCATTTTGTGGGTTGTCTTTTCATTTTCCTGATGCTGTCCTTTTTTGCACAAAAATTTTAAATTTGAAGTTCAGTTTATTTGTTCTTTTGTTACTTATGCTTTTGGTTTTATAAATAAAAATCCCGTGCTAATCTAAGAATTTTCCCTTATGTTTACTTCTATAGCTTAATTTCTTAAATTTAGGGCTTTGACCCATTTTGAGTGAATTTTTGTATATGGTGTGAGGCAAGGATCTAACGTTATTCCTTTGCATGTGGATATCCAGTTGCCTCAGCACAACTTGTTGAAGGACCAGCAGTCTTTCTACGAATGGTCTAATGGTCTTTCAACAAATCCTTTTCTTATTAATGGTCTTGGCCAGCTTGTTAAATCAATTGACCATAAAAATGAGATTTTATTTCTGGACTCTCAGTTCTGTTGATTTGGTATCCATGTCTTTCCAGTACCACAGTCTTGATTATTGTAGCTTTGTAGCAGGTTTTGAAATCAGAAATGTGAATTCTCCAACTTCTTTCCCAAGATTATTGGTTAGTCAGGGTCCCTTGCAGTTGTGTATGAATTTTTGGATGGAAGTTTCCATTCTTGCAAAAAAGGTCTTCAGACTTTTGATAGGGATTGCAGTGACTGTTGACTACTTTGGAGAGTGTTGTCATGGTTACAATGTTAAGTGTTTCAGTCCATGAACATAGGATGTCTTTCCATTTATTTAGGTCCTCTCTAATTTGTTTCAGCAGTGTTTTGTAGTTTTCAGTATATGTCTTCTGCCTTTTTAGGTTAAATTTTTTTCCTTAATATTTTACTTTTTGGTGCTACTGTAAATGAAATAGTTTTCTTAATTTTGTATTTGGATTGTGTGTTGCTAGTGTAGATCTTGTATTCTTTAGCTTTGCTTTGCTAATTTATTAAGTCTAATAGTTTTTTTTGTGTGTGTGGATCCTTTAGGATTTCCCATATATAGTAGCATCATGTCATTTTGTGAATAAAGAGAATTTTACTTTTTCCTTTCTAACTTGGATGTCTTTATTTCTTTTTTTTTGGCTAATTGCTCTGACTAGAGTTCAGCACAATGTTTTATGTAAGTGGTGAAAGTCGGCATCCTTGTCTCTGATTTTGGAGGGAAAGCTTTCAGTCTTTCAGCATTGAGCATAGTGCAAGCTGTGGGTTATTTTAAAGTGCCTTTTACCATGTTGAGGAAGTTATCCTCTGTCTCAGTTTGTTGTTTTTATTATAAAAGGGTGTTGGATTTTGTCAGCTGCTTTTTCTCTATCAATCAGATGATCATTTTTCCCCCTCTGTTAATGTGTATGTATGATATTAATTGATTTTTGTGTATTGAACCATCCTTGCATTTCTGGGAAAAACCCCACTTGGTCATAATATATAATCCTCTTTATATGCTGCTGTATTCAGCTTGCTAGTATTTGTTGAGGACTTTGCTTCTATGTTCATAAAGCAGCTCAGTCTTTAGTTTTCTTGTGATGTTTTATCTGGCTTTGGTATGGGGTGATGCTGGCTTCATGGAATAAATTGGGACAAAATGCTGGTTCCTATTCTATTTTTTTGGAAGAATTTGAGGATTGATGTTAATTTCTGTACATGTTTGGTTAAATATTGCTTCACCCAATCTACCTGGCTAGTACTTCTCAAGATTGTCAAAGTCACGAAAAACAAGGAAAGACTCACAAAGTGTCATTGACTAGTGGCCACTAGGGAAATGACAACTAAATGCAGTGTGTCCTGGATGAAATCTTGGAACAGAAAAGGGACACCAATGGGAACACGGGTGAAATCTGAATCAGGGCTGGAGTTTACTTAGTAATAATGTGCTGATGTTGGGCTCCTTAATTTTGACCCTGTACCATTACAAAGTAGGATGCTAACAGGGGAAACTGAACTAAGTGAAGGGTATATGGGAATTTTACTATCTTTGCAGCTTTTTTGTAAATCTAAAGTTACTCCAAATAAGACATTATTTAAAAAAATGCATCTGTAGTTAGTGATCACAGTAGAAAATGCAGTCTGGGGGTTCTTAAGGTCAGAGGTCATAATAGTCATGCCTGAAGCATTAATATTTTTTTTTTTTTTTTTTTTTTTGGTAATTTTGGTTAGAAAGTCTGAAAATGTAGGTCCGTCTCTTCAGAAAAGAAGCCTTTTAATTCAAGTTTAATTTTTTTGTTTTTGGAACTGTTCTCTTTTGGAGTTATGGGAAAACCAGATGACACGATTCATTACTACTGGAATTGCTTCTACTTTGTTAAAATGGAAATGTTTACATTTTAGATACTTTTACATATTTTTTGATCTTATGGTAGATATTTTTAGAAGAGTGAACAATAATCTTAGAGCAGCTAGTAATCCCTTTTTGGTGTGAAACTTTTTATAGAATGGTGGCTGTTTCAGTGAAAATAACACATTTGCATGGCAGAATCTGACATTTTGATCCTAAAGCTGCTTTGGCAAATAAGTTGATCTATAGACCACTTAAACATTTGGGTCTCATTTATTCCTTTTGGAGCTTCTTATAAACCTTTCTTCCCAATGTATGTATGTGTCGGGTGGCTCCTCCAAAGCCCATCTCAGCTCCCTGTCCTTATATCCCCCCCGGGCTCACCATTCAACCCAGCAGCTCCTCCTCTCAGGAAATCAGCTGTGAGAGAGGTTAGGAAGCCTAAAGCACAAATCGGCTTATAATATTCCTTTCCAACTTTCACTTTGTTAAGACTTAACCAGGAAAGTGTTGTTTATCTTTCGTGGAACTTTACCCCAGAGACTTATAAAAGAGCAGAATAGCCCTGGCCATTGTGGCTCAGTTGGTTGGAGTGCCGTCCTGCAGCTGAAAGGTTGCAGGTTCCTTTCCGGGTCAGGGCAAATACCTATGTTGAAGGCTTAGTCCCTGATCAGGGTCATACTGGAGACATCCGTTGATGCTACTCTCTTGCATCAATGTTTCTCTCTCTCCCTTCCTCTCTTTTAAAAAGCATTGAAAAATGTCCTTGGGTGAGGATAAAAACAAACAAACAGAGAAACAAAAAGAGCAAAATATTTTGGGGAGTTGCTTTTGCTACATGTTATATTTTTAAAAAAAACGTAGCCTTAAAGTTTTTGATCTCAGAGATCTAGACCTGGGCTTCTTTTATATATACTATGTAGGTATGTATACTTTTGAGGGATGAAAGGGACCATAGCTTTTGTCTGGTTCTCAGAGGGATTTCCTGATCCTAGGAAGTTTAAGGATCATGATTTCAGTCCGTTTCCCTGTTTGTAAACTGAGGGGTTGAGAGAGATGACAGGACTTGTCCATCCTGGTGAATGTCCGGGCTCCCAGTCCCAGGTTTCTCACTGTCCTACGAATAAAGGTTACCTAGAGGGTCCCAGGGTTAAATATTCCTTGCTTTTAATGATTTCCTATACTTGTTCATCCTTTTTGTTTCCCCTCACTCTTCTTGTAGGAGGTATGTCAGGCTTTGTTTTTTTGTCTTTTATTGTTGTTGTTCCTGTTTTTTGCTTCCTTAGGCCAAGCCATGACTACGGTAGCGGTGCATGTGGACTCCAAAGCTGAGCTCACCACCCTGCTGGAGCAGTGGGAGAAGGAGCACGGTAGTGGGCAGGACATGGTGCCTCTCCTTACCAGGTATGAACAGTTAAGTGTTTCTAAAATTGCTTCTGTAAAGAAAGATTTTATTTATTTACTTTTAGAGAGGGGGGAAAGGAGAAAGAGAGGGATGGAAACATTGATGTGTGAGAGAAACAATGATCTGTTGCCCTCAGAGGCCTGCAGCTCAGGAATATGCCCTGATCAGGAACTGAACTGGTGACCTTTCTGTTTGCAGGACAGTGCCCCACCCACTGAACCACACCAATCAGGGCAAATTACTTTTAAAGAAGGACAACTTGGAGAGTAGTATAGGAACACTTCACCTTCACTGTGAATTCTAAATTCATTTTTTTCCCTTTTAGAACTAGCCTTTATCTCCTTCTTCAAGCTCTTTAAGTTTCTCACCTTTCTTCTTAGGTCCTTTGTCCTCATTCTCCTTTGTACGTTCTTTTGCTTCTGTTTTAAGTCCATGGCTTTGTTTGTGGTTCTCTTCTCCCTTTACTCTAAATAATCTACCTAGATAGTTTTATCTCTGTCCCTGATTTAAAACATTATTCCTATGTTAACTTTCAAGTCTATTTCTACTTTAGATCCCTCTATTTAAAAACTTGAGATTCATTTCTTGGTTGGTTGTTTCACACGTCTGTACCTGCCTATTCCATAGATACCTACAACATACCATGGCCAACATGGAGCTTATCATCTTCATCCTCCCTCCCTCCTTATTCACAGCTTATTCCCTGCCTTGGCATAAATTGTTTTAAACTAAAACACTGAAAACCACCCTCCTTAGTGTATTCCTCTACCAGCACAATTGAGTCCTCAAGCCCTGAGGATTCTGCTTCTTCCTCTGTGCCATCCCCGCTACTGCTTCCTTCATTAGGTATCGATCCGTTCTTGCCGGGACTGTTGGACGGTGTGCGTTACCCCTCGTCTCCAGTTCACCCTCTTCAAGTACAGCCTCCCCTTTGCTGAAAGAGTCGTCTTTCCATACACAGAAATCTGGTTGTCATACCGCTGCCCTTGATTCTTCCCTGATCCCCTTTTTCCTGTGGAATAAAATGTAAACTTTTTAGAGTGGTCTGACCCCCACCTCCCTTTTCTGCCTTATAGTGTTGGTTTCCTTCCGTAAGGAAGAGCACCACATTTTCTGATGTCTGTGTGCCTTTACACTGCTGTTCCTTTGGCCTGAAATGCCCTTCCTTGATGTGTCTACCTGGCAAGCTCTGTTTCTTTCAGAAGGAGTTTAAAACCTTCTTTGACTTTGATGTCCCTACGTAGGGCATTCCTTTAAAGTTTACTTTTAATACTCCTGCTATTCATATATATATATATATATATATAAATATATAAAAAAATAATTTTCTCTCATTTTATCTTTTGCCACATTTTATTATCTTTTTACATGCCTCTCCTTACTAAATTGTAAGCTTTTTGAAGGTAGGTGCTATACCTTTTTACTGGTATTTCCTCAGAGAATGATTTGTCCACTGCCTAGTGCATAGTAAACTGTGTGGAACAAAATTGATTGACTGACTGTATTAAGGAGAGAAAATGAAGAACAAAGGCTGGGCAGGAGGTCACTGGAACATGGGAGACTTTAATATCTAATTTTTGGTATCATGGTAGTGAAAAGAGCTTTTTGTTTATGCAGTGATCTCTTCTTTAGGTATAAAGAAGACTGATTTTATGAAAATTCATACATGGGTAAATGCTTTTGTTCATAACTGCTCTTGATACATGGGAAACATGTGAAAATAGTTTTTTTTTTTTTAGGGATCTAGTTGTTGACTGGTGGGAAGTGGGTTTTAATTCGTAGAGGCATTGGAGATTAAGAACTAATCACAAGATACTTGAAATGCAGCCACAGCTCTAACAAGCTAAGTGTTGTGCAGTTAACATGTGGATTATGGATGTGACTGTGAAAGGGGGACCCTAAATGGGCGTCATGTTAGTGGCGGGTTTGCTTTATTGCTCAAAAAATAGTTATCAAACATGTATACTGAAAAGACTCAAATGTTTTATTTTCAAGGCTATTTCACATTTCTATTATTTGACCATCATCTTTGACACTATGCTAAGTTATTGAGCAGTGCAAAGCCTAAAATAGAGGGCCCTGTCTCCAAGGAGCTAACTTTCTGGGAAGCAACTAATGGAGAAGAAACGATACAGAATAGTAATAAAATAATATACAGTAAAATGCTAAATCTGGCAACATGGTTCATAAATATTGTGGAGACTATGAGAATGGAAATAACTTGAACAAGTCAGTTCTTTTTATTCACTCAATAAATATTTGAGGACGTTTTGTGTGTTAGAACTGTCTAAGACACTTCTCTGAACCTCAGCTTCCTCATTTGTTACTAAAAGTATCACTGAGAGTTCTGTTGTTACAAGAAAGCCATCTTCAGATCTACTTGCCAAAGACTGCATAGCCAGACAGTGGAAATCTAAGGTTAGAATCCTGAGTTTTAACTCCAGTTCCAGTGGACTTTCCAGTACAAGAGGAGGTCACGTTTCCTTGGAACAGAGATTTGAAAGATGGTAGAGTATAGCTTGATGAAAAGCAGGGAACAGATTTTCTAGAAAATGTGAGAAACGTGACTGAAAAAGGCATCAAGGGGAGAGTGGACTGGGGCATGCTTTGTGGCGGGAAGGGAATGGGCCCTGTTGGGGTGGAGGGTGAATAGAAGGCAGGGATGGAAACTAAAGTTGTGTGGAGCAAGGTCCTAAAAAGGTCTTCACTGTTAGAGGGGAATTGAAGGGATAGAAGGATGAAATCAAAGTGTGGTTTATTGTAGATAGGAGCAGCTTCCCTCACGCTCCAGCTTGTGGGTCTCTCAGTTCACTGTGTGTTCCTCAAGTGCCCTCATGGCCTCCCCCGCCCTGAACTGGCTGCAGGTTGGGGTTTTTGGTATATTCTGTGAGAAGCAAATGAATTTCAGGCCTACCTACTCTTTTATTGATCACTATTTTTTTTTAAGAATGCTCTTTTGGCAATTTTTTCTAAAAAGAACATACCACTGTTTGTAACTTTAATTGATTTTTATTATTTATGTTCTTTATTATATCAAGCCTTTGACTTGATTCTATACAAAGGGATGGGCATTGGGCCAATCTGTGTTAGCTTAATCCAGGTTGTCTGGTTTTTTTTATTTTTTTAATCATTACTGAAACATAATTTGTATACTGTAAAGAACTGTGCTTGATGGGTTTTTTTAACTTGTAAAACCCTTACCCAGATCAAATTATGGAACTTGTGTGTGGCACCTTCAGAAGGCTTCTTTCTGCCCTATCCAGGCAATATCTGCCTTAGATTGTTTTTCTCTTTGATTGTGATTCTCAGTTCTCATAGTAAGAACACCTAAATAGCCCTCACATATCAAGCTTTGCTCCAGGCAGAGCGCGTATATTAACCTCAACCTCAGGGAGGAGGTGCCATCGCCGTCATTGTCCAGATGAGGCACAGACAGGCCGAGTAACCTGATGCACAGTTAGTGGGGGATTTGAACCCTGCCGTCTGGCTCCAGAAGCCATGTTTTCAATTTCTGCTGTGCTATATTGTTTAGTTTCAACTGGAGATACTAGTAGAACTTACATAATTTTAAATATATTTTGTGTAATTGCCCTTTGTGGAAAAGATAATTTTCAGAATTTAAAGGGAAAGGTAGAAAAAGTGGAAGTAATTCTGAGACTTAACAGGGAAAAATGTACTAGAGTGGGTAAGAATTTTTGCAGAGAGTTTAACCTTCAAGACTAGGAAGTATAGTTTTGTGGAAATAAAGCATATAGGAGAGTTAGAGTTAAGACACCATGCTAGATATTGGAGAGTGGGACAGCCTTGTATTTGATTGTCATAATAGACTAAAATCTCAGATTTGCTTAGGCTACTCTAAAGGTGATTTTTCTTGTTTCAAAAAGAATGCATGCGTAAGAAGGAACTATTGATACATGAAACAACGTGAGTGACTCAAAATATGCTGAGTGAAAGTAGCCACATACAAAAAGAGTATGTGGATTCCATTCTAGAGTAGGCAAAACTAATCTGGAGTGAGAAAGAGGAAATGAGAGGCTGCCTGGGAGCTGGGGTGGAAGCTTATGTGGGGGAGGAATGTTAGAGGCCCAGGTAACCACGCAAAGACAGGACCTGAAGCAGTAACGGACCTGGACTCTTCGAGAGCCGAGAAGGCCGTGTCAGTGAAGCGCAGTGAGAGGGAGTGGAGGAGAAGTGGTCGGAGACGCAGGCGGCATCTGGGTTATTGCAAGCTGTGGTCGTGCTCGGGTTTAATTGAGTTACTGTAGTAAGTCATTGGAAGCTGGGTCAAGCAGGGAAGCAGGAAAGCAAGGAGACCAGCGAAAACGCTGTTCCAAGTAGTCCAGGCAGTTAACGATGCTGGTCTGGACAAGAGTAGGTGTGGTGAAGATTCAGAGAAATGATGGAAGTCAAGAGATATTTTGTAGGTAGAGCTAATGAGAATTGTTGTGGGGGATGGGGAAAAAAGGAGGGTTTTAATTACGACTCCTAGGGTTATGTCTTCCGAGGGGAGGTAGTGCTATTTTTGGAGACAGAAAAAGGGACAGAAGGATGATTTTGGGAGTGGAAATTGTCTTAAGAGCTTGTGGTTTTGATTTCTGTTCATCAGGAAAATACCTTTTTCTTACTTTTTGCTTCTGTTTTGTACTTTGTGGAATGGACTGTCATAGGTGGTGGTACATGTTTTCTACGCATGTCTGAGTTGACCCTGCCTTCCCTTTGTGCTAGGATGTCTGAGCTGATTGAAAAGGAAACTGAAGAGTACCGCAAGGGGGACCCGGACCCGTTTGATGACCGCCACCCTGGTGAGACCGGAGTTCTCCTGAGCCCAGCTCCGATTTTCTTACACAAGAAGAATGCTGGCTAGAACATGTTTTTCAATGGAAATAGCACATTTTATGCTAAGTTTTAAGGCCTATTAAAATATTAGAATATTGTTCAAGAAGGGAGCAGTGAGGAAAAATGAATTTCTGGAAAAATTGAAATTTGTAATATTTACAGATCAAACAGAACATAATTAACTTAAAGGGACTAAATTATGTAGGTATTACCTTATTGACTCATTTGGTATGATCACAAAGACTTAAAAAGAGAATGCCTTCTCTTCTGCCTTATACACTGAAAGGTGTTATCCTCTGTGCCTTCATCTTTCCAGCAGTGATAGCTTTTCCTTTACTGGGGAAGTGCAGTTCAGAATGCAGTCACTGTCTTGCCTTTAGTTATGAAGTTGATATGTACTTGGAGTCTTGACTAAAAACAGGCTTCTTGATGTCTGCTTTAGTGTCTCAGCACCTAAAGGATGCCGTTTCTTGTTAGTTTGGTTTTATGTTCGGCTGATTTAATTAGAGTCATGGCAACCCAGCCTGCTTTGGCATGGAATTTGCTATAGTACAAAACGGTATGGTACTTGAGGCTGCCATTTTACGTTCTCTCTCAGGCAGATTACCAGCAGGCAGAGCTGAAGTCATGTGTGCCCCACACTGCATGTAAGCGTTCTCTCTCAGAAGCCAGAGCAGTTCTTCGATAAAAATAAAAACATTGTATATCCACCGGAATGTTCCAGGGTTTGTTTCTATTTCTCAGACATTTATTCTCAAATGTAAGTAAGTTAGGCTTTTCAGATTGAGTGTCCAGTTGTCTGTGTGATGTTATCTGCTGCCCTTGCCCTAGACATCCCCACTTGTGACTTGAGAGGACTATTCACCTATTCAACCCACTCTTTTGAAAAAAGATATTTATCTTTTTAGAGAGAGGGGAAGGGAGAGAGAAAGAGAGGGAGAGAAACAATCAATGTGTGAGAGATACATCAGTTGGTTGCCTCTCTCATGCCCCCCAGCTGGGGACCTGGCCCGCAACCCAGGCATGTGCCCTGACTGGGAACTGAACCAACGACCTTTCAGTTTGCAGGCTGGCACTCAGTCCACTGAGCTGCACCATCCAGAGCGAACCCACCTTTTCAGGAAGGCCGTCAGCATGAAGAAGTATGACAGTGAATGTGAAATAAGAATTTTAGTTAACCAATGGCATTATGAAAAGAACTGAAAGAGATGATTATGCTCAGAGATACTGCCTTAGAAGGGATGAAATGGTAATGAGGTAGAAGGGAGAGGCAGAAAGATGCACCTTTTTTCAGCAGAAATTTAAAGACAATATTTTCTTCCCTACCTCTTATGTTAAGCAATATTTGTCATTAGGCATTATTTCTGTTAATAAATGTAAAGGTCTGAGTTTCATTATTTCTAAACATAGAGAGTTGGTAATCTGAGGTCCTTATTTGTTTTTATGATACTGTTCTCTAACTTTTTGTGAATTACTTAAGGATACTAATTACAGCTTGAAAAACACTTTGTATCAGCAGCTTACATTTTTTTTTTATCTGTTAACTAAATTTTCCACTCTAATATTTTGAAATGAAAATAAAATAAGATGATATCTGTTTTAAAGACAGGCCAATAATTCTCCCACCATTAACTAATTTCTTTTACCTTTAGGCTGTGTGTTGAGTAGATCCTATGTCCCTGGTCTCTTCTGTTTCCCCAGGAGCTTGGAAATTAAGGCCAAGGTTACTGTATCTTTAGAGTTAGTGATTGCTTGGGATCCCCCACCTCACCCCCATCCTAGGATGTCATTGCAAGTTTGGGGACACATCTCTGCTTCCTTGGTGTTGTAGTTGCAAGAGAGATTGAACCTGGAGCCTGTCTCTTCTAAGCCACCCATCAAAAGTCGTGCTTCCTACTCTTTCTGAGGCTGAGAAGTCAGGGGTTTTCTTTGTTTTAGGTTCCTTTCTGATTCTTTTGTGTACGCTTGTAGACCTTGTGTACATTTAACGATGACGGTCTGTGTCTAGTGCTCATGATTTAATCCAGCATTGCTATCTAGGCAATGCTCTGGGAGGTGGCAAGGCGAGAGAGCAGTGTCTCAAGTTTTTATATTGTCACTTCTAATTTTAAAGACTGTTTCTTAAGGAAGCTAGTTTATCAAAAGCATCTCATCTTTGTTTCTTTGTCTTTTTGCTGCTGTTTTAGTGGTATTTTAGTAGTATTTATAATAACCTGGGCACTTTTATAGAAGTCTAAGTTGCTTGACTGGGATGACTTACTCATTCTTTTGTTTGTTCCCCTCTCTTCTTTTGATAGGTCGAGCTGATCCAGAGTGCATGCTGGGCCACTTGCTGAGAATACTCTTCAAGAATGATGATTTCATGAATGCAGTAGGTTTGCTTCTTACTTTTCTCCAGATTATCATGAGCAGATGCTGTACCTTACTGTTTTTTGTAAATAGTTTGCTTTCTCTTGAGGCCTTGACAAAGGTGGGAATAGAGCAGATAGATTTTTTAATTTGGTATTTGGTTCAGTGAAGTAAGAGTAATCATGGATTTACTTCTTACCAAAGTCCAAGGTATTTTCTCAAGGTGTGTACTTTCTTCAGTTAAACATTGCTGAGGACTCCAAAGGCATCTGTGCTTATCTTTAGGCAAAGATGATTTTGAATTTGGGAATACAGGAGTCCTCTTAGGTTTCTCAGTAGAAAAATCAGAGTGATGCATGTGGCATAATTCTGCATTGACGCTGCGGTGTGTGCATTGGGAATGTGAAGGGAGAGAAAGGTGCCTTCTCTAGCTCCCTGCTATTGAGGAGCAAATGAGAGGAGGGACAATACACGTGGACACACACACACACACACACCCCCTCACTCGCATCTCCGAAACAGAGGAAGTGTTCAATAAGTTGTGGCCGTTTCTGGAGGCAGATTGGCATAGTGCTTGGGAGCATGAGCTTTGGCTGGCTGGCGGGGGCAGCCATGTGTTCACTTTAAATGCAGCCCCACCATTCACTGACAGTGTGATCTTTAGGCAACTTAAGCTTCTCCAGGTTTTATTTTTCTAATCTGTAAGATAGAGGATGATAGTTGTTACCCTAAAATGTTTTTGTAATGTGTGAATAAAATTAAGCATGAAAAATGCTTAGCACAGAACTTGGTTCACGAGGGCTCAGCAAGTATTAGCTGTTATTATTATCTGTATTGTATTTACTTTGCAACTTATTTTCTATCACTAATGTATCTTCTCACCTTCAGATCACTTCCAGCTGCTTTCTAGACATTCCCACCTGGATATTCCCCATGGGCATCTTGAATTCCATGTGTCTAATTGTTTTCTCCAATCTGTTTCTCTTGTTCTCTAGCTCAGTAATGGTATCCTTGTCTTGCCAGCTAGAAGTTACCCTTTGTTCCTCCAAACTCCCTCATTCAATAGTCTTATTGTTCCTCCCCTGTAACCTTCACAAATCTTTTTACTTCTTTCTGCCCTTGTTGCCAGGCCAAGGTTTAGCCACTACTGTCTCTTGGTTACCTCAAAGCCTCTTAACTGGTTTCTCTTGTCTGTCCTGCTCCAAACCATTTTTAACTTCGCAGCCCAGAAATCTTTCTAAAGTGCAAAAAGTTATCATTGCACCCTCTTACTTAAAATCCACTAGTGGCTTCCTGTTGCCCTTAAAATAAATCGTAAATTTTTTAGTTGGGGCTGGGGTGGGGTGTGTCTGTCTGTCTCTGTTTCTCTCTCCCTCCCTCTCCCTCTCTCTCTCCCCCTCCCTCTCCCTCTTTCTCCCCCCAATCTGTCTCTGGTCTTTGTTATCTCCATTTTTTTTAAAAAAGATTTTATTTATTCATTTCTAGAGAGAGGGGAAGACAGGGAGAGAAACATCCATCAGTTGCCCCTCTCACGCCCCCATAGCCCACAACCCAGGCATGTGCCCTGACTGAGAATCAAACCAGCGACCTTTTGGTTGGCAGGCCAGCGCTCAACCCACTGAGCCACACCAGCCAGGGCTGTTCTCTCAATTTTTAGTTCTTGCCCTTTGGACCTTTTCTGCTCCTTACTGCTGCTTAGCTACTTCTACTTGCCCTTTCTGTTCTGGCTTGGAATCCTTTCCTCTCTACAGCCTTCTGCAAGTTCTCGTTGTGGGGGGGAGGGGGGGAGTTGTGTGGCCGCCTGTAGGCTTCTCTAGCATCCTGTGCTCATAATACTTATTTTCCCAGCTGTCACCTTTGTTGGGTTATAATGCTTTGATAGTGGGACTGTCTTATTTATTGTTATATACCCAGCACAGAACACAATGCCACTTAGTAGTACAGATTCAGTAAGTATTTGGTGAGTACTCAAAGGAAAGTTTTATTAATACATTTATTTATATAAAAATATGAAATACTATTTTTCATAACCATTGTCAAGAATCTGGTAGGGGCTTCTCTTTTCCTGCTTTTATCTTTCTGAAAAGAATGTATATGAACGTGGGGGAGTGATTTCTTTGTCATATCCTTTGAACTTTATGGTTGCTAAGTTGGGGGGGGATTTGACTTTAAAGCTGCATGTGATGTTATCATGGCTCAGCAGGATCATAACTATTTATAATAATTAAAGAGGTTTCTTTAATACCTCGTAGGCAAGTGATGAGAATATATTAAGGATTTATTAAACTAATGTGATTTGACAGGATTGAGTTTTAGACAAAAAACATCTCTTCTCTTCCTTATAGCTGGTGAACGCGTACGTGATGACAAGCCGAGAGCCCCCTCTGAACACCGCAGCCTGCAGACTTCTGCTGGACATCATGCCAGGCCTGGAAACTGCTGTTGTTTTTCAAGAAAAGGTGCTTCCTAAAAAGAAAAGTCATTTTATTTTTTAATTGAGTGGTGAAATGTTTATTTGTCTTTGTTACAATAATTTAGAGTTTTTTTCTTATTATAATAGTAAAATATGTTTAAGAAATGGGAAAAAAGACAGTAAGAAAAATTTAAAAATAACTCTTTTAATGAGTACTTGCTGCTCAGGTGCCATGTGAAGTATTTCAGGGATAACATTGTAATTTAATGCTGTAATTTGCAGTACTGTATATGAAAATCTCTAATTAGCTACCATTGTAGGAGACCGAATATACTGGTCAAAAATATTTAACATGAGTTCATAGTGTTTATTTTTTTATTTCTGTAAAATTGCTAGTGATATCTCATCTTTCATATTTGATTCTAGTAATTTGTCTTTTCTCTTTTTTTCGTATGGGTTTTTTCAAACATACAACTTTTGGTTTCATTAATTTTCTATATCTCTTTTTCACTATTTTGTTTATCTTAACTCTAACCATTATTATTTCTTTATTTCTTCTAGCTTTGGGTTTTTGTTTACTCTTTCTTTAGTTTTTGAAAGTGTTCAGTTAGGTTATTGATTTGAGGTTGTCTTCTTTTTTTTTAAAGTCTTGTGTGTTTGCAGCCCTAAATTTCCCTCTTAGCACTGTTTTTGCCATATTCCATAAACGTTAGCATGTTGTTTTTTGTTTTCATTCATCTCAAGGTAGTTTCCAATTTCTCTTGTGATTTCTTCTTTGACCCATTGGTTCTCTTAAGAGTGTTGTTTAGCCCTTGCAGGTGTGGCTCAGTTGGTTGGAGTGTCATCCTGTAAACCGAAAGGTCTCTAGTTCGATTCCCAGTCAGGCACATGCCAGGGTTGTGGGTTCCGTCCCCATTCAGGGTGCATGTGAGAGGCAACCAATCACTGTTTCTTTCTCACACTGCTGTTTCTCTCCTTCTCTCTTTGCCTCCATTCTCCTCTCTCTAAAATCAGGAAAAATGTCCTCGGGTGAGGATAGATTAATTAATAAAAAATAAAAGGAGAGAGTGTTGTTTAATTTCCACATATGAATTTTCCAGTTTTCCTTGGGTTTTTGATTTCCCATTTCATTCCATTGTATTTAGAGAAGTTTCTTTGTAAGAGTTTAGTTTTTCAAAATTTATTAACACTTGTTTTATTCCCTAGCATATGGTTTATCTTGGAAATATGTTCCATGTGTACTTGAGAAGAATGTGTATTCTACTCTTGTTGGGTTGAGTGTTCTCTACCGCTGTTATGTCTGATTGGTTGATGGTGTTGTTCAGCTCCTCTGTTTCCTTATTGATCTTCTGTTTAATTCTATCCATTATTGAAAGTAGGGGTACAGAGTTTCTGTTTGAGATAATGAAGACATTCTGGAAGTAGATGTGATGGTTACATGTTTTGAATGTACGTAATCTCACTGAATTGTACACTTGCAAATGGTTAAAAGTTATTGGGTATAAACTAAGGAATTAGAACTCTAAAAACAAGTTCAAGATTTTGGGGGAAAATGCCCATTTGGAAAATGAACCAAAGAACTACACATTACAGTTACTGAATTTAAAAACTTAATTGATGAGTTAGAGGGATGTTTAGACACAGCAGAAGATAGAATTAATGAACTGGAAGATGTAATAGGATAACCAATAATGAGATTTCTAGAAATAGAAGTTGAAAAATATGAGAGAAGTTGTGATATGGAGACTAGAGTTAGAAAGTTCAAAATTTATCTAAAGAGGAGTTTCAAGAGGAGAGACTAGAATAATAAGTGAAAAGCAATATTCTGAGAGATGAGGCTAGGATTTTACAAATAAATGAAAGATACGAGCACTAAGATTTAGAAAGCCCAATGAAGAATACCAAAGACAGTGAGATCTTAAAAACAACCAGAATAAAAAAGATTCCCGCAGATAATTGAACAGAGCAAACTTCACCGTAGCAGCAATAGAGGCCAGCCAGTAGTCGAAACTGAGTAGTAGAATACTTCTGTAAATTTAGAATGGACAACTTTGGAGGGTAAGAAGGAGACAAAAATTCTGGGTAATTTGTAGATGGAAGAGGATAGTTGGAGTTAGTATTTCTTATAATGTTTAGAAAGCAGGAACAATAAAAGACACTTCTACTTAATATATTTCCATGTTAATAAATGTTTTAAAACAAAATTTCTTAAAGTGTCCTTTTCAGTGTTAATTAAAAAAAAATTTACTATGTTTGGAAATAGAGAAGAGAATGGTTCCATGACCCTAGGGAAGAGTCCTTGACTGCCTCAGTGGGTTGGGTGCCGTCCCACATACCAGAAGGTCTCTGGTTCCATTCCTGGTCAGGGCACACGCCTCGGTTGCGGTCCAGATCCCTGGCTGGGGACACATGACAGGCAACTGATTGATGATTCTCTTGCACATCGACATTTCTCTTTTTCCTTTCCCTTCCCCTCTCTCTAAAAATAAATAAATAAATATTTTTAAAAAATATAAAATGCATAGTGTTTAAAAGAAAATATTGTTGGCCCTGGCCGGTAGCTCAGTTGGTTAGAGCATCGTCTTGATCTGCCAAGGTTGTGGGTTCCAACCTCAGTCAGGGAACATACAAAAAAATCAACGAGTGAACGCATAAGTAAGTGGAACAACAGATTGATGTTTCTCTCTCTTCACTCTCTTCCTTCCTGCCTTGCTCACTCTCCTCTTGAGTTTTAATGGCTCAGTAGGATTGTATTTCACAGATGCACAGATATCTAACAACGATCTACTATTAGACACTCATTTACATTTTTACATTTTATGACCAGCAATAACATACTGTATTAAATTTTTTTCATAAGACTAAAATCTTTGCATAGGTATTTAATTGTGAAAATGGGTTTTTCGCCTAAATTGTATCAATACTACCTCATTTCTTTTCCTATAGGAAGGAATTGTTGAAAATCTTTTCAAATGGGCCCGAGAGGCTGATCAGCCATTGCGGACATATTCTACTGGACTGTTAGGAGGTGCTATGGAAAATCAAGACATTGCTGCCAACTACAGGGATGAAAATTCACAGTTGGTAAGGACTATGTTAAGGTGAATTTTTGGCCCTGGCTGATGTGGCTCAGTGGGTTGAGTGCTGACTTGCAAACCGAAAGGTCACTGGTTCAATTCCCAGTCAGGGCACATGCCTGGGTTGTGGGCCAGGTCTCCAGCTGGGGGCGTGTGAGAGGCACCCAGTTGATGTTTCTCTTGCATATTGGTGGTTCCTCTCCCTGTCTTTCTGCCTCCCTTCTCCATCTCTAAAAAATAAAAAAAAAAATTTTTTTTTAAATAAGTGAATTTTTGCTTAAGATGGGAGAATAAGCACAAGTTTCTTCTTGCTACCTAAACTTGAATAGGTAGATCTTATTTATTACATTGTACTGCAGTGTACCTGTCATTTCAACATTTCAGGATTACTTTTCATAAGAGCTTTTATTTTACCTTTTTTTTAACTTGAAACTGTTATTTTTCATCTTGTCAAGGATCATGATAGTTTATACCAGATAAGGACTAGTACCATTTCTTTTGCCTCCCCAACATTTGGACAATGAACTTTTAAAACATAGAACAAAGTTGAATTATTGAAAGAAGTTTACAGTGAACAGCTGTATATATACCACTTAAATTGTGATCATTTTACTAATTACATATTCATCTATCATACTTTTTTTTCATCCAAAGTAAACTGCTGACAAAATCCCTCTCCCTTTTTAAAACTAAGCACGATAACACATTTTAGGGTTGGGCCCTAAAATAAATACTTAAAAGGAAAAGTGAAAAATAAATGGTGAACTTGAAAAACAGATTAAGTAATTATGTATAATATAGATTACAGTATGTAATAGAATATAACTTATAACTGCTACAAGTTTGAGAAACCTTCACATTTGATTTTCAAAGCTACTTTTAAAAAAATTGTGAATATATTTAGTGTTTTCCTCTTTAGCCGTGATGGTCCATCCAGTCCAGCTTTGATCCTGAGAGATCAGTTGTGAATGATGTCTTTTACGTGCTCATCTTCTGGTTTGGGTTTTCTGGGAAGTTTTCTGGGGAATGAGAGAAAATTTAGCTATTGCTTATTTCATCAAGCTATATGAATCAAGTCAGCGTATTTATTAAATTTTTACTGTTACCAAACATTGGAATAACTACATGAATATCTAGCTTTCTGTAAGTGGGAATAAAAATTATTTGTTAAGGATCATTTAAATTAAGATGCAGAAAAGACAATCTTTTTTATTTCAATATCTGTTGGTAGGTAGCAATAGTGCTTCGAAGACTGCGGGAGCTACAGCTTCAGGAAGTGGCTTCGCGGCAAGAAAGCAAGCGCCCCAGCCCACGGAAGCTCCCTTCTGAACCCCTTTTGCCTCTGGATGAGGAAGCTGTGGATATGGACTATGGTGACATGGCTGTAGATGTCGTGGATGGTGTACAAGAGGAAGCCCCTGGAGACATGGAGATCTCCTTTCATCTTGATTCCAGCCACAAGACCAGTAGCAGAGTGAATTCAGCAACAAAACCTGAGGAAGGAGGCTTGAGGAAAAACAAGTCAGCAAAGCAGGGCGACAGAGAGAGCTTTAGGAAGGCCAAGCAGAAGTTGGGTTTCTCATCAGCTGATCCAGATCGCATGTTTGTTGAGCTGTCTAATAGCAGCTGGTCAGAGATGTCCCCCTGGGTGATTGGCACCAATTATACCCTTTATCCTATGACTCCTGCTATTGAACAGCGACTTATTCTTCAGTATTTGACCCCTCTAGGAGAATATCAGGAGGTAAGCCTATTGGGAAGAGTACTGTTCCCACTTTGGAATTACTGTGTTTATTTCTGTGATATTTTATGGTAGCATTTTACGCGTTGATGTGTTTTTACTCTAATACAAAAAAGTCTATGTCCCAAACTGGCAAACTTATGCAGGTCACTTCTGATAAGGCCTGTTTGATCAAAGTGTGTTCGTATGTTTATCTTCATAAAGGAGGTAGGGAAGAGGTACCTTATTTCTCTAATCTTCTATCCTCATAATGAAATTGGAAGCAGGTGAAAATAAAGCCAAACGTTAAGATTTGTTTTTGGTCTTCATTTCAGTTACTTCCCATATTCATGCAGCTTGGATCACGGGAGTTGATGATGTTCTATATTGACCTGAAACAGACTAATGACGTCCTGCTTACATTTGAGGCACTCAAGGTACAGTTCTTAAAAATATTTGGTGACTGAACATTTTATTGACATGGATGTTCCCATGTGTTTTGGTATATAGCATCTCTGGGTTTTTATTACTCAGGGCTTTCTGTTGTCAGATGTGTCAAAATAGGTACAAATGAAAAAATTCTTGCTTAGCTAGAGGAAAGGAGGATTATCGAGTGCTCCCCAGAAATGTAGGGGTCAGTCCTAGAGGACTGAATGTTAAGGTGGAAATTGGATATAGACTTAGGCATGGCCTCAGTTATTGTTGCTGAACGGGAATGGAAAACTGTGTGTATAGTATCTATGCTGCCTTTTAGATACTCCCTTTGGCAGCCAGTAACAATTTTTCCTAGGTTTTTAGACTATGTATTGTATGTTGGTAGATTATCTAGAGTAACCAAAATATAAACCATAAAATGAGTAAAAAAATAGCGGTAGACCCGAATTCAGCAAAGGTGAAGATTTTCTAGGTTGTAGAGGGGCTGACTGTGGGAGGGCAAGGTAAGCTTAGCCTGTCAAGTCCACACCTGTCCTGGCAGCTCAGGCAATCTGAGTGGAGAGAGAGGAGCTGAATGACCGACGTGAGGGCTCTCACATAGTTATACCCTGCGTGTAACGGATGAACAAAGTACCATCCTGTGATGTTTGCAGTGTTCAGTAAATAAATTGACTCTGTTCTTTATGGTTTGGTTAAGAGACAGGTATATAAACTTATGATTTCTTTTTGATATTACAGAAGTTGTGAAAAAATTGTGGGAGTGGTTTGTTCTGAGAAATTGTAGTTTCCAGAAAAGACCTCGGAAAAAGAGATAATGCTCTTTTTGGGTCTCTAAAATCACAACTTCGTTCTTGATACTATAGAGCTTTGCTGTCCAGTAGAACTTTTTGTGATAATAGAACTGTTCTGGTGCTCGCTTCGGCAGCACATATACTAAAAATTGGAACGATACAGAGAAGATTAGCATGGCCCCTGCGCAAGGATGACACGCAAATTCGTGAAGCATTCCATATTAAAAAAAAAAAAAAAAAAAAAAGAACTGTTCTGCACCTGAGCTGTTTGGTGCAGTGACTGCTAGTCCATGTGAGCACTTAAAATGTACCTAGTGCCACGGGTACATTTTTAACTTAGTTTTAATTAGTATTAATCTAATAACTAACATGAGCCAGGTTATAGGCTGTGTTGAGCCAAACAGAATTAAGATTCTCAAAAAAGGTTGAGCCTACTTGTTCTCTGTTTCCCCACTTACCTGTCCTGGCACTGGAGCTGCCACTTCATGGCCATGGCATGAGAAAAACCCCACGCAGTGGCCTGGGTTTGAGGGGAACCATTCGTGATTTAGCTGCTTTTTGGGAGAAGGACTGGGTGGAAGTGTGGTAGAGGTTTGTGTAGCACAAAAGAAATAAGAGTTAGATAGAGGGAAGGAATTTGCATCACTATAAGGGTTAGTCTGAGTCTGGGTGTTGGGAAAACTTCTAAAGAGGGTACATATCTGTTACTTCTGCCACGGACCTTGGTGAGATCTGCACAGGTATCAGATCATGTCATTGTAAGCCTGTGTGGTAGTCTTGTCTGAACCTTGTGCCTGTGTCACTCGTAGGAAGACATCTTGGCCTGAGAAACAGGAGGGAAGCTCTAGCTCTCCCGAGGACCCTCCACATTGGCCTGGATAGTTGCATTCCACCCCCTGCCCTTACAGTTGCCCAGAAGATAGGGTCCTCCCAGAGAGACTAGTAGGAAGGAACTCAGTAGGACGTTAACAGAACTTAAAAGATAAACTGTAAAAGTTTGTGGAAAGTGCATTCTGATGCGTTCTAACAATCTACTAGTTTGATAATTTGCTGAAGATTGTTCTTTGGGGGATATATTTAGGATCAGGGTAAATGAAAGCAAGGGTTCGGGGTTTATTAGATGATGAGTCGGTGACTGAACCACAGCTAGGGCGCAGAGCTGATTATGTCGAAGGGGTTAAAACGGGAAGGTTAACAAAATCCTTCAGGGAAGCTCTGTAGAAAATTGTTATAGGATTATATTACTATTTACAGCAGTATTTTTCATTTCTTGCTTTTCACCTTGAAAACATTTTGTATTGGCAGGGAATGTTCTAGAATCCCAGATTTTTAAAAAAAAATTTGTTTCCCTTAAGCATTGTTAGTTTTTCTTTCATGAAGGAGTGGTGTTCTATTTCAGGGAATTCCTTATACTTAGCAGCTTAATTTAATATTTTGTGAATCAATCATGATTTTTTAGATCAGTGATTTTCAACCTTTTTCATCTCATTGCACACATAAACTAATTGCTAAAATTCTGTGGCACATCAAAAATATACTTTTTGCCGATCTGACAAAAGTAGGTATAATTTTGATTCATTCACACCGGACAGTTGTGTTAGTTGTCATTTTTTTACTTGACAATTTAAGGGAAAAGAGATCAGTGCCCCTGACTAAGTAGTCAGGTATTGCATGTTTTGAAAATGTTTGTAGCACACTGGCTGAAAATCACTGCTCTAGATTGTTCTATGGTAACGTGTCTTCTTTGTTTAGCACCTAGCATCCCTCCTGCTCCATAACAAGTTTGCCACAGAATTTGTTGCGCATGGTGGAGTACAGAAATTACTGGAGATTCCTCGTCCCTCTATGGCTGCAACTGGTGTGTCCATGTGCTTGTATTACCTGTCCTACAACCAGGATGCCATGGAAAGAGTAAGTCCAGTCCATTCAGGTGCATGGAAGTGGGATTGGGTGAGGGGACAGCCTGGCATACTCACAGAACAACTTTTGGATAAGGAAAAATGGATAGTTGGAGTAAATTTTAATGAAAGAAGCAAGAAGCCTGAATGTCTAGTCTTTACAAAGCTTTCTAAAAATGTAAAATTGTTTAGGAAAGGTCCTTTTTTCTCTGACTTTATGGGAGTGGGGGGAGGGCAAAAATGGACCGGGGTTTGGGAGTTTTATTTAGTTTTTGCCATTTCTGTTGCATTAAGATTAGTCTTAAGGCTTTTCAGATGTCTCTCAGTGGAGGCATAGTTTGCAGTTTGTGTTTTTTTTAGTCAATTTATTATAAAAACAACAATGATGCTTTGTGTGTATTAACAAATAGTTGATAGTAAAATCATTTTAGTGTTCTCAGGGCCCCACAGGCTCCCAGTCTGGTTCTCTTGTTTTTCCAGTTTAGGCTTCCTTATTTACTGATTTTTAAAAAGTATAAGTGGATTGTACATTTGAAAAATAATGGGTCCCGCTGGTGTGGCTCAGTGGACTGAGCGCCCACCTGCGAACCAAAGGGTTGCTGTTTCAATTCCCAGTCAGGGCACCTGCCTGGGTTGTGAACCAGGTCCCCTGTTGGCATGTGAGATGCAGCCACACATTGGTGTTTCTCTCCCTCTCTTTCTCTCTCCCTTCCCTTCTGTCTAAATATAAATAAATAAAATCTTAAAAAAAAAAAAAAAGAAAAGTAATGGGTCCCCAAACACCCCTAGGGGACTCTCTTGGTATTTCTACGCCTGGAACAATTTTCTGATATTCTGTGTGTTGTGGCTATTTTGGTAGAGTGAAGTTGGGAAATTCTTTGGGGGCTGTGTGTATTCATCTTTGCATATGCATTAATAATAAGGTAATGTTCTGATTTTAATTTTTTTTCCTCTTGAGGTCAACATTATGCGAGGGTATGTAGTCTTTTGAGAATAGTAGCCTAATCTGTGTGCATATGTACAAAAGCAGTTATGGCTGTGGTAGAGAAAAAGTACCATTCAAACTTGGGCAGTGCTTTAGAAATTCTTGTCTGCCCCACAAAATGTGTGGGAATGAATCAGTGGAGCAAATGGATGCTAAACTTGTAGACATTAGTGTCCCTTCCTTTGAGCCTCTTCCTCATCTGTTAAATGGGAATCCAAATACCTGTGTAACAGAGCATTGTGAACATTAAAGAATGTAAATATTTGCAAAACTTGGTAAGTATATAGGTTAAATTTAAATATCTATCTAAAATGTAGGCTGTTCTCAGATATGGAACAGATTGTTATAAAATTGTGACTTAAGCTTTAAACTCAGAATGACTTGACCAGGAATGATCATTGTATTCTACAAAAATATCTATTGACACTGTTGAATTTTTTGTCCTTTCAAGGGTTTCTTTACCTCCCCCCAAATTAAAAATTGTTTTATTTTTATATTTTGCAGGTTTGCATGCATCCCCACAATGTTCTGTCTGATGTGGTGAATTATACCTTGTGGTTAATGGAATGTTCTCATGCCTCAGGATGCTGCCATGCTACCATGTTTTTCTCAATCTGCTTCTCTTTCCGGGCTGTGTTGGAGCTCTTTGACCGCTATGATGGCCTTCGTCGACTCGTGAACTTGGTGAGGTTCCTCAGTGGCTACTCTCAGCAAGGAGTCGGGGTCCTACGGTTCTTGGCTGCTCTGCAGCAGCACTGAAGAGAGGAAGCTTCTTACTGGAGGAAGTTTGCTATCTTTCTTTGTAGATGAACCGCCCCCCCGCCCCCGCCTCCACCCCTGTCACAAGTTTCTCTTCCTCCTAAGTTTCTCTACCTCCTAAGAGATTCCTAGAGGAATCTCTGCCATTACAGGCATGCCTTGAATTCAGTAATCTTATAAGGGAAATTGTTGTTGATGATCTTGATCTTTCTAAAAGCAAAAGGTTTTGTGCCTGTATGTCTATAAATGGATTGAAGACTAATTTTTCAATATGGCTTTAATGTTTTGCTTTCCTATGGCTACTCCTAGCATGTATAGACAGATGTTCTTTGTTGTTTTTCAGTCTTGTTGAACATAAAGGTGTACTGAAATCTTTTTCCTCCTTTTACTTTTCTCTTCCTATTTATTGTCTTTCCCTCGTCCCCCTGTTCTTTTCCCATTCTTTTGTTTTTTTCTTAATAGATCAGTACTTTGGAGATTCTAAATTTGGAAGATCAGGGTGCACTTCTGAGCGATGATGAAATATTTGCTAGCCGCCAAACTGGGAAACATACCTGTATGGCCTTGCGCAAATACTTTGAGGCTCATCTGGCCATTAAGTTGGAACAAGTGAAGCAGTCACTTCAGAGGACTGAGGGTGGCATTCTTGTCCATCCTCAACCCCCATACAAGGTGAGAGGACCTTGACTTAAAGGGGACTGTTGTTAACACACTTTAGCAATTGTGGCCCTGAAGCTCACATTCAGATCAGTGGAGTCATTGCAGGATGCATATATTTGGGTTATACTTGTCCTTTGCAGAGGCAGAATACTGGGAAATGGATGCAACAGGTGGATTTCAAGGATTCATTTTATTCCCAGTTGTGAATTGCTACTTTCCTGGGATACTAGAACTAAAACATGGACTGAAGTGTGTGTAAAAGGGCTGTCTTTTATGACAAGTAGTAGATACTCCACTTATGTGAAATTTCTAACCTGAAAGGGTACATCTGTAACTCCAGTTCTTTCTCATTTTTGGATTTGCTATGTTTTGGGATGAAGATTAGTATCTGCATGTTTTGAAATATCACAAGTAAAAGAAACCCATTATTTTACATGGTGCTTCTTTTTCTTCTTAAGTTGTGAAATTTTGTATATGCCCTAACAGATTGAACATTCTGTTACCTTTTTGGACAGAGTGTATTGTGAGTCTAGTTATAAATGAAAGATTAAACATATATTCATTTTTTCACATGTGGGCTATTGACTGAAGGATTGTGTAATTTGAAAACTGTTACTACTTAGCTTTATTGTTAAAACCTGCTGGCCATAGAACTGTGCTGGAGAAGGTAGCAGGCAGATGAGAGAGTTCTTTAATGATATGCCTCTCTCCTTACAGGCGTGTTCATATACTCATGAACAGATTGTGGAAATGATGGAGTTTTTGATAGAATATGGCCCAGCGCAGCTCTACTGGGAACCCGCTGAAGTCTTCCTCAAACTTTCTTGTGTCCAACTCTTGTTGCAGCTTATTTCTATTGCCTGCAATTGGAAGACCTACTATGCAAGGTGGGACCAGCGAGAGGTTTTCAAATGAAATTAGAATTCTGCTTTCTGCTACACTTGATACTGGTTTGCACATAGTGTACATTTAACAAACATTTGGTGAACTTACTGAAGTTTGGGTCTGAGGAACTAGATTAAATATGATATTATTATTATTTTTTCCCAAAGAAGAAGGTGTAGTCATTTTTTAAAAAATTTTTTAATCCTCACCCAAGGATATGTTTACTGATTTTAGAGAGAGCGAAACATTGATGTAAGAGAGAAACATCCATTGTTTGCCTCCTGTACCGCCCAACCAGAGATTGAACCCACAGCCTAACTATTTGACTGTGAATTGAACCTGCAACCTTTCGGTGTACAGGAGAACCACCAACAGAGCCATCTGGCCAGGGCACATGATAATATCATTTTTAATTTACAGAGTATTTGTATTTATGGTCTTGGTGATTAAAGAAACTGTACACATGCCCTGCCTGGGTGCCTCAGTTGGTGGTTCTCCTGCGTCATCCCATACACCTAAAAGTTTGCAGTTCGATTCTTGGCCGGGGCACATAACTAGGTTGCATGTTTGATCCCCAGTTGGGGCAGGTATGGGAAGCAACTGATTGATGTTTCTCCTTCTCTCTCAAATCAAAAAATATATTCTCAGGTGAGGATTTAAAAAATGATTAAAATAAATACTGCACACAGGCAGGGGTCATGTTTATTTTATCTTTGCATAAAACTATTTTTTGCTTTTGTTGTGATATTTCACCATTCAGTTAAAAGTAGAGCAGAGTAGGATGAGGCTTACAGAGGACAGCTGACACAGGCAGGAGGTTAGCTGGGTTCTGTAGGAGAGGGTGGAAGAAGGGCTGAAACGGTATTTTGGAAAAGAGAGAGTCTGAAGAGAAAATACAACAAAGTTTGTGTATATAGTGGTTCTCGACCTTCCCCGTTCATCCATTGCCGTGAAGACACAAGAGGCTTGCTTATGGTGCACACACTGTTTTTGAAATCCCAGGATGCTGAATCTAGGGGATGCTTTTGGAACAGCCATTTTCATACTTGCTGGTTGTAGGATCACTTTACTGTATTAAAAATTGTTGAGAATCCCAAAGAGCCTTCTTTGTTTTTGTGTTATAGCTAGTGATAGTTACCAATTAGAAATTGAAATTGAGAAAATATGGAATTATTTGTGAATTTATTTAAAAATAGTATGAGCCCATTACATGTTAGCATTTTTTTTGGAAAATTTCCAAAATAAGACCAGATGATTTCAGCAAGTTTTGAAAATGTCTGGCTTGGTATCTCCTCTTTGCTTCTATATTCAGTCCTCTGTGACACCACACATGGCAGCCTGCGGGAAGCTCCACTGCACACTCACTTGTGAGATAATGAGAGTGGGAAAAGGAAACAACATCTTACTGTTTTTATACAAGACCTTCTGAAAGGGTCTCAGAGACCCCCAGATGTTCCCTAACCACACTTTGGGAACCACCATTTTAGGAGATTGTGAATTACTATATTTACTTTGAGAATTTTTCTTAAAAGGTGATGAAAGTTCAAAAGATAATGAGGAAGATTATAAGTACATTTTAGACTGGTAAATCTTTATATGGATTAAGAAAATATAAATATGTTTGGAATATCTCTTTTAAAAGTTTACTTTAAAAAATAAATACTTGTTTCTGCTTAGAATATATAAAACCTTATATAAAAAGAAAATTATTCTTAGCCATTGTTAATTTCTTCAGTCTTTTTTCCTATAATGTGTATAAATGTAAATAATTGAAATTGTAGTATTTATATTCATCTTTTTTATGAAATACTTCAAAATATAGAAAGGTACAGAGAATAATGTAACTGCTCTATACCCAGGGTTGGCATGTTGCTGTATTTGCTTTTTTCTGAGTTCCTTTACAATTTTTGCCCCCCACCCCGCCCCCCGAGTGACCAGTCTTCTGAATTTGGAATACATTTTCTCCATTAATATATTTTTACTATAAATTTGTGTGTGTATCTAAACAATAATATAGTTCTCTTTTTGTATGCTTTTAACTTATATAAATATCCTGTGTGTATCTTTTGCAGATTTTTTTTCTCCTTTATGTTTTTGAGGTTTATATGTGTGGATATTTATTTGAACTCTTGTAGTTCTAGCTACAGTTTATACTCTTGAGGGACATTTAATGTTCGTTCTGGCCTTTTATTTTTATTTTTTTAGCTATCAAATGAGTGGTTCCACGCACCTCCTTTGGGAGCCTCTAGAGAATGTGCACTGGCTGGGTTATGGGGTGTCTGCATTTCATCTCTACTGGGTCTTGACCAAGGGCTTGGAAAATGTCTGTACTGTTTTCTTCTCCCATTAGCAGTATATGGGAGGCGTTATTTTCCTGCTTGCTTGCCAGTGCTTGATACTGTCACATTTTAAATTTTATATCTATTTCATGAATGTTGTATTTTGAGCCTTCCCCTCGTCCTTTAATGAGAGTTCTTTGAAAACAGTTGTCAATACCTGCAGAACAACTTACCATATGCGTGTATCATGACTAACACATGTATTCCTGTTGTCTAGGTAGATTTTCTAATTCTTTTAAATGATGTGATAATGGGCATCTTAATACATAGATACTTGTTTGTATGTCTAATTATTTTCTTAGGACAGATTCTAAGATGTGAAATTCCTGGGCCAAAAGTTATGAACATTTTAAGAATCTTGCTTCATAGTTCCAGATTATTCTCTAAAAAGAGTACCCTCTTGATAACTTCTGACCCCACCAAAAGTTGGAGAGCATTCATCCCTACATTGTTACCAGCATTGGGGATTACCTTTTGTTTTTAATTTTAGGAATGATAGGTGAAATTTCCAGTCCCATGTTTTTTTGCAAGTAATGTCACAGTAACTTACATTATGGCTAGGGACAGAGCCACACAGGTAGTAGTTCTGATCCATTCTTCTCTCTCTGTCCTTTTTTTTTTTAAAAAAAAAACAACAACAAAAAACTGTGTTTATTGTGGCTGTATCCTATTTCCCTTTGATTAATTCTTCTTCCTGTCCAGGAATGACACTGTGCGATTTGCTTTGGATGTCCTGGCTATTCTTACTGTTGTGCCAAAAATCCAGCTCCAGTTGGCAGAACCAGTGGATGTGTTGGATGAGGCTGGCTCCACCATCTCCACTGTAGGTAGGTTATATCTGGCCATTTTTGTCATTGTTTGGTCCAGGTTTGTTTTCCTTTGCCAACCTAGTTGTGGTTACTTACCTCATCTAAATCGTAGAAACAGGGTAGTGGAGGAGGGTACCTGTCTGTCTGTCCTAAGTCATGCTGTGTTGCTCCATATAATGGAGTCATGGTAGTGAACTTGGGTTTTTGAGTGGTACAGGCATTTCTGCTATAACGGTATATGTGTATTCCTGAAAACCTTGTACTCTGCAGAGTCTTGCACTGAAAATAAGGTTTATAGGAAAAATGGTTGGGGCAGATAGTGAAAACCTTAAGCGACTTTGTAATCTAAGCCCCAATAAAACTCATAATTGGCAAGCAGCTCAGAATAGATAGAAGCTATCATGCCCAAAAACATAAGGAAAATACACTCTGTTTGAAAGTACACTTTATGAAGAACAGGGCTGATGAGGGCTGCTGTCGATGCGCGCACGGAAAGTCGTGTGGCCGGCCGTGCGCCCTGGGCTGCACCACTCTGGGCAGAAAGCCCAGGGCACAGCCGCTTGTGTTTAACTTCCCTCATCTACAGCAGGAGGGTTCCTGCTGCCCTGGCGCAGCCAGGCTCAGGGAGTTTCTTTCCTGCTGATGGTTTTAATTTAGCCCCATTAGTTTTGCTCTCTTTGCCTAGGAAAAATTGCACATTAACCTTAGTGACCTCCACGTGCTACTGACATCATTCCCCTGTTTAACAACCATGTATGAGGTATTGCCTCATGAAGCTACATCATAGTGGCACTGATTGTACTTTATACAAACAATTCCTTGTACATTTTTTAAAAAGTGTGATTGTTTTAAGTGGAACAGAATGAATAGAACTTTAAATTTTGACTCTGAAGCAACCGTTGAAGTTGGCCACGAGTTTTATGAGGTATAATGTGTTTTGTATTGCCCCCCACCCCCCCCACCCCAATAGGTATCAGCATTATTTTGGGAGTGGCTGAGGGTGAGTTCTTTATCCATGATGCTGAAATTCAGAAGTCAGCCCTTCAGATTATCATCAATTGTGTGTGTGGCCCAGATAACCGGATTTCCAGTATTGGCAAATTTATCTCTGGAACGCCTCGGAGGAAGCTGCCTCAAACTCCTAAAAGTAGCGAGCACACGCTGGCCAAGATGTGGAATGTGGTCCAGTCCAACAATGGCATCAAGGTGCTTCTGTCCTTGCTGTCCATCAAGATGCCCATCACAGATGCAGACCAGATCCGGGCCCTGGCCTGCAAGGCCCTGGTGGGCCTGTCGCGAAGCAGCACTGTCAGGCAGATCATCAGCAAGCTGCCTCTCTTCAGCAGTTGCCAGATCCAGCAGCTGATGAAGGAGCCTGTACTGCAGGACAAGCGCAGCGACCACGTCAAGTTCTGCAAGTATGCTGCCGAGCTCATTGAGCGGGTGTCAGGAAAGCCGCTTCTCATTGGCACTGATGTGTCCCTGGCACGACTGCAGAAAGCAGATGTTGTTGCCCAGTCAAGGATCTCCTTCCCCGAGAAAGAGCTGCTCCTGTTGATACGAAACCATCTCATTTCTAAAGGGCTTGGGGAGACAGCAACTGTGCTGACGAAAGAGGCTGATCTGCCCATGACTGCTGCCTCTCATTCTTCTGCCTTCACCCCAGTCACTGCTGCTGCTTCTCCTGTCTCTCTTCCCCGAACCCCTCGCATCGCCAATGGCATTGCCACTCGACTGGGCAGCCATGTGGCTGTGGGTGCCACTGCCCCTCCTGCTCCCACTGCCCATCCTCAGCCACGGCCCCCCCAGGGCTCATTAGCCCTGCCTGGCCCGTCTTACGCAGGCAACTCCCCTTTGATTGGTAGGATCAGTTTTATCAGAGAGAGACCATCACCCTGCAATGGCAGGAAAATCAGAGTGTTACGGCAGAAGTCGGACCATGGCGCCTACAGCCAAAGCCCAGCCATAAAAAAGCAGTTGGACAGACATCTTCCTTCCCCGCCTACGCTGGACAGTATCATCACAGAGTATCTTAGAGAGCAGCATGCACGCTGCAAGAACCCAGTTGCCACCTGCCCACCTTTCTCTCTCTTTACTCCTCATCAGTGTCCTGAGCCAAAACAGAGGCGGCAGGCGCCAATAAACTTCACCTCGAGGCTGAACCGCAGGGCGTCATTTCCAAAGTATGGTGGGGTGGATGGCGGGTGCTTTGATAGGCACCTTATATTTAGCAGGTAAGGAGAGGCCAGCTCACTTCCTGGGGATTGGAATGACTTGGGCCTTATCAGCATAAAGAGATTAGTCCAGAAGACCCTTTACTGGCCTGAAATGGCAGAGGTTGTCAGTTTGTGTGAACAGATGAGCAGTGCGACAGGACCCCCTTTGTCAGCCATGGGTTCCTTCCGTGATTGTTGGCAACATACCGATTTAACACCGTAGTTCTTACTGCGACTGGTGTGCTCTCCAGAAGCCAGGGGTCCTGCTGTCTTAGGCTCCCCAGCTTGTTTCTGTGCTGGTCCAAGTTGTCTTCCATTTTGGTTCTTTATGAATCTTAGGTAAAGATCATGGGATTACAGGTTTTAAACATGGGAATTTTAGTTGTGTACATATGGTCATGGGTGGAGGTCCTTTTCTCTTAGAATGAAAATGAACAACTGAAGGTCATGTGATTTGTTGGAAGAAGGTATTTAAAACATCAGTGCTCAGTGTTTTTTCTTTCATCTTTCTAGCAAAGTTTTCTTATTCTGAGTCTCTGCACATTCTTTGTCTCTGATTCTCTCTTTTTTTGGCTTAGGTTTCGTCCTATTTCAGTGTTCCGGGAAGCCAATGAGGATGAGAGTGGCTTCACCTGCTGTGCATTCTCAGCACGGGAACGGTTCCTGATGCTTGGCACCTGCACTGGGCAGTTGAAGCTCTATAATGTGTTCAGTGGGCAGGAGGAGGCCAGCTATAACTGTCACAACTCGGCCATCACACACCTTGAGCCTTCCAGGGTAAGGGTCCCATCACAGGTGGGCTCTCAGTCATTCCTCTACCACGGGCTGGTGAACTTTGACCCCTTTGGCTGGCTGGCTGCCTGCGTTGGTACATGCAGTTTCATTGGACCACAGCCATGCTCACAGGGTCGTGCACTGCTCTGCTGCAACAGCACAGTGGGGAATTGCGGCCACGTGGCCCGCAGAGTGTAGAGTGTTTGTTTATCTGGCCCTTTAAGTGAAAGTTTGCCAACCCCTGTTCTAAGACCTGGAGATATTTATCTACCTGTGTATGTATAGATATGTGTGTGTGTCATATATATCATATATCAATGACATATATGTCATTTAATTTGCCTCTGTTGAAAACAGATTACCAACTATGATCATAAAAATTTTCCTTTTATTCAGAAATCTAAAGACACTATGAATTTTTAGGAAAATAAGCATTATATGATTCCAGTGGGTCCTTGTTTATTAGTACTGTTTTGTGGATGGAACTGATACCTTTACAATCCCTAAAAGTCAGGATTGTTGAGGTGACAGAGATAATTTTCCTGATTTTATAGTAAAGGAGGCTTATGCTTTATTGGGTTTTCTCTTTGAAAAACCTTTATGAGTCCTAGCTAGAAAGTCTAACAGATAGTTTCAATTGACTGATTATTTCAAGACTGAGGAATATGGCCGAATGTTAAGAAATGAGGAACCATCTTCATATCTTTCCAAGTTTTTTTCCTCCTTACCTTTGGAGCTATTGTATTTTATGTTACTAGTTCAGGAGGATTTAATATTATCTTAAACTTAGTTATTTTTTAGGACAGTACAGGTGTATGTACTGTATTTTGCTGTGTTTATTGTGCACTTCTTTGTCCAAATTTTTGAGGGAAAAATAAGGTGCTCATAATATGTGTTAGTACTAATTCTATATCTATATAAATGTTTTTAATTCTTTTATTTATGCTTATGTGTTAAAAGTATAACTCTAGAAAGCAATAATAAAATCCATATGCAAAATAATACCCTGGAACACGATGATCATCCCCTCCCCCCCCATAAATAAATAATTGAATTAAAAAATTAAAATGAAAGATTTTTTTCCCCTGAAAGTTTGGACCAAAAATGTGGGTGTGCACTCTACACGGGAATGCATTATACATGGCAAAATACAGTACTTAAATTGTAACAGCTTCTAACCATTTCTTGCTTCCTTGGAGTTTTTCTGTTTTCTTTATTATTCAACAATATCTTTTAAGCTTGTTTTTAAAAATGCTAATGGCAGATAATGATGTTTGTGTTTATATAAACACATGGCTACCCACATCTTCTTTCAGGATGGGTCCTTGCTGTTGACATCTGCAACTTGGAGCCAGCCTCTGTCTGCACTTTGGGGAATGAAATCAGTATTTGATATGAAGTATGTATCTTCTACGACTCAGTCTCTGTGTTTTAGTTTGCCAAATTATACCCCCCTTCCTCCCCATTCTTGTACTCAGAGCTTTTTGGAAAGGGAGAAACGCTGTGGCTCATGTCTAATAATATAAAGTTTTATGTGTCTTAATTTCTAGGTATTTTTACTGGGTGTTTACGTCGCCATCACACAGCAGACCCTGCAGTAGTCCAGAATGGCGCATGTGTTTATTTTCTCATGTGCACACGTGACAGCTGTGCTCTTGCCTGGGGCATATTTCAGAAGCACATGTGCCTTATTAGCCATTTCTTTAACCAAGTAATTCCTATTAATTATTTTGGATTTGCTTGGATGGAGGGAATTTTCTTTTTAATCTTAAGTGTACGATATTTTTCTCTTTGTGAACTGAGACTCTTCAGGTGAGTATAGTTGGGCAGGAGCCTGAGGATCCCCTGTATTTTCGGTCAGTTGACTGAGTATGTCCTGAGGGGCCATTGCTGGAGTACTTCTGTTTGTCCGTAGGCATTCCTTCACAGAAGATCACTATGTCGAGTTCAGTAAGCACTCTCAGGATCGGGTCATAGGCACAAAAGGAGACATCGCCCATGTAAGTACTGGATCTGCTGCTTCTAAACTGACGGCACCTGATCGTACTGAAATCTGCGCTGAATGTGAGGGTGTGAGTCCTGTGGGCAGCTAGAAATAAATTACTCATCAGCCCACGTTCTGGTTAGAATCTAGAGATGCAGTGTAATGAAGTACTTCTAAGCTATCTGGGAAAAATGTAAAAGGAACGAACAAGACCTTAATCTGGCAACTTGAGAAAGATGTCATTAGCGCAGCAGATACTTTAAAATACTAAGTTTTAGGTGAAAAAGTCCCGGAGTTTATGGAGCCTCACTGGGGAGACAGTAAGTGAAGAAGCAGATGCACAGTGTATCAGGCAGGAAGCGCTGCTGAAGAACAGGGTGGGAGGCAGGGACTGCTTGTGGCTGTGCGGGTGCTTTGGTTCTGTCTAGGGCGGCGGGGGGCTGGGTAATGCTCAGACAGCGCCTTGAAGGATATGTGGGAAGGAAAGACGTCTGGGGGAAGAGTGTCCCACAAGGGATATCAGGGGAGTTAGCTCTTACTTGGCAGGCGGGAGGCGGGAGGGGAAGAGGAGGGAAGAGTTGAAGTCAGTGGGGGCATACTGTGTAGTATCTTGTAGATTGTTGTTAGTACCTTTGACTTTATCTTTGAGTGAGGTCAAGACATTGGAGGCTGAGCAGAGGACCCATGACTGGATTCAAAGTTCTTGAAAGTGTGAGTCTGGTTTCTGTGAGAGTAACAAGAGCAGGCTTTCTAGTTAGGAGAGTGTCGTGCCCGCTGACACGTGAGCGCTGCAGTGGGGGTGGCCCAGGTGGGCGTGATGGTGACGGTACTGACAAACGATGCGGCTGGGCCCTGGGGTTTGGACACATGGAGTCTGTGGTTCTCTTAGACATTCAAGTAGGGAATGGCCAGTTTAATACACAGATTGGGAGTTGAGGGAGAGGTGTTGGGAACACGAGATACAAATATAGGAGTTGTCCACATGTTGATAGTATTTAGATCCTCGAACCTGGGTTAGGTCATCAAGGAAGCTGTGAAGAAAAGAAGTATGGGATGCAGGCCAGGCACGTGCCAGTATTTAGAAGGTGCCAAGTGAGGGGGAACTTGGGAGGGAGACCAGAAAGTGGCCAGTAAGGCAGCAGGAGACCCTGGGAGAAAAGGTGTGCCCTAGACAAGGGAAGACTCTTGAGAAAGGATTGATCAGTTGGGTCAGAAACTGCTGAGGAGTTGCCGAAGATGAGAATTGAGAGGTGACCTTCGGTTCGACACCGTGAGGTCGTTGCTCACTATGTCAGGAGCTAGTCCCTGGCAAGTTTCCATGGGGCAAAGCCCTGATGAGAGTGGGCCCACGAGAGAAGAGCGGGGGAAGAGTGGGTGGCACTGGGTAGCAACAAGCCTTTTGAGGTATTTTGCTGAAAAACGAAGCAGAGGTGGGTAGTTGCTGAGGTGTGGGATATGGGGTGGTGAGGTTTTCTCCCGCACTTTCGAAAATGTTGAAATACATAGAAGGGTTGGAAGACTAGTACATATACCTACCATCTAGTTTCATCAATTTAATGATTTGCCATATTTTCTTTATTTGTTAATGTGTGTTTTTCTGAATCATTTGAAAGTAAGTTGGAAACATCATGACATTTTATTCCTGTCTTATAGCATGCATATCCTAACAATAAGGATGTTTGTTACATAATTACACTCTACTATCAAATTTAAGGAAATTTATAGTAATTCCCAAATATCTAATATCCATTTCATACTCACATTTCCCTATTGTTCCTGATATGTTTGGTTTCAAATTTTTTTTGTATTTTTGTTTTTGGTTTTTTTTTTTTGAACCAGGATCCAGCCAAGATTCACATATTGCATTTGGTTGTTATGTCTCACTAATGTTTTAAAGCCAAGCACCATTTCTCCAGTTTTCATGACAATGACTTTTGAAGAGACCAGGCTAGTTGTCTTGTCCCATCATCTGGATTTGTTTGATTGTTTCCTTGTGGCGTCTCCTTATTTGTTCCTATATTAGAGGAGGATTTTTTAAGAAAAGATGGGAAATAATTACAGCATGTCTGTAAGCTGATGGGAAAGATCTGGTCTCTGCATGGGCTGTACACTATAGACTTGGAACTTTTAGTATTGTAAAGCTAAGGGAAATTTTTAGGAGAAATGGGTATTTCATTGATGCCTTTTTTAAAAATGTAACCCTTAAGAGTATTCTATGGAAAATTGGTGGTTACCCTATACGGAGAATTTCTGTTTCAATGTTAGAAACACTTTCTATTTCTTGAAAGGGAGAGGGGAAGAAGAGGGCTTTTTTATCCCCTATTGCAGCCTCACTTCTCATTTTTATACTTCTGAAGACTTATCAAACCTTGAGTGGGAACCAAAGCACTTAAACTTTGCTGGGATGGTTGTGGTCTTCCTATTTTCCAGTTATTTTACAATATTAGAGTTTTTGTAACTTTGGTGGGCTTTAGAAAGCATGGGAGAGAGATTTTACACAGCTTCTCTTTGAATTGGTCCACGAATGGATTGGTCTGATTTTTCTCTTCCCACCCCTTCTTCTCTAAAGATTTATGATATTCAGACTGGCAACAAGCTGTTGACTCTGTTTAACCCAGATCTTGCCAACAACTACAAGAGGAACTGTGCCACCTTTAATCCTACAGATGATCTTGTCTTAAATGATGGCGTCCTCTGGGATGTCCGCTCTGCACAGGCCATCCACAAGTTTGACAAGTTCAACATGAACATCAGCGGCGTTTTCCATCCGAATGGGCTGGAGGTCATCATTAATACTGAGATTGTATCCTTTATACTCGTGGTTTACTTTCCTCTTACCTAGTTTGTGAGACAGAAACGATTTATTTTTCTGTCAATATCTGTTTGAAGTATCTACACAGGTCCTACATAGGCCATCATTGGGTGCCTCTCCTTTGGGTTGAAGTGCTAGTGACTCTCCAGGGGACTGGTGTCAGTGTTGGTAATTAGCGATGACTTTCATTTGCATGTGTTCTTTGCGTTGGGAGAATTGACCACATCCTGCCTTCCCCTTCCCCAAGTATTGAAGCAGCTTTTATCTGTCTTCAGAAGGATTTCACGTTTGCCCTATAGGAATCGATTGCTAGGCATGAGAGTAAAACGGCGTTCTGCCGTCGAGGACGGGGGCTCCTGCGGTTCTCACGTGTAAGGGCGCTGGGGGGGGTTTTCAGAGATGTTATTCAATCACATGCTCTTAGTTTACCCGGACCTCATTACCTTTTAAAACATGAATACTTGGTAGGTGGTTGGGGGGATATTTCAGAATTTTCTTCAGGAGGTTAGAGACGAAGTTTTGTGTAAAACAGTTTTTCTTTAAAATAAAATATTTTTTCTTGACCGCTCCCCTCCTAGTGGGACCTTCGCACTTTCCACCTTTTACACACAGTTCCTGCTCTGGATCAGTGCCGTGTGGTGTTCAACCACACGGGGACGGTGATGTATGGAGGTGATCAGCTCTTACTATCGATACTCTTTCTTCTTTCTCGCCCCCTCCCCCCTTTAGTTGGGTACTTCCTTTTTGGAAAGTGCTCACAAATGTGAATTGGAAAGCATTTGAAAGTTGTAGCATAAAAGATAAAACAATATACAAATGATAACAAAAAAGATGAAATAATATTGATTTAGGGTAAAAGACCACTTTGAAGATCTTGTATAGGAAGAAATATCATACAGTATTTTCCCTTGTGTATCATGAACTTTAAGAAAAATTTCAAACTTTTGTTGTCTTGTGATGTTGTGAGTCTTCACTCTGTTAACACTTTGTTGGGAGCTAGATGAGGAGTTGAGGGTGTTGTTTGCTAAATCAGTGGGGATATGCTAGGAGGACACTTGGGAAGAGCGGATGTTCTGATCCAATAGTATTTCACTCTCCTACCCCTTTCCTCCCTTTCCCCCCAACTAGCTATGTTGCAGGCAGATGATGAAGATGACTTAATGGAAGAGAGGATGAAAAGCCCTTTTGGATCATCCTTCCGAACATTTAATGCAACTGACTACAAACCTATAGGTAAGGGTGAAGGGGCAGACCTTGATCATTCTATTATATTTTGGTGTTTCTTATTTAAGATCCTCTCTTTTCTAAGAGAACTGTACTTTTTCATTGAAAAGCAGAAGAGTTATGGAAATATTTATGAACAATCAACTTGAATTCTTTTAGAGAAGCTGATTTTAAGGTTGCAGCAGTAGTCCAGTCTCGAGTTTTGTTGCTTTCTGTTTTCCAGCCACCATCGATGTGAAACGGAACATCTTTGACCTGTGCACAGACACCAAAGACTGCTACCTTGCTGTCATTGAGGTAAAGGGAGCCAGTAGAGCCCTGCTATTCCATTGTGGTGTTTAGGCTCACATTACGACAGGCATTTTGCTTGATGTAAGATGTGTCACACAGTTCATGCATTTCTGATGGTAGATTATTGATAACCTCATTTGATGGAGTTTGGGGGATATACAGTATAAGGGAAATAATAAGAAAATGCCAATATAAAACAGTGTGGAGAATCTTGTCTCCTGTTATCCCGGACTAACCTCTTTTAATTTTATTTCTTTATTATTGTTCTTAATTCTCACCCAAGGGTATGTTTATTGATTTTATAGAGAGAGGAAGGGGGAGAGAGAGAGAGGGAAAGAGAAACGTTGATAGCTTTGACCAGTTGAGGCTCTGCTGGTTGGGCATTATCCCGCAAACCAAAAGGTTGCCTGTTCGATTCCCAGTCAGGGCACACACCTAGGTTGTGGGTTCAGTCCCTAGTTGGGGCACATAAAAGAGACAAGGGATTGATGTTTTTCTCCCTCTCTTTCTTCCTCCTTTCCCCCACCTCTAAAAATAAACAAAATTTTCACTAAAAAAAAAAAAAAAAAGAGAGAAACATTGATATGAGAGAGAAACATCGATTGGTTGCCTCCTGTATGCACCCCAACCTGGGATTGAAGCAGCAACGTAGGTATGTGTACTGACCAGGGATTGAACCCCAAACCTCTTGGTGTACGGGATGACGCTCCAGCCAACTGAGCCACCTGGCCAGGACAGGCGATGCTTTTTTTTAGAGGTGTCTAGATCTCTCTCCAGAGCAAGACAGGTTTGTTCCAAGGATAGCGGTCCCTCTTATGCCTATGTTTCTCACTGGCCAAGCCTTCTCATCCTGCTTTTCTTTCCTTCTGTGTCCTACGTATAACATTTTCAGAGTCAGTTGAAGGATTTGGAATAATTGGAAGCTTTGGTAGCCACAGGGTCAGGGTGCGTGGGGACCAGTCAGAGCCGAGGTACGGATGGGGTGGGCCTGCCGCAGACTGATGGCTCCTTGTGGACGGGGCGTTCTCTTTCAGAACCAGAGCAGCATTGACGCTCTCAACATGGACACCGTGTGCAGGCTGTACGAAGTGGGCCGGCAGCGCCTGGCAGAAGACGAGGATGAAGAGGAAGACCAGGTCAGTGGTCTTCGAGGTTTCTTTCTGCTGAACAATTTTATAGAGACCACGCTTGCCGTCTTTTTGCCACAGGGGCTATTAAAGAACAGCCTTTGCTGCCTGCTGGCATAGCCTGAAGGCCATCACGTGCCCTTGATCACTGGAACCCAGGAGAAAATAGGTTTTGTTATTACGAAACTTTAACCAGTGCCTGATGGTCCTGTGAGCTCCACTGGAAATGAATTTGTGGGCTAGCAGCCTCTGACTTTGTTTAGAGGGCTCTTCGCACTCCCCTTGGGCCAGTGCCCTGCCGACTGCAGGGTGAGTAGCTGCTGTACCCCCAGTGTCAGTTCCGGGCTGGGGAGGCACCGCCGAGGTCAGAGGGATGGCCTAGCCTTTATGAAGCCCTGGTTTGCGTTTTCTCACTCGTATGGTGTGGTCTGTTTTCTGAGTAATAGAATAGTGCTTATAGATAAAGAGAAGATTGTGATCCTTTTGAGGAAGTAAACATTTATGAAATGTGAGTCAGTAGTTGCATGTCCCACAGAGTATTAGCTTTTCCTTTTCACGGGGGATTTTAATTTAGGCCCCCCATGATATAATTAATAAATAAAAAATTTTATTTATTTTTAGAGAGGAAGGGAGGGAGAAAGAGAGGGAGAGAAACATCAGTGCGTGGTTGCCCCTTGTGCGCTCCCCACCAGGGACCTGGCCTGCAACACAGGCCTGTGCCCTTGATTGGAAATCGAACTGGTGACCCTTCGGTTTGTAGGCTGGCGCTCAATGTGCTGAGCTGCACCAGCCAGGTCTCGTTTAGGTCATATTATGCTAGGTGATCACCTGTGTGGTGTGTCAGGACCAGAAGAATTTTGGTAGATTTTTCCTGTTTTCTGGGCTCATAACCATATCTTTTTTCTAAGCTTACACTCTCCAGGCCAAATTCTTTTTGTCTCATCTGACAAATATTTATATCTGAGAACTATTTATTGCTGGGTGAGTAATACAAAGTTGAAAATGAATGACTGGGTTTTACTTCGTTGTTGCACATACTGAAGCAGGTAAATGTCGTCTTTTCCAGAGCATGGGTTCATTTTCTCGTGGTTCTTCCTTCCACCATGGCATTGCCCAGTGTTGGTGCTGTCTCCTCTTCAAGGGCACAGAGGCGCTCTGGGCAGGGAGAGGGGCGGCCTCTCCTGGGTCGGCCCTGCCCTCCCACTTGCCCCGCCCTCCCCTCCTCTTTGGTAAATATCGGTCACTGGTTAGGGCTAGTGGAGCTTTCTGTTAGTGTCCTTCCCAAATAGCTGGTACTTAGTTAAGATTTAATAGTGTCCTTCCCAAATAGCTGGTACTTGGTTAAGATTTAAAAGAATTTTTTAAATGCAGCAATTTTTGAAAATTGTAATTTTACAGGTATTTTTTGGGTGAAGTCTAATGCTATGGTTGATGACCCATGTTTTTCTCTGACAGGCATTAGTACTGACTAAAGAAGGGTGTTGATTTTGCCCCCTTGAGATTTAGGTGTGTGCACCCCTGTTGGGCTTCATGGGTCACGAACCTCGAGCTTGCCCTCTAGTCGTCGAGTGCTCGTCCACCTGTGGTTGTACAGCTAACACAGAGCGGCCCCCAGCAGCTCCGTGGGCACTTTCTTGATCTCTGCTGTTTCTTGTGGAATGTGCCGACTGGCTGAATATGCATTTTATTAGAGCTTAGAAATAATTCACAGCCCCCAGAAATGGGAGCCTGAGCAGAGTGAGGAGAGGAGAGTCTCCTGTGTATTTGGGGATCCGAGCCACTGCAGGCTCAGAGCAGAGCCTTCTTCGGGGTTTGCTTCCGGACCCAGAGGTGCCACGCTTCCTCTTCTTCCCAGAGGGGCTTCCTCTGGGGAGGCCCTTCTAGGGGAGGGCATTTCCTAGGTCTGTCTTCCCTCCCCCCTCACACACAGATGGATATAGTCATCATTCTTGTTGGGTACCATGGAAATACTATTTTATGAAGCATTTTATGGAAAATGACATCCTCAGTACAATAATCTTTGCTTTTTCTTGAATGGACTTTATTTTATAGAGCATTATAGAGCGGTTTTAGGTCCACTGCAACATCAAGCAAAGGCACAGAGATTTCCCATGCACCCATTACATCCTGTCCCCATGTGTGTAGCCTCCCCATCAGCAAGATCCCACACCAGCGCGATACATGTCATAATCGATGAACCAGTCTTGATGCATCATTATCAGCCAGAATTCATAGTGGACATCCGGGCACTCTCTCGGTGTTGTACATTCGGAGGTTTGGACAAGCGCACACTGGCATGGGTCCGCCATAGTAGCATCACGCCGCTTCTTTTCACTGCCTTCAGACCCGTCTGTGTGGCACACGTTCGCCCCTCCCTTCTCACAGACCCTGACGACCAGTGATCTTTTTACTGTTTCTGCAGTTTTGCCTTTTCCCTTTTGATATTTTCCAAATATCATCTATTTGGAATTTTACAGTATGTCGCCTTTTTAGATTGGCTTCTTTCATTTATTACTCTGTATTTATGTTTGTTCCATGTCTCTTCATGACTTGATAGTTCATTTCATTTTAGTGCTGAATAATATTCCATTGTCTGGATGAACCACAGTTTGTTTATCCTTTCACCTACTGAAGAGCATCTTAATTATAGCTGACATACAGTATTATATTAGTTTCAGGTGTACAGCATAGTAATTCAACGTTTATATGCCTTACCAAGCGGTCACCATAAGTCTCAGAGTCATCTGTCACTATACATATTATAATATCGACTTTATTCCCTATGCTGTGCATTATATCTCATGACTTATTTTATAACTAGAAATTGGTATTTCTTAATCCCTTTCCCTTCTTCTGCCCATCATTCCACCCTCTTCCCCTCTGGCAGCCACCAGTTCTCTGTATCTGTGAGTTTGTTTCTGTTTTGGTTTTTAGATTTTATATGTACGTGAAATCATGATATTAGTCTCTCTTTGTCCAGCTTATTTCACTTAACATAATGCTCTGTAGGTCCATCTGTGTTGTTGCATGGCAAGATTTCATTCTTTTTTATGGTTGAATAATACTTCATTTTATACCTGCACCACATCTCCTTTATCCATTCCTTGAGAGGCATACATTCAGGTTGTTTCCGTATCTTGGCTATTATAAATAACGCTGCAGTGAACGTGGGGGTGCAGGCATCTTTTTGAATCGGTGGTTTTGTTTTCTTTAGATAAGTACCCGGAAGTGGTATTGCTCAGTCGTATGGCAGCTCTGTCTTTAATTTTTGAGAAATTTCCATCCTGTTTTTCATAGTGACTGCATCAATTTACACTCCCATCAACAGTGTATGAGGGTTTCCTTTTCTGTACATCCTTGACAGCACTTGCTATCTGTTCTCTCTTTGAAAAGACCCATTCTGACAGGTATGAGGTAGTACCTCATTGTGGTTTTGATTTGCGTTTCCCTTATTAGTGATGTGGAGTATCTTTTAATGTCTCTTGGCTGCCTATATGTGTTAATTGGCAAAATGTCTATTCAGGCCCTCTTCCTGTTTTTTAATGGGGTTATTTTTTGATGTTGAGTTGTATGAGTTCTTTGTATATTTTAGATATTAAAATACATCATTTGCTGCAAATACCTTCTTCAATTCAAAAGGTTGCCTTTGTGTCTTGTTGAAGGTTTCTTCACTGTGCAAAAGCTTTAAAGTTTGATGTCCCATTTGTTTGTTTTTGCTTTTGTGACCTTTGCCTGAGAAAACATATCCAAAAAACCTTGCCACGACCAGTGTTATAAAGTCTACTGAATATATTTTCTTCTAGGAATTCAGTGGTTTCAGGCCTTACATTTAGGGTTTTAATCCATTTTGTATTTATTTTTGTATATGCTATAAAAAAGTGGTCCAGTGTCATGCTTTGGCATGTGTCTGTTCAGTTTTCCCAGTATCACTTGTTAAGGAGACTGTCCTGTCCTCATTGTGTGTTCTTACCTCCTTTGTTGTAGATTAATTGACCATATGAATGTGGGTATATTTCTGGACTCTATAGTTTGTTCCATTGATCTGTGTGTTTCTTCTGTGCCAATGCCACACTTCTTTCATTCCTGTCACTTCTTAGTAGAGTTTCACATCAGGAAGCATGACGTTTCCAGCTTTGTTCTGTTTGCTTTGGCTATCAGAGTCTTTTGGGTTTTCATGTAAATTTTGGGATTATTTGTTCTGTGAAAAATGCCATTGATGAAACTGGTGAAAGGTTTGTTTAGATGAAAAAAAACTTCTTAGTTTCATTGATCTTTATTTTTATTTTTTAGTTTCTATTTCTTTTATTTCTGCTCTGATCTTTATTATTTCCTTCCTCTACTCACTTTGGGCTTCGTTTGTTCTTCTTTTCCTAGTTCCTTCAGGTATAAGGTTAGATTGCTTTCTTGTTTCTTGAGGTAGGCCTCTAGCTCTTGTTATAGATAGTCTTTGTTTGTTTTGTCTCAGATCGCTACCCCACCTGTCTTTTTGGTACCATTTGCACGAAATATCTTTTTTCATCTCCTTGCTTTCAGATGGTGTCTCTTTGGGTCTGAAGTGAGTACCTTGTAGGCAGCACTTGCGTGGGCCTTGTTTTTACCCATTTGGCCACCCTATGTCTGTGATCGATTGATTGTTCAGTACATTTATATTTAAAGTAATTGAGGATAGGTATGTAATTATTGCCATTTTATTAACTGTTCTGTGGGTGTTTTTGTAGTCCTTTCTGTTCCTTTTTTCTCTTGCTCTCCTTTCTTGTACATTTGATGCCTTTCTTAGTGATTTGTTTTTAAACATTTTGTGTCTCTGTTGCAGGTCTTTGGTTTGTTGTTACCATGAGATTCGTATATAACAAGCTCTGCTTATAGCAGTCTGTGTTGGGTTTTGCTTCAGTTAGAACATATTCTGAAAGCACACTAGGTTTTAGTCACTCCTTCCACGTTTACGTTTTTGACATATTTTATATCTGTGTGTGTGTGTCCCTTAATTTATTACTGTAGTTACACACGCTCTGGCTACATTTGTCTTTTAACCTTTATACTGGCTTTATAATTGGTTGATCCATATTTACTGTATGTGTGCCTTTATCAGTGAGATCTCCTCTTTCATATATATATGCAGAGCTATTTATTTATTTATTTATTTCAGTTTGGGCCTTTTCTGCATAAAGCAGTCCCTTGAACATTTCTGGTAGTGCAGGTTCAGTGGTGACAAGCCCCTTTGATGGCTGAGTCAGAGCAGAGTATTCTCGGTTGCGGGTTTTCTCCACTTCCTCACTTCTGGCGTGCACAGTGTTTGCTGAGAGAAATCATCTGACAGCCTAATGTGGGATCCTTGTATGTGATTAGCTGCTTTATTTCTTACTGCTTTTAGGATTCTGTCTTTAACTTTTGGCATATTAATTATGGTGGGACTCTCTGGGTTCATCTTTTTTGGGACTGTCTTTGCTTCCTCAGGTTAGGGAAGTGTTCAGCCATTGTGTCTTTTAATAGGTTTCCGTTCCTTTCTCTTCTCCTTCAGGGACCCCTGTGGTTTGGATGTTGGCACGTTGGATATTATCCCAGAGGTCCCTTAAACTGTCCTCATTTCTAAAATTTCTTTTTGCTCTGTTCCAGTTGGGTGATTTCCACTACTTTGTCTTCCTGCTTGCTGACTTGCTCTTCTGCATCATCCAATATGTTATTCTCTCTAGTGTATTTTTCATTTCAGTGATTGTAATCTGAAGTTCCGATTTTTAAAAAACGTTTTCTGTCTCTTTATTGAAGTTCCTTTATTCTCCCAAGTCCATTGAGCATTTTTATAACCAATATTTTGAACTTTTTATCTGGAAAATGGCTTGTTTCCATTTCATTTAGTTCTTTTTTCTGGAGATTTTTGCTTGAGACATAGTTCTCTCTCTTCTCATTTTGGTTGTCTCTGCACATTTCTATGAATTAGGTGGAACAGCAGCCTCTCTTGGTCTTGAAGGAGTGGCCTTCGATAGGAGGTTCCTTTTTGTAGACTGCATGTGCGGGGTGTCTTTGGCAGGCCAGCTGGAGCCGGAGTGGGTGTGGACCACGGGGAGGCCTGGGGGAAGATGCACAGAGGCTGCTTTGGCGGGCCATTAGGAGCCCGAGTGAGTCTGGCTGTAGGGAGTCCCCAGGGGCACGCCTCAGCGAGACCCCTTGGCAGGCCTGCTGGTGCACGCTGCAGTTGGCTGCATGGGGCCCAGGGCACACCGGGGTGCCAGCTGGCTAGAATGCCTGTGTCACGCTTCTGGCCATGTGATGAAGGGGTAGGGGGAACAGAACACACGGTGCGCTCGGGTGCCTGCAACATTGGAGATAGTTCCCGCCATTCCTGTCCTGTGTGGCACGTGCTCTAGGATAAGTTGATCTCCTTGCGCCGTAGCCTAGGTGTGCCCGGGCCCCCCCGTGAGCCTCCGGACTGTGGGCCTGTGCGCTGGAGGCGCAGCTCCCACTGAGCCACGCCTCTGTCTCTCTTGCCCACTTCTGTGTGGTCTCTGTCTTGTCTTTAATTTTCAGGTAGAACAAATGCATACGTTAACATACAGAACGTGCAGTGTAGGCAGGCAATGTTGGCATGAGAACCTTAAGTGAATGCATTTCCTGGCTCTGGGATCTTATTTTTACTTTTCAATCTGTAAGCTCAACTCTGTAATAAGAATTTTATTTGTATTTTAAGTTCCCACTAACCAAATGACAAAAATAGAACCTACATTTAGAGCTAGGACCTGCTGTCAATACCAATATGGTTTTATTGGAATATGGAATGTAAACATGCTTTCAAATAAACAACCTAACCTTATAAAAATGTATGGCATTATTAAATAGTTAATAAAGAAAGCCTAAGTGTGATGTGGCTGCAGACACCCCTAGGCCTGGCCTAGGTGTGGAAGCTCCCACAGCTGTGGCGTGGCTCTGCCGCTGGGGTGACGGCACTGCTTGCAAACCATGCTGGTGGCAAGTCCCCCAGATGATATCATCCCTATTTTTTACTCTTTATTTTAAATCAGTTTTTAAAAAAATATTTTATTTATTTATTTTTAGACAAGGGAGGGGAAGGAGAAAGGGGGAGAGAAACATCAGTGTGTGGTTGCCTCTCACGTGCCCCCTACTGGGACCTGGCCCACAACCCAGGCCTGTGCCCTGACTGGGAATCGAACTGGTGACCCTTTGGTTCACAGGCCAGAGCTCAGGCCACTGAGCCACACCAGTGCTATTTCTTACTCTTTAAAACAAAGTCTAGCTTCTGTTGCTACCGTGAAGACTAGCACAATGGACCTCACACTTTGACCCTTGCTCAGTAGCTGTTAAGTCAGCCCTTGGCTTTTCAGGGGAAATTGCGCTGTCCATAGGTGCGGATTCCATGTGTTGCGGGAGTAGGTGAGTTCAGGGATTTCCTGCCCTATTGTCTTGGACAAGAGTTCTGCATGTCACCCTTGCTCAGGGGTCACGTTAATCTTCTCTGTATCATTCCAATTTTAGTACTGTATTTTGCTGTGTATAATGCGCTCCTGTGTATAATGTGCACCTATGTTTTTGGCCCAAGTATTCAGGAAAAAAATCTTTTGTTTTAATTTAATTCAAGTTTTTATTTATATTTATAAACGAAACAGATTGTCGTATTCCAGGGTATTTTTTTGCATATGGATATTGCTTTCTAGACTTAAACTTTTAACGTGTAATAAGCATAAATAAAAGAATTAAAAACATTTATATAGATACAGAATTTGTACTACCCATGTATAATGCTCATCCTTATTTTTCTCTCAAAACTTTGGGCAGAAAAGTGCGCACTATACACGGCAAAATATGGGTATGTGCTGCCTCAGCAGGTACTGTTTTGGCTTAATTAAAGTTTTTGCAGTTGTGACTAAAGCTCCTATAAACATTTTGTGTAGGTTTCTGTGTGGACATGTTTTTGACTCCTTTGAGTGAATACCGGGGAGCACTGGGGCTGGATTGGGCGGTGAGAGGCGCTTAGTTTTGTGAAGACCGCCGGGCAGCCTGGGTGGGCGACACTGCGCCGTGTTGCACTCCCACCGCCGACGGAGGGCGCTTTCTGTTGCTCCACATCCTCACGGGCAGTTGACGTCAGCGTTTCGGAGTTTGATCATTTTGATATGTGTGTAGTGGTAGTTGTTATTTATTTAACTAAGAAATTAAAGCGCTTATTCCTTTAGCTGTGCACTTCTGAACATAATGAAAATGCGTGGTTTAAGATTTTATTAGAAAGGAATTTCGGTGTTGATTTTTATCAGCCTACTGCTGATAAAAGTGCCTTCTGAAAATCGCTTTAACTGAGACCCTCCTGGTGGCTGCTGCCAGGCTAACAGAAAGGGGCCTCTCTCACAGTCCCTCTTGGGCTCCTCCCCCGCTTCAGGGAGCTGCTTTTAAGTGAAAGGCTCTCTCATTTTTGTTTTAATTTGCATTTCCCTGATGACATATGATATGTTTATTTCCATCTGTATGTCTTGGATGAGGTGTCTGTCAAAGCTATTGCCCCTTTTTAAATTGAGTTACTTATGCTTTTATTAGGTTTTAAAGAGTTCTTTGAATATTTTTGCTTACAGTTCTTTATCTGATATATCATTTGCAAATATTTTTCCTAGTCTGTGGCTTGTTTTCTTATTCTCTTCACAATGTCTTTTGCAGAGCAAATTTTTATTTCAAGGAAGCCCAGCTTATCAAATTTTTTTTTAATGGCTCGTTCTTTGAGGTTGCATCTAAAAAGTAATTGTCAGACCCAAGATCATCTCCTTAGGTTTTCTCCTATGTTATTTTCTAGGAGTTCTATAATTTTGCATTTTACATATATGTGTGTGATCCATTTTGAGTTGATTTTCGTGAAGAGTGTGACGTCTGTGTCTAGGTTCATTTTTTTTGCCTGTAGAGGGCCATTTCTTACAGCGCTGTTTAATGGAAAGACTTTTTCCATTGTCTTGCCTGTGCTCCTTTGTCAAAGATCAGTTGACTATTCATGTGGGTCTTTTCTGGGCTCTGTCCCATTGATCTACTTGTCCTCCTCCAGTACTTCGCTGACTTGATCGCTGTTTCACCAACTCTGTCCTTCTCTTTCAATGTTGTGTTGGCTATTCTGTTTTTTGCCTCCCCATAAAAAAACTTTGTAATCAGTTTGTTGATGTCCACAAAATAACTTACTCAGATTTTTATTGGGATTGCATTAATCTATAGATCGAGTTCAGCAGATCTGACGTCTTGGCTTACTGAGTTCTCCTGTCCACAGACATGGAGCATGTATCCGTATTTCCTTGGTTCTTTGATTTTTTTCATCAGAGTTTTATAGTTTTTCTCACGTAGATCTTGTACATACTCTGTTAGATTTATACCCAAGTATTTCTTTTTTATGTGTGCTAATATGAATGATACTGTTTTTAATTTTTCCACTTGTTTGTTGCTGGTATGTATGAAAGATTGTGAATTAACATAGTATCCTGCAACCCTGTTATAATTGCTTGATAGTTTCAGGAGGTGTTTTTTTAAAAAATTTTTTTCCTTTTGGATTTTGTTCAATCATGTCACCTTCCAAAACGTCAGTTTTCTTTCTTTCTTCCCAATCTGTATACTTTCCATTTCCCTTTCCTGTCTCCCTTAGTTACTCAGGCTCCCAGTAGGAGGTGGGGCAGCAGTGACCTTGACTGTGACCTTAGCAGGAGAGGTCAGGGTCATGAACCAGAAATCTGAAGCGGAAACTGCTTTCTTCTAAGATACCAGTACCATTGCCCCTACCCTCCCACACAGCCTTGCGATTTATGAGGTAGTGGGCAGTAGTCTTCCCTGGGGACTGTCACCTGGGTCCAGGGGACACCCAGTGTCTGACTTTGAGGAGGAAGTTGTGTGAAGAAGTTAGCATTGTCCTGGACACCTTGGGAGTTGGAGGGCTACCCCTGGGCCTCGGTCTTCTTGCAGACATGGAGTGATAACAGGCGACCCTTCGGTGGCTGCCTGTGGAAGCAAGAGGCCTCCATAAAGGAACAACTTAATGGTTCCTCTCTCCTCGTCCCACCTTCTCCAGGGAGTCTGAGTCAGAAAAAAGACTGATGCTTTTTCTGAGGTTCTATTTAACTTTCCTTCTGAGAGGTTCAGGGAGAAAGATATCAGAAACAGGGTCGAGTGGTCATTAGGGCTGCCGGCTCTGATGCAGGAAGGAGGGGGCAGCTTCCTCGGGGTGGACAGCTGGGGGCCAGAGCTGCAGGCTCAAGAGGGTCCTACCATGTGGCCGCAGGGCCCAGTGTGCAGAGCAGCCTGAGCGCTTTCTAGCTTGGAGAAGGCGGGGCACGTGGGGAAGGCGCGCAGTGTGGGTGAGCGAGCACTGCTCCTGGTTTCTCGGAGCGCATTTCACCACGTGTTGCTACCGCTGTCCTTAAGGGTCATCTTGTGCTTTCCATTTGAAGGTCATGCATTTGAAACTGTTTTTACCCTTAAGTCCTTGATGTTCTGATTTTTGATTTAGAGATGCTAGTGGGATAAGACCATATCTATTTAAGCAAGTTTCCTTTCAAATCTGTTGATTTACATGTCACCCTAGAATCACAGAGTCATATTTTGCTGTATTTACTGTCTGTCATTTCCCCCTACCCCCCCCCTTTTTTTCTAAGTTTTATTTATTTTCAGAGAGAGGGGAAGGAGGGGAGAAAGAGAGGGAGAGGAACATCAATTGGCTGCCTCTCTCACGCCCCCGACTTGGAACCTGGCCTGCAACCCAAGTGTGTGCCCTGCCGGGGAATTGAACCAGCGACCTTTCAGTTTGCAGGCCGGCGCTCAGTCCACTGAGCCGCGCCGGCCAGGGCTCTTCACTATTTCCTTGGGCCAGCTTCTTTTTTTTTTTTTTTTTTTTTTTTTTTTTAAACTTGCTTTGTGTGCTTCACCTAATTTTAAAACTTGAGCCTTCATTTTCATGAGTCATTTGCTATTTAAAGTTTTGTCCTGGTCTGGATATAGGCTCTCAGGTCTTCTCTCAGATGTTCCAGGTGTGACTTAAATGGCTCGGGGATGCAGGCACCTGTGTGGTCAACACCTTTGAATTTGCCTTTTCATCTTAGGCAGCTTCTGAGTTTATTTTGCTGAGTGGTCAGCTGACACTGGATAAAATGGTCCAGTGTAAAGTGCTTATATAAATGGTTATCTGTTTACTTTTAAAAGCTTTATTGAGATAAAACGTACATAACATAAAAATGGTTGTCTTTTGCCCTAATGTTTAAATAAGTTTGGAGATTAACAAGAGGGAGTGAACAGCAGCACCATTATTTTGCTGCATGAAGACACCCGCAGCGCGTTTGACAGCCATCATACCGGGTCCCCGGGGCCGCTGGCCGGCCTGCTTCCGGGCACTGCCGGGAGCGGAGAGGCAGCCGCTCACCAGGGCTTGTGTCGGCTATCGGAGCTCCGGCGTCTGCGCTGCTTTTAAAAATCAGTTCAGTAAACTCTGATGTTGGCTTTTAGGAAAATTACACAATCGAAGTTTAGTAATTAAGCACTGTTCCTAGATTTTTGAAAGGCCAATACTTTACTTGTAAACTAATTCTAGCAGACTTTAAATTTATATTAAGAGCATTAATCCCTTGTTCTTTATTTTCTCCATTGTGCAACCCGGGACACACCGTGTGCTGTGGGCCCCACTGATTAGAAGCAGGTGGTGGCAGTTGTTACTGATTGCAGCCCTGCTGTAAGCCTGGTTGGTGACACCTGAGAGGCTTTTTTTTCCCTCCTAAAAAGTTTAAAATGTATGTGAATTACATTCTGCCATTGAGGAGAGAAAAATACAAGCATTTATGACTGAAATGAACCTAGTTTTAAAGGATAGTTCACACCAGGAGCAAATGTCAGGAGGACGACAAGCAGGAGTTTAAATTTACAGAATACGGAACGTGGAAACGTCAAGGCGGTAAGGAGGCTCGGGTGTGAACTACGTTTTACACAGCAGGTGGCTGGGGGCCACGCCACAGCCGGGGGAGAAGCGAGAGGGGCTGCCACCTTGGAGGCGTGCGGAGACGGCAGGGGTTTAGTGCACTGAGTGTCGCTCTAGAATTAGAAATGTTTTGAGGTTTTCTGCTTATGTTGGGCTTGTTCTGTCTTGACCTTGATTAGACTGATGTATGAAATGAATTTTATACTTTACTATTGCAGAAATTGAGTCTTTTCCTGCTGGCAAGGCTGACGGTTGATGTTTGAGCAGGAGGATAAGTTACTGAATGTTTGGTCACATTTGTTTGGAAACACCTGTCATTCTCATCAAAGAGGTGGTGTCCTCTCTTGCTTGAAGGGAAACAATTTGGATACTAGTGCAAAGTTGAAATCTGTGGCAGATGCTAGGAGGTGTCATTTACCAAGCCTAGGCTACCTAGAGCCCAGTATTCCGTTTTCTGGTTCTCCCACCTTTGGGAAGTTCTCGTAAGCATGAAAGCCTGGACAGTTTTCTCTAGCAGTGTATGTGTGGCTTGTAGCAGAAAAAGGGGCGATCTGTTCCTGCTCTCAATCGTCAGTCTGATTGTTGGATGGCTCGGGTTGCTGGTTGCTCATGATAGCACTGCTGTGGGGTCACCCCCATGCCGGGCGTGCTGGAGGGCGAGCGCTGGACGGGCTGTGGAGCTGATGACTCAGCAGTTGTTTCCTGTCTGTTTTGTCAGGTAGAGGAACAGGTCGATTCCAGGCGTAGAAGCTTTCGTTCCAGGGCCTCATTTGATTTCCCTGGATTTGGGTGATGCAGGACAGAGAGGCGCCCCTTGGGGTTGTTAGTTAGGAACCTAGGGTGTCGATGGCCGAGAACTCTGTAAAGCAAGGGCAGCAGGACTAGTAATACCTTCGGGGAGTAGTCAGTCACTCTTGTCGGAGGGGTGCTCTGAATGTCTTGGGGGACATGTACGTGCCTGTCTCAGCCTTCCCTGATGAGCCTGATGGCCCTTGAGGTCTGTGCTAAACTTGGTTACCACGCTCTCCAGGGACCGCTCCCTCCCAGCCTTTGGGAAGAGGGGAGACACCCGTGCAGCCCCGCCTCCGTATTCGTCCTCATGGATCTGGTGCTCTCTCCCCAGGAAGAGGAAGAACAGGAGGAAGAAGATGACGATGAAGATGACGATGACACCGATGATCTAGATGACCTTGACACTGACCAGCTGCTGGAGGCGGAGCTGGAGGAAGATGACAACAACGAGAACGCAGGGGATGATGGAGACAACGACTTTTCTCCCTCTGACGAGGAGCTGGCAAACCTCCTAGAGGAGGGCGAGGACGGAGAGGACGAGGACTCCGACGCGGACGAGGAAGTGGAACTGATCCTGGGGGACAGTAAGTCCAGGACTGACCACGGGGCCGGGCCGTGCACCCAGGGGGAGCTGCCTGCCCTGTGCCAGCCCAGGCCAGTGTGGCTGCGCCCCAGGTTCTGTGCCCCCTAACTGGCCCCTTGTGGGAAAGCAGTTTCCCATCTCCATCCTCTGCTCTCCCGTCAGACTATGGAACCAAACAGCTGGCATCGCTTAGTGTTAAAACGGAGGCTGGCAAGTGCTTTCTGTAAAGGCCACACAGCCTGTGCTTACACTTTGTGGCCCACGTGGCCTCTGTTGCAGCTTCTCAACTGTCCTGTTGCAGCGTGAAGCAGCCAGGGACAACCGCAAGGTCACGGTTGGGCTGTTGGGAGGGCGAGCCTCCAAGCGAAGGCCTGAATGTAGTTCCTCCCGAGGGCAGCCTGGCGCCTCTGAGCCTGCCCCTTCCGGAGGCTCTGAAGGGGCCAAAGCCCTCCTCTGGGGGCCCTTCCTATCTGCTTTCGCCTTAAAGGCCGGGGGCAGACCTATCTGGCTTCTTTTGTGCTGCCCCCCCCCCCCCGCGCTTACTCCAAGTTAGAAAGAAAACACTCCCATTTGTAGCTGTACTCTGTCTCCAGAGGACACATTCGGCAGCATCTCCCTGACACGTCACTGTTGACAGACTCACACTTGCGGTGGCCCTGGCTCTTCTAGTGCTGCCCTGCCTGACGGGGTGGGTCCCTGTGACGTTCAGCCACTTTTCTGTAGCTGACCGGCCAGCATTCTCGCCACCACTGTATTATACCTAGTATAGTAGCCACTAACCACATGTGGCCATTAAAATTTTAATGCAGACAATTTAAAAATTTCAGTTCCTCATTTTCATGTTCACATCTCAAGTGCTCAGCAGCCTCATGTGGGCGCTACACTGAAGAGCGCGCGCGCGCACACACACAGAGCATGTTCCCATTGTTGCGGAAAGCTGTGCTGCGCTGGCCTGGCCCCAGGGGAGGCCAAGCGTCTTTAGAGGTTTGGTTTCCTGTGATCATTGGTGTGAGGTGGCAAGAGAATGAGCGAACAGGAGACAGACGCGGGTAAGCGTCCCTTGGGCACACTCCTGGCCCTCGAGACGGAAGGCGGCCGGTGTGCGGGGGCAGCGTTCTCACCTAACACCTCCGTGGGGCCGGGGGGCAGTGCCTTCTATCCGCCCGTGTGCTGTTTAACCAGCCTCCATTTTCCATATGGAGGCTGAGGTGGTTCAGTGCAGGAAGACTTGCCTTGTCCCCAGCCACGGTCAGAGAGCCAGGTAAGAGGGACTAAGGGGCAAGGGACATGTGATGGCATTGACAAGGGCGAGTTGTGCTGAACCTTTCTGTCATCTGAATAGTGACACATGGGCACGAGTTCCATTTCTCTACAGTTACAGGTGACAGTGCAGCGAACAGGGCAGCTCGGGGAGGCACCCGCACACCGGAGCCTCACTCCCCTTCCCGTTCGGAACTGCGTGGCAAAGCCACTCCACTTAGAAACCTTTCATTCCTAGCTCAGGACAGCCTGGGGAGCCTTAATTCTCTCAGCAGTGAGAGTGTTACTTTAACCTGGTGGGAAGGTTCGTCATGTAGAAATGCTGTAATAGATGACAACTTCAGGCCATTTTAGCTTGGCCTCTAGAACCGAGGTGGTGACACACAGGTGGCGTCTGCAGCATGCTCCACTGCTCTTTCTGTTAGAGACCCGCAGCCACTCCCAACAGAGCAGCGCCTCCCTGCACCCTCTGTGGGCGAGTGTCTTGCCTCACGCTGGCCCCCCTGGGAGCAGCAGCACCAGGTTGTTTGGGGGCTTGTGCGCCTGTTCAGGGTGTGAGGAAAGCCCGCCAGACCAGGGAGAACCACACCCACGTGCTTTTCCTGTCCCAGCGCAGAACCCCTTGACTCGGGAGGTCAGTTCTGCCCCCCACATTGCAAACATCGGGTCCCTGTACCTCGACTGCCATTGCCCCAGGGCCTTTGAAAGAGACGGCCCGACCGGGGCTTCCCCGAGCACCGGAAGGATGAGAAAAGGCTGAGGAAGGGAGAGAAAGGTGCCTGACACCTGAGCGCTGTCCCAGCCCCGGAGGTCCTTTCAGACCCTGCAGCTGACTTACGTGCCTAAGGAAGGGTGCGTGGTGACGCCCATCCAGCTGCCTTCCAGTCCCTGGATGCAAGGCCACGCTGTCGAGACTGTTAGTGGCTGCACAGCTGGTGGTCGCACACATCTCTGGGAGGCGGGTCTGGTGACGGTGGCTCGGAGCGGGGACACTCGGGAGCTCTGCCATGGGCCGCGCACACGTGCTTGGCTCTGGGAAGTGCTGGCAGCAAGGAGCCGAGGCCGCGGTGGGGGCAGCTCTGTTAGCGCCCCCTCCACGCCCCTCGGGCAGGCTGCGCTGTGCCCGTTCCGACCCCGGACGCTGGCTTCTCCAGGCGTCTCTCTGGCTTATTTTCAGGACTTCCGTGAATCATGGCCACGCTCTTCTTGGCTTTACCTTATCCGCTTCCGTTTTCGTCCTAAAGGAGATGGTAGTGAATGAAGGGAGGTTTGGGAACACGCTTTGGTTTTCTTCAGATTTCCTTTGTAGAGACTGTTAAGTATCTGGGAAGGCTGACGGGGCTTGCGTGGGACCAGTCGCTGTCCACTCCTTCCTGGGGGGGCCCCACAGCTGCGGGCGCCTGCAGGGCCACAGGTCAGGGTCTGCGCTCCTCCCTGGGGCCCTGGTCAAAGTGATGTCAGCTTCCCGAGCTGGGTCATCAAAGTGGACACCTTCCCCTCCCTGCCGCCTTCACTCAGCACATTAATTAGAGCCCCCAGGCACCAAGGGCTAGCTTTCCCTCCGGTCTCGGTCAGCCGGAGACACGGTGCTGGGCCTCCCATCCTCCCTGCTGGGCTGCGCCTGCTGCTGCCGCAGTGGCCCCCGCCCATCAGGGCAGCTGCACCCTGCAGACCACACTCCAGCATTTCAGAGGGTTGAGTCCCAGGTTGGCCACCTCTGCCTGCCTCTGTGAGCTCCTTTGAGGAGAGTGGCTGCAGAGTTAGAAACCCCTCACTTTGGCTCAGGCCTGTGCTCATTCCCGAGACTCCAGAGGCCCGGGGGCACACACCTGGCTCCCCGCAGCCCTGCCCTTCACAGCCATTGAAGGCACCATGAATAAAAGCTTGGGGGGCCGGGGGGGGGGTCCTGCCTGGTCTCTTTAGGGGCCTCCAAGGCAGGGTGGACCTCTAGGAATAAGAGGACACTGCATCCAGGTCCTTTCAAAGGTGAGAGCAAGAGGTCCCAGGGGTGACCGCTGTTGCCAAGAAGCATATTCTCCAGAGCCAGCTCCAAGGAGTTAATTGATGTGTTTTCCTCTTTTGGAAAAGGTAATTAGCCTGGCTGAGACCTAAGCATGCACGCAGGTGCTTCCTTCCTGAACACCTCCCGTGAGCCCAGGGCCTAACCTGGCCTCTCCCTCTGCTTACCTTTCAGCCGACAGCTCAGACAACTCCGATCTGGAAGACGACATCATCTTATCTCTGAATGAGTGAGGAGCCATCACCATGTGGAAGGTTCTTGGCAGGCGAGAAACTGAGTCAAACGAATTCCAAACACCTCCCTCCCCTTCCTCCCAGGGCTGTGTCTCCTTAAGGAACTGTGTGGCCTGTGCTCAGAGGACTGCCGCCGAATCTCCCTGGGACCCAAGGATGCTTCACAAGTCACCACCGCAAAGGACAGCAGGGGTCGGCCCCAGTCTGCCCCCCTTCCCAGGATGGACACAGCTTTCCTCAAGGGGGAAAAAACGTCTCTGGGGTTATTTCACAATATATTTTCTTTGTATAATGTCCTTTACTTAAAGAACAAGAAATAGTTTTTTAGAAAATTTTAAAAAAGAAAAAAAAAATCCAGGCATTTATAACTGAGGGTATGAACTTATATCCACCAGGTCCTTGTCCCCACTTCATTTTCTATGGAAGAAAATGACGTCTAAAGAACAATATAGAGGCATTTTTACATACGTATTTAAATGAAAAGGAAATCGTGGTTTCTTAAATTGATAAGGATTAAGAATATTTTATTATAAATATAATATATGATTTTTTAAACCTGTTTTGTTGCCTCACATGCTGTCAGGTTAATTTGTTTTCCTCTGCGCGAGGCGGGAGGCAGGCAGGTCCCGCTGCGTCCGCGCTGGCGCCCGGCTTCCCGGCGGGGGCAGCGAGCGCGTGGGGTGCTGGTGTGTGGAGTTGAGGGAACTTAGGATATGAGTTCACTCCCTCTATTTTTCTTTGTCCTTCAGTTTTTCAAGAAACGTTTTTCTTCTTTCTCCCCAGTGTGGAAATTACAAATCAAAGGCCTTTTTCTTTAATGTAAAGTGTATTTATTTTAAAAAATACAAAATAAACTACAAGTCTGTCTTTGTTTATGGCCTTTCCCTGTCCTCCCTTTCCTCGCAGCTCTAGCCAGGCAGTGGAGATGCCTCGAGAGGTGGCCCAGGACTGGGACGGGGTTGCGGGGGGGGGGGGGGGACCCACCACCCAAAAGAGCCCTCTGGGGAGAAAAGCAGAGTCCCCGTGTGGGCCCCCGCCCGCAGCTCTGCCCCAGGGGCTGTTGGTCGCTGTGTGAGCGCCCGCTGTGGGCGCACCCCCATCCCCGGGCTCTGAACTGGGCAGGCAGCTCTGGGGCACGGGGGTGGGGCTGCTGTCGAGTGAGGGGTCCTGGGGCATTTTCGAGGGACGAGCTGGCAAATCTAGGGCGTGGAAGCAGCACTGCGGCCCTTCCCTGAAGGGCGGGGTCCCAGCGGCCAGGGTTTGGCCAGGCCGGGTGCGCAGGCACCTCCCAGGCCCCCACAGTCGCCCTCCAGGGAACCGCGCAACTCTCTGCTCGCCCCACGCCGCCCCCTTTCCTGCCCACCATGAACGGGGGGCCCCCGAGTCCCTTTCTTTCTTTGAGTTTGTCCGAGTAACAGCTGCTGGGTTTCTGTCAAGGCAGGTGCATAGCTCGGAGAAGAGGGAAAGTGGGTGTGAAGTAAACAGGCAAGACAAGATGGCTAAAACTCACCAGGGGCTGGTAAGGCCCTGCTGGGCTTCGGAGCATCACACCCTCTGTCACACACACGGGAGCAGGCCTGTGTCGCACAGGTACCTCTTGGTCCTCTACAGAGCAGAGGTCTCAGTTCCTAAGTGGCTTCACGCCTCAGCTTAAATAGGCTGCTAACACCTAACCAGTAGACTAGTTTGCTGGTGCTGAAGAGATTAGAAGAAAACGATTAAAAGAAATAGCAAAAGCACGACATTCTCGTCGTTAACCAAGCCGCTTTCCCCTGAACTCCGCCCGGAGCTCTTGGGAGCACCCGCAGGTCTCTCAGGCAGACGGGGGCCTCCAACAGCAACACAGAACCCTGGTCGACCTGACAACACGCCCTTAGGGACGCCCTGAGAGGCTAAGGCATCAGCCGCGGCTGTCCTCCCAGGGCTCGGGGTCTGAGTTCCCTGCGAGAGACACGCAGAATAGCAGCAAACCGTCACGGGCAAATTTTGCCTCATGCTGGTTTTGCATTTAGGCGACACCCTAGACAGGACGCGGATCCCAGGGGCGGCACTGGGTGCAGGCCCTGACCGCCTGAGGGTATTCTCAGTTGGTGCTGGACAAGGCCTTTCTGAAAGGTCACAGCGCCTGTTCAGTCACACGTCACAGGAAGAGAGTGGCGGAGAGGAGGGTCTGAGGAGGAGGGCCACACAGGCTGTGGCTCTCCCCGAGAACTGGTTCCTCTGAGGGCCTGAGAACCCCTTATCGCTGAAGAAGGGCGGGCAGAGTACGGGCTGAAGTGTCTTCACCGGACTTTCTGGGCTTGTCCTGAGAAGGCCGGCGGACGGTGTGCGGGGTCCTGAGCACCCACCAGAAGGCACCCTGCGAGGCGGCTCTGCCCTGTGCCCCGGCGCTGGCCGTGGATGTGTGGGAAACCCTGCGGCGCGCCCTGAAGCCGGCCCTCCGCCATCCGCCGCGACCCAGGAGGTCCCCTCGCCCTGGAGTGGTCCGGCCGTGTCTGGCTGGACCCCCAACAACGTGCTCAGCTGCCCGGCAGTGGTGGCCATGGCTCAGGCACAGGCAGGCGGACACGTGGACCCATCTTTCCTTGTGTTAGTTTTGTTATGAACTTGCTTATTCTCTTGTGAGCACCAGCCGAAACCCAGAGAGCAGCGCTTCCCCAGGCACCTTCCCTATTTAAAATCTCCAAGGTCTCAGAAAGACACCTCTCTCACTGTCCTCGGGGAGAGGTGGCCTCAAGCTCCATCTCCCAGCTGTCTCTCTCAAAGCCACCTAGCTGTCACCTGCACTGCACTGTGAGCTGGCTTGGGTGGCGCACCAGACCTGGAGAGCCTGGTGAGGCCAGTGGAGCTGGGAGGTCATGGCGGCCGGGGGGTGGGGGGGCTCATTCCTTTTGGGAGAGCTGCTGTTCTCCCGCAGCCCTGACCAGGACCCTTCTGGAACACCCAAACCAGCACACTGACACAATTAGCAGTACTTGTCCTATGTTGACAACTGCTGTGTGACACCAGCTTCATTCGCCAGTGCTGGCCATGCTACCTCATCAGGGACACGTGAAGACAATTTAACGCTCCTTCAAGCTGCTCCCCCCACCCCCCGCCCACCTCCGCTCGGGGATGTCCTGTGTCCCTCCAGCGAGGCCCGAATGGCTGTGAGCTCTGGAACTGCCTAGCACCTCCGAGCCAGATGCCGTCTCCCCACAGGGGCGTGCTGATCCGGGGTGTCCACCTCCTCGGCGTGCGGACAAGAGGTCTCGGCCCTCTCACCTGGCACCTGAGGGCGTTACGTCCCAGCACCTTGTTCGCCTGCTGCAATTTCCTGTTATCTCAAAAATGTTCAGACCAGGGACTCAGCGTCCCCCACAAAGCTCCAGGGACTCCGCACAGACCTCCACACTGTCACAACAGTTCTGAACCACCAAAAGAAGAGCCAGAATTCACAAGTTCAAGAGTAAGCAAGGAAAGCTGCCGCCCACCCTCCATTCCAGCATTTGGCCTTAAGTGTCCCTGGGAGCCAGAGGCAGCTCTGTCTCCAACTGGGTGTCCCTGGTTGACCGCATTAAGGCGAGGAGGGGGGCTGAACGAGAGTCCGTGTGGATCTGTGGCACCAAGACCCCGGGGCCTCGGTATTGCGCACTCCTCCCTACGAGAGAACACACCTGCCAAGACCACCTACTTCCATAAAGGCCTTCAGACAGGGTATCGTCAAACGGCTACCGCTCCAACTGAGAGGCACACGTTGTTTAGGGCAGAACCACAACCAAAAACTGCCACAGCTGCTGGCCATAGGCCTCGGGTGTGCCCCCTTCCTTTGCATGAGCTCTGTTTGGACTGGCAGGACAGGGGCCAGCGTGCAAACCGAAGCCCACCGGCTCTCAGCCAAGACTACGAACCAGCACAAACACAGTCCTGACTCAGCCCGCACAGCGGAGGGGCGCAGAGCCCCCGATGGCGCAGCACACCAGGGCTAGAGAGACGACGTGGGGCATTTTGTGCATGCAGAGGGGAAGGTCTTCCATCTGAGAAAAAACATGATTAAACCAGGACTCCGAAAAGGATTAAAAATCCATCCTCTGACAAAGGCTTTACTGACAACTTTCCATACAGTTAGTCAAAAAATAAAAAAATACAGAACACAGCAGACAGTATCTCGTACACTAGAAATCAACATGACAGGAGTCCCATCTCACCGCTGTAAAAAAAATCCCCCAAAGCTAAGAACTTAGTTTCGGTGGGGGACAGGACTTGGGCCCCCAACCTAATGAACCAAAACAATCCAGCAGAAAATTCAAACCAAGGGGGTAGGATAGAGGCGGGGGATCAGATTTCAAAATAACTGTTTTTGTGACACAAATGTGGAGCTGGGAAAGACAGGCTTGGGCTAGGCAGTGTCTCTTACTATAACTATCACCATGTGCTCTTCCTCCAGCTTGCCCAATGTCCTCAGTGCGGACTGGAGGTACTGCTGTGAAAAGTCGCAAGGCGGGAAGGCGTAGAGCATGCCCGTGCTGTCTCTGCCCTTGGACCCTCCCACCGGCAGGCTGATCACCCCCGCTGCCTGCTTCTGTTTCAAGTAGGAGACCAGGTTCCTGAGAAGCCGCCTCTGGAGGCCTGGCTCCACCACGGGCAGCCCCTCAGGGCCCGGCCCGCTGGGGGTGGCCTGGGTGGCTAGCAGCACAGCATAGCCGTTGGGGCTCCCCTGCTTGATGCGCCGCGTGACCTCGTCGAGCTTGGGCTGGTCCAGCCGCAGGCGCTGGGCGATCTTCAGCTGAGTCAGCTTACTCCCCGAAGTGTGGTCTTTGAGGAGACCGCTGATCACCCCCTGGTCCCCCTCGAGGATGTGCATAGATGTTGGGAAGCAGCTGTTCTTCAACACTAGAAGCCCGTTCCAACCCAGCTGCAGTGTCTGGGCATACTCGGAAAGATTTTTGAGCTTTTTGGTCTCGTGTTTTGGCTCTTCGAGAGGCTTCGGCTCAGCCTCAGAGGTCCGATGATTGCGCTCGCTCTCACGTGTCTTCTTCCCATGGGAAGAGTCTGGAGCCTCGTGGTGGTGGTGGCCCCGTTCCTCAGCTCCGTGCCTGCTGTTGCTGAGAGAGTTGCTGCTCGACTCCTTGGTCCCTTCGCTGGAGTGGTTTTCCTTCCGGCTGCGCTCAGGGGTGCGGTCGGAGCTGCGGTCGGCCTGCTGCCCACCGCCCTTGGTCCTGCTCCGCTCCTCGTAAGGGGAGTGTGTTGTCCTCCCACGGTCGCTGGAAAGGCTCCTCCGCTTCCGTCTCTCCTCCCAGGGCTTGGGCAGGCCCCGGTCTCCATCTCCTCCCCAGCGTTCCCCACTCCGGCTGCGCACTGAGCGGCTATAGCCCTCTAGGCTGTTTCGGCGGTCAGAGCCTTTGCCGGGGCTGGTCCAGTCCCCTTCCAAAAAAGTCCGGTCTCGGTCTGAGTACAGGAGGTGTGGGGGCGTCCTATCACGCACCCGCAGGTCTGCATCCAAGTTTCGGTGCCGGGTATATCCATCTGGGAGAAGCTCATAATGCACAGGGAGCGGGGAGGGCTGGTACTGCTGGGGATACCGAGTCTCCTCGGCTTTGGCAAAATCCACACGCAGCCTGCGGTCTGGACCACCCAAGGGAAAGCCTCTCATTTTAGCACAGGCAGCCTGGGCTGCGTCCAGACTCTCATACTGGATATAGGCAAAGCTGTCCCCTTTGACATGATCGATAGTCCGAATGCTCCCAAAGCGGTCAAACTCCCGGGCCAGAGCAGCCAGTGAGGTGTTAGGCCCCAGGCCACCCACCCAGAGGCGCGTGGTAGGATTAGCCTTGCCATAGCCAATCTTAATAGGGTTACGGCCAATCACCCGGCCCGACATGGCCACCTTAGCCCTGTGGGCCATGTCTAGGTTCTGGAACTTGAGGAAGGCATACGCACCTCCCTGGCCACGGGCAGGCCTCTTGATAACCACCTCCTCAATGATGCCGTACTTCTCGAAGGCCCGTCGCAGCTCCACCTCTGACACGCTGTGGTCCAGGTTCCCGATGAAGAGGTTGCGCGTGGCCCGCTGGTCGTCCTCAGGCATCAGGTCCTCCTCGCACACAGCCGGGTAGCCGTACGGGCGCCCCCGGTCGTCGTACAGCCCGTAGTAGTCCAGGGCTCGCTCCCGGGACAGTCCCACGGCGGCGGCGGCCGCATCCAGCGCGAAGGCCGCGGCGGCATGGCGGGCGCGCGGCTCCCGCAGGGGCGGGGCGGCCACGGGGGACAGCGAGCGCTGCTTGTACTGGTAGCCACCGTGCAGCGGCAGGTAGCTGAGTGGGTCGGCGGGCGCGGGCGGCCCTGGGGGCGGCGTGGAGGCGGCGGCGCTGCTGCTGCTGCTTCTCCGGCTGCTCCCGCCGCCACCGCCGCGCAGATACACCGGCTCCACCTTGAGCGGGCGGTCATAGAGCAGCAGCTGGCGGGCCAGGGCGTGCTGGCGAGCCTCGCGTGCGTCCTGCGGGTGCCGGAAGTTCACATAGGCCACGCGGCCCAACTCAGGCGTGTGCGACAGGCGCAGGCTTATCTCGCCGAAGCGCTTGAACTGGTGGAAAAGACGGTCCTCGAGGTGCTCGGCGGGCAGCGCGGGGCTCAGACTGCTGATGAGCAGCGTCTTGTACTCGGGCGCGGCCGCCGACGAGCCGGGACCCGCAGGCTCGGCCCCTGGTGGCGGCGGAGGTGGCGGCAGTGGAGACGAACGAGGCGAGGCGCCTGAAGCGCCCGGGTCCCCAGAGGCCTTGCCACCTCGTCCCCCACCGCCGGCGCCTGAGCCCGAGGAGCGGCCGCTGCTCGCACGATGATTGGCGTCCCCAGCACCGCGGCCGTCACGATGCCCGCCCCCGCCGCCCCCGCTACCACGGGGTTTGTCGCGGGTCCGCGTTGGAACGGGGTGCTTGGCGCCGCCCGAGGCCTTGTGCGCCGCCCGCCGCCCGCCCGCCTCCGCCTCCCGTTCGCGCTCCCGCGGCCGCTTGGCTGACGATGACGAGCCGCGCCCGCTCGGGCTCGAGTCTCGCTCGCTCTGCCTCTTCATGGCGCCGGCGCGGCGGGCGGGCGGGCGGCCCGCAGGTCCCTCACAGCAGCAGCGGCGGCGGCGGCGGCCGAGGAGGCAGCGCCCCCGGCGCCGCCATCTTGGACAAAAGGACTCGGCGCGCGGCGGGGTGGGACGGTAGCGGCGCCCAGGGGCTGGGCGTCGCGTTATTAGCCTGCGCTGCCCGTACCACGTGATGCCCACGGTGGGCGGGACGAGGGCTGCGCAGGCGATACGTCATTGGACTGCGCCACCCAGCACCACGTGACCTCGCTGCAGGCGGGAGAACTTTGGTGCCACCATGTGGCCAACGTGGCCGAGGCTCGGGGCTACAGGGCTACGTTGCACTCAGTCCTCGCGAGAGTCGGGTCGTCTCGCACCGCTCCGAGCGCTAGCTTCTTCGCGCACTGACCCAGCGGCCCTTTTAGGGATTGCCCGCCCGTAATATCCACCACGGCGTCTCCCGACTGTGGTCCAGGACCAACAACGTCGAGGTGTGGAGCCCGTCGCTCCCTAGGCCGGTCCAGGGCCCACGCCTCATAGCTGGGGCATCCCCCAGGTTCAGGTTCACCTGCAGCGCCTCCCCTCCACCCCACCCACCCACCCACCCAAAGGTGGTGTGGACCACGGCTATTCACGTGGACAGCCAGACGGGCCTGGGTGCAGGCCGAGGCCCGAGACGACAAACCTGCACTGTGTTGGGTGGAACAGGCTCCTTGGCGCTAGAGAGCAACTCCAAGGGCGCAGAGGCGGCCAAGTCCACTAAGTAACCATGAGTTGTCACGCTTACCTCTCGCGGGCCAGGACCCGCCGTTCCGCCTCCTGGGGCAGAACCTCCTCTCTGAGGTGAAGTGAGGCAAGCCAGACAGAGGTGTTGGAGGCCCCGCGGAACCTGCCCGACTCCAACCACAGAAACCGTGGGGTGGGCAAGAGCAGAGCCCAGTTCTCTCCTCCTCTCACAACCATAAAGCAGTTCTTGGAGCAGCTGAAAGGGGGTTAGGCTTACAAGAAACACCTGTAGCACTGCACGAGGTCTGCCTCCAGAAAGGAGTTAACCCTTTCAGAGATAGCCATGGAGGTCAGCCCTCGGGTGGCTGGGCCGTTTGCCTCGTTCTGTGCGGCCTGATGGCCAGGGAAGCCCTGCAAGCAGACCCTACGCTGGCGAGCTGACAGTCGGTCGCTCCACCTTCTAAGACTCCTGGTTCCAGCAGTGGATTTTCCCAGCACCTTTCATGGGCTCAGGACACTGTGCGTGTGTCAGACCTAACCACCCTCATTTCCCCTGGCAAGCCTTGGCCAGAGAAGTGGCTCAACCTCCTTGCCCTCCTTGTAGACTAGGTGCTGCCAAGCACCTGCGGATCTGACATCAGGCAGTAGGGAGGCCCCTTAGGTAGGCAAGCTGAACTTAGGAGCTGCACCTGGAGACCCGAGGGCTAGGCAAGTCCTTGGGAAGAACTGCCTCCAAGTCTGTCCTCTGCAGGCCCAAGGAGCAGGTTTCTGTCAAACCACAGCCCCAGTGGACACCTGAGTTTCCCAAGTGCAAACCCCACAGGTCTGGGGACAAGCCCCAGGGATCTCAAACGTTGGACTTATCTTGGGCAAAGACAAAGGACAGCCTCTCGCTGGCTTTTTGTACAAATCAACCTCCACTGGTCATGCAAACCCCAACCAGGCCTCAAGAGGCTTGGGACTGACAGCAGACCACAAACTGGGATGAGCGAATAGACGGCCAGATCTAGGCAGTGGAGGGGTGACCAGCATCTTCAAAAACGTGACAGGACTGAACACACGCAGTTACTGTCGTCAACGTGGCAGGAAACCACTCTGCCTGGACATAAGCTCCTCCCCTGTACCTTGGACTCAACCCCCAAGCCTCGCAAGAAGCTGGAGGGGCGGGGGCTCCAGCCTGCAAAGGTCGGACAGTCACTGTGGGCAGGGCGTCAGGCCCAGCTTCCTCCTGGGGCTCCTCCCCTGGCTCCGCACAACCCTGCAGCCTGGGCCCACATCCCAACACGGAGACTCCAGCACGGGTGGCTGAGGCACACAGGTGAACAGGCCTGAAAACACTTGTGAACTGGAAAAGATAAGCCAGTGGGGTCTTCACTGGGGGCAAGACCCTATTTTAGTATTCACTTTAATTCTCCAAGGACAGCTAGAAATTTTCTTCCTTTAATAAAAAAATTCCCAGACACACTTTGAAGTCCTGGAGAAAACCATCAACAGAAGGAAGTGAACCCTGCCCACAGGGGCGCTGGAGAGCCAGCATCATCAGGAAAGCTCCAGGCTTCACACCTGACACTGTCAGGGGCCGCCTAAACAATAAATTACAAAACGGTGCTTGGGGAAGACACAGCTGAACTTTTTTCTCTTCGGTGCAGGAGGATCGGTCAACTACAAATCAGTCCGGGAACTGGCTGCCTTGGGGGCGTATTTAGGCATCAGTTCGTTAATCTTTCGGATGTAGTCAGACTTTTCTGCACAGCCTTTGCACGTCTCCCCCCAGTCGTCCAGAATCTTCTTTAGCTCTTTCACGCGGAGCTTCTTCAGGTCCACAGTGCTCAGGTCGATCTGCTTGTCTGGAGGAGAGAGCAGGGGGGTAAGCAGCTGGGCAGGGGCAGCCACAGACCCACAACAGTGCCAGGCCGGGCTCCCTGCACGGCCAAACCACCCCCTAAACAAGCAACCTCACTGGTCTCAGGGCCAACAGTTCCAGACACACACGTGTGTGTCAGTGCCCGCTGCCCTCAACAGGGGGATGTTGCCCCTTCTGCAGGAAGGCTGGTCTCGTGGTGGCAGTCGCCACCAGAAATGCAGTGTCGCCAGGGATGGAGGTCACAGGGTCCTTACTGTCCTTACTGGAAGAATGTGGCTCCCACTGCCCCAAGTGCCTCTTCAGTAGTCATGGTGGAGGGCAAGGTGAGGCAGAACATCTGTCCCAGGGTAACAGCACAGAGAGACCCCCCAACCCCAACTTCCCAGCCTGGCCCTAGTCAGGAGCTTCCTCTCCACGACTGCGTGTGACCACAGGGACACCCTAAGCCAACCGCACCCCTCCCAGGGTCACTCCCAAAAGTCCAGTTTCACAAGTTGGGGAACGCAGGCCTTTGAACACTCAAGTCACAATAACATAGGCTGGCGATGCTGAACTTTTACACGATGGGACAGCCAAGTTCCGGGCCCCGGCTCTTCCCTCCCACCAGAGACCCACTCCGGGGGTGCTGCTGGTCCTCCTATGTGCACGCAGCACTTCTTTTAAAAAGTGTAACAGAGGCTGGGCCTTCAGAGTTCGCATCCAGGGCGAGCCTGTACACCCAAGGGATGCCAGACCACACCCATCCTCTGCCCCGGAACTAATGCCGACTTCGCCCGCACTAACAGCCAGAGCTTCCCTCACCGACGGGCCAGGCCCTCTGTGACCTGCCATCTGCCTGTCGCGCCCCAGGCTGCCTTGGCACTGCCTAGTTCCTCTCTATGGGATGTTCTCCCGCTCCCTTGACTGGTGCCCACCTCCTTCACTGTTTGCTGAAACGTCGCCTTTCTGAGACCCATTCTGACCTCCACCCGCCACAACGCCATCCATAACACCCCTGCCCCTGCCGCCCCATTTAGCACCACCCGCAGCACTTAGCTATATAGCTCGTGGCAGCTCTGCCCATCAGCCAGCCAGGAGGAAAGCCCCACGGTGCTGGAGCCCGGCGCGCACAGTAGGGCCTGGCCACACTCACCGTACTTCAGCTCACAGATCTGGCTGTCTTTCTTCTTGAGCTTCTCACAGATCTTCTCCACAGGAATGTGGTGGGCCAGCGGCTTCGAAACCTCATTGATGATCTTGGTGGCTGCATCATCTGTGGCTCCAATGTAGTAGCACTGCAGCAAGAGAGGACAATGGCCTTCAAGAGGTGCCACTTGAGACCCGCCTCCTCCAACTCGTAGTGACGGCTCAGAACATCGTCTCTCTCTGCCAGGGCCTCACTTTTGCAGGCCTCGCCAGTCCCGGCAGCCGGGCGCCCTCCGCGTGCGCCCAGCTCTCAGTGTGTGCTTGGCCCCAGAGCCAGCAGCCGCCAGGTGAGTTTAATAGTCACTAGTGCTCAAACCTTTAAACAGAGAGACAGACCAGGCTGCCGGGGAAATTAAAGCTACAAAAGGCGTTGCTTTGCTGGGGTTCCCGCCCTCAATTTGACCCTGTGTACACTTTGTCACCTTCTTCTGTCCTCACACGTGCCAAGCTCCTTTGGCCTCCGGGCACTCACACGGGCTGTTCCCTCTGCCCAGGGTGCTCTACCCCCACCCTGGGGACGGCCTTGACTGCTCGGTATTGTGCTCTGGGCCATACCGCTCTCTCCCTGACCCCCGCCCCACTGCATTGCTGCTTTGCCTGCCGGTCAATTTTCTCTTCCAATACCCAGCAGAGAGGAGGTGCTTAGTCAATACAAACAGGATAAAAAAGGACGCCTGCAGAGAAAGCACCTCAGGCCCGCATTCTTCGGGAGCAGAACTAACTCAGGTCTAACTCAGGTCTCCGGAACAGACAAGTGGGCAGGGCCTTTTACCCAGGCCTGTCAAGCAGAGGGTTGAAGGGCCAGTCACCAGCTACTCACCAACCGATTCTCTTTGCCTCTTGCTTCGCGGCAGAACTTTGTAAGTTCTTTCTCAATTGTGGCTGGTGAGAACGTGACATCTCTGTCTTTGAGGTCCTGGTAAAATCTTCCCAGATAAGAAACACAAACTGGAAAAGAAAGGGAAGGGAGATGCTCAGCAGTCACCCAGTTGCACCCCAATCCACCAGGAACTCGGCCGGCAAGTTTAATAGGGGGCGTGGAGAGGTGAATTTTTCCATCACCGGTTTTTCTCTGGTGCCCGCAGTTAGACAGAGCCCAGCTCCTGGGTGCTGGGGTCCCTTGGTACACCCAGGTCAGAAGCACCACTCAACGCCCCACAAACATCTCCTTCCTGCTTCTTCCATAAAGTTTCAGCCGAGACTGAATATGGCCTTGAAATGGACTCACTGCGGCCTCATAAATGGGCAAACTGGAGGCTGAAGAAAAGACGATCCAAACGTTGCTTACTTCCAAATACCACACCGGACCCCGAGGTGCGGCTTCGCAACCCCACCGGACCGGCTAGGTGCCCACGCCCACCCTCCGGACTCCTGACCCGGGCCGCTCCCGAGAGCCTCTGCCCAGTGGTGGGAAAGGACAAAAACGCCGGCGTTATCTCAATTTCAGTCCAAGCTTTCAACACAACCTAGTCCCAACGTTTTCTCGTCGGACTAGTTTCCTAGGCCCACGAAATGTTTTCTAGTCCCGGGGTCGGCCGCTCTACGGGCGGACCCCGCAGGGACTGGCCGCCTCCGCCCCCGCCCGTTCCAGCCCCGGCCCCTCGGTGATTTGGTTACGTTCAGCGACGCGCCAGGCCAGCCCGGCGCGCGGTCTCCAGCCCCGCCGCACCTTCGCAGTCGCCCGGCCGCAGCGCCCGGCCGCCCGGCAGCACGCTCAGAGCCAGCGCCACCGCCAGCCCGTGCGTGGCCCACATCCTCCTCCGCCTCCGCCGCCGCCGCCGCCCGACTGAACCGCGCCCGCCGTGCTGCGCAGCCTCCAAGAACCTCGCCGCGCGCCGTGGCTTGTTATTGGCGGGCGGTCCCCCGCGCCCTCCCACACTCCGCGATCCCACTGGTCCACGCCCGCAAAGCCCAGACGGGCGGCTCCACGCTGCCCTTCCCCATTGGCTACTGGGAGTACCCGCCCTCGGTCCTAGACAGTTGTCGGCCGCTGATTGAAGCAGGGCCGGCCGCAGGAAGCGCAGGCGGCGGCGACGGAAGCCGGTCGGCCGCCATCTTGGAAAGGGGCAGCAGTTGTGGAGCTTGGGCGCCGCAGGCTCGGCCGGGACTCGGCAGCCTTTCTGCGCTTGCGAAACTGTCCCCCTTTCCCCTGTTCTGGGCCCCACGTTCGCCCAGGAAAGTCCCTCGGACTTTCCCATCCAGGGTCCCGACTAGTGGCGCAGGTCAGGGGTCAGCCGCTACCCAACCGGGCAGGCAGGGTGGGCGCCTACGAGACCAGTAGCCTGGGCGTCCACCGCTTGCGCCTCGGCGCCTCGCACCTGCCGTCCGTGGGCTGACAGACTGGGCCGGACGGCCTCCCTTAGGAAGGGCGAGGTCCGTGGCTTATGGGTCAGAAGTAGGCTGCCTCGGATCGGGGAAGAAAGTAGGTTTAGGAGGTTTGTCCCCACTCGAGGAGCAGTTCCCCGTGTCTCCACAAGCTTCGGAAGCCTGGCGGAGGTGGCTGGCCCGCCGCCGTCGCCTGCGTCCCAGCTGCGCGCTCAGGCTGCCCAGGGCGTTTCCTGAGCAGGGTCCTGGGGATCCAGACTAGCCCTGGAGGTTTCCGCTTTGGCTGCCTTCCTTTCGAGTGCAAGGCTTGGCTATCTGTCCTTGAAGGCAGGACGTGGGAAAAGGCTGGCTCTGTGCTTGTTGCCGAAAGATTTCGAAGGGGCAAGAAGGGCTTGGAGCCCAGCGGGCGGCACGGGTCAGACAGGGGCACCTGTGCTGCTCCCATTCAGTGAATTCAGTGGGTCGGTATCAGGTATTCATCTTTAATTCACATCACAGCAATCAAGGGAGTGGGGAGAGGGGGAGAATCAAGTGTCAGATATTTACATCTAAAAGTCACATTACTTGGATGTAGAACATGCTACCACAATATATACAGTAAAATACCTCTTGGGACACGTACAAATTTTTTCTTTTTTAACTTTGCTTTCTGGTACAAGTAAGATCATTTTTAAACCACCTTTTTTTTTTTTTAAACATAAATACACAAAAGAAATGGTTAGAAGTTTTCTTGTTTTAAATAAGCACAGAATGCCAGAGGTTAAAAACACATTTACAGGGCTGAATACCGATTGGACATCACACTCTATACATTTTTTGCTCAAATTCCTGTACAAATACACAGCATTCAAATAGGTATTTATTTATTTATTTATTTTTCTTTTTTCCAAAAATTGCACCAAGGTAAAGCAGAGCTCTAGTTGATGCGAGTGTGTCGTTCAGGCGTTGGCGGTACTGCCCTCACTACACGCTCATTGGGCAGTAGCGCAACCCCAAGAAAAGGATGATTCAAATAGGTATTTACAAATAAGCTTGAAAGAATGAAAATCAGTACTTCACATTCTTTTCAGAGGATTCTCACCTCTGGCCTCCCACTTCCCTTCAGACTGGCTGATTCTCCAACAAAAGGGATTTGGAATCTGTTCTTTCATCCAGTCAGGGAACATGGAGAGCAAAACCAAACGTGGCTCACCTTGCGTAAAGGCCAAATGAGCCTACACTGCCCTCCTTCCCCTCTCATGCCGCCAGGTGGAGAAGGCAGATGTTCTTACGGGATGACTACCTCGTCCAGGGCCTGAGGTTCAGAAGTGCCCTAAAATCTAAAGATACCCTCCTATGCAAGAATCAGGTGCAAAGCCAGCCCCCAGCCCTCCAGCCCCGGGGAGCACCAGTGGTCCGGGCCTGCCCTCCCGGGCTAGGGCTGCGGTGGCAACCCACTCCGCCCAGTCATCCCTACAGTACCAGAAAGGACCCCCGCAGGCCCTGAAGATAATGTGGCCCTCGCTCTTTCCTAATAGGCTACTTGCTGGCTTTCCTATTAAACAGCTGGTGTTTGTTTACAAGAGAAAAACACCCCGACTGAGGACAGCCTTGTCTGGAAAGGGGCTCTGATGAAGGGGTGGGGGTCTGGGCTGGAGGTCAGACGCCAGCAGAAGGGTAACTAGGGGAGAACACACCTGCTCAACAAGGAGAAGGCAGCCTCGTGACCATCAGAGCTGTGAACTCAAGCAAAAGAAAGACAAAGTCTGTGTGTAGACTTTTTAAAGTAACTGAGAAGCACCCTGGTAGAATACTATTACTTCCCCACCCTGTGCCCCCCAAGTAATAAACCAAGAGGAAAATCAGTGCCCTGACTGGGAAGTTTCCCACAGGTCCCACTGCGCGCTGTCCAACAGACCGGGAGGGCTGGGGAAATTGCCCTCCTGCCCGCCCTGAACCCTGAGTGGTGGTCCCCACCGCCCGGAGCAGGGCCCCTGCCCTTGGCCACTTGGAAGGTGATAATTCAACTTGTGTGGCTCCCTGATTCCAAAAGGAGAAGCTCCTTCCCACCCTGCTTCCCAGGAGCTTGCCGAACCTGACCGTGAGTCCTCAGGGCTTGGAAGCCTGGCTGGGCAGCCAGCCCCACTGCGCAGAGGTAGTGCTGAAGATCCCTGATTCAGGAGCTGGGTGACAGGCATTCTGGCCACTTTTGACAGCTCAGGACTTCCGGCCCCTGCCACACCTCAGCCTCACTCCTATACCAGCTACCCTTTCAACCCTGGGGCCCCGGGGAGGAAGGTGGTTAGGGTGGTCCCTTTGGCTCCACACTCCCACTCAGGCCCCAGAAGGTGGGAGATGACCTTTGCAGATCCATTTGCCAAGGCGGCTCCTGCAGGGCATGAGGTGCGTTGAGAGTGGAAGGGAGCAAATGGTCAGAAATAAAAGCGGTGGAGGGAAAAATCCAAGCCGGAGCTGGAGGCAGGACCGGCCGGTGGGCGCCTGGCAGTGTGCCTGGGCGTGCATTCAGGCCAGGGCACGCGCCTGAACGGGCACGCCGGCCCGGCCGGCCCCTCAGTTGCATACTCCTGGACGGAAGAGAGGGCAGGTGAGCAGGCATTTGTGCAAAACGGCTTGTGGCCCTCTCGTCCACCACCTGTGCCACGTAGTCCGCATGGTCCACGCAATCCCTGAATATAAACATGAGCTCTTCTGTCCACACAGCAAAAGAAGAGGTCCCTAGTGCAATTTCCATTCTTCTGTGCATCTCTACCCTGGAGGGAGGGCCTGGGCTCCTACCTCAGGCCCTGCAAAGCTGCAAAGCGATTCTGTCTGTGCAATATCTCCATAGAGCTCCATGTGGTCTGGAACTGCAGGAGGAAGAAAGCATCTACTGCACAAAAAGGAAAAACCCATAGAAATGGAAACGTAGAAATGAAATAAAAAGAGAAGCCACAACCCTCATGCTGCTGCGGCCTCTGTACATGGCAACACACAAGTTCACGGCAGTAGAACGCAGACTCGGGCGGCTCTCTCCTGAGTGCCAGGCCTCTCCGTCTCCCTGGGGGGACTTGCTCTTTAGACCTGGGATGGTTGAGCCAGCTGCTCTGAGGGCGGCGTCCCAGCCGCCTCCCTGCCCCTCACTGTTCCCCTCGGCTGTGCTCCCAGGCCATGCGGGCCTGCTCTTCCTTGGTGCTCCCAGGAGGCAGCGAGGCCTTGCGGTGCAGGCCCCGAGGCCTGTCAGCTTCATCACGCAGCAGCACACCCTCATCATGCTCCAAGGCTGGCAGGCGGGGGTGGTAGGGCTTGGGGGGCAGCGCAGGCGGGTCCATGGCGTCCTGAGGGATGACACATCCCGGGGCTGAGTGGCTTCGGCATGGCTGGGCCTTGATGGAGTCCAGGACAGCGGACTCGGAGAGGCTGTAGTGAACAGGGAGGTAGGGCGGCTCAAGGTCTTCATCTGCATTCCAGGCCTGGCTGGGCATGGAGTCCATGGTGTCGGTTCGAGGTGGGGCCTCTGAGGAGTGCCCAAAGTTACTCTCGCTCAAGGAGGACACACCGCTGCTGGCGCTGCCGGACAGTGTGGAGTTGCTGCCATCCAGGCCCGACTGGGGGCTGGTGGGGGAGGCTGGGATAGGATGGAGAGGAGACTGCAAAAGAAAGGGTAGGCATGTGAGAATCCCTCTCTCCAGACCGGCTGATGGCCACGGTGTGAAGAGACGACAGAGTATGCTTATTAATGAACTTCAACATAACCCTCAGCAGTAGCATGTCCAGCTTCTTCAGTGGCAGCCCCCCACCCCATTCCCTTGGGGCCCAGCGGGCCCATAGAGCCCCAGAATCACCGGCACCTCTTGTGGGCCAAAGCATGGCCCTGCCCTGGCTGCTGGCCATGGCGCTCGGACACTGACAGAAGGCTGGGTTGTCAGGCCAGCTGGGGCGGCAGAAAGAACCTCAGCTGGCCATGGACCAGATGAGTACATTCTGCTGCTAAGATCTGTGAGTCAGTCTTTTCCAATTTGCAGGAAAATCAATGAGGGTTTTTTCTTTCTAATAAAGCTTTGGTGCCCGATGCTCCTTGTTTTGACTACCAAGGGTGTCCAACCTGCGGCCCATGGGCTGCATAAGGCCCAGGGTGGCTATGAATGCGGCCCAACACAACATAATAAGTTTACTTAAAACATGAGATTTTTTTGTGATTACATGTTGCCATGTATTTAATGTGTGACCCAAGACAACTCTTCTTCAAGTGTGGCCCAGAGACTTCAGTGAAAGGCTGGCCACCCCTGGACTAGCCTCTAGTTTAAGATGACCGGTGCTCTACTGCGGGTCCGTTCCTTCACCCCTCAGAGGGCGGCGGGCCGACCCCTGCGGTGCCAGGAGAGCCGCTCGCACACCCAGTACTCGTGTCGCTATAGCCAGCACCCTCTGCCCCTCACACTGGTTGCAGAACACACTGGTCGTCTGCATCCCAAGTGTGGCTCTGGCCACCCCCAGCTTCTGTCAGTCTCCAGGACCGAGGAGCAGGGGAGGGCTTGGGTTCACTTTGTTGACCCAGAGGTTGCAGAGCCGATGAGGGGGCTCATCTCACAGCCTGGTGGGGCTGCTGTGTCAGTACATTACCTTTCGCAGGGTCCGGGCAGGGAGGGCTGGGGGGGTGTCACCCAGTGGGTGGTGGAAGGAGTCAAAGTGTAGGGAGTAATGACCTGCAAAGGGAAGAGAACCACAGCCTCAGCTCGGGCCCCTCTTAGGGTGCACACCAGCACACCTTACTGGGCCAAGTGGGCAGATGTGGGAAGAGTATCCTGGGAACCCCTCAGCGTTGAAAGCCACAGAAGAGTCTCTCTTTCCATTGAAGTTCTCCAAAACAGGCTGCTGGAGGAAAAGACACTCGGGCTCCACAGCAGGTCAGGACGGCCACGTGCATCAGAGCTGAGGGGCAGGCCGCAGGCAGTGGCAGCGGGTCTCCAGCCCGCCGCTGGGCGGCGACAGTTCCCATTGTCTTCTTCAGCCGCTCCAGCTGCGAGGGCCTCACGGAGCTCACCTGCTACACCCGCAAACCTCACCGGCCCCAGAGCCCGGCAGGGTCCTTCCTGTGGTGGGGATGGTCTTTCCTTGGCTGAGTCAGCTCAGGCGATAGCCGTCTTCTCAGCCTGGAAGGCTGCTGCCCTTGCCCCTGAGCAGAGCTGGAGACCAGGGACTGTCTGGGGGACCCGCTGGAGGCCTTCTTACCATGCAGCAGGCTTCGGGGAGGCACTGGGGGGGCCAGGATGCGCCCCATGTGGGCAGACAGGAAGGGCTGGGCCTCCCGGGCTCCGCTATCCAGGCTCCAGCTGCTGGGGGCTGCTGGCACCGCTGAAGGGTGGAAACACATGGCATGAAGGGAGGTTACTTCCTGAGCCCCCTGTGGGAAAGGCCCCGCCTGCAGAGGTGGCTTCTCCAGGGGCGCACTATGTACCCAGCACACGTGGGAGTGGCATGTCAGCCCCTGGCGCCAAGAACACTGGCCAAGCAGGACACTGTGGCCCTTAGGAGGGAGTGGCCAGGGACAGAAGCCGCTTAAGATGGCAACAGAGTGACCTGCCATCTGAAGAGTATGCAGGATGAAGCGAGCCGAGAGACACTGCAGTGAGCAGGGGCACCTGTGGCCTCTGGGATGTGCCAGGAGGAGGAGAGAGAACAGAAGAGGTGAGAAGAGCGCAGAGCAGGCTGACGTGACTGGAAGGGTACAGAGCGCAGAGCTGCGTGTCGAGTCGAGTCAGGGCCCCTACAGCCTCGGCCCGCGGGGTGAGGAGGCAGCAGGGTGCGCGGGAGGCAGAGGCTGCCCCCTCTTGGGCGGCTGCATGGCCAGGGAGCGGGCAGGAGCTGCCCCCAAACCGGCCTCACGAAGAGCCCGCGGCAACACAAGCGCTGCCCGTCCCTGTTGCTCCTGTGCCTGCTCGCTGGGCGTGGGATACACGGGGCGTCTTCCAGGCCAGGCCTGGCATTCACTGTCCCCCCGGATGGAAGCGTGTAGAGCCCAAGAATCATGATCAGGGTCCAGCCAGACCTGCTTTCCAAGAGGTTAGGCTGTGGAGCCCATGGGTGCTTTGGGGCATGCGGAGAGGCCTAGTTCCTGACACCACGTGCCATGGATGCAGGCTGGAGCGGGCCCTGGACAGAGGGAAAGTGAGGGTGTGTCTGCCCCCTCCCGTCCCCCCAGCTAAGGAAGGAGTCCAGGGCCGGAACCCCGGCCCCTCAGCCACAGCTGGGGGGAGCGACTCCACCAGAGGGGAGAGGGGGACCAGCTGGGCCCCGGGACCTGAGGGTGCCCTTTGCAGGAGCAGCAGGGCACGGCGGATGCTGCTGGCCAGCCCCTTCTGGGCAACAGATGCGACCGAGAGGAAACGCGGCCTGTCTCTGACGGAGCCAGGCTGGGGCCGTCTCCCTGCCAGGCTGTCAGCAGCCGGCGGGAGCTCACAACCCCGGGCTATCCCCCGGCTCCGCGCTCAGGCAGTCACGGCGCACGCGAGCCTGGGCAGGCCAGGGTGCGGGCTCTTCCTGCTCCCGGTACCGAGCGGGCAAAGCCAGGGCTGGCCTGTAGGAGGACGTGGACAGGAGGGGACGGGCCCCACGTGGTCCGGGGGTCAGCGGAGCTGCGCGTCCTCTTCTCCTCACTGGGCAGGACCTGGCTGGGACTTGCCACAGAACACAGGGCACAGCACCACTGGCTGAACAGCCTCTGACCTGAGGGGGATTGCTCAGCCTCATGGGCTGGTTAATGGCTAGTGGCTGGGGGGAGGGCGTGACAGTGAGTGGGTGGGCGGGCACTCAGCTACAGCCTGAAGGAGGGAAAGAACTCGGAACCTGACGAGCATCAGATGGACGCCACCAGAAGGCTCCCCAGAGAGCCCGAGCCACCCTGGGGACAGGACAGGCCCATGCTCATGCCAGTTTCTACCTAAGTCACAGCATGAGCTTCCTGATCCTCAATACTGAATCACTCTCTCCCTGAAAAGAGTCCTGTCTCCAGAAAAAGCCACTGAATGTCAGGGAATAAGCAGCTTGGAGTTGGGTCTGGCAGCTTCTCCCCAGGGGTTCTGACAGCCTGACATCCCACACGCAGAGCTAGGCCCAGGAAGGATGTGGGGTTGCAGAGGTTCACCCACAAGGGCCCACGTGCGGGCAGGAAGGCTTGTGGGGAAGAAAGCTGGCAGCGTTGCAGGCTTCCTGAAGGGGCCTCCGAGCCCTCCCACGTGCACCAGAGCCCACCAGGCTTGCCCTGCAGCCCGAGGTCACTGAGCAGTGCGGCCGGGATCTTGGCCGTGCAGCACGAGTGCACTGGGACCCGTGGGAAACCCCCAGTGGGGCAACGCCGCCTAGAAGAGGAGGGGCAATCCCCACACCTCCTAGCTGCTTCTTTCTCTGAGGCGTGAACTGCGGTCCAGCACTGGCCTGAGGTCCCAGCGCACAGCCAATAGCCCCAGGGGCAGGCTTGCCTGGTTTGGGAGTCACTGCCCGGCAAATAAAGATCGATCAAGTGAGGAGTGGAGTCCTCATGGGACTCAGGATCCTTGTGACCAGAGAATGGTGACAAGTATGTGCAGTTCCCTGGAGGATTCAGGCAGAGACTTAAGAAGTTGTTACTTTGACCTGTGTGTTCGCTCGAGGAAAGTGCTGGCCTTGTGGCATGGATGTGCCTCCTCTGGGCTCAGCCTCTTTTCTTTTTTATTAATTTTAGAGGGGGGCAGGGAGAATGAGAGGGGGAGTGATTGATTGGCTCCCCTTATTTATGCGTTCATTGGTTGATCCTCGTGTGTGCCCTGACTGGGGGGTTGAACCTACAATCCTAGCATATTAGGACGATGCTCTAACCAGCTGAGCTACCCAGCCAGGGCTCAGCCTCTTTTCTGAGAAACCGATCTCCTTCCCATGCCCGGGGACAGTGTGTCCAGCTTCTTGCTGCAGCCTGGTCTGAGGCCTGAAGCTCTTCTGTATCCAGCTGGCGCAGGGTCCTGCTCTTGCTGCCAGCACCCACTTGATCTCTGAGCCCGTCTGCTCTTGGCTACTTCTGGGATGGCTCCACATCTCAGCTGAAGAAAACTCACTGTGGATGCTGGTCCTCAAGGCCACAAAGGCCTTGCAGTTTGGGGCACAGGTGCAGGGGTCCAGGTAAGCCGCATGTGTTGGGGATGTGCATCCTGGAGGCTAGAAGGGCATCTTCAGCCGGAGTTTTTATGCCCTTTGAGGTTGAGCGCCTGGTGCTGGCGCCTGCCAGGCACAGTGGTCACGGACCAGTGTCTGCTGTGCTTAAACGAGACATAGGTATGTGCCCCGTAACGAGCAAGAGAGCAACAATGACAGGTGGACAGCAGACAGCACTTGGAGAGGAGGTGCAATGACAACATGACGATGACTTTAGAGGGATGTGTTCCGATGGGACAGCTGGTTGCACTGTTGGGGACTGCTGTGCCATGACCTCCAAGAGATGGAGAGGGGAGGGGAACCTGCAGGGAGACGGGCCAATCGGGGCTAGGCTCTGCGTGGCAGGCTGGCTTAGCAGAGTTCCCAGGGGTCTTAGCAGGCTCTGCAGAAACCCCTCAATGTTAGAACTCACTCAGGTCTCCACGTCCGGGGCTTTGGGCCAGGGCCATGTGGGCCCCAGCCTAGCTCTCCCGTCCGCTTGCTGGAACAGAACCCGGGGTGGAACTCCTCTAAGCAGCCTCAGTTCTAGGGGTTTCCTGGTCCCATGGTATCGTTGATGGGCTGACAATGGGTAAGATGGACCCAGCAGCTGCTGGCCAGAGCAGCTACAGGACTGGACTCCCCCTGGGAACCCCAGGCTTCCCTTGGATAGGGCCGTCTCTGGGAAATTCACTTTGCTTTGGCCTCTCTTTCTCATTCTTTTTGGGCATGCTTAGCTGCAGGCCGGTCCTGGGCGACAAGTAGAGGACCTAGAAGGCCCCAGGTGAGAGGGGTCAAAGGGCCTGCTGAATTCTGGGGCTGGTCTGGGGCGCCCACAGGAGTGGTTGCCCCATCTGCACATGGCAGCCTGAGTTGCCACAAAAGTGGGCTCAGGGCAGGCGGTAGCTGGGGCCTCTCTGCAGCAGGCACTGGAGAGGGAGAGGTACAAATGAACAGAATCCAGATTTTAGCGGCAAGCGGACACTGGCTACACAGGGAGCACAGGGATTGGTCAGGACTCCGTGCAGACAGACAGGCCTGGGTGTTGGAGTGTGGCTCAGCCTTGACCAGCGAGTGCTCAGGGATAAGATTCAGATGCTCAGGATGGGGACACGCTGCGGGGAGGCCACCTGGGAAGGGGAACAATACCTTTTTCAGCCACAGACAGATTGGGGTCACTGCAGGGTTTACAGGCTCCAACCACTTGCTGGAACAGGGCCGGCTGGAAATTTGGCAGCTGAAGAAAGGAAAAAAAAAACATCAGAAAGGGTGAAAACAACCAATTACACCTTGGGGGCCGACGCTGTGGGACACAGGAGCCAGGCCGTTCCACAATCAGTCGGGGGAAATTAAGGCAGTGGCATGGCTTACGCTCAAGATGCGCCGGGAACCTGAGGTGGCCACGGACGGCTGCCCGGGGCTGCCGGGCTCAGAATGCGGCCACATGCGGCGCAGGGGCACCGGCCTCTGGCTGGGCTCCAGGCTGTCTTGCACGTGGCCAAGAAAAAGGACATAGGCACTGAGGGTATCTAACTATATTCGTCTGTCCTGCCAGCGAGCAAACACTGGCAGAAAGGACTTAGGGGCCCCTTCACCCTGAGTGCTGGTGAGTTCCACCTCCTGGAGAGCCCCACACAGCCCAGTTGCCCCGAGAGCAGGGGAGGTGCAGCACTCGAGCCTAGAGTCCCAGACGGGACCTGCTGTTCTGACGGGCAGCTGCCAAGCAGACCTGCTCCTTCTACCTGACAGGGCCGAGCAGGACAAGGAGGTGCCACTGAAAAGCTGCTGGCACTCTGGAACCAAGGAACAGGTGTTTGAAGGGGACTTTCACGGGTTCTGAGGGAAAAGCAGGGCAGATTGGACAGAGGAAGGGGTAACCCCTGCAGTGTCTGTTCAAGGCCCCAGGAAGGGTGTCCAGAAGCAGCGCAGGTGGTGTGGAGAGCTGGCCCCGCCAGCAGCGAGGGCCTCGGGGAGCACACGGGTAGGAGACGCAGGGCTGCATCAACGGAGACGTCTTTCACACCGGGGAGGAAGGCTGTCCTCCAGACCCGTGTCCGCTGCTGCCTTCTTGAAACAGGAAACGACCAATTTCCTTTCCCAGACTGTTTAGGGATGAGGAGCTCAGGAGGTTTCCCAGAAAGATGGGCAGCCATACAGGCAATGGCAGCTCCAAGCCCGCCGCCATTCTGCCCATACTGCCCTCCGCCTGGATTCCTGGCCCCGGAGTCACTGAAGGCCCCGTCCAGGAGCCCGCAGCCTCTGAAGGCCTTCCAGCCGGAGGCGGCAGGCAGGGAGGGCTGTGCAGACAGCAAGCCCAGCAAGGGCGATGAGCGAAGCCCAGGCCAGCACACTGGCGGCAGAGGGCATGCTACCTGTCCATTCTCCAGGATGGCTGCAGGATACATGGCACTGCTTGGGCGGTCCCGGTGTGTCGGCAGCAGCAGCATCATTTCCCGGGCGTGGCGGTACTTATCTGGCAGAGAGGGAGAGCCTGTAACCAAGTGAGAACAATCACGCACAGATGACAAGCCACAGATGGAGCGCCCGGCGGGCAAGGACCCTTGGGGCCAGGGAACCAGGTGAGGTGTCCCCTTGCAGTTGGGGCGAGGGTGAGCTCAGCAAGCACAAGAGGAATGAAGCAGAGTCTGGTACGTAGATGGTGCTAGGAGCTACGCTGCACCTCCCAGCGGGGGCAGATATATGGGGGCGATGCAGACCTGCCACGCTCAGAGGCAGATGGTGAAGAGTTGAAGGCTGGAGCCAGGCCCCTAGGGGCCCCAGCACCCTGCGCTCTTGAGGCACGGGTGGCGCCTGCATGCTGGGCCCTCACAGGCCCAGACACGGGCACAGGCCTGCTTGGAATGGAGCCATCACAGAGACAGAGACACTCGGACAATGCAGCGGCACAGTTCTAACTCAACACACTGTGTCCCTACACACTCACCTTCCTGGACAGCCCAGGCCCTATGCTCAGCAGCCCCGCTACCTTTCCCTGAGGTCCTCTCCTCCCAGAGGCCGGGCCCCCAGCGCCTGGCCTCTGTTTTCTGGGTCACTACGGCGGCCCTAGAGCCAGATGTTCGGGAACTGAGAGCCCCCACCCAGGTGGCTGTCCAGGATTTCCTGCTCTGAGACTTGCCCTTCAGTGGCCACGGGGGTCCTGGGGCTAGTCTGGGAGTTGTGGGGCTTTAACCCAGGCTCTTGAGTTAACTTGGTCCATGCTCCTCCCTTGTGAGGCCTCTGTGTGGTCTCTTCTGGCCTAGGGGGGGGGCTGGTATGGCGGCCAGACCACGCTGGACGTGTTATGGCCCAGTCCACATCAGTGCACGCCACAGCCATAGGCCCAGGGACCGTCCAGCCCTGTCCTTGAGGGGGCCTTCCACAGAAGCAGCAAGACTGACGTGATGGCTTTCCTCCAGAACGGAAACTTGGAAGCTGCACTAACTGTGTGCCACTCACCGTGCCCGATGCTAGCACATCCACGGGAAACTAGGAGGGTCATGCTGACCCCTCGTGGTAGGGTCACCTAGGCCCCAGTGCCCCCTCCTTGTCCACTGGAAGCCCCTGGCCGGCCCCAGCGGCTGAAACCTCTCCCTGCGGTGCTGGAGAGCTGAGACCAGCCCATAGGCTCCACCTGAGATGAACCTGCAGCTCTGGAGGCTCCGTGTCCCTGAAATGCAAGGGCTCTGGGGTCTGTGAGACTGCAGCGGAGGCGCCGGTGGGGCACAACCTGAAAGGGTCTTCTGCAGCCCGCCGGCCCGAGCACCCCATGGGAAGCTCCTCTTGTGCTCACTGTAGTCTCAGAATACCAGGCTTGAGTGCCTTGAAGAAGTCAGTACAATGTAAACCAGTAATGTAGTAATTGCTCATGCAATCTCCTTCCTCTGAGCAATTCCATTCATAGAGCCTCGGGGTTGGTAAGACATAGTCTTAAAAATATCTTCATCGATAAGAGAATGAGTCAAGTATGCTTTTTGGGAAAACTATGCCTGAATTGCTATTATTTAATAATTTTTTTTTACCGATTTCAGTATTTTGTTTTAGGACTTCTGTTCTGAGGCAGCTTCAAGATGAATGCGTGAAGACCACAGAAAAGCTGCCAATCCCGCTGGTCTCTGCAGCGCCTTCCCAGCAAGGCGCTCCCTGGGCCCTGCCGGCCACAGCCCTGCAGGCGCTGCCCTCCCTGCTGCCCGCCCGGAGACAGACCCAGTGCCTTCACACCGGCTTCCTTGCGTCACTCACACCTGCCACACACTGCACGTCAGGTGCGCGGCTGGGAAGCGGCACATCGCCTTTCTCAGGCTGACTGTGGTCCCTGACTGCACAGAGCTCAGGGCCTGGCTCAACAGGCCAACACTAGGTCTGTGCCCTCAACACCCCAAGACGTGTCGGGGGCGAGGAGGGAGGGACAGCAGGCACCCCTGAAGGGCTGTGTCCGTCCCTGTCTTGGAAGCCCCTCTGGTGCTGTGACGAAGGGGCGCCCCGCGCTGCCGCTGAACTTCCCAACTCTGCGTCTCACTTCCTTCCCGCTGCCCTCTGCCCTGGGCAGCCAATCCCATGGCAGGAGAGAGTGATGGCTACTTTTCATTAAAACATTTAAATGGCTTTTAAACTGACACAAGGGCCCTGTGTCTCAGGACTTCAGATTTCCTCGAGTTGCAGGCTGGTTAGCCCCAGAGAGCATACTTCCCAGCATGACCGAGTTCTTCAAGGAGGGTCAATCATGGGCCCGGGGTTTCCCAGCCCCAGTCAGCCTTTGACCACCAGGGGGCGCTGCTAGCTTACAAGAATTTAGACTGCCTTGCAAACCATTCAGCTTGAAGGTTCCCGAAGCCCCAGGGACCGCAGCAGAGTGTCAACGGGCCTGGCGGCCACTGGTGTCCTGACCTCTCCTGGGAGTGGGGAAGTGCCTTCGCGGTGCAGGACTCTCCAGAGCGCTTTCTCCCTGGAAGCCTCCCCTCACCCGGAGCAGCGGACACTACCCCAAGTGGAGCGACTGCGCCTTCCTTCCACCGCATTCCCCGCGGTCTTCCCCGGGACGCCAGGCCAGCCGGCTGTGTTCTCTCAAAGGGCCTGACCTGGCCTGGTCCATGGCGCACCGTTTTCTCAGATGGGCCAGCAGGTGGGTGTTGCAGCCTTGAAGTAACTTCCTGCTCTTTCTTCACTGCCTCTGCCCTTTTCATCATTTCCTGCTTTGGGCCCAATTCCATTTAGTCACTTTGTTTACTTTTGTACTTAATGTCCACTCCAGAAAGGGATGGGGTTTCTAGCAGCCTTATTCTAGAGGATATTCTGGACTTTGGCCATTGTGATAGCTTGGTCTCCAGAGATGGTGACCGTCAATGCCTTGCCTCCCAGACCATACATACCATTTCTTATGCGAGGTGTGGTCTCATTCCCCACCCTGGTATCTGGGTTGGCCTTAGTGACTTGACTAGCCAACAGAATGTTGCAGAAGGGACATTCTGGGATTTCCATGGCTGAGTTGTTAGAAGCCTTCTACCTGGTCTCTTGGGCCGCTTGCTCTGGGGAAAACCAGCTGCTGGCTGTGGGAAGCCCAAGCCTCAGGGGAAGGCCACAGGTAGGGACTCAGGTTGAGAGCCCCAGCTGAGCTCCTGCTCATGAAAGAATGCAGTGACAATGGCTCAGTGAGCCCTGGTAACCCACAGAACAGTGAGTGGCGATAATAAATGGTTGTTTTAAGCTACTAAGTTTTGGGAGGTAGTTTATTATGCAGCAATAGATAATGATGCCATCTGAAATAAAGAGGTATTACTTCCAAACAGGGAGGAAAGGATTTCTCTATTTAACTCTGATGCTGCAAGAGCCATGCAGATCCTCACTGAGCACTCAGGAAAGCTTGGTGAGTGAGGAGGTCTTAAGTGGTTGGCTGGAAAGACAGAGGTGGTAGCAGCCCACTTGTGTGGTCCCTGCCAGTGTCTCTGCTCTCTCTAGGGCACTGAGGACCAGGCACAGCCTACAGGCAGTGTCTGAGCAATGCCGGGGGGAAAAAGAGTTAAAATATCTATTCTCTGCAGCTTTCTGTTTTCATCAACAAGCATGGTTCAGAGATGTGTCCTCAGCAAGAATAGCCAAAGACTTGGGTGGCCGAGCACATCTCAGAGAGTGTTCGTGTCAGGACCAAAGCCACACAACAGATCACATTACAGAGCCTGTGTCTGCAGCTCTGTTCAGGAACAGTTACCTTACGGTGGCACAAAGGCCCACCCCCACGGCAGCATTCATGGCTTACTTCTCAGGGTTTCCTTCCTTTTTATTCCTAAAGGCATCTTTGGTAACACAAACATTTGACACAAATCACCATTTCTTCTTTATGTTTGCAGCCTTCACGTATCAACAAACCTTCAACAGGTACCCAACTGATGGTTCACCTGTCCTTCCTAACACGAGCAGCGCCTGCTTCCGAGCGTTGTTCCCCTTTTCTGAGTGTCAGCCACGTCAGCAAGGCAGCCACGGGAGCTGACCGGGCATCAGGCTGCGAGCGGGCGAGTTGGAAGGCTTGTACTCCAAATTCAGTTTGGCTACAAACTGGCTGGAGGGCCTGAAGGCCCTCGCACTGGCCCTGCCTCTCCCACAGAAATGAGGGGCTGGGCCAGGCGCTGCAGGTGAGTCTGTGATCGTTCCTGTTGCCACCTCATTCCCACCCGCGGAGGCTTTTCCTGGTGGGCTCCCGCATCTCCCCCTCACTTTGCCCTTGCTCTGCCACTCCTATTGCAGACTGTAGAGATTGGTGTGCTTTGCAGAGATTTTTTTTTCTTTAATGGCCCTCCATGTTACAAATTGGTGCTGTTTTCCGTTGTCTTCATAATAAGAACAAAGACTCCATCCCTCTGACCCTGGAAGCACCAGCTGGTGACTTCCCTACACACTCTGTCGCGATCCTGCATGGCCAGCCCGGGGTGCACTAGAGCTTAGCTGCCACAGCTCATTTCCATTCCACCGCAGATGTTTGTATCGAAAAGGACAGAGAATCAAATTTCACTGCAGTAGCTATAATCAGAATGTGAAAAAGACACCGGCTCTCAGAGGACAATATTTACCCTTTTAAATAAGAAATCAAGCAAAATTTGGCAAAGTAAATAGCTTTTTACAGAGCCACCTCTCCTGACTGAGCCTTTCCCAACAGACCAGTTTTTTTGGGTTGTTGTTATGGTTTAGAATAACATTTTCCAGGGTTAACTTTAGCCTTCAAATTTAATTTTTACACTTTGCCATGATGCTTGATTCCTTAAGGCCCCCTTTTGCCTGAACTTTGATCTTTACTCTTGCATCATTTCAAGGGAAGAGAACTGAGCTTCCCCGAGGTGGTGCCCTCTCAGTGAGGTGGAGAGGCGACGGCCGGCTACCTTGCTGGCAGCTCAGCGGCAGCCGTGGCTCAGAGCAGGGTCTGATGGCAGCAGCCAGGGCGCGGTGTGGGGCTGGGGCCCCGAGTCCCTGGTGCTGGAAGCACAGGTAAGCGCGCTCTCAGAGGCACAGCCACAGATGAGAGGAGGACAAGCAGGGCTCACGGGGCCCTTTCTTCTCCCTTCTGCAAGCAGCGCCCTGTCATCCTTACCTCGGGCACTGGAAGGGGCAGAGGTAATCATCTGGGATGGTGCTGAGTGAGTGGAGCTCAGGCTGGAGGAGGAAGGGCTTGCTTGGGACGAGGACAGAACAGAGACGTTGGTGACTGAGCCCTGGTACCTGGGATTGGGATACACGAGCTGCAAAGGGAGAAAAGTCAGGAGGACAGAGGTCTGAGTGACCGGGACCGCAGGACTGAGCACCATGAGATTCCCAGACCTGGTGTCTGATGCTGTACCCTGGGCCCTGATGGAGGCCAGGCTAGTGGCCGGCACTAAGGGTCACCCACACCACCCATGGAGCAGAGCTGCTGAGCCAATTCTAGTGCCCGCGGAGAGAGCAGGACTTAGCCCCCAGGAGGGCCAGGCAGGAAAGCAATCTGGAAGAGCGCTGCAGGAGCAGCCACGACCGACGTGGATCTCCCTTCTTGGGAGCTAAGGCCTGGAGGCCGTCACATGGATGGTGTGGTGGAAAGCAGTTTTGCTAGCTCTGGGTTCTGAGCTCCGGAACTGGAGGACTAGGCAGCGATGCCAGCCCTCAGACCAGGCCAGCCAGCACAGAGGTGAGTCGTCCAGGCGCCGCGCTCTGGCCCCATGCCCTGGAACAGCTCTGGTACCTGCATGTGGGGGTACAGGTCCTCGGGAGCCTCGCCCATGGAGCCATCGCCCAGCATCACCACGTTTCCCGCTTCGCTAGATGCATGTGAAGAGAGAGAGGACGACGAATGGCGGCCTGTGCCCATCAAGTTCATGGGGCTGTGAATAAGAGTAGGACATAGGGAGGAGTCAGGCCCGCGCTGAGAAACCTTGCTAGGGGGTGGTGGAGGGACAGGAGAAAGGGGTGTGCCAAAGTCAACCCCAGCCTCAGCCACCACTGGTTTGGAGGGTCCTGTAGCTGATGCTCACATCCATCTGAGGCCAGGCGCCGTCCTGACCCACCCTGCTGCTCGGGGGCCCTGTTAAGGGAGGACCAGCGGGAGACTGGCATAACCTCTACCTAGAGCTGGATCATTTGCGGCCACGCATTCTGATGACATCAGCAGGTTCTCAAGAGGAATGAAAGAGATCTGCTGAACCAGGTCATGGATCTAAGGTCCCCCTTGCTATGGACGTTCATCTGAGCCAGTGACCACCCTCTGCTGGGATCTGCTCTTCTGTCAGGGTGTCCTCCTGGTATTAGGAAGCTATCAACATAGCTAGCTGTAAACTGCCTCTGGGCGCCTCTCTTTCCTGAGGTCGCAGGCTTGCCAACAGCTCCCCTCTGCCTGGATGGGCAGCCCCCCCTTCCCTCCCTCCTTCCCGCTGGCTGGCTGCCTGCTCTGTGCCCACTTGCTGCTCCCACTGGAAACAAATCTAAGGGTGGGGCCCCTCGCCTGTCCTGGCCTTCCTGCCCTGGAGGCTCTGCGCCGCCTCGGTTGGGCCCAGGCAGACCGGGACTCCTGGGCTGAGAGCAGCCACATCTCGATGTCCCCATCGCCATCTTGTTCTCGTCCTAAAAACCCCTCAGTGATCTTCATTCTCCTTAGGATCAAGTCCAAAGGCCTGAATGAACAAGGCCCATTTGGAGCTGGTTCTGGCCCCCTCTGTGCCCGGGGACCCTGTGCTGCGGCCACCTGGCTAGACTTGCAGCTGACCCAGCTGGCGTGTACACGTCCTGCGGTGTCTGCACGCGTTGGTCACTTTGCCTGGACATTGCTCCATCTTCTAACCCCAACTCTTTTCTGCCTTCAAACTTGTGCTTATCCTTCAAGACTCACCCCAAACCTCCCTCCTCTGGGACACAATACCATGTGTCCTCCCCTGTCACCCAGGACGACTGGATGTAGAGCGTGGTCCTTGTGTACACGGGTAAGAGGGCATGTGAGTGAGTACACAGGCGCCATTCTGGCTTCCTTGCTCTGACCTGACGTTCAGACTTATCTCTGTTGGGGGAACACCCCTGGGCCCTATGGCCGTACCTGTGCCGGTGGGTCATCTTGATGCTCTCGGGGCTCATGGGGCTGTGGGACGCGAGGACGGTGCCCCGGGGGGTGCTGGTGCCTGAACATGCAGGACTTAGCTTGTCCAAGCCCGGAAACTCCTGCTGAGAAACGAACGACCCTTCATCAGAGAGTAAACAACAAGTACATTATTGGGGGCTGAGAAGAAAGAGCGAGCTCGTGGTAGAATGTCAAAAGAAACAAACAAAAAAAGAAATCCAACAAAAACGGAATCGTACACTGTGAACTGAACCAGCACTGCTGAGCTCTTCTCGGCAATGACCTTCCTGACTGGAACACCCTCCTAACTGCGCGGAGCCCTGGGGGACCCCAGGGACAGAGCGCAGCGGGAACAGCCTACAGGGGGCCCGCGCTCCCGGGAGGTCGTGAGCAGGCTCCCTCACTACACAGTGAGCAGAACAGAGTCGGGTGGCAGGACGGGAAGGGCAGATTGTCAGCTGCCAGCCAGCGGGTACCTCTTACGTAAGGACTGGGGTGGGTTTTATTGGATTGCCAAATGGACCTGTTCTTAGTGACCTGGGTTAAGCTGTCTGGGACACAGTTTACGGGGAAATAGGACACAAAATCCTAATGTAAGTAATTGAATAAAAGCAGTTTTATTTTAGCATAATTAGATTCCTATTAAGTATATAGACACCTCAGCAGAAACTTCTGATCCCAAACCCTCCTGGGTGACTGCACATTGGTTTGTGTCCCTATCTGTGACTCCGAGGAAACAAAAAGCACAACAGACCAGGTTTTCCCAAGTCCTTGACCATCTGTGGGCCCTAGGTGCGCTGGGATGCTCCTGAGCTTGGCCTGAAGCAGCGGCAGGCTTCCTGCCCCCTTCTTCTAGAGCTTGCGGAAGGCTGACAGGTACTTCTGCAGTTGGAGGGGACAGCTCCTTGTGTGCCCTAGACCAGCTGGGGGTGGGCATTTTGTGTTTTGGCTGCAGTGACCTGAGCGCCTGCAGGGCAGAGAACCTCCTCTGCCCCACCGCCAGGCTCTCTAGCTTGCCTGAGTCACCTGCTGTGACAAAGAAGTTTGCACACAGCAAAGACCAGCCAAGCCAGCGGGAGATACAGTGAACGAGAGGTAATGGAATGCCCATCGGATTCAGTGACACTACTTTTTCTTTACCGAACAGACATCCAAATTTTAAGGGGAAACATAAAAAACTTTTTCTCTGCATGTTTCACCTTGAAATACTCAAGGAGAATCATTACAGAAAGGGATTTCAGGCTCTGTGGGCTTTCCTCTGGAAAATGTGCCCACTTCTCATACTATAGACAAGCTACTCCTTGCCTGCACTCTATGGTGTCCACACTTGTGCAGGGACAGGCTAAGACCTGCGCTGAGGACCTGGAGGGACGGAGAGGACCAGAACCCCCAGCCCCTATGAACAACGCAAGTCGACCCCAGCAGGTCAGGCCCGCTGAGCTGAGCGGTCCAGCCTTCCCCAGGGCCTCTGTGACCAGTGACGGTGCTCTGAAGGGGGGGCTTCTTGCTCCCGACGGCCTTGCCCAAAACTGACCAGCTCAATGCCCCTCACCTCCCTGCCACTTCTACCTAGGGTCACAGGTAATGAGAACGAGCAGGTAATTGGGCTTACGCCCCCTGATATCTGGCCCATCAGCTTGCTAAGCAGGAAAGCTCACTTCTCTAGAAAACACGTGGAATCACCATGGCTGGTGTGGCTTGGTGGACTGAGTGCTGGCCTGTGAACTGAAAGGTCAGCAGTTCGATTCACATCGAACTTAGCAAGCTGATGTGCCCGTCAGGGCACACGCCTAGGTTGGAGGCCAGGTCCCCAGATGGAGGTGTGTAAGAGGCTACAAATCAATGATTTTCTCCCTCCCTTTCTCCCTCATGTTCTCTCTCTTTAAAGTAAATAAATAACATCTTAAAGAAAACACGTGGCACAATCCCCATGGTTGAAAATGAGGTAAGGGTATGTGCAAAGGGGTTCAAGACCATGTGAACCCTATTCTCAGCCAGCCAACACTCCCTGTGAGACTCCTGAAGGGAAAAGGACCCTGGAATACAGGCCCTGTTCCTGCCTGTGAACCCGAGTACTTGGACCAAACCTTGCCGTGGAGGCCTAAGGGCCATGCCAGAGTCAGAGTCTGGGTCCTGAGCCAGCCACAGACCTGCCTGACCGCCCTGGGAGCCGCCAATATGAAAGCAGTCTCCACCCTAGGCTTTCTCAGATGTCAGCCTGGGTGACTAGCCATATTGGAGGAAGGAGGAGAGAAGGAAGGAAGCAAGCAAGCAAGCTGGAGGGAAAGGGTAAAGAGAGGGTGTGGGGGGAGGGGGAGAGAGGGAGAAGGGATGTAGACAGGGAGGGAGGAAGAGAGAGAGGGAGAGAGTAGGCTGCCTTAGGCTATGCCTTACCTCCTCAGGTTCTCGGGATGAAATATATCTCCAAAGAGATCTCTATGTGTGGGCCATACACTTTAGCTCTTTTTTTCCTCATATGAAACCTGCCTTCACTAGCACAGTGCCTTGAAAAAACGCTCTCTGCCCTTGAATCTGACTCCTCCTTAGGGTGGGAGGGAGAGAGGAGGAGAGACTGAGCATCCTCCCCCGGGCAGAACACCGGCCTCTACAGCAGAGAGAGCTTTCCCTTCATACCCCTCCCGCTCACTCTCCTGTCACTTGTGGTGCCGGTCTGGAGGAGTGGCCCCTGGCTTTACCGCAGCAGGGGCAGGGCAGGGACGGGCTTACATGATAGAGACTGGCCCGCATCATCTGGAACTGATCGATCAGCTTCTTATGGAGAGGGCGCATTTCTGGGTGCACGAACTTCTCATGAACTGCCAGACCGACTCCAAGGACATGGACCTATTAGGTGACAGACCAGGCCACTCTGTTAGCCAGGGAGCTGCCCTTGAGAAGCATGGCCATTCTGGGGCACACAGTCTTTCCCTCCTGGCCACTGGTCTCTAATCCCTGCTAGACATACCTGTTCTTGCATGAGCTCTTTGAGCTGGGTGATCTTCTCAGCATCTCCTGGGTGCTTGGTAATATAATCTTTATCAAAGAAGGCCTGTAAAAGAAAAGGCCAAGTCAGGAACCCTCTCTTCCCTGCTCACTGCTTAGCCATTGCTTAGATGGGGCTCAGGAAGCTTGAGCCTGAAGGGGCCGCCTGAAAGGCAGCCGGCTGCCCCCCAGCTGCACACGCCAGCGCGCCTCCAGTGGCCTGCTGGGGCCTCCTGCCATCACAGGTTGTTTTCTGTGTCTAAGAAGGACCGATGGTGGCCAAGCCCTTCCCAGCTCGGTGGCCTGGTGGCCAGGGTGTGGGGCCTAGTGCCTCAGCCTGCCCCTGTCCCTTCCATGGGAAGCGCTGGGCTCCAGGGCTCCTCTTGGGGGCCACTTAACATGCTTCCATCATCAGAAGAATTACCTAAGTGGCAGAGTTCAGAGAATAAAAAGGAAGAAGCTACCCAGAGCTGTACCACAGAAACAGGCGGGGGAGCGTGAAGCCTCATCCCAGGACCACCTCAGCCAGCGGAGACACAGCCGTCAGGGTGAGCTGGGAAGGCTGCCGCAGGAGGCTGGCCGCTGCGTGGGCCCCACTCACCTCTTGGTAGCGTGCGATGCCTCCATTGACCGCCGCATCAATGACACCGTTCAGGCACATGCTGAGCAGGTTGATGTTGCCGTGCACCTGCTTGTGCTGGTACTGGCCAATCAGGGCCCGCAGCTCCTGGTTCTTGTTCTCCACAACCTGGATGGCATTCTCCAGGGGGCTCACCTCCACCTGGGGCACACGGCACACAGTCTCATCACAGGCACAGTGACAATCCATCCCTTATCACAGTCCTGTGATGCTGCTTCCCTGCCCTTGTTCCTGTGGCCTTGACTCCCTGGGCCCTTTCTAATTTTCTCTGCTGATCTGTAGGCACTGAGAGGTGCAGCAAACAGGGAAGAGCACCAGTTCTGAGGTCAGAACCCTCTGGATTCCTGAACCTCAGAGGACAGTGTCCTCACTTGTGAACTGGGGGACTGGAAGTGCCTGCTGCCTCAGGGCGCTGTGAGGACTCCATGAGAGAAGGTGCACGAAGCCCCCTGCACAGAACTGGCCCACGGAAGCCTGGGCCAGGTGGGCGGCCAGAGCTCGCTTTCTTTCTCCAGTTCTTAGAGATGGCTTCCCAGCACCCGGGCGGAGGGGCCGCGGTGAAGACCAGCCCCACCTGCAGCGTGGCTCACCAGTTCCCTCCTCTCCACTTCGAACCACCGAGAGATGCCGGGCAAGCTGTGCGTCAGGGTCAGCGTGGTGCGCTCGATCCACAGGCTCTGCAGGGAGGGCACAGGTAGGTACAGGCCATTAGGCGATTTTTGCCAGACCCCACCTGCTCAAAGGATGACAGAGTGACGAGTTCTCAAGAAAGTGGGGCTTGCCCTGGTTGCTATGAGTACTGCCCAGCGTTCCTAGATTTGTTCACCTTGAATTCATTCTCCTTGTCCTTGGGGCCTTTGTGAAAAGGCCTGTCGTACCGGAACTTCCTCACATTGTTGACACGGTAGAAGCTCTTGACACGATCCGGAACCCTGTCCATCTGCAGGACATCCACATAATCGGGAATGGGTGTCACCGCATAGATCTGCAAGTCTGGACAGGAAGTGAAGGAGAAACCCAGACCTGCCAACAAAATGGACTTGAGCAGCAGACCCATGTCACCCCTCAAAGGAGAGAGACGCCCCACAGCCCGTGTCCCCTGGGCAGGGGCAGCAGCACTGGAGCGCGGGTCAGGCCCAAGCACAGCCAGGCCAAGCCTCTGGGCTGGTGGCCGTCCCCACGGCGCGTCTCCAGTGCGCTCAGCCAGGCTGAACTGTCAGCTGCCGCCAGGTTCTCCAGTGCCCCTCTAATTCAGAAGGGGAAGGGGTCCGGGGAACACAGTGCTCAGCCCACAACAGTGAGAGAGTTGTCAGGCCTGCCACTGTAGGTGAACTATTTGCTGTGAAACCACCTTCTAATAAAATACTCTTTGAGGGTCTTTGTGGAGAGAGCACGAGGGAGTCCACCTGCTTCCCCCTCCCACTGTCATGGCAACTGTCATGAGGTCCCCAAGGAAGCTGTGTGGGGGGCATGGGGGCCAGGGTTCCCATTCAGACGTCCATGTGCCACCAAGGCCACAGGCAGTCCCCATCTCCTCCTCCACCCCCTCCCCGCACCCCTGGAGCCCTGCCTCAGTCCTCCCGACATATACCAGGGACGGTGACAGACATGCACGGGAGCACGGCAGGGCAAGAGCTGGTGGTATCCCTGGCACACCCCCATCACGCTGTCCAGCGATTGCCCCTGCCTGCCTAGCAAGGCCCTTCACGGGCAGGGCAAGGACAGGAGGCAGTTGGCCTGAGGGATATAGGTCCCTCTGAAGCCCTGAGGACCAGGCCCCGGCATGGCTAAGGGCCTGCTAGGGCCTCCTCTGTGAGGCTCGAGCGCCCTGCTACGCGGGGGCTTAGTGAGGACAGGCCTGGCTCAGTTCTTACGGGTCACCTGGCCTGGAAGGCCAGCGACTGGCAGCAGGGCCAGCGACTGGGTGGCCTCTCCTTGCAGGGCCCCAGACCCCCGCCCCTCACCGCGCGAGAAAAGATACACTGGGCGTCGCACTGCAGGACGGTGTCGTCGGGGTGGTTGGGGTGCTGCATGGCGACGGCCTGCGGGAACTCGCTGAGCATCCGCTGCTGGAAGGCCTCCAGCCGCTCGTAGTCATGGCCGCGGCACACGTACTCCTTGTTCTGTCACAGACAGGAGCGCGCGCTCTACGCCCTGCCTGCCGCCCCACGCCCACAGGGGCCGGCAGTCCCTCACCCCGCACACCAGCCCCAGGAGCCCGTGGCAGGCCGGGGCACAGCACTCAGGCCTGTCCCAAGGGAGATGATGGTCCAGGAGGGGCAGGGGAAGAAAGAACCTGCACTGGGATACGGCAGCGGCGAAGGGGCACAGGCTGCAGGCGGCCTGGAGGAGGGAGGGCACCCAGGAAGGGGTGCAAGGTGGGGGGTGGGATTCTGGAAAAGCCATGCCGGAAGGAGTCCTGAAAGGTCCAGTGGGGTCAGCCGGGAATGCCCAGGGCAACGGCAGCCGAGATGGGAAAAGGCGCAGCTGGGGAAAGAGGTGTGTGCGCAGAACTGGTGGGAGTGCGGCTGGAGGGCCCGCAGGTGTGTGCTTCTGAAGGGTCGCTTTTGTCAGCTGGGAGAAGCCACCTAAACGTTGCCCAGTGGTCCACAGGGATTCAAGAATTGTCTATAGCAGCAATCCCTTTGCAAATACCTCAGCAGAATAAATCAGTATCATTCTAAATATAGATTTTTTTAAATCTGTGTTATATCACACTTGGTCTGGGTTAGGCCTCATTTTCTCCCCTTTGTGGACCGAAGGTATGACAAGGCACCCTCGACCCTGCTGTCTGTCTGCCTCACAGCTGGTGAAGAGGCAGTGGCCGGGTTCTTCCGAAGCCCTCGGGTGACATCTCTCTGCCCACCCAGCTGATCCACCAGATCCACTTGGACAAAGTGGTTCCAGGCACTGGCAGTCCCTCCTGGCATGTCTTCAGAGGAAGAGACAAAGAAGGTCCCCAGGGCCAGCGTGTGCTTCCCAGTACAGGGAGGGTCACAGGCCACGCCTCGGAAGACCTCAGCCTTTTTGGAGTAGGATCTGTACCCCCCTTCCATTTGCCATCTTACTATGGGAGAACTCAGCTAAGGCTGGGCCAACATGTCTGGATGGGTCAGAGTGAAAGGGCAGCACCAGAACAGAAGTCAAAGTCAAGAGAAGCAGGCTGGCCTCTCCAGTGGAACAGACCAGCAGTCAAAGGACAGACATTTCTAAGTCCCCTGACTGATAAGCAAAACTGACAAAAAAGGTAATTATGAAGAACTGACCTGTCACATCCACTCACAAATGTACAATCCTCACCATATCTGTTTATGGGTCAAATAAAGAGAAACATAGTCCCCTAAGAAGGGAGGGCTGGATGTTTCCCTGTCTCTGTGCAGATTATTAGATAATCACATTTGTGAAGCGAGGCAAGCAGATGGTCCAGAGGAACCAAGCTGACAGAGCTAAAGTAATCAATGGCCTGTGTGTTCGGGGAAGACTCAGCAGAAGGCAGGCACACAGCATTGACCTTGAGGCTCATTGTCTGTTTCAAGTTTGCTCAGGCAAAAGCCCCAGCACCCCGCACAAGGCAGATCTGGTTGCCACTGCTCTACACTTTGTCCTTGCCGTCTCCAAGGCAAACAACTACCTCCTCCGACAGCTGAGAGAAGGGAAGGCTGCCCGTGGCTCGGCCAATCTGATTTGTATGCGTGAAATACACTCCTAGGGACTGCTCTTTCTGTGGACACAGGTGACATTTCTTTATATCCCTTGTTATTCTTCCTCCACAATTGGCACACTAGGAACCACATCTGAACAGTCAGACTGTCACTGTGAGCATTCTCTGGCGGCTCAGGTGCAGGTTCTGTGCCTGGCCCCACTTGTCAGAACCCTCTGTGAGCCCTGAGACACCGATGCGCCCTGTGACATGAGCAGGAGGGCTGGGAGCCGGGTCGAACAATGACGGAGAACTCCTGTTTCGCAGGGAGAAAAATGGGGGACACCAGGTGTTGATTTTTTATCATATACCCAAAATAATTGTGTTTTGGAGTAAAATCTGGTTTATGATATACAAATTATGGGACTAAACAAGGAGAATAAAATGAAAATAAAGCATAATCTGTAAAGATGAAATGAGAAAGCAGTAGGTTGCAAGGCCAGAATCAGTTTGTCAAAGGACCTACTGGAGATTCTTGGGATACTCATGCCTGCAGAATTCCCTCTTTCTCTCACCTCTGCCTCCTCTGCTGTAGTATGATCTGTGTTGATGGGGCAACAAATATGCCGCATCTGCAATGGCTGGCCTGGAAGGTCCCTAGAACGGGAAGGAGGCCCAGCTCTCCTAAGGGGGCCCTCTGCTCACTCACATGCTGTGAATGCACTCGCTCCTGCGAAATGCAGCCAGAACCTGCCTGGGGATCGCAATCACGCAGCATGTGCCAGCTGTCCCTGTCGGTACTACCAGTTCCTACAGAAACCACTTTTCCTCTTAGCCCAGAAGGACCACTGCCCAGGCAATGTGCAAGCCGACCTGCCTTACCTCTGAAAGGAGGTTAGTCCAAACTGCTGCTAGCAGACTGGCTTTTTTAAAGGAGCCCTAAGCACAGCTGACCTTTGCTATGATACCAAGCTTATTATCGCTCATGGACTAAAGCAATTTCTTCACTAAGACAAAATCCCAAATATATCACAGAGATTCTATGAACTTTCCCATATGCTTGTTGAGGCTTGTGGATACTGAACCCTAGTAAGATGCTGGAACTGGGGACAACAGGAGCTCATCTTAGGTCTCAGCCGCACCCCCAGGGCCCTTTTGTCAGCACAGGTTCATCAAGGTCACCTGAGAATGATGAATCCCCGTCGGCTACAGCCCACAGCCCAGGCTGACTCCTCCTGCAGCCTCTGGATTGAGCTGAATACGTAAAAAAACCACCACTGTTTAACTGGTGCCAGGACGTCCATGCGCAGTCATCTCCTCCACTGCTTATACCCCAGCCCAGCCTTCCAGGCAGTGGTGGACAGAGATGTCTGTCTTCATCCTGGGCAGAGGACTGGCTGCCTAGAAAAGGCTTTGCACAGCCACCGCCTCTCCACCAGCCCCAGGATCAAAGGGGACTGTCCTCCGGGAAGACTCAAATCAACAGCTCTCTACCGGGACGCAGAGCCTATGTGCGACCTGGGGGGAAGAACCATCATCCTCAATGATGAGCCCTCAAAGGCCAGGTGGTGCTGAGGTCAGGGCTGTCCTGGTGTCCGGTCTGGCTGGGGGAGTTCAGAGGAGGATTCTAGGCACTGGAGGCAGAAGCTGGAAGTTTCTAAACATACTTATGTGACCTCCTCAGACCCTGGTCATTTCCTGCAGGAACTTGGCTGATGTGGTAAGAAAACCACCCTCACGTTTCAGGTAGCTATAAACTAGCACAGCAGAGTAAAATAGGGCCTAAAGAAGGCAGCCAGTCCAGCCAGGTAAAGCCAAATGCCTTTTGTTGGCTGGTCAGTCCTTCCAAAAGAAGTATCCCGTAGAATAGGAGAAAAGGGGGTTGGAAGGACAGGTTATAAGTGAATTATGTGTAAAATATGATCTAAGTTGTTGTGACTATCTGACTGGACTCACCCGAAGGAAGAAAGGAAACTTCCTGCCATAGAAGCCAACCCGAAAGAACTCCGGCTCCAAGCGCTGCTGCTCCATGATGTTGTCATAGTAGCTGGCTTCCATTTTCTGTGAACAAGAAAGGCAGTTGCCTTCAGGCTGGCTTGACTGTAATGGTCCAAGCAAGTCCTCCCCGGCCCAAAGAGACATTGTCTTTTGTGAAGAGAACACAGCAACTCAGTCTAGATAAGAAGTGCATCCCTAGCCATGTTCAGCCTCTCCCCAGGGAGCTGCAGGGTGGAAGAACAGGCCCCCCTCCTCTTTTGTGGACACCTGGTGGTGGGGTGGGGACAGGCCTGCCCCAGCAGCCCCAAGAGGCTGCTCTGTGTCTTTTGCAGGAGTGGGCCCAGCTCCGCAGAGACCCAGGCTTTCTCCACTCCAAGAGGCAAATGTTTAACATTTATTTAACAGCCCCCACTCCGCCCTGGGTATTTCTGGTTTTGACTGCTACAACACCAACGGACCCCAGGCGGATGGTGCTTATAGGTGGCTAACGGCGATTCTCAGTACCATTTTCCATCAGTCCAACTGTGTTGCTTTTATTCAACTATCATGTGACAAAAGAGCCTGACAGAGTGAGGAAGGCTCCCCTGCCAGCATCTCTGGCACTGGTTCCAATTCAGGAGATTTTAAACTTTAAAAGTTGGACTACTATCTATGATGTCTGGCATTTCCAAGGCTAGGTAAGTTTTTCAGTCTTGGCTGACCTGGCTTCACATTCAGAAAAACTCAAGGGACTCTGGGAAGACAGCTCTAATGGAGTCTATCAACCCAGCCTGCCAGTAAAGAAGGGACTTTAAAGACCAATCAAGAAGCTGCTGCTTGAAAACCATGTCTATTACATAAGCTCAAATCCCACTGGGGGTTGGGGACCGCAGCAGAGCTGGCCGCATTGCCAAGGGTGCAGGAGGGCGGGCTGAGACTGTTGACCTCTCTGCCAGGGAACTCAGCAGCTGTTACGATTCAGAGCCCAGCACCAGCAACCAAGAAAAGTTTGGTGGACACCTTCCAAGTCCATGGGGCGTTTCACTTCATTTCTAAATATTTTTCTTCAAAGAAGGGAGTAAGAATGATGTGCTTGAAAGTGACCGCAAGCACAGAAAGGAAAGAGCTTACAAAGTTTTCAGGTGAAGCACCCCTGAAGAAACTCATTTCAGGAACAGCTTCTTCATGAAGTCCAGCTGCTGCCTGCTCCTTCGATGCCCCATCCTACCTGGTGTTTGCTGCTTCTCCGGCCCCGGCGCACCAGTGGCCCTTGGCGGCTGGATCAGACAATCATTTATCAAGTGTTTTGGTTCCCCAGGCAAATACTCCTCCTTAAGGTACACGGCACTAAACCAAAGGGCTGGGCCTGCTGTGAACGCCCACTCAGGTACTGATACCAGGAGAGTTCTGGCACCTCCAGGCAGGCAGGGTTCGGGTTGGGGAAGAGGCAGAGCTCACCCGGATCCAGCTGAGGCTCTGATAATCGTAGAGGCTCTCATACTGACACGCCAGCTCCCTGCACAGTGGGATTCCAAACTCCCAGCTCTGCATCAGAAATAGGAACAAGGCTTCAGCACCTGAGGCATCCTGGGAAGGGCCCGAGCCCACACCAAACACATCGGAGGGCACAACCAAAGGCCTCCCGCCACTCATATGTCACAAAGATCATATGCTCAAAGCCAACGCACAGAGCACAACACAAAGTGCTTGGCTTTCTAGCTCAGGGCACAGCTTTCAGGTTTCTACTCAAAGGTCTCCACCTTCAAGAGGTCTTTCCCTGGCTACTTTGCCATGGACAGGCACTATGCATCCATTCATCACACTGAGGTTACCTTATTTAAAAACAGCATTTACATTTTTGTTGCACTAGTCTCAGTTAGATGGTAAACTGAATGAAGGCAGGGACTCTACTTGCTTCCTTCATCCTCAGAGCCTAGAACAGTGCTACGCATAAGCAGGAACTCAATAAAGATTTAGTTAGTGAGTTAATAAAGGAAGCAATGACTTTTAAGTTAAGATTACTTAAGCCCAGAAACCTGACAACTTCCTTCACTGGAAGATTTAAATCTTAAAGCTTCAGACAGGCCTGGCTTCAGCAGGCCCCAGGCTGTTTCCGGCTGCGGCTCCTGCGCCGGTGCCAGGCCCACCCACAGGCGCCTGAGGAGGGCTGCCGTGGCCTTCAGAAGGGGCAGTGTGGTCCCTTTCTCCTTTCAATATGATGCTTTCTCTGTTGGTTAGATTGGGAATCACTGGTTTGTTTGATATTTCACCAGGTTCTTCTCAACATCTAATTACTAATTAAATTTTTTATATTATAGGAAATTTTAAACATGGAAAAACAGAAGAATGAGCCCCGAGGTACTCATCACTCAGCTTCAACAGTGAACAACACATGGCCAACCTTGTATTGCTCATGCCCCATCCACTGCCTGACCGACTCCTCTGTGTAGTTTCTGAAGCAAGTCTCATATAATTTCACCCATATATATTTCTATATGAATGTTTAAACAGTAAAGACGATTTTTTTGAAAAATGCTGTTTGAAACAGCATCAGGGAGAAGGACAACAGTGTTTCCTTTGGGTCTGTGTTTCTCAGAGCACATTATTTCTATCTTTGGAAGTGATTGATGCCATATGGGTTGAAACTGCAGGACCAATTAAAAGACTGAAAAAAAAAGAGAATTTTAAATAGACCCCAAATCCCTACCCCAATACAATGACTCTGCCTCAAGGAGCGAGACAGCTCTTGCACCCACACATCTCAGCTTTCAAGGGGGCACACGTCAGTCTCCGCCCTGGCTACACGTGCCACTGGGGCAGGTTTCGGCCAAGGGCCCACAGCAGGGCCTGCCTGGCAGGTAGCTGGCGAAGCAGCTGAGCTGCGTGCAGAATCCCGGTCCGCCCACCAGAGTGCCCCGTGGGGAGCTGCTCCCTTAGGGGATAAGGGCGCCATGTGGGGCTAAGGAGCTCTGCCTGCTGACACCAGTTCCCAGCAATGCAGGTCCTCTCCTACGTGGGATCGGCACCCCTCCGCCTTGCTGGCATCCCTGCCCTGATTTGAAACCCTGCTGCTCCAAGCATTGCCCACCCCCCACCTTTCCTTTAGAGTGAGCCAGGGCCAAGGGTTTAAGACACCCTGCCAGCCTGGGGAGCTTGTGCTGGGAAACGGGTGGGTCTGGGGGCTTGGAGAGCTGCCTCTAAAAATAGGTGGGGAACAAGCTGCATCCACATCTATGTCTTTCCTCGTGGTTTCCTTCCTCCTGGCAGGAGGCAAAGTGACTCTAAAACTCCCTACCCGTGTCTGAAACTCAATCACTTCTACCAGCTCTGGTAGACACGTGCTTTTCCACATCCTTGTTACCCTCCGTCCAGTCTCCTGGGATGGTAGAGTAGTTGCACCGACTTAGGGATCTCTGACTTGGGGGCTCCAGGATTTTGTTACTTTTTCCTGTAACAGCCAGGTTTTGCTTTTCTAGAGCTATTAAAAAACAAAACAAAACCCTGAATCCTTTCCAAAAACTGGTTAGCCCTACCCACTGGTTCCATCACGTCCTGAGACACAGAAACAAGAGAAGGTGGACCATCTGTACGAGCCCAAAAGAAAGAATCTGATAAATAACCCTTTGAAGATGAGCTCATGCAAGGGCTCCCCGAGAGGTCTGCACTCAGCAGAGAACACACTCCCCCAGCAATTCACAGCCCAGACAGGAGCGCGAGCAGCGGAGACCCCTGAGGAGGTGGCCTGGGGAGCCTCCGGTCCTTCTGCCCTTCCGGCTCAGCCACGGTCCTCAAGCAGGTTCTGCATTTCATCCCCTTGTCCATACTACGCTTTACACCTGCTTTTCTAAACACTGCCTAGTGTGGGCGGGGGAGGAGGCTGCTCATGCTCACATGTCCCACTGGTAGGCTCAGTCAGATCAGGATAACTCTGCACTGTGCGCTCTCTGCCCAGGGAAAGAACAGCGCTCATATGCTGAAAGCGCTCGTGCCCATTCACACCATGCTTATGCCATTTCCTCTGAGCTGGGAGGGCTTGCTGGGCCTGCGGGTAAGTGGCGGCTTTAGGCGGGCTGTGTGCCAGGAAGACAGGCCTAGAACTGCGCTGGCGTGGGCCTCTATGTCCAGCAAGGAGAGGAGGCTTTGGGCTGGGACAGTGCATCAGTCAGGGGTTCTGACTGAGAACTGAGCATGGTCGCCTTCCCGGGCTGGGTTACACGAGAGCGCCCGAAGTTTTGGAAAGGTTCTTGCTCACCAGTGCATCCCTTGCAGGGGTGAGTGTTTTTGATAAATTCAGAAGTTTCCTATGTTACATAAAACTGATATATGAGCACAAATCATTAAGATTTAATCAGGGGTGTCCAGCCTGCGGCCCGCATACAGCCCAGGATGGCTATGAATGTGGCCCAACACAAAATCGGAAACTCACTTAAAACATTATAGGATTATTTTTTGTGATTACATGTCGAAATGTATTTAACGTGTGGCCCAAGACAATTCTTCTTCCAGTGTGCAGCAGAGACACCAAAAGGTTAGACACCCCTGGTTTAAATCTTTTTTTATAATGGAAATTTCATAAAAAAAAAACAACAATTTCCATTTAAGATAGGGGCTCAGCTACTATAGTTCCCCGGATGATCCTATTTCAACCTTCCAAACAAGCTCAAAGCTGAGTAATGACAGACTACCTTTGACAAGTTACATGCCCAGCCTTCCCAGTGCATGGGCCATAAGCAAAGGTGGTGCGCAGGGCGGGCAGAGGGCCACCCGGAGCTCTCCCAGAGATGGGAGCACGGTGCCTGGGAGTGTCCAAGGAAGCCTGAACCAGTATGGACAATGCCTGCCAGCCCCATAGCGTTGAGCCTGGTGGAGGATAACCCAATGAGAGAAGCCTAGGCTGTGCTGGGAGGAGGAGAAATCCAAGACAAGAGCAGGCACCAATGAGAGGCAGCACAGGGCTCCTTAGGCTAAATCCATTCATTTTTACAGCTCAGTTTCCACGGCAGATAGGAGGCCACATCTAGTAAACAGAAGTGGGGGCCCAGGAACCCTGCTGGAGGAGCATTAGCATTTATAGAGGCGCAAAGCTGGTATGTGGAATTGTCTCTTACACCCCCAATCTGGAACTGGCTTCCAAGTCACAGAATCAGCCGTTCCCCCCGCCCCCCGAGAAAATCACGCTGCTCCAAATCTGGTGCACACACATGGGCACCCTCCCACTTGCCACCCCCACGGCACCGGCTGCAGCTGCTGCCGTCCCACAGTGTCGCAGCAGAAGCTGAGGGCTGGAGGGCTGCCCAGTGACCCTACCTTGCCTTTGTTGAAGTAGTGGATGATCTTGCGGCACAGGCCCTCCTTCCGCTGCCACTCGGTCTGAGGCGGGTAGTGGAGGAACTCCCGCAGAGGCCGCTCCTCCCACTGCAGCAGCTCGCAGTAGAGAAGCAGAGTGAACGCAGCCTCTGCAGGGACAGGCGATGTGGGGGTCCGGGACTGGGCAGCACGCGGGAGCGGGGTACAAGCAGCCCAGGTCAGGGACACTGGATGCCAAAGTGGGGACGGAGGAGCTGCCCAGCCGGCCAATCACCCTTGGCAACAGCACCAAGGAGTCACATATCTTAGTAGATGCCTTTCTCCCACAGCCTAGTCACTTGTCCTGGGCTCCAGGTAAAGTATGGCCCAGCTACCTGAGAGCCGCAGCACAGGTTGCCTTGCTTTGGCAGACACAGGCATGTCAGAGAGAGCTCCTGGGTTCTTTGCTCAGCTGACTGGGACTTCCTTCCCAAGCTTATCAGAACTGGCTCATAGTGGGGAGCACTGACCAAGGCTTCTCTCTGCATCCCCTTAGCTGGCCTCAAGGCCTCTACCTTCACTTTCTAATCCTGGCATAGCACTGGGAATGACCCTTTCTCATCTCTACGGTTTTGAAAAGGACCAGAGAGAGGAAGTGTGAATGGAGCTAACTGTGTGGTGGACCTGGAGCCAGAAGCTCTATTCCCAGAGGAACCTAAAGTTGATCCAGACCCCGGGAAGATGCCAAGCGACACCTCACCCCACACACGGACTGGTTAGAGAGGGTTATATAAAACAGCAGCTAAATTCCATGGCTCCCTAAATTCCAAGAAACACATTACAGTGAATTCCAGCCACTGCCCAGGGTCCTCACTACATTGTCTACTCCTTTCTGTTCTATTTACTCATTTTTAGTGATTCATCTCCTACCAGAAAGTTAATTAGCTCTAGCATCTGCCTGGCCTTCAAGGCCCTACTCAGGTCTGTTCCCCAGGACTATGAAGAACCTCCTTTCTAACTGTTTTGCGACTCATTCCCAGTTTCAGCCCAGCCGCTGGCCTGCAGAGAGACTCTCCCCGCAGCTCCCCATGCCGCCCCTCTACCTGCCCTCTGGTCCTGGCTCCTCCTGGCCAGGGACACACATGCCTCCTCGCTGCGTCTGGGAAGCCCTTTCTCTTGGGGGACAAGCCTCTGAGGCACTCAAGGTCTGCCTTGGGAGCTTAGGAAACAACATACTCTTTTCAGATGTCACTCCTAAGGCCACCAGGGCCCGCCCCCACCCTCTCTGTCCAAATCTGAGAGCCAGCCTCTTGGTCACGGCCGTCCTCCAACTTGGCACATGCCACTACTGAGTCCTGGGATTTATCAGCCTATGACTTCGCCGCCCTTTCAGGGCAGAAGTGGCCACAGAGCATGGCAGAGTCAGCCCAGCCACCACTGAATTCTTGCCAAGCTCCGTAGTAAGAAAAAGTGGCATCTATGCCAAACACTCTTGACATCTAGAGATAAGGAAAAAAAAATTCTGTGTTTCAACAAAGCCATCTAATGCTAGTAATGTTTGTGGATAAGAGCTTGAGTTTCTCGATCTAGCACACAAATTTAAGTCTGATGGCCCAAGGGCTAAGATGGAGTGGCTGGTCACCACAGTGGGAAGGTGAATATTTGGGGGGACTACGGCACCAGGTGATCAGGCAGGACTCCTGACTCGGAGTGCTCAGGGAACGGTGTGTGGCAGGCACGCTGAAATGCTCTTAGAGTGTTCTGTTAGAGGCCACTGTAATGGGTTAAGCTGTAGAAACAACGGAGGGGCCGTCAGAGAGCCCTCTCTGTGCTCCCCTTCGGGAGCGCAGTGTGGGCTGCTGTGCTGTTGCAGGTGAAGCGCTTAGACCGCAAGGCAGGCCTACGGTGAGCTCAAGTTCCCAGAGTCCAGGGGTGGGCACCTGAACCTGTGTCATGGCCTCACTTAGTTCCAGCCGTGCAGGCCCTCAGAGAGGCCCAGTGCATGAGGAGTGACAGCGAGCTCAGGGCGCTCCGAGCCGGCACACCAGAATTTGGAAGTTGCCCAGGCGGCCTCAGAGAGGGTGAAGGTGGCAGGAAGGCTGGAAGAGCAGCTTCAGGCAGTAGAGGACATGCACCTCAAGGCGTAAGTGGAAATGCACCTGCTTTCTCCACCACATGTTACAAAGAAGTTGAGGGAGAGGAGCGGGGCAAGGGGCAAGGGGCAAGGGGCAGCGAGGTCTGGCAGGCACCAGTCCGGAGCCTTTCTCTGCCAGCTGTGTGTGTCCGCAGTCTGTCCTCACTGGGAGGCATGCCCAACCCCCCACTCACCTGTGTAGTTCTCAGCCTGCAAATGCATGTCACAAAGCTTATGGATGTAGCGAATATACATCTCTTCTTTGTTAATCTCCGACTTATAAAAGTTCTGCAAGAGAGAAGGAAATACACACAAAGATGGGAGAGGCTGCCACCTGGGAAGGCCGCACCCGAGACCCAGGCAGCTGGCCACAGCCCTGTGTGTTGGGCAGGAGTAGGAGGGCAGGCCATGGCGGCAGCCTGCACTGGGAAGGGAAGGGACCCACCAGACGGCACACCTGCTTGGGGCAAAGCCACTGGCAGACCCGCGGGAGCCCTGAGGAGTGAGGAAGAGGAGGAGTGCCAGTGTAGCCTGGGAATCAGGGCAGACTAGGAGTCAGAGCACGTCAAGGTTGGTGGGACCTCGCCAGTAGGCCAGCCTAGAGCTATGTCCAAAGAGAAGCTCATTTCATTCCTTCCCCACGTGGGAACGTGACTGAGGAGGTGCAGATCTCCAAGACGCCAGCAACGGGGCTGATGTCCCGACTCAGACGCTAATGCTGGCCGCTGTGCACTGCAGGAAGGCCAAGCCAACTGTGGGCGGGACAGAAATGGTTCTGCTAGGCAGCGGGAGGGAGGGCCCATGTCCTCTCACCATCAGGTTAACTGTGCAGCCGATCTTCTTATTCTCTGTTTCCTCCCCTTTCATGCAGTCCCTGGAAGGGAGAGTGCAGATGAGTGCATGTCCTATGCTGTGGAGTCGTGCCCCTGGGACAAGGCAGAACTTCAGTGTTACTGAGGCATTAGTGCGACCCACCGCTAGGCTTGGATGCTCTCGAGCTGGGGCTGCTTTCCCCATTGCTTTCCCCTGCAGGATCGGCAGGGAAGACTCTTCTAAAAGAGGCTGGTGAAGTGCCTGACTGTGGCTGTGTGCCGTGGGCTGGCTGGGCCTAGACCAGTGGCTGGGCAACCCTCAGTGCGGCAGGAGGGCCCTGGGAAATGAAGGCTCCATGACCTCCCGCTGCCTCTTCCAGGGGGAGGTTCCGATAGAACCCCAAGGGCTTGGCAGCCCTAGCTCTGCCCCTGTCTGTTCCACGGCACTAAGAATACCTTTCTAGGGCTTTGCTTTCTAACCTGGGAAAAACAGTTGCTACCAATGAGCGTTCTTACATCTGACACAAAATGTCGAGATTCATGCAGAAGTTGAAGATATTAACACAAGAGTTAAAGACACGCCTCTCTAAGGTTGCTAAGTACCTAAGGTTCATGCCAATATAAAACTGAGTCTCACACTACAGGGTCAAGTCATTCTGGAGTACAACGTGTCGATTACATGCATAATGAGAGAGAGAGAGAGAGAGAGAGAGAGAGAGAGAGAGAGAGAGAGAGAGTGATTTAGCTTTCAACAGCCATTTTGTTATTAAGTTCTTGTTGAACTAAACTGCACTGGGGTAGAGGAGACCTCCTTGGTTCCTGTATTGCCCTCCTGTCAGTTTATCCCATCCATCGACAGGTACTGTGCTCCTGCCAGGGACCCTCAAGGCTCCCTGCAGGGAATGGGGAGATAAGGACAAGGTTCCTGTCCTCAGGAGGCTGGCTCTCTTCTGTTGAATGAGTCAGGAATGTGACAAATGATCATCATCCAAGGTGATCCATACTCTGAAAGAGGTGTGTAGAGACAACCAGCTATGCTCTTGGCTGGGAGAACCTCCCCCACTTGGGGGCAGGCTGGAAAGCCAACTCTCAGAAGGACACACAGTAGAGAAGCCTGAAGAGGAGAATGTGTGTGGTAAAACCATGGATGGGGCCCTGGCTGGTGCAGCTCAGTGGACTGAGTGTTGGCCTGCGAACCAAAGGGTCGCCGATTTGATTCCCAGTCAGGAATCAAATCATGATTTGCCTGGGATGCAGGCCAGGTCCCCAGGAGGGGGCGCACAAGAGGCAGCCACACATGTTTCTTTCCTTCGTTCTCCCTCCCTTCCCCTTTGCCTAAAGGTAAATAAAATCTTTATTTAAAAAAAAAAACCCTAAAAAACTATGGATGGGGATCTAGGGCATGGTTCTGAAGTCAGGTAAGTCTGGGTTCAAATCCCGGCAATGGCACTTCTTACCAATAGTGTTTCTTCATGGGTAAAAGTAAGGATCACCCTTCTGGGCTGCTTACTATATTAGACACGATGTTTGTAAAGCACAAAGCACATGGTATGTTTTTAATATATGGGAGCCATCACAAGCATCGTGGGGCTTTCTTTTATGCTAACAAGAACACCACGGGGAGGCTGGGGTATAGGGCATGGGTACTGGGGACTGGCAGGAGATAGGGCCAGAGATGTAGGCAAAAGCCAGTTTATGAAGAGCCTTTGATGTCATGTAAAAGAGTCTCAACTTCGTGTTGTAGGTACCATCATAGAGACAAGAAATGAAGAACAGACTTGGTTTTGGCGATGAGTCTGAGTTATTTGTGCAAGGTAGGCAGAGCAATCAAACAAGCAGCTAGAACCAGGCCCTGCAGCCTAAGAAATTAATTTCTGTTCTTTCTGGCAGACCACAGTGGGGAGGGCTAACCTTCAGTACATGTCGTAGTTAGGAAGAGGGAAAGGGTTTTGCCCGCTCATCCTCCCTGGATGATGGCAGGTGCAGGAAAGGCTAGGGCTATGGCACGAACAAATCAGTCCTCTGTTCTGCAAGGGGCTCCCCAAAGGCCACCTGGGACCTCTGAAGGCTCAGGGACAACGGCCTGAAGCTCACACTAGCATGACTGAGCTACAGGAAGAGGGGGGCTCAAGGTGCGCGCACTTGCCCCGTGGACTCCACTCCCGTATCCAGGCCAGTGCTCTGGACACCTGGGTCTTCTGCAGAGCAGAAGTCTTGGCACAGCAACACCTCCCACTCAGCTGCAGCTGGTGGTGGCCTAACCTCACCCCCATCTCCTGATCATGGGTTGAACATTCTTCCCCTTGGCACTTCCGTGTCTGGCAGCACACAGGAGACAACTGCTGCTTGGGGCTGGGTTTCCGCTTTCACTCCCCCTCAGTCCTCCTCATCTTCCTCGAGGCTCCAGAGGGCGAACGTAAGCCACCAGACCTGAACCCTCCTGAGAGGATAACTCGGGCTGTGGTGGTAGCTTCACTGTCACTCTCAGACTAATTCAAAGGCCAGGAAATGACCGAGAAAGAGGGTTTTCATGAGAAAACCAATTTTGCATGGACTCCCAGACTGAACACAATAAAAAGATCTCTGAGCTCACTCGCAGCCTGCTGCCTTTCATCAGTTCACGGCCAGTATCAAAGGAGAGAAATAAACAGACTGTAGGCAATGTACGCAGGCAGGGAGAAGCGGGGTCCCCAGACACCAGAAAAGCTCTGGCCTGAGAGGGGGCAGGTAGGTGCCCGAGAAGATACCTGTAGTCGAGAAGGCGCTCCATGAGGCGGGTGACAGAGGTTACGAAGGAAATGCCGGTCTCGCGCCATGTTTCCTGCTCGACCTTCTCCAGCAGGCTATTTGTGACAGAGTGAGGGAAACAAACATGACACACAATTCATGAGCCTTCTCTGGGCACAAGATGGGGACCCTACAGCCCACGGTACCTGTGAAGAATCTGGAGACAGCGGACTCACCACACTGCAGTCTTACCTGGGGTAGGGCCCAAACAGCTGGGTTCTACTCCATGCAGCAGAAAGCAACGACAAGACAATTACTGAACTGGCAACAACAAATGAACATCTCTTCCATTTTCCTGTACAAGAGCCTAAGAATGCCACTGAACTGAGGGGGCGGTTTCCAAGCCCAGCCCCCTCCAGTGTGCACTGGGAAATCTGTTCTGAAGCAGCAGCTGAGTTGAGAGTCCTCTGAGGTTGGTTGGATCTGGCTTTGCCAACTGCTTGACTACCCCTTTCACTGCTTCAAGTCATCCTCAGCAAATACACTAATCACTCTTTCATGCGAAACAAGGGACAAATTCCCCCCTGCCTCAAGGGCCCGGTGTGAGGCTCCCCAGGAGCCGCGCCGGCTGCCTCTGCTGTCAGGGGATGCTCCTGTGCAAAACGTGCCGAAGCCAAGAGCTGAATGCCCAGGTCCTCTTCGCAATCGCCAGCCCCATGCTCCTGCTGCCTCAGCACAGCCTCTGGCTTCTCCAAGAAGCCTGGCTCCTGGGGTCCTCTGTCTCCCCACAGGTTTCTCTCAACTCCCTTCCATACTGTCCCTGGCTCCCTAAGGTCATGAAAAGTCACTCGGGTTGGCAGGCCCAGCTAGGGGCACACCACCGGGGACTCACACCCCCATAGCCTGGCAGCTGTCAATGCTGCTATGATGATGACTGTCTCCCCGGCACTGAGCTGAGACTTCTGGGAAAGTGAGCGTTTCCCACGGGGCTCATGTTACTAGAAGAGAAGGCAGGACCACTGGCTCTGGCCTCTGACCCATGTGGATAAAGCAGCAGTGTCAGCATTCCCCAAACTGGGCTCTACAGAGCTCTGCTGGCCTGGGCGACAGGGAGAGGTGTTCGGTGAGCAAACAAGCATAGGAAGTGCTGATCACAATACCTCCTTTTGGAGGTTTTCCACATCTTTCTGCACATTGAAGGCTTTGAGAAATCCTACAGTTACTGAAGCCTGTTCAATTTTGTTGAATTGAATCTTTTCTAAACCGATTAGCTCATGATCCACTTATTCTTTTTTCTAGCATACCCACTATCTTCCCCAAAATACAAACTAGGAAATGCTGCTCCAAGTGATCAGTAGCTCTCAGTTCTGAGACAAGACGTCAGGGGAGTTTTTGAAACACTATTTGGTCAGGTAGTTAGTAATTACAAGTTATTTTTGTGCTTCTTCTTTTGTAGTAAAGTCATCTCTTAGTGGCTTAGGGAGAGATTTCTCTGACTTACTTCCACAATTAGAAACAGCTTCAGCTAAAAGAGAAATACTAAAAGATGGATTCATTTTCACAAGTTATAATTACTTAAATTTCAAAGAATTCACATTTTATTGTGTGACTCATCAAGGAACAAAGCAGGCCTGGTAGACAAAAAGATTTCCCCCCTTAAAACCAGAAGCGCTGCACCCCCACCCAGCTGCTTCTTATGGGCCATGCAGCCGAGGGTTTGCTGGCACTGCTCTGAGCTCGGCTTTGTCGTCTCCCTTTCGCAGGACGGTGTCTGCTCTGCCTGCCTCACAGGTGTGTTGTGAGGATTAAACAGGAAATGTCAACACATTCGGTGCCGTGTGAAGTTCTAAGCAAATGTACAGTATAATTACTGGAAAAATATGTTACAGGTTTATCTTCAATATGGCACTAAAACATAATCTCAAAGCTGAACATGAGACGGGAGGAGACTCTAGGGATGTAAACAGCTCAGGTCTCTCCTGCTACGCGCCCTCTGAAGCCCTCTTAAGATCGTGTTTCTTAGAAAGATAAAATACCCAACGTTACTCTCTGGCTGGGAGGACCCCTGCTCCCCTTTATCGGTACAGTTAGTCGCCAGGACTGAGCCCTGTGACAAAACCCGTAAGGTCTCCTGGCCTCCATGGACTCGAGAAAGAAGCCACGAATGGCGGGCCTGGGAGAGCCCTGGCCGTCCCTCAGTGCAGTCGCCCTGTTTCACAAATCGCCCTGGCCTGGGGACGGGGTATGACTTGTTCAGGCACAAAATCCACGTTAATGTTTTTCAAGCTGATTGTACAATCTTACAAAGCAGGGATTTAATCCGCCTTCCAGCCCTGAGCCCTCACTGGGTCCCCATGAGCTACTTGCCCAACTGGATTCAGTGCATGCTCTGAAGACAGACAATGATCGTTTTCCTATCAGCAAACGGAGGAGCTCCGAGTGACCACTTGCCTCTGCCTCTGCCTCTGCCGTCAACTGTGGCGATCTCTGGGAGAGCTTGCTGTCACGATGCCACTTTCTGTGTTGACAGAAGGGCCTCGCCGCTACTACTAGGAACAGCTCGGGTCACTCCTGCTGCGAGCCCTCTGAAGCCTGCCCAGCACGGGCCGCGCCCCTGCCCTCCGCCAGCCCGCCTCCCCTGCTCCCCCGGCGCGGGGTGCCTGGGGCTGAAGCAGCTTACAGCAGGCCGAAGAGCTCCCTGTAGCTCTCATCACCTTTCCCTTCGGACACCATGCTGTCCAGCTTGTCAATCAGCTCGGCCTCCACCTAGAGGGAAGCAGAGACTTTTGTAAATCAGAACTGGCCCTGCAGTAAGTGAGGGTGGTGGGGAACTGCTTCCTGTTGTGTCCTTGTGCCAAGTAAGTACCAGGAAAGGCAGGGTCTCATCTACAGCCCCAAGACACCACCCCGCCTCCCCCAGCCAGGAAGACCTCCCACCCCAGCGGTGTGAAAGAGCTGGGACTTAAAATTCTCAGATACTTTTTTTCCCCCAATTTAGGGCAAAATGGAAGGACTTCCTGGAGAGAAAAGTATTGTGGATCCAAAAGAGCTCTTTAGAGGTTATTCTCTCTTAAAAAAAAGAATTTGTATGTATAAAAAACATTTGGTTAGAACTTTGTCCTCCATTCGGCCAGCTACAAAGGAAGGAAGCTAGGGGCTGGCCCTTGCTCCGACTGCCGTTTGGCTGGGTTGAGAGAGATATATTCCCTTCAGAGAGTCTCCTTCAGGATAAAAGGCTTCACGGTTTGTGCCCATAGGACCTAAAGCCCTTGGGTCATCACCGAGGCACCTGCATTTGTTACTGGGTCCCTAAACCATGAGAAGCAACACCGTATTTGTTACTGCTGCCCCACGGACCTGCAAGGCATTCAGCAGAACTCAGCTGCTTCTCTGATGGGCTTCCCTAGGTTTACGCTGGGGTGAGAGATTAAACCCTTCATCAGCATTGAAAATGTGGTACTGTGGTATTATTTATACAGATATTTCATATAAGCAAAAAATGGCATGGATGCATTTAATAATGAACTATAACAGAACCATTTTCGCACTCCACACAGGGCCAAAGCGTTCTAAGGCAATGAGCTAAAAAAAGAATAATTGGATTAGAAAATTCATTGAGGGCAGCTATGTTTTCTGAAATCCCATTAGCAGAAAACAGGACAGTCTGCTACATGGCCAAAGATGGGGACTGTCACACATTTTATGTTTGGCCTGATGAGTCAGCTGCTTGAATATACAGTTCATGGGAAACAGAAAGTCTGAGTCCAGGGATCCTTAGGGATTGATACCACCCAACTCTCTCTACATAGAAAAGAGGCATCAGCAGCAACTTGCTTCTGTTTAAGTAAAGTCAGGTAGAGCTGGGCCTGGAAGCCAAGGTCTCATTCCAGTTCAAAGCTTGTCTTATGTCTCTTGGTCAATCAGCAGGCCACAAACCTCCACAGGGAAGCAGGGTCTGTTCATAACAAGGGATTTCCCTTCACACATGCAGGTACAGGTAGACTGTGCTTCCCAGAACAGGGCAAAGGTGGGGAGGGGACCTGGAGCACTGGAGATACAACAATGCAAACATGGGCAGAGCGGCTGCCTGCAGTTTCCAAATGGGTCCCAGCAGCATCAGCCACCAGAGATCTTGTTAGAAATGCACATTCTCAGGACCCCTGGGTCAGAAACTCAGTGGGGAGGTAGGAAGCTGTGTTTCAACAAGGCCTCCAGGTGGTTCTGATGCCTATTCAGGTGTCAGAACTTCCGTACTAGGCAAAGAGGCTGGCATTGGAAGGATTTGGGACAGTTACTTCATCACCCTCTGCAGTGCTGATAAAAGAAAAAGTTAGGAGAAGTTGAGAATTCCAAAACAGGGGATGCTAAAGATCCATGCATGCAAAATCAGTGACCCTAAGTCAAATGGAATGGTAAGGTCTTCAACTTCATCACGTCACAATTAGTAATATCAACAATTTCAGGTTTGAGGAGTTACTTTTATTTATGGAAGCAATATTCCTGAAGTGACACCTTGTTATTCATGTATTCAACAGGCACATTTCCTGCTACATGACCAGCTGTCTACTTCTGGACAAAACATTGACTTCTGTAAGTCCAAGTTCTTCATTTGTGAGACAGCCATGGTGGTTAACACGCTTCTTCAGTTCCCTGTGCCCTGGCTCTCGGGAAGTGCTCAATGAGCGTTAGTTCTGATTTTCACCTCCATGAACCCACCATGCCCCAGAGACCAGGCTGGGTTCTAAGAAATAAAAGTGTAAGAAATAGTGCTGGTTCCCCATAGCTCATCATGTGGTGGTGGTAGGGGTGGGGAGGGGGGTGGGTGCGGCAGACAGGAGCTGACACAGCTCAGCACGGTCAGTGCCTGGACGGGGCACATGTGGAAGGGGTGGCCCAGGTCTGAGAAGTCAATGGACTTTCAGGAGTTTCAAGAAATAGTGTAAACACTTAAGAAATGCTTTTGTTCTTTTATTCAGCAATTAGCAGGTGAGAAATTAACCTCAGAAAATAATTAGGAATACATATGTCTTTTGCAATTTAAAAAAAAAAATTGGAATGAGCCTATGTTCCTAAAAGTAGGAGCATGACCGAAGGGACACACAGTGGTCCAGGCATGCCATGGCGCACCACGCAGCCTCTGAGCTCTCAGTGCGGCGTGGGCCGCGTTGGTGCACATAAAGAGATGGTGTGGACGTGCTACTTACTGCTGAAGGGGGATGAAAACCAATGTATGTAACTGTTCTCAAAAAAGCACAACACAATGATTCCATTTTTTAACTTAAAAAACTCTATGAATTGGAAAAAAAGTCTAAAAAGACATATCCTGACTCCCTCCCCTAAAAGTTAAAAGTAGGATTATGGGTTAAATTTTTTCATTATAGCTTGTTTGTACTTTTAATATTTCCCCATTAAGCACTGCTTTATCATTAGAAGTATGCTTAATAGGTGGTAAGAAACGGGAGGAGTTAACAGAGCCAAAGTCATGAAAAACACAATTGGAAGTAAGGTCAAAGATCGTGGGACTTTGGTGGTTATGGATGACCTTCAGGACAGCAGCTTCAACAAAAGTGGTGCATGACAGACATCAGACCGGATAAGTATTTCAGGAGGGCGAGAAGGGGAAAGAGTAGACCATTCTTTTAAAATACTTGATGGCAAAGGGAAGCATCAGCAAGGCTTTTCCAACCAGGGACGACAAGGTTTACATGGCTTGTCGGTTATCAGTTACTCATGACAGTCTAATTGGGGGAGAGGACACAGCTCATCAGCTGAGTCTTGAAAGGTGAGACAAATGGGCTCCAGATCAGCCTTCTACAACGCTAACCTGCTTGATCCGGTGCCAGTGATGGTGGCATGCGGCCCAGCCCCTCTTTTAGTAGACTCAGCGGACTGACGGTGCAGAATCAGCTGACTGATTCTGCAGTGCCATCTGCTTATTGGTCACTGGGTTCTCTCACCAGCATTTGTGCATTTTGCGCAATTCGAAGGCAAATGTGTGACAATACAGCAAAGCAACAGTTCTGTTTGAAGTTATAATTTTCCAAAGTTCTGAAGGTATTAGAGCTATACATTTCAAAAATAGATTCTCATCTTAAATACTATTTATCCATGAGGCAAAGCACCTATAAAAGACCTAGAACTAGCATCATAACTGTGAAACATTGATTGATTAAGAACAAGGCAGTGATGCCCACTCTCACTCTTACTTCAGACCAGAGGTCCTAGCCGGTGCAATGAGGCAGGGAAGGAAATACGAGCCATACAGATTAAAAAGGAAGAAATAAAACCATCTCTTGTCTATAGATGACAGAAAAAATCTCAAGGAACCTACAAAAAGCTTCTATAACTAATGATTTTAGCAAGGAGGCAGAATATGATGTTAACAGACAAAAACAATCATATTTCTTTCTATATGCTGGCAACAAACAACTGGAAAACAAAATTTAAATATCGGAGTCAGTTATAACATTAAAAACAAGAAATACATATAAATTTAACAATACGTACAAGATCCGTATGCTGAAACTATAAAACATTAATAGAGTCGATGAGGTTGTTTTCCTTAACGCTCCCAGACACGGGTAACAGCGCGGTGATTACCGGGGTGAGCGGGGGCGGTGGGGGCGGCGGGGGCAACGGGAGGGCAAATGGCGATGCAAGGAGGCTGGGCTTTGGCTCGTGAGCATACAACACAATATGCAGGTGATGTGTGACAGAATTGTGCCCTTGGACCCTATACAGTTTTATTAGCCAATGTCACCCCAATAAATTCAATACAAGTTTTTTAAAAAGAAATTTTAAAAACACCTAAATAATCAAAGAGATATTCTGTCTTCATGGACTATGAGTATTATTAAATATTATTAAAATATCAGTTCCCAATTTGATCTATAGATTACAATGCAATAACAATCAAAATTCCAGCAGGTATTTTTACAGATATTGACATGGTGATTCCGAAATTTATAGGAAAAGGACTTGGAATAGCTAATATGCTATTGAAAAAAAGCACAAAATTGGAGGACTGACACCACTTAATTTTAAGACTAACTGTAAGGCTACCGTAATCAAGACAGGGCGGCACTGGTGAAAGGTTAGACATGTTGGTTAATGAGAAGACTAGTAAGTCCAGAAAGAGATCCGTATCAATTGATATATAACAAAGAATAGTCTTTTTAACAAAAGGTGATGGACATCCACGTGCAAAAAAGAAAAAAGTCTTAACCCATACTTCACACTTTATACTAACAGTATAGGGTCATACATAGTCCTAAAAGTAAAATTATAAAACCTCTAGAAGAAATATAGGAGAAAAAATTTTGTGGTCTTGGGTTAGGCAAAGAGTTCTCAGGTATGATCCTAAAAGCATAATCCATACACAAAAAACACTGATAAACTGGACTGCATAAAAATTTAAAATGTTTGTTCTATAAAAGATACTCTTTAGTAAATGCAAAGACAAGCTAAAGATTGGGAGAAAATATTTGTAAATCATATATTCAATAAAGGACTTATATCCTGAATATATAATGAACCCTCAAAACCCAACGATAAGAAAATAAACAACCCAATTAAAAATGTACACAGTTTTGAATAATCGTTTTACCAAAGAAAATCTAAAAATGGGAAATAAGCACATTAAAAGATGCTCAGCATCACTAATCATTAGAAAATGGAAATTAAAACCACAATGATATATAACTATACACCTATTAGTATGGCTAAAATAAACAAAGATATGATATCAAATGATGGTGAGTATATGGATCACGTAGAACCCTCATACACTTCTGGTGGGACTTCAAAATGATATAGCCACTTTGGAAAACAGTTTCATAGCTTCTAATAAAGTTAAATATACATTTATCCCAATACCCTACAATCATATTCCTAGGTATCTACCCATGAAAAATGAAAGTTTATATCCATACAAAAACCTGTAAGAAATGATTTGCAGCAGCTAAATGTATTCATAATCACCAAAAGGTCAAAATAACCCAAATGTCTTTAAAAGTGAATGAATAAACTGCATTGAATACTATTCAGGAATAGAAAAACTGACAGATGCAGCAACATGGATGACTCTGGCAAAGGCATTATGCTAAATGAAAGAAGCCAGTTTCAAAGGGCTATGGTCTATATGATTCCATTGACATGACCTTCTGGAAAATTCATGCCTACAGTAATAGAGGAGACGTCAGTGGTTGCCATAGGTTAAACACAGAGGAAGGGTTTGGTACAAAGGAGCAGCAAGATGGAATTTTCAGGAATTAAAACATATTTTTGTGGTGGTAGTTACATGACTTTATGCATTTACCAAAACTTACAGAACAGTAAATCATAAAGAGGGAACTTTATTCTTTGTAAATTTACCACTAAAAAATTGTAAATTTAAAAATTATTCTTTTCCTGCTCTGCTCCTCACTGTTATAATCACTTCCTGTGAAGGCCATTGGTTCACCCCAGAATTACAGAGTTGGTAGGGAGCTTAGTGAGACACAGGTACATTCCTCAGGGAAATACAAAATTTCCCCTGGAGGTCTTCTGGAAGCTTCTACTTGAGAACCACCAGTAAAGAGGAACTCCCCATCTGCCAAAGCAGGCTAGCTCAGGGGGCAATTCTTGTTACTGCAAGTTATTTCTTTATTAGCTAATATCAGCTCCCCTACCACTGACTCCTATTGGTCCTGGTCTTTCCCTGAATATAGATGTATAGGCAGGGGCCATCTCCTCCACACTACGTGTGGCAGAAGAATTGCACAGCGGGATGGCCTGAAGCCACTCAGTCAAAAGCCAAGGTCACACCCCCTGGACCCACCCCTTTTATAGTAGCCTGTGGAACCGTGGGCTACCCTGAGCCATGAGAAATCATCTGGTCTGGGCTCTAACCCTAGAAACGCTCGGACCATACACGTGGGGATCCCCCAGAGAGGAAGAACGACACACTCCCAGGGCCCTCTCCTGAGTTATGCTGGGAGGTTAGAGTCTTAGTCCCTCTCCCCTTGATCAGAAAGTTCCTTTCACATGATATTTGCTCCCTTCTTCTGATCCTTTTCTGGCCTCTAACTTTCGGAGGAAAATCTACAAATCAATCCTGGGCAGCAAAAAAGGGGAAACTCTTGACCAGGACTCAGATGGCCAAGCTACAACTCATTCCCACAGGAACCTCGGCTGGGCCACCTGAGTTGCCGTCCTGGGCAGAGGGCCCCCTGTGGAGGAAAGCACCCTGAGCACCACCGGGTGTCGTCTCACCTGTTTGAAGTTGCCATTTTTCCTCTGCTCCCAGTCCATCATGTCATGAAAGATGGGAATCATGATATTCCGCACTTCTGGCTGTGGGACCAGTGTCACACCCAGAAAAGGACCAATCATTCCCGGAATGAAGTGGATCTTATGTTCACCTGAAAAACAAAACCAACAGGTGTTAGTTTATGTTTGTTTTGCTCTTTCATGGGAGCTTCCCGAGCGGGCCACAGCACATTCTTTGATCTGCACAGGAAGCATCTGAGAACAAAGCGAGCTCTCCTTACGGCTTTCTGAGATACTCCTGCTCTTAACTTTTTAGCGTTCATGGATAAAACTGGCCCAGCCTGGTTAAAACAGATGTTTAACAGGCACAAATAAGGATTCCAAAGTATTTACTGGGAGGCTCTGTAAACTCCATGAAAATCATTCTAAGGTCAGGGAGCAGAGTTCACTAATCCAGACAGAATAGGATTTCTGAGTAACCTGTGATAGTTTCAGATAATCTCTTTACAACAGATTATTTAGCAAGAAAAATCCATCTAAACACAGCACACACTCCCAGGCGTTTCTAACTCTAGCCCAGAGGCATACAAGTGATGAGGATGTTCACTCCCTGGTCCAGCACGCAGAGGTCTGAAGTCCAGGGCCTCTTCGCTGAGGGTGCCAGTGAGTGCCTACAGGGAACCCCTCCTGAGTCAGCAGGGGCCTCCTGCGCAGCCCTGCCCTACTGCCACAGGCTGGCTTAGAGACGCTCTCTGAGTGTCCTACCCCACCCCCTGGTCTTCATACTGCATTTCTGATGGTAGAACTATGTCTACTCAGGTCAGCTCAGCTCACCCCTCAACCTCTTTGATGAGGCCTGTCCATGGGAAGTGCGTGATGTGGTTTCCCTGCAACTGGCCGGATCTGCGGCATGTTCCCAGAAGCTAGAGCCAATCCTGGAGAATGGGGGAGAGAACTTTTCTCTTCCTTGCAACTGTGAAACAGAGTGAACCATCTGCCAGAGACCTACTTTTAGTCCTTCCGAGACAAAGGAGGAAACAAACTGTGCGCCCCTGAACTAATGACTGCTAGAGCCAAGTAAAATCAATTTTTGAGGACCATAAAATGCCATTTCCACCAAGAACAATGACAGGATGGCTTTATCAGGAAAACTTGGCACCTTTTAAAAAATTTCTTCTACTTAAGAAAGCTTATTTAAGGATCAAATGTTAGCCCTGAGGATGATTCTGCATATTCCAATCTTGGCATTTGGTGCAATTGCTAGTTTCTGTGTTCCTGGGACTTTCAGAGTCAACTTCAAGGTTAAAATCTATACCCAAATTGTGCTAAGTGCAGGAAGTAGGAGCACTGAAGCTGGAAAACCTGCCTGGGGAAATGTATCTCCACCCATGTGTAGAAGGCCCTAGTGCTTGCTGGCAGGAAGAAATGCCTCACTTGTTGCGTCTGGTGACTAGTGAAGGATTATAAGATCTTATGATCACTCCCAAGGTCTCAGAACCATGAGCTTATTTGAAAGCAGACTTGACCAGAAAGAGCAACAGCAGCTTCTCTAGCTACTAAAAGCCTCAGTACCAAAGGCAGGTCACCCAGCCACCAGGATATTCCAAGTGTGCTGCCCTAAACTCTCACAATGTCAGATCCAAAGCAGTGGATATTAAAGAAGCTGAAAAGAGAAGTTACCAAAAGAAAGTAAACTGAAACCTATCTAAGGGCTAAAATTCCCTTCTTATATCCACTCTTCGTGCCATTGGTGCCAGGAATGTGACCTGCATGCCTGAACTCCAGAAACTCCAGGAGTGTTTCAATCTTTGTTGAAATGCACGCCCGCCCTGCTCCTGTGCTGAGTATCTCCAAGACCCATGCTTCTGAGCCGGCAGCATGCAGACAGGGACGTGCAGAGCACGGGGGCCTTGCAGGCACGATTCTCCGTCTGGGGAAGGCCACGGGAGCCCTCATCCTCTTTTTTTCCTTTTGACTTTTAGTTCTCAAAAAAGGAATTGTGAATATGTATTACTGGGGTCTTATTTCTCAGCTTAACTTCCCTGCCAAAGGCTTTGTGCACATGTGCTACACCATCCATATGTTATGTTAAAGACATGTGAAAATTTCCTGAGTCTGAATTAACATTCCTAAAATCTGGGGGAAGTTATGAGTCTTGTCACTTTTTATTGGGCCATGCACAATGTGGAAGGGACAAATGAAGAGAAAAGACCTACCCAGATTCTGCCACATGCTGAACAGTTCATAAGCCATCATCACACGCATGTCCCCATACCTGGAAACAGCAACAAAGGAGCCAGTTATTAGTGGAAGAAGGTTCAGGAAGACAGGGCTACAAACCCAGAGAGGCCAGTACTTCAGCACTGTTTCTACTGTTTCCCAAAATACTAAGTTGTCTGGCTCTCAACTGAACTGCACTCTCTCCCTGGGCTCCCTGGGAAGCGACCTCAGTGAGAACCATGGTGGGCTTTTGAAGGAGCCTCCCATGGAAACACAACCCCATCTGGGCATATGTCTTACTTATCTAGAATCTTCTTCCTCTTGGCTGAAGTGATGATTTCTAGCTGGAGGCTTGGCTGATTTATGAACAGAACTGCCAGGCTAAAATAAGAATTCCACACCTAGAGAGTGAGAAAGAGAAAACACATGACAGCCTGAGTCCTTAACCTTGAAAGGCGGGCTCCTAAATATATATGTATGTAGCACAGAATTCATTTTACAACTTGAAGATCTTGATTTTTTTCCTTTTTAAGTACCTTTGCAAATAGAACTTGTTTTTTTTTTGTTTTTGTTTTTGCTGTTTGTTTGTTTCCTGAGGCCTCTAAAGCCAACAGTGTAAATTCTACACCAGGAAGCAAACCCATGGCTGTCTGGCCCCCAGCGCCTCCCAGACTCTCAAACCTGAAGATCACTGGATGTTACTGACACATTAACACTAATAATATTAAAAAAACCACTGAGCATGCCCAGTCCCCAAGCTGACACCTAGCTGAGTCCTTCTCAAATTCCTGACCTACAGAATTGTATGCAAAATAAAATGGTTGTTTTAAGTAAAACAAAGGCAAAAGCAGTGAGCTTTGGCTTTCTAGGGTTATTACAAAGATAGTGACGGATGTCAGGAGCTCCTACCTTAAAGTCGAAGTCTGTCTCTGTGAAATTCTTGTGCAGAGCAGAAGACAGGTACTGGACGGTAGTGACTATAATACTGCAGTAAGGGAACGTGTTTGGTAGAGTTAAAAGACTAACAATGGCATCTGACAGCTTAGCATCAATTGTCTACAGCCTGTGAGCAAACTTCTTGAATACAACATGCTCTCACATGACTATAAAAGGAAAGAGGTAGATGGTATAAGTCCCACTGAAAACCAGTTTTGGAGAACTGCCCCATTGTTGACAGAATAGCACAGAACATTAGTGGTTCTAGATCTAGCTCTGCCATGGTCTGGCGTCGGTACAACTTCTCTCTGGGCCTCAGTTTCCCTGCCTATAAAAGGGGGGAGTCGGGGTTTGATGGTTTTTTTTAAAGCTTCTTCCAGTTCAAAGAGTGATTTTAGTATTATGAGGAGTTTCGGGTGATGAACATATATTGTGATCACTAGAGGACCTAGTATATAATTTTATTTTTTAACTTGATAATTAGGGTTTATAGTTATTGAATATCTTTGTCATATACTATTATTTTCCTCTATAAGTCTTTTATTCCAGTCTTTGGTTTAGAACATCGTTGTTAATTTTCACCTGGACACATCTAAGGGCCGATGAGAGGTTGGCTTGCCGGAACCAAGGGCACAGGCTGAGGCAGAGAGGAAGTGAAGTGGAAAGAACTGATATCGAACAATGACCGCCAGGGCTTTGACACAGGAGGGGCAAGGCAAAAACAGTGCCTTAGAGAGGCTAGCCCACCAGCAGAGGGGATGACAAATTGGAAAGGTAAAGGCCTTAAAAGAGGCTGTACTTGCAGGATGGGCTGGGAGCCTGAGGCGCATGGAGTAGTGGCCGAGAGACAGAAACAAGAGGGAGTCAAATGGAAAATCCACTATTTGAGGAAACATCTGTGCAACTTTGTTTATGACCATTCTTCTGTTGTGTTCTATAGAAAATGCTTGCAGTTTTGAAAAAAGAAGAAAAGGGCACTATACCAGGTACAAAGTGGAGGGCCATGCTGACACCTTGCTAGTATAAGCTAACGTAAGTAATCCCACTGCATCCTGCGTAATGACAACATAAAAGGTAGATCAGCAGGAGGCGGCGGTGGGCTTGAGAGTAGCGGCCAAGTGGCCTTCTCCTGAGGGGAGGGAGACCAGAAGAGGCAGCACCTGACCTCCTGCATTGTTTTTCTGGTTTGCCAGTTAGAAGCACAGGCTAGAAATATAAACAGGGCAGGTAATTCGGGGTCAGCCTTGGCATGAATTGTGGTGAGCGCCTCACAGCCAGGTCTCAGGTGGGCAGTTAGCACTGGCTGTGGGAGGCAAACAGTGTCCGGTGGAGAACACAAACCAAATCAAGAGGGGGGCCCGGGAACCTGCATGAAACTCGGGAGCCACAGAAGCCAGAGGGCATGGAACAGGCCTTCCTCAAGGAGGCGCCCTTCGCTGGGTATTGTATTTCTTGTCCTTAGCAGCTCCTTTTCTCTCCTTACCATGACATCATTTGCCAGGCACTTAGGCTCCTTTTTTTTTTTCTTTTTTCTTTTTTCAACTATCTTTGACTCTTCTCTTTGAACTTACGGTGGAGTGGTGAAGTCCTGCTGATTGTGCCCAGAACATTTTCCCCTGTTTCCTCTCGCCCCTCTGCCCCACAGCTTTGGTCTGGGCATCTTCCTTGCTTTCTTTCTTGCACAAACACACACACACACGCCTCAGTCGGAGACCATCTCTGTGGGCGCTAGCACAGGCCCTTCCACACTCACTTGCTGGTGAGAAGCCTCATCACCATCCAGTCCCGAGGAAAGACGTTCATCTTCATCAGGTTCCGGAACACACAGAAAATCTTCAGCAGGAATTCCTGAAGCCACAGGAAAGCCTGACTGAGCTGCCGCCATGCCCCCCGCAGAACATTTCCTCACCGGGCCCCTCCTGACCTCCGGACCACGAGGGTGGGAGCGACCCATGGGGCAGAGTCTGCTTCTCTTCGTGAGCTTCTTTTCTCTTAAGAGAGTGAGTTCTAGGCACTCTCATGGGTCAGACACTGGAGCAGATTGAAACCAGGTAGAACAGAGGCCGCTGTGTACTCACTCAGCCCAGCCACTAAAGCCCAAAGCCCAGGTAAGGCCAGAATCCAGGCGGACGGGTATCTAACCGAGTCCGTGGGCCTCGTTCTTTGGGTCATGGCCCCTGAGTATTTGACTGTAAGAACCTGCTTTCTTGGATGTTAGGAGCATACTGACAGGAGGAAGTACTTCAGGAATGGCAGAGTAAGGACCTCCAAAAATGTGCTCCTCCAAGAAAGGGATGAAATAGTGGCAGAGACTGGTTAATCAAAGGCTTGCAATAGTCCAAGGAGTGTTATTCAAGGAAAATGTTTGAATCTCTATAGGAAGAGTGAGCTTCATTGTGTTTCACTTTCCCATTCTCATCCCCACCCCACCCCCTACCCCCGCTTCTACGGTGCAGGGAAAACAAGCCGCTGCGGCACCACAGTTATAGTGAGAGCCAGCAGCCCAGCAGCCACTGAAGGGATGAAATGGTTTTGGAGCTCCTGAAAAGGTGCCATTCCCAGAGACCTGTTACTTTCTGATGTGGCTGGTGGTCACATAGGAAAGCCCCATTCAGAGGACTTACTTGATCTGACTTAGAGCGCAGTCAGTGAGAAAAGCCGTATCACTAGGGCATTCGTTGGAAAAAAAGGTCAGTCATAATTTAACATCCGAGCTACAGGAAGCAACCGTATTAGCTGGGGCAAACAAAAGAATGCACACAACACCTAAAAAGAAAAATCTGGGGAACGAGGTATCCACAGAGGTCTTTGAAAAGCTCTGGCTTATTCCTGGGAATCTAGAGGGCCACACGGGTGTACAGGGCTGCACACATTCCCGGGACAGGCCTCCGGCCGACTGGGAGGCTCCTCGTAAGCAGGAGGTGACGGCTAAGGCAGCGATGAGACTGCCAGAACTCCGACAATCAGCCCCGACACACACACTCTGGTGGGTGTGGAGGACACTGACTCGAGGCATTTAATGCAATCTCTGTCCAGTTATTAGCTGATCACTAAGCTAACTGAATTGAAGACTTTGGTGGCTGCACACAATAAAGAATACAGGCATTTAAAAATTAGTCCAGGAAAGTCACCAAATAAACAAGCAAACAAGCATCATCATGATCAACAACAAAATAACAAAAAGCAAAACAAAATCTGGGAGAGTGTGTGTGTGTGTGTGTGGGGGGGGGGTAATGTGATTTTAGAGTTGCCTACTTGAATTATCTAGTTTTCAACATAAAATTATAAGATGTGAAATGAAACAGAAAAGTGCGGTCCATATAAAAGAAAACTTTCCTGGAGGTAGCTCAGATGTTGAACTTACTAGGAAAAGGTTTTAAATCAGCTGCTTTAAATATATTCAAAGAACTAAAGGAAACCATGACTGAAGAATTAAAGAAAAGTATAAGGGCAACAGCTCACCAAACAGAAAACATGAACAAAATAGATGGAAATTATTTTTAAAAATTTCTTATTTAAGATTTTATTTACTTTTAGAGGGAAGGGAGGGAGAAAGAAAGGGAGAGAAATATTGATGTGCAAGAGATACATCGGTCAGTTGCCGCTCTCATGCCCCCAGCTGGGGACCGGGCCTGCAACCCAGGTATGTGCCCGGACTTGGAATCAAACCAGCGACCTTTCGCTTCTCAGGCCGGCACTCAATCAACTGAGCCACACCAGCCACGGCAGATAAAAATTATTTTAAAAGCATTAAACAGAAATTCTAGAGTTGAAAAGTACCCTAACTGAAATGAAAATTTCAGTGGAGGAGCTCATTAGCAGATATGAGCTGACAGAAGAAATGAATCAGAGAATTTAATGATAGGGCAATTGAGATTATCTACTGGGATAGAAAGAACAAAAATGAACAAAAATAAACCGCATCAGAGACCTGTGAGACATCAAGTGCACAACATATAAATAATAGTGTCAGAAAGAGAGGCGTGATAAAAAGGAAGAAATATTAAATAAATATTTGAAGAAATATTGGCCCCAGCTTCCCAAATTTAATGAAAGAAACCCTTTAATCTACATAGCCAAGCAGCCCAATGCACTCCAGCCTTTCACCGCTGCGTCAGAAGCCTGAGGGCCGCTCTCTGGAGTAGCTGATTGCTGAGGATATGTCCGTGCTCACTGAGGAGGCTCTGTCCTCAAGGACACAGCAACAGTTGGGGGCTGAGGCACCAAAATAAAACCAGGCATTGACAGAAAGTTTACCCACGGGACTGGTAGACCCCTAGCCCCCTTTTCCTATTTGGCTGCCCAATATGGCAGGCTGCCCCATCCCTAGCAGGGGTAAAGCATTCCTCTCTGAGGGAACAGGCCAGGCCCAGACAACAGGCTAACAGACACGGGAATTAGAAGACGCTCTGATCAAATGGCCAGACCGCCGTCGGTCGCCTACAGAAAGCCTGCTGCAGACAGGCCCCCCGACATGTGCCGAGTTTCCCGTCAGTACCAAAGGTCCTTGCTTTTGGACACAAACTGACATTCAGGAGTCTCTGTGTGTAGCAGGAAAGTCTCTAGCATTAAAGACAGAGGCTGAAACAAATAAAAACAGGGCAAGTCGCCAAGAAAAAAAAAGGGACCTGACAGTATCTGTCATTATTTGACCATGAGGAAAGTCAGAAGAGTTATATTACAGAGATGACAGAGAAAGTAAGACATCGTAGCCAGATCTGAAAGCGAAAAGAAAGTAAAACCAAGCAAATAACAAAACAGGCAATTAATTCCAAGAAAAACAGTTTTACAAGAAAGGAAGTGAAACAGTACAGCCCTTGGCGCACCACGGTAGCCAGCCCTAGAGGCAATACAGAAGAGCGGACCACCGAATTAAGCAAAACTGTATGTTGGAAGGAGAGGGAAGACATATGTGTGTGAGAGAGGAATGATTCAAGAGACTCATCCTCTCTCTCCATGGAAAGAAGAAGACAGAAACTAACACTTTAAAAAATTTTAAAATGGCAGTAAAAGCTACTTGAAGAACAGCAAGAGCTCTAAGTGGCTGCCTTTGGGGAGCAGTGACTGGACATGGGTCAAATCTTACAACACTGTTTTATGTTGTAAGATTTGTAATGTTTGGCCTTTAAAATTATGTATTCATATTGTTCTGATAAAAATAAACATTGAATTAAAAAGTAAGAGAATGATCCTATCCTGAGCTTCTGAGAATCATCAGTGAGTATAACCACCCGCCCCCCGCCCAGGCAAAAATGATCTGGAACAGCTAAGACTGGCTCTCAGTCTCCACACCCCAGCCAGGCAGAGCTTGGCCTGGCTGTGTGCTCCAGGCTCCTGTCTGACCTTCGGTCACCTTCAAGGCCGCCACTACCCCTCTCCAGAGAAGACCAGCAGGCCTCATGCAACTAGTTAAAGGTAACAATTTGCAGAGCCTCATGTCTGTGGAAAGGCAGGCAGGGTGAGATAGCAGCAAAGGACAACTTATTAACTGATACAATGTAATTAAGAAAGATGACACAAATAAAAAACAGTGCAATGTATTACTGAGAAATGCAAGTGACTTGGCTCTGAATGGAGGGAGAGCTATACAGACCTAAAGTCTGCAACGGTTCCTTTATCCAGAGGTCAACTGAGTAGCAAGTTTTTAAGGCAGAGACGCAAGCCCCAGAAGTCTGCCAGCCCTGACACTCCACGTGAAGCCTGGGAATGTTGTCTGGCTCTCGGGCCCACTGCTCTGCGCTATCTATCCCTCAGTGCTCTGGGGCCGGAGTCTGGCAGCCAGTGGACAGTGCTCACTTTTGCTCTCCATGGGTTACCTTCCAGAAATACATTTTAATGAGGAAAGCTTGTCACCATTATTGTTATTATAGTCATTAAACAGTGAAGCCTGGTTTGCAGAGGCATAATATAGGCAAAAGAAAGGGAGTCTTGGTTTACTGCCAACCAGTGTGGCCCAAAGTAGCTTCTCAAAGAGGTGCATAGTTGCGAAGTCAGTGAAAATCTGCTAGGATTACTGGGGTCTGGCTACATAGGGATTTTGCCAACTTTCCGCTTTGGGAAGCCGTGCAATCACCTGTAAAGTGGCACTGATGGAGCTTATAGCCTTGACAGTCCTGGTTTGGTCACCTGCACTTGTCCCCAGCAGGGGACAAGCCCCTGGGTGCTCTTAGTCACGTATGTCTTTTCCTGGGTGAGAGGTAAGTGCTTTGCTGCCTACCTTGAGTTCATCTTTGCTCTGGAAATTGTCCAGGAGGTGCTGGTAGTGGGTATCACACATTTGGCGGAGCAGCGAGAGAAGGCAGGACACATATTCACCCTGGGGAAACCCAAAAACTGCTTAGCACAGACAATTACAAGGGATATGTTCCCCCAACCCACGGAGGGCAAGGACAGAAGGAAGGGTCTGAAATGGCCCCAGTGATCATGAAAAGGAAGGTGACAACTCTGGCTCTGAAAATAAGGGGTTTTTTTCCTGCTAAATGAAAGCTGGAGGGCTCGGGAGTTTTAGTAAGATTTCTGCAGCATGAGGGCTGGTGGAAAAGCCTTAACCTGTAACAAAGAAGAACTGCAAAGTAAGACAGGCATTCTAGCTTTTTCCTAGGAAAGTTTTGGCTACGTAGTCTGTTGTCACTCTGTGAGACCAGGGCATGGTAGTGAATCCAAACAGGCTACATGGATCGGGTGCCCAGCCTTCTCTGGACATAATCTGGGCTATGCTCATCCTGCTGGGTCCCTGTACAGGAATCTTCTTGGGGACCTCTCAAAGCTCACATGTGGTTTAGTGGACCAGGCAGATGGAACATAGTAGGTCAACAAAACTGTATGGAAAGTTCAAGAATCAAAACTGACCTGTATGAGAAGACAAGCTATGGGCTTTAAGACAAGTGAAAATTTAGAGATAGAAAATGAGTCTTTAAACTGTCTTCAAATTCCAGCTGGGATACATGGGAAAGAACCCTGCTTTCAGGACTGCCGAGGCCTCTGCCCTCTCGTGGCAGTTTCTGGCCCTCGGCAGCTGGGCAGCTGGGCAACTGGGCAGAGCCTCTTCTTAGAAGATGGCCTCCTCCGAAAAAAATGAAGGAAAATGACTTCATTTGGACAGTTTTAAAATGTTTTAAACTTGTGGGAATTTGATCCAGAAAATTATTATACATACGTGTATAAAATTATATATATAAACATAAACCTCAGTTTTATCTGAAAAATAGGCATCATTCGGAGATCAGATGAATATGCATTAAGAATTTAAGTAAAAGGTACAGTACAAAAAGAAGTGCTCAATGAACTGTGGTTATTACCATCTTCATTAAACCTATATAAACTCTTTGTAAGCACTGCTAATAAATGAGTTACTATTTGTAAGGGACATAAAGCAGGGCCTGGCCCCCAGTAAGCACTCTGTCACTGTCAGTGAGAAGAACTGGTTGTCAGGACGAGCCCAGGAGCTTACGTTTCCACCTGCAGTGAAACGCCCTCAGCAGGAGCTCCTAAGGGAGCAGACCTCTTCGCAAGCCCAGTGCCCAGAACACATGTCTGCCCTCTGCTCGCCCTGGCTTGCTCCCAGGGAGGGTTTTCTTCAAAAGAGCACTGTACTCCCCCACCTGCCAACTGGAAGATTCCATGCAATGTTTATTATGTTCCAACATCAGGGTATTAAGTCCACTCTGCGTACAGGAGAGGGGACGCTGGGGGCTGCTGCTCTTCCCCTCCCTAGAGGCTGTCCTTGTCTCTTTCTCTTCTAATTAGATCACGGGAGATTGCTGTCCAGTAACGTCAGTGCAATTCTGCCTCATCACCTTTCTCCTGAGGCTGGACACTAAGATACAAACACTACAGATACAAACACTAAAGCAACTAACTGGTAGGTTCAAGCAAATTCTGAGAAAATTACTCTGCTGTGCACCTCATTTAGGAGAGTGTGTCCCTAGAATGAACAGTTTCGTTTTCACCTTCAGCCTCTTACTACCGCTTACTACATCCCTATTTCCTTCCACATTATAGAAAATGACCTGGCTTGAAGGCACAGGCCAAGGAAGACAGAGTGCAGGGAACAAGACGCATTTCCTGAATCTGCCCTAAAGTAGGCTCCTGGGAGTGTGAGCCTAGGGCTTTCAGAGTGGAGATGGGAGTTAGACAGGAGAGGGGGAGGACAGCATGCAGACTGCCATGCACGGGGGAGGGGAGACGAAGGCGGCATGTGGTGAGATGGGGTTGGCGTGGAGGAGCCCCGGGTTAGAACAGGAAACAAGGAAACCTGAATGTTAGTTACTAACAGTGATCTCCGCTGTGCACTGCGGGCACCGCTGCCCTCTTACCGCCTCCTGAGCGTGCGATTTGCTCATGATGGTGAGCAGAGTCTGCAAGAGCACGTCCAGGAGGCTCTCCACCATCATCTCTACCTCCTCCATGACATCTGCCTCCTGGAGCGAGCAGTGAGAGAGCACACCGTTAGCCCCGGGCCACGCCACGCGCAGCTGGCAGCACTCACTAAGTGGGCCGCCTCAGCACTGGCCTTCGGACCAGACTCGGCACCGCTCTCGGCCCCACTAGCACGCAGCACGGAGGAAGCTGGGGCAACGGCTCTGGAGGTGGTGAAGAACACCCACCGCTGCCGCCCGGCATGGTGGCTGGGCCTCAGCCTAACCCAGCACTACCTGATGCCCACAATTCTGAAGTGCAGGCAGGCACATTAATTTCAACATACAGGACAGAGGAGAAGGTCTTGAGTTAAAGGTTTTCTGTGATTTCCCTATAAATGTCAGCACAGCACCGCTGACTAACTCTGAGACAACCGCAGGCGCGGGGGCAGCGCCTTCACCATCACTAACGCGCGCAGAAGTACCCTAGTCTTCCCCGAAGACTCTTCTCCTTAGCGTTTTCTTTCTGGGTGGTCTCAATCTTTGTCAGCCCGTCTGCCTGGGTCCCACTTCTAGCTCCTCAGCCTTCTTGCTCGTGATCGCTGGTCCGCCTGCAGGATTCTGGTCTCTGCATCTTTCTGAGCAGCCTCACAGAAACACGGAGCGTGCCTCCTCGTTGAGGGTGCGTCCCAGCCCCGAGGTTCGGAACTCAGGGAGAGTCTGTGCTACCCGTCTAGACCTCTCCCTTTCAATCTCAAAGCCTGTAGCTTGATTTTAATTATCTCACAGAGATTCCCATGGCCCTTTCTCCAGCCTCTTTACGTTATTACTGGTCCAAATGTCCATCCGTCCATCCACCCATCAATCCACCATTCATTACGCATTTATCATGTGCCAGTCACTGTTTGAGGGCCTGAGTATACAGAGGTGAACAAGGAAGATAATATCTCTGCTCTCATGGCACTTCACTTTCATTCTTTCCTGACCATCGATTCGATAGTCACCCTGCTCTGTCCCACAGGATGAATTTGAACGGCTCCTGAGCCCCGGGTTGTTTCCACCCGCCGAACTGGCTGTAGCCCTCTCACCTGTGCTGCCTCCTTGAGTAGCTGTAAGCAACTAACTGCACCTGACGCTCTAGCCACAGACCATCTTCCTCAGGTTTTCAACTGTTCCCATTCCTCCCTTTCCCTTTCTTTTATCCTTCAATCTTCTTTGTCTTTTTTTTAGCTCCCACCTCCTCAAGTCTGACCCTGGGTTAAGGAGAGCTGCTAGGCCCTGCCTGGCGCCCAGTGCACACAACAGGGCCCCTGCACCCCTGATGGGGGCTCTGCCAAGCTGGGCCCCGTCACCAGATGGCACTGCAAGTGTGGGCACCACAGCAACCCATCAGGTCCCCACACCCTGCTCAAACCAAGCATGCTCTCTTTTTGGCACGTCTGCTGGTCCACATGGCTAGCCTAACCTTGCACGTTACCAGCTCGCTCCGGGCCTTCATTTTCAATGCAACTGAAATGTTATTCTCCAGAAATCTCACCTCAACTTAATAAGATGGTATAAAAAATGTCATTCTTGTTATTAATTTATTTCTTTATACTTTCCTACATTCTCCAATTTTCCTATAAGTGCATGTCTATTATCAAAAATACATAAATAAGTGTCATGAAAATAAATTATCCATGCTTGATACAAGCCTTTCCTCCACTCCCACCACAGATTTCCTTCTAAAAGAAAATATAAAGACAATAGGCAACAACATCACTAGTTGAAACCTCACCCCTAAAGCATACGTTTACCATCCCGTGAGGCTCAGAGCTCCTGTGGGCAACATTTCCCTCTCAGAGATGCTGACCTCAGCTGGCACGGCACTGGAATGCCATATGGGTGGGACTGAGCCACCAGGAAGCCGACAGAAATGTCTGAATGAACAAGCTGCCTCTCAGCCTGCCTGCCCCCTCTCCTTGCGCCCAGGAACACAGAGTTAACACCTTCGACAGAAACAGAGCATGGCCCAGGACTGGTCTTCCTGGCACTACAGATAACTACGTTTCTGGGTGGATGTAGGGTGGACTCACAGTAGTGAAACTTTAAAAGTAGCAAGGCTGTGCTGTGCTGAGAAGCCTGCTGGGCACGCACAGGCCTCCATTCACTCAGGCAACTTCCTGGCATTGATGGAAGCCTCCCTGACCGAGAAGCGCACAAGGCGGCCTTTGCTGGCCTGCCTCTGGCTGAGGCAACCCCGGCCCGGGGCAGAGCTGAGGGGGTGGAGTGGGTGTGGGGCCACTACCAGAGAGCTGGTCTTGACGATGGAGAAGATGCTGCCAAGAATCCCGGAGCAAATGAGGAGCTCTTTCTGCTGCCGCAGGTGAAGGTGGATGTGATGGAGAACCACGGGAAGCAGGATGCGGCGGGACTCTGGGAGAGGAAACAAAGGGGAAGAAGCCCTCAGAGGAGAACGAGCCCCCTGTGGGCTTAGCTGGTCTCCAAGCAGGTGGCGCTGGGGCTGAAGCCAAGCTGGAGGCCACCACCTTCCCTTTTGCTGGCCGGAAGCTCGCTTTCGGGGCACTGTAAGAGATCCCACAGCAACCAAAGGAAGGTCAACAGCAAATTTAAAAACAACCAGAACTTCCCCCTCTCTTTCCTTCTTTCTCAGGTCAAGACTTAATATCTGCGCCATTTTGTGCAGGATGAATGTTAGGACCCAACTTTCAAACAAAATCTCTTTAGTGACTAGACTCCAAATTAAAGTCTTAGTTTACATTGAAGACTCCATTTAAATGACACACACAGCTCTATGAACTGCCATGACTGAACCCGCACACTTCATAGGGGTTGTAAATGGCCCGGCTACAAGACACCCTGACTATGGGAGTGGTCCTTCCATCCCGCCCCCCGCCCCGCCCCCTGCAGGCCCTCTGTGGCAGCCAGTGGCCTGCTTCACCCGCCCTCAGGCGCCAGCTGCATCCGCAGTGACGCAGAGAACAGAAGCAGGACCTGCGTCACGGGCCTTCGGTTATTAGCTAGTCCTCACTGCCCATCTCTCTCTTCTCAATGTCACCCACGTCACCCACGTAGCACTGTCGTCAGGAGGCGACTCTGTTTAGAACCCTGAGTCCAGGAAGGCCACTTGGTTAACTCACTCTAAGACCTTAGGCAGGTTGCTTGCTCTTGTGGGCTTGATCTTCCCCATCTGCAGAATGAGGTGCTAACACCCTCTTCTGCATTTACTTAAAGGTGCGGTGAGAATGCAAGTGTGGACACTGTGTTCGTGGTCCCTGCACATCCCTGGCCAGCATGATTCAGTCAGACAACCAGTAACACAAACAAGCCATGGGGTTCTGGATTTATTGTTCATGTTTCACCACAGTTAAGTGGTCCAGATGAAATCTAGAAAGAAAATTTTTGTCAGCCAAAATCAAATTACATCACACAGAGATTTTGAGACTGCCTTGTCAAATACGTATGACAATATGTTCTAATGAAATGGACTGACAGTTATTCTATCTTTAAAGAAGATGCGTGGCTAAAAGAGAAGTCCACAATCTATTCTGCGGACCAAAATATCAACAAAGCAGGATTTGTAAGAACCAATAGCTGTGTGCAAACAAAACAGCGAATCTGCTGGAGAAAAGATCAAACTGATGTGCTCTGAGAATGTGTGTGCTGGTTAAATGACACCACTGGTAAAAATCCCCCTGCTTTAGGGAAGATGCTGCAATTCAGGTAGTCAATGCGAGTGAGATGCAAAGGGAAATATGGTGGTGGCTTGTCACATTAAACTCCAATTACACAGTTCCAATGCCACATAAAGATTGAGAACAAGTTTTCTATAGGTACATGCAAAAGTGCTGGAAATAAAGTATGTCAGTGAGAGAAGTCTGCTGCCTTCCTTCCCAGATATTCAGAAAGCATCTTTTTAGGCAGTGCTCGAAGAGTGACTGTGGACGATGGCCTCAGTGACAGTGTGTCCAAACCCCGGATAAAACCTTTATTCCAGGTGGCTCACAGACTTCTGGCCAAGATGGAGGCATAGGCAGATATGCTTTGCTTCCTCACACAACCAAAGGAAGGTCAACAGCAAATTTAAAAACAACCAGAACTGCCAGAAAATCAAACTGTGTGGAAGTCAGACAACCAATGAGTTAAAGAAGAAACATTCACGCAGACCAGTAGGAGGGGTGGAGACAGCAGCCACACTAGCAAGGACGCGCAGGAAGGCGGCGGATGGTGGACTGGGCAGGCGAGGCAGCAGCTGGCAGATCAGGCGATCCCAACAGTTGCATGCAGATAAGCTGGGAGGAAAAATTTGGGAGAGCGAGACAGACCCCGCAACCCAGGCTTCCAGCACAGGAAACTAAAGCCTCAAAACCTCCGGTTGTAAAAACCTGTGGGGGTTGTGACCGTGGAGGAACACCCAGCCTCACAGGAGAGTTCACTGAAGACACCCACAGGGCCCTAGAATGTATACAAACCCTTTGCCCGGTAATCAGCATGGGAAAGGGCGCAATTTGCTTGTGGGTAGCAGGGGAAGTGACTGAACATGGGGTGAGAACTGTAAGCAGCACTGTTCCCTTTCCCCCACGTACAGCGCCACAACCCAGCAATGTGGGTTGCCCCACCCTGGCGAATACCTAAGGCTCTGCCCCTTCCAATGTAACATGTGTGCCAAGACAAAGAAATATGGCTCAAATGAAAGAACAGATCAAAACTCCAGAAAAAGAACTTACCAATGAGGAGATAGCCAACCTATCAGATGCAAAGTTCAAAATACTGGTAATCAGGATGCTCACAGAAATGGTTGACTATGGCTACAAAGTAGAGGAAAAGGGGAAGGCTATGCAAACTGAAATAAAGAAAAATATACAGGGAACTAACAGTGAAGGCAAGGAAACCAGGACTCAAATTGATGACTTGGAACAGAAAGAAGAAATAAACATTCAACTGGAACAGAATGAAGAAACAAGAATTCAAAAACAATGAGGACAGGCTTAGGAACCTGTGAAGGCAACTTTAAACAATCCAATATCCGAATCACAGGGGTGCCAGAAGGAGAAGAGGAAGAGCAAGAAATTGAAAACTTATTTGAAAAAATAGTAAAGGAAAACTTCCCCAATCTGGCAAAGGAAATAGACTTCCAGGAAGTCCAGGAAGCTCAGAGTCCCAAATAAATTGGACTTAAGGAGAAAGACACCAAGACACATCATAATTAATTTACCCAAGATTAAACATAGGGGAGAATCTGAAAAGCAGCAAGAGAAAAGGAAACAGTTACCTACAAAGTAGTTCCCATAAGACTATCAACTCATTCCTCCAAAGAAACCTTACAGGCAGGAAGGGGCTGGAAAGAAGTGTTCAAAGTCATGAGAGGCAAGGACATACATCCAAGATCACTCTATCCAGCAAAGCTATGATTTAGAATAGAAGGGCAGATAAAGTGCTTCCCAGATAAGGTGAAGTTAAAGAAATTTATCATCACCAAGCCCTTATTATATGAAATGTTAAAAGGACTCATCTAAGAAAAAGAAAATAAAAACTATGAACAGTATAATGACAACAAACTCACAACTATCAATTACTGAACCTAAAAAAAAATAAAAACAAACTAAGAAAACAACTCACAGAGGATGAGAATCATAGAAATGGAGATCACATGGAGAGTTATCATCAGGGCGCCGGGAGGGGGAGTTGGGGAAAAAGTACAGGGAATAAGAAGCACAAGTGGTAGGTACAAAATAGGCAAGGGGAGGTTATGAACAGTATAGGAAATGGAGAAGCCAAAGAACTCATATGTACAACCCATGGGCATGAACTAAGGAATGCTGGAAGGAGGGGGGTGCGGGGGGAGGGGGATAAAGGGGAGATAAAAAATGGGACAACTGTAATAGCATAATCAATAAAATATACTTTAAAAAAACTTCACTCCAGGAGCAGGTGAAGAGAGAGTGTTTACCATACATAGTTCCTGAGAGCAGAGCTGATGATTTCCTTGGTGACAGCTTTACAATCAGTCATACCCAACACTTACAGGGCAAGATGAAGAGACCACGCATTTAATATAGCAATGAGTGGCACTGGACTGCAAAATTGTTCTTATACTTCAAAAGTCAAACTTAAAATATTTTACTACCAAAAATTCTAATTATAATAATTCTAATAGTTGTTTTGCTAGCATTTGAGATGTACTCCTAAAGATGTTTATTCTTTGACTGAGATATTCTGCTTAAAGAAGCAGGCTCATCTTGATCTTAACCTTTGGCCACTGGGTACTCGGCACCACTGAAAGCTGATCACATTCAATGTAGTTTCAGGTTTGCACCTGGAGGTCCTTTCTGAAAGGCGGCCTGGGCTGCTGATGGTGTATGTTAGGCTGTCCTGACCGGTTTGGGAGTGTGGAGGGCTCCTTGTCCATCTCTTTGTCTAATCCTTAGAGGCTCTTTGAAAGAGAGGAAAAGCAACCTATCAAACTGGTGAGACAAGGAATCAAGAAAGCACAGTGGGTCCTCTGGGCCGCTTTCAGGGTCTCCTCATTTCCTTGACTTATCCTTTGCCCTCGGGCTAGACCCCTCTCTCCTGCTCTGCTCCTTTCCCTCCGTTCTCTCACCCTGTTGCGGGTGTGGCAGGCCCCATTCTTGGCAGCTGGCTAGACTTTTGGGTCTGGGGTTGCTCTGCAGGCCATGTCATGTGCATCTCCAGGACTAAATTGTGAGCGAGGCAGCAGGCCTACATCTTGCCTGCATTCTTGAACATAGTTTACCAAAAACTCTGCATTTTTAAGGGCCATTGCCTTCTTGTATGATGGCTGATAAAGATGATCCTTTAATTACCACTTGGCTAGCGGCCCAGAAAGGTGCGCCGGATTCTCATCCCAACTGGGTTTACCTGAGAAAGAAAACAGGCGGCTGTCCACGGTCCTGGCAATGGACTGCAGCTTCACCACATCCATGGACTGCCCGATGTGGACAGTGCTGGGCATGCTTCCCAGAGTCCCTCTCACAAACTCTGCCACCTCCTGTACGGTGAACATTTGCAGCAGCTCATCGAAGATGGTTGGGAAGGAGTTGAGCAGTGCAGCCTGCAGAAGCAAGCGAAGCGATGGTCAGCTTGGAGGCACGCGCGCGTCTATCTTGCATGCTCTAACAGGGACACAGGGTGGGGAGCAGCTGCAGAGGCCCTGCGGGCCCTCTGAGTAGGCTCCTCCCTGGCCTTTCACCCACACCTATCCCTGAAGCACTCCTGGGACCTGGAGCCAGGAAAGCCTAAATGGAAATCAAAACAAGAAGTGACTGGGACGCAGGCCACCTGAAGCTTTCATAACTTGCCAAGGCATCTGCTGGCAAGAGAAGGGAATATAAAACAAAATCAGTTCAACGTGGCTTATTATCTCTGTCTCTATGATCAAGCTCTTGTCCTTTCAATTTTGGCCCCAAACTCAAGCCAGGGGCCTTTCAAAGAGAGTGTGGCAGGGAGGGCTGGGTGCCTTCAAGCAGCACTGGCCGTGCTCCGCTCAGAGCCCTGCAGCCAGCAATCCAGCTGAGAGCTGGGCCATTCTCCCAGGACAGAGACATTTATGTTAAACCATGAAATCTGAAGACTTTATTTCCTTCATATGTGAGTTCTGGCAGCTCAAGTGTAAATTCGAAGGATGAAGACTGCGTGGACTGAGTCAGGCACAAATTCTTGAGAACTTGCAGTGATGCTGGTGCGGAGATCAGTGACCTAGGTGGCCCAGGGAGCGGGTGTGCTTGGACACTTCCCTTCTAGGATCTCTGCTCCAGTAGACCCATGAGGTGGCCTCTCGAGGACAATCTGACAATAATCCCAGTGCCTTTGGGAGGCAGAGTAGTATAGGAGAAAGAGAATGAATTTGGCAATTAGACTGACGTGAATTCAAATCTCAGCTCTACCATTTATCTGCCACAGAACCTTGGGTGAGTTACTGCCTAATCCTCACTTTTCTCATCTATAAAATGGGATGATGCTATTACAATACTTATCCCCAGACACTGGTATCAGTAAAAAAAAACTAGGATCATTAAGTTTGTTTCTAGTGAAGTGCTTGGCACGCAGTAGCCCTTCAATAAACACTGGCTCTCAGTCTTCTCTCGTCTACATGGAGGTAGCATGAAGGAGGCTTTTTCTTCTTCTCAGTCCCTTTGCATGATCAACTCTAGGTGTACAATGGGAAACAGAGTGTCACCTGGAGACAAGAAGGCAAGAGGACACTTCCTAAGTGGCAGGTAGGGGAGGGAGGCTGTTTTCCCTGACTGATTCCTCAGGGAGTAGGCGCTGGCCTAGAGTGAGCAGGAGTTCATGTCACCAGGAAACAGGTCTGTCACCCTGCATCTATGCGGAGGCCAGGCCCAAGAACAGGACTCTCACGTGAGTTCTCTCTGAAGACTTGAAACTCTCTGAGATAATGAGGAGGTTATTTTGCAGTAATTAGAACCAGCATAAAAACATGTTATCATAAGCAGTTAGATTAAAAAGACAAAGGGGAAAGCAGGCACTTCACAATCAACAACAAACAGTAGTTAATTTGCTCTCCTAAATAAGTAAATTCCCTACATTTATGCACCAGGACAGGACACTTGCACCCTAATTCTGCTAGTGGTCAGGATCAAAGACAAGGTCTGACCAAATAGTGTACTTGGTAAGACTTCTGAAACTGACAAAACATGAGCCTGGTACCGAAGTGCAGGTCCGACCCGACTCAGGTCTAGGCTGAGGCTAGATCCCAGCTCTTTCTGCTGGCGTGACAGGAGCGCCTCCCTGAGTGCAGGGCACCGCTGAGCCCTCCGAAACACCCCTGCCTTGCCCGGCTCGCTACCTCGGAGTTAGCTGCCCCTCTCTGCAGGCTGAAGGGAGGGGTCCTAGGCCCCTGCTAGCAAGAAGAGAGAGGCAGGGGGAGAGAGAAGGGAGGAGGAGATGAGCTGTTGAAGGTACTTAGGAGGGGAGGCCCTGGAAGGAGCCTTTTTGACAGAGGGACCTGACGACCGTGAGGTACTCCCACTATTTACAGCGTTTAGCTCCCGACTGCTCGCCTGTTCTCTGGGCCAAGGGGCCTAAAGGCAGTTGGCATCAAAGGGCAACATAGAGACACGTGGGAAACAAAAAACTGTTCTAATTTTAAATGAGATTTAAACATACATTTGTATTCATGACAGTCCTGGAAGCGACTGAATGAATGCACATGAGAAAGGCTACTGGCCTGAGCTGATAGGTTTTGATGTAATAATTGGCTTTAAAAAAATCCAAGAGGTGTAGTTCATTAGAATGGTTCTGATATTATAAGAGAAAACAAGGCTCTTGTGAGTGGGGTAGTGGACAACATCCTTAACCCTTTCTGGGGTGAGGCTGCATGAAAAACGTAACAGATTAGCAGCCCAGCTATTTTTAATAAAAGAAAGCAAATTTCCTTCCCACACTGATATTTCTAATAGAATATGATTATCCTAATTTTTGACCAGAGTTTTCTTACTATTTCTGCTATTTTTCAACCTATTTAATTCTTAACTGTTGGAATGGATAAGCACTACTCTGAAGTTTTTAAATTCAATACAGTGACTAGGAGAATAAACTCCCTATACATTGTGAATATCCTCCATAAATAAGATGTTCATAACAACTAAAGTATGGTAGCTAACTAAATTTTGTTTAAAGTGGGCCCCTGAGTACAAAGTTGTGCTTCTCTACCACAAAACCATTGAATTATTTTATATTTGGCAGCTGGGGCACAGCTGGTTCTGAAGTAAAAACTGCTTTTTATTCTGTTAGGTATTTCCTTGTAAATCACCCCTTAACCAACACATAGGAGCCTGGCAGGGCTTCTTTGACTCTGGAAGCAGGAGGGCAAAGAAATTACCTACTAAGACAGACAAGAATCCAGCATCAAAGCTTCCCTGCAGCTCACAGACCTGAGTGAATAGGAGTGTTTCTGAGTTTCTGCTGTCCAGACTGAGAACAAACCGGATGGAGTGGAAAAGTTCTTGGATGCTAGACCGGAACTGCTCCTCTTCCATCCCACACGTGGCTCGTGAGTACAGAATCCTCGACTGCACGATGAACTTGAAAAGGTACTCCAGGGCCTGGAGGTGTGGGAGCAAAAGGAATGGAAAGGTGTTAAAGGTGATCAAGAACACAGCAGGAAATGAAGTGCAAAGCAGGAGCAAATTCTACACTAAAATCAGATGATGCATAATTCCAACTGTGGAGACAAGTACTTTATTTACTTTTTTAACTTTTCTTAAAGTCCAAATGGTCACTGAGCAGCAGTTGCCATCTTCCTGAGAGAAGACAAATTACTTCACAACCATGTTTCAAGAATCCGGAATTGAGGAGTCACAGACTGTCATGGAAATAGTTGAATCCAAGAACTCATATCTGAAGAAAATTCTGTTTCTCAGCAGTAAGAAGTGGGCTGTCTTTCTGGAACATCTTAAGGAAAGCCACCCTCAAACCTGCCAAGGACACCCCCTACAGGTCATTCACAAGGGAAATCAATAACACCTTTACTTTAATCTTCTTCAGTGGTAGAACTTTCTTGGAGAGGCCCTGACTCAGCACGTGAAAGGGAGAGATGAAATGTAAGGATGGCAAGGTGTAGTGCGCCAGAGCAATGAAGGGGAGGAGGCTTCCTGGGCTGCACCACGTGACAACAGAGCGAGAGGGGCCTGGCCAGCAGCACGAAAGTCCTGGGAGGAAAGACAACAGCAGGATTGGATGGGGGCTTACTAGTCTGGTCCAGAGGACTCGTAAACTGAAGTGTGCTAAAGACGGGGAAATCGTCTGATAAAACCGTGGTACTAGGTGCATTAGTGTTGGGTGCCACTCAACCAAGCTCGAAGGGCTAAGGACAAGTGCGAAGCACTGCAGAGAAGTGCCCCCCACACACGACTCCTCCTTCTCCCCACCCAGACCTCAGCTTTCCAGAGGTGGCCCTGCATCGGCCCGCCTGACCCAGCCACAACCTTTGGAACCAGCCTCAGTCCTTCCTTTCTGTCACCTCCCACATCCAAGTGAACATTTGAAAGCTCCTGTTTTGGTCACATCAACCACTTTTTGGTTGCTTGAAAACTCAAGCTTGTTTCCATCCTGACTTTTAAATATGCTGTTGCCTCTCTCTGGAAGGCGGGTCCCAGCTCTTAGCACTGGTTTCAGGTCAGAGGTCCCCTCCTCAGCGACGCTTTCTCTAAAACCTCCATCTGAAGTGTATCTTCCTCTCTGGTCGGTCCCTTCCTGTTCGGTTTATTTCCTTCACAGTGAGCACCAAGTACCCCCCCGCCCCGCCAACTAACTTTGTATATTTACCTGTTTCACATGTTTATTGCCTTTCTCCCTCTTGAAGGAAGTGCTATGAGGGGCTTACCTTTTTTTCGCTTGGGTCCCTGCTGAATCCCCAGGGCCTAATACAGTGGCTGATGCATGGCAGCTGCCAAGCAACATTGACTGAATCATTGACTAAATGAAAAATTCTTCAGAGAAAACAACTTCTGTAATGCCTTTTCCAGTATCCATAAGCAATTTATGGATTCATATGGAATCTTCTGCATTTAACTGAACCTTTACTCCCTCAAATGTTATGTGAGGCCCCTGAGAGGTGCTGGGGTCAGAGAAGAACAGAGCCCGGGGCCTGCCCTCACTTCACACTCAGGATCCTGCTCCCCACATGTCTGTGCCTGTTTCTCCCGGGGCACTGGAGATGCGCTTCAAGGGAACAGGCCTGGATCACTCCGCTTCACCTCTCAGCACCCACAACAGATGCCGACTGCTCTACAGACATGTACTGTAGGAAGGAGGGGAGAAATGAGGCTTGTGGCTTTAGATTTGTACAGAATGTGCAGAGAAGCAGCAGCGAAAGCACGAATCTGTGATTCGATTTTTCCTCTTCAATCTCATGCCACTGGGGCAACATCTGTTTTATCTATTACCATGTGGATTATAACAACAAAAATCACAGGCCCAGTTTGACTTAGAACAGATGATGTGATATTAAAAGAGGACAGAGCAAATGCAGAATTTCTTTGCTGCTGCTCTTTTATTGCTAAGAGATATTGTTAAAAAGCAACTAAAATAAAGTAACTCAAAAACAAGACAAGACAGGGACAGAAAGGGAGAAAGCATGGACTGGCTTTAAGTGAGTTCCTGGGGATATGATAGCTTTTTTCTTCAAATCACTGTCTGGAGGGCCACTGAGCAGAAGAGGGATCAACATTCTCATAGGTCATTCTCCACAGCAGAAGCAGCAGCCATGAAAAGAAGTTACTGGAAAGTAGCGTTAACACGCCATGAGGGTAGCCTCCTATAAATGGGAGCTGCTCAATGAAGCAAAGGGACGTCTTGTCACGGCACCTGTTCAAGCTGGAGTGTTGCCATGGGGGACCCTGGGCTTCCACAAAGGTCAAGGTTTTTAGGATTATCTTCTCAACATATCAATTCAGCTCTTTTTGCTTAGAACAAGTTCTAAAAAACAATGTTCAGTAACTACTGCAGAAGGAAAAAATATCAAAAGTATCTTAATCTTAATCCATGATGTCACCAACAGTGGCTTAGAAGAAGATGGGATACGTTCGCCAGTGGAAGAAAAGACTCATGCTGCTGGCGAAAACCAGAGAGGATGGCCAGGAGCCGTGTGCACATCAGTAACTCCCTCCTGCTTTGAGATAAAAATCAACAGGAATAAATACCTTCTGGGGCAAAACTGAGGCAAGGACAGGAGAATAATGTGACCCAAAGCATATATGATACTGGGGCGTCCACATATGCCCTACATACTACACTGCTGGGTCACTCACGGCTGACGGCAGGGGAGTGGGCGTTGAACATAGTGAGCTCAGCACATTACCCGCATCGCTTCCTGAATGTGGTCCTGCCGGATCAGTTCCGCCGAGCAGTCCATGTACCACTTCAAACAGCGGATGAGCTCCCTGGGAAAGAGAACAGTTCCAGAAACCCCACTTTAACTCGGAAGCAACGCAGCCCAAAGTGTCTTCAGCCCTGAATCAGCCACACAGGAAACAACACCCTGCTGATGAGCAAGGCTGGCGTGATAAACCCACTGCTGCTGTGGAATCTTTGGATCTCTGAGACCAGATGGCATTCCTTGTCCATAAAGAGTCGCCGCATTTTAAGTAACAATTACGACCACTCTTTACCACTGTCCCTGACACGCATTTCTTTGATTACAAGAAAGTTTTCCCGAAGTCTTGGACTGTATGTGTATTGTTTTGTCTAAAATTGCTATGTCTCTCCAACATACCATGACTCGCAAACAGTAAACTGTGTGACAGAGTCCTGTGTGACCCTCCCTCCCACTCCACGCGCATCCCATCTGTTTTACTTCCTCAGGGACCCTGAGCATTTTTTTGCATAAATAAAAAAAGTTCATATGAAATCTCAAGGGATCCCAAATAGTCAAAACAATCTTGGGAAAAAAGAACTAATTTAGAAAACTGACACTTTCTGATTTTAAAACTTATTACAAAGTTATAGTAATCAAAACAGTGTGCTACTGGCATAAAGACAGACCTATACACCAGTAGAAAAAAATAGCACAGAAATAAATCCTTGCATGAATGATCAAATTATTTTCAACAAGGGTGTCAAGACCATTCAATGAGGGAAAGAATAGCCTTTTCAACAAATTATATTAGAAAAGCTGGATATCTACATGCAAAATAATGAAGTCAGACTCATGTTACACAATACACAAAAATTAAGATGGCTCAAAGACCTAATGTAAGAGCTAAAACTATAAAATGCCTAGATGAAAACGTTAGGGGTAAAGCTTAATCATATTGGATTTAGCAATGATTTCCTGGCTCTTCCATCAAAAGCACATGAAACAAAATAAAAAATAGATAAAATGGACTACATCAAAATTGAAAACTTCTGTGCATCAATGAACATAATCAACATAGTGAAAGGCAATGGGAGAAAATATCTGCAAATTATATACCTGACAAGGGGTTAATACCTAGAATATATCAAGAACTTCAACCACTCAACAACCAAAAACCAAACTACCTGATTCAATAATGGGCAAAGGACTTTTAACAGATTTTTTCCCCCCAAAAAGAAATACAATTGGTTAATAAGCACATGGAAAGATGCCTGATATCACTAATTGTTAGGAAAACACAAAAAACCACAGGGAGATACCACCTCGCAACCATTAAATGGGCTACTATAAAAAAATTCCAAAATACAAAAAAAAGGAAAGGAAAGGAAAGGAAGGAAGGAAGGAAGGAAGGAAGGAAGGAAGGAAGGAAGGAAGGGAGAAAGAAAGAAAGAAAAAAGAAAAGAAAACCAAACAAGCAGAAAATAACAAGTGTTGATGGCGATGTGGAAATACCGGGACCTTTGCGCACTGCTGGCAGAAATGTAAAATGATGCGGGCACTGTGGAAAACAGTATTGGCTCCTCAAAAAATTAAACACAGAATTATTGTATGATCCAGTGTTCCATTTCTCAGTATGTATCCAAAAGAATTGAAAGCAGGGTCTCAAAGAGATATTTGTATATCCATGTTCTCAGCAGCATTATTCATAATAGCTAAATGATGGAAGCAACCTAAGTATGCATCAACAGGTGAATGAATAAACAAAATGTGGTATATACTCATACATACAATGAACATTATTCAGACTTTAAAAGGAAGGAAATTCTGATACATGCTACAACATGAATAAATACTGAGGACATTATGCTAAGTGGAAAAAGCCAGACACAAAAAGACAAGTATCATATGATTCAATTTATATGAGGTAACTAGACTAGACAATTCAAAGAGACATAAAATATACCGGTGCTTACTCAGGATCTGGGGTAGGGGGAATAGGGAGTTAGTGTTTAATGGGCACAGAGTTTCAGTTTTGTAAGAGGAAAATAGTTCTGGAAAAGGACGGTGGTGATGGTTGTAAGACAATGTGAAGGTACTTAATGCCACTGAGCTATACACTTAAAAATAGTAAATTTTATGTTATGTGTATTTTATCACAATTAAAAAAATAAATGAGGTTGAAAAAAAAGGTCAGCTGATGCCAAATGGAACTTACTTGTATGCCAGGGCACCGGCGAAGTGCTTCTGGATGTATGTGTCCATTACGGGCCGGAAGTGGAAGTACTTGATGTCTCTGAGTAGGTTTATGATGAATACCTGGGAGAGACGGAAGGCGTTAGGGTTCACTGGAGGCCTCAGAGCTATCCCAGCACAAAGCAGAACTCATCTTCCTCAAGGAATGGCAAACTCTCCGTGTTTTCCCTCATGTTCTCCATGGGCAGGGAATGTAAGGCTTCCATTCTATGTCTGAAATGCTGTCTTGTTTGTTCTCTTCCTGACACTCCTGGACTCCCAATCCAGACTTGGGGCTCATCCGTCTGTGCCAGTGTTACTGAGCCTCTTCATAATAAAGCTGGGTGTACAATACAGACCAGGGGAAGGCAAACCAGTGCCTGTGTAGATGGCATAAGTACTACTGCATTTTAAAAAACTTGGAAAAACAATTGTCCTCGAAGCCAAATTAGCCTACGAAAGGATGCACCCTTCAGCAATGGGGCTGGCCAGCCAGGGCAGTGAGGAAGGAGAAAAGCCGAAGGGGTAGCCTATGCAAGCGCCAGTCTTGCCTCTGCTTCTCCTCTGTCAGGTACACCTGGGATACGTGGCTCTCCTTGAATGTGCAGCACTCCTGTGGGACTAGACATGTTAAGCAGAATGCACTGAACAGTCTAATCGCTATTCCCATTAAGCAACCTCCTGAGGCTCTGGTTCCCAAACAACTTCACAGATGGAGAAAGTGTGATGCTCAGACCAGCATGGTGAGCCTCTGCTTTTCCTGCTGGTTATATCCAACTTTGTAAGTGAAAAAACAGACCACCTGGTTTCCTATATTAGTCTCTGGGCCCGTCATTGGTATAGGTCACTATTTCAGGGGCCAGGCAACCTTGCACGAGTGATGAGACTGAGTATCAGAACTACAAAGCTGAGGCTTGGACCTGATCACGATGAATTCTTCAAATTTGATTTTGTAGGGATCAGCCTCGTAGGCTGGTTGGCCTTCTTGGGTGATACTCCTCAGTCCCTTTTCTATTAGAAGCATCCACACTCACTTGAATAAATTATTTCCCTCATTTAAAGATATGTGACAGGAAAACGAAAGAGCCAGGAAGGACGAGACTTACCAAAGACTGAAACACCAACAGGCCGTATTTTTCTGTGTTATCATCCAAAATGACGAAGAGCGTGTCTAAGATGTCCTGCAGAAACTGCAAGAGCACACGTGTCAGAGGGCTCTGCTCTCATGACCTGGTACACACAGTCAGATTTCCATGCACCAACGAATTTACCCTCCAACAAAGTCAAAGATCTGAGACCTGAAATCACCACTTTAAAATAACATAGTGCCATTTTCACCCAGCTGAGGGGTAACTAAGTGGACTTCGGGGTTTGCTTATAGCCCAAAGAAACATAGAGAGGCTCTTTCTGTTGTGTAAGTGCTAAACTTCTAAGGAAAGAGCAATGGTCTATAAAACTAGGAACACCCATATAGGACAGCAGTTTTAAAACCAAGACAGTCTAAGTGATTCTGATGCCAAATTTATATTGAGAAAAAGAGCTCAGAAAGTTCAGCAGTCCTTTGGCTCTCTACTGTGGCCTGACTCTATAGAAGACATTTGGATGAGGATATGCCAACCTAGGCCTTACCCAGAGAAAATATGTTCTAATCTAGAAATTAAGTGTCCCAGGAGAAGGGAGAATGCAGCTGATAAGGGGTGTCAATGAGAGTAAACAATCTGGGCACACTGTTTTTTGGGTTGTTATTCTTTGTTTTTTAGAGCACATGCATTTTTCTAAGATACAAAAACCAATGGAGAGAACAAATACTTTTGGATGCTAGTAGTCTTTAAAAAGCATACCTAACATTCTGTTGGTCAAAACACAATTTACTAATACAATGATTACCATTTATTTTGAAACCACACAAGGCGGGAGATGTGGACAGGGCTGCGGATGGGCAGGACTGGCTATGGGTTGACGCCCGCTGGTGCGAGGTGATGGGTGCACGTAGGGCTCTTTATACTGTTCTACCTACTTTTGTGTAGGTTTGAAATTTTCCGGCAAACACTAAAAACATCTTTTACAATGTTAATTTACCTCTTCTTCTGGCTGACTTGAGACAAATTATTGATGCTAAAACTAGATCTGCTGGTAGAATGTCCTCTTGTTAGAAATATGACTCATTTTAAAAAGATCACAGACTTTTCTAATACATCGTCTGGTTACTAGATATTTTTAATAAGTTCAGAAGGAAAAAATGCCCTGAATATGAATTTAAGTTTTAAAAACTAGTATTGGCTTGTTTGTTAGGATCTTTCTAAAATTTATACTCTGGTCAATTAAGTAAAACAAAGTTCATACATGACTTCAAAAAGTGCACAGAAGTGCACAGACTTTAAAACTGTTCCTGACTTGGAAACACCATGTTGTATATTAATGGGGTCGCTGGAGCTGTGAAAGTAAAGTATAGACAGTGCATTGCTAACTGATTCAATACTCGCAACACAGAGCTAAGAATGCTCAGGAGGGACAAGTGTTCTTCAGATTTTGTCTCTAGCCTACATTCCCTGGAGCTCCTGCTGATCGCCAAAAGCACCTCCATTTTCCTCAGTGGAGTTCAATCCTTTCCGCAGAATCCGCCTGCAGGGCTTTCACCAGCAGGAAGTACCTGGGGGTTTCTTGAGCTAAAACCAGGGGAGCCAGCACTCTACGGGAGTGTGAAGCAGCCCTGCAGAAGACAGCTGGGGACTGGCAGTATTGCTGTCAGCCTGCTCAGGCCGTCAGATGGAAAATGTTACAAAAGGTACTTGGGGAAAGCAGGGGAAGCAAGGAGTAAGGAAGTTTCCCTAGTGCGGACTCTAAGTGAGAGACTGGGCATAATCAGCAGCTGCAGGTCAGTGGAGCGGATTTTGAATTTTACTAGATACTCAAGAATAGAGCCAGGAAGTCATCAGGCTGGGTGTGTGGTGAGAGGGTCACAAAGTAAGGAAGACGAGAAAGACCCTAAGAAAGGAAAGGAGACCTAAAGGAATGCTGGCAGCACAAGCACGGGGACTGTTTCTGAGGGGCTGCCATGCTACTACCTTTCAACTGTCATTCTGCTTTCTAGAAAGAAAAGCAAGTCAAAACACAGAGTTTAAATGTAGTTTCTAAAAGATAATAAACCGGATGGTATAACTACTTTTAGAGAAGACACTAACTTTAAAAAAACCATAATCCTTCTCATCTAATTATACATTTCGAGAAATGGTCTCAGAGACGTACTAGCAGAACCTGGGGGCAGGGAGGCCTTCTGCCCAGATGCCTGCTTAGGCAGCACGTGTGAATTGTGGGAAGCCATACCTTAACAATTTCCTCTCCACTGACATGCCGCAGCCGCCCTAGGATGTCCATGATCCTGTCTGGGAAGGCCTTCCATTTCAGCAGAGCAAGGAGGTCCACTAGAAAGCAAGCCGAGAGGATGTTGAACCCTGGCTATGCCAAGGACAAGCAAAGCCCAGACTCTGCCAGCCACGGGCAGGTGGGATCTGGAGGAACAGAAACAGCTGCATGACTGCAGCCCCTCCGGCGCTGAGATCAAGGCCAAAGACACACCTGTGAACTCCGCATGTGGACCCTGGAGCGGCTAAGACCATGGGAAACCTCACAGGCTGCTACTGCCGAGTGGTTCCTGCAGCTTCAGATGCAGGGATTTCCCTCACCGGGGCACGGCAGCCATAATTTCTGTCTCCCTTAACGCACACCGGCCACCGAGGACAGGGAGGGCACCGCCCCGCAGGCGCTATCACCTACCGTTCTGGGTGAGCTTGGTGGAGGAGAGCTGCGTGGAGATGAAGAAAGACTCTTTGGTGCTGCGCTGAAAGATGAGGCTGGAGGGGATGTTAGGGCAGCCATTGTAGTCCTCTTTGCAGCAGGGCAGGCCCAGATACAGAGCATGGTTGTTAAACGTGCTATTTTCATCGCACTGCAGGCAAAAAATAGAGAACACGGTATTTCCTGAACCATTCCATGTGTAAAAATCAAATCCTAGGAGATTTCTGGTTGATGTCTGTGGTCCATCCAGAAACTCCCCAGAATGGCTGACACACCTTTTAAAGAGAACATGTCCGGGCACGTGGCCTCCACCTGGTATGCAAGCAACGCTGTGACAGCCGACAGACCATGATCTCAAATAGCAGGTCTTCAAATACACTAGCCAAGGCCATGATGGCACAGAAGGGTAGTAACGGTTTTCCATTACCAGTGGGGAGAGCGGTGGGAAACAAGGGGCCTATGGGCGCTGCTTGTGGGAGGGAGGCTGCCGTGCGTAGAAGACAAAAGCCTGCCCACCGCTGTCCTGCTGCCGCCCACCTGCACACCGCCCGGAATCTGGGGAGCCAGCTAACTGAGAGCCATGTGTGAGACTGGCCTCAGGGAGTGAGGGCTGAGGTGACAGAGAGCCAGGCCCTATACCTTGTACACATAGAGTTCGTGGATGTCATCCGAGAGAGTGGTGCCGTCGTCCCGCATCAGGGGGGAGAATGCAAAGCCAAAGAGCTTCTTTTCCCCTTTGTCCTTTGCTGTAATCAGAGCAAAGTGTTAGGTGCTTTTGTCCCGTTTTGCTTTTTAAATTTAAAAGTTCCCCTTTGCTTACCACCTATGCTCTTTACTTCGTTGTCCCTTGCTTTCATTAATTATCAGCCCAACTGCAGGAATGAGAAAAGTGCTGGACTGCGTTTCTGCTTATATCCTAAAAGACATGGGCTATTTAGGCCCAGAAAGAAACGAGACTGCTGGTCTGGATAAACCAGTGGCTTTCTAAGAGCGGTGTGATGCAGCCACGGTAATGCCCAAAGGGTAATGATACTGGCAACTACCCAGTGTCCAGGTCAGACACTGAGAAGAACCAAGCCCAAGCCCATGGTTTTAAATCACTGTCCAAAGAACAGTCTCTGGTGACATCTCATATCTGAAATGACCATTTCTTCTTAGCCTCTAATTTTCTTGCCCCAATAGTAAGGACCCTCGCAATTCCATTCCAGAGAGAAGTTATAATCATATCCTTAAAGGAACGTGGAGAGAAGTCTCGCTCACTGGAACAATGTCTGAACTCGAAGCGCAGGTGGGAGCCACGGAATCGGTCGATGGGGATGGGCAGTTTAATAATTTCTCCCCAGCGAGGACTATTACTGTGGTAGAGGACGAACGAGTGGTAGGAACTCCTGTTTGGCTCTCCTGAACCCAAGCTGATGCAATCCTGGAAGAGAGGAACAAAATAAGGTGTCATCTTCCTGAAAGGAGCCTCCCGATTTCTCTGTCACTAGGGCACTTTCTCCTTTGTGCAGGTCTCATTTCCTTGCACAAGGAGAAATCTATAAGATGAGAAACTCCATTTGGCTTAAACTCAATACTTTGGGAAACAACGGTGTTGACGGTGTAAGGACTCAGCAGTCCCAGTGTTCCTCGTCTTCCTGGGGACAGAGGTAGCTGTTGCACACACGGCGCGATAGACTGGAAGGTAGTGGGCTGTGCATCAGAACCAGGGAGGCGGGAAACGGTGGGGTGGACTCCCCGGGAGAGGTCAGCTGTACGTGGCACACTGCCCAATCAGGAAAATAAGGAAACCAGAAAGGAGAGCGTGTTTCTTAACTGTCCTCAGCCCAGTGTCACACTGGCATTATAGGGCGTCATCAGCTGGCTGTCCAAGGTAGAGCGGGTTTAACCTGACCCCTGTTCCCACACACTGCTATGATGATGCAGCCCTGGGGCTGCCGCGCCCCTTGCCTGGAGGACGGGCAGCTGCACAGGTACATGCAGAAGCAGCTCCCTGGCTGCACAGGGGCGGTGTGAACACGGGCAGCTCTGCTGACCTTGGTATGACATCCGTGCAAACTGTGGACATGCCTAAGTCCTTGACGTGGGTTTTCAAAATGACAAATCATTGTTTGACCACCATTTTCAACACTCTCCTCTAATTCTTCTTGGCTCTGGAAGATGGTTTTGGCTAATTTTACCTCCTTCTTCTGTAAAATGTGGATGATCATCCTTGTCCTGACTACCTCGCAAGGCTGCTGCCAATATACATAAATGAGGTCTGGAGGAGACTGATTTGCCATCTACCAAGTGCTCTGCAAATGGTGCCTTGTGACTGCCAGGGACTTCGCTGTGATGTGACTGAGGGAAAACTGACACCGACAACAGTAAAACAGCACCCCAGGTCTTTGCTTTCAATGAACCCTGTGGCGCACTGGCTGGCAGTCATCTTTCAGGGCTTGAGCCTGTCACTCCACGTCACATGACATGGTATCAGCAAGTGAGTACCTAAGTCCCCCCTTGACCAAAGAGCAAATGCAACTTTCCTGTATTAGCTCAAGGAATGAAAAGAACAGGACCTAATAACAGGTACCAAAAGGAGCCAGCTCGATGCTGGGCAGAACGGCAGGAGTAACAGGGGGCACAGAACTAGAGGAAACAGGTCTAAATTGGAGCAGGAACACGTCGGGTCAGACACTAGGAAGAATTTCTACAAAGGCCGTTGACACTGGAAGGCACTGTCAAAGCATGCCTGGGGTTTCTTTGACAAAGGAAGAGGCAGAGGAGAACACACACGGGGTGACTGAGTTCAGCTCTGCCCAAGGAGAATGCGTCTCTGGACCACGTCCACAAAAGTAGTAGGATTACTTCAGGATTAGCCTCCATTCCAAACTGGCTGGAAAGCCTTACCTTCAAGATTTCTCCATCTGCATAAAGCACATACATGGTCACTTCAATATTCTTTTGTACACTTTTTCCCCCTCTCTCGAAATCCCCTTTCTCCAGGGTTAGGTACAGGTCATTGCGGATATCGCCTGTGGGGAAAGAAACGCCATGTCTCCATGACCACGGAAGCCACATCATCCCATTTGCATGGAGGACCAGGCTAGTGATTGGAGCCTCCAGGGTTCGGCGGGGGGGGGGCGGGGGGGGGCGCGCACAGGGCATTCCAAGCTCGGTTAATAACGAGGGACACCCTGCCAGTGTCAGTGGAGCAGCGCTCAGCTTGCTCAGCCACGTGCTCTTGGAGTTGGGACTCCCGAAGGGTCTACCGCAACTTGCACACAGCGGAAGGGGCAGGGCAGAGGGTCCTCTCTCAGAGTGCAGGGGGCTGCTCAGGCTTTGTCCCCACCAGGAGGAGGTGCGATCTCTGCCTCCCACAGAGTAATCCCTCAACTAATCCCTCCTTTCCCTAAAAAAAGAAGTTTCCTTTTTCTTTTATAGGTTTTCTTTTTGCAGCCCTTAACCCTTCTGAGTCTGACTGAAGGCTAGACTACTTTTTCCTCCTGGAGGCCTAGCCCCAAATCCCATTCCCGGTGGGAGTACTGGGCAGAGGTCACTGGACTTCAGTCAGGCCTGCTTTTTGTTCAAGTGCTCTGGGAGCAGGTGACACCCCTCCAGAAGCACAAGTGCTAAAGTGCTGGTGGGAGAGGCCAGCGGGCTCTCACTGCTCCCGTGTGCTGTCTCCAGCCCACGTTGTGTCCTGCTGCTTGAGACAGGCAGGAGCGGCTCATGCTGCCCCTCCGAAATGACCGCTGTCACATCTGCCTTTCTACAGGGAACGGGACTGTCTGTTCCTGTATGAGAGGAGCTTATTAAGGCTGCTCTAAGCTTCCAAATCTGCAACATGGTGAGTTTTAGTCACGCTCTAAAGAGGGGCTTTTGACTCCCCAAAAAACATAGTAAAGACTGGGGTGGCAGGGGATGTTCCAGGGAAGAAAATAGCAGGAAAAAAAATCACAAAAACAAAACAAAAAAAACCCTGGGTAAGGTCAAAGTGAAGACTTATTAGCGGCCTGTAGAAATCAACTGAGAGATGATGAACAATTAACTTGTAAAGCAAGCCAACTCAGAAGCTGGACATCCTTCTTACTTCATTTCTTAGAAACACCAGCACATCTAAATATACTCATCACCTGGAATCACAGTGACACAAACAGGTTTTGGTTTTGGTTGGCAACTGAGCTTTCTGGTTTGGTCAGACACACAACGCTGACTGACAGCCTCTTTTCTACTGTGAAGTATCTGAGATTCTCTTATGCACGACACAGCAAGAGATCAGCGCTGGCACAGATCTGGGGCTTTTGAGGTCTTCATGACCAGCCCTTCTGTTCTTCAGGTTGCCTTCCTGTCCTAAGGGTGCAATCACGGTTATCTGGTCGCATAATGGAGTTCTCAAAATACTGTAGCTCAAGCGAGGAAGAGCAACCTGTGAGAAGGAATGAACTGTTCTTTGACAGCTGAGACCCTTCCCTGTGTGAAAGCCACCTTGTTCCCCAAAGAGCCCTGAGGCTGCTGCACAGAGAAGAGGAAAATGCACTCTGAAAATCACACACAAGTGCGACTGCGGAGTAGGTGGGGTGGCTTTGAGGATGTCTGCCCTGGCTGTCCGCACAGACTCGTCTCTTGAGCTGAGTAGAGCCTCTACTTTAAATTCTGATGAATTTGAAACTGTAATGTCTCCACTGGATGTCCCAGCTTGCGCCCTCCTGGCACATCATTGAAAGAGCACTCAGGTGTGCAGGAGGGGTGACGAAGGCAAGAAGGAGAGGGAGGGAAACTCAAATTCATTAGCTTGTTATTGTCAGGACAGAGAAGCTCGATAAAATCAGTCCTGAAAGTAAAATTCAAAATTAACTGGGAACTAGACTTGGTTCAGAGCAGTGGGCACACAATAGGATATATAGATGATATATTATAGAATTATATTCCTGAAACCTATATAATTTTATTAACCAATGTCATATCAATAAATACAATAAAAAAGAAAAAATTAACTGGGAACTTCACTATGGGTCATTGCTATTATAATGGGATGAATCAAAGCTGGTTCCACCTTTAATTTTTAACAACTGAAACAGACATCTCACGGCCTTCTTCTGATAAAAATCCTTTTAGTTACACATTAATCTTTTACGTTAAGCTCCCTCCTAATTCTCCTGGAACTTGGAGAAAACCTAAGAACAAGCCAATGTGAAAATAATTATTCAATTTCTAGGCTAAGTTGGTAAAAAAGTGAACAGCCTAGAGAATTTTAATGTCTGACTTTGAAAGCAGATGTTGCCTATCAGCAGTAGTATTCTAGATCGTACAAATTTTTTTTAATTTCTGTGGCTCTATACACAAGTTAACCATGTGGTAATAAATGAATCCTTCCAATGAAACATTTCAAACTTCCTAGCCATGTATGATACAGAATACTAACAAAAACTGGGCGTTGTCTTGGAAACTGATGATGACAGAACTTGGTTTGGGTTGGCTTTATAGGGTGAGCTCATGGTTTCTGGGCAGCTCCTTAAGGGCATCTTAAATTAAAATGCCAATTTCAAGTGGAAGGACAGAGCTATATATTCCTACAGTTTTCATTCTTTAAACATTTTCTAAACAGAATGCCTCTGGTGGTCATCTCGCTTAGAAAATTTGTTGATGTAAGTAACTGTACCCTCTGAGTTGGATGAAGTCGTTTGATTCCATTAGACCTTTGGCTGCTCTTTAGTTGGAGAACTGACCTGCCTAGACCAGGGCTGTTCTCAATCAGAACAGGAACTAGGCTGCCTGATGGGCTGCAATTTTGCAAATTATTGCCTCAATTTCAAGTATGGCACTTCATGAATGTTAATGTTGCCAAGCCTTCTTGTCAAAAGCTCTCTGGGGGATCTTTTACATTAAGCGCCCTGCTAATTCTCCTGGAACTTGGAGAAAACCTAAGAACAAGCCAATGTGAAAAGCTCCAGGACTGCCTTACAGGTAGTCCCCCAAAGCTCCCCGCTCTTCAGCTGTCCCTTGTGCAAGCAACACGTTCACACAGCCCACCAGTGGGATCATGCTTTTGGATTAAGGTACTATCTCTAGGAGGCTCCTCTAAACTTTAGCACCAACTACCCAGAGAGAGATGAAGACAGGATTACAAAGAGGATGAGAAAGAGAAGGCCTACACAGTGGTTCCTGAGGTTAGACTGTATTTGGATCACCTAGGGAGCTTGTTAAAATATTTCTAGCATCCATCCCATGAGAGTTCAGTGGGGCTTGGGTACATATGTTAAAAAAAAGTGAGGTGATTCTAATGCTCTCCAGGGTTTACCACCAGGAGACAAGAACCGTGGTGGGGGGCAGGCTGCTGGGAAGATGCTGATGAAGTCTGCTGTGGGTGGGGACTGGGTGGCTCTTACGCAGCATGGAGGAACCCTGGGCTATAAAAGGGGAGGCTTTTCTGTGGGAAGTGGGAGGAGGTATTGTTGAGGGCGTCCCTGCCTCTCGATGTTACGTGTCTTCTGCTTCCTAAGTTCGGCAGAGCATCCAACATCAGCGACGCCTTACGTCTCTGAGTGCTTAGTGCTCGGTTAACATGCAAGAGCTTCTTGAGCGGAAAGAGGAAAGAACAAGACTGATTTTGTAAAAGGCCGCAGAATAAACAGTCTTTGTCCTTTCAGTTTCATGCAGTAGCCAATGCCAGCTGTTGGTATATAGAGCTGCATGTCAGGGAACTAGGGAGTTAAGAGTAGGCAGAGGTTGGCATATATTTTTTTCTATAAGAGGCCATATAGTAAATATTTTAGGCTTTATGGGTCCCATAGGTCTCTGTCACATGTCCTTTGTTTCCAGAGCCCTTTTAAAATGTGAAAAAAAATTCTTAGCTGGCAGGTAGTACAAAAACAGGCTATTGGCCTGTGGGCTATAGTTTGTTGATACCTGGCTTGATGTGTTTATGTGCCAACAGTTTCGCTACACTGCAACTGCACACACAAAAATCCAGCCCTGGGCGATGTGGCTCAGTTGGTTGGAGCATCATCCTGCAAACTGAAAGGTCGCCAGTTTGATTCCCAGGCAGGGCCTATGCTGGCTCGTGAGTATGGTCCCTGGTGGAGATGTGTATGGGAGGCGACTGATTAATGTTTTTCTCTCACATTGATGTTTCTCTCCCTCTCCCTTTCTTCTCCTCTCTTTAAGGTCAATAAGCATATCCTTGGGTGAAGATTTAAAAAAAAAAAAAATCCAGATTCCTGTAAGTCTACACAAACAGCTGCAGGAAGGAGCCAGGTAACAAGCCTGAGGCCATCCTATTATGTCAGGGATTGGCCTGAAACATTCTGGGGTCCTTATGGAGTGAGGGGCCTTAGATGAAACAGTGCTTTTTAGCTACCAGAACCTTCGGGGCTGGGGAGCACTCTGACAGGGCTGCATCCAACCGGGACAGAGAACTGCCAGCCTCAGTGGCCGGGTCTGACCCTCTGAAGACCTGCATCCTCGTCTGACTCAGGAGAAACAGAGCTCACAGCATGTTTGCCGGCCTCTCTGGGGGCAGGCTCCGCACAGGTTACAGAGTCTCTGAGGTCCAGCTCGGGCACTGGGGCACGTCAGTCACAAGCTCTTCGCGGACACTCTGGCCTATGTAGTGTTTCGGAGCTACGCCGACCCGGCCTACGCAGAATACCATCCTAGGAAAAACACTCCAGCATGGCTCACACACGGATGGCCACTCGGTTGTGCGTACATTCTTTATTATATTCACGTTCCTTATGTATGAAGTATACCACACATGAGGAGACTTTGGGTTCAAGTCTAATTGTTTTAATACTGTATTGCACTTACACCTTGTCTACTTCTGTATAGGGTTGGGGGTGGGGCTGCTGTGATAGTGTTTTCTTTCCTGTAAGAACATGTATTTATTATAAAGCTAGAACTTTCTCCCAGCAGTCACAGCAGCCATCTTGTGAGGCGGTGCCAATTCTATCTCTTGGCAGAATGGGAATGTAGTCTCTAGACAGCATTCATGGAGGTGTAGAGACAGTAAAAACCATTCAGTTTGGACAGTTCCAGGCATATAACCAATGTTTTACTTTGTAAAAGTTCTTATTTTGAGGAAGAGACTAAAACAAAAACAAAAACAAAAAAGGATGAAGACTCTGGGGAGGACTTCTTGACAGTCCCAGGAAAGATGGGTTCTCTACTCTTCTAACCGTGTCTTCAGTGTCACACGTCTACTGGTTTCCATTGTTACAAGGTCAGTGACGTGCCCTGCCCTAACAGGGTGAAAGGAACAGGCACGGGGACCTCACTATAGTTGGTTATTCTTTTCATGGGCTGACGATGTGATGACCTTCCAGCCTGTTGTGGGGCCAGATGTGATAAATCCCAAACCATCCCCTAGATACACTGTCAAGTTCTCCTCGACACTCACACGGCCACAGCCTGATGAATCTCCTGCAGTAAACGCTTCCATCACTCCCCTCCAGGAGAGCTTCCTCTCAAAAATCATGTCTGTGCGCTTGCCCTTTGTCTAAGATGAGTCCAGCAGAGCTGAAAAGAGAAGCTATCTGCCTTTCTGATTCTTTGTAGCTTGGAATAAGCCTTCTCATGTTCTTTTCAATGGGAGTAGCTGATCTGTCTCATAAAAAGCTTTCCCTGTAGCGCTGGCCAGGTGGCTCGGTTGGAGAGAAGTCCCGTACAGCAGAAAAGCTGCAGGTTCTATTCCTGGTCAGGGCACGGGACTAGGTTGCAGGCTCGCCCCCCCCCCCAGTCGGGGCACATATGGGAGGCAACCAATTGATGTTTCTCTCCCTCCTCCCCCTTCTTCTCTTTCTAGAATCAATAATATACCCTCAGGTGAGCATAAAACAAAACAAAACAAAAAAAACCTTGCCCTGTAACTGTGCACCCAAGGCTTGTTGAGGATTTCTAAACATCCCAACATGTCCTTTGCTTCCTCGGATCTTAATAATCACCCAAAGTAACAGTCTTCTAGGTTGGGCTGGTATCTTCTCTTCTTATGACTTGTCAGTTACCCCAAAAGGTGAGGCTGATGAGGGATTAATAATGTACATGACACCCCACCCCAGTATTGCAACATTCCATGAAACAAATGAAGATGGAAACAAGGCAGGCAAAAAGCAAACAGGACACACAAAAGCAGAAACTTACACCCAACTATCTTCATCTCTGCACCAGAAAGAAAGGGGCGAGAATGAGGGGACAGCACAGAGAGAAACAAGAACAATTAAGACAAACAGGAAAAGAGAATAAAACATCACTTGCAGGTCGGCAATGAACATGCACTTTTTACCAGGGGTCAAAGCAAAGGACAGAGTGTATTTCCGAGCATAAGGGCAAGACTCAGAGGGCCCGAGAGGGACAGCATGCCTGTGTCACTGCCTGCTGCTGGTCAGGGTCAGGGCGATCCAGAGGGGAACAGTACTTGTGCCAGGTCTCATTCAGGGAAGGGCAAAGCATTTCTAAGGCGGAGCACCCACTAGGGCATGGTTCTCAAAGGGGGGCCCAAACTGGCAGCATCACCATCACTTGAGAGCTTGTGAGAAATGCAACTTATCAGGCTCCACTCCAGTCCTCCTGTATCAGACACTTGGGGTGGGCCCAGCAATCTGTGTTTCTCCAAGCTCTCCAGGGGATCCTGATACATACTGAAGTTAGAGAAATCTGCTTTACACGAACTTAGTGAATAGTTAGAACATATTAAATCAAAGGGCAGATTTCTTCTGGCAAGACAGAAAACCACTTAATAACAAACATGGTCCATATCACGGTAAATGACAACCTTAAAAATTCAAGGCTTTGGAAACAAGTTAAAGTGTTATAATCCCCACAGAGCCACGACAGCACTCTGCACTGCTGCTGACTCCAGGGAGCGCACCCTCCAGGAACGCTAAGGGTCAGGGAGGGCTGTCGGAGGCGGTGGCACGTCCCTGCTGGCTCAGACGCGGTCTGGAAAAGGTGCAGCCTTTTCTCGAGCAGATTTTACATCGTCCCTTTCAGTGTACAGCCTTTCAGCCAACAGCTTTTTTAAAGGTGTTTTAGGGGGCTAATTCTGACAAGTGAATGACTGGGAACAGCGTTAGCATCCACTTGTTCACCGGGACACCCGTCCTGCTCCCATCCTGCCCTGCCTGTGCTCTTGAACAAAGTCTAGGGAGGGAGCAAATGTGCGCTCCAGAGTTATTAGCTTTTGTACTGAACTAAAACCAATTTGGAAGGAAGGAGAAAGTACCACAGAAATGTGACAAACCAACAACAGGCTGTAAGTTTCCAATTTTGGCTTAAGTCCCCATATCTATTTGTTCTATAATCTAGAAGCCAGGGCCTCAGCTATGGCAGGCGGCAGGACATCTCCTGCTCACGGCAGTCACGTGGTGTGTATAGGCACACCCACGGAAAGCAAGCGGAGACCGTTAGGAAGACCTCTTCTGGAATGGTCTGTTGGTGCTGGTGCGGCCAGAGCCTGTTTGCGCTCCAGCCGCACAGTTCCAGTCCCATAACGCAGAGCTGTAAGCTTTCCAAATGAGCATCTGCCAAATGCTGGGTAGTTTTAAAATAAGAACCACAGTTTATGAGTAATTCTAATTTTTACATTTACTCTAATTTTTCAGACTAAAGTGTTGAAATGCTGACAGTTACTGACATAATTCATTTTCTTGTTCATTTCCCACATATCCGTGTGTCAAGAGGCAGCTGCAACTTCTTGTGACATGGTCACCCCAGCACTGTGAGGGCTGAGAGACTGCTGCAGCCCAGGAATGAAACCCCCAGCTGAAGGGCGGGCCAGCTGCAGGCGGACAGGTAGCCAGGGCTTGGAAGTCTCACGAAAGAACTTTTTACCGGAGTCACGTTTCCCCAAGACAGGGCGGCAGCAATGTAAAACACTCCATGCTTTCCTGCTGCTGCAGCGGGACCTGCAGGCCAGCCCTGTCCCACCCTGATGGCACTCCCACTCTGATGACATCTTGGAGTGCATTAAGGGGGGCGGCGGGCAGTTGTAAGCTCACAACTCTGGGAGTGGCCATCTGTGCAAAAAGATCCTCCCTCAAGGGAGGAGGCCAGAGGCGGAGACAGGTTATACACAAAGGACTGCTTTCTGCCTGTGAACCATCCCTACTTCCAGCTGGGGATTAAATAGGGGATTTAATCCCCTATTAAATATCATGGGGTTTCCTCTCCTTATCTGTTCCATGTCCCCAGGCAGTAGCTGGAGAGAAACAATAAGGCCTGCAAGAACAAAAGCATTTCCGTCCTTAGCCCCACACTTCCACCCTGTATTGTAGTGCTAGACAAGACAGGCAGAGCACTCAGCACTCGAAGGCACGAACACAGAAAGCAGCGTTCCCACAGCCCCAGCTGGGACCTCCTGGGATCGCTAGGGTCTCGGCCTCATGGGCCAATCACACGACGACCCATCCCTTAGCTGTCCGGAAGGGATGCCCCCTTCACCTCAGCCTGCCTCACCACTGTCCGATACAACGGGTCCCCATGGTGACGTCTAGCATACCTACAAGTCCCTTATAAGCCTGTGTGCCAACAATGCAGAGAGGCAGGGCTCACCACAAAAAGTTCTCCTTCCACAGATGGAGTTCAGACAATGGCACTTTTGAAATCAAAGCTTGCTTAAAAACCATTTTTGACTGAAGCTGGTTCCTTTCTAGCCTCTGTTCACTTTGTTTTAATTCTATGACTGTGTGAAGGCTGATAGGAAGGAAATGTCCAAATCTTAGACAAACACGTTCTTAAAAGAAAGGAGAGGCTTTAAATACATCTCTTAGAATACATGACTCAACCTAATGAACCTTGGTATCTAATTACAATAGATCACCAGATAAATCCGGGCAACCACCTACTCTTTCTTCCATGACGTGCTGCCAAGAAGCCAGAGACTATGCCTGGGCTCCTCTCTCCCAATAACCAGGGCCACAGATGACCGAGGAATGGCGTCAGGACAGGACGGGAGAGCATCCTGTGGAGGGTGTCGCACCAGCGGCAGCCAGACAGGGGCCTTTCGTAAGCGTGAAATCTCCTTAGCATTTAGCAATACACATGGGATTCACTGTGTGGCCCAGGTTTCCCATCCAAAAGACCCTCCTGCTGCGCACGAGCAGAAGATGAAGGCTGCTCACAGCAGCCTGCTCTGCCTGCACAGTGTCTATGGAGAGGTATCGAAGGCAACAGAAAACATGTCTAGGCCTAGTGTGGGGAGGTGGGAGGCAGCTGGGAGCCATCACGTGGGCCTTCTCCATGCTCCCCCTTGGCATGTGCTGGAAACATCTACTACAGAAAATTGAGAGCACCATGGAGAGCTCCGAATAGGTGAAATTCACAGCGGTCACAATCAGTTCAGTCCAGTCTGGCCTGGTCCTTCTGCACAAAAGCAAACAAGCTTCTGGCAGATCGTTAAAATGCAGTGCAAAGGGTAGATTCATAACTCCTGGAATCTGTCCAGGGAGCCAGCCATTTGTCTGTCCTGATTTCCCTCCCCTTGTTTGCCTCTCCTCTGCTTATTAGGCTGCCTGCCTCCCATCTAAGACCCCGCTCCACCTTCCCTCTCTCCCCACAGCCCCCGTGGCTCTGGTGCCTGTTTGGACCCGCCTCTCCCGCACTGCCTGCACCTGCCTGACTAGGGAACATAAACCTGGGACTGACCTGCTGGACTCACACTGGAGGATCAGTGTATTCCCCCTTTCTGCCCTGGCTCGCCATCGGGCACCAGACAAGGCAGGTGAGACGGTTCCTGAGCAACTGACCAGGTCATACAATTCACAATGCCTAATTGATACCATCTGCCTGATCTAGTTTTCTAACATGTTAAAATGCATCTGCCATTCCTACATGAAGTGGGATTCATCAACACTACAGGCACATATTCTGGTATATTCTTCCCCTTAAAGAGGAAGTTCTTGTGAGCCAATTCTCTTCGAAGGCCTGTGATGCAAGAGGAGTGTAAAAAGGCCCCCTCATGAAGTTCCATGGTGGTCCCCACCACCCAGACTCCACGGAGACAACAAAGCCTGCTTCTGGATTGTCAGGCTGCACTGGTGAGTGTGACATGGGGGCTTCTGGAAAAGAACAAACACCAACAAGGGCCGAAGGGGCCGCTAGCTGCGGACTGCAGTCAGTAACCTGACTTGGGGTGCAGAGGCTTGTCCTGGCTGCAGGGCTCCTCCCCAGCCTGGTTTACCAACTGCTCACGAGACAGGCGCTGGACTCCATCCCCCTCACCTTCTCCCACCCCAGCCCCCAGAGGTTCTACCTACCCGGCATGATGACATCAGGAAATCCCAGTTTTCTTGTAATCGCCAATCCCCTATTAAATATCATGGGGTTTTCTCTCCTTATCTGTTCCATGTCCCCACGCAGAAGCTGGAGAGAAATGATGAGGCCTGCAAGAACAAAAGCATTTCCTTCCTTAGTCCCACACTTCCACCCTGTATTGTAGTGCTAGACAAGACAGGCAGAGTCTCATTGTCTCGAAAGGAAAAGGTGAAAAAAGCTTAGCATTTTTCTTGAAAAAACTATTGATTCAAAAAATACACACTATTCTCAAGAAATATTCTAGGAAGCTAAAGAAATTTAAGTCAGGATGACCTCAATAACCCAGAGAACTAGTCTATAAACACAGGCTGAGGTCTGGGAGACTGAGTTGCCTTTCCCTCTGTTACCCAGCATTCAGCCCAGGACCTGGCTGGGCCCTACTGAATACTGAATGGGAGGGATGAGCTACGTAAGCTGCACATGGAGAGAGACCCAGAGAAGCCTATAGAAAATACGGCAGTCCAGAAACAGGTGTGACCAGAGAAGACCTTGTATCAGGGTGTCCCGCCAGCTGGAAATAAGTGAGCCAAGAGGCACTGTGCTTCATTCCGTGAGTACGCCGAAGCGCGGGCGGCAGTGTGTTCGGCCAACCTGGCAAGGGCTCGTAAAGGGAGCAGCCAGCAGACGCCACGTTCTTCCCACAGGGAACCAGCGTGCCCTGTGAGGGAAGGAAGGGGTGTTTTGTGACACCAAGTGAGCCTGGTCTCAGACTCTGAGTTTCAGACTCTCCAGATGATCTCAGGTAAGCTGGCTTCTGGCTCATTATTTGTACCCTAGGAGCTCTGCACAAAGTAAGACTCTCCTGGACACTGCCCCCTCCCTTGCCCCCGAGGGGCCCCATGGCAGCCACTGGCCAGAAGGCTGTGAGGTCAAGCCTAGGTGGGATTAGGAAGTGCCTCCAAGGCTCTGCTGGCCTATGGGTCAGCAGGAAGCCACCTCATGGACAGAGAAACTGGTGAGCTGAGCCAAAAATGAACATCTTGAACTGGGAGAAGATGTTACAATGATTCCAACAATCAGAAGAGCCATAGCAAGAAGGAGGCAGTAACGAGCAAAGTTGCAGAATGAGAATGGGAAGAAGGAGAGGGATGGAGAAGAGTCACAGACACTAGGAATATGTGCTCTCACTGCTGGGCCAGGGGAGGAAATAGGTTCTACTATAGCCCAGCCCGAACCTCAAGAAGACCTCAGTGCTTCAGCTGAGCTCATGCTCCCCAAGAAACCCTGGGGTCACATATATGATGTGCCAGGGGTCATTAACACAGAGTCCATTAACACCGTGTCCTGAAATGCAGACATATGGTATTCAGTTGGCATTCTGGTCCAATAATCAGTATTTGGGATTTGGACCACCTTAAAGTAATTTTTTACAGCCTAATCACTTGGTAGATGCAATTCCAATTAGTTTATGAACCCAAAGGCTGGGGGCCAGAATCCAGCCATGGTGACCTCTGTGGAGGACAGAAGCCCCATAAGCCCAGATCATTTATGTGAGGTACTATGCACAGCTACCAAATGTCTTTCTCTGGGTGAGCAGGAATCCATAGACCTAAAGACAGTCTAACCTGAAGCAGACAGTTGAGGATGGGGCAGCTTCCAGAGTTTGAGACGGTGGCTGGATGGCAAAGGAAAAAGAATCAATGGGTGCACCCTTATCATTCTGTACTGGCAAATATTTACTCACACGCCCATGACTGCCTTTCATCTCATTTTCTGAGCAGCCGCACTGGGCAAGACATGCAAAGTGCAACTTGTGAGGGTGCAGACTGAAGGTGCTGGGAGAGATATCTAGCTTTCGAGCTACCCCAAGGCATCCCAAGTAGCTGTTCTCTACCATCAAACATAACAAATGAGAAGAAGAGGGCTCAGTTTCTGCAAGAGAGCAGGTGCAAAGGCACACAAAGAATGAAAGAAGCCACCAGCTGAGGCTACAAAAACTCCACCCCGCCTTGTAGGGGTTGGGGTCCTGGAACTTCTGGATCTCATTTCCAGTTCTGAAACCCTGGATGATGAAGGCACAGGCCGAATGATGCAAAGGTGCGGTCTTCAGGATGAAGAAGCCTATGTGAGTAACTCAGAAAAGCGCGGCACTCGCCCACTCAGTAGGCAAACAGTTCCTTTGCAACATCTACCAATCGCCCAGCTCTCAAGCCAAACAACTTGAAAGTAACTAGGTCTATACAATTTCTCCACTAATATGGTCCCTGGCACAAGAAAACTGGTTTATTAGTGAATTCCATCTCAGGTTAAAGACTATCCCATAAACAACTGGACAAATCGACAGTACTGACAATATTCCTGTGTGGAATAGTGGAGGGTCAGCAACTTTGCCCTGTTCCTCTCCACCTCCACCTTTCGTGGAAGAGCTACAATTCACACACAATTCAAAAAGCAGCAACTTATTTTTCCCTCTGGCTTCCCACAAGTGCATGGAGACCCCCTCTCACAGCGGCTGTCCTGACCAAGGCACTTGGAGGCCTGCAGTGCCCCCCGCACAGAACAAGAGCTGCTGTCGCACTGTGGGAACAGCCAGAGCCTGTGCGCTCTGGACGAAAGCCGTGGACACTGAAGCCGGTACAGCCTTTGCTCACTCTGGGAGGGAGACAGAAGTCAGCATCCTAACCTGGGGGGCGGGGGGGGGGGTGATGGAAAAACTGCTCTTTCGGCTGTTTCTTCTCATGTATTATTGCCACCATCTCACTTTTAAAAAATATTCTCCATATTTTAATCATATGATGTCTCAAGAACTTATAGTCAGGGACAGCTCTTCATAAATCAAGTAAGTAAATAAAACAAAGAACATTATAAATATTGATGTGAATGATAGTTTTCCAAATTGCTAATAACCTTTCTCTACTTTAAAAACAAGACTTCATTTGCCTCTTGCTTTTAGCCTTGTTTTAGGCGAGGAACATGGGCTTCCTTCCCCTTTAAGCACACTGCGTGGAGCTCCTTGACATCCAGGCACATCCATAAGGGAAAACGGCCACTTAAAAAGTGTTCAGAGGCCCTGAAGACCCCTGTGCTACAGAGTTTCCGAGGGATCAAGTACTCCTGACGGAGGGTCTCAAACTGTGCAGCCTCGGGGGCCGAGCGGCTCCGAGCGCCCTCCTCCTTGAATACCTGTTGACCCTGATGGAGGAAAATGAAAGTGCTTCTCAACAACTTTGGAATCGCCATGCCTTGCAGTGGCTTTACACTGTCATTTAAGGCCAAGTTTTCATTTACAAGTCTATGAAAGTTAAAACAAATAAGGTATGTAAAACAGATTATTTTAGAGGTAAAAACTACCAGAAGAAAACACAGCTCTATGCATAGTTGAGGGCTCTCTTTAAGGGTATATAAAAGTTGATAGGCTTTTAAATAGTGTTTCTAATTTAATCAAGCAATTAATGTTCAGTTTAGAAAACAATCTTTCTAATGTGCAGAACCGCACCAAGATTTAGACAGATATTATATAAACAGAGTTTTAAAAGCAAAGGAGGAAAAAGGAAAAGGAGAAGGTGAGTTAAGATGAAATCTGCTGCCCTGGCTGGTGTGGCTCAGTGGACTGAGTGTCGGCCTGTGAACCAAGGGGTTGCTGGTTCGATTCCCAGTCAGGGCACATGGCTGGGTTGCAGGCCAGGTCCCCAGTTGGGGGTGCACAAGAGGCAACCACGGATTGATATTTCTCTCTCTCTCGTTCCCCTTCCTTCCCCTCTCTCTAAAAATAAATAAATCTAAAAAAAATTTTTTTTCAAAAAAGGTGAAATCTGCCTGGCAGTGAAGACTTGCTACCCCCACTCCGGAGTGACGGACACTGGCAGAGTAATCGTGGGTTCCCATTTGTGTCAGGCTTTCATGGTGGTGCTAATGCTGAACAGGAATAGGAAAGGCAACATTAATATTTGTCTCCTCTCGAGGGGCTGTGTGTGTAATCTTTGTCCAGGAAAACACAGACCTCACATGTGATAGGCCCTGCAACACTTCTGTTCACTCTGGATTCACATAGGAACTCAAGTTACCTATCAGAGCACCTGGAAACTATCATAGAAAAAAAAACCAGAAAATGTATTTTGGTTGGAATTAATTAGAAAAGGTCCCAAATTATCACCAAAGGAAAGAGCATTTGTGGAGGAAAAGAAATGTCTGTAGGGAGCTGAACTTTACATGTGGCAACTGATCAACACCAATCGATTAGGTGTGAGATCAGCAACTGCAAAGGCAACACACAGTTGTATTTCTAGCCAGAGAAGTACGTCACCGTGGCTGGCACTGGGGGCGGAGTACTTGGCGCTGGACTTGCGGATGATATTCTCATGGATCTGGGACCACTCACTCTCATTGTTGCACCTGCAACAGAAGGACAGATACGTGATTCTCAAGGGTCTCAAACACATGCTCCAATGTGTGACACAAAGTTTAAAGGGACACTTCAAACGCACTTCCCAAAAGAAATAAATGTATATTTTAATGAATTAGACAAGGCTCATTTTCTGTTGAGGCACACAGAAAATTCACACTTGGGGAAAAAACAGAATCTCTAAAATGAATCTCTACAAATATTTAAGTGGCAAAATGCCCTCTTCCCTTGATAGCACTCTCCCAACTGTCAGGTTTTTTTCTTTTCCAGGTCCTTACACACACACACACACACACACACACACACACAGACCACCGCCCCCCGCCCCCCACACAAACAAGCAAGCAACAAAGAGGACTAGGCTGCAGAGGAAAGTTCCTGTTAGAGAAGAAAACAATTCCTGCCAACGCGTACTACTGTTTAGAAACTGACATGCCTTGCAGTGGCTTTATTCTGTCATCCAGGGGTCATCATACTGGCCCAAGAGCAAACTCCTGCTAAGCACAGGACAATGTGGATATCTGCTGGGGCTGTACTTCAGCCATTCCAAAGTAAAAAGAGGAGTTTGGGAGAGCAGAGCGTTTGGCTCACGGTGAAAACCTCCGTAGTCAAGGGAAGGAGGACTAGCAGGGGAGCAGATGCCTAGGTATGGAAGAATGCAGTTCTTTCCTAGGACTGCAGACTGGGACAAACGCGAGAACGAAGGAGCAACACTGAGCCTCTGTTCATTTATGACATCATTTAGACCCTTCCCCTCTGAAGGGCAATTCCAAGGGCTGCAACGACACAATCACTTGGCTACGCTTAGGAAGAGAGACTAGGGATTCCCCATCCCAATGCAGACACCTCAGTGAAACAATGGGAATGAGATCAGGGTAATCGCTTGGAAGTTCCATGTGACACTGGCAGTCCCCATAGCCCTGGCCCCACTCCTGCCCCTGCTGGATAGGGAGGCATGCACTCACTGACTCCAGAAAACAGGACCCATGGACAAAGGAAGATTAACAGGATCTTTCCATGGTTGCACAGAAGTGCTCAGTCCAGTACAGCCACTTCCAAGACGGGAACTCAGCAAGTTATATCATGTGCTGACCGGCAGTGTGAAGTACAACAGCTTTCTAAGTAAAAGGGTTTGTACAGAGGCCATACAAAGTTAAAGGAGGTTGGTCACTAGCTTAATTGTGTTACTCAATCAGTGGTTCTTCAGACTCTTCAGCTGGTATAAATAAGCCTGCAAAAAAATGGTCAAAGATGAGGTTCTCACAGAGCTGGGAGGATAACTCCCTGCTTGCAGAATTCCTTCCAAACAAAGGACGGGAGAGCATGTTCTTTAAAATGATCACTTCTGATTTAGCAACTCAGTTGGAATTGAGAAGTGAGAGGTGCCGGCAGCAGCACATCCAGCCCTTCCTGTCTGACACGCACACTGTCTCATCTTCCAAGCAGCCAGCACACCAGAAGTGCCCGGCTGGTGAAGATTCAAAGATGTGTCTTTCTATCAGTGTTTTGTCACTTTCTAGGTTTATAGAATTGATACTTTAACAGAACTCTGCCTACTTTTTGTCATAAATAACACACTCCCCCCTCTCATTTCAAAAGAGGAGTCTTGAAAATTATCTCGCTCCAAACTGGTCCCCTGGCACATCAACAGAGACAGTGTGTGTTATTTCCCTCCACGTGCCCTTCCCCCCGACACATCCAATTCAGGTGCCAGGCAATGGACGGCTTGTCTCTGCCACTGCACGCCCCTTAACTATTGGCGGCCTTTATAACTTTGCCTTCGGCCCAGTTCCTTCTTACCCTACAAGCTTTCCTGGGTGATCCCACCTACCCCCATAGTTTCAACCACCACCAGAAGCTGCCGAGCCACAACGCAGTGTCTCCAGACCAGACTCATCCCCAAGTTCCTGACCTACATTGCTACCGTGTGGCGTCTGTCACCGCTCCCCCACCTGACTGCTGCAGAGACTCCCTGTCACTAAGTGGGGCCCACTAGTTCACTACACCAGAACCCTGTCAATGTCGCTGTCCTAACATCTGTCCCAACATCTGTCCCATCTGGCTTCTCCTCCCCATGGCCTGGGCATCATCTCTCCCAGACCAGTGTAATCATCTCCTAGCTGGCCTTTTAAACACTTCCCTTCCCAGAATGCCAAGAGGAGCTCTTCAAATCATCTGAAACAAAGTGGGTATGGTGTCATCAGCATATTTTAACCAATCACTAAGGTATTTTGTAAAGAAAAATTATAGATGTAAGTAAGCATTTATTAAAAATCACGAGTTATGATTATAATCAGGCATGATTTTGTCATATCCAATCACATTAATATTTAGAGCACGATTACTGAGGTTGATAGAGTATCCTCAACACAGGATGCACGAGAGACGGTGACCTACATAGGCCTGCGTGTCTCGGTGGCAGTCCGCCCTCCCCACAAAGGCGACGCCCAGCACAGGCAATGAGTGGTGCTCCCACCATGCCGCATCCTGGGCTTTTACTGAAGGGACAAGATGGGAGGCTTCTGTTTTCCCCCATGGGATCCCCAGGCATTCAGGAACAGTGGAGCAGGTGCACGGGTTCGCTCAGCAAGGAGCGTTCAGGACACCCTTCCCACTCACTGAGGTCACACACATGGGCCTATGGGACAAATGGAAACACAGAAACATCAAGTGTCCAAATGTTCAGCAAAAATTTAAATGGCCCTCAAGATGAATTTCTAGTGAGAGCATCATCAAGGATTCAAAGAGTGATGTGTCAAAACCAACCAATGGAATGGGAATAAGGTGCCTTGAAAAACTATGCCAGATGACTTAGAAAGTGGCTTTGGTAATGACAAAGACCTGAGACCATGACTGATTATAAAGATTTTGAATGAAATCCTCTCATGAGAGTGGGGAAAAAAACCAATACTTTTCAATTTTTTATATTATTTGATTATAATGTGTAATTACATTTTATGTAATTTAAAATGTAACTAACGTAATACATTTAATATTTAAAGTAGTTATTTATCTGTTTCATTAGGGTTGACCTAAACATGTTTATTTGGACTTTCTCATTGTGAAGTTGGAGAGTTCCCATCACATGGACTCAGTCACACGCGTGGCTTACAGACATCCCTCCAACCCACCCCAGCATTGGCTTTAGCTCCTTGGCACACGTCTCCTTTTATGTCCCAGGCTCAACAAGCCCTGTGCTTGCTTGTGACCCTTGTCCCTCTGGCCAAATGGATAGATATGACATCCACATCAGACTAAACAACACAGGGTGGTTAGTAATTTGTGATTTTTAAGGTTCTTGGCTCATTAGGAAGGAACATAATTTTCATGCCTTGGCTTCTGGCTGAAATTTTCTTAAAAGGATGCAGTGCCCTCCCATATACACGCGCTACTAAATAACGTCTATAAACCAGAGCAGCGACAATGGCAAGAAACACTGAATCTTCTCTCTCTGATGCTGATTTTGAATAATCGAAGAAATGATAAGAATGTCAACAACTAATGACATATTTTGCCAATTCATTGATTAAAACTGTACAAGAGATTTTTATCCTGCAAAATCCTTTAGTAAAGGCTAAAACAGTAACAGTAGCAAACAGTAAACCCTTCAGGCTTCCAACTCAATCTAACAAAGATGTCCCCTGAAACTTACTGGAAAATGCTGCTTCTCCTGAGGGCTGGATGCACTTGCTGAGGTGGATTTAAAAGACTAACCCTAGAGAAATTCCATTCTGCACACAAACTCAATTGCACAAACATGCAGTTCAGAGTCTGAAAGTCTGTTAAAATTTTCAAGTGGAAAAATTATCCTACATTTTAACTCCATCAGTCCTTCAAAAAATTTAAGCTCTTTTCACTATAAAAACATTGTTCTTTGGTTTTTTTTAAGAGTTGATATATTAGACACAGCTCATAGGAAGAAGCTAAGCAAAAGCTACGCACGAAATCACACTTCTTGCAAAGTGACATGCTGGTACTGAAAGCTGTTGTTTTAGAAGCAATTAGCTCAATTAAGCCTGACAGCATGATTTCAAGAGGGCGGCGGTACAGGCCCCTATCCACAGTGAGGACTGCACCCAAGCGAGGAACAGCTGATACATGCACAGACGTGCAGCTTTCAAGTGCTATATATAAACCGCGTGGACAGTGAGCAGTAAGGTGGTAATGATGGTAGGTTTGGACTTCTGTTTAGTCCTGTTCAAAATGAGGACTGTGTATCAAGAAGCAGGTCCCACTATCCATCTATGAAGAGGTGTGGTATAAAAAGAAAGTCTGTGACCAATGCATAAAAGGAAGAAAAAACCCATCAAAATTTCCTTTGTAAGTTACCATTTCTAAGAGCTGCATTCCATCAAGTATGTAACTCTGAGTAGAACTAAGACAAAATAGGTAATAAGGAGATATGGCTCTTATTTTTAAGTTACTAATAAATTTGAAATTACTAAAATGTGGATCATTATATAAAGGCCAAATTAAGTGTAATTGTGGATTAATTTCACTTTATGCCTAACCAAACAGAACAGATTATACAGAAAAATAGCCATACAACATTATGGTGAAGATATATTAACATGGTGATTGACAGATTTAACTTGGGAAAACATTTCACTAGAACCAAAATAGGGCAGATTTAAAAATACATATTCTCACAGAAATACACTTGCTCTAAAAACTAACTAAATTAACCATGTTTTCAGCATTACTATTCATGCCTAAGTCTTAGAAGCAAAGACAGACAATATGCCTGGATTCTGTGTTTCTTTATTAGTTTTCCCCTTCTGTTTAACAAGAGTCAGGAGGAGGTGCACTGCTTCTGTGGGGCAGGCCCGTTGGCCGATGACCACCACAGACAATGCAGGCCTGGCTGGATGGGGCCACATAGGCCTGCAGGGGCAGAAGTGGAGAGCGGAACCTCGGCTCCTCAGAACAACTGGCTTTCTTCAAGGACGAGGCAACCTGACTCGTGATCGTTCTTTGATGCAATCTGCATCAGCAGCCAGCTCACTTACCAGAGCTGGGGGCAAGGATTAGACACAGAAGGTCCTTTCATGTCCAAAACACATGAAAAATTTCATTATTAGCCTTTCTGTAAATATATAATAAGGTCAGTTAATCGGCTAGAGGAGGAAATGTGTACTACCAGGCTTTCACTGCAGGAAAGAAGGCTCCAAATTCAGCTGCTTCAGAATCACCCTGGAAGCTTAATAGAAATACAGCTGCCAGAACCCCATTCCAAACCTTAAATCAAAATCTCTGTGTTTTGAAAAAACTCTATCCTATGTATCCTGATGATTCTGTGTCCCACGAAGCTTAGGAACTGCTGCTCTTGAGGACAGTGCTGGGATAGATTGCATTACAAATCATTAATATTTCTGATGCCCCTTACTCACGTGTAAACCTTGAGAACAAAATCCTTTTCTTCCTTTAGTTCTGTGAGCGACTGTAGGACATCCAGGACGCTTAGGACCGCACAGCCATACGGTCGCCGGTAGTGCAGGTGAGCAGGGCCCTTCTTTGAGTCGTTCAGGAGCATCCGTCCTGGGGCACAGCAGGAAACACCAGTCAGACTGAGCCCTCCGTGCTCCTCTCCAGTGTCCCCGATTGTCACCCAAGGATGCCGGAACTACAGGCACCTCAGAGATCCTCCACATGGGCAGGCTGATGTAGGACTGAATGGAGCCACCCAAGGATGTGAGAATACTTAGGTGGGGGAAGGCCGAACAGGCCTTGGCCTGGGCTCTTCTCCTGCGTCACACTCAGTCACCCGTACTGCCTGCCTCCACACCAAAGGCCCATTTATTAATCATGTGACACTTCAACAGGTTTCATGAATTTCTCAGGAAAACCAATGTGCTAATACACTTAAATTTAAGCACATTAAGAAAGTTTTATTTTTTTAGCTGCCAAAGTTGCTCCTGAACCACCACAGGAGTGAGAGCCATCTCAGAAAGTGGATAAAGGCTTGCTTCTCCTGCTGACCAGGTCTGTGCCTACAGTGGCAAGAGGACTTGCAAATGCAACCTGGAACCTCAACAAATGCTTTATTAAATAAAGCAAAACAAACAAAAAAAAATAAAAAACCACGGCAAAATTGTTTTGTTGACAAAGGATGAAAACATACTCTCTGACAAAATGTGTAGATTTGCCAGAACCCAAACCTATGAACGAAGACTTAGTTAGTCACAGCCCCCAAATTATGTCATAGACTTGAAATAAGCTAGGCAAACCAACCACAAAATAGTAGTAAAAATCACTTTTTTCATCTTGGGTGGCATAGAAGTGAGATGCCATCCATCTACTGCAGAAGGACAGTCACTCTAGTTTTGTAGAAAATAGCACAGATATATACTTTTTGTACAAAACACAGCAGCCACCTGTTGAGTTGGTAACCATGGCCATCTGCTGTAAGATCCCCATGGGTGAGAACTGACATGGAGGAAGGGCACTCTGATAAAGAGAATGGCCAATAAGCAGACCACTCAAAATAGAGAGTTTGGGTCCAAAACAAATAGGGAACAAAAGATTTTAAGTTAAAAAAAAGTGTTCCCTTATATCAAACTTAGCTACCATAGCAGCTGAGCTTAAGGTAGAGCTCCAATAATCTCTACTCCTGAGACCTGACGTAACAGGTAAGAGGTGGGAAGAAGACAAAGCTCATACACAGCAGGTACTTATCCCAAGTTGGGCTGGTCTTAGTCACGTGAATGAATAAGGTGGACAGTACCTATTCGTATCACATGGGCAACTATATACAAATCTCTCTTCATATCTTTGCTGCTCAGATCCTAAGAGAAGAGAAAAACAAGTTAATTAAGGCAGTGAATACACAGCAATAATTAAAATTTCATTTTGAACCTCATGAGGTTTCCTTTTATGACTTTTAGCATATGTTATAAATGGGGGCAGGAGGATCAAGCACATAGCAGTTTAGTGTTTATACAATTCCTATAGTAAAAGTCATTATCTTATGAGCCTTTGGAAGTTTGTTGATAATACTTTTCCAGCTCTTATTTAGAACATCTAACAAATATCTACAAGAGTTCTCACATTAGAAATCATCATGATATTGCTGGTATCACATGATAATATTTTATAACGAAAGAAATGTTCAATGCACAGAAATGGGAAAACACCAAAAAGCCCACAAATGACTGAAATTCTAAAGTTTATTCTTTACTAATTTTACATTTATTTCACTGTCCACAGATGGTTGTTGCACACTATGTATGTTCCCTTGAAAAGAGATTAATTTGGTCCTAGTGAAACATCAGTAACTTGACTTCCATTTCTAAATTTAGATATATGAGGTCTATCCGGAAAAAGTCCAGTCATTGTTAACATAACAAGGACAGTTCGTGCAGCATCAGTCTAACCTGGCAGCCAAGGACAGTGGACCAGAATGCACATGTGTGAACAATGACAACTTCGCTGTACTGGTCAGTCACCATTGAGTGAGTATGTGTACTGTGTGGCCATCACCTTTAAAATGACTGGGCAAGTAGAGCAAGGAATCTTCGCAACATTTTGCATTAAGCTTGAACATTCCTCCACAGAAATTATGTGGATGATTCAGAAGGCCGCAGCTGTGGGCAACTGGTGACCGGCAGCTTCATCACGACAGTGTGCCCACTCACGCATCATGTCTTGTGCAGAGTTTTTTGGTGAAACATCAAATCCCCCAGGTGACTCAGCCACCCTACAGCCCAGATTTGGCCCTCTGCAACTTCTGGCTTTCCTCCAAGCTAAAATCACCTTTGAAAGGGAAGAGATTTCAGACTGTCAATGAGATTCAGGAAAATACAACTGGGGCAGCTGATGGCAATTAGGAGAACTGTGTGAGGTCCCAAGGTGCCTACTTTGAAGTGGAAAATACAACGGGGCAGCTGATGGCAATTAGGAGAACTGTGTGAGGTCCCAAGGTGCCTACTTTGAAGTGGACTGAGGAATCATTGTCCTATGTACAATGTTTCTTGTATCTTCTCCAATAAATGTCTGTTTCTAGTACATGGCTGGATACTTTCTGGACAGACCATGTATATGATTGGTACTTGTGTATAAAGCTGAAAATAATTTTATCTGGAAAATTTTAAGGGCTTCCTTAAGTAAACAAGTCTGATCCAGAATCAGAAACTCTTAAAACTGGAGTTATACAAATAATTTTATACATTGTTTATGTTTAGAACACACTTTGAAATAAAGGGGTTAGTTAGGAGCATGAGTTCACCCTTTATTTATCACGACATACTTGAAGTGATGTTTCCGACTTCCTACCAGGCCACCCACCCGCTGCTCACTCCCAGCCATCGCTGTGAATTAGTCATGACTGAGGGAGTGACCTCTGTCCTTAATGAGGCCGCCTTCCATGACTTCCATTACGCTTCTAGGAAAAGGTCCCTGAGTTCCGTTTCCTTCCAATCTTTTATCTTTCGATGGGTCCCAGATGCTTGTCTCTCTCCCACAAAGCAGGAAAGGGACAACCAAGTGGCAGTCATAACTGTGAATGATCTCTGAGATTCAGAGTCCTGGTGGTGGCTTTATTTTTAAACCCTGCTCGGGGCACCTAGGGTTCAAACTTAAGGGGGTCTCAGTCTCAGAATCCTGTGCCGCATGCCTCACACTAGTTCCAGCTCTGCCCTCTAGGATGGTTCTGAACGCATAAAAGAGAAGGAGACATTAAAAAGTAATGTGTAATGGTGAAATGGAAACTTTTAGATTCTAGGTGGTTATAATATTTTGTCAAATCCTTGATGGAATAATAAAATATGCTTACAATGATATAGGTTATAAAATAGTTTAACAAATTGGTATCTCTGGAATCACAAAGGTAATTTTTACATGAAAGTTGTTTTTTGATATTAAAATGAGAGTTTCTGGCTCCATTTCACTAATTCCTTTAATTTAGAAATGGAATTGAAAATTATATCCTCAAAATCGTACTGTGTTTTGACACTTATTAAGATGGCTACTAAATAACAAATATAAATTGAAAAACAGATTACCATTTTTATGTGTTTTGGGGGACTGAAATATGTCTATTATGGAAGGATATAGAAATGTTTGACACATTTCCAAGGGAAATGGTTCCTTCTGCATAGCTCAGGCTATGTTAATCCAAACTACCAAATGCCGTTATAATTATCCCCATATACCTAGAGAACTAATCAGATGGGTTGTGCACAAGAGCATGAGACCCCCCCCCCCCGCCCCCGTGGCTCTGTCTGGCTCAATACAAGGAAGAAGGCTTGAATGTAATGTATAGTATTTTCCAAGTGGGTGGGTAAGGGCTTTTTCTGACCATGTTGCGCACGGTACCCAGCACTCTTTGTGGTATTTAGTTGAGGTCAAGAAATATATGATAATAATCAATGCAAGAAAATATTTTGAGTAAAATTATTATTTGTGAGTCTCACATAATTTCAATGTCAAATTTTAATGTAAAATTTAATATAAATGTAAATGCATGGTTAAACATGGGTACCACAATTATTAAACACACACTCTTCAAAACTAAGTACTAACTGTGGCTATCCATATTAAAATACTCCTAAGACTTGAAAGATGGGAAGGGGGTGACTAACCCATCATTCATTGGATGAGCAAAGTCTGAATTTAGGTTTATTCACTGGACCATACCCTCCAATCCCATATAATTAGAAGCTGGTTCCCAACTATTGTGGGTAGAGAGGGCAGAGGCCCAGGACTCAGCATCTTAGACTCAGTTACTACAGCTCCATTTGAAATGTGGAAAAGTCAGCTCACTTCCCTGTGCCTAATCTGCCATTTTTCTGCAGAGATAATGGGATTTAAACATATAAAACAAAGCCAATTTATTCATATTTACACTGAAGAAAAAGGCAATATTTTAATGTGTAATGTTAATATACTAATAATCAAATTCATTCTTAATTCCAAGAAATCACTACCTAAAATTCTACTTTGAAATGTGGAAGACTATAAATAAATGTGGCAAATATAATGCCAACTAATGCAGGGAAAACAAGACAAGTTTATTTTCTGAGTTGGTCACTCAACTATTACAAAAAATGAACACATTTATTCAGGTAACAAGGCATTACTGTGGTCTTAGCACCTGTCAGGCACTACGCACGAGGCACTGGGTGCCTAGCAATGAGTAAGTGCGCAGACATGCTCTCAACACATTCACGCACACAGCCACTGCTTATCATGCAAGTCGGCAAAACCCCCACTGTATCCGACATCCACATAAATATGCAACACCTCCTTCTCCAATAAAATTCTTTCTGCATAGGAAGCTCTGAAGTCTAACAAGGTCAGAAAAAAAACAGACTTTCCAGAGAACGGGGGTGCGCCGTGGGTAACGTGACTGCCTGTAGCGTGGCCCTGACGCCTGCTTGAGTAACCCTGCAGAACTGCTCAGTTGCAAGGTCCCCTCTTTCCTGAGGCTATGGTAAGTGAACAGGCTGGTATCAAGCGCAGGTGTGGCTGCATTTTCTTGCATTTACTCTGAAACTTAGTAGCACATATGCCAATTTGGAAAACTCCTTCAGCCTACAGGAGGAATTCAAGTTTCTGACAAGAAGACAAGTTCCATCAAAATTATTACTTCACATAACCTCAAGTAAAACACAAAACTCCTGCCTAAGACAATCTTTTTCAGAAAATCTGTGTACTTTGTAAAAATTCCTCAAATCACTTTTGGGATCTTTTTAAAGAGATCCGGGGCTGTACGGCAAAGAGAACCGCAGAAGGGGTATTTTTAGCAGCCTTCTGCCTCCCTGCTGTGGCAGCCCATCAGGAGCGTCACGTGCATCTCTGATTTATAAAGCTGGAGCTACGGCTAGGCTTCTGGGCCCACACAGATAATTAAAATGCTGTGAAGTGAAAATTTTGATTTACTGTAATTACATTCAAATATCATCATAATTAAGCTCACTTTTTCAAGAGGCAAGGACTGCACTCTTCGCATCAAGGACAGCACGTGCACACAGCTCTGTCCCCACAAGGCCGGAGAGCAAGGAGTCAACTATTTCTCCTGCGGCTTTAACCAGAAAAGATCAGACCAGGACCTAGAAGAGCCTCCCGAAAGCACGGAGACATTCTAGCTCTATGTCAGAATGGCGGCCCTGGAGCCCCCACTCGGAGTCCAGCTCGGCGCTCTCACTTCACAAGCTCACCCCAAGTCCGCCAGCCTCAGTCTGTTAACTGCGGTCCGGACCCTTTCCCCTGTTTGTATCTGGTTAGAGAGAGAATGCTGACCTTCCCAGACTAAGACACCGCGACTCCCTGAACCATCTTCACGGGTGTACACCTCCCGCTCTTTCTTCCTGCATTATCTCCTAGGCTTTAATGCTGAGCTCCAAGGTGAACAAAATATCATTTTAGTGTAGCCAGATTTATAAATCTTTCTGTACATCTGGGGTATTTTCAATAATAGCTATTCTGGTGAAAGTGGTTTCTGATTCTGCAGTAACACTGTTTGAGGTTTTAACAGACAAAGTTGTAGTAAATGAATAAAAAAGTCAGGTAAGCAAATCCAATTTTACGTCTCAGAGAAAGTCACACATCATATCGCAAATCCCATCTGTGTTTAAGAGGCGCACTGTAAGCTGGGAGACACCTGACCGTCACCCACCAGTCGTGCACCGCACACGGCAGCGGCACCGCGGCCCCACACACCCCTGCACCAATGGGTTTTGATGTATCTCAGTGTAACTGAAGCAGATCAAGGAATCTCTGACAGCCAAAGCTCGTTTAAAATCCTGACACTCTTGTTTTCTCCCTCAGTGCATAAATAAACTCAAATAAAGTAGGGCAGCTCTTTGGGTAAAAAAAAAAACCTTAGTAAATCAGAATCAATCTGAAAAATACACAAGGCAATGTGGCATTATGTGGCTTAGCACTTTCCAATAAGCAAATCACCAAACCTTCCCTGAGATGATGGATCCGTGGTCTCAGACCATGAATAACACCGTGGTTATTCAGAAAAAACCTAAAGTACAGATCAAAGAAGGAAAAGATCCTCTTTGGTATTTGACAGAGGACTATTTAGCTTTTCCTTCATATGCACTCACCTAAAAAAAACAAAGAAAAAACAGCAGAGCCGTAAATTTGATGGATGTCTTTTGAGAAACTATAGACTTATACATGAGAGAAATTCCCACTGGTCTTGAATAAGAAAAGTAAGAAAGACTCTTCTCAGATTTTAAGTGTCTATTATATTAAATAGCTTATAAAATCCACATCAGTAAAAGGCACTTGATTATATTTCTTTAATGAAAAATTCAATTAAAAACTAATTTCAGTTTTCTTAAAATATTTCATTAAAACCTGATAGAAACATAAATCAAGTCCTATTCTTCCCAGTGTGTGGGGAAATAAGAATAAACACTCGTTTCTAGGGTGACAATATCCACACAGTGGCCCCTCGTCAGAGTCAACAGCAGAGAAGGGAAAGAGAGTTTGCACATACTGTAAAAAGGGCACACATTCGTTCTATCTTCTCTGGGTTCCTTGGCCCACCATTCTTGTTCAGTCTCACCAGAAACCGCTCACTGAAATGTAGGAGAGAGAGACAGAGAAATGTAAGGGACTGCACGCATGCTCCAGAACAAATAAAAAGGGCATTTACAGAGAAACCCTAAACACTTTCAGACAGCTCACAGTGATAGGCAAGGCCTAAAGTGCATATCTACTAGTTGTAGGACACTACTTTTCTTGCCAAGCAACATGCAAGGGACACTACAAACTGCCTGACAGGTATTGACATTTACTTGCTGCTGGTGGCTCTCATCTCCCTAAAGGTGTGTGCGCTCCCTGAGGGCAGCAATTAAGACTGCCTCCTGTTAACCCAATACCCTCAAAGCTCCAGGCACACCGCCAAGCCCATAACAAGCACATATAGTCTCTGATGCGAACGCTCAGATCATAAACATATACATCATGCTAGATCCAAAATAATCTATATAACCCAATTTACATCTTCCGTATAACTCTCAAGAATCATTTGAGGGCTAAGAGAAAAATGTTATAGGGACTTAACAAAAATTTGGGTAGAAATCAAAGAGAAATAATGTGTTACAACTAAAGCAATGACCAGAATTTAATAGGGCCATTAAAATTTTTATGCCCTAAACAATACAGGCTAATCCTGAAGGAAAATACTAGAATAAAAAAAGTCAGACACATTATATAAACTAATACCACCAAAAAAAAAAAAAAAAAGGGCCACCGCCCCCTCAGACATAGCGTTTGCAACATCTGGAGACATGGCCCTGGCTCGTTCCTCTCCGCACTGCCCCGACCAGGGGTCTCATTCCCATCCCTCCATCCCAAGGTTCCCTACCAACTGGAACAAAAACGCTGAGCCATGGCAAAAACAAGGTGTGTGATTCTGAAAGCACTTACTTCTGCCGTGCCTAAAGGCATCTGTGCACTCACTACACACACATGGTTTCAGGGAAGAGGCCAGAGCAGAAATTGTACTAGAATTGTAAGATATATCAATTGCAGAGGTTTGCTCAGTTTGTTCACTTGTTCATTTAGTCAACAAACATTTACTAAGTTCTGTGTGCTAAATACGGAATACAAATGTAAACAAGATATATACAAGGTTTCTTCATACTTTTCTTCATAGAGCCTGTGATCCTGGTAAGCAGTTAAATACACAGAAATGAAGCTCAGAAAAGATTTGGGCCAGATATAAATTTGAGACTCTTCAACCGGGGATTAGATGGAAATGAGGAAATGTCTATAGAATGAGAAGAAAAAAGTGCTTTCATCAGAATCCTGAGGGACACTGGTATTTAACAAGTAGGCAAAAGAAGCCCTGACCAGTTTGGCTCAGTTGGCTGGGCGTCATCCCACAAAGCGCAAAGTCACGGTTCAATTCTCGGTCAGGGCATACGACTGGGGTGTGGGTTCGGTCCTTGGTCAGGGCATGTATGGCAGGCAACTGACCGATGTTTCTCTCTTGCATTGGTGCTTCTCTCCCTCTCTTTCTCCCTCTCTTCCTTTCTCTCTAAAAATAAAAAATTTAATCTTAAAAAAGAAGAAAAAGTAGACACACAAGGACAAAGAGAAAAACAAAGAGAAAAATAAGGAGGCTGGTATAATGCACTATTAGTCAAGGGAAGATAGTGTCTGAAAGGGGAGGGAGGGTCAATGAGGTACAAGGCTCCTGAGAATCACATGAGAGCAGGACAAAGGGTATCTACTGGATGTCAAACAGAGATGACTGGTGATTCTGGAAAGAACTGTTTTAGTGAAACAGGAGAGAAAAAGGCCAGAGGCCAGTGTGAGAAGTAGGAAGTGAGGAGCAGAAACAATGTCTAGACCACTCTTTAAAGAATGGCTGTGACCAGGTGGAAGTTATACTCTTTTAGTTAAATGAGCATGTTGGGTTAAGGGAGGCCTTTGTCAGAACACAGGATAGACCCAAGATAGCAGGGGAGTAAGTAGAAGCTACACTAGCCTCCTTCCAGCACCAAACCAGAATTACAACTAAATTATAGAAAAATCATCCTGAATAACCAACTGAACACTAGCTGGAGAGAAGCCTTATAACCATGGACAGACAGAAGAAACTACTCCATAACAAGATGGGTAGGGAGTGCAGAGAAGGCACAAGCGGGCTTGTTGGGCTCCCACAGGTGGCCGCCGGAGTTCCAGAGCGGTATTTTAGCAGCTGGGGGTTCTCCCTAAGTGTGGGGTTTAAACCCTAAACGGGGCCCCCAAGCCTACTGCACCAGAGCCAGAAAGGAATCCAGATATAACATCCAGCTGTGAAAAGCAGCAGGGTTGCTGTCTGCCAGAGAGAGATGGCTGGAGATGCAGAGAGCCTCTTAAAGGGCCAACACACAAAATTCTGTCTGCAGCCACTTACCCTGGGCTCCAGTAGAAGGAGGGCAGAATGGACTAGAGATGCTTGTGGAGAGTCTGCTGGCTCTGGGGAGAGAGCTGCAGGAATAGCTGCAAGGGTCCCAGTGCTGAGGCACTCCCCACACTGCAGAGGCCATCTTCCTCCAGTGGAGCACTCCCCTCCAAATGGCATCGGCAGGAGGGGAAGCAATAACCCCGCCCACAGGAATCCCTCTCGCCCCACCCTGTGTGGTTCTTAGGCCCTGCTACTGAGGAGCCCAAGAGGAAGTAACTTCAGTGATCAAGCCTACTAGAAAACGTGCAGGCAGAGGAGGGTCGCTGGGAGCTCTGATGACTTCAGCGGACCCCGTCCCAGGCCTGTGCTGGTAAAAGACAGCCTTGGTGCATAGCCAGATTCCTTCTGCCCACAGCCAGGCCCAAAAGATGGAGTCATAAGTTGTGGGTCACTGATGGTTCCAAACAGGCTGCCCAGGGCCAGCCATAGGCAGTGAACCAGTCTTGACAGACCTACCTAATACATAGAAACAAATACAAAGGAGTCAATATAGGAAGACAAAGAAACAGAGCCAAAATTAAAGAATAAGAGAATTCCCCAGAAGAACTAGGTGAAATGGAGACAAGCAATTTATCAAATAGAGAGTTTAGGGTAATGATTATAAGGATACTCAACAGCATGAAAAAAAGACATAGAAATCATTAAAAAGGACCAGTGAAAAAATAAAGAATGCGGTCTCTGAAATAAATAATACATTGGAAAGAATAAACAGTAGGTTAGATGACACAGAGGATCAAATCAGTAATTTGGAAGACAAGGTAGAAAAAAATACCCAAGCAGAGCAGCAAAAAGAAAAAAGAATTTTAAAAAATGAGGAGAGCTTAAGAAACCTTTGGGACAACATGAAGTATAACAACATCTGCATCATGGGAATACCAGAAGGAGAAGAGAGTGAGCAAGGGATCCTGAACCTATTTGAAGAAATAATGACCAAAAGCTTCCCTAATCTGGTTAAGGGAGAAGACATACAAGTCCATGAAGCTCAGAGACTCCCAAATAAGTTGTCCCAAAGAGGACTACACCAAGACACATCATAATTAAAATGACAAGGCTTAAAGACAAGGAGAGGATCCTAAAAGCCTCAAGAGAAAAGCAGGTAGTTACCTACAAGGGAGCACCAATTAGACTGTCATCTGATTTCTCAACAGAAACATTTCAGGCAAGAAGGGAGTGGCATGAAATATTCAAGGTGATGAAAAGTAAGGACCTACAACCAAGGCTACTTTACCCAGCAAGGCTATCATTTAAAATTGAAGGAGAAATAAGGAGCGTCCCAGACAAGAAACAGCTGGAGATTGTTAACTCCAAACCAACACTGCAACAAATGTTAAAGAGCTTGCTTTAAGAGGAAGAAGAAAAAGAGAAAGAAAAAAAAACAGAGGAAAATTGTCTAACAATAAAATGACACTAAATATGTATCCATCAATAATCACTTTCAATGTAAATAGCTTAAAGGTTCCAACAAAAAGACAGGGTAGCTGAATGGATAAGACAAGACCCATATATAAGCTTCCTCCAAAATACCCCTCTCAGATCAAAAGATACACACAGACCAAGAGTAAAGAGATGGAAAAAGGTATTTCACGCAAACAGAAAGACAAAATAAAGCTGAGGTAGCGATGCTTATATTTAACAAAAAAGACTTTAAAATCAAGTCTATAGTAACAGACAAAGGAGGACACTACACAATAATAACAGGAACAATCCAACAATAGGATATAACCCTAATAAACATTTATGCACCTAACACAAGAGCACCTAAATATGTAAAGCAAATCTTGAAGGACGTAAAGGGAGAGATCGACAGAAAGACAGTCACAGTCTGGGATTTTAACACCTCATTGACTTCAATGGATAGATCTTCCAGACAGAAAATCAACAAGGATACAGTGGCCTTAAATGACACACTAGATCAAACAGATTTAATTGATATCTTCAGAGCATTTCACCCCAAAACAGCAGAATATACATACCTTTCATGTGTACATGGAATGTTTTCTAAGATAGACCACACGTTAGGACACAAAACAAGTCTCAATAAATTTAAGAACACTGAAATCATATCAAGCATCTTCTCTGACCACAATGCTATGAAACTAAAAATCTATCGCAAGAAGAACACTGAAAAACACATGAAGACATGAAAGCTAAACAACATGTTATTAAACAACGAATGGGTCAATGAGATCAAGGAAGAAATAAAAAAACACCTTGAAACAAATGAAAATGAGAACACAACAATCGAAAATCTGTGGGACACAGGGAAAGCAATCCTAAGAGGAAAATTCATAGCATTACAAGGCCTATCTCAAAAACCAATAAAAAATTCAAATAAACTATCTAACTTTACAGTTAAAGGAACTTGAAAAAGAACAACAAACAAAGCCCAAAGCAAGTAGAAGGAAGGAAATAATAAAGATCAGAGCAGAAATAAAGGAAATAAAATTTTTTAAAAATGATACAAAAGATCAATGAATCCAAGAGCTGGTTCTCTGAAAAAATAAACAAGATTGACAAACATCTAACCAGATTTATCAAGAAAAAAAGAGAGAGGATCCAAATAAACACAATCAGAAATGAAAAATGAGAAATAACAACTGACACCAAAGAAATACAGAGGATTGTAAAAAAATATTACGAACAGTCTCCATTAAAATCCATTAAAAAAAACTGAACCTTGATCCTTGCCTACAAAAAACTAAATTAAATGGACCACAGACCTAAATATAAAAGGTAAAACTATAAGAAAACACAGGAGAAATATGAAGACCAGTAGCTTTGTATCTTGTTCACAATTATATTTCCATATTTAGCACACAATAAAAAAAATCTTTGTGATCTTGGATTAAGCAAATATCATAAACAACAAAATGATAAATTGGAGTTTATAAAAATTAAAACCATGTTCTCTTTGAAAAACAGTGCTGAGAAAATGAAAGACAAGTATAGACTGAAAGAAAATACTTACATTCGTCTAAGAAAGGACTGAATTTAGATTAAAATGTAAGATATCTCAAAACTCAATAAGTTTAAAAAAATAAAAGATCTAAAAAAACTTTCACCAAGAAATATAAAGAGATGGCAAATAAGCTCAAGAAAACATCATTAGTCATTAGAGAAATGCAAAATAAAAGCACAGTGATACACTCCTACATACCTACTAGACTGGCTAAAATTAAAGATTAAATACACCAAGGGAGGGTGAGAATGAGATCAACTAGCACTCTTATAAACTGTTCAGGGGAATGCAAAATAGTATAGCCGCTTTGGAAAACAGCCTGACAGTTTCTTATGAAATTAAACAAACATACTGACTATATGACCCGACAATTCTACTCCTTTATTTCTCCTGGTATTTACTCAGGAGAAATAAAAACACACATACACAAAAACACCTGTAGTGAATGTTTATAGCAGCTTTATTTATAAAGGCCAGAAACTTCAATGAAGATCTTAATGCATGAGTGAAAACTATAGGACTCTTAGAAGAAAATATAAGTATAAATCTTATCAAAGTATAAATCTTCATAAACTTGGATTATGTAATGGTTTCTTAGGAGGACATTTATTGCATGATCAAAGGGGAAAAAAAGAGATAACCTGGACTTCATCAAAATTTAAAACTTTTGTGCTACAAAGGACACCAATGAAAGGGAAAGACAAGCTACAGAATCGAAGAATATATTTGCAAATAATATATCTGATAAGAAACTTGTATCTAGACTATATAAAGAACTCTTACAACTCAGTTATAAAAGGAATAGACATCTCTTAAGTAGACATTTCTCCAAAGAAGATAAACAAACGGCCAAGGACTTGAAAAGATGTTCAACATTATTAGGCATTGGGAAAGTGTAAATCTAAACCACAATGAAGGTATTACTTCACTTTCACTAGATTAACTTTAATCAAGAAGACAAATGATGATGTGTTGACAAGGAGATGGAGAAATTGGAACCATAATAATACTGCTGGTGGAAATGTAAAATGGTGAAGCCACTTTAAAAACAGTCTGGCAGTTCCTCAAAAGATTAAACATAGTTTAATATATCATCCAGCAATTCTTTTAAGTATGTAAGAGATGAAAATATATGGCCACACAAAAACTACATGAATGTTCACAGCAGCATTATTAATAGCTGAAAGGTAAAAACCACCAAAATACCCTTTGAGAAGTGAATGGATAAATAACACGTGGTAGGTATATCCATACAATGGATGATGATCTGTCATAAGAGGCATACTGCACTGCTACATGCTACGGTGTAGATGAACCTCAAAAACATCAGGCTGAGTGATGGGAGCCAGTCACAGAAGACCACATTTTGTAAAACCCCATTTCTATGAAATGTCCAGAATAGGCAAGTCTATAAAAGTAGATTTATAGAGACAGAAAGTAGATTTAGTAGTTGCCTAGGGCTGAGTGTTTGGAAAAAAATAAGGTGACTTCTAAAGGGTATGAAATTTCTTTTGGGGGTGATGAAAATATTCTAAAATTGACTGATAATAATTACATAACACCAATCTACTAAAAGCCACTGGATTGTACCTTTTGAATAATGAATTCTACGGTATGTGAATTAGGCCTCATAAAGCTGTTGCAAAAAACAAACTACAACTAAACTTTTCAGGGCTTAATTTTGCTCTCTGATAAAATAAAAATCAGATCTTGAAGATCTGCAAGGCCTCGTGTAGAACGTTTGACACATCTCACTCCAGCCTTTCTTGCCCACGACTCCCCACACACACTGGTCTCCCTGACACAAGTTTCTTGAACAAGCCAAGCTCCTTCTGCCTTAGCACCTTTGCACATGCTGTTATCTTTGCCTGAAATGCTGTTCTTTCAGCCCCAGTGGTTTAGCTCACGTGCCAGTTTCCCAGAGAAGCCAACTTTGAGATGTCGGCATTACCCTCTCTCTTCTTTATAGCACTTGGCACAAATTCATTATTTCATTTATTTGTTAATTATTTTTCTTTTACCTGAGAGAATAAACTCCCTAACTACAGGAAGGGTATGCACTAAACACTGTATTTCTAGTACAATCAAGAGCCTAGGTGCTCAATAAATGTTTTGATGAATGAAAGTAGAAGTTCCCTGGAGAAGTGCATAAAATCTGCTGATGAAAGCCACCGGTGCTAACAGGTGGCATCACCATCATGCTCTGCAGAAACACTGATGAGCCAACAGGGAGCAAACGAGATGATCAGCACAAATCAGCCTTGTAACCGGGTGACCAAGAAGCATCAAGTGCGTTGTGGCAGAGTTTCTCAGCTGCTCATTGAAATCACATTCTCCATTCCTCCTTGAGCAGCCAGACAAACTAAACTTCTCACCTCCCTTGAGGTTGAGTGTGACCTCATGACTGTTCTAGACACTGAAATGTTGATGGAAGTGAGGTGGGCCACTTCCAGGCTTAGCCCTAAACACCTCTTACATGTGTGCCTTGGCGCTGCTTCCCCTTTCCACTACCTGGAGGGGAGATCGTCCCCAGGGCCACAATGGGGCCACGCACTGGGGATGGCAGAACCTCCAGCAGCCTCAGTCCCTGTTTGGAGCTGTTAGATAACCACAGAGAGGGGTGCTATTTGGAGGGGCTGCACCAGCTCTGGTCCAAAGGCAAAACAAAAGGGTGAAACGGATTTTGGGTGGACAGAGTTGCTGGTGTGATCAGAACCCAAGAACTTCTCTTTCTCTTCGACAGTGCAAGGAGGCCCCTAAGGCAGTTCCCGGTCCATGCCTGAGCTTCACATTTCCTGGAGTCCTGTGTGCCTCTGGTTTCACGTGCCCTTCACAATTTGTGAAGCATTCAAAATAACTGGGTTTTGTTTTGGTTTTTTTTCATTTCAAAGGGCATTATGTACACATAATTATTTCCTATTTTACTAGCTTCTCCAATGTGTATGATAAATAAATGATGCTTTCTGTTAACATTCAAATTATTTGAAGGCCAATATTTATCTGATGTTTCCTGATTTGGCAATAGCTATTCTAAAAAAAAAAAAAAAGGTGTGTTTAAATATTGCTAGGAAATATTTTATAAAACGCAGACTGGTTTCTATCCGCTAGGACTGCTCAGAAGGTTAAAGTGGTATTTTGTCTTTTAAGGACCAATGGGACAGGTGATACTTGACCCCACAATCCGTTTTTGTATAAGGCAATAGTCTGTATGAACACAGTTGGATAGGTGTTGATTGAACCTATTTACCAACTACAATTACAGCAACTACTCCTATTTCCCAAAGGTATGAAAAAAACTGTGGCCAAGAGAGTAAAATTCATTCCTGAGATTTTATAAATATCCACACCTCTACATGAGGGCAACAGGTCAGTCCTTCTCTTAATCTGGATGAGAAAATGCTACTTCTTTCAGGAGGAAAAAAACAGAGATGATGTTAAATACTCTACACTTAGTTGTCCTTATGGCAAGCTAATGCATGAACAGTATGTGAAGTTACTTTAATTTCCTATTATTGAGCAAGTTCTTAAACTGAATTCCATTAATTTGAATTTGCAACAAGTCTAACAGTGCCTTAATTTTAAAGTCATTTGCTCTTTTGAGAATTCTAATTCATACACTCCATACATTTCTCCACTAATGCTAACTTCAGTGACCTCCAGTGTGATGCCCAGACACTGAGGCAGAGATCCTCAGGGAGGGTATTTCCTGAAGACTCTGTTTTGGAAATATAACCACACTCCTCAATAAATTCAGAGGAATTCTCTCAATATTTGCAGTTTAATCTCATGTTTCTCATTTGGTCCTCTGTGCAGATAAGACGCCAACTACTTAGCATCTCTCTCGTGATAACCTTCTAGGTGCCTTTAAAACAGGCAAGTAGGCCCAAGGCCACACTAGATGGTACAACCCAACAGATTAGGAAATCTCTTATATTTCCTCATAGATTCGTTTTCCAATTTAGATCGCTTGGCTTTATTTCTCAAGTTCTTCAAGTTTTCCCACTTCATTCTAAAGCAGGAAGTGTAGAAGTGCATAAAGGGGTTTCATGAAGGTAAATTAGTGCTGTGAATTTCAATTTCATTTTTAGTATCAGCTTTCCCCTTCTTTTCAACAAAACCTTGCACTGTTTACCAACATATAAAAAATTTTAAAACAGAGCTGCTTTGGTTGAATCAGAGGTGGAGGGAGGAAGGCAGGGGTAGGAATCCTCCCTACCTAGGCCTCTCTCCTAACCACCAACCCTGGGACACTTCAGGGCTCCAAAGAACACTTTAATAACTACTAGTACAATTCAGAGGTCTGGCCAGCCTTCTTCCTTCCTTTGTATTCATTCAACAAGCATTCATGAACTCCTACCACGTTCCAGGAACTGAGCCAGATGCCTGGAATACAGAAATGAAATGGTCCCAATCCTCAAGGTTCTAAGTCTATTGGGAGAGAGATACACAGAACCCCAAAATTGCAGCACAATGTAAAAATTCTCCTATTCCATAGAAAGGGGTTGACAAGCTCTACTGGGATTAGGGTAGACTGCCTAAGGAGATACTGGAATAAATTCTGGCAATACTGCTAGGCTTGCAGCATTGGGTAAGGGGTAGGTCGAGATGGAGAGAAGGGGGTTCCAGGAGGAGAGCGCGTCAAGGGCTGACTGACGTGTGAGGCAGTTTTATGGTGGGAGAGCTGAGAGCACTAGTTAAGAGGGCACTGGAGTGCTGGGCAGCAGCGGTCAAAGATGCTCTCATCAGGAGTACCTGGCAACTTGTTAAAATGCTGATTCCTGGCCCCATCCCAGATCTCCTAGATCAGAACCTCTAGAGGAGAGAATCTTAAAGGGAGACCAAATATTCATGCTTTAGAAAAGGTTTCAGTTGGCTGTTAGGATTAACAAGTTTGGAAAATTCCACTGTGATTATGGGCCTCAAGAGAGGCCCTGAACGACTTTGAGAAGCAGTGTTGACCTGCAAGTCTTCAGAATGATCATTCGGGCTGCAGCATGGAAGGCAGGCTGGTAACACAGAAAGCACTCCAAAGACAACTGGAGCAGCCCCGGGAAGCTATGATGCAGGTTGGAGACTGAAGACAGGTGAATGGATGTGAGATATATTTAGGAGATAGAGCTGACCAGATTTAGAAGTTGACAGGATGCAGTAACATCAACCAGAGAGGGTACAAAGGAGGGAGGTAGTTCACATGCGCATGCTGACCCTGAGGTCTCTGTGGGGTGTGTAGGTAAGCAGCAAACAGTCGGCTGAAAGCTCACATCACAGCAGAAGCCCTGGGAAAGTTCTGGGTGGGAGACACAGCTCCGCCCTCATCAAGACTCCAGAGGAGCAGCAACGGCAGCCACTGAATGAGCACCTGCTGTGCACCAGACATTGTTTAAAAAAGTGTTTCGTTTCTTGCCTAATTTCATTTAATCCTCATAATAGGATTTCACCTCTGGAAAAAAATTCAGAATCAGAGGTGCCGAGTTCCTGGCTTGAAGTCAGAAAGCAGAGAATACGGTAAAACTGGAATTCTAATCGGAACCTGTCTGACTTCCCAGCCCATGCTTTATCTGTGTTCATCTTGTGAAACGAGATTGAAAGAAAAGTGTGTGGTGGGAGAAGGGGCAGAGGGTTTCCATGGGCAAATATGTCTGGGAAGAACTGCAAATGCACATCTTGCCCTGAGATGCATGTGCTCTGGGGGGCACAGCATAAAGGAATCCCAGCGGGCCCCGGGGTCTCCAGCACCCACATGGGGCACCCGGCCCTTCTGACTACAGAGTGTTGTGCCGAGCCCCCTTCCAGCTCGGCTGGCAGCACCTGGTCTCTTCAAAATTCATGGCTCTCCCCAAGAAACAGACACAATGAAGCAACGCTTGGCCTGATTTGTAACAAGCACTGACGCTTGAATGACAAAAACAGATTCTTTTCATTTTCTCTAAAGCAAAAGAGACACATAAGTAAAACTGTTATTACATATTCTCAAATACAGTTATAATAGCATTTTTATAATTATGCAGCCCCTATAGGGTCTTTAGAAATCACACCTCTCACGAAAGTGAACTAAATGGTAGTTTAATGATTAGTTATGGGGGCTAACGTTGTTTTTACTCTAATGACTTGCGCTCTCACTCAGGATCAAGCTCCCAATTCTAACAATAAAAAGCACATGGATGAATAAATGGGGAGAAGTGAGGGTGAGGCTCTGCTGACAGGACCTCGCAAGGCCAAACCCTTTCCTCTTTGCCATGCCCAACATTCAAGTGACAATGCTTCTCAGGAAGGTGTACATCCATGCGAGGAATTTTGGGGGGTGGAGGTGGTTGACCCTGCCTTCTATGTGTTTTGCTAACACAGCTCTGGAGACTAAAGAGGTGCCGCAATTCTATACTTCTCAGCTCAAGATCAAGCAGTCTGAAGTACTGTAGAAAGCAACCATGAAGCCCCTGACAGCAAAAAACTGGAAGGTCAGAAGAGCACGCTGCTTCTCGGCATTCAGGAACAGCCCTTCAGTCTGCTGTGGACAAGCGCACCCTTTGTAGATGGGTCCCTTGCGACTTCCCGAGAGTAACCTAAACCTAATAGTTCTGAAAGAAATGAACAAATCAATAAATGAATGAAGGTTGGATAAAGCCTATTTAGCTACGAACACTTTCATCGAACGTACAGAATGCTACTTCTTAATTTAACTGTACTTAGATAAATGTATAACCAAGCACTATCGCAGAAAAATAAAGCATTTAAGAGCAAATCACTGATAACTTGATCTAATGTTTTCCAATTTATTTACTATGTGAAGAGGAAGGTTTACACAAATGCTGAAGTGTGCTTGTTCTCAAGACCTCCTGTAAAAACACTGCCTTTCCAATAATAATACAGAAAAATAAGTGTCTTTTATGAAAGATCATACCCCACATAATCCAACAGTGGCATTTCCTAATGGATATTCTAATAACTGAAAAAAGATGACCTTAAAAAAATTAACTCTTTCACTAGTAGGATCTGATTGCATGTAAAACAAACTTTGAATGAGCAAACATCAATCTCCCCAAGAATTCAACGCCTAAGACTTTGCACACACTTCACAGTCAGGCTTTGGAGCTTCTACATGGCAGAATGGAAATGAAACAAAAACTAAGGTTTTGAACAGGACACAGCAACTGCCTGCATGTGTGCTATACGTCAGAGCTTATCAGCACTTTCTCACGCAGCGCCTCCTGTGGAGAACTTGGAACCCCTTCCCAGCTTTCAGTGGGAAGAGGACCTTCCTGGGCTTGCTCCCCTCCCTCACCGCACACTTGTATCGGAAACCCTTTGTTCTGCGCTTCCCAGTTCTTTGTTCAAAATGTGAACATTTTTGTTCTTTTTAATTTCATTCCTTTACTCACTACACACGTTTTCTCTTAGGCATCATAGAAGGTAAGAGGAATATTTATTCACAGATGGAAGAAAAATCATAGTTATTTGTCAGAGGTTTTTACTGGACTGTCATACAACACACATACACACAAGCACTCATACAGATTTGGCCTGTTGTAACTACGTTTAAGTCCTGTAAGGATATCAGAATACACATTATCTATACTTATTAACTTGTTCTTGTTACTATATCTACTGCTGTTTTGGTGTCTCAATGAGGCAAAGTCTTCCTGTGTAATGTTATATGTCATGAGGGATTCCTAATGGGAATAACAGAGCCTATAGAAACCAAAATAGACAGACAGAGGAAAAACAGAAAAATCTCAATTGTTTCCTGAATGGAAGCTAGAAAACTCAGCCAACCTGAAAGCCAAATAAATGTTTTAATATGCCAGACATTTTACTAGATATTTTCTAGGCTGTTAAAGTGTAAGATTGAGAAATTGAGGAATAATCTCAAACAATAAAAGCAAATAAAGCCATGGCTGGTGTGGCTCAGTTGGTTGAGCTTTGTCCTGCAAAGCAAAAGGTCACCAGTTTGATTCCCAGTGAGGGCACATGCCTGGTTATGGGCCCAATTCCCAGTTACGGTGTGTGCAAGAGGCAACCGACTGACGTTTCTCTCCCTCTTGTTCTCCCTTCTTACCCCTCTCTCTAAAAATAAATAAATAAAAACTTAAAAAAAAAAAAAAGCAAATAGAGATTTCCTAAGTACTAAAACTTTGAAAGTATTTAAGAACTCTAATTTTTTTTTAAGTTCAAAATACAGGAACAATGTTCACTGCAGAGTGTCAAATTCTTTTTTATTCTCACTTAATATGAAAAATTGGTGATCTTTTTAAAACAATACTACAGTAACATAGCTAGTAAGGTATAAAGACAAAATTTCAACTCGAGTCTGAATTCTCCAAAGCCTGTACTCATTCCAATTGTCTTTCATGATGTGTAAATGGTGGAGATACAATGTTGATCAAACAGAAAGAAACCAATTTGAAAATAGCTGCATGTCTCTACATATTATATATACCTATACCTGTGCACAAATGGATACATCTGAGACTACAAAGAACTCTCAATCTTAATTGTCCTCTTTCCTTCATGTCTTCCCCTTCTCTTGATTAATGTCCTGTGCCCATGGACTCAGTCCACCCTTTCTGCCATGGCTCTGCACAATCAGTTAACCACATCACTGAGTCCACCAGGTCCTATGCTGTGCTACACAATATGGTAGCCACTAGCTATATGCAGTTATTTATAATTAAATTGAATTAAAATTAAATAAAATTAGAAACTCATGTGAAGGAGAGGGCAAAAGGAAGGCTGCGCACAGATCTCTCCAAACTGTCTGTGTCTTTCTCTGGCATGACCTCGCGGTATACCCTCACCATGTCATTGTAATGAATCTCAGCTGTAAGTGCAACTATACGCGTACGCTGAGACCCATGAGTCCTTGTGGCACATGACCACCAGGGGCTGCCCCTGGCTCAACACATCCTTTAAATCGAGTCCTTATCTGTGAAGCAGCAGGGACTATACCTCCTACATTTCTGCAGCTCTCACAAAGAATCCAGCACAGAGACTTACAGTTTATAGAGGCATACTTAATGAAAATAAACCTTACTTAATAAAGTCTTTGTGATTTTTAATGACTTTATGTTTATAAGGACAATGCAATTAAAATACCGAGCCAGCTGAGAGCAAACAAGAAGTACTAAAGGAGTTTTCCCAAGAAGGTCCCTGTCGGTACGCACACAGTGTTGTCCTGCTTTAAAGGCTCTCAAGGGCTTCACGGCAATAAATGAACACTGTGAATGTTCCTGCTGAGGCCACAGGGCTCTGATGGGCTCTTAGCTTGATGGAATCCCTCTGCTGTCCTGCCACCTAGGCAAAACTGACAGGAATCCTGTCACCCGAGGCGCCAGGAAAGTGCCCGGCAAAAGCAGGGCCTCTGCAGCGAGAAGAACCCTTGCAGCGGCAATCCCCCTTCATTTGCCCTTCCTGTCTTTCAGAAGCCCAACAAAAGCACATCAAACCCTGATGTCCGGACTCACGAGCAAAGCTCCAACACATGTAATAATGATGATACTGGTAATTGTGACTATTTACTGAGATTCACTATTTGCCAGGGCCTGGCCTAGGGACTTCACCTGTGTTACCACTTTGATGAAGTATACACTGCTGCTTTAAAGTGAGGAAATGAAAGCACAAAAGGGTTAACCAGTCCGGCTTATCTGACAGCACTAACCAGGGTAAGGCAAGTAGGATCTAGCAGGAGTGTGAGTTGAGAGTTTAGTACAAGGGCAAGGACAGATGTCAGAGGTCAAAGCTCAGGAATCCCGGTGAACCCTGACTTCCAGGGCTGAGGCTGGAGCATCTCAGGCAGAGCTGATATGGGGGATGGGCCCGGGGAGGGCTGAATTATCCCCAGGGGCAGTGGGATGAAGCCGCAGCCTGGTCTTGGCTGACCGCAGCCTGGTCACGAGCAGAGTGTGGAGCCAGAGCAGGAAGATGGGATGAGGCAGATGCCGACACCACGGGGCCTACGGCATCAGAGGCTGCCCCCAGGACGGGTCTTCAGTCCTTACAGAGGGGTTCTCAGCCTGGGGTCAGACAGGCTTCAGAAGCTCCGTGCACCCTCACAAGCTGGATGTGTGTCTGTGCACACCTGCGACCTTCCAAGGAGAGGCTTCAAAGGGCCCTAGCTGCTTCTTCCTGGCTGACTTCTGTGCCTTCATACACCCATGGATCCTGCAGGCCCAGGTCAGGGGCTGAGATGCTCTTTGAGTCAGTGGGAAACTGACCAGAAGCTGATTCCTCCATTTCCTCTACAGCCATACTTCTTGACTGGTGACCCTTTGCAAATTCATGTTAACTCGGTTAACTGTTTCTCTGAAGCCACCTATAGGGTGCTCAGCCTTATTAGCATGAGCCTTAATATATCCTACAAATTTCCTAATGGAAGAGAAAAGATGTTTCAGTGCAAAACTTCAGGCAAACTACATAAGAAGTAAAACAACTTGTATTTCAGGGTTTCAGAAGCAGATAAATATTTAATTTGATCTCACTAAGTTCCTTCCTCAGTTTTTCTCTTAAATCTGGGCTCCTCATGTGCTTCCAGGGATACAGCGTCCTGGCACCAAGAATCGGCACCTCAGAGGACTGCTGATAGAATGTGCCTGTTGTTTTTTGGAAGGGACAGTGACCAGCCACCAAGTCACCCCGGGCTGCTGGGGCTGCTGGTATCCATGATTATGAGCATTAGGTCCCCATAAAAATTTCTGATTTCTATGTCCTGCTGATCCTGCTCTATGGTGGCTGTTCTCTCATGAATCGCTGTGGCAACATGGTGAAGTGGAAATGTAGCGGAAGGTGGATCAGGACTTGAATCCTGGACTGTACACAAGCAAACTGTCCAACCTCAGAGGTGGTGCAGGGACTGAATTAAGTGACTGCAGGGACTGAATTAAGTGACAGGTAAAGCTGCCTGCATGGGGCTTGGCACATGACATGCACTCAAGAAGCGTTCATCCCTGTCCCTTTCCATCCCTCATTCTCCAGAGACCAATCTAAGCCATCACATTTCTAATTAAGATTCACAGGAAAATAAAAATCATTAAACATGAATGTCTTTCAATTTTCTCCCAAATTTACCACAGCCTAATTCAACTTACGATTCCAGATATTTCTACCCCGCCAACGCTGACCCCTTGGACCGAGCCCAGAGCACACTCGCGCCTCTCTCCCTGCTCCCCTCTGAACGCCTCCCACAGACGGCCCTGCTCCACCAGCCTCTTCAGGGCGCCCCTCGCCCTGCCTCCGCGTCCTGCACGGCCTGCTCACTCCGCTGGGTAAGTTTCCTCTTATCCAGTGGTCTGAGACACTGTTTAACCTGAGTCTCCCCTAATGGCCTCCAAATCCAGTACTGCCGTGGCGTCTCACTGCTCTGCAGCTTCCGGCATCAGTGCCGGCCCAGGACAGGCGCTCCTATACCACTTTGTTGCTTTCTGCTGATTCTTCTGTCTGATGACTCCTTTGCAGTCTACTTAGGGGGATCTTCTTCCTCTTCCCCTCCTTGTTCTTTCCCTAACTCATTCTTTCTTAAAATACTCCCCCTTCGGGATCTGACCCCCTCTTCCAGCTTCAACAATAACTGAATGCTGACACCCTAAAACTCTGGCATGGACTTCTCTCTCCCCAGATCAACCACTCCAATCTTTGGGCAGTTTTAAACCACTTTTTTAAAAAGACCTTTACAGTACAAATCTCATTCACTCCCCAGGGTCCTGTGGCATTTGTAGCATGCTGGCTGTCATACCACCCCTTCCTTTTCAAAGACAGGTGAGTGAGATTCAGGGATTTGTTGGCCTGCCAAATTCAGGACCCAAAGAGGCCCGTTGGAAACTAGAAATTGAGTGATTAGTTGGTTGAGGGGCAGTGGCAATTCTGTGGTTAGGGGCCCACAGCACTCAGTTATCAGGAACCTACTGGGGAAAAGTGTTTAGAGCTGTGTATCTCGAACTTCAACGTGCAGATGAACCTGATAAAACTTAATGTGCACACCTAGGGATCTCATCAGAAACGCATATTCTGATTCAGCACTTGGGAGGCAAGGGCTGTGACTCTCAACTTCCAACAAGCTCCCAAGTTTCGCCATTTGTTCTTGGATCAAACTGTGAGTAGCAATTTTGATAGGATTATCATAATAAGTGATTTGTTGAACCACTGAGTGCTGCAAACTAGGAAGCAAAGCTAAGTATCAGTGTTGGGTCTGAGGGATTAACAGATACATTACATCAGTAATATATGGTGGTGTCTGTGTGGACCCAGTGATGTATCGGGGTCCTGCAGTGTCTGAACGTTCCATTACTGGGAGTCTGTTGGACTTGCAGTTGAGGGGGTGTTGTGAGCAACTCTGGAGTCCAGGAGGATTAGTGATTGTGGAATGTGGATAAATGTTTAAGCTTATGGGTTGCAGAGATTGTAAAATTTCTAGTAACAGGATGTGGGGGCCAATACAAATGTCCGATGGGGTATTATAGAAGTTAATGGTTGAGAAAGGCTCTTGAGTTCAGAAATAAAGGGGATTTGTTGGGGGGGCCAATGATTTAATAACCTGTGGAGTTGAGGTAGGAGACAGGAAGGAAGAAACGCCAGAGGTGCCCCAGGGCAAAGATAAAGGACACTGACACAGGACAGAGGCCCTGTTCTAAGACCTGTTGCTCCCACTTTCTGGAAAAGTGCTGAATCAGAGTGAATCATGAGTGTACGTGCACAGAAGGTGCTACAGGACCCCTACTTCATTATAATAGCGTTATAATAAATTAGCACTGTGGGATCCCCTTCCCCAGTGGCCAACCAAAGAAAATCATGGGAGACTACATGCACAGTAGCTTTAAAGTAATATAACTACTTGTACATATGCAATAGAAGCCTGCCAAAACTAGCCAGGAGAGATCTGCCTCATAAGAATAGATGCCCTCTTGCTCCTAAGGTCAATCTCTGCTCAGAGTTGGCCCATTCCCATGTTCTGTGAAGTGTACTGTTGCTTGATACATCTGCTTTCTCTCTCTTTCTGCTATAAACTCTGTGTGTTCAGTTCAATTTTTTTGTCTGCAATCACCAAGAACCTGGCTACCTGTGCCCACCTGGGATAGAGTCAGTGCCATCTCTTTAGAAGGGTCTTCTCTAAGCAACTTAAAAAAAAAGTGCCATAACCCAAGTCAGTGTTCATACTGCCTGTTGCTACTAGAACCAACAAGTAAAGACAAGGATTGACTCTTTATGGGCACTTTATTCAGATGCGGGCGATATGAGAAGACAGTGAGTTATGTACCCTAAAAACCGTCTTAACATCTCATCTTAAGCTGACCTTTTTATAAGAAGAAAAAAGAGTAGGTAAGGGGTTTGGAATAAAGGTTAATTAGATAAGAGTTAGACTCTAGCAGAGATTTTCCTAGGACTTCTTTGTCTGCTGATCAACAATTCTTTATCTGCATCAAGAAGTTCCCTCCCTGGAACACAATGGCTCAGATACCATCTGCATTGCTTGCGGACCCCAGCGGCCCAAAGGTCTAATCACTTGTCACCTCCTGGCGCCATGCATTCCAGTTCCTGGAATAGGAGCTTTCCATGTACATTAATTGCTTGAGCTTATCAACTATACCTGCAGCTACGATCTTTAACTCTTGAGTTTCCTTATCACTATTTTTGCAATTCTTAATTGCTCCATTTTCTTCAAAGTATCTATACCTTCCAGGATTTATAATATATATTTATTCATTGTTTGTTTCCTCCTCCAGAATGTAAACTATAAGAGGGGAGGGATTTCCTGTGTTGTTTTGTGCTGGATCCCTAGTGCCTAAAATGTACATGGCTGGTATGCAATGGGCATTGAATAAATCAACAAGAGAAATATTATAACTGCAAATCCACTCCATTTCATAAAAGTAAATAATTTTCAAATCAGTACTGCAACTGTATTGTTAACAAATTATTTCTTAACACCCTCCTCCTGTCTTCTTAATGTAGTAGTGATGGGGGACTCAAATGTTGGAAAAATTTTAGTTTCAGGTTATAGCTAGTAGGTTTAGTAATCCATGCATGTAAAAAGCTATTGTTCCGGGAACTGAAGGTCTGACCCACCCTGACTCCAGGAGACCATAAGCAGTTCCACCTTTGTGCCTCAGGAGGACTGCAAGCAATTCCAGGTGGTAGAAGAGCCACTATACCCCAGGGTGAGACACCCACCACCCAGGGCACAGCTAAAGACCACGGCCCAGGACACAGACGAAAGAACGCTGCAGCTTTTTATCTCACTTAACTTTTCCCCTGAATTCCAGTCCCCTTACCTACACTTTTCTTCTCCTTACAAAAAGGGTCTATCTAAAATGGAAGTTAAGACCGTCTGTTAGGGTACAAGCCCGCCATCTTCTCAGATCGCCAGCCATTGGAATAAAGCGCCCATCAAGCTCCAATCCCTGCCTCTGCTTATTGGGCCTGGCAGGTGACAGGCAGCACAAACCCCGGCTTTTCATTTCAGTAGCTCTACCCAAAATCCAACAGATTCTGAATTCCTAAACAGGTAAAGGGATTAAGAAGTACAAATCTACAAATTGGCAGTTATAAAAATAGTCATGGGGATGTAAGGTACAGCATAGGGAATATAGCTCATAATATTCTAATAACTATGTATAGTGTCAGATCAGTATTAGACTTACCAGGGTGGCCATTTCATAAATTATATAAAATGTCTAATCACTATGTTGTACATTCAAAACTAATACGTCAACTGTAACTGAAAAAACAAAAAGAAATTTAAGAAAAATCCAAATGATTCCTTAAACTCACCTGTCCCAGGCAGTAGTTTTCAACCTTTCCTATATATTAGAATCACTTGATAGCTCTGGATGTGATTAATCTTGAAAGTAGCCTGTTTGGGAGCTTAAATTCTAATGTGCAGTCAAGGTTAAAAATTACTGGTCAAGCCCTGGCTGGGAGGCTCAGCTGGTTAGAGCACTGTCCCGAACTGCAGAAGTTTATGGGTTCGATTCGTCGTCAGGGCACACACCTAAGTTGCGGGTTTGATCTCTGGTCAGGGCACATATAGGAGGCAGCAGACTGATGTTTCTCTCTATCTAAAATCAATAAACATATCCTCGGGTGAGGATTTAAAAAAACTACTGGTCTAAAACCAGTTCTCTTAAACCTGTCTTCTATATTCCGTCCTGTGGCTAATGGCCTCAACATACACTCAAGAGTCACTCCACAAAAATTCAGAGCTAAGTCTGATAAAGGTAATCATCAGTAAAGATAATATAACTTTTGTCCAATAAACAGAGGATGATTATAAGACTTGTTTTCCTATGCAACCTATAAACTATAACTTTGCTTTCAATTTTTCAAGGCTCTAGAATGTCCCGGCTCTGATCGGTTCCCTTCTCCTGTGTGGGCAACTCCCCCACTTCACTCTATAGCTCCATCCTGGCCCAAGCTCCAGCTCCTGGACCTCCACTGTCATTGGTTTAGTGCATCTCTCTACTCTGTCTTCATACTGAAATATTTGTTCTCTACCTAAAAGCCTTTGAAAGAAAAGGCTATCTTTTTATATGTTTAGGTTCAAAACTTAAGGGCAACAATCAATTCAATATTTAATAGAAAGTTTTAAGACTTTGAAGAGTCCGTAAAAGTGTATATGGATGAAAAAGGGGTTCTGTGATAAAACTGATACATCCAGTGATGAAAAGTAATTTCACAGGGTGATCTGATCATAAACTCCTAACTGGGCAGGTCATGGTGGGTTGTCATGCTTGAGGCACATAACTTTTTTAGTAAAGTTTATCTTCATCTTAGGCAAGCTCTCCCTGTTTTTGTGCATCTAGGTTAACATACCTTTGAACTAAGCCTTAACCACCCTCAAGGAAGCCCATAATCTTGTTACCTATTCTGTACCAATCCCTGCCTTGCTTTCTCCTGCCTCCACATAATCTTCCTTATGTTCCCTCCAAATGCATAGAAGAAACTGCAAAACTGTGACTCTCTGGAGCATTTGAGATATTGCTTCCCAGCAATTGTTGGTTTTGGCTCAAATAACTTCTTACAAAAATTCTCTACAGGATTAAACATTCTTAAGTCAACATGTATTATGGCTTCCTGGCAAGAGGGAGGAGGAGGGATATGAGTTTCTATAGTAATTAACAGAGTTCAAGATAAACAACTAGCTAAATCTATTTCCACATGAGTCGCTCTTCTAAATATGCTCAAAAGGAAAGCTATTTGGAGTTTTCCCTTGGAAAGCAGCAGCCACATCTCTAGATGCCATAGTAAGTCAAAATAAGTTTATACAGCCATGGTGCAACAAAATATTCCCCACTGTTTCCTACCAGAGAACTAATTTTTTAAAACTCGTAGCTGTATATATTTTGTATTTGAAATTCTAAACTTCTATGTCTTTCATACCATGTACCTTTGTCTAACAAGTGACAACTGTGGACATTCCTGGTTCCCACGCACTGCAAAGGATCAGCCTCGTCTCAGAGCTTCCTCTCATTAGTGCTATTCCTTTTCTTCCTTGTGCCTGATTTCTAGTTACCCTCACAGCAGCCTCATGGCCTGCTCCATGGACTCCAGGCCTACACATCCAATGCGCATTGTCTCTCATGAGTCTCCATTCTTTGCTTTCAAGTAGCACATCACATCCTTTCAAACAAAAATCCTAATGCACTGATTGATACACTGACAGAATGCAGTACCTAGTGTTTTTCCACTTCCACGTGAGAATTCAAAGATTCAGTTTTAAAAATCATCCTCTGTCTTGAGATGATCTCTAATAACTCCAGGTCTAAAGCCAGGTAGGTGTTCTACATTGCTTTGTGAAGGCAGAGAAATAGTTCCTAGTTTGTGAGGAAATATAAGCTTCATGAGGGTGGGAATATTTGTGTGTTTTATTCACTACTATATCTCTAGAGCCTGTAATTGATGAAGTACATTTGACCCATAAATACATGATTTTACCAATCAACTGTAACTTTGACTTCTGATAACCCTTAATTCTCCACACTCTTCTACAGGCAAAGGGTTTTTGTTTGTTTGTGTTTTTTTAACTTATGTCAGAAGCATTACTCATTTTATTCTGCTTTGTACTGTATGTTATGGTCTAGACAGAGCAGAAGGCAAATTTTTTGTAAACAAAGAATCTGATCACTTCTTTTACCCTTTTTATGCATACTTCGTAGGATATTGTATTCAAAATTTTCTCCAGCCTGATATCTAGAATCAGCACATAATGAGAGATGGTATACACATGTGAGCAATTTCTGACCTTATCCTCAGACAAAAAAACATAGGTTTAACCACAGGCCAAAGTACATATCTAAAGTGAAAGTTTCACTTTGCCTATCTCTTAGCAGATTTTCCCTCTAATGTTTCTGAGCATGATCTAATGCCTTGGGCATATATGTAGAAGCATGTTGAGTTGGCTTAGACGCTGGAATGAAATACAGTTGAGTCTTAAACAGTGTGGGGATTAGGGGCACTGACACCCCCACCCTGCAACAGTCAAAAATACTCATGTTAACTCCTGACTCCCCCAAAACAACTGTAGCCATGCCTCAGTATCCGTGGGGGGTGGTTCTAGCCCCTCCTCCACCATGGATACCCAAATCTGCAGATGCTCAAATGCTTTATATGGAATGGTGTAGAACAATGCACACAGTCCACCCGCCACATCTGCAGGTGCCCAACCGTTAATCAAAAATGCTGTTTTTGATCTCTGGTTGGTTGAATCCATGGGATCTGGAGGGTCAACTGTATGTTTACTGAAAAAAATAAACAAGAGGACCTGGACGGTTCAAACCCGTGTTGTTCAAGGGTCAACAGTCACTAGAGCCAGGGTTCTAGCTCCTCTTATTCCTGCTGGGTCTCAGAAAATCCTTGGGGGACTGTCAGGGAGCAAGCTGGAGTCTATGTCCCAGCTCAGCTTAAGACAGGCTGGGCCAGGCCATGGGCTCTGGGTGGGAGGGATGGGCCGCAGGACCCTCACCAGCTGCCTGAGCTCTTGCAGATGAGCTCCAATTGCATTGTAAGACATGACCTCTTTTGCAGAGGGAAGCAAAACTGTTTGACTTAATAAACAATGTTCTCGCTCATCATTTTATAAGAAAATGTCTCTCCAGGGGCACTGGAGATTTTCACAGAGACGGACTATCTCACTTGGGTTGAATGCTTGGCTCTCAGGCAGAATTCTCTACTTCAATTACTGAAGCAACTGATTTTCAAGGAAAAGTTTATTCTACACAAGGGTATTCTGAATGCTGAGCAAACTCCAAGAGAATAAGCAATGAGGCTTTTTAGCCTATTTTGCACAGCATCTGTGAAAAGATGGCTAACCTAAGTGTTCTTGTGGGATAATCAAGAGTGGTGAAGTTTTTGAGGGCAACTTAACATTCCCAAGGCCTAACAGAAAAGCCTGGCATAGACAACACTCCTTGGGGAAAGCCAGTTAAGTGATGAAAGCAATCACTGGTGCCCTAAGGCTTTAGAGCGCTCTGCTAAATTTGTACAGGCCAGTGAGAGAGCCAGGCATATTTGCAGGCACACCAGTGCTACAGAGGAAATAAGGGAGTCATGCATTAATACTCCTCCTGTGAATAGGAAATTCACATACTAGAAAAGATAAGTGTATCCATACAGAACCAAATACAGATAATAGAAATTCTGTTCAAGAAGAAGACTGTTTGTACTGTTTTAAGGAGGTCATTATGTGGTAATTGCTAAATATATTAAGACAATGGTTAACAATCATAATAGATGTTCATACAGAAAAAATACTTTTAAACAAAGGTAATGAGTCCTTTATAGAAGGGAAATCCACAATATTAAGAAAAAATAGAAAAGACACTTTAAATTCTGGCCATTTATAGGCTTCGCTATTCTCTTAGCCCATCATCGCTGGAAGGCAAAGCAGACATTTGTTTCACACTGCCAAGCTGGCCGTTTAAAGAAGGGGAGGAGTATAAATGAAAATTTTTGGCATTATTTTTTTCATATAACAAAACCAGTATTTGTTATGATTTGCTATAATTGTCTTTGCCTTAAGGCTGCTGGCAGCTACTTTAAGAAAGAATTACTACCAAAACTTCAAACATCTGTCAGTTCAAAGGATCTTTTAAAAAATTTTAGTCTTTTAAAAAAATTACTCAAGGTTATAATACATATACATTATATGCATATAGCTATATATAGTTTTTCCCCAGAAATACAAATCATATTATGCATATAGTTTAAAAGCTGAAAACAGTCCATTAACATAGATAGATAAATAGATAGATAGATAGATAGGGAGAGAGAGAGAGAGAGAGAGCGCTTATGTCGACGCAGCCCCTGTTTTAGGCAGTATTCTGAGATGGCCCTCACACGTCCTCCCCAGTGCCAGGGTCACATGACCCCCCGGACTGTAAATACGGCCGCTTTTGTGCCTGCGATTAGGGTATATTATAGGACACAGATCGCTGCAAACGAGAGTATCTGGGTAAACCGGACCTAATCCCACAAGCCCTTTAAAAGTGCAGGATTTCCTCCTCGTTGCAGAAAGGGCAGTCAGCGATTCAAAGCGTGGGAAGGATTCACTGCACGGTCACCATCTAAAGATGGAGGGGGCCACGCAGGCAAGGGAAGCAGGTGGGTGGTCTTCAGGAGCCGAGGGCGGCTCCCACTGCCAGCCGGCACAGAGCGGAAACCTCGGCCCTGCAACCCTAACAAACGGCACCCTGCCAGCAAGCAGTGAGGCCGGAAGCCAATTTGCCTTAGAGCTTTCAGAGTAGAATGCAGCCCAGGTGACGCTTGGACTTCAGCCCCGTGATACCCTCAGCAGACTTCCCGCCGACGGAACTGTGAACTTAAAAATCCGTAATTTTTAATCAATTACATTTGCTGCAATTTGTTATGTAACAACAGAAAACAAATTTAGTCCCTCTCTCACTTCTTTTTGCCTCAGTATTTTCAAAAGTTACACTATTATTTAGTCACTTCTCTATTTATAGACATTTAGACTGCCTTAACATATCTGTTGTTAGAAAATAACATTCTTACATGTATGAGTATCTGCTTATTGGTATCAAATTGTTCATAGTATATGAACACAATTTTAAAAATGTGCCCATGATACCAAAAACAATGACAGAAAAAAAAGGCAAAAACAGTGACTTCATCAAAATTAAAAGCTGGTGTGCATCAAAGGACATTATCAAGAAAGTGAGTAAAACCTACAGCACAACAATATTTGTAAACCTTGTATCTGATAAGGGTCTAGTATGTAGAAAATATAAAGAACTTTTATAACTCAACAAAAAGATAAACAAATAATCCGATTAAAAACGGGCAAAGGACACTCCCCTCCCAGTGAGGGAACCTACACGCACGTGCCCTACTGCAATACAATGTCTAGCGGCGGGATAAAGCTGGGCACAGGCTGACTGCATGGCCAACAATGAAGTCCCAGGGTGGGATTTCACCCGTAAGTATTGAGGAAGGTTTCATAAAGTTGAGTTTTAAAGAATGGACAGGAGTTCACCAAGCCAACGAGGGTAGGAAAGTGTGAAAGAGCAAGGTATGTTTAGGGGAAGCCGAGTCATCAGGAATAAAACAGGATGCCTGAAATACGGGCAGAGAAAGAGGCAGAATTCCGTCACGCTGGGCCTCTTCCACCACCCACGTAACAAGGGCTCCAGGTTACATGGGGGCTGGCACCACAGTCTGCATTTTTCAAAGTGTGGTGGTGGCGTGGGCAACGTGCAGGGCAGGAAGATGGTGGATGCGGGAGTCTGCGTGTGGGGAGAGGCGCGAAGGACCTGGTGTGACAGTGGGGATGGAGTGGGGTTAGCGGTTTTGATTGATATTTGGGAGACAGAAGCTGAGAGAATACAGTGACTGACTGAAGGGGAGGAGATAGAGCGGGAGGAGCCTGGGGGGCTTTCTGAGGTACGGACGGGGATCTCTGAGCACGTGGCAAGGCCTGCCATATGCCTTTGATTGAAGGGGCGCAGGAGGAAGCGTGTCTGTGAGGAGAGGAAATGAATTCAGCTCTCATGTGCTGAGGGAGAAACGTCTGGGGGACGTCCAACGGCAAAGGTCTGGTAGGAAAAGGGAGTAAGGGCCCAAAACTCAGTGGAGAGGTCTTAATCAGAGATGGGATTTCAAGGCTAAATGGTTATGATACTGTTTGGAATAACAAAAATCTCACACACACACACACACACACACACACACACACACACACCTCACACACACCTCACACACGCACACACACCACACCACATACCTCACACATTCACACACCTCACACACACCACACACACCACATACCTCACACACACACCACACACACCACACACACACGCACCACTCACACACACACACACCACGCACCACACACCACACACACCACACGCACATGCGTGCTACCAAGGCCCTGCCAGCTGCTGCTGCTTCCCTCTGCAGATCACCTAGCGCTCATCCATCAAGACATATCATGATGCTGCGTGTGTGTGTTTTCCAATCTGTCATTCGCTATAGCCCTTTTACTTCGCGGTTTGCCTGTAGAATCAGCCAAGTGACAATGCAGAGGAATCCTTGGTCTTCTCTGCCCTCTCCCTCTGCTCACAAGTGTTCTCTGGCCCAGCGGTGACAGCATCCTGGCAATACTGAATGCTAGCCAAGCACCATTTGACTGGAGAGGCGACTAGAAATACTTGGTTGACAAGAGTTCTCTTAAGGAGAAAAAACAACTAAACCAATCGCTCTGTGTCAATACTGTGATGTAATACATCCCTAATGTTTCAAGACTTCTGACAACTGCTTTGAAAAAGTAATATATGCTCAATATAGTACCTTAAAACAATGAAAGCATAATTTTCTAGCCATACCAGCTTAATGGTCAAAAAATTTTGAGGGCTTATACAACTAAACAAATCCTAATGCAAAGAAAATTTATTGATTAAACCAGATCTAAAATTCTGCTCTTTTGTTCACTCTTAACACTTACTAAAGTAGATGGTATTGTCAACTAATGACCTTATAGTTTTACTATGCAAATAGAAAGGTAGTATAGTTTTCCTATATATAAGGGATTTTTAAATTACCTAAACATTTCCAGCAACCCTACACAAGTTTCTTCTTTATATGTCTTCTTTTAAAATGTTTTATTATTTTTTGAGGCTAAATAATAAACAATAAATTCAATTTGAAACACTGGCGCACTGACAACCCTGCGTGGGCCACGAACCAGAGCAGCGGGCGGTTCTCCCCTGTGCAGCTGGCCCAGCAGCACGTGGACTTGCACGGACACTGCATGGGGCGCTGGGGTCACAGAGAGAGAAGACATGGCTCCTGGCACTCAGGGCGACCCCGCGATGTGCTCTGGTTCTCCAACAGCAGCCCATGGACTGTTATTTCCCCTTTCCCTTCAACAGTGGAGCAGTTCTACTTACTCTGTTTCATATATTAAACTTTCTCATAAAATTTAGCTTAAAGAAAGAATTTTTCCACACACAAAATAAATACTAATGACGTTTACAAACCTCTGCGCTAGCAGTAGAAACACAGGCACAGCCAGAACCCACCCCCGTGCGACCGGGCCTGCAGTCTCACCTGTGCCGCCACCGCCCGGGGCCACCACCACCCGGGGCCACCACCGCCACCACTCCCTTCCCCGCAGAGCCTTCCTGGGAGCGCACGCTGAAGACGCCAGTGCCAAGACACAGCCGCATGCCCCCCTTAGGCAGCGTGCCCTTTTATTACCGCGCTGAAGTGAAGCGCAGTGCTCTATTTTGGGTGGGGGAGTTGAGATCCGTGGCACTGTGGAGGATGCAATGTTGACTTTCCTTTGTACTGTGTTACAACTTCCATTTTAAAATTTCCCACATGTAACATTCAATTGGAAAAGCAACAGTTGTTTTCAAATTTTAAGTAAGAAAAAAAAACATAAAATACTCAACACAGGAGTCAAGAAGCAATACAAAAGTATTCCAAGATCTTTTTCTCTGCCCCACAAGGCGACTGTGGAGAAAACTTTGTAGCCAGTTGGCTACAAAGGTCGCCTCACCCCATCAGAGCCATGCTGGCCGCTTAGGGAACAGAAGCCCAGCGAGTCTCCTTGACTCCTCCCTCCCTTTCGAGGGGAAAGCGCTGCTGCTGCAGATGGTCCTTCTGAAGGGCCTCCCTGCTCTGCCAAAATTCAAGTTGGCACCCCCCCGCCCCGCTACGCCTCCCCTTCAACACGGCACGGAGCAACACTGGAGTCAGGCCACCGTCCCTCCTGCCCAGCGGATGCTCCCCTGGCACTGAGGACCCCAACGGCACTGAGGGCCGGGCTGCCTCCCACGGGACACACCAGCCTGTCTCCCTGGGAACCCGCTCCCCCACGTGCAGTAAGGCAGAGCTTTGGGCTTCCTGCATTCTGGAGCTGCACCTCCCCGCTGAATTTGCTTTGTTCTGTGTTTCTTCTACTCATTTTCTCTGGCACTGAATAGACGCATCCTCTTCTCTCCCTGAAGTGGTGACAGCCAAGGCTGGGATGTGAGTTTCCATGTGGAAACAGAAACAGTATGAAAAACAGGCCATCACACAGGCCTTCAGAATACACTGGGATTTGAGGCAACACTCCCAGCTACATGAGAGGCAGCTACTTTATCTTGCTTTGCCTCCTCTGCGTATGTACCTTCTCTGAAGGCCAAAGATGCCTATGACCCAACTACACCATCCTAACCCAGAGTCTCAGCCTCATCAGAATTCCCAGGGACTTTTACCTGATCTGCTTGCCTTCTCTCATGTCATACAAGGAAAAGAAGACGTCGGTGTCTTCCCCAATGGTGTTGTAGGTGAAACTCTTCAGGCTGAGGAAGAAGTGATGTGGCACTGGCATCCGGCAGGTTTCCCCATGACGGGGGCGCATTGTATCTACCTAACGAGGAAGGCAAAAACAGTGATTTCTATTTTAGTTATCCATTATTTTAATTATAAACAAAACGAAAACTAAATGACTAACTCTCCTGGTACCGCTGAGAGAGAGGCTGGAGGCGCTCCTCTAACAGCAGGGTGCTGCGTCAGCGCGCCTGGTCTGAGGCGGGCGACTGTGCAGCGGGGAGAAGGGAAGGGAGTGGCAGAGACAGAGCCCCGGAGTTCCACCTCCCAAGGGAGCTCGAAATCTCCACCAGCCCAGCAACAGCTCAGTTCTCCAGGGAACCATTTTCAAAGTCATTTCTTGGAGATCGTGTCGTGACCCTACTGAACTTGATTTACACTGTTACATGGCATTTTTATGTTCTTCCAGACTAATTCATTTTAGTCACTCAGTCTCCTTTCTTTCAGTTGTGCTTATGTAAATTTGCACAGAGGAGTGGAGACTGGACAAATTCATTCAGAGGTCAGAGCTCCTTAACATGAAAGGCACCACACAATCAAAAAGTCAGTGGCGTGTGTCCTTCCCTGGGGAGTCCCTGTGTTGTGATCTCTGGGAAGAAAGAGTTGAGGGGAAAATCTGGGAAGCCTGGTTAAGCTGCTTACCTGGGATGTGCTTTGCTGCACACTCTGCCGGCTGGATAAATGCTATGGAAAGAAAGAAAGGAAAATTCACTCAACTGGGGAGGGAACTTTTATTAAGCATCTTCTGTATACTGGGTATTCTATATGTCTTTTATATATATATATATATGATCTCATTTAATTCTGATAACTTTGTTAGGTAAATGTTATTCGTATTTGATGGAGACAACTAAGGCTTAGCACAAGGCAGTCATTTGCTGAAGTTCACATAGCAAGGAGGAGGCCACGTCTGGATTCAAACCCAAGGCTCACCAGCTCAGAGCACCAGCCAAGTCACAGGCGGTACTTGCTACTGGATTTTGGCTGGGGCACTGCCCTCCCCATACACTGTCCACGCCAGGCCCTGAGCTGGACAGCCCAGCTTCTCCAGTCTCCCCACACTGGAGGGGGCAGAGCTTTTAACCCCTAGGGGCTCCCTCCCAAGCAGCTCTCCGCGCTTTCTTTGCTGCCGGCCGAAGTGAGAAGCAGCGGATTCCAGTCCCGGCCACGCCAAGTAGGTTGTGAAACCTCAGAGAGCCACTTACTCTCTCCAAGAGATATTTTCCTCAACCTTAAAGTTCAGATAAAAGCTTTTATTGTCTTTCTCACAGCGTTATTATGAGGCTCAAATTCCCTAACAGGAAGCAGCATGACAAAGTAATTAGAAACCTAAGTCAGGATACCTGGTTTGAAATCTTGACTCATTTGTAAACTGAGGATAACATTTTGTGCTGAACTCAACCTTGCTGGATTTTGTGCAGATTAAGTCAGCATAGTGCCTGTATTTGAAAATGGTTGATCACTGTTATCTATAATTAGTATTCTTTTGTTAATTTATTGATTTTAGAGAGAGAGGAGAGGAGAGGGGAGAGACAGAGAGACAGACATCGGTCTGCTGTCCCACTTACGCATTCACTGGTTGACACTTCCGTGCTCTGACCAGGGGGCATCAGGATGAGGCTCTAACCAACTGAGCTCCCTGGCCAGGGCCAGTATTCTTATTATTGGTGTTCTTCTTCATAATTAGTTATCACAGAAAAGTCAGTCACATTTACAAGTAACGTCTTGCCAGAAAAAATTACGGGCTCACAAACATTAGGCCCCTGGTCTCGGTGAACTGAAAAGCGAGAGCTTCTATCCTGCTCCCTTTTGCGTCTCAGAGGCGTGAGATGGCATTCATTTGGTGAGTTGCTCCCTACCATATGGGTACAAGAAATGGTGGCTGATCAGAATAATTTCATTTCTTTTCCAAATATATTTATCTCTCAATAAAACTGAAGTACGGTTAAATATTAAGGCACAATTAAGAGGAACTTAGATTATGAAATATTAATATTAATTAAACACTAAAATGTTGATATTAATTAAATATTAAATATTCATGGCATTAACAGCTAAATTAGCAAATTATTATTGACTGTTAATATTCATTCATGGGACCACATGTTCCCATGATACATATTAAATGCAGCTGGCCTTCTATAACCATGCGTTTTACGTTCATGGATAAAACTCACCACAGATTCAGATATTTGGGGACCATACTGAGTCCATGTGAATGAAGTGATGTGTAAGCATACCCTGCTGTAGCCTGTATACAAATATAGCTTATATGCAAATACTCTGCCATTTTATATAAGGGACATGAGCATCCACTTATTCTGGTCTTTGCGTAGGATCCTGGAACCAATTTCCTGTGGATCCCAAGGGACAACTGTATAATAAAAACAGACCTCTACCAGCTGGGGAAATCATCACATTGGATGTGTATGTACAAAAGAAAAGTTCACATATAAAAGAGGCTGTAAAAATGCTTTTTAGAAATCAAGCTTTCAAAGAAAATCAAGTTTTATGTGGTTTACTGACCCATATCCACTAGGAAGTTTACTAACCTAAAATGCTTTCCATTGTTTAAAATTTTACAGGTGGGGGCTGCGCTAAGTCAATCTTCTGAAGTGGATTTACTGATTAAGTCTTAAAAATGACCACCAATCTTAAATATAGATATTCAACTATAATTATACATGGAAGTTTACAGCTAATTTCAGTGTAAAATATCCAAGCTGACAATAACAAATGTTATTTTAGAGTTCAGAGGCACCAAAATTGGGGAGGACTTTTCAGCCTAGTCTGAGAGTACAAGTACATGGTGGTCAGAGAAAGGCACTGAAACGGGCATTCTGGAGCGCTTTTCACGACGCTGTTAGGAAAAACTGCTGCCCTGCCCCCGGCCAGCCTTCAGCGAGCCGGCTGACACTTGCCTCCACAGAGCCATCACCACCTGTACCACAGCTACACTTATTAGGGTTCCGTGTTGGCTGACCGACCCTAGACTTTGTCATCTCTGGGAGCAAAACCCGCCTTACCCACCCTTAACATCAAAACTATAAACCTCAAAAATATAAATTAACTTTAAAATGCATGGACTACTTTACTGCTTCTGCCAATTTTTTCTTCCACAGAAAAGTCAGGGTCAGCCCTTGAAAGTCTCTGGTCTATTTAGTCCACAAATGTCTGCCAATATAGGGGGAAAAAACTATAGCTATTCAACTGAATAACACAATTAATTCCCTCTACATATGTTAAGAATTGTGTTAGGTACTGTGGGCATTAAAAGGAAATATAAGACATCTCGTCAGGATTACCAATGATACTTGATTGTTAGTAAATAATGTATGTAATCGACTTAAATCCAGAATTGGAAGTATAAACATTGATCTACTAAAAATGTAAATTAGCACTAGAAGATAAGAGACTACCACAGTTCCCAACACATGCTAATGTAGAAGGGTAACAATGTAGCAGGAGGTTATAATTTGAATATTCTGCTAGGTCTTCCACAATTTAGAAGCTCTCATATTATATAATCTTCAAGTTCTCACTTTTCCCAAAGAATCATGGCTAACTAAGATGAACACAAATACTTCACGGTTGCCCTTTGAAGTGCTTTCTAGTTTAGGTAGCACCAATCCTCTCTCCACTGCTGAAAGTGGAGTTAGACCTGCCATATCGTCTGGATGCAAGAACTGAGGAGTGTTAGGGCTTCTTTTTGCTCTTGTCATATAGAAAATCCATCTGTGTATTTAAAGAGATTTTCATCAATCATTATCATTCAACACTGTGTAGGGGCTTGAATTTTTTACGAAAAACAAAGTGCACTAAATGCAAACTTAAGGTATAACCCTATTTATAAAGGTTTTCTTGTAAAATATGTGGCAAGGAGCATTATTATAATCAGAAAGTTTCATATGTAGTCTTTATAATCTCCAGTAATAAATTTAAATGTTAATACAAAAAAAGTTCTGAAAGGTTATTCCTTTGAAACTTGCTGATAAATTCAAGATTTAACCAAAACATTCACTATCTGCAATTTAACATAAAAGTAAGTGGTTTACAATGAATTTATGGGATAGACTCTCAGAATCAGTTTTTCTTTATCCTACCTAATTCTTTCCATCAAAAGCAAATACATAGGGTAAAAAGACAGAAAAATCAGCATAAAATAAAAAGGAACTTGTACCTTAGGCTTTTTTTTTTTAATCCTCACTTGAGGACATGTTTATTGATTTTAGAGAGAAGGGAAGGGAGGGAGAGAAAGAGGGAGAGAAACACGGAGGGGCTGCCTCTCGCACGCACCCCCACCCGGGGAATTGAACCACAGCCCAGGTCTGCACCCTGCCCGGGAATCAACAGGTTCACAGGGTGAAGCTCCAACCAAGCAAGCCACCCTGGCCAGGGCCCTTAGGCCTTTTTGAGAAACCAACATTTTAAATTGAGATGGAGACTATTATGCAAAGTGAAATAAGCCAGTCGGTGAGAGATAAATACCATCTGATCTCACTGATAAGAGGAATCTAATGAACAAAATAGCCTAATGAGAGAAATTGAACCAGAGGCACAGAATCGTGGAATGGAGAGCTGCAAGAGGGGGGACTGTCTGAAAGAAGGTGAAGGGATTAGTCAAAGAACATATGTGAAGGATCCATGGACAAGAACAACAGTGTGGGGAACGACTGGAAGTAGGGAGCCAGCATGGTGGAGGGGGGCGACGGGGAGGAAAATTGGGACAATTGTAACAGCATAAACAATAAAAATAATTAACATTTAAATGTATTAAAGGTGACATAAAGTCATATTTTTCAAAATAAAATATTTAAAAAGCTTGCAACAAATTGTTAGTCCTCTGTTCACCCAGACCTGTGCCCCAAAGATAAAGTATTTTCAATTCATTGCTGTGTTTTTTCCTAAAATTTATCAAATATTTCTAAATGTCTTACACAGTGCTTTCTCTTTATCCAATTTTAAATTTCTCTACTGGCTTTTTATTATGGAAGTTGAAGATTACTGCATTTGTTATATCATTTCTTTTCAACTATATTCTTAATATGTCACATGTTTTGGTCAAAACTTTTCATACTATTTTAACGTTTAAATATTGTTCACTACTGAGCCAAGTAGTGTACTTAATTACACTTCTTTCCTCTATTGCTTTCTGCTTTGTATTGGAAATAACCTAGTTATGGTTAAATTACAGGGCCTTTTCCCGTGCCCCCCTACAGCTCTCCAGAACAGCTTCCAATAGCGCTCTACACAGAGCGAACCCGCGGACGCCCCAGGAAGCAGCGTTCACCTGCAGGTGCCCGCCCAGCTGCCTTCTGCTTTCCCCGGGGCCAGCAGCTCTCCGGCTGTCCGGTGCCCAGATGGCATCCCAGGGCTCCCTCGGACGTTACCCTGAGAGCTCTGTACGTCTCTCAATGGGGTCAGCATTCCATTCCTGGATGGCATATGATAGCATCTTTTGGTTTCATCTCTCATTTTAAAGAAATAATTTAGTCTTCAGTAGTTTCCTGAAAAAGAGCTTTTAAAGAGATTCCTTTTTTAGACTTTAAGTGACCAAAATTTTCTTTGGGGTAGGTATTTTCCCACTTGATTAATAATGTGGCTCAACAAATACAAAATTCTAGGTTGGATTTTCTCCCCCTCAGAATTTAAAGGCAATTCTTCATTATTTCTCGTTTTCAGTGTTGCTTTTAGGAAGACAAGTGCCATTCTTACAACAAATCCTCAGTAGGTGACCTATTTTTCTCTCAGAAGGCTTTCAGCTTCGCGAACTGAAATTTCACAGTTAAGTGTTAAATACTTGTTTGACCCTTTCAATCTGGAGACTCACATCTATGTTCTGGGAAAGTTTCTTCTCCAGCTTTATTGGATATAATTGACATATGACATAGTATAACTTAAGGTGTACAATGTGATGATTTTGATACATATGTATAAAATGAGAACCACAATAAGGTTAACATAGCCTTCATTTAACATAATCACTTCGTTGTTGTTATAAGAAGATTAAAGATGTACCCTTTGAGGAACTTTCAAGTACACAGTACACTACTGTTAACTACCATCACCTTGTTGTACATGAGATCCTCAGAATTAATCCTCTTAAAACTACCCAAGTCTGTGCCTACTGATCAACATCCCTTCACTCCCTCCATCCTCAGCCCCTGGCAATCACCATTCTACTCTGTTTCTATGAGTTCAGCACTTTTAGATTCCATGTATTAGATCATAGAGTATTCGTCATTCTGTAGCTGATTTATTTCACTTAGCATAGTACTCTTAAGATCCATCCCTGTTGTCACAAATGACGGGATACCTTTCTTTCCTTATTGTTGCTGAATAATGTTCCATTGTGTGTATATATACACCGTGTCTTCCTTAGTGGTTCATCCATTAATGGACACTTAGGTTGTTTCGGTGTCTTGGCTACCGTGAATGCTGCTGCCATGAGCGTGGGAGTGCAGCTATCTGGCTGAGATCCTGATTTCAGTTCTTTTGGACACATATCCAGAAGTAGGGTTGCTGAATCATAGAGTTGTTTTGTTTTTGATTTTTTGAGTTATCTCCACGCAGTTTTTCATAGTGGCTATACAAATTTACATTCCCACCAACAGTGCAAAGAGCTTTCTTTTCTCCACATCCTCGCCACAGGTAATGTCTTGTCTTTTCGATGACAGGCATTCTGGGTGTGAGGTAGTATTTCACTGTGGTTTTGATAAGCATTTCCCTGATGATTAGTGATACTGAATACCTTTCCATTTTCTTAAAAAGAAACTTGTAATTTTTTCTAAAACTTGTAATTTTCACCAATATATATTCCTTAAATATATAAATACTTCTCCAAGTGAGTTTTACCCAGTCCCTTAGTCTAACTTTAAAAGTCACCTGAGGTTTCTGATGTTTGTTCTGCTTTAAAATTTTGTACCTTTCTTTTAGATACTTCTTCGCAGTCAGCCTGTAAAACGTAAACTTGGTCATTAGTCAACTCTATACATTTTAATAATAACCAATCGATAGCTCAGGATTTAACAGGTTATGTCTCTCAGAAATATCGATACATTATTTTCAGGTTTAAACACTACATTAACCAATAATTGGCTCTCTTCAGCTCCAACTAGAGAAAAAATTTAATTTTTTAAAAGATTTTATTTATTTTTAAAGAGAGATAGAAAGGGAGAGAGGAGGGGTGGGAAAGAAACATCGATGTGTGAGAGAAACAAAGCTCGGTTGTCTCTTGCACGCCCCCAAACAGGGAAGACCTGCAACCCAGGCACGTGCCCTGACCAAGAATTGAACTGGTGACCTTCACTTTGCAGGATGACGCTCAACCAACTGAGCTACACTGGCCAGGACAGAAACAAAATTTTAGTAACTGTGCAGATTGAAGGAGCTCTGTTCACCAGCAAAACCAACAGAGAAATGTCCCGCAGACATTACAGTAAGCCCAGCACTCTACACCTTAATTCCATTTAGAAAAGCAAGTGTGATATGCTGTCAGAATGAGGAAGGCCACTTAATTATACTGGGACAAAGGCAAAGGAACAATTTTAGCAACATTATTTCATAATGTAGTTAGAAAAATATAAAGGAGAAAAATGAGGTGTGCACGAACAAGCTACCCTGTGTGACATTTCTTACCATTTTATAAAGATCTGAGACACTGATCTGGTCCGAATCCACAACTTCGAAGTCCTTTCGAGGTACCAGGTCCAGGCCCAAATGCCTAGTAAAGAGAAAGATCACAATCAGCATGCCGTGTCCTCAGATTACTCACCTTTCTTTCTGTGCCTAAAAGCCTGTACCTGCCATGACGGTGTGGACTGAGGGTCAAGCACTGCCCCAGGTGGGACGTGCCCTTATCTGGTTATGCTTAAATGTGCTCAACTTTAGGTCAATAAGTAAGGCTAGGGATTTTAAGTCTGACACATCTCTAGTCATCAAGCAGTTCCCCTTGTGAAGGTAAGAAGGATGCCTTTGATATCACGTTAATAGACCGATGGAGTTTAGTAAGTTGTGTTTTCTATAGATCATTAGTAAGCCACATTCTGTTTTTTATTCCTCCCCATCCTGCAAGAATGCTCAAGGTTCAGTCATGCTTTACTACCATAAAAGTTATCCAGGATCTAAGGAGATATGTAATTCAAAATCCAACCATAAAAAATTGCCTGCTGAAAATATTAAATTTAAAGAAATGTATGTTTTGGTTGAGTTTTATCTCATTTCCAATTTAATTAATACTGACATTGAGCTATAGTAAAGACGTCACCACATATTAGCCAGTATCTTAAGAAACTTTAGGTAGGCGTTTGACCAAGGAGCACTGCTGCTGATGAACAGAACATATAGAAGGTCCGGCATAACGGGCAGAAAGGAAGAAGTAATGGTGATTAATGATGGATTGGGAGGCAGGATGAGGCAGTGAGTAACTCTGGACACAAAACTCTTGGCTTCTAACGTGGTACCTAATTATAGTCAATAGATGTTAACTCCTTTCTTCCTCTCTAGAAATACAGCTAAGTCTGGAGTCCAGTAGATCTGTGGAACCCTGAAACCACTTACAACGGTTATGTGCACATGCTCACTGATGAATTTTTTCTGAGGAGAGAGGCTGTAACTCTCATCAGGGTGGAGAGACACTCTGGGACCACCAGACTCCAAAACAAGGGTTATTATTGCTCCTGGCAAAAATGTTCCAAAGATGATGGGAGAAGGGTATGTACTTTTTGCTTCAACTAGACTATGAACTACTTTCATTTTTTAAAAAAATTTTTATTGTAATTTTTCCCTTTATCATTTAGTCCACTTATACCCTCCTCCGCCTCACAGTCACTGTTGTCGACGTCCTTGAGTCCTTTTTCCTTTTTGCTCAATTCCCTCAACCCCTCCCCTCCCCACCCTTAGCTGTCATCCTGCTCTGAGTGTCTCTATTTTGTTAGTTCAGTTGGTTCATTAGATTCCATGTATGAGTGAAATCAGATGGTATTTGCCTTTCTCTGATTGGCTTATTTCACTTAGCATAATGTTCTCCAGGTCCATCCATACTGTTGCAAAGGGTAAAACTTTCTTCTTTGTTGTTGTTGTTGTTGTTGTTGTTGTTGTTTATGGCCGAGTAGTATTACATTGTATAAATGTCTCATAGTTGTTTTATCCAATCATCTGCTGATGGACACTTGGGCTGCTTCCATAGCTTATGTAAATAATGCTGCAATGAACGTAAGGGTACTTGTGTTCTTTCGAATTAGTGTTTTGTGTTCTGTCAGATATAGTCCCAGAAGTGGGATCACTGGGTCAAAAGGCTAGTCCATTTTTAATTTTCTGAGGTATCTGTATACTGCTTTCCACAGTGGCTGCACCAGTCTGCACTCCCACCAACAGTACAAAAGTGTTTGTTTCTCCACATCCTCGCCAACATTTGTTGTTTGTTGATTTATTGATAACTGTCAATCTAACTGGTATGAGATGATATTTTATTGTGGTTTCAATTTGCACTTCTCTGATGATTATTACTAAACTATACTATAAGGCTACAGTAATCAAAAGAGCATGGTATTGGCATAAAAAGAGACACAGATCAATGGAACAGGATAGAGACAAGAAATAAACCCACACCTTTATAGTCAATTAATATTCAACAGAGGAAGCAAGCACATACAATGGGCTAAAGGTAGTTTATTCAATACATGGTGTTGGGAAAATTGGACAGATATGTGCAGAAAGATTAAATTAGACCACCTTCTTACACCAAACACAAGAATAAATTCAAAATGGATTAAAGAATTAAAAATTAGACCTTAAACCATAAAAATCCTAGAAGAAAACATGGGCAGCAAAATCTTGGACTTAGCACATAGCAGTATTTTATCAGATATATCTCCCCAGGCAAGGGAAACAAAAGAAAAAATAAATGAAGAGACTATATCAAACTAAAAGGTTTTTGCACAGCAAGAGAAAGCATCAACAAAATAAAAAGATAGCCCACAGACTGGAAGAACATATTCGCCAATACATCTGATAAGGGGTTAATATCCAAAATTTATAAAGAATTTACATAACTCAACACCAGAAAAAAAAAATCCAAATAAAAAATGGACAAAGGAACTGAATAGATACTTCTTAAAGAGGACATACAGATGGCCAATAGACATATGGAAAGATGAACTATTTTTAGAATATGTTAGCAAAACTAACTCTGTAGGCTCTTTCTGTACATAAAACTTCCACTCATTTAAAATAAAGCCAAGTGAACATCTAAAATACAGATTTATCTTACATAAAATTTATACCCTATTTGTAGGAAAATATATTAAAAGGTTAATGAAAAAACAAGATTATTAAAATGGAAAAATCATGTTTAATTTTGCAAACATTATTTTAATTTTTAGTTTAGTTTAATTATGCAAACAACCCAATCAAACTAGGTGTTTTGGACGTAAGGGCTTAAGAAAATAGCCCACAGGGCTGGGCTCAGTGCATCACACACAGGGACGGATGCCCAGGCAGATTTGGTCTTAGTGCCATGGCTCTCTTACCTTGCTTGTCCACTCACCTGCCCTCCCACACACCCACCCACTCTCCTCACAGACCATCCAGGCACCAGACCAATAGTGCTGAATACAAGCAATAGAGCAGTTTTCAGTCAAGCCCATGTTGGCATCCATCAGGCTGGCTGTCCCCTGGGAGCAGAGTGGTTTCCCTCTCCTCAAGGCAGTGGAGTGCAGTTCCTTTTAATTTCTTGATTTTATTAAGAAATAAGGAAATGATTAATGGGTATCTGATAAGTGAGAATACAAGTTCCTTCTACTAAGATTATGTTCAATGGAGGAAAAGTAGTTTTCAAAAGCTAAACTGGAGGGCTGTCCTCCCTAGAAGGCAGAGATGCTGCACAATGAGAAGCAAGACATGTTAACCACAAATTTCCCTCTGAGAGAGAGGTTCCTGGCTGTTTCCTTCTATAGTTTACTCTAAGAATAATAAACAGCAAGTGTAGGGAATGGTAAACTTAGTCTTTTCTCAATCTTCCCAGCAAAGGGAGGCAGTGCAGCAAAGCAGTTAGGAGCATGGGCTCTGAGGTTAGGTTGCCTGGTTTTTATCTTGCCTCTTCCACCAAGCTGCACTGTCTTATCTATTATCATAGGTTGTTGTATGGATTAATCCATGTAAAGCACTCAGCACAGTGCCTGGCATTGTGATTTGCTATTGCAGTTATAATTATTATCTATATGCATTTCATCATTAGCCAATATATGGCTTGAAGTGTAAGGACTGTGATCAGAGAGACAGTGTCTGAACAAGACTCAAAGAGATGGCCACAAGCAGGAGACACACGTCGACGTATCTACACCAAGAGGTAGTATAGAGCTGAGTTTTCAAAAATGATCCTACTAACTGCTTAGGTGATCAGTCTTCGAAAAAATATTGAGTCCTCTCTGACCACCTATCATTGATCACTCACTCATTCATGCATTCCAGTATCTCAATAAATATTTACTAGCACCAAATCTGTGCCAGGCTCATGCTGAACTTGGGGACACAGCAGTGAGTAAATGACATAGTTCTGGTTCTATACTCTTTCAGGTGCCCTTGCTAAGGGCCCTGAATCTCTATATCAAATTCTTTGAATTTTACACTTGTTTGAATGTTCTATATTCGATTTTGTCTTCTATTGTATCTTTTTCTTCTGAAAAATGGGGTTCCTCATCTGAACCACAAAACACAGAAAACCATTTGAAGTTAATTAATTACATACAATAAATGTTTTAAAGCATTAGGACTTAGTTCTTTCTCAGAATTATTTGAGAAAGACTGGGGATGTTAGGATTTCTTGTGGGCTGTGCCCTTTTTTAATACTTATAGTACAGACAGCATACAGACAGTAACTATAGTAATGAAAACATGGCATATTTACAGAACAATAAAATATAACTAATTATAGCTACCCTTTCCTGAATATGTACTTGGGATGGGCAGTTTATGTACATCATCTGTAAGTACTATGGGAGGCAGACAGCATCAAACCCATTTTATAATTGAGAAAACTGAAGTGGAGAGAGGTTATCTCAGTGGCTCATTAAGGGAACAGCGTCAGGCCTGTCTCAAGATAGGTATGTCTTACTATGGTATTTCCACTATACCTGCTGCCTTTCTACTAAAGACCATGATAGTCAAGTACTAGTAGCTGTAAGTAAATGTAATTAGTTCAGTCATAATAGTTTGAGGGATGATTTTTGTGTCAATCCACAAAGTAGCAAATACTAATTGGTAAATGAGCGACCACCAGGCATAAAAACAAACCCATTTTACTTAGATTCATTCATGTAACGCCCACCCAGCAAGTGCAGACGCTGTCCTGTGCGAAGTGTAGGGTATGGTGAGAGCAAAGAATATGTGCGTGTGTTAGGCATCAAAACATGGCAACCTGCTAGAAGGATTCTAACACAAATACACTGGAAACACAGTTATCCCAGACTTCCGGAGTACAGCAAGACACTGATTGTTGGACACAACCTCCTGTATCAGAAGAATTCTAAGAGGTCATTGGAAACATCTGCTAATTTCAGATGTCCTGAACCTGGAAAATATCACCATATCCTTAAAGGTAAAGTACTGAGTCACAAACCTTTCTGATTCTTAGCTAAAAACCTGCTCGGAGGGAGCTTGTTGGGGTGATGGGTGGGGGGCAAGAATTCCTGCCAACTATGGCGCTGCCTGTGCTGCTCCCTCCAAGGGTAACTCCCTTGGAGAGGGACAGAAACTAAGCAGGGGGAAAGCAAGGTGGGCAGGCGAGGACATGTGAAAATCTGCGAAGGAGGCAGGAAAGGGAGGAGGAGGAGGGAGAGAACATAAAAAAGAGAGAGAAGGAAAGAAAACCTAGAAATTATATGTTTCTTGGTGATCTGTCTTAAACATTAAAACTTCACAAGAAAAAGATAAGAATTAGTTCATTTTATACTTAAATCCATAGAAGGAGCATTCTAATTCAACAAAAGCTTATAAAATGTTTACATTTTATTCAAATCTGAACTTTCTACCTGAAGAATAAACACAAAAACTCTATGAGTCATTCTAAGAATAAAATATTTCTGATGTAGGTATTTTTCTAAGGCAAAAATCAATTAGGTTGGGTCAGCCCTGGGTGGATGCGATTTTAACTTGGCTGTGCTGTATGTACCGTGGTGATGAAATTAAGAGACTGAGAAGAAACTTTTATAAACATCTTTAGGGAGAAGTTGAGAATATTAAATTAACACATTAAAAGTACACTGCTAGACAAATTATTTTAAAATTCCCTTTGAAAGGATGCAATTAACTGACTTATTCTTTGTATAGGACACTTGAACAGAGATACATAATGGCTAGTTAATTTGAACACAACTTTATTTTATGCCCTTCCTATATTTTGGTTCCTAAAAATAAAAGGACACAATTTTATAAGTGCTGATTCCTACCTGATATGACTGTAATAATTTTTGCTTATGGATCGAGTCTATACATTGGCTAGGTCAACAAATGTACAACACATAAATTAAATGCCCAAATATTCAAATATTTCCCAAATAAATAATTATTAAACTCAGAAAATAAAAATTGTTATTATGTAGATGAGGAAAGCTCAGCATTTGAAATCTAAATAAAAGTGTAAAGTGCCAGTTTAATTGCTATCCTTGAAAGTTCTAACTCAATTTTAAATCAGATATGTATTATGGGACACACAGTAGTCACACGAGGGTAAAGACCGAATAACCCATGGACTAGAAATACTGGCAATAATTTGCCTGGGTTTAAGATTCACACTTAAAAATAATCAGAGAGATGGTAAGGTCCTGCATATAGTATATGGACTTTGGGATCAGTCCTGGGTACAAACATCAGCTCTATTGCTCACTATGTAACACGGAAAAAGTGCTTCTGAACCTCAGTTTCCTCCTTAGATAAAACAGAGCTCTTCTCTTGAAAAAGCATAACAGCATTTCTTTATAACAGTGCATGTAAGTTAGACCATACCATCACCACAGTGATACAGGTAGATCTACTCAATAAATTATTAACAGCTGTCATCAGCATCTTCTGAAATAGATTCTGAAAAGGTAGAGTTAAAAGTCTATGTAAGAACTTATAATTAATATTTAATTACATCAATTAGAATATAGTCGGCAAACACACTGCTATCATCCAACACATGCGAACATGTGCTAAGCATCAGTATTTTGTGGCATTTATAAAAGTGCGATTGGTCCAGAAGTGTGGAACCATCAGGGCATAAGTGAAAACAACGGAAGCAGTTATCAGTGCCCAGTTGCTGTGTGAGCAGCCTCCTTTACACAACCTAATAGTATGGAATGACTTTAGTTTTGCAGTATTTCACCTCTTCTTTCCAAGTAAAAAGGAAATTTTTAAAAAGAATTAGTTCAAGTGAGAGCCAGAGAAAAGAGTCCTATTGTTTTGGGAAGCAATATGTCTTTTTCCCTTAATAATGATAGACGTACGAAGTCCTCATTTAAGTGTTTAAGTGACTAATTTTTCCCTGGGGAAAAAAGGGTGAAATGGAAAGGAACGGAAGGGGAAAGAAGTGGAAGGGAGAAAGGCGGGAAGAAGATGCGGAGAAGCGGGGAGAAAAAGAACTGGGAAAGGGGACGGAGAAGCGGAGAAAGGGCAGGGAACTACATTTCTTGTTTTATTTTTTTATTTGTTTATTAAAGTAGACATATAAATACTCCGCCCCCACCCCCAAGATGCACACAGTTTGTTAAGAAAATGATATTCATGAAGGTGGAATTACTCTGTAATTTACTGACAAGTACTTATAATGGTCTTAGCCTTTTTCAAATAATTTAAACTTGTCCAAACTATCATCTTTAAGTTTTTAGATGTGATGGCAAAATCTGGTATTTTTCCAAGTTTTATTATAATGAGATATTGATATAGCCAACATAATTCTCTTCTTCATCCACTGGTATGCATAGTTGCAGTTAAACTGTAACAGTGATTTATACAACTCTTAGTGTTATCAGTTCAGGTGTAACAATTTGCTTGGCTCGTGGTAATGCTATGTTTGTAATTATTACTATTATTGATTTTTAAAATAAACGTAACAATACCATTTTATAATATAGTACTGTTTGGGGCTGAAGAGACAGGATCAGTAACTAGGCTATGAGCTAACATACTGTACTTTGCTAAGATTTGTATTGTCCGAAGTCAGATTTAGAGAGCACTGTGTGATCCACAGTGTGCCTGAAGCCATGTTGTATCCTACAAGGGGCCTGTGGTATGTGCCAAGCAACCCTATTTAATAGTCAAGAAAGGATGTAATTTCAACAAACAAGGATAGGACACTGTCACTTCAAAAGGTCACAGATAACCAATTTAGGGTTGTACCTTTTTCTTTTCTACTGCAGAATAAACAGAATGGCTCTGAGCTAGACCCACTGTTCATTACATTCTGTGTTTCCTCTTCCCTGATTTATTCTTTCACTTCTTCAAGAACACATTCTAAGTCCCTTATTAAGAAAGGGATCATGAAAAATAACTTCCGCATCCTTGAATACTTCACACTTGACTAGATGATTTGGTTGTTTATAAAACTGTCTGGCAAATCATCTCCCATTCATTACATCCTAGCTTCCAGTGTTACTGATAAAACTTTTGAGGCCAATGTGCTTCTTATTCCTAAAACCTGCTTTTCTGTCTGAAAACCTTTTAGCATATTCTCATCACCCCTGAGATAGTTAAGTATTTTCATGTGCCTTGCTATGGGTTTTGGCCTTTTCCCCATTCCTGTTGGGTATTTGGTGGGACCTTTCAACCCTAAGACTCTTGGTTCTTTGGCTGAGAAATTTTCTTCTATCATATCTTTAGAATTTCTTCTTTTTATTATCCTTGCCTGTGGATATGTTCACCGATCTTAGAGAGAGGGGAAAGGAGGGAGAAACATCAATGTGAGAGAGAAACATCAATAAGCTGCCTCCTGCACATGCCCCAACTGGGGACTGAATCTACAACCCAGGTATGTGCCCTGACTATGAATTGAAACCGCAACCTTTCAGTTTTTGGGACAAAGCGACAACCAATTGAGACACACCAGCCAGGGCTAGAATTTCTTCTTTATTCACCGTTTTTTCCCTGGAAATTATAATGCCTAATGTGGGACCCATTGGCTTGAATATCTGTATTGCTCTTTTTTCTTCAATAATTTCCTATCTTATTTTATTTTCCTAGTAACAACATAAAATTATTTTTCTATTCTTTTCCTAAATGTTTCATTTTAGAAATCACATTCTCCGTTCCTTTTTCACAGTATTTTATTCTATATAATGGATCTTCTTGATTCTCTTAGAGGATAGTCAGAGATTTTTAAAAAGTTCTTTACTAATCTGTAATTCTCTCTGGGGCCAGATTATTCCCTTTGGGGCAAGGTATTTTGTTTATCCAGGTGCTGTCTCTTCCCTATGGAAGGATTTCTTCAAATATTTGATAATACTCCATTGTCCATTCAGATTTAAAAGGCATGAGAAGACGTGAGGGAAGGGCTCTGTACATGGGTGTGTAACCGGAAGTTACTCCTCTGGTAAGTGGAAGGGGTCTGGTTATTACACTTTGAAACCCTTAAATGCCACAACATGGAGGCTCTGCAGTAAGGTCCCAGTTCATTCTCTTCTCCAGTTTCCCCCAGGCAGCTGGTCCTTGTATTTGTTAGTCTGAGGGAAACGTGGGGCTGCCAGGCATTGTCTCCCGGCCATGAATTATTCCTTTCGTACACTTCCAAACACTCTCCCTGTTTTAAGCTCAAAGGCACACTCCCACCCTCCATGATTCTGGGAGCGGCAAGGGAGCAACTCCTTCATTAGCTAAAATGTCCCCCACCTATACTGGACTTCCTCTGTCACTAAGCCTCCAACTACTTTCCAATTTCTAGAAATGGGTCCATATACCCCATTTATTGCTGGTCCCCTTCCCATCATTCTTTTTATTTTCTATTATTTCAATGATGTCTTGAAAGGGAAAGAAGCTAAAGGCTTGTACTAATATCCATAAGGTATATGTGTATTTTAAATAGGAAGCAACCTGGTCACTTCGAAGTTCAATTGACCTGATTTTAAGAGAATGAGACAAAAGTATCAGAGAATTTATATCAATTATTCAGTCTAGGAAGAAATAAAATCTGAGTACTATTTACTCTAACTTCCTATACCAAAGACTTAGGATTGTACTTATACACAATAGCAAATAATCATACCCATAAATGCAGGACTATATTTGAATGAAAATTAGTTAAGAATATTCTGAAGTACAGATGTTGAAATTCCATTTGTAGTATATGCTTATTTAGATTCACTGCATGACTGTTAAATGTAAAGGACGCCAAATTCACATTCTTTTTAAAAAAGGCACTAAAAGATGAAGCAAAAGCATATTGTAATTACTGAGGTCTATAATCAAGGAATTTGAGCTGAAAGAGACCTCAATAGATACTGTTGTCCAATTTGATTTTCCAGAAGTGAAAATGGAGGCTGAGAGAGGGTCAATGAGCAGAGCCAGTGAGTGTCCTTTGCAGAACTAAAACAGACAACTACAGCACTCATAGTGAGAACGGTCAAAGCTCGGTGGAAAACATAATCATGACTTTCAATCACTAAAGAGAAGCTTTGCTCAAGTACAAACTCCATGATGAGTTATCAAAAATGAAACTGAGAGATGCCCAAATGACACCCATACTTACTCATTCCCCCAGTCCAGGCGCACGGTGATGTGCCGCTTAACCTCCCGCACCTGATCCTGAGTCAGGTGACCAGACAGTAGCTGCCTTCGAAGGTCAATAAGTTCATTCATCACATGGCGTAGTTTGTAGAAAAGATCTACTTTGTGTTTCTAAAAGGGCATTTTTGGCATTGGGTGAAAAAAAAAAGGGATAGGGAAAGGGAATGAAAAAAGAAAGAGAAATAGTTAAACTATGAAAAGTGCTCATTTCTCTATATCTCTAAAAAAGGCAATGTAAAGAGAAGTTTAGTTAAGAATCTTAAAAGTCCTTAGTTTGTAGTGTCTAAAAGCCTCTACTTCATGATATCTGATAACGAATATAGTTGATCTGGATCATGCACAGAACTGTTAATTTCTACTCCATCCTCGACTAATTTCCCAATAAATCAGTTACTAAACTTAATCAGAATAGAAAGGTACACAGGAGCCTCGATCTGTTTTCTCTGACAGAAGTTGCTGTGTCTGTCACAACTAAGATTCCAGCCATCCAGCAAGTCTCCCGTTCTTCCAGGAGAGCACTCAAGCTGGGGGAGGAGGAGGAAGCGTCACTTGCCCTACTTTGAAGGCACTAAGGCTGCAAAGCCCGAATCTCTGGAGTGGCATTCACTCCAGGTTTCCAGGCCTCATCCAGCTTTAATTAGCTTTTGTAAACAGTATGTGTCCCTAGTGTCACAGACTTCTACTCTTTTTAGTTTAATAAAAAGTGTGACCTTTATAAGAGTTAAGTGGGAACCTTTTAATGAACTTAGTGATGTCAGAGTGGCTATACTTACAAGTAAAAAATTTAAGTGTCATGACATGCTTGAGCAAAATGACATATTTAAGAATATAGATTTTAAAACTAAATTCCTATTCGCTCACAAGTGAAATTTTAATTTTGGAATTTTTAGGTTTCTGTTTGTATTATGAAGAAGGATAATCTTATGTAATTAAAATTCTTGGCATGTAACTTACCTAAAAAGAATTTTTAGACCAACCTATACCAGTGATTTTCAACCAATGTGCCCCAGGTATGCCACAAGAATTTGTAAAACATGCGCTGACTAGTCAGAGGAAATGATATCTTTTTCCTTAGACTGTCAAATAAAAAATGACAACCAATACAATAGCCATCTGATGTGAATGAATTTAAAAATATATTTTTTGGTGCACCACACAATTTTAGTAATTAGTTTGTGTGTGCCGTGAGATGAGAAAGGTTGAACATTGCTGACCTGCACTACAATGTTAGTAAAGTATCTATCTTAGATTTCCCCTAAAAGGAGGCTTGCCAAAGTAAGCTTGATTTAAGTGGCTATAAATAAAATTAATTATAAAGCAAATTAAAAACCAGTAGAATCAGCTAATGTTTTTAGGTGGCAGTGATCTTCTGACTGATACATTCAAAACATCCTACTACCGAGAAGGCCTCTAATGGAGCATTAGACTTAAAGGTCCATCTTAAAGAGAAATTATTTTTAACCAGGAAACCTTGGGAATGATGCACTCTAACTATATTTGAAATGGCATTCTGCTCCTTCTTTAATCGATGAACATCTGAAGGAAAGTCCAGCAGCTTGATGGAACACAATGCTGGCAGAAGAGCAGAATTTACAAACTCTTGACAGCTTGAAAAGCAAAAAGGCCTAAGCAAACTGCATCATCTGGCAAAATTGGATGTTGAAGATAAGCAGTAAAGGCAATGTGGTTTTGATAAAAACAAGCTACCTGTCTAAATTTAAAGTTAGAATTATTATTTGCCCATCAAATCACACGCAATAAGCCACTGCACATATACATGAGCATTTATTCATTTGCTCAGTTAACAAATGCTCACAGAGTACTGGCTGAAAGCTATCACTTTGTTGTGATCGAAAGTTCCTGCTCCTGTGATGTTTTCATTCTACAGAGCAGAGACAAACAAAAAAATAAATAAATAAATGATGGTAGTGATAAATTCTAAGGAAAAAAAAATAAAGCAGAATAGGGACAGTAGGTAGCCAAGGGTGGGTTGCTGGGGTGTGGGACAAGGGACTGCTTCGAGTAGGTTAGTCAAGGAAAGGCTTCTTTGGGAGCCGAACTTCGAGTAGATATGTGAGCAAAATAAGGTGACAGCATCTGAGAAAGCTGGGGAAGTTCTAGAGGCATAAAAAAACAGCAAGAGCAAAGGCCATGATGTGGAAGTGGACTTGGCCCATTTGTGGAGAGCAGGGAGATCGGTGCACCAGGAGCAAAATGAACAAGAGAGAGAGTGATGATGAACATAAAGAGAAAACACAGACTGGACTAGTTAGTTAGGCTTTTGTATGCTATCTTTGGTTCTTACTACAGGAAAATGAGGAGCCACTAGGAATTTGCAGCAGAAGAGTGATGTGATATGACTTAAGGCCTTTTTTAAAAAATACATATTTTATTGATTATGCTATTATAGTTGTCCCATTTTTTTCCTCCCCTTTATTCTCCTCCACCCTACACCACCCCACCCTCCAATATTCCCCCCACCTTAGTTCATGTCCGTGGGTTGTACATATAAGTTCTTTGGCTTCTCCATTTCCTATATTATTCTTAACCTTCCCCTGCCTTTTTTGCACCTACTATTTATATTGTTTATTCCTTGTACCTTTTCCCCCCATTCTTCCCCCTCCCCTCTGTTTTACTGTTCATAGTTTTTGATCTTTTTTTAAGATAAGTCCCTTTAACATTTCATGTAATAAGGGCTTGGTGATGATGAACTCCTTGAACTTGACCTTATCTGGGAAGCACTTGATCTGCCCTTCCATTCTAAATGATAGCTTTGCTGGACAGAGAGAGTAATCTTGGATGCAGGTCCATGCTTTTGATGACTTTGAAAACTTCTTGCCAGCCCCTTCTTGCCTGCAAGGTTTCTTTTGAGAAATCAGCTGATAGTCTTATGGGGAACTCCTTTGTAGGCAACTGTTTCCTTTTCTCTTGCTGCTTTTAAGAGTCTCTCCTTATCCTTAATCTTGGGTATCTTAGTTATGATGTGCCTTGGCATGTGCATCCTTGGGTCCAGCTTCTTTGAGACTCTCTGAGATTCCCGGATCTCCTGGAAGTCTACTTCCTTGGCCAGTTTAGGGACATTCTCTTTCACTATTTTTTCAAATAAGTTTTTAATTTCTTGCTCTTCCTCTTCCCCTTCTGGCACCCCTATGATTCGGATTTTGGATCATTTACAGTTGTCCCAGAGGTTCCTAAGCCTCTCCTCAATTTTATGAATTTTTGTTTCTTCATTCTGTTCTGGTTGAATGTTTATCTCTTCCTTCTGCTCTAAATCATTGATTTGAGTCCCAGTTTCCTTCCCTTTACTGTTGGTTCCCTGTATATTCTTCTTTATTTCACTTTGCATAGTCTTTGCTTTTTCCTGCATTTTGCAACCATACTCAACCAGTTCAGTGAGCATCCAGATTACCAGTGTTTTGAACTGTGCATCTGATAGGTTGGCTATCTGTTCATCACTTAGTTCTAATTTTGGAGCTTTGATCTGTTCTTTCATTTGGGCCATATTTCTTTGCCTCAGCACCTAAAGTTGCAGTTTCCAAATACCCTGGTCTCCGGCAAAGGCGGGGGCAGAGTAGGTTACAGACCCCGAGGAGAGACTGGGGAAGGAGGCCCTGGGGAGAGAACCGAAAGAGCAGCCAACAGGATCCCAGTGCCAACTCCTTAGGTCTTGAATGATCTCAACACTCTGAATGATCTGTTGAGAGTAAGGTATGAAAAAACAAAGAGGAAAGCAGGGATTCCAATCAGAAAGCTACTTATTGCAACGATCGCATAATGCTGGATGACTAGATGAAGGTAAGAAAGGTGATGATAAAAATTTTACGGTTTAGAAGACATGGTAGAACTGTCAGGATAATCTGCTGATAGATCAGAGGTAAAACATGAAGTCAAAGATTGTTCTTTTGGACTTCAGGTCAAGATGGCAGTATAGGTAAACATGGCTCGCCACCTCGCACATCCACATCAAAATGACAACTAAACTATAGAACAACTACCACTCAAAACCATCAGAAATCAAGTTGAATGGAAGTATGACAACTACAGAATTAAAGAAACCACATCCATCCAGACTGGTAGGAGGGGAGGAGAAGAGGAATGGGTTGGTCTCACACCCACATATGGTGGTTAAAAATTCGAGAAGGATATCTCAGGAGTGAGGAGTCCCAGCCCGAACCAGGTCCCCTAGCCCAGGGTTCCAGTGCCAGGAAGGTAAGTCCCCATAACTTCTGGCTGCAAAAACTAGCGGGGATTGAGTTGGTAGAAGAAACTTCTGGAGTCCCAAGCAGTTCCCCTTAAAGGACCCACACACACGGATTTACTCAGGCTCACTCCCTGAGCTTCGGCACCAGGGTAGCAGCTGGAAAGGCACCAGCAGCACATGGGGAGGAGGCAGATCAAGGCGAGAGCTGGGGGGCAGTTTTCTCCCAGAGAGAAAGGCGGGCAGAAGCCATTGTCCCTTTTCGGAATCCTGACCCCACAAAACCACAGAGCTCACAGGCTGGTGCCATATCTGAGACTCCATCAACCTGGCCAGCGCTGTTTGCCCCTCCCTGGAGATCCCCTGAGATCCCCCCCAACTTACACTGGCCCACCCAAGCTGTTATCAGTGACTTTGCCCTATGAATTGTTGGTCTTGGCTTGTGCTTCACAGCTTCCTAAATCCTCTCAAACAAGCAACAGCAGGCCTTAATAATAAAATAATAATAGTAATAAAAGCCCCCAGCCCCCATACCTCTTGCTAAGTGGACCTAGGCATGACACTAGCAGTAGGCAGCCTGGATTTTTAGCTTAGCTTCACCTGGGAACCTCCAATCCCAAGAGGCAGCCATCTCATATTGCTTTATAGCTCAGGCAGGGTGTCCCCACACTGGCGCCCCTGCCCCCACCCACCCCAGCAAAAGCTGAATGTTGCAGGGCTCCAAGTCTGAGCTGTAACTGGGCTGAGTCACCTAGGTTATTTGATATTTCATCAAAAAAAACTGCTCGAGATGTGATGCATGAGAGGGTGTGTTTTCGTGATGAAGCTGCCAATCATCAACTGCCCATAGCTGCAGCCACATAACTTCCATGGAGGAGTATTCAAGCTTAATGCAAAATGTGATGCAGGTTCATTGCTTTACTTGCTCAGTCATTTTGAATTCAATGGCCACACTGTACACATCCTCACTCAATGGCATCTACCACCTCCACTGACTAGTATAAAGTTGTCATTGTTTGCGCATGTACATTCCAGTCCACTCTCCTTGGCTGCCAGGTTACTTTGATGTAACACAAACCGTTCTCATTGTATTAATAATGGCTGGACTTTTTCTGGACAGACCTTGTATTTATTGATTTTTGAGAGAGAGAAAAGGAAGAAAGAAACATCTATGTGAGGGAGAAACACTGACTGGTTGCCTCCCATACACATCCTGACTGTGGACTGAACCCGCAAACTTCTGGTGCACAGGATGATGCTCCAACCAACTAAGCCACCCAGCCGAGGGTATAGTTATTTTTTTTAATCAAGAGTTTCTCACGGACGGTATTTTCCAAAGATGACTATGAAATCTCTCATCCCAAGTGCTCTTCTGCAAATATGTAACCTTGTCACTCCTCTGGCATAAGGTGAGTCTATCTCTCATACCCTTGAACCCTGGCAGGCCCTGAGGCTGCTCTGACCAACCACACACAACAGTAGTGCATGAGGCTGGTTCGAGGTACAGCCCTCAACTAGGCTGACAGCTTCTGCTTCTTGCCTCTTGGAATATTTTCTTGGGAGGTTTCCTCTCAGAATCCAGCTGCCATTCTGTGAAAAGCCCAAGCTACAAGGAGAGACCATAAGGCAACACTCTAGTAAGGGGCCCATGCTGCGTGAGGAAGCCGTCTTAGGTGCCGTGCCAAGCCCAGCCACGCCTTCAGAGGATGACAGCTCCTACCAACATCTGGCTGCAACAGAGTGATGAAACCCCACATAAAAACTGACCAATCCAGAGAATAAAATATGATACATAGCTGTTTTAAGTCATAAGCTTTAGGTAGTTTATATAGATAACTGTACAGTAACTTTTCTAATAGAAAAATCAGTTACTGTCTCTAATTATATAAAGCTGGGAACACTCACCCTGTACCAGGAATGAAATGGATCATATAATCAGAAAGCAGCATTATTATTATTACAACCAATGTGGTGCTAATTTCTTTTTCCAGGCCAACCTAATGACCTCTTTAACCAGTGACCTCAACACGAGAGACTCCATTAGCACCACTGTGACAACACACTGCATTCTGGGGTTTGTTAGCAGAAGAGAACACACACCATTCCAGGTGAACAATCTGGGCGACTGGCCGCAGAGCACACAGGTTACCTGGGATCACTTGACACTACAGGACAGGTGAATAGCCCACTCAGGCTGAACAATCCTTTTTCTACTATGAGGTTGGCTCCTCAGTTGATTAAAATAACAGTATAATTATGTAGGTGGTAATATTTATTTAGCTTTCCTACATAATCATCCCTAGTTCCTGTCACTGCTAAAAAAGCAGGAAAAAACTTTTAAAAGTATAAGAAAAAAAAGAAATCTGTAGCCCATCTTAGCAACACATTCCAAAAGCTCTACAGTGTAGTATTTGTCAAAAACAGAGAATATTTGGAGAATATACTGAAGAGTCAGCAGAAACTATAAATTTAACAACTTTGCAACTACATGCCAAGTAAAATTTGCCTCATCATTGTGAAAGAATCCCGAGAATTCTGCAGAGAAAACCTGAGGTTTAATACTCACAGTTTAAAATTTATCTTTCTTACACTGCTTGTAACCCCATGTGGAAAGAAAGGTTGTGCCGCATGGATGCCTCTGAATTAGGAGATGAGCGCCTGTGTACAGGGTTCGTCATGAAGTATGTTGCCTTGATTTTATTTTTTTATTTCAACAGATTTTATTTTCTTACTTACCTTTATTGTATTTTTCTTCCATCACCATTTAGTCCCCTTACCCCTCTCCCCCCAGCAATCACCACATTGTTGTCCATGTCCGAGTCCTTTTTCCATTTTGCTCCATCCCTCCACCGCCAACCTCCCCTCCAACAGTTGTCTTCCTGCTCTCCACCTATGAGTCTGTCCCCATTATTTTATTTATTTTAGTCCTCGCCCGAGGACATATTCATTGATCCCAGAGAGAGAGTAAGGAAAGGAGGGAGGGTGGCAGAGAGTGAGGGGAGGCAGAGAGAGAAGCACCAATCGGTTGCCTCCAGTGTGCCCGCTGACCAGGGACTGAACCCCCAGCCTAGGTATGTGCCCTGACTGGAACCCCAAGCCTTTTGGTGCACAGACAATGCTCCAACGAACTGAGCCACTCGACCAGGGCACTACCTTTATTTTAAAACTACATATGCATAAAAATGGGCTAATATGCTTATAAAAATCTAATTAAAACAAAATTATATTGAAAGTACTGTTCTCTTCAAAGAGAACAAATGTCCAACTACAAGAACTAAAATCTTTATGTGAAAATCAAGTTAGTGGAAGTTAATCATTATATCTAAAGTTCAAGCTGCAAAGTGAAGATTCCCAGATCTCCATTTTATCTCTTACTTTCGAACATTAACTTTATATGTAGGTAGGTGGTTTATTTTCTCATTTTATTTCTTACTAACAAAATAATCATTACGAACTTCAAGTTTATTCAAACTTCTCCAATATTCCTTTTAAAACTGCTATAAATAATCAAATCTCTTACCATAAGCTAACTTCTAATTCTATTCAAAATACTTATGTTATACTGCCAAGTTTTAGGACTCATTCCAGTATAATATAAAAATATCTAAACTGCAGTACTTGCAACCCTAATGACCTTTCTGCTAAAAATATACTTAAGTCCATGAATTTAAACTTTCATCTTAGGTTGCTGGAATGACATAGTTGGCAAAGGCTTGGAAATGAGTTTCAAAAAGAAAATTCTGTGAAACTAAACAATATCTAAGTCCAAGCAATTTTACACTTATCTTCAAGTACTTATTTGCAAGAAATAAAAATGCAAAGAAGCAATGTAAAAATTCCTTTTAAGCTGTGTACTAATGTGGAGGTTTGCTTATACAATCTATTTGCCTGGCATAAATATTTACTCTTCCATCCGAGAGGCTAGGTGGTCTTCCTCACTCCACCCTCCAACCCAAACACACCCTCCCTCCTAGATTCACTGATAAGCAAAGTTAATGCCCTTTATGGCTTTCATCCTCTTTTACAACACAAGTATCTGCAGGGGACCTAAGAGTTCTAAAACTCTACCTTCCCTGACTGGTGTGGCTCAGTTGGCTGGGTGTCATCCCACAAAGTGAAAGGTCACCAGTTTGAGTCCCAGTCAGGGCACAAGCAAGAGGCAACAGATCAATGTTTCTCTCCCTCTGTTTTTCCCTCCCTTACCCTCTCTCTAAAAATAAATTTAAAAAATCTTTTTAAAATATTGTATCCTATTTTAAGTAAGTTGGTCATCTTTCTCTATAACAGATAAGAACCTTAAGAAGGGAACAGAGCCAACTGAAAGAAGGGAAAATATTAGTGATATAAAAAATGGAGGCTGCAATAGTTGATGTTAAGGGTATTAATGGGTGACAATTAAGAAAGTCACAATTCTGCACCAGGTGGACTTCACTAACAGTACGCTGGGGGGCAGTTGAGACATTCTCAGGTTCACAGTCAGCCCTCCCACACAAGACAGAACAAACCTCTACTTAAAAACTGCATTTAATCTGTCTCCCTTAGGTACCTCCTCTTAGATACAGAGGCCAATAAGAAACCAGCCCCATCTCCACTTACCTCCTCCTCCAAATGTTAAAGATGAAGCCTAGAAAGTAGATAACTTGGCAGAAAATAAGACTAAAAATTAAGTCCTGGAAACAGGGAGGGGTGGAGGCAAACAGGTAGGGAGGGTTGGAAGGAAATCAGTAAGAATCAAGCCCCTTATCTGTGCAGAAAGGCTCAGGGACTGGAGGCACGAGGAACCTCTGACAGTGCACGTGGTATGCACGTGTGGTGTGGGTGAGGGGGCCCGGAGGGAGTGCTTGGGTAATGGAAAGAGGCGACTGGTTAAAAAGTCTTTTAAAGGCTGTGAGACCTTCAGATCATCACCCCCACTCTACGCTGCCAAGCCTTTGCCGCTGGTGGCTTTCTCCACATGACTGCTTACTGTCGGCAGAGGTTAAAGCAGGGCCACTACACTGGAGGGCATCACAGAGAGCTGATGGTGTTACAACAGAAAATGGAAGTTAAAGATTAGGTAGCAAATAACGGGCTCCCTGGTACCTCTGCCACACTCAGCTCCCAAAGTGCTCATGGCCAGGCTTTTTACATTCTATGAAGAACAGAGGATTCCTCACTGGAAGACTCCACCCAGAAACACAACTGCTCTCCTTCCCCCATGAAAAGCTAGGTCCTCTTCTGGTCACTTTACAGTGATGTCCAGCAGTCAGTCAATACTAGCCCCATCTACAGAACTTTCTGTCAATATTTTAATGCTTCATTCTTAAATATGAATAGGAAATACCACCGTTAATGAAGAGAACTTCTAACATGAAGGAAAGAGACCAAAACAATCAGAAAAATGAAAATTAAAGGAAACGAAACAATGTGAGGGGTAAAAGAAAATTTCAAAGAAAAATATTTTCAGAGAGCATAAACATTATATAATACATCCATGAAATAAGAATAGGAGATAATAGAAAGGGAGAAAAAGATCCAGAGCCCAAAGGGCTTTTAGAAGTTAAAAATAACATAGCTGTAGTTTAAAACACAATTTAGTAAAAATGATAGGATAGAAAGTTGAAGAATTCTGCCAGAAAGTAGAACAAAAAAAGTAATATAATAAATAAGTAGGAGATGATATAGAAAAATTAATGACTCATTCTAGGATGTCCAATTCTGATAAGAGTTAGAAGCAGAGAGAACTGTGAAAACAGAGTGGAAGAAGCTGCCAAAGAAAATCAGTAAGGAAAGGGAAATGAGCAAGAATTTTCTGATTTTCCTTTGTACGGGATGTCATACAATATTTCTATTGCATTTCTATCATATGGGACATCATACAACAAAATGTCCCAGAACCAAAGGAAATGAGTTTCTACATTGACAGAAGTCACTGAGTAGCCAGCATCATCAGTGAAAAAAGATTCCACTAAGGCATATCATTGTAAAATTGCAGATGATACTACTGGTAAAATCTTTCATGGAAAACAACTTGTCACTCAGAGTCCAGAACTAGAATGACACTGGACTTCTCAACTTTGGAAACTAGAAAATAATGAAGCAATGCTTTAAAACTTCTGTACTTCATTTGTAACCAAGAATACTATGTTAAGCCAAACTATCAATCAAGGGTAAGGGTATTCTAAAGACATTCCAAATACGCAAAATCTCAAAAAAAAATTCTCCCACACACTTTTCGCAGGAAGATACAGAGAAAGTGGTTCATCAAATGAGGAAGTAAACCGAGAATTTATATGACACTGGTCTAACCAGAAGACAAGGGGACATAGCCGAGGGGCAATGAAAGTTCTCAGGCCAGATTAACAGGAGATACTGGAGGGTTATACAGTACCTCACTGAGAAAAACACCGGACTAGTAAAACACCCAAAATGTTTGAACATACTCAAAGGAAATTTTCATTTTTGCTAGAAAGTCAAGATGTATTTTTTTAAAAAAAAGGAATCAAAACAAATAAAAAGAGAAACAATTGTTAAATATTTAAAAAACAAGGTTACACAAGAAAGAAATGTAACCTTAGTTCACTATGCGTCTCAGATATAAAATTAGTTACACAGGCATAGTAACTACACAGTGATTTAACAAAAAAATGGTGACACAACTATTTTGGAAGTATTGGAGGAGGGGAAGAGTACATGACCATGAAGAACATCATTCAGAGCTTAACTCTTCTTATCTTACTGGCAGAAAATAGCAATTATCTGAAACCATTGCGGATGAAAGTGAAAGTGTCAAAGCAGGACTGTATTAGAATATCAAGAGGACAAAAATCATGATCACAGTAGAAATACACTTTTAACACAGACAAGGAAGATATCAAAATTGTTGGATATTTTGCTTGACTGCATCATCAATTAAATGGAGACTGCTGCCAAGAAATCAAAAGAAGGCTGAGAGCCAGAAGGGGGCAGTGGGAGAATTAGGATCATTAAGAGCAAAGATGTATCATTGAGTCCAAGACTAAGATCATCCACACTCTCAAATTTCCAATTACTATATATGGATGTGAAACTTGGAGAGTGAAAAAGACTGACAGAAAAAAAATGGATTCATTTGAAATACGGTGTTAGAGGACACCTCTATGGGTACCATGGACCATCGGAAAGACAAAGCACAATGAGCCTGAAACACTGTTCAAGGCAAAAATGGCTATACTTCGAGCACATCATAAAAAGGCAGGATTCTTTGGAAAAAAATAATAATAACGCTGGGAAAAATAGAAGGTAGCAGGAAAAGAGAAATACCAAACAGGAGATGGACTGATTCCATAAAAGAAGCCACATGTGTGACCCAACAGGAACTCGGCAGGGCTGCTGAAGGCAGAACACTATGGACATCACTCATTCATAAAAGTCACCAGGAGTCAGAGCCAACTTGACACATAACACACACGACATAGAAGATCACTAAATGAGCCCTAAAATTTTAAAAACCAATATATACATTAAAAGAATATTATTTATAAAAGTGAAATACCAGAATAACTAAAAGAGCTGAATAAAAATGGATGTGCAGTGAAAATCAGAAATAGGGCAGGTAGGGCAAAGAGCTACTATTTTTCATTAAAGGCCTAGTTGTCTTTAATATATGATTTAAAAATCCATATATACACATATTGCTGATTTTTTTTTTTTAAGGATGAAATTAAGACCTGGCTGGGTAGCTCGGCTGGCTAGAGCATTGTCCCATGCACCAAAAGGCTGCAGATTCAATCCCTAGTCAAGGCACATGCCTAGGTGTTGGTTCCAACCCTGGTAGGACCATGTATGGGGGACAACAGATCGATGTTTCTCACTTACATCGATGTTTCTCTTTATCTCTCTCTTCCTCTCCCCCTCTCTTGCCCCCTCCCTCCCTCTCTCTCTAAAATCAATAAACATATGCTTGGGTGAGGATTTTTTTTTTTAAAAGATGAAATTTAAAAAACCTCTACCATAAACGGCCCTTGTCTATCCCCCACCTCAAGGGGGCTGCTCTGGGTCACAAAGTTAAGCGGAGTCTCAATCCAGCCTTCACTGATGTTTAGTACTTTAAATATTAACAAATGAAACCTGCTAGACATGCCCTTGTGCGATGATACCCTGCCAGAATCACCACAAAAGCCAGACCATTTATGCATCTCATTCCCACAGTGAATGAGAAAGGAAACACATTCCACAGCAGAGGAATGCCATAGAGAAGCTTTCTCTCTTGACTACAGCATAACATCTACCCCTTCACAGTTTCCACACTCTGGTGACAGTGTATACAGGGCAGAAATGATAGCAGCTACCGTGCCAACCAAGCCTCTCCAGGATATGAGTCACCAAGCAGCAGCAAAGAAAGGGCAATGGCTGAAGGCACGCCCAAAAGCGGTCCAGAGACGCATCATGAACAGCACCGCACACAAAAGCGGGCATCCCTCCCTCCACATTGAGGGGCTGCGTTGTGCTAAACCCTGCCCTTGCCTGCTCCAGACCTTTTAAATGGTTTCTTCTTAACCACTAAACAACCGAACAAAACAGCTGGGGACTTTAAGCAAAGACACAAACCACTTCACCCTGGCACCCTTACCTTTATCATTTATTCCTCAAGTTTATCACCATTACAAACACTCAATCTGTGAAGTCGATCCACACCATCTCCTGCTTTTCTACTAATGATTCTTGCTCTGGAGTTTCCTTTGTTTGCCTGTTTTGGTTTGGTTTTAAATAAAAGGATAAATAACCTCGTTTATTGAAACTATACATACGAGGTCTGTCCAGAAAAAGTCCAACCATTGTTAATATAATGAGAACAGTTTGCACAACATCAATGTAGCCTGGCAGCCAAGGAGAATGGACTGGAATGAGCATGTGCAAACAATGAGGACTTCACTGTACTAGCCAGTGGGGGCAGTAGATGCCATTGAATGAACATGTGTACTGTGTAGCCACTGAATTCAAAACGACAGAGCAAGTAAAGCAATGAATCTGCCTCACATTTTGGGTTATGCTTGAACATTCCTCCATGGAAACTATGTGGATGATTCAGAAGGCTGCAGCTATGAGCAACTGGTGACTGGCAGCTTCATCACAACAATGCACTCACTTGTGCATCATGTCTCGTGCAGTTTTTTTGTAAAACATCAAATCACGGAGGTGATTTGCCTCCCTATGCCCAGAATTGGCGCCCTGTGACTTCCGGCTTTTTCCCCAACTAAAATCACCTCTGAAAGGGAAAAGATTTCAGACTGTCAAGGAGATTCAGGAATATACCACAGGGCAGCTGATGGCGATTGGAAGAACTGTGTGAGGTCCCAGGGTGCCTGCTTTGAAGGGGACTGAGGAATCATTGTCCTATGTACAATGTTTCTTGCATCTTCGTCAATAAATGTCTCTATTTTTCATAGTACATGGCTGGATACCTTCTGGAAAGACCTCATACAATTGATCTTTTTATTTTAAGTTGATATATAATTGACATATAACATTATATTAGTGTCAGGTATACAACTCAATTATTTTTTCCCTTTATTTTTATTGTTGACACTAATACAGATGCCCCCATTCCCTGCCTTGCCCACCTCCAACCATCACCTGCTCCCCCCTTCCCTCTGGCCATCACCACACTGTTGTCTGTATCTACGAGTTATGCATATATGTTCTCTAGCTAATCCCTTCATCTTCTCTCATTCAGTCTCTCCCTCCTCCCCTGACAGCTGGAGCTTCCTAATTCTTTAATGCAGAGACAATATAGCATAGTGGGCAATACAGCAATCTAGCTATGGAGTCAGAATACTTGGGTTTCTTATCTCAACTTTGCCAACTGTGGAACCTTGGGAAAACATACTATCCTCTGTGTGACTCTGGTTGCCTCATCGTTTTAACAGTAACAATAACAAAAGCAAAATAGTATCTTTCTAGAGCTATTACAGAAGTTACTGTGTATGGAATCTAGTAAGTACTCCTAAGTATAGTTATTACCATACCATATTCCTTGCCCTCCCTCCAACAGACATGCACTACTCTGGACCTAGTCCCCAAACACCACCAGTCTTCTGGATGTGCTTCCAAACTATCACTGTAGCACCCTTGCCAGTGCACCACACTTGGCCCTTGCCTCTGAGTCTTCCCATTAGAATAGGTAGCTAGATATTAATAAGGAAAGGGAGTAGAAGGTATCAGACATCAGGCCTAAAAAACTAGGGAGCCGAATTGGACAATAAGCCTGCTTCACCAGGAAGCTGCAGCATTCACAGACACCCCAGGGGATCACAGCACTGCCCAGCCAAAGGATAACACCCCTCCCACCCCCCTCACAGTGAGAAAGAGCCAGCTTTCCAGTCTCTCCAGAGTACAAATGGTCCACTCACCCAGACTATGGCGAGAAGGGAGGAATAAACAATAAAGGGAAAATTCCTCTGCTGGGTGCATGCCCAGTAGAAGCCAAGATGGTGCGGGAGAGGGGGCGTAAGCATGTGCCCAATAGAAACCAAGATACTGCAGGGGGAAGTCCTTCTACTTTGAGGTTTGTGTGGTAGGAACCAAGATGGTGACCATAAGGGGTGGAGTCTACCCTAGGAAAAGGATCATATTGGATAAGAAACCCAGAAACCCAGAAAATCTAAGAAATGGATTGGTTAGGAGGAAGACACAACAGCAGCCCAAGAAAGATTGGGAAATTGACTGGTTAGTTTAAAGAGCTAGGGAACAGAGATTAAGCTAGCCAGATGGGGACTGGACTGAAACTGGACTGAGCTTTGGCACGGTACAGACCTCTGAACACTGGCCTTTTTTATGGCCTAATAAAGACAAGTCTGGATTTTTTCCACAGTGAGACTCAGGGAGATGAGACACCAAGGACCTGGAGGCAGCCTTGTATTTCTATCCCAATAAATCTTACCACACCTCAGCCTCCCACGCGTAGGTCCCCAGAAATGCTTTTTGCAACTCCATGAAAGGATCCCATTTCCACCAGCAACATTACCACATGCACATTCCTAATAATAATCTTTTCAACCTCCTACAGGTAGCCATGGTCTTGATTTGGATTCTTTTGTTCCTTCATATTTTAACTACCTATATATCTTACATCAAATTAAAAATCGTCTGCATGGCTAAAGAAAACATCAGCAAAATGAAAAGGGAACCAACTGTGTGGAAAAAATATATTTGCCAATGATACCTTGGACAAGGGTTTGATCTCCAAAATATATAAAGAACTCACAACTACACTCCAGGAAGACAAACAATCCAATTAAGAAATGGGCAAAGGACCTGAACAGACGCTTCTCCAAGAAGGACATACACAGGGCCCAAAGACACAGGAAAGGATGTTCATCATCACTAGCCATCAGAGAGATGCAAATTAAAACCACAATGAGATACCACTTCACGTCGGTCAGAATGGCCACCACAAACAAATCAACAAACAAATACTGGCGAGGTTGTGGAGAAGAGGGAACCCTAGCACACTGTTGGTGGGAATGCAGTCTGGTGCAGTGACTGTGGAAAACAGTTTGGAATTTCCTCAAAAAACTAAAAATGGAACTGCCTTTTGACCCTGCAATTCCACTGCCAGGAGTATACCCTAAGGATCCTGAAACACCAATTCAAAAGAATCTATGCACCTCAATGTTCATAGCAGCGTTATTTACAATAGCCCAGTGCTGGAAGCAACCTAAATGCCCATCAGTAAATAAGTGGATCAAAAAACTGTGGTATATTTACACAATGGAATACTACGCAAGCAGGAACAAAGAAATTCTACCCTTTGTGACAGTATGGACAGAACTGGAGAGAATTATGCTAAGTGAAATATGCCAGACAGTAAAAAACAAATACCATATGATCTCACCTATGAGTAGAAATTAATCAACACAACAAACAAGTGAGCAAAATAAAACAGAAACATGGAAATAAAGAACAAACTGGCAGTGGCCAGAGGGGAGAGGGGAGGGGAATAATGGGGGAAAAGAAGTGGAAGGGTCAAGTCAAGGAACATGTATAAAGGACTCATGGACAAAGACAACGTGGGAGGCGAATGTGGGAGGTGGGGGGTGGGTAGGGCAGGGAGAGTTAAGGGGGGAAAAAGGGGGACAACTGTAGTTGAACAACAATAAAAATTTTTTTTTAATATTTACTCTTGTCTGTTTCTAAAGTTTTTATGAAAAAATTCTTTATCTTCCTGATGAAATGAACTTTTACAGTGAAGAATGTGCTACTCTGAAAAGGTGCACAGAAGCTATTTATATTTAATTTTTTACTGAAAAATATGAGAAACAAATTAAACCTTGCAAATACGAAGTCCTAGGCCAGGCCCCAGTGGTCTGACCCCTAATCTCTAGGCCTGACTGCCATCAGACTGCTGCGTCACAAGGCATTAAACCCAGAATTTAACAAAAAATAAAGCATTTTAATCAAGTTATTCTCATTAAAGTTATATATGGTTATACTATTAATGATATTTACTGAATAGAATATTGGTTTTAAGCCACATAAAAGTTAGTATTCTTATTCAGTATTTCTGATGTTTAAAATTTAGTTGTATATATTTTATAATGTTTCAAATAACTATACATATAGTATGTAAGTGCATATATATGTGTGTGTATGTGTGTGTTCAAAAAAACTTTTAATGATTAAGATGCACAGTGAAAAAGTTTGGAAACCACTACTCTAAATCGCCTCTAACACAAACAGGCACAGCCAGCCCGACCCATTATTCAGTGCAGCCCCCTGAACTCCTCCTCCCATTCGCTTCTCATGTCCAGGCTGGCAGAGAGGGTAGAAGAGGTGACTCCAATTCCTTCCGTTAGCACAGCTCCATCTTTCCAATGAGGCTCCACAGAATAAGGCTCACATAAAGGATGCAAAGGCATGCTGCCTGGGCAGGGCTTTGTCACTCACCAGAAAGATCCCTCCAACAGGATAATTATGTGGTAAACTCAGCTATCCATGGTCTGGCTCTTAGCACCAAATATGATTTTGACCATGCCCCAGAGTTGAATGGACTTTAGAATAATGGCCAACCATAACAAAACTTCTCTCTAAGTAGGATCCAAAGTAAACTATCCAAACCAATATGCTTTGAAAATTACGCTGATAAATTTGAAAATCTAAACAAAATGGATAAATTACTGAAAAATATATAAAATGCCTAAATTATCACAAACAGAAATAGGAAATCTAAATAAAAAATAGATGCTAAAGAAATTAAATGATTGTTAGATACCCCTCAGGTACAAAAGATTCAAGCCTAGAGCTCTATCAAATATTTTTATTATGTTTTCGCAGAAAACAAGGGTAAAAAAAGATGTCCAACTCATTTTGTAATTAGTATAACATTAAGTAAAAAATAAACTGACAGTTTAAAAAGAGGTATTATATACTCATTTCCATTATAAACAGGGATTCAAGAACTGTAAATATCAGCATTATGGGCTGTATGATATGCCCCCCTCCCCAAATTCATATATTGAAACTCTCACTTCCAATGTGACTATATTCAGAAAGACGGCCTTTAGGAAACAATTAAGATTAAATGAGGTCATAAGGGTAGGACCCTGATCCCATAGGACTAGTGGCTTTATGAGAAGAGGCAGAAAGAGACCCCTCTCTCCATGCACACAGAGAAAAAGACATGTGGACACACAGCCCGACAGCCACCACCTACCAAGCCAGGAAGCGAGCCCTTACCAGAAACTGACCATGCTGGCACCTTGATCTTAGACATCCAACCTCAAGAGTTGTGAGGAAATAAATTTCTGTTGTTTAGGCCACCCTAGCCTATCGTATTTTGTTATGTTAAACCAAGTTAATACAACTGGCTTACAAAAAATTAAATTAATACAATATATGTATATTCATGCACACAGATGCATGTGTGTATGCCTGTGTATATATCTAGACCTTGTATGTGCCTGCATGTACATACATGCAGGCACACACATAGGTTCAGTTTATCACTGGAATGTAAAAATGGTTTAAGATTTTTTAAAACTACTGAATTAATTTACCACATAACTGATTAAAGAAGAAATAAATATCGCAGTGGATAAAAAACGTGATACAATTCAGTACTTATTTATGAGGTAAAAGGAAAACTTAAAAAAAAAGAAACAAAGCGGGGGACAGACGGGGAGTGGAAGGGAGGGTGCAGTACGGGGGGTAAAGGGCCACAGAGAGAGAGAGATGACCTGGGGCGGGGCACACACGCTCAATACACAAATGGTGTATTATAGAAATGTACACCTTAAACCTACATAATTTTATTAACCAACGTAACCCCAATAAATTCAATTAAAAATAAGAATTAGAAGGGGAGGCCGAACTGTCAGTTTCAAAGAAAACCAAACAAGAGAGTTCAGAGCTGACAAATATAAGATAAAAAAATCAATAAAGTAATATTAATAAACTAAAAATATAGTTGAATATATGGCCCCATTTACAATAGCAACAAAATCTATAAAGTGTCAAGAAGTAACCTAACAAATTATGCACAAAACTTTTTATGGAAAATAATGTACAACTCCATTAAATATTTTTAAAGGCCATGAGGCAAAAAAGATGAAGAGACATTTCACTGAAGAGGATTATATATATGGCAAACAAGCATGTAAAAAGATATTCAACTTTATTAGCTACTAGGGCAATGCAAATTAAAACAATGAGACATCACTACATTCTTACCAGAATGGCTAAAAACAAAAAATAGTGACAACAAATCCTAATAAGGATGCAGAGAAACTAGATCCCTCATATATTACTGGCAGGGGTGTAAAATGGCACACTGGCTCCAGAAAACAGTGTGGCAGTTTCTTATAAAACTAAACATGCAATTACCATATAACCTAGCAATTGTACTCTTGGGCATTTTACCCCTGAGAAATGGAAATGTGTGTTCACGTAAAAACCTGTAAACAAATGTTCATAGAAGTTTTATTTGTAACAGCCCCATACTAGGAACAATCCAAATGTCTTCAACAAGTGAATGGTATAACAACTGTGGTACATCCTTATACAGAACACCGCTCTGCAATAAAAGGGAACAAGCTCATAATATACACAGTGACTTGGATGAATCTCCAGAGCATTGGTCTCAGTGAAAAACACCAACCCCAAAAAACTACTACATTGAATAATATATTATCCCATTTATATAACGTTCTTGAAACAACACATGTATAGAAACAGAGAACAGGTTAATAGTTGCCGGAGGTAAGGACAAGATGGATGGGAGCGGCTGTAGGAGGGATGTGGGCATGGTTATAAAGGGGCAACACGAGAGGTTTTTGTGGTTTTGAAACTTGTTATATGAAGTTACCTACATGCCTAACTACCACCAGAGTCAAACTTAAATTGGACAGAACTGAGCACACACACACAGAGGTCTAAGTGAAACTGGGAAATCTGAACAAAATTGGTAGATTATATCAACATCAATATCCTGGTTGTAACATTGTAGAATAGTTTTGGAAGATGTTATCATTGAGGGAAACTGGGTAAAGGTTACGTGAAATCTCTTTGTATTTTTTCTTAAGACTGTGAATCTATAATTACCTCAAAATAAAAATTTAATTAAAAAAAGGAAGACCATAAAATAAGTGCTCACTGTTAACATGATTTGACATTGTAAATAAATTAAAAATCCCCCAGGCAAGTGCCTAAATTCAAGGCTATTCCACTATAAGTTCCAGAGATTTTTTTTTTTTTACAAAGAAACTTTGTAAACTCAGAGATACTGCTTATGTGGATGACTTAAGGCCATAAGGGATACATCAACTTTGGAAAAGGGGATAAAGAAGAAAAGACATGCCTTACTAAATATTAAAACTTATTTTTTCATATGGTAAGACATTCCACAAAGACATTTTGATAAAAATTGGCATGTTACAGACAACAAAAAGGAGAGCCCAGAAACAAACTGGTATGAGCAGCTGGTATGTAGTAGAGATGACATTATGAATCAATGGAGAAGAAACAGCTTGATTAGTAGGTGGTATGGGGAAAACCAGTTTATAATAGTGAGAAAAGTAAAATTGGAATTCCAGATTTCCATCTGGAGAGTGAATTCCAGATGGTAAAGACATAAATGTGAAAGGTAAAACTAGGGAACTAATAAAATAAAAAGCAGTAGGAGTAGCTTTGTGACTTTGAGATGGGGTAAGATCCATCAAACAAGATCTCAAGCCACAAACCATAGGGAAAAACTTAGGGTGATTATACAACTTAGGATTTCTGTACAATGAGAGAATCACAAAGGTAGCAGATAGATAGATGACAGACTGGGGGTAGAGAACAGATATACACAACACCCAAAACTGGCAATAAAAGATACAAAAATTATAAGGAATTGCTACAAATCTACAAATCAACAAGAAAAAGACAAAACCCAATAGAAAAATAGACAAAAGATATGAATAATAACAGAAGGGGAAATGACAGAACAAAAATATAAAGAGGAAGGAAGGAAGGAAGGGAGGGAGGGAGGGAGGGAGGGAGGGAGGAAGAGATACCACTTTATACCCACCAGAACTGGGGAAAAAACCCCACAGCAGTGCAGCCTAGTCAGCAATATGGAGAAGTAACCTGGTCAAGCTAAACAGGCACATGCTCAACAACGCAGCAATCTCCTGCCAAGCAGTACCTCTGAGGAAACATTTCCAGGTCTCATTACAGCACTATTTAGAGCAGCAGGCAGCTGAAGGCAACTAAGACCAACAAGAAATAACCAACTTGATGCACATATAATAACATTATATTGTTTAAGAAGATATAAATTTCAGTAACATTTGCATAAATTAAAAACATATATAAAATCTTTGGGAATAATAATATATCCAAGAACATATGTTAAATGTATTAGAGTAAGTACCCACAGCGGTGGTGGTGGGAGAACAGGAGCAGGAATAGGGAACAAAGGAATAAGAGAGGAGCCTTAAATGGACTGACGATAATAGTGTGCCATGAGCCAGGGACTATGGATAGCCCAACCCTGACTTGAGGTCCAAACCAAATGTAATAAGCAAAGCAATATGCCATGTTATCACTCTACAATGAGAAACAGTGAAGAGAGCCTGATGTCGGCACTGGCCTTACCCATGCTGTACACGGTCAAATCATCAGAAGCCTGCAGACTTGGAATGGACTCTGGCAGGGGAAATGGGTGTGTCACGTGGACATTCAAAGGGATAGTCTGGTGGTCTGGTGCATCCAACTCCACAAAGTAATGAAACCCAATCTCCCCCTGCTGTGTAAATGCCTCTCTCTTCTTTCATGGACAGGGCCTCATGAAATCTCCACTGACTCTGATTGTCCTGAACAGTTGATTTCTAATGTGGTTTCTAAGAGGTTTTACCTCTTTCTGGCTCAAATCTTAAATTCTACTTTATTTCATAGCTGACTCCTAAAAAATCAGTTCTCTTCTGACTAGATCCTGCAACCAAGCTAAGCTCTGCATCTCCAGCTTACCAGGAGGGCATGCCCCCCAAGTGAAAGGGGCAAGGCCAGACAAACCAACACCCCCTTTTCCCTATAAAGTATCCGGATGGGCATTTGACTCTATGGTGCTCCCTTTTTTCTTCTATGTTTCTATCATTTAAAAATACTCTTCTGGCTGACATATTTTGCTTTAGATAAATTCATATTAGTTCCTAAAAAAGTCTGGTAGGCTGCATTCTTTTTCTAAGGTAATTGCTACTATGCCATGAGCAATTATATATTGCTTTTGTCACTAACTCCCACAGGGAAAACTTATTTCGTTATTTCAAAGTTTTGGGGGATCATAACCTCATTTTTACCTTATTTTATTGACTTTAAAGCCAGATATAGCTTTTAAATTGGACCTGGCTTCTGAAATGCCTATTACTGAGATTCCCTAGAGTCACTGACTTTCTTAATGCAATGAATTCCTCTTCACTTTAAGCCTGTTCTCTTAATCCTCGGTAAACATCTCTTGTGGGACTCTTGACTCTCATCAGCATTTGCTAAGCTTATGACAGGTTTTGTCATTGTTCACGGTCATGGGCAGAAAATCAGAGCTCCCCTTCAGCAGAAAGTTTAAATACTCTGGGAACAAAAATGTAGTAAGATAAAATGACATTAAATGTCACAAAGTTGTCATTTTAACAATACTGCTATTAATTAGGTGAGAAGAAAGACAAGCTTTGAATTATAATTTTCAGTATTAGTTCTTATTTTAATGACAAAATCAATCAACTTGCATCTTACAGGAAAAAAAAAATACCATGTCATGTTATGATTATCCATAAAAAGTTTAATTCTGAGACTTCCAGCCAAGATGTAGGTAGTTACACTTTGCCTCCTCGCACAACCAAAAGGACAACAACAAATTTAAAAACAAAAAATAACCAGAACTGCCAGAAAATCAAACTGTGTGGAAGTCCGACAACCAAGGCGCTAAAGAAGAAAAATTCACCCAGACTGATAGGAGGGGTAGGGACGGGGGGACGGGCAGCCAGGGCAGAGAGGACTCGTGGCAACGCAGCAGCTGGAGGACCAGAAGGGAGAGGGAGAGGCAGAGGCTGGCAGACCAGGCAATCACACATTTGCATGCAGATAAACCAGAGAAACAGCTGCAGGGCAAGACAGACTGCACAATCCAAGGTTCCCGTGCAAGAAAAGAAAGCCTCAAAACCTCTGGCTATGAAAATCTGTGGGTGTTGCAGCTTCAGGAGCAACTCCCAGCCTCACAGGAGTATTTGTTGGAGAGACCCACAGGGTCCTAGGATGTACACAAACCCACCCACTCAGGAATCAGCACAAGAAGGACCCAATTTGCTTGTGGGTAGCAGGGGAAGTGACTGAAAGGCAGCTGAGAGCTGAGCAACTGGCATTGTTTCCTCTCAGACCCTCCCCCACAGACAGCATGACAACTCAGCGACCTGGGTTGCCCTGTGCTGGCGAATACCTAAGGTTCTGCCCCTTCCAATGATTTCCAAAATGCAGAGACAAAGAAATATGGCCCAAATGAAAGAACAGATCAAAGCTCCAAAAATACAACTAAGCGATGAACAGACAGCCAAACTCTCAGGTGCACAGTTCAAAACGTTAGTAATCTGGATGCTCACTGAACTGGTTGAGTATGATCACAAAATGGAAGAAAAAGCAAAGACTATGCAAAGTGAAATAAAGAAAAATATACAGGGAACCAACAGTAAAAGAAAGGAAACCGGGACTCACATCAACGATTTGGAGCAGAAGGAAGAGAGAAAGATTCAACCAGAACAGAATGAAGAAACAAGAATTCAGAAAAATGAGGAGAGGCTTAGGAACCTCTGGGGCAACTTTAAATGATCCAACAACTAAATCATAAAAGTGCCGGAAGGAGAAGAGGAGAAGAAATTAAAAACTTATTTGAAAAAATAATGAAGGAGAACTTCCCCAATCTGATCAAGGAAGTAGACTTCCAGGAGATCCAGGAAACTCAGAGAGTCCCAAAGAAGTTGGACCTAAGGAAGCACACACCAAAGCACATCATAATTAAGTTACCCAAAATTAAAGATAAGGTGAGAATCTTAAAAGCAGCAAGAGAAAAGGAGACAATTACCTTCAAAGGAGTTCCCATAAGACTATCAGCTGATTTCTCAAAAGAAACCTTGCAGGCAAGAAGGGGCTGGCAAGAAGTTTTCAAAATCATGAAAGGCAAGGACCTACATATCCAAAATTACTCTGTCCAGCAAAGCTATCATTTAGAATGGAAGGGCAGATCAAGTGCTTCCCAGATAATAAGGTCAAGTTCAAGGAGTTCATCATCACCAAGCCCTTATCACATGAAATGTTAAAGGGATTTATCTAAGAAAAAGATCAAAAACTATGAACAGTAAAATAGGGGAGAGGGGGAAGGGGAGGAGGAAGAATGGAGGGAAAAGTACAAGGAATAAGCTGCATAAATAGTAGGTACAAAATAGGCAGAGGGCGGTTAAGAATAGTTTAGGAAATGGAGAAGCCATGGTCATGAACTAAGGTGGAGGGGAATGCTGGGGGGTGGGGCAGTGTAGGGTGGAGGGGAATAAAGGGGAGGGAAAAAATGAGACAACTGTGATAGTATAATCAATAAAATATATATGAAAAAAGTTTAATTCATCAGCAGTATCACTTTCAAACAAAAGTCTACTTTGGAATTATACCTAGGTAAAGTTACTTCAAGGTTCAAATCCAAGGAAATGGCATATGCAAAAAAAAATAGCACTGGAGATGCTCTTAATTTTTGCTCTCCCTCTCTTTTTTTTAGAGACTTTTCTTCCTGCATTAAGAGCTATTTTCAAAGACTGGGAGAACAGTGACTAACACCCAAACCTGTTATCACTATACTCTATAATTTGGTAAGAGAAACAAAGTTCAGAAGATCTATAAAAGCTATTATTCTTTTCCCTGTTAAAAGGAACACGGCTTCTCTGTAGCATTCTTATGGTCACTTTTCACCTACCTGGACTTATCCTTTCTTTACAAATACTCAGTCTTAGAAATGACTGACACATATAATTGGTATAGTACTGTTGATTTGAACAAATTAATCAATGGTTAAGAACAGAAGAATAATAAAAAGTCAATGTTCTTTCACATGATAAAATAATGTCTTAATCCATTCAGGTTTCTCTAACAAAATACCATAGAGAGAATGGCATACAAACAACAGAAATGTATTTCTCAGTTCTGGGGGCTGAAAGTTCCAGATCAGAATGCCAGCTGAGTCAGGTTCTGGTGAAGGCACTCTTTGGGGTTGCAGACTTCAGACTTCTTGCTCAGTTCCTACATGTAAGGTCTCTTTTATAAGAGCACTAATGCCATTCGTGAGGGCTTCACTCTTGTGGCCTAAGCACCTCCCAAAGGCCCTGCCTCCTGATACCATCGCACTGGGCACTAGGCTTTCAACATATGAATTTTGGGAGGCCATAAACATTCAGACCAAATCAGATAATGATTTAGCTTAACACATGTATGACAGATGCTGCTAAAATAAGCCGACTCATTCTTAGTCTGCAAATTGTCTTCAAGAAAGAAAACCAGATTCCTTTACCAACATATTTATAAGGGATGGAACAGTTGTCAGTTTTGCTCATCACTGCACTCTAAGGTATAAACACAACACAGTTCCTTTAAGTACACAGTACACTGCTGATGAATGAATTTAAAAAATGAGACAAAGAGCCCTGACTGGTGTGGCTCAGTGGGCTGGGTGTCATCCCCCAACAGGAAGCTTGCTGGTTGAATTCCTGGTTGGGGCACATGCCTGGGTCCCAGGCCAGGTACCAGGTTGGGGGCATGTAAGAGGCTACCAATCGATGTTTTCTCTCAACACATCAGTATTTCTCTTCCTTCCTTTCTCCCTCCCTTCTCCTCTCTCTAAAAATAAATAAATAAAACACTTTTAAAAAATAAGACAAAGAAGAAAAAGAAAGTTTATTAATGACCTATAGATATGATACTACCCAATAAATCTTTTCATAGGTTCTTTGACAGGCATTTTAATAAAATTAACCACAAAATATAAGTTCTATCCCTAGGCTATAAAGTTCACAAAGGCAGGAATTATGTCTATTTCACCTACTGTTGTATTTCTAGAACCTGTAACAAAGTATGAAATAGGAAATGATATTTCTGGAATGAAAGAATGAACAAAAAGCTCACAAGGTCTTCACAGAGGAAGAAAATTACAGAGAAAAAGAATGAGGAAATGATTATCACAAAAGTCAAGATAATGGTAATTTCAATAGCGAGAGCATAGGGGGCTTCTAAATCACTGTCAACGTTTGCTTCTTTTTAATGTATTTTTCAATTACAGTTAACATACGATATATTAGTCACAGGAGTCCAACATTTATATACCTTATGAAGTGATCCCCCCAGTTAAGTCTGGTGCCATCTGACCCCCGCACAGTCACTACAATATTACTGACTATATCCCCGATGCTGTACTACACATCCCCATGACTGTTTTCTAACTGCAAGTTCGTACTTAATCCCTTTACCTTTTTCACCCATTCTCCCAATCTCCCACCTGGCAACCATCAATTTGTTCTCTGTCTCTGTGTGTGTTTCTATTTTGTTTACTTTGTTTTTTTAGATTCCACATGTAAGTGAAATTATATGGTGTTTGTCTTTCTTCATCTGACTTATTTGACTTAGCATAATACCCTCTAGGACCATCCACGTTGTCACAAATGGTAAGACTTCATTCTTTTTTATGGCCAAGTAATATTCCGTTGTATATGTATACTAACACTTTAACAGAATTATTTTAACTATACTCTGTGAGGTAAAGGAAAATATGCTCCTAATAAATGACAAAATACGGAATCTCAGCAGAGCAATCATCACCTTAACCACTGAATAGCCAAGCAGCAAAAACTCAACATGAAGACGAAACCCCCATGCCAGAAGCAACCATGACCACCAACCACTAGACTAGCTCCTAAGCCAAAATACTATGGTTGCCCTGGAGGAGCTTCAAGACAAGTCTGAGCCTGAAGACAACACATCATTATTAGATGTTGCAGAACCAATGATAGAAGAGGTGACTTCAGAGGAGGTAACCCTCCAAGTAGCAAGAACAAAAAGAAAAAAGAATCTTCCACCATCTGAGCACAAGTCATGATGAAAGAGTACAACCCCATTGCTCCCATGCCAACACTCGATCTATTAGAAGCTAAAATAGGTAATTTTACTTCAATAATGGAGGGCTTTCGGACAAAGTTGGACAATCAGTCTAACCAACTCAATCTCCTAGATATGAAGATTGCTTTATTTGAGGCGCATATTGACAAGCTTCAGAGATGTCTCTTTCATGCATTCATGGTCAATGCAAGGGGCACCTCCAAAGGGTCCCTTCCACACCAGTGTAGCAACCAATGAGGCAAACCAACCACCACCATTGCTGCAGTATCTGTTCCCCCACAGTCTACCACAGGGGCTTCTATCCAACATGGAAGGTGCTGCACAAAAGACCATGACAAAAAAGGATTAGGTCACAATGTGGAGTGAGATTGCTTCCAACTTTATGATCCAAAGGTATTTCAAGAAAAGAAAAGGAAAGGAAAGGAATGGGAATCTCAGCAGAAAAACAGATAATACAAAACAACTATTTGGGAATTTAAAAACAGAAAACACAAAATGAGAAATTTTTTAAATTCACTGAATGAGCTTAATGGCAGAATAACTATGACAGACGAAAGAGTTAGTTTGTGTTAGTTCTTGAACTCTTCACTTCTCACTTTTAATAATTTTTCCAGAGTTTATTTCGGGAGAGGTAGTTGGTATCCCGAATGAGTCTGTGATCTTGACAAAAGAAAATTGCTTGTAAAAAAAAGATGAAAACAGGTGCTGGCACAGACTCCTCTCTCCTCTCAATCCTTAATTTAAAGGCCCTAAAGCTGGTGGATTAAAACATAAGACAGCTTCCTTCCAATGTTGTTTCTCTCTAAGAGTTTAAAGGTATAATAATGGCCAGAGGTTGCCTGGAAAAGTAACTCGAACTGGAGTGATAAATATGGCTTTGTGGCTCTTGCACTCTCCTTTCTAACGTTCATCCTTTAATATTGACCCGGACAGATAGGCAATGAAGCCTAGATTTCAGCTCTAACTCACACCATTATATATTATCAACAGAATAGATTTTTTTTTTAAAGTATGCAGATAAAGCATAAAACAAAAAAAGGCAAATGATTAAAGGCATATCAAGTTTAAAGGCATGAAAACTTCAGTCTCTTATTGACGATGGAGTAGCTGGTAGCAGCCCAAGCTCCTGTACGCACAGCTTAAAAAACAAAACAAAACAAAACAAAAAAAAACCTTGAAAAAGTACAAAACACAGCTTTTCGAAGTTCAAGCATTTTCAAGACAGCCGGGCCTTCCAAAAGAAAACTGAGTGTGGTGAGCCCAATGTTCTTCATGCCCCTTTCTCACTCAGGTATCTAATTATTCTCAAGTGAAAAAGAAAGGCTAGGGAGCCAGACAGAGGACAGCCAAAGATGCAGAGAAGCCAAGAGAGAGCTTTTGCCAGCCATGTAGGAGTGGAGAGATACAAAGTGGAGTTTGTGTTCCCAAGGCTGCCAGAACTGGAGGGGGACTAAGATTTAAAAGAAAAGCTTACTGAGTTGTGCTCAATACTCTTTAAGCTACTTATCTTCTTCATACATTTGCTGATTCTTAAAATTCTTATTCCTCAGTGTTAAAAAGCCTACCATAAAGCAAGCTAAAGGTAGAGCACATAGTTTAGCAGAGTTTTGGAGACATAAATTGGATTCAGGACTTGACAAGGAGAAGGCATCAGAGTAAACAACTTGGTCTCTTAACTGGAATCACCAGACGGTATATCCTAGGAATGTGTATGAGTCAGAGACAGACCACACCTTCCCAAGGTTCATCAAATAATATGTCCCCAAGGAAGCTGTCTGCTGGGGATATGATAAATCCTCTCCGTGGGAAAGAGACACAAAGCCTCTATAATTTTATACACATTATCTGGCATTCAATAAAAAAGTTACCAAGTTATCAAAAAAAACATGATCAAGGGGGAAACAATCAATAGAAACAAACCACAGGAGACATGTCTGATACTAAAATATCAGACATGGCCTTAAATTAACTATAATTAATATATTCAATAATATAGGCGGTAGAAGATGGATAATTTCACTACAGAATTGGAATCTATAAAAATCAAATAAAAATTATAAAGCTGAAAAATGTAACAGGTGAAATTAGAAACTCAGTAGTAGAGTAGGAGAAAATATTAATTAACTTAGAGGATAAATCAGTAGAAAATTCGCAAGATGAGTACTTAGAGTATAAAAAAAGCAAGTAAGAGATGCTACAAAGATGCATGTGTCTTTCATACATGTGAAATACATGTTCTACCAGGTTTCTTAGCAGCATACATGTAACTATGTTACATGTACCAAATGCATATGTATTTACAGCCCCAAAACAGTAGAAGAGAGACTATAGAAGCAATGATTGAAAACAGAATTTTTCACAGCCAAGGAAAGACAAGCTATAGATTCAAGTACTGCTAAGAACTCCAAACATGGCTTAAGACATTTAAAAGGGGCCAGAGATAAAAGAAAACCATGCAAATTCTATCATAACTCTATTTTATATATCCAGGTGTAAAATATTCAATACTTATAATTCCTCATATTTTTACACTGCAGTCAGCAAAATGCAAATGCGATGAATAGATGACATACTGAAGAGACATAGATAAGGCTGTTATATAACCTAGATTTTCCTCTGGGTCCCCAACCTAGAGTATCCTCATGCTCTGCACTACTTTTGCCCCAGAATAACCAACTGCTCATGCAATTTCAGTAGGCCTTCTCCCAGACTGTCATCTAAAGGCAGCAAAATGTCCGGTCAAAACATGGCCTGTGTGTGTCACCAGGTGTGTGTATACACACACACATTTTTTATTTTTTGAAAATACTGAAAGTAAGAAACGAGTAGAGTGAGCCTGCAGGTCCTGGCATGGGGTCCACAGAGACGGCCAGTGGGTTTGTCCTCTGCGTGATGGCAGCGGAAGTGCAAGGAGCCATCTTTTTGAGTGCTCTGGGCCTGTCATCACAGAAGCCTCTCAAAAAGAGCACCCTGCAAGCCCCCGTCCTTGACAATGTCTGGAGGACAGCTTGCGCCTTCTGTCAGTCTCAGCGCTCTGAGACGGCTTCCTGGGTGTTGGTTCTTCAGCAAGTATCGACAAGAAAGTGACAAGCCAGTCTACCCCGTACCGGCCAGAGGCCCCCCTGAGGTGTGGTGGGCAACAGTGACCCTAGAGGATGGCGGCTGGAAAGGCACAATGTGTCTGTTAGAAGTTCAATAGCTTGTAGAAGGGATGGGAAAATGTTTAAAGTAATAAAAGAGGGCATAAATAATAGAAGAATCCTATTAAAAGAGATCTTAAAAATCTCAAAATCACATTCATATCAAGATTCCATCTATATAAATCACCATGTAATCCTTATATTGGTAATAAACGGCATACATTTCTTAGCAAAACCCTTGTTAGATACTGCATGTGGATAACCAGCTATTTATGATAGTGAATATTAAATTGCCATTTTATAGGTCCAAAGTGGAATCAAATATTAGCAATTTTATATAACTTAACAGATTCAAAATGGATGCTTCCCCCAGAAATGCTGACAACAAAGGCAATCATTAATTCATCAAATGATTACCGAGGACCCACAATATTACCATGCACCACCTCAGACACTGGGGTTATGGCAATGCAAAAAACACAATTTAAAAAAAAAACCCTCCTCTCAGTTAAAAAAGAAAATATTCCTCTCTCATTAAGCTTACATCACAGTAGGAAGAGAGAAAATAATAAAAACGAAGTCAGTAAAATGCAGTATAAATGCTCCAGAATAAAAAGCAGGACTGGGGAGTGAGGAGTGTGAAAGGCAACTCGAGTTTAAACGGGGAGGGGCCGGGGACTGCGCCTGAGACTGTAACGCGAGCAGAGACACAATGGATGAGATGGGGTGACCTAGGAAGAAAGTCATCACTCTTCAGAGAGGAAATGGGAGACTTAAAATTAGATTAACTCCATCTTTCCAAGGCACTGTTCTCAAATGAAATATGAAACATTAAAAATGAATAGTCCTGAATGACCAATATGATATCTTAAAAATAAAAATGCTGTGGAAAGTCTATTCCATTTAAGTCAGCTATATCTTCCCAGTAAATCATTGTGAGCTCTGCTATTCTACATTTCCATAGAAAATATAAATTCTGACCACTCATCGAGATGATGCAGAAGTGGTGCCTCACTATTTTACATAAATGGGGTTACAGAAATGCACAAAACAATGAAAAAAGCCCTTCTCTCATGAAATTTGCATTATAAGAAAAGGGAGAGAAAAGAAACTAAGTAAGTAGAACATATAGTATCTTAGAAATGATCAATCAACTCTCAGGCTCTTACTGGTTCCAAAGTTCTGTTTTCATAAACATTTTTAAATATACTAGAATTACAAGTTCTAGTGGACTCATAGCAAAAGAAGCCTTAATTGTTTTTGTTAACCTCTATTAGCTGATTTAGTTATTTATTGCTACATAACAAAATACCAAACAACTTAGAGATTGGAAAATACAAACATGACCTCACAGTTTTTATGGCTCTGAAACTTGGGAGCACCTTAGTTGAGCTGTCTCGCTCAGGATCTCTCACGAGGGTGCAAGCAGCATGTTGGCCAGGACTCCAAGCACCTCAAGCCTTGGCTGAAGTAAAATATGCTTCCGAACTCACTTACATGGGCCCCTTCGTAGTCCCTTGAAATATGGCAGCTAAGTTCCCCCATAATGTGAGCAATCTGGGAGACAGGGACAGAGAGAGACAAGAAGAGGGACAGACAGACAGAACCCAAGATGGAAAGCCCAGTCTTTTTAAAACCTAATCTTGGAGCTCTGGCCAGGTATCTCAGTTGGTCAGAGCATCATCCTGATATGCCAAGGTTGCGGTCTTGATCTCCGGTCTGGGCACATACAAGAAGCAACCAATGAATGAATGAATGAGTGAAACAATACATCCATGTCTGTCTGTCTGTCTGTCTCTCTCTCTCAAATCAATAAATAAAATTTAAAAATAAATAAATAAAACCTAATCTCAAAAGTGAACTTCCATATCATTTCTCCTGTATTCTATTCATTAGAAGCGAGTCCTTAAGTCCAGTCTACAGTGAAGAGAATCTCACAAGGGTGGGGCTACCAGGGATCAAGGCAAGTATCACGCGGAACATCTTATAGGCTGCTACCATACCACCTTTGCCAGCTTACTTATACGTTTAAAATATCTTGATCCTTAGGAAAGTAGGCTGTTTATACACAAAACACATTGATTTTTGTGGCTATTATGGTCAATAACTAAAAAGTTGAGGAAGACCTACAACACATAAATCCTCAAGAGTGAATGCATTTTTCATTTTCAGCTTTGTAAATTGTTCTGTAAATGGTAAACTATACTTATAAATCTCTCAGTGTTTTAAAATTTCACCAATACAGAAATATACAAGAAAATGTGGGACACAGTGATTCTAGACCTCACTTGTAAACAGACTTGTCTCCTGTGCTTTGCTGTGCGCCTCCTGCTCCCATTCCCAGCCAAGCCACAGACTACAGAGTACAGTAATTTACTGCTCAGGCTGGACAATCATTTTCTGCTAAAAGACAGACTAGCAACTCTTTAAGAAATGTGAAAAACCACGTAGATCTATTTGAGGTTTTCTTCTCATCTTCTTTTCCCCTTACTATTTTCTAAACTAAATCAATAGAAAAATTCAAAGCACTGAAAAGAAGAGAGCTATGGAGAGGCTCTGGCTATTTTATGTTGGGATAAAATATTATGTTATGTTTCTAAACCCTATGGCTATATCTGAAGACCAAGCCCTCTATTGTATTTGATGAGTCATATTGTCCTGTATAGATTTAATCATGCTTTTCAGAATAAACAAGTCACTTTTTCTAATAACCACATATATTAGCAGACTATTCTCAAATACTATGAAGTTGAAAAGGTCAAATATAGCTTAAAAAACATTAGCATACATAGTGGAAATGTAATTTGTCCAAGGTCATTAAATGGGTCAGAGAGAAACTCTGGGCTTTTTGTCCCTTATACTAGTATTCTTCAACTGATTTCAGAAAAAGAATGTGATCAGATACACTAAAAAGAGGACATTTCTCTTTCTTCCCATCCCTACTAACAGATACTGTATATTTTAAGTTAAAGACAATGAATATTTATTAGGAAATCAATGAACATAAGTGTCATATAGGGGGCACTGTCAGGAACTGGGTTATACAGAGATAAAGAAAACAAAACGAGTGCTTCATGGAGTTGACAGATTAGCAAGGGAACCAATGACACCTAAATTATAAACAAAAAATGTCACTGAAGGTAATCTGTACAAGTGTGATAACCACTAGGGGACCTACTTTGGTTGGACTGCCTCTCAGATGAAGCGACATTTAAATAGAGACCAAAGGATGAGGAGGAGTCAAAAAGTGAAGAGCTACGGGATGAACATTCCAATAGAAGAATCAGCAACAGCAAAGACCCCAGGTGGAAAGAGGTTAGTGCCTTGGCAATGGGAGAGTGGAAGAGAGATGTGGACAGGCATCGTGACCGGGGGTTGGCACTTTTCCAAATGCAATGGGAACCACTGAAAACCTGACCGCTGAAGGGACACTATGATCCCATATGCATTTTAAAGAGATCATGGTTCCTGTTGTGTGGAGTAAGGAACAAAGGGAAAAGAAAATTAAAATGCTGCACACATTCCATTTCCTTCTTTTTTTGCTTTATTTGGGTCAGTGTTACAGTTGTTCCCCTAAGAATCAAAACAGTAAAAAAGACATAGAGATGGAGAAAAATTAAGAGACTTAAGACATATTATGAAGACAGAAATAATGGGGATTATCGAAAGATTATATATGTAAAAAATGAGGAAGAAAAAGAAATTACCAATTAAAAAAAGTCTGGAAGGAAAGGTTTCTTGGAGGGCCATGAGATTTTTTTTTCTTTTTAACTTTATCAACTATATAAACACACCATAGTTCTTTAACCTGTCTCTACTAAAGACTTTTGGGTTGTTCCTGTCCTCTACAATTACTAATGGTGGTGCACACACACTCTTAACACTGATATCTTAGTGATGCAGGAAGGCACATCTGCGCCATAAAGTCTTTTGTTCTTGTTGACACATTACAGATGTCCCCTATTTTCTCCCCCTTTGCCCAACTGTACTCAGCCCTCAGCCACTCCCTCCCCCGGCCTTCACCACACTTTTGTTTGTGTTCACGGGCTACTCATATATGTTCTTTGGCTACTCACTTCACCTTCTTTTATCCAGCGCCCCCGCCCCTCCTTTCTGACAACTGTCAATCTGTTTCATGTGTTCATGCCTCTGGTTCTATTGTGTACATCAGTTTATTTTGTTTATTAGATTCCATACATGAGATCACATGGTATTTACCTTTTTCTGGTTCATTTTGTTTAGCATAATAATCTCCAGGTCCTTCCATGCTGTCACAAAGGGCAAGAGTTCCTTCTTTTTTATAGCTGTGTAGTATTCCATTGTGTAAATGACCACAACTTTTTTATCCACTCATCTACTGAGGATCACTTGGGCTGTTTTCAGATCTTGGCTATCGTAAATAATGCAGCAATGAACATAGGGGTGCATATATTCTTCCTGATTGGTGTTTCAGGATTCTTAGGGTACATTCCCAGAAGTGGAACCACTGGGTCATAAAGCAGTCCCCTTTTTAATTTTTTTCAGGAAAGTCCATACTGTTTTTCACAGTGTCTGCAAACAGTCTGCATTCCCACTGACAGTGAGTACACTAGAGTTCCCTTTTCTCTATATCCTCACCTGAACTTGTTTATTTATTTATTGATGGCAGCCATTCTGGCAGGTGTGAGGTGATACTTCACTGTAGTTTTGTGTGTCTCTGATGATTAGTGACATTGAACATTTTTCCATATGTCTATTGGCCATATGCATGCCTTCTTTGGAGAAGTATCTATTCAGGTCCTCTGCCCATTTTTAAATTAAGACTGTTAGTCTCCCTGGTGTTGAGTTGTATAAGTTCTTTATATATTTTGGATATTAATCCCTTATCAGATTTATCATTGCCAAATATATTCTCCCATACAGTGGATTCCCTTTTCATTCTGTTGATAGTTTCTTTTGCTGTGCAGAAGATGTTTAGTTTGATATAGTCTCATTTATTTTTCTTTTTTTCCCCTTGCCCTAGGAGATACATTGGCAAAAATATTGCTATGCAAGATGTTTGAGATTTTCCTGCCTATGTTTTTCCTTTAGGATTTTTATGGTTTTGTGACTTACATTTAAGTCTTTTATACATTTTGAATTGATTCTTGCATATGGTGTAATTTGGTGGTCTAGTTTCATTTTTTTCCATGTGCCATAGAGTCTTATAAGTAAAATTGCTTTGTAGGAGGATAGACACACTTAACAGATTAATAGGTATTGCCAAATTGCACTCCGAAGTGGTTATATGCACATCAACATCAAACAGTAAGTACTGTCAATCTATTTAGTTTTATTAATACGATATGTAAAAGTCCGTATCTCCTCCTAATTTGTGTTTGTTTCTATGAGTGGTTGAGGATATTTACTTGTGGTTTGTACTACCTTTTTAATGAAATGCCTGCATAAACATCTATTAGAAACTAGAAGAATACCACCAACAGCTGTTATTTAGTACTGTTTTTGGTTTTAGCCAAATTTTCCCAGGAACCTTAAAATCATTCTGCTGTATTTGTTTTTTTTTAAAGGTGAAGAAAAAAAGGAAAGTAACACTTGCATTTATAAACTAAGACAATAGCAAAATGCAGAAATACAAAGCAAGCTAATTGTGTGGACATAAATGTGAATCTGTGTGTACAAATGTGAGTGTGGCAAAAATTGGCAGAAGGTCCCTGGGGCAACACAGACACCAGCCAGAGCACACACCTGCCCTCCCAGGGAGCGTTTGCCAGCGAGCTGCCCGGGAGCTTGGCGGTAAGCTCCTGTCTACTGGGTGACCAGCCTTGTGTCCACTGGAGCCTGCTCATTCTTGTAGAGCAAATGGCACAATGATACCATCCCGAAGGCCAGAAAACACAGTTTTGAGGATGGAGGTACAAGAAGAAATTGTACTGCCAAGTGAATAAGGTATTAAAAGCTGTAGTTAAATCCCTTTTTCAACTGTTCATATCTGGGTGGCTACTTGTGTAGTCAGCAATGTTTACTAAGTTTCAGACTGATATTTTCAACACACTCTTGAATCCTGACTTACACAAAACTACCTTCCATTAGCTGTATATGAGAAATTTTGGTTGCCCTTCATATTTTTGGTAACTTTAACAATATTATTAAAATAAATTCCTTATAAAGATATTAATAGTTTTGTTATCCAAAACTAACTACTACTGTTGATGGACATTATCTGTGGTCTCACATTCTGTGTATGGTCTTACAAACAGGAGATTCAACAATATACTTGATGAGAGAACAAATGGCTAAATAATAGAAGTTGAGGCACCAGGTTGTGCCTGCTCACAGGGCCAATGACTGACACTGAGACTCTGCCCAGTTTGTCTAGTTTGTAACATTTCCTTCTTATGCTCCTCCTACTTCCTTGCGATCCTCCTTTTATGTATACTGCACTCTCTCTTCTTGACCGCCCCTCCCAAACTGTCCTCATTCATTTCCAGCTTTGAAGACCTGGAGAGTTCACTGCTTTTACCCAGGGCGTGGTCAAGGGCGTGGTCAACAACAACACTGAATATAATTAAACATATCTAAAATTACTGTACAAAGTAGTTCAAAAACCCAGTTTCTTAAAAGCATCAAATAGCCAGCAATATGGTAAGACATTATTAAGCCAAACTTTGAAAGAAAGCTAAACCCAGAGAAAGAAGCTAAACAACCAACACTGCTTTTTCCCTAAGGGCGATTGCTAATCGAGGCAAAACCACAGCTTTGACAGCCACTTTGGGTTCGGGGAGCAGATGTGAGAGCCCACCCAAGGGAAGAGTGTAACAGGAGGTAATCTCACATTAAACTAGGACCTCCAAGGGCTGCACTCTGGGTATAGGGGAACTAGAGGAAGTCCCATCACTCCCACAGGACTGAGGGGATGGTCTAGTGCTAAAGGGAGAGGGAGGAGAAAGCCTTTGCCCTGAAAGGTGAAGCCACCACTGCAGCGCCTTTGTGTGAATTTAATGTTCAATATGCCTCGCTGGTGTAGTCCAGAAAACATCAATTTTAATTTTGTTGAAAGTAGTTACAGATGAGCACCTCTAGATGTAGCAGAAGTAAATGACAATTGTCTCTAGAGGAAGGTTCTTTTATCCTAAGCCACAAAGCAACTCCACAAATAAAATTTCAACACAATGAACAGTACAGCCACATATCTAAACACCTGAGGTACACCAGTGTAGAACCAAGTAGAAGAACATCGAACATCAGAAAACAGACTTCAAAGACTTGGAACTATTGGAGTTAGCAGACAGAACATAAAACACCTATTCTTAGAGAATTGTTTCACTGCTCTAAAATCCCCTGTGCTCTGCCTACTAACCTCTCCCACCCCCATAACCACTGACAATCGCTGATTTCTTTATCTACACTTTTGCCTTTTCCAGGTTGTCCTGTAGTTGAAATCACTCAGTATACAGTCTTTGCAGATTGGCTTCTTTCATTTAGCAATATGCACTTAAGGTTCCTCCACGTCTTTTCATGGCTCAGTAGCTCCTTCCTTTTTAGCATTTATGTAGCACCTATGTTGGTTATATTTGGAGGTGACAAGCTAGATATATGGGTTTAAATGTCAGAAGAGAAGTCAACACCAGAGATGTATATCTGGTAGACACTGATATACAGAACTGAAGCTATGTTTGTGATTTAGAGAGTAAGAAGAAAAGATGGTATATAGACTAGGCCTTGAGCACTTAAACCATTTAAAGCCACTGAAGTTCCTAAAACTACTTTGGATCCAGAGTCAACCCCTAACTCCCGATATTTTGAGACCTGGGCATTTTAGATTTTACTGGGTTCCTGTGTAATAGCCTTCCATTACTTAAAAATAATAACTAAAATTATTGAAAATAATTACTAAAATAAAATAATGTGTTTAACAGTACCATGCAAATCAGTACTCTTTAAACTATGGACTGCTTCCTATTAGTAAGTCATAAAATATATTTAGAGGTTGGAATGAGCCACTACTTTAAAACATAGCAGAATAGACATAATAAAGTGAACTGTATGGAGCATTGCTTTATCAAACAATACCTGTTTCAGTACATATGTGGATGTGCTTATATACACAAGGGGGGACCCCCCCCAAAAAGAAATTATCTTCTGGAGGGCGAGCCCCTTACAGTATAGGTTTCCCCGCTAGGTGAGTGTTCTAGGAACCCATCTGGACCAGTGTACCAGCTGGCATTGTTGTGAGAGGCTGGGTTCAGCTTCAATTTTTTTTGAAGACTCTTGCTATGCGTTAGGCTGTTTCATGATGGGTGATTTACCAATGCACCTGTCCAAACTGCGCTGAGTATCAGGCAGTTTTTGACCAAAAACAGCATAACCCCCACGCCCCAGCCTCCCTATTCACTCAATCTCTGCCTCTAGCAACTTTTTTTTTTGTTTCTCTTGATGAGGAGTCCTCAAAGAGAAACGTTTTGTCCACATGTAAGAGGTGAAACAAAAAATGGCAGAAGTGCTAAATCAAAAAGTTCAAGAGCATTAGAAAAAAATGTCTTGATAAGTGTATTGCATCAAATGAAGCATACTTGGAAGGTGACTGAAGTTTAAACATGTAAGAATATATACACAATTATTATGAATAAATTCCATTACTTTGAAGTCCCCCAAATGTGTGTATTAGCTGCAATGTAAAGCATATTTCTTACTGTGAGCTGCATACAAAAGAAATGTAAGTCATTGTTGTAAACCATACAGTATTAGTGATTGAAGGTGAACGTGAATAGGTTATCTAACTTCTCTGTGCATCAGTATTCTCCTTTATACACTAGAATAATTGCATCTCCTCATAGACTTTTGTAATGATTAAATTAGACCAGGTATATTCAATACATGGTAATTTTAAAATGTAACTATCTACTACCTTTATAAATACATTAAACTAAATTTTAAAAGATCAAAGATGATATATTTCTAGAATACTTTATTTTTATGAATAGAATTTCTAAATATCAATGTATAAAGAACCATTTATTACAGTTCAATATATCAATCCCAGTAATGTGTACTCAACAGCATTAAATCAGTACTGTTATAAAGAGACTGTAAAGAAACAAAAGAACACAAGTGTTATGTGGTCCCTATGAGAGGTAATCTCAATTACAAACAATATTTGTTAAAACATTAAAATTTCTATGGCTGAAAAAGAGGAAACACCAAGACATACAGAACAGACTGGAGATCGGAGAATGTTGCCTTGAGAACGGACAGAGTTAGTATGTGGTTGCTAGGGAGTTTCCAGGCTCCAACAACTTAAAATCACTGCAGTGTGCTGCTCCTATAAATGATGCTTTTCCCATCAAGCAAAGCACTGTGCTTGAACAACTTCAGAACCCTTTTGTAACAACCTTTCTCATACATAAGCCTGAGCTTAGACTGACAACATTCAGAGTTCTATGTAAATGTACATTCTTTTTAGGCTATGTAATTTAATGTGCCTTCCCAATATTTTAATGTCACTTTCAAAATATAAAACATGCCAGATATAAGACAGAAAGAACAGATCTATATGTCAAGAGAATATCCAAAAGAATATGATTATTAAAAATATTAAAAAAGGCAATGTAAACTATAACAGATTCATTTTGACATCTCAAAAGATATTCTCGTAAGAATAGGAACCAGCATAAGAAAGACTATACTAAAATCACGTCATTGTATATCTGGGTAGGAACAGAGTGGGAGGGGGTGAATTTGTCACATTTGCATATTAGGCATGGCATTTATAGTAGCCTAATTCATCTTCACAGTTGAATATGGAATTTGTCATTCTTGGAGACACACCATAGACAAAATGATTAAAGGGGTTTATGATAAGGAAGAATAAATGGACATTATGTATCTGGGTTTTATTTGCTATTGTAATTCCATACTTGTGTAATTTTAACAAAGATTTTAAAAATAAGTTTTAGGTTCACAGCAAAATTAAGAGGAAGGTGGACAGATTTCCCATATACTCTCTACTCCCACAGATGCATAGCTCCCCCCCCCATTATCAAATCCCCAGCCAGAGTGGTACATTTGTTACAACTGATGAACCTTCATTTATACATTATCATCATCTGAAGTCCACAGTTTCCATCAGGGTTCACTCTTTGTGTACATTCTCTGGGTTTGAACAAAGGTATGATAACATGTACCCACCATTACAGTATCACACGGAGCTGTTTCGCTGCTCTAAAATCCTCTGAGCTCTGCCCATTCTCTCCCTCCTCCATAACCAATGACAACCACTAATCTCTTTCACTGTCTCTATGGTTTTCCCTTTTCCAGGTTGAAATCACTCAATGCATAGCCTTTTTGGGCTAGCTCTTTCATTTACTAATAACATGCACTTAAGGCCCCTCCATGGTCCTTTCATGGCTCAACAGCTCATCTCTTTTTAGTGCTCAATAATATTCCACTGTTTGGAGGTACCACAGTTTATTAATCCTTCACCAACTGAAGGACAGCTTGGTTGCTTTCAAACTATGACAATTATAACTAAAGCTGTTAGAAGCATGCCAGTGTAGGCTTTTGTGTGGACACAGATTTCAATTTGCACAGCTTTTTCTTTATCAGTTTATTCCTCTATCTCTTCCATTATTCTTTACACTCTCTAAAGTAAAGATTATAGGCCATTTATATTTTCATTTCCAAGTCCTAACAGGGAGGGTCTGGGTATATGATAGGTTCTCAATAAATGTTGAATATGACAGAATGAATCAGATCCATGCTATTCAAGTAAGTATGTTATTGGTAAGTAGTGAATCAAGGGTTCTGACTCCAAATATTTGGGGACGAAGAGTGACAATATAAAGATATTCAATAAAGGTAAGCACAAGATAGACTGCCCAGGAAACAAAAACATGCTACACTACACAGGATTAAAAAGGTTATTAGAAAAAGATTGGCAAAAAAAATATGGGATGAGGGCCACATGGGTATGTTATGGGAACAATATGTCCTTTGTTAAATGAATTTAAAATACTCCATTTCAATGGCTCTAAAAGCATATTCATACGTGGGAAACACTGTTGTCCTTAAGCATGACAGAGGTCTCTGAGTTCAACAACCTCTTTTAATCATTTCTATATATACTGGTGCCCAGCACAATGCCTGGCACTTCACAGTGGGTGCTTAACACCCACCTGTTGAACTACTTAGGCAAAGTTGTCATTTTAAATGGTAACACAATGTACACCAGTTTCAAAGCCCAAAAATGTGATAAGCTGTACAATGAGAACCAAGATCTCCATGTCCCGGTAAAAAAATCACAACACATTTTTCATCAATTAAATAAAAACAATAATAATATTTAATATGAGTGGTGCTCTGGGAAGAAAATAAGATTTATCTGATATATTGGTAAGAGTATAAATAAAAAAAATTCTTGAAAAGTAAAATTTCCTTTTCAAAAAATTACCTACAAGGACAACTAAAAATACGGTTGAAAATGAGTATATAAAGATGTTCACTAAGGGCTTTGAATAGTAATAAAGTTAAGAGCCCATGTCCAACACAGTATTATGTCATCCATATGATAACATGACTGCTCATTCAGTTTAAAATTGTTAGTGATTGAGAAAAAAAAAAAACCCTACATTTAAGATTTACATTTAAACTTACATTTAAGATTTTTTAAATCACAAGGCTTATAAATATTATGACAATGTAGGAGTATGAAAGTAAAAAAAGTCTCATAAAAATATCTGCAATGAAATTCTATTTACATGTATATTTAAGACCTGTACATGTATGTATGTACATACTATATATATATATATGGATAAGTGTACATAGACAAATCAAAACAGAGATGGATAGTTAGCTAGTACGGTTTTGTCTTACATCCAGTAGGACCCTTCAATGTTAAGTTTTATAGCACAAAATTATTTTTTATATTGTTTCTAGCAATCTATTTATAGTTTTATTTCCTACTAAGCAGATATTAGATCCCCTGAATACATCCTCTGTGTTTTCCTTTTTTTATTGTTGACACTGTTACAGAGTCCCCCATTTTTCCCCCTTTGCCCTCCTCCATCCAGCTCCTGCCCCATCCCTGGCCTTCACCACACTGTTGCCTGGGTCCACGGGCTGTGCATACGTGCATATATGTTCTTTGGCTAATCTTTTCCAGTCCCTCCTCCTCCCCTCTGAGATCTGTCAGTCTGTTCAATGTATCCATGCCTGTGGTTTTATTTTGCTCATCAGTTTATTTTGTTCATTAGATTCTACATATGAGTGAAATCATATGGTATTTGTCTTTCTCTGACTGGCTCCTTTTGTTTAGCATAATAATCTCCAGGTCCATCCATGCTGTCACAAATGGTAAGAATTCCTTATTTTTTACAACTGCGAATGATTCCATCGTATAAATGTGCCATAGCTTTTTTACTGCTCATCTACTGATGGGCACTTGGGCTGTTTCCAGATCTTGGCTATTATAAATAATGCTGCTATGAACATGGGGTGCATAATTTCTTTCTAACTGGTGTTTCGGGATTCTTAAGATATATTCCCAAAAGTGAGACCGCTGGGTCAAAGGGCAGTTCCATTTTTAGTCTTCTGAGGAAACCTCATCCTGTTTTCCACAGCGGACACGCCAGCCTGCACTCCTGCCAGCAGTGCACTAAGGGTGCCTTTCCTCCCCCTCCTCACCAGCAGTTTGTTGATTTATTGATGGCAGCCATTCTGGCAGATGTGAGGTGAGAGACTAATTTCCAATATATATGAAGAACTTGTACAACTCAACACCAGAAAACAAACAATCCAATCAAAAAATGGGCAAAGGATTTGAATAGACCCCTCTCAAAAAAGGACATATAAATGGTCGACAGACATGAAAAAATGCTCAATGGCACTAATCATCAGAGAGATACAAATTAAAACTACAATGAGGTATCATCTCACACCTGTCCTCTGTATTTTCTAACAACTCTCTCATAATTTCCATCCGTACTTCTGTTTTACTTTGCAAGTGATTTTCTTTTGGAAGGGTTTTCATTATAAATTCAATTACAGTCATACCTCAGTACTCGTTGGCTTCAGAACAGGTCAAACCCTGTACTCATCGCATTTTGACGAGAAAAAATGTTTCAGCTCTCGGCACTTGTTCAGGGCTTGCTGCACTTGCTAGAACTTGTATGAGTCATGATGCCGCCCCACAAGGGAAAATGCTGCATCACTCGGTACTCATCGGCTTCGGCGCTTGTCACAAGTTTTGGAACAAATTAATGGTAAGTACCAAGGTACCGCTGTTCTTCAATTTCAAGTAATAGAATAGTGATTATCTATTTTGTTTTGGGTAAGCTTTGGCAATTTGTGGTTTTCAAGGATTTGTTTTATTCATCCAAACTGTCATTTATGTGTATAAAGTTGTTTAGAATATTCTCTTATTACCTATTTAAGGTCTGTGGTATCTCTAATGATATCTCTTTCTTTAGTCCTAAAATATTGGTGATTACAGCAGGTCCTTGGATAACATTGTTTTATTCAACATTGTTTCTTTATAACATTAATGAAATGCCACAGGAACTTACCTCTTCTTTATATCAACTAGCCTAAGGTACAACTGGTTCTGTTATGCATAGGTCATTTTGCTTCAAGTTTCAGAACCTATCAACAACATGAACTGAGGACTGACTGCACTGTTTTCACTCATTTTGTCAGTCTTTCTAGATATTTATCAATTTCATTGATATTTTCAAAAACTGGATTTTGGTTCAATGAATTTTTCTCTATTATTTTTCTATTTTAATTTAATTAATTTTTGCTCTTTTCCCCCCCTTTATTACGCTAGCTTGGATTTATCTTTTGCTGTTAGATTCTTAAAGTAAGAGCTGAAATATTTTACACCCTAGTTTTTCCTAAAACACACTTAATGCTATAAATGATCCTCTCAACACTGCTTTAGCTGCATCCCACAAATTTTAATGTTATACTTTCATTTACATTTATTTCAATATATTTTTATTTTTCTTGAGACTTACTCTTGGATTATTTAGTGTGCTGTTTCATTTCTAAGTGCTTCAATATTTTCCTGTTATCTTTTTGTTATTGATTTCTAGTTTGTTCCCATTACAGTCAAAATGTCCTTGGTATGGCACAAATTATTTTTACAAATTTGTTAAGAGTTGTTCTATGACCTAAGAAATTGTCAATCTTAGTGAATGTTCCATGTATGCTTGAGAAAGCTCTATATTCTGATAGTATTCAGTGGCGTATTCTAAGTCAGTGGTTACCAACCTTTTGGGCACCAGGGACCAGTTTTGTGGAACACAATTTTTTCATGGACGGGAGTAGGGGCAGGGGAAGACAGGAGGCGGGGATTGGGCAGTAGCAGAGCAAAGCTTTGCTTGCCTACCTGCTATTCACCTCCTGCTGTATGGCCAGGTTCCTAACAGGCCACAGACCAGTACCAGCCTGCAGTCCAGAGGTTGGGGACCTCTGTTCTAAGTATTTCAATTTGATCTTGAAAGTTCATGTCATGTTCAGTTTTTCCCTGTCATTGATTACTTCTGCCTAATGGTTATATCAGTTACTCAGGAGAAAGGGTTATAAACCCCAAGTATGACAGCTGATTTCTCTAACTTTTTCATTCAGTCTTTTCACATTTTACTTCATTTATTTTGCACGTCTATTTTTGATGCATACATACTGAAATTGCGATGTCTTTCTTAAATATAACACTCAAAACCATAAAAATTCTACAAAATATAGGCAGCAAAATCTTGGACATTTCTTGTAGCACTATTTTTTCAGATATATCTCCTTGGGCAAGGGAAACAAAAGAAAAAATAAACAAATGGGACTGCATCAAACTAAAAAAAATGGCACAGCGAAGGAAATCACCAACAATAACAAAAAAGACAACCTACTGAATGGGAGAAAGTATTCACCAATGATACATCCAACAAGGGATTAATACCCAAAACTTATAAAGAACCCATACAGCTCAACACCAAAAAAACAAACTATCCAATTTAAAAATGGGCAGAAGACCTGAACAGACACTTCTCCAAAGAGGCATACAGATGGCAAACAGGCATATAAAGAGATGCTCACTGACACTAATCATCAGAAAAAGTGCAAATTAAAACTGCAATGAGATATCCCTTCACACCTATCAGAATGGCTCTCATCAATAAATCAACAAACAACAAGTGTTGGCAAGGACAGAGAGAAAAGGGAACCCCCTGTGCAATGTTAGTGGAAAGGCGGATTGATTCAGCCAGTATGGAAAACAGTATGGAGTTTCCTCAAGAAATAGAAATGGAATTGCCTTGTGACACAGCAAATCCACTTAGGGGGATTTATTCAAAGAAAACCAAAACAGTAATTCAAAAGAATATAAGCACCCCTATGTTCACTGCACATTTCCTACAATAGTCAAGATATGGGAGCAATCCAAATGTCCATCAATAAACATGTGGATAAAAATTTTTTAAAAAGCAGTGGGTACATATATACAATGGAATATTACTTGGCCATAAAAAAGAACAAAATCTTACCATTTCCAACGGCATGAATGGACCTAGAGGTTATTACGCTAAGTGAAAAGGTCAGAGAGAGAAAGACAAATATGTGGAATCTAAAGAACAAAGTAAATAAACAAAATTGAAACAGACTCATAGATACAGGGAACAGACTGACAGATACCAGGGGACGGGGCGTAAATGAACTATTTGAAGGGATTAAAAAGTACAATCTGGTAGTTATGACAAAATAGTCTCAGGGACTATTTTGTACACCATAAAAAATATAGTCAATAATATTTTAATAACTATGTTTGATGCCAGGTAGTTACTGAAAATATTGGAGGAATACTCTGTAAAGTATATAATTGTCTAACCCAATGCTATATACCTGAAACTAATACAAAATACTATTAAATGTAAACTGTAATTTAAAAATACAATTTAAATTTTAAAGTCATAAAATAAAAATCTAAATGGTAAAACTAAAAAAAATAAATAAATAATAGATTGCTGTGGCTTCCTGATGAATTGACCTTTTTATCATTTTGTAAAGTCCCTTTGTCTCTGATAGTTTTCTTTACTCTGAAAATAATAGTATAATTATAGTGATATAATATAACTAACTTTATTTATTTGTATTTAAGGAAGAAATAATTCATAATTGATGTATACAGTGTAACAGAGCCATTCCGGCTTGCCTTTGACTAGTGTTTGCATGGTATTTCTCTATCTTTTACCCCCCCCCGTGTCATTAGTCACATATGAAGTGAGTTTATTATAGACAGTATATGGTGCTTTTATATTTATCAATTCTGCCAATGCCTATCTTTTAATTATTTGTATGTTAGGATTTAGATCTGCCATTTTAGTACTTGTTGTCTGTTCTCTTTGTTTTACCTTCCCGTTTCCCCTTTCTTATTTTCCTATAGGTTACTTGCACTATTAGTATTCCATTTTTATTTATTTATAAAATTTTTATTACATCACTTTGTGTAATATTTTCATGATTGCTCAAGAGGTTACAATAAACATACATACTTATTACTAGTATCAACTAGTCTACTAGTATCAACATTTTACCACTTGAAGTGAAATGCAGATGCCTAACATAATATGTGGTCCCTTTCCTTCCCTACTTTATACTTTTCCCTAAAGTATAACCTCTATGTACATTGAGAGCCAAATCAATGTTATCATTCTTAATTTATACCATCCAACACAATTTTAAACTGAAGAGAATTCATTCATCCCTTCCACTACTTTCTTCAATACCAATATTCTAAGTGTCCCATTAATTTGTATCTGATGAACTTCCTTTGCAGTCATTATTTTAGAAACAATCTGTTGGCAATAAAACTTCTTAGCTTTCCTTCATCTAAAACTGTGTTTATTTTTTCCTCCCTTCCTGAAGTATAATTCTTCCTGTACACAAAACTCTAGGTTGACATCAATCATTATTCTCTCAGCAGCTAAAAAATGTTGAGCTACTTCCTTTTGTCTTTCATAGTTTCTTATGAGAAATCTGCTGCCAATCAAAGTGGCATTTCCCTAAAAGTACCATGTGGTTTACTTTTGAAGCTTTTTTTCTTAGGCTTTAATTTTCAGTTTAACTACAATGTTTCTAAGCATGGATTTCTTTAGGTTTATCCTGTTTTAAGTTCACTAAACTCTGTGGAATTATCTCTTTTGCCAAATTTGGAAAGATTTAAGCCATTACATCTTCAAACATTTTTTTACCTCCACATTCCATCCTTTCTATCTAGTACTCTGATGCCTCAAATGTTAGATCTTCTATGTCCCACAGCTCTCTGAGGCTAAGTTCACTTTTTCAATTTACTTTCTCTCCATTATTCATATTGGATAATTTCTATTGATCCATCTCTGAGTTCACTAATTTGTCCTTCCCATTCTGCTACTAAGCCTAGCCAATAAATTAAAATTTTGGTTATTGTATTTTTCAGTTCTAAAACTTTCATCTGAGCTCTTTCCATCTCCAATTGCCACAACAAGAGGAGCTGCCACCATGTCTGCCCACGGATGGTTGTACAAAACTGCTCCAGCTTCCTGATCAAGAGGAACAGGCAGACATACAGCACCAAACCCAGTAGTATGAAGGGCCACGACTCTTTTGGCTACAACAGGCTGATTCACTGCAAGATGGTGGGCACGGAGCTGGCAACCAGTGGCAAAGGTGTGTGGCGGTCGTCATGACGCAGAGATCCAGCCAACAAAAGGCCCCCTCCTCCGTGCAGACCACCATCAACAAGAACGCCAGGTCGTTCTGAGCAGCGCCCTGCACATACCCACAAGAACGAGTACTGCCTGGCTCTGTGCACTGGCACAGCCAGCGCCATTCCTGTGCAGCCCTCCCCTCCAAGAGCTCCTGGGCCTCCCTTTCCCCCAAAGCAAGAAAGGTATCAGCCAACATTCCTCCAAAAAATGTTTAAATAAAAAATAAATATAATTTTCATTTGATTCTTTATTATCTCTACTTCTTTGCTGCAGTTTTCTGTTTCCGTTTGTTTCAAGGGTTTTTGTAATTGTTCATTGTAGCAATTTTACAAAAGCTAATTTAAAATTCTTGCAGATGACTTTAATATCTATGTCATTTCAAAGCTGGCATCTTATTATCTTTTCTCATTAAATTTCAGATTTTCCTGATTTTTCATATGACAAGTAATTTAGGGCTATATGCTAGGCATTTTAAATGTTATAGTATGACACTCTGGTTTCTACCTAAATCTTCTAGTTTAGCAGGTGGTCAACCTGTTTAGATTCAGAATTCAACACCAGGCTCCTTTTTGTGGGCTATGATTCAAACGTCAATTTAGTTTATAGAGTCCCTTCAGCGCTCTACTGGTTTTGCCCATTTGTGTGCTACCTAGATAACAAAACTCCACCCCACCTTATCCTCAGTGCGTACTTGGGTGAGAAGCACTGCCTTGGTTCAGCAAGGCAAGGATGGGAAATAGGGTTCCTTCCGTAGGCTGCAACAGAGAGGGACACTGCCCCATTCGTCTGTCGGGGGGGGGGGGAAAGTCAACTCCTGTCCACGGGTTCAGTGTGGGTGGGGGCACCACCTTTTTACTACAGGGGGAGTGAAAATCAAGAGCTCCAACCACCTGCTCCTTTGCAGAGCGATGCTTCCTCCTTACTCCAGAGCAGAGAAGAAGCCAAGGTACTAAGGTGAGGGCAACACTTTGTTAATGCTGAACAGTTGTGAACGCCACTGTCCTACCCACAGGCTCTGCTGGAGAGAGGTGCCATCTTATAATTGCTGGTGAGACAGAAGTTGTCAGGGTCCTCCCTATAGGCTCCACTGAGGAGGGGCATTGCTTCATTACTGTAAGGAGACAGGTAGACGTCAGAGCTCAGCCCAGAGGCTTCACTGGAGACGCAAATCTTGGTGCTGCACGTGGGGAAAAAGGGTATGTGTAAGACAGAGCTCTGGCCACAGATTCTGCCGCTGCACTACCCGCTGGGGTGGAGAGGGGCACGCCGCTTTTACTGTCCTGTTCTCCTGGAGAGCAGGCAGGACAGGTTAAAAGTTCCTGTCTTACTGGGCCATCCTTTGGCTAGAGAGAACAGGTTCTCCTTGGTGCTATTTTCAGTCGGCATCCAGTAGCATTTCCAGGCTGCGGGCCTCTCTAGGGCCCGAGCCAGGATATGTGAAGGCAAGGAAAAAACAGCAATCAGGGAACTTAACCCAAGGTCTCTAGTCAGTCTATCTTCTTTTCCCTGACTTTCGGAGTTTTCTGGCAAGAGATTTATAGGTTTTGTTCAGGAGTTATGATTAGTAGGAGTAAAATCTAATGATTTTACTACATCTTGTTCAGAACCCAAACCTTGTCCCTTATTTTTGGTCTAGATTTTGTGTGTCCTACCACTCTCCAAGTTACCAGAGGATACGGACTGTGTTTTTATAATCTTTTTATTAACTGTTGGCCTGGCAGAAAGTGTCATAGATGACATATCTTTTACATTTAGTAGTTTTAAGAAACTGTTGATACAACTTCTTGGCCTTTACCTACCATAAGGTTCACATGTAACTCTCAAGTTTGTTCCTTTATTCAGTAAATACGTGCGTTATGAAAGCTTCTGTGGGTACAGCAATGAGTAAGATAGCTAAAATCCCTGGTGTTATGGACCTTACATTTTACTGAGACAGTGCGGGCAGAGACTGCAGGCATATGAATAATGTGTTCTCTCCGGGATGATTAAAACTCAGCCTACTGTGCTCCAGTCAGTATTATGAATATACATTTGAAAAACTAAAAATATTCAGAAACCTAAAAATTTTGCTACTGGCATAGACAAGGCAATTTCTTCACTTGGTAAATGGAACTTTAATGATCTAATAAACTAGTTACCAACTACTTACCACATAGAGTTGTTTCCACAGACTGGCCCATTCTTGTAAAGTTGCTGTAACCTCAGTCACAATAGAATCTTCGAGTGGAACAACAGTTTCATACTGCCTAGAATCACAACAAACAGTCACATTATCTTTGAGAAATTACCAGAATACTGTCCACTGCCCTTTTCAACATGTATAACTCAAATGTTAAATTCATGCAAGTATAAAAAGAGGAACACCTCACTAATTGAAGATCCTTTGCAGTAATATACTGCAATAGTGTAATTAAACTGAATTAATGTAAAAACATTTGTGTTTTGCTATATCTATATCTAGGTCTACATCTATATCTATCTCCTCAATTTTAATTTTAGAAATACAGACTGTCTTTAAGACAGACTTTATAAAAATACCATTGTAAGTCTTTTTTTTTTTTAAGGAAAGACAATAGCAATGCCCAAGGCTTGCTTATATTGATTTTTTAAATTATATGTTTGTGTCCTTTAACATTTATCAGCAATGCAAAATAGCTCATGTTTGGTATGAAATACGGAAATGGGGGGCACAGATGCTGGGTTTTGAGTAGTTTTATAAGCTCTCCTTTATACTGGTGTTGTATTTTCTTAGAAACTAGTGTTCGTGGAGGAATTCTGATGCCGGAAACAGAAACGTGCTGGGTTTCTCTCATCGCACCTTGTAAGACTATGGTGCCAGCCCCCGTGCTAACTGCCAAAGGTTGACCAGTGAACAAAAATGGACAGGGTCCCTATCTTCAGAGAACTTTTGTCCTGTACAGGGAATCAGATGGACAAGTAATCACAACAAACAGATATGAATGGTGAAACTAAGAAGAAAATAAAAGTGTGCGTCAGAGATTTTAGATGGGAGACATGATTTAAGAAGAGAGGATCAGTGAAGTCGCCTGTGAAGAAGTGGCAAAGTCACAAAATGGTCATGACAGAAAAAGTGTGTAGAAGGGAGAGGATCAGGTACGGTGTCTACAGAGGAAATAGTATACAAGAAGTCACTAAAATAGAAAGGAATTTGACATATCTAAGAACTTAAAGAAGGCTGGTATGGCTGAAACCAGCTCTCATAGGGCATTTTTCTTTTTAATGATACTAAAAATTCCATATCTTAAGGCATTTTGAACACAAAAAGCTACTGAAAGGTTCTTTATATAGGGGCATGACTTGATAATGTTTTTGCAATGTCTATGCCAATTTTGAGGGATAAAAAAATTTTTTTGAGACTAAAGATTCTATATACTTATATGCTGAGGTGTCTGGATCCCATATTCTGATTTATTAGCCAAAAAGAACATTATCCACTTGGAAATAGCAAAGGAAAGTCTATTTCACAAAATTAGCATTAAGTATCATTTCTTTACACACAAAAATAGCTGACAAACCACCACCACCGTGTTCAAAGATGACTCAATACATTAACATGAAGCATCAATGAATATTTTACTTGATTATGTTTTACAGCTTTATTATTTTGTGTGGCTGATTCCAGCAGACAAAAGAATCCTCTTGGAATGATGCCAGAGAACTATCCATATTCATCAAATTTATAAACTGATTAAAGTTTATAATTCCCAGTACTATAATTTATAATTCCAAAGTACTAATTCCCAGACTCAACTTTACCAGTTATTTCAAGTATTATAACAGTTTTTAAATAAATGGTTTATTTTAGTTTTTAAAAATAAGTCATATTGAATCTCCCCTCAGATAAAAAAAGAGTAAGCCAATCATAAATGACAGCTCTGAGAAGGAAGAAGTCTTAGTGACTGACTGATACAAAATTGAACTGATGAGAAGACATCCTTTATTTCTTCCCTCTACCAGATGTCTGGACATGAATAAAAATTTCCATAGCTATTTCTTTATACTATGTCTCAGGAGTGCTAGAGAGACAATTAGGAAATTGATAGAAACAATCAGGAAAATCAATCTTTTTTATTTCTTTTTTAACATTTTTTTATTATTGTTTATGCTGTTAAAGCTGTCCCAATTTTTCCCGCTTCACCCCCCTCTGCCCAGCCCACCTCCCATTTCCACAGTCGTTCCCCACACCGTTGTCCATGTCCATGGGTCCTTCACACAAGTTCTCTGACTAATCCCTTCACCCTCTTTCTAACAGTCCCTACCACCCTCCTCCCCTATTACAGCTGCCAGTCTATTCTATGAGTCTATGTCCCTGGTTCTAATTTGCTCATTAGTTTATTCTCTTCATTAGATTCCTCTTCTAAGTGAGATCATATGCTACTTGTCTTTTACCAACTGGCTTATTTCACTTAGCATAATGGTCACCAGTTTCAAAGAAAACGTAAGCCTAAAGCTCATATAGGTGCCTTGTGACATTAACTATACATTTGAGAACTGTTCTGAAGGAGAAAGTGTACTTCTAACTGTTGATCAGTCAAAGCTTCATGAAGTGAGGCTCCTAAAGGAAGGCTGCGTTTGTAAGGCAAGGAGGCGAACACAGGGCCCTGTGGGCTGTAATATGCTATGAAAAGAGATGTAGAGAAAGTAATGGGCAAAGCATATTAAAGAGGATTTGTGACAGGTACACATTGGAAATGTGTTTGAAGAGCTGGAAAGATGTTGCCAGCACAAGGCTAAGAGATTTAAACTTGACACTAGGAAAATAAACATGGGAGTTATGTTTCAGTAAGACTAATGCAGAAATAATACACAGGATAAACTGGAATAAATTTCTGGAAACTTTCATCTATTAGGTCTCCACCTATATACTTTAATAATTGAGATGTATGGGAACTTCATACTGTTTCTACTTAAAGTTCCAAGATTTTGGACTTACTTCAATTTATACTAACACAAATCTAAAGTAATACTGACTTATTTTTCTTAGGTTATAATACACACTCAATATTCTGAAATTCATTTTTTAATTATATTTTATTGATTATGCTGTTACAGTTGTCCCAACTTTTTCCCCATGGGCCCCTCCACCCAGCACCCCCACTCCCACAGGCAGTCCCCACACCACTGTTCATGTCCATGGGTCATGAGTATAAGTTCTTTGACTACTCCATCTCCTATGCTGTACTTTACATTGCCATGGCCATTCTGTGACGACCTATTTGTACATCTTAATCCCTTCACCTCCTCACCATTCCCTCACAGCCCCCTCCCATCTGGCAACCATCAAAACACTCTCCATATCCATGATTCTGTCTCTGTTCTTCTTGTTTGCTTAGTTTGATTTTTAGATTCAATTGTTGATAGGTATGTATTTATTGCCATTTTATTGTTCCTAGTTTTGATCTTCTTTTTCTTAAATAAGTCTTTTTAACATTTCATATAATAATGGTTTGGTGATGATGAACTCCTTTAGCTCTACCTTGTCTGGGAAGCTCTTTATCTGCCATTGGATTCTAAATAATATCTTTGCTGGATGGAGCAGTCTTGGCTGTAGGACCCAGCTTTTCATGACTTTGAGTATTTCTTGTCAGTCCCTTCTTGCCTGCAAAGTTTCTTTTGAGAAATCCACTAACAGCGGGTTTTATGGGAGCCTGATTGTAGGTAACTAACTGCCTTTCTCTTGCTGCTTTTAAGATTCTCTCTTTATCTTTACCCTTTGGCATTTTAATTATGATGTGTCTTGGAGTGGGTCTCTTTGCATCCATCTTGTTTGGGACTCTCTGAGATTCCTGGACTTGCTAGTCTATTTCCTTCATCAAAATGAGGGAAGATTCCTGGACTTCCTAGGCTATTTCCTTCATCAAACTAGGGAAGAAATCTATTCTTTCAGATAGACTTCCAATTTCTTGCTTCTTCTCTTCTCCTTCTTGAACCCCAGGTTGGAATGTCGGAATGCTTAAAGGTGTCCCAGAGGCTGTCCCTTGTTTGTTTGGATCTTCTTTTCTCCTTGTTGTTATGATTGGTTAGTTTTTGCTTCCTCATGTTCCAAATCATTGTTTCGATTCTTGGCTTCATCCACTCTACTGTTGTTTCCCTATAAATTGTTCTTTATTTCAATTAGTGTATCCTTCGTTTCTGACTGTATCTTCTTTATGCTGCTGAGTTCCTCACCAAGTTCCCTGAATATCCTTAGAACCAGTGTTTTGAACTCTGCATCTGACAGATTGCTTATCTCCATTTTGTTTAGCTCTTTTTCTAGAATTTGGATCTGTTCTTTCATTTGGGCCATGTTTCTTTGTCTCCTCATTTTGACTGCCTCCCTGTGTTTGTTTCTCATGCACCCCCTACTGGGGACCTGGCCTGCAGCCCAGGCGTGTGCCCTGACTGGGAATCGAACTGGTGACCCTTTGGTTCGCAGGCCAGGGCTCAAGCCAGTGAGCCATACCAGCCAGGGCTATGTTTCTACGTATTAGTTAGAGCTGCTGTGACTCCGTGTCTTGGTAGTGTGGCCTAACGTAGTAGGTGTCCTGTAGGGTCCAGTGGCACAGACTGTCCTATCACCCAAGATGAGGACTCGAGGAGGGCCCTTCGTGTGGGCTGAGTACACCCTCCTCTTGTAGTTGAGCCTTGGTTGCTGCTTGCAGATCAATGGGAAGGATTTCTTCAGGCCAGTCAGCTACAATAACTATTTGTGACCACTGACCACCACCCTCTACCCTCCATGAAGGACCAGCTATAGGGGCAGGATCGTGGTGCCCCTATATGGTCTACATGGTCTACAGCTGTCCACTGGGTGCGTAAGCTCTGGGGTTTCCCGGGTGGTGCAGGGCAAGGTCAGCCCTCCCTTGTGTTTTGCCCTGGGCCACCCTGCCTGAGCTATAAAGCAATCTGAGATGGCTGCTACTTGTGCTGGACTTGGAGATTCCAAGGGGAAGCCAAGCTGTGAATCTAGGCTGGCTGCTGTTAGTGTCATGCCTGGGATTCACTGAGGCCAGCTGTTTGTTTGAGAGGATTTAGAAAGTTGTGATGCTGGAGCCAAGACCTGTCATTCCTATGGAAAAGCAGCTTGGGTGGGCCCGTAAGTTGGGTGGGGTGGAGTATCAGGGGACCTCCCAAGCAGGGCAAGCAGTGTTAGCCAGGTTGATGGAGTCTCAGATATGGCACCAGCTTACCACCTCTACAGGGGGGAGAGTTCAGAAAAGGAACAATGGCCTCTGTTCACCTTGATGCCAGGTACTTCAGTTCTTCCCTGTATGCCGCCAGTGCCTTTCAAGCTGCTACCCTGGTGCTGGAGCTCAGAGGGAGTGAGTCTGAGCAGGTAAGTCCGTGTGTGGGTTTTTTAAGAGAAACTGCTTGGAGCTCCAGAAGTTTCTTCCACTAATTCAATCCCTACTAGTTTTTGCAGCCAGAAATTGTGGGGACTTATCACCCTGGGCTGGTGGGTCTGGTATAGAGCTGGGACTCCTTGCTCCTGGGATATCCTTCCTCAGTTTTTACACACCACATGTGGATGTGGGACCAGCCATTTCCACACCCCTCCCCCCGCTACTAGTATGGATGGATGTGGTTACTTTAATTCCATCGTTGTTAGACTTCCATTCAACTCAATTTCTGATGGTTCTGAGTGATGGTCGTTCTGTATTTTAGTTGTGACTTTGACTGGTGAGGGCGAAGGTGAGCCAAGTGTGCCCATGTCACCATCCTGACCAGAAGCTGATAATTTTTAAAGTTCTGATACAGTGTTATGCACAAACACACTGTTTCATAGTCCAAGAAGAATATAGTCAAAACACTAGGAAATTCATCTAATAAAATGAATTAGTGAGATTTCTAAAGGTATTCTGGGTTAATATACAATAAGGAGTTTATGAGAAATAAAATTTGGTAGTGAGAAGAGCAGATCCTTTAAATCAATGTATATTGCACAGAAATGTAGCTGAGAGCATGAACCGTAGAATAAGATAATGTGGCCTTTCGATTCCTATTTTCCCTACCTCCTTGCCATGCTACCTTGGCAAAAGTACTTGAACTCTCAAAGCCTTGCCTGTTTCATCTGAAATAAGCAGATAATACCATCTGCCAATCTGGGATTTCAAAGTGTAATATGATGGGTGTAAAGTCTCAAATACAATGCTAGTACATAGAATACTTAATAAATGGTAACTATTGTTGACTCTTCCTTAATATTTTAATTTTCATTACTTACAAATTACCAGAGTGCATCTAGAATAAAACAATATCAAAATGAGTTAAATTTTATATTGTATTTTTAAAATATATATTTTACAAACACTTCTTGTCAAAATAGCTCTATAAGTTCATGCTTTGCCCTATTTCCTCACCTCCCAACATACTGCAGGGAAAATACAAAACAGGAAACCTAATACATTTCTGAACTCCAAGATAAAATTAACATCTCAATAGAGAATCAACCATTCATGGGGGGAAAAAAATACCGAGCAGTGACCCCGGGTGAAATCACAGGCCTTCCAGGCATTGGAGTCAAAAGCTAGCAATGACAACTAGGAGCTTAGATGTAGAGGGAGAACAGGAACAAAAAGTACTCAAAATGAGAAGAGGAACAAGGCCAGGTTCTCTACTTGAAGCTCCACAAAAGCAAACCAATATGAAGCACGGCAAAAACTTGCTGGACCTCACTTGAACTATGGCTTTTAGCAAGCTTTAGGACTAATCAGCTTGGGCCTAAAACAGTCCCCTCGTCCCCTCAGCCAAAGGTCAAGAGCTACCACAGGCCCAATGTCTCTGTGGGGACGGAGATCCAAAATGCTTCTTGTAAAATCTGGTGCTACAGTGGGGCACTGGGAGCAGGCAGAGGTAACTGCACAGCACTAGGCAGATGTAGCCAGAGGGAGAGAAGGAGGGAAAAACAAAATCTCCTACTTTTAAAAATCAAATTCTAAAATATATGAAGAATTTAATCAAAAGCTTAAAAATAATACAAAAAAATCTTTCCAGGATTTTATAAAAGTCTGATAAACATTTTTATTTTTCCCCCTCCCGTATCCCTGTCCTGATAAACATTTTAAATGTTTATAATGCTTAGAGAAATGAATAACTTTTATTTAAAAAAGGAAAAATACAAAACAAAAGCAAACACAAGGGTCAACTGATATGCAAGAGTCAACTAGGAATTCTGCAAATTAAAAAGTTATCAACAAAATGTCCACCTTCAGCTGAATGGAATAATGAAACATGATGCATTCATACACTGGAATATCATTCAACCTTTAAGAGGAATGAAATTTTGATACACACAACATGGATGAGCTCTGAAAACACTATGCTAGTAAGTAAAGTAAGCGAGACATAAAAGGACAAACATTGCATGGTTCTATTTATATGATGTATCTAGAATAGAAAAATTCACAGACAGAAAGTAGATGTTACCAGGGGCTGAGGGACGGGGAAATGGCGAGTTACTGTTTAAGGAGCACAGAGTTTGGTTTGGGATGATTAAAGTTTGTAGCTCAATACTGGTAAAGGTTGCACAGCACTGTGACTATACTTACTGCCACTGGATTATACACTTAAAATGGCTAAAGTGCTAAATTTTATGTTATATCTCAATTTTTTTATTTTTTAAATTAATTAATTTTTTAAAATACATTAAAAAAATTATCTCAACTTTTTAAATGACAAAATTATTAACAATCGGGGGGAGGGAAACCCTCAACAGAAAGGATACATGCAGGACAGAATTCAAGAGAAAATTATGTGCAAGATAATACTGAAAAGATTACTTAAGAATGTAGGTAAAAGTAAAAAAGAGACCCAAAGTATGAAAGAGTACTTAAGAGACAAAGAGGAAAGGTGAGAGAAATCTAGGGTAGAAAAGTGAAGATATGAAGCATTATAAAGTGGTAGTTACAGAACAGTCACAGAGGTGTAGATTATAGCATAGGTAATGGGAGGACATACCCTAAAAAGGAATTTATTTAAAAATTTTTTTACTTATTCTTACATGTTTAAACTTCTGTCACCTTCAAAGTACTCTCCATTTTATGCAATACACCTATTGGGATGTTTTTTCCACTGCTCAAAACAGTTTTTGAACTCGTCGATTTTGATGCCTTTTAGAGCTTCTGCTCTTTCTTATTCAGCTCTTCCACACCAGCAAAGCATTTCCCTTTGAGGACTCTTTTTCATCCAGGGAAACATAAAAACAGCCACTTGGGGTGAGATCAGGTGAATAGGAAGGGTGGGGCACAGGAATCACGCCGTTTTTTGGTCCAAAACTGCTGAACCCCCAGAGCAGTGTGGGAAGGTACGTCATAAATCACCCATCGTAAAATGGGCAAACGTCTTGAAAGAGTCTTCAAAAAAAAAAAAATTCACTGAGGCTGAACCCAGCCTCTCACAATAACACCAGCTGGTACGCTGGTCCAGATGGATTCCTAGGGCACTCACCTAGTGGGGGAAGCCTGTACCACAAGGGGCCCGCCCTACAAAAGATAATTCAGAGTTTTATTGGGTCCCCCCTCGTATAGTCAGTAATATCATGGTAACTATGTTTGGGGCCAGGTAGGTACCTGGAGCAGCAAGGGGACCACTCTGTAAAGTACATGATTTTCTAACCACTTTGCTGTACATCTGAAATTAATACTGTAAATCCAATTGTAAAATGTAACTGAAAAATTAAAAAATGTGGAAAAAAAAGAACTCCAACCTACTCCTGACAGGAATCCGAGAATAAGAGAATGACAGTATTATAGAAAATTGTGATTTTCTTTTCCTTAGCTCTCCTTTCTTGTGAGCCCCTTCTAAGTTTGAGGAAAAACCTCAAATACAGAAGCAGAGTGCCTTCTACTATACAAGTAAAAAAACAAAAAAATGATGGACACTTGATTCCTCAGTCTCCCTAAGACTGAGGCTGGGATTTGCAAACTCTGTTTCTCAAGCTTCTTAGTCAGCTGGGTGCACTAAAAAGAGACTAAGAAAAAGGAAGTAAGGAAGTGTTTCCCGCTGCTCCTTTCAGGGGCGTCCAACCTTCTGGCGTCTCTGGGCCACACACTGAAACAAGAAGAGTTGTCTTGCGCCACACACTAAGTATACCGCAACACAATCACAAAAAAAAAAAACCCAAAACTCACAATGTTTTAAGTAAATTTACGGTTTTGTGTTGGGCTGCATTCATAGCCATCCCAGGCTGCATGCAGCTTGCGGTCCGCAGGCTGGACACCCCTGCCAGATTCCCCTCCAGAGAAAGCGGGCTCCAGCCTCCAGCTTTTGGTCTTCCCAGGAAGAGTCTCACCATGAAGGGTTTCTTCATCCACACCGGTAGCAGCCATGTGATGTCCCCTCTTCAGATATTTGAGCTCCAGCGTCTCTTCAGACCCATCTTCAAAGCTCCTGGGTTCTGGTATCCTCCAGCCACAAGGGTGCACACAGCTTTCTGCACTTTCTGGGTTATATCAGTATTTCCTCTTTCTATTTCACTCTTCATATGTGTGTGAGAATAATTCTCCATATTAAATTCTACCTCGTAGAATGACTCGTAAGTTTCTCTTTTCCTGACTAAACCCTAACTTACCAGAAGGTTACTGGATGCTTACTGAACCTCAGATCAAGAACATTATTTCTAATACCAAAAGCTATCATCGTTATACAGTACCTTAAATTTTATATTTTAAAATGATAAATTTTATAAAAATAAAATCACAATTTTATAATACATATTTATTACTTTTAAAAATAGAACATGACTTTAAAAATTTTTTAAGTCACAGATAATGCAAAAACAAATGTTAACATTTTGATATAGTTACATCTTATCTCTCATCTACCCAGAGGTTGCTTTTGTTTCTCAAATTTGTGATCAAACTTGATTTTATACACTATCTTTTTATCCTTAAGGTATGCCTTTAATGTTTTTTTCAATTTCTACCTGAAAAGATGAAATTTTAAAAGTCTCCCTCACTTGATATATATTTAAAACAAAATGACAGATTTACACTAACTCCTATCCTATCAAGGACTGTTCTCAAAATAGTAGATCATTTTAAAAATACTGCATGCATAACTTTTTATAAAATCACAACTCAGGTTACCTTTCTAGTACACAGGAAAATAAATTAAATTACGTCCTCAAAATTATATATGATGAATGAAGTAAGTATATTTTTGGCAGGGAAACAAGTTAATAGCATATGTATACAATGACCAGTAAACAAAAAAGCCCTCCTCTGTAACCAACGAAAATTGTAAATGAGTTTAGTAAGGCCAACTACTCACCCCCTATTACTGACAATTGCCTTCTTCAAGTGAATATAATTTGCAGGAAAGATCCCCTGTAAAAGAGAAAGATTTTCTATAAGAAAAAGTAATCTGTAATTAACATCTCATATATACTAAAAGAGCAGTCAGATTTCAGCACAAAAGTACTCTATCAACAACATAGTAGATCTCTTGATATAGCAACCACTTTGCTAATTAAGAATGCAATGCTTCAGAAATTCTATTAAATAGGAATTTCATTGTCATTTGCAATCAGAGTTTTCCTCAGGGAAAAACTGTGATCTTAACTATGAACAATATTTTTTAATTGTTCAACATTTTACAGATTGAAAATGTTCCATCAAATCACTCTCAGGATATAGACTTATCTACAGAGGTTGGCATGTATCTACAAAATCAACAACACTGTCCAACCAACAATTTACAGATTATTCAGCTCAGCATGAGAGAAACAATTCTCAGATTCTGGCTAACACTTGTATTCAACAAGAGTTCATCAGTTTGGGAGCCTGAAACAACTTCTTTGATTCTTTCCAAATCATTTCCACTTTGGTATTTGCCATAATATGACTTCAATTCATAATAGATAAAAAATGTATTTTGTTTTTAAAAAATTAAGTTTTCTAATCAATGTTTCATCCTTTTCCTGATGTATGAAACTCTTTTAACATAAAATGCAAGTGACCTAATTTTTTTAATACTCTTTGGCCCACACCACTAACAATAATAAACTCAATCTATACCACACAAAGCCATTAGCAGCTAAACAACAGTAATGCATTTTACAGTTTCCAGTGTACAGATCTTTCACCTCTTTGGATAAATTTATTCATCAATATCTTATTGTGTTTTATGCTAGTGTGAATTGGATTGTTTTCTTTATTTCTTTTCCAAATACATCATTGTTAGTATATAGAAACACAACTAAATTCTCTGTGTTAATTATATGTCCTGCAATTTTACTCAATTTGTTGATTAGCTGTAACAGTTTTTCGGTGGAACCTTAGGATTTTATACAAATACCATATCACCAGCAAACAAATGAAATTTTACTTCTTCCTTCCTGACCTGAACGCCTTTCAATTCTCTCTCTTACTAGCTGGGACTTCCCAGTGCTATAATAAGTAAGAGTGGTTAAGAGTGGGCACCCTGTGCATATGATGTTAGCTGTGGGCTTATACTAGTCTTGACTGGGTTGAGGAATGTTCCTTCCAAACCAAATTTAAGTTTTGTTCATGAAAGGATGCTGTATTTTGTCAAACGCTCTTTCTTAATCTATTGAGATGATCACAGAGATTTTTATGCATATTAATGCAGTATATCATATTTATTTGCAAATGCTGAATCATCCTTGGATAAATCCCACTTGTGACAGTATATAATCTTTTTAAAGCACAGTTAAATTTGAATTGCTAGTATTTTCTTAAGAATTTGTGCATCTATATGCATCAGGAATATCTGGCCTACAGTTTTATTTTCCTGCAGTGCCCGTATCTGGCTTTGGTATCAGAGGAATGCTTGCCTAATGAAGTCAGTCTGGGAGTGCTCCCTCCTCTTCAACTTTCTGTAAGGGTTTGAGAAGGATCAGTGTTAATTCTTTAAAGTTTGGTAGATTCACCAGTGAGGTCAACTGGTCCTGAAATTTTTCTTTGCTGGGAAGTTTTTGATTACTGATACAATCTCCTTACTCATCATTAACTATTCAGATTTTCTATTGCTTCCTGATTCATCCTTGGCAGGTTGGCTGTTTCCAAGTATTTATCCATTTCTTCTACATTATCCAATTTGTCGACATATAATTGCTCACGTAGTTTCTTGTGATCCTTTGTGCTTCTGTAGTATTTTCACATCTTTAATTTCTCATTTTGAGTATTTTCTTTTTTTTCTTAGTCTTCTTAGTCTGTCAATTTTGCCTATCTTTTAAAACAACCAACTCTTAGTATTGTTGATCTTTTCTATTGCTTTACAGTCTCCATTTCATTTATTTCCACTCTGATCTTTGTTATTTCCTTCCTTATGCTAAGGAAGGAAAGTAAGGAAGGAAGTAAGTTAGGTTATTTGACATCTTTCTTTTTTCTTTTCTGTTAAATTATATTTCACTGGTTATGCTATTACAGTTGTCCTGATTTTTTCCCCTTTGCCCCTTCCACCCAGAGCCCCCGACTCCCTCAGGCAATCCCCCCACCATTGTTCATGTCCATGGGTCACATGTATAAATTCTTTGGCTACTCCATTTCCCATATTGTACTTTACATCCCCATAGCTATTCTGTAATTACCTATTTGTACTTCTTAATCCCCTCACCTCTTCACCCATTCTCCCCTTCCCCCCTTCCATCTGGCATCCTTCTGGTAACTAACTTCTTTTGCTTTCAAGAGCCTCTCTTTACCTTTAAATCTTTGGCCTTTTAATAATGATGTGTCTTGGAGTGGACCTCCTTGCATCCATCTTGTTTGGCGTTCTCTGTGCTTCCTGGACTTGCATGTCTCCTTCCTTCACCAAATTTGGGAAGTTTTCTTTCACTATTTTTTCAGATAGATTTCCAATGTTTTGCTCTTTCTCTTCTTCTGTCACTCCTGTGAGGTGAATGTTGGATTGCTTGAAGTTGTCCCACAGGTTGTTTATACTATCCTCATTTTGGAGGGTTCTTTTTTTCTTCTTCTTGTTCTAATTGGTTGGTTTTTGCTTCCTCATGTTCCAAATCATTGTTTTGATTCTTGGCTTCATCCACTCTACTGTTGTTTCCCTATAAATTGTTCTTTATTTCAATTAGTGTATCCTTCGTTTCTGACTGGATCTTCTTTATGCTGCTGAGTTCCTCACCAAGTTCCTTGAACATCCTTAGAACCAGTGTTTTAAACTCTGCATCTGACAGATTGCTTATCTCCATTTTGTTTAGCTCTTTTTCTAGAATTTGGATCTGTTCTTTCATTTGGGCCATGTTTCTTTGTCTCCTCGTTTTGGCTGCCTCCCTGTGTTTGTTTCTACGTATTAGTTAGAGCTGCTGTGACTCCGTGTCTTGGTAGTGTGGCCTAACGTTAGTAGGTGTCCTGTAAGGTCCAGTGGCACAGACTGTCCTATCACCCAAACTGGGGACTCGAGGCGGGCCCTTCATGTGGGCTGAGTATACCCTCCTCTTGTAGCTGAGCTTTGATTGCTGCTAGCAGATTAATGGGAGGGATTTACCCAGGCCAGTCAGCTACAAGGACTGCCTGTGACCACTGACAACCACCCTCTGCCCTCCGTGAAGGACCAGCTGTGCAGGGGCGGGATCATGGTGCTCCTACATGGTCTACAGCTGCCCACTGGGTATGCTGGCCCTGGGGTTTCCCAGGTGGTGCAGACCAAGGTGAGCTCCCACCTGTGTTTCGCCCTGGGCACTCTGCCTGAGCTGTAAAGCAATCTGAGATGGCTGCTACTTTTGCTGGGCTTGGAGATTCCCAGGTGAAGCCAATCTGTGACTCTAATATGACCGACCCTAAGGCTCACTGAGGCCAGCTGTTGCTTGTTTGATAGGATTTAAGAGCCAGGACCAGCCAGTCTTTTGGAAAAGCAGCTTGGGTGGGCCCAAAAGTTGTGTGGGGTAGAACCTCTGTGGATCTCCAAGGTAGGTCACACAATGTTACCCAGGTTAATGGAGTCTCAGATAGGGCACCAGCCTACAAGCTCTGTGGGGTGAGGGCTCAGCAAAGGGACAACGGCCTCTGCTCGTCCCAATGCCAGACACTTCAGTCTCTCCCTGTATACCACCGGTGCCCTTAAAACCTGCACCCCAGTGCTTGAGTCTGACTAGGTGAGTTCGTGTAAGGGTTCCCCAAGAGGAACTACTTAGGGCTCCAGCAGCCTCTTCCACCAACTCAATTCCTAGTGGTTCACAAGTTGTGGGGACTTATCTTCCTGGCACTGGAAGCCTGGGCTGGGAGGCCTGGTGTGGGTCTGGGACTCCTCGCTCCCTCCCAGATTTTATCCATGTGGGTGTGGAGCCAATGCATTCCATATCTGCGTCCCCCTACCAGTCTAGATAGATGTGGTTTCTTCAATTCCATGGTGGTCAGACTTCCATTCAACTCAATTTCTGATGTTCCTGAGTGATGGTTGTTCTAAATTGTAGTTGTAATTTTGATGTGGTTGTGCAAAGAGGCAAACCATGTCTGCTCACAGTGCCATCTTGACCTCATTTTTCTTACTGTAAGCATTTATCACGATAAACTTCCCTCTTAAAATTGCTTTTGCGGCATTTCATAGGTTCTAGTATGCTCTGTTTCCCTTTTCATTTGTTTCAAGATATTTTATTTCCCTCTTGATTTCTTCTTTGACCCACTGGGTATCAGGGATATGTTGTTTAATTTCTACATATTTGTGAATTTTCCAGTTTTCTTCTTGTTACTGAATTCTAGTTTCATACCATTGGAAAAGATACACAATATGATTTGGCTTCTTAAATTTGCCTTGTTACATGACCTATCATATGATCTATTCTGAAGAATGTTCCATTTGCAATTAAGAAGAATGTATATTCTGCTGCTGATAGATAAAGTGGACTATATATCTCTCCTATAGAAATGTGGTCTATGGTTCAAGTCCAAAATTTCCTTGTTGATTTTCTGTCTGGGTGAACTATCCATTGATGAAGTGAAGTACTGAAGTCCCTTATTATTATTATAGTTACCTACTTCTTGTTTCAGGTCTGTATTTGTTTAATATAATTCAGGCTCCATTTTGAGTGCATATGTATTTATGATTATTATCTTCTTGTTGAGTTGACCCTTGTCATTATATAATGGCCTTTTTTGTCTAGTTGCAGTTTTTGGCCTAAAATCTATTTTGCCTGATGTAAGTATAGCTACCTGTGCTCTCTTTTGGTTTCCACTTGCATGAAATACTTTCTAATTCTTATAAAACCTTTAATAAGTCATCATTTTATTTTTCTTTAACCACTAAGAGCTATGGAAAACCTACTGAAATTCTTATTGTGACCGTATTATTAAAACAAATAAAAGATGTATAGGACTGCATTTTTTATTTTAAGTGTGTTGAATCACTAAATGATTATCTTTTACCAACACTAAAAAATTTTAACCATGTTCTACAAAATAGCACTGCTGCAGAAAATGAAATTCAACTACTAATACTGTCTTTCCATCTCTTAAGTTTTTTAAATTTAAGAATATAAACAAAAGTTATTAAGAGGAGGTTATATTTCTTTCTTCTTAGTCTTTAAAAAATATTATATTCACAAGTCTCTTCCTGGGGAAGTACATCCCCTGTATTTTCTCCTTCCTGATTCAGTGTGGGTATGTGCTAAGTACAGTTGATGATGTAGCAGATGACAGGACATGTTCAGGAAAACAATACATCAGATGGGCCTTGAAACAGAATTTGGGGAGCTAAGAATCTTGAAAACACAAGAAACAGCCCCCAAAACTCCAAATCGCAGTGTTGGCCACAGCTATTCTCGGCAATCTACGTTGGGGCCACAGAAACATGTTAAGCACTTATTTAAACAAATCTCCCTGCGCCTTCACCTGAGTGGAGTGGTGAGAGGAGGAGATAACTTCATTCCAGATTTTACTGTTTGCAGATAAAGCTGTAACAAACAGCTGCTTTATTCATACAAACAAAGCAATAAGTAAATAATAAATGTTTATTCTCTCTCCCTCCCCCCACCCCGGAAAGCACACATTTTGTTTCCTAGATGCATTTGCTTAAATAATACCTATCTGTTTAGACATTGCTTTGTTTCCTAGTTTTATGTCTTGTTAGTTCTTACAGAAACATTGTAGATTGTAATGCCTTGTCTATACCTATGAACGAATCAATAAAAGAACAGAAATATGCCATTTTTCTGGGGGGGGGAAGAGAGGTATATAGATAGGTGTTGTTAAAAAATGCTACAATAATTCAAGATTCAAGAATGGAGTTGATATTACCAAAATATATACTCTCACAGATTACAGCTTTCCGATCATTTATAAGATTTTTCATATATTCATGTTCTAAATGTTTGTGACAATTTTAAATCAAGATAATAATAAACAAAATATACAAATAGAAATTATGTCCTTATAAGTATTTGCGAGATGGAGATAACACCTGAAAAGCGTGTTTTAAAACTAAAAATACAAAGAAAAATGTTACCTATGAGCACTGGTTCTCAACCAGGAGCAATTTTACAACCCCCCTCTCCCCGCCACCCCAGGGCCTCTGGCAATGTCTGGAGACACTTTGAGCAGGGGATGTCACTGGTATCTAGTGAGTAGAGGTAATATATGCTACTAAATATCTTATAATGCACAAGGCAGTCTCCTACAACAAAAAATTATCTGGCCCAAAAGGTCAACAGTGCCTAGGATGAGAAGCCCCGGCTATGAAGATTTAAAGTTTGAAGATATTGTTTTCTTATAGCCATTACCTTAAAAACTAACAAAATGAATGGTTCTACTCACAAAACTGATGGTTAGAACTCTAAAAAATTTTTTAATAAAAATAATACATGAAAATTTGGTATTTTTTCTATACAAGAGCATAATAAATATTAAGCTACAAAAAAATACACAAGAAAAACTAATAATGTTAATTATATAAAAGTGTAAGCAGAAAAAAGATTTTGTAAATGTATTGAGAAGAATGTTCCTAAGGGTATTATAACTGTTAATTAAAATATATTTTGCTTCAGCAAATTAATATTAATTGGTAACAGAATAAACACAAAATCTAGTTCATAAAATTAGTAGTACGCACTTATAAGTCTTGTTTAAATTCATATTTTAACAAGAACATTACGATCAACAAAGACAGCTAACTGAATATTATTTGAAAAATGTCTCACTTTGTATTTTACAAAATATTTCATCTAATCATACAGCTAATCACACGAACTAGGCCTATGAATAAGTCAATATACTTCTGTCCAATATTTGAAGGACAAGATATTAAACATCCTAACAGGCTTTTCCAAAATAAGCTTTGCAGCCATGACCACCATACTCTGTTCTTTAAAAAAAAAACCAAAAAAAAAATTCTAATATTGCTAAGACAGAGACTAATAAAGTTCTGTAAAGGAAGAAATTAGTGTGGCTACTGTAAAAGATTAAAAGATGAACAAGTAAAAATTGTTTTTATATCAAACAAACACACTAGGCAGCCTCCTACATTAGAAAAAGTAATAAAATTATTCATTACCTTTATATTTGGCTTCTTTGTTGAAACTCCTCTGTACCAACCTAAAAGAAGGCATACAGAGAATATTAAAATCATACTGTTGTCATTTTCTATGACATAAAATGAGTACTGTTAGGACAAAATTAACTAATGCAAAACTTTCTAATAAAGACACATTAACTGTGCCTTCATTAGGAGTAGTTTATTATAAAGGGAACAGTCTTACAATAAATACAACATTCCCAATTTTCATCACAAAGCCCTGGCTCCATCTATGCTGTCACAAAAGGTATGACTGCCTTCTTTTTATGGCTGAGTAGTAGTCCATTTTGTGAATGTGCCACAGATTTTTTATTTAATGGTCTACTGATGGGCACTTCTGCTGCTTCCAAATCTTGGCCTAATTGTAAATAACTCTGCAATGAACATAGGGGTACATATATTCTTGCAAACTAGTGTTTAGAGTTTCTTTGGACATATTCCCAGGCGTGGAATCACTGGGTCATAGGGCAGTCCCATTTTTAACTTTCTGAAGTAACTCCATACTGCTCTCCATAACGGCCGCACCCATCTGCACTCCCACCACCAATACACGAGGTATCCCATCGTGATTTCCCTTCTCTCTACATTCTTGCCAACACTTGCTGTTTGCTGATTTACCGATGAGAGCTGTTCCAACAGGTGTTAGATGATTCTCACTGTGGTTTTAATTTGCAGTCCTCTGATTATTAGTGATGCTGACCCTTTTCATGTGTCCATTAGCCCCATCTGTGTGTCATCTTTGGAGAAGTGTCTACTCAGGTCTTCTGCCGATTTTGAAATTGGATTGTTTGTGTTTTCTGGTGTTGAGTTGCGTGAGTTCTTTATAAATTTATAAATGATAAACCCCTTATCAGATATATCATTTGTGAATATTATCTCCCATTTTGTTAATGGTTTCCTTTGCTGTGTAAAAACTTTTTAGTTTGATGTAGTCCCATTTGTTTATTTTTTCTTTTGCTTCCCTTGCCCAAGGAGATACTTCAGAAAAAATATTGCTACAAGAAATGTCCAAGATTTTACTGCCTATATTTTCTAGGATTTTTATGGTTTTGAGTCTTACATTTAACTCTTTAAATTTCCCAACACCATTTACTGAATAGATTGTCTTTACCTCATACTATGTTCTTGCCTCTTTTGTCAAATATTAATTATTTCTGGGCTCTGTATTCTGTTTCATTGATCTGTATGTCTGTTTTTATGCCAGTACCAGGCTGTTTTGATTACTATGGCCTTGTAGTATAGTTTGATATCAGGTAGCATGATTCCCCCACCTTTGTTCTTCTTTCTCAAATACTGCTGTGGCTTTCAGGGTCTTTCATGGCTCCATACAAATTTTTGGAAAATTGTTCTAGTTCTGTGAAATACACCATTGGTATCTTGACAGGAATTGTGTTGAATCTGTAGATTGCTCTGGGTAGTATGACCATTTTAATGATGTTAATTCTTCCTATACAGGGCATTATGCTAAGTGAAATAAGCCAGTCAGAGAAAGACAAATACCATCTGATTTCACATATACGTGGAATATAATGAACCAAATACACTAACACAACAGAAAAAGACTCATAGATATGGAGAACAAACTGACAGTTATCATGGGAGAGAGGGGTCGGGGGGCCTGGTAAAAAAGGTGAAAAATTAAGGGAAAAAACCTCATAGATATCTACAGCAATATGGTGATTACCAGAGGGAAAGAAGGGTAGGGGAAGGTAAAAGAGAAAGGAGGGATAAATGGTGATAGATGGAGACTTGACTTTGAATTTTTAAAAAGATTTTATTTATTTATTTTTAGAGAGAGGGGAAGGGAGGGAGAAGAGGAGGAAGAGAAACATCAATGTGTGGTTGCCTCTCACACATCCCCTACTGGGACCTAGCCCATAACCCAGGCACATGCCCTGGCTGGGAATCGAACCAGCAACCCTTTGGTTCGCAGGCGCGCACTCAATCCACTAAGCCACACTACCCAGGGCAAAAGTAGACAACTTTGTGTGGTGAACACACAATACAATATACAGATGATGTGTCATAGAACTATACATTTGAAACCTATAAAATTCTATTAACCAATGAAGTCAATTAAAATTTTACAAAAAAATTGTTTAAAAAAAAAGAAAGAAAAAGAAGCACAAGGCCATTCAATTCAGTAAGATACAGAAAATTAGAAAAGACCTCAGAGGACATATAATCCAATTCCATGAAAATTCCCAGATGAAATAGTTGTAAAATGCCAAAACCATATAGATTTTTTGGTGGTAGATAGGCAGTATAGCCCAGACTTCATTTTCCTCATTTCATTCCATCTCCTATGTACTAAACTACACTACTCTCATTTCTTGGCTCTCCAGCTGCTGAAATGGACAACTGTGATTCATTTATTTCCTCTTAGCATTCATGCACAGTAACAATAATGAAAGTTTCAATTACACAATAAAAACAAGTTTAAGAGAAAGAAAATTTTATTACCAACTTTTCTCATTTTTTATCTATTATTTTCAGAGTTTAGCTATAGTTTTTCTGCTTGGGTTTAAACAGTGCCAATGAGGAGGATGTGAAGCCAAGAGTTTTATTTAGAGGAGGAAAATGAAGAGGAGGAGAGCTATTGATAAAAAGGTATATTAATTGAGTTTATTACTCTTAATTCTATGTATTGTAATTGGAAGGTTGTTCCATATGTTAACCTTTAAATCCCAAAACAAAACTATGAGGAAAAGAATAAAATTTTTCTCTCCTGAAATCATAATTAGATACTGTATTTTGCTGTGTATAATGCACGCCCATGGTTTTGTGTGCATTATACATAGGATTATTATACCCATGGTATGTATTCATTATACCCATAAATAACATGCATCCTTCTTTTTCCCTCAAAAATATGGGCAAAAAAAGTGTGTATTATACATGGCAAAATACGGTAATATCCTTGGCTTATCTTTAGCACAACAGCTCAGATTATAAATTTGAATAATTCAATTTACACCTTGACAAATATATCTTCCTTCATTAAAATGAAAACAGTGATAACCTTACTTACCAACGTGACACTTTACAGTATCTTAAAAAACAGATTAGAGAATGATTGCAACAGATACGGCAAAATAAGGCTCTCCAAAATGCCTCTCCTCAATACAAGCAATGAAAACACTGGCAAAAACTGTCAAAGTCAATTTTTTTAGAACTCTGGAAGCAAACCAAAGAGTATTTAGAACTCTGGAAATAATCCAAAGAGTGTTTATTCAAGAAATCTTAATCTGGGTAAAAACAATGACTTTTTTAACTTGCCCTAACACATCTCCCTCTCCTCAGCCTTGGGTTGAACTTGAAAACCAAAAGCCCTGCATCATTCATGTTGCAAATCAGAAGACTAACAGTCCTCAAAAAAGACAGAACAGGGAATATCAAAGAAGACCTAAGTAACTGAAGAGGTTAACCATGTTCCAAAATTGCAAAACTCTGTATTGTTAAAATGTTAATTATCCCCAAATTGATCTATAGAGTCAACACAATCCCAATCAAAATCCCAGCAAAAATTTTGGTATTAACAAGTTTTTTCTAAAATTTATTTGCAAGGGCAAATGACTACCAGAACAGTGAAAACAATTTAAAAGGAAGAAAGTATTTGAATGACTCATGCTACCTAATGGATTTCAAGACTTAATAATAAACCTACCATAATCTGTAGTGTGGTACTGGCTAAAAAACAGACATACAGATCACTGAAACAGGTAGGAAAATCCAGAAATAAACCCACACATAAATTAACAATTAACTTTTGACAAAGATGCAAAGGCACTTCAATGGAATGATAGTCTTTTCAACAAACAGTGCTAAACCAATCTTTTTTTATTTTATCCTATTATTTTATTTTTAATATTTTATTGTTTATGCTATTACAGTTGTCCCAATTTTTCCCTCTGTTCCCCCTCCACCCAGCTCCCCGCCCCCGGGCAATCCCAGGGCTGCAACAACTGGACGTACATATATAAAAAACAAAAAAGAACCTCAAACCAGACCTTGCATTATGAACAAATTACCTCAAAATCTTTCATAGACTTAAATATAAATCTAAAATTTAAAACTTGTGCAAGAACAATAAAAGAACATCTTTATGACCTTGGGTTAGACAAAGATTTCTTAAGCACACTCCATAAAGAATAAACTAGTAACACAATCTTCATAAAGTTTTAAACTTTCACTCTTTGAAAGACAGTTAAGAACCTAATACTGTATAAAACTCTTAGAACAAAACAGTGAACATCTTCATGATATTAGATTTGACAATCATTTCTTGGATATGACACTAGGAGCAAAGACAACAAAAGTAAAAATGGATAAACTGGACTACGTCAAATTAAAAGCCTCTGTACATCAAAAGACACACTCAAAGAGTGAAAAGACAACCTACTTCCAATAAAAATCTCAGCAAATTGTTCCTGGATATTGACAAACTAATTCTGAAGTTTATATAGAAAGGTAAAGACCCAGAATGGGCAACACATACTGAAGAACAACAACAGTAGAAGACTTACACTACCTGACTTCAAACTTTACTATAAAGCTACAGTAACCAAGGCAGTGAAGTATTGAAGAAAGAACAGACAAATGGATTAATAGAACAGAACAGAGAGCACAGACTAGACCTAGATAAATACAGCCAACTGATCTTTGACAAAGGAGCAAAGGCAACGCAATAGAGAAAAGACTGTCTTTTTAACAATTGTGGTCGCACAACTGGACATCCCAATGAAAAAAAATAAATCTAGACACAGACCTTACACAAAAATTAACTCAAAATGGACCCTAAATCTAAAACACAAAACTGTAAAACTCCTATGAGGTAACATAAAAGAAACTCTAAACAATCTTGGGTGTAACAATGACTTTTTAGATAAAACACCAACTGCATGATCCATGAGGTAAATAATCAATAAGGCAGGATTCATAAAAATTTAAAACTTCTGCTCTACAAAAGACACTGTCAAGAGAATAAGACAAGCCACAAAACAGAGAAAATATTTACAAAGTAGTTTTAAAATTTAACAATAACAACTCAATTAAAAAATAGGTAAAAGACCTGAATAGACACTTCACCAAAAAAGAGAGACTGATGGCAAATACACATATAAAAAGATTCTCAATGTCATATGTGATTTGGGAACTGATTAACAACAAATGAAACTACTGCCTATTAGAATGGCCAAAGTTCAAAACACTGACAACACCAAATGATGCCAAGGATATGGAAAAACAGGAACTCCCATTCAATGCTGGTAAAAATCCAAATTGGTACAGCCATTTTGGAAGACAGCGTGGCAGTTTCTTACAGAACCAAATACACTCTTACCATTCAATCTGTTAGTCTCACTCCTTGGTATTTATTCAAACTAGTTTAAAATTTATGTCTATACAAATACCTGCAAATGGATGTTTACAGCAACTTTATTCATAATTGTCAAAAGTTGAAAGCAACCAAGCTGTCCTTCAGTAGGTGAGCGGATAAACAAACCATGGCACATCCAGACACTGGAATATTATTCAGTGATAAACAGAAATGAGCTATTAAGCCACAAAAAGACATGGAGTAATTTTGAATGCATATAACTAAAGGAAAGAAGCCAATCTGAAAAGACCACATACTATATATATGATTCTAACTATGTGACATTCTGGAAAAGGCAAAATCATGGAGGCAGTAAAAAGATCACTGGTTGCCCAGGGTAAGGAGAGAGGGAGGGGTGAAAAGGTGAAGATTTTCAGGGCAGTGAGACTCTTCTGTATAATACTATACTGGTAAATACAAGTCATTACACATTTATCCAAACCAATAGGATGTATAACACCAACAGCAAACTATGGACTTTTGATGATAACGATGTGTCCTTGTAGGTTCATTGATTGTAACAAAGGTACCCACTCTGGTGCAGATGTTGATGGAGGCGGAGTCTGTGCCTGTGTCGGGGCAAGAGGTACACGAGAACTCTGTACTTTCTGCTCAATTTTGTTTTCAACCTAAAACTGCTCTAAAATATAAAATCTCTTTTCTAAATGCACTACTATATGACCCAGCAATCCCACCTGTTTTATCTAATAGAACGAAAAAGTCCACACTAAAATCTATATCCAATGTTTGTAACAACTTTATTCATAATCTTCAAGAATAAGGCAATTTAAATGTCCATCAACTGCTGCATGGACAAATAAAATATGGTTTAAACCTGTATGATGAAATACCACTCAGAAGGAACAAACTACAGATACTTACAGCATGAATGGACTTCAAATGTATTATACTAAGTGAAAAAAGACAGACACAAAAGGCTACATATACCATGTATGACTCCATTTACATGCCATTCTGAAGAAACAAAAAACTAGAGGGATAGAAAACAGATCAGTGGTTGCCAGGGCAAGGGGAAGGAAGACAGAAAGGAAGGCTGACTATACAAGGAATATGATGTTACTTTACAGGCGATGACAATGTTCTGTATCTTGACTGTGGTACTGGTTACAAGATTATGCATTTGTCAAAATTCACAAAATTCACAGAACTGTACTCCAAAAAGGGTGACTCAATAACCTGACTAAAACACACACACACACACACACACACACACACACACACACACACAATAGGATAATATTTTACTTCTACCACATTGGTTATAAATTTTATTTTAAATTCTAACAGCATCAAAGGTTGGCAAGAGAATGTAGAGAAATCAGATACTGCTAGTGAGGGTGACAATAAATGGTTCCCATTTTCAAAAGCAATGCTCTACTATATGCATATTGTATGGCACTGAATGTCTACTTCCATATATTATCCTTTATACAGCAGCACTGAGTCGAGGGTATTACTGCACTCTAGAAGAATATCTGAAAATCTATGGGTGGTCTGCGTGGCCAGAGAGGACATTAAAAATATTTATATTTTCAGAAGGCAAAGATGCTTAGAAGAAACATAGGTGTAAATCCTTGTGGGCTTGGGTTAAGTAACGGTGTCACATGCAAGCAACAATAGAAAAAAAGATAAATCGGACTGCATCAAAATTAAAAGCTTTTGTGCTTCAAAGGACACCAATTAAGTGAAAATACAACCCAAAGAATGGAAGAAAATATTTGCAAATCCTACACCCAGAATATATAAAGAACTCATACAATGAAATGAAAAGATAATCTAATTTTTAAAGGACAAAGATTTTAAATTTTTTTTAATCTTCACCTGAGGATAAGTTTCTTGATTTTAGAGAGGGAGGGAGGGCGGGGAGGGAGAGAGAGAGAAGGGGAAAACATCAATCAGTTGCCTCCTGTACACTCCCCAAACAGGGATCAAATCTGCAACCTAGGTATGTGCCCTAACCAGGGATGGAACCTGCAACCTTTTGGTCTACAGGACGACACTCCAACCAACTGAGCCACCTGGCCAGGGCTAATGGGCAAAGAATTTAATTTGTATTTCTCCAAAGAAGATAAACAAATAATAAGGACATGAGAAGAAGTTCAACTATTTGTCATTAGAGAAATGCAGTGAGATACCATTTCTCCCCAAGTGAAATGGCTAATAAAAAGACAGATAGTAACAAGTACTGACAAAGATATGGAGCTATATTACTGATTTTGAAAAACAGTTTGCCAGTTCTTCAAAATGTTAAAAATAGAACCACCTATGACCTAGCAATTCCCCTCCTAAGGATACAACCAAAAAAATTAAAAACAGGGAGCTGGCTGAGTAGCTCAGTTGGCTGGAACGTCCTCCCATACACCAAAAGGCTGCAGATTCAATTCTCTGTCAGGGCACATACCTAGGTTATGGGTTTAATCCACAGTTGGGGCATATATGGGAGGCAACTGATTGATAATGTTTCTCTCTAAAGTTAGAAAATTCAATCATGAATATCCAAGAAGTCTACACTGAAAATATCATACACCTAGATGCTAAAATGACACCTTATAAAATGTGATTTAAAATTAAGGTAATAAATGACATTAAACTTCTAATTGAGATTTAATATTAAATCCTACATTATACTGAAATCACTAGAGATTTTAGAATATAAAAGTTATGCAAATTGTATTTTATTTAAGCAATTAGTCCACAAAGAAGATGAAAAATACAGAAAATAGACTTTTAAACAAAATATAACCACATTATACTGAAGAGCAAGAAGCAAATTATAGATTTTAGAAAGACAACTAGAAATTCACTATACTCTTAAAGATAATAAAACTCAGAGAAACACATACTGTTTAAAGGTAATTAATGTACAAAAAATAGAAAAAACTGAGAATACTAGATAACTGTCATAGAAGTGAGTAAGTAGCACACTACTGTGGATGTGTGCTCACTACCCGCTATGTAAGTGCTTACTGTTTGCATGAAATGAGATAGGTGTAAGGGGTTACATTTGTCATCTTAACTCTGGATTCCAGCTTCCATGCTCGGGTCATACCAAATACATTTTATGTACTTTTTAAAAGTCACTTCAAACCTGATTTTTTAAGGGAACTTTTTAAAAAATTTAATCCCATTAGGTTAGAAAAGCAAGCAGTAAGAAGGGAAATACAAATTAAGAAAAAAGGCTGTTTGTAAAATATTCTGGATCTTTGTGTATATACTTAAAGATGAACTCATCTTTAATATAAATGTATAAACATGTAGACAAAAAATAGAGGCCCCCTGTGTCATGCTCTGTGCTAGGTGTTTTCACATCATAATATCAAACACTGTGGACTACCACTCTGTTAGATATGCATTATTGTTTAGATGTGAAACCTAAGTCACCCAATGTATGTGAGGCTATACTATCAAAGAGAAACAGCAGTACTACTACAATTGCTACTGACAGAGAGGCTGCAGAACAGTGTTAGCAGTGTTAACCCAAAAGAATGAAGCCTCTATATTGATCAGGCCATGTGACAATGAACAGTCAGTAGTTCTTTACAAAGACTCTGGGTGCAAATTAATCAAGCTGGATCAAAAGCACTAAATTTAGTCCAACAAAAAGTACCCTCCAACAAGAGGTTTCAAACTTTTCACTTCAAAGGTACAACATATGCTTCCCTGACAGAAGAAAAATGCAAATTTATTTACCCCCACCCCTAATTCCAGGATAATGGCTGCACAGGAAGCAGAGATAGGCAGACAACAAGCACAATTCTTCTTCCATTCCATATTATAATTAAAAATAGTTTAATTAAAAATCATGGCTCATTATGAAGGGCATATTTGCATGTAGATCCACTTTAGAATCACTTAGTAACCAATTATAAAATCAAAGCCAAAAACAAAATTTACAATCTTCTAAAAATACTAATTTTTTTCCTTTGGTACATCAATAAAAATATGCACAGCCCAATTCTTTATCTTTTTTCAAATCATAAAACTAACTGGCAGGGTGAAAATGCTAACCTCTTACATATTAAAAATACTTATTCAGACTTACAGATATTAACATTCCACCCAAATGCAACAGAATACACATTCACAGCTTATGGGGATGGTGCTCTAACCAACTGAGCCACCCAGCCAGGGCTTGAATACACGTTCTTTTAGAGTGTACATAGCACATTTTCCAAGATGGACCACATCAGGTCACAAAACAAGCCTCAATAAATTAAAGAATGAAATCATATCAAGCATCTTCTCAATGGTATGAAACAAAATCAATTACTGAAGAAAACTGGAAAAGCAAACACATGGAAGCTACACAACATGCTACTAAACAAGCAATAGGCTAATAAACAAATCCAAAAGGAAATTAAAAATATTGTGATCAAATGAAATAAAAACACAATGATCTATGGGACACAGCAAAAACAGTTCTAAGAGGGAAATTCATAATAATTCAGGCCTATCTCAAGAAACAAGAAAAATCTCAAACAGCCTAACCTCACATCCAAAGGAACTAGAAAAAAACAAAGCACAAAATGAGTGGAAGGGAAGAAATAATAAAGATCAGAGCAGAAATAAATGAAATAGAGACTTTAAAAAACAATAAAAATATCAGTGAAACTAAGAGATGGTCCTTTGTAAAGATAAACAAAATTGATTAAACCTTTAGCCGGATTCATCAGGGAGGAGAGCAAATAAAGTAAATAAAACCAGAAAAGAAAGAGAAGTGACAATCGACACCAGAGAAATACAAAGAATCATGAGAGAATACAATAAACAATTATTTGCCAACAAATTAAACAACCTAGAAGAAATTAATGCATTCCTAGAAGCACGCAATCTTCTAAGACTGAACCAGAAATTAACAAAAATGTGAACAGATTGATTACTAGTAACAAAATTAATCAGTAATCAAAAAACTCCCTACAAATAGAAATTCAGGATCAGATGTCTTCACTGGTATATTCTACCAAATATTCAAAGAAGAATTAATACCTATACTTCTCAAACTACTCCAAAAAATTGAAGAGGAAGGAAAGCTTCCAAACTCATTTTATGAATCCAGCATTATCCTGATACCAAAACCAGACGAAGACACTACAAATAAAGAAATAATTACAGGCCAATATTCTTGATGAACACAGATGCAAAAATCCTCAACAAAACATTAGCAAACAAAATTCGGCAACACATTAAAGGGACCGTGCACCATGATCAAGTGGAATTTATTCCAGGGAGGCAAGGATGGGTCAGTATCCCCAAATTAATCAACATGATCTATCACATTAACAGAATAAAGGATAAAACTCATATGATCACCCCAGTCAATGAACAAAAAGCATTTGACAAAATTCAACATTCATTTATCATAATAACTCTCAAATAAGTGGGTATAGAGGGAACACACTCCAACATAATACAGGCCATGTTTGACAAACCCACAGTAAACATCATATTCAACAGTGAAAAACTCAAGCTGGATTGAAAAAAGTAAAACTATCACTATTTGCGGATGACACGATACTATATGTATGGAAAGCCCTAAAATTCCACCAAAAAAAAACTTTCTAGAATAAGTGAATTCACTAAAGTTGCAGAATATAATTAATATTGGTAAACATGTTGTACTTCTATACACTAATGATAAACTATCAGAAATAGAAATTAAGAAAACTATCCCATTTACAATGACATAAAAAAATATCTAGAAGTAAATTTAACCAAGGAGGTTAAATACCTGTACTCCAAATCCTATAAGACATTGATGAAAGGAATTAAACAAGACGCAAATAAACCAGTACTACAAGAAATGTTAAAGGGACTTCTTTAAGAAGAAGGGTGGGGGGAGAACATAGATATGAATAATAAAAAGGCAGTAACTACATATCTATCAATAATCACTTTAAATGTAAATATATTAAATGCTCCCAAAGAGACAACAATGCTGTCAAAGACAACAGGGTAGCTAAATGGACAAGAAAACAAGACCCATACATATGCTGACTACAAGAGACCCACTTCATATCAAAAGACACATATAGACTGAAAATAAAGGGATGGAAGAAGACATTTCATGCTAATGGAAATGAAAAAATATGGGGCAGCAATATTTATATTAGATAAAACAGACTTTAAAGTAAAGGCTATATAATAAGAGACAAAAAGGACATTTTACAATGATAAAGGAATCATACAAGAGGATATATCACCTGTAAACAATTATGCACCCAATAGAGGAGCACCTAAGTACAATATACAAAGCAAATGTTGACAAAGAGAGAGACTGACAGTACATACTAGGGGACCTAACCACCCCATTGACATCAATGGATAGATCTTTCAGACAGAAAGTCAACAAAAAACAGTAGCCTTAAATGACACATTACACTAGATGGACTTAATTGATATTTTTAGAGCACTGAATCCCAAAGCAGTAGAACATACATTCTTTTCAAGTGAATGTGGAACATTTTCCAGGACAGACCACACATTAGGCCACAAAACAAGTCTCAAGAACACAACTCATATCAAGCATCTTCCCTAACCACAACAGTATGAAACTACAAATCAATTACAAGAAAAAAAACTGAAAAAGACATGGAGGCTAAATCACACACTACTAAACAATGAATAGGTTAACAATGAGTCAAGGAAGAAATCAAAAGATACCTTGAGACAAATGAAAATGAAAACACAACCACCAAAATCTATGAAACACGGTGAAAGCAGCCCTAAGTGGGAAATTCATAGCAATATAGGCCTACCTCAGGAAATAAGAAAAATCTCAATCTAACCTTATACCTAAAGGAATTAGAAAAAGAACAATAAACAAAGCCCCAAGTGAGAAGCAAGAAATAAAGGGCAGAAATAAATGAAATAGTCTTAAAAAACAATACAAAAAGAAAGAAACCCCAACAATTATTTATATTAAATATTCCCTATTCCAATAATTAGTGTGATTTGTCTCCTGACTGGATCATTACTGATACAGCAATATAGTTCTGATATTTGTATTTTATTCTTTTTTATTGATACAGATAGTGAACTACTAAACGGAAGTTGTAACCCTATAACAACTTGATAAAGACAGCTTAAAAAGCACTTCTTTAAGGTATAAACTTAGAAGTTAAACTGCTAGGTCACAGGATAACTCCAGCTTCACCAGACACCAGCAGTGTATAAGCATTCTCACCGAAACATACTTGTGCCAGCATTTGGATGTCAGACATTTTAGTCTTCTCAGACTAATGTGTGTGGAATTGTTCATCATTCTGGTTTTAACTTACTACTTCACTGCTGACAAGATTAAATATTTCTGGGAAATCCGTGATGACTTTTTGTTCATTTTTCTATTCTTCTATTATTTCTTTTACATTGCGGTTGCTTACCTTTGTCAGCTACATCACTACAAAATTTTATTCCAGTCTGTAATTTAATTTTCATCCTTTTTTAAACATTATTCCATTTTTTATGCATAACTTACATACAGTGAAATGCACAGGCTGTATGTACAGCTCTGTGAGCTTTGACAAATGCAATACCAATGTAACCCATATTCAACAAGATATAGAACTTTTCAATCACCCTGGGCGTTCCCTCCAGTCAAGAGTCTCCCAGAGGCAACCACTACTCTGATTTCTATCACCACAGATTTGTAGTGTTGCTTGTTCTTAAATTTCGTATAAATAAAACTGTACATAATGTAATCTTTTTAAATCGTAACCCAAGGATATGTTTTTATTGATTCTAGAGAGGGAGGGCAGAAGACAGAGAGAGAAACATCGATGTGAGAGAGAAACACTGATCCGCTGCTTCCTGTACTCACACTGTCTGGGCATCAAATCCACAACCTGGGTATGTACCCTGAACAGGGATCAAAACCACAACCTTCTGGTGTATGGGATGACACTACAACCAAATGAGCCACATGGCCAGGGCCAAATTTCTTTATTTTTAAGTAAATTTTTGTGGATACATAACATCCGTAAGTGTGCAAATTATTAGTCTACAGCTAAATAAATTTTCAAAATGTATACACCTGTACACCCGCCACTCAGATAAATATTAACAGCATCCCAAAAACCACTCATGTCTCTTCCAGTCACCACTGCACACATGTGCACACACTTACACGCTACCCCCCCACATGCACACAGAAAGAAAAATGAATTAATTGAACGCAATACAGAAAGAAAAATGGATTGTTACTACACACAACACTATCATTGATAACACTCTTGGCAAAAGAAGGTAATTCTAACATTTATATGAAAGTAGCTCATATCTTTATGATGAACAAAGATCAAGGAGAATTTTATAATGGTATTACTATAATGTGGTTAATTATGCCTGCAAAATGCCTGCGGATAGGGGTGGAGGGGGAAGAGGCTATAGGGGGGATAAATGGTAATGGGAGGGAAAAATACAATAAAAAAATAATTAAAATGTCCTGACTGGTGTGGCTCAGCGGGTTGGGCATCATCCAAAAGATTGCCAGTTCGATTCCCTGTCAGGGCACATGCCTGAGTTCTGGGCCAGGTCCCTGGTTGGAGGCATGCAAGAAACAACGAGTCTGTTTCTCTCACACATGGATGCTTCTCTCCCTCTCTTTCTCCCCCCACCTCCTCTATCTCTAAAATTAAGAAATAAAATATTTACAAATAATAAAACAAAATGTTTGCTGATAATGTTACTATGTATTTACTATTACATAAAATAGATGTATATAATACTGCCCAAAATGATCACTATTTGTATGCTTTATATAGTCATACTTACCTTCACATTTTTCAAGAATCTGGACTGTTTCTCCTATTTCTAAGACCAGCCCTTGAGGGACAGATCCTCGAAAACTGCATATCACTAGAAAAACAAGGATAAACATATCAATTAGTATTTTTAAATACTGAGGCAGGATCAGTGTCCCTGAAATTAAGCACTAAATTTTCTTAAATATATATGCTCTCCTTTCTTCATTAATTCACCTCTCAAATATGTAAGCCCCTTTCAATGTAATCAATATTTTGAAAGGTAATGTTAAATATATCAGGACATTGAAGCACATTTTAGGAAAATTACTGTTCTTGAGTGGTGAGTAGCATGTATGTGAAAAGACTTCTGTAAAGAGAGTCTCTCTCTCATCCTCAGCATAACTTATTCATCCTTTTCTAGCAAGTATGAAACATTAAGAAAATATTAACAATGCTTATCTACTATAAACAAATATTTGTAGAAAGAATCACCAAATAAATATGATTATGCTTTGAGAAACAAAATCCTCATAATAAAAATGGAAACAGAAATTAATAAAATAAAAAGCAAATATATAACATAAAATCTATAGATACCAATCAAAATCCTATGTCTTTTTTTAGAAAATTGAAAAAGTGATTCCAAAATTTATGGCTACAAAGAATCAAGAATAGCCCTATAAATATTAAAGGACTTATATCACCATATAGTAAGACTTATAATCAAAAATTGGTTCTTTGCAAACACTAACATTGATAGTCACCTAAGCAAGACTAATCAGGAAAAAATATTATCAATGTTAGCAATCAAAATTAAAAACATTAATGTTATTAATAATTAAATTACATATAAAATATTATAAAAACTTTATACCAACAGATTTGAAAATTCAGAATAGATGGACAAGTTTATAGAAAAATAAAACATTAAAAAATGACAGAAATATTAAAAACTTAAATAGTCCTACATCTACTAGAGAAAAGTATTTGTTAAGTCCTGCCAACAAAATACCAGTTCCTGATTACAGTAAATTTGTCCAACCATTTGAGGAAAAAAACACCAATCATAAATAAAATCTTTCAGAGCATAGGGAAAAGGGGATTCATTTTGAATTATTAATGACAGTAAAATCTGACAAGGACATTACAAGAAAGAAATTTTACAGGTCAATCCCTCTCATGATCATAGATGGAAAAAAAATTTTTAATTAAAACTAGCCCTGGCTGGTGTGGCTCAGGGGACTGAGTGCCGGCCTGTGAACCAAAGGGTTGCAGGTCTGATTCCCAGTCAGGACACATGCCTGGGTTGCAGGCCAGGTCCCCAGTAGGGGGCGCATAACCGGCGACCACACATTGATGTTTCTCTCCCTCTCTTCTCCCTCCCTTCCCCTCTAAAAATAAATAAATTAAATCTAATTTAAAAATTAAAAATAAATCAAATCCAACTGTATACATTACAGCCAACCTGGATTTATTCCAGGAATGCAATATTGATTTAATAATAGCAAACCAATAAAAGGTGGGGAAAAATCACATGATCACCTCTATAAATGCAAAAGAGGAATTTAATAGAATTCAATGTCCACTCGTGACTAAAATTTTTAACAAATTAAGAATAGAAGGAAATTTCCTTATTCTGATAAAGGTCATGTGTCTACAGCAAACATCATACATTTTGGTTAAATAACAGACATTTTATCACTAAGGCTTGGAACAAGAACAGGATGTCCACTACCATTTCTACCCAACGTTGCACTGGAGAGGCAACAGTGCAAATACAGCAGAAAAATAAATAGAGGGTACATATAATGATTAGAAACAAAGAAGTAAAAGTGTCATTATCTCCAGGTCTGAAAATATACATTAAAAATCCTAAAGAACCTAGACCTAAACTATTACAAAGAAAAGGTAAATGTAGCAAGATCACAAGATATAAGGTGAACTTGTTAAGTCTATATAGGAACAAACAATTAGAAAATGAAATGTTTTAGAAATATATCATTTATAACAGCATTTAAAAATGCCAAGTAATTTCTTCAAATAACACTAATACAAAAAATGTATGTGCACCCCTATATTTATAGCTGCACTATTTACAATTGCCAAGATTTGGAAACAGCGCAAGTGCCCACCAGTTGATGAGTGGATAAAAAAGCTGTGATACATTTACATAATGAAAGAGTACACAGCAATAAAAAAAGAAAAGCTCTTATATTTTGCAACAGCATGGATGGACCTAGAGAGCATTTTGTTAGGTGAATCAAGCCAGTCAGTAAAGAAAACATACCACATGATCGCACTTATATGTGGAATATAATCAACACAATAAACCAATGAACAAAATACTGTAGTAACAGAAGCTTATATAAAAAAGACAACTGCCAGAAAGTGGGGGGTGGGAGGGACGGGATGAAAGATGATGAGGGGTTTAACCAAGTAACATTTATGCACAACCCAGGGACAAGGACAACAACGTGGGGATTGGCTTTGGGAAAGGAGAGGGTGGGGCTGGGTGAGAGTAGGGAAAGGAAGGAAAAAGCGGGAACGACTATAACTGCATTAAAAAATAAAAAAAAAAAATTTTAATGCCAAATGGAAGAACTCTACACAGAAAACTTACTAAGACGTTACCATTAAAGATATTAAAAGTCCAATAAATGAACGTACACATCATATTAATGGGTTGCAAGACTCAATAGTATATAGATACAGATTCTTCCCAAATTGGTCATTAAGAGTCTATGCAGTCCCAACCAAAGACAGGTGTATAAATATATTAAATTATACAGAAAAGTCACTATTAACCAAAGCAAAGATGCTCTAATTTTAATTATGTTTATACATCTAAAAACTATTAACCAAGTTTTCATTAGTGCTTGATGTAAATGAAAAAGTACATGAAAATTTAAAACTTATATGGTTCTTGCTTTCATTTCACACCATGGAAAATAAAAGTGAAATTTAAATTTCAAAGATTATTTATCAAAAACAAGAAAAACCTAAGAAACTGTCATAGGCCTAAGGAGATACAACTAAATGTAATGTGGCATCCTAGGAGAGGATCCTGAAATCAAAAAAAAAGGGAAGGGGGGCTAAAGGATTATGAATAAAGTATGGGCTTTAGTTAATAAGAATGCATAAATATTGCAAGAGAATATGTTTGTTTTGAACAAACAAAAATATATGGTATGTCAGATGGTCAAGTAAATGCTAAGGAGAAAAATAAAATGAAGTGCTAAGGAACAGAAAGTTCAATTTTAAAATGTAGAAGTGTTGGAAGGCAGAGACTGCAAAACAATGCAAAAGATAGTCACTCGTGTTAAAAGGACAGATGAGAATGGAGAAGCAGTGAAATAACTTGCCTGGTCTAAAAATAAAATAAAAACAGTCAAGCAGGGAAAGACACATTGTTAGACTGACTTCAACCTAAATAAATTTTTTTTAATTTAGTGTATTCAGTGGTACTATCAGTTCTGCATAAAGGACAGTTGCACCATTCCCCAATAGGTCGATGAGAATATAAGATAGCAAACCGCAAGAGACAAATACATAATGGACTAGAGGGATATCTAAAAATCTACTATACCTATATCTAAATAAAACTCCAAAAAAACTCATGTGAGCCCTGGCTGGTGTGGCTCAATGGATTGAGTGCCGGCCTGCGAACCAAAGGGTCACTGGTTCGATTCCCAGTCAGGGCAGACGCCTGGGTTGCAGGCCAGGTCCCCAGTAGGGATGTGCAAGAGGCAAACACACATTGGTTTGTTTGCCTCTTGCACATATCTCCCTCTCTTTCTCCCTCTCTCCCCATCTCTCTAAAAATAAATAAAGTCTTAAAAAAAAATAAGTTGGTACACAATCTCAATGTGATGTTTTGGAAAACTGTCATTATGCAGTAACATAATTACAGAGAATTGTTTCTGCCTAAAAATACAAAAAAATATGATTTTAAAAAACCTAGCAACCACACACTGAGATCTGAAATATGATAATTTATAACTACTGATACTAAGTCACAAACCTAGAAAAATTAACACAAACTAGGCTCATTAGGCACCATAGATAAACTAAAAGCAAGTAATAAAAATAAAGTGGTATTTTATTTAAGGCAAAAAAACCCCTACCATTTTCTATTATGATTTGGAAACTTCATAAAAAGCAAAATACTGAGATTCAAAGGGTGAATCAAATCTTCACCTATGATAGGAAACAGGATAAAACTCCCTAAATTACTTCACTTTAAAACCTAACTTCAGCCCTGGCTGGTGTGGCTCAGTGGACTGAGTGCCGGCCTACGAACCAAAGGGTCCCTAGTTTGATTCCCAGCCAATGCACCTGCCTGGGTTGCCAGCCAGATCCCCAGGAGGGGGTGCACAAGAGGCAACCGCACATTGGTGTTTCCCTCTCTCCCTCCCTTCCCCTCTCTCTAAAAATAAATAAATAAAATCTTAAAAAAAAAACAAAAACTATCTTCATGCCTAAGGTAGAGAAAATTTGCCCAATGATTTGATAAAAGCCGTGGCCACTCTGAGAAACATGGACACAAGTTCACTGACATTCATGGAAAACACTCATTGATTTTTAAAATATTGCAAGCATTTAGCACTTTTGATCTTAAACTACTGGGTCAAGCATTAAAAAACTAGGGTTTTTATGACTGTTTATGGGGAAAACCTCTTCAGACGCTACACTCCACTGGTATTTATATGAAGTCTCCCAATACCCGAGAACAAGTTCCTTGATGAATTATTGGGCCTATTAGGTTGCAGAAGTTAAAAATTGCCACTTTCTCTGCTCTAATATACAGTTAGGCCATAAAATTTTAAAATTTAAATTTCAAAGAAAGCTAACCAAATATAAGCATCTAATTTCCTTCCCTCCTAAAATCTAACTAACACTATGGTTTAAATTTTTTTTCAATTTTTAATCCTGCAACCCACAGGTTGAAGAAAATAAGAGAGGAAACGAAACCTAAATAATTTTAAAAGCTGAAAAACAGATGGACAAGTCTAAGAAAACCAAACTCATACCAACAATATAGCAATTTTCAACCATCTTCATTTCGTGGCACACATAAATTAATTACTAAAATTCTGCAGCACACCAAAAAATATTTTTGCTGATCTGACAAAAAAATAGATATAATTTTGATTGATTGAAACCAGACAGTTATTGTTGTGTTGGCTGTTGTCTGTTCTTCCTTTCCTTTCCTTTCCTTTCCTTTCCCTTTCTTTCTTTCTTTCTTTCTTTCTTTCTTTCTTTCTTTCTTTCTTTCTTTCCTTCCTTCCTTCCTTCCTTCCTTCCTTCCTTCCTTCCTTCCTTCCTTCCTTCCTTCCTTTTCTTTCTTTCTTTTTTTTTTTAAACAATCTATGGTAAAAGAGGTCAGTGCCTCTGACTAAATAGTCAGGTATTGCATGTTTTAAAAATTCGTGCATCAGACTTGTTGAAAATCGTTGCAATAGTAAAAAGAATCAAACCAATTTATACCTCAAAATCAAGAACTGGCAGTAATGGGTAACTCTAAAAGTGGCAGGAAGGAGGCAGGGAGGAATTCAGGGGAAATGCTAAAATAAGAAAGGACTCATTTCGAATTGTGTGGAGAGCATTTAGATCATTAAAATCACCTCCTCCAAATCATATCTCATTATATTGCCTTTCCTCCACACAAGAAAATGACTGGAAGTTTATTCTCTAGAAAAATAGATAGATTTTTTTACTCTGGGTGGGGTGACACAATGCACAGCTGAGGACAGGGGTTAAGTATAAAAAGAGGAGGATTATGTGTACACAGGAAAAAAAAAAAAACTCCAGCCCTCTTCCAACTCTGGGCTCTCAGAACCCTGGTATCCAAAACTTTTTACCCTTTCAAGCATTCTCATGCTATTCATTTAGAGTTAATGAAAAGAGCCCCCAAAGATCCAACATATTCAACAAAAATAAATTCACACTAAAGAACATATTGTGAAATTTGTGAACATATTGTAAAATCTCAGAACCTTGAAAGCAGAATTATGGTTCTATTAATAAGCACCCAAAAAGAAAAATACATCGCACCCAAGAGATCAGGAATCACAGATTTTTCAATACTAACACTGCAAGCCAGAAAACAATGGAACAATGCCTTGAAAATGCTAAAGGAAAATGACAGACATCTAAAGAATTAGGATAAAATTAAGACATTTTCAGACATGCAAACACATAGTAGGGAAAAACATAAACTAAAACCACTCTGGAAGCAATTTGGCATTATCCTCTCAAACTGAATTGTGCATGTGCACTCAGCAATTTCTCTCCCCAGTCACGTACCCTAAGAAAAAAAACACATGTGTGCCAGGACGCAACACAAGAAGATTCACACCAACAGTGTTCTTTAACAAAAGAAAGGAAAAAAATGAATATCAAGTAACAGGAAAATGGATTAAAATACAATATATTAGAGCTATACACAATTCTGAATCTTAGATTTATTTTTCATTTTTAAAATTGCAAGTTAAAATTTTTTCTTTCAGTGTATAGTTCTATGAATTTTAGCACATGCATAGATTTGTGTTACCATCACCACAAACATTTAAAACATTTCCACCAACCATCCCCCCAAAAACACTTGCTCATGCTCTGTCCTGAGAGTCACGCCTTCGCCATCTCTACCCGTGGCAAGCACTGATTGGTTTTTCCGTCACTATAGGTTTGTCTTTTGGGGAATGTCGTAACAATGAAATCATATATTTCTAACCTTTTTGAGTGACCTCATTCACACAGCATACCCCTTTTGAAAATTATTCAAGCTGTTACATGTATTGACAGTTCATTCCTTTTAATTGTCAGGTAATACTTGACTCTACGGCCATTCCACACTTGGTTTATTCACCCAAGTCCCACAGTGACCCCTGGGTGATGTGGATGTGGGACAGATTCAGCTCAGTTCGCTGCCCACTGGCAGGTCTTCTCTTGTAAAGGCTGTGTTCAAATTTTTTGCCTGTTCTTTTACTATGTTATCACTGAGTTTTGAGATTACAAGTCATTTGCCATATAAATGCTTTACAAATATTTTCTCCAGGACTACAGATGCCTTTCAGTTTTACTGTTTCATGAAAAGTGAAAATTTTTAATTTTGATTAAGTACATTTCATCAATTACTTTCCTATTATAATTTGTACTTTTTGTATCCTGTTTAGGAAATCTTTGTCTAGCCCAATGTTAAAGATATTCTTCTTTGTTTTCTTCTAGAAATTTAATAGTTTTAGCTCTCAAGTCTCTGACACATTTGAAGTTAATTTTGCCTTAAGAAAAAGGCTGTTTTATCCAGCAAGTGAATTTTATAATACTGAATTTTTCTCTTCTAGAATTTCTATTCAGTTGTATTTTATTTATCTTACTCTGTTGAAATATCTTTTTATTCTTTTAAACAGACTTTGTTCTACTTCGATGAAGTAGCAAATTTAATTTGCTAGTTCCAACATGACTCATAGAAGGCTACATTTGGTTTATTTCTTCTCTCTTGTTGCTTCACATGTCCAGTATGGGACTGCATCCTTGCCATTATAAATTTTAACTTGTGAAGATTAGACCTTCTGCTGTCTCAGTGTTGTTTCTTTTGTTTAAGCAGGCATTCTATGGATGACTTAAGCTGTAAACTCGTTTCTTGGGCTGCAGCTCCAGCCTCAGTTCAGATCTTTGTTAGGTGAGCTGCAATGAGCTTGCTCTGTGCATGCCAGTTCAGGCAACAATGGGAATTGTGGACAGAAAAAATTTTAGGGGCCTCTCTCTTGAGGCCGTTTTCCTTCCATGATTTCCACATTCTACTGAGTGGCCACAATCATCATTACTCTGGTTTCCCCAGCCAGTTAAGACTGTGGTGTTTTCCCACCGTCACCCCTACACCTTCCTAAAAGCCATGAGAATGAAAACGTAACCTACAACAGTTCTCTTCTCAGAGTGTGTATCCCACACCAGAGTTCGTAGGCTTCTGTTCACCCTCTAGTCACTTTAGGTAACTGATTTTCTCATTATGTTGAACTATTACAGTTTTTTTTAGGGTAATCATCTGAAAGGGTCTTACTCAGTCATTACTGAAAACAGCGGCTCTGGACTGCCAACACTCTTGTTTTCGAAGTGGACTCATGGACGTTTGTTTCACTGCCATGCCTCATTATCTATGTGTACATTACATATATTCTCTTATATTTATACATTAAGAATTAGAACTTTAAAAAAAAGGTTACTGTGGGAAATGTTTTGAAATATACTGCAGTAGGCCTGGCCAGTATGTCGCACTTGGCTGGAGCATTGTCCCATAAACCGAAAGATGGGGGCTTCGATTCCCAGCCAGGGCACATGCCTAGGTTGTGAGTTCAGTCCCTGGTAACGGCGCATACAGGAGGTAACCAATAGATATTTCTCTCCCTCTCTCTCCCCCTGCACTTCCCTCTCTCTAAAATCGGTAAGCATGTCCTCCAGTGAGGATAAAAGGTAAAAAAAATAAATAAATAATATAAAATACATTGTAGCAGTATGAGATCAGAAGAGTGGAATGAAACTAAAAAACAGGTAAAGCTGCTTGTTTACTCACTTGGGAAATTGGTAAAATATTTCATCAACTACCATGAGAAAAATATAAAGTAAAAAGTCCTTAAAATTTTATATACAAATTGACATATCAAAATTACCTTTGCAACCAGCCCTCCGTATCTGCAGGTTTCCCATGTGCAGATTCAACCACCATGGATCAAGAATATTCTAAGAAGGTCCGGCTACTGTCTGCTTTCCCCGTCAGGCCATGGTCCTGGCTGCAGCCTCCCCCCCTTTATGGAATATTCTCCCAGGAAAATCTAGGAGATAATGATGTCTCAGGCCTTTTAAAATTATTAGCATTATAGGCAGAAGAAAACCCTGGTTTGATGATGATCTTCACCTCACTGACAGCTGTGCAAGAAAAATTAAATGAGATAGGAGATCAAATAAAAACTAGGAGAAAGAAAACAAATAAAAAGCAGAATAAGCCAAAAAGCAATTATTTCATGGCACTGCTGTTACAAATGAGAATTTCTTAAGGTGGAAAGCCAAGCTTGCAGAACTCTTAGAAATTAAAAAGAAACAAATGAAAGAAAAACAAGCAGGAAAAATAAATTAAGTGGGAAACAAATATATGAAAGAGATCATAATCTTGATAAATCTGGTATCTAGTTCTTGGAGGATGCTGGAAACATCGTGGGGGTAGAAGGGTCTTTGTTTCGGGCAATGGATGACTTGCAGCTGAAGGATGATGAGGATGACCTAGACCCCAGTGCTGCTGACCCAGAGAGTGACTTGACCAACTAATGAACTATCCCCATCTGCAGAGGCTTGACTGCCACAGCATCTGTGGCAATGCTCAGAGGGTCTTGACTTTCATTTTTCTAAGAAAAAATAATTTTCAGGAGAATATTCTTCTGATTGATTGATTTCATCATTGAACTTAATAAACTGACCTTAAAATTTCAAACTAAAAATTTCTAAGAATAAAGTCTCCAGAAAGGTGGAAAAACAAAACTTGAGCATGTCATATGCTATGTGAACACCATGCTAAACCCACATGAATAAAGTGATGTACAGGCAAGTGTACCCTGCTGTAGCCTATATGCACATATAGATTATATGAGCATCCTCAAATTTTGGTATCGGCAGGGGGGATAGTGGCGGCAGCGGGGTTTAGGGGTCTTAAAACCAATCCCCTATGGATACTGAGGGACAGCTCTAGTTAAGCTTTTGGAGAGTCAAAAGTGTTATGCAGACTTTCGACAGCACAAAGGCCTGCACCCCTAACTTATGGGTTGTTCAAGAGTCAACTATATATAACTCAATATATGGAATCAACAGAAATACAACAAAACAGATCTCATTTACAACAGCAACCAAAAGAGTAAAATATCTAGAAACAAACTTAGAAAATATGTTAGATCTATATAGGAAAAAAAAACTTTAAACGACTGCTGAAGGCCAAATGCATATGCAAAAGAATGTGCATTAATATTTGCTTGTACCATGTATACATACAGAAACACTGGGCGAGTACGTAAGGAACAACTGTAGAAAGAGTAAAGGACTGAGTAGGCAAGGGAAACATCACAGTAGTGTGTAGCCATTTATATCTCGGCATTTTTAAGCAATGTATTAGCTATTCAAATACAGGAATGGGCAAAAGTAGGTTTACAGCTGTGACTATATGAAAGTTTATTCTTGTATTATTATTTATTAATTATTGCATTATTTTCCATACGAACAACTATAAACCTACTTTATGAATTCATATACCCTGTATATGAATTAAAAGAAAGTCGGTAAAATTATAATAACTATGTATGATACCAGCTGAGTACCAGAATTATCAGGGGAATCATTTTGTCAATTATGTAATTAATCACTATGCTGTATACTGAAACCAATATAAAATAATATTGAATGTCAACTATAATTAAAGAAAAACATTTTAAAAAGAAATCCAAAACAAATAAGTTAGTATTAGGAGTTAAAACCAACAGACTGAAGTTTAATAGGAATAAAAATGAAAATCCCTAATTTAGGTTCCAAAAGATGAACTAAACAAATACAAAAGGTCTTAAAGTAGTTCATGTGAAAAGCTTGGTTAGCTTTGGTGAATTAATATAAACAAACAGCATAAAATGGTTATTTACACCCCCCCTCCAAAAAAAAATGTTAGGCATTGTCCACTTCATTAACAAAAGCTCAGGATACAGAACACAGACAGTAGAAGTTATATTCTACTCTAAATGAATAAGGATGCCTCTGGTATGCTGTACTCAGCAGGGAGGCATTTATAAAAAGGCACTGATAAGACTTAACCAAAACTGGAGGTAGAGATAAAACTGTGCCAAAACTGACCTTAACTATCTGTGGGATAGAAAGAAGCATAATTTTAAAAAACCTGACTTCAAAGAATTATGATCCTGCTTAGGATATAATTATAAACACAAAGTATGTCAAGGCAAATAAGATACCAGCCTTTACTCAGCTCAGATGAAATTCACTTGCCAGGAAAAAGATTGTTGCGAGCATTGAATGAGATAATATATTTTAAGAAAAAACCTAAGACACAGTAAGAGTTCAATAGACGTTAAAATTCCCTCCTTAACATGAGTGGTACCCAGTGCCGACAAATGAATATGGCATATTGGGCCCCACAAAAGGATCTCTTCTTCATCCTCTAGCCTCATCTTTCAACAATTCCTCAAATTCACACCTTAACCTGAATAGAACTATGGCATCTGGCTCCCTCATACCCAAGCTGTGTAAATGCTGTTCCCCAAAATGCCCTTCTCCTCTCATCACTCTCACCCTCGCCCCAGTCTTCTGGAAATTTCTATTCATTTCTCAAGCATTAACCCATACATTTCCTTTTCTTTGAAACATTCCCTGACCTACCCCAAGCAAACTTAATTATGTCACTCATTGGTCAACAGTCAAGAAATATGCACTGAGCATTTTCCATGTGTCCAGCAAGATGTCAGGTGCTGGGGATACAGCAGTAAATAAGACAGACCCAGATGCTGCCCCTGCAGAACTCCCAGTTCAGTGGAAAAGAAAAACAAGCAATCCCAGTACATTAAAGGTGTGATGGGTGCATACAGCAGAGGAATCAAATCTGATCTAGGGGTCTGAAAAGGCCGCTATGAGGAAACTCAAGCTGAAAATTGAAGCATTAATATGAGTAAGATAAAAAAATGGGTGAACATGATTCAAAGTGTTAGAGCAGCAGCATGCGTGAAGAGCAAAGAAGCAAGAGAAAGCATAACTCTCTTAGGAAATAAAAGCTGTTATGTTGGTTAGATAATATAGTTGAAGAAAAGGAGGCTTGCAGTTATGTAGTAAAGAGAAATAAATCAGGGTTACATCTCCAAAAATCCAGAGGCTAGAGAGAACATGCCACATTTTAAAAAACTTAATGATTTAATATAGCAGATTAATAACTTGGTGACAAAAAAAATGAAGCTAGAGAGATAAGCAGGAGCCAGAGTAAAAGGAATTTTTTAATAATTTTAAGAAATTTGGACTTGATCCTAAGAGAAGCAAGAGAAGGGTTTTAAGCGAGTGAGTACCAAGTTCTGGTTTGTTTTAGTAAAATCACCCAGGAAGCTACAGTGTAGAAAAGGCAATAGAGAAGAGTATCAAAACTGAATGCAGGTAGACCAATGAAAAAACTGATCCAGCAATCCAAAGGATCATGGTGGGCCTCTACCCTTACCTCAAGAGATATTCAGAATCATTAACACTTGGTGACTACTGAATATTGACTAGTAAAATTCTAGCTTCATATAACTGATACCATTTATTTAGACAAAAAAAAAAAAATGCTAAAGCAACAACAAGTTGGAGGAGAGTGGAGGATCATGAGTTCCACCTAATCAAGTAGTTAAAGTGCCTGTGAGACACCCAATGGAGACGCCTAGCAGAGTGGGATATAGGCACTTGCAGCTCAAAATACACAACTAAAGTAAAGAATATTATTTATCAGACTGGAGACAGTAATACTTTCTTTGTGCCAACCATCATATTTAGAACATACCAGAATTATTGTACTTGAAGCACAAAATGTGACTGTAAATTCTCGAAGAGCTCAGACTTTGTGATGCCCACTTTACTGATCTTAAAATTCATGGAAAAATGTTAGGACCCAAAATAACCAAAATAATCTTGAAAGAGAAGGAAGCTGGAAAACTCACACTTCCCTATTTTAAAGCTACAGTAATCAGGACAGTGTAATACAAAATTACAGTAATCAAGACAGTGTGGTACTGGCATAACTCCCACGGAAACAGAACTGAGAGTCCTGACACAAGCCCTTAGATTTACAGCAGGTTGTTTTCACAAGGGTGCCCCAAAATCAATAGGAAAGAATAAGTCAATAGGAAAGAATAGTCTTTTAAACAAATAATACTGGAACAACTCAATATCCATATGCAAAAGAATGAAATTGTACTCCTATTTAACACTATGCATAAAATTAACTCAAAATACATTAAACACCTGAATGCAAAAGCTAAACTATAAAATGCCTGAACAAAAGGGTAAATCCTAATGAGCTGAGATCAGACAGTGATTTTGTAGATACAACACTAAAAGCACAAACAACAAAGAAAGAAATAAGTAAATTAAGCTTCATCCACATTTAAAACTTTTATGCTGCAAATGATACCATCAAAAAAACTGATATATGCTATGATCAAGTGGCATTTATTCCCAGGAAGCAAGGATGGTTTAACACCTACAAATCAATCAATGTGATACACCACATTAACAAAATGAAAAACAAAAATGATACAATCACCTCAACAGATACAGAAAAAGCATTTTAAAAAAGTGACTGATTTATGATAAAAACTCTCAACCAGTGGGTATAAAGAAAACATACATCAACATTATAAAAACCACATGTGACAAACCACAGGTAACATCATACTCAATAGTGAGAAGTTTAAAGTTTTTTCTCTAAGACCAACAAGAGAAGGCTGCCCACGCTTACTTTTATTCAACATATATTAGAATTCCTAGCCAGAACAATTAGGCAAGAAAAAGAAATAAAATGCATCCTAATCAGAAAGGAAGAAATAAAACTGTCTCTATTTGCAAATGTTGTGATATTATACATGAAAACCCTAAGCACTTATTAAAAAGACTTTTAGAACTAATCAGCAAACCCAGTAGTCACATGATACAAAATTGATGTACAAAAATCAGTTGCATTTCTATACACTAATAAAAAAACTATCAAAAAGAGGAATTAAGACAACAATCCCATTATACACCTGAAACTAACAATAAGTCAATTATATCACTATATATTCAGTTGGCCAAAAAGTTTATTTAGTTTTTTCCATACCAATGCTCTAGTAGCACTTAGTTGTCTTTAACTTCATTTCAAACAAGTTTGTTAGATTGTACTGTGACAGTTGTCATATCAGCATGCATTTTTAAAAACTTTCAAAATTGGTGAGTTTTTGTGCAGCCGTTTTAATACTGAAGATGGAAGAAGACATGCAACATTTTTGGCATATTATGCTTTATTATTTCAAGAAAGGAACAACGCAACTGAAACAATAAAAGATTTGTGCAGTGTATGGAGAAGGTACTTTGACTGATGGAATGTGTCAAAAGTAGTTTGTGAAATTTCCTGGTACTACTGATATTTTGGCCAAATTACTGTTTGCTGAGGGACTGTCCAATGCACTGGAAGATGTTTAGCAGTACGCATGGCTTCTACCCACTAGAAGCCAATAGCACGAGACAGCCAACATACTCAAAATATCCAAACCAATGAAGTTATTGGTGAAAATAAAAAAATGTGTCCTTTATTTTATGGAAAAAATTAAATGGACTTTCTGGCCAACCCAATTTAAAGGAAAAAGAAAACAATCCCATTTACAATGGCATCAGAAAAAATAAAATACCTAAAATTAAATTTAACCAAGGAGGTAAAAGACTTGTATACTGAGAACTTTAAGACACTGATGAAAGAAATTGAAGAAGACAAATAAATGAAAAGATAATTCATACTCATTGATTTAAAAAAAGTATTATTGTTAAAATGTCCACACTACCCAAAGAAATCTACAGGTCCAATGCAATACCTATAAAAATGCCATTGTCATTTTCTACAGAAAAAGAACAAACAATCCTAAATTTATATGAAATTACCCCAAATAGCCAAAGCAATCTTGACAAAGAAGAATAAAGCTGAAAGCACAATGCCTCCTAATTCTGAACCATATTACAAGGCTATAGTAATCAAAACAGTATAGTATTGGCATAAAAAGAGACACATAAATCAATGGAACAGAATAAAGAGCCCAGAGATAGACCCATGCATAAATAATTCATTTACAACAAAGGAGCTGAGACTGTATAAATGAGGAACGGACAGTCTCCTCAATAAATGTGGCTCGGAAAACTGAATAGCCACATGCAAAAGAATGAAACGAAACCCCTATCTTATACCATACACAAAAACCAACTCAAAACAGGTTAAAGAGCTGAACATAAGACCCTAAAAAATAAAACTCCTAAATAAAAACACAGGGGGTAAGCTTGACATCAGTGTTCATAATAATTTAATTTAACACCAAAACCAAAAGCAATAAACAAATGAAACTACATTAAACCAAAAACATTCTGCACAGCAAAGGAAGCCATAAACAAAATAAAAAGACAAGTAACCAAATGGGAGAAAAATATTTGCAAATCATATATCTGATAAGGGATGAATATCCAAAATATATAAAGAACTCATACAACTCAATAGAAAAAAATACAAACAACTGATCAAAAAACGGACCGAGGATTTAAACAGGCATTTTTCTGAAGAAGACATAAAAACTGGCCAACGGGTATACAAAAATACGTGCAACATAACTAATCATGAAAGAAATGCAAATCAAAACCACACTGTAATATCATGTCCACTCACTATAATTGCTATAATCTCACCATAATCTCCTGAAGAGACAGTGCACATTTATCAGGTTCTCAAGATGGAGTTTGACACCCCCTCCCCCAACAAAAAATGTACAACTAAATTAAAGATGACAAAGGTAAACATGGTTGGCCTCCTCGCAAAAACACATCAAAATTTCAACTAAGTTATAGAACAATCATCACTCAGGACCGTCAGAAATCTAGCTGAATGGAAGTCTGACAACTACAGAATTAAAGAAACCACATCCATCCAGGCTGGTACAAGGGGCAGAGATGTGAAAAGGGCTGGTTCCACATCCGCTCGTGGTTGAAAAAATTCTAGATGGATATCTCTGGTGAGGAGCTCCAGCCCCACACCAAGCCCCCAAGCTCAAGGTTCCAGTGGCAGGAAGTTAAGTCCCCATAACTTCTGGACACAAAATACAGCAGGGATTGGGTTGGTGGAAGAAACTTCTGGAGTCCCAAGCAGTTCCCCTTAAAGGACCCACACAGGAACGAACTTTGACTCACTCCCTGAGCTCTAGCACCAGGGTAGCAGCTTGAAAGGCACCAGAGGTACAGGAAGAAACTGAAATGTCTGGCATCAAGGTGAGCAGAAACCATTGTCCCTTTTTGGAACTTTCCCTCAACAGACCCACAGAGCCGGCAGGATGGTGCCATATCTCAGACTCCATCAACCTGGCTAATACTGTTTGCCCCTCCCTGGAGATTCCCTGAGGCTCCATCCCACCCAACTTACACCTAACAGTGGCTTTTTCATATGAATGGCTGGTCTTGGCTCATGCTTTGCAACTTCCTAAATCCTTTGAAACAAGCAACAGCCAGCCTCAGTGAGTCCCCAGATCCATGTCCCTCTTGCTAAGTGACCCCGGGCACAAACTAACAGCAGCCAGCCTAGATTCACAGCTTAGCTTCCCCTCGGAATCTCCGAGTCCAGCACAAGTAGCAGCCATCTCAGATTGCTTTATAGCTCAGGCAGGGTGGCCCAGGGCAAAACACAAGGGAGGGATGACCTTGCCCTGCACCCCCTGGGAAACCCTAGAGCTTACGCACCCAGTGGGAAGCTGTAGACCATGTAGAAGCACCACATCCTGCCCCTACACAGCTGGCCCTCCACGGAGGGCAGAAGGTGGTAGTCAGTGGCCATGGCCAGTGCTTGTAGCTGACTGGCCTGGGTAAATCCCTCCCATTGATCTGCCAGCAGCAACCAAGGCTTAACTACAAGAGGAGAGTGTACTCAGCCCACAGCAAGGGCCCTCCTCAAGTCCTCAGCTTGGGTGATAGGGCAGCCTGTGCCACTGGACCCTATAGGACACCTACTACGTTAGGCCACACTACCAAGACATGGAGTCACAGCAGCTCTAACTAATACATAGAAACAAACACAGGGAGGCAGCCAAAACGAGGAGACAAAGAAACATGGCCCAAATGAAAGAACAGATCCCCACTCCAGAAAAAGGGCTAAATGAAACGGAGATAAGCAATCTATCAGATGCAGAGTTCAAAACACTGGTTCTAAGGATGTTCAGGGAACTTGGTGAGGAGCTCAGCAGCATAAAGAAGATCCAGTCAGAAACGAAGGATACACTAATTGAAATAAAGAACAATTTATAGGGAAACAACAGTAGAGTGGATGAAGCCAAGAATCAAAACAATGATTTGGAACATGAGGAAGCAAAAACCAACCGATCATAACAACAAGGAGAAAAGAGGATCCAAACAAACAAGGGACAGCCCTTCCAACATTCCAACATTCACAACCTAGGGGTTCCAGAAGGAGAAGAGAAAGAGCAAGAAATTGGAAATCCTTCTGAAAGAACAGTAAAAGAACACTTCCCTGATTTGATGAAGGAAATAGACTAGCAAGTCCAGGAATCTCAGAGAGTCCCAAACAAGATGGATGCAAAGAGACCCACTCCAAGACACATCATAATTAAAATGCCAAAGGGTAAAGATAAAGAGAGAATCTTAAAAGCAGCAAGAGAAAGGCAGTTAGTTACCTACAATCAGGTTCCCAGAAAACCCGCTGTTAGTGGATTTCTCAAAAGAAACTTTGCAGGCAAGAAGGGACTGACAAGAAATACTCAAAGTCATGAAAAGCTGGGTCCTACAGCCAAGACTGCTCCATCCAGCAAAGATATTATTTAGAATCCAATGGCAGATAAAGAGCTTCCCAGACAAGGTAGAGCTAAAGGAGTTCATCATCACCAAACCATTATTATATGAAATGTTAAAAAGACTTATTTAAGAAAAAGAAGATCAAAACTAGGAACAATAAAATGGCAATAAATACATACCTATCAACAATTGAATCTAAAAATCAAACTAAGCAAACAAGAAGAACAGAGACAGAATCATGAATATGGAGAGTGTTTTGATGGTTGCCAGATGGGAAGGGGCTGTGAGGGAATGGGTAAAGAAGTGAGTGGATTAAGAACAAATAAGTAGTTATAGAATAGCCTTGGGGACACAAATTACATATAGGAAATGGAATAGCCAAAGAACTTATACACATGACCCATGGACATGAACAATGGTGGGGAGACTGCCTGAGGGAGTGGAGATGCTGGGTGGAGGCGGGCCACAGGGGAAAAATTAGGACAACTGTAACAGCATAATCAATGAAATATAATTTTTTTTAAAAAACTGTCCTAGGAAATGTTTTAGTGCCAATTGTTCTGTGTCAATTTTTCTTGAGATACAGTATGAACTCATTACTTCAAACCTTTATTTCTATAAAGTCTTTAACTGAAAAAAAAAATGACAGCTGTAAAAGACAAGTAATACATAATGAAATTTATGTTTAAATGATTTCAAAAAACAAAATCAAGGTTTGGTGTCTCGAGTCCATGTTCTCTCTTTAACCATCACTCTGGGACAAAGGTAGATTTGTTCCAACTTAGTGGCCATGGAAAAGTAAGCATGTTTCCAACAGAGCTAGTGGGTGAAGCCACAAACCCCAAAAGTAGAACGCCTGGTTTGAATCTTGACTCCACCATTTACTGATTGTTGAGACCCTGGGCAAGGTGCTTGGCTTTCCTGTGTCTCAGTTTCTCCATCTTTAAAAATGATTATTTTTTATCATTTTTAAAGATAAAAATGTAGTGGTGGGGGGGAGGCAGAGACAAATGTATTTAATAAATAAATAAATAAATAAATAAATAAAAATGATTATTTTTACATTGGATTACATTGAAGATTCCATTGAAGACTTCAAAGGATTACACTGACGATTAAAGAGTTAACTTATGTAAAGTACTTAGAACAGTACCTGGTACAAAGTATGTACCCTTTAAGTGCTTGAAATTATCATTCTTCTATTTACTTCTTAAAAGTATGTAGCTACACACATTTCCATATACACACAGAGTCTGAAACACCAAAATATTAACAGCAGTTACCTGAGCTGTTAATCTACCTGAGCTTCTACCTGAGGGGAGAAGACTGGGAACACTTAGCGGGGATGAGGTAAGAAGAGGCTTTCACAAGTATTACTTTCATAATTCTTTAAATAATGATTTTTAAAAATTAAGGGCACTGTATTTGCCTATACCATGTATAAGCACACTGCATCTACATAAGTGTTCCATTAGAAGACTCAGTGATAGAAGAAAAAGCCCTGTACAGGATCTGAATTCAAGACCCAAATAGTCAAACTGTGTGACCTTGAGCAAGGCAATACACGTCTCTGATCTTGGTAATCCCATCTGAAAAACAAAAAGGCTGAGTTACATCATTACAGTACCTTCTTGATCTAAAATTCTATGAATTTTAGACATTTACTATACTATAGCTTTGTATATAATTCTTAACTAAAAAATCTTGTCAACTGGTACTGTTTCAACAACTATCATCATAAAATAAAAACTTCCCAAATCTAATTGTCACAATCCTCTAGATTAAAGGTATTGAAAGTATGCTGTACCTTCCTTCTTCCTTCATTGTTCCCAGAGCCTTATACATACCAGATCTTCAATAAATGTCCACTGAATCAATAAAAGAATTCAATGAGGTTCCCAAACTTTCCAGTTAGACTTATGTTTTCAACTTCACGTTACTACCTATGCTTTTAATTCTCAAAAAAAATTTCTTCCTCTTCCACTCTTTCCAAGAAACAAAATTTAACTTCCCCTCTGTGGTCATTACAACTATAGTTGCTATTATCTTGCCAATCTTTGTAGTATATAATCTCAGTACCATCTTTATCCTCTGCCTTTTTCTTTATCATAACTAAAAATCACTTCAAATTCCGTATTTTCAGGGCTCAATTGTTCTTCAACAATTTCTATAAATTTATATTTTCATATTGAATCTGTCTGAAATGCTTCCACCAATTTCCAGCCACAACTATATTCGTATGAATTCCTTTTTCCTGACACTGGAATTTATTTGAACTACAGTCTCTATGAAATGAACAATTAGAGACTATCCATCTAGAACATCCAAAGTGAAAGTGAGAACCACTCCAATGTGTTGGCTCAAGAAGATCAGAGTGACTTAAAATAATTCATCTAGATGTTCAACTTTCGAATAATTTTCATTTGATTAGGGGTTCTAAGGAAAATCATAAAATAAATACCGCTGGATGGTAAGACCTGAGCTAAGTAAAATTTTTTCTTTTTATTCATCTCTACTTGTTATTTTTCCAACAATAACATGCTAACTTGTGTGATTTTAAATTATTCTTTAAAATTGTACAAATAAGTTTTGAGTATCTTGACCACGACTATTAACTAATATGGTAAGAAAGAATGAATCAGGATGGGGGTAGAACACAGAACCAGCAAAATGGGCATGAGTACTAAGAGGAAGGTAGAGATGGAGTGTCCAGATTCACGTGATACACACTTTTACAAATACAAATACACACAGCAGGGCCATGAACAAGTAGTAGCTTAGGCTAAGTGAAATGGAAACTAATCTTGCTATGAAATAAAAAATAGTGAATATGAAAAATCCATAGCTAGCATCACAATCGATGTTGAAATATTCAAAGCTTCTCCCCAAATATCAAGAACAAGACAAGGATACCTGCTTTTACCTATTCAACATAGCGCTAGAAGTTACAGCCAGAGCAATTAGGCAAGAAAAAGAAACAAAATGCATCCAAATTAGAAAGGCAGACGTAAAATTATCTCTTCACAGATAAGATGATCCTAAAAGAGTTCATACCTTAAAAGAATCCATACCCCTCCCTGCAGAAGTCCATTAGAGCTAACAGAGGAAGTTGGCAGTTACAGGATGTAAAATTAACATGCAGAAATCAGCTGTATTTCTATATACTAACACTGAAAACTATGAAAAATTAAGGAAACCATTCCATTTACATCATAAAAATAAAACACTTAGCTACAAAGTTAACCAAAACGGTGACAGCTTTATACACTGAAAATTATAAGACACTGTTGAAAAAAATTGTAAAAAAAAAACTGTATTAATAAACAGAACCCTTATTTAAAGTAGATGAGGCCAGAATGGGGAGCTCTCATGCACTGTGTCAACTGAGAAGCAGAACAAGGGAAAGTCTTTGCAATAGCCCTTCCAACTTCTTTCCCCCTCTATAAAAGAGCTTCCTCTTTTTTAGTGGACTTGTGCATGGCCCATATGACTGCACATGTTCCACATTGCAATTCCTTGCTGTTCCTGAATAAACCCATTTTGCTGGAGAAATATCTGGCTTTTTGTTTTAGGTCATATTTCGTGGCCTATACAAGGATCCAGAGAAGACCCCTTAAAGCTCTGATGACTGTTGAGCAAACAGGTGAGGCATCCACAGCGTCCACTGAGCTCTGTTTTCTCTCCAACCCTGGAGTTTGAGGGTGTTTTCTCCTGGATCTGCGCTTCTGCTCTTTGTACTTTGAAGCTCTCCAGGTTCTATTTGGGATCTGCGTAAGGCTTTGCTCTTTTCTGTTAAAGGTCTTCTTCATTGCTTTTTTTATTTGCAAGTACTTGTTTTGGCACTCTGGCCTTCGTAATCATGCTGTTTCTTGAGGCTGCCAGCCTTCATCCCAATTCCCTTTAAAACTGGACTGTTTCTACGGAACCCATGCTGGCCTTCAATCTAGTTCTACACCAGACTGTCCATTGAAACTGTGCTTCAGCAGCCTTCACCCTGACTTATCTGGCAGCAGGCTGTTCTGCTAGAACTGTGCTGTTCAGCCTCAACCTTACTGCTTCACCTTCAGGTCAGATCTGGATGTTTCCCTAACACTGGCTGCCTCAGCCTTTGGCCTGACTTCGTCCAGATCAGCCTGTTCTTCAAATAAGATGCTGGTATTTGGCCTGCAGGCTGTTTGGGCCTTTGCTCCAGAGTAAAGCCTCCGAAAAATGGGATCCCAGTCATCTCAATACTTTCAGGGCACCCAGTCTCTTTTCATGCACATTTCTAAATAAATGGACTGACATGACTAAAAGTAAGTTAGACTATAATGGTTATTATGGAGAACTTTTGAAATCCCCAACTTACTTTTCTTAAAACCAAACTGGAAAACCATCAATCAGCAATTGGCAAAACTGAATGGAACATATATTTCAATTGGTATTTCAAGGTTTCCAAACATTACTATGAGCTTTACCTGCACAAAATAAAGATTTCTCAAAACTGAAGCAAGGCAACACCTCACGGAACAGCCTTCCCAAGAGGTCCAGACCAGAGCTGTATACCTTTTCTCACTGTTGCTCCTTCCTCCTCTTTCATGAACAGAAAATGCCCTTGTCCACATTCCCGAATACCTTGCATAAAGGAAAAACCTCTTCCTTTGATTTTATAGTCTTTCAAATAGTCTTAGAATGATCCTGTGACAATCTTTTCACTTGCTTGCTTTTCTGAAGAGTTAAAAGGCTTAAAATCCATAGAAGCTGTTCTTTCTCTAGACTATTAACTGATTCTAGACTCTTATCCAAAATTCAGAGTCTCTGAATTTACAACCTAAAACTGTATTATTGATAATATATTTTCTTCCAGAAAGTTTTCTTCTACGGTAACAATACTGTTTAGTTTCTTAATGTTTTATTCCCACAGCATTTCTTCTCAAAGAGTTTAATTCTGTTGAGTGTGCATTAGCCACATTCATTATTCTAAGATCCAGACATTAAATGAGAAATGCCTGAGAGATCTCCCTCTACCCTCCTTGTTACTCAAATGTGACCACAATAGGCCTCTAACGTGTGTACTTTCCTTCCAACATGGGACACAACTTCTAGGGACAGTCCTTCCTGATATCAAGGAATAAAAGGCCGCTAAAACAGCGAACATATGACTTAAATCAGCAATGATCTCCAGAGAAAGATCTTAATCAAAAGGGAGAAATGTAAAAAAAAGTAATAAGCAGAAAACTCATTTAATGTGAAAGAGAGAAGCCAGAAGGGAAAGTACTCATGCCCTATGTTGATCACAACGAATAGGGGAAACTGCTAATAACCCTTCCCAACTTCCATTTTCCTCCATAAAAGAAGTGCTCCTTTTTGTCTTAGTGGACTTGCACGTGGCACCCCCCCACAGTGGCATGTTCAGGATTGTAATTTCTTTTTCCCAAATAAACCCATTTTGCTAGAGAAATATCTGGCTGACTTTTTGTTTATGATTAACAAAAACAAATTAAAGAATCTAAATAAATGCAAAGACAGCCCATAGTCATTGACTAGGAGACTTAATATTGTTAAGGTGACAATACTACCCAACAGTCTACAAATTCAGTGCAATCCCTATCAAAATCCCAATGTCATTTTTTTTTGCAGAAATAGAAAAATTTATCCTATAATTCATATGGAGACTCAAGGGACCCCAAATAGACAAAACAATCTTGAAAAAGAAATACAAAGTTGGAGGACTCACACTTCCTGACTTCAAAACCTACTACGAAGCTACAGTAATCAAAACAGTGTAATAACGGCATAAGGGTGGACATATACACCAATGGAACCAATGGAATCAAAAAGAGGGTTCAGAAATAAGCACTCACACATATGGTCAAATGATTTTCAAACAAAGGTGCTAAGAACATTCCATGGTAAAGAACAGTCTCTTCAACAAATGGTGCTGGGAAAACTGGATATCCACATACAAAAAAATGAGGTTGGACCCTTACCTTACATCATAAATAAAAATTAACTCAAAATGAATTAAACACCTAAATGTAAAAGCTAAAACTATAGAACTCTTAGAAGAAACCAGAGGAAAATTTTCATGATGGATTTGACTATGATTTCTTGAATATGAAACCAGAAGCGCAGGCAGTGGAGGAAAACATAAATACAGTAGTGCCCCCTTATCTGTGGTTTCACTTTCCATGTTTCAGTTACCCACCACCAACTGCGACCCAAAAATATTAAATGAAACATTCCAGAAATAAACAGTTTGTAAGATTTAAATTGTAGGTCATTCTAAGTAGCACGATGAAATCTCACACCACCCCACTGTATCCCACCCGAAAGGTGAATCACCCTTTTGTCCAGAGTACCCATGCTGCCTGTGCCACCCACCCGCAGTCACTTAGCAGCCCCCTCAGTTATCAGATCAACTGCCACAGTGTCGCAAAGCTTATGTTCAAGTAACCCTATTTCACTTAATGATGGCCCCAAAGTGCAAGAGTAGTGATGCTAGCAATTCGGATATGACAAAGAGTTAACAAAATGCTTCCTTTAAGTGACAATGTATGTACAGGGAAAAAAAGCATAGTATACATAGGATTTGGTACCACCTGTGATTTTAGGCATCCACTGGTTGTCGTGGAGCATGCTCCCCCTAGATAAGAGAGAGACTACTATAAATGAGCCTTCATCAAAATTAAAAACTTTTATGTATCAAAGAACACTATAGCAAAGTGAAAAGGCAAACCATAAAATGGGAGGAAACATCTGAAAACCATGTACCATAAGGGACTAACATCCAGAATATATTAAGAACTATTCAATACAACTTAATGACAAAAAAGGAAAACACAACAACCTATTAAAAATGGGTGAGGTACTCAGACACTCTTCCAAAGAGGACATACGAATGGCAAATAAGTACATAAAAAGATGCTCAATATCACTAATCATTAGGGAAAGCAAAGCAAACCACAATGAGCTACCAGTTTACATCCATTTGGATGGTTATTACAAACGCTTTTTTTTAAAACAGAAACTAAGTATTGGCAAAGATGGAGAAAAATAGAAATTCTTGTGCGTTGCTGGTGGGGATGTAAAATAGCGCAGGCATGATGGAAAGCAGTATGGCAGTTCCTCAAAAATAAAACAGATATAAAATTATCAAATGATTATTCTATTCCTAGGTATATACCCAAAGGATTTGAAAACAGGAGTCCAATCCTACATATTGCGATATATACCCTAGAGAACTGAGAATAGGGACACAAACAGATACTTGAACAACAATATTTATAGTAGCTTTATTCATAAGAGTCAAAAGGTAGAAACAACCCGTGTACATCAAAGGATGAATAGATAAATAAATGTAATATATATACATATAATGGACTATTATTCACTCATTAAAAGAAATTAAATTCTGATATGTGCTACAACATGGATCAACCCTGAAAACATCATGCTCAGTAACATAAGCCAGAAACAAAAAGACAAATGTTGTATGACTCTATTTACATAAAGTATACAGAATAGTCAAATTCATGGGGACAGCAGAACAAAGGTTCCCAGGAGCTGGAAGGAGAGGTATAGAGTGGGATGAAAAAAATGTTCTGGAAATAAATAGTAGTGATGGTTATACAACAATCTGAATGTATTTAATGCTACTGAATTGTATGCTTAAAATGCATACAATTTAATAAAACATAATAAAACTATTTTTAAATACTGAGGTGAGAAATTAACCGATTACTCTACATATCCAACACAGGAATCTGCTACAGTTCCTAAGAAAGCAAATCAATAAAAACAGTAAATACTTTGTGGAACAACTACAATATCAGTACCTATAGTCTCATAAAACTGTCTCATTAGAGCTTAAATATTTCAGTATGTCTAAATGTATCAAAAGATTTTCTTTACAAAAGAAAATCTATAATGCTATATGCACCCCTAAGTGCTTCTTCCCCTTCCCATACCAAAAAGTAAAACAAAACACGCCCCCTCCTGCCTGGCTTTCCTCATGACAACAAGATGGCTGCAAGAGTACCAGGTGTCCTGTGTCTACAGGCACCCACCCGGAAAGGAACTGCTCTCTGCACAGAGCAACTCTGCATCAGGCTCCATCACTCCCGGAACACTGCCTCTGTTCCCAGACAGGCATTCCTATGGAGCCAAGCCTTGACCGTGAGTCAGGAAGTTCTTTTAACAGGACTGAGTCTATCATAAAGAAACGGAATCTCACGGCAAAGGAAAGAAGGAGCAACTTTCATTTTCACACAGCTGATTATCTAGTTTCCCTTGAACAAGTTCAATTAAGGTCCAGCTTGATGTGTGGCTGAAGAGAGAAGCAAACACAAGTGAGTGGGTGGCAAATGAGAAAAAGAAAAGGATAATATTTGAAATATCAATAGCTACAGAGAAAAGAAATGTAGAGACAGAAAAAATACACTGACCCTGAGTCAAAAAGTCCCCAAAAGTCCCTGAGACCATCACAAGCAGATAAGAAAAGGAACAAACAAAAGAACCAGTAACTGGAATGAGTGATTTTCCAAGGGATTTCAGTGAGAGAGCAAACAAGTATTGCTGTATTAGCATCATAATTACTTGGTTTTTTTAGTAGTATCAAACATCAGAGAGTTCAGTTAAACAATTAATGCCCAAGAAGTTGAACTGGTAGGGGGGACACTTTATTTCTGTAATGCCTGGGGATTTATTCCTCTGAAGCAGGCATCAATTTTGAATTTTTAGAAAATCCAAACCTGTGGAGGAAATAATGCCCTATGCTGACAAGGGTGCAGTAAAACAAGTATCCTCACTGTCCTGGTATAAAATTAATTTCAAACAACGAAATGCTCAGAAGTAGATTAGGTAAATTATAGGACATCCATATGGTGGAAGAGCGGTCTTTAAAACAATGAACATTCCAGATATAAGAAAATGTTCAATAGTATAAAAGATTTAAAAGACTGTAAGACAGGATATACAGTATGGTCCTACATTTACTAAATTCCTATTTAAATGTATACACAGAAAATAAGCTGGAAATATATAATATGTTGAGAAGGGTTATGTCTGGGTAACAAAAATAAAATACAACTTACTTCTTTTTGTGTATTTTTCTATATTTACCAACATTTCTACAATGAATATGTATCTTATGTAATCAGAAGGGAAATGTTACACAGAAAAAGAAAAAACCTGAAATGTATTTAACATTGAATTCACAATATAGAAAATACAAAAAAATATATTTTAGAAAAATTCCAACAACAACAAAAAAGAATCTTTCTTGGTGCTTCTAAAGGTTTAACCTTGAGCTCTTTCGAAAAGTCAGTCACCCAAAACACAGCTTCCCCAAAAATGTCAAATGAAAGAGGTACTAGTGGGGTAAATTCGAATCACATCGCTAGTACCTGCTAAAAGGTTTCTGAACCATTGTTGTGATAACTGGGACTCCAGGCAAGACGGATTCACACTGGACTCCTAAGGCTCCCACCCAAAATTAGTCATCTGGACTCAGCCATAAGCCTTCCTAACAGGCTCAAGAAAGAGGAAAGCGAAGGGGAAAAAAGCATAGTCATGATGTCACAAACTTCTAACAACCAAATAATATTAGATATATAGCCTACCTTTTAAAATACTATTAAGATTAGCAAAGCAAAATAAAACTCTTCACTAGGTTGGACTCCTAATTAAGCGTTTACTGATCACTCACTATGTGATAGGTCCTCGGGGTTACAAACATGAAGACGAGGTTCCTTGTTCTGGAGAAGCTCAATCCCCTGAGGCAAAGAGATGCAATTAAACATGATCTAAAGGGATATATGCCAAACCAGAAGTTGGTCCAGCTGCCATGGGTGCAAGAAGCAGTGCTTATTAATATAGGGCAGACCGGAGAAGGCATCGAAGAGATGACATCTGAGCCTTTGAAGCTCGCACTCCCCAGGCAGAGAAAGGCAGCCACTGCACTCCTGTCACACTGCAACGCCGGAGCAAATCGGCAAAGGCAGGGAAGTGCTAGGCCTGTCTGGAAAAGGGTGAAGCGTCCAGCACATCTACTTGGTGTGCAGGGTGAGTGCAGGGAATTGGAAGAGAATGCCAGCAAGAAAACTCAAGAAAAGTTTGGTGCCATGTTCCTTCTGTGTCTGAAGATGAAAATGGACTTAATCTTTTCGATGCTAAAATTTCTGTATTACTCCCCACACTTAAAGTAAGGCCACACAGACCTCTTAGAAGCATCTTTCCTCCTTGGCTATAGACCAGAGTCTGGCCAAGAGCCCTTCCTAGCCCCAAAACTATCAGGTTCACAAAGGTAGCCCAGCTGCCACTGTCATGAAATGTTCAATAAGCCATCTAGATCATTTGCATTCGAAACAAGAGATAGCAAAATCTACTAGTTTATACACTGGAAGCTTTCCTCTACATAACAACATTTTTTCTGATTCTTTTCAACGTTCTTATCAGCCACTTGGAAAAGACAGAAGACAGGTTTATCAATTGTATAGACAGAGGTTCAAAGAAAAGATAGTATCATGTGGGATCACAAACTCAAGCTTCAAAAGAACTTTAGAGGTTATACTGGTGAGCCAAATACATCTAGCCCCCTCCCCAACTTAGGACCAACAGATCTGAACAGACACCTGTCCCAAAAAGACAAACAAATGGTCAACAGGTATATGAAAAGATGTTCAACTTCACTAGCTATTAGGGAAATGGAAATCAAAACTACAGTGAGCCCTGGCCAGGTTGATCAGTTGGAGCATTATCCCGTATACCAAAAAGTTGTAGGTTCAATCCCCAGTCAGGCCATATATGGGAGGCAACTGATCCACGTTTCTCTCTCACATTGATGTTTCTCTCCCACATCAATGTCTGTCTGTCTGTCTGTCTGTCTGTCTCTCCCCCCCCCCACTTCATCTTTAAAATCAATAAACATATCCTCTGGTGAGGAGTTAAAAAAAATACAATGAGATACCATCTCACACCTATTAAAATGGCTATTATCAACAAGATAGGTAATAACAAGTGTTGGAAAAGTTGTGGGAAAAAAAGAATGCTCACTTACTATTGGTAGAAATGTAAACTGGTACAGTCACCATGGAAAACAGTATGGCGAGTCCTCAAAAAATTAAGAATAGAGTTACCATATGACTGAGAAATCCCTCTTCTCTGGGTATCTACACAAGAAACTCAAAAACACATTTATTCACAAAGATATATGCAGCTCTATGTTCACTGCAGCATTATTCACAATGGCCAGGACATGGAGACACCCAAAGTGTCCTTTGATAGAGGACTAGATAAAGAAGATGCGGTGCATGTATACTACAGAATACTACACAGCCATAGGATGAAACACTACCATTTGCAACAGCAAGGATGGACCTCAAGACTATTATGCTAAGCAAAATAAGGCATTCAGAAAAAGCTAAGAACCATATGATTTCAATCATATGTGGGACATAAAACTGAAACTCACAGACTCAGACAAAAGTATGGTAGTTACAAGCAAGAAGGGGATGAGGACTAGTAAAGGGTAAAGCAGGCCAAATATTTGGTGACAGAAGATAATTTGACTTTGGGTGTAGGTACACAATGCAATATACAAGTTCAGGATAGACGAGATCTAGCTTGACCTCAATTCATAAGGAACAAAACCCAGAGTATAGTTGCTATGAATTCAATATAAGTAACTAGTATGAAATGGCAAGCTCAAAAGTCTCCAAAAATCAGGCTTTATGCCACATTAATAAAAAATGTCCAATTCAATGCTACAAATATGTGTATAAAATCTTCTACATGTCTACTACTGAGTTATATCTATCAATAATACAAATATAAATATGACACAATCTATCAATATCTTTAATGAATGGAAATGAACAGAAAATATCAGAGTACACTGTACAAAGTACACATAAGTCCTATACCATGAAACTTTTAACTTTTTCATATATGTGTATGTGCATGTATACACATACACGAGAGATAACAATTTTAAATGTATTTCTTATTGTAGACCAGTCCAAGCTTGGAAAGACATTAGTCTAATGAAACAAGATTAAACATACCACAGTAAGGTACAAAGTATCATAAAATACAAAAGTATAAAATCTCTCTGGCTGGAGAAAGAGAGGGGTATGGTCAAGGGTCTAGAAAAAATTTACAAAAATAACATCATATGAAAGGAACCTTGACAGATAGGAAAGAATTTGAGAGATAAAGACAGGGATGAAAGCACCCTGTGTAGAAGGAATTAAATATGAATAAAGACATAATGCTACAAATAATAAGAGGCATTTAACAGGTGGCAAATGTCCTGGCATATGGCAGTACTGGTATAATTAAGTCCAGACAGGATGACTTTGGGAAAGTTCAGTTTGACTAGAGTGTGAAATAGAAGTAGGTCAGCACATGAGGCTGGAAAAAAGCAAATCTGAGCCACAACATGAATAACACTTTATGAATGTTAGCTATGTCAACTAGCCCTACTTAGTTCTGGAGCCTTAAAACCTTACCTCAAAGATCCCCTACAATTCTAAAATTTTATGAATTACTAAAGGGCTATGATGCAAATTATTTATAGGAAGGCACAGAACAGAATCTTACAAGAAATGACAGGGAGTCTCTTCTATTCAGCAAGGAAGTATGTTCTAATCACAGCTATCAAATCATAAGATTGACTGTCCCAAAAAGTGGTGAGGACACTAACTAAATGTATTTGAATAAAGGTCACATGCACATACATTTGAGGTATGATACTAAGTCTACAATATAAAGCTCTGTATTTATCATACACTGATTCTTCCATCAATCTTGGTTCTCACTCATCAATCAGCAAGAGCTCATGAATGAATTTTTGAAAGAAGCAGATGGAAGCAGGGGGTTGGGATTATATTCCATTGGAGATGAGCAGGAAGACAGGAAGCTTCTGCATGGCATTTCCCAACATAGTAATTATCTTTACTAGAGTATCCTAAAGGTGATATAGCAAATCAACTGCAAGTACCTGAGCCACAGCTGAAATAATTTGGTAACGCATTCATGAAATTAAGTTCCCAGAGCCTTTATGTGAAAAAAAATCTTGCTTTTCCACACAAAATATGTCAGGAGGGGTTATGCAAGAGTCTTGAGAGCATAGTCATAAACACGTTTGTTCATTACAATAAAAGCATAACATTGGTATTAAAACCCTAATATAGCATATCCAATAATGCTTACACATTGGGAATAATTTCAGATCGAATGAAATGTCTTTATAATAAAGAAAAAAGACACAAGAATTCAAAAAAGATTCAAAATACAAACTACTAACATTAAAACTCAGCACCAATGTAAAAATATGGTGTGAATATAAAGTACTTTCAACTTCACTGACCATTCCTTTGAGACTGTCAAGCTTCAGAACGTGCCTAAAAATGCTAGAGAAAATGGTCTCACGTTTACAATTTAGCTTAATGTTTCCAAAGCATTCTCTAAAAACGCTGTATGATAAAATGAACTATAATATTTGAGTAGTCTATAGAATATTGTTGCTTATTGCCTTTTCTATTAAAAATGTTTGTAATTTCCAGGTATCATTTCCTGTTTGCTTTACGGCATGATAGAGCGAAACAAAGACCTCTCGGTTTGGGAAGGCACTCGATAAACGATTGCTAAGTTCAACTTCTTTCCTCCCTACTAACAATGCCTTTAAAACAGGGCAACAGTACCCAACGTATTTCTCAAGGCTATTAAAAACTTGCCTTCTGACATGTCATGCCCTAACTCTGTACTCATTAGCAATGCAAATCACTGCATTCAGAATCATAACACTAAATGCCTATGTAGGTTTATAAAAATGTTTAATACAGAAATAAAATTTCTTGTGAAGGGGCGGGGGATGGGTGGAGGTGGATGAGGCTATAAGGGGGATATATGGTAAATGGGAAAATACAATAAAAAATAAACTATTAAAACGATTTTTTCATTTTTAAAAAAGAAATAAAATCCCTTTAATATAACTATCCAATTTATTGAAAACTCTGTAGAGAATGCCTTATCTTTTGAACCAGAGATATACACTACGGAAAAACTCCTTTCAAAGGGAACACCATGTAATGAAAGAAACCGTGACTCGGAATCACTAAATTCAAATCTCCACTCCGGACTTACTGGCCTCAGCACCTTAGATGACAGCCCCTTAACTTCTCTCAGCTTATAAAAGATTCCTTCTCATCCGCTTATAAAAGAGGGGAGCGGTGACATTATGGTAAAGGCTCAAGTGGAGTCGTGTTGCGGAAGCTCCCTGTAAACACTAAACCATAGCACATCAAGCACATCCTCACTTTTCAGAACAAAATTAAGTCCGGGATATGTGACATCTCTCTACCCCTAGAGGATGCCTTTACCTCTGAGATCAGGAGGCCCTTTCAGGGGCTTCAAAGGCTGAGGTTGCCTCATGGAGCAAGTAACTAAGGAGTCCACTACCCTCACCGTATTGCACTGAGTTGTAGCTCATTTACCAACAGATTTAGTGAAATTTTGTGAACACTGGTTCTCTCAGCTCCCACAGAAGCTTTACAAATTGAATTTCTTTTAAAGACTCAAAGCCTAAAAAAGAAAACACACACACACACAACAATGTTGGGTTCCTCCCTCCCCCAATCTGGAGAAAATACAGCAAAAGGAAGTTAGGTAAAACAGAAAATGTGCATTACTTTTTAAATTATAAAAAATAAATATGACATTACAAAGCTAAAATATAATGCATTCTGGTGGTAATAAGAAAAAATTTTCAAGGTCTACTAAGTGGGGATTAGGAAAGAATAAGCAACAAATGCCCTGAATTATTTAAAAATGTACCTCATGAAGCAGAATAAACAAGATGACCTTCTGAAGCAGTTTCCACTGCTAAGATGCCAAACTCATTCAAACCTTTACTGCTATTCTACTGTAGGAGCTTAATTACAAACATTGTTTTACTTGTCAGTGGTGTTTGCTGCTGCTGTTAGAGAACAGGAAAAGCATTTTCTTGGTCTTTAGTTTCCATATTTGGTAGTATAGGTGCAATCAATATATGAAAAGACATGTTTCACAAAAATAGCTGGATGTTTTTCACCTAATGTACTTTAGAACAAGAAGCTTCTTGGAAAGGTAAAATAAAAAATGAAAGGATGCAAGGGTTTCCAAGCATTCACAGCAACAGAAAGAAAAGCAGACAATCTCTAGGAGGAAAAGAGACATAAGGAGTCAGAATATGGAGTCAAGTGTTCAGTAAAGAAGAGCAGCTTGTACAACTGGGGCTGTTCTTTTCCTTCTAGAAAAGAACAGCAAGAGAGTCAAGTGTATCACAAAATGTTGCCCATTACCAAGAAGAAATTTAAGGGGAACAGTCAATTGTTGAAGGACAAAAAAGGACTAACAGCCTCTGAGGTCCCGTTTCTCCGTCTGTATAATGAAGACAACAACAGCACAGCTCTGGGGATCTACATAGTGTACCGTAAGTGAGGATCCCCGCACACTGACCGGCTGACTTTTTTGATCCTCAAAAAAGGGCAGTTTTCTCCCCTCCCTCTAAAGGCAATCACAGGATATTAAATTGAAAGAAAAGCTTAGATATCACCTTCTCCTGAATTGATAAATCAAATAATTTTAAAATGTTAATAGGCTATACAACATTTCTAAATGATAAAAAATGTAAAAGGTACTGAGATATTACTACAGTACCTCAAAAACCTTACCAATGTCAAGCCTTATCAGTACAATGGGAAAAACTCCTTCGCCTGCCGCAACGAGGGCTCCTTCCCTCACCAGCAGCCGAGCAATCCCTCCAGTTACAGGGAAGTACATGTAAGCGCTCTCTCCTTGCTGGAAAGGGGAATGGGTTAGCAAGCAGAGACAAATCTGTGCTCCAAGTTGATCATAAAAATCAAAGCTGAAACTCAAAACATTTTCTCCTAGGAATAATAATAATGGTTTGATTTTTCAAGCTATCAATTAAAGAAATAATGCAGCTAACATACCACTTTTAGTTAACTATTCTCATTTTATGTACAATATTAAGTCTGTTTAGTTTTTTTCCATAAAATACATATTTTTCATTTTCACCAATAACTTTATTGGTTTGGATATTTTGAGTGTGTTGGCTATCTCCTGCTATTGGCTTCTAGTGGGTAAAGGCCAGGGGTGCTGCTAACCATCTTCCAACACATAAGACAATCCCACAAAGAATTAGTTGGCCAAAATGTCAACAGTACCAAGAAACTTCACAAACCACTTTTGGCACATTCCATCAGTAACAGCACCTTCTCCATACATTGCACAAATCTTTTATTGTGTTTCAGCTGCATTTTTACTTTTCTTGAAATAATAGTGCATAATACACTGAAAACGTTGTGGATTTTCTTCCATCTTCAGTATTAAAATGGCTGCACAATAATTCTCAAATTTTGATTTTTTTTTTAATCTGCGCTGATGCCATACGATCTAACAAAATTGTTTTGAGTGAAGTTAACCACTAAGCACTACTAGAGCCATGGTACAGAAAAAACTAAACAAACTTCTTGGCCAATCCAAAAAATTGAACTGGATTTTATGAAAAGGCCTAGGAATGTAGTTCTAACATGCTTACATGGGGAAAAAATGTATCCTGAGTTCTGAACAACTGATACAAGAACTTTCAGATCATAACTGAGGAAGAGACAGTAGATGAAAGGGACGAGACAAGAGAGTTGCCTTGTTTGGCAGAAAAGGTAGCTAAATTATACTAAATTACAGCTGCTAATGCCTTCAGAATAACTCTCTCTCACTTAACATACATTTAAGTCTTTCCTGTACCCATGATGTGCCCTTCCACAGCAAATAACAATTTTTCTAAAGCTAAACCCACAGTCCAAGGAAAACAAGCATTTCACTCCATCTTTCTCAATAAATCGTCAACCAAATCCTAGTACCCTGAGATTCACACATGCCAACCTTGATTACCTTGCACTGCCTCCTTCTTAGAACGCACCTGAGGAAATAGCTACCTAGTGTTATTATTACTCTAAGTACTAAAGGAAAAAGAAAACATTAACATTTATTAAGCACTTGGTAGGCTCTCATTTGATTTTCACAACCCTGTAGGTAAATATTATCTCCATTTTACACATTAAGAAAATGGTGTTCAAGTGGCTGGCCAGGTAGCTCGGCTGATAAGACCATCATCCCAATACACCAAGGCTATGGGTTCGATCCCTGGTCGGGGCAGATACAAGGCTCAACCAGTGAAGCATCAGTAAGTGAAACAACATATCAATGTTTCTCTCTTCCTCTCTCTTTCTCTTTTTCCCTTCCTCATTCTCTCTCTAAAAAATGATCAGTAAACTTTTTTAAAAAGAAAGAAAATGATGTTCAATAACTTGCTCACAACACCAGTAAAGAGAAGCCAAGACTCACAACTCTGCGAATTCCACTAATTTAGGGGTCCTCCCCAAAATGAAAGAAATTAGGTGCCACTGGACAGTTGACCACTTTCACAACAATTATTACTTATTACAGTTAACCAGTTCTGAGAGCACGTTATGTAGAAGACAGACCAGCTCCTCCACTGCACAGAACCCCCTTAGTGTTTCGGGAAAGCTCCAGGGGAGCGCGCAAGCCGTCCCCAGAGGTGAGTCCTCCTCTTGGCATCACCTCCCATTCGGCCTCAGCAGAGGCCCAAGGACTCGGGCTCCTCCGAGGCCTCCCCCGCAGCACGGCTGCTTGACACCCCAGAAAGTCACCTCCCCAAACGAGGCTTTCTACCAGCACGCTCTCACTGCCGGCCCTTCCATTTAAATAAATCCCGTTTTCGCACAGCGTGCCTGATGGTAGTCCCAAACATTTGTTACCACTGCCAGTTTGAAAAGTGATTCTGTACTGAACTGTGAACTAAATCTTGATTTAGCTGCAGTAAAAATGGGAAACAAAAATCTGTGGCTAGACAGATTACCCGTCTATACTTTTCCATTACAACTTAGAGGGCGAAAAACTGTACACCGAACATGTTAAATCTGTTTCTAACTGAACGAGATGACAGGTGACTTACAATAATGCAATGCGACTGAGCTCCTCTATCATGTAATTGCCACAAAACACTAACACTATAAAAGCAAAACGTTCAATCCCTCCAATTATTTAACACTTTTAAAAGATGTTAAATGTTTTAAGAACTGTTTAGCTTCTGTAGTTTAACACTTGTAACATTAAAAAAGGGGATTCTAAAAAAGAGGAACAACGGGCTCATCTAAAAACAGGTCTGTTTGTTTTTAACAAAGCTGGGACTGTAATACACACCACATTTAACATTGAGCCATGTCTAAAATCACTTCCCACTGTAATTCTCTGTAATGCCTAAAACAAAACAAACTAAAACGGATCAGACATCTGAAGTCAATGTCTGCAAATTGTGGATAAGGAAAATGATGTCAACGGTTTCTTTATTTTATTTTATTTTGTAATGTTCCAGACCAAAAATAAACATTGGGTTCATCAACCCAGGTGCGGAAGCTCCTTAAATTGAGGCTTGGGAGAGGAGAGAACAGATTTCCAGAATTTGGCGTCCGGGGTGAGGCTACCCAGCGCCCCACACCAGCTACCGCGGGCGGCCGCCGGCCCTGCCCACCCCTCCCGCCCGCCGCACCTGCCGAGCCCGCGGCGCCAGCGCCCCCTGCCGCCCTCCCCGCGCCCCGAGGCCCCATCCCACCCCCGCGCCCGGTGCCCCGCGCCCGCGCCGCCCCCACTCCGCGCTCGCCCCGCGCCGAGGCCGCGCAGCCGGCGGGCGGGGTCTCGCGGGCGCGAATCGAGGCGGGGCCGGCCCGGGGCCGAGAATACCGGCGCGTCGCCCCAAACCCCCACCGCGGCCAGGCCGGAGCTTCACCTACCTACGCCGTATTTCTCCTCCTCCGTGGGGGTCCACATGGCCGGGCCGGGCGCGGCGCCGCGGGCGCGGCGGCCGGACGACAGCGCGGCGGGCACGGCCGCGGGCCCGGCTGTGGCGCACCGCAAGCCGAGGCGGGGGCGGTCAGGCGGCGCGGGGCAGTGGGCGGCGCATCCCTCACAGGCCGCCCGGGATGCTGCTGCCGCCGCCGCCGCCACGTCCAGACCGCGGGGCTCCCCTGGCGGCCCAGTGGTCCCCGGCGGCGCGGGCAAGGGCTCGCCACCTGTCCGCCGCTGCTGGTCCCGAGCCGCCGCTCGTTCTTCACAGCTCCGCTGCTCAGCTCTCGGCGCCGCCGCGGTTCGGCTCGCCTCAGCGGGCTCGCAGGACGCCCGCGCATGCGCTACTCCCCGGCGCGCGGGGGCTCGCGCTGCCCGGGCTCGCGCCGCCCGAGCCCGCGCGAGAGCCCACCCGCCGCTGCCGCGCGCCAGCGGAGGGAAATCCGCGAGAGGCGATTGGACAGCACGGCGGAGGTCCGGACTGGCTCCTCGGCCCACCCAGGGCCCTGGGCCGCAGCGGGCGAAGGAGGAGGCTGGCCTGGGCAGGTGGGAAGCCCTTGAGCCCCCGCGGCCTCCGCGTCCACTGCCTCCCGCCGGGCACGTCGAGATTGCCGCGGGCCCCCTGGCTGGAGAGGGAAGAGCCCAGAAGGCAGGGAATGATGCCGTTTTTAGATCCATCCCGGGGTCACCCACAGAGTTATCACGGCCCCGGCCCCGAAAGGCCCCCGGGGTGGGGTAGCCACGGGATCTCCAGGTGGGGCATACTCGTGCTCCAGGCTCTTGGGTCTGTAGGAGGCCTTCCAGGCCTTTGTTTCGCTGCGTTAGCCTGCGTGGTAAATGTTTGGGGACTGAACGATCGCAGTCGCCGTCCGAGTAAGGAAGCGCTTGCTCCTTGGGATCAGGGGTTCCTGCCCGGGGCACTGCCTCTGCCCTGCAGGCCATTCTGGGTTTCTGGCTCGGTCCCAAAACTTTCCTCCTTTCTCTCCTCCCTTAGAATTTCATTGTTATGCTACAGATACCACCTGGTGACACTAGGTCAATGATTCATCAAAGACCATTGTAGTCTGGCAACTGCAGACATCCTTTCCAACGACGTCTGGACCACATGATGTCCCCAGCTTTCATACCAGCAGATCCATCCATCTCTGTTACCTGCACTACGAAGTCATCCCTCACTATTACTCTTAGACGCCCCCACTCTCCAAAGTCCAGCTCAGTGCCTCGTCCCCAGGAAACCTTCCCTGATCCTGCAGCCAGCAGGCTGGATCCTTTGCCCCTTTTGCCTGGGATTCCAGAAGTGTGCGTTTGTGCCTTATAGCTCCTGTAAGACTGTCAGCTCCCAAATGGCAAGCTCCAGGTGAAAGTTAACTTTCTGGTCCCTCAGCACCCAGTCTAGCACCTGACACACACTTGTTGAGTAGGAAGCAAGACAAATACAAACATATCTTGGTAACTGACAAATCTTGTTGCTTCTCCCTTCACGATGTCTTTTATGATTGGTTACTCCTCTCCGGCCTGACCAAGCTCACCTGGATTACAGTAGTCCCCCATAATTCCCAGTATTCGTGGGGGGATACATTCCAAGACCCCCAGTAGATGCCTGAAACCCCGGATAGTATTAAACCCTATGTTTTTCCCTACACACACATACATATTCAGTTAAAGGAAGCACTGTACATCTTCTCTTTGGCATACCCAAATTTCCAGCATCACTGCTTTTGCACTCTGGGGCCATCAGTGAGTAAATGCTACTTGAACACAAGCACTGCAATACTGGTACATGCCAGTGAATCTGATAACCCAAGCGGCTGCTAAGTAACTAATGGGAGGAGAGTGTCTACAGCGTGAATATGCTGGACAAAGGGATGATTCATACCCCAGATGGAATTTCATCTCACTACTCACAACAGCATGCAATTTAAAATTTATGAATTGTTTATTTCCAGAATTTTCCATTTAATATTTTCATGCCGCGGTAGAAGATAGGTAACTGATACTGCAGAAAGTGAACCCGTGGATAAGGGGGACAAATATATTGCCACAGACTCCGAGTTCCTAACCTGTAGATTCTTCCTCCCATCAGTGAAGGCTGCTCACTCCTGCCCCCAGAAAAGGTTCTGTAAATGATTTGCTGAATAGCTAGATACTTTTTTTTCTGTTGGTCCAAAAACATAATAAAAGAGCTATCCTTATTTATCTAGCTACCTGATATCCAGGAAGATAGTCCCTACCCAATGGCTACCATGGAATGTGTATCGTGGAATGAAGCCACATTCCCACAAAGCTACCCAGCAAGTGGGACCAAGTTACACAGACCTTCTGAACAACCTTAAAGTTCTTATTTCATCCTCAAGTTTCACTCCATTAGCTGATGTATGTGATGGCAGCCTCAGAGCCTAAGGGCAGGTTTTCCGAAAGTCTCCTCCCTGGTTCCAGTCTGAACTCATCTTAGATGGCAGCTTCCCCAGGTGAAGACAGTCCCAAGCTGCAACTACACACCTCAACTCTGAGGGCACCTGATAAGTCTCAGACTCCTACGGTCTTGCTGTTTGGGCTAAATTTAGGTTGTTTTCTTGAGCATAGCACATGTCGCGGAGAATCGGCCTTCAGCAGGACTGTGCACCTGCTCTCCTGTACCCACAGCATCTGCTCTGATGCCTTCTTCAGGCACTCAGTGCCCCGGAGACTCTCAGTTGGCTCTCACCCTCACATACACACCCCTCCCAGCTGGTGAGCTGACCTCCAGCTTCCCTCGGAGCATCACGCCCCTCGGCACCCTGCCCTCCCCTCTTCCCACTCACTTGTATGTCCTCACCACTCACCCACCCAGGTGCACTGTCTGCTCCTTCTCAGAATCCCCAGGAGCCCACTGCGTCCTTGTTCCCTGTTCTTCGTTTTTACTCTGTTCTGCCCCACAGGCTCCTGTGGCCCCAGGAACACCCGCCCTGTCAGTACCCTCAGTCCCTATTCCCTCTCCTTTCCTCCTCTTTGTCTGACTGAGAAGGAGAATCATCCACTCCAGATCCTTTTATTTCAACGCAATTCATTTGACTCAGTCCCCAAAGGTCTGCCTTCTGACCCTGTCACCTACCGAAACTGCTCTGCCAGATGTTCCCTGGGCCATGCCAGCTCCAGACATAAGCATTCGCTATTTCCTGGCACCAACTGGGCCTTTGCAAACAGTACCCCTCAGCCCATGTGCTCTCCTCTCAAAACATGGGTCCTCCTCACCTTTCAAGGGCCACTTCTCCCAGGAAAGCTCCCCCACCCCGCCCTTGGCTGAAGGGGGTTCGCTCCCCCATGAGGGCCTTTCCTGTAGCACGTCCTCATCCTGCCCTCCCCCAAGAGATCACATGTGCCCCCCTTGCACATTGAAAAATATCTGTTTCCCTCTTCAGTGACAAAGGTTGCTCCTCATTCAGTTTTATCCCACACGGGCTAGTATATGACCTTCTCCATAACAGGAATCCAACTCCAATATACTCTTGGGTGAATGATCCGCCTGTATACTTCCCAAGAACATAATGAAATGGGTTGGAAAAAAGAACTGAGCAGTTTGCTTCAGCCAGTCACAAATCTCCAAATTCAGAAACTTGAGTTAATTAGAGTAAATTTCCTTGATGTAAGCATATTGGCTTTAATTAAAAATTCATTGAGCTATCCTATTGGGGAGCCATATAAAAGATAAGCACAGTGGAACAATTTGTCTAAGAAACAAAAAAGTTTGCAGTTTGACCTAGCATGCCACTATTACTTTGGGGTTGAACTCATTACCTCAGATGATAAATTGCAACTTAATGAGGGGAAAGGGATCAAGTTTTCAGCAGGAAATTCTTTAAGATTGGTGGATATTAAAAATAGCACATAACCAAACCCATTGTATACATAATGCAGAAAGCATCATCTTTTTCTGTTAAATGGAACTTAACTTTATCAACAATTTTTTAACATAAGCCAACTCCATGATGATAAAGCCCCCACCACCTTTGGCAAATGAGACCGGCCCTCTACAAAGCCGGAGGTACTACACTTATCTCCCCTCCTTGTTTTCTGCTGCCTGGAGAATCGGCAGCGTTTAAGGAGCCAGCCAGTCTGATGACTCAGCTCATAATACAATGTGTGGCCACAAAGATGATGTTTATTCCGGAGCATTCTGGAGGCTCTTGCTACCGGAGTCGGCAAGCAGTAGGCAAGCAGCACACGATGCTCATTCTCCTGAGGCTCTGGCCCCAGTGCCGGAGCAGCGCTCACCTCCCTCCCCCCAGCAGCCGACCCCTTCTGGTGCTCTGCCCAAGCGGAACAGTGGGAAAACGTCACAGACCTGCAGTGGGGGCAGAGGCAGGCCCAGGTGAAGCACAGGTTGTAGCGGTGACGTTCCACCTTCTCTGGATCAGGAGCTGCCTGCAGCTAGAGTTCATGCCCCCCTGCAGGCCAGGGGCAGGTGGTGGGCGGCTCCCCACTCCTCTCTGCCCTGCTGGGTTCGCTGAGGGGCAGGCCTGCTCTGGTTAACAAAGCGTCAGAGAGCTAGTGTTCTTTGCAGGAGAGAGACACCCAGGCTAGTCTGACCGCCCCCCGCCCCCCGCCCGCCCACCGCTCCTTATGTTCCCCCAAAGCAACAACTTTTAGGAAAACTACTCTCAGGAAGCAACATTGGAACAAAGGTCTACCGGGGCAGGTTAACCCAGCGATGGTTGATGATGTTAGGGTCCTTTCACATGAAGAGATCTACGTGACTAAGAGGGTATTATTAGTATTTTTTGCTTTAAAGTTTGTTGCCTCTGAGTATCTTTGCAGCAGGGAGGGGCTAAGGAAGAGTGTGAAAAAGGGACAGATTAAGCTGTGCAATATTTCATGATTTTCCCTAAAATGACAAACTTTAGCCATCTGTTCCTATTTTATCAACCTCATTCAAAATACTTAAATGCAGATTCCTTGCAGTTAACCAGGTTCTTTCAAATGAGAAATGACCAAAGCGTCCCTGATTTCAACTTCTGGAGGCTGAAGTGGCGCTTCTGGATGGCCCATCACTGTCAAGTCCCAGGGCGAGGAACACCCCTGATGTGTCACCGGCTCCTCCATGCGTCCTCCCTGCCCTCTCAAGACCCGGAGCTGCCTGGAGCCACTGCCACGCAGGGTCCCTTTTGGTGCCCTCGGTGCCCAGCCCGCAGGGACTGGCACATAGCGGGCGCTCAATAAATATTGCTCGAACGAGTCATTTTTTTCCCAGAAATGTATACCATTGTTCCAATACAGTTTTTGTTGGTTTGTTGTTTGTTTCTGTCCAGGAAAATGGGAGGAGATAAAATTAAAAAAAAAAATCCTCTTGGCAGGAAGGGCAAGTAGATAGAAACTTGGCACTACTTTGTTCTCCTTTCCCTTCAGAGGAAATAACTGTGCCCTTGAATTTCTGCAATAAGTCACCAAGGAGAAATTGAAATTAAAAAACCTTGGAGAGTAATTAGCCACAAAACGTTCTAATGTCAAGAAGTGAATTTTATAGGACCATATTTATAATATTAATTGGGCCTCTGCATGGCCAAATGGTGAAATTATTGCTCCGATACAAATAGGCCCAAAAGAGAAAAACAGCCCAAAATAGCACAGATATTGCAATTCAGGACAGAGGTAATTTCTCTACACATAAAAAGCAACCAATTGCAATGCCTTCACCAATTCGCTTGAGTTAAGTGCAAAGCAAAGCCTGTTCCACGTGGCACCACCTACCCTGTCTCTGAATCGCTCTGGGTCTATAAAAGGAACAGAGACTGTCCCCACCACTTCACACGCTTTTCCCATTGAAGTGCGGAAAATTTTAATCAATCACTCACCACATATTTATTGAACACTTACTATGGACCAGGTCCGGAGCAGGAAACGTTCATTGTCCTTCCTGTCACAGAGTTTACCATCTAGCTGAGGGGGGCAGGGGTGGGGGGAAGAGACATTGAACCAATTATCCCACAAATGAATCTCTAATTAAAGGCATAAGTATGAGGACAGAAGAATATAGCGTATAAAGGGAGTATTCACCAGGGGGCCTGACCTAGTTAGGTAAGTCAGGGAAGACTTCTTGGAGGAAACCATGTGTAAATTGGAACCTGACAATGCAGATGAATCAGCCAAGTAAAGGAGAGGAGGCGCTCTGGGCAGAGAGAGCAGCATTTGGGGAGGCAGGTCTGGTGAGGAGGGAGCTTGGTATGTCCCAGATACGAAAAGGCCAGCGTGACCGGGATGTGACAGGTGAGCAAGCAAGTGGATGGTGGGAAGAGATGTGGCTGGAGCGGGAGGCAGGGCCATGTCTTGGGGAAGCAACTGTGCCAGACCCTGGGCCGGAAGCAGAGACGAGAGATGGGAGTAAGAGGGGGCCCCGCGATCAGGCCCCGGGCTTGTTGGGGGGCAACCTAGGCAAAGGCCCACCCCCTTTGAGTTCTGGGCTCAGCCGCACCATTGCACATTCCCCAATTCTCCAAGCACCCAACTAAGGCTGTGCAGACCCACTGCTCCCCCAGGACCCCTCCAGGCTTCCCCTCCTCTTTAAGCCAATCTCTCCTTAATTCTCAGGATGGTTCACCTGGGCACAGGCCACACGCTCAGCTCCCGGGCTCAGAGGGGTCGAGCCCTTTCTTCCCAGGGGGGCCAACTCTCCAGAGCCTAGGAGGGGATCTGGGCCCCACTGCTTCAACTGTCACCTCAACACCTTGCTTGCCAGCCCCAGCCCAGCCCAGACTAAGGGTCTAGGGAAAGAGTAGCGTGAAGCACGCCAAGGAACAAATGGCCCTTCATTCGATCGGGGTCCACTGCTAATCTCTTCCTTGAGAAACATTTAACAGAGGACACAAAAACAAATTCTTTACCTTCGATGTGCACTCAAAACAAGCAGGACCCTGACTTGGGTGTAGAAGGACCATTACCCACTCTGCTACCACTGAGGAAGGGCAATGCTGAAAAATGGGGAGTAATTTGCTCTCTAATTAGCACAGAGGGGTAGATCAGCATGTCCACCATGCAGTCATGGATTCTGGAGCGCTCAGGGAAGTGGTCTTGGTCAGAAAACCTGTCCTACCAGGAGCCACAGTGATTTTTCACAAAAACTTGATACCAGGTGGCCCTTGCTGAAACCTCAACCCCAACCGGTCTGTCTAGGCCACTGCCAGTCCTTGGACTTATAATTTGAGCTTTAAGTGACCTAATATCAATGAGTGGAGCTTGAGGTCTCTAGGTGTATATCCAGCTCTGGAGGCTTCCCAGCTGGGCAAGCAAGCAGCTTAACCTCTCTGACAGTAGTTTCCTCCTCCGACAAGGGGGACTAATAACAGATTCTACCCAGGGATGTGCATGAGGATGGCACCTGTGAAGCTCTCAGCATTCCCAGGGCAAACATGCACTGCATACTGGAACCTCACTCCTGGCCCTCCCACTCCTCTGGCTCCCCAGAAACGCTGGGTCTCCTTGCATTTGGGGAAGCAGGCTGTGAGAGCTGATTTGGTCACCCCACCCAGCTGGGCTGGCCTCCTGGGTCCGCCTCTCACCAGCTGGCACTTAGCTCAACACCAGCCCTTCTCTTTGTTCAACACCAAAAGGTATTGATTTCCCTGAGCTATTTTCATGATGCCTTGAGAACCACATAAGCCCTCGGTTCTGCTCCATGAGCACCAACCACATCCTCTGCTCATAGCCAGTCTTCCTAGAGCCACGGGGTCTTCAGCTGCCAAGGCTTAGCTCTGTTTCATTTTGCACCGGTTTAAAGGTCAAACATGAACCTCTCCCCATTATTGTACCGTCTTGTCACACAGACTCTGTTTCATGCATTAGTCACAGTCTTGCTATCAAATTAAATATTCCTTGGTGGTTATTTTTAGAGAAATCTTTACCTAACTCGATGTGGCACAATGATGTGTGTGCACCCACAGTTCTGGAACCCAGGTGTTACCAGGCGGGCTCCAAGTCGTGTGAGGGCTCAGGCTCCTCTAGAAAGCAGCCGTCTGCGGAGCAGCGGAGGTGTGGCCTGGCCCTCACCGTGGAATCCCCTGCCCGTGCGAAAACAGTGAATACCCAAGCTCCTGAGGAGCTGACCGCTCATCAGCGAGTCCACCGAAGGCCCGAAGGCGGATCTTGGCGCGATCGGGGGTTAAGCAAAGCATGCTCGTGCCGTCTCAGCCGCTTGTTTCACTCTTGTTTCACTCGCTTCTCATTCCCAGTGTTGGTTGGGCCAAAAAGTCCATTTAGGTTTTTCCATAAAACAGAAGACACATTTTTCATTTTCACCAAAATAACTTTATTGATTTGGATATTATTAATATGTTGCCCACAATTAGCTTCTAGTGGGTAGAGGCCAGGGGCGCTGCTAAACATCTTCCGGTGCATTATACAGCCCCACAGCGAAGAATTATTCAGTCAAGCTGTCAATAGTACCAAGAAACTTTGCAAACCACTTTTGACATGTTTGATCAGTCACAGCACCTTCTCCATACACTGGACAGATCTTTTTTTGTTGTTTTTCAATTGTGTTTTCACCTTTCTTGAAATAATAAAGCAGAGCACACTTAAAATGCTGTGTATTTTCTTCCATCTTCAATATTAAAATGGCTGCACAAAAATTCACCAATTTTGATAAGTTTTTTTAAATGCATGCTGTCACAATACACTCTAACAGAAGTGTTTCGAATGAAGTTAAACACAGCTAAGCACTGCTAGAGCCATTGTACAGAAAAAAAATGAACGGACTCTTTGGCCAACCCAATACAAGGGCACTAAGCGTAATTGTGCCCCATGCCCTGCACCCCCATGGAAACCTGCGCTCAGGAAAGGGCCCGTGACCCTCCCGACCAAGGCCTGGGTGAATGACAGTGCTCGCATCCCTGCTCACTCCCAGGGTGGCCATCCGCTCAGGCCAGCCTCGACAGAGGGAGGAGGCCCGCAGAGCAGAATTGCAGGCTTGGCTGGGGCGGGTGTGCATGCTGGGGGAGGCCAGGGCGAGGCGCTTGCTATGAGTAAGTCCTCTTTGCCCCCTGGAAGGGAGTTTAAGAAAGCTATGCATACCTTACTTAGCCTTCAGGAGCTCACAGCGGAGCTGAAGCAACAAAACCCACAAAAAGGGACTAAGAATTCCAGACAGGATTCCGCACTTCTCCTTGCAGAGTGGACTATAGAGGAAGGGCTGGGTTTCTTGCTCCTAACGTTGCCTTCCACACCCACTGGCTGTGATGCCCTGGGCCTCACTCACCCAGAGCAAGTGAGCCTTGGTCTTGGGTTTGGGGGCAGTGTCAACCTAATTCTGGACTCTGTTCACAAGCCCATGTGGCCTCACATGAAGCTGCTTCCTCCCCCAAGCCATCGTCAGCGAAGAAGGTGATGCTTCAGCCTCCACCTGGGTTTTTCTTTCTCATCTTGCTCTGAAGTTGGATGGGTGAAAGGGGGCTACCTGCGGAAAGAGCACCTGTAGACTGTCAATGCTGTGGACGTTCAGAGGCAGCGAGGCCAAGGGGACTGAGAGATCCGGGAAGGCTTGGCAAGTCTGGCCGAACGTGGCTCAGGAGGAAAGGGGGGCACTTCGGTGGGGGGCTCCTGAACGGAGGCACAGAGAGAAGCAGAGACAGGCAGGAAGCAGCCACAGGCCAGTGTGGCCAGAGCCGGGGATTTCCTTGGAAGAGGTGGCAGGTGGGTAGACAGATGACAGAATCTCTGGCAGTCAGCAGCAGGCTGGGCAGTTGGTCAAAGCGTGTTTCCCAAAGGCTTGCCAGGTCCAGGGGGGCAAAGTCAGCGAGAGCTTGGGGGAAATCCGCAGGGCAGGCTGAGAGGCTGCTGTGACGGGTCCCTGGTTCCCTACTGTCAGGACGTGGGTCTGGCCTGGGGAAGTGGCACTGAAAACTGGTTAGGAGGGACCGCGTAAAGCCTTCTGGAAGAAGAATACGCCCGTGGAAACTGGCTGGCAGGGGAGCGGGAGGCAGTCCAGGAAGACACAGAGGTTGACCTTGGATCACAGCAGTGGGTGAGCACAGCCTGAGCCCCCGGGAGAGCCTACTGGGAAAGGTACAAGGGTGAGTCACCGGGCAGGATCTACTCTTTCCCATGAGAGGAAAGAGAACCAGAAAAGGAACAAATGGGAAAATGAGCATCTTCTCTAACCTCCAAGGACAGATTGAGATGCCCTTCTTTGGCCCATCAAATAAAAAGGAAAATTTAAATGGCAGTGCACAGGCAGTTAGGAATATGACAATAGGTTGCCTCATGCCGTTTTCTCAGTGGGATGGTCTAGTTGACCCCTGCCCAAGCAATGTGGCACGTGGATATCACAAACCCCTGAAACACTAGTTCTGTGAAAATGGATAGAGGGAGAGCACCATCCACCTACATATCAATACAACATTGTCTATAAATATTGGCTGTAACCCAAATGCCACCATGGAATAAATTAATTGAACACAAGGCATTACCCCATGCAATTTTATGCCACCAATAAAAACAATGGAAGCTGTATATCAGCATGGAGAATGTCTATTATGTAACATTCAGTGAAAAATAATCAGGCCCAAAACTGTTCACAGCACAGTTATAATTATGCAAGAGCCGTTGCATGTAGAAACAAAACAGAGTAAAATAAACCAAGAAAAGAAGCTTTCCCTCTTTTCTGCAATTTCCCGAAGAGTATGTGTGGCAAACTTACCCTACAGAAAGCAGTGCAGCTTTTTCAGGAAAATAACCCATGTGGGCAGGACACGGGGCTGGGCAGCTCTGCGCTGCGCTGCCCGGCTCTCCAAGGCCACCCTCCTGCCCTTCCTGGAGTTCACCCCTCCCGGTGGGGAGCATGGAGGGTTTCTAGAAGCTAGGTCCTCGTGACAGGGAGCCAGGGACAGCACTGGGCGTGGTTCCTATGTCTGCTTCATCCTCTCCTGTCTCCCCTCCTGTCTTGGCTACACGTCCACCCTGGCTGGCCCGGGCCCTGACTTCCAGGACACGGGGCCTGTTATTCCCTTTCCCCGTGGCCCCTGAGGGCTCTGGTCTCTTGGCAGAGTGTAGGGCTCCTGGGGGCTCCTCCCTGGGTGCTTGCAGATGGGCTGCCACAGCCCCCGCCTCTCCAGCTGGGCTTCCAGCAACTGTCACTCCACTGAGGTGCCCAAAGTCGTCTGAGATGGAAAAGCTGATGGTCATTTCTCTGTCCTTGTCCTACTTTTCCTGCTTAGTGACACCCCATATAATGACCATCCTTTCCTTGGAACTCCTGCTTCAAGAGACTTCTAAAAAAAAGAAATACTCTTTCAGTTTTCCTTCTACCTCGACTGTCCCCTCTCTGTCTACATCCCTGGCCCCTTCATGTCCCTAAGCTCTGGCCCAGGATTAAATCTCCTTTCCATCCCTCTCCACTTCCACTTCCCCCTGAACTGGTCCTGTGGCTCTGGATTCCATTGCCACCGTGATGTCTCCCAAACACCGTGCCCCAAGCGCCATCCCTCCAGCAGCCCTTCTGGCACCGGGAATGTCGAACAGCACCTTGAAAGGAAAGTGGCCACCGCCCCGCTTCCGAAGTCTCCTCATCTCCAGAGACAGTACTTCTACCTCCCCAGCGGCTCAAGGAAACACCTGACGGTGACAGCCACCCCTGGTGCCACCCTCCTTCCCCGACATCCATTCCCCAGCGAGCTCTATGAATCCGACCCCAAATATATCCCAGATCTCCCATCATCCTGAGCCAAACCACCTCCCCCGCTCCCTTGGACTGCTGGTCCCCCTGCTTCCGCTTCTGTCCCTGCAATTCTTCCCAGGTGGCCAGAGAATTGCCTAGGAGTGTAAATCCCAACATGTCATTCCCCCAGGGGAAAGAATGGCCTTCCAAGAAATGAGACTTCAGCTACTTTCTCTGCTGTTGCCACTGCCATCCTATATGGTATTAGGAGTCCTGACCAGTGCACAGGCAAGAGAAAGAAAGGCATAAAGACCGGACAGGAGGAGCGAAGCTGTCTTTATTCACAGATAACATTATTGTGAATGTAGAAAACTACTGGAACTAATCAGTAAGTTTAGCAATGTCACAGAATACACAGTTAATACATAAAAATCCATTGTGTTTTCATGATCTAGTAATAAACTACTGGAATTTTTTTTTATTTTAAATTCCACTTGCAATATATCCAAAGAAGTAAAAATACTGGCAATTAATATAATGCAAGCCATACAAGGCCATAAATATTGCTGAGAAAAATTAAAGAAGAACTAAATAAATAGAAAGATATGCCATGTTGCCATGGCTGGTGTGGCTCAGTGGGCTGAACGTCAACCAAAAGATCGCCAGTTCAATTCCCCAGTGAAGTGGGGCACAGGCCTGGGTTGCCGGCCAGGTCCCTGGTTGGGTGCAGCGAGAGGCAACCCATCAACGTATCTCTCACATGTCGATGTTTCTCTCTCTCTCTTCTCCCTCCCTTCCCCTCTCTCTAAATATGAATTTTTTTTTTTTAAATCCATCCCTGGAAAGCAGGAAAAGGTGCTCGGGGAGATGGACCAAGATGGCCAGGACCAAGGGTGGAACGGGGGCTGCAGTTTTTCCCTCCTGGGCCCTAGAACAAGGCAGTGCCCTCAGGGTTTGTCTTGCACTTGGGAAGTGGTAGTTGGCCCTCACCAAGTCTTATGCTTTCTCAACACTGTCCACTGGCCCTGGGGGCAGCGGGTGCGAGACTGACTGTCCAACACCCAGGGCCTGAGGGGCGATTCAAGCTCAGGAGCTCATGCGCGGGTTTTGGAGAAGAGGAATCCGTCCCCTGCTCCCTCCACCCACGCTCTCCTTCCTCCAGGAGGGCAGTTGGCTTCCCAACAGTCTTCTCCTGGCTCCCTGAACCCCAAGCTTTTTCTTTTTTTTAACTGATTCTAGAGAGAGGGGAAGGGAGGAAGAATGAGAGGAAGAGAAACATCGATGTGAGAGAGAAACAGCAATCGGTTGCCTCTTACACAAGCCCAAACTAGGGATCAAATCCACAAACCCAGGCATGGGCCCGGACCAGGAATCAAAGCAGCAACCTTTCGGTTTCGGGGCAGGACAACGCCCCACCAGTTGAGCCACACTGCCAGGGCCTGAAGCTTTTGCCTGTGAGGGAATCTCGTGGGTAAATGGCAGACCACCTTCGATGTCTGCACTGTGTAGGCCTCCGCAGGGCGTAGGCCTCCCCAGCCCAGGGCCTTCGCACTTGCCATTCCCTCGGCCTGGGATGCCCCTCCTCCTGCTCCTCTCCTCCTCCTCTGTCGTTCATCCTCCGCAGAGTGTGCCCTTTTCAGACACCTTCCAAGACCCTCCTGTCCCTGCCACCTCACTTTGGCTACGGGTCCTGTCATTGTAGAAGGACTCCCATCTGCTTGGCTTGCCCCAGCCAATAGCCCAGAGAGGCCCGTCCCTGTAGACACTCTGGGCAAACCCATCCCCTTGTCTTGGGCAGCGAGCAGCCCTGTGCCTCGAGTTCCTGGGTCCCTTCATGACCCTGTGAGAATGGACTGACTCTCCGGACCTGCCTGGCTGCCACTGGGCAGAGCCTCCTCTGCCTCACCTGTCTTCCCTGGTAGCCCTGGCCAGCTCCACTGCACAGACCTCTGGCCTGCCTGCGAGGCCTCGTGGGCAGCTGGGCAGCTCAATCAGACAGGGGCTCTTACTCCAGCTAGAATACCCTTTTCCCAAATCTTTGTCTATCCAAATCTGGCTTGCCCTTCAATTTCATAGGTCACCACCTCTGGGAAGCCTTCTATGATTGTCTCCAGTCAAAAGTAGCATCCCTTCCTCTGAAGGCAGTGGCTGAGAGCCTGGGGCTCAGTTTCTCCCTATAGACTAAGGGAAATGACCCGGGTAAAGCTCCAGCACCATCCTGGCACTCAGTAGGCACTCAGTAAACAGCCACTGTTCATCACAATGTTGTGGTCCCCGCCCCCCTCCACCCAGGCAGGTCCACAGCCTCCTCAAGCTCTGGCACACAGTAGGCACGCATCTACTGAACGCTCACCCGGGTGACCAGTAGGTGGCCCCACACCCCAATTAACCTGCCCTGACCAGCTGCTCAGAGCCCCAGGAAACCTGTTCCCTTGAGTGACGGGCCGCCTTCTCCTGGTCAGGGGAAGCAGAGAGGGCAGAACTGGCAGAGTCCCTGCAGCTTGGCTTGTCACCTAGCAGACGCTTGGGCTGCATTGGTGAGCAAGGCCTTTGGACTTGGCTGCCCCTTTCCCCTTCCCCACCGCAGTCCTGCCCACCCTTATGAAGTTTGCTCCCATTTAAGAGACAAGAAAATTGAGGCTCATCAACGCATTTGATATGCCTGAGACCACAGAGCACTCCGACAATCTGTCAACTACCTGGCCCCGATTCATCAAGGTCTCGTTTTACTGGTGGGAAACCCCCCAAAAAGTGGAATAGCCTTGCCCAAGATCTCATGCAAACCAAAGTTCAGATCTCTCGGCTCTAACCAAAATAACCCCACACACACAGTGGGCAGTGGGCTCCCCAGACCCTTCCCTGCCTGCTGGCCACAGGGGGAAGGAGTTTACCCTGCTGGGCTTGGGGGCAGCTGTGGGGATGCCCTAGGGATGCAAAGGCAGCCAGAGCCAGAGCCGGCTACCCGGGGCCGGTGCCCCTTCCCCATCCCTGCCACAGAGAGAGCTGCAAGCAGGACTGGAAACCGAGACCCTGCAGGGGCTGCGGCAGGCTGCATTTTGAGGCTCAATTGTGACACTACAGGAAGGACTGAAACGAGGGTGGAGAGGGGCTGGTGTGGAATAGCAATGAGCCCGGCCCCTGGAAGCCAGCCAGCACCAGGTTTGCAAGACAGAGAACTCTGCTATCGGCTGGGTCGATGGAGCCGGGGGGAACGCTCAAAAGAAACATCGCGCACACACAAGCACTCACACGTGCACATGTATGGATATACCTCTCAGTGGTTCTTTATTGAAAGCTCCCAGGGAAGTCACATGGAGCCCACACAAATGCCTATGTCTGAACAGGCTGACGGGAGCATGTGGCCACTAAGCTTCTTAGCTCACCTGATACCAGCTGACTATCAAGGATTTATATCCACTTCACAGACAGCAATACTGAGGTCCAAAGAGGGTGATGGCCAGACCTCCAGTCCCCAAGCCTTGGTCTGGGACTGCTGTCCCAGATCATGAGGAGCCTGATGCCGAGACCTGAGGTCCAGGCCCTGGGCGGAGCTGGCCGCTAGCCCAGGCTCCTCATGAGCTCTTGGAAGCAACCCAGCAGACCGGAGACCTGGGGACAATCCTTCCATCCTCTCCTCTGCTAATTGCCTCTGTTGCACGCCACCCCCCGCCCCCCACCCTCGCCGCCCCACCACAGCGATGGGCCAAGCATGGCCAGTACAAATCTGTCCCTAGGACTGGCAGGCAGATGGACACCTGAGCAGACGCTGAGATGGCTGAAACCACGGTCTTGCGTGTGAAGGCCTTGCAGGCAGAAGATCAAGGCCAGCCCCGGGTAGAAGCTCGGATAGGCAGAGCTGAGGGCCGCCATAGTCCCTGCCGTTCGGCATAATCCTGTAACCTATCAGGCGCCCATCCCAGCCACTGGGGTGCATCAATTCTCTGGTTTAAACTAGCCCATGACACCTCCTCAAACCACGTCCTTTCTTCACAGAGAGTCTCAAGCCTGAGCTTCGACAGGTATTTGTGTGATACTGTGTTCTTCTCTCTCTTGAGCGTGGGCTCCCTGAAGTGAGACCCTGTCCATGGCTCTCACGCTGCCTCCCTTGCACCCAGCACCATGTCTCGGGCACAGTGGGTATCAGTAGCTATGGGAAGGAGTCTATATCCCTGAGGCTTTGGGACTAGACAGACTCTATCCACCTTTGCACCTAGCCATCATTTCACTACACAGAGTCCATGGCGAGGGTTGGTCTGAACCACAGCCCCTGTGAGGCCCCAGAATTCATGTGGGGGCCGGAGGCCCTTCAGAGCCATGTGCGGTCCTCTGGGAAGCCCAGTGCTGGAACCAAGGCCCGGGAAGCGGTGTCTGCTGCTGTTCTGGAGAGCAGACCCTTGGGAGTGAGACTTCGCGGGTGGAGAAAGCCTGATTTTCTGCGTGGAAAGTCCCAGAGGTAAACTTGGGGCGGACTGCTTTCCCCCCGAGCAACTTCAGGCACTTCTCTCACTGCCGGCAAGGGCTGCAGGGGCGGCAGAAGGGTGCTGGACACGAGCGTTCTCCCAGCGCCGCACTCAGCACCTCCCGTGCCTCGTCAGCCGGAGCCCCCCAGTGCCTCCCAGGGTGCGCACCAGCATCCCCGCTACACGGTTGAGGAAACTGAGGGAGGAGAGCTGGAGGGCCTGTCCAAGGTCGCCAGGCTGGGAGGCAGCACACATCTCAGGAGCAGCCTGCCCCTGCCTTCTAGCATCTCCGCACCTCCCCCACGCCCCGAGGGGAAGGGAGGTGGAGGAGGGCGCGCTGCTGCGAAAGCCAGGGCCGATGAGCTCTCTCAGAAACCTGGGCGGTTTCAAGATAGGACCCGGGAGAACACGCCACAGTCAGGCCCCCCTCGAGGCTGCCCCCAAGGGCCCCTGAGGGTTGAGGGTGCTCCGTTGCTGGAGTAGTCAAAAGATAGTCTCCAGCGTCCCACCCCCGCCCCTCCCCAACATTCTCGCTGCCAAATGAAATCTGGCAGCTTCTGAAAATAGCTCAGCGCTGCAGCAGGCACCGTGCCTGCCCTTCAGCAGGCTGGCACACAGCTGGGGGTGGCCACTGTGGGAAGATGCTGGCACACGCGGGGCTGGGGGCCGGTGTCACACACAGCGCGCACTGGGTGGCACCGAGCTGGGGGCACGGGCGCCGGCCGTCCCTCTGCTCTTCTGACCTTCCCATGCCTGAAGCGGCCACGGTGGCGCTGGAGCCAGCCTGGCATGTGCACCAGACTGAGGCCCCTTCCCCAGCAGGGGTGAAATCACTAGTGGGTGTGACTGGCTGCCCTTGGGCCATTTCTGCCCACTCATCAAGACAAAGAGAAACCCAGGAACCAGGGCAAATGCCAAAATGGCGTTTGTTAACAGTACTGTCCTATGTGACGTGATCTAGGGTCTCCCAGCCAGTAAAGAGGTGAGGAGCCAGGAACTGGGCTGGGAGTCAGGCACTTGTCAGACCCAAGGCAGGGGCAGAGGGGGCTGGACAAGCCTGGGCTGGTAAGGAGCAACACGCTCTGCTTGACTCAGGCCAGGAGCAGGCTTTCAAAGCGTCACTCGGCAGCCCTCCACCACCTTGGGTCCGAGATTGGAGGATAAAAAGAGACCGCAGACGAACAGGGAGCCTCCTGGCCCTGCCCCCAGCCATCCGCTCTCATAGAAGCACCCAGGAGTCCACCGGGCAGGGTGGAGAATGAGCCACTGCGGAGAGGGGCATGCCTGCCTGGGATCCGTGAGCAGGTGGGGGCAGAGAAACTATTGGTTTTTGTCACAGTGACATTTTCCAAAGTAGAAAAGCGTTAAAAATACCTCCCACCCTCAACTGAGATGAGAGGCCCCTCTGGGCCAGGGCTAGTAACAGAGGGCTGGGCCTGGGGACTGTGGAGGAGGGGCTCCAAGGGCCCTGCAGGATGGGGTTGCAGCAAGACAGGGCTGGGCCACCCAGGGAGGCGGACGGGCTGACCTGGCCGCCCCGGGGGGACCAAGGAGGCTGAGCCTGAGAGGGGCAAGCAGCGGGAGAGAGGCCGGCCTCCGGGGAAGGCAAAGGCAGACAAACCCTCAAATGCCCCTTCTCCCTCCCTTGCTCTCTCACTCGGCATTCACAGACAGCAACCTTGTCCCTGGTCACCATGGCAACCAATGGCCCGCTGCCTTTCCCAAGGCCAGGCCCATCAGCCCACACCACAGGGGGTATCTTCACAGAAGGAGGGAAGCCCAGCCATAACCACTAGTGGCCTCCAAGTGTATGGCCACACCCCGGGCAGGACAGAGCCACAGCTCTCAGGCCACTCTGGACAAAGGCACTGCAGGCTCAGCAGGCAGCCCCCAGGCACTGCCTCTCTCGAAGGCCAGAGCCTGAACTCGGGCTCTGAAGGAGGCTTGGGGTCACAGTCCCCCATCCTGAAGTTGTAACAAATTAAAACACAACAAAATAATCCTTTTGTTTTAAAAAAAAAAATGGCCCTGGGAGCTCTGGGGCAGGGCCTCGGTCCCCGCAGCCCGTCCCTGCGCCTGCACCGGCCTCTCCGGCCGCCAGCTACTGGTTGTTGCAGCCCTGCGCGGCCACAGAGCCGCCTGCCTGCTTCCTCCTCCGCTTGTTGAGGAGCCGGTTGTTGGAGGCCTTCAGGTCCTTGATCTTCACCTGGTCATAGTCCACCCGCATGGTGGCCAGGGCGCTGGTCATCTCCTCCTGGGGGCAGATGTCAGGAGGTGGGGACCTCGAGAGCCATCCCCCTCCTGCCTGGACAGCCTCTTCATAGTGTCAGTGATGGCAATGGCCACCTTTGCGGCCCAAGTTACCCATTGTGTGCCCGGCACTGGCCTGCCCGTCTGCACCACGCAACCCTCCCACAGTCCTTTGTGGTAGGCACCGCGCTGATCCGCTAAGGCACAGCAGGTGCCTTAATGGACTCCGTGGGACCATACCAGGGCAACTAGGACAGGGACCTGGAGCGGTGTCACCTACTCAGAACCACAAGGCCTGCAGGGCACACTATATGACCGGGCACACGGGGCGCTGGAGCCTGAAGATTGTGGCCTGGGAATCTGGGGGCTCTGGGCTGCTGCCCCATAGGCTCAAGCCTGGCCTCTGCTGAGTCTAAAACCAGGCTGGACACCCTCCCGAGTATGGTAGATTATAAGACAGGTTCTAGCCAAAGCTCAGGGCCAAACGCCTGTCACTGAGCCCCTGGCCCAGACCCCCTTCACTGAGGGAGTGAGCCGGGAGCACCCCCCAGGGGAGGGGCAGGGCAGCTCGAAGCTCCACACCCACGGTGGGCCCCCTGGTGTGGTCACAGGTGCCCTGGGTGCCATGCACGGGACAGGGGCCGAAACCACAGACTCTGCCTCACCACCACCCTGGAGTCCCGTGTTCCAAACCCCTGGAACCTGCAGGGAAACTGAGGCTGAGTCCACCCACCTTAACATCGTCCCAGTGATCTCTGTCCTCCTGCAGCACTCGCGCCGTGTGCAGTGGGGTCTGTGGCACCACCATGGATTGCTGCGAGGAGCCCCAACCCACGGGTTAGAGCCTGCATGCCCCTGGGACTTCACTGGCCACCCCGCACCCCTCCCTCCGGTCTCCAAAGGGGAATCCAAGGCTCAGAGAGGCGAAGGAGCCTGACTGAGCCTAAGCAAGGCAAGGCGAGGTTGCAGGTGGGGCATGACCACACATCTGCGGCCCACGCCAAGGCCTCCTGAGCCCTCACCCCGCTGCCCAGCAGCCCTGCTTGCTGCCCTGCCCGCCACAGGCCCAGGAGGCGCTCACGTTGATCCAGGGATGGTTCATGAACTGTGCGATGGTCAGCCTCTCTGTGGGGTCCGTCTTCAGCAGCAGGCGGATCAGCTGCTTGGCTGGGGGGGAGGGGCGTGGTGAGGTGGTGGAGTTCCTGGGAGCTGGCCCCACACGCCGCAGGCTCTGCGCGCCCCCAAGCTCCTAACCCACAATAACAGCGAGCGAATGACTGTTTCTCCTCATGAGCCTGTCAGTGTCTGGGGTCATTTGTCAAGCAGCAATGAGTAACTGACAGGGCAGGTTTGTTTGCTGTCCCCACGGGGAAAATACAAACGAGGCACAGCAGTGAGAGGAAGTGTTGAGGAGGCCAATTTTGAGCCTATTTGACAGATGGAGAAACTGAAGTTCAAAAATCTCCAGCGACTCGCCTAGGGCCACACAGCTGGGATGTAGGGGGCGCCAGCGCCTACACACAGGTCAGCTTGACACCAAAGTGGCATCTCCCAGAATGAAGGCTAATGGGGTCCGGGGCAGAGTGGTCACTCACCGTCCTCGGAGACGTCCGACCACTCAGGGTTGGGGAAGCCATACTGGCCAAGGCGGATCCTCCTCTTCATCCCCGGGGAGATGGCCTGGCCCGTGTTGGAGTAGAATGGCGGGAAGCCGCACAGGCTGGGGGAGGGTGGAGGTCATTCGGCATAGGAGTGGGAGCTGTGCCTCAGTGGACCCTTTCCCTCCCCCAAGGTCCCGCCTGGGGAGATAGGCGACCAGGCACCGCCTCTGCCCGCTGCCCTCTGCCCCTGCCCCCAGGCTCTTTCCAGCCCCCTGCCCTTAAATGGGGAGAGCAGCCTGCGTGAGGAGTGCCCCGCTCGGTGCTCAGCAAGGGTAGGTGGCACTGAGGTGGGGGCCGGGTGCAGGAGGTAGAGGAGGTAGTACTCACAGGATGTACATGATGACGCCCAGGGACCACATGTCACATGACTTGTCATACTTCTGTGGACCCAGGACCTCAGGAGCTACCAGAACAGAGGGCACAGGGGTTTCTCAGCACCAAGGGTCTCGGAGCCCAGGCAGGAGCCTGAAGCCTGGGCAAGGTGGGGAGCAGGCACCCAGACTCCCGGAGGGGAGGGCAGAGCAGGCTGGTGTCTGGCACCTTCTGGGAAGGCAGCATGTGTGTGAAATTGGGGGAGGAAAAGCAGCTCCCAGAAAAAAATTAACCCGCACTGAGGCTGGGCTGTGAGGACAGTCTCCCAGCTCCTCTGGACCGGGCTCTGCCTTGGTGAGCGGGGGTGGGGGCTGGGGGAGAAGGTCAGTCGGGAGCTTGGCGAGGTCCTGTCATAGGTGAAAGCGCCTCAGCCACCAGCTGTCCTGTGTCCCTTGCCCCCTGAACAAACAGGGCAAGGAAGGACTGGGGGCAGGGCTCTGGGCTCCACTGTCATCCCGGCTACCATCCCACGGGGCCTTGGTCTTCCCATGAGGGCAATGAGATAGGTAGACCAGCAGGTTAAGTTAAAATACTCAAACTACGTCCTGAGAAACAGAGTGCCGTTTCCGTGGTCCCTGGGCTTCCTGCCCCTTCAGCAGCTCCCCTGGAGGGCTCGCCTCGGGGAGAGCCCTCGGTGAAGGGAGTCAGTACCCCACTCTTGGTGGGGCACTTTCAGCAGGGACTTTTCCAGATCTGCCCATTTAGGGGAGCGAGGAACTTCTTCCAGAAGCAAGAGTGTGCGCACACCCCAGGTCCCATCCATGCCTGGGCCCAAGGGACCCTTTCCCACAAGACAGGCGGCAGGTGCCCTGTGTCCCTCTCAGGCAGGAGGAAGGGCCTGCCCACTTTCCGAATATGAATCCCCAGAAGATAAGAACCGGAGAAGGAGAAAAACAACCGCAGCTGGGCTCCGTCCAGAGCTGGTGGCAGCCTTTTATCACGTATATATTTAGAGCTGCTGTGATGTCATTCAGCTCACAGGCCACAGCCAGAATTTTCCTGGATCTATTTTCAAAAGCAGAAGCTAAAGTTTGGGAGAATATTTTTGCAGCCTCCGGACGCCCCCCACCCCCATCCCTGCCTCAGTGCAGACAGAATCCCTCTCCCTCCTCACTGGGCTTTAACCCTTTGACTTCTGCAACCCACAGGCTGCCCCACAGCTCCATAGTGTTGGGTGGGGAGGTACAAAGCATGTTCCCAGTACTCACCCACATAATAGGGGGTGTAGCAGGGTGTCTGCAGGGCATTCTGGGTGGTCTCCTTGGCAAATCCAAAGTCGGTGAGCTTGAGCACTGCATCTTTCTCCTTGGACGTGTAGAGCAGGTTTTCAGGCTGGGCCAGGGAGAGGAAACATCGGTCTGGAGTGAGGCACCAGGCGGGGGCAGTGTCCCAAGGTGACCTTCAGCAGACTTCCTCCCTCTCTCACTCTAATTGATGCAGGAGGAACCAGTCCGCCTCCTGAAAAAGACTTGGGCCGTTGTCACCAACAACATGGGACAAATATAGAAAAGACCCAGATGGCTGGAAGGTAATACCCCCTTTCACAGAGTGGAAACTGAGGCAAGTGTTTAAAGTTGTAAAGAACCAAGTGCCACAGGAAGCCCAAGGACAGGAACTTCTGAGCCTGTGCTGGTGACGCTGCCATGTGGTGCTAAGTGGTGGTTCTGGGGCAAGGCACGTTGCTCGCAAGACAGAGCTGCCAAGCACAGGTCCCGTGCCCAGACCGCAGTGAGCCTGTGGGGCAGCCCCGCCTGAGGATGCTCAGAAGGAGGTCCTGCTGTTTAGGCCCCAGGAGCTGCCCAGGGACAGTTTTTCCCAGCAGCAGAGCACAGAGGGGACGGAGGGATGAGGGCACTGGGGAGGTCTTCATGGAGGAGGAGGCCCTGAGGCAGGTTTTTAATGAATGGGTAGGAGCCAGGCCCCCGGAGAAGAGCAGAGGGGCAGGGTGTTGGCCAAAGTTCCAGTGCGGAGCAACCTTGGATCGGGATAAAAACAGGGAAGCAGGTTTTGTCTACACAAGGGAACCTCCTCCGCTGAAGGTTTTCCTCCCCTTGGGGAAAAAAGAAGCCAGGGCCCAAACAAGGCCAGGGTTCCACAGGTGAGTGTGTCGCAGCTGCACGTGTATCCAGAACCCAAGGAGAACAGTGAGGTTGGCAGGACCCAGCCAGAGGAAGGCCCTGATGTGGCAGTTGGCCCCAGAGCTCCCCTCCCCGCCAGTCCCGGGAGGAAACAATCCTTAGGAGGCCACGCTCCTGGACTGGGCAGAGGGCCCAGGAGTTGCAGATTCCACTCCAGTAGTGGCTGGTACATGCGCGATAGGCAGGGCTGCCTCAGTTTGCATTTCACTGGGCTGCTCCTGAGGACCTCTAAGACCCCGTCCTGTCCTCCCCGCAGGAAACTGAGAGAGCCGAGCTCCAGCACCTCTGTGAAGCCCACCCACAGGAAGAGTGAGCAGGCCTAACCTATCGAAGCTAGAAGCTACGGCTGGTGCTTCCCAGAAGCCCCAGCAATGTCAGGCTGCGCCTGCCTGAGGCCCAGTCCATTACTGCTCACAAAATTCCTCGCTGAGTGAACAAATGAATGAAGGAGCCCCAGTGTGGCAACTTCATGGCCTTGGGCACGACACTTAATCTCTGAGTCTGGTGTTCTCATCTGTCAAATGGACGACGGCGCCTAGCTTCACAGGCTTAGCGGAGGGTTAAACGAATGCTTGCCGGGGCCTCCTGGCTTGCCGTAGGCACGCAGCTGGGCTTACGGCTACTGGCATGACGCTATTTGAAGGAATCGCGGAGACCCATCTGGCCAGAGCAGAATGAGTCCGCTGGAATGAGGGGAGAACAGGCGGAGAAGACCAGTCCGGGCCAGGAAGCCAAGGCCCTGACGTGACAGGGGCCCATCTAGTGGGTGCGGGGAGCCGCTGGGGGTTGTGGATCACACTTCCCTCCCCGGTCCCCCAGCCCGGGCCCTGGAGCCTCACCTTGACGTCTCGGTGGGCGATGTTCTGGCTGTGCAGGAACTGGATGGCGGTACCAATATCACGCATGATCTCTGCGGCTTCTGCAGACACAGAGGAGGGGGAGTGCAGCCCGGGAGGGGCAGTTGGCGGCCAGGCAGCCTGGGGACTCCCACCCTGTTTCCCCCGGGACAGCACAAGATGGCGGCAGCACCCTTGCAACCCAGGACCCCCATCCCCTATGCCTGCCCCACTCACCCTAAGTTCCTCTGGGGGTGCCCCCGCCCACCTAGACCTCTTCCCTCGGGCCTGGGCTGCCTCTCCCCAGCTCAGCTGCTGGTTGCTACCAGGAGCTTTGGGGCCTCTTCCCAAGGCCACGGAGAGCCCATCTCCAACAAGGCGCCCCAGACCCACGGAACCCCTTGGTGGAGGGACACTCTGTCTCACCCTCTCTTGTTCAGCTGGGGAGGCTGAGGGACAGAGAGGAGCAGGGCCTTGCCCACAACACACAGCAACTCAGTGGCGGCTACCTCAGTCCAGATCCCCGCTGGTCCAGCTGCGCACGTACCTCTCTCAGTGAAAGCCTGGTCGCCACGCTCCTGAATCCTGCTGAATAGCTCACCACCTTCCATGCTGTGAGAAAACGGGACTGTAAGCAGGGAGAGGGGGGCTCGGCATCAGCTCTTCCCCTGGGGAGCAGTCCCTGACAGCTTCTCTGTGCCCGAACAGCCTGGAGCATGGTGGCCTATCCGCTTGGTGGAACTGATCTCTTAGAACTAGGCAGGGTGGTGAGGCCAGACCCCCGCCACCCAGAGAGCCCTGGTATTTCCAGTGGCACTTTCCCCACCAGGCTGAGGCTCGGGCAGCCCCACCCCCACACAAGCCTCAGTTTCCCCCAGGTGAAGGATGTCAATTATCACCCTGACCACTGTTTTCTGAGGGCCTACTATGTGCTGTGGCCTGGGCAAATGCTTTGTGCGCACTGCCGTGTGGCCCTGGGCTGGTCCCTTCACCTCTCTGCGCCTCAGCTCCCTCCACTTTTGTAGCATGGGGATGACAGCACCAGCCTCACAGAGCTATGAAGGCCGAGTCAGCAATCCACAGGGAGCACTTGGAATGGAGTCAAGGGGAGGACGAGGGCCACAGTAAGGTCTTCCTCCACATTTTACATGGGTGCTGGAGAGACTCAGAGAGGCTAACGGCTGCCTGAGGTCACACAGCTAGTGCAGGGCAGAGCCTGGATCTCAGTCCCAAATCTGATTCAAGAGCTACTAACCTGTCAGATAAAGTGGACCCCAAAGGCAGACGGAGAGATTCTGGAGGCCCAGACGGGGCCCCCAGATCTGAGGGAGGCTAGGGCTCAGCCACAGTGTTAGTGGGAGGAGCCATGGGTGGCAGAGGCCACGGCCTGGGCTGCCGGTTCTGGGCCCTGGTCACCTAGCATCTGATGGGACCATGAGTGCGCACACCCGGGAGGAAGGAGAAGGCTGAGGGGACTGAGTACATCCGCCTTCCCCGCACCTCCTCCACCACTTTCAGGCTCGGCAGCCTTCTCTGGCGGCACGTCCAGTCCCCCTCCCAGAGTGGAGATCGCCCCAGGGGGGCCATCTCCCAGCCAGGTTCCTGCCGCCCTGGGCATGGCCCCGGGCCCAGGGCAGGGCATGCAGTTGCCCCTCCGCTGCTCCTCAGGGGCTGGGGCCTCCTGGGCTGCTCTCCAGAGACAGAGCCCTGGAGGAACGGCAGGAGCCCGGGGACCATGGGGGCACTGACGAGGCGCGGGGGTGGCGTACCACTCCATGACGATGAGCAGGCAGCGCTTGCCGTGGTGCATGTTCTCATAGACGTCAAGGATGCGCACGATGTGCGGGCCGCCCGAGGCCTGCCAGTGGTGCTCCACCTCCTGCCGGGCCTTGGGACTGTCGTACAGGAGCTGCGGGCGGTGGGGCGCAGGAGGTCAGGCTCCCAGCACTTCTGAGCTAGTGCCCTTGCCCTCACTTTGCAGAGGAGGACTCGAAGCCTCAGAGACACCTGGGACCTGCCCAAGGCCACCCAGCTTATGAAGGACAAAATGAGCACTGGAATCCAGGCTTCCCTGACCTGTGGTCCAATGAGCCCCTGCGTTGACTGAAGGCCAGCCTCAAGCGGCCTGGCCGGTGGCTCAGGAAGGCCCCAGGAGGGGCTGACAGCTGGGAAGGCTTCAGAGGCCAGAGAAGCCCCTGCCTCCCTTCCTGGGCAGCAAGTGAAGAGGAAAGTGAATGGATTTTCAAGTCAAATCACACAACAGCCGTGGGACCCCAGGCCAGGGGTCACACATCCCTCAAGTCTCATTTTTACAGTGGGATGGCGCAAGGACTGAGGACCCAGAAATGGACTCTGGGGGCAGAGAGGACCCCGTTTGGGGAGGTCACACCCCGGTGGGGTGGAGTTTGGGTTTGGGGCTACATTTCTCCAGTGACTCAATGCAACCTCAGGCCAACATTCACAGTCCCAAGCCACAGCCCACACCTCTGTAAAATGGAATAATAACAGGGCCATCCCCATGGGATGCATGATGGCAAGGCAGGAAGTGGGAGGGCAGCACCAGATTCTTGCTCAGGCGGCCTCAGCCCTGGGCTCTGGCCGCCAAGCGTAGGGCCAATCACCGGAAATAAGCAAGGCCCTGCTGCGGTCCCGCTCAGAGGCGCGGGGTGAGGAGAAGGAGTCAGCCTGCAGGGGCAGGTGGCCCAGAGTGGGGAGAGGAGTGACCCGCCGTCCCCTGGCAAGGCTGCTCACCAGAGGCCCAGCCACACTTGTTTGCTAGCGGAGCAGGGCTGAGGATTCGGATCAGCCGCCTTGCTCCTCTCCCGCTGTGCCCTTCACTCCCCACCCCCTCCCCCCCCTCCAAGGTGTGCAGGGCTTGCCTTCCTTTCCCACCTTATTCCTGCTTCCTCTGGCCCCAAACACTTCTGGTTCTGGCCAGAAGGATGAACTTGCTGGTCCCAAACGGGCTGCCCCCTCCCAAGTCCATCAGTCCAGCCTGAACCTCCCTCCAGGCTAGAAGCAGCATGAGGGCGGAGGCAGGTCAGGTGAAGCTGGGGGTCCCTGGCTGGGGCCTGGCAGGAAACACCAGGCTCCTGAGCAAGGCGGTGGGAGGATGGGCTACGGTGGGACGGAGCTGGGCTCCACAGTGGGCCTGCGCCCGGTGCGGCGCGGCACTGAGGTAGAGGACGGTGGCGGTGGACGGAGGTGGAGGAAGGTGGGGCTGCCCTGAGCTGGAGCTTCTCACCGCCTCCCATCCCCACTCAGTCCATATTTAGGGACTCATTTCCCACACAAATTAAAATAGTCCTTCTCTGAGTGCCAAGGCCCTGAGAACGGGCACAGGAGCCAGGAGGGGCTGCCCCTAGAAAACACAGTAAATGCCACCACTGGCCTCTCTGCAGGCCCAGCCACCAAGGAGTCTCCGGGGCTGTCACACATGATCCCTATGGCAGACTTTGAGTGTGGTCCCAAATCTCCAAGAGCTGCAGTTTCCTCATCTTTCTTCCCCATAGCTAGAGCTTCCTTCTCTTCCAGGGACCCCCCACAATGTCACCTCCTCCCAGAAGCCCTTCCTGCCTGCCCTGTCTAAAGAGGGCCTTAAGGGTCCCTCGGTTTCTCCCCACCCTCTACTCTTCTTCCTTTACATACGTGCCTTGCTTATTGAGGTCTATTTTACATACAGGAAAATGCACAAATTTCCAGCGTCCGTCTGAATGAGTTTGACAGATGCACACACCCTGGAACCCACACCCCAAGGACACAGAAAACGCTTCCAACTCTCTGGAAAGCCCCCTCTCCCTCCGCTGCCCTCTTGGGTAGCACTGGCTCACAACCTACAATTAGCTTGTCCCTTTTGATAACCCTAATCACACACACACACAGGCTGCACTTTCAACTGCCTGGCTCTGCTCTGAGCCCTTTATAAATATTAGGAGGAAGGACCTTCATCATCCCTATTCTTTAGCTGAGAAATTGAGGCACAGAGAGAAGTCGTCACCGGTCCCAGATCACGCGGCTGTTTCCCCAGCCAGGAGGCCACCATGCTGGCTCCCTCCTCACACTGTGGCCCCGAAGGGCAGGGCCAGTCAGCCTGGTTACTTCTGGGTCCCAGTACTGGGGTACAGGGCTGGACACAGAACACTGGCTCAGATAATATTTATAGATTCAATGACCAAATCTATAAAGGGCGCATTGAGGACCATACACCTTCATAATGCGTCATGAGGACAGGGTAAGGTTAAACTGAGGAGGACACAGGAAGGTTCAACCAAGGAGAGACATGACAAGCGGGCCAAGCCTGCTCCCCACTGTACCTCCCCCACCCTCTCTGGTGAGCCAGACATTACCTCCCCTTCTCAGGGCCCGTCCTGGCTGCCCCAGCCCACAAGGGCAACGCTGCAAGTTGGCTTCTGCCATCCACGAACACGAGTCCACGCTATCCTTCACGGACGGTCTCCCAGCCAGAGCCCCAGCTCCCCAGGCACGGGGCTGAGCACAGGGCTGGGGGACAGAGGCCGAGGTTCTGCTCCTGTTCGCGGCATGACCTTGGGTCAGTCCTTTGCTCCTCCGGGCCTCTGGTTCCCCAGTGTGAAGGCACAGGGCTTGGGCTAGGTTGGAGGGAGGGTGACAACAAAGGGGACCGCTGCAAAGTGTCCTCTGTAGCCCAGTCCCACATCCCTGCCCCCATGGAGTAGCCTCTGGGTCTCCACAGACCCCGTGTCCAGGTGCTTGAACCCAAAGGGGGCCAACCGACATCTTGGTCCCCAGTCACAGCTTGGAAGAAAAGACAGGTGGCTTTCTGCCAACCCAACAGACCGCGCCCTCCTTTCACTCCCATCCTACCTCCCCTGGGCTTCCCCAGGGGTCCACCGAGCTGGAGGGTCTGCGGCAGCTCCTGGGCAGCTCCCCGGCTCCTGCGAGCACCCACCGGGAGCCCCGACACACATAAGAGGGCGGGGCCCCAGCTTCCTCCTGAGGGAGGGGCTCCCAGCTGCGCGAGGAATGGGCCCCAGTAAAGCGAGCCGAGTAGGAACGGTGAGAGGACGTTTCCTTGAACGAAGGGCCCTGCTCTAGCCTTACACTCTGATCGAGTGGACTGTCCTTTGCCAAACTCTCTTACCTGTCCCCAGAGCCTGTAGCCAAATGGCTGAGACTCCCAGCAGCCCCACCGGACCATGGACCCCAGCAAAGGTTGAGGGCAGCGGGGCCCACATCCCTCAGCATCGCCAGGTGGAACAGGGGTCTCAGAACTGGCCAGGCCTCCTCAGGACCTCCCGCAGGGCCCCCCCCCCACCCAAGGACGGCGGTTATTGTGGGTGGGGGAGTCCTTGAGTCCCCGAGCTGGGCAAACAACAGCAGTATTTGACTATCTGGAAAACAAGTGCAGTTTACTAGACACTCTCCTCCTATTTCATGGGAATGAATACTGGGTGCCACCCTATGAGGCAAGCAGGGTGGGAACCATTGGCCCCAATTTACAGACTGAGGAGAGAGGCTCAGGAGGATGAAGTCATTGCCCTGGGGTCACCGGGCTGGAGGGTGGCAGGGCTAGAAGGATCCAGACAGCCCCTCCCTGAGGGGAAATGCCAGGAGGGAGTGGCCAGAGTTGAAGAGGCACTGGCCAAAACTGCAGCTGGCAAGACTCGGGAAACTAGTTCTGAAATAAATGTGCGCACAGGTGCACGGGTGTGTGAGCAAGTAGGGGGCGTGGGGGGCGGGGCGTGCATGCAGGTGTAAGGGGGGTACTCGGGGACACGCGTGCATGCAGGTGTAAGGGGGGTGCACGGGCGTGTACGGGGTAGGGAACACGGGGCATGTGTGCGCGTATGTGGACCACGGGTACCCATGTGTGTCTCCAGCCTCTGCAATGGTGACTTTGAACCACAGAGAGGGGGGCCCTTCCATCCGTCCATTTATTCATCCAATATTTGCTACTTCTCTAGCATGCCTAACAGAGAACTGTGCACAGAGATGCACCCAAGAAAGACTGAGGGTCTTGCAACTCAACCCGTGACAGCCTTGCCCAAGCCGGTGACCAAGCGCAGACCTCTGCCCAGACCTCCCCTCACACTGAGGCCCCATCTCCACTGCGTTGCCCAGGGCTACGAAAGCATCCGCCTGCCTTCCTAGAGGACCAGCACCGGGCTGTCTGCAGCGGCTCTGGAAAGACACAGCCTTGAGACCAGCCCTCAGCAGCCTTCTCCAGCTGCCTCCCCGCCCAGAAAGGACCACCAACCAGGCCCACAAGCCCACTTCTGTACCCAGAGACCACAGCTCACTCAGGGCTGGGCTCTTCTCAGGTAAAAGTGCCCACAGTATCTCCACCTGTCTCACAGGAAGCCCCAAGGCTACCAGCCTGGACAAGCAGCTGCCCCCCGCCCCCAACGCCCACACTCCCAGCCATTCGACCAGCAGCCCAGGCACAGCCACTCTGTGGCCTCTGCCGGAACACCCACTCCTTCCGGGGGAAGAGAGCCGGGCTACAATCTCTCCCATCAGTGAGGCACTGGCAAATTAAGAACTACAAACACTGGGTTTCAGGACAACCCGCAGCCTACCACAAAGGGAACCTTCTGGAGGCCAGAGACCCAGCTCCTCTAACTGCCCCATGGGCCACCGCGAGTCCTCCTAGTTCCCCTGCGGGGCTCACGGGCAGCGGGGCTTCAGGGGTTTCTAATCCCACGGCACGACAGAAGCCAAATACAACCAAAAACCTCAGATTCTCTTTAGAATGAAAAGAAAGATAAAATGTACCAGGAACCCACATCAGTTCATAACTGTAATCAAGCACCCGTTTTCATTCCGACCTTCCCTGCCATCCTGGCAAAGAAGGAAGCCAGGCAGGCTCTGCGGCAGGGGGAGAAGCGCGCGCCCCGATTCGCCGACCCTCCTCGAGGCCCACTCTTCGGGGCGCTGATCGTTAGCTGTTTCATGCGGGGAAAGGATGACCCCTGGGAACGTCTTCAACGATAGTTTCTCACAAGATGCAGAGTCAAAAGGACATGTCTACTCTGGACCCTCACCGGGACGGGGGCCCACATGGGGCACCGAGGCCCAGCAGCCGGGCACACCCGCGGGAGTGTGGGGAGAACATCGCCAGGCCCGGCGCTTCTTGGGAGACAAGCTTTGCTCTGGGCCAGAGAAGGCAGAGAGAAAGGCAGGAGGGGCTGGGCTGTCCCCGGACCCCCTCCCCTCCCGCCCTGGGGGTCTTCCCCGCGCCTCCCCAAGGGCAGACACTGCCGTGAGGGGGTCAAGGCCAGTCACTCAGACGTCATCAGAACTCAACAGAGTATTCGAGAAAAATGGGGCTTTTTCAACTCATATTTTTTTTTCAATGCGGGGAACCTCTGTTCTCTCCAGAGGGAGGCGAGGGATAAGAAAAGCACGTTGAACCTACCACATTCCCTCCCTGACCAGCGTTTTCAACTCAGCCCCATCAGCGGGCCCTGCCGGCTCCCAGGGCTGCGGGCATTGGGGATTATCTTCCCGTGGGGGTGTAGCTCTGATTTTTTTGAGACACCGCTGGACTAGGGGGTTCATTTTACAGCCAGCTCCTAAGTGCACCCCTGCCTTGAGCTCTCAGTGCCGGTGCGGGCAAGGAGCACACTGCCCCGCGGGCCCCTCGCCGGCCAGTGCGACCCTTGCTGGCTGCTTTGCTCACTCAGAGCAGAGCTTTGGCTCCATGATGGGGCAGTGCAGCCTGCCCTGGAGTTCAGTGTTCAGAAGCGGGACCGCCCATCTTAAAGTCTCAGCGTCTTCCTTACAAGGCCCGTCACGCCCCCCACCCCCACCCCGCACCCAGGACACCAGGGCTATTTGGAGAACTGCCTGCCACCATCAAATTGAACTTTCCAGCCCCAGTTCCACATTAGAGCCCCGGTGTGTGCCACCATTCTCTCACGCGCTCATCTTCCCAGCTTTCCCAGCCCCTCACAGGGGCAAACGGAACCGAGTTCGCAGCTCGGGATTAACTGGCCTCACGCCAGAGGCTGTGACCATGTCCTCTCCTCCTCAGCGGCTCGCTCACTGGGTACCACTGACCCCAAATGCCCAGCCCAGCTGGATGCTCACCCCTCCGGTCAGTGTGGCTGCCTCTCCCTGGTGCTCCGCCAGTGCTGTCGGCCACAGCGCGTGGTCGCAGACACCACCTCGTTCAGGGCTCACCATGTCCTGGGCGGTGCAGCCTCATCCGTTCACCTACGGGGAGGCCGTGACTCTGAGGCAGTGGGCTGCGTGCCCGGAGTCACGGGGCTGGGCAGTGGGGTCAAGGCCGGAGCCTGACCTGCTGGCCTCTGGCGGAGGGAACCACGTGGACAGCGCTGTGCTCCTTCCCCACGCCAGCTTGGCCCCACGCCCCGGCTCCGCCTCTGGGGAATGACAGCGGCTTCCAGAGCCCCTGCCGGGGACCAGCGTGTCACGCCCTTTGCTCCCCCCTTCTACAGCCACACCATGAACCATGAACCATCATTTTCAGCTGAGGAGACGGCGGCACAGGGAGGCTTTGGCTTCCCTGGGTCGCACGGCCCACACAGGCCACCTCCAAGTCCAGGAGTCCTTTGGGAACCAGGACTCAACCCTCAGGACCGGGAGGCCTGCCCGTCTCACAGACCCCTTCCGGATTCCTGCAAACACCTACTGGCCTGTGGTGGCAGGAGAGGCGGGGAACGGGCGGCAGGCCCAGAGCTGGGCACCTGCTGCCGCAGGAGCTCTGTCCTCAAGGATTTGCGGTCTATGGATGAGTTAGTTACTGACAACTAGGATGCTTGACGGGGACACAGAGCCTAGGGACTTAGTCGGGCTTCTTTTTGTACAGAGCCAGAACCTAGCAGAGCAGGGAAGATGGGGAACCTAGCCAAGGCCTGAGTACCTGGTGGGGGAGGCAGGGGGCAACTGGCAGGCCAGGAGCCTCCCTGACCTCCTCCCACCACAGTCCTGGGACGGGAGGGCGGGCCTGAGGCTTCAAACTGCTGTCTTCCCGGGAAACTCTGCCAATTGCAGGGCCAACATGCATTTTGAAATTGTCAAGCCTCAGGAACATAAGACTCCTTCAACTTGCTAACTTTCGGTGGCCTCAGTGTATCTGCTGCCCACCAGCTGCAGAAAACCTGGAAACAAAGGCAGGAGTGCCAGGTCTGGGGAGGGGTGGGTGAGGGTGAGGGAGGGGAAGAAGGCTTCCAGAATGAAGGAGTTGAGCTGTGCTCCCAGGCGGCGGGGGTTGGGGGCGGGACAGTGGGAACAAGAGAGCTACTGGGGCAGGCGGTGGGGGCAGAGGAGGGTCCCAGGGTCCCAGGCCAGGGGCCATGCATTGGAAGGACCAGCTGTGGCCACGGGCTCCGGGTCAGACAGACTTGGATGTCAGATACAGAGGTCAGTGCCATCCTCCACTTACCTGTGGCTTCCGTCAGGCCATTCGGCCTCTAAGCCTCACTTGGCCCAATCTACAAAATGGGGACAGAGACAGTACTCATGCTCCCGGGTGACCAGAGGACGGAATGTGAGCACGCAGAAGGCTCATATTATTAGCACACGCCAAGTGCATGCTGAGTGGAAAAGGGCCCGAGGTTTGCTGGGCTCCAGGCTCCCTCGGGTCTCCCCTGACGAGGTCCGTGCCCTTCACGCCCCCTGGTTCCCCAGAACCCGGAGAAGTCCAGGAGCAGCCTCCAGGACCCACTCAGATCCAGCAGGTCCCAGGAAATGGCCTCAGACCCTGAGAGGGGCAGGACTGGACTGTGCTTTGCAAAAGTGGGTCAAGAATCAAGAGTCGAAGGCGGAGGCATAGGCACACAGGGCTCGCCTCTTCGCACAACCACAACAAAATTACAACTGAAACATAGAACCACCATCACTCAAAACCAACAGAAATCAAGTTGAATGGAAATCTGACAACTACAGAATTAAAGAAACCACATCCGTCCAGACTGGTAGGAGGAGCACAGACACGGAACGGGTTGGTCGCTCACCCACGTGTGGTAGATAAAAATTTGGGAGGGATCTCTCTGGAGCAAGCAGTCCCAGCCCCACACCAGGTCCCCCAGCCCAGGGTTCCAGTGCCAGGAAGATAAGTCCCCACAATTTCTGGCTGAAAAAAACAGTGGAGACTGAGTAGGTGGAAGAAACTGCTAAAGCCCCAAGCAGCTCTCTTAAAGAACCCACACACGGACTCACCTACTCAGACTCACTCCCTCTGGGCTCTGGCGTTGGGGTGGCGGCTTGAAGGACACCAGTGGCATGCAGGGGGAGGCTGAGGTGTCTGGCATCAAGGTGAGTAGAGACCATTGTCCCTTTTTGGGGCCCTCCCCCACAGATCCGGCAGACTGGTACCTTATCTAAGATTCCATCAGCCTGGCTAACACTGTTTGACCCACCTTGGAGATTCCCAGAGACTCCACCCCACCCCACTTATGGGCCCATCCAAGCTGCTTTTTCACAGGAATGGTTGGTCTTGGTTCACGCTTCACAACTTCCTAAATCCTCTCAAACAAGCAGCAGCTGGCCTCAGTGAGCCGCAGTCCCAGAACTAGCAGCCTAGATTCACAGCTTGGCTACACCTGGAAATCTCCAAGCCCAGCACAAGCGGCAGCCATCTCAGATTGCTTTATAGCTCAGGCAGGGCGGCCCAGGAAAAACACAGGTGGGGGATGACATTGCCCTGCACCACCCGGGAAATCCCAGGATCAACGCACCCAGTGGGCAGCTACCGTGTCAGAGCACCGCCACCCTGCCTCCGCACAGCTGGCCCTCCACGAAAGGCGGAGTGTGGTGGTCAGTGGTCCCAGGCAGTCCTTGCAGCTGACTGGCCTGGGTAAATCCCTCTCAATGATCTGCCAGCAGCAACCAAGGCTCAGCTACAAGAGGAGGGTGTACTCAGTCCACATGAAGGCTTCATCTCGAGTCCCGAGCTTGGGAGATAGGACAGTCTGTGCCACTGGACCCTACAGGACACCTATTACATTAGGCCACACTACCAGGACATGGAGTCACAACAACTCTAACTAATACACAGAAACAAACACAGGGAGACTGCCAAAATGAGGAGACAAAGAAACATGGTCCAAACAAAAGAAGAGATCCAAACTCCAGACAAAGAGCTAAACGAAATGGAGGTAAGCAATCTATCAGATGCAGAGTTCAAAACACTGGTTCTAAGGAGCTCAAGGAACTTAGTGAGGACCCCAGCAGCATAAAAAAGATCCAGTCAGAAGTGAAGGATACATTAAATTGAAATAAAGAGCAATTTACAAGGAAGCAACAATAGAGAATCAAGTCAATCATTCTCAATGATTGGAACATAAGTAAGCAAAAGCCAACCAATCAAAACAAGAAGAAAAGAGACTCCAAATAAATGAGGATGGTGTAAGCATCCTGTGGAACAACTTTAAGCATTCCAACATTCACAACCTAGGGATGCCAGAGAGGAAGAGAAAGAGCAAGAAATCGGAAAGCTATTTGAAAAAAAGTTATGAAAGAAAACTTCCCTAACTTAGTAAAGAAAATAGACATGCAAGTCCAGGAAGCTCAGACAATCCCAATTATGATGAACACAAAGAGGTCCACTCCAAGACACATCATAGCTGAAATGCCAAAGGTTAAAGATAAAGAGATGGCAGGTGGGAGGGGGAGAATGGGTGAGAGGTGAGGGGATTAAGAAGTACAAATAGGTAGTTACAGAACAGCCATGGAATGTACAGTATAGGAAAGGGAGTAGCCAAAGAACTTACACACATGACCTATGGACATGAACAAGGGTGGGAGGGCTGCCTGAGGGAGTCGGGGGGGGCGCTGGGTGGAGGGGGGCAAAGGGGGAAAAATCACAACAACTCTAATAGCATAATCAATAAAATATAATTAAAAAGAGAATCAAGAGTCTACTGATCCTGTTTTGCTGTGAAAGGCTCTGTGAGGCGGGGCGGACCCCCAGGGTGGCAAGAGGGTAGCAGGCCGACCTCAGGGGAGGGGCCCTGGCGGGGCGAGTGAGACTGAGAGCCGGGGCCCCAAGCCGGGGGCTCGCCCAGCTGTCAGCTCTGGCAGACCCGAGGGGGGGCACATCCCCACGCCCTCAGGGGGCAGTCGCCTTTGTAGCCCTAGCTCCTCCATGCGTCCTTTTGAACAATGTCCCCTTACGCAGAGTGTGCAGCGAAACTCCCTGAGCCCCAGCCCCAACCTGTGAAATGGCCATGCTCTTCCTCACACAGGCAGTTCCGGCATCTCGCAGGCATCTGCCCTCTGGGTGGGGAAGGAGGCCCCTCTCCCGGGGATCACCCACCCAGCAAGCGGCAGGATCCGAACTCCCTCTGCCACCCCGGTACCCGATCCTGGCCTTCCGCCCACAGCCTTTCCAGAGGGGGCTGTGGAGGGGCCACACCAGCGCCTTGTGACCACTGCACGCATACTCAGAGGGTCCAGGGTTGTTACCCTCCTTTAACTTCTTAGAAGAAAGGATTTTTCTGTCAAAATCGGCTTCACAATCAGTGAAACATTGCTGTGGTTCTATTTCTTCTATGACAGTATAAAAATAGGACGTTTCATCATAATACTGGGGATTTTTAGCAAGCACAAGTGTTTCATTCAAATCTCAGAAATAATGGGCCTTCAACGGTCGCTCCTCATGAGGAGACACAACCTTGGCCACAGAATCTGTATCTCGACGGGCTGGTTGGGCCACAGCGATGCCTGCAGAGCCGGTGCAGGGCTGCTGAGGGCAGCGGCCACCTTCCCTGCGCAGGGGGTGACAGAAGTGCCGCCACACCCGGCTGAGGCACCCTGCAGCCCATGCCTCTGCCCCACTCTGGAGAGAGGGCACCCAACACCCTCTTGCTCTCAGAAGAATGACAGCCGATCTCTTCCATCTGGAGGAGATGTCACAAAGGTGACAAAGGAGCAAGAAGTGGGACCCTGGGGGGAGGGCCCGGACAACGCCCAGAGGCGGTGCAATGACCTCAGGGAGCCTCCTGACTCCACCGCCCAGGCCTGCTCTGCCCGAAGCCAACGTCAGGCCTGCTTGCCAGCCCTCCCTCTTGCGTTGGCTTCATCCCTGTCCCTGCAGCTCCCCACACAGGCCTAGCTGAGCACGGGCAGCCCTCGCCCGCTCAGGCTCCTCCAGTCGGACGCCTGGCCCCTGGCTTCCGGCCTCCCTCGGCCTGGCCCCTCTCTCTCCTCCTCCCGTCGGCCACAGGACTCCCGGCTCCCACGCAGCACGTGCCTGGGAAACCTGCCTCACCTCTCTGATCACATGGTACCGCAGACGTGAGGGAAGAGAAGCAGGGGAGAGGGCCCGGCCCTGCAGGAGACCAGGGCGGTGGCCTCGCAGCACGGAGGACACTCCTGCCGCGGGAATGGGCTGCCGCGACCGCCCCGCTCTGTCAGGCCCTCCTAGGGCAGAGGCGCACCCTGGGACAGGCCCGGCCTGACGCAGGATTTCACTGGGCCGTGGAGTCCACTGGACAGGGGTCTTCAACCAGCGTCATAACGCCAGAGCCCCTGTCCCTAGCAGAGCACAGACCCTGCGGGTAGCGTCACTGTGGCTGGCTGTTCCCTTGGGAACCCCTTTTGTTAGCTGGCTCAGAAGAGGCATCCTGGGGGGCCCTCCAGCCAGTCTCTGCTGCCCACCTGCTTACAAGAGCAGCTCCAGCAGGGGACAAGGGGGGACACAGCACCGGCCCGCTTCCTGGGACTGCCCACCTCACTGCCCACCAAAGGGGGCCCTGCCAAGCAAAGCACCCAGCCCCCGTCTTACTGGTGGTCAGACTGTGACGTGGGAGAGGCCCTGCTCCTGATCCCCAGCGGAGCCCCCCACATAGGGAGGGACAGCTCAGGGCCATGGCAGCCCAGCCTGGGCATGTCCCTGCTCTGTGACACCCTGAGTGAGTTACTTTGCCTCTAAAAACCTCAGTCTCTGCCTCCATGGCATAGGGGTGACAACACCCCATTCTTAATTCTGCTGCACTTGTTGTTGCCTGTGGGAAGAACCCGAGGGAGAGATGAACGCCCTTGTCCCCAGTCCCCCAGCCACACGCTGCTGCCTGCTAGAGACCACGCAGAGCCACACCAGTGCCTCTGCCACCTCTGGAGAAAGGACTTGTTTTTGCTGGGGCAACATCGACAGGGAAGGCTATAGTCCCGCATGCAGGCTGCACCCTTAGAAGTGCCCTGGCCCTTCGTGCCTCTAAAAATAGCCTCTGAGCGTCCCTGAGGTGAGGGGTCAGGTGCAGGGAGCACGCTGGAGCTGGGGCGCTCCTGCCAGGGAGTGTGCGGACAGAGCGCAGACAGCTGTGCCCTCTGAGGGACCGGCAGGGGGACCCTCACATCGCAAGCCCTCCCAGCCCCTCCACAGGTCCTTCCGCGGGCTCCGGGGCTCTGGCTCAGGCCCCAGGCCAAAGCCTCACTGAACCATAAGAAGGGGACCTGCAGCAGAGGCCGCCGCCAAGGCCGCCTTCCCACACTCCACGGGGATGCCTCCGGTTACAATCTTGGCTCAAAGGCTCCTGACGCTGCTGCTCCAGCTGCCAAGGCCACCAGCACCTGGTCAAGGCCAGCAGCAGGAAGGGACATTGTTGAGTGGCATGGGCACGGCCAGGGGCTCCTCCTTCCTGTCCTGCCCCCCCCCCCATGACTAGGGTGAATCCCCGGGATCAGACCAACCCCCGTCTGTCCTCTGCCTGCCCTCAGCCCATAGGCTGCAGAGAAAGGTCCGGCCAAGCCTGAAACTGTGAGACAGACAGAGAGTGGCAAGGCCTACGCAGGACACTGAGCCGCAGCCAGAGAAACAGAGCTGAGAAAGAAGAAAGGAGAGGGGCAAGGAGGCAGAGAAGGCAGGCGGCACCACAAAGGAAAAGCAGAAAGGACAAAGCCCGTGTCTGAAGATAAAGGAAACCTTCACACCAAACCTGCCAGAAACCCCCAGTCAGTATTCTCAGCGTCTCGGCCTGCCCGGCACTGGAAACGCCCCCCTGAGGTCCCTGGTCCCTGCAGACAGCTGCCTCCTGCCCCTGCTCATAGCGATGCCCCCTGGTTCCCACATGGCAGAGGTTTAGTCACAATTACACAGGCCCTGATCCACTCGGGTCCAAAGGGGCAGGAGGGCAGGGAGCCCAGGACCCAGAGCTCCTGCCACGCCACCCCTTCCCACCCTCCAGGGCTGGCTTCCCCAGGAGCGGGCTGCCTGCCAGTGGGTCCTCATAAAGGCCAATAATGTGCCGCCAAACGGACCTAGGCCACCCCAAATGGGTGCTCTGCCCTCTGAGAGCGTCTGCTGGCCTGTGCCGTCTCATGGCAGGAACGCAGGGACAGACAGCCGCCACCCCAGTGCCTCCATCCAGAAAGTGGGACCGCGTGACAGGAGTTAGGTGAGATAACACGTGTGTCGGGCATGGGGAGCAGGGCCTGCCAGACAGGATGCTCTGGAGAACTGTTAGCTGCTTATGAGACTCCTGGAATCCACTGCATCCAGGCCTAAGGCATGGAGGGCTGGCATCAGCTCCTGGTTAGGAGTCCCGGCAGACAGGGTCCTGCCAGGAGGTGGGCGAGCAGCTTCGAAACTGAAAGCGAGGCCAGCTGGGCAGGGCATGAAGCATCTGCCAAGGATGCACACCTGCTGAAAACGCCACTGTTCATATTTCTTAGGGTGCCCTCCCTGGGATCCTCATTTAAAAGGCCCGTTGCCAGCCCTGGCAGTTTAGCAGGCTCCGCTAGCGCGGAACGCCTGAGCACCTCAGACCTTCCCTGCCAGGAGGGGGTCCCCTGGGGAGCAGCTCAGGGCAGTGAAAACACTACAGGGGACTCCTGTGCCGGGCTGCCAGCGGCCCCTCCGCCTGCTTCCTGATATGTTGACTCAGAAACAAGTGGCCCTGCACAGGCTGATCTGACCGGTCTGGAGAGGTAGGTGAGGGGGTGGCAGCTGCCAAATGAGAAAGTCCCTGGCCTGCCTGGCAGCCCCACCCAGCCCCAAATCCAGCTCCACAGCACCAGCTCCAACAGGCCAGCCTCGCCCAGGAGGCTGCGCAGGAATCTCCTGGGCAGGTGGACCCCGCACGCCACATTCTTTGACGAAGACCAGCAGAGGAGGGCACAGGGAGCCCTGAGGGCCTCCAACACCTGCCAGCGGGGGGCCGGGGGGGCGCTCCCAGCCCCAGAGAGCAAAGAGCAGGGCCAAAAAGAAGATTCTACCTCTCCTCCCGTGCAACAAGCCCGTCCGCAGAGCCCTTTATTGCTTTTATTTACCTTAGTGCCATGGTTACTTTTGCCTGCGGGGAGGCTGAGGACCACAGGTGGGCAGGGCAGGAAGTCAGGAGGGGCGGGGATTCTGGCCTCTGTGGCAGTCAAATCCCCATCAGGTCACATGGTTTCTGACTACTAAATCCATGTCCCAATTTTCATGTCTGTGATTAGGATTGAGGGGCTGGGTCTTGAATGCGGTGTGGCGACTGATGGGAGACAGGCCGTCAGGGCAGTGCCCAGTGAGGAGTGACGCTGAGTAACCAGTCAGGCCTTGGGGGAGCACGAGCAAGAAGTCAGCAGGAGGCCATCCTCCAGCTCGGTGTGCAGCGTGGCAAGATAGCACTAGTTGCGGAAGCTGAACTGGGGAGGGAGCCCCTGAGTGTGCACAAGGCCAAGATGGGCCACGTCAGCGACCGGTCAGGGGCTGAGGGAAAGGGGAAGAGGCCCAGCTCCTGGGAAGGAGGGGCCTGTTCCTGTCGGGTCCCCACAGAAGACCAGCAGCTGCAGGGACAGCACCCACAGCTCTTCCTGTGTCATGAGTGCCTGCTGGGTTCCAGGCTTCATGCTAGGCACTATCTGCCATCTTGGGCAACAAGGCCAAGAGGATGGGCAGGGAGAGAGGCCAGGGCACTCGGCCTGGACCACCGAGAATGGCCGAGAGGGCCTGAACATGTGCAGGCTACAAGACGAAGACAGGCCAGCCTGGGAGACGGGGACACGGGTTTGGGGAGGCAGAGAGACACAGAGCCCAGGGGCCCCACCTCGGCTGACGTGGGCAGCTGGGTAGCGCGCTAGGCAGAGGCGGAGGAAGGACTGAGACCCATTTGTGGCCTGGCTGAGCTCCCTGGGCCAGGTCTGCCCATGTGCTGAGGTCCCCAGGCCCTGGCCCTCCTGGGCAGGGGACAGAAGGAAAATGTAAGCAGAAAAACATCACGTCCCTCCTCAAGGCTAGAACCACCCCTCGAAGTACAGGCGCGAGGTGCCTGAGGCTGTGCTAATAATCCCGCCTGGGAAGATGGAACAAGACTCGACCAAGCTGGGTAGGAAGTTCCAAGCTTGGTCCCTGAAACAGGGGTGTGAGGAGGCAAGAACAGGAAGGTGGGGTCCAAATCTCATCCATGTCCCACATGAGTGCCGACATAGGGCCAAGTCCTGAAGGTCCGAAGTCGGTAGGCCTAGCCAGGCTCGCCCGTAAAGCCTAAAGGGGCACAGCAGGGGAATGTGTTCTCAGCTGGCCCCAGGTCCCAGTCCAGGACAGAGACAGTATTGAGGCTCGACATCCGAGGAGAGATGCTCTGGAAATCGCCGCGGTCAGAGGTCCCCCTGAGTCACCTGTCAGACACAGCGTCTCCGGGGAAGAGCCTAGGCCCAGCCTGCTGAAGCCAGTGCTGCCTGGGCCCTCGGACTGCGGCCTCCCTCGCCGAGCCTGCCTCGCCCGCAGCACCCGGAGCAGCATGGTGGGGGGCGGCGGGGGGCGGCGCTCAGAGCCCAGCCCTGGCTCACGGGCCGAGCCTTGGTATTAAGAAGAGGTTCTCCGGCCTCAGGCAGCCCCTCTCCACCCAGACTGTGCCCTGACACTAACTCAGGTGACGGGACTAAGAAGGTGCTGAGGGAGAGGGTACAACGCTCCCTTTTCACCCCCTGAGACCCATCCCCCCTCAGAAGAGCCACCTTTTCCCTAAAGGACTCCAAGAACCACTTGCCCGGGGCTCCCAAGGGGCCCCAGCCCCACTCCACCGCTGGCTTCGTGGGCAAAAAGCTGTGTCTGCGACCCAGCCTCAGCAGCCCAGCCCCAAGCCTCCTCCAGACCCATTCTCCTGATCCCCTCCAGGGCCACCCTAGGGATACGACCCCTCCATCAGCCCTAGTGCCCCTGGGAAAGACACAAGGAGCTGAGCCCAGGTTTCTGCTCAGACCCTTGAGGACCTTGTGCCCTAAATAAGTCCTGTAGCCCCTCCAGGCCCGCATCGGGCTCTATACCAATGACTCTATACACATCATCTCATTCCAAGCTCGCCCCAGCCCCTGGCCTTCCCCTAAACAGAGGCAGAAGCCTGGTTTTAAGACTCGAGCACCTAATCCAAGGTCACGGAGCTGGCAAATGCAGGCCAGAAATTAGAGCTGGACTCCGAGCTCAGGCTCATAACTACAACATCTGGAAGATCCTTTGCTCTCCTTGCCACACTCTACCGATCCAGGTGGCTACTGGCACAAACTGCATATGACTGAAGTTCCAAAGTTCAAGGGATTCTGGATATGGGGTAGGGTCCTGGGCCCAGAATTAAGTGACTTAAGCCAGAGCTAGACGGCTGCTAGATCAGACACCCCTAAGACCCCGCAGATTCCATCTGTGTCAGCCAGGTCCTAGCCCCGCCTCCAGGGAGCCGGTGGTCAGCTGGCTGGCCCGCCCTCAGGCATGGAGCAGGGCTTTGCCCCTCTCAGCATGGGCCCATGACTCAGCTGGCACCCATCAGCAGCCTCCTGCCCACCAGCCACTTCCGGAAGGCGCCCACCACTCCAGCCCAGGCACGCAAGGGCCACAGGAGAAAGCAGCCCCACCCCAGGCTTTGGTGGTGACTGGGCCTCAGACAGGGAAACTCGGACCCATTCCAATCAGAATAGCTTTCCATGGAAAGAGGGTTCCCCTTGGGCGGGAACACAAAGGCCAGGCTAGGATCCCAGAGCCAGGAGCCACTCCTTCCCCGCTTCCTGGTACAGCAAGCTCCAGCTACACAGACTCCACCCATTGCTCCCTGGGGTTTCAGGAGCTTAGCTAAACCTCAGTTTCCCAGCCGTGAAGCACCGAGGACCAGGAGCCTGCTGCTACAGGGGAGTGTGAGGATGAAGCGTGATGCAGAACACAAGAAAGAAACATAGCAAGGGCCCTGGGCACACTCTGCACCCACAGGCCTCTGCCGTTGGACCCTCCAGGTCACCCAGGCGGCAGTGAGGGGGTCACTGACCTTCAGAGCACACTTCTGCCCCGTTAGCCTGTGGAAGCACTCCCGCACCTTGCCGTTCACACCCAGGCCCAGCACCTTCTTGGACAACTGGTAGTCATCGGTCACTGCGTGCTTCTTGGGCTCTGGCCGCCCCGCGAAGTCCAGAGAGCCCGCTGGGTCGGGTCCGGAGGGCGCACCTGCCCGGGGCAATGGGACCCCCTGTTCCTCTCCTGTCTCGCCATCCATGGCCCCCGCGGGGCGCTCAGAGGCGGCCCCAGCCTGGCGCCTGCAGGGCCACCTAGGGAAGAGGGGAAGAGTGAGTTCCGCCCAGACTCCTTCAACACACCCAGCCTTGGAGGCCCTGAGCTTGACGGGGCTGCGAGCTGGGGACAGCGCTAGGAACGCGGGGAGGATTGCCTGAGAGTAGGGACGCGCGGCAGGGGGCGGTGGTCACGCAGCCGGGCACGAGCGAATCCGCCTTGGCACCTATCAAGAGGGAAGGGGCCGGAGTGGCCTAGGGACCCCGGGAACATGAGGCTGAGGGGGCCCCTGAGGGCGTACCTGGCGAGGGCGTACCTGACAGTAGTGCACCTGGTGGCGGTGCGGGCGAAAGGCAGGGGCGGCGAGAGCGGGAACCGGCGGCCACCAGCGCCCAGAGCCGCGAGTCGCGCCGCCCGCGGCCCACGTGACTGCACCCCCTCCCCCGCGCGTCCAGGACTTGAAGCCCAACTCTGACAGCCTTAAAGGGCCAGGAGCTCTGAGGCTGGACGGGACGGGGCGGGACGGGGCGGGGCGGGAGCCCTGGACACACCCCATCCCTGAGCCGGGACCGACGTAGCAGGGGCGTGGCTTCTCGAGTGGGCGGCAACCTGCTCGGCTCCCAGGGCTGCGCCCGGAGACCCACTCGCGAGAGCCGTCGGCTCCAGCCCAGACTGTGCGAACCCAGGATTTTACCTGCGACCTATGAAACGACAGCTCAGGTCTTGGATCGCCACCTGAGTTGGGTGTTTTCTCTGCAGGCTGCCAGGCGGCCCTCCAATATGGCTTGTCAGGCTTGAGACTTCCTTAGTGGTGCCCTACCGCCGGCGTACTTAAAGTCTTCATTTTCGCCAGCAAAATGCTGAGTGAAAGGGCATTTCCTTGTGATTCGCGCCTCCCTAGTTCCTGGTGGCTCTGGGCGTCTTCTCTCCCAGTTTGTGCGTCTCCTCTTATATCCTTGGCTTATTTTTTCCCTTGGGATACAACATCCTTAGACTAGAAATTCTAAATTCCCGTTTGGCCAGAGCCATCAGCTTTTCACCTTGTAGTTTGGGCTTTTGGCAATTAAAGTCTCCTCTTCCCACCCCAGAGACAGATATTCTTCTGTATTAGCTTCGTGGGTTTTCCTTCCCGTTTAGGTCTATTCTGAGAGCCCATCTTAGGCTTTCTTACTTATTTTGAGCCATTTTCCCATTACACGCTCTTGAATAGCTCATTTCACAGAGGAAGGAAATGGAGGCCCCCTGAGAGGAAACAACTTGTCTAGAGCCACAAGGGGTGTTGCTGTCTCCTTGGACAAATCTGCACTACTCCTGCACAGACCCCCCAACCCCGAGACGAAGGGACCCGAACGAGGTGGCTGGCTTACCTGGGACTGGGGAGGAGCGGCTCGGTACAGGAACCCTGCGCGTGCCTCTGCTGCCATCTACAGGCCATCCTCAGGACTGCAGGCGCCAGGGCCGCCGTCACACCCGCAAGATACCTCTGATGCTCCAACACACACTTAGCACGTGGACGCCTGGGCCGCAGGACCAGCCTCTTCAGGGCAGCAGCTCCTGAAGAGCAAGTACATTCTGTTTGCAGGCATTGAATTGGATGGGAGGGGGTCTTCCCTGACTTCTTAAAGCGACCTCCAAACCAGCAGAGTTCTGTGAAACAGGAGGCCCTGATGATAGCCTCAACTGACCTACTAAACCCTTCTTTCAGATTGGACGTTGTGTGGTGCTCTTCTTGGACACCCAATGACTTCATTGGACTGGAAAAAGTGAGGGCTGTACCCATGCCATACAGCCTACACGACAGACACACAAAACAGAGAAACCCAGAGAGGTCAAGCCACCTGCCTGAGGTCAATAGCAGGCATGGCAGGGCCCCTATCTCAACCCCAAAGAACAATTCCAGGGTCCAGCTCTCACCCTCAAACTATGCCCTCCTCTGTGTGCCTCCCTGGTCCTCCTCCCACATCCACATGAGCAAACAGACTCTCATACGGGTCACATATGCACGCACAGGTGCACACATTTTACACACATGCTCACACCCATGCAGAGACACACCAGCGTGCACAAGCACACAACCCACCTACTCACACACACTTATGCCCAGCTGGACCCAGGGCCTCTGTCCCTGAGCTCCACCTGAGAATCTGATCCAAGACCTCAGAGCCTTGGAGGAAGCCCTGAGATCTGGAAGCTTCGACTACTTGAAAGCTGGAGAAGGGTCCTGACTCTGGAGGCCACTGGCCTGGGCCAGGTGAACCCCGGGCTGAGCACGCAGAGTCCCACTCACAAGCAGAGGACTAGGCAGCAGTGGGTCGTGGCTGTCTCCTCCCCGCAGCCAAGTGCATGCTCTAAACAGGGGTGTCCAGCCCGCAGCCTGCGGGCCACATGTGGCCCAGGATGGTTGTGAATGCAGCCTCACACAAAATTATAAATTCACTTTAAGCATTATGAGATTTTTGTGTGTGTGTAATTACATGTCACAGTGTATTTAATGTGTAGCCCAGAACGACCCTTCTTCCAGTGTGGCCCAGAGACACCAGAAGTTTGGACACCCCTGCCCAATAACATGCTTTCTAAAAATGGAGTTAATTATCCCTGGCTGGTGTGGCTCAGTGGATTGAGTGTTGGCCTGTGAACCAAAGGGGACCACACTGGTTTAATTCCTAGTCAGGTCACACGCCTGGGTTAAGGGCCAGGTCCCCACTAGGGGGCGTGCAAGAGGCAAACACATATCTATGTTTCTCTCCCTCTCTCCCTCCCTTCCTCTCTCTCTAAAAAGAAAATAAAATATTTTTTAAAATTCTTTTAAAAAATAAAAGAGTGAATTAGATTACCATTTTTCTAAGATTTTTATAATTGTATTTGTAAAAACTAGTGTCTTTTTTCATTAAACATTTTAATTGCGTAGCCCCGGCCAGTTGACCCAGTTGGTTGGAGCATCATTCTGTACACCAAAAGGTTGTGAGTTCGATCCCCGGGCATATACTTGGCTTGTGGGTGTAATTACCAGATGCGGTGTGCACGGGGATGTGTGTGAGGGGGCAACTGATTGATGTTTCTCTCCCACATTGATGTTTTTTTTTCTCTCTCTCTCTCCCTTTCTCTATCTCTAAAAAATCAATGAACATATCCTCTGTGAGAATTTTTACAAATTTTATTTCCACAAGTAAAACTTGCTTATTATAATAAATTCAAACTATACAGAAAGGTGGAAAGGCAGCACTGGCGATGCCCCCACCCTCGCAGTCCATAGCCGAGGCCAGTGCTTACACGAGCACACACATTCCCCTCATGGGTTCCACACAGACGGATATTTGGCAATTGCCCCCTTGGCCCCTGAGTCAGAACGCATGGCTTCCCCTCGCTGCTCACGTTCCAGCAGCCTCCTGCCACATCCACCTACACACTGACGGAAGGACTCAGTATTTGGGATGGCTGGGCAGGGGCAGGGGTGGTTCCTGGTGACAAACTCTGCCCCACAGCCCTCAGGGTAGCTGTATGTCCACGGGGATGCGGCTGAGGCCTTTGGAATAGCTTGCAGTCACCACGGGTCCAGTAAATGTCTGGAGGAGCTGAATACCCTCCCCACCCCCAACACACACACACACACACACACACACACACACACACACACACACGGACTGTCCTTCCGGGAAAGGAGAGGCCGCACATGGGGAAAATATCGATACATATGAGCCAGACTTTGCGGAAGAAACTGCTGTGTACTTCTGTGACCCATCTTCTAACTGCTCAGGGTGAGGAGGGGCAGGGAGATCCCGAGCGCGGCCCCTGCGTGGGGCGCAGCCTCCAAGGCTGAGGATCTGGCGAGTGAAACCAGGAGAGGAATTGCCACTAGGTGGCAGTGTGGGACAAGCAGTCAAGAAGGGTTGCGCGGAAAGCAGCCGGTGCAGGGCGGGTGATAATGAGATGGCCAGAGGTTACCCCCAACACCTGGGGCAGGTAGGCACCTGGAGAAAAACTGGGGCACACCACTGTCTCCAGCACCAGGTGAGGTGTGTAGCGCTGTCAAATTTACAAAGGATAGTTGCAGAGCAAAACCTTCAAGGCCCTTTAGTTTACTACACACAACTGAAAAATCACTGTAGGGGAGCTGGACACCCACAGTGCTCTGAGCAGTCTGGGGGCAGAAAAGCTTCACTGAGGACCTTTCAGCTGGATCCTGAAGGATGTCTAGGAGTTGGCAAGTGACAGGCACCTAGAGAGGAAGTGGGGGAGGGGCTGGGGCCCTGGGCATCAAGCCCTGACTCACCATCTGCCAGCTGTGAGATCTAGGTTACATTGTAACATCTCTGTGCCCCAGGTTCCTCACCTGTAAAGAGGGGATAACATGTCGTAGTTACACAATGAAATGAGTCTGGAAATCACCTAGAGCGCCTGGCACATAGTATGCGTTCAGTAAAGTAGCTACAATTAGAGGGAAAGGGGAGAGTCCTGGGGTAGAGAGCTTGGGATTTGGCCCCATAGAAACCGAGGTTCCAATCCTAGCTCTGCTGCTTGGCAGCTGTGAAGTCCCTTTGTCTTTACAGTAATGGCACAGTAAACAGTTCTTATTGAAGAACTGTCTTACCCAGGTGCCCCAGCCTGGGTGCCCAAAGTGGGTGACCTGAGCTCATCTTCTGTCCAAGGAGCCTGGGATATACACACTGGGCAGTGGGGGAAGCGGGGCGTGGACCCTTCCACTTTTCCAATTCTTTTACCCTTCTTCTGGCCCAAGGACTTAGAGGAGGTGTGCACAGCTCCAGTGGTCTCTCAAAATGCTCCTTGGTGAGTCCAGTGAACTGGGAATAGGTGGAGAAGGTCCCTGGTAGGAGCATGAGCTCATGATGCAGAGTTGGGATCAAACTCCCACCCTGCTATTTCCTAGCAAGGCATTTTGTTCCCTGGGGCTCAGTCTTTTAGTCTGCAAAACGGGGGCAATGCCAGCTGTTGAGGATCAAATTTAGCAAGTGCTCCATATGGATGGAATCCAGTGTCACTGCTCTGTCCCTCTACCTTTATCACTCTCTGTCAGTTAACTCCAGATGTTTGGGGTTCCAGGTCTCACTTTCGCTTTTTTTTTTTTTAAGACCCACCAGCCCAGAAACACAAGTGGACTGTGTCCTGTGGGGTCAGCCGTGGGCTGACTGGCCGCTGCCTGCCTCTCCAAGTAGGTTGCCACTTCTTCCCTGATCGGCGGCAGGTCAGAGGCCAGCAGGCGGACGCTGGATGGCCCTGCCAGATGCAAAAGGTTGAGGTGTGTGTCTCCTCTCCAAACGCTTTCAGAGACAAGGTTCTTGCCTGAATCCTTTTGGCTCAGGCTTGACCTCCATCAGGCTTGGATCTGGGGCCTCCCTCCTCACCCTCCCTCTCCCCCGTATCTCTTTCCAGACTCGACCCTATGCCTCTCACCTTCCCACCACCCTACACACGGAGTCCCAGAGTCCAAGCGCAGCGCAGAGGAGGGGCTTGCACCGCAGACATACACCTTTGGAGGCCTGTGACCCCGCCCACGCTCTGCCATCTGCCAAGGAATTCGGGTGCCTGTTCCCAAAAGAGTTAAGTGCCCGAAGGAAGTCTGGGCTCGGAGCGATAGAGCCTCGGCCACTCCCTCGCCTGCTCTAAATCGGGTCCTTCCCTACTCCTGTCTAGTTCACGCTCAAACCCGCCTGTTTACGTCAGGCTGGTCACTTGACCCCGCCTCCTGTGCTGCGATTGGTCGGCGTTTGGGGCCCCGCCTCCTTTTCCTGGAAAGTTCTTGGAAATCTGTCAAAGGTGTTTCCTTTTGAGGCCTCACCGCTCCGGAGGCTGGAGGCGGCGCCCCCGCCCGCGCCCCTCCGCGGGCCAACTGCACTGCCCGCGGTTCTAGGAAGACGTCGCTTCCGGGAAGGGCTGGGACACAGAGGACAAAAGATTAGGCAGCTCGCCCCGCCTCGCCCTCTGGGCCCGCCCCCGGCGCTCTCCCGGCCCGCCCGCGCGCCGCTTCTCAGTCCCTTCCCGCCGCCCGTGCGCCCCAGTCGTCTTCCCCGAGAGCGCGACCTGCGCTCCCCAGGCTTCCTCCAGCCGCCGCCGTCCGGCCGAGCCCCAGCTCCCGAGCTGCCGCCGCTGCTGCCGGGACATGGTCCTCTGCGTTCCGGGGTGAGTAAGCGCAGTTCTCCCCCCAGCCTCCACGCCCAAGACCGGGGAGAGTACCGGCCTCGTGCTAGCTGCCGGGGAGGAGGGCTTGCTGGGTTCACCTGGAGATGATCGAGGGCCGAAGGGCATGGGGAGTGACAGCAGGGAATGGTGACAACTGAGGATAGGGAAACTGGGGGTCGGCTGGCGACGAGGAGAGGGGAACAGAGGGTGGGCTAAGCCTGGGTTCTGGTTGGAGCAGGTAGGCGCCGATGGCAGTGCATCCTCAAAGGCGCGGCTAATCTGCCCAGATTCCCTTCTGGGCCCGGAGCGTTGCACCCGGTGACCTTGAGCCAGCCCCTGCCCCTCTCTGTCTGGTCATCCCCTCTCCTGCCACGGGCTAGCAATTAGTCTCTTCTTGGGAACCAGCCTGAGAAGCTTGCCTCTCCTCGGGCTGGCATCTGCTGACCAGCAGCTCTTGGGAGAGCCTGGGTTTGGCCTGGTCTTGTTGGGACACCCCGACAATTGCCTCACCCCGCCCCCCCTCAGCCGGGTCTGGGATCCTGCCTCTCTTCTCCAAGTTTCCCAAAGACTTGCGGGCGTGGGGTGGGGCTGATAAGACAGTCTTGGCCTCAGCTGAGCATTCTTGGCACATTCCTTCCTCCCAGATCGTCAGCCTCACCTTCCACCAAAGGGTCTGATCCTCTCCAAACTGATCTGACAGCTGAGAATGCCCCCAAGAGAGCTGGGTGGCCCATTGGCTGCCGTTAGGAGAACTGGGTGGTGCCAAGTGAGGAAGGACGTGCAAGGCTGAAGTGCCCCGTGCCCTCGCTCCGAGCTGCTGTCCCCCAGGAGGAGGCCTGGGGGTGCCAGGAGGAGTGTGCTTCTATGTTGTTCCCGGGTTGTCGCGGCATCTCCACTCCTCCTCTCCGAATTCTGGGGCTCCTGAACACCTCACCCCCCCACCACTGCCTTCCTCAGACCCGTCCCCCAATTCTGGAGTCCCGCACTCTCTTTCACTTTGCTTCAGCTGAAATGCAGGGCCAGTGTTTGGTGTCAGGGAGCAAGATTTGTTTTTGGTTGTGTTTTTTTGAAGATGTTATTTATTTATTTCCAGAGAGAGAGGGAAAGGAAGGAGAAAAAGGGGGAGAGAAACATCAACATGTGGGTTGCCTCTTGCGCACCCCCTTCTGGGGACCGGGCCCGCGACCTAGGCATGTGCCCTGACTGGGAATTGAACCGGCGACCCTTTGGTTCGCAGGTCGGCACTCAGTCTACTGAGCCACCCCAGCCAGGGCAGAGAGCAAGGTTTTAAGATGTCCACACACACAGCCACAGGCCAGCTGGGCCTTCCTGGGTTACGGGAAAGGATTCCCAACTGTAGGTTTGGGCTACCAGTTTTGTGGAGGGGTCCCCCCTCAGGGCTGAGTTTGCCTCATTGGCATGTGTCCCCAGGTGGGACTCAAAGGCTGGGCTCCACAGCAGGCACACACACGTACAGGCCACCCACACCTGGATCTCAGCAGCCACCGCCCCTGCCGTGACGATGACAGTCACAGACACGCCCAGACACCCTGTCGGCCCTAGAGTTGCCCGCATCCGTGTGTGTCCTGCTCAGCTGGCCACCCCCAGAGTCTCTAGCCTGACTGGCTTGCTGCCTACCATGCTGGAAGATTCCTGGGCCCAGGCTGATCTCTGAGGCTGACAGGCAGGCCACCAGCCAGTTCCCTGGAACTCGGCCCCCGCACCCTGAGCAGGATTCCAGAGCCCCCACAGTGCAGCCAGAGTGGGCGAGGGAAAGGGTGAGGCAGGCGTGGTGTGCCAGAGTCTGTGGCCCCCTCTGCTCATGGGTTCTCGGGCCCTCCTTCGTTCAAATCTTCCAAGGGTCGTCTCTGACCCTCACTGTTGGGTGTGGCTCCTGCTGCCGGCCCCGGCCCACCTCTTCCTGCCTCTGGAGCCGTCCCTGGCACTGTCATCTCTCCCCAGAGGGCCATCCCCCACTCCTTTCTTTGGCCTGGCAGGGTCGTCTCAGGAGCGGGGAGACCCTGCGTCCCACGTGACACCCTTTGCTTTTTTTTTTTTTTTTTTTTTATGGCTGGGTAATAAGTTTTTCTTAAGGGTTGGGCCCATGGTTTCACTACCTTGGACCAGAAGGGAAGCAGACCCAGAGCTAAAGCCTAAAGATACATTTTGTGAGCAATGAGGGAAGACCATGGCTGTGCCCCTCACTCCCGGGAGGCCCAGGATCACCATTCTGGGTGGGGTTCCCCTTGAGGGGAGCTACTGCTCAGATCAGGACTGGCTCAGCAATCCAGCTCTAGCCAGCCGAGGATATGGCGTGGCTGAAGCCCTCGGTACCTGGGCTGGTAGGACCCCTCACTGCGGGTGGGGAAAGAGTTCGAGTGAAGAGCAAGGTTTGCATAGGATCCTAGAGCCTAGTAAGGCTGGCTTGCCAGGGTGGGACCTGGAATGGGGATGAATACCCTGCCCTTTGTCAGGAGCTCATATTTATGGGAGGTGGGACTTACCAGTGCCTTTAGAGGCCACTGCCCAGCTGGGAGGGGCAGAGGGCAGGATCGGACACTGACCTATTTAAGCCCTGCCCACTGTGGACTGAGGTCCCTCCCATCGCCTATCAGGCCGGTGCATTTAATCAGGTCACCTCAGCCAGGAGGGCAGCAGTGTGAGGAGTCTTTGCACTGAATCCTGTCAATGTGGTGAGGACACCCGCTGGCCACTGTGAGTTAGAAATATCTCTAGGGAATGGTCTGTGGTTTTGATTGGTGCAAAGTAGAGGGATAATAGAGAGAGATTACGTACCGTTCAACAAATGCTGGAGGGTGGAGACGTCTCTTTCAGAAGAGAACCCTTTTGTGGGGGAGGCAGTCATGGGGAATTTTGTGATGATCAGTGGGAGGAGTGGTACTGGACTCATTGAGCCCACAGGTGGGCCAGGGGTAAGCTGGGACTCATAGTGAGATGGCCCGGCCGGAGTCACGGAGCCGGCCTGGGGCCAAGGGGATCTCTGAAGTGGGGAGAGCACACGGCCTCCACTCACCGCCCACCCTCTCCCTTCCAGACCTCGTCCTTTGCTGGCTGTGGAGCGGATCGGGCAGCGGCCTCTGTGGCCCCAGCCTGAGCCAGCTATGCAGCCTTTGCCTGCCGGGGCCTTCCTGGAGGAGGTGGCAGAGGAGATCCCAGCCCAGTCCGAGAGTGAGCCCAAGGTGCTAGACCCCGAGGAAGACCTGCTGTGCATAGCCAAGACCTTCTCCTACCTTCGGGAATCTGGTAAGTCTGCAGAGGGGGATGGGCTTTAGCCTGGGAAGTCTGAAGGAGGAAGCTTAGCTCTGACTGTTAAGTTTGATTTGAGAGGCGTAGCCCTGCCCTGGGGAGTCTGAGCGGGGAGGCACAGCCCTTCCCAGAGAAGCATGAAGGGGCACCCTTGTTTGGTGCCCCCTGATAATTTCCACTGTGACCAGTCTCTCGGCCCCCTCTCCACCTACCTAGGCTGGTATTGGGGTTCCATTACGGCCAGTGAGGCCCGGCAACACCTGCAGAAGATGCCAGAGGGCACGTTCCTAGTACGTGACAGCACCCACCCCAGCTACCTGTTCACGCTGTCAGTCAAAACCACCCGTGGCCCCACCAACGTGCGCATCGAGTACGCCGACTCCAGCTTCCGCCTGGACTCCAACTGCCTGTCCAGGCCGCGCATCCTGGCCTTCCCAGATGTCGTCAGCCTCGTGCAGCACTATGTGGCCTCCTGTGCTGCTGACACCCGAGGCGACAGCCCCGATCCTGCCCCCGCGCCAGCCTGGCCTACCCCTAAGGAGGAGGCTCCTGGTGACCCAGCGCTGCCCGCCCCTGTGGCCACTGCTGTGCACCTAAAACTGGTGCAGCCCTTTGTGCGTAGGAGCAGTGCCCGCAGCCTGCAGCACCTGTGTCGCCTGGTCATCAACCGTCTGGTGACCGACGTGGACTGCCTGCCACTGCCCCGGCGCATGGCCGACTACCTCCGACAGTACCCCTTCCAGCTCTGACCCGGCCGAGCAGCCTCCTCGCCTCACCCAGCCGTCCTCTGGAGGGGACACTGGCCCCAGCTGGACCTGGGTTCTCGCTGTCCCTCCTCCAGTCATCCTGGTGCCCACGTGCTTCTGGCAGCTGGACCAGGAAGAGTCAGCAGGAGCAAGGCTTGGGGCAAGGTGGAGGGGGCGGTGTCACACAGCTTGGAGGTTGGGCCCCAGCTCCCATGTGGCTCCATGGTGGTGGGCCACGTGTCAGAAGAGAGGGAGACAGGCAGGATCTTGTCTCGCCCCGTGGGCCGGGCCCAGGCCCCCACTCACCTGCTGTGGCCTCATGAACTGTATAGACTCTTCCGGCCCAGGTTCCTCAGTTTGCAGGGTGGGGCTGGCCCCCTCCTTCCAACCTGCCTTTCTCGGGAGGATAGCAGCCAGAGGAACTGAGGTTGACAGCGACAGCCCCCTGGTGGGGGAGCGGGCCAGGCTGGGCACTGCACAGTTATACAGTATTTATTTATTTATTCTCCTGGGGTTGGTCTCAGGGTGAGCCAGCCCCACCTCCCGCCCCCGAGGGGGTGCTCTGAGACCCCAGCTTCTCCAGCTCCTCCCTGCGGAGAGCCCCGACCTGAGACAGGCGCTGGACCCGAGGCAGTCGTGGAAGTCCTGGTGCTGACTCCCCACCCATGATTGCGTCCGCCCTCTTCTGCGCCAGCCCTGCTCCGGGAGGGCAGACAAACGGGCAAGAAAATGGAGCCAAAGCTGCAGCCCCCCGCCCCCACCGCGGGCCTGCTGCTCCCCACCCCCACCCCTGCCGGCAGAGCTCCACCGCGCAGAGCTGGACACGGGCTGGGCCAAGCTGCTGGGTTTGCTTCCTTCCTAGGAAGGCGCTCCTGCCGCCGGAGAGAGGGAAAGAAATACACATCTGATGAGACTTTATAAGATAATTATTATAACAAAACCCAGTTTGGTGGTCTTTTTTCTTCCACTGGTTTTTTTGTAATGATAATAAAATTGTGCCTTTTATTTGTGGAGCCCTGAGTGGGGCCTCTTGAGTCCCGTCCACAGCGTGTCCCCTTTGACCTTATCATTAGCGTACTTTACGTCTGGGTCAGCCAAGGCCCAGGGACCTGATGTGGCTGAACAGGCCCTGCTAGGGGGCCCACTGATGGGTGGAGAGGAGAGGGCGCAACCTTCCTCTCGTTCCTCCTCATCCCCCTGGGAGGATGGGAGGCGGGGCCCCTGCCCAGGCCACTGCCAGCTCCGGAGTGGGGGCCGAGGAGGAACAGATGTGCAATGCTAGAATAGTGGGTGCCAATTAAAGGCTGAAAGTGGAGAAGTCTAGGGGGATGGGCACTGTGGACCACTGCTGGGGACAGCATTGTTGGAGACGATGAGACCAATGGTCAGAGGAGGCTTGGGCAGTCATCCTGGGAAGAAGGTACAGTGAGTGCAGAGGCGCCAGGGCGTGATCGGGAAGCTCCTACTCCCGGCCACGAGGAAGGGCCACTCTGTGCTGTGGGGTAGGCCAATGGGGTTGAAGATAGTGGCCAGTGAGCTGGCAGGCAAGTCTGGCCTCAGGTGGGGGCAGGTGGGGTTGGCGGACCCTCTCCTCCCACTCAGGGTCCTGCACACCGAACGTCGGGGGAAGAGCAGCGGAAATGGAAAAGCGCTCCTGTCCAGCAGACTGCCTTTGGGACACTTCGGCACCTGCAAGGTCTCACTAGGCCTCCCCATTAGGTCTTGCAGTTTTCTGCCCCTTCCCTTGAATCCCTCACAGAGAAGCTCTGACCCTTAGTCACAGCCTCCCAACCCTTACTTTATAAATAGTGCTCACCTGCCTTTTTCCTTCGCCATTAGACAGTTAGAAGGCGCAGACCAGAGAGGCCAGTGCTGGCTGACTGAGAGGAGCGATGGAGAGGCAGGAGAGGGTAACGAGCCAGGGCCATAGAGGCCCAGGACCTTGGGGGCAAGGAGTGGGGAGGATGGGGGTGACAGTGAGCAGGGGCAGGTAAGGGCTCTCTCGTGGGGGTGGTGCCTGGGCGCGGTCTGGTGCGTCCGCCATCACTGGCTACAGGACCTGACAACACGCCTCCCCCCGGTCACCTCGGCCCTGCCAGGGACATGTGAAGTGTCTCACTGCTTCAACCTGGGTCTTAGTGCCTTGGTGACTCCCCAAATGCCTGCAGTGACCCCTTGGTCACCTCCACCCCCAGATTTGAGTCACTTGGTGGACAGGTAACAGACATGGAGATGCCAGAGGCAGGCTGTTCCCCCTCCCACCCAGTGCAGTGACCCAGACAGAAAGCTGCTGTGACCAGAGGGAGCCCAGGAACTTCACTGCCATCAGAGGGGAGAGGCCTCAGGGTGCCCGCTGGGTGCGGCAGTGGACAGGGCTTTGCACCTCACGCTCCCCACACCCCTGGGAATGGGTCCAACTAGTGCCCATGCTCCACAAATAAAGAAACAGGCTCAGAGGGGCAAGGGACTGGCTGACGAAGTGGGGCCCAGGGCAGAGCTAGCCCTGAGGGGCCCCAACTGCACACCTGCCCTAGGGCTGCTACGTGAGCTGGCGAGGACTGGCCACTTTCAGACAAATTGCTTTTGGATGTTGGTTTTACCCCCAGGTCCCTCCTTGCTAAGGTCCCTGCGTCCCTTGGCCTGCCCAGCAGGGTCCTGTCCCCCTCACCCTGGCCTCAGCCCAAGCCAGGGTCTAGCTTTTGCCTGGGGAGGAGCTGCCAGCTACTTTGGACCCACGGTATTTTTCTGCTTTAATCTTATTTTCATGTTTCCCTCTCAGGGAAGTGAGTGATGCCTAGAACAGGGACAGTGAAGGGTGTGTCATCAGGTCCCAGACCCAAGACAGAGGCCCCATTTAATAGACACTGAGAACCCTCCGGTCAGTGCAATCACCCCCGGCGGCCCTGAGCTAGTAAGAGGGGCACGCCCCGCCGGCACCAGCCCGGGAGAAGGAGGAGCCATCCGGTAGGTGCGCCGGACCCGGCATTACGTGTCCACAAGACGGATGGCAACCCTTCACCAACTAAGTCCTTTACCAGCTCCCACGCTTCTTGGGTACCAACTGGGCCAGACTCCCATCTAGGCCCCGGAGACACTGCAGGGAACGAGATGGATGCGGTGCCCCTCCTCAGGAGCTCACAGGCTGATGAGCAAGAGACAATAAACACATGAATACGTGGGCACTCAGGACAAGTTTTGAGAGTAAACAAAGCAGAAGATGGAGCAGAGTGGCTTTGGATGTGGTGACCCTGCTGCAGATGATAGGCTCAGGGAACGCTCTGGAGCAGGGCGGCACTGAGCCTGGACGCCTGAGCAAAGAGCAGGCGCTCACGATGACAATAACTTAGGGCAAGGACATCCCAGGTGGCAGGAGCTGCCAGTGCAGTGGCGCTGGGCAGGTACACACCTGGTGCAATAAGAGTAAGGGGCCTGGACGGGCTGCCCAAGGCAGAGGAGGCACGTGGTGTGGCCGAGCACCTCTTTAGCGTTTAGCAGAGACTCACTCTGATCTGATGCTCATTTCTAAGGCGTAGGCCTGTCAGCTGAGTGGCAAAGGCCTCGAGAGGGCCTGGCGGCAGAACACCAAAGGAGGCTGCGAGGTGTGCGGGGGGGCCCCCAAGAAAACCCTAAATGACCTTCCGGAGGGCGGACCCCTTGTAGTGCAAGCTTCCCCTGACAGGTGCATGTTCTGGGATCAGCGTTCTAGCTGGTGGTGTTGTGAGAGGCCGTGCGTGCCTTCAGTGAGGTTTTTTTTTGAAGACATTTTCAAAGCATTTGCCCATTTCGTGATGGGTGATTTATGAGTGCACCTGCCAACTCTGCACTAAGTGTTCAGCAGTTTTTGACCAAAAACGGTATGACTCCCGTGCTCCACCCTCCCTAGTCACCCGATCTCACCCCGAGGGACTTTTTTTCTTGTTTCCCAGGTGAAAAAAGTCCTCAAAGGGAAACGCTTGCCAGTGTGGAAGAGGTGAAACAAAAAATGGTGGAAGCACTAAAAGGCATCAAAATCTACAAGTTCAAGAACTGTTTTGAGACGTGGAAAAAAAGTCTCAATAGGTGTATTGCATGAAATGGAGAGGATTTGAAGGTGACTGAAGTTTAAACATGTAAGAATAAATACACAGTTTTTTTACAGAGAGATTCCGGGCTCTTTTGGACCCCCCCTCATATGGGAGATGGCAGGGTGCGGGGTGGGGGGAGAAGGCGGGCCCTGCAGCTTGGGGACCTGGGCCGGTCCGTGCGCCACTGAGTTCTCACGGCAGACTTGCCTGCCAGCTGAGGTGGTCCCCATTTACAGCTGAGGCCGAGGTGGTCCCCATTTACAGCTGAAGAGGGAAGGCTCAAAAAAGCCAGTGGCTCTTTTAAGGTCACACAGCTTGTGAGGGGCAGAGCCAAGGTTCAGACTCTGACTTGAGAGCTGTGCTCTGCCTCTCAGGGACTGGCAAGCCAAGGCCGTGGCGCCCACAAGGTGCTGAGGGCGTGCAGAAGGAGAGGTCAATTCAGGAGGGCTTTCTGGAGGAAGGGGCAAGGGCTAGGGCTGGGGCTGTGTCCTGGAGGATTCTGCCAGGCCCTGGGGAGATGGAGCTCGGTCCTGGGTGGTGTGCCTCCCTGGACTCACAACACTCCTCTGGAGCAACTTGGCCAGAGTTGGCTAGATGCCACGTGGCCATCCAGGTCAGTAAGAGCTCTTGCTGGGACATTTCATCATCAAGTATTCTAACATGATCATCGAGTGTTCTAACACCTCCTGAATCATTGGGCCCTGCACCTAGGCCTGGCTTTTCATCTGCCAGCTGAGCAAGGCTTTCAGGGCTGAGGGTGAACCCCAGTCTGAAGGGGGCTGGGGGCTGGACGGGCAGGTTCCAGGCTCAGGGGAACCCTCCCCTCCTGCACGGCCAGGCCCCGGGAGGTGAAGGGGCAAGGGCCTGACATGGGCCTTGAAGAAGGCAGGAGGCCCCCTCCTCGAGGAGAAGGGGCGCCTGCGCAGGCCTGGGCAGCCCTTGCCCACCAACCTGTCAGGCCAGGCTCCATCGAAAGCAGGCTCGAGCGTTGCCAGAAATCCAATCGCCTCTCCTTGTGAGTGTGTTCTCCCCTCGACCCCTGACTGCCGGTGTGGGGCCCCGCCCCCAGCTTCAGCTGGCCACACAGCCGGCCACACAGCCAAGCCACACAGCCGGCTGCCCAGCGCCCAACAGGTCACTCTGGGGCAACAGGCTTCTGCGTCCAAGACTGGAGAGGGCGGAGGCCCCTAGAAGTCTCACCCTCCTAACACGTCCCCACACCTGGTTTTACTCCAGCCTCCCCTCCAGTCTGCGCTGAGGGCTGTGTTCTGGGAAGCTTCCCTCCATCTCACTCAGTTCAGACGATTCCTTGGCTATGAAACAGGAAGCGCAACAGCACCTCTCTCAGAAGGGACATGGGGGGCCCAAGGGGGTTTCTGGGGTGACACCCAGGAAAGCCGGCCGCGGTCCAATCTGGCAGCCGCTGCAGCCGTCATTGTGACTATTCCTTGTCCGTTTGTTTTAATCCCATTTGAGAGGTGGGCTGGAAAGGGGTTGGCGTCCCCTGAGGACCCATGGGGGCTGCAGGGGAGCTGCGCTGGAACTCCCTGGGCCTCTACGCAGCCCCTGACCCCGTCAGCTCTGCCACTGCCCTCCAAGCCCAGCCCTCTGCCCTCTGGGTGCCATTTGCCATCCGTGGCATTGGGTTCTAGTTCTAGTTCTAGTGAATAGATCCTTTGGTTTTGGTCTCTGTTTGGATTGGGTTGGAGGCAGGTCCAGCCCAATCTCCTAGCAACTTCTTTTCCAGCTCCACAACAGACTAGACCATCTACTACCCTTGCTCCAGACCCACGCATGGGTCTCCCTCAGGCCTGTTCCTTGTCCATCCCTCAGTGGTCTGTGCCATGAAAGGTGAGTTACAGATGAGGGAGAGGAGCTGGGCAGGTGCCTCTAGATCTGTTCCATTTCAGAGATGCAACCTGAGGCCCACAGAGGCAAAGTAGCTCATCTGTAGACAACCCAGGAGGAAGTAGGCCTACGGGGTTTAAGCGCCAGGCCAGAGAACTGGTCCCCTCTTGAACGGGACTCTGCTGCCTGCTGGCTGGCAATGTGAACAGACTGGTCACGGCCACCCCAGACCCTCCATGGCACCTAGACCACCCCCTACCCTTCTCCCAACTTGGAGGCAACCCGCACAGTCACTCCTGGCCTGTGGACCTTCCGGCCTGCCCACCCTTCCCGGCCCTTCCTGCTGCTGCGGGGCTGGGCTGCCCAGGCCAACCCTTATCCTCTCTCGCTCAGCTGGCTGGACCCTCCTGATGGCCTCCTCACCAGCCCAACCACCAACTCCCAGGCGCGGTGCCTGCGAACCTGACCCGGCCCCTCCAGCCCCACTTAGCACCGTTCACAGGCTTCTCCCTTATCTCGCTCGCGCCACACCCCAGGGTCCAGGCCTGGGCCTTCCACATGGCCAAGCCACTTCATTCTGCTCCCCGCCCCCAAGGAGTCCTCCGTGCTGCGCCACTCATCCTGGAATGTCCTTCTTCCTCAGTTCTGCCGGGGCAAACTCTTACTCACCCTTCAAAGCCTGGCTCAGATGGTCCTTTTCTCAGAAGTCTTCCCTAACTTCCCCAGCCTTTACTCATGTGCCCCACTGCATCCTGGGGAATCTCCCTGGAGCTTGAGTCTCCCTAGGTCTCTCCGGCCTGGGAAGGAAAAAGCACACATTCCATAAGAGATTAAAAACAGGCATTCTTTAGCTTCTTGTGGAATCACGCGTGCACACACCCACACAGACCCGTGCTTCCCCTGAGAGTCCCCAGGGGGTGTCTTTGAGGAGGTAAACCAGCCAAGTGAGAAGAACACAGGCAGGGTTCAAAGCCCAACCCTTCCAACATCATCCTAGGACCTCATGCAAATAGAGCTCTGGGAGCCTCCATCTTCCCACTTTTCTAACAGAGGCTGCGGCAGAGCCCCGTGCCCTGGGAGGATTGGGAAGGGGTGGGCCCAGCTCTGGAGATCACGGAGTGAGTGGAAACCTAGGCTCGCCTCTCAGCAGGCCCTGGGCTGGAGGAACCTCTGTGGCCAAACCTCGGTGCTCAATGGAAAGGCATTTGCTTCCATGGACCAGGTCTAGTTGAAACAGGCAGGGCCTAGAGCACCGGCAGCAGCCTCTGAGGGCTGTTCTGCCAGGCAGCCCCCACAGGTGAGACCCGCACGCCCTGGCGGGATGGCTGGAGGGCTAGGGATGCCCCCCTACCCCCCCCCCCCGGTGCTCCCAGGTAGGGCCTCGTCCCAGGGACCTTCTGCACACCCAGCAACGACGAGCCACAAGGGGCCTTTCCTGTCACCAGAGCTGGGCTCTTCTGCCATCAGAGGTAAGAATTTCACTCAAAGTGTGGATTGAGCCAAAGCTTCTTCCTCCGAAGGAGCATTTCACAGCTGCCCAACCCCCTTCCGAGCGCCATCGCTCCGTGCGCGTGCGTGTTGCTGTTTGCATTTGGCAAGTATCCCTGTGGTTTCTCAGCTCCTTCAGATTGAGGGCCGTGGCAGAAGGGCAGGTTCTCAGGAACCCTTTTCTCCAAAGCCCCGGAGAGCTGAGGCCCAAGGAGGCTTATCCAGGAGATAGGTTAGAGGGGGGTGTGTGAGACTCAAGGGGTGGCTTCCTGGCAGAGAGCACCCTTCCCCCACCATGGTGGCTGTGGGGTGGCCCTGCGGACTCTCACCGGCTCAGTGTTGGTAGCCGGGCATCTTGGAGGCAGGCTGAGCTTAGGTAGGCAAAAGTGAGTGACCCAGGCAGGCCACTTTATCCCCCTCTGAGTCTCAAAGGAGAACAAAGTCCTGGCTATGTGGTCCCTGCCACTGGCCGCCCCCCCTTCCTAGCCTAGGGTGCCCAGGCTGCTCTTTGTAGCGCTCAGCCTCTTTCCTGGGAGCCAGCGGGTGCCTGAGGAGGTGAGTGCTTTGGGAACAGGAGCACCCCTTTCTCCTTTGGGTCTCTGCGGGAGAGCTGGGGCCTGCTAGCCTCCAGGAGATCCCTGGGCCTTGCACAGGGCAGAGGAGGTGTGTGTAGCCACCCCGCCCCCACCCAGGGTGAGGTGTTTTCACTAGAATCGAAGCAGCTGTGGCTGGAGGCCTCTTCCCAGGAAAAAAGAGCAGGGTGCCTCTTCCAAGAACTCTGAGGAGGCAGGGGCGGGGGAAGCGGGGGAGTTAATTTTAAACCAAACAGCCTTCAACGCTTCTCAGGAACTGGTTGCTCAACCTGATCTGGCAGGTCTCAGGCAAGTGCGCGGGCGTGGTGCCAGCTCAGATGTGGTGGGGGTGGAGGACACGCCCCAGGGGGGAGGCCCATGACCTTGAAGGGAGTTGGGCCCTGTCCTTGCCCATGTATCAGGGCCTGTCACCTCTGACCCCCACCAACCCGACCTGGCTTGCTGGAGCGTGGGGCGAGGTGACTTCCTGTGTCCCAACCTGGCAATGTGAAATTCTCACAAGATTAATAATACAGATGTCAGGCTCTTCCAAGGGCCCCAAGACCGACTGTCACATCCCCCCTTCCCTGCCCAGAGTCTGTCACTCCCATCCCCTATTCTGTCCCTCTGGAAGTTATCTGAGGAAGGCCTGCTCTGGGGCCGGGGGAGGGGTGCGGGGGGCTGTGCCAATAGCCTACGGGATGGGAGCCTGGGGTCTCAGGTTAGTGGGGGTCAGAGAGAGATGGGAGGGTAGCCTGCAGCAAGCGGGCTGCAGTTCGGGGCCCGAGGACTGAGCCTCTGGTGTGTGGGGGGCGTGCTTGAGCCGAACTCACCGGGCCTCCCCCACCGCTGACGGAGTCAGCAAAGCGCCTTCACAAACCCTGATCTCCGGGCCCCTACCCAGTGTGGCCAGCGCCTCCCGACTGACAGCCTGGGCCCACCTCCCAGGATACCCCCTCCTCCACCGCCTCCACCAGCTGCTCGACAAGACCCCAGTAGCCCGGGCAGGACGAGACGTCTGTTCTAGGAAAGAACCCTGAGCACAGGCTGCCAGGCGCTGGTGTTCTTGGAATCAACGCCACTGAGAGACGGGACACTTCTTGGAACTTGCTGGCTACTCTAGAGAGAGAGGCTCAGAGGACAAGCAACGACCTAGTTGAGGGGGAAGGGATGCTAAGGCCTCAGCATGGGTCCCTTCCTCCAGGAAGCCCTCCTTGACTTCAGGTGTCCCCTTAGACGCCCCCATCTTGGCAGCAAGTCTGCTCGGCCCCTCTAAGGGTCTGCAGCGCAGGCCCAGGTCTGGTTCAACTCCTGCGGTACCCAGCCTCCGGCCGAGGGCAGGACAGACACAGGGTGCATAGCCAGAAACAATAGGGAAAATAGGCGGCACGTGTGCCTGGGGAAAGGCAGCGTGTGCGTGTGGGCGCACAGGTGGAAGTGGGAAGTTAGGCGCAAGCCGATCGCCCAGGTCGGGGAGAGCAGGAGGCAGGGCCAGGCCCTGCTCGCTGAGTATCCCCCTGCTAGTGGGCAGGCAGCCTCTGGCCAGGACTCCTGTTGCCTCTTCAGGCCACGGAGAGCGGTCCCACCACGAGTACGCATCTGCGCAGCCTTGAGCCCGCACGTGGCCTACGGGGCCTCAGTTTCCCTACCTGGAGAATGGAAAGGAGAAGTGCCTAATTCATAAGGGATTATATATTTATTCTGTAACATTTACTGTTCTTGCTTTTAGCCCAGTAAAACTACTGATTATGTTGTTATAACCAAGATTTTTGTATAATTACTATTGTAACGGCAGTAATGATTTAAAAGGCTCACATAAAATACTATGTAAATTAAATCTAATTTAAAATATTAAAAATGTGAAAGTATTGAAAATATATTTCAAAGACTTATTGTTAAAAGAATAAAAATTAGTAAAATGAAAAGGCAACGTACAGACTCTAAGTTATAATAAACTAATGTCAAAATTTAAATTAAAAAGATTTGAAACTAAAGCTAACTTATTGAAATGTTTATGAAATTGGTAAGTATTTTTCTAGAAATAAGCCTTGTCAATTCACATGCAAGCCCTCTGGGAATCCGGAGGTGGCTCACCACCTCCCTGCGTGGCCCTGGGGCCTGAACGAGGTCAGCAGATGCCCGTGTTTGGGTTTGCCTCACCCTGAGCCAGCCCTGAGTGTCAAACCCCCAGTGACGGATGCCTGTGTGTTCTTTAGCCCATTTACTGTGAATTGACTGTGTGTTTGTGATTCATTGTAAATAATGGCCCCGGCAGATGAAAAGGGTGCAGAGCGGCCTGGCACGATTTCCAGTCAACAGTCCTGAATGGAGAAATGCTGGAACCATTTGGAAACAAAATAAAGTCCACTGTCTTCCTCACACAGGAAACCACCGCAAGTTCTAGAGGGACGAAATATTAAAACATGGCAAAGGAAACCCTGAGTCCTTTAGAGCGGGGCCCCCAACCTCTGGGCTTGTTGGGAACCGGGCCCCACAGCAGGAGGTGAGCTTGAGTGTAAAGTGCTAGAATCATCTGGAAACCATCACCCCTGCCCCTGGCCCGTCCATGGAAAAGTTGTCATCCATGAAACCGGTCCCTGGTGCCAGAAATTTCGGGGACCACTGTCCTCCGCAGGGCAGGTCTGGGGGAAGGAGAGCCGCATCAGCGATCCATTGAGTGTCGGCTCCCCGTAGGGTGGGGTGGGGGGGTTTCCTCCAGAAGCAGGCTCTGGAATGATGGTCCAAATACAAAGAGCTTATTTGGGAGAGGACTGCGAGACAACTCTGCGTGGCTCTCTGCTCCTTCGGTTCACTAGCCGGTAGGCACTGACTGCCCTGGTTTCAAACAATCCTTTTAAGGGCGATTGTTGTAGTGAACAGCCTTAGAAGATAGAGCTAGCAACTCCCTCCAGGGAAAAGGGCAGGCTTGTTTATTTCCAGCATAATAAAGATAGTATCTCCCTCTGGGGCGATGCTTGGGCAGGTTTGCTTGTAGCCTGTTGTAAAAGATCTGGGTTCCCTTAGCTCAAGGCTCCTCTCCTGTAATGCAGCCCCTGCATGTGCAAGCACCACCTGGCCCACACTGAGTCACCCTGTGGGAGCTGAGGTTGGAGGATGTGGTGCAAGAAAACGCTGGTCCTCTGCCTGCTGCAGTGACTGTGGGTAATCAACTGATCTTTGTTTCTGAGCCGGCACTCTTGTGTCTTCTGCAGCATCCTTGGGGATGGGGCAGGTTCGCGGGTCAGCTTGCAGGTGGTGTAAAATCTCAGAGCCTTCCCTAGGGGAGGGGGAAGGAGACGCAGCCAAAGCAGGTGTGCTATGAATGGGGTCCCCCTGTGGGTGACTGAGGCACGGTCCTCACTGAGAGATGGTGTAAAGAACATTTGTCCCACCAAAGGGGGGAAGGAGATGGGGTGCGTATCCCCCACCTCCCACCCTTCACTGGCTGAGGGCTGCTCCAGGGGGTGAGCTCCCTGGCTCTTTTGTTCACTTACCAAGCGGCCTCTGCAGCAGCGCAAGTCAGGCTGGGTGCCAGAGCCACAGCGTGGGAACTTGAGGGCCAGGGGAAGTGAGCTGCTTGGGTTCCACGCGGGTTCCATGTGAGCAGGGCCTTATCTGAACACTGCCCCACCCCAGGGCCTGGCAAAACGCCGAGCAGACAGTGCGCGAAGGCAGGCCACGTGACCCAAGGATGAGGGCCCGTCCTCTCGCCCGTGTCCTCCACGAGCCCAGGAGCTGCGGAGGGGCCGCGTCTGGGTCGGCGTCTCCTTTGTGCTCTGGTGCCCAAGAATAGGCCTGGCAGTTAGCAAACACTCAGTAAAGGTTTGCTGTGTGGATGGTGCCGATAAATATGCTCTCTAAAATAAACAGAGGAGACTCGGAGTCAGCCAAGACTGACGGAGCCATTCTTGACTTAGAGAAAGGCTATCAACCCGAGGTCAACCCCACGGCACTTGGAGAGGCACCCCCCACACACAGGGCGCAAGCGATGAGTGCTCTGGCTGTCACAGTTTTTCAAGGCTCCCTTAAAGGCCTTAGCCCAGCTCTAAGACAAGGGAAATAAATAAGAGCGGTACACACGAGAAAGGAAAAGACAGACCTGCCATTACTTTTTGTGGTGAAAGTTCCGTGTAGAGAGTCCCAAAGAAGCAAAGACAGCCGGTCTAAGAGAAGCCAAGAAAGCAGCCGGACAAAACATGGACATTACCGACTTTCCCAGCTCAAGTGAGGACCACTTAGGCCGCCTCCCTGTATGATCAATAGCAATGTGTACTGTGTAACGTCCGGAGGAGGGAGAGAAGCAGCAGCACTAACTTTCCATTAGAGCCACAGGCCAGTGTGGCCAGCGGAGGAGGGAGCGAGCCCCAGGGAACTGCAAGCCACCTGCCCCAGCTTCACCTCCTGCTCCCTGGACCCCTCCAAACAACTGTTCTCTGTGGCCCCAGAGCCGGGCACACAGGCAAGGTCCTGATGTCCCCCAGCCACACCCCAGAGCTGGCCCAGCTGCACTCAGGCTGGCTGTGACCATCCCCTGAGACACAGCAAGGCCAGCAGCTGCAGCCCTGGACAGTCATGGGTGGCAGAGTGAGGGGACAGCCAGGTAGTGATGGGCTCTGAGCCTCCTGGGGCAAAGGCAGCCCCTCCGCCCCCAGAGACCAGGCAGGAGGGAAGCGCTCTGTGCAGGGACAGACAGCTGTCTTGGGCCTGTTAGTGGGAGCGCAGCACCCAGCATCCCGGAGGGTTCGCGCCCCCTTGTCGGGTGCCACCTTCACCCCACCAGACACAGGCACAAGCGCACCTAGCACACAGCTGAGGGCGCTCAGTGGGTGCAGGAACAAACTCTGGAACGGCGAACCCCGAGGCCCCGCCACGCCTGGAGCTCAGCGTCCCAGGCCTTGGAGGGTCTCGGAGGGCACACGGGGCCGTGCTGGGCCTTCGGAAAAGGCGCAGGGCCGGGGGCAGGTGGCGGTGCTGGCAGCAGCGCTGCGTCCCCTGCCAGCTCCACGGCGCCCGGGGACTGGCCAAGTCTGAAAGGCCGGGCTGGGCCGGGCGTGGCTCCCACCGTCTCAGGGTCCGTTTTATGTTTAGGTAGGAGGAGGGGTTGTGTGAACAGTAGGTGGGAGTGAGGACCACGCCTGAAATCCCAGCCGGCCCTTAGGGGTCTGCCAGCAGGAGCCCCTCAAGGACAGGGCCCCTCCTGAGCCAGCCTCTCCCTGGGCCTGGCTTATGGTTAGTGCTCGTGTTTACGGGTGAGCAAAGGGCCTAGGGATGAATGCAGAGACAGCACAGAGGACCTCAGTCGCCCCTCCTCCAAGCCTGGGAGGTGGTTCTCAGCCCTCAGAAACCAAAGGCCCCTCGCGGAGGATGTTGACAGGATAAGAGGGCTTGTCCCAGATGCTGTGTCCTCACATGACCCTGAATTCCACCCCACCCGAGAGGAGGCTGAGGTGCGGAGCCCTTGGCTGTGACTCAGCGGAAGGAGGACAGGAAGGGGAGGGCGACGTTGCTGGGGCCCTAGGGCTTTGCTTCTCATTTCTCTTTCCAAAGCAAAGCGAGTTCCCAGAAACAGAGGCACTAGAACTACAGAAAGCCCAGGCCTTTAGGGGCACGGGCTTCCCTGGCCCTCCTGCCCCCGGAGGCGCCATCAAAGGCCCCAGGGAAGCCCCTAGTCCCTGTCCTCTGCATGGGGGCTTCTTCCGTGCCCCAGGACCAGGGACTGAGTACCTAGAAGGCCCACCCCAGAGCCACGATGGGGTGGTGGACTCTTGAGGCTTTCCAGGAGCATGTGGCCCAGACTCACGTGCTGGGACAGTCCCCTGGGTGAGAGGAGGCGTGGGGAGCCTCCAGCATGGGGAGGGGTGGGGCAGGCAGGGCAGGCTTCCTGGGAGTGGCAGAGGCTGCCTGTACCAAGAACCCGAGGGATACAAACATGGGCGCATGCAATATTTCTCTGTGAAATATCGCCATACCCCAATATTTGGGGGCAAACATGGACGCACGCTCTCTCTCCCTGTGAAATATGACCGTACCCCAAGGTTTTACTGGGTGAAAGTCCAGGTGTGGGCGGGGCTGCATTCCTCCCCAAGGCTCTGGGGAGCGTCCCTTTCCGCATCTCTTCCGGCCCCTGGAGGTCGCCTGCGTCCCTCAGCCCACTCCCTCTGACATCTCAGCCTCCCTCTCATAAGGACCTTGGGGTCACGCCGAGCCCACCTAAATGACCAAGGGCAATCTCCCTGTCTCAAGACCCTGCTGCCTTATAAAGACAGTCCCAGGTTTGGGAAATGAGAATGCGGGCGTCTTTGGGGCCATTATCCTTCCCACCGCAGGAGCGACAGGATTGCTTTGCCAGTCCCAAGGCCCCTCCACAGGGCTTGTTCAGGGCTGAGGGGTCACCGGGGGTGATCAGGCCACAATTCTGGCTGACGCGACGCTGGCTGGGGGCTGGCTGGAGGCTGGTTGGGGCCCGGAGCTCCAGGAAACCTTGCGCCTGCCCCTGCTGTCGCCAAGGACGGCCTGTACTCCTGGCGAGGCCACCGTGCCGAGATCAGGTGCACTTGATCCCTGGAAGTGGCCATGGCTCAACTCGAGCAGCTGCTCGGCTCTGGGGGAGGCCAGGCCCGCGTGGCTTCCTCTCCCTGCTGACCAGAACATGCCCGAGCTGCTGTCAGGTCAGATGGGAGCCACGTGGAAAGTTCCAGCTGCGCTCTAGAAAACGCACACACTCTAGCTTATTAGTGGACGTTGACGGAGCTTGGGTTATATCAGGGCCGCGGAGCGCCTCAGAGAGATGAGGAGACAGACAGGTTTCCAGGTGCAAGGGACAGGATGTCACTGATGCCAGCCGACGTTTGGGCGAGGGGCTGGCGGGGGGGTCAAAGAAGTCAGGACGGATGCTCCAGAGGAGGTAGCTGGTGAGGGAGCTCGAAGGAGAAGGCGATTCCAATGGCCGCGGTGGGCAAGGGTGCCAGCTGGGCCGAGGAAGGGGGCGTGGCTAGGAGGCGCCGAAGCTCCGCAGGGCAGCCGGAGGCCAGGGCAGTGGAGCAAAGAGCCCACGGGTGGACAGGGATGCACACGTGGCCTGCAGATGCTGAGCCGCCCTCCGGCCTGGCAGCAGGGGGCGCTTGTTCCGCTGGAGGCTCACTCTGAGCACCGAGGGCCCCTGGCAGGGGCCCCAGGCCCTTCCCACAGAGGTCTTCCTCTACCTCTTCAGAACTGGGCTCCACGGGACATCGACACCACACATGGGGACCCGGCCACGGGTTTAGGACAGGGGTTGGGAAGTTAAAGGCCCAGAGCGGGATGGGGGAGAGCAGGAAAGGGTTGGGGGCACATGTCAACAAAGCAGCTGGATGTGCCCGGTGGAGAAACCCACGGGCAGCTGGGAACAGCATCTGACTGTGAGGCAAAGTCTCTACTCCCTCAGCTGTCAGGAGCGAGGATGGAATTGCTCTCCCAGAGCGCGTCCGTCAAACCCCTGCCCCTCTCCCACGCCCAGCTCCAGCGGAAGGAGCCTTGGGGGGCAGCAGGTCTCTCAGAACCTCTAGGGCCTAGGCTCCACCATCAGCCCCACGTCCTCCAGCTGTTCTGCCTCCGGGGCTCCGGGACACATGCTGAGGGAGGCAGCTCATCTCCGGTTCTGGCCCCAGGAAGGAGGAAGGAGGTGACCTTGGCCTTCCCAGGGCTGGAGCCACTGGCTGCCCTGGCCTGGACCTCAGGGCACTCAGGCCCCGGTGGCGGGGGAGGGGAGGGGCTGGGGGAGACGTGGCTGCCAGGCTACCAGCCTCTGGTGGCTCCATCCCTGGAGGGCAGAAGAGGAGTCAAGAGCCCAAGACTGAAATCCCCGCCTCCTTTTGCTTACAGACTTCCTCGTCTCTGCCTGCCAGACAGTTGCCCAATGCTACCTGACCCTACCCGTCTGCCCTCCAGGGCAGGCACTGAAAACACGACGCCCCGTGGCAGGTGCATCCCACAGGTTCCCATGGCCATCCTGTAAGATAAAGCACTTGTCCCATTTCTCAGGGCTGGAAGCCAGGTCTGACGGTGTGGAAGCCAAGGTCACATCCTGGTGACGGGCAAATGCCAGGATCTGCACCCAGGCTGCTCTGGCTCCAGCACAGGAGCTCAGTGTCCAAGGTCCCATTAAGCCATTGCTTGAAGGCTTGAGGCCCGACCCTGCCTGTCCACTTGGCCTGGACTTCTTTCCCAGGGGAGCGGAGCTGCTTTTTCTCGGAAGGATGTTGTCCCCAAGGGTGGCTCCTGTCTCAGTAACCCCAGCTGCCCTACACTGTCACTCTCTGTCATTATGCTCCTTTGGGGGGCCCTGCCCACCCGCTGAGAAGGCCGTCCCTCAGTGACGGGCCTGAGCGGGGAGGGCGAGAGCGTCAGGGAAGCCGGCACTGGCCGAGGTGCGGCCCAGGCTGTGGGACAAGGGGACACCAGGCTGCTGGTTAGGGATGCTGCCCAGAGATGCCGCTGGGGACAGCAAGAGCCAAGGGCACAGGCAGCAGGAGAGGAAAGGCAGCTCTGGTGAGGACCCCGCAGGTAAAGGTCGGGGAGCACAGGGGCTCAGAAAGTTGAAGCCCTGCCCCTCCCACCCCCGCTCTCCCAGGTTTCTCCTGGAACAGCCGTGAGGTGCAGTCCCTGGCGCAGCCGGGCAAGACACAGATACCAGGGCCCTGGGGGCTGTAGTGTGACCTCTGCCAAGGCAAAAGGGACACCCAGCCACAGCAGGGAAGTTGCTCAAACCAGGTAGGACCCCCGCATACAGACTCCCCAAAGAGAGGGACCTAGTGTCCCGTCTCCACTTCACCACCTTCCACCATAGGACCTCAAGCGGCCACATCTCCTCTTGGGAAGTCCCTGCCCTGGGACTGGGCACTCAGATGCCAGCTACACACTCGCCTAGCTGACAGAGTGAAATGAGGCTGCCCCCAAGCTCTGGCCCTGGGACCCGCTGCCCAAGGTCCCACTGCAAGATGTAATCCCGCAACCGACATCTGGGCTCCCGCAGAGAGCGTTACCCACTGAGCAGCACTGCCTCTGGCCCCTGCACTACGGGCCAGGCCCTTACGACTCCCGGGAGGGAGGGGGAGCCTGGCAGAATGCGCCCGCCTGGTCTGCCACGGCCCTCTGAGCCCGCCCTGAGACAGGCGCACACCTGCACCCTGGAGGTTTCCTGTCGCTGTGCACAGAAGGGCAAGGTCTTCAGGCTTCCTGGCCTCCTGGCGGCCACGGGCCTGCACAGACCAGAGCCGGGGTGGAGGTCACACTCGTGCCGCTCTGTCTCAGCTTCTCACTCTCTCTGGCCACAGCCAGGGACAAGTGGTTAGCTGCAACCCACTCGCCACCCACTTAGCTAAAACTAAAGGGATAAAAAGTAGCACAAGCCCTGCGCACCCGACACTGGCTCAAGCCCTCAGCTAAATGAATGTGGACTCGGGACCCCAAACTGTGCTGCAAGGACCTCAGCTCCGCCCCCCCCCCCCCCCCCCCCCCGCCCAAGAGGCAGGCAGCCATCTGCCAGCTGAAGTAAGACGAGGTTCCTGTGCTCGGAGCCTAGGCCCAGCCTGCAGGGAAGTGTGAGGGAGGGCACCCGCGGCGGTGGGGGGCTGAGCCAACCCTTGGGAGAGGTCGCTCAGTGCCAAGCCCCTGGAGTCCAAGGCCAGGGGCCCCCGTGTGCCTCCCTCCACACTGCTCCGCCACGCCACGTTACTGGGCAGAAGGACGCTCTCACCCCCAGCACCGCCGGGGGCTAGAGGTCAGAGGGCCTACCAATCACAGTGACAAAACCGACACCACCATTTGTTGGTCTCCTGACACTTTATTTTTGTTTCTCTATTTTTTTATCCTCACCCAAGGACATGCTTATTGATTTTAGAGGGAGGGGAAGGGAAGGAGAGAGGGAGAGAAACACAGATGTGAGAGAAACGTTGATCAGTTGTCTCTCACAGGCCCGACTGGGGACGGAACCCACAACCTTTTGGTGCATGGGACTACGCTCTAACCAGCTGAGCCACACCAGCCAGGGCCAGTCTCTTGACACTTTATTGGCCACATCTCCGAACGAACATCCCCAGAGCTGCTCCACCCAGAGAGACGCTGAGCAGCCTGCACTGGCCACGCTGGTGTGACAGAGCCAGACGGGGAACCCGGGTCTGCTCAGCTCCTGAGCTGGACTGTGGATGCCCTTGCTCTTTGCTGCCCCAGGAAGGACACCCTGCAATACTTCCTTCCCCCCAGCCTCCCAGAAACGTAAAGCAGGGGAATCCCAGGGTCATGGGAAATGCCCCAAGCGTCCAGGGCTCTGAAAGGCCCCACCCCCCTCTCTCCAAGGAACATTCCGGGAAGAAGTGTCATCCAGGCACTCTGGCGGGCTGGGGCCCTGGCCAGGCACCCACAGGACAGCCACCCGGGGACCCGGACCTCCGGATGTGCAGGAACCGGGGCCTGAGGAGACAGGAACAAAGGGCCAGTGATTGCCTGGGCCCAGAGGGTGAGCGGGGATTGGGAGGAGCACGCTCTCCCCACAGCCAGAGCTGTGACAGGCAGCGGAAGGGCCAGTGTGGCTGAGGGCTGGGGGAGGGGAGGCTCTCACCTCCCGCAGAAGTCCCTGCGCACAGCCACAAGGTCAAGGGACAGGTCGGGCCGGCCCTGAAGCCAGCTGCCGACCAGCTCTGGGTGTCTTGGGTCCACTTCTAAGAAGATGCTTCTGCACAGGGGAGAAATGGACCAGCTCAACTATGCAGGGCCAGCACCTGCGCTTTGGGTTGCCGGGGCTCGGGAGTGGGGGGCAGAATGACAACCAGGGCGGGCCCAGGACACCTGGGGCGGGGGTGAGGCTGCTGGAGACTGGCTGAGGGGACCCGCCCCATCCGCACCCAGAGTCCTTCAGGAGCCGAGGGGCCAGCGCCAGGATGTGTACAATGATGTCCATGCCCTTCTCTCTGCCGTCCAGGGCTGCTGGGTCTTCATAGCTGAAGGGGAAGCAGTGGGAGGCGAGAGCCCCGGACAGGCGGTGTCCAAAGAGTGTGGAGAGCTGAGCAGAGCCTCCACAAAGCGGGCCCTGTGCACTTACTCTGACTGAGAATCGGAGGACTCCGAGGAGGGGCCCCCAAATGGCCGCAGCTCCAACTCCCCTGTGTCCTGCAAGCAGCACGCACCAGGCAGCGCCGCGTGTGCCCAGTGAAGCCCATCGCCTGACAGCTCCCAGGGCGCGGGTGGCTGTCTCCCCACACGAGGCTGTTCCTGGTCTTGGTCTGGGAGGCCTGGAGCTGGCCCTGGCCACCCTCGGGAGCCCAGGAAGCGGAGCCGGCGCCCTCCTCCACACTGCCCTGCCTCGTCTGGGGCTCTGTGCAGCCCCGAGTTCTCAGCCCATTTGAGAGCGGGATGGCTCAACGCAAATCCTGGAGTAGAGCCTTGGTCCCAGCTTTCCTACAAAGCCCCCACATGGCCTCGGACAAGGCACCTGCTGTCTCTGGGCCTCAGTTTTCTGTAAAATGACAAACCCATCTGCGCACCTCATATGTGTTCTGCCCCGTGTCTGATATTCTGCCCTGTGCCGTTGCTGAGTCCTCCCATGGCCCTGCAAAGCTCGACCGCCCCGGTTCAGAGGCAGGAAACCAAGGCCCGGAGAGGCGCGGTGGTCGTCCAGCAGTCTTAACTGGGAAGGCAGAAGCTAAACCCAGGCAGGCCTGCGGGCTCTCGGGTGAGCCCTCTTCCAGCACCAGCCCGCTTTCAGCCCCTGCCCCTCCGTCCCTCCCGACGGTGTGGTCCGCCTGGGCAGACCCACCCCACCCGGTACCTGCGGATCTCAGGGGCCAGCTGCTCCATGTCCTGGTGGAAGACGTAGGGAGGGTTGCTGACGATCAGGTCCACAGGGCCCCAGGGCAGAAGGTGTGCCCAGCTCCCCTCTGTGGTCCCCGGGAACACACAGCAGAGAAGGGGGGTGGAGTGGTAGCTCTGCCCACCACCATGTCCCTCTCCTCAAGCCACACCTGGGGCCTACCCCTGGACCTGATAAGCCAGACCTGCAGATCAGGGCCCAGGGACCCCAGCCAGCCGCCTAGACACTCGGGAAAGAGCGTGGCCCAGCCGTGCTATGTCTGGGCAAGGCGGGGCGGAGGGGTGCTCAAGGGGGGCTTTCTCTTAACATCCTGCTTAACTCTTGACAACAGGGGAGCCCCAGGTAACTCATTAGTTGTGAGGGATTTGGAAGATAAGAAAAACTCTGGGGCTGGTCCCCTCGTGGGCCAGGTCAGCCCAGGAGGCCAGAGGGACTTTCCTGTCCTTAGCAAGGACTGGTCTGAGATACCCCTTGTGCATGCGAGGTCATGCATGTATGCATGCACATGTGTGCATGCGAGGTCATGCATGTATGCGTGCACATGTGTACATGCATGTGTATGTGGGGGGATAAATGTTGAGCACCCCTCCCTCCAGCTCTGCAGAGTGGCTTGCCCACCCGGAAGCACCTGTCCCCAGCGTCCCCACCCCAGGGCAGATGGGTGGGTAGGTACCTAAGGTCACATCGAGGGGGATGATCTGAATCCTGTCCTGCAGATGAAGCCTGGAGAGATGGGAAGGGAGGTAAGCAGGGGGACAGATGCCTACCTTGGCTGCAAGGACTGGGAAGGCCCACCCTTCGTGGGCTGCAAGACGCCTGGTGTGCACCATCCACTCATAACGCGGTGTGAGCCACGCCAAGCCCAGTGCCTCACCCTTCTTCGGAGTGGACATCAGTGGGTTTGTTACCTGAACAGGGGCTGAGATCAGGCCCAAGTCCGACTCCCCCCGCCCCGACCCCCTGGTCCGCCAACCCACCTACCTCTGAGCATTCTCGCGGGTCAGGCAGACGGCGGCTTCTCCCTTGTCCACAGCAATGACCCGGCTCTGCTCCGAGAACGCATGAAGGGTACATGGGAGGAAGGTGCCGGAGAGGCCAGGCCTGGGGACCAGAGCCCTCCACCAACTGCCGGCCAGGAAAGGAGGGGAATACCCACATCTTTTCCCTCTCTGTGGGCCGGGGTCTGGCCAGACAGAAGAGGGTGGGGGTAGAGGCTGTGACCACAGTGGGCTGGACACAGACCGGTCCCCCTACATCCAGCAGAGACAGCTAGAAGCACTTGAGGGGTAGAGCCAGGGAGCCCCAGTCAGCACCCCCAGAACAGGGTGGAGGGATGCGGAGGGCGCTCACCTGGGGCAGCTGATGAAGCAGGCTGAGGGAGATGGCCCCCGATCCACAGCCCACCTCCAGGATGAGGGGGCCTCCTTGGGCTTCCCCCGCACTGGGCCTCTGGGCCGCTTCCTCCAGCACCCAGCCCACCAGCTCCTGGGGGGCAGAGGACCGGGTCAGCGCTGGTGCTGACCTGGCCCCTGGGGCTCTGGGCAGAGAGACCCCAGCCTCCACGTGGATGCGGGAGGGGGCGTGGCTAAAGCCACTGAACGTCCGGTCTGCTGGGACCACGGGCAGGTCGCCCTGCCTCCCTGTCTATAAACTTGAGCACAGTGGAGGGTAACCCACCTCATCAGGGTGTGGGGTGGAGTAAGCCAAACGACATCCGTGAACTATACATATTGGTACATGGCTGATGACCACGGTACGTGGGAAGCGTTCAATAATCCCCAGCTCGAAGCAACGCTAAGAACCATTCTTGTTGGTCCCTGGTTACTCCCTCTGTGCCCGGCTCTGCTTCCAGAACCTTCCCTATGTTAACCTGTCAGGTCCTCACAACCAGTCCACGAGGAGGAAACTCAGGCCCAGGGACGAGATCTCGCCTCAAGCCTGGCTTGCAGCTCACGGTGGCCAACTATCAAGGGCCGGGATGTCCCCAGCTTCCTCACAGAGCTGAGCTTAGGGGCCCCCAAGGAGGCTTCCAGGCCCACGGGACAGGGCATTCCCTCTGCGGGGGCGAGGCAAGTGGGCGGGGTGAGAACACAGCCCTGCCTGAACCCCACCCACTTTAGTGGCAGGGAGACGCTTTTAGACACGGCACTTAGGAAACAGCAGGGTTCCAAGCCTCGCCCACCCACCTGCCACCCGCAGGGACAGTGCACAGCAGCCCAGGGAGGGTGGAGGCTGCTGCTGTCCAAGGCCAAGTGTTTCCAGCCAGCATTGGAGTGGGGGCCCTGGCGTGGCCCCTTCCCAAAGGCATCCCTTTGAACGAGGGACGCGGGGCTCTCAGGCAGCCTGGCTCAGGGAACGGCACCCGTGGGGGTACTTCCCTCCTCTGACCAAACGTCCCCTCCTCCAGGAAGACCCACTCAGCCCCGCCAGGCCCTCTCCACCGCGGCGATCCCACTGGGAGCCCGAAGTCTAGACGGGGTCTGCTGTTCCCACCAGCAGGGCTTGGCCCATGGAGGGGCCTCCTGGCCACTTCCCAAGGGCGGGACAAACGCTCCGAGGCCGTGGGAAGCTGCGCTCTGAGTCCCAGACCCTGGGTGCCCCCATCTCCCCATGTCAGCAGTCAGGCCCTACCCTCCGCAGAAGCCCCTCCGTGCTGAGTCCCAAAAAGCACTTCTTCCTGCTGCGTGCCCCGACCCCAGGAGGAAAGCTCACTTGTCCCCAGGGTAGCCAGTCCAAGGCAGGCAGGACTTGGCCAGCGGGCCCCGCCTTTCCTGCTCCAAGCCCCTTCCGCACCGGGCGAGCAGCTGCTCGCAGGTGAGGCAGCCTGGCTCCAGCCAGAGGGCTTCCCCCGCTCGCAACCACTGGCCCTGCACCCAGCACTCCTGGAGGCTTGGGGCGCTGGCAGCAAGCCGGGCCCCCAGGGCTGGGGCTGGCTCTGTGCCGAGAGCCTACGGTCCCAGCGGTGAGGCCGCTTACGGAGCAGCTGGTCGAACGGCTGAGACGTGTCAGGGCTGCGAGCTTCTCTCGGTTTCCTGGCCACAGACAGACCTCCTCTGGCTGGAGAATGACCCCTCAGCCAACCACAGCAGCCAGCTACCTGCTAGACACCCCCAACCTCAGACACACACCACATCTGCGAGGGGCCACCCTGGGCAGGGTGTGAGGCTGAGAGATGGCGTCCCTGCTGCCACCAGTGCCCCCGTGCCTCTCTCCTACACTCCAGACCACAGGAGGGTCACCTTGGCTGTGGACCACCAGGGGGTGGAGACCACTCCTAAGAAGTCCGGAAATTCTCCCTTCCTCCCCCAGTCAAGAGCCCCCCTCAGGGTGAAGCTGGTGGCTCCATAGAGGAGGCTGGAAGCCAAGCCGGTCACAGGCCCAAGGCAACTTTTCCAGGTGAATAAGGGAACAGTCAAGGGCAGAGTGGGGTGAGGGCAGAGGGGCCGCACGGGAAGGACACAGGGAGCAGGCAGCTGTCGGCTCTGCCCGGAGACTCCACCCCCGTCGGGAGGATGGCCCCAGGCTGCAGCGGGACTCGAGCGCCACATGCACCCTCTGCTAGGATCATGTCCCTGGCGGGGCATCCCCAGGACAGTGGCATTGCCTCCCTCAAGTCAATCACAGACGAGACGCTGAGCCTTCCACACCCCACAGAGCCTCCGCCCCAGCTGGTGGGAACACACCCACCTCCCGCCTCGGGTTTCCACTGTACACGCTATGGGCCGGATCTGAGCCACCTGCCCAGCCCCAGAGAAAGCCCAGCTTGTCCGGCCGCACACCTGCGACTTCACGCTTCGGGCTTCTGCTCCCTCATCAGAAACCACCCTCCAGGGGATGGAGAGTCCAAGCACCATGCTCCCTCCATGCACCCACCCTCCTCTCTCTCTGCCACAGGCCACGTCCTCTCAAGTTCTTGGTAATGTGCCCCCAATGTGGCTTCGCATGGGGGTGAACCTGGCAAGTTCTGAGAAACATCTGCACAGCGAGGCGAGCACTGGGGCTCCGAGCCGCAGCACACCCCTCCCCGCCAAACCCCTGCTGCAGCAGAACCACTGTCCTGGCCCAGCCCCAGCCAGGAAAGGGGGGCCCACATGGGAGCCGGAAGTCTCCTCAGGGCCCTGGGATACATGGCTGATGCCAGGTCAGCTCTCAGATGACTCAGAGGTCATCACGGCAGCTTCCCTCCCTCATCCTGACCCTTGACAGCTTCAGGGAACAGTGACTGGCCTCCTAGCCAGAGGTCACACGCTTGGGGGAGCCACAGGGTGACCTCCGAAAAGCCTGCAGGTGGGAGGCCACATCCGACTCAGGGCTCTGGGCCTCAGCACCTCTTCTCAGCTCAGCCAATCCCAGGTGGGGAGGTCCCAGGTGACACATGGGGCCCTGACCCAGGAGTCAGGTGTCGGAGCGCTGCTCCCATGCCACACCTTCTGCCCTGCACCCCATTTCCCACTCCACGGTCCCTCAGCAGCCCTGCGACTTCAGCAAGGTCTTGGACTCCCTACCATCCCCGCCCTGACACCGGGCAGGGGGCGAGGACCTGGCCTTGCCGCCGCGTGATGCAGGGGTGGGCGGAGGGAGAGGGTTCCCTGGTTTGGGGAGAGAGGCTGGGAAGTGAGGAGGGGCTCTGGGTCCCTGGCTGGGCAGGGGGACAAGGCCTGATCTTTCCCGAGAATGTTTGTGGGCCTGGGTGTCCCTTCCTCAGAACCTGGGGCCCTTTGGCTTACCCACTGGCCGCACCAGCCCCGGCCCCAGCTCTGCCCTGGCTCCCAGCTCTGCCACCTACACGGTTGGAGGAAAGTCCAGGAAGGACCATAGATAGCATCTCTCCCAGGACGAGGGTGCATCGCTAAGGGACAGCCTGCCGGGGCCATACCCTCCCCAGTCCTAGCACCTTGAGGGACAGAGGTGATCACCTCACCAGATAGTAGATACAGAAGGACCACCAAGTCACAGGTTCCCTGGTCTGGAGGCCCAACCCTGCCATCCTCTGGGCCCAGTGAGGGCAGCGGCCTGCCTGAGGCCACACAACGGCACCAGCCACATGCCCTGCCCACTTCGGCTATGCCCCCTGAGGAGGAGGAGGTTTGTTTCCTCTGGGTTAGGTAGGCCATGGGACAACTCCTGGGGAAATGACAGGCACAGGCTACGTCCTTGGTAGACAGCATTAGTTGGGGTACCCTGAACCACTGCCAGCCCCGGGGACTGGGGCGGTGGCTTGGGATATGAGGACAGTCGAGGAGGCCAGCAGGAGACCTCGGTCCCTGTGGCTTCACCTACCCCACCAGCCAGGATACACTGGTTTGGAAGGGCACTGCCTCCAAGGACAGCAGTCATAGGGCCCCAGCGCCCCCTGGAGGGAGTCTGGGGCAAGACATGTGTCCTGACCGCCTCCCTCACACCCATCCTGCGGCCCTGGTGGCCTGCACCTACCTCTGTTTCTGGCCGAGGGATGAACACTGGGGGTGCCATCTTCAGGTTGAGCCCCTGAAAGTCCCACTCCCCGAGGATATACTGCACAGGCACCCTGCAGAGGGGTGGCTAGGTGATTATCAGCGCCAAAGCCTGGGCCCAGAGGACCATGCCTGGGCTGAGAGGTAAGACTTGTGGCCGAAAGTGTAAGGTGGGGTCATGTCTCCTGTGCCCTGGGACTCCTAGCCAAGGTCTCCCTTCCCTCCCTATCTTCTTCCAATTTGTCACCCTGACCCCTCACCTCTCCCCCGCATCCCAGCACCTCCCTAGTCCTTGGACAGCTTCCTCCTCCCTGATCATGAACTTGGTGGGGCTCGGGGAAGCTGAACCCCTGCTCCTCACAGAACCCTCCGGTCCGACTCATGGGTGCTCACCTTTGCAGTCGGCGGCTACTCAGTTCCTGGATGCACTGTAGCTGCCCAGGGGTCAGGGGCTGCCTCCGAAGTGCCGGCCTCAGGCTCTGAAACTGCCCCGCAGAGGCTGTGAGTGACTGGTTCCCCTGGTCCAGAGGCCCTGACCCAGATTTCTCATGTGAACAATGCCTGTGGGGTCAACACTGGCCACCTTGGTCATCTATGAACCCCTGGCCTGGCACACATTGTAATAGTTTGCAGGATGAGTGGATAAGTATTTGCCTAAGGCATTCACCCAGGAAAAACAACAGTCTCAGGTCAGCGCTCTCAGTGGGGCGGAAAAGGCTGGAAGTCTCTTCCCCAAGGTCCTTCCTCCCACCTCTTCCTCCAGGCCCTCTGACCACCCCCACCCCCCCCCAACCCCCCGCAACAACACTGTACTTAACTGTTTTGGCTCCGAGGACATGAGCCATGATGTACTCACTGGATTCCCGGGCCTCAGGGATGCCCCTCTTCTCAAAGACTGCTGTCCACTCCTGGACCAGCTCCGTGGCACTCAGCAACCCAGCCTGAGGCAGACGGCATCGCCAGGAGCGGAAGGCCCAGCCCCGAGTTCCTCCCCTCCGCCCCAGGCCAGACAGGAGGACCCGCAGCATTCCACCCTAAAGCTCCAAGTCACAGAGGAAAGCTCCCCTGCACGCTCCCAGGCCCCCAAGTCTTCCTTGTGACGTCAGCTGCTGAGACGGTCACGGGCCCCGGCCAGGCGGAGACGGAGGTCACAGACTCTGGCTCCTCACAGTGGCTCTGGTCTTCAGACGTGCTGCCACCCTGGCAGAGGGAAGGAGAACCAGGACAGCGCTGAGCCTGCGTGACCCACTGCCTGCTGCCTGCTGCCGGGGAGAGGGCACACCCTTGCTCTGTCGCCTTCCGGACTCCATTTCAGGCCCTCGCCCCCCTGTTTGCTTGAGGTTTCCTTCGTGTTTTTGGCTGAAGTGAGCTGAACCCGTAGCGCAGCCCCTGCTAATAAATGGGCTGCTGGTGGGTCAGAGCCCAGGCTTGGGGTTGGACAATCCGTTTGACCCAGAGTGTGTGACCTTGGGAAACTCATTATTTCTGAGTCTCAGTTTCTTTGTCTATAAAATGGGGGAAATAACACCAATTTTATGGCAAGCAGTGCACTAGTTCATGAATGTCAAGGGCCTGGGAGCCGGCTCAAGACAGGAGGGACTCAATGTTATATGCTCTTAATATTACAAGGGGGAGGAGGCTGCCTTTGGTTGGAGGTTTTGCTCTTGATATTTTGCCTGACTGGGATGCTGAAATGCCACCCCACCCCACCCCCACTTTAACTCACATTCCTAAATGTCAGCATAAACTGCCAGCTAAAATACTGCCAATTTTTTATTTTTATATTTAAGTTTTACTGAAGGTCTTTAATCAGTGGTCCCCTTTCCTTTCACACAGACCAAGGTCCAAACAAGCGTTTATTGAGTCCCTGGTAGGTGCCACATCTTCCGAGACGAGGAGGGAGGGCAAGGGGCTCCGGGAGGGGGAGCGTCTTGCCCAAAGTCACGCAGCTAGGAGCTGGCTGTCCCAGGCAAGACAAACGAGCCCAGGTCGCCCGGACTCCAGAGGAGCCGCGGTCCGCCTGAGCGCCGCGAAGGCCTGAGGTCAGGGCTCAGCCTCCCTCTCAGGCCAGCACCGCAACGTCACTGACCCAGGCAAGGTCGCCTGTCCCCAGGCCCATTTCCCGCTGTGCGCCGCGGGGGACTGCGCGGAGCAAGGGGTGGTGTCCCGAAGGTGTTGCGGCCCAGGCAGCGCCCCAACCCGATCCCCACCTCTGGCGCATACCTGCCTGAGGGGCAACCCGACCCGCCCGCCCGCCTCGAGAAAAGGCCCTGGGCCCGGCTCCCGGACGTGCGTGGCCCGCGGTGAGCTCCCTCGGACGCCCTGCTTCCGGGGTTGGCGCAGCTGAGAAAGGGCTCGGGCGAACCCCAAAGCCCAGCTCCAGGGTTCCTAACGCCACTGAGTGGCACCCGAGAGTCGCTTGGGGGCGCTGGGAGAGGCTGCGAACGCCGCCGCCGCCCCCGCCCCGCACGCCGGCCCGCTGGCGGCAAAGTGCTTGGCTGTGTGCGGGCTTGCTCCCTAGCGGCCCTGATCTTCCTGGCGGCCACGGCAGAAACGCGGCGGCAGCTCGCGGTGACGGCTCCGAGCTGGCGTTAGGGTACCCGGCCCGGGCGGCGCGCCGCCAGGCCGAAAGGAAGCGTGCCACCTGCGGGCCCTGGGTTCGAGAGCGAACGCGAGGCCCAGGGGCGCGGTCCAGCACGCGCGCAGTCCCCGGGCTGGGGCGCGTACCAGTCTGGCGGGCGGGATGCTGTGTCCCGGATCTGGCCGGGGGAGTGGCCTGGGCAGGGCGGGGGGCCAGGTGGCGACTGAACCCCAGGGCAGCTCTTGCCCCTCTCACTCCCGCTTTAGGGTTTGGAGCAGGGAACTAGAAACCGGACGTAGGAGACCAGAGTTTGCACCCCGACTCCACTGCCAACTAGTCCGTAAGGCTTTGTCCTGGTGCCTGGTCCTCTATGGGCCCCAGTTGCTCCTATAAAATTCATGGCAGTGCCCCGCGAAGTGTGACCAGACAACGCCCCCTTCCCCCACCAGAATCTACTGCTAACTAGATCACTGTTCACCAAACTACCGTTTAACATGAAGTTTCCCGGGGAGCCGCTGGGATCAGCATGTGTAACAAGCTACTTCGATGATCTCCGTAAACTCCTTTGAAAACCCGAGGACTAGGAGGTATCCGAAGGCCCCTCCCCTGAGCTGAGCTGAGCGGATCGCGCCCTGGAAGGAGGCCATTGTGAGAGGAATGCGGAGGTTGCCTGGGTCGGGGTGCCCAGTAATAATACTCCAAGAATACTGTCCCTCTCCCAACTTCTCTGATGATGCTCCGTTTGGGTGCCGTTTACCAAGAGCCCTCACACCAGAGCCCCTCTGAAGGAATCCGAGACCCAGAGACCCAGAGAGCCAGGGAAGGGAAGCATCTTGCTCCAGGTCACGAAGCCAGAACAGGGTCGAACCGGACAGAGTTCAGCGCAGGCCCAAGGGACTCCCAGTCCAACGCTTTCTCTAAGTCTGCAGCGTCCGCCTGCGTTTAAGGACCTCGAGTCTGTCCTGGCGAAGGTGGAGCCGGGCTGGCCCTGAGCCCGCGCTCTGGCCCCGGAAGGGCCTAGCCACCCACGGTGCCCGCGGGACCCCTGCAGAGGCCACCGGGAGTGAGGAGGGGTGGTGTCCAGGAACTGCCGCCCGGCTCCCGCTGGGGGCGGAGCCGGATCCAAGCGACAGGCGAGCGGGCCAATGTCGGCAGGGCTCTGGGCCTGGCAGCCAATCGGGGCCCGGGGGCGCGGAGCCGGTGGGGAGGAGAGGCGCCGGAGCGCCACGGACCAGCGCGGCTGCTGGCCTCGGCCCCACCCCCGCGGTGGGTCCCGGCCCTGCTCGTCCCGGCCCTGCTCGTCCCGGCCAGGCTGGGAGCGCCGGCGCTCGCGGCTTCGAGCGGTGCGGCGGCGCGGGCCCAGCCTGGGCTTGGAGAGGACAGGCAGGGCGGACCTCGGGTCGGACCCGCCGCCCCTCACCCTGGGCCTGGGGCTTCCCCCCCGGCCCGGTTCTCGTGTCGCCACCACCCCTGGCCTCTCCCGCGAGCTCGGCGTCCCGGAGAGGATTAAGTAAGTGCTGAGGTCGCGAGGGCGGGGATGGTGGTTGGGTCAGGCAGGACTGAGGAACCCGGTGGAGAACGGAGCGCGGGTTCTCAGAGGGAGGTCGCGGGGCCGACCCCTTCCATCCCGATGTCCTCCTCTTGCGCTTTCAACCCTGAGGCAGCCCCAGACAGGGATGAGCAGGGCCGTCTCTCTCCTTTGGACACGGAAATAAAAGTGCCCCTGAAAGAGTTAAGGGTCTGGCCCAAGGTCACTCCTGGGGTCAGCGGCAGAGCCAAGAAAGAACCTGGGACTCCTGACCTGCCCAGCCTCTCTGGAGGGACAGGGCCGAGCGTGAGATGAGCCTCTCCCGTCGGGCGTCGGTCTGCCAGGCTTGGCCCTGCCGAGGGAGCCATCACGGGCGGGTGCCAACCTCACGCTCACCCGTGCACCTGCCCTGGGGGCTCCCCACATGGACGCCTGTGAGCAAGCCCGGGAGGCATGTGTGCAGCTGTGTGCTGGGGTCCCTCCTCTCCCTAGGCTGCCCTGCAGTTTGGCGAGGACCCCTTCCCAACCTGCCTTCCCCGGGGCCTCTGGCCTGGGAAGGCCCAAGCCACACCCTGGGCTGGGCATATCTCCCACCCGCTGCTTCTAAGTGGGTAGGAGAAAGCACCTCGGAGTGAAAGCTCCATCCCTGCCTTAGAAGACATGCTCCCCTTACTTTTCTCCTTGTCCCTGGTGGCCGCTAGGTCCCCTTTCGGGGGTCCAGTGACCCTAAGAGCCTGCAGAGAAGCCCTGCCAGAGGACCTGACTCCAGCCTCTCTCGTTCCTGGCTTCTGGTCTCCCCCTCCCTGCCCCCGCCCCCACTCCCAGCGCCACCTGGACCACACAGTGAGCTGGGCCCAGGGGCCTCTGTGACTCCCTTGCCTGGGGACAGGGACGCTGGCCAGGGGGAGGAGCTCTCAGGGTAGCCACCGTGGTTGGGGGTTGGCTGAGCTAAGTCCTTTCTAGGGACAGGTTCATTCTGACATTCCGGTGGCCCTCTGACCCTGTGAGGGAGGTGTTCTTAATACCCCCACCTTAGAGTCAGAGAATCAGACACCGAGAGGCAGGGTGACTTGCCCGAGATCATCCAGTTAAGTGGCTGAGCTGGAATTCAAAGACAGGCCTGTCTGACTCTCGGGCAAGTGTTTCCCTCCAGAAAAGGGAAGAGCTACAGTACTTTCTCCCTCCAAGGAGGAGATGAGGGATTAGGGGCAGGGAGAGAGGAGGTGGGAGGTGTGGGGAGGGAGGGCCGGGCAGGGTGTTACGCAGGGGTGACGCTTTTTCTCCCAGGCCTCCCCACTACCTTCCACGTCTTCCAGGTATGCCCACTACGGTCATCTCACCCACAAGACACGGCAGGGCTTCATTTCCACCTTCCTAAAGCCACATAGGAACTGTCACTCCATAAAGCACATGTCCTGATGTCCCCTGGACTTGCCCTTGTCCTCCAGCTTGGACTTCCCCAGTGCCTCCAGAACTTAGGGGGCGTCATCTCACCGCTGAGTCCCAGCCTCAGCCTCATGTTTTTTATCCTCTCCTTTCCAGCATCCAGGGCAGCAGTGGGCTCCCTTTGTCCAAGGAGGTGGCCACCTGCATGGGTAGCAGGGCCACAGGCTGGGGCAGTCCTGATGGCAGAAGTGAGCAGGCAGGCTGGCTGACCGCAGGCAGCCTCTCAGCGCCAGCATGAGCTCCCGGACCCCGCCTGCCAGGGGCTGGTTCAGCGCCCGCCCGCCCGCCTCTGAGCCTGACCTCGAGCCTCCCACAGACGGGCCAGCCACTGCAGCCACCACCCTCAGCCCAGAAGCCACCAGCTTTAATGGCACCAGAATGCCTGACGTGGGTGGCGGCACAGCCGGCGTGGGCACGATGCTCCTGTCCTTCGGGATCATCACGGTGATCGGCCTGGCCGTGGCCATGGTGAGAGGGGGCCGCTGGGGCGGACCCGGACGGCCTGCGCTTGCAGGAGGGCGGTCTGTGTTCGGCTCCGAGAGGCTCTGATCAAAGGCGGCTGTCTGTTACTGGTCGTGCCACCCTCCCTCCCCCAGGGATTTGTCCACTGGGGCCCAGAGGCCAGCGAGGCTGCCTCCCAGCGGAAGAGCCAGAGAAGTTTCCGAGGAATACGTGGTGCTTTAAGCTGGGCCGCAAGGGCCACACGGGAGCTGGGGAGAATGGGGTTTTCTAGGGGGAGGTTCCTGGTGGGCACAGGGCAGGAGGCCGGCAGAAGGCTATGCGAGCCACAGGCAGAGCAGGGAGGCACACGCGTGTGGGGCGCAACAGGAGTAGAGGCCAGAGGTGCTTGGCACGGACCGCGGGCTGCGGAGTCTGGTGGGATGCCCTGCGAACGGCAGGCTGCCGGCAGCTCGCCTGCATTCCTTCGCCTGGCAGTTACCCGCCGGCTGCCTGCCCCAAGTCAAGCCTTCAGAACCCCACGGACTAGGGCCTTCCACAGGGAGTGGGAGACATGAAACCACAGCACCAAGGGAAGCCCGTGGGGACTGTGCTGGAGAATTGGATGGGGTGGGGGGGCTTTCTAGCAACGTTAGAGCTGAGGCCTCAGGGTGGGGGTCTGGCCCAGTGTCAGGAGGAAACGCAGAGCCGGGCAGGCAGCAGGGCAGAGGCGTGCTGGGTGAGGGCGCCGGCACACAGGATGCTTCCACACCTGGTGCCCGCACTGAAGATAGAGCTTTCCCTCCAGGGTGACACATGGGCACCCAGAACGACACCGAGGGATCACTGGAGATCACGAGCCTGAGACAGGGAAGGGTGGGGGCGCCCCCGAGGCCCCCCCGCGGGCCTGGCCATGGTGGCACTCTTCCCACTGCCCCGCAAAGGCTCTGGTAGATGGCCTCAGCTCAGGAACATGTTGCTCTGCCGAGCAGGGCTACGGCTGGTCCATCCATGGCCTGCTTGGAGCTGCTGTTAAACCAGTCACCATATGGGCTCCATGGGCGCCGGACCACTGCCAAGGAATAACTGCTGGCCAGCAAACAGAGCCAGCATGCCTCACGCCGAGGGGGGCCGGGGCCTGAGCGGCCTCCTAGGGCAGGCAAGGCAGAACACCCATCCCCGCCCTTTGCCCCCCTGGGGCGGTTAGACAGACAGAGACACCCCAACCTCGGGGGCCAACAGGGCCTGGACTCTGCCCATGTGATTCTCCACAAAAGATTTCATCCTAGGAACGTCAGAGGACTCGCTTACCCTCGGTTCTGGGGGAGCAGTCAGAGGGCCAGAATGGTTAGCCTTCTTGCCAGAAGCAGAAAGGGAGGGGGGTTACGGGGCAAAGGCATTACTGGGCTCCTGGGCACCGGGAGGTGGGGCCAGAGATGCTCCCTCCTCATGCCAGCCCCAGCTGGCCACGCTGGGGACACGGAGGAGCAGATCAGTGCCAGGTTGTGAGTCTCACACAGGAGAAATGGTGGCGGAGGACTTCCTGGAGGAGGTGGGGCTGCTGCTAGACAGTGAGAAGGGGAAGACCTGTAAAGGAGATATGAGGGGGCGGGGGGAGGGGAGATGTCAGCAGACCGGGCAGAGGGAACAGCCGTGGAAAGGTGCGGAGACAAGGTCCCGGCCTCTTGGAGACTCTTCTGTCTCCCAGGGCAGGGGGGCAGGTTTGGGGCAGGGCTGAGAGGTGAGGGAGTATAGGGTGCTGGGATTGCATCCCACCACAGGAGAGCAAGGGGCACCGCCTGGAGGAAATAAGGGAGGCAAGGGGCACCTCAGTGTCTTCCCAGGCCTTTGGGGTCCCCCAGGAGCGAGCAGCAGGAGGAGCTCTGGGTCAGTCTGGAAACCAAACAAGATTCAAGCTATAAACAGGCCAGAAAGAGTACGAAGGCCACAGGCGGTTTGGGACGGGCTCCAGAGACGTGGCTGTCCCCCAGGCAGAAGGTCATGCTCCTGGTAGTCAGAAACAGCTGGTTTAGGGAAGAACAAGATGGTGGCAGGGATCCCTGGCGTCCCTTCCTGGAAGGCACGCCCTCCCTCCCTCTTTTAGTACCAGGATTTCCTGTTCCAGCCCAGAGCTCTCGGATCTCGGACATTTTCTCGGGCTGGTCAGGCCTTTATCTTCAAGTCTGTACAGCGGAGTTCAGGGCCCGGGGGTCTTCCTGCATTCCCCCTGCATCAGGGTGCTGGAGTTTGGTCTGGGCTGATGTCCAGTGGCTCAGGCCCCTTTCCCAGTCCCTGTCCAACGAGGGCCACCAGCCTCCCTCGGAAGCCTCGGACAGACAGGCTCCCAGAGCCCCTGCCTGTCTCCTGGTTTTTTTGCCCATTCGTGTCTCTGGGCCTGAGGAGAGTTGAGTGGAGGAGGGACGCTGAAGTGTCCCCTCCCCCTTCAGCCCTGAGGAGTCCCCAGGGGAGCTGAGTGCCCGGAGCCTCAGGCAGTGTGGGCAGAGGTGGGGCCCACAGCCCTGAGGCTGGACCGGACTGTGTGGTCTTTCCCAGGCAGGGCTCCTCAAGGATGCTGTCAGCATCTAATACACTGCAAAGGGGGGGGGGGGGCGCAATGCAAGACCTATGGGTCCCTGAGGACTTGGGGACCCAAGGTCTCCTGTCATCAGCCTCAGCATGTCCCCTGTCCCGAGGGACTAGGGTCCATCAGGGTCTCCTTTCCTGGCCATTTGACGCTGCTCCTTCTCTTGCAGGTTTTGTACATCAGGAAGAAGAAGAGGTAACTCCCCTGCTTCCTCCCTGAACGGGCGGCACCGGGCCGGGCTCCCGGGGGCATGGGCGGGAAGGGAGAGCCCCGCCGTCAGCGCCCCGCCCCTGGTGGGGGGGTCAGGGCCCATCTGCACACTCAGGGTTGAGGGCCGCCCCTTTCGCTCAAGGACGGTCGAACCCCACTCCCAAGGAGTCCCCCCCCAGGGAAGGCAGGAGTGACCCCGAGACTGGGGTGGGTGAGGAGAAGAGGAGAAGGTTGGATCAGCTCCTACCAACTGCCTGGCCAGCCTTGCCCTGCTGCCCTGAGCTGGCTGCCTCTGGCGCCCCTCCCCTCGCCCGGCTGCCCTGACTGAGGCAGCTTCATGGACCCCCACAGGTGACAGCTGTGCACGTACCCCTCTCAGGCCACCTGTCTGAGAGGTACTGCTGGTCAAAAATGGCTTTCATTGAGTCCCAGGGGAAACAGGCTCCTAAGTGGGGTTGCATGCCATGACCCCTCTGGGCTGCCAACGGCAGGGCCTGGAGGGCTGGTGGCAAGGAAGGGCCTGCCCTGCCCCACGCAGCCTCTGCACACACCCCCACCCCCAGGCTGGAGAAGCTCCGCCACCAGCTCATGCCCATGTACAACTTCGACCCCACGGAGGAACAAGACGAGCTGGAGCAGGAGCTGCTGGAGCACGGGCGGGACAACGCCTCCGCGCCAGCCCCGCCGGGCAAGGTGGGCACCGCCGGCTGCGCTCCGCCTGCAGCCACTGCGCACCCGCTCCGGGCCCCTCCCTCTCCCTTCCTTGCAAGGCCAGGCCAGGGCAGCCCGGCAGCCAGCCAGGCTCGGCCCCATAGCCTGGCCGTCCTGGAAGCCCCCCGGCCTCCCTGAGCCTCAGTCATCTCATGCAAATGAAAATCCCCATTCTTTCCCTGGCTGCCCAGTGTACTCACCAGAAAAGCAGGAGAGGGCTGATAGGACAGGTGTTGGGGGCGGAGCCTCTGGCCTCCTCTGCCCTATTAGGGCCCGCAGCCCTGAGTGGGTGGTGGTTTGGGCCACTTGGGACAGTGGCACCTCTGAGTAGGCTGATGGGTTCCTAGTAACTGACAGGCCCCAGGCAGGTAGAGACCCAGCCAAACTCGCCTCCTCTGCCCAAAGGGTTGGGTGCCTGTGTGTTCATGCTGCCAAAGTCATTGGCTGCCTGGCCACGTGCCAGCAGTCCCCAAAACCCCAAGGGCCAGAGTACCATTAGGAGGCCCGGTGTCCCCCTGACGCGTGAAGTCCCTTTGCATCCCTCCTTCCCTTGGCCCCACAGGTTGCTGGGGTTTGGGGGGCTGGGTTCTGGCTCTACCAGAGGCAGAATTAGGAGAGTAGACTCAGGAAAGGCCAGGCCGGGCAACCAGAGACCCCCTGGTTTTGCCACCTTTTTCTGTACCTAGATCGCAACACGCTGCCCCTTGGGATAGTCAAGAAATTGGGCTGAGGACCTCAGTCCAGCCAGCCCAGGGGACGACGGACCACTTGACAGTCGTCTTCCGTGTGCCGCCCTTGGGGCCGCTGCGGCGCTGGGCCTCGGGTTACAGGGGCGAGCCCCACCCTGCTGGGCGGCGGGGAGCCGGCACAGTTCCCCCAGCCCGGGGCTCACAGGGTGAAGGCTGCCAGCGCTGGCTGGGCACGGCCGTGGGGGAGGAGTCTCCTGAGCCCGGTGGCATTTCCAGGCTGAATTTGCAGGGAGGGCATTCCCGGTAGAAGGCGTAGTTGGTGCCAAGAGCAAGTGGTCCCCAGGAAGCGAGGATGGAGCTGACCGGGTCAGAGAGTGCACGGCCGGGGCCGGGGCCCCTGACGCCCTGACTGTCCTTCTGCAGACCACCCTCCCGTCCCAGGGCCCGCTGCAGAGGCCCAGCCGGCTGGTGTTTGCCGACGTAGCCAATGCCATCCACGCGTGAGTGGCCCAGGGGCAGGCCTGGACCTCCAGTGAAGACACCTGCCTCCGCACCCACCGAGCGGCCTATTCTCAGGACTTACCCTGCCGAGGCCCCGGCTGTCCCCTGCACCGCCTGCTGACTCTCCAGGCTGGGCCTCTGGCCCCTGACGTCCCCTGACGTAAGGGTCCCAGCGCAGAGGACGTTCCTCCTGCCAGGAAGGTCGAGAGCCACTGCTGGCTTCCCTACGTCCTACCCCGACCCCTCCCATAGGGGCCTGCCCTCTGATGTGGAGGGGATGGGAGAGGCACAGGATGGGAGAGGAGGGGAAGAGCGTTGGGAGAGGCCTGACCTCGGAATCCGGAGCCTCCTCTGGGGTGGGAGAGGTAACCACCTAGGTCTCGGGGACAGAGTGTGGTGGCAGCTGAAACTACCCGGTGGGCAAGGATGCTGGGAGGAGGGCCACTCACAGCCAAAGCAGGCCCATGGTGCACAGGGTCCACGGGGTCTCCCGGCCACTGTGCCTTGGCAGCCAGCTGTCACAGGGCCCAAAGGAGGGTGGCAGCTGAGGGGGAAGGAGCATGGAAGTCAGGGGACAGAGGCAGGGCCCAGACCCGTGGAAAGGCCTCTTGCACGTGCATGAACCTGCCCACGCACAGCCGAGGGCCTGTCCCGGCACTGGGGGCAGGAGGCAGACCCTCTGCACTGGCTCCGCCCTCAAGTCGCCCAACACCCCAGGGTGTGTGGAGGGGTGCAGGGTGTCTTCAACATTCAGGGGCTGACGGGAGAGGGCAGGAAAAAGCGCAGGAACCGCTGCCCCCTCGCCTCTTCACGGGGCGCTGAAAGCCAGGAACCTGCTTCTGCAAAGAGCTCCCTGTCTTGCCGGATAGATACAGGGGATCTGGGGCGAGGGTGGGGGGTGGCTACTGGGCTGAGAGCTGAGGTCACAGGCTGTGGGCAGGCAGGGGATGTTCTGACCGCCTAAAGTCGGGTGGGGATGGCCCCTTAGGAAACAGACCTAAGAAACCTGGTCTGTTTTTCGATCATAACGCCCACCCACCCAGGGTCCACCCACTCCATTCCTCTCAGGAATTCCCCCGGTCCGGGGATCTGGGCAAGGCCTTAGCCAAGCCAGCCCCCAGGAGCAGTCGGGGGTGCATGCGCCGGGGTGTGCCCAGAAGCACCTCCCCGTGCCCGGCCTCGCCACTGCGCTGTCCTCCGCTGGTTGGAGGGGACGTGGGGGCGGCGAGTACTTGTCTTCTCTTGGGCAAATACCACGTGTCAGGATGTGAGGGCCTAGGTGGCCCACGTGGGGAAGATTCTGGATGTGTCCCCTCCTCTGGATGCTATAAATAGGGTGTCACTTGAACGGACCGGAGGGCTGCGGGTAATTTAGGATGCACGGAAGCTGTGATTTAACCCACAGCACCTTCTTGTGAGAGCATTAAAGATGTTATTAGGATGTTCCTGTGAAGAGAGTGTGAGCCTGTGACTCCTAGTGTGAACCTCCAGGAGGGGGGCGGGGCGGGGCGGGACAGGTAGGTGCTGGGACCCCCCTGCGCCGCCACGGCTGCCCTCTTGGCTTTCCTTGACCCACCTGAGGCAATGGCCTCCAGCCCTAAGTTCAAGGCCGCTCTGGGGCCTCAGGCATCCACTGTGGAACAGGTCACGGTCCCTTCCATCCCCTTGCGGGGAGGTGCCCTCGTACACAGGACCTGAGGACGGAGGACGCTTGAGCCCCCAGGGCGAGGGGAAGGTGTGGCATCTCAGGACACATGGGAGCTGGGTCTGAAACACGAAAGCAACAGAATAGTGTGGTCTTTCCCAGAGCACAAGGGAGGGATGAGCGTGGGCAGCCATAAGGCTGTGTGTGGGGGACCCACCTTCAGGGTCCGAAGAGTTTGGGGTGGGGGAGAATGACAGGGAAGTCACCGGCCATCCTGGGGTCCCCAGGGCTGCCCCAAGTTTAGCATTACAAGTCCCCCACACCAGGACTTTACGTGACCAGGACCTTCCCTCGAGAGCTACCGGTAAGCCTTCAGGCCAACAGGAGTGACAATGAGGAGGTGAGCCCCCCGGTGCCATGGTGGAGGCCTGGGCTGGAGGTGGGGGCTACAGGACAGGGCCTCGGGTAAGGGCGAGGGCCCCAAGCCCACCCCTGGGCCACCCTCACTGGGGCCAGACAGCTGGGCCTGTCAGTGACAACCCTGGACTTAGGGGAGAGTCTTCCATCTGTGACTGGGCAGGATTCCTGAGGGACCGAGGGGCCAGAGGAGGGGAGGGTAGACTGGCCACTCCCGTTTTGTGGGGTAGCGCCTTGGCCCAAGAATGTGGAAGCTGAAGAAGACCCAATGTCTGGGGGACCCTAAAAATGGGGTGCCAAGTAAGGCTGGTACCAGGGACAGGGATGGGGCCACGGAAGACCCCTCCCCATTCTTTCCCACAGCCTGCCCCCTGCCCCTTTCTCAGTGGGTGGGCTCGGCTAGGTGGTGGACACAGGGCAGCTTTCTGTGGGTGCCAGGACCACTTTGCTGTCCCTTGTCCATTCACAGTCACCTCCTCTTTCCTTCCACCCACTCTGTTTTCTAGCTCTTGCCCAGTCCCGGAGGAAAACCAAATTCCCCACAGGTTCCCGGGTCTCCCACACAGTGTGGGATTAATAAATATGAAAGGGATGGAAGGCTCTAGGTGACATGTCCTTCTGTGACCTTGGGCCTGGCGGGCTGACGGGAACTCCCCTCACTGCCAGGCAGAGAGAGCGAGGCAGGGCTGCCCCCGCGTGCCAAGGCTGCTTCTGAAACTGACGGGTAAAGGGGCCCCTCGGGAAATGCCCCCACGAAACCTGCACACACACATCAGAAGCACAACCCCGCCCCCGGAGCAGCGAGCAGGGCTCCCAGGCAGGAGCCGAGGCGGGCGCAGCACAGGATCCGGGTGGACGTGGGCGGGCGCTTTCAGAAGAGGTCATCTTGTCTCATAACGTGAAGTGTCACCTTCCTGCCGATGTGAACGCGATCGTCCCGTTGTCTGGCTGCAGGCAGACGCCGGGGATGCCTTCAGAATGTAAAGGCAAGTCCTTGTGGGGGAGCCCAGGAACTCCAGTAGAGCAGCCTGACCTTGACGTGAATTCCTTCCAGAAGCATCACCGAGCCCTGCTGCGGCACAGCACGGCTGTCCTGTCCGCGAACCGCCAAGCCTCTGTACCTCCGTTTGAGATGGAAGGAGACAGACGTCAAAAAGGAAGAAAGGATGAGGGTGTGCAAGGTCACATGTGTGCTGTGTGTGTACACACAGTTGCCTCCGTATCTGTATCTTCATACCTGCATCTATCGCTGCCCCTTGGTATCCACAGGAGATTGGCCCCACAGCTATCGCTGAGACCAAGGTCCACGGGTGCTCAAGTCCCCTAGGGAAAGCAAGGTAGTGTTTGTAAATGACAGGCGCGTCCTCCCTGTACTTTAAATCATCCGTAGATTACTTATAATACCTAATACACTGTAAATGCCATGTAAATAGCTATTACACTGTATTGTGTAGGGAATAGTGACCAGAAAAATAATCTGTATGTGCTTGGTACAGAAGCAGGCATCCTAGGCCTAGCTACAAAGTACACATCGGCAGCAAGGTAACTTTTTTGCAACAGCGTAACTTTTTCGAATGCTTTTGATCCAGGGTTGACTGAATCCCTGGGTATGGAACCCGCAGGCGGGGAGGGGGGAGCTCGACAGTATGTGAAGAAGAAAGGGATGGGGTCCAGGTGTGCCTGGGGGGGTTCAGAGGTGGAGGGCAGACACCCCCACCTGTCCCCCTGGCAGCGCCTCACAGCGGGCCCCAGTGTGGAGGGCCTTGGCTGAGGATGCCGGGGAACCAGGAGCCGCCAGTCTGGCCTCCCGTCCTGCCTGGCCTCCCGGGGCTCAGGATGCGGGCAACAGCCGGCAGGGCATCTCTGGTCACGCGGAGGACAGTCTGAGGGGCTGGGGATGCTGAGGAAGGAGCCCAAGTGTGCGAACCCCAGGAGCAGGGAGAGGAGGAGGAGGAGGGGCAGGGCGGGCACGGAGAGCCTCAGGTGGGTGGGCAGGCGGGCGCATCTGTCGACTCCAGGCTGCCATCCCGGCCAGGAGGCCTGCCCTTGGCGCCTTCCTCACCCCTCCTCAGAGCTCCTCAGCAGTGGCCCCTGCCCCACCTTTTACCCTGGGAGATCAGGGCAGGGTCCGTGCTCCACAGAGGGAGACACCCTTCCCCCTACACACACACCTTTGGGCGCTAGGAAAAGGGCCGGCAGAATGTAGGGGGAGCAACAAGAAGCAGGTTGGTCTCCGCGTGCAGGAAACCTCGGCTGCTCCGCCCAGCAGGGGCCGTGGCAAGCGGCCTTGGGTTACCTCAGGGGCCAGATCTGGCCGTAGTAGCGCTTACCCTCCATCCGTGCGGTCCCAGCACAGCCTCACTTTACCCTAGTGCCCTTTGCAAGGGCAGACCGCCACCCATCTTGAAGAGATCCTCCATCGAGACGCTGGGGTCACTTGGCTCAGAGCCAGGGACTCCACCTTTCTTCTACACAATTCCAGAAAGGAGCATCAGGCAAGCCCTAGAAACAGCAGGGTGCTGGGGGGTGCCCTTGGCTCCCCAGTCCTCCCTCCTCCAATGCCATCCGTGCTGCCATCTGTTGGCAGCTACAGGCACTGCAGGGACCCTGCCTTCCCTCCCATCCGCCTCAGGCCCATCCTCAAATCCCACCCTGCCCTCCGCCTCCCCCCCCTCCCGCCCCCATTGGTTCAGACAGCGGCCCTCACGCCACCAAAGGCCCTGACATGGGTCTCACCTGGCAGGACGGGGAACAGGAGGAGGCGGTGCTCAAAACGTAAGAAGCTGCTCAGTCAGGCTGAAGCCTCACTCACACCGGCCTGGGCGCGGTGCCTCCTTCAATGTGCCCCCTTCAATGTGCCCTGCGTGTCTCACTCGCCTCGCCCTCGTCCCGGCCTGCCACCGAGGCCCCTCTGGGCCGGGACCCAGCAGGCAGAGCCCCAGCCCACTGTCACACCGGCTCCAGAAGGCCAAGCGTGGAGAGTGCGGGGGGGGGGGGCCCTGACCTGGCCGAGATGCTGTTTACCTGAAGGAGGCTGAGAACACCAGGTTAGCAGAGACTTGGGGACTTAGTAGTGACTTGATAACAGGTCAAGAAGGTGACACTCTAAAGCCCTGGGTGGGGGAGGAGGGCAGGATTCCCGCTACAAATCCCTGTGTGCGTGAGCCGCCTGGGGCGCTGGCAGGCGGGATAGGAGCCCATTCACCCCCAGCTGCCCCAGAGCGCAGGCGCCGCTGTGCCCTCACATTACAGATGGGGACACTGAGGCAGGGAGCAGCAGTGGCGGGGCCCGGGTATGGCACGAAGGGGGCTGCCCCCAGAGCTCACGTCCAGGACTCCCGAAGAAGCAAAGCGCGTGCTCCGGAGACGGAGCTGGCCGCCCCTGTGACCGCTCACTCATTCCCTTTGAGGCTGAGGGGCAGCCGGGGGGGCTGGCCTTGGAAGAGTCCCTCGCGGTGTAAGAGCAGAACAGTGGCCCCAGCAGCAACAACACACCCCTCATGGGAAGCAACAAGAGTTACAGGCAGGTGAGGGGAGCACCCAGAGGGGGTACCGCCCTGCTGGCTGCGGGCACGGCGAGGCTCTCACTGTGCTGAGCCTCGCCCTGCTTTTGGACACCAGTGACGGGGGACATTTCAGGCTGAGCAGGGGGCAAGACATAGGGACGATGGGCTTCCTCCCAGCCAGGACGCTAGCGATGGCGATCTCACCAGGTGACCCTGCACACGCGGAGAGCCCACATTGCACAAGGGCAGCAGTGTGCGCCACACACACCCCGCCTGGGTACTGGGCACCTCCTGTCTGCCAGGCTGGGGTTGGTGGGGGGCGGGTCTGTCAGACACTGCTCTTCGAGAATCCCCAGGCCAATGGTGCTGCCGGATGACTCCAAAGAGAGACCACACCCCTTTCCACCCCTTCCAGAAGGACCCAGGAGGTCTGTTCCCACCCCCACGTGATGACCTTCCCACACCTGTGGATGGAGCGCACCCAATTTGCCTTAGTGGCGCCCTTCCCAATGTGACCACCAGGTGGCAGTGCAGGCCCGGGCTATGGGGTAGGGTGGTGGCGGGGCGTGCCCTGGGTGAAATTTGGCCTTGAGGCCTCTTCAGGAGCCTGGGTGGCTGGTGCACGGAAGCTGTTGGCTTCCTCCCCGCCAGGAGCAGGTCTGGGCTGGGGCTGGGCCCGGGCGGGGGCCCTGAGCCTCCTGAATGGAGTCCAGTGTGCAGTGGCTGCTCGGGGCAGTTTATTGAACGGAGGATTGATAAATGGGTCTCGCCTCATGTGTATTAAGTGAGTTCATACATAAAAAGCACATGGAGAGACTTTGTTTAATAAGTGTATGCAGTTTCTGATATTTTCTTAAGTGGAATGGTTCTTCCCAGGGCATGGACAGAGGCCCAGAGGCCCTGCCCATCTTGGGTTTAAGGGGTCTAAGCTGTGGGCCCCACCCTGGAATCCAGACGGCCTCCTTACCAGGGAATAAAAAGCCTCACCAGTCAACCCAGCAGCACCGTGGGCATGTGGGGACAGGAGAGGTCCGTGCCGAGCTCGGAGAGTGGCAGGGGGTCTGGCCCCCTCAGCCTTGCCACACACATGACTTCCACCGGGATGGGGAGAGCCAGCCTTCTCCTGCGCCTGGCAGGGCTAGCCCACCGGCGGGTTCAGCAGGCTGGAGGGTGGGCAAGGGCGAGGCTGGGGATGCGCCCTTTGGTGGCCACGGCCCAGGCCCACAGAATCTGCAGATCGCAGCCCCGAGACTGCCACTGTAAAGGCTTGTCACCTCTTCACCTCAAGTCCTCGCTCCTTTCAGGGCGCACCAGAGCATCGTACAGAAAGACGAAAAATGCCCCCCCCCTTCCGCCACGGAGACTCCTTTGCACTGGGCTCTCATGAGCCCAGGCAGCTGTCCCACCTGTAGCTGAGCCCAGTATGGTTGCGTTACTTGTCTTAGGTCACACAGGGTTTGAACCCAGCTCCGAGGGACTCCCAGGTCAGACTCTGGCTGGTTCTGGTTCATCCCTGCATCTCTCGTGGTGTGCCCAGCTCTGGTCCTGGGTATGTCACGGACAGTCCCCTCCTTTTAGCTCCTGCATCCCCTCAGTGAGCACGAGAGATGGGACGGTGGCTGCCTGTGGCAGCCAGGCTGCGCGGCTGGGGCGGGCGGGAGCCGCGCCATCTCCTCCTCCCCATACATCATCTCCAACCAGGCAGATAGCAGGAAACAAGCAGCTCCTGCAAAGTGATTACTGGTGATGGGGGCGGCCTGGCTCTGAGGAGGCGCAGGCGGGGCACCGGCCGCATCATCCGTGCTGCCTCCCCCCGCAGTGCAGTGCCGGTGACCAGGGACCTCTGCCCGAGGGCCCTGGGACCACAGGACTCAGCTGAACGCCCCTGGCTGCCTGAATGAGCTAATCGGAATCCCGGCTCAGGCGCTGTGCGACCCCAGGCAAGTCTCTGAACCTCTCGCCTCATTTCCTCACCTGTACAGTGGGGCAGGCCCTCCCTACTCGATAGGATTAAGAGTTCATTTTGTAGAGGGCATAGAACAGTGCCTGACACATCAGAACCGCTAGGCAAGTGCTGCTAAGTAAAGAGCACACCGCGGAGCCAAAAGGTGGCCCTAGGGATCCGGGCCCTTCGCAGGAGTGGGCGCCCCGAGTCCCAGGCGGGCTCAGTGTTCTGGCAGCCCTGGGGCCCACGGGGTCCACCTGACTCAGGTCATGCCTCCTGGCTCAGCCTCTGGTCTTGTCCTCTCAGCCCTCCCGAGTGGCCCAAGTTCTAAATATGTTTCTGCCCATCGGTGCAAGTAGCCTTACCAAGTGCCCCACTGCCAGGGCGGCTCAGGCCCGTGGCAGCTCCAAAGCCGGCCTGGCCTGAGGCCTCCTGGAAACCCAGTCCAGCCCCTGGGACTGGCTGGCGGAGGGAGGAGCGGACGCCGCTGGGCCAGAGGAGAAGTCTGGGGTCGGGCCTGAACTCTGGGGCCGGATGGCCTTCTCCCTGTCTCCATGTGGCTGCCTAGAGCGCCCTCCCCCAGGAAGGAGGGGGCCCCTCGGGTTCCTGAAAACCACGGAGGGTGGAGGTCACTTGGCCACCTCCCCAGTCACTCCTAACACAGGAGCCACGGACAAGCTCGGGGCCCAGGAGGCCAGGGCTGGGGGTCCACAGGCTACAGGGGAGGGGGGGCCCTTTGCTCCCACTCATTCTCTTCCTGGCACAGGGATGCCACCTGCCTTCCCCCAGCCTGCAGTCCCCAAGGCCAGCCACCTCCCTCCCTGCAAGTGTTCCAAGCATGCCCACACAGCCGCCCGGCCATCTCTCCCCGGCCTCCTAGCCCAGCCACCCAACCTGGGCTCCCAGCCGTGCCCCACTGGCTGCTGGCCCCATGGCTCCTCTCCTCTCCGCTCGCAGGGCCACGAGGCTCCCACTGAGCTCTGGAGCCCCCTAGTCCGGCCTCCCAGCCCTTGGCCTGCTGCCCCCTTTCTGCCCGGCCATCTTCTCAGACTGCAGCCTGTCTGCTGCCTCAGCCCTCCTGCCCCAAGCCTGGGCCTGGGTTGGGCCCCACCCTGGCCCTGGTTGGGCCCTGCCCCTGATGGGCAGCAACCTCCCTCCCTCCCTGCCCTCCTCCCAGCTCCCTGGCAATTACTCGAGTGATTAATTTGGTGATTAATCATGATCCGGCTGCTCAGGACGTTTTCCTTCTGCTGGCCTGGCCTGTGATATAGATCTGCTCGGCTGTACTTTTCCTGGGAAGGGGCTGAGCCCTGGCAGCAGGAGGTACGGAATCCACTCCGAGTTTATTGCCTGCCCTTCCCTAGGCCCTGCCAGGCACATGGAGCTACTCATAAGGGTGGCCAGGATATTTAGCAGAGGGAGACCCAGCCTCGGCCCCTGGGGAGACCCCAGGATACACAGCTTCGCGGCCTGCCTCCCGCCATGCAGCCCCTGCCCCAGCCCAGCCTCTTGGCAACCCATCCCGCGGGCTCCTGAGGGATGCTGAGGTTCCGTGGGCTGGGCCCCGGAAAAGAGCTACGGTCCTGGTGCTTGGTGAGCTTCCAGCCTCCTGAAACCTCCAGACAGACCAAGTCCTCCTCTCCAGCTGGAGGGACAGGGGCCTTCCTGACAGAAGCATCGTTTCAGATGGGCTTCAATTGGCAGCAGGATCCGGTGGCTCAGGAGAAACTGGGTCCTGGTGCCTCACGGGGTTTGGGGCAGGACCCACCCAGGTGGCCCTGACCTCCCTGTGGGCTCCAGGGGGCTAACTGCCAGGTGTGCGGCCCTGCAGGTACGACTCCCAGATGCAGCGCCAGGACGGGGTCCCTGTGGAGCCAGCCCTGTGGCATTGATTGAAATGCCCCCCCTGCCAATTGGGATTTTTAAGAGAAATGTATAATGATCCCTAATTGGCACCCTCATTAGGTGCCAATTAAACACTTAAGCATTTCTTACTAGTTTAACACATTAATAAGGCAGCTCATTACATGGTAACGAGATTTACTTCTCATATTTATTATATTGTTTCACCACTGCTGACTGCAGAGTTATTTTAAAAACACGGCTTCTTAATGATTACACGCAGCCCCCTCACCACAGCCAGCCCCACCTGGGCCCTCCCCTGAGCCCTGCTCTCCCGTCCCGGGGCCCCTCCCTGGCCTCTTTCGGCCCCTTGTCCTGGAGGTGAGTCTGGCCAGAAACCTTCTTTCCAAAGTCTGGAAGGACCAGAGCTGGGCCCTGCTACAGAACACAGGCTCCGAAGGGTTTTGGGCGCCAAGAGCCCCGGGGAACCTCTGTCCATTTAGCCAAGCTCTGCATTCCAGGGACACTAGTCGAGGGTAGGGCGGGGGTGGGTGAGCCCTGCTTTCAGCTTCCTGGCAGGGCCCAACCCCAAGGCAGGCTCTGAAAGGGAGCTGGCTGACCCTGTGAGGGCGGGAGCACAGCAGCTGCGGCTGAGGCTGTCGCCCCCCCGCCCCCCACCGGGCAGGAGGAGGGTTGCAGGCAGAGGGAACTGTGCCGAGACGGGGCCTGGGAGAGATGGGAACTGCAGAATGAGCAGCCGGCAGGAGCAGAGCCTCAGACACCGCCAGGGTGGGGCCCCATGGTGGGAGCCCATGGTGGGATCTGGCTTTAGAGGTTGACAGGGAGCCACTGCGTGTTTTGAACAGGAAGGATGCGACCAGAACTTTGTTTAGAAGAATCAAGGGGAGAATAGACTGGGACACCGCAGGGCAATAAACCTGACCTCCCCTTCCTACGCAGGAACTCCTGCTGGGCTCCCATTGGCCAGAGCCTACCCCAGGGGGCGGGGCCAGCAGGATGCCGCCCACCCCACGCCGCTCAGATTCGGGTGTCTTTCACCGGGCTGGGGTGATGGGGCCCAGGAGGGTGTCGGCAGGGTCGAGAACACTCGCCCCCTTCTTTAAAATAAACAAAAACCAAAAAAACCCCAAACAAACCCAAAAACCGAGGTTAGCATCCTCTACCAGGGGTGTCCAACCCATGGCCCGCGGGCCGCTTGCGAGGACTTTTTTGCTTATCTACGGTGGCGGATATCACACAAAGTATGCACGGACCTGTTTTTGATCATCAGTTTTCGTGAGTATTTGTGTATTTAATGTGTGGCCCAAGACAACTCTTCTTCTTCCAGTGTGGCCCAGAGACGCCAAAAGGTCGGACACCGCTGCACCTTGTTCTTACATCGCTGGATGTGTCACTGCCTCGCCCCCATCCGTTCTCAGAGCTGCGTGGTCTGGGCGGCGGAATGCTCCGTATTTACGCAGCCGGGTCCCCAGGGAAGGCTGCCTCCATCCATTTCTCTTGGAAACATGGCACAGTAGACACCTGGGACGTAATTTGTGACTGAGTCCATAACATGCGTGTGAGTTTATCTGTAGGACAAATTCGTAGAGGCGGGCCTTGCCAGGTCAAAGGATCTGTGCATTTTTAATTGTGATAGCTATTGCCAAATTGCTTTCATGAAGGTCACACAATTTACAGACTATCAGGAAACTGCAAGTTTCTGCTTCCCCCAGGCTCACCAGAAATGTGCACGGACCTTTCCCTGCTTTGACTGTTTCATTTGCATTTCTCAGAGGAAAGAGGCTGAGCCTGGTTTCTGTGGCTGAGTCTTCTGGATTTCCTGGTGTGTGATTACATGTTCCTCCCCTTTGCCCATTTTTCAGGGGGATTGTTGGTCTTTTCCTTCTAGATTTATAGGAGCCCTTTATACATTGTGAAATGTGTAATTTTTCTCTCAGCTTCTTGTTTGTCTTTAAACTTTGATTTTTTCCCCCACGTGGAAATGTTCGATTTGTGTGTAGTCAGACATATCCATTTTTTTTTCTCCTGTGGCTTTTCTGTTTCTTGTTATACTTAGAAAAGTTAAACCTATGTAAAAATCCCCCAGTGATTTCAACACCATCGCTTCTTGGAGATGATTCTTGAAAGAATTATTGAGAATTTGGGAAATGTACCCAAATGGGGAAATAGCATGTCCTGTGGTCTGGAGGGTGGAGTGTGGCAAACCATGTCAGCTCCAGCAGGACAGGATGGCAGGGTGGGGAATGTCCCCTGGGGGCTGAGACAAGGGAGATGAAAGCCCACACGAGGAGCTGCATTTGATTTATTCTTTGGGCTCCAGGAACAGTCATTTTTGGTACCCACTTTTAGCTTTGCCTGCTATACCATATTCCTTCAGTAGATGTTGTGACCTTGACTTGACCTTGGATACAGACAGAGTGGTGGGGAATTAAAGGGTTGCAGGAAAGAAAATCTGTTCCTGAGGCCCCTCTCTCTGCTGGGTTGAGGTGGCCAAAGCATGAGGGTCTCGAGCAATGCTGCCCCCATTCTGGAGAAAGGGGGGGTTATTACGAGACAAGTGGGGACGGCAGAGCGCTGAGAGCCAGCCACGTTTGTAAGGCAAGGACAGGCCAGGCATGGCTCACTGGGCGGCACCTGCCTCCCTGCTCCCCCTGCTCCCCGCTCCCCTTTCTTCCCGCTTCCTGCCAGGCTCCCAATCCCCCTTCTCTTCTCTGCCATCAAGATGCATTAAGTATGTCCCTGATGTCATTCAGGCCCTCAGCCCTCCCCTAAAACAGTGGAGGCCAGACAGTCCATCTGTGATGCCAGCTCCTTTGAAGGCCTTATGGAAGGTTCTGGTGGGCACATGTCTAATGGCACCTGCGGAAGCTCTGAGCCCAGGCAAGTGAAGGAAGGCCCATGTTCCTGGCCAGCGTCCTAGTGGGGTGTGTGGCGAGTGCATATTCTGCCCACCTGTGCCTCCGTCCCCAAACCTGAGGGATGTCCCCTCCGCGTCCTTCTGGGAATTGGGCAAGCAGGTGCTTTGCCTCTTACAGCCACCAGGTGGCAGCAGTGAAAGCCATAGTTTCCCTCATTCCCACTGTCCTCTTGGGACCTGTGGTCTTGACCTCCAAAGAGACCGGAGGTTATCTGGTAACCCTGGGCCTCCAAGGAGCTGAGAAAAGATGGGCCCACATCTCATTCAGGGAAAAAGACTCTCTTCCACTTCAGAGGAATGAGGGGACTATGGCCCTGGTGGCTTTCTCAACACTGCCCCTGTCATGGCTGTAGGGGCAGCAGCTGGGTGGAAAGAACAGAAACTGGGGGCTCCTCGGTGGGTCTCAGGAGCTTGGCCCATAGCCACACCATAACCAGGGCCACCGATTCCCAGCCAGTAACCAGGCGAAACCCTTCCTGAGGCCCAAGGGCACTGGGAGGGTAGAGGGGAAGGGCAGAGGGTGGGGTAGGCGGGGTGTGGGGCCAGGACTGTTGGGCGAGGTTCCACTGCCCCCGTCTGGTCCCTGACCCAGACTTCAGCACCAGGACGCCTGAAAGGTTCTGACCTCCCTCTGGGGCCAAGGCTGAACCCAGCCCCGGAGCCGCCTCCCCAGCCCCGCACCCCCCTCCTCTCCACAAGGCAGCGTCCTGGAGGGCTTGTGGATTCTCCCCACCTCTCCTGTCCCGCTGCCTCGTCCCTCCCAAGCCTGCATCACTCAGGCTTGTTGGCCACTCAGCTCCAGACGCCTCTCGTTTATCTCCATCACGTTGGGGGTGGGGGTGCCCCGACCAGGTGTCAGCCTGTACAGGCACCCTCTGTGGGCTCCAGCCGCAGGGCCTGGCCCAGGCGGGGCTTGGGGAGCCTGCTTTCTGGATGTGTGGTTTCCTCAGGACCCAGGCCTTCCGGGCCCCCCCGACAGCCTGGATCCGAAGCCTTAAGCCTTTACATGAGACCCTCAGAGATGGGCAGCCCATTGCCCTGGTGACTATCCTCTTGTTACTGGTCCACAGACAGGTCCTGCCTTACAGTGACCCGAGGACCTGGGGGCCTGGGCACCCCTGGACCGGTAGGGACAGCGGCCAGGACCTTGGGTCCTAAGAGGGGCTTGGCGCTCTGCCTTCTCCTTGGGGCTCCCAATGCCTGGGGGAGACAGATGCTAAGCAGTGAACCAATGAACAAGCGATTTCTGGACTCCAAAGGAAACTAGGACTGTATGGGAGTAAAAAACAGGGGAGGTGCTTCAGATGGGCGGCCAAAGCGGGGAGGGCACCGAGGCACGGTGCGGACACCTGGAGGTCAGGGTTCGCTAGTTGTGCAGGCGCCCAGGACCGGAGGGCCAGATGAAAAACTGATTTAAAAGCAGCAAAAGCAAAGGTCCAGAGGCTTCTTGGAGAAACAACGAGCAGGTCCGTGTGGCAGGAGGAGAGAGGCTTGGGCGGGAGGTGCCAGGGCAGAGGGGAGGGCCCGGCCACCCCGGGCGCAGGGGGTTTAGAGTGGGCCACAGGGATACCGGGGCAGACAGGGGAATGAATGACCAAATGAGAGAAAAAGGTCTGGAGCCAAGGCCCCCCCTGCAGCCCAGCCCTCCCCGCCTTGAGGTCTTTGTGAAGAGGATGTGGGTCCACATGACAAATATGCCTGGGAAGACCCGCCACTTCCTGCCCTGGTGGGGACTTGGACCGCAGCCTCAGCATATGCTCCGTCGGACGCCTGGGAGGAGGGCAGCCAAGCCCTGCCAGGTCAGGGACACCCGGTCCCTGTCCACTCCAGGGGCGGCACCCGTTCCTGTCAGGGTGTGAGCAAGCCCGGTGGCGTGGGGGAGGCGGGCCGTAGCGGTGACTTTCCTTCTTTGATTAGGGGAGAGCCCTGAGCCCCGGGGATTGTCTGCACTGCCCTGTCCCTCCTGGCCCTTCCAGAGTCCAGAGGCCTGGGCCCATGGAGGCAGCTCACTGGGGAGCTGAGGCGGGGTGGGGATGGGGCCTCTCTCATGGCGCCTAAGGCACAGGGGTCCCCAGAAGCGGAATCTCTCTTCTCTCTCCTCCCTCCTTTCCTGGTTTACCTCCAGGCCCAGGACAGGCCCTTGGAGCCCCTAATCCCTGCGCTCCCATCCGCTGCCTGCCTTTCTTCCCCACCTTATCTGTCGCCTGCAGCCATGGCTGACTCCCCTGTGGCCGGCCTCCCCCTCCCTCCAGCCTCTCTGCTGGTCAGGGTGGAGTGTCCTCCTCGCCTCCTCTCTTCCCTTTCCTCTCTCCCCCACATCCCCTTCCTCCCTCCCCTTTTCTCCCTTCCCCTCCCCCCCACGCCTTCCCTCAGGGAGAAAAAAAAGTTGCGGAGCTGTGGACAGTGACCTTTCAGCCTTTCAGGGCCAATGGACAAAAATCGTTTTGGCCGCTTTCCTCCAAAGCGGGGGGGACAGCTAAAGACACCCCACATAGAGGCCCCTGGGGGCTATTTCAGTGCAGAGACAGGAGGCCCAGTGAAGAGCACATTTACTGGGTAGAAGCGTGAGCCGAGGCCTAGGAAGGTTTGCATCCCTCCCCCACAGCCTAACACACTGCCTGCGAGCTGAGTCCGCGCCTCCCAGCTCCGCGGGCACAAGCTCCGTCCTCCAGTTCCCGAAAGGAGGCCAGCCCGCCGCCACGTGCCTCTGTCCCCTGGTCTCAGGGCTGGCGCGGTCGGCGCGGTGGGAGTGGGGGTGACCCTGGGCTGGTCCCGAGGACACTGAGAAGACAGGGGCGGTTCTGAGCAGAAGCAGGGAGGCCCCTCTGGTAGCCGGACTGTCCGGGATGGACTGCCGTGACCTGGTCTCTGGAGGGGCCGCGGGGAAGAGGGACGGATTGGATGTGTGAGGAGCAGCACATCTGGGGAGAGGCCCTGAGCATGGCTCGGACCTGCCCCAGGCAGGGGAGCCCGGGGGGTGTCTCATGGGGTGACCGGGGCAGAGATCGGGCACTTAGGAGAACAGTGTGTCCACCAGGCGCTGGGGACAGCGGGGGGAGCACCGCCTGGGTGGGATAGGAGGCCAGCAGTGGGGGACAGAGCCCCAGGGGCAGCCATGGTCTGGGGCGGCTGGAAGGAGACACGTCTGAAGGGACTGAGACCGCGTGGCTGGGGACCGGCGGGGTTGGGGGTGATGTGGGCAGCATCACTGCGAGCCACACGCGACGCGGGGCTGCTGCGGGCAGGTGTCAGTGCCAGTGGGACCGCGGGGGCCTGGGCGCGTCGGGCTCAGGGCGGGGCCTGGGCGCGTGCAGCCGCCCCGGGACTCAGGAGGCGGAGAGCGGGCTGCGGAGGCGGGCGCCGCGGGAGGAGCTGGGAGACAGGAAGAGCTGGGGGCCCCCTGCGGAAGGCGGGTGCTCTGGGAGGGGGCGACAGACGGGGGTCGGTGGGAGGAGGGGTTGGCAGAGGGAGCGATGGGGGGATCTGAGGAGTGCGGCGCAGGCGCCTTAGCATGAGCACAGATGTGTGGTCTTGGCCAAGTCCCTGCCTCGGTTTCCCCATCTGTAACAGGAAGGCCTCCCCTGCCCTTGTGGGCACTGGGGATCCCACGGTGAACAAAACAGCCTGAGTTCTCCCTCCAGGCTCACAGCCTAGAGGGGGCCCGACAAGAAGAGAATTGCCCCTCCAGGGGCTGCCAAGGAAATCGGGGCGCTGCAGAGGCTGGCCCGCTCACATGCTCGCCCCCAGCTGCCCCCGGGCAATCCCGACCCCTTCATTCTCTCTCCAGGGGCTGGGGACAGGCACATGCCCTCCCCCTCTCTCCCTGCTTTGGCACAGGCCTGGCCTATCAGCTTCCTCCATCTCCAGGACCATAATGATTTTCTGGGATGGACATGTGACCTGCCTGGTTCTGGAGCTTCTGCTGAGGGGACAGGGAATGAGATATACTGAGCGGGTAGGACTTGGGAGGACCTGGCTGGGCATGGGGTTCACACACAAGGAAGAACAACAAGATAGAGAGGCTGTGTTCTGGTAGTAATGTTTGAGCGCCGGTAGCCAGTCATGCCTGAAGCTCACGGATCTGGGCTTTCCAGTTACCTGTGCCAATAAATCCGCCCGTGACTGTGGTACCAGGAGTCACGGTTTCTGCCTCGGAACTCGTGAGCTTAAGGGTGAACGTACCCCCTATGCTTGGTCAGGCCAAGTACGCGGGGAAAATGTTCTCAGTAGCGAGAACAGCGTGAGCAAAGGCCCTGGGGCTGAGGAGAGCCTGATGCTGTTGAGGGGCTGAAATGAGCTGCTGGGGCAGGGAGCACAGAGTGGAGGCAGGAGCCCGGGAGCCGCCGGAGCGGCCTTTTCGGCGAGAGATGAGGGGTCTGCGGGATGCGCGGACTGGGGTCGAACTGAGCAAGGCGGGTGGTGGGGCCACGAAGAGTAAGATGAGTCTAGATCTAAGCCACTTCCAGGGTGTGGAAGGGCTCTGACCACAGCGGGACAGGGAGAGGGCGGGGATGAGGCTGCAGACGCCGGGCTGGGCAGAGGGCGCAGGAGAGGCTCCACTGGCACCTTCGGGCATCGGGTTGCTATTGGTGTCCCTTTGCCGCCCCCCCACCCCGCCCTGCCACATGGAGCTGAGGAGCCAGTCAATAAGCGTTTACAGAGCCCTCTTCCCCACCTCTGCTGTTCTGCCATGAAGGGCAGGGGACAGAGGCTCAGGGCCAGTCAGGAGGGACCAGGAAGGTACAAGTGGAGGGTCTGGAGGCTCAGGGGAGTGAGGGAGCTCAGGGGCGGCTGCGTGGCAAAAGCTACCAAGGTGAGGGGGGCATTCCAACATAGTCAGGGGACCCACAGGACAGGGCGAGTGGCTCGCCTGATGGCAGGACCCAAGGGACAGCAGCAAGTAAGGTGGGATCCTGACCCTCCACTGAAGCCCGGTATCCTTCTCTGTTCTGTGAGAGGGGGGTGCCCCTGGGGCCTCCTGGGGAAGGGGCAACAGACCCAAGCCCCACCCTGAAACCGAGCTCCCCTCGCCCCGAACCCGGGCTCCCCCCCACCCCCACCCTACCCGGTGGCTAAAAATAAAAGCAACGATAATTTCCCTAAATGAAACCTCCACTTAAACACTTAAAAAGCAATAAAAACTCAATTTTCTTTCTCTCAATTATTTTACTTATTTCATTTTCCAAAAGGCTCACCCTGTTATGAAGATGCATTTTTCCCCATCAGCAGCGCCGCCCTCTGCCATCACTCAAAATGACTCAGCCTCCCTCTGCCAGGAGGGTCCCCCGGTCTCCGCGGCAACCAGGTGCCCAGGAGGACTGTGACTTCACCACCGCCGCATTGTGGGGGGACACTGCGGGGCCGACGTCTGCCCCGCTCTAGCCTGTGCCTCAGTTTCCTGGCCTCCAAGCCGCGCGGCAGCCCACGGCCGGCCCCTGGGCCCTCCGGTCAGCCCCCTGCCGGGCGCCTGGAGGGAGGCCAGCCCAGGCCTCCGGCTGCACGTGGCCGGCCGGGGAGCAGGCCCGGCGCTCCATCATGCGGCCCTGACACTGCAAAAATCCGTCTCCCCGGTGTCATTAGTGCTTTGTGATCAGCTCCATTTGTATAGTGCCCGCCCTGTTGCCTCCTCTCTGCTAATTGTTTTTACTCACTCTTTCCATTTTTAAACTGCTGTCTTGTTGGTTTTTAATTTTTAATTATTGCTGTGTCCCCTTCCTTCCTAATCGGTCCAGCCCCACCTGAGGCTCCCCGGGCCGTGGCTGCGGCTGGCCCCCTCAGGGTGGCCGAGGCTGCCCGCCTCCCGCCCTGGCCAGCGCCCGCGGTCACAGCCAGGCTGCAGAGGCCAGCCATACCTGGCTGCCGGAGCGGCGAGGGCGTCACCGCCCGGGTCCCGCCCCCAGACACACACTGGGCACCGACTGTATGCGGCTGTGAATGACCCCAGCCACCCGGGAACCGCCTTTGTCTTGCTGTGGGAGGGTCGCCTGTGGTCCGCAGGGGTGTGGAGGGGATCTTCCCCGCTCTCACCTCTCAACCACTCACCACCCCGGTCCTGCTTTCCTCGTGGCCCCGGGCCCCGGAGATTTGTGGGCAGAGGACACAGCAGCCCGAAGCCCGGAGGCCACTCTCAGGCACCCTCCCGAGCCTGGGCCTGCACGGGCCCTCCTGCCTGGGGTGCCCGTCCTCCTCCTGGCTTTGCTGAGTGCCGCTCGGTGCTCTCTGAATATCTGTTCATTGGTCCTCCCATTTGTCCATCCATCTGTTCGTCGTCTGCCCATCTATCTGCACTCCCTCCGTCCATCTGTCTGCCCGGCCTGCCGATGGGTCTCCCAGTCTGACGTTTTGCCTCTTTGCATCCCCCCGCGTCTGGGTCCTTCCCTTGGCACCTGCCCCCCACCCCAGACCTCTGCTTTCCCCGTCTCCGTGAGGCACACCCCCTTGGAGGCCCCCCTGCCTTTTACCTGGTCACAGACAAGCCAGAGCCAGGTTCCTGGGAAGTTTCAAAGTTGAACTTGACCTCCATTTCCCGCAGCTTATGCCTCACATGTTCCTGCCTCTGGACCTTTGCTCCCAGCCGGCATCCGCGCCAGGCGCCCATCCAATGAGCACAGGCGGACCCGCAGCCTGGGCGCAGGCGTCTGGGCCTGCTGCAGGTCTGCCTCCCTCTTGCAGTGTGACATGGCCAAGGTCCATCCCCTCTCTGAGCTCCCACTCTTCCCATCTGTAAAACAGAAACAAATCCGTATAGTTTCTCCACAGCCCCTCACAGGGCTGCTGGGCAGCCCATAAGGGCGCTGGACGGACAGTAATCACAGAACTAGCGGACAGGGAGGCTGGGGCCCAGTGTCTACCGCTCCTCTGGGACCCCCCACCCCGGCTCCCCCTTTCCTTTCTGAGCCCCTCCACCCTCTCCATGGATGGAGCCACTACGGGGTGCAGGAGCTGGGCTCCCTCATGCTGCTGGTGTCCCGCACAACCCTACGAAGCAGGGGCCATCAGCAGCTCCAGAGAGGGAAGGGGTGCGCCCCAGTTTCCACAGTCAACAAAGACGGGTAGAACCTGAATCCCGGGCTGCGGCAGCTTGTCTTGGGGTACATTTGGGTGCTCCTGAGCGTTGGGATGACCAGCGCCACCCTTGGCCAGCAGTGCTGGCTCACCTGGGCACTGAATCCACATTCCAGGCAGAAACGCCGAGGCTCAGAGAGGGACAAGGCTATAGCAAAGATCACATGAGAGTCCGGGTCTAGCAGCAGCTCCACCCGCCAGGCTCCTTGGTGCCCCCACGGCAGGGAGGTGGGCCCCCACCCTGCCAGCGGAGGGCTTGTCCCACCAGCTGCCTGGGGACCGTGTGAATCAGGCTGTGGTCACAGGCAGGCACGGAGGTCTTCTCCCACTCAGCTCCCTTCCTTCCTGCCCTGGTCTGTTTGCTTCTTCAGCGGGGTGAGGGAAAGGGTGGGGCCAGGATGAGAAGGAACTTTAACTGAGCAGCTACACCGTGCCAGAAACAAGGCCAGGTAAGGCCGCACTTCATCCCTGAAGCCGCCTGTTCAGGAGGAGTTACTTCAATGCAGCTTTGCCAAAGCGCGGCCTGAGGCTGACTGCAGGAAGCCGGCACTCCAGAACCAGGAAGGGTTTTCTGGGTCTGAGAAGCAGCTCCCCTGCAGCCCTTGGTGAGGAGGAGGCAGTACGGGTCCTGCGGTGCCAGCCCCTGGAGCAGCTGCGTCTCCTGTCACTCACCCTTCTCCATGCCAAGCCCCCGGCACAGGCCGGCCTCTGGGCAGGTGCTCTGACACCTCCCGTGACTCGGTGCAAGGATAGGAGGAATGCACGGCCGGCCCCACCGGGCCACTGCTGAGTGCATCCCCAGGCACTGGTGGGCCCCTCCCCAGACGCACCCTGACTGCAGAGCAGGCTGGGGGAGGCGAGGGGCTGCTCAGGGAATCGCCCGCCGAGAAGGGCTGGGAGGCAGGGGAACGGGTGGCCGTCCTGGTACCGCTCCCAGCGGCCCTCTTGGCAGCCCCAGGCGCCTTGGGCTCCCGAGCAGACTCGTCCCAGACGTGGCGTCCTGCGGGCCCGCGGGCACTGCCACCACCGCAGCCCGGGGGCCCGGGGCCCCGCGTCCGGAGGGGCGCACATGCGCGGAGCCGCCGCCGGCCCCGCCGCCGGCCCCGCCGCAGCAGCCCGCGCCCCCCGCCGCCGCCGGTGCCGCGAACGCGACGCGCGAGAAAAGCAAACAAAGACGTATAGGTTTCTGCTCTATTAGAGGCGCAGGAGGGGGGAAATCAATGTTTAGTAAATGGGAAAAGAGAAAATCGTTCAGGAAAGACAGTCTATTTCCAAGCCAGAGAGGGGTTCGTAAACAGCACAGGCCATTGCGGAGGAAGCAGCGCGGGCCATCAACTCCCCGAGTGCGCGCGGCCCGGCGCTAATGGGAGCCCGCGAGCCCGAGAGCCAGGCCGGCGCCTCCGGTTTAGGGTGCGTTCGAGGACGGCCGCGTCCTTTCAAAGCCGTGGCCAGGGCCTTGCTTTGGCCACTCTGCCCACCCCCCGAACCCCGAACCCCTTCTTTGGCTACGCATTACCCAGCTTGCTCCTGAGCCTGCGGGAACCTGCGTGGGGGCTGGGTCAGGCCCCCCAGCCTCCCTCACCAGGTCCTTCCCCGCGGCTCCAGCCACGCCAGCTGCCTGGGACTCGGCTGTTCCCGGGAGGGTCAGGACTGGCTCCCTGGGGAAAGGGCGTTTGGAGCGGGCTTGAGCCACGTGGAGGAGTTTTCCAGGCTAAGGAGGGAAGGGATGGTGGCTTGGGGAGCACTACGGGCTCTAAGGGGATGGCCTGCGCGCAAGGGCGAGGGACTTCGTTCGAGAGGGGGGGCAGGGGAGGGGAGAGGCTGGGGTGGGGAAGTGGAATTGGAGTGGAGGTTGGCATCCAGGTAGTTGGAGGGGCCTCAGCCTACCGCCCGGGGTCCCAAAAAGGCCAGAAAAAAAATCAGCATCAGAGAGGAACCCTCGGAAGCCCCGAGAGCCTGCAGAGGAGAGGCTGAGGCTGGTAGGTCTGCTCTGGCCCCCGCGGGCACCGCACTGTTAGAACCCACTGCAGGGGACGGCGGGATGCTGCTCCCCACTGGGCCTGGGTGGCTGGCAGGCCATCGTCCCAGAGGGTGGCCACGTGGGGTGGCCGGTGGGCCACTGCAGGAAGTATTGAATTCTTGCTTAAGATGGATGGCACGACTGGAGTCTCATTTACGAATGAGTTATATTCTGTTTACAGTGTGTGCGTGCGTGTGTGTGTGTGTGTGTGTGTGCACCTGAGGCCCAAGTGGTGCTGTGGATTGGCGGGGCGTGCTCCCGGGGGTGGGCGCACATGTGTAGGAGTGCGTGTGTGGAGAGGAAGTGCTGCTCCGGGTGCAGGCAACTCCCACAGGAGGTCTGATAGAGAAGAAAGATCCTCGAGAATGGGGCCAGGGAAGGGACCTGGGAAGGGACGCAGCTCTGGGCGGTGGTCAGCGGTCGCTATCGCTGTTATATGGGTGCGGGACCCCGTGCCCTGCACCAAGTCCCTTCCAGGTGAGTCTTTCGGCTCTTCGAGAGCACGGGAGGCTGCGAGGTCAGCTCTGTCACCCACCCCATTTGCTGAAGAAACAGAAACTCAGAGAAGGGAGGTGACCGCCTGCAGTCACACAACAGGGCCCTGGAGCTGGGGTTCCAGAGCGTGGCTGGGGCCCGAGGTGATTTTCCTGAGAGAAAGCTGGGGAGAGAGAGGAGAGGGTGGAGGACAGGGTGGAGGTACGGGGGCGGGGGGGAGGCTGGACGGCTCGGAGCGGAGCACTAGGGTCGCAGTTCTGTGCGCAGGAGAAAAGGCTGGCGGGGGCGTGTGACGGGGAAGAGCCTGGCAGAGGGGCCCGTCTCCAGGGCAGCGGGGGAAGCGGCTGGACCCCTCAGCCCTCCCTGGAGCTTTGCGGCCCCACCTTCCAGCCAGGGTGCCCCCTTCCCTCCCACCCCTCTGGGCCTCTGGCCTGGGCTGGGGAGTGGAGGACTTTTGGGCTTCCCTGGGCTCCGAGGGAGCGCTGTTGCAGACATGCGCATAAGTATGTGGGTGCGCATTTTTTGGGGGCGCAGGCCCGGAGCACCAGTGCGAAATGGAGTCCAAAGGAACGTGAGCATGAGCGTGTGTGGGTTCCAGCATGTTCCCATAGGGACGGGGCCCCCGAGGGGCTACTGGATCAGCTCAGGCGGGGCGAGAGGGGCGGTTGAGTGTGGGTGATGGGTGACGGCAGCACCCTGGGGCAGGTCGGGGGTGCCTGAGTCTAGGGGTGGGGAGCAGGGATGGGGCCCTGGGGCAGGAAGAGCGGGCAGAGGAGGCCCTGGGATTTCAGAATTGAATTTCCACCTGCCAGCGCCCGTTTCCCATCCCTGCACGCGCTCAGGCCCCACTGCTCAGGGCAGGCACAAAGAAAACCACTTTGCTCCAGCGAAGGCCGAGCTGGAGATGGAGACCGAGATAAGCTTCAAGGTGAAATCAGCCAGCCTGGCCCTTGGACTGGGCAGGGGAGGGGTTCTGGAGGAGGAGGGAGCTCAAAGAAGGGGACTTAAGGGGGCTCGTGGATGAGGGAGCCCGAGGAAGGAGGGGTGAGGGGAAGGCTGCCCTGGGGGCTGAGCTACCAGGACGGGGGGCAGGCTCAAGGACACCAGCCACGGACGGATGTGCCAAGGAGGAGGAGGTAGGCCCTGAGGAGCAGTCTTTAGGCCCGGTCCCTTTGGGGCCCTCAAAGTGTCACTCGCCCCAGCCGTTGTTCCCAACTCCTGGAGATGTCGTCCGTTGTGGGCATCCAGGGCAACGGGACAGGGGCCCCAGGGTCAAGGGAGCCCGAGTGGCAAGGGAAGGCCTGGGCCAGACTGTGGTTTTGAGTGCCAGTGGAGAATCAGGGCCAGCCTCGGGGCTCCTGAGCAGGAGGGTGGGGGGCGGGGGTCCCTGGCACCCAAGGCGCCCCCCCACCTCAGGAGGGCAGGCATCCTTCATCCCAGGTGCCTCGTGCCAGGTGGGCGCCTTCACCAGAGGAGGGTTCCAGGGCAGGACCCAGGCTACCGCACACCTGGGCCCACTCGTTGCTGAATGTTGGCCATGTCAGGGCCCACCCAGCTGGCCGGCCCCAGTGCCCCATCCTGCCAACACTTTGAGAGGAGGCAAGGCTGGGTGGGTAGTAGGCTTGGGGAGTGGGAGCAGCCAGGTGGGAGTGGCCAGGGGCAAGTGAGGACAAGGGGAGAGGTTCAGGCAGGTGCTCCTGGTGATGAAATGTCTCACCCCCAGGAGCCCCCCCATCTCTGAAAGGAGCCAGTGCAGGCCTTGTCCTGATGCCCAGCCCTTGCTGTGACCAGTTCATCTGTCTCTTGTGACAAGCACCCTACAGGTGGCCCTGCTGGGACCCCCTTTAGCTCAGGACAGGGAGCCTGGCTGGGCTCGCTTGGAGTCTCCTCCTTCCGTGGCTGTGGCGGGGGAGTGCAGGACGCAGAGGTTGTGACCGGGAGCAGCATTCCTTCTAGTGCATTTCACTCATTGAAGAAACAACCTGAAATCCAGGATCCTCTAGAAAAGCAGTTGCAGCTGCAGAGCGGTCCTGGTCCCTTCAAGGGGAGCCCCTGGAGGCCCGGGGACCTGTGGAGGGGGTGGCTTTCTGCTACTCCAGTCCTCATGAGCCAGTCCTTCTCTCGCTCAGTGTGCTTCCTGCCTCAGCCCAGCCCCCGCAGGTCCTCCCCGCAGGAGGCCAGGGTGCGGGGACCCTGAGCACCTGGCCTCAAGGTGCTGCGGGCCTGGGACCAAGGTGCTTAGACCCTGGTGGAAGCGGCCGCCTGTGCAGAAGTGTCACTGTGGATGTGTTCAGAGTCCCAGGCTGTCGGGGATGCCTGTCCATCCTGCGGTCTCTCAGTCTATAGCTACTGCCCTTGCTGAGGCAGCCTGGGAAAGAGGAGTGTTTGTGAGAAAGGGAACGGGGCCTGGGTTGGGTGGGCAGGGCAATCCGGGCTCTGTGTTGGTCTCCCTCCAGGCCCGACCCGGGCAGGGAGGGAGGGGCCTGAGATGCTCGCCGGGCTGGGATCGCAGGATGCGCGGCAGCCCTCGCACCTGGTGGCCGTACTTCAGCACCGCGGAGAGCTCCCGCGACCTCGCCAGGGCCCCGCCTGGGCGCAGATGCTCCGGGCCCGGGCGGCAGAGCCCGGGGCTCCTCCTGGGGAGTCTCGTGGGTTTGCGGTCTCCCAAATGAGTGGTGTCCCCATCTTTCTTGTGTCTCCTCCACGTAGACATAGGCATGTCAGGATCTGAGGACCAGCGTGTTTGTTGACCAACGGAATCATGGTCCCCGGCCACCTCCACAAACCCCAGGCTGCTCTCCAGGTCCCGGGACCATCTTCCCACACTCTCTTGCTCAGTTTTAATTTAACCAAGCCATACTTTTTTATCCCCGAAGAATCAATATTTTCTCTGTCTTTTGACACTTATTTTATTTTATTTTTACATGCGGCCTCCCAAAGGCTGTAATTTATGGCTAATACCATGCAATCAGAGACAATAGCAGGGTGCCCGGGAATGGGAGCAGGCAGGCTCCCCGCCAGGTGCCCCCAGCCCCGCTCCACCACCCGCTCACAGGGTGTCTGTCCGCCACAGAGAGGCCTTTAGGTGCAGGACCCACTGGAGCCTGGGGGAGCCATGAGCCATGACCTCCGCCATTGTCTAGAGGGCACAAAGAAAAGTATCCCCAGCTGAGGAGGGCCCTGGAGGAGCTCAGAGTGTGGGGGCTTCTGTGGGGGGGCGGCGGGTACGAATAGAGGGGCAGGCGGGGTGTGAAGGGCGTCCCTGCTGGGCCGACCTCAGCGGCAGCGAGCCCCCCCAACCAAGGTGCCAGGGCGAAGCCTCCGTCCGCTTGCCTGTGCCTCCTTATCCCCCCACCCCCTTCCGCCGCTGCGGAGCTGCTCCCGCGCTGTAATCTACGGAGCTGTTACTCTGTGCCAGTGATTTAAATGCTCTGATGGAGCTAGTGACAGCTTAAATGGCTGCCATCCCCTCCCTGTACCCCCAGGCCCTGACGAGGCCCCATAGTGGGAAGAGGGGTTTGCTGAGATGGGATGCAGACAGTATTTTCCCGGCTCGAGGGCAGCCGGGCTGCTGTTCCTTCCCCTCCAGGGGGGCGGGGGCCAGGCGTGCCCTCCCTTTCCCCTCGCTGGTGATCAAGGAGGAAAGATAAAACCCTCCATAAATTCCCCGGGAAATGAAGTGTCTGGAACATGCTCGATTCCACCTGCCCGCAGGTGAGAGGCGCAGGGAGGGAGGGGGGAGGGTGCCCAGTGTCCAACGGTCCTTCGCAGAGGCCACGTGGCCTGTGACAGTAGTGAGCCAGACCCCCCTGCGCAACAGGCCCCACCCCCACCTCATCAGTCCCTCCGATTGTGCTGATGTTCCAGCCCCAGCCCTGCTCCCTGGCCCTCCTTCCTATTGTGGAGCCTCTGCTCCACCCAGGTATTTGATCCCTAGCCCTGTCTCTCTTTAGTTGTGCTGGGTGGGGGGACATTATACAGACGGGAAAGCAGAGGCACATAGAGGTAGAGCTGGCCAGGGGCACCCAGAGGCAACGCACGTCCTGGCCCCCAACCCCCCGGGCCCTGGGCCTCTGGGTGGGGAGAGCGGGCTCCCCTTCAGGCGCCCTCCCTGGCAGCAGGCCCAGAGCAGGGCACTGGGTGGGGGGGACAGGGGACAGAGCAGAGAGGCCCTGCTGCAGGGCGAGGTCTCTCTGCGCTGAGTAAGAGAGCTTCTGAGGGCCCAGCACAGGCCAGTCTCTGGCCCTGGGTCCCAGCCCCTTGAAACACAGCCCCAAAAGGAACGCCTGCCCGGTAAAGCAGGGTCGCAGGCGGGTCAGCGTGGGTCTCGCGTGGAGGAAGGGCACAAGGTGTCAGCTCAGCAGGTGGATGTCAGGGACAGGACTTGGCCTTCCAGAGGCAATGCCTAATGGGGAGAGGTGAGCCCCTGGTTGGTCACTATGTGACGACAGGAAGCAATTTAGGGGCCGTGGGAACACCCAGAACCCCCATTCCGATCTGGGGAAGGTCGTTAAAATCAGAGTCCTGAGAGTCCTGAAGGAAGGGTGGTGGAATTCTCTAGAAGGAATTCCCATGGTTGGGTGGGGGGTAGGTATTCCAGACAGAGGGAAGAGCATGCATAAAGGAGCTCCTGAGGGAGGAGCCAGGACTTTGCCTTGATGGCAGAGGGGCAGAGCAATGACAGTCCCAGATCGGGAGGGGCGGACACAGACAGGCGGCGGCAGCCCTTCCCTCCCAGGGTGGCAACTGAGGCGCAGGAGGGGTGACCGATTTGCCCAAGGTCACCGGTGCGCATGCGGCTGAGTGGTGACTGGGCCCAGGTGCCACTGCCGCCCCTCTGCTGCCACCCCAGCCAGGACTCGGGCTAAGCTGGGCTTGTAGCTCCTCAGCCTCTAAACCACTGCAAATCCCTCCTGGGAGCAGGAAGTGTCAGAGGAGTAATTAAATGATTGAGTGAGCAGGGCCAGCGACTGGAACAAGGCACCCGGCCACACCAGGTGTCCTTCCAAATAGCCACATGTCCCCAGTTGGGGGCTCCAAGGGCCTGAGCTGGCAAGAGGGGCCTGTCTGCCTGCCAGGGGTGGGAGTCCGGGGCCACTCGGCTCTGTGTGGGACCACGGAAAGGGGGCTCAGGCTCAGGAAGCCCAGCTGTCCCCAGAGGGACCCTTGACGGCCACTGCCCTGTCCTTTGGAGCGCGCAGTCGGAAGGGCAGATTCTGGACGGCACAGGGCAAGGTTGCAGGGGTGCGTCAGGGGCCGGCTTCCCAGGATTCCGGTTCACCTTGGGCAGGCCCCTTGGAGAGAGCTGGGCTTAGAGAGAGGCAGGCATGGGGTCTCTTCCTGTTTGCGGAGCCCCTCCTTGCCTGCCGCCACCCCCAGATCCACAACCCTGACTCAGCGGCTTAGCCCAGCTCCCCACACCTCCCATCCCAACCTCTTTAATGACTTTTTAATAAATTGAAAAATTGTTTCAATACTAAATGCGATCCCGGGACATTGTTCGTGACTGTATTGAGCTTAAGTCAAACGCTTTGCATTAAATCCGACTGATTAATAATTACAAGGAGCAAGTCTGTCTTTACTGTAATGTGTTTAGGAAAACTGATGGATTTAATTTTTTTATCGGCCAAAGTAAGAAAATGTAATCTTTCTGAAAGTATCTAATACAACAATGCACCATAATTAGTTTCTCTGGAAACAGGCATAATGGAATAGAATAATAAATCACTTCCCTTTTCGTCCCTTCCCTCTGATGGAGAGAGATTTCCCCTCTGTGGGGCTGGGGACAGGACAGGGAATGGAGCGGGGAGCGGAGGGGCCCCTGGCTGTGCAGCCCTGGCCGCTCTCTGCTGTGTCTGCGGCCCGAGGGCCTTCCGCACCCTCTGAGGGGCTGGGGGCTCGGGGCGCGTGCGCGTCCTCCACTGCAGGCCAGGAGCCAGGCACCTGTCAGGAGTTGGGACCCCGTTCCAGAGTGGGGGGTGGTGGCGCCTCTTCCCCCCACTCGCCCCTCCCCCACAGCCAGACCCGTGTAAACTGCCTCAGACAGTCCGCAGCTGGGGCAGCCAAGACAACGTGCCCTCAGGAAAGTGGTGACCAGGTTATTTTGGCTGCACCTTTAGGGACCCAGAGCTGCTGAAGATGGAGGAGGGTTCTTCGTTTGTGGCTGGGATTACTCATCGCGGCTACATCTCCCACTTAGTCCCCTTCCCCAGACTTAGGCTGCGCAGGAAGAGGGAGACCCAAGAAGGTGAGGAGGAGGGCGCGGCCAGGCAGCCCACCAGAGGCGCCCCCGACTCCAGCCCGTGGAACTGGCCTGCCCCCCGCCCCCCCGCACCGGCCTTCAGTCCTAGCTTAGTCCTATGCTTTGTGGGTGCCGGGTTCCGCCCCGAAGCCAGAGCAGCTCGGCTGGTAGCCTTCGCGATTCTCATTCCCTGCGCCCCGAGCCTGGGCCCACACCCCGGCCCGCCTGTCCTCGTCAGAAGCTGCCCGGGGTTCCCAAGTGCTTTCCCTCAGCTGCTGTCCCTGCCCCAGGTCTGCAATCAGTAATGACAGGATAATTGTTTGTTTTATTGATCAGCCTTCTGCAGCCCGGTGATGGATGATGTGGAAGAGCACATTTGCCCCAGCTCCGGCACCCCAGCACCAGGTGGCCTTGCCTGGACGCCGCCCTCCCAGCCCTGCCTCCTCGCAACCCACCCCCGGCCCTGGCCCATGCCGGTGGAGCAAAATGAGCGCTAAGTTGGGAATCTGGGGCCCTGGGGCTGCGTTCCAGAATCCCGGAGCCCCAGGCGGTCCCCGCTGCCGATCTCTAGTCTTAGATTTCCCCTGGGAGGCAAGGATGCGGCTTGAGGTTTGGAGGATCTGTGTGTAACTGAGGTGCCTGGGTGGCGCCCCACAGACACCTGCACGGACCATGAGACTCACTGCCCATAACAGCCAGCAAGCTGCCCCCCCAGAGGCAGCTCCTTCATTGTCCTCCTCTGTCTTGGCCTCTCTCCTGAGGCTTCCAGCCTCTTCCTGTCTAAATCCTCACAACCCTCTACTCGCCGTCTCTGCCTCAGCCTCTCCTGTGCCAACGCCCCCCACACCCGTGGCCGGTCCCAGCCTGTAGATCGGCTCAGGCCCCCCGGCCTTTGCGCAGGCTGCGCGGGGGCCGCCCAGGTTCCCCGGTCCCCTCGGCTCGCTCAGCTTCATCGAGGGGGCATCCTCTCCTGGAGCAGGAGGTGCAGCCTGTGGTCCCAGGGGCCCAAGGAAGCCCCCTCAACCCTTGAGGTCCTATTGGGCCCAGGGCCAGAGGAGGTGGGTGCGGGGGTCTGGGAGGCGGAGGCAGGGAGACGAGGAAGGGGGAGTCCCCAGCCGCTGTTGGCAGTTGCCCAGCTCCTGCCCTCCTGCGTGCACGCTCAGGGTCGAACTGCCCCTCTTGCCCCTCCAGCCACTGCCTGCCACCCACCCCCCTCCATGATCAAGCGGGGCTGCGTGATTGCCGCCGGTGAGCTGCTGGGGGGCTTTCCGGGCCCCCCTCGCTCCCCTCTGACCCTTTTCCACATTTGGGCCGTTCGCCGGGGCTCAGCGTGCAGACGGCATGGAGCAGAGCCTTGGCTGAGCTGTGAAGGACGTGCAGCAGCAAGAAGAAAGCAGCTCCATCATGTGAGGCTGCTACGGTTTTAGAGGAGCCGCTGCAGGCTGCCTGGGTCCCTCCTGATGGCAGGGCTCTGTCCCGTGAGCGGGCAGGACCACAATGGGGTGCAGAGGAGAGGCCGCGGCGTCGGCTGCGAGCCAGGAAGCCAGGATCTCGCCTGGTTTAGCCACCGTGGCCCTTCTCTGCCCTATGCCTCAGTCTCCCCACCAGCCAGCCACCTGTGCAACTTCTGGGACTGCGGAGAATCGCATGAGGGGACACGGTGACAGGGCCTTGAGTCAGGGAGAGTCCACACGGGTGAGTGTGCGCGGGGCTGGTGATGGTGAGTGTCGGCGCTACTGTGAGGGTGACGGCAGCGCTGAGCCTCTGAAGGCAGCGCTGGCGACAGGGCCGGTGCTGGCCGCCACGGGGACGCCGCCAGCCGTCGAGTCCACTGCCGTCCGCCGGGGCCCCGCACAGCAGCCTCACAGGGGATGCGGACGGAGGGCCTTGGACGTTGATTAATGACCTCGCTGGGGCTTGCTAATTGTCTGCTGATCTCTGCTCATCAAAAGCCCGCCTGCCTGACCCCGGCGAGCCTTGCAGAGAGCGCTGCCCGGTGTCAGGGCAGAGGTGTCCCAGATACGCCAGCCCCAGAGGCCTCTTCATTTCCTTTAGAGGAGACTCCCCGCTCTGGGCACAGTGGAGGCTCTTCCTGCGGAGCCGGGTGCCTGGCTGGGCAGCTGTACAAGCATCAGATGGTGTTTTCCTGACTCTTGATGAGCACAATATGGAGCTGCCATGTGTCAGTGATGTGCACGGGGTGCGGGGCTAGGGGCTCTCAGGGACTTGGCTAACGAGTCTCCTCTTGGACACTCCATCAGCAAACATCTGCGCTCCTTCTATGCAGGGCCTCGTACTGGCCACTGGGGGCGCCACGGATTCAGCGATGACTCTGCCCAGGCTTGCCCCTCGGGAGTCCCAGTCGGAAGGAGGAGGCAGTTCTTGATCCAGACACATCCAGCGAGCCGAGTTAGACATGGGTCCTTGGGCGAGGGCTCTTGGATTTTAAGACCCACCTCCAGCCCACCGCCCCCTGGTACCCACGGGCAAACCGAGGTCAGGCATGGGTGAGGTAGGTCCCAGGTCACACGGGGGCATGGGTATGAGCTGGGCCAGAGCCGTGTTCCTGCCCCCAGGCCAGGGTTCCTCACACCGCGCCCGGCTCCTCATGCTAAGCTCTATTTTTGCTGGAAGGCACAGATAACGATTTTTTTTTTAATTCCCCCATTTTGTTTTTGCTGAATCGGCACTTCTGTCATCCCAATCTGAGGGGCTTGGCTTGTCTGTTACGAGGGGGGAAATGCCTTCATTTAAAAGCAGAACTAAAAGAAAAACATCCACGGGCCCCATTTCGCTGCAGCAGACGTGATGAGCAAACCATGGTCGTTAACATGATAAAAGTCACTTTGTCTGGGTGTAAAATTCATTTTTCCCCATTTGGCACATGGCACATTTGCATCCTGCTGCAGTTCCTGGGCTGCGGTCTCCTCCCAGCAGCGCCCCCAAATCGTCCCCGTTCCCTAGGTAGCGTCCCTGAGACCGGGGCCTGGCGTGAGCAGGTGGGGGTGCTGGGAGGGCCCATGGCTCAGGCATACCCTTGGCCACAGGGCTGCTCCTCCCGGGAGCCTTGAGGGGACCTTGAGGCCCCACAATCTTCGGCCGGACCTGGCGGGGACCTGGCAGACTTGGCAAGGGGGCCATCGGAGGCCCCGAGGAGCCCCCATGGGTCCGGTCCTTGTCCTGGCTCTGCCACAGAGTGCCCACAGAAGGCGACCCTGCCCGGCTGCTTCCTTCCCCAGTGTCCCATCACCCTCCGCCCGGTGGCCCCAGCAGTCCCGCCCTCAGAGGCAGGGCCCCGTGGGGTGACTCTCAGAGGGGGAGGGATTTGTGTTTTGTCATCTGAGCGACTGAGGCTCATTCCATCCCACCACACAGGGCCAAGGATTCAAATCCCATCATCGCCTGTGCCAGGTCCAGGGGGTCCAATGCCAGGGTTGAGGCAGCCAGCATGGGGCCTGCCTCCCATCTCGTCTTAGAATAGAGCCGCGGAGCTTCCCCTTACCTGGACTCTGCTTCCCCAGCCACAGTGACCGGTTCCATGGGCCAGACTCAGGTCCCTGAAGGGTGTTCAAATACCGCCTGCTGCTTCGCCTGAGCCTTGAGGTGGGTCTGGCGCCAGAGGACATCACCCCTGTGGGCGGAGGGGCAATCAGCCAGACAGGTGAGCGAGCGGAGCCCTCTGCCCCGGTTCGGCAGGCTACAGAGGCCTCCCTGAAACCCCCCCCCGTCCCTGAGTCCTCCCTGCCAAGGCTGGGCTGGCTCCAGGAGAAGGTGGCATCAGGCTCCTGCCCAAAGTGGCCCAGGAGAAGCTGACCACCGGTACAGGGGCTGTGGATAAGATGCGGCCCCGGAGCTTTGGGAGGTGGGAGCTGAGAACCCCTTTCCCCAGAGCTCTGCCAGCAAATGTGGGGAGAGTGTGAGGAAAGGAGAGGAGCCCCAGGACCCTGCCTCGGCTCTGGGGGCTCAGACACAGTTCCTGGCAAAGCTGCCAGCTGTGGTGGGCAAAAAAACAGAAGTTTCCTTCTGGAGAGAAGGGATGCAGCGGGCTGTGGGTGGGAGTGAAGCAAGCTCCAAACAGGGGTTGGCAATTGGCCCCAAGACAAAGGGGCCCGCAGGTAAAATGCTCGCCTGGCGCTGCCTGGCAGAATGGACTCAGACAAGGCCCAGGACCCAGAAGGAGTTGCTGGGCAACGCTGCCCTGCCCCCCTTGACTGAAGGAGCAACGGAGAGGCTGGGAAGACTTGAGCAGTGGAGGACAGTCCTGTCACAGCAGGGGACGTGTCTGGCCTGGGAGCAACAGGGCAGGCTGGAGCCCTCTTAGGGATGATGCTGGCGTGCCCACATAGGCTTCCCCGGGAACGGCAGCACCCAGCAAGGTCACGGGCCAGCCCAAGTCCCCCAAGAGAGGGGTCCAAGCTGCCCCTCTACTCCGAGCCAGGACAAGGGGGCACGGTGCCCCACATCCCACCCCTGACACCCTGCTGCTGGAAGAGGGGTCCCTGCCTGCCAGCCAGAGCAGAATTATGCGACTCTGGGGCGCCTGGGGAGGGGAGAGAGGCCCCGCCCTCCTGCCTGGAGAGAGGGTGCGAGAGGCGCAGTGCGCATGGCGGGCGGCGCCCAGCGACAGCTGTTCACTTACTAAAGCTATTTTATAATATTGCCAGAGCTTTTAAAATAATCCCATTTCTGTGGAATATTCCAAGCTAATTGGAGCTGTCTCTTTCTTATTAAACAGAAAGGTTATAAAAATGTGTGTTGAGGGTTTAAGAGCAATACCTCTAGGCTGCTCTGATTGTTATGACAAGGATAACACACCGGAAGCCACGCGCGGTGGGCCAGGCAGAGCCGGCTCGGTGGCTGGGCCAGGCCGGGCCAGGCTGGGCCGGGCCTCGCACAGCACAGGCTGGGGGAATGGCAGCCTTCCCCGGAACGAGCGTTCTCCAAACACTTAGGCTGCTGTGACAGGGCTGTCCATCACCCAGGCCTCTGACTGGGGGAAGTCGCATAACTTCCTGAGAGGCAGAGAAGTCGCGGGGAAACGATTCCAATTAGCTGAACCACGAGGCAGATGGGCTCCCGGACCTCAGCGCCTTGCGGGGGGCGGGGGGGTGGCTAGAAAGCCCCTCTCCGTGATGGGGGACAGCCTGGGAGAGAGAAGTCTCTGCTCCGGCTCCAGCAGTGAGGACAAGGTACTAAAGGGTGCCTGTGCCACAGGCAGCAGCCAAGGCTCGCGGCTGCACAAGGCCGCTCCCGCAGTCATCCAAGGAGCGCCAACCGAGTCTGGACCCTGTTTGGAGCTGGGGCCTGTGCCCGCCACCCACTGTTCCCTGGGCCCACCTCCGGCATAGTGTGAGCATGCAAAGTCTGTTCTGGGAGCCTCTGGACACCCTGGGACCCACCATTCCCCATCAGAGCACCCCCCTCCAATCTGTCACCTGTGGGGAGTCTGCATCAAGTGTATGAACTCCCTGTCACTTAAAAAGACAGTTGGAAATGCCGTGCCCTAGAAGAGGCACACAGGACTTCTGCAGACCCTTCCCTGCTGCCCAGCCGATTTAACGGGCACCTCTGTTTAGTCCCCAGGACCCTTCGTAGGACCTCTACACTAGGAGACAGGCTTCCAGGCTGGCCTGGACGCCCCCCCCCCACTATCGCTTTTGTCCCATTCCTCCGCAGGCCACACCATCCTCGCCGTGAGCCTCCGCAGCTGCAGAGAGGCCTCTGCGCGGCACCCCAGCCTCCCTGGCCAGTCGCCGAAGTGTGCTGCAGTCCCAGCCCTGCCCGCGGCCAGGGGCTCGGCCCCAAGCCGTCTGGGGTGGCTGGGACCCAGCTCCTGGCCTCGCCTGGGCGGCGTGTGCAAGGGCACCAGGCTGCGCCTCTTCCGTCTGTGCTGATGACTCAGCAATGGGCCAGGACCCCTGCGGCTCCCAGCAACTCCAAGAGGAAGACGACGGGGTTTCCGAAGCCCATTTTACCTTCAAGGTGACTGAGGTGCGGTGCTGTTAGGTAACGAGCTCAAAGTCGCCCGGGCCCCGTGGACGTCTGCTGCCTCCCCAGCCGTGAGTCAGGCCAAGACACCGGGATGACTGTCCTTTCCACCCTGTGCTCACGGGACAGTTCTCCCATGATTTGCGGCCACAGCTGTCTCCAGCCCCGCCCCCGCCTGGTGGCCTCCTGGCCCGCCGGCTGCAGCGTGTGCTCCTTCATCACAGCGAAGTCTCCCGCTCAGAGCAGACCTTCAATGCTCCGCCAGCTTTCCTGGGGCAGAGCCCACCTTTGCCCCTCTGACTAGTCCTCTGATTCCGAGTCGTCTGGGACGGCCCCCTCTGCCTGCAGAAAGCCTTCCTGCATCCCCGCAGCAGAAAGCAGTCCCGTTCTCAGGGTCCCAAAGTGCTCATGTTCAACGCTGCTGGGCCTGGGTACAGAGCAGGCGGTGCAGAGGGCCCTCGCCCTACCCAGGGGACCCCAGGCCTGCTCACGGGCCACCTGGGGACAAAGCTCCAGCTGCTTCCTAAAGCCCTGCCTGGAGGTGCTTGGGTGGGGAAGGTGTGGCAGGGAGCTGCAGTCCCAGCGAGAGAGGGCAGCCGACTGTCAGCCGCTGCATTGCCCCCAGGGAGCCGGCAGGAAGTGCTCACAGGCATGTCACATGCGTAGTTTTGCATATTGAGATAAGACAGGTTTATTAAAATTTTTTATTTTTAAGATTACAACATGCTCCTCCTGCCTCGACCCGGTCGGGCTGGGTTGGGAGGCAGGGTCCATTTCCACTGCTTCCCCGTCAGACCGGACCACTCACCCGGAACCACAGGACCTCGGCTTCCTCATCCGCTCAGCAGGGCCGAGGGGGTCCACCTGGAACTCCGCTGTGAGAGTCCGGTGTCTTTCTGCCGTGCCTGGTAGGTGGCGGGGAAGGCAGAGCTGGGGTGGGGGAGGAATGCTGACGGGGTTATGAATCTCATTTGCTTTCAGGAGGCAACATTAAGAGTTCTCGTTTGGAAATCACTGGAAATCTCAGTGGCCCAGGCGGGCCTTGTCTTCTGCACAGTGAACATAAAGTTCTCAGTCCCCGGCGAACGGAGGGCGGGGTGTTGGAGTAGGCCCGCTCCAGAGCGGGGCTGAGCCTCTTCGGCACCTGGTTACCCTGGAGCCGCAGCCAGACCCTCAGCGAGGCCAAGGTGTCGTCCCCAGGCTCTGCCGAGGGCAGGCCTGCAGGGCGAGGGGGTCAGCAGACTGCAGACCTGTCCAAATTCCCACCAGAGCAGCTAGGCCAGGGTTCTGAAGCCTGCCCGCGAGTGCCCGGCAGAACCACTGCCGTACAGGGAAGGGCACGGGGTCGCTGCGTGGCCAGGGCTTATGCGGAGCCCTCAGTCCAATCGGGGACACGAAGCTGCCAGAGCAGCACAGGCGCCGGGGCAGAGGTCTGCGGGCAGGGGCCATCTCATGCCAGGGATGTGACCTGCAGGACCGGCAGGGGTCACACAGCAGCCCTGACCCCAGACCCCGACGTGATGGAGGTGATACATTATCGCATAGTCACGTAGTTGTTCATCAGTGCTCGACAGTGCCCTACGCCCCCGCCGGGGGCCTGAGCCGCCTGGCGTCCCTACTGCCCCCCGGGTTCAGCACCATCCCCCACCCCTGCCCATGCCTGACTCATCGCCGGTCTTCCTGTCCACGGCCCGCTCCCCGCCACCCGCGGCAGCTGGCTCGGATCTTCAGGCCAGACCTGAGTGGCTCGTTGCGAACTGCTGAGTCCACATCCTGACCCTCCCCGAGGTCTCTCTGTCTCTCTCAGCACGTCTCTCCATCCGCCTCTGCCTCTCCAAAGCTCCTCCTCGCTCATTTAGAAATTAAGACCTCAGCAAGATGGTGCGGAGCTGCCAGGCTGGGCTCAGGGAGGCCGCGGCGGTGGGTGGGAGGGAGCCCTTCCAGCTGGTGGGAACGTAGGCAGGCAGCAGCTTCCCAGCCCTCCTCTGACCAGCATGGGGCGGCTTCCCAGGTGCCCCGCGTGGCCCCCTGGAGCCCGGCAGAGCTGCCTCACAGCCTCACTCTGCGGGGAGGGCTCAGCTCTGGCTTGGAGCTTCCCAGACCTCCAGGGTCTGTCTCTGGGCCACGAGGGGCCCTCCGCTGTGTGCCTGTGTCCTGGCACCTGCCTGGCTCTGCTGGCCACACTGCTGGCCCCCAGTCAGTGAGGGAAATCCGACACCCGAGATGGGGGCATGGGTCACACCTGAGCACAAGAGTGTCCTGGATGGTCCCAAGCAAGGCCCCAGGAGTCCTGGGGTCTGGTTTCAGGTGCCACTGTTCACTAGGTGACGGTGGGGCCAGCCTAGAGCACCTCGGAGGCTCGGTTTGCCCATTCCTGGAACAGAGTGAGAAGTCCTCAGAGGTCCTGCTGTCCTTTGCAAGAGGTTCTGTGGCTCCATCATCTCCAGAGCCACCAGGTAGTTTCCCACCTGCCCCGACTCGGGTTCCAGCCAGGAAGGGGTCCCCAGTCCCTGGAAGCCATGGTCAGCTGTGGCATTTGTGCCCTGGACAACCCCCCCCCCAAAACTCCTGGGCCGTGACTCCCTTCTATCGCTAGTCCATCTGGGGCACAGTGGCCCCGGCCAGCCTCTGCCAGGCCCGTGCCCCCAGCTCCCATCCCTGCCTGTTTCCTGCCTCCCATCCGGACCAGGTGCCGCCTCCCTTTGCCTACCCTGGCACTTCCTCATGATGGCAGAGGAGGGGGGCTTGTGTGTCCCCCCAGCCAGGGAGAGGGTCTCTCCGCCTGCTTTGTCCCTTTGTGGCCTGAGGAGCCAGCGCCCCCTGTTTTGCATGTCCCCAGCCTCTGCTGCATTCCCAGCCAGCAGAGCAGCCTCCAAGCCAGGGCGGCCTCCCGCAGCAGGTCCTAATGGTGCACCCACTCCCCGGGAGTCAGCGCCATTGAAGCCTTCACAGGGGACCGGGCGGAACGTCTCCTCCTCCTCCAAGAGTCTGGGTAGTTGCTGAATCATAAGTGCATTTGGGCTACGTTTTCAGCTAATGGCCCAACTTCTTCGACAATAGACCCCGGCTGAGCAGGGCCCCTCCGGGATCTACGTCTCCCAGGCCTCTCCAACCAGCAGGGCGGGGTCCCTGCCTCCTTCCTCTCTCTCCCTGCCCCACCTCACTTCAGGCCCAAGCAACAGGGAGAGAGAGAACGGGCCACGGCTAGAGACCCGTGCCCAGCGCTAACGGCAAAGCTGGGTGGGGCCTTGTCACAAGCCTCCCTTCTGATCCCTGCCCCCCGTCCCAGGGCTTGGGCGAGGGTCCAGAGTGCCAGCGCCCCGACAGAAAGCAGGGGCCTCATGCGAGTGGCAGGGCCGCCTCCCTCAGGGCCTGCCAGCCTCTCCCGACACTGTCCTGCTCCTGGCCACTGCCACCTCCCTCGGCACCGCCTCTCCAGCAATTGAAGGACACCTGGCCTCATCCGTCTTCCAGGCCCAACAGATGAAGTGCTAAGTGCCCCTCACAGAAACAGCAGCCATCAGTTACATTAAGTGATGGTGAGCCCGGGCCTGCCCTCCCCTCTGCCGCCCAGCAGGGGCGGGGCCATGGAAGGGCTGATGGGCCAAAGCCAAGGACGCTTTTACCAGAAGAAGCAGAAGATTCGAAGACTCTCCTCAGGGACTGTCCCCAGCCTCTTGCTGGAGGAAGCACTTCCTGGGTCCGGATCTCTACTGCCATCCGCGTCCGCCAGCGCCAACGCGCCACGTGGCGCCTCCTGTGCTTGTGGGGGAGGGAGCGCTCTCCCCCTCTGCCCGCACAGCGAGCAGAGCAGACACCTCCATGGCGCCTGCTTTCATTCGAGTTGCCAAAGCCCTCAGCGCCTCAGTTTCCTCATTCGCAAAACGAGCAAGTTAGGGACCGGTCATTTACAGAACTACTGGCAACTGGATCCCAGCCACAGGCAGGGACAGGAATGAGCCCAGAGTCCCTCGCAGCCCGGGCGAGGGAGGCCAGCTCCGAGCACCCAGAGGGGTGGCTATCACAGGAGGCAGCCTGTGCGGCCATATGGCCGATGGGGCGTTAGGCGGAGAGGGAGGCCACCCCGTCGGAGCCGCCCTACCTAGCCCATTGCCGACACCCTTCCCTTCCACCTGGAGGCAGGAAAGCACGTCTCCTGGAGAGTTAGAGCCGCTGTCAGTTCCGGCTGGGGCTCGGAGGAGGCTTTTATTTATTCGGAAGCTGTGCAGACCTCTAATGCTCTTCTGAAGACAGAATTTCTCTTTTTTTGTCCTCGTTTTCTCTTGCCACAGTGGGATGAAGGCCTCAGGGGTGGGGACAAGCCAATGTGCCACACACGCCACTGCGTGTGGGACATGGGGTGGTGCCAAGGGCCCCCCCCAGCAGATGTTCAGGTCGGGGTCCTCCCAAGCAGGTGCTGAGGACTCTGAAGGCCCTGGTGGCTGGGGGAGGCGGGGGTTCAGAGGACGGAGTCTCCTCACGCACCGCAACCCTGAGAGCAGCCTGCCCGCCCTGGGCCTGGATTCCCTGCTCTGTGAAAGGGCAGGCGGGACTGCCCCTCGGAGGGAAACTCCAGACTGTCCAGAACAGCTCCTGGCGGGAAGGGGACCACCAAGATGGGGCCCCCGCAGGGAGCAGACCCTCGTCCCCCTGGCTGGGCACGCGTGCCCATCCCCACCCGGCGCCAGCAGGGAAGACTCAAGCTTTGTACGGGTAGCTGAGGCAGAGGAAGTTTCGCTGTGCTTCCCTGTACCCACCCAGCCGAGGGTGCCCCTCCAAGGATGAGGTCACGCAGGGCCCTGGAGCCCTGGATACAGGGCAGACAGGCTGTCCCCACATCCTGATCCATTCCCGCCCTGAGGCAGGCTGTGCCCCACGCTGCCTGTGTGAGCGACACCGCAGGGTCTCCCTGCCTCGGCTGGGAGTGCACCACGGGTCTGTGTTCCCTCTCGGCCCCTGTGAAGAGGGCGAGAGAGGAAGGTGCTGGGGCTGGGCAGGCAGTTTCCTCACCGTGCCCTGCACAAACCCGGCCCAGTGCTGCTGCCTCAGCCTTTGCTCGGACCCTCTGCCAGGCTGCCCTCTCCCCAGCCCCACCCGTTCATCCACCCAAGCCTTCCTGCCCTTCCGGGTCTGTTCCAAGGCCCCCCTTCAGCAAGCCTCCCCGACCTCCTGAGCCTTGCAGTGCGGAGCGACCAAGTGCCATTTTACCTGCATGACCCAATTCTGCATAGTTTCAGGTATTCGCTGGTGTCCCGGGTGCAACATATCCCACTAAATGGAGAGTTCCTAGGGCCCCAGAATCCAGCCTCTTACACCTACCAGAACCTACCCATTGGCCAGTGCCCTGACTTGGTCATATAATCCGAGTTCAGTGGCCCTCGTGAGGATGAAGGTCCAACCAGGAGCTTCTACTGCAGTCCAAGGAGGTCTGGTTCCCCCCCAGGAGCCCCATACTCTGTTCTTGGCTTCTCTGATATTGGAGGCCGGGACAGGGACCCCAGGGACCAGGGTCTGGGGGCTCTGAGCAGCCTCCTTCCTGGTCATGGGGAGACAGGCTGGGATGACCAGGACTCCAGCCTCAAAGCTCCAACATCCTGATCTGCACTGACCAGAGGGTTGCCTCAGGCAAGTCCCCTCCCCGCCCCCTCTGGGCCCCCATTCCCCTTTCTGTCTAACAAGGGGGTCCTGCAGGCTCAGACAGTCGGTGCTGTGGGACGTGGCCCTAACTTTGGTGTGCCGGTGGAGGTGGCTTGCACTGGCCGAGAGGGTGGATTGAGCCCCAGCCCCCTCCATTCATTACTATAAACAGCATTCAACTGAGGGGGGCCCCCGAAGGGCCCCTGATGCATTCGCAGGTGGAGGTCCCTGTCTGCTTGCGCCTGGCAGCCACACTGCCTCGGTGCCGTGCTCAGCCAGGGGAATTGCATCCCCAGCTGTCCCCAAGGAGCTCGCGGCAAGCCGAAGCAGCTGCCTTTGGGGGCCACTGAGCCCACCCAAGGGAAGCAGAGAGCAGGCGTGTCGGAGGCGGCCAGATGAGGCCGGGATGGCCTCCTGCTCTAGAAGGACACTCTCCTAAGCCAGGGTCAGCTCTGCTGACCCCAGCGGAGACAGCGCTGGGTCAACGGGACTCAGTGGGGGGTCGGCCCCGGGGAGACTCCCTTTCTCCCCTCCCCGATGTGCTCTCCCCATCTTGCTCATCTTGCGAAGCCAACCTGGAAGCTCTGCTCCTTTTCCAGGGAGCCTTCCCTGCCTGACTGCGTGTAGGGCCTGCCCTTCACAAGGTTGCCTGCGTCTCTGTGATTTCCCTCCACTGAGCCCTCGCTGAGCGCCAAGTCCTGCCTTCGAGGTGCTACATGCTTGGGGCCCTCAGACCACCGCTGCCAGGCGAGCACCGCGTCTCTGTTACACGGATGGAGACGCGGAGGCTCAGAGAGGCAATGTGGCTCCCCTAGACGGCCTGTGATATCCGATGCCGACGCTCGTACTGCTCGCACCAGGCCTCTCCTCCGCAGGCTCCTGGAGAGTCACTCAAAAGTCCTTGTGTCAACGCTTCTGGGTCCTCCCAATGGCCAGGCTCTGTGTGGGGCCCTGGGGGGTGACCGGGATAAGGAGACTTGGGCCTGGGCTGGACAAGAGTCCAGAGTGCAAGTGTTTTCCTGAGCCTGAGGCAGAGGCCGCTGCGGTGGGCAGGTGAGAGGAGGAGGCAGGAGGGTGGAGACAGGAATGGGGACACCTGTCTAGTTGAAGGGGGGTCCAGGAAAGCTTCTTGTAATAAGTGGTGTTTATGGGTCCGTAAATATCCTGGGTTCAAGTGGCACAGGTGAGGGAGGTGTTCCAGGCAGGAGGAGCCCTAAGGCTGTGGAACGATCAGCCACTGGCCGGTGCTGAGGCCAGGGGAGGGAGGCTGGAGTGGGGTGGGCCGGAGCGGGGATCTGGCTGCCCTGGGTGTCCTGGACTGACGTTCCTGACGGGCTTCCTCCTTCTGCATGTGGTATAACCAAGCCCAGGCCTTGCTTAACACACAGTAGGTTTCCCACGAAGGCCTCTCAGTTTCTTCTGGTCTGCTGAGCTGAGCGCCCCTCGGCCCGTGTGCAGAGCCAGCACCTGCCAGGCCCGTCTGGGGGCGGCACCTTTACCTGCCCCACCCCTCCCAGCACAGGCGTCTCTGGCCAGGTGGGTAACTCAGGCCTTCGCTACCAAATGCACCAATGTGCCCGCTATGAACTCCTCGCCTCCTTGACTTACCCTCTACCCCCGCTGTGATTTCAACCTGTGGCTGGAGCCAGCCGCCGGGAGACCGAAGCTGCTGGGAGCCTTGGAGGTTGCCGTGTGTAAACTCTTACTACCCGTTTACTCTTAATTACCTCCCCTCCTTATTTGTCTTCCTTTAACGGCCTGTCAACCGAAATCTCCCGCCTTTCCCTTGGTGCCAGCGGCTCAATTAGGTGCACATCTGTGGAGGCTGGAACTGAAATGCCCAACGACCGATGCCTGCTCGCCTCCGCCGGCCTGCACACAGGTGCCCGGCAGCCTGGGCACTCAGTGGGCAGCGCTGCCACCCTGGTATCAAAGAGCAGGGAAACGGCCCTGGCGGTCCCCACCCTGCCGCTGCAGAGGTTGCCTTCGAAAGGTGCTTACCGAGCCCCAAATGGCACCCGGGAGGGGTGACATCTTTTGTGCTGGTTCCCTGGGGCCATGAGCATGGGTATTTGTCCAGCTCACAGACGGGGGAGGATGTCACCGGCCAGCCCTGCCCTGGGCATAGGGGAGACAGAGGTGCTAGAGGTAGGCTTCAGCTGGAGCTGGGAAGGGGCTGGTTAGCCCAGGCTTGTTGACTCTCCTGTGCAGAAGCCTCCTGCCCCCCGGACAATCCTGTCCGGCCTGGAGGGACTGCCCTGCCCAGAGGTGGGGGTGGGAACATCTGGCAGAGTCAGGCATCTGGCTCCGTGAGGCCTGGCGTGTCCCTCGTAGAGAGCCGGCCCGGCTCGGCCTCCTAGAACCCTCAGCAGGCACCTCCTGTTCCCAAGACCCCAGGCCTGTCAGGGCTTGGGGGCCCAGGGCACTGCCTTCCTCTGACAATGTTTTGGTGGGGCTCATAGCCTGGCCCCTGAAGACTCACTCAGGTCAGGTGAGGAGGAAGATCCAAAGCCATTCCCCTGCCAAGCCCTGGCTTGTGGGAACAGCCCAACCAAGAAGGGGAGTCAGCAAAGGCTGTCCTGAGACTGGTCCCAGCCTCTGACCTCTGCCCCCCGAGTCCAGGGGCCACCACTCTTCCCAACTGCAAATCCTCTCCAGGCGCTTGTGAGCGGCTGGCTCACCGAGAGGTCGCGGCTCTTGCCCGGGTGCTTCGTACCCCTCACTCCTCGGCTGAAGTACAGAGCCTGTCCGTGGTTACTGCTAAGAAGGGCTTGTCCCGTGCCAAGCTGGCAGGGAGCATTCTCCTGCCCAGTCTGCACGGGGGCGGGGCAGGGCCTCCGGGCACATCCCAGGGCTCTCTTTTCCCCAACGGTGAGTGCTGTGGTTTACCAAGCAGTTCGCACCCATTCTCACTTCATCCTGGAAGCGGGGGTGGGCACTCGCACAAGCATTCACAAGGAAGGAAACTGAGGCTCTGAGAGGCCTGCAAGCTGAGAAGGAAGACTTGACACCAGGCCAGCAGCCTTCCCCCTGCCGCAAGAAAGAGCCAGGGGCCTCCAGGGCAGAAATGATTGTTTTGTGCAGCGGTGAGCCTCCAAGGCAGCACCGGAGGAGTCTAAATAGAGGCTGAGCTCGCCTGGGGGGCTGGGGCTCGGGGCTGATCTGCGCACAGTGCCTGCTTAGCCCAGGGAATTGAAATGAGTGTCTGCAGAGGGCTGCATCCTGCCATTCTCAGCCCCTCGCAGCTGCGCAACGGGACCCGCGTTCGCGCTCTGGGAGCTAGGGGACTCTGCGGGGGGCTGGGGACCCGATAGCCTCTAGAGGACTCTTGAAGACAGCTGCAATCACTGGGGGTTGGGTTCAGCACCGCTGACCTCTTCTCCGGTCCCTGCTGAAGCCAGCCATTTCACCGTTAAACCTGTGACTCCAGGCCTTAAACTCGTTGAAGGTCGAGCCCCCAGAAGGGTCACGTATGGGCCTGTCCCGGCCTCGGGGTCGGAAACTCTTTCTACGGGGACGACAGAGAGGAGCGCGGGGTCTGAGGCGTGCGGGCAGGGGTGCACACCGGGCGCTCGGGCCGCGGCTAGGGCACAGGACGCGCGTGCCTGGGCTCCGCTCGGCCGCGCGGGCCAGCAGGGCAGGCTCCGGGCTGCGCGAGGACGGCGGACGCTCAGGCACGGGCGGGCGCGTGGCCGCGGCGGGGGCGCGCGGGGGCGGGCCGGCCGCGGAGGGCGGGGTGGGAGCCGGGAGGGCGGTGCCGGCGGCTTGGCGGCGGCCGCTATTTGAGCACCGGTCCCCGGCTGAGCGCTCAGAGCGCTAGGAGCCAGCGCGTCGGAGAGATCGCGGCGCGCAGCCGGCAGCCCGCAGAGGCGCTGCGGCCCGTGCAGCCCCGAGGCCCCGCGCGAGAAGGCGGAGGAAGAGAGGCCGGACTGCCGCCCGCCGCCCGTGCCCCCCAGCCCGCCGCCGCCTCCCTCTCCTCGCGGCGCCGCGTCTTGAATGGAAACATGGCGGTGCCGGCTCGGACCTGCGGCGCCTCCCAGCCTGGCCCGGCGCGGACCGCGCTGCCCTGGCCCCTGCGCGGCCCCCGGCCCGGCCCTGGCGCGTCCGGGCCCCCGCGGCCGCTGTTGCTGCTCTTGCCGCCGCTGCTGCTGCTCCCGCTGCTCGCCGCCCCCGGCGCCTCAGCCTACAGCTTCCCCCAGCAGCACACGTAAGTGGCCTCGGCCGGCGGCCGGACCCCGGCCGAGCCCTGCGCCCCGCGCCCCCCACCCCCGCCTGTGCCCGTCCCTCCCTGCGCCCAGCACCGGGGCGGGAGCGCTGGGTCCCGCTGCCGCTGCGCCCGGGGGTGGCGTCTGCAAGCCCAGAGGGCAGGCAGCGGCGGTCCCGGCGCTTCTGGCTGCGTCGCGAAACTTCCCCGCGGTGCCCCGTCCCCCCCGCAACCCCCCACCCCGACCCTGCCGAACGGAGCAGAGCAAGATCCCCAAGCCTCGGGATGGGGGTGGGGGGGCGAGCTTGCCAGCCGATTCTCTTGTAGCTGACCTGGTGACAGGGGAACCTGGGCTTGGGCGAAGGGGCGGCCGGCGACCCCTGCCCGGCGGAGATGGAGCCGCGCCTCTGCTCCACGTTTTCTCTCGGGTGGGAACCTGGCGCTTTCGAGCCAGAGGTGGCGGAGGGGCACCCCACAACTCTCTCCGTTGGCCTTTTCCTTTGAGGGGGAGGGCCAGATGCAGAGGATACGAGCACCTTGTTGTGGCCAGTGCCACGGAGGGGCTCAGTGTCCCCTGTTCTTGGCCGCCCCGCTACACCTGGGGGAAGGGTGCCCTGGTGAGCGCAATGGGGAGGCGAAGGCACTGGGATGGGGGCAGAAGGTGAATGGCAGGGAGGACCCCTGCTGCCCCCGCTGCCCCCGCTGCTGCCGCCAGCAGGGGAATAGCGTTTCCTGGGCCTGCCAGCTTCTGCCCGGTTCTGTGCTCCCTCTGAGCCTCTCTGTCTCCCTCCCGAGGAGCTGACAAACTCGGACTCCCTCAGGGTGAGTGTGACTAGAAATGCCTGGGGCTGGGAGTGGGCGTTCAGCACATGTGGCCCCAGGACAGAAGCTGTTTCTGCAGGCACCGTGCCCCGGCCTGTGTCTGTGCCCAGGCAGTGCTTGCCCCTCTTGGTTTTGGGTCCCAGCGACCACCCTGCTGTCTGCTCTCTGTCTCTCTGTCTCCCGGGGGAGCCACCTGTCCCTGGTCTCCTTCACCGGCGGCCAGGCTGAGGGCTGGGGAAATGAGTCGCTCGGCTGTCTGCGGCCAAGGGGAAGGGTCTGGCCTCGGGAAAGGGGAGAGGCTGGCTGTGCGTCATTAGGCCAGTCCCACCCAAGAAGAGGGGCTCCTGGTTCTGCCTCAGAGCCTGCTAGATGAGGGACAAACTCGGGAGAGGCACTGCTCGAGCCTCTCTTCATCTTGTCGTCTCTCTCTTTGCACAGCCTGGCCATGCTCAGGCGGGTGATCAGCTGGCAAATTACAGGTGCCGCACGGACGTGTCCTCTGTCAGCCGTCTGGATTTTTCGTGTGTGTCTATGGGGGGTAGGGGGGCGCGCGTAGGGAGAAGAGAATCATACAGAAGTTTAGGGCTTGTAGGTGCCTTTTTGTATTTTTATTTGCTGTGATGAAAATAGACTTCGGCCCCGATGTTTAAAAAGAGCCAAAGAATCATTTTTTGTTGTTCTTTTTTCCTCAAAGCCAAGCCACAATTATTTTTCCCTGGCGGTTTCATAGATCCTCCCGTGAAGGTTTACGCAGACGTCTCTTTTCACCTCTTCCTGCCTCATTCCCCCCCCTTCCAACCTGCAGTGGGTCCGGCGCCTGCTGGGCCTGCGTGGGTCTCCCTTGGAAAGACGGTGTGAGACCCTGGCCAGAGTGGACACATGTCCCTTTGGCCCCAGCAAGAAGATGCTGAGGCGGGTGTGATAGCAGTGGGTGTGACTTCCAGCTGGACGCTGTCCTCCTGGGCATGGAGTTGGGGCTAATTTGAGGGCTTGGGGCATGTCTTGGAAACCTTAATTAGAGAATGGGGGAATGGGGGTGGGGGGAGCGGCGCGGCTCCGAGGGTCCAGGGGGAGGTGACTCAACGATGTGACGACACACAGGGCTTTCTGTGACAGCCAGCGCCCTTCAGCTGCCCTGGTCCTGCAGATGTGATGCCCATTGATCCTTGGAGGGGGGACGGGGAGGGGATGGAGGGGGCCTCCCTGCCCACCCATAGCCGCTCGTGACCCGGGTCGCTGGTTGCAGTTGGGGCTTTCGGTGAACAGACACAAAGGCTGGGGCTGCTGGGGGCGGGGAGGTGGCCTCCCTGAACTGTCCCGGGCCAGCGTGCCCGGGCTGGGGTGGCACTTGACACAGGTGGCTCCTGAGGTGGGACGTGGGCCCCTCAGGGTCACGGCACCGGGCTGAGAACCCCCCAGCGGCGAGGGCCCCAGGCGGGAAAGTCACGTCCTCCGCAGTGTCTGGCAGCACGGCGGGGCCCAGCTTTTCAAGCCGCTGGGCTTTAAGCAAGTGTGGGCTTAGGGTCTGGTGGCGGTTATTTCTGTCATCACGCTGACAGCATGGCTCTGCGCCCACCAGCGAAGCGGACCGAGGCGGCCGCTGATAGCCAGGGCAGAGGAGTCAGAGCTGCGGGGAGGACAGGGCTTTGGTTCGGAGGGGGCTCTGTCTCCCCACCTGGACCCGGATCAGCGTTTCAAAGGAGGAGGTGGCCGCAGGTGTGCAAGCACTTGCGCATACCTGCCCTCGAGTGGCTGGGGGGCAGGGTGGTGAGGTGGAGTCAGAGCAGACGCACCGGGTCCACCTGCTGCCTCCTGTTTCCACTTATGCTCGCCCCAGCGTGGTGGCCGGCGGCGCGAGCGGCGTGAAAGGCCACTGCTGGCCGAGGGCGGCCCTCCATGCATTACCTCTCCTGTGTGTTTTCTTCCCCTGGGCCTGGCCGTCTCCTCTCCTTCCCCTGCTCCCTCCTGCAGGTCTCTCGTCTTTTCTCCACGCCCCCCTGCACATTCTTGCCCGTCGCTCTCATCTCTCTGTGCCCACCCTGCCCTGCCCACCTCTTTTGTCACCTCCGTGGGACCTCCATCCCCTGTTCCCCTGCACCCCTGGGTTTCTCTGGCCCCTGCTCCTTGGACCCCGGCCGAGTGCTGGGTGGAGCACCTGGCCGAGCTGCCCGCTGCTGCCCCAGGATGGCGCTGGCGGGCACCTCCCTTCCCCGGGGTGTGCATGCTGAGAGGGCGGTGGGGGCGCAGAGCGGGGCCTGCGGGGTCCGGACGCCCGAGCAGATTAATGACAGCTGGGGCATGTGCTCCTTCTCCGAGTGCCTCGACCGGGCATGCGTCAGTCTAGCTACGGTTAATGGTGGGTGACGTGTGTCTGTCTGGGCCTCTGAGCCGCGTCTTCACCTCCCTGTGACTCTCCCCATTAGAGGAAGGCGACATCACACATCTGGGCTCCTCTCCCCCCAACAACCTGCCGCAGCTTTTTCAGAGGGAGGGGGAGAGGCCTGGTGGCCTGCTGCCACCGCTGACACGCGGAGCTGCCAGGTGCTCACAGCCCTGCTGGGGTTCAGGATTTGGGGGGGTCCCTTGGCTGCTGTCCCCCCCTGCCCCACCTTTGTGGGTCGCCGCCTTCTGGACAGATGTGTCAGGCTAACCCCTGAGAAGGGAGGGAGCCCGTTTTAAGATGAGGCCCCTCCTGGTCTGTGGGCGTCTCACTCTGGATTGTCACACTGGTGTCACCAAGGAGGGACTGAGTCACGAGTGGAATGAGCACTTCTGTGCTCTGAGCCTCCCCCCACCCGCGCCCGTGTGCAGGTGGGTGCTGCCAGCTCGTGGCTGCCCGGAGGTGGACGGGTGGGCCCTGGGCGTGCTGGGTGGCCCTGTGGACTCATGCTTTGGCCTTCAGAGCTGACCCTCCCCACTGGGATGACCTTGCCTCAGTTTCCCCAACTGAGATAAGAGAATCTACTGAAGATACTGGTGGTGAGAATTAAGGGGAGAGGTGTGGCCTCTTGGGGGACGGGGCAGGGCAGTTCGTGCCTGTGGCAGCTATTGTAACATGAGCATCAGGCCCTGAGGCCACGCCCGATGGGCCCCCACTCACCAGTCTTCCTGGTGTCTGTGGGTCGTGCCGCCAGCTCAGGCCACACCGGCCCATGTGGATGTCAGCTCCTGGAGGACAGACACTGGACCTCTCCCCTTGCTCTCTGAAGCCCAGTTTGACTGCGGTGGGGAGGTCGCCCGGCCGATGGTGGCCTCCCCTCACTTAGCCCAGGCCAGACCCCTCACCCACGTCCCCACCGCCCTCAGGACCCACGGTCGCACTCCCCCCGCGGGGGGACGCTGAGACTCAGAAAGAGGAAAGGACTTGCCCAGGGACCCACAGCTGCTGGGGCGGCTCTGGGTCGGGACTCAGCTGCCCTGCCAGGGGCCCAGGAAGTTGGCAGTGGAGACTCCACCTGAGTCTTTGGAAGGAAAGGAAGAGGAGTAAATGTGTGGGGCACACTCAGGCCCCCCGCCGGGACCCTGCTCGCTCTGTCCCTGGCCCCTGAGGGGCCTTCCTCGGCCCACGGCCGCCCTGGTCCCCACCGTTCCTGTGCCCACCTCCGTCCCCTCCTACATACACAGGCAGCCGTGGAGCCCCCAGCCCAGGTTCTCCTTCTCTGAGGCCTCGAGTCATGGGCCCGGCCTGCCTGGCATGGGGGGCGGGGGGCGGGCAGCAGGGACCCTGTCCTGGGCCGCCGAGGGGCCATTGCCCCCTCCAGACAGATTCTGGAGAGAAAGGTCACAGGGTAGGGGCGGAGGCTATTCACGGAAGCCTGAGGCTGCATCCTCAAGTCCCCTGGCCTTGTCATTAGGCCCGAGGGGACTTCAGAGGACTCGGTCCTTCTAGACTCTCGGCCGCGGGCATTCTGGGAATCGAAGCAGGCGGGCATGTGTCATGGGCCCTGTCTGGCAGGGTCGTGTTGTCTGTGGGTGGAGGGCACCGGTCCCTTTCCCCTCCCTTTCCCCACCCCCTGCCTCCCTTCTGCTGTGCTCTCAGGCCTCCAGATTTGAGATCTGCCTCTAGAGCCGGTGACCTGTGTCTTAAGTGATGGGCTCAGGGCCTCAGGCTCAGGAGGGAGCCCCTGGGCCTCGGGTTCTCTAAAGGCAAGGGTGGGGGCTTCCCCCGGCTGGTCAGGCACCTCCAGCCAACGGAGCGCCTCTTCATGTCAGGCTGAGATTTTTCTCTCTGGTGCCTGCTGTCTAAACAAGAAGCTACAGAATCAATACTCCTATTCCCAGACGGAGGAGAAGGTGTGGTTTTTGCTTTTTCCCGCTTTCCCTCCCTCTCTTGTCCTACGTATCCTGAAGAGATTCCCCGGCTGCCTGTGGCTGAGAGAGAGGGGAGTTGGCGGTATAGGTGAGGATGGAGATGCCCCCGGGGGGCTTACAGCATCCTCACGGGGGTGTCTGGGAGCTTCCCAATAAAGTCAAGGATGCTGTCATTCAAGCCCACGAAGTCTGAGCCTCACGCCCTGCCCTGCCACTGAGGGGCTATTGGTTTCGTGTCCTGGGCCCTGGGCCCGCTCATGGACCACCTGGACGGCTCCTACCTCACTTGGGCCCCCTCTTGCAGGGGCTGGTCTGGACCCCTTGGCCACTGCTGGTGCTGGTGACTGAGCCTGAGAGGATGGGGCCCCCGGAGAAGGAGACTTGGCCTTGTCGGGATTAGGTGTGGGGGCGGGGGATCTTCACACAGCGGTCCTGAGGGCTCCCACCGTGGGTTGGCCTGGCCCCGGAGGGCTCTGTCAAAGGCAGTCTCAGCCCAGCTCTCCCACCTGGCTAGCTAGCGTAGGGGTGACCTTGGGCAAGGCCCTGCCCCCTCGGGCCTCAGCTTCCCGTCTTCCAGGGCCCTCTGACTCTGACACTCCAGTGCCCTGAGAAGACAGGCCCAGGGTCTTCCAGCCCCTCTGCACACGGTGCCCTCGCTGTGGCGTGAGGCCTGGCCCCCCGCCCGGAGGAGCCTCGCCCCCACCGGTGTGTGGAGCCTGCACCTCCTGCGCTGGCCTCTGGCCGCCGTTCGGGTGTGCGGGAGCTGCTGCGTAGACTGACCCACTTTGAGCGCTGATCAGCCTAATTATTTAGCAGAGAAGGAGGGGCGCGGGACTTCATTCCTGCTGATCATTAACCGTCTCCCCCCACCTTGGAGATGATGCCTTAAATGAAGGAGAAGGGGTGGGGGAGGGGAGAGGTTCCCCCCTCCCCCGCCTCTCTTCCCTGCCCTGCATGCACCCTGGGCCCCTCGCTGCTGCCGCCTGGGTGCCGTTCTTTCCTGCTGGCCGAGTCTTTCGAGGCTGGGCCTCGCCTCTCGCCAGCGGTGCAACCTTGAGGACAGCGCCAGCCTCTCGGGGTCTTGGGGCCTCTTCTCTAAAGCAGAAGCCCCTCGGTGGTGCTGCTCCATAGGATCGCACTGTGACAGGTCGTGTGGGGTGGCCCTGACCCCAGAGCATGCGTGTCGGGGGCACGTGGGCCCCAACGGGATCGAGCAGGGTTCTCAGCCGGCTGGGCCTGCGCTCTGAGCCAGGCGCTGTGAGCACCTGAGACCCCACCGTGGTTTGCAGGTCTCCCCTCCTGTGCCTAACCCTTGCCCGGGCCCATGTGTGCCCGTCAGCTTGCGTGTGCAAGTGTCTGCTCTTCTGTTTTTTTTGTTTGCACGTGTTGGGTGTGTTCATGTATGTACACACTTGTGCAAGTGTCCATTTGTATGTGAAGACATGCTTGTGTGCCCGTGTATATGTGAAAGCTTGTGCGAGTGTGGCTGCGTGCTCACGTTTGCATGCATGTACGTACCTGCTCACGTGTGTACACAGGTGTAGACACGGTGTGCATATGAATGTAAGTGTGTGGTGTGCACTTGTGCATGAGTGCCCGTTGGGACATGAGGGCGCGTGCACACTTTATCTCTGCACCCAGGATGCTCTCCCAGGGCCCACCCTCCGCGCCCGCCTGTGAGGCTGACGCCAGGGCTTGGCTGGACAAGCGCTGACAGTGAGAAATGAAGCCGCCTGGTTGTCAGGACCAGCGCTTTGCAAACTTTTATGTCGGGAACAGCCTGAGCTAAAGGCTGAGCTGGAAAGTTTGATCATCTCCCAACTGGCTCGATGACAGTCCGCAAAGGAAACACACAGAGGCTGCGTCCTTGCAGTTCACATTTTTGCAAACTGAAGAGAATTTAGATGCACTGGGGGACCTGGGACTCTGAGCGGCTCTGTGAGCTCTTTGGGAAGCCAGCGTCTTTGCAAACCGCCCTTCCCTGCGGGGACCTGGAGGTGGGGGTGGGGGCTGGGCTCGGGCACTGGAAACCCTTGCTGTGTGGCCTTGGCTGAGGTTTCCCCTCTCGGTGTGGGTGCTTGTCGTCTGCACACAGGAGGAAGGGGGACTGGCCTCCCTTGGGGCGTCTGCTGCAGGTTTGGGGTTCTCAGCCAGACGTTTGCGCAGCAGCAGCAGGCGGTCGGGGGCACCAAGCTTGGCCTTGTTGATCCCCGCGTGCTCTTGTGTCCGGTGAAGCCACTTCCTTCCAAGAGTCGCTTTTTCTCCAGTGGTTCTTCATAAACAAGGCTGTCTGGTGCCCCGGGCTGGGCGCTGGCCCGTGGGTCGGCTGTGTGGGCCCTCCACTGATGGGTTCTGATGTCTGAGGACTGAGTTCGCTCTCCGTGCGTTCTCAGGGCCAGCGTGCTGGCCGTGCCGGGAGAGCCCCGAGTCCTCGGCATTGGCGGGGTGGGGGGGCTTCTGCAAAGGGCAGAAGGGGCCGAGGAGGGCTTGGGAGCCTGTAGGGCCAGTGAGGTTGTCTGTGGGGGCAGGGAGCCTGGACAGCACTGTCTCCTTGGGCACCAGGGGCCTTGCGTGGTTCCCTGACTTGGGAAGGACACATCCCAGCTACGGAAACCCTGGGAGCCCAGATATTGCCCTTGTGCAGACAGGGAAACTGAGGTCTGCGGTGGCAGAAAGGAGTCCTCAGGCCCACTTCTGGCCGCACACAACTGGCAGGCCAGCCCTGTCCCCCATGCCCCCCCAGGCTGCCGGGGACGTGATTCCCTGCCTGGCAGTCCTCGCGCTGTGATATCCAACTGGTTCTCGTAAATGAAAATGTCCCTGGCTTGGGATGCGGGAGAATTCGAGGCCTCCTCGCAGACCCCGCCGAGCCAGGAGCCCGTGCGGTGTGAGGCGGCCTCCGTGCCTCCGTGCTGTTTCAGAGTCGGGAGGCTTTCAGGATAGCCTCGGAAAGGACAGCGGTGTCACCGGCAGGCATGACGGCCGTCGTGTCCCTGACGCGGCAGAGACCCCTGCTCCTCCGCGCCTGCTGTGGCATTTCAGCCTTAATCACCTCCCTCCGCAGCCACGTCCTCCCGCCGGCGCCGCCTGAAATGCTGCATTTGAAGCCTTAAAGGTCAGGCCTGGTGCTGCCACCAGTTCCAACGAACAAACAACAAGCAGCCCACCTCAGCCCTGCCCCCCACGTCACTTCTTAGAAAAGAGAAATGAGCTGGTAGAACAGGGCCCCGCGCTGAGGGCCCTCTCGGGTCGCTGTGCCTCCTTCTCTCACGAGCTGAGGCCCGTGGGGGGCCTGGGGTGAACCTGGGAGCCCTCCCGTCGCTTCCTGGGCCCCATAGCCATGCCACAGTGTCCCCCACTGAGGGTGAGCATTGACCTTGCGCCCCAGCAGCCTGCTGGGGGCAGAGCCCTGCTTCCCAGCCAGCACGTGAGGCGCTGCCTGGGCCGGCTCTGCTCTCCGGCCACTGGCCCCGTAAAAACCCACGTTCCTGCCAGGCTGACCGCTTGCAGGTCCTACTTGGAGCCCTGGCCTCTGCACCTTCTGGCCTTCGCTCCCCATGGCCCTATCCCAGCGGGCCTGCTCAGCCTGAGCACTGGGGCAGGGAGCCTTTCGGACGGAGGCCTCCTCTGGCCCCCAGCCCCTGTGGGCCCCTCCTGTAGCCCTGTGCCTCTCCCAAACCACCGCCCAGTTCGCAGGGGCTTTCCAGGAGTAGGCACTGAGCTGACTGCTGCCCCTCAAAAGCTGAGTCTGAGGAGTGTATGTAGCTATGAGGAAAAGAGGCTACCTCTGTATACACCTTGGTATCCGCAGGTGGTGATTTTTTTCATCATGGTTAGGCCTTTTGTCCTCTGACAGGGAGCCCAAAGGTAGGTGAGTGGATGCTGTCATCGAGGACCAAGTCCTCACCTGCACTCTGCCTGGCTCTCCTCACTTTTAGAGTGGCTCTCTGTCCTTGGCCGACTTCCCCCATGGTGACAAAATGGCTGCCACAGCTCCAGGCATCACATGTACCAGGCTTTGGGAGTAACAGAGAAGACGTTTCCTCTGGTTTCCTCTTCTGAGGAACCTCACCCCTCACGCAGAAGCCTTTAGCCAACTCTCTCTCACACCTCACTGGCTAGCACTGGGTCACATGTCTACTCTAAACCAATCACTGAAGGTGCTCTGTGATTGGCTCAGGCTAATTAGGATTTACCCTTGAGCTAAGGATGGGGTCACCTTGGGGCTGGAGGTGGGAGAGAGTCTGGCAGACTTGACTTCTGTTTGCAAGAAGGGGAGGGAGTGATGGAGATTGGGGACTCAGTGTCTGTTGGAGACAAGAGACCTGAACGTGGGGGTGGGGGCTGCGGCAGAAGGTGGGAGGGGAAGGGAAGAGAGGGTGTCCATGCTGGAGGAAAAATTTGTAAAGGAAGTAGTTATTTTTAACCACATCATCAATCAGGGAGCTGGACCCTGGGTGGTGTGTTTCGCATACACTGTCCAATGAGATCAGTCCGTCTTTATCCCTGTTTCACAGACAGGAAACGTTGAGGCAACAGGACCGAGTGATGCTGAAATCACACAGAAGGTGGGCGTGGGGCGGGGCTCCCACCCCGACACTGGGGACACTGGGATGGCAGCACGTAGCTGCTGCCGCGCACGCCCGCCTGCAGCTCTCCTCCAAGCAGCCCCCCACCGCGGGACCCTCGGGGAGCCCCCACCGTTCCGTGCTCTCCCCTCACACCGATCCCTCTGCAAGGGCCGCCTTCACCGGGCGGAGGCCCCAGAGTGTTGTTTCATGGGGGTTGCTGGCCTTCTCACGGGCCCGTGGCACCCCTGGGCTCCCCGAAGGCGTGGGTGGCAGAGGGGCCCGTCCTGCTGCTGCGGAGCAGGGCAGCTGACTTGACCTTATCGGGCCGCAGCTGAGGGAGTGATCATGGACGTGGCCGAGGGAGGGCCTGAACGTGGCTGGGTGCTGCCTGCTGGACTTCATTCTCGGCTTCGTCGGGGCGGCCGCAGAGCCGGGTGTGCTTGTGCCTACTCACTACAGAGAGCACTGGGGTCATTGGGTGGCTTTCCTGGAGGGCATGACAGGATCCACGCTTCCATGAGGCCACACCCTCGTGGCCTGGTCCCCGGCCTTCCGCGCTACCCTGTGGGCCCTTTTGCTGCGCCCACCCTGGCTCCAGGAGGCACCAGCCAGGGGCCCCGTCCTGGGAGCGGCACTGGGCTCTGTCCTGCTCTGGAGTCAGATTGCCCCTCTGGCCACTGTCCTCACCGGTCGCCTGAGGGGAGAGGACTTTCCTGGACTGGCTGTCACTGGCACAGCCGGGGGTCCTCCAGCCCAGAACAAGCTTCCTCTGATATGGATCCTCCCAAGGCCCTCTCCGGATCACCGGCTGGGAGCTGCCGGAGCTGGCGGTTACCGCCCCCGCCTGGGCGCGCGGAGTGGGGGAGCAGGGCAGTCTAGGGCCACTCCCCATTCCCCCACCTCTCCACCCCTCATCCTCCATCCTCCTCCCCTCCTCCCCCTTCACCCCCCGCTGTGCCTAGAGCTCCCGAGGCAGCCCTGAGGCAGCAAGGTCAAGTGCTGAAGCCAGACCCTGGCTAGTGCAGCCCCCAGAAGCCTCAGGGGCCCGGGCTGCAGCACCTGGCCTCCGCTGCAGCCTTCCTCTGCCTCTCCTCCCCACCCCGGCCTGGGCCCGGTCCAGCTCCCTGCGGGCCTTGGGACGCCCCGCCTGCCCTCCCCTTAGCCTCAGTGTCTCCGTCATGTCCGGGACCTGCTGAGTGGTGGCTCTTCTGCAGCGGATGCTCCCCTGCCACCCCATCTGTACAGCTGTCCCCTGTGACCCCCCGCACGCTGGTGCTGTGGAAACTGCAGCGGGGGCTGCTTCCGGTGGGCAGAGCGTGGGCACGGGAGCAAGCCTCTGCCCTCAGGACGGGACGCCCCTTCGGGCAGCAACAGGCCCCTCCCTTTGGTAATAAGCCCCTACTAGGTACTGAGCATGGACTAAGCCGGGACGAGGGAGGGGTGGGCGGGCTGCAAAGGCCCTGACAGCCCCGAGCAGCACTCGCCTGGGTCCAGCTCACCTCTGCCTGCCCCTCAGTGCCCAGCTGGCAGTCACTGCTCCCTGACGCCTCCTCTGCCTTCCTCAGCTGCCTGAGGCCCCCCGCTCCCATTTCTGTTCTGCAGTAGACCTTGCTGCTTCCCCTCCGAGGCCGTGTGCCTGCGAGGGGCGGGGCAGTGGCCACCTGTCGTTGGCTGGAGCTCCAGGCAAGCACACACCAGGAACTCAGTCAGTGTTTGCTGAGCTGAACGTCTGCACGGGTGTCTGCGGGCCAAGCCGTTGCACCTTTGGAGCCTGAGCAGCGCTTCCATGGTCTGGGACAGAGCCCCGCCCGGGCCTGGCTTTGCTGGTGTCATGGGGCACGGGCTGCCCCCGAGTCTTGCCGAGATTCTTGCAAAGAGCTGCTCCGGCCCAGGTGAAGAGGGGGTCAGGCACCCACAGGGCTGTGTTATTTGATTGGGTGAAGGCAGAGCCTGGGCATCCGCGTTTTTCCGGAGCCCCCAGGTAAGCCAAGGGAGAGAATCGTGGTCGTAGGGGATGAGCAGGTGAACACAGGACACCCCCCTGCGTAGCAAGCGGGGCTCGGGCTCCCAGGAAAGCCTGCTGGTTCTGGGAGTGTCGGGTCAACGCAACCAGTGGCCAGAGTCTGTGGTCTGTCCCAGGGAGATCACCAGGCTTCCTCGCTGGCTGCCCCCTCCTTCCCAGCTGCCCCTCTGCGTTGATATTTGCCCTGCCCACCCTGCTGACCGCCCCTGGGCCGGCCCAGGGTTCGGTCAGGATCCACCTCCTGACTGCCTCTAACCTCTTACCCCCCACACCCCACTTAGCTGTAGGCTGGGCCTGCGGCGGGAGCTCCAGTCTGGGGGGATCATCAGTGAAGAAGGAAGGGGAGCAAGGCTGAACAAGTAGTGCCCATGCGTGGCCAGTGTTCCAGGTGGCATCCAAGGGGCGGGGCTGGGGGCGGGGCCTATCCACCAGGCTGATTTCTAACAGGCCCTCTGCCATTCCCGGGGTCCTGAGCCCCCGTCAGGGCTGTGGAGGCTCCAGGGAGAGCGTCAGAGCCACCTTCTGTGAGGGGAAGCCACTGATGGGGGACAAGGACGAGGGGCTGGGGGAGCATGGGAGAGAAACTCACCCAGGTTGATCCAGCCCCAGTTCTGGAATCTGCTGTCGCTCTCCTGCTGAGGTACCCCCCAACGCCGTGCAGACCATTCCTGGGGCCCTGCCGGCCTGAGGCCCCGCAGCCCCAAGTTCCCAGGCACAGAGCGTCTGGGAAGGAGCAGCAGGGATGATCCCAGAGGCCGTCGGACTGGGTGATTTACGTGGTGCTGGAGCCACCGCCCGGGGGAGGCACAGGCTGGCGGTGCACCGAGGCCATTCCTCAAAAATGGAACGGGGTGGGGAGAGTCGGGGCCCAGCGGTGGGGCTCAGAGCTGTGGGCTCTGCTGGCCTCCCTGCGCCCCGCTGCTGCCTGCTGGAAAGCCCCATCCAGGGGACAGCAGTTGAGGCGGGGAGAAGCCAGGGGTCATGAGGAGAGTCCCATAGGTGACCCTGTTGGAGTGACCTTGTGCCTCATTTTGCTGCTCTTTAAAATGGGATCACATGTCCTGCGTTGTGCACTCGTGAGGATGGAACACCTGATCATTCAGCCAGTGTTTTCTGAGCTCCTCCTGTGTTCCTGCTGCTCTCTGAGCCCTTGGTGACTGTCCGCTGCCTGCTCCTGCTCTCTGTGTCCCCCCGCCACCCCAAGAGGCGCCCACCGCCCTCCACCAGCCAGCTCACGGATGTGCTCGTGTGAGCTGGAAATCTGCGGTTCTCCGTGTGGGCGGGCGGCCTGCTTTGGTGCCCGCGGTTGGTCTGCGTTGTTCGTGGGGCATGGCCCTGGGCAGAGCTCCCTGCTGGGCCATGCACGTGCCGTGCCCTCTGCCCAAGGGCCTGCCAGCTCCCAGGGCCACCTCCGCCTGGGCCGGGCCCCTTGTGGTGCGTCCCGCCCTGCAAGGCTCACTGGGCGATCAGGTGAAATGTCTGCTCTGCTTGAATCCTGAGCCCCCGAGGGCAGGCCGGCGTCTGCCTCGCTCGCCGCTGTGGCCCGTCCCCGTGCCCAGCCCCGAGCCTGGCTCTTAACCGCATAAATGAATGAACGAACAAATGAATAATGAATGAATGAATGAGGAATGAGCTAGTAGGGAATTTGCAGAAGGTTGGAGACACCTGCGGAGTATTTTATCAATGATAGGCCCTGCTGGGTTTGCTGAATAGGTTAGGATGTGGAGGAGGGGACGTGGGGACAGATGAATGACAGAATCTGACCAGGGTGGCCAGTGACCAGTGCACAGGGCCTCTCTTACCGCCTCCAGTCAGGCTCCAGCTGCTGGAGCTCCCGGGTCCCCCGACTCACCTGGTGACCTTCACAGGGGCCGTGACCCTGGCAGTGCGCCTCCTGAGACCGGCCTTGGGCGAGGCCCCCATCGCAGTGCCCGGCCGGGCACCCAGCGGCTGTGTCAGCACATCCAGCACCTGAGAGCCAGCCTCGGGGAACCTCAGTTTACCTGTTTGTTACATGGGCCTGGGCAAGGGTTAAATTCCCACTCACCCCAAATGCCCGTGGTCCGTGCCAGTGACTGGGGCAGGCGGCCCAGGCCTGGGGAGCGGGCAGTGGGACCGGGGCGAGTGGCTGGCAGACACCTGTGCCCCTGGCCTGGATCCTTTGCTTTGCCCTGGGGAGGCCTCTGCTAGTTCACGAACTCCTCTTGCCCATTGAGGAAGGGGACAGAGGCGGGGGACAGCCCGAGGTGGGCCACACCTTCCCCGTACGTTCCCCTGGCTTCCTGGAAGAAGCGGCTGCTCCAGCACCTGGCCCTTCTGGGAGAGCCATGAATTATGCACGGAAGCCACAGGCCCGGGCAGGCCCATCAAAAATGAGCTTTAATAATTCATACGGCGAGGAGCCAGGGAAAGCGAGGGCCTCCTGCGCTTCCGCAGGCTTCCACGGTGCAGTCCACCTGCCCACTCCCGTGCACCGCCCGCAGGCGGGGCAGGGCACCGGGGGCCTCCGCACTCCAAGGGGCGCAGCCACTGCTTGGCACAAAGCGCGCTCTTCCAGGCCGGAGGGCAGGAGCCTCCGCCCTCGGGGCTCCCAGCCAAGGGAGAGGAGGCCGAAGCAACAGCAACCCCCTGAGGGCGTGCGGAGGTCAGCCGCGGCCTGGGGAAGGGCGCAACTTGAAATGGGGGCAAGGCAGGCTTCACCAAGCAGGTGACTTGTGTGCAGAGACCCGAAGGAGGGGGGAGAGAGGCCTTCTGAGGAATGGCTGATCCAGGCAGAGGGAACAGCATGTGCAAAGGCCTGGGTGACAGGGCGCCCGGGCCCCGGCGTGCGGTGTTCAGGCCAGGGAGCCGACCACCGCACTTGCCCTGGAGAGGCCAGGGGCGGGTGGGGGAAGCAGAGGGCAGATTCGGGCACAGTGTGAAGGTGGAGCCAACAGGCCTTGCTGATGGATTAGGCATGGGTGTGACAGAAAGCAGGTTCCAGGTTCCAGGTTCCCCGAGGCTTCGGGCCTGAGCAGAGGGAGCTGCCATCGGCTGAGCTGGGGGAGCGGAGAGAGTGAGGATCCAGGTCTCAGTTTGGGGGCATGTCGGTTAAGAGGCCCCTTAGCTCTACAAGTGGCCACTCCAGCAGCTGGGCATTCAAGGCTGGCATCCTGAGGACAAGCGTGTGCCCCCCTGACTGGCGTTCATTGGCTGTGTGGCCCGGGGCACATCACGCAGTGGCCCCAGGTGTCAGTTTTCCCCTCCCGGGACTGGGGGAATGATCCAGCTGCTGGGAAGCTGAATTGAGGCCGCGCAGTGACAGCACCGCCCGTCGCTACTGTGACACCTGGGGGCTTCCAGGCAGGAAGGCCCCCGCTAGGCCCCTTGGGAAATGGATCCCCAAAGGGCCTGTGGAGGCCTCTGGCCACCTTGGCAACTGAGACCTGTTGAGGCCAAATCACAGAACTGGGCGTGGACCACAGAGCGAGGCCTGGTCCCCAGTGGAGGCTGGTGGAGAGTCGGCCCCAGGCCCCCCCGCCCTCGGGCAGAGCCACCAGCCTCTCCCACAGACCAGCCTTTCCTTCCAGCTCCGCACTGGCTCTGGCTGCCCGCCCTCGGGGCCCTCTCCTGCCCCTCTCCTGGCGCTTCAGGGGCGCCGGGCAGATGTCCCGCTCAGGGGCTCCTCCCGCGGCCGCAGAGCTCAGGCCTGCCGAGGGCCGCTCGGGGCTGCCTGCGGCTGCGGGTGTGAGAACGGCTGCTTTCACCTTGAAGCCAAGGGCATCAGAAAGGTCACACAGCCAACTGTGGCAGAAAAAGAAGTCAGGCTCTTGGGGGGGGGCCTTCGATGTGGTCCTCATCCCCGCATGTCCCCAGCTCGCCTCATCCACACAGTCCTCCCTGACTGCTGGGGCCCACGCAGGGCCCCCAGCCTGCACCAGCGGCGGGGAGTGAGGCTGAGGCCAGGTGCTGGGGGAGGCGGATGCTCTGCCTGGCCCTCCCCGCCCTGCGTGAGGCTGCTCCCTGGTCTTCTCTTCCCATTGGCTCCTCCCTGCCCCCATCGGGCTATGAGGAGTAAATATGGGGGCACAGGCGTATTACCTCCCCGCTGAGGGCCAACTAGAAGGGAAAGCTTTCTCCCGGGAAGAGGAAGGGAAGGGATGGCCCGTAATTAGTAACCCCGTGAAGGAGTGGCGTTTGGGCAGGGCCCCAAGCACAGGTAGTGGAGGCCAGTGGATCTGGGCTAATTTGAGCTTCGCCAGCACCAGCCTCTCCCCAGCTCTGTGGGGTCCCTGTGTGTGTGGGATGGCGGGTGGGGGTGGGGACAGTGCTCTGGGGCACAGTGTTGCCCACAGTAGGAGTCCCTGTAGCTGAATCACAAATCTGTTGAAGACTAGCCTGTCACTTTGCGTCCTGTGCCTTGGTTTACCTGCTTGTGAAGTGGTGGGTGCCTGGCTGGGAGCCTTACCCCACCGTGAATCGGGGGCGCCAGCCTCTCCCCTCTCGCCCTGCCTCGGTGTCCCTTCCGTGGTTTGTACAGTGCGAGCCAGTGCTGGCGGGGCTCCACACCTCCAGGCGCTCTGACCCCAGCTGACCTCCCGGGAGTCAGCGACCTTGGCTGGACTTGCCCTCTGCCAGACCTGTTGTCTTTGGGAGGTTGTGATCAAATTAGCTTTGAACCCCGGAAGAAGTTGATGCCCAAGAGACTTCTTTCCTGAGCAGACAAGCAGGGAGGAGGCTCTGCCCTTCTGCGGGGTCCCTCCTGTGTCAGGGTCTCTGGCAGTGCAGGGGGCCCTGGTCTGGGGACGGGCACAGCTGTCCCACGCCTGCCGATGAGCTGCGGGTCTGAGGGAGGAGCCCGGGCTGCGGGAGCGCGGTCCCGCCGTCCCATGGCTCCGTGGGCGCACCGGTCCCACAGCGCACCGGTCTCCGCCTGCCTCGGCTTTGGGTCCTGGGAGGTGGGCAAGTGGTGAGCCCTGTCTCCGCGTTCTGGGTGCCAAACGAAGGCTGAAGGGGTGCATCTGGCCCAAGGTCTTCGAAGAGCCAGGGATGAACCTGGGTCCTCAGTTTACATAAAGAGGGACATCCCCCGAGTGGTCAGGGAGGACTTTGAGGAGGAGAGGTCTCTGGAGATGCCACAGTCCCAGGGTGCAGCATTGGGCTTCCTGCGCTTTGCAGCTGTGCTGTGGTGTAGGGCAGGGCCGGCTGCATCCCGGAGTCTGCCTCAGCAGGGCCCACGGCTGCGCCCTGCGCTTCCAGCGGCTGTGGGGCAGGGTCCCCCGGGCCCAGAGGCCCTCTCCTTCCTCCCCCGGCCCCTGGCCCCGCCTCTTGTTCTCTCCTCTGTAGAAGACTGCCAAGCAGCGAGGTGGGAGGTGGCAGGGCAGCTGAAATATAATCAGAGTGATTAAAGAGCACTTTATTTTAACCCATTGCCTCCCCCAGAGCTGGGGGAATAATCGGCCGGCCCGCCTCGAGGGAAGCGGGAGGCTGTGGGCTCCCACCATTGTCAGTTGCGGTTCACGGTGCCCTCGGCAGCAAGTGGCCCTGCTGCGCCTGCTCCCACTGCCTACACCTGCCTGGCCCAGCGCTGTCCTGCTCCCCACCCCACGCCGTCCCCCCACCGCACCCTGTGTCGCCTGCTGTTCCACCCTCTGCTGGAGGATGGCTGTAGACCACTCCTGAGCCCCCAGTGAGCCGGGTGTATCCAGGCAGCCTGCCTGGTAGAGCCAGCCTGCAGCAGGGCTTCGGCGGCAAAATGCTCCTCCCTGGGAGGGGCGAGGGGGCCTGTGGAGGCCGAGGTGGGGCGTGCCAGGGCCCAGTCCCTGCTAGGCCTCTCCCGGGCCTCCCCGGCCTGCTCCCCTCCCGCTCCGGCCCCTCTGCAGGGTCCGGCCGCCCACACCTACTGGTGCCCTCTGAGGGTGAGCCTGCAGTGTCACCCGTCTTTGGTTTTTTGATTTGTTTAATTATAGATGAGTTTTCTGCATAATTTATTCCAAAATCCTGGATTATACTGTACAATTAAATCACATTCTGATCAACAACTTCATGTATAAAATTAACAACTGGCAACAGTTTAATCTATGCTGCTGCATCTGCACACTGGCTTTCCCCTCTTCTGCCCCTCCTCCTCCTCCCTCCTGTCTTCTCCCACCCCCTTTCCCTGGCCCTGCCCCCTCTCCCCTCTGGTGGGGGCGGGGGGGTGCCTGTTGGCGCAGAGGCCCCCAGCTGAGTGCTCTGCAGTTTGTCTGGGGCCTCAGGTTGAAGGGGGTCCTCAGCCCCAGATCCTCACCCCACACCTTACCTGAGGTGACTCCGCCCCCTTCCTCATGTCTTGGTTCTGACCTTGCCCTGCAGAGTAAGGCCCCGCGTCCCGCAGCCCAGCGTAGTGTCAGCTTCTCCCCACGAGGCTGCTCTCCACCTGCCCGTTCCAGGTCCTAGTCCGCAGGTGCCTTTGCCCGGGCTGCCCCTGGCCCAGGCCCCCCTCAGCAGGGCATTAAGGGGAGCCTCCAAGGACTCCTCTCCACGGCCCCCTCCCTCCGCGCCTCCTCCCCTCGGGGTCGCGGGAGATTTCCTGAGTGCCAGGGAGGGGGCAGGGCTGGACGGGGTGAGCTTCCCCCACTCTGGGGACTGCCCAGTGATAACTCTGCCCATCGAGGTCGCCCTGCGGGTTTAATGGTCGTTACTGGGCCGCTCACTAGTACCCCTGTTCACAGCCAGGGAAGCTGAGGAGCCAACAGGCCAGAGCTCTCCAAGGTCACGCTGGCAGAGGTAGCTCTCCTGCAGGCTCGTCGTCCTGGGAGGGTGGGGCTGTGGAACCCGGGGGACACGTCTGACTTCTCTGTAGTATGTGGCCCTGCACCCGTCCTTGCCAGTGGCCTCAGTTTTATCTGTGAAATGGGAGTGCAGCGCCTCGCCCCCGACCCGGGTTCAGGCACATCAGAGGACATGGTGGCGCTTGGCTCTGTCCCCAGCCTCCCGTGCCCACGGCAGGCCTCGTGCTGGCTGCAGCCCAGCTGCACGTGCCTCTTCCCGGGCACCCTCTCCTCGCCGTCTTGCTAAGCTGGCACTAGGAGACGCCTGGAGATGAGCGGAGTCGTTTCCTTGGAGAGCGCGGAGAGTCACGGGATGCGGGAGGCCAGCAGATGGGCCTGCCCATCAGGAGGGTGGCCCGTGGGCCACGCTGTCTGACCAGGGGTGACCGGCCGAGCCAGGTACTTGGGCCCAGGCTAATGGAGGCCCACGCGGGATTTGGTTGGTTTGCCTTTGACCCTTGCAGAGCCCCCACGCTCTTCTGCTGGGGTGAGGGCGCCTGTGCCTTGCGGGCTTCGTCGCAGTTTGGTGGGTGTTTGCTCCAGCTTTGGCGCAGGACGCTGCAGGTGCATTGTTGGCTCCTGGCCGCCCCGTCCCCTGCGTCACCCCTTGGAGCCAGCACAACCCTGGAGCCCACGAAGTCTCGTCTCTGGGAAGATGAAGTGAAGGGTCTGCAGTGTCCTGGGCACGCACGCTGCCTCCGGGTCACGCGTGGCAATGGCGAATGGCCAGGTGGCTGCCCCGCGCTCAGGCGGTGGGCAGTGCTCTCCGCTCTGCCCCGTCCTGCCGTCGGGCCTGTGTGCCAGACCAACGGCTGGAGGCTCCGCTCGACCCCAGGAGCGGGCGTGCGTCGTGGGCGGGCCGGTCCCTGCGGCCCAGAGCGGAGTGGAGAGCTGCTCGGCCCTCGGGTGGGAGTGGGAGACCGTGTGTGTTCACGCACAGACGCGGTGGGGAGGGGCGCCCGCAGTGGAGGGACAGGACGGGATGGGTGGAGGGAGGGAGAGGGTGTGTTTGAGGGAAGAATTGGACTTTATCCTTGAGATTCGGCTCTTTTAAAAACGTTTTTAGGGTTAAAATAGCCTTTTCGGATGAAATGATGGTGATTATAATACTAATAATATGTTGTCTGAGCAAAATAAAAACTTGGCATCTATGCCTGTCCTTCTAATTAATGTTCCTTTACTTATCTGTGAAATCCTAGAACAGAAGTCCTATAAGATACACCAGAAAAGAGTCAGCGCCTGGGACTGAGTCAGTGCTGTGCTGGTGGATGTTCACAGTTTGCTCTCTGGGGAAAAGGGAAAACTGCGATTGGCAACATTTGCCCGTTTGTCACTATTCCCACCACGGCGGGTTGCGCGCCCAAGGTGGCGACACCGAATGCGCAGTGGCGAGAGGTGCGTCTGGCGGCTCTCGCTGGCCGCAGCACCCCCGGGGTCCAGTTCTGTGTTCATGGCCACTTCCTCGGTGGGTGACCTTGGGCAGGTCACGTAACACCTCTCTGGCTCAGTTTCCTCATCTCTTCCTTGTGAGGATTAAAGCAAGACAGCAGGTGATGTGCTGGCACCGCACCTAGTACGTACCTCGTTGGTGCCCTTGTGCGTAACAGCCCCAGGAAGGGGTGCGATTAGCCTTCCGGCCCCTAGACCGGTGAATGGCTGGGGGCAGGGACAGGGCGGGACAGGGCGAATGGTTCCCCCTGAAGGTCAGCCCCTTGGCCTCACCCGTTCATAGGCCACCTGCCCCGCTGGGTGCAGGACTGTGTAGCAGCCCGTCTCAGCGTTAGCCCTGCCCCCGGGCTCCACCTCAGGAACACAGAGCAGCCACCTGCCGCACTGCCCACCCGTGGCCGGGGCCAAGCAATCAGGGCCCGGCGGCCGGGGGCCAGGGCCAAGCAGGCTCTCCCCCCTCCCCCGGCGCTGCCCTCCCGCAGCTGGCGGTCCAGGCCCGGTTGCCCTCCACACCTGGCCTGCAGCCCGGCCTCTGCCCGGGCTCGGGGCGAGCGCTCCTGGGGGTGGGGGTGGGGGGGCAGCGGAGGTGGACATCAGGCTGTGGCTCAGCCAGCAACAAGCCAAAGCTAATACCTCTTTTGATGTTGATTTTTTTTTCATCATGGTCCTGACATTCAGCTTGGCAAATTGCAATTAGTGATCCGCCCGCCTCCTGCTCCGAGTTCCCATGCCAACCGACCCGGGCACACACAATGGCACCGGCCCAGCCCCCAGCCGCAGGCCTGAAGAGAGCTGAGGGGCAGAGGCACACTCTCCTGACCCACGGGGCTAGAAGAGTCCTGGCACCACGTGGCACAGGGGATGCGGAGAGGTAGCAGGCCTGGGGGCCAGATACCATCTCTCAGACCCTGTGGCTCCGGGGGTGACTCTCCAGAGGCTGGGGCGCTGGCACTGGTCCCGTCCGTTGACCCGTGGCGTATTTAACTCTTTGTGGTAATTCCCTCGTGAGCCCTTGCTATGTCTGTGGGATCGGGAGGCGGAGCTGCCTCTTCAGATGCATTAGGACAAGGGGTCCCGGTCACAGTGGAAGCCCCTTTGCCAGTGTGGGCAGTGTCTCTCTGGCCAGCCCCTTTGTTCCCCTCATCTGGCACAGCCTGAATGGGAGTCACAGGTCAGAACCCGGGCCAGGCCCCCCCCCCAGTTCCCGCCCCCATTTGTGGGATGGGCTGCCCTGGACCCGCCTCTTCTTCTCATACCCTCTGAGGTGGCACCCGTGCGAAGGAGACCTGGTGGCTTGGGTAGAGGAACGTGGGGTTTGCCAGGTCCCCAGAAAGGGGTGGGATGATCTGAACTGGACCTGCTGGTGGGTGGGTCAGGTTGGGTGTCCAGCAAGGGGCCTCAGATAAGCATGTGTTTACTGGGGTGCTGGAAGGCGAGGGCTGTCTGCGCTGGGACAGCTCCATGTCCCCTGCTCAGAAGAGGCCCAGAGGGGCTGGCGCCGCCCCAGGTTACACAGTGACTTAGTGGTGGCTGCAGCCACTCATGTTCCCTCCCCTTCCCCAGACCTCAGCCAGCCTTGGGGACAGGAGGCTCCTAGATCCAGCAGAGACACCACCGGGCCCCCTCCCGGTGTCCACAGTCCCCATATTCACAGCAGCAGCAGCAAGGGCCGGCTCTTCTCTCTGAACAGCCTCCCTGCAGGTCTCTGGAGCTGCCGCGCTTGCTCTGTGCATTCAAACTTCAGTCCACTCTCCTCCCTGCCCGTCCAACAGTGCCTGGGTCTCCGGGTCAGGATTTCAAAGGAACCAGGGGTGCACTCTGGTTTATGCAGGGGTGGCTGCTGCTGGGCACCCTGGGGTGCTGGGCTAGGCAGTTCCAGCGCCAGGCGGGCCCTCCTGACGCCTCTCTCCTCTCTGCATGCAGGATGCAGCACTGGGCGCGTCGCCTGGAGCAGGAGATCGACGGTGTGATGCGGATCTTTGGGGGCGTCCAGCAGCTCCGGGAGGTAAGCCCACCGCCCCTGCTCGCCCTTCCCAGACCCTCCTCCACGGGGAATGGGGGAAGGGCTTCAGAAATGCAGAGTGTGGATGGTTTGGTGGGCATTCTTGAGGTCCCGGCGTGGTGACACACACATGGCTGGATGACCCTTGGGGGCGGGTGGGGACATAACTTCGGGGCTTGGCCTGCTCTTCCCCGGGTGACTGTGCAGCAATGACACCCAGTCAGCCCTGGTGTCAGGCTTTGCAGGTGGTCAGGTGGGTGAGGTCGACGTCTGAGGCTACGTCTGGGGCGGGAGGCCAGGCCCTGGAGGGTCCAGCTGAGGCAGCTGGGCACGTGAGCCAGAGAGGAGACCGTCCGGTGGCGAGCGGGGTGGCCAGGCCACCCAACCCCAGGGAGCAGGCCACCCGCTCAAGGCGAGATGAGCTGGAAGCCCGTGCTTGGGGTGATTGATCAGACAGTAGCGGCCACATTCATCCTGGGAGATTATGTTAATGTTGGAAATAGTGATGCAAAGAGCAGACCATCCGTCACCCCAGAAGGCTGCAAAATGTGTCGCTGTCAGTCTCCTGAGCCATCACTTTTTATGGGAAAATGCAGAGGCTCAGAGGCTGAGCCCTGGGAGGGGTTGGGGGCTGGGGGCTGGGGGCGGGGCCAGGAGGCACTACGGCCAGAGGATTGACAGGCACCTCCTGCCAGTGGTTGTCCTGGGAACAGCAGAGTGGATGGAGTTACTGCTGGAGAGTCCAGGTCTGGGGCCTGGTGATGAGATACCCCGCTGTGTCCCTGTCACGCCTCTCTGTCAGGGCCAGGTCAGTAGATGGAACCTCTGCAGGGCAGCTACCGGGAGTGTTGTTCTTGGTCCTTTCCCCACACTTAGCTTAGAGCAGGTGCCAAGGATATGGGGGTGGCAGGGCTGTGGGCCGTGGATGTAGCACCTCCGCGCAGGATGGGGCTCATCTGGGTGTCTAACGAGGTGGTAGTGTGGTGGGGAGGGGAGTCAGGGCTGTGGGTCAGAGCCACCCACAAGCTGGGTGCCCTCCCCCCGGTGCCTTAGCCTCTCGGAGCCTCCTGCCCTGGATGTTGGCTTGAATTGCAGTAACCCCGTCCCACTCTCTTCCTGTGAACTCTCGATGACTCAGCCGCGCTCGGAGGCCGGCAGAGCGTTCCCAGAAGGTGCTGTAGGAAAAGCTGTTCCAGAACAGACCTCGGTTTATGCTCAGGAGCGGCACCTGGCGCTAACTAGGTTAAGTGGGCACTGCCAGATGCGGCGTCGGGGCTGTGGAGAAATGAGAGTTCCCCGGGATGTGTGCTGCATGCCCTTCCAAGTTCCACATCAGGACAGAAGACATATCCCATGTAAGGAGTTAACCGTGCACCTCCAGTGAAGAATCTTCTGTGCTTTGAATCCTCACCTTGAGGACGTTAGTTTACAGTCATGGGCAGCTCAGGCCCAGAAGGCTGGCCAATACGAAAACAACGTACATAGTTCACGCCTGAGATTCGGTTCTGTCTGAACCACTGAGCTTCCTGGGTGGCGGGGACCAGAGATGGAATCCTAGCTCAGTAGACACACTGTGTGCTCCGGGCGCATCCTGGACCCTCTCTGCTCCTCACCCCTGATCCACGGCGTGGCTGGGAGGTCTGGCTGCAGGGAGAGGGGGCGAAGGTAGCCGCGGACAGACTGACACAGATGCACGCCCTTTCTTAGAAGTCAGGTTTGATAATTTTCACTCCTGGGATGTGCTGTTTCTTCCCTTTCGAAGGGCGGTTGAGCAACTCCAGACACTCGTCAGTGAGCACGGCTCTCCCCACCCGACCTGCCCAGCGGAGGCTACTGCCACGCAGCTGGCATGGCAGAGCCGGCGCAGAGGCATGGGCTCACGACCCCCGTTCCGGGGGCTCCTCTGCAGCACCCCCACTCTCGGGAAGGTGGGCAGGGAGAGCTGGGCAAGTAGGAGCTGGCCGGAGTGGGGGCCATGTGGGGTGTGGCTGTGGCAGGCCTGGCAGCGGCGGCGAAGTGCTGAGCTGGTGTTCCCAGCTCCTCCTGGCACCGCTGTGCCTGCCGACGGCTGCCAGCTCTCCGGTGGCTCTCTGTCCTGCTCCAGTTTTTTCTCACCTGCTTCTTCAGCCTCTTCCTTCCCGCTGACAGCTCTGGGGCTGCATCTTGGCACAGGGCCCTCTGGCAAGGGGGGCGGCAGGGGAGCAGGTGAAGGTTCTAGAGGAAAAGGACAGCCCTGGGAGCTGAGGGGAGTTGACCCGTCAGCACCCGCCCCCGCCCGGGCTGAGCCACCGTGGTCCCCTTCCTGTGCATAGCAGAGGGCCCCATGCCCAGCCCACGCCCCGCTCCGATGGCTTGGGGACGCTCGCTGCGCAGCCCTGACCCAGCTGCAATGCTTCCGTGGACCCAGGTGCTGGCTCTTCCCTTGGGACCAGCCCTCCCCAGGCCGCCCTGAGCTGAGGCTGAGATGCCTCACACGCCTTGCAGTGGGGTGGTCCTGGAACCCGCTCCACGGGGGCCTTCTTCCCCTCAATGGCTGCCCCCTCTGCCCATCCCAGCCCGAGAGGCGGCCCCACCCCCAGAAGCCGGACACCACAAACGCTGGCAGCTGCGAGGGTCAGAAGCTGCCGACTGTGGCATTTGGGAGCCTTTCCCTTGCCCTGGCACTTTCCTCTCCAGCCGCACCGTGGCCCCGTGGGGGCGTGGCTGGGGCGATGTGGCCCATTTACAGGTCAGCAGCCGTGGCGCATCCCGGTGGGGAGTGCGGTCGTCTGTGAAGGCCCCCGTCACGTGCCTTCACCTGACCCCAGGGCCAGCACACAGTAGGCGCTCCCTCGGTGGCCTAGTGCTCAGGCACCACCCCCACCCCCACCCCCACACTTAACTAGACACTCCTGAGCCACGTGTCCCCTCCCACCCCCAAATCCAGCCTCACCGTCCCCTCTCCCTGGCCTGCTCTTGCCATCAACAGGTTGAAAAAGTGTGGCCGCTACTGCAGCCTGCCCTGTCCAGAGCCCCTAGACGCTGAGTGAGGTCTCCCAAGCCCCTTAGCCGCCCTCCCCCATCAGCGCCATATTGTCCCCATCCTGGGGGGAGAGCAGAGAGCATATGCTTCGGTTCTGAACTCATTTACATAATGAGACTGATCAGGATGAATAATTCATCAGGTGCCTGGGGTGTGTCGGGGAGGAAGGGGCACGGCCAGCCTCCCCACTCTGAAGCCCAGGTCACTTTGATGGGTGCAGCCAGGGAACTACCCCCTTCTGACTGGGTGTCCAGGGTAGAAGGGCGACAACTCTGTAGGCCTTGTGGGGAAAGCACAGCAGGAGAGACTACTGTCAGATGTGAGGAAGGACCGGTGCTCGTCAGGCATAGTAGCCCTGAGATGGGTTCCTGACTGGGGGAGACACCATCCTCAGAGGGGTGCTGCAGAAGCAACGGAAGGTCCTCCGTCAGGGAGGGGGCCCGGAGGTGAGGGAATACTGCTTGGCCAGAGCTGCGCTGGAAGCGGAGACTGGGGTGGCCACACCGGGGACCACGGGCCACCCTCTGGGAAGGCTCAAGCCATGTCTGGATCTCTGAGGGCCCTTCGCAATCCATAACAGCCCCTACACACCTGACCTGCAGGTCGGGGCAGAAATGGCCCCTGTGCAGGCTTCGGCCCAGCTTCTGGTTACTCCCGTGGCCCTGTCATGCAAATGGGGAAACCGAGGTCCTGGCCGACGGTCCCCACCAGCCAGTCCCACAGGAGCCCCGGCAGGCCAGTCTTGAGTCGTGGTGGCGTGGGGCAGAGGCGCCAGGGCAGAGGCGCGGCCCAGGGCCTGCCAGAAGCAGCCGACCTGGGGCAGCCCTGGGCCCCCCACGCCCCACCACCTGACTGCGGAGCTGTGTCCACAGAGAGCAGGGCCCTGGCCTGGGAGCTCCCTGTCCCCACGTCTCCAGCTCCGCTCCCCACTGCTGTGCCTCTCTGACAGTCATGGCCAGTCAGAGCGATGCACCCCTCCCCCACTCCCTGGACGGTACTTCGGAACCTGTGAGGGCGCCGCCACCCGAGCCGGTCTTGTCTGCCCCTGGCCGTCCCCGCACCCCGCCCACTGAGTGCTCCCTGGGAATGTGTAATTAACATTTGCAAAGTGCTGCAGCTGGAGCTGGCTCCCGGCAAGGACCAAGTTTGGCTACATCTAGGACCCCTTTCCTGAGGGGCTCAGAGAGGTGGGGACAGGGTCCCAGTGTAGGTTCTTTAGAGACCGGCCTCTGTGAGTCCCCCCACTCCCTCCCCCCACCCTCGCTGGCACCACCAGCTCCGGAAGCCCATGCCGGCTCAGGGCGGGCTGGCCAAGGCCGCCGTGGGCCCCCGATTGCGGGGGCGGGCCTGTCAGGCGGGATGAGCCGGGGCCAGGAGCACCAGGGGAGCTCTGCACCCTATGGGGTGGGGGTGGTGCCAGGGGACAGAAGTAGCCCTGGAGGGTGAAGAAGGGGGTGCTCAAGCCCTGTGACCCCAGGCCGCAGCAGCGGGTCCGGTCAGCACTGTGGCTCGCCCGCCCCCTGGCCAGGCAGACCCCCTCATGCAGGACCATCCCAGAAGCCTCTGAACCACTGTCCTGGGGCCCTGTGCTTGCTGCCCCTGCAGCCCACCCCTCCTCCAGCCACCTCCCTGTGAGGCCCGCGCCCTCCTGGCGTCGATGATCTGAGATGGCGCGCGTCGGGGTGGCGGTAGCGGGGGGTGCGGGTGTGAAATATGCTTCTGGGTAGGGATCGCTGCCGCTCGGCTCCCTAAAAACCCACATATATTATTCTTTAATGGAAAGTTAATTGTCTTATTATTCCCTCCATATGGTCTTCTTGCTCAGCGCCCAGCGGGGATGCGTGGGCTGAGGGGGCTCCTGAGAGGGCGTCTGAAGTGTGGGGGGGGGGGCCGCCGCTTGTGCGTAATTGGATACACACAGGCAGATACATGGGAGCCTGGCCAGAGCCCTGCCGGGACCCCTTCTTTGTCCCCCAGCCTAGCCTGCTCCCCTCCTCTTTCCTTCCCAGGCCCTGCCCTGGGGGTGGCCCCTTCTGGCACAGCCCCCACGCACTGCACGGTCTGGGGGTGCTCTGTCCTGTCGCTGCGCACCCCCAGGGACAGGGTTGCCAGGGCAGGTTTCTGCCCTCCTGCTTGCCACCTCCCCACCCCATGCTCCCTTGTCGCCCGCAGGAGAAAACTCCATTTCTGAGAAACCTTTTCAAGGCCTCTTCAGCTGTGGCAGGAGCCCTGCCCGAGGGCCAGCAGACCAGCTTGGGTCTGCTGCACACGGCCCACCCCCCAGGAGGGGGGTGCAGGAAGTCCACTGAGGGGGCGGGCTGCATCGAGACGCCTGGCTCTGGGGCTCCGACCCATGTCCACCTGCGTTCCGCAGGCACCAGCCACCTGGAGCCCCCCCCGCCCCCGCCTCCGGGGCCGCTGAGGTTGGGCTGGGCCAGTGCCCTTCTCTGCCCCTGCTCCCTCCCAGGCCCTCCTCTTCCTGCTCCCCAGAGTGCCAGGGTGTCGGGTGAGAGCAGCCTCCTGGACGGTAGCGGACATAGTGACTGGAAGGTGGTCCCCAGAGCGGCGTGAGCGGGTAGCTGCATCCTGGCCGCTGTGGAGCCGGTGGGGAAGGCGAGCACAGAGAGCCCCGCCAGGAAGCTGCTGCGGTCCCGGGGAGCCTCGGCGAGGGGGTGCTGCCCAGGTCCCCAGGGAGCTGGCAGTCGTGGTGGGGGCAGGTCTGCGGGAGAGGCACCTCCAGATGGAATCAGCAGACCCATGTCTGGTGGTAGCAGGCATGGGAGGGGCCATCGGCTTCCAGCTTGTGCCAAGAGGTCGCTGTGGGAGCACATTCGAGGACAGTGCCCAGGGACAGCTCAGAGCAGGCGGGAAGAGCTGTGCCTTCCGAAGGTGCGACCTGCCCAAGGTCCCACAGCTAGCAAGCGGCAGAACTGGAATGTGAACCTGGCCTGTGCCAGGGTGGACTGAACAGCAGAGGTGGTAGACAGGGATGGCTGGACTTTGTACGCTGTGGGGCCTGGGGCATGCTGTCCTGCCCCGTGAGCCTTGGCTCCCCACCTGTGAAACGGGGATCCGAGCACCCCTGTGCTCTTGGGAGACGTGAGGGTCTCCAGGGGACGGGGCGAGGAAAGGCGGCTGACACGGCCCTGCAAGTGCGGGGCGCCTTCACCGACTCCCCCGCACAATCAGTTGCTGACCTTTGGCAGCTGGTCACAGGGTGGCAAGTTCAAATACCCAAGGTGCCCCCTTTGCTTGTCTCGGCCTGGGAGCCTGGATATTGGTGCCTCTTCCCCGCCGTCTCCGTCTGCTTGGCTGCCCTAAGGGGACCCCACAGACTGGGTGGCCTGTGAACAACAGAGACTTGCTTCTCGTGGTCCTGGGGACTGGGAGGCCCACGATCAAGGCATCGGCTGACCGGGTGTCTGATGAAGGCCCACTCCCTGGTCCTCAGGTGGCGGCCTCCTCGCTGGGTCTTCATGGGACGGAAGGACCTGCCTGGGGGCTCCTTTGTTAGGGTGCTCGCTCCGTTCCTGAGCCTACCCCCAAATGCCATCACATTGGGGGTCAGGTTTCTACATATTAATTTGGGGAAAATACAAGCCTTCCTTCTGTAGCACGACAGAATCTTTTGGGGACCTTCCTGAGAGGGGCACAAAGGCCACTGGGGCTTGAAGAAGCAGGGCCATGGGCCAGGGAAGGGTGGGTGGCTTCTTGGGCCTGGAGCCCAGGGCGCCAGCTGCCGAGGCACCCCCGGAGAAGGTGGACGCAGGTGAAGGAAAGGACCCTCGTACCCCAGAAGAGACCTGGGACCTGTTTCTCCAATCAGGCAGCCCCTGGGCAGCTTGTCGTGCACCCTGCCGGGCTCAGGGGTCGCCGGGGCTGGGCCGGAGGGCGGCAGAGGTAGTGGGAAGCCACGGGCCCCAGGGCAGGCTCTCGGGACTGGCCCTGGCTGTGCAAGGTTGGTGGGTCAGAATATGGAGTGGCCGAGGCCGGGGCTAAGGCCCAGAGGCTCTCGAAGGGGCAGCACCAGGTAGGTTCTGTGACCGAGGTCCCTCAGTCTTAAGAGAGTCTCAGAGCTGTGCTCATACCTCCCTCGGCAGGCAGGCAGCGCTGTTCTCTGGGGCAGTTTTGGTCGGGAGCCTGCCGCTTTGCTGCAGGCCCCTTTTTCGAAGTGGGTGCCCCTCAATCCCTCCATCTTGGGAATCTGGGATGTTTGTCAGACTTTCCTAAAGCAAGACTCTCCCCCGGCCCCTGCGCCCACCTCTGGAGGGTGCTGGGGCTGTGTGTCCAAAGCTGGGGGCTGGTCTGGGTGATCGGGGCTGGGAGATGGGGCTGTGGATGGAGGGCCGCCCGCCCCCCGGGGATGGCCGACCCTGTCGGCGATCCTCCCTCCTCCCCCAACCCCGTCCATCGCTGGAACTGTGGCAGCCACTTCTGGGATTCGTGGAGCCCCGAGCCCTTGGCAGAGGCAGAGAAGTAATTGGTCCTGACAGACCCCGGGGCCCCAGGGCGGCAGGAGTGGCCTCCACCAAACCAGGCAGCAGACGAGGCTGTGGCTGGTACCCCTCGCCCTCCCTGAGCATGGCTCCCGTTCCTTGTGGGCGGAGGTCTAGTGTTAGGGGACGGTTACAGACCCCCCAGCTCCCTGCTTGCCCACGCCTCTCTCTCAGCCCTGGAGCCTGGGGTCTGCGGGGGCTGGCCGGCTCCTTGTGTGGGGGAGACTGAGGTGGAGGGCGGCCCCAGGCGAGCTTCTCAGGCTCCCTCCTCGCCCGCCCTTGGTTCTCACAAGTCAGGGGACCAGGGCTTGAGCACCCTGGCCTCAGGATGCGGGGTTGGGGGCAAGGCCCCCTCCTGAGAGGATGTGCAGGCCACGGGAGCCTGCGGCCTACGCACCCGCACTGTGCCCCCCGGGCTGACGGGGAGCAGGTGCTCAGCTAGTACCTGCTCAGTGACGGATAAGCGTCTGAGGACTGAGAAGGGAGGGATCGGGGCTCTGACCCCGTGTCACAGGGCGGTGGGAGCCCTTCCAGCCCACGTTGGGAGCTGAGACCCAGTGCCTCCAGGTAGAGCTGCGGTGCCGGATGGCCCAGGAGAGGCAGGGGCCGCGGGGAAGGGCCCAGGAGCGGAGCTGGCACCAGATGGCAGGCTGGTGTGTGGCCTGGGCGGGGGAGTAAGTGGGGACGAGGGGCCTTTGGACTTCCCGGCCACCCATGCACCCCCAACTAGACGTCTGAGCTTCTTCCTCCTCATCTGCTTGTCACTGTCGCTGTCCTCATGCACCCCATCCCCTCCAGGCCTGCCCCCGGTTTGGAACCCAGCCCACAGCTCCCCCCACCGGAAGCCCCCCAGATTAGTCTGAGGCCCGTGGTGTCCGAGGCTCCCCGCTTCTGCTCTTGCGTCCTTTGGGTACACACAGAAGCAGGAGCAGCCAGGACGCTGGGGCCCAGTCCAGGCCCCCTGTCACACGGGGAGGGAGACCGTGCCCAGGCCTCCCAGGAGTCCACCTGAACACGGGCAGTCAGGTAGAAGGCAGCGGCGCTTGCCGGTTCCCGGTGCCGTGACTCACTGGGGGGACACCGTCTCTGACCCGCGGGGACTTGTGTGACGTGGAGTGGAGCCAACTGCGTGTGGAAGAGAGAAGCGTGGTGCTGAGCATGGGAATGTGGGCACGTGTGTACATGTAGGCGAGAATGTGTGAATGTGTGTGTGCACAGGTGGGGGCGTGAATGGGTGAGCGCTTGTGAGCCTGCAGAGCGGAGAGGTCGGGCCTGTGTGAAATGCCGCGTGTGGGCTGTGACCAGGCCTGTGTGTGCAAGTGTGTGCAAGCATGTGACCCCACAGGCATGTGCTGCATGGGGTGTGGACAGGCATGCGTGTACACACGTGTGCATGTGGCTGAGTGCGCGGTCCGGCGCTCTGTGCGCGGTGGGAGCAAGCGCCCCACGGCCCGGGCAGAGCTGCGAGGGGGCTGGCGCCAGAGCCGTCACCAGACCAGGCGAGAACTACTTACTGATTAATTAGCGAGGCTGGGAAATCGCAGTTGTGGGCGAGGCGCTCCCATTCACACACGCTCCGCGCACACCCCGGTCCCCGCGCGGTGGCCTCCCCCAGCCTCCGCCTGCTTCGTGCTCAGCGGCCCTGCAGGGGGCAAGCTGCCGGCCCGTGTGGCGTGTCCTCACGCCCCTGTGGGTCTGTGCTCTGGGGTGGTGCTGGACCACGTGGCCCCACTGTGCAGAGCGCCGGCCTTGTGTGGGCGGTGGGGTGGCAAGGCCACCTGGGACCTTGTCCCCACTTCACGGATGACAGAGCTGTGGCTGGCAGGGGGCCCCAGGCAGGAGCCCTGTTTCCAGGTCTTGGGCCTCCTGGGGACAGGGAGCAGCCCTCGCGGCCTGGGCCGGGGACCGCCGCATGTCCCCGTCCGGCGGTGGGGGGGCGCGTTGGGGGCTTACAGGGAGCTTCTTCTGGCCCAGGACAAGCCACTCCCACATGCCCTGTCATCTGCCAGCTTCCTCCACATGCCCTGCTGGCCGCGGGGGCCTGGCCCCCCAGGCGTGCTGGGCGCCTCCCCTCTCCCGTCCCTGGTAAGGGAGGGCTGCCGTGCTCCCGGCTCTGATAGCCGCACGGTGCGTCCCCTGTTCTGATTCCTCCAACGTGCCGGCCGCTCCTGGGCACCGGCGGCCTCCGCGGGGCTGCCCCGCGCCCCTCACAGGCCCCGGGCCCTGCCACTGCTGGTCCTCGTGCCAGGAGAGCCTGAAGCTGGGTCAAGTGGAAGCTACTTGTCTCTCCATCAGGTGTTGATGGAGGAGCCTTCATTATGCTCCATCTATAGGCACGGAATAAATTGGTGTGCCGTGAATTTATTCTTTTTGAAGAGGGACTTTCACACTGGGGAAAGCTTTTAAAAAGATCATTTATATAAAAAGCAATTACTGTGCCGGTAATTTTTATGTATTCCCCCCCCCTCTTCCACCGCTGCCTTTGTGTTTGAGCGTTACCGCCTCCCGGGCAGCTGCAGACCGTTTCGCGGCCTCCCAGCTGTAGCTCTCTCCTGCCGGAGCAGAGTGCACCGCCTCCGGGAAGGCTCCGGGAAGGCTCCAGGGGCAGGGCCCAGCCCCCGCAGGCATGCGGGCCCCGGGAGCGTGGCTGTGTGGATTTGCGTTCAAAACATGGGTGCTTGGAAAATTTCCTCCCACGTGGGCCTCTGTCCTGAGCTCACTCCATTTCTAGGGCTGGCTTGGTGCTTCCGGGCCCCTTTTGGTGGCTGCGGCCAAGCACTTAAGGCACCTGCTTCCTGGCGGCCTCTGGCCCCCATTCCATTGGGGGAGGCGGTGGGGTGGGAGCAGGTATTTCCCTCCTGAGGAGCCATTCATGGGCACCCTGCTTCCCCAGCCATTATTGCTCTCACACTCGATGCATTATGTAAATTGTCTCCGTTGCTAAGTGGTGCAGGAGCTGCTCAGGGGAACGAAGGTCTGGAGGCATCTGGAGGGGAGGCAGGAGGCTGGCCCTGGAAATGCACTCTCTGTACCAAGGAGGGTCCCACAGCCTCCCAGCTCAGCCTAGGGCGCCAGGGCCTGCCCGATGTCTCCCCATCAGACCGCAGCTTTGGGAGGCCGGACGCTGTGCCCCACTGCAGGCTAGGCGCTCCCAGGAGGGTGGGTGGGCTCCCTCGTTGGTCAGGGACGTTGGGTTGGGCCTTTGCCTCCCAACTCAGACTGGCACCCAGGGTAGGACATGGGTCCATCTGCTGCCGCAGGAGGCGTCCTTCCCACCTGCAGCCCACTCACCCACAGAGCCTCCTTACCTTTGGCAGGGCTGGAGAAGGTGGCATCCACCCACGGGGCTGGGTGACCCCCCCCCGCCTGCCCCCAGGGGACCCTGGGACTCCTTCTGCAGCGAGCACCCGTGAACTTGGGGTATAGTGAGGTGAATTTTGGAGCAGGATTGCACCCGGGGTGGCAGCAAGTTCTTGGGTCCCCAGGGGCTTGGCATCTCCATGAGGCATGTAGAGGCAGGGAGGTTTCCGGCCTGGGCGACGCCTGGGCGACGGGGGCCTGTCCGGGGCCACTTGCCGGCTTTCCACCTTCCTCTCTGAGACTCACGGCTTCCGGCTCACCCAGCCCATCCAGAGGGCCGGGGTCCAATGCCGGACTCTCCAAGGACGTTCGCATCCCCCAGCCCTGCTTCTCGGGCAGCTTCTTCCCGCTGCGTCCTTCCCTCCCACGATGCCTCCCCAGGCCGGCCACCGCGTGGGTCTGGGTGAGGTGGGCCCCCGGCACCGCACAGACCACACAGAGGCTGGTGCGAAGGCAGGGCGTGCACCCCTAGCTGCACAGCAAGACTGGAGCTTCCTCCTCCCCGCCTGGCCCTGTCCCCCGCTGTCCCCCGCTGTGCCCGGGACGGCTGGTCGTCAGTTTGCCTCCTGATTTGGGAAGTGGAGGTGTGGGAGCCAGGGGTCACGGACACCAGTGGATGTTGTGGTCTAAGGAGCCGGGTCTGTGGGCTCTGGGCTCGGCTCTCAGGGAACCGAAACCTCGAGATGACGTTGTCTGCGGGGAGAGCAGACAGAGGTGAGGGCTGGGTGCCGGAGTGGACGCCGTGGGGGGCCTGTCTCACAGCCAGAGGCGGGGGCTAAAGCGCTCAGCCCCCTGTCCCCAGCCGTCTGCCTACATCTTTTTTCTCTTCCCTTCCTTCCTTCCCCACCCCTTTTCTCCCTTTCATATTTTTTTCTTTACACTCCTAGATGGAATTTTAATGCTCTGGTTTTAAAATCAGCGTCACACGTGCCCACAGTATAAAGTGATAGTTTCACCGGCGTGTAGTATTTGGGGCCCAGCTGCCCCTCCTCTCCGTCCCAGCTCCCAGAGGCTGTCACTTTCTGAGCTCAGAGCCCACGTCCCTAAATCACACACGATGTCACTACTCCATGGCCGTTCGGTGTTAGGCGTCATTCGTGGGCGCGCCCTGTGGGGGGCGGAGCAGGGCCCGGCCCTCCGGCCCTCCGGCCCCTGCCCGTGCACAGTGCCGTACCCGCCGCCCCACGCCACCATCACACTGACACTGACATGGCCAGCGCAGAATATAGGGGGACGGTGTCCTGACCGGGCAAATGCTAAGCAGAGCTGTAACCCCTCGTACACACTGTTGGTACAATTTTGTCATTTTTTCCCGTGCAGGTAACACTGTCCGGTGTTAGTTTGCGTAGTTCTCTGTGAACCTTTCCTAATTCTGCCCCCCTCCCAGCTCCCCACCCTTCTCTCCGACCTCCTCTCCAACCGGCGGGCGCGTCTGGGTCTTGCCAGGTGCACTGTCCGGGGGAGTCTCACCGGGAGCCTCCTGACTGGCCCCCGGCAGACAGCTCGTGCGCCCAGCCTGCGGCTTGGCGTGTGCCTGGGCCACGCCTCACTGCTCCTCCGGGCCGCAGCCCCTCTCTCCCCGGTGCCGTGGGCTCCTCTCCTCCGTGGCTGGTTTTCTCCCTCACGGTGATAGAGAGCGTTTGCAGGGCCCTTCCTGAGAAGAGATGCATGAGAGGCTTCAGAAGGCCGGCCTCTCTCCCACATGTGGCGGAGATTTAGGTGGGTGCAGAAGCCCAGGGTGGAAATTATTTGCCTTACATGTTCCAAGGCGGCCTCCTGAGTCTCCTTGGAGAGACCTGGAGTCATTCAGATTCCCAGCCCACTGAACGTGGCCTGATTTTCATCCCTAGGAACTTGTAAATCTTGTCCTGGTGCCCAGTGTTCGGAAGTCCCACACTGATGGATGCACCTTAGTTTCCTTTCATTCCTTACCCCCCAGGGGACACTTCAGCTCTGGGAGGTTTTCTTGAGTGAGCTCTTAGAATATTTCTTCCCTTCTCTTTTCTGTGTTCTCTTCCTCTGTAACTTACACCCTTTTCTTTTTTCGCTCTGTTCTCTCCAATTTCCCATCTCTGTGTCTTTTAATCTGGAGAATTCTCAGTTTTGTTGCCATATTTTGATGCTTTTTCAAAATAACATCTTGCTCTTGTTTCATTGTTGCTGTGAGGTCTGTAAGCTCTCTGAGGAGTGTATTATAGCATTGAAAAAAAACTTTTTATTTTGAAATAATTTTAGACTTCGAGAGGTTGCCAAAATAGTACAGCAATTTCCTAACCCTTCACTCAGTTTCCTCTAAAGTTATCATCTTGCTTAAATTAACTAGAGCACAGATATCAAAACTAAGACGTCGGCATTGGCACAATACTGTTCCCCAAAGTGAAGACCTGGTTTGGGTTCCACTGGGTTTTACACTAATACCCTTTTCCTGCCCCAGGATCCCACCCAGGGCCCCACATTGCACTTAGTGGTCAGGTCTCCTTAGTCTCCTCCCATCTGTGGCGGCGTCTGCATCTTTCCTTGTCTTTCATCACCTTGACACTTTTTTTGAAGCACCGGTCAGTTACTGTGTTTAACGTCCCTCCGCTTGGGTTTGTCTGTGGTCAGGTCAGGGTTATGCACTTTTAGGAAGAACACCAGAGAAGTGCCATGTCCCTCTCCGCGCACTGTGTAGGGTGCCTGGTGGCAGCGCATCTTCAGTTTGGTGATGTTAATTCCTTGGTGAAGTTTCCTCCACTGTAAAGCTGCTATTTTTCCTTGTGATTAATTTCCGGGAGGAGATACTTTGGGTCTATGCCAGTAGCCTGTTCCTCCTCAAACTTCTGCCTGTGGGTCTTCCCCGGACCCCCACCCTGGGGAGCACGCCTGCGGCACCAGTTGCTGTGCTGTGTAACGGTGCTTCTCTCTGTCCCTCGTTCCGTCTGTGCTGGCTGCCTGAAAGTTTTCTGTAAGGGAGAACTCTTTCAATTATTTACGTCTATCAGGATGGACTCATGCACACTTACTCTCCGGGTTTCACTTCAACACGATCCTAATTTTGTTTCCTGCTCAAATTGTTCCAGCTTTGGCCACGGGGAGCTCTTTCAGGTTGACTCTTGTGCCCTTTGGACACAACCCGTCTGAACACTTTACCGCAAGATACTCTGAGCTCAGCTGGTCTCTTCCCTGGGATCAGCCACTTCTCCAAGGAGTTGGGCTTCCACTTATTGGCAGGTGGTATTTAGAAACCACGATCCAGGTGCTGAGTGTGCTCACCGCGTCCAGGCCCTCTCACGGCCTGGGCCCATGTGTACACACGTACCTACACTCACACCTTTAGCTGTGTCTCTGTGTCAACATTGAAAACCACGCGTTCAGACAGAAGTCTCCGGCTCTAGGCCGCCACCAAAGGGCTCAGTCGGGGCTCCCTCCCCTCCACTTCGGTGACTTCCTTCTCCAACAGTGAGAAGCCCAGTTCTTGTTGTCTTATAACATATTTATTTCTTCAACCCAGCATACATAATGCGTATCATCGTTTACACTTTCACCTCCCTGTGCAACCCAAGTTCCTCCATGTGCCTTTCGTTTGTCCTGGCGCCGGACTCCCGGGGGCCGGTGTGGGGTTTCACGTGGTCCACTCACAGTTCAGCAGACAGAGGGAGAATGCGGCAGGCGGGGTGGGACTAACAACCCACCCGGCCTCACTTCAAAACCCCACCAAAGGGCGGGACACTGCGTGTGGACGTGGGGACCCTAGGCGTGGTGAGGGGACTCGTGGGCCGCGAGGTTCACTGTGGGCGATCGGGCCACGTCGCCCTCCTGGGCCGCAGGTTCCCGAGAGAAGTTTCTCTTGCGCTCCCACGTGGGGTTTTGGGCTTACTCTTTGGGGTTCCGCACCGCGGACCTACTACCAGCAGAGGAGGGCCCGCTGAGCCAGTCGCCCACAGTCCAGCCACACGGGACGTTCCCTCCCTGTTTCTGCGTTTTCTCTCGTAAAGCCAGGTGGCGGGGGGGCAAGATGCTGTCTGTGGGTGCCCCCTGGCAGGTGGGTACCGAAGAAGGGCAGGGGGACAAAGGCCCCAAGGTTGGGCTGAGTGCACAGGGGCAGAGAGCAAGTGAGGCAGGCCTGGGAGGGCAGCGGGCACCTCAGTTCCTCAGATCGTCTCGGCCAACCTCTAGGGAAACTGAGGCCCAGAGAGGTCAGGACCCAGCCCTCAGCCCGACAGCAAGCTGGTGGTAGACCTGGGGCCAGAACGTGGGTATTCAGACCCCATCCCAGGCCAATGGGTGACATGGAGCCACGGTGTCCTCCAGCCTCAGCGAGCAAGGCACGTCTGTGTGACAGACCCAATCCGCCATGCTGTGAGCCAGCCCAGTCCCCTGGATGTGTGTGAGAGCCTTTCCCATCCCCCACCCTACCATCTTTGTCCCTTCTTGCCCGAGGAGTCTTTTGTTTTCTCGGGAGCCAGGCAGGGAGACTCAAGTTCAGTGCTAATTAAAAGCCGCCAGCCTCCTCTCTGCAGAGGCTGAGCCCAGGCTAGTGAGGAGCCCTGGGTCTGCCTCCTCCTCCACTGCTTCTGGCCTTGGGCAAATGACCCCACCCCTCTGGGCCTCAGTTTCCTCTTCCGTAAAGCAGGGATAGCTCTCCCTGTCCGGCCTCCCTCCTAGAGGTCACAAGGTTTATAGGACGCATACCACAAATGTACTTCCTTTTGGGGCCTCAGGCACAGGAGTCCTGGACAATGGGCAAGAGGCGCCTTCCTCAGATTGGGGGGGTGGGGGGTCTCAGGATGGTGCCCAGGGGTCAGGCGGAAGCTGATGATGCTTGGCACCGGGGACAAGCCCGGGTGGACAGGGGCAGAGCGCGGTGAGGCTCGGCGGGGGGAGCGCGCAGCCCGCGTGGCTGTTTTGCTGATTGCTCCTTTTGCTTTCAAGGAGATTAAACTATTTTTAGTCCGTGCCCCTGCTGGTGAGACGCTGGAGGAAGCCTTTCCATCGCCGGGATTTTCTGGAAGCTGCCAAGTGTGGTCTTCAACTGGATTCGGGGAGCCTCCCCGAGGGGGCGAGAGGGGACATCAGGTTCTGGGGGCTGTGGGGACAGGCTGGCACCCTGTTGCTCCCCAAGGCCCATCCTGCGCTGGCCTCCCGAGCTGGGCGGCCCTGGACTGCGGAGAGCAGTAATCTGACGCGCCCGATATTTGTAACGCCGTTTTAAAAAAGTAATTTATTTTCTAATTATTCCTTGTCTTGCATAACTGTGCATCGCCAAAGTGTCGCTATTTAAAATATTTATCTCTGCGCGCCGCAGGAGCAGCTCTGGAGCGTGGAGGGGGAAGAAATAAGAGTTTGCGTGCTGGTTGCAGGCATATTACTTTGACTCGTCCTGGCGGCCCTGACGTCTCCCTGTAAATACATTTATTTTTCATTAGGATGTTTCTGAGCGGGTGGCCCCCGGAGGGCCAGTGATTCCGCCGTTCAGCTGTGAGAGCGGCGACGGAGAGGAGCCCGTGGAGTGAGCCGCCAAACTCCTCCCTGCCCGGCTGAGCCGGCCGCCGTGTGGCTGGGCGGAGGCGTGCAGTGCCGGGCTGGAGGGCGCCGGGGGGCCGGGGGGCCGGGGGGGCGCATCATGTGGCCCAGGACTGGAGCTGTTTGGTTTGAAGGGGAAACAGGCCCCGAAAGAGTCTGCTTTGGAATGGAATCAGCCTCACTGACGAAGTGGGTGGCGTGCCCCTGGCCTGTTCTGTCCCAGGGGCCCGGGCATGTGTCTGCAGCTTGGCAGGTTTTGAGACTGGGAGTCAGGGAAATCCTGGCTGGCTTCAAGGGGTACGCACACCTCAGAGCCTTGAGCAGAGGGCCCGTGGGCCCCAGCCCGCAGGACGGGGCCCTGGCTCCTCCCCTTCTTCTCACCTTCTCCGGCTGCGGTTGGTGGGAGCGTGTGCAGGGGCTGTTGGCTCAGGGGGCTGGACCCTGCTCCTCCCTCACCAGCAGGCGCTTTTGCAAGGCTCTTTAGCACACTCAGGTTAGAGAGACTTTTATGCGGAATTTTAAAACACCTTATTTTTTCCAGCCTCTAAACTACTAATCTCCCAGGCTGAGAGGGATTCTGGGACAAAGGCGAGGCCTCGACGTGGAAATCTGTAGAATTAGGCTCGGCAGCGTTAACCTTTGCGGTGGGAGACGGAAGGCCTGTCTCCCGGGCCTGATGGGAGGCTCTGCTCTCCTGGGGGAAGAGGCTCGCGCGGGGCGTGGAGATGCCCGGCAGGGCTGGCCTGGGGGCCCAGGCGCAGGTGCTGGGAGGCCGGTGCAGGGCCTGTGAGCTGGGCCTGCTTCGCCAAGCCTGTGCTGGCAGGAGTGTGTCCTTCTCCTGAGATCTGGGCACACAGCAGGTGCCAAGTAAATGCTGTGGAGCCCAGCTGGGTCCCCTCTCCTTCCCTTCCTGAGGCCTCCTGGACGCAGTTCCCCCTCCCCCACCCCAGCGCTCCCACACTACGAGGAGAGGGAGAAGGCTTCCGGAACCTGACTGAGGGGCCTGTTCTGGTGCCTGTGGGTGCGCCCGCCCGTGTGGCCCATCAGGCAGCTTGTGTGCTTGATTGCCTCTGATTGGCTGCAGCTGAATTCAGCAAAAGCTATTATTTGCCCTTGATGAGCCAATCAGATGGCCTCATTGGCCATTCAGAGCAGGCACTGGAACCTGGGGGGAGATGGGGGACAGCGGGGCTGGGGCAGGGGACAGCGGGGCTGGGGCGGGGCACAGCCGAACCAGGACCGGAGCCTGGTGTGTGTCCACCACAACCTTCACACAGATCACACCTCCCTTCCCTGACTCATCACCCCAAACCCGGGCTCCTCGCCCCCCACCAGGTCTGCCTCCCCGCCTTCGCCCTCGCTGCACCCGCTTCTTCTCCCTCGCACATCTGCCGGCCCAGGCCCCTCGAGAGCCCATCCACTCCCACCTCCAGGCCACGGTGCGCCGTCTCCTCCGGGCTGCCCGAACCTGCTGCCCGCCCCTGTCTTGCTCTGCCAGGAATTATGGAAGTCGTGGGAGTGGCGGTCAGAGACTGAAACACGCTGGGGTGCAAACACCGATCGGCCCCCTCCCAGCTCCAGGCCCTTGGAAGAGCGAGTTCCTCTCCAGAGCTTTGGTTGCTTCGCCTGGAAAAGGGCCTAATAATCAGACCTGCCTGAAGGGGCAAGGCCCGAATGCAGGGCTTGGGGGTGTGAGTGCGGGCCTGGGGGCTGGGCATCTAGCAGCCGCGGGGCTGGGCTGTTTTGGGCCTCCATAGACCAGCCCCTGTTTGACATTGACGGGGGCAGACAGGCCAGGGCCCTCTGTCTTACGTCGTGTTCCTGGGAAACAGACGCTGAGACTGAGGTTTGCACGCAGAGGGTTTAGGTCGGGGGAGGGGTTGCCCTGCGGAGCAGCGGGTGTGAGGGGATGCGGAGCCAGCCGGGCAGGGAGAGAAGCGACCGCGGTGCAGCTGGATGGGGCTCTCGGCCGGGCCCGTGGGGACCGCGGGGGCTGGGCGGGCTCTTTAGTGATGTCCCAAAGCGAGGCCACCAGTCCTGGCCTTTGTAGGCTACGCCATCCAGTTACTGGATCAGGCTGCTGCTGGGGAGGGGTGTGACCACGGACCAGGTGGCTCCCCGCAGCCGGGGGAGAGACAGGCGCCGCCCGGGCCGTCGGCATCTGGCCGCGCGGGGTTGAGGGCTGACCCTGAGGGGCACCTGCAGCCGTGCCCACCTCTGGAGTCGCTTGGACCCCTTACGAGAGGAAGGAGGGCCCACAGTGGATACGGACCCTCTCTTCTCAGCCACTCCAGGTCCCCCGGCCTGGACGCTCCTCCGTGAGGAGCCCCCGCCCTCCATGCCCTCCTCAGGCCACGGCGTGTGCCGTTGCTCGTCCTCCATTAAGCTGGGCAGGGCATGACCAGTAGACGCCGCAGCGGGTCACTGCAGTGTCCTGCGTACGTTCCCTGCCCCAGCGTCTTCTGCTAACGAGAGCCCGTTACTTTCCCACAGCTGCTGCTCTCCTGGCCTGAGGAGCCCGAAGTGACTGGCGAGCAGCCGAAACATGAAGTCTGGTGGGATTGTCACTGTGAAGACATTCCCTCCCTGGGACCCAGGGCTTAGAGGGTCACAGAGCCTAAAGCTGAGGAGATAGGAGGCCAAAGTGGGAGGCTGGGAGTGAGGGGAGGGAGTCCGTTCCTGCTCCTACCCCCTGGTCCCGGGCCCTGAGTGTTCTTGCCTCGCAGGGGCTCAGCACTTGGAATGGCCATCGATTCAGGGGGCAGCCTGTGCCCCAGGTCATGGCCCCACGGGCTTGCTGGGTGTCACCTCTAACCTGGTGGCCTTCCTGTGCTTTACGGTCTTTCCATCTAAGAGAATTGAAAACGTACATATACACAGAAACACGTACAAGAATGTTCACAGCAACGTTATTTGTAATATTTTTTAAAACTGTAAACAGCCCCGATGTTCATCAGCTGATGACGTGGACAAAATGTGCTATGTCTGTTTAACGGAGTGTTGTTCAGCAGTAAACAGGGATGACCTTCTGGTACAGGCTTCAGTGTGGATGAACCTTGAGAACACCGCGCCAAGTGAAAGAAGCCGGTTATAGAAAGGGCACATGTCATGCGGTGCAATTCGCATGAAATGTCTAGAATAGACCAATCCCGAGAAACGGAAAGTAGATTAGTGATCGCCAGGGACTTGAGAGAGGCAGGAATGGGGTACAGCGTTTCTTTGGGGGGTGGTAAGAATGTTCTAACATTAGAGCATTGATGGTTGCACAGCTTCGTGGACAGACGAAAATCATGGAACTGTGTACCTGAGAAGGTGACTCGCGGTGTGTGAAGTATAGCTCAATAAAGCTGTTGTTACAGACGAAACATCCTTCTAACATTGTCAGCGTGGTGAGATAGGTGATGGACCCGGTGGCCCCTACGCTCGTACACCCACTGACGCACGTCTTTTGCTCTCAGGTGGGCTCCTGGTTCCCGGGTAGCCCTGGGCCCCCTCTCAGGGGGTCACGCACGGCGCACGCCCTTGGAGAGCCAGCACCCTGCACGGGGGAAGGAAGCCGCGACCTGATAGGGTAGCACCATTGCCAGTCAACACAAGTTGCTGCCCCTTCTCAGGTTGAAGGGGTCCAGTGTCGTCAGCCTCCCACCAGGTGGGGCGGCTGGCCTCCTGGAGAAGGAAGGAGCGCCGCATCAGGGGCTCAGGATCGGTCTGGGTGGCTGGCCTTTCACAGCAGCGGTAGCTGCTCGACCTTGGGCTTGGGCCCATGCGTGATCTCCATCCTTCCATCGTGGCGGCTCTGTTCACGTACCCGTGGTACCAGCCCCGGAGAGGCTGATGGCAGGGACTGATGGACGGCCGCTGGCCGAGTCAGCAAGTCAGGTCATGTGGCGCCTCTTTCCTGGTGGCATTACCGTGCGCAAGCCTTCACCGTTGGTGCCCCCGCCCACGTCTCTTGACCAGGCTCCCGTGTCCCTGGCCTTCCCGAGTTTCCCCATCCTGACACACAGCCAAGCCATCAGTCCCTTCCCATGAGTCGGAGCATATTCCTACCTCAGGTCCCTCCCACGCGCAGGGGGTGACCAGGTACGCTGCCCAGAGCTGTGCTCTGAGAAGAATTTGTCGCCAACGCCGCGTTTCTGGGTCGTCCCTGGGTGGGACTGTCATGTAGCTGCCACTGTTTCCAGCTCACATCAGTGCAGCAGCCCCAGCCATCTGAGGACGAGCCCAGCCTGCTTCCCCCGTCAGCGGGCCGTCAGGGGCCCCCTCCCCGTGCAGCCATAGTTAAGAGAGGGGCACTCATGCCACAGTAATGAACGAATGGGACCGCGCGGCTTCCTTGTGGCCTCCGACCAGGCTCTCGCCTGATCAAGGGCGTGATCCTTCCTTCCTGTGATGGGTTCATCTTGGGCTCACAAGACCTCCTGACGTCACGGGCATTTAATCATGTGCTGCGTGTGGCCTCTGTCAGGGCACAGCAACACTCCAGGAGGGGCTTTGTGAATGGCGCACAGCCATTCTTTTGAAAGTGGCCTGGGCCCCCGGCACTAGACTGATTTTCCCGTTAAGAGCCGCCGTAAACTCGACACGGCATCTTTTCCCAGAAGAACCACCTCTGTTGCCACTGGGGCCGCTGGGTCCTGTGGCCCAGCGGCAGGACCACTTTCACCCCAGACTGATCCTGCTGCGGAGCTCAGAGCGGAGGCCCTTCCCCGTCACCCGCTCTGTGAGCCGTGTCCCCAGGCTGGCCTGCAGAGGACAGGTCCCACTGAGTCTCTGGGGCTTGTCCCCGTCTCACGAATACATTCCTCCTCATGTCGGTCGACGGTGTCCTCTGGCCTTGGGTGGTGGAGCCGCCCCGGGCGGTCCCGTGGCCTGAGCCTTCAATCCCTTTCTCGCCTGTTTGCCACGCTAGTTCTGGCTTTGCTGCTTCTCCAGCGGGGGCCGTTGCCTCTTTCAGGCGCCCCCATCTCGTGGTGTCCCTGCTGGGGCGCTGGGTCCCCTATCGTGGGGCGGCGCTCCCACATCAGTGGCCTCTCTGCTGTCCAGCCACTTCCAGCGCTGTTGGCCCAGCAACCTCAGGCCCAGTCCTGGATGTTGGCGAGGTCCTGCAGCGCCTTTTGGCCGCAGCCCTACTGCCTCTCTTCGCCAGCCCCGCCCCTCTGGGCTTGGCGATGCTGTGACTTGGCCCTAGGCTTTGGCCGGTGCTGGGAAGGAGGGTGCAGATCCTGTGGGGAGCACATTTTATAACATGGGAGTTTCCTCAGCATCTTTAAGCAAAGGGGCGAGGGGTCCTCCCCTTTAAGAAGGAGGAGTGGCAGCCTCTGTAGGTTCAGACAGTTTAGGGGGATCTGAGGTTTCAAGGTTCCTGAGGGTGGTGACCCCGATGTGCCCATCACACAGGTCTGGGACCCACTCCTTCCCATTCAGGGTCCCAGCCTTGAGTAGCCGGCCCGCGGGCGTGAGGACGGCCGCCCCTCTGGGTCTTCCGCGACTCCCCTAACTAAGTCCTGCGCCGGGCCCTCCGCATGCTCTGCCTCTGGCTGCAGGAGATGAGAGGCCTTTTATGTTCTGCCAAGGGGGCTTCTGACAGTCACACTTGGCCTTAAATTCAATATTAATCACTCTGTCCAAAGCGGCGGTCGCCCTCAGCCACAGCCATCCCATCCATGGTCCCTACAATGACACTTCCCTGAAACCCCCAACACCTGCGACCGTGTCCCACCACGGTGTCCTCAGCTCGTGGTGGCGCCTGTTTCATCGGTTGTCAGGATCGTCAGCACCCACCCGCACAGACGTGAGGGCCGCGGCGCCAGCAGGACAGCACCCACTTTGGAGCGGGCTTTCTGGGGCCACTCCCAGCTGCAGCTCGGGGCGGGCTGGCTCCCCAGAATCACCTGGAGGGCCAGGCCTGTGTGGGGCAAAGGACGCGGGGGGCGGCGCGGGGGGGCAGTCGGAGCAGGAGCCTCAGCCGGCTCCACAGAGCGAGCTGGAGCTGGCCTCGCCCCTCACAGTTGTCCCCAGCACCCTTGGACCCTCCGCCCCACCTGAGTATCAACCGGCGCATGACCAGCGGCCCCCTTCCGCTCAGCTAGGCTCACCGGAGCGCGGCCCGCAGGCCGTGTTTTGGGGGCTGAGGGCGCACCCAGCGACCATGTTCTGGTTCTGGCTGTGCTGCTCCTCAGGTAAGTCCCGGGAGCCCCCCTGCCCAGTGTCCCACCAATGAAATGGGGTGCGGCCCAGCCCCCACCTCCTGGGGGAGTGTCAGAGGTTGTCCTCAGGCACTGTGGCTGCACATGTGGGGGGGTGGGGGCTCGGGGCTCAGCGGCCCCCAGCCCTGGGGCCAGTGTGCTCCCCTTCCTCTCTCAACAGGGAAACCGAGGCCGGGGAGCCCACATGTGCAGAAGCAGGAGACGGGAACTAGGCCTGCCTTGTCCATAACGTGCCGTCCCGTTTGTCTGGCTCCTGACGGTGTCCGTCAGCTGGGGACGTGGTCGAGGGGCTGGGGTGAATCAGGATTTCCTCTGGTGGGGCAAGCAGAGGGGGTCCGCCCAGCCTGTTCAGCGGGTTAATAAATCAGCGGCACAGGAAGGCAGGCTGGGCTCCGGGGACGGGGCTCCCGGCCGACTGGGGGGGTGTGTTCCACAGAGTGACCAGGGAGTGGCAGTCACCAGGCCTCTGGGCCCGGTGGAAGGGGGCAGAAGGATGGTGGGGACAAAGGACAGGCCGTGTGGCTGCCAAGGCAGGGGCACCGAGGCCCTCAGGAGGCGGAGGCCGTGGGTTGGTTGCTTTTGGTGAGGCTTCTGCAGGCCAGGTGGTTCTGGGCACAGCGAAAACGAGCCCTCACCTGCGAGGACCCCGGGCAGGTGGGGAGATGGCGCCGAGGCAGGCCAGTGGCCAAGACGAACACAAGGTCAGGGACTCTGGGTCACGTCGGCCCACGCAGCCGGTGTGGTGGGCTGAGCGCGGGGACGGGCGCCCGTGGCCGTGGCTGTGGGCAGGAGCAGGACGCAAGCCGAGGGGACGGGAAGGCTCGGAGGCGGGCATGCGCGTGGCGGGCGTGCCTTTTTAAACCATCGTCAGCCTTAGTGTTCCAACAGCCTCGTTCACTTTGTAAAAGCCTTTTCTTTAGAAAAATAAAAGAAGATTGGAGGCAAGTACAATATTTGGCTGTGGTGGCTGCTAATTTGGCACGGAATGTCACCTCCGCCTCTCTCCTCCCTGATGCCAAGTGCTCCTTCCCCGGCGCTGGTTGGGCGGGGGGTGGGGGGGTGATGGGGGTGCAGGGCGGCTCCGGAGCCTCTTAAGATTCGAGATTCATTTCCTTAAACACACATTGTCTCACTCCAATTTCACGTCCCAGCAGCTCTGGCGAGGAATTAGCAGCCCCTGGGAGAGAGCAGGCGGGTTCTGTTTACACGGGGCGGGGGTGGGTGCGGGGGGGTGGCTTCGCAAACAGGGCTCAGGGCTCTTTGGCGAGGGAGCGCAAGGGGGACCTGGGTCGGGGCTGCCACTGTCAGGAGGAGAGCCAGTGGTTCCTTTGTCCAAAGAGTGTGTAAACCCGGCCCTGTTTTGGATGGCCCAGCTATTCGGGGGGTGTATAATGATTTGCAGGGCAAATCGAGGATGTTGGGTTCTCAGGTCAGAAAGGACACTTGAGACCATTTGGGCCAACCCCCCACCGGAGGGCACTGTCTGAGACCCCAGGGACAACTCCTGCTGTGATCCCCTTGGGTGGCAGCACCTGTCGAACTCTGGAGGCCACACTAGGCTTTGAGACATCAGATGCCCCGGACCCTCCTCCCCACGGTCCTCCCCTCTGCCTGTGGGTCCCCTCCGCGGCCCTTGTGCGCTTAGGAGGCTCCAGCTTTGTCATCATGTGAGATATAGCCCCGCTCTGTGGGTGGCCCCTGGGACCCAGCCTCAGGTTCCCTCTGTCGTGGTCAGCGCTTGGGGCGCAGGTTCCCCGGCCCGCTGCCTCTGGCCTCCCGGCGTCGGGCCGTTGCGTGTGTGGTGCTGGTGGTCTTCAGGAGGCTCTGAGGCAGATGGAACTCTCGGACCTCCGCTCAGTGGCCCCCTTTGGACAGCATGTCAGCCCCCAGGGAACCTGGGCCCCGCTGGCTGGGCTCGTTTGGGAATGTCCCCCAAGGCCGGGGCTGCCCCATTATGCACTTCCTGCCCGTCCCTGCAGTCACCCTCCCTGTCCCCACTGCGACCCCCGAGGAGTCTGTGGGCTGGGCACCCCACAGATGCCAAGTCCAGGCCTAGCCCGCGGAGGACGTGGCAGGAGGCAGCCGCCTCCCTGCTCTCCTGGGCGGCCGCTCATTCATCACCGCTCAGAGGAGAGCCCTGCTAATTTGTCAGCCCATTAGCCGGGCACAAGCAGCATACGGACCCGGCTCCCGCCGCCCTCTCCCACCTGTCAGATCGCGTCGCCTGGGCTCGCTGCGTGCAGAGGTCCGGGCCTGGGTCACGGGGGCACCGTCTTGCCCAAGGCGGAGCCCCTTCGTGAGGCAGAGGCGGGTAGCACTCTCTCTGCACTTGGAGTTAGTGACAAAGCCTCGGTAAGCCGTGGGCTGAGGAGGACCTTGCTTTTAGGAACCAGGCGTTATTTTTAGTGTTCAGAGAAAGGAAATTTTCTCTCACCCGCTATCAGCCAGGAAATGGTTTTCTAGAACTTCTTGTCTGCAGAGGATGTGGGGGCAGGGAGAATCCATTGCTACCCCTCCCCCGCGCGCACAGAGGGAATTTGTGCCCTGGGCTCTCCCTGTGGCAGGCTGACGTCGTAGAAGGGGATCTCTGTGTCTGTGGGGACAGTGGCTGGAAGGAGGCGCCAGCCCGGTGTGGCTCGCCTCAGTCTGGACGTGTGACCGGTGCTGGGCTCCAGTCTCTCCGGGATGATGGGCAGGGGGCAGGGGGCTTGGTCTGCCCGAGGGAACCCCCAGCTTGTCACATGCACACAGATGTTCCCTGAGACCTACTGTGTGCTGTGCTTGAGCAAAGGGACGCAGGGAATGCAGAGTGGCGCTCGGGGCAGGGGGAGGCCTGGGGCGGGGAGGCTGCGCACCCCGGCGTGCAGCAGGGAGCCGGAGGGCCAGGGGTTCGTTCAGAGACCCTCAGGAATGACGACCGAGCAGCATGGACCAGGCCGCTCACCCTGATTCTGTCCTCCAGCCCCCAGGGAAGGGGCCAGCTGGAGCCCACCCTCAAGGTCCTGCCCCAGCACCCGGTGACCTGGGCCCCACACCCTGCTCAGGGGACCTCTGAGGGGGCCCCTACTGGGCGGGTCCCAGCGGGCCTCGCAGTGTGGGTGGAGGCAGGATGAGGGGGACCAATCCGCCTGGCTCTCCGCTCCCCGCGGAGGAGGAAGTGGGGCCGCCTTACATAACTGGGACAGTTCGGTTCGCTCTTGTCCTCTTGGCATCGCGTCCCTCACCACCCCCCGCTCAGGGAGCCCGTGACAGAGCTAGAAGCTCAGACATCCGTCCCTCCTGCTGGAGGCCGCTGAGCAGAGGACGCGGGAGTCCAGAACGCCACCTCTTAAGACCTGATGGGCGCCCAGGCCTGGGGAAATGGGGAGGGGATGGAGGGGACAAGGTCACACCCCAAGCCTCGGACCTAGCCTCCTGCCCCCGCTGCCAGATGACCACGCTGGCAGACTGTTGCCCTGGGCCCTGTGAGTGGGAGGGGCAGCCACTGCCCCCCTGCCATTTTTCCCACAGGCCCTCAGGCTGTCCCCTGCCACTGGCTCGCCCATTCACACCCCCCTTCTGGAAAGTCTTCCCTGCCCCTCGGCCCACAGAGAAGGAGGTGCCAGCGGCTGGAGCATGGGTCTCCCTGGCTCTGCTCTGCTGTTTGCCCTCCTTCTTAGACCTCAGTTTACCCCTCCTGCGGTCCTGGACTTCCAGCCTCCGAGGCCAGCGTGGCTTTCTGCAGGTGGAAGCGTGTCCGTGGGGCGGGCGCCCCGCCCCCAGGCCCAGCTTCGGCCTCTGCTTGTTCTACCCACAGCCCACTGGGCAGACAGGTCGGCGAATGAGCCCTTGGCACCCGTGGGTTCTCTGGGTGCGGGGGAGCCACCCAGCAGAGCAAGGGTTCGGTTGGCACCGTGAACAGACCATGAGCGGATTGTCCCGGGCCGGTATGTTCGGGGCTGCTCGCCTGAAGGGGCCGTGCCTTCTGGGGAGAGACGCCCAGGTGCCTTTAAGAGATGCGCTCTCCAGGGAGATGCAGGACACCCAGCTCACCACCCCCACCGGCCATCCGAGCGCTGAGGTCCCGCAGCCCCGCGGGCATGGCCAAGGGCGCAGCCAGAGTGGCTTCCTGGAGGAGGGTCGCAGGACCCCGTGGGATGGGGACCAGCTGCCGGGAGGTGGGCGAGCTCGGGCAGGTCTGTGTTTAGGTAGGTGGTTAGTCTGTGCGGTCACTGAGTCCCAGCTCCACCAGTCCCTCTCTGTGCCTCAGCTACCTCATCTGCGAAACGGGGACAAGGACCAGGGCTTGTGAGTTTGTGCCACAGCAGACGGCCAGCGTGGAGGCTGACTTGGGCCCCACTGGCACTGGCAGCTCTCGTCACCCCCTCGAGCTGGACAGAAAGAGGTGGCCCCCTGCGGGGGGGGCGTCCAGGTGCGGCGCCTGCCTCCCCTGAGCACAGCACGCTGACTTCCAAGTTCATGGCTCCTCAGACCAAGCCTCTCGCTGTGTTTGCCGGTGCAGCCAGGTGGGGGGGTTCTGTTTGCACAGTTCGTTTGCAGGGCAAACACCAAGCGCGGACACAGCGAAGGCAGACGTTGGCCCCAGTGGCTGCTGGCGTTCCGCATGAAGGAGAGAGGAGCTGGAGCTGGGGGTGCTGAGTATCGTCTGCCTCTCGCCCCACAGTGAAATGGGGCAATGGAGGCGCCGGGGCTGTGTGGCAGCTCCCCGCCGGCAGCGGGTGTGGAGGTCACTGACCCCCCGCTCTGGGAGGCCCTTGCGTGGTGACCGCCCCGCACTTTTGGGGGTCCTAGCAGGGGAGCTTTCCTGTGAGGGTCACCCCTGGGTCCAGGTCCTCGGGGCACATGTCCCTGACAGGTGTCTTCCCTCAGCGTGTCTTCCGCGTGTGCAGGGCCTCAGTGTCTCAGTCCCGCTTGTTTGTTTATTTATGTTTTCGACTTGTTCTACAGAAGATTTAAGAGCACTTACAAGGACACATAAAATTCAAGAAGAGCCTATAAATTGGGACAAGGAGAAAAGTAAAAGAAAAACAAGGGGAAGGACCTAGAAGGAGCTCAGAGGTGTCGATAGAGGACGCCGGCCAGACAGCGCCGCCAGCGCGGCGGCTCCCAGGGGCCCTGGCACCCAGAGCTCGTGAGCGCCTGACACTCACGCTTCAGGATCAGAGGTGGGAGCCCAGCCGGGCCCTCCTGGGAACCCCGGTCAGAGGCGACTGGGTGGGGCCATGCTCTTGCTCCCCCAGGCCCCGCACCCGAGCTGTTAGGAGCCCCTCCAGTGCCGCGTCCAGCTGGAGGTTTTAGCGCCATGACCTTCGGTAGCCCCAAGCTCCCAGGGCCAGGAAAGCCGCTGCTTCAGACGTTTCGGACGGCTGCAGCTCTGTCTCAAGGTGCGGCTGGAGACAGCGCCTCCCCCAGGCCTGGGGCTGCTGGGCATCCAGCACCAGTGGACGGGTCCAACCAGGCTCTCGTGCTTCCTCTGTGAGCGCCAGCGTGAGGCATGGGCAGGACCTGGAAGTGGCTTTCTGGGCACTGGGAAAGCAGGGAGGTCGGCGTGTGTGAGCGTCATGCAGGGTCGAGCAGGGCTACAGCGCTTGCGCAGGTACTGGGAGGACCCCTCGAGGATGGCCTTGCCCCACAGGGGACCCTTGATACCGGGGGAGGCCACAGCCACCTCCCCGGCTTACCCCCATCTCTGCCTTTACCCCCCACACCTGGCATCCCAAGGGCCCCTCACTGTGCTTGGGCTGTTGCTCTGTGGCAGCATCTTCAGCAGCAAAGGGCGCCCTTCCAGCCTGGGGGGCCAGGGAAGCTGGGCCCTGCGGGACTGCGGGGGGCGGGGAAGCGCTTCAGGCCCCGGGAACAGCCCTGGACGGAGGCCCTGTGAGGAGCCAGCAGCACTTGCATTCGACCTTTTGTCTCTGAAGAACATCCCAGAAGGCCTGGCTGGGGCTGCTAAGAATTGCGTGGACACTGAGGGCGAAGGCTTGTGCCGGCCACACGGCTGGGAAAGAGCAGGGCCAGGACTCAGACCCGGCTGGTTAGCCGTTCTCGCCACTAATGCGGGGGGCCAGGGGGCTGGGAAGTCTCCGCTTTGGACAGGTTCTGACCCTGCTGGCACCTCAGTTGCTGTGTGTATAGATAAGAAGGCAGCCAGCTGCTGAGCCCCTCCTGATGGCCTTGTCTCAGGTCAGGGAGGAAGGTAAAGAAAAACCAGGTGGACCCCGTCCCCCACCAGAGGAAGCCCCCCCTGGGGAATCCCAGGCAAAACCTGTGTCCTGCCACTCTGGGGTCCCTGGGGGACCTGCCCCACCTGGGCAGGCAGCGCGGGGAGGGTGGAATGGGGGTGACGCGGGCAGAGGAAGCAGGTTTTGTCCTTCGCTCTCCGGCCTTCAGAGCTGCGCTCAGCCCAGCCTCACGTCCGTCTCACGGGGGTATCTTGGATGGGGGCAGGGTACACTTCCGCCAGCTCTGGGCTGAGGGACGGGCGTCTTAGGTGAGCTTGCGATAATGCTCAGCGCTGTGACGTGATTGGGAGTCCTCCCTGGCCCGCCGAGGCCTGCTGGGGCCTCCCACCCTGGCTCCCAGAACTGCCACTCCCGGGGGGCGGGAGAGGGCCGTACAGAGCGGGAGACGGGGCCCGGAGGCCAAGGCAGTGCCCAGGCCCCAGACCTCTCTCCTTGCGTTGCTGTGGGGGTGCAGGGACCGTGTGCCGGGCTCTGCGGGCCGGGTCCATGTCCAAGGCCACGCTGGGCCAGGGCAGTGCGAGGTGGTGAGCGGGTAGGGGGCAGGCCAGGCTTGCGGGGGAGGGGGAGGAACAGATGGGCACGGGGGCCTGGGATGACACTGACGACGGGCCCCAGGCTCCCCGGCTCCTCCGCTCACCGCCTGCGGCCCGATTCTGCGCTGTCCAGGGCCTCCCTCGGGCCCCGGGGACAGGAAGCGAGCCTGCCTGTCAGGGGAGTTCCAAGGACTCCTCTAGTCTGTGCCGAGCCCTGGCCGGCCACCTGGAGGGCCCTGGCCTTGCCGTCAGTGTCCCTCTGCGGTTGAGAGGCTAGGTGACCTGGTGGAAGGAAGGTGGGACCCGTGGGGCGGGCGGGGTGGCCGCGGCGGCCGCGGAGCGCACGGAGCCAGGGCGGGTGGCGAGGAGGCCCAGACGCGGCCAAAACAATCTGTTTCCCGTAAACACGAGCGCCCACACCAGCCGGCCGCCACCCGGCAACTTCTGCGAGTTGGGAAAGTGCGGGTGTGTTTACTCGCACTCCCCCGTGCCAGCTGGTGTGCTGGGCACAGTTTCCCTCCCAGCTGCCTCGACAGCCGGCGGCTCCCGGCTCCGGGAAGGGGGAGCAGCCAGGGGCCCCCAGATCTTGCCTGCAGTTTGATTCCCCTTGGGCTCAGATCTTCCACTCCCGATACTGTCCTGGACCAGATCGAGAGGGCGGGCCTGAGAGTCTCCGTGGCCCATCTCCATGTGGCCGGGCTGCGACTAGCTGCCCCTGCTCTTGGAGGTCACCAGAGCAGACAAAGGTCAGAGCTGTCTAGGGACCAATGCCCTAAGTTTAGGCAACAGGTATGCCTCTAGTGGGGCCCGCCCCCCCACCCAGCTGCCATCTCAGTCAGTGCTTCCTGCTGGGGCGTGGACAGCGCCCAGGTGCCTCAGCACCCCCAGAACCAATGGGCGCACACCTCGGGCTCTCTGCTCTGCGCACACCTAGTCTGAGCTCAGCGTGGCAGCTGCAGGAGGGGCACGCGTCATGCCCACGAGATCAGGGGAGATTCTTGGCTAGGAAGGAGTCTCCATGACATGGTACCAGCCACCCCCAGGCCTGCGTCAGGCACCTTCGACTCAAGGAGAGTGGATTACTTGGAGGAAGAGGTTCGTGGAGAAGGCTTCTTAGGCAGGCGCTACGCGGCCCCTGCTGTAGCTTGACCCTTTGACCTCAGAGATGGATCGTGGGTGACAGACGTGGCTAGGGTACACAGGAGAGTGCACAGGACTGATGTGGGTCAAGGACACTAACTAGAGTGTGCCCCCCCGACCCCCTTGGGCTCAGCCAATTGGCATTGTCACCTTTGTGGAAGGGAGACCCCCCCCACCCTTCAGATTCCCTTCTCACCACCTACCTGTCCCCAGAGCATCCCCTTGACCTCCAAGGGAGCCCAGGCCAGGGAAGACAGTGTCACTGGCTGTGAGCCTCATGTAGGCACACAGCCACGAGGATGCTGTTATCTCACGGCGGCAGCCTCGAGTGCAGCGACTGTGCAGGGCGACCGTGGGCGACTCCCTTCTCAGCATCCCTGACAGCTGGGCTTGCATGCTTCCTGTAGTGGGGAGCTCAGTATCTACACAGGCAAAGCTCCCAGGATTTGCGAGCCCAAAGTGTGAGAAAGTGCCTCCCGTTTCCCGGAGCTGGACTGCGTGCCTATCTCACAGGCACCATCAGGAACCTTGGAGAAAGGGCCTGTCACTCTTGGAGCTGGTGGGGGCCGGGGCCCCTCTGGGACCAGCCGTGTCACCAGAGGTATGTGGCCCTTAGTGCCAGAGGCCTGGCCGCACGCTAGGCCTGGAGAGCCTACAGGAGGGCACAGTTCTGAGATCAGTTTAGAAGTTCGCTTCCGTTTCAGGGCGCAAAGACAGGCCACGCCCAGGAGCGGGCCACGTGATGGGCACTCTTTCCGTCGTGGGTCGCGCACGGCAGAGGTGGGGTCTGCGTGGGGGAGGTCCAGGGAGTCAGCACAGATTGGCCCTAACTCAGCGGGGCGCATTCGGTTTATTGTTTTGTGTTGGGCTTTGTGTCTTTTGAAAAACAAGAGATTGAGCCTTTTTATGACATGGATTTCACAGCGGAACGAGCCAGCGTAATTTCCCATTCTCGGCGGCAAGTGCACTTTTTACTCTAATTGCATAATTAGACATAATGTACTAATTGCGGTAATGGATGACAGTCAACTAAACTTTAACTTTAAAAACAGGGAGGCGTTGCTGGGGGTGGTGGCGGCAGCTTTGCACCCCTGTGAATTTTCGGAGGGAGTCTCCGGGTGACAGCTCCTAGCAGCTACCTCTCGGGGGCCAAGGGGCCATGGAGCCGCCAGGGCCTCCTTGCCTGTGACCTAGGCCACGTGTCCTCCGCTCCTGAGGGCCCCCCACCCCCCCACCTTAGGATCTGCCCCTTCCCCTCAGCTTCCCTTCCACCCCCCGGCTTTCCCTCCTCGTGGCCATTCACTTGCCAGCACTTCTGCCTGGAGTCCCTTATCCCCTGTCCATCCTCATGTCTGACGGGCTCCCGCCCAGCCTTTCAGACTCTGTTCAGATGGCCTGTCCCCTGAAAAGCCATCTCAGTCTTTTTTTTTTTTTTAAGATTTTATTTATTTATTTTTAGAGAAAGGGGGAGAAAGAGAGGGAGAGAAACATCGACATGCGAGAGGTACATCGATCGGTTGCCTCTTGCGCGCCCCCAGCTGGGGACCTGGCCCTCAACCCAGGCAGGTGCCCTGACTGGGACTCGAACCAGTGACCTTTAGGTCCATAGGCCAGCACTCAACCCACTGAGCCACACCAGCCAGGGCGCCATCCAGTCTTTTCCTTGACCCCCTCCCTCCATATTCTAGGAGGCCGCCCCCACTGCCCAGTGTCCGCTGCATGCCTCTTCCTGCTCCCCCCTCTGCTCTTAGCCATCCAGATGGACATCTGTCCCCTCCAGACAGTGAGTCCCAGGAGGGCAGGGATGAGGCCTGGTCCACCTCTGCTGCCGCAGGCTCCAGAGGGCCCCAAGAAGAGCCTGTGGTGTGAATGTGGGGGGCCCCCGTGGGAACGCGAGGACACGCGGGTGGGTGGGTGGGGAGGAGATGGGGCCACTGATGGGATACTGACCCAGGAAGGCCACATCTCACCTGGTCCTGGAAGCCAGGCCAGGAGCCCTCCTCCCTGTCCCCACACTGCCTTTGTGTCCTCCGCTGTAGCCCGGGCAGGGCCACATTGTCGTGGCCGGGGTAGGCATCCGTGACCCGCTCCAAACAGGAAGTTTATCCCAGCTAATCCCTACTCAATAACGCTAGTCCTTAACGATATAACAACTAGCGTCACAATGTCCAAACCCTGCTCCTGACATGACTGCACATATAGCTGACTGACTCTGGGGCCAGCCCACCACCAGGCGGCGCAGCGTGGCATGGCACATGGGGACCTGCCCCCACTGTGCAACGGCTGTGTGCCCCGAGGACCCCGGGGCCCCTTGCCCCCCTCTAAGCCCCGCACCAGGAAGGTCCGAGAGGGCCACGACCCCTGCACCCCGGGGGCTCTCAGCCACATGGAGCCCAGGGCCCGGTGTGTCCCCAGGGTCGGGGTTTCCATGCACCTGCTGAGGGACAGCCCCCCAGTGCAGCCAGGAGCTGTGCTGCGGGGCTCAAGACAGGTGCAGTGAGGCCAGAGCCCAGGAGTTGCAGCCTGTCCTGGGTCTGCCCCGCGTGTTCTCAGTGGATGGGGTCCCCTGGTGCCCGACGGCTCCATCAATCCCGTGCTCTCCAAGGATGATTAACAGCCATGTCAATACCCTCGATTTTCCCCACAAAGGCATGAGACAGGGGCAGCAGCTGGGCAGGGCTGAGGGCAGGACTGAGCTTTGCCCTGACTAGCTGGGGTCCCTGAACTGATCCCTACCAGTCCCCTGTCACCACGCCTCCCTCCTGGCCCAGCTCAGGGTCCCTGAGCCACCGTGAGCCCCCTGTCTTCCACCCAAGGTTCCCCGATCCCTGGCACAAAGTGTACCGCATTCCAGCAACTGACCCCGTCTCCAGCCCCAGACCCTGTGGCGTCCAGTGCCTGCCCGGCCGAGGGAGGCCCAGCCCACCGTCTCCGGTCCTCTTGCTGCTCCCTCCCTGCCTGCGCGCATGAGGGCTGGACAGTTAGAACCCCAGCAGCTGTTTCTTTTGAGGACAGGGACCAGACAGCGAGTTGTGGCTGGAGGGGCTTAGAGAACAGGAAATCCTCGGGGAGTCAGGTCATGGGGCTCTGCTCCCCCCACCCTGCCTGTGCCCTGCCTGGCACCCTGGGCTGGGGGAGGGGTCCTGGAAGCTGGAGCATCCAGCTGAACCCCCAGCTGAGTCTGGGCCTTTGAGAAGACAGCGAGCAGCAGGGCCCAGCCTGCATCAAATCTTTCTCGTTCCATTTTCTCTCTGATTTAATTTTCCAGAGATTAGGGCCCGTTCACCTTCGCTGCAGCGAGGAGCCTCGCGTGCGCGCCTGTTTTATACTCACAGGGTTGGGTGGTTGGTTAGTTGACCAGGCTGGATCTGCCAGTCTCTTCCCCCACCAACCTGCTCCCTTCCAGAGGGGCCCCTCCCACCTCCCTTGGGCCTCAGGCCTCCAGTGTCACTCCGGTTCTGCCCAGGCCCCTTCCAGACCCCCAGGCCGCCAGCTTGTCCCGCGCGCCCACGATGCCAGAGGCCCTGCCTCCGAGTGTGGGCGTAAATGCTGAGGCCAGGGCTGCACAGGGTGTGACCCAGAGCAAGGGCTGTGGGTCAGGCAGACCCAGTGAAACCCGAGCTCTGCTGCGGGGCAGCCTCTCGGGCCCCCAGTGTCCTGACTGCTCACTGGGTATGATCCGCAGGGTCCCTCTGCGGGGTGGTCGGGTCAGTGAAGTCAGGTAAGTAAAGCGCCTGCCCCGGGGTGGCCAGAGCCGGCGCCCAGGGAACAGGGCGGTTCGATGGCTCCATGGTCCCCGTTTCCCCCGCCTTGCCTTCCTCTTCCTCTCCCCCCACCTTCCTCCTCTGCCTGGGCACGTTGGGTGCTGACTTGGGTCCAGGCCCCACTGCTGCTGGCTTTCGGGGACTTTGCCAAATGCCCTTTCAGTGTGACGGGGACACAAAAGGTGGTGGTGGCTGCCCCGGTGTCCCAGGCACCCCTCTCCCAGTCAGGGCAGCTGAAGGCTGCGGGCCAGGCTGGCTTCCTCTGCCCCTGGGAGCGTCCAGGCCTCCTCTCCAGGGTCACCATCCCTCCGGGTGTCCTGCAGGCTCGCCCCCTCTTTATGTGAAGCCACCCAGGGAAGCAGGAGGCTGGGCTGACGGTCTGGGGCCCGTGAGGGGGCCTTGGCCCCCACGGACCCTGGAAATCCTAGGCCAAGAGGCTGGCCAGACATGGGGCTTAACAAAGTTACTAGAGTTGAAGAGGGTGGGGCTGGGGCCAGCGCTGGGGGGGGCGGTAAGTAAAGAAGCGCAGGGGGAGACGGGGGGGCAGGTGTTGGTAGCTGGTGGGGGTGGTGGGAGGAGGACGCCTCTGCGACCGGTGGCCGTGGGGACGTGATAGGGGATGGGGGGCAGGGGCTCCCCGGGACGAGAAGGTGCAGACTGCCCCCTGAATTGTCCCTCCGGGCCTCAGCCAGCCCTGCTGTCCCTGTCCTCAGCTCCTGTGCCACCGTGTCTTCTGCCCTCCCCATGTGCCCACTGGTTCGAGCCCGTCTGTCCCCTCGTCTGCTGCCCTGTCCCCTGCTCCTCCTCATCGCCTCTGTGGGATGACGTCTCTTCCTCCCCAGCACGGCTGGTGCGAGCTACACTGACCTGTAGCCCTCCGGCCCCCGCCTCTGTCCTTGGTCCAGCTGCCTGTGCAGAGGCGGGGGCACCGCAGGCTGCGCTGCCGTGGGCGATGCGGGCTTCTCCACTCAGCCCGCCGGGCCAAGGACACCAGCCGGCGTGCAGGCCCTGCTGAGGCCCTGCACCCAGTGCACCCGGCCTGTCTCTTCCTTCTGCGCGGCCCAGGGACCAGGGCTTGCCGCTGGAGCTCAGGGAGAGCCGGCCGCGGCAGTGCTCTGGAGCTGCCCTGGCTCCTCCGGGCTTCCTGCTGGGCCTGCAGGTGGGAAGCGCCGCCCGGGCGGTGTGAATGGAGAGATGACCCATCTCCCAGGGGGGACCATCTGCCGGACTGTGTCTCTCAGATCTCCCTGGGACACAGGGCTCAGCTCAGGCCCACCCCAGCGGATGGGCGACCGGGACGGGTCCAGGGGAACGTAAAAGACAGGGTGAGGCACCTGCGATAGAAGGAAGAGGGGCTGCTGCACCCGAGAGGCCCGTTGGGACTGGGGGACAGACTTGGCTGGTAGCCGGACCACCCCTGCAGTTGTAGAATTCGGTCCTTGTCTCCCCAGAAACCCCTGGCTCATCTCCCCACCTTTACTCCAGGGAGAGTTTAAACAGGCAGGGAAAGGCGAAGGGAAGAGGGGCGGCCCGAGCAGAGGATTAGCCATCAGACTCAGCGGAGGCTGGGGTCCAGGGCCTGGGGGCGCATGCCAAGGCGCATGGGCCAGCAGCAGGTGTCACAGTGGGCCCTTGGGTGGAAGTGGGACAAGAAGAAAGAATGGCAGATGCAGCCCAGTTTCGAAGGGGAAGCAGAGATGCAGGGAAAATGGAGGAGTCAGACCTAGGTCTCGCTGACCCCAGAGCTCTGCTCTTGAGCATAGAATCGGGCATGTGCATTTGCCGGGGGTCTGCTGCACACAGGCCCAGGGCCTGGGAAGAGAGGGAGGGAAGGTGGCTGGGACTGTGCCCTCCCAGGGGCGTCCCTGTGTCTCGGTTCCCCTGCTGTCCCCTCCAGGACCCAGGCTGAGGTGACAGGGAGACAAGAGCAGGATGGCTCAGCAGGGACTGCCCAGGGAGACCAGGGAGGCGAGTTGAGGCTGGAGGTGGCAGACCCCAGAAGACTGAGGCCCTCTGCCCAGGGGTGGACGCCGATGGCTTCGGATCCTAAGGCTGCAGGTCCAGCAGGGATAGAGTGGAGGCAGGAAGGGCGCTGGGATGCCTTCTGCAGAATTCTGGTGCCACTAACAATGGCAGCAGTGACTGCAGTGTCAGCTCCGTGCAGCCCTCGTTGGCCTGTGAGGTGGGCGGGACTGTCCTCTCATTTAGTAGATTGAACAGAGGGTCAGAGGTGAGGTGGCTCCTGGCAGGTTCCCTGCTTTCAAGCCCTCGTGCCACCTGTTAGGGCCCCGGGGGTGACTGTGCCACCTGGAGACCTACTACTCCCTTGGCGGTCCCTGAGCCCTAGCCCAGTCACCATGCCAGGCTACAAGGGACACCCTGGACCTGTCTGAGGGGCACTCTGGGCTCCCTGAGCAGAGTCGTCAGCAGGCCACGTGGTCCGGCCTCAGGCTTGGGGCTGCCGCTGCCGCGGACAGCCTCTGGCAGGGGCACCTGGGAATGACCTTGACAGGGGCATCAGGTATGGGAACTTCTTCCCATGCCCTGAGCAGCCAGGCGGCTGCGCCCCCTGCTGGCACAAGTGGGCAGCAAAGGGTGTCTTCTCAATGTCCTGAAACCTGGGCAAGGATGGGGGCCCAGCTTTGCCCCTCAAAGGCATGTGTCCTTGATTTGCCCTCGCGTATTTCTTAACAGGGGGCACTGGGCTCCAGACTCTGAGTCTCCCTTGACCTCTGTCTCCCTGTGGGGACCTCTGAGCACCTCGGGAACAGCCTGGCCTGGCGTCCACGTGGGGCCTCCATCACACCTGGCCGTGCGTCCAAGCCTCGCAGCTCGTCCTCGGCTTGCCACTGCTCTGTGGGAAGGAGCAACTTCACCACAAATTATTTTGTTCTAAGAGAAGGACAAAAAGAAAAGAGAAGCCAGGAGGGATGGGGGCGGGAGGAGGAGATTGCCTGAGCCAGCTTTGTGCAGAGCTTTAACCCTCGGACTGCCAGGCTCTGGGTGGGCAGGGGCTCGCTCCGGAGGCGCCGGGTCCCCCACCCCCTCGCCCGGCAGATGCCCCAGGCCTTATCTCCCCTCGTCTCCCTGTCACTCCACCGACCTTATCGCTCTCGCCTGTCTGTCCCTCGTCAGCTGCCTCTCCCACCTCCTTATCTCCTCATCACCTCCTTGCTCTGTGTCTTTCCTGTCCCTCCCCTTCTGCACAGCCTGGTGGCAGGTGCTCAGTCACGGCGTCACGGCCCCCCTGGGGTCACCCGTACCGACACACGGACCCTGTCTGGCTCAGACACACGCCAGGGTGTACAGTGCATGCGCACACTCCCCCAAGACCCCAGCCACGAACAAAAGCGCCCACAGAGCTGCTTCCATGACTCACGTGCGAGCTCCTAGGCTTTGCTCGTCTGGAGACCCTAACACCCCCCACCCCCAACGCAGGCACGGGCACAGACGGGCCTGCTGAGCCGCGACACGCACGCACGCACAGACGCAGACTGTCCGAGTCACTCCCCCACTTGCGTGGTACACAAGCCCTCCCCCAGGGCGGAGGGAGGGGCAGGCTTGTTCTCCGTGTACTGCTTCTTCCCTGGTCCCTGCCCCCTTGTTCTGTGCCCTGAATGATAGGGGGTCCCCTGGGGGCCCAGAGCGCCCACTAAAGTTTCTGCAAATGCCCTGGGGCAGTGCCAGCAGAAAGGGGGTGTGGATGCCCGAGCCTGCGTGGAGGGGTGGCTGCGTGTGTGACGTGTGTGAGCGTGTGTGGGCGTGTGCACGCGTGTGAGCATGGGAGCATCTTCGCGTTGGTGTGTGGTGTGCGATGTGTGCTCGTTGGCCCCATCTGCCGCCACGCCCCGCACCCTGTCCAGGCCGCCTCGCCCTCTGCTGCCCTCAGCCCCTCTGAGCTAGGCGGGGGGCTGCTGCTGATGGCCCCGGAGGAGGCAGCCCGAGCCCCAGAGAAGGCAGCGGCGGCCCCATCCGGCCAGCCTCAGCCTCCGCCAGCTATGGGGCCGCCGCCCAGGTCCTTCCTGCCGGTCCATGGGAGCACGGGCCCCACGCCCAGACCTGGGTGCTCCGTCTCAGCGACCAGGGACAAGGTGGGGCGGGGCGGGGGCGGGGCGGGGGCAGGGCAGGATGCTGGCGTGCACAGAGGACGGGCGGGGGCCGTGGCGTGGGAGTGTGTAACCGGCTGGCCTCACCCCAGCTCTGCTTCCTTCCAGATCTATAAGGACAACCGGAACCTGTTCGAGGTGCAGGAGAACGAGCCTCAGAAGTTGGTGGAGAAGGTGGCCGGGGACATCGAGAGCCTGCTGGACAGGAAGGTGCAGGCCCTGAAGGTAGGTGCACGTGTAGGGAGGGAGGCAGGACCTGGCAGGGTGGCCCTGCCCTGGGAGGGGCATGTCCTGACCTGCCGAGGACACGCAGCCCTCCCGGCCCTCAAATTCGGGCTGGGCCATTACTGGCCGGGCTGGGCCCGCCAGACTGGGGCAGCCCAGCACGGAACAGCAGGGAGGCTTTCTCTGGAGTAGGCTGCTGAGGGGTGGCCTGGGGTCTTGGGGACCCCATGTGGGTATGATGGTGGGGCCCAGGCAGGGTCCACCCCTCCCCCGATTGGGCCTGGGGCCCTCCCATCCCTCTGCTCTGTGAACGTGCCCTGGGCGAGCACCTGGCGGGGACAGCGACCTGCCAGTGGCTGGGAGGCCAGGCTGCTGGCTGCGATGGGGAGGGAGTGAGAGGGGCCTTAAAAGCCCCGCAGAGAGAGCTGTGGCCACATGATGCCAGAGGCCGGAGCCTCTGCTCTGCCCACAACCTCGAATGTTCCTCTGCCTCCCTCCGGTCCTCAGTCGCCCCCTCTAAACTCTGGGAGGTTGCACCTGTCAGCTCCCAGGCATGGCGGCTGCGAGAGGCGCGGGAACTCGCTGGGCCGCCCTGGCTGGCTGCGCAGCGCTGGCCACCCCGGCTGCTGTGCCCACCCCAGGGACAGCAGCGGGGCGGGGCTCGCGGAGCCGCAGAGAGCGTCGGGCAGGTTATGCAGTCAATGGCGGGGGAGGCTCCGAGCGGCCCCCGGATCAGGAGCACAGCTAACTGCGGCTGCCCCTGCCTGTGTCAGAGAGAGGAGTCCAGTAAAAGCAGGGCAGTGCTGGCACCGGGGACGACGGGCACGAACCGAACATTGTACCACATGAAAGAAGCCAGTCACCAAAGCCCATCTACCGTGTGACTGTCCCGTTTCTGTGAAGTGTCCAGACCAGGCAAATCTGTAGACACGAGAGCACACCAGTGGTTGCCCAGGGCCGGCAGGGTGAGCGTGGGGGCACATAGGAGTGTCTGCTCGTGGGAGCAGGGTTTCTTTTTGGGGCGATGAAAATATTCTAAGGTAGAGGGTGGTCAATGGTTGCACAATTGTGAATATGCAAAAAACCACTTGTATCCTTTATGTGGGTGAATGTTATGGTTGTGTGAATTGTATCTCAATACAGCTATTTTAAAAATACAGAGGAGCGAGCCCCCATGGGGGCCAGGTTCCTGGCAGGGTCAGGTCAGGGCAGCTGCCCTGCCCAAACCCCCGCCACATCCAGGCCCCAGGAGGACCCCTTGCCCCGGAGGCTGGGCCCCGCTGTCCACCCAGGACCCCCTGTCTGCCCTATGTGACCTGGGATCATGGAGTAGGGAGAGGCTGTCCTCCTGAGGCTAGACCCCCCGCAACTGTGGACCCAGAGCGGAGCCCAGCCCAGCCCAGCCTGACCGCCAGGATCTCCTGGTTCCAGGTCAGACAACTGGGGCAGTGACCTGCCGTGGGGAGGAGGCAGAGCCCGGCTTTCCGCCGGCACCGCAGTCCCCGTGGGGCCCGCACCGTCCCCCCCCATCCTGGGAAACACCTGCTCGCCACCCCAGCCAGCACGTCATGTCCCACTTCCTTGTCTGTCCTGGACCAGACACTCCCCCAGCCTTCTTCTCCTGTCTCCCCCTGTCCTCTCACCCCAGAGCCCCATTTGCCCCCCTGCTGCCTCGCTTTGCTGCCCTACTGCCCAACCCACAGAGTGTGGGCCACCGGCCCTGAACGTGTGTCAAAACCAGCCAATTTGGGGAGGAGCCGCCATCGGGCCTGAAGGCCGGCCACTCTCCCTGGCTCTGGCACCAGTCACCTCAGCGGGAGAGGGGCTGAGTGGCGGCAGCGGCAATGCCTGACCAACACGCCCTCTCGGAGTGTGGCAGAGCTGCAGTCCCTCTGCAGGCTCCTGTCCCCAGTCCCAGAGGAACAATCCACCCTGAGCGTGGGGCAGGGGGAGGCCAAGGTCTGGGGTCCTGCTCCCAACCCTGTCCCTGCGCCGTATGCCGGACCCCGGCCCGAGAGGCAGGGCAGGGTCAGCCCCCGTCCCACGACCTCTGCAGCCCAGCCTGGCACCACGTACAAATTATTCCCAGTGGAAGAATGATGGAAAAAGACAGTCCCTGCCTTGGACACTCCCCACGTGTGATACGGCGTTGTCACGGCAGCCCCGGGAGGGGGGCCACTTCACAGAGGGGGCACTGAGACTCCGAGGTGCCGTGCATCAGGCCAGAGTGGGGCAGAGCGGGGACTGGAATCCAGGTCCCCCAGCTCCTCACCTCAAGGAGGTGAGCGCCGAGTCCACAGCCCTGCCTTACCAGCTGTCTCCTGGCCAGTGAGCCCCCGCTGCAGCACCCCGCTCCACCCACGTCCCCAGAGGAGGGGGACGACTGTCCTCTTCCCTCCTTGGCCTTAATCATTCAGGATGAGTTTTGGTCATAATTACTTTTTAAATTTGCTTTTAATCAAGGTCCGGCCCTTTTCTCCTCTCCCACATTTGTTTGCAGCCTGAGCGCCTATGGAAGGCAGGATGTTAGGGTCTGGGCCCCCTCCTCCACTGCATTGTCCCTCTCTTCCTGGACCCCATCCATAATCCTGTTCAAATCCTCTTGCTCTGGTCTGGAATTGTCGTTTGGTCTTGCAAAGAGGGGACTGAGCAACACAGGGCAGGAGGTCGTTGCCTCGTCTAATCAGGGACAGTCAGATGTTTGTGACAAGCTTCTCTGAGCTGCACGGGGTGGTTTATGGGCCAAGAGTCCGGCAGGAACAGGCCAGGTCCAGGGCTTTGGAGCACAGGCAACCAGCAGCCCTGCGTCTGGGACATCTGCCTGCGCCTTAGCTTCAGAGACGTGGAAGGGACGTCTCCCAGAACGTTTGCCACCAGGAGAAGGGTTTTGAGCCAGAGCCCACGCTGCTGAGTCTCAGGCAGGGGAGGGAAGTGCGTGCTTCTTATGGCAGATTGGAGGCAGAGTTGGACCCAAATCAGGACTCCTGTCCCCCCAGCTGAGCCCTGGCCACCCAGCGCCTATTTCAGAAAGGTCATCGCTTCGTGGTTGCAGTCCTTCGTCCGTTCACTGGTGGCCTGCGGTGCACAGGCTGGCGCTGAGGCGCCCTCATGGAGCTCTCGTTCCAGTCCCACCCCTGGCCTCAGTTTCTCCCTCTGTAAAATGGGGGCCTCAGACCATGCCACCCCATGCCTCTGGTGTCACGGCTCTGTGAGCCATTGTTTGTTTAAGGCCACCGTGAAAGCCGTGTCCCTGGTGGTCCTGCCACCTTCGGCAGCATCCCTGGCTCCCCTGCTGTGTGGACCGGATGGGAGGAGAGGCCGTAGGAGGGAGGAAGCCCTGCCTCGGACAAGGTGAGGAGTGACCCCACTCCGGGGCACTCCAGCCTCCTCTCAAGGACAAGGCCAAGGGCCCTGTGGCTCAGCGGGCCTGAGCACGGGAAGCCCAGGGCCAGAGCAGCCCATGCACGTCCCCCGGACACTGCCCTCCTCTGTGCTCCCATCCGTGGCCAGATGGCACTTGTTCTCCACAGGGAGATGGGGTTCTGGCCACTTCTGGCGGGGGCTTGCTCTGTGATGACCTAATGACCTTGGGCAAGTCCCTGCCACCGCAGTTTCTTCCTTGGTCCGTGGAGACAAGACGTGAGCGCCCCTCCGTGCAAGGCCCAGACGGGTGAGCCGGCGGGGGAGGCGCCACTGTGGCCCTGGTGCAGGGGGCACTGGTGGGCAGTGTGCTTGCCCCCAGTGGTCTCTCTGGGGAGCGAGCATCATTTAAAGAGTAAAATTAAAAACCCTTCTGCACACGGCCGCCCTGCTTTTGCCGCTAATGGCCACTTAACCCAATTAAACTGATGCATTGTTGGCAGCGTGACCGGGTCTGTTCAGGAACTGGGCTCTCGGCTGGGTGTGCGGAGGGGCGGAGTGTGCGGGGGGCGGGCGGAGCCCTGGGCGGGAGGGCGGGTGGCCTGCCTGCCTCCCCCTCGCGCGTGCTCTGTCCTGGCCTCTGAGACACAGGTGTCTCAGCGTCAGTGCAGCTGACGTCCTGAGCAGGTCATCCTGGGCTGTGGGGGCCGCTCCAGGCCCTGCGGGAGGCAAGCGGCATCCCAGTAGGTGCCGTTTGTGGGCCACTCCCCCGGTTTTAACCACCAAAGGCGCCTCCAAATATTGCCAGATGGCCCCTGGGGGCAAGGCCCCCCCGGTTGAGAGCCACTGGTCTAATAGGACGGAGAGAGGCAGCTGGTGAATGGAAGTCCCACGAGCAGAGGGACGGAGCGAGCTGACGGAACGGCGCGGCCCTGGCAGGAGCGAGGTCCCTTGGGCTCAGGGGGCAGTAGTGAGTGTAGGGCTGCCTGCAGAGAGCAGCAAGGACCTGGGGGGCAAGTTCCGCCTTGAGGCCAGCTCAGAATGGCCCACTGATGCACACACTGATGGGGGTCGGACCCGCAGATGGCCGGGGAGGGCGCCGTGGTGTCGCCCACTGCAGGGCTTGGCCCAGCCTAGGCGCCCTGCGACGCTGGTAGAGCGGGGGCGGAGGCTGCGGCTCTGGGTGCTCGCTCTAAAAACAGCCACAGTGGACAGACAGGCAGGGCCTCCCACAGCATCAGCTGCCTCCACCCGCCCTCCTCTGCGCAATTAAAAGGTGTGTATGGGGGGCCAGCGGCGGCTCCTGCCTCCCGCCATTACGAACATTAACAGATCTTGACCCTTCCACTTTCCTGCTCTTGAAAGGAGGCGCAGACACGTGGAGCCAATTAGGTGCTTGTGTGGGCGCCCAGGCCCCACACAGCCTTTTCTCCCTGATTGCGGCGTTTATGGCTGATTATTCTCCCCTCACCCAAACAAGGCTGCTGCTTCCTGGCAAGGTGCCACTGTCACCCAGAGTTGCCGACTGGGGCCCCCAGCGTTGGGAGGGGCGGGCGCTGAATTTGTGAATGGGCATCCGTTGAGGGCCTACGGTGCAGGAGCACCTGGGACCTCTGCTTACAGAGAGGCCAGCAAGTAAACCGGGGAGGGACCTGGGGGTGCTGAGCACTCAGGAGAGACCAGGCAGCGTGTGCCCAGAGGGGTCAGCAGGGTCAGTGGCGGCTGCTTGGAGGAGGTGGCCTGCATGTGCACAGGAAGAGAGGGGAACTGCTGGCCACGTCCCATACACCGGGGTCCTGGGAATCAGTGCAAACCTTGGGCAGATATGCTGCTCCCAGCAACTGGGGACATGAGTGTGGGGACAGCCTCCCCAGGTGGCGAGAGCCCAGAGAGCCCTTGAAGGCCTCCAAGCTGCGCGGGCAGGGCAGGGAGATGGCCTCCCTGGGAAGGAAGGGGAGGCAGTGCAGGTGGGCTGTTGAGAGGGAGGCTGTGGGGCGTGGCTAGGGCGTGGGGGTGGGGCTGAAGGATCCTCAGGAAAAACACATCATTCCCCCCTCTCCGCCCACCTGCCCACCTGCCCACCTGCCCAAGCCAGCGGTGGTCAGATGAGGGCCTGGCTCTGCCGGTCGGGCCTCCGGGAAGGCTGAGCTGTGGGTGTGGGCCCGGCTGCTCGCGCCCCTGTGATTGCCCCTGGGGGGAAGGGGTCTCTCTTGGCTCCTCCTCCAAGGTGCAGGGGCCTTAGGAGGGGTCAGAGGAGCTTTGCTGGTTCTTCAGCTTCCACTGGCCACAGGAAGGGTCCAGGGGCCTGGGGCGCGATGTTGCCAAGGCCCACAGAGCCTGGTCAGCCTCACAGTGAGCCACTCACTGCCGAGTGCTCCCCTTTGGCCGGAGGTCAGAGGGAAGGGCTGAATGCGGCCACGTGCCAGGCCGGGAAGCTCGGCACCCTGCTTGCCGTGACCAGCATCGCCCACCTCCTGGGGGGACACCAGGCACCTCCAGGGAGGTGCATTGTTGGCAGCGTGACCGGGCCCGGGTCTTGCCCCAAGAGCGGGTGTCGAAGCCTCTCCTGCCCGATGATTCTGCTCATGATGCCAGGCGCATCCCCTGGGAGTGCCGAGCACCGGTCAGCCTCCAGCAGACCTCTTTGCACCCCTGGCCTGGCCCTGGGCGTGGATCCCCCTCCGCTCACTGGGAGGCAACATTCCCATTTCACACACAAGGAAACAGAGGCTCCAAGGCGACGCCAGCCCCCGCCCCTGCCTGGCTGAGACGGGGCCACAGTTCCCCTGGCTCACCTGGGAGGGTGCCTGCCCCTCCCAGAACTCCCAGGGGTCAGGAGGCAGCACCCCGGGCTGGCTGGCGCGAAGCAGCGGCCAGGGTGGTGGTCTGCCAGGAGAGGGCGGAGCCCGAGCGAGGGCCTGGGGCGGGACCTCCACTGGGGGACACTGGGGACAGCTGGAGACGGTGACTGGGTTGAAGAGACTACAAAGGCAAGCTGGGAGCCATGGCCTCAGTTCCCTATTTTATACCCCTGCGCCCCGCCCTCCACAGGCGGGGGAATCTAGGGCGTGGGGGTGGGGTCCGCCAAATGGAGAAGCCAAGCGAGCGCTGGGGCCTGAGGAGACACAGTGGACCCCAGTCCCCAGAGAAGCCTGCACGGAGGGAGGACCCTCTGCTGCTTGTGTTTGCTTCCTGGCCCGCCCAGCCAGGAGTGGGGTGGGAGGGGGCGGGGCAGATACTAGGAGGCAAGTAAAAGGGCCTTCAGGTGCCAGAGGGACAAACCAGTCTAATTTAGGATCAGAGAAGGGAGACATCTAATTGAATTTTAATAGCATGTGGCCCTTTGTTCTGAAATCCTCGTGCATGTGGGCTGGGGGAGGGTGGGGTGTGTATGAGGCAGGGCAAGCCAGTGGCCTGGCTAGTCCCTGTCCTCTAGGACGCCAGACTTGGAGGAGACAGACAATAAGCCAGGGGGTCCCGCTGTGCAGAACAGGTGCCATGGGAGGGGCGAGTCTAAGAAGACAGCTTGGAGGAGGTGATGTCGGAGCTCGCCTTGGGAGGCGGGGGAATTTCCGGAGGTGGAGAAGGGAAGAAGGCAGGCACCAAGCCCGGACCCAGGGCGAGCGTGGGCAGAAGCGGCTGGGGTGCTGCAGGCCCTGCAGGGGCCCCGGCAGGCGCGGCCCGCACGCGGGTGCTTCCACCGGGCGGGAGAGCGGTGGCGAGGAGACAAAGGCCTGAGTTTGGAGTTCTCGGGTGGTCACGGCCCGTCTACAAGCCTGGCCCCTTTGCAGCGCAGGCGGCCCCCGGGAGCAGCCGGTCCCCTCTCTCACCCCGCCTTAAAATACACAGCCAACGTTGCCTCCGCTGTAGCAACGTGCCCTGGGCGGGGTGGAGGGGGGGATGAGCCCAGGGGTGTGGCGGGAGGGCACCGCGCCATATCCCCAGCCCAGGGTGGCGAGGACACAGCCCCGTGGGTCCCTCAGCAGTCTCTCCCGTCCCACACCTGATGGCTGGCCGGCCCTACGCACCACCTAACCCCCGACAGGGCCCCGAGTTGTGCCTGGAGAGGCCTGTTGGCCCTGGCTCGTCATGTGATAATGGGACACCAGGCGCCTCAGGTGCCCTTTCCTTCCTTCAGTCTCTGCCTCCTAAGCCCTGAGCACCTGGCGTGTGTAGGCCCTGTACGGGGTTCCCGGGTTCAGGGAGAGCGGGAACAGATGCGTGGGACCCCTCCCTCGAGGTCTGCGCTCTGTTCAAGGTGACAGCGATGGGACCCATGCCACAAGGCGTGGAGCCAGGCTGGGAAGCCCATGGACGTCCACCAGCCTGGGGCGGGGGGCAGGTTGGAGATTTTTCCGGGCAGAGGAGAGGAAGTGAGGGACAGGACCTGAGGCAGAGGGCGCAGCGGAGGCCAGAGGCAGAGGGCACGGGCGTCAGCCTACGTGTCTACGCGCCACACACGGAAGGAGGGTCTCAGAACAGCAAGCACAGCCTCGCAGATCTGCCATCCGAGTTTGTGCCCGGGCCTTGGAGACACCATGATGCTAATGGGGCATCACCTGGGATGGGCCGCAGAGGCAGGGCCGCCCCGTGCCCTCAGGGTCCCACCCCGCACGTGGACCGCGCCCTGGCTGCAGGGCCTCGCGCCAACCCGCCCTGCTTTGGATACCTTGCTGAGAGCCTGTCCCCAGCTCCCACCCCCGTGGGCCGTGCTGTCGAGGCTGCCGATGCCTCCGCCTCCTGGCACAGACTCCAGGGACTTGTTTAGGAGGCCGGTCACGGCCGCGGACCCTTTGTTCCGGCCTCCCTGTGTTTGCCCACTCTGTGCCTTGGCGATGGGGAATCGCGGCGTGTTTGCTGTGTCAACACCAGCTGGGACCCAGCTACTGAGATAGCTGAGGGTGGGTGTGAGGCCCCCTCCGTCAGCCGCCTGGGGTCCAGCGCCCCCCTGGGCAGGTGGAGTGGGCAGGCAAGGGGGCAGCTCCCAACCTGGGACCCAGCCGTTCACCCTTACGACTGCCAGGCCTGGGCCAGGCAGGGATCTGGGACCAGCAAGGGCAGCCGCAGGCAGGAGTAAGACTCAGAAGGGACCAGCACAGTCCCCACTGGGCATGGCTCCAGGAGCTGCCTGGCAGAAGTGGCCTTCGAGCCTTCGAAGGCTAAGTTTGGGGCTCCCCCACCCCCTGGACACATCCCTCCGACTCCGCAGTCCCATCCCCTGCCCTCTCCTCCACTGGTTTCTCAGTTGTCAGGCCCGGCAGTCGGGGAGAGGCCTGAGCGGCCAGGCAGATGGACCGGTGAGCAGACAGGCAGCGGGACGGGGTCCGGGCACTGGGTGCCAGGGCGTCCTGAGCCAGGGCGGCTGACAGCCACGTGTGAGCTGCGCAGGCGTGGACCAGAGCGTGGGGGGGCCGCCACCCTGGGGAGGGCACCGATGGGCAGCTCTGGGCTGGTGGCCGGGACTGAGGAATGGCTGCCAGAGACAGGCAGGCGCACAGAGTCCCAGAAAGGGAGGGCGGTCTGCCCTGAGCCCAGAGTGGACCCAGGGCCCCGCCTTTAGCTAAGGCTGTTCCACCACTTGGGGGGACCAGGGCAGGTGGCCACATGGCAGAGCTGGGCCTCTAAATCCCATTTACTTCTGGAATGAGATCCCCGCTCACTTCAGCAGTAGGTTTTCCAGAAATGAGCCTTTAAGGGTGACCTGCCTGGGAGGCAGACGCCTCAGGGTGTGGACCGGGCCCTGGCTGGGAGGCAGGAGGCCAGGCGCAGTCCCGCTCCAGCACCCAGGCGTCAGCTGCGCGGCCTCGCCTGGTGCTTCCGTTCAGCCAAGTCTCCGCGTTCCTGTCCGTAAAGTGAGGCAGTGAGGGTTCACCTGGCAGGATGGCCGAGAGGATTGTGGGAGCTGAGTTGTGACCCAATCACTGGCACGTGTGTGCCATGTGATCCTAGCTGTTACAAGGATGGGGCTCAGGCCACAAGGGAGGTCCCTGTCACTTGACCTCACGGGATTTCATGGGGAAGCATCCCAGTACGCCGGAAGCACTAAGTCCGAGGTGGGAGGGACCGGGGTGCCTCTCAGCGGGCAGGGAAGGGCATTCCAAGAGAGGGAAGGGTGCGGGGGAGCCCGGGAGGGAGGTGAGGGGTGGAGCGTCAGCAGAGTCCAGCGTGGCTGCCCAGTGAGAGGAAGGGAGCAGGGCTGGACCCTCCAATTCTGGATTGGCATGTGGGGCTGTACTCCAGCCCAGGGGAAGCGAGTGGTCCGAGCGGAGGCTACGGTGGTTGTCTGGAGGGGCGGAGGCCGGCCCCAGGGCTGGGTTCGCTGCGGCAGCAGGCTGAGGGAGGGAGGGTCCTGGACAGCTCCTGGTGCTGAGCAGGAGGGCCAGTGAAGGTGGCACGTATGGGGACGGGGTCGTGGACAGCAGCGGGCTGTGGAGTGAGAAGGCTGAACCTCTGGGAAACAAGAAGGGTTGTCAGCAAGTGGGCAGCGCCTCCCGCCTTCCTCAGCAGGCAGGAGCCGGGGAGCTGGGGGTGCAGCAGCGTGGCCTTCTGCCTGGACCCACTTGCATCCCAGCGCCCCTGTGCAGGTTGGCCACTGGTTCCGCCTTCCTGCCCAGAGCTCAGAGGGGCTCGAAGCTCCTTGAGCGTGTATCTTAGACCCTCGACTCCAGGCGCTGGGGGCCTCAGGGCCCGCTAGGGACTGGCCGTTAGACTGCTGGACTTTGGGGTCCAAGGGCGCCTTCCTGTGCACCTGCAGCGCTAGGGGCCGGAGAGCTGAGGAGTGAGGCACCAGGAAGTGGGAAGCAGTGCCCACGGCTGATGCGCCCGACACCCTGTCAGCTGGGAGGGGCCTGTCCCCAGGGCCAGCAGATAGTAACAGTCACTTAAGCAGAGAAAATGGACCTCTCCGCACTCAGCCCGGGGACAGTGGTGACAGCCCAGTTAATACCGTGGCCACAGCTCCACTGCCCTCTGTCTCCTGTGTTCAGGTGCAGGACCCCTGTCAAAGGCCCCAGCCCAACCCCAAGACACAGCTCATGGGGGCTGGGAGGTGCATGCAGGAGAGGAGCACGTGAGAGCGCAGGGGTTCTGGCCTCTCCTGGGCGCACGGGCGCGTGTCCCCGCGTACACGCACATGCTGCTCCTTCCCTGAGGTGTCCGCCCCGCGCGGCCCAGGCAGAAGCGCCGGGCTCCCCGGCACTCAGTGACGACACCGGCCTCTCCCCGCCTGCCCAAGTGCCTGCCGAGACCTCCTTTCATCAAATCCTCTCCTGCTAATCTCATCTCCCTGTGTGACTGCCATGTAATTAGCTCATTTTGCAAAATGCTGCATCTGTCATATTCTCCCCCGGTTTTTTCCTTTTCCCAGGTAAAGGTAGGAGGGGATGGAGTGGAGGAAGGTTTCAGCGCTTGAGGCCACCTCGTGGGTCAGCTGCGGCCCCACCCCCTGCACATGGGTCTCCCCAGCTGCACCCACACGTGCGTGTCCCAGACCCAGAGTCTCCTGAGCAGGCGGAGGGCAGTGGGCAGGGCCCGAGGGTGTCAGGAGGAAGGGGCGGTGCCTACCTGACAGGGCCCCGCCCCAGGAGCACCTCTGCACCCCTGGGGATACCCTGGGACTCCTCGGGCCCGAGCTGGGCTCAGACAAGTGAGCTACTAAGTGGCACGGGCCCTGTGGGCACGTGATGGTGAGCAGGCTGGGGGTGAGGGGGCAGGGCATTGCATGGCCCCTGCCCAGCACAGGTGGCCGAGCGCGATAGGCTGAGCCTGCGGCCAGGTGTGCAGCAAACTCTTGGTTAACCGGAACCCCAGTGACGTTCATTGTCATGTATCTGCTCACTTCTACCCTTTGGGCAGGTCCCACAGTGGGTGGCTGCCCCAAGCAACCGCGCCCTCGCACCCACCTACCCCAAACAGGGCCTGGTGGGGACAGCAGTAAGGTGGGGACGGCGGACTGTGGACAGGGCACATGTGGAGCCCCCTAGTGGGTCACATTTGGCCTTGGCCCTGACAGAGCCCCGCCCACGCTCCGCCAGGGGGCTCCAGGCCTCATCCTCCTCCCTGGGAGCAGGAGGTGGGGCCAGGGCGAGGGAGCAGCGAGGGAGCCACGCGGCTGAGCACCCTGCCCCCACCTCCCCTCGCGTTCCCCAGAAGGGAACCCGGAGGCCTCCAGGCCTCCTCCGCACAGAGCGCCCTCAGAGGCTCCGACCCGCCGCAGCAGCCGTGGACACGGGTGGCTGGGAGGACTGGGCTCGGAGCCTTCAGCCGGCACACCCTACTTTCCTCCCCGCCCCCCACTGTCTCCCCACCTCCTCTTGCTTCAACTCCCTTGGGTTGTGAATTCTCTTAAACTTTTAATTAAAAACATTCTCCTTTCTCCCACTAAGGTTTGCTTCCCTGTGATTTTCCTCTTAGGAGGTGAGACGGGAGGAAGGGGAGCGGCAGGCGAGGAGTGGAGGTCAGGACTTCCACGGGGCCGCAGGGGAACAGGGCCTGGCCGCCGCTGGCCTGTGTCACCCTCCCCGGCTTCGCGGCTCTGCGGGGGGAGGAGGCACGTCTGAGGGCCCAGCCGTGGGTGTCTGCCAGGTCTGAGGAATGGCGCCAGCGCCCACGGGCCCTGCGTGCAGCCCGACCGTGTCCCGCAGATCCCTCGCGAAGACCCCCGCACGAGCCCATTTTCCCTGGCAGAAAGGGCCCGGCGTCCTGTGAGAGTGCTGATCTCGGCTCCCGAAGCCTCGGGGTCTCCAGGCGGGGCGGGGCCCCTCAGGGTTCCTCGTCCACTGAGATGCAGCCCGGGTTGTGTCACGGGCCTCGAGGTCACCGGCTGGGCCGCCGGTGCCTCACAGGCAGAATTCCCAGTTAGCTCAGGGGTACAAGATCGGGTCCTGGCTCATGAGATCAGGGTCCCAGGGATGCTGGGGACCCAGGCCCCGATGTTAGGGAACCAGAGCAGCTTCTCTAATTGTGGGACTGGTTCCCCACCCCCTGGCCGCGGCCCATTTGCCAACCCCTGATGCTGGAGGGGGCTGCTGCCCTGCCCCCAGGTCCCCATTTCAGACCTGGGGCCCACTCCGTACTGGGACATTCCTCCTTGTGTCAGGTCACAGTCCCTCTTGCTGAGGCATTTCCTTGGCTCCGCCTCCGGCTTAGACTTCCTTGCCCGTTAGCCCTCCCTGGCCCAGGAGACAGGGACTGAGTCACCACCTCCCGCGCTCCTCTGCAGGCTGGGTCCCTCCATCTCAGGGCCCCCAGGCCCAGCCTGGGGAGTCCCCACAACTGCAGGCTCATCCAGGCATACGCCCCATGTGCCCCCCAAGGTGCTCTCACGATGGGATGCACCCCTCCACCCCAGGAGCCAGGGCCCCTCCCAGCCTCCAAAGACTCAGGGACTCAAGCCTCCTGCCGGGCCGGGCCGGCGTCGTGGGAGGGGGGAGCAGGGGCACTGCTACCAGGGCCCAGGCCTCTGCGGGCTGCCCCCGCCCCGCCCCCCGCCGCCCCCCCGCAAGCACCCTGTCCTGCAGCAGTAGCACAGAGGGGGCACAGCCAGCCCTGAGGGGCTGGGACAAGGGCTTCCCCACCGCGCGCCTCCTGGGCTGCCCTCAGCGCCCCTGACACTCCCAGGCCCAAAGGCCACCCTGACTGGCCCTGGGGGCACTCAGGGAGACGTCCCCCCAGAGCAGGTGGGGCCACACGGGATTGGGGGAATTGGCTGGGAAGAGGGACAGGCAGGCCCACTAGTGTGCAGCATAAGCAAAGGCAGGCGGGGTGGGGGGCAGGTTCTGGGCCAGGGCTGGTCGGAGGTGGTGGCAGCACAGGGCCAAGAGGGTGGCAGCGGCAGTGGGAGGCCTCGCGTGCCACACACAGGTAGACCCCAGGCCCCGGGAGCCCTGGCCGCCTCTCCCGTGAAGCACAGGCTTTATTCATCATACAGGGGTGTACATTGAGCACAGACTGTGAACCGGTGCCTGTGTTGTGGCACCTACGCCACAACGGCCCTGGGGATGCAGGTGGGGGCGCCCCGGGGGGAGGAGCCTGCGGTGGGGGGCGGCCTCGTCCAGCTCACTAATATGAGCAGAAGCCCGGCCCTCCCTTTCACGGCACTACTGGCTCCGCGCCGGCTCCTCCACGGGGCCCATTAACTTGCGAGCTGGCACGGGCAGCGCTGGCGGGCGCTTCCTCCACGGTGGCGCATCTCGGTGTGCACTGAACCCCCCATGCCAGGCTCCAGCTGCCCGTGCGTTCCCCCGGCCCTGCGCGGTTACCGGGGACTTCCCAGTGACAGCGGCAGACCTGACCTTGCCCTCCGGTACCTTGTGCTCCAGATGGGAGACCAGTCGCGCGAGGGTGTGTAATGGGGCGTCCGGAGACCGACATGGCAGGGAGGCTGGGAGCGGCGCCAGCACCTCCCCGCAGCCACGCGTGCAGACAGGGAGCCCAGGCAGGCGTGCAGGCGGTGCGGGAGGAGACAGCCCTTCCCCCGGCCCGGGCCACCCCCAGCCCTCCAGCTGGGACACAGCTTCCCGAGGCTCTGTGGGGCCTCTCCTCCCGCTGCCCAGCCCAGCAGGAGCCTCACCCAAGCCCTGCAGACGCCGCCCCAGCCTGGGGGGCCTGATGAGCCAAGACTCCGAGCAGAGGGTAAGAGGCGCAGGATGGCCCTCGGGTAGCAATGCGCCTGCCTGGGTTCCCCAGCCCCAGGCCACCTGTGCAAGAGAGAACTCCAAGGGCCCTTTAGAGTTCTCAGCAATGGTGGTGGAGCCCAGCTAAGGCCAAAAAACAAGTGGGGAGTGTGTGTGTTCATGGGTTGACAAGCGGGTTGTCTGTGTGGCTGGATCACACCCCACACACGTGTCAATGTGGCGCTCAATGGATATGCATGCCTGTCTGTAGGGCTAAGGGTCAGGCCAGGCTCTCCATGTGTGTGGGTGTGTGAGAGACATGTGTGCTGTGCAGGGAAGAGTCCGAGGAGCTGGGCGTGGGGAGGGGAGGGAGAGCTCTACCACCTCAAGGTCCCTGCTGCACCAATGCGGCCTGTCTCAGGGGCGCCTGTGTGGGCATGCTTCAGGCCCCCACAGAAGCATGAGTGTAAAACCCACGTGCACACGTCCCCCCTCCCCATCAACAACCACCGAGCATACTCAGAGTTTGTGTCCGCACGCGATTGCCTACAGATGGATATGTGTGTATATCTAAGTATACCCGGTGGACACACACGCGCATGCCTGCCCAGCAACCCTCCATCTCCTGGGGTGCAGCCCTAGCTCAGCCGTCTTGGCCCCCTCCCCATTCTCCACACCGACAGGCAGGCAGGCAGGCAGGCCAGGAGGAGTGTCTCTTCTCCAGGTCGGCAGCTGAAGTGCAGAAAGCAGCGGACACTTGCCCAGCACCACTCAGCAGCACCAGCTGGGACGCAAGTCTCCCAAGGTCCCACCTGAGTTTGACGTGGCCCCACGGCTGTATGGTAGTCCCCGCTACTCCTCTGCGGAGCCTTTGGGGCCCAGGACAGAAGGGCTTTCAGAGCGCCCCGTTCTTGTCTGCTCTCCCGTTGGCAGGCTCCCCGAACCCCACGGTGGGGAACGCTGAATCAGAGGCAGGTCGGGGGTCTCTCCACAGTGGACCTCCAGCTCCCCATTGCAACAGTTGGGGAGCAGGAGCGTTGCCCTGGGTCTCATGCACAGAGGTGGCCTGTCAAAAGCCCCAGCGCTCGCTCGTGGCTTTCTCGCCTCCCCCTGCCTTCCGGGGACTCTCTCTCTCCCCTGCCCCATCCCACTGGCCCTGTCTCTTCTGTCCGTGCCTCTCCCCCACCCCTCTACCCCCAGGGGCATTTCTGGGTTTGTATAGCAGCTCCTGATGTTCCCAGCGTGCCCTCAGCCCCCACACACCCAGCCCTGGCCCAAGCAGGAACAGGAATCAGGCCCCACGGTGACACCCCAGAGAACCTGGCCCAGGGTGGCCAGCCTCGAAAGCAGGCAGGAAGCTGGCCACCCTCCAGGAAGCGCGGCCTGGAGAGGCTCAGCGGGAGGGGGCCCGGCGCAGGGGCAGCTGGCTGGGCGCTCAGAGGCAGGAAGTGCTCGCCCTGGCGGAGGGCAGAGGGATGTGATGTGCGCACGCGTGGAGTGGGAGCGTGTGTCTCAGTTGGCCGTTTGTCGAGCCCATCTTCTGCACTTGAATGCCTGCGCAGCCAGATAATCATTTATTCATTTGTTTATCCACCAAGTAGTTACCAAGAACTTGGCTCTAGGGCCACTGGAATGGAAAGGACACACCGCTGTCCCTGCCTCAGAGAGAGCACGGCCTGCTGGGAAACTGCAGGACAGGGCAGTGACGTCCCTGATGAGGGAACACAGGCCCCGGAGGAGCCCTGAGGAGGGACCTCAGAGAGGCACACGGGGCGCCGCGGCAGCCCAAGCAGGGGCCTGGTCGGGCCTGGGCCTTATCTGTCAGCCTTTTTTATCACTCCTCAGTATTTGGTACCTGGTCTTCAGGGGCCCCACAGCTGGGAAGACCCTTCGTGGTCCAGCCTATGTCCTTCATTGTACAGACAGTGAAGCCAAGACCCTTGACCCCTTGGAACTCAAGACCCAAGGAACCCTGTTTCTAGAGTGTGGTTGTACTGGATAAAGCATGAATTATCCATAGCCAGGCCCAACCGTGGACTCTGAGGACTCAGTCCTCTCTGCACAACACCTCCTGCAGCCCACAGGTGGAATTGCAGGCCCAGGGGCCGCTCTGTGGGTAGAGCCCGCCCTGGCTGGGCTCCCTCAGAGTGGACCTATGTCCCAGGCCAGCAGGAACTGCTGGGAACCTTGGGCATTTCACTGGGCCTCAGTTGACCACCATAGAACGGCACCGGGATTGCCGGCCTGCCTACCATGCCGGTGGCTGCGAAGTGGGTTGGTGCTAGCTCCCTGGTCCCGAGCTCTTCAGGAAGCCTTTCTGCTGGGACGACAGAGGGCTCCCCACCAGCACAGCAGTGGGGCTGAGGGCTGGCTTCCGCATCTCCTCAGTGGCTCTCGAGCCATCCGTCACTTACAAATTCAGTTCATCTCTAAATAAAATGATTTGTTAATTTGAGTGAGTGATCGCCACTCGGCCGAGCCTCTCTGCAGGCCCGGGAACAGCTTGTGGGCTCCCGGAGCCCCGCGCTGCCAGCCTGGTGCTGACTTGAAGGGGTTGTTTTCGATTTAAATGTGAATTGAATGAGGAGAAAAATGTTTCTCTTGGCAATTCCTTAGGAGCTCGCTCTTCTGACAGATGTTGGAGTTTATTATCCCATCGGGCCTGCATTTTGTTGAGCAGAATTGCTAATTATTTCAGAGGCCCAGCCACAGCCAAGGAGGGGAGGGTGGTGGCGGGCGTGGCTTGGGTGGCCTCCGTGTGTGGGCGGACGCCGGGACGCTGGACCGAGCCAACCACCTCTGCGCCCCCCTCCCTGGGCCCGGGGACACTCTGGCCTTTGCTTCATGGAGTGGCCTGTAGGAGGCAGTCGGCCCCATTCAGCCAGCACAGCTTTGACCTTGCAGGGAGGACTTCAGAAGGTCACGTGGGATCTTGGGTTGCCTGTGGGTAGTGGCGAGGAAACGGCTCCAGAGAGGGTGGTACTCTGGCCGTGTGAGGCCGAAATCATCAAGGACCACGCCTCGGCAGGGGCACGCTTGCTCGGGTGTGTGGCTGGGGTGTCTGCCACCTTGGGCTCTGCAGGCACGTTGGGGGTTGGCATGACCACATGCTGTGTTTGGGGGCCGTGAGCAACCTGGCGTGACTGCACGTGTCTGTGATGGGATATTGGTGGCTGAGCAGCTCAGGCCTTTGAGGTACGGCTGTAATTCACTTCCGCCCCCAGTCCCTGCACTGCAAGGTGAGGGAGGCCTTGGAAGACAGATGGCCGGAGGGGACTGGACCTCAGGAAGGGCGGGCCAAGGTTGTCCAGGTGCCTGCGGCCGCTGTGGGGCTGCCGCGCGCTCCAAAGGGCAGCATGGGAAACGGACAGTGGGGGTGGGTTTCCTGGTGGACAGGTGGCCCCAGCAGCCAGACCCCATCCTTCTGGCTATCCAGCTCAGGGCCTTAACCTCACCTGGAGTGACTTAGAGCAGGCGAGCAGGTCAGTCTTCTTGACAGCCAGCAGGGTCCCCCGCAAGGACCCAGGCCTGCAGGACGGGCCAGAGGCCTCCTGACCCCACACAGCCCACGTCTGACGTCTGATTCCAGTGCTCCAGGGGGACAGTTCCTGCTGCAGCCTCCCCGAGAACCACCCCACCTCTGCCCCCTTCCTCACCCCGCCTCTCCTCAGGACGCAGCCCACACTCCCCCATCCCTGGCTGCCCCGCCCCGCCCCCTCCATCTCCGTGACTGGCCTCCACCCCTTCCAGCTCCGGGCCAACCAAAGCTCAGCTCCCTAGATTAACACAAAGGCTGCAGCAGCATCTGGGCAGGATTTTATAACCCTAATTAACACCGATCCCCTGGGGTCGGGGCTCTGGAATCCTGTCGCAGGCGGAGACCAGCACAGCGCAAGGCAGGGAGGATCCACCCTGTGCCTGATGGCATCAGGGAAGATGGCATCTCAGTCCCCAGCAGCTGGGCCCCGAAAGATGGCATGGAGTCCTGTGGCCTCAGTCTCTGCCGGCCCCGAGTCCCAGGCCCTGGCAGCTGTCCAAATGGGGGCCATGGGAGGCTGAGGAGGGGGTGCCCAGCTGCCCTCAAGCTGAGATCCTGCCAGGCATCTCCCATTGATCATGTATCCCTCTCGCTGCTCTGGATAAAACTCCGCCATGACATCCTTCCATTAAATAGGGCATGTTCAGAAGAGAAAATTGCTACTATTTTCCCCTTTTACTTCACTGTCATCAAAAATTGATCCCATATTGCATCCTTATTTCAAAGAGTGAGCTAAAAAAAAAAATAAAGTAAAATCCCCACTCCTCAGGGCAGCAGCTGCATCAAGCTTCCCCTTCCCCCATCCCCCAAAAAGAAAGACGATGTGGCTGTTGACGGGAGGGCGCGGCTCCGGGCCCTTCTGGGGCTGTCGGAGGCTGTGCGGGACCCTTTGGGAGCGAGGAGGGCGGGGCACGTGTGCAGGCAGGAGGGGATTTCGATCTGGTGAAATGTGGTAGAAAATGGGGTAATTGGGGGAGGTTAATTTGGATCTAAATGGAGCGATTCGTTATCTCAATAAGAAGCCTCCCGTTTTCCAGGGAAACGGCTGCGCCTGCCAGATGCCGGCCTGCCCGCCGGCTGGGCGGGGCTTGGAGCAGGGCCCCGCCCACCCTCAGCCGGGCCAGCCTCGCAGGGCCGCGGGGCGGAGCGGGAGGCGAAGGCGGGGCGCAGGACGCGGGAACTGAGGCTGGGGAGAGCAGAGGCCTGACGCCTGGCAGAGCACTGAGGCCCCGGTGTTGCTTCCCATGGGGCTGGCTGCCTCCAGAAAAGGAGAGAAGGGGTGGGTGGGGAGCACAGTTTAATTTGGTTTGTTCCCCAGTTGATTCAGTGAAGTATTGAGAACTCTTCACGTAGTAAAACATACCTGTGAACAATAAGGATGAGACAGAAGAGCCAGGGTAAGCACCTCGGGACCAGGTCCGGTTGATTCTCCAGGTTGACCCTGAGCTTCCTGGTGGCCAAAGCAAAAAGGGAGGCCCACTGCTTTGTCATCTAATTATAGGAAATGAAACATTTGGATCAACCCCCCGTGGAAGCCAAGCCCAGCTCCCCATGGAATGGTGGTTGGGGGAGGCTCTCGCGATGGGCCCCTCAGCTCCTCCCCCCTTTACGGGGAGCAACGTCTGGCAGCTGGCACTTGGGCTCCAGTTCTGAGGGTGTCCCTCCTCCCCAAGCCTCAGGTCCCCATCTGTTCTTTGCCAGGGGCTACCGCCAGGCGCTGCCCACAGTCCTGGGGTCGCTGGCCACACGGCTGCGGCCACAACAAGCTGTAGTGCTGCAGGCCTGGGCTCAGCCGCTGGACAGGCTGAGGTATGAGCCCTGGCTCCGCCTCCTGCAGGTTCTGTGACCTTCGAATGCTCAATGACAGGTTCTGAGCCTCCTTCCTCAGACACATGGACACAGCACCAGCCTCGCCCCCGTGGTTACATTGGTCACATGGGGACTGTGGCCCCGTAAGTGATAGCTGTAACCACGAAGGCATCTGATGGGCAGGTGTTGGGGATGGGTGCACAAGATTTCCTTGGTCCAAGTCCGTTCTTGCCTGGCACTGGCTGTACCGTGACCTCGGGGACACGTGGAAGCTGCGCCCTCCACTGCCGGTGGGCCGGTCTGACCCTGTGCTGTGCCTCTGGCAGCCAGCACAGGCACCTGGTTGTTGAAAGAGGAGGGGCCCTGGGGTCACCTTTTCAAGTACTCCGCACGCCGGTGTTAATGGGGGTAAGATAACACAAAACACCGGGATCTCAGGCAGAGGTGAGGGCTGGGAGGAAGGTAAGCCCATGGACAAGTGGAGGGCGCGTTTGAGGGACCACTAGGTGCAGATGAGGCAGGAGGTAGCCAGAAGGGTCCAGCGGGCCAGGCTCGCGTGGGCAGGTGGTAGGGCCTGGGGCGTAGTGCGCAGCGAGCCGCCCCATGCCCAGCCACAGCAGGAGGCAGCCCTGCCCCACCTGTGCCTTCGAAGGTGCATTCAGGACGCCGAGGCGAGGGCCCACCTGCCGTTTGCGAGCGTGTCTGAGCATGAGGCAGCATGCCTGCGCGTTTACATGTGTGTTCCCATGCTCGTGTGTGCACTAGTCCTCAGACCTGTGATTTCTTGTGCCTGCAGCGTGTTCTCGTGCTCACGTGTGCCCATGTGTATGCATTCAAATATGAATGCACACGCCACCTCCTCCTCCAACTCCAAGCCCTCAGTCCCCAGGATTGCAAAGCTGTCGACCACAAAGTCAGGTGGGAGAGGCCTCCCTGCCCACCCCCTCCTAACGCCGAAGATCCTGCTGTCCTCGTGTTGGCAGGCCCCCTCAGGGAAGGTTTAAGGGGCCCCGGTCACAGGGGTCCCCCTTATCCCCCCTTTCCTGTCGGAGGCTCTGGGGGCAGGAGAACAACATCAAGCTTCAGAGCTCAAGGGAGGGAGGGCCCGCATGGCCAGGGCCCAACTGGGGGATGGGCCAGCAGGCCTGGGCCGGGTGGTCTGAGGCTGGGCCGGCACTAGGTTCCCAGAGAGCACCTGACCCTGTGGGTTCGGGGAGGGAAGCAGCCCCAGGGTGGGGCCCAGCTCTGCGCGTGGCCTCCCTGCTCACACCCACCTGAGGGAGCCCCACCTCTGCAGAGCTTTGGTTTTGTCACCTGTGAAGTGAGATGAAGGTGGCTCCTCAAGGTTCTGCCTTGGGGGGCGGGCGTGGAAGGGTGGCCCTGCGGCCGGTCCCGCCAGCCCAGGACTTGAGAGCCGCTCCTCTGGGGGACGGGCCCGCCCCAACTGCTGCCTCTCCGGGCCCTCGTCCTGGGCAAGAGCCTCGGGTTCCAGGAAGAGCCAAGCACGGCTGCCCCGCAGGGGCCGCTGGACCCAGCACTGGCGAACACAAACCACAGCAGCGCCCCAGCCCCAGCCGCGACGCCGGGAGGGTCCCAGGCTGAGCCCGGCTGAACACAATGGAAGAGGGCGCCGGAGCTCGCTGGGTGACCTTGGCCAAGGCACACAGCTACCCACCTTCTCCCAGGACCTCTCCAGCCTCAACCTGTGCCCTGAGAAAGGAGCAAGAGCGCCAAGGCCACCTGGGATGACAAGTGCGAGGTCGTGCAGCCAGGCCAGACTGAGCCCAGGCCCACCCAGGTCTCCTGCCCCTGGGTCCCTCCCACAACCCACGGTGCCCCCCATCCCCTGCACCCTGCTGCTCTCTGCTCCACAGCCAGCCGAAGGCCCATTTCCTCCTCCGAGGCGGGTCGGGGTGTCTCATGGGTGAATCAGTGAGTGGAGAAGGGGAGGTAGGCAGTTGAACAGCCCCAGAGACAGCCCCCAGCCTTGCCCCCAGCCAGCTGTGCCTGCGAACCCAGCAGCACCCTCGGAGCCTCAGTTTCCTCATCTGCAAAAGGTAGGAACGGGGCCTGCTCTGTAGAGCCACCCCAGGGACATGATGGGCACTCAGCAGGCGGCCCGCGGCGGCAGGTCCCTGGGAGGCAGGCCGTGCTGGTGCCCCGTCCTCCGGGGCCTCTCCAGGCGCAGGACTCCTTGCCGATCTGTGTGTTTCAGGAGCGGTTTACTCAAAGCCCCTCCTGATCACCTGGCCAAGGGTTTCTCCTCCAGGAGCTGCGCCCTTTTTCAGAGAACCCCAGGGCCCCACCCCCCACTCCCTGTGACATCTGCCACTGGGCTCCATGTGGCCGGCACTTGAGCGTTCTCGTTTTCTCACCGATGCAGCCAAGCTCCCTGGGTGGGTGGTGCCGTTTTCCCGTTTCACCAAGAGGGAAACTGAGGCCAGTAGAGCTGAAATCACCCGGTCAGGGTGGATCTGAGTCCCCTGTGGCTCCATCCCTAGAGGGGTCTTTCCCACACAGAGTCTGCCCCAGAGGGGCGTTAGCCAGCTCAGATGATTCGGGGGTCCCTTTCCTGGGAGGCAGCAAGGCAGAGAACAGACTCCCAGACCCTCATCCCGGGGGGAGAGGGCTGCAGCCTGAGCAGCGGGGGAGCTGGTGGAGCCGCCTGACATCCAGGCGCTGCCCCACCCTGCCCGGCCGGCGCCGAGGCTCGGAGGCCGTTGCTAGGCACCCGGAAGGCCCCAGGTGGGCCCTACCTGTCGTGGCGCAGCCGTGCAGCATGGGGTGGGCACGGGGCCCGGACAGGAGCATGGCCGCCTCCGCCTGCCCGCCCTCCTCTCTCTTGGCAGCAGCAAGCAGAAGCCATTAGCGCCTGGCAGCCCGTGTCCCACAGCTCTGACAAACGCCTTAAACATTGTCGCCAAGGCTCCAGCTGTCCCGCCGGCCGCCTTTACTCCCCGTAATAACCAAGTGTCGAGGCTGATTGCGGTGGCGGGACGCAGCCAGCATGCAGAGCAGCTCCGACCCTGGGCGTTTCCACCTGGCAGCCAGGCTGTGCCCACCTCGCCCCCCACTTTCCGGCCTTTGTCTGCCTGTCGCCCTCACCCAGGCCCCCAGCTTTGCCCCCGGGCCAGCCAGCACCCGGCAGTGGGCGTCGATGGGGTAGAGTCCCAGGCATCCGCACCATCGAGCGACCCCTGTCGGGGAGCCCCTGCTCCCGCTCCCCACCCCATTTGGCTTCATCTCCCAGCCTTGGCGTCCTCGCTGGTGGGGTGGGGTAACCACGTGGCGTCGGGGCTCGGAGAGAGCGGGTGTGAAGCCAGGCACAGATCACGAAGGCCCGTGGAGAGGCCCGGCCACGCCGGCAGCACAACCCCCTGGGGTGGAGGAGGTGAGGCAGCCTCTGCTGCCCTGGCCGGGGCACCCTACCCCCGCCCCAGAAGCCTGCTCATTCCCCCCTCCCATGCCTCTGCCCCCCTGGAGCTTCCCCTCCTCTCTGCCCGCCACCTGGCCTCCCTCCCCTTTTCCTGGAGGCCCTCCCAGCCGGATCGAGCCACAGGTTTTACGTGGCAGAGTGGGGCCCGGCTGCGCCACACTCTCCGCTCGTTGCCTGCCTCTGTCCCCACACTGCCTCGCGGGTCAGGACTACTAGAAGCTTCGTTAGAGATGAAGTGACTGAGGTCCAGAGAGAGGCGAGCATCAGCCACCCGTGTCACACACGTAGTTCCTGGCTGTGCCCCTCGGGGCACCGTGGCCACGGATCAGCGGGGGAGCACCCCCGCCCGCCTGCTGACCTTGAGGGCTTCCTTCCTGAGCCTCCCAGTGGCGAGCACACTGTCCAGGCCAGATCTGGGCGGCCGATCTGTGAGGCCTCTGGGCACGAGATCATTTGGTTCTAGGTCCCCCAGCCTTCTGACGATGTTGGAGGGTGACGGGCAGAGGAAGGTAGAGTAGTCTCCGCTTGTACATCAGACTTCCTGCAGGGGTGTGGGGGGCGGGCCAGCAGTGAGGCCAGTGACCATGAGGGGTCGCGAGGTGCTAGCACAGGTGTCACCGGTGGTGATGGGTGTAGCAGTGAAGGGGGTTGGGCAGGTGGAGACAATGTTGACAACGGGGCTGATGGCGGATGCTGATGGCAGAGGCGACAATGGCGGTGGTGACTGTGATGATGAGGATGAAGGTGGCGATGGTGGGGCTGGAGTGATGGTGACAGGGATGACAGTGACAGTGGAGACGAGAGTGACTTTAGCAACGATGACGGGAATAATGCTGGCCGTGTCGCGGGGTGGCGAGGGTGACGCTGGCTGGCAGTGGCGATGGTAGCGGTGATGGAGTAATGTTGGCAGTGGTGACAGGGACTGTTGGCGGTGGTCACGGCAGTGTTGGTGGGGCTGGGGGGAGCCGGGGATGGTGACGGTGGCGATGGAGGTGACGCGGGTGGCAGGGCTGCCGGTGCCGTGGGCCTCATGGGGCAGCCCTGCCCCACCCGTGGGCCGTGTCCTAGCTGGAGAAAGGACACAGTGGGGCTTGCTTGATGCTTTTTCTTCTTTTAACCTCCAGTGAGCACAGCCTTCTGGGTAATGAGATGCAAATTGACAGAAAAGACAATGAGCCAGCCTGCGGCCGGTGGGGCAGCTTTTAGAGTCAGGCTGATTGCCTCTGTGCCAATTTGCATGGCATTAGCTGTGCACGTCTCCTCCAACGAGCTTGTGCATTTCCTCAGAGGTCACCTGGGTGGTTGCTTTCAACAAGGGGTGGTGACCTGTGATCCAGGCCAGGGACAAGGGCAGGGCCACTCTGATCCTGACCTGATCTGGGCTCCAGGCTGTGGCCCCAGGGAGCCTGAGCCCGTGGCGGGGGTTGGGGGGGGCCTCAGTCGGCCAGGGCCGTGGGGTCAGGGTCCGCACATGGCAGGCCCAGGAGGGCGCGGTTGACCAGCACTGTGGTTCCATTCGAGCATGTGTTGCAAAGGGGACCCACTGGTCTCAGGCAGAAGGGGGGCTGGCCCTGGCCTGGGATGCCTCCGTACAGGTCTGCTGTGCCCCGAACTGGCACCGTCGCCTGGGTAGTACCCCCAAGTCCCGGCCCCCCACTGTACAGTGGGGCCCCAGTCCCGTTGTTTCCACACTGGAGGTGACAATCGTCCAGCCAGGCCTTGCCTGTGGCTCAGTCAGTGAGAGTGGCCGGGGCAGTTCCCCACGACAAAGTCACACGTTGCATCCTCTGTGCAGGCCCACCTGTCCCTGTCACTATCACCCAGGCTACCTGCAGTCACACCTGGAGTAGGACCTAGAGGGGCCGCCTAAGAGCGCAGAGCCCAGGTGAACGCCCTAGCCACGCTGAGTTGGCCGCCTGCTTCTGTCCATGGTGCTGAAAACTGGGGCACAACCTGCCCCCGAGGTCCCTGCTGCAACAGGGGCCAGGCCCCTTTCCCGCTGCCATTGCTCCCTGACCCTGCACCCCCGGAGCCCAGTGCAACTAAAATGACTCCACCAGACGCCACCACCACCCAGGACAGATGACAGGGGCCAGGGGCCCTTCCCCTCTGCCCTCCCCCCCACCCCCAGCCAGGCTAATGCCCCGTCAGGCACATCCCGGTGCCTTACTCCCTCTCCCCCCGAGTTTGGGCCTAATCAGAGCTAATCAGAAAATTATGAGCTGCCTGATTACTGATTAGATTCCTAATGTTAATAGAGTCGAGAAGGACCCGCTCAGGCTGTGTTTTAGGGAAAAGTGTAAAAATAACATCGCGGGAAGGGAGCACGCTGGCTGGAGGAGGGGGCTCTGCTGTCCGCACAGGCAGGGGCGCAGGCTCTGCCGCTGGGGTTGGGGGGCGGCGCTCAGGCTCAGCGTCAGCAGAGGGGCCTCCGAGCAGCGCGGCCTCTCCCCCAGGCAGCCCTTGCTACACCGCACAGGCCTCCCGGGTTCTGTGCTCAGGCCCGTGGGCCGCCGGGCGAGATATAAAGCAGAACTCACTCATGGCACAGCACATGAGAGCAGGACCATGTCTGCACTGCTCACTGCCCTACTCATGCCTGAAACAGGCCAGGCACACAGTAGGTACATAATAAACACCCACTGACAGGCAGGAGGGAGGGCACACGAACCCCTTCCCGCTGGAACCGCTGCCCTCTGCTGTCCGGCCTCGCCATTGTGGGGGAGGGGAGGGAGGCGTCTGAGAGGTAGGAGAGTGCACTGGGCTGGGGCCAAGGCCGAGCACACCAGCCCCCAGGTGCCCGACTGCTGGCCGATCAGGCCGGAGGAGGGGCCCGTGTCCACAGCCCCTCGCTCCAGCAGGGCCCAGTGGCTTTTGCTCCCAGACCATTTCACCACTGGCTTGGCAGCAGCCGGGTGGGACTGGCGGGTGCCAGTTTTCACAGGGTCCAGAGTGGCGCTGGGGCCCCCAAGAGCAGATATCTCCAGTTCAGACCCCAGAGGCCACCCCTTGGACCCGTTGCACGGGGCGTCCAGGGAGGCCCGCACGGAGCCTCACCCTTCCCTCTGCGCTGTCTTGGATCTCTGCGCTCTGTCACCCGCGCTGCTTCTGCTCGGGTCTCTGCCGTCCCCTCTCAGCGGAACCCAGGACCTCCGAGCCAGCAGGTCCCCAGGGGCACCTCCCGATCCCCCACCCCCGCCCCACTGACCTGGTGGCAGCATATGCCCAGCACTGGGGCTGCCCCGATCCATGAAGCCAGTCCCTGCCCCCAAAAGATGGCATCTGGGAAGGAGACAGCCACTTGCTGGTGGAGACACCACAGGCACCAGCCTGGCAGGGGCGCCGGGCTTCCTGGGGGCTGTGGGCGAGCGCGGCTCCTCGAGGACCATGAAGAGCCAGCCAGCTGGGGAAGGAGGGCAGCCAGGTTTGGGGCGCAGCACAGACAAAGGTAGGGGCCCAAACACAGTGGGAGGGCTGGGTTGCAATTCAGCGCAGTGGGGAGTGACCAGTGGGCAGGGCCCGGCCACACAGGGCCCTGGTAAAGGACGGCAGCAGGAAAGGGAGGAGTGGTCGGGACAGCGAGGGAACCCTGGACGGGGGCCCAGGGCAGACGAGTCTGCAGTTGGGTTTGGGGGGGCTCTGGAGAGACCTGAGCTGGCTGGGGGAAGGGGATCGTGGGAGTCGGGGCTTCCAAGGGCTGACCTTGGGCCATGATGGCCCAGCTTGGATGTGGTTGGTTGAGTAGGATATGGGCCCTTGGTCCCTGCCTGGGGCGGGGCTGAGGTGGAGGCCAGGCCAGGGTGCTGGGGGCCATGGACAAAGGCGATGCTGAGGAGAAGGACAGTCCATTGGCATGAGCTTCGGGGGGGCCAGGTCAAGCCAAAGTCAGAGGCCCAAGGGGGAAGCCAGGGCTGGGGAAGCAGTCGGGTTGGCGGGGGAGCAGTGGGGAGGTCCCTGGGGCGAGGCTGAGCGAAGGGGCAACCCCGGACCTGGGGCTCGATCTCGTTTCCACAGTGAATCCACATCCTGCTCCCTGCCCACACCTCCTTCCCCTCTACATCCCCGCAGCCCTAGGGAAGTCCGGGGGGCATTCTGGTCCCCCTTAAGCAGGCGAGAGCCTGAGGTCCAGAGAGAGATGAACAGTGCTTCCCAGGTTGCGTGCCCCGGAGCTCAGGCCTCCCGGCCTGTGGCAGCAGCGTGGCCACACCCGGGCACGGACCCCCACACGCGTCTCCTGAATGTGGGCTAACGAGGGGAGGGTGGGCAGTGACGCGTCCTGGGGCAAACGACGTGTCACCCTGCTCCTCCAACCAGACAGGGGCCAGCAATGGCTCTGGGCCTGATGCCCTCACCTGGTGCTCCCTGTGTGTTTTTTAAAAGGGTGAAACGGAGGAAAATGGAAAAAAACTGGCAAATTTATGAGAAATTCACACAGCTCACCAGGGACCCATTCACCCGAGGAGATGGGCCGGTTCCATGCTGAGGCTGAGGCGGTGCCGGCCAAGTCGGTGCATCCCCCGCATGGGAGCCCACTAGGGCACTGTTGCGGGCAGGGCGGTGCTCCGGAAGGAACCCCCGCGGCCTCGGCATCCGCCCGCCCTAGACCTTGGCTCAGGCTCCTCGGGGTCAAGGCGCCTCCCTGTGGCTAAGCTCCGGGGCCACAGGCCAAATGCAACCTCGCACTGTGTGGTGATTTATTGGCCTATTTCTCATGGGGAGCCTCTCCCAGCTGCCCGAGAGGGGACCCAGGAGCAGCACAGTGACCACACAGCAGGTCCCAAGACCGGGCCGTCCCACTGCGCTCAGCACAAGGCCGTCCTGTCCTGGCGCAGCCCCATGCCAGCGGTGAACTCTCCCGAGGACGGGCTTCTTTGACAACCCAGGATTTTCTGGGAAGTCCTGTCTGGTCTGAAATTCAAGCCCCAGGGACACCAGATTCCCCAACCCCACCTCCCTCTTCACGTTTTTCCTGGGAAATTAAAACACAGGAAAAACCTGGAGAGGCACCAGCAGGGAGCGAGCACACGCAGGCCGGGAGAGAGGCCATGTCCGCCAAGGGAATCACAACGCAAATGAGGTTTTCCCTGTTACATGTATTCTGACCTTTTTCAAAAAAGAAAGAAAGAAAGAAAGAAATCCTTTTTACTAATTTTTTTTTAAATCAACTCATGGGGGACTCGTGCAGCTGGTGAGGGAAAAGGTCAGGGCGCCTGTCGCTGTGGTCAGCGGTCAGCGGCGCGGGCCCCACAGGCCAGCTCGCCCCGCCCCCTTCCGGGCGAGGAGCTTGTCATTTTCCCGCGGGCCAGTTGCCAGAAGTTTGGTCTGGGGTCTGGGTGTTCGCTTCTCATGGTTCCGGTGGTTTTATCCTAATGCCAGAAGCACAGATAATTCAGAAAGGGTGAGTCTGACACGTCCTGGGACAGGAGCTGAGTGTGTCTCATGCGGATGGATGCAGGCAGTGGGGAAAGACGGACCTCGGAGGGCAGGAGGGCAAGGCCCGGTGCCAGTCCTGCCCAGTCCTTGACAGGAAGGCAAAACCACCAGCATCTCCATCCCCTGCCGTGCATGTTTTGGGTCCTGATCAGCCCACTCTGCTCCCGCTGACACCCTTCTTTCTCTTCACCCCTCGGAACCCAGCAGAAGGGGTGATCGGGACCGGACCTGCCCTCAGAAGGCCGTGGGGAGTGAGGTCCCCACAAAGCCCTGGGCACATCATAGGCCACAGAGGGTAGCGGTCAAGGTAGCCATGATGCCCCTCCCACAGGACAGGGCCAAGTTGGGATCCGCCTGGTCCCTGACCGTGGATGGACCTGCCCCCTCGGGCCCGGAGAGCAGGAAGGAGAGAGGCGGGGTCAGGGCCCGCACCGCTGCCCCTGCTGCCAGTCCTGGGGCCCCAGCTCCCTTCTTGCTTAAGCTGCATCTTGTTTTGTTATTATGCAGATATTTTAATTATGCAGATATGTTTTTAGACAGTTTTAAACATGTATATTATTTACTCATTAGACCATAACCGCTCTGGAAATTGGAAATCTGCATTTAGTATCTATCAGTGCACAATACAGAGCTGACCCAGGGCCCGAGGACAGGGAGGGAAGCAGGGTGCCGAGGGGGGCACTTCGGGGCAGGGCAGGGACTGCTGGGCACCTGGTGCTTACCCCCTCCCAGCGTCTGGGTCTGGTGACACCAGGGTCGCGGTGGGCTCAGAGCAGCACTGGAGGCCCATTACTGACCCCCTCTCCTGGGGGAAGGGCAAAGGAGCCCCTCTGGGGGCACCGGAGCCCACCCAGCCGGGCCCCACCTGGTTCTGCCCTGGGGCGTTCCCTGTCCGGCATGCTGGCCACCCTGCGTTTGAGGCCTCCTCACCTGCAAAAGGAGAGGGAACACAAGAATTCACCTCTTGGGGGTCTTGCTAGGGGTGCAGCGGGCAAAGCCAGAAAGAGGCCCAGGCTTCCGCCTGTCATTGGACTAACTGCACCCGTCAGTGAAACCCTGGCCCGCGACAGGTGCCAGGGGCAGCATCGGGGGGCATCAGGACCTTCCTTGCTGCCCCCCGGAAGTGTTCTCGGGCATCTACTGGAGGCTGTGTCCTGTGCCCTTTGCTCAGGCCCTTTTGTCCTAAACCTCTTATATCCTCTTGGAAGAGGGAGCAGTATAACTAAGACCAAGAAACTCATCTTCCCTCTGGGCTGCACAAAACAAATCCTATTTGAAGTGCAATTGCTCTCCAGACCCTTCCAGGCCGGGCCAGCGCTGGGGGAGGAGAGGCCCTCAGAAAGGATGAGGAGCCTCAGGCTCCAGCCATCCCACCGCCAAGCCCCACCCCTCCCAGCCTGCAGTGGGGCCCAGCCCGGTGGGTGTTGGCCTCTGCAGGGCACCCACTGGGGCCGGGCCCCTTCTCGGGCAGGTCATCAGCTGTCTCGGTTCTGCAGCAGGTGAACCAGGTTCCACCTGGTGAAATTCGAAGGTTGTGGAGAGCACTGCTCCCCAGGGAGCTCTGTCCCCAGCCCCACGCCCCACCCAGCCTCTCTCTTGCGTCTTCCTGTAAGAACAGTTCCTAGAGCTGAGAGAGACTGAGTGTTAAGTGAAGCGCTGACACCATTGCTTCTGAAGTGCCCGCTGTTATTGTGACGGACTTGGCCGTGAGTGGCCCCGCTCAGCGATCCCACCACAGTGTCCTCCAACGCCTTGACCATGGCGGGGACACCGCAGGCCAGGCAAGCCACCGTCAGCGGCAGCACCCTCGTAGGCAGCCCTGAGCCTCCGGACGGTGAGGAGGAAGGGGCTCGGAGAAGTTAAACCACACACCTGGGGCCACACAGCTGGCCAGGCAGAATCGGTCCAAGTCCGGGCCTCTCCCTGGTTCAGAGCCACTCTGACTTCGATGTAGCGCACGTTCATCGTGCACCTACTATGTGCCAGGGACTATGTGACTGTAAACTCAACAGCTGCCAGATACTGCCCCCACCACACTCCGGGTCCCGGAAAAAGCAGGCGAGGGTCCTCTGAGAGCCTCCGCGGGGCAACGCAGGCTCAGCGGGCACGGGGAGTGGTCAGGAGGAGAATAGGGGCTGAGCTAACACCGCGAGGGTGCAGGCAAGAGCAGAGGGTGCAGGCAAGAGCAGCCGGAGGAGTCTGGGCTAGAACGCACAGGCGGGCGCGGTGCTGGGGAGCCAGCCGGTCACAGGGAACAGGCACTCGGGGTCAGGAGTGGGAAGGGAGCCCATCTATCTCCCCAGTGAGGCTGGAGCCTGGTGATAAGACTGAACTGTGACCCCCACCTCCACCCCTGCTCTGCTCAGAGTCCCAGTAGGTTGTCCCTTCTCTCTGGGACGGTTTTCTTCCCGGCCTGCCTGCCTCCGGGCCAGAAGGAAGACCGGGAGAGTTGGGAGGGAAGCTTCTAGAGGGTGAACCTCGGGGCGGGAAGGAGGGCAGACAGGAGCCCAGGGCTCTGAGTACTGGCAGAGGGGAGGGAAGCCCTTGGGCTGGGCAGGGGGAAAGGAAGCTTCCAGAGGCGGGGACCCCGTCTCATAGGGCTGCTGGGGTGGCGGGGAGCACACTTCAGGCAGGGAGGGTGGGAAACCAAGGAAGGCGCGGAGGTGGGTAAGAGACTCGGGACTTAGAGACAGCGAGGGGAGCCCCAGGGAACTGCTTCCTGTGGGCGGCTTCGGGATTGCAACAAGGGGGCCGCTGAGAGCCCGCCCACTCTCTGCGTGGGCACAGTCACTATCTCCAGCTTACACGCAGGAAACTGAAGGCTGGAAAAGCCGTTCGCTCAGGGAGAGCAGGATTTGAACCCAAGTGGGGGCCCCAAGGCTCCAGGGCCCAGGCTCCGACCCCATCGGGGCCCCTCGGCACGCCCAGGGGTGCTCCCGGCCCTCCCGCCTGGCCGCCCACACGCCTGACCGGACGCAGGCAGCCACAGCCCGTCCACCCCGCCGCCACCCAGCCGCCTGGCCCTCCTCCCCCGCCACCAGGCCCGTGTGTTTAGCAATTTCCACACGTTCAGTGCCTGGGGATGGACTGATTGATCTGTAACACCGAAAAAATAATAATGGCTTGATCGTTACTGAGGATTAAAAGTAATCCTTTCGCTGTGGCTATTGCAACTCTGTTATTCACAAGTCAGCGGCCTGACCCGGGCCTTGGAGCCCGCGGGGCTCCGGGAATTCAAAGAGGCTGCAGGCTGGGCCCTCTCTCCCTGGGGCTGCCTCCCCGGGGCTGCCGGGCTAGGGAGCCAGAGGGGCTGCAGCCCGACGCTCGCGGGCCTGTGAGTCCCGGGGTCAGCGCCAAGCCCGGAGAGTGGAAGGGAGGGGGGTGCGCAGCAGTTGCCCAAGGCTCCCCCGCGGGGCGGGGCCCCCGGGGCTGCTCCTCAGGCTTCCCGCCCTCTCATCCAGGCCGGGAGCTCAGCTTGCGTCATAGGTGCTCAGTTAACGGCAGTGACAAGTGTTGTTAACCATACATGTCACACAATGATGTCCTCTGCAGAAGGGCGCGCGCTGCAGGCTGGTGAGTGAGAGGCCTCACTCCCCCCCCCCCCCCGGCCCGCCCCCCGGGGATTTGTGGCTGAGGCAGAAAGGAGGCCCCATGGTGAAAGGGAGGGGCAGGGCTTGGGCGCAGGTGGGCCCCTGCGGCCTCAACAAAGCAGCGCCTTTTGTACGCAGAACCACAGGGAGCTGCTGAGGGTTTGGGGGGTGGGGCACATGCTCCAAACCGCATGCTAAGGGCTCCAGGAGCCATGAGGAGAATAGGTGACAAAGGGTGAGAGGGGATGCAGGAGCCTTAGGGGGACAGAGCCAGGGCTGGGGTGTCAGCAGGTGGTCTGAAGGATGTCAAGGGTGGAAAGTAAGGGGCAGCTGCTCCAGGGTGGGCTCATTCCACGTGGGGGCGGTGCAGCTCCGGGGGCCTGAGCACCTCCCCAGGAGGCTGTCCAGGGACTCGGGAGGGGCCAGAATCGGAGGCAAGATATGGGAGGTGTCTGGGAATAGAGAGACCTGTGGTCCCCGATGCTGCATAAGGCCGGTGGGGCCCACCCAAGCAGCGACCGTCTTAACGGGTGGGCAGGGGACGGGAACCACAAACAAGAGAGGTGGGGTAGCAAGGGGCTCCGCATCGTGAAGTGAGGGGTTTGATTTCATCAGGGACTTTTCTGCCCAGCACCCAGGACCCCCAGCCTCATAGCCCACCAGGCCCTGGGGGGATGGGGGTGGCCCCGGGCGGCCCCAGAGAGTGGCGGCTGCACCTCTGCAGGGGTCCCACCATGCCACCCATGCTGTTCGTGATGGGAAGGAGGACAGGCTGGTGTCCGTGTCCTGGCTCCCATTTCCTGAATGGGCAGGCACCAGACTGTATCAGAGTGTCCCCTTTAGGGCCCACAGGCCACGTCAGGCCTGGACGGGTGGGGGGCGGGGCGTGTGTCCTGAGCATCGAGAGCCCGGGAGGCAGCCCGTTGCTGTCCCACCCATGGGGTGGGGTGGGATTGGTGGGGCACCCGAACCCCTCTCCCCACGAGAGCCGCTCCATGCCTCACCGGATGCTGTGGGCCCTGTGGAGTGTGCCTTCTGACCCTGACCGTGGGCCTCGCAAGGCGAGCACGGTGAGGGTCAGGCTCAGGTCCCAGCCCGGTCCACACTCACTCTGACCTTGGGCAGACCGCTCGCCATCTCCACACCTGGGTGTCCTTGTCTGAGCAGGACTTAATCGGGCACATCCTGACCAGTGACAAGTACATATGATATGTCGCTGGCCTGAGGGAGAGCTTGGCATACGGTAGGTGACCGGTTCATGGTGACAATCATTGGTAACAGGTTCATTTAGCCCTATGGGAGGCCCCGAGGGCCATTTCCAAGGGCCCTAAGACTTCCTGGACGGATAGGACCCATAGAAGTTCAAAATAAGAACCTTGGGGGTCAGAACACCTCCTCCAGGAAGCCTTCCCTGGCTGAACAGCACTGAACTCCTCAGCACTGAACAGCTCAGGTAGTCCAGCCCTGGTGGTTCTGCCTGATCATGTGTCTGTTTCCCACTCTGGACCATGAGGGGACAGGACCGGCACCACCATATCTCCACATGTCAGCATGGCCCGGTGCCAGGCATGCTGTGTAACAAGGTGTGGGATGGACGGATGTACACGGGCCAGCCTCGGGGTGGGGCGGTGGGCCCTGAGCGAGCTGGGGCAAGGGTGGGCGCATGAGCAAGGCCCTCGGCCACTTTCGGCGGCTCCCCAGCTCCTGACCTCCCTGTGCTCTGTCCCCAGAGATTGGCTGATGCTGCAGAGAACTTCCAGAAAGCCCACCGCTGGCAGGACAACATCAAGGTAAGAACTGCAGTGCCCTCCCCAGCCGCCCCCAGCGAGGGGGCTGAGAGGGGGGATGTGCGGGGGAGGGGCACTGAGGGCTCTGCCAAGAGCAGAACAGGGACCCCTTGGCCCTGGGACACGGGGCGCAGACAGGGACCTGCCCTCCCACCCCAGAGCTGCTGTGGCGCCCTGGTGAGCAGGCCGGGCTGCTCTAAAGCGATGCTCCCCGAAGCGGGCGTCGCCTTGGTGGCTAAGGAGGTGCCCAGGCTCCTTGGAGAGCCCTCGGGGCCAAGAAGCTTCTTGTCTGCAGGTCTTCTCCAACTTGAATACACTGACCTGAAAGAGACACCAGGAAAAAGGGACCCTAACCCCTTCCCTGGACTCCCTGGGCCCCCAGGCTGGAATTGGGGACCAGGCCATCACAGCCGCAAAGCCTCTCTTTCCAGCGGTGGAGCTCAGACGGAGCTCACGCACAGGGTGCAGGGGCAGGGATGGGGGAGAAGCCTTGTTCGCCTGGTGCTCGCCGTGCCCCATGCCCCATCCATCAGTTTGCCTGTCTGTCCCGCCGGTCCCTTGGGCAGGTGGAGCGACAGTCACCCCGCCTGAGCTGCTGGGCCAGGGCCCTGCGCTCCCCCAGCTGCCAGGCTGGAAGGCATTAATTAGGGCTAACGGCGGGCCCATTAGGCAGCGCGCCGCCTTCCCCGCCCTGCTGCCGGGAGAACGGCCTCAGCTGCCGGTGGGGACTGGCCAGGCCAAGGGGCCCGCGGACTCAAGGCTGGGGAGGGATGGTGTTTTTGTCCCTTGCGGGCACACCACCCACCCTTGAAACCGTGTCCTTCTCCGTGACCTTCTGGAGGTGACGGATCAGGAGCCATGCTCCTCCCCAGCATTCAGGGGGCACCCAGCCTGTGCCTCATGTCAAACGCAGGTCCTTCACGAAGGCCGGCTGCCCCCCAGCTGGCCCTTGCCTCCCCTCCCAGCCGGTCCCCAGTGCCCGAGGCCAGTGCCCAGCGGGCTCATCGGTCTGCTCCGCTCATGGCTCCTCTAGGCTGGAAGCAGCGAGGCCTGACTCAGTGCTGCCCATTGCCTGTCCATGTGCCCAGCCGGGCTCCCTGTGGACAGAGCGACCAGGGACAGCTGGGAATCGGCCTCCTTACCTCTGAGGTGGGGAGGACAGCACCCGGCAGGCCTGGGCACAGAGGAGATGCTCGGCCCAAGGGGCCAGACCGGAATGCACCACATGATCAGTAGGATGTGGCCCCCCGCCCCGTCTGCAGCACTCAGTAGGTCTGCTGTAGACCTCTGAGAAACGGACAATGATGTGCCCATATTCTCACATAGACACCCTATCAACACCAGCGTGGGGACCTGATGGGTCCTGGAGTCTGCAGGGTCAGAGCTAAGGCAAGAGAAAGGGGGGAGATGTCTGAGCACGAAGCCCTCCCCACACCCACCACACTCCCCTTCCTAGTCCCAGGTCCTCACCTCACAGACCTCACACGCCTGTCCATGGCCAGGGCCGGGAACCTGTAGTCACAGCCCGTGGACACCAGAGAAAACCATGGCCCTGGTTAGCAGGCAGCACCGCCGTGGCCTCTGCCGACAGGCAGCTGGCGCTCGGTGCGCGTAATACTTAGGTGGATGGAGATGGCCCACCTGCTGGACACAGGCCTGGCCCAGCATCTCACTGCGCCAGCGCCATCCGCCATCTGACCTGCCCCCGGAAGGGAGCTGGGTGAGGGCATGGGCAAGGGGGGCAGCGGAGGCCACCGGCGCCGGGGCCGCACAGCCGGCCCCGGACCTGCAGGAGACACAGCCCCGCCCTGGGGAGCCCGCTGGGAGAGGGGTTCTGCCATTGAAGGCAGGGCCTGGCTAGAGGCGCTGGCTGGACAGGACAGGTGGCTGCCCCGGCCTGAGGTCGGCCCCGGCCATCAGGCTGGCTGCCTGCCTCTCTGCCAAGCCGGCGACAGACGGCTCTCTCAGAAAACGGTCTTCTTGGCTGAGTCGAGCTGGTGGTGGGCCAGGCTGGAAGGCCAGGCATCCTCGCTAGGGTGGCCGGGTGGCTGGCCTGAGCTGGCACAGAGGCCTGGCGGGCAGGCCACGGTCAGGTCTGGCCGGGCCCCGCATCCGCCTGCCGCGGTGCCAAACTGCCGTGCCCCAGGCACGGCCACACGTACACGTCCTCACCCTGTTCCCCGCCTGCCAGCGCACCTCGTGCCCTCTCGGGCTCAGCTCCCGCTAAGGAAAGTGTGTGTGGCGTCTCCAAGAGGCCACCTGGGCCCCCAGCCCCCTCCCATGTCATCTATGTACAGAAATCCACATGGGGGTGTGAATTCACAGGGGGTGACCCCCACCCCTGTGCTGTTTGAGCAGAATGGCCCCCTGAATACCAGCCAGCAGAGGGTGGAGGGTGTGAGCGGTGTGGGCCCCAGGCCTTAAGGACGCCCCTTTCACCCCACTCGGGGGGTTTCTGGTGTGCTCACGCCCCTCCCAGGTCTGTGAGGTTGCAAACATAAGCGGGGCCCCCACCCATGGGGAATCATGGCCCCTTCCCCCTGGGGAGGCCCAGCTCCACGTCCTCTAAGCAGCCTCCCAGGAGGCGGCCTTGCCCCGATTTTATAAGTGGGAACCCTGACCCTGAAGTAGAGTCTCACATGGCTGCAGTGAGACTTTAAGGGGGCTTAATGCGCCCCCAGTGAGGTCGGGGGACGCCTGGGCGTCCTCATGGGGCTGCTGGGGGCTGCACTCGCTGCTTGGGCTCCTGAAGGTTGCATGTTCAAATCAAGGTCAAGGCCTGGGGCCTTGGCCATCGCTGGTTGGTGCTGCCTCCATGTCTGGCCCACCAGTGGTGGACTCTGGGCACTGTGTGGGCCGGTGGGCCCGGAGGCCTTTCCCGGGGCCTCCCCCCGGACCCTAGTGGCCCCATCCTGCCACACCCTGGCGCCACATCTCGTCGAGCCCAGCCCCCACGGCTGTGTCTGCCATTTATTCTCCTACGTGTGACCTTGCCCGCCACCACCCTCGACCAAGGAAGGGCACGAGCTGGCCCTCCAAGGAGGGGACGGTGGGGAGGAGTGCTGGCCTCATGCGCCCCAGGCTCTGGGGACAAGGGTGGCGAACGGTCCTCAGCCTCACCCGTGGTCTGCAGGGGGCTGGAATCCTCCTGCCTGGCACGTGCCCCCTGTGTCCCTGATGCCACCAACATTTGATTCTCAGCTGAAACCATGAATCAAGACAAAAAGAAAAAGGGAGCATGGGAGCAGCTGGAGGGGTGGCCAGGCCAATGCCCGGGGCGTCGGGGCGGAGTTCGTGGGCAGAGGTGTAGGCAGGACCCGCCTCGGTCAGCCGAGCCCCACCTCCCCACCCGCCGCCCCCGCCCCCGCCCCGGCCTGTGCGGAGCCCAGGGATCCTGGGGGCCTGAGGGTGGCTACCCACCGGCCGTGCCCTCTCCTGTCCTTACAGAAGGTTTGCCTAAAAAGTTGGAGGGCGAAGCCCCTGTGCTAATCTGCAGTCCTCCCAGCACACGGCCTGTTTCTCCTGCTGAGGGGAAGAGCAGCAGAGCCGTGTTTATCACCCCCTTTTAGATAACAAATCACATTTTCTTTTCGCCGGCGAGTGTGTTGAATTGATATTTTTTTCCCTCGGTTTAATGGGTTTGTGTGTTCAGGAATGATCTTCATCAACCAAAACTCCTTATTGTGTTTGATGTAATGTCAGCTTTCATTAGGCACTCCGGTCTGCCGGCCGGGCTGGAGAGACCGGCCCCCGGAGCCTGGCCCCGTCCCCACCCAGGCCCACCAGGGCCCCAGTCTGCGTGCTGGTGGGCGGGCGGATGTGGAAGGGTTTGGGGATGGGCTGGGAAGGCGGGTTGGACCAGGGTGTGAGCCTCTGCCGTAGTGTCCTCGTCCGTTTGGAGGGGTCACGGTGCATGAGCGCAGACACCGCGGGTGCCCCAGATGACTGCAGCTTCCAAGCGACCCGGTCTTACACTCGCCATAAGGTTGTGGCCTTGCCCGAGATGTTTCCAGGCACATAGACAGTGCTCCGAATGCTCACGCTGTGTCTACAGGTCCAGCCAGCAGCCCGTACCCCCACCCCAGACCATTGGTGGGAAACACCCCACGTCTGTTCCCCACAACACGCCCCTGTTTGACCACCTCAAGTCATGGGCAGTCACCAGGGCCAAGCCCCTCCCCCGAAGCATAAGGAGCCTGAGCTCAGAGAGGGAACAGTGCAGCCCTGAGGCCACACAGCAAATGGGGCCCAGCCAGGCCCGGGCGGGGGACCGGGGGCGGCCCCCACCGAGGACGGGCAGGCTCTGAGCTCACTGTTTAGTATGCTTGGCTGCCACCCCCACTGTCAGACCGCTAAGAAACAGCCTCCCAGCGAGTAAGGGACTGCCAGAGCCACACTCCAGGTCCTCCTGGACAAAACAGGGCTGAGGGGCACCCAGGGAGGGTGACCAGACCGTGGCCCTGTCCCACGTCCTTGCCCTGGGGCCCCTCGGGACTGGGGTGGGGTGGTTCCTCCTGAGCGGGTGGCATTTGATGGCACCAGCCTCACCTTCTGGCAGCCGCTCTGAGCCACGCTCAGTTCTGATTAAAGATCATTAGACATGAAATTAGCCCGTTTGTGTTACGGGCCTCCCGGGTGGCCGGTGATTACAGCGTGCAGATGGCCAAGAACCCAGGCGCCGGGCCGGCGGGCGGGGCGAGCGCAGGCAGCCGAGAGCAGGAGCGGGGCCGGGCTTTGTTTTCTCCCGCGCCTGTTGTGTAAACCTCCTTGCATTTCACAACAAATCACAGATAATTAATAAGTACACGCCCGTAATGAGCAGGCTTTTTAATAGAAGAAATTGGAAGATGCGGCGTCGAGTCATTATTTCACTGCAGCCCGGACGCGGCTCCGTTCCTCTCACCCCCTGGTTGCGTCCCAGCCAGAGGCTCAGTGGCCAGGCTGGCTCTGACCCTGTCCCCTCCCCGCGCAGGGCAGCAGGGCAGAGACCCTGGGCCTGGAGGCAGCAAGGGCTCCAGGGCCACCGGGCCCAGTCTCCTGGGGGAAGGGCCTGACTCAGCCAGCCTCCTGGGTGGCAGCTCTGGGCGGAGGAGTCTGAGCCTTGGGGCTGCGGGTCCTGGCTGCACCTCGGGCAGCCTGAGCCACGCATGTTGAGGCCTCTCTCCCCACCAGGAGGAAGACATCGTGTACTATGACGCCAAGGCTGACGCAGAGCTGGTGAGTGCCCCCACTGTTGCTGGGGGGAGGGGCAGCCGCCGGAGCCTCCCTGGGCTGGTGGCCTCAGCTGGAAAAGGAGTGTTGGGCCTCGGCAGTCCTTGGGATTCAGAGCCTGAGCTTGCAGGGTCGGGGAGGGGCAGAGCCCCGCAGCACGCCTTCCACAGACGGACAAACCCCGACGGGCCCAGGCCCCAGCAGGGCTGGGTCTCTGTGGCGCCGAGGAGCACCACTTCCCTCTCCGGGGTGCGGCGGGCCTGGCCCTCGGCCCACAGTCCGTTCCGGTGCCAGAACTGAGGGGCGCCGAGCGCTTACAAGAGCAGCTGGGGAGGGCTTCCTCTAGGTGGCAGGCAGGGCCGAGATGCAGGATGCAGCGCCGTCCCGCTGGGTTTCAGGGCCGTGCAAGCGCCCTCCCCTTCGGGAGCTTGGCACGCTTGGCCCTTGGCTCCGCCAGACTCACCCCAGCTGCAGAGGCGGCCCAGGTCCTGTGCCTGTTCTTCAGAGGACAGACCCCACTTGGCAGTGGGGTGAGCTACAGAGGAGGCAGGAGTGTTGAGGGGCAGGGCCTGGGGAGTAGGCCGTGTTTGGTCACCCTGTCGAGGCCCAAGTCCATCTGCCTGCCTTCAAGGCAAAGGCCGTTGAACCCCACTGTCTCCTCTGAAAAACGGGTCGCCGGAGCTCAGTCTCTGGGGTCCTGCCTGTGCTGGCCAGTGCGGGCGCCCCAGAAGCCAGGCTTCGTCTCCCAGGCCAATTGGCCTGAGGGGTGTCCTGCAGGGTGCAGGGGTTGTCCAATGACACCAGGAAGTGGGCAGGCAGGAGGGGACCCCTGCAGAGGGTCCTTGGTGCTGGGCTGGCCTGGGTGAGCCCTAGGGAGGCCAGGCGGGCAGGGGGCCCAAGGGGAGGGGCGGGTGGGCTAAAGCCGGCATGCTTCCCCCTCGGCTGAGCTTCCGTGGCTCCCAGCGAAGTTGCTAAAATTAAAGCTGGAATCTGAAATTCAAATGAAGAGCGAACCTTTAATTAGACCCTGAATCTAACTCCTTACCCCCCCTCGGCAGCGGGCTGTAATTTTAGCAATCAGTGCATTAAATATAAACCGGGAGGCTGCCGTTGCCCACCGCACAAAGCCCCTGGGCCTGGGGCCCGTGCTGAGGCGCTCCTCGGCTGGGGTCGAGCCTGGACCCCGCCACAGCACCCCAGACTCCCTGTGTCCAGCAACCCCCAGCGTGTCCAGGACACCCAGCCTACCCCCAGCCCCTTGGGCATCTGCTGGGGTAGAGGCCGGGCAGGGAGATCCATCGTGGCTGCGGCTGGGCTGAGGTCACACAGCCTGAAAGCCCAGCCCAGCGTGGCCCGGTATAAATCCTGCACGTAGACGCTGCCGACTCCCCTGCTTGTTGTGTTGTTTTGTTTTTTTAATCTTTGCCAGAGGTACAGTTAGAGATCTTTCTAGACCATTTACTTTTAAATTACCAGCCAGAAGGTGGGGGTAGGGGAAAGAGAAGGAAGGAAAAAGTTCGCCAGCTGATAGCTTATCAGAACGGAATCCAAATGTCACATTAGTTGGGAAAGTTGGGAGATTAAATTTTCCAGCGCCCTTCATCTGCCGCTGACATTTCGGGGGCTTTCTTCTCCTGAGCCTCCCCCGCCTCCTCACAGAACGTGAGTGGCTCACGCCTCAGAGGCGGCGGCTCCCCGCTCTGGCCTCCGCCAGGCAGCTGGCTGCCCGCTCTCCGCAGCAGCCCTGAGCTTCTGAGGGTCCTCACGGGGTGCGCAAAGGCAGGCGGAGGGGCGGCTCACCGGGAGGGCAGGCCGCAGCTGCGGTGGCCCCGTACAGAACCCACCCTTGAAGAGATGAAAGGGGCTCTGCTGCAGACCCTTCTGAGCCGCCGCGCTCTCTCCAGGAACGCTCCCGGGCTGGGGCGGCACCGGCACCTTTGCCCAGGCAAAACAGCCCGTGCAGACACCTGGAGGCAGGAGCCGAGGGGGTGCCCAGGACCCCGTGAGCCGTGGGGTCCGCTGTCACTGTGCCACCCGTGCGGAGAGGAAATGAGCAGAGCCTGGTGCCCAGGGCGGCCCCAGGGGTCTGGTAGGGCAGAGAGGGAGCACGTGGACGGTTCGGCTGTTTCCACAGCTTCCTCCCAGGGCACAGGGCCCCCTGGCCCTGCCCCTGCCCCTGCCCTGCCTGCCTTTTCCCTGTCTCCCCTTCACTCTCCACCACCGTCTTCCCTTCCCCCTCTCGCACCTGCACCCCGTGCCTGCCCCCCCCTCCCGGCTGTGCGTCAACGCTGTCGTAACGGACCCACTCCTGCCAGCCTGTGGTGGTGGGCGGGGGCGCACTGCGCATGCCCAGCCTGCCCGGCCAGAGATGCAGTAATTGGCACCTGTCAGACGGCTGCAGCTCATTTTAGAAAGTCAACGGGGGCCTTTACCGGTCTCAATGCTAAACCCCAGCCCCACTCTCCCCAGGATGCCCTGGAGCGCTGCCCCCAGAGCCAATCTGCTGCAGGGGGTGATGCTCCTCCCCCAGACGGGGCCAGAGCCTTCTCCTTGTTGCCACTGGGGCTCCTTGCAGGCAGGGTACGGGCAGGGCCCTTGGGGGTGGGGAGCCGCAGACCTCCCCGGAAGGGCTGCCGCATCCTCCTCCAGTGATCGCACAAGGCGCGTCCTGCAGACAGAGGTCGGCAGTCCTCTCTGGCTCCAAGATTTCCTCCTTGGTTGATAATTAGTTCTCAAGGATGTGGGGATGGTGGGCGGGATGAGCAGGGGCATGTGGCAGTCGCAGGCCCCCCAGGCGAGGGACCACACCCCGTGTCTCTCCATCTCTTTTTCTCTGTCCCTGCAATCTTCTGATTCTGAAATGCCCCCACCGCCTCAACTCTGGCCTCCTGGCCCCCCCGCACCATTGCCAGCCCTCACGTGGCCATGGTGGGGTGCCCCCTTCTGCAGGATGACCCTGAGAGTGAGGACGTGGAGAGGGCGTCCAAGGCCAGCACCCTGAGGCTGGACTTCGTGGAGGACTCCAACTTCAAGAACAAGGTCAACTATTCGTACACAGCCGTGCAGATCCCCACGGATATCTACAAAGGCTGTGAGTGCGTGGGGTCGGGAGCAGCAGCCCCTGTACACCATGGGGCCAGGGCCCGCTGCCCGGGCACTGCCAGGTCCCAGCTGCTGGCCAGTGCCACCCACCCTCAGCCCCCCTGCACCCAAGGTCACATGAGCTCACCTCTGAGCATCCCTCAACGCAGGCATCGTAAGTGACTCTCAGACATGGCCTCACAGGAGCTTCAAAACATGGAGCCTCTCACCCTGGGCCCTGCCTCCTCCCGTGTGTGCTCACGTGCCCACAGGAATGCACGCACACCCCCAAGCAGCTCCCCCCACCCTCCCGCGTGCCCTGCCCCCATGTAGGAAGGATGGACATGGGGACGGGGGGGTCAGGGCACAACGCTTCACACACACCAACACTGTGACACTCCCCTCCTCCTTGGCCTGGGGAGGGAGGATGGGGGAAGGGGGATTGCATAGAAGGTAGTTGAGATTCCAGGCTCCAAGGAGAGTGGGTTGGCTCAATGGGGAAACTGGGCCACTACAGCTAGAAGGATTTCAGTCAGACATGAGAAGGAACTTACTGAAGGTCTTAAGCAGTGTAGGGGGAGGGGGCCAAGAGTTGAACACTAGATGGGATGCTCTAACAGTAGGACTTAAGGCTCTGGGGTCTCTTGGTTCTGACATAATTTTGGGGTCACCTGCAGGGTAGCCTCAGAATCCTGGGTATCCACAGGGTGGATGGTCTTGGGACAGAGGTCCCAGAGCTCCTGGGTCATCCCAGAGTGTGTGGAATCCCGCGGGGTCCTCAGGGAGGCCTCCTGGGCAGCCCGAGCGGGTGAGGGTGGGTGCTGTCCCCGCCCCTCTGCAGGCCACCTGCCTGAGCCAGCGGAGGGGCACTATCACAGGCAGACACCCTAATTAAAACAGGAGCCACACCGCCCTCCCCAGTCACCCCTCGCTACCCACACAAATTACATTTTATATGTTTTTTATTTACTGTGTCACTTTTAATTAAATCTGTAATCGCCTGCCTGAGGGGGCATGGGCCCCGTTTCCCAACTCAGCGTGATCCTAGAGCATGCATGGGGGCGCGGGGGTGCACAGGGCGAGGAGCGGGCCCTCTCCAGGGCGGAGCCAGAGCGCCTGCACCAGCGTGTCTGGTAGTGGCTGCGTGTGTGTGCGTGCGCGCACATGCGTGTGCGTGGAGTCAGACACCTCCGGAGGAGCCCCACCGGGCTGGTCGTCTTCCCTAGGTTCTTGCCCCGAGTCGCGGCCGCCCCTCTGCCAGCAGTTGAAGTGGCCTTCCAGGACAATCTGCTCTAGGCCCACAGTGCACAGTCAGGGAAACTGAGGCCCAGTGACGGGTAGGCCTCACCAGGCCAGCTCTCCCGGGACAGACAGCGCTGTGTGAAGCACTTGAGAGCCTGGCTTTATTTTTCCCTTAAATAAAAAAATAGAAGTTGTTCAACTCACTAAGTATCTATATTAGGAACAGGACCATAACATACTGTTCAGTAGACACGCGCAAAGCTGGAAATGTGTTTTGTTTTCACGTTATGGTCAGTTAAGGGAGGCGACAGGGCCAGAGAGAGGGCAGGAAGAGCAGAGGGGGAGGGATTAGGCAGCCGACTAGACCTCAGAGGCCCCACTGGGGGAGGGGGCGGGGGGCGCCCAGGACGGGGCTGTGGGTGGAGCCAGCAGCCTGAGTGTCTTAAGCCTGCTCCAGAGGTGTCCTGCTCAGAGGCTGTGCTGGGAACAGGGCCTCTGCTGGGCCTTCTCGGTTTTCACTTGCTAAGGTCCGTGGGGCAGAGGGGCTTTGGCATCAGGGCTCTGCCCGGGAAGAAAGGAGGTCAAAGAAACTGAGGAAGAAACCGCCCCAGGGGAGAGGGGAATACAGACACCTGGCGGCAGCAGGTGCCCCACTTCTGTTGGGTTGTTTTTGTTTTATCCTCCCCCAAGGACACAGTCCTTGATCTTAGAGAGAGGGGAAGAAGGGAGAGAGGTGGGGGGAGAGGAACACAGATCAGTGTGAGAGAGAAACACTGATCGTCCCCCTTCTCGTACGTGTCCTGACCGGGGATTGAGCCCACAACCTTTCAGTGTACAGGACGACGCTCCAACCACCTGAGCCAGCCAGCCAGCACTCCTGCTGGGTTTCCTGAGTCCCACATGCAGAGACAAGTTCACTGCACATGTGCGAGCGTGCACCACACACACGTCAGCAGGTTTAGGGCTGTCCTGAGGTGGGGACGGGGCCACTGCTCAGGCCACCTGAGTCCCTGCCCAGGTGGAGGGATCAGCGGCCTGCAGCCTGTTCACCTTAGAGGAGCCTTGCTCTGTGAGGGTGCGCGGGGTGGGTCTGGCCGTGGGCAGCCGTGGGGCTGGGGGAAAGGGAGGGTGGGGTAACTGGCCGGGGGCGGGGAGGGCTGTGAGGACAGGACCCGGTGGTGTGCAGGTATGAGCACGTGCGTCCCCGTGCCCATGGCAGTCATAGGGCTGCTGGGCAGGTCAGCGGGGGCGAGGGGACCACGGACCTGGCGGGAACCACAAAGGTTAGATGCGGGAATACCTGTTGGGGAGTGAGAGCTGTGTGTGTGCACATGTGTGCGTGCATGCGTGCGCGCGCTCCTGCGTGACTGTCTGGGTTGGAGGAGGATCATGGCACAGACCCTGTCCCTCTGAGAACCCCCGCCCCTGCCTCCTCCTGGCCCCAGTTGATTAATCATGGAGCTGAGTGGCTTCCAGCTTATCAGGTACCTTAATAGCTGAATAATTCCAGCCCCATCATCGAGCCCTTAATTGCTTTCTTGTGGCTGCAGCCCAGAGTGCATGCTGAGTGGGTGAGCTCCCAGGGGACCGGCTGCCAGCTCCAGGCAGCGTGCTGGATCCGCATCCCAACTTGCAACTCCCTGCCACCTAGGTGGTCCCTCTCCAGGGGCCACAGTCACAGCTGCCCTTCCTGGTAGGGCCTGGCTCAAGGGTGGGCTGAACTGTTTCTTCGATGACTTGGGAGGGGGTGAGGACCAGGAGGCCTTCCTGGAGGAGCTGATGCAGCCCCACCGAGCCCTGGGGAATGAGGGGGAGCCTGGATAGGAGGCGGACAGGTGAAGCTTTCTGAGTGAGAGGCATGTGCACGGGTGTCGTGGTGGCGAGGCCCAGCAGGGACAGCCTGGGTGCTTCCACCCCAGCCCCCCGCTTCCCCCACAGCCACCATCATCCTCAACGAGCTCAACTGGACGGAGGCCCTGGAGAACGTGTTCACGGAGAACCGTAGGCAGGACCCCACGCTGCTGTGGCAGGTCTTCGGCAGTGCCACTGGAGTCACCCGCTACTACCCAGGTGGGTGCCAGCCCGCCTCACCAACCGCCCAGCTCCGCACCCTCCACCTCCTCCTGCCCACTCCGGGGGCATGACGGGGTGGTCTCCCCGGAGGCTGCAGAGTCGCCTGACCACTCCCACAAATCCTGCCAGACCCACTCACCTCCTTTCCCCTCTACAGCCACCCCATGGCGAGCCCCCAAGAAAATTGACCTGTACGACGTCCGAAGGAGACCCTGGTGAGCAAGCAGGGAGGGGCTGGGCAGGGACACCCCCTTGACTCCCCACATCTCCCGCCTGCTCCCCTCCCCCCCGATCTCCGGGCCTCGCGCAGGGTGCAGCCAGCTCTATCCAATTTTCATTTCACACATCGTTGCCACTGGAAAATGGATCCCATCACCCAGGCAGGCCTCCCGGCTGCTCTGCCCCCGTCCGCTGCCCAGCACTTCACCCCCTCGGGGCCGACGGGGCGGAGGTTCCCAAGGGTGGACGTATCCTCTGTGGGGCTCGGCCCCCACCCCACGTGTCTGAGCCCCCCCTCGCTCCGCCTCGCCTGTGACCTTCTCCCTCCCCACACACAGCTAGGACCCTGCCCTCTGGGCCTCACCCTGGACTAGGGACCACAACAGGCCGTGGAGACCAGGGTCCACACCTCCAGCCCCCTCTCGGGATCACCTGCTCACCCCTCCCTAGGGTGGCTTATGTGCTGGGGGACCGGGCCACTTGTGTCGCGGGCAAGGACTGGTCAATCATTAAACACAGCATCCTCAGTGCCTAGGACCCTGTATGACCCACGCAGGGGATGCTCGATGGAAACACGTTGAATCAATATGTGGGTGAAGGAAGGACTCACAAGGTCCCGGGGGGGGCTGGCCCTGACTGGAACCTCTCCTGGGCAGGTATATCCAGGGGGCCTCATCGCCCAAGGACATGGTCATCATCGTGGATGTGTGAGTGGGCCACGGTGGCAGGTGGGGAGGGGCAGGGCCAGGGGCTAGCATTTGCTGCCCGGCACGCCCTGGGGAACGGCAGGAGAGCGCCCGAGGCCCACCTGGCGCCTCGTGACCTCCCCAGGAGTGGCAGCGTGAGCGGCCTGACCCTAAAGCTGATGAAGACGTCCGTCTGCGAGATGCTGGACACGCTGTCTGACGACGACTACGTGAACGTAGCCTCAGTGAGTGCCCAGGCGGTGGGTGGGCCGGGAGAGGGCGGCCCCTCGCTGCCCCGCGCAGTCACCGCCCTCGCTGTCCCTGCAGTTCAATGAGAAGGCGCAGCCCGTGTCGTGCTTCACACACCTGGTGCAGGCCAACGTGCGCAACAAGAAGGTGTTCAAGGAAGCAGTGCAGGGCATGGTGGCCAAGGGCACCACGGGCTATAAGGCCGGCTTTGAGTACGCCTTCGACCAGCTGCAGAACGTGAGCCCCATGGCGGGCGGGACGTGGGGGGCAGGCAAAGCCTGGGCTTGGTGACACAGGAAGTCCAGGCGAGTGGCCTTGTTAGCACCCAACAGGCAGCTCAGGCTGACAGCACCCTCTGAAGGGGGAGGCGGGGGAGGGCAGAGGGTCAGGCCTACCAGGGTGGGGGCCTGTCCCGGGGCGGAAGGGGCTAGGAGCCGCCTGACCCCGCCCCTCCTCTCGCCCAGTCCAACATCACCCGTGCCAACTGCAACAAGATGATCATGATGTTCACAGACGGCGGCGAGGACCGCGTGCAGGACGTCTTTGAGAAGTACAACTGGCCCAATCGCACGGTGAGGCTCAGCCCGGCGCTGGGGGGGAGTCAGCGACGGTGGGGTGGGGGCTGTGGCCCGGGGCGGTGGCAGGAATGACCCCGAGCCCCCGCAGGTGCGCGTGTTCACGTTCTCCGTGGGGCAGCACAACTATGACGTTACGCCGCTGCAGTGGATGGCCTGCGCCAACAAAGGTGCCCCCCCCCGCCCCCACCCCCCACCGCGGGCCCCGCCTGCCTGCCACATCCTGCCCTCCCTCAGGCTGGCTGGCCTCCTGTCCTCTTTCCGTAGCTCCAGCTGCCTGTTCATCCGCTGTCTGTCCGTCTTCCCCCACATGGGGCTGTCCCTCTGCCTCTCTGCCTGGCTAACTTGTCCATCTGACTGAGCATCTTTTCGCCCATCTGTCCGAATGTCCTCGTCCCTCTGTCTCCCAGCGCGTCTGCTCCTGTGTCTGTTTGCTGGCCCATCTGTCTCGCCCTGCTTCTGGGCCGGGCCCCTGGGCGGACACTGAGTGTCACAGCCAGCCTAGAAGGAGGGACCTCGGGCCTCAGGGGGACTGACACCAAAGAGAGGGAGCCTGAGGGGCAAGTCAGGGCTGCAGACACACGCCAGGGGACAGGCCCCTGTGCCCTGCGTTCTGAGCATCGCCCAGGCCCACCTCTGCCTCACCTTCCCTCGCAGGTTACTATTTTGAGATCCCTTCCATCGGCGCCATCCGCATCAACACACAGGTGAGACAGTGGGGGGCCCCCTCCTCCCAGCCCCTTGGGGGTTCAGCGCCTGTGATGAGCTGCTGTGGGGTGAGAGCGCCCCCTGGTGGCTTGATGTCACACCGGGAGGCAGAGCAGGGAAGGAACAATGGGAGGGACAGGCTCATGACCCCTGCCCACCACGCCCTCCCCAGGAATATCTAGACGTACTGGGCAGGCCCATGGTGCTGGCGGGCAAGGAGGCCAAGCAGGTGCAATGGACCAATGTGTATGAGGATGCGCTGGTAAAGCCCCTGGGCAAGGAAGGGGCGGGGCTGGTGACCTTTCCCCACGGATGAGCCCGTAGGGTCATGTCCCTTGAGGGCACCGTGATGTGGATAAACCAGATAGTGGAGCAAAAAAGGTGGCTTGCACCTGAGCCCCTGCTCTGAACACTGGGGTGGGGGCGTGGCTGGCCACAGGAGACCCACTGGCCCTCCCCCTCTCCCTTCAGGGGCTGGGGTTGGTGGTCACGGGGACGCTCCCAGTGTTCAACCTGACACAGGACGGTCCTGGGGAGAAGAAGGTGAGCCCCCCTGCCCCCCGCACTGGGGAGGACAAGGCATGCCCGGGAGGTCTGGCGTGCCCACCCATAGCAGGTCTAGGGCGGAGGAGGGGTAGGCCGGCCTGCCAAGTGCACAGGGGCGGCCGCTTGTGAGAGCCGCTGGGGACCTTGGGACGGAGCCCATTGCAGACCCCCGCCTCTGCCCCCAGAACCAGCTGATCCTGGGCGTGATGGGCATCGATGTGGCTCTGAATGACATCAAGAGACTGACTCCCAACTACACGGTGAGTCCGCCCAGTCCTGCCCCCTGAGAGGGCTCGGCCAGGCCCTGCAGAGGAGACGGATGGCCACCAGAACACCCCGTGGAGGCCTCTGAGTTCAGGCAGTCAGGGAAGGCTCCCAGAGGAGGGGACCTCGGGCCTAGAGTGGGGGTTCGGGCGGGGGTTCTCCCTGCATGAAGGGCCAGACTCTGGCCACCAGAGGCCCTGCCAGGCTCAGTGCTCCTGTTCAAACTCCATTCTGTGGCCGTATTGGGAAAACAGCCACAGACGAAACAAACAAACGCGCGTGGCTGTGTTCCAACACAATTCTGTCTGTGGACGCTGAAATTTGAATTTCAGATGATTCTCGCATATCATGAAATACAGTTGTTCTTTGGTCTTTTTCAAGCATTTAAAAACTTGAAAGCCACCCTTAGCTGATGGCTGTACGTTCCCAGGCGGCGGGCCGGGTGTGGCCGGTGGGCTGCAGTCAGACGCCCGCTGGACTGTCACCTGGCAGGCGTGTCCTGGGTAGAAAGGGGAGGAAGCTGTACCTTAGAGGGAATTCTCTGGACAGAGGTCTGAAGGTGAAAGAATCATGAGCCACAGAAAGGGCCTGCAGGATCAGCGTGGCTGGCCAGGGCCTGGGGCAGAGGGAGTTTGGGTCTTGGTTGTGAAAGGGGTGGGGGTGAGGCATGTGTGACCACCACGTTCAACCTGAGCCACACAAGGGCGGCCCCTGTCATTGGGCTCCGTGAGCTGCAAAAACTGCCGAGGGGTAAGAGTGGGTCCAGGGTCTCACTTCCTCCTCCTCCTGTTCCAGCTGGAAGGGACGCCCCAGGCCTGTGGGATTCCAGAGTCCACTCCTTGCCTGCGCTCCACTGAGCCGGGAACCAGGAGGAGGCGGGGCGGGGCGGGGGCAGGGGGAAAGGGGGCAGCAGCAGCCTGTGGGGCTAGTGGAGGCGGAGCCGTCCGGCTGACTGACAGCCCCATCAGACTTGGGGTGGGCTGAGATGGGCAGGCTGCCAATGACTGGTGGTCCCCCAGAGCCGGTCAGCCTGGGCCGAGGCTGCTTGGTGAGCAGCAGCAGCCTGCTGGGCTTGGCTTGAGAAGCAGACTGGGGGCCCCATGTGGCGCCTGGCCCAGGCAGGGAGATGGAACCCCTCCCGGGCATGGAAAGCAGGATGTGGAAGGTCTCCAGAGCCTGGGGAACCCCTGCCCAGCCCTCCAGGCTCTGAGCCCCCAATCTATACCTCCAGCTTGGCGCCAACGGCTATGTGTTCGCCATCGACTTGAACGGCTACGTGTTGCTGCACCCCAACCTCAAGCCCCAGGTGAGCTGTGAGGGTGGCCTCAGCGGAGGGGTAAGCCCTATGAGGCGGGGACCCCTGACTCCCTGCCCCGCCTCTCGCAGAGCAACTTCCGGGAGCCCGTGACCCTGGACTTCCTGGATGCGGAGCTAGAGGATGAGAACAAGGAGGAGGTGAGGAAGGCGGGGAGGAAGGACAGGGCGCCCAGAGCAGAGGAGGGCAGGGCACTGCCCCTCACATCTCTGGCTCTTCCAGATCCGTCGGAGCATGATCGATGGCAATAGGGGCCACAAGCAGATAAGAACGTTGGTCAAGTCCCTGGATGAGGTGAGAAGGTGACGGAGGAGGGACAGAGTCGTCGTCCTCCCCACCACCCCACCCCGCCTGGGAGCCCAAGTACCTGACCCAGCCTCTTCTCCCAGAGGTACATAGACGAGGTGACACGGAACTACACCTGGATGCCTATAAGGAACACCAACTACAGGTGAGTGAGGCCGGGGGGGGGCGGGGGGGCGTGTGCACCTGCTGCCAGCGGTGCTCACTTCTCACCCCATGGCACTAAGTCCCCGGGGGCCTCTTGCCGACCCCTCAGGAATAAGCACCATCTGACGGGAGCACAGGACAGAGAGGAGCCGGTGCACCTGATGCGTCCCCCCGGCCCTCCGCCCTCTCACGTCCCTCCTGCCTGGACTGTGTCCCTGGGTGTCTGTGCCCAGGACGCTGTCCTCGGCACACTCACAGGCCTGCTCTCAACAGGCTGCACAGCCTGGGAGTGGGTCCCCAGCAGGTCAGGCCAGGCAGTGCCAGTGTCTCTTTCACACCCCAGTGGCAGCCCGAGCCGCCCACCACCATGTTAGTGCTAGACCTGCTTTCAGCTGGCCTCACGTGGCCTGAGTCTCTGGGGGCTGCAGCCCCCAGTCTCCCAGCAGCACCGCCCCAGCCTAGCTCACTGCCAGTGCTCTGCCCCTTGTGAGTTTGCTGCTAGCCAGGCAGCTGGTACGTTGGGGGAGGCTGCTGGGCCTGAGGGGCAGGGTGGAGATTTGCTTTGGGCCTGGAAGTTCTCAGGCCTCCAGGAGAATTTGGGGAATGGGGGGTCCAGGCCCCAAGGCCATGAATCTCCCACCAGGGAGAGATGTCCCGGGTGGTCAGGGGACAGGAGGCCACAGCCTGGGTCCCTACCCAGCTCCAAAGCCACGGGGAGGGGGTACTGCTGTGGCCAGCCTCTCCCCAGCAGTGACCTCTGCCCCTCCCCTGCCCCTCCTAGCCTCGGGCTCGTGCTCCCTCCCTACAGCACCTTCTACCTCCAAGCCAACCTCAGTGACCAGATCCTGCAGGTCAAGTGTAAGTGGCCAGCCCCTGCCTGTGCCCTGCAGCCCGCCTCTGCCCCGCACCCTGGCTGGCCCCAGGCAGCAGAGCCAGTCGCCTGCGCCGGGCAGCCCCTCCTGCCCAGTCTGCCCACCCCCAGGCACCCGGAGGCTGGGGCACCAGCCCGGAAAGTCTGTGGAAATCTGCATGCTCGCCTCTTCTCAGATTCGGTTCCAGACCATCCTCCCATCCTCTCATGGTTTTCGTTGAGGTTCTGTTTTTGGTTCCTCCTACTGCGTGTCTTCCCTCCTTAGCCTGCCTCCCCCCGCGCATCCCTGGGGGCTGCATTCCTGGAAGACACCCCCCTCCCATCCTCTCCCCTTCTCCCTGAAGCGCTCCCCCTGTGGCGCCACCCCAAGGCCTCCCTGCCCCCTCTGCGTTCCCCCCATCCCCACTCACCTTCCTCCTCACCTCTGCCCTTGTCTTCTGCTCCTCTCCCTTTTGCTCTCTTTGCCCTTCCTTCTTTCTCTCTCTCTCCCTCCTTTCTTCTCTTTCCCCTCCCTGGACCCCCGTCTTCTCTGTCTCCTGCCCTTTCCTCCCCTTCTGCTCGCTCTCTCCATTTCTCTCTCCCACTTTGCCTCCTCTCCCCACTACCCAGAACCCTCCCTGCCCGGCCCTGCCCCAGGCCCTCCTCTCCCGGCCTCTCTCCCTCTGTCCCCCTCGCCTGCCCGCCCTCCTTTCCTCCCTCTCCCACTCTTTTGCCTGTAGCTCATCCCTGCATGTCCCTTTCACCCTGGGCCTCCCGGAGCCTGTGGCCCCGCCTGCCCACTGCCCGGGTCTCGGGGAGGGAGGCTGGGGCTCCGGCCCCACCGGGCGCCCCCCACCTGCCTGGCCCGCTGGGGCTCATCTCCTTTGAGTTTTCTTGCTCTCTCTTTCTCTCTCATGTCGTTTTTTGCAAGAAGTTTCCTTTCGGTATGATGATAAGACACAATATTTTCATTCAAACAGCCATTGAATAAAATATTGTTTGTGCCCCTCCCCTTCCCCTCCCCCTTTTCGTTTGTTTTTGTGTTTGTGTTGTTTTTGTTTTCCTCGCTTTCTCTCTTGGTGGACTGTCCCAGTGCCAATCAGCAAACTGAAGGGCAAGTATATTCAGAACCAGTGCACCCTCCTCTCCCCACCCCGCCCGCCCTCACGCCCCTGCTTGCCCCCCTCCCTGCCCAGGACCGGCCACACCCCTTCTCTCCAGGGCCCCCTCCCAGCATCCCCTTCGCTCTTCCAGTTCTTGCTTTTCCTCTGATCCCTACTAGAGCCAGCGGCCCTTTCCCTTGGCCCAACCCGCAGGGTGGTTCTCCAGTGTGCTCTGAGAGCTCAGGGCCCCTCCTCCTCCTCCTTGCTCCCTCTGGGCAGGCCCCTGACCCCCCCCCCTTCTCTGTCCCTCCAAGACAACTCAACAGTGGGGACAGGGCTGGATGGCTCTGCACCACCTCCCACCCGGCAGTGCTGGGGCCTGAGATGCTGGGGCACATCAGTCCTCAGAGAGACTTACGTGACGCTTATGGGAAAGGGCCAGCTGCAGGGGCTTCCTCTGGGTAGCTCTCCCCTCTCTGATCTCTGGCACTGGTTGCAGGAGCTGGCAGCAAGCCTCAAGCCCTGACCCTGAGGCGGGTGTCGAATAGGGCCGCCGCCAGGCCACCTAAAGACAAGGCCCATGTAGCCATCGTGGGCGCTGGCCAGGGTGCTGAAATCCTGTCCCCAGCTGCTCCCGCTGCTCCCAGAGATGTTGCCAAGGCCGCCGGCCGGGCCCTGCCCTGGGGTGCCCTCTGCTCGAGGAGGGTGAGGGGACAGTCAGGTTAGAGACGGTGTCCCCTGCAAAATGAAGGCAGACTCGGACGGGGGCCTGGCTGGGAATGGAAGGTGATCTGTCCGGACCACAAGGGCCAGTCCAAGAACCAGGCTGGATGTAAAGGAAGAGGTTCTGGCTCTCAGAGGGACCCAGACCAGAGCCTTCCAGGAAAGACAGGCAGCGGCCTCAGACCCCGGCAAGGACAAGGGGGAGAGAGGGCAGCTCACGAGGGTCTTGCCACTGGCGCCCAGAGACGCGCCCTCCCAAGGAGCACCTGGGCAGGCAGGGCATGGAGAGCCATGAGGGGATGTCCTGTCCCTGGTCCCCATGGCCTGGAAGCAGGGGCTCCCCGAGAAGCCCTAGAGGCACATCCAACCCAATCTAGCAAAGAGGACACAGCTGCCCCACCGGGTCGGGGTGGGGGACACGCCCTACTTCCACTGGCTTGAGTTGTCTTTTCTCCCCTTCCCGCTCCCCTCCCAGGGACCCCAGAAATGCAGGGCCCTGGTAACATGACAACCATAGCGTAGTCCCCTCTCCTGCTCCCTGCCTCCTTTTTCTTTCTCCTCCTCTCCCCCCCACCCCTTCCCTGTCGGCTTGTGCCCAAACCCTGCCTCACAGTCCTTTCAGAAAGCAACAGTCCAACCAGCGACTGCCCGGCCCCTCCAGGCACCCCAAGTCCCGCTCCCTGGAATTGTGCAGTGCATTGTGGGAGTATTTGGGAACAGGAAGGACCCCTCTTCCACAAAAGTAAAGCCCTGGGGCAACCAAGAGGCCAGAACCTGGGTGAACGGATGGCACAGGGGACTGCCCGGGTGCGGCAGGCCAACGGCAGGGGGACGCCTCCCGGACGCAGGCCGGCAAGGTGGCCGGCCCCGCTGGACAGGGAGAGGCCCCAGAGGAGCCCAGCAGCCACACGCCCAGGCTCCCCCGCAAACCCACACAGAGACGGCCGCACGCCTACGCACACTCACACAGACCCTCACGCAGACGTGTGTGCTTCCACACACACACACACACACACACACACACACATGCAGGCACGGTCATGTCACTCACACACAGGCCCAACCGGTGGGTCCTCAGCAGCATCTCTTCCCCAGAGCCCCCAGCATTCCTCCCTGGCTTCTCGGAGCCCAGACAGGTCTTCGGAAGGGGGACACCCAGCCCTCCTTCCCCACCTGCCCTCATGCTTCCAGCCCAAGAGGGCAGGAGTGCGGGTCCAAGCAATGCTCAGGACCCCTCCCAACTCCCAGACTCTCCTCCCGTGGCATGGGAACGTTCACAGCACCTCTAGGCCTCCCCTCCCCCAGCTCCTACCCCAGGGAGGCCCACCCGCCCCCACAATGCACTGCAGCCCGCCCCCAGCTGCCCACACCGTCTCTGGTTGGACTGTCTGGGCCCGTGAGAAACCCCCTCGGTTTGGCCATGTTGGTGCCTGACACAGAACAAAAGCAAGACCTACCAAAATGCAAACAGCTGCAGCAAAGAAAGAGAGATAAAAATCTGCGGCCAAAAGCCAATTCCCTTCCTCAAAGTCTCTGTGGAGGCAAAGGGAGTTCAGCATGCGGTTTTTTCCATTATGGATGCGATAAGAGCGAGACTGGCGCCTCCCCCAGACCATGCATATATATAGCAGTGTGTGTATATATATGTGTGTGTGTGTGTCCGTGTATATGTGCTATACAGCCGTATGGAAGCATATACAGCCACGCCAAGGGACTCACTGCCGACAGAGGACCGGGCCCGGGCAACATTGGCTATAACTGCCCTCCTCCTGCGATGCTTTAGTCTCCACAGGCCCTCCGCCCCTCCCCACCCACCCCTTCTCTCTGGCTCGAACTTGAACATGGAAGTGGCGGGTTCCCTCTTTGCTGGTGTCTCCCCCTCCCTCAAGCCACCCCTTTCCCTGTCCCTCCAGCCCCTTGAGCTCGGAGCCCCCTGGCCTCCCGCCTCCCCAGCCCCCGCCGGATAACCCCCATTTCTGTTGCAGATTTTGAGTTCCTGCTCCCCAGCAGCTTTGAGTCTGAAGGACATGTTTTCATTGCTCCCAGGTAGCTTGCGTGTGGCCTTGCCGAGGCGCCCTCCCCCACCCCGACTGCCCTGGCCCGCCTCCTGCACTGCGCCCGGAGCTCTGTGTGTCTGTCCTGTGCGCTGTCGCCCCGCCCCCCACCCTGTGCATAGCCCCGTATGCGCGGCCGTGTGCATACCCGGGCCATGTAGCTGAACCAGGCAGCAGCGGCCCCAGCTCCGGCTCCCCCCAGGCCCAGGGCGGGAGCCTTCCGGACCCTCTGCTGACTCCCTACCCTCTCAGGCATCCAGAGGACCCCTTTCTGCCCCGGGCTGGCTGTCCGCAGGATGCCCCTCGCTGGGCAGCTGCTGCTCTGGTTTGCAGTGCCTCCCCACTCCCCACCCTGCACCCTGTCCTTGTCCTGTGTCAGTCAGTGTTTGTGTGGGTCCGGGGACGAGCCAGCCAGAGCCCCTGTCGGCATGCCGAGTCTAGGTGTGGTGGCTCACTGAGCACAGGATGGGAGGGAGGGTGCTGTGAGGAGCTGCTAGGACATGTGAGGGGGTCAGGGCCTGGCGCAGGTCCAAGCCTGGACCGTCCTCAAGTGCACTCATAGAACACATGCGCGCACACGCTCGTGTGCACCCCATGCCTGGTGGCCCACATCTGAAGAAACCAGTGGGCCCCCAGGTAGTAAAGCCCTGCCTGTGACCTGGGCTTTGGATGAGAGCAGGTGGGTACAGCTGACAGAGACCCATGGGCACCCTCAGGCACCACACGCGGGCTCTGGACACTCCCAACCTCCACGTGTGCATGCGCCCGCATGCACCCGCACATTTCTCTGTGACTCGCTGTAAATGTGCGTCTGTGTTTGTGAGTCATGGTGGGCGTTTTACTGTAAGAGTCTGAGTGTAAGTGTGGGGTGGGCTGTGTGCATCAGTGTCTGTGGGAATGTGTGAAAAGGCCTGCGTGGCCCACGTGACCCTGAGGAAGCTCTCTGAGGACAGGGACTGTTTGTGTTACCTCTGTGTCTTTGGCTCAGGAGAGCTCAATAAGTACATGTTGGTGAGTGAATAAAGTAACCCACAAATACAAATGTACATACGTGGACTGCAGGTGGCCTGCACCTCAAGCCCAGCTGTTGGTGTCACTCTGGGTGTATCAGGTGTGGCCCCACACAGAGAAGTGCAAGCTGGGCCTGGTGGCCAGGGAGCAGGTGGTGCTGAGACCCAGTCCCAGGTGCCCTCACCAAGCTGTGGGCCCTAGCAGAGCCTGGAGAAGCAGCACGTTTTTAAAATTCCCACAGAGGTGCTGCCATACGAGCCCATGTGGAGGTCTCTGGTGGCAGGGGTAGGAGCAAGGAGTTGGACAGGAGAGACAGCTCCACCTGCCGGGCAGAAGGCCTGCTCACCACAACTTCCGGGGGGAGCAGAGCTTACACCCCACAGCCCCCGTGCTCTCTGAGGCCGGGGGACTTGGAGGAGGTGAAGGGCTTGGCCGGTCCAGCTCTGAGGCGAGAGCATTCCAGGCAGAGGTAATAGCCAGTCCGAGAACCAACATGTTCCCATTGACTTCATGACATCTATTGTATGATGGGGAAAAACGGCTCAGGGAGTTTGAGTGAGTTGCCCAAAGGCACCCAGCTGGAGGCGGCAGGATGAGGGCGAGGTGAGGTCTTAGACTCGGCTGACTGAGCCGGTGTCCATGGACCCACACAGCACACAGGTGGGTGAGCCCACCAGGAGGCCCCCCCAGGTGCTCCCTCTGGGTCCAGATACACAGGACAGGTGGGAGGCTCTGCAGGGCCATGCCCAGCAGGGAGAACCTTCCAGGATGGAGGAAGTAGACCCTCATTCTCCTTTCCGCTCTGCCCCTACTCAGACTTGGGGGCCTGCCAGGCGTGCAGTGGCTGCAGCCTGTACACCTGCCCCTCCCTGAGGCCTGGGCTTCTCAGCAAACGACCAAGAAGACCTGTTGGGAAGCCTCAACCCTCTGCCCTGTCCAGCCCCCCAAGCCCACTCTTCTTGCCCCCCCCCACCCCCAGAGAGTATTGCAAGGACCTGAATGCCTCAGACAACAACACCGAGTTCCTGAAAAACTTCATTGAGCTTATGGAGAAAGTGACCCCAGACTCCAAGCAGTGTAAGTGCCCAGTGGGGCAGCCCCGGGGAACCCAAGGGCTGGGCAGATGTGGAAATAATGCAGGCCCCAGCCGAGGGCAAGGCCTTGGCCAGGTCAGGGGGACCACTCCAGTGGGAGCCGTGTGGGGAGGACATACGTGAGCGGGGAGCCACGAGAAGATGCCCCCTCCAGCCCTACCCTCCCACTGCAGGCAACAACTTCCTCCTGCACAACCTCATCTTGGACACGGGCATCACACAGCAGCTGGTGGAGCGCGTGTGGCGGGACCAGGATCTCAACACGTAGGCACCGCCCAGCCAGGGAGACCGGGGCGGGAGGCAGGAGGCTGGGGGTGCCGCAGGGGCCTGGCCCTGCCGAAAGCAGACCCATGACCTCACCTCCCTGCGGTCCCCAGGTATAGCCTCCTGGCCGTGTTTGCTGCCACTGATGGTGGCATCACTCGAGTGTTTCCCAACAAGTAAGTGGCCTCCCCCACTGCCCAACACCCTGCCCTTGCCTGAGACCCAGCCTCTGTCCTGCCACCCAGAGGCCTCTGCACCTGCTGAGACCACTCCCCCATAAGCCACCCCTTCTGTCATCTGCCTGTCTTGGGTGACCAGGGCAGCTGAGGACTGGACGGAGAACCCCGAGCCTTTCAATGCCAGTTTCTACCGCCGCAGCCTGGATAACCATGGCTACATCTTTAAGCCTCCACACCAGGACGGTGAGTGTCCCCCTCAGGTGCTCAGCAGCAGGGGGAGCTGGGCCTCCCCGTGTGCTCGGCCAGGGAGGGCTGGGCTCTGCCCTCCAAGGCCCCTCACATGCAAGGCAGGCTGAGATGGGGACAGGTGAGAAGAGAGGCCAGGCTCTGCTAAACACTTGGCTGGGTGCTTGGGCGGCGGTCAGGCTTGGCTTGGGCCCCTGGGTCCTCAGGGCTCAGCAGGGAGTGGTCAGTGTGGTCTCCAGCCCCCACTCCTGACTCCGCCCACCCCGATCCCTCTCCACCCGCAGCCCTGTTAAGGCCCCTGGAGCTGGAGAACGACACGGTGGGCATCCTCATCAGCACAGCTGTGGAGTTCAGCCTAGGTGGGCGCACCCTGAGGCCCGCAGGTGAGTGCCCATGGCGGAAGCAGGGAGGGACAACGGCCCGGGGGCCACCTAGGCAGGCAGGCAGACACTGATGGCCCCTTGCTCTCCCCCATAGTGGTGGGCGTTAAGCTGGATCTAGAGGCCTGGGCTGAGAAGTTCAAGGTGCTAGCCAGCAACCGTACCCACCAGGACCAGCCTCAGAAGGTACTGGTGCAGGGTGGGGGCTGTAAGCCCAGCAGTACCCGTTCGGGAGCCCCAGGAACTTCTACCAGCCCTCCCGTCAAAGCGGCTGCGGTGCCTTTGGGGAGGCCGGGGCTGTTGCAGATGGCCCAGGGACCCGCGGGGGTCGGGGGGTGGCGATGGGAGGGGAAGCTGGCGTGCACCTCATGGTCCTTGCTCTCTGCCCAGCAGTGCGGCCCCAGCAGCCACTGTGAGATGGACTGCGAGGTCAACAACGAGGTGCGTGTGCCCCAAGCCCCAGCTTCCCCCAATCCCGGGCTTCTCGGTCCCAACTGCGACTCCTAGCCCATCGCCACCCTGACCCCCCAGCTTTACCAGAGCTGGGCCGAGTGGTGACCCCGCCCCTAAACCAGTGGATTGCCGTGGTCTGGGGAGGGAGGTCTGGCCCAAGCCCCTCTCTGTCTTCCTCCCTGCTGCCCACCTCTCAGGACCTGCTCTGTGTCCTCATTGATGACGGGGGATTCCTGGTGCTGTCCAACCAGAACCACCAGTGGGACCAGGTGAGGGCCAGGAAGCAGGGAGGAGGAGGAGGAGGAGGGCTCGGGGTTGAGCCTTCAGGGCGCGGCACTGCCAGCCTTATGACTGTGCTCCCTCCTGCACCCCAGGTGGGCAGGTTCTTCAGCGAGGTGGATGCCAACCTGATGCTGGCGCTCTACAACAACTCCTTCTACACCCGCAAGGAGTCCTACGACTACCAGGCAGCCTGTGCCCCCCCGCCCCCCGGCAACCTGGGGGCCGCCCCGCGGGGTGTCTTTGTGGTGAGCCCCCCACCCCCCGCAATGCCTGGCCTGGAACTGGGGGCCGGGGTGGGGGGCCTGGGAGACCTGCGCGAAGATGACCCCCTATCTCTGAGGAGGGAGCTGGGGGTGTCTGTCGCCTTCCGCGGGCAGCAGGGGCAGCCCACACCTGTCTCTCTGCTGCAGCCCACCGTCGCGGATTTCCTTAACCTGGCCTGGTGGACCTCAGCTGCGGCCTGGTGAGCTCTAGTGAGGAGCGGGGGTGAGGGAGGGCTCAGGGGAAGTGGAGCAGGGCACTGGCCCCTACTGACCACTCCCTCTCGGTGACGCTGCAGGTCCTTGTTCCAGCAGCTTCTCTATGGCCTCATCTACCACAGCTGGTTCCAAGCAGGTAGGCCGGGCTTTGGAGCCCCCTTCTCAAATCCCTTGTCGGATCTACGCAGATTCTGACCCTAAAGGGAGGGCGGGGTTCACGGCAGAGCACAGCTGAGCGGGGCTGAGTCCCCGAACGGCGCCAGGATGTGAGGCTGTGGCTGAGGCGCCCTGGCCCTCGCAGACCCCGCGGAGGCCGAGGGCAGCCCCGAGGCGCGCGAGAGCAGCTGTGTCATGAAGCAGACGCAGTACTACTTCGGGTCGGTGAACGCCTCCTACAACGCCATCATCGATTGTGGAAACTGCTCCAGGTGCCGGCGGAGGAGCGGAGGGGTCCTGCCTCGGAGTGGCGGCCGGGGGCGGGGGCGGGGCCGGGGTGAGGGGCGGGGCCGGGGTGAGGGGGCGGGGCGGGGGCGGGGCCGGCCTCAACGCCCCGCCGTTCGGTGCCGTCGCCAGGCTGTTCCACGCGCAGAGACTGACCAACACCAACCTCCTCTTCGTGGTGGCCGAGAAGCCGCTGTGCAGCCAGTGTGAGGCTGGCCGGCTGCTGCAGAAGGAGACGCACTGTATCCTGCCCCCAGCCTCCAGCCTCCCGCCCCGCGCGCCCCCTCCCGCCCCGCGCGCCCCCTCGGTGCCGCCGCTGCCGCCTCCTTGACTCCCCACCCATGCCCAGCGGATGGCCCGGAGCAGTGCGAACTGGTGCAGAGACCAAGATACCGGAGAGGCCCGCACATCTGCTTCGACTACAACGCGACGGTGAGTGGGGGTGGGACTGGACGCCCGCTCTCCTCCCCCGGGGCTGGCGCGGCCCTGTCCCGGGCCCGCCAGGCCGACCTGCTCCTTGTCTCTTCCGCAGGAAGATACCTCAGATTGCGGCCGCGGAGCCTCCTTCCCGCCGTCGCTGAGCATCCTGGTGTCCCTGCAGCTGCTGCTCCTCCTGGGCCTGCCGCCCGGGCCGCAGGCGCCAGTGCACGCCCAGGCCTCGCGCCGCCTCTGAGCGCCCGCCCCGCCCCCGGCCCCGCCCCGCCCCCGCTCTCGCCCCGCCCCCCACCGTCGATCCTCGCCCCCGCCCTCCCTGAGGGACCTGAACGTGCCAGGCCCCTAGAGTCTTAGCCTTGGGATTGGGGGTGAGGAGGTCCCACAGGAGGGCGCCGCAGGTCTTTGGCCCCCAAGCCACATCTGCTGCTGAATTGTCATAGTGTCCCCAGACCCCTCATTCCCACTGGACTTAACCCACCCCCAGGGTTGGGGCAGGGAAGCCACACAGTACTGGTGCCAAACTAGGCCCCACCGCCCGCCCTGCCCCAGGTCCCCTTTGTGTGGGTGGACTAGGCCCTGCCCCGCGGGGATCCCTCTAACCAGGCCCCTCCACCCCACCTAGGACCAAACCTGGGTTCGCTGGGAATCATGGAGGAAGTTGAGACGGGCAGTTGGAGCCCTGTGCATCCCAGCGACTGTCCCGGGAGGAGAGAGGCCCGGCACAGCCCCCGTGGGCTCCGGCGGCGCCTCTCGGGCCTGCATCCTCCCCCCAAGCCCTGCAGGTGTTAGGGACAGTAAAGCTGCCCCACTGCACACCTGGAGCCCTGAGGGCAGAGACGGCGCCCGTAGACACACCCTGAAGGGGACACGGAAACCGAATCGCACGGGGTGGGGTGGGGTGGAGGTGGCCCGATCCTTGTGCTGGGTGAGGGCTTGGTGGGAGGGCTCACGTGCACACTCCGTCTCCCGCTCTCCGCCCGCCTCTGATCTGAGCTGCAGCCCGGCTGGTCCTCCATCTGAAAGCTGAATGTCAAACAGTGCCAAATGCTGGGGCAGGGGGTGAAGACCCCTCTGTCCCACCCTAGCCGCCAGTGTCCCGTCAGTGCCCCTCACCCCCACCCCAGGTGCTCATTGTAACCATTGATCACTAGTGTCAGGCCCCAGTGGGACCACATGCCACTGCCTGCACCCCTTGGCAGAGGAACCCTCTCCAGACATCGCCCTTTGCCTTAGCGGGGTGACTTCATTGCTCCTGGCTGGGCCATCCCACCCCCAATCTGGCCCTTATACACTCAGGCCTGTGCCCACGTCCCTTCCGCTTCCCATTCACACACACACTCCTTGCCCCCAGGAGGCCAAACTGCTCCTCCCCGCTGAACACACTTGGCACACACATACACATGCACTCTGCACACAGAGAGGCTGGGCCTGGGCACACTTCTTCACACCATCCATACTGGCCATTTCCTCCAAAGGCATCCCAGCTGGAGGGGGCTGGTGGGGGACTGAGGGCAGGGGCCTGTGGGCAAGGGGCTCAGATGGACTGGGAGGAGGGGGGAGGGTGGATGCATTAATTAATGGCTCCGTTAATTAATGTCATGTTGCTTGTCGCTTTCTCGGTGTGTGTGTGGTCCGTGCCCGCTGCTAGTGCCGGGGTGGCTGCCCATGCTGGACACCCAGCCCAGGTGCCAGCCGTGTCTTGCGGGGGTGTGTGTGTAACTGTAGTGTAGTTAGGTGCTCAACGGAGAATATAAAAATAAAAAAGAATCAAACATATACAGAAAAATAAATATATATTTTAAGTTTGAAAATCAGACAAAACAATCCCCATCAGGTAGTTGTCCAACCCCCAGCTGGGTCTGATCCTTCTCATCGCCCACCCGACCTGGCTGCCCCTCACCTCGGGCTCGAGGGATCTGTGGGGTCTGGGGGGCCATTTCCTTTTCTCTGCCCTTTTATTTTGGTGGTTGTCCTATTTTGTACAGACAAGTCGGAAAAACAACAGCGACAAAAAAAGTCAAGAAACTTTGTAAAATATTGTGTGTGTGATTCCTTGTAAAATATTTTCAAATGGTTTATTACAGAAGATCAGTTATTAAATAATGTTCATATTTTCACTTCAAATGGTTCCCATCCACTGTGTCTGCCCTGGGGAGAGGATTGGATAGTGTGAACACGTCGCCTTCATCTGGGAGCCCCACTTACTACCCACCTGGGAGTGAAGGCCAGAGCATCCAGGTTCCAGGTGTAGGGCACAATAGGCACGCCACTTCCCAGGGCCCCTAAACATCAGATACTACAATCCTTTGTCTTGAGTAACCCCAAAAGCATGGGGGTGGGAGGAAGGAAAGTCCCAGAGGCTCGAGGAGATGAGATGTAGGTTTAGACAAGCATCCAGCCACCCCGGCCTAATGGGCAGGTCCTCTACCAGAAGTGAAGAGTAAGCACTGGGCCTGAATCCAGTGCCTGGCACTTGAGGGCCCAGCACTGCCAGTGGGAGGAGCCAAGGTCCAGGCCACATAAAGGCTCGACCACTGCTCTTCCCTGCCCAGGGCAGGCCCAAGGCCTGGTGCTCTCCAGGGCCACTGCGGCCCAACGCTTGTGCATTTTAATCCCAATTTTTGACAGTCAACCCTAGTCCATGTGACCCTCGATTCTTTTCAAGAGGAAGAACATAACCACCCGTGCAGAGGTTCCCAGTGCTGCTGACACTGAGAGTCCATGCTCAGCACCCACCCCGTGGCTTGTGGCCGTGTCCTCCCCACAGCCTTAGAGCTCACCTCTGTACTGCAAACTGAGACTTAGGAGATACCCTTTCTCCCCAAATGAGAGGAGGTGGCCTGTGGCTGCGGATCCTTAGATGCTAAATACAGGGTATTCCAGGCCTTAGCAAACACGTCTTTCCTGACTCCTCTGCAGGAGCTGGCCACAGAGCGACACCTAACTTGCAACCTCTGAAACAGCCCCACGCCCTGTCGCAGCCCCACAGCAGCCCCGGGGGTCCTGGGGTGAGGCTGCTGGATAAAATACAAAACATTCAGTCAAACATGAACTTCAGATAAGCAACAAATATTTTTAGTATGTTTCCAATATTGCATGGGACACAACTATACTAAAAAAAGGGGGACATGCTTATACTAAAAAAGGTATTCGTTGTTTATTTAAAATTCAAATTTGATTGAGCACCTTGTATTTTGATTTGCTAAATCTGGTAATCCTACCCTGGGCGGGGAGGCCCTCCCGTGGGAACCCAAACCCCAAAGATAAAGGGTGTCAACACCCTTTGTATGTAGAAGGCTTATGCACATGTTGGCAGTTGTACTGAGATCAGTAGCTGAAAGGAAGGGGTCCTGCAGTTTATAAATGTACTTTGTCATATAATTATTTTAATTACATGCACATTTTTAAGAAGTAACTCAAGATATTAAAAAAAAAAAATCAGCTTACACAGGACACAACCTGCCAGAAGCCACCGCTGCGATGAAGTGGGGACCCAGGGCCAGTCTTGTCCAAGTTGTGGGGAGACCTCTCTTCCTCTGCGCCAGCAATCAGAAGTTTGTTGAGGACAGGAAACGTGAGTCTGAGTTGTGGCTTCACCTTTCTTGTAACAAGGGCAGCCTGGGCAACACATTCACTGTGCACTCAGGGAGAACTGGCATTTGACACTCCAGGTCCCTTGGGCCCTCCCAGTAGGTCCTGTCATCTCCATTTTACAGTCCATGAAACTGAGTTTCAACAAAGTCCAGGAAGTTGCCCAATGTCACACAGCTGCCAAATAGCAGAATTCCAACCTGGGTCAGGCGCCATGCATCCCATACAGCCTGACTCAGGCCCATACCAGACCGTGAAATTTCCCGTTTGCACACACTACTAGTACACACACCAGGACCTCCCAACATTCTTACCCACATACCTGCCCACAAGGACACACCCACTTAGACGTACATTCACAAAGAGCCATTCTTTCCGAAGGATTCAGCAAGTGCGTGGCATGCAGTTGTGGTACTGCCGGTGCTCGCAGCTTTTAGCGTTGCTCCTTCACCCTACTCCCACCTCCCGAGAACAAGGGGAAACGCTCCTTAAAACTACAATACCCAAGCACACCTCCTCTCGCTACCTACAGGACCTGCCGGGCGCACAGCCTCCTGGGACTTGTAGTTCTACTCAGAATCCTGATATCCGCTAGTCTCCAGCTTCCTCCGAGAACTCGGTGTCCCAGCATGCCGCGGGGCCGGAAGACGTAGCCTGAGAGTGCATCCCGCCGCCGCCCGGGGCGCGCAGGCGCACTGCTCCTGTTTGTCGGCGCCTGATAAAGGAAGAGGTGCGATCAAAGCCGAGACCTAGGCCGAGCTGGAGCTGACCACACTTGACTCGGGCCCAGAACTGGGCTCCAGTCCCGCGCGGACCGGACCGTAAGACCCCGGAGTGGATGGAGTAGGCCCAGCCCTGAGATCAACGCCAGCCCACTCTGCCTGGCTCGGGGCCCACAGGGCGGGCAGGCAGGCGGGCCGAAGCCGCCCAGGGCCTTACCTCGGTCCCCCGCGAGAGGGGCCTAGGCCACAGCCCTGCAACAAGGCCGGGCCTGGCCCCGTGGAACCGGAGTCGATCCGACCAGACGTGGAGCCTTCACCGGGGCCATAGGCTGTGACTAGGCTGGACCCGGGCCTCCCGTCGGGGCCGGACTGGAACGAGGCCCCGGGGAGGCCCTTAGCCTACTGGACCCTTCCCTCAGGCCGACGCCCTCAAGGAAAATGCAGCGCGCCCTACCGGGCGCCCGCCAGCACTTGGGGGCCATTCTGGCCAGCGCCAGCGTGGTGGTGAAGGCACTGTGCGCGGCGGTACTATTCCTCTACCTGCTGTCCTTCGCCGTGGACACGGGCTGCCTGGCGGTCACGCCCGGCTATCTCTTTCCACCCAACTTCTGGATCTGGACCCTGGCCACACATGGGTTGATGGAACAGCACGTGTGGGATGTGGCAATCAGCCTGGCCACAGTGGTGGTGGCTGGACGTTTGCTGGAGCCCCTCTGGGGGGCCTTGGAGCTGCTTATTTTCTTCTCAGTGGTGAACGTGTCTGTAGGGCTGCTGGGGGCCTTCGCCTACCTCCTCACCTACATGGCTTCCTTCAACTTGGTGTACCTTTTCACCATCCGCATCCACGGCTCCCTGGGCTTCCTAGGTGGTGTCCTGGTGGCACTCAAGCAGACCATGGGGGACTGTGTGGTCCTGCGAGTGCCCCAGGTGCGCATCAGCGTGGTGCCCATGCTGCTGCTGGGGCTGCTGCTGCTGCTGCGGCTGGCCACGCTGCTCCAGAGCCCCGCGCTGGCCTCCTATGGCTTCGGGCTGCTCTCCAGTTGGGTGTATCTTCGCTTCTACCAGCGCCACAGCCGAGGCCGAGGGGACATGGCCGACCACTTTGCTTTCGCCACCTTCTTCCCTGAGATCCTGCAGCCTGTGGTGGGGCTGCTGGCGAACTTGGTGCACAGCCTCCTGGTGAAGGTAAAGATATGCCAGAAGACAGTGAAGCGCTATGATGTGGGGGCCCCATCCTCCATCACCATCAGCCTCCCAGGCACAGACCCACAAGACGCAGAGCGGAGAAGGTACTGTGGAATCCTCTGAAACCTTGTTGCACTAGGAGAATAATTGTTAAGTCACGTTACGTCTGTCGGGGTGCATGCTGTATGTAGCTGGCGGCCAAAGGTCAGGTGTTGGGGCGGATTCAGAAAGACATCAAATCTGGTTTCTGGCCTTGAGGAATTAACTCAGCATTCAGGTGTCTGGGCTCCAGGAGGTGCTTCCCAGCATCAGGGAATGTTGCTTTTCCCACCGTGCGGCCTCACCAGCCTCAGGAACTGTCCAGTTTCCTTTGGTGCTGTGTGAGGAGCTCATGGTCTCAGAACCTTGGAATCCTAGGCACTGGATCTGTGCAAGCCAGAAACAACCTGCTGGTGCGTGAGAGGGAGGGACCGAGGAGACCTGGGATCCTTCAGAGGCAGTCTGGGCCACCCCAATTTCCCGTTGCTGAGCCACGTCCTCTTCCTGGGCCTTAACTCAGATGCTGTCCCTTTCTGTCACTTAGAGAAGGAAGCTGAGGATACTACTAGACTTATGCCCCTCCCCCCACCCTCTGCCGCTGGTAGGCCTGTGTTACCAAACCCAGGGGAACAAGCCACGTGACCCCAGGGAATAGAGACAACCTTTTCATTATCTGTAAACCAAGCCGTCTGCACCCTTGCCGGAGGCCCCTGGGCCAGGGCAGGGCAGAGCTTTTTAAATCCAGCTCCTTCTCTCCTAGGTGTGCGGCCTCATCAGTGTGGTCACAGTTCCACTGGCCAACATTATTCTTTGGGGGTTTTTTTGTTGTTGTTTTTTTGTTGTTGTTTTTGAGGCAGTGACTTGAATAGTGAAGTCTGGAGCGGCCTCTATGTTCCTGCTTTTGCAGCTTCATGGATTCAGCTGAAGAGTTAGCCCTGTGCTCACTCTCCACTGCGGCCGTGGGGCTGTGTGTGGGAAACACCTCTTTCTTAAAGGAGCTTCCAGCTGGGGAGCGCCACCGGTCCCGGCAGCCCAAGGCGGTGGGCGCGGCAGGGCGTAACTGTGGGCCCTGCAGTTTGTGTGTCTCTGGCGGACACACACTTGAGTCCTAAAGGCCAAAGTCTGACTTAACCTCACCCAGTGGAGGAGAGGCGGCCAGCAGGGCCGAGCTTGGTAGAAGCCGAGTTGCCCTCCGAACGGGCCGGGTTGGGGCCGGGCCGCCGCAGCGGAGCCAGGGAGCAGTCCTGTCTCCGACCCTTGTGAGGGAGTGACTGGCAAGCCACTAGCCCTCCACATTGGCAGGCCCCCGACAGAAGGCACACGGCGGCCTCCAGGATCGGGGCCTGGGCAGCAGCGGAGGACTGTCCTGTCTGTGCCGAGCTGCCATGTGCCCGTCTGGAGGGCAGGGTGGAAGCGTGCTGGGGCTTTTCGTGCCCGTGTCATTGTTGTCTCTCCTGCCGTGTTCCCTGGCACGGTGGAGATCTGGTTCCCTGCTGGAACTTGGAAGGCTTTACAGAGTGTCCCCCAAGCTGGTGGCACAGAGAGGCCGAGGCTCAGGGCCCAGAGTGGCCACTTGTTGCAAGCGTTACCTGGCAGCACTGCACCTCCTGGGGGGGGGCCAGGCACCAAGCACGCATGCAGACCTTCTAGTGAACTGTTCCATCTGCCCCGAGAGCGGGGCCTCCCGGAGGCCGCCCAGGAGGACCGGTAGGCTCCGGCCTGTGTCCTCCCCATGCTTCTCTTTCCTCTCTACCTGCCAGGCCTCCCTGCATCCCTACTTAACATAGGGCTTGGTGGCTTTGGGGGTTCTCCTGGGAAGGAGAATTTCCGAGTCAGTTAGGAGGGGCAGCCTAACCTAAGGTGGCCCAGCTTCCCAGGCTAAGAGCCAAGGCAGGTGCTTGAGCCCCAGTCTTCCCCACAGACCCTTGCCAGGAGGCTCAAAATATCCCTAACAAGGGGTGGGGAGGGGTAATCACCCTCTCCAGTGATGCCACAGCCCCAGCAGGAACTCGCGTGTCCAGGAATTTGCTCTTCCACCCGTCTCTTGGAGAGCACTGGGTCTGCCCGCCCCGGGTCATTCCTGCAGCTGGCCTGGTGGGCAGCCTGGAGGCGCCGCGGCTGGGAAAGGAAGGCTCTACAACCTGCAGATCCCTATTCTGATGGCAGAGTGGGTCCTGATCCAGCCCCTGGGGAGCCCCGGCCCTGCACGAGGAAGGAAAACACAGGATTCTTCTGAGAGAGGAGTCTGAATGGGAGGGGGGAGTCTGCTTCATGGAGGCAGAGTGCAGGGCATGAGCCAAGTCCAAACCCAGAGTGACCTGTCTTTCCTCTGGCCCCAGGCAACTGGCCCTGAAGGCCCTCAATGAGCGACTGAAGAGAGTGGAGGACCAGTCCGTCTGGCCTAGCATGGACGACGACGAAGAGGAGGCTGGGGCCAAGGCAGACAGCCCCCTGCCCTCAGACAAGGCCCCCACACTCTCAGGGAAGGGGGCTGCCCCAGAATCCAGCCTGATCACCTTTGAGGCAGCTCCCCCGAAGCTGTAACTCCAGACCATCTTGAGTGTAGCACCTCCTCTCCCACGGCCCCCTTGACACCCTCTCAGCTGCTCTGAAGCGAGGGAAGATGGTCTTCTGGGGACTTCCACAGCCTCCTGCTATTTCTCGCCAACACTACCCAGGGCTCTGGCTGCCTGGTTCCAACTCCAGACCACCATTATGTCAGGCATGGGGCCTCCGAGGCATCAGCCGCCTGAGGTAAGACTGCACCTCAGCAGGCAGGCAGGCAGCCCAGGCAAGCGGCTGCAGGGACACTTGGCGCCACAGCTCCTGGGCCGACCCTCACACCTGACACTGGTTGCCGAGAGCCCTGAGCCAAGGCAAGGATTTGCCAAAAACCTTCTGGGGGGTCCAGCCAGTGCAGGAGCCAGCACGGGGCTGCACATCCCCACACCCCCCCAGGAGGACTACGTTCATGTCAAGATTCTGGTTCCCTCTGCTGTGGCCAGAACGGCTGCAGCTCCCAGGCATTTTCTACAGGACCACTTGGGCGGGCAGCTTGGCCCAGCCGTGCAGTATCAATAAAGCAGTTCTTGGAGGTGTGGCTTCTGGGCTCTGTCCGACCACCTCGTGCAGCCCCCTCATCGTGCTCGGTGCAGAGCGAGACAGGGACCACGCTCTAGGTTCCAGGGCTCAGGACCGTGGCCCCTCTCTCCCTCCTGGCCCCCGCAGGGAGGCCCTGCCCGGGGGAGCCGACGACTGAGGGCCTGTCTGTAGGGAACTGTTCTTACCCGTGGCTCGTCTCCAAGGCGGAGTGCCCGGTGCTTGACACCTGTGGAGACAGCCCGTCCCCAGCTCCGGTCCTGTCATTGTCCAGATCTAACCAGCACCGTGGGCAGCCGGGAGACGGAAAGGACACCCAGCTGCACCACTCCCAGCCACAGCCCTGGGGCTCTCTCAGGCCCTGGGTGGCATGGGGTGCTCAGCAGCTGGATCCTGGGGCTTGTGTGCTGGGAGAGCTTCAGCCCCTCGGCGCAGAAGCCCCGTCAAGCCCGTTGCACGCGGACGGTGTCAGCAAGAGCTATCCCCAGCTTCAGGCTACTGTCTCCATCCTGTCTTTTCAGTCTTTTTTTTCTTTTATTTCACTTTTTTCTCCTGTAATTTTTGGACATACCGATACAAGCATGAGCTGAGTTGCTGCGGAGGCAGGCTTGCAACCTCATCTCCATCCAGACACATGATCCGTGAGCTCCTCGAGGATGGCAGAGGAGGGAAGGAAGGAGGAGGCGCTCCAGTGTGAGGAGCAAGCACAAGTGTCGCACGCAGGACTCCTCCTATCCCTGAGCGCCCAGTGCCTGAGGTGTCCCTGGGACCTAGTCAGCTGAGCGAGTCCAGGAGGCCCCAGCCCCAGCCCCTACAGTGAGGGGCAATCCAGGCTTCTAGGCTGAGAACTCATGGCTGAATCCTTTTGCGGTACAGGTAGGCATTGCTCACCTGGTTCATGATGACCAAGCTGGTAATGACAGGGCATAGCACAGCCAGGTACCAGACTCCCCCAGTGACCGTGGCAGTGAACCAGAGCGAGCACATGCCCAACAAGAGGCTGGCACTACCCAGAAGGTAGCCCACTAGCCCAGCAGTGGCATGGTACAGCTTGAGCTTGGCCAGGGGCCAGCGGGGCAGCAGCTTGGGGTAGAGCAGCCCCACCCCACCTGAGCACTGCAGCGCTGCCCACAGCACGGCTAGCAGCCCCGAGCGCCCGTGCCACGTGGCCAAGTGGGCTTTGCCAATCTGTTCCTTGTGGAGGATGACAAGGCCCAAGCCCAGCAGTGCACACAGCAGGGCCAGCAGCTGCAGGACCCAGTGGCAGCGTGCTCGGCCCTTCCGCGAGAGGGAGCGCAGCAGCGAACTCTCAGGAGAGAAGACCAGCAGTGCCTCCGTCATCAGGAAAGAGAACTGGGGAGACAGGGATGGGACACTTAAGTGAGCCTGCTGCCCGGGAGGAGGGAGGAGGAACTTAGGTAACTGGGCTGCCAGTCCATCTGGGCAGATATCCCTGCATTCTGCTCCCATTGACAAGAGAATCCATTTGGTGGGGCAGGACATCCACCCTGAGTAACCTGCCAGGGTCCCCCCTCCGTACCTCTTCCTCAGTGCTGTTCTGAAATGACATCTCTGCTGTTACCCAGCAAACGCAAGGTTTGAGATGTGCCACTTATAAAAGATTCACAAGCTTTGTTTCCCTGACACAGGGTGGATACAATTTCTTGGCCGGGCTGGCCAAGCCAGGTGCAGTGTGTTGGGGGGAAATTAGATGCATTATTATAATTTAAGGTACAAAGAAACAGAAATACACTTAAATGCATTTTCTAAGCTTCCTGCGTGGAGGTGGGCAGAGCCTCATTTTGTGCTTAAACAAAGGCTATCCATTTGCCCCGGGCCTTGAATACTCCTGATTCAGGTCTCCGCAGGAGTCTGGAGCGTGCAATTCCAACAATCCCACACCCCACCTCTCCAAACATATTAAGTGAATATTAAGTGACAACAAGGATTCAAAGACCACCAGGGCTGCCACCCATACCTGTGCTCCCTCCCAACCCCAAGAGCTGGCCAGGCACACTACTTACAGCGAGAGACATAAGCACGGGGTGCCAGGAGAACAGACCTGAAATGAGAAGGGGAGGCTTTCTGAGGCTGAGGGAGGACCCAGCCGCACCAATGCCTACAGGCTGAGGAAAAGAAGCAGTCTGTTACCCAAGAAAGTGCTGCCAAAACGCACGTGCCCCCCTTGGTGCATCAAGCTGACCCCATACCTATCTTCCCAGTCCCTCCTGGATCAGAGAGGCCATGCTTTGCCACTCCTCTGGCAGTCCCTCCTGCCCGCTGCACTTTGCAAGAGGCAGCCAAGTGAAGCACAAAGGCAAGGAAGGAGAAAACAGGTGCTCCAGGGCCTGGCCAAGCTGGCAGGGGTCCCACGCCCATTCACTCCATCCCACTTCTCCTTCCAGTAGGGCATGTCCCTCAGCCAGCCAGGCCTTTCCCCGGAGTCAGGGCCAATACTTCCAGGTGCCCCTGCTCCCGAGAAAAAGTGACGCTTTCCTTCCAGAAGTTAATTATTCCTTATACTTACTGGAGCCAGGCCTGGCAAGCACAGCCACAAAGATGGTGAAGCCCAGGGCCACAAGGTGGGCAGCAGCCCCGGAAGCGGTGCGTAGAGCTCGGTAGATGTGCGACTCGGTCTCCATAGAAAGGGCCATTGTCAACCAGGCCGGTGGCTGTAGCCTGAAAGCATAGTAGAGTAAGCAAGGGTCACGGATGCCCGCGTTCCACTCCTCTCACTGGAACAAGCGTTGCAGGGCAGGAATGCCACTCTCTTCCAAGAACTGGAAGTAGGAAGGCCAGTACCAAGACAGGCACCAGCAATAATCGAGGACCGCTGGCCTGTCAGCATGTACCTGCTTCTCAACTGGCACTGATGACTGGCCCACCTTCCAGGTAGGATGCGCAAAGCCGTGTAATAAGACTACAAATCCCACCGTGCACCACGCTGTCGCCAGGCGGGAGCGCCAGCTGATAGGACAAGAAGCACTACGGGAAATGTAGTTCTAGCTGCCACCAAATTGCAGCCTGAATCCCTTCGCGCGCAGCCTCCTCTCGTGCCGCTGGCATGCTGCCCCTCCACGCTAGGGATTCGCCTGCCTCACCCTCAGCGCTGACCGGACGCGGCGATTTCCTCTTGAGAAAGCGGGATACTCGGGACCCTGCCGCGCGCGCCGCCGCTCCGTCACGGAGCCGCTTCACTTCCGGGTGTAACAACTACCCACCCGGGACTTCCTAAGACGAGCCCCCTCCGCAGCCACGCCTCTGAGCCGCGCTGCGCAGGCGCTGTTGAGCAGTCGCTTCACGGGTGTGCGAGTGCGCAGGCGTGCCTCGCTCTGGGGCCGAGGCCTTGGATCTTATTCTGAAAGGTGTTCCCAGAGGCCAGGGCGCTACGATCTACGGTCCCGGAGCCCCCTAGCGCCATGGGCAGCGGCTGCCGCATCGAGTGCATATTCTTCAGCGAGTTCCACCCCACGCTGGGACCCAAGATCACCTATCAGGTACCATCGAGCTCGCAAGGTTGAGGGGAAAATAAGTACGGTTTCGGGAGCTCAGCCCGCAGTCTGGAAGCGGTTCATCTCCATCCCCGTCCTGCACGCAAGCCCGCTACTCCATTCGCGGAGAATCGTGAACCGAGAGGACACTCAGACCCGGGTCCTAGGGTCCCAGCGTGGCGCAGCAGACAAACATCGCATAGGCAGTGATTCTGGGAAATCGGGCTGTGGGGATCCAGGGGGAGGTGCCAGGTCCCACGAGATGTGGGAGTGGGTGGTCCATTAGTATTTCTGAATGTGTAGGAATTTAGTTGAGTGGGGAGAGATTGTGCCAGGTAGAGGGAACAGCATATGCAAAAGCCAGGAGGCAAATGAGAACATAACGTGTTTGGAAACAAAGGAGTAGTAGGCCTGGGTGGATGGGAGAAAGGAGAAGCGCTGGAGAAGAGGGCTTAGGTCTTGGGGGATTTCCCCTCTGCTCTCCCTAGTCCCGAGGTCCACTAAAGAGCCTTTCGCCACTCCGCTCCCCAGGTTCCTGAGGACTTCATCTCCCGGGAGCTGTTTGACACAGTCCAGGTGTACATCATCACCAAGCCAGAGCTGCAGAACAAGCTCATCACTGTGTGAGGCCCTAGCTAAGGAGTGCCTTCCCGGGAAGCATCACCGGGCTTGGGGGGGAGGGCCCTGACTCTGCTCCCACCTGTTCCCCTGTCTAGCACAGCCATGGAGAAGAAACTGATTGGCTGTCCCGTGTGCATCGAGCACAAGAAGTATAGCCGCAACGCCCTGCTCTTCAACCTGGGCTTTGTGTGTGATGCCCAGGCCAAGACCTGCGCCCTGGAGCCCATCGTCAAAAAGCTGGCTGGCTACCTGACCACACTGGAGGTCTGCAACACAGTGGGCTTGGGTGGATGGGCAGGCAGACTTGGGGAAGATAGTCACATGTCTCCAGCGCCCTCCAGACCTAGGAGCCTGCCAGGGCAGGATGCTAGCCAGGGGTCCTGGGGTGTGCCCACCGTGCTATCCATGCTCCATCCAGCTAGAGAGCAGCTTCGTGTCAACAGAAGAGAGCAAGCAGAAGTTGGTGCCCATCATGACCATCCTGCTGGAGGAGCTAAATGCCTCAGGCCGGTGTACTCTGCCCATCGGTACGGCCCAGCCTCTGCAAGGACACCAGAGGGGTACAGGAGGGATGGGAAAGTGACAGGGGAAGGTGAGCCCAGCCAAGGGCAAGACTCATGAACAAATTCGTGGCCAGGAAATAGCCATGAGCTGAGTTGATGATGTCCAGCATCCAGTGCATGATGGGGGTGGGACTGGGGAGGCCAGCAGAGCCCTTTGCCTCTGCTCTGTGGCCACGTTCCTTCCCCTCTCTGGACCTCAGTCTCACTTTATAAAAGGGGAAGTTTGGCTCTACCCAGAGCCACCAGCCTGCCTCAGGGGTTGCTGGGAAAACTGGATGGTAACAGGCCTTCTTAAAAGAGATGGCACTGAGAATATGGATGGGACCCCCTGCAGATGAGTCCAACACCATCCACTTGAAGGTGATTGAGCAGCGGCCTGACCCCCCTGTGGTTCAAGAATACGATGTGCCTGTCTTTACCAAGGATAAGGAGGATTTCTTCAACTCACAGTGGGACCTCACGACACAACAGGTGTGCTTGCCCTCCCTGCATATCATCACCTGTGCCCGCTACATCCCTGGCCTCATCTACCCACTACTGACCCTTCCCTGCCCTGCCCAGATCCTGCCCTACATTGACGGTTTCCGCCACGTCCAGAAGATCTCAGCCGAGGCAGATGTGGAGCTGAACCTGGTGCGCATCGCCATCCAGAACCTGCTGTGAGTGGGGCAACAGTCCCACCCAGGATAGGGTCGCCGGCCAGGGAAGAGCCCAGGGGCCCTGCGTGCGGGAAGGCGTGGCCCGCAGAAGCTGAGCACAGCTGTCTCTCCCAGGTACTATGGTGTTGTGACCCTGGTGTCCATCCTCCAGGTAGGTGAGTCTGGGCTCTGGTTATGTGGAGTGTGGACCATGTGGCTGGGCCAGGCTGGGGCTGTGTCAGACTTCCCAGCCCTTCACTCAGGCCCCTGTGCCTCCTGCTGCCTACCCTCCAGTACTCCAATGTGTACTGCCCGACACCCAAGGTCCAGGATCTGGTAGATGACAAGTCCCTGCAAGAGGAATGTCTGTCCTATGTGACCAAACAAGGTGATGGTGGGCTCTGGGGAGGCCATCTCGGGGAGGGCAGGTGCGCCTGGAGCGCTGACCCCTGGCGCCCACAGGGCACAAGAGGGCCAGCCTCCGGGATGTGTTCCAGCTGTACTGCAGCCTGAGCCCCGGCACGACCGTCAGAGACCTCATCGGCCGCCACCCGCAGCAGCTGCAGCGCGTTGATGAGCGGTCAGAAGGGGCTCCCTGCAGCGTGAGGGGTTTGCCTGGAGGCAGACACACCCTGTCTCTTTGGAGGCCTGGGTTAGAGAGAAAGCAGGAGATTGGTTGCCAGTGAGCAGAACCTTGAGACACTGTTAGTCCAGGCAGACTTCCTGGAGGGGATGGGTCTGGAAGCCAGTCTGGTCACTGAGAGAGAATTGGAGGGGAGACTGCAGGAACAGGTGGGCCTGGTAGAAGACGGTCTGGCCAGGGCATCACCCCTCTCCCCCTCGACACATGCCCCAGGAAGCTGATCCAGTTCGGGCTTATGAAGAACCTCATCCGGAGACTACAGAAGTACCCTGTGCGGGTGTCTCGGGAGGAGCGGAGCCACCCTGCCCGGCTTTACACAGGCTGTCATAGCTACGATGAGATCTGCTGCAAGACAGGTAGAGGCGGGCACAACAGCTGGGTTGGGGGTGGGGCGGGACGGCCACGCCCAGGGTGCTGACCCTAACCCTCCACCTCCTAGGCATGAGCTACCACGAGCTGGATGAACGTCTGGAAAATGACCCCAACATCATCATCTGCTGGAAGTGAGGCTGGTGGAGGCTGGACCAGCTGCAGCTGCTGTCTCCTGCTAAGCCCTCCCTGGTGCTGAGGGCTAGGCCAGCAGCCTAGTCCATCCTGTCTCAGTGTTGACCCTCACTTCTGTAAATAAAGTCAAACATGTCAACCTACTTGACTGAACACCACCTCTGAGCCAGCCACCAGAGAGCCAACCCGCAAGGAGTGAAATAGCCAAGTTCCTGGTGCCCTGGAGCGCCATCTGCCGGGCAGGGCAGACAATGGCCAAGTAAATGGGCCCGCTATTTACCAATAAAAAGGGAAATAAAATCGGGAAGCTGTGATGAATGACTTGGGACAGGAGTTGGGGCTGCTCTGGATTAGATGGGCAAGGAAGGCCCCGCTGACGTAGCTTAAACTGAGCCCTTAAGGAGGAAGAGTATTCCGAGGAACAGGTGCAGAAGCCCTGAAGCAAAAACCACTTAGGTGTGTGAGGGAATGCCAAGGGGAGGTCCATGGAGCTAGAACACCAGAGGCAAGGGGTGGAGGGGCAAGAAACAAAGTCACGAAATAGGAGAGGGAGCAAAAGCCTGATGCTTCAAGCTGCTAGCAAGCTGCTTTGCATGCAGTATTTTGAAGGCTAGGTGCAGCCATAGAGTCACCCTCGAGTAACGTCTCGTGTACACCTTTGAAAATCCAGTAAAAAGGCTCAGCAGTGACCTGCGTGGGGACGGCAGCCTGGGTCTCGCGCAGTATTTCGGGGGCCAGGCGACAGGCGGAGCTGGGCTCAAGAGATACTGGAGTGGGGAAGCCCAGAGAGGAGCCTGGATGTGGGCCAGCGTGGCGCGAGACCAGGTCGGGGCGGGCCGAGGTGACCTCGCGCCTAGCCACAGGGGTCGCACTCGGGATACCCTTGATCCGCAGCGAGTTGTGAGGGAGGGGGAGACACCTCGGGAAGCCCCAACGGGGTTGCTGTCCGCGCCCTAGCCGGCGAGTCCGGGGCAGGGGCGGGGCCCAGGCCACACTGCGCAGACGCGAACTAGCGTTTCCATGGCGCGAGGCCCACGCGCCCCAGCAGCTCTGCAACTGTCGCGTCCCAGACTTCCGCCCGGTGGGACTCCCAAGAGTGTCGGTACGCCCACCTCCGCGCCGCTGCTGCACGGAGTCAGCCGAACTCCGCATTCTCTGCCCCAGGCCCCACCATGGGCGACCTGGAGCTGCTGCTGCTGCCCGGGGAAGCTGAGGTGTTGGTGCGGGGACTTCGCAGCTTCCCGCTGCTGGAGATGGGCTCTGGAGGGTGAGGCCGCTGGATCCAGGGTCAGGAGGAGTCAGGGAGTCAGGGTCCTTGAGTGGGGGGGAGATCCAACATTGGAGAGAGGCGTTACCCACTATGGAGGGGCCCCCAGGTCGGGGGGTAAAGCTCTTCAAATTACAGGTATACGGTCCCGAGTCCCCCCACACCTGGCCCCTCAGGATCAGGTTGTGCTTCCCTGGGACTCAGCTCCCACTCCAGTCCTACTGCACACGTGTGCGCACACACACATACCCTCTGGGGCAGGTGGAGCCAGCAGCATGAGAACCTGGAGAAGCTGAACATGCAGGCCATCCTTGATGCCACGGCCAGCCGAGGGGAGCCCATCCAGGAGCTGCTGGTCACCCATGGGAAGGTATGCTGCCTCCCCCACCCCCGACTCTACCCCTCAGGAGTCCTCTGGGTGTCTGGTCTTCCCTCCAGCTGGCACACATATCCTCCCCAAAGGACAAGGAGGAGCACGTTATGCATTGGCTTTTGCACCCTTAATTAGACACAACCCTGGCGTGCCAGGCCAGGTGCAGAGTGTGAGGTCACTAGGGAGACAGTCACAGGTCCTAGAGCAGCCTAGACTGCGTTCCAAAGGCATTCCCGAGCAGACCTTCGGGCAGAAGGGAGTCCCTGCCGAAGAGGGTGGGACTTTGGCATGGGAGGAGGCAGCCTTCCCATTATGAGAAAGAAGGAGTTAGAAACCAGGATTGGCTTGGTTGGAACTTGAGCCAGGAGGTGGCACCAGTAGATGACCCAAGACATCGCTTGACAGAAGGGTTCCTCCGCAAGGAAAAGGTAGAGTCCCCTCCTGGGGGCCGGGGTAGGAACAGGGTGCTGTGCAGGGCCCTAGCCAAGGGTGAGGCCAAGAAGGCCAGAGAGCAGGGACGAGGGAGGGCGAGAGCAGGAGGGCTGGTCTGAGGTACCTGAACGGGGCAGGGGGACAAGGGCACACATACAGGGGGGAGCAAGGCAAGGACCAATCACAGGAGCCATGCGGGTGTCCCCACAGGGATGTCAGGGACAGCTAGAAATGAAGTTCAAGGTGCAAGAGAGAGGCCAGGAAGGTACTCATGAGGCACAGGAGAGTCTGGGGGCCGAGGGGAGTTTGAGGGGAGCTGGGCTAGGCTGAGCCGGGGATGGGAAGGTTGCCAGGCCAAGGCCGGCCCTCTTGTCGCTGCTTTTCCCCTGCTCTCAAAGATTCCGACGCTGGTGGAGGAGCTGATCGCAGTGGAGATGTGGAAGCAGAAGGTGTTCCCTGTGCTGTGCAAGCTGGAGGACTTCACGCCCCAGAACACGTTTCCTATATACATGGTGGTGAGCTGGCCCCGGTGTGCGCCTGCGCACCGGGTCGCAGGGCCCTGGGCTAGACGGGGTAGCTGTTAGCCCCGTGCCCTGTCTGCAGCCCCAGACCCTGTTCTCCTCTGTGTCTGCCAGGTACACCATGAGGCTTCCATCATCAATCTCCTGGAGACCGTGTTCTTCCACAAGGTGCGGCACCCATCCTGCCCATGGCTACTGCCCCAGGCCAGGGCCTGGCGCGAGGGGGGCTGTGTCTGGAGAGGGGGGCATCAGGGAGCATGTTTGCCCTCTGCCTGAGCCCAGGAGGTGTGTGAGTCAGCAGAGGATACCGTCTTGGACCTGGTGGACTACTGCCACCGCAAACTGACTCTGCTGGTCGCCCGGACTGGCCGTGGTGGCCCCCAGGAGGAGGAGGAGTCCCCGCATAGCACCCCCATGCAGGTGGGCCGCGGTTCCCTGGGGTTGGCAAGGGCGAGACCCAGGCTCCGCCCGGCCTGAACACCGCGTGCTCCCCAGGAGCTGCAGGTGCAGGCAGAGCTGATGGAATTTGAAATTGCGCTGAAGGCACTCTCAGTGCTCCGCTACATCACTGACTGCGTGGACAGGTGGGCCTGGGACCTGCCGTGGAGGCCTGGGGGCCTGGGCCTGTCGCCGCCTCTGCTTACCTCTCTCCACCCCCATCCCTAGCCTTTCCCTGAGCACCCTGAGCCGCATGCTCAGCACCCACAACCTGCCCTGCCTGCTGGTGGAACTGCTGGAGCACAGCCCCTGGAGCCGCAGGGAAGGAGGTGAGCTCCTCCTCCGCCTGCCTAAGCCCCAGCTCCCAGCCTCCAGGACGTTCTCCAGGATTCACGGGGTGGGCAGTGTGCACCCAGGCAGACAAACCCTGCCCCGTATCACACAGAGGCTCTCGGGATGGCTCACCAGCTGTGGGCCCAGACCCTGGCTCTGCAGTGCGGGCGAGTCCTGAGCCCGGGGCCATGCAGCCGGCTTGGCCCCAGAGCATGCAGTGCCTGCACCTGGGATGCCGGTTCCCCTCCCCAGGCAAGCTGCAGCAATTTCAGGGAGGCCGCTGGCACACAGTGGCCCCCTCGGAGCAGCAAAAGCTGAGCAAGTTGGACGGGCAGGTGTGGATTGCCCTGTACAACCTGCTGCTGAGCCCTGAGGCCCGGGCCCGCTACTGCCTCACAAGCTTTGCCAAAGGGCAGCTACTCAAGGTGGGGAGCTCCTCCCGCACCACCCCCACAGCCCCAGCACTGTCCCTACCCCCTCCCTGCTGTTTGTGTTTGCCGCCACCCCCTCCCCGCCCCAGTCCTGTTCCCAGACCTTGGGCCTCAGGTAACACAGCAGTTAGTGGGACGTGGACCCCCAAGGGACCCTCAGCCCAGCCCAGGCCCTCCCTGTTTCTTGACCTTCTGGTCGTCACTGTTTCACACTGGCCTTCCCTGGACACCCGTGCAGCTTCGGGCCTTCCTCACAGACACGCTGCTTGACCAGCTGCCCAACCTGGCAGACCTGCAGGGTTTCCTGGCCCACCTGGCCCTGGCCGAACCCCAGCCCCCTAAGAAGGACCTGGTGTTTGAACAGGTAGGCACCAGGAAGTTAGTTGCTCAGGACCACTGCCCGCTTTGCCAGCTCCTTCCTGCCACTCTCCACTTCTCTCCTTCAGATCCCGGAAATCTGGGAGCGGCTAGAGCGAGAGAACAAAGGCAAGTGGAAGGCTATTGCCAAGCATCAGCTGCGGCATGTGTTCAGCCCCTCGGAGCAAGACCTCCGGCAGCAGGCACGAAGGTGGGGCCCACAGAGCGGCTGGCAGGTGGTGTGGAAGGGATGTGGAAGGAAGGGATGTGGAAGGCACGGCTGTGGGCGGGGGTGCTCCTGTGCCCCACCCACCAGGCCCAGCCAGGCCCTCCCAACCCTTTCCCAGGTGGGCTGAGACCTACAGCCTGGATGTGCTAGAGGCAGTGGCTCCGGAGCGGCCCCGCTGTGCCCACTGTGGCGCAGAGGCTTCCAAACGCTGCTCCCGGTGCCAGAAGGAGTGGTATTGTTGCAGGTGAGGGGATCCCAGGACTTGGGCCCCTAAGCCCCACTCCCACCTCCCCCACAAGCCCTGCCTCCTCACTGGCCCACTTGCCTGCAGGGAGTGCCAAGTCAAGCACTGGGGAGAGCATGGAAAGACTTGTGTGCCGGCAGCCCAGGGTGAAAGAGCGAAGTGAAGGCTGCCGCTGCTGAAGGCCGACCACCAATGCCATACTGCCCAGCCCAAACGGGTCCCTAACCCTCAGGGACTCAGCCTGGCCTCGGCTAGGGCCCCAGCCTCCCAGGTGTTGAGAGCAGGCAGGGGAGAGCAGGCGTCCCATCTCTCCCAGCAAAGAGCTCCCCCCGCTTCCTGCCCCACCCAGCGGGCAAGCTTAGGGCGCTGCCTCAGCTGGGGCAGGCTGCAGCCTGGGCGGGGGGCGAGGGCGAGGGCCGGATGTGGGGACCCTCTTCCTCTAGCATGGTAAAGTTGGCCTCCGAAACCTGCCTGCCTCCGTGTGGCCCTTTGCACTCCTCGTCGTCGTGAGGGGGAGGGGAGTCGCCGTGGGGATAAAGGGAGGGAAGGAAAGGGAGGGCGGGGCCTTAGAGAGCGTCCCCCTCTGCTGCCCCCTCCGCCCTTCTCCGCCTGTGGGTCGACACAGCCCCGGCGCCCGGTTTCCATTGCGCGGCTCTCCTCCGCTCTCTCCCACCACTTTGCCTCGATCTCCGGGGCGGTGCTGCATCGGGGCCCGCCCCGAGGTCCCGCCCGCCCTACGATTGCTCGTTCCCTGAACTGGCCGAGCCCGGCCGACCAGCCGGGCCATGTCCGCTGAGCCTGAACTCATTGAGCTGCGGGAACTGGCACCCGCGAGGCGCGCCGGCCCAGGTCGCACCCGTCTGGAGCGCGCCAATGCGCTGCGCATCGCGCCGGGCACAGCGCGCAACCCGGCAAGGCAGCCGGTCCTGGGCCGTGGCCACCGCTTCAAGCCTGCGGGGCCCACCACGCACACGTGGTGTGACCTCTGCGGCGACTTCATCTGGGGCGTCGTGCGCAAGGGCCTGCAGTGCGCGCGTGAGTAGCGGCCCCACGCGCTGGTGAGAGCTAAACGGGTGGTCAAAGGGCAGCACTGTCGCTGAGGGACAAAGTTGCGACGGAGAGGGTAGGCTGGGACTGGGTAGCCCGGTCCGTTACCTTGACCCCATCACGGAAGGGAGGGTGGGCATGTGTTTTTATGTCCTTACTACACTGCACCTGCCTCCCGGGCACAGCTTCACAGAGGCAGTTACCTGTGAATTTCAAGTGGCTCATCTTTAAAGTACCTTGGGTCCTTTTTGAGAAAGACTTTGTGCCTGCCAGTCTCTTAAGTCCATATTTTCAGGCCTGCCCCTTCCTAAAAGACTTACTCACCTTGTCCCCTCCCAGCATCGCTGCGGGGAAGGGAATTTACCCACCTATGGGAGGGGGCCTGGAAAAAATTAGGATCTTGGGCAGACCTGCTGCAAGCAGGAATTTTGCTCTCTTCATACTGCAAATACCTATCACAGACCGAGTCAGCTGGGCGCTACAACATGAAACACAGCTGCCCAGACACCCGAGGTCCTTCCGCTCTCTGGTACCAGCAGCGAGCAGAGGTTGCTCTCCACTAGCTGCACACCAGCTAGAATCCCTGGGGATGCTTTTGCAGGCGTCCAAACCCCTACACCGGGACCCTCCCTCAGACCCATTGAACCCATCACTGGGAGTGTGCCAGGGATTTTTAAAAACATCTTCCTAATGTGTAGCCTGGGCTGCAAACCACTGCTCTAGACCATGTTAGAACATAGGAAGGTGTCCTGTGCCTGGCTGCGTGCATGGAGGCCCTCTTATTCAGTACAGGGCTCTGTCCTGAATTCAGCTGGGAGGACACACAAGAGATGTGACAGAATACGAAGTGTGAGCTAGGGCTGGGACATTGCAATGTTCCCGAGAAATAAAGTGGCCATGGAAATGAAAAAACAAAAAAAACAAAAAACAGGACAATTTGGGTGTGTCAGAGGCAGAAACAAGGAAGGAACCAAGGAGCAGTTGGGATTTCTTGTCTCAAACAGCTGGGAGAATAGTAGCGACTTTTGCTGAGATGAGGAACTCTGGCGAGGGTAGGGTGAGGTAGAAGAAAAGTGAGTTAAATTTTGGCCATTTGGGGTTGAAATGTCTGTTAGACGTCCAAGTGAAGGTACTGACACATAGGATTTGATCTGAGGGTGGAAGTCAGTGATGGAAGCCTGGGTCTGGGGTGGGTTGAGTACACAGAGCAGGGCAGTGATCAAGACTCAGCCTCCATGACACTCCGCCATCAGATCTGGGCCTTGAGACAGAACCAAAGGAGCTCAGCAGCAGCTGTGGGGAAGCAGGAGAAAACCGGAGCCATGGGGGCCCCTCAGAACCGAGGGGACAGTGTCAAACAATGCTGAGGAGATGAGGATGGAGAATGGACGGCGGGATTCGGCAGCGTCCAGGTTGCCGAGGTCCCTGGCCAGGGCAGTTTCCTGCAGGGAGGGGCAGGCCTGCTTGGAACCTGTAGGGAGAGCGAAGGCCAGGAATGAGGGCATGTAGATCAGAGTTGATACATTTTGGTTTGAGGGGGCAGTTGAGACGGATCATAACTAGAGGGGCATACGGATTAAAGCATTCCTTTTCCCTTCAAGGGCAGAAGGAGGGGGCTGACAATGTGGAAGGTGTAAGTCCTGAGCTAGGCACTAGAGCTCCAACTGTTGAGCGGCCTGGACCTTAACCGCCTGAGGGCTTCCCCGCTGTTTCCAGGGAGGGGGTGGAGGGGGGTAATCTGTGTAGCAGTAAGCAGGAACGGGGCCTCCAACAAGGGCAGTTAGGCAGAGCCCAGCGGTCAACGGCCTTCACCCTGGGGCTTCTCTTCCATCCCTGGGACGCTTCTGGGAGCCGGAGCTGGGGCTCCTCTGCCTCACAGGCAGGCCTCTCTGCAGATTGCAAGTTCACCTGTCACTACCGTTGCCGCGCGCTCGTCTGCCTCGACTGCTGCGGACCCCGGGATCTGGGCTGGGAACCGGCGCTGGAGCGGGACACAAACGTGGTGAGTTTGGGGCAGGGGGGACGTACAGGCGAGGCAGGAACGTGCGGACAAGCGGCCCCATCTCAGGCGTAGCCCAGGAGTGGCCCACTACATGCAATGAGCGTTCTAACAGCGGATTTCCCCGCGGCAGAGTGGCTAACTGCGCGCGGGCTCGAAGGGGTGCTGGGAGCGCAACTACCTCACAGCAGACTGCCCCAGTCACCCAGGCTCGGTGCCCCCGCGATTTCCGCACCTTTCCGCATCCGCATCCGCATCCGGTCCTGCGGCCACGCTGGTGCACATGCGCACTTGCGCACAGGCGCCCACTCTGTTCCCTAAGGGACGTGGGACCTGGGGGCGGAGCTGAGCTGAGCTGCCAGGGCAGTGAGATCATTCCTCCGCCTCGGCGCGTGTTGCCCTGCCCCTCAAAGTTTCTCCTCCAATGAGACGAGGACAAGATAGACCCTGAAGCCAGGTTTCAGTGTTAACGGTTGCCGCGCGGACACTGGTCCCGGCGCACGCGCACACGGGCGCGCGCTCGCACTTGGGGCGGTGGTTGGCGGCTTCGGGCATCCAGGGCTCGGTGAGCTAGCTCGCTGGCTGGCTGGAGGGCTTGGCGATGGGCGAGACGCCCGGGGGGACGCCTTCTTTCGAGATGACCTGGAGCAGCACGACAAGCAGTGGTTACTGCAGCCAGGAAGATTCGGACTCGGAGCTCGAGCAGTACTTTACTGCGCGTACCTCGCTGGTGCGCCGGCCGCGCCGGGACCAGGTGGGGACTGGAGGTTGCGGGCAGGGCGGAGGGCCGGGGGCGGTCACTGGTACCCCGCCCCTCCCGGGTAAGATTACTTCTGAGAAGAGTTTGTGGGCATCCCCGCGCTCCCGTCAGCGTGGGTCCCGGACCTGTCCGGGAGCCAGCCCGTGGGTGAGCTCTCAGCGCGTTGGTCCTGGGCGCCCAGGCCTTGCTCTCTGTCACAGACCGGTTGAACCAGGGGAAGCAGCTCCGTGGCTTGAGGTAGACCAGGGACAGGCATTAGCCTTCCATGACTAGAGCCGACTGCGCAGCCTGGACTAGTACCTCGATTTCCGCCTTCGGGGGCTCCCTCCCGCTCTGGGACGAAACCGGGAGGAGGAAGTGGAGAGGGAGGAGTCCTCGCCGGGAATTGAGAAGTGTTTTTGGGAAAGAGGCGCAGCATGGTCTGCGACCTTCCATGTGCACTCCTGGATGGAGCCAGCTGAGTCTCCACCTCTTGCCGGTCCTGGCCTGTCACCAGCTGCTAGAATGTGGAAGATTCTGATCCCCACTCTGGAGCGGACCTGGAGTGCCCGCTTTGGGAGCACATGTACTAACAGTGGAGTGGATCTGGAGAGAAGGGATTTGGGAATGGGCAGGAAGGAAGCCTTGCTTCGGACTGGAAGCATCCAGGGGCACTTCATCCACAAGAGATGGGGGAAGGCTAGACTGTAAAATACCTGCGGAGGGGTCAAGAGGGAGGGGTTACTAATCGAGGGGTCAAGAGGGAGGGGTTACTAATCCAGGACTGTAAGATGTGGTGCTGGAGCAGTTGTGCCTCTTGGAGTCTCCTAGGTGTCCCCTTTCTTAGAGACCTCTGGGCTGCGTGCCATGAGTGTGACCGCCAGGCTCAGATAACTAACTGTTCTGGAGCTGGTACAACTCAGGGGAGCACCCTGGCCAGAGCATCAGAGAAGTGGGATGGAGACTGTGAAGTTCAGTATGTCTGGCAGCGGTGCAGCGAAGCTCCTTACATGAGCCAAGAGGAGGGAGTTGTGGATAGTTTTTTGTTTTTTTTTTCCTTTTAAGATTGTATTTATTTTATTAGAGAGAGGGGAAGGAAGGGAGGAGAGGGACAGAAACATCAATGCTAGGGAGAGACATCGACCAGTTGCCTCTTGTATGTGCCCTGACTGGGAATCAAACCAGTGACCTTTCGCTTTGCAGGATGACGCCCAGCCAACTGAGCCACATCGGTCAGGGCTGGATATTTCTTTAGAGGAAAATCTTATTCCTCAAAAGCTCAGCCCAGACCCTGATTTCAAGGTTTGAGTGTGGATCCCTGATATTTTTTCTGTGTTATTCAGGCCTGAGCCATTTTCCACTGTGGAAAGGTGAGAAAATCACAAGACACTCACCAATTGAAAAGGAGGCTAGGGAGTCCCAAGTTGTATGTAAAACAAAACCGTCAGTCACTATGGACAGTGGCAGAGTGGAGGGTGGGTTGCTTTGGTGCAGGGTATGGGAAACTCCATGGTCCTGCTGTGCCTCCCTCTGGGATGGCTGTGGGAACTCTCCTCCACTTTGGAACTGTACAAAGAAACTCTTCCTCCTCTAACATCCTGGCAGGACAGTCCAGTGCCTCCAGTCCAAGTCCCTTGTTTTATGAATAAATATACCAAGGGAGGTTCACCTGGAGAAGGAAAGGGGCTGGACCGGAGGTCACTGCATCCCAGCTGGACAGCCCTGAACTACTCGGGGAGGGAAGAGGAAAGAGCAAGTCTTCTGATCCCAGGCTGGAGCTATCACGAGGAAGGGGAGTGAGTGAGGGCCAGCCTGTGCCCACCCCTGTGCTGGGAACAGGATTCTCTTCCTTCCTGCCCTGGCACTGGAACCTGCCGAGCTTTCCTCCTGCCCTAGCACTTCTCCTCCCGGCTCTCCTCACGGGGCCCTCCTTCCTGGCCCAGGGCCTGTCCTTGGGCCTAAACAAACATACCCACCCTTTATTCCCAGCCTCCAGCCCTCTTTTACCCCCCAGGCTGCAGAGCCCACATTTGTCCTTACTCACCTATGGGATTCCCGCTGCCCCCAACAGGGTTCGTGCTGGTTTTCACTTCTCAGTGCTCTTCTCCACCCAGGGGCCCTTTGGAACCTTGGGGAAGCAGTAAGTCTTCAGTTCCCACCCCTCCCCCAATAACTTTTTCCTGTTGGAGCCCCAGCCATAACCCTCAGCACCCTGGACTTGCTGGCAGGCTCGAGGTGAAGAGCATGCTGCTAAAAAGCTGTGGACTTCACCCTCTGCTCCCGTCTGCCTGCCTTAATTGCCCCCGTCAGATGACTTAAGCTTAGGGGCCCCAGAGCAGCAGTCAGAGAGGAACCTGGTTGTCCTGGGCACAGTTATTCTGTAAGTGACTTTCTGGTGGGAACTCCCTGGGGACTTGGGTCAAGACATTAGTCAGCTGTGATCTCAGCTCCGTCTGTGACACTCCCATTGCAAAAGGCCTGACATCAACAGGAAAGGAAGTAAGACTGACGCGGTGGGGCCGAGGGAGCTGAGTAGAACGTGCCCTGACTGCCCTGGGCCATACTCCACCTTCCCTACAGGACTCCAGCTCCTGGAGAAACGGGGGAGGGGCTGAGTGGTGGAGCTAAGATTTTTGCACTAACCATCCACACAGCAGGGAGGAGGTACGGAAACCTACCTGCTTGGTACTTGTGGGACAGGCTCTCTCAGGAGGCCGCCTGCGCACCTCCAGCAGATTTGGAACCTGGCCAGAAGCTACCTTTTGCGCAGCCTGGGTCAAGATCAAATGGCATGTCACAGTGGTTTCCTCACTGTCTCCTACACGCAGGGCCGGCCCCAACTCCTGTACCAAGGGGCGTTAATGCTGGAGGGGCGGGCCTTCCTCGCCTGCCCGCTGCTGGCTGGGCTCCGGGTGCGCACCAGTTGTCACGCTTCTCACCCGACAGTGGGTCGTGGCCCTTTGCCAGGGCAGAGTGGCAAAGTGGGCTGCCTTCTCCAGGGCACACACCGACCCACCTAACTCAAGTGCTGCGATCAGGCTGTGGGGTTGAAAGGTGGCATTACTGTACGTGAGGGTCCTTCCCCAGCACCCCTCCTTCTTTTCCTGGCTCCAGACCTTGTGCCTTCAGCTGCCTTGGTTTTAAGGTACCCTTAGGGCCTCATGGGACTTGTCCTCCATCAGGGGGCAAAGAGTAGCCAGATGATTCCACCTTCGCTGTCTCCCCCATGGCATGCATAACCAGGAACAGCGAGGGGTTCTCCTCCTCAGGCTCGAGCTTCGTCGGCTTCTGAAGGCCACCCCAGAGGCCCTTTTGCGGGGCTGCCCAGCCAGGGCTCACCTCTCTGCCTGAGACACACACTTCAGTAGAATGGGTTGCTTAGGAGCCTATGCTGGCCCATCTTTCAGGACGAGCCTGTGGAGTGGGAGACACCGGACCTTTCTCAGGCTGAGATTGAGCAGAAGATCAAGGAATACAATGGCCAGATCAACAGCAACCTCTTCATGAGCCTGGTGAGTCGACAGCCTGGGAAGAGCGAGAGGCAGGAACCCAGCTGTGTGCCCGCTGCCCAGGGGGTCCCAGCTGAGGTATTCTTGGGTGGGCCGAGCAGTGTTTCATTCACACCCAGCCTAGCCCCACGTGGAATGGCAGTGCCCAAATCTGTTCCCTCTCACCTGGAACCTAGTCATGGTTCGGTTTCTCTTCTTCAGAATAAGGACGGCTCCTATACAGGCTTCATCAAGGTTCAATTGAAGTTGGTGCGCCCTGTCTCAGTGCCCTCCAGCAAGAAGCCACCCACCTTGCAGGATGCCCGGCGGGGCCTAGGGCGGAGCACAGCTGTGAAGCGCCGCACCTCCTTCTACCTACCCAAGGATGCTGTCAAGCACCTGCACGTGCTGTCACGCACGCGGGCACGAGAGGTCATCGAGGCCCTGCTGCGCAAGTTCTTGGTGGTGGACGACCCCCGCAAGTTTGCACTCTTTGAACGGGCTGAGCGCCACGGCCAAGGTGGGCTTTCCACCTTACCCGCCTCGGTTGAGGGTGTATGTGCACGCACCCGTGCGCGCAGGGGCTCACGGGGCCGGGCCTGCCTCTAACAGAACACCCCCTCCCCCCGTCTGGTCCTCAGTGTACCTCCGGAAGCTGGCCGATGATGAGCAGCCCCTGCGGCTGCGGCTCCTTGCAGGGCCCAGCGAGAAGGCGCTAAGCTTTGTCCTGAAGGAGAATGATTCCGGGGAGGTGAACGTGAGTACACCACGTTTGTTTCTTGGTTGCCACTAGGCAGGGCTGACGGGTTGCGGCTGCAGTTAGGCTTGGAGGAGGAATAGGGTTGAAGGACAAGCCCTGCAAAGCCTCTCCAGGAGGGCGTGATCCTTGTGGCTAAAGTGAAGGCTTCCTGGCCAGTCGTGCCAAGGTCTAGGGCCTGTCTCAAGAAGCCAGATGCAGAAGTCCATCTGACGGTATGGTGATCCCAGACCAGATCAAGGCCGCACAGAGGGACCCAGGATGTCCTGGAGGCCCCCCTTCAGGCACTAGGACTTGTTACCTAGGAGCTTTCTGGCTCCAAGGTTTTGGGTCCATGGAGTGAGATTAGATTCGGAGTGTGGGCATGACCTGTCCACGGGTACCTAGGAGCATCTGGTTTGGTTGCCTGTCTGTGACGTGACTGCCCAACTTTGTGGGACCTGTATTCTACACACAGGCCATTCGGGCAAGAACCTAGAATTAGAAATCCCCATCCCAGCCATATGACCGTGATGCTCTGGTCTCCTCTGGGGAGGGCTTGTTGGCTGGGTTATGCCCGTTGCAGCCGCTGTCGCCCCTCCCCCCTGCAGTGGGACGCCTTCAGCATGCCTGAACTGCACAACTTCCTGCGCATCCTGCAGCGGGAGGAAGAGGAACACCTCCGCCAGATCGTGCAGAAGTACTCCTACTGCCGCCAGAAGATCCAGGAGGCCCTGCACGCCTGCCCCCTGGGGTGACCCCCTGTGCCCTTGGGTGGAAGGAGAGCAGGCAGCACAAAGGGCGTGCCGTGTGAGTGTGACAGGGCCCACGTGGCCTGAGGAATGAGTGTGCATGGAGGCCCTCATCTTGCTGGAGGAGTGAACCCAGAGAACGGCAAAGGAGCTGGCCCCCCGTGTCCACCAGTGGGCGTAGCAGAGCCTGGCTCTGCACCCGCTCCCATCTGTGTACCGAGTCATGGCAGGCCAGGGCCGCCCTGGGGAGCTGCTCCAGTCTTGCAGCAGGGGTAGAGCAGACAGAGCCTCCGTAATTCACGTCTCAGATACGAGAACCTTGGAGACTCAAAAAACAGAGCAGGGCATGTTTACAGGGATGAGGACCCCCATCTATGGGGAAAGGTTGTATGTTTTGGGTCTTGGATGGGGTCTCAACAGCCCTATCAGAGCCAAGAGAGGGTGTTCAAGATAAGTGAGGCATCAAGAAAGAGTCTAGGTTTCCCCCTACAGTGGCCTCTGGTTCTGCACACATCCTGGAGTCGGCGTGCTGGCTCACGGTGCAGCAACAGTGCCTCGGCACCTCCTCCAAGGAGGCGACGCCTCTGGGCCCAGGGGTCCCTGTGAATGCGGGCACTGGCCCCAGTCCATGCCTTGTTTGCCAATCAAAGCCAGGGTCTTTACTTTGGGTATTTTTTGATGATGTGTGTGAATGTATACTATTTTGTGGCCTCAGCTGAATGCCTCCTGTGGGGAAAGGGGTGGGGGTGACAGTCATCATCAGGACCTGGGGCCTGAGAAAATTTGGCTGAATAAAGATTTAAGAATCTGCTTTTGGACTCTCTATCATGGGCCCTCAGCCCCAGTTGCCCTTTACGCCAGTGGCTTCCAAGGGTGATGGACAGATTCAACAGAGCACCTTTTCAAGGTCACCATGGGACCAATTCGTTACGGATTTTAGGTACAATATGTAAGTCATCGCTCAGCACCCTGGGGCTCAGATCTTGGTGGGGGCAAGAATACCAGCTGCAGCCAGAACTTAGGGAAACCACACACCCCACAAGCCGTGAAAGGCGCTTCACCAAATATTTACCAAGCCACTACTGTGGGCCAGACACTCATATCCGTGACGCCAAAAGCACAGCTGTTAATTCTTGCCTTCATGAAGCACACCTTAGGGTGGGCTTGGAAAGGCAACTAAATGAATTCTTCAGACCTGAATGTGGCTCTATGACATCTGGCCAATTCCTCAATTTCCCATAGGTTCGGTTTCTTTTATCCATGCGACAGTGGTGGTCACAAAAATGGTGTGGGAATAGAATGACGCTAGACAGGCACCGCGGGGCCTGGCCTGGGGCCAAGCCCAGAGTGCTGGTGTAGGGGGACCCTGGTTATTGGGCAGGCCCACTGTACCTGACTTGGGGTACAGCACGTCGGACGCACCAGGTGCGCCAAAGGAGCCAGCAGAACCAGCCACCGCTTTCCTGCTTCCCTGTGTAGGAGCTGCCCCAGCTGGGGAGAAAGGCATATCGGGAACCTGACGTCTCGCAGTGCACGCTGGGATGCGTAATGTCTGAGGGTGGCTATTGGCCCGCCCTGGGACGGACGACAGAAGCAGCCAGTCAGGAAACAGCATGGGGGAGCGTGCGGAAACGGAAATGAGGTTTCCGTGGAGACAGCGGAGCCTGCGGAAGACGGGAGCCGCTGCACCTTGGATCCAAGGCCGAGTCAGGGCATGGCTACGCCGATGGCCCTGTAAGAGCAAAGCCGCCGCGGGGTCCGCCATGCGCCGGCGGCCCTGACATGGGTGCCAGCGGCTCCAAAGCTCGGGGCCTATGGCCCTTCTCCTCCGCGACGGGGGGCGGCGGCCCGGAGGCTGCAGCTGCTGAGCAAGCTTTGGTGCGTCCGCGAGGCCGAGTTGTGCCCCCCTTCGTATTCACGCGCCGCGGGTAAGCGTGCGATTTCGCCCCGGGGAGGACAGGCGGGCGGCCGGTGCCCCGCGTCTTGCGAAGTGTCCGCGGCCCTATCTCTTGCACCCGAGTTAGGACGACTCCCATATTTCAGGCGCCCTTTAGAGCAAGGGATGCCGAAACTGGGCAGTGGGTTCCTGGAGGCCTGGCTGCTCTTAAGGTCTCCGAAGGAGAAAAGTGGGCGCGTAGCTTGTTCCTGGGCAGGCACCTTTACCCACGTTACAGCTAAGATAGGGCTTGTCTGTAGGACCTCTTCATATTATCCCTTCAAGCCCAGCTTGCTTGCTGAAGGCTCCTAGCCGCCCTCTCCCCCAATTCTCCTGATGGGTGAATGACCCTTTGTTTTGGCAGTTCCGTTTCCCACAATGGTGAGGTTGGACCTCTGAGGGTAGAGCATGGGGAAAGCTGGACCCTAGTGTTGGAGGTGGGGCCTAGGGAAAAAGACCCTCACCCAGGTATGTTCTCCAGATCTGGAGCACGGACCTCCTCCTGCCCCCCAGGGATCCGGACATGAGCATTAGATTGATCTGGTCCTGGAGGTCCCCTGGGGACTGACTCTCGCTAGAGATTTGGCTCTAGATACTTAGGGAGACCCAACAGTGGCAGTTTGGCTGCACCCACCACCTGGAGTGGGTGGGAAGGATGCAGTTGTTTTTCCTTTAGACTCCCTCCTGGCTCAGGCATCTGCTATCTCAGGCTTTGGATCTGGGCTAGTAGTGTCTTCTGGAGACTAACATACTCCAGCCACCATCCTGCCCACTCTGGACGTCCGGGGTAAAGGCAAGGGCCTGATGCTGGAATGGTTATTCTTGCCGAACAAACCAGTGACAATGGCTTTGGCTGCCTGGACAATGTGCTCTCGAATAGCCTCTCTCCTTGGGTCTGAGAGTAGTACTGGCCACTACCCCACTTCTTGCTTCCTTCTGGTAGACGCCAGACCCTAAGCAAGAGATCTTCCAGGCATGTATCTCCCCCCGCCCCCACTTTTTGGGGATGGGCACGCTTCCTGGTAGTCTGTGGCATTTGCCATAACGAAGCGCGAGGCTCCAGCCCAGCCTGTTCCCCCTCTCCTTCTGTACAGCTCCATGTTCTATGACGAGGATGGAGATCTTGCTCATGAATTCTATGAGGAGACAATCGTCACCAAGAATGGGCAGAAGCGGGCCAAGCTGAGGCGGGTGCATAAGAACCTGATTCCTCAGGTGAGAGGCTGGGCAGCGGTCATAGAGCCTATGTCGAGTGCGTTGAGGTCGACCCGGGTGGTGTCTGCTGTCGTGGTATGGGCTCTTGGGGGAGGAGCTGGGAAAAACAGGAAGGCTTCCTGGAGGAGGAGCACTGAGATGACCCTCACTAGCCTCTGTTTCCATGGCAGGGCATCGTGAAGCTGGATCCTCCCCGTATCCACGTGGATTTCCCCGTGATCCTCTATGAGGTCTGAGCTTAGGGGGTTGCAGGCCTAAGCACCTCCTGCCTCAGCAAGAAACCCTCAGGCTCAAAGCGTGGCTTCCATTGAGGAACTAGGCTGGAGCCACAATCCTGAATAAACTCCGTAGGCTTGGAACCTTCAGCTGTGAGCAGGGCAATTCTGCAATGTGGGGTGGGTGGGTGCTGGTTTGCAGACACGAGGTAGTTGGTGGCTGGTGAGGGCTAATGACAGAGTTACCAGCCCACCTTCCCTAGCAATCCCTACAAGGCCCATGGCAGGGCATATGCTGATGGGGATGCCTGGTTCCTGTGCCCTTGCCTGGCCTGCTTTCTTCCAAGTTTGCCCAGGGCCCAACCCTACTAGGGGCTACAGCACTTTACAAGTAAGGTCTGCCTTCTCCCAGCCCCGGGGCTGTGAGAGCTGCACACAAGCGGGAACTTCCTTTCCTTCACTTCCTTTACCCCTTCGTTGGAGCATTTCAGCCGTTTGCTACCTCGATTCCTCCTCTGTCGGACAGAGGCTGGGGGCAACGCAAGCCTGATTCTTCCTACCTACCTGCCCCTGTGTTCCCACCCCCAGATGGATGGACCGTTTGCTGGCTGTTAACAGGAGTAGGGACTGGTGTGGAGGGCTTCTCCCTCTACCCTGACCAGGCTGATCCCACTGTAACTAGTTGTTGTCCCTTGATGTCGCCCTCCCCTCCTCCTCCCAGTTGAGAGGGCACAGGGTGGGATCAGGAAGGGCTATCGATGCCTGTGCCTACCCGCCTGCTCCATCTCATCTCCCTTGCCTTTTGCACCAGCCAACCCCCCCCGCCACACACACACACACACATTGAGAGGACACCATCCACCACCCTGTGATGAGAGACAGCATCCTGGGGCTGGTGCCAATAGTTCTGAGTCCACTGCCCCTTCCGCCGCAGTGCGCCTGCCCACCCCTTCAGGATCAGCCGGGGGGAGTGCTGGAGCCCCTGGGTAGGGAGAAAGGAGAGAGCAACCGTAACAGGAATACTTAAAATGTGAAAGTTTGTAAATAGTCTAGTCCATGATGTTGTTAGGGCAGAGTCTGATTTCTACACAGAAATGACTTTTTTTTTTTCATTGTTTAATTCCTTACTGTGCAAGCTCTGTGCTTCAAGACTGGGAAATGGTGTGGGGAAGGTAGACCCCAATCTAGGAAGGGTGTTATGTTATTTGTTCAGTTTCAATAAAATTATTTGTAGACCCTGCATACAAGAGTGGCATCCTCTTGGACTGTGACACCCAGCATCTAGAGTCCCACCTGGGCTTAGTAGGTGGACCCCCTCCCCCGCAACTCTAGCAAGGCCCCACGGTAAGCCTGAGCCCAGTCTATGGCCATCCCAGCTATGACCAGCAGGTGGCAGTGTATACCGGCCTCACCATAGGGCCCCTCAGGATGGAGGGCTACTCCGTCTATATTGTTTTCAATAGGTGAGGACCCTGGAATTGAAAGGACCTGGGATGCTTCATTAGGGATTGGCCTCATCTGCCTAACTTGAGGTGAGAATGTGACCTCAGATAGGTCTGGAGCAGCTGTCCTGTCCTAGCAGTGCCAACTAACTCTACGTGAGGCCACAGCCTGAACCCTGTGGTCCTCCAAGGCCCAGCCTTAGGTGGACAGCAGCCGGATGGGCGGCATCACGCCCTGGGTCTACGGCCAGGAGGCCCACCTGCCTCCCCCCAGGGCTGCCTGTGGGTACCACTAGGAGAGTGGGCTTGGGGCCTGTTCCAGCAGGCAAAGCCCCGCCACCCAGTACTTCCTGTGCTCCCTGCCTCCAGCTGTGTCACCTGCGACCGGCCCCCTGTGGACATGCAGCCTGCTGTAAGGCCGGTCTGCTGCTAGGCCCAGCCCCTGGCCATGAGCCCAACTGCCAGTTAGGGAGGAAGGAGGGGGTTCAGATACAGGCGTCTGGGTCCGTGGGGTTGCCCTCCTAGTCTCCTAGTCTTCCGGGGGGTTAAACTGTCACACGTGGGGCAGGGGCAGGTGCAGCCCCCGTCTTCCATCCTGCGCTGTCTCGCCTACCGACTGCCCCAGGGACAGGCTTCTGCCAGGCCAGGTGGTAGCCCATCTCCCATCGCCACTGTCCCAGCGTGGGAGAACTCCCTGTGCTGGGCAGCTGACCCCAAAGCGGGAAACAATGGAGGTCAGGTCGCTGCCTCCCCACTCCCTCCCACAGGGCTGTGCTCGCTTCCTTCCTGAGGGCTACCGGAGGAAGTGCCCCTGCCCTGGGACAGTCTGGCTGGGTCTTTGTTTCCCCAGGGGCCCCCACCCTGGAAGCTTCCACAGCCGGTGTCCCTCGTGGAGCCAGCACCGCGGTACAGGGACGCCACCCTCCCATGCCATGTCTGGGACTCCTTGGTCCGCAGGGGCAGCCTCCAGGGTATGTGCCCACCTCCCCCAGACCCCAGTTGTACTCAGCCTCCGTTAGAAAGAGGCCCCGGGGCATCAGAGAAGTGGGCCAGCAGGGTAAAGGTGGGATGGGGGTTGGGTCAGGGGGATTGAGGGGTGTGCGAATTTATCTGCCCCTTGCTGGGACGCCACTGCAGCCTCCCTGAGGCCAGTGCACTCTGGGCCCCTCCCTCATACAGGACTATATGTACCCCTTTCCTCGCCCATGTTGTAAGGAGCCCCCTACTCTCCAGAGTCTCAGTGAAATCCACCCAGGCATGGCACCCCGCAGGAACCCCCTGGCCTCCGCCCCACCTCCCACCCCCTACAGTCACACACATCAACACATTATCCACTCTGTCACACTTAGGAAGTGACACTTCCGTCACACTTGGGACATTCTGCTCTCAGTGGAAAAGAATTGACTCAGTTCCCGGAATGTCTCCAAGCCCCTCCCCCAGACGACCCCCCTTCCCTTCATCACCTGCTTAGGGGGGCAATCAAGCAGCCAAGTATCCCCCAAGCAGCCTGACTCCCCAAACCACCACTTCTGGGGCCCTTCCATTTAGGCTACTGGATTTCAGGATGGGTCTCAACCCCAAGGGAAAGGTGTTGAGAAGAGCATTCAGTGTTAAGGAAGCTGCCGGCATGGGGGAGGCTGGCACCCAAGTGGGGTCCCACAGCCTTCCTGTCACCTGGCACAGTTCGCCCCGGGTCAGGGCCTGCTGGAGGAAGGGTGGGGAGGGCAGCCAGCAGGGCCAACCGTAGGGAAATAGGGTCAGAGCCGTCCCCTCCCCCGCGCCAGTCCCGGCCCTCTCCCTCGGAGGGGCAGCAGGAAGTGAGGAGAAAGGGCTGGGGTGGGAGGCGGGAGCGGGTGGGAGGGGATGGGGTTTATCAAGTCCCCGGCAGGCTGCCCAGTGGGCTGGAGAGGCTGCCCAGTGGGCTGGAGAGGCTCACCCGGAGAACGAGGGCGGCCTCTCACCTACGGGCCCGACGGACTCGCGCGCAGGTGAGCCCAGCGCAGACGGCCCGTCTGCGGCCCCCCCCCCCACCCCGGTAGGGGCGCTCGCATCAGCACTCCCTATCTTTCCTCTGCGGGCCGGGGGAACGGCTGGTGGTGCAGACCTCGGACCTTGGCGGAGCTGAGCCCCGAAAGGGGAGGCTATCTAGGAAAAGGCAAGGAAGTCTCGCCCCAGCCCAGCTGCAAGCCCACTCCCCAATGGGAGGGGCTCTGGGGGCGGGGAAGGGGGCTCAAGATTGCGGGTTGAGGCCCGAGGGCGCCCCTGTGGCGGGGCTGGCATTCTCCCCGGTTCCACCAGGAACTTTTGCAAGGGTGGCAGCCTCCTCAGGGTTGAAAGGAAACCCTGGGGGCTCCCACAGCCCCACCCCTACCCCATCCCAAGACTGGGCAGGAGGGGACGGGAGCCCAGGAGTTGGCCTGTTCCTGGGGCGGGAAAGGGGTTGCCCTACCCCCAAGACCGGCTGACCTTACGGGCCTCCAGCGGGCCGGCCAAGCTGCGAGCCACAGCTCGTGTTGCCGAGGCAACACAGGTTTGGCCCAGCCCAGAAAGGGCTAAGAGGCGGGCGATCGGACCCCTTCCCGGTCAAGCAGGGGGCGGGGCTCCCCTTCAGACCCTGGACGGGGGAGGAGATCCCCGATCCATAGGAGTTAACTGTCGTGGGAGGCTGGAGATCGGCTCTGGTCACCGTCCCCTTCCCACACCAAGGGAGTCCCAGGGCTGGGGGCTGCACTCACGGGTGCATAGCCAGATCCGCGGCTACCCTCAACGAAGCCCTCGGGGACCACAGCACCTCCTCACGGCTGAGCGGGGGAATACCACCTACTTTATTCCCTCCCCGATCCCCGTTCTTCGGCTGTCCCTTTAAGGGGCTGGCCGCGCCGCGGAAGGAATGTACTATCCGCCGCACACTGCGGGGGGTTAATTCTCGGGCTGACTGGCGCTGGCAGCGGAGACTCCAGAAGAAACTCCCCATCGAAGAGGCCTCGAGGCCTCAGATGAGTAGTCACGTCCCTGGGCGGAGGATCTGGGGACTCTGAAGCCCGAAACGCAGCACCGACGGCGCGATAATGGGGCTCATCTTCCCGCCACGTCCGCAAGTCCCGCTCCGGGCCCGCCTCCGCGCTGGATTCTTAAAGGGCCCGGGGGCCCGGGGGCGGAGCCAGCAGAGGCACCGAGCCGGGGCTGTGCCTGGGCGGGCGGCCGGAGTGGGCTGGGCCAGGGATGGCGGTGGCTATGGCACGGGTCCCGGCGGTACCCAGCGCGAGGTGAGGGCGGGCGGTGAAAGCCTGGCGGCTCTCTCCCCGCTGGCTGGGTTCCGAACTCCCAGGGGGGCGGCCCAGGGACCCCACCCCCGCCGGGCCAGGCTCAGACCCCACGTGCGGGGCGGGGGCGGGGTCCCGCACAAAGGCCAGGCGGAGGGAGCTCTTCCCCGACCCCCCTGGCGGCGGTCGCGCGCATTCCCGGTGGCTGTGGAGGGAAGGGCCGGTCTGCCGGCGCCGCCGTGGGAGGTCCGCTGCCCCTTTGTCCTCGCGGGGCCTCCACCAAGCTTGGTAGAGTGTCTGCACTGGAGACAAAGTCCTGACAGCCTTTCCTCTTCTGCCGAGCGGGTGCCACACAGATACCAGCTCCGTGGCTGTCCCCCGCCCCGGCTTGCTAGCCACTGCAGGGGCTGTGCCCTGCCTTACGCAAATGCTATCGTTTCTCTGGACGAAGAGTTCTTCGCCGGGTATACAGTGGGCCTTGGGTTCTGGGCTCCCTGAAACGACGTGCTGGGTGGTATGCAGGCAGGTGCGTGTGTCTAGGCAATGAGTCACTCGTAGCTCAGTTCGTCCAGCTCTCGGAGGGATGACAGACCTAACAGAAGTCCTTCCCCAGCTATAGGCCACCTATTCCAGGAAAGAAACCTAGGCTCCGGCAGTGAATTCCCAGGGTGTCTTGCCTGCTCCTCGGTGGCCTCTCAGATCTGTAATGGCCATGTAACAGGGTCTGAAAGCCCTGGGCACAGTGCCCCATTAGCATGGGCTTTGGGAGTGTGGATGGACTTGGGGTTGGCACCTCCAGGATTCTCTAGACTGACTTGCTCTCTCCCGCCCTTCTCTCAGTTCCTGAGCTGGTGCCAGGCCGGTGACACCGTCTTCCTGAGCCCCCAGCATGTGGGCAGGCCTGAGCCCCGCCAGCACCCTGGCCCTGGTGTGGACAGTGGCATGGGCCACGGAGCTCAAGCCCACAGCACCACCCATCTTCACAGGCCGGCCCTTTGTGGTGGCTTGGGATGTACCCACACAAGACTGCGGTCCACGCCTCAAGGTGCCACTGGACCGAGAGGAGAAAGCCTTCGATGTGAAGGCCTCGCCTAATGAGGGTTTCGTGAACCAGAACATCACCATTTTCTACCGGGACCGGCTAGGTCTGTATCCACACTTCGATTCCGCGGGGAAGCCTGTGCATGGTGGCGTGCCACAGAACGTCAGCTTGTGCGCACACCGGAAGATGATGCAGGACCACGTGGAGCACTACATTCGTAGACAGGAGCCTGCAGGGCTGGCAGTCATTGACTGGGAGGACTGGCGGCCTGTGTGGGTGCGCAACTGGCAGGACAAGGATGTGTACCGCCAGTCATCACGCCAGATGGTGGCCAGCCTCCACCCCGACTGGCCACCAGACCACATCATCAAGCAGGCGCAGTACGAGTTTGAGTTCGCTGCCCGGAAGTTCATGCTGGACACCCTGCACTTTGTCAAGGCAGTTCGGCCTCAGCACCTCTGGGGCTTCTACCTCTTCCCCGACTGTTACAACCACGACTACGTGCAGAACCGGGACACCTATACAGGCCGCTGCCCGGATGTGGAGGTCTCCCGAAATGACCAGCTGGCCTGGCTGTGGGCTGAGAGCACGGCCCTCTTCCCCTCTGTCTACCTGGATGAGATTCTCGCTTCCACTGCCCATGGCCGCAACTTTGTCAGCTTCCGTGTTCAGGAGGCCCTGCGCGTGGCTCGCACCCACCACGCCAGTCACGCCCTTCCAGTCTACGTCTTCACGCGGCCCACCTACAGCCGCACGCTCACAGGCCTGAGCGAGGTATACGCCCCCCGGGGCCCTGCCTCCTTCCTAGGGAACCGCTGCTGCACGGAGTTACCAGAGGGCTCCTGCCCCGTACCGTACTGGCTGCTCTACATCCCCACCCCTCTGTCTCTCTGTGACCTTGTGACAGGGTGGCATCATTATTTCCATTTTGCGGATAAGAAAATTAAGGCTTAGAGATGCTGAGAAATTTCCTGAAAGCTTGCCAGCAAATCTAGGGTAGAGCAGGGACTTGGGCCTAGGCATTCTGACTTTGAAATCTATCTTGATAGATACATCCTAGGCTCAAGGGGGCCTTTGGCTTGAGAAACGGAGGCCCAAAGTGGGGTGGCGGTGGCTGAAACACTTAAGAGAAAGTGAAACGGAGTCTCTGCCTGGGATTGAGAGAGAGAGGACTGGGCCGGGGGGTGGTCACCAAGTCAGAACAGGCTGGGGCCTGCCCACCCTGTCTGTCTATCCCTGTGGTCTCAGTCCCCCCAGTGACCAGCCCCTTCCCACACAGATGGATCTCGTCTCCACCATTGGCGAGAGCGCCGCCCTGGGCGCAGCCGGTGTCATCCTCTGGGGCGATGCGGGGTTCACCACCAGCACGGTAAGTGAGGCCCGCCGGCTGGATGGGTCTGCAGGGCCTGCAGAAACAGGGTGAGTGTCCGGGTTTTTGGCTGCCGACCTCAGGGTGGGCAGCCTAGCCTGGCCCCCTTGTCTGCCTCCCACCCAAGACACCCCTGGCCCCAGCAGAGAAGACAGGGCCCCCTCCCCTGCTTCCTAGAAAGGGGACATGCTGTTCTGAACAGCTGTCGAGGTCAACGCTCCGCTGCCTGCCCTGCTGGGCTGCAGTCTGCCCCTGCCCCCTTTGCTGTAGGAGCAGGGACCCTGAGGGCTCAGGCACACATGTGCATGTACACATGTGTGTGTCAGTTAAAGGAAGTACAGTCACTGCATTGTGGACACAGTGTCCACTGGGGCCGGGCTGAGGCGGCTGACCCTGAATCCTGGCCTTTGCCCCCAGGAGACCTGCAAGTACCTCAAGGATTACCTGACGCGGCTGCTGATCCCTTACGTAGTCAACGTGTCCTGGGCTGCCCAGTATTGCAGCTGGGCCCAGTGCCACGGCCACGGGCGCTGCGTGCGCCGAGACCCCAGCACCAGTACATTTCTGCACCTCAGTGCCAGCAGCTTCCGCCTAGTGCCTAGCCACGCGCCTGGTGAGCCCCCGCTGCGACCAGAGGGGGAGCTCAGCTGGGCTGACCGCGACCACCTGCAGAAGCACTTTCAGTGCCAGTGCTACTTAGGCTGGGGCGGCAAGCAGTGCCAGTGGGACCACAGGCAGGCAGCTGGTGGTGCCGGTGGGGCCTGGCCCAGGTCCCGCCTCACTGGCCTGCTGGCTCTGGCCACCATAGCCCTCACCTGGACTTCGTAGGCATCTCTCACCTGGCTTCCAGGCAAGCTGGCCTCTGCCACCAGGGCTCTGCCAGGCACATGGGAGCCTGCAAGGGGTGGACAAATGAGTCCAGAGGGGGCAGAGCCCCTGGGATGCCCACCAGGGTGTCCATACCAGCTCTCACCCCCCTGTTCTAAGGGGGAGGGGCAGTCCCCTGAGAAGCCCCTCCTCTCCCTGCCAGAGAGGAAGGGGGCATGGCCAGGGAGGACCTGACCCTACTCCCTTGCCCCCAGGATAGTTTATTATTATTATTATTATTATTATTATTTTGGGGTCTCTTTTGTAAATTAAATATAAAACAACAACTACGGTGCTTGGACTGTCTGCACTTGGGCCAGGGCATGAGAGAGTGATCCCAGAGTCTTACATGAAGTTCGAGCCCAGCTCTTGTCACTGTGCAACTGTCTGCTAGGGACTACTCATCTGTAACTGTGTTCACGGGGACCCAGGGGCCCAGAGCTACCTGCTCTGCAGCTGGCCTGCCAGAGCAGCAGCTGCTGGGAGCGGAGGAACACACGCCACTCCGACGCCAAGGACCTTGCGTTCTCCATGTCGATTGGAATGCAGTTGAGCCCGACCTCCATGAGGGAGGGGCTCACCGAGCTGCCCCTGCCGGCCTCTGGATTCCCCGCTGGGCCGGGGCCAGCCGCCTCGCTTTGCCCACCCAGGGAGAAAGGGGAAAGTGGGTGTTTGATCTTCCCCGGCCTGGCAAGCAGCCAGACCGCCTCTCCCTGCTGTCCTCAGGCCAGGGCATCTCCTCCACGCCCAGCTCCCGAGGACGGTGGAGTCCAGCCACACGCACCTCTGCCCCCCGGATCACAGTCCTCCATGGGGTATGGGGGGGTGGCCAGCAGGGGATTGGGGTCTGAGTGCTGAGATTCTGTCCCTGTCCCACTGCCTACACGTGATGGGGCAAAGGGGCGGTACCCAGAGTCTGGGAGCAGAGGCTCCCTCAAAGGCCAGCCCTGTGCTGCCCACAGGAGAGCATGGCTGGTCCCCAGCTGTCCCAGAGGAGAGAAGGAGCAGCCAGGCCAGCGCTGCCCAGCTTCACTCCCCTGCGCCTGAGGGTAGTTACCCTGGGGGGCAGGTCACTGTCCCACCCACACCTGGGTGCCCCTGTCGCAGCCAGAGATGACTCAGCGCTGCTTTCAGGACACTGGCTCTGGGGAGACAGGTTCAGGAAACAGCCCAGTGATGAGAAGTGCGGACCAGCCGCAAGGACTCAGGGGAGGTGTCCCGGGGGAGTCTCCACTGAGCGTTTTGAGGGGTGAAGGGGAAGCTTGATGCTGGGGACAAAGGGCAAAGGCCCTTCAGGAGCTGAGCTCAGCTGGATGGCAGCCGAGGCAGGGCCAGGCTGGGGCCTGGCAGACGTCAGGCAGAGGCAGGAGGGGCGGCCTGCAGCAGCTCAGGCCCGACTGCCCGACGCTTCTGACTGTCCGGCCTGTTCAGTGAACAGAGCACACGCACCTGCCAGTGCTGGGCCAGCTGCTGGGGACCCACCCGCGAACCATGCCCACAGTGGCCCTGTCTCTGCGGGGATGGCAGTGCAGAGGGGGACCAGGCCTGAGCACCAGGCCAGGTGCTGGGCAGTGGGCGTGCAGGCCGCAGGTGGTGCGGTTCGCGGAGCAGAAGCGAGGCCCCGTGCGTCAGGGTTGACTCAAGCTGTAGGGCCACCTCTTGTCCCTTTGGCTTGTGATGGCAGAGGATGGAGGGAGGGGCCCGTGGTAGCACCGGGAGGGTGGTGTCTGGTCACCTGGTGGAAGAGGGGCTGAGGTGGAAGAGCTCCCTGGTGCTCCTGGCTGTGGCGGGGAGGGGGGCCTGCCAGAGAGAAGATCCAGGTGGCGGTCAGTAGGCCAGGAGATGCTGGAACTATGGGGGCGGGGGCGCAGCCGTGACCCCCCCCACTCACACACAGGTGATCAAGGCCCGCCTGTGACCTCACCACACAGCTGGGCCCTTTCCCACCCAGCTGTGACCTCCTTTACACAGCCGTGGCCCCTCCAGTACAAACCTGTGGCCACCTCACATCACTTCCCCAAGGAGACCTGGAAGACAGCCTGGGAGAAAGTGCCACTTGAGACAGAGCTGTCCTGTGGGTGGCTGTGGGGGAGGGGGAGGGGTGGGGAGCTTGGTGACTCAGCAGCCTCATATGCCCAGCGGGCAGAGACAACAGGAAGTGCTGGACCATGAAGCTGGACTCACCTGTCAACAGAGTTTAGAAAGTACATTCTCGAGAAGAATCAGTTCTATATTCTTAGCCTCTGCATTGGCTTGAGATGGTTAGGCAGAGGTGCGGCTTAGACAACGGACACCAAAGGGTCAGGTCACCTCTGCTGTTCTGGATACGTCTTTCAGGGGGCGATCAGAGGGTTGTCTGGAGGTCTGAGGCTTGTCCAGGAGTTGGTGCAGGATGGGAAAACTCAAAAGCTTAAGTTGCCAGGCCAGTTAGAACAGATCTTTCCTCATGCCTCAACTTGCTTGATTTTAGTCATTTAACAGCTTGACTATAGTGACTCCATTTTATTTCTTCACTCTGTTCCTAGGCCCCAGACACACACTGCTTGGACCAGTCCGAGCAGGCCAACTCGCAGAAGCTGGTCTCTGGGTGGGGCCTTGGGTGGAGGAGGGCGTCGTGCACCCCAGCTGCTTCCTGCTGTTTCCCCATTAGAGCGTCTCCCTTGGACTGAGGCCAGTGAGAGGGTGCTGGCCTGTGTGTTGGCTGGATTGTGTTCATTTCCGCACAAGGTATCTGGGGGTACCGGGAGGTAGCAGGGAGCCCCAGGGAAGGGGGTCCAGGCTGCCTTGAGCCTACTGGTTATCACTCTGGGGCCCCGCTTTCTGAAGAGGCTCAGCAGCCACCACCTCTGTGGCTAGATCCTGCACTCGGCTTGCAGCTGATGTACCCACAGCACCCATCACCCTGGACCCTTCTCTCCTCCATCCTAGCCAGCCGGGGGGAGGACCGAGCCTCTATGGCAGCCAGCTGTGTCACTGCCCTGCTGACAACCATGCTGGAGGGTCACTGGCTCGGGCTCAGGCTCAGGCTGGGCTGGAGAGCCAGGCAGGTAGCGGTGTAACCTGCACCAGGGATCCAGTGGCTCCTACTCCGCCCTGGCAGGCAGGCCTGGGCCTGAGCACCTGGCAGGTATCAATCACTAGGGTCTGAATCAGCGAACAAGCACGATCATAAAGGAATGAACAAGCATGTGGTCACTGATATGCTGTGCTCAGACCCGTGGTCACACTGACGTGGTCTCATAGTCACAAGACAGCAGGGTCTCACACCCAGTCCCAGGCAAACACTGGGTCCCACGCTCGCAAATACACACGCTGGGGGAGCTCGTCCCCAGGCCCCGGGGGTCACTAGCTGGGACTTTGCAGATGCAGTCTCTGACCCAGCAAGTGGACGAAGGGTAGCAGCACAGCCCTGACTGCGTGGACATGGTGCCTTTCACACACAGGTCCCTGAGGCAGGGGTGACACCCTCTGGGCACAGGGCACAGGGCCACAGCACTTTTGAAGCCCACAGATGTTTTAATTTTAATATCTCAATAGAATAAAAAATACATAAATAATGAATATATAGCAGATTCAGTCTGGATTTTATTTGTCTTTATACCAACACAGTTGTAAAATATATTTTTTTTAAATTTTTTGAGCCCTGGCTGGTGTGGCTCAGTGGATTGAGCACCAGCCTACAAACCGAAGGGTCGCTGGTTCGATTCCCAGTCAGGGCACAGGCCTGGGTTGCGGGCCAGGTCCCCAGTAGAGGGTATATGGGAGGCAACCACACATGGATGTTTCTCTCCCTCTCTTTCTCCCTTCCCCTCTCTAAAAATAAATAAATAAAATCTTCAAAAAATATTTTTTTTTCTGATTCGATCCCCAGTCAGGGCTCATACAAGAATCAACCAATGAATGCATGAAAAAGTGAAACAGCAAATCAATGTTTCTCTCCTTTCCTCACTCTCTTAAATCAATAAGTAAAAAAAATGTTTTAAATATTTTTTGAGGTAGAGTCCCACCCACAAAGGCAAAAATGCCCAGAGCCCCCAATGTCATAACGCAGCCCTGTGGGGCCAGGACGCTCCCTGGGTATCAGTTCCAAGACACCCAGATTTCAGCACTAACAGGCCTGCCCAGCTGGGGCCGCCACCCAGACAGCCCCCCGGCACTGCCTCCACCGCTGCCCCACCCCAAATAAAGCCACGCAGCCCTGCCTTAGTGCTCACGGGGTGAGAGGGGGCACTTCCGGCCCAGGCCCCACCCCCTACCAAGCGCACTTTGCTGGGGGTGGCGAGGTGGCTCGGGTGCCTGGCCCAGTCCTCACCCAGGGCCCACCCCTCAGCCCGCCCCCAGAATGGGTGGGGTGACCCCTGCAAAAAAAGCTCAGAGTTACCAGCAGCGGCTTCTTCCTCCAAGTGACTGGTGCAGCTGGGGCCAGAGTTGAGGAACAAAGAATCTTGCTGAGCCCTGCCTGGGCCCTCGCCCTGGGGTCAGGGAGTTTGGAGGACAAGGCTCTGCAGCCCTGAGGTCAGCAGGGACAAGTGGGCAGACTGGCGGGTGTCCAGGAGGGCTGGGCTGACATGTCCTAGGTCACTGAGCATCCCCTCCTCTGATGTCTGGTCAGGATTCCAGGAGAAGAGACAGGAAAGGCCCCCCTATCAGTCATGCCGGCCTGGGGGCCCAGGGCCTCCCTCTCTGCCACTCTTCTCATGACTCAGATGTCATGGCTTCTGCGGCCCTTGGAGAAGTGGGTGGGTAAGCCTAGGCCGGGACAAGGCCGGTGGGAGACAGGGCAAAGGCCTGGCCCAGGGGGCACCCCCAATGTGCCCTCCAGGGACCGCGCTCCCTTCCGTGCCTCTCCTTTGCCCCCTGACCTCCCTGAGCCCTGCCAGGCAGTGTTTACCTGAAGCCAGAGCAGGGGTGGATTAATGGGTCAGGGACTCAGCCTCCCTGCCCCAAGCAGGGGTCAGAGAGGTCAAGGCCTGTGTTCAGCTCTGCCTCCCCTGGCCAGGTTTCCCTAGACCTGCCCTGTGCCATGGCAACCCACTTCCTTCCCACCTGCGCCCTCTTCCTGACCTTGCTCGGCACGGCCCAAGGCACCAGGGGCCCCGTGGTACCCTACCAGCCCTTCACCACCGTCTGGAACGCAAACACCCAGTGGTGCCTGGAGAGGCATGGCGTGGACGTGGACATCAGTGTCTTTGATGTGGTGGCCAACCCGGGGCAGACCTTCCTCGGCCCGGACATGACCATTTTCTACAGCTCCCAGCTAGGCACCTACCCCCACTACACGTCTGCGGGGGAGCCCGTCTTTGGCGGCCTGCCCCAGAACGCCAGCCTGGATGCTCACCTGGCCCGCGCGTACCAGGACATCCTGGCTGCCATGCCTGCGTCCGACTTCTCAGGGCTAGCCGTCATTGACTGGGAGGCCTGGCGCCCACGCTGGGCCTTCAACTGGGACACCAAGGACATTTATCGGCAGCGCTCACGAGAACTGGTACAGGGGCAGCACCCCGACTGGCCGGCTCCTTGGGTGGAGGCGGCTGCCCAGAACCAGTTCCAGAGGGCTGCACAGGCCTGGATGGTAGGCACCCTCAAACTGGGGCAGGCACTGCGACCCCGTGGCCTCTGGGGCTTCTACGGCTTCCCTGACTGCTATAACTATGACTTTCTAAGCCTCAATTACACAGGCGAGTGCCCACCGGGTGTCCGTGCCCAGAACGACCAGCTGGGGTGGCTGTGGGGCCAGAGCCGTGCCCTCTACCCCAGCATCTACATCCCTGCGGCGCTGGAGGGCACAGGGAAGACACAGATGTACGTGCAGCACCGAGTGGGTGAGGCATTCCGTGTAGCTGTGGGTGCTGGGGACCCCAGCCTGCCGGTGCTGCCCTACGTCCAGATCTTCTATGACATGACGAACCGCTTTCTGCCGCTGGTGAGTCTCCTCCTGTGACCCCGCCCACCTCATAGCCTACCTTGTCAGGCATCAGTTCCAGCAGCTGATGCCACACAGCCTCAGGGCACTTTCACCCACTCGTTCTCATGTTCTGTGAACTGTGTGCCAATGTCTGTGCCACGCACAGGCTAGTCAGCATCCATCAGAAGGACGCAGTGCCAGCCTGCATGGTAGGCACAGGCGAGAGTGGGGGTAGGCTGGCCTCTGCCACCAGGGCCAGGGCTGCCCCAGGCGGGAATTACGAATTACTGGCCTCATCCAATGGTGCCAGAGCAGCCGGCTGTGCCGAGGGAGGGAGAACCCACAGAGCTCTGCTGTCGTTTTTCCCAGGAGGAGCTGGAGCACAGCCTGGGGGAGAGCGCGGCCCAGGGAGCAGCAGGAGCCGTGCTCTGGGTGAGCTGGGAGAACACAAAAACGAAGGTGAGCTCAGGCCCAGGGCGGGGCAGAGGTCGGCTGGGGAGACCCTGGCCCATCCTTTCTGCCCCTTCAGTCCCGGCCGGCCAGCAGGTGAGGGCCTCGATGCCCTCAGTGGGCCCATGCATGGCCATGGTGTCCCTGACACTCCCCCTCCTCCCCAGGAATCGTGCCAGGCCATCAAGGAGTACGTGGACACCACGCTGGGGCCCTTCATCCTGAACGTGACCAGTGGGGCACGTCTGTGCAGTCAAGTCCTGTGCTCGGGCCACGGCCGCTGCGCCCGGCGCCCCGGCCATCCTGAGGCCCTCCTCGTCCTCAACCCCACCAGTTTCTCCATTGAACTCACACCAGGTGGCGGGCCCCTGACCCTACGAGGTGCTCTGTCCCTTGAGGATAGGGAACAGATGGCAGTGGAGTTCCAGTGTCACTGCTACCCTGGCTGGAGGGGAGCCAGGTGTGAGCAGCAGGGCGCATGGTGACGGCACACACTTCATGCGCTCTGGCCCTGGCCAAGGCCTTCTCAAGTATAGGCACAGCCACACAAGTCACGGTCACAGCCCGGGGCACGCTCAGCCGCCATCGTGAGCGTGTGCCTGCATATGCACGCGTACTTACGGACGGGGATAGTTACATAAGGAGCTCGCGTCTCCATCACCCACCCAGCAGGGTCAGAAGTAGCACCTCCGGTGACACTGACCGCACCTGTCTTTAAACTGCCGCACTCACAAGAACTGACATTCTCTGAGCACCTACTCTTCACCAGGGCCTGCACTACCTGCATTTTAAGGAGGCTAATGCATTCGGGCCTTACGCGACGCTGAAGACACTGAGCAACACACAGGGAGGGAAAGCCCTTTGCCAATAGTTGCACACTCAGAAAGTGGCGAAGCTAAGATTTGAACCCAGTCTGTCTGGCTGTAGAGGTAGAGCCCTTTGGCTCCTACTGTGTTAATGGTAACCAGCCCTGCACACAACCTGAATTCGCTCAGAGGCACCAGCCCTGTAAATAAAGCAGGCATGATTCTTACTTCGAAGAGCTGTTTATTGAGCACCTAAAACGTACAAGCTCCGGGATCCAAAGGGCACAGGAAAAGCTCCTCTCCCTCGAATCGGACGTCTGTCCGAGAGCGGCTGCTTCCCAGGGTGGGGCCCAAACGACAAGAGGAAGCCCCACCTGGCCGTTTCCACGCTTGACCGAGGCAGGAGGCCAGCGGGAGCTGAGACAAAGCGGCGCGGGGGCGAGATCAGTCCGAGCCCAGGGCGAGGCGGAAAAGGAGGCAGCTGGAGGAAGGGCCTGCGCCCGGCCCAAGCTGTGGCACGCTGGGCGCCGGCAGGGGCTCGGGGAGCCGCGCTGAAGCCGGACCTAAGGAGTGACGCAAGGAACTGGGGGCCTGTACGGGAAGGGGCGGAGCTAACGGGAGACAGCGGGACGTGGAGTCCGAGCAGTGACGCACCGGGAGCAGGGCCGGGCTCAGCGCCAGTGGGCGGGACAGAGGTGGGGCCAGAGCGGAGGCGGAGCCTGCGTCGAGTCGGTGCTCCGTCACACGCGCCGGGGGGCGGGGCCTGGCCACCCTGAGAGACTGGCCGAGTGGTGCGTCGCGGGCCGCGGCGGCTGCCGTGCGTCCGCCGCACCGCTAGGGGACAGCGCAGACTGACGGAGGACCCCGAGCCGGAGACAGAGCGAGATTCGGATCTGTGGGGAGCCAGGACGCCGAGCATCCTGGAGCCCGGCTTCAACATGTCAGTACCGCCCCCTCCCCAGCGCCGCGCGTCCGTCCTCGTTGCCCCCCATGCTCTGTACGCCCCGCACGCTCTCCCTGCGTCTGTGGTTCCCTCCCAGGGCATGCCGAGCCACACCCCCCAGAGTCAAGGTCCCGAAGCCCCCTACCCCTAAAAGTCCACCGTTTATGGCCCACTAGGAGGGAGGGGGAAACCGAGGCACAGGAAGAACAGGGCTGTCTGTCTGACAACCCAGGAGCCCCGCCCACAGGAGGTTGGGTCGGTACTGAAGGGGTTAAACCCGAGGGGAAGCCTGGGGTTCCTGACCTAGAGGAAGAACCTGGGGCTTCCTCCCTCCTGGTCGAGGGGTACGGCTGCTGCAGAGGTGGCTGATTGCAGGTGAGGGGCTTAGGACCTTCTAAGTGGAATGTGGCGTGAGGGGAGGGGGCTACCTGTTACTGACCAGAGTGAAATTGGCCTCAAGCTCTGGGGGCCTTCCTGGGGAGGTGGGGAAGGGGAGCCAGGACGTCCCATCTGGTGAGAAGGTGAGTAGAATGGTGGGGCCCAGCCCCTCCCCCACCCCCACCGCCATAAATTCCCCCAGCACAGACCCTCCTGCCAGCAGGGCTTGGGGCAGGATGGGCAAACAATGGGGTTTGGGTGCAGGAGGTCTGGGCCCCCGACCCGATGGCCGTTGGATCCCCCGTGGATGCAGGAAGGAAGCTGTGGCCCTTATCTACCGTGGCTACGAAACTCAGGCCAGCGGGGAACCAGGCTCGCAGGAGTCGCATTGCTGTGTGACTGTGAGACAGGCCCCTTGCTAGTGCTGCTGGGGCTCCCTGTGAAGGGACCGTTGGGTCCATGACCCATCAAAGTGTCCTGAGAGAGAAGGAGATGTGATGATGGAAGCGGAGGTTGGAGTGATGGCATTGCTGGCTTTGAAGATGGAGGGGGCCATGAGCCAAAGCAAACAGGTGGCCTCTAGAAACTGGAGAAAGGCAAGGAAATAGATTTTTACTTAGAGCCTCTCAAAGGAGCCAGCCCTGCACAACCTTGATTTTAGCCCAGGGAGACTCATTTCTGATTTCTGTCCTCCCAAACTATTAAGATAATAGATTTGTGTTATTCTAAGCACTAAAGGGGAAAAAAAAAGAAGTGCCCTGGGGAGGGGCCATGGGCTGTGTGTCCCAAGAAGGGACGCCCATCCAGGGAGGGGAAAACGGCCTGATGGGTGGGTGAGGGGCACCCCAGGATCAGTTAAGTGGTGGGCATGGCCTGCATGGTTAAGAAGGGTGACCTGGAATTTAGGAAAGGGAGGAACAGAGGAGCCCCCCGGGGGTAGCTGTGTTACCTCCAAAAGGAGCCTTGGGTGGGTTTAAGCAGGGGGTCGTGGTGTCTGGTTTGCATGTTCTGCCTGATGGCCAGCCAGTTGCAGTGGGGTAGGGCTGGGTCAAGTGTCCAGGGGAGGACAGTGGCAGCCAGAGCAGGCTGGGGCCTGCGCTCTTGGGTTCTGCCCCAGCCTTTAGCCCTCAGCCTCCATCCAGCGTGGGGAGGACACGCTGAACCCATCCCCTCTGCTGTCCACCTGAGTCAGCTCCCCCGGGAACCTGTGCTCTCAGGTGAGTATGGGAACAGGGGCAACCCACCACTCCCTTGTTCTATAGGATGCATGGCTCCCCGAGCACTCTGTCAGCTCTTCCCTGCCTCAACCCCATCCTCCCTCCTGGCACAACCCAGCATGGCTGGTGTCCACAGGAGGAGCACCCTTATGGTCTGAGGAGATACTACTTCCAGGAGACCTTAGTCTTAACCCCCAGCCTGGCACTGAGCCACCTGCAACACAGCAGAAGGTGACCCTGGCTCCTAGGCTGACTGAGCTGAGCCTGGATCTTACACGTAGGCTGGAACCAACTCAGAGCCCCCTAGCCACACTGACCCCTACCCTAGACCCTACACACTGGGTGGAGCTGATCCCAAACACCAGCCCAGCTGAGCTGACTCTGGATCCTGCCTGCCAGCTAGAGTTGACCCTGAGATCCAACCTGACCGAGCTGACCCAGGAGCCTGCATGCCAGCCAGAGCTGAGCCTGAGCCCCCGGCTAGCTGAGCTGACCCCGGGTCCTGCATGCCGTCCAGAGATGGCCCTCAGCCGTGGCTCGACTGGGCTGACCTTGAATCCCGCACTCCAGCCGGAGGAGACCCCAGTCCCCAGCCTGGCTGAACTGACCCTGGAGCCTGTGCACCGCCGACCCGAGCTCCTGGACGCCTGTGCCGACCTCATCAACGAGCAGTGGCCCCGCAGCCACGCCTCCCGCGTGCATTCCTTGGGCCAGTCCTCAGACAACTTCCCCCTCTGCCTGATGCTGCTGAGTCCCCACCCCGTGTCGGGGAAAGCCCCCATTGTAGTGGGACATGCCCGCCTGTCACGGGTGCTGGACCGGCCCCAGAGCCTCCTAGTGGAGACAGTGGTGGTGGCCCGGGCGCTGAGGGGCCGTGGCTTTGGCCGCTGCCTCATGGAGGGCCTCGAGGTCTTTGCTCGGGCCCGGGGCTTCCGCCGGCTACACCTCACCACCCATGACCAGCTGCGCTTCTATGCCCACCTGGGCTACCAGCTGGGTGAGCCAGTTCAGGGCCTGGTCTTCACCAGCCAGCGGCTGCCCGCCACTCTGCTCAGTGCCTTCCCCAGGGCCCCTTCTCTGTGGCCACCCCTCAAGACCCCTGGCCCGACTGCCCAAGCTGCCCCAAGAGCCCCCAAAGGGCCATCGTTGCCGCCACCACCCCCCCTGCCTAAGCCCTCAACCACCTCGCCCCCACCTCCACAAAACCTGCTGGAGACACAATACTATGACCTGAGAGGACGTCCTATATTTTGGATGGAGAAGAACATCTGAGGGCCACCTAGGGCAAAGGCTCAGCGGACTCGTCTTTCTGGTTCAGCGGACTCCCCAGGACAGTCTCAGCCTCAGCCCTCTGGCCGCACTGCAGCCCCTGGCCCGTGGGGGCAGCCTTGGCTCAGCCAGGTCTCCTGAGCACCGGTGGGCTCCCAGCTGCCCTTGTGGCTGAATAAAGGCTTCTGTTGGGTGTGGCTATGACAGTTCATTTGTTGACTCCCACCCTTGCCTCCCAGCCTCATCTTAGGTCCCCTATCCCTGCAGGAGCCCCCGATCCACCTCTGCCCTGAGGCCATGGATGGCAGGACACCTGCCCTCTGCCCCTCCCACTCCGCCAGGCCCAGGAGAATGGGTGTCTGTCCTCTCCCATGTTCACTCACTCCTGCCCACCATTCGCTGAGCACCTGCTGTGTGTCAGGCCCTGGACTGGGCGCAGGCAATGGGGGACGGGACAGCTCGGTTCTTGACCCGGGGAACAGGTGGACAGGTAGATGGACAGGCAAGCTGTGGCAGGGTCTGTGCTGGGACCGTGGGAGTCCCAGCGCCCTGCCCCTGGAGATCCAGGAGGCCTCCCGGGGAGGTGAGGCCACAGCAGGGACCTGAGTGCTGAGGAGGTGAGGTGGGGGCTGAGTATTCTTGGGGCAGGAAAGGAGATGGGCAGAGGGAAAAGGGGGCTTGCGAGAGCTGTGGGTGGGGGAGGGGTCAGAGATGGAAAAAATGAGGGGAGCTTAAGGTGTGGCTGCCCGAGAGGCCTATGGGACCCCCTAGGGGCCATGCTTTCCCCCACCCCTTTGTGGGCAGGGGTTAGGGAAGCTTTCCCAGCTTTTGCTGCTGTGTGGAAGGCGTGGCCTTGGACTCTAAGCTCACACCCTCTCTCCTGCAGGTTTCCATTCCTGGGGCGTGACCATGCAGCTAGGCGCGGCCCTGGTGCTAGGGGTGGCCCTGTGCCTGGGGTGTGGCCACCCCCTACTGCGGGCCCCTGACCGACCCTTCTCAGTGCTGTGGAACGTGCCCTCAGCGCGCTGTAGAGCCCGCTTTGGTGTGCACCTGCCACTGGAGGCCCTGGGTATCACAGCCAACCGGGCCCAGCGTTTCCATGGCCAGAACATCACCATCTTCTACAAAAACCAGCTCGGCCTCTATCCCTACTTCGGGCCCAGGGGCACCGCTCACAATGGAGGCATCCCGCAGGTGGTGCTTCTGGACCGCCACCTGGCACGGGCTGCTCACCAGATCCACCGCAGCCTGGGACGTGGCTTCGCCGGCCTGGCAGTGCTGGACTGGGAAGAATGGAGCCCGCTCTGGGCTGGGAACTGGGGCCGCCACCGAGCCTATCAGGATGCCTCGTGGGCTTGGGCGCAGCGGGTGTTCCCCGACCTGGACCCCCGGGAGCAGCTCCACAAGGCCCGTACTAGCTTTGAACACGCAGCCCGTGCCCTGATGGAGAGCACGCTGCGGCTGGGCCAGGCCCTGCAGCCCCATGGGCTCTGGGGCTTCTATCACTTCCCGGCCTGCGGCAATGGCTGGCATGGTGTGGGTTCCAATTACTCGGGCCGCTGCCACACAGCCACCCGCACCCGCAACACGCAGCTGCACTGGTTGTGGGCCGCCTCCAGCGCCCTCTTCCCCAGCATCTACCTCCCACCCAGGCTGCCTCCTGCTTACCAGCAGGTGTTTGTCCGATCCCGCCTGGAGGAGGCCTTTCGTGTGGCCCGCGCTGGGCACCCTCACCCCCTGCCCGTCCTGGCCTATGCCCGCTTCACGTTCCAGAGGTCTGGCAGGTTCCTGTCCCAGGTGAGTGAAAGCTGGTGCCTAGAGGGGAGGCATAGCCCTGTCCCAGCAGGTCTGAGGGGAAGACCTTGCCCACGGGGACCTGCAGGGGAGACCCTCATCTATTTCTGAGGGGACAGTCCTATCCTGGAGCATCTGACAACGTATGGCTCTGTCCTGGAAGATCTGGGGGGAGGGAAGGCCCCCGCCTTTGGTGCCCTGATCTGAGAGGAGACATTCTCTGAGCGGAGGGCCTGAGAAGCCACTCAGGCTCCGTGCCACAGGGCCCTACCGCAGAGGTGGAATCAGATCATGGCAATGAGCCACGGAAGTTTCTGGAAGGGGGAGATAAGCCCAGACGGATGTGGCCGGCGTGGCCCTGGCTTAGCAGCTCTCTGCCTCCAGGATGACCTTGTGCAGACCATCGGTGTGAGCGCAGCCCTGGGGGCAGCCGGCGTGGTACTCTGGGGAAACCTCGGCATCTCCAGCTCCGAGGTGATCGTTGCCCCCTCCGGCCCGCCACGCAGCCCACGGTGGGGGCCCCGGGGTGGGGGAGTGACCATGTCAGGGCCATGGAGCAGGCACATTGAAACGCCCCTTTTTCTCAGGAGAAGTGCTGGCATCTTCATGACTACCTGGTGGACACCCTGGGCCCCTATGTGATTAACGTGACCAGGGCGGCCATAGCGTGCAGTCGCCAGCGGTGCCACGGCCACGGGCGCTGTGTCCGGTGGAATCCCGAACAGCCGGAAGCCTTTCTGCACCTGCAGCCAGATGGCAGCCCCGGAGACTGGGAGCCCTTCCGCTGCCGCTGCTACTGGGGCTGGGCGGGCCCCACCTGTCAGGAGCCTGCCCAGGCCTAAGCGTGGGCCTGAAGAAACAGTATGAAGCCAGGAGTCACCTGCTGCGACCCTCTTGTCTTTGCTGCCATTTCCCAGTCCTTGAGGATTCTCTCCCACTTTGTTCTCTGTAGCTTAGCCAGTCCTCCCATAAACACACCCTGCTTCCCATGGGATCCCTGAGGAGTGGAAGGGTCAGAAGAAAATATTTACACTTTTAAAACCAGAGGCTCTCTGAGATCACCTGATCCCCCTTTTCTAAAAAGGAAGCAGTCCCAGGGAGAAAGAGACAAGGTTCCAGATGGTTAGGGTTGCCAACGCAGAGCTCTGTTCCCACACATCACTGGGTCCGCGGAGAGGTAGAAGGAGACCTGCCTGCCACCTCAAGATCTTGGCTAAGGTCTGTACGCGCTTAAACTGCTGTCTGTACTTTGTTTTCATCATAAAGCCACTTTTTCTTTCACTGCCTGAGGTTTGGCTGTTCACCATGTCTTCGCAAGCCCCGTGCTCACCCACTAGTGAGTGCCCGGCTGCAAGTCCCCAGAGATGTGGGTCCTGCGTGCTGGGCGGCTCAGCTTCAGAGTTGACGACCGCGCGTGTTTGCGTGCAGTGGAGGTGGGGCAGGACACAGAGCATTGTGGGTGCATAGTTCAGCTAGGGTGTCGTGGGCTTACGGGTCACGGGAGTAGACTACAATTCCCGAGGTGCCCTGCGCCCAGTGATAATCCGCGCGCACAGCCCCCTGGGAATAGTAGTTTCAGCCGCGTGGCTCTGGGTCTAAACCGAGCGGGTAGGAACTCGCCTTCCCGGCAACCTGTCTAGCTGGGCGGGGCACTTCGACCGGTTTGGCAGGGCGGGCACCTAGCGAAGATGGTGGTACGCGCGGCGTGTGGCTCCCGTCGCCTGCCCAAGTCTCAGCTCAGCGCACTGGCCGGCGTCTCGCTGGTCTGGCGCCCCAGTCCGCCGGGTCCCTGACCCCGCGCCCCGTGGCCCCCGATTCCCGATATGCCCCGCGCCCATAGGGGCAGCGCGCCCCGCAAGGGCGGCCAGCGCCGCAGAGGAGGTAAGTGGGCACGGGGCAACTAGTGAACGGCGAACGAGGGTCTTTGCGTGGGTCCCCGTCGGTGTCTCTGAGGGTCCTGGACGGGAGCTCCTGCCTGAATCAGCTTGGCGCAGCTTCTTGCAACGCCCCCGCGGCCGGCACGTGCGCCAGCAGACAGCGGCCACGTGTGCACCCAACTGGAGCATGCTGCTCGCGGGTCTGGAGCCAGCGATCCTGACCCTAACGCGGTCGGCACCTCCGGACTCGGTTTCCCCAAGGCTCCTTCTCCCGAGTTGCCTGCTTTGGCACACAATCCCGCAGGACAGAGTAGGAAGCTCGCCCCCTCCTCAATCCGTAATCCTTTTCTGGACTGGACTAGGAAGTTGTTGGGAGGCCTGGGGGAGAACTGAGGGGAGGGGGCAATAGGGAAGCTGCAGGATATCTGCCTTGGTGGACCTGGCCCCAGAGGGCGGATGAGAGCCCTGGAGTCTGAGGCAGTCCCAAGACGCTTATCAGTGGACGCCAGGACAGTGTTTTGGTACAGTAAACACATATGTTTACTTCGCAGGGATGGGGCTCCTGCTAGACACAGCTGAGACACAGCCACCGCCCTAATGGTGTTTGGGTAGGAGGTCATCTAAGAGGGTAGTGCTATTCCAGAAGGATTGGTTGTGGGGGAAAAGTTCTCTGAGAGGTGTCAGCTCCAGACTTAGGAACCAAGGAAACCTCAAGGTGGGGGCTTCTGGGTGGGCCCCGTAGAAGGTGGAGAAAAGGGAGCCATGGGGAGTGAACAGCTGTGTGAACCATCCCTGTGCCTGGCATCTGCAGGGGTCGTGGCATGGGAACAAATGGGGGGCGGGGGGCTGGGCAGCTTTGGCTGCTAGGGCAGTGAGAAAGGAGATGAGTAGAGGCCTGCGTGGGCGCTGAACTTTGTCCGCCAGGCACATGGAGTATGTAGTTCCTGAAAAATAGGACCAGCCTGGGGACCAGAAGCCAGTTAGGGCTCAGCTGTGCCAGCTGCCCTGGCCCAAGCAGAACCCACACCCAGGAACCTTCAGTCCTGCTGAGCCTGACGTTCACCCTTGTTCCCGAACTTTCAGGGCAGTCAGGGGCCGCTCCCCAGGGGCAGGAGGAAGCTCTGTGCTCCTCCACCCAGGGCCGAAGGTCTGGGACAGACGGAGACAGAGGGAGGCTCAGGAGACAGCAGGCGTGAATCCCGGGGCATCCACCCACATGCACTGGGATCTGGGCCTCTGCCCCCAGGGCCGAGGGGTAACCCGGCGACCTTGTTCCACAGACCAGCCATAACCAGTCACTTACTTAATCATTGCCCACTTGTCCTATCTGAAGAGGTGCTCTTGCTTCTGTTTTGCGCAGAAACTGAGGCTTTGAAGGCTAGGCACCTGACCTGGCTCTACCGCTGTTAAGATGTACAGCTGGAATATGCACCCCGGGTCTGTCTGACTCTGTAATCTAAGCCCCTGACTCTTGCCCTGGCCATTTGGAGGCCTAATCTGGGCGGGGGCTGAGCTGCCCCCAGGTCTGCCAGGGTATGCCCCCACTTCAGACTGGGCTACAGGCCTGGTTGGGGCCTGCGCAGCCCCTCCCGCCTCTGCCCGGCTCTCGGTCTCCTTCTAAAAGCTCTGGCCTCAGAAAGGCTCCGTTCACCAAGCCTGCCAGGTATTCCCGGGCTGGGCCTGGTGCCACCTGCTCTTGGACACGTAGACCTCGTTCCCTTCTCCCGCTTCCTGGCTCAGTGTTCTTTGCATCGGCCTCTGTGCCTCCCGCCTCAGCCTTAGCGTTCTCACCTCTGAGAGGGCAGCACTCTGTCCGGCAGGGTCGTGAGGCTGGGCAAGGCGCCCCCAGCCGCCGCTCCTCGATGGAGGCAGGCCAAGAGCCCTGTGCCACCCTCCCCAGGTGCCCAGAGCAGCAGCACGCAAGCTGACTCAGGCTCCAGCGAGGATGAGGCAGCCAGCGAGGCCCGCAGCACTACCAGCGACTGCCCCAGCCTTCTTAGCACTGTGGCCGAGGACAGCCTTGGTGAGAGTGGGCGGCGGTGTGGCAGGGGCTCAGCCAGGGCTCCGTGGGCCGGGCCCGAGAGCCGGGCTGAGCAGCTGACCTTGCAGGGGGCGATGCCATGGATGAGCAGGGCCAGCAGGAGGACCTTGAGGAGAAGCTGAAGGAGTATGTGGACTGCCTGACAGATAAGAGGTAGCCCCAACTGCCAGCCAGCCCTGCAGCCCTGTGCCTGCTCAGCACATGCCAGGTGTGGCCCAGGTTGGGCTGGCTCACGAGACCCCCCCGCCCCCCATTCCTCATCCCCCAGTGCCAAGACCCGGCAAGGTGCTCTTGAGAACTTGCGCCTGGTCCTGGCGTCCCGCCTGCTCCCCGACTTTCTGCTGGAGCGCAGCCTTACGCTGGCTGATGCCTTGGAAAAGTGCCTCAAGAAAGGTTGGCTGTGGGACACATGGGGGACCTGACGTGGCCAGCGGCTGACCTTTGCGCGTTGGCTGACTGCAGAGCATCCCCGCAGGGAAGGGCGAGGAACAGGCCCTGGCGGCTGCCGTCCTCGGCCTGCTCTGCGTGCAGCTGGGTCCTGGCCCCAAGGGCGAGGAGCTGTTCCGCAGCCTGCAACCCCTCCTGGTCTCCGTGCTCAGCGACGGCACAGCCAACCCCGCCGCCCGGCTGCACGTGAGTGTTCCCTGCTCCCTGACACCCTTGCCTCTCCCAGCCGCTAAGCAGGGAGGTGGGTTCCACCTGCCTCCAGGCTCCCCCACTCTGAGGGTGAGCCCCCTGGCTGGGAACCAAGGCTCAGCCTCTGACCGTGGCTTGGCTCTGTCCTCCCAACAGTGTGCTTCTGCTCTGGGCTTGGGTTGCTACGTCGCTGCTGCCGATGTCCAGGTAAGTGGTCTTTGGGTGCAGGTAGTGGAGCACCTAGGCCCTAGCTCTGCCCCTGAGCCACTCCCCTGCCTCCCTGTACCCCCAGGACCTGCTCTCGTGCCTCGCCTGCCTGGAAGGTGTTTTCAGCCAGTCTTGCGGTGGGGATGGCTCCACAGCCCCCGCCAGCCTGCACGGCCTCGTCTGTGCCGCCCTGCAAGCCTGGGCATTGCTGCTCACCATCTGCCCCAGCACCCACCTCGGCCACGTCCTTGACAGGTTGGGCTCGGGACTGCCCCAACAAGGTTGCAGACAACCTTGACTGCCACTGGGCTCGGGAGGGGGAACAGGAAGAGGCCCCCAGCCCACACATGTGGCTCCACCTGGCCCCTCCCCAGGCAGCTGCCGCGGCTTCCCCAGCTCTTGTCCAGCGACACTGTGAACCTGCGGATTGCTGCCGGCGAGACCATCGCTCTGCTCTTTGAGCTCGCCCGGGACCTTGAGGTGCGGGGGCGCGGGCGCAGTGTGCTGACCCCACGTGCCCATCCCAGGCTGGATGCAGGGGACGCCCCGGAAAACAGGGCGGCCTCAGGTCATTGTACGCGGGTGCTAGGGGCTGTGTTGGGGTCCCTGAGCAGAGGCATCTGGCCAAGGCGGCGGCCAAGAAGGGATTTCAGGGGGCCGGGGGAGAAGAAAATTGCCTCCTTAGTGAAAGGAAGGTTTGGGCCGCCCCACACTGAGAGCAGCAGAGCTCACGTGGCTGCCGCTGTCCTCACCGCAGGAGGACTTCCTTTACGAGGACACGGACACCCTCTGCAGCGCCCTGCGCACCCTGGCCACCGACAGCAACAAGCACCGTGCCAAAGCTGACCGCCGGCGCCAGCGCTCCACTTTCCGGGCTGTGCTGCGCTTTGTCGAGGTGCGTGTGAGCATGCGTGTGTCCCAGCCAGAGCGCGTCCCGGCGCACAGCTGCCAAGCCCAGCCCTCTGGGCCCCTCTGCCTGCAGGGTGGCGAGTGTGAGGAAGAGACAGTCCGCTTCGGCCTCGAGGTGCTCTACGTGGACAGCTGGGCCCGGCGCCGCATCTACGCCGCCTTCAGGGACGTGCTGGGGTCGGGCATGCACCACCACCTGCAGGTGGGGAGGCTGGCGGGCGGGGGCCCCCAGCGCACAGGTGCGTCAGCCTGGCCCGGGCTCACTGTCCTCTCTGCCCCCAGAACAACGAGCTGCTCCGTGACATCTTTGGCTTGGGCCCTGTGCTGGTGCTGGACGCCGCGGCCCTGAAGGCCTGCAAGCTCTCTCGATTCGAGAAGGTCTGCACCCTCGGGCACCTTTGTTTTCCCTCCATTCCTCTGCCTAGAGGCCTGGAGCCCGGCGGGAGCTGAAGGAGAAGCCCCGGGCCTCCCCTCCCCCGCTCCCCAGCTCACCCCTCTCTGCCCCCATTCCAGCACCTGTACAACGCTGCTGCCTTCAAAGCGCGGACCAAGGCGCGTAGCCGCGTGCGGGACAAGCGGGCAGACATCCTGTGAGGCAGGACCAGCCGAAGAGGAGACTGTCCCCGCCCTTGCCCGTATTTTTAACAGGAGACAGTGCACTGGTCCCTGCCAGAAATTGTCGCTTTATTTTTTTAATGACTAAACCAAAAACAGACCTGGGGGTGGGTGGCTGGAGGCCAGGCCCCTTGGCGTCCTGGCTCTTCGTCCCTGCACTCAGCCACTGTGGTCTCTTCCTGCCCTGTCCCAGGCCGGGCCAGACACGTGTCTGTCCCAGGGCCGTGGGGCAGACAGCAGGCAGGTGGTTGATTCCTTTCTCCCCTTTCTCAGGCCTTGCTCCCCTGGGATGTGCCACTTCCTTGGGGAGGGGGATGACATCTGGACAAATGTCACAACAGGTGGGGAGGTGAGGCCACCTGGAATGGATTGATGTGCTGGTTTTTAAAGAATGTTAGAGATGAATAAAATGAATGCTCAGCCTTCCCTCGCTCCTAGGTGCGTCCGCGTGCTCTCCTTCCCCGCCGCCAGCCCAGGCTGGGGCCTGCTTCGCTCTTCCGGTTCTGTCTCACCTGGGCCCTCCAAGGGTCCCTCAGATGGCCTTCCTCATCAGAGTCTGGCCTGCCTTTTGAGAGTGGAGGCTGGACTCCCACCCCAGGAGGCTTGGCAAAGTGTGGGCGCCTGGGGCAGGGGTAGCTATTTCTAGACTTATGAGCCTGCTGTCTCGGGATGCCAAAGAGTGCAGATAGGCCACAGGAGGATCCGGAGGCTGGTATCGCTTCCTCTGACCTTGGGCCACCCGGAATGGGGCCTTGGCACCAAGAGGCTTGGCGAGGCCTGGCCTGAAGAAGCCAGGAGAGGCAGGCAGCTGTGGAGCCAAGGCAGGTTCTCTTACAGAAACCTCCCCACGGAGGCAGGGTGGGGCAACAGTGGGAGAGGGCGAAGCTGTCGATGGCCACTTCATTCCTCCCCGCACACCCCCAGATTCCAGGTCCAAGCGGCATCTCAGCTGGGTGCTCGGGCCTCGCTGGCGTTGAGCCTCCGCAGCTGGCTGAGGCTGGCCAGCCGGAGTTTGAGAAGCATCTCCTCCTGCGTGTGCAGCGTGTGCGCCAGCGTGTGTAGAGACTCGCTCTGCAGCACTGCGGATGGGCAGGCGGGGTTGGGGGTGATCAGGCCCTTGCTACCGTCCAGCTCAGCGCCACAGGGCGCTGTGAGCACCCGCCCCGCCCCTCACTGCCTTGGCCGCCACAGGTGCTCCCTCCAGCCACACGGAAGGGCCTCCTGGTCCCGCTGCTCTGCCCTTGGTTCCCCCAGCTTTGGTGCCTCCGTACCGCTCAGGTAGACAGCCAGGACGGCGAGCGCCAGGCAGGTGAACACCAGCAGCGCGAGCAGCAGCAGGAAGCCCCCACGGCTGAGCATGGGCCTGCAGCCAGGCTGGGCGCACAGCGACGGTGGGAAGATGCCCAGCAGGTCGTCCCATGGCTGTGCCTCCTCGTCCAGGTAGGGGCGCAGCGAGCCTGGGGGCACACGGGGCATCAGGAGGGCAGTGCGAGCGCCTGCTTTCCTCTCCGCTGCCAGTCCGCCCTCCTGCCCCCCGCCCCAGCCCCCTAACCTCCGCTGTGTAGGTCGCTGATGGAATCCACCTGGTGCAGGCGCACCTCCTGCACGTGGTTGGGGGCCAGCGATGCCCTGTTCCTCGGGCTCATTGGTGCCGTGGTGTCTGCGGGGGCAGCACAGAGTTGGTTCAACCGCAAGGTCACCCCCTCCCCTCTAGGTGGCTTTCAGAGGCAGCATGGGCTCAGAGAGGATGGGGACAGGGCATCTCAGGAATGATCCTTGATGTTGGAGCCAGGACAGCCCCAGAACCCTAAAGGCCTGATTTGCCCACAGTAACAGGAGGTTCACTTGACCGGTTCATGTTTGTGTCCTCCCAAGCATCTCGGGGACTTCAGGTCGGTATCCCTCTGCTTGCTCCTCTCTAGGGAAGGTCCTCAGCCACGGAGGCATAAACCCACCGCATGTGAAGCCCATTCCTGCCTCCTCTGCTGTCAGTTTCCTCGCAAGCCCTGGGAGTTGGCCGTCAGGCCGGAGCCTGGCTATCTCTGGTCCCCAGCAGCAGCAGCAGCAGCAGCGCCCGCCAGCCGGCAGCGTTGTTCCCTCGGGCCTGGGCTCTGCGTTCTTTAACATAGTCAGCGTGATTCTGCTGTACTGCCGTGAACTCTGCTGTTTTCACTCAAAATCACAGCAGGAAACCTGCCTTTGTTATCGGACTATATATCCGCCCTCTGAGGTCTGTCTGCAGGCCTTCCTTTGAGGCTGCCTGGACATTTAGGTTGTTTCCAGTTCCCTTTGGAAATTAATAACCCCTAGAAAGGGACATACATCGTTGAGTATGGCGGTTTCTTTCAATTTCACAATAGTTAATAAGAACAGATTCCCAGAAGCAGAATTACTAGATCAAAAAGCAGGGGCTCTTTTTTTCTCCTGGCTGGATAGTTCAGTTGGTGAGAGCATTGTTCTGACCCACCAAGGCTGTGCAGGTTGGACCCCTGGTCAGGGCACATGTGAGAAATAACCAGTGGCCCTGGCAACCTGGCCGGAGGGGCCCAGTGGACTGAGCCCTGGCCTGCAGAATGAAAGCTTGCTGTCTCGGTTCCCAGTCGGGGCACATGTCTGGGTTGGGGGCCAGGTCCCCCGTTGGGAGCATGTGAGAAGCAACCGATCGATGTTTCTCTCACAGATCAATGTTCCTCTCCCTCTCTTTCTCTTCCCCCTCTAAAAGTAAATAAAAACAAGAAGCAACGAATGAATGCATACGTAAGTGGGGCAACAAATTAATGTTTCTCTCTAGCTCTCAAAGGAAAAAGGGGGCTTTTTTTTAAAGCTGTCCTCAAATTGTCCTCTAGCATGGCTGCCCGTAGCCCCCACAAGAATACAGTATTACTGCCGTTAGGCGTCTCCACTGGAAGAGAATTGATACACACATGTATGCACGTGTATTTGCCGAGCTGGGCAATGAGAAAGGCCTCCTTGACCCACCTGACGGAGGCGCTGCCTGGGGAGTGTGATGAGCAAGGCCTCCTGGCCACCTCTTCACGGCCTCCGCCCGCTTAGTCACTGGGGCCTGCGTGCTTTCCCTGGATTTTAATTACTTAGTTTTGGATCCACTGAAGTGTTTATTTTGTGATTTCTAAAAATTGTATTTTCTTTTGGTTGTTCTTTGACCTGATTTAAAAAATTTAAAAAAAAAAAAAAACAAAAAAAAACACCTTTCCCTTACGAGCCCCAGGTGCCCAACTGGAAGCTAGATCACCAAGTGAGGGACACTGCAGGGACATTTCTTGATAGGGGCAAGGGTGACCAGGCTCTCTGGGCCCGTCACTCTGTGACCAGTAACTCGGCCTTCACGCTTTGCCTGAACTGACCCTCGACATGCTCAAAAGTAAAACAAAAACAGACGCTCTTAGCATGACATCTGCGTATGTGTTGAGGGTTTGTATTAAATTCCCTGTTTGCACTTGGCTGTGCTTTTCCCCTGTTTTTCTAAGTTGAACTCCAATTCTGTTTGCTCCCAGGAGAAACAGGCCGTGACTCTCACTGCTAAGACCTCAAAAGGGGGTACCCTTCCCTCCACTGCCGTCACCGGGGCCTGGCCCACTCCTTAAATGCAAAATAGTTTTAAATCAAATTGATCGAGGTGACATCGGTTAATAAGATTATGTAGGCTTCTAGAGTACGTCTCTATGACACACCATCTGCATGTTGCACTGTGTCCACCACCCAAAGCTAAATCATCTCCCATTGCCATGTATTTGACCCCCTAACGGTTACGTTGAAAATAGGATGGGGGAGTTGACAGGTGAGCCGGGCGGGAGCCGAGGAGCAGCTGCGCCTGAGGCTTCCTGGGTCCCCGCTCTGGCCCCTCTGAGCCTCCATACTTCTTGCTTGCGCAGGGGCTGTGCTGGTCTCTGCCGCGTTCCAATTTTAGTAAGTGTGCTGCCAAAGCGAGCACCATTTACTTTGTTTTCCATCACCATCTATCCCCCTGACTTCCACCTCCGCTCACCCCGCACCATCAAAGTCTTAACTAGCAGTTAGTCTAACCGGTCAAGGGACCCTGATCTTTAGCAGGTTGGGGCCACCTAGGCCCACATTGGAGGAAGCCTGAAGCCTATCCACCCCCAGTCCCTGGGCCATGTGCCCAAATGCTCCCTGCAACCACTGCCCACCCCCAGCCCTAGCCTCCTCCCTGCAAGGAGCTGAATGGGCCAGGCAGCTGCCCGACTCACACCCCCTTGGCCACAACTAGGGGCTCCCCCAAAGCCTCCCTGCTGTCCCTTGCAGGGGACACAGGCAGGGCCTGAGGCGAGAGGCTCCAGGCATGGTAGGCCTTCCTCTGTGTGCAGGGTGCAGGTCCTTTACTTGATCTGAGACGTGGTGACTGATGAATAACTACTTAAGAAAGTGAGGTCAGTGGGATGGGGGCGGGTTTCTCCCTGGTCCACAGGGTCATAGTTCGGGGGCCTTGCCCCCCCGAGTCGGCTCCTACCTTCCTGGGTGTCCTCGGGCATGATGGGGCTGGGCAGGCGGCGGGCCCGGTGTCAGTGCTCAGTGGCAGCACAGGATGGAGGCAGTGGCGGCCCCTCTGAGAGCTGGGGGAAGGCCTGGCCACCTCCCAGCCTGGGCCTGAAATAGGCTTGTGCTCAGCCCACGGGGCTATATTTAGAGGGGACGGCTCTCAGCCATGGGAAGGGGTGGAGTGACCCACATGGGCCAGGCTGGACTATTGACCTGGTGATGGAGGTCAGGCAAGGCCTTACCTCCACTACTGCAAGTGCCCAGGGGCTTTGCTGGGGAACCCGCCACACACCTGTGTGCGTGTGCACACAGGCCTCGGGACCTTCAGACGAGCTGCCTCCCCACGCCTCCAGCAATACCCCACGTGGCAGCCCAGACGTGCCGGGGGGCGCTGTACCTCTCCACTTCTCCACGCCCCAAGCCCCTACCCACAGCTGGGTCACCGCGCCATACAAATGGGGGGTAAGTTCCCACCACTGTGTGACCTGCTAGCACCAGGGATGGAGGGTGCTGGACAGGCTCAGAGAACCCGAAAAGGGGGCGGATACTCCCACATAGGCGGGCCCCTGTGCTGGTCAGTGGGAGGGCCGAGGCTGAAGGCGGTACCTGTGTCACTAAGCCTGGAGCCGGGTGGAAAGGATGGCCCGTCTGACCTCGGTGTTCTCACCTGTGAATGGACAGAGGGTTCCTCCCTGCCCTGGCACATATGAAATTGGAAACATACCTGCGTGTCTGAAGCTCTCAGAACAACAGAGCTTCTAGCCTCCTTTTCACAAGAGTACACAGGTCCCGCGGGGCTGTGTGAGGATGCAGGGCCCCTGCTGACCCTTGAATGGAGGAGGTGGTTCAGGCCAGGGTCCCACCCCTGCTGTCAGAGGCCTGTGTCACTCCTTCCCAAATGGGACAAAGCAAGACAGTGGAGCTCTGCCTCCTAACACCCCCCAGAGCCATTCCCCCCTAGCGTTTCTCAAACACAGCCAGCTCGGGCCGCCTCAGGACCTTCGCACCAGCTCTGCCCTCCTAGAATGTCCTGCCCCAACAGCCCCATGGCCGGCTCCTTGGCACTTGGCTCAACTGTCAGCCCCTGGCGAGGCCTTCTGCTCGCATTCTTTTCCACTTCACCCAACTTTACTTTCTTCATAGCACTTAGCCCGGAAATTTTATTATTCAGAACGTACAGTGCATGTCAGTCTCCGCAGGCCCTATAAGACACGTTCAATCCCATGGTGACCACCTTTAATCCTCGGCATGGCGCCCTCCGACGGAAGAAACTGAGGTCCTGAGACTGCTAGGAAGGGGTCCAGGGCCACACAGTGAGACCCAGGACGCCGGGGCCGTTCCAGCTTCAGCTGATAACGTGTTTATTGCATTAGTACAGCGGGCCTGCCCCGCCCCACCCCCACCAGCCCAGCCTGTTCACAGCTTTCTGCTCCTTGCCCGGCGAGGAGGTCCTTCTCCCAGGGTGGGCACTCCCGTACCTCCCTGGCCCAGGTCGTTGTTCTGGAGCCCTGCTTCTCTGCCTCCTCCCGACCAGCCGGACCCTGTGCCCGGCCTGGGCCGCCCCTCTCGGGGCTACATTCAAGGGTTATCTTCTGTTAATAAATAAGCCGGCGCGGCTTCCCCTTGGCCGGAGCCGTCGGTCGGTGTCTCGGTTGGCCTGGGACCGCAGTGTGCCCGCCCCCTTGCTGCCTGTCTCCCAGGGTCTGTCCGCCCCTTTTCCAGCCTGTCGTCTTGTCTCCTCCCCGGTCCCCAGCGTGGAGATGGCCAGGTCACCAGTGCGCTGCGCTGCGCGGCCCCCGCTCGGCGCGCGGCTCTGCGGCGTGCGTCCGCCGGTTGCGCCCTTTCCTCTGTGGCTCGGGCGGCGCCGGGCGCGGCGCGGGCTGCGGTCTACACATTCTGAGGGAGCTCGCGCCACCGCCACCCGGCTCCACCAGCTGCAAGAAGTCCCGGTACCAGAGCTTGGGGCCCGGCGGCGCGACGGGCGCATCCTCGGTTCGGGCCAGCCTTTCGGCCTGCGCAGCACTCAACACGTGCAACACCAGACGACGCAGCGGCTGCGAAAAGCCCTGCTCCACCGCCGCGCACAGGTACGCGCCCGAGTCCCCGCGCTGCAGCCCGCGCAGCAGCAGCCCCCGCGCAGTGCGCTCGGCGCGCTCCTCCGCCGGCACCTGCGGGTCAAACCGGCGTGAGGCGGGTTGGCAGTGTGGGAACATGGCTCCCGGCCCCGGCGTGGGACAAGACAGGCAGAGGCCAACGGTGGCCGAGTGGGAGAGGCAGAGGGGCGCGCGCAGGTGCGCATTTGAAGGTTGGGTGCAGGGGGACCGGTGGTCTTCAAGTGGGGAGACCCGAACGAGGCGGGGATTCACCTGAACGTTGGGAGCAGGTCAGGGCTCTCAATGAATAGGCGAGAGGGGGCTTTTCTCGTGCGCGTGCGCGAGCGAGAGAGTGAGAGAGAGAGAGAGAGAGAGAGAGAGAGCGCGCGCGCGCGCGAGCGCGGGGGGGGGGGGGGGGGGAGAGGTGCAGGAGCGGCCAGGGGCCTACTAAGCTGCTATGGAGCCTCACCCCGACGTAAGGGGCCCAGCAGGACTTTAGGGGATCGGAGTGGGCGCAGCCTCACTGGGCGGGGCTGGACCTCGCCGCGGGGCACGGCCAGGGTCTCATTAGTCAGGGCTGTAAGGGCCTGGTCGCGCCCCCCCACCCCAAACGCACTCCCTCCACGGCTCACCGGGGTGCTGGCCCCCTCCCCTGCGCGCTGGAAGGTCCACTCCACGTGCGCCTGCAGCGAGCGGGGCTCACACTCCAGGAAGGTGCTGCCTCCCTCCACACCAAACACCTTCCGCTCCAGCAGCGCGGGCTGAGACGAGTCTGGGGGCCGGGGGCCGGGGGAGTGTCAGATCCACGCCAGGCAGGGCGGGGTGGGGCATCTTCGAGGGATGAGAGGTGGGGCAGCTGGGCACTCACCCCCAGAGCACAGCGTTCTGGGGTCACCGTTCTTTATGTCTTGCCGCCGGAACCTCCTGCGGGGGGGTCGGGGTGGTGGTGGTGGTGATGAGGGACATTGGAGCCTCCCTGAGCCCTTTTCGTTTCACCAGCGGCTCCCTCCCAGCGACCCTCCCCGCCTCGCCCCTGCCCACCTCTTGGCGCTGGGCTGGAAGCGTGTGCATGCGGCTCCGTCCCAGGCGCAGTAGGGGTCCCGCGCCAGGCAGCATTCGGAGCAAGCGCGGCCGTGGGCGGCGCAGCGGTACAGCGGGATCTGGGCCACCGCACTCCGCGAGGCTACGTACAGCTGGTGCTAGGGGGCACGAGGGGCTCGGGGCTGACCGAGGGCGGCCTTGCGCCCGAGCGCCTCCCCTCGGCCAGGGATCCCTTCCCCACTGAGGTCTCAGGTGACACAGTCTAATGAAGGCAGAGCCTATACTCAAACCCAGGGCTTCAAACTACCAAGGGAAGTGTGGGGTGGGGGCGCCCGGACACCAGCTTGGCCCATGGCACCCCCCAGGCTCCTGGCCACTTACCCTCTTGGAGGAGATTTGCATGCTGGTGACCGCAGCAGAGTCCTGGGAGACAGAAGCGGCGCTGGAATCAGGGCTGCGCGGCGTGGGGGCGCCCCGGGTGCCGGGCGCTGGGCCTCACCTCAAACACATGCAGCTCCTCCAGGAGGAGCCCCTCAGCATCAGGCTGGCCGCCCTTGGGGACTGAGATCACCTTCAGCACCGTGCCGGCGTCTGCGGGGGCGGAAAGGAGTGAGCGGCTCTTCCTGCTCCTCGGCAGCGAGGGCCCAGGGGGTCTCTTCCCCTCAGGGGCCTCTACCCTCCGCGTGGCTGGGTCGGTGAGGACGTGGGTGGGAACAGTCAGAGCAGCATCCGGGAGATGGAGCACAGCTCAGGCAAAGCGCAGAGAGGGGACTGAACAAGGGGGACTTCCACTAGGAGGCCACAGAGCCTAGACTGGGGCTGGCGGGCAGTCACTGCCGGACCCCGACCTGTGCCAATGAAGAGGACGTCGTAGTGTCCGTCAGCAGCGGCGACGCGGTCTGCGACGATCTGGGTGAAGGTGTACTCGGCTCCCACTTGCAAGAAAAGAGGGCGCCCCCCCATGGGCAGGATGGGGTTGTACATGAGGGGGTGGTTCCGGGCAAACTGGATGACGTCATCGGGGAAGTCCTTGGTGGAACTGAAGGTGCCAAAAGTCTTGCTGGGGCACTAGGGGGTGAGGGGGAGGCACGACAGGGACAGGGCATGAGGGCTCGGTGGGCCGCCCTCCACGAGAGACCTCCGGGAATAGAGTGTGTGCCTGGGGGTGTGGGTGCTGGATGGAGCCCAGTCCCAGGAATCAGGGAGAGGAGACTGAGCCTTGCCCTTGGGAGTCTGAGGAGGAAACATGGCCTTACCCAGAGGAGCCCTGTCTGGTGAAGGTGACGTTTTCCCACCCATAACAAAAAGTAGAAACCACCTTTAACCAAGAAGACCCCATGTTCTCCACCCCTGAGGCTTTCAGTGGGTAGCGGCGGGGATCCCTGGGCTGCATACCATGCCGGGCCGGGGGTAGGGGACACGGCCCTGGTAGGACACCCACTGGTGCATGGGCCCCTCCTTGTGGGCAAAGGGTCCCAGGAAGGCCCGGCGCACGTCGTTCATGCTGTACACACACACCGCGGAGCCCTGGAAGATGCCGCTGCAGGCAAGGACATGAGTGGGGTGTCGGGCCCGGCGAGGCCCGGGCTGCCCCACCTGGCTGCCTCCCGCCCCTCACCTGGAAGTGGAGAAGACAGCATAGAGCAGCGGGGTCCAGCGGTCCCTCGAGGACAGCAGGAACACGTCCTCTGTGGGGAAGGGGCCTAGTTGGGGGAGGGCGCACAGCCCCTCAGGCCAGCCAGGCTCCCGGGTCTGGGCCCCTGCCCTCCGTTCCCCCCGCCTAGCCACCGCTCCTGGCACTCACGGAGCTGGTCAAAGTGTGTGTCACCCTCGACGCCGGGCACTGAGCACACCAGCCGCGCCTTCAGGAATGTGGTCCACTTGTTGACCAGGCTGCGCTGGCCACCCACGTCATTCTGTGGGGTCAATTGGGGGGGTGAGGGCGAGGTCCCAAAGGGCAAAGGAGTGGAGCAGGGTCAAGGGCTGCAGCCAGGGACTCCTCACCCGGCAGATCTGGCCAACGCGGGACACAGACAGGCGTCCCAGGGCCGGTGACGTCTCCACCGCTGACTCACGGAAGAAGAAGTAGATCTTGTCGTCATCTGGGTTCTCGCTCTCGGGAATCCAGAAGACCTTAATGAACTTGGGCTCTGGCCAGAGGAGAAGACGTGGGGTCAGCGAGTCCCTGGCCCCGACCCCCCACCCCCTCCCCGCCATCCGCTGAGTCCCGCAGGCTGCCTCTTCTTCCTCTCACAGCAGCCCATGGAGCCGCACCTGACTGCTCTCAGCCTCTAGGACCAAGTTCATTCAGAAAGAAGGTGCTCGGGGACAGACTCCGAAGGATCAGGGCCTGAGAGTCAAGAACCAGCCACAAGAGGGCAGCAGAGACCGTGGCTAACTGGGAACGCAGGCAGGCGCGCCGGGGACCCTGGCAGCCCTCTCACCTGCCCCTTAGCTGCCGGCTAAGAAAGGAGGGGAGATCCGGTATCCGGGGTTACCTTCCCTCACGAATCTTTTCCTCTAGCGGGAAGCAGATGTCCCCACTCCTGTTTCAAACATTCTGTGGGTCCAATTGCTCTTAGAATAAACTCCCCTGGGCCCTGGCAGTCTAGGCTCCTTGTTGTTGCTTCCCTCGTGACCCTGCTCTGCGGCTTGTTCCTTCCCCAGGGCCTTTGCACTGGTCGTTCCCCCTGCCTAGAATGCTCCACCCTCAGCCCTGCTGGGCCGTGGGAATTCGCTCACACCTGTCTCCACTAGAGTGGCTTTCTTTCCCCAACTCTCCCACCACAGCCACCTGGCCACCCCTCCTCCATTCTCTCATTGGTCTCGTGGCCACTGGAACTGATTTTATCATTTGTTAGGTCTATGACCTCAAAGAGGGCAGGGGCCGTACCGGTCTAGTCCCTCACCGGGCCTGCCACAGGGCAGGGCTTGGCGAGGCCTGGCTGCGTTCCTTGCTCATTCATTTTATGGGCCTTACTCAGCACCTGCTCTGTTGGGGACGCGGGGCCCCTCCTGCCACCCCCACCAGGCTTTCACCATTGAGCCAGCGGGAGTCGTGTGGCTCTGTTCGGAGACTCGGACGCCGGCCCAGGCTGCGGAAGATGGTGAAGTCCCGGCCCATGAGGTCTGCGGCCACTCCGGAATACAGCTCTCCCCCTGCAGACAGGGCAAGAGCTGCTCAGCCAAGCTGAAGGCTCTCAGGGGCGGGGGCGGGGGCTGTGGTGCTTGGGGATTCTTGGGGAGTCAGTGAGGCGGTGAGGGTCCTTGGGGTTTTGGGGGGCTTCAGGAGTCGTGTTAGGATCCCAGCTTTTGGACTCACCCGCCAGCACAGAGGCACCCCGATGCCTGGGGTCATAGGGACTCTTGCCCTTGCCGTCCTCCAGCCTCCGAAGGTCCAGCCGGAGCACGGGCTCCTGGAGGCGGGGGACGTGGTTACGGCTGGGCCCTTCCTACTCTCCCGGCCTCCCTCTCTACCTGGGTCCGGCCTTACCTCCAGTCGGCCCACCTCCACAAATGCGCAGGTAGGGTGGAAGGCCCCTGTGCCACAGGCCAGCAAGTGGGTGTGGTTGTAGGAATGCAGCAGCTTCACAAAGTTCATGCACTCAGTCTGGTAGGCAGGCAGGGGCAGGGACAATGAGGCCTCCCCCAGGAGGTGGCCTTAAGAGGTCCCAGCTCACCCATGGCACCCCCCCCTTCCTTTCTTCTACATAAGCTCAGGCAAGTACCCACATGGGCTACAGAGACCTGGGCACCGTTGGTGACCGGCCTGGCCCATCTCTCACCGGAATGGGCACACAGGGAAGCACAGGCCGGCAGTGTCCCCATGACTCACGGGCCCCCAAGAAGAATCACATGAGCCCCCACCCTGACTCACTACCTCCAGACTTCAGCCACCTCAGCGCCCCCGCCCCCATCCCCGAAAGAACAGACGGCCTCTGTTCTAGCCCTGCCCTGTCTAGAGAGTGAGGGGCTGCCCGCCCCGCCCCGCCCCGGGCAGCCAACACTCACACCAATGTCCTTCCCGGCCCAGTTGCACTCCTCTCGCCATTCTACAGGGGCCGGCCAGGCCAGCTGCGGGAGGGAGGGCAGGGGGGCCCTGGTCAGGGACGTCCCTCTGTGCTGAGGGCGTCCACGCAGGGGACCCACCCCCGGGCTCTCCAGGAGGTCTGAACGGGCGTCCCAGGGCTCTCTCCCTGGGCAGCGCCGAGGCAGGGGGTTCCTGGCACCTTCTTGGCCCGTTTGCTGATGTTGTCCAGGCTGAGGGAGGCCACATGGTTCTCGGCGCCCACGAACAGGCGTCCGCGCTCCTCATCCACCAGCAAAGCTTCGTAGCAGCAGGTCCGCGCCAGCCTGAAGGTCCGGAGGCCGTGCTGGGCCCGGAGCTCTGCAGAGTTGAGCACCACTGAGAATTTGCTGCTGGAAGCTTCCCCCAGGGCCTGGCCTGTTGTCTCTCTGACAGGCCAAGCCCACACACATGTGAATTCACACACATGTCAGTTTACACTCACGAAGGCCCACCCAGGTACGAAGCCTCCAGGGTGGGCAGCACAGCACCAGCCCCACTCCAAGGGGAGGGTCGGCTGAGCTCCTTGGGCATGCTGGGACAAGCTGCATCTCCAGGCAGGCGCACCGGGAGGCTGGGGTTCTGGGGAGGGCAGCAGGGAAAGCCAGAACCCCAACCCCCAAATCGGGCTGAGCATTCTCTGCCATCCTGCCGCAGCCTCAGCTCGGTGTGACGCCACTGCCTAGTGATTGCTCCTAGGTAGGGGGTTTGGAAGGGGGCTTTGAAGAACCCCATACCTCCACTTCCCTGGGGGTTGGGGATGGTACAGAGGCAGGCTCTGTTGTCATGGGGAAAGAGGGGGTCTTTCTGGGAAAACAGAGGAGAGTGTGGGCAGAGAGGCTGGGGACTGAGGCCAGGGCGGGGTTAACTGGAGGTGGCCCAAGAGCGCGCCCAGTCCAATCCGGATCAGGTGGTACACGCAGGTCAGGTGGTACCATAGCAAACGCAGTGCCCCCTGCCCGCCCCAGGCTGGGCCTCCCACCTGCCAGGTGCGCCTACCTTGGAAGGACAGCCGTAGGCGCGGAGGGCTGGGGGCGGCGCCCCCCAGCACCGCCGTGCAGAGCAGGGCCAGGCCCAGGATCATGGCGGCGGCCTCAGCCCGCCCCATCTCGGCTCCTGTGGGCGCTCAGGGCTCAGCAGGCGCGTGTGGAGGAGCCTTGAGCCGCCCTGGACTCTGCCCCGGGATCTGGAAGAGAAGGAGTCACTGCAAGGGCGAGGGAGGGCAGCTAGGGGGGAGTCCCCGGAGATCAGATTACAGCCCCTAGGGGAAGGAGGCTGGGGGGTCGCATTCCGCTTCCGAGCCCTCCCCGCCCTCCCTCGGAGGGTGCCCTGCCTGCCCACAATCACAGACACACCCACGTGGGCACACCCTTGGGGTCACCCTGGCACTGGCAGGCACCCGCCCCACCACGTCACCCTCCTCAGTGACTCGCTGTTCCATATACACACTCACAGAGTGAACTCACACACTCTGTGCACCAACTTCCTACCAGCCTCGGGCTTGGGCTGGGGACACCGGGGGCCACAGACAGGGTCCCGCGCAGGAGCGGGCACAGTGCCAGCAAGGCTCAGATCAGTGTGTTTGAGAGGGCGCCGAGTGCACTGAGCAAAACAAGCCAGTTGTAGGAACAACAGCAACGACAGGAGGGATTGGGCCCCCGCGGGCAGCCCTGCACCCACAGGCCGGGAAACATAAGCACCTCTGGGGCTGGCGCCAATGGGTGGCAGAGCCTGCGAGTGGGAAGGTCCCTGAGGGCCGCTCTGTGTGTCTGTGTTGCACGTGTATGTAGTGTGCACGCACGCTCACAAGTCTGAGGCTGTGTGGCACGCATGTGTGTGGACACAGCATTGTACGCATGTTTACACCGTGTATGTGTGTGATGTGCATGCTTCGCGCACGTGTCTGTATGTCATAAGTGTGCATGTGTGAAAGTGTGTGCACACACAAGTGCATGCCTGTCTTTCTGAACAGGCAGGTGAATAAAACCCGCCACAGCGCCCATCACTGCCTTCAACTCAGAGACACCTGGGACCCATCCCTCAGAGGGAGCAGTGTGCACAGAAGACCCCGTGCACAGGCGCCAGGGGCTCAGCGGGAGCCTCTGCTCCCACGGTGCGGTCTGAATAGCCCCACCTTGAGTGGACCTCTCTCCCCACCCCAGAGGGGGACTGAGTTGGTCACACACACAAATTCTGTGAGCTCAGACTTCAGACCCAAGAGGAATCAAGTGGGGAGAGCCAGGGGCTCAAGGTGGCCTCTCCCCGCGGCGAGGGGAGCTGCCCGTGCCTCCCCAGCCTCTGCCCACCGCCCTCATCCTCATGGTTCCCCCGTCTCTGCACCCCTCCACTTCTCCGAGCCAGAGCCCTTCCCCGGGCCCCTCCGATGGGGCCAGGCTCGGGCCGCAATGCCCCGCAGCAGGCGGTGCAGGTGCCGGGCACAGGAGCCCCGGTGTGGGGCGAGGTCCTGGGGTGCAGTGAAGCAGGGGGCACAGCTGCCGAGGCCCATTCCAGACCACTCCCCCCACCCGGGCCCAGCCACAGTTCCCGGACCCTCCCCCGCCCCTGGCCGGGCCCCCACCTCCTTCCTTCCCTCAGCTGACACTTGCCGCCTCTGCCTCTTCTGGGCCGGGAGGTCTGCGACGCCACAGAGCACACGCTGCCTTCCCCAAGGCCACCAAGAACTCCAGCGGCAGGCCCCCTGCCCCAGCCCCTCGTGCCCTGAAGAAGTGGAGAAGCCTAGGGGCCCGAGGGCACCCTCTGCCGGCCCCTTTAAGGAGCAGCTCCCGCCCCTACCGAGCCAGCCGCCGCCCCACACAGGCCGTCAAGTTTACGGGCGGGCAGATCGGGTGACCGGGCAGGCAGCCTGGACGGCTGGAGATGATGGCCCGGCCAAAGTGGAACGGGCACGAGGGAGGGGTGGGTAGGGACGACACCCCCCCGTGGGGCCTCACAGCAGAAGGGGGCCCCAAGCAGCAGTCTGGAAGTGTGGCTGCCAGTCATGGCAGAGGAAGAAGCAATCAAGACCCTCCCAGTCCCAGGCAGTTCTGCACAGCAGGCAGAGCGAACAGCTGGTGGGGGCACCCCAGGGGGACTCGGGGCGCAGCTGGGGCACAGCTGCCACCTCGGTTCCCAGGAGTCAGCTGGGATGGGAGGGGCGGAGGTCAGGGAGGGGGTTCTCCACTGAAGGTCCGATGAGCCCTCAGGACCAGCCCCAGTCCCCCTTGCCACTTGGGCCAGTGCCCCTGCCACCTGGCTCACAGTGGTTGCCATGTCAGCCAGTCTGGAGCAGGAGAGGAGGGCCAGCGAGGGGTAGGCAGGGCCCGGGCAGACTCCACCCCATCCCGACGGGGGTCCCGCATCTCTGCCGCGAGGTGAGGGGCCTTCTAAGCGAGCGCTGTGACTCGTCTCCCCTAGGCTGAGAGCGATCTGCCCCGCCAAACCCGGAGCAAGGTACCCAAGCGGCATCTCTCTCAGACAGGACGGGGCCCCTACCCCCGGTGCCTCACTTGGGAAGGGGCTGGGGGCTGGGCCTGAAGCTGAGCCTGGTGGACACGCCCTGTCTATACTGCCAGGGGTTCTTTCTTGAAGGGGCTGAGTGTTGACAATGGCTGAGTGGGGACCTCAGGTCAACCTGGGTGAACGTCCTGGAGGCCAAGGATGGCCTTCTACCCCTCCGGCCCCCCACCCAAAGGCACCTTCCTGCAAGAGCCCCAAGGCTGGTCAGCAGCCCTCAGGGGTCAGCAAGGGAGGCCGTGCGGCTGCTTCAAGCACACACAGTTGTGCTGCCCACCTCCTGCCAAGGAGAAGTGCCCGTGCCAGTCAGGGCGGGGTCGTGCCTCTCCCCGGAGCCTCGGGGCCCAGTGTGGCTGGCCTGGCTGGCTGGCCATTTGGCTGGCAGGGCAGGGCAGGCGTCAGGGGGAGAACCAGGGGCCTTCAGGAGGGGTTGGGGAGGGTCACACCCCTGCATGAACTTCTGGGCTTCCGGGATGTGCCTCTCCTTCCTCCCAGGCCCTCTGCCTTGGACCTGGGCAGCCTCGCCCCCGCCCCATGCAAACAAACAAAATTCTTTGGCTGTTTACAATTTTCCACCCGAGCAGCCAAGATCAGCAAGTGCCTTCGAGGTCCCCACCCACTCCCACTGTGCCCCCTACCTGCCCCCACTGCTTTTGGTGCTTCAGGCCGAGGGGTCTAGCCTCTGTTTCATTGGCCCCCAGCCCTGTGGCCATATTGTGAAATGAGGCCAGGACTCTCCCGATTCCCGTCTTTCCTCCTCTCTGGGACTCAACTCCCAGCCCAAGGGACTGGGCTGTCCCTGGGCCACCTGAGACCTTTGCATTGCCTTCCTCCCTCCGGATGTGTCCCCTCCCTGGAACAGAAAGGAAGATCCCCAGGAATGGAAGGGCAAGCTGCCCAAGTCCCCACAAGGTGTCCTTCCTGCTCCTCGGGTCCAAGCGTATGCCAGGCCCTGGGTAGGGGCCTCCTGGAGACATTCTAGGGGCAGGGCCACTGGCTGAGGGACACACTAGGCTCTGGAAGTCCAGGGGTCCTGGGATCAGGCGGCTTGGGCCTGGGTCCCGACAGCTGAGGTCCCTACTCCTGCCTGCACCCCTGCTCCAGGGCCAGCCCGGGCCCTCGCCCTGATGCTGCCTGTCAGGGCACAGCCTGCCCAGGCCTCGGCTGTTCCTCCTGGAAGTCACCGGACTCTTGCACCAAGTCCCAGCACCTGCCGCCCATCCCTCATGTCCAGCAGGGCCCGTCCCCGGCACCCTGCCTGGACTCCGGGCCGTGCAGCAGGGGCAGGACATCCGTCTGAGGAAGGCTGCAGCCAAGCCTCCCAACGCCTGGCCTGGGCTGGCCACCTTGGCTCCCCACTCACACCTGCTTTAGCCATCAAGGCTGATGGCTCTGCTTTCCGCCTTCTGGCCACGTGGGGACTGAGGCGTGCTCCCTGGGGACTTGGGCACGGGTCCTGGAGCGAACCTAACTGAGGCCTAGATCTCCTGACACTCTGTCGCCCACCCCAGGGGGGTGTCCTGGGGAAGGGCCCGTCCAGGCCCTTCCCCCTGCCCCCAGCCTGGCCTCCACGCTCCCGGGGGACCCTGGCCCACCTTTTTGGAAAGATCAGCTCCTCCCTTCCTTGCCTGTTTCCCTTTCCTTCTGAGGGCCATGTCAGAGCTGAGGCGGAGGGGCCGAGGGAGGGGCCGCCAGGAGCCCTGGGCCTCGGCTGTGGCCCTGCCCCCACCGCTCCGCCCCTACCCTCCGCCTCCTGCACATTCCTCCCTGGCTGAGGTCAGCCCCTTTGGGATGGGGCAGCCCCCCCTCCCCACCAGCCACATCACAGCTCTTCACTCACTCCTGTTTTCCTCATTGCTGCGCGGGAAAGGGGGGGCTGGGGGCGGGGCCTCCGTCGCCCCTCCTTCTCCATCGCTGGGGGCAGGGCGGAGGGCCGCGCCAGGAAGGCTGCTGGAGTGGGCTCCCTTGGCCCCAGTATCATTAACATACATTAACACAATACTACGCTCCCAGGAGGGCGGTCGTGGGGTTCCAGATGCTCTAGCGGGTTGGCCAGGGGCGGGGGGTGGGGCCGGGATCAGCCCCCTAGTAGTCCCGGGAGAGGCGGGGCTGAACCCTGACACCTCCGCTCCCCAGCTGTGTGTCCCCAGGGGGAAATGAAAGGTTTCAGATCGCTCCCTTGATTAGCCCTGCGGTTGTAAATGGGGGTGGGGGCGCAGGGCAGGCCTGGCAGAGGGAGGGGTGGTGCACAGGTGTGCTCTCTTGTTGCCACCTCAGCCCTGGACATCCTGCGGCATCCGGGCCTTGGGGGCTCAGGAAGACACCTGGCCTTGCCTCTTCTGCCCAGCCTCCCGCAGCCCTTCTCAGGCTCAGCTCCTCTCCTGTCCGCTTGCTTCCCCTGTCACTGCACCGCCCCCCCCCCACAGCCCCCGGTCCCCAGCACAGTGCTTTCCCCTGCCCTCCACCTGAACCTCTTTCCCTCCCCAGCCGCTGGGGACTCGCCCGTCTTCCTATCCTGCCAGCCTGCAACCCCCCCCAGCAGTGCCCAAGCACACACCCCGGGGGGCCCCCAGCTCTCCTTGAGGACAAGACCCCTCCTCCTCACTCCTGCAGCTCACCCCTCACCCCTTCACCCTACACCAAGGCCGAGGCCCTGGGGTCTTCCTGCCAGCCCTCCCAGCCCCTGACTCGGAGCTTGCGAAGCGTGGGGGTCCCAGCTTTGAGCCTGGCATTCCCACCACCTCTGCCTAACTTGGCCGGGCCACCCCGCCAGGCCCCAGCCACCCCACTGCCAGAATTTTGCTTGGGTGGCACCCTCCTGCTGTTAGGCCCGCCCCTCTGCCACCTGCTGGCCTCCTCTCCCTTTCTCTAGAAAGCCCCAGACACCGGTATCACCAGGTCGAAACCTGTGCAGTGCTCTGGGCTCCCCGGCAGTGGTAGCTGCCAGCCATCATCACAGGGCCCCTGGGCCCAGCAGAGGACAGGCACAGGGGAGCAGGAGGCAGAGGGCCTGCAGGAAGCCCTCCATCTACCTGGGCCTATGGAGCCCAGGTAGGGGTGGGGGACTGACAGAGAAGGGACACCTCCTTGACCCGCACCAACCTCTCAGGCCTAGACTCCCACCCACCATGAGGTCAGAAAGCAGGCAGTGGCTTCCCCTTGGTGCCAGATCCATTTTCCTCCTAACCGGGCTCACCTGTGGGGGTGCGGCTATGCAAAATGGAAAACGCCGGGGGCGGGGAGCAGAGGGGGTCCATGGTCCTGCCCCGCCCGCCCGAGACACTGGTGCCGGTGCCCGTCACTGTGTGGGCTAAGGGGCTGGCAGGTGTGGACACACATATCCCGAGGGGCTTGAGGCCCGCCTTGGCCATGTCACGGGAACTGGCATGTCCAAGGGGGATTCGAGGGAAGGCGCAGGCTCACGGCCGGGATGAGGGCTCCGGGATCTCTGCAGGCAGCAGGCAGGACAGGGATCAGTTGCTGGGCGTGGGCCTGGACCCAGACCTCGGCCAGGAGAAGTTGCAGTCCTGCCTCTCTGGCCCTCTCCCTGCCAGCCAGGGCACCACAGAGCGGGGGGCGGGGGGTGACTGGCTCCCTGGGGGTGAGGTTGGGGAGGGGTTGGTTCCAAGAAGCTAGGTTTTCCTGATTTCGAGAGGAGACACGGGGCTGCCTTTGAGCATGGAAAGGGCTTCTCGCAGACCTTGGCAGCCGCTGGAGCCTCAGAGGCCCCATCTCTCACGAGGCCCCTTTCCCTCAAGAGGGCCCCTTCCCATTCTGCAGCTGGTATCTGGGCTTCTGCCCACCTGCTGGGGGTGGGGTCTGGGCCAGGGGAGCTGGGGAGTGGTTGCCCTCTCTGACTTCGAGCTGGTCTCTCCCTGTTTCCAGTCGCTTTACCACCCACCAAATGTGTTAAAAATACCAAGGCTGCCACCGCATCAATAGCCTGAGCAAGTACGTGGTGTAGGGCAGCCCTCGGGAAGGTGGGTCAGCCTTAGCGCACCCACCTCATACTGAGACTCACAAACCTGGCCCGGGAGCCAGAGCCTGGGTCCCTTGCCTGGCCCTGCCCGTCCAGGGTCCTGGGCCTCATGGCTGCAGCTGCCCGTGGCTTGGGGCCAGGAACGTGGGCCTTCTCAGGCTGGGAGAGCCCTGGAGGACACATGGTCAGGGAGCGCTGAATCTCTGCCTCCCCTCACCCAGCTGCTCCCAGGGACAAGGTATGGCTGAAGTCCAGCCCTGGACAGCAACAGAGAGTGGGGGATCCCCTGGAGTCAACGTCATGGAATCCCTCCTGTTGGGGTGCAGGACACCTGGGATGCCCCCCAGCCCGCCACCCTCCATGGCTGGGAATTTCCCAACTGCCAAAGACGAGGAATGGAGAGGCCGCCCCCGCCGGTGTTGGGACAATGGAGCCTTATGCCCTGGAAATCAGAATAGGGGTAGGAAGGCCAAGGGCAGGTGGGGGCTTAGATGTCTGCACCCAGGGAAGTCCTGCTTGCCAGGACCCCACCCAGAACCACGGCCAAGTCGGTACAAGGGGATCCTGGCCAGAATCCTGCGTGGCCCACCCAGGGAGGGAGGCACTGGGTGCATCAGGCAGACAATGCCAGCCCCTCAATGGTCCCTCTGTGTGGTTCTCCCCCTCAGGAGGGAAGGAAGAAACCATCTCCGGTGCCCGCTTCCTGCTGGGCAGGCATCACTGCTGGGGGGGGGCACCGGTGCCCCACCCGCCCGCACAGACAGGGCTCAGGGAGGTCCAGGCCTGACCGCTCGCTGAAGGAAGGCGGCAGGGATCCTGGATTGGGGCGGGATTCTGTTTTCCTTGATTGTCGGCCCTCAGCCCTCGAAGCAGGAGTAGCAGGAAAGGCCCCGGGAACTGGGGCGGGGACAGGGGCTGGGGAGCGTAGATCCCCTTCCGATGGGGCGGCTGCAGCCTTTCATCTCCTGCCAGCGCGCTCGGCGCCCGGGCTTCTGGGGGACTGGCAGGTGTGCGGAGGCGGGGTCCCGGGTTCCCAGCCCCGCCCTCTCTTCCCCCGCCTTGCCCTCCCCGCCTCCGCGGCGCCGACCCCGGCCCCGGCCGCTTTGTCCCGCTTCGGGCGCTGAGCCCCGCGGCCCCACAAAGCTCCCTTTGTGCCCCGCGGCCCGCGCAGGACCCAGTGACGTCAGCCTTCGTGCCCAGCCCAGCGGGGCAAGCACGGGCTGCGGCGCCCTCTGGTGGCCGAAGGTGGAGGCGCGCGCCTCCGAGCCCCGCCCTGTCGGGGCGGCCTTTTACGAGCTCGGCCCAGAGGCTCCGCCGGCTGGCGCCCCGCGGTCCGAGTCCGTGGGTCCGTGGTTCTGCGAAAGTCGGGAGTTTGGTCCACCCCACAGGACCCCGGCCCTGTCAGCTGCTGGTTCTTTCTACAACAACGTGCGTGCACTTCCCACAGCCTCCTTGAAGCGTCGCACTCTTTGAGCCCTGGCCGCAATGTAGCTAAAGACCTGCAGCCGCCCAGGCTGCCTGTCCCTGACATCAGGTCTGGAAGGGGACCTCTGGAGCAAAGGCCCCTACTGTCCCCAACTTTGTTTACTGCAGCCCAAGGGCTCTGGGCAGCACGGTAGACTGGGAGACCGGAGGCTGTGCAGCCAACTTGACCGGCGACCACAACAATGTCGTCTCTGAGCTTGGGAGCTCCTAGCCTTTCCTTTCACACTAGACTCACCGGGCACCTCTCCTGCCCCCAGTGTGGCAGAGTCCTTAAAACATCTGTAGGAACTCTGCCCCCTGCGGCCGCAGCGGGGCTTACAGGCCGCCCCAGCCTCAGGACTGTGGAGGGGCTGGGAGCCGAGGGCCGACATGTGGGCCGTATCAGGCAAGACTCCTCCCGGTCAGAAACCTGAGGCTGGGGGCTGGGCTGGAGTCTGATGGGGGAGTCAGGCCCCCAGGGCCCTGGTGCGGTGACAGTTCGGGTCCATAGCACCTTCACCCGGGCACATCTCAGCCTGTGTCTCTGTACCCTGGAGAGAAGAAGGCCGAGCAGTCCTTGGTATTTTTCTTTCTACATTTTATTATTTCAAACCATGTGAACAATTCCATAAAACGTGAAAAAAGCAAGGAAGTGTTCAACGCTGAAGGACCCAACCTGGGGGGGAGGGCGCGAGGGACACGGCCCCTCAGCAGGCAGCGGCGGTTCCTAGGTTAGCGCTAAGGAGCTACATGTAGGTTAATGGAGCCGGGGCCCAGGGCTGTTGGGGCGGCCTCCGTGGCGCTGGCGGCTGTCCGATCAGCCCGTGGAACCCGACGGCGTGGGGGGCAGGGCAGGGGTGCTGCCCACGCGGGACAGCCAGCAGAGGAGTGGGCGTAAACACGCAGACACACTCAAGGCACAGAATCACTGGAATGGGGCTGGGTGGGAGCTGGTCAGGATCAGACGGTTTTAAATAGTTTTTCTCTAAAAAGTGTTCTAGGTTTGCAGTTTTTTTTTCCTTTGCTTTCATTTTTTTTAAAAAGCTACGAGAATGAGCAGGTGGACTGGTCTCCGGGAATGGTGGCGTCTCACGCTTCTTGTGCTTTTCCTTTGGGGCCTCCGAGCGGCTGAGGGGGTGGGGTGGGCAGGAGGCTCCCTGTAAACATTTGGACTTGGGCTGGGTCAGGGCTGGTGTTGGGCGAAGCCAGGGGTCCCAGGCTGGAGAAGTGGGTGCCCCTCCAGTCACAGGTCTTGGGAGACTCAGCATGTGCTCCCCTCCCCCACCACAGAACAAGACAAGGGTTAAAACCAGAACAGGGGCCCAGGAAGGGGGTACCGCGGCCACTCCCAGCACCTGGGACAAGGGCGGGCTTCAAACAGGGAGGACTGTGGCAACCCCTCCCCCAAGTCTCTGGAGCTGAGGGAGGGGACAGTGGAGGCGAGGTGGGGGGAGCCAAGAACAGAAAGAGGAGAAAAGCGGCTGGGGAGGGACAGGTGGAGAGCGTGGTCCTCTTGCCCCCATCTTCCTCAGGGGCTCGGGGGCGCAGAGTCAGCGGTGGCCCTGGAGGTGGGGGACAGTCAGGGCATGGGTCGGGAGGTAGCCGTTGTGTGACTCTCCTCCCGCCTCCCTAGACAAAGACTCTCTCCTTTTCTCCCACCCTCTTGTTACTAGGGACACAGTGGCCAACCGGGAGCCAGTGTCTGTTGCTGGGTTACGGGGGCGGGAGGCCTGAGCGCTGACACAGCCCTCGCCACCTCCCTGGGGCCAGCGGAGCCTCAGCTCAGGACCCTTGGGTAGGTCGGAGGGAAAGGCGGCTGGGAGGAGCACAGAGCTAGTCACAGTTAGCGGAAGGTGGCGGGCCCCCCGGTCACCCAGCCTCTTTCAGGCTAGGCCAACGGCCTGCGTGTGAGGAAGAGAGTTTCTCCAAGGAAGGTTGGACAGCCCCTTAGCTCTGTCCCAGGGCAGAGCCAGGCACTTCTGCTCTCTGGACCACCGGGCAGAACGGAGCCCAGCCCTGCCTGTGCCGCCTCCTCAACGCCCCGCACTCAGCGGCCCTCCTGACTCACCAGCCTCGGTGACCCTGGTCCTCTGCTCTCCTACGGGCACTCAGGTTCCCGGCCCCTATGTGGACCCTCTCCGTCCCTTCTCTGGGCCCAGTGACCCCACTGTGTTCCTCCCCAGCTCCCTGCCCAGCCCCGCTCTGGCTCACCATCCTGCCAGGTCAGCTGCCCCTCAGAAGAGGCCACAGTCCTTCAGGTTGTTCTTGATGATGACGTCAGTGACGGCATCAAACACGAACTGCACGTTCTTGGTGTCGGTGGCGCACGTGAAGTGCGTGTAGATCTCCTTGGTGTCCTTACGCTTGTTGAGGTCCTCAAACTTACTCTGGATGTAGCTGGAAGCCTCCTCGTACTTGTTGGCCCCTGTGGGAGACGAAGGGTGAGGACTTGTGCTGTGCGGGCAGCACACAGGCCTGTCCCGCGTGCGCTGACAAGCGCACAGGGTGTGTACCAAGTGCACAGGGTGAACGTGTTGTCTTTTTATTTTTTAAATTTTATTTATTTATTTTTAGAGAGGGGGAAGGGAAGGAGAAAGAAAGGAAGAGAAACATCGATGTGCAAGAGATACATCGATCAGTTGCCTCTCGTGCACCAACTGGGAACCTCGCCCAGGCATGTGCCCTGACCAAGAATCGAACTGGTGACCTTTTGGTTTTTAGGTCAGCGCTCAGTCCACTGAGCCACACCAGCCAGGGCAGGATGACTGCTGTGAGTGCACACACACATCTGAGTGTATGAAGGATGATGCTCATGTGCATATGAGTGTACGGGGTCCACAGCCCAGAGTGGGAAGAAGGGCCCCACGTGTACAGGCACAATTACGTAAGCCCAAGGAGCACCCATGGGACCAAGGGCCCCACGGTTACACTTCTGTCCAGCAGGGGGCGCTTGCGGGCCACTTGGTCACCACCAGCCCCTCCCCAGAGGCCCAGCCCCCACACCTGTGTACTCTGGGAAGCAGATGGTCAGGGGGCTGTGTGTGATCTTCTCCTCGAACAGGTCCTTCTTGTTGAGGAAGAGGATGATGGATGTGTCTGTGAACCACTTGTTGTTACAGATACTGTCAAACAACTTCATGCTCTCGTGCATGCGGTTCTGAGGGCAGGACAGTGCGGTCGGTTGGTCAGCATCAGCACCGCCCCCACTGCCCCGACCCCCTCACCCTGTGGCCTTGTGGCCACTCACCATCTCCTCGTCCTCGGCTAGCACCAGGTCATAGGCGCTCAAGGCTACGCAGAAGATGATGGCTGTGACACCCTCGAAGCAGTGGATCCACTTCTTCCGCTCAGACCGCTGTCCGCCCACATCAAACATCCTGTGGACACAGGCCACCTTAGCTGCAGAGAATGGGGTTTTGGGAGAAGATCCCTGCCCCGTTTCACAGGTTGGCCGACTAAGGACATAGGCCTGCTCAGAGGGGCACAGCCTTCATGGAACCCGCCACACTTGTGCACCTTCCTCCGGCTCTGGGCCAGGTGGGGCAGGCTGTGGCCACACGGGCCAGCTCAGCAGGGGACGTGGGCTGCTGGCAACGGCACAGCCTTGAGGAACCTCCAAGTGGGGCTCGGGGACCCTGGACTGGCACAGCCATGAGCAGGCCTGGGAGGGAGAGCCCCTCCCTCTGTCACCTCAGAGGCTGGCTGGCCGGCCCTGCCTTTCCAAACCTGCCCGCTTACTTGAAGTGTAGGTCCTTGAAGGTGAAGTGCGTCTCCACGATGCCCGTGGTCTTCACGCGGGTCCGCAGCACATCCTGCTGTGTGGGGATGTAGTCGCTCTGTGCGATGCGCTCCAGGTCATTCAGGTAGCTGCAGGGGGTGGGGTGGGAGGTCAGTGGGGGCCAGCATGGGGCCTTCTCACATGTCCCCTGCGTTACGTTTACTGCTCAGACGAGGAGACCTGTCCCGCCTGTGGCACAGGCCTAGGCGGAGGTGCAGCTCAGTGGCCGGCCGGCTGGCCAGCCGGCCCCAGCCCCTAGGTCTGAGCCAGGGCTGCCTCGGACAGGATCCCACGTGGCGGAGCTGCAGGTGATGGGGGTGTGAGGGGCAGATTAGTTCTTCAGTGAGGGACTTGGGATGCTAATCAGCACAATTACGGCATCAGCTGCAGAGCTGCCTGGCGTGTCCCCTGATGCAAGGCTGGACAGGCTGGGGCCTGCCAGACCCAGTGGGCTTTGCCTAGCACCTGATAAAAATTTGGGCTCCTCAGGGTAGGACACCTGCTTGGCAGAGGTCCCAGGGGCTCCACATTACCAGCTCCCTTAATTAGCATCGACCCTCCCTGGCCAGGCCATGGGGCCAGCCCGGCTGCCTGCCTCGGTACCCTTGGTGTATGCTGGGGGCTGGGTCTGGACCTCCCAGCTGATGCCCAGTGCCTGCCAGTGCCGTGCCTCACTCCTGGGGCATGGCTGCTGCGGCCAGCCCTTGGCTCCCACCCGCAGCTTGGCCAGAGGGAAATGACCTCAGAGACATAGAGACAGAACAGAAAAACAGGAAGGGCCATGGGGGACCGTGACGCATGTGCTATGACCTCCATACCAAGCCCCGCCCCCTACTGAGAGCCTCTGGCCTCGAGGCCCCAGGTGGGGTCCACACCAGCCTCTCCCTCCTTCCTGACGGGGGAGGGGGGGTTGCTTCACCGCAGGAACTCACTGCCCGGGGCAGCCTTGGAGGATGGCTGCGAAGAGGGTGGAGTGCGTATATCCCCGTCCCCTGCAGTGTCCCCATCCACTGCCACCCTTGGCGATCTTGTCAAAGCGTAAGCCTGCCCCAGAGAGCAGAGCCCACGTTCCCTGCTGCACCCCCATCCGGGGGTAAGGGCGCTTGATGGGGAGTGAAGAGAGAACAAGGGAGGAGTGGGGCGGCTCCCTGCCCACTCTCCCTCAGTATCCTCGGCACCGAGGAAGCAATGGTGGACAGGGCTCACCCTTCTTGCCTCGGGGGCCCACAAGCTCTGCTGCGGCCTCTGGGAGGGGCAGTGCCCAGGCCTGGGGGCCCTGTGTTTGGCCATGACCTTGCAGCTCTTAGGGGGTGGGCGCTCACAAGGGGGTTCAGACCTCACAGTGAGGGTGGGGGCAGCGGTCCGTGTAAATGAGGCAGGGCTCAGGGATCATGGCCAGGCAAGGCTGACCCCACCCACCTTCCTGAGGTCCGGCCCCTCTCCAGACGGGCTCAGGGAGTGATGGGCAAAGGGACAAGCCTGAGCAGAGGCAGAAGAGGGGAGGTGGGAGTACAGGGTCAGCAGCCTATCTGGGCGGCACCATCCAGAACCGGTGGGTGTCCCTCCCCCAGCTCTGCAGCCATCCGTGCTAGCCACTGGCCTGTCTGTCCTATTCCCTGTGGGGCACTCTGCACCCCGGCCAGGCCTGACAAAAGGCAGGCACTTCAGGGAAGGAGGTGGGGACATTGCCCTGTGGGCGTGGCCTCTGGAACCCCCGAGACCCCCTGTGATCCCCCAGCTGAGTCCTGGGCTCAGCCAGGAGCCAAGAAGAGTCAGAGCCGAAGTCCTGGGCTCCGACCTACACACACCTGTCCCCTCCCAGGCCTTCCCTTCCCCCCACGTCTCCCTCCTCAGCCAGCCTAAACTTCCTCTGTGACCTCAGGAGCTGGCACACGCTGTGCCCCACCCCGAAAGCCCTTCCCATTCCTCCCCGCTAAGTCAGGTTCAGAGCCCCGCGGCGGCAGTCCCTTTTGCTGGACTGACCCCGGCTCCCTCCACAACACCAACACCCTAAGGTGTCCCCGCTGAGGACTTTGCTCCACTCATCCCTGTGTCCCTGAGGCTTTGCACAGGGCCTGGCACAGAGCAGGTGGCAGCAAACGTTTCTTCAGCATGGTTGTGTCAACAGACAGATCAGACACGACTGGCCGTGGGGACTGGACTCCGTGAGCCGCCCTGCCCAGCCTTCCTCCTGGCCTTTATGTTTTCTTAATTGATTTTTTAGAGAGAGAAAGAAACATTGATTTGTTGCTCCGCTTACTGTTGCATTCATTGGTTGGTTCTCATACGCGTCTTGAGCAGGCGTCAAACCTGCAACCTGGGCATATTGGGGCGACGCTCTAACCAACTGAGCTACCTGGCTGGGGCCCGCCTGGCCTTTAGGTTCCATACCTCCCAACCCAAAGCCTGACCCACCCCGGCCTCGGCTCACAGCCCGCAGCTTCACGGAGACGAGCAGCCCGCTTCCAAGAGCGCTTCGGCCCTCGGTCCACACCACGGCCCACCCACCAGCCCCGAGACACTCACTAGGCGGCAGAGTCGTTGAGCTGGTACTCCCGAGAGCGGCCGAAGCAGTTCTGCACACCTTGGTCGGCCCAGAGTCTCCGGATGATGCCGGACAGGTCCTCAGGGAGCACGCCCTGCTCCTCGGCCGTGCAAGACAGCGCAAACAGCTGCCTGGCGTCGTCCTGGGCACAGCAGCGGGCGGTCAGCCAGCTGCAGGCGCGCACCCCCACCCCACCTGTCAAGGGCAGGGCGGCCTCTGGAACGGGCCCCAGGCCAGGGCGCTCTCAGGTTCCCCGGGGTGTGACCTGCCTTTGGGGAGGTAGGCAGCGGTATAGGGGACATCCACATACCTGGCGGGAGGGGTCAGCAAAGTCGATTTGCAGGTTGCCCATGGCTTTGACGATGGCCATGATGGATTGGATGGTGTTGCTGTAGACGACCGCCCGGTACTGCCGGCATTCCTCCTCAGAGTAGCCATCCTCATGGATGATCCTGGCAGCCAGGGGTCAGGGGTCAGGGGGCACAGGCCGTAGGGGCCACACTTAGCCACCGGGGGCGGCTAGGGCCTGCAGGGTTCTACTCCAGGGAGGACAAAACCGCCCCCAACCCACTGGGACCTGTGGATGGACGGCTGCCTCTGAGAAGGCCCAGCCTGGCTACCAGGAAGGCGGGCAAGGCAGGCAAGGCGGGCGTGGGGGCTGCCTCTGCACTGGCACTTACTTCATTTGCTTGACAATGGTGCTCTTCCCCGACTCGCCCGCACCTGGAACGGAGGGCACAGGCGGTCAGGGAGCGGCCGGGGCTGCTGGGAAGGCTGCGAGTGGCCCAGCTGCCTGCACTCCTGGGGGCAGAACCCGCCCCCCCGCCCCACTGACCGCATGGCCAGATGGCGTGGCCGGGCCTGGGGTGCGGCGGAGCCAGCTGGGCTGTCACTGGGAGGGCCACTGTGGTAAAGGCAACCTGGACACCTTAGACTCTCCCCAGACCTTGGCCTCCCACAAGCTCCACGGCCCGCGGCGGCTCCCTACTGCCCTGCCAAGCTCAGGGGCTGTGGCTGCAGTCAGGAGCTGCCCGTCACCCCACACACGCAGGCCGCGGGCAGCGGCCCTCCTCCCACGCTCAGCCAAAGCTGCCCTGGGCCCTGGGATGGGCACGGTGCCACACTCGTGCCTCCCCGGCGTGGCCCAAGGCCGAGCCCTCTGTCCACCAGGCCCAGGTCCGCCCTGAGCAGAGGGAGACCAGGACCTGGGAGGCACATGCGCGCACACATCACACTGACTCGAGGGGCTTCCCTGGCCTGAACCCAGGGATTCCCCGGCACTCTCCCTGGCGGCCGTCGCAGCTGCCCCACCGACACGACCTCTGCGCCCGTTCTACAGGTGAGGCCAGGGAGGCTCAGAAAAAGGAAGTCTGGTCCCAAGGCCATGCAGCCGGGGTTCAGAGACCAGGGGAACACACAGGACCACGATGCCTGGCCTACCCAGCCCTTCTCGGATCACGGCTCAGACCTCGCAGGAAGCCGTGAAAACACAGCCAATGCCCAGCTGTGCCCCCAGATACAGAGCCAGACCCGAGGGTGCCGCCCGGGAAGCCACCTTCGCCAGGGGTCTGTTCAGGGAAGCGTGAAGACCGGGGGCTGGAAGGGGCGGGGCCCCACCTCTCTCTCCACTGCTCCTGAGCACCCAGCAGAAGGCATCTGGACGGGGCCTGCTCAGCCTTTGCCCACTGTTCCTGCTGCTCCAGCCCCACCACTGCCAGGCACGGCCGCACTGGCCAGGCACGGCCCCTTGCCACCTCCAGGTCTTCCCGCCCATGTAATTCTCTCTGCTGGGCACACCTGCCCCACAGACATGCGTCCTGACCCTCCTGGTCCCTGTGACAGGTCTGTCGCTCTGAGCGGCTCCGCAGGGTTGGTGGGTCCGTCACACTTGGGGACTGACGTCCCTCAGGATAAAGATGCCTCAGAAGATGAAGTTTCCAACATGCAGCACGAGCAGCAAGAATGGCACAGCAATGACAACAGCGCCCACCTGTCAGATGCCGCTCTACGCCTATCACGTCCACTCAGTGAGTGCCTCCCACAGCCACCCCGCTGACAAGCGACGAAGCCGAGAGGCTGCTGCCACAGGTTGCGCTTCCCTCTCTGTGGCCCACCCTGCCCTCCGGGCAGGGCTCCCGAGGCTGCTCGACGAGCCCTGTCTGCACCCCCATCGGCCCTACCTTGCGCCCCAGACCCGCCTGTTACCAGGAAAAACTGAGGTGCAGCGGTGGCCCTCACAGGGGTGGCCCCGGGTATGTTCACAACCCAGTGGCCTCCCAGAGGATGGTCTGGGCGCCCCTCACAGGCGCCGCCATCTGCCTGAAATCACCGGCTTCTGACTGTCCTGGGCCAGCTTCCCAGGGCAAAGGAGCACCAGAGCGGCAGATGTGCAGGGAGGCAGGAGCCGCCCGTCGGCCCAGCCCCACGCAGTAGAGGGCATGCTGCTAGGCACAGGCTGGGCTCCAGTGGCAGTGCCCCACCCCCGGCTGTGCGCAACGCAGGGGCAGCCAAGGTCTGGCACACTCACACCCCCAGCTGCTTAGCGGGGACGCGGGGAGAGGGCCTAGAGACTGCCTTAGTGTCCTTCCCACCCAGACGCGTGTCCCTCAGAGCAGGAGGAGGCAGTGTATTCTGGACACGGGAGGAACCAGGAGCCATGGAAGCTCAGCCAGGATCAGGGGCCTGGTGGGGCAGTGGAGGCCCAGGGTGTGCGGTGATGGGTCAGCTCGATCACACCAATCCCAGGGACGGGGCCGACAGCACAAGCTCGCTTTGCATCTCTGATTTTCCTGGCGGGGCGGACTTGGCAGCCACCGAGGCTGGCCACACCTGCACAAGCCAACGGCCCGCATCCCCCTCGGGCCCCAGTCTCCCTGCTCTCACGCTCTGAGAGTTAGGAGGACGCCCTCTGCCCTGAGCAGGGGTCACTGCGGAAAGGCTCCCATTTCACAGGTGGACAAACCAAGGTCACAGAGCCCTTGCCCCCAGACTTCACATGTCTTTCTTGCAGCTGTGGCTCCAGCGGGATGGAGTAGTAGGACAAGGTCATGGTACTGGTGGCCAAGCAGGAAGAAGAGGGGAGCACCGGCTCAGAATCAGGGGCACGGCCCAGGAGCAGCCAGGGCAGATTGGGCACCAGGGGCTGAGGTGGGTGGGACCATAGCCTGACCCCCGAGGGGAATGGGTAGGATGAGGACCCTGGTTCTCAGGCAGCCCACCGGTCTCACTGCTCACTCCTCCATCGTGGCCTGCGTTGCTCCCTATCCTATAAGCTGGTGCTTGGCTCAAAGGTCCTTTGCACCTCACTGATCCTGGGGACCCAGTGCCCCTCAGCTCTGTACCTTCCCCATCGGAGGAGGGGCTTCACTCGCTGGCTGCAGAGCGCTGCAAAGGTGCAGGGTGGGGGACCCCAACAGAAGGCGGCAGGAGTCGCCTGCTGCAGGGGGCCCCACCAGGCATGCCATCGCCAGCTGCGTGGGACCAGAGGAGCAGCAGAGGCTCTCCGGGGTGGCCAGCGGCATTCCCATTGGGCCGCACCTCTTCTCACCAAGGGAGAAGGCCCTGAGCCTCTGCCCTGGGGCGCAGCTGCTGGGTCCCCAGCAGGGGGCGGTAATTGCCTTGATGTGCTGGGTGGCAGCGGCGGTCGCCAGTGTTAGGACATCTGCTTCCACTCTGGGAGCGCCCCAGCGGGGGAGGGCACGGGGCAGGGGGGTTGGGGGGACAGCAGCAAGGGGCAGCACCAGGCCACCTGTCTGAACAAGGCCAGCAGGGCCTCTGCAACACAGCCACCCATCTAGCTGCTCGATCCAGCATTCAGGTCACTGCAGCTTGTCCATCTTGGACAGGCAAGATGGCCCTGCTGGGTGTCCGCGACATGCCATTGTCCTCTCTGGCCTCAGTGTCCCCTCCATAGAGACAGCCAAGGCCAGAGGGCCAGCCAGCCCATCTCTCTCTCTCAGTTCTTCTCACAGGGAAGGCTGAGGTCTGCCACAGTCCTGGTGCCCAGGCTGCCCCCGCAAGATCTCCAAGAGCATCGGCCCCTTCCCACTGGTCCTGGCACCTCGTCTGTGAAACAGGACACCACCATTACCTCCTCCCGGGAGAGCACGAGGATGAAACACGAGGCTCTTCGCATGGTGCCTGGTGCACGGGGTGCAGGGGCATTTAGATAAAAGTTATTAGCACGACGCTCTACCCTTTGGAAGAGTGCAGATCACCCCAAAGCTCTCGAAATGAGCACTGCAGCCCAGCGACCGGCACACTGCTCAGGTCGCCATAGCCACAGCCTGTGGGGTGGCGGGCTGGGGCCGTCGCCTGTGAAGGAGTGTCTCAGGCTTTCAGACAAAGCGCAGGGGAGGGTGATGACCGGCGGCTCGGAGGGCTGACTCAGCGGCGGTGGTTCCTGCTGGGACGTATGTGACCAGGGGCCGGGGTGAGAGCCACGCAGGCCTCTGCAGAGGCTGCCACTTCCCTTCCACGCGACCCAGTGCTCCCACCCAGCCCGGGCCTCCTTCCTGCCCAGCAGGCGCACGGCGCACACTGCTCACGGGCTCCCTGCACCCGGAAGGCTGCGCAGGCTGGGGCCAGGCCTCTGCAGAGGCCCCTGTGCTGGTGGGCTCCCCTGGGACACGCGGGGCCAGAGACACTGCCAGCTGACGTGGCAGCCCCAGGGCAGAGGCTGTCCTAAGCGCAGTGGCCGTGACCACAGGGTAGACTTGGGCAGCAGCCCAGCTCAAACCCACAGCACTGGGCCCGCCCCCCACGGCCACAACGCCCTGGCCTGCCCCAGCGGGGCACAGGGGGCGGGGGTTGAACCCTGGGAAGCCCACCCAAAGGCACCCTGGCACCACCTCCTCCTCCCCTCCCAGGAAGGTGCCACGTCTCTAGCACAGTCCGCGGTTGGCCCCCAGAGCTCCTGCCCCTCCCCTCCAGCCTCAGGGTCCGGACCTGCCACCACCAGGGGGAGCCTGGCAGCCAGAGACCCAGTGGAGGCGGTGGGGGCTGGGCAGCACTGGGAGCATCTGTTTCTGAAAAGCGGCCTCGGGGAGGGGCCACTGGGGGAGGGGCCTGGACCCTCACCCATCACCCACCGCAGAGCCTGGGAAGCCCTCTGCCTCCCAGCCACCACACGCAGGGAACAATGGGGATGGAAGGAGGGGGAGGGCGCCAGACAAAGGACCTCCAAGGCCTGCCCCAGCTCTTCCTTCCTCCAGGTGTGGCTCCTCCTTGGCCCCTCACTCCCTCCAAGGAGGCCCCCAGGGCTCTGGCACCATGGGCGGCGGATGGGCTCTGCCTTCCCTAGGTACCCTAACCAACCCCAAGCCTCCCTGCCACTTGGGCGGCCTCCGCAGCTTCAAGATGTCCATCAGGGACGCCCTCACAACCAGGGCCTGGCCGGCCCCTGCCAAGCCAGAGCCGTCCACGCAGGAGAGGCAGGCCTCGGACGCAGCAGTGAGAGGGCTCTCCAGGCAGGACCGACAGGACTTGGAAGGGCCCTGGGTGTGGAGGGGACTGAGGCTCAGGGTGAGGAGGGCCAGCCAGGAGGCAAGGGGCCCTGGGACCTGCTCACTGTTAGCCCTACAGGTACAGGCCTCAGCCTCTGCAGGAGCCAGATGTGCTGGGGAGTGCCCAGGTCACACAGGAGCTGGCCCTGGGCACAGCCCTCTTTCCGGGCACCTCATTTCAGGAATCCCTTGATTGTTTTCAAAGAGTCTAAACCCCGGCCCTCCTCTCCTGGGTCGCTGTGGTGGCCCGTGGGTGACAGGCCCAGTGCCTGGGCCTCCGTGTCCCCATCTGGAAAATATCCCCCTCAAGGGAGCATGCCGAGCCCCCAGCCCGCCCTGGGCCCTCCCTGAGATCCTCGCACTGCCCCCAACTGCCCCAGGGCCTCGCCTGAGCCAGCAGCTGTCTATGTGCCTGCCGGCCACGGGGCTGCGCTGAGGACGAGGACTTCATGGTCCCAGCGCTGGGCACAGGGAGGGCAGAGGATGGCCTGAGGTCACATCGACGGAGCGGGGATGGGGTATCCTCCAGAGCTGCGGTCTTGAGTGGTCAAGAAGAGGCGTGCTCTCTGCTTTGTGTGGCCTCATGGCCCAGATACCTGAAAGCTTCTGTTCCAGGTTTCCTAAGTCTCTCTCAGGCTCCTCAGGCCCCTGGGGCCTGGCCTGACAACACATAGCAGCACCCCTGGGAACCTCCAGGGGGAGGGGAAGGCCACAAAGCTTGACCGCCAAGGCCAAGGGGCAAGAGGACCAGCCTCAGCACCTGTCACGCCGTCGCCAGCCCACACTGCGGGCAGGTTCTGCCACCACACAGTCCCGCACACAAGCCCACGACAGTCTGTGCTCACAGGGGGAGCCCCTGCGGGGACGCGCTTTCCCCTCCTCTGAACAACTCCCTGTCCTCGCCCAAGAACAGACCCCCCCCCCACGACGTGTCCTGACAGCCATGGGCCAGAGCTCAGGCCTCCTAAGCCTGGTCGCGGTAGGAGGAACAAGCATGATGTTAGGGGAACACTGATGTGCCCAGCTGCCTGTCTGTGGCCCGAGTACCGCTATGAGGGGACATGGGCTGGGAGGGCAGGCAGGACGAGGTCACCCATGGCCACACAGCAGATTTCTGGCTTTGAGCAGGAAAAAAATGCATGCGCAGTCTTGGGTCCCGCCCTCCAGGACAGACTGTCCTCTTTCAATTTCCTAAAAGAGGAACAGAGGCCCCCGAGACAGGTCCCCAGGCACATGCAGAACACACGCGCACCCACAGCATTTGACTCATCAATTCTTGCCAGCTGGGCACACACTCCTGGAAGGGAGTCAGGTAATGTCCCCGAGGCTCAGCTCCCCCACCCGTGAAACGAGTGTAAGTGTAAGGTCAGCCCCAGGCTCTCGGGGTTGAGTAAGACATGACCCTGAAGAGTCCAGCCCCACGCGTCAGTCAAGGCACAATCAGAGGCAGCTGCTGCTATCACCAGCGACCAAGTGGGGGCACCCTGGGCCCACTGGGTGGTAGCAGTGGGGAATCCTCCGTCTGGACCAAGGGGCCCCCGTCCACTGCCAGGCCGGGGAAACCCAGAGTGAGCTAATCCCGGGGGCTGCGGCTCCCTTTCCGGGCATTCATCTCGCCCTGCAGCCAGCCTTCCGGCTTTGGAGGGCAATGGCCGCTCGGGAACGTAGGAGCAGCCCCGGGCTTTCCTGCTAGCTCCCCGGCCGGCGTCCCTCTCCCAGCCACCACTTCCTGTGGTCAAAGGAGGGGCCTGGAATCCTTCGCAGAGGCGCCACCTTCTCTGGGATGCTAGGCCCAGAGGCTGCTGGGGCAGGAAAGGGACGGGCTGCCCCGCCGACTCCGGCCCGGTGTGGACCAGCAGGGCGCCCCAGGGGGGTAGGCAGGTGAGCCCGCGCAGGTGGCGCTCACCTTCTGGACCCCAGGTTGACAAGGCTCACCCTCCCACTCCCAGCGCAGAGCAGGAACGGGCCTCTGGCCTCTTCCTCTTTTGGGCCCCTCCTCCTCCAGCTGCTTCCTCCTTTTCCTCTGGTGTGGACACCACTTCCCCGAGAGGCCCAGCCCTGCCATGCTGCCCCTCCTCCTGCCTGGGACACAGGTGCTGCCATGGACTCCCCTGAGTGTGTGCTCATGCCTCGGGAGCCTCGGCCCCCGGGAATGCACCCAGCCACCAGGACGCCTTCTCAGCGATCCACCTTCAGGTTCTGGCTCATTCGGGCCTGGCACTAGCCGCCAAGCCTTGGACGTACATGCAGAAGTGCCCAGCAAATGTCTGGTTATTCAGCCCTGCCCAGGTGGCTCAGCTGGTCAGGTGTCATCTTGCAAACCAAAAGGTCGCGAGTTCAATTCCTGGTCGGGGCACATGCCTGGGTTGCAGGTTTGGTCCTGATACGAAGGGCAACCCGGTCGATGTGTCCCTCTCACATCCATGTTTCTCACCCTCTCCTTCTTCCTCCCTTATCCTCTCTTTAAATAAATAGATACTTTAAAAAATGTTCGGTTATCCTAGGGGGATTATCTCTCTCAAACTGCCAATATGGCCGCAGCCCCAAGAAGCAGCACTGGGCTGAAGGTGAAGGTGGGTTGGCGTTTAATAAGAACAAGAGCTCTAGGCTGGAGGAGCTGGCCAGAGGGGGCCCCACCCTGAACATAGGCTGAGGGAGGGGGCGCCTCGGAGCCTCAGCTACCAGGGCCACCCTCTAAGGCCTCGTGCCCAGGGCTCAGGCGGGGCCAGAGCCGAAGACCCCAAAGATCCCGACGACCCCTTCTCTCGCACTGAACTCCTAGGCTAGGACTCCTGCTCCCGACAGGCTGGGCCCTGCCCCCGCTCGCCTGTCCTGTCCCCCCACAGCGTTGGGCTCTGGGTCAGGCTGTCTCCTTCTCTGCTGGGGGGGTGTGGTAGGAGAGAGTCTTGGTCCCTCAGTGGCTAAGAGCATTTGTGGACAAAGCTTCCTCCATCCTGTTCCTGCCAAAAGAATGGGTGGCTTTTAGAGACAAAGAAAGACCAAGGGAGACACAGCCGGAGACTGAGCTCAAGGGCAGGGTATACAGGACCAGTGTTCTCCAGCCACCCCGAGGGCCAGCCCCTGCAGCGCTGCAGGCCGAGGGACCTCGCTGGGATCCGACCTGACAGGCTGCCCAGGCCTCGGGGGGTCCCTGATCGTGCCAGCCCCCATCTGGCAGCCTGGCTCCGGCTCTAGCACAATGGGCGGCTCGAGGCTGCCTGGGCCTGGCATGGAGGCCTGTGCTTCCCAGCTGCCTTGACTTCCACCCCCAACCACAACGGCCTCATTCTCTCCGTCCTCGCCACTGCGCGGCCCTCGGCCTGGGGTTCTCTCCCCCCACCCCGCCCCCAGCTGAACTCCAGCGTCACTTCCTTTGCAAAGCCACCAGGTTCCACCCAGGCTCCCGGCTCCGGGGCATCCCTTGAAGGGCCCGGCCTCAGGCCCGCCCGGGAGGAGCTCTCGGGCTGCCCTCACCGACGCTGGGGTCAGGGGCAGGCGCGGGCAGAGGGGCTCCAGCCCGGCTCAGGCCCGGGCTCCCAGTGCCCGCTCAGAGGGACAAAGCCTGGCCCAGCCTGGGGGAGGGGTGGGAAGAAGCAGCGCAGAGGCCCCAGCTGCCCCGCCCCCATTCAAATGCTAATGAGCTCCCGCCAGGAGGCGAGTGCTGTGGGGGGAAACAGAGGGGCTGGAGGTAGACCTGGGTCCCTAGGCCCTCAGGAAGACGGCTCAGCCCTTCCAGGGGTAGGGCTTAAGGTCCCCGGGACAGTCTGTCACCCTAGGTAGCACCATGCGTCTGTCTCCCCACTTGCTGTCAGCAGCTGCCTGAGGTCAAGGAAGGGGGTTCCCCCGGAACTCCACACTGGGGCCAAGCGGCTTCCACCCGGTGAGACCCCTCCCTGCCAAACTCTCGGCTCAGCCGGAGCCAGCAGAAGGTCCCTCACGGGTTTCACACCCTCAGGCTTTGGTGTGCTGCACCCACAACACCTGTGGCTGCAGCCAGGTGCCCCGTCCCCATGTTATGGATGGAGGGCCTGCCAGGATTTCACCTGTGGCTGGCTTTCTCAGCCAACGCACTAGGTGGGGTTGGGATTTGAACCCAGGTCTGGTGCCTCCAGAAGCTGGTCCAGAGGGGGTGAGCCCTCCTACCCCAGTCCAGGAGACACCCACCCCAGGGCTTGGGAACGTAGGTAGGTCTTCCTCCCTCAGTGCCCTTGCTGAGTCGGTCCCTTTGCCCTCTAGCAAATGTTGCTCATTTTTCAAGACCACCCAGAGGACTCCTCCTCCAGGAAGCACCCCCACTCTCACAGGCACCATTAGACTCTACCCATTACCCAGCCAGCCAGGACCCCAGGCCAGACCAAGGCCCGGGCAGCAGCCGCAGGGTTACCACCCCTGTTCAGGGATGTGCTCAACAGCTTGTTCTTTTCACACACACTGAAGAGGCACCTACAGTGGGCCAGGCCCTTTGCTAGAGACACAGACAGAACCAAGGCAACCAAACGCCCTTTCTTTTCTTTCAATAAACTCAGCGGCGCTCTGGTATGCACAGTCGGCGCGGCCCGGCCAGCACCCCCGCGGCGCTGGTCTGGTCTGAGCCCCCGGAGCTCGATGGGCCTGCAACGGACCCGAACAGCCTGCACTGAAGGAAGAACGCAAAGCCACTCTCCCATAGGAACAGCGGCAGCCCCTGCTGTGTGCTGTACCCTGCGACAAGCTGCAGGCTGGTCCGCAAGAGCCGGCGAGAGGGGGGTAAGGACTACTGTCCCGGAGGTGCCGGCACAGGCTGCAGTGAGGCCACAGGAGAAAGCCTAAGGGACTTGTGTCTCAGCATCGCCCCAATCCTGGTCACGGGCCCTACGCTGAGCCCTTATCACCTGCCCACAACACGCCAGGCTGTGGCTCGTCTTACTCCTCCATCTACCCATCCCCAAGACCAAGTTCAGACCGGTAGCACTTCCTTCATTCAACAAACAGACAGGGAGCGTCCAAGAGGTGCCAGGCTCCACGCTTAGCACAGGAGCCTCAGCCCCGCCCCTGCAGTCTCAAGGGCAGCAGCTGGGGCCCAAACACTGGGCTCCGAACACCAGGCTCCGGTGGGGGCAGCGGGAGCGCCGGGAGCCTCGGGGAAGGGGGCTGTCAAGGACGGTGGTCTCTGAGCAGAGTCTTGAAGAGGAGGCGTGAGTTAGACGGGACCGCGGAAAGCACAAGCGAAGAGACGGGTGCAAAGCACCAGGGGCCAACGATGGGCACCGTGTCTCTCTTCTCGGTGGGCTGCCCACACAAGCTCATCCAAAATCAGAGACACCCCCAGATACAGACTCTGGCTTCCTTCATCTCCCTAGTGCCCAGCCCAAGCCCCAAATTCCACCTGGGGGCACTGGGCAGGGGTGCCCCTGGAGCAGGCCGGTATCAACAGCTCTGCTTCCCCTCCAAGCTGCCAGGAATCAACCCTCTGACTCGCGTGCACCACATCTGCCTCTGTGCAGGTGACAGAGCTAGGACCGTCGCTGGCAGCTCTACCCATGACTGGAAGGAGCCAGTCTGCGGGTGGGGCAGCAGGCGTGGTTCTGGCCGGGAAGGAGGGCTGGCAATCCCCCAGCCTGAGTCCCGTTGCCTGGACAGAGTCCTTCCCGCTATGTGGGACAGGCGCCCAGCACCCTGAAGCTGCCCCAGCTGGGCTCCCGTCGCCTCCCGCGCTGGGGCGGGAAAGGGATGGCTGGCCAGGGCGCTTCCCCAGGCAGCCGCGGCAGATCAGGTCCTCAACTTCAGGCAGAGCTCGGTCTCCCAGCCCCGTGCAGCGCACCCTCTGCAGGGTCTCAGTGCCCACCCCACGCTCCCACAGGTGCCCCCATGAAGCCCCCAGCCTCCCCACCCTGGGCCCGGGCCCAACTCTGGCCCAAACCCAGGGAGCCCATTGCACAGAGAAAGCAAAGCCAGAGGGGCAGGATGCTAAGATGGACTCCCCAGCCTAGAAAAGGCTAAGCCGGACCCTGCATCCCTGGTAGGCCAGCCCAGTGGGGGAGGGGTTGCTAGGCCCAACACCTGAGCTGGGCTCCTGGGAGCAAAACTGGTGGGTTGGGGTCGGCCCGGGACACATTACAGGCCAGGAGCCCCATGTCCCCCGCCCCATAACGGCCCAGCCCCAATCTCAGCCACCACCATAGTGATCAGCTGGGGAAGGGGCTACCTAGAAGCCCCTGGCCGGGCACTGGGAGGCAGCAGCACGGAACACACCATCCCCAGGCCCAGCGGGCGACAGGCGGGCATTCCACCGAGGCGACACCCACCCGCTGCCGCACTCGCAGCAGAGACAGGAAGAGGCAAGCGCCCAACGCAAAACAGCCCAGAAGGCTGGGCCGCCGCCCCTTCCCGCCCCTTCTCTTCCTCCCGCAGTGGAGAAGCGGATGCCATTTTGAAACCTCCAGGGCTGTGCCCCCAAGGCCAGGCCCCCAGGGACAGTCAACAGATGGGCGGATGACGGAAGACATGCTGTCCCTCGGCCATATGCCCAGAATGAAAAGCCCCACTTTTCACAGCCTGGGGACCCCACAGCAGCTCTGGGGCTGAGGGGCCACACCCCCCATACACTATCTAGCCTGCAGGGGCCTCCCTCCCCCCCAACCCTGAAACCTCCCCCAAATCAGACTGCCACTGGGCACCACACCTGCTCTCAGTCCGAGGCGGGATGGGGACAACAACAGGGCCCAGAGTCTTCGCCAAAGTCCACCTCAGGTACCCACCCCCATCTGGAGCCCCAACTCCTCACCCAGCTGGCCCACTACTCCCTCCTCACAGGGCCTCAAGGCCTGCCAGGCCCACCCCCTCCCCGCCTTCCTGCCCAGAGGGGTGCGGGAAGCCCAGGACCCGGCAGCAGATCTCGGCCCGACCGGGCAGCAATATGTCGGCTGTCTCACCACTTCCACTTCCCCCCACCCCGCAAGCAGCCACCATCTTCCCTGGCCTTGAAGGCTCCACAACCCAAACTCCCCCACACTCCCTCCCACTCCCCAGCCCTTCCCTCACCAGCTGAGACAGGGCTCAGGAACTGGGAAACCGATAGCCATCAGTGCATCTCCCTGGGAAGCCGAGGCCTGGCCCCCGCCCCCAGCGGGACCAGTGGCGCCTCAGCCCAGCCCCTTGGGGGTCTAGGCCCTCCCCTCCCAGCCTGGCCCAGGACGCAGGAGAGGTGGGGGGCTCTGGGGAAGGCCAGAGCGTGAGAGAGGACCTAAGGACGGGGGTGGCGGGCCGCTGGGGTTGGGGAGTGATGTGTGCAGACAGGGACGTGGTTGGTGGGCCAGGTGCAGAGTAGGGGTCTCCAGAGGTTTGAGGGTTCCAGCTGGAGAGAAGGTTCACGAGCAGTCACGGCTTCCCAGTTGAGAAGTCCCGTGGGGTCAGGATGCACAGGTGGACAATGGGTCCAGAGTAGAGATGGGGCACAGAGGGGAAAGGAGGGAATGGCGGGGGCCTGGCAGGGGCCCCAGGGATGCTCATGCCCAGTGGGAATAGGGGGAGCAGGTGGGGATAAGAGGTGATACCTGTGGGTGGGGGCTGACTGGGGTTCTGAGGGTTTAGGTAAAATCTAGCAGAGGCTAGAAGGACAAGGCAGGGGCTCTGAAGGTCTGTAAGGTTGGTGAGCAAGGGAGGATGGTCAAGCAGGATTCTGGGCAGCTTACGTTGCGGTACTAGTGGCTGGGGGTTTGGGCACTTGGGGTCTGGGGTGAGTTGAGGGTCTGATGTAGAGTCTGGGCTATGGATCCGAGGTCTAGGCCAACCCAGGGTTTTGAACCATTATTTGGGTGTCCTGACCAGGCTGGATTTGGGAGTTCAGGTCCAGGTGGGGGGGGTGCAGGCCAAGTCTGGGAGTTCGAAGCCCAAGCCTGAAGTCAAAGTCCTTGTTGGGGGTTTGGAGCGGGAATCGGGGGTCCCAGCGCAGGGCGCGGCCTCACCCAACAGCAGCAACTTCACCTCCCGCGCTGCCTTCTCTCCGTCTTCCCGCAGATTCTTGTCGATCATCTTGGAGCGCTCGGCCGCCGCCTTGTCCTCGGCGCTCACGGTGCAGCCCATCCCGCTGTCCGCCGGCCCGGCCGCCGCCCGGCCCCCACACGGCCCCCGGCCCGGCTCGGCCCCGCGCGACCCACTCCGCTCCAGCCGCCGGCCCTCTCCGGGTAGCTCTCGGGTCTGTAGTCCTGAGCGTCTGCGGGCGGTGCCTCCCAGGACTCCGCGCACCGACGGCTGGGCGGGCCGGGGGTGGGGCCGGCGAGAGCCAGGCCCGGGACTGGGCCGGGGCGGGCCTGGAGGCGGGGCCAGGAGAGATCCTGGGCCGGTGATTGGCTCGAGGGCGGAGCGAAGGAGAAGTTAGGCGCAGCCCAGGCTCGGACCGGGCTGGAGGCGGAGCCACGCAGAGGGAGCGAGCCGTAGCGGTAAAGCCAAGCCCAGAGGGATTGGACTCGGGGCGGGCTACAGGGGAGGCCCGGCTCCGATTGGGTGCGGAGCGCCCGGGGCTCCGCGGCCGGACGGCGGGGGCGGGAGTTTCTGGGCGCCGGAGGGTGGGGATCCGCTGCACCTCGCGGGAACCCGCTCTTGGAGTTTCTGCGAATTGCGTGAGGAGGTTGGAGAAGGCGGGTCCTCTTCGCTTGTTAAAGTTAATGAATCTAATAAACTTGTTTCGGGGCCCAGAGAGCCCGGAGCCTGTGGACTGTGGCTTTCTCCGTCCTAAGAAGGGTTTGGCCCCTTCTCTTTCTGGGTTGCAGTTAAAAAAAAAAAAGAAAAAGAAAAAAAGGTTACGGTAGCTGGTGTGACTCAGTGGACTGAGCGGGGCCTGCGAACCAAAGGGTCGCCGGTTCCATTCCCAGTCGGCGCACATGCCTGGGTTGCAGGTCAGGTTCCCAGTAGGGGGCGCGAGAGGCAACCACACATTGATGTTTCCCTCCCTCCCCTTCTCTGGAAATAAATAAAATCTTTAAAAAAAAAAAAAGCCTGTTGCCACCTCTATACCTTTGCCTCTATACCGTTGTTGGGGTGCCTTCTCTTGTCATCTCAGGCTTATCCACCCTTCCCAGGAGGCACCCTCCTGCAGGTAGCCGTTCTGGATTCCAGACTGGAACCCCCCCAACCGGGACCCAAAGGAGAGGGGAGGGAGGGAGAGAGCTGACACCTGACTTACGGAAACATAGTAACCATGATCTTATGGCCTTTCCACTAGACAATGGCTACAACCCTATGACTGGGCAAAGGTAGGATGGAGGCAGCAGCTGGAGATACCCCAGTCCAAAGACCAGGGAGGTCCACAAAGCCAGGAGGGGAGCTGGCCACCAATGCCTGTCCACCCACAGTCCCTTGGGCAGCAGACTCCCCCCGCCCCCTGTCTTGTTTATGCTCTCAGCCCTCAGGCTGTCTGCTCTCCTTGGAGTATCTGTGTATCCCAATCTGAAGGGCTCTCGTTGAGGAGCCATTGGCTTGTAAGTCTGCCGATGGTTCCTTCTAGGGTCCCTGCTTCCTGGAGCCAAAGCTCAGGCAGGCACTAACATGAGCATGCAGCATGTTACATACAGTGAAGACACTTACTGCCCACCCAGGGACACAGACGCTCAGGGTATGCTCTATATATGCCTCTAACCCACAGACCACTATACAGATGGGCACACACAGCCAGGAACACAGCCTGTCCCCACACAGACTACAAACCCAGCTCCAAGGCTGGCCTCTTCCCCCACCAGCTCCTCCCCATACTTGAGAGCCGATCCTCCCTCCTCTGGCCTCCCCACCCTGCTCCTAGCAACAGCCAACAGCTCTTGCAGTTGCCGGGCAACAGGGAGAACCTGTCAGCTCTTTGGAGGCCTGGCTTACCAGAGGTGGGCAGACACAGACCCCAATCCATGGAGGCTGGGCAGACTGGGGCCCCTGGGAAGCATGGCCTACCCCAGCCCAGGTGCTGTGGTCCTTGCACCTTCCCCCCAGTTAGCCACTCCCTTCCAGTTAAGTGTTTTTCCTAAAGAGTCCAGCAATCCTTACTTCTACCCCTCCAGGCTGCCACACTGCTCCCTCTTCCAGCTCCATGGGGGTCCCCAGGGCAATGGCTAGGTCTCTGCTTGCTACTCCAGTCACATACCTCCTATTCAGGGGCTCAGAGCCCCGCACGGTCACCTCCAGCCCAGCTTCTCCCCTGATCACCAGCCCTGTGCATCCCATACAGCTCTGAAGTCCCTCCGCCCCCAGACACTTCAGACTCTCCCACTGGGGCTGCTCTTGGAGTCCTGACTTTGCAAACTCTCACCATCCAGAGCCATGACGGCTCCACCCCTGCATCTTGTCGATTTCTTCCTCTCCTCAACCCCCCTTCAAATGTGTCCCTGTTCTCTGTCCCCACAGTCCCTTATCCTAGGCCTCCAGCCTTCTCCCTGGCTCTTCTGTTCCCTCTACAATCCGCCCTCCACATGACAAGCAAAGGGGATTCTGCTGAAAGAAATCACATCACTCTCTTGCTCACATGCCTTCCATGGCTCCCCAGTGCCCTGAGGGCGAAGCCCATACACACTGCTTTGGACTGTGTAGGAGGCAGAGGGGGTGGAGTGGAAGCTGGCAGCAAGGGTTCTGGGGAGCAGCCTGCAAGCTTGCTGGTTGCGTATTACTTTGGACAAGTACTAGACACTCCTTGTGCCTCAGTTTTCTTATCAGTAAAATGGGCCTGAAATTGCTATCTGCCCACTGCACTGGCTGAGATCAGGACAAAGGAGGATGCGTAGGTGAAATGTGCAGAATGTGCATGGCACACGGAAAGCCCCCAACAGGGGTCACTTGTTAGAACAGGAATTTCTCTAAGGCCCCATAGTTCTGTCCCGGTCCAAGGCGCTCCTCTTCTCCCTCCGCTGGCAGCACACCAGCGCGGCAGCATCCGCACAGCCCTGCAATCCCCGTCTCCTCCCCGCTCACCCCTTCCCTGGTTGTGCACTGGGTATCTCTGATTACCAGAGCCCCCGGGCTTCCTCCTCCCTAGCCAGATCCCAGTGCCCTGGTGGTGAGTCTGCCACCCAGGTCTCTGATTCCACTTCCCTTGCAGCATAATCCTTGAGGGAGGCTGAATATTTGTCAAATTAAAGTGAATGACTCACGCAAACTCTACCTCACCCTTCCAGGGGTCCCTTATTCTGGAGCTGGGAGAGGTGTAAACAGCCAATCCTGAGGACACTGTAAAAATATTTGCCCTAGTTGTGTGTGCAAAGAAGGGAGAAACGAAGGTCAGGGAGCCCTCTCAGGGGAGGTGACGGCGACGTGGAAGGGCTGGGGAGAAGTGCATTGAGGAAGAACGGTCCAGGGAGGGGGGACAGGGAGGCGGGACTGGGAGGGTGGCTTTGGGGAAGGGCCGAGGAGAAAATCAAGGGTCAGAGATGGAGAAAGCCCTTGCTTTGCAGCTGAGGGAACTGAGGCCAGAAGGGGCCAGGACCCGTCCAACGTCAGGTCATCCAGTGAGGGATGTTACTGGCACCTGCTTCCTTCACACACGGGGACTCAGAAATCCTTCTGAGAGACATTATTTGGGGGACAGGGAGTGGGTTCCTAGCCAAAGGAGTTATGACTTGACCCTTTGCACGCCAGCCCAGCACCACCTGGACTAGACCATAAAACACAGTAAAATGACATCCAGCAGAACTGAAGGTGGCACTTTGGCTGGAATGGAGAAGTGGCAGCTGCCGGCTCACCGGAAAGCCAGAATAGCCTTGGGGCTGACCACAGGCCACAGAGCACGTCCAGCTTCTCCCGAGCTCCCACCCGGAGGTGCAGAGACCCCCCAGTGGGTTGTGGCCGACGCCCCAGCCTCCAGGCTCTAGGAAGGGGAAGCTGCTGGCACTTCCCCAAAGGCAGTTTCGGGGTGGGTGTGTCTGCCCCACCCTGAGTCCAGGAACAGGCAGAACCCCCCAGGGATCCCCAGGGTCCAGGATCCTGGCCACCCTGCCTCCGTGGCTCCCCGGTGGCAGGGAGTCCTGGCAAGGCCCTGTTACCATCAAATCACAGCCTGGCAGACAGGGCCCCAGCCAGCTTCTGCTTGTGGATCTCAGCGGCTACAGCTGGGCCCTTCCTGCAGCCAGGGGCCAGGCTCCACCTCCTGGTACATCCCCGGCACTTCCCCCTTCCTGTGCTTCCCCAGCAGCAGTTCTGAGACCAGAGTCAGCTACGCTGTCCATTCTGTCCCTTCCTTCACGCCTGTCTTCCTAGGCTTCCCTCCCTCCCAGGGAAACAGTCCCAAGCCTGGGAGGCCTTGAGGCCCACGGTCCAGCTTCCTGCTCATTCCCCTCCTTCAGAGTCTTTGCCCAGGGGAACTCAGGCCCCAACACTCCCTGACAGAAGTTTCTGGACAGGCCAGAGGGTTTCACCTGCCATGAGGTGGGAGTGGGGGGAGGAGCCTCTGGGAGGAGGGGTCATCTGTTCAACTAGAGTTTACTGTGAATCTATTGTGCCCAGAAGCCTGAGGTGAGGGAGGCAGCAGGGACCCTACCCTTCAGGAGCTCATGCCAAACAAAGTAAACAGGTAAAAGAACTGCCCAGTTTTGGAGAAAATTAACAGGGTGATACAAGAGCCACGAGGAGGTGTATGCAGGAGAGGACAGTCTGAGGACCTATGAATGATGAGAAGGGACCAACTTTGCGACAAGCCAGGAGCAGAGTGACAGGCAGAGGCAGCAGAAAGTACAAAGACCCTGGGGCAGGAAGGGGCTGAGCATTCCTGGAACAGAAGGGAGGCCGGCCTGATCAGAACAGCGAGAGCAAGAGGGGCAGTGGTGGGAGGGGGTGGTCGCGAGGCCTGGCTGCAGAGAACTCCCCAGTCCCCAGGGGATGCCGAGATAGGGATGGGGCTGAGCCTGCCGCTGGCCCTGGCATCTCTAGGCCAGGCACGCATGTCTGTCTGGCCCTGCGAATCCAACTGGCCCTGGCTCTCAGGGTGACATGACTGGGAGAGAACTGCCCAGTGCCGTGGGAGGGGACCCAGGGCACCCTGGGGGCTTTGGGGCCAAGGTCTAAGCTGAGCCCCCCTCCTTGTCCTTGAAGAGTTCATGGCTCAATTTGCCCCTGTGCCTGCTGCATACATAGTCTCTAAAGGCCACCTCCCCTGGGAAACACAGGGTCCCTAGAAGGCCTGGGAAACAATAATCGTCCCTGTCCCAGGAGCCACTCCTCTGCTCACCTTGTTGCATAGCCCCTCCCTGTCATGCTGTCCAAAGGCCAAGGCTGGTAGCCTCTCCTGTGACTCGTTAGGGCCTTCATTAGCACTGCTTCCTGGAATTTAATTTAATGAAGGAGCAAAAAGAACCCTAATGAAGGTGATCCAATAGCAAGCAACCCAAGACGTGCCTCCAAGGCTCAGCTACCTAGGCTCTGGGGCTTCCTGTAGATAGGGACTGGGAGAAGGGGGGCCTGTCCTGAGAGGGATGGTCACTGAGCCCTGGGACCACGGGACTTTGCTCTGCTCTACTACAAGGAGCCAATGATGCGACCGAGCCAGCTAGACAGAGTCAGAGAAATGAGTCTGGCTGGGGAGCTTCTGAGATGCTATCAGCCAGTGAGAAGGCCCTGAGGTGAGGACCGGCACGGTAAGTTACAACACAGGCCAGGTTGTGGCCTAAGGCCAGGGGGTAGTCCGCCGAGGCCACATCCTCAGGGCCACGGGGCAGGGAAAAGTTTGAACTTTGTTCCTAGTGTGATGGAAACTGTCGGAGGGTGTGAAGGCAGAGTGACATGATCTACTATTTTAAAGTTCCCTCTGGCTCTATCAAGTGTCTCCTGTGGGCAAGAGACAAGTCAGGAAGGGAGGCAGGGGGTACGACCACGCAGTGCGGGTGGTGAGAGTAATGGAGTGAAGCCTTCGGGAGCTGGCTGCTCACGTTCCCTAGGTGAGAAGGGAGCTCTGGGGCAAGGGCGGGAGCCACCTACAACTGCCCTGAGCTTGTTTCCTCCAGCACCTTTGGGCTGGCCGGGCCCCTTTCAGTCTAACCCACAGGCTTGGCCTCTCCTCCATATGGACGTGGCTCAAGCACTTAAAGAAAACCAGTCTGAGGGGTTCCCTTGGCCCCCACGCCTTCTTCCCCACCCTTGTGGACCTCTCCACCTCCTCTGCTGGAGTTCCCTCCCCATTTCTCCATCGCCGGGATGCCTTCCTATGCCTGTTCCCACGTCTTGGCCGGCGTCGGGCTCCCCAGGACCCCCGGAGCTGCGTTTCACAAGGTAACAGGCCAAGAGGCACGGGCGGGGAGCAGAGCTGCTGAGGGTGCAGCCTCCCAGAGGTCAGTCCCCTTCTCGGTCGGGATCCCGCCCCGGCCCCAGCCCTAGTCCACCGCAGACCCCTCGCACCTCCGCCTCCCCAAGTTCTAACACCCAAGGCCCGCCTCCCCCCACCCCCCCCATCTTGGGCTGAAGCCGGAAGCGACCTCTGCGCGCGCTGCCCCGCCTCTTCCGGGGCCTCTCTAGGCCGGAGAGCAGGATTTCGGTGGCCACCAGCGACCCGGAGCGGCTTCGCGGGGCAACAGCGCCTCCTGGTGGGCCTGCGGCGCAGCGCGGGGGCAGAGGCCTGCCCAGCCTCTCACCTTACCGTCCGCTCCCGCGGCCACCTCTTCCCTCGCGGTCACCCCCACCTGGCCTGGCCTCCCGCCTAGTTCGCCTGCCTCCGCCGATCTGCCTCTGGGAGGCTAGAGAGGCCGTCCCTGCACAGGGCAGCAGCCTTTCGGCGTCCTCTTGCTCGGAGCTCCCCGGGACGCCCCACCTCCCCCTCGCTGCTCCTACCCTAGGCTTCCAGGCCCTCCTCCAGCCTATCCCCCCTCGGCCCATCCTCAGACCGTCCCATGACACCTGCCTTTTTGCTTCTTCTGGTCCTAGCATCTTCGCACCCTCTGTTCCAGGACGCTCTCTCCCCTCCATCTCCTAAAATTCACAGCATTGATTAGACGCTGATTTGGGTGATTATTCCTGGTGGGCACTTCCACTGCTTCCTGAAGGTCAGGTGGCTCCGTGCCCATCGCCTGCGCCCAGCCCAGGGCCGGGTGCGCCGTGGGGGCTCTGGGTACCTGGCTGAGTTTGACTCCAAAGGCGTGGGCAGGATAAGAAGAGGAGCTGGTAATACTCGGAAAGGCGCTGAGAACGCTTGGTCAAGGTTGGGTCTGGCAGTCCGGCCCTTTTCTCCGTTCTGGGATCCCCTCCAAGGTCAGGGAGCCCGCAGAGGGCCCGAGTTTGGCTCTATGAGGACCCCTCCAAGTGTGGGGCTGGCAGCTCCTCACTCGCCTGCCCAGGATACCGGGTGCGGGGGCCCCATCCTCCCTGCGACCTCTCTTCTTCAATCCCGCCCCGAGCTTTCCTGCCTTCCTTCGTCCCCTGCGCCAGCCAGGAAGCCTCCCTGGACTGCCTTGGATCCTCAGGACCAGGCTGCACAGCCCAGAGCTGACCAGCCTAGCTAGCGAGCAGCCACGCCCGACCTGTCGGATGGGTCCTGACGAGCCGAGACTTTGGCCGCTGGCCGCCAGGGGGCGGCACAGGCAGCCTTCTAAAGTCTGTCTCATTCTGTCCAAGTCCCACTGTGACTCGCAGGGCAGGTTAGCAGCCTTGTGTGGTTTCGAAAGCAGTTTTCTTCTTTCAGATTTCCCCCCAGGGATACTCTTTTTTTATTTTTAAAAAAGGTTTTTGAATTTATTTTTATTTTCAGAGAGAGGGGGAGGAAGGGAGGAAGAGATGGAGAGAAATAGCAATGTGTGGTTGCCTCTTGCTCACCTCCCACCTGGACCTGCCTGCAACCCAGGCATGTGCCCTGAGTGGGAATGGAACCAGCCACCCTTTGGTTCGCAGACTGGTGTGCAATCCACTGAGCCACACCAGCCAGGATGGGATACTCTTTTTTTTAAGTAATTGAATTGATTGATTTTTTAAAAAAGATTTTATTTATTTATTCATTTATTTATTTATAGAGAGAGGGGAAGGGAGAGAGAATGAGGGAAAGAAACCTCAGTCGCCTGCCTCTTGCAAGGCCCCTACCAGGGACCTGGCCCCCAACCCAGGCATGTGTCCTGATGGGGAATGGAATCCAACCCCCTGAGCCACACCCGTCAGGGGTGAATTGATTTTTCGGAAAGAGAGAGGAAGAGAGAAAGACAGAGGGGAACATCAATTTATTGTTCCTTGTATTTATGTATTTATTGATTGATTCTTGTGTGTGTCAGGACGGGGGATCAAACCTGCAACCTTGGCATATGGGACACACTCTCACCAACCGAGCTACCCGGCCAGGGCTCCCAGAGCTACTCTTTATTTCTAAATAACTTCCAGTCAATTATTACTGTTCTAAGTTGTTTGAAAGTTAGTTGCTGGGTGACTTTAAATTGAGGTCAAGGCAGACACCTGAGGATTCCTCTGGGTCCCTCTACATGCTCCTTGATGTCACTGGCTGCGTCTTGGACCCGGATGTCCCTAGCTACCAGCACTTGGCCAGCCTGCGTACTCCCTGATGCCAGCTGTCCAATCACCATCTACTGCCTCCCAGCTCAGTTCCTACACGGCCCTGGCCCAGAAGTCCGTTACCTGCCTCCAACCCACCATCCTACAAGCTTCTTCCAGCCTCTTACCCTCCATAGCTGCTTCTTCCCCGTCTTCTCCAAGGCCTCTGTGGGCCTCGCTCCTCTCACGTCACACACGTTTTCTCCACGTGGCCTTTCCAGCCCCTGCCTCCCTCTCCTCAACCTCTGCAGCTGGGCTTGCCCTCCCTGGTCAAGGTCCTCAGCAGCCCACATGCTGGTCTGTCCTCCGCCCTCACTGCCTGGAGCACCTGACGCTGGCCTGGCTCCCGGTGCCCTCGTTCTCCCGGGTTTCCTCCCATCTCCTGGCTGCTCCTGCTCAGCTCCCTGCTGGTTCCGCCTCATCTCTCCCACCATCTAACAGGAATGTTCCAGGGCTCAGTCCTGACTGCTGCCCTCCTCTGTGTAAACTCACCTCCCCCACCTCATCCAGGCCCTTGGCTTTAAGCACCACCCACCCCCTCTGCCTCCTGAATACGAAACTCCAGCGCTGGCTACTCTACTGAACTCGGGTCACACACGCAGCGGTCAACTCAGCATCTCTGCTTTGATGTCCAGTCAGTGTCTTAGATGTTTCATTGGCAAAACTGACCTCCCTTCCAAGCCTGCTCCTCGCCCTGCCTCCCTCAGGGGATGCAGTGGCAGCTCAGTCCCTAGATGGCCTAGGAGTCACCCTTGATTTGTCTCCGTCCTCCACCTCTTACCCAAGCCATCAGGGAGCCGGGCCGCCTCTACCTGCAGGCCAGCCCCGTGTCCCCTGGACCGCGCCGCCACCCGGGCTGAGCCGCTCGGCGTGTCTGTCTGAACGGCTGCGGCAGCCCCGTGTCAGGCTCACCCTCTGCTCCCCAGCCCCCACCCCGGGTCTGGTCTCAGTGCAGCAGCCAAAAGAATCCATTTGACAGTGAGTCAGTTCCTGCCCCTCCTGTGTTCAGGGCCCTGCAGGGGCTCTTATCTTCCCCAGAGAAAAATCCAAAGTCCTTACCGTTGCTGACAAGGCCCCACAACACCTGCCCCTCTATTGGCCCTCACTTGCCCCTCCTGTCCTCTCCCGCCTCTCCTACCCTCGGCTACAATGACTTCCTGCTGCTGCTCTCTCTGGTCAGGCACATTCTGCCTCAGGGCTTTGCATTGGCTGATGCCGCTGGTTGGGGTGGTTCCCTGCAGGCATCCACACGGCTTCCTCCCTCCGCCAATGTCTGATGCCAATGTCTGATCACAAGTCCCTTTCTCCGGGAGGCCCATCCCAGCTCACCTGCAGGCCCCTGTTCTCCATTGCCCTCCGCGTGTCGTTTTTACTCCCCATGGCAATTACTAAGCATCTTCCAACAACTGATATACCTTACTCATTCTGTTTCACATTTCTGGCCTGAATCCAATCCCCCACCAAGAATGTAAGTTCAAGGAAGGCAGGGTCTTTGCCTTGCGCGTTACTGTGTGCACAGGCGCCAGAGGAGTACCTGGCGTGGAGGGAATCTCACTGCCCATTGCTGGGTGAATGAGTAGCCCCCCTTCAGTTGGTAGGTGAGGTGTCCCTGTGCACACAGGTGAGTGGGGAGTGGGCCGAGAGACCAGGGCCCGGGCCTTCCTGGTCTACATTCACTTACTTTTCTGTTTCAAGCAGTCATAAGAAAAACCGTAAAAAGAAATACAGAAGGCCTTTATGCTGAACTTTCTGGCTGTTCTATCTTGTCAATATTTCAACCAGAGCAAGTGTGTGTTTGTTTTTCTCAGAGAAATTGTTTTATAATTTTTAGATTTTATTTATTTATTTTAGAGAGGGGGGAAGGAGGGAGAAAGGGAGAGAGAGAAACATTGATCGGTTGCCTCTCGTGCGCCCCCAACCAGGAACTTGGCCCACAACCCAGGTATGTGCCCTGACTGGGAATCAGACTGACTTTGACCTTTGGCTTTGCAGGACAGCACTCAACCCACTGAGCCACAGCGGCCAAGGCAGACAACTTTTTTTAATGCAAAAAAGAAGAAAATATGCTTGGGAAATTCTTCAAAACATACAAAAATGCTTACAAAAAAGCTTAACGATGACCAATGGCCCGCAGGCCCATCCTCACGGAGTCCCAGTGTCTGGGACTTCACAGGTAGGAATGAAGGTTACTCATGTTCAAACAGTCATCTGGACACTTGGTTTTTGGATCTAGTGCAGTGGCCACGTCACGCGGCGCCTGCTGCCCGCCGCTCAGGCCGGCAAAGACCTTGCTGGGCAAGCAGACGCGGCCGGCCTCCCGGGTCCAGGGTCCTGCCTCCACCTTGGCTGTGTGTGGCGGACAGGGCAGCTAGTGCCAGCCCGCCGCCCTGCTCTTAGAGGCCCGCTGCCTGCCACTCTGACCTGCAGCCTTCTTTGGGTGGAGGGAGTGTGAGAAAAGGCTCCAGGGTCTGTCTGCTGGAGAGACCCTGCCCTGTGTCGTGCCCACACCCCAGGAGCCCAGAGGCTGGGGAGGAGCTACAGCCTCCTCTTGCAGGGAAGGAACCAGGAGCCCCCGAGGGCAACCCCGCGCACCAGGGCACTCTGGGCTGCCGCCACCTCCAGGCCAGTGTCCAGCTCTTCTCCGGGGTCACGGGGCTCCTGGGTGAGTCCCCAGGCTGGAGTCAGGCGACTGGGACTGATGGGAATCAGACTCAGGAAGCCTCCCTGTGATGGGCTGGCACTGCTGTGGGCCCAGCAGCCACCAGCTTGAGGAAGTTCTTTCTTCAGGGGTTTCCCATGCTGGCAGCCACCTTGCCAGTTCAAACTGGATTTTTCCTGCTGCCCTTTCCTCGGCGGCCCAGCCGGGCACAGGGTCTCTCCTAATGAGGATTTGGTGCCAAGACCTGGGCAGCTCCATCCCGCTGGGTCTCAGCTGGTTCAGGTCTGCCCCAGGCAATGGGCAACTTCCCAGCCTCCCCGGGGGCCAGGGCACTGGGCCTGCCCTGCGTCCTTGCAGCCCTGCCCCGCCCTGGCCTCCCCCGCTCAAAACTCAGGCCCCACATACAGGGACGCACTAACTCACCTTTAGTCACAGCGGGTTTCTCTGTGGCTAAAAAGATCAGCCTGACACAGGGCACAGGGTCCCTGGACTTTTGTTTGCAGACTCAAGGCACTGACAGAGGGTTGACATGGCAGCCGGGGGCGGGGGGCAGGGGCCCTGCTGCGGGCTTCCCAGCCGCCCCCTGCTCAGACCCTCTCTGAAGCTGCTGGGGATGCACCTCACGTCCCTCCTTCCGGAGGCCTCTCTCTGTCCCATTTCCTGGGGCCTCATTAATTCCTCCCCACCTCACCCCGTGAGAAAGCAGGTCTGTGCTGAGCCTGGCCCAGGCCCAGAGCAGGGTCTGAGCACGCCCCTGGCTGGTTTGGGAGGCAAGGGGCGAGTGGGGTAGGGGACTCGCCCTGTCCTCACCCTCATCCCAGGGAAAGAGGCAGGAGAGGCCTCGATCACCGTCCACGTCCCGGCTCTCACCCGCTCTCCCAGAACCCCGGGACCATGGAGATCAAGAATATAAAACACAGTCAGTCTAAAGTATATTTATAAAAGGGGGCTGTCGGCTAGCCTCTTCGCCCTGTCCCAGGCTGGCCCCTGGGCCCCCGGCTGCCAGGGGCAGAGATGCTCTGGGCCCGGGCCTCTGTCTTCTCCTGGCAGGGGACTGTGAGCCAGGGTCCAGGTTTGGGGCACGGGGAGTCCCAGCCTCCCCGGGACTGGTGAAGGGATGTGGCAGGGGCCCCCTTGAGGGTACCCCACCAGCTTCACCCTCAAAAGAACTTGCTAGCTCCAGGCGGAGGGATAGGGGGTCTTCTCCCAGTGGTGGGGATGGGAGAACCGGGAAACAGCATCCAAGCACCTGAGCCCACGGGCCTGCAAGGGGCCTAGGGAACAGCAGGAGGGAAGGTGAGGGGGTCGAGGGGGGCGGGACCTCAGGGCCCACCGTGGCCCAACAGCGGGGTGGAGGGTGGCTGCCAGCCTGGGGTTCCAGCTCTACATGTCCCCCGCCGCGGGGAGAGCTCAGTGTATGCCTCTGTGTGAGGAGGGAAAGGGGCTTGGGTGAGATCTGAGGCAACGGTGCGGGGGGTGCGCCCCACCCTGCTCCCAGCTCAGGAAGGCCCTGCAGACCAGGGGCCCAGCAGGGAAGTGGCCCAAGGGCCTTGGTCCTGGCTCTGTTAAAAAACAAAACAAAACAAAAGAACAAAAAACCTTCCACAGAGAGGCCCTGGGGCAGGGCCACATGCCCTAGTGTTAGCCATGTCTCTCTCCTCCCCTGACCGGCCGCTGGGTGCCACCCAGGGCTGAAGAGTCTGGGCAGGGGCGCCAGGATGAGTGGACAGAACAGGACGGGCTGTCCTAGTGGTTTCCTCCGTGCCGCTTGGTCCCCGAGACCCAGTCAATGATGATGAAGCTCAAGCTCATGGTCATCATCAAGAAGCCAAGTGCAGCGAAGCAAAGGGCCTGTGGGGGCAGAAGTCATGGTCAGGACTGAGGCTGGGGCAGCTCCCACGCTTCGCACCGGCCCGCCGACCTCCAGGCCCCTCGCACCAGGATTTTGGGTGTGGATCTTGCAGGCTCCTTCTCGGTGGGCATGATGCGGAAGTAGAAGATGGCAGGGAAGATGAAGATGAGGCATGGGGCGGATGTGGCGCCTGTGGGGAAAACAGGGCGTGGCCACCAAGGGCTCATGGGCACCTATTAGCTAAGGGTTGGGGGGGACCCAACAAGATCAGACAGTCGTTGGGCGGGGAGAGTCTCCTCTTGAGACTTCACTCGAAAGCTCGTTCTCTGCCCACCGGCGTGAGAGGCGAGGGTGGTTGCTGTCAGAAAAACCTGTCAGCGAACGAAGTTCGCAAAGAGGAAAGGCGAGGTGGAGATAGAGATGGAGACTTGAGGCTATTGGGCTCCAGGATATAGCTATTCCTGAAGGCTTTTCTATTGCTTGAGCCAATACATTCCTTTCTGCCTGATGCATTTTGAGCTGGCTTATGGACATATGCAACCAAGAGTCCTGGCTATGGTTTTCATGATACTTAGCCCAAGTCTCTGTGTCGGTCCCTGCAGAGTTGGGCGAGGGAGTCAGTCTCCCGAGTCGGGTGACCCCAAAGGTGTCTGAGACAATGGACAGAGCTGGTTTGGGACAATGGACAGAGCAGCTCTCCCATAGTCCCGTGATCCTGGGGCTGAATCAAGGCTCCCCGCTCACCATCTGTGAGGTGCTGCTACCCCCCTTAATCGCTCTGAACTTCAGTTTTCTCACATGCAAAATGGACACAAGACCCTCCTTTGTGGAGGCCCTTGCCGCCCCGGCTCCACCCCGTGTCCCAGCGGGGGGACCTGACACACTGGTTCTGAGCCCGCGAAGGTGATTAGAAGAGCCTTCAGGACAAAATCTCAGGTGGGAGGCCATGCTGTGCCGCACGAGGTCAGAGGCCAACTCTTAAACGTAGGGCATGAGCTCAGGAATCTGCTAGGATTTGCAGATGAGTTCTCTGGGGAGATACCCAGCAGGGCCAGATTCTCACCGATGACCCCGAAGATGCCCAGGATGTTGGGGGCAAAGATGACCAGCAGGTTGATACAGGAGAGCAGGCCAGTGGCAATGAGCGTGTGCCGCAGCCAGCTGAACTCCCGGTTTGGAAACAACATCTGCTGGATGGCGCGCCGCACCTGGGGGGCAGGGAGTCATCAGCCGGTCACGCCACCCCCATCGGTCCCACCTGTATTGGTCCAGCCACCTCGCTGCCTTCCCGTGGGCTCACCGGAAACAGAACGATGGGCACCGTGAGCGTGACCGCCATCAGCACGGCCACGCGCACACACAGGATCAGCACGTCAAACGAGTCCACCTTGCTGTAGGTGTGCAGCAGCTCCGACTCCACGCCATCTGTGGCGAGCAGGGAGGCGGTCAGCAGGCGGCCCAGGGGGGGGTTTGGGCCCGGGGCCCTGGTCCACCCTGACACTGCGGGGAGTGGCGAGCGCCGTGCCCCCCAGCCTGGCTCCTGCCTCCGCCCCGGGGGCAGCCGTACCGTAGAAGGTGAGGTAGCCGAAGAGGGCGGCCAGGAAGTACATGATGTACATGACGGCGATGGACAGGTTGGAGATGTGTTGCATCTTCCTCTTGGAGGGACTATGGGGGGCAGGGGAGGGGCTTGGTGCCGAGCTGGGCTGCACTGGGAGACCCCCATGGGTCCTGGAGTCTGTCTGGCGTCACACCCTCACCATGTGACAGCAAGGAAGCCTCCTCCTTGCCACCAGTCGCCACCCAGAGCAGCCAAAGGGATCTTGGATAAGATGACTTGGCCCCTGTCACTCCCCGCTTGCAGGGCCATGTCCACCCACCCCTCCCCCATGACCTCAGGCAGCACCGCCCCTCTCCCTGCTGGGAACCTACTCCTTGAGCTCTGTGTAGATGGGCAGCACCTCGGGGTGGCAGACGAAGGCGAAGGCCATGATGGGGATGGTGTACGCCGTCTGGGGGGACACGGGGACTGTGTCAGGGCAGTCCCCACACTGTCCCTGGGCCCTGCCCCAACCCTGGGCCTGTCAGACCTGTATGTTGAGAGTGAAGTAGCTCGGGGTGCACACGGCTGGGGTGCCGGTCTTCCCCAGGAGCGCCGTCTCCTCCCTGCTGAACTGCATGAGGCTGGAGTTGCTTGTGATGTTGGCAAAGTGGGAGGGGAGTGGGCAGGGCACCTGGAACTTTTTGTAGATGACCTGGTGGGGGGTGGGCATGAGAGTGTCAGGGCAAGGCTGCGGGGAAGTCACTCTGAAGCCACCTGGAGATCAGGGCTGGAAGAGCTGCCTTCCAACAGAGGAGCCCCGCCCCGTCCCTTGCTGGACCAGCACCAGGGATGACTCACCGCGATCAGGAAGAACACCATGCAGCTGAGAGAGAAGCCGCTGGAGTAGCCCAGGTAGCCTGCACAGTCGGGGGAGGGGCGGCGGTGAGGCGGGTCCCCTCGGATACGTCCTTCCAACACGCCCTTCCCAGGCCCTGGCGCTGCCACACTCACCGAGCTGCCGCATCAGCGCCAGGGGAAGAATGACAGTGACAGTGACCAGGATCACAAGGTAGTTCCCGTTCACGTACCAGTCCCTGCCGGGCGGGAGCGGGGAGCCAAGGTCAGAGCCCACGCTGCCCCGGGTCGGGCCACAGGCCCCCATCCCCCGTCAGGGTCACCGGTGATGCCACCGGGTGGCCTCCAGGGAACACCGGTCCGCAGCTCAGAGTCTCCGTGCCCATCTGCAAAGTGGGCAGGCTCTCGGCGCCCTCCCGGGTGAGGCCCGGGCTTGGTGGCCCTCTGACTGGAGCCTCTGCTGTGTTTTTCTCGGGGCGCACAGGTCCAGCCTCCTCAGGGAGGGACCCCAAGGGGCCAGGCAGGTGGGTGGGATGAAAGGGCCTGGCCCTGGGGGTGGGGCACTTTCCATGGGGGGCTCAGGGACTTGCCAAGGACCTGTGCCCCTGCGGTCCCTCCTGGCGTCTGCATCTTGCATCTCCCGCTGCTCCACCCTCCAGAGGACAGGGGTTGCAGGGAACGAGGAAAGGAGTAAAGGAACCAGCTACCCTTCAGGGCAGGCCCGAAGGCCAGCTCCTTGGGAAAGACCCTGAGGGAGGCGGTTCCTGGCTGTTTCTCCCCTCCCAGCCGGCTCTCAGCCTCCAGCCCCTCTGCTTGCCTGGGCTGTGTTGCCAAGGGTGGGGCCCGTCTCCTCTGTCCCCACTCACAAACGTGGCCGGTGCCATCAGCACTGCCTAAACTAATGATGGGCAACTGGGACACCATGGGCTTAATTTCTTGGTGGAGGGGAGGGGCTGATGCCCAGGCCACAGTCAGGACTAGCAGGCGCTCAGACCTAAGCCCCTGGCAGGCGCTCAGGCCCTCCCTGCTCACAGGCCAGGCGGGGCTGCCCCTCACCCCGGCCCACGTGGCCCTCCTGGGGGTGCTCCATAAATGGGGGCGGACTGGAGGTTGGTCCCACTGGCAGCTCTCTGCCCCTCTAGTAGCCACTTGTAGGGCCTGCCTCATCTCTCCCACCAGCCCCACCGGGCTCCCAGGGCCAGGGGTGGACGTGGAGGGTGGACGGGGGCTCCTACCCTCACCCGGCCCCGCCCCACCCCAGGCTCACGAAGTTTGCTCCTCCAGGTTCAGGAAGGTCTGTATGACAAGGGGCAGCTCAGACTTGATGATGTACAGGTAGCTGGACATGGCTGGAGGGAGAGAGAGGCGGTGGGCGCCGGGGTCAGTGGAACCAGCGGCTGTCCCTCAGACGGCACCCCTCACCCCCGTCTGCCTGCGTGGGCCACCAGCCGCACCTCCGATGTTCTGCAAGGTGATGGCCAGGGCGGCCGCCAGCTTTCCCGGAGTCCCAAAGGCACGGTAGCCCAGCTGCTCGTAGGCACGGATTCCTGCGGGCACAGGGCGTCAGGACGGCCGGGGGGGCCTCCCAGCCTGCCCCTCCCTTGCCGCCGGCCGTCCGAGGCTCACCCACGATCCCGGAGGACTTGAGCAGCAGATGGATGGAGTAGCTGGAGAGCAAGGCTACGGCTGTCAACAGGAACCTGGGGAAGACGGACAAGGGAAGGCTGCTGGGCTCCCCCGTCGGGCTGGCAGGAGGTGATGAGCTCGGGGAGGCCCGGGGGCGCGGGGTGGGTAGCCAGGTGTCTGGCAGGTGTGGGTATGCGCTTGGCAGGCCCAGGGCTGGTGCACGCCAGCCAGTTTGACCCGGAAGAGGCCCTGCAAGCCCATTTCTCCTTGAGTTCTTGGAATAAACATGTTTTCCACTTGGCTGTGAGGCAGAGCTCCCAGGTGAGGACACGTTGCCCATACAGGCCTGGCCACGGGGCTGCATCCATCACGTGTACACATAAAAGGACAGGCGGGTCTGTTAGCCTGGCCCCGTGCTGCCACCTCAGTGGCTTACTGGGAAGTGAGGTATATTTGTATTGCTGTGGCTGGTTTGTTCAGCCGTGGGTTGGGCTGAGTGAAGGTGCCTACCCACTGCCACCAAGGCCTTAGGACAGGAAGCTGGTGGGTCTTGGGAGGTCATGGGCAGTGGCTGTCTGTAGATGGGGTGCAGGTGGCACTCACAGGAAAAGGATGATGCCGGTGTTGGCCATGGCGTAGGCCAGCCCCAGGATGCCGCTGCCCATGATGGCGTTGCTGAGGTTGAACACCGACATCCCGAAAGACGTCTTCCCCTCGAACTGCAGGCGCCAGGTGGATAGGGGGGCAGTCAGCAGGCAGGGCGGTCATCTCCGCCTTCCCTCCCCATCCCCCAGCCTCCCAGTGCTGCCCGAGAACGCCTCATTCCTTCGTCCCTGCCCCCAGCGGCACCCGAGCCCCCTCCGCTGCCCCGCTCACGTCGGTGAAGTGTGGTTCCTTGCTGGGGCTTTTCTGTAGGAAGCCCTCGCCCTCCGCACAGCTCCGTCGGGGGCCCTCGACCCTGCAGGCACAGGCCAGGGCAGGCAGCTCAGCTCTGGCCCCTTGCCCTGCGCCCTGCCCTGCCCTGCGCCCTGGCTGGGCCCCCGCCCTGCTCACCTCTCATCTCCTGCTGTGGGGGTGCTGACCGGGCGTAGTCCTTCTGAGTGTTTGCCATTGGGCACCAGATCCACCAACTCCGTCTGCAGAGGCGTCTCCATGCTCAGGGGACACCACGGGAGCCTGGCTCTCACCCGACACGCTCAGGAGTCTGCGGAGCAGGCGGCCCGTCAGGTCATCCCTGCTCCTTGCACCCGGGCCCAGCCTCCCTAAGGCCGTCTCGGCCGCAGGCACGTTGTGCAGAGGGTCACTCAGGACACACGTGCACAGGCCGCTGTGCCTGGGCCTCCCTGGGACGCCCTGAGGGGCACCTCCGCCAGCAGGTAGTGCTCCCCCCACACACACCCCGACACACACGCACCAGCCCAGGCAAGGCCTCCAGGCCTCAGTTTCCCCATCTGCGCAGCAAGGGTCAGCTGTGTGACCTCAGTTCAGAGCCCAGCGGCCGCAGGACCCTGGGATGCTGAGTCCCAGGCCCGTAGACCCCACCCTCGGGCGAGCCCTGGACTGACTCCCCCTCCCTGGGGCTAATGCTAGGGGATGGTTTCCTGTGCTGGCCCCACGTGCCAGGGGCCTCCTAGCCAACCTAGAATGGCACGGCCCGACGGCGGGAGGCCTCGGGAGCGGGTGAGCGCTGCGGGCCCTGTTCCCAGCTGCCCGGCGGGCACTGCTGGCAGTCAGAACAAAGGGCCCTCTGTGGGCTGAGGGCTGGCGCCGGGGACGGCAGGCGCAGAGGCTGCCCCCCCACCCCCGGAGCCAGGAGGCCTGAGGCAGTGCTGGGTGGCTGGACACCTGGGCCCTGCCCGCCTGGCTGCAAAGGGCCCTCAGGGGGCCTTCCAGGAAATGGGTGCCCCGCGGCCCAGTTCTCTGGGCCACACAGGCCTCGCCCTCCACGAAGCCCTGGCCCGACGGCCATGTTTTCCTTCAAGCCTCTCCTTCTCTGCTAGGGGACCTGCCACCCTTAGGCACCCATCCCCCAGCAGCCTTGGAGCAGACTCTCCACTTCCCGGAGCCGCAGGCCAGGAGCTCAGCACCTTGGCCAGCTGTGGAGGGGCCTGGACCATGAGGTCACTCCCCCTTTCCTGCTCTCCGGGCGTGGCTCTGCTGGGTCCCTCAGGAGCCGGCTCCTTGGCTCTCCACCCCCCAACCCTGTCACCGCCCAGGCGACTTGCTGGCCTTCAGGGCCCCGGGGCTGGGAGCCACCCGCCCGATGTCCAGAAGGTACCTGGGCAGAGAGCCCCCAGGATCTATAAGGATGCTCTGAAGACCAGTTGAGCCAGCAGGAGAGCTGAGGCCAGAGTGGTGACCAGGGAGGGGACACGCTGCCAAGCAGGTCAGCCAGAGCCTAGTCTTGACGCCATGGCACCCCCCCGCTTGGGACCCTGATCCTGTCCTGAATCTTCTATCCCCACTCCAGACCCTGAGGGTCTTGTGCCTGCTCCGGAACCTGGAACTCCAGGGGACCGCAAACTTAGCACTTGGGAGATGGGTGGGTGGGGGAGGCTAGCCTCGGGCCTCGGGCCCCGGGCCCCAGTGTCCTGGGGACAGCAGCCACACAGAACTGGCCAGAGAACCACCTCCCTTCGCTCCAGGCCGGAGCTCAGACCCCAGGCATGTTGGTTGTGGGGCCCCCTCACCTGGCACCCTTGGACCCCTCAACCTGCCTCTCCCTCCTCTGACGCTGACGTCTGAGCCCTTCCCTCCTCCAGCCCTGCCCTCTCTGAACCATGACAAGGGCACATCTCTTTCCTGGAGCAGAGTCCCCAAGGTCAGCCTGTCCTCGTGCCTCTGCCCCACCATCATCACCCCTCAAAGGATCCCAGCTGGGTGTGGAGGTGGCCGCACTTGGCCTCCTGAGTCACTCCGGAGTGCCCCCTGGCTCTCAGCTGGGGTGGCCCTTGCTGGGCCTCCCGCCCTGGGCAGGCTAGGGCAGGCCCTCCGAGTGTGCTGAGTCGGCAGCCTAGACAAAGCGCCCTTCTCTGCCTTAATATCCTTCCCTAGCAGCGGGGCACGGCCGCCAGGGAGACCACAGTCCATGGCATGGTCAAGGCCAAGGTGCTGGGTCCTGGCTCCAGGTTCCCCACCCCCACCCCCAGCAGGACCTGCACTTAGACCTTTAGGGCCTGTCTCTTACTCACAACCAGCCATTGCTGGTTCTCAGGCTGGACTGAGATCCCAGAAAGGACTGCAATACCCTTCCTCAACTGACTCTCAGTCTGGAAGTGGCAAAATCCCTAAGCACATCCCTCACCCTATGGCTCCTGCTGCAACTGAGTGTGAGCCACATAGTGCTGGGACTCCAAAAAGGGGAGAGCGAGGCATCAAGGAAGGCTTCCTGGAGGAGGAGGTGATGGAGTCAATTCTGAAATTCCAGGGCGAGTCCTCAGGGTGCGGAAACAGGAGAGAGGGACTCAAGCAGGGGGCGCAGCAGGGGCAAAGGCCCTGCGGTGTGGTGTGGGGCAGGTTGTGAGGGGGAAAGGAGGGTTCCGCGGCCACAGACAAGCCTGCCACAGCCTGGAAGGCCGGGTCCGGGAGTCCGTACTTCATTCCAGAGCAGGGCTAAGGGTGGGGGCCAGGGTGATTAGCACTGGCCTGGCACGCGGACCCCTGGCTGTTCCCTGAGACCGGCAGCCCATTTTTGACTCGGCTGTCCCCCGCCTCGGGCCTGCCACCTCCCGGGCTTCTTTCCATCGGGGAGTCAGCGCGGACTCAGGGGTGACTTCAGCCCAAGGACGGCTGCCGGCAGTCCCTGACCCACGGTGGGGAAAAACCAGGGTGAACACTCACAGTCCAAGGTAGACCCAGCCCTGCCTCACCATGTGACCGTGGACAGGGTGTTCCTCACTCAGGACCTCAGTGTCCACATGTCCCCCAGGGTCCTGTGAGGTTTGGCCAAAGCAGGGGACAGAGTGAGGAGCCTCTCAAAGACCTTTGTCCCCAGAACAGGCCACGGGCTCTCAGAGTCAGGCTGGGGGTGAGGAGACAGATGGCTGTGACCTTGAGTGGGTCATCAGAATGGGATCTGTCATGGGTGCAGCGTGGGCTCAGGCAGTAAATCGATGGCCCGGGCCACTGTCCCAGGACCTGTTTGCTCTGCTGGGAGATAAGGGCCAAGAGGGGACAGAAGTCACAGGGATAGTGTGCAGCAGGTAACGCCCGCCCTCGCATGTCACGGGGTGCGAATTCGTCAGGCACACCTCGGCCGGTGTTGAGTTTGGCTAATTAAAGATTTCAAGTCCCAGGAATCCAGGCCACTGTGTGGGCCGGCTGCTGTGGGAAGCACGCCTCTCGGCGTTTCTCCCCAAGGCGCACGGACGCAAGTGGCCCTGCAGCAGCAAGCTGGCTATGGGGGCAGCCCCCTGTCCTTCCCTCGGCCCCGCGGCCACAGCCTCGGTGGAGCCACAGGCCCCTCGGAGCCTGCTGCCAGGGCCCCAGGCTGCCCGCGTGAGGGCAGCCCGGGCCTGAGGAGAAGCCGCTGGCCTGGCCCGAGGGTCCATTGTGGCTGTCGGCGGCGGCTCGGGCATGAGGGTTGCCCCAGCTCCAGCTCCCCCATCCTTACCGCTCCCTCCCCGGCTGAGAAAAGGTGCCCCCTCCCCTGCACCGCCCTGCCCACCTGCACCTCCGGGCTTCAGAGGGAGGACGCCCTCCTAAGACAACCTATCAGTCAGTAGGGAAACTGGGTTCAACGGACACGTCTGAATCACATGTTTTCAAGGCACAGCCACCGGATGGGTGGGGAACGGATTGCTGAGGTCGGGGGTCTGGAAATGGGGTGGGCGGGAGGGCGTTCGGAAGAGGGGAAGGTGCTAAAACACACCCTGCGCCTCCCCCCCACCCCCACCTACGACTCCGGATTCTGAGCCCAGCAGACCCAGTCCTCCCTCCACTCCTCCCTCGTTGTCAACAACACTGGGTAAGTGGCTAGCGTGTGGCCAAAGCCCGGCCGGTGGCAGGCAGGAGGGACACACGCAGGGACAGGCAGGTGGCCCAGAGCACTGCCGTATTAGGCACACCAATCACCTCGTCCCCTAGCTCCCTGGCCGTAGGGCCTGCCTGGGGCCTGGGCTTCTGCGTCTGGGCACCTGGAAGGTGGGGATGGAAGGTGGACTTCCCTGCGACAGGGCACTTTTCTAGACTTCCAACAGATGCTTAGAGTGGGGCCTAGCCCCAGACACCTAGGCCTCCCCTCCCCGCCGGCCCTGGCCCCTGCTTGCTCGGGCTGACCCCAGCCAAGGCTGCAGCTGGAACTTCTTGGCTCAAGACTGGACCAGGGCCAGCAGTATCCCCCTCCCCCTGTTGCCAGCCTGCTGAGAGGGACGTGCAGCCTGAGGCCCAGCTGAGGCAAAGGACAGGACATCACATGCCTGTGGCCCCCCAGGAGCAGGGGAGACCCCGAGCCAGCCAGCCCATCCTCCTCCCTGCTGACCCGGAATCCCCTGGAGGCGGCCAAATATTTGGACAGCCGGACTTCTGGCCCCAAAGAAAGCTGGAACAGGGGCCTGGGGCAGCTCAGGACTCATTGGAGACCCCGATGGGGGGGCTAAAGGCAAGGTCAGCTTGGAGGAGAGGCTCCATCTAACGTCAGGAAGAAGCAGAGAGAGGCAGAGGGAGGGAGGGAGAGACAGGGAGAGAAAACACACATCTCCTATGTGTCCATGCATACTGATCCGGACAGAGAGGCACAGGGAGTCTGCGAAATGCAAAGGGGTAGAGAGGGCCACAAAGAGAGAAAAGTACACAGAGAGACCTGGACAGACACTCGGACAGGGAGAGAGACAGACAACCAGAGAAAGCCAACCAGTCAGAGACAGCCAGATGGAGAAAGGAGCAGATGAGATGGCAAGAGATGGCGCGGGACAGCCAATGAAAGGCAGAGCCCCGGCAGGAGCAGGAGGGGAGAGGAAGCCAGACGCCTAGGTGAGGGGCAGCGGACACAGGGTGCCCTGCAGGGGTGGCAGGCAGAGCCCTGGAGGGCCCCGCAGGAGGCTGCCACAGCACTTCTAGGTTCCCACGAGGGCCGCCTATGTCCCCGGGAGCCAGGGGCAGGGACATCCGGGGGTGGGGGCTCTGAGCCCAGCAGGGCCAGGAGGCCGGGCCCAGCTAGAAAGAACCCCCTAGTCTAGCACCTGTGGCTTGTCTCCCCACACAATGGAAAAGATATACGGAGATGACGGCCGGTGGGAGTGACTCTATCCTCAAGGGCCACGCACGTGTGTAGACGTGCCAGCGGAGAGGCTGTGTACAGGACGTGGCCCGCAGAGCGGAAATTCAAAACCAAGCCACCCCAAGCTGCTAGCCGGAAAGCCCCTCCTGCCCCAGCAGCTGGTCCTTCCCTTTGGTCCCTAGAAGCCCTGCCTGGCCTTCAGGAGCACCCCACCCAACCTGCGTTTGTCTTCTCACCCGGAGTCAAAGGCCAGCCCTCCACCCACCAGACTGAGTGTGCACAGGGCACATAGTAGGTACTCGGTGAGTGCTGGCACACGGATGCGATGGGTTCAAGGCCCTTGGCGAGCCCCCAGCCCATCTCACTGGCCCCACGTGGCACCTGGCCCCCCGCCACGGCTGTACTGGGCATCCTCCCGTGGGACCCCTATTCCACTGCAGCATCGGCTGTGCACACACGTGCCCAACTGCCCCCAAACATGTTTTCCCCCAGACTGAGGGCCTGTTCCCTCACCCAGCCCAGACTCTCAGGGTGCACTCAGTCCAGCTCAGAAGCCGTTCTGACTCCAGCCAGAGACCAAGAGCCCTCTCGCGTGGCCTGCTTCTCTCAGTTTCTCCGTTTCCCCGGGACTCCGTGCCTGCTTGCTAGGGGCCGTGGGCGCCAGGGCAGGGGTAACTGCATCTCATGGTCTGGTCACCTGGAGCCCTGGGCTGGGTGTTTCGGGTTTTTTTCCACCTGCCTTTGGGCTAAAAGAACCAGGACTGAACAAAGGGGTGGCTTGAGAAGCCACTGAGGACACGGGCTCCATGAGTCCAGGCAGAGTGAAGTTCTGAGACATGTACTCCCACCTCCTCCCTGAGATGTAGTCCCCTGCCCCCAATGCCAAAGAGTCAGAGATTCTTATTCCTGCTCCAGGTCATTCCAGTCCTCTTGGATATGCGTCAGACCTGACCTCATCCGCCCTGATTCCAACCCCCTTTGGTGCTTCCTACAGGAAGCCTTCCATGGTTGTGCAGAATAAAATGCAACTGCCCTCAGAACGCCTCCTGTGCTCCAGACGGAGAACCTGTGAGGGATGTGCTTCCTTTCCAGAAGGAAATGAGCCCCCATGTCCCTGCCAGAGAGGGCCCTGAAGAGGAGGTAGTAGGTCCAAAGGCCTCTTCTAGGGGCTGCACAGTGGCCCTAGGCGACCGGGGAAGAAAGGCCGGGACTGGCAGGCTGAAGGAATGACGGGCCTTTGACTTAGGCGCCCTCAGACCTGTCCCAGAGCCTAAACCTGGTCTTAGGGTTCAGGTGACTCTGGGGGAGAGACGGTGATCCCCATAGGCTCCGCCCCCGGCCCCCCTCCCTGGGTGTAAACAAACGCACGCATTTGGTGTGGCCAATGGAAGGGACCAATGAGGCGGGGCGGGCTCCTGCAAACTGAAGTCCAGGTCTTTTCCCTCGGCTGCCGTTATGCAGTGCCTCCTGGCACAGCCACACGCGAGCACCTGGCGGCGGGGAGCGCGCATGGAACCGCGCCCTCAGCCTCCGGAGCCACACGTGCCCGGTACCCACCGTGCCCGCTGGCCCGGCTGCAAATAGCACGGGCTCTAGGACCAACATGTGCCCCGCGGCCCCTCAGGCAGCCTGGCCCGGTCTGCCCTCAAACTTCTGCCCGATGCAGCCGGGATAAATATACCCGGACTCCTCGCACGCCAACCCGGCCGACTTGCCTGCCTGGTGCCCGTCGGAGCGGCGCTCCAGGGCCTGCTCCCGGGCCCTCTTAGGCTCCCCTCCGGGGCCCTCTCCAGCCCGTCCCCGCAGGCTGAGGCTCAGGAAGCCCATCGGGTGCCACTGACCTCCCTCCGTCCCACCCGGCCCTGCCAAAAGGCCCCGGGGCGACAGGGTGCCTCTCCCAGGACACCTGCTCGAGCTCGGAGCTGAGTCTGACTGGCGGGTCCCTGGACCTGCGTCCAGAGCGCCCGGGCTCCGGTTCTCGGAGGCCGGGGCAGGCCAGGGAGCTACCCAGGGCCGGGCTGCGGACGAGAGGGTGGACGGAGGGCTGGGCCTGCCCGGTGCCCCTGGGCGGGGGTCGGTGCCCCTAGCGGTACCTGGTCTCACGGGTGGGGACGCGCGGTGCTCAGCTCTGGCTGGCGCTGACCTCTCTGCTCCCGGCCGAGCGCAGCGCCGGGGGATGAAGGGCGCCCGGCCCCGCCCCCGGCCCGCCCCCCGCCCTCCAGTCCCCCGCGGCCGGCGGGAGGAGGGGCTGGTCTGGGGCGAGGCGGGGGCCCGGCCCATGGAGCAAAGGGGCAGCCGGGGCGCAAAGCAGCCCCTGGACAGAGAGCGGCTGCCCCGAGAGGGCTCCGCCGAGTCCTATGGGGGGAGTGCTTCAGTCCCAAGCAGACGTCCCCCGTAACCCCTGAAATACTCTGCTGCCCTCGCCCCTCAGGCCAGAACGGCGCTTCAGCCAAGCCGAGTGGGACCGGGGCGAAGCTTAACCTCAGTGAAGGGTGCTTGAGTCGGGGACTCTCAGACATCACTCAGGCTCCAGAACGTCTTTCTGCCTGTCTCGCCCTTCCCAGGCAGAGGTGGGGGAGGGCGAGGAGGGGGCCCCTGCGCCAACTCTGCCTTCACCCCAGACATTCAGAAGTGACCGAGGCTGGGACAGATGGGGCAGGGGCTGGGAGGTCAGGAGGGAGCCAAGCGTGGCTTGCACTGAGGCTTGCCGGGCTTCTGCCCAGCCAGGCTCCCCATTTCTTTATTTCCAAGGAGTAGGGGACAGCTGTCAGTCTGTCCACGGTAAGCAGGGCCTGCCTGAGACTTGGTGCCTTGCTTGGGGCAAGGGGTTTTGGGGTGGCCCTCTTCTCCACTGGGGGCTCCCATGCCAGCCCTGCCTGCTTTCCCACCCATGACTTTGATGCCCAGAAGTGGGTGGTGGGTGTTAAGGCCCCCAGGCCCAGCCAGCAGGGAGCTGGGGGAGGCCTTGAACTTGGGGGCGAGCCAGGCTGGGGGGGCAGATTCCCAGAACATCTGTGTCCTTGCTTCTCGGCCACTGGCTCTGATCCGCTTAATCCCGTGGCCTCTGCTGTTCCTGGCCAAGCTGGGTGCCCCCCTCCCCGAGGCTGGGGGAATGCCCCCGGAGGACAAGCCTCACCCCTCCTTACCCCCCACGGCCCTGGGCTAGGAGTCAGGACTCTGGGACTCTCTTCCTACGGACACATGACATCACCGCAGTCAAGCTTTTGGTACCTGAGTTTGTGTCACAGGAAATGGCTCTGTGCTGTCCCATGGCCCAAGGGGTATAGGTGAGGGGGGAGCTGTGAGTCAAGGGCAGGGGGCTTCGCTGGGAGTGCCAGAGGCCTGGAAGAACTAAAGACAAAGGCACTAGGATGGTCCACTCCCTGAAAACCTCAAACCGCCCAAGCTCTCCCCGTGCCGATGGCTGGAAAATGGAAGGGACTGGCTTTCCCTCCTGACCTGGGGCTGGTGCAATCCCCAGATCAGAGCTTCCCTTGGTCATGAGGGACCACAAGACTCTCAAAGGGGCTTGGGGCCTGCCCATGGTGGGGGGGGCGGCGGTCAGATCGTAGAGGCGCTGGCCAGGGTCTCAGGCCCACCCCTCCCACCTATAGGCACCCTGGGTGCTCACAGAAGCCATTTTGCAAAGGGCTGGGCGATTCCATTGGCACTTCATGAGGGGTCAGGCCTGGCTTCAAGGTCACACAGTATGTGGGTGTTGAGGTCCTCAGTCCAGAATGGCTGGGCTGGGCTGCTGTGGGAGGCCTGGTGGCGGCACGATGTGGGGTCCGTGGGCCAGGCCAGTTGTGGCCAGGCTGGGGGAGGGACTGCCTGTTTGTTGATGCTAGGCCTGGGCCCTGGCCAGGGCAAACACAGCTCCGAGGCCTTTCCCGCCACCTGCCGAATCTCCCAGCCCAGGCTGTGGTGGCTGGGCAGCTGGCAGCCAGGTTGGGGCTTGAGAGCTGCCGGGCTCCTCCTCCCAGAGGCGAGAGGGGACGTCCACCCTTGCGGCCGCGTGGAGGGCAGCCACCTGGAGTGGAGGCGGGCGGGAAGCTCTACGGCTTTATCTCAGCCTGCAACCCAGCCCCCTCCTTTACTCCCCCATCCCCAGAAACTGAGGCACAGGCCCAAGAGACTGCCAGGCACGTGGGGCAGAACTCAGGGTCCCAGGACCACTCAGACCCTCCTTCCGGGGTCCTGGGAGCCCCTTGCTCTCCTCCTCTCTCTTCAGTCCTGTCTTCTTGGCCTCCAGCTAGACGGCCTCCTCTTGCCGCGCCGCTGCCTCCCCTGGCGCGGCCTCCACACAGGGCTCCCAGACCCTGCTGCCAGTGAAGCCCCATCTTCACCCCCCACCCAGCCCTCCCCACAGCGCAGCGTCGGGATTCGCTGACTCCTCCGACACCCAGCAGACACTTGTCTGGCACCCAGCTTGCCTCCCCAACGTTCCCCCAACCTGCTCCTCTACCCAGGGGGCCTCTCCACCTTCCTCACCACTCGGCAGGTCTCTCAGTGTCGTGCCTTCATTTCCCTACGCCTTTGCCCTCCTAGTTCTCACCCTGTCCCACCTCCTGAGCCAACTCCTACTTGTCCTTCAACCCTCAAGTGGGAGATCACCTCTGAGAATCCTGCCTGAGCCGCCTGGGAGAGCCAGCTCCTCCTATACTTCCTGTGGCTGTTCTCGCCCCCACCCCCACCCCTCGGCCACCCCACCGCAGCGTCTCTAAGTGCTCCCTACGGGCCAGCTAGACAGGAAAGCTCCTGCCAGGCTGGAGGGCAAGCCAGATGGAGAAGCAACCTGTGGACTTGAGCGGGAGAGAGACACCCGCCCAGGCGGGGAGGAGCAAGGGTGCTGGGGGGAGGAAAGAGCTCGGCACAGGGACACGTGCGCGTGAGTGTGGGATGAGCACCGACAGGTGCGGGGCTGCGTGCAGGGGCAGGACGCCTGGCCTGGCGTCAACGTTGGGGGCTTTCTAGGCCTCACAGAATGGTGGCTCTCCCCTCCCAGCCCCCGGGGTTGAGGACCCGCGTCTCCAGCTCCTGGCTACACTCTGCCTCTGCTCGGTGTCTGGGACATTCCTCCTTGCGTGTCAGGGGGGCTTCGTTGGCACAGTACCTGGAAGGCTAGGGGAGACCCTCCTCGTCAGCCTTTCCCCCGAGTCCCCAGAGCTGGTGACCTCTTGGCTGAGGCCTGTCCCCACAGTCTTGGCGTGCCCTCCCTCTCTCCCCTGAGATCTGGCCCCCTGCGTCTCTGGCCACTGAAGCGGCTTAATGAGCCCAGGTCACGTGGGCCAAGCTACTGCCTGAAGGGCGGGCCCGAGCCCCCGGTGGCCGCCCAATCGGGCCCTGACGTCAGTGGCATTAACTGTCTGCCAGGATCGTCTAATCTCTGGTCAGTGGCTGGGCCAGGTTAGTCCCGCCAGAGCCAGAGCTGAAGGCCATGAGGGCCCCCAGGGGCACCTTGAAGTTGCAGGTCAGGCGGGACGGTGGTGGCCATCAGCGCTTACAGTAAATGTCTCCTACCTCTGGTCCTGGGGTGTGGCCACGGTGCTAACCCTGGGCCGGCTCTCTCCGATCCTCTGCTGTGCACTGTAAACCAGGCGCTGGGCACCAACCCTGCTCCGCAGGGTGTAATTACCCTGGTGTGGTGAGTGGGGCTGAGGAGGCTTGCCGGCCACGGACAGGGAAGCCGGTGTCCGGGTGTCGTCCCCAGCCCCTGGCATCCAGGACTCAGGCTAGAACCATGCATGGGAGGGGACTCTCTGGAGGGTGGCGTCCAGCCCCTGCCCGGTGTTCGGGCTTCTCTCTGCTCCTTGCCCAGGAAGGCCAGGGAGCTCATTATCTTCCTTCCATGGCAAGGTGGCTATAGGGAAGACCCCATTAGCCCACCGCTCCTGGCAGCTTCCTCCCTGTCTAACCCACAAGCTCCTCAAAGCTTCCTGTCTTCCTTCTTGCCTCCCTGGCCCCCCCCCACCTTAAATCCCGCCCTGGCTCTCTGCTGCCGAGCTCGCTGCAGCGCACTGCTCAGACGGAGCCTCCTTAGTTACAGAGCGTCCTTAGCTGCGGTGAGCAGCCGAGGCTCAGCCAGGCCCCACCACCCAGTGGGGGTCCTACACCACTGGCCCGGGCCCCATCCTCCCTCCTGGCAGCACCAGTGTGGCTGCCCACATGTATCCAGAGCCGCCTAACCCAGCCAGTGTCCCCCTACCCCCTGCTCAGGTGTGGGAACCCTCCCCCTCCCCTCTCTGCCCCGCCATTCCCACAGGCTCCCAGCTCCACCCTCCCGCGGACATTGAGGAGGCTGCCCGCGTGCTGCCTTCTGCCCGGCTCCCAGCACCCACCTGCTGCCCGGACACCTCCCCCAGCGGCCACAGGTCTGGGAAGCCCAGCCTCCCCAGGGTTCCTCTGTAGTCCCAGCCTGGTGGGGCCATCACATGCACTTGTCAACAGATAGGTCCAGGTGCCGTCGCTGGGCCCGACTCCTTACAGACCCTGGCCCCGTGGGCAAGGAGGACATGCCGTCCCCACGGATCCCGCGCCCACGCACACCGGTCCCCAGGAAACATGTGTGCCCCGCTGTACGTTTTGATGAAAAGTTTTCATGCTTATTTTTCCCAGAAGCAGATTTGGAAAATATCACTGATGATCTCATTTCCATTAAAGTCAGGAAAATAAAATTATGCATTGTTTTAGGTATAAGTAAAATATTGAAACGTAAAAGTAATGTTTTGAGAGTTAATGTACCTACTGTAAATTATTTCAAAGTTCTTTCAACTGAAGTTATGTGAAAAAATTAACCATTAAAATACATAAAACTGTATATAGTGGTGGACATTTTTCCTTTTTTCTTCAGGCTCCCATGTGGCACCAATAGAGCTTCAAAGGGCTCTTTTGGATTTTGTTTTTATTTAGAATTTTGATATTTTGTGCATCATGGATTTTTTTTTTTTGCAGGATTTCGATTTTTAAAAGTATTGATTAATATATTATTTGATCACAGAAATTTTTGGCCCAATCTTAAATTTTGCACTGAAGGTGATGCCTCGTTTGCTGCACTCGGCCCGATTCCAGCCGGGCAATTGCATCCTTGCTTCACTGTCTCGTGGAGGAAGCCCAGGCCTCCAGGCTGGCATTTGGCACTTCCCACTGCCTCCCTGCCTGACCCCCTTCCCTGCTCCTGCTCTACTGAACTCCTGGGGCCCCCAAGCCTCCGTTCCTGGGGCTTATACACCCTACTGCACTAGCCAGAGTGAGCGTCCATCTCAAAGCTCCCCCTTGCCCTGGCTGGTGTGGCTTGGTGGGTTAAGCATTGGCCTGCAAACCCAAAGGGCGTTGGTTCGCTTCCCGGACAGGACACACGCCTGCGTTGTGGGCCAGGTCCTGGGCTGGGAGCTTGCGAGAGGCAACCTGTTCATGTTTCCCTCACACATCAATATCTCTTTCTCCCTCCTCTCTCTCTAATATTAAAGTCTGAAAAAAATTTAAAAAACAAACACACCTCCCTCTTGATCCAAGACCATTCCTGCGAACATTTCCCATGGCTCCTCTGCCCCTTGATGGGGGTCAAGAGGTACAAGCCTGTCCTGTGCTCTCAAGAGTGCCCCCCACGGTGTCAGGCCAGATGCTTCAACCTGGACGGAACTGTCCCCACTCACATCCAGCCCAGCACTGGGCACTTCATAGATGCTCATGACTCTTGATAATCAACCCTCTCGCCCTCCCCTCAAGAAAGGACAGCTGGGCAGGACGCAAGGTTTATTGCTGAGTCTGCGCTTCTAGCTGAGGGGAGTGCGAATCGCGCCCTGGCTGCGCTAGGCGAAAGCTCCTGTCCTCGCCTGCAGTGCGGTCGCGTCCACAGACATCAGCAAGGACTGGGTGATTGATGAGCAGGAGGGAATGGGGATGAGGGAACGTGAGCCTTTGTCCCTCGGTTATTCCTGCCAGGGAGTGGGCCCTGGGTGGAAAGGGCAAGAGAAGCTGCTGGCAGGGACGAGGGTCACCTGGGTTTGCTCGTGACCCTACCTGAGGTAGACCCCTCGGGGCCTCCATCCTGTCCCAAATTCTCTGCCTGGGGCTGATCAATGGGAGCCGGACTCTGCCCCCAGCCTCCCCTCAGGACAGTTCAACCATTGGCCATAGCTGGTGTCAACAGTACCCTCCCTCAACAGACCATCCCCTTGGCCGACTGGCCTGAAGTACTCCGGGTGGGTGGGTGAGGTAGGACAAGGATCTGGTGTCCAAGGACGGAGGGGGCAGAGCCTGTGGGGGCAGGGTGGGGGCTGCCCTGAGACGGGTGCGTGGGGAAGGGTCCAGCCTGCGTCTCCCTGGCTCGCAGGGGCTCCCAGGGCCGCCCTCACTCCTGGTTCACCTATGCAGGAGCTGCGCTGGCCAGAGCTGGGTTAGACTTTGGACGCCCGAAGGTGCTGGGACAGACGGTTACTGGCCACTGGGTAGACAGGTGTTGGACTTGTCACATGGAGGTGGTAAGGCTGGAACGGGCTGATGGTGAGCGGCAGGCCTGCCTGGAGGCGGGATCCCCGCTTGCCCCCTGCCCTTCCTGAAACCCTGGGAGGGAGGGTTGTTTGCTGAGCCCAGACCCACCGGGTGAGTCACAGGCCCCCTGGGGTGGGAGGGCTGCTAGAGATTGGTCAGCCTGGCACTGCTGAGTCACTGTGTGCTCTGGCTGCCCCAAGTCCTGCCAGCTCCTAGCTGGGGCTGGCTCTGGTGGGTCCTGGAGGCCGGTGCTGCCAGGCCGTGAAGGGCAGCGTGGGGGCTGCGGGCACCTGGGCCGGGGAGGCCTGGGAGCTGCAGGGGAGGCTCAGGGACTCCAAGCTAGTGGGGCTCAGGGTTTGGTTCGGTGGCTGGTGGGGCCCTGGAGTCCTGGGGGGCTGATTGGGGGTTGACTGGGTCCTGTTGGCTGAAGCTACAAGGTGGGTAGGCTACAGGGTCTCGGGACACGCATGGGTTCAGGAACCTGGGGAAAGAAGAAGGAACCTTGTCAGCACCCCCAGCCCCAAAATAATTGGGCTTAGGCTCAGAGAGACGGTGGAGGTGGATTTTGAAGCAGGGATACCTGAGTGGTTGGGGCCTGGTCCAAAGAGATTAAGCGCAAGGGGGACTTGTGAGCCAGGGGAGGGGCCTGCGGCCGTGGGGTGGAGCCAGGGCGGGGCCTGGACGCGGAGGGTTCTGGGAGTTGGGGGTCAGGCCGTGGAGTGGGTGGCCTGTGGCGAAATGGGCTGGGGCTAGGGTCTTCAGACCAAGGGGCACGACAGGGAGGCCTCTGGGCTGGGAGGCGCCCACCTCAAAAGAGGCCGCAGTCTTTGAGGTTCTCCTTGATGATGATGTCTGTGACAGCGTCAAAGACAAATTTGACGTTCTGTGTGTCGGTGGCGCACGTCATGTGGGAATAGATCTCCTTCACGTCGCGACGCATGTTGAGCTCGAGAAACTGCACCTTGATGTAGTTGCCGGCGTCCTCGTACGTGTTGGGCCCTGCGGGGACGCGGCTCTCACTCCTTGCCGCGTCCTTCCGGCCCAGGGGGCGGGGGCGGGGTGGGGTGGGGCGTCGCCTGGCGCCGGCTGCCGGGGGGAGGCGTGGGGGGCTTACCATCGTAGTCGGGGAAGCAGATGCTAAGATGTGCCTTTTTTATCTTCTCAGAGAAGACGTCCTTCTTGTTGAGGAAGAGCACGATGGACGTGGTGGCGAAGTAGCGGTGGTTGCAGATGCTGTTGAACAGGTGCAGGCTCTCGTGCATGCGGTTCTAGGAGCGCAGAAGCCGTCGGGCACGGGGACGCGCGCCGCGGCCCGCTCCCTCGGTGCCTGGGGGCTGCGGGCCAGCCTCCCCTGGACCCCTCTCGGCGGGGCTGCTGGCCGACCTCCGTCCTCCTCCAACGGCTCTGGAACGACTGCCCCCCGCCGGGCGCTCCCCACCCGCCCGCCTGCAGCTTGTCTCCCGCGTTCCGTCGCAGGCCCTGCTCGGCGCTCACCACTTCGTCGTCCTCCACCAGCACCATGTCGTAGGCGCTCAGCGCCGCGATGAAGATGATGCAGGTCACCCCCTCGAAGCAGTGGATCCACTTCTTGCGCTCCGAGCGCTGCCCGCCCACGTCGAACATCCTGCGGGGCCCGTGGGGCCTGAACCCGCGTGCCCAGCCCCCGGGCCGCGCCCGCAAGCCTCCGCTCCCCTCCCAAAGCTGTCTGGGGTGCCCTCCGACGGGACGGGCATCCGGGGGCCGGGACTTTATGAGGGTGGGCGGGGTATCTGGGGAGGGGCAGGGTCTCCCACAGGGACGGAGCCGCGGGGCCCCAGAGCGCGGGCGCAGGGTCGTACCGGAAGTTGAGGTCCTTGAAGGAGAATTGCGTCTCGATGATGCCGGTGGTCTTGACGCGCGAACGCAGCACGTCCTGCTCAGTGGGCACGTAGCCTGGCGTTACCAGGCGCTCCAGGTCCGAGAGGTAGCTGCGAGAGAGCGCGGGGCGTGGGTGGGTGGGGTGCAGGCGCGCGTCCGGCCCGCCCGCGCCCCGCGCCCCGCTGGCGCGCTCACTAGCCCGCGGAGTCGTTGAGCTGGTACTCTGAGGCGCGCTCGAAACAGGCCTGGATACCCGAGTCCTTCCACAACCGCTGGATGATGTCCGACATCTCCTTGGGCATCGTGCCCTCCTCGATGGTGTCGGCCATGTGCATCAGCTTCCGTGCATCGTCCTGGGAAAGGGTGGGAGTGGTTGGTGGTGGCCCCGGACTTGGGCCAGGCCCCGCGCCTCGAATCCTCAGAGGCCCCATACAGCCCGCCTCCTGGCGCACCTGGCGCGCAGAGTCCCCGTACTGGATGTTGAGCGTGGTCATGGCGCGCACAATGGCCAGGATGGACTGCAGCGTGTTGCCGTAGATGATGGCGATGAACTCGAGGCACTCTTCTAGCGAGTACCCGTCCTGGTGGATAATCCTGCGGCCCGGCAAACCGGGGTCAGCGCCCTTGGTCGGGTGGGGAGGGACTGGCCATGTGCGCACGCCCCTCCTCCCCACCCCGGCGGCCTGGGGACGGGAGCTTGCACTCACTTCATCTGCTTGACAATGGTGCTCTTCCCAGACTCACCGGCACCTGGAAGGGAAGCCCGCCTCAGAGCTGGGCTGAGCGCACCCCCTCCTGCTTCCCATTCCCTGCTTACAAGGCCCCGAAAAAATGGCTAGGCCGGCCCAGGGCACCAGCCTAGCCCTCAGTTCCACCCCTTTTCCTCTCATTCCCCCAAAGGAAGATCCTGACACCCTAGCAGAAAAACATTTATAAATGTCAGGAGTGACAGAAGAAGGCTGAAGAGGGGCATCAACGACCTCAGCTGTGCTGGGGAACCTGCAAGATCCTGGTTTACTCTGTTTATTAGCCTGAGACCAAAATAAAGAAAACCTGGAGCGCCACCTTGTGAAAGTATATGAGATTGCATGCCCGGAAATATTTGAGCCGGGTCAACCCAGCTTTTCACCTGGGGTGGCGTGTGTCTCCCTGAGGCTCAGAGGGCATTAGCACCTTGGATCGGGGAGAGATGCAGCCCGTGGCCCCTCTAAGCCTGCCCTTGCAAGGGTGTGGCACAGTTAATGGGATTTCTGGCTTAGGCTTCCTGTCTTCGCCGGCACTGACTGGACCCTGGAGAGCCCCCCCCCCGGGGGGGGGGCCTGCACCCCTCTCAGAGCAGCTCCTTCTTCCCCCGAGGGGTGGCGGTGGCCTCAAGCAGCTGGATCAGAGCCCCATGTCCCTTACTACCGCGGGACCATGGGCACACTGTATCTCGTCCCCTCTGTGCCTGAGTCCCCCTCCCCCGGGAGCTGCTTTGCAGTTGTGCCCACAGCGAGGCTCTGGGAACTGGCCGTGCGGCTCTGGGTCATCCTAGGGGCTGCCCACTCTCAGGAGGACTGTGACCTCCTCCCTAAAGGAGCAGCCCTAACATGGGGCCTCCCAGGAGGCCCTGGTCTCTGAGCCCTGCCCAGCCAGGGCAAAGGTGTGCCCCCCCCCACCCCCCGCCGCCCCACCTCTGCAAGAGTGGCTGGGACACACTTCTCGGGAGGGGAGGTTGCCAGAGGCGGGCTCTCTGGGGAGGGGTTGCACGTCTGCGGCATACCCGGCCCCGGGGAGCCAGGGTACTGTCGGTCAGGCCTGGCCTTGCCCGGCCAGGGCTCCCACTCAGTTCCCTGCCCTGTCGCAGGCTCACTGTGCTTCCCAAGCCATCCCTGCTTCACAGAAGGGCCACCTGCCTGCCCCCACGCCTCTGACTTTGTGATGGTGGCCCCACCTGGGCCCACACCCCTACCCAAAAGCAGCAGTTTCACAGTGCGGGCATCCTTCTCAGCATCTTCTTTCAGCTTCTTTTCCAGCTCCCTCGAGTGCTTTTCCTCCGCGCTGGCCCCAGCCCCCATGGCCCCGGCAGCCACTGAAGGAACAGGGTCAGCTGGCTCTTCTGAATGGAGGGATCTCCAGAGCTGGGCTCAGGCTAGCCTCTGGCCTCCCCAGACGCTCTTCTGGCCCCAGGACTGGCAGTCAGTTGGCTCTCCAGACCTGTGCAGGCCCTGGTGGGGCTGCTTAGTGGGATTCGGGCACTGGGGGTACCCAAGAGCCAATCAGAGACAAGGGCAGGTGAATCCAGCTCAGCCCCCAGCCCTTCTAATCGGGCTGGCGTGGCCCCAATCCCTCAACTGCTGACTCTGCACCCGCTGTCCCACCTCTGCCAGCCCTCCAGGGGAGGCCCTGGGCAGCCCCGCCCCTGCCCTGGAGGAGGGAGACATGCCAGTAGGGTTCTGGCTCAGAAAGGGCAGGGAAAGGCCTTGAGCCAACGGGGTGAGGGCCATGGGGGTGTGCTGGCAGCAGGGAGTAGAGGGAGAAGGAGGCACCAAGCATCTGCCCCGGGCGCAGCGCCGGCTGGTCGCAGCTCCTTATCTTGTGAGCTCACGCTGGTCTGGGGGAGGGCACCCATGTCATCAGCCCCATTGTCCTGATGAAGAAATGAAGGCTCAGAGAGTCACACTCTGAGAAGGGCCGGGCAACTCTTGACCTGGGTCCCATGCTCTTCAGGGAGCCCAGGGGCCAAGGTGGGCGTCACAGGTGTGACACGCGGAGGGGTGCCAGTGGGCCTGGGCGCGTGCATGTCTGCTGAGGTGCCTGAGGGGATGTGTCTTTTACTGGCACCGCGTAAGTCCACGGCATGATGCATTTTTGCCCATCTATACTTGTGTGTACACATGTGCCTGTGCTTTGGTGAGTGCGTGTGTGTGCCATGGACACCTGTTTGTGTACAAGTTGGTGCACGTATGTGCCTTTGTATACTTCTTTGAGTGTACATGTGCTTGTACACGGGTATGCTTGTGTGGATTAACATTTGTGCGTAGGTGTGCATGAATGTATATATGCATGTGCATGCATGTTAGTGTGTACTTGCCTGTGTACCTGTGCATGGATGCTTATGCATGTGTATACCTGTATGTGTGCACACTTTCCTGTACCTCTTTTTAAAAAAGATTTTATTTATTTATTTTAAATTTTAGCCCTGGCTGGTGTGGCTCAGTGGATTGAGTGCTGGCCTGTGAACTAAGGAGGCGCTGATTTGATTCCCAGTCAGGGCACATGCCTGGGTTGCAGGCCAGGTCCCCAGCAGGGGGCGTGTGAGAGGCAACTACGCATTAATGTTTCTCTCCCTCTCTTCCTTTCTCTAAAAATAAATAAAATCTTTATTTAAAAAAAGTTGTTAAAAAATAAAATTTTATTTATCTTTAGAGAGAGAGGAGGGAAGGAGAGAAGGAAACATCAACGGGTTGCCTCTTGCAAGTCCCCAGCTGGGGACCTGGCCCACAACCCCGTCATGTGCCCTGATAGGAATTGAACCAGTGATCCTTCAGTTGGTAGGCTGATGCTAAATCCACTGAGCCACACCAGCCAGGGCTATTTATTTACTTTTGGAGAGAGGGGAAGGGAAGAAGATAGAGAGGGAGAGAAACATCAATGTACGAGAGATATATCAATTGGCTGCCTCTGGCACTCCCTCAGCTGGGAACCTGCCCCACAACCCAGGCATGTGCCCTGTCAGGGAATCGAACCAGTGAGCTTTTGGTTGGCAGGCCGCCGCGCCTCTTTTTGTACATGTATACTTGAATGCAACAAAGTCTCCGACCTGCAGAGGTGGCCAGGAGCTTCCAGGGGATGTTTTGCAGGCCTGTCAGCTGGGGACACTGAGCACCAGAGCAGGTGTGGCCCTCAGAGGGGAATTCAGGGGTGTAGCCTGTCTGCTCTGCTCCTCTCTGTGCCCCGGGGCGCTCTGGGACATGCTGAGGGGTACCTCTGAGGCAGCCACCTCTGGGGTCTGTGTCCGTGTGTGGGTTCAGATGGGACAAGGCATGCTGCTGGGACGATGTGGCTCAAGGGAGCCTGGAGTGTCCGTCTCGGGCTCTGGCGATTTGCCACCAGCCATCAGGAGACCCAAACGCGGAGCTCCCGAGGCTCCCTAGGCTCCCTCCGGGGGCCCGAGCCTCCTGCTCCCTCCTAAAAACCTGGCAGCCTTTTAAGACTGACTGCTGCAACCCAAGAGACCACGAGGGGGTGCCAGGGCCCCAGCCGCTGAGCATCGAAGACTGTCCCCAGCACGTGGGGTAGACACTGACTCCTACCTCAGCTTTAACATCTACCCTGTTGGGGGAAGGGGGATCCGTCCAGGAGCAAAAGATCCTTTGTGCCATTTTCAGCCTCAGGTTCCATCCTCCACTCCCCACATTGTAAGGGGGGCCCGGGGGTCTCTGCAGCCCTTTATACACTGCCCAGGAGTTTGGGGAGGTACTGGAGCCCAGGTTTTGTTAAAAGAACAAAAACCTGGCTTTTGCATATCGAGTTTATTTAAAGCAGGGCTAATCCACCGCCTCCTAGTCCCCACCTGGTTCCCCTTGCCACCAGGTATGGCGCTAAGTCCTGCCAGATCCGTGGGCCTCCCCAGCTCTTAGCTACATTTGGCCCAGGGCACTCAGCCCCACCTCCCCACTTCCTCCTCTCCAGCAGCTCCCCACCTATCCGGTCTCCCCACGTCTGCCCATTAGCTGCTTGGGGCCCTCAGCTGAGAGACACCGGAGGCAGGCAGGAAGGACAGGGACTCAGTTCCTTGGGGGGCAAGGGGAAGTGGGACTGTGAGGGCTGTGGCTTTGTCTTGCCAATTCTAAGTCCCTAGCGCCAGCGCAAGTCTGGACACAAAGCCAGGTGAGGGGAGTGTTGAGCGAGCAATCAAACAATTGACCAAGTGAATGGAAGCTGGCCAGCGAAAGGGAGTGCGTGGGAGCTGGTGGCCAGGCCACAAGGGGTGCGGGTGGGGGGCAGGAGGTACAGAACCCGGGCATGGCCGCACCCCCTTCCTTCTTCCCTTGCCAAGGAGAAAAGCCAAAGTCCAGTCCCAGAGCCAGTGTTTATTAACAAGATGGAACCCAAGGGCAGCGGCGGCCTGGGCAGCAGAGGGCCTCCAGGGGCCCCATCCCCCTACCCATCTGCCCCCCTGAGCTATTTACACCCATCACCTGCAGTGGTGGGTAGAAGGGAGCCCTGGGGAGCCCCCGCAGGGCCGCGCCTCTGCCACGGCCCGTGCCCTCAGCCCTGCCGGCGCCCGCCCCTCCGCTGTCCTCCCAGCCCGGGAGTCAGAGCGTCAGAGCTGGGAGGAGGCCCAGTGGCCAGGCAGCAGGGGAGGAGGGGCTGGAGGGGCTGGAGGGGCAGGCCCACCCATGCAGGGCTCCTCTTCTCTAGTCCCCAATAAATAGAGAATAAATACCTGGGAAGGGGCTGGCCTCCACCCAGCGCCCCCTCCCAGGCGGCCGGCATCCTGTGCGGCCCCCTCTTCCCTCCCTCTCTGAGTGCGTCTGAGCCCCCCGCCCACCCCTGGTCTCCAAAGCAGTCCTCACATCCAGGCCGGTGCAGGCAACAGCACACACTGGCCAAGGCGGACAGGCCGTGCCTGTCCAGGCAGAGCTGGCTCCCTCCCTGCGTCCTGTGGGTCCCAGCAGCGGCTGTCGAGCAGGTGGACGAACTCCCAGCGGAGTCTGGGGCCTGTGCAGTCCTGGCCGGGCCCCACCCGCTGATTGGGCCTGAGAAGGTGGCCTCCGTTGTCTGCGGTCTCTGACCAGCACGGGTCTGTTCTGGGCGATGCTGCCGCGGAGGCAGGCCACATACAACCCACCAATAAATACTGTCTGTGCAGGGGCAGGGTGTGTATAGAATATAGATATTTTTATATATATATATATCTATATATCTTTTATATTAAAAGGGACGAGGGCTAGGCTGGCCCCATAGCAGGGCTCAGGCAGCTGGCCTCATGTGTCCGGCGCGTGGTGGCGGCGGTTCCGGGGCTTTTTCTGGTCCTGGGGTTCAGGGGGCTTGGCCGCCCCAGGAGCCTCCCTGGGGCTGGGGGGCACGTGGCGCCAGTAGCCCTGGCAGTACTGGTGGATGAGGCCCACTTCCGGCTGGGCCAGCAGCTGGGCCAGCTCTTGGTACGAAGGCGTGGAGGGGCCAGCCCCTGCGGGCGGCGGGGCGCTCACAGCCGGAGGTGGGAAGAGGGCGGCGTGGACGGCATCCCGGCCCAGGACGTGCAGCTGTACCCGCGCGACGACGTGTTTGAAGTTGTTCTCGGTGGCCGTGCAGGAGTACAGGCCGCGGTCGCCGAGCTGCAGGGCGCGCAGCAGCAGGCCCTGCTCGGTGCGCAGGAGGCGGTCCTCCGCCCGGATCTGCAGGGGAAGGGGTGGGGGCGGTCAGGCGCTGTGCGGCCCCAGCCAGCTCCCAGGTCGGCCCGCCATGTTGGCCGCCCCGTGGAGGGGCACCCTTGCGGAGTTTCAATATACCAAGAAAACCCCACATGAGGATATCACATAACATCTGAAGGAGGCATCTGCACAGTTTCCATGCTTTTGGGGTTGGGGGGGCGGGGACTGTTACGGAATCCTGGACAAGGAGGGAGTTTTGGAGCACACAGAGAATTTCTATTTAATGAGAACACGCAGCTGGGGCTCCCTCAGGAAATGTCCATGTTAAGGAGGGAGGCCAGGAAGGGGCTCCCATAAAATGAAGGCCACCCTACAGAGTCCCCTGTACTGGAGCCCGCCCCCTACAGAGAGGCACGCTTGCCATGGCGTGCACATGGAGCTGTCATGTACAGAGGCATGCCCACACGTGGCTCCGTGTGATATGGAAGCCCCAGAGTTCCCTCCTAACTAGGTGACTCCCGGAGCTCAGGTTGATTCCTGCTGTTTCACCCACGCGGACTTTCTACTGTACGGAGGGCTCCCGCACCCACGGGAGGGCTCTGGGGCACAGGAAATCACCTCCCGGCGCCGGTCGCTGGGATCTCGCTGGAACAGCCACTTAATGGTGGCCTGGGGCGAGCGGGGCTGGCACTCCAGGAAGGCGGCGCTGCCTGCCACACCGTACTGCACCGACTCCACCGCGTTCTTGTTGGCTGGGGAAGGAGAGGGCGCTGCGCTGAAGCGGCAGGGGCTCCAGGCAGAGGGCGTGCGGGTGAGGGGCTGGCACCGGGGAGCCCGTGCAGAGACGCCTACCCACAAAGGCAGGGAAGCGCCACCGGGCACCCACTCCTTGAGGGGGTGGCTAGGGGACATCCCAGCTCTGAAACCCCAGCCCTCCCCACCCCCACGGCACGTGAGACTCTTCCACTGCGGTGCCGTGAGTGGCTGGTGGGCCGGCGGGGCTCCACACTGTTGGGGGCCCTCCCGCACTCACCATTGGAGTTGAAGCCACGGCACTGCCTGATGGGGTTCCCGTGCCGGACGTCCTGCCGGCGGCTCCGCCTGGGTGAGGAGAGCTCCTGACAGAGGGTGCCAAGGAAGCTTGCCCCTCCAGACCCCTGTGCCCTGGAGACCTGGGCTCACAGACTCCCCCTGGGCGACATCACATCCACTCCAACCCCCCAGGACAGGGCCCTGGGTGTGGTGGCTAAAACTCCGAGGGTCTGGGGATCCACACCTCTTGGAGGACGCTGTGTAGCGGGAACAGGCCTGGCCATCCCAGGCGCAGTAGGGGTCCCGGGCGAGGCAGCAGTCGGCACAGGCAGCCCCGTATGCCTGGCAGCGGTGCAGGCTCAGGTGCGTGACACCCACAGCGGAGGCCACGTACAGTTGTTGCTGAGGGAGGGCAAGGGGCCTGTCAGCTCCTTCCCGCAGCCAGCCCCCCTCCGGAGCCAGCAGGGCTGGGCCCCTTCTCTTCCTGTTCTGTGCCTCAGTTTCCCCATCCTTGTGCCACGGCCATGACCCCAAGGGGGCGCAGGCTCCAGCCCTACCCCCCAACCCACCTCACCAAAACTCACCCTCTTGGAAGAGATGGTCATGGTCTTAACCGGTGCTGGGTCCTGGAAGGAGAGATGGATCAGCTTTGGGTTCTGGGACCCCCCCCACCAGCCCTTGCCCTGGAGGCCTGCTGTCAGGAGCTGGCACTGAGAAGGGCCTGGGCGAGGACAGGCCCGGGCGTTGCACCGACCTTGAAGACCTCCACCTCCTCCAGCATGAGCTCCTCCATCTCCTGGTCGTCCTTGGGCAGCACAATGACCTTCTGCACTGTCCCGCGGTCTGGAACGGGCCGGGCAGGGCCTCAGTGGGGCTGAGGACACTGGGGAAGGGGCACCAGCCTCAGCCCCTTCCCCCGCCAGGGCCCAAACCCCAGAGGGCGGCGGAGCTGCAGCTCTGTGCCAAGGCTGAGGAGCCTCCCCAGCGATGGGGAGCGGTCCGAGGGGGCGGGCCCGGGGGAAGGGGCGTTGGGGCCAGGGCCCGCCCCCTGCCACCCCAGGCCCCTGTTTGGACACTGCTCAGAACGGGAGGCTGGAGGTGGTCCTGTGTTGAGGGCCACCGGAACTGTGGTGGGCACACTTCCGCGTGGGCACACAAGGGCACGTGGCAGTTTTTGGACCCATGCATCCTGGAGGTGTCTGCCATCTGTTCCCCCTTTCCTGCTCATACATGGGTCCTCAGGCACCCAGTGTCTCTGCTGTCCTGGCCCCCGGGGGAGGAGGATGGGGCCTGCCCACCCTAGTCTGTTATCCTGGCAACAGGAAGAACACTCCAAAGGATGAAGGTGGCAGAGTTGGCTTTGACCCGCCTGCAGCAACCCCAGCGGCGTAGGTCCCAGCCCCACGAGTCAGCACCCTCCACCCAGCGGGCCCAGCGCAGGAGGAGCCGGGAGCAGCAGTGGGTACCTGTGCCCAGGAAAAGCACCTCATAGCGCCCATCGGCTGCATCCACCTGGTCCACGGCGACAGTGGTGAGCCGGTAGGGAGCGCCGGTGCGGACCACCAGGGGCCGCCGCTGCAGCGGGTACACGGCCTGGTACATGAGCGGGTGGCTGCGCATGAAGTTGATCACCTCGTCGGGGTAGTCCTTGGTGGACTTCAGGGATGGCGTGAAGGTCCCGCCGGGGCACTGCAGGCAGGCGAGCGCGTCAGGCCGGCCGCCCAGGCGGGGCTGCCTAGGCCCACGCACTGCAGGAGAGGCCTCTCTTTGGTCTGTCCCCACCTCCCCTGCCTGCTCCGTTCTCCAGGGCAGCCAGGCTTCCGCCCACTCCCAGTCTCTCTGTAGGTCCTGCTCCAGCGGGGAACCCAAGGTCCCGCACCGCCAGGTTGCCCCACCACTCCCCGGCCGCGCGTGCCAGACCTGTGGCAGCATTCGGCAGAGCTGACCACCCCCTGCCCACGGCCTCACCACTCTCATGCCTCTTCCTCTCTGGATGTTCCTCACCCCTGCCTCACTCCCGTCCTGCTCAGCAGAACTGCGGGCCCTCCCCACCCCTGCCCAGCCTCCCAGTTCACCCTTGGGGGTCAGCTCCCCTGACCTCTGCTGAAACCAGCTCCTCCACCCCGGTCCCGACCACCCTGAGAGGTAACTGCCTGCTGCATTTCATTGGATCCCACCCCCTTACCTACTGTCAGCCGGCTATGCTGACCTCCCGCCCGCCATCTTTGCTTCAGGAGCCTGGTGAGGCTGCTTCACAGCCTGACACTGTGTGTGGTTTTTTTTGGTGTTTTTAAAATTTCAGTTTTATCGAGGGCGAATGGTGGGTTTGTGTGTGTGTATGGCCCACCTCCCCCCCACCGTGGGCTGCAGGCCTCTGTCCGCAAAGGGCTGGACCAGAGGGGGGCCCCCCAGGAGGAGAGGAAAGGGGGAGGCGGGGGAGGGGTCCTCACCGTGCCAGGCCGTGGGTAGGGCATCTTCCCCGAGAAGGGCATCCACTGGTAGTTGGGGCCCTCCTTGTGGGCAAAAGGCCCGTTGAAGACCATGCGTATGTCCGCCATGGAGTAGACACACACGGCAGAGCCTCGGAACACGGAGCTGCGGGCAGGGCGGGCTGCTGCTGGGGACGGGGCAGACCCTCGGCCCAGGGCCCCTCCGAGCCACCCCACCCCACAGCTCGCCACCAGCACAGGGACCTCCGCAAGCCACAGCCCCCCAGCCCAGCCACACCCTGCCACGGCTGGCCCCGCCCCAGCCTCACCCCGAGGAGGTAAAGACGGCGTAAATGACAGGGTTCCTCACGTCCTGGGTCTGCTGGACAAACACATCCTCTGGGGACAGAAGGAGAAAGCGCTGGGAGGGTGCCACAGCCAGGAGCCACAGGGCCCTGCCCGCTCCAGCCCAGGGGACCACCCGAGGTGCCCCGACCAGCCGCCTCCCCTCGCATCGTCGGAGCCACGGGACCCCGCCCGCGCGCTGGGCACTCACGGAGCTCATCAAAGTGCGTCTCGATGCCGTCCTCGCCCGGCACAGAGCACACCAGCCGCGCCTTCAGGAACGTGCTCCACTTGTTGACCAGGCAGCAGTGGCCGCCATCATCGTTCTGGGGAACCGGGCGCGGACAGGGGGCTGGGTCAGATCCGCTCGCTCAGCCCCAAGCCCCGACCCCCGCGGGGGAAGGGCCTCGCCCACCCCTGCCGCAGTGCCTACCAGGCAGATCCGCCCGATGCGGGCGTACACGGCGGGGCTCTGTGGCGCCTCCGCCGACCGCTCGCGGAAGAAGAAGTAGAGTTTGTCATCATTGCGCTCGGCGCTGTCAGGGATGAGCTCCGCGTGGATGAAAGAAGGGTCTGCAGGTGGGCAGGGGTCAGCGGGGCCCGCCCTCCCCTGACGACGCCGTTCTCCCAGCAGAATTCCCGCCAGGCACAGGAACACCCCCAGCTCTTCCCCCAGAGAATCCCACCTCCCGGGCCAGTCACGGGGCTGGAAATTCCCCAGGACGGCTTCCTTGTGAGCACCATCCCAGACGGCGCCCCCTCATCCCGCGCCCCCAGGACTGGCGGGATGCGCTCACCGTTCAGCCAGCGGGAGTTGTACTGATCTGTGCGCATGGCCGTTTGCTTCCCAAGGGTGCGGAAGATGGCGGCGTCCGTGCCCATGAAGTCGATGTACACGCCAGCATAGAGCTCCTCATCTGTGGGGGGGCCGGTGGGCCAGTCAGGGGGACCGCCCTTTGCTAGGCTAGGGCGCAGCCCAGATGACCTGCAGGGCAGGGCCCCGTCCCCCCTCAGGCCTCCCAGGGCACAATCACATGACCAGTGGGGTGCGGGGCGACGTCCACGGGCTCCGGGAGGACTGGGATTAAGCAGCACTGAGCTCTGAGTGGCAGCCAGAGCCAGTTTCTGTGGGGAGCCGCTCCCACCAGGGCTGACTGCAGGGGGCGCCCGAGGTCCCCGTGCGCGGAGCGGGGGAGAGCTGCCAACCCCACTGTGTGGCACTTCCACCCCACAGATCCGATCGATGTCAATAACCGCAAGAGCATCGCTAATGATAAAATGTAGTAAAATAATTAGGACGTAGTAAGCTGTGAGTGTTTTCACCTTTTGCAAAGTACTTCATTTAATTGTAAGTTTATATAATTTAATTTTAAATAATAGCTGTGTTTGACAGCTGGCTCACAAAATACCTGAAAACTCAACCACACTGGCTCCAGGACTTCCTTCTAGACTCCGGGAGGAGCTCTGCCTTCCCCTCAGACTCCCTGGCCTGGGCTCTACCCTCAGGCCAGGACCCTCTCACTCACCAGGAGGGGGAGGATGATGCCCGCCCCCTACCCGGGGGCCTCTCTCCCCAGCCTCAGGTGGCGTGATGCCCTGCAGCTGCTGAGAGGCAGGTTGGGGTGGGCACAGAGCAGGGACCAGCGTCCCCGTGGGTAGGGGCAGCAGCTGCTCCTGAGGCCCCAGCCCGGACCCCTCCTCAGAGAACATTCCCCAGCCCTCCCAGATCAGGACCAAGCTCCCTCCAGCTGGTCAAGGAGCCAGGACTCCCCATTGGTGCTTCCTGGGGGCCTCTCCCAGCCTCCCAGGCAGACTGAGAACAAGAGATGGGACCATGGGACCGCCCTTTACAACGCCCCTGGCACCGACGCAGCCTGGTTTCCTCCAGGCAGCCTGCGGCTGGGGGGCTCTGGCCTTTGCATGCACCACACTGTGGACCTCAGCACCCCGCGAGGGGCCGTGTGGAGGCTCGTGCTGCCTCGCCTCTGCCGCTCCGCTCACACCGAGGTAAGCTGCACCCCTCTCCCTGGCAGGTGGGGCCCACCGCGGGGGCTCCAGCCCGCATGGTCACCCTGGGGTAAGGGCTGGTGCCACACCCCCGCCCCCAGGCACATTTCCCGCTGTGTGGGGGGGCACTCACTGATGAGGGCTGAGGCCGTGTCCAGCTTGGGGTCGTATGGACACTTGCCCTTCCCTGACTCGAGTCTCTCGGGCTCCAGGTAGAAGATATAATCCTGCAGGGCAGAGGGGTCTCAGCGCCGTCCAGGCCGGTCCCACGGCCAGGGGGAGGGGCAAGGGTCATCAGGCCCCAGGGACACCCTGAGGCCACCCCCTTCGCTCCCCAGGTCTCCTTGGATTTTGACTATCCAGCCAGCTATCCCAGGGCGGGGCCACACTGTAGGTTCCAGGGGAGGCGCTGCCTGGTCCCAGGCCTCAGAGGGCTCTGCTTTGGGGGCCGTGAGAGGGGTGGGCTCACAGGGGCTGAAGCCCCCCCATGCCAACCGGTTCAGGAAGCCTCTGGCTTAGGCCCCGTTGTGCCATAGAGGCACAGCTTTGTGAGCTGTGGCTCCCTGTCCCGGGCCAAGGAGGGGCTGCCAACCCGATTGGGGCAGCGGCTGCCAGCCAGGGGTCTGGCTCCTGTCCTTGCCATCGGGCCCCACCAGGTCAGAGGGCTGTGAGACCACTGTGTCCCCAGGCTTTGTGCCCTACCTGTGGTTCTCAGGACAGACTAATAGGCCATGGCCTTTTTCCTACCCCTCAGCAGAGCCCCCAGCTCCACGTGTCTCCCCAGGGATGCAGGAGTTGAAGGGCCAGCTCAGACCCCACGGAATTCACAAAGGCCCCCGTGCCTCCCAGCCTAGCCTGGAAGATGCTAGGAGCGAGGCTGGGGAAGGCACTGGGACCAGGATGAGCTCATGGGGACAAGGGAGGGAAAGGAGAGAGGCGCAGAGGCAGAAGGAAGTGGCAGCGGGGGTGGGGATGGTGATGGGAAGGTGTACACAGGCCCACTTCCAGTTACACTCTGCATACATGACTTCCTGCACACGTGGGGCTGCACACAGAGCTTGGCACGCATCACTGCCAGCGCACAGAACCCACTGTTCGCACCCTGGGCACACACGCACCATCTGAGCGGCCCCACTTCTCAGCACTGCCCACCAGACACACATGCTCGCGTGACCACTTGCTCTCATTCGCCGGCAGCCCCTGCCCAGCCCCAGCCCCACCCCCGGCGCAGTCCCGGGTCCTGACCAGTGTGGACAGACAGCTCTGCCCCTCCCAGCCCCGGGGAAGAGGGCCCCAAGCACGTGAGTGTGCAAGACACCTGTGCTAACCGAGGACCCACCACGAGAGGCAGGGGCATGGACCCCTGCGAGTGTGTGTCACTGCACACATGCGCCATGGTCCCACTCTGGTGCTGAGTAAGGCGTGGGCTTGAGAGCAAACAGCATGTGCCCACGTGTATGTTGGTATGTGCTCATGCGTGTCTATACACACATCCTGAGGGCTGAGGCACGGCTGTCCCCAGGGTCCTGTCATCCCCACCTGGTGGCTTCATGATTGCTTGCCTGCCGGGGCCCCACTGAGGCTGACATGAATCCAGCTGGGACTGCCTTCAGAGTCTCTGCAGGGGAAGGGCTGGGGGGGGCACAGAGACGAGGGACCCCGGGGGAGGCCGGCCGGGGGCACAGGTTCCCAGCTGCAAGGCCAGGCCCAGGGGAAGTCAGCTCGGAGGCAGGGCTGCCTGGCAAGGGCCTGGAGGGATGAGGCCCACCTGGCGTGGGGCTGTGGGCGTCGGGCGGAGGGCGCCATCCGTGGCTCTGCTGCCTCGGCCTCGGACCACCTGCATCTGGGTCCAGGGAGTGGCCTGAGAAGACGAGGAACAGGGGTTAGAGCCAGGGGTGGCAGGGGCTGGGGGAGCGGGCTCGGGCTGCCAGCCTCTCACACCACACATGCCAGGAACACACGTGATCACCTGGGCCCCCAGAGTACATATGTCCACCTGTGCGTGCACGCATACACACCGCCGGGCGCACGCCTGCACACACACATGTGCCCCCTAGGTCCAACCACTCTTGCACACGCCCTACAAGGTCACGCCAGCTACACACATGCCCACATGGAAATGGAAAAGGGCAGAAGCAGGCGGGAGGCGGGCAGAGCTGGGGAAGGGGCAGCTCTCCCCCAGGCCGGGTGGCAGAAGCTGACCCAGACGTCCAGCCTTCTGACGCTGAGGCCCCGCCAGGCCCTCTGGCTTGGCTGCAGGGCACGGTCCGCAGGCATAGCCCAAGAACTGTTGGAGCGAGCGCTTACTACGTGCCAGGCCCAGAGCTAAGAGCTTTGGGGATGTTAGCTCACTGCCTCCTCCTCACACCGACCTGTGAGAAAGGCAACTATTAGCCCCATTTTCAGGTGAGGAAACCAAGGCTCTGAGAGGTGAAAGAAGTCACTCACCCAAGGTCACAGGCCTGGGAGGTGGCAGGGCTGGGGTTCAAGCCCCGCCTCCCATCAGAAACTCGGAATGGAGCCTCCAGTGGGAGCAGCACAGGGTGGGGGTGGGCGGGGCTCACCTGCGCCCGGCGGCCGCGGTTTACGTAGGTGCACATGGGGTTGTAGGCGCCGGTCCCACACACGTACAGGTGTGTTCGGTTCCAGGGCTGGATGAGCCTGACGAAGTTCCCGCACTCACCCTGGGGCCAGAGGGAAAGCCGGGGAGGTACCCAGATGCCTCCCTGGAGTCACCTGCCCGCCACCCCCGCCCCACCTGTGGACCCCCGCACTCACGTTGCCATCCTTGCCTGAGAGCACGCACTCCTCGATGCGCTGCGGGGAGGCTGCCCAGTGGATCTGTCGGAAACAGGCTTCAGGGGCGCAACCTGCCGGACAGGGCCCCAGCCCCGCAGCCCCACGCCCCCATCCCTCACCCCCCAATGCCAGGCTGGCCTTACAATGAGGGGCTCGCGGTTGATGTCATGTAGGTCCAGGGACAGCACATAGTCCTTGCTGCCCACGTACATGCGGTCGTGGTCTTCGTCCTTGAGCAGGATTCGGTAGTCAGTTGTGTTGAGCAGGAAGTTGAAGAAGTGGGCAGTGCCTGTGGCCTTCAGCTCTGGGGACGGAGGGCAGGGCGGCAGTTAGGACCCGTGGAGACCATCACGTCACACCCCCATTGGCAGGGGGGGTCCCCCTCCACTTGGCCATCTTAACCCCCAGCCTCCCCATCAGGGAATACATAGCTCCCTCTCCAGTCCCTGCCTTGCTGGGAGGAGGAGGAGGGGAAGGCCAGGGAAGGGCCACACCCAAAGCTGAAGTCCTGATTCATCAGCAGCCCCAGCCAGTTTCTGGGTCCCAATGAAAGGACAGTGGGCAGGAGCCAGGTAGCGTGGCAGCATCAAAGGATCCTTGCTGGGGTGGGGGGGCGGGGGATTGAGGCTTCCGGGGTCAGGGCGGGGCCTGAAAGGGTTTGGGAGTAGGACGTGGGGGCAGGTGCATCCTGGGCAGCCCGCAGACGCGGGCACAGAGCCAGGGTGCCCCGTCCTCACCCCTGGTCAGAGGGTGATGCTGGCACACAGCAAGGCTCAAGGCTCCCGCCTTGTCTGAGCCGGGTAGCCAACATACGGGCGAGCCTAGCAGGGTGGGCCCCACCCAGCCCCACTGGGCGGCCAAGGGGTGGAATCCTCAGGCCACTTTGAAGAGCCAGGAGGAACAGGCTGTTCTGCAGGAGTCCAGTAGCTTCGCCCTCCCACCCCCAGGCTGCTGGGGAGAGTCCTCCTCCCTGTGGATGAAGGACAAGAGGGAACTCAGCAAATGACAGGCCAATGACAGACACAGGACTCCAGGAAACTTGGGAAGCTTGCTCCGGGAGGGGGGGCGCCCAGGGGTTCCCCTGGCAAGCCCCTTCTCCACCCACGCCTCGCTATTTTTAGCTCAGCAGGCGAGGGAAGATTGTAATGGGGGTGATGAATATTCACCAGCACAGGAGACTTGAGATGGCAGCACACAGGAGAGCACATGCATGTCTGCACAAGGGCCCAGGTATGCACACGTGTGTTCACGTGTCCTGAATTAGACCAGGCATTCCCCCAGGGTTGTACCCGATCCTTCTCCCCGGCCTCCTCCCCCTCCCACAGCTGGTTACCCGCCTCACAGCTGGTTACACGCCTCACAGCTGGTTACACGCCTCACAGCTCACTACCCGCCTCACAGCTGGCTGCCCTCCTCGCAGCTGGTTACCCACCTCACAGCTCACTACCTGCCTCACAGCTGGCTGCCCCCCTCCCAGCTGGCTGCCCCCCTCCCAGCTGGCTGCCCCCCTCCCAGCTGGCTGCCCTCCTCCCTGGTGGCTGCCCTCCTCCCAGCTGGCTGCCCTCCTCCCAGCTGGCTGCCCCCCTCCCAGCTGGCTGCCCTCCTCCCTGGTGGCTGCCCTCCTCCCTGGTGGCTGCCCCCCTCCCAGCTGGCTGCCCCCCTCCCTGGTGGCTGCCCTCCTCCCTGGTGGCTGCCCCCCTCCCAGCTGGCTGCCCCCTTGGGCCGGTGGCGCCCCCTCCCAGCTGGCTGCCCCCCTCCCTGGTGGCTGCCCCCCTCCCTGGTGGCTGCCCTCCTCCCTGGTGGCTGCCCCCCTCCCAGCTGGCTGCCCTCCTCCCTGGTGGCTGCCCCCCTCCCAGCTGGCTGCCCACCCTGAAGGTAGTAGCCCATCTCACAGGTGAGGCAATCCAGGGGGAGACCTGGAGAGGGAGAACAGCTGGGATCCAAGTCCCTAGATGGCTGCCTGAGGTGGAACCAGCAGGTGGCCCCATTCCATCACTCAAGGTCACCCTCCATCAGGCAGCTGGACTGGAATGGCCTGGCTGCTCCTGACCCCTGTTGTGCGCGGGGCGCCTGGAGCAGAGCGGGAGGGGCTGCGCCTGCGTGCGGCTTTGGACACGGCTCCCGGATGTGCCAGGATGGGCGTGGAGGTGGGCCGGCGGCCAGGGGACTCCCACTGCAGACCCGGAGCCCATGTCTGAGGGCTGGAGGGCAAGCAGACGCCTTGCCCTGTCCAGCGCTGACTGTGTGGCGACAAGAGAATACAGGTGATGACCTTGGCCAACCTCTGGGACGCAGGGACGCCGAAGGATCAAAGGGCCGGTCCCTGCCTGGCTGCGGCCTCGCCCGCCTGTCCGGCGGTGCCTCTGAAGTCCTGGGCAGGGCAGCCGGGGCACCTGTCCTGCACCTGTTGTTGGGCCACTCGGAGTCCCCTGCCTGGCCACCCGGCCATAGCGACAACAGGAAAGTAAACATTCCCCCACCCCCAGGGCCAGGAAGTGGCCAGAGAGGAAGTGGGGCTGCCAGCGGAGCCCCCCCAGGCTGGGACAGCCCGCCAGGGGTTATTTATACCCTGGCCGGGGGCATGGCTTGGTTGTGCCCTTACCCGTCCTGCCGGGACAGGGGGCGTTTGGGGGACAATGGAAGGGAGGGAGGCCGAGACTCAAGTTGGCACCATCAGGCACAGGCACTGGGCCTGGGGAAAGCTCTGAACATTTAGCCCCAGGGACAAAACCAGCCATAATCCTCACCCTGCCTCCACCCCCGCCCAGCCTTGGGCCTCTGGAATCTCGACCCTGCCCCCTGCCCCTCTGCCACGCTGTGACTCACCAAGCCCGAGCCCCTCTCCTGGGCTCAAAGCCCCAGCACTCCAGGCTCCGTGCGCTTGTCAGGGAGGCAGGGGACAGGCCACTCACTCAGCAGGTGAGGCAACTGAGGCACACGCGGGGAACGGGGCACTGGCCTTGACCTGACACCTACCTCTCAACCCTCTGCACCACCCGCCTCGGGCAGAGGTGAGGAGAGAGGAAGTCCCGCACTTAGCCATCAAGCATCTACTATGTGCAAAGCCCTGTGTGCACAACATCCAATTTTCAGATGAGGCTCTCAAAGCACAGAGAGGGTAACTGACGTGCCAGAGAGCACAGAAGGTGAGGTTCCCACCCAGGGCCACGGCCTTTCGGACTGAAGGAGGGGTGGCCCCGGAAAAGCCAGTCCTGGTGGTAGGAACTGCCCAGTGGGATGGCCAGGCCGGAAGGTGACTTTCCTTCCATCGACAAGGCACATGACTCAGGACCCTCGGTTTCCCTCCCAGTGGCCACAGGATATGGCGTCAATGGCTCTGCTGTCACAGGACATGAGGTTTTGGTGACTGAGGAAACTGTGACAGGGCAGGGTGCCCCGGGAGGCCCTGTGGTGTGGGAACGGGGTGGGGCCGAAGGCTAGGAATCTGGGTGTGATGTGGGCTTCTGGGGCGGGCTCCAGGGGCCCGGCCAAGGCTCTCTGAGCCTCACGTTCCCACCTCGCCCACCCCTTGGGCTCTCCTAGCACTGACATTCAAGGGGGTCCTGGGGTGGGGGAAACGTTAACACAGAGCATCTTTGGGTTCTCCCCCCACCCACCCTTTATGGGCCGTCTCTGCCTTGGCAGGGAGGGGAAGCTCCTTCGCCACAGACGCAGGCCTCCCGGAAGTCGCCATCTCTTGGAGGTCACCTACCCGCAGCCTTGTCCCTGCCTCCCCATTTCCAAGGGCTGGGGTGGGGAACGGAGAGGGCAGTGGGCAGGAAGGGCTTCCTGTTGACTCAGCCCCAGCACCGCCCTTATTCCAACCTGTCTCCACCCCGAATCCCCCCACCAGAGTGGAGCGAGACCCCCAATCATCCATCCAAAGCCAGGCTACTGAAGGAGAAAGGGAGCAGGGAGGGCAGAAGTTCCGCAGGGTGCCAGGGTGAATTGGGTGTAGGCCTCCGGCCTCACCCCTATGGCTGGAGGGCTCAGCTCTCGCAAGCCGGACCGTGGGAAAGAGTGCACACAAGAGCCCCATGGCAGCCCTCCAGCCCCAGTGCCAAGGGAGAGTCATGCTCACCTCGGGTCACGTAGGGTGAGGAGCAAAAGTGGCATCCTGTGCCCCCTTCCCACCCTACCACGGGGCCAAGGAACTGGGGGTGTTTTTCTGCCAAGAAGCCTGGGGTGGGGTGTCCTTCTCTGATACCTGCAGTGCGGCAGCGCTAGCTCCTACTGCCCCCCCCCCACCTAAGAAGCAAGGACTTGGGCCAAGGATCTGGGGGCCGAGGGGGCCATAGGTGTGTGTGTGTGTGGCTGACGTGGACCCAGCCTGGTCATGTCCTCAGGCCAGTCTGCACCTCTGCCCCACTTGGCCCAGGCCGGGCTCTGACAGTGGTGCCGTCCCGCCCTCTTCCCCGCAGCAATACTGAGGGAGCCGCTGGGCGCCACCAAGGGTTTGGTGGGTGTTGGGACTCACATCTGGATAAGCTTTGACCTTGGGGAGGGAGGGCGATGTGCCTGAGGAATGTCCTGGGAAGGGCGCCCGACCCCTATACCTTCACCCAAGCTGGGCACAGGTTGGGTGGGGCAACATCCGGGAAGGCTTTTCCCGTCATCGGGGAAGGAAGAGCCTTTTCTGGCATCAGGCACCTCGTTTCCGCAGCCGGTCCCAGCCCCTAGCCCTCCCCCACGGCCATTAGAGCTCAAGGTCCCGGCCCAGAGTGGCCTGGCGGAGCTCCAGAGGTGGGAACATTCTCAGCATGTAGGGGGCTTAGTCCGGGCCCCCATCCCCTCCTCTCTGGAGGCAGCTGATGATGCCTCACTTTAAGGGAGGGGTGGGCGGGCAAGGGCAGCACTGAGGAGGCGTGTCCACAGCCCTCGCCCACAGACCCCAAGTGGGGGGCCCCAACCCCTGCTGCCGGTCTCCAGGACACCGGGCCTGCTGCAGAAAGGGGGCTCCTGGAGCAGAGGTGGGCGCCCGCCCCCTTGGTTACAGCTCCACAAAGCAGCGGGCCCTGACTGACAGCGGCACATCCCGGCTGCGCCCGGGAACTGGGGGGTGATAGACAGGTCCCTGCAGCCCGGCCCTGACCTCTGACCTCATGTGGGCTGGCGCAGCCCTAATCCCTGAGCTGAAGAGAAATGAGGTTGGGGGTCAGGGGACAGGGCGCTGGCCAGGGTCTCCGTCAGTCCTTCATCCTCCCGCCCTGCCGAGGAGGGAAACAGGAGGACGGAGGCGGCAGCCGTGGCAACAGCACGAGTGACAGAGTCCAGACGGAGCCCCCTGGACACCCCCATGGGCTCTAGGGAAGCGTGGCCCCAGCCCCTTTCTCACACCCCCAAAGCGGCGAGGGCCCCCAGAGGAAGGCCCAGGGGCTGGGCTGGCCCCCTGGCTCCCGGCCTAATCCTCTTTTAATGAGCGGCCAGCCGGAAGGCCTCGGGCCTGCAGCCCTGGGAGCCCCAGCCAGGCTGGGCTGGGCACCGGACAGCCCCAAAGACTTTGCACGCACCTTTCCCCCCGCCCAGCGTGCCCACCTCACCTGCGCCCCGATGCCAACCAGACTCCAACACGGGCCCGGCCAACCCAGGGCCCCGCATCAGTGGGGCTATGCCAGCTGACGCCTGCCTTGTGTTCCCACGGGCCCTCCCTTGGGCATTTCCCATTATCTGGGTGCAGGCCCCACATGCGTCTGGGCAGGAGAGGCTGTCGCTGACGACCCAAGGGCTGGCTCTCCCAGTCCCTTCCCCACCCCAGGACGTTCCGGATGGAAAGCTCTAGAAACCAGATCCAGGGTTTTGCCTTGGGTTTGCACTGCCTCCTCCTCAGTATCTGTGCCCTCCGATGCCATCCCTGGGCCAGGCTCTCCAGATTGGAGGCCCAAAAGCCTTCCCAGGAGCCACTGACACTCGCCCCCCTTCCCCCAGGCAGGTGAGCCAGGTCGGTGCCAACAAAACCAATTACAGCCGCTCTCACCCAATTAGCAACTAATTATGGCCTCTAGTCCATTCAACATAATTAACATGTAAATGACTCGGTGTGTTTATATTCAATAACTACTCTGATTGAATTTAATTTAAATGTCTGTACTAGGGACCCAGTTACCGTATTTCACCAACTAGAGCTGCCACTTCCTGGGACTATCAGGCTCCTTCAGGGAAGGCGGACTGACCGGAGGCCGGAGTGGAGGGTGGAGGGGCAGGCGCCTCAACACTGGCCCGGCCCTGGCAAGGGTGGGGTCGGGTGCAGCCCCTGCACCGCTGACATGCCTGTCCCAGGGATGTGGGGAGGCAGTGAGTTGGAAGAGCCCCCCATGGAATCCTCAAGATGGGAAACCCTCTGGTATGAGGGGCCCCATCCTAAGGGCTACTGTAAACATCCCAACTGTTCAGTAAACAGCAAGCTGGACAGGGGCCTGAGTGGAGGAGCCACTCAGCTGGGCGTAAGCTGCACTGAACGCTTCCCTCCCATTTGGGGGGCTGGGGGCTGGGGGCTGGGGGCTGAGGCATGCTGTTCCCACGCCCGTTCCGCCCCAGTGCCCACCTGCTCCGCCCAGAAGAGGACAGGCTGGGGGCACAAGAGAAGCTGGGAGGCAAGGGGCAGCGGGGTCACTCCCTGGCACACGGGCCAGCCGGGACCAGTGGTTCTACACTTCTCCCCGGCAGGATGTTAGTGTCTCTCAGCCATTTTGTCCCAGCAGGTAGGGGCTCTTCAGCCTGGGCGCCTCCACTGACCCCTGCCCACCGCCCAGGCCCCATGGGGCCTGGTCCTTCTAGGTCTGGGCTCATGGCTCAAGGGGCCAACAGGTCCTACATGGACCCTAACAGGGCACGCAGCTGACTGGGATAAGACCTCTGGGCATTCACTGGCCAGGCCGAGTTCAGAGCTCCAGCCCAGCTTAGCAAGGACACGGCCCGGTCGAGGGAGCTGGCCGGGCCGGGCAGCGCAGCCCTGCCCGCAGAGTGGGAGCACGTGGGCTGGGTCAGGCAAGCGGCTGGCACAGAGATGTGCCCCAGAAAGTGTGCCAGGGTCGGGGGGAGGGATCAGTCACTACGGGGAGGGCCACACAGACCCATTTTTCAGGTGGGGACAGTAGAATGACCGCCAGCGCCTCCAGTTCCACAGGCCTGGGGACTACCCCTCCTCCCACATTCCAGACCTGGCCCGGAAACTCCTCTCTCCTTCCTCAGCCACCTCCTCCTCCCTGCGACGGCAAAAGACAACAAACTCTCCATGGCTCATTTACTGCGATAAATCAACCAGACGGACAGGCAGGATGGGACGACAGGCTCAGCCCCCTCTGCTGCCCCCTCGGGCTCCCGGCTCCCGCAGCCCCTTCACGTCGCCCACCCAGAGAGTCCCAGGGTGCCCCAGACGGCCTGAGCCGCCTGCCCAGCAGGACGCGGAGAATGAGGTGCTGCACAGGCAGATGCACGCCCAGGGCCGGCCCGGGGGACGCCGCGAGGCTGAGGCAGGGACCCTCCAGGGAAGGCCCGCGCTGGGACAGGAAGGTGTGGGACAAAATGACAGTGCAGGCCGCCCGGGGCAGAGGCCCCCCGGCGTGCCACCCACTGGACCTCGGCGACAAAGGAGCCCACGAGGCCCCCATGCCCAGCTGCTGTCCTGCCAGTGACAGTGTATGATGGGCAGGGACGTAGGCTGTGCCCCAGGGGGAGAATGAGGGCATCGGCTCCGGACCTTCAGCGAGAGGAAAGAAAGCTCTTGGCTGGGTGCAGGGGCCTCAGAGGAAAGAGCATGTCCGGGTAGGAAGCCAAGGACAGGTCAGGCTGGTGGCGGGAGGGGTGAAGGCAAGGCGGGAGTGGGGAGAAAGGAAGGAAGAAGAGTGGGGGGAGGGGGGTCTGGAGCGGAGGCCACATGCTCCAAAGGCTTCCCAGCCCCAGAGGGGCCAGTAGCTCCAGGGCTGCCCCTGCCTGCGGAGGTGCAGCAGAGAGCCTAGCCGTACTGGCGGGCGGCCGCGGTCAGCCGGCTGAGGCCTCCCTCCCCCGCAGGCTGGCCTCCTGGCTCCCCCACAGCCACCACCCGGGCCCCATTCTCTGCTGGGTCAGGACCAGTGCTCAGGGTCTGGGGCCCAGGGGGCTGCAGCCCTCTCCCTGAAGCTGCTCAGCCTCCTCGGCGGGATGGGGTGGGTGGCTGCAGACCTGCCAAGCTCAGGAACCCACGTGAACTGGGCTTGGGATTCAGAAGCGTTCTGGCATCCAGGCCTCTGGCAAAGGCCCTCTTGCTATTTCTAAGAAAAATGCAGCAGGAATCTTTTCTGCTTCTCCAAAGTGCCAAGGGCCCCCTTGAGGCAGAGCTCAGATTCCCAGGACAGCGCCAGGCCAGGCCAGATCAGGCCGACAGACTCCGGGCCCAGCTGTGGAGGTGCCCAAGGGAGCGGCGCAGGTCCGGTCACCCAGCACAAGCTGCAGGAGCCAGGACAGTGCTCAGGCAGGGCCACTGCATGGCCGTGGGCCCAGCCAGACTGGGGAGCTCATCCTCCACGAGCCCCTCCAACGCATCCCCTCTCCGAATGCATCTCTATCCTTGGATTTTCCCCACGATAGGGATGTGGCAGTAGAGATGTGTCACCTCTACCGGGGATTAAAAAGAGCTTAAAAATCACAAGGAGAAAGTGCAAATGACATCCTGGCAGCAAGACCGCATCCAGTACTTGCCCTTTCTCCCCTGCTCCTGCACATGCACACGCACCGGCCTCTGTTCCGGCTCTTACTTCCCCGCAACCTCCCTTCCCCTGTTTGAGATGTAGCTGCCTCCACCACAAAGCCTGCAGGATGCCCACGGGAGCCGCGCTCCTCCTCCTGACCCCCTCCCCCCACAGCGCTCAGGGCCCCCCAATCCCCGCAGTCCTCACCGAAGGTTAGAAACCCAGAGTGAGGGGGTGAGGCAGCACGGGACTCCTCGGGCACCCTCGGGGGCCAGCCCTCCGCTGTTGCCGCCTGCAGCGGGGCTCCTAGTTACTGAGACTTCTGTCAGAGAGGCTGCAACCCTGCTCACAAAGCTACCCCTCCCAACAGCACGAGGCCGGTACCGTTGGTGCCCCCAGTTTCAGACGGGATAGGAGGGACACAGAGGGACTTTGCTATTCAAGATCCGCCCCCAACTAGGAGGCCAGCAGGACAGCCCGAGCCTTGAGGGCGCTGCTTCCCCAGGGCCAGGGAGAGGCCCCCGTTTGGAGAGGCTAGGGCGCCCCGTTTGGAGAGGCTAGGGCACTCAGCTGATGAGGGCAGGATGGGGTCTGCCTGCCTTCAGGGCCAGTCCTCTCGACCCCCCACCAGCACCTCTGCACTCTCCCAATCACAGTGCCCGCTGGCTGCCCTGGGGGCGGGGGTAGGGCAAGCTGGTCCTCTCCCAGGAGTCAGAGGCCAGGGACCCAAGGCTTGAGACACCAGCTGGGCCTGCACCGCCTCTGGGGGGGCTACCGGGTTGGGGCGCACCCACGCAGGTGCAGACAGCCCGGAGCCCTCGCTGAGGCTGCTGCCTCCAAAGCCACAGGGTGAGAGATGCTTTTATGAGCCGGGATGAGATTCTTATCTTGGCGGTTTCTCTTTAAATTCTTTACGATTACAAAGCAGTGGGGGCTGCCAAGGAACATGATTTACTCCTTGAGCATGCACCAGCTCCCGTTCGGTGCCAAGGGGAGCTGGAGCCGGGGAGGGCGGGCGGGCGTTGTACCAGGGAGCCAGGGACAAGGCCGGGGCTGCCGAGGCCCAGCCGGTGGCGGTCCCATCTGAAGCCTGGCTGGACCCAGCAGGACCAAAACTAAAGGCCCCAGCCCCCGGCCTGGCTGACTCAGGGAGGGCCTCTGGCAGGTTCTCTGCAAGCACAAGGACCTGTCCCCACTCTCTCCGAGGGCTGGTCCTGGCCAGCTGCCGGGCGGGGAGCTGGCCACCCCCATGACCTCCCAACTCCCAGCGTGGCCACTTCCAAGTTCCCTCCCAGGAGGGAGGCAGCTCCCATTTCCAGGAACGCTGATCCCAAATGCAGGGATCTGGGCTCAAGTTCACGAGTTGGGTCTTCCTTCCTCCCTCTTTTCTGGCTCATCCTGCTCACCCACCCATCCTGGTTTACTAGCTCCAAACCCTCCGTACATATCCAAGCCCCCAGCCCCTGCCCATCTCCCTGGTGCCACCCCTGCAGCCTGAAGTTCCATGCCTACCTGGCTGACCGGGGTGACCCTGTGGGCGAGGGCAGCCCCCCAAGTCCTCCCCCGCCCCCCCACTATGCATCAGGCCCGGGGGCGTGGCAATGAGCCATCAGACTTGCATAACCCCCACCCACGGTGACCCCTCCTAACCTCCCATCTCAACATCTCCTAACAAGGAAACCCGGAGACTCTGGCTCTCTGATGCCGCTCACAAATGATGTAAGTGGTGGCACAGTTATGGGCCACCTGGCGGTAAGCGGGGCTGGCCAGCGCCACCCATTCGTTCCTCCTCCAGAACCTCCGGGGCCTGGTTTTCCTTTTCTGAAGGGAGAGCCCTTCCCAGGAAGCTGCCCAGCGCAACCCCAGCCCTTTCCTTGGGAAATGAGGCCGAGAAGGTTAGAGCTGGCCCTGCAGGACCTTGGAACTTTGTCCCTAGCTCATGGGACAGGGCTGAGCCTGCATCCCCCACCCACCCTCCACTCTCAGTCCTGGGACAGCCCCAGACATCAGGCAGGGCCCGGCTCTGTCCCAGTCCTGCTCCTGCGCGGCCTGGGGAGCCTGTGGATCTCCTGCCTCACAGGGAGCCCAGGGAGGTCCGTCAGGCCTCAGGGAGACTGTCCCTTGGTTATCGTCATGGGCACCTACACTTATCTCTCTCATTGGCACCTTTCCTGACCTCCTTTGGCAACATGACCTTCTGCTCCATCTCCCTGCCTGTGCCTCAGTTTCCCCTGTAGCCCAGCTACCCCGTATGTCACCCCAATACCTCTTCCCCCCACCAAACACCTCTTGGCCCCGAGTCCTGGCCGAAGCCAGCCCGGCAGCAGCAGCGGTGTATTGTGCAGTGGCTTCCTGGCAAAAAGTAAACATTCCCCAGGCCGAACAAAGGGCCTGGCAGAGCCCTGGAACCTTCCCGCAGCAGCCAAGCTGGTGCCCTCTCAGGGGGAGAGCGGGGCTCTTTCTCCAGGCTGGGCCAGTGACTCTGGCGTGAAGGGAGCTCCAGGCCCAGGCCCGGAGGCGGGGAGGGAATGGGTCCCTCGTCCCAAGCCCCACGAACTCTCAGAGGTCACCTCGCCTGCTCCAGGCGATCTTCCCCGCTTGACCCCTCACTTCTGCGTGACCCTGGCTGTGCCGCTGATGGAAGCTCAGGGGGTGGGCCACCGGAGCCCCAGCTCTGACTGAGCCCCGGGTCCCTGCTCCCTTGCACTCTCTCGGCTGCAGGCTTGGCTGGGGCGCCCGGGCGGACTGGCAGGCAGCAAGCCCAAGTCTGGCCCAGTTCCTGCCTTTGTTCCTTTATCTGCCCCGCGCAGGCTGGCCCCTCATGCCAGCACCTCCCAAGTGCATCGGGACCCTGGCAGGGGAAGGGATGGGCCTTGGCTGAGTCCCTGAGGCCGGGTATGCCAGCTGCTACACCCATCCGAGGCACAGATGGAGAAACTGAGGCACGGAGCCAGAGTGACCACCAGGGCCTCTGAGGGCAGCCCTCCCTGCGCCGGGTGGGGAGAAGCGCCGCACTCTCCCAGGCCCTGGCCTGGCTGGGGGATTCCAGCCTCTGCAGGTGCTAGTGTCCGTTCTCACTGCACAGACATTTGGTGAGGGCTCCTCACTGAGGGCCACTTCAGGGATGTGGCTGCGCTGAGACTGTCCAGCCCAGGCTCTGGCGTGCAGCAGGTGCTCACGTCTCTGTTAAACTAAGTGACGCTAACCATAAAACTAGGGCACAAGATCAAGTGAGGAAAAGGAAGGACATCCGGGGAGGGAAACCTGCGTGCGCACAGGCATCGCGGCCCAGGGATGGGGTGGCCCAGCGCCCTGCAGCCCCACCCGGCTGCCCGGCTGCCAGCACTGCCGTAGGCCGGCTGCCAGGAGCCGGGCTTTTAGTCACCGCGGGTGCTGGCTTCAGAGCTAATTGAGAGGGAATCGACCTGACTGATGTGGGCGTCAGGCGTCGACAAGGCCAGGACACCGGGGTTCTATTTCTGGCCTTGCTTCTGCCTCCTGCCTGACCTTGCCCTTGCCCTTGCCTGAGCCTCGGTTTCTCTCTCTGGAAAACCAGAACAAAAGCCTTTGCCCCTCTGCCCCTAGAGGTCCCAGAAGGTTTCAAAGTTGCACAGAGAGGACCTCCCTGTGTCTCATCCCTCCTGCTACCTCTCATGGGTCTCCAGGGTGATGGCAAAAATAACACCCAGAGTGGATGTCACGGCTTTAGGTGTCCCTGGGGTGTGGGAAGCCAGCCACGCCCCCTCCCTGTGGGGGCAGGGGATGCTCTGGCCCCCCTGCCTGCACACTGTGGGGGAAGGGGGGAAAGAGGAGGAATCAGGCCCTTTCAAGATTCATTCATCTGCTCTGAGGAATTCCACCAGGGAAGGGTGGGGGGTCAGCAGAATAAACATCTCATCTTCCAGGCCTGGGGGAGGGGGCCCGCTTCCACAAACCAAACCGCTCCGCGCTTCAGCTCCGTGCTTCAGCCCGTTCCTCAGGCCCTGCAAGAACTCCTTCCAGGCCCACCCTCAGAGACGCATTCCCCACTGTCCCCACCAAGTGGCAGGGGAGGGACAAGGCCAGGGGAGGGGTTCTGCCGGGGAACACGGGGATAGACAAGGTGAGGGCTGGGCCTCAGCCAAGCCTGAGGAAGGAAAGAGGTCGGCCCAGCCTTTCACCCCCATATGTGTGCCCGGAAATCTGTCCTGCCAGGGCTGAGTCGGCCCCACCCAGGGCAGGCGGCCTGACAGAGTTAACCTTGGGCCAGAGGACAGCCAAGGCTGAGAACTCGCGAGTCACCCCAGGTCTCCCAGACCTAGAGTAGGCTCTTCTGATCACACACAGCCTCGAGGAAAGGAGGAAGGGATTAGCGACGAGCCGTCTGCATGCTGGGTGCGTGGGCTGCACGGGGTCGTCTGCCCAGTGGGTCAAGGGGACGGAGCTGCGGGACCAGTCTCTCACTCTGCAGACCCCAACCCATCACTGGAACCTTCCACAGCCTTCCAAAGCAGAGTGCCCACTGGGGAGCTCAAGAGCTCCGGCCTGTCACCGTAGCACACGCCTTCCCAGGGCCCACCAGGTGGCCCTCCCCTGAGCTGTGGCCCACAGCACCCCACCCTCATTCCTGGGAGCCCCTTCCACATGGAGACCCACGGCAAGGCTCCTCGAGCACCCACATCTCTACAGAGCAGGTCCTGCCCCTCCAGCTTCCCACAGCCTGCGGGCCACAGGATTATCTGGCCTCCCTGCCCAGGGACTGCCCGGGACAGGACCCAACGCCGCAGTGGCAGGAAGGCTTCTGCGAACAGAAGTTTGGAAGGTGTGGCAGCTGCAACCTCCCACCCAGGAGCCGCTCTGCACGCCCAGGGCCGTCTACCTGAGGCCTCACCTCCGGACTCTAGAAGGGACCGACTCAAGAACCTTCTTTAAAATGGCTAAGTGGCCCAGTCTCCAGATTTTCCCAGCAGGTTACCTCCTTCTTGTCCCCACCACACACACACCCAGGGTGACCCATGTAGCCACGCATTTTGTCCTTGTTTGCCCTGACCCTCCTCTCTCTCCCGTGCAACGGGCCAGGTGCTGCACACAGAGACAATGCTGGGGAACAGCAAGGTGGGCTCTTACCTTTGAATGAGAGCCGGACCCGCGGTGTGGCCGGGAGGTGGTCCTGGAAGGGGGTGGCTGGCCAGGCCCCGATCACTAGGGAAGCCCAGAGGAGGAGACCAGAGACAGGCATTGTGGGAGGAGCCTAGGACCCAGGAGGCAGGCTCAGCTGTCTGGACACCTGGGAACCAAGATTGGAACGTGTGAGGCTGTGAGGCGGAAGGAGGGCCCTGCCCTGCCCACATTTCCCTTGTGCGATTCTGCCCAAGGCACTGCAACTTCCCGATCCAAGCAAATAGGGTTGTGGGTGTCTCCTCATTCACACCCTCAGCCTGGAGCCATGGACGCCCCAGCACGCAAACCTCACGCACTGTCTTGCCTCTGCTTTTGTCTGGGGAGGTGTAACCAACGGATCTGAGGACTAAGCGACCAGGCACAGCCTGGGGTCTGCAGAGCTGACAGGAGCCTCTGGAGACTCAACGCCGCAACCTCTGCCCCCCAGTGCCCCGAATGCCATTCTCAGGGCCCAGCTCCAGCAGGTGACCCACAGCCATCAGCGTACTCACCCCCAGCCACACCGGCTGCCCCATCCCTTCAGAGGGGGGTGGGGGGGGTGTAGGGGGAGCGGGGAAGAGGTGGGTCTAGCCCTGCCTGCTCTGGCAAAACCGCCCCTCCCAGTACAGGAAAATCTAGACCCAGTTATGGGGGCAGGGCACGTGGGAGAGCGTGGAGGGTGAGGGAGACGCGGGCAGACAGCCTGCAGTGCGAGAGACACAGCAGCCAGAAAAGGAGAGGCAAAGAAGGGCAGTCTACTTTTACTGAGGTCACAGCAGGAGGGATCCAGGTCAGACCTGCAGAAGGACTTCCTATTAGGAAAAGTTCCAGTTCTGCCTGGAGAGGGTGGAGAAGGGGAGCTAGGCGGGCTGGCTCACCTAGGCAGGCCTGCGGTCTCCTCTGCAGAACTCCCCCACCCCGAGTAGGTCCAAGTCTCAATACTATGTTTTTCAAATATTGTCTCCCCGGGCAGGCTTGCTGTTGGGTAAACGCAGCCCAGCACCAGTTGTCGGAACATATTGCTCCCTCCCGGCAAAAACCAGCGCCAGCTCCCAACCCCCCCACCCAGATGCACTGGAGGTGGGGGCACCAAGAGTGACAACATGCGTCCTGCCTTCCAGACCAGCCCTGTCTATCCCCTTCTCCCATGGGAGGCAGGACCCCTGGTCAATTTTAGGACCCTGGGGTGGGGTGAGGGGTACTGTGGCCAGTTCATCCCCTGTGGCACACGCCGAAGCAGGTCCAGGTGCCACATCGGACTGTCAGGCCCCAAGAGACAAACAGACCCTGGTGCCCTCCCTTGATTCCCGTCCCTGGGGCCCTTGCCTCTCCTGCCAGGGCAAGCCCCTCGTGGTTTCTCAACAGGAAGTGCAGCCTCAGGCCCCTGGCCCATCCCCAGGCAGTGCCCTCTGTGGGAAGAGCCTCCCCGAGCCCTGACACACCTCTCCTGTTTCTTCAAAGTCCCCCCACCGCAGCCGGGGCGCCTCGGGCTGGAGGAGGGCAGGAATCAGAACGAGCCCCGCCCCCACCTGCTGGAGCACCAGGCTGGTGCCGACTGAATGGCAGGCTGTGATGAGCGCTCGGGCGCCGGGAGAGGGCTGTGCTCGCGTCCACGTTGTCCTCAGGGTACACCGGGGAGGCCCCCTATTACAGTTGTGGATAAACGCACACACGTCCTCCATGCGTGCCCACACGTGTCCGAGCAAGAATGTGTTTGCTCAAGAACTTGACCTGCCGGTGGGGTGGGGCTCAGGAAGCTGGGAGGCACTGTCCTGGCTCAGGGAGGTCAGGATGCAGAAAGGGTCCCTCAGAGAGCTTTGGTCTCGTGCACCTGGGGGCTCAGGCTGATGCACCTCCCCTCCTACCCATGACCCCATCTGTCCTGCATCCATTTTCATTGGTGACAAGGTCAGGGTCACCAAGGACAGTGTTAGAGTCCCCGAGGTGTCCAGGAAGGTGGAGGGCTTTGCCTTACTAGGCCCCTACAAGGATCCCCACAACGCCCTGGCCCTTTAAAGGGGTGAGTCTGGAATGTTCAGGTCTGTTGTGGCCTCAGGCCCAAGCCCCCTCCCTTGGCAGCCTGAAGGCTGTGGAGGAGAAGAGAGGAGAGGGAAGGCAGGAAGGAGAGGAGGAGGAGGGCAGAGGGAGGCTTGGGGAAGGCGTTTTTGCCGTCACCTCCCCTCTGCAGACCCCTAGAGGCATTCCTCTCAGCCCCAGCCCCAGAGAAGCCCCCAGGCCACTAGCCCAGGTGAGCGGACAGAGAAGGGACAGGCACCGCCACCTGGGAGCCCACCAGGAGGAGAGCAGAGAAGGAAGGAAGGAAAGAAGGCTGGTGGGAGGGAGCAAGGGAGGGAGGCAGGCGGGAGGGAGGAGGAGAGAGGGAGGAGAGAGGGAGGGACGGAGGAGAGACGCTCGAACAAAGAACCGAGGAGCTGGGCTGGCAAGGGGCGCAGGGAAGGGGCGCGGATCGAGGGGGTCTGGAGGCACCTGGGGTCGGGGCAAGGGGCTAGGTGGTAGGATTGCCTGGCCAGCTCCAGACCTCCCAGGCTGAGGGTGGGGGCGGGGGCGGGAGTGGGCAGTGTGCCTCAGGGAAGGGAGGTAGGCTCCTTGGCACTGAGAACTGCCAGGCTGGAAGGGGGGCAGGAGCAGGGGCTGTGGGGGAACATGGGGAAGAAATTATTAACAGCATCCCACCCCCTACTCAGCCCCTGGATCCTTGCCCTCCTGGTTCCTTGGCTTTCCCCCTCCCCCAACACCCCATGGACCAGGAAGCAGGGCCACTCCAGCAGGGCTGGGATAGAAACCCCGCTTCTGTGGTGGTGTGTGGGGTTCCCAGGCAAGGTCACCTGGGTTTGGCTCCATCCTCCCCCTCTAGGTATGCCTGGCAGAGCTGTGGCGGGCTGGGCCTGGGCTGCTGGCCCCCTTTCCCCCCCGGCCGCACTTCCGGATCTGGCTCCTTCAGAACTGAGGGGCAGCCGTAACCGCGGCTGTGCCCAGTGCCCTCGCCTCCAGGGCACTACCCCACCAGTCCGGGCACACGCCTGCTGCAGCCTGGGAAGGGGCTCCAGCTCCACCTAAGCCCCTCGGTGGTGGGGAGCCCCCCAACCCCGGGGTTCAGTCCCCACACTCTGGGAGGCAATCTGGGTGAATTCAGGAGGACAAGGAGCCACCAGCCTGGCCCAGCTCCAGGGCAGACACAGCCGAGCTGGAGTTCGCCCCCTCCCCCAGGTGTTCCCGGGCTGGTGTTCCCAAGACAGTTATCTCAAGAATGAGAAGTTATTTTTCCAGTCAGGCCCCCAGCTCTAGCTCCAGGTGACCCCCCCTCCTGCCATCCCTGCCTCACTCCTGGGCCACCTTAACACTTTCTGGTCCCACCTGCTCTGGGAGAGCCCATCAAGCTCCTAGTGTCCCCTGCCCACTTCACCACTGGGGACCCAGCCTGCCTGAATGGGCTGCAGGCTCTCCCAGTTCACCCAAAACCAACATACAGCTGGGTCCCTAATGGAGCAAGACTTCCTGCTGGAAAAGCAAACCCAAGCTGGCACCTGGGGGTTAGGGGGTGGGCACAGTGCCCGAGGAAAAGCCTTGGGACTGGCGGTCCTCCTGTCCTGCGGATCTGGGAGACCCTTTACGTGGGGGCAGCCAGGATAGTGCTTCCTTTGAGCAGATTGTCGGATCGGGACACTGAGGCAGGGGAACCCTACCAGGGAACAGCGCTGCCTGAGGCGTTAGTGGGAGAGAGAGCTGAGCCACAAGAAGGGGCGCCGGATTCCCGCTCCAGGAACATGAGGGTGGGGGCGGGGGTAAGGGAACACCCACCCACCCAGAACCTTGTGGGAAAAAGTTGCTTTGTACACTGGTGACTCCGCAGGCCACATCATCCACACATCTCCATGTTTCCCCAATTCAAAGGGTCCGGGCAGACCGAACAGGTACGGCGCCCGATCTAGTCCGGTCGTCTCTGTGTCTGCGGTAAGCCCCCCGACCCTCCGATGCCCGCGCCTCGGACACTTCCGCAGAGTTGCAGTACCGCGGGTCCCAGAGGGATCGCAGGGTGGCCCGGCCGCCTGCCCGCTCCCTCCCGCTTCCCGCTGCACTCACCTCTTCCGCGGCGGCGGGGCCTGGGCTCCCGGGCGGCGGCGGCGGCAGAGCCGCTCCCGGTTGGGCCGGCCCGCGCTAGCGGCCCCCCGGGGCCATGGCCCTGCCCGCGCCCTCTCGCCGCTGTGCCTGAACCGGGGTCGGCGCCGCGGCCCCGGCTTAACGGGTTCCGAGGGCTTCAAGCGCGTCAGCAGCCGAGGCCCCGGGCCCCAGCCCGGGCCATGGGAAGGCTCAGGGGCGCTCGGGGCCGCCTCCCCCCGGGTGGGCTGCGGGCGCCCCCTGGCCGGCGCGCCGAGGGCGCATTCCCCGCCGCGGGACGCGGGGAGCGGGCAACGGCGCGCTCGGCTTCGGGGCGCTGCGCTCAGATCGGCCCGATGGCGCTGTGTCTGCCTGGTTGCTGGGCTGGGGCCCGGCGGCCGCGCGGGGCTGCGCCGCTCCTCGCCTCACGCCCTGGCCCTTCGCCGCACTCGGGGCTCGCCGGACCGCGGCCGATTGCTAGCTCGCTGGCTCTGGTCTCGCGGCCGCAGCCGGGACGGGGTGCTCCTAGCCGCTCGGGGAGCGCCCGTAATTGGCCGGCGTGGGCGATATTTGCATAGCGCGGCCCCGCCCCGCCCGGCCCCACCCCCGGGGCGGGACCCGCCCGGCCGCCACCCCGCCCCCGCTCCACCTGTCCGCTGGCTAGGCTGGGGTCTACCAGGCGGTCGGGCAGCCCGCGCCAGGGGAGGCTAATCTGCACCTCGCGCCCCCGCCCCGGCTTCGCGGGCGGCGCCCCCGCCCCGCCCTGGCTTTGTCTCTCGGTGGATACACCGCGCGCACCGCGCCTGGTGTTTACCCGGTACTCAACTCCCTGGCGGGAAGGGCGGGCGCACCGGGGAGGAACGAGCCTGCGCTCACCTGCGCACCCCTAGTCGTGTCGCTCCTGCCCACTCCCTGCCGGCTGGCCGCGCGCTTGAGCCCCGCAGCGCAGGACCCAGGACTGCCCCGGACGCTCAGCAGGTGGCGGTGCAGCCCCTGGGACAGCTGGCACCGCTGGATGCTGCCCACACCCGCCAGCCCAGACCAGGTCGCGACAGTCGAGCCTCACAGCTCGGTCCAGCCACTCGAAGGCTCCCTGTGATACCCTCAAGCTCCAGCCTTATTTCAAGCCAGCAGCCCAGGGACCCACCCATTACAGTTCTATACCCCAGGGAAGCCAGATAGGCCGGGCCTCATCTCCTAAAAGGGACGTTTGCTTTCAAATGGCCTTGCGATGACCCCAGAGCCCTGCAACTGAACGAGAAGGGACCCTCCACCCAATCCAACCCCCAAGGTCATGGCCTCACCAGCCTGGACCACAGTCTCAGCCGTGCCCCAGGCACTTTGCTAAGGTCCCAAGAGGCCCTCTTTGTCCGCTCATTCCTCCCTCTTCTGTCCCTCCCTTCCTCCTTTCCTATCTCCTCTTTTCCTCCCTTCTCCCCTCTTCCTCCTCCTTCCCTTCTTTTTGCGTTCCCTCCTTGTCTTCTCCTTCCCTGCCCTCTTGTTCCCCTCCTTTGCCTCCCCCTATTTTTTTCTTCCTCCTCTCCCTCCTCTTCCTCCCAACTCCTCTCCTCTTGTCTCTAGTCCCCCCTCAGGGCTCCTCCCTCTCCCTCCCCCTTCTCCTCCTGGCTAATCAGATCCTCTGGAGAAGGCCCCTCTCTCTCTGACCCAGTGGCTGGTGGACTGCAAAGGCCAGGCGCAGTAGGGCAGTAAGGAGCTTGCTGACCACGCTTGGAGCGCTGGCCCACAAGCTTGGGGCCAGGGCTGGCCGCCCGCGCTAGGAAACCTCAGCTTGGAGTCAGGCAGCTGCCATGGCAGTGCCCGCGCCTCTTCCCTCTGTCTTGTCTCATTTAAAACACTGACCGCCATCTCTCCTCACCACTACTCCTCTGTGCCAAGGTCACCCCTAAGGTTGCCCCATTGAAGCCACCATCACGGACGCCACCCTTTCCACTACCCCTGGCCCCAGCTTCCCCCGTCGTGGCCCAGCCACCTCTGTCAACGCCCCCAGCACGATCGTTATCACGGTCACTAAAGCAGAACTGTAAGGACTTGCCAAAGACTCCAGGGTGCTGGGTTGGAAAGGAAGGAGACTCAGGAGATTTGTCCATGGAACCCCACTCACGCACACAGAATAGGCCCAGGACACAGAGGTTTGGGGGGGCGGGGCGGGGGGCGCGCGCAGGGAGCGGGAAGAGAGCGAGAGCGGAGCCTGGCTGCACCCGGCGGAATGCCAAGTCTCTCCCAAACAATTTGAGAAGGCTGAATAATCAATATAAATAAGAACAATTATGATTGCAGCACTGAATCTGCACTGCACCCTCACCGTGTGCCTGTGCTGGGCTGAGCACTGATATATATAGATAGATAGATAGATAGATATAGATATATAGATATAGATATGAATATGATTGGGAGGAAATTGGAGAGCCTCCCACAATTTTGTCTTCCATGTCAGGTGTCTAGAGCCCCTCGAGATGAGCCCCGGCGCCAGGCTGGGAGGCCCTGCGTGCCAGGTGTGAGGTTGCTCAGCCGGAGGCCCTTCCGGGGCCCGCTGTGAAGCAGGTCCTGGCACCCCCATTGTACAGACGAGCAAGAGGAGACTGGGAGGAGAAGGCCGTGGTGTCCTGAAAAAGCTGTGTTTTCAGGAGCTCTGGGAAGGCTCCAGGAGGGAAGGGTCAGGCCAGGGGCCCCGTAGAGCCAAGGGCCTGCCACCCAGATAGATGCCCTGAGCTGGCAGTGAGGGCCGGAGCCCCACACGCGCTGCGGAGGTCAGTAAGTCTGTACTGAATGAATCAGAGAGCAAATCTCTGCATCATCCGCCCGATCTGAGGATCCGAGAGGGAACCGGAGCCAAGAGCCCGGTGGCTAGGAGCCAGCTCCCCGCCCTACAATCCACCCCCTCTGGACTCACCAGCCCCACCCGACGCTCTCCTTGCCACCCAGAGTCCTTCTGTCTCCCCCTCCAAACGCCACTCAGCTGTGCCACCTTCCCCTGAGGGCCACCCAGGGTGTCCTGTGGAATGGCCCGCTGGCCAGGCCTCCCTCCTTTCTCTGCTGGACACTCAGATCCCAGCCATGCTTCTTCAGGTCCCCCATGGCCCGCCCTGGTACCAGCCTGGACAAGGTGGGGCGGGGGGGTGCAGAGATGGTTACACCAGGCCTGGTTCCCCCACCGGCCCAGCTTCCGGGATCCCCCTCCTGGAGCCACCCCACTTCCTTCCCAGATGGGCTCTGAGTGCCCACCAGATAGGCCCTTGGGGTGACATCCCGACTGTGGAGCCTTGGACCCACAGCTCAGCACCCCTGGGAGCTTTGGAGGTGCCACCTGGTCCCACAGGGGGTGCTGCAATTGGGAAGGAATTGGCCGCTTTGTCTCAGCCCCCACCCTGGGTGACCGCACTGACAGAGGCTGGAGAGCTGTGAAGGTTCCCCCCAATGCCCCTCAGCCCTTCACGCTGGTCCAGTCTGTTCCTGGAGGTGCTCCTGGCTATTTCTTTTCCTCCTGTCTCTTCCAGGCTGTGCTGTGGGGACTGAGGTGCAGCCCTGGGCCTCCTGTGGCCTGACCGTCCTCTGTCTGTCCACCCTGTGGCCTCCATCCTCAGGTGGGTCGCGCGAAGCCCCGTATTGGGGTAACCTGAGAGAGCCTGCCCTCCAGGCCTCTGCATCGAGAAGGCCGAACCGAACGGAAGGCCGGCTGCAGAGGCCCTCCGTGCCCCCTGGGGGAAGGTAGTGACTGCCCGCACTCCCCCCTCTGGCCGGGTCTCTGGGGAACCTGTTTCCCGGGCCTAGCAGGCTAAGCAAGCCCTGGCCCGCCCAGCCCTGCGTTGCTGGCTCAGGTTTCCCCACTTTCTGGTTTTCTCATCTCCCCTGCCCCAAGCGCTGCCTGCTCTCTGGCCCAGCCCCCACCGCCCGCCCGCGCCGGAACTGGATCCCAGAGAGGGGGAGTGTTGGAGAAGGGGCCAGGGAGGGGGTGCTGGGAGGCTGCTCAGGCAGCACCGGGAGGGGGCGGGCATCGAGGAGTCACCAGCAGCCCCGAGGGCTGGGATGGGGGTCGGCTCCTCCTGCTCAGCCTTTTCCTGCCCAGCCTGCCCCAGGGGCTGGCTCTGAGCCGATCAAAAGCTGGAACAACCCACCTCCCTGGCTGCTCCCCAAAGCCGCCTCTAGGCCTTTTCTGCTGTTGTCCCCTCTGCCAGGAATGTGCCAGTGTAAGCCCTGGGTTTCCTCTAGGCCAGAGCCCTCGGCCACCTCCTTCACCGGCAGACATTGTGGCCCTTTCTGTGCAAGGGCCTGGCCTCCCTTCTTGAGGCTGCCTGGCCCAAGCCTCTTCCAGGAGCTCCGTACGCTCCTCCCGGGGTCCTTGCACATGCTGTTCCCCTTGCCTGGAACGCTCTTCCTGTTCCCTTCTCGGGCCTCAGGCCTCTGGAAAGACATTACCTCCCAGAAAGCCAACCCTGATGGCTGAGTCAGGAGCTTCCCTAGGCCCCTGCTTGTGCTGCTCCCCCATTCAGACACTAAGGAGAGATCCAGCCCAGGGCCCCGGACCCCTGCATCCTCCCAGCGGGTCCCCACGTGGACCTGCCCTATCAGCAACTGTTTCTCATGTGAGTTCAGAGTGAAGAAGCGAGGCGGACACAGGGCTGCGATCCTCACATGCTACCCCACCCCCGTCGTGTGTGTGTATTTGTGCTTGGGGGGTGAGGGAGGTGGGGGTTGGGTGGACCCAAGCTTGGCTGGCTGCCAAGTGACCCATGACTGTCGACCAGCCTAAGCATGTCCTGTTTAGACAGAGGCCAGACAGCCCAGCTGTCCCTCGCCCTCTCGGGCCTGCCCAGCCCCTGCTGCGGAGCCCAGGCCTTGGGCCTAGCACTCAGTCCTTATCTGGTTCCAGAGGGGCCTCCTCGCTGAGCTGGGATGGGGCTTCCAGGCTTCCTTTGCAACATGGCAGGAGCCCTGCCTCCAAGTGCCTGGGCCCTGGGCACTGAGTCCCTGATGGTTGGGCAGCCCCAGCCCCTGGGGCTCATGCGGGGCTGGGCTGGGGAGACAGGGTCTGTGTAGAAAAGCCCTGGATCCGGAGCCCAGCCTGGGAACTCTGACCAGCAACTTGTTGGCCTCTGCCCACTGTGCTGGGGCTGCTCCAGCCTCTGGCTCCTCGGGCCAGAAAGCCTAAAATCAGCCTGGACTCTCCCACTCACAGTTGCATTCTAACCATCAGCAAATACTTTCAATTTTACCTTCAAAATATACAAAATATCAGGTGACCACTCCCTGGCCAGCAGCTCTGCAGCCATTGCCTGTGCAGCCACCATGTTCACAGGCAGCCTCACCTCTGGCCCAATGCATATGGGAGCCTCCTCACTGGACTCCCCGCTTCTGCTCTTGCGGACTTTACAGCCTCGTCGGCCAGGGTCAGAGGGACCCTGTTAAAATGGACACCAGGTCAGGTCTCTCTCTTGCCAAGTCAAAGCCAGGGCCTTACTGTGGCTGTCCCCCAGCCCCCTGCTCTCCTCTGGACCCCGACCTCCGCTCTGGGCTGCACGGCCCCCTCTCTTCCTCCCATACCAGGCTCACTGCAGCCTCAGGGCTCCTGCTGACTGAATGGGAGGGGGCTCAGCCCGGGGCCCCTCTGTCCTCGGAATGGGGTCTGGGAACTGCTTTCTACCCTCACCTTGGGATGGGGGCAGGGCTGGCTGCCCATTTGCTGTTGGCTCTTCTACCTGAGGGCGGGGCTGACCTCAGAGGGTCTCAAGCTGCAGCAGCCGGGACTCAGGGCAGACTTGGCCTTGAGTTGGAAGGCGGTGGAGCCCTTGCAGTGAGCCCCGCAGAGGCAGAGGTAAACCTCAGAGCCAGGGCAGACCTGGGCAGCCCTGCACAAGCTGACTGTGGGGGGCTCTGATCCTGCGGGTTCCTGGCTGCTTCCCAGGCCCACATCTGCGGCGCACACCCTCCATGTGTCTGTGTGGCCACCGTCCTGGGGGAGGGGGCCCAAGGAAGGTCCTCAGCTGGGCCTGCAAGCTGGGATCTGGACTTACTTAGTTCCAAATGACTGGGGAATGTCCCTTCCGTGACAGCCGAGAAGTGGTTTCCCCTGGTCCCTTGCTACACACAGGGAAGTGGACCCAGATGAGGTGGCCCCCCGGGAGGAGGCGAGGCCGGTGGGCAGACCTGGGCATCCAGCCATCCCGGTCCTCTTCCCGAAGCCAGGCTCCAGGTCCCCCCGCGGAGGGACCCTCAGACCAGACACCTCAGGCCAGGGCGTCCCTTCTTGGTCTCCATCCCCCTCGAGACAGACACGAAAGCCCCTGCCCAGCACAGGGGGCCGCGGGGCCGCGAGGCCTCTGTGACGCTGCGGCGCTGGACGGCCGAGGAGGAGGGCCCCTTGCAGAGGACCCCTGCCAGCTCATGGCCTCTGCACCTCGGAGCGGGGCCAGGTGGCAGGGCCAATGCCAGGCAGCGGGGAGCTGGGCCTGCCTGGCCCACCTGGTGCCAGCCAAACGCCCCTTCCAGCCGATGAGACTCTTCGCTCCTGGTGCTGTGGTTGGCAGGGTGGCAACGCCGAGCCCACGCTCCCTGCCCCGGAACGGGATGCCTATCAGGGCTTGATTCCCTAACAGAGCTGGACAGAGCAGCTCCCTTGGCCACCCTGGGCCTCTGACCCTGCCCCCAGTGGTTGCAGCCTCCACCCATGCTATCAGGCGGGTCATGGGAAGGATCAGGCCTCGATCTCGCCCTGGCTAGAGCGTCACCGTGAGCCCATTCCCCGGAGGGAATGCTGAGGTCTTGAAGAGCAGCGGCCTTGGCGGGGGGATTCCAGACCAGGGCCCCCTTGAGTGTTGGGGGCAGTTCCTGATTGAGAGAAGACCAGGACCAGCCCGAGGGTGATGAGGCATGGCAGAGTCTGATTTGAGATTGTAAAGGCTCCTCCGGCCCCTCTGAGGGGCCACAGAGGAAGCTGCGGGCGGCGTTCAGGAGACAGAGGACAGGCCTGGGCTGGACCACTGGGGGCGCCGCCGAGTATCCTCCACATCGGCCAGGGCCCCTCCTCTTTCTTCTGGGCCTATCCGTTAGGTCTGCCCTGAGATTTTGGGGTAGAGAGCGAGGCCTCGCCCCTGGCCCCCATACTCCCCCCACATGGCCTGACTGGCTAGCCTCCCTGCCCCCGCTCCTGAGACAGGGGTTGAAGCTTTAATCCGAGGACAAGTTTCTGCAAAACTCCTATTAGCTACAGGAAGGAGCAGGGACCAGCCTAGATGGAGGGATAAGGGAGGAGGAGAGGGAGGGAGGGGGCACGGCCTGCAGAGGAGAGATCTGAGATCTACACTCCACCCTCTGGCCCGCCTCCAGCACCCCCAGATTAACTTGGGGACCTCACGCTTGCCACCCTGAAGGATGTACTCACGCGTGCACAGCCTGCCTGAGCGCCTACTCAGTGCCATCTCCACCTCTGTCCCTGTCACACAAGTTGCCCCACCTGCTTCCCATCTCAGCCTCCATCTGTGTCCCGCAGGCTGCGACTCGGCTCCCTCCCTCTAACACCACCCTGCCCCAGCAGCAGCCAGTGCCTCGCGGCCAAGGACATCTGCCCCAGCCTGAGATGAATCTGAATTTCTTGAGGGCCCAAAGATGAGATCTTAGGCAGCATCCCAAGGCCCTGGGACAACCCAGGGCCTCGGGAAGCCCGCACTTCCCAGCCAAGGCTCTGGTTGGGCCCGGTTCCCCGGAGGGGCCAGGCAGGGCTGGCTGAGGCCTGTTCTCTGAATAACGCTGGTGTTTCTTGCTGGAGTTAGTCACCCACAGATGGGCCCAGTCCTAGACCCTTGGCTTGCTCAGGGCTCAGCTTCTGCAGCCTTGGGTTATACGAGGTGGTCCAGGCTGAGTTCCCAATGTCCTGGGCTTTTTGTCAGAGAAGGAGCCCTGGAGGAGGAGGTAGAACTGAGGTGGGGAGGGGCACAAGGCATGTGTCCCCACCAGAGGTCTCCACAGAAAAGAAATTCTGTGTTCAACCGTGAGCATCCCCTTCCCCTCTGCTCCCCCTCCCCCCGACCTGGTGTTTTCTCATGACAGGGCTTGTGGGGCGTGTCAATTCCTGCTCCCTCAGTCACTCGTTGACCTAGGGCACTAACCCCCACCCCACAGACATGTCCTGTGGGTCCAGGGCTCTAGAGAACTCACCCCACGCGTCCCCAGGATGGGATCCTCACATCGTGCCATGCTAGGGGCCCTCTGCCCTCTACCAGGACAGGCCAATTGGCAAATGGGGAAAACAAAGCAGGGGCCCTAAAAGTCGGAGTCGAAACCAGCAAAACCCGGTCTGCTCGCCGAGGGACCAGGAGGTCACGCAGAGGGGTCCTGCAGGGGCTCCCAAACAAACCTCAGCGATGGGGAGCCACATCCCGGGGCCTGGCTGCGTGGCTCCTCAGTGCCCGCAGGGCCACAGCCTCATCACCCTCCCAGCACGTTGTCCCCAAGCCCTTGCCCAGGCCAGCCTCCCGCCTGGCATGCGTCCACCCCCTAGGCAGGCACTCGGGCTCTTCTGGCCCGGCTCCAACGCTGTTTCTGCCCCCGATGACCCAGCTGGTCTCTGCCCCCTGAGCTTCTGGGGCGAACCCTCACTGTCTTTGTGTCTCAGTCAAATATCACCCACTCATTCGCCCTCCACTCACCGTTCATTTCGCAGACACCATACGTGCCCGCCCCCCGCCCCAGGCCAAGCACTGGGGGGCAGAGGCTGACATCGCCACGTCTCACCCTCGTTCTGGACCATGAACTCCAGAGGGTCTGGTGGAGTCTCCCCGGGGCGGAAGGTGCACAGCTGGTTCTGGGAGGACAGGCAGCAGGAGCCAGACTGCCGTTGGGATCCTGCTTCAGGTGGGGTGGGGAAGCCACTAAGCTCCCACACCCCAGCTGCTGAGTTTCCACCCTGGAATGGCCTGAAACGTTGGCAACAGGGTCCCTAAGGGTGGTAGGACAGGCTTATAGGCCCGGGGCTGAGGTCTGGGGCCACCGCGAGAGACCCTGATGGCCCAGGCCCCTCCTAGACCCAGCCCTTTTGACAGGTCTCAGGAGAGCTGGGAGGTGGGCCCCGGGCAGGAAGGGCCTGGCACCTACGGAAGCCTGACTGGCATGTAAGCTGGAGACCGACGTGAGCCTGGCCACGGCGGCGCCCCGCCACTCCGACCTCACTGTCCCGGCGGCGGCTACAGTGTCCGCTGGAGGAGGGTGCGTGGCCACCGCAGGCAGGGCCGCTGAGCAACCCCGCCTCACCGCGCCGCACTCCACCCACCCAAGCCTCAGGGCCAACGAGGCAGCAGGTGCTGGCTGGGCGTGAGCACAGTCAGGCGTGGCGAGGTCCCTACTGGCCCTGCCAAGGACCCCTCAAATCCACGCCTGGCTGTGAGGCTCGCCCCCCACTCCCGTGTGCGCGCACTGCCCACTCTCTGGGCCCCGGTTTCCTCATCTGTGAAATGAAAGCAGACCCCTCCCTACGCCCCAGGGTGCTGGGAGGGCAACACCAGCCACGAGAGAGCAGATTGCCAGGAGCGGCAGGGAGGGCACACTCTGCCTGTGTCGCCTTTGTTATGACTCGTTGCCCCTCCCCAGTGGATGACAGACACAGACGCCATCACCAGGGACACAGGGGCTTGCCGGAATTGCTCTGCCACCTGCTGGGCCCCAGGAGATGGAGGGCAAGCCTTTGCCTTCTAGTCAGCATACGGGTCCACTCAGGGCGGGGCAGCCTTGGCCCCAGATCCTGCCACCGCCTCTGCTTGTCAGGCACGCAGGACGCCCACGGCAGCCACACACTGGCCCTGCCGAAGCCTCCACCAGCACAGGTGACCTCGCTGTCACCCCAGTGGGCCCTCATAGGGGTTGTCATGGGAGCGTAGTGCTGGCAAAGCAGGTCAGCTGGGACTCCCAGGACACACACCGGCACCCCCCACCCCCGGAGGCAAGGCAGGCAGCCGCGCGTGGCCTGGAGCCCGCGGTTCTCCAAACATCTGTGAGGGCCGAGTGCGGGGGCGGGCAAGGCAGGGGATGAGGCTGCTCCCCGGCCAGCCCCCAGTTCAGCAGCGGGGGTCCTGGCAGGTGCACGGAGGGCACCCGAGGGACTGGGGGAGCGGCCCAGGGAAGGCTGCGGAGAGGAGGTGATGCTGCTGCTGGGCCTTAAAGGGCCAATTAGAGGCTTGGTGGCTGTGGGAACCCTGAGCTAGAGCCCCAGGGCAGGACCTGTCAAGGTGTCCTGAGTCCGGTCGGTCGTGGAGCTGCCTCCAGCAGGACTGAGCCAGCCTCATCAGAGCGTGCTAGAGACGGCCGGGGTGGGGGCGGGGGGCGGGACAAGAGGGGCAGGGGCGCCCCGTTTTGAGGATACTGAAGTGCTGGGAGGGATGGGGTTGGGAGCTCAGTGCAGAGGCAGCCATGGGCCCCAAAACAGCCCTGGGAGGCCCCGCCAGGGGAAGAAGCCAAGTGAGGGGACAGCCACCGGCCCTGGGCAGCCGGTGAGTTAGTCAGAAGGGGCAGGAGGGGTTTGAGGAACAAGGTCAACTCTTCCCCGGGGCTGGCGTGTGGGCTCCTGGCCGCCGCTGAGCAGTCTGCTGGGGGCTGTGACTGTCCTCCCCAGGGGGATGGACGCCTCCTCTGGAGAACATGCTTCTCTCCCAAGGGGCGCAGAGCTGGGGGGCCTTGAGGTTCCAGGAGGACAGAGGGCCATGGGCTGCGACCCTCTGGACCCTCTCCCCTCCCAGTGGCCTAGTGTCCTCGACACACCTGGCTGCCGTTCCAGTTGCACACCTACCGAGGACCCTGGGGCTGGGACGGGGCCCGCCCACTGCCAGGAGGCAGGGGCCTCTCTTCAGAGACCCCATCCTAGCATGCTTATTCATAAAAGGGGAAACTGAGGCCCAGAGGAAGCAGGCCCGGTGTGCTGAGGCGCCGAGGGCTCCGTTCCTACAGAATTCCCGCCAGAAAGAGCAGGCCCGACCACAGGCTGGCAGGAGGTGCCACCAGGTGCCCTGGCCGCTGCCTGCGCGAGCGCTCAAACCTGCTCCAGCCTCAGCTCTGCCCTCCCCAGGGGTGCAGATGCGCAGAGCCTCCCTGCCCCGGGCGCTGCTCCTGGAGGCCCCCAGGCTGCCTGCTTCCCGGTGAGAGCCTTCCGTTCTGCCCCTTCTCTGGCTCCCAGGGTGCTGAACGTGGTCCTGTGCCAGCCAGCCTGCGGACCCCCATCTCCTGGGTTGGCTGAGCCAGGTTGGGAGGAGATGGGAGGGGTGAGGAGAGGGACCAAGTGGGGGATGCCCAGCCTGTCCCCCCTCCCTGGGTGTCTGGGTGTCAGGCGGAGCTCTTAGCTGCCCCGCCCCCACCAGGTGTGGGGCTTCCGGCAGCTCAGAGGGCCCTTTGTCCCTTATCTGCTCGGCCTCCTCGGTGGCAGCATCCAGATAAGCGTCCCACTGGGGCTGAAATTCCAGCCCAGCTGCCCGTCCCCCCACCTGGGGGTTCGGGACCCGCCAGCTGCCCGCTTTCCCCAGGACCCGCCTGGAGCGCACCGTCCACCTGGGAGCCCCCCAGCTGCACGTGTTCCCCAGGACCCCCTGCCCCACCTGCACGCATGGACCCGCGGCCCCCCCCATGGCCACTCAGGCGCCCTGACCCTCCCCCATTCTGTGGACAGTGGGCCCCTTTGAGCCCCCCCACTCCGCACAGCTAGGCGCGGGAGGTTTGCTCACAGCCCTGACCTGCCAGTGGGAGCCAGAAGCTGACGAGCTGACCCCTGAGTGATCCCAGAGACCCCCTCAGGCTGCCCCCAGACACAGACCCCTGCGCTTCCCGGACCACCCCTCTCAGGGGCTCTGTCTGTCTCCGGCCCGCTCAGCCTCTCTTCTTCCCTGGCTCCCCCCTCCCCCCTCATTAAGCCTCCTAAACCCGCCAGCTCCCTGAAGCAGGAAATTGCATTCTGCCAAGATTAAATGGACTTGAACGCCCTGCCTCTGCCCGCCAGGGAGGGGAGCTGGAAGGAGCCAAGTTTGCTGGGGGTGGGGGCCAGAGCCGCAGGTTGAGGAGGGGGATCCAGAGGGTGGGGCATTTCCAGATGGGGTGGGGGCTTCCCGAAGGGCAGAGGGGTGAGGACAGGGGCTTGGGAGAGGGTGGGGCCAACTAATCGCCCCCTCCCGACGTGGGAAGGAGACCCGTGAGAGGAAGCCTCTCTGTGGGGGTGGGCACAGCCTGATCAGGCGGGGGCGGGGGAGGAATGGTGACTGGGAGGTGAGAGGGGATGCCTGTCAGGTGGAGCCCGACCCACAGGAAATGGGAAATGAGCCCGAGGAGGCGCGCTCCCCGCTTTGGAAGGACCAGGGGGAGGGGCTGGCACCCCGGGGTCCCCCTACTGACCACGGTCTCTTAGCAAGGCCTGTTGGGGACTCCTGTGGGCCCTTGCCCTTGGGTCCCTGGGGAGCCCTGTGCAGTCCTGAAGGTACCCAGGACCCTTGGCCCTACCCCTAAGCAGCAGACAAGGTCGGGGCACAAGGCAGGAGGGCTCCAGGCAGTGAGGGCTTGGAGCCCAAGCCCCCGACAGCTGCACAGCCCACAGATGGCTGTGCTCCTTGCCCGTAGGGCCAGGAGCTCTGGGGAGGTGGATGCCACCTCTGGACTGACCACACTTGGTCCCCAGGTCCTGGCAGCACGTCGTCCCCATTCCTTAGTGGCTGTTCCCCCTCCCCAGGTCCCAGGGCTGCCCAGCAGGACGATGCGGATGTCAGGGGAAGGGAGGGCCACGCCGTCCCTTCTCCCTCCAGTGGACAGGGACAGGGGCAGCTGGACAGAGGGTGGGCTTCTGATGCACAGTCCACCGCCCACGCTGGGCCCAGCTCCCCGCAGAGCCGGGCACCGGGCTGGTGGAGCAGGAAGAGCCTCGGGTCCAAACGGGTCACTATCCTCCCTGGGAGCACTCACCCCAGGGAGCCGCACTCCGGAACCCCACTGTGTGCCAGCCTGGCCTCGGCTCTGGGGCAGCGGTGGGCCCCAGGAGGGACTGCCCAGCTCCATCACTGTGGCAGCATAGAAGGCCATGCAAGGGGTCCTCCTGGAGGAAAACAGGCCACTCGCGTGCTGGGAGGAGGAGACAGGTTGCCTGGGATGGCCCGGAGAGAGCGGCAACCAGGCTGAGGGGCTGAGGCCCATGTGGTCATCGACAGGCCCGCGGCAACAGCGGCTCTGGGACTCGCCGAGCTCCAGAGCGGGGCTGGGAGGATGCCACCCCACCCCCACCCAGCACTACCTGGCTCCAGGGCCAGCTGTCCAGATGGTGGTGCCCATTTCAGACAACCTGAGCTGGGCGGACGCTTTCCCAGGAAGGAGGCTGGTGAAAAACAAGCTCTCCTGCATCCCTGGGAGATGAGGCAGGTGCTCCCCTGGCTGGTGCACTGAGGTCGCCCCAGCAAGTCCTGGGTAGTCACACAGTTCCTGAGAACAGGGTGCCTGCCACAAGGACAGCCGTGCCGGGCCCACTGGGAAGGAACACACCCTAGTCCAGATAAGGCCGAGGTGACGAGTAGCCTCCACAACCTGCCCCCAGCACTCCTGGCCTGACCTGCTCCTTGGTCACCACCTGGTTGGATCCTCAGTCTCCAGGCAGATCCATGGAGCCAGCTGCCCGTAAGATCTGAGCCGGCCTGTCCTTCAGGTCACCGAGGAGCAGTGACCCGAGGTCCTGCCACTGCCTTGTCCTGGCTCCATGTCCCCAGGCTATCGCATGTGGACCAGAAGTCCCCTGCCCCAGGGCTCCTCTCTGACTTCCCTCCCCCGCCCAGATCTGCTCTCAGGGAAAAGCTGTGGACAGCTTGGGCCCCGGGAGGGCTCCGCCTGGGCGCTGACGTGCACCCAGGCCGCTTGGCCTGGCCGGCTCAGCTCAGGGCCCTCTCCTTGAAGAAGCCACCTAGTCCCCCCCTCCGAGGCAGCGCACGTCCCCTGTGGCCTCCATCACAGCCAGACCCTTCTGCGTCTGCCTTTCCTCCTTGTCCGTGGGACTGCAAGCTCCGAGTGGGTGTCCCCGAGTCCTGGCAGCACCGGGCAGCCGCGCCGCCAGCTGAGGGAGTGGCTGACCACGGGTTTCAGGTGCATTTCCCAGGCTTCAGGGCAAGTCCATTGCCTTGTCCATGGAGCAGCCTGTGTGCCCCGCTCTTCCCTGGGCCCTGGGGTGAGTGGTGGCTGGGGGGGTGCAGACATCAGACAGGTACAGTTTCTGCCACTCCAGAATCTCCCTGCAGGACAGGCCAGAGGCTGAGGAAATAGGTGCCATGCCCTTGGGCGCCCGACAAGCCTAGAGCCTGGAGACAGATGGGCTGTCCTGGTCAGGGGCTGGGGGCTTCCTTCAGGCCCTCTCGTCAGGTGGGTGGGTTGGGAGGGCTTCCTACGTCCACCTGCTCAGCCAGCAGTGGGGACCCTCCCCGTACTCTCCGCTCCGATCTGCCCCCTGCCCCTGTTGCTGGGTCACCTAAGCTGCTGACAGGACAATTTATAGCCTCCACTCCTTAGCAGCCACCCCTACGCCCACGCATTCACGTGGCCTGAGGGCCTTGGCTTCACCGGGGCGAACGGGGCTCTTGACTCCCCTGCCTGGCGGCCCAGCCAACCACCCTTTCTCTTTGACCAGGGCTGCCCACCTGGGCCAAGAGCCCCGCCCCCGCCATCTGGGTAACGCTCCCCTCGCTGCCCCTCCCCCACCACGCAGTGCCCTGGGTTAGGCATTGCCCCTCCCCCACCACCGGGCTCCCAGGGCCGTGCAGATCCAGGCTGTGGGGTTTCAGCTGGGTCCGCTGCTCTTTCTGAAACTTTGGGGCCTCCCAGGTCCAGGGCAGAAATACTCGTCCCCTGGCCGGCGGGCGGCACGAAGGCCTGCACCCTGGACTCAGTCTGGCACATCGTGCCCGTTAAACATGGTTCCTGGCATTTTTTCAGCTTCCCTTCTAAAAGGCCCCTGGGGAGGCAGCCTTCTGGGCCCTGATTCCTGGCCCGTCAGCCCCAAGGACCTCCCTCCATGAGACAAAGCGATTCAGTGTTTCCTGGTGCTCACGGACCCAGCAGGACCCGGGATCCCCCCAGGGGGTCCGAGGCACGCCCCATGCGGGCTGTGCCACGCGGGGCATGGGGGACAGGGTGCTGGCTCCCAGCCCAGAGCAGAGACGGTGGTGGCCAGGGTCTAGGCCATCAGGTGTCCCAGGCTGAGGTGGGAGCTCTTCCCATCCTGACCCTCGTTCTCCCCAGAGGACGGTTGGGGTCGGCCCTGCCTTGCCGGTCCCCCATCGTCTGTACCACCCGCCAACTCTGATGGGGGCTCCGGGGCTGCTGGGCCACCAGGGCCAGCGGGCCTTCTCTGAGCCTCCGCCCAGCTAGACCTGCTCACGGGTGCCAAGCCCTCATCAGCCGCTCACAGCGGGGGAGGTCCCCGGTGCCTGGAGAAAGGCTCAGGGACCAGGGGGTCCCCAGCTAGGACACGCGACTCTCACTAGGGCTTGCCCGGAGTGTCTCCAGTCTGGGAGCCTGGGAGGAGCAGGGCAGAAGTAAAGTGGGCGTGGGTGAGCGGTGTCCACAACCTCCTCCGTCCTGTCCCCCAGGCCCACCACCGCTTCCCAGAGGTCTCTGGTTTAACCCCCCTCCCCAGCTCTCCCGCGGGCTGCCTGGTGGGAGAACAGAAAAGAGTTAACCATGCCTGCCATCGGGAACCCTGTGGCTTTGTCTGGGCCAGCGGAGCCGACAGGGCTGGTGGGAATAGGAACTCATGAAAGTGTCATACACAGACTTTATTACCCTGCATGCAGCAGGGCGCAGGCCCAGGCGTTCAGGCGCTCGTGGCCCGACGGGGCCCTGGGCATAGACTCGGGCTGGGACTGTGATTGAACGGAGGAGACATGGCAGGGCCGCACGGACCCAAACAGCCCTTCTGCGCCCTGGGACGGCCCTGCCCTGTGTGAGGCAGAAGCAGGAGTGGGCAGAGCCTCAGAAAGCCTGGGCTCCAAATGGGGGTTCTGTGGAGCCCCTCAAGGTTGGCCTGCCCAACTGTGTCCCCAGAAGGGCTATTGCCATAGGACATTGGCCCTCGAGCCCAAGGGACAGGGAAATGGGAGTGTCTTCCCTTTGGTCTTGGCAGCCACCTGAGGGCCAGCCTGCTCTGCCCAGGGAGGCATCCACCTGGCTGTCCTGGGCTGAGATGCCTCCTCCCCCAGCTGAGCGGGAACAGGGACGGAGGGGGGCAGGCAGAGAGGGGAGGCTTGGCCTCATGAATTTACAATGACAAGACTAATGAAGCCGATGCCATGAGGACCCTAGAGGGGAGGGGGCATCAGGTGCTGAACAGTGTCTGCCTCCCCTTCCGTTCATCCTCAGACACCCTCTACCCAAACCCTGTCTGCACAGGTCCTGCCGCGCTGAGCACCGGGACATGGCCTGAACAGCATCTGTCCCCTTGTGTCCCGGGGTCTGGGCCCTGGTGCCTTGGGGTCATCGGATGAGCTCTGGGGACTCAGAGGGAGGCTGGGAGGGTCCCTGCTGACTTCCTGCACAGGCATGCAGGCTGCAGGCTGCAGGCGGCTGGTGACCCCAGCGCTGGCCTCCGCCTCGCCGGATGGGCAGAGCCCTGTCTTCTCACAGTGACCCTGGACCCAGAGAGGGAATGGGGATGAGGCTGCGCTGCTCTCTGTCCAGTCTGGATGAAGGAGTCAGGGAGGAACAGGGCCTGGGTGCGAGCTTCCCACCAGCCCCTCTGACACGCTACCTCTGGCTACAGGCTCTGGCCCCCCCACCCCAGCCTCCTAAGATTCAGAGAAGAAAAGGGAAGAATGAGGTGTCTGAGGATGAGGATTGAGGGGTGGAAATTACCTCAACTGAATTTTAAAAACCCCTGGCTGGTTGCCATGGTAACAGAAAGGTGCATCCCATTGCCATGGCAACAGGCAAACACCGAGGTCTGCTGCTGGGATTGGGGATTTGGGATGTGGCCGGAGGGGTGGGCGGAGGAGGCTGGGCCTGGGTTCTAGCAGTGGTATTTGTATATGTGTGTGTGGGGGGGGGCAGCTGTGCAGTCGGGGTTCACATATCCCCAGCTTCTCAGGGGCCAAAAGTCGAGGCTGGACACCCCCGCCCCCCCGCAGTGGTGTCAGAGGAGAAAGATGGTTGGGAGTCCCCCCTGGTCCCCACCCCTGTCTCCCAGGTCTCCAGCCCAGGGGCCCCGAGGGGGTCCTGAGCCTGCTTAACTGGACCCCTCAGTGGGCAGAGCCTGGGCAGGGGAGCCATCCAAGTGGCTCCTGACCTTAGGGAGTGGCAGCCTGGGTGTCGCGGCAGTCACTGATCCCGAAAAAGAAAACTGCGTGGCCAGGGATCAGCTCTCTGAGGCCTGGAGGATACCTGTGAAGTACCCTGAGGGCAGCCACACACCTGGGGGGTGACCACACACACGTGAGGGGGGCTCCTCAGGGCAGCAGGCCCCACCGCCCCATGACCTGGCCTCCAGAACGCCAGACCTATCCCTTAGCACGAGGGCCCAGGGAGGGGCGGGAGGGCTCCCGGTCCATCACCAGCGGGCGTGTTCTCAGGAAGCCCAGGTCAGCCCGGCAGCCAGAAGCACAGATCACGTTCAACAGGCCCTAGTGCCGACTCGGGACTGACTTAGGAACCATTGGTCTCAACTGGCCCTGTCATGTCCACAGGCTCCAGGGACCGTTGGCCTGGACACGCAGGCTCGCCGGCCCCTTGGCCTGACCTCCACTCCCAGCGTCGGTCTCCGGGGTTCCCAGTGGCACCGTCAGAGGCTCAGCAGACACACCTGGGAGCCTCTCGGCTCCAGAGTCTTAGGCTTCTCCATTAACGCATTAGCGTAGCCAAGGCTCTGAGACTCCTGTGGGCTGCCTGTGGCCTTGGGGACCTCGCTCTGCGTGTGTGCACGTGTGCGCGTACACAACGGTCAGCAAAGGGTGGGGCGGTGGTGTCCACCTTCCCAACCTCCCAGCCTCAGGCGGCTGGTTACAGCCTGGACTCCGCGAGACCACAGCCTGGGCACAGAGCTCCGAGGAGGCCCTGCAGCACCGGGGAGGCTGCGTGACCCCCCCAGCTCAGGGCCACCTGGGGGGCAGAGAGAGGAGCAAGCTGGTCTGAGGGAAGCGACCCTCAGACAGGTAACAGAAGCCTCCTGACTGTGGAAGTCAGGAAGTGAAGGAGGCTCCCGGCACTCTGACACTCTGACGCCCGCTGCCCCCCTTGCAGACACTGCCGCGGCTGCCCTTCCGCGAGCACACCTGCTCCGGGGCACGCGGGCACGGGGGCACGCACAGGGGCTGCGGGCAGAGTTCTGCGCCACCGCCGGGACTCAGCACTTCAGGCCTCTGTGCACTAGCCCCAAGGTGGCCAGCCCGTCCTCAGAGTAGGAACCTTGGCGCTGCATCAGTTGCTGCAGCCCCGGCTGGCATGTGAGCCTCGGGAGCACTGGGGGCTGCACGTGCATGGCCCACCAAGCCCAGCGAGCAGGGCCCTGGCCCCCGCCGGCCTACTCGGCCCCCACCTCGCACCTGAGAGGGCCCGGTGGCGAGGGCCCGGTGGTCCTTCTCTCCTTGGGCTCGGCCGGCCTGGCAGCATGCAGGCTCCCAGGGGCTGGCGCCAGCAAGCCTGGGAAGACAAAGGTGTGGGCCCCGGAGGCAGAAGCCGGAGGTGGGGCTCCGCCCCCAGCCCCTAGGCTGCCCCACCCCCTCCTTTCCAGCCCCAGCCCAGTTTGGCAGAGCTGGGCTGCCTAACCCTGTGGGCAGGCTTAGGACCTGTGGGTGGCCCCACGGGTTGCCCCCGCTCCAGGAATACAGTTGTCTACTCTGACCCTGGAGAAGGAATGAAGTGTGTCCCATGTGCCGTGTGTACCCACGTCCCCAATACAGGACCGGCCAGGCCGGGGAGAGAGGCCATGGCCAGCGTTGCCCCTTGCAGGCCGTCTCTCACGCAGCCCCCATCCTGAGACCCTCTCCCAGCGCCTCACGGTGCACAGCCCAGGCAGGCTGCCCCCCAGCCAGGCCGGCCCTGCTCCGTCCAGGACCCGGGGGCCCAGCTCTGCCCCCAGAAACTCAAGTCCTGTGCTCGTGACCCTGACTCTCCAGCAGGCTCTCAGGACAAAGGTTTGGGCTGGGACCTGGCAGGTCCAGCCTATCTTGTCATTAATATTTATCAGGCCGCAGGGGCCAGAGCCTGCAGCTGGCTTAGGGTTGTCGGGGAGCAGACGCTTCAGGAGGATCTCAAAGCCCTTCCCTAATGAGGGTGCTGTGAGGGAAGAGGGCCACCTGGGCCTTGGGGTCCTGGGGGAAGGAGAGGACAGATGGACAGCGGGACAGAGTCGGGAAAGCCCGGGGAGACTTGGGCGTGCTCCAGCAACCAGACCTCGCCATGCGCCCAGGAATGTGGGGGAGGAAGGGGCCGTGGAAGCCCCTCCCAGGACCCCGGACCATCCTCCTGCAGCGGAGCCTGGAGAGCTGTGCTCCCGCAGGCATGCTGGGCAGGCTCCCTTCTCGCTCTCAGGAGGCTCCTCCCCACGCATCTCTGAGAGCCTTGCATCCCGTCCTCCCGGAGCTGTGCTCCGAAGGACTCCCTGTCCCTGCAGAGCTGTGCTCCCGGGTGCAGAGTCCGCGGGAGCCGTGCCCCACGCACGCCTCTCTTGCATCTCCTGCCCTGCACCGTCCTCTGGAACTGGGCTCCACGGCCCCTTCTCCTCGAACCAGGCAGAACTGTGCCCCAAACGCTCCTCCTCCCTCCGTCCTCCAGAGCTGTGCTCTCCACGCACCCATGAGCCCCCGTCGCCCAGCACAAGACCTTCTCCTTGTCAAGTGGGAATCCTGACCTCAGGCGCTGGGGACCCCCTGGGGAAAGCAGAGCGTACCCCTGTGTGGGGGCGCTGCCGGCCTCAGCCTCAGCTGCCCCGCGTGCCTGCCACGCCCCTGCCTCCCTCATTGGCATGCTGGTGGGACCCACAGGTGGAATCAAAGCCCTTTGCTCAGAGCAGAGCTGCGCAGCAGGGAGCTGGGCGCCTTCCTCTCCCCCGTGCTGGGCATGCAGAGCTAGGGGCCGAGAGAGGGTACGCTGGGGGGCGCAGAGCCTCCCCCCACTGCCACAGGCAGGCACAGCCGCAGATAAGGGGGCTGCCTGAGCTGGTGAGCACCCCCAGTAGATAATGAGGGGCTGTGGGGGAAGGGACAGCCTCCGGCACAGCCTGGGGGGAGGCTGCCTCCCAAAGCCCAGAGCCTCATTAGTGGAAGCCGGGGAGGGAGGCAGCTAAGTGGGTCAGTCCCCTCCCCCAGCCCGCCTGACAGGTGTGGGTGGGAGGGAGGACTGTCAGCCCCATTGAAGTCAGCCCCGCTCTGAGCCCCCTCTCCCTCCAGCCCCCTCCCCAGCCCCCTGCCCTTCGCAGAATCCCGCCTTCTCCAGGGGCCCTCCCCCCAAGCCCTGAGCCCCCTTTCTCCCTCCGAGACCCCCTCTGCGGCCTCCTTCCCCTTCCTGAGCCCCGCCCCCTCCCTGCGCTGCCCCTCCCCCTCCCTGTGCTGCCCCCCACCCCCCAGGTGCTGGCCCCTCAGCCAGCCTCCCCACGGCATCCTGCAGACGGAGCCACACCTGGGAGAAATTGAAATCTTAGACTCTTTCCCTGCCCCCGCCAACGGAGCAGACATCCCTGTCCTGGCCGCGAAAGGCAGTAAAACACCGCTCCACTGGGGCCGGCCAGGCTGTGCCAGAACAAGCAGCCAGATTCGGGGAGGGAGCCAGGCAGGGGCGCCGTGGGCTCCAGGCCAGGGCTCTTCTGTCCCCCGCCCCCACGGCCAACCGTCTCTGGGCCTCTCTTCTGGGGTCTCCAGCTCCCCTCTTTGCTATAGTTAGGAAGCTGATTGTCCTGGCAGATCTGTCTCAGGCATAATAAGGTGGGCAGAAGAGAGAGGGGACTGCGCCCCAGAGGCGGGGTCTTCTCTCCAGTGCGGAGAGGTTCACAGAGGGTCTGCGGCCTGGGTCCCCCCTCCCAGCTCAGGACAGAGCCCGAGAAGGACATGATGCCCTGACTGCCAGTCCTCCCTCCTCCCACCTCCCACCTCCCGCACCCCCCCCCCGCCCCCTGCCGTCCGTGCCTGGGCCCCTCCCTGATCAAGGACCTGCCAGGGCTCCCATTTCCTGTCAAGGCCACCTTCCCGGGCTCTGAGAAACCTCTGGACCCACCAGCTGCCCCCAGGGCGGAGGGTATTGTGGAAGACGCTCTGCCACCTTTGATGTCATTGTCCTTGATGTCCTCCCAGGACACAGTCCTGGGAGAGGCTGGGAGACTGTCCTGGTTTTGCCAAAGCCCAGCCCAGCCCAGCCTGAGGCCCGCTGGTCACTGTCTGGCTGCACAAGAGTTAATCCCAGGGTGCTTCCCCCACCACCACGTGCGCACAGTCAAATTCCAGGAACGATTTCCATTAAGGACGCTTGGAGCAGATTTCATTTACATTAATAAGAACCAGAAAAAGTGGGGGCGGGGGTGTGCGAGCACGCGTGTGGTTGCTGCTCAGGGTTTGCGTGAGTCTGGTGGAGATCCAGCAGCTCTGCCAGCGAGCCGGGCCTTCGGGGGGCTGCCAAGCCGGAGCTGGGGTGCGTAGTCTGAGGGAGGAGGCAGAGCCCAGCTGACTCTGGGGACTTCTGGCCTGAGGGGGCCCTAGGGGTCTCTCAGCTGAGGGGACAGCAGAGCCCCGTCTTGGGCGAGACAGAGCGCCAGCCCAGGGAAATGACGAGAGCAGCCAGGCGTCCCTGAGGCCTCGTTGAGCTATGTCAGCCCGGTTGGCTGCTGACCGTCGTGGAGCCTCAGTTTACCAGTCTGTTTGAGAGGCTGCTCCTTCTCTCCCCGCCAAGTGTGGCTGCAGATGTTAGAAAGGAGGTTCCATGCCCTGGCTGGTGTGGCTCAGTGGACTGAACGCCGGCCTGCGAACTGAAGGGTCTCTGGTTCAATCCCCAGTCAGGACACATGCCTTGGTTGCAGGCCAGGCTTCCCAGTGGGGGCGGGGTGCATGCCAGAGGCAACCACACATGATGTTTCTCTCCCTCTCTTTCTCCCTCCCTTCCCCTCTGTCTAAAAATAAATAAATAAAATCTTAAAAAAAAAAAAAGGGAGGTTCCGAGCCTTGAGCCCATCTATTTTAGGAGCACAGGCCCCCCTTCTCAGCCTCCCCTCCCCCTTCAGCTCTGCCTTTGGAGCCTATTGCTGAGCAGTGGACTCTGTCTGGTAAGCTCAGGAGCCTGTTGGGGGTGGAACCCTCAAGATCCACCTCCCTGGGAAGTGGGGAGTCACAGCAAGTGCGTGCCTGAGCGCAGCTGGGCCTGGGCTCGGCCAGCCCGAGCCCTGCGGCCCTTTCCCTTCCCAGCGTGCAGCTGGCTTCCTTCCTGCAGGGGAGCGAGAGCTCGGTTCCTGCCCGCTCTCGGCGTGGGGCAGGCCGCAAGCGTGTGCAGGGAGAGGCTTCAGGACCGGACCCGACCTGCCTGAGCAGGTGATCAGCTGGGGAGCGGTAGTCATGAGCTTGCACGTTTTGCTTGTAAGGACGCTGTGCAGGGAGGCTGGGGTCTGCAGGCGCCTCAGGTGCTGGGGAGGCTCGCCTGCTGCCGCGGCCTCACGCTCCGGGCCTGCGCATGCATGTGCGCGCTTGTGAGTGCAGAGGGCTGCCCCTCAGCCCAGCCACGAGTTGGGGAGAAAGAAGAAGGAGAGGAACCCCCATATGAGGCCCCCAGCATTCGAGCCCAGCCCTGCCTGTTGCAGGCCCTGCACACCTGGACAGGGCATTGCAACCTTTGGAGCGTAGGCTGGGCTCCCAAAGCTGCACCCCCACCCCCGGGTCCAAGCAAGGGGATCCTGGAGGGCACTTAATTGCAGCCGTGAATCATTCACAGAGAGCTCCGTCCAGCCGGACTCGGGGTGGTGGTACCTGCCTGGCGGTGGGAGCCTGGCGCTGGGAGCCCGGCTCGGGTGCACCAGGCCCTGGGGACCTCAGGCTGGCAGGACCGCTGGCAGGGGTCCTGGCCAGGCATCCGGCCCCGCTTTCTCCCTGCCCGGCCTGCTGCAGACTCACCTCCCCCATCAGCCTGCAGGACTCACACGCTGCTGCTTGGCTGTCTTAGGCTGTGTTATCTGAAGGCAGCCAGGGGGTGGAGCAGCCCCGACTCCCCCAGACCCGGCCGCCCCCACCCTGTGTTATCTTGTCCCCGCAGCCTCCTCCCACCCCCAGCAGCCTCAGACCTTTCTGCTCCTCTTCCCAGCATCCTCTGGGCCTCGCTTTGTCTGCAGTTGTCTTTTTTCCTGCCTCTCCCTGTCTGTCTTCCCTCTCTCCCCAGGGCATTTGGTGGGGGAGGGAGGGGGGCACCCCAAGGCTGAGCTCACTCCACCCTCGACACATCAGCTGGAGCACGTGCCCAGCTGGAGCCGGACCCTGTGCCCGCAGCTAGGGACCCATCTTCACTGGGTGAATGGCTGCGGCTACGGGCCAGACGGACGCGGCACCGGGGCCCGAACCCACGCTTGGCGCTTCCCAACCCAGTCCCCTCCAGCACCTCTCGGCTTTGAGCCTCAGTTTCCTTTTTCGACAAGATGAAAGTGGTCCAGGGGCTAAGTAGGATAAGGGGCTGTGCCCTTGGCTCATGCCTCCTGCTGGACATTCCAGCTCCTGCCCTCCCTCCTCTTTGGAGGCTGAGTGAGAGCGATGGGCACCCCTGGCTCCCTCTGAGTGCCCTGGGCCAGCTCAGCCCCAACCCCTTGGGCCGGAGAGACGGAGGCTGTGGGCCAGGAGTGGGTTCTGTCAAGGGAGCATTTCCGTGAGTCAATAATCGGGCAGCGGGATGAAGGGCATGTGAGAGGCAGAAATGCATTTTATCGACTGCAGAGATGACCTGCCTGGGTGGGAAAGAATTGTTAAGAGACTGAAGCACTTAATGCCACGCAGCTGAGCAACAGCTACCCCTTCTAACCAGTGGGGGAACCCTGGGGGTGGGTGGGACACCTGTCAGGAATGTGCAAGGCCAGCACCACGCAGTGCTTCACGGCCTGAGTTCTGGCTGGGTTCCCTTAAGTCTCAGAGAGACCTGGGAGAGACCCTGGGACCCTGGAGTACCCCAGGACTGGGTGAGACAGCCCTCCCACCACCACCCCTTTATCTGACCTTGCCCCATAGATGATGGGGTGCTGCCACCTGGTGGTCACCGGCAGCACAGTTGCCTCCTCCAGGGTCCAGTCGCGGGTGATTTCCTGCGCCAACTTCCCTGCCCCATCACACACACACACACACAGACCCCCCCACCTGTCTCTGAGGGTGCTTATCCCTCGGGAATCAGGGTGGCTGGTGGCTGGTGGCCGGGCTCCGGGAGCCCTTGAGACCCCCCAGCCAGGCTGCATGCCTGGGGAGCTTAGCTCAGGCCTGGCCGTTCATCTGGGCTTTGAAACGCGTTTGATGCTTGGCCATGACAGCTGCTCCTGGCCGGCCCTCAAAGCCCTGCGCTTTGCAGCAGCTGTCCCGGCCAAGGGCAGGCTGGGCTTGGAGCCCCTGGAGGTTCCCTCCAGTTCAGCGAGAGACCCTTCCAGATTCGGAATTTGGGTTTCCCTGATTGGGAAGCTAGCACAACCCTTGCCCCCGCCACGTCAGGCATGGCTAGGAGGGACAGCGGCCCTGGGGACAGGACACGGCAGGACATGGCAGGCCGCTCGCCGCTGGGCTTGGGGTTGGAGCTGACCCTGCTGGGCTGGTGAGGGACTGGATGGGGCTTCAGCCTTAGATGCTGAGGGGGTGAGCCATTTGGTGCCCAGGGTCTCCCAAATGTGGTCTCACATGAGATGTGGGCCAACGCAGAGCCTTAAGAAATGCGGCCATTGGTTCAGACACAAGGTGGGGGCTGCAGTCACCTGGCTAAGTACGTGTGTGACGGGGGTGGCTGTGGAGCCAGCTGGAAGCAGGAGGGGGGACCTTCCGCTTCTCTGAGGGACAGACGCTAACTTCACAGGAAAGCCCGCGCACTGGAGCTGACCGCAGACGCTGTGGTCTGGAGCAGCCTTCGTGGGAGCCTTGACCAGCTGAGAAAACCGACTGTCAGCACCAGACAGCGTGGGTCTGATTCGCGCACCTTCCCTGGGGCGGAGGAGTCGATCTGAGGTTTGAGACACCGGTGGAGGCCTGGTTCCCTGGTGAGGCTCCGCCTTCGATGAGCTCAGGGCACGAAAGGAAGGACCTCCCAGGCCCCACCATGTGTGCGCTCACCTGGCCGGGCTGCGTCTGACAGGGCTGCTCGTGGCTCCCACTCTGGGGCAGAAGTACCAGCACTTTGAGGATGCTGCCCGGGCTCTGGAGGTGGGGCCAGCCTGGGCAGGTGGGGGTCTGTGTGTGGGTTGGATCTCCCCTGTGGGGGTCCCAAACCTCACACCACGGAAGCCCAGGCTTGGGGCTTCTGCGTTTGCTTCCACACCTGCCTAGTAAAAGCTGGGCTCTGTCTCCCCAGGGCAACCCCTGGGAGGGTGGTGGGGTGAGGGCGGGTGCCCAGGAAGTCCCTCCTGAGCACTTCCCATTCTAATTTATAAGGACCAGGTCTGCCTGAATATAGGAAAACGTGACCATCCACAAAGCTGTGGAGCTGCAGCTTTAAGAGCAAGCCCCAACCCCCTCTCTGACCCCACGTTAATACCTAGAGCCCAAGCACTTAGTTCAGCCAGATTGGCAGCGTGGGTGCCCCATCACCCTCGCTGCCTCTCCTGGTCCCCAAGCAGATGCAGACCCAGGCACACTTCTCACCCTTGTCAAGCATGGTCTTGCGGGCTGAAACAAGGGTGGGTGGCATCCCTTGGCATGGAAACGCCGGGGAACCCCCTCGCTCCCCTACTCCCGCTGCAGCAGCAGGCGGCGGGCAGGGGGTCACTGGGTCATGGGCTGCAAGCAGAAACATCCCTGCCCCCTGGCCCCCGGAGGGTAGTCTGAAAACTGCAGAAGCACAAGTGCTCACTCTCCTGGGTCTTTAGGGTCTGGAAGTGGAAAGGTTGAGTGTTAAACTGCATTTCCACAAAGAGGTTTAACACACGTTACCAACTCTTGAATTTAAAAACCTTAACATGAGGACACTTCGTAAAGTGTGTGACTGACTGACCACTCTGCTGTCCGTCTGACACTTAATAATACACAACAGCACTGAACGTGAACTGTGATCAGAAAGGTTTCCGGCAAGTCCGCGCATGATCAGAGCATGCAAGACGGCGCCAGACGCCTCCTCTGAGTGGCTGGATGCACTTCCCTCGTCCCCAGGCCAGAGCCACTTGGACGCGCTCACCCCCTCCCGCCACCCAGAAATAAAGAGACACAGACTCTCATTTTTCAAGGTATTTCTTTTGTAAAGAAGCCAGGTTTGGCAACTAGACTGAAAATCTTCCAAAATTCTGTACAAATGTTTAATATACAAATATACACAAGGCTTTTGCCAAGAAAAGACAACACGATAACGAACGACAAGGCGGCTTTGGTGTCTCACACCAGGGCACCCCCCACGCCCCAGGTGCGCGGGGCCGAGGGCTGCACGCAGGCCGCACGCGCGGAGCGCAGCGAGTTACACTATGTACACTGCAGTATAAAAGGCCACGGCCCCCCGGCCGGCCCGCAAGTCCTCCGGCAGGAACGAAGGCCATTCACCCAACAACCCTGGAGGAACTCCTTTAAGTGGGAGAACCTTGCAGAATGAGGTGGTTCACCCTAGAAACTATGAACAGGACAAGGCATGCCCTTAGAGACGACGGGTGGCAAGAGTGACTCAGGCGATGGACCGCTCCTTGTGCCCTTCGGAGCTCCTCCTCCTCTCTCCCCTTGCTCTCCCAGAGTCTCACTCCATCTCAGTGAACCGGGCGAACATGGCCTTCCGGACAGCGTCTTTGTAGGAATCAGCACCAGACAGTCCATAGGCGCTGCCCTTGGCTCCTAGGCCAGCTCCCTTTAGCCGGACTTGAGCCTGGGAACACAAAACTGCTGTCAGCAGCCAGCGGGGGACATGGGTGTGCCTGCACCCTTATCCCGCCCACTCCCTACTGAGCAAGGCCACCCACTGGAAGACGGAGGAAGTCTTATCTATAGACAAGAATTTCTGCACTGGGGACTCGCAGCAGTTTTGAGGACTGCAGGTACAAAATGGGCCAAGGAATGCCCTGGCTGGTGTGGCCCCTGGCTGGTGTGGCTCGGCAGACACAGTGCTAACCTGTGAACCAGAGGGTTACCGGTTTGATTCCCAGTCAGGGAACACACCTGGGTTGAGGGCCATGCCCCCCCCCAGTAGGGGGTGCACGAGAAACCACCACACATTGATGTTTCTCCCCCCCTTCCCCGCTCTAAAAATAAATTAAAAGAAAAAAATCTTCCAAAAAAAAAAAAAAAAAAAAAAAAAAAAGGCCGAGGAGGACAGGCAGATAGAGCCCCACTCCCCTCCCCCACCAGCCAGTGTCTGCTGAGCAAGCATCTGTGCCCGGAAACCAGGACCCTAAACATGCCACCGAGGCCCAGGGAAGGCCTGGCAATTACAGGCGCAGATCCAGCAGGACAGCCTGGCGTCAGCAGAACTCCCTGCAAACATAGCCTGGAAGAGGCTGACTAAGCGCTGCTGCCAGGAGGGGCTTGTCTGGAGGGCCAGCGGGGGATGGGCTCTGACCCTGGAATGGCACCTCAGTCTCGGCTCTGACCATCTAAAGGGTCTTATCATGGACGCAAATCCTACTACATTGTACTTTGCTTTATCTGTAACCAGAAAGTAAAGCACAATTACCTTTAAAAAATCCAATGGAGGCTAAATGGGTCTGAGTCGGTGTTAAGTATTACGGCTTTGTTTATAACAAAGGACACAGAAACATACAGTCCTTAGCAGAAAAATAGGTCTTACCCTAAGATACCTACAGACCACAAAAACCAAGCACATCCCTCCCAAGCGCCATCGTAAAGGTGGGCGGAGTTGGGGAAGCTGCTCACCTCAATGGGGGCGGTGATGCCTTGACACTTCCTTCCCAAGCCCGAGCCTTCCCGCCAGCCCATGGCCTGCAGCATCTTGTTGCCGATGTTGCTGTGGTCGATGCCATCTTTGGTGGGCTGCTCGTAATTCCTGCCAGCGGCAAACACAGAGTTACTTAAAGCAGCTCGAGCCCCCGCGGCGTAGGCGGAGGGGGCTCACCACACATACACGGTGCCCGCGTCCAGCTGCTTCTTGCGCTTGGGCTCTGGAGGCTCTGGAATGCCATACTTCTCCCGTCTCTCGGCGGCTCGGTCCCGGTACTTCATCTGTGCGGGAGAACCAACACGTCTGGGACCACCCTGAGTGGCTCTGCTCCAGAACCTCGTGTTTTCGTAACCTGGAGCCTGGCCTTCTGTGGTGGTCTGACACACAAACGCCCTGTCCCTCCGCACCAAGCCGTAGGTGAAGAGGCCGGCGGGCAGGGAGAAGCTGCATGTGGGGCCTGTAGCGGAGCTACGTCTCCAACACTCGGTCTCCTTAACTAGCCACCCCTCGCCAGGCTCTTCCCACAGCCTGCCGGGTCCCCGAGGAGGGGGAGGGCAGCGCTGTCACTGCCCTGAGCCTGTGGGCAGGCCCACCTCCAGGGACAGACAGCGCCCAGGCGGCCTCCAGTGGCCTGCCCAGCAGTTCCCCAGGGTAGCCCAGTGCTTCTGAGCTTCCCAGGTACAGAAGCTCAGAAGCACTGGGGAGAGAAAGCTCGCCCACAGGACCATTTCTAACCCACGGGGTTCTATTCATGTTTAAAACTCGGCCCGGCTGGCCCTCAACCTACCTCATTAACACCGAATCCCTGCCCATCACTGGCCCCCAGCCTGGCCCACTGCTTCCTCCCGCATTGCCTGTGGTCACCTCAGGCCCTGCTGTCCCCCGGGCCTGATCTGAAGCCCCTCTCACTGCCCAGGAAGGCTTCCCCGGCCAGACCGGGAAGGACACCCGTGCCTTGGTCAGAGCCGGTGTCCTTCGCCAGCAAGCACTGGCGTTCAGCACTCGTGGGCAGTCCTTAGGTGTCCCGTTGCGCGCGCATGAAGGAACAGCGCAGGGCTCCCGTGGCACACAGCCCAGGTCTCGTCTGCACGAGCCCCACGGGCTGGGTGTTAAGCATGTGACAGCTTCCCTGCTCCTGGAGCCTGAAACTAAGTGCTACCAACAAAAGCCAAGGACAGAGACCCCAAGACACTCTTCCTAGTGGCACCTCGCCCCTCACTCACCTCCCTCTCCCTCAGCTCCAAGGCTTCCAGCTCCTGCTCGCTCAGTCGGGACCGTCGGTAAATGTCCATGTTTTGCTACAGGACAGAGTTGACAGACCCAGAAGTCAGACCACCCTAATCTGAAACACTGCAACACAGTCAGCAGCCACTGTGTGCTGGCGTGCTGGGAGTTAAAGCCCAGTTCCCTGACCTGAGCGCGAAACCCAGGGCCCAGTGTGCGTGGAACGGCCACCCCACCCCCGACTCTGAAACAGGCTGCAGGCAAACCTGCTTTGGCTGTATCAGACATTCTTTATAAACCTAAGGCAAAACCCCTGCCAGAGAGACACTACAGCCCGCTTTCTTGATGCAGTGGCCTGGAGCGTGGCCCACCACGCCCGGGAATGCCTGGGCCAGAATAGCCTCCTAAAGGCAGCCGCCCGCAGGGCTGTTCACTGCACTTCCCCTGTCGGACACTCTCCTCACCGCTGCCCCACCCCTGCCCAGGATCGCGCGGAGAAGCCAGGCCACCTTGTGCAGGTCCGAGAGCTGCTGGTGCCTGACCAGGGCATCCTTGTTGGGGAACTGGCGCCGGCAGAGCAGGCAGGCCATCTTCTTCCAGTCGGCCAGCTTCTCTTCCTCACTCTCCAGTCTCTCCACCAGCTCCTCTTCGTTGTCACTGTCACCGCTGTAAGCAGCAACCAGGCCCCTCTGGAGACAAAAGGGGGGGATCATTGGAAACATACAACATGAAGAAAGCTACGGCTATGTGTCTGGATCAAGCCACACGTAACCCAAGATGTGGGAGACACACCCCTGCCCTGTGCCCCGCCCCCTCGCTCCGGGGCACAGGCAGCCAGGTCCCAGCGCGGGCCTGGTAGCCTTCCTGGACCTGCCCTCCAGGGCCCGAGAAAGGACTGCTGTGTTCCGACCTCTGACCGTCCGTCCAGGAAACCCCCAAATACAATGGATCAGAGAAATGGCCCACACAGACCGGTATCCACTGAGTAAAATGCATTTCTTCTTGCTTTAATTTTCTCTTTCCACATCGTTAAAACTCTATTTACAAATGCAGTAAACCTCAATTAGCTGAGCCTAGGAATTCGGGCCTCATTCCCCGCTCCATCTCACCTGCTCCCCCAGGAAACACAAAGTCCCCCTGAACCTGGAGTCCACGAGCAGACACCGCTCCAAACACCCGCCAACACTGAGCAGGGCCCGTTTTAAGCAGAAACCACAAAAGCCAAGACACGGCTGAGGTTCCGAGTGAGAAAACACCACACACACGGTCTCTAAGACACAGGCTGGCCGTCCTTACTTTGAGGGGGTTCTCCTCGTCGCCATTGCGCACCAGTTCAGGGATGAGCTGCTGCCTTTCAGCGAGGGCGCCCTGGGAAACACAACAGGCCGTGAGCCTCCCACCTGGCGGGGGCTCCCATCAGCACGCTCACCACTCCCGCTGCTGTTACCTTCTTCTCGAAGAGGGCGAAGCCGGCGTCTGCCGCGGCGGACTCTCTCCTTTCTTCTTCTCTCAAGGAGCTGACAGGCTGAAAGCTGTTTTTAAAATTTTCTTTCTGCTTGTTTAAACTCTTGGCCCACCGTTCCATGTCTTTGGCGATCTAATGTCAAAACAGGGACCGCAGGAGAACATTTACGCAGAGCCTCTTAGAATACACTTACTTAGTCTCCCATGTCAGGACGACAGGCCACTAAGCATGGTTTTATCTCAATTGCGCGCTGTCACAAGGCCCCTGTGCCCTGCTGCTAACTGCAGGCACCTCTTGAGCTGCTGGGACTGCTGCCTGGCAGCCTGCGTCCTCCAGGGCATCGGGCAGCCGGACAGACGTGCGGTGCCGCTGAGGACCGCGAAATGCCCCACAGACTTGATGTAAGATGTGCAGCCCGGTCTTTAAGGATACGAATAAAGCTACCATAAATGCTACAACGAAAAAGCAAGACAAAAACGTAGCCCACCACCGAGACAGACTGTGGGGCCCCTTGTGGGGCCGTGCACTCACCTGCTGGGCTGTTTTGCTCTTGGGCTTCTCCTTCTTCTCCTTCCCCTCCTTTGCTGGAGGGAGGCCCGTCTGCTGGTGGGAGCCGGACTCTGCGGCCGGCACGTAGGTCTCCTTCTCGCCATCCCAGTACAGGTACTGCTGCGTTAAGGAGTTGTAGTAGTACTAGGAAAAAAAACACAATTAATGCAGACTTTCTGCTACATCAGACCAGTAACTTACAGGAATGTTTTGTTAAAAAGGCACATGAGTGTTTTGTCAGAAAAAACAACAAAAAAACAGAAACCCAAAAATAACACCGACAGACATAAAACATCCTTCCTGCCCACAGAGGAGCGCCCACCTTGGTGCGGGCGAGGAGGGTGAGCCGGCCAGCAAAGGCGGGAGCCCTCTCGGGCAAAAGGAGAACACAGCTTCTTCGCTAGAGCCTAGTTCCCACTGATTTGACCCCTGGGCCTACAGGGGACTCGGATGGCAACGTGTCTGACTCCTTCCCACAGAGACCACGTGCGCAAACCAGGCAGCCAGCATACACCCCCCATGACAAGCAGGAACAGCTGTCACCCGCTGCAACCACACACAACACTGAACACCGAGACCACCAAACGCAGGGTTGTAGGACACTACTAAGTAGCCTGGGTGCCTAAGGAGGTGACAGGTGAAGGGACTGGGCCTGAGGTCCGGGGGAAGAGCTGCCCCCGCCCAGGGAGCACCTGCCTCTCCTCTTTACCTCCCAGCCTGTCACCCCACCTGCTCAGCAGGGACCCAGGGAAGCCTGTCTGTCCTGTCTCTTCCAGGGAAGGTGAGGTGGGCCAGACACAGAAATTGCGACCTCTGTGTCCAGCAAGGAGAGCCTCCTGGGAAAAGGCCGGACCTCGGCGAGAGGCGTGAAGGGAGCCTGCGGAGGCCCAGCCCGGCAGGCGGGGCCCGTCGTGCCCACCTCACCCCTCAGAGACCACGAGCTCTCAGTGCCAAGCTCCTGTTAAAGGCGCTTGTCTTATCATCCTGTATTTACAGCTCCTGACCATAAATAGTTGTTTACTTATGGAGTGTTAAAGTTGCTTTTCCTCTTTAAAAATTACATACACCACCCCTAATAAAACATCATTCATCCGTTAGTTTCTACCCCCAAGAACCCATGGGGATGTCACATGAAGAGGCCGGACACAAGCCCCGGCTGGCGTGGCTCAGTGGCCTGAGCACTGGCCTACACAGCAAATGGTCGCCGGTTCGATCCCCAGTCAAGGCGAAGGCCTGGGTTGCAGGCCAGGTCCTCAGCTGGGGGTGTGCAAGAGGTAACCAATTGATGTTTTCCTACCTCTCTTTCTCCTTCCCTTCCCCTCTAAGAATAAATTGTCTTAAAAACAAAAAAAATGCAGCAGCTAGACATGGCAGCCACATATGGCATGACCCCATTTCCCAAAGGTCAAGAGGAGGCAGACCCAGAGAGACAGAGGCAGACTTGGGGACTGGGGCGAGGGGCTGAGGGGACGCCTGCGCAGCGACGGGCGCAGAGCTTCCCTTGGGCGACGAAAACGTTCTGGAATTACAGACGGTGGAGACAGCTGGGCCACACTGTGAGGACACCAAAAACCACTGAATCGTACGCCCCAAATGGTTAAAATGGTGACTTTGAGGTTAAGTGAATTCCATGTCAATTTAAAAGGGGATAAGTGGAAGTAAAAACACAACTGAAAATTTCTACCACGGTCTTCACAGAAAGGTTAACGGCCACCTACAGACGACTTGACGGAAAGACCCGCAATGACAGAGGTCAGACCCACGGCCCCCAGGGGGAGAGGCCTGGCTGGCGGGGGCACCAGGGCTCTTGCAGAGCCAGCGACGGCCTCTATCATCTCTGTGCTGGTTGGCACGCAGCGCACATGGCCGTAAACGCTCACAGAGCTGCACGCTTGTTTTGTGCACTTCTCTGTATGTATGTTATTCCTCAGCACAGTTTTTCTAACCCACAAATTAAAAACTTAAATCCTAACATATAAAAATTACACACTGATGGTTTTGAAGAAGTTAAAGCATTAATGCAGGCCCCTTGCTCCTTTGCAGGGCTGCTTCTTCCCCCGTAAGCGCACGCAGTGAGACGAAGGAGCCCCCAGTGGGGCCAAGGGGGAGGAGTGCGGGCTACCTGTGAGTTGGGGTCGTAGTAGAGCCCGGTGGTCGGGTCGTAGTAATAGCCCGAGGACTCGTCGTACTGGTAGGTGGACGTGTCTGGCACCGCTGCAAAAGCAAAACCCGGGACACAGTTAGCGGGCAGCACACGGGCTGCTTCCCAACTCTAAGCTGCGAGGCGCAGCAGGCGTTAGTGGTCGTCTCCTCTCACATCCCCAAGTGTCCCTCTGACACCCACAAAGGAGAGGCGGTCTTATAAAACAAAGTCAACAGCTAGCACCTTCCAGCTGTCGACAGCCCGCCACGAGGCTTGGCTTACCGTATTTGGTACCAGGAACTACCCCCGTGGGGGGCGCAGCAGGGGCCTGTGTGCTTGTGCTAGTGCTGGGCTGTGCTTCCTCGGTCTGGAAAGAACAGCGGCTTCAATGTAATTTCAACTGTACAGCCTCTTGAGAGAACTAAATCACTGCAACCGTCCGGCGGCAGGGCTCCCCGCCACCCACACTGCCGACGGCCCAAGGCTGCCCCTGAGCCAAAGCACGCGACGGCTTGCCCCTAAAGGCCGTGAGGCCGAAGCACGCAGGCAGCACAAAAGCCTCCATTGTTTCGAATCTTACATTTTAAATATACACACAAAAAGAATTGTATTCTCTAATACGATCAAACACAGGTTGGAGTATATTATTCAACCCTGGCTCATACAGTAGGAAAAGGTATTTATCCAGCAAAACAGTCTCCCCAGCAGCCACCAGCTGTGCATCTAGGACCCAGGACAATAGGATTACCGGAGAGCTGGGCGGGTTGGAGGTCTGGTTGTACAGCTGGGGGCTCTGCGACACCACGGCGGCGGAGGTGGTGGTCACTGCGGTGCCTGATGACACAAACATGGGGTCAAAGTCAGGAGGAGCGAGCGCCTTCATCCGTGACACCGAGGCCGGCCTTCTGTCTTCACGTGTGTCAGCTCTCATCCCACTAAAATGCCCTGGGCCCACGACAGTTTCACCTTTACAGTCCTACTAGAACGTGACACACAGTTAATCCATGATGGCTAAAAAGAAAGGCTAGAATCCTTATCTACTCTGGGGTCGAGAAAAGATTTAACTCGAAGGCTTTTGTAATTCTGGAGTAACAATTAAACAAAGGCGTCTTATAGTGACCCTTCTGACTGAGGTCTGGGCCCCAGACTCCGGGGACACCTGACCCCACACGGGCACTCGTGAGCCCTAAGAGCACAGAGAGGGGACGCAGAGGTGAGGTCTGAGAAGGAACGTGAGCACTTCTCATCTTCCCCAGCCCCTCAGGCACGGTGACAGCCCCAAAAGTGCCCCCCAGCCGCGCAGGGACATGGAACTGGAGCTCGGGGTCTCGCTAGAGCGTCTAAGAGCGTCTAGGTGCATCTCCTCAATTGCAGCGGCTTAGACGAGAGAGAAAAGGAAGACGAAGTTTCTACCTGATGCAGATGACGCATCAGATTCCAACCCTCCAGCTTGTTGCTGATAGAACTGTTGGTAGTCCTGCGAGTACTGAAGAATAAAGCCCGCCGTTAGAGCCGCTACTCTCAGGCGTACTCTGGAGACCAGAAGCCGCACGCCGGCCACATCTCCCTACCTGAGCGTACTGGGCGTAGCCATCTTGGCCTGGCTGCAGGTAACTGTAGTCAACGTTGCCTCCTTCGCCACTTTGAGACTACAAAATGTCAGAAGAGGAGGAGACACAAACTTAGTGGACGCTGAGAAAAGAAACCAGGACGTGTTCCCTGAAAACGACCTGGAGAGCTTACGAGGCAAGCCCCGCAGGAAAGGCGCCCTCCGTGAGTGCAGGCAACACCCCCGCCACGCTGAGCACCAAGGTCCCCCCTTACCTGGGTGGATGACCACTGAGCAGCGGCAATAGCTGTGCTGGCCACAGAGAAGGCGCTGACCCGGTTACCATCCGGGAGGACCAGGTCTCTGAAACCACAAAGGTCCAGTCATGTGACTCCACACCAGCACGCCCTCCACCCCAGCCCCACGTGGCCATGCAGACAGCGATTCACTGCAGCCTCTGCAGGGAGGTCTCAGGGCCAGCAAGGCCACCTTGCAGAGCAAGGAGGGCAAAGCTCCTGGGCGGGCAAGTGTCCCTGTAGCATCACTGTTCCACTTGGACCCTGCCATCAAACGACGTGTCTGCTGGCTGAGCAATGACACTAGGAATGAGAAATCGGCATGGCCAGACCGAAGCCCTGGGCACATGAAGCCGTCAGCAGGCCGGCTGTGGAAGGCGAGCGCGTCCAGGTGGGCTCCCGCTGTTCTGAAGCGCCCACGTAGCGCGCCTTCGCAGCTGGCCCGCCACACCTGCCCTCCAGTTTTCTAGCAGCTGGTTATTGAGACCAAACTCTAAGAGGAGGGACCAAACTCTAAGAGGAGACCATGGTCTCCCTCCCCCGCAACCTTGGTGCCTCAGTGTAGGGAGCACAGGTTTAGGGTTCAGTTAGCAAAGCAACCCCAGACAAGTGCGCACACGCAGCAGTTTGAAATAAGGTCAACAAAGCCACTCACTTTCTGGCACTTTTTGCAAAGTCAACCCCAATAGTTTTGCCATCAATTTTCAAGGGAGGATGGAGACTCTGTAGTATCTGAAGCAGCTGAGAAGCATCCTGAAGGAAAGTGTGAAGAAAAACCATTTTGTCATGCGATTAAAAACCTCACCCTCCCACCCACCCAAGAAAACAGAGCTTTCTCTTTAACAAAACAGCAGTTTATTGCTGTTTGCCGACAGGAAATCTTGAGGATAAAACCATCCCCCTTCCCACCAGGACATGACGCTGCCCGGTGTCACGAGAGGAGTGGACGCTCAGTCCGCCTACAACGAGGTCCAAAGGGCCCAATGCGGCTCAAATGGCAGATGCGCCTGTTACCACAGGTCCACGTTTCACCACTTCCCAGAGGAGTCGGCCTGTAAGTTGGCCACATAGGAGAGCCTTGAACTTCGGGTTCACAGTTTAGTTATCACACTCGATGAACCACAATTGCCTCTTAAAGTTCAGTTCTCTCTCAGAGCAAAGACTCAGCGAGCCCCTCACCATTGCAGAAGACAGTTGTACGAAGGCGAAGCCTCTGTTCTGCTGGGTCTGCCGGTCCTTGATGAGGCGGATGTTGTTGACCGCCAAGGATGCGTAGGGAGACAGCGCCGTCATGATGGAATCCACCACCGTGTGCGGAGCGATGTTGCGGAGGATGATGGCTGGGAGGGAGGTGAGGAGACACATGGCATGTGTGTGCGTTCCCACCACCGTACATCCCACGGCAGGTTCGAGCACAAACAAACCCACTTGGGGAGGTTCCTAGTGTACCTTTCACTTTGACATGGAGAAGATTCTAAAAACCAACCTTTTATAGGACAACCTGAGGCTGCTGCTGTTGCTTATAAAAAAAGGGTGAGAGAACAAAAAACTTCAGTTTCTAATATAAAGGCCAGAGATTATATACTTGAACTCACTATCACAGTAGTAATCCACGGACTGGACCGATTCTGTGGTTCCGGAGGGCACTTCCTGTTCCGAGTCTACAGGAGGGACGGGGAGGAGAGGGGGACTCAGTAATTGAAGACAGACAATAAATATAGTCAAACCCAAGTCTTAATTTTAAGTAAATAATTTTCTTTTTTAATCATCTGTGGCTACAATAAAGCCTCATAGTAAATGTGAAAAACAAAAATCGGGCAAGTGGACTAAGGAAAAGCAGACGCAGGAGGCAAACCAGGCAAGCCCCCAACTCCGGAACAGAAGAGAACTCTGCACTCTCATCACCGCCAGCAGCACCCACCAAATCTGCAGCGAGCAGGGTTCAGGAAATCATCCAGGGTGCTTGTTTAAATGCCCTCCTTTTCCTCAAGTGCACAGATAAACCAATTTGTGTGTTTTTTAAATCCTCACCTGAGGATATGTTTATTGATTTTAGAGAGTGAGAGAAGGGAGAGAGACAGAAACGTCGATGAGCTGCCTCCCATTCACGCCCAGACTGGGTGTCAAACCTGCCACCTAGGAATGTGCCATGCCCAGGAATCGAATCCGTGACCCTCTGCTGTACGGGATGACACTCCAACCCAGCGACCCACCCGCCCAGGGCCCAGTCAGTCAGGTTTTACTACGTGTCGCACACAAGCTGAACCTGGGCTTACCAAACTTGTCCGCTCCACACCGGAAGCATTTTAGTCTTTTCCTGAAATTGTTAAGGCAGCACTGGAAAAAAAAATTTTTTACCTGTCATTATTTCTCACAGTAGGTCAGGCTTACTAGGGACAGTGTGGGCGGGGGCAACGAGGCCGTGGGCAAGCCCCAGTAGGCAGAAAGTAATGCCACATATCCAGGACAAAGGGGCATTAACCTAAACACTTACAATGCTTCCCTGTGTGAATTCTTCCAAGAAAAACAAATCTTGGCATATTCTGAAGTAGAACCCCACTTTTATCAAGTTGGGGGGGAAGTGTAGGTTGAGCGACAAACCTACAGTCAGTCGCTGGCAAAGCTCTTCGCTGTGCCAGAAGAGTGCGACATGGCCACCCTAAGCGCACACACAACGCAGACAGGACGCCAGACACGGGTCACAGGCGGGACAGAGTAGGAGCCCTCTTACAATGTCAGTGGTGACACCCGAGTGCAAAACGGCGCGTGGGGCCACAGCAGGCCTGCATAACCTCACGGGCTCACCGCGTTTCTCTCAGTGCGGCGGAGACTGCCGGAAGTTGGGAGCTTTGGGATTCAAGAAACTATCACGTGAAACAAACCTAAAATCTTTACTAAAACGCAGGGCTTGGAACCTGAATCTTAATAAACTGAATCTCTAATGTTCTAGGGATTCTGTCCTCTAACAGGTACACAGGAGGACCCAAAGAAAGTCGCAAAGCACAAAAACCACGCTAGGATAAAAACTGGTGGTTACATACGCCTGTTTCCCTCTTCAGAGGGACACACAGAAACAACAAAAACCCTGGAGCTGTCACGTGGGCGGAACGCGGCCTTACCTTGTTACAAAGCCAATCTTCAAACTTCGGTCTGGGATTGCTATAGTGCATTGCGATGTGCTTTCCTTGAATCACCAACTTTTTCTGTAAAAAAAAAAAGTAATTAGTTATTCCCATTGTGGGGAACGTGTGTCCATTTTCCCAGGGCAGAGCACACTTCGGAAAAATCAGTGCTCTGGAGTTAAATGGACAACATACGGGGAGGACCAACCACCGCCACCTATACTCTGCCCATCCAATCCTTCAGACAGGCAGTAAGAGAATGGGATGCGGAGTAAAGGTAAACGGAGTCAGGGAGTGCTGAGGAAGCTGCCAGACACTAAACGCTGCCATGCACCAGGCCGTGTCTCCAGCAGAGACAGAAGTCCTAACATTCAGCATTGACAGGCTGCCTGAGAGTGACAGTCTAGTTCAAAAAGCAGACAACACAACGCTCCCAGTTCTGAGGCTGCCTCCTATGAAGCCCTCGGCACGTGCCCTTGGGCTTCGCTTCACTTCTCCCCCAGACCCCATCCTTATGCAGAGTAAAAACCTTCACATGTCCCCTTCCCCCACATTCCTGCTTCAGGAGGTGTCCTCTGGGAGACAAGGGAGGGAAATTCATTTGAGGAGGGCATCTGGTTACATGTCTTTCTCAGGAGGGACTATTCTGAATGCCATCGACTCTGAAACAGCTAAATGAGATTTCTTCCTGCCAACTGCAAACACGTCATGTCCTAGGTGACAGGTGTGCTTTTCACTGAAATAGACGGTACTCTCTTCAAAAGGGGAAACCAGGAGGCCAATGGAGTGTCTTCGGGGGGCAGGAAAAACTCGCAATGCCTGCGCGCCACCTCATCCCTCAGGTCAGCGACGTGACTTAAGGGGACTGCATTTTAGAAGCTGAACCAGGCCAGCCAAGAGCACGCCCAGCACCTGCCCCCAGAGAGTCTTCATTTAACAGGAGCACCTTTTCCTTATCCTTTTTTGAGGGGAAATGGGGGAGGGAGTGGGGTCTCCTGACACTATTAGAACAGGTTTAAGCAGGAGGTCAGACGTCCAGATTTTTAAAAGGAGTCTAACCCCTCTAAACATACATACTGTTGAGCAATTTGGTTCGTGCATATCCTGGAGGAGTTTAAGACATGCTGTGAATGTTGTCTCTGCAACATCTAAAGGTAAGGCTGCATGTCTGGCCAGGAGGGAAAGAGCCCAAGGGCCACCCGCTCCTGGTGTACAGAGCGCAACTAAAGAAGCTGGGAGAAGTGGCAGCAGGCCGCCCCGCCGGGCGGGGCGCGTGCTGGGGGCAGACTCCGAACTACGCTGAGTCCCTAAACCTATCGGCCTTTGAGTTCTGGAGTGAATTTGAGCTGTAATGAAGTATTACACATTGGCACAGCTTTGTATACATTAAAATTGTGGAGATGTTGAAATGTCTTACAGGCTGCAACTTCTTAGGAGTTTTAAACTCCCAGGCAAGTCCTTCTGATATAGCCACTGCATCAAAAGATGCTGCCACGTCAAGCAAACAGACTCACGCGAAGCTTGTGCACGTTCGGCACCCACCAGGATGGTGTCCATGGTATGAAATGAATGAAGCTCTACTTTTGTAAGATCAGGTTGTCACCTCTGGGTTAAGAAAATGAGGCTTAAAAATCTTAACAAATCAATCAAAATTAGTGAGTCTTGTTATAAATGGCAATATATTAACAAACAATGTAGTTCTTATTTATGGGTGACAAATCATAAAATGCTGCAGAAAAGCAACATGAGTTAAGAGAACTTCCCAGAATGCACTTGGTTAAGGCACTCAATACTGTGCTTTGGAGTTCTGGTAAAAATGTTATCTAAGTGCCAAGCACTGGACATCATCTTGATACTTCAGTTAATGCTACATCAAAGAACCACCAATGATTTGCTTTGAACAGACTATCACAGGCATTCTTGGGGAGATTAGAATGTTAATGCCACTCTAACTAGATTAGACAGCAGCAGGACACCAGCTCCCGGGCTAATCTCATCAGACTTATTGTTCACAGATTCCACCAGGCCCTTAAATAGTCCTGGAAGGACCCACATGAGCAGTAAGGCCTCCTGGAGGTTTGTGGTCGCCAAGCAGAAATAAGGAATTATTTATACAATGCCTGCGGCAGACTTCTATTGTACTCTCTTCACTGTCAAATTCGAGAGTGGGATGTTCTAAGATTACTCCCAATGGACATAATGAACAGGACCATAATCAGGGAAACTGGAACATCCAGATGTTTTGGTAATTACCAGACAGGTGTTCAGCGGTTAACAAAGCCCTGCCAGGTAGGTAAGTCTAAGGTAGAGCAAATTCTGCAACGCAGTCCTTGGAACTGCATTTATTCTGGTCACATCAATTTTAATATATACAAAGCTTTTCTCTTTTAAAAGTCACTCCTTTGGAACAAACCACTCCTTCAACCTTTTTGTTTCTGTTTTTGTTTTGTTTTGTTTTTAAATTGTACAGACTTGTTCCACTTTCATGAATATCTAGACTTGGTGAGTGAAGCAACCTGATTGGCTTCCATCCAGCTGGTAGCATCTTGCAAGTGATAAAACTCCACGAAGGCGAAACCACGGCTTACACCTAGAGACAGCATTCAGATATAGACGGGATACTCGTGTTAGTCAGTTCCTTTACAACAGGCGAATCTCTCTCCCACTGCTTCAACACTGCGTGACAAAGCCAATTGGGAAGCAGCTTTACAAATGTGACTTGACTTGGGGATCTTCTTGATACTTTGCCATGGCAAGGAACCAAGCCGCCTGAGCTAAATGCCACTCGATTTGATTCCACACTTAAAAAGTAACCATGCAACCGACTACAAACAAGGAGTTTATAAATCACTACTTACCGAAGGAAAGAAAAGTCCCTAAAAGCAAAGTTTTTAAAAAGGTCCTCAGATGCTCTCTAACATCGTTTTCAAAGAGTCACATTCCTTAGCCATGGCAAACCTTTCATTCTGAATTCATGTGCTTGAAGGCTGGGGGTACCAGGATGGTCTTTAGGGACTGAGGTGGGAACGGGGAAGAGACCAGAACAGCGGAACTGAGCAAGCTCTCACCTGTTTTCCTTTTCATCAGCCTCACGTCCGCAGGCTGAGGGCCTTCAAAGGACTCCATCATTTCCCGAATCTGCACAGGGTTTTACACATTCGCAGTTAAAGCTTCAGCCACAAACCATTCCAAAGAAAGTTCAGCAACTGGGGGCAGCACTGACTGCTTTGCTGGCCCAGTTCTGAACTTCTGCCGCCCCAACATGACGGCTCTAAAACTGGAGTAAGAGGAGGAACACTCCTCACAGCGAGTACTGTGTTCCTGCATCCTTAGCGACGCTCTCCCTCCACATGCCGCCCGGGCACGTCATTCACGTCGTGACACAGTCTTGCTCATGGTGCCCGCCCCTCAAACCTCCCCACTTTAAAAAAGGATGGTGCAATCTCATCATCCTTTTTTCTAAAGGACCAGAAAAAAAATTGAGGTTAAAAAAAATTGTTAATTGAGTTTGAGAGAGAGAGGAAAGAGGGGGAGAAAGAGATATTTGTTGTTCCCCTCACTTATGCATTCACTGATCCTTTTATGTGCCCGGACAGGAGATCTAACTCACAACCTTGGCGCGTTGGGATGACTCTCTAACCAACTGAGCTAAATAAAATCTTTTAAAAAATAAATAAAAAGAAAAAAAAGAAAAAAAAAGACTCAACAGCCAAAAAAACGAGAAATTCCCCTTATTTTCTGCATACCATCTTAAGAAAGAATTTTTACATTCACTTTAATGCTGAAAACTAACAAAGCTCATACATTGTTAGGCTCCTAAGAATTCAAAATAAACATTAATTGGGCCTACAAGAACCAATTCTGGCTCATAGGTTTCTTAGTGATGTCAGATCAAGCCCCTACTGCAAAAGGCAATGATAAAAAATACATCAGTCAATTTACCAATCATACCAGGAAGCAATACTCCTGCGGGGGGATTTTACGGCCAAACTTGTGGAACAGAGAGCCTTAGTAACCCCTTATGGGCAAAGGCCACCTGCAGGATCCCAGCCAATCCCTGCTGTTTGTGGATTCTGCATCTGCGGGCGTGCCTGCTCACTAACCCCGTAACTCCAGTCCATGCCTGCGGCGTGGCCGTGCCCTCCTGCGGACCCGCGCAGGGCAGCAAAGGGGCCGGGTCTCCGCCACACAGGTTCCCAGCTGAGGGGGCGTCTGGCCTTGTTTCCGTGTTCCCACTATAAACTAGTGCCCTGTTCAGTCTATTTAGTGTCAAGTTTTCCCCATTTTTGTTGCTCTCACTGCGTAAATGGCTCCCCAAGTGCAGTGCTGAGTGCTATCTAGTGTTCCTCAGCACAAGAAGGCCACGAGGTGCCTCACAGCTTATACACAGAACACATTAGGCAAGCTTTCCGCAGGCATGATTTACAGCTGCTACGACGTCAACAACGTATATTAAGTGAGGCATCTTTAAATACATACATATAAACAAGGCTGATGAAAATGTAACTATAGAGGCTCACAACCACCTCACTTTGCATTTCCCTCGGGGGCCATGGTTTGAGTTTTCGCAGTGATTGTATAGACCAGCGGTCCCCAATCTTCTTGGCTCCAGGGACCAGTTTCGCTGAAGACAATTTTGCCTCCGATGGGGGGGGGCGGGCGGGCCAAGGAGGCGGAGCTCCAGCGATAACTGGAGCAAGGCTCTGCCTGCTTCCAGCGCTTACCCCCTGCTGTGTGGCCCAGTCTTCACTGGCTAGCCCCCCAGGATCGACAACCACCACCACAATTAAGGAAAATGAACTATATTTCTATTTCCACAGAGCATGTTTAGTGCTACCCTGTGCCAGACCCAACCGTGGACTCAGATTCATGTTAGTAACAGAGTAACTAAAGATGGTTACTTTAGTTATATTTAGTGATACAATAACACATATGGCAACATAATAACTAGAGATAGTTACTCTAAGAATTCATGTGCCAGTAGAGGACAAACTAAAAGGGCAAACAATAAAAGTAATAAACTGAAGCCCAGAAGATTAAGGATCCCAACAAGCAATGCTCTAAGGCTATTGTACAAGCACTTGGGAACCTCAGAAATTCTCTGAAAACCACCTTTCGATGGTAGAGACTTCCAATTCCCCAAAGAAGCCTAGAACACACAAGCGCGACAATCTCGTTTCATTAGCAGCAAGGAGGCCCCAAAGTGTTGTCAAGGGCATTGCTCTCCACTTACCACCCACTTCCTCTGTGGGCTTCCAGGTCCACAGGCCTAACAGACTCAAGGGGACAACTGGACAAGCGAGCTAACTTCCCTGACCTGGCGCCCGTGGGATTTCCTACCCCTACCCTACACGCTCGCTGCGGCCACTACCTGAGCGCCGTTCTGCCCACCACGCTCCCCGTCTGTACTTCTAACCTGCACCAGTTTTGCCAGCAAGCAAAACCCTCAAGAACTTTCTTTTATACCTAGCCAGGCTTTCAGAGACTCCAGCACCTGGCACCAACAGCACCACCTCTCCTACCAAAAGCCTTTGACTTGAGTCAAATCAAAACCCATTCATTTCACCGACATGGGGTGAGCAGTTTCCTGCATTCAAGGGTCGGGAACAGACGCCCAGTTCACATGGAACCTGTTTTCAGGGGTCTGTGGCCCCACGGGGGAAGTGTGACACACACGCTGACAGCCACAGCGTGAGCATTACGGAATGTGTCAGCGTGCTCTGGGACGAGACCAAGGAAGCAGCAACTCTGCCTGGTAGATCAGGAAAGGCTTTACGTAAAGTAGCTCCGAGAGGAAAAAAGCAGATGGAGGATGCATCCCAGGGACCTGCAGGGGATGCAGGCAGCGGTACACCCCGAAGGAACGGGCGGGGGCCAGAGATGCCACCGGAAACCAAGCAGTGACCAGGACACCAAGGCCCCAGCTGGCCAGTCTGAGGAGTGGGCAGCCAGGGGATGGCCTTCCTTGGAACAGGCTGCTCAGACATTTCTAATGAGTAATAGTATAATTTTCATCAAATCAAAGGGTGACGAGATCCTGAAGAAAGTGTGTTTACTGATACGTGCTCACCAAGTAAGTAACCGATTCAATAAAAATGTATTGACTACCTTCTAAGGGATACTGAAGGAACAAGACCTGAATCCCTGTAGTTAAGGAACTTCTGGAAATTCTACACTGAGTTTCAAAGCCTAAATATAAATGGTAATTTACATGAATAAATGACCCAAATTGAGAGAAATCTACCCTAGAGATTTTTTTGGGAGACCCTCTCCAAAAAACCCCAGAGTTATCTTCTGGAGGGTGGGCCCCTTGTAGTACCGGCTTCCCCTGCTAGATGTGTTCTAGGAACCCACCTGTATCAGTGCACTGACTGGCGTTGTTGTGAGAGGCCGCATTTGGCTTTAGTGAATATATTTTTTCAAAAGATTATTTCAACGTGTTCACCCACTTCATGATGGATGTTTACAAGCGCACCTGCCCACACTGTGCCGAGTGTTCAGCAGCTTTTGACCAAAAACAGCGTGACCCCACCCTCCCTATTTACCCAATCACTAGCTGAGATATTAGCTTGAGATACAACAACAACAGAAGAAGATAATGGTAGAAGTTCAAAGTTCACTGTGCCCACTAGACTGCCTGTTAGGACTTGCTTCCCCTTACATCGCTCTCCGTGATGGTGATGGGAAGGCCGCGCAGCATGATGGTCTTGCTCTCCCGTTCATCGCTGATGTCATGCCTATAGTCATGCTCGCCATAGTCACCATCTGAATGGTAGCCATCTTCAGATCGGTCACTGTTCCTTCTTTCACGTTCTCTCTGATTCACAACAAACAAAATCACAGTTAAAATCACACTGGGTTTCTACCCTTTGATCCAGGACTTCTATGACAATGTTCACTGCAGTGTTTTCTAAAACAGCAGAACAAAATGAAACAAAACCAAAAATACCCAGTCAACAACCATTTAGTTCAGGAAGAATGTGTTTACAACTCACTGTATCGTGTAACACACAATGAAATACCATTACCTGTTATGATATGAAGATTATATGCATGGAAAAAGAAAAACACGGCAACATTACATGGGCAGCATGATTATTCTAAAACAAAGCCATGTATGGAAAGGAGTATGAAAAAAGGCACGCTAAGGTGACCGAAACTACAACGGGGGCACAGGGCTGGCATATTACTACACCCAACTGCTTCATCTTTAAAATGAGAAGACCACCTACCTTACGGGGTGTAGGGAGACCTAAGTGAGTTCCCCTAAGTGAAGTGCTCAGAGAAGTGTGTGGTGCGCGGTGAGCCCCCTGCGAAACCTGGCCAATCTTTCTGTTACTGTAAGGTCAAGTCTGTCTTTGAGGGTTACAGTCAATCAACAGACTCCAGAATAGTAATATTCAAGAGGAGCGATCCCACACTTGGCACACTTACTTCAAGGACCCCGCAGAGCCTATGCATGCAGCTCATGAGCCTAACAACTCGGGGCACGGCGGCCGGCCACTCACCTCTGGACTGTCGTAGTCTCGGTAGTCGTCGTACCTGTCGCCCCTCCGATCGTCACTAGACCTTTTGTAGTCGGAGTCCCTCCGCCTGCTCCGGGGTTCACGCTCATCACGGTCGTCCCTATCTATGATGGAGCCGTACCGTCCACTGCGCTCTGTTCTACTCACTCTGCCAGAAAAAATAATTTTCATTAACTCTAAAGTAAATCACGTTTTGTCCCGTTAGAAAATACGGTGGAACACAAACCCCATAGCTCAGTTTATAAGATGTAGAAATAGTTTTACGTATCCCTTTAAGTGTATCACTAAATTCTGGTTCACAAGGACAACCAACCACTGGGAAAACATCTCATCCCTAAAGGCAAAGGTAATTTTTAGGAATTCATGCCAACTCTGAAAACATGGGTTGTCAAATGTCTGGGTTTAATATTTCAGAGAAAGGGCCAGATTGTTCAAATTTATCCTGCATGTTCCCAAGCCTGTGGTCTACACACCGCCCAACTTATCCCTGATTTTAATCTTAGTGATCAAAGATAGGGAGAAAAAAATTATTAGCATTTCACCCAGTTTCAAAGGAGAGCACAGCCTGACTCATCCACTCTCAAGGGTATCACAACAGCGTGGGTGAGTTAAACAAACCTTTCTCTCCAGCAGGCAGCTAACAAAGTAGTTCATCTGTGAGACATACTCAGCACTGCCAGAGAACATTATTTCCTATAGCACCTGGTTTATTTTTGGTTACTGGGCAGCACTGGAAAAATCTAAAAACGAGAGGCTTAAGCCCATGTGACCACAGACATACACAGTTCTTTCCTAAGTTGTTTACCAGGTTCATGAAACTACTATGTAAGGACAAGACAAAGGAGAGGCTCACAGGGCCTCATTTAGCATATACAAACAAACAAACAAACAAAAAAAAAGGCAGTGAAAATGACAAGTCTAGGACTATTTCATGATTGTAAAGTATGGGGATGAGAAGCCCTGAAAAGGTAAACATTAACTTATTAAGTTATTTGGAACCGCAGGCTGCTCACACGGAATTAAAATAATGGTATCGTGTGACATGCACATTTGCCGAGTCCCTCTGGGCCATCAATTTGATCCATCACTGGGACTAGCCTCAATATTGAGGAGGCAGGTGACTGAAACGTTGTATGTTTAAATCAAATGGTTTGAGTGGCAGAATCTATAGATGACACAGCAGCCAAAACGCTCTCACCTTAAATTCTTCACCAATTCTTTGGCAGTGTTTCTATATGTAATCCACAGGCCAAAACTTCTCAGCTCTATAAATCTGGATCATCTTGTTATGCAGGGGACAATAACAAGAGCTGGCACTCACTGACTACTTATTACTACACCCAGGTAGCGTGCCAAGTGCCAGGATGTACGATCCCCTGGCTTCTGCACAGGCTGCTATCCACCCTGGGAATCTTCTGTGATTCACTCCACCATACACTCCTTTGCCTAATCTTACTTCTCCTTCAGGCTTCCTCTTAGAGCATACTTTCTCCAGGAAGCGTTCCTGGCCCTTCGCAGGAAAACACACACACGCCTCCTCTGCGCTCTCACAGCGCCCTCAACTTCCTGTCTCACAGCACGGCTCCCACAGCACTTTGATTCTCCCACTAAACTGCCGGCCTGTGGGCGCAGGGATCATGCAAGGGCCCACGGCAAAGCCCGGCACAAAACAGGCACTCCCGAATTTGTTGATAAACACACCACTTTAAAAAACGGTTCAGTCTTCACTGAAATATTGAAAGGCATGCAGGGTAGTAACTTACCGTTTGTCTGAACCCATTGCCTTACTGAAGATCTAGCACACTGCTCCGACAGCTTCAAATTTTGGGCTTTTTCTAGGAGAAAAGAGAGTTTGCTGCAAAAATCTGAGAGACCACTTAAATCAATTATTCTATAAGCTGGGACATTACCGAGGTTTGAATTTCACCAATGTCACAGAAGGGGACCCCTTGTCAACATTAAAATCATGCTACGTTTTGTTAACAATGAGGAAAGCGGGAACACGGAGCATACTGTATAATAGTGGATTCCGTTTTCAGTAATAAACCCATAAAGGGGTGCAGGCGGAACGGTCTTTCCCTGTTCCTAGTTTAAGATTACAAAGCAAAAAGGGCAGAGCTGCACTCAGCTCCCTTGCGCTGCATCGAAGAAACTCCAGTGGGGCAGAAGACCATTAAAACATTTATCACCGTGTCTTTATTAATACAAGGGGAAACGTGAAATTCAAAAATTTCTAATGAAAAACTGAAAACCTTTTACAAGCTCGGAGGCTGAGCTGACTGAAATCTACTCCACTTACAACGCCTCGGTTGGTTCAATCTGACACGAGCAAACCTCGACTTAATTCTGGGTAACAATACCCACAGGGCCCCGAGCCAGTCCTGCCCCGCAGGCCCGCAGCGCTGGTAAAGCATCCCTCGCAACTAGAACGCGTCCGATGCCTGCGAGGGGCGAGAAACTGTTCCACAGCAGGCACCCAAAGAACATTTGCTGAGTTAACAGAAGAGAATCACCTGGGAGAAACAAGGCCTTGGGCCGGAAAGCTGAGGCCGCCCTTGGTCTCCTGGGCAGTGCCCAGACCCACCTCCGTGGGGTGTCGAGGCCGAGATGGCGGCGCCACCGCCGGCGCAACCGACTGGGGCGGCCGGCTTTCCCTAACTCCCTGCACACGCCCCTCCCGCCGCCAAAAGGTTCCCAGCCCGCGGAGAAGACTTCACACAACAGCCGACCGGAGAGAGCTTATTAGATGCGGCTGTGGGGCGATGGTGGCTAGAAACTGCCAGGACTGCCGAGGAGTACCCGAGGGACGGCGACGGCTCCAGGCTCATGTGGGATGGGGAGTCAAAAGCGCGTCCTGGCAGGGACTCACTCAGAGGCCCAGCGAAACAGGCTTGGGGCTGAGCGGGAGGGCGTACTCTGAAAGCTGACAGCGCTGACGGCGAAGGGAGGCGCGGGCCTCCAACGCCTTGGGTAGTTCAGCCCCGCGAGAGACCCGTCTGGATTGGCAGCCGCCCGCCCGCGGCCCAAAGAGAGGCTCCACAAGGCCTGCTCCAACAGCAGGAACGGCCGGTCATCTCGGCCGCCCGCCACACTTACCTTCAGGAAGGGTCGAAGTTGCAGAAGTAGCGGTTTTGTGCCCCAGAATCTCTAACAGGGTACCGCCGCTCCACAAAATGGCGCCTCCGTCGTCCGCCGTCTCCTACCCACAGTGCCTCGAGCCCGCCCCTCCCCCAACACGCCCCCCGAGGAGGCGACCAATCCGCTTAGGCGCCTGGCTGCGCGAGGGCTGCTGGGAAGTGTGGTCACCAGAGCAGCCTGTCAGTTACTGAACGCCCTGTGTTAATTTCCTGTGTATTTCCTTTTCTTCAAAACCCTGGCCGTGGCCAAGCCGTCTTTTGCAGACGCGGCTTAGAGCTTTTGTTAGGTGTACGCCCTTTATTAGGTGTAGTAATTTTTTGCCTTTGTTACAAGTGTGTTTAATCCGGCTTTCGGATTAAACGCTAGTTGATCCTCTGTTGCATTTAATGGACGCTAAGATCATTGGGCTACTTTACAAACATCTATTTTCATCTTCATAACCTATGAAATGGTGATTAAATCCCCTTTGCAGGTGAGGAAATTGAGATTTATGGAAATCGAGAGAATCCTTGAAAGCAGGTCTGCAAAGTATTGAGTTGGCCAAGAAGTCCGTTTAGCTTTTTCTGTAAAATAAGAGACACAGTGTTCATTTTCACCAATAATTCTGTTGACTTGGATATTTTGAGTATGTTGGCTATCTCCCGCTATTGGCTTCTAGTGGGCAGAGGTCAGGGGTACTGCTAACCATCTTCCAGTGCATATAACAGCCCCACAGCAAAGAATTGTTTAGCCAACATGTCAATAGTACCAAGAAACTTTGCAAACCACTTTTGACACATTCAATCAGTCACAGTACTTTCTCCATACACTGTATAAACCGGGTTTGTTTGTTTGTTTGTTTGCTTTTCTGTTGTGTTTTTATCTTTCTTGAAATAATAAAGCATAATACACCAAAAATGTTGTGTATTTTCTTCCACCTTCAATATTGAAATAGCTGTGCAACAATTCACCAATTTTGGTAAATGCATTTTTTTTTAATGCACACTGATATGATAGCTGTCACAAATCATTCTAACAAAATTGTTTCAAATGAAGTTAAAGACAACTAAGCACTGCTAGAGCCATGGTTTGGAAAAAAAATAAATGAACTTTTTGTCTAACCCAATATCATTCATTGATATTCTCTAGTCTAAGGCAAGGGATCAGGAAAGTAATTTAATTTAACAGTTACTACTTGGATGTCTAGTAGTATCTCAAAGTTTAACACAGACAAAGCCCAACCTCATCTCCACAACCTGCCCCAGCTCATAAATGGAAATTCCCTGCTTCCAGTTAGGACAAAAAACCTTGGAGTAATCCATGACTTTTTTTCCTTGCACCCAACCTGTCAGCAAATCTTTCTGATTCTACCCTTAGAATATTCCTAGGATCTGACCACGTCTAGCTGTGACTGCTGTCCACCTAGGCAAAGCCATCGTTTTACAGAGACGGCAGGTCACAAAGAGCTAACAGAGTTGGAACTGGGATATGAACTACGAAGTTTGATTTCAGAGTCCTTGCCCTCAGCCACAAGACTCTAAACTCCAAAACGGTAGGGACTTCTGTCTGTTTAGTTTACTACTAGTGTCATACAAGCGTATGTTTGTGATATAGCCTTTCCTATAAGTCAGCCGGGCAACTGCTCAGCTAGCTGCCCGCTGAGCGGCTCAGCACCAAGGAATAGATAAGAATCACACAAAGTAACCATGCTATTCACTCAACTTTTATTGAACACAGGTTCACTCAAAGTAGGACATCAACATACATTAATATCCTACTCACACTAACAATCTAAGAGAAATATAACACACACAGAGCAATCAATGGGAGAGAAGAACCCGAGTCCCAGTCTCAGTCTGCAGGTCCAGGAGACAGGACAGTGGACAAGGGAGTTTTCAGTGTCTTGCAAGGAAGGCTCTCTGGAGCCACATAGGCAGCAGTGCAGATGAAAGTCCTCCGTCCCACAGGGCAGAGCCTCCAGTGCTGATGCCGAGGGACATCAGCGTGGCATGGGGCAGAGCTCTGCTGTTTGGAGCCCGCCTCAGTTATACCTTGAAAGTGGTGTTCTCTGCCCTTCTGGGTGTTTTGATAAATGTCTTGGCACCCATGATGGAGTGTAGAATTTCCCCAGGAGCCTACCTATGGGTGGTCCTGCTCTGCAGACATGGCTATTCTGATCACACGTGCAGATATTTAGGTGTGTCTCTTTGCCAGATATGTCTGCTCTGATTTAGATAGTTTCTCCCTTGAACCAAAGGGTCATGGCTGACTGGCAGCCGCTTTGGTTGACATGAGTGACTCTTTTATATAGTTTGTTATCTTGACCAGACCAATGCCATCTTATTGGTCCTGCTCTCCACATTGCTCTATGTCCCCAGTGCTTCTACTGGTGCCTGGCACATGGTATGCACTCAGTGACTATTTGCTGGACAATAAATGAATCTACTACCTAAGCTAAAATTGTAATATTTGTGGCAGAAAAAAGGAGGGATCCATGGGTGATTCATAGAGATGTTTTGGACTCTGGCCAGTGAAGTGGTGGTATTTCTGTGCATCCAGTTACCACAACTTGCTCCCTGGCATTATTGAGAAAGGTATTTTTAGTGGAACTGAGTTTTCAGGTCACGTATACAAATTTAAAAATAGACCATGACAAGGCAGAGGAAGGTGTCAGTTCAGTTACGGAGAACTGCGTCCACAGCGCTCACTCTCCTGTAGGCAAGAAATCTTTCAAAAGTAAGTGGATGTCAGTGAGATTCCAAACCAGAACCTTCAAATATACTAAAAAAATATATTTTTTCTCCTGGAGAAGTGTGTTAAAACAGGTATGGCTTATCTTTCTGCATCAAGGGCTTTCAGTGACTGACAGTGGAAACCTTTCGGGTAATTAAAAACATGGCATTAGGGAAATGGAGAAATACCTCGATTTTGGAATAATAACTTATTTCTGTTCTTTCCCTTTTTCTCCTCTCTCACACCATGCACAGGTGTATGTGTATATGTATGTATGCATGAAGTCCATTTGGGCTAATATTACAAAATACCACAGACTTGGTAGCTTATAAACCAAAAGATATTTCCTTCTCTCAGTTTTGGAAGCAGGGAGGCCCGACATCGTGGAGCCGGCATGGTGGGACAAGGGGCACTTCATCCTCAATGGGCGGAGGGTCTGCGGAACTCCGCGGGAATCTCTTTTAATAAAAAGAGTTATAATCTTATTTATGACAACTCCATCCTCAGGAACTAATCACTTCCCAAAAGCCTCACCTACGAATACCATCACCTTTGGGGGTTTGGATTTCAATATACAGATTTGGGGCGCGGGCACAAACATTCAGACCATAGCACTATCTACACACACACATTTCTACCTTTTTATATGTATATATGTCTCATATATACATATGGGTATATATTCCAACTTATGGGGAAAGTACATATATGAGTATATATAAAACATTTATCATCAGAAAAAAATGTGCTCCACACAGGGCAGGCAAATATATATTTTTAAGATTGTATTTATTTACTTTTAAGGAGAGGGGGAGGGAGGGAGGAAGAGAGGAAGAGAAACAGATCAATATGCGGGAGACACATCCATGGGTTGTCTCTCGCACGCCCCTAACTGGGGACCAGGCTTGCAACCCAGACATGTGCTGTGACTGGCAATTAAACCAACAACCTTTCAGTCGCAGGCCAGTGCTCAAGACACTTTGCCACAGCAGCCAGGGCCACACAAATACGTTTTGTCATTGCAACTTTCCAACGGATGATAAAGATGCCAAGAATCCTGAATCTGCCCAACTTAATGGCCACTAGCAAGCTGACTGTCTTGTTCCCAAAGCTGTTCCAACAAGCATTTATAAGCATCCCTGAGGTGTTGCTCAGCTGGGCTCCTCACCGGCCATAAAAGCTATGTGGCTGTAAATGGTGCAAAATCATTCTTAAACTTAAAGGAGCTGCCTAGAAAAAAAGATGGATTCCATCAGAGGAAGTGCCGTCTTCCAAATCCTCTGGTTGCCGACCCTCTCTGTGGACATTGTCCTGCCGGGCTCCTGAGCTGCGCCCCTGAAGGTCTGGCTGACAGCTGATGTGGGCCTGGGAACGTTTAGATTCCCAGCTGAGTAAGGAAAACGATGACAAAAGAGAGTTGCGCTCAATACAGGATAAAGGGTAGTCCCTAAAGTTGCTTTTCCTACTTTTTCGACATAAAAAAAACCAAGTTCTCCTTTTAATGAAATAATAACCTTCATCCCCCAACCTCCCTAATCTCCCCCTCGGCAAAAGAAACCACCAGCCCACGTGTTTGTGTCCCAGGCCACAACTGCTGCTCTAGAATAGCAAGTAAAAAAGATTTCTTTGAGAACTCTGGCCTATGCCAAGAAGTTAAAATAATTTCTTTTGTTAAGATGTGCTTTGATGAACTGAAAGATGTTGTTAAAATGTAATTCAACCAGTGTTTCCCACTGCCCCATGAGGTCAGCATCATTTGCTCCCGTTGAGGGCCCACCAGGTCAGGCCCTGTGCCGGGAGCCAGGGGTACGCGCGTGGAGAAAACTGCCCGGATCCCTGTCCCCGTGCAGCCGGCGTTCTGATCGCAGGCCTCAGGGAACTTCCCAGGGACACCATACGGTGACACACTTTTCCCACCTATTTCTACTTTCATCAACACCCGAAGTACTGCTTTTAAAATGTATTAAATACTTTAGACCTTATTTCCAACAGCAAAATCTCCATTAAGGTGGCAAAATAAAACTAAAAAAAATAAAACTAGGCAACGGCCCGAACGAGGCTCCGAGGTCCAAGGTTTTCAGGGAAGATGAGAATGAGTGCAGCTCAGACCATTCCGGGGAATTTGCTGTCCTTCTCCCTCAGGGCTCTCAACACGCCAATAACTGCTCAGTGTTCATCTCCTCCCCCGCTGACTGAGTCCCCTAGACACCAACACTGGCCTCGCTACAGAAGCCCCGGGGCAGGCAGGGTAGGCTCTCAAGGCATTCATGGGATGACCATGTAACAACCTGGTCCTTCTGCTGGGGAGCCATAACCTGCGTCAACTCAGTAGCCCCGAGGACAGTCTTCAACAGCGAAGCAGGTCACATGTTCTACAGCTCGCCCCAGGCCCTGCAGGACGACAGGGCCGGAAGGGAAGTCTGGCCTGGTCGGCTCAGGACAAACTTGGACTAGCTTCCCAAGTGTTCTGAGACCTACTCAGTGACAGGCAGGCAGAAAGTACTGAGATGCCCTGCAGACAAAGCTGCCGACCAGGCCAGGGGGCCCTGGGGTGCATCTCCCTGGGGCTGCACGGCTCAGATGCGCCATCTTCCCTAACGCTGGCACGGGTGGTTGCAAGGCCCCGAACCCCGGGCGCTCAATCGCTAAGCCAACGTCCTCCTGATGTTGGTTGTTTTCCATTCTGGAGGGGTAAAAACAAGATTTACTACGGAGTAAGAGAAGAGGGTTCTATCTGGGCACAGCATGTAAACAATTTAAATTCACACTTATCATTCCTGCTGCTGGAAATGTTTTCTCCCTGGTGTGTGGCCACTTCTCCTCACATGCCCCCTCCTCACAGCCCATCCCCTCCAGAATAAAACTCAGCATAAAAAGGGCAATGTTTCCCCTTTGCACCTTCTTTCTCTTTTCCTGAAATCTAAGAGGCAAAGCCCTACTGGGAACCAACCCCAGCCCCATCTTCTCCTCAAGAAGAGCCCTTGTTGGTCCTGCCTTACATTGGATCTGCTCGTAGGCCAGTGGTTGGCACACCTGAGGGCCAATTCTGGCCTGCAACCTGTTTCTGTAAATAAGTTTTTATTGGAACACAGCCATAATCATTTGCTGATGCATGATTGTCTACGGCTTTCTTAGTACAACAGGGCTGAGCCTAAGTACTGGCTGGCTGCCTCTTTACGGAAAAGTTCACAAACTCCTGCCTCACATCATCAAGATGTTTTCTTGACATGCAGTTCTCTTCCTATGAACTTTTCTTCCCTGTGACATCTTAATGGTACAATTCTTAGTACTATAGTGTGTTTACTTTGAGAAATTATCTTTAAAAGTTTAAGTTAGGTTCATAGGACATAGTCTCAACTGCAAAAAATTTAGAAGAAAAGGTATGAGTGATATGGTGGGAAAATTAAGAAAGGTTTGAAAGGGGAGACACCTCTTTGGAGAGTTATAGCTGTGGAGGGAAGAAACGCTGGGCACTGGCGGGCGCGGGGGAAGTGTGATTCTTACTTGCAGACTTGTTGCAGCAACCGCAACGTGCGGAGCACTGAGCACCCAGTAGGCCCGAGAAACAGAGTTGTCCCAGCTGCCCATCCCCCCAACAGTGGAGAAGTCAGATGAGGACTTTCACAGGTGATTGGAGCAGTAAACCGATACATGGAAGTAGTATAGCCTCGGCCGTTAGCAAAGAAGTAGAAACAATGATGTGACACTATTTTCATTAGATCTGGAAAATAATTCTGAAAGTCAGCACCCACACAGGCTGGAGGCCAAGGTCGTTCACATTGACAGAGGGCGGCGCAGCCGTCTCAGCTCTGCAGCGTCTCAGAGGCGCCCACACCCAGGACTCTCTCCCATTCCCCGCCAGCCGCACCCCTCCCTTCTACAGGAGAAAAACTCAACAACCCAAAAAATCACATTGAAAAAAAGTTTATTTAAAAAAGTTCTAGCAGCAAGAACAGTAACAAAACAAAAGGAGAGACAGACAAACAAAACAAGGAGGTTGTATCCTATGGGGCTTATCTCCAGTCTTCAATCCAGTTCCTTATACCGAGCAAACATGACTCTTCGCACAGCGTCTCGGTAAGTCTCGTTGGACTGTCTCTTGCTGGTTCTTCCTGGGGCCCCCACACTGGGCCCCCTCACCCGGCCTTCAGCCTGCAAAAGGAAGGCGGGCAATGGAGCGGGCTCTGGGGGTTCAATTAGCCTCTGCGCTGGGCTTTGACTGCAAGTGCTCCTGAGCCACTGAGGAGCGGGGAGGAGGGAAATTTTTTAGATGTTTAATAAACAAACCCCAGGATGAATAAGAAGGGTGGCGCCGCATGAATTCAGGATACAGACTCCATCACCAGATGTGGGGGAAGCCACTCTACAGGCGGCTATTTCAGAGGGGGACGAAGTCAGCATTAAAAGGGCAATGTTTCCTCTTTGCACCTTCTTTCTCTTTTCCTGAAACCTAAGAGGCAAAGCCCTTTCTGGGAACCAGGATTAACGTCACGTTCCTCAAATTTTAGCCGTCAAACACCTCCGATGCAATGCTTCTTGGAGATGCTTTTGTATCTTTTACTGCTAGTTCCCCCGGATCTTCTCACCAAAGAATCCTTCGGTCTTAAATTGCCTAATCCCCACAGTGCTGCACCTCTTGCTCCGTGTAAGAGTTAGATGAGCGACATTCCAATTTCTCTCCCCCTTCCCACCACCAACCAAACCGCAAAGGGCAAGCATACCGGGCCTATTATAACCCAGGAATAAAGATTGAGGGGCTCCTTAGCTCTCACATCTGTGACCAGCAGTGGAAAAAGCCCCGCTAAAGGCAGAGACACAACTCTGGGCCACAGAGTGAGAGAAAGTTAAGTATATTCCAGCTTTATGCCCGCCCAACAAGATGGAAACCATTTCACCTCTTCCGCTGAAGCCAGCCCGGGATGAGCATGTCCGAGGCCTGGCCCCTTCCTCCAGCCGGCTGCCTGCTGGACACAGCCTCCTTTGCTGCTGTTGTCAATGCCTTCTTTCCCAACAGGTTTACGATCACTGCAAAAGAAGCAGACGTGCTTAGATGCCGTCACTTCCCAAGTAACCTGTTTGTGAGCCTAATAAAAACTTGTCCTCTTCATTCAGCTTTGCCTCCTCTTACGTGTTTTAAGTGGTATCTCTGAGTGTCTACTATCCATGCACCAGGCTCTGTCCTGGGAACAGGTGACCAGGACCCGCCCCTGTTCACAGGGAAGGACGGGAGAAGGATGTTATGCCAGCAGATGCTTGCGGCACACTGAGGAGCTCAGCCCCCCGCGTGGCGACAGTAGCTTCCCGCCACTGCGACACAGCACAGTGAACACAAACTATAAAGGGGAGCACCGAAAATGACAGAGATTTCAATGAGAGGGCGCATCTGGACTGGGCCTGACCCATGAGGAGTTTGTGAGCTGGGAGAAAAGGATGGGGGGAAGGAGGATGCAGCAAGCAGCAATGAAAGCGCACAGGCCCTCCGGGAGAGGGTGGCGGGCACTGACAGGAGGCGGTCGGGCCAGACCGAAAATACTTGAACATCAGCTACATCATGACACTGGACTTCATCCTTCAGGCAAAGAAACACCCTGAAACCCAGGCCTCCCGCTAGGCGAGGTCTACCTCCATGAAAAGACAAGTTTTAGGAGGTTTCTGTGTACAACGGCCATTTTGGTGGTAGGGCAGAGAATGGACTGAAGGCTGAAGAGCAGAGGTTGGGATAAAGGAATCTGGTTTGGAGGTGAGCAAGAAAGGGGGACCAAGCTTAACGAGGGAGGCGGCCACTAACGACACAGGAGACAGAGGAGGAAGGCGACTCAGACCAGGCAGCCTGCACTACAGTGACGCTGCTACTCTGACACAGGGACACAGCAGGGCCAGCAGAGCGGGACTGAGTGTGACGAAGAATGGAACACAATCCTGGGTAACTGTTAGTGCGAGGAGCCTGAGAGGGCCCCAGAGGGCACATCCAGGAGGTAAATGGAAATAGTGACCTCGAGCTCAGAAATCAGAAACGATCTGGAAGCGAGCGAACGACTGGTGAGTCCGTTGGGGTGGCTGAGGCTTTGGGTGCGTTGGACAGTGCAGGTCAAGGGGGTAGGGCGCTGAGGGCCGAGGCCTGGATTCTCCCAGAATCCAGAAAAGCGACAGGCAGGACGGAGAACGGTGCGGGAGAAGAGCCAGCAGTGTGCGGTGCGAAAGGCGCAGGGGTCAGGGGAGAGTCTCCTCCCGCCCAAGAACGACGGACGCAGGGCGAGGGTGCCTCTTCCTCCTGGCTGCCCCCTGCCCCTCGGACCGTCCAGTGCAGCTCAAATTGCAGAGGGTGACCCAATGGGACATTATGCTGATTAAGGGACCCCACTTAATACTTCTTTAAAGTGCAAATAGAATAGAGTGAAATAAGAAAGTATTTTTCAGGAAGATTTTTTTTTCAGTTACACGTGCACAGGCAGAGTTACTGAATCATGATCCAAAAATAACCTCTCATTTCTGTCCTGTCCCCTTGAGCATTTCTTGCACTTAACACGGTAGCTGCACACAGTGGGTTATCAGCAAATTCTGTGCAACTCTGGGCTCCCAACCTGGAGACTCCAACCAGAAACCAGGACAGGCAGCCAACCACATGCTCAGCCCCTCTGTGCAACAGCGACAGTCTGACGTGCCTTCTGGGCCCATGACTGGTGGGGAGAGAGGGCGCCCACCCGGGGCTGCTGCAGCGCTGGCAGTGAGCAGCTGGGCAGGCAGCCAACCTTCGGCGCAAACACACGCATTCCCCGTGCAGACAGGTGGTCAGGAGGGCGAGGCGGCCCTCATGCTCAAGGAGCTCGGACAGAACCTGCTGCCAATCACCTGCCCTCCCCGAGGCAGAAAGCAGCAGCAGAGTCGGAGGGGCAACTGCAGCGTCAGGCCCCGAGGCCTAGGCTGAGCCAAGGGTTCCTGGCTTACCTGTCAGTTTCCCTGGAGTATTTCATCCGTTTCCTTTCTGGAGAGTCAAAAGATTGAAGCTTTTCTCTGCGATCATTTCCTCTTTCTTTAAACTTTCCCTGTTGGTAAGCAGAAGAACAGACCTGAGATTTCCATCTGAGGGGACAGAAAAGTGGGGAAGCTTCACTTGAAGCCTGATGTTTCTTCTAATATGAAGGGAGTTCAACTGGTAACTCCTGGAAGCTCTCACTACTGCACACACCCTTCCTGTGAAGGCAGTGGCTTCTTGGACGGGTCGCCACAGTTTGGGAAGCAGCAGCCGCTGTGCTCGGATCCGCTGTCTTCTCCTCTTCCGAGGAGGAGGAGCTTTGCAATAGGCCCGCACGGCAGATTCCAAACCATCCGAGCCGACCCGTGCCGGGCCCGTGCAGCTTGAGGCCGGGCAGGTGAGTGGCCAGTGCACAGGCTCTCAAAGGCAGCTGCCTCGGCCAGCAGCTTTAGCAGCAGAAGGCGGCATTTCAGCAGCCCTCCCCAACACCCCTTCGCTGACTTTAACAGCTGGGCGGGAAAGAGGAGTGCCACTTACTTACTTGATCTACTCAGAGACCCTCAGCAGCACCTTTTAGAAAAACATCAACTTTATTAAGGTATTATTTATAAAGAATAAAATGCACCCATTTCAATGTAGTTTGATGAGTTCTGAGAAATGCATACAGCACCTTTCAGGGCCTCTCTGCTCTCCGTCCTCGCTGCCGCCTGGACACCCTACCCCAGAGGCAGAGGCAAGGCGGTAAGGGGCCACCAGAGCTCACCTGCCGCTCTCTCCTCTCCAGGTAGGCGAGCTCCTGCTCCGACTGCTTTATCTTCCGATGGATTTCCAGGTTTTGCTGGGAAGAGGAGGAGTTCTGAGTGCAGGGCTAGAGCAAGCGGTCCTGCAAGTGCCTCCAGGCCTTTCCCGTAGCTGCTTTAGGTCAGCAGCGCCTTTCACTGAGGACCCCCCTGAGTGATCACTGTGCCCTGCGAGTGGCAGTCGCTAAGCAGTCTCAGGCTCAGCAACGGGAACGCAGGTTGCAGCGCCGCCCTGTCTCACAGAGCAGCGGTGCTGTGTGGCAAGAGAGGGAGCCCCCTCTGTTTCTGTCTAAAATGTAAAATGTCCGCAGGCGCTGCCTCCCACCACGGCTGCCGCCACTGCCTCAGACACTGCTCACTTGCCACCCCGGAGAAACACTGAAAGGGCCCCCAGGGCCTGAAAGGACAGACAGACTGCTTTGAGCATCCCCTTCCCCTAGAGGGCCCCACGCCGAGGGGCGGCTCCCTACGCGCGCCCTCAGGCACACAGGAGAAGGAACCGTGCGGAGGGGGTTCTCTGCAAGGGGGAAACCCTGCTCTGCCTACCTTCTACTGCCCGGGAGCAGCTCCGTGTGTGGGGCTGCCAGAGGGCCAGCTCCTCTTCTCTGACACCTACTTTTTATCCCATTAGCCATTTATTAGCATTTTCATCAGAAAGCTCAACTCTGAGAGTTAGTCTGATGACTCAGAATTTGAAAAGATCTCTGGGTCCCAGAGGTTTTCTGTGGTGGGACGGTCCGAGGAGGTGTCCCAGAACCCAGGCAGCTCCACAGAGCCCCCAGGGGCAGCGGGGAAGCGAGGTGTGCCTTTACCGAAGCCAGGGCTTCTCCGCTTTGAGCCACCTGAGGCTGGGCTTTGTCCTGACAGGAAGTCTCAGTCCAGCCCTCACCTGCCCTTGCAGCATCTGCTACAGACGGAGTCCATTTTGGGGGCTTTATGTGTCCAGAATGTGGCTCCCTGGTCAGTACATACAAATGGGAAGACGGCAGGGGAGGACCAACGTGTGTCAATTTGACACCCCAAGACCAGCTGCTGTGCCATGGTTTACAGCAGTGACCGACTACATGAAGACATGGCAGAGCATGACCCGCCGGGGAAAATGGCACCCTGTAAGAGCAATATGAAACCAGGAGACGCCTCCAAGTGCCCAAAGAGAGAAGGGGCTTATCTGAGGTCCCACCATCAGAATGATGATAGAGCTAAGACGAGACACCCAGCAAGCGCGCCTCCTGCTCCGCAAGCCCTCTCCACCGCCCCCCGGCCTCGTCTCCAGCACGCGTTCCACGGTGGCCGCTCCAGCCCCAGCCCCAGCCCCAGCTGCTGCTTGCCTTGGGCCTGAAGTTTGTGGAAGGTGGACACAGCTTTAATACAAACCAACTCACAAACAAAAGCTGGAGGAACAACTTATTCCTGAAGTGCGGAGAGATTTAATTATTGGAACTGGGGGTGACACAGGCCGAGAAAGGGCAGCATAAGCCTTCTGTTCCCTGAAATGTCCATCGCAGCCTGAAAGCTCGAAAGGTCAGGGCCCTTCCCCTAGTACCTTGTGCAGGTCTGAGAGCTGCTGGTGTTTGATCAGAACTTCTTTATTGGGAAACTGCCTCCTGCAGAGCAGGCAGGCCAGTTTATTCCAGTCCGTGAGCTTGTCCTCTTCATTCTCCTTCTTGGTGGTCAGCTCCTCCCGTTGCTGGGGCTGCGCAGAGCGGGGCTGCGGCGGAGGGGGCTGCTCCTCCTCCTCGTCCTCCTCATAGTCACTGTCTCCCCCATATTCGCCCAGGAGGCCGATCAGTGGGTTTACCACCTTGGGCTGGAAGGAGAGAGCTGGGGTTAACAGTAAACTCAACCTTATTCTGGGGCCTGTTTTCTAGATATTCTGATACGGGTGTCTCATTTCTTCTTTCAGTTTGAAAAGTGAACTGGGTGCAGTGTAGGCCCACGGACCACAGTGCTCATTTACCAGATGGGGGCAACATGCTTAGAGCGCGCCTTTCCCCCTTGCTCACTGAGATGCAAGCCAGAAAAGCTCGCTCAGAAGTGACTCTAGCAACAGAATGACGAAGAGAAGAGGAAGGGGAGCTGAAGCAGAGCGTAGAAAAGGAGTCACAAAGCTACAAGTTACAAAGAGGGAGAGATGGCAACCATCTCCGAGTCACTGTAAGCATGGAGAAAAGGAAAGAGAAATTTTATGAAGGCTGGAGCGACCCCCTGGGCTCAGGGATTTAGGAGGTGGCCTAAAAGCAACAGGAGGGCAGCACACAGGCAGACAGATGCGGCTCCCTGGCACGGGCAGGCGAGGGTGGGCTGGCACAATGTGTCGCAATGAACTGAATTAATAATGCTGAGCAGGCAGAGTGTCTATGAGTCGCTTACAGGGAAATGCTAAGTAATGTCCTACGACCAAAGAAGAGTAAAAAAAGAAGTCAGGTTACTACTGTTATATTCGACCTGAATCATGTGCTTAGATTAAGACTATCACTTTAAGGCATCTAAAAAATGGGTACCAACAAGAACAAATTCAAAATGGAATGAAGACTTAAATGTAAGACTCAAAACCACAAAAATCCTAGAAGAAAACATAGGCAGTAAAATCTCAGACATTTCTCACAGCAATATTTTTTCTGCTTTATCTCCTCTGGTAAGGGAAACATAAGAAAAAAATAAACATATGGGACTGCATCAAGCTAAAAAGTTTTTGCATGGCCAAGGAAAACAAAATGAAAAAAACGAAACGACTGACTGGAAGAACACATCTGCTGATACATCGGATAAGGAGTTAATATCCAAAATTTGAAAGAATTTATAAAACTCAACACCCCCAAAAACAAACAATCTAATTTAAACATAGGCACAGGACCTGAATAGACATTTCTCCAAAGAGGGCCAATAGACACATGAAAAGATGCTCCAGTCACTGATCATCAGAGAAATGCAAATTCAAACCACAATGAGATACCAGCTCACACCTGTCAGAATGGCTATCATCAATTAATCAAACAATAAGTCTGGTGAGGATGCGGAGAAAGGGGAACCCCTTTTTGCACCATTGGTAGGAATGCAGACTGGCGCAGCCTCTGTGGAAAACAGTATGGAGTTACCTCAAAAAATTAAAAATGGAACTGCCATACAACCCAGTGATTCCACTTCTGGGAGTTTATCCGAAGAAACCAGAAACACTGATTTGAAAGACTCTGTGCACCTCTATGTTCACGGCAGCGTTATTTACAATAGCCAAGCATCCACTCCATATCTGAGAGATCGTTACGGAGCTCCAAATGCCAGGAAACATCAGGGCCAGAAAAAAATGGGTTCTCTGGTCATTTAAAAGAGAATTAACAAGACTAAGGCTACACGTAACTTAGAAAGAACCAGGCATGCCCTGGTCTGGTGGGAAGAGAAGACGGAATGCTGGCTCTGATCCTCCAGTTTTACCCATCAGAAGACAGCGCCCCTCAAGCTGACACATGTTTGCGAGACAGACAGAGCCAAGGACCAACATCAAGGTGAGGCATCCCTTTGAACTTGCTCTCCCAGTGGGAGCCAGCCCCACCCTGCGCAGGGGTCAGCTCAGCCTTACTGGTGGAGGACTCTCTTCCTTCTTCACAGTGGGAGGCAGGGGCTTCTTAAAGACATCCTCTGCAGGGGCTGTCCCCTCGCTGGCACTTTCCTGAAACTGATAAAACCCAACGTGATTCTCATATGGTACTCGTAAAAGTCAGGTTAAGAGTTGTTGCTATGATTTCCAAATTAGTATACACTGAATGATTCCTATGGGTCCGGAAGACGAAACACTTACATACGTTATCTTCAGCCTTCACTGCAACCTCCTAGATAGGCATTAATATCCTCATTCTTGAAATGATTGCGAGTATGGTTAGAGAAGTAAGTAGCAAAAGCAGAAACCAAATATTAAGCCAATATGACTCTAAAGTCTAAATTCTCAGATACACACATTCTCTCTCTCTAGGTAAACTAAGCAGTATTAAAAGAAAAAGACCAGTAAATTATAAAATGAACCACAACATTCATCCATTTTCACTAATGTGTCAGGATAAATGAAATACAATTATTTGGAAAATAATTTGACTTTATGCCGGGAGATATAAAAATGTTCATCAGCTTGAATCTTGAAATTGTAAGGAAATGATTTAAAACGAGAAATAAAATACTACGTGCTGTATATTATGACAGTATAAGATAAGAAAGAAAAGATAAACAATGCCAAAATAATGAAGAAAACAAGGGTACAGTTTTACCGTGAATTTTTACCGGACAGGCATTAAGATAATAATTTAAAAATATAGAAACGAGGAAAAACACTTCTGATCAAATACAAAGTGAATGAAGAGCTCAAAACGGCGCCCTCGCTACAGCCACGCCTACAGAACTGTGTGTGCAGAGGTGGGCGCCAAAAAGGGACGGTGGGCAGCGAACCTGTGCGCAGGGGTATGAGCTGGGTCGCTCTGTCCCATCACCCACGGTTTCTGCACTTGTGAGAGAGAGTGACCCCCGGCTGTAAGAGGCAAGGGGACTGCCTGCCTTTTTAGCAATTTTACACCGCAAACCCAGATATCCTCTGCCATGAGCCCTTTGTTTTCACTTGTAAAATGAAAACAAAAGTTGCAACTTTTACGCGTTGAAAAGAGAGCAGACCCCAAGCCCTCTCACCCTTGTCACCCCGCGGTCTTTTTTCTCCTTGCTGTCTCTTTTAGATGTTTCCTTCCTGCTGCTTGACTTTTGACTGGTTGGTTTCTTTTCCTTGCTCTCTTCTTCCTCAGGCGACCCCGGCTCCTGGGGCACATAGACTTCTTGCTGCAATGCAGTCGGAAACAGTTAGGTCTACAGGATATTTCCTTCCCCAGGAGTTCCAGATCTGAGGGGCACAGCTCCTTTCTGGAGGGAGGAACAGCTCCCTCATTCCCAAGACCAGGAAGAGGCCACATCGAACAATCTAGAAACCCACTCTAGGGGTCAGGACACATCCTGGCAACTCACTGTCCCTTTTTCTAAGAGCAGGACTGTTCAGACCTGTAATGCCACAAGGCAATGGTTTTCAACAGAGGCAACAGTTAAAATAAAGGTCATCATCTTTAAGATCCACCTGAATAAATACAGCTCAATAGAAGATCTGGACTTTCTAAAACACCAGGTTGGCCAGGCGCAGTGGCGCACGCCTGCAGTCCCGGCTCCTCGGTAGGCCGAGGCAGGAGGGTCGCTTGAGCCCAGGAGCTCTGGGCTGTCGTGCGCGATGCCGATCGGATGTCTGCATTAATTTCGGCATCAATATGGTGACCTCCCAGGAGCGGGGGGGGCCACCAGGTTACCTAAGGAGGGGTGAGCCAGCCCAGGTCAGAAACGGAGGTCAAAACTCCCATGCTGATCAGTAAAACACCAGATTAGAGATGAAGTACAGATAGCAAAGCAGCTGCCTAGATTGGAGAAATACTCAGTTTCCACAGATTTAAATTCTTCCAACTTGTCATGTAATGAGCAACCAGAGAATCCCGGGGACAAAACCTTCAAAGTAACAAATTATAGGTACTCTTCTCAAAAGGACCACTGACAAAGTAAACAAAGCCAAACACTCACCTGTGTATTGGGGTCATAGTACGTTCCCGCCAAGGGGTCATAATAGTAGCCGGTAGCAGAGTCATATATGTAGCAGTCAGATGATGCTGGAGGGAACGAAAGCCGAGGCCCGTCAGTCCCCGCCCACGGATGCCCAGGAACGGGGCTGGCTGACCTGAACAGGCGCAACGCCTGGAGGTGACACCCCCTCTGGATGAGCACCCCTCTTGCCAACTTTGTGACCACAACAATTTCAGTTAATGAGTAGTCAAGCCAAAAAAACACAATAAAAATAAAACAAAGGTTACTCACACTGTTGTCCTTGTCGATTTGAATCTGAAGACCAGTCTGAATTTCTGCCACCTCCCCTCCTGTCTCGGAAATATTTTTTACCCTATCACAGAAAGGCAAGTTAAAATAATAAACCTTCGGAGAGCCACTGCCCTTAACAGCCACCCACTGGAGAGAATTCATCATCACTCTCCCAGTCACTTGAGGATTTCAAAAGAGCACTCACTCCCCCGCTGGAGCCTACCTGATAGTAGTGCATGTGGTCGGGGTGGTCCCCAGCATCATTCCTGCAACAAACAATCCAGTATGTCATGCGCCTGCTACAAAAGTCACCTGAGAAGTGCCTAACTCCACAGATGGCCCAAGAAACTCTCTGTCCCCCATTTTGCAAGGGAAGAAACCAACCCCCCAGCAAGCAGCTCTGTTGGTGCGGACACCTGAGCGGAGGAGCGGTTGGACTTCTACAGACCATCTGAAGGAGCAAAACAATCGGGTTGGGACGCGAGTGCCAGGTCACCCCTGTCCCTGTAATCCAGCCTCTGTGACCCAGCTGTGTCCCAGTTACCACTCCTGGGCCCAGACCAGCGAAGGAGTAAAGAGGACCTAGACTTCCTAGGGCCGTGGGGGTATGGACAAGGTCAGAGGACTAGGAAGCCAGGAGAGCATTTTCTTAGAATTCCAAGGGGCAAGGCTGCACCAAGCTTTTTCTGCCCATCCAAGAGTGTACCATCATTTGGGACCCAAAGACACCAGGCAGTCAAGGAGGGAAGGACTAAAGTACCTAGCACTAGTATTTAAGGAAAAGATAAATAAATCTAGGGTCAGAACAAGGCAAGCTTCAGAAAAAGAAAACATACAGCAATCCACAAAAGGAAGGCATCAAGTCTTTCTATCTCCGTCTCTCCAGCCAGGAAGACAAGTTTCCTCCCAAAATCTTGTGCGGAGGCAGCCCAAGGACACCGCCCCTCTCTCTGCCTTACCTTCGTTTCCCGGTGGCCAGGTTCACAGCTACCATCTTCCCATCAATGCTAAACGGTGGGTCCAGGTTCTGCAAGATCTTGACGACTCGAAGAGCTTCCTGGGGAACCGAAAACACGTGTGAACCCAAGAAAGAAAAGGCCATGTCCTCTGAAAGGGGCCTGAGCAAGTATTTTACTTCTCAAAAGAAAAAGTTACTAAACACTATCTTCTGGTCGCAACTGTAATACGAAGAGCACCCTGGCCAAAATGGTGCCTCCTAATGAAGGGCTCCTCAGAGTGGACAGAGGAGTCTCCAGTTTCCCTTTTTAATTGGAAAACATTTCATTGTGATAAGCCTTCTTTTTCTGTTCCTGAAGAGAAGTCAGCATAATCAGCTTTTTGTTTCTGGTCAGTTTCTGATATGAATTTCAGAGACTCAAGTCCTTTTCTTTTAGGCTGCAACTGCCCTCACAGCAGATCCAGTTTACAAAGTCCGTTGTGATTTTTGAGCACAAAATGTAAGTACCAATGATTTTTATTACTATCTTCATGGTACCTCCATAGAAGAAGGCCCCAGAGCTAAAAATTCAGGCCACCAAGAATCTATAAAAGTAACACTCTGAGGAAAAAGAGGAAGTATCTTATTACCACCAAACATAAAACCATCTGTGCAAAACAAGTTTGAGAAATCGGAAAATTCACTAAATTCTTGATGGGTTCAGTACTCAGATTTTTCACAAGTGACTAAGCTCTCTGACTTTAACTGGACACTTTAAATGCCACAAGGCAGAAGTGGACCTAGAAAGTCACTCAAGAATTCTAAGTTTAAGGGCAGTCACTTCACCTTAATGAACATTATTCCCAAAGGAGAGAACGAGAGGGGTCACGACACCAGGTGGCGCATGAGAATCCCACGGGTAAGATGGTGTCCTTCAGACCTTCTTGGGGCTTCCAGAGCCAGCTGTCCCTAGGCCACTGCCAAGTGGGGGAAACTCACCGCGTGGGAGTCGAGGTCGATGAAGCCATAGGTGTGGCCCATGGGGCCGGTTCTGTTCTTGATGATCCGGACGTTGGCAGTAGTCAGGTGGACGTAGGGCTCCAGCACTTCCACAATCACCTCGGGCGGTGTGGATCGATAAATGCGTTTGAGCATGATCGCTGAAGAGACCACACACAAATGGCAGAGAAGCAAGGAAACAGAGAGGTTAATTTCTGAAGTCCTCAGAGATTGGTTATCCTTTTTCCTTTCCTTTTCTTCTCTTTTTTTAATTCCATTCCATTCCATTCAATTTAATCTAATTTAATTAATTTACTCATTTTTACTTTGGATGACTGACTGCAGTTGCTACTTGGTTGAGTGAGGATGCTTCTGTAACGAAATGTTAGTCAAACACCTGCTTCATACTTTTCTTCACCAATACTTAGAAATCTAAAATTAAGCCTTGCTGCATTTGAATAGCCACTTGCTACGTGAAGGAGGAGGATTCCAAACTTGTACAGCAAGGCCAGCAGAGAGCAGTCCCATGAGGCTGTGGGAAGCGGCAGCCCCAAGCCACGGCGTAGGCCACCTATGCCCCAACCGCAGCGGTCACAGTCTGGTATGTGCCCCGACAAACCACTTACTTTTGCTCTCCCCATCCTGGCGCGTCTCCCCAGACCACGGCTCCTTCTCTCGGTCTCTTCGGAAGCTGAGCCCTTCCCTTCGAGAAGGAGGCAGATACCTTTCTGCTTCTCTCTTTTGATGACCCAAGCGCGGTTCTTGTCCTTCTTCCCGTTTCTTGGGTTCAGGTTCCTTATCAGTGGGCTTTGGGGGCTGGCTGGGAAGCTTTTCTGATGGTGCTGGTATGGATGTTTTCTGAGGCTGAGGGTAACTTACTAAATCTTGCTTGGCCTCTGCTGCTAAAGGAACAGAAAGAAAACCGCTAGCAGGTTTTATCCAAAAAACGCCACTGCTGTGATTCCTCCTTATCTGCCCCAAATATCGATGCTGGAATGCTTTGAACAGTCTCAGAAATACCTACAAAAAAGGTCCCCTGACAGACTATAAGCAAAACTAATTGAGATAGCACATGGTTCACAGAAGGAACTACCCAAGTAGTTAAAAAATTTAATGCTATGAGTATTCTACCACTTCCGAAACACTTAGGTGGAAGCAATCCTTCATGGACACGGACAACGGCGTGGTGACTGAGGGGGGAGGGAGGGGATGGAGGTGGACGAGGGGATGGGGGATAAATGATAACAGGAAAAATACAATATAAAAAATTTTAAAATATAAGAAATCCTTCATGAGAACCTGGATCTATTATAACCACTAACAAGAACAGGTAGGGAGACAAAATTACCAAAATTGTGACCCCTGCTAGAAGTTTGGTATAAACATATATCCCAAACATATGTCTAGGGGTCTCACTTCTTCCAGGGTTATGACACAAGGACAGCTGTCTCAAACTCTGTAAGACCACTGGCCCCCTCTCCTCCGGCAAAGCTAAGGATAGATCTACCTACATATGGCTCATCTACACACAAATACTTACAATGGGCAAGTGTCCTTCAAAACATAAAGGATTCACTGCAAATCTCTTTCTATAGGAGAATAATCTATCCAGTTAATTAGGGGGCACATTTTTTGCAATTAACTCATTCTTGGAGGGTTCACAGGAAGCCATGTGGCTCAAAAGGAGAAATTCTATGGGAGCAACATAGAGATTAATAACAGTGACGGGCAACTGGGGAGCACCTGCTTTATGCTTACAGGTTCAAGCTGTCTCAGCCATCCTAACGGCACAGTGCCCAGGGGTTTTCATAAACCATCTCCTCATTTGTGAGAACAGACTGAGAAAGAAGCCCTTCTTGAGAAAAACCCCACAATTTTGCCTAATCTGAAGTCATGCAAGAGGCTAAAAAGCGCAGTAATTTGCTCACCTTCCCACATGTTGGTTTGGTCTCTAGGGCATGCCTTTCCCAATACCTGCTTCTTAGCCTTCCGTGGAGAAAAGAATCTACACTATAGGCCAAAAGCCCAGCTAGAAAACTTTGTAGGCGTACTACGTTCTGCCTGTGGAACGGTGAGGGGTTCAGAAGGCTATCTGGATCCTGCGTGGAACTGTATTTTATGGTCATGCTTGGCTTTCCTCAACGGATAATGTCAGACACACATATGTGACAAGTTACTGCTACAGCACTTGTTATGGGTGCCTTTGGCAGTCTCTTTAAGGTTGCCTCCTAAAGGTACTCTGGAAAAATTTACTTGACTGAGAAGCTGATAGGTTTATTCCTCTATAAAAATAACATACACCCTCAATCTTGATTATTTCCTCTTGTTTTTATTTTTACTGTTACTTCAACAAATATTTTTCTATTGACAATCCCGAAATATTTTCATAGATGTAAATGAGAAAATACTGAGAGCAAATGAGTTCCAGTAATTTCAAAGAAGTGTATGTGTGTATGTGTGTGTGGGGGGTGTTACACGGACTAATGTCATGTGGCCCCTTTTCCAACCTAACATTCTTAGGTGCACCCTAAATCACAACACTACTGACCTCTGTTCAGCTGCCCCTCAGCCACCTCAGTCTGAGGAGACCGCAACCCATCTCTTTCCCTGGTGGCTCTGTGACCCTAAGTCATTCAGTAACAGGCCACATGAGGTTAGAGCTCACATCGCACTTTGCAGAACCTCACAGCTTGACTTAGCCAAGGGAAGTAGGAAATCTGTTTTGCTCAGCGCACAAAACGAAAACCGCTGCCCCCACTGCCACTCACCTTCCCTCGGGCACTTGCAGAACGAGCATGAAGACCGGTGGCCGCCGGTGCCGGCCTTGCACTGCAAGGGAGGAGAAAGAATTCAGCTGCACTGAAAATACTTTTAAATGCTTTATGCGTATGCCACACAGTAACACCTGCCAAGAATGAAAGAAATGAGCCACACCCCAGGTCACCCTAAAGCCCAAGACAGAGCCGGCAGGCGGGGCTGGTGAGCTGCTGCTTGAGAGCTGCCTTCCGACAGGGCGTCTGGGCTTTGGAGCAGCCCCGGATGCCTCTGCCCTGGACAGTGGCTTCTGTAGGAAGAGGCTCAACTAAGAAAGCTGGACTGTTCAATGGTTTATAGGCTGCTGCCGCCCTGAAGTCATTGCCACTCACAGTTCGCAGCCACAATTTGATGCTGAGCTGGTTACGACAGCCCCAGCCATTCGGGCTTGGCTGGAACTGAGAATTCAATGACCAATTCTCTTCTCAAACACTGATTTTAAAAAATGGGCAAGGAAGGAGGAGGAAGATATGTCAGTCATGCCTTTGGCAACTATTCTGAGGATGTTAAAGGAAAAGAAACATTCACTAGCCTGGAATAAGGCAAGAAACGCGCTGCGATGGGAATGTACTCCTTGTCTGACCCTACAGGCAAGCCCACTGCCCAGCCTCCAAAACCCGGGAAGTTTTGTCACCGAGCTCCCAAGTGCTATGAGGGCAGGGAGCGGACTGGCAGGAAACCAAACAGTAGGACCCATGTGAAGAGGACAAAGAAGAGGACGCTATGTGAGGAGGGCTTTGCAGGGTCAGTGAGGGGCCGCCAGACAGAGGAGCGGTGAGAACATTAACAGCAGCAGCGAACGGTTAAACCGCACGTGCCATGTTCCAGGCCCACGTGTCATCACTTATGACCCAGACAAGTATCATCTCTCCACTTCATAGACAATGAAAACAAGGCCTGCCGAGGCTGAGTAACTCGCGTGAGGTCACCACAGCCATCAGGTCATGGCTCCCCTCCCTGTGGGCTCCCTCCGCATGGCTCACACACACAGCCCTGCCCACTGTCGAGGGACTGGGGCGTCTCCCGCAGGGTGAGTGCGCTCTCCTTCTCCACTGTCCGCCTTGGCTCCGCCTTGGCCACGTGTCCTGCTCTGTTTGGCCAATAGGGTGTGAGTGAACATGACCTACAAAGGTCTGGCAGAGGCTTCGAGAGCCACTGCTTGTGGGAATGAGCCTCCTGCTCTTCCCTTCGCCAGGAAAACCCCAGTCCCCTACAAGGACCACTCCTGCCCCCGGCTCCCAGAATGAAGGCCATGGAGCAGAACGTCAGCAACGACTCGCAGCCCCTGACACGTACTGTGAGTGAAGGACACGTTTGTCATTCTAAGTCGCTAGGATGCAGAAGGTATTTGTTATTACAGCAGAGCTGTAAGTGGCAGAGCCAGGATCCAAACCTCCATAGGGGCAATTTAAATACCATAAAATTCCCGTCTGAGCGTCTGAGACAGTGATTTCTAGTATGAGTGCAGTGCAGCCTCACCACAAGCTCCAAAAACAAACCCGGCAGCGTCGACTCCCATTCTCGCCCCTGCTCCCATGGAACTGTGACATACGTGATTCTTTTGTGTCTGGCAGAGGTTTTTCGAGGTTCATCCATGCGGTAGTGTGTATCAGCACTTCCTTTCTTTTTATTGCCAGGCAGCGCCCACTGCGTGGCTAGGGCCCGTTTGTTCCCCACCCACCTACCCGTCAGCCGATGAGCACCTGGGGGGGGGCCCCATCCTCGGGGTGCTGCAACCATGGCCGCTGTGAGTGTTTTGACAAAGTCAGCGCCTTCCACATCAGGCCCAAAGTCACATACGCAGCACTAGTGTGGCAACCCTTACCCCCAAAGAACGCAAAAATTAAAAAGGACCCCGGAGACAGCTAAGTCAGTGTAATTTTAAGGGGACCATATAACCAAGCCATTTTGTTCTTTCAAGCACGACCTTGGCAACAGTGGTACAATTTTGACATCAGATATCAACCTCTCTTTCTCCCTCCCTTTCCCTCTCTAAATATAAATGAATAAAATCTTTTTTTAAAAAAAGTTCAATGTTTTCCTAAATTGACACCTTAAGGTAGTTTGCCCATGAAGTATGGGTGCTTTGGTTAATGACAACCAACCTATCCAAACTTTATTGTACTTTACTGAGATTAATAAACATCAAGTTAAACTTTTTACTGACTTATATTAAGTTATAAACATGGTTCAGAAACTTTATTAAATTTTTCATAATTATTTTTTAAACTAAGTAGCAATGAAAATGACAAACTATATTTTCATGCTCAATTGCAATCAAACTGGACTTCTAATAAGAGTAGAGACTAAAATCTTTTAATACGCCTTTCCACAAGAATATGGAGTAGAACAGAGGTAAAATACCATGGGACCTGAAGTTCTATAGTCCTGAATATCCCAAAAACATACACTTCACATTACCAGTCTCTCTAAATCCACCTTCGTGCCCTGGCTGCTGTGGCTCAGTGGCCACAGCGCTGGACTGTGAGGCAAGGGGGTCACTGGTTCAGTTCCCAGTCAGGGCACATGTCTGGGTTGTGGGCCTGTTCCCCGGTGGGGGGCGTGCAAGATACAGCCACACACTGGTGTTTCTTTCCCTCTCTTTCTCTCTCCCTTCTCCTCTCTAAAAATAAATAAATAAAATCTTAAAAAATAAAAATAAATCCACCCTCACAAACACTAATTCCCCCATATTTACCCCCACAAAAAAAGGAATGAATAGTAGCTGGGAAGAGGTTAAAAGTCAAGGGACTGCTATTCCAAAAAGTGTTTCCAGCCCAGAACGCTCCATGGCCACAGGCAGCAGTCGGCAAACAGGAACTGTGGGTGACCCTACCCTGACCTCCAGTTCATCTGAAATGAACCATGGAAAAGAGCTTTGCCCTTGGCAATGCCCTCTACCAGGCAGCATTCTTGGAGATGTGGGGAAGCTGTGATGCCAGATCCTTGCTTCTAAGGAAAGGAACTCTTGGCACTTACCCGTTTGCAGTACCAAAAATCCGGACTTGGTACATACTCGAGGGTGACCTCTTTGTCACGGATCATTAGAGTTCCCTGTGAAGACAAAGACAGAAGCCATCAACATCCACCACCAGAGAAACGGAGAGACGAGAAGGCACAGACAGCCTTTCCAGTCCCCAAGCTGAAACATTTACAGAGAGCGAGCTTATTCATCACCAGGAGTAACTGGCTGTTCTCAGCCACAGACTTGGGGCAGTGTGGCAGAGCAAGTGCAAGCCTGGGGGAGGAGCGGGAGAAGGTGGCATCAGTCTTCGGCCTTGACTCCTGCGGGCTGGGGCGCTGTCCCTCCTCCAGGGCTCAGGCAGCGCGCTCTCAGACGAGCCCCTGCAGGTCCCCCACCGGCCCAGGAGCTAGCACACCCCCGAGGCAACTCTTCCTTCTGCGCCCAGAGGCCCAGGAGCCCTCACCGCGATCTCCTCTTGCAGGGCTAACGTGAACCTCCTGAGAGAGGGAGTGAGGGCCCATAACTTTAGTGCCTGGAAACTTTCTTTGGAAACTAGCTGTGTGGCAAAAGCACCAGGAGAAAGAGGTACAACACAGAAGACACGAATAAAGGAGGAAGGTGAAAGCTTCACAGCAGGTCGCATCCTTACACCAGGAAACCGATGGCTGGCGGCGGTGGCAGTGGCCGCAGCAGCACCCTGGCTTGGAGCCCACAGGGTGAGCCGCCACGAGATCTGAGGCTCTATGCCCGGCAAATAAGCGCCCTGGGGGCATCCGGCACAGGGACCGGCAAGGGGGCCCGGCGAGCGGGCAGTTACAGAGCTCCTCTGCCTCGGCGCTGCGGACAAGTCACGCACTCTACTCCACACTGAGAAAAAGCCAGTTTTGTTTATAAACACTGACCAGCAGCTACGGGTTAAAGCTGAGGAGAAAACACCTTTGCCTACTGAGAGGGCCCCTCCCCCACACGTGAGTGAACTAACCGAGGATGTGACTCTGGAACTAGCCCCTGCGCTGCTCAGGGTCCGCCCGCTAGGGTCCTCTGTGTCTCCTCAGACAGGGCTCTGAGTTATACAAGGCTTTCCTTTGCAATTGGACCTCAGTTTCGTGCTTGAATCCACACATCTGTGAAATAATGCTTTACCTCTCTGCTCTTCACACCAAAAGAGTCAAGAAAAATACATAGGATAAAATTATTGTGTTATCAAAACCAAAGGAAAACCGCCTGCCTACCTGGGTCCTAGAATCTGGTCTCTGACAAACTGTTTCCTGGCTTAGTCTCAAGCCAGAGGACAATGATAATAAATATTTGCTAACATTCATTAGGTACTTACTCAGAGCCAGAAACTGTTAAGTACAAGAATATTATGGTATTTAATCCCCTAAAGGATCCCATGAAGTAACATTACCTGCACTTTACAGATGAGGAAACATGTCAGAGAGGCAAGATCACCCCGCTGGTGAAAGGCAGAGCCAGGTTCCCATCTGGAGACATAGAGACGGGACCCCCTGCCCCATTCACCAACCCCTGATCATGATTAGGGGGAGGAGCCAACCCAGAAAGAGGCCGGCTCGGCAGGCAGGCAGGGTCCGAGGGGATGGCACTCTGCCGGGCTTCACCCTCAAAACCGCCTCCTTCCACCCAGAGGCAGAATGCCAGGTCATTTAAAAGCATGGGTGCTGGCCCTGGCCGGGTGGCTCAGCTGGCTGGAGCACTGTCCCATGCACCTAAAAGGCTGCAGGTCCATTCGCGGTCAGGGCATATACCAAGGCTGCTGGTTCAAACCCCAGCTGGGGTGCATACAGGAGGCAACTGACTGATGCTTCTCTCTCTCCCTTCATCTCTCTCTAAAAATCAACGAACATATCCTCAGGTAAGGATTGAGAGAAAAAAACGACTCTGGGTCTCTGGGTGACGTTCTCTAAATTTAAATCCTGTCTCCTCTCCACGACCTCCAGTAAGGCCCTTAACTTCTTTGCACTTCAGTCTCCTCATCTGTAAAAGAGGGATGACAATACCTACTTCATAATGTAGTTATGACGATTAAGTAAACTAACGCATGTAAGCGCTTCCCAGGGGATACAGTGAAGGCGCAGTAAATGCACTTTGACCCCCTGTGCTAGACAAGGCCTAGCACCAGCAGATGAGACCAGGCAGGGTCAGACAGGCGCTCGCTCCGCCTCACCTGCTTGTCAGGTGCTATTTCACAGCTCCTTGCATCCTACTGAAAGACTACGCGTCCACAGGGGACGGCCGTTGCGTGTCAAACCTGCATCTTTACGACAGCACTTGGTGCCAGTAACCCATTGCTGGGCCAAATCTTAGCATCCAGGCTACGTCTTCCGGGCCTTTCATTATCAGCACCATGCGCAGGGCCTGGTACAGAAACGGGACTTAGTAAGTGCTTGTGAACAAAAGACTGAACGGATCCAACTACCCCTGGAAGACTGACATGCGTAGCACACGGTGGCTTTAGAGGGAGGGCCGCTGTCACAGGCTCACAGTCCTCCCAGCCGATGAAATGTGTGGGCTGCCATTTGACAGTGAACGGTGCTGTCAGAACAAGGCACTACTGTGAGTTACAGTCCATTGCAAATTCGGATCTCACCACTTGGAGGCATTAGTAGATTCAGGAGCTTGTAAGGCAAGGAACACTTTACACTTCTCAGGTAACAAATATGCAGTCCAGGCACTGTGGATGACCTTGTGGGGAAGGCAGGGAACTCCCCATGCCGGAAGTACTCATCAGCGGATCAACTTGGAGATTACCCACACCTCACGTATCACCAAGGCAATGATTTCTTATTCCTCAGAGGTCCCTACAACGAAGGCAGCTCTTCCCTTTCAGCCCCGTACATGGCTAGACATAAGGTTGCCAGAGACCACTGGTAAAGGCATGAAATGGTTTTAACATCGCTGTTTTAATAAGAATAGACAGACAAGGAACAACTTGAGTGAGAACAATCGGGCTCATCTGAGATTTTGTTCCCCAGCTGCTGTCGTACACAGGCAGCTCAGACGTGCCAAGCGCAGGTCCGACGCACACCGTATCCCTCCCAGACCCTGCAAGGCTCTTTCTTCAGAGTTTTCAGAGCACAGATCTGCCGGTGTCTCCTGGGGAGGCAACGTGGGGCGGGGGGGGCGGTGTCGGAGTAATAAATGGGAAGGATGATTTCATCACTTCTTGGTTGTCCACTTGTCTATTATCTACCACCTTCACACATTAGAATTTTTATTCATCCTTTGAATTTTTGGGTCATTTATAACCTACTAAAGCAAAGGTACCAATAAAACCATGCGTCTCATTGACCAGGTGTGGCTCCTGAAGAGGTACCATATACTTCAAAGTAAAGCCAAATTTACCTACCTCCTTTCTCAGTAGTGTAAGATTAAGTGTAAATTAGATTAAAACCTGCTGAAGTCCTCCCAAGCCCAAAGCCCATACCTGACAAAGCCACATGCAGGTGTTCCTAAGCATATCTCAAGGGGTCTTAACGTGAAACTGCAAAAGTCTAGCGACAATGTCCTCCTAACAACAATGAAGTCCTTCCTCTCCACCTTGGGGACCCCGGAGAGGAGCACACCTGGGCGTGAGGGCTGCTGAATTCAATCAACACCCACATTTCTATTTCCCTTTCCGCTGCTGCTCTTGGATACTTCGTAAATCCATTCGGTGACCATCAACCTTGAATAGGATTTGAGTCAGAAAACTGAGACTCTACCCAATGCTCAAGCTGGCTCATAACCAAGCCCAGGGATTCTTAAGGTGCTTGGGAGGGACGAGACAAAATGGACACTTTTCTGGCCCAGAGCTTTGCATCTTTGTTAAATATTTCCAACACGAGCACAGTCACAGTTAAATTCCATACTGAGAATACAGCTACTGGGTGACGTAACAGGTCACCTCATTAAAGCACGGGTGGAGGGGCGGTGGGGGACAGGGGCAAAAGGCAGGGGCAAGTACATGAGCCTTGTGAATACAACTCATGCTGAAAAATCAGCAATCCCTCCTTGTAGCTCTGTGCTTCTTCCAAACACAGGATGAGAGAATCAGGTTACTGGTGGCTGAGAACTGGTACTGTTTATCAGAGATAGTAATCTTTATTCACAAAGCAATTACAGTTCACAAAGGCATTCTTTACAAATGTCATCTCATTCAATCCTCACAAGTAGGACATATATAAAACCCACTTCCACGTGAGGAGGCATGGCTGGGATACATGCAGCAGCCTGCCAAGGGTCACAGAGCTTGTTAGCAACACACAGAGTACTACTAGCCAGGTTTTCTTTTCACCACGTTGCTTTTTTGTTTTGCTTGCTTTTAAACTTCCAGGGAGTTGGTCAACTCATGCTACTTGCCACACCAAAGAGGTGGCTCCTGATAAAAAGATGCACAAGATAAAATCTAAAGAAATTCATAAGCAATGGACCCACAGGGAGTTTTTAGACAGACTACCATGGAAAGAACTAGCTTTTTGCCTTGACTGATGTGACTCGGTTGGGTGTCATCCCACAAAGCAACAGGCTGTGGGCCAGGGCACAGGCCTAGGGTATAGGTTCAGTCCTCAGTCAGGGCATGTATGGGAGGCCACAGATCAATGTTTCTCTCTCAGATCTATGTTTCTCTCCCACTCTTTCTCCCCCCGCTTCCCCTCTATCTAAAAGTAAATACAGAAAACCTTTAAAATAAAATAAAGACTTTGCTTGACAGCTTCGCCAATCCCCAAACTGGCTTGATCAAGGTGGTCTCTATGTTCTTGAAGCACCTACAGTTCCTTTAGGAGCTGTGCCACTGCTAGTAAGTAGCTGCTACCAGGAGTTTCAACAATTGTGACAGAAAAAATTAAAGCAAGAGGAACAAAACAGCAGGTTTAAAACAGATGTGTCATCCCTCTTAGAACAAAGGAGTAGTTTTAACAGAAATCTTCTGCGAAGCAACCAGGCTCATTCTTTCTGGTGCAAGGATATGCTGCATTTCTAACATTTTGTAAAACTTGGTGTTCCCAAGGCCAAATCCGAAATGAGATGGAAAGAGGAAAGGAGGAGAAAGAGGAAGGGGAAGCAGAGGCCAGAAACTCTGAGGGAAGCACACGGAGCGCTCTGCGACAGCTCCGTGGCTCCGCCCACCCTCTGCTTAGACTGGCCTTTCACCCGACAGGGTCTGAGTTGTCCTCTAAGCAGCTAGGTGGTGAGGCCCTAAGGGGGCCTACACTGACAACAGAACCCCACTTCCCGGTCCAACGTAAGGTGGATGGTCAAGAAGACACTGACTTCTTGGGCGGCTACTTATCTAGAAATATCTTTTCTTGTCGGATGAAAATACAACAAAATCATTTTCTAAAATCCTCCTCAACATATTTCACTACCTGGCCAGTTTATCTGTATCCTAAGAGGATGCAACCAGCATCTTGCTAAAACATTATTTGTGCTCTCTGAAGTAATATGGCTGGCCTGGCCCTGGCTGGTGTGGCTCAGTGGATTGTAGGGTTGCAGGGTCAATTCCCAGCCAGAGCACATGGCTGGGCTGCGGGCCAGGTCCCCCAGTTGGAGGCGCGCAAGAGGCGGCCAATCCATGTGTCTCTCGCACATCGTTTCTCGCACACATCAATGTTTCTCTCCCTCTCTTCCCCTTGCTCTAAAAAATAAATAAAATCTTAAAAGAAATATGGCCGGCCAGTGTTTCATGGAGCCCCACGCTCCAGGGTCAGAGCTAGCCAAAGTCAGAGTCTCAAGCTGAACTCTGCTCCAGGAATGCAATGCACTCTAGACCAGGCTCTGACATACAGCAACGTGGTTATTTTGAAGGCGTCTGCTGCTGAGAATCTATCCCACCCACTCCACCACCGCTCCCTGCCAGGCTTTTGTGTATTTTAAAGGAAGGTTCCCATTCCTCCAGAAAATGCCTCTTGTCCTGATGAGAGAACATCAGTGATCTGCAGTGCTGGGGATTAATTTCATTAACTGTGGCCCAGGCTTAGGAAAAACAGACTTGTCTGCTCAGGGATCCACATGATTCTCCCATTCTAACATTCATTTGAGTCAAAAATAAAGAGGCAAAACATAAGTAAACCCATAAATAAATGAGCGGGCAGATAAGTAAATAATCGAAAGAGCCGAGTCTCCTCTCTCCTTTGGGAAAATGAGGCTCTACCACAGAGACTGAGGGGGGCTGCCAGGCAGGAGGGGCACTCAGCAACGCCTTCACCATAAACATCTTACTATGACTAAATGATGTACAGGCCCCAGGTATTAGCACTTAGAATCACCGAACAACTGTGAACCACTAAAATGCAGTTATTTTTGAAATTTTCAGTTTGTTAACTTTATGTGTTTTTGAGCAATGTTTCATCCAGCGCTTACAAGGACCTCAATCTCGTTAAGATTTCCCTTGTTAATAAAAAATTTACTTCCCAACAAAGATACGGCCTAATTCCTGGTGGAAGTAGAAGGCGGCGCTTGAATATATCTTACGGACAGGCCTCAGAATTCCCTTCAGAGCTCAGGTTTCTGTAACCTCCGTTTCATTTCATTTCTCATTTGGTTTCAATCACACTGTAATGAAATCAAAGCACTCATAAAGTAGAACACAGAAACAGGATACTGCCTGTCCTCCCCTAAGGACTTTCTCGGTTAACCCTAAAATAACTGTGGGGTATGCAGGGCAGAGGTTTTTAGACCCAGTTAAAAGAGAAGCCCCCTCCACTGCAATTAGAACTATTTTCTCCAACAGAGTTGAATGTAGCTCTATGACGCTCTTTCATATCCTGAGCTGGCGACTGTTGTAGCTCCCCTGGCTCTTTTCTTCTAGAAAAAGTAGACCCTAAATTCAACATACATGCATGCGTTGTCGAGGTCTCTAAATCAAGTCACTGTGGTGGAAGGGAATTTCTAAAATCAGTGTGGAAAACGTAAAGCTTCTTATTTTGCTGTGCTTACTGAATAATATAACCATTTCTCCTTTTTCCTTCTCTTACAGAGCTGACGGCGGGAGGCGGCAAGAACAGCCAAGAGAGCAGATGACGTCCACGAGCTCTAACACTCCACAGGCCACACTGCCGAGCCCGCCACAAAGGCTGCAGTGTGCCCGTCAGGCACTCCCGAAGGACCGGCAGCTGTCCTCCTGGCCTCACCACCGAAGAGACTGTATCTGCTGGCTCCTTATCTGTGACCTCCCACCCCAGAACGGTGGCCCTCATAAAGGCTGTCTCTGTCAGCCTCTCTAGCTTCCATGCCCTTGCTCGGACATGTGAGAGAATCCCGCCGGCACGCTTTCTACAGAAACAGCACCCTGAGAAGATGAATGAAATACAGAACCACCAGGCTCCCGAACACACGCTGCTGGACAGCCGCTGTTTCCGGTAGGTAACCTCCCACCATTCTTTTTTTCTTAAGCAAAATGCTACACACCCAATGCCACTCTGACAGAAGCTCGGAGTCAGCATCAGCAAAGGTCCACTGGACCGAAGGTTAAGTCCCCAGCCATGTTAGGTCTACTGATTCTCACTTAGAAATAACATGAAATTATCAAACTTCAACCTCTATTAAAAATAAGCGGTGGCTCAGTGGACTGGGCATCATCCCGCAAAGCAAAAGGTCGCTGGTTCAATCCCTAACCAGGGTACATGCCTGGGCTGGGTTTCCACCCCCCGTCAGGGCACATGCCAGAGGAAACTGATCGATGTTTCTCCCATACACTGAGGTTTGTCACCCTGTCTTTTGCGCTCCCTTCCATTTTTTCTAAAAATAAATAAATGAAATCTTAAAATCTCTGGTAATCCTAGAGTTTAGGAGAAGATAGTCCTGCCTGGTGTGGCTCAGTGGATTGAGTGCCAGCCTGAGGACCAAAAGGTCGCCGGTTCGATTCCCACTGAGAGCACATGCCTGGGTTGTGGGCAAGGTCCCGAGTTGGGGGAGTGCGAGAAGCAACCAATCAAAGTATCTCTTGCACATTGATGTTTCTCTCCCTCCCTTTCTCCCGCCTTTCCCCCCCCTCTCTAAAAATAAATAAAATCTTACAAAGTTTAGAAGACACAACCTAGAGGTCTCTAACGATCCCCCAACTGCAGCTGCTGCCAAGTGCTACAAAGGCACAGCCCACAACATCCAGAAACCCTCCCGATCAGGACTACACGCCCTAGAGATTGGCATAGGCTTACCCCTTGGATGCCTTTACACACCCTCGGACCATCTGGCGTATTAAAAAGCATCCCTGATATTTGTTTGAAGGTTATCAAAGTAGCCAAAATAAGTGATCATATAATTGAGAACTTCTCCTATTTATAAGAAAAACTGGGGAAAATATATTTAAAAAGGAGAGCCTTGAGCAATGTTAGGAAGCATCTCGAGATTTCTGTTACAACAGAACAGACTACGTGTCCAACTTTTCTAAGATAATTTGGACTTTGGGTTCTGTCCTGTCAAACAACTGTCAGGCGGTGAAAACCAGTTTTTGGTTCTGGATAATAGTCAACATTATAACACACAACTGGCTTCTCCTAAGAAGATTTCAATTCAATGTACTGAGATTATTTCTTCTTGTGGGAAGACTTCTGTAGAGTTTTATAGATTTAAAAATGTCTTCATCTGTTTCCCTATCACCTCCCCATCCCTCAAAATCACTAGCCAGAACAGGATATGTATTTTCTTGTTTTATTAAAGATTTTATTTATTTTTTAGAGATGGGGGAGGGAAGGAGAAAGAGAAGGAGAGAAACATGGATGTGAGAGAGAAGCATTATTGATTGTCTCTCATATGCCCCCAACCGGGGGCCTGGCCCACAACTCAGGTATGTGCCCTGACCAGGAATCAAACTGGCGACACTGCAGTTTGCAGGCCTGCACTCAATCCACTGAGCCTCACCAGCCAGGGTACTCTTCATTCAAAAACAAGTTCTCTCAGCTCACTAGGCATGGGGGGTTTAGCAGTGCTCTCATGGAGATTATGTTTTAAAGCCCAAGGACAATAAACAAGTACACTTTTAAACAAGTAAAAAGCACCTCTATCTGAAATTCTTATCAGAATGGGAAGAATTCGCGAGAGGCAAAAGGAGTGCGACAGTTTACGCTGAGAGGTCACTGTGTTAACAGTTCACTGGCAGGTGTCAAGCGCACTGTGAGCTGCACGTGCAATGGACAAAGCCGGATGTGTCCCGGAGGGGAGAAAATGATAAGCCACACTTAATAAAAGTGAGAGAGTGCAGAAATAAAGAACATCAAGATATAGTCTTCTTGCTAAGATAAGCCTACAGAAACGCTGGTTTTCAGATAGGAGGCATTCCACATCTGACCCCTATAAATCTCCCATGTTTTCATGTAATGAGATTTAAACAACTCATGCAGAAAAACTGCGTCCAAACCAGCCCAGGTAAAACACGGCACTTACCGCTCTGTAGCTTCTCTAGCTTCTGAATGCACTGCTCTTGAATTCAAACTTCGGACACCGACACCAGTGCCAACCTATTCCACAGCACATGCCTGAGCTACTACTCATCAGCCTATGGGTCATTTTAAAGGGTGTAAAAACAGAAGTGCACATTTTTATTATATTTTATGACTATGAGGATAATTAAGGTTTGGAGAAATAAGTTCCATAGCCTGAAAGAATGTGGAATCTAGTTCCTAACCTGGAAAATGAAGAGCTCCTTCTGAGCAGTCTCCGATGCCTATTTGCTTCCTTTCCCTTGGGAGCAAGCCCAAAGTTCAGTGGGCACATGACTGCCAGGAATAAAGGAGGTTCCCAGGCCTCCCTGCAGTTAAGTGCGGCCATGAATGACTTCTCTCCAACCGAACAAAAGCATAGAAAGCACTTGCCAAGTCTGGGAAGTATTAAAGGGAGGCCATGTCCGTTTTCACCCCTTTCTTCCCCCACTGACTGGCAAGTCAAAGGGACAGCTGACACTCAGCAGAGCCACCTTGGAAAATGTAGTAGAAGTCACATGTTGAGGACTGAAAGGGCCCGAGTCCCTGATACTCATGGCATCAACCTGAGAAAGTCTGAGTGACTTAGACTTCAATCATAGAGAGAAATAAACTCATTTAAGCCACTGTTATTTTTAGTGTTCTGTCACTCACAGCTGAATCTAATCCTAACTGATATAGATGCTTTTGGAAATTATTGGTGATAGGTAGAGGTAGGTATTTTCTGAAAAAGACATAGGCGGTGAAACTGAGAAAGCTGTAGAATAACTAGTTAAGTAGTAGAACAAAAGGTATAAAAAAATAACAAAAAACCTCATGGTTTTATGCCAAACCCCAGTCCTCCATCTCTAACGGTTGCCCGAAGGCCCCGCTGCCACCGTACACTCAGCACATCTCCAACAACCGTCTTCCTCCCGTTCCCCGCAAGGGCCTCGCCCTTCCACATGCTTCCTTTCTGCTCAGGGTGCTACTGTTCTAACCTCTGAGTGGCCTTGGAATCTGCCCTCACTTTTGTCCTTTTGTCCAATACCCAGTGCTGGGTACCAAACCCTAGAGAATCTTCAAATTTTCCCAACCAGCGTCTCCCTTACCCATCTGCTCCCAGAGTGCAGTGCGAGCCATTACCTCCTCACGACTCAGCTGCTGCTCCAGATCCCAAGGGACCTTTTCCTCGGCAGTTTCTCCCCATCTAGTCAAATCTATAGGCTGCCATAAGAAGAGCTCCCTACAGTGTCATTTTAATTTTGTTACATTCTTGTGGCTCTCCCACATTTTCAAATTAAAAACTAAATGCAAGGCCTTTGATGATCTACCCACACTTTCCAAATTATTCCTTTCACTACTTTCTGGAGTATGAGGACAAGAATCAGACAGGAAATTTGGAGCTAAACAAACAAGATGCAGCTATCTATGTCAGAATAGAAATAGTGTATTATTATTTACTATCAAAGATATATAGAAGTATCAGGATCTGGCAAGTCCAGAAGTTGCTCTGGTTGGGAGGACTAGAACCTTTTATATTATTCAGAAACAAAGAAACAAACAAACAAACAAAAATATCCCTAGGGGCTATGAAGAAGAAATACAGCATCAGAAACCACTTTATTCAACATTTATTAATCCAGTTAACAAGTATTTATATATTTAGTATATCATATGTTGCCAGGTCCTGCTCTAAACCATTTGGGTAGTAAAGGAAAAAGAAAAAAACAAAACAAAACAAAAACAAAAACGAAAACAAAAGTAACAGCCTCTTGACTTCGTGGACCTTTCAAACTAGAGATGTCTGCTTTTATCTGGTGACAACTGCTTTATTGTACATAGATCTTTGCTAGTCATTTACACTTTGTCTTGTTTAGCTATTTTCTCAGGGCTTCACTAGTATCTGGAAGCTACCGAAGCACAATGCCTGACGATGAAGAGACCCCTTCATCTCAAGCACTCAGAAGAGCCATAGGAAGCATCTTCTTAGGCAAAGCACTCACACTCCTGTTCACTGACCTTAAAGAGGTCCAGCTGAGCCTGGAAACCTGCTAGGAACAAACAGAAACATGTCTCTGAGCTGGCGCTCCCCCAGGGTACAGGGAGCCCAGCATATCCTGCATCACTCTGGATTCACAACACTCAGGTGTCAGGTCAGAGCAAAGGCCTTTGCCCTAAACTGCCTCAGGAACCAGGCAACGTGAGCAAGATCAGAGGCACAGGCAGAAACCGTAAATGCACGGTTTAATGGGAGACTCTGAGAAACTGTAAGGAACGGCAAGAAGAAAATTAGCCATTCAAGCATCAACTGCAAACCCTGGATGTGCTCCAAACCCAAATAACAAAGAGGCACCTGAGGTGCCCTGAGGCATCTGGTCAAATAAACACCCAGCCCGAGGGAGAATCTAAAATGGCTCCGTGAATGGCCACTACCGCAGCAGAAGGGGAACCTGGCCACTGGAGCTGAGTATTCCATGTAGCTACCCATTTGGACAAAGCTCCCGAAAACAACCGAAAGTTTTAGCATTTTCACTTTTAGATACCGTATTTACCTAAGACAACTCAAAACACGTCTACACAAGAATGTGTACATGAGTATACATAGCAGCATTACTCCCAATAGCCAAATGTGGAAACAACCCAATGTCCATCAACTAATTAATGAATAAGGAAAATGGGCTACATCCATACTATGGAATATTCAACCATAAAAATTAATAAAGTACTGATTCATAGTGTTACATAGATAACTTCTACATTATGGTAAGTAAAAGAAGCTTACAGTGTACGATCACGTATGAAACCCCTCCAGCAGGCAAATCTATAGACAGAAAGTAGGTTAGTGGACATTTAGAGCTTGTGAAAGAGAGTAGAGGGACATGGGGAGTGACTGCCAAAGGGCACGGGCTACGCTTTGGGGGTGATGGAAACGTTCAGGAATTAGTGGTGAATTAGGGTAATCTTGTGAATATACTCAAAACCACTAAATTATACACTTTGAAAGGGTGAATTTTATGCTATGTGAATCAGACCTCTATTAAAACAAAGGAAACAAAACAACCATCAAGAAGCTTTCAGGGCTGGAAGACTATTGGCAGAACACAGAAATTCAGTTATTCCATTCTTCCCTCTCTGCCCCACCCAGGCCGGGCCTGACCCGCCCCTGCCCTGCACACGCCTCACAGAGAGCGCTCCGCCTCCAGCCCCGCCCCACGCTCACCACAGCCACACCCACCCCCCTTAGCACACCCGACTCCTGTCCGAAGGCCAGGTTCCCCATGACTACATATAAATGAAAATTAGCGGACTCTAACTAGAAGGGAACATCCATTTCCCCAACAAAAAGATGGCCAAAAAGCAATTTACCCAACCTTGAAAAAGTAAACATTTTAAAAGATATGAACATAATTAGTCAAATGTCTACCTACTTACACTTAAATTATTAATTAGTCTTGTACGTTTAAATTTAAAATAATGTGGTCTTAATTACGACTGTGCCCCCGGTATGTATACACTGGCAGACAGAGAAACAGACAGTCGTCCCCCTTCTCTGCAGGGCAAGTCCAGGACCCACAGCGGACCCCTGGAACTGCGGATGTACCAAACCCTGTATATGGTACGGTTTTTCCTATATATACATAACTACGGTAAAGTTTAATTTATAAATTAGGCGCAGTAAGAGATTAATAACAATAAATAGGATAATCCTAACCATATACTGTAATAAAAGCTGTGTGAATGTGGTATTAAGTAAAATAAGGGTTACTTGCACAAGCTCTTCAACACCACAACAGCCGACCTGACAGCCGAGACAGCACTGAGCGACAACGGGCAGGCAGGGCCTGCGGCGCAGAGGCGCTGGCCAAAGCAGTGATTCGCGGGTCCCAGGCGGGACAGAGCAGGGCAGCACGAGATTTCATCGCACTAAGCAGAACGGCGCATAGTCTAAAACTTATGAATTGTTTATTTTTGGTATTTTTCATTTAATATTTCTGGTCCACGGGTTACTGAAGTGAGTGAAAGTGAAACCGCCATAAGGGGAACTATGGTAGTAGGGGATCGATAGGATTGCATGTGGGCAACAATCAATGAAAGTTTAAACTAGCAAGTGACAGACTGAAGACACACAAAATCCAACATGTCCACTCATGGGAATATACTAACAGAAGGAATACACCTGTTCACCAAGAGAAGTAACAGTTTTGAAATAGTCCCAAATGGAAAAAGCCCTGCGTTTCCTTGGGCAGTGGAGCTAATGGCAAACACGTAGTGATACATATATTCCTACACCAGAAGACTGTGCAACAATGAAACGGACACATCCTAGGTATACACCAGAGGAAGTTCAAAAATAACACTACGCATAAAAGTCACATAGAAGAATGCATTCTGTGTGATTCCACAGCAAGTCAAAGGCCTCTCCAGTTTAGAACGAGGAAAGCAGCGGCCACTGGGAAGGGTGGTTGGATGAGCAAGAGCAGCAGGAGGGGCTTCCACGTGGAGCAGAGTCTGTTCACTGCCCTGGGTGGTACCCTGGGAGCCCCACGAGTGGACTGGTGCCCTGCAGCCGAGACAGAGATGACCCCGTTCCCCACCATGCGAGGTTACAAGAAGGCAGCCTCTACAAACCAGGAAGAGGGTCCCCAGTCCCCCAGGTAGAAACAAACGGGCTAGTACCTTGGTCTTGGACTTTCCAGCCTCTAGAACTGTGAGAAATAAATTTCTACCGTTTAAGCCACCCAGTCTATGGTATTTTGTCACAGCAACCCAAGCTAAGACAACAGGTTTTTCAGTTGATGTTAATTCACTGAACAGCACATTTATGATCTATGTTCTCTTCTGTATGTATGCAATAGTTGCAAAAGGCGGGGAAATAATGGTTTAGAAACACTGCCCTTTCCATTTGTACACTTCTATTTTATTCAAGTCCTTTACATGCTACATACATTTCCATAACCAACAGAGCCATTTTAGGTGATCTAGCAATTTCCTAAAGCATATCATTTTAACTGCTACAAAGTTGCTTAAGGTATACCACATTTTGAGTCTGTGAATAACATTGTAAACTTAGAAAGTTTATCATGAGTCAAAAGTACCTTTTGCCATAAAATTATAATAGTCAATTCTCTCATTGTAAATGAAATGAGGGTCCTCTAAATGAATTTGAATACTTGTTTTATTAAAAATGTTATCTTTTTTTGATTTTTATTTGTGAGATTAAAAGGATTCAGAATAATTACTGAAATTGTGTTAAAATTCTTTTTAAAAAAATATTTTATTTATTTTTAAAGAGAGGTGAAGGGAGGGATAAAGAGAGGGACAAAGACATCAATGTGTGGTTGCCTCTTGCATGCCCCGTACTAGGGACCTAGCCCACAACCCAGGCACGGGCCCTGACTAGGAATTGAATCAGTGACTCTTAGCTTCACAGGCCAGCACTCAATCCACTGAGCCACACCAGCCAGGGCTGAAATTGTGTTACATTCTTTACCTCCTTAAAAACAAAAACAAAAAACAGATTCTTTCCGTTGATCTCTATTAGTCAGTGACTAACATATCATCTGCAAATAATACCATATTTTGCTGTGTATAATGATTACATATCATGGGTATAATAATCCCATGTATAATATGCACAAAACGTGGGTGCACGTTATACCCGGGAGCACATTATACACAGTAAAATACAATACTTTGTGGCTGAAAAGAAGTAATTGAGAGAATACCCAATAACAGCAAACACTTTATGAGACCTTTTAAAAAAGACAGAGATTTTCTCTTTTCTGAAGGATACAGTCTTGGGAAAACCCACCTCTTATTCTGATAATATACTTACTTTCAACATTTCAAAAATCCTACATGTATCTACCTTAATACTACACAGGGTAACTAAGATGTCCTGTTTTTTCACTCACAGCTGAATATTTATCAAGAACCAATAATTTACAAAAGAAATATAAATAACCAGTAATCAAGTATAAAAGTGTTCCATTTCACTAATAACCTAAGAAAGTAATATTAAATCATTCCTTTCTTTGCTACACTGGAAACATGTTTTTTAAAATTATGAAATATTTTAGCCCTGGCTGGTGTGTCTCAGTGGATTCTGTGCTGGCCAGCAAACCAAATGGTCACCAGTTCTAGTCCCAGTGAGGGCACATGCCTGGGTTGTAGCCCAGGTCCCCAGTGGGGGTACACGAGAGGCAACCGCACATTGATGGTTCTCTCCCTCTCTTCCCTTCTCTCTCAAAATAAACAAATAAAATCTTTGAGAAAAAAATTATGATATATTTTAAACACATAGAAAGGTAGAAACCAGAACAACAAACATCCATGTACCACCCAGTACACGTATTGTGTTATTAACACCCGGCACTGGCTAGAATGCAGGGAAGGTAGGTTTTCTCAAACACTATTGCTGAAAGGATAAATTGGGAAGTTTCTGGATAGTAATTTGACTATATTTATGAAGTCATAAAATATGCTTAAAACTTAATTTGGCAAGTTTACCTGGAGGAATTAACTCAAAGAGGTAATTAAGGATCTCTACAAGGATATTCATCACAGCATTGTTTAATAAAATAACCATAAAATGTCAAATGAAGAACTAGTTAAATCATGGTAAAATATACTTTGGAGCATTACAGATAACTAAGAAAAAAAAAAAAGAAAAGATACATTACTAACATGGAGAACAAAATAGGGGCTATCACTACTGATTTTAAGAATATTAAAAAGATTATGAACAATTCTATGCCCACAAATTTGATAGCCTAGATGAAAAAGGCCAATTCTTAGAAAAACAATTCTGCCAAAGCTCATACAAAAAGAAAAAAACAATATGGATAGTCCTGTATCTATTTTTAAAAATTGGGCCCGTAATTAATAATATTCCAAAACGGAAAGCACCAGGTTCAGATTGGTGCACCAATTAAGCCTACTAAACAATTAACAAAGCAATCACACAAATTTTCTACAATCTCTTCCAGAAACTAAAAGTAGAGGGAAGAGTTTCCTAACTCATTCATAAGGAAGGCATGATCTTAATACTAAAACTAGACTAAGATGTTATAAGAAAAGAACTACAAACCAGTATCTCCTATGAACACAGATGTAAAAATCTACAACAAAGTATTAGCAAATTGAATTCAACAATATATTAAAAGAATTATATACATTAAGCAACTGAGATTTATTCCCGGTATGCAAGAATGGTTCAACTTTCAAAAATCAACTGATGTTACCCATCACATTAACAGGCTAAATAAATCAAAATCATATGATTATATCAATAGATGCCCCCCCAAAAAAAAAATTAAAAAAAAGCACTGGACAAAATCTAACACCCATTCAGCAAACTAGGAACAGACGAGAACATCAGGGAGAAAATACCCGATAGTTGGCAAACATGTCATCAACAAAGTATAAATTAAAACAAGATACCACTATACTCTTACTAGAATGGCCAAAATCCCACACATTGACAACATCAAATGCTGATGAAGATGTGGAGCAATAGGAACTCCCACTCACTGCTGGTGGGGATGGCAAACGATCCAGCCACTTTAGAGGACAGTCTGGCAGTTTCTTTCAGAACAAAACATAGTCTTCTTACCACGCAATCCAGCAACCATGCTCCTTGGTATTTACCCAAAGAAGTTGAAAACTTACGTCCACACAAAAACCTGCACATAGATGTATTTTATAGCACCTCACTCATAATTACCAAAATTTGGAAGGAACCAAGATGTCCTTCAGTAGCTGAATGGGTAAATAAACTGTGGTCCATTGAGACAATGGAACATTATTCAAAGGTTTAAACAGAGAGAGAGAAAAGAACAAAAAGTCGTGAAAAGACACGAAGGAATCTTAAATGCATATTATTGTACTAACTAAAAGAAATCAATCACTATTAAATGCATATAACTATGTTGCAGAAGCCAATTTAAAAAGACTACATACTGTATGATTCCAACTATATGACATTCTAGGAAAAAACTACAGAGACAGTAAAAAGATCAGTGATTGCTAGAGGTGTGGCGGGAGAAGAGGAGGAGTCGTGGAGCACAGGGGATGTTCCGGGCTGTGACACTTCTCTGTATGATACTACAGTGCCATTGCACATACGTGTCATTATAACTTTGTCCAAACCCAAAGAATGTGCACCACCAAGAGCGAAGCCTCATGCAAACTATGGACTTTGGTTGATAGTGAAGTCTCACTGTGGAGTCACTGGCTGTAACAAATACACCCCACAGGATGGTAAGGAAAGCTGAGTGTCGTGGTGGGGAATGGGGTGGGTGTATGGGAATTCTCTGTACTTCGTGCTTAATTTTTTTTTTTCAGTGAACTTAAAACTGCTCTAAAAATACAAAGTCTATGTAAGAGGAAGAATATCCATTAATTTAAAAATAATAATAACAGCAATACAGAGATTACTAGAGATGTTAACTTTTTCTTTTAACTTGTGTTTTCCTCATTTACTATAGTAGAATGAATACCAATCACACGGTTTTTCACAAGGTATGAATTAACAATTCTGACACTACTTTATGTATATTCTAGGACTGAGCAAATAAGTAAGTATATTGTGGATGATGGAGCTAGGATTTTCATTGTTAGCAAAAGGAATTTCAATTAAGGAACGGGGTAACGTCAGAAGGAGCTCTGTGGTGCTGGACAGGGGTTGGAGCCACTGTGAAATCACAGTTTTACACACACACACAGAGTGAGGCAGATACACATGTTTGTATATACCATGTATTTTTAGTTCTGTTCACGAAATAAAAATAAGGGAGAAGGGGCCACTTTTCATTATAGTAGAATTCTAACAAATGTATACGGAATGATGGAAATATTACTGATAGACAAGCCCCAGAGTAATAAATGTTATATACAGAATAATCAATGGATGCTTAAATGAAAAGGGGTAAGTTGGGAAATACCTCAAAGTTTGTCCCCACAAGACACTTACTAATTATAATTAATAAACTATACCTAAAATAAGTTTCACAGTGGAAAAATCTGACAAACACTACTTTAACCAAGTCGTCTTCTAAGTTAACATCACTAGTGGTGGAACAAAACCACATGCTACCTGATCATGTACGTATCCAAAAAGATATCAAACCACTTCTGTAGAGTTCTTGCCAAAAATGTATAGCCTGAATTTAATCACAAGGAAATAGACGAATCCAAATTTTAAAATGTCCCAAAAAACATTCGCCAATACTCTTCTGACATGTTGAAGTCATGAAAGCTCAAGAAAGAATGAGAAACTGTCAGAGAAAAAAAAAAAGATACGACAGCTAAATATACCATGTAATCCTGGACTGTATCCTAAACCAGAAAAAGGACATTAGTAGATGACTGGCAAAATCAGACAAAGTTCTGTAGATTAAATAATATCATAACAATGCTAAATTAACTTCCTGATTTTGATGACTGTTCTATGAAATGTAGAGTGAATGGTATTCGGTATTTTTCTACTATTTTTATACCCCGTTTAAAGTCTGAAATTATCCCGAAAAATTTAAAAATTTAAAAACTTTTAACAATCTTGTCCCACTAGCACACTAGGAGTCTTGTCCATTTTATTAATAAATGTGTACCACCTAGCCTAGGGCCGTGCACATAGGATGTGTTAGTATCCACCATGTTAACGAAAGTTAAAACGAGTTACTTCCAACATTTCCAGACAGAGCAATTAGTATTACATAGTAGTGTAGGTCCCGTTTGCAGTAAAGTGCTGTTTTATTAAGATAACATGTGTATCTTTGAGTTTAATCTCAGGAACTAGGTCATCATGTGGGACTCAGTTATGTGATTCTGTGAAACTTATGTGATTCCGTGAAACTTTCTTCAAAAATAAAACCAAATGGTTAGAGCAGCATCCCAATATGCCAAGGTTGCGGATTCGATTCCCGGTCAAGGCTCATATAAGCAGCAAGCAATAAACGCATAAATTAAGTGAAACAATGAATTGCTGTTTCTCTCTCTCTCTCTCTCTCTCTCTCTCTCTCTCTTCCTTCCTCTCTCAAAAAAAAAAAAAAAAAAAATTGAAAGTTAAAAAAAAAGCCAAATGAAAAGATATCCAGAAATACTTCAAATGTGTGATACACTATAACCAATGGCTTTAAAAATCAGTACCCACAGTTTTTTTAATGTTACATATGGCTATTAGGCATATTCTAACGCTGTATCCTGAGATTTCTCTCATTGGAGACAGTTGTAAAGTATTCCAAACACTAATATGGAGATTAAGATAGGCATTCTGCCATTTCCTAAGAAGGGTTATAAATTCTTTCAGTATTTTTCTTGAAATATTTTCTGTTGAAATGGTAGTATATTGAGAAGTTTTTTTAAAAATTTTTATCCTCACTTGAGGACATTTTTTTTTCTTTGCTTTGAGAGACAGAGAGAGAGAGAGAGAGAGAGAGAGAGAGAGAGAGAAACATTGATGTGAAAAACATTGGTTGGTTGCCTTTTCATATGCACCCAGACCGGGGTACACACCCCAACTGGGGACTGAACTCGCAACCTGGGTATGTGCCTTGACCAGGAATTGAACCCACAACCTTTTGGTCTATAGGATGATGCACCAACTGAGCTAAACCGGCCAGGGCTACTGAGAAGTTTTAGATCTCTAAATCAAGTAGGATGATCTTCGTATTGATGTAAAAATTTACTTCTCATCCCTTTTTCTTTTTCAAGAAGCGTCACTATAATGTGACTACAACCAGGTTAGTGAATCCAGATCAACTCTGAATGAAATAATGTCTATTCTTCCAAAGACGGACATTGACTTTGTATGAAAGGTCGGCACCCACATTTTAAATATTCCCTGGAAAACTATCTGACATGTTAAATATATCTGTTTAGAGAAATTATAACTTGTTTGGTTTTTCCAGTAGCTCCCATCAAATGTGTAATCTGCTGATTCCCCCCCTGCCCCATGTCCAACAGGCATGTCTGCTGGCCTATAACAGTATACCTCAGTCATATCTCAGGCTGCTTCTAATAATTCTGGTCAATACATCAAATGGGTCCCCTTCTGAAGCTCCTATGTCAAGGTTAAGCTTGTGACTGAAGTCTAAGGGGTGAGCAGGAGGCGGGTGAGCGCCTGCTCTGCACTCCTAATGCCGCCCACCCCTCCCCAGCCTGCCAGGACCAGAAGGCAGGCGAGGACAGAGATTCCGCGTTAAGAGACAGCCCACGGCAGGCCAGGCTGTCCTGTGGCTAGCCACATCTCTTGTCCTCTTACATCAGGGTTTCTCAACCTTAGCACTATCGACATTTGGGCCCAATAATTTTTCATTATGGGGCTGCCCTGTGCATTGTAGGATATTTACCGTCATCCCTGGCTTCTACCTACTAGATGCCAGTACTGACAACCAGAAATGTCCCTAAATGTCCAGTGGTTGGGAAGGAAGGGAGAGGTTCTCAAAATTGCCTCCCCTTTCTTCTCCCCCACTTTTAAGAACCACTGTCTTACAAAAAAAGATCATCAGGCCAGTAGTGCTTGCTCCCTTTCCCTTGGCTGCTATTCCTTCTTGGTCTAATATTGACTAGCGTGTAGTCTCTCTCTGTGTATCAGGCATCCAAATCCACCTCCCTCCTGGGGGGAACACATTCGTTGGTTCTCTGAAAAGTCAGACTAAAACCTCACCGTGCCCGGGAATGGGAGATTTGATTCTGGCCCTATTTCCCATCCCCCTAACCCCACCCTCAGCCCCTGCCCAGCAGGGGACCGTCTTGGGAGGGTTGACAAGATAGCTCTCTAAGACCTAATCACCTCCCAGAGCACCTTCTCAGCCTGCCAGAAGAGTACCTACCTCCAGCTACCAAAGGAGGGTGTAGTGAGAGGACAAGTTAAACGGTGCCTCTTTTCAAGAGCAGGGATCATTACTATTCATAAATCTCTGCATCCTTGCTGGGGCAGCGCAGGGCGGGGGAAGGTGAAGAGGGTATGAGGCGGGTAAATGGTAATGAGAAACAATACAATTGAAAAAATGAATTAGGGAAAAGAATCTTTGCATTCAAACGCAGTAAAAAGTTAACATTTGGGGAATCTGGGCAAAGCACACAGTGATTCTTTGTGCTATTTGCACAACTTTTAAGTTTGATATCATTAAAAAAAAAAATCCCCGAACAGGAATCTTATCAGAGTAATGAAGATGTCTAAAACTGAATTACAATGATGGTTGCACAACTTTGTAAATTTACAAAATAATTTTTGAGTTATACACTTAAAATGGGTGTATTTTATGATGCATACATTATCTCAGTAATTTTTTTTAAAGATTTTATTTATTTATTTTTAGAGAGGGGAAAGGGAGAAAGACAGGCAGAGAAATATCAATGTGTGTTGCCTCTCACGCGCCCCCTGCCAGGGACCTGGCCTACAACCCAGGCATGAGTCCTGACTGGGAATCGAACTGGCGACCCTTTGGTTCACAAGCCAGCACTCAATCCACTGAGCCACACCAGCCAGGACTGTAATTTTTTTTTTCTTAATAAAGAACTCCTGTATTCCCTCGTGCTGGAGGTCAAACGTGACAACGTCAGTGCTGCTGGAAAGGGGCCTCTGGGGAAGACAGAAAGAGAGGCCTCACCATCCTCCAAAGAGAGCCCATCCATTACCCTGAGCTTCCTCCTCGCTCTCCCCAAGTGCCTGGTCTTGGGCAACCAATAATCTACCTTCTGCAATAGACTTCTTTTGCTCCTATATATTGTCCCCTGGAAACAGTATTTATGCCGATTAAACACAAATTTCACGTGACCACAGATTTTGGTAAAATATATTATCATTAGTATACAACATTAGCATTATTATTCTCACCATGTGAGGGTAAAAATAATCATTAATCCAGATAAACTTATCCATGATCATCCAAGTCATACCATCAATATTCTTAATAAGAAATACCGGTATGGACATATTGTACACATTACATTTTATTACATGTAATACATATGTAGCTCATATATAAATTGAGCTAGAGGGTAGAATGACAACACCTGAACACTTGGTCCAGTGGAGAATGAGACACTTTATTATACTATAATAATCTGCAAGTTCGGCTCAGATGGAGAAGATGCCTCGCATTCAATGCCACCTATCACCTGAGGAAATTCTGTGATGAAAGAACGATCAGAAATCAATAAGGCTCTTCGCCACGGAAGTGCCGGAACGGCCATGGCCCTCTGCCCTCCTGTGCCTGGGTGCCGCGTGTGCGTCCCTCAGATGCTATCAGGACGGGCTCTTTCCCTTTCAGTCCAGACATCCCAGTGTCATGGGAAAGACCATGGGCAACATGCCATGCAAACCGGCCACCAAAGACCTAGTGGTCCCCAAAGCATTGCCACCACTTTGCAGGCGTCTCGGATTCCCAAGAGGCGGTTAAGCAGCTAAGGAAAGGGAGGGCCACCAAGCAGGGTCCACTGTTCTAGAACCACTGTTACTGCTGAGCACACGCCACATGCTAGCCCATGTCCCCGGCACTTCACACATATCACTACGCTGACCTCACAACTGCTCCGAGGAGGGTACAATGAGTGTCCCTCCATTTTATAGATGAGGAAGCACATTCAGATGTTACAAAAGGGCCAGGAAGTGATGAAGCTAGAATTCTAAACCTACCTGCGCTCCTTACCCTATACTGTCCGGAGGTGTACAAAGTCACAAACCAAAGTTATAGTCAAGGTCACAAACTGAACTGTGCCTTTGTATAACCCCTGAGCAGTTAATTAGAATCATATATATCCTACCTGTTTTTTCAGTAACTGTCTACAGTCAAGTCCCAAAAGGCCACAAAGACTGAAAATTAACACTCTGCTCAATCCCATTTTTATAAAAAGTCAAGCATTAACTAAATATACAAGTTAAAAGAGACATGACATCAAAGCACAAGGTTAGACTATATGGGCACATTTCCAATTTAGAAGAAATTAAGAACTAAATTACCTCAACCCACAGAAATGAACCATAACATGTAAGGCAAAGATAATTATAAACCTCACAGGAGACATGCTGGAAGCTCCTCTTAACATTGCCAAATGATAAGCATTTATTTTTCAAATTCAAGAAAATTAAATTGAATCCAATTTAGAGCACCCCTTATAATTGACATGAGAAAGTCTGAGATCTGGCAAAGCCAGGGGCAGGACCGCTAGAGCTTAGAGTTTTAAAGCCACACACAGGCTACACGCCCAGGTGCTTCGCCCATACCCCAGCCCCGTGTGGTGTACCTCTGGCTCTTTCTCTGGAGGGAATTTAAGATCTGAAGGCTAAGGCAGGAGAAACTCCTAGAGAGGCCTGGAAGCAGTCCCTGATAATCAATCCCTGTCAACTGGCTAAATGAGGAGTATCGCTGATGCAAAAATAACCCTCCTGGGCAACACCACATCCTTTTTCAGCCATATACTTCAGGAAGCCAAGACTGGAGTTGCTGTTCACTCAAGACTTTCTTGTTTCAGCCCTGCCTGGAGCGGCTCAGCGGACTGAGTGCCGGCCTGCAAACCAAAGGGTCGCTGGTTCGATTCCCAGTCAGGGCTTAAGCATGGGTTGCAGGCCAGGTCCTCAGTTGGGGGTACACGAGAGGTAACCACACATTGATGTTTCTCTGCCTGTCTTTCTCCCTTCCCCTCTCTAAAAATAAATAAATAAAATCTTGAAAGAAAGAAAGACTTTCTTGTTTCAGTCAGATGAGAAGTTGCTGTGGTAATGGATGCTGAGACACAGAGACATGAAGCCACCTACCCAAGTTACACAGTAGGAGGTGACAGAGCTAGGATGCAACTCCAGGCAGTCTGCCTCTTGAGTCCACATTTAACTACGATACACTCCCTCATGCCCAGCCAAGACTCCACCACGGTATAGATAACCCAACTCATAACCAAGTCACCAAACCTTACAATCATTTTTAATTCTCCTGAATACCTTGGCTCTCTGGAGAGCAAAAATCTTCAATAACTGTTACCAAGTTTACAAGGCATTTCCTTTCTTTTCCACCCAAAACTTCTACTGTGGGCAATCAGAAGGAGATACTGAGATAGAAGTTTCTGGAAGAATGGCATGACTCAGGCCACAAGTTATACAGTTGAGCCCTGGCCAGAATGCTACGCTCTCCTTGGTGAAGCAGTTTTGGGGAGAGGGTGTAGGCAGCACCACAACTTTGCAGGAATTTATAAGGATTTTCTTGTTGTTGCTACTTCGAAGGCATGCAATTTAAGTACTAAAGTGTTTCATGTCGTGTTGCTTCCAACTTGAGTTAAGAGTCCAACAGACTGGGTCTTCGTCCATTTTCCCATCATGGCCTCACAGAAGAGTCAACAGGGACTCTGCCACCGGAGATGACCCTAACCCAGTCATGCTCTGAAAATCTAGCAGTATCTATACTTCCCATGCCCCCAAACATAAGCTTTCCAAGTGATCTCCTTTTCAGTCAAGGTCAGACCCCACCTAAGCTGTGGCTTCTTTCCTTGCTGTCAGAAACACCCTGGCCATCCTGGTATCTTCAAAACCCCAAACGCTCTTAACTGACATAAATGACACCTTCATAAAATTGGAGACATTCTACAGCCTTTATGCTTCCACAGCAGAAAAGGCCAGCTTCTCATGGGATTCCCATGCAGGGGGTAACAGAACCCTCTTCGTTGCACTTTATGAAGTCGAGCTGATTGTCACACAGCCCAATCAGCGCCGGCTAGAGAAGGCTACTTACGGAGGCTAAAGCAAGTGAGTAAAATATCCCAGGGAGATTAATTCTTCTCCCAGAGCCATTTTTTGTAAGAGGATTTTAGTGAGTATTTGGCCGAATATGAACAGGTAACAAACATCGTATCTGCAAATTTGAGAAAATGAAATGCTAATTCCTGCAGACCAAGTGGCAACAGTTTGAGAGAGCCAAGTACTCAGAACGGGGTAACCAGTGGAAGGACGCTGAGATACAGAGACATGAAGCCATCAGTATTCTCTGACACAAAGCTTCCTACACCCTCCCAAGTCCCAGTGCAATGGCACACCGAGCAAAACGGCATTCACTCTCAGTCTCCGGGGACTCAGACAACAAAGAAAGCTAAGGGTAGCCCCGGCCAGGTAGCTCAGTTAACAGTTAGAGCACACTCCCGATACGCCAAGGTTGCGGGTTCGATCCCCAATCAGGGCACATACAAGCATCAACCAATGAATGCATGAGTAAGTGGAACAACAAATCGATGTTTCTCTCTCGAATCAATAGTAAAGTTAAATTAAATTACAATTTTTTTAAAAGCCATGGTATATGACACTGCTATAAAGAACTGCCCCCACAGCGGGTGGAATAAAAGGCTCTGCCTCGCAGTGTCTGCTGGCTTTCCACTTCTTCCTAGACAAAGACGGTGAAGGTCTGAGTGGACAGGCCTGTTAGAAATCGCTTCCCCAGCTTGGCGACAGGAGGCCCTGACGCGCCGGCCTGGCTCCGGACAGCGGCAGGGGCTCCCTCCTTTGACGCCTTGGTGAAGGCCCTGGGGGAGGGCTCCAGGGACCGTGGTTATCACCTCAAACAACCTGGTGAAGGCAAATATAACCCACAGTATCTGACAAAGCAAGCTGGCAGGCTATAAATATCAGTCAATGAGGAATAAAAATTATTTCATATCAAGAGTCATAAAAACCTCAACCCAAAGCATCCCATAGGGGCCCCCTCAAACGCGTGCACACAGACCCTACTCAGCGACGGCCAGCAGGCAGGACTCGGGTCCGCGCCAATTTGGTCCACAGGCAAAGCCCGAGGGAAGGCGGACAGATGAACAGGTGGAGACGTTCACCTGCCATAAACACTTGGTCTGTGCACTCGAAGGAGTAAGGACTTCTTCCCCCACACTCTTATGTCTCGCAGAAGATTCTGAACTGCTGTGTTCTTGGGAGCTTGGTCCATATCCATTTCCTTAAAGAGTATCCAGATAGGAACACTTATGTTACTAGAATTATGACTGGAAGTTACCTGACATGAGAAGGGTACAGGAGGAGGAGATGACTGTCTAATTTCAAATACTTACTAGGTATCAGTCAGGTGCTATGCAAAATGTTCTGGCCGTGTTTACTATTCACCAACGGTCACTGCTCAAGTGTAACGCCATTCCTCAGGAAGGCCCCCTGACCACCTCATCCAAAACTGCCCTACATCCATCTCCTCAATACAAGCCTGTTCATTATCTTTACAGCACTTAGTGCTATCATATATTATTTTAAGTTTGTTTACTTGCTTATGCACTAAAAGAGAATTTATACAGTTTGTCTTGTTTACTGTAGCAGCTCCAGCCTGCTGAAAGGTGCCTGGCACACAGCAGACCCTCGTGAACATATGATCCCACCTCGTGCACACCAGCGCCCCACGAGGTACTCAGAACGGGAACTGAGGCCGAGGGAGGTTAGGGAGCTTGCCAGAGACAACCCCACTGGGAAGTGACATCCAACTGCAGAGCCTACATTCTCTCTCTTGTGCGCTATGCACAAATTTCTGTAGAGACCCCATTCTCAAGAAATTTTCCATCAAAATGGTTTCCACACCCCCCGAGTAGTAATAAAGGTTATTAAAAGAATGCTGATGGGATCATGAAGCTTATGCAGTTCAGCAGAAGGCAACTGCTGTGTGGCTGTGCTGGCAGTATGCCCTTGGACCCACGACCAGGGGGAGAATAAAAACCTAGGAAGTCAATTGAGTAAGGACACGGTGATGTCTTATTAAGGAATAACTCCAATGAATATCGAAAATGATACAGACAAAAATTTGGAGTTTATTTGAGAATGCCCTATGGGATCCATCAGTAAGTACCACACAGTCTCTGTAACCTTTCTTAGCCTCAGGTTATAAGGTCCTAGGAGACAGGGCCGTCCCTTCACTCCTGCAGAGTCCTGCACGGTACCCTATGCGTGAGAATGCCTACCCGGCAAAACACTGTGTCACACCTGGAGGAATCCCAGGCCTGCTCCTGCTTTGCTCTGCTGCCCTATTCACAGGACAAGAGCCATCACTCATCAGGGCTCTGGAGTCTCTAAGAGCGTTCACAGAGAGGGTTGTCAGGGGGAGAGGATAGATACTGCTTGTGTAAACAAACATTTCCCCAGAGGCAGCTCTAATAGAAACCCTGACTAAGGACAAACCTTGTTTTTAAAGAAAGCCGCCCTAGTTCTCTTTGGTACTGCTCTTTAGGGGGCTGGATACTTTAGACAAGTTTTTTGTTGTTGTTGTTGGGATGGAGAAAGAAGCAGTTAAGGCTCAATACTGCCTTATTTTTTAAGATCAAAGATTAATAGCTCTGATAAAAATCAACACCCTTTCAGGAGGAGCAGTTAGTTGGGAGAAAGGTACAGAAGAGAAGGCATCTGCTGCAGCTCCCCATTTACGTCTCCATCACTCACAGGGCTGCTCAGTACAGTGGCAAAGGACTTAACGACTATTCATGGGTAAGGACAAGATGACTGTGAATTAAGTGAGTTCACAAATTAGGACAGACTGTCGGAATAAAAACAACTGCAGGCATACAGATTGGGACCTTCATTCTTCTCTCCCAATACTGGAAGGCGGCACAGATTCTGACACATAATTAGTGTCTGTTAAGTGACAGATGCAATGATGGACACGGAACAATCAGTCAACAGGAACTCTGTCCAGGGGATAGGGTCCTAATCCAGTCGTTCTCTGAGGACCCAGCAATGTTTACACCACTAACAATAGAGATGGACACAGCAAGTTTCCTCTAATTACTGCTTCCTTCAAAGGATGTAGAGACGTCATCTCCGTAACATGGCCAAAGAAGGGAAAAGGCCCAGCGCAGTGAACCATGCTGCAGGGCACAAAGCTCTGATAAAGGGCCTTAGGCTGTAAAAGAGGAATCGCTCTCACGCAATGCTGCTCTTCTCCACCAGAGCCTTCTTTCAAGATTCTGGGTGCGCTGCACTCACACTGTTATGAATAGGCAGTGGGTACATAAAAATCAAACCATATCAACCATATCACTAAGCTTCTTTCTTTCACTTTACCGTTGAAGGAACTAGGACACCATAAAAAACAACAACAAACAAACAAACAAAAAACTTTCCCCAAGCAGACACCGAGACAAGAAGGATTGTATTCATTTCATAATTCTTCCCCAAACTACCAAGCAGGGTTTAAACAAAGACCCAGATGGCAGATCTAAGTGGCAAGCTGAGTACATCTAGGTGCTTCAAATGTAAGGTAAGTACAGATTCCAATTCACCAGCTTTGACTATATGCAGCCAAGAACTTGAGTACAAAACTCCAATTTGTAAAGAACAACGATATTGAAATAGACACAAACCATCCACGACTCTCTCCTCCCCAATGGCCTTTGTACTCAAGGAGCCGTGCGGGCAGCGCCCGAGTGGCACAGGAGCTGCCCTCGGCGGTCCTCACCCTAGGCCTGGGTAAGAGCGCCGGCCCAGAATGCCTGCGCCAGGCGCTTTCGTGAGAGCACAGAGGCTCAAGGATCATTCTTTGCATCAGGCTCCGCATCTCAGGCACACTCCTCAGGGAAGCACTCCAGGCCTGTCCATTTTTCCCCAGCTATTGTCTTTGGGATATAGTCCAACTACAACTGGGCTCTGGTTTTTGAAATACACTCTGTGCCCATCAACTCTTCCAGAGGAACCTTCCCAGCCTCTGTTAAAGCTTCCTTCTCCTCACAACCGCTTTTTGGTTGGAAAGTGGTGTATGCTCCAAATGCAGATTTCTGGTACCTTTCCGAAGTTTAATCATTTGAAACCCTCCCTCCCATACATAAAAATATATCCTTCCAGCATCATTTGACCGAAGTATAAAGCAACCTGGTTGGCCTCCATGCATCCGATGGCATCTTCCAAGAGTGAAAATTCCACGCAGACATAGCCATAGTCGTAACCTGGGGACAGCATTTAAATACAGACGGGAGTGGTGTTAGTGCCTTGTAAACACAAAAGACAGACTTAAATCCCCTGTTTCTGAACCCCTTAAACACAAGCCCTCCCAACTAGCCCCTCCCTCCCCTATACTAGGCAAAGCTGCTACCCCAAACAGGAAAAAAGTACTGAAGGAAAGTCTGGATGTTTCTGGACTTCGAGAGTCATTCCAAAAAATGACCTTTTCTATTAACCAAGAAGATCCTCTGCCCTCCTCAGCAGTGATGATATGGAGAGGGTAATCCCACAGGAAGTTCAAGTGGGGACCCAAAACATTTTAACCTCAGGCTGAATCTTCTGGAAAAACAAAGTCAACAAGAACAGGAAAGTATCTGAGGAAACAAAGTATCCGAGAGAGGAAGTAGGAGCAGTTATCCCAACGCTATACTAACAGCCACTGCTTGTCAAGCAGGAACTCCCCCCCAAAGACAGAAGTGCTGATGGACTGCGGCAACTATTCTGTTTGGCTGCCACAGGAGGCTGCTGGTTGGCAGGGGACAGACCATTTCAGGTCTCCTCTTTTTTCCTTGTTTCAACTCAAGTAATAAACCAGCTATATCTTTACAAAAGGAAGAAAGTGTAAAAGCAGAAAGAAGCACAAAGAGCTGGGTCCGAAACTGTGCTTATGCACAAAGACTGGAGGTGGGGAAGGCTGGGGGAGAGAGAGCTGTCATTAGCAATCAACGCGCATTGAAGAACAGTACGTACCATTCGTTATAACAGACCCTTCACCTTTCTCCTGATCAAGTGTCATCTGTGGTTCTCATGACCCATGAGATGGCAAAGTCATGGGATTTACAGGCTGGTGAACCCTAACCCCAATCCGCCCTCTCATTTCCCTGCTAGGCCCGCATCTGACTACAGAATGGCACTGGCCAGCGCCATGCTCCACAGGGGCTTCCACGCCTCCTCCACTGCCTCACGGGATAAGGAAGCGCACCTTTAGGGGGCGACACTGTACAACTGGAACAGCAAGAAAAAGATGTGATTTGTTCAGGTGAGAAATAAATCTCAGGGAAAGAACAACAACACAAAACCTAGAACAATTCTGAGCACAAAGTATCTATAACAACAGGAAACTGCTTTCCTCAATTTAAGGTATCAAAGGCCAAAAATCAAATCAAATCATATTAAATTTTTAAAAAACTAGGGCAATGGAAAACATAACTTAAAAAGTAGATCTAAGTTGGTGAAATGGGTTGGATTCTTTGTCAGTGGAATGAATGGCCTGAAATGTTTTATTAAGCTATAACCTAAGATTTGTTAAATGTTGCAAGTTCTTCAGGAAAAGTTACAATGTTATAGGTTGATTCTTGCTTTGAATTTTAGGAAATGACCAGGAAGAAAAGAAAACTACTGGAAATCTCCAATTCTCTACCTGATTTCACAGCTTTGACAGTGACCCCTGCAACTTCCATTTAAACTTACCACAAAATCAGCCTCTTCTGATTAGTAACTCTTCGAAGAAACGAAACTAGTTTAGAGAAACAGTGTGTATTTGTGTATATCCTATTAACAACGGAAATTGTTTTGTTATTTAATTCCTTTCAAGTGGATTCTATTGATCGAACTCAGCGCACATCTCATACATAAAACATTCTGCGTTGTGTAAAGGGCTCTGCGTGTTTTTGGGAAATGCTGTTAAACAGTACGAAAACTAAGGTGCCTTTTATCACCAAATATCTACTGCCAACACTCAAATGCATGTCTCCACTCAGAAAGGGGAGCCACGGAACAAGCAGAGATGCTCTCGACTGTGTTGGTGCCCGCGACACAAACACATCAAGGGACTGTCCAGGAGTGTGGAAAGCAACCCACGGCTGGTACCATGCAAACAGGAACACCAAACTGGTAAAAAAGCCTTGACTTTCATTTCTGTGCTACAGAAGTTAACTATTGTGGCCCAGAGGAGCGCACAGAATCTGCAGATAGAGAGAAAGGAGGATTTGTGACAAGAATTCATACTTTGCTAGAGGACAGATACTAAAGTTACTGGGAAGGAAAAGATACAGTCTGCAGGAGACATTAAGAGTATCTAATAGCATCTTCATACATTGACCCTGCAATACTGTATGTTGACAATGTACTTCAGACTGAATATTAAGTTCACCAGCCTAATGCGCCTCTCAATTTCTTATGCCCATAACTTTAGCTATTAAAGAACAGAAATTTAAAGTTTGATTATAATGCCTAAAGCTTCAAAAATAGTAGAAGTTTAAAAAGTACACAATCTCGATCCCAGGCATTTTGTGTGTCCAAGACTCATGGCTGTACCATGACGACTTTCAGTAATTAACAAAATTGATAATACTAAGTAATTTTACATAGCATTTGCTGCTGCAAGGCTATAATCAAAATACTTTACATACATTAATTGAATCCTCACAAGACTGTCCTACGAGGCAAGTATTACCACCCACATTTTACCCAGGGAGAAGCAAGGAGAAAAGGAATAGTGATTTGCTCAAAATCACCAATGGTAAGTAGCAATACCAGGCTTCAAACCCAGGCAGTCCAGATTCAAACTGATGATATTAACTTTGATTTATATGTCAAACTACCATTTGGCCCACATGAAATCTATCACTCTGACATCTTATACGCACTTTCAATTCTCCTCCCTTCAACTATGCATATGACTTGCTGGTTTATAGTAAAACAGAGGAAACAAGAAAGATATGCACTGATGATTATTTGGTAAATTTTTGAAAGCTGCCATTATGGTTCTCTTTTATTTAGTTCACCATCTGCACCAACTGGTTATTTAAATTTAAAAAAAAAATTTTTTTTTTTTGGTTTCTATTTTTAAGTAGTTTTCAAAGCCCAAAATTAACCTTAGGGCCACTTCCTCCATGACGGTTCTCTGGGACCAGGGTACACTGTTAGAAAATTCTCACCGTTATTCAATTCATTTTGATTTCACTGACAGTAACGATGCTTTCCGAGCACAGTGGAGGGGAGCGCCCCTGTCCTCAGAGAGCTCATTCTAATAAGAGGTATGACAAGGAGATGCCCTGGCTGGGGTGGCTCAGTGGATTGAGTGCCAGCCTGCAAACGAAAAGCTTGCGGTTTCAATTCCCAGTCAGGGCACATGCCTCGGTTGCAGGTCAGGTCCTCAGCTGGAGCACGTGAGAGGCAACTGACTGATGTATCTCTCACACATCAATGTTTCTCTCCCTCTTTCTCCCTCCCTTCTCTTTAAAAATAAATAAATAAAATCTTTTTTAAAAAAAGCTATAACAAGTAGATAGGCATTGACCATCTGAAGATGCTACATAAGTTGAAAAAAGGATTTTTTTAAAAAAAATTTAGCTGTAATTGACAAACAACATTGTACAACATAGTTTGATATATGTGTATATAGCAGAATGATCACCATGATAAATTTAATTAACATCCATCACCACACATGGTTCTAACTTTTTTCCTTGTGATGAGAACTTTAAAGATCTACTCTCTCAACAACATTCAGACACACACTACAGGACTGTTAACTACAGTCACCATGTTGTACGTTACATTCCTAGGGCTTGCTTATCTAGGAACAATAAATTTTCACAGAGCCAATGATCTTGTCCAACTTTTGATCACTTCAAAACAAACAAAAAACCTACAGAGCAGCCATGAGGAGTAAGAGAGGCACTCTCGCAGGTTGGCTTTCTTCCCCGGCTAAAAACACTGCAGCGTGGCAGGAAAGATGGTGCAGGCATGGCAAAAGGATCATCCAAAAGAGGAGGAACACCAACTGCTGCAGCAAACTGCCCACACACAGAGATGATCACAGAGCCAGAGAGGTCCCAGATCCGGGGATGAGGTCTTCTTTCCGTTCCTGTATCCCCAACACAAGCATAACACCTGGCGCACAATGGCACTCAGTCAATGATGTCTCGTCAACTGCGATGAGTTATATTCACTGGAGCGACACACGGGAAAAATCATCTCTATAGTTCTGTGCATAGGCAGAAGCTACAACTAACTCACCACATGCTCTCGGTCAAGCCACTTCCCTCTAGGCCTGGGTTATCCCATATTCCAAGCGGCAATGATAGTAACTCCTTTGTCAGGGGCGGGGGGCGCGGTTCCAGGGGCACAGGAGATAACGCATTACAGTGCCCTCGTGCTTCTGGTACACAGCACTGCCAGACAGCTGTCTCTGTGCTGCAGCTAAAATCTTCCCGCTGATGAATTTCCGTGCTAATTTCTAATGTATGCTAAGAATATTCTGCTTCTCCCAAAGGATACAAAGCTATTTTCATTTTGAATGGGATGAAAAATATGGCCCATAAACATTTTACCCACTGCCTTAGCCGTAGGGCAAAAAAAAAGAACAACATACCACTGTTCGAGGGCGCTTGGGGAAGGTTCCACAAAGACAGGGGCTTCGAGGCTCGAAGCTGGTCAGGATGCGCGCAGACCACACTGGCCCAGCCCCCATCTACTCCAGAAGTGGGCTGGCATCCAGAGACAGGTCAGACAAGAGGCGTTTTGTGAGACTCGCCTTGACCAGAGCGCAAGCCTAGGCCATCTATGTCCCCTGGCAGCGAACTGATGCCCAACTGAAGGTGTCGGAACCAACCAGATCCAGTTTGGGGGTCCCCATCTGTGATGATCTGTGGTATCATCAAAAGATATTTGGTCTTTGTTCCAGTTTTTTAGCAGAGTTCCTTGTAATTTCCTAAGTGATAAGAGTGATACAAGTGTCTTCTGTTCTAATGAGGTGACTCTTGGCAGATAGCTCTGGGATGGACTCTGGGCATCAGAAAAGCCGAGCACTGATTAGAAGCCTGGAACTTTCAATCTCGGTCCCCACCTTCCAGGGAGGGGAAAGGGCAGATTGAGCCAATGATCAATGGCAATGACTTAAGTCAATAATGCTTGCATAATGGAACCTCCATAAAAACCTCTAAGTGATGGAATTTGGAAAGCTTCCAGGATGGAGAAGAAATCCACATTCCAGGTCCTTTCCAGGCCCATGTGCCTCTGCACCTCTTCACCTGGTCCTTTATTATAAACTGTTCGTTTCCCTGAATCTTGTGAGCCACTGTAGCAAATTATCAAACCTGAAGGAGGAATGTGAGGACCTCCAACAGAACTGTGGTCATCTGGGGATCTGGTATGTGTGACTGGCATCTGTGGTAGGGGCGGTTTTATAGAACTGAGCACTTAAATCTATGGAGTCTGATGCTAACTCTGGGTAGTTAGTGTCCGAACTGAACTGAATTATAGGACAACCACTTGGTTGCTCGTTCGATTCCCAGTCAGGGCATGTGCCTGGGTTGCAGGCCAGGTCCCCAGTTGGGGGCGCATGAGAGGCAACCACACACTGATGTTTCTCTCCCTCTTCCTCCCTCCCTTCCCCTCTGTGTAAAAATAAATAAATAAAATCTTTTTTTTTTTTAAAGTAAAAAATAAAAAGAAACTAAAATTAAGTCTGACAGTACCATTTTCTGCAAAACTTCTTGGGAGGTTCTACCCATCCAATGTTTTATATCCAGTGTTTCTACATACATGTTAACTTTATATACTTTAGGGCTGAAGAAACACTTCTCAATATTTAGGCAAATACTATTTAACCATCAGTTCACACACATTCTACATTGCTGCCAGGAATTTTTATAGCATGGTGTGTGATATAAGATAACATGATTAATATTTTCTTCCTTGACTTAAAGGCAAGCAAAGGCAGGAAATCAGTTAGTCTATGGCACCAATCTGGTGGATAGGTTACTAGGAAGAACCTAATGAAGCCATACTAAATACTGACTTTTCTACGCTGTCACCATCATTCAGGAACATCTGATTCACTGTTTGGTTGTTGTTTTAAAGATTTTATTTATTTACTTTAGAGACAGGAGAAGGGAGGGAGAAAAAGAGGGAGAGAAACATCAGTGTGTGAGAGATATATGATCTATTGCCTCTTGCAAGATCATACCTGGCCTGCAGCCCAGCATATGCCCTGACTGGGAATCAAACCAGTGACCTTTGGGTTCACAGGCTGGCGCCCAATCCACTGAGCCACACCAGCCAGGGATGATTCACTGTTTCAAGTGACATTATCTAGTCACTTTACCTCAGCAGAGCTATCAGGTGCTAATCCACAGCCACCCCCCAACCACCCAGCTCTTGCAACATGCGATTTTCTAACGTGCATTTGATAATTAAGATAACAAAGTTCACCTCTGATAAACGCAAAAAGCACATGTGGGCATTCAAATTAGATACAGAGCAAAGAAGTTGTTTTGTTTGTCCTGCTCCGTCTGCCCCTAAAGCAAAGGAATGAACTGCAAAAGACAAAGATCAAGCTGAGGAATATCTCTATTTTCTCTTTCCAGGTCAGATCAGTTTTTAAAATAGTGGTTAAAAAAACGGAGGCCCAACAAAACCAAAAAAAGAGAAAATACATAGCAAAACTAACATCCTTTCAATGGGACTAAGTGCCATAAATGAAATATTACCATTTCCCCATCATGGTCCCTAAGATACATTATGAGATGGTTTCAGATCACTCAAAACATCTCAAAGTGCTTCTGATCATTTAAAAACTCCAACGGCGAAGCAGCCCTCTTTTCATAGGACGAAATGATAGAGAAGCGTCCCCAATATGAGACTGAAACAACCAAGACCTTTCTCTCTAGGAATTTATCAGTTCTTATAACCCAAATACATTTTAGAGGTCAAAAATACTCTTTCCTAAACTTGGGGTGGGACTCCACAACAGAGTACACAGAAGTCACATTATAGAGTCACGCACCTGGAATTTGTTATTAACTAATGTTACCCCAATAAATTTAATTTTAAAATAATTTTTTTAAAAAACAAAAATATGCACTGGAACAGAGGTACAAGAACCTTCCAGAGAGCACACAAAAAAGCCCGGTCAGTCTCTATGCATTTTTCTCTTCCTCCAGTGTAATCACCTCCTCTAACACCCATGAAGAGCCCTGCTTTCTCTTTATTTCACCTAAAACTCAGGACATCACTAACAATTATTCTCTGACCAATGATTACCTCCAAGCATTCCTTTAGACGTTACACTTCTTTAAGTTGCCTCTAAAAGTCCTCTTCTTGTCATTCTCTAGTGACTTTATGATTAGAAGTCACCAAACACTTTTCATCAAGTTATCCAGAGTAGTAAATTCTTCAAACTTTCAGCCAAAAAGAACCCATGATGTGTGAGCACTCCCAGATTCCTTTATAAAAACTGAGTTACAAGATATTGTGGCCTATTTAGAAGAAGAATACAGAACCCATACCCATTTCCCACAAAAACTGAAGCCCTTTACAGTCAAAGGTTGCATTGTTTGTGTTCACCAGCATATTCTCTGCATTTCAACACTCATACGTATTGGCTGGATGAATGAGCCACATACAGAATGGGGCAAAAGTAGTTTTACAGCTGCTCATATGGAAAATAATACAATAATAAATAATATAAGAATAAACTCTGTGTTTTGCATACTCATAACTGTAAACCTACTTTTGCCCCACCCTGCCTTTGGCAGGTAACATCAAAGAATGAATTTTAAGTCTTTTAAGATTACAGAGGGCTATTTTATTTAAGAAGATGAAAACACAATAACTTATTTTATGTATAGCATTAACTGAGACTAGGAACAATTACTGAACTCTACAAGAAAGGTATAAGTATCAGTTAGAGACCACTAACATCTGTGCTGAAACTCTGTAAATGTTCTCTATACTCATAAAATACTTTTAAGAAATTGACTTTTATGACTTGTCAACCAATTTTCAAAAAGGTGTATTTTTTAAAACTAACATATAATTCACATACCAAAAAATGCACCTTTTAAAAGTGTTCAGTTCAGTGGTACATTCCCAAACCTGTGCCACCATTACTACAGTTCCAAAAAGGCTTGTATCCAGATCAGATAGAAAACGTAAGTGACAGCCTAATGAGCAAGAAACATAGAAGCAGGTAAAAACTGCCTTAATTTACATTCTGAAGGTAGAGAATGTAAGCTAGAAAGGGAAAGCACAGATCCGGTGTTCCGATGCAAGGGGAAACTGAAAGGAAGAAGTCAATATATTTTTTAAAAAATATTTTATTTATTCATTTCAGGAGAGAGGGAGAAAGAAATCAGGTGCCTCTCTCACGCCCCAACCAAGGACCTGGCCTACAACCAAGGCATGTGCCCTGACTGGGAATTGAACAGGTGACCTTTTGGTTCGCAGGCCACTGAGCCACAACAGCCAGGGCAGAAGTCAATGTATTTTTAAATCTTGTAAATAGTTTTTATGGATGGCTTCTATCTGCTGCCCATTGAAGGCAACTATATAAATGACTTTTCCTCCCTGGACTGAAGCTGGGAGTCAAGCAGGCTCCTGTACTCTCAGACTGACTAATGATCCCTTTATTCTTGCTACTTCATTGCAGGAGACTCTTCAGTGAGGTCTTCTAACCACCAAAAGGCACAGGAAGCCCCATACAGCCTCGTACAACCTGGAAGACAGCGCCAAAGCCACCTGAGCATGTGGCCAAAGAGACAAGTAAGGACTACAGAAACCAAAAGGAATTCGACCTAGAGAAGAGCAAGGAACTCAGGCAGAGAACTGACAGAGTGCTGTAAATATAATCCAAACACCTTCCCCAACTCAGTGAGGCAAACTTCATCTCAGCTAAATAGCTCTGGGGAAAGAGGACAGCCTGCCAATTATGGCATCAACTCATCGCTGTCATGCTATTGATATATTCTCAAAACAGCTACCTGCTCGACCTCCAGGTGTTATGTGTGGTTTAGGTATAGACCTCCAAGGCTACATAGCCCACCCACCAAAAAACACCAAGCTGGTGGTCCCTATCTCTGAATGAAGTGATGCCTTGTGAGGTTGTCCCATTCTCAGATCCAGAATGGAACTCTATACCCAAAACCCCCCAAAAAAGGTAGCATGTGGGGAGCCCAGTAAAAGTCAGCAATCATATTAAAACTCCCATACCAAGGCTGCAAACTACGACTAGCCATCCTTGCTAACCTAAGAGGTTTCAACAAAGGGGTTTAAATTGAATGAGTCAGCTCCCAGAATAGAAAGTGAGTTTCATCTCAAATGTCAGGGAAGTTAACTATCCAAAAGAAAAAAGGCTATTTTATACTTAAGTTAAACCAGTAATCCTAAAGTGATCCCTTAAAATGAGGGTAAGGATCACAAAATACCATATTCTCTAACAGAATCATCTACTCGAAGTCTTGTGGGGTAGAAAACTTTAAAAATTAAATAAATAGTCTGGCTGGTGTGGCTCAGTGGGTTGATCGCTGGCCTGAAAACCAAAGCGTTGCCAGTTCGACTCCCACTCTGGGCACATGCCTGGGTCGCGGGCCAGGTCCCCAGTAGGGGGTGCAAGAGAGGCAACTACACACCGATGTTTCTCTCCCTTCCTCTCTCTTCCCTTCTCTCTAAAAATAAATAAAATCTCTTTTTAAAAAAATGAAATAAGGCAAACCCCAAGTAATTACAAAGATGACTAAAATTAACCCTAGTTCCAGCACCTCCCCCAGGCCCACCTGACCCCTCTATCACAGCGTCAGCGGACTCTTCCCTGGCTGTGCTATCCCCATCAGCCACAGGGTTCACCCCGTCTCCGCAAGATTCACCCGGCCCAGAAAAGTGCCTCTTGGCTTCCCAGACATTCTCATTTTTACAGCTCAGCCACCTTTCCTTAAGGCTTACCTGTAACCATTCTCCCCAAGTATGATATCACACCTAATAAGAGTCCTGGTTGAAAACAACACCTTCTGCAGTTTTAGAGATGTGACAGGTAAATGTGTTATTTTCTGATTAGCTGATGGTCAATGTTTTCCTAAGAACTAAAAATAGTCCCTTGTCTAGTCTGTAAATGCCAAAAATACTACAAAATGTGTGCATTGTTCAGCTCTGATTTATTTTTCTAAATGATGTTCAGCTACTGCGTCTTTGGCTGCTCCACTTGGGACACCATAAACTATGTAAGGTTGGTATCAGTATTGATCCAGTTCACGATAGATTTCTGCCTCTAAATCGACAGATCTTCTCTGAGTTTTTTCTTCCTTTTCTTAAGGAAGGCACTTCTGTTTTATCAAAATGGAGGTATAAACTCAAACCACTTCAATTGTGAAAAATAAAAAGATATAAGCCTGCTACCCTTAATACATGCAGAGGGTCCGGGGCATCTCTAATACAACATCACTTTCAGTATAACAAAAATGCTAGGGTAGGAGACGAAGTGACCTAGTGATGGCAATGTTCACCTCCTAAGAAGAAATTTCCTTCCTAGGGCAACAGAAGCTGCCCGTTCACTATATGAACACTGACGGACTCAAAGCGCAATATTGCTTCTTCCCTCTAACACCACTTCATTAACCTCTAACTCTGCCAACACTAGTTAATGAAACAGTCCTAAAATAATTCTGTAGCACTTCAGTTACTACGGAGGGTTACATTCTACGTTTGAGGCTTATTAGGAAACAATCCAGGAACTATATAATTTTTGCTTAAATGGCACAAAGTCCTTTGAGAAAAAACCAGAGCAAGCTTATATACCATACAGCATGCAAGCTCACCTAAAAACCAAGAGCACCTATGTCTGCAGTCACATGGCACAGAAACCCTATGAGAAGTGAGGGGGCCACGGCCACTGCAAGGCCTCTGGGAGAACAAACCTACACCAACACAAAGCTCGACTCCTCACACAACTGCCCCAGCTCCCACCCCTGCTCTGTAGGGTGGAGCTGATGGCGGGCAGGCTCCTAATCACGGGAGCGTTCTCTACTCACAGGTGAGTCTCTTTTAGAGTAAAGAATACAAACAGATAGTCAATCTAGTGCGGTGGTTTGCACAATCCAGGGCACATCAAAATCTCATGAAGGGCCCATTAGAGCAGCGACTGCTGGGCCCCGCTCCCAAGGTTTCTGGCTGGGGGAAGGGGCGGACAATTTGCCTGTCCAATACGGTCTGACATAGATGGCACTGCTGGTCCAGGACCCGCTTTGAGAACCAGGGCTCTATCAGCCTGCTTGTTGACAGAGCTGTTCATTGTAGTCTTTATCTTGCAAGATTTCTGCTGGTCGTTTAAAAATAAAATATATCAGCTTTACATCAGTTTTTCAATTTTTAATTGGAAATCATTTCAAAGTTAACAAAAGTTGCAAAGTACAAAGAACACAAATACTTTACCCAGTTTTCCCTATTGCTACATTTTGTGTATGTACTTTATCACTATTCTCTTCCTCCCTTCTCTATATACATCAAATATTTTTTTCTAAACCGTAAGAAATCTGCATACATCATGGTCATTTACTCCTAAAAAAGGTCAGTGTGTATTTCCTAAGAATAAGGACATTCTCTCACATAACCACAGTAGTTACCAACTTCAGTGAATCTAACACGGATGCACCACTTCCACAATCAATGTATATAAGTTCAATTATGCCCCCAAATCCCCTCCCACTTCCACTTTACAGTCTACGCCTCCCCCAACACCCTGACGACTACTGTTCTCTAGTCCTACCATCAGGACTTTCAGGATGCCATATAAATGAAATCATACTGTATGTTGTCTCTTTTAAAAATTACGACCAGCACACTCTCCCCCTCGGGAGCACAGCCACACCTTTCCAACGTCCCCTGCCCTCCCCTCCCCCCGCACCGTTACCTTTACCCTTCTCTCTTCTAAACTCCAAGGACCCTTCTTTTGCCCCTGTAACTTGTTTCCTAAGCCCATGTCTTCTGTGGCTCACTTCTACCTCTGTGACTTTCTAAATAAACTTTCTTATAAAAATAAAAAATAGTAATAATTATGATCAAATGCATATAAGGTGAAATGGACGGTTTTAAAGTGTAAAAGTCTGTGGCATTAAAGTATATTCACAATAGTACACGACCATCACTGCCATCTAGTTCTAGAACATTTTTTCACCCCAAAAGGAAACCCCAGGCTCACTGAGCAGTCACTCCCCGTTTCCCTCTTCTCCAGCCCGTCAGCTACCAAACTACCAACCCGCCCATCTACTTATTTTCCCTATAGCTTCGCTATTCGGGTGTCATACACAAATGGAATCATACAATATGTGGTCCTTTGTGTCTGGATCCTTTCACTTAGCAAGCTTTCAAGGCTCACCCAAGGTATAGCATGTATCAGTACTTCATTTATTTTTATGTCAGTGTGGAACTTTTTGAGTAGTCACTTTCACTCAGCATAATGCCTATGAGATTCATCCATGTTGTTGCATGCATGAGTAGTTTCTTCATTTTCATTGTTGAGAAGTATTCCATTGTATGTATATACAACAGTGTGTCTGTCCGGTCACCAAAAGACCTTTCACTCCTGATACTTTCCCAGGAATATAATCATGTAACTCAAGGTAATTTACAACAAAGGGGGTTATGATATTTTTGAAAATGGCAAAAGAAAAACTCAATATACATGACATATGTAGGTTCACAATCCCTTACATGTAACTCCAAAATTAAAAAAAAAAACTCTTAAATATCAAGATTTTTGGTAAATTTCAGTGAAGTCATCTGGAGACAAACCCCGACCTGACCTCCACTATACTAAGTCTCTTTATAGTCTTTTTGTAGTCCTCTTAGTGAGGTTAGTCATCCATTTGCTGCAGAAATATTATGTCTGACATATATCCCACTGGAAGGACATAATTCATATCTGATCTATGTACTGCACTGCCTTTCCATATTCAGAAAAATTTATAAACTCATCTGACCCTGTAGATTCTGGAACACAGTTGTGATCTTGTACTTACACAACTCTAAAAGTGAGACAAAAATTCAATTGTTAATTACTAGAGTAGTAAACAGGCATTAATCTCTCTGTTACAGACTGGCTTCCCATTACATCAACTAAAGCATGAACTCTATCCCTCAACAACCCACTTATGAACAATATACGTCCTGCGTGGTCTTTGCAGGTTATCATACAGCCGTAAAAAATTGACTGCCATTTACAAAATCACCTTTTCTAATGAAATCCACACACAATCTTTTGAAAAATAAATGCTGCCCTGGGTAGTGTGGCTCAGTGAATTGAGTGTTGGCCTGTGAACTGATAGGTCACCGGTTTGATTCCCGGTCAGGCCACATGCCTGAGTTGCGGGCCAGGTCCCTGGCTGGGGGCATGCGAGAGATAACCAGTCAATGTTTCTATCAGACATCAATGTTTCTCTCCCTTTCTCTCTCCCTTCCCCCGTCTCTAAAAATAAATAAATAAAATCTTTAAAAAAAAAAAAAAAGCAAATGTTAAAGTTCTCAGAACACTTGATTGTTTCAAGACATATTCTTCAGCAGACACAGGAGACAGCACCGCTGGGACACTCAACCGCCCTTCATTGCTCCGCACCTCAGAAGAGATCACAGCTGCTCCACACCCATCCCATGTGCACTGGGAACCTGGCGGTGCCAGGCAGAGCGCGCAGGAAACCGGATGGACCAAGACAAACAACAGTCCAGCTCTATGAAGCCAACTCTCTAGTGGGAGGAATAAGACTCACAAAACCACTGAGAAAATATCAATGAGAGATCCTGTCTAGGATATAATTTAAACCAACTGAGGAGTGATAGATTGGGATGGTGAGGTAAAGCCTCTGAGAAATGAAACTGAAGCCAAGAACTAAACTCCAGAAGACAAGCGAGGACCCAAAGGAGGAGCAGTGCAAAGGCCCCGACAGAGAACAGTCCGCACCGGTTGAGGCCTAGGGAAGAGGCCAGTACGGCTCGAGCATAACAAGAAAGGCAGAGAGCAGTACAGGATGAGGTCCAACAGCCCAGGGCCAGCTCACGCAGGACAAGGAGTTGGGAATTTCTTCCAAGTAACATGGAAAGCCATGAGAGGATTTTAGGCATGGGAGTAACATGATCTAACTGGTATTTTTAAAAGTTCACTCTACTTGCCGCAGAGATGTAATATGGATAACATGGGACTGGTAATCCAATCCTTTTGTTTTAAAAAAACAGAAATATATATTTAATACAAATATGCATTTATATGTATATGTTTAATACATTATCACTTCATATAATAAAATGCCAAGAAAAGATTGCATTTCCTGAAGGTATATATATTTTTTAACCAACGTCCTGAATGATTTCACATGTGTACCAACATCTTTGGTTGGCCAGTTACGATTCTAATAGCTACCACAGCCAACAAATTTAAGAACTTCCTTTGTGGATCCTATACATTAACATTAAGTTTTATTCTTCTAATAAATCCTGACAATAAAATAGACAGTCAATAAGTACAAAAGAGTTTAAATTGCTGTTATTTAAATATCAAGACATCTTTCCTTTCCTAAACATACCAATACTTAATGAAAGCAGTTTGTAAAACAAGATCAGAGCTGAGGTTATTGACCTATTACAGTTAAAAAGCAACTGCAGCCTATAATTAATTCTACTTTAGTTCCAAAAGAAAACAGCGACTCAAGAAAATGTGTATGAGACATGCGCAAAAGCAAAAACAGAAAACAACCAAACCAAAAAAAATTAAGTGTGCAAGAACAACAGAACTCTTAGTTGTGTTTCCACAAATTCAGAGTTGCTTTTAAAACAAAGAAATGATTCGCTTTTGAGAAATAATGCTTCTGAGTTTGTTCTCAAATTACAGAAAAAATATTTCTGGAGTTATTGTATTTCAGCATCAGATTATTTCAAGCACAAAAATTTATTTTTGTGGATAGTTTCCCTCCACAAAATCAATCTGAAGAAGCTACCTAGTTAATGCAAAATATTTATTCCATGGTAAGCTGCTTAAAAGTAATCTATATCCTCAAAAATACAGCATGCTCTTAACTGAAGAATTCTTTAACTTGGATTACTGATATCTAAATTCTGTGAAAAGATTAATTGCTCCACTTTCTTCAATTTAAAATTCTGCACAATAAATCACTTAAAGATTATCTTTATTTTTACACCATTTCTTACTATACAGTACTAAAAATACTGGTCAATACCTTAAGTACTTGGTACTTCCCCTTTGACTACATTTCCTGTAGTAAGATTTGAAGGAACCGACGGAACTGCTACTCTCAAATATTAGGAGGCTATTTTGAAAAGTTTAATCTGCAGTTCAGACCACAGAACAGAGGTCAAAGAGAAAGTTCTTCTGGATCTATTTATGGATTTCAACAAACTAGCTGTTGCAGGACTCCATTCTCAAAGCAAGACTGAAAATTCAAGAAAGCTCTAATTTATATAATTTCTCTGGAAAGTTGTAAATTTCATGCTGAAGCAATAAAATGTAAACTTTTACATATAATAATAAGTTTATTAAATCCTACTAGGCTCCATCGTAAACACTGCACCGCCATGAAGAACATAAATAGCAAGATTAATGATTTAATTATATAAAATATATTCAAGAACAAATGCTGCGACACTCACTCTGTATCTCACAGGCACTCAGAAGAACTGGAATATGCGTTCTCTTTGTCCATATAGACAAAACATCCACAAAGAACAACAGCTAAGACTAGAGCTGGCTGTTATTTGAAGGCACCAACAGGAGGCTTCTGGAAATCTTAACTGTGGTTTCTTTAAAAGTTTTTGAGGAGCACACAATGCAGAGATCTGACAAAGACCCCTCCTAATCCAAGGCCACATGCATAACGAGGAACTCACCTGTGTTATACTCCTTCAACTGCAAGTCCTTTACAGGCATGTCATCAGGAGTCCGAAAGGCATTAAGAATCTGCAAGAATATGGTATTTACGGTAATGACAGAAATCATAATCAAATACTGAATATTATATATTTTCCCTACTGGTTTTTACTCTACATAATTTAAAGCTAGGATTACCTTATAAACGCAAATAACTTCATAAAGGAAAAAATTTACATAACTTAAAGCTATGATTACTTTATAAATGCGCTCTGGCATTCAAAAACTGTTGAATGAGTTGAATGTAATTATTTAAGTATATAAAGAGGCAGAAGAGCACAGCTGTCACGAGCTGGAGCACAGGCTCAGGCCTGAAATCAGACGGCCCGCGTCCTGGGCCTCCCTGCCCGCCTGCGGCATGGCCCGTCCCTGCCCAGTTTCTCATCTGTTAAACATCGGATGATACACTGAACACGTTCCAGTCCATGGCCCTGCACCTCCTCGGCCTGCGAGTTCTTTTCCTCATCTTCTGGACTGTCCTCTCAGTGCATTCAGTCCTGGGCTCAGATGTCACTTCCTCAGTGAAGGCCTTCCCTGACTACCGATCTAAAACAGTCCCTACCCCAGCGGTGCTCGAGTGCTTTGCTTTACTTCAGAGCACTTATCACTGCCTGAAATCATCTGCCTTTGGCTTACTCTTTCTACTATCCACGGAGGCGGTAACCTTCTAATGTTCACGGCTGTATCCCATGGTGCCTGTCCTACAGCAGTGCTTAATATTTGAAGTGAATGGATTAAGAGTAATGAAGTAATGCTTATAAGCATCACACAACGCCAGCACAGAGTAAGCGCTGTTCGCTCTTGTAATATTCTGACCAAATTCTTCCGTATGTTCTGCCATAATTTAGTCAGTCGGTCCTTTAACCCTCAGGAGTCAGGAAGCTCCCAATTTTTACTCTTGTAACTGAACTGCATCTCTGTGTATGCTGTCCAACCTTCCCTCTTGGACTAGGCCAAAGGGGTGACCATCAGGTCTGAGGACGGCAATCGTCCGTCAGTATTTTTTACAAACCTCACCTCAGTGAGTACACGCGTAACTGGGGAGATCTGAACGAGCGCTACGATGGCACCAAAGCCAAGGCCCTGGGTCAGCTACCGCACTACAGTGACACAAGATGTGGGCACTGCCAGGAGCTGGGTGAACGACACCCAAGGCTTCCCTGGGCATTTCTCTGCCCCATCCTGTGAATCTGTAATTTTTCAAAATAAAGTAAAAAAAAATTGTTTAACTGACCAAAACAATGTTTAAAAAAGCAAAACGAACATGAAAAACAAAAAGACACATACCTCTTCTTTTGTGGCATTTGCAGGTACCCCACTTAATCGAATAAGCTTGCTTGGCTTCTCCTCACTTTGGCCAGTCCTATAATCTTGATCCTTGAAGCCAGAATAAAAAATTATTTCAGAAGTAAATATGTGTTAGTACAAAATGAAACTGAACATAAAATATAAGTACTCAGGTTCAAAAATCTAATTAATTTGCATCATATGAAGATATGAAAAACCGTAATTTTCTGTGTTACTGAGTTCCAAAATTTGACCTCAAATCATTAGAATACAAGTGTGCTTAAGACCAACGCTCACTGAGGGAGTCTGGAAATAATGAAGCAGAATCTTAAGAGAAACACCATTAAACAGGACTTTTATAATCAGGGGGAAAAAAATAAAACTTTCTCAAAAGTGTAATTTTCTTCTGTTGAATGAGAAAAACAGGAAAGGAAGAAAGAAAAAGAAAATTAAGCCAGATGTCATTTATCAAAGATGTCATCTATAAACAAATTCCAGAACAGCCCTGGCTGGTGTGGCTCAGTGGACTGAGTGTCAGCCTAAGAACCAAAGCGTCGCTGGTTCGATTCCCAGTCAGGGCACGTGCCTGGGTTGCAGGCCAGGTCCCTGGTAGAGGGTGTATGAGAGACAACCACACATTTCTCCCTCCCTTCCCCTCTGTGTAAAATTAAATACATAAAAATCTTTTAAAAACCAACAATTTTATCGAGCATTTAACTTGTGAGAAAACTTCTCCTTATACTAAATGACTGCACTTCCCAGTTGTGTCTACTGTCCTGGTGTAACTGTCAATAGTGTCCTCTTTTACTCTTGAAAGTGCCCTACTTTGAACAATAAATTACATGGTCACCCACCCCTAACATTCTCAAAATCTAGCATTTGAATAGCATGTCTTAGGATTACTGTCCAAAATAATAGAAACCTGAGTAGAGATGGGTAAAATCTATTTTAAAAGATAGTATTTTCAGCCCTGGCTGGTGTGGCTCAGCAGACTGAGTTCTGGCCTGCGAACCCAAGTGTCGTGGTTCAATCCCCAGTCTAAGGCACATGCTGGGGTTGCCAGCCAGGTCCCCAGTAGGGGACGTATGAGAGGCAACCACACGTTGGTGTTTCTCTCTCTTTCCTCCTCCCTCCCTTCCTCTCTCTCTAAAAATAAATAAATAAAATGTTTTTAAAAAAAGATAATATTTTCATTGTCCAAATGCAAACAACTCTCCTCACTTTGATTATATGTATGTTAGATTATATATCATATATATAGAAATCCAACATTTAAGTTAGCTGCAAGAAGATACTTGCAACATTAATATCACCTCCTCATGACTTCGGAAAGACTCCTAGGTATTCCCTAAATGAATTTAAATAAGAAAATGAACCCCAAACAGCCACAAGGCCCGAATATGCAAAAGCTGAGAAAATCGACTCACACAAACAAGAATTTTCAAACTAAATTATCCCAAGGCATTTAAATCAGCACCATAAAGCAAAATATTAAAGAGACACACATCAAAAATATGATTTGAGCTGAGGGTCTTCTTCAGAGATGTACACTCCATTACCTGAGTACACATTTTGCTTTTTAATCATTGTATAAGGAGAGACCCAGCGCCAATGGTCCTGGAATCTAACTGCATCCCTCAGAAAGGCTTTTGAAAGAGCTAAAACGCACTTCACTCCATTAACATACCTGCAGCTCCTGCTGGGCATCGCGAGAAGTTTTGCCCTCTGGAAAAGACTTGCTCTGGCCATAGCCAAATATCTGGCTCCCTGGCAGCCTGTGATCCACATCGCGGTACTCCATGCTCCTGTAATCAGTGTCTTGCCGGCCCAGAAAGTCCAGACCGCCTTCTTCTTTAAATAGACCAGGATCGGAACTCTGTTTTTCATCTCCAGAAGGCTGTGACTTGTCTTGGTCTTGAAGTGGACTTTGGCTGTTTTGAAAGTCTGATGAAGACTCATGTTCAAAGGCTACACCTTGTGTTTCTCCTTCTCTTGTTTCTGAATGTTCAAATTCTCCTTTCTGAATACCAAAAGCAGGCCTTTCTGTTGTATGGTCATGTGCAGATTTTTCTCTCTTGTTCACATTCATACCAGAATGTTCTCTATCTTGTGTAGAGGGCTGAATGTAATCCAAAATATTTGGATCCACAGAGGGCATCTCCCTACCCTTAAATTCCATACACGTTCCCACGTCTCTGCCCCTAAAGTCCTGATCAGTCCTGGACCGGTGTCTACCTCTGAAATCTGAATGTGGTGTATCCCTGTCCCTAAAGTCCAGATCACTAGTACCTGAACCTCGGCCTCTGAAGTCCACCTGTGTTCCATCTTTGTCCCTGAAGTCCAAATCAGATACATCTCTATTCCTAAAATCAGAACGAGATGGATCTCTGGTCCTGAAATCCAAATCTGATAAATCCCTCCCCCTAAAATCTGCATGAGATCCATCCCGGCTTCGAAAATCTAAATCATAAGTGCCCCGGCCCCTGAAGTCAGGTGGAGGAACGTCCCTACCTCGGAAGTCAACAGTGTGAGCATCCCTGTCTCTGTAGTTCATGTGAGATGCTTCCCTACCTCTATAATCCATGGAAGTACCATTGCCGCCCCTATAGTCCATAGGTGGTCCTTCTCTATCCCGAAAGTCCCCAGAATGTATGTCCCTACCTCTGAAGTCCAACTGTGATGAATCTCTGCTCTGGAAATCAGAAGATGAAAAATCTCCCCCCCTGAAATCATGTCCAGACCCCTCCCCTCCTCGATAGTCACCATGCAGTCCGTCTCTAACTCCATAGCTGAAAGAATGCTCTTCTATATTTGCAAAGGGAGGTCCCGAATGCCCCTGGAAATCAAAGGGAAGTGAATCTCTGCCAGGAAAGTTGCCAGAGTGTCTCTCTTGAGCATGACTCTTAAGGGGAGGAGGAGGATAATCCCTGTTCCACCCGGGAGCAAACCTTTCTTCTTGGCTCCCACTGTAGAAACAAAGACAGTGTTATTCATATTGTCCAGAGAGTTTGCAATCTACACACCAGCATATTCTTCTCTAATCACAGCACATTCTTCTGTAAATATTTTTTTTGGGGGGCAGAGTTCTGTAACAAGGTCCTAGATATGCAGAAAACAGCAAGGTTTTGCTATTTTAGGACGAAGTGGCGGAGTAAACTTTTATGCTCCCATTTCAGAACACGAGGAAAGTCAACACAAGGTTTTCAACATGACTGCTGCAGAAAAAGCTCTCACCCAGTCCTGCAACAGGGAAAATCCGCAACACCAGATAAGCTAGCATTGGTGACACACTATAGAAATGTCCATTTCCTACAGCCAGGGAACTTAAAATTCCAAGATCAACATGATGATTCCTATACAGCGGAAGAATCAATGCACTGTAATTTCTTATAGTAAGTTTCAGGAGGTGTCTTTCTCATGGCTGCATACAGGAGGAACATTCTGAAATATTTGATTACAGTTACGCATGGACACCACCCAACAGAATGGATGCAGGCCCAAAATGCAGACACACTGGCTGTAAGCAACCAGTAGGAGCACTCCAGTGTACACCAGCTGAGCGCCAGCCTGACTGCATCTAAGTCCCAGCACAGTAGCTCCACCCAGAAGCACTCTCATCTGGTCCCTACTATTGTAACTACTCAAGGGTATCACAGAAGGCAGCATGAATCATGCCACAAAGCATGTATTAAGTTGACTAAGTCAAGCAATAGCATCCAGGAGCTTAATGCGGAAGGGGACCTAGAGAGAGCATTAGGCCTTCAAGCATTATCCCCAGGTACCCGTTGGAGAAGCTGATATTCCAGATTCTAATGACTCATGTTAATTTTTCATGGTAATAATTATATTTAAAAATAAGTATAGTATTAAATTCATGTTCTCAGTTTACAGAACTCAAACAATAAGTAGGAACTGGCCCAATCTTTTATACTACTCAACTTCTGTCCTTTGCCTAACCTCTAAGGCATTTTACATTGTTCTGGCTTTGATAAAAGTTTAGGGAGTTCAAACAGGCATTTAGGTACCCAGAATTTTGACCTTGAGGGGGACAGTAAGGCATGAAAAAGGAATACATTAAGTGATCTGAAGGGTTATCTGCTATTCAGCCGTAAAACAAAAATATTAAGAGATCAGGTCCAACTCAGCACCCCCAGAATATACAGGGTCTATGACATGACTCATCTAAACTCGGCTGCTCCATTATACTAGAAAGAGTCAAAGGACAACTGATTCTGGGCCACTCAATTCAAGACAATCAGTAACAATGCCAAATCCTTTCTTAAAAGTAATAAATTTACCAACAGCAACCTAAACATTAGAGTCATGCATATGTAACAAATTTTCAGAACATGATGATTTCCGTGAGCTCCCATTAACACTAGTTATTTCTACATAGTACAAGAGGAGCAAGTTTAAATGTTCTTCATAAGTAATACAATTTAACACTAAAATAAAGACATTACCACTAACTGTAATGTCTCCCCTATTTAAAATCATTCAAATCGCAATAGTTAGCTTGCAGGGAGACTTAAGCCTCAGCAGACACTCGCAGGACAAGGGCTGCGGTATCTCAATTTACATGTTTTCTGACCAGAACACATCCAATACTGTCTTTAAATACTGCCCTAAGGATTATCTTACCCTCTTAAATTGAGAAGATCAAATAGATCAAGAGTAACCTACTGTGTACTAGGGTTGTTAGAACTGTATTTTATGTAGACTACTCAAGAAACAGTTCTATTAATATAAAATAGCAGTGACTATGAAAATAATTTTTAACCAAATTAAAAAATTTTAAGAGAAGTTAAAATGACATACAAAATCATTTTCCTGCAAGATACCTTTTTTAAAATTCCAAGTTAGTCCCCCGCAGAAGTTATGCTATATAAACTATGTCTTCCTTCTACTCAAAGATCTTAAAAAACAGCACGTAATGACTTATAGTTAAACTAAAATTAAAATGAGGAAATATAATTTTAAATAATAAATTGGTCAAAGTACAAGTACTCTGAAAATTTTTAGACAGTTAGGCAATAGAGCTAAGGTTATCTGACATTTCCAAAGGCTTATCTAAACCATGGAAATGGGTTAAATTGATAAGAAACAGCCTTATTTACAAAATAATTATCCATAAATATAAGTAAAAATAGCTTATTGCTGCTGTGCCAATGGAGTAGCCTACTTTCTTTCTCACTGCTTCACAGATAAATTCACTTTCACTTTAAACTAAAAGAAAAAAACAAAAAACCCCACACAGAACAGATTACAATCTAAATATATAAAACTGTTTGAAAATACAAGCCCACTGATCTAGACTAGGGATCGGCAAACTTTTTCCATAAAGAGCCAGATAATAATTATATTAGTCTCTATTACAACTATTCAACTCTCCCACTGTAGCATGAAAGCCACCACAGACAATCTGTAAATGAATGCTCATGGCTGCATTCCAATAAAACAAAAATGAACTATGGTCTGTAGTTTGCTGACCACTGACCCAGACCTTAATATTTTGAAAGAAAATAACAGCATCATTACCACTGCTTTAATCTAAAGATTACTAAGCAGAAAGTAAAGACCCCTATCACTGGTATTTATGAAACACTAGCTTTACTAAATACTATATGGATTTTTTAACTCGATTCTCTACCTAAATTTTTCACTGGACCCCAAGCTTTAGAACATTAAATGGGATGTTTATTAAATTTGCACAATAAAATCTTGCAGACTGACAATCCAAAAGGAATGCACTAGTAACAGAAGTTTCCACTGGAGCATCCATACTTTCTAATGTGTAACTTTAAGGTCAGATTTCTTAGCCATATACCAAGTAAAATGATAAAAATCACATTCCTATAGCATTTTATTAATTATAAACACAAAGCAAAAGTTTTAAAAAATACTATCATCAGTGTTTATTATATTGGCTATTTAAAAAATTAACCCCTTTCACCCGGACTGGTGAAGCTCAGTGGATTGAGTGCTGATCTGTAAACCTTCTGGTCACCAGTTTGATTCCCGGTCAGGGCATGTGCCTGGGTTGCGGGCCAGGTCCCCAGTTGTGGGTGTGCGAAAGGCAGCCGATCGATGTACTGAATATTAATCTCTCTCACAAATCGATGCTTCTCTTCCACTCTTTCTCCCTCCCTTCCCCTCACTCTAAAAATAAGTAAAATCTTTTTTTAAAAAGGTACCTCTTTCACAAATATAAATTAACTCCCTTCAAATCTAAACTATACAACTGAATGGCACCACATTCGCCACTTATCTTTGTCCTCAGTAATGCCTAAAACTGAAATGTAGCTTAGAAAATTGCATCCAGTCATTTTTTTCCCTCAGAACTATTTCTGGTGGCTGAAAATCAATGTGCCACACAGGCAAGACACAGCTCTGGATTCTAGAACTAAGTTAGTGAACTTAAATTAAACATTTATGTACATTTATAAACATTTATGCTAACTTTCCTTATCAGTCAAGCATGTATTACTTTGCTAAAAGGCATTTTTTAAAATTTAAAAAATACTAAAACATAAAACACTTGGCATGCTGTGTATTCAGTCTCAAAATCACTTCAGAAGTGACAAGAAATGTTTAAAAGTTTCCAATTTCTTTAAATCAGAGTTATTTCTACACAAAGAAAAAGTCTTTTATAGTAGAGCAAAAAAAAAGTTATGCTATATCGTTAAATCAGTCCCAATATTCAAATGCTAAGACTTACCGAAAAGGTCCTGTTCTGTTAGCAGATCGGGAATCCCCCCACATCTCTTACGTCAGGAGGGCCCAATAAGTAGATCGATCCTTCTGCTACCAAGCTCTAGTTATAGCAGTACCTATACAAAACAAACCACAGAACATAAGCACATCCACAGATGAAGTAAAGGCTAAGCTAGTCTCCTCCAGCTTGACTTATGAGGGACTACATCAGCAGGGATATTTTTGGAAGTCACCTTTAAAGATTTACATATTAGTTTATAACAAGAAAAATATACTTTTAATTAAAAAATGTGTACTCCAGAACACCACACCTTCTCAGTATACTAAGAATGCTTCACACTTAATAAATACTTACTAATTTTTCCAGCAGCCTTTCTACCTTCCTTTTTGGAAAAGGCACCTTAACATAACACCGTTCTCAGTTCTACACCATTAAGCCTGGCCAACCAGAACAGTCTATCACCCTCCCCACAGTGATCCTCTGAAGGGGGCACAGAACCCACATCACGCTGAGAAGTCATCGGCAGAACCTTTGCCGCAGCAACTAAGAAAGAGGCAAACTCTCATGACATTGGATTTGGCAGTGGTTTCATGACACCAAAAGCACAAAAGAAACAAATGAAAGAACAGATAAAGTACACTTCATTAATTTTAAAAACTTTTGTGCATCAAAGTATACTGTCAAGAGAGTGAAAAGATAACCGACAGGTCTGTAAAATGGCAGACAAGGAAGTTCCAAAGTCTAGTTCCTTCTCAGAAATATTAAAAAACAAGCAGTAACTGTCTAAATCAACTTTGTTGGAGCTTCAGAAAACAGCCAAAAGTTTATAACAATCAAGCAAATGCTCCATCAAGCTATCTTCATAGTTTTGTGTTTTTACTCATCCCTGATCCATGCCCTCTCTACCGTGGCAGCGGTTTTAGTCTTGAAGCAGTGGCAGCCCAGTTCCCAGATCTGTCCCTCAAATCAAACAGAAATCTGATTTGCAAATTATTGTGTACATCCATTTTAACCTGTCTGGGGGATATCTGAAGGATTGATGCAAGGTGCCTGCTTCTATTTTACCTAAACAGAACTCAGCGGGGAGGGGGAGAAGCAGGAGGCGTTGCTAATAAAAGCTGCAAAGCAGACAACAGACTCACATATACAGAGAAATTGGGGTGAAAAACTTTAAGACATTAGGACATTCCAAAGCAACACTTAAAGGGAAAATTGTGAAAGCCACACATATACCCAGACACATGATCGGACAAGACCGAAAAATCCCTTCATCTTTCACCTTGGGCTAATCTCTAGGCTCAGGGCAAGCTGAACTAAGTGCTGAAGGAGCGTTCCAACACAGGACTACTCTGCAAAAGCAGAGAGGAGTTTAGTTTCTGCTTTTCTCTTTTTTTTTTTTTTTTGTTTTTGTGGTATTTTGTTTGTTTTTGGTTTGTTTGAGCTCCTGGCATTCAAGGAAACCTTGCTTAAAACATCAGATAACCAGAGGAGCAATGGGAAGCAGCTGGACCTCAGCAAACCCCATGAACCTGTCCCCAAGGCCCCCTTCCTTTGACTGTCCAGTCAGCGACAGCAGCCCCACCCTGGCTCGCTCCTTTCCTATGACATTTCCAGAGCCAGAGCTGCCCTCCTGGGGCTCCCTCCGGGTGCTCTTCTATTCTCGGCCCTTCCCTGTTTCACTCTCCCCAGCTTTAATAGGTGTATTCTCAAAAAAAAGAAAAAAGAAAAAAAAATAGATGAACAAGTGCTAAAAAAAATAAAATAGAAAAACATGAGACATCAGTGATCACATATAACATAGAGCAATCTTTGCAAAAATAGTTTAGAAAAATTCCCAAAACAGACTACTATAGCCTGAACAATTAAAAAAAATAAATCAGCAAACTCCAAGAAAGGGGGAAATCTGATTTCCAGAGTTACCACACTATAATAGTCAAATGCCCAATTTTCAACAATAACAACAAAAAACCCACAAGGCATACAAAGAAACCAGAAAATATGGCCCATTGAAAGAAACAAAATAAATCAAAAAAATCATCCCTGAGTAGGCCCAGACATCAAACTTACTAGACAAAGGCTTCATAACAACTGTCTTAAATATGCTTAAGAACTAAATGATAACATGGACAAAGAACTAAAGGAGATCCGAAAAGCAATGCATAAACAAAATGGAAAGATCAACAAAGAAATTTATACAGAGAAACCAAACGAAAATTCTGGAGCTGGAAAGTACGATTATTGAAATGAAAAATTCACTAGATGGGTTCAACAACAGAGCTGAGCAAGCAGAAGAAAGGATTAGCCAATGTGAAGATAGGACATTTGAAATTAATAAGTCTGAGGAGCAAAAAGAAAAAAGAATGAACAAAGGTGAACAAAGCTTAAGGGGCCTGGAGACACCATCTAGTGGGCCAATGTAAGATTGTAGAGCCCTGGCTAGGTAGGCATAGTCCAGTTGGCTGGGCATCCTTCCAGTAAACTGAAAGGTCACCAGGTCAGGCTCTGTGCTCTGTCCTAGGTCGGGGTGCTTGCAGAAGGCAACCATGGATGTTTCTCTCTCACATCAATATTTCTTTCTCCTTTCCTTCCCCTCTCTCTAAAATAAAATTTAAAAAAAAAGATTATGAAGTCTTAGAAGAGAGAAAGGGGCATAAAGACTATTTGAAGAAATAATGGGACCCCAATATCCCCCAATCTGGTGAAAGATATGAACCTACAAATCCAAGAAGCTAAATGAAGTACAAGTAGCATAAACTCACAAGACACACTGTGATGAAACTGTCAAAAAAACAAGGAATCTTGAAAGCAGCAAAGAGACTTGCAACATAGAAGAGATCCTCAATAAAATTATCAAACAATTTCTCATCAGAAACCTTGGAGGCCAGACAGCAGTAGATAACATAGTAAATGCTGGGGGGAGGAAACAAATTCTATATCAAGTATTCTATGCCAGCTATGATTGAATATAAATTTTTAAAAATTCTGTATCTGGCAAAACTCTCCTTCAAATATGAGGGAGAAATTGCGCTGGCAGAGTTGCTCAGTTGGTTGGAGTGTTGTCCTGTACACCAAAAGATTGTAAGTTTGATTCCCAGTCAGGGCACATACCTAGGCTGCAGGTTTGCTGCCCGGTCAAGGTGCAAATGGGAGGCAACCAATCGATGAATTAAAAAAAAATAAATACATGCATAAAAAACAATTATTAATTTGGTCAATGAGGACACAATTTACAAAGATGTTATCTGTGACATCAAAAAGAGAAAGAGGCTCTGGCTGGTGTGGCTCAGTGGACTGAATGCCGGCCTGTGAACCAAAAGGTCACCAGCTCGATTCCCAGTCATGGCACATGCCTGGGTTGCAGGTCATGTCCCCAGTTGGGGGCATCCAGGAGGCAACCAAGTGATGTTTCTCTTCACACATCAATGTTTTCTCTCCCTTTTTCTCCCTCTCTTCCCCTTCTCTGAAAATAAATAAGTAAAATCTTTTCTAAAAAAGAGAAAGAGGAAGGAAAGAAACTGTATAGAAAGATTTTTTTGTATGCTATTGAACTTAAGTTGGTATAAATTCAAACTAAACTGTTATAACTGTAGGATGTTAAATGTAATTCCCATGGTAACCACTAGAAAATTATCTATAATATACACATAAGAAAATAAGAAGGAAATCCAAACATGTCACAACAAAAATTTCAACTAAATACTAAAGAAGGCAATAATGCAAGAAATAAAAATACAAAGCTATAAAGCATATAGAAAACAAATAGCAAAATGGCAGAAGTCCATCATCAGTAATTACTTTAAATGTAAATGGTTTAAATTCTTCTAATCAAAAGACCAGAGACTGGCAAAATAGATTTTAAAAAAATGACCCATCTATATGCTGTCTACAAGACTCTATTTTTCCCCCCATAAACAGTTTTTATTGCATTTTTAAAATATCACAAATGAACCAGGAACCGTGTGGCATCTTGCAGTTTCTGTAGCTGGGCGACTTAGGTCTCATTTTCAGCCTGCTGAACTGCTCCTTTTTCAGAAGCACAGGCACCATGCAAAAATTTTCTGATAGCCTTGTTTTTAACTGCTGTGGCTTGTTAAAATCAAAGCAGCTGCCTTTGATACAAGTTCAATATCATTTCCTTTCTGGGCTTGAGATCTGAACAAGCAACAACTAACTGCATCCAAACCCTGTGGATATATTTTTCCCAAAGAAATTTTGGATTTCAACAAGAGAATCATTTTCCTAAATAACATTGTTGGGGAAGTGAGCATACAAAGACCTCATCTGGTAACGGAAGCTCAGTGTGACATTCCTGATCCCTGATCACATTCCGTACCCGACTACCAATAGTATGAACCAGCAACCTTTCAGTTTGCGAGATGACGTCCAACGCACTGAGCCACACCACTCAGGGCTTCAATGTATATTTATGTCTGACTTTCCAATTCCTCTTCCAGAAATTTATTCTCTAGATATTTACAATGTGTGGTGACACGTTTACAAAGGTCCATAGTGCAGCACTGTCTGTAATAACCAAAGATTATAAACTAAATGTACAAGGGAAGACTCCCCCCAAAAATGAAATTTACTTATTAAAAAACTGTGTATTTATTCTTACATGTTTAAATTTCAGTCACCTTCAAAGTATTCTCCATTTGATGCAATATACCTATCAAGACGTTTTTTCCACAACTCAAAATAGTTTTTGAACTTGTTGATTTTGATGCCTTTCAATGCTTCTGCCATTTTTTTGTTTCACCTTTTCCATGTTGGCAAAACGTTTCTCTTTGAACACTTTTTTCGTCAGAGAAATGAAAAAAAAGTTGCTTGGTGCGAGACTGGGTAAATAGAGAGGGTAGGGCACAGGAGTCATGCTCTTTTGGGTCAAAAACAGCTGAACATTCAGAGCAGTGTAGGCAGGTGCACTTGTAAATCACCAATTATGAAATGGGCAAACATAGTGAGTCTTCAAAAAAATTCACTGAAGCTGAATGCAGCCTGTCATAATACCACCAGCAGGTCACTGATCCAGATGGATTCCTAGAACACTCACCTAGCAAGGGAAGCATGAACCACAAGGGGCCTGCCCTCCAAAAGATAATTCCAGTCTTCTTGGAGTCCCCCCTTATATTTCAATAGAGTATATTTGTACTATTGAAATACTGTGCAATTCCAAAAAATACAGTAGCAATGTTAATTGATATAGGATAAGCTATTATATATTAAATCTAAAAATATGTGCAAAATACTATATGTAATACAGCACCATCTGTGCAAAACAGAAAGGACTGTATACAGCAAAGTTAGAGAACTCAATGCTTCCTAATTTTAAAACTTACTACAAAGCTACACTAATAAAGATAGTGTGGCACTGACATAAGGATAAACATATAGATCAATGGAAGAGAGAACTGAGAGTTCAGAAATAGACCTTCACATTTAGGGTGAAGTTTTTTTAGAAATGAGTGCCAAGACCATTCAATGAAGAAAGAACAGCCTTTCCAACAGTCAGGGTACAGGCCTGGATTGCAGGCCAGGTCCCCATTTGGGGGTGTGTGCGAGGCAACTGATCGATGTATCTCTCACACATTGATGTTTCTCTCCTTCTCTTTCCCTCCCCTTCCCCTTTCTCTAAAAGTAAATAAATAAAATCTTTAAAAAAAAATTTTTTTTTTTAAAGAATTAAGTTGGGCTCCTACCTCACACTACGTATAAAAATCAACTCAAAATGAATCAAACACCTATACATCTGAGAGTTAACACCATAAAATTCTTAGAAGAAAACAGGCATGTTCAGTTGGTTAGAGTGTCATCCCAACACACCAAGGTTGCAGGTTCAATCCCTGATCGGGGCACATACAAGAAAATCAACCAATGAATGCATCAGTAAGTAGAAGAAATTGATGTTTCTCTCTCAAATCAATAAATAAAAATTTTACAAAAACAGGTAAAAATCTTTGTGACTTTGAATTAATAAATGGTTTCTTAGATAAGACAGGTACCAAAAACTCAGCAACAAAAAAAGATAAATTGAATTCTTCAAAATGTAAAACTTTTGTACTTTAATAGACATCAAAAAAGTAAAGACAGACCACAATGGGAGAAAACTCATGCAAATCATATATTTGATGAGACTTTTATCTAGAACATATAAAGAACTATTTTATAATTCTAACAAAAAGACAAATAACTCAATCTTTTAAACGGGCAAAGTGTATAAATAGCCATTTCTCCAAAGATGATACACAAATGGCCAAATAAGCCCAGGAAAAACGCTCAACATTACCCATAAGGGAAATGAACATCAAAACCACTAGTACTGCTTCACATCCACTAGGGTGGCTATATTTAAAAAAAAAAAAAAAGGGCAGATAAGTCGGCCAGGATGTGGAGATACTAGAATCCTCCTACACTGCTGGTGGGAAGAGGGCAACAAGCATGTCAAACCACGTGGCAGTGGTCCCTTCCAAGGGTTGGTTTCCTTACAATAGCTGAAGTGCCTAAAGATGTGCAATTTAATCCAGCAAAGCAAATGATGACAGGCTTCAGGACCAAAATTATCTGAACTTGAGATGGGTAAAAACTCTGAGATGCTGGCACTGAGCCAGGGCCGCTCTTGGTAAGCAGAACTGGCACTTCAGTATAAACTGAATGCCAGCTCAAGGCTTAAATGCTGAAGTTCATTAGACCCCTGTAAAGATACTGGTTGATATATGCAGGAGTCAAGAAAGTGAGAATCTAGTATCTCCTAACTCTGAAAATAAATGGCACTAAAACAGTGCCATTTATTTCCATCCATAAGCGTGGCTGGCAGTGAACAGGCCAGTGGGAGTGGGAAGGGCCTGTCCACCCCACGGCCCAAATCCCACTCCCCACAGATGCTACACAACAGTGAGTAGAAGGTCCCTGTGGTGAGTGTGAAGATTACGATGTGAGCCCGGATGAAGCTGCTGCAGGTAGAGACCTTTGCAGTAAATAGTCAAACAGGAGCCTTGAAAGCTGAAGTGAAACATGGTTCCCCATGAACAGCAGTCGACACAGGACAACCTGGTCCTGAGATGGCAAGCGCCACATTGTTAAGCTGCAGGCCAGGCCAGATTCCCAGCGATGATCTTCTATAAAGTCCGTTATGTTTCAGCTTTGCAATCACACTCCCTCAGATCCCAAGACTCTGGTTTCCCGGAAGCTGACCAGTTTGGGAATAAAGCCTCCCCATTTAAGGTCCACACGCCCTTTATGATTGGAACTACGATGGTAGCCAGCTGCTTCTGAGCCGCTTCTACCTTTCATTCCTGATTAATAAACCCATTCTTGGCAAATGCTTTCACTCTGGTCCATCCTCCACAGATCCAAGGATTTCATCTCTAGCCACACAATACCAACCCCTAAGGACATCCCTTCTTTTTAATTATGACTTTGGTTCAAGAAGCCAACAAAGCGGAACCACGGGTCTTATTCTTTTAGTGCTGGCTGAAGTGTGCAGAGCTTTAGTCCGCTTTAAACACTCTAATTTTCTCCGAAGTATTGGGTTGGACAAAAAGTCTATTATGTTTTTTCCACATGGTGGTTTTACTACCACTTAGTTGTCTTTACCTTCATTTAAAACAATTTTGTTAGACTGTATTGTGACAGCTGTCATATCAGCGTGTAATAAAAAAAAACAAAGTTGGTGAATTTCTGTGTAGCCATTTTAATATCAAAGATGGAAGAAAATGCACATTTTCAGTGTATTATTCAAGAAGGGTAAAAACACAACTGAAATGCAATAAAAGATTTGTGCAGTGTATGGAGAAAGTGCTGTGACTGACTGAACATGTCAAAAGTGGTTTGCGAAGTTTCTTGGTACTACTGACATTCTGGCCAAATAATTCTTTGCTATGGGGCTGTTTTATGCATTGGAAGATGTGTAACAAAGCAGCACCCCAGCCTCTATCCACCAAAAGCCAATAGCAGGTGACAAAATATCCAAATCATTAGTTATTGGTGAAAATGAAAAATGTGTCTTTTATTTTACAGAAAAAACATAACATTTTGGTCAATGCAGTGAATGCTTTGGGCCCCAGTGGACACTCAGCCAAGAACATCAAGGGGGCACTGACAAAGGTTGGTTTGAACACCTATCCAACTGAGATCCAACTATGAATTTTTAAACAGTAGCAACTTTAAAATGCACTATTGGAACTGAAATAGTGGCTGCTGATAGTATTCTTCTCCTGGCCAAAAAATTCCCATTAAAATGTTTTAAGTGTGTCATGGCTGGTGTGGCTCGGTGGATTGTGTGCCGGCATGTGAAGTCAAAGGTTACCAGTTTGATTCCCAGCCAGGACACATGCCTGGGCTGAGGGCTGAGTCCCCAGCTAGGGGCATGAGAAGCAACCAGTCGATGTTTCTCTCCCTCTCCTTCTCCCTCCCTTCCCCTCTCTCTAAAAATAAATAAATAAAATTTAAAAAAAGAAAGGGAGAAAATGGATCAGACATAAATGTAGAAGCTAAACAACAAAGCTTCTATTAATAAAAGGAAACAGGAGAAAACTTTTTGTGAGCTGGGTGGGTTGGTGTCAACAAACATGCTATAAAGGATCCAGAAAGCATTAAACATAAAAGAAAATGATTAAAATTAACACCTGTTCTTCAAAAGACAGTTAAAAACAAAAAACAAAAACAAATAGGCAAACTACAGAACAGGAAGTAAATATTTGTAAAACACATCTGACAAATGCTCACTATTATTAATCATAAGGAAAATAGGGTAAAACCACAGTAACAGTAAACACCCACTAGATTTGCTCAAATTAACAAGACTTGCCCTGGCTGGTGTGGCTCAGTTGGTTGGGCATCGTCCCACAAATCGGAAGGTTGTGGTCTGATTTCTGATCATGGCATATGCCTGGGGTGCAGGGTCAAGGCATGTCTGAGAGGCAACCAATCGATGTTTCTCTCTCACATCAATGTTTCTCTCCCTCTCCTTCTCCCTTCCTTCTCCTTTCTCTACAGTCAATAAAAGAAAAAAACTTTTAAATAAAATAGAATTAACAAGACTCACAACATCAAATACACATAAATTTCCAGCAATCAGAACTCTCATACATTGCTGGGAAGATGGCAAAACAGTAAAACCACTTTAGAAATTGCTCTGATAAACATTACCCTAGGACCAGGAATTCCACTTCTAAGTATTAACCTGAGGCAAATGAAAACAAAAGACTTGTACGAATACGTTGAGGGCAGCTTTATTCACAATAGCTTTTTAAAATGGGAACAACCCAAATGTCCTTCAGTAGGATATAGACATTGTTTGGTGTCCAGGAGGGTTTTCCTCACTGAGGGAGTGTCCTTCAGTGAGGTTTCGAATGGAGAGGTGCCTTTTTGGTAAAATGGAATAGAGGTTAGTAAGAAACGGGAGTAGAATCAACAAGACTCATTTTTTTAAATTATGTATTTTTATTATTATTATTGATTTGAGAGAGAGAGAGAGAAAGGGAGGATGGGGAGGGGGGAAGAGAGAGAGAAAGATCAGTTTGATGTTCCACTTATTGATGCATTCACTGGTTGCTTCTTGTATGTGCCCTGACAGGGGACTGAACCTGTCGCTTTGGTGTATTGGGATGACACCCTAACTAACTGAGCTACCTGGCCAGGGCTTAATTACGTGTTTTTGAAAATTGCTGTAAAATATACATAATATAAAATTTGCTATTTGCTATTTTTAAGTATACAGTTCAGTGGCATTAAGTACATTCACATCGTTGTGCAACCATCATTATCCACCCATGAAACTTTTTTCATCTTGCAAAACCGAAACTCTATTCCTTAAAAAGTAACTCCCATTCTCCTCTTTAACAGCCCTTGGCAACCAACATTCTACTTTCTGTCTGCATGACTTTGACTGCCCTGAGTACCTCTCATGATACCAGCGGAATCATACAATATCTGTCCTCCTCGCACTGGCTTACTTCATTTAGCATATTGTCTTCAAGGTTCATCCATATTGCAGCACGTATTAGAATTTCGTTCCTTTTTCAAGGCTGAATAATATTCCATCACATGTATAAACCACATTTTATTTATCCAGTCATCCACTGATGGACGCTGGGTTACCTCTTAGCTATTGTGACTAATGAGTATGGTGTACAAATATCGGTGAGGCTGTTTTCAATTCTTTTAGGTCGATACCCAGAAGTAGAACTGCTGTAGCATATGGAAATTCTATTCTTAGTTCTTTGAGGAGCCACCATACTATTTTCCACAGCAGCTATACAATTTTACACAACAGCACACAAGGGTTTTGTTATGGACTCAATTGTGCTACCACCAGCCACCATAACGTCTGTCTCAATTCATAGGCCCAACCCTAGCCGTGAATGTGGCTATATCTGGAGATAAGACCTTTAAGAAGGTAATTAAGGTTAAAAGAAGTCCTAAGGGTAGTGCCCTAACCCAACAGGACTGGTATCAGAGGAAGAGACATTAGGGATGCAAGCAGAGAAAAGGCCATGTGAAGACACAGTGAGCTCAAAGAGGCCTCTCCAAAAACCAACCCTGCTAGCACCCTGATCTTGGACTTCAGCCTCCAGATGGTGAGAAAATAATTTTCTGTTGTTTGAGCCAGGCTGTGGTGTTTTGTTATGGCAGTTCTAGCAGAATAATATTAAGTTTCAATTGCTTCACATCCTAACCGACCTCTATTTTTCTATTTGTTTTGCATAACAGCCATCCTAGCAGGTATGACATGGCTTCTCATTGTTCTTGATTTGCATTCCCTAATGCTGATGTTGAACATCTTTTCATGTGCTTATCAGTCATTTGTATATCGTCTTTTGGAGAAGTGTCTATTTAAATCCTTTGTCCAGCCCTGGCTGGTGTGGCTCAAGTGCCGAAATGTTACCAATTCGAGTCCTAGTCAGGGCACATGCCGGGATTGCAGCCCGGTCCCCATGGGGGCGGGTGCGAGAGGAAACCAATTGATGTTTCTCTCCTCTTTTTTTCCCTGCCTTCCCCTCTCTCTAAAACTAATAAAATCATTTTTTTAAAAAATGGTTAAAATAGCCCTGGCAAGTGTGGTTCAGTTTGTTTGGAGCGTCATCCCATTGACTAAAAGGCTGCAGGTTGGATTCCTGGTCAGGGAACATACCCAGGCTGCAGGTTCATTCCCCAGTGAGGGTGCATGCAAGAAGGCAACCAATCAATGCTTCTCTCTCACACTGATGTTTTCTTCTCTCTCTCTCTGAAAGCAATGAAAAAATATCCTCAAGTGAGGATTAAAAAATATGGTTATAATGGAGAAGCACTGGAGAGCTTACTTTCCAGCATATGTCATCAGATTGGCTCAAATAAACTCATTTAAAAAAATTTAATCGTTAAAATGGGGAAAAAAAATGATCCAGGGAGGGAGAAAGAGACTACTTCACCTCATGAAGGTGGCTATTATAAAACAAAAATAACAAGAGTTGGCAAAGATGGAAAAAACTGGAACACTTGTGCATTACTGGTGAGAATGTAAATGATGTTGCCATTGCTGTGAAAAACATGGTGGTTCCTGGAAAACCTAAACACAGAACAATCATATGATCCCACTTCTGAGTATATACCCATCGAAAATTAAAACAAGGACGTGAAGAAATATCTGTATATGCATGTTCATAGCAGCATTATTCACAATAGCTAAAAGGTGGAAACAACCTAAAGGTTTACCAAAAAATGAACAGATAAAATGTGGCCCATACACACCAACAGGATATTATTCAGCCTTAAAAGAGAATCAAGATATCAAGTATATCACAAAAATTTTGTTTTTAATTTCTAAAAAGGAACGCAGTTTGGATACATGCATGCTATGACATGAATGAACCCTGAAAACATTATGTTAAGTGAATTACTTCATTCAAACGCGAAAAGACAAGTACTGAATGAGTCTACTTATATGGAGCACCTAGAACAGGCAGATTCATAGAGACAGAATATAGGTTAGATGTTACCAGGTGCTGGAGGCAATGGGAGTTACTTGCTTAATGGTAAAAATTTCTGTTAGGGGCGATGAAAAAGTTTTGGAAATAGTGGCAATTAGTGCACCTGTACTTAACACACTGACTGTTACACTTAAAATGGTTTAAATTGCAAATTTTGTTACAATATATGTAACAAAATATATTTACCACAACTTTGTAAAAAAATAGTAATACACAAAAAAACATGCCTTACACCTTAAATGGGTGAACTATATGGTGTGTGAATTATATCTCAACAATGCTGGGTTTTTGTATTTAAAAAAAAAGCCAACAATGGTAGTTAACATTTAGTGAACACTTTTTGCACACAAGGCTCACATATATTACAATAACTTCACAACAATCTGTGAGGTAGCTACATTTCTCAACCTCACTTCACACAGAAGGAAACTGAAGTTAGGCAATTTGTCCAATGTCACGGAGTCGTGTCGTCTGTCAGGATTTCAAACCCGATCAGATTCTAGAGCTTGTTATTAACTCTGCTATACTGAGTCCCACAGTGTAACAGGAAGGTTATAGAAGTCACTCAATAAATGCCCCATTAACTAAGTAAATGAGATTAACAACGTATGGTGGGAGTCTAGCAAAGAAAGTAATTCTAAGCACTTGGTGTATAGCTAAAAATGTCCAAAGAAATGATTTTATCATCTTTAAAATTTTTTTGTTTTTCTGTTGTTGTTTGATCCCCATCCCCCAAATCCCCACCTAAGGATGTGTTTACTGACTTTAGATAGAGAGGAAGGTAGAAACAATGATCGGTTACTTCCCAAATGCACCCTGACTGGGGATCGAACCCGCAACCTAGGTATGTGCCCTGACTAGGAATGAACCCACAACCTTTTGGTGTACTGGACAACGCTCCAACCCACTCAGTCACCCGCCCAGGGCTAGGGGTTTTTTTTAGGATTTTGGGGTTTGGTTTTTTTTTTTGATTTTATTTATTTATTTCTAGAGAGAGGCAAAGGGAGGGGGGAAAAAGAGGGAGAGAAACGTTGATGCGCGGTTGCCTCTTGCGCACCCCTTACTGGAAACCTGGCCCGTAACCCAGGCATGTGCCCTGACCAGGAATCAAACCAGCGACCCTTTGGTTCTCAGGTGGGCACTCAATCTACTGAGCCACACCAGCCAGGGCACGGTTGTTTTTTTGATGTTTGAAATTTCCAAACTTTCCAATAGTTTTAATCTTAACAACTCTGAACCAAGTCATTAACGCCAGTACATAAAATAATCATTGGCAGATGTGTATAACCTTGTCCTTAAGTATCTGCAACAAGATGGCAGAGTTCATTTAGTAATCTCCTCCCTTGACAATTCTCCTCTTAAAGACCAGAAGAACTTAACGACACAGAAGGCAACAAAACACAAGTCTGGTACCACAATTCTGTAAAGAAGGATGCTACAGATATCCAGAAAGAGACCCCTAGTTTCCCATTGTATAGGTTAGGCACCTAGTTGGGTGCCAGATAATAAGATTCAGATTCAACTTTTGTGCTTCACCAAAATGGTAACATGCCATTAAGTTACTGTAGACATTGCCAGTCCTACCATCACTCACCAGTTCTTGATACCTCTCCCTACAGTCCTCACAAGTTTGCAGATGTTGACCTTATTAAACCGTTCACACCGGTGGCATTACTCAACAGGAAATTGAAAACTAACAAACCTAGGACACAATCCAGAGTTCAGAAAATGAACCAGGTGACCAGGCGCATCAGAGCCTACTGAACTCCTTCACTTAGATCCAGCAACTCTGACCTTCACAAGCAAACCTGGAATATGCAAAAAATACAATTACCCTTACAGTTTATGTACCCTACCAAACAAGGCCCTATTTAAAAAAAGAAAAAGAAAAAGAAAAATGCACTCCCAGAGGTGAGCACAGTAGCAAAACATCAATTCTAAAGTTAAAAGAAAAAACCGATTTGCAACGCCAAAAGGAATCTAAAGAGTGAACACGAGGAAAGAAAATCCCGCTCCTCCACATTTGCCCAACGGGCGCAGAACCCACCAGACCACTCCCCCGCCTCCAAGTTCTACTGCCCAGGATGAAGGGATCTGAGCTCTCGCGCCCAGCAGTCCCGCCGAGCCCACTCGTGTCTGCCCTGGTCCGACAGCGAGGCCACATGCTAGGCACAGAAGGGCTCCCTCTCGAGCGATGCCTCAGAACTGAATTAGATTCCTGCAAAAGCAGGCAAAAAGAAGGGACAAGGGCCTGCCTGCGGCTCCGCAGACCAGGAGCACCAAATCGCCACCACGCGCCAGTCCCCAACCCCGCAAGCCGGCCGCCCCGAGGCTGGACCGGTAATTCTACCGCCTTGCTGGGGCCCGCCCCTGGCCCGCGACCGTTCCGGGGCGTTCCTCCCGTGGGCGGCGCCTCCCTCACCACACACCACCACTTGGCTCTCTTCTTCGCGAGCGAAGTCGCGGCCGTCCGGAGGCACCGAAGCCGCAGCTTCCAGGCCGCGCGGGCCCTGGATGTCCACGGCGGCCTGGCAGGCGGCTTCTTCCCCGCAGCCTCCAGCACACCGCTCCTACCTCCCCAGGCCCTTACCGAGGCAGCGAGGCCTCCACGGCCCGCTCCTCCTAATCCTCAGCCGCAGCCACCGACCCAGTGTCGCGGAGACCGGAACTTCCTCCGCGCAAGGCCGCTGTCTCCACAAAGGCGCCGCGCCACCGCCTTCAGCGCTCGGCCCGCCGGGATATGGAGTATAGCGGCGGGACGCGCCGACTCCACTCCCGCCGTGCCCCGCGCGTGGGGGGGCCGGGGGCGTGCCCGCGGAGGCGGGGCATCAGGGCACGCTGCTCGCCGGCGCCCAATGAGAGGGCGCGCTTCCCGCCCCCCTGCGTCGGACTTATTGGGGCTGGTCGTTTGGTTTCTTGTCTGTGGCCACTAGTCCTCCAGGTCGCAAGGCGTGAAGCTGCCTGATGGCTGGTCTGCTAGAAGTTTGCTCTCTGCCAAGAGCGTGGATACGACCCTGCCCTACCTAACTCGAGGCTGCCTTATTCTCCTTTATTGAGAAGGAAATAAAAGGGAGCTCTCTTCGTTCCGGGGAGAGTTACTGGCCCTCCCAGTTCCAGTTTAGCCCTTTTGCCCAAGATCGAGAATAGGTGCGAGAGAAGTACTTGATTAGAGAAGCAGTAGTCGTAGAGGTTCGTCTCCATTTACTAATGATAGGCTTCCAAGTTCGACATCCCCAGGTCAAAAATACCACGCGGATTTGTAGATGCACGCAGAGTCGCAGCGCAGCTGCAATGCCGCGTGGACGCCAAAGCCGCACCTCCCGCATAGCCCCTCCGGCCAGCCGGGCACCTCGAATGAGAGCTGCGCCCAGGCCAGCACCAGCAGCTCAGCCATCAGCACCAGCTCCACCATCTGCGGTCCGCTCACCTGCTGCTGCTGTCCTCCCATTCCCAGCAGCCAGGTATCGTGGCCCAGATGGCAACTACTGCAGGTGGTGAGGCTGTGGGCTCTGCTGTCGGCCACACACTATGTCATGCCATCACTGGGGGCTTCAATGGAGGAGTACTGAGAACGCAAGGCCTGACATCACTTACCAGGAGCCTCAGGGAACTCAACCGACATACGAGCCACAGCAGCAATTTGGCCCATGCCACTGTGAGATGAAACAGGTTTTGGAGTGTGCACAGAACCAGAGTGACCTTAAGCTTTGTAAGGGTTTCAAAAGCAAGGTGCTGAAACAGTGCGAATTTGCAAATGGATTAGCCTAATCGAGAAGTTCATATTGATGAAATGGAAAGTCATCTCTCATGACCAAGTTAATTTAGTATAAAGGTATCATTGATAGTGAAAGTATAAAACTACCAGTTAAACCCCTCCTATCGTTAATAGTTTCCTTGCCTCAGAATTGCAATGGAAAAGAGTGTTCTTACTATAAAGAAGTTCATTGAGGTGGTATTGAGTTTGAGGCTGGGCAAATGTTTGTGTGGCCTCCTTAAACCAGCTTTTGTGATGTTACTGTTTGTGAATCAATTAGAATAAAGTGAGCCCTGACTGGCGTGGCTCAGTGGACTGAGCGCCGGCCTGCGAACCAAAGTGTCGACAGTTCAATTCCCAATCAGGGCACATGCCTGGGTTGCAGGCCAGGTCCCTAGTAGGGGACACTCGAGAGGCAACCACACATTGATGTTTCTCCCCCTCTCTTTCTCCCTCCCTTCTCCTCTCTAAAAGTAAACAAATGAAAAATCTTTAAATTAAAAAAAAAAAAGAAGAAAGTGATTTTCTCCCCCACCTCCAAAAATACCAGGCAAATATTAGCTATTTAAAGGTTCAGCAGCCCTGGCTGGTGTGGCTCAATGGATTGAGTGCAGACCTGTGAAGCAAAGGGTCGCCAGTTCGATTCCCAGTCAGAGCACATGCCTGGGTTGCAGGGCAGGTCCCCAGTGGGGGGTGTGCGAGAGGCAACCACACACTGATGTTTCTCTCCCTCTCTTTCTCCCTCCCTTCTCTTCTCTAAAAATAAATAAATAAAATCTTTAAAAAAAAAAAAATAGGTTCTATAGCCACACCTCTAAAAGAAAATCCACCCAGCTTCCTCGGGGCCTTACTACCCATCAGGCAATAAATCTCACTAAGGGGGAGTGACTCGTGCAGGGTCACAGAGGAACTGGAGGCTATTGCACATCAATAATCTAGTGGAAAACAGCAAATGAATTAGCCTAGCTTTCAGTTTGCAGTTCATGTCTAGAATCTCTTTCCAAGGCTTCCAGGTGGATTGTCTACACTGTTGAAACGCTTGCTGATTTCAGCCACCTGCTCTCCCTGTCAGTGGACCCTTAGGGAAAATAAGCTGATTTTTTAGACTGAATTCAATGTTATGGGATCAAAGAAATCTCCAGCAAAAAAAAAAAACCTATGAAGCATTCTAAAATAAAACCAACCTTATCTGTAGAAAAAGGAGGTTGTTGGCTTAAGTAGCCTTTAAAGTTACCTTCCCACTTTTCAGGCCTCTTGTCTGGAAGTCACTTCATTCAAGAATTGTATGAAGTACCTGTTGTATGCCAAGCACTGTATCACGTGCTGGAGATACAGGAAAAAACAATGCTGTTAAAATTCCTGCCCTAAAACAAAAATAGAAAAAAAAAAAAAAGAGAGAAAGTAAAACAAGGAACAATGACCAAAAAAAAAAACAAAAAAAGAATAAACTAAAAAAGAAACAAAAAAATTCTGCCCTGCAGGAGGTGAGGGCGGTTTTGGGAGACGAACAACAAATTAAACAAGATATACAATCTGTGCTGAAATGATTTTGGCTTTTCTAAGGAGGGAGATGGGAAGCTATTGGAGGGCTCTAAATAGAATAATATGACTTGCCTTCCATGTTACTAGTATCTGTGTGGCTGCTGTGTGAAGAATAGGCTGATGGTGGGAAGGGCAGAAGCAGGGAGTAATGCAACCATGGAAGGGTTGTACTTCGGAGGAGCAGGTTTCCATGCCTAGTAGACAAATGAGACCTGGAATTAGCAGTTGGATACATCAGTCTGGAGTTCAGGGTAAAGGTCAGAGTTAGAGATGCAAATCTGGGAGGTATCAGCATATCTCTAGTGCTGGTGTCTAAAGGCTCCGTCTGGGTGAGAAGGCCAAAAGAACGAAGGAGTGAGCGTGTATAGACAGATCAGGGTTCCAGCCATGAGCCCTGGGGCACACCAGCACTAAGAGTTTCCAGGGAAGAGGAGGAACAGCTACAAAGAACTGTGGGTACTTTGACTTTGCTTCCCCAAACTGGGCCGTTTTGGGTTTTGTTTGTTTGGGGTTTTTGTTTTTTGTTTTTTGGTTTGTTTTGTTTTTGATGATTTTATTTATCTATCTTTAGAGAGAGGGGAAAGGAGGGAGAAAGAGAAGGAGAGAAACATCAATGTGTGAGAGATATATCTATTGGCTGCCTCTCACACACCCCCAACTGGGGACCTGGCCCGCAACCCAGGCATGTGCCCTGACTGGGAATCGAACAAGGGACCTTTCAATTCGCAGGCCGGCACTCAGTCCACTGAGCCACACCAGCCAGGTCTGGGCCATTCTTGATGCATTGCTCCCTTATCAGATGGTACTTTATCCTCTGAAGACATAAACCATATTAAGGAGCTAATTATTTTTTCCTATGCCTAATGTCCTTGGGTAATAATAATTGCTACCTTTTATCACACTGTATGCTTGACATTGTGCTAAGAGTTCATTATCTTATTGAATCTTTCACAATAACTGTATGATATACCCTTTTGTAGTTAAGGAAAGCAAAGCTCAGGAAGACTAATGTGCCCACAGCAGGAAAGTAGGGGGCAGGGAGAGGTTCCAACCCATGCCAGTACTATTCCAAGGCTCATGTTCCTACTTTCCCCTTTTTATTAAGGTAATTACTGAGGGTTTTCAGAGGAAGCATCTGGAGGCCTTTTTAATTGCATGGGCCCATAGTGCCTGTAAGGTTGTATTTACTGCCTAAAACCAGGAAGTATGAACTATTTAAAAGGACTGACCTTCACCTGGAATAAGGAATACAGGGTCCAGTCAGGTAGGTGGTCTCCCTTTCAGGCCCTACATCTTTCTCCAAGAGAAAGACACAGTCCTGCCTGTTCCTTGCTGTCTCAGTCTCATTTGGGGTCATGGCTCTTCAGCATCGAAAATAGGGATTTGATCAAATGTTGAAATGAGAGACAGGAACCCGGAGAGAGAAGTGATACAAGACCACAGATGAAATTTTCCAGCAAAGCAGGAAAACCAGCTGCCGAGCTGCAAAGTCATAAAGGCAGGAAGGAAAACCTCTTCAAAATTTTCAGGGAAGGGCTAACCATTGTAATTAGCTCAGAATACTCCACATTAGATATCTTGTATTTGTATGAGGGGGAACTGCTGAAGAAACTGAAAAGATCATCAAAAGATTTGCCCCAGGGTCAAGCAGCAAGACAGCAACAGGGCTAGAGACAAATCCAAGCCGCAGATTATAATCAGGTCTAATCTGTTCTTTTCACCTTAGCCACAACCTCCCGTAGTACCTCTGGTTCTGAAATCTCCACTAAAGCTATGAAACAGAAGAAATGTGGGGAAGGACAAGAGGTTTGTGGAGAGGACGTGTGTCTACAAAACAGAAAGCTAAGGTTTTGAGGAGCCCCAACCTGGAGGGCAGCAGAAGGCACAATGTAGTGTGTCTTTTGCGGCAAAGCCCAAAGTTTGCAGCAGCATCACATAGGAAAGTACAGCCCACGTGAAACTGACATCTATTATTCCAAATGACCGAGTTTGTTTGTTTTTTTTTTTTAAGATTTTATTTATTTTATTTTTAGAGAGGGGAAGGGAGGGAAACACCCATCCGTTGCCTCTTGCATGTGCCCCAACCAGGACCCGGCCCGCGACCCAGGCATGTGTCCTAACCAGGAATCAACTGGTCACCTTTTGTTTTGCAGGAGGACACCCAACCAACTGAGCCACGCCACTCAGGGCCAACAATCAAGATTTATTTCTTGGTAAGCCTATTGGCAAAAAGTCAAGGGAGGGGTTGTCCCAATATTCAAATATAATTCAATAGGTGGGTTAAAATGAAGTATAAGTAACAACCTTAAAATGTTTTAGTAATTAGCCACTGTGGTTTGTTCTGTGGATGCAAAAGGGTGCTATAAAAAGTAACCTCACAGGGTGGTCTGATCATAAATTCCTAACTGGGCAGGTCATGGTGGTTGTCATGCCTGAGGCATGTAATTTTTTTCTTTTAGTAAAAGATTTATCTTTGTTTTAGGCAAGCCCTGTCCATTGCTTTTGTACACGTAGGTTAACATACCTTGAAAATAAGCCTTACCCACCCTCAAGAGAGCACATAATCTTAACTATTTTGTAATCCAGTACCCGCTTCCTTTCTCCCACCTACATGTAATCTCCCTTACCTTCCCTCCTTAATTCCAAAATGCACAAATGAAACTGCAAAACTGTCATTTTCTGGAGCATTTGAGCTCTTGCTTCCCAGCAACAGTCATGAGTTCAGGCTCAAACTCTGATAAAGAGTCTCTGCAGGATTGGACTTTTCCTATGTCAGCCACTCTGTGAGAGTGTCCTAGACACAAGTCTTAGCCAGGAGCATATGGGGCGTGCATATGAGAACTTGGTTGGTTAGTAGATGCAGTTCTTTGAAATGACAGTGGTGCTTTCTAGGGGAGCTGATGTGCTTGAAAGCAACATGTGGAGACTGTCAGGGAGACTGGTTAGATACATCAAAAAATTTTCAATTTGTCTTCTATGGAGATCAATTCTATGGGGTACAATTTTGGGGCAATGAAATAGAGCCAGGAAATTTCTGTAGCACCCAGAGAATGTGATGTCTCAGGTTTCATTCTTATAATATAATATGGTGGGATTAATGAGAGCAAAACTGTATAAATGATACTGACTCTAACGGGGGGTAGGGAGCCTGGACACCTTAGCTCGAGAGGAGAGGAAATAATGAAAGACTTGTGGAGACCTGGAGAGAATCTTTCTCCCTCCTCCTCTCTCCTTTCCAGGGGAACAGTTAAGGAATTGGGCATTTTCTCACATGTTCTTACTTAAAAGGGAGGAGAAAGCATCCCTTGAATTATGTGCAAGGGCCCAGTAGCCCTGTGCAAAGTCATCTCTGGTAAAAGGCCACAACTTTGTGATCACTAGCCAGTATGGTGAAGGTAGGTGCCAAGTGGCAGCTGTCTGAGACCCCGAGAAAAGCCCAGGGGCAGAGCTCTCCTCGAATTCCAGTGCAGGGCTCAGACGGGGACAAAACATTGCGTTGGGATACTTGAAACAGCAAGGAAAATTAAAGGAGCGATTTCAGACTTTTCCTTCATTCCAGAACCCTTGCGTGAATTAATCATAAGGCTATAAAATGATTTAATTGTTTCAGGGAAAACACGAGCAGTCTTATTGTGAGTCCCTAATTTTATGTCTTTCACCTGTTCTTCAAAAATAAGATTGTTTCCCCATTTTTATTGCTTTGCACCTAGGAAAGTACAAATTCTGTAGTAGTGGTTCCTTGCCCTGGAAAATCATCTGGGAAGCTTTTAAAAAGATACTGTTGTGAAAAAATACAATTTAAAAAGTTACATGGTTTAAACACTGATAAAAATAAAAATAAAAAAAGATACTGTTACTTGAGTCCCATCCCAATCTAATTAAACCACATTCTCTAGGGGTGGTGTCCTGGCATCACTGTTTTTTGAAGTTCCCCACGTCGTTTTATGTGCAGTCAGATTTGAGAATTACTGTTTTGGACCCTCATACTATTATATTAAAGCATGGTTAAAAGAAAAAAAAATAAAACAACGTGATTAATAGGATTTTTTTTTTTTTTTTTTTTTTTTGCAACAATTGATGTGCCTACATCCTTTACAGGCAGTGTGGCCGGCCGGCCCGCTAACAACATTTAAAAAGCTTCCCAAACTTGCAGTCCTTCCACAATCGGGAAGGAAGCAACGCCGACATCTTTCTCTGCCTTGAAATAAACGTCTAGTTGGCTGGGTCGGAGGGACCGAAGTGCCTGGGTCTCCAGTCCACTTGGGACTGGGCTCGGAGGAGGCGCTGGGCCGGGCCAGGCCAGGACGCGGGAGAAGGCGGTGCGGGGTGACACTGCCCCTGCCCGGATTGCGCCCCGCCCTGGGTTCTGCTGGGACCCGACGCCCCGCCTACCCACCCGGGGCGCTGCAGACGGCCGTGCGCTGAGGACTACATTTCCCATAATGCAGCCCGGAGGAGGGCGGGGCCAGGCCGGGCCGGGCGGCAGGAGCCGGGCCTCTGCCGGGAGAGGCGGCCGAGGGCGGTCTTCTTGGGCCCGCGGCCGGACGAGGGGCGGTGGGAGGGGAAGGTGGTCCGCGCTGTGGCCATGTCTGTGTCCGCAGGGTGTCGTGGCTCCGCGAACCTGCGCCTTCAGTCCAGGCTCGGCCAGATACCAGTGCCCTCCCGGGGGTCCGGCAGAGGGCAGTGACCGGCAATCTCTGTGCGTCCTGGATCCCCCGGAGAAACAGGTGAGTCTCTCTGCCCACCCACGTGGCCTGGGGGCGCCGAGACTGGAGAGCTGTCATCCTTGGAGGGAGGGGCTTGACGACGGGGGCTGTGGGTGTCCTGCCGTTTACGCTGCCATTTGCGGTAGGAGGACTGGTTCTCTCCGGGGTCCCTTAGCCGGCTATCCCCCAGCTGGGGAATACAAAAGGCGAGGCCTGGAACCCATCCCTTGGCTGGGAGGGCGAAGTCCTGTAGGGGGCAGTGGCCAAGGAGGACCCGCCCCCCAATGCACACATCCCGCCAGCCGAGTCCTCTCAAGGATCAGCAGAGGTGACTCCGAGCTGAGCTGGGCAGCTCCTGAAAGTGTCTTGGGGCTTAGCACTTTGCTCACCAGGGTGCTCTGGCTCAGATAGCTGGGCTGCCCCGCGGCCTGGGGCAGCCACCCTCTTTGGGCCCTAGGGGAAGGTGAACAGCCTTTGTCAGAGAGGGGAGTGGCTACCAGCAGTGACTAGGATCAGGCCAAGCTCTCAGTGTGGAGTAGGCTATCCTGCTGAAGCACCTATAGCACAGCCTCACTGGGGCCCTGTCTGCCACCCAGCCGCAGGTCCTGGCACCACCCTCCCAGGAAGCCACTCCTCAAAGGGTCAAGCCTGGATGGAGCACTATCTAAGCAGGAAAAGGGAGTCAGGGAAGGGCTTTTGTGAGGTCCTTCTCCTTTCAGGGCGGGCACCTGAGGGAGGGAAGCACACTAGAAGGACCGATCGAGTCACCCTGCTTGGTGGCATGGCTGGTGTCACAGCAGAGCACTTTTAGGCAAAGTAGCAGGCCCTGGGGGTTCTAGAGAAGCTGCCTGAGAAGGATCCTCAAGGGAGCATGGGACTGGTTCCAAGAGACCTCTCTTGCTTAACAGTCTGAGCCTCCCAAGAACTTCAGCTACACAGGTTACGTGGCTCTAGCGGGGGCTGGGGTGGGTTTTGTTGTTAATCACTTAGCTCCCTGCCTAATTTCCAGGGTAAGTGACCAGAGAACTGTTTGCTTCATCGGGGCTTCTTGCTGGACGCCCAGATTGACCTTGGAGATGCTGAGATGTTGCATGATCTCAGAGGGCAGGGGAACCGTAGTAAATGAAGGAGGCCTCCACCAGCCCCGGCCAGCTGTCCCTTCCCCCACTCTATGTGGGTACCGCTCAACCAGGCTTGATTCGGTCATCTGAAGCCCACAAGGGCCAGTAGGTAGTGGGCCCTCGGGACGCCGAGTTAGTTGCTGTCAACCTTGTTTGGATCTTTGAGCCAGAGGTGCAAGGCTACAGAACAGGAACATGTGGCAGATCAAGGAGTTCAACTTGGGAAAGACTTCTAGGAGCAGCAGAGGTATAATGGTCTGTTTTTGCAAATCCAGGGCCCATGAATAGCCAGTTCGCCTCGAGGAACTCCCAGCCCTAGTCCCATAGGCAGCTCTTTGGCCCAGTATCAAGGTGGGTCCCTTCAGGCCAAAGCCCAGCTGGCTTCACAAGGTCAGAAGCACATTTTCCCAGGCCAGGTCACTCTGGGCCTGACTCAGGGTGAGCAAACTCTCAAAAGACTGATTTACATGGCAGAGACCACTGGATGTATCCGAGCATAACTGCACACAGTCTGAATGCTAAGTAAGAATAATCGTGACGTGGGAATGGCAGGAGCTGAGTCTACAGTGGCTATTCCGTGCCAGGGTAACCAGATTACATGGATTATCTCATTTAATCCTCCGCAGCCTAATGAATCTTTGCTGTCATTGCCCCCGTTTTATAGATGAGAAAGCTGAGATTTATAAAACCAAACCAGGCTGATCCAGGTTCCTCTCCAGAACCATTGTTCCTGAACACTTGACCACCAGCAAGGACAAGTCTTCCCCACAGGCAGGGGTCTCCGGAGGCTACACTGTAGCTTGATGTTCTTCCAGGGTCTTTTACCTTCTTTAAGAACATAAAGACCACCTTGAGCAGGCCAGTTTGGGAAGTAGCAAAGCTATCAAGAAGCAAAGTCTTTATTTTTATTTAAAAAAATATTTTATGTATTTATTTTTAGAGAAAGGTGAAGGGAGGGAGAAAAAGAAGGAGAGAAACATCGATCAGTTGCCTCTTGCACGCTCCCAACCAGGTCCTGGCCCACAACCCAGGCGTGTGCCCTGATAGGAAGTCAACCAGTGACCTTTCAGTTTCCAGGATGACACCCAGCCCACTGAGCCACACCAGTCAGAGCAGATTCTTGATTTGCACATTTTGCACTTAGCATCAGTAATCCATTCCACAAAATTTGGACATTCTGTCTGGAGTCACTAACTCTTAAGTGTCTGTTTCCTATTAAGTGGGAAAAAATAAAATGCTTCCCTCATCAACCCAAAATCCTCAATTTTGAAAAATGGTACTAAAACACAGGGGAAATATATACCTGATATATGCCCAATAAATTATAGTGTTGGGATGTAAATTGTTTAAAGTGTTTCCACTTGATCCAGGAGCGGTCGCTGCTGTGAGCGCACACAGCTCCTTTCAGTACCTGCAGCATGATGCACGGGGGCCCCTTTTGCCGGCATTCAGTGGTCTTCCATCAGTTCTGTTTGGAATGTAATTTGAGATTTTAAATACACACTATGTTAAAAATGCTGATCAAATTTTGATGCTGTAAATATACATTTTTCTATGTAAACAGAGGCTGAATCAATATCTGTTTATTGTATTATTCATCTATTGCTGTGTAACAAGTCATGCCAAAACTCAGGAGTTTAAAACAACAGTAAATATGTACCCTCTAATACAATGCCTGTGGGTCAGGAACGTTGGAGCAGCTTAGCTGGATGGTTCCGGCTTAGGGCCTCGTGAGGTTGCACTCGTCGGCAGGCATGGCTGGGACGAGCTGATTTGCTTCCAAGATTGCTCGCTTGCATGACTGGCACTGGAGCTGGCTGTTTGCAGGTCTCATTTTCTGGCCACGAGTTTCTGTAGGTCTGCTTGTGTCCTCACAACACGGCTGATGGTCACACTTAGAGAGAGTGATCTAAGAGAGCGAGGCAGAAGCCACTGTGTCTTTTATGACCTGGCCTCAGAAGTCGTGTGTCATTTTCACATTATCCTACTGGTTACATAGATCAGCCCTGCTCAGTGTGAGAGGGGAATACACAAAGGAAAGCCGTGCACGCCAGGAGTAGAGTCACTGGGGACCAAATAAAAACTGGCTACCAGGGGTTGGGTGTTAAAAACCAAGAGGCAGCTCTGGCTGGTGTGGCTCAGTGGATTGAGTGCTGGTCTGTGAACCAAAGATGTCGCCGGTTCAATTCCCAGTCAGGGCACGTGCCTGGGTTGCAAGCCAGGTCCCCAGTAGGGGGCACGTGAGAGGCAACCACACACTGATGTTTCTCTCTCTTTCTCCCTCTCTTCCCCTTTCTCTAAAAATAAATAAACAAAATCTTAAAAACAAAACAAAACCCCAAGAGGCGTTCTGTGGGAAAATGTTACCTAGAGAGACACTTGGCAGGGTGAGTCTGTATTCTGGAGTACAGCTACAGGAGTTGCAGGTGGTTTGGCATATGAGATGTGGGGAAAAGAGGGGCATAAGGGATGATGCTAGGGTTTTTCATCGAACAACTAAAAATGTGAAATTGTCTTTCACCGAGATGGAGAAAACACTGGGCAGAACAACTTCTTAAGGGGAAGACCAGAAACTCAGTTTGGGACATAGGACTTTGAGGTCCTGTAAGGCACCCAAGTGTGTGTGCCTCTAAAAGTCACAAGAGAACCCTGGCTGGTGCACCTCAGTGGATTGAGTGCTGGCCTGCAAACCAAAGGGTCATTGGTTCAATTCCCAGTCAGGACACATGCCTGGGTTACGGGCCAGGTTCCCTCTAGGGGGCATGCAAGAGGCAACCGCACATTGATGTTTCTCTCCCTCTCTTTCTCCCTCTCTTCTCCTCTCTCTAAAAATAAATAAAATCTTTTAAAAAATAAGTAAAAGTTGCGAGAGAGATTGGCACTGGAAATAGGAATTTTTAAAAAAGATTTTATTTCTTTATTGAGAGAGGGGAAGAGGGGGGAAAAAAGAGGGAGAGAAACATCAGTGTGTGACAGATACATCAGTAGGTTGCCTCTCACCCACCCCCAGCTGGGGTCCTGGCCCGTAAGCCAGGCATGTGCCCTGACTGGGAATTGAACCGGTGGCCTTTCAGTTCTCAGGCTGGCGCTCAAGCCACTGAGCCACACTAGCCAGGACTAGAAATAGGGATTGTTGATAGCTGTTTGTAAGCTAGCCTGATAGGAGCACCTGCCTCAAAGATGAGTGAGCAGGAAGAGATAACTCAGTCCACATCAACTTCTTAGCATGCTACCTGGGCGGTCAGTAAGTGTTAGCTGATGTTATCAGTTTGTAAAATAAAAAATATTTACATTTTATATGCATTTCTGAAAAAGACTAGGAGGAAATAGACTAAAATGTAAACAGTGAAAGATTCTGCATGGTGGGGAAATGACTTTTTTAAAATACTTTTTTGTACTTTCCAAGTTTTCTACAAAGAATAGATACCATAAGTTCTTCCTTTTTTATGATCAGAAAAAGAACAACATAGTTCATTTTTTAGAGAGGAATACTTGGAACCCACTCCCCAGAAGTCGGAGCCAGGTGGGGCCTGGAGGGGGCGCTTTCCTGGACTGAACCCCTGTTAATGACGCCAGGGCTCCCTGCCAAAAGCACCTTCCCTCTTCCCCTGGATGATGCCTTTGTTTGCCCTGCAGGAGCGCCCAAGGCATGGCTGCCGACATGCAGAGGAAGAGGAGCAGCGAAGGCCCCGAGGGCACGTTGGCACCTTTGGACGGGCCGAGTGTGGAGAGAGCAGAGAGCCCCACGCCGGGGCTGGCCCAGGGCATGGAGCCAGGTATGGGCAGGGCGGGCAGCCGGTGCAGCCTCCAGGGCAGCGGGGCTCCCAGCCACCCTGGCCCTCCCGCTTGCTCACGGGTGTGTTCAGCAACTCATGGGGTATTTGTTAGGTGCCAGGGGGCCGCAGGTAACCGAGCCGGTCTGCGTCCAGCTCCCTCTGCCCTTCCCGTTGGGCCACGCGCCCTGAGCTGTCTGGTTGCCAGCCCGGGCTCTCCTCCTAGTCCCTGTGTCTACAGGGCACCCGCCTGGCTCCTCGCCACTCAGCTCTCAGCATAAATGTCACCTCCTCATGAGTGAGGCCTGCTCTGACCATGCTCTGTACAGAACGTTAGCTATTTTGTAATTTTATTTTATTTTTTTTATGTATGCTTTGCCCATCTCGCCCATCCACGGATTGTGGGCTCATTGAGCACAGGGCAGTTATATCCTTGTATCCACAGTGCCTGGTACAGTGCTGAACTCATAACAGAGACCCCAAATATGTCTGTCGAACTATTCTGTCAAAAAATAAATCAGGAGAGGAAGATGGACAGGTTCCCTGGGGGAGTCACGGGCGGGGGGACCGTTCCAGTGGAGCGGGTCAGGATCTGTGGCTGAGCGGCCGAGGCGCCTTTCCCCAGGGAGAGATTCGCCGAGCGCAGGAGGTATTCCAGGCGAGGTGCTGGGCACCGTGGTGAGCAGCCAGGCCCCTGCCCTTGGCAGGGAAGCAACCCCATCACAGTTAGGAAGAAGGACAATGACCAAAAAGTGTCACATGAGAAATTCAAGAGGGAGGTATGATAGAGTGCCTGGGGTCGGAGGTCAGGTGAGGAGGCCACGAACATCTTTGCTGACAAAGAGCAAGCCGTGCGAGGAGGTGGGAGTGCCTTCCGGGCAGAGGGGACAGCAGGTGCAGAGGCCCCAAGGTAGGTGGGGGGTTGAGGGTGTCCCAAGGGCAGATGGGCAAAGGCCAGTGTGACTGGGATGAACAAGGGCTGTGAGATGAGAGTGGGAGAGGCGGGCAGATGCCAGCTGCCCCCATAGCCATGAGGGGCTGGGGTCTTATTGCCGTGTGATACGGGGGAGCCTGGCGGCCTCTAAGGTTCAGGGAGGCATGACTGGCTGCAGACAGTAGCAGGAGGGAAGAGTGACTTGCCACATCGGAACAGGCAGTCAAGCTACAGCGTGGACAAGGCACCTTGCTGGTGAGGTGCCGGCGGCTGCTGCTCTAAGCTCCAGTGCTTTTGGCCGGCAGGTGCTGGGCAGGAGGGCGCCATGTTTGTCCATGCCCGTTCCTACGAGGACCTGACTGAGTCGGAAGATGGGGCGGATCCCGGAGAGAGTCCCAAAGAGGGTGCTGGGGGCCCGCCACCGCTGCCTGCAGACATGCGCCAGATCAGCCAGGACTTCAGTGAGCTGAGTACCCAGCTGACAGGTGTGGCCCGTGACCTCCAGGAGGAGATGCTGCCGGGAAGCTCTGAGGACTGGGCAGAGCCCCCCAGGGCAGCTGGGAGACCAGCCGCCGAGCCCCCCAGGGAGGGCGCAGGCGAGGGGGATGAGGAGGAGGCTGTCGAGGCCTGGCGACTGCACCAGAAGCATGTCTTCGTGCTGAGCGAGGCAGGGAAGCCTGTGTACTCCCGCTACGGGTCAGAGGAGGCACTTTCCAGCACCATGGGTGTCATGGTGGCCCTGGTGTCCTTCCTGGAGGCTGACAAGAACGCCATCCGTTCCATCCATGCAGGTGAGCCACCTGGAGGGGCTGGAAGGGCTCCCCTGGCCAGGGTTCATTCGGAGCAGGTTTTGGACTCACAGGGCCTAAGAGGGACGGGACGTGCTGCGTGAGGGAGAGCGGCCCCTCCACTCGCGAGGCGTAGGTCCTCATCTGAACGGGGAATAACAACACTGACTGCCTCACTGGGCTGTTGTGAGGGCCAAAGGCGGTTCTCAGACGGGCTTTGCACTTGGAGAGGGTGAGAAGCCTGAGAAGGTAACCAAAAAATCCTAGGTCCTGAGCCCCACCTAGCTCTTGCCATTTAGCACAAGAATGTGTTTTTCTGAAGTGCTTCCTGCATTTCAGCTGGTGCCAGTGTGTGAAGCAAGTTGCAGGGCCGGTGTCGGTCTCTCAGGGAAGGGGGGCTGTGAGCTGCTGTTTTCTCATCCGGAAGCCCCTACTGTGTACAGAGCCATGAGGGAGAGTGGAGAGGGTACGGAAAGCGTCAAGCTGCCAGGAGGCGGGGCTCGGAGAGATCTGGTTAAGACCAGTCTGGGAGGGCTTCTTGGAGAGGGGCTAAGGCTGACATCTCACCTCCACTCCCCCACTCACCCCCAGATGGCTACAAGGTAGTATTTGTACGCCGGAGCCCCCTGGTGCTGGTGGCAGTGGCCCGCACGCGGCAGTCAGCGCAGGAACTGGCACAGGAGCTGCTCTACATCTACTACCAGATCCTGAGCCTCCTTACAGGCGCGCAGCTGAGCCACATATTCCAGCAGAAGCAAAACTACGACCTGCGGCGCCTGCTCTCGGGCTCCGAGCGCATCACCGACAACCTGCTGCAGCTCATGGCGCGAGACCCCAGCTTCCTAATGGGGGCTGCGCGCTGCCTGCCCCTGGCGGCTGCCGTGCGCGACGCCGTGAGTGCCAGCTTGCAGCAGGCGCGTGCACGCAGCCTTGTCTTCTCCATCCTGCTGGCGCGCAACCAGCTCGTGGCACTCGTGCGCCGCAAGGACCAATTCCTGCACCCCATCGACCTGCACTTGCTCTTCAACCTCATAAGTTCTTCCTCGTCCTTCCGCGAAGGCGAGGCCTGGACGCCTGTGTGCCTGCCCAAATTCAACGCAGCCGGCTTCTTCCACGCGCACATCTCCTATCTGGAACCTGACACCGATCTCTGCCTGCTGCTCATCTCCACCGACCGCGAGGACTTCTTTGCAGTCTCTGACTGCCGCCGCCGCTTTCAGGAGCGCCTGCGGAAGCGCGGAGCCCACATGGCGCTGCGGGAGGCACTGCGCACCCCCTACTACAGTGTTGCCCAAGTGGGCATCCCTGACCTGCGCCATTTCCTCTATAAGTCAAAGAGCTCGGGACTCTTCACCAGGTGAGGGAGGGCCTGGGGGACACTGCTTGAGGGAGATGGGGGATTGGGGAGGGAGTTGGTTGGTTCTGAGCCCTGATGCAGAGCTGAAGCTGAGAACCCGCCAGGGGTCAGGGAATGGACGACATGCTGGGGCCGTTTGACTCTGATACAGGGACCCTGACTCCCTATTGCCCTACTCTCAACGGGCATACATCTCCCTACTTCATCACCCAGAGGGGCTGGAAATGCCCAGATACACCCAGGGCAGGGCACAGGAACAGAAGTCTCCTGGGTCCCTTGCCCTGGAGCAACTTTGCCTTAGAGGCCACTTTGGCCCAGCCCAGGGCGCAGAACTCCTCCACTTCCTCCTCCAGCAGAGGCGCTGGGCCCAGATGTGGCAGCTTCTGTCCTCTCTTTACCCCTTTTGGGTCCAGAGGGTCCCCAGCTCAGCTTCCCCTTCACTTTAGACCTGTCACTCTGTCTTAGACGGCTCCACTCAGACTGGCCTCTCCAAAGGAGGACCACCAAGGATGCCATGAACTTGGGAGAGGGAGAACAGGCTTCCAGTCTGGGGGGGGGCCCAGCTCTGTCCTGTCTGGAGGGAGCATTTGGAGGAGTCTCCTTGGTTAGGAATAGATGTTTCCAGATCTCCAGAGAAGGCAAAGAAAGTCATGCCTTTGCAAACTCACTCCCCATCTCCAGCCCCGAGATCGAGGCCCCGTACACCAGCGAGGAGGAGCAGGAGCGGCTCCTGGGCCTCTACCAGTACCTGCACAGCCGGGCCCACAACGCCTCCCGCCCACTCAAGACCATCTACTACACAGGCCCCAACGAGAACCTCCTGGCCTGGGTAAGGCAGCCCTGGGATGAGCTGGGCTTCATCGGGGTTCCAGGCAGCGGCCACCAGGGGTGCCTAACCTGGATGATCCCCCTGTGCCCCCTCCCTCAGGTGACAGGTGCCTTTGAGCTCTACATGTGCTACAGCCCCCTGGGGACCAAGGCGTCCGCCGTCAGCGCCATCCATAAGCTGATGCGCTGGATCCGCAAAGAAGAAGACCGCCTCTTCATCCTGACGCCCCTCACGTATTGATGGGAATGTGTGGGCTCCGCCCTCCCGAGCCCGAAGCCAAGGGAGCCCCCGGGCGGGGCTGGCCTCTCTGGCCCGGCAGCAGGCAGGGACTGCGGGTTGATGCGTGCATTAAAGTGCTTTGGGGAAGACACTCGTCAGGCCTCGTCACTGGTTCCTTTGCTCACCCGCTCCCACTCGTGTACAGACACTGGATGCGCCTCCCTGGCCCTGACCTGCTTCCCCGTGCGCAGGGGCACGGGCACACTTCGGCCCGCCTCCTCCCTCCCTCAGACAGCATGAGGCCACACCGGCTCAGAGTTGCACCCTGGGGGTGGGCTGTGTTCATGCAGCTGAAGTCCTGCCACAGGTAAAGGTGGCCCCACTGGCTTTGCCCCTCATAGCCCCACCCCCGCACTCAGTCTGAGCCCCTGGTGGTTCCCCTCTCACTCCTACGCGGGGCCCCTGTCCATGTGCCCCAACGGACCGCCCAACGATCCTGGAAGCCCTGGCTGTGGCTCTGCTCCGTGGGCTGCTGGAGCTCAGCAGGGACAGCTGAGTAAGATGGGGACTGTCAACGGGGGAGAGTCTGAGCCCTGATACAACTGGGCGCCCCAGGAGGCTCCGCAGTGACATCCTAGCCGCGTTCGCTCTGTCATGAGACCCTCTCTGGGCAGATGTCAAGGCACGGTGCAGAAAGCCTCCACCTTGCTGCTAGGGGGCTTCTCCCAATTCTGCCACAACTTAACCATCTCATTGGCAGCGGGAGCGAAAGACCTAAGAAGTCTTCATCAGAGAACAGTGTCCACTGATTATGGGCTTCAGACTGTAGAATGACTCTCCTCGTGCAGTGTCTGAGAGCTAGGCTAAGATGCTCTGCCGCTAGAGCCAACCCGCCTTGGAGAACATGTCCGTGTGGGTGGCCTAGGCCAAGGGTGCCTTGGAATGGTTCCACGTACTGTCCCAGGAAGTGGCAGCATAGCTTTTGCCCTTGGCCCTGTCCTGGTCCCTTCAGAGTGGGTATGGCAGCAGGTCATATGCCGACACCCCTAAAGCCTCCAAGAGCAGCCCCAGGCTTGGTGGGTGCTGCTCACCCTGCACACGTGCCCTGGGGTTCTTTTCTGCCTGTTTCCTGCTTCTGTTCTTCCCCTCAATCCTGGCCACTCCAAACCACTGCTTCTGGGGCCAGAGAGATGCCAGGCCAACTGTCCCTGACTCCTACTGGTGTCCTGGTGGATGGTCGGCCCCGACGTACCCCTGTTGGCTGTCCTGATCCCTGCAGGGCTTCAGCCTCTCTGCGGTTCAGCACCTATTCTGGGTGGGTGTCGGAAGGGGTGGTCACAATTAGAGGAGTGTGTGTATCTAGGAGAGCAGGCGCCTAGGAGTGTAGGGTTTATCTGGGGATCTGGGGAGGGATGACAGACAGGAAGGGTGTTCCCAGGAAGGAGCTGGCATGTGCAGAGGGAAGGACCTGGTAAAGAAGCTGGTATGACTGGTTTTCGATGAAGCTGGAGGAGTCTTCAGGGCCTCGAGTTCTCAAGCTCCAGGTAAAAGTCTGGCACTGGGGGGCCACTGAGTGTATTCAAGTTGCAGAGTGATGGGGTTCCACTGCAGACGGAGGAGTCCCCTGCTGCCGCTGAGATCTCTCTGAGTTGGAGAAAGAGGCTGGCCCTGGTTCCCTGCAGTATCTTTCCAAGGGGAGTGAGAGCCCAAAGAAGGCAGAGTGGCTAGCACTCCTTCAAGGTGACAGATGACGCGCAGTTGGGCAGGTCATATGCCAAACTTGGGCCAGGCTTTGTGAGTTCACCTTGGTGGAGGCTTGTACTGGGCACTGCAAGGCCCCATTAGCTGACTTCCCCCTTCCCCCACAGGGCTTGCCGGCCCCTCCTTTCGAAGAGCAAGCAGACCGTGGGTGGGGGTGCTGGGAGGGACACACCGCAGGCCCTCCTGTGGACACCTGCTGCCAGTGCCCCAGGCTGCCTGGGAGGAGATGCTGGCCTGGGGGCAGCCAACAGCTTGGCCACAGGATGGCAGCAGAGAACCAATTGTTAATTGCTGCACCCCACCCCCAGAACGGGTGGACAGGGTGCTTAAGGAGGGCTCCAGAGTGGCCCAAAGGCAGGATACAGGTCACAAGACTCCGTGCCTCTGCCCCAGGCGCAGAATGTTTCCTTTCAGCCTTGCCCTGCATGACTATCTTTAGACATGTTGACTGGAGCACAGGAACCAAGCCATGGTTTTTCATGCTTGTTTATTCATTTCCGGGCCTACTCGGGTAACAGAAGGGAGTGCCTTTTACATGACCTCGGGCACTGTATCCTCCCAGCACCGTCACCAGGTGCTCAGCCTCCAGGGGTAGTGGAGTCCAGCACTAGGGATGCGGGAAGCAGGAGAGTCAGGCATCCAGAAGGAGCTGCACTGGGGTGGATGTAGTACAGGGTCTGTGAGACCCCCCCACCAAAAAAAAAAAAATCGACCTGGCACTGCCTGGATTAGGAAGGTTTCCTGGAGAATGTGCCACCTAAGCTGCAAGAAGAAGAAGAAGAAGGGAAAAGGGTGCTCCTGGAAGGAGGCACAAGGAGCCTGGCCTGGGCAGGGAGTGGAGGAGATACAGCTTCCCTGGCCAGGCCAAAGCCTGTTGGGCTGTGGCCTCCTCTCGCTCCTGCTCCCCTTACTCTCCAAAGTCCTGGGGCCCACGATTCACAGGCCCTCAGGCCAGGGCTGCCCTGGGAAGCTTTCCCTGCCTCCAGGGTCCCAGCCCACTTGGCTGAGAATGTCCCCCAGAGCCCCTCTTCCTTGTTAGGCGGGACCAGTGTCGATGCCTGTAGAGAATTTTTTATGAGTGTATTTGAGCCAAACTGGTGACAATTGCTGGGGAAGCAAAATCTGAATGGATTGAAAAAATCCTCTGGTAAATGGCAGTTTTTCAGCTTACTCTGTACATTTAGAATCAAATGAGAAGTTGTAGGGAGGGTTACATGATATTTATTGGTGGTAGATTAAAAAGAAAACAACAGTGGGGAGAATCTCTGGGATTAGTTAAAAAGTAAAACTGAGAGACACACACTTCTTTCACATGGGCAGGTGCAGGCCAGTTAACATGTACAGTACATAGAGGTGCTATTTGAGGAACAAAGTAACAATGAGGGGTTCCATGGTCTCATGCTGGGTACTGCGGTTGTGCCCAGAGGAGTCTTAGAGACACAAAGACAGTAGACCAGATGAGTTAAGATTGACCTTTGTCAAGGAAGCTACAGGCCTAGGTTGTGACTACCCACCATGACCCACTTCTTATTCCAAATTTTTGTGGTCAGACCAAACTGGGTCTCTGAGTTTGCAGGGCCTGCCACGCTGGCCTCTCCTGAGCTTGTCGGGTTTAGCATGTGGCCCCTTTTTCACCCATGCCGGTTACCAAGGGGAAGCCGCTGAGGTCCCAGTGAGAGACAGCAAGGGCAGGCGTGGGTTGCCTCGCCTACCCCGCCCCCGCCCCCCACCCCCCAGCCTGGGGAGAGGGCTCTGGGCCCCCACCTTGTCCGAGCTACATCCTCCTTTCAAAGGGAGAGACCTGAGGCCCAGGAAGGCCTGCAGGGCAGGTTAGAGGTGCCCGAGCTTCCCCGCGTATCAGGGGGCGCCGCAGCAGAGCTGGGGAGGCAGGCAGGCCTTATGCGTTCTTGTCCCCATCCCACAGCTTCTGCACATGATGGGGGGACCCGAACGAGTGCTGGGCCTCCCCACAAGCTCTCCTCTGACTCCACAGTTCAGAGAAAACCCCTGCTGGCCCACCTTACGGCCCCTCCCATCCAAAGGTGGTCACGGCGCCACACACCTTACTCAGGCGCCATCCTATTGCCGACAGTCCAGGGCAAGCCCACGGGAGGATGGCCCCTGCCCACGGAGGGCAGTGTCACTCCTGGGGTGCACTCACCTCTCCCCTCCGGTCCCGCATACGTTCCTGTTCTCTTCCCCACACAGTGGGTTCCCCAGGTCCTCCCCGGGAACCAGCATTGAGGGTGCTGCTGGAAAAAGGCACGGAGAGAAAAAGTGGGCTAGGTCGTCCTCGAAACCCGCCCCCCCCCCCCCCCCGACCCCCGCCCCTGGCACCGGGGCGGCTCTGCCCCCTCCTCACCTCAGCCCAGTGCGGGGGCGGGCCTGGACTGGACGGTTCAGGCCTACTTACTTCTCTCCAGGCCACTCCAGGCGCACTCAGTCCCAGGCCACTGAGAGAAAGACGCGCAAGGAGGAGCGGGACATCCCAGGCTTGGGAGAGCCTGGAGGGCCAGCCCGGCCCGGCCCAGCCTGGCCCAGCCCAGCCTAGGACGGGCTCCTCCCGCCGCCCCGCCCCCAACCTTGGCCCCGCCCGCCCTCGCCGCCGGCGACCCGCCGACTTTGCTCTCAGCGACGGCCAGGAGCGGCGGCTAGGGCAGCAAGCAGGTGAGTCGGCCTCTCCAGCTCCAGCCCCCTGTGTGCGCCCTTCTGTGCCAGGCGCTCGACCTGAGGGCAGGGGAGGAGAGGGGAGCGTCACAGGAGCCCCAGGCAGGGGTCCGCTGCCCAGGGCTCTCAGGACTCGCGCGGGACGCTGGTCCCAGCCCTCGAGTCTGCTCCCAGCCGGGCCTTTGGCCTGTGGGAGTGCCCTTGGGGCCCCCGTGGGCCTCGATGGAGCTCCTCCCGCAGCCCCTGCGGCCCTCCCTGCTGCTGCTGCTGCTGCTGCTGCTGCCGCCGCGGGGGGTGCCCACGGCTGGCAGGTCCTGGCAGTGCCCGCGCATCCCCTACGCCGCCTCCCGCGACTTTGACATGGAGTACGTGGTGCCCAGCTTCTCGCCGGGCGGGCCGGTACAGGCCCTGGCGACCTTTGAGGGCGGCGAGGATGGAAGTGCCGTGTTCGTAGCCACGCGCAATCGCCTGTACATGCTTGGGCCAGACTTGCAATTCCTCGAGAGCCTGGTCACAGGCCCCGCTGGGGACCCCGGCTGCCAGACATGTGCGGCCTGTGGCCCGGGCCCCCACGGCCCGCCAGGTGACACAGACGCCAAGGTGCTGGTGCTGGACCCGGGACTGCCGGCCCTGATCAGCTGCGGCTCCAGTCTGCGCGGCCGCTGCTTCCTACATGAGCTCGAGCCTGGCGGATCCTCCCCGCGCCTGGCACCGCCATCCTGTCTCTTCTCTGCCCACCACAACCGGCCCGAAGACTGCCCCGACTGTGTGGCCAGCCCTCTGGGCACCCTCGTGACCGTGGTTGAGCAGGGCCGCGCCGCGTACCTCTATGTGGCGTCTTCGCTGGACGCGGAGGTAGCCGCGAGCTTCAGCCCACGCTCAGTGTCTATCCGGCGCCTCAAGGCCGACGCATCAGGATTCGCACCGGCCTTCAAGGCACTGTCGGTGCTGCCCGCGCACCTCGCGTCCTACCGCATCGAATACGTGTACAGCTTCCACGCGGGGGACTTCGTCTACTTTCTGACTGTGCAGCCAGCCAGCCTGGCTGCCGCCCCTGGCGCCTTACACACGCGCGTGGCCCGGCTCAGTGCGATTGACACTGATGTGGGCAACTACCGCGAGCTGGTCCTCGACTGCCATTTCGAACCCAAGCGTCGGCGACGCGGGGCGTCGGTGGTCGGGCAGCCATACCCGGTGCTGCGGGCAGCCCACACCGCTCCCGTAGGCAGCCAGCTGGCCGCCGAGCTGAGCATAGCGGAGGGCGAGGAAGTGCTCTTCGGGGTCTTTGGGGCCAGCAGAGACAGTAGCCTCGGTGGGGGCCCCAACTCGGTCGTCTGTGCCTTCCCCATCGATCTGATGGACAAGCTCATAGAGGAGGGCGAGGAGCGCTGCTGTAAGCCACCCGCCCGCCCGGGCCTCCGGAGAAACCTCGACTTCTTCCAGGCCCCCAGTTTGTGCCCCAACCCGGTAAGTGGAACAAGCCCCTCTCATCTGTGAGTGGTGGCTGAGGCCAGGCTGCTTTCCTTCCACCCCTGAGAGCACCGGGGAGCCTGGAGGGCCAGAGAGGGGTTTTCTCTGCCACCCACTCCTGTCGGGCTGCAGTGGTGTGAGGGAGTCGGCCAAACAAAGGCCCCGCAGCCAGGCGAGCCCCCCAGCCAGGCGAGCCCCCCAGCCAGGCGAGCCCCTTGCGGCTGCCCCGTTTTGCTCTCACCCTCTCACCTATCTTGGTCTCTGATTTTTTAGGCAGTTTCCCTGGTTATGTGAGAACTGGGTTGCATCATAACTGTCGCTCTGCCGGGAGCCCTGCCAAGCTCTGGGTGAACGATGGGCATCCCCCCTGTCTGCCCACTGCACGTCCCCTCTGGGACAGACACGGAAAGCAGCCTCCCCACACCCTCAGAGGCTCACGGACCCACCCAGGCTCACAGCTGCTCACCAGCACAGTTCCTTTTCTTTTTCAAATTTAATCTTTATTGTATTCCCCCTCCCCATTACCATTTAATCCCCTTCTACCCACTTCCCCATAACGCAGTTTCACTTTCTCTGTGGGAGCACTTGTTTTGTTCTGCTGTCCAAGGAGGATGGGGCAGGAGGGGTGGAGAATGCCCCCACCCCTGTTCCAGGGAGCTTCCTGGGCCAGGGAGGTGTGGGGCTTGCCAGGGAGTTTGCATGGCTTGGGTTTTTTGGACCTACTCATCCCTGATTGATCGTTCTCCATAGGGTGATTGTGGGAGGCCCCAGGACATGGTGGGAAGGTGGCTTGGTTCTCGTAGATTCCAGGAGGCTCAACCCTGGTCTTGTGCAAACAACTGTAAACATCTAGGAATGAGTAAAGCCTGGTTGGAACTGATTCACCGCCACACAGGAGTCCCAGGCATTTTTCCATTCTCGTTGGGGCCCTGCCCAAGTCTCCCTTCTCACCCTGGGCAGGAGGTCTCCCAACCCATGCTGAATCGGGGGCTCCTTCCCGCAGACCCTGAGACCCCGGTTCTCCCAGGCCATGGTGTCAGGGAGTTGGAGCAGAGACAAACAGGGCATTCCTTAAAATGCTGAGGACAAAACCAAAACTGATTTCTTGAAGCCACCGAAGCAGTCTCACCTTAGATCACGGGAAATTAAACCAGGAAAATGGGGTGAATGGCATGGGACAAGTGGTCTCTCAGCGAGCTGACCCACAGTCACTGCTTGCAGTCTGTGGCTGCCCTGTGGCCGTGGCCCTGCCATGACATTCGCCATCAGTTCCTTCCCAGCTCCTGTTGATGGCTCAGAGGTGGGAGAAGTTTGACGCATGAGGGTGGGGGAGTCTTCCGCCTCCCTCCCTCAGCTGATGTCCTCTTGGTTGAGCAGGCCCTAGGGCTGGGGCTCCCTTGTCTGGGCCTGGCAGCCCTGCCTGCCCTCTTCTTCTCCCCCCTGGGGCATCAGGACCTCTCCCCAACTTGGCTAGCGGTCAGTGGGTCAGAAGACACCTAGCAAGACTTGGTAGTGCCAGGCCCTGCCCACAGGTTGGGTCAGCCCCTGGGATGTACGTGAGCCAGCTCGTACTGTTTGTCCAGTGACCAGCCATGTGCTCTCCAGGGCAACATCCGCTGAGCGCTCCTTGGGGCTGGGCTCAGGAAGCCTGAGAGGCGCGGAGCTGCCGCCTGGCCCTCCGTGGGTCCTGGTAGGGTTTGAGTCTGAGGCAGTCGCTCTCCTCTGGGGGGCATCGCACACTAAAGTGTTCAGGAGCTGTGGGCCCCTCGACAGGCCTGGGGAGCCAGAGCTAAGACTCTGGAACCCAGGGCAGCAGGCAAGGGCGTGACTCCAATGGGAGTAGGGCCTCTCTTCCGCCCCTCAGCCCCACCTGTTCCTGAGTCATGCTGAAAACACCTGGCTGGCTTCCGGCTAGGAATAGGCCTCTTTCCTTCCTCAAGTGAGGGCAGAGTCTCAGGCCCTGCCTACCCAGGCTGCAGACCCAGAGTGAGTGGAGTTTCTGGGCCCAGCCCTGCACCTGCTCCTGTCCCCAGCGCTCCTGATCGGTGCTCAGGACTGATGGCTGGGTTACGCATGCTTGGTCCCACGCGGGCCTTGAGGATTGCCCCAGAGCTGGCGAGGGAGGGTCTTAAGCACCTAGGACTGCTGAGCCCGGCCAGCACTTTGCACCCATCTCTATCCAATACCTTGCATTCACGCCCTGGCTTCCTGATTTCCAGAAGCTTCTATCGCCCTGCCCTGGAGCACTGAGTGCAGCCCCCCAAACACGTCCTCCCCCCGCCATTAAGAGCAGGGGAGAGGTTAGCATCTCCTGGCCCCTGGGGCCCAGCTTGGCAAACAGACCTTCAGACCTTGGTTTATCCCTTTTGTACCTTTAGGAGGCACAGGTAGCCAATGGGGGTGCAGGAAGACCTCTGAGTCTCAGGGAGAAGGACCCTGTTACCAACCCTGTGCTGACAAATTAACCTCAGAGTTCAGGCCCCTTAAGATGGTGGAGAAACCGAAGCCCTAAGAGGGGACAGCATTTGCTGAAGTGCAGGGCAGAACCAGCAGGGAGCAGGAGAGGACTCTAGTCAGGAGCTCAGACTATCCAACCTGGCTCCTCTCCCTGAGTGAGAGGCTTCACAGCCTTTGACAAGTGACCGAACCTCTCTGAGCCTGTTTCCTTATCTGCCAAATGGGGCTGGTGAGTGGCTGTGAGGACAGACTGGGGCTGGGTCTGTAAGACTCAGTACCTCATTATCGGAACGGATGTGGTGGGGCAGGGCAAGGCGGAGGGGAGGCTGGCCTTCCAGCCCGGCCCGCTCTGGCCGTGCTCTCCCTGAGAGCCCCACCGCGGGGCGGGGTGGGGATGCCGGCACAGGCAGGCCGGGGCGGGGGGTGGGGGGGAGTTTGCCCTGCTGTGGTCGCTGACAGAGGCCCCAGGGGGTCACTGTGTGGGGTGAGCCCTGACTCCTTCCCTGATTTTTCCCCAGCCTGGCCTGGTGTCTCTCAGCCCCAACACCAGCTGCTACCACTTCCCTCTGCTGGTCAGCAGCAGCCTCTTACGTGTGGACCTGTTCAACGGGCTGTTAGGGCCAGTGCAGGTCACCGCACTGCACGTGACGCGCCTTGACAATGTCACAGTGGCCCACATGGGCACAACTGACGGGCGCATCCTTCAGGTAGGTCCCTCATCTCCACAGCCCTTTGTCCCTGGTCCCCGCCCCCTTCCCCGTTTTGCTCACAGCTGACCTGTCCCAGGTGGAGCTGGCCAGGTCTCTCAACTACCTGCTGTATGTGTCCAACTTCTCATTGGGCAACAGTAAGCAGCCTGTGCAACGAGATGTCAGTCGTCTTGGAAACCACCTGTTCTTTGCTTCTGGGGACAAGGTAAGAATGGCAGGGGCATGGCCTAGGGCCAGGGCTGTGGGGGCACAGCCTCCCTGCCAGTACAGGGAGGCATGGACACACAGGTTACCACCCTGATTTAGAATGGGCCCAGGGGTCGAAGGGGCAACCCCCTCCAGACACCCCTGAGCCACCTTTCTGCCATTCCAAGGTCTTCCAGGTACCCGTCCGCGGCCCCGGCTGCCGCCACTTCCTCACCTGTGGGCGTTGTCTGCGGGCGCAGCGATTCATGGGCTGTGGCTGGTGTGGGGGCATCTGTGGCCGGCAGAAGGAGTGTCCTGGCTCCTGGCAACAGGACCATTGCCCCCCTGAGCTTGCTGAGGTATGGCTTGCCTGGCCGGGCACAGGTGAGGGTGACACAAGCTGGGCCCAGGGTGGGGACCAGCAGGTCTTGACCATGGTCTTCCTTAGGCCTGCGATGGCCTCAGGAAAGGCATCCTTGGCAGAGGAGATGGCCCAGGCAAAGCTTTGGAGGCCGAAAAGTGCTCAAGTGGGGACTAGCAAGGGACTTAGGATGAATGGAGTGTGGGGCAGGCCAGGGGCGCAGCAGAGAAGTTTGGGGGAAGCACGCAGGGCTGAGAGTCCTGGCCCACAAAGGCTGTCTGCTCCCCCTCCAGTTCTATCCCCACAGTGGGCCCCTGAGGGGCAGCACGAGGCTGACCTTGTGTGGCTCCAACTTCTATCTGCACCCTGCTGGGCTGGTGCCTGAGGGCACCCATCAGGTCACCGTTGGTCAAAGTCCCTGCCGACTGCTGCCCAAGGACAGCTCAAACTTGAGGTACAACTATTCCCTGCCCTTCCTACCCGTGGTGGGGCAACCAACCAGTTCCTTCCCCGTGAGACTCTGTCCTCTGCTTACTGGGGGCAAGGAGGGGTGAAGCCAGCTGCAGCGGCTCTGGCTGCCTGGCGTGCCCGATGCACCTCTCTGTCCCTTCTGGAGCCTGCGTATGCCGTACCCGTCTCTTGAGTCATGGATCCAGCACAGCTAGTCCCTACCCTGCCAGATCCTGCCTGCCCTGGAGGGAGGCATGGGTGGAGAGAGGCCCCCCCTCAGCCCCAGAAGGGACGTGTGATTTGTGGTGGGCATGCAACCAGGCCTGTGTGACCCCTGGCTGACCTTGAGTTCCCGATGCTCTAGCCCGAAGTCCCAGAAGGGGTTTATAGAAGAGCTGGAGTGTGAGCTGGAGCCCTTGGATGCACAGGCAGCCGGGCCTGCCAACATTAGCCTCACTGTGACCAACATGCCACCGGGCAAGCACTTCCGCGTAGACGGCACCTCCACGCTGCAAGGCTTCTCTTTCATGGTGAGGCCACCTCGCCTCGTCTGTGCCCTTGCCAGCTGGGTGATAGGGGGAGGGGAGGGCTTGAAGTGGAGGGTCTCCTGCACCAAGCTAAGCCACCTCCATGCCCTCTTAGGAGCCAGTGCTAGAAGAAGTGCAACCCCTCTTTGGCCCACGGGCAGGGGGCACCCGCCTCACCCTTAAGGGCCGGGGCCTGTCCATAGGCACCAGCCGGACGGTGTTGGTCAACGGGACTGAGTGTCTTCTGGAATGGTAAGCGCTGGCAGGCAAGGGGATGGCAGGTCACAGGGACACACCTAGGGGAAAACTTACCAGGTAGAACCTGGATCGCTGTGAGAGCAGTGGGAGGGCTCAGTCGCATGGTCAGGTCCAAGAAGAGGGGTCTGTTGCCCCCTCCAGTCCAGAGGTGGTTCGGGAACAGCAAGGGAGACCATCATAGTCCATTGCCTTCCTCTAGCCAAGGCTGTTGGGAATCTGTTCCCTCCCTGCCTTCCTGGGGGTCTTACTGGGACCAGCTTGCCTTTAGACAGACCCGCGGAGTCTGGGCAGCTGGGGGGATGACCAACAGAGGAACTGGGAGGGATCGGCAGGCCCCCAGAGGAAGTGGGCCAAAGCGTCACCTGGATGGTGACCCTGAGCCCAGTCCCTCTGTTCTGCAGGGTCAGCGAGACGCAGCTTTTATGTACCACGCCTCCCAGTGCTGCTTTGGCCAGAGTTCCCATCCACCTGCAGGTGGGGGGCGCCGCGGTGCCTGGCTCCTGGACCTTCGACTACCGGGAAGACCCCATTGTGCTGGGTGTCAGCCCCAACTGTGGCTACACGTAAGTGCAACCTCTTTTACCACCCTGGCCGCCTAGGAATGAGGGAGCCACCCTCAGACAGCGCCCCAAGCCCACCAGCCCGCTCTCCTCCACAGCGGCTCCCGCGTCACCATCCGTGGCCAGCACCTGACTTCAGTGTGGCACCTAGTGCTGTCGTTCCATGATGGGCTTAAGGCAGTGGAGAGCAGGGTGAGTGGGCCCTGGCAGATGCCAGGTGGGCACTGGCCAGGAGGGAGGAAGGCCGGACCAGCCCCCTGAGTTCCTGCCCCACCCCAAGCTGGGCGGAGGAGACGGGGCGGGGGGGAGGGGAGGCACCTGGCTAACCACTCTCGATGGGCCCCAGCAGTGTGAGGGGCAGCTGCCGGAGAAGCATCGGTGCCGCCTGCCCGAATACGTGGTCCAAGGCCCCCAGGGGTGGGTGACAGGGAACCTGAGTGCCTGGGGGGATGGAGCTGCTGGCTTCACACTGCCTGGCTTTCGCTTCCTGCCCCCACCCCATCCACCCAGCACCAACCTGGCCCCACTGAAGCCTGAGGAGCAGGCTGTTAAGTTCGAGGTAAGTGTGGGGATGGAGGGCGGGCACCGCGGAGGGTTGGGGCTGAAGCCTGCCCAGGGCAGATGGGGGGCACTGGCTAGTCCTCATGACCATCTCTGCAGTACATTGGGCTAGGAGCTGTGGCGGATTGTGTGGATGTGAACGTGACCGTGGGCGGCAAGAGCTGCCAGCATGAGCTCCGAGGGGACGTGGTCATTTGTCCCCTGTCCCGCTCCCTGCAACTGGGCAAGGACGGCACCCCACTGCAGGTAGGCAGCTTGGCTGGCTCTTCACAGGAGATGTGGGTGGGGGTCTACAGGCTGGGCCTGAGCTGCCACGTGCCCCCAGGTCTGCGTGGATGGCGAATGTCACATCCTGGGCAGAGTGGTGCGGCCGGGCTCGGAGGGTGTCCCACAGAGAACGGTCCTTGGTGTCCTGCTGGCCCTGGTCCTGCTTGTGGTTGTGTTGGCCACTGCGCTTGTCTTCAACTACCGGCAGAGGAAGCAGCTAGGTGAGCTCCCCGCGCCCATACTGACTTGGCCTCTACCCCCAAACAATGGCATCTCCAAGTCCCTATATCCTCTCTCTGCCCAGGCCTTGGGGATCTGCCCACGCCTCCTGGGTAGGGGGCGGCCTCCAAGGGCTTGGAGAGGCTGTCTACAGGGGGCCTTCTTCCCTCAGTCCTCTCTTCAAACCTGCATGACCCGGCATCCTTGGACCAAACCACCAGAGCCACGCCTCTGCCTCTGCTCCAGTCTGGCTCCTGTTGCAGATACGGTCCTGGTGAGACGGTGGAGGCGCTCGAAGCTGGGGCCACATCCTCTGCTCCACAAGCCGCTCACTCTCTTTCCTCCACAGCAGCTCCTGCCCTGGGGCATCTGGATTCCACCACTCCAGTGCACAGAGAGTCCTTCTCAGACAGCGGGGATGGGTCCCATGTCCCACTGCTTCGGACAAAGTCCATCCAGCTTGGGGACCTGGACTCTGCACTCCTGGCCGAGGTCAAGGATGTGCTGATTCCCCATGAGCGGGTGGTCACCCACAGTGACCGAGTCATTGGCAAAGGTGCGGGGGCCAGGCCAGGTGGGGCCGGTGCAGAGGTGGAGTCCTGAGGTGACACGGGCTCACAAGGCAGTTAGGCAGGACTGCCACCGACCCTCCTGCTCTAACCCTCTCACCAACTGTCTGACCTCGGGCATACCCAGGGCCCTCTCCGAGCCTCCAGCTGCTCGTCTGTGAAGCGGGAGTTTGTTCTGTGTCCCAGGGGCTCGGGTGCAGAGTGGGGGCACCTGGGAGGGCTGCAGCCTTTGCCGTCATGCACCCTCTGCGTGTTTTTAATGTCAGATCGGCCATGGGTGCGCTGGGGTATGTCAAAGAGAGGGTATGGTCCCAGCACTGGGCGCCGGGGCCCTCTCACCACCTCCCCTCGCCAGGTCACTTTGGGGTCGTCTACCACGGAGAATACACAGACGAGGCCCAAAATCAAATTCACTGCGCTGTCAAGTCACTGAGTCGTAAGTGGGGCGGAGGGCTGGGCAGGTCCTCGCCCCTGCTCTGTTACCATCTCTCTGAGTGGCCCTGAGCAGGAGACCCTTCTCCTCCGTTTCCCCATCTGACCCTTGTAAAGGGCCTCCCTGCCCTGGGCCTGACTCACGCTGCTCTGCAGGCATCACAGAGGTGCAGGAGGTGGAGGCCTTCCTGCGCGAGGGGCTGCTCATGCGCGGTCTGCACCACCCAAACGTGCTGGCCCTCATCGGGATCGTGCTGCCGCCCGAAGGGCTGCCCAGTGTGCTGCTGCCCTATATGCGCCACGGAGACCTGCTCCAGTTCATCCGCTCACCCCAGCGGGTCAGTGCTCAGCTGGCCCTGGGTCGGGAGGCTTGGGCGGCAGCTGGTGGTGGAGCTGCTCGGCCCTTGCCTACTGACCCACCTGTGTCCCCAGAACCCCACCGTGAAGGACCTCATCAGCTTCGGCCTGCAAGTAGCCCGCGGCATGGAGTACCTGGCGGAGCAGAAGTTTGTGCACAGGGACCTGGCTGCTCGGAACTGCATGTGAGGGGCCGGGGCAGTTGGGGTGAAGCGAGGGGGTGGGCTCCAGCATCTATAGCTGCCCTAAAGGTGCTCAGAGAAGATTCCACGCGCCAGCCCTTGCTGCGCGGCCCCGGGCACGTCCTCCCCTCTCTGGGCCTCAGCTTTCCCGTCTGCCCAGTTAGGCTTATGTGGGACTCCGTGGCCCTGAAACCCCGTGAAGACCTGGAACAGGCTGGCGGGGGGCAGTCCTGAGTGGGATTCCCCTCTCCCAGGCTGGACGAGTCATTCACAGTCAAGGTGGCTGACTTCGGCCTGGCCCGAGGCGTCCTGGACAAGGAATACTACAGTGTTCAACAGCACCGCCACGCTCGCCTCCCTGTCAAATGGATGGCGCTGGAGAGCCTGCAGACCTACAGGTTCACCAGCAAGTCCGATGTGGTGAGACTCCGCCTGCCCCAGCGTCCACGTGGCCTCGGTGTGCCTGGCCTTGCCCCTCTGGCTCCAGATGAGGACCCAAGCCCAGGGACTCTCCAAACCGGGCAGCCCCCACAGCCCGTCCGCCCGCCTCGTGGGCAGGAGGAGGCTGTGAACTCACCGGCTCCTCAACAGTGCAGGCCCTGCCCAGCCCCAACTCTGAACCTGCTCAGGAGGTGGGAGGGGGCACAGGGAAGATGCTTGTGAGGCACTGGGGGAGGGGCTCTGACTGGGGGTGGAGCCTCCATTTCCAGCGAGAGAGCTCTGGGAGGTAGAAGACCTGGGAGTCCCCCTGCCCCCAAACTTGGAGTGACAACTGAGTCTCCTCACCCTTCCCCCGCTGCAGTGGTCATTTGGTGTGCTGCTGTGGGAGCTGCTGACACGGGGGGCCCCACCATACCCTCACGTCGACCCTTTTGACCTCACTCACTTCCTGGGCCAGGGCCGCCGCCTGCCCCAGCCTGAGTATTGCCCCGATTCCCTGTGAGTATGTACAGGGGGTAATGGGGAGCGAGCTGGGCCACAGGGGCAAGGAGGGGTAGGGGACGGGACTCTTGCCTCGCCTTCTGACTGATCCTTTGGTTGACCTGGAAAGGGACCCTCCCTGGGCCTTAGTTTCCTCATCTGTGGACTGGTTTTGGCCCTATTCAGGGCTGGGTGCTGGGAGGATATGATGGTCGCCATGGCAACAGCATTCCCATCTTCAAGTCTGGGTTGAGGCCAGTGCTTTCATTTCCCAGCACTCCTCTCCCCCACCCCTGCCAAGGGGGGCTGTTTTCCATCCTTTCCACTCACCGCATCTCAAGGAAAGCTTCCATTAGCTCCCACACTAGCCCCCCCACATCTCCAGATCGGACTTTTTGTCACGGGATCTAGTCTCAGGTTCCCCATTCTCGGAGGCACGGCGACGGCTGTGCTGTCCTCGCTGCCTGCGAGTGGGTTGGGTGCTGAGGTTCACCCCTTCAAGCAGTGAGTGCCCTGGCTGTGCCCAGGTCTCTGTGGGTAGGACAGAAGAGCCAGGTCACGGGTCCCGCCTTGGGCTGCACTCCAGAGGGGACGAGTAGCCCTGTTGCTCAGCCCTGCCTGCCCCGAGCCTGACTCCCGTGATTCATGACACTCATGCATCTGGTTTGCAGGGAGGGAAGTGAACTTCCCTGCCGCCTGCCTCCGGGCAAGGCTTCTGAAACAGATTCTGAGGTGGAGATTTACGTGCAGGAGTTTATTGGGAAGCAGGACCGGGCGGGCGGGGAAGTTGGGCAGCGATGAAGATGCGACAGAGGCCGCAGCCCATCCCACGGGGACTGCTGGCGATGACGGCCCTTCACAGTTGTAGGAAACTAAGTTCAAGGGGCCCGGTCTTTGTGCCAGATGTTAACCAGTCCCTGGTCACAGCTGTCCCTGAAGGGGGTGTGAGCTGGGAGAGGCAGTTCTTTCCTGCCCAGGGCAGCTCAGCCTGGACCTCAGCCTGGAGCCCAGCGGTCAGCAGTCGGGGGCGGATGGAGGGGGATCTGGGTAGCACACGTCTGTCCCAGGGTAAGTCCCTTCTCCTCCCTGGGCCTCAGTTTCCTCATCGGAGAAGTTGGGATGATTACAGGACCACCTGCAGAGAGTCTGAGAATTATGTGAGGTCATTGTTTGTAGGGCACTTGGAGGATTACTTCAGGCAAGGGCGACATTCCCAAGCTGCAGGGGCAAGTATTAGGGGCCACCAGGCAAACCGGAGAAACTCTGCTCGGGAACGAGGGCACGAGTGGCACTGCCCTCGACGCCCCTATCTCCGAGCTTTTCATCCTCACGTCCCCGGGCCTGGTCGTCTTTCCTAGAAGGTGTGATAATAGCCACGACAGCTCATGGGCTGGGCCCGTCCCAGGCGTCCTGTTAACTTATGCCCCAACGGCCGTGGGATCAGAGGAGGATCCAGAGGCACAGAGAGGTTAAGGAACTTGCCCCAAATCACAGCGCAAGGCACAAGGGTGCCGGAGCCCAAGCCCTTCACCCCTAAGGCACTGCGACCTTTGCCACAGTGGGAAGGCAGGGCTGGAGCAGCAATCACAATGAAGAGAAGAGCTGTCCCTGATCGGGCCATGCTAGGTGTGAGGCCCTGGTACCTGTCTTCATCCCTAAGTGGCCCGCCAGGGGGTTAACAGGGTGGGCAGCCCAGACTCTGGGCACGGCTGTGACCAGCCCCTGGCATTCTCCCCTCCCCTGCAGGTACGCAGTGATGCTGCGCTGCTGGGCGGCGGACCCTGCAGCGCGCCCCACCTTTGGAACGCTGGTGAGAGAAGTCGAGCAGGTGGCGCTGGCTCTGTGTGGGGACCACTATGTGCAGCTGTCCGTGGCCTATGTGAACCTGAGCCTTGACGCCTCCAAGGAGGCAAACGTGCCCCCAGAACAGCCACTGTCCCCGTCTGTGCACAGGAGTCCTGGGCGGCCTCGGCCCCTCTCAGAGCCACCAAGGCCCACGTGACCTCAGCCCCAGGCAGGCCCTGAGGGGCTGGACGTGCATAGCCACTCCTGGGAGTTAGCCTCTGGGCTATGCCATGCCAGGGGGTGGCTCGACTTGCACTCTGCCCGGTCCCTTACCCTTAGCCTTCAGGCTACAGGGGTGGAACAAGGCACGTTGACCCGTCACTCCACAGAGGGAGCCAGTGAGGGTGACCCTCAATGTACTGAGTGCTTACAGAGCTGCTATGTGCCTGGCCTGCTGGGCACAGGGACTCAGCCGTGACCAGCTGCCGGCCCGTGAACCAGTAAATGAACAAATGACTATTTAAGCAAATCGTGGTAAATGCTATGAAAGAAAAAGACCAGTGGCATTGGGGGTGATGGAGATCAGCACTGGATAGAAAGGGGGAAGCACTGGATGGAAAATGCCCCAGAGGTGACCTTTTCACTGAGGCCCTGTCCGGTGGAAGCTATGCCAGAAGCAGAGTTGGGAGAGAGGCCCTGAGGCCGGACAGGTTTCAGGTCAGCAAGAAGGCTCCAGACAACAGGAAGGTAGGCAAGGCCCAGGTGCAGGTTCCAGGGCCCTGGGGACTTCTGACCAGAACCAAGAAGGCTGCTGATGACCGAGGATTGCAGCAGGCTAGGTGGCTCTTCCTGCCGCGCAGCCTGCTTGTCCCCTTCCCCGGGCTCTAGTCCCTCTCCAGGGCTCCCTGCACCACCTGCAGCACCCCCCACCTCCACCCCCCACCCCCCCCACTGCAGCACACTGTCAGGGCAGGGACACTTGCTCCCCCTCCCCCCACCCTGCCAGCATTGTCCCTGCAGCCTTGAGAGCAGTGAGCCAGCAGTAGGGCCTCAGCGCCACACTCTCCAGGCACCTGCTCTGAGGTGCCGACCGCCCAGGCTATTCATGCTCGTCAAGGCTGTGCTACGTGAGCCGCTTTGCGGGCCAGGTGCCACCGGAGAGGGAGAAGAGCCTCCTCCTCGCACTAGCCCTGGCTGCACCCTCGATGCTGAGGGGGCAGCTGGGCCCAGGACCTGCATCATGGCAGTTCCTCTCTCTTGCTCAGGACCCCCATAGTCCTTATCCTGCCAGTTTGGGGGACCCCAGTTTGCCCTAAGGGGAGCACGTTCCCTCTCCTGTGAGTCCCCAACTCTGCCCTGTCCCATGGCACCCTGGTAAGCAGGATGGGGGTCTCCTTGGGACTGGAGCTGCCCAGTGTTCTCCACTGTACGGCTGTCTGCTCAACCCCCCTCAGGCCAGTGGGAGGCCCAGCCGGGGAGCCTAGGGACCCTGAGGACAGGTAGACAAAGCTTAAAGGGGGACTATTCTGCTCAAGTGCCGGAGTCCAAAGACTGGAGGCCCATGAGCAGGAGAGGGGCAGAGCGGCCCATCTGCCTGTCTACCATTGCGCCTGTGCTACCCACTCAGTACAGGCGTAGAAGAGACCCCTTGGCTCCTTGCGGGGGTGCGGGGACAGTAGCGTTGCCCCCGAGGCTAGGAGAGAGCTGAGTGGAATGTCCTGGGGTACCCGCCCCTGCTGTGGTCCCCATCCATGCCAGTTGCAAAGGGCTGTCTCAGTCCCCCTGACTTGCAGTCCTCGTGCCCTGACCTTGGCCTGGGGACGGAGGGGCCGCCCAGAGCACCAAGCCCTGGGTGGGGAGTGAGGGGCAGGCCCCGTGGCTTCTCTGAAGCTGGGCTGAGCCCTCTTCCCACGGAACCTCTGCAGCTTGGGGACCACCGGCTCGTGTGTCCCTAAGAGAGGGACTTGGAGAGGAAGGGGGTCTCTGGCTGGGAGGGGAGCTTGGCAAGGAGAGGGGCTCCCAGAAAAGGGAGGTGGAAGGGAGCTGCAAGGGGCGTCCGGTTTCCTAGGTCGGGATGCTCAGCGAGGGGCCCCAGTGAAGCCAGCGCTCGGCCCCTGGGTCGTGGCACAGCTGTACCTTTTCCCCGCACCCCCCACCGGGGCGGTGCCGCTGTCCTCCAAGTGCCTGCAGTGTCAGGAGCTGGCATTGCTTCAGGGTTTTAAGTTCCTGCCTATGCCACAGGGGAGGTGAGGGGGGAGAGTTAGTTCTAAGCCCCCAGATGGGCTGGGAGACCCTGAGTGACTTCCAGGGCTCGTGAGGCTGGGCCGCCTTTCTGGTGGGCGGTGGTGGCCTGAACAGTCCCTCAGGCATGAAGGGCGCCCCTGCAAGGGCGAGCTGGCTGGCGGCCGTGGTGGGTCCGAGCCTGCCGCGAGGATGGGCTGGCGAGTGCAGAGCTTTCTTCCAGGGCCCTGGGAGTCCGCCGCAAGCTGTGGAGAGCTGCCAGCTCCCCTGCCTCAGGGGTGCTGGGGACAGGCAGGTGCCAGTAAAGGCTGCAGAGGCCAGCATGGGAGCTGGGGCCCAGGGAGCGACCGATGACTCACACTCTCCTGAGCACCCACTGGTGTCGGTGCTTTCTGGCACCTGGAGACGAGCCTGGAGTACGCTGATCTGCGTTGGTGCTGACCATGAGTCTGGTCCGAAGTTCCGCTTATGTCCCGGCCCTTGAGAGAATTTTCCCCGGGGAGCTGCAACCTCCTTGAGGGGGCCATACCGGAGGGCTCCAGATAGAGTCCCACTTTAAGCCCTGGGAGCTTCCTGGCCAACGGCATCATCAGTGACTCCCTCTTCCAGCCCAGTAAGGTCCCAGGTCTGCCCCTGGGAACATTCCATGAACTGAGTCCCCTCCCTCACCTGTAGGGGAGACAGCGGTACTCTCAGATGTTGGGGCCGGGGACGTGGGCGCTGCTGCGAGGGTCTGAGGCTCATGGGGACCCAGGCCGTGGCTCTCAGACAGGTTGCCTCTGCCTGGGGACAAACAGCCCTGGGAATCAATAGCTGAGCCGTGAGCCTTCAGCCACCAGGCCCTGGTGGAAAACACGCTGGGCTGGCGAATTCCCCTCGGTGACACCCTCACGAACGGAAGGTCTCTTCACCCTCAGCCTCTGCTCTGCCCACCTGCGAGTCCAACGAGCCCAGAGGCAGGGCTGCACCAGCCTGGAGGAGGGAGCGGCTGGGTGAGGCCACCCAGCACTCTGCACTGGGCACAGCAGGGCAAACGGGGCCTCAGTCCTTTGGGGTTTGCGCCAGTGGGGGCTTTATCCCAATGAGCACAGATGCCAGGAGAGCCAGGGCAGCTGCCACATTCACCTCTGGCTCTGATGGCCCCCTGGGTGGGTTCTTATGTCTGAGGATGGTGACCTGGAGCATGGTCTTCAGACTTGGCCCTCTCTTGGGAGGAGTCCTTGGCCCAAAGGCAAGCAGGCAGCAGGTGTCCGGCGAGTGACACAGCCTGCCTGACCCAGCTCAGTCCAGAGGTGTGCCACCTGAATCCCAGGCAACCCCTACTGACACCCTCGGACACTCTCAGAAATGACTGTTTCTCCTGAACTCCCGTCCCTGTCAGTTTATCCCAGAAAGAAACTCACGACCCCAGCCTCTATATGGAACAGGGGCTCCACTCCTGGCTTCCCCATGGCCTCTGCGTCTTGCTCTCTATTCTTTCAACGCCCTGAGCATCCTCTGTCCCTGGCCCCCAGATGTTCACCCCAGGCCTAGCAGGGACTGTCGGGCTGCCCTGGAGAGGGAGGCAGCAAGAGCTATCCCCTCACTTGGCAGGATGAGGAGCCTAGGGCCAGCTCCCGGCCTTTTATGGCTACCCAAGCCCCCTCCCCCACCCACCTGGTAGCCCTGAACTTGGAAGGGAAGCAGAGGCACTAAAGGGCCCGGCAGCCCGCCCTTTGCTGGGAAAATGGCAAGAGGTCTTCACACTGGGCTGTCACCTGTCACACCGTTGCTCTATAGGAGCTCAGGGGTCAGGCTTGAGCTCAGGAGGTGGGAGCTGAGGGAAGTGCTGAATCTCTAGGGCTCAGCATGGGCAGTGGCAGAGGGGGCCCAAGGGGCTCCCGGTACCATGACGTCCTCCCCTCCTCTCCTTCCTGCTGGCTTTCACGTTGGTTGAGCCGCGCGCACACTTGCACACTTGTGATCAGCCCTGGACGGGGCACTTGGGATCTGGGAATGCACCAGGGAGGCAGGGGACAGAAAGCAGCTGGTGGCTGAGATCACGGAATTCAGTCGGCTGCGAAGCCAGCGCCTTCTCCCATGCCACAGGCACACCTGTGCGGCCTGGACTGTGAACCCCTGGAGTCAGCTCCACCCCTGGCCTCTGGGGTGGTGACAGTGTCAGCCAGGCATGAGCCCCGCAGACATGATGCCCCAAGCTGGGGATCCCCCTCTTCAAAGGAGAAAAGGAGTTCTTTGGGCAGCCCCAGTCACCCTGCCCACGTGGGCTCCTGCCTTGGGCCCGGGTCCCTCGGGACCCTGGGGGAGGGCGGCTCTGCTCACATGCCCTCTGAGGGTAGGGTCGGAGATCTCTTCTCAGCAGTCACGACGCCACGTGCGCTTCCGGCAGCACTGGCTTTGCCCGCACCTCTGCTTCCTGCTGGACGGGGGAAGGCTCCCCGGGAGGGTGAGGAGCCCACCCCAGCCCCTACGGCGGCTGCAGCAGCAGTCCGGTGGCTGTGCTGCGGCCCTCCCCGCGGGCTGGTGCGGCTGGCCGTCTTTCACGCAGAGTTACGTAAGCCTGAGTCAATTGGAGCTCAGAGCGGTTCATTGTGGGCTATTTTTAAGCTGTAACACATCACAGCAGAGGGGTCACTGCACCGAGGCTTGCAGGGAAGATTTTTTAAACATCTGTTATTTAAATTTCTCTATGCCTTAGAGCTTAAAAGCCGCATCCTCCTGGAACTCTCATGTTCCGCCTTCCACAGCCCAGATTAGGAGTGGATTATCGCCCCTCACCCCGCTTTAGGTCCCCCGAGGACTGGGGTTCTCTGCACCCTGGCCGTCTTCCTTCAGGGTCAGGCGGGGGCCCGGGAGGAGGAGGCCGCGCCAGTTCCTTTGACACGGAATGGGGGCACCCTGGCCAGGTGACCTCAGGGGAGCAGGGGATTAGGGCTCACAGGTCACTTGGGTAGCTCCAGGGAGAGTCAGAAGAGGGAAACACAGCCAGAGCTCTGGGTGTGGAGCTGAGATCCCAACAGCGCTTCCTCCCCCCTCGGGGCTTCAGTTCCCCACCAGCACCCGGGGAGGGTTGGCGCAAATGACCCTTCTGGGTCTTTTCAGGAGCCGGCCTTTGTTTGAACTGCGTGTTTGAGTGCCTCCCACCCACATCTAAATGCCACCCATCAGCAGTCTCTGGTGCCTGAGCCCTTGGGTAGTAGACAGGGGCCTGCCGCTGGGGAACAGGCCTGCTGTACGCTGTATTAGCAGGTGGCTGGCTGCCCTGGGAGCCTCTTCAGGCTCCTTGCATCTGTTTTTTTTCTTTTTCTTTTTTTTTAAAGATTTTATTTATTTTTCTTCAGAGAGAGGGGAAGGGAGGGAAAAAGAGAGGGAGAGCTATGTGGATGATTTGTCCTTCATGTGCCCCCAACTGGGGACCTGCCTGCAACCCAGGCGTGTGCCCTGCCTGGGAATCGAACTGGTGACCTTTCAGTTTGCAGGCCAGCATTCAAACCACTGGGCCACACGAGCCAGGACTCCCAGCCTGATCAGGTGTCCCAGCCTGATCCACAAGAAAGAAGTGTCCTCCAGAGTGACCAACTCTCCCCATCTCCGGAAGTCTCACCCTCTCCACAGAGGCTGCGGCCCTCCCTCCAAACCTGATAGGTGGGAGTCAGGCGAGGTATGAGAGGAGGCAATGCCGGGACCTGCCCTCACAGAGGAGGCTCTGTATGGAGCTCCTTCCAGTTCCTTCTTCGCCCTCCCATCCCAGATAGCCCTCAGCCTGGGGAATGGGCTCAGCTTGGGGGAGGGGCTCTCAGGTTGCCATGGCAACATGTTGGCCCTCCTCACTTTCTAGAATCAGAAATAGAATTCGATGTCCTTCTTCCTGGTGAGAGACTATTTAGAAACGTGGCGGGGAGGTACAGGGGGCAATGTTCCTAGTTGATTCCTGGGAGCTGGGCAAAAGGGCCCCTGCCTGGGAGCCTCTCTAGCTGCCTTGCTGTCCACCCACCCCCCACAGGCACGCAATGCAACGGGCCTTGGCCGGCCAAGAATTCTGAGCACAAAGGACTCAGCCTGGTCCCTCAGGCTGTGCAGCTGGCCCCTTATCAGCACTGCCAGGTTCATGGCACCCACAGGGAAAATGCCCCCTCCCAGGCCTGGGCCACCTGCTAAGCCACTGGGAGGAGGAGCAGTCACAGGGGACACTGGCTTGGGTGCGGCTGCAGCTCTCGGAGGAGAGGCTTCCTCCCCACAGGGTCAGTGCCCGCCTGGCCCCGGGCATGGCACCAGCAGTAGCGTTGTGCACCCGGAAGAAGTGTGGGTCCAGAGCCTGGTGGCCTGGCTTCGGGTTCTGGCTTTATTGCTCACTGGCTGAGACCTCTGTGAACTCTCTCTCCTCTCTGTGCCTTGATTTCCTCATTCGTAAAATAAGGACGACAGTGCCAGGCTCATTGAATTGCCGGGGGGCTGGGATCCACGTGCTCGACACTGCCTGGCACAGGGGAAGACCTCAGTTCATAACGGTCATTGTTCCTACGGCTTGAGGAGCGCTTTCTTCCCAGGTGGGAAGCAATTTCTCTCTCCAGGCTGCCTGCTTCGGCCTTCCTTCGTGGCTCTGCTCCCTCCCCTGGGACACCTCAGGCCAGTTTAGGGGCTCCCAGCACCTCCCTCTATGCATCTCCAGTCCTCTCAGGTACAGCCCAGCTCAAGGGCTGCACAGGATCTAGCATCTCTATTGTGTAGGGAAAAAAAACAACTACCCCAAAAGCCGTTTTCTTGGTTCCAGAGATTAACGACGTCAATAGTGTTCAGCAAACGTGTGTGTGTAACGTGTATTCACTCAAGTGCAGGCCACAGACCCTTGGGCTCTGCTACCTTCCTGGGCCATAGTTTGTGGTGAGCAGCACTGTCCAGAGACACCTGTCCCCATTCGTAACTGAAGGTAACATCTGGGGAAAGGGGCAGGGGCCCAGGGGGCCTGAAACCTGGCTGAGTCAGGCTCTGCCCAGCGCTGAGTTGGAAGGTGCAGACGCAGCACAGCGCTAGCCTTGGCCCCTGGTCACATCGCTTCACACCCCACGGCCAACTGTAAGCACTATTTTTAACCTCTGTGAAAACACACAGCTTCAGAGGACAAGCCTACAGCTGCATTCTCCACAAACCTGTTTCCTGGGCAGAAAGACTGAGGCCTGAAAGGACCTGGCCCTGGAGGATGGAGGGAGGAGGCCCAGAGCTTATAGCCGGGGGATACGGAGCAGGACCTGCCTGGCCCAGCGCCAGGTCGGACCCTCTAGGCCCAAGCTTCTGGCCGTGAGCGGTGCCCCAGGCGGCTGCCTAGGTCTGTCCCCTCTGGTTGCAAGGCGCATCTGGGCCTAGGCTGGTGGTCTAGGCAGGCCCCACCCCTCTCTGTCCCTCCGTTTGCCCATCTTAAAAATGGAGAGCAAAACTGCCCACCTGGTCTAATAGCTTATGCTTCCGAGGAGCCCTGCTATGTCCAGTCCTTTGTTTGACTGGTCCTCACTGTACACAAAGCTGTGCCTACTGTGTGTCTGGTCCTGCACCCACCGTACACCACTGTGTACCAGCCCTGCGCGCACTGTGGACAGCACTGTAACCACTATGTCCCTCTGTGGCCCAACTTGTAATTGCTACTTGGCTGGCCCAGTGTTCTACCCCCGTGCTGGCTGCAATGTGACGAGAGCCAGAACCTTCTGACCTGAGAATTCTGAGCCGAGGCCCCGCCCTCACCCGTGTGGCCCCATCCCCACCGCTGTGGGATGCCGGTCCTAGGTCTCGAGGACATGTGGCTCTGGGGAGGGGACTCTGAGAGGCACAGGCAGAGGAGAACCATCTGGAGCAGAAAGATTGCCAAGGAGCTGCTGTCCCCGGAGCGGGAGCTGAAGAACCTGGGGGAAGGGCTCTCGGGCCTGAGCCTGTGCCCCTCAGCCTCCTCTACCTCCCAGGATGGTGGTGAAGGGGCTTTGACCCCACGAAGGGCCTCGTGTCACATACTTGGAACTACATCCCTGGGTCAGGGCCTCGTCTTGAGTTGCCACTTGGGAAATGAGAAGGAGCCCATCTGGCATCCGAGGTAGACTGGGCCCCCGGGCCTTCCTCAGCACCTCCGCCTTGGTCTCGTGGCCGCACACTGCCTACCGTCCCCGCTCCCAGGGCACTGCCCTCACGTCAGGGCTGGCCTGGGCAGAGTAGTCCCCTGGCCAGTAAGGGGACAGGAGGCCGGCTTAGGATTGGTGGCTCTGTTAGGCCAGCCAGGCATTTTTGTCTCTCAAGGCTCCCTGGGTGGAGCCCCTGGTTTCCCACATGCTGTCACCCCCACCCAGGTCACTGGGGGCTGTGATGTGTGCGGTTGTCATGGCAACGCAGTGGGGGCAGGGCGCCTAGGGCATGGAGCAGGACTATGGAAGTCACCAAGAAGGTGGGGGACCCTGACCCCTTGGGCCCCCAGGGCCGCCCCTCCTCAGTCAGTAGCCAGCAGCTGGGGGGTGGCCTCCAAGGGTCCCGGGGACCATGGACAAACTCGGGGTCCATGTACCTTCGCCAGGGGTTCTCATTATCCACCGAGGTCATCACTGAGGGGGTCTGCGGCCAAGCCTCCGAGGCCTGTGTCCCTGAGCCCATTTGCCAGCTACTCCAGGGCCTGGCTGAAGTTAGTGCCCAGGGCGGCTGCGAGCAGGCCTCCCAGGAAGCCTTGGGATTCTCCTCCGCCAGCCCGTTTCCAAGCCCTGTCACGCATCTCCTCATGGAGAACGGGACCCTGGCCCTACCCCTGAGCACAGGCACTGACAGCACCAGCGACACGGTCCAGCATGGATTCGGCTGCTCCTGGCTTCAGGAGCAGGGTGCGGGGCGGGGCAAGGCTCCAGCTAAGGTCCTCGTGGGCTGGGGCAAAGGCCCCTGCAGCACTGGCCAGCTAGCTCCCTTGGACATTAGGATGAGCCCGTGGCTTCCCTGTACCCTCCCAGGGGAGGACAGCTCAGCTACAGCCCAAGGTCCCCTTCTGACTGCAGCCCAAGATCAGGGCCAGGGCAAGGGCCTGTGTCCGGCTCAAGCTCCTCCAACTCCAGCTCAGGCAAATACTCCAGCTCCGGAGTCAACCGCGATACCAGCAACAGCTGAACCTTACACCTGCCACCCCGACCGCCTGACTGGCAGCATTGCCACTACCAGGGGCTTGTCCCAAGACCCCCTGCTCAGGAAGTGTGGCCACCAACTGTCAGTCCTCTTGGAGTCTTCCAGTGCGGTCACATCTTGCCAGGACAAAGGGAACTTGGGTCCTCAGGAGAAGCTTCCCACCGCAGGACCCACTCAGAAAGAGTCCCCAGGCCTTGCCCAGGAGCTCCAGGCTGCCGGAAGGCAGACGTTACCCAGGCAGCCTGAGAAGCCAGCTGAGAAGCCTCCAGCCGGTACCTCCAGACCAGGCAGTCCAGCACCAGGCTCAGGAAGTCCAGACACCGAGTTCCCGAGGAGCCAGGAGACCTGCGGCTCCCAGGCAGACCAGCGGCCCCTCAAAATCTGCAGCAACACTTGCTCCAGTGTATCCCTCTCTGCCTGCCGAGTAGCCTGCCACAAGCAGTCCCCAGTCCAGCCTCCCAAAGAAGCCATGCAGGCCCCCCTCTCCACTGCTCCTACCTGCCAGCTCCAGGGTGCCATGGAAGACCAGGTGCTGGTGTTTGATGCGGCCACGGGCAACACCAGGATGGGGGAACTGTGCTACGACCTCATGGGCTCACAAGCAGTACTGATGGGCTTCATGCCCAAACCCCCAGCTGTTTATGGCCCTGAAACTATGCCATCCCCCTGGCCATGGGCTGTGCCCATGGCCCCGCCTGACAGCAAGCACCCCAGCTTCTGGCCCATCTCATCAGTGCTGTCTAGCCCCGTGCCCTCCAGCCTCTCTTCTGGCAGCTACCGAGAGGTGGCCCTGGTTCCCAAGGAGGCCAGGCTCAACCTGGGCTCCCTTGGTACTGAGACGCCCCTCAGACTGGGGGTGCTCAGCGGGCCCGTTCCGTTGGCGTTTGGTGAGGGGACATTGAGCCGGGTCCACGATCCTGGCTGCTCCAAACCTGATGCTGAAAAAACTGAATCTAGTCACACCCTCTGGAGGCTGGATGCTTCTGGAATGCAGGACACCCTTACGGTCCAGGCCAAGAAACTACAGTGGATGAACTCAGAGCCAACCCCAGAGGCTGCTCCTTCGGCCACACCCCAGGAGGCACCCAGATCCCTGCTCCCAGAGGAGATGGGCTGCCACAGCTGGAAAGAGGTCCATGCTGCTCACCCTGACAACCCTCCAGCTGAGGGTGCCGGGCAGGACCCGTCCGGCGGCTGGCCCCCACTAGCTGACCAGCACCCCCTCTCTGGGCAGCCCCCTCCAACTGGCCAGCCTGCCTCTGCTGAGCAGCCCGCCTCAACCAGGCAGCCCCCGCTTCCTGGCCAGCCCCCTCTCACTGGGCCCGTCCTTGCCAGGCAGCTTTCTTTCACTGGGCCAACCCCCTTTTCCCAAGACCTCTCTATCTCCAAAGAGCTCATCCTCCCAGGAGGCACGCCCACAACCAGGGAGGCTGGCCACGCCCCCGCCCTGTGCCGGGAAGGGGAGGCCTTGGGTCTGCCCAGCCATGTGGGGGTGCTTCAGATGCCCCCGGCCCCTGAAAAGACCTGTGACTATGTGAGCAGAGAGAAGGCAGGTGTCGGGGCCGCTCCAGGCTCCAGTGCACAGCAGCGCGCATCCTGGCCGCAGGGCAGCTCTCACAGCGCCCAGGAGGAGCAGCTCTCCCTGACCACGTCCACTGCGCCTGGCCCTGGCTGCAGGGTCTTGCCCATGGCCACGGGGGGCCCTGAGCCCCAGGGTCCCCAGCTCAAGCTGACAGCTGAGGACATTGCAGGTTCGTCAATGGACACCAAACTTGGCCTCCTCCGTGGGGCCTACTGTGATCTTGTGTCCTCCACAGATTCTCTGCCAGTACAGTCCCCAGTGCTCTGCTGCCACTCCCTGGGACCCTACCAGGTCATGGCAGCTGTAGTGATTGACACAGGCACGGGCTTCACCAAATGTGGACTGGCTAGAGAGGACCACATCCTCAGTGTGGTACCCTCGTGTGTCCAGCTGCTGCAGCCGCCCGGCCAGCACCAGCCCAGGTCTGTGATACCCGAGAACAGGGAGGGCTCCTCCTGCACGGTGCTGAATCGAGGAGTGGTCTCCGACTGGGATGCACTGGAGGTGCTGTGGCAGCACCTGTTCTATTGCAGGCTGGGTGTGCAGCCGGAGGAGCTGGCTGTCCTTGTAGCCGACTCGCCCACCTCACCGCGCACCAACCGAGAAAAGGTCGCTGAAATCCTCTTTGAGCATTTCCATGTGCCCGCCATGCAGACAGCGCATCAGGCCCTGCTGGCACTTTACGCTTACGGGCGCACCACAGGGCTGGTGCTGGGCAGTGGCCATGGCACCTCTTATGTGGCGCCCATCCTCACTGGGGACCTGGCCCCACTTGACACCTACCGGCTAGATGTGGCCGGTGCTGACCTCACTGAATACCTGGCTCAGCTATTGCTGGCGGGTGGCCACCCGCTACCTGAGAAAGGGCTAGTCAACCAGATTAAAGAGGACTGCTGCTATGTAACATTGAATCTGAAGGCTGAGACGGCTCGTGCTCAGGCCCGGGCCCAGGTGGACTTCGTGCTTCCAGATAAGCAGGTCATCACATTGGGCTCGGAGCGCTTCTGCTGCCCTGAAGCCCTCTTCCAGCCCGATCTGCTCGGCCTCAACCAGCCAGGCCTCCCACAGCTCGCTCTCCTAAGCATCAGCCGGCTGGAGGCCAAGCAGCAGAGGCAGCTGCTGGCCAATGTGGTGCTAGACGGTGGCAGCACCCTGTTGGGTGGCTTTCCCGAGCGCTTGAGAAGGGAGCTGGGCCCTGGCGCAACTGTGCTGGCCTCTCCCCACCGCGCAGTTGCCGCCTGGCTTGGAGGCTCCATCATGGCGTCCCGGGACTCCTTCCAAAACCTGTGGCTCAGCCGCCGTGAGTACGAGGAGGAGGGCCCGTGGGCCATCTACAAGTACCATCTGTGAGCACATAAAAGTTCTGGTTCTCCTTACTTTGAACACTATGGCATGGTTTAGGCCCAGGGCGGCGTGGAAAGGGCAGGAGCCCCGGCATGGGGTCAGGGATGAGGCCTTAGCACACGCAGGGTGTGCCCTGCCTCTGCACCCTGGAGCTCCATGGGTCCCAGCAATTCTATCCTTTCTAGAGCGCCCCCTTGGCACTGGCTCTGGTCTAACCTGACCTTTACTGTACCCCAAGGGCAAACATGGAGAGTGGCTGCTGTGAGTTTTGCCCCGTTGCCCTGGCGACAAGTGCAATTACACTTGATTGCCAGCTGGTTGCCATGGCAATTTCAAACATAATGTAATAACCCACACAGCCTGGAGTGAGTCATGATGGGGGGAGCAGCCCCCTCCCCTAGCTGCACAGGAAAGGACTACTTGCCCTCCCCCACCCTGGGCCCTATACAGGGGGCTGAGGCCAGCAATGTAGGTAACAGCCAAATAGTTCCAACGATGGTTGGGGACCTGGGGCATTTGTTGACCCCAAGGGACAGTCCCTGTCAGAATCTGGGCTTCTTGAGGCTTCTTGCCTGGTAATGTAGTAACTTCCTAAAATCTGAACCTTGGCTAGAGCTCTCTACTGGGTAGGCAGGGGCTTCTGTCCACCAGGCAGAATGTGAGGGTGTGGGAGTGCTGGCCTTCGATCCCCTGGGGCAGGAAGTCGGGGTAGTGGGGCAGCTAAGTCTTGGCTCTGGGGCAGGAGAGGGCAGCACACCTGGACCGGGGCTGGGACTCTGGCCTGGTCTGTGGGTGTGCGCTTTATCCTGCCTCTCTGACGCGCTAGCTCGGGTGAGAGGCAAACAGTCGGCCTTGGGCTCCCTTCCCCTCCTCAGCTTCCCAACACAGGCAGCTCCTGCCCGCAGGGCGGCCAGGGCGCACGCCGCCCCAGCGGATCCTCCAAGAGGCTCCCAGGCAATGCCGATGCCGGTGCCAACTGCCTCTGCTCTGGTCCCAAGCCCTGCCCTGTGCTGGGGCCTCTGGCCAGGGCATTGGCTAGAAGTCATGGGTCCTAACCTTGTGCAGCTCTGAAAGCGGGAGTAGAAGTGGCAATCTGCCACCCCGGCCCATGCTCTTACAGAGCTGAAAGGGCGGCATGCAGCCGGTATCGCCACTTCCTACCCAGTGGGCGCCTAAAGGTTAAAGCCAAGGCAATGAAGCCTTACCCTGCCTGTGCTGCTCTGGCTGCAGGCTTAAGGATAGACCACAGCCCGGTCCTAACCCTGGGTTCTGTCTGCGTGTTGCCCTCTCCACTAAGGATGAAGGTCTGGTCACATCTCCCTGCCACACACATACCTGCGGGTGAGGGGCGGCCCGAGGTGTGGGAGACTAGAAACAGCCAAGTACACAGGGTCATCCCGGCCCCTGCCCACCCCCAGGCATGGCCCAGCCACTTCCCCGGTCCCGCCCTCACACCCTGATTCAGTCTCCACAATCCTGAGGCTTGTGTCATGCAGGAAGGGCACCAGTGCCTCCAGGGCCCAGTGTCTCCAGGGACTGGCTCCACATCCATGCGCACATGCGAGCAAGCACGCCTGGGTGCACACAGAATGCAGACACGTGCCCCTGGGCACCACTGCACACACAGTGCCGTTGCCTTCCCCTTCAGCAGAAGAGCACACAGACACACTCACACGTGTGCACATACACCCTGCCACGTGCTCTCACCCACAGGCACATGGAGTGTGCACAGGACCAAGAAGAGGTGGAGCCCTGCCAGCAGCAGGCAGGGCGCTTGCAAGGCACCTCTTCCCCTGGCTCTAAATCCCTCATTGCAGCCCCTCCTTAGCTCAGCTGCTTCATGCCTAGATATGCATAACCTTCTGGAAAGACAGAAAATGTGTGTGACATGCGTGGGGTCAGCACGCCATTGCTCAGCTGCACCACACAACTCAGAGAAGTGTTGTTTCGGAGGCAGTGGGCAGACAGCGGGCAGGACTGAGTGCCAGGCTGTTCATTCATTCTGCAGACGTGAACTGAGCATGTTGAGAGGAGGCACAGGCTCTGCGCTGCGGGTACCCAGATTGCCAGGCGATTCCTGCTCGCTGCTGGGGTTGATGCCATGACTGAGAGCACCCGGACGTGACATCGGCCTGGCCTGGAAGAGGTGACCCAAAGCCAGGGAGGGATGTGAAGTGCTCCTCAGCACCCCTTCTGGAGGAAGATACTGAGGGGCTTTGTCTGAGCAGTCACTTCCCAGGCTCGCCTTCCAGCCCAGCCCCAGCTTCCTCTCTTGGGGAGTCACTCCCATCAGCAGCCAAGAGGAGCCATGCAGGGGTGACTCAACATGGCCAAGGGTTGGGGACAGGGGAGGACTCCTCCCAGGACGGGGTCACAGGCTCCATGGGCAGGTTGGGTTGGGTGGAGCCCAGCTTCAGGCATCAGGAAGCCTAAGTCTGCCCTTCAGATACGGGCCTCAGAGCCTGTGAGGGGACAGGGGCAAGCGCCTCCCTGACACGGGACAGAGAAATGGCCAAGGACTTCCTTTAGAGCCTCTGCCTGGCAGTTCTCTGCCTCCCTCAGTAAGGGGCTGGGTCTGGTCAGCCCCCAGCCAAGGAAAGCACAAGCACTGTAGGGCTTCCTTGTCCAGGCTTCAGCTCCAGTGCTCTGTGGGCAGGGGCAAGGTCTGTATCCCGATATCCCAACCCAGGCCACCCACCGAGGGGGATTCTGCTCAGGAAGTATTTGCCCGCCATAAAACTGGGAAGAAAGCAGATTCCACACCGGGCCATGGGTGACTTTTATAGTTTGGGAAATTCAGTGCCACATAGGAAGGGCAGACTGGGCCAGCCACCCCCGCCCAGACTTGAGGATGGCAATGGCTTTGGCCTTGCAGGAGTGGAGGCTGAGATCGGAAGGAGATTCTGCCTCCGGTGGTCTGGAGCCCTCACCGGCCGGTTGCGCGCGCGGGCGCGCACACACGCCCCCCGTTTGTTTACTACTCCCAGCTAGGGGATGCTAGTCTGTAGTGCCGCTTGCCTTAACGACTGCCCACTTGGTTCCTCCAAGCGCGTTCCACCCCTTGGGTCCTGTGCGGGTCCAGGACTCAGGCGTCCCCCACACTTCCGACTCCCCAGCCCCTGCAATGGGCATAGGGAGGCCCCTCCGACCCCTGTTGCCCAGTCAGTTCGAGGGCCTAAGGGAGCCTAAGGGGTGGCAGGCCAGTGGCACCCCTGTCCGCTCGCCTTCGAGTGGGGTTCCGGCCACCGGCTTCGCCAGGGTCGGGGCGGAGCCGGCTGAGGGAAGCCCCGCCCCCAGCCCGCCCCCGGCCCGGGGTGCGAATCTGGTGCGGGCGAGCGGCGGGAGATGCTGGAGGTTCGCGAGCCGAAGCGGCTGCAGCTGGCGCCGCGTCTGCCCCGCGTGCTCGGAGCGGATTCTGCCCGCCGCCCCTGCAGCCCTCGGCGCCCCCGCTGAACCTGCGATCGCTTCCTCCCTGTGATCGACCGCCGCTGCAGGTGCGGAGCGGGCCGGGCGGGGGGCGCCCCCCGGAACGCACGTTGTGGTCTTGGGGGATTTGGTCTCCGGTTCGAGGTTCGGGTCGCCGAGTGTGCGGGTCCCCGCGAGGCTGGAGGCTTGGGGCTTCGGCGCGGGAGCACGCGGGCTCTGCAGATCCGGGGGTCGGCGTGCGGGCTTGGGCTAAAGTTCCCTGTCACCTCTGACGGCTGGGGGTGGGGGTCCCAGGGGAAGCCTCGGAGTCAGGTGCAGGCGAATTTCCTCTACTGGCCCCCCACCCCCCTTGTGTACTCCCCGCCCCCCGTCTCGTTAAGCTCCTAATTGTGAAAACATTAACCCTCCGACATTCGTGGTGCCCCGTTGGGGTAGGGGCCGAGGGCTGAGCGGTCCCTCCTGACTCTCAGAGCCTCCAGCCCTCCCGACTGCCCCCGGCTCCCTCCCTCCCGCGCAAAGCAGTCACTAATTTCCATGACAACAGTTCTTTTTTTTTTTTTTTTTTTTTTTTTTGGACGACAACCTGGAGGGGGCTGGGCGGGGCCGCTGAAAGCGGGGAAGGGGCTCCCCGCCCCTGCCGACCAGCAGCCCCTTAGCCAAGATCTAGGTTCCAAGCCTTATTGTGGAGCTTAGCTGGGGGTCCAGGGCACCGACCCAGCGCTGGGCGATGGGGGTCGGGGGGCGCACATGTTTCTGCTGGGAAGTGCGGGGCTTGGTGCTCACACGTGTGCCTCCCGCATGTGTATAGCTGTGCCAGCGGGGGCGAGCCGGCAGCACTGGGGAAGGGGGTCAGGGTGGCACCGCGGTGGGAAGCAGGGCCCCAGGCGGAGCAGAGGTGGACAATGAATGATTGAGTGTTTTTCTTCCGCAGCCTGTAGCATCTGGCAGAGACCCCAGGCTCTCCCAGCCCCCCATAGCTCTGCACACTGCTTTTGTCCGCACCCCCTAGGCAGAAGCTGCTCCACCAGCTCCCCTCTCAGGGAGCAGGCCCTCTGTCCCTCACCAAAAGCTCAGTCTGCAGCAGCCCAGGCCCCGTACTGCCACCCTCCTCCAAGGCCCCAGCTTTGAGACCCCCAGGACCACCTGCGGAGACCTGGTTGCCCCCACCCTCAGCTGATTCCTGTGAGCTCTAGCCACTCGCTGGGCCCCAGTTTCCTCAACTGGGATATTGGTGTCTCCTTTTCTCTCAGTGGCAGGCTGGGCCCTGGGGTGCGGCATGCTCTCCTTTTTTTTAATAGCATTCCATGTGGACCCCCTCCCCCACCCCCGCCCCGTGCCATAGGCTGTCTTTCCCATCTCTGCTGCTGGCCCTCCTCTCCAGCCCATGTCCTGGCCACCACACACTGGCAGGCCATCAGTCCTTGCCCCGGAAGAAGGCCACAGAGCCCGTGATCTCTCTCCAGGGAAACTGAGGCAAGGGGAGGTTGCCTGTGCCATTGTTACCCTGTTTCTAGGTTGCTTAGGGTGCAGTTTCTGGCTCTCCTGAGAGGAAGCACTGTTGGGAGGGGGACAGTGGTGGCAGGGAATTAGGCTGAGATGCCAGAGGAGCCCTGGGGACCCACAGCCTGGGGAGACAGCGGAAGGGGAGGTGTGTGGCTGGAGAGTCCTGGCAGAGCTGGGCCAGGTGAGGGGGGCCGTGCAGGGAAGCAGCCAGGTCTCCAAGCTTCGTTTCCACCCCCCTCGCTTGTACCTTCCACATGTGGGCCCCCCCCCCGCCCGGCCTGAGCTGGGGTGATGATGGGGGAGGGGCTGAGGAGCTGCTTTCACTTAGGGGGCTGCAACAGTTGGCCTTTCCCCGGGGTTGCGCCTGTGCCTCCCACACCGAGTTAGGGGCATGTCTGGGGGATACAGGAGGGCTTGGTCTCAGAGGTCCGGGCACCGGGGCAGCTCCTGGCCCAGGTGGTCAGAAAACATGGCCACGGAAGCCTCAGGGACGTGCTGGGCCCCCATAGGCCCCTTCAGAACCGCCTGCCAACTGTCCCCTCCTGTATCCTTGTGGCTGCTCCCTTTTTACTCTGTCGCCTCTTTGCTCCCCTTCTGTTCACAGGCTGTGCCTTTGTCTCTCTGTGTCCTTGCCCCACTCTCTCTTTTTTAAAGTCTCTCTGTCTCCCCACCTCCCTATCCTTTCATAGGAACTAGGGTCCTCAGGGAAGGAAGCTGGCAAAAGCCTCAGGGAATTCTTGCAGAAGGGGTTTGGCCAGCACCTCCCTCCTCCCCCTCCTCTTGTTTTAAAACTTCCATCACCATAGCAACCATTTGCTCTCTGAGCCTTCCCCAGCATTTCCCCTCCTCCACCCACAAGGAAGCGGGGTCCCCAGTGGATTATCCTTTAGGAGTTCAAAGACAGGGACCCCAGGCGCCTGGGAGGGGTTGGTTGGCTCTTGGCTCTGCCTGCATGTTGAGGACTGAACTTTCTAGAGGGGGCGCTGGACTGTCTGCCCACTGCTGAGACAGTAGATGCTCCCTCTCCATGCTCCCTCATTTGATGGGAGACTGCCGGCAGCAGGAGCTATGGGCCACGGTGGGGCTGGAGCCTGAGGCACAGCTAGGACAGCTCCTTGCCCACTTCCTGAAGCAGCCGGATGGTGGGCTAGAAGCTTCGCTCCTCCTCCTGACACCGGACCCTGGACCCTGAGCGGGAGGTCTCTGGTTCCCCTGGTCCTTGGGGTGAGGCCTCAGCGGTGGGCCCGGTAGGGCCTGGGCCTAGGAGGACGTGCCCATGGCATCAGGAAGCCGGCCCCAGTCCCTGAGGGAGGAGCGCAGGGAAGGGGAGCAGTGCCAGCAGGCTGGTGTTCACAGCTGCCACTAAATCGGGAGGTGTTGCCCGCAGTGGCTGGGAGGTGGCCGGGCCCCCTGGGCCCCTCCGAGCCTTCCTAGGTTTGCTGGAAGCTGTGGAACCCCACACAGTGGCAGAGGAGCGGGGTGGCAGGAAGCTCCAGTTTATGGTTAAGAAAGGTGGGGCCAGAACCAGGCTGACCCTGGTGGGAAGGAGGGGACAAGAGTCCCTCGTGGGACTTCTGGGCCTCTGGAGCTGGCCTCTGTCCCACTCAGGTTCCCCCTAGGTCAGGCTTGCCCTAGGCTACAGTAGGGCCCCTGGGGAACCTTTTATTACCAGGGCACCTGCCGTCAGAGGCTTCCTCAGGGTCGCCTAAGGCTCGATGGCCTGAGCACAGGGGTCACAATGAACAGGGCTTGGCCCTCAGGCTCCCCTAGAGCCGCCTGGAGGGCAGTGGCAGCGGCAGGCTCTGCACCCTCTGTGCACACCTTTGAGTTTCTCTGCAGAGAATGAGAGAAGCCACGTGTCTGGGAAAGTGGCAGCTGTGGGTCTCCTGCGCCCTCCCTGGCCCCAGTGTGGGCCTGAGTCAGAGCCCGGGTTCTGTGGCACTGGAACAAGAACCCCCTGCCGCTGTGTGTTGGGTCTGAGCTGTCTGCGGCACGGGGGCGAGAAATGCAAACCCCTTTCTGCCTGGCCTTTCAGTTCCTGAAGCTGTTTCTTGGCTGCTCCTCCCCGCTTCGGGGCCAGCCCCCCGCCCGCACCTCGCTGCAGACAGGTGCCCGGGGCTCTGTGCCCCAGCAGCCTCCCAGGCGCTGGCGGTGGGTGGCAGATGGTAGAGTGGTGGGGGTGGAGGGGACCCAGGCGCTAATCGGCAGGGCGCCCTCTCTTCTCTCTTTGTCCTGGGACCAGGTGGGGGGTGGAAGTGAGCGAGCACAGTTTGATGGGTGAGGAGAAGCAGCAGTGGGCTGAGGTGGGGCAGCCTGGTAGGGGGGCAGGCGGATCTGTCCCCGCTGTGCCCTTGAGGCTTTAGGACACAACTTCAGGCTGATGTGACTGAGCAGAGACACAGACCTCAAGAGCAGCCCTGGGGCCCTGTGGGCACAAGTGCAAGTGCATGGCCAAAAGCTGGGCCAAGAGTAGGGACAGGCATATACAAAACCTCCCACGCCGTGCGTCAGAGCAGGGAGCTGTAGAGTGGGGTGGGGGGAGGTGGAAGTTGTGGAAGGTATTTCAGAAGGGCCATTTTGAGTCTGGAGCATCAGGATTGTTTTAGACAATCTGTTGCACAAACAACCTTATGTCAGAAATTGCAGTGGAAGAAGAGATTCAGCTCCAGTGCCGGCACCTGGCTCGGGCGGAGGCTGCTCCATAGGGAGGCAAGATGGGCATCCGTGCCTTTGAGTGGACACTGTTGAGTTGGCAAGTCACCTGTTGTTGGATGTTTAGGTAGTTGCTGGGGTTTTTCGTGTTATAAATAACCCTGGCGTGACAAGTAGGGTGCTGATGGGAGACTTGGGGGAAGGGCATTGCTGCCAGAGGGAATGGCCTAGGCAAAGCCACAGAACTGCGACGCGGGTCCCTCCCAGCGTTCCTGCGTGACCCAGGACAAGGTCTTGGGTTCCAGCCAGGGAAGGGGACCGCTGAACACCCGAGGGACTGCTGCAGCCCCTCCCCGGATTGAGGCAGAGGCGGGCGGCCGCGGGGGTGGGAGGCTGTGCTTCTGCCGTCCGCTGTAAGAGTGGGATTCCAGCTACATGCTCCTCCCCGGCAGACGCAGGAGCAGGGCTGTGACCACGGTGGCAAAGACACGCAGTCGGGGATGATCTTCAAAGCTTCTCTTGTTCGCCTCTGCAGTGCCTCACAAGATGGCTTAAGCCCTGCCTTGGATCACGCTGGTGAAATGCGTTTGCAATCCCCGAGCCCGAACCACCCAGATGAGGGAACATGGGCATTTGTTCCCTGATGCTGAGAGCAGATTTGAGGGAGAACCTCCAGGACTGTGACCCCTGGGAAGTGGGCGGCCTCTGCCTGGGAGGGAGGGAGCGAGCAGCAGCCAGGGCTGGGCGTGGGGTTAGTATGGGCCCTGGCCTTGGGTCCCTCTAGCCCAAGCTCCTTCCTATGGCGATGGCTTCCTCCCTTCTCCACTGCTCTGTGGCTGTGAGCGACTCCGGGTAGGGGAGCATCCAGGTTGTCAAGGCCGCTGCCAAGCCCTGTGAACAGCATGTGCTAATCGCTGTGGAGGGACAATAACATGCAGCCAGCAGAGCCAGGCAGGTTGAACACAGTCTTGGTGCAGAGCCTGCTGGAGCCCCGGTGTCCCGGTGACTGGGCAAGACAGAGGCAGACTTTGTCTGGGTAAGGTCTACCAAGGTCCTGACACTGTCCCAGCTATCCTCTCGGGGCTGGCCTCTGAGCAAGGACCACGACTGGTGCCTTTCCTCTGGGTCCTGGAGCCAGTCTACGCAGCACTGCGGGTGGCGATGGGGCAGACGTGCGGGGCACAGTGTCCCGGTGCCACGGTGCCTGGAGCCCGCTGCAGCCAGCCGCGTGCGGTTGCCCTTGTGCCTGGAACACCCCCCCCCTCGCCCCCTGGCCAGGGGCCCTCCCCTGGACCTAGCTGCCCAGGTCTCCTGCGGGGCGCCAGTGGTGGGCGCTAGGTGGGCTTGTGCTGCCTTTCCGGACCTTTTCTGGGGATTGCCCCCGCACCCCGCTCCCGCAAACCCTCCCGCTCTAAGGCCCAGCCCTAAGCTGCTCCTTCCTCAGTTCTTCCTCACTTCTCTACCCGGATAGGGCTTCTTCTGAGGCAGCCCCCAAGCACTGTGCCTGATTGCAGCAGTTATTAAATTTATGCACATAATCATAGTAAAAATTCTAACAGAAAGTGAGACAAAAGACGGAAACCTGTTCCTCCCATGCCAATTCTTAGCCCCGAAGAGCACTCTTAAATTTCTTAGTTGTCCTTCCAAAACAGGACTATAAACTAGCATGTGAATTTTTTAAATTTTAGCCAAATAGCAGCCTCCTTTACCCACCATTTTGTCCCTTGCTTTTTTACTTCACAACGTATCTCAGAGACTGTCCACAGCAGCGTATTTCAATCTAGTTTATTTTTTTAAATATGGGTGTTGATTTAGAGAGAGAGCAAGGGGGAAAGAGAGAAACATTGAATGGTTGCCTCCCATACGTGCCCTGACCGGGCATTGAACCCGCAACTTTTTGGTGCACGGGACATTGCTCCAACCAACCGAGACACACCAGCCAGGGCTCAGTCTGCTTTGTTTTTTTAATAGTCACCAAGTGTTCTTTAGTTTGGGTGACCATAGTTTTATTAACATTTTTTATTGTGAAACATAACAAAAATTTAGGGACGTGCCAAAACTTGTATGTACATCTTTACAAAATATTATAAAGCTGTAAAACCATCACTTAGGTCCAGAAATAGGCCCAACAGAATCCCCCCAGGTGTCCCGACTCGATCACAACTCCTTTCCTTCTCTTAGAAGGACTCATGGTGTTTATTTCCAAGTCTTCTTTGTTGCCAGTATGTTTATATCCCTAAACAACACAGGTTAGTTCTGCCTGTTTTGAGCTTTCTATCAATTCCATAATTGATAACATATTGACTCTAGATTATATAATCATACTATATATGCATTCATTTGTGTCTTTTTCACTCAACACTGTGAGCTTCACCTTGTGGTTGGGTATAGCTATAGCTACGTCATTTCTATTGTCGTGTAATATTCCATCGTGTGACTCTGTCATAATACATGTACAATATCACAAGGTAGCTGGATATTTGGGGTGTCTCTCATTTTTGGCAATTACAAATATTGCAACTGCGAGCATTCTTGTGTGTGAGTACCCTGATCCACAAATATATGTATTTTTGTAGAGCATATATTTAGCAGTGCAATTGCTGATTCATAGGATACGTTTGACGTCTATAGTTTCAGCAAACTGGTTTCCAGAGGGGAGACTTGCCTTCCGCCAGCAGCGCTCATGCTCTCCTCTTCTCTGCCAGCACTTGGTACCTCAGGCTTTTAGAGACAGCTTGACTGATGGGCAGGTAGTGACAGCCTCCCCTGTCTGTAAAATAGCTGAGGTGTAAAAAATCATTTGATCAATCTTGTCAGTGTATATATTATAAAGCGATTCCCTGGTAGGTCAGTTTAATACATTTTTCACAAGTGGGATCTATTACAGTTCAGGTGGGCAAGCTAAGTGGCTGGGGCCACGGCCGGAAAAGCAGGGTGGGATCCGAGTCTGGCCACCCTTGGCCTTCCCTGGCCTAGGCTTTGCCCTGGTGTGGCCTGAGCCAGGCTGGGGTCTCCCGGAGGCGGCTTCCGTGTCATGGAGAGAAACGGGGAGTGGTGTGGCTGAGCCAGACCCTGTCCTCCCCGCAGCTCAGAGCCTGGCAATGCCGTTTGGGTGCGTGACTCTGGGGGACAAGAAGAACTATAACCAGCCATCGGAGGTGACTGACAGATATGATTTGGGACAGGTCATCAAAACGTGAGTGCCGGTCTGGTGGGCAGGGCAGGGCAAGGGTCGGGGCAATGGGGGGATGGGGTGGTGTGCAGGCCGCACTGAGGCAGGTGCCTGTGGCTACAGTGAGGAGTTCTGTGAGATCTTCCGGGCCAAGGACAAGACAACGGGCAAGCTGCACACCTGCAAGAAGTTCCAGAAGCGGGACGGCCGCAAGGTGCGGAAGGCGGCTAAGAACGAGATAGGCATCCTCAAGATGTGAGTGTGAGGCCTGGGGGTGGGGCGGCAGCGGCAGGGCAGCGCTTTGAGGGCGGAGGCCTCAGGCAGTGGGAGCCTCTGGCCTGTGAGTCTGCTGTGGCCCGCTGTGGCCCACTGTGGCAGCAGCGCTCTCTCGGGGGTTCACCTCGCCCCAACGATTGGCTCTTCTCTCCACTGCCAGGGTGAAACATCCCAACATCTTGCAACTGGTGGACGTGTTTGTCACCCGCAAGGAATACTTCATCTTCCTGGAGCTGTGAGTGCGGGCCTGGGGTCCCAGGATTCCTCCACCCTCTACAGCCAGGGAGAGCCCCCTGCTTGGACCCCTGGGGTCCCCGTCCCTTGCCCAGACAGCTACCCCGTGTGGGCAGCCCGCCCAAGTGCTCCTGCCCCACCCCCGATCCTGCCCACGCCGGGCTCAGGGGCTGGTGTCCCTCAGGGCCACGGGGAGGGAGGTGTTTGACTGGATCCTGGACCAGGGCTACTACTCGGAACGAGACACGAGCAACGTGGTGCGGCAGGTCCTGGAGGCCGTGGCCTACCTGCACTCACTCAAGATCGTGCACAGGAACCTCAAGGTGAGGCCAGGAGCCTGCCCAAAGGGCCAGCTGGCAGCCGGCCTGGGGCTGGGCTGGGCAGCCCTTCGGGGCCTTGGTCCAGCCTCTGGGGCCCTCTCCTCATGGAGTCTTTCTCTGCCCACCCACATGTCATTCCTGGCCGGAGCAGCTGGAGAACCTGGTTTATTACAACAGGCTGAAGAACTCGAAGATTGTCATCAGCGACTTCCACCTGGCTAAGCTAGAGAATGGCCTCATCAAGGAGCCCTGTGGGACCCCCGAGTACCTGGGCAAGCAGGGGAGGGGGAGGGGCAGGGTGGGAAACAGCCTTCAAGGAGTGGCCCTGGGTAAGGGGGAAGGAAGTCTCCAGGGAGCCGGAGTGTGTGGTACCAGGCCTGGCAGGCGGGATATTGACCAGCCGATTGGAACTATGTTTGCAGCCCCGGAGGTGGTAGGCCGGCAGCGGTATGGACGCCCGGTGGACTGCTGGGCCATTGGAGTCATCATGTACATCCTGTGAGTGGGTGGGCAAACAGGGGGTGACCGCCAGAGGGCATGGGAGCCCGTGCCCACGGCCCTCCTGGGTGACCTTGCCCCTTGGCCCTCACACAGGCTTTCAGGGAACCCGCCTTTCTATGAGGAGGTGGAGGAAGATGACTACGAGAACCATGACAAGAATCTCTTCCGAAAGATCCTGGCTGGCGACTATGAATTTGATTCTCCATACTGGGATGACATTTCACAGGCGGGTGAGGAGGCGCCCAGCATCCGGGCAGAGTGAAGGGTCGGTGTGGGGGGCCTGTTCTCAGCCTCCTCTGCCGAATTCTGCTCCTACCCCCCAGCCCATCCACCACCTCTAGACAGTGAGATGGGGTGCCATGCCTAGCCTCTCCCTGGCTTTGTCCCCAGCCAAAGACCTGGTCACAAGGCTGATGGAGGTGGAGCAAGACCAGCGGATCACTGCGGAGGAGGCCATCTCCCATGAGTGGTGAGTGGGGCCCCAGGAAAAGAAGCAGAGAGGCCAGGCCTCCGTCCTCCTCACAGCTAGCAGCCCCCATCCCGAGGCCTTGGGTGGGGCTCAGGGAGCAGCCAGAGCCCAGACGGTCTGCCTGGCAACCCCTGCATCTTACGAGGAAAGGGCTGGCCAGAGTCTCCATTAAGGCCACGCTTCCAATCCAGACACACTTGCACCCTTTCCAGGATTTCTGGCAATGCTGCTTCTGATAAGAACATCAAGGATGGTGTCTGTGCCCAGATTGAAAAGAACTTTGCCAGGGCTAAGTGGAAGGTGAGGCTTGGATGGCTCCCTCTCCTGGAACGGTCCCAAGTGCTCCTTCTGGCACCCACCGTCTCTTGCCTGCCCACACACAGGCTTTTCCCCACTCACGGTGTAGCGGTAGCCACTGTCGTGAGTGTGCTGAGCAGCCAGGTGCCTGGCCCTGCGTGATCAGAGGTGGCCGGGGGCACCGTGGGGAGGGCCCGGTTTGGCCTGTACTAGGGAACGGATGCATCGTCTGTAAGCCTAACCCTGGCCTCTCTCGCTGCCCCGCTTTCAGAAAGCTGTCCGGGTGACCACTCTCATGAAGCGGCTCCGGGCGCCGGAGCAGTCCAGCACCGCCGCCGCCCAGTCCGCCCCCGCCACAGACACTGCCGCTCCCGGGGCTGCAGGTGGGGCCACAGCTGCCAGTGGAGCTGCCCCGCCTCCTGGGGGCAGTGCCACCTCGGTCACAGCAGGTGACGCTGCCCTTGCTGCAAAGAGTGATCATGTAGCCCCTGCAGACCGTAGTGCCACCCCAGCCACCGACGGGAGCGCCACCCCAGCCACCGACGGGAGCGTCACCCCAGCCACCGATGGGAGCGTCACCCCAGCCACCGATGGGAGCGTCACCCCAGCCACTGACAGGAGTGCTACTCCAGCCACTGATGGGAGAGCCACGCCAGCCGCGGAAGAGAGCACTGTGCCCACCAGCCAAAGCAGTGCCACCCCTGAGCCGGCTTTGGCCCAGCCGGACAGCACAGCCCCAGGGGGCGCAACAGGCCAGGCGCTACCCTCTAGTAAAGGGGAGGAGGCGGCCGGCTCTGCCGAGTCTCAGAGGGAGGAGACCAGCTGAGTGGGCAGGCTGGTGGTGGGGGGCGGGGAAGGGCAGGAGGGTGGGAGAGTGGATGAGGGGCTTCTCACTGTATATAGAGTCACTGGCATGATGCCCTCGCTCCCCCCCAGCCCCTGCCTCTCAGTGTAGGGCACGTCTGGGGGCCACGGGAGAGCAGTCTCACCTCTCCTGTGTGTGTGTGTGTGTGTGTGTGTATGAGTGGTGAGCAAGCCAGAGGCAGGACCGGCCCCAGCCCCTGCATGGATTCCTCGTGGCTTTTCTGTCTTTTGCTAGCTTCACCAGTTTTGTTTCTTGTGGGATGCTGCTCTAGGGATACTCAGGAGGTCCCTGCTCCCCTTCCTCTTTTGCCTCACAATTCCCCCAGGCAGGCCCTGCAGGTCCCATCCTCTCCCAGGCCCTAAACTTGGGTGGCCTTGCCCTGAGAGCTGGTCCTCCAGCGAGGCCCTGTCAGCGGTCTTAGGCTTCTACACATGGAGGTATGCGCCTGTGGTATGTGAGCTACTCTAGGAGCGGACACAGGCCGGTCTAGAGAATGCAGAAATCTAGGGCAGTATGCTTTAAGACAAGACTGGTCGTACGGTTGGGGGCACTGCTTGGTAGCGATGGGGGTCCTCAGCAGTGAAAAAGAATGAGGAGGGTAGAAGCTTCCATCTTTGTCCCTGGGAAGCCCCTCCCAAGACCCTTGTGCTATTTCCTGCCCTCCTGGGTCCTGCAGTGGGTTTCTCTGTGCCCTGAGTCCATGAGCCTGTATGGGGAAGGAGGAGCAATTAGATGTGGCAATGAGAACTGGGAGGATAGAGGAGTGCAGGCCCAACACCTTGTGCACCAGCCTAGCTGGGTCCTTCCCATGAGCCTAACGGGAAGGGCGGATATGCCCTGGCTCTTCCCATACGGCCACCTTCCAGAGCAGCTTACAGTCCACTCCATCCCAGGGGGCCTGCTGCCTGGCAGTGTCCCATAGTCTGATTTGGGGGTGTGCCCTTCAGGGGCAGATTTTCTCTCTCCCGCTTCAACAACAAAGTAGAGAGGAACCCCCTTTATGTCTGACCCACTTCCCCCTCTATCAGAGCTCAGAGAGAGGCCCAGGCGCCCCTGAGCCATGCTGAGGTCCTTTGCTGGATGAGGAAGTGGAATAAGGCTCCCCAGTTTCTTGATGGAGGCTCCTGGCAGGTGCCCTTTGTCAGACCCCACCACAGCCTGGGCAAGCAGCCACACCGGTCCCGGCCCGTGCTCGGCACTCTGGTGGCAGTCTTGCCCTTCTCCCTGCATGCCTGTGGGTCTGCTCTGGTGTATGAAGATCAGTGGGCTAACTGTGCCTGCTGAACCTGGCAAATAAATGTCACCCTGCCAAAGCTTCTGGCCACCCTCTCGCCTTGCTTCCTCTGACTCGCTGGGGAAGGGCCCCTGGAAGGCAGTGGGGAAGGGAGAGGCTGGAAGCAGGCTCACAGATAGTGGCCTGTGCTCAGTGCCATGTGGCTTGCTTGGGCTGAGAATGCAGATCACCCTCACCACATGTGTTCCTTGATGGTGGTGATGGGTTCCTCCAGACTGTAGTAATCCCTATGGATGATGGGTCCTGTGATGGACTTGTGCCAAGGAATGACCTCTGGGCTGCTGTCCTGATAAGTCCTGTTGAACAAGGAGTCCTTGTCTTAGCTGAGGCATAGAACTAGAACCCACCAAAACCCAGCCACCATAGAGACAGACCTTGCCTATAGCCAAAGTGGGCTTCCCTGGGTTGGGGAGAGGCTGCAGGGTGGCTATTGCACAAAGGTTCTATGCGGCCGTTTGTGTTAATCCTTCTTCCTGGGAACACTTGTGCTTTCCACATGGGCCCAAAGGATCCACTCTGAGTCTACTTCAGGTGGAACAAATCAGCTTTATATTATGGGGCTCTGCATAAGGTTTCTTCTGGGGAGAGGGCCGTACCACTGCTAAAAATAGTTGAGAGTGATAACTCCTAGGAAGACTTGTCCCAGCCGCTAACGGTCCAGGTGAACCCACTCTTTTAGGGATGACACAAAGATAACTTGTGGTGTGGGAATAAGAAAAAAGGGTTTGTTAGTCTCTGGTCTGTGAAACATCTGGGCCTCCAAAATTTCAAAATGCCACTACAGTTCAGAGGCATAAACTCATCCTCCTGGGAGCTAAGAGCTGAAGTCAGAGTACCGGCCCTGCCGCCTCCAAAATGGGGATCGTCCGTCGTGCCTTGCTTGGAAAGAGCCAGAGTGAGCTTAGGGGTTAGAACCTGTGTCCACCTTTCTAAGATGACTCAACAGCCGAGAGCTGGGAGGGTGGTCTGTGGGAACTGTGGGCTTCCAGCGTACGGTCCATCACTGCCCAAGCGCAGGGGACTCGTTCTCCATCGCGATCAGGGTCCCGTTCCCCTACGGCCGCGGTCAGACTCTCCCGAGGTTCAGAGAACGCTGCCCTGAAAGAACAGGGCCGAGGAGTCCGTGCCGCACTGGCTAGCTTCTCATCAGCTCTGGTTTGCCCCAGAAAGCGTCCCGGTCGGCAGCGTAGCTGCTCCCCAGCTCCCCATCCAGCGTTGAGCTCTTACGGTACTGGTCATCTTCCCCAGGGCCTCCTGAGCTCTATCTCCGACTGGTTCCGGTCCGCGTTCCACCCCGTGATTCTAATTGGCCGCAATACCGTTAAGCCCCGCCCCTGAGGGTTCGCCCAATCCAGGCTCACCCCTCAGGGTCTGCCTCCACGTTTCGTAAGGCCACTTCCGGTCCTACACCGGAAGTGGAGCAGTAGAGCCAAATTTGAAGGCACTGAAGCGCGGGGGCGCGGCCAAGAAGCTGGATCCTTCGCGGTTTCCTCGGCTACCTGGGCCCCTTGAGTCCAGTGATCATGCCTATCCGTGCGCTATGCACCATCTGCTCTGACTTCTTCGACCACTCGCGCGACGTAGCGGCCATCCACTGCGGTCACACCTTCCACCTGCAGTGGTGAGTGACCACGGTTTCGGGGCTGGGCGCTCGTTCCGGTACGGCTACAGGACTGTAGGGTGTCGGGCCTCTGGGGTGCCATCCCCCGGAGCCCAGACGGGTGATGAGGATGGCATTAGACGGAGCTCCACTGGAGGTTTCCGACCTGAGCAGAGGCGGGCCAGGGCAGGCATTCCGTAGGAGGTGGCAGCTGAACTGTGTCCAGAAGGACCGAGTTAGTTCAGTGAAGACAGGAGTAGGGACTTTAATGATCAGCTTGCGAAAGAGATGTGACTTAAGAACTATTAACCCAGGCAGAGGTGAGCTTTCAACAAACTGACGAGCGCTTTTGTTTCTTAGAGGTAGAAACCTGGCAGGCCTCTGGCTGCCGGGTTTGTTGGGGTTTGTTTGATGGTTTGGAATGCTTCTATCCGGAGTCATCTCTTTGGTCAGACACCACAAGCAAAACTCAGTTAACATCTAAGGGCAAGAAGGCGCTCCCGGATCAAGCTGTGCTGCTAACCCTATAGGACCATTCTATTGAGTGCAGATGGTTGGCAAAGATTCCTCTAGCAGCTGCGGAAGGGCTGGTTCAGAGCTCCTTTGCTCCTTTATTCATTATGGTAAAAAAAGTTTTAAAAAAACTACCATTTTTTTCTTTTCCTTTTTTTTACTATATATTTTTATCGTAGTTATACATTTTTTACAATGATAAAAATAGATAACATAAAATTTACCATTTTAACTATTTTTGGACTGTTACAAAGTTTAACAAAAAAAATTTCAGCACAAAAAGTACACGACCCAATTTTAAAATAGACCCTTTGGAGAGGGGTGAACACAGCCATTGTTTATACTCTATCTAAGGCTTCTAACATGATAGTATTTCTTTTTACCACCGTTTCAATATTGTTCTGTTGCCCATTAGTTGCCATTATCTATCCACATGTTATCACCTGTCATGAGATTCATAAAGGGATTAAATTCCTGCAATATGCCTGGGACATGTCTGCCACCATCTCATTTCAATGATAACTTTTTGTCCAACATTTTTTTAACTTGGGAGGGTGAGCTTTGCTCATGGGGTTTACTGGTCAGCTCAGAGATACCTTCCACTTTAACCATTTTTAAATGTACAAATCAGTGGCATTAAGTACGCTAACAGTGTTGTGTAACCGTCACCACTGTCTATTTTCAGAACATTTCTGTCATTGCAGACAAAAAACACTACTCATTAAACAATAGCTCTCTATCCCCCCTCTTCAAAACCCCCGGAAACCTCTATTTTACCTCCTGTCTTCTTGAATTTTCCTATTATAGGTACCTCATAAAAGTGGAATCATTACAGTATGTTCTTTTGAGTCTGGCATAATGTTTTCAAGATTTGTCCATATTGTAAAAGGAGAATTTTATTCTTTTCTTTTAAAGAATTTTTTTTTAATTTTTAAAAAATTGATTTGAGAGAGAGAAAGCCACTGATTTGTTGTTTTACTCATTTATGTATTCATTGGTTGATTCCTGTATATGGCCTGATCTGGGATCAAAGCCACAACCTTGGTGCATCTGGACAATTCTAATCACCTGAGCTATCCGGCCAGGGCAAGAATTTCATTCCTTTTTATGACTAAATAATATTCTGTTGTATGGAAATAACACATTTTGTTTATCCTTTTATTTGTTAATGGACCTTGGTTTATTTCCATGTTTTGGCTACTGTGAGTTATGTTACTGTAAATATTGGTATACAAATATATGTATGAGTCCCTGCTTTCATTTCTTTTTTAAAAGGAGTTTATTTATTTTATTTTTAGAAGAGGGGGAAGGAGGGAGAAAGAGAGGAAGGGAAGCATCGATTGGCTGTGCCATGACCAGGGACTGAACCTGGAACTTAGGCATGTGCTTTGACTGGGATTTAAACTGACAGCCTTTCACTTGGTGGGATGATGCCCAACCAACTGAGCCACATCGGTTAGCTTTCATTTTTGGAGGGTTATACACAGAGATGGAATTACGGCATCATATGGTAATTCTGTGTTTAATTTTTTGAGAAACTGCCTTACTGTTTTCTACACTGACTGCACTAGGTTTCCAATGTCTGTACGTCCTTGCCAATGCTTATTATCTGTTTTTGTTTTGTTTTTATAATAGCCATCCTAACAGGTGTCTTCTTTTTTAACGTATGTGTTTACAACTGTTAATTTACCTCTTAGCATTGCTTTTGCTGTATTTCATAAGTTTTGGTATGTTGTGTTTTCATTCATTTTAAGGCATTTTCTAAATTCCCTTGTAATTTCTTCTTTACCCATTGGTTGTTTAAGAGTGCATTGTTTAATTTCCTTGTACTTGTGAATTTTCCATTTTTCTTCTGTTGCTGATTTTTAGTTTCATCCCATTGTGATCAGAAAAGATACTTTGTATGACTTCAGTCTTTTAAAATTTATTAAGACTTGTTTTGTGGCCCAACATATGGTCTGTCCTGGAGACTGTTCATGTGCACTTGAGAAAACGTGTATTTGGCTATTATTGGGTGGAGTGTATTTGTTAGATCTATTTTTTATTTTGTTGTTCAAGTTCTCTGTTTCTGATTGTTTTGCCCATTATTAAAAGTGTAGGGTATTGATATTTTCAATTTTTGTTGTAGAACTATCTATTGCTTCCTTCGATTCTCTCCAATTCTCTTTCATATGTTTTTGGGCTCTGTTGTTAGGTGCATATGTGTTTATGATTGTTATTGCTTCTTGGATTGAAACTTTTATCAATATATAAAGTCCTTCTTTGTGTCTTGTAACTTTTTTTTTCCTTGCCTTAAAGCCTATTTTGTCTGACAATTAAGTAGGCACCTCAGCTCTCTTTGTTACTATTTTTCTTATCCTGGTAGGGATTCATTAAATTTCTTCAATTTGTGGAATGATTTCTTTAATTAGTTTTGGAAAATTATCAGCAATTATCTGTTCACGTATTGCTTCTGTTCCACCATGTCTTTTCTTCTGTATTAGCTTCTCAATTCGGCTATAACAAATTACCACTCACTTAGTGACTTACAACAACACAGATATGTTATCTTATAGTTCCAGAGGTCAGAAGTCCAAAATGGGTCGTTCTGGGTTAAACTCAAGGTTCGTAAGTGGGGTTTTTCTCGGTTCATAGCCTTCTCTCCATTGTCAAAGCCAGCAGTGCTACCTCTTCAGGTCTCTCAGTGTAACTCGGACACTCCTGCCCCGCTTGTAAGTGCCCTTGTGATCACGTGGGGCACACCTGGTTCGATACAGCACCCATCTGAAGACCCTTAGTTAACCACATCTGCTAAATCACCCTTTTCATATAAGGTAAGGTGTTCACAGGTTTTAGAAATTAGGATGTAGACTTCTTGGGGGAGGATATTATTCTACCTAATGTTCTCTCTGAAACTCCTGATTACGTGTATGCTAGACTGTCTCACAGCATCTTCTTTATTGCTTATCATCTTTTTAATTCTTAGTGTTTCCTCTAAACTGTCGTTCAGTTTACTAATTCTTCAGCCGTGTCTAAACTGCTATTAAACTCATCCACTGAATTCGTAATTTTGGCCATTTTTTCAGTTTTAGAATTTCTGTTTGGTCACCTTTTATTTTCTGATTCTCTCCTGATATTTTCAGTCTTGATTTTTATTTATTTGGCATGGTGTGTTATGGTCTGTGTCCGACAATTCCAATATCTGAAGTCTTTGTTGATGTTTCGATTGGCACTTTGAGCGCTCTTTTCCTTGTGTGGCTGTTTACTTTTTTAAAAAGTTTATTGAAATATAACATATTACATGAAAGATTGCATATAGTCAATGTTTGGCTTGCACGATTGTCACAAACTGAAGGAGACCGGAAACGAGGCATAAGCATTCCAGAAGCTTCCCTGTGCGCTCCTCCAGCCACCCCCTTCACCAGCCCTCCCCGCCGCCACAAGGCTGCCCACTGTCTTGACTTCCAAAAGCGTAGACGAGTTTTGCCTGCTATTTTACTTTATGTAAATGAAGTCGTACACCATCTACCTTTTTTTGGTATCTGGCTTTTCTTCCTCCAAGTTATGTTTACGTGATTCATTTATAACAGTCTTAGTTGTAGATTCATTCATCCTCATTGCTGTGTAGTATTCCACTGTGCATGGTTAGCTATGATTATATGTTGTATGTAGTATCTGAAAAATTATTATAGAAAAAATTTTGAGGCCTAGGGCGATGGTATCATCTTCTAGAAAGGACTGTTTCCCTCTTATCCCCGGGGATGGGAGAGTCTACTAGCAGGGGGCGACTTCAAAGTTTAAAGCTTGGACCAGCCAGATAGATGATGCAAAGCTGGACTGTGTTTGCTTCTACTGCTTCTTGCTTTTACTTCTCGTTTACCCTTCCTTTGAAAATATAGCTTTCTGGAGTCCCAGGTAAAGGGGGGATGTTATTAGAATCCCCATCTCTCAGGGGCCTGGGTTTTGACTGTTGCTCCCTGTCAAAACCTAGAAGGTTCACAAAAGAACAGCTCAGTGGTAGGGAGGGCCAAGTGGTCGGAGTGCTCCTACCAGCCGGCCTTGGGCAATGTCCCCACCTGTGTGGGCCGGCCTAGGGCTGAGGGAGAGCAGGACAGACCCTTTTGGGGTCAAGGGGGCTACCTGGCCGTATGTCTCCAGCCAAACCATGGCTCACCAGTTTGTTTTTCTGCATCTCATTCCAGCCTAATCCAGTGGTTTGAAACAGCACCCAGCCGGACCTGCCCACAGTGCCGAATCCAGGTGAGGGGAGTGGGGTGGGAACACCTCAGCTTCAGGCATCTTCTCCTTGCCAGGGAGCAGCATGAGGAAAGGTCTCTGAAGCTGATCCCTTTCTTTGACCCTTTTGGACCCTCGTGATTTGAGGCTGGTTGGACCTTACTTGTGCTTTCGAGCAGCTCGGACGCCTGCTTATGCCCACGGGTAGCTGGCAGATGCACACGCTCTGCCTGGGACATTCTCTACCTGGGCAGATTTGACCCCCTTCCCTGCCTTTCCCCACTTTCTTAAGGCCCAGTCCCTAGAGCTGGGGAGTCTTTTGAGTGGTCACCCTACGGGTCTGCGGAGGCATGGCTTTAGTAACAAACAACCAAGGGTGGCACTGGCTTGGAGCACCTACAGGGTTGCAGAGGCGGCCTGCCTGCAAGGAGGGCGGTGTGACAGGGCAGGCCTGGCTGTGGACTAGGCTGCACGTACACTCTGTCCTCCGCGCCCATGACCCTGCTACGCAGTCACACTCTCTTGCTCTCCCCTCCAGGTCGGCAAAAGAACCATTATCAATAAGCTCTTCTTCGACCTTGCCCAGGAGGAGGAGGGCGTCTTAGATGCCGAATTCTTAAAGGTACACAGAATTTACCTCATGTGGCTGAACCCCCAGCTCTCTGAGAGTTCTTTCTGCCCCACCCTGGGAGAGGACCTAGAGGAGGAGGTGGAGTTCCGGAGGGGGGAGACTTTGCAGAGAGTTCAAGGCAGAGGCAAGGAGAACAGAGAACAAGGGAAGATGAGACCGCCATTGGAGAAATGCACTGCGAGCTTTCCCTTTGGGACTTCAAAGCAATTTCAACCCAGGGTCAAAGTGGCTCCCTGGAGGGCCCCTCCCCTTGCTAAGGCTCTGCGACCACCCTCCCCAGCCCACTTTGCTGCTGGGACAGTTAGGGGCAGATTAGAAAACTCTCCCAGTCCTCAGCCAGGGGAGATGTGTGGACCCTTTGTTCACACACCTGGCTGTGTCTCAAAACTGCCCGGGGAGCTTGGCAATGCCAAGTGCCTGTGTCTTTCCCAGGCCAGGAATAGAGGGCAGAACCCCTGGAATCAAGATGTGCAGCCAGGGCAGAAGGCAACACTGCAGGCGAGGATGGGTGCGTTCCCTCCCACTCTCCCGCTGCTTTTCTTCCGTGTCTACGATGCAGCTTTCTTTGTGTGCAAGGGGGCTGGGTTGGCAGGAACCTCTTGAGGAGGTGGAACTGGGGTTCGCAAGTGAACCTGGACTCTGAGGGTTAATTTGCTGGGCATCTGTCAGATCAGGGCCCAGTTGGCCCTGGCTCCAGGGTGCCATGATGTCCCTGAAACCACACTGCTTCAGGAACATGGAGCTTTTGTGCTTAAAGCCAGCATGTTCATCGTCATGGTAACTGCTCCCAGTTTTAAGCCGTGTTCTCCCTGTGATACAGGCAACAAAGGCAGCTCCATTTCTTTTCGGCTTTCAAAGCCAGATCTGGGAGACAGGGAGGCAAGGGCTTGGAAGGCATCCTGCTTGCGTGTGGCAGGAGCCAGGGGCCCAGGGGTAGTTTTGCTTCTCCGGCAGCCCTTGCACCACCTTCTCAGCCTGCCAGTTCCACCTTGAGATGTTCAGCCTCCACCAACCAGCCCAGCCACCAAAAGCACCTGCCCCAGAGTCCTGAGTGGAGAGTTTGACCGCATGGGGCTTATCCACCTGCTGGGTCACATGTGAGGTTCTGAGTCTTGTGTTGACCTGGGAAGAGTGGTCTGGAGGAGTGATCTGGTGTCTGGATTCCGTCCAGCTACCATCACGGACCCTTGGTCAGGCCTTTTGCTTTGGCAGAACCTGGTTTTCCTGCTTATGGACGAGGCACCTCTCTTGCCCATGGGATGTTGAATCCTCTGACTCCTGAATGGGAGCGGGGCTCAGTCCTGCCCCAGCCTCTCCGTGGCTCTACAGCAGTGGCTCTGCAGTGCACACACAGGCTTCGGAGGCTCACAGTCTGGTTAGAACCTAGCACATGTTAGGTCTTGTCCAGAGGCTCAAAGCTGTCCCCTCTCCGGCCAAATTCGACTCCGGCTGGAAGGTCTGCGGGACACGGAGCCGGCTTCAAGCTTAGAAGAGAGGTTGACTGAGGCGCACAGGACCTCAGGGCGGAGGGAAGGAGTGGTGGCTAACTTTGTGCCCCACTGAGTGCAGCTGATGCCCAGAGAGGGTAAGGCCCAGCCCAGGGCCCAGGAAGCAGCGGAAGCCTCTGCCAGACTGAGCACACAGACCCAACGTCATGTCTCTTGTCTCTGTTCTGCCTCTTCCTCTGTCTTGTCCCTCAGATTATTTCCCTCATCTTACCGACTTCTTAAAAGGGCACACAGAGACACAGAGATGAAGCAAGGCTTATCTCTCCATAGTTGGTTTAGCTTGGCCTTGAGGTGCAGCTGAGAGCGGCAGGCTCCGTCCTCCCTCCCGGGGCTCCCCGCAGCTCAGGGGCAGCCGAGGGAGGCCCGGCTGTGGTGCTTGCTGCTGCTTATGGTGGGCATTGTCTTACAGAATGAACTGGATAACGTCAGAGCCCAGCTTTCCCAGAAAGGTGAGTTAGCAAGAGACAAGGGGCTTTGGGGAGCCTCTGACTCGGGAGGCGGCGGGAGAGGCCCCGGGGGGCAGGCCTCCGGCCTGCTGGTGAAGCCATGGCCTCACCCTGCTCTGCGCTCCCAACAGTCTTTCCAGCTCTTGTGACTGAAAAGGAGAAGAAAGAGGGGGTGACTGAAGCCATCCGCCTTGCCCAGGACTCAGGCTGGGAGGGGGCTACCTGATGCACCGGAGTGTGTGTAGGAGAGGCTTCGGCCGCAGAGTGTGGCAGGAACCTGCATGACTTCTGGGCTGATGCATTAATTAGACCCGTGGGAGCAGGGAGCCTTGGAGTCTTTACTCAGGTCGTCCCCAGCAGCAGACAGAGGGCTCCATCCCGTGAATGAAGAGACTCTAGCTTGGCTTTCCTGCTGCAGTGCGTGCCAGAGAGAGGAGCCTGCTGCCCAGCTTTCTGGCCTGGGACATGTTCTTCACCTGTCTCTGGGGTGGGGTGCTCGAGTCTGGAAGCCTTGGTTCTCGTGCTGACAGGTGGATGGGTCTGTCCGTATCCTCCCCCTCCCACAGAGAGAGAGAAACGGGACAGCCAGGCCATCATCGACACTCTGCGGGCCACGCTGGAAGAACGCAACGCCACTGTGGAGTCTCTGCAGAAGGCCTTAGATGAGTCCGAAATGCTGTGCTCCACCCTCAAGGTGGGTTCCGGGTCCTGTGGGCATAGCTGATGGGTGACGGAGCCCCGACCCTGGGCTCACCGCACCAGGCCCGCCTGGTTCTACCGCGGGCAGCACTTGGTGTGCGCAGTTGTCAAATGGAGGCAAATCCGTTCGTCCCCTGGCCTCCCCTACCGTGCCCATCCAGCTCATAAGAGAGGGCCACATTTCCACACTGAGAAATTCTGCCCTAAGTAGTTTGGAGAGGAGAGGGCTTCCCTGCTCCTCACGGAGGGGCTGCCTAGCCATGACCTTGGCGAGGCTGGGCCATCCTTCCGAAGTGGTTTGTACTCCACCGATGAAGCCAGCCTGAAGAAGCTGCCATCCGCACGCTAGTCCTGGTCGGCCTGCCCTCTGGAGCCAGATCAAACAGCACCCCAGGGAGGACCAGCGGCCTTTGAAGTTGGCTATGCTGAGCTGACCGGGCAGATCAAAGCCTGCCGAGGCAGCCGTTCTAGATCCAGAGGAATTTTGTATCAGCTGGGTTGGCGTGCCTCTTGTGCTCCAAGGAGCATGAGGTGATTGATCTGAGCCCACAATTGATATTCTGGCCTTGTAGCAGGGAGCAGTCGTTGCTGGATGCCATTTGAAAGGAGAGAGGCAGCAGCCTTGAGAACAGACAGGGCCCCGGGGTGTGCATTGTCTCTGTTCTTGCTTGGTGGCTGGTCTGAATCACGTGGCCTGGCCAGTGGAAGGGAAGGAGCAAACCAGCCCCTGGCTGCAGAGCAGGTGCCTCTGGTGGAGTTCCCAGAGACAGAGTGGTCTTGTGCTGAGGGCAGCCTGGCCACTGCCTCTGGTTCAGCTCTGCTGTCCTGGCCACTGTCCGTGAGTCTAGATGGTGGGTAGTGAGGCCTGGCTTTGTGCTTCGGGCTCCTTCAGCTTTCTGCACAACAAGCACTGTGAGGCCCAGCACAGGAGTGGGGCAGCCCCCAGGGGCCTGTGGGTGCTGGCAGGGGCTGTACCTGCGGTAAGACATGCCGCGGGCAGCAAGCAAGGAGGTAAGGAAGCTGCTGGCCTGGGGCTTCTTAGCAAAAGAAAATGTGAGCTAGAGAGGGGCCCGGGAGCCTCGCCTCGTGAGGGTGGGGGGACACGTGGTTATCAGCATTTTCAAAAGCAGAAAGGCTGAGGGTAGAGCCTTCCTGGTGACTTTAGCCATGGCCCCAGGGACTCCCCAAGCAACAGGTGTGGATGGGTGTGCTTGCTCTTCAGAAGCAGATGAAGTTCTTGGAGCAGCAGCAGGATGAGACCAAACAAGCACGGGAGGAGGCCCGCCGCCTCAGGAGCAAGATGCAGACCATGGAGCGGTGAGCTTGCAGCTGGCCGGCCCTGTGCCCGTCCTCCCTGGGCCCCCAGGTGGCACAGCTCAGAGGCTGCAGCGGGAGTTCAGTCGCCTCTGTGGCGGCTCTCATCTCCCTAGGCCACAGGGGGCTGCTCAGGCCAACTGGGTCTCTTTGCTCGGCCTCTATGGACTCTTCCCTGTCCCTGTTGCCTGTGGCCAGATGGTCTGGCAGGTCTTTTGCTCCAAGAACCTCTGACCTTGAGGACCTCTGTCAGACCCCTCCTCCCCAGCAGCATCTCTGCAGCTGTCCTCAGCTCTGCTGTGAGGCCTTTCTTTGGGCAGACCCGCCCGCTAAAGCATCCTAGCAGGCTAGGCTGTCACCATAGCAACAGTAACAAAGGGAGGCAGAGCTGCACGGGGTACCTACCCATCAGCCTCCAGATTTTAGATGCTGTGGGCTGGGTGTTTTTCAGGATTGAGCACCTACTCAAGAGCCAGCGGCCCGAAGTGGAGGAGATGATCCGAGACATGGGTGTGGGCCAGTCCGCGGTGGAGCAGCTGGCTGTGTACTGTGTGTCCCTCAAGAAGTGCGTACCCTGGCCCCTCGGGCCAAGCCCAGGAGCTGAGCCCTGGCACCCCAGCCGTGCCTCTCCATCGTGGCCCCTCTCTTGCAAGGCGGGGCAGATGGAGTCCAGGGGCAATGCCGCCTCCGCTTGAACGTGACCCTACCCTCACTGTGTGGCCAGGAGCCAGCTTTTTAGCCTCTGTGGCCCTCAGTTTACGGAATGGAGATAGTGATAACCAGCCTGGTAGGGTTACTGGGAGAACTGAGTGACGAGAAGCGTCATTTCTCAGGAGGCTGGCACAGCTCTGTGAGCTGCCAGCCCAGTCATGGTATCCGCAGCCGTTTCCCATTGGCATGGTTACTGACCCTGCCTGGCTTGCGTCAGAAACTTTGCTCAGATTCTCCAGTACTGTGGGTAGGAGGTCGAGGAAAGAACCACTTGGCTGACAGGCACTGAGGACCCCAGATGCCTCCTGTGGGGGCCAGGCAGTACGGGGGCCTCCCCAGTGAGGCCGGGGCTGCCTGCACAACCTCTCAAACTGCCGGCGCCTGCGGGACAGGCAGAGCATGGCTCCTCGAGCATCGGCGCGGGCCGTCCACAGTGCCGGGCTGCTGCGCTCAGGCGTCAGAGCGGGAGCGAGCAGGCGAGGGGCTGAGCTCGGCTTTGTGTTCGGCTTGACCTGACCAGCAGGTGTCTCGTTCTGACGTCTCTTTTTTGACCCCTGTGTAGAGAGTATGAGAATCTAAAAGAGGCACGGAAGGCCTCGGGGGAGCTAGCTGACAAGCTGAAGAAGGACTTGTTTTCTTCCAGAAGCAAGGTAACTTGGGAGCGGAGGGCAAAGCAGATGTGGCTGTTCTTTTTCCACGCTCACTCCTGTCTCCTGAGCAAGGCCGAGGGCCTGGCGGCACCTCTGGTTCCGTGGGGCTGCGGGATGACTCACGGAGACGGGTTCCTGGCCCTCACTGGCTCTGGCTCTGGCTCTGGCTATGTGGCTTGTCCATCTGGGGTGGCAGGTCATGCAGGTGCTCTCCTAACATGTGGCCGCCTCTGCTCTTCCTGGCTCCTGGGCACCTCTTAGCTGGCAGGAGGGCACAGGTCCCACACGTGACAGGTGCGGAGGCCTGTTTTTGTACCAGGCCTGGAACAGGGGGGCTGCTCTTAGAACCTGACTCAGTCGGCACCGCCGCCGCTTTTGTTTCTGGGCCTGGTGCGTCCATGGGCCGCAGGGTATAGGAAACAGCCCTCACTCCCGGGCAGCTCCAGAAGGACACTGCTGGACTACAGCCCAGCCCCCTAGAGCCGGGGTCTCCCTCGGGTGTCCCCATGCTCTTCTGGGCCCTGGTCTGCTGTGAGCACGCACCGGGTAGCAGCCGACGGGGCGGGGCACAAGGCCACCCCTTGGCCCATTCTTTACTCCCTACACTTTCCTGTAGCTGCAGACAGTCTACTTGGAGCTGGACCAGACCAAATTGGAGCTGAGGTCAGCCCAGAAGGATATACAGAGCGCTGACAAGGAAATCGCGGTGAGGGGCATCCCAGCCAAGGGGAATAATGAGGGATGGTTTGTGTGCCCCCGCCAGAGCAGAGCTGGGCCTGGAATCTGTGCACCAGTTGGCGGTGGTGGCTCTGGGCTCCATGCACCCTCCTGGGTCAAGGTGGGTCAGGACCTTGACCCTGGTCTGGAGCCTGGGAGGACAGCATCATGGGTCTTCCCACAGAGTCTGTGCTGTGCCTACAGACCCGAGATCACCAGAGGAAGGGCTCCGCCTCCAGAGCCTGGCGGTGGGGTTTCGGGCCTCGCTCTGCTCCCAGCGGCCTGGCCCTCCTGCACATTGTTCACGTCCTCGGCATTCGGTCTGCACTTGACGCCTCAGCCTTTCTTTCACACTTTTTTCTTTTCTTCCCCAAGAGCCTGAAAAAAAAGCTAACGATGCTGCAGGAAACCCTGAACCTGCCGCCAGTGGACAGTGAGACTGTGAACCGCCTGGTTTTAGAGAGGTTGGTCGGCCCTCTGGGGTGGCTCGGGGCCACAGGCTGGAAGGGCTCCTTGGGAAGGGTCTTCCCTCCCCTGGCTCTGGCAGGGCAGGTGGTCCCCCTGCCCTGGGAGACAGTGAAGGTTTAGCTGGAAAGCAGCTTTGAGGCAAGTTCTGGGCTCTGACAAGGGGAGGCCAGGGCGGCTGGAGAGGACCTAAGGATGGTCAGAGAAGGGGCAGGAGCGCGGGCTGCCTCCAGGCAGCCTGTTTATGGGGAGGCTCGCCAGACGCATCTGCCTGCCCCAGATTCTGAATCAAACAGGAAACCACTGACCGAAGAATCTCCCTCTGGTCCTGGGAATGTGTGCGTGGAAGCTGCCAGCAGAGGGAGCCAAGAGGAAGAGGGATGCGGGTCCCTGTCTGGAGCTGGCCCTCCCTGCCTGCTCCTGAGTGTCCCACCGCTAGTCCAGGTCCCCAGGGCCATCTCTCACCTGGCTGCCCAGCTGAGGGCCCAGACAGAGACCACACAGTGTGGAGACCCAGCCGACCTTTCACTTGAGCCGCTCCCAGTGTTCCTTGGAAGGCCATTCTGCTCCCCTTCCCCGCGTCCGGGCAGCTGCGGGAGCCTGCCCCGCCGACTCCTGGTGCCTCCTGCCCCTTTCCCTTGCCACCACCCGCCGTACAGCGTGTGGCCCATCCTCTCGCTTGTTCCCTGTGGGCCTGCTGTCCCGGCCATGCTCCCTCCCAGGATGTTGGGGGGGTCTGTGGGTACTGGTGGTGGCTGTCCGTTCCATTTGTCGCCGTAGGATTATCCTTCACTCCTGTCATTTTAGGGTGGCCCAGGAGGTAACTATCATCCCCAACCACAGAGGGGGTGTTGGGAAGACCACTCTCAAGGACCCCACAGGTCCCTGACCCCTAGGCTGAAAGGCGTTGGGGAGGCCTTTGCTTAGGGAAGGCCTGACAGGTGCTGTGAGTTCACAGAGGAGACATTGACTGTCCCCATGCCACACAGGTGATGGGTGTTCCCAGGGTCTTTGTTCTGTTTTGGAAAGGTGGGCTTTGAGTATCTTGCTCCTGAGGCCTCTGGCACAAAGCCCTGTACACAGGCCGTGGGTGAGTGCCCCAAAGGTGACACGTGTATATACTATGCATAGAGTTTTCCAAAATTACAACAAAGTGTATCAACATTTGAGTGTATACAGTTCACTGGTATTAAATACATTCCTAACACTGCTACCATCCTCACCATCCATCTCCAGAATTTTTTACTTTTGAAAAACTGAAATACCGTGCCCTTTAAACATTAACTCCCTAATGTCCCCTCTTCCCCCAGCTGCTGGCAACCAGCATCGCACTTTCTGTCTCTCTGATTTTGGCTATTCTAGACACCCCATATAAGTGAATCATATAGCATTTGTCTTTCTGTGACTGGCTTAATTCACTTAATGTCCCCCCAGTCAACCCACGTTGTAGCATACTGCAGAATTTCCTTTTTTTCAAAAAAGAAAAAGCTGAACAATATTCTGTTGTATGTATACACCACATTTTGCTGCTCTGTCCTTCGGTGGATGGACACTTGGGTTGCTTCCTTTTTTTGACCGCTGTAAACATGGGGGTGAAAAACGGTCTCTTCGAGATCCTGCTTCCAGTTCTTTGGGATGTATACCCAAAAGTGGAATGGCTGGATCATATGGCATCCTATTTTTAATTTTTTGTGGAACTGCCTTTCTGTTTTCCACAGTGGCTGTACCATTTCACATTCCTACCACAGTGCACAAGCGTTCCTGTAAGGATGTGGATCCTTACCAACACTTGTTATTTTCTGGGTTTTTTTTTTTTTTTTTTTTTTTGTTATTGTTGTTGTTTTTATAGTAACATCCTGACAGGTGTGAGGTAGTTTTGATTTTCATTTCCCTAATGATGAGTGATGTTGAGCATCTTATGGGCTCATTGACCATTTGTAAATCTTCTTGGGAGAAACATCTGTTTAAGACCTTTGCCCATTTTTGAATCAGGTTGTTTTCTCATTGTTGAGCTTTAGTTCTCTATACAATTTAACTTTTTATCAAAGATACGATTTGCAAATATTTTCTCCCATTCTTTGGCTTGCCTTCTTATTCTGTGATAGTATCTTTTGATGCAAAATTTTAAATTTTTTGTGAAGTATAATTTGTTTTGTCTTTTGTTGCCCATTATGTAGAGTTTCATGTTGCTTTTTAAACTCAATATATGTGCATTTTCCCATATTAATAAGTTTACTCTTTGAAAGCCCTACATTAAAAAAGAATTTTTTTTAATCTTCACCCAAAGATAGGTTTATTGATTTTAGAGAGAGAGAGAAACCTCCATGTGGTCCACCTGTTGCCTCCCATATGGGCCCCAACTGGGGACCAAACCCGTAACCTGGGTATGTGCTCTGATTGGGAATCTACCCCGTAGCCTTGGGTGCACCGGTCACTCTAACCGCCTGGGCCACCTGGCCAGCGCTGGAAACCCTGCTTTAATCTCTATCATATTCAGGCTATGAAAGTGCCCACCCCGAGGGGAGTCATTTTGACAGTTTCTAATATTGCGCCCTTTGCCATAAGTACTTGAGGGGACATCCATTTACACCACTCTGCGGTCACATTTTTAGCTCCTCGCACTGAATTTTGGGAGATGAGGCCTCTTGGTCAAGAAGGCGGCAGCAGCCTGTGTGCGTTGGGTTTTGTGTGGATTTTTGCTTGCTTCCTTTGACGTCCTCCGGACTTTCACTGGCCCCATGCCTGTGTGGAGGGCTAGCCAAGTGGTTTCCTCTGTAGAGACTGGGACCTCCTGGCAGGGTGGCCCTGAGCCAGGTGTGGGCTGCAGGCCCCTGGAGCTGGGCCGCGTCTGACACTTGAGGGGCCGCTGTCCCTGGGCTGCCACTGGGCTGAGTGACCAGTCTCTCCGTGCCTGTAGCCCAGCCCCTGTGGAGATGCTGAACCCGAAGCTTCGGCGACCAGCCTTCAGTGATGACATTGACCTCAATGCTACCTTCGATGTGGACACGCCCCCAGCCCAGCCCTCTGGCACTCAGCACGGCAATGCCAAGAAGCTCTGCCCGGAGAGGGCACAGTGAGTAACAGTCCCTGGCTGTGTCTACAGCCTGGAGGGAGGAAGGCTGAGAGATTGCTGCAGGCCCTGCCCTACCAGCTCCGAGCAGCTGCGGGGGTGGTGAGGGTCCCCTGGGCTTGACCATGGCTCTGGTTCCAGCCACCTCTCTTTTCCAAGTACTCGCTCTGTGCAAAGCCTTCCTCTTGCTTGTCTCATTGGCCTTCACCACCCCCTTCAGGCAAGGGTGTCGGGACGTGAATTGGAGAGAATACCGAGGTCCCAGTGAGGGCGCACATTGGCTAATGGTGTGGGAGGGGCTGCTAACATTTTGAATGTCTGCTCCCCGGAGTCTTGAGCCAGGGACTCTGCACCCCCTGCTCTGTGTGCCTCTCAGGCTCATGTGTCAGACAGGACCATCTCAAACCATGGAGCTTACCGGGTGGGTAGCGCACAGGGGCAGGTATGGGAGGCTGTGTGGAGCTGCACTGGGGTGGGTGGGACCCGCACTAGGGATGCAGTGGCACTGGGAGCGGGGAGGCTGTGTCCTTGGCCATGCAGGCCAAATGTAGTTCATCATGGAGACGAGAACTGCTCCCATACATACATGTGGTATGTGCTGCTCAGGTAAGGGAGGTCAAGGGCTGAGCAGGCTTCCTCTTCATCTAAGACTTTGGACATGCGAGAAAGGAATTGAGATGGTGGGCCCTGGAGACGGGACCCAGGGGGAGGGCAAAGAGGAAAGCCCGCTGGGCTCCCGCCCCTCCCCGACCTCGGGGGCGGAGGCCCCTGCGCCGGACGGCAACGAGCAGCACACCCAGGGCCTGCGGGCTGCAGTCGGGCCTTCTCGGGGCCTGTCCCACGCTCTGGCCTCCTTGGGGGCTCTTCTCTGTAGCTGTAAATTTGAAAGCGCATCCCTGGGGCCTACAAGGTGCCAGACCTTTTATAGAGACATTTGTACCATTGTTGGGGTCTACAGGGCACGTGCGGGAGCCTGGGATGCCCCCAGCTTGGATCAGCCTCCCCAGACTCAGACTTGCAGCCAATGGAGAGTCTTCTCATGGTCTTCATGTGGCCTCACCACAGGCTCTGGGGACAGGAGCAGAGGGTCCCGAGTCAGCAGGCATGATCCTGCCCCTGTCCCTGTGGCTTTGAGAAGCCACAGCGTCAGCCTTACGTTGCCATCCTTCCACCCACCTAGAAAACTCCCAGGAGAGAGGGTACCCAGCTGCGAGGGTCCCCAGGAATTGGACGGAAACACTATGTCCAGCTCTGGAGCTGAGAATGGGCAGGGCCTGGGGCCGAGGTCTGTTCCGGCCCAGACCTGCCTGCCCAGAATACCTGGATGACCTAGGGAGTTGGCCTAGCCCTGTGCTCCGAGAGCACTTTATGGGCTGTTGGCCTTACTGGGGGTCTTGTGGGGGTGGTAGCCCTCTCTGGGCAGACAGGACGAGGCCTGAGCTCCTGAGATGTGTCTGCCTATATGAGGCCATGGCTGGCTTTTCTCCTGTGGCTGGTGAATCAGGTGGGCTCTCCTGCCCCACACAGAGCCTGGGACATGGTGAGGTGCCTGAGGGTTTGGGGGGCACTGGAATCAGACTGTGCCTGCATGGAAGCCACAGGCTTCGGACATGGTCCGCCCCCGCTGCCTCCACACTCCGGCAGCTGTGGCTGCCTGGCAAGTCACGGGTCTGCGCTGCAGCGGGGATCCCTGGGGGCCTTGCCCGGGCACACAGCCACGGCAGCAGCCTTGCCACATGGTGGCTCTGCAAGGGGTGTGTGCCGAGCCTGACCACCCTGTCCCTGTGTCTCGCTCACCTGCCTCTTGTCTCTATATCTTGCAGCTCTCCCATTCAGGACGTTCTCAAGAAGATGCCCAAAGGCTGCAGGCAGGTAAGGTTCCGCAGAGGAAGCTCAGCCAGTTGCCATCCAGCCCTGGCTGGGGCTGAGTGGGAAGCTGGGCAAATGCGACTGCAGGGTCTGGCCAGCGCCCTCTCAGGCCTGGCCAGCACCAGTATTGGTGCTTCCTGCCTCCTGGTGAGGCCTCAGAGGTCCTGATCCTGTCCCACCGCCTCTGCCCATCCCTCCGTGCTGCCACCCAGCTCATTGAGTCTGGCGTGTCCCCTGCAGGAGGCTCAGCTCTCGCTGGGCGGCCAGCTCTGTGTGGGAGAGCCAGATGAGGAGCTGGCTGGCGCCTTCCCTCTCTTCATCCGGAACGCGGTCCTGGGCCGGAGGCAGCCCAAGCGAACCAGGCCAGAGCCCTTTCGCAACACGGACACAGTGAGTATGGCTTCCCACAAGTGGCACGTCCAGCCTCCTGGGCTAGTGCAGGGGACGATGGCCAGCCCCTCTCCCCTCCCCCTAGCTCATTAGCCTGGTCCACTCATCTCTTCCTTTTACTTTAGGTAAGGACAGGCTTCGACGGTCTTGGAGGCCGGACAAAATTCATCCAGCCTGTATCCTTGTTCTGGGGCATCGGGCTGAGCTGAACTATAGAGCCCACACCATCCCTCACCTGTTCCCTCAGACCCCAGCTTTTGCGGGTTCAGCCTCACGTGTGCGGAGCCAGGCCTCACTGAGTACAGCAGGGTGGCCCACCCCCAAGCCTCAGCCTTTCCTGTCCTGTGCCCCAGTCCCCTCTTTCAGCCTTTTCCTTGACATCTCCTTCAGACGGACACAACTACGATCCGCCCACTGCCTGTGAAGCCCAAGGCCAAGGCTAAGCAGAAAGTGGGGGCCAGGAAAGGGCTCCCTCCCTCCCAAGCCAAGCTGGACACTTTCCTGTGGTAGCGACAACAGTGCATCTGATCAAAGGCCACGTAGGTGCCTCCGGCTTGTAGTCCAAGACTGGCGCTGCCGGGGATTTGTGGGGCATGGCCCCTCTTCCAGGACCAGCCGCGAGGGCAGTGGTGGTCAAGAAGATGGGGCTGCGGGTAAGGCCCAGAGGATGTGCTTTTCTGTAGCATTCCCTGGCCCACCCCCACCATACTGGGCCTAGTGGCGGGAGCTGGGACCAGGTCACCGTTGCCGCCAGCAGGGCTTGCTCCGTGTTGTAGGCTCCCATTTATAGCCAGGACCAGATAGATGCTGGGCTGCTTCTGATCTTCCAGCCCAGGGTTGACTGTATGGGCCAAAGTGCTTGAGGCTTCCCCGGCAGCTTCCGCCTGCCCAAGCTTCCGCCTGCCTCTGGCGTCCTGCTAGGCATGGCCTGGGCCAAGCAGAATGGGGGGTGGGGGGTGGCGGCGGGGAGGGGATGGGGGTGAGATTTCTGTGTTGAAAATAAAAAAAAAGTTAGGCTCTTTTCTTTCTGGGTCTGGGAGTGTAAATTAGCACTTTGGAAAACTGTTTGGCATGACTTGCTAAAGCAGGACCGTCACCTAGATGCACACCCTTAGGCGTGTAGCCTCTCAGAGGGCACAGAGACTCTCAAGAAGGCAGTCACTGCAGCTTTGTCCACAGACTCTCACCGGGGCACAGCCCGGAGGCCATAGGCATCTGATAGATGCCCAGTGGTGACCTCAACCAGATTTAAAGAGACCATGCAGTATCCAGTGCCCTTTTTAGCCAGGAAGTCTTTGTTACAGCAGAGGTAGTAGAACAGAAACTGCAGGAACCATGCACAAGGAACATGTGTTTTGCAGTAACAGTTTGAAAAAGTCACAAGTGGACAGCTTCAGCCTTCAAGAAGCAAAATTTAGCCGTCCCTAAGGTGTGGGAGAATTCAGTCTGTAGAGTTATCATAACATACTACTCAGAAGCTAGCGCTCAACAAAAAAAATTACAAAGCATATAAATAAACAGGAGAGCATGGCTCATTCACAGGAAAAAGAATTTCATAGAAACTCACTGACAAATTTTGGAACTGAAAAGTATAATAACTGAGATGAAAGATTTATTATTGCTTGAGTCACAAGTCAATTGCTTTCTTATATATCATTAGTGAACAATTGAAATTAAGAACACTATCATTTACATTAGTACCAAGAAGAAGAAGGAGAAGGAAAAAAAATATTTAGGTATAAATCTAACAAAATATATACAAGGTCTTTGTGTGGAAGATATTAAAACTTAGATGAAATTTTTAAAAGATTTAAAAAAATAGAGATACATTCCAAGTACATGGATAGGAGGACACAATATTGTCAAGATGTCAGTTCTTCCCAACTTAATTACAGAATCGATAAAATTCCAATAAAAATCTCAGCAAGTTTTTTTGTTACCAACAAACTGATTCAAAAGTTTATATGGAAAAGCAAAAGACTAATAGCCAACACAGTACTAAAGAACCAAGTTAAGGACTGACACTTCCCAACTTCAAGATTTATTATAAAGCTGCAGTAATCAAGACAGTGTAGCCCTGGCTGGTGTGGGTCAGTGGATTGAGTGCTGGCCTGTGAACCAAAGGTTTGGCAGTTCAGATTCCCAGTCTATGCCACATGCCTGGGTTGAGGTCCAGGTCCTCACTAGGGGGCGTGCAAGAGGCAACCACACATTGCTGTTTCTCCCTCTCTAAAAATAAATAAAAACCTTTAAGAAAAAAATAAAAAGACGGTATAGTATTGTCAAATGAACAGAAAAATAGAGCAATGGAACAGAATAGAGAGCCCCAGAAATAGACCCAGCTGATCTTTGACAAAGGAGCAAAGGCAATTCAATGGGGAAAGGGTAATATTTTCAACAATGGTGCTGAAACAACTGGACATCCACAAGCAAGAAAAAAAAAAATCTATAGACAGTTCTTACACCGTAGAAATTAACTCAAAATGGATCGTAGAATCAACTGTAAAACACTAAACAATAAAACTAGAATATTAACAGTAACAGGAGAAAATCTAGGTGACTTTGTGTTTGGTGATGACTTTTTAAACATAACACTAAATGCTTAATTCATGAAAGAAAAATTTATATAATTTGGACTTCATTAAAATTTAAAATTTATGGCCGTGGCCACGTGGCTCGGTTAGAGCATCATCCCAATATACTGGGGTTGAGGGTTTGATCCCCAGTCAGGGCACATACAAGAATTAACTTGGTGAATACATGAATAGGTGGAACAACAGATTGATGTTTCTCTCTCTCTCAAAAATAAAACTTCTGCTCTGTGAAAGATGTTAAGAGAATAAAGAGACAAGCCACAGATTATGAGAAAAACTTTGCAAAAGCATCTGATAAAGGACTGGTATCCAAAATATAGAAACAACTCTTACAACTTAACAAGAAACAGCTCAGTTTAAAAATGGGTGAAAGTCCAAACACACACCTCACTAAAGGAAACATACAGATGGCAAATAAACATGAAAAAACAACATCATGTAATCAGAGGAGCACAAATTAAAACAAGGAGATACGACTACACACCTGTTAGAGTGGCCAAAATCCAAAACACTAACACCGCCAAATGCTGGTGAGGATGTGGAGCAACAGGAACTTTCATTCATTGCTGTTGGAAATGCTAAATGGTACACTTTGGCAGCTTCTCATCAAGCTAAACATAACCCAGCAATCATGCTCCTAGGTATTTACCCAGCTGAATTAAAAACACATGGTCACACAAAACTCTGCACACAAACACTTGTAGCAGTTTTATTCGTAATTGCCAAAAAAAAAAAAAAAAAAAATTGGAAGCAGCCAAGATGTCTTTTAAATGGGGGAAACTATATGTGGGGTGTGAGAGGGTATGTGGAAACTCTGTCCACATGGCTCCCTGACATGGGACTGTGGGAAGGAGCAGTTATAAGAAAAGTAGGAATTCACCAACACTTACTGAAATTTACCTGTCCCTTCATCCATTTCTCCCCAGATGCTGACAGTGTTCCACCAGACTTCAAATTTCCAAAACAGTTGCTTCAGACAGTCATGGCCAGCTCAGTTGTTTCAATGGAGGGGCAAATTGTTTGAGTTTTCTACACTGCCATCTTCCCTGACAGGACTCTTAAATGACGAACTTAAACAATCAGTGGTTCAGGCTTGCCCAGTGTGGCTCAGTTGGTTGGGTGTTGTTCCACAAAGCGAAGCGTCGCTGGTTTGACTCCCAGGCAGGGCGCATGCCTGGGCTGCAGGTCCTGTCCAATCCCTGGTCGGGGGCAAGTGTGCGAAGCAGCCGGTCAATGTTTCTTTCACATTGATGTTTCTGTCCCCGTCTTTCTCCCTTTTTTCCCCTCTCTAAAAATAAATAAAATCTTTAAAAAAAAAAAACCCACAATCAATGGAGCTAAGAAATCACAGAGAAATTAGAAAATACCTTGAGATAATTAAAAATGAAAACAACATATCAAAATTTATGGTTTGCAGCAAAAATTGTACTGAGAGGGAAATTCATAAACACATGTAAAAAAATATCTAAAACTAATAATCTCACTGTACATGTTTTATTTTTAAAATTGTTTTAATTTATTGATTCTAGAGAGAGGCAGGAAGTGTGGGGGGAGGAGATTTGTTGTTCCACTTATTTATGCGTTCTTTGGTTGGTTCTCATAAGTGCCCTGACTGGGGATAGACCCTGGAACCTTGGCATATCAGGATGATGCTCTAACCAACTGAGCTACTGGCCAGCACCTCACTGTATACCTTAAGGAACTAGAAAAATAAGAGCAAACTAAACCCAAGGCTAGCAGAATGAAGGAAGTAATAAAGATTAGATATAAGTTACGTAGAAAGACGTGATATTGTGAGTTATATATAATAAGTATATACAGTATTTGGTCTTTGTCCTGGCACAGAGCTCCCAAAACCCTTGGACTTTCCTGAGCTGAAGCCGAGAAAGGTCTTCTGTTGTGCTGAGGTGACTTTTGGGAAGCACCTATGGATGGACCAGTGGAGCCAACCCTGTGATTAGGAAGATGGAACTTTCAGCCTCACAGCGCCCCACCCCCCACACCTCCTGGCAGGGACGAGGAGCTGGAGCTGGAGTTCAATCACACCGGTGGCCAATGACTTAACCAATCACACCTGTGCAATGAAGCCTTCATCATAACCCAGGGGACGTGGCTTGGAGAGTGTCCAGTTTATCGGACACATGGAGGCGCTGGGAGAGTGGCGCGCCAGAGAGAGCATGCCCTCCCCTCGCCCTTGTCATCTACCTCTTGCACGTGGCCATTCCTGCGTCATGTCCTCGCACAATAAACTGGTAATCTAGTCAGCAAACGGCTTTCCTGAGTTCTGCGAGCTGATGAATTGAACCTGAGGAGGGGGTAATGGGAGCTTCTAATGTATAGCCAGGCAGTCAATAGCACAGGTGACCACCTGGACTTGTGGTTGACACCTGAAGTTGGAGGAGGGGGACAGTGTTGTAAGACAGAGTCCCTAACCTGTAGAACCTGATGCTGTCTCCAGGGAGGTGGTGTCAGAATTCACCTGAATGGTAGGACACCCAGCTGGCATTGAATGGCCTGATGGTGTGGAAGAAATACACGTGTTAAAACTGGTGTCCGAATCCTAAAAGACAATAGAGAAAGTCAAGAAAACCCAAAGGTGGTTCTTTGAAAACATCAACAAAATTGACAACCTTTTAAATAAATTGACTAAGAAAAAGAGAATACTCAAAGGATCAAAATCAGGAAAGAAAAATGGGGACATTTCTACCAATTTTACAGAAGTAAAAAGAATTATAAGGGAATATGATGACCAGTTGTACACCAACACTTTGAATAACCTCATTGCAAGGGACAAATTTCTAGAAACACAGACACTGGCAAAACTGACTCAAGAAGAAATACAAAATCTAGATAGATTTATAACTAGTAAAGGGATTAAATAAGTATTCAATGAACTCCCCTGAAAGAAAAGCCTGGAGCCAGCTTCCCTGGTGATTCTTCTAAAACCAAATGCAGATCCGGCTGCCCGCGGCGGCGAAAGCCAGCCCTGGAGTGGCAGGTGCTGACGGAAAGGAGCTGGGGTTTATTCAGATGCCGGCCACCTGGACGATGGGGGCTCACGTCTCAGAGCCCGTCTCCCCCCTCAGGGGCGGCAGAGGCTTTTATAAAGAGGAAGAGGGGGACAGACAGAGGTCAAGGGAGGGCCTGCAGACTTTACGTGCACAGGGGCACGGTCCCTTCCCACATGGCAAGTGCGGATGGTCCGGGGTCGGTCATCCCGCTTCACGTCGTCCCGGCTCCGCCGCTGAAGGTCGGCAAACCTCCCGGAGTTGGGGCGGCTGAAGGTCAGCGCCGGTATCTTTTGAAGTTAGTTCGTAGGAGTCTTACGCAAACACACTTCATCTACAGGCTACGTATTAGGCAGAGTCAGCGCTCACAGAAACAAGGGCAAAAGAATGGCGGGGCAGGTTACCATTCCCACTGCTAGAATTTTCGACTGTTAACACTACCAAACATTTAAAAAAGTGCTAACACCCAAAAGACAAGATCCACATTGTGAAAGGGCAGCCCACAGAATGGGATGAAGTATTTGCGAATCATATATCTGATAAGGGATAATATCCAGAACATATAGAGAACTTCCAAAGTTCAACAACACAAAACCAATCCAATTCAAAAATGAAGGGATATCTCTCCAAAAAATGTGGCCAATAAACACATAAATTTCATCCAAAAGGCCAATAAGCATATAAAAAGATGCTCAGTATCACTAATCATTAGGGAAATGCACAATCAAAACTACCATGAGAGCCCACCACATACCCATTAAGATGGCTACTATAAAAACAAAACAAAACAAAACAGAAAAGTGTTAGAAAGGATTTTGACTCATTGGAACCCTTGTGCACTATCAGTGGGAATGTACAATGCTGTGGAAAACAGTTGGGCAGTTCTTAAAAAAAAAATTAGAAGTAGAATTCTATATCTAGCCATTTCACTTCTGGGTGTATATCCAAAAGATTGGAAGCAGGATCTCAAAAAGATTTGTATACCCATGTTCATAGCATCATTATTCACAATAGCCAAAACACAGAAGCAACCCAGTCTCCATCAACAGATGAACGGATAAGCAAAAGACATAGACAATGGAATATTACTTGGCCTTACAAAAGGAAGGACTTTTTGTAATATGCTACAACATGAGTGGACCTTGAGAACATTTGCCAAGTGAAATAGCTAGTCACAAAAAGACAATCTGGCTCTGGCTTCTGTACTTAGTTCATGTGATACATCCAATACATGTTTATTGAATGAAAACACACACAGAAAATCACCTACCACTTTCCATCCACTAGGATGGGTATAACTTTTAAAAAAAAGGAAAAGTGAATGTTGGCCACAATGTTGAAAAACAGGAATTTTGTACACAGCTGGTATGACATATTTTGTTGGTCCCTCAAAAAATTAAACATAGAATTACCACCTGACCCAGCAATTTTACTCCTATGTACATACTCCAAAAAATTGAAAACAGGAACTCAAGTACACGTTCAAGCATAAGCATAGCTGTGCTCACTATTCTTAATATCCAAAAGGTTATTGTTGAGCTGTTGAGAAACAATTCAAAAGTCCATCAATAGGAGCCTGGATAAACATATTGTGACGTATGCATACAATGGAATATTATTCAGCCCCAAAAAGGAATGAAATACTGATACATACTACAATTTGAATGAACCTCAAAAACATTATGTTAAGTGAAAAAAAGCAGATGCCAAAGGTCACATTTTGTATGATTCCTTTATTCAAAAAAAGATTTTATTTATTTTTTTAGAGAGAGAGGATGGGAGAGAGAAAAACATCTACGTTGGATCAGTTGCCTCTTGCACGCCACAAGCTGGGGACCTGGCCTGTGATCCAGGCAAGTGCTCGACCGGAATCAAGCTAGCGACCTTTTGGTTCACAGGCCGGTGTTCAACCCACCGAGCTACACCAGCCCGGGTGGTATGATTGCTTTTATATGAAGTATCCAGAATAGGCAAATCTCCAGAGACAAAAGGAATATCAGTGTCTGCCAGGAGGCTGGGGTGGGGGTGAGGAGCGGTGAGTCACTGTGGTGGGGGTGTTCTTCAGTGGGTTGTAAAAAAGCTTCGGGAGGTGTGGTGCTGGCCTTGGGAAAAGGCTGAATTCCACTGAATTGTACACTTTGAACGGTTATTTTCATGTCATATGAATTTTACCTCAATTTTTAAGAGAATTTATGACAGCACGTGGCTTGGCTGTTGTGAAGTTTTGTGGGAGCTGTGGTCTGTCCTTCAGAGAACTGGCCCCATGTTCCTAAGGAGGCAAAACAGCACATTCGTGGGTGAAAGTTATGCAGGACCTCTCTGTACTGTCTTTGCAATTTCCTTTGAGTCCATAATTATTTCAAAATAAAAGTTTAAAGGAAAAATAAGGACCCATGACCATGGCTGCCCCATGCCTCCCACGTTCAGGTCTGGCACCCAGAGGCTGACCGCCCTCCTGGAGCCCTGGGTCCGACGCCGCTGGCCGCCTGCGGCTGCCATCCTGCTGTCTGTCCTGGGCGGGAAGCTGTGCTAGGGTGGCGGGAGCTCAGGGCCAGGCAGCACTCCCACAGAGAGCAGGCTCCGCCCAGATCTGAGGTGTGGACTCTGGGGGAGGGACCACGTCGCCTCCCAAGCTTCAACAGCCTCTGGGCCAGAACTGCCCGACCTCTAGGGTCTCTAAGTGTCCGTGTGGTGGATGATAGGCCTGGCGAGTCCTCAGGACAGGGAATACCCACCAGCATTCTGTGCGCAGGAGGCCCATTCAGGCAGGGGCAACCGAAGAGCACAGGAGACCTGAGGTTTGGGACATCTAGGAAGCCATGGGGAGTGACTGCATCCAGCCCCTATTGGGCCCTCCCACGGCCTGGCCCCTTCCGGCTCTCCCAGAGGCCCAACACACCCCACGTCTGTCCCACTGTGCCTGCGCCCTAGAGCTGCCAACTCACCTTCTTTGCCAGGCTAGCCTATTCAGTGCCAGCTGGGGGCAGGTCCAGGAATGAGGTTAGAATCCAGTTTCACTTTCATTTTTGTTTTCCTTGAATGACAGAGGAGCCAAGAAGAAAACTGCAACCACAGCGTCTCTCACCTCCTTAGCCCCAGTGCCTGCTTGCACTGAGCCCCAGCTGGGCACTGGACTCTGCCGCACCGCCTCCCCCAGGCACCCTCTCTGCAAGCACGGCAGCCTGTTGTCCAGCCCCAGGCCTCCGGATGGGCGTCCTGGATGCCTCCAAGTCGCTGGATGAGGAGCTGTACTCCCGGCAGCTGTGAGGCCGGAGGTGGGACGGGGTGTGGGGTGGCCCTCCGACCTCTGGTCTCCCAGTGCCTGCCCCTTACTTTCCATCCACAGGTATGTGCTGGGCTTGCCGGCCATGCAGAGGCTGCGGGAGGGCCGGATCCTGCTCTCAGGCCTTCAGGGCCTGGGGGCTGAGGTGGCCAAGAACCTGGTCCTGATGGGCGTGGGCAGCCTCACTCTGCATGACCCCCACCCCACCGGCTGGTCTGACCTAGCAGCCCAGGTAAGGGCCCTGGGAGGCTGCAGATTCACAGACCAGGGTGGGGGCAGGGCCCAAGAGGTGCCTCCTTGCTCAGGCTAGACTGGGTCTCTCTCCAGTTTTTCCTCTCGGAGCACAACTTGGGAAGGAGCAGGGCTGAGGCAGCTCAGGAACTTGTGGCTGAGCTCAACAGAGCTGTCCAGGTCCGCGTCCACACAGGCGACATCACGGAGGACCTGCTGCAGGACTTCCAGGTTCCCTCCCAGCCCCACTTCCCCTCTGGCCCAGTCCCCTCCTCCAGCCCTTGGCCAAGGGTAGGCGGGGCGGTGGCTGTGGCTCTGCTGACCCTGCAGTCCCCCCCAGGTGGTGGTGCTGACCGCCTCGAGCCTGGAGGAACAGCTGGAGGTGGGCAGCTTATGCCGCAAGCACGGAGTCTGCTTTCTGGTGGCTGACACCCGGGGCCTGGTGGGGTGAGTGAGGCTGCCATCTCACAGACAGAGACTGGTTCCAGAGCCGTCCCTAGTTCTGGGCTTGCTCAAGCACCCCGCACGCAGCCCCAGGCCCACCTCAGCACCCCCTTCTGAGTCCCGTCTCCGGTCCTGCCCCTCTGCTTCCTCCACTGCAGCCTCCAGACTGAGGGGCTCCAACCCCAACCCCAGCTCCCAAGCCCCTCCCGTTGCTTCTTCCTGACTCAGGCCCCCTTGGGTCTCCCACCCTCGGCCACTGAGCCCCTGCCACCCAACCCCAGGCAGCTGTTCTGTGACTTTGGTGAGGAGTTCGCTGTTCAGGACCTGACAGAGGAAGAACCCCTGACAGCTGCCGTCCAGCACATCTCCCAGGTGGGCGCTTCGGTGTGGGTGGAGCACGGGCCGCCGGAGCCTGCGGTGGGCAGGTGCGGGCCGCTCTGAGCCAAGCTCCCTTGTGTCCAGGGCTCCCCTGGCATTGTCACTCTGCGAGAAGACGCCCACAGCTTCCGTGATGGGGATTTGGTGACTTTCTCCGGCATCGAGGGCATGGCCGAGCTCAATGGCTGCGCTCCCAGGCCCATCTGCGCGCGGGGTGAGCCAGCCCTGCTCTAACCCCAGGCTCACGCCCAGGCCCTGACTGGGGACAGAGGCAGCCTGGGCCTTGGGGATTGGTTCTCCCTCTGCCTCCCTCGGGACAGGGCGACATCAAGGACACAGGCGCAAGAGAGGACGGGGTGTGGGGAATCGCTCGGGTTCAGAGGTCACACTAACTAGGCTGGATCGCCCCCAGAGGACGGGACCTTGGAGATTGGGGACACAACAGGTTTCTCCCCTTACTTGCGTGGTGGAGCTGTCACTGAGGTCAAGAGACCTACAACAGTGAGGCATGTGAGTGCAAGGCAGGGGAGCTTTGGAGCCTTGAGGGGGCCCCGGTGTTCTCGGTCGGCCCCTGAGCCTGGTGCCCCCGTAGGAGCCCCTGTGTGCAGCCCTGCTCCAGCCCCGCGTGGTGGCCCAGAGTCCCCAGGATGTTCGCCGTGCCCGCTGCCTGCATCAGGCCTTCCGTGCTCTGCACGAGTTCCAGCGCCTCAGTGGCCGCCCACCCCAGCCCTGGGACCCTGTGAGTAGCCGGTTCCGTTGCCCCTCCCCCTGCCCCCAGCTGCTGGGAGGCAACAAGGATCCTCTCACAGATCCAAGTTTGAACCCCAGAGGGGTTTTCCCACTCCCATAAAGGAGAGCTGGGGCCCGGAGACCTCCTAACCCCTCAGAGCCGGGCGGGGGGCTGCGCCCACATTGGGGAAGCCTCTGGGGCCTTGTCTGGCACTGGGTATCCTCTGGTGGGGCTGCACCGCCTGCCAACTGGGCCCCTGTCTGCCTTCCCACTCAGGCTTCTGCTCCCTTTTCTGTGGAGCAGGGTGGGGGGCTGTCTGAGGGGTTTGAGTGGGGAGTGGAGCTCGGGCCGGGCACTGTGCCTATGGGGCTCTACCCTGCAGGCTGATGCAGAAAGGGTGGTGGGCCTGGCCCGGGCTCTGAAGCCACTGAGGGGGACAAATGGAGAGCCTTTGGAAGAGCCACTGGATGAAGCTCTCGTGCGGACCGTCGCCCTGAGCAGTGCCGGCGTGTTGAGCCCCATGGCAGCCATACTGGGTGCGGTGGCCGCCCAGGAAGTGCTGAAGGTGGGTGCAGGCGACAGGCCGGGTGGGGTTGGGGGCATGCAGAGGTCACCGTCGGTGCCAGAGGGTGCCCAACACCAGAGAGTGGCCCTGGAGGCTTCACCGACCTGGGCGCAGCCCCCAGCCCGGCTCTGAGGGGTCAGGAGGTGGCAGGAGCCCCTAAAGCACGGGCCTCTAGGCAGCCTCCAGGAAGTTCCTGCCCCTGGACCAGTGGCTGTATTTGGATGCCCTCGATTGCCTCCCAGATGACGAGGAGCTTCTTCCCAAGCCTGAGGACTGCAAATCGGTGAGAAGCTGGGAGGGGCGGGGGTGCACGCCTTCTCCAAACTCAGGACAAGGGCAGAAGCAGGAGGAACGGTCCCAAGGTCCTGACCTGGAAAATGCAGTGTAAGAGGGAGACACGGCACAGGCCAGCAGCCATCACTGACCTGTGCCTGTGTCCCCTAGAGATGCTGCCGCTATGACGGGCAAATTGCGGTGTTTGGGGCTGATTTTCAGGAGAAGCTGAGCCGCCAGCACTACCTCCTGGTGAGCAGCGTGGCGAGGTTAGGAGCATTTGTGGGAGAGCTGCCCAGTCCTCTGGCTTAAGCTGTTCCTGCCGACAGGTGGGTGCTGGCGCTATCGGCTGCGAGCTGCTCAAAGGCTTTGCGCTCATGGGTCTGGGGCTCCGGTGCAAAGGGAGCGTGGCTGTGGCCGACATGGACCATGTCGCACGCTCCAACCTCAGCCGTCAGTTCCTCTTCAGGCCCCAGGACATTGGTGTGAGTGCCTACTCCTTCCAACACCCCCTTCCTGGACTGTCCTCCCTCATTGCCCCCGCCCCCGACCCAGCGCCTTCCTGCTTTCTTCAGAGGCCCAAGGCAGAGGTGGCTGCGGAGGCCGCCCGCCGCTTGAACTCAGACCTGCAGGTGACCCCGCTCACCAGCCCTCTGGATTCCTCTACAGAGGACATCTATGGGGACAACTTCTTCTCCCGTGTGGACGGTGTGGCTGCTGCCTTGGACAGTTTTAAGGCCCGTGAGTGCTCGACCTGGGACCCCACCCCTTGCCCAAGGCCCTGCCAGCCCCACCCCTGAGCCTCTGCCCCCGTGCCAGGGCACTACGTGGCTGCTCGCTGCACCCGCTATCTGAAACCACTGCTGGAGGCAGGCACGCAGGGCACCCGGGGCAGCGCCTCAGTGTTCGTGCCGCACGTGACTGAGGGCTACAGAGGCCCCACCTCGGAGGCCGCAGCTGCTGAGGATGCCGTCCATCCTGTCTGCAGCATGCGGCACTTCCCCAGCACAGCTGAGCACACCTTGCAGGTGGGAAGCTTCCCCCCCCCCCCCCGCCCCCGAGATCCCTGTCCCATACGGCTCAGTTCTCAGCAGCAGACCTGTTCCCCGTCTGATGCCTTATGGCTCCTTTCTCCCTGACAGTGGGCCCGGGATGAGTTTGAGGGGCTCTTCCGTCAGTCCGCCGAGATCATCAACTGCCACCAACAGTAAGGCCACTGACAGGGGTGGATGTGAGGCCAGACCCCCGAGCAGCAGAGTCTTCAGGGCTTAGCCTCAAACTCCCTCCCCTCTCTGCAGGGAGCTTACTTCTCTGGCAGACAGGGAACCGCAGCAGCTGCTCCTGCTATGGGCGGCCGTGGGAGTCCTGAATCAGCGTCCGCAGACCTGGCAAGACTGTGTGGAGTGGGCCTTCGGCCACTGGAAGCTGTGCTTCCGTTACAGCATCGAGCAGCTGCTCAGACACCACCCACCCGATGAGGTGCGTGGCTAGGGGTGTGGAGGCTAAGGGCTCAGAGGGACCAGACTAAGTCCAGCAGCCTTCATTTCCTTAGGTGCTTGAGGATGGAACATGCTTCTGGTCGCGTCCCAGACAATGTCCTCAGCCCCTGGAGTTTGACGCCAGTCAAGTGAGTGAGGTCCCTTGGGATCCCAGAGGTGGCCGCATGGCACCTGAGAGCAAAAGTGGGCACCTCTGCATCCCGCACAAATGCTGAGAGGCCGGCACGTTTGGGCACGCGGGAGTGTGAGGCAAAGGCAGGCACACAAACGCACCCACCGATGGGCGGCGCCCACACCCCGCACACCCATGCATGCTCACTCACCTGAGCCTCGGCCCTGCCCTTGGTCTGACTCAGGACACGCACCTCCTCTACGTGCTGGCAGCGGCGAACCTGTACGCCCGGATGCACGGGCTGCCTGGCTCCCGGGACCAGCCTGCGCTCAGGGAAATGCTGCAGTTGCTGACACTGCCTGATCCCCAGCAGCTGGACCCCATTGCTCCTAGAGACCTGGCTTCCACTGAGCTGGGTAAGGCCCCTGGCCCACCCCCATGCTACCACCCAAAAGTCTGGCCCTGCCTTCAGCCTGTGTCGAAGGAAGAGGGGGCCTGGGGGCCCTGCAGCCAACTCCGTGCCTCTCAGGCCCTCTGACCTTGCTTCTCTCCCGTCCTCTGGCCCCTCAGTGGGCCCTCTCCCTGCTGCCTACCCGACCCCCACCCCAATCCCCACTCCCTTGGCAGGTGTTGAGCAAAACAAGCACAAACCATTGGGCCCTGGGGAGCACTTATCTATGGCCCACAGGAGAGGACAGAGTCATATAGCACACGTACATGCATGCAGGCAGACATATGCATGCACAGACACACACATAAACGCAGCGGGGGGCGGGGGCTGGGCTGGAGCTGCTGAGCAGGACACAGTAACATCAATCAGAGGTCTTCCTGAAAGTGGTAGAGAACTTGCCCTTGGCAGAGACCAAGAAGAGGCCCCAGGTTCCAGGAAAGTCCAGGAGGCGGGGCCTAAGGACTGTCCCCATACCCGCTTCCCTGACAGACCCTGGGCAGATGGAGAGACTGTGTGAAGCCTTGCAAGACTGGAGGGTGGGCTCCCCACTGGAGCCCCTGAGGTTTGAGAAGGTGGGAGCCCAAATGGAGCTGAAGGGCCAGGACGGGGAGATTGTTGGAGAAGGTCAAGAGCTAAACAGATAGCTTTGGAGCCCATTGGCCTGAGTTCTCCTTTCAGCAGGTCCAGAAGGAGCTCACCTTCCCTTATCTGATCAGTAGCGACATGTGAGCAGGATTGTGGGAAAATCTGCACACATGGGTGGCCACGGTGAGGGGCGCGGGGCAGTGTTAACCTGCTGGGACTTGAACCTCATAGGATGATGACAGCAACTTCCACATGGACTTTGTGACTACGGCAGCAAGCCTTCGAGCTCAGAACTATGGGATCCCACCGGCCAATCGCATCCAGGTAAAGCTGCCTCTTAGGACTCCAGCTTGGAAGTGGGGGTCAAGCCCTAGCCCTACACCCTGGTCCCACACCCAATCTCCCGTCCTTGGCAGAGCAAGCGAATTGTGGGCCAGCTCATCCCAGCCATCGCCACCACCACAGCGGCCGTGGCAGGCCTGGTGGGCCTGGAGCTGTATAAGGTGGTGGGCGGGCCACGGCCCCTCGGCGCCTTTCGCCACAGCTATCTGCACCTGGCTGAGAACTACTTCAGCCGCTACGTGCCCCGAGCCCCAGTCACCCAGCAGGTGAGCCCTGGCAGCCCGCCCATACCCAGCCTGGGTTTTTCCTGCGCCTTCCCAAACAGGTCCTACTCTGGCCTCTGGCTTGCAGCGAGACCCAGATTCTAGGGGGCGGGGGGTCCTAAAGACTCCCTTCAGCCCCCTTCCTGCAGCTGTGAAGCCAGGCTGGGACCTGTCAGACACAGGAAGCAGCCATCAGCCACCCCTATCGCCCAGCCCTCTGCTGCCCTGGGTCTGGGGGAGCTGCAGCTTTAACTCATTAGTGAGCCAGACATCCCCCACGGCCTCCTCCTTCCCAGGATCGCCCCTGAGGAGGGGCTGAAGGGGAGTAGGGCTAGGGCCCTAGCCCCAAACAGAGTCTAACATAGCCTGCCTGTGCGGCATGGGACCGGGCCTCCCCCATGCAAACTGAATGAAAGGGCACCGAGCTCCCTGTTGCCACGGAGGTGGGGTCTGCCGCTCTGTGGGGATGTGTGTGTTTGTATCACAGGTGTGCGTGTGCCGGGGCCGGGGCATCCTTGGCCACCCCTGGCTCTGTGTTGTGTGGGCATGGAGGGGGCATGCTTGCACATCTGGGCTCCAGATGGGAGCATAGGGCTCTTCTTTGGTGTGGGTTCTCAAGCGTGTGCATGTGAGCACACGTGTGGGTGTTCCTAGGCTCGTGTGCATGTGTTCCTTTGAGCGCAGGGCTGTGCACGGCCCTGGCAAGGTGCCCAGGCTCTGCAGTCCTTAGCATTTCCTTGAGGCACAGAAGAAGGGGTGGAAAGAATGTTCTCACCAGGGAGGAGGGAGAGGTCATGGGCTAACACTGGGCTTTTGCTGAGTGGCCCGGGGGTCCGAGGCCACAACACACAGAGCCCCTTTGTGAGGGGCCCCACCTCCTGTTAGCACATAGGCTGTCTTTGTCCGTGGTGGAGGAGGCGGGGAGAGGATCCCCCTCCCTCCCCCATCTCACCTCTGATCTTGTCTCAGCTTGACCCCACTCTATTTCCTAGGAGGATTGGCAGGGCCTCATGTCCTGGTCCCTGGCTGCGTGCCACCCTTCTGCCCTCAGTCCTGGGCACTAGAATCCCAAGACTCTTGACATAGGGAAGGAAAGATGGGACGGGAAGAAGAGGCCTCTGTGGACTGTGTCCTTATGGGGGCCTCCAGGCCAGTGAGGTCCCAGTGGTCACTGTGTCCCTTGTCCAAGGCCCTGGCAGTACAGCATGAGGGGACAGGATGTACCCCTCCTTTCCCAGCCCCCAGCCTTGCATTTGAGGAATATGAGGCTTTATTGGAGACTTCAGCTCAGGGGCCCTGCTCCCACTTCCTCAGGAAGCACCGCCCTCCCCCCCAACCTACATACAACCAGCCTGTGTGATGGATTGCTTGTTTCCCTGTGTGGGGGCCCCAGAGCCCCATTTCCTGTGCTGGGCCCAGCACGGGCGGGGAGCGGGGAGGGCGCTGAGACTCTGGGCCCAGATCCCACCTTCCATCCCCACCCCCTGGCTCCTGCTTCCTGCCTTTAGTCCAGCTCCTCCTCCAGGAAAGGGGCCATCAGCTGCTGGTAACTGGGGGAGGGGGAATGTACGCGTGGGAAGCTTCTCACCCCTTCTTACCACCACCCAGTTCCATCACCTGACCTGGACCTGCTGGGACCGCCTGAAGGTGACAGCTGGGCAGCCGGAGAGGACCCTGAAGTCACTCCTGGACCACCTCCAGGTGTGCCTTGTTCTCCCTACCCCGAGACCTGGCACTGCCAGGCCCGGCTGGCATCTGACCTGTCTCTCTCTAGGAACAACATGGGCTGAGGGTGAAGATGCTGCTGCAAGGCAATACCGTGGTCTACTCGGCAGGATGGCCCCCAGAGAAGCAGGCCCAGTACCTATCCCTCAGGTGAGCCCACATCTATCTGGCTTTAGCCAGGCCTTGTTCTGTCCCTGGAGGTTGGAGGTGGGGGACAAGAAGTCTTTCCCCTCCCTAGCCCCATTTGGGCCCCTCACACCTTCCTGAAGCTTTCTTTTGCCAAATGGAGTCAGCAAATGGGCTGGGGGTGGGGTGAGGGCCCAGGGCCCGAGGAGGGGCCTCCAGAGCGGCCGCTCGGCGCCCCCCTTCATAGCCCTCTCCCGGGGGACCAGCAGCTTCCTGCCTCCTGCCCGCCCAGCCAGCCGCTCTGAAAATAGTTTCAGATGTTTCCTGTCTTGAGTTGCTCCTGCTCCTGGCTCACGCTCCTTACGGCCCATTAGCACCCCCTAGTCCGTGGCTACTCTATGCCTGCCACTGCCCGACTGCCCAATCGCCCCTCTCCCAACCCCGCATGCCGCCAGGGTGACGGAATGGGTGAAGCAGAAGACAGGCTGGGTGCCGGAGCCTTGGCGGCGGGTGCTGGTACTGGAAATGAGCTGTGAGGGTGAGAAAGACGACACCACCTTCCCACCCCTGCACTATGAACTGTGACAAGGCAGCAGCTCCGCCACCTCTGCGGAGCTCGGCACACCGAGCCCACAGCAGGCGCGCAATAAATGCTTGTTGGAGGAAGGCGCAAATGGAGAGGCTGGATGATGGAACACTGGGCAGCAACACACATGGGATGCGACAACGGCACACAGGGACCCCTGGAGGGAGGGAAAAGGCTCCTCAGATTCACCTGCCTGGGCTGTGCCTTCCAGGCCTCGGCAGCCTCCCAGAGACTCAGGCGAATGGAACCAGTCCAGAGAAAGGCCTTTATTGTCCCAGGCTGGAGGGCAGGGTCAGAGGTAGCTGACAACATCATTACAGATGATGGGCTGGCGGCTGCGGCAGCTCATGAGGGCTGCAAAGCGCGAGACGTCTGTGGGCAGTTCAGGCTCTGCTCGAGGTGGGCATGACAGTCGCTTTCCGGCCATGGCCGCCCGGCGGGCCCTGGCCAGCTGGCGCCGCAGCTGCTCAGAGAGGCCAAGCAGGAACTGGGGGGGCCGAGCACGGGCACGCGGCCCACCCCCGTGGTCCCCCTCCCCTGCCGCCTCGGGCAGCTCCATCCAGTTGTGCACCAGGTCAGCAAAGCAGTTGTCCCCCAGCACCAGGGGCTGGCGACTTCGACCTCTGCTCAGCAGGGCTGCTGTCCAGTCCTCAGCTTCCAGGCCCCGCCAATGCTCCAGGCAGGCATCTGGGGTGGACTTGGGCCGTGGTCGGTGGGCGGGTGGTGCCCTAGCCACAGGGGCTCTGCTGGACGGGGGGGTGCCACTGGCTGAGAGGCGCTGTCTGTGGGGGCGCCATGCTGGGGGTGCTGGACGTACAGGCGGCTCTTCCTCTCTCCATGTGCTGCCTGACACCTCAGAAAAGCCAGAGTCCCAGTCCAAGGTATGCTCTCTGGGGCCCTCCAAGGCTACACCCCTGTCTCCTGTCACCATACCGTCTTCCTCCTCTTCCTCCACACAGCAGACGGAGTCCTCTTCCAAGGCATCTGAGGCCCTGAGCCGGTGGCTGGCACGTGGCCCGGGTTTGGGGGGTGGTGGAAGGGGACCAGGCATTGGGGGTGAGCCTGTATCCCGGCCACAGGGCTGTGGAGGAAGAGAAGGCAGAAGTCAGAGGGGCAGTGCTTGGCACTGCGGCCTGCCTGCCCCGGCCAGTTGCAGGACAGGAGGCTCAGGACGGCTGGACAGGCCTGCAGGCCTGGGCAGCAAGGCCTCCAGTGAGCACAGGCTATGGGGGCGCTGGCACACGCAGCTCGTGTGGCTCCCATAAGCCGACCTGGTGGCAGTCCGGCAGGCTGCAGCACGCAGAGTTGGGCAAGTCGGCACCCGCCACCAAGGCCCAGGGCTGGAGGCAGGGTTGCCGGCCGAATAGGGAAGTAGGTCCTGCTCAGGGTGGGGGGTGGGTGAGGGGTGGTGGGGTGGAGCATCCCGTGCCTCTTGAGGGATTCAGCTCCCCAAACCTCACATTGTCTTTCCTTTTTCAGACAAGGATAGAGCACTTGCCAGGGGCTCTGTAGAAAAAGGAGTTAGTTTCAGGCCAGTCTGGGATAGGTGGGATCCACAGCAGCGCCAGCACCTCTTTAGTCCCTCGAAGCTCACTGTTACACCCCAAAAGAAGTTTCTCCCACCTCCCTCCCTCCCGCCTCCCTCCTCAGGCCCCGCAGCAAGGCCAGCTGGGCGGCTGTTACTTGATGCCCAGAGCAGCTCCCAACCGTCCGAAACCCGACGCGGGCCATCTGGGCCATCTGGGCCGCTCCACCCCCATCCCGCCTGGGATGAGCACTCGGGACAGGCCCCCGACCCGAGTGTCTTTCAGGCCGATGGCAGCCGAGCACCCTACACCCGTCCTTAAGAGTCACAGAGATCCCGAGTCTCACCAGTTCCCAGCGGAGCTGGCCCAGGAAGCTGTCAAACCGAGTGCTGTGCATGCCCCTGCCGGAGTCCCTGCCAGGCCTGCCAGTTCCTCTGCAAACTCCAGCGGGAGCGGCACGGAAAGGGCCGGGTGGGCCGGCCAGCGGCGCCTTCACCCTCTGCCTAGCGCCGCGGCTCCTCGCTCTCCGTAGCTCCCGCAGCCGCCCCAACATCTGGCAGCCGCGCCCCGCCCCTGGCGCCGCAGCCAATGGGGCGGGGCGGGGCTGAAGTGGCCCCGCCTCTCGGCCGGACCGGGGGCCGAGCCCCACGCCCACTCCCCACTTCGCTCCGGGTCTGTGGAGCCGGGCGGGACTGCCGCTAGAAGGCCGGTCCGGCCCCGGACTCTCCGACGCCCCAGCGGCTGACTCCGGTTTGCTGCGTGACCCAGAATGAGTCACTTCCCCACGGCAGCCTCAGTTTCCCCAATTTTACCAGGACCGAGCTGCGGTCCCTCCCCTCAGGGGCTCCTTGAGCTTCCCCGTGAGGACAGTGCGCCCCCAGTCGCTGGGCCTCAGGGCCCGACCCACTGGACTCGCTCCGGGAGCGAGCCGGGACAATCCCTGGAAGTGCTGGGAGGGTCCGGCCCCTCGGCGGACTCCGGGAGCGCGGGACGTCTAACCGCAGCCAAACCCTCTCCATCCCGCGCCAAGCAAGCTACGCCGCGCCGCCCTCTAGTGGAGAGCGCGCGGCTAGCAGCGATTCCTGCGGTGACGTCTGCACCCCTCGCCGGCCGCAGGTCCCCTGCAGAATGAGAGGGAGTGCAGGCGAGTTAGGGCGGCTGTCTCTGGCGGGAAGGGTCAGAGCTTCCCGAAGCGCCCCGTGATCGCAGGCCGGGTTCCAGGATACTGTCTAACTGGAGACAGACCAGTCAGTAGGTAGGAAAATACCGGTGGTAAAGGCCAGGCTAGCTTGGGAGAGCGGACTCGCAGATGAAGTGACATTCTGTACGGGATCTGGATGAGCCATCACTGAGAGATCAAGAGGCGCATTCTAGCCAGAGGAATCGGCCAGTTAAAGTCCCTGAGAGGACAGGAGGTGGACAGAGCTTAACATAAAGAAGGCCCAAGTTGCCCTGGCCGGTGTGGCCCTGTGGGCTGGAGCATCATCTTCACCTAATGGAGGGGTTTACAGGTTCCACCCCCCACCGACTGCCCGGGTGGGGTCAGGAGGCAATCAGTCGATGCTTCTGTCTCTCATGTCTCCCCCCCCCCACCGCCCCCAAAAGCATGAGAAAAATGTCCTCCGGTGAGGAAAAGAAATGGCCCAAGATGACTATGATGGTGGCAGTTGGGGGAGTGAAGAGGTCAGCAAAACTAGGTTCCTAGCTGCCTGAGAAGTAGGAGGTCTTGTTCATGGTGCCATGGGGAGCACTGAGGACTTTTGAGCAGGAATGACCAGGGCTGGTCCCTGCTTACAGAACCCCAGTTGACCTGGGAGAGCCACTCTGTAATCGGAGTGGAGGCTCCTGCCCTCATCCAGCACTGGAGGGGAGGGCCTGGGCCTCAGTGAGACCGATGCACACCAGGCGGTCCCTTTGGGGTTTGTTTTGGAGCTAAAATCAAGCCTTGCTGATGCATGAATATGGGGAGGGAAAGAGGGCATCAAGCACGGCTTCTGGATTTCCTGCCTGAACACCTGGTTGGATGGAATTGTCGTGAATTGATCCAGAAAGGCTGGAGAAGAGTAGGTTTTGGTTTGGAAAGTCAAATGACCATTTGTGGACATGTGGCCCTTGAGATATCTATTAGACATCCAAGGGGCGAATGGGGGGGAGGTCAGCCACTGGGTGTGTGACTCTGGAGTTTGGGAGAGAGATCAGCACTGAGGCCTTGGGGCTGGGAGGCAGAGCGAGTGGATGGTACTTAAGGTCATGCGCCCAGATGTGATGGCAAAGCTGAGTTCGGCATCAGGACTGAGCCCTGGAACACCCCACCTGGTGGAGGTAGGGAGGGTGAAACCACAAAGGAGGTAAGCAGGAGCAGCCAGGGGGGTGGGCGCTTAGGGGCGGCTGGGGAGCAAGCATCAGATGCTACCCAGGAGGTGAGGCTGGAGCAAGAACTGCTGAGGACCCCAGCCAGGGCAGCTTCGTGGAAACAGGGACAAGCTTGACTGTGGTGAGTAGAAGGGAGAGTGAGAGGTAAAGAACTGGAAAGAGCAAATGTAGACAACTTTTTAAAGATTTTGTTTTCAGACAGAGGGGAAGGAAGGGAGAAAGAGGGAGGGGAACATCCATCGGTTGCCTCTCCTATGCCCCCAGCTGGGGGTCTGGCCCACAACCCAGGCGCGTGCCCTCCCTGGGAATCTAACCGATAGACCTTTCGGTTCACAGACCAGCAGTGCTTGATCCACTGAGCCACACCAGCCAGAACTAGACAACATTTTTAAAAATTGACATGTAAATACAACAAATGGACAGCTCTCAAAGGTACAGCTCAATAAATATTAAAATTTGTAGACACTTGTGCAACTGTCACCCAGATCGAGGTATAGAATATCTCCAGCCGCTCCAGGAGGCCACTTTGTGCCCCCTGAAGTTGCCAGCCCCTAAGAGAACCACTATTTGATTTCTATCACCATGGGTTCCTTTTGCTTGATGAAGGTAAACAACTTCTGGGAGATTTTGGTGGTGGTTGGACTCAGATTAGATAGGCAGACAATTAATGTTCTAACGGGGGGTGGGCAGTTGGAGCTCAGACTCTGTGGGGTAGCAAGTCCTGAGCCCAATTTTCCTGGGTACTGTCTTGCTTTGTCTCTGAGGACTGCGGGACCAAGACTCCCCTGAGTCTCAGTTTCCTCATCTGAAGCTTGATCCTTCTCCCCTCACATCTCCTCCGGGCTGTAGACGTGAATGGAAGAATTCACTGGGAACAGTGAAGAAATGGGGCTTTACAGGCCTCTGGGTGCCTGTGTGGAGTCCCGGGCTCAGTCACCGGGAATAGGAGGCCCCGGAGTCCCGCCTACCCAGTGTGGCTGAGCAACCCGCCTGGCAACAGGCGGGCCTGACAAACAGTCTGGTTTTCCAGCGTCTCCTCTGTTGCTCTATCTCTAGGACACTATGGCACTGCTCAGGCCCCTGGCACTTCTTGCTCTGGTTGTCTCTGGTGAGGTGCTGGTGGCGGGGAGACCCCAGTTCTCATCCCCCTCTGATGGCATAGTGGAGTGGAGACCTGATGTTTCTCAGATAAGCTATTGCGGAGGGCAGGGCTGCGGGGGGGGGGGGGGGAGCCAGGAAAGGGCAAAGATCTGAACCCCTGACCCTCATTCCTCTCTTGGCTTCTTCCTCAATGAAGTCCTCACTCCCAGATGTGAAATGAGCCGACCTGTGGTTGGATGTGGGGGGAAAGAAGGGCCGGGGGCAGGAGGGCAAGGCTACCCTCATGTGCATGGTTCCACGGGCGTGGGGGCCTCCAGTCCGATCGTCTCTTCCTCGCAGGCCTCCACGGCCTGCCCTGGTCCATAAATATCTCTGAGAGACAGGGGCCCGGCGCCATCTTCCAGCCTTTCTCCTTGAACTGCTCGTCTCACGTGCCCACCTTGAAGTTGCTCCATGTGCAGCCCCCCACTACCTTCTTCGACACCCTCAGCCTCAGCGTGACCAGGTGGCAGGGGGCCTATGTGGGAAAGGTAGGGTCATGAGCACAGCTGGGGACCAGGGAGAAACAAGGGCAGACCCTAAATTCACAAAGCCAGAGTGGGTGCAGGGGGAGGGAGAGCCCGGGCCCCATACAGCACTGCCCGCTTGCCACAGCTGACCTTGAACAGCTCGGCCCGGCCGGAGGCCCTGGCAGTGAACCGCTATGAGCTCCAGCTGCAGGTCACATGTGGCGACCTTGTGATGGAAGGGCCGCTCTCTGTGGATGTGCAGCGGGACCTTGGCCATATCCAATGTACTGGCCGATTTGTTAGCCCAGGTGAGACCAGAGGCAGCTGGCGGGGGGCGGGGGGGAGAGGCACGGCCTGAAGAGCACCCCCTGACCTCCCCTTTGCCAGCTGGGGAAGTCGTCCAGGTGCCGGAAACAGTCTCACCAGGGGTCCGCCTGTACACCCTGCTGCTCCCAGGCCTGGACCTCCAGGGAGCCCAGGTGAGCCCAGCACAGGGCAATGTGGGGGAGGGGGCAGAACAGAGGAGGCACGGGGACAGCACGCCCCGCCCATGCCTGGCCGAGCACAGCCTGCATGTGTTTGAAGGGAGCCACTGAGGTCTCCCTCCATTCAGTGACCATGGCTGTTCCTACAGGAACCTCTCTGGGGCTGAGTTCTTTCAAGTTCTCCTGCATGTTCTCAATTCTCCATGAAAATTCTGTATCACTTTTATAATGCAAAAAAGAAATGTAGTTAAAAAAAAACCCAACAACCAAAGTACAACACTTAAAAGCAGAAAGGATTAAGGATCAGGGCCAAGCCACCCTAGCTGGGGTATGTGTCCGTGTCGGGGTCTGGGAGCCTTGGGTGTGGGCCCGTACCCGCTGGGCTGTTGGGGGTTTTGACAGGGATGCTGGGGCACTGGGGTAGAGCGGGGGGGCCTCAAGCGTCTCTGTCCTGTCAGATAAACATCACCAGTGCCCAGGACCCTCCACACTTCCCTGGACCTTTCTCCATCAATGGGCAGGGTTGGCTGCAGGCACCACCCCAGGGCCTCAAAGGCCAGGCTCAAAAGGTGAGCAGGACTCAGGACCTGGGAACAGCCATGGGTTGGGCATACAAGGGGCGGAGCCACCACCTCCTGGAAGTTTGTTGTTCTCGGTCCCCTGGGTCTTCACCACTGTGCTGCCTCTCCCAGACAGACCCACGCCTGCATCTGCTGCCCCCTGCCGCTGTCCTCCCTCCCGGGCCGGCTTGGTGCTGGGCTCTGGATTCCGGAGAAAAGAGGGGTCCTTGGCTCTGGGAGCTCATGGAGCCTGGAATAGAAAGCAGTGTGTTCAGAGCAGTCATGTAGGAGAAGAAAGTTCTGAGTAAAGTGGATAATGCAGTCTGAAGGGGGTTAGAGAAGTTTTTTCTTTAAAAATTCCACATCTTAGCCCTGGCTGGTGTGGCTCAGTGGATTGAGTGCCAACCTGTGAAATGAGAGGTTGCCCATTGGATTCCCGGTCAGGGCACTGCCTGGGTTGCAGGCCAGGTCCCCAGTTGGTGGTGTGTGAGAGGCAACCATGTATCTCTTGCATATTGCTGTTTCTCTTCCTCTCTTTCTCCCTTCCTTCCCCTCTCTCTAAAAGTAAATAAATAAAATTTTTAAAAAATTATTTAAAAAAATTCCCTGTCTTAGTGACTGGCTCTTAGCAACTCTAAGGTGGTAAGTCACATATTGAATGACTCACATATTACTCTTTTGGGGGCTGTTTGCATCCTAATGGAAGGATTAATGGCCCAAGAATGGGACTCAGAGGAATATCTGTCAGTAGAATGGCTCGGCTAGGGGAACAGTGAATGTTGGTGCTCTTTGCGGAGGTCCTGAAGGGGGCCTGCCCATTTGAAGAGAAGGCTGGGCACAGGCAGACAAGCAGAGGTGCACCGTGGTTCCCCTTCCTGTCCTGTGTGCACCTAGACCTTCCAGCTTCAGATCCTGGTGACCGTTGGAGCAAACCGAAGCTGCCGAGGGATGCTGACGGTGAAAGTTTTGTCTGTTCCTTCCAGCCAGGTCTCCTTCCTGTAAGGCTCCCCTACCCTGGAACAGAGAGGGAGGCAGGGCCTAGCCCCAGGGAAGCAGAAGTAGGTTAGGGTAGGGCTGCTGGAGTGTGCCCGCTAGCTCGGGTAGGAGGGAAGCCCCAGAGGAGGGGCCTGGGCACCGTGATGGGGCGGGAAGCGGGGGTGGGGGTGGGGCGCGGATCCAGCAGAGCAAGTGCCCCTTTTGGTTTAGGGAGCAGAACCAGAGTATCACCATCCCCGAGGACCTGGTCCCTGGGAGTAAGGTGGTTCAGGTTCAGGCCCGGGGCATCGACGTGCGCTACGAAATCCTCTCTCCCGTGCCCTGTCCGCTCTTCTCCGTCGGCCGCGGTGAGAGGCGTGGAAGGGGGAGGGGTGGATACGGGATGCCTCTGCGGGTGGTCCAGAGGTTATTCGCGCTTACCTTTCGCGCCTTCCTGGGAAAAGAGGCTGGAGCCGAGGCGGACACTGGGGAGAGCGTGCGTCTGCGGTCCGGCCTTGGGTTAGAGTCTAGCCTCGCAGGAGGCGACTCGTGTGGCGAGGCACCCGGGTCAGGGGATCGGGTGGGAGGTTGCGTCCCGCACTGAGCTTGCGGCGGGGCCGAACCCTGCATCGCCCACTCTCCCACCCCGCGCAGCCGACGGCGTGATTCGGACCACTGCGCCCCTGGACTTGGCGCGGGCCGCAGGCGCGGCAGTCACCGCCCTGCAGGTGAAGGCCTTCGAGCGGCTCCGGCCGTGGGCCAGTGTCCAGCTCGATCTCACCGTGAACGTGACTCCGGTCAACCGCTGGCCCCCGCGCTGTCTCCCGGCGCTGCTGGTGTGAGTACCCCCGAGACTTCCCTAAGCCATGGGGATGCCAGCCACGGCTCTCGCCGGCCCGACTCCCGCCTGGCCGCCGCCCTCTGCTTGCAGGGCTCAAATCCCTGAGACCGCGCCCGTGGGCACCGTGCTGAGTGCCTTCACTTGCGCTGACCCGGACTCTCCTGCTTCCACCCTTGACTACCAGCTGCGGCTCCACAGCCCGCCTGGCCTGTCCAGCCTCTGCCTCAGCGACAGGGTTCTGAAGGTGCCTGGTGCCCGCTCCCAGGCCCACGTGCAGGGTGCTTGGAGGGGGAGGTGGCAAGGCCTGTGAGAGTCAGGCCAGGGGGGTGAAGGAGGTGGCGGGGAGCCTACCTGCTCTGCAGTCTGGAAAACATGGGCTCAGGGTCGGCTCTCTGTGGATACCCTGGCCCAAGGCAGCCAGTGTGGCTCGAGGCTCCGCGAGGCCGCGGCTGGGCCTCACCCTCTGGCCCTCTGGCCAGGTGAATGGCACACTGGACTGTGACGCTCCTGGGGCCTGCGTGCAGCACACAGCCTCCATTCTGGTGTTCGATGGTGGCCAGCCCTGGACGACCAGTGAGTGACCGCCTCCAGGGGCCTGGACATTCCCGACAGGGCTGCTCAGGTCCCCTCTCCCTGTTCTTGGGACAGGGTCGTCTCTCCTCCCTCAAAAACCGATAGGGCTGTTTGTCTCCATTTCGGACCCCTAGGATGGGGCGCATCTCTCTGATCCTGGACACCCCCTCCCCCCAGACCCTTTCCCTCCTTAGACCCCCAGGGCAGGGACATGTCTTCCCCCTCAGGCCCTTAGGGCAGGGCTAGGCACCCCAGGCCAGCTCCTTGACTGCCTGACGGCCTCCAGCTGAGGTGCCAGTACGGGTGACAGTGACGCCTGTCAACGAGTTCTCCCCAGCCTGTACTCCACGCACGTTCCGGGTTCGCGAGGATGCAGGGCCCCGCACCCTGCTGGGCTCTGTGGTGGGCACGGACAGGGATCACCCGTACGACAGCATTGAGTACTACGCCCCTGGCGGGCCTGCCACCTTCGCCGTGGACCGTCTCAGTGGTACTTCCTCCCCGGGGCTGGGACGCAGAGGCGGAGCCAGAGCTGAGTCTGCAGGCTGAGGCGATGGTTCCGCCCCCTAGGAGAGGTTCACCTCCTGGGGCCTTTGGACTACGAGCAGCAGAGGCTGTACAGGCTCACCGTCCTTGTGACTGACCACAGCCAAGACCAGGACGCCACCCACCGTCGCTCAGGCTCCTGCACTGTTACCATTGAGGTTGAGGTAGCGGAGCCCTGAGGCCTTGGAAAGAACTGGAGAGGGTTCACGTCTCCCTCTAGCATTCTGATTTTTCTCTCTGTCCCTCAGTTTCTTCTGTTGGTTGGCGGGAAGGGGTGGGGCCTCGCGTGGAAAGCTCTGTAGCCCATTGCCTGACACCGAGGCTCTAGCTGAGGTGGGAGGAGGCCGAGGGGCGGGTCTGGGCCCTAGGGGACGGGGAGTCCTGGCTGCCTTCCTGCAGGATGTGAATGACCACGCTCCCGAGTGTGAGCCCCCGTTTCAGGAGCTCGCCATCCACACCTCCCCAGGCCGTAGCACAGAGGTGACTGAGGTGTCGTGTCGGATCCCTCAGGAGCCACAGCGCCTGGCTTTCTCCTACAGCATCGTGGGAGGTGAGGCCCATGGGGCCACCCGGCTGTGGGAGAGAAGCGGGCAAAGCCAGCAACAGTCCCCTTCTTCTGCCACTCCGCTTCCAGGGAATAGTCAGGGCCGGTTCAGCCTGCAAGGAGCCATCCTGGTGCACAAGGACCGCATGCTGGGGCCCCGCTGGCCGGAGCAGCCGCATACTTACGAGCTATTGATTCGTGTGGCTGACGCGGGCCCCTCCATCCCCCACCTCAGCACCACAGCTACTGTCATCGTGCATCTAGTTCCCTGGAGGGCCAGCACAGCGGCCACCAGCACCCATGGCGCCACAGTGAGGGGGGGTCCTTGGGCCCTTGAGGGGTGGAGAGAGAGGATCTCAGAGGGTGAGAAGACCCAGTTTTCCGGGTCAACAATGGGGGAAGGCACTACAGAGGGAGCCGTCAAGTGCAAAGAGCAACACAGGAGAGCAAACCTGGGGTGTTGGGGGCCAAGCCCTCGGAGGAGTTTGAAGACTGGATGATCAGGGCATTTTGCAAGGCAGGGGTGAGGCTGCGGCTCCCATTTCAGGCGCCTTCAATGAGGACACCCCTGCTTGTGATAGACACGGAGGCTTTCTGGCAGCCAGAGCCCTGGTTTGTGGTGGTGCTGACAGTGACCGGTGCCCTTCTGCTCCTGCCTCTGGGCTGGCTCCTCAGCAGGCTCCTCCGGAGGTAGGGTGCCTTCCCCTGCGCCCCTGCCTCCCCCAGCCCCCTCATGGACCCCTTCTGTGAGCGTTGGTTTCAGCCGAGATTTGATAACAACGCTCACGGTGGTGAGCAGACAAGCTGGCATTAAGGAGCGCTGCCCCGCCTCCGGAGGCCTGGCGGAGGCCAGGAGATGCTGAAGGCCCCTGTCTCCGCCGAGCGCAGAGCCTGGCCTTGGAATGGGATGCGTGGGGGCAGCGCCCAGGGCCCGAGGCTGAGTGTGTCGTCCTTCGGGCACTTACCCCATTCCTTACCCCGGCCCTCCACTCGAAACCTGACCTGCCCCTAAGGCTTTGAGTTTCTTGTGGGCCCAGGGCTGAACCCAGGAAGTGGTAGGGGTGACAGTGTGGACACTGGAGCCGGACGCTGGCTCTCTCCAGTACAAAGGGGTAGACGAGTGGCGCGGATTCCTGGAGCCCGTGGGGGTGCGGCCCTCAGGTTTGGTCCCCCTCCTGGCATTTTAGATGGGCCCAGGCACTGCAGGCGCCAAGCAAACCGGCTCGGGCTCTGCTACTGAATGGGTCAGCCTCCTTTGCCTATCTCTACACCTGGAAGTCCGTGGCTTAAACTCAGGCCGGGGCCCAGAGGCTCATCCTGTGCTCCTGCTCCTGCTTTGCCCCAGTGTCCAGGGAACGGAGGGGTCTACTGAGGGGCTCAGGCAGGCGCCGAGGGTGGAGACACCGCAGGTACCCCGAAGCTTCATGAGCCTGGTATGTCAACGCTCCATCCTGTGCAGTGGGGCACTGAGGCTGCTCTTGAGCGCTCCCCTGCCAAGCCTGCGGCCCCCCCCATGGAGGGCTACCCCTGTGGGAGCGCCCGCCCCAGCACCATGAGGATGCCGGGGACCGGGTTCAACTTACCACGCCCTCTCATTTTTCCCCTCAGCAGCATTTTGATGGCAGAGCATGGGACTCCCGTGAGTCCCCCCCACCCAAACCGTTTCCCACCTGGACCCACTTTCTCGCCTCCCCCTGTCTCAGTATCTCCTCCTGCCACTAGGCACCCACCATCTGACCCACTTTTTCCCTGAATGGGGTCAGTTCTCACTCCCACACACCTCTTAGCCAATGTTTGTCAAACACCTGTGGGGTCAGGAAATGACTCAGAGGTGGTCTGGTTCCCGCCCTTGGGAGCAGGGGGGACGATAGTGAGGGGAGAAGCCCCCAGGTACTCCATTGTCACCAATGAATTACGGCAGAGTATCTGGCACTTGGTTTAGGGCAGCCAGTGTCCAGTTTTGGAGAATCAAGGATATGCTTTCTGGGCATTTGAACCAGACCTCAGAGGATTTTCTGAAAAAGGAGGGAGGGGTCAGGTTGGGTTAAGCAGAAGGGGTGTCACTCCAAGGGTCCTGGGACATCTACCCTTAGGGGAGGGAGGCAGTTCTGCTGAGGCCAGCAGTGCCCCCTCTCTCTCCTGACCATCTGAGCTCAGGTACAGGCAGAGGTTACCTGTTCAACACGCGCACAGGCACCCGGCGCTGGCTCTGAGGCCAAGAAGCTGCTTCGCTATGTGGGAATTTCTTCTTCACATGATCATGGGCTGTGGTTTCAAGTTGATTCAATAATAAACAAAATGACAGACAGAAAAGCCCCCGCCTTGTAACCCATGTGTGGGAGAAGCTGTGTGATCTGTGCCTCCTTGTTCTCCCATGGAGAACTCCCTACCTTGTGGGAACACTCTAGGGAGTAGGAAGGTTATTTTTTAGAAAAGATTTTATTTATTTATCTTTAGAGAGAAGGGAAGGGCGAGAAAAAGAGGAGAGAAACTTCAATGTGCGAAAGAAACTTTGATGTGCAAGAGAAACATCGATCGGTTGCCTCTCGCATGCCTCCAAGTGGGGACCTGGTCCAAAACCCAGGCACGTGCCCCGACCAGCGACCTTTCGGTTTGCAGCAGGACACCCAACCCACCGAGCCACACCAGTCGGGGCTAGTAAAGTTATTTTGAAAAAGGTGCTGTACAGTGCTCTGGTTGACAGTGATTCATGCTCTGCAGAGGTAAGAACCTGTTAGCGTCGTCAGGGCTGTAGGGGCAGGTCCCCTCTTTTAGATGGGCCCAGGCACTGCAGGCGCCAAGCAAGGCGGAGAGGGTGCAGGAGCTTCCTTTTCCCACTGAGGACATTGTTGGGGCCGTGTGCCCGCTGCATGTGAAGGTTTTCTTGGGAAGGATCGGAGCTTTGCACTGAGGTGTGGGTTGGTGCAGACGTGAGAAGGCTGTGGCATAGACGGCTTCGGGGGGACTGATGGTAGCCCTCTTCTGGGGGCTGTTCCCACTTCTTCCTGACATTTCTTCTGGTTCCTTGGCGCTCAGCCCTCCCTGAGCTGAGCCGAGCTGCTGCACGGAGCCGAGTGGCCTACAGTAACCTGCAGGAGGGCAGGTTCCACTGGGTGCAGCGCTAGCCTACTTTCCCTGCCCCAGCCTGGCACCAGGTCACAGGATGCTGCCAGCTCTCCAAAAGGAATGGCTCTCTGGTGGAGGCCATTCTTATTATTTTTTTAAATTTATTGATTTTAGAAAAGGGGGGGGGAGAGAGAGAGAGAGAGGCGCATCAAATTGTTGTTCCACTTATTGTTGCATTCATTGGTTGACTTTTGTGTGTTCCCTGACCCGGAATCAAACCTGCAAACTTGGCATATCAGGATGATGCTCTAAACAACTGAGTACCCAGCCAGGGCTGGTGGAGGCTATCTTTTCTGCGGTATCCCCAAGTTCTCTCAATCTTCTTCCCTCTGCGAAGTCTGTGGACCTGAATCCTGTCAGGGGACTGGAAGAATCTCCTTTCCTGAGCCAGTTAGAAGTCTCAGGTGGGGAAAGAATCTGAGCGCCTTCTGCAGGAGAAACACGTTCCACGGGGCTCCCGCTAAAGTGAGCTGGCCTTGGGGACAGAAACGTGAGAGCAGGCTGCTGTTGGAAGTGGTTGTAGGCAGACTTGGTCTGAGCACTCACTCTGCTCTAAGGACTCATTAAATCTTCATCTCTAAAGAGCCAGACTGTTATCCTGATTTTACAGTTGGGGCAATCAAAGCTCCAAAGGCACCATGTTAGCTAGTCCTGATACTTGATTGGGTGTAAATTGTGTCACTGCATCTGGCCTCCTAACCCGGAAGCCAAGTCCAGGGTTAGGTGCTCTGAACAGGGGACCAGGGATAATCACCTTTCCAGGACTTACAGCTGGCTTCAGAGGCACATCATGACAGTCCAGGGCAAAATATATTGTCATAGGAACTCAAGATAAGGTACTTTAGGACAGCAAAAGAGCGTGCCCGCTGTGTGCCAGGGGTTGTGCTGGGAGCTGAACTCTAAACAGGAGGACAAACGTGGGCAACGGCCAGCGACTGCTCGGGACAGCACAGATGGCTGCACTTCGGGACTGACGAGGGGCAAAGCTGGGAAAGCCGCTGGAAAGAGGGCATTAAACCCCGAAGCCAGTAGGAGGAGGTACGAGAGCCGGTGCCTCCACTTCCAGAGGTGGCGTGACCTTGGTCCTGCTTCCCTCTCTGTGCCTCAGTTTCTTCACCAGTGAACTGGGGACAGCAACTCCTCCCTTCCCAAGTGGGTAACGAAAAAAAGAAAAAAGCAAATAGCACACTGCACACATTCCCTACGTGTGCACGCGTGTGGGTAAGGAGAGGCTGCCGCACCGCACCGGAGTCGCGCACATAGAGAGGCCAAGGGCGGCTCGGCCTCGGAGTCACCCGCAAAAGCTCTGCCGCCAGCAATTCTGCAAACCGCGCGCATGCGCCAACCCGTGCCGTCACAGTCACGTGCCGAAGCGCTCGGCCCTGGCTTTGGGAGGTTGGCTCTGATTGACAACTAGGTTGACCTGTCATCGGAAAACATTCCCCAGACGTCGGGCAAAGAGGTTGTTAATTGGGGACAGTCCTGGCCGGGGGCGGGTTCTTTGCCGCCCTGGTTACTATGACGCCCGGCCCCCGCCCCCTCGGCTAGCCGCCATCTTGTTGTTGATCCTACTCAGTGGGCAGCGCCAGGAGCTGGACCGAGCGGCCGGTGCGGGGCCGCTGGTGCGGGGCTCAGCCACCTGCCCTGCCTGATAGGGGCGGGCCGAAACCTGGAGGCCCGGGGGGCCCAGCTCCCGTGGGGAGCCGTGGGCGCCCGCTGCCCAGGCCGGGCTGGTGAGTGACAGGACCCGGGCCGATAGACTGGCCTGACGGCCGCGGGGCGGGCAGCGGCGGGCGCGGGGTTGGAGCGGGTGCGCACAGGACTGAGATATCCCTAGAGCATCACTTGAACGTCGCTCGAGTGTCCTGAGCGGCCGCCCGTGGAGCTTCTCAGATGCTGGCGCCGAGGTCGCGGGGACGGCTTCGGGGTGGCGGTCTAAGAGTCCCGCGCTCGAGGGACTGCCCGCTGGGTAGCGGGAAAGTAGTTTCTCTGACCGAAGCCCTGGGCTCCGCTGGTCCACAGCACTGAACCACGTCCGGTGCCAGCCTGATGCTCTCCGGGGCGTTGTGTTGCTCCCGGGTGAGAAATATCCGTACTTCTCTCTTAGATCTCGCTCCCGCGAGTGATTTTCAGGCGGCCTGAGGCTGAGACAAGACGAAAGAGGCGAAAGCCCCACGAAGCAGGCGAAAGCCCGCGAACCAGGCAGGCCCGTGTGATTTTGGCAGGGCGAAGGCCTTCTCCCCGGCGCCTGCCTCTGTGCTCCTCGGAGCTCACCGTTTGCTTCTTCCCTGATGTGGGCCTGGTTAAATGTCCGTGATGCCCGAATTGTATTTTGGGACATAATTTCTTTGGTTCTCTACCACCACTTTTGGAGTGGTGGGAAGGTCCTCCTCTTTTTGCTCTAGGAGAAAGTATTACGGTGATGTCTTGGTTGATTTTACTTACTGAAGAGATGTTTTCCTAATGTAATGAGACAAAGGAAATCCAGGAGTGTGTTAGAATCAGGAAAAGAGGTGAAACTTTCTATCCTTGTGGATGGTATGGAACTGCCAAGTTAACTTTTATCAGACTACACGTATCTTGCCCAAGGAAAACAGACCGTCCCAGGCCCTCTTCCTGCCCCGGGTGGGAGGGTTAGAGACCCTGGCCTGGGTGTGTGGAAGAGTTCTGAGTGCTCCAAGACACATTTCTCTTTCCCTCTGTCCCTTGGCTTCTCCACAAGGGCTTCTTGAATTTGGTCACATAAAAAGCCTGCGTGAGACCACTAAGAAGTCAAGCAACAATACTTTGTGCACTGGGGTCAGGATCTTGTCAACTTCAGAATGTTTAATTTTGAAAGAAACCAGCTCCTTGGTCAGGAGATCCTTTTGGAGAACAGATGCTGAAACCAGAGAAGGCTGCCGGCCTGTTGCTTGCTGGTTGCCTTGCTTGTGAGAAGAGGGAGAAGTTGAGTCGTCTAGGTATATATTTCACTGCCTTCCTTCTGGCCATTTTTTAAAAAATCTTGAGTGAATTTTGATCTTGGTAAGACCAGTTCTCTGGGCAGCTCTTGGTAAGAAAAGGAGACACTAAAATATTAGAAGCTTCTCAGAATTGTCCCAAGTTAATCAACTTCGCCCACCCTTTGAGTAACGCTCCCTTTGCAAGTTTAAGGCAGACACTGGGTTAAATTCTTGCTGGTTTTTGTTAAACTAGCCCCCGCTTAGGCTCCTGGCTTGTTTAGGACCTCTCTGGGATGCAGAAATTGCAGGACACTCTCCGTAGTGCTAAGCACTAACTTTTGCTGTCCCAAGGACATTATAGAATATCCAAGAACTTTTACTGCCTTTGTCTAATGCTCTTACACCCTGATGAGTAGTATTTATGAGCAGTGAATGATGCTTGATTCAGTATGGTATTACCCCAAGGTAGCTAATAGTAGTACTTTTGTGTTGGGCGTTTCTAAGTGCAAAATAAGTAAGAATGTTTTAATAGCGGGTCCTCCGTCCACTTAAACTTCTTTGTCTTTATGTAATTCAACTGTGAATATCAGCCCTTTTAATTCTTATGAGCAACAGGCACACTTCCCAGGCTGTGGAGAGCCTGCACTCAAGTCGAAACTGCTCTAGGTTTGTGGAATGAGATCTGGCGTCCCGAGGTGGCATTCAAGGTGCTGCTGGCCAGCTGCCCTCCGCCCACCCCTCCAGGGCTTATCCTAATCCCCCCAAGCGAATGGTTTGCTAAGCATACTCCTTGTGTGTGTTATTTCCCTACACAAATCACTTACTAGCTGACTCCAGTGGTTTTGCCTCCTTTGGAATATCCTTTTCCTTCAGCTCCACGTCTCCTTTCTGCAGAGCCCAGCTCAGGTCCTTCCCCACTTTTGCAAAACACACCGCAACTGTCCCGGCCCCTGGGGATGCTCTCCTCCCTCTGAACCGCAGGAGCATTTGTTGCCCTTACACAAAAACAAAATAGTATTTGCTCTTTTAAAAATAATCTTTTGTTTCCTCTGATAAGCCTCAACCCCTTTTCGACAGAGGCTGTATTTTTGTGTATTCATGCACCTGCATATGGTATTAGGACTAAATGTTTACGAAAATGTGCTAAATTTGTCTGAGTTGGAAACATCCTCTGTAATTAAACAGCAGAGGGAGTGGGCAAGCAGGAATGGCGGTTTGGTGGCCGCAGAGCCCCACCTCCCACCCTGCCTGAAATGGTAGCACAAGTCCACTCTAGTGCCTATGGAGGCCTAGTGGTCAGTGCCATGGAACAGAGGCAGAACTTGCTTCAAGTGCAGAACTGAGGCCTGAAACCAGTAATTGTGCATCTCAGAAGTGGCTGTGTGGCCTCACCCCCTTCCTAAGATGCCAGTTTTGGCTCTTGGAAAAAATGTGTTGGGTGAGCGTGGCACTGGGTGCCGAGAGTCTTAGACCCTCTTTTTGGTTGGTGCTCGAGCTCACTGCCGGCTTGGGTGGCCGTAAGTGTGCGTCGGTGGTGTATGCGGCTTGCACTCCTCCCACTCCTGCCCGGAGGGTCAGGAGCAGTGACGGGCAGAGATGGGGAAAGGCGCCTTCTCTGGCTTCGGGGCGAGGGAGCAGTCAGCCGTCACTGGCTGAGTCTTATATGTGCCCTGACCACAGATCAAACCTGCAACCTTGGCGTATTGGGAGAGCACTCTAACCAGCTGAGCTGCCTGGCCCGGGCTCAGTCAGGCATTTTGTATGCTTGTACCAGCGAATCTGTGCTTTTGCCCCAATTTTAAATCAGATTTTACTTGTGTTCTACTACTACAGCAGGAGTTGAGCAATGGATTCTGAATGAGAAAACCTAAGACATCTTCGTTCTTTTATGAAAGGTGATCAAAACTCTATGTTTGCTGCTGTAGCTTGAAGTTATATTTATTGTAGAAGTCATTACAAATGCGTTTTGATGGGAACACATGTTTACTTCAGTGTTGGATCCCTATTAGGGACTTTGTTTTGTTGAGTGCATAGAAAATCCGCTTCTGATCTCTTCTGTAAAAGTTTTATTTCTCGGTGGGAGTGTGGCTTGCTTGTTCTTGTTCCCTCGTCTTACTGAAGCTAGGCAGGCTGGGGAGCAGGCTTAGGACTAGGCTCTTTTCAAGTCTAAAATGTGATGTCAGTGAAGAACACCTTGAAGTCTGTAAAAATCTGGGCGTGTTATGATTGAATGAACTCTTGCAGACAACTCATTCTCTAATCAGAAAGTCAGATAATGACAAGTTCGGTGAGGGCGTGGAAAAGTCGGATCAGAGCCCTTGTCCACAGCTGGCGAGACCATGAAATGATGCAGCCACTTTGGAAAACAGGCTGGCAGTTCTTTAAATGGTTAAACATAGAGTTTCCGTACAACTCAGCAATCCCACTTTTAATTATTTCCTCAAGAGAAATGGAAATATGTCCACACAAAAGCCTGTGTATGAATGTTTATAGCAGCATTATTCATGATAGCCAAAGGGAGAAACAGCCTAAATGTCTATCAGCTGATAATGGATAAATGAAATGGGGTGTATACATGAAATGGAGTATTATTTAACAATAAAAAAGAATGTAGTGCTGACACCTGCCACAACATGGATGGAGGAAATCATGCTTAGGGGGAAGACACCAGACACACAAGGTCACCTATTATGTAGTTCCATTCGCCTGAATGTCCAGACCAGCCACATTTACAGAGCTAGGAAGTAGATCATTGGTTGCGGAGGGCTTGGGGGTGGAGGAGAGGACGGGGGAATGAGAGCTGAAGGGTAAGGAATTTCTTTTTGAGGTGATGAGTATGTTCGAAAATTGTAGAGATGGTCGCACCAACGTGCACATACACTAAAAACCATTACATTGTCCACTTTAAATGGGTGACTTGTATGTGTGAATTTGAGCTCAAAGTAGTTAGTAAAAATAGCTTTTATATAAGTAATATATATTCACTAGTTTTAAAAAAAGATAATATATGAGTAACAAGAAGAAATAAAAACAAAGGATCACCCATCACTTCACCATTAATATATAACCAGACCTTTTTTCCCTGTCGTGTAACTTACAAAAATGAGATGAGGGTCTTGGCTGGGGTGGCTCTGTGCATTGAGCGTCAGTCTGCTAAATGGGAGTCCCATGCCGGCGGCCGGCCTGGGTTGTGGGCGGGGCCCCACCAGGGGCCATGCAAGAGGCAACCAGTCTGTGTTTCTCTCACACATTAATGTTTCTCTTCGTCTCTTTTTCCCTCCCTCCCCCTCTCTAAAATAAATAAAATCTTAAAAAAAAAATGAGATTATGTTCTACATCCTGATTTGTACCTTTTTCTGGTCAGTGAGATATCGTCGACATCTGGGTTGGCGGTGAACACGCTCCGTCTGGGGCCCGCGGGCAGGCGGCGGGGCGAGGGGCGGTGGGCCTGGTGGGACTTGCGCGGACTAGCCCCCGCGGCCCCTCTGAAAGGTCATCCTTGCTCAGTGCCAGCCAGCAGCTCTCGTGTTAACAGATCTTGTGACTTTTTTTTTTTTTTTTTAAGATAACCAGCAATCTGGATTTTTATGTCACATCTCCTGATTTTTAAATTTGGCAATGAATTAAGAAAATTTGAGTCATTTCACTGGTCAAAGAAAACTGCTGACTGGAAATGGGAAAAATTTTGAATTGCCTGATGTGCACGGTCCCGCCTGGGGTGGGACGAGGTGACATCTGCTTTCTTGTTTTAGCCCTTATACTGCAAACAAGCGTCCTTTTAGCGGTGTATCAAGCGTCGTGGTTTTTCATATTTTTGTGTGTTTTTTGGTGAATTCACTACCTAAAATGGCTCCCAGGCGTGGCGCCGAGGTGCTGTCTAATCTTCCAGAGCCCAGGCTGTGCCGTGGGAAGAACAGGCAGGCTGGCCGAGTTTGTTCAGGCAGGAGGTATAGGGCCGCTGGCTGTGAGTTCAGCGTTAGTGAGCTGACAATACAAAGTAAAGTGTTTATAAACAAAAAAACAACAGGTTATGTACTGTACAACATGGATGTCGGTGTGGAAGGCTGTGTATTGATGGGCTGACAGAAGTGTGACGAGAGCCTCCCAGAAACCTAACCCTGCATTTCCCCAGGAGCAGAGGCTCGGTGCTGTGCTCCCTTGGTGTTCGCAGCGACGCTGTAACACACAGCGGTCTAAGTGGTGAGAGTCGGGTGTGTGGTCCGCTGCGTCCGGCTTCCTCCTCGAGATTGACCCTCTTTGCTGTAGTTGCTCTTCTGTGCTGCTGAGCGGTGTTCAGCTTTATGGCTATATCATTTGCTGGTGGGGATTTGGGTTGCTTCTAGTGTTTGGCTATGATTGATAAAGGTGCAGTAAATGTTCTCGTACAAGTCTCTGTGTGTACAGGTTTCCAGATCTGTCCGTACCGAATCAAGAACTGCTGGATACTCCCTTGAGGTTAGAAGCTGAAGTGACCAGGAACTGTTGCAAGCAGCCACAAGTTTCTCGGTGGAGGGTTCTGCTTGCTTTAGAATTTACTTTTGAATCTGTCGTGTTGCTAGAATTCCGATCCTCGATGCAGGCCGGGAGGCTCCTTGGCCGTGCACGGGGCTCCCTCAGTTCACCCTCAGCTGCGGCCCGGCAGGCCGTGTGCACCTCTGTGGCGTCCGGGCCCGGCTGCCGCGGCGGGCGCTGCCTCCTCACGCTGCTGGTCATGTGGGACACAGTTTGGGGCTTTAAAACTTTAATTTTAATTCACATTTAACTTTTTAAAGCTTGAGGCTTCCTTGTCTGATGACCTTTTATGTGTGGTATTTGAAAACAGCACCAACTAGAGGGTCCTTGCTGGTGTCCTAGATTTTAATTTTCGGGAGCAGCACGCTTGGTTTTGGTGCGGAGTATTCATCACTTAAATCCACCCACCCCCTCCCCCCGCCATTAAAAATCATTTACACATTTTGCCGATTTATAGCTCTGTTTGGCATATTGCATTCTCTTTCACCATTGACTTCTTGGACCAGTGTTCAGTGACTACTGGGTTCTTTGTCAAAAACTTGGTTATCAGAATTCTCTTTTAAAGCTTTCCAAATCTCTTAAAGAATTAACTTGATTCTTATGAAGCTGCTAAAATAATTTTTTTGTGCCCGGACCAGGGATCAAACCCGTGGCCTTTCGGCTATGGGTTGATGCTCCAACCAACTAAGCCACATTGGCTAGGGCAGGAATTTCTTTTTTAATAGCCCTGTGAGACATGTAGTGGTACATTCATTTTACATTCGAAGGAACTGAAACCACACAATAATTTGAATGGGTAAAGTTTAATAGAAAGAATTACTAACTGTAACAGGGTATTGGGGTAATGAGGGACTGGCTGGTAGGAAGCAGAGAGAACTCTAAACAACAGGAACAGCACATGTGGGAGCAGCTGCTGCCCCTGGGCTGCTGTGGAGCCCTCGAGGAAGACAGTCTCCCAGGGCTGAGGTCCATGTCCCGTCCGAGGAGAGGGTGGCCGACCTCACCGGGTGGCAGAGAGAGTCATTGCGCTGTCACGCTTATAGCTCATGCTGGAAATGTACCCTTCTTAGTCCAGCACTTGTTGGAAGTCCACCTTCTAGGACATTGGAGAGCACTGTTTACGGAGCGGGGTCTTGTCGGAAGCGTTCTGCCACAAAACTGCTTGAGGCGTCGGGGGAGCTGCTGGCCACTGGGTGCTGCTGGCCACAGAGCAGGCGCCCGCAATGGCTGGCACTTCGGGGAGCTAACTGGGCAGCGGGGCCTGGTGGAGGAGCATGCTGGAGCCAGGTGGAGAAGGCTCTTCATTTTGCAGTGTCTGTCCCGTGTCCACAGCAGCTGGCAAAGGAACGACATGGGATGGGTTCGGCTCCCTTTTTGCAGAGCAGGTGACAGTGTTTGAGTTTGGAGCCAGGAGGTAAATGCATCGATGACTGGTAAGCTATTTATATAAACAAGTTAATAACAATTTAATAGTATTTTCTCAAAAGAATACTTGTTACTACCACCTTATTTTAAAGATGTGTTTAGTATAGGGATTAAACTGCTGTTCTGTTCCAGCCAGCGATAACTTCCGCTCTGACTTTTTTCTTTATCACAGATTGGCCTGGCCTGTTTTAAAATTTCATATTAATGGAATCACACTACATGTGCTCTTGTATAAGACTTCTTTTTGGGGAATTGATTCACGCTGTTTTCTCAGTAGTAGTAGTTCGTTGTTTTCTGCTGTGTTGTATTTCGTTACACCCCAGTTCACTTGCTCTTCTGTGGGTGGAAATCTGGACTGTTCCCAGTGTTTCACTTAGGAATGAAGCTTCTGTGAACATTTTTGTACAAGTGTTTTTGGGGAACATCCATACATTCATTTCTTTTGAAGGGAGTAGAATTGCTGGATCATAGGGTAGATGTATGTCTAGTTTTATAAGCTTTAACACATTTAAATAGTTGTACCATTTTACAGTCCCACCAATAATATATAAGAATTCTTAGCAACATTTAGTGTGTTGTCTGTGTTTTTAATTTTAGCCATTTTTGTGAAAGTATAGCGATATTTAACTGGGGTTTAATTTGCATTTACTTGATTACTAAAGATGTTGGGCACTTTTTCCTGTCTTTATTTGTCATTTGTTTGGCTTCCTTTGTGAAGTACTTGTTCGGATATTTTGCCCATTTAAAAAGATGGAGCTCTTATTATATTTTTATTGTTGAGTTTTAGGAGATCTTTACATATTTTAGATACCAGTTACACGTTTCATGAATATTTTCTCTCAGTCCTAGTGGCTTGCCGGTTTATTTTCATACTGTATTTTTAAGATCAGAAGTTTTTAATTTTGTTGAGTCTGATTTATTGATATTTTCTTTTAAAAGATTTTGAATTTTTTTCAATTTCAGTTGACATTCAGTATTAACATTTTTAAAAATCCTCATCTGAGGATATTTTTTCATTGCTTTTTAGAGAGAGAGGAAGGGGGAGAGAAAGAGGGAGAGAGAAAGAAAGAAACATTGATGTGCGAGAGAGACATCAAGTGGTTGCCTCATCGTGCACTCTGACCAGGACGGAACTTGCGACCCCTCAGTCCGCGGGATGATGCTCCAATCATCTGAGCAACGCTGGCCAGGGAGACGATCAATATTAGCAGTTTCAGGTGCACAGTCTAGTGATTAGACATTTATATACTTAAAAAGTGATTCTCTCCAATATGTCTAGTATTGACCTGATGCCATACATAGTTATTACAATATTATTGACTATATCCCCTGATACCTCTACTTTCCACTTATGTAAAAAATGCTGTCCTTTACATTTCCATGACTCTTTTCTAACTGCCCATTTGTCCATTTTAATCCTTTTACCTTTTTCACCCAGCTCCCAAGCAGACCCTCTCCCACCTGGCAACCGTCAGTTCTCTATATCTGTGAGTTTGTTTCTGTTTTGTTTGTTTTGATTTTTAGGTTCCACATATATGTGAAAATGTATGGTATTTTATCTTTCTCTGTCTGACTTATTTGACTTAGCATAATACCCTCTGGGTCCACCCCTGTTGTCGCAAATGGTAAGATTTCATTCGTTTTTATGGCTGAGTAACATTCCATTGTATACATGTACCACATCTTCATCCAGTCATCTGTTGGAGGATATCTAGGTTGCTTCCATATCTTGGCTATTGTAAGTAATACGATGAACATAGAACTGTCTATATCTTTTCAATTGAGTGTTTCGGATTTCTTTGGATAAATACCCAGAGGTGGAATTGCTGGGTCGTATGAGAGTTCTCATTTTTAATTTTGTAAGGACCCTCCATACTGTTTTTATATAGTGGCTGCAACAATTTGCAATGCCACCAACAGTGCACCCTTTTCTCCATGTCCTTGCCAACACTCGTTTGTTCATTAATTGATGATATAGCCATTCTGACAGGAGTGAGCTGATACCTCATTGTGGTTTTTACTTGCATTTCTCTCATAATTAGTAATGGTGAGCATCTTTTTGTATGTCTTTTGGCCAACTGTATGTCCTCTGGAGAAATGTCTGTTCAGGTCCTCTGCCAACTTTTACTTGGATTGTTTGGGGTTTTTTGGTCTAAGTTACTTGGATTCTTTATATATTTTTTGGATTTTAACCCCTTGTCTGATGTATTTTTGGTAAACGTCTTCCCCTGTACAGTAGGTTGTCTTTTAGTTTTGTCGATGGTTTCCTTTGCTGTGCAAAAGCCCTTTAATTTGATGTAGTTCCATTTGTTTGTTTTTTTTTTCCTTTTGTTTCCCTTGTCTGGGGAAATGTATTTCTTGGACATGTATATTCACATCTTTCCTCAGATTCAGAAAGGTTTTGGCCATTATTCCTTTAAGCGTTTTTTCCTGCTCTCTATTCTCTCACCTCTTTTTGAAATTTATGTAATGCATGTATTACATTTGGTGGTATCCCACAAGTCCCTCAGACTCTTTTCTTTTCCTTGCTCGTTACTTTTTGCATCTCAGGCTAAATAATTTCAGTTGTCTTACCTTAGGCCTCACTGACGCTCCTTATGTGTGCTCAGATCTGCTGTTGAACCCCTCTAGTGCTTTTTTGCATTCAGTTATAGTTCTTTGCAGCTGTAGAGTGTGTGGTTCCTTTTTATAACTTCTGTTGTTCATTGAAATTTTCATTTTGTTCATATATCAATTTTCTGATTTCCTTTGTCGGTGGTTTTCTTTAACCCATTGAGTATATTTATACTGTTGATTGAACATCTTTGACTAATACTAATTCCAAAGTCTTGGCTTCGTCAGGGAATTTTCCCCCCGTGGGCCAAAGTCTCTTTCCCTATATTATGGGCATTAATTTTATTTTTCTCTGTGTGTTTTGTGATTTATTTATTTATTTATTTATTTTGTTAAAATAGGGCATTTGAGTTTGGTGTTCTGGTAACTGTGGAAATCTGATTCTTCCATTCCTCAGGTGTTGGCTGGGTTTTGCTCATTGATTGCTAGAGCCTTCTGTTTGTGACATTTCCAAACTAATTTTGAAAATGTTTATTCCTGTTGTATGTATGTGGTCATTGAAGTTTTTGTTCAGTTATCTCTGCAGTTAGCTAGTGACCTGATAAAGAGTTCCTTAAATACCTGGCTCCCAAAAAGAGGGGAAAGAAAAACAAGTGCTGTCCTCTTCCATCCCTTGGAAACCATTTCCACCTGCGGGGGCTGAACAGTCAGGGGTCACTAGCCACCCAGCTCCCCGGGGTTAAAGAAGCCGTCACCGATCCCAACACATACCTCTGTTTCTCCTTCCTTCTGGTCTTCTCATTTCGATTTTCTCTGTGTCACTTGGGACCTGTGTTTAAAATTCTGTCCTCAATCCCCCTTTTTTTCATTCATTTCAGCACAGTTCAGAGAGGGGTTTTCAAAAGCATCTTTGTTTTTGTGTGCGCGCACGCACGCTCACACACACACACACACGCACGTGTGCACGTGCTGTAGCACAGGTTTCTGTTCTTTAGAAATCCAGTAAAAACAGGAAAGGGGTTCACTGGCTTCTAACTTTTTTCTTTGTCCTAAATTAATGCTGTTCTGGCCGTGTCTTGCTGGGCTGGCACATCTCAGGCCTCCCGCCAGGTTTCCACCCCTCCTTGCTCCCTGGCTGCTCTCAGGCCCGCATTCTCGGGAGGATGCCACTGTATCGCTTGATCCTGGGATAGGACCCAGGAGTCTAAACAATTCGTCATCTCTTCTCAAAGAACAAACAACAGAATAGATACCTGTAAGCCTTTTTCCCTTCTCCATGTTTCAGACCTCCCACGTGGCCCCAGGCCTCAGCACACACTTTGCTTTCCAGGCGAGGGGTGTGCCAGTCTTTGGTAGATGGGGAGGGCGGGCTCAGGTTGGCTGCCCTGCTTATGTCAAAAGCCTTCCTTCTAATCCCCTCCTCCAAGGGGAGTTGCGTGAGCATCTGCTGGAGCAGCCCTGTCCGTGGGGCGGGGCAGGAGGACTGTGCCCTCGCCCCCCCTCGCCCCCCCTCCCCCCGCCGCAGTACGCAGGCATCTGCGTTAGTGCTGTGGTCTTGCAGGTGAAGCCAGAGTGGGCCGGGCGGCAACGAGGTGCTCTGTCCCCTTGGTTATGTGCTTTAAAGAACAAGTAAGCTTCAGGTTTTCTGCTGTAGTTCTTTTTTTGTCCATGAATTTGAGGGTATTTCGGTATCTTTTTCCTCTCAGAGTCTATATCGGCTTAACGATTTCTGAAATTAATTAGAAATTAGTTTTCGTAAACTCCAGAGCTATACACAGCCCGAATTTTGTGTGTGGTTCTTTTCTATTAGAACGACTTATCAGTCAGTGGTGTTCTTTCTAGTTGAGTGATTTTGCTATTTTGACCTTGGATTATATCAGAGAGTAAAAAACAAACTGAAGACACATCATTATCAGAATTGATTTGGCATTCCTGAGACTTAGCAAGTTTAAATTTAATTTTAAAAACACTAAATAAATTTCATATGATTTTTAAAGGACAAGATATTTCGTCATTATACTTTTAGAGCTTAAGTGGATATGATTAATTTTAGAAGAGGTAGTAGAAATACTGGATTTGTAAACTTTTTAATGAAAACCTGAGGAAATTTGCAAGTATACCTATGGAATGTGAAGGCACCAAGGATGCTTTTCTTTATTTTTATTTTTTTAAGATTTTATTTATTTTTAGAGAGGGGGAAAAGGGAGAGAAACCTCTATGTGCAAGAGATACGTCTATCAGTTGCCTCTTGCACGCCCCCAGGTGGGGACCTGGCCCGCAACCCAGGCATGTGCCCTGACTGGGAGTCGAACTGGCAGCCTTTTGGTTTGCAGATTGGTGTGGCCACAGATCCACACCAGCCAGGGCAGACATGCTTCTCTCAAAGATTGCATGTCAAACTCAAGTGGTTAATATAAGCCTATAAAAGTATGTTGACCACAGAATTCGGAATTCTAACAAGGCTTCTTAGAGTGCATGTCTGCTGATCGGCATTCGGAGTGTGTGTCTGAGCCTGCCCGCCTGAGGAAGCTGGTGACCGGGTATTGTCTTGCTCTTGCTGTGGTGACAGAGCCTTTCTAGTTCTTAAAATAGTCCTGACCTTGTTCACTACCATATCTGATTGCAGTTTCTCTCTCTTTGCCAGGGCTTTTATTCTTTGCCACTTTCTAGGCTTACTCTGTTGTTGAATTAAAACAAACAAACTTACATTGTATTTTCTAAATTTGGTTGGAGTTCTTTATTAGGGAGATTATTTGTATGTTTGCCTAATTCCCCCCCCCCTTGTTTCTCTTTTGTGTTATTAATAAAACCTGTCTAATCCTCCTCCTCATGGGCTATCTTCTTTTTCCTTCTGTATCTTACTTATTTTCTGTTGTTACTCTTCTTATCCTAGTACAGTTAAAACTGTTTTTCTTTCACATATCCTCCTTTCAGAGTTGAAATGCAACATTTTGCATTTTCTTTGTTTGTTGATTTGGAGTTCTGTCCTGTGGCCATTACGCTGTGTTCCCCATAAAGCCCCCTCTTTGCGATGGTTCTGGTAGCCCTAGATTAGTCTGGGAACTTTTTTGATTTACAGTCTTGAGTAAAAAAAAGAACTTGTCCTCCATAAACATTTTTTATATGTTATATACTTCTACTATATACATCTGCTACAAAGATCATATACATACCTATATACATTTACCTAGCTGTGTTTTATTGTGTGGCTATCCTGTGCTAGACACTGGCAGGCATTTAGGATAATATATAGTGAACTAAACAAAGAGCCTTTCCTTCATGGAGCTGACATCATAAAAATAGACACATTGTTGATAAATAAAATATATAATGTGTCAGAAGGGGGTAAATACCATGAAAAAAAGGTAGAGCAGATTAAGGGGGACAGAGGATACAGGTGGGTTTGTAGTTTAAACTTAGGGAGGTTAGAGCTCATTGAGAAAGAGACATTGGAGCTGATTCTTTGAAGGACGTGAGTGAGTTAGCTGTGTAGGAATGTGGGGGGAGAATGGTCCAGGCAGAGGGAAGGGCTGGCGCAAAGACCGTAGAGGGTCAGAGCTGCCTGTGTGTCTCGGTAGTGCAGCTGGACTGTGGTCACATGCGGGGCGGTGGGCGGGGGAGGGGGCTAGGCTGTCAGATCAGAGAGAAGGCGGTGGCGGGGGGGGGGGGGGGGGGGGATGCAGATTTTCTGGGATCTTGTCCGCCCCGTGAGGGAGATGGACTTTGACTTTGGGTGTGATGCAGTGAGATTGCAGGATTTTGAGCCAAAAAGTCACATACCCTGACCCTCCATGTAATGGAGCTCTTGTGGCTGCCGTGCGGAGACTGTAGGAAGGCCACGGTGGAAGCCGGGCGCCAGCAGGAGATGAGGGAGATGCTGGTGACCACGCCAGGGCGGAGCGTGGGTGGCGGGGAGAGGTGGTTGATCTGGAGATGTTCTGGAGAGAGGGTCAGTAGGGTTACATGACACGTGGTGTGCGAGAGAGGAGTGAGGAATGGCTGCCAGGCTTCCGGTGAGAGCAACTGTAAAAAAATTGAGCTGGGGATGGGCCAGACTGTAAGTGGAAGTTTGGGGGTGGGGCAATGCGTTCTGTCATGGCCATGTTAAATTTAAACTTCTTAGATCAGTGATTTTTCAGCCGATGTGCCACGAGCATTTTTAAAACATGCAGTATTGAGTCAGGAGCACTGACCTCTTTTCCTTTAGATTGTCAAATAAAAAAAGATAGCAGCCAATACAGTAGCCATCCCCTGTGAGTGAATCAAAATTGTACCTTTTTTTTGTCAGATCAGCAAAAAGTATATTTTTGGTACACCACAGAATTCTAGTAATTAGTCATGTGTGCCATGAGATGAAAAAGGTAGAAAATTGCTGTCCTAGATCAATTAGGAAGGTGGGTGTCTTTATGAACTTGGTGGTCAAGAGAGGGCTGAATTGCAGTCGTACCTAGACAGAAAAGGACCAAGGACGGAGAACCAGCCAAGGAGACCGCGTAATGGGAAGACGGGAGCTTCGTGCTCAGCGGCCGGGTGAAGAAGCAGACCAGCTTTTTCTTCCCCTCAGGAGGCTGACAGGGTAAGTGTCGGAACCACGGGTAGCGTGTGCTGTCGTTTACTGTGGATTCGCTTCAGGCTGTGAGCACTGTGAAGGCTTTCAGTTTTTTAGTGAAATCTGAGGTCAGCGAATAGTACAATATTAATGTGCTTGACAAATAGATTTAAAAATGTTAACATTTAACGTATTTGTTTTGAACTTTTAAAAAAGAAATAAAAATTTTGCCCTGGCCAGACGGCTCGGTTGGTTTGGAGCACTGTCCCATACACCAGAAGGCTGAGGGTTCGGTTCCCAATCAGGGCATGTACCTAGGTTGCAGGTTTGATCTCCAGTCAGGGAGTGTACAGGAGGCAATCGATCAATGTTTCTCACATTGTTGTCCCTTCCCACTCTCCCTTCCTCTCTCTCTAAAATCAATAAAAACATATCCTCAGGTGAGGATTAAAAAAAAAAAAAGAAATAAAGTATATGGATAGAGCAGGTGTTCCCTTTCTTCCTAGATATCAACCCCCTCCTTTCCTTTCTTCTAAAATTGATACACATCCTTCCACCCCATATCATTATCCTTGTTAATAAGTACATATACGTGTTCACAAGATCATGTGTTGTTTTATGTATTAAAAATTTACAATGGCATCATACTGAAAATATCATTCCCAAACTTGCTTTTTCCAATTTGGCTTTGAAATATATTCATGCTGACGTGCATCGATCGTTACCCAGTGCTGTGCAGTGGATGAACATGCCCGTTGTTGGTCCGTTTCCCACGTCACAGCCATGTCGGTGGCCTCCCGCTCCCGGGGGACAGCGATGCTGCAGCAGGCACCCTCGCACTCGCCGCCTGTGTCGTCTCCTCCTCCTCAGTTGGTGTTTTCCAAGAGTAACCGTCATTGAAATCTCTATTATTGTCTTTATATCACATAAGTAAAGTCCCACCACATTCCTGTTTAGTGTCTAGATTCCTCGGTGCGACATCTCGCCAGTGAGAGTCACGCGTGTTGTGTGTGGCAGCAGTGGGTTCTTTTTCGTTTCTGCAGAGTGTCCCATTGCACTGCAGTTTATCCATTTTAATTTTTTTATGGAATTAAATACCCCATTTATTAACTTATAAGCCATTTAAAAACCTGATAGTCATTTCACCTCTCTAACAGCTTTTGCTTTGAAAAAGAAAAACGAATCAATATACAAATTTCAGTAATACCAGAAACTTCATTTTTACTTGACTAGAGACAGTTCATTTTTGGAGTTCAATTATATGTTCAAGGAATTAGTTAATATATGCAGAAAGTCAGCCAACCTAATGTAAGTAATATCTTTGCAATGCAAATTTCCATTTGTTGCTGTTTCCAGTGGGAAAAACTAAACTTCGGAATCTCAACAAGTTCATTTTAGAAAACCTTCCTACTTTATGCAGTAAAAGTTTGAACCAAAGTGTTTTAAAGCAGACAAAGGACAAGTAAATAAAGATGCCTGTGGCAAGTGATGCACAAACTCATTGCAGAGCAGTGGAACCCCATGACCTCTGAGAGAGTAGTCCATTCATAAGATGGTGAAATTTTAACTCTTTAATATAAACTTCTCGTGATCCAAAGTAACAGATTAAAACAAACTACGTTACTCCTGTCTGAGCATCGATTGCCAGGATTTATGGAGAGAACTTCTGTTATTTCAGTTCCTCCTACTCCTGCAGCCATGTTGGTGGAGGAACCTGTGCTGATTTTCCTCAAGTATTACACCTTTTTCATTTTTTTAAAGATTTTATTTACTTTTAGAGAGAAGGGGAGGGAGGGAGAACAAGAGGGAGAGACATAGATGTGTGATAGAAACATTAATTGGTTACCTCTTACACACCCCCAACTGGGGACCTGGTCTGCAACCCAGGCATGTGCCCTGACTGGGAATCAAACCGGCGACCCTTTGGTTCGCAGGCTGGCACTCAAGTCCACTGAGCCACACCAGCCAGGGCTCTTTTTCTTTTTTTAGAGATTTTATTTATTTATTTTTAGAGAGACAGGGAAGGGAGGGAGAAAGAGAAAGAAACATCGATGTGTGAGAGATACATCAACCAGTTGCCTCTTGCATGCCCTCAACCCAGGACCCAGTCCTCAACCCACACATGTGCCCTGGCTGGGAACTGAACCAGCGACCTTTTGGTTCACAGGCCAATGCTCAATCCACTGAGTGATACCAGCCAGGGCCCCAGCCTCAATCGTGTTCAAAGTGTCTGTTTTGGCAAACTAAAGCCTAGCTTGGTGCTGTGTACTCCCTTCCCTTCGCCCTGGGCCTGATTCATACCCTATTGCAAACAACCCAATATAAAGAGACATAGTAGTCAAAGCACAGTGGCCTCGTCGGCCCTAATGCAAAAATACTAGATGATGTTGATTAATTTTCACGTTTCAAGATTATGTTCATTATAGAAGACCTTCTGCTACTAAATACTGAAATGTATCAGGCTTCCCCAGTGAGCATTTTCTTATTTTTAAACCTTTAAAAGTAAAATAATTTTCAGTCCAGTACACGCAATGCTACAAGCTATTCCATAGAAATGTGCAAGATCCTTCTTTAAAAAAAAAAACAGTCTTTCTCACCCAATACCTTGCAAAGTCATCACAGAAACGCTGAAGCCTCATCGGAGAGGGAACGGGTAGTCTGGCAGCAGAGCTTTAAACACTGACCTGCATTTCTGCCATAGACCCCGGTCTGTCACTCCCCTTCACGCGTTCGAACCTAACCCTCCTCGTCAGCGTGTTAGGAGGTGGGGCCTCAGGTCCTTGGGTGGTGTCCTCGTAAAAGAGGCCTGGCCCCTTAGAGCTCCCACATCCCATCCTACCAGGCGAGGAGATGGTCACTACCCAGACACCAGACCTGCTAGTGCCTTGATCTTGAACTTTGCAGCCTCCAAAACCATGAGAAAGAAATTTCTGTTGTTTGTAAGCCATCCAGAATAAGGCATTCTGTCATAGTAGCCCAAAAGGACTAAGACAGTTTCCTGAGGATCCTTCTTAAAAGCCTCCTTGTAGTTATTTCCTGTTAATACTCTTTAATGTCTCAAAGGAAAAAAGTACCCTACTTCTGGCAAGGAAAAAATGGGTAGAGAGGAAAGGAAATGGTGAATTTCCCTTCAACTCAGGTCGGGCAAATGCCACTTCAGGCCTGCATGTCAGAGTTAGGCTGTGCAGAAATTGTATCCCATCGTAATTGCTTTTCACTTTTTGAACGTTTGTCAGTCACAGCAAAAGGCCATCAGGATGACTGGGAAAGTGGGAGCCTCTTTGTCCCTGTAGGTGCTTTTAATACGTGTCCGTTCTCTGCTAGTCTTAGAAACAGGGGTGGCAGCTCCTGAGTTCCCCCAGACCTGTGGGGCCTGGGTCTGCCCGAGACGTGCCTGGGCGGTGGAACTAAGGTGGCTGCTGTGTAATGCTCGGGTGCCACCTGCCACGCCTCTCCTTGGCCCCCAGGAAGCCGCTGTGTGCCAGCTCAGAGGTGTCTGTAGGGATCTCGCCTTTCCGGAGGAAACTTTCATGAGCGCCACTAGGAAAACAGGCGTACAGGTGATTGGGAACACATTTGCGTGAGACTAGGTCTATGCAGAAAGGCAAAACGTGGCCATCATTTCTGTAGTGGCACAGCTCTCGGATGACAGGTTCCAGGAGGAAACGTGGTAAAACATTGGCCTCCACTGACGTTTCCCTCTGCCCAGAACTTACAGCCCTTCTTGCTTAGCAGCCCTCTTTCTCCTAGACGGCCATGGTTCCCTGCCTGGGGAGACCCTTGGTTAGTATGCGCTTTTCCTTCCCTTGGGTTTACAGTCACTGGTGGGCCAGACGTTTCTAATACTGGCCCTGGCTCAGTTGTACCAACGTGCCAAGGTTGCGAGGTTGATCTCCAGTTGGGGCACATTTAAGAAGCAACCAGTGAATGCGTAAGTGGAACAACAAATCAGTGTTTCTCTCTCCCTCTCCCTCTCTCAAATCATTTTGTAAAAAGTTTCTAATACTGCTGGGAGGGAGGGGAATGACAGAATAGTCCTGTAGACTTTACACATGTTGATCTGTACCGTACAAATTTGAGTAGCTCTGCTGGATGTACTGAAACAGGTCTGTTAAGATGTTACTTCGGCCACATTGATGGTCTCGGTGGGGTGGGGTGGGATGGGGGGATTCGGTGGGGTTTTTCTGGTGTGGTCCAATAATACTTTTTACTGCTCAGACCCTTGGTCACGTGTGACAGGGAGAAGGTACTTGCTGTCTTGCTGGTTGGCATCGTACTTGGTTCCTTGGTTGCTGTATAGGAAGCCCCTAGGATGGCTGCCACTGTACATGGAGCGTTATTAGTGCTGCTGCCCGTGCTGCACAGTGCGATTGGAATACTGTGGTGACCACGACCCTCTTGGTGGCCCTGGCAGCTGAATAGCTCGGAGGGCTGCTGAGGGTGAAGAGGCTGAAGAGGCTGAAGGCAGTGCTGTTGCAGGAGAAGCCACAGCACCTTCGCAGTGACAGCCCGGAGCAGGAGCAGCTAGACTGTTGTTTGTCTGGTGGGTGCAGTCAGGTCATGCCTACAGATGGGGTCTTCTCGAGGCTCCCTAAGTGCAGGGAGGCTCCCTAAGTGCAGGCAGCAGCTTGGCGGTAGCGCTGGGCATCGCTTTCCTCCGGGGCTTCCCGAGTGACCGATGCAGCCGTGAGGAGAGCAGGTTCTATCCTGCTTATGCTCTGCAGAGGCTGCTGCTGACCCCCGATTAGACTGCTGTCCCCAATCAGACTGCTGTCCAGGAGCTCGAAGGGAACTCCTGTGGGAGGCTGATTCTGGCCTGAGGGTTTCAAAATAAGGCCTTCCTGACATGCCTCCCACACGGGGACTGGGGGGACTGGGAACACACCTTCGTTCTTGATTAGTGTCGCACTGCTTGTTCCTTCTTGTTCATCTTCACTGTGACCCCAGGAAATGTCTCCTTTTTTGTCCCTAGTCTCAGCATGGTTTTAGACGATTAGATCCTTTGCTGTTCCTGCGGTCCGAATTTACATGCCTTAGGTTTCCACGGGAAAGGATGTGTCTGCTGCGGAAGGAGCGCTTGCCGCCCTGTGAGAGGTGTGCGCAGCAGGTCTCGGAGAAGCTGCGCGAGGACAAGGGGAGTTGTGCTTCAGGGATCCAGGAACATTTCTGGGGACCAAGAGAGAATTTCTTTCTCTGAGAGATGTGAATTACAAAACAAAATCATTCTTTTCTCTTTTTTGAATTGTTGTTCACATACAGTTGTCTCCATTTGATTGGAAGTCCTCATATACTTGAATGGATAGACTTGTGAGATCTTTATAACGTGCAGATCATTTATCTAAGCTTTTTTGTCCCCGAATAAGCTGTTGTGATATTGGCGGGAGACGATGTCTAGTTATTATTTTTTTTTAAATAGAAGTATTTTTTATTAGTCTAAACCTAAAAGCCATCCTGTTACTGTAGCCATAGCCAGAGATTTTGTTGCACAGCGCACATGTGAGCTGTGCGGATTTCAGACCGCAGTTTCAGACGCGCAGAGAGCACCGCTGAGTTGCGGGCCTGGGCCTCGCAGGGAGCAGCGTGCTCCATGGTGCGGGTGGTGGGGGCTTTTGCCTCAGGGGAAAAGAGGACCATTTATGAAGTTTTCCCCAGGGAAACCTTTGAAGGTTACAAAACAAAAACACTTCCTGGTAGGGTTTTTTTTTTGTTTTGTTTTTTGATGTTGGTTTAGCTCATGACAATGAAACCAGAATCCCTCAAGTTTTCAGTTATCTGACATTTTTTATGCTTTGTAGCTTTAAAAGAATTTGCAAGTTTTTCTTTATGTTAGTAGTTCCTGAATTTAAGTCTAGAATAAAAAGTCTGTTGATGACTTAATAGGCATAAATTACTTGAAATCAGGTCGGAGGACAGTGTGTAAAATCTTGTTTGAGGATCGGTTGCACTCTAGAAAATAGGATTTATTCACTCCATTGTAGGAAATTATGTTCAATAAATAAGGTCTTGGAGTGGCGAGAGTATGTGTCTTTTATGATCTGCCTCATGTTGAATCACAGGAGACTCTGTCCTTAATTATTTGGATATTTAGGCAGATTCATTGCCTCGTATTGGAGAATGAGTTTTCAGTTTGTCAGACTGTTTTTTAGTATTGTGTACCAGCCCTGAGGACCAGATATAGTTCACATTCTTTGCTTTCAGGGGACACTTTAAAGATTGTAGAGCTACATTTTTTAATTTTTGGCCTTGGGGAGAGCAAGCCCTTTGTTATCAGTGAAGAACTTACTCTTCAATTGTTGGGAGTTTCCTCATCATCAGAAAACACTGACTTCTTTATGCACAAAGTATATTAACTGGAGATCTGGGGATTTTTGATGCCACTACTTCTGTCTTTTCATTTAGGATGGTTTTTGCTGCAAGTGACAGAAAACCCTAATGCAACTGGCTTAAAGCATAAAGGGAAATTTATTTTCGTTACATAACAAGATGTCCAGTATTTTTGTGACTGCATAAGGGACCCTGTTTTTTTTCTATGTTTCTGTTCTGCGTGCTCAGCATGTTGGCCGTTAAGGCCCAAAGTGGCTGCAGCAGCCTCAGGTGTCACGTGCAGATGGAACCCTACCCCGAGAAAGAGGAGGGATGCCTCTCTCGTGTTCTTGAAGAGCAAGGTAACTTTTCCCACAGGACCCTGGCCAGCCTCCCTCACATGCCCTCCCTAAATCAGCCACTCACTCGGAAGCGCTGGGCACTATTCGTCATTCTCCCCGGGCTGGAATGGAGTTTCGCGTTCCCTTGAGGTTGGGCCACCTGAACAAGAAAGAGCAGGACTCTGTCAGCAAGGAAATAGACAGAGGGCAGGGACGTCCTTGGCCACAGCCCTCTCAGTCCTGGCGCCTGCGGACACCAGGCTTTAGGAGCAGCCCTGGGTTGTTCAAAAAAAATGAGTCAGACTGTCCTATTTCCTGTACTTCAAGGCTGGGCAGTAGGTGAGACAAGCCCAGGCCCTTCCCCTGCATGAGCATGTCGTGCAGGGCTGGCAGTGGGCATGTCCTCCTTCCACAGGTGAGCGAATGGGCAGGTAGGTGACTTACCTGAGGCTCCGCGCTTGGTAAGCCAGGGCTTCATAGAGGGAGGTTGGGAGAGTTCTGGCACTTCCACTTTTTTCAGGTTCCAGGTTTATTTAAAAAGAAATGCCAGAACAGAATCACAAAACTGTAGCGTATTCTATGTGTGCACTTCTAAGAATATTTCAAACATAAAAAGCACCCTGGCTTTACGTAGACGTCATATAGGAATTTCAAATCTAGATCTGACTGGAGATGGCACTGCGGCTTCAGTGAAGGCTGCAGAGGTTCTCCCAGGGTCCAGGAACCGGCCATTTCCCTGACCCTCCCCTGCCCAGCCCTCCTGGGGCACTTGGTACTGTTAACCTCCTCCTTTCCCAGACACCCCCTGGCCAGGCCAGGGAGTTTCACAGCCCCCTGGTGGCCCCTGCGCAGCCCCAGGATGCAGCGGAGCCAGCGCAGGAGCTGAAGGGCAGGGCCGCCCGATGCCACGCTGGGCCCTTCCGGGAGCCCCGGGGACAGGCCCTCCGGAGTGTTTGCCTGCTTCCTGCTGTGAACCTGCCTCTGCAAGAGCCCTTTTACTTTCATATTGCGCTTTTACTCGCTGTGTCTTCTTGAATTAGTTAATTCATTCCAACAGTCCTTATTTTACTTATTTATTTTTGAGCACTTCGTGCCAGGAGCTGCCTTGGATCCTGGATGGAGGTGAGAGTGGTTTGGTGGTGGTGGCGGAGGAGTGATCCATTGTGACAGGGTCCACGCAGGGAAGCATAGAGGTGTGTGCCAAACTCCTGCCAGCACCCGGTGGAGTCTGGGGAAACCCCCTGGGGCGGGAGCCTCACCCGAAGGAGGACTGGAAAGTGGTGGCGATGCAGAAGCGTGTGTGCCTGAAGGCAGGGCTCGTCTGTGGGGGAGGGGAGCGGAGAACAGTTCATTTTTGTTGCTAGCAGTTGAAATAGAACAGTTTCCTGGGCAGCTTTGGATTAGGATAGTTTTGCAGTTTTGCGACAGCGTTGTTGTATAGTCCATTTCGCCCATAATTATGAGGTTCAGAAAGTAAGTAATGGTTTGTCTCTTGCAGGTAAATCCATATTCTTGGCTCTACAAGTATTTTATGTTTTTTTTAGTCTTGAATTTTCAGATGTAGTCTTGCCAGTACATTTCTAGTTTTAAAAATATATTCAGAACTAAGAAATATGCCCACTACTTTAACTTTCTTGAGAGAAAGTTCACATTACAAGGAGGGTATTTGAAGACAAAAAGCTTTGTCTTGTCCTGCTGGTTCATACAGAGTGAGGCAAAAAGGGAGGCCCGGGGCGCTAGCCGTGGCCAGCACTCGTTGGCTCGAGATTTAACATAGAAAAAACCTGAAGCGGGAACACCTTGGGGGAAAGCAGGACATTTTTATGGTTCTGCCACTCAAGAGGAAGGCCTTTCCCTGCCTGCTCCTTGGCGCCTTCAGCAGAAAAGTTGGGACTCCAGCGTGACCTGATTTTTCAAGCTGAAACACTTGCTTTGAGTCAGGGAGGGACCCTAACTGTCCTGATAGCCTGAGGAGTCCGAGCAGAGTGAGCTCGTGTTGCCTTCTGTTTTTCCCCGAACACCTGAGCTTTGGATGTGGAGTGAACAGGGACAGTTGGTTGCCTTCCTGATGGCTGTAATGTGCTGTGACTTTAGGACCAAATCCTCCAGAGAACTTCGAAGGGATCTGAGAACAGGGAAAGGAAGAGAATGTGGGCTTTTGTGCATAAAAAGACAGATGGAGGAGACCGAAATGTCGTCATTCAGTAAAATTCACCAACTGCCTGTCCCGCCCCACGCTGGGGGACCGCAGCAGGGCAGGGACCTGCAGAACCTCTGCTCCTCCTCCTGGGGCAGGCGCTCTCTGAATGTGGGGGCAGCTGGGGCTCCTCGGGTGTCTCACTCCCGCTCTTCCTCTCTGCCCCTCTGTTAGGAAAGAAGAAGCCGCTGAACGGACTCTGATCGCTGGCTTCAGCTCGCCGGGACCTTCTGCCCAGCTCTCCCCCTGCGGCCCATGCGCCGCATCCTCTGTGCTCAGTGTGCAGCCGGCCCCCAACGCAATGTGTGTTTGTCAAACCATGGAAGTGGGGCAGTACGGCAAGAACGCAAGTCGGGCCGGAGACCGGGGAGTCCTCCTGGAGCCCTTCATCCACCAGGTGGGCGGGCACAGCAGCATGATGCGCTACGACGACCACACCGTGTGCAAGCCCCTCATCCCCCGGGAGCAGCGCTTCTACGAGTCCCTCCCTCCCGAGATGAAGGAGTTCACCCCCGAGTACAAAGGTTAGTGCCTGGCCTGGGGCTCGTCGGCCCTCGGCTTGGTGTTCCTTGTCTTGTCGCCCTTGTGATGTGACCAGAGGTCTCTGTTGTCACGAAGCAGCTCCGTCGCTTTGCCATGCAAGATTTGATCAGAAAGCATCGGTGAGGTCTTCAGGTCCTGAAAAGTGAACTTTGGTAGGTGACCCTGGAAGGATTTACAGTATTAAGTCCCATTGATGAAGACCAAGCAGGTGTCGAGGTTCCCTGTTTGCTGGGATGGTCTGGGAGAGGGGCAGCCCTTCCCTGGCCCCAGAGGAGGAAGAAGGGGCTGCCTTCCAGGCTGAGGTGGCGAGGCAGCCGGAAGGAGGCTCTGCGGTGCCCCGGCCTGTGTGCCGCGCGAGCGGGCCGACGGCAAGGCAGTTACGGGAGGGCTGAGTTTTGGAGGTCCCGGCTTTTGAAGGAAGAACCATATGTTTTAAATGTAAGTTATAGAGCAGGGCCCCATGAATATACACCAGAATTAAGTCGCTTTATTTTAAAGTCCGATTTTTGTCACTGTATATACAATTTTATGATTGCCCATCATGTGTAAGTTATATATTTTTTGTGTTCTGATTTTTAACATTTCTAAAGCTGTATAAATTCACTCATGTTTACACCATCCTTAGGGAATCCTCAGTTTAGAAAAACCAGTTCATATCAGTATTGACTTTGCTTCCTTACTCTTTTTTTTTTTATTATGGTAAATATACATAACATGAAATTTGCCCTTTTTAAGTATATAATATAGTGGCACTGAGTAAATTCACAGTGTTGTATAACCATTATCATTATCTATTTCCAGAACTTTCTCATCGCCTCAGACAAAAACTCGGCACCCATTAAATAGTAACTTCCTGTTTCTTCCTTGCCCAAACCCCTCATAACCTCTAATCTACTTTCTGTCTCTACAAATTTGCCCACTTTAGATATTTCAAGTAAATAGAACCATGTAATTTTTGTCCTTGTGTGTTTGGCGTAGTTTACTTAGCATAATGTTTTCAAAGTCCAGCCGTCCTGCAGCATGAATCAGAACGTCATTTCTTAAGGCTGAGCACAATTCCATTGTGAATGTATCGCACTCGGTCTTTTCCATTCGTCTCTTGATGGACATTTGGGTTGTTTCCACCTTTGGCCACTGTGGGTAATGCGTCTGTGAAGATTAGCGTACAGATACCTGTTTTGAGTCCCTATCTGTTTTCTCTTCTTTTGGGTATATACTTGGGAGTGGAACTGCTGGGTTATATGGTACTTCTGTGTTTAACGTTTTCGAGGTTCTATTTTTTTTACAGCAACTATACTATTTGACATTCTTAACCAGCAGTGGTCCTATTTCTCCACACCCTTGCCAACACTTGTTTTCCATTTTAAGAAATTATTATAGCCATCCTAGCAGGTATCTCATTGTGGTTTTGATTTTCATTTTCTTAATGACTAATGATGTTGACATGCTTATTGGCCATTTATACATGTTCTCTGGAGAAATGTCTATTCAAATCCTTTTGGCAGTTTTGAATTGGATGAGTTGTTTGCTGTTGTCTTCAAAACAGAATCAGAAGAATATTGAATTTGGAGGAATAAATATTCTAAGGCTGCAAAATAAGAGGGAAGCCAGAATCAAATGCACTGCTGTCTCTTAAGTGGCAAAGAAATGACAGTTGCAAATGCTTGATAAACGCAGCTTCAGCTACTTACTTGTCCCCATTCAGCGTGTCCACGGCGAAACCTTTGCTATAAATACGCCAAAACCAGAACAAGAACTCCGGATCCTGTTGGCACATTGAGTTCTGCTGCTGCTGAGGGAAACACCCCTGAGAAGGGATGAGCCCAGCCCCAGGGACATGTTCTCTGAGTCACGGCCCCCCGGAACGGGGCCGGTTGGAACCTCCAGGTGCCTTGGTCTGAGCATGGGTTCCGTTTTCCCGCCACCGTTCTCGCAGACCCCGGAACGGAAGGCTTTAAAAGCCGCAGCAGATCCTTAGTGTCTACTTGACTTTCTTTCCTCCAGCTGCATTTTCACTCAAAAACATCTACTTTCTCAGAAATACAATTCAATTAAATGAAAATAATTCTCTTCTTTGAAGTCAAATAAAGCCCAGTTTCTTCAAAGAAAATTGAAGATATTAGTTCAGTGTATCTGTTTCAAAGGCCACAGCATAGAGTTTTTCCCTTTTATTTTGAAATAAATTTAGAGTTACAGAAAAATCGTAAAGATAAGAGAGTTCCCATATACTCAGCATCTTCTAATGCTCCCACAAGGCCAGTGGGCCAGGCAAAGCCCTGTTACTGGGTGGCGTCTGTCCATGCGTGAAGAGCCCCTCATGTACTGGCTCCCTAACATACCCGGCTGCAGCCTTGGAGGAAGAGTCTGACCCATCTCTTCAAGCTCTTGAGTTCTGTTGAGATGATATTTTAAAACGTGGGTATGAATTGGAAGCTGTGGTTGATGGTCTTTCCAAGATGATTCAGGTGCCAGATGCAGACTTGGATGTAATCAACCTGATCCAAGCTGATTAGCCACTGCTCTGTTGCTCAGTGCAACTGGACTTAAATTCAGTGCTTGGTTCCCCGGCTGGTGTGGCTCAGTCGGTTGGAGTGTTGCCCTGTGCTCAACATCCGGTCAGGGCACGTGCCTGGGTTGCAGGTTTAGCTCCCTGGTCAGGACACAAGTGAGAGGCAACCAGTCGATGCCTCTTTCTCACATAGATGTTTCTCTCCCTCCCTGCCCCTCTTTCTAAAATCAATAAGCATGTCCTCAGGTGAGGATAAAAAATAAATTTGGTGCTTGGAAAGGATTACAGGGCACTGAAAGACATCATGATCAATGCAGACCCTGGGACTTCCTCCTTTCGCTGCGCCGCCTGCCCCATGGCCACTGCAGGGTCCTGTCCGCTTAAGTGGGCGTTTAGGAGTCAAGAGTATGCCAGGAAACCTTGAGGTCTTCGGCGAGCAGACTAAGCCCCTTCATGAGTATCAGCTGAGTTTTACTTTAATTTGGAAGAACTTGCCAAAGACTCACATGAAGTTCAGTGTCTAAACAATGTGTCCCATCAAAGGAGAAGGAAACATGGCACATTTTTGTCCTCCCTGTTTGGCCACATGCATAATGCTGTAAAATTAACCCTCATTAACAGCTGAGTGGTAGATGCGGCTGCGCTTCAGCTGAGAGAGAGAAGCAGAAAAGAAAAAGCCACTGAGCTCCATGAACTCGGCCCTTGGGAAGAGCTGCTGGCTTGTTGCACAGGAGCTCGCTGTGGCGGGCGTGCTGTGGTCCGTGCTGCAACAGGAGGGCTGCGCGGGCCGTATGGGCCGTGCCAGCCTGCGGGCACACGGGGTGAGGGCCTGGGAGCCTCTGGCCCCCAGCGCGGACTTCTTGCCCCTTAGGCGGATTTCAGTACCTGATGGTAGAGGGAATGGCATGCCTCTTGGTAACGAGACTTACACTGAAATCAGTGTTTAGGCCACTTGTTGAGTATCAGTAAAAGCATCATATTAAAAAGTATAACTATAGTACAATTTATAATTACTCAAACCAGAAAAGGAACATTGAGATAATACTACCAGTTAATCTGTAAACTGTATTCAGGTATTGGCAGTGTTACCACTATGTCCTTCTGGTCCAGGATTTCACATTTTATTTAGTCCTTAGTTTCTTCCAGTCCAGGACAGTTTCTCAGTTTTTCTTTGTCCTTCACCTCAACACTTTCGAAGAGTCCCAGTGGTTATTTTGCAGAAGGTCCCTCCATTCGGGCATGATTAGATTAAGGTTATATATTTTGGGCAACAGAAATGACCCTTTGTCCTCTGCAGTTCATCATGTCAGGAGGTATATGTCTTGTTACTGGTGATTGAACTTTGATCACTTGGTAAAGCTATTTTTTTCCCCATTGCAATTAATGAATATCTTAGGGACAACATTTTGAGACTCTGAATATCCTGTTTCTTATCACACTTGAGCCCACTAATTTTAGAATCCATCCGTGCTTCTTGCCTGCAACAGTTTCCACTATGCTGCCTGCCTAATGGTGACTTGTATTTCCATTGTCAATAATATATTTATTATTTAAAAGGAATTACAGTTCTATAAGGAAGAATTACCTCTTCTCACCCATTCATTTTTGTGATGGACTTAGTGATGTTTTATTCCTGAAATTATTCCGTATCCAGCCACTGGGCTCCTTTGCGTTGGCTCCCATGCACTTGTGACTGCAGGCCCTCACTTTACCCCTGTTGCCACAGGACGCCCTTAGTGGCACAGGGGTCGTTAATTGTGAGGGAGGGCTCTTGATAAGGGAGTGGGAAGTAAGTGTAGATTCATACACAGCAGAGGGCAAGGAGCGAACGCGGAGGGCGTGAGCCGTTGGCCGTGCTCTGGGGGGGTACCTGCGGGCTGTGCTTGCCGGTGTGCTCCGGGCAGGTGCTGTCCGCGCGGGGCAGCCTGCGCCGCTGTCTGTGCTGCGTGGACCCAGCCCATGTGGACGTGTTGACTGGCTGCCTTTTTTCCCACAGGTGTGGTGTCTGTCTGTTTTGAGGGGGACAGTGATGGTTACATCAACTTGGTGGCCTACCCTTACGTGGAAAGTGAGGCGGTGGAGCAGGATGACGCGCCCGAGCGGGAGCAGCCTCGGCGCAAACACTCCCGCCGGAGCCTGCACCGGTCAGGCAGTGGCAGCGACCACAAGGAAGAGAGGGCCAGCCTGTCCCTGGAGACCTCTGAGAGGTAAGGGGGTGCGAGCAGGGTGAGGCGCGGCCTGGTCCTGTCAGCGCCAGCACCCAGAGTCCTGAAATGGTGCGCACAGGGCAGCAAGGCCCGCGGTGGGGGAAGGTGGCTGGTGCTCTTAGGCCACCCGCCTAGGTGCAACCTATCCCGTGTGTCATATGGCCCGATGACAACTTCTGAGCGTGGTCGTAGCTGTCTGAGAGAGAATGAAGCTCTGGCAGCCCTTGGGAAGGAAGGGTGCCCTCCTGCGCTCTCCGGCTTTGTTATATCTGTCACCGTCCAGACTTCTAGAAGGTCAGAAGGCAGCGGTTGGTGAGGCTGCAGCTTCCTTGTGCCCTGCAGGGTGTCAGAGCCGAAGGGCAGCGAGAAGCCATCCAGGCCAGTTCTTTGGGGGCTTCCGGTGGCAGAACTCTGAGGCTCTGATCGGCTGCGGACCCTTCCCTGCCCCCAAATTTTGTTTATTGCATCGGAAATTGATTTTGCTTCGAGATTAGGAAAATAGTCTACAAAGAATTGTGTTTCTTGCTATTTCATGCAAACAGTGTGAGCTCCCACTAGGGGGTCAATAATCAAAAGGACAGACAGTGAAAGTGTGGTGAGAACTAGAGAAACTGGAAGCATCCTGCCTTGCTAATGGGAATGTGAAATGGTGCGGCCACTCTGGAAAACAATTAGTTCTTTAAAAAGTTAAACCCACCAATTCCATTCCTAGGTATATACCGAAGAGAACTGAAGAAATGTAACACACACAAAACTTGCACAGTTTTGTTCATAGCAGCATTATTTCTAAGAGTCAAAAAGTGGAAACAACTCAAGTGTCCATTCACTAATGAATGGGTAAATAAAATGTGATGTATCTATACAATAGACTGTTACTCAGTGATGAAAAGGATGGAGTACTTATATGTGCTACAAGAAGGATGAACCTTGAAAACATCATGCTCAGTGACAGAAGCACGTCACAAAAAACCACGTTTTATGATTGTTTATATGAAATGTTCAGAATAAGCAAATTCATAGAGACGAAAGCATGTTAGCAGATGCCAGAGGCCGGGGGAGGGGAGGATAGGAAAGACTGCTGATGGTTCTGATTTTGGGGTGATGGAATGTCCCAACAGTTAGGTAGTGGTGATGTTTACAACCTTGTAAAATCCTGGGCACAGTATGCCCTGGCACCTGGCTCAGCTGGAATTGGACTTAGACGTGGCAGCATGTGGTTAATTCTGCCATCAGATCGGTTCAACAGTGCATGCTGCACACCTGGCTCCTGAAGCGCAGGGCCCAGGGCGCCCCCGTCTCCTCACTCCCTGTGATGGAAGGGGACACACTCACATCAAGGAGTGCAGAACCCCACAGGACTCTGGCTGGGTGTGTGATGTGCCACCTCCTGTGTCCTCAGCTGGTGTCCTGTGTGGCCAGGTCTGCATCTCTGACGCCAGGAGAGGCTTTGCCCCTGCTTCCTCGGAAGCAGGGTCCCCAGAGGTTGGGGAGGCTTGTGGGACGTGGACTGTAGCCACGCAGCTCGGAGGGCTGCCCTTTCATTCCCCAAGAGGCTTTCTCGTGACTGATGATTGTGGGACCTAAGCTTGGTCATTCACGTGACGAGGACTGCTCCCCGAGTCCATAGCTGGCAGTTTGTGCCTCGCAGCAGCTCCTAGTGGTGGGCTTTCTTTTCACCTCCACAGGCACAGAAGTTATTTCCTGCGTCATCGGGTGAAAAGTCAGTGGACGTAGAACCACGTCAAAGTCTGCCCATGTCCAGGTTCAGGGCCCTGCCCTGAAGGTGACAGCTGTGTCTGCAATGACCAGACTTCTGTGTGGCTTGTTAGCAGAGTCTCAGCCACACCCAGGAGCGGAGCCCCTGCCTCCCCAGGGCCGAGGCTGTCACTGAGGGGGTGCTGAGCACTGCAGGGGCGTCATCTCGGAGCAGAGAGCCGACCTGGGTGGACTTGGCAAACAAGTCATTCTTGCAGTGGCTAAATGGAGACCACAAAAAGGCACCCGGGAACGGCCTCCGCAGTGTGCTCACCAGAAGAAAATGGGACTTTTGTCATGCCGAGAGGCACTGGCGGGCTCGTCTCCTCCAGTTAAAGGGGCATGGGATCTCCGCCAGTGCCACGCTGTTGGGGAGCATCAGCAGCTCTGGAGAGGACAGTGAGATTCACATTGCGGCGGTAGCCGCCTCTGCTCTGAGCCTCAGCCTTGCCGAGCCTGAATCAGGGCACAGGGCTTTGCTTGCACTTTGCTTTGCTTGGCAGCATGATGAGCAGCCTTGCGAGTTACTTCAAGCAAAGGCCTTAATGCTGGGAAAAAATGAGGTGGTTGTAAAGTTTTGATTTTTTTTCTTTTTCTTTTTTAGAGAGAGGGCGAGAGAGGAAAAAAACATTGATTTGTTTTACTTATTCATGCATTCATTGGTTGATTGTTATATGTGCCATGACCAGGGATTGAACCTGCAACCTTGGCATATCAGGATGACACTCAAACCAACTGAGCTACCCGGCCAGGGAGCTTTTTAAAAAAAATAAAAATTGATTTTGGAGAGGGAGGCAGAGACAGAGACCCAGTTGATATGTTGCTGTTCCACTTATTTATGCATTCATTGGTTGTCACTTGTGTGTGTCCTAACCGAGAATTGACCTTGCAGCCTTGGCCTACTGGGACAACAGTGAGGGCCAGAGTTCTGAATAGGAGTCAGTTTGTGGTTTGACTTACTTATTTTTTTAAAAGAAATTCTAGTTTTTAAAAAAAGATTTAATTTAATTTTAGAGAGAGGAGAAGGGGGGTAGAAAGAGAAGGAGAGAAACATCCATTGGTTGCCTCTCACACACCCCCAGCTGGGGACCTGGCCCGCAACCCAGGCCTGTGCCCTGACCAGGAATCGAACCAGCAACCTTTTGGTTTGCAGGCCGGTGCTTAATCCACTGAGCCACACTAGCCAGGGCTAATTTTTGTATTTTTAAAAATTGTGGTAAAATACACTCACAAAATTTACCATTTTCACCTTTCCCCAGCATGCAGTTGCGTGGCATTAAGCACATTCGCATTGTTGTGCAGCCGTCACTGTCATCCGTCCCCAGAACTACTTCATCATCCTCAAAAGCAGCTCTATACATTATTAAAAATTCCACTCCTCCTTCCCCCCTGCCCCTGGCAACTTAACCATTCTAACTTCTGAGTGAATTTGAGTTACCTCATGTAAGTGGAAATCATACAACATTCCTCCTTTTCTGTGTGGCTTGTTTCACTTCGCAATACATTTTCAGAGTTCAGGTAGGTGGTAATATGTATCAGAATTTGGTTCCTTTTTATACCTCAGTAATATTCCACTCCATAGATGTACCATGTTTATCCATCCATCTGCTGATGTGTACTTGGGGTGTTTCCAGCTCTTGTTTACTGTAATACTGCTGCGCACATTCATGAAGCGTGTGTTTGAGTTTTTGTTTTCATGTTTTTCAGGTATATCCCAAGGTGTGAAATTGTTGGCTCACATGATAATTCTGTGTTTACCTTTTTTGAGGAGCTGTGAAACTTTTTCACGGGGGCTGCATTGTTTTACGTTCCCCCCAGCAGTCTATGAGGCTTCCAGTTTCTTCCCCTCCCCAGTAACGGTTGGGGGAACAGTTTCTTTTTATAATAGCCTTCCTAATGGATGTAAAGTGGTGACTTCATCTCATAGTTTAATGCAAAGAGTTATTTTTCAGGTGTCTTTCAGGGACACGGGAAGATCGCTCGTAAGCACTCACTCGCTCGGATGTGCTCATGCCTTTGGGCCCCCATGCCACCGCCAGCAGAGTCTGTGCGTGGCAAAGTGGGCCGGATCCACCTTGTGCTGTGAGCCCCCGAGGGTGACCTGTGTGTGTTCTTTCTCCTTAGCTCCCAGGAGGCAAAGAGTCCGAAGGTCGAGCTACACAGCCACTCAGACGTCCCTTTCCAGATGTTAGATGGCAATAGCGGTCTGAGTTCCGAGAAGATCAGCCACAACCCCTGGAGCCTGCGCTGCCACAAGCAGCAGCTGAGCCGCATGCGCTCCGAGTCCAAGGACCGAAAGCTCTACAGTATCCTTGGGGCTGCTCCGTGGCAGTGTCCGCTCCTGGGGTCCGGGTCCGCATCCGGGGTCGGGCACCCTCGCTCCCAGGGCTCTCTCTTTTGCTCTCATCTCCCTTTTTCATAGGTACTTCTTGCTCTTCTTTCTCCTTCCTTTCATCAGCATGTTTTTTCGGCTTCTTGGTGCTGTCGCATCTGAACCCTAAGCCCGCAGGCGAGGAGCACGCTGCCCGGCAGAACTCCCGGTGGTGGTGGGGGCACTGTGTCCGGGCTTCGTGAGCATGGGAGACGCCGCACACCCGAAACCGGCTGCTGCGAATTTTAAAATTTATTTTTATGAAAATTTAAATCACCACATGTGACCGATGGCCGCCATATTGGTCAGTGCATGTCTAGAATTGGGGATCTGTATGTGCGCTTGTACACACGCACACAGACATGCATGTGCATTTTCCCCTCCCAAAAGATAATAATTAAAAAGTAATATGTTTGATTCTGAAGGGGTTTTTTTTTTGTTTTGTCTAAAGGTAAACACTATACCTTTCCAATGTAAAATAGTTTTAAGATGCTCAAAGGTAAAAATGTATTAATTATGAAGTGGGAAACCTGTAACTACTCAGTGTGTTACAGCTGTCGACAGTAACTACCACTCCCTGAGAGACCAAGGGCAAGCGCGCTGAGCACTTCGCCGCAGTCAGGTTCCTGCAGCCATCCTTAAAGTTCATCGTCACTTATTTATAGGTTATAGCAGGTGACAGGTGAAAGGCCAAATTTAATGGTTTTCTCTCAGTTATTCTGTAAAGAATTAGGAGATGCTAAAGTGTTCATCAGAGTGATACTGGGTGTCACCCTCTGAGACTCTGTGATCATGTCATCGTCCCCACATACGGAATGGAGGTCCAGGCCGTGAGCCCCAGTGACTTTGGGCAAACATGGGAAGAGCCTGTGCCTTTATCCAGGATTATTGCAGACAGTAGCCGTAGATGACGACGGGGATTTAAGTGCCAGGACCGTAGAGCTGTTTTGAGCAGAAGATCCTAGAAGCACTAAAGGATAAGCCTTAAATACGTAGTCCACTGATTTGAAGTCAGAAATTGACAAGATAGGAATTTAAACCAGCTTTTCTAAAGCTTCCCATTTGGGAATGTTAAATCTAACTTTTCATTTTTATAGTGGTGCTCTGAAGACACCTTATTTCTGAGACCTGCGTGATGCGCTGGCTGGAGCGGGCCTAGGTTCACTCTTGGCGCAGGGACGTATGTGAATCTGCCAGAATCTTCTTTAGTTTGTATAGGTCTGCACAACAGACCTAAAGAGTGAAAACATGGTGACTTCAGTAGAGATGGTATATACATAAAATGGAACCTTATTCAGCCATGAAAAGAAATGAAATTTTGTCACACCACAATATGGAGGAACCTTGAGAACATTTGGCTAAGTGAAATAGCAGACACCGAAGGACAGTCAGTGGCTGCCAGGCCTGGCGGCGGGTGGGAGTCGGCACGCAGCGGGCTGCCCCAGGCTCTGCGGGGAACACGTAGGTGTCCTGGGGCCCGTGACCGCGATGGCTTCGCAACTGTGTGAGTGAGCTTAGTGCCAGCGAGCTGCGCACTTAAAAATACTTAAAATGGCAAGTTTTTTGTTATTTTTATTTTACCACAATAAAAGTTTTTTAAAGAAATAACAAGCCATTGGTGTGAAATCCACATTGGAGAGTTTGTGAGGTGACTGCAGGTCACGTCAGACGAGACTGCCCCTCTGTAGAAAAACCCGCCTATGCTCTGCTGGCTGCGGCCGGCGGAGAGCGCGGCTGTCATTCTCCTTGACCACGGCCCAGAGTTCCTGCTGCTGGAGAACGTGGTGCACCACTTCAAGTGCCCCTGCGTGCTGGACCTGAAGATGGGCACCCGGCAGCACGGCGACGACGCCTCTGCCGAGAAGGCGGCCCGGCAGATGAGGAAGTGCGAGCAGAGCACGTCTGCGTCGCTGGGGGTCCGGGTCTGCGGCATGCAGGTGAGGGCCAGCGCCGCCGCTGGCGTGCCTCAGGGTGCCCGCGGGCCTGCCGCTGCCCCTGCCAGGTGCTCCCCTCGTCCTTGCTGGTCCAGAATCTCCTCCGGGAGGGTGGCCCCCACAGGGTGCGGGGGCGCGTCCTTGTAAGTATGTTCTGTGAGCTCTCTTGTCCTTACCTTGTGACTTTGGTCTGGGCTCTGGGTACAGAGCTACTGTGAGGGCCTGTTGCCTTGACATTGGGCAAGTGAGACTTTTCTGGCAGTAAGATGTTCTTAGTTTGAGTCCAGCTGGGCCACAGGGAAGCTTGGAAGAGGACTTCAGAGGAAATGGCAGCCCTGGCCGGTGGGTTCAGCGGGTTGGGTGGCGGCCTGCAAAGAGGGGAGTTGCTGGCTTGATTGCTGGTCAGGGCACATGCCTGGTTGTGGGTTCGGTCCCTCGTTGGGGCATGTGCAAGAGGCAGCCAGTTGGTGTTTCACTTGCACATCAACATTTCCCTTCCTCCCTCTATGTCTAAAAATAAATAAAATCTTTTAAAAAAGTGCTGGCAGAGGACTCTCGGCTCTGCTCTCCTCACTCCTGACTTTACTGCAGGAATACTTAGGGCGAACCTGGCTGCCTCCTCAGCTGTGAAGGGTGAGCAGGAAAGCTCAGGGTGGTTAGGAGCGCATTCCAGACTGTGCTTGCTTAGGGCACTGTGAGGTCATTGGATGACCTGGCACTTACCCTTGTCTGTCTCCTGGGGTTTCAGGTGTACCAGCTGGACACAGGGCATTACCTCTGCAGGAACAAGTACTATGGCCGTGGGCTCTCCATCGAAGGCTTCCGCAACGCTCTCTATCAGTACCTGCACAACGGCTTGGACCTGCGACGTGACCTTTTTGAGCCCATCCTGAGCAAACTGCGGGGCCTGAAAGCGGTGCTGGAGCGGCAGGCCTCCTACCGCTTCTACTCCAGTTCGCTGCTTGTCATCTACGATGGCAAGGAGTGTCGGGCTGAGTCCTGCTTGGACCGCCGGTCCGAGATGCGTCTCAAGCACCTAGACCCAGGGCTGCCTGAGGTGGCATCATCCTGTGGCCCTGGTACCAGCCCCAGCAGCACCAACCCGGAGGTGGGCTCCTCTCCACCCAAGGTGGACGTCCGCATGATCGACTTTGCACACAGCACGTTCAAGGGCTTCCGGGATGACCCCACCGTGCATGACGGGCCAGACCGAGGCTATGTGTTTGGCCTGGAGAACCTCATCAGCATCATGGAACAGATGCGGGACGAGAACCAGTAGGCCCAGCTCTGGGGCCCCAGAACCCCTTCCTCTCTACCCGCAGGCAGGGACCATTGATCTGAACTCGCGGCGGGGACACACAGACTTGCTTTTAAAGGGTTATATTTCTTGGGTGTAAACTAAAAGAAATGTTTTTAGCTGTAGCCTGGAATCCATATATATAAAGAGAAGGAGGGCAGAACACACATCCTTTCAGCCAGGCCTCTGAGCTCTACGGCTCTGACTGCAGTGTCCAGGCTGACTTAGAAGAGGAGCCCCTGGTGGGCTTGGCAGCAGGGACAGGGCACCCTTGGACATAGGTTTTTCTCGCCTAGGTTTTTGGGGTCTGTGGCTGCAGGGCCCTGCTGGCTGTGGGATAAAGCTCTGGGCTTGCAAAGGACCCCTCCGTGCCCGCCCATCCCTTGTTCCTCAGCAGTAGAGGCATCGGGGCCGTCTCTAGGGGGATGTGTTCCACTGTTGTGGGTGTCAGCCGCTCTTCAACTGACGTCCCCAGGGCACTTCAAGGCCAGCTGCACACAGCTGGACCCATCCTTCTGGGTTCTGACCTGGGCGTGAGGCAAGATTCGTGAAGCTGGGCAGAGTCTGCCTGTGGCGGGGGGCAGGCCCTGGGGCTCCCAGGCACTTGCACCTCCCCCCGCACCCCGCGCCTGCGAGCCAGCCAGCCTTTCTCACCCAGATATCTTGCCCCTGCTGAAGGGGTCCCTGCTCCATTGCCCAGGAAGAGTCTGTGTCCCAGCGGGCCTCTGGGCCTCCGGTGACTCTGGCCAAGGCTGTATTGGCAGTTCGTGTGCTGTGGGTGGGAGTTGAGGCAGCTGTGCTGCCTCTGGGCGGGCCGCTCCCCCCAGGGCGCAGGGGCTGCGGTTGGCTCAGGGTCTCGCCTTCTCCGAGGCAAAGCTCGAGGCAGCAGCCTTTGGGAGGAGCTCCCGGCTCACAAGGAAGAGCTTTAAGCGCGTCTGCACGTGGGGACGGTGCAGGTGCCCGGGTCCTGCTAACGAGAATTTTTGTTTTATCAGTCCTGGGGTCCATTAATCTGTCCATGTGTCCAACTGCCATCCCTTGTCTCCTGGGATCCTTCTGCTGGGGTGTAGCCTTGTTCATTAGTAAATATTGATTTCCTTCATTCTTCCCTCAGCAAACATCCTCTTTCCCATTTCTGAGGTGAGTTTTGCCCCTGTGCCCTTTGGCAGGTGTTACCTGTTTACAAAGAACTGGTTAGCAAAACGACTTGCAGGTGGTGTTTCCCTGCGGGCCCAGCGCCACCTCTGCAGCCAGCAGTGTGGTGCCCACAACGCGGAAGGCGGTGCGGTTAAGGCCCCAGAAGGGGCCCTTCCTTCCCGCGGTTTTGGTTTTTGCTTTTGCTGCCAGCCCTTAATGGCACAGGGACCTGCCACCTTTAACACTTGTGGCCAGGAGGTGACACAGCAATCACTAACCATTGCCAAGGTTAGTGCCCTCACCTCTGAGTCTAGGGTCTCTGTCATTGTCACTCTGGGCATGTCCCTGTTTGGGCATTAAAGGTTAAGCTTGTTAGCCTGTGTCTGTGAGGCGCTGTGGTGACCAATGGACTGATTTTCTGGCCCTCAGATGCAGCCTCGCACGCTGAGATGGGCTCCTGGATGGAGCCCGCCTCAGCCCTCCCGCCCTGGTGCCAGTGGCGGGCAGGTCCCCATTCCTAGGGGCTGGGAGGGACCGCTTGCCTGTTTTTGGTCAGTAATGACCTTCTGTCCTGTACCATTCTGTGGCTTCAGCCATAGGGACAGCGGCTTTTCATTAGTGTAGTCAGTCATTTCCTGGCAGGACGGAGGCTGAGACCCAGGGCCCCTTGGGATTCCTTTGATTGAACCTCTCCCACCTGGAGGTGTGCTGAGCCTCGTGAGGCCCTACGTTTGGGAGCAGATGCCGCCCCCCTTCTGCTCTCCATAGCAGAGGCTGTATTTTCCTGGCATTGAGAAGAGCAGAGGGTCTGAGGTTTGCTACTTCTCCCCCAGGGTGGGTCCCCTTTTCAGCACTTACGACACCTGGAGACTCAGCCCTGTGACCTGGCGGATGGTTGGCATGCGTGTGTGCACATGCCCTCTGCCACCGCCCTTTCTGCTCTGCCAGAGCCCCGTCCTTGCCAGGCCCTGCCTTCCCAGCCCCAACTTGGGACCAAAGTGCAATGTGGGATCATGGCTGGGGCACTCAAGTGACCCCTCTCTATAGTGCTTCCTTGGGCCAAGTGACACCAGCCCCCTGAGGGGTGGGATCGGGCGGTGCTTAAAGAGGAAGGGGACCAGTGTAGCAATTTGCCAGGGACCCCACCCTCCCTCACATTGGGGCCTGTGCCGTGGGCCTGGGGACTCTCCCAAGGGGCCAAAGACCTAGGCTAGTTCTGTAGCCGCTGCTCGCTCGCTCACACCTGGCCACGTGCACGCCCCCTAGATGCAGATTGCTTTGAACTTGAAAGATGTTAGATTTGGTTTTCTTTGTGCCGATTTAAAAAATGGTTTAATGAGGGGGAAAGTTGGGAGAACCCCGGGAGAGGCCTTTTGTTTCTCCGGGAACTGTAAGGCTCTGCCTATGGGAACTGCTTTCTCGCTCCACTTCCCTGTCCTCGCCACCCGAAGCCTGCTCCGGGTATATGTCCCCGCGCAGTTGCGTGTTTTCGGGACGTTGCGTGCAGGGGAAGGGGCGCTCGGGATTGGGCCGAGCCGCCCCTTTCTGTACACCCAGCGCTGCCCGCCCCGCTTGTGTCTGAGGTCGTGTATGTCAAAATAAAGCCGCTAGAAACTCAGGTGTGTCCGTCTCTGTGAAGAACCTGTGGCTTCCGGAAAACAGGCGGCTCTGGCCCTCGCTGGCTCCTCCCGGGACGGGCGGGAAAGGGACCGAAGGCGGCGGGGGTGTGGTGGACTCCACAGGTGCTGGGATGGAAGGCAGCCTCGCCCTTGGCGCCAGTTCCGCCTTTGGAGTCGCCAATGGCCGGCTGACCCGCAGGGTCCCGGGCGCGGTTCCCATGGCAGCCGGGCGCGCTCGGACTCTCATTGGTTACGTCTGCTGGAGCCGCGCCCCAGCGGTGCGTCGCCGGCGGCCGTGCCACGTACACGGCCGCCGATTGGTCCGCCAGGCCTTACGTCACCGCCGGTCCGGGGCTGGCCTGAGTGTCGGGCCAGCGAGCCTCCATCCGGCGCTACGTCCTGGCTAGTGGCGCTCCGGATTTTGGCGTCAGGGCGTCCTGAGTGGAAAAGACAGATCCAGAGTTGGTCAGTCCAGCAGGTGAAGGGCACGGGGCCGGGCCCGGCGGCAGGAGAGAGTGGTAGGGGTCGGCCAGGTGGGACGCGGACACCGTGGAGCCAGGCCTCAGCCTCCGGCCGCCCGCCCGCAGGCGCAATGAAGGCACTGATCTTGGTGGGCGGCTACGGGACGCGCCTGCGCCCGCTGACGCTGAGCATCCCGAAGCCACTGGTGGACTTCTGCAACAAGCCCATTTTGCTGCACCAGGTGGAGGCGCTGGCCGCGGTAAGGCCCAGGGTCGTGGTAGGACGTGGCAGTGGCAGGGCGGCGAGCCAGCTGGGGCGGGGGGCACGGGGCACCCATGCCTCTGGCTAAGCCCGCCTGTCTGCGGGCGCTGTTCTGTCCGACAGGCAGGTGTGGACCACGTGATTCTGGCTGTGAGCTACATGTCTCAGGTGCTGGAGAAGGAAATGAAGGCGCAGGAGCAGAGGGTGAGGCTTGAGTCGACTCTTGGCCCTTCCCTCGGTCCCCTGTCAGCCTCCCACCCACGGTGGTGGGAGGAACCTAACTGGGGCTTCTCCCTTCCAGCTAGGAATCAGAATCTCCATGTCCCATGAAGAGGAGCCTTTGGGGACAGGTCAGTAGAGAGAGAAAGGTCCCTTGGGGAGGGTTTAGGGCTAGGAAAGGGGTAAGACCCAGCCTGGATGGGGCCTGCTGAGCCTGGATCCAGAGCTCAGACCCCCCAGGGAAATGATGACCTACCTGTTCCCCCCAACCCCGCAGCTGGACCCCTGGCACTGGCCCGTGACTTGCTTTCCGAAACCACAGACCCTTTCTTCGTTCTCAACAGTGACGTGATCTGCGATTTCCCTTTCCAAGCCATGGTGCAGTTCCACCGGCACCATGGCCAGGAGGGCTCCATTTTGGTAAGGACCAGGTCTCTCTGTTCTGACATTCCCACCTCCCGCGTCCCGCTGCCCCCACCCCCCAGCCTTGAACTGCTCGCTTATGTTGGGGGTGCAGAGCTGTGCAGACTAGAAGCATTTGGGGCACAGCCCCTGACGTAGGACAGCATGCGTATTGAGGTTCAGGAACACTGGACTAGGCTTGAGGTCCCCCTGCATTCAGGTGACCAAAGTGGAGGAACCCTCTAAGTACGGTGTGGTGGTGTGTGAGGCTGACACGGGCCGCATTCACCGGTTCGTGGAGAAGCCGCAGGTGTTTGTGTCCAACAAGATCAACGCAGGCATGTATATCCTGAGCCCTGCCGTGCTGCGGCGCATCCAGGTGTGTAGAGGCAGCTCTCGGAGGGGCTGGGGTCGGGCAGGCTGCGACTGCCATGACCCTGCTCACAAGCTGCCCACTCCCACAGCTGCGGCCTACGTCCATTGAGAAGGAGGTCTTCCCTGTCATGGCCAAGGAGGGGCAGCTATATGCCATGGAGCTGCAGGGTGAGGCAGGAAGGCCACAGGGCGGGGGTGGTCTGTGGCTGGGCTGAGCCCCTGAGGCATTCCCTCCCTACAGGCTTCTGGATGGATATTGGGCAGCCCAAGGATTTCCTCACCGGCATGTGCCTCTTCTTACAGTCGCTGCGACAGAAGAAGCCTGAGCAGCTGTGCTCAGGCCCTGGCATTGTGGGCAACGTGCTGGTGGTGAGGCCCTTGTCCAGCCCATCATTAACCCCCTCAGTCTTGGGGGACAGATGGCCTACTTGTGTTCTCCCCTCTGTCCTCAGGACCCAAGTGCCCGCATTGGCCGGAACTGCAGCATCGGCCCCAACGTGAGCCTGGGCCCTGGCGTGGTGGTGGAGGATGGCGTGTGCATCCGGCGGTGCACCGTGCTGCGGGACGCCCACATCCGCTCCCACTCCTGGCTTGAGTCCTGCATTGTGGGCTGGCGCTGCCGCGTGGGCCAGTGGGTGAGCCTCTGGGCTGGGTCCCACAGGGAGGGGGCGGGGAACATGTCTGCTTCGCTGACAAGGCCTGCCCCTTCCCCCGAGGTTCGAATGGAGAATGTGACCGTGCTGGGTGAGGACGTCATAGTTAACGACGAGCTCTACCTCAACGGGGCCAGTGTGCTGCCCCACAAGTCCATTGGGGAGTCTGTGCCAGAACCTCGAATCATCATGTGAGGGGCTGCCGTGGGGCTGGCTGAGGCCCCATTATTGGCAAGGGGAGCACCGGCCTGACCTGCCAGAAGGCCCTGGACTTGTAGCCTTTTGTCTGGGGAGGCCTGCACAAGGTGGAAACTGTTGGACACCTGCCTTTTCCTGTGGACAAGATCTGGCAGGGTCCTTGCTGGGCACATCCCACAATGCCCACTCCCTCAAGAAGGGCCGGGCCAGGGCTGTATGGAATAATAATTTAATGCTCACTGTGGCCCTGACTGAAAGTGAAGCTCAGGCACAAGTAGGGCATGGCTGGGCTCCCACCAGGGAGATCACCCACAGGCGAGAAGGCTGGATGTGGTGGTGGGAGGTGCGGGGACCGGCGAGGGGAGCTCATAAATAGGGCCCGTCCTGGGTCTGACTTCAAGGGTGGAGGCTCTGCTGTGTGGACTGGGCAGACCTAGGCAGCTGAGGATGTGGCACTTGCGTTGGCTGCCTTGTCCCAGTCCTCTACAGACACGATGGTGGCTTTGCAGAAGAAGCAGTCCTTGTTGTTCATCAGGTGCTGGTTGATGCAGGCTCTACAGCAGGAGGGGTGAGGGTGGCCAGTGTATCCCTGCTGCTCCCCCGCCCTGCCCCACCCTGCCCTGCCCCACCTCTGACACCCATGGGGTACACTTACTTGCAGGATTTGTGGCCACAGGGCTGGAACACAGCGGAAATGGGGTGAGCATAGCAGATGGGACAGAGGTCCTCCTCACTGGTGGGCTGCAGGGAGCAGAGTGCAAAGTGGGGCTGGGGTTGGTTGCCCAGGCAAGTGAACATACACTATGCCTACATGTGTACACACAGTTGTGCATTCAGGTGACGGCTGCAGACCCATGTGGTGGCCCCACTCACCAGGGAGGCAGCCGCTGCCTGGGCAGACGCAGAGGTCAGGTGGGTCAACATCTGTTCCACCTGGGCCAGCTCCTCAGCACTGATGTAATCTGGGTCTGGGGACGGTAAGAGCTGTTAGGCCCACGGTGGCCCTAGAACCAAGTGCCCCTGAGCACCCCCAGCCTGGGGATTTGCTCTTTCTGAGACCCATCTCCTGGCCCAGCCCCAGGTCCTCCCCCGGCCCACCCTGGCTAACTCACAGCTCTGAAGGGAAAACCGCTTCCGGTCAGGAGCAGGCAGGGCAGTGCCAGGGGCAGGGGGTTCTGGCTGCCCCAGCAGGTAGCATATAGAGCGCAGCTGGAAGCAGGGGTCAGCCAGGAGCACTGACGTGGCTCTCTCCGTCCTAGTGGGAGAGGGTGCAGGAGGAGTTAGGAGGCTGGGACCTGAGAGCACTATTGCAGGGGTGGGGGCAACAATCCAGCCCACCCCACATCCCTATTTCTCACCCCCCAAAAGTCCTAAATCTCAGGACTCACACAGCCAGGATGCCAGTTTGAGGAGCACCACCAGGAAGTAGTGCAAAGCCCACCTGCCCCCTAGTGCACATTAACCCTTAAAAGGAAACAGCAGCTTAAAGGCTTGCCTCCTACAGTCCCTTGCTGCTGTTCAGCGCGCCGCGGGCATCGCATCGGCAGACCCAGCGCCAGCTGGGTCATTGGGGACTGAGTTGCGCCCCCTCTGGCGGCCACGGGGGGGACTTTGCTCGCTGGGGCCACGGCTGTCCCGCCCCCTCCAACAGGAGCCAATGAAAGCCCGAGGCTCCGCCCCTGAGTAATCGCCTCCCAGAGAGTATTTAGAAGCGAAGTGTTGAGAAAAACACTCAGAGCTGGGGAGACCCAGAAAGGGAGTGCCGGGAGGAGCGCAGCCCCAAGTCACAACCTGCAACTGGGGAGCAGGAGTGGCCTCCCCCGCCACCAATGGTCCTTCAGCGCCACGCGTTGAGCCAGGGCAGGAGTGGGTGAGCCCCGGAGCTGCACCCCACGCGGAGCTACCGGGGTGCCGCCGCCGCCATGGCCTGGCTGGTGCTGCTGGGCGCACTGCTGTGCACGCCGGGAGTCGAGTCAAGTCCCCTGGGCTGCGAGGCCCCCTCGTCCTCCGCGCCCCATAACTGCCCTGACAACTGCACCTGCGCTGCCGACGTGCTGAGCTGCGCCGGCCTTGGGCTGCCCAGCGTGCCGGCCCCATTACCTGCAGCCACTGCCGACCTCGACCTGAGCCACAATGCGCTCCAGCACCTGTGCCCTGGCTGGCTGACGCCCCTCTTCCGACTGCGGGCCCTGCGCCTAGGCCACAACGAGCTGCAGGCGCTGGGTCGCGGAGTCTTTATCAATGCCAGCAGCCTGCGCCTGCTCGATTTATCATCGAACGCGCTGCGGAGGCTGGGCCGCCATGACCTAGATGGACTGGGGGCGCTGGAGATGCTGCTACTGTTCAATAACCGCCTGGCGCACTTGGACCAACTTGCCTTCCAGGGCCTGGGCGCGCTCCGCCGGCTCTACCTGGGTTGCAACGAGCTGTCCTCCTTCTCTTTTGACCACCTGCACGGTCTAAGCCCGACCCACCTCCTCACCCTGGATCTCTCCTCCAACCACCTGGGAAATATCAGCATACCTGACCTGGCCGCGCTGCCAGCCTCTCTCAAGAACGGCCTTCACTTGCACAACAACCCGTTGCCCTGCCACTGCCGCCTCTACTACCTGCTGCAACGGTGGCACCAGCGGGGACTGAGTGCTGTGAGCGACTTTGCACGCGAGTACACGTGCCTGGCTTTCAAGGTACCCACGTCCCGGGTGCGCTTCTTTGAGCCCAGCCGCATCTTCGAGAACTGCTCGGCCACCCTGGCTCGGGGTCTGGACCAGCCTGAAGAGCAGCTGCATGTGCAGGTGGGTGAATCTCTGAGGCTGCACTGCAACACCAGTGCCCCCGCCCTGCACGTTGCCTGGGTCTCCCCACAGCACGAGCTGCTGGTGGCGCCAGGCTCCCCTGATGGAGGCATTGCAGTGATGGGTGACGGCAGCTTGGCCATCAGCAACGTGCAGCCACAGCATGAGGGCGTCTTTGTGTGCCTGGCCACCGGGCCCCACCTGCACCACAGCCAAGTACATGAGTACAACGTGAGCGTGCAGCGCCTCCACCCCGAGCCCGAGGTTTTCAACACCGGGTACACCACGCTGCTGGGCTGCGCCGTCGGCCTGGTGCTGGTGCTGCTCTACCTGTTCGCACCGCCCTGTCCCGGCTGCCGCCGCTGCTACCACCGCACCTGCCGCTGCTGGCCCCGAGCACCCAGCCCACTCCAGGAGCTGAGTGCACAGTCCTCGGTGCTCAGCACCACGCCACCCGATGCACCCAGCCGCAAAGCCAGTGTCCACAAGCATGTGGTCTTTTTGGAGCCAGGCAGGAGGGGCCTCAATGGTCGTGTGCAGCTGGCAGTAGCTGAGGACTTTGATCTCTACAACCCCATGGGCCTGCAACTCAAGGCTGGCTCCGAGTCCACTAGCTCCACAGGCTCTGAGGGGCTGGTGATGACCTAGGCTGCCCAGGGTCCCCACCCAGGCCACCGCCTGTCTGTTGCTTGCCTGCTCCCTGCTGCCGTGCAGAGACTGCCAGATGCTGGTGGGACGCGCTGGGCTGGGTGTGCCGGCCGCCAGCACAGGCCTCCACCTGCACCACAGTAGCCCCACTCACGGGTGGAGGGGCTGGGGCCCCCAACTGCTCCCCTGCCTCACTGCAGCACAGGGCCTGCCCGTGCCCCCTTCCCTTGGGATGTGAGGACTGGAGCCGAGCCCACCCGGGACAGCCCTTGCACGGGAGCCCCAGGTCACCCTCAGGGGCTGAGGCAGCCACCCAGGAGTCGTGGTGAATTGCTGAGGCATAAGTGCTTTCCCTCCCCAAGGAGACGGCAAGGGAGTGGGAGCTGGGGGAAGGGGGAGGCTCCAAAAGAAGACCTGGCCCTGCCCGCAGGCTGGGAGGAGGAACGAGCCCTCCCCTGCTGAAAGCGGACGCCACATACCAACAGCCCACTTGCTTCTAGTTCCCCAAATACACGCAGAGCCCTGTGGGCAGGCATGAGGCTCCTCCGCAGACCCCTGGAGGCCTGTCCTGGGCCCAGCCAGGGTGGCCCTGCTCCCTCCAAGGCCAGGAGTATCACAGGCCACTCTGAGGGCACAGCCTCTCCCATGGGCTCACAAGCCAGCTGTAAGGGGCACTGTGGCCCTACGCCCCCAGCTTTTCAGCACTAAAAAGCCTGCTGAGCAACAGCCAAGATGGGAGGGCGGGGCTGGGACTCGAGAGCCCTCGAGGGTAGAAGCCTCTTAAGGGTTGGCACTGGTCTCAGCCTGATGACTTGGTGTGGAGCTCACCCCTCCCACTGCAGGGAGGCAGGGAAGGAGGGCAGAGCTGGGGGCCCCCTCGGGGGTCTTGAATCTGGTCTTCATGGAGTTTCTTAATAAAGGGAGGACATGCTCGTCGCGTGAGCCTTCATGGACTCAAGTCACAGTGTGCGTGCTTGGCCGATTTCAGCGGTGCTGTCCTGGACATCGCAGGATGCCACCGCCTCCAAAGAGCCTTAGTTCCCCTGCCCCAGCCTGAGGCTCTGACCAGGGACCGAGGCGCCCTGTTCTGCTGGAATCCCTGATTCTCCTCCTCAGCTGCTGCTGCCGCCACCTACCCAGGCATTTCAGATCTCCCTGCTTTTCCTCTGCCTCAGAACCAGACCCCGAGTTCGGCTTTAGAGACCAGGAAACAGCTGCAGGGCGCCCTGCCCAGCCCCGCCCCCGCCCCCGCCCCCATGCGGCTCGCCCAGCTCCCACAGGGCCCAGGCCCTGCCACTCACCCTGAGGCGGGGCCATGCACCAGGAGCCGCACCAGGATGCCTGTCACCGCCACCAGAATAGGGTAGTGGTCCACGCTCTCCAGGCCTGCGGGGAAGGCGGTGGGGATGAGCTCCCCAGGCCCGCCTGGCGGGTGCCACCCTCCCTTCCCACTGTCCTCCCGCAGAGGGCCGCTGAGGCTGGGGTGCCCGGCCTGGCTGTGCCGGAGCAGGGTGGAGGAGCGGCACTGCTGCTCCTGGCAGCGGAGCCAGGCCTGGTGTGTTGAGTGCGGGGCACCACGGTCCTCACCAGGCAGCCACAGGGTGACCACACGGTCAAACAGGTTCCTCTCGGCCGTCACCCGGTTCAGCACCTGGTTCAGCAGCTGTGAGGGCAGCAGACTGTTGGTGGCCGGGTGGGCTCAGCCCTGGGGCACCCCCCAGGGTCCCGCCCGCTCTCCCTGCGCTGCTGGACACACCTGTGCAAGACGGCGCAGCAGCATCTCAGAGGTAGGCTGGGTCCAGTCGAGGAACGCCTCGGGCACCAGGGTGATGGTCATCTCCAGGACCCGCAGCAGGCTGACCGAGAGGTCAAAGCAGGTGGCGCATACCTTCAGCTGCCGGGTGTCCACAAAGTTCCTCTCCAGGCGTTCGGCGGCCTGCTGGATCTGAGCCACCAACAGGCGGGCGGCAGTGGTCAGGGGCCTGGCCACACCGCAGATCATGCCGCATCCTCTGCGACACCCTGGCCCACAGAGTCCCCCCACGACCCACCTCCTGGATCATGCCGATGAACTCAGAGAAGGCCCAGTTGAGCTGGTTGAGGACGCTGTTGAGGAAGCTGGGCGCCAGGTCGGGATCCTGGCGCAGCAGGTCTGCCATGTGCTGCTGCAGCAGGGTGGAGGGACAGGGCTCTGCAGGGGCAGCGGGGACTCTAGTCAGGGGCCCTGCCTCTGTCCTCACTTGTTGGGCAGTAAGTACAGAAAGGTGGCTCTGGGAATGCTCAGGTCATGAGGCAGAGAAGCAGGGCTAAATCTGTCCCCTTCCCCTGTGAGCCAGCTGCAGACCAGAGTCGTTTTCCGCCCCACAGCATCTGCCGGGCCCAGCCTACACCCCAGCGAGTCCTCAGTCACAGACCCTTCAGGGAGGGCGAGGCCTAGACAGGGCGACATCGCTCGTCTCAAGGCCAGCTTCCCCAAGAGCCACTTCTGAGCCCTGCTGTCTTCTACTGTCCTCTGCCGTCCTTGGCCTGGCCTTGGCATACGGCCGAGGTGGTGGGCGCCAAGTCTGGGCTGATGGGCAGCAGTAACTAGAGCCTGCAACCTCAGCCGGGCTGGGCAGCCCTCCGCCCCCCATGCAAATCAATAGTTCCAGCAGCAGCAGGACACAAATCGGCCCCACTGCCACTCTGTACTTGCGGCTCAGTTCCACCCTGGACGCAGGACCTAGGCAACTGGCAAGGACTCGCTATGTGACTTTGCCCAAGGCACTCGGCCTCTGGGGACACCACTCAGGCCAAACACTGCCCACAAAGGCAGAAACACATCCTGTGGGCTAAGGGGAGCCACCAGGCGGGGTGAGTACAGGGTGCAGCAGGCGGACTGTAAGTGGGACCACCCGCGACCCTGGGCCGGGCTTGGCGATGGTCTTCAGGCTCACGGCTGTGCCAGACCATGGCCCCAGGAGACGGGGCACAGCCTCTGTTTCCAACCACATGCCCCTTCTTCCAGAAAGCCCTGTGAACACCTTCTGGGGCCCTGTCCAGCCCCTTGGTTATGCCCCCCGGACTCAGGTTTCCAAGCGCACGGCAAAGAAGGGGCAGAGGGACATGGTGCTGGGACAAGGATGGAGGCCAGAGGGCAGGGTCCTCACCCTGCGTGAGCTGTCGGCGGCCTGCCAAGACGCTGCCCTTTCCACTGTGACCCACGCAGAGCTCCAGGCCCAGAGGGCACATGTGGGACTGGGGAGCGAGGGCGCACAGCCCCAGGTGTCTTTGGGCTGGGGGGGACCAAGGAGGATGGAAACCCTGGGGACCAACAGGGTGCTTGGGGCCCAACACGTGTCCCACAGGGGCAGGAGGAGGTGGAGAAGTCTGAGCGCCCGAGGGCAGTGGGCAAAGGCCACTGCCGGCCAGCTGGATACTCACTCTGGAGGCTGGGCAAATTGGCATCCTCGGGTTTGATTTTCAGCAGGTGTGGCAGCCGTGTGTAGCGGTACCCGAACCCACAGCCCTGGGGTAGGGTCAGTGTCGGTCAGTGGGGCAGGGCAAGCCTTCACTCCCGCCAGCTGCGGCCACCCCGCCTCCAGCTGGGCTCACCTTCCAGAGCCGCACCAGGATCCAGTTGGTCTGGGCCCAGGGCCGCTGCTCGTAGGGAGCCAGGAGGCTCCTCACCATGGCGATGCGCCTGCAAGGCAAGGGGCGGCAGGTACAGGGTGAGGCTGGGCACGGTTCTGTGAAGGGCAGGGCGCCTGCCCCACCCCCAGCCCCCACTCACTGCTCCTCAGGAATGCGCTCCACGGCCCGCAGGGAGTGTGGGTAGCAGACGTAGCTGGCCAGTGCCTGCATCAGCGAGTCACGGATGTCTGCGGGGACAGGCCGGGCCTCAGTCGGTGCCTAGCATGAGCCCTGGCCCCCATGCCTCGTGCCCATTGGCCAGCATTTTGTGCAGAAAATAGGCAACCCGAGATGCCATCCCATCCTATCCCATCCCATCCCCCAGAGCCCTCTGCAGGGCACCTCACCAGTGCCCACGATGCGTGTGTCGGCAAAGTGTTTGGCAAGGATGGCAGCCAGGCGGGTCAGGGTCTCTTCGTAGCCTGCAGGGTGGTGAGTGAGAGCCGCTGGCTGGGAGTGGGGGCTGCAGAGGTTGGCACGCCCCTTGGAGGGGTGGGGCGTGGGGGGTGGGCTCCAGAGCTGGCTCTAAGGCTCAGTCTGGGCCCAAGCCGGCATCTCGGGACATCAGGCACATCATTCACTGACAGCTAGTGAGAGGCTACGGCACAGACTCCCTGTCGGGGGCCAGGTGGGGGGTCCTGGCAAGAGTTCTGACAGGCCCAAACTCATTTGAGCGTGCACACTTGGCTCAGCAGTATAACCCCCCTGGACACCCACAGTGTCCCCTCTGAGGACAAAGCCTGCGCTCAGGTCTGTGGTGGGGAGGGGTGGGCCAAGAGCCTGCCAGCCCAAAGCCTGACCCAGACGGAAGCCGCCCAGCCAGCCTGGGACCGGTGTCTGCGAGAAGCCAGGCTCCTGTGGGGCCCCCAGCAGGGCCCCACTGCTTCTGAGACCCGCAGAGACGAGCCGCAGCCACGCAGAGCTGCCATACCGTGTGGCGGTGCCATGGCGGTGGGGTGACAGGCCGGCTGGCTGCTGGCCATGGCAGCACCACATAGGAAGTAAAGGCAGGGATCCGTTTCATCTGTTTTCCCCGCAGCACCAGAAGGAGCTGCTGGTCCTATGGTGCGGGCACCAGGCTGGGCTCCCCGCCCCGTGGGGCATGGGCCACTGCTCATTGGACGGAGGCAGCGCAGAGCAGGGGCCGCTGTGCCTCCGCCCCACGCGCAGGTGCGCTGCTGGGTCGCGACGGCTCTCACCAAAGGCCCTTTCCTGCCCCTGCCCAGCCTGAATGGGCCCGTCACCTGGGAGCTCCTCCATGCTGTGCACAGGGCCAAAGTAATTCTTCAGGGCACTGTAGCTGTTGATGGCCACGCTCAGGTAGAACTCAGGCATGAAGGCAAAGAGTGGCCCCGTGCGGTCGCCGTGCTCAATGGTCCGCAGGCAGACGCGCAGCAGCCAGTAGATGTCCAGCATCTTCTCCTGCGGGAGCCACAAGGGGGGCTGCTGGGCCGCTCACAGTGAGGGCCACTGTGGGCACAGCTCGGTCTGGGGACGGGGAAAGTCATCCTCAGGATGTGATGTGATAACCGAGAACTGATCCCGGAAACTCAGGCAGAGACAACGGAGCCCACAGCAGGTGAGAAGGGCGCCCCTGGCCTGGGGAACTCTCATGTGCCTTCGTTTTGAAGGCACAGAAGGTTTTGAGGGAGGGTGCTGTGCACATAGAAGTCTGTCCAGAGCACTGCTCAGCGCAGAAGGGGCTGCAGGGGCTGTGGGGACAGGCCGTGAGGCAGCCATAGCCTCGTCTAGGCCCCAGGCTGCAGACAAAGGGACCAGATGGCTGGGAATGGGGCTACACCGATGGCCTGTAGGGGCAAGGGGATTGTCGCACCAGTGGGGCACCATTTCTGGGGGTGACAGTGCCTCCATGGAGGTCAGAAGACCTGGAGAAGTCGGCCTGGTGCAGAGCAAGGGGATGCGGCTCAGTGGAGCTCCAGGGCCCGGAGGGCCCCCAAAGAGGAGGCAGGAATGTGGTCTGGAGTTCAAAGGGGACCGCAGTGGGAAGTCAGGAGGCAGTGTGACTGCTGGGGGGGCGGGGGGGGGGACAGAGGCCACAGAAAGCAGACAAAACCTGCAAGGGCGCCGTGCCTCGCAGCATGGTTCCCAGACACTCTGCCAGGATCGCACAAAGGGGACCAGCACCAGGCTCCGGGCCGCAGCCCAGGCCCAGGGCGCCCACGTCTCTTGTGGGGGAGCCAGAGCCTCAGAGCTGCATAGCAGCCCTCTGAGGTGCCTCCAGACCTGAGAACCCAGGAAGAAAGTGGTAGTGAGAAAGTGGTAGTCAGAAGGCAGGCTTGGGCCTGGTGCTCACGGTGGCGGGCCAGAGGCCAGAGCAGCCAAGTCTGAGGAGGGTCTGATGGAGTCCCAGGGCCGCCGTAATGGGGGTGGGGGTGTGTCTGCAAAGGGGCGGGAGCCTCAGAGAGACCTTGCAAGACTCTTTCAGAGAAATGGTGGAGCCTGTGCTGGGCCAAGAGTGAAGGGAGGAGGCGGTGCTGAGACACAGCAGGAAGGAGAGGGTGAAAGCTACAAGTGGGCGCCGAGGCAAGGAAGGTCGTCCCGGGCTTTTCCTCTGCTGATGGGAGAAAGCGAGTAAAAAGGGGGTGGGGTGTGAACTCCGGAGCTGCTGGAGGAGGAAGGCACACCTGTGTACTACAGGCAATGTTACAATGAGCCCATGGCGAACATCATACTCAACGGTGAGAGGCTCAGAGCTTCTCCGAGAGCCGCTCACCACCGCTATTCCGTGGAGCACTGGAAGCTTTAGCCAGAGCAAGTCATTAGGAGTAAGAAGTAAAAGGCACCCCAGTTGGGAAGGAGGGAATACAATTATCTCTGCACCAAGGGACATTATCAACAGAGTGAAAAGGCAATCCACAGGATGGGAGAAAATACTTGTAAATCATAATCTGAGAAGGGGTTAATATCCAGAATATCTAAAGGACTTCTACAAGTCAACAATAAAACAAACAGCCTGATTACAAAATAATCAGAATGACTATTATAAAAAATAAAAATAAAAACAAAAAGGAGTGACAAGTGTTGGCAAAGATGGAAAGAAGCTGGAACACTGTGCCCTGCTGGTGGGAATGTAAAATGGGGCAGCTACTGTGGAAAACAGCAAGGCAGCTCCTCAAAAATTTCAGTATAGAACTACCACATGATCCCACAATTCTGCTTCTGAGCATAGAATTGAAAACAGGGCCGTGAAGAGATATTTGTCCACCCATGTTCAAAGAAGCACTATTCACAACAGCTAAAAGGTGGAAGCAATCCACATGCCCCTCAGTGGATGAATGGATGAACAAGGCACGGTCCCGAGTGCGTGTACAATGGAATATTATTCAGCCTTAGAAAGGGAGGAAATCCCGACACAGCCTTCAACATGGGTGAACCATGAGAACACCATGCTGAGCCATGCAAGGCAATGACAAAAAGCTAATACTGTGTATGACTCCACTTCCGTGAGGTACCTGGAATAGTAAAATTCATAGAAAGTAGAAGGTGGTTGCCAGGGACCAAGGTGAAGGGGAATGAGGAGGTAATGGGTATAAATTTCAGTTTGGGAAGATGAAAAAGTTCTGGAGGTCTGTTTTACAACAATGTGAGTATACTACTGAACTGTACATTTAAAATGACTAAGAAGGTAAGTTATATGTTGTATTTTGCCACAATTGCAAAAAATGGCTAAGATGGTACATTTTATGCTCTGTATATTTTATCACAATTTAAAAAAAAGAAGAGGAAAATCAAGATGGCAGAGGAGTGAATGGAAGTCACACTGACCTCCTCCCAGGACCAATCTGGAATTACAACTAAATTGTGGAGAAATCACCTGGAATAAACACTGAACAACAGCGAGAGAGGAACCTCATAACCTCGGACAGACAGAAGAACCAGTTTTAGCACAACCTAACTGGGAAGGAGTGTGGTAGAGACTCGAGAAGGCAGGCGGGGCGCCCACGGGCGGCAGCACCAGAAGGATACTGAAATGGGCAGTTGGATCGCCCTGAAAAGAGCGGGGCCTAAACCATAAGTGGGAATCTCTAGCCTACAGCACCAAAGCCCAAAGTACACAGATAACAACCAGCTGTGAAAAGTGGCAGGGTTGCTCTCTGTCAGACACAAGCAGCTGGAGATGCAAAAAGCCTTTTAGAGGGCCAACACATAAATTTTTATTTGCAGCCACTTACCCTGGGCTCCAGCAAATAGGGGGGTAGAGTGGGCTAGAGATGCCTGTGAAAAGATTGGGGAAGGAGGCTTTGGGGAGAGAATGGAGAGAGTAGCCGGCGGGGTCCTTGTGCTGACTCATTCCTCATGTGGCAGCAGCCATCTTGCTCAGGCAGACCACTCCCCTGAGCGGCACCAGCATGAGAGGACCCAATAATCCCGCCCCCAGGAGGGACTCTGCTCCACCCTGTGGTGTCTAAGCCTAACTGCTGAGTGCAGTGTGACTAGATTAACAACTGAAGAAGACAGCAACAGACAGTAGATTCCTGGAAGTCTCGAACAGACTGCCTAAGGTCAGACAGGTTCAACATCTGACATCATCAGAGGCAGATCCAGAAAGAAAAAACAGCAGTCTCCTACCAGAGAAGTTCACATCACAAAGTAAGGAAATCAAGACAGATCAATTTAAGAAGCAGAAGCAAAAAGGAAGAGTCTCACAAATAATGGGAAGACAAAGAAACACCCCCCCATTGAAGGGAAAGGAGGAATCCCCAGAAAGAGAGCTAAATGAAATAGAGGCAAGTAAACTATCAGATATTGAGTTCAAAATAACAGTCCTAAGGAAGCTCAATGAGCTCAGTGAGCTTAGAGAGAATTACAGAAAACTACACGGAAACTACAAGGAACTTACTACAAACTATACCAGCGTGAAAAAAGGACATAGAAACTATCAATAAGAGACAAGAGGAAATGAAGAATACAATTTCTGAATTGAAAAACACAGTAAAAAGAATCAAAAGTAGGCTACATGAAGCAGAGGATTGAATCAGTGAGCTGGAGAATAAGGTAGGAAAAAGCTCCCAGAGAGAGCAAGAAAATGAAAAAAGACTCAAAAAGAATGAAGAGGCATTTAGGGAAATGCAGGAAAACCTGAAACGTAGTAATATCTGTATAATAGGGCTACAAGGAGAAGAAGAGGAAAAAGGGATAGAGAACCTGTTTGAAAAGATAATGATGGAAAACTTCACTAATTTGAGGAGAGAAAAAGTCACACAAGTCCAGGAAGCACAGAGGGTCCCAATTATGAGGAACCCAATGAGGCCCACTCCAAGATACATCATAATTAAAATGGCAAATATCAAAAACAAACAGAGAATCCTAAAGGCAGCATGGAAGAAAGAGGTAGTAGCATATAACGGTGCTCCCGTACAGCCAGCAGCTGACTTCTCAACAGAAACACTACAAGCCAGAAGCGAATGGTAAGAAATATTCCCAGTAATGAAAAGCAAAGGCCTGAAACCAAGACTGCTCTACCCAGCAAGGCTCTCAATTAAAATGGAAGGCGATACAAGGGGTTTCCCAGACAAAAGAAGGCTGAAAGAATACACCTCCACCAAACCAGCATTGCAGGATTTTCTAAAGGGACTGCTTTAAGAAGATGGAGAAAAAGAGTCTATGAATACCCAGATCCTTTCACGGTCACCAGTACTTGATATTACCAATATTTTTAATACTTTTTAATCTGAGTGTGACAATGATGTTAATTGTTACTTTATTATTTGTTGAAACTAAACCTTTTTTGTGTATTTCTTGCCTGTTTCTATTATTTTTAAAAAACTTTAAATGACTTTTTGGTATTCTTTATCCATTTTTTTTATTAAATGTTTGTAGATTTTTTCCCTAAAAAACAAACTATTAACCTTTTTTTAGATGTGTTGCAAATAGTTTCCTATTCTATTACTTATCCTTTAACTTTTTAAATGTGTATTACTGTATAGTCTTAAATATTTAATATAGTCATATTGTCAATATTTTACTTTATAGCTTCTAGGCTTTAATATTTTACTTCAGGGTAAGAAAAATATTATTTTGTATTTTTTCTTAAAACTCCATAGATTTTACATATTGATTTTTAATTCACCTGAATATTCTGTGCATAATGTGTGAAATAGGGCTCTATATTTGTTTTATTCCAAGTAATAGTGGTCCATGCACCTTATTTGTTGAATAAGCCTTATTTTTCCCATTGATTTGAAATATCAAGTTAGGAGGGGGCAAGGGAAAGTGGTGGGGGGTAGGCAGAGACAAATGTATTTGAAAAAATAAATTAAAATAAAAAAAGAAATATCAATTTAATAATATATTACATTGTTAGATATATACGTTTCTAGAATTCTCATTTTATTTCATTGATCTACTTGACTATTTCTGTGCTGGTGTCACATTGTTTTAATTGCTGAGACTTTATAATGGACTTAAATTTCTTAATATTTTACAATGGATTATGACATTTAAAAAAAAAAGAAGAAAGGAACTCCTAGCTTTTGCGACAACATGGATACAACTGGCGAATATTATGCTAAGTGAAATAAGCCAGTCCATGAAAGACTAATGCCATATGATCTCACCTATAAGTGGAATCTATTCAACAAAATAAACTAACGAACAAAACAAACCACAGGCACGGAAACATGGAGCAGACTGAAAGCGACCGGAGGTGATGGGGAAGGAGGACTATGGTGGAAAGAAGGGGAAGGGACTAGACAAAGAACATGTATGAATGGCCCATGGACATGGACAACAGCGTGGGAATTGACTGTGGGAGCGGGGGGTGGAGGTGGGATGGGTAGAGGAGGGCAAAGGGGGAAAACTGAGACAATTGTAATAGAATAAACATGATTTTAAAAAGAAAAAGAAGAAGGTATAAAGATGGAAGGCAAGGTTCCTAAGAGACTGGCAGGCAGTGGCTAGTCCACCGTGGAGGTGGACAGGCATGAGACCCTGGGGGTGGGGAGCAGTTCCCTGACAGCGATCATCTTTTCGGGACCTGAAGGGAAGGGGCTCTGAGACACAAGAGCAAGGCGGGGCTGAAGGATGGAGAAGGAGCCGTCAGGAAAAAGCATGTAGAGATGGCAGGGTAGCAACGGGGACACCAAGGGCCTTGAGCACTGGGCTAGGGCCCAAGAAGGTAGATGGCTGCTGACGAAGCACCTGGGGAGGGTCCCAGGGCACTCAACAGTGGCGGTAAGGTGGCAGGACAGGGAGGCGGAGAAAACAAGTCTGTAGGGTCAGGGTCTGGGGTCAATGGGGAAAATAAGGCTTATTCAACAAATAAGGTGCATGGACCACTATTACTAAGCATGGTTGCCCTCCATCTGTCTACCCCCCGAGGCTGACTGCCCGGGGAGGCACAGCCTTGTCTTTCTGACTCACTACTGAGTGTCCCTAGTGTCAGGATGGCACCTGGCGCTCTCCAGGCTCTGGGCAGATGTCATCGAATAAGTGAGCGAGTGAACGAGTGGAGAAGAAGCCAGCGGCCTCAAGGGTGGGAAGTGAGCCTGGGAGGAGGAGGTGCACAGAGTGAGGGCGGGGCTCGGATAGGCCGCAGGGCCCTGGGAGGGAAGCGGGGCTCAGGAGTGTGAGAGGAGGGGAGGCAGGTAGAGACAGACTCTGTTCAACCCCAGGGTTTATGAGCTGGAGGGGGCCGGGGAGTCTAGAAAGGGCATCCACTCAAGTTCATGGGTCATGCGTTCAGGGAATGTGGCATGGCGTGGGAGGAAGAAGGATGAGGGTGGGGAGGGAGTATGTTTGTGCCAGAGGCCCAGGGCATCGGGGGGCATCGAGGGGCTGGCATGCCGCCTCCCCACCTGTGACTAGGCAGTGAGACAAGGAAGCGCACTGGCCAAAGCCCCGTCTGCTCACCTGGGAGTAGACAGTAGCATGGACCCAGGCAAGGCGGCGACTCAGGTGGTCCAGCTTTTCTGAGAAAACTTTCTGGCTCTTGGTCAACTCCGCAAGGATATCCTTCCTCTGCCACCCAGGGAAAAAGGATGATCAGGACATGGCCCCACATCCAGGTAGCCTCGTAGGGACCCCCCTGGTGTCCAGGCAGGCAAAGGACTGGGCAGACCTGCCCCCTCTCTTCCAACCCTTCTTCTGCCTCTGACCCGCCAGTAAGTCTGCGCAAGCCCTTGGCACAGGACCAAGGTCGTCCCCTGGGAATATGGGAGCAAGACACAGCTGGGGGTCTAGGAGCCCCTGGCTGGGACGCCCCAGGAACTCTACAATGAACTGCAGACAGCTGGGGGCAGGTGGCCTGCCAGGGTGGCCCAGCCTGAGCATGCTTGGCCCTGCTCCCTGGCTGGGTGAGCCACGGTGGGCGGGGGGGGGGCCTCCTGGGCCTGGGGGAGCAGGGCCACTTCCTGCTGACTCTGCCAGCAGCCAAGGAAGCGCTCAGGGTCGAATCCATAATTGATGAGCAGAGAGGGTGCGCTCAGCACTTAGCTGGCCAGGGCGGGGGCACCTGGCACAGGCCGCGGCTGGTTGATGGGGCTCAGCCTGTGCCCAGCCCTGGTGCCAGGCCCCCTCACTGGCCCGCTATGCTCAGGGCAGGGGTGGGAACAAGAGAAACTGCTGAGGTCACTCCCAGGGGCAGGGCCCAGCCTGATTTCCTCTGTGGGTTGCCCTCGGGACCCTAAGTGGGCAAGCTGCCCCTCCGCCCCACCCCACCCTCCCAGAGACCCACCAGCCTGCCCCAGCCTTACCCGCTTAGGGCACCGGTGGAGCTTGTCCTCAGTGTTCCTCAGAGCCATCGCATATTCATTGACATCGTCGGACACGCCCACCATCTAGAGCATTGGACCCCACATGTCTATGGTGACCCCTGGGCACCTCACCCAGGTTTCTCCAGACCCAGCCTGGGTCCCAGCCCTGGCACGCTCCTAACCTTGGGCCCAGGGCCGCCCCCTCCCCACCAAAGTCAACCAGCCCTGGCAGGAACCAGTCCTGCTGCGGCACATGCCCCCGTGCACACTCAGGTACCCCTGCGGACCCGGGACGCGTGTGGGCGCACACGCACACGCACACCCGTGCATCCCAATGCACAGGGCCACACGCCACGCACTCGGACCCGCGCTGCAAGACCTTGCCCAGCTGCTGGTGAACGCTGAGGTTGTACATCATGACAGCGCCGTCCAGGACTTCCAGCAGGGAGCTCTCTGTGAGGGGCTGCTCCGGCTCCTCGGGGGGCCGCCCCAGCAGCAGGCCCTCATTCCACTGGCTGCCCTCGACTAGGGAAGGGGAGCGGCAGGGTCAGGGGCAGGACTACTCCCTGGTCTCCTCAGCCCATGGAGCCAGGATGGGCCTCACAGCAGGAGAAGGGAGCCCGCTCCCCCTCCTGGGCCCAGAGAGAGGCTACAGGAAGGACACAGGGGAGGGGCAGGGCAAGGCCCTGCAGCTCCGCCACCTATTTCTGTGGCATCGATTTCCTGCCTCGGAATGCACTTCCCACGTCCTTGAGAGACTGCCAGGCCAGAAGGCCAGCAGGGAAGGAGGGGGCCCTCTGGCTTTGCCCAGGGTGAGGAGTTGTGCAAGGCAGAAGGACCCTTCGAAGCCATGCCTGGCCCTGCCGGACACCTACTGTCCTCCCGGGTCCTCTGCTCTGCGCTCAGCGTGCGGACCTTCACCTTCTCCGAGGCGCTCAGGGGCCGCCGGGGCGTCATCAGGCTCACAGCGGCTGTGCTGAGGAAGCGGTTGGCTCGGCCCAGGGTGGGAGAGCTGAGCCAGCCGGGCCGGGGCAGGGGCAGGGCGCCCCCAATGGCCAGGGCCTGCACGGGGCGCTGTGGTGGAGAGAGGAGGCCAGGCGCCACTCAGCTCCCCAGGACCCGGGCCGCTTAGGGTTCCCTTGGCTCGTGGGGCTGGGGGACCGGAAGGGGAGGTTTGTGCCTCCACCCACAGCAAGGGCGCCTGCCCACGGAGGAGCCCCTTGCCCGCAGGGGGCAGGGGGGATGGCCCTGTGACCCCCCACCCTTAGGGGAAGGAGAGAGGGACAGCCAAACAGGAAGCCCTCTGCCTGCCCCTACCGCGGCACCTGGGCCGCAGCCGGGGACGGCTCCTCATCCTCGTCCAGATCGTCCATGGTGGCCGCCTGGAGCTCCAGTGGGTCGATCAGGATGTTGGCCTTGGAGGCAAGGTCATCTGGGAGGGGTGGCAGGAGGGCTCTCAGCGCAGTGGAGGGGCCAAGGGTCCCGACGGAGCGGCCCAGGATAGCGAGAGAGCTCTGCTGGCAGGGCGTCCTTCCCCACGCGGGTGCCTCCCCCCGAGCTTACTCCAGCTGCCTTCGTGTCACCCCGGGGCCTCTGTCCTGTAGAGACTCCCTGTCTCTCCCTCTCAGTCTCTCCCTGTCAGTCCCCAGTTCCTCTGTCTTGTCTCTGGGGACCTCAGTCCCCACCCCAACCCCCAACATCTCTGACTGTTCCTTCCTACTCCTGCCCTATAAACAGAAGGAAAACCAGGGCTGCCCAGCCTCTGCTCCCTTGGCTTTGCCCCCGCCCCCGGGGCCCCGGCCCCACTGCCAGCCAGCCCCCACCTCTGTGCTGAGAGCTGGCTGCACCGTCTCTGCCTCCAGGCCAGGCCTTGGTCCTGGCTGTGTCCCTGGGCACCTCAAACACACCCGACCTGTCATCTCAGCCTCCTCCTGCAGCCCCTCTCTCTGACGGTGCCCCCATCCCTACAGCCTCTGGCAAGAGGCCTGGGGACCTGGGGTCCTCCTTAACTCCTCTTCTTCACCTATGTCCTCCTAAACCTCCCCTGTTGCCTGGACAACCAGCTACCCTATTTTACCCTGTCCCCTTTCTTGGCCTTCGCACCCTATTTTAAGCACCACAGCAGCCAGAGGGAGCATCTTACAACGCAAACCCCGACCCCACGCCCCTGCGGAGCAATGAGCCTGCAGCAGCCTTGCAGCCCGCAAGGCCCTCGGACGCCCTCGAGGCCCCTTGCCTCAGGTGTCGCCCTCCCTGTCTTGCATTCCCCCTCTGGCTCAAGCCGCTACACCCCCTCCCATCCTGGTGACCCCATGTAGGCACCCCCGTCCCCACTTCATTACAGGGCTCCCAGGCGTTCCAGGGTGGGTGCTCAAGGGAAGGGACAGCTGGACCCAAGAACAGAGGCAGAGGGGGCAGATGAGCATCTCGCAGCCCCAGCAGGTCGATCCTCGGGCGCCCTCCAGTGGACGCAGCGTAGCACAGCGCTCTCGGCAGAGCCGGCCCAGAGACTACCCGCCACCCAGCGGGGCCTGGCCACCGCCCACAGCCTGCGCTCACCTTTGAGGGTCTTCCGAAGGTGTGAGAGGAGGCCTCCAAGGCGCTGCTGGTCGAAGTAGTCCACCTTGCCATTATAGAAGACCTGGGGCGGGACGTAGGCCTCTGCGGGACGTTGGGGAGCCAGGCCGGCAGTCAGAGCCCAGCAGGATGACCTCCCAGAGGTCTCCCCCGTGCACTCTGGCCCAGCACAGAGGGGGCCCCTGGCGTTGGTCACCCACCCACCGAGGCATACAGCGTGGCCCTACCGCCCCTGCCCTCCACTGCTGCAGGTCAGTGCTGCCAACCGCACAGCTTGGGATGAAGGGGGCATTCCTGCTTGTGGGTGCTCAGGGAAAATGAGAGAGCTCGGGCCCAGCCCTGCGGGGTATCCCCCAGTACAGGGCTTCCCTGACCCTTGAGGACTGTGTCCTAGCACTGCACAGAGCGCTGGGCAGGCTGGGGCCGACGGAAAATCCCGTGGGGCCGGTCAGCGCAGACGCAGGCCCGGCGGGCCTGGGGTGCGGGGCTCCTGTCGCCCCAGCAGAGAAGCCGCCCGTCGGTGGGGCTGGACTCACGAGGCGGGGGACTGGGACAGCTGTCCCCCACGCCACCCTCAGCTCAGCGCCCGCACCAACACTAGCGCTTGCCCTGTGCCTGGCTCTGCCCAGCCCCTAAGGCTCAAGGCCCCGGCCCCACTCACCTTCACTGAAGGAGGCGTGCGGGTTGGCAGCCTTGTACTCGTCCCAGTAGTAGCGCAGGGCAGAGATCAGCCGGTGCAAGAAGCAGACCATGTATTCAGGGGGGCAGAGCAGGGGTATGTTCTGTGGGCACAGGGTGTTAAGTAGTGCAGCAGTTCCAGCCCAGAGCCCAGCCCACTCCTCACCCGAGGCCTGCGCTGGGCAGGGAGGGCTCAGGACCAGGGATCAGTGTGAACAAGGCAGGCTGGGTGGGGGCAGAAGCCCAGGGTGCAGACCCCGGCCATGCAGCCAGGGGCCCACCGGGGGCAGCCTGGCGGACACCTACCCCCCGGCTGCTGGCGTTCTCCTGCAGGAACTTCCGGAACTTGGTCAGGAAGATGTACCTGGAAGCTTCACCCTTCAGGGGAAGGAGAGCGAAGCTGCGACAGGCCGAGGACGCGGGCCCCAGACTAGACGCGCTCAGTGCTGTGCCCGAGCCTGGCCTGCCATGGGAGCCTGGGCCAGCCCTGCCCTCCCAGCCAGGGGCCTCACAAGCGTCTCAGAGCCACTCACCCCATTGTCATCTTTATTGTTCAACAGCAGCTTCAGGATCTGGACCTGCAGCTCTTCCACCACTGGGGGTGGAATGGGGAACAGGACCGTGACCCCTTGGCAGGGCCCTGCCCTCAGGCTCCCAGGGGTAGAGGGGGAGGCGGGCTTGGGTAGGGCTCCACCACCGGACCCTGAGCCCAGCCTGGCACGGTCACTACCAAGTGCCCCCAAGTCCACACTCGCACACACCCGCCAACCCACCCAGGCCCAAGCAAGCCGGACCTTCGATGCGCTTCTTGAGTCTTTGGCAGCCCCGCTCATAGGCGCGCCTCCGCAGCCGCTCCTCGGCGGTCTCCTCCTTCACCTCCTTGCCGTCTTTGCCCTGTGCAGTGGTGGGGGGAGACAACAGGGCTGGCCCACCACCCCCAGATCTGGTTCAGGGCAGGGGGCTGAGGAAGGGTCAACCGGCGGGGTTGTTCGGCTCCCACCCTGGGCGGGCCCTCTGACCCCGCCCCCTCCGGGTCCGCCCACCTCCCTGCCAGAGCGGTGGGGCCACCAGGTGGTGGGGATGAGCTCCTGCAGGCCGGCCTCCTCCACGCGCAGCGGGCTCTTGATGTGGAAGAAGACAGCGGACCGGAGGACGTCGAAGCTAGGGCTCGTCAAGGCAGAGCTCTGCTCACCCAAGGGCACCCCCCTCCGCGAGTCCTTCCGGAAGCTCTGCAAAAATTCGCCCACCTCCGCCCTGCTCACCTCCGCGCTCCCATCCCCCAGGCACCATCACTGCTCGGTGCCTGTCTCTTTGGGAGCCCCGGAGGGCTGTGGCTGTCAAGGCCATCAAGCCCACCAAACCCGATCCGCAGCAAGTGTGCAGTAAGGGCTTGTCACAGGGACAGATGGCTGTGGGGCAGGCTGGAGATTAGGCCTGGTGGCCTCCCTGTCACCCAGCTCTGTTTCTGCCTTCTGGTTGCTGAAGGCCCCAGAGAGAGAAGATGGCTACTAGCACAGGCTGCCTGGCCAGGGGCCCCAAGCTCCACTCTCCCTCCTATCTGCGCATCCTCGATGCTCTGGGGAAGCAGGAAGAGCTGGCTTCTAGAAGATCTCGGGGAGCCCCTGACCTGAGACACAGGTAAAAGTGCAGTGCTTTGGCGGAAGGGGCAGGCCCTGGTGTCACCCTGACACCTCTATGAAGGGGGAGCCCAAGAGTCCGCGGCCACCTGGAGGTCCCTGCTCGGGCTGGCCTTTGCCCTACCCTCCCTGCTTTGTAGAGAAGGCACTGGGAGGGCTTCTCCTGGAACAAGGACTAACATACTGGGTGGCTCTGGTCCTCCCGAGCCTCCCTGCAGACCCCTGGCCAGAGGCACATGTCCCCCCGGCCTCTGCTGACCGCAGAGGACATGGGTCTGGCCCAACCAGGCAGCAAGGGGGAGGATACAGAACGTTGCTAAGCAGAAACTTGCGGGACTTCTCGTGCCTCAGGATGGCGATGGTGAGCTGCAGGTAGTGGATCTGCAGGGAGGGAGTGCTCAGAATGGGCAGCAGAGGCCGGGGGCTCGGGGCAGCGGCAGGAGCACCCACCTGCAGGCTCAGGTCCGGGACGATCGGCGAGAACCGGTACAGCCGCAGCAGGGACATCATCAGCTGCTTGAGGCAGTCGTGCACCTCGTAGTCCTGGGGAGAGGCCAGGCTGCATGCCTACCGGGCCGAAGGCCGGCTCCCAGCCATTTCCCAGACCCTGCGCACCAGAGGAGCCCGACACCGTGGCCTGCGGCCTGAGCCCAGGAGCCTCACCTCCATGAAGAGCCACAGGAGGTCCAGGACCTGGCGCACCAGGGACTGTGCCTTCGCGGGCGTGCCCGTCTCCATGACGCCCAGCAGGAAGTTCGTGAGCACAGCCTCCACCAGGTACACCTTGCGCTGCTCCAAGGGCGGGCACTGGTGAGGCGGTGGCACCCGCGCCGTGGCAAGTGGCCAAGGCCACAGGCCCAGATGGCCCCTTGGGCCCCGTTAAGCAACCCCAAGACACAGACGCACCCTCTGGGGTCTGACTGAGACACGAGGACCACTGCCCCATAGCCCTGCTGGGGATATGCCCCTGCAGTTCCCCTGGCCTGTGACGTCACCACCCCTCACCCTTCTTTCCAGGACACCCCCCACCCCGCCCTCAGATGCTCAGCTGGAAGTGTCTCCTCCTTTGCTGTGTGACAGCCATGAGGTCTCAGGGCTCTGGTCACCGAGGGCCCCTGCTAGGCAAAGGCGCAGAGCTCACCCCTGGGGGCAGCCCAGCCCCCAGCACCAGCTCCTCGATCAGGGCCGGCGCCCCCCAAACGCCCCCTCACCAGCAGCGGCGCGAAGCGGTGGAAGACGTGGGCCAGCGCTAGCAGGACGGTGGGCTGGCCCTGCAGCTGCCACTCGGTGCTCTCCTTCTCCATCAGCCGCCCCTCCTGTGGTGGGGGCGGGGGGGAGGCGGGGCAGGGACTGTGAGGGCGGAGGGCGGCAGAGGGCCCCCAGCTCCCCCGGCCCAGTCCCTGGCTCACCACAGGGTCCAGCTCCACACTGAGCACCGCCCGGAAGCAGCCCAGCAACCTCTGTGCCCGCGCCAGGTCCGCCCGCGGCGGGTCCTGCAGGGGCCGGTAGCCCGCCACTGGGTAGGTGCCACAGAGTTAAGCCAGCACTACCGCATCTGTGGCTCAGACACACCTGAGCGTCCCTTCCCGCCCCCTCCGCCACTGAGACTCTGTGGAGGGGCCTGGGCCCCAGGGCAGAGCTGTGCCGCTAGACGGCCAGCCTGGCATCACCGTCCCACGCACCCTCTGCAGGGTGGCGCTGCTTTTGAGACTTTGTGCTTTTCGTCTGTTCAACTGAGATGATAAGGGCACCCACATACAAGGTTGCTACCAGCACCGCTGCCCTCGGCCCCCGCGGAAGCAGTGCTCCATCCATGCCTGGCAGCAGGCAGGGCCCACCCCTCGCCTGCAGACCTCCTGCGGCGGGGCACCCCCTCAGCTTCCCCAAGACCTTCCAAGCAGGCCCACAGCCTCCTTCCCAAAAGGATATCGCAGAGGACGGCTGCCGAAGTTGAAGGCCACGGACTCCTTGAAGGAGAGGCTGATGGCTGGGAAGTAGGCCAGGCCCGGGCCCCTGGATAAGTTCTCAAAGGCGGTGCCCAGCGAAACACCATTCCTGGAGCGGAAGGGAAAGCCCGTGAGCCAGCGCCAAGGCCCCGGCTGGGGCTGTCCGCCTCAGGCGGCCCCCGTACAAGGACCAGGAAAATGAGGGCGGCCCAGGGAGGCCCCCAAGGCCAGGTCCGTGGAGAGAGGCTGGACACTCACAGGCAGAAGGACAGAGTGCCATCGTCCAGGTCAATCAGGCAGCTCACGATGTCCCCCGCGGCCCATGCCTGCCGGGGAGAAGGCCTCACAGATGTGCAGGGGCCCAGAAGCCTGCCCGCTCTGCCCTTTGGGCTGTGTCTCCATACCACCCAGAAGAGACCCAAGTCCCTGTCCCCTCCCCGGTGCCCTACAGTCCCTCACAGCTGCCCCGTGGCTCCTCGGCCCTCACCTTGCCATAATTCGTCGTGGTTACGTTCCACTTGCGCACCCGGTTGCCGTCATAGGCATAGGAGTTGTGTGTATCTCCTACCCCTTCCTGGGGAGGCAGGTCTGTGAGGTCCGGGGGAGGTGGGAGGGAGTGGGGCCAGGGCCCACCAGCTACCACCCTGGGACCCGCAGGGTTCGGGAGAAGGCAGCCGAGGCTCAGAGGGAAGGGGAAGGGCTGTTCTGGGGCTGGGCTGCCTGCGGTCGGCCAGGGCCAGGGGCTGCAGCAGGGCGAGGCCTCCCCAGGAGGGCCCCTCCGCAGGTACCTCCTGGTTGAAGCGGCAGTTGATGGTGCACCAGCCGATCTGCATGAGCCCCTGGGAGGAGATGAGCACCTCGTAGACCCACTTCCCTGGAAAAAGCCAAGTCAGGCCCCACAGGGAGGCCAAGGCTGCCCCCTACCTCCGGCCCCAGCCCTGTAATGTCCTCCCGACTCCCGGGCCGCAGAGCAGCATGGCCTCACCTCTGTACACGCATGTGGTAGAGCGGATGGTGCCGAAGTTGCTGTGTCCAATCACCTGGGTGAAGAGCAGGGCTGGTGAGCACCCCGCCTGGGCACAGGGTGCCTTCCCAAGGGAGAATGCCCCATCCCCGACTCGGCCCAACGGGGTGGTGTCGACTTGTCATGGTCAGCGCCGCACAGAGTGCAAGCAGGGTCCAGGCCTGTGTCAGCAGGAACTCTGAGCCAGGAGCATGTTTGGAGGGCCTCCTGACTATGCTGGGCAGAGCTTGGAGCTGGCACACCTCCAAAGGGGGCTCCCAGGGAATGTCAGGAGGGTTTGGGGGCTGAGGACTCAAGGGGCACATCAGGAGGAGCTTAGGGCTGTCACAAGGGGATTGGGCCTAAGGCCACTCACCCCCAGGAGGTCATCATCCACCAGAAGGAGCCCTTCAAAGCCACCCGTGTGGTCCAGGACCACAGTGGAGGGGCCGAGCCGTCCTTCCACCTGTCCTGTGAAGGGGAGACATGGTGTGGGGTCAGGCAGCACGCAGGGTCCGAGGGAGCGCACAGAGGGCCCTGAGCGAGCTCACCAGGCAGCCCCCAGGGCCCGCCAGTCCCATTCCGGAAGCTGCCACGTACCCTGGCTCTCCTCATCCTCACTGTCCACCTGTAGCAGCTGGTCTAGGTGCTCTGGCAGGTTCTGGAAGTTCAGGGGTTTCCTGAGGAGAGCAAGAGGCTGCGAGGGGCCCAAAAGTCCTTGAACCCAGTCAGATGACACTAAGCTCCTCTCCCACTCCCTGTCCCCTGAGCCTTTCGGTGCACCTCTGGGCTGTTTTAAAGAGGAAGAGTCCCCCCTCTAAGCCTCAATTCCCTCATCTGTAGAGAGGAGCAGCAGCTGGATGTCAGAAACACCATGAAGCCTCCAGGGAAGAGCCCCTACTCCGTTCTCGAAGGCGGCCATGTCGACCATACCTGGGAAGGGAAGGCTAGGAGAAACGCTGGTCCCCAAGGGGGTCGGCAGCAAGGACGGCTCGTCCAGGCCTGGACCCCAGCCCCGTGATCCCACTGGGGCCAGACTTCCAGCCTCCCCACCACCCAGTAAGGGCCGTCTGTGTGTTGAGTCAGACGCGTCCTGGAGGTAGGAAGGGCTCCGCCTTCGGTGCTGCTGGCTGGCTGTGCTGTACCAACCTGCACGGGCCAGCAGAGTTCGTGGCCCGTCTCTCTGCCACCCGCCCCAGCCAAAGGGCTGGGGAAATCTGCCCTAGTGGCCCCTCACCCTCCCAGCATACACGCTCAGGGGAGAAAGGGCTCTGTCTCATGTTGGCCAGCTCTGCCCTGAGTTCAGCTGCTAAGAATAGCGGGGAACAGGGTGGGAGAAGCCAGCAGGTCTCAGGCAGGAAAGAGGCCCAGTGCCCACCTGGATCCAGGCCACAGGGAGCGCACCTGCTCTCCCACCTCTAATCCCAGACCCCCCCCAACATTCATCTGCCTGGAAAGGAGGGTCTGGAGGGGGACGTAGATGGGTCAAAGCACCATTCTCTGGCACAGTGGCTTCGACGCAGGCTTGTGCTCAGGGACCACATGCTCCTCCCAGCTGTGAGCGACCCCGACCCTGAGCTGCAGGCGGTGGAGATGCACGAAGCTGCCTGCACGCCACGTGGTGGCTATAGAATGGCGTGCTCCGAGAGCAGTGGTAAAGGCTGCAGCCAATCTCACATCTGAACACCCCAGTCAACGGTCCAGGCACAAAGGAGGCTTCCTCGGTAGTCTTCCTGGCCCACTGGGGAGGGCTGCTCTGGTCCTGGGCCTGCTCGCCACAGCCGCTGTGGGCGGGTGGCCTGAGACTCGGCTTTTCCAAGAGCCTGCGGTGCTGCCCACTTGGCCAACCCTAGCACTGCCTGCGCAGGCCCTCGCCCAGAGTCCTCCACCCACACGGCCGCTGACTGATGGCCCTGCCACCTGCTCTCCCTCCTGGCAGCCACAGGACCTGGGGCAGCAGGACCATTTGCGGTGTCACATGAAGCAGGGATCAAATGGCCCTGGGAACAGGCCAGGACGGGGCTACAGCAGAAGTGGGCAGCAGCCCTCCAGAGGTAGGGAGCCCTTGGCCACCATGGCCACTGAAATGGAACAGGCAGCTGCAACCCTTTGTGCCTGCCCAGAGAGCAGAGGCTGTGAAAGACAGAACAGGCCAGGCTGCAAGAGGCTGGGCTGCAGGGATACCCAGGCCTCCTGGTAAGGAAGCAGAATTTGCAAGAAATAATTTAGCACCAATCCCAAAAGTGATTGCAGTTCAAATATTCTAGCCAAGTGATTCCACGCCTGGGCACCCCCACAGCGTCGTCTACAGAAGCAAAAGGCCCTCCAGACCAGGGCAAGGCCGGGGCAGACCCCCGGCCCTAAAAGGTACCCACCAGGATCAATTTGTAACATAGAAACACACTCAGGGGATACTGTCTGTTGACAAAAATAGGATTGAAACTTCAATATGCTTTTGGAGGGGAGGGGTATGTCTGTTATCTTGATGATAGTGATGGTTTCACGGGATGTTAAAACCCACGAGATTTATTGCGTGTCACTTATTCCTCAATAAAACTTTTTTTAAAAAGGACTGATGGCAACAAAAATGTTTTAATTAAAACAAGTTTTTCTATACAGCATAATCCAAACTACATAGATTGTGAGATAAAAAATCCTGCCCAAATTAGTCATGTTAGAATAGTGAGACAACAGGTGCTTTTTCTTCCTCTAAGTTTCTCCTAAAACACACTCATAACTTTGATGTGGATTAAAGTTCAATGCATTAAACTTTTAAGGAAAAGGGGCTGGTGAGGTCTGTGCTTTACAGATGCAGGCGGAGGCTACAGGGCCAAGGTAGGGAGGGGGGCAGGCAGATGCACATGGGACCAGGTGCCAACTATGGAGCCGGGGCTGTGCTGATTGCTGACCGGGCACCGCCCCTCAACCCCCACAACCCCCTCGGAAGGAAGGCGCTAGCACTGCCAGAGGAGAGGAAGAAGCGGAGTCCAGGAGGCAGACACTCTGGCCAAAGGTCTCACAGCCAGGAGCGGCAGTGCGAACAGAACCCAAGCCAGCCTGCCCGGAGCCCAGCCCCCGTCCCCACACGCAGCCTCCAGCCTCTGGTCTCCTGAAGAGGAGGGAGGGCCACCCACCAGGCCATACCTGCTGGTGGCTGCGGTGGGTGCGTGGTCAGGAGAGGAAAAGACACGGTGCAGGTAGTCATTCAGTAGCTTTTCGTGCACAATGCCTGGGCCACAGGGCAGAGGGAAGAGAAGGGTCATATGGTTAGTGCGTCTCTCAGCTCTGCTGGCCCCAGAGGCTCCAGGTCCTAGGCCGGCCACAGGGGTGGCCGAAGGGCAGTCATGTCGGGGGCACTGCTCCAGGGCAGATGGTGGGGCGCAGCTGGCTGACAGGTTCAAGGGGCGCAGCTAGGCCCGAGGCCCCCTGGACCTGGGACTTTGCTGCTGTTTTCTTCCTTCTCCTTCCCTCAACACAAGGAGCCTCCTCCCAGGCCTGCCTGCCCTTACCTGTGACCCTGGATTTCTCTGCGTCTGAGGTCAGCCTATAGTTCTTGCGGGAGAAGGACATGCCGGCCCCCTTGGATGCCATCCTTCATCTCTTGTGGGCAGCCAGTGGTCCTGGGGGCTGAGCCGGAGGCAGAGGCTATTTGAAGCCAGCCAAGGGCTCGCACACTGACCTCAGTCCTAGGGCGACAGGAAGGCTTGGGAGCAGGCGAGGCCAGGTGCATGCACACTCACACGCGTACTGACGCCAGGCGGAGGAAAGCAGGGGCTCCCAGCTTCCTGCATAGGGAGGGAGGGCGTGTAGGGACCCATGTGACAGGCCCAAGTAACAGGGCCCCACCATGTCCCATTGCTCAGCACAGGGCCCCACAGAGCAGGTGCCAGATACATGTTTGCTGAACCAAACCAAATGCCTCAACCCTGGGGAAATGAGACCAAAGTGTCCAAAGTGAGGTGCCCTAGGAGCAGAGCCTCTATACCCTTCTCCGTCATAAGCCAAAGAGGGTCCAGCGCACACCCTGCACCACACTCCCTCGAGTGTAGCCCATCACCCAGGGCCTGGTGTCGTCTGCAGCTGCAAGTCCTGCTGACACCCAAGGCTGGGACCTCCTTCCTCAGCTCCAGGGTCCTCCCTTCTCTTGTCCAAAGTCCTGCCAGTCTTCTGGTTCCCACTCACACTCGCCGCCTGCCCCTCCATCAGCGCACCACCCTTGCCCAGCCTTCCTCGCAGACCTGTTGCTCTTCCCACTGCTCTCGATTCCTCACCGGGTGTTGCGACAGCTGCTTTAAAAGCTGCAAAGTCGCTGGAGCCAGCCTCATTGCCTAAGGCTGTCCTGTCCAACACAGTAGCCACTAGCCACATGGGGCCATTCTAATCTGAACTAAAGTTAATTTTTTTTTACATTCAATTTCTCAGTTATATCAGCCACATTTCAAGGATTCAGTGGCCACACGTAGCTAGTGGTTGCTGTACTACACAGTGAAAATACAGAACACTTCCCCCATCCCAGAAAGTTCCACTGGGCAGCACGGGTCTGGAGGCGGCCCTCCAGCACTGCCTTACACAGCACTCCCTCCTTGGCAGCCCCGCCTCTTATCTCACCTCCAACAGGTCCTCTGCTCCCACCACACACCCTTGCCCATTCCCGGGCCGAACCACGCCTGACCCTCGGGAAGGTGCCTCTCCCGCCCTGCCGTCCACCGCGGGCCCTCCACGGGCGTCCACGACCCGGCCCCCCTCACGCCAGGGCAGATGCAGGACAGGTTAGACGCGGTCACTCATTTGGTCAGCAAACCTTCCAGACATCCACTCTGGGAGTGTCAGGTGCTGAGGACCCAGGTGAGAGGCGGACCCTGACTCTGCTCCAGGGCTCCCTGCCCCGAGCCGCCGAGAGATCCGCGGTCGGAACAGAACCGACCCCATCTCGGAGCCCAAGGGCGCGGAGGGCAGTGCACGTCTCCCCCAAGTCGCCTCTGCCCGGCCCCAAGATCCGGGGGATCCTCCGGGCCAGCTCCAGCGCTGAGCCCCGCACCGCAGGCTGAGACACTTTCTCACTGGACGGACGGGGCCGCGAGGGGGGCCGCGGGGGCCCGCCCCGCTCGGAGCCGGGCCGCCCCTCACTCACCCCCAGCCTCCGCCGCGGCGCCCCGGCTCACAACATCCGCCCAGCCTCTCGGCTACGGCGCGCGTCCGGGGTCAAACTAAGCGCCCGCCGCGCACGCGCAGCGGCCCGCGACTGGCCTCCGCCAGGAGGCCCCTTCCGCCACCGGCAGCCGGGTTGTTCCGGGCCTCTGCCCCGTTGCACGGCCCGACCGCCCAGCTGCCTCTGACCCCTGCCCGCGCAGGAAGAGCTCCTAGCCTAGTCATATCGGAACACAATGTCCTAACTGGGAGCCCCAGGCCGCCTATCCCTAGCCGTCCTTAGGGGCCCTGATGTCCCCTAAAAAGGCCGCTCCTGCCAGGTCCCTGCTACCTATTACCCCCACCTCCCTTCGGGCCAGACCGGTGGCCTGGCTTGCCTTCCCTGGGATGGCACCTGTGGTGGAGCAAGGGTGTCCTCTCTGCGCTCTGTTGTCAGGGGTGTGGGCCCATCTGCCTACAGCTGGAGCTGATAAGTCAGCAAAAGGGGCAGGCTGCTTTGGGGTTGGGGCAGGGAACCGGCTCTCCAAGGGAAACCAGGCTCAAAAAGTTTTACTCTCACTGCCTAGGGGTTGCAGCCCAGGCCTCTGGCAGCAAAGGTGTCTGATCTGCCGTTCCCGTCAGAGCAGCCTAGGCTGCAGGGGGCCTCCGCCCCGACCCCAGGGCACCTCCAGTTGCCGCTGACCCTTTCAACAGCTGCCCACCATGTAGAGAGACCACACTCAGGGCTAACTGGGCCAGAGTGAGGGCCCTGGCCTCCCGCCCAGGGGGCCTGAGGCCTGGCCCCACCCCTATTCCTGTCACTGGGTCTCAGGTCAGGCCCCAGCAGGCCTGGAGTTGAGGTGTGGAGCCAGAGCCACCCAATCCCGTAAGGACAGGTTTCACAATTTCCCGGATGGGGCTGTGGTGGGTCACAGTGCGGCCTCTAGCTAGGAGGATGGGGTGGCTTCCACTCCTGCTCCTTCTGATTCAGTGCTCATGGGCCCCTGGTGAGTGTGTTCTCCCCTGCCCCTCACAGGTCCCTCTATGTGCCTTCAGGAAAGGGCGAGCCTCAGACCTGTCCTGCTCTTCAAGCCAGGAGCTCACTTCCCTACTGGGCACGGAGCACCGAGTGACCTTGGCTTCTTGGACAGAGCCGGGAGGCCCCAGGAACATAGACACACAGTGCCCATTCAGGCCACATTAGAATGTCTGCTGCAGCACCGGGACAGCGTTAGGACAGAATATATGCACACATGTGGGCAGTCGCCCCTCACCAGCCTGATCTGTCCCTCCCACCTAGCATAGGCCCTCGTGCTGGTGAGGGACCAGACTTGGAGTCAATGCCTGGGCTGGGCTTCTCCCTGGGTAGTATGGCCGCTCCGGACCTGGCATTCTCAGCTGAAAGATGCAATGTAAGCAGGTCCATGGGGCAAGCAACGTTTCCCACCACTCCCATAGAATGTATGTTTTAGATCTGAGCCTTGGCTGTGTAACAGTAGCACAGGTGATAACTACCATGTCTGGGCCTGCTTCACCCGCCCTGCGTGGGGGTCTGACCCCTGACTGTGTCCACAGTCTATCCCAGAGCCTTGTAGCTTTGATCCCCTGAATAAGCAAAGTGTGGATGTGCTGACATACATGAACTGACACACATGTCCACCCCGCAGGGCAGCGCTCGCCTTTGAACGACTTCCAGGTTCTCCGGGGCACGGAGCTGCAACACCCGCTGCACACTGCAGGGCCCGGGCCTTGGCAAGAGGACGCGGCAGATGCTGAGGAGTGTGCACGCCGCTGCGGGCCCCTTCTGGACTGCAGGTGAGTGGTGACAGGACCTGGGTAAGGCTGGGGGCAGAGGAACCTGACACTGGTGACCCTGTGCCTCCTCCCAGAGCCTTCCACTACAACGTGAGCAGCCATGGTTGCCAGCTCCTGCCATGGACCCAGGACTCACCCCACACATGGCTGCAGCGTTCAGGGCGCTGCGATCTCTTCCAAAAGAAAGGTCGAGTGGCTGCCGAGAAGGGTGACCAGGGATAGGGGTGCTGGGGCCTCAGGCCTTGCTGATGTGGGTCTATCGCTCCCAGGTTATGTACGGACCTGCATCATGGACAACGGGGTTGAGTACCGGGGTACCATGGCCATCACCATGGGTGGCCTAACCTGTCAGCACTGGAGCCACAGAGTCCCCAATGACCACAAGTAAGAGGGACACCTCCCCTCTGTCCCTGCTGGGGATGGCTGCCCCCAGCACGCACTTTATTGCAGCTCCCTGTACCCAGGTACACGCCCACACTCCAGAATGGCTTGGAGGAGAACTTCTGCCGAAACCCTGACAATGACCCCAGAGGTCCCTGGTGCTACACCACGGACCCTGCTGTGCGCTTTCAGAGCTGCGGCATTAAATCGTGCCGGGAGGGTAAGCAGCTTCGGGTAGAGCCAGGGCTGGGAGGAGCGCGCCCACACCCGTCCGCAAACCGACTGCCCTGTGTCTCCAGCCACTTGCTTTTGGTGCAATGGGGAGGATTACCGTGGCTCAGTGGACCGCACCGAGTCAGGACGCGAGTGTCAGCGCTGGGACCTGCAGCGCCCACACCCGCACCCCTTTGAGCCGGGCAAGTACGCGTGGGCAGGCTTGGCACCTTGGCGGCCAGGCTAGGGGAGGGTCTAGGACACCAGGATGCGGCTGATTATAAGGTAGTAGGTTGGGGCCAGACAGTGCCTGAGTCCCAGGATCTTGTTCACGCCTGGCTGCGCTCCCCCAGGTTCCTTGACAAAAACCTGGACGATAACTACTGCCGGAACCCTGACAGCTCCGAGCGGCCCTGGTGCTATACCACCGACCCTCGGGTGGAGCGAGAGTTCTGCGACATCCCCAGCTGCGGTAGGTGGGCCGCTAAGGCCGGGCCTGAGGGGCACCTAGGAAGCGTGGGGGCGTGGTGGAGCTGGGAAAAGGGGCGTGCATAGCTGGGCGTGCCCTTGAGGGGGATCTTTGGAAGTGGGGTTCGGCCTCAGCCCCAGCCCCGATCTCAGCTCTGGCTCAGGCTCCAGCTGAACTCGGTTCACCCAAGGGCCCGAGGCACGGCCGCGCCAAGAAGGCACGCCGCTCAATTGCTTCCGTGGGAAGGGTGAGGGCTACCGGGGCACGGCCAACACCACCGCGGCGGGCATGCCGTGCCAGCGTTGGGACTCGCAGAATCCACATCAACATCGCTTTGTGCCCGAGAAATACCCGTGCAAGTGAGGTGGCAGGTTATCCCTGGAGCGATCCCAGGGCGGGGCTTGCAGGAGGGCGGGGCCCGGGGCGGAGTCGGAGGCTGGGCTCCAGCCCGAGACAGGCTGGGACCCGCCTACGCTGAGCAGAGCACCTGCCCAGGGACCTTCGGGAGAACTTCTGCCGAAACCCCGATGGCTCGGAGGCGCCCTGGTGCTTCACATCGCGGCCTGGCATGCGGGTGGCCTTTTGCTACCAGATCCGGCGCTGCACGGACGATGTGCGACCTGAGGGTAAGGCCTGAGCTGGGGCTAGAGGCACCTAACCACAGGGCTCCAGCGAGAACCAGCTAACGGCCGCCTCCGCCCACCCGCCGCAGACTGCTACTACGGCACGGGGGAGCAGTACCGCGGCTCTGTGAGCAAGACCCGCAAGGGCGTCCCGTGCCAGCGCTGGTCCGCGGAGACACCGCACAAGTCGCAGTGAGTTGGTCTGCGCCTCCAGCCCGAAACCCTAACGCCACAGGCCCGTGGCCTCTCAAACTGCAGACCAGCGGGGATTTGGGATTACGCTGCTAAGAATTTGCACCCCCATCCACCTAGATTCACGCCCACCTCCGCTCCCGACGCGCACCTGGAGGAGAACTTCTGCCGGAACCCTGATGGAGACAGCCACGGGCCCTGGTGCTACACTATGGACCCCAGGACTCCGTTTGACTACTGTGCACTGCGGCGCTGCAGTGAGGGCCGGTGACAGTCCCCCGCGCCCCGCCCCCAGCTCCGCAGCAGAAGGCTGACTTTCTAAACTGGGTGAACTTCGCTCTTTCAGATGACGACCAACCACCATCCATCCTGGAGCCCCCAGGTACAGACTTGGGCAGGTGTGTGTGGGGGGCCCTTTGCCTCCCATCTGCACACAGTGGGGGTTCCATCGGGCCCATCCTACCCCCCTAGACCAGGTTCTGTTTGAGAAATGTGGGAAGCGGGCGCCGCGCCTGGACCAGCACCGCTCCAAGCTGCGCGTGGTCGGGGGCCAGCCCGGGAACTCGCCCTGGACCGTCAGCTTGCGCAACCGGTGAGACGCAACTGCCTGTTTCCCTGGGAGAGGGGCCGAGGCTGGATCCTCTGTGCCGGGGGAGGTGCGTGCCTGTCCCTCGCCAAGAGGCAGCAGGTCCCGTGCCAGGACTCACTGTTCCCTGTACTAACCCTTGTTTCTCCAGGCAGGGCCAGCACTTCTGCGGAGGGTCCCTGGTGAAGGAGCAGTGGGTGCTGACCGCCCAGCAGTGCTTTCCCTCTTGGTGAGCCTCCCTGGGGTTTGGGCACCCACCCAGATCCACCCTCCCCTTCCCCAAGCAAGCCAGCAGGTGGGCCTTGGGGCAGCAGACCCCAAACCACACTGAGCAGAGCTCCTCTCCCAGCCGTGAGCCGCTCACGGGCTACGAGGTGTGGTTGGGCACCATGTTCCAGAACCCGCAGCCCACGGAGCCAGGCCTGCAGCGGATCCCAATAGCCAAAATGGTGTGTGGGCCCCCGGACTCCCAGTTTCTTCTGCTCAAGCTGGAGAGGTGTGTGATAAGTCTGCAGGGTATTAGGTAGGCGGGGCCTTGTGGCCTCAGGCCCTGAGTGCCCTCGTTTCTGCTAAAGATCTGTGACCCTGAACCAGCGTGTGGCCCTGATCTGCTTGCCCCCTGAGCGGTACGTGGTGCCTCCAGGGACCAAGTGTGAGATCGCAGGCTGGGGTGAGACCAAAGGTAGGAGCACAGTGCAGGGGTAGGGGCCGCTCCAGGCCCCTGGGCCTGCCCACAGGCCCTCCCTTCTTCCCATTCCCTCCACGGCAGGTACAGGGAACAACACGGTCCTCAACGTGGCTTCACTGAATGTCATCTCCAATCAGGAGTGCAACGTCAAGTACCGCGGGCGTGTGCAGGAGAGGGAGATGTGCACTAAGGGACTGTTGGCCCCCGTGGGTGCCTGTGAGGTCAGTGGCAGGGCCGCTGGCAAGCCAGGGGAGGGTATGGGCAGCTGAAAGTGTACTACTCCATCCCCAGGGGACTAGTCTCTGCCGTGGCCCAGGCCCCTCACCAGCTCTCCCACCTACCAGGGAGACTACGGAGGCCCCCTTGCCTGCTTTACCCACGACTGCTGGGTCCTGGAGGGAATGATAATTCCCAACCGAGTGTGCGCACGGCCCCGCTGGCCAGCCGTCTTCGTGCGTGTCTCTGTGTTTGTGGACTGGATTCACAAGGCCATGCGGCTGGGCTAGGCCTGGCCTCAACCCCATGTACCTTGCGGGGGACGAAGCTTCCTGTCAGACATAAAGCTGCCTTTCTTGCTCTATGCCCGTGCAGGGTGCTTCTTAGTCTCTGCTTCTAGGGAACGAAGTAGCAACTCCTTGCTATGGCCTGGGGGTGGGGGGCAGCTTGTGCCCTGCGTGCCCTGGGCTGGGTGATCTGACCCTTAGGGCTACCTCAGCCTGTGGGTGCTATGGAAGAGCAGGGCCTCACTAGTCCCAACAAAATGCTGGGAGAAGGGCGGCATAGGGCAGTTTCTAAAAAAGGGGCTGCAGCAGAGGGAGCTAGCCTGGTGGCATCCCAGTAGGCCAGGACAAGCAGTGGCTGAATTCCTCGTTGTCCCCTCCCCTCTCACACTGGAGGCAGACGAGGTCCTTCCGGCTACCGCACACAGGGCCTAAGGTCTCTGCACCCCGAGGGTGGGGCTGGGGTTAGGCATGGCTGGGCACAAAGTACCAGCAGGAACCAAGCTCCGTCCTCATTTATTGTAACCACGTAGCCCCCACTTCTTGGCTCACCATCCGTGGAGACCAGAGCCCAGGAACCCTCTAGCTGTTCTGCCAGACCCTGGGGCTCCCCGAGAGCCAAGCGTGCCATCTGCCAACTGGCTCGCGCAGAGGCGGGGCTTCAGCTGCCCAAGTGCGTGTGCAGCCAGAGCACAGCGTTCATGAAGCTGTCTGACTCCACCTCCACCTCTGAGAGTGCGTGGGTGCTTTTGGGGTACAGCAGGAGCCTGTGGGGGTTGGGCAGTCATGTGCGAGGTTGGAGGGTCCTCCCCTGCTCACCCGCCCACCAGCTGCCAGGGCTGTCCTGCTGCACTCACCGCACGGGCACGTTCCGGGCCTTGAGGGCGCGGTAATACTCTATGCCCTGCTTGAAGGGCACCCGCCGGTCCTTCTGGCCCAGCATCAGTAACAGCGGCGTCTTCACCTGGGTGCACAAAGTGTTGTGCTTAGCAGAGCTCCAGGCTCTGGATGGACTGGCGGCACACTGGGCCAGGGCGGGGGAAGGGGGCTGTGTACCTGAGGAGTGTACTTGATGGGCGACTTGTCCAGCATCTCAGCCCACATGCTGAGGTCTGGCAGGCAGTCGCTGCTGTAGGGGAAGCCAGCCTCCACTGCGCACCTGCAAGAGACCGAGCCGAGGCTGCCCCTGGAGCTCTGGGGCCCGGGTGGCTCCACGGGGTGTGGGGCAGATAGGGGGAGGGCACACGCACCAGTCCGGGACGTCGGTGGAGCCCATCATGGAGGCGATGTTGATCACAGGGTTCCGTGCCACACAGGCACTGTATGTCTCCGGATACTGACCAATCAGGTGGCAGGACAGGAAGCCACCATGGGAACCACCCATTAGGGCCACTCGGCCTCTGTCGAAGTGTTCCTCCTGGAGCACCTGCTCCACTGCAAACTGCAGGGAGGGGCAGAGCACGCTGCAGCCCGCCGCAGGCCCAGCCATGGAGCCATACCCTCAACCCCACCTCCAGCCTGTCCAGAGGCCGCAGCCCCAGCCCCTGCTACCTGGACGTCCTTCACATCTTGGTGGCCCACATTGCCAGGGAGGGAGAGGATGCTGTCCTGGCCAAAGCCCGTGGAGCCACGATAGTTCACTGGAGGCCAGGAAGGGACCAGACAGGGTGGTCAAGTGACAGTCCCAGCCCCCAGACACCGTTACACCCATCTGTGAAGCGGGCCTTGGGGCCAGCCGCACACAGACGGTCAGTGAGAAGGGGCCACGAGGTCTGAGGCTGCTTCCCAGTGTCCACAGCACCCTTTCCACAGGAGTCCCATGTGGGGCCCTCTTACCGCCACGCCATGGAGCCAGCAGCTGGACCAGGCAGGTCCTGACCATGGTTAGAGAGGCCTGGAGACCAGGGCGGCCCCCAGCATGCTTGTACAAACCAGGCCCGCCAGAGCCACGGGGGCCTGCTCACTCACCTAGCAGCACGGCAAAGCCCATCTTGCAGAGCATGGCTGGGAACAGCATCCAGGCAGAAACAAAGGATGAGTGGGGCCCCCCTGCAGACAGGCAGCGGAGGGTGAAGAGGCAGCCGGGGGGAGCGGGGATGGTGGGGGAGGGCAGGGGCCCGTCGGCCAGATGCCTACCGTGGGGCATGACCACCATGGGCACCCGGGTCTTATCTGGAGGATCACTGGGCTGCAGGAGGATCGCTTCAAAGTCGAGGCCAGCTGCAGGAGGACGGCAGTCAGCAGAGCCGGGCTTCTGCCCAGGGCCCGCCCGGGCCAAGACCTCGGCTGCGGCTGCAGGGCCGGGGCCGGCCTCCAGAACGGAGGCCTGGCTGAGGGCGCCCACACAGCGACACGCGGCCCCAGCACGCTCCCGCCCCCACCCTCGCCAGGGAATCCCGCTCTGTGAGGACAGCATTCTGGGTGAGGCGCGGTCATGGGCCGCGTGTGGGGCCTGCCTTCTCTGGGCCTTGGTGCGCCACCGCAGAGGACTTGGCCTGGGGATTCCCAGCTGCGACGCCCAGAGCAGGCAGCCAGATGCCTGGACACTACACTCGCCATGAGCACCCAAAAGGGGAAGAAGGAAACCTCTCGGGGTGACCCCGAGAAACCCCGCAGTGCGAGGCAGGAGCAGGACGGGGACCACAGTGCTCTGTGCCGGGAACCTGGAGAAGGCATCCCATGCCCTGGCCCAGCTCACCGTACTGCGCGTTCTCTTGCTCTGGGGGTGGCTGTAGCACCCGGATGCCCCAGGAGATGTCGGGGATAGACTCAGCCTCCTCCAGGGACACCCAGACCACCGACTGCTCCTTCCCTGCAGGAGGCAGGAACCCAACTTTCTGCCGAGGGGAGAGAGGGTGTCGTGGGGCCTGGCTGCCTCCCTGCCCTTCTACCCCCACCAGAGTGGGGAGGGGGCAGCGTTCACAATGCTGGGCCTCCTGCCCCTCTGGGGGGATGGCCCGGTGGACTCCTGCCGTGTGCTGTTGTACACAGAGGTACTTGAGCACGCCCCTCCCTGCTCAGCGTCCAGGCGCTACTCTCTCCTTGTGCTCTTAGGTCAGAGGACTGGGCACTTCCCCAGACACCCTGTTCTGTACCAAGCAGACCCTGGCCCGGCAGTTCCCTCCTATGGGTGCCAGACCCCCACGGACCATGCTGAGCTGGGCCCACCTTCAGCCTCTCCCATGCGGACCAGCCGTATTGGGACTCCGGGGCCAGTTCCCTGCCCTGGGGGCTCTGCCTGCACAGAACACCCGCCCCTGGCCTGGCAACCCCCAACACTCACCAGGCTTGGGGGCAAGCTGGGCGTGGAGAACTGTGCCACCATGAGGTCCCGGTCAATTGTGAGCAGCTTCCAGCTTCCACCTGAGCCCCCTGGAGAAGGCAGACGCCACTAAGCACCTGGCAGGGGTCACCACCTTTCCCACCAGCTCCCTGCAGGGCCCGAGTCCCAGGCTGGCAGCGCCCTGAGAAGCAACGGCATGTTCACAAAGGGACTGTCACAAACGCCCAAGTGCACACGGCCCTGGGTGAGCTTCCCGCTCAGACCGTTGTTAATCCAGCCAACGCTGGCTGTGCCTGGGGACAGCTAGACCTGGGGACGTGCCAGACCGCCATGCCACGGCCATCACCACTGGATGGCCACAGCCTGCAGCGGTGGCAGTAAGGCCCAGGGGACGGGGGTGGGGGTGGGGTGAGCAGTCCTGATTCTGAGCAGTGGGGTCCGGGGAGATTCCTAAGCAAGACCTCTATGGTGAGATGCAGCTCAGGAACGGTACTTTGGGAGCTTTGAGGAGGAGTGTGTAGAGTCAGGGCAGGAGAAGGACTCAAAAGGACATTTTGGGGGCAGAACCACCAGGCCTGGGTAAGAGGAAGAAGGAGCCAACGTAGGGCTTCTCCTGGGCCCCGGTGGCAGAGCTGCCTGTGCCTAAGGCTCAGGGAGGGGTGGGGTGACTGGCAGACCCTGGCAGGAGGGAGCTTTGTAGGTTAGGCAGCGGGGCGGGGGCCATGCGAGGCTGCGCCAGGACAAATGGAGCAGAGGGGGGCCGGGGAGGCAGGCTGCTGGCTGGGCAGGGGCGGGGTCCCCGCGACACTGCCCACAAGGCCGCAGGACAGTCAGCGGTGCAGCGGCCGAGGGTCCCGCTGCGGCCCAGCAAGCTCGAGCCGCAGGCCCACCCCAGCCTGGCCAGCTCGCTCAGTGGCCTCACTCACCCGCCGTCAGCGCAGCCACGCTGCCCGCCTGGGTGTCCACAGCAAACAGGTCCTGACGCAGAAAGGAGGCGGTGGGTGGCAGCGTAGTTGCAAGCCCTGTGGGTCCCACCCCCACCTCCCCTCTCTCCTCTCAGGGACCCCTGCGCCAGACCACAGCTGTGGGCACCTAGGATGATGGCTACTCAGTACAGCAGGGGGTGGCCTGAGCACCTGGGTTCAAATCCTAGCCCCGCCGCAACTTGCCAAGTGTTCCTGGGCAAGGGAAGGAAAGCCTTTGAGCCCCTTTGAGCCAGAATGAGGACAACATGGTATCACACCAAAAAGGAGCCTGGCACACTGTGGGTGTCCCCACCCAATCCCTGGGAGAAGGCCTCCACCCCATCTCAGTAATTAGGGGTCCACCCCATACCAGTCCCCTTGTCCTGAGCTAGAAGTGCCTCAGGGAGGGATTACAGCTATACCACGGGGAAAAAAGGCCAAGGAATCTGTCGTGGATGCTACAGGATACCATGACCAAGGATGGCATCTGAGACCACCAGGGCAGCCAGACCCCCTCAAGGAAAAGTGAATCCAGGACAGTAGCAGGCAGGGCCTTAAAGGGCCGGTGAGACCTTGTGGCTGGGTGTTTCACCCACAGGTGTGTATATGCTACACCTTAGGCCCGGGACGCCAGGGGTTGGTCACGGGCTGCCTCTCAACATAGTCACGGCTCCCTCACCTGCCGGCTGCGCTGAGTGGAGTCGAAAACCACTCTCTGGCTGTCAGCCGACCAGCATCCCAGAGGCAGAAGGCTGCAGTAGATCCCAGAAAAGTTCTCTGCAAAGACAGGAAGGCTGGGAGCTGCGTCCGGGCATGGAGGTGTGGGGAGCGAGACACTGCCGGGACACAGGGGCGCACACCCTAGGCAATGCGGAGCTGCCTGAAGCGAGGGCTGAGCAGCAGGCGCCCCTGAAGGCCCTGGAGAGGCAGAGCGCAGGGGCTTCTGGGAGAGCCCGTGGGTGCTCAGAGGAAGCGCTCTGGCTTTCCTGCGAGATGCTCTTTCTGGCACCAGGTGAACTTGTGTCTGCCTGCCTGTTACAGTGCCTCACACAGGGCCTGGCCCAGGGGGCTGAATAAAGCCTGCTCTTCTTCATCATCACTCACTCTACCTTTGCTACACCCCTGCACACAAGGCAGGGATGACCACCCGCTCCACAGATGGACAGGTGGAAGCACAGGGAGGTCAGGACACTGTTAACAAGGGGGAGAGCTGGGTCCAGGCCGCAACCCCACTGCTGCATCCCTGCAGCGCAAAGGGAGGGGAAAGTGGCCGCCCCTTGTCTGCTGGCCTCTGGGACTGCCCAGATGGCCTGAGGAAAGAGGCTCTCCCCTCTCGCGTCCTTGGGGTAGTCCAGGGTCCCAAGCAGTGTGAGCGCTGAGACTGTGCCTGGGGCCTGGCAGGAGCCACCTCCCAGCCACCCAGCTGCCTCACGGGCTGGGGCGGCACTGATGAGGGTGGGGGCCGGGGGAGGGAAAAAGCAGCACCCTCGGCCTCAGAGCCTCTCTGGCAGGACAGTCCATCCTAGTGCAGGTGCTGAGGCCCCTGAAGGAGCCGCAGCATGAGAACGAAATCGCCTAACCCCTTAGCAGTCGGCCATCCTGACCTCTGCTTGGGGCCAGCTGACTTCCAGCAGAACCCTTCCCTGGGGCGACGGCCCCGCTCCCCGTGGAGGCCGGCCCGGCAGGGAGAGAGGCAGACTTCAGAAGGAACCCAGGAAGGCCGAGCAGAGGGACAACGGGCGGCGGGAAAACAGCAGCAGGCTCCACTGACCACCCCCAGCCACATGCCTCTCACCTCCTAGCTGCCGAGGCACGATGTCCACCACCACCGAGGTGACCTTGGTGTACCAGTCGTACTGCAAGAAAACACAGTGCTCAGGCCCACCGGGGACGGGCAGTGGCCTTGGGGCATGGGATTTGGTACCGGCCCTCCTCTCGGATAGCCCTGGGTAGCCTCAGGGACGGGAGGCGGCACCAGCATGAGCCTGTCTCCTTTCTGGTGACATGGGCCAGATGTCTGGTAGGGCCCGTAACTTTCACTAGGGGCCCAGAGCTCTTGGGCGAGGACCTGTGGCTGAGACTCTGTAACAGCCCACGCTCTCTCAGCCCCTCGCAGAGACTGCCCTGTGCAACAGAGAACGGTCTCCAGGTGGTGAGTCTCAACAGGGCAGAGCTCCCCCATGCCAGCAAGCTCTCAGCCTCTGGGCCCTGCCTTGAGAGGACAGGCAGAACTCATGCCGTCCCTGTACCCAGGACAGGAGGTCCCGAGGGGCCCGTGGGGAGACAAGGTTGAACTTCAGCTCTCAGGCACCACCCCCTCCTCTTGCACACCTCCCCCCACCCACCCCCAGCTCACCAGGCACAGCTGGCTACACTGATGATGGGGGATGAGAGACGGGTACCGCAGGTAGACGATGCGACACTGGTCCGGACTCAGCCGGGGGGAAGAGACAGCCAGCGAGTCATCCGACAGGAGCTCTGGACCAGACGGAAAGGTGACCACCATGCAGGCTGGCAGGGCTAGTGCAGGTCAGCAGAGCACGGGTGGGCGCCAGCACTTACCACACTTCCCCTCGATGAGATCCACGTAGTACAGGGCTGACCTGGAACCGCCAGAAAGACACTCAGCTTCAAGGCTGGTCTGAGCTACAAGGCCCCTGGCCTTGCCCCACTTCCTCACCTGCGATTGGTGCAGAAGCGAACGCCCAGCCGGAAGGGCTCATGCCACCAGCCCACGAACACCACGCCTGTGTCTCCAGGAGCCCAGAATGCCTGTGAACAAGACCACAGGGCAGGTGCGAACAGGGAGCAGTGGCTTGGCAGGGCCCCTAGGCTCCAGGAGCATGTTGGCAGGGTCAGTGCTAACCTGTCCAGGGGACACACTCTCTGGGACTCCCTCAAGCACAGAGATGTTGCTGCTCTCGATATCCAGCACACACAGCACCGGAGCACTTTTGGAAACCATGTTTTCTCCCCAATCTTCATAAAACACATACTGATCCCCCTGAGAACACAAGATGCTCAATGCCCAGCCCGTCTTGCAAGAGCCTGCCCTGCCCCCTGAAGCCAGTGCCTCCCCAGCTCTGACAGGCGCAGCGTGGGCTTGGAGCGCGCTCAGCCCCACAGCTGCCCTGCGGGGCCTTCCCGGGCGGGCCACGGCCCTGAGCACCTTGACAGCCTCGTCTGCCTTCTTCGGCCTAGCCACCTCATCATCACCACCACTGACGTCCAAGGCTTTGGTCTGAAAGAAGGACTCAGCCTTGGGGCGCTTCTTCTCTGCCACGTACAACAAGTGTGTCTCCGAGTGTGACCAGGACAGGCAGCCAAAGCAGTCTGGGTGAGGGAGGGCCAATCAGGGGGAGCCCTGGGCCACAGCTGCCCCTTCCGTCCACCCTGCCTGCTCCCCAGCCAGCTCACCGTCCTCATACACAGGCCCGTGTTTCTCCAGCGCCGACAGGTTGAAGCTCTTGAGCTTCCGGTTCTTCTCCCAGACCTGAGGACACTGGGGCATCAGGCTGCCAGCCTCCGACAGAGCCCGATGTGCAGGCTGAGCCCCGGCAGCCCACCCCCTCCCTGGCCCAGGCAGACGCACCTCCAGAAACTGCTTCTCCTCGCCTGGGCCTGCACCTGCGGCCTTGCGCAGCACAGCCTTCATGGCTCCTGACGGGGACTCCCTGCTCAGCAGTCTGAGGAGGACACGGGGTCACAGGTCAGGATCATCTCTTGCCCAACAGCAGCCCCACACTTTGTCCCCTAGAATTTGTCCCCATCCCTTGTGGTCAGTCAGACAGCTGACCTTGCTTCTCTCCCTGATGCACAGACTCTGCTCTCCCCAGCCTCCCTGAGCCTCCCGTGGGCTCTGCTCCAGGCCAGTCTGTTGCAAACCTCCAGTGCTTATCATGCCACTAGAGACTGCATGAGCTCCCCAGGGGCAGAGACCTGGCTCGCGGCCTCCCTCCGGCACCCTGCCCACACAGGGGCCCATGGTGGGCATTCATAAAAGCCTGGCTGTGGTCTTGCCCTCAAGCTTCATCCCTCACACTTACTCCCCCCGGGTCTCCACACTGTTGCCCGCAGGCCCTGCAAACACCACTGAGTCCCCATCATGGAACACCAGGTACTGGCGGCAGAATCGGATGTTTTCCATACGTTCCAGGTCCCTCTGGGTCCACTCTGCGAGGAGAGGCATGACACTGCTCAACTGGACCAGCCCCTGCACAGGCTCCCCCTAGCCTGCACCCCAGGAAGGCCCGGCCTGCCCCCCTCAGTCTGTCTTCAGGAATTCTGGGGGCGAGTCGGACAACTCTAAGCCACAATTCAAGTCCAAGCCTCCAGAGCCTGTGCTGAGGGCGGCCTCTAGGAGAGCAGCAGGCTGTTCCCAGCACCTACCCGGAGCCACGAGGGCGTCCCGGCATATCTGAGGCAGGGTAACAGCAATGAGCCCCACAAGGCCCACACCCTGCACCCAGATCTGAATTCTGCACCCACACCCTCAGCTCATGCCCTCGCGAGCACCGTCCCGTAACGCCCAGACAGCCCCGCACTATCCACCCGTGTGCAGGGCCCTCTGCGGGCCGCACCCCTCCATCCCAACCCTCTTCAAGCCCCGTCTTCCTCCACACACACGTGTGCACTGTTAAGCAGGCCTCCTCCCCTCCGCCCGAGTGGGCCCGCCACCCGATTCCCCTTCGTACACACACCGGTGTGCACCGTCCGGTAGCGGCCCCCATACTGCGTGGTGACGTCCGGGCCCAGGCAGGCGGCGCTCAGCGAGGGCTGGCGGCTAAGGCCCCGGTATAGCGCCGCCGCCTCCTCGGACTCGCTCAGCAGCACCTGCGCGGGGGACACACCAGGGTCAGGCCCGGCCCGGGCTGCAAGGACCACGGGAACCGCGGGCCGAGCCCTCACCTGCCGCTCCATTGTCGCTGTCAGGCGCCGGGGAGAGGCGCAGTTTGGGGGCGCCCGGAAGTGAGGCTTCGCGGGGCGGAGCCCTAGAGCCGCGCTGCCAGGCTTCGGAGCTTGAGGGGCGGGACCTCCGACTGGCGGGGTGGGCGAGGGTGGAGGCTGGGAAACGTTAGCGGAGGGGCGTGGCCTCGGCGGTGAGGTGCGGGTTCCCGGGAAAGACGCGGTAGCTTCAGACCCGGGGTCGTCCTGCAGGGGAGGGCAGGGACCTCAAGGGGAGGCGCAGGTCTTTTAGGGGAGCCCCAGGCTGGTGAGAAGCGGGGCGGGGGCCAAGCCGCGGGCCTGTTCCTGAAGGGGGAGTGGGATCTCCGAGGAAGGGAGTGCACTGTGGAAACGAAATACAGGGAGGGTCTTCGCGCTGAGGCGAGGCCGGTGAGTGACCACAGGGCCCAAGTGAGAAGAGGGGAGGCCTGTGCGGCGGAAGAAGCTAAGCCCGGCCAGGTGGGCCCTAAGCAGCGAGAGGGGCGGGGCTGAGTGGGGAGGGTCCGGAGCGGAGATCGGCGCGAGGAGGGGCGCGGCCTAGAGAGGCGGGGATCGAGCGGGAGCTGGTCCCAGCAGGGGTCTCCCGCCGCTCCGGGGCTGGCTGTCGGGTCCCCCCTGGTACAATATGGGGCAACCGTCACCAGATGGTGTCAGCCCTGACCTAGGTGGGATCTACTGTCGGTCGGCGCACGGAGCGCTGGGGTGCGGGGCAAAGGGCGGGTTGCCGAGCTCTCAGGGTGTTGCCTGGGGTTATCAGCTACCAGGCCAACCCCCAGAACTATCTGGCCTTGCCGCCCTCACCCACCACGCTCAGTGGCGCCTTGCTGGGGATCCTGAGCCGGCGGGCCTCTGCCTGCCTCCCCAGGCCTCAGCCCAAGACTTTGGGTGCTGAGGGCCTGGTGGGGTCCGGCTCCACCCAGGACCAGAGATCGCTTCTTGTTGAAAGAAGAACCTGGGCGGGCAGGCTCCTGCAGCCCCGTGGCACGGGACTGAGTGGGCTGTGATGGCAACCGAGGGCAGCGGGGGCTGGACCAGCATCGATGTCCCCCTTCCCCACGCACCCTGAGACTGGCTGGGCTTCCACACCTCGGGGCCCTGACTCCCCGTGCCCTTGCCTTTGACTGAGATCCCACTTGCCTGGCCAGCAGCTTTCCTTTCCCCATCAACCACATCGGACTAGTTAAGTGAAAACACCCCTCACTTTGTGAGTATCCAGCGTGTGCAAGATGCGAAGGCCAGAACTGGGAGCAGGAAGAGCGGCCCCAGCCACCAATCTGGGTGGAAAGGTGGGAAACTAGGGTGTTCACCACAAAGCTGTTTACAAGAGGAAAGCTAGGAATGTGGTGCCCGACCTACAGGGCTTGTGCGGTTGTCCGGCTGGAAACTTACGGTGCAGCTCTCTGGAGACTGGGCATTGGGGGTGGCCATCCAGGTACCTGGGATGAACACATAGAAATGAATGGGCAGCACTGCACCTTCTAGCTTTTGTTTAAAATGAAAAAGAATAGGAAAACACAAGCAGGAAGGACAAGCATGAAGATACTAACTCGGGAGAGAAGGCCAGAGGCAAGGCGGATCCTCTTTTTGTTCATCTGTGTTTTAAAAATTATCTAGCAACTCTGGGTTACTTCAGTGAGGAGGTTACCCCACTCCTCTGGGGATGACTAAGGTCCGGCTGCCCCCGAGTTTCGAGGTTGGGTTCCACAGAGCCAAGGCAGACAGGTGTAGGGCTTGTTGGCAGCACCAGGGGGCAGCAGCTGCTCGCCTGTGTCCCGGAACGGGCTCCAGGGCCCATTCAGGGCCGCGGGCCGCACCCGCGCGGGCCGAGGAGGCAGCAGCGCTCAACAGTCGGCGCGGCGGACGGATGCTCCCTCTGAGGCCAGGCTTGGGACCAGCCCTGGGGCGCCTGTGTGCAGGGCCCATTGTCTTTGGACAGCTTGGCGTGCACCCCACAGTCGGAAGCTTTTCCTTTTCACTCTTTTCCCTTTTCATCAACTGTCGACAGATGAAATTGTCCCAAGTTTGGGGATTTGTCCCTCTGGCTAAGCCTTCCTATTTCAGAAACCATCCCAGAAACAGGCTGTAAGTTGTTTATATCAAGTCCTTTTATTCTGATACCACAGAATTACCTTGTTACAATACAGGGGGAGGGACACTGAAGTACCACGAGTTCTCACAGAGCACAGGAGGACGGCATACATTTCACAAGGTCATGTGGAGGACTCGGGTCATTGCACTTACAACTGTAAACTTGTTTGTTTGACTTTGTACAGCACTCTTCCCCCCTCAAATAAAGAAGGAGAGAAGGAAAGAAAGGGAGGGAGGGGAGGAGGGAGGGGAAAGCGAAAACAAGACATGGAAGCCAGCAGAGGAGAGGTGCTGGGCAGCCCCCCCCCGAGGGCACTGCCCCCAGAAAGGGGGGCTGATTCAATCCCAGAGGCTGAATGAGACGGACACGCACACAGACCCACTCGCACACTTGTTCACATGCACACACACAACATGTCACGACTTCCATGGCTCTCCAGGCCATGGCAGCAGGGCTGCAGGTACCCAGGGAGACAGAGGTGACATCTCTGAGGAGTTTCAGTTGATCAGCCCTGTCACTCTGACCCTGTCGGAGTCCACGATGACAAGTATTTACAACATGGGGGGAGGAGGGCACAAGGCGGGCAGGGGCCCACGGCCCGGCCCACACAGGGCCTGCCGGGCAGACCCCCTGCAGGCTCCTGAGGACGGGCCACCGTTGCTGCCCCTGCTGCGGCTCAGCATGGGCCGAGACCACACTCCTCCCACGGACCGAGCAGATGCTGGGGACGGGGTGGTGGCTGTGAAGAGGCTGTATTGGGCCTGGGGGTGGGCACAGAGGCAATGCCCTTGCTTATGACACTGGAGGGGGAGGTATGGAGAAGGCCTGACCTGCATCCCAGAGCCCCCGTGCCTATTTGGAGATGTGCCCAATGCTCCCCATTGCCCAGGGTGCTGAGTGCTGGTCCCTTAGCCTCCGGCTTCAGTGCCCCCGAGCCACAGCTGCATCCACACAAGGGCCGGGACACCCTCGGCCCAGAGGCCTGCTCCCACCACCTTCACCAGGAGTGTTGGGTGCAGATGTACCCTTGGGGTATGCTGGGAGGTGGGGAGTGACATGTCAGAAATTTCAAACTCAGAGGGCTTGGCCAGAGAGGAAATTTGTTGAGAATTAGTATTTTAGAGCCTGGGTCTGGGTCTGACGGAGGCTGACCTACTGTCACCTCCCTGTCTTCCCTGCTCCTTGTCCCATCCCCTGGCTTTTAGTGGCAAGGACTACTGCCTTGGGCCCCCATGCATCCGGCCACTGGACGCCTCCCCACGCAGACCTGGCCCTGGGTGGTCAGGGGTGGTGGATGGTGGCCTCCCCGAGCCCTTGCTCAGATAGCCTCCCATAGCCCAGGCCCAATCTCAGGCAGTGCAGGTGTCCCGTGGGATGGGGGAGGCCCAAATCCTGGAGGAGCAGGGCCTCAGGTTGATAGCTTCCTGTCTCACCCACAGCTGCCGGTGGTGTGCCTGGACTCCTCTCCTGGGGGTGGGGTGGACCTTAGAGAAAAGCAAGAGAATGCGGCCCCTGGGAAACGCGGTGCGAGCCAGAGCTCTGCGGAGGAAGGCTGGGCCCTGGGCCAGGCAGCACTGCTGGCCGCACCCCTGGCTCAGCCACGGACAAGCTGCTCGGCAGCGGGACACGGGGGCTGCAGAGATGAGGACAGGCAGGGGGTTCAATCTCGGGGACAGAGGCAGGGAGAGCCACAACAGGACTTTCTCTAACTTTTGCTATTGAGAAGCCTCCCAAGAAACTTAGCTTGAAGCCACCGCCTATGTGAACACCTGCCCTGATGCAAGATGATGTTTTCAGCTGTCCTCACCACAAGTGCCAGGTGTCTAGTTTTTCCTGAGCACCCTTTGACCCCCTAGGGCCACCTCTTGGATCACAGACTTCTGAGCCTCCCAGCCACAGAGGAGAGGCGTGGAGTGGGTGTGGTCAGGAGCTGCGGGCCCCAGGACACAGCCAGGCCCTGCCCTCGGCCTGCTGTCTGTGGGCTGCTGTGTCAGGCTGGCCCGCTGCCTCTGGCTCAAGGCTAGGGTAAAAGGGGGAGCGATTCACAGATGAAACCTTCAGGATGTCACAGCAAACCTCCTGAACGCTCACACACACACATCCTGTGCAGGCCTCACCGGCACGTCCAACTCCAGAGACTCCTGCTCACCTGCCATCTTGGGCAGAGAAACCTGCAGGGCGTGTGGGGCCTTGCACCGCCTGCCGCAGCCTGGCATGCTCAGGCGACAATCCCGACAGGTCCTCGCTAGCTCGTGCAGAAGTCAGTTGGAAGCGCTCCTGAAGGGGAGGTTCTGAGGCAAAAAGAACTCCAAGCAAGAGGGTCGAGCATTTAAAATGGATGAAGTCGTGCAAAGAGGCTGCGAGCTGTGCATGCTCCACTGCAGGACAGGCGGCGACTCGCCTGGCATCGGTGAGTCCGGCCGCAGGTCAAACATGCCACAGACTGAGAATTTCACACACACGGTGGGAGCAAGGTGGGCTGGGGTCGGGGGGTTGATATGAGAGTATCTATCCAGTTTCTCAATTGCATGTTTGCAATGAACTCCTTATACATAACATGGAATTTATTAAATATTAACAGTTGTCTTTGAGGGTTTATATTTCATTGCATAGAACGTTAAGAGATGAGACTTGTGGCTGTGCCCAAGGTCAAAGGAAGTCCCACAGGGAAGGGCCTTGGGGAGGAATGCCGCCCAGTCCACCATGTGGATGGACGGCGCCACATTCCCCAACACAGACAGGGCTCCGGGTCCTTCCCTTGGCTGGCAGGAGCCCTGGCCCCTCTGCTCTGGGCGCTCCCCCGGCTGATGGCTTAAGAAGGACTGGAATTGCACAGTAAACAGGCAGGCTGAGGGGCCACCCCAGACCGCGCCGCCCTGGGCTTGTGCTCTTGGTGCCTGCTGCCCACTATTGCTTCTAAGTCAACATTCTTCCTGTGCCGAGCAGGGGCAGAGCAGAGAGGACACCAAACCATCAGTCACAAGGGGGTGGTGGCGGGGAGGAGTCAGGGAGGTGAGCGAAGAGAGAAGAGACAAAGGGGAGAAGGAGAAACAAAAGAAAGATGTTTATGAGGTATACACGTAAATCAAACGGAAATGATTAAGGCTGTTCTCAAAATGAAAAGAAATCCCCAGGTGTACGACGGAGGGGCTGGCCGGTCCGGACGATGGCGGTGCTGCTGGGATGCGCAGGGAGGCTCGGGGGATGGCTTTGAGGGGGTGGCCGGCATGCTAGCGCCCTGCCACCCATGGGCTGGGAGAAGCCTCAGCCGCGCCCACGCTGCTTTTCGGTGCTATGGCCTCTTGTTTTAGCAATGAGACAGTGTTAGGTCCTAATGGTTGTAAAGTTCTCCCAACCCCGCGCTAGCCACCTGGAAGTCTGCTCCCATGTCACCCAGAGGACAGGGCGCGGGGCAGAGCCTGTGGCCACAGAGGGATCCGGGCCAGCTGGAATGTGAAGAAAACGGAGCCCGGGGCCCCCAGCCCTCAGTCATAGCCCCTCTCCAAGGCTGTGGAAAAACTTCTGGCATCATGGAGGGAGGACAGTGTCCATCCAAAACAGGCAGCGGGTGCCCAAACTCTGTGTATAACGCATCGGAAGGCTGGCCGGCCGGGCCGCAGAAGGCGGCTGTGGGGAGAGCAGCGAGACAGTGCAGCGGCAGCGTTTCCAAAGAGAGCGCCTCCCTCCCAGCCACGGCTATGCCTTGCAGGTGGCACCCTGAGGAGAACAGGGTCTCTGGAAAGACAAGCAAAGGTCCCCTGGGCCAGTGGTCCCACTTGTCCAGCAGATGCATCACCCAGGCAGCTGCTGTTAGCAAACGTCCCGCCTCAACTGAGGCCGCCCGCCACGTCCCACCTGGTGAGTCTGTGGGCCAAGGTTCGCCAGCTTGTAGATGCTTGGAGGAGAAAAGGGAGGAGGTGGGAGGGGAGGGGAGGGAGGGAGGGAGGCAGGCAGGAAGGAAGAAGGGTTTTGTCAGGAGCTGTGGACAGCTGCTCCCCACCCCCACTCCTGTCAGCTGCCTGCCATGTGCTGACGCTGCCCCGGCCCCCGCCCCAGGATCCCATTCACTGAGGCTTGTGGAGATGGGTGCTTGGCAGCTTTGAGGTCCCAAAGAGAAGGACAGGAAGAAGAATCAGGTGGGCCAGGATGGGACATTCTTTAACATAACACAAACTGATTTATGTCCTGCTTAAGAGTGAGGGAGATGGGGTGTGATTTACAATGGAAAGCCTCTCCCAAGCCACTTGTGAAATTGCTGTGAAGGACACCAGGACACGGACGCTCCCAGAAACGCTGCGAGCTTGGCCGACCATGAGGCAGGCAGCAGAGCCGGAGGGAGATTCCTTTAGCTGCAAAGTGAGCGGTCTCAGAAATTTCCTTTTTCACCTAATTTTTATTTTTTAACCTAGTTATTCTTTGTCTCACTCAATGAACTGTCAGCTTCGGAGGGCAGGGACTTGGTTTTGTTCCCTGCTGTATGGCCAGCGCCCGGCCCCTCCCCAGGGCTTGACCCACTGTTTATGGAATAAATGGGTAAGAGGGTGGAAGACTGGACGCGTCAGTCCCCCACTGTTCCTCCAGAGACAGCAGCCCCTGCGACACACCCCCAGCTCCATCCCGCCAGCAGGCCTGGCCACAGGGCTCCGCTCTGACTGGCTTGCTGATCTCCTGGCCCTGCCGCACACCCTGCCCACCAGGAGAAGCACCCACACCTCCGCCCTCTTAGCCTGAAAGGTGGCAAAGGAGGGAGGAGGAGGGCCTCTGGGCTACGGAGCGGAGCGTCAGGCAGGGGGCCCCGGCGGGGCTCAGACCGTGCACACAGCCGGGACATCCTGATGGCAGGCTCCGCCAGCCCCACAGAGGCAGGGCCAGGGCCAGAGAAGGCTTCAGGAAGGGGCCGCACACCCAGCCTTGGCCCCTGAAGCCCAGGCAGGGCCAGGGCTCCCGGCCTGCTGTCCTTCCACTCTCTCCCTGGCTGACCTGGTCTGGGGCTGAGCCTACCTGTCCCGGTCACCTTCCTCTCCTCTCTGTCCTTTTCCTGTCTGCCTCTCCACTCATTCTGTTCTTCCTCCTTGTGGGTCACAAGCTCAGCCTGTGAAGCCAACAGCGTCTTGACCTCCTGCCCGGTGGTCTCCATCACAGCTGAGGGACGCCCAGCAGGCCCCTGCTGGTCTGCACTTGTGGGAACTGGGTGGTCCTTCACCCCTTCCTCTGCCCCACCCCACCCTGGTCCTGACACTCACTGTTATACGCAGAGTCCACGGCTGCGCCCAGGCCTCTGACTCCAGAGATTTTTCCACAGCAACGATATCATCTCCCTTCATCTCTTCAAGAGCCTGCAGAACGCACACCGAGGTGGGTTGGGAGGAGCTGCATCCCAGCCCCTCCCCAGCCCAATGCCAGCTCCTGGCGGTGAGCGCCCTCCGTGGGACCAGGGCTGCGGGAGGAGGACAAGAGGGTAGGGGCTCTGGCTTCCCTTTGCTGGGGACCTCGACTGGGGTGGCCCCTGGTGGGGTCTCTGTGCACAGGACCCCTCCGTTTCCTCTTGCTCCTCCCACATACAGAGGAGAGGATGCGGCTGCTCGGGCCACATCACCTGCCGCTGGAGCCCGGACGCCTCCCAGAGGGCCCCTCAGGACGAAGAGCGCCCACGGAGCCCCTCAGGCCTTTCCTGGGGCAGGCAGGGGACAGGTTGCTCATACTCACCCTTCGGGGCATGGTCACCAGAATGAGGAGAATTTTTTGCCAAAAGCAGAGACGGCTATGACACAGAAAAAGGAAGTGGCATCAGGACATTGAACCAGACACCCTCTGCGTCAGGGTCATTTGGCACAGGGAAGCCCAGCCCCCCCGAGAACCAACCACCAGGCTGGCCTGTGCCGGAGCGGCTGAGCCTGGAGTCGCGCCCCAGACCCAGTCTCTGCCACAGCGGGGCCCTGGAGAGCCGCCCATCGGGGAACCTGGCCGTAGGCAGGGCTCACCTTCTGTCAGTTTGCCAGCCTGTTCTGCTGCCCCTCCAGGGAGGATCTTGGAGAACATACTCTCCCCTTCGGCACCTGGCTGGCCGGCAGGAGCCCCTGGAGTCCCTCCAGGCCTGGCTCCAGCCTTCGTGCCTGCGGGGAAAGAAACCATCCTCGTGAGCCGAGCATGGCCTGGCTTCTCGGGCTCTGAGTGGGAGAGCAGCAATGAGGGTATCTGAACAGAGGCACCGGGTGAGGAGCAGGGCAGGAGCGGAACAGAGTAATAAAGAGAGGAAGAGAAGAGCAGAATGGGAAAGAAAAGGAGTGGGGAGAAACAGGAAAAGGAACCTGAAGGAGGTAAAAAGGAGGAAGGGAGAGAAAGGCAGAGGAGAAGGAAGGAGAGGGCGTGAAACCCGGTCCCAGTCCTGTGCTCACCAGGCCTGTCCAGCTGCCCTGCCGAGAGCTGCCTGGGCCCTAAGGCCCCAGGGCTGCTGCCCCCACTGGGCATTCTCGTGCCCGCTTGCGCTGCTGGGGGGCCTACAGCCCCCTGGGCACCTTCCTAGGGAGCAGCAAGGGCGTGCAGGGCACCCTTTGCGGAGAGAGCAGCCCAGGACCAGGCTCTCTGGGTCATAGTTGTGGGCACCAAAGGGTAGGCTCACCTGCAGGTCCAGGTCCTGTGGGTGGCTGAGCCTGAGGCCTCCCCTGCTGGGGCGCTTTGGCTGCCCCTTTAGAGCCATTGGTCTGCTCTGCCCGAGGCTGCAATACAGAACCTGTAGCTGAGATACCGCCCGTCAACTCTGCCCGTAACCAGCCCAGAGCCAAGGGGGCGGCCCAGCTGCAGTCGCAGCCGCAGCACCCTCCCTTGGTAGGACCCATGCCCGGGAGCCCCACTTACCAGCCCTGCTGGCTGCGGGCCTGTGGCTGTCGTGGGGCCTGGCTGAGGCTTCCCTGCTGGCTGGCTGGCAGCGGGGACCGGGCCCCGGGCAGTGGGCTGGCCCTGCTGCTGCAGCCGAGCCTGTGACGGGGTCTGCTGCGGGGGCTGTAGACCGTGACCCTGCTGCTGCTGCTGCTGCTGCTGCTGCTGCTGCTGCTGTGTCTGTGGCTGGCGCGATGCCGTTGCTGAGGGTGTCTGCCTGGAGGGTGGCGGCTGCGACTGCTGTGGCCCCAGAGGTGCCTGCCGACCCTGCGGCTGCGGCTGCGGCTGGGGTTCTGGCTTTGGCTGCAGTGCAGCGGGCCCTGAGTGGGCCTGCCGGGAGCCCTTCTTGCTGTCAGAGGCATGGTGGTAGGCTGGCGGAGCACGGGGTGGCTGTGAGTGTTCAGCCGCACTGGGGTACCCAGGCTGACCCTTCTTCTGCATGGCCGGGGCGGGGCTGGGCTGAGGGTGAGGCCGGGCCTCGTGGCGACCCAGGTCCCGAACATGTGGTTTGGCAGCGCGCCGGCCGGGCTCCTCGCCAACGTGGCGGCCGGAGTGCCGGCCGTGGTCACTGTGGTGTCGGTGTTCCTTGGCTGAGGTGTGGCGGGCCGGGCCACCTTCCTCGTGTGGCCACAGGCCCTCTTCAGGGGGCTCATCATAGTCATGGTAGCTGTGCCGGGCAGGGCCTCGCTTCTGGGAGGAGGAGGAGACCGCGTGGCCCCCGTGGTGCCTGAACCGATCAGAGCGGGCGTCCCGGGGCTTATCAAACCAGTCTGTCTCCTCCTGGCCCAGGTGATAGGCTTCAGAGACCAAAAACAGAACACCATCAACCCCCGGGTGGGCCGCAGGGGGAGGCCCAGCTGAAGCCATGCAAGGAAACCAAAGGGGCACCACAGCCACAGGCGAAACTCCAGGCCCCCACCCACCCTCCCGTGAACAGGGCCAGGGTACGGGTGGAGAAGGCAGAGCCCTTGGCACGCAGCGCCAGGCCAGGACGCGCTGGGACATCCCGGGGCACAGGGCCCCCTGGGCAGGACGGCCCCCAGGTGCGGCGCATCTGCAGAAATCACCCCCAGCTGCCATTACCTTCACTGTCAGAAACCACGCAGTGGGAATCATCCAGGATGTAGCCTTCCTCTCGCTTATATGCATGGGCCCGCGGTCCGTTCTTGACATGTTCCTGGACGTCAGGCATGGAGTGGCTGGAGCAGAACTGTGGGCAGGTGTCTCCAGGAGGGAGGGCACCCCCAGGTGGGCGGGGCCGTCCCAAGGGGCTGACGGGGCTCTCCTCTTCAGAGGCCTGGCTTCGCATGGGGGGCCGGGCCCGACCGTGGGCCATGCTCAGGGAGGAGGGCTTGGGGCCTGTTTTTTGAAGTCGCTCCACAGCCTCCCGTTCCCGCTCGTACCCCTTGCCCCGGCCACTGAAGTCGTGGCTGGACAGCTTCTCCCCACTGTATGCACTTGCCACCCGGGGCCGGCCGCTCCCGCTGTACATGCGGTCATCCTCCTCCATGGGGTCCCTGCTGGACACCCCATAGTACCTCTGCTGCTCATACACGTTCTTCTTAAGCCCATAGGTGATCTCTTCCTGGAACTTCCTGCCCCGTGAGGCCAGGCCGCTGCTGACTGCAGGGGAGGGGTAGGAGGCCAGGTCTGACTCCACATCCTTGGCTTCTTCTATAGGGGAGAACTTGGAGATCTTTTGCTCCATGCCCTGCTTCCGGTGCTTGCTGCGCTTTGAGGAGATGGCAGCCGGGGCCAGGCTCTTGGAGGGATGCTTGGGCCCCATGGGGCCTGAACCGTACTTCTCTGCTCGAGCCCCGTGGCGGTAGTCACTCTCACTGTAGTAGTGGGTGCTGGCAGGCCGGCCGTCAGCCTCCATGCTCCGGTGATGGCTGCTCTTCCCACGGGGGTCGTAAGAGTCTTCCTCGGATTCTTCCTCCCCTCGGGCATAGCAGCAGGGCAGTGTGGGCCCCTCAAGGACACCTGGCTCTCCCGCTTCTTTTCCTGGACGCCCACTGCTGCTTGGCCCCAGGGGCTCCAGGCGCTGGCTATCAGGGACAGTGGAGGTGCTGTCCTTGGTCAGCTCACTGATGTCGTCGATCATCACATAGTTCCGAGGGACGTTCTGCTCCAAGCTGGTGTAGTGTGAGTCAGAGGGGTAGGTGGGGGCTGGGCTCAGGCTCACGCTGCTACGGTCAGCAGCCCGGGGCAACTCAGGGGCCTTGCTTTGCTCGTAGCCGCTGCTTACCACCGGGCCACTGTAGCTGGTTTCTGATGGGGCCGAAGACATGGCCACGACGGGGCTGGCGATCACTTCATAGTTGGTGGGCACCTTCTGCTCCAAGTCGGCTAGTGATGTCTGGCGTGGCTTCTGGTTGGGGGCGCGGCTGTCAGCCGGGGCCTGGTAAAGGGCGCTCTGGGTGGCTGGCATGGGTGTTTGGGCTGCGTGATGGCCTGAGGGACGGAAAGCCTGCTGGGTCGGCAAGCCAGGCTCAGCAGGGTAACTGGTGCCAGGGGCAAAGGTAGGCGCTGGGTACGTGCTGGGACCAGGGTACACAGGTGCTTGGTGGGCTGGGAATCCATTCGGACTTGGCCCACCGCCGCTGGCAGCGTACTGTGGGGCTGGAGGGGGGAACCGCGGCTGCTGGAAGGCAGTGGGGCCGGATGGGGTGGCGGGAACGGCGGCAGTGACAGCGAAGTCTGCATACTGGCCGGCGGGAGTGGCACAGCCCTGGAGCCGCAGCTGGTTGAGCTCACTGTCCGACAGGTAGTCACGATGCTCACCAAGACCACGCAAGAGCGGATAGTCACGGCCACCCCGGTCCTTGGCCAAAGACTCTTTCCGCTGAGTGATACCCAGCTCCAGGTACTTGAGCTTGGCGTCGATCTCCTTCTCCTCCTCGTCCAGCTCTGCCTGCTTCTTGCGCAGCTTGGTGGACTCATGCTCCACCAGCCGCAGGTCCCGGTCCAGCTCCCGGAGCAGACTGGCCTTGGTGGCAGGGACAGCGGTGGGCCCCGCCAGCCCACGCTGCAGTAGGCTGGCCGCGTACAGCTGTTGGGGGGCCTGGCCAGCCAGGGGCAGATGAGCCTCCTCTGGAGGAGGGCTGGGCAGTGTCCGCTTCACCTTGCGGACCAGGCCGTTGGGTGGCAGCGCCGACACCTGAGACAGAGGGAAGGGCAGGCAGCACTGAGACCCAAGGTGTGGGTGGCTGGGAGGGACACGGGGTGGAAGAGCCCTGGCTTTGGCTGGGGCAGGGGCTGGGCTCTACACTGTGGTCGCCCTGATTCACCAGGCAGCCTCCAGGCCTGCCTGGCCCACCCACTGGCCTGAGATCACCTTACAGGCCTTCTCCTTCCCAGTGCTCTGAGCCACGGGAAGGCAGGGAAGCAGCAGATGCCCATCTGTGCTGGTCTCTAATACCGACCTGGCTCCGAGAACCCCTGCCTATGTCCGATGGGCTTGTCCCCTCCACCTCCCACTGAATGTACTGGGGTGAGGAGGGCACAGGTCTGGCTCTGGGTTTGAATCCTGGCCGTTGGCAGGGACCAAGGGCAGTGGAGGGACATGGACAGCAGTGGAGTGGGTCCTGGGCCCGCCAGGCTTCCTAGAGGATCATGGGAAGGGGCACACGCTGTATGTCAGTTGCTGCAGGCTCTGGGTCCTTTTCTGCTTCCTGCCCTGCTCCTCTCTAAAGTGATGTGAGACTCAGTCATCTACCCACCGCTTCCTCTGCTGCCCTGCCCCACCCTCGGCCAAACCCTCTGGGCTGTGCTCTCGGCCTGGCCCTCAGCTCCCTCCACAGCCCTGCTGGCCCACCATTCTCTGGGGCTGCCAGCGCCCCGCTAGGTCCTCTCCAGCCCCATCTCCTGCTGCGTGGCTCCCTGGTCAGGGCTCCCCAACACTGCCCTTCATGAGGCCCTCCTCACTGGCCCTGAGGCGCCACATGACCTGAAAGTCCACATTGCTGGAAGGTTTGTCCTGGGTCCTCCCTTCATCTCTAGCTCATAGCCTTCCCAGAAAGCCCCAGGCTTTTGGACTTTATGGACCACTCAAATCCCCAAAATACACTGGGGACTGACACCAGGCTTCTTACGCTTTAGCTTTCCAAGAAACTACGTATAAACCTCCCCTCTGCTCTCACTGCATATCACAAACTCGTGTGCCCCCACACCTCAGAACAAACGGTGGGCCTTTAATGGAATACGTTTCACTTTCCCAACGCCTCATGCTGTTGTCTGTCTTGTTATCTTGGCTGCACACCGTAAGTGCCCACTGCGGCCTGGCCCCACATGGCCACTCTGTGTCCACTCTAGCCTGCAGCCAGACCACCTGTTTCTCTGACAGGCCCTCCCTGCCAGCCTAGGCTCCTGACCCCACACCACTCACTCTTGCCTGCACGCCCCAGCGCTCCCCGCTGCCTAAGCTCATTGCCTCCACAACCCCGCCTCGAGGAGCCCACCCCCACCTGGCATTGCACCCGGAAAATGGCAAATGTGCCTCACGATGCTACAGAGGCTCCAAGGGCCTTCAAAAAAAGCCTGCCCTCCTCAGCCGGGCACTCAAAGTCCTACATGGTAGCTCTCACCTCCCCTACGGCTCCTCCACGGCAGCCCATGGCAGGCCACCTCTCAGAGTCCCAGGACGTCATTGGCAACTAAAGCCACAGACAAAGGTAAGTGCACGCTCCGGGGGCGGCAGAGAGCACGCTGCAGCCCGTCTGACGGTCCCTCAGTGCTACACCAATGTGCTTGGGCTTCACGGGGGGCAACGGAAGCCAGGCCAGGGCTAGGGAGTAGGGACAGTCGCAGGCCTGTGAGACTGATCTTCTCATCCACAGGAGAGGTTTGGAGCGGAAGGGGCTCGGACTGGAGGGCTAAGGAGCCTGGACGGGGAAGGGCAGGGGCTGGACTAGATGTGAGCCCTGAGGAGGCAGTGCTAAGGAGAGGCGGAAGTTTCTAGTTGTGTCTGGAGAGATGGCCGGCCACAGGGGCCTGGGTGTGGCCGCGTGTTTGCCTGGGATGTCCTTGCCAGGCTGCAGACTCCGCCGCACGCGCACCAAGGCAGGCTCAGTCCTCCGCTCCTTCCTCTGGGCCTCGGGAGCCGGAGGCAACTCCGCCCCCACCCCAGAAGAAGCCTTTCCCTGTGGGGCCCCCCAGGCTAGGCAGAGACCCCTGTCCCACCCTGGACCAGCCCCTGTGCCCATACCTGGCTACCCAGTCCCCCCTGGTGCTGGTAGAGGGAGAACCTCTCTTTGGCAGACTCCTCGGCGGTGGGGCTGAGGGGCTTAGGGTCAGACAAGGACCGCTGCAGGGTCTTCATGGGGCGAGGCAGCGTCTGTTGGCGGAGGGCGCTGTCAGCTGTGAAGTGCTTCTGGGGACTCACGTGAGCCTTGTTCAGCCTCTCACTAGAAGCAAAGGAGGTGTCCAGGAGCCGGTGTGGGGACAGGGGTGAGACTGGTGAGTAGAGGACCTGAGGGGACTTGGGAGGCTGGCGGCTCACGAGCTGTGAAAGGGACTCTGGGGGCAGGTGGGCCTGATATCCAATCTCCAGGGGATCCGGCTTCTTTTTTTCAAATCTGCCCAGGGGCCCTGGGGTGACGATCTGGATGCCAGGCAGGTAGGGGCTGAGGGCGGCCGGCCCCACGAGCTGCGGCCCAGCTCCTCCCTGGGCCTGCGCCTCCGGCTCCGTCTGGCAGGCCAGGCTCTCCCCGCGCCCGGTCTTCTCCGGCGCCGATATGTACCTGACGATCTCCACCTTGGGGTCAGCAGCAGCTGTGATGTGGATGGCTGGAGAGACCCTGGGCAGCTGGTCAGGCTCCGTCTGCACGGAGCAGTCACTGATGGTCTGGATGCCCACGCTGCTCGTGGCCCTCACAGCGGTGGTGGAAGTGGATGATGAGGCAGTGGCCTCATGCTTGCTGTCCGAGCCGGAGTCTGAGTGGCGGGAAAGACGGGACCGGCGGCGGCGCACGGGCTGCTCCCACTCGGCGTTGTCCTCGTCGTCTGTCTGCACGCTGCAGTCGGCACTCCGCCGCGCCCGGCGCCGCCTGGTCAGGAGGTAGCGGCCCTCCCCGTCCTCGTCGTCTGTCTGCACGCTGCTGTCTGCGATCCTCCTGACCGTGCAGGGCTCAGGCACTGACTCTGGCTCGCAGGCGTCCCGCAGGCGTGGCATCGAGTGCCGCTTTTTGAGGCCGCTGCGGCCTCCCTCCCAGTGCTCCTCGGTCTGCAGTGACATGTCTGAGGCGGAACTGGGGAGGCCACGGTGCAGCATGGGCTCCCGAGGCTGCCCTGGCCCCTCAGGCCCTGCTACGGCAATGAAGGCTGCATGGGTCAGGGGCGGCCAGTACTGGCCATTCTGAGCCAGCTCGGTGGCTGCTGGGGGAGGCCCTCGGCCAGGTGCCTCACAGGCCACAGGGAAGGGAGCCTTCTGCCTCTGCTTTTGTTCCTCTAGCTGCTGCTGCAGTTGCTGTTGCAGCTGCTGGATCTGCTCCAGCTGCAGGCGTTGCTGTGCCAGCTGCTCCCGCTGCAGGGCAAACTGGGCTTGCCGTTCCTCCTGCTGCTGCTGCAGCACGTGGTGCTTGATGGTCTGCAGCTCCTGCAGCTCCCGCTGCACCAGCAGCTGCTCCTCCTCCCGGTGCCTCTGCAGCTCCACACGCTCCCGCTCAAGCTCCTCCTGCAACCGCAGCTGCCGCAGCTTCTCCAACTCCACCCGCTCCCGCTCCAGCTGCAGCAGCTGCTCCTGCTGCTTCCGTTGCCTCTCCTCCTGCGATGCTTCCTCCTTCTCAAGCCCTGGCCGGCTGGGGGCCCCACTGCTGCCCCCAGGAACAGCATCTCCTGGTGGCTTCTGGCCAGCCAGCGGGGCTGGGGCTGGGGCTGCCATTGGCTCCTTAGCAGCAGCAGCAGGAGTGGCTGTGGAAAGAGGCTCTTCCTGAGCAGCCCCTGCTGGCAGCTCTGGCCTCGGTGGGCCCCCAGCCCCTGGTGCTTTGGCAGCAGCAGGTTTCCCCAGGTAAACAGGACCCTTGGCAGGCGGCACGCCAGAAGCGGTGGGGAATCTACCTGGTGCAGGGTATCGGTACAGCCCTGTGGGCCCAAGAGGTACCCGCGGGGCAATCATGGGCATGCGTGTTAGGTTGGTGAGCGGCACAGCTGTGACCGCACCCGACGCGTAAGGCCTGTACATGCCACCGCGCACCATGGGCCGCAGTACTGAGCCGGGCTGGGTGGTGATGGGCAGTGTCGCAGCAATTGGGGTGTTGATAGTTGAGTAGATCATGCCGTCGGCTGCACGCACGGTGGCTGTGGATGGCAGCAGCTGCCTGACTGTTGCTCCCTGGGCTGCCATGGGCCTGTACTGGGCCAGGGTCCCAGGATTCGGGTGGCCCTCCGGGAAGGTGGGATTCCCAGGGAGGCCAGGTCTGAGGGGAGCCAGCCCCTGGGGGGCGCTGAGCCCGAGCCCAGGCCCAGGCTGGGGCTGATACTGTACGAGGTCAAGGCCACCACCGCTGCTGCCATGCCGCCCTCCATACTGGTCCATGGAGTTGAGGGCCGCGCACATGCGGCTGATCTCGCGCGCTGTGGTGGCACTGTACTGGGCCAGGCTGGCCTCCTGGAAGCCAGCTGCATCGCCCCGAGGGCCATACCTGTGGTCTGAGTAGATGTTCGACACCGAGCTATAGCGTCGCATGGGAAGTGGGTGAGCCAAAAGGTCTGTGGGTTGACGCAGATCCGTGAAGGAACCATACTGCAAGCCCTGCCCCAGGGAGCGCCCGTCCGCGAAGCCCAGGCTGTAGGACTGCTTCAGCGAGCTGAGGTCCACAGCTGAGTCTCGTCCAGGGCCCTGGAAGAGCTGCCCCATCCTTTGGGCATGGTAGCTGAGGCCTGCCTCAGCCAGATTGGTGTCGGACATGGAAGAATAGAGCCTGCCAGGGAGGCCCTGGGGGTAGGGCCTCTGCTCCTCATGGGGCCCAAGCCCCACTATCCCCTGTGCCCGGTAGGTGGGGGGCTCAGGAGGTGCCCGGTAGGTGGGGGGCTCCGGAGGCTCGGGGTCCCGAGGATTGTAGAAGGGGCCGTTGCCTTGGCCATGGGTGGCGACATCTGCCACACTCTTCTCGGGTGCACTGGGGGCAGGGTGGAAGGTGCCGGTGCAGCTACTGCCAAAGGGGAACTTGTAGACCATGTCACAGCACGCCAGCTGGCTCTCAGGCCTCATGCCAGCGAGGTCCAGGGCGCCTGCCGGCTCCTCAGGGAGCAGTGTGGTCACAGTGCCTGCTGTGCCCTCCCCGACCTGCACCAACACTGCGTGTGGCTTCCGGGCACCCGGCGGAGCATGTGGCCGCAGCTCTGCAGGGGCGGCCCGGTGGGGTTCAGTGCCAGGCTCTGGCACTGGGCCTGACTTCAGGCCCACACTCTGGGCAGTGCCCATCTGAGTGATCAAGACGTCCCTTCTGGCCAGAGGCGCTACCTGGTTGGGCAGATTATATCTGGCAAACTTGGCCTCCCTGGGTCTTCCCCGTGGCCCACCTCGGTATGGGGCTGTCTGGACAGCCTGCTCTACCTGCTTGACTTGGGCCAGGCACACGGGGCTACCTGCACCCTGGCCAAAGTCCAACCGGCTCTGGAAGGGGTCTCCGTAGACCACAGGCTGCTTCTGCTGAGCCATGAGCACAGAGGACGCCACGGTGATGCTCACGGTGGTGGCGGTGCTGAGGAAGGCGTGGGTCTGCTCCTGGGCGTTGAGGTTGATAACCAAAGGCTGCACAGCCGTGGACTGCCGTCCCGGGACTGGGTCCAGGGCCAGACCGTACTTCCTCGCTTCCACGGCGAGAGAGGTCAGGTCCATGCCCTGGTCCGTCAGGATGATGGGCGTGGGCTTGATGGCTGTGCGGAGGTCCACTACGGCGCTGCCAGGGGGCCTGGGACCTGGCTCGACCCTGGACGTTCCAGGGACGGAGGAGATCCGGCACAGGGAGATGTTCTCGGCAGGGAGGGCGCCCCAGCCGTACAGCGCCAGGGACCCGTCCGCACCCACACTGGCTGCCCGCGGGAAGCCGGATGGCCCTGGAGGTTCAGAGGGCAGCTGAGACACACTCGGAGGTGTTGTCTGGCTGTAGCTGTGGGCAGTGGGCTGGGTGTCGGTGGGGGAACACACGGGGGAGGTGGAGGCACTGGCATGTACCATCCTGGTCTGGCTGGAGGCATCCGACGCCAGTGTGATGACCATAAAGGGGGCCTCCTGAGACGGCTGCTGCCATACCAGGCGGGGCGTGCTAGGTCGCTGGGGAGTTTGTGTGCCCTGCGCCACCATCGGGGTCGGGGTGGGGGCACCAGGGCTCCGTGGCATGTCCAAGGCCGGGGTCGGGCTTGGCGTCTGCGTAGAGAACTCAGCTGTGGCCCTTGGGCCCAGCTTGCCAGGGGAGAACGTGGGGCTCTCTGAGGGGGAGGATGGGGAGAGAGGCGGGCTGGAGCCTGCGAAGTGGGAGTAGCCCTGGGAGGGCTGGGGAGGGCCGCTCTTGCCATCACTCACACGCAGGGGCTTCTCTCTGGCGGCCCGCCCACTGGCAGCGGGGCCGCCGGGGGCCTGGGGCAGCTCCTCCGTCTGGGACCCATAGTTTGCAGTGGCTGGGCTCTGTCCGTAGCTGTGGGCCATGGAGGGTGGCGAAGGGCTGCGCTCGGAGCCTGCTGGGGATGTCGCGGTTACGTACCCTCGGGGCAAGCCAGCTGCACAAGGAGCCACAGCTGGGGAGGCTGGGGTCCCAGGGCCTTGGGGAAAGGATGTGCCCACCTCCTTGGAGGCAGAGCTGGGGGAGGCAGGAGAGCTGTGCAGCTTGAGGGGGTCCTGAGGCTCCTTTGCAAAATGCTGAGTAACTCTGACATCAGGAATGACTCGGCCCCCACCGCCATCTGAGGAAGTGGAGGTGGAGGTGGAAAAGGGCGCAGGGGCAGCGAGCTGGGTGGGGCTGGTACCAGGGGTAAGCGGGCCGCCGTTCTGCTTCATTGGGTCCACGTACGCACTCTCGGCATCCAGAAACTGCTTCTCCTTCCTCCTGTCCTCCGCAAAGGCCAGGTCTCGAGAGGAGGCCTGACGCATGCGGGCGATGCTCTGTGATGTCTGAAGGATCTCTTCATACACAGCTGCTCCCAGGCCGGCAGGCGTGCCCTCCGAGGCAGGAGGGGCAGCCCGGCCATAGTCGCGGTCTGGGGCCTCCTGGCATTCAAAGGAACCCTGTGCCCGGGGCCCTAAGGGCTGAGAGGGGCCCCCGTGGGGCCCCCGGCCCCCTGCTGCCTGGCCCTGCTGCCGCTGGAGCAGCTCCGCCTTCCGCATCATCTCCTCGTAGGCCTCCTCTGCACTCTTGAGGGGCCGGCTGGGGCTGGGCGCGCTGGAGCTGCCCAAGGGCGGCTCGGTCGGTGAGTAGAGGGACATGAAAGTAGGCAGGCTGTACTCACTGCCCGACTTGTAGAGCCGGGTGGGACCGCCATCCAGGGCCTCGGCCTCCGAGTCCAAGGAGGGCGAAGGCGAGTACTCCGAGCAGGAGGAGCGGTGGAGCTCCTCCATCTCGGCTGCCTGCCGCAGCTCCTCCGTGGGGGAGGCGTCCTCGATGGGCGACAGGTTGCTGGGGGGCGTCTTGGAGCGCTCGCGCCTCCGCTGGGCACGCAGTTCCTCCTTGTCGCGCCGGGTCTTGCGGACTGTGCTGCGGATGCGCTGCTGCTCCACCTCCCGCATCTTCTCCTGCTCACGCAGCAGCTCCTCCTCCTCCCGCAGCTCCTCCTCCTCAGACGAGTCCTCGATGGTGGGCAGCAGTGGCCCATGGGAGCGGTGCCTGGCCTTGCGCTGCTGCTTTGCTTCTTCTAGCCGCTGCCGGCGGCTGGGGCTGCTGTCGCTGTCTTCCTCCAGTGAGGACAGGGAGGTGGGAGAGGTGCCCGATGTGTAACTGGGTGTCGAGGCCGGCAACGTGGAGGAGTGCTCCCCGCGGGAGCGGTCCTCAGGCGAGCCTGTCAGGCTCTCCATCTCCAGCTCGGGCTCCCGGTCCAGGCCGGGGTCGGGGCCCTGGCCCAGGTCCAGCTCGTGGCCATAGCTCCCTGTGCTATTGAGCTCAATGGTCTTGAAGCGGCGGAGCCCTCCCTGCAGGGCCCCGGTATCATCGGTGGCCTCTGCCGGGCCTCCCTCCGAGAGCAGCTCCTCATAGCCCGTGGTGGCATTGTGGGGCAGGCGCCTCTTGGGCGGTGCCGCCAGCTCTTGGCTGGGCTCGGGCCTGGGCTTGGGGCCGCCCTTCTGGGTGCCATGCTTGGCCAGGCCGTGCCTGGAGGCGGCCAGGTCATCCTCATCCAGGTTGTCCTCCTCGGCACTCATCTCCAGTATCTGCCGCCGCATGAACTCCTCGTCGGTCATTTCTGCTGCCCGGGCTGGGGGCTGGGGTGGCAGAGGGGACAGGCCCCCCTCACTGCTGTCCTCCACATAGTCATGCCTCAGCTGGCTGCTAAAGTCGTCCGAGGACTCGGCCGTGTCCTGCTGCTCCCTCTGGCGCCCCCACTCCAGAGAGTCTTCCTCTTCCTCCAGGATGTCCTCCAGCTCCTCATCGGAGTCGAAGGCCTCAGGCATGATGGACAAGGAGTGGGGCCGCCGCTTTTGCTCCTCCCCACTGCTGGGGCAGGGCGGCTTGTCCCGCTCACCACGGGGGGCCGAGCCCTGGGCCTGCAGTGATGGCCGCACGCTGCCCACCTTGTGGAGCTGGGAGGGGCTGGGTGGGCGGGGCCCTGTCACCCCTGCAGTGTCCAGCTGCTCCACCTCCTGCTGCACCACCCCTGTGATCTCGCTTTGGGAGCTGGAGACGCCATCAGAAGAGTAGCCTGTGTCGCTGAGGCTCTGTGGGCTCCGGGACAGGTCCTGAGAATAAGGCTTGCCCGCCGGCTCCTGCAGCGGGGAAAGCAGATGCTGACGCCCGTGGCAGACTGCTGATGGGGAGCCCAGCCCTCCCTGTCGATCCCAGGGCCCTAGGGAAGGGATCGCCCACCTGCCGGGGAGCCAGAGCCCACCACCCTCTCCATGCATGGCTAACCCCGAACAGCCCTAGGTTCTCAAAGAGAAATTTTTACTAGATCTAATGGTGGCAACCTCCAGGACTAGTCTGTCACTCACAGGCTCCAGACCCACCATGGCCTCATCTAGGCGTCCCTGCCCTCCTCTGCAGCCCTGGGGGCCCGGCCCAGGCCTACACCCCAGCCCCCTTCCCTGACTGTCCCAGCAGAGAGCTAGGGTCCCTGCAAAGTGGATGGCACTGACCTCCGCCTCCCCACCCTTGGGGGCTTCCGGAACAGCCTTGACGACAGGGGTGGTGGGTTCAGTCCTCCGCACCCCGGCCTTTGCTTTGGGAGTCCCGTGGGGCAGGGCGGCCTCTGGAGCTGGTTTCGGCACAGGCTCGGCTTTAGCGGGGGCTCCCGCCTTCTTTTCCTGGGCACTGCTCGGGGTCCTGCTGGGCTCAGAAGCCCTGAGGGGCTTTGCTTGGGGGCTGGCCTTGGTGGGCAGGGGACTGGCCTTGGCAGGCGGAGGGCCTGATGGCTGGCCCAGCCCCTGTGGCCCTTTCTGCTTCGGAGGGGTTGTCCCAGCCGCACGGAGAGGGGCCCCTACGGGGGGCTGCTGTGAGGTGGGCAGTGGCAGGGGGGTCGGCTCTCCCAGGCTGCCCTCCAGTAGTCGCTTAGTTTGGCAGTTCAGACAGAGCCACTCGGTTTTCTGTAAGGAAATGGAAGGGGAAGGGGTTGAAATCACCAAGACACTGGAGTACTCAGAGAGTGTTTCCATGACTCTTTCTGCAGCCTTAAGGAGAAAACGATGGACAGATTTGTCGCTCTCAATGACAGACTTCTCCATTCTTTAAATGCGCCTACACAGAGCTAAAATGATGAGCCCCAAAGAAGGGCCTCTTCCTTGCCCCATGGAGACCTCTTCCCCTGGCCAGACCAGGAAGACTCTTGGGGAGGGGAGGCTACAGCGGCACAGGGGCCCGGAAGAGGCGTGAGCTGGGGCTGGTGTGGAGCCCCGAGGTGGAGAGCCCCGCAGGCTGGGAATGGCTTCACAGGGGGCGCCTGCTGGGGGCACGGCCCCGCCCCACCCCACCTCCCAGCTCTCAGCCTCAGACACCATCCCTCCCCACCCGCTTCCCAGGAGGGGCTGAGCAGGAAGGGTGCAGGCTCCTGGGGCCAGGGAGGCTCTCTGCTTGGGGGCAGGGTGGGGCTGAGCAGTCTGTTCTGCCCATAGCCCCCCACAGAAAATGCCACATCTCTGCCTGGGTCGCAGCAGAGGCCAGGCCAGGCCAGGCAGGCGGCAAGGCTTTGGTGTACACTGAGGGGCAGCCTTGTTGCTCAGGGCCTTGAGGCCATCCCCTGGAGGCTGGACCTCTTCTCTGCCTGGAGGCCCAATCCCACACCCGGGCCCTGGGCAGAGGGGTCCTGAGGTCCTCCATGAACTCACCCTGCTCCCTGTAGGGCCCAGCCCTAAGCACCACTGCTGACTCCCTTAGACCTCATCTGACGCTTTTACCCACCCCCCAATTCCAGTGAGGCAGTGGCTGCTGGCTACTTGCTGGGCCCTGGGCTTACTTGGCCTGGCAGGATCCACTCCTAAAGGTGCCCAGGGAGAGCGCTGGACAGGCCGAGACCAAGCCCTGACATGAACATAAGTGCAGAGTCTTAGCTAAGAATCCCACCCACAGGTCCCAGCATCACCTAGGGGCACGATGAAAGTGCCTCCATGCCAGAGGGAACTGTGCTGTGTCACAAAGGCCCCGGACAGGAGAGTTCTGGAAATAAGCCTCCAGCCCGTTCCCCAGCCCCAGGACCAGCATGATGAGGTTAGGATCTGGGCCCACAGCAGGGCTCGCCCAAGGCAACACTGCCCCAACTCCACCTTGGGTCCCTGCACACAGCCCTCTCAGGCTAGGCCTCTCTACGTTAGGCCATCTTCCCTGGCTCACCTCGGTGGCATGGCAAACCCCTGACCCCTATCTCTGGCCTGCAGACCCCACCCCTGAAGCAACAGTGCAAATGAAGCAAGGACACCTGGGAAGGGTGGCCTGAATAGAAGAGGCAAACGCAATGCCCAGAGCTCAGAGCCAGCCCTTGCAGTGGCCTGCTTACCTGAGCCCTCAGCAAAGCATGGCTCCTGTGGTCACATGCTCCCCAGGGCTCTGCTCCTTCCCCTGCCCCCTCATGGAGGGGGCCAGGCTGCAGGAGGGCCTGCCCAGTCAGCCCTCTGGCTCTGCTATTGTGGGCAGCAAGGAAGACAGGGACGACAGGCAGGGGAAGCATGTGAGGTAAGAGCTAAAAATAAACACCTGACGGGCTGCTCCACCCCCTTCTCCAGCCTTCTGGGGGTCGGGGAGAAGGGTGAAGGGCCCTGGGGCCAGCCGGGGTGGAGCTGTGGCGGCCTGGCTCAGGCCAGGGCCCTCTGGGGAATGAGGGTGGGGTGGGAGGTGTGCAAGCCCTCAGGCAGAATCTCTGGGCCTGGGCGCTTGAACACAGCTGCTGAGGCCCCGATTTCTTTATTCGCTCTGCTCTCATCTCTGCCCCCACCAACACAGCCCCAGCCCGCGCCTGCTCATTCCTTCCCTTGTTCACTCCTTCACTTGTACCTTCTCTCTCATAGTCTCCCTCATCCAGCCCCAGCCCTCGGGGAGCTGCTGCCGGCTTGACCCGGTGCCTGTCCCCATCGGCAAGTAGGCAGGGGATGACCTGGGACCTGGGAAAGGACAGTCGGAGGCTCTGGTGACCACTTCTGCCTTGCCTCCCTCTGCCCTCGGGGCAGGAAGATAGGAACCCCCAAGGACAACTGGCACCTAACGGAGAGGTAGGTGAGTAAACCAGGGATGGAGCTAGGTGAGCCGAGGGCGAGGGAAGGAGCGCGTTGTCTGAGAGCGCCGGCAGGGCACCGCACAGGCAGGTGAGACCTGCTGCCTTCGGGAGGCCAGCGAGGCTGCGCTGGAAGCTGGGCTTCCCCCCCCCGCATGGCCTGCCGTCAGCGGAACGACCCTGCAGGTGTGATCTCTCTACAGGAGGAGCTGGCCTATGTGTCTGTCTGGTCACAGGGACACCAGCCTGACCGACACCGCTAGCTGCCGGGCTCAACATAGCCCCAGCCCCACTCAGCCCAGGTGGCAGTGGGTGAGAACTCCAGAAAAAAGCATGCCCAGGGCCCTTGGTTCCAGGTAACTAAAAGGAAAATTTTCACAATGTCCGGAGCCCTTGCATGCCATGCAAATGAAGGAGGAGGACATCCTCAAAGTCCTGCAGCAGGAGCCCACTTAGGGGGCACTAGCCTTGACTTCCCAATGGAACAGGACATTTAGAAAAGGAAAAGTGATGGCATCCACATCACAGATCTGAAGAGAACCTGGGAGGAGTCTTTGCCGCTGTTGACAGCCCCTCTGCTGTCAGTGCCACGTGCTGCAGGAACACAGGCTGGCGAGCTGGCGAGCTGTGCTGAAGTTTGCACGCCCCCGGAGCGACGCCCACTGCCCCGCTGCACTCCGGGCACCTTAGCTCACTGCATCCCCGTGGCCTCCGGGAGCTCCCCCACCTGGGGCTTTTGGCGGTTACCGCCCCCAGGGCTGATCACCAGCCTCACTGAGGCGCCCTGTTACCCTGCCTGCCGCTGCTGTGTGTCACACTCTCCTCTGAGTGATGTGGACGTTGCTGTCCCTTACAACCAGGGGGCTCGCTCAGTGGGTCCGATGGGCAGATACTGGCCCGGGAAGTTCTGCTCATGCGCGGCACCAGCTCCCGTGAACACCCTGTGGGGGTCCTGCCTGATCTCGGCTTCTGCAGAGACCCTGAAGAGACTGCGAAGGAAGCACAGGCCGCTACCCAAAACATAGGCTGTGGCTATTTCAGGGTGAATGCGCTGCTCCGGCTCCCGAGTCCGCTGCGGCTCGGCCAGAGGTCGCGGCCGCCCTCTGGGCCTGTTCAGGGGCTTCTGCGAAGCCGGGTCTGCAGCCCCACCGCGAAGGCCGCTGAACGGGCAGGGACTACCACTGAGGCGTGGTAAGCTGCTCTTCCACAAACTCAACATAGTGGAAATAAGGTTGGCGGAAAGTAAAGTTTCAAAAAAAAAGAAGAGGAAGAAGAAGAAAAGAAAAAGAAAAAAGGATGCCTAGAGGCGAAGGGCCCACAGGCTCAGCCATCGCTGGAGCTGCAGTTCCTCTCCTGACTGTGACCCTGTGGCCCCTCCCTGTCCCCAGACATGCTTCAGCTCCTCTTTTCTGGGCCTCTGCCTCCCAGAAGAGGAGCAATCCCCGATGTCCCCGACGTGTGCCTTTGTGGCTGGGCTGTGCTCCAGGACCGAATGTGTCGTCCCCTGTGGGGTGCCCCTCACTGGCCACAGGGTCAATTCATGTCCAGTAGCCAGGGGCTGGTGGGCACCCCTTCTTTCCTGCACAGAGACTCTCTTTTAGGACACTCTGGTCCCAGCCCCCTGGCTCAAGGGCCGACAGAATGTTGGACCTCACGTAAGTATCAGAGAGATGGCATCTCGTCTGGTTCTTGAAGACACTTTAGGTGCAGTACTATCGCCCCACTGCACGCGGAGGAGACGGGGCTCCCCGAGGCAACCGCCCCCAGAGGCGGCCTGAGGCAGATGTGGAGGAGGCAGCTGCTGGCCTGTCTCCTGATGCCCCTGCCGCAGCCCCTGCCTCAGATAAGCCCAGCACAGCACCCTTGTCACAGGGCCCGGGCCCTGTATTTTGGCAATTACAATAATATAAGAAACTGGCTGTGTTACTGTAACCATTCCAATCCTACTAATTTCTTCACCAACTCTGTTTTGAACTGAAAGCCAATTAAAAATTAAGCCAGAGGGTACTATTACCCTTCAAAAAGATAGATAAAAAATTTGGAATGAACAACTCTTAATTACAAAATGACTCACTAAATAGCACTATTTTTTTTTTTTCCAGAGGAAATTTCAATGGGAAAAGGGACCTAGCTCTACTGACTTTTCCATTGTGTGCCCTGGTCTTTTGTTTAGAGAAAAGGTAAAAGATTTCAAAGCTCAGAAACATTGAAAATTCCCAGCCTGGCAGCCCAGACAGCTGGCTCCGGCCTCAGGGGGAGCCCCAGCAGGCCTGAGAAGCCTGAGGGGAGCAGGGGTGGGCTTCCCTGGCCCGTCCCCGCCACGCGCTGCCAGCAGACAGCGGTCATCCCAAGCCTGGCGGTCCAGCCTTGGTCAAGCAAGGTCTGGGAGGGACAGCCAGGGCAGACCTAAGCCTTGGACCTGGAGAAGGGCCTGCTGGCCCTGCCACCTCGCTCCCCAAGCAGGGAGCGTCCAGGGCACCCGCTGAGAAATCAGGAGCCTCTAACCAAGCGCACACACCACGCAGTCACAGAACAGCACCTACGAGTTCCAAATGCCCAGTGGCCAGTCACCAAGGTGAGATCCAAGGCAGCCCAAGGTGCGGTTAGGGCCTCAGCGGAGAAAAGCAGCAAAGCTGGTGGTGGGGGTGGGGGAGACACACCAAGCACCAGCCCCTCCCTCCGCACCAGCAGCCTTGCAAGACCCAAGGCAGGCAGAGCTGCGAGGTTTCGGTCACTGTCTGCTGAGGGGGCATAAGGGCTTGGGCTAGGGCTGAGGCCATGAGGATGGGGAGGACAGGCCGGGTTCTCGTGGCCGTGGGGAGGAAGAGCCAGCAGGGCGCGGTCCATGGAGTGGATGCCGGTGAGAGAAGGGAGGCTGCCAAGGACTCCAGGCTGCCAGCTCGTGAGGTGGATGTGTGCGTCCCTACACAGAGGGCACTGGGCGGGCGGGGGGAACTGGGGCCAGGGTGCGGAGCAACACTACCTTCAGGCCCACGGAGCCCGTCAGACCCTGCGGAGGCCAGGGTGGTCCCGGCCAAGGAGGTAGCAGTGGAGCAGGACATGGAGACAGATAGACACGGAGACAGACAGCAGGACACGGAGGGGCTGCGCCAGGGGCAATGCTGGCCATCCAGAGGCAGATGCTCCGGGGGCCAGGGAGGCAAAAACCAGGCGGCTCCTGAGAGATTCAGGTCAGGACACAGACGCTCGTCCAGAGCCAGCATGTAACCGAGATGCGTCTGTTTGGGCTGAATCAGCACATCCCCAGGCCTGCCCCAGGGCTGCTGAAAGGAGCTGTCAGGAGCATTTACACTCAGGACAGGGACAGTTTTCCCTCCTCTCTGTGCATGTCCTGCTTAACAAGGAAATGTGGGCCTGGGGCTCTTGGGAATAAGGGTCCTCTAGGCTGTGGCAGCTCAGCAGTCCAAGGGGGTCCGTAGTCCCTCAGTGCTGGGGTGCCCCACCCAACTGGCAGCGGGCCAGGGCCTGGCAGTCCCTCTGCTGGTGCTCCCTGGCCCTGGGGGGTCCCTCGGCACCCCCCGCCCCGACCCAGGTCAGCTGGGCTGGCTACCCTCCAGTGAGCCTCTGGACCTAGGGCTTGGGGAAGTGGCAGTGTGGGAACTAGAGGGTCGCATGGGCATCACATGAGGCTGTCACCTGACTTGCTTAGGGCTGCCCCTCCTTGCATGTTGGAAAGTATGAAGGCCCAGGCAGCCTTCCTCACCACAGTGGGCAGCTCCCATGGAGGCCTGGCCCAGGGCAAGTCAGAACAGCTGCTGCAGAGACCACGGCAGCACGGAGCTCTCCTCTGCTGTCCCATACTTGGCCAGCAGGGGTCTGCACTCCGCACTCCCTGCCCGCCAGCAGCCGTGCCCGGCTCAGCCCCCGGAGCCCCAAGGGCTCAGCTGTCAGTGTGCAGGAGCAGGGGCTTGGCCTGGCCATCTTCTGACATGAGAGCAAGGGACACATCCGCTTGTCAAGGTGAGCCAGTCACAGACCCCAAGGCACACCACAGAAGGGGACACAGCCAGCCCTGTCCAAGGCAGCCAGGGAGGGGCTCCCTTGGAGGTCCTGAGCCCGTAGAAGGGGAAAGGGAGGGTCAGGAGCAGGCCCCAGGGCCAGGCTGGTCCAGCTCCGCCTGGGCTCCTCTGTACCAGCTGAGCCTCCCAGGCGGGGCTCCTAATCCCTTCCAGCCAGCTCTGCACAGGACCTGCCGCCTTCCCCCGAGAGGGGCTGCAGAGACAGACCCCAACCACAGCGCTCCCTCAAACCTTCCTGCAAGCGAAAGGAGCATCTCTGAGTGTCCCCACAGGCAGTCCCCAGGGGAGCCAGGCCCACCCAGGGGAAAACCCAGGCCCGGAAGCTGTGGCTTTGACCAGCAAACACCCACACCCTAATACCAGTAGATGATCTCAGAGAGGCGGAGTGAGGCGGAGTGAGGTGGAGTGTGGACAGCGCCTGGCTGGGCGGGAGCCCGGGCCGCGGGCCGCCTGCCCCAGGGTGAGAGCGCCTTCTGCCTTCCCCGGGGCACGGGCACAGCGCTCACCCCGGTGAGGGTCACAGACTGACGGCAAGGCGGGGCCTCAGAGTCTTCCTGCCTGAGCAGAGGAGGCTGGCACTTTTCATCAGGGTCGTGCCCACGATACCTGGGGACGGGGAGGCCAGGTCAGGGCCCCGAGCCTGGCCTCCTCTGGGACCAGCCTCGGGGCACTCCTCGGCCGGTCAGAGGCCACGGGCACCTTCAGCCCATCCGCAGTGAGTTCTCTGAGTGGAAGCAGGGGCGGGGCCAGGGCAGGGGCGGGGAGCACAGCGAGGTGGTCTTCCTCTTGCAGGGGCCGCCCACGGCAGCTGCCACCCGGCCCTCTGCAGCTCTCTCTGGCTCCCATTCTCCCCGTGCCCCCCACGGCCCCAGGTCTCTTACCTCTACCAGGTGGGGTGTCGGGTTGAAGCCACATAGGTTGCACACCTGGAGCTTGCAGGTGGTGCAGGTGTTATAGTTGGCTGGGCCCTTGCTGCCCACGTTGAGCTCTGCTTGGCACAGCGGGCAGGTGGCCCTCTCCTTCGGCATGGTCTTTGGCTTGGCAGTAGCCTTGGGCGCCGCCTGGTGTTCTGCTCTGCCATGCTTTGGACTGGCTGTTCCCCCAGTTCTCGCCAGGGCTCCAGGCCCTGATGCAGGGCCTGTTCTAGCGGCAGGCTCTGCTTTGGCTCCAGGTGCTGGCCCAGGCCCGGGCCCTGAACCTGGGGGTCTGGGGCCGGCCTCCTTGCTGGCATCACTGAAGACGATCTTGGGCGTCCCCTTGCTGGGGGTGGGCTGGCCCTGGGGGTCGGCCTCAGGCTGCACAGACATGAGGGTGCTCGCCTGGGTCAGCAGCGATGCCCCAAGGCCAAAGAGCTTCCCAGTGAGGCCCTCCTGGGTCTGCTCAGCAGCACCAGGCCCAGAGGGCACTGTGGTGGCACTTTTGGCCAGGGTCTCTCCTCCAGGAGGCCTGGGCTCAGCTGTGGAAGGCTTGACCGGGTGCGGGGGCTGAGGAGACCCCCTCCCCACCTCTGGAGGGGCGGCGGCTGCAGCAGGCCCTGGCACTGAGGCGGCCCTGGCCGTCTCAGTCTGGCGGGGGCCAGGCGGTGGTCCCCCTGGGCCCCGCGCTCTCTCTTGCTCCGGCTTCCCCAGGGGCTGCTTGGCCGGGGAGTGGGCAGGAGACAGGACTGGGGAGTGCAGCTGCTGCTGGCTCTTGGAGCGAGGCGCCGAGGTCATGTCCATCCCCAGAGCCCTCTGCATCTGGCAGTTCAGACAGAGCCACTCCTGCACCTGAGGAGGAAGCAGCAGGGTCAGCAGGACTGGTGGCACCCACGGCGCCGGTCACGGCAGGCCCTGCTGCAGCCGGAGCCAGCCCCCAGCACACACACGAGCCCCAAGCCTGCTCAGGGGCTTCCGGGCAGCCAGGGGGCTGGGCTGGGAGGGCCGAGGGCACGAAACCCCTCCAGTGGCTTCCCATCACGCTTCCCATGGGGACTCTCTACCATGACCCACAAGGCTCCTGATCCTCCCCAGAGCAGAGGCAGTCACACGCTCCCCGCCCCTCCCCGTGGTCACCAGCGCAGTGCCGCCACACCCTCCCCTCCAGAGTCCCCCCACCCCCACTGACCCTATCTCAGCTCCGTGGGCATCGCCCCAGCCCACATCCCACCCACGCCACTGCCCTCCTGGCCCGACGACCCCATAGCCTCCAACCGGTCACTCTGGCCCCGCTGCTGCTCTCTTCAGGCCATTACCACAAGCAGCCAGGTGTGAGTGAGGAGGGAAGGCCAGCCCTAGCAGTGCCTGGTGCAATGGGTACTCAGTGAGAACATGCAGAAGAAATAAATAAGTGGGAAGGGTGAGAGAGGGAGGCATAGGAAACAAAAAGAAAATAGGATTCCTGTCCTGGAGGAGCACAGAGTCTAGCTGAGGAGTCAACAGACACAAAAAATCGTGAGAGCAAAATAATACAATGTCAGTAAAGTGAGATAAGCCTTTTTTGTTCCTTAAGGAGGACAAATTTTTGAAGAAAATGGGATAATTTGTGCCTCCAGAACAAACGAGACCTGTGTTGCTATTCACGTGACCGACACGTAGTTTCCCCGCGTCACCAACCCCTTCCTCAGCATAGCAGGTACGAGGCTCAAGTTGGACCAATCGGCGGTTTAGCTGGTGGTGCGGGGCAGGCATGTGACCTGGCAGACAGGCCAGTCAGAGCCCAGCCCTGTTCACGTGTAAAGGAACAGCAGTGAGAGGCCGCCTTCCTTTCCGATCACTGGCCAGAAGGCTGCGGGCCTGGGAGCGCAGCCTGGCGGGAGATCCTGAGAATGAGGCCCGCAGAGGGACGTGGAGCCAAGACAAGAGAAGGGGACAGGTCTGATGGCTTCACTTAATTCTCTGGATGCAGCTATGCCTTACGGCTACCCTTGGACTTCCAGTTACATGAACCAATAATAGTTTTTTTTCCTCCAAAAAATCCGCGTATAAACCAGCCGCGTATACTTACGGGCTCAAACCCCTCCAGTGGCTTCCCGTCGCGCTTCCCATGGGGGCTCTTTCCCGTGGCCCACGAGGCCCCTGACCCTCCCCAGCCTGCCCCTCTGTCCGGCCTGCTTTCCTGCCGCCTCCCCTGGGCCATCTCACCCCAAGATGCGAGGCCTCCTGTCCTGCCAAGCGGTGCTCTGAGCTCCCTGCTGCATGGGCCTTTGCGCCCACTATTCCCTCTGCTCCCAGGCCCAGCGTCTGGTGTGGGTCTTGGATCAAGTGTCGCTTCCCTACCAGAACCCTCCTCTGGCTACACAATCTAAAATGCCGTCCAGGCAGTCTATAGCGAACCACCCAGCTTCTTTTCTTCACAGGGCTAATTCTTTCCCAAAGTCAACTACTCAGGTGTTTCCCTGGTGTTTCCCGCCTCCCCAGAGCCCCATGGAGGCACCCCCAGGGCTGCACTCAGTGCGTGGCATGCACCAGGGTTCACTCCAGGCTGGCTTGCTTTGGGATTCATCCCAACGACCTGTTAATGGGGGTGCAGCTCCCATAAGGCCGCGCCCAGGAGGCCAAAGAGTCAGTGTCCTGGTGAGGAGGCTCCTTCCACCCCACACCAGAGCCCAAGCTGCTCCTATCTACAGTGGCAGCCAGAGGCTTGCAAAGCACCATGGCATGGCGTACAGTCGCCAGGGAACGGCCCAGTCCGATCCCTGGGGCAGAGAGCCTCCTCCGTGCACCCTCACGGTGCCTCCAGCCCCTCTCTCTTGAGGGCAGTGCCTGTCTGCTGTGCTTAGACAGGCTTGCCAGCCCAGGAGCCCGGGCTCGGCCGTCCTGCCTCGCAGCCCATGGGCGGCACCTGAGGAGGGGAAAAGCTAGGCCTTGGGGAGCACCCCTTGTACCCAGCACCCTACACACAGGGCGTGTGCACAGACACCCTCTCATCCTGCCTTCACAGTGCGGAAAACCAAGGCCTGACAGGATCTAGCGAAATGCCCGGTGGTCACACAGCTGGGAAGCGGGGCTGCCAGGAGATAGGCCTGACCACCCTGCCAGGCCGCGTGCTAGGGCCCAGGGCCCGGAGTCTCAGGTGCTCCTGTCCCCGCAAGGCCGCTCAGCCTCACGCAGGCCAAGCCAGGGGTCCAGAAGCTGCTCCTGCAAAGCTCTGGACAAACCGTCAAAAGATCAAGCCCAGCTCTGGAAACCGAAGAACATGATGCTGAAGCTCTGGGCAGAGAGAAGGTGGGGAGCCCCCCGCCCCCTGCTGCCCCAGGGACTATTAACTCACCCAGGAGTGTTGGAGACCCAAGGGAACTTTGTCTAGATTTGGACAGAAAAAGCCACAGAGAGAACAGTCTGTGCCTCCAGAACTCTGTCCGAAAACCCCTTAGAAATGTCATTTTTTTGGCAGGGGGGGAGGCTTGTTCCCATCAAACAGGAAGCTCCCAAAGATAAGCTGTCTCTGCTCGCCCTCAGAGGCACCCTGGTGATGGCTACCTCCCGAGGGGAGGCCCAGGCTCTGGCCCAGGTGGCAGCCACTAACTCGGTCCCCGGGGTGGGTGCCAGCCCACACCCAAGGCCACCACCATGAGGTGGGACTCCCCGAGGAGGGGAGCTGGTAGGCAAGGCTTCTCCTGCGGCTTCAGGGGGATCCTCCCTTGGGTCCCGGACGGGCTGAACAAGTGGGCGGGGCCTGCGCTAACATCCCTGCGCTCACCACCAGAACTTTCCTTTACCCAGCCCTCATCATGCAGGCTGTCAACAGGCATCTCACCTAAAATAGAAGCTCTCCAAGGAACGGATGAAATGCCCCTCAGTGACTCATCACCCAGATGGGTGCCGCTATTTCTATCCAGCCTCTTCAGACTGCGAGGAGCCCTGACCACACCCTCTCCTGGCCCCACCCCGCTTCAGGCCCGGCCGACAGGCCAGCGCGCCAGGCTTCATCTCTCCCTCCATGCTCAGCTTCCTCGCCCCGTGTCAGGGCCACGGAGGTGGCCCACCAGGCAGGGAGCGAGACAGCTGCGCACCCTCAGCCTGCCTGCCCTCCTGGGCCAGGTTTGTGGCAGACTCCCTCAGCCCTGACCAGCAGCGGTGAGTCCTCCTCAACTGCACACGAGGAGCCTCCTTGGCCCCGTGGCTCCTTGGCATTCCTCCAACTGCTGCCCACCAGACTGAGAGGGAACGGTCTTCTTCCAGGGCGGCAAGAACCTCCAGGAGGCCCTGCTGTCCGTGAACCTGACCTGGCCCACGGCCAGGAGACGGACAGGCCACGAGCCACAGGCCTCACGTCCTAAGAGCCAGAGGGAGAGCCAGGGCGACCTTGTCACATGGATCCTTCTTGCCGGCAAGGCGCCATCCTGTCCTGCCAACTTGGAGGGCAGGTGGAGGCCTCCGTGGACTCCCACGGGCCTCAGCCCAGTGGGGACCTGGGCGGCAGCAGGCATGGGAAGGCTCTGGGTGGCATGCAGGCCGAGAGGGGGTTTGGGATGGGGAAGACAGAAGCTACAGAAAAGTGGCTTCCCATAGGGAGCTACTGCCCACTCTGCCAGGAGCCTGCTGGGCATTCAGAAAGGCAGAGTGTTGTGGGCGCCATGGCTCTGAAGGGGCTTTCTCCCAGAAAAAAGCCCCTCTCAGCTGCTCCCTACTTGGACTGTTCGACATGCAGAAGCGCTGCTGAGGTGGCGCTGCCCCCCAAGGCCAGCGAACCGTGCAACGAGGGAGCAGACAGCCTGGTCTGTCTGCAGCGGTCATGCCCCGCTGCCGCCTCCGTGGGGCTCTGGGGCAGGGAGTGGGGCATTCTTAGGAGAGGCTTCCACATCTTCCCCGCAGGGAAACTAGCGACACTGAAGCTTGCCACCCACCCTGTGCTTTAACCTCAGAGGGTGGGATCACGCTTTGCTTGTCACGTCTGGCCCCAGAGGATGCTGCCCAGGGCACCTGCTTCTACACCGGGGCGGTCCTGTCTCACTGTCACCTCCAAGGCTTCCAGGAAGCTCTGGAGCCCCCAGCAGTGACGGGCTCTCTTTCTGGTGCGTGAGGCTCTCCTCCCACCTCCAAGGCAAGGGGCTGCAGACGTCACTGGGCCCGCCCTCCTGCTGGGAGCAGCGCTGGCCTCCGAGTCCACCTCCCCGCCCAGGCGGCAGGCAGGCAGTGTACGGAGCATCCTGCACTGACGTCGGGCCTGATGCTGCGTCCGTGCTTCTTTCCATTTTGGTGCAAGTGGAAACATCACAGAAATAGCTGATAAATGAGCCCTCCCTGCTGGTCCCAAATCCAGAGGTTCCTGGGAGGGCCCCGCCAGCCCGCGTGACTGCATGCTCTTCTGGGCTGTGAGTCACTGGCCAGGACAGGCGGCACAGAACCCGCTGTGGCCGCGGGACAAGGGCGGCCGGAGGAGCAAAGTCGGGCCCCATCCGGCATCCAGCTGCCCCGAGTCTGCCAACAGTCTGCTTCACCTGCCAGCTGGCTGGCCTCAGGCGCAGGGGCAGGCACCGCAGCGTCCTACAGCACAGGGTGACTGACCCAGAGCTGGGTCGGCCAGGCCTGGCCCCCGGCGAAGGCCTGTGCCAGTCTCCGCAGGTCCAGATCCTGAGAGCGGCCCTGGAAACCTGCCCAGCATCTGAGACCAGGGTTTGGGCGGCAGAGCTCCATGACAGGGGAGAACCTGGTCCCCTGCTAGTCCGCAGGCACGCCTGCTTCTTCCTCCTGATATCCCCCATCCCTGCCCTAGCCAGCACCCCCCGCCCCGCCCGCCCCAGACCCACGCACTGAGCCCCGTAAAATCTCCTGGCTGGGACCAAGCCCACTCGCCCACACCCGTCCCGCTCACGCCTCCTCAGAAGCCGCACTCCCTGGTCTTCAGACTGCGGCAACGCCTCAGCTGCTCTTTAGAATCCCTGGGGCCCTTGGGGCCCAGCCCTCCCTTCTCTCCTTTGCCTCCGGCTGCCCAACCTGACACCTCTACTCTTCAGTCTCACTCACAAAACTGCTATCACCCCAAACTGCGTGTCCTCCAAAATCGCCCTGCCCCTGTCCTCCAGCCATCTAGGTCTTTTCTGAGGCCCCCTCCGTGTCGCAGCCCTGGGGCCTCATAGAGACCTCACCTGCTGAGCTTCCGCTTTTCGTTCAGGAATGGGCCCTCTGCCTCCGCCTCTCTTCCTACCCAGCTAATAATCTCTGCCATTCCAGCCACTCTGCTAAGTGTCTGCTTCAGAACTGGACCCGACCGCTTCCCTCTTCTCCAGGCTTACAGGCAAGCAGCGGAATGGGCGGCAGGCAGCGAGCGCCCCTGGAAGTTAACTTATGTCCAGCCTCCCCTGGCTCCCACAGCTGCCTGGCGAACTCACCTCATCCCTCTGGGAGGCCTTTCTCCACAATGGCTGCTCCAATTTCTCCTGTCCCCCTCCCCGATTTCTGGCTCAAATGAAGGCCCTGCTTCCAACATCTTAAAGAGGAGCCACACAATAGCATGTCTCCTCCCCACTCGGGACCTAGACCTGCCTCTTCGGGGTCCCCGCTCCTTTAGTCACTCTCCATGTCCCACACGCCTGGGCATCTGTCCCTGTCCTCTCAGAACTCAGCCAGGGCCGTTGTCTCCTGCATTTCTGAAACCCTCTCCTGTCTACATGGATGAATCTCAAACCACACTGCTGAGTGACAGGAGCCATTACAGAAGAGTGCATTCTGTAGGATTCATTTCTGTGAAGTTCAGGCTCATCTCTGGTGGCTAAAAACCAGAGCGGCAGTCATGTCTGGTGGGAGGCAAGGCAGGCCAGGGGAGGGGCCTGGAGGACTTTCTGCGGTGACGGGCATGTTCATCTTGATCAAGGGGTTTGGATGGACAGGCGCAAGCTGCCATCAAAGCTCACTGAAGGGCACACTTAAGCTTTGCATGTTTCATTCCATGTAAACTTTACCTTAAAAAAAACCCTTTATTTTAAAAAATATTTATTTATTTTTAGAGAGAGAGGAAAGGAGAAAGTGAGGGAGAGAAACATCAATGTGCGGTTGCCTCTCACACACCCCCTGCTGGGGACCTGGACTGCAACCCAGGTGTGTGCCCTGACTGGGAATCGAACCAGAGACCCTTTGGTTCGCAGGCTGGTGCTCAAATCACTGAGCCGCACCAGCCAGGGCTAAAAAAAAAATCCCTTTAAATGAATACCAATCTCTGGTTAATGATACGCTTGCTGAAGTGTTTAGTAGGAAGTATACGGACGGACGTCAGTATATGCCTGTGACTCTCACAAGTCCCCAGCCCCAGCCTGTCTGCTGCAGGCCAGAGTCGTCGTTTGTCAGCCCCCTGGACTCCACTTATCTGTCACAGGCACCTCCAGCTTGACGTGACCCAAGCAGAAAATTCCCCACTTCCATCCCCTGCCCCAGGTCCAACACATTTCCAAAACCTGCCTGTTTAGTCTCCAAAATACACCAGGAACCTGTGTGACTCTCCACGACCATGGCCACTACCCCAGCCCCAGCCTGTGCCCAGAACCCCCCCCGACCCCCATGGGCTGTTCTCCATCCAGCAGCCGGGCGTGGGCGGGGGTGTTGCTTTATACAGCTCTATGTATCTATATATCTGTATGTTTATATGCTGTCCCCTCGCTCTATATATCCATCTACAGAGAGAGAAACATAACGGAAATTCCCCCTTTTAACCATTGTTAAGTGCACAATGCAATGGCATCGGGTGCATCCATAATGTTGTCTGACCCATCGCCATTCTCTATTTCCAAAGAGGTGCTTTTTGATGCCTGTCTGACCTCCCCACTGGCACCTTCTGAATCTCTTGAAATCACATCTAGAGGCCCCGGCAGGCCCGGCAGGCCCTCTGGCCCTGGCTCGGGCATCCCCGCCCCCACCACGCGCTCACCCTCAGGCCTTCACCTGCCTCTGCCTGTCTCTGGCCCAGCTTCAGTCCCACACCCCACAGCCTGATGTTCCCTCCTTCTCGAAGCCCACATGGGTCGTGTGGCCGCATCACACCCCCGCCCAGCCTTCCTCCTGGTCCTGCTCGGCCCTGGCCGCCAGGAGTGACAACATGTTTGCCTCTATGGTCATTGGCGGAAGGGCTGCCTGTCCCCCTGGCCTGCCGGCTCCAGGGCCTGAGCAACGTCTGGCTCGGCTCTCCCTGATTCTCCAGCATCCAGGCCAGTCCCTGGCTTATCATGAGGACTCAGGAAGCATTTACGGGAGGAGGAAAGGTTGAAAAGAGCGCTGAGGGCCACCCTCTGGCTGAGGGGGTACGAGCAGCCTTGCCCAGGCCAAAGGCTGAGCTAGACAGCAAGTAGCAACAGCAGAACCAAGAGGTTACCAGCCAGCCACTGGCTGTCACAAGCTTCCCTCCCCTGCCTCTTCCTGTCTCCGCTTTTCTCTGTCGCCTCTCTCCTGCCTTTCCCCTCTTGTCCCTTCGCCCCGTCCCGCTTTATGTAGTTCTCCTTTTCGCTGCCATTTTACTCCATTCTCTTTTCATTCCGTTTCTTTGGCCTGTACATATAAAAGCAGGAGTTTAGGAATAAAATTTCTTATTTTCTGTTCTGAATTAATTTTACATTCATTCTTAGATAACTTTACAGCTGCGTTTCACAGCTGAAAGTTACCTACTGTTCCATGCCTGATGGCCCCAGCTGTGAGCCCACGCCCACGCCCACTCCTGCACAGCCGCCCCTTCCGCACGTCCCCAGCGGCCCTGGCCTCCACCCTGAAGCGGTCCACGCGACAAGGGCGAGGGTCCTGTCTCCCGGGACTGGGGACCGGCAGCAGGCTGGCTGAAGCTTGGGGGCACTTCCCCACTGACTTGGAGGTTGTTTGGGCCGAAGTGATGACCACAGGCAGACTGCCCAAGAAGGAGACGGATGGTGGGAGAAAGGGCTCCCAACGGGCCTGCCACCTGGACACGCACTTCCATTTGTTTGGAGGTGGAGAGGGGAAGGCTGGGCCCATTCGCAGATGTTGCCTCCTCCTGGGCTCAGGAAGGAAGGGGATACCTTTGCCTCTCCTCAGCCCGCTGCTGATCCATGTCCTCCTAACACCTGCTCCTCATTCCTTACGGGCCCAGGTGGCGGTGTGGCTGGGAGGGAGCAGAGGAAAGGGGACGAGGCTGGTGGCTGCAACGAGGGATCTGTGCCGCGCTCACAGCACCGCCCCCGGGCCATCTGGTGCCCAGTCCTCCGGAAAGGAGTGGGATGCAGGCAGTGGAGGGAGAGGACTGTGGCCATCGCGTCGTTGTCTCCCTCCCTGCGCCACGCCACCCACCCTGGGTAAGTGCCTAAGCCCAAGGCTTGTCAGCGGGGGCGGTGGTGGGGGAGCATGGTGGATTAAAGATCTTTGGCCTGGTCTCAGCAGAGTCTAGACCTTAGGACAGGCAAGCAAAGGCCCTGATCAGTCTTCCACAGTTTTCTTAGAGCAGCTTTAAGCGATCCGGACTGGAGCATCGGAGGTGGGAAGGGATGGGCAGACCTGCGTCTGGAGGAGTCAGGCCAGGACGTGCTGCTGGGGCTGCTCCGGGCAGGGCAGGGAGCCTCCAGGAGGGCCGGCAGAGGGGGCTACGCCTGCCGCCAACCCCTGCCCATGTCCTCTGGACCGTGCCGCTCCCCACCCCCAACTCTGCCTTCCTACCCTCTGCCCCCATCACGGGGCACTGAAAGGGCTTAAATGCTAACACCTCCGGCCTCATAATCAGTGCACCCTCACAGGGATGGTCTCTTGCAGTTGCTGAGAAATGTACGGACCCTACAAGGAAACCACCGGTCTTTTGCCATGGTTTCAAAAAGGAAGAAACGGCCTCCGCCACGAAGAGGGGCCAGAGAGCCCTGCTTGTTCTGAGCAAAAATTGACTGTGGGTGGGGAAAGTGGGGCTAGGAGTCCCTGGGGGAAAACGGAAGACCTAGCCACTAGTTCTGGGTCCCCCGCTCTTTTGCTACAGAATGACCCAGAATTGGCCAAGGCTTCCCAAGACTTGATCTCCTCCTCCATAAACAGAGGGAGCTCTGAGCTCCTTCCCCAACTTGCACGCAGCCCTAATGTGCTCCGGGCCTCAGAAACCAGCAGCGTGCGCGGCAGGCCTCTTCCTGTCACAGCCTCGCGGCCTTGAGAGCCGGCCAGCCTGCACTTGGGCAGAACAGCACGCGCCGTGTCTGCGAGTGCCGTTCCCACCAGCAGCTCCAGGGCGAACAAGGGAAGCCTGGGTCCACCAGCCAGTAAGGCAGCGGTTCCAGAGCTCAGAGCCTGCTCCGGCCAAACGGGGCTGACTGTTCTACCTATGCGCGAGTCTCCGCCCCCAACCTGCCATTCCTGTGGGACCCAGCCGAAGTAAAAGACCTTGGCAGATGTCATGAGACAGGAAAACAAAAACACTAAGTTCTGGTGACCATTGGCCCCGTGGTGGCAGCCTTCCCCCTCCTTTCTGCTCATATGTCCTCACTGAGACATCCAGTGCGACAGATCTATCACACTCCCAATCTGTGCTGCGACTTGAGTTACAAACAGCTGGTGGCTCTCTACTTGTGACACACACGAAGAAAGGCCCCGTTTCCAAAGACCCAAGAGCAGCTTCACTGGCGTGCCAGCGAGGCAACGGGCCGCTCCCTGGCACCAGTGTGACCCTGTCCCTCGCTTGGCCCGGGGAAGCTGAGAAGCAGTACATTCTGCTGGCGGGCCGCAGGAGGCGGCCTCTGTGCCCCTCGAGGCCGGATGCAGAACCCAGGCTGCCGCCCCCTCTGCCAGGGCTCGGCAGCACCACACCAGCAGCTTCAGGCACCGCCTCTCAGCGCCCGGACAGGGCTCCTCAGAACGGCAGGTGAGAGGCGCTCGGACCAGAGGTGGCTGCAGCAGGGTGGGTCTATCAGCAGCACCTGCCCACTGGTTTTCTCCTTAGGCGGAAGCGTGCACAGGGAGGTGAGTCTGCTCTTAGCCAAGTGACAAATGGCACCTGCTCTGACTCAAGAATTAGGCTCTTCCAGACCCTCAGGAAAACACGCCAGAGGTCCTTTCTTCTTGACAGGAATGCCACTGAGAGCCAACCGCGGAGAAGAAAAGGTCCTGCCTGGAGACTCTGGCAGAAAAGGGCATCCCCCGGGCGAGAGCCTGGAGTCCAGGTGAGCATTTCCCAGACCGGATGCCGTGGAGAGTGGCCTTACTGTGCTGGGAAAGCGGGTCTGGGAAGGGCTGCGGGCCACAGCCGCGCCGGGAGCCCCGCAGGGCTGATGGGGCGCTGACGGCCCTGAGACGCTCCCTGCGAAGAGCCGCTGCGTGTTCCCAGCCCCTCACGTGCTTGGAGTGCCAGCCGGGAGGCCTGCTCTTCTCTAAACAGGGAGAGTCTGCAGTCGGCTTCAGGCCCCTTTCCTCCTGGCCCTGAGCCCCGCCTCCCTCCCAGCAGCGAGGCAGATGGACCGAGTGTCGCCAAGGTCCCCCCACTCTGCTGTGTTCCCAGGCACACTCAAAGGCTGGCTCCCTTCCCGCCTCCCCGAAGATCCTGGGCTGGAGGCACCCACTGTGTGGGAAGGACTGGGATGCCCACCAGGAAAATGAGGCCACCGTGGAGGGCTCTCCCGTGATCTCTGCCCACCCCACCTGAAGTCACTCAGGTCCTACAGCTCGAGTGAGCATCTCGGGAAGGTGGAGCCCAGAGGTGAGGCCAGCGCAAGGGGGGATGCCCAGAGTGGCATCTCTCATCCCTGCCTACCAAGCCTCAGAGCTCCTGGGAGGCCAGGTGCTCTGGCTTCTCGCCGGCAGGAAGGCACAGGTGAGCTGCGCTGGCCTTAAACACACTGTTCTAAGTAGTGAAGCGCAAACACTTACCTAACAATCAGAGCAGGGACAGGCTGTTTCCAGTCCCAGATGTCATGATCACGAGTGTGCACGCCTCCTCAGGAAGCCCCCACACTCCAGGAACGACTCCAAATGCTCTGAGTCATCTCCCCACACCGGCAGCTCCTTCCTCAGACTCTCACACTTACCTCTCGCAAACCACACGTCCCACACCCACGGCGCCTCATGTCACAAATAGACCCCGACCTGCGAACGATTATTCTCACTCATCCCCCATCCCCGTGGTCCACACGGCCCTGCTGCTGAGCCTTCCAGTGGCGGCCACGCCTGCGCCTGCAGTGAGCTGAGCCTTCCTGCCCAGGGCAGAGCTTGGGGGTGGGGGGAGAACCAGGGGCTTGCACGGGCTGCCCCAGCCCACTTGGTTCGCTTCCAAGACATGGCCCCAGCTCAGCTAGTACCTGGGCCTTCGGGCCACCAGGGAACTTCCAGGGGCGTGGCCAAGCATCCCACAGTGACTCAACACATCCTGAACAAAGCCACCGTGGGGCTGTCGACCCAGGGTCCTCTGGGGCAGAAAGAAGGCCAATCTCATGGAAATGCCCCGAAGTGGCATCTTGGTGAGTACAGGACACTGTCACTCATTGTGAATGCGCGGTCCCCAATCTGGGTCTCTATCCCGAGGTTGTTGCTCTGGAGATGGGCCGCTGCTCCACGCCAGGTAGCAAACAAAGGGGAGCCCAGGGGAACCCAGGGGAGGAGCTTCCCAGGCGCCTGGCGGAAGGCAGCTTCCTGCCTCCCCTAACACCTGGCTCTCCCTCCATGGGAAGAGAGGCTGCCGAGGGCCCTCTTCAAATGAGCATCCATGGGGGAAAGCCGTCCACAAGAGCATCTTTGGTCCTCTCAACGCCATTCTTCCAGGTCCAACTTGGACCAGGTAAGAAAGCATCTTGGGCTCTGGGACGGCCCAAGCCTTCAGGAGGTCCAGCCACCCTTCCGGAGACCTGGGGCCAGGCCTTGCGCTCCTCTACCATGTTGGGAGCCAGAATACGACCCCAGAAAGACACAGAGGGTGGTGGCCAAGGGAAATGAGAGGAAAAGAGAGGTGGTGACCGCGGGGAAGGGGGCCTGGGGAGGCGCGGGGAGGCAGGCGGTGGAGCGGCGCAGAGGTGGTTACCTGGGTGAGGTGAGGGTTGGGGTTGAACCCGCACTGGTTGCAGACCTTGCTGTGACACTGGGTGCAGGTGTTGAAGTTTGGCTGGCTGGGGCCTGGCGTGAGGTCCGAGGTCTTACATATGGGACACAGCGTGCTGCTGGGAAGGGGGGCGATCTGGGGGACGGAGTAAGGTGACGTGGGGGTGCTGCCTCTGTCCGGTGACACAGAGGGGGACCGCCCTGACCTCTGCGTCCTGCTGTCCACCTGCAGCGTCCTGCGGGGGCCGTCAGCCTCCTGGCCAGCCGGGCCCTGGGCCCTCGCCTCCCGGGGGCTCCCGTGGCCAGGGGCAGCAGCAGAAGCCTGCTTCGGGGTTGGGGAAGTTGCTCTCTGGCCACCCGGGGGCTCCTTGGGGTCCAGTCTCCTGGAAACGCTGAAATGACATGGAAAATAACTACGTTAGAGACACAGCTTAAGGAAGCAGCCTGCAGGGGTCTCTACCAAGCCCCATTGCCACTCCCTCTCCCTGCCCGCCCCCCTCGCCCTCCCCCCAACCCCCCACGCCTTGCCCCAGCTCAATCACAGCTACCATCTGCTGAGGGCAGACTGTGCCTGCGCTCAGCCCTGACACGCGCCTCCCCCTTGAGCCCTCAGCACAGGCCGCAGGGCAGGGTCGTGAGTGTCCCTCTTGCATCCTGATAAAGTGCAGGTTCTGACTCGGTAAGTCTGGGGCCTGCATTTTTAAGAATCTGTACAGTAATGCCTCCGTCATGGTCTGCAGATCATACACTTTGAGTACCAAGGCTCTAAACCTAAACCTAGAACCACCTAGGGTGGTTTTTAAATTTCTGATTCTCAGACTGAACCACAGACAAATTAGGAGAGGCTCTGTGGAGGCTGAATGGCGGCATTAGTATTTTTTCCTCCCCAGACGATTCCAAGATACAGCTCAAGTTCAGAACTGCTGCCCTGGCAGGTCTGTTACATTCTAACACGTCCCTTCGGAGGCTGACCCCGGACAGCTGGAGAGGGGCAGGGGAGGCACCCCAACGCCACCACCGACAGGGACCAAGGAGCCTTCTCCCTGGTAGCCCCAGCAGGCCTGAAGCCTCGGACTTGGTGAGGGGTGTTCCCCGCGTGCGCGAGGCTGGGCGGGACTGGCATTCTGGGATCCCCCCTGGAGGAGGAGGAAGAGCAGAGGGGACCCCCCCCAAGCCTGACCCCGCCTCCATCCTGCCCTGGCCGCCGCAGCCGGGCCAGCCGAGCTGTGTAATTCAGGGAGGTGGAAGCAGGCCATCAGGCCACACTCAATTCTCTTACATTCCTTCTCTTCTGCCAGTTTTTCTTTTCCAACGTGAAAAGAGCTGAGCACAAAAAGCCAAAGGCAATGCTTTCTATGGCTCCCCTGCAACCCCCCACTCGCCTCAGTCTGTGTTCACCTGGGTGGCTACTGGCACCCAGGGCACGGCGCGGGCTGGCTGAGCCTGCAGAGCAGCCCAGCCTGGCCCTTCCGCCCCGCTGGCCTGTCCATGTGGGATCTGGCTGATGGGGGAGAGTCTAAGTTTGCTGCCCCCACAGGAAGACCATCTGCTTGCCAAAAAGAGGCAGGAGCCAAGCGGCAGGACATCTTAGGACAAGCCGCATCAGAGGGGAGCGGCCCGGGAGCCCGCTGGGGAGGCCCGCTGCATGGCACTGCGGTTCCTCTCCCCTCCGGGCACCTGCTGGTGGAGAGACACCCTCAGTCTAATGAAGACTCTTCCAGAAAAAGAACCTCTAGTGATGTCCATCAAACGCTTCTTTCATCAGCCACGGGCAGCGTGTAGCCACCCACGCAGTCTCACGGGCCTGCGCTTCCCTCTTCAGCAGGGCAGCTGGAGTCTGGGGCCAGCCCCTCTGGGATGTCTTGGCCATCAGCTGTGAGGGCCAGTGCGGTGGTGGCCACAGCGCCTTGGGCCCACGCTCAGAACCTGGCACCAGTAGACTCATTTCTAGGGATCATTAAGAAATGCTCCCACTTGGTAAATTCATAGTTTCATTTTTCATGTAAATTATTTAGGGCTAGAGTTTAAAAGCAGTTCTGGAAAGCTAGTCAGGAACTACGAGAGCCCTTAAAACATATGAAGGGATTACAGCCCCTTCCCAGGAGTGCAAAGTCCTTGGTTTCTTCTCAGAAATTAGCAATTTCTACTGTGCCTGCGTTGCCCGTTATGTGTGTGACAGGCATACTTATGTGTACACAGTGACTTTTTAATTCAGTGTGGCATCACGTTGAAGTCTTTCTGGGGATATTCGATATGACAATCAAGGATCAAAACTCAAGCTCACTTTCAAGTCAGCTGCAGCGAGGCGAATAAACAATGCCGCCCGCGCCCAGCAGTCTGCCCTGCGAGGTCGCCACTCCCTGCACTCAGGCCTGCGACGTGCCCGCACACCAGGCTGCCGCTGTGGCTGCCACCTGGTGACAGCGATGCATGTCCATCATCCCTTCACTCTCCCGTCCTCCCAGATGATTCCTCACACCTTCTCCTTGACCTTCAAGCCTCCAACGTGTCCCTCCCTCTCCTCACTGTCACTGTCACTGGCTGCTTGCCGTCTCACGGCGAAAGTGGGACCCACTCGAGGGAAGTCTGCATACCCGCAGCCTCTCCTGGGTGTCTGTCCTCCATTCTTTGCCTGTCCCCTGTTCCCAAGGCCCACTTCCCACCCTCACAAGTTCTCCCTTCTCCTTCATTACCCATTTCCCCCTCTATTGGATTATTTCAATTACCATGCAAACATGCTTCTCCATCCTAAAAAAGAACTTTGGCCCACATTCCCCTTCAGCTACTGTCCCACTTTACTCATAGCAAAACTCTGAGAAAGAACGGCCTCCACTCATTGCCTCCTGCTCCTCTCCTCCTTTCCTCTCCACCTCTTCCAGCTTGGCTTTGGCCCATCATCCCGCAGAGCCGCTCAGGTCTCAGTCCCCAGTGTCCTCCACGTCATCAGATCCAGCAGTCACTTCTCAGCACTCACCTCACCTGATGGGCGGCAGCAGCACTGGCCGCTGCTGAGTGCCCCTCCTTCCTGGAATAAGGTGTCCACATGCCTCCCAGAACACTACCTTCTCCCGCCTCATCTCCCAGTCCTGGGACCCCACTTCTTACATAGGAGGGACCCGGTCGTTGGGTGCATTAGCTCCTCTGAGCACACACGATCCGTGTGTCCCGAGGCCCACCCAGACTCAAGACTTTAAATCCCACTGCCCACCGACAACTACCAAGTGCGTTCCTCTGGCCCAGGCCTCTCCCCTGAGCGCCTCCTCCCTGGTCTAACTGCCAACTCTACATCTTTGCTGATGTGCCTCGTTGGCATCTCAAACGTGATGTGTCCAAGCTGAGCCCTGATCTTCCCCCATTTACGCTCCTCCTACTCTTCACCTTGGAGTCCCTGCATCTCTCATCCCACGTCAATCATCGGTACATCTTGCTGGCTTCAGAGTCTGGCCCCTCCCACTGCCTCCTTGCTCCATCTGGTTCAAGCCACTGTCCCCTCTTTTTTCAGTTCTGCATAAGGCTGGCTGCTTCCACTTGCCCTTCTATGGTCTTCTCTATGCAGCAGCCAGAATAATCCTTTACACACCTAAGTCAAACCACTTCCTCTCTCTGCTTAAACTCCCAACAGCTTCCCTTCCCTCCCAGAGGAAAAGCCAAAAACTTGGCCATGGCCCACAAGGCCCACGAGGTCCAGCCCCTTTCCCTCTGGCCTCATCTCCTGCTGTGCCACGCCCACTCCTGCCTCTGGGCATGTGCATCTGCTGGCACTTGCACCCTCTGAAGTCTTTGCTCTGGTGGCATCTTTGCAAGGACACTGTCCCTGACCACTCTATTTAAAATGCAGCTTCTGTCCCTCCGGCCTCTTCGTTTTCATGGCACTGAGTACCTTCCAACTCATCATGCAATATGTGTATTGCTCCTGCGTGTCCTTGGTGACCCTGCATTACGTAGACTGCCAGCTGTGTGCGGGCAGGGCCAGCTGCGCTCAGAGTCCAGCACAGAGCCTGGCATGTGCGGGACGTGCAATATGTGTTTCCTGAATGGATGAAGCATAGGCACATCATGATTTGGAGCAGTAAAGCGTGGTCCCAGAGTGTGGCACGTGGCTGGCCTGGCACTCAGCCCTTCCCTGGAGGAGAGAACTGCAGGAACGTCCCCTGGAGACCTCTCCAGCCTCTGGCCGTACCCATCGCCCCACCACATAGAATCTGTGTGGACAACAGAAGTGGTAATGCCAACTGAGCCCTCGCCACGAGCCCCGCCATGTGCTAAGCACCTGTGACCTATTAACTCCTTTAAGTCTCATAGCAAATCCATGGGATAGGATCCATTTTACTCATTTCCTAAACAAGGAAAACTGCCATTCAGAGAAGTTTGGTAGCTCACAAAGCCGTTAGGACATGCAAGTGGTGGAGCAGGGATTCCAACAACAAGGCCACCAGCCCCTGTTCTTAACCTGGGGGAGCGCAGTGAGGCTGTGGTGGGGTGGGAGGCACTGCAAGTTGGCTTCCTGGGATTCTTTTTTCCTTTTCTAAAGAGCTGTTTAAGTGGACACCCCCTAGAAAGAGGTCTCTGACACTCTGCTTCCCGCTGTAGCCCGGGTCCCAGCAGCAGGGTTGGCCCTGAGTGGCACTCAGTGGCACAGCAAAGTAAACGTGATGATGTGTGAGCAGCCCTGTGAGCCCCCAGAGTGGGCAGACCCATGATTTAGTTATGTAGTTATGGCCACTTCACCTGGAGTTTGGCCGCAACGCAGAGACTCATTGAGAAAACTAGAGGTTCATTCATTCACTTGGGAATTCGGTCATTCACAAACACTTCCTGACCCTGGATGAGCATCAGGCCCTATGCTAGGAACTGAGGGCATGAATGGGTTATGCTTCTTACCATGGAAGGTAGGTCCTTACCGATGGTCATGGTACTGTGATCCCTACATCTTATACATATTTTATAAGTATTCTTATATTCTTTATAAACACCCATTCAATGTTTGATTTAAATGAATTTTTAAAAAAGTGAATCAGACAGGGATCCAGTCCTGCGGGAGCCTCCAGTCTAGAGCGGAGAGAGATGTGCAAACAAATCACTGCATGACGTACCTCCACACCATCCAGGGGAAGGGCAGAAGTCTGAGAGGGCTTTGAGGACGTGGAGACATCTAAACCAGGCCTTAACACCATCCCGTGGAGGTGACACAAAGGCCCAGAGGCAGGACAGACAGAGCAGGGTGAAAGTCCGTTGATTTCAGCACCTAGAACAGTTCCTGACAACGGTGGGCACTTAACTACCTGGACAGCCAGGCGGCTCAGAGCTAACACGGCCGACACCAAAGAGCAGGGCCTCTAAAGCTTTCCAGCAAGGCCGTGCTCAGCTTCTGAGTCAGGAAATGGTGGAGGGAGAGAAACAGTGAGAATTAGGCAATAGTTAAAGAGACAGTCTCCGGGTGGGAGAGAGAGAGGGCAGGTTCAGCAGAGGGTCCTCTGACTTGAGGTGCAAGGAGGAGTGGTCCCTTGGCCAGGATGGGGACCCAGGGGGAGCAGCCAGCTGGTGGGTAGAGAGCAGGGAGAGAAATGGCAGAATCATGAGACTGGGTTTGGTTTTGTTGAGTTAGTGTTGGAGGGTGTCCAAGAGACATCAGGAGATGGGTCAGAGCTTGGGTCCAGTTCAGATAAGTCTAGACAGTTTTATCTGGCAGAGTTGAGGGTTCAGTTCACAAGACAGAGGTCACATGAAGAGGGCTGGTCCAGGAAAGATCTCTGGGGAGCACTAACATTTATGGGAGCATGAGAGATACCGGGAACAGAGAACAGGGAACAGAGAAAGGAGAGAACACACACACACACACACACAAAGTTCCCAGGAGGAGGACAGTCAACAGTGCTGGGAGGAGCCAGGGAAGCCATGGAGGGAAGGGCTACACCCACAATGGAAGGAAGGGGCCACCCATGGCAGGCGATCCAGATCTGTCTGCCCTGGGACACCAGTCCCAAGGGGGCTGGGGTGGTTGAAGTGACCCCAGGCCTCCTCAGGAGGGAAGAGGGGTGCTCTCCAGGAGGCCCTCCTCACCAAAGGTCTCCACAGGGCGGAGGAGGCGGGGGAGGCAAGGGGGAAGGAGGCGTCCACAGGCAGGGCCCAGCCCAGCCCCAGGGAAGGTCTGGTTCCTGGCTGTGGGCCAGGAGCAGCGAGGCCCCCGGAGCCCAATGCGCTCCTCCCAGCAGCCTCTAGTTACCCTCTTCCTTGGGGAGAGCTGAGGTCAGGACAGTGAGGGGAGGGGAGCACTGCCATAAAGCAGAGAAGACACAGGAGGACAGATAGGCAGAGTAGGAGGGAGAGGGCAGAGATGTGACGGGGGGCCTGAAGCCGAGAAGCGGTAGCCAGGGAGACAGACTTCTTAGAGATGGACACGAAAGGTAGACAAGGCAAAAACAGCTGAACTTCCGCCAGCTTTCCTCCCTCTCAGCATTTAAGGCTACTGACTGGTCAGAAACAAGCCTTGAGGCTGTTCCGCAGGGCAAGGAGGGGCTCAGTACCCCTGACACCCCCTGTCCCATACTATGACCACTACCAGGAGAAATAACCCGACCGCGCTGATCAGAGGCTGGACTCCCCTCCACCAGAAACCCCCAGGTAAGGCATGAGGCCAGCAGGCTCCAGTCACCAAAGATGCTCCAGACACCAGGTACGCGTATAAGGACAGGGCCACCAGAGAGAGAGGTGCCTGACCTGGTCCACAGTGCAAAGGAGCCTGGAGCCTCTCTGGAAGCTGCACACAGGGAGGACCTGCTCAGGCCGATGCGAACGGGAAGGAAAAGCGGGGAGGCCTGACACGGGGCGGCTCCAGAGGGGAAGCCGGCCGGGCCCCACGCGGCGGCATCCTAGAGCACAACCACCCCCCACCTCCAGGGGCCTCTGAAAGGGAAATATTTCACACCGATAAATGGCTGTCTTTGTTCACCAGGAAAGGAGTGAACTGAAGGGAACTGTTTTTCTAAGTCAGCAGCCGGAAAAGTCCCACAGCTTCAAACAATGTTTTAATAAATTCATGGCTGACCTTTCTGTAATAGGCAATTACAGCTGGGCAGACGCCGTGGGAGGACCGCCTCCTTTGAGACCCCCACGGTCCCTGGGTGTTCAGGCAGAGAGGCAGGGGCTGCGCAAGGGCGAGCACCAGAGGCCATCCTGGGTCCTGGGGCAACTCCCTCAGGAATGCATGGGAAGGTTCACAGGGTTCAAGTTTAGAAAAAAGTCCAGTTTTCACACATGAAAATATTTCTTGACTTGCCCAGCTATCAGGCCAGTGGCCTTTTTGATCCTGTGTCTTTATCAATAAAACACATTTGCATATCCTCAACCTATGAATTTTTATCCACCGAGTCTGTGCATGTCTATTGCTGATAGAACAGTAACTCTCCCAACATGGAAGAGTCTGAAAGGATGAGACAGGAAATAAGTGTCCATAGGCATTTTCATGTTTTCTTCCCATGCCTCAGTTGACTCTCTCGGTTCACTCTCCTCCTTGACATGTGCCCCCCACGCTCCCCCGTCTGGAGGCCACTGCTGAGGAAATCCCTAATCTCTCTGTGTTGGAGGGTCTCTAGTGGTTGCCCTCCTGCCCCAGCCCTGCCCCTCTGAAGGCACACGCAGGCCGGGGCCAGGGGGCCCCAGGCCACGAGGGCTTCCCTCACCAGCTCTCCTGACAGCCACGAACAAACGAACTTGCTCTGCCGACAACGACGGCGCCGAGGTGCGGGTCCCTGTAGCACGCAGCCGCAGCCCTCCAAGGGAGGCTGCCCCCGGGCAGGAAGCCAGCCCCACAGGCTCAGCCTCTGAGGTGCTCTCGTGAAGCCAGGGCACGTCCTGCAGGCCGAGGAGTGCCACAAACAGGGTTCCTGGGGTTCACAGTACAAGCAGAGCTCCCCAAGAGGCTAAGGCTAACATCCTCCCCTCCTAACTTCCCAGCCCCTTGAGCTGCCACCCGCTGTGCCAGGACCCAAAAGACCCTGGAGAATTAGGTCCTCCTGGGTACAGGTGGTGGCAAAGCACCACGCCAGCGTGGCGACCACCCCCAAAGCAGGTGTATGCTGACGTGCTTGGGCATCCACGCACTCACGCCCCTGTGCGGACAAGCCCGCGCGAAGAAGCCCTCGGGCTGCCCAGATGCCCACCACCTCCAGTTATCCTGCGTGCTTAGAAACCAGCGGCTGACTCTTCCCGGGGACTCTCAGGCTCAGCCGGTCCTGCGCCAGCCCACCCGGGGCACGAGGTAACACGGTTAAGGCGGAGCTCTGACTGCTTTGCTGTTGCTGCGGGTGGGGCAGGAAGGCAGAGAATGTGGTGAGAGAGACTGGTAGGAATAAGAGTGGCTGCCACCAGGGAAGGGCGCCAGGGTAGGAGGAGGGGCCTCCAGGAGGCTGGGAGCGAGATGGGCGCCAGGCCACAGCTGCCAGGGAAGAAGCCCTGGGACCTGCTCACCAGCCCTGAGGCCTCCGTGGGTCCACCGGCCGGAGAGTCTCTCGGGACAACCTGATTTGACCTTGGCGCCCTTCAGGCGCAGCCAGTGTCGAGCCCACGGCCAGGGTGAGAAACTAGGGGAGCTTTCCTCTGACGCCAGCAATCGACAGTGACTGCTTGGGAGGCTGGGTTTGAGAAGGACCAGCGGGAAAGAGTGTTGCCATCAGTTAGAGAGATCTGCCATGAACCCAAGGGCAGGACACAGAAACATAAAGGCCACGGACTTGTCATCCATGAGACAGAACAAACCCAGACCTTTAGGCCTGCCCCAGGGTGATATCTAGCTCCCTGGAGTGTCTTACTCAGAACCAGGCCAGGCCCACCGTAGGCCAAATTCACCTAAACCAGAAAGAGATCAGATGCGACATCCGGTGGGCCCCCCACAGCCCCATTTCCACCTCCCCCCTGTGGCTTTCCCAGAGTCCTAATGGCTGTGTGTGGGCATCAGTCGGCTGAAGCATCAAATGCCAGGGGCTCAGTGTAACTTTGAAGGCTGAATGTCTCTTGCGCTGCAGTGCTTGTGACAAGCCTCGCAAGCACGATGACTCACCTGAGGGCAGGTGAGCCTCAGACGCCAGCCCCTTAGCCTAAGGGCTCTGTTGAGGGGTTACTGGTCCTTTAGGCACAGCTTCTCCATTCGTGTCTTACAGAGTTCACCCAACTACAGCGGTTTTTATTCATTCATTCATTCATTTAAACAGAGCTCATAGGAACCTTGTTCCCTAGTTCTTGAATGTCTGAGCGCAAACAGTGCGGCCGGGTATGAAAGCCTAGGTTCACGCTTCCTTTCCCTGAAGCCTTCGCAGGTACAGCCTCCTGTTTTCTGGCACCAACTGCCACTGCGCTGAGCCCTGGGCCGGCCTGATTAGCTGCCCATTATTAACATTTTCCTCTGAATGCAACAGAACTCTTCTCTTTGAACTTCACCAAGAACTTCAGTGACTTCACCAAGATATGTTTGAATATTTCGTATCTATTTTTTCCTGAAATTCAGTATGTTCTTTCAAATGGAAGATTTATGTGCTCCTTTATTGCAGGGGAAATTTTTTTTCTATTACATCTTTCAATATTTCTCTGTTCCCTTTGTTCCATTCTCTTCTCCAGGGATACCAATTATACCTATTTTAATTTCCTTTGTCTTTCCATTGTCCCAGCTGCTGGCAACCATGATTTTTCCCCCACCTGCTCAACCCCTTGGGCATCTCCACCTTCTTAGTAACTCTTTGGCATCAAAAAGGGTTCAGGGACACTCTTAAAGGTTCCCACATGCGCTGGCTTTGCTAACCAGTCTAAGAAGGGGGTTTTGGGGTTTGGCTCACTGGTCTCGGACCTTCATGCCCTGGTTCCATGGAGGCAAATTTCCCCTTTTAGAACCCTTCCTCATCTTGGACTAATTTTCCCCGTTCTTGGAAACCATTGCATTTCAGCATATGGACAATTTTTTAGTTTTGTTGTAGAGTTTTCTTTTCTGTTTCTTGTTCTTCTTGCAATTTTAGTTAGCTTGGTAAGGAGACAGAGCAAAGAGATGTTTTAATTCAAAATATTTAACCAGAAGACATTTTACAACCCAAAACAAATGCCATTTTTCTCTGGCTTTCCACCTGCACAAATTCTAAGTTATTTAAAGCATGGGCCCGTTTATAAATCTGATTTAAACCTTAGATATGATCTCTAGGAAGAGGAAAAGTACACATTCATAAACATTTCTGTTTGATTTCCGAAGGTACCAGGCTTCCTGCGGCCCATGGAGGCCGAACTCCACAGCGGCTGACCTGGCTTGCTGCCCACCACACCAGTGTGACTCTTGAGCGTCACCCACACACCCCCTAAAGCAAGCACTGCCTGATGCCTGGAGCTCCGGGTCAAGGGGGGGCTTCCTGGCTTCCATGCTCGAGGGCACTCCGGAGGGCTCGCTGAACACGCCCCCAGCACCAGTGGACCCTGACTTCTTGTGTGGAGCCTCCTGGGGCCTCCCTCCTGATGTGGCCCCCACCAGCCTGGTCCCAGTGCTGCCCCCTGCAAGGCACTTCCTGTTTACTGTCTGTCTCTCTGGTCAGCATGAGCGTCCCAGAGGCCAGAGGGCAGGGGGAAGGAGGACCAGGGTTCCTGGAATCTACTGGGAACACAATCCCTATCTGCCAATCCAAGGAACCCGTTCCATAGACTGTTTTAATCAAATGATAAAAAATAATTTGTAATTAGGCAAAGTTTGTAGGAAATGACTCTCCTAAGGCTTGAAAGCAACTTCTTTCAGGGGAGTTAATCAGTCATATTTTTGGTGTTCACCGTTTACAAAGGTCTGGTTCAGCCAATTACCGCAAATTCCAGGGGCAGGGATTCAAAGAGTGGGTTTTACTATAGTGCATGAGGGGCGGCTTCTTTAGCTAGAACGCAGCTGGGGGGTACTTGCCCTAATTGCTTCTAGTGCCTAATGCCTTTTTCCCATTTATTCATCAACCTGGGTAACAGCTCACGGGGACATCCCTGAGGGAACCAGGCGAGGTGGGAGCCCTGGCTGGGAGCCAAGAGGGCCAAAGGCAGGAAGAGGTGTCAGGTGGGTGACCAGCCAAAGTCTCCACCCAGAGCTGAGATGCAGGCCCGCAGCTCCTTGAAGGGCTCTCCCCACCAAACTCGTAGGCCTTCCAGGTGGCCCGGCCCAGGACAGCAGTGGACACAAGAGGCCCAGGCTTAGGGACTCTTCCTTTTGGGCATCATAAGGACGCTGACATTGGCCTGGGGAGTCACAGCACACCCTGCATCAAGGCCCAGCCTGTGGTGATGGGGCGCCCTTGGAGAGCGCTTCCAGGCCAGCCAGGGCCCCCAGGGCCTGTCCCGCCAGGCCCAGCTTTCTGAGCGGAACACACGACCCAAGGGGCAACTGCTGACCCCTCTCCACGGCCTTCCCAAGAGCCCTGGCCCCAGGGCCCGCACTCTGTTCCCACTGGCCAACCCTGTGTTCTAGGGTCGCCACGGCTCCCGGGGGAGTCCCCGCCCTGGGCTCCTGGTCCCCACCCCGCCCCGGGCTTGCAGACATCTGCCCTGGGACCCCACAAGGGAACAACTGGAGTGTGAAGTGGCCCGGTTTTCTGGCTCAGAGGAAAAGCTCCTAAAGCTGGGAAGCTCTAAACTGAAGTCTGAAGTCATCACACAAAACTGAGCCAGCTTTTCCCCACTTCTAGCTCCTGCAAATTCTATAGCTTTTTACCAAGGGGACAGCGCTGCGCCTGTCAGCTCTCTTCCCAGTTCCGCTGAAACCAGGCAGTCAGGATGGGTTAGGAGGAAACCTAAGTCTTTGTGACCATGGAGGCGGTGGGCCCCATTCTCCCTGCTCCAGCCCCAGCAGGCAGCAGCCAGGGCTCTGACCCGGACAGCTTGGCAGACGTGCACAGCCTTCAGAGCTGGGGCCGAGGACTCCGCCCTCAGCCTGGTGAGGCCGGCAATGCGGCCAGCAGGAAACCCGGGACCTGCCTCACTGATGCACGAACTGGCTGAATGCCTGTTGGGCCCAGGGCGTGGGGCTGGGCTGGAAAGGCCCGCAGATGAGCGTCTGAGAGCCTGCTCTCCCAGGCTTGCCGCAGAAGCCCACCTGGCCTGAGACTCTGAGGTCTGAGACAGAGATGCGAGGGTGGGCCCTGCTCAGGAGTCTTGCCCAGGAAACCCACTGGAAAGAGGCCTGGCTCTCCTGTGACAGCGGCCACCATCAGCCCCCTGGGCCTTGAGAAGGCCACGCTGCGCTAAGTGCTCACTCCTCCCGCACAGTGAGGCAGGAGGGAAATGCCGCGAGGGCCAGCCTGCGTAGGCAGGGAGGGTGCACCAGCACTTGGGGGTCGCCGTCCCTCATCCATGAGCCCACCCCCAACCCTCACCCCTCCCAGCTCACACTCTGCTCTTTTTTTGGAAGGCCCTCTCCTTAGAACCCAATTCTACCTTCAAAACCTGGCTCAAGCCCCAGGAATCTCCTGCCGACTCCTCTCGTCTCACGCAGGCCAGCCCCTTGTGGCATCTGGGGGCCCCCCTCGGCCCACCCACACATGTGGCGCTGCCCAGACCCAGGCGTGGCTGGTGCTATGGAAATGTAAAAGAAAATCAGATGACAAGAAGTGGCATCCCAAGATAGCGAATGAAACTCAAGATTCCAGCAGGAAAACATGACCCCTTCTAAATAAGACCCACTGCGACATTAAAGGACATTTAAAAAGGGAAGCCACCCCGCCCCCTCCAGACCTCAACATCACCATGTCTGTTGGTCCACCTGCCCCGCCAGCCGAGTTGCAGAAAGATGTACGTGGAGGCGGCTCATTCCCCCTTCTGCCAACTCTGCAGTCTTTCCTTTGTGCTAAACTCGCCCTTCCTGCTGAGGGTCTACCTCAGAGGGAGAGATCTAATACCTACCTGTGGTGTGCTGGCTCCTGCGCCTCCCTCTCCCTTAGACTCGGGGGCCGTGACGGTGCTGGGGTCCACTTCATAGCCCCTCCTGTATGATTCACCAACCAGCCCACCAGGGAGGAGACAGGCCGGGGAGGCTTCCTGCAGGAGGTGCCCCATCCCTCCTCAACCCACCTCCCATCCTTCCCTCCTGCCTCGAGGGCCGGCCCTCGTGCCCCCTGGCCTGTCAGCACACCTCGGGAAGCTAATCTCTCATTAGGCTCCAGGGCCTGGCCTGAGACTGAGATCTCCCGCCCAAGGAGCCGCCAATCCCTCCCTGTCAGGTGGCTGGACCCACCCTTGACCAGCTCTCCCTCTGGCTGACCACCAGGGGCTCCCTGCCCTACCTCCTCCCCTTCCCAGAGCTTCACACCTGGGAGCAGAGGCTCAGGGATGCCTATGTTCCTACCGACACGTTTTCACATGTTCAGAACATCAAACTTAGCTACTCAGGCTTAAAATCCAGCAAGACAGATGCTCTCCTAAGGCAGGCGTCTGCTGTGGGCTGAGTGGCGATTAAGACCTGAGGAAAAGGCGTGATGAGACACTGTGTGTGTGCACGCGTATGAGTGTGCTGTGCGCCAGCGTGCTCGTCTGCGTGCATGTGAGTGCTAGTGTGTGCTCTCACGTGTGAGTGTGCATGTGAGCATGTGAGCGCACGTGTGACCACATGCGTCACAGGTGCTGCCCCCAAGAGGAAGGCCAAGTGCGCTGAGTGCTGGGCCAGGCTGAGCCAGCAGAGGGGCCGGGACGCCCCAGCCTGAGGAAGAGCAGTGCTGGGTGCACAGGAGGCGCTGAGGAAAACATCAGCTCTTTCCTTCCTCCCTTCCTTCCTTTCCTGGCTTGACAGCAAGCGGAGTGGGCAGGAAGCCGGGATTCTGGTGCCAAAGTCTTTAGGGAAGTGGGAAGCAATGAGGAGTCCAGCCAGCAGTGCTGGGGGACAGGCAGTGGTAGAAGCGGACGGCCTGGGGCTGACAGGAGAGGCAGGGCGGGTCTGAGGCCCAGGCTCAGGCCAGGAGCAACAAGTAAGGGGGAGGGGTCTGGGTGGCCCTGCTGGGGGTCAGGGGGATGCTGTGGACTCCTGCAGGCAGAGCCAGGCTGCTCCCTGGCAGAAGGCAGAGGAGAAGGTGCTGGGGATCCAAGGCGGTCTGCGGTTCCAGAGGGCAGGGCGGGATACCTGGCATGGAGGATGTGGTAAACACAACCCAGACGCAAGAGGGGGAGGCTAAAGTGGTTAGAGCTCTGTCAGCAGCCGCAGCAGCACAAGCGTGGGGCTTCACTGAGCATCAGACCCTTAGCAAGAGCTCCAGGGTGCTCTGCACTGGGCGGCACTGCAGACGTCGGTTAGCCAGCAGTGAGCGTGGCACACAAGGCCGCTCGTCCCATGGAACTCGCCTGTGGCACAGGAGACGAGCCAAGACCAGGAAGATAAATAGGTAATCCTGATTCATATAACAGATGCTCAGAAGAACAATACAAATGACGAAGAAGGAAGGCAACCCTGGTGAGTCGGGGCGTACCTCTGAATGGGGACATGTCTGAGCAGAGCCACACAGACGTCCAGGGAGCAACAGCCCATCCCAGGGGAGACGTGCCAGGGGCTTAGGCTTCGAGGCGGGGGCTGTGCAGTGCAGGCCAGGAGCTGGAGAGGTGTGTGGGGGGAGTGTAGGGGAGAACATCCGGGAGACCTGGGACATGAGAGAAGACCCTGCCTCCGTACTCCTTCCCAAATCCCAGTATCTCATCGCAGGGATGGCCCACATGTCTTTGCTCTAACTATCCACCAGGCTGCTGAGACAACAATCCTTGCATTATTCACAGTAGCCAGAAGGAGAAACAACCCAAGTATCCATCGATGGATAAATGGATAAACAAGATGTGGTGTATACATACGGTGGAATAGTATTCAGCCTTAAAAAGGGACGGTACTGACACAGGCTACAATATGGATGAACCTTGAAGATATCATGCTAAGAGAAATAAGCCAGATACAAGAGGAAGAATAGTATATGACTCTACTTGTATGAGGTACCTGGAATAATCGAAGTCCTAGACTCAGAACGTACAACAGTGCTTACCAGGCGCCGGGGAGGGGAAGCGGGAGTTAGTGTTTGATGGGCACACAGTTTCAATTTAGGAAGACAGAACAGGCCTGGAGAGGGATGGCGGTGATGGCTGCACAACAGTGTGAATGTACTGAATGCCACTGAACTGCACACTTAATGATAATTAAAACGAGCCCTGGCTGGTGCAGCTCAGTGGATTGAGCACCGGCCTGTGAACCGAAGGGTCGCCACTTCGATTCCCAGCCAGGACACATGCCTGGGTTGCGGGCCAGGTCCCTAGTAGGGGGTGCGCAAGAAGCAACCACACACTGATGTTTCTCTCCCTCTCTTTCTCCCTCACCTCCCCTCTGCCTAAAAATAAATAAATAAAATCTTAAAAAATAATAATAATTAAAATGGTAAATTTTATGGGATGTATACTTTACCACAATAAACGAAAAGAAGTACTGATACATGTCATAGTGTGGATGAACCTCGAAAACACTAGGCTAAGTGAAAGAAGCCAGACGCAAAAGGATACATATTTTATGATTCCATTGATATGAAATAACCCAGAGTAAGTAAATCAATAGAGACAGAAAACAGAATGGTGATTGCCCAGGGCCAGGGGCAGCGGGAAATAGGGAGTGACTGCCTAATGGATCTGGGGTTTTCTTGTGAGATGATGAAATATTTTAGAATGTGATAGAGGTCGGGGTGCACAACATTGTGAATGTACTAAATACCACTGAGTTATACACTTTAAAATGGTTGATTGTATAATATGTAAATTTCACTTCAATAAAAAAAGAGGAAGGGGAAGGAAAAAAAGAATCCCTGAGTAAAATTAGAGATTTCTGCGGGGCTCAGGGGTCCTCCTCCGCTCACCTGCCCCACCGTGAGGAAGGCTCCACCTAATCCACAAATGACACCATGCACGCATGCGTCCTCTTGACCCAGCACAGAGCGGTGCCCTAGTCCGCACGGCCCTGCTCTCCTCGGCCCTCTGTCTGGTCCTCCGGTTACCCCTTAGACAGTTCGACTTCAACCAATGAGTATGTATCTAACTTTTTTTCCTCAATCAAACCACTTCAAATGTGTTTTCCTTCTAAATGGACTTCATTCATGGGTCTTTCATTATCTGTAGTGCAGTGGCTACAAGATCCTAAGTGCTCAAACATTCACACTTCCTCTGGAAGTTGGAACACAAACTGGACATGGACCCCAAGCTTACACATGTCCAGCTACAAAAATACAAAAGATACAGGCACTTGAAAGTTCATTGGAGAACTACCTGTGACAATAAAACCCAGGAACAACAGTGTCCTCGTCCCTGCCCGGGCAGCATGCCGCCAGCAGGCAGAGATAAGAGTGAGTCTCAGAGACAAAGGTGCTTCCTGTGACAGCTCAGAGCAATGTCTCTGGGACGAGGGCAGCCCAGGAAAGCAGCGGAGTGGCCCTGGTGGCCCTCAGGAGGTCCCGGGCTGGCTGTCCTGCAAGACCAGCGTTGGAAGGTAGGACTGAGGGGCCCAGCCCCCCTACGGGTGTGGAAGGCCAGGCCCCGGCTGCGCAGGGAGAAGCAGCATGTGAGCGACCAAGTGGGTCAGGCCAATCTGCTGACGGAGCACGAGGCTCCAGGAGGGACACGCTCCACCCGCCGAGCTGCCACCTCCCCCTGCAAGGAGCTGCGTGGGATGTCAGCATCTTCTGTGCTGTGCCCTGACTCACCGCGCAGCTCCTCTTTCACTCTGCACATGAGAACGGCCTGTCACTGAGGAGAGAGGAGCGTGCCCAGAAGAGAGTAGGCCAGGGCATAGTGGGGGGTGGGCAGGGGGGCAAGAAAACCGGCCATTTTTAGCTCATGCTGCACACTCTACATTCATTGTTTCCGTTAACCCTCACAGTAGCTCTGCCATGGAAGGCCAGATGAGGAAACCGAGATTTAAAGAGAGTAAGTGCCGCGCACAAAGCAAAGCCAGGACTGGCAGTAGGTATTCTCCCTGCATTGTTTCATGCTCCCATGATCCCTCCCAATCTGAGGTGTTGCCATCTGCCCTCAGACAGCCAATTCAGTCATAATGGATGGTCTTGGTGTCCCAAGGACACAGAGCAGAGCATCAGGGCACAGCAGGCCATGAGGATCTGAAAAAACCGTCCCTGCAGCGGATGCCCCCTTTCTGTCACCCAAGGGCAAGCTCAAGGGCACTCCAAGGAAAGAGCTGGCAGAGGTCAACACAGCAGCCTAATTGCAGGGATCTCAAATTGAGAAGCTCTCAGGAAACAGGGTCCACTTCCCATACCTACTGGTGAGGCTGGTGTCTAAGAGGCGGGACAGTCAAGGTGCGCTCACGGAACACCCAGTTCTCCAGCTTCCCTTCTGGTCACAAAAAACGGAACGGGGGACGGCGCTCAGGCAACAGATGGAGACTTCTCTATTTCAGCCGAATGCTGTGACTCACTCAAACAGATCCCACAGTGTTCAGAAATCTAATAGCTACGTCCTATTGAAAAATAAAGGAATAAATTCCTCAGAAGCAAATCATGCTAGTGATACCTACAAAAGCACTGGAGACCGGTCCTGCTGTCATTCTGAGAGTGGATACAGCCCAGGCTAGATTGAAACTGGGCTTTCACCCAGAAAGAGACACCGTAGGGTGACCTCAGTGAGGAGAACAGAGTGAGACAAATCTGCCCCAGGTGCCACCACTGGTGCCTCGGGCTCTGGCCCAGCTGTGGTCTTGGCGTCACTCTCTAACTTTTTGGCCAAGACAGAGTCATAAAGCAACACTGGAGGAGGTGTACACTCAGAAAACCAACCTCAAAGAAACCACGCTCTTACCGAGACCTCCCTAGGCTCCTGGCCACGCACACATCGTGTGGGGCCTTGGAAAGGAAAGCAGAGCTGAGCCTGTCAGACACCGCCATGCCCACGAGGGCAAGGAAGGACCTCCTTCGCTTCCACGGACGCTCCGAGGAGAGGCCTCAGGGGGATGTGAGGCAGCTCTGACGACTGCCCCCGGCACCGCCGACCCCTCCTCTGTTGCTCCGGCACAGCTCAGCCCTCTCCCCCTGGCTTCCTTTTCCTGGAGCCCAGGCCCCCCACTTGCCTTGCTCTGGGAGAATGCGCCCACTGTGTGCTCCCCCAGAGGGGCTTGTCCCTCTGCTGCAGAGCTACGGTCTCCCACTGGTCACCAACCGTGTCAAGGGCTAAGGAAAAGGACCTGGGGCTTCGTGCCCTGCCTTGACCCAGTCTTGAACGTGGCTGCTCACCTGCGTTCTCCTCAGACCCAGCAGGCCACTCTCTGGCCTCAGATCCACGCTCAGCGACCTCCGTCACTGGCTCCACGAAGGGATCCTGAGCAGCGACTAGAGCTTCCAGTCAGTCCCAGGGCTCCAGGCTCCCCTGCTCCAGGCATGTCACATACAGTGGCCAGAAGAGTTTTCCTGACAAACCTCGACAATCTTCAACAGTTCCTTTGCCACCTTTAAATGTTTTTACTGATTGACTTCAGAGTGGAGGGAGGGGGATGCAGTTACAAAAGGACAACACAAAAGGTTCTCGTAGTTGGAGCTGTTCTGAATCTCAACTGTGATGGTGGATATGCAAATCTACACTGGTGATAAGCTATCGTGTGCACAAACTCAATTCAGTACATGCAAACCTAGGTAAAATGAGTAAGATTGGTGGACTGTATGAATGTCAATACCTTGGTTGCGATATTGTACTATTGTTTTGCAAAACGTTACCACTGGGAAAAATTGGGCAAAATGTTAAAGGAAAGTCTGTGTGTTGTTTCTTACAATTGCATATGAACCTGAAATAATCTCAATTTTTAAAAAGTCAGATATGTCTCAAATTACTCTACAATGGTGGCTTGCCATTTTTAAATATTGTTAATAAGAAATGTGCTGATATTTCATCTTTTTGTAATATTATTCCATGTCTTTGGTTCTCAACCTTATCATAGCCAACAATCTCGAGCTTGTGCTCAAGAGTGAGCTTACAAATCTCTGGGAAAATGGATAAATTTTAAATGAAGGCAAGATAAAGACGTTCTCAGATAAACCAAAGCAGAAAAAATTGTTGAAAGCTAATTGCAATTACAAGAAATAATAAAGGCCAATTATATCTCTATCTAGCTGGGAGGGGAGAAGAAATAATAAAGGAAGTTCCCCCGGCAGACAGCAAGTGACACAACACAGTAATGTGAATCCCCACAAAAAAACAGAGAGCACTGGAGAAAGTAATTATGTAGGTAAGTATAACGGAAAATAGAATTGCTTATTTCTTCTCTTAACTGATTAAAAGGCAATTGACTAAAACTCCGTACGTGTGTTTCTCTGTGCGCTGTGGAGCTTATGATGAACGAAAATGTGAAGTGTGTGACGAAAGGAGCACTGAGGGGACGGTTGGGACAAGAGCTGCACTGAAGCCAAGAAATGACACCAGACAGTGCCTTGAATCCACAGGAAGAAACGACAATCGGAAACGATAAGTAAGAGGGTTAATAGAACAAATGCCATAAATAGACACTTGCTCTCCTTTTTTCTCAGCTTCTTTAAGAGATCTATATATGATTATCTACAACATATATAATATTATATAGAGTAATTATTATAACAATGTGTTGTTGGATTTGCAATGTATAGATGGAACATATATAGTAATAGAAACACAAAAAGGTGGAGGGAAGTAATGGAGCTAATAAGAGTAAAGTTCCTATTGACATATTTCAATGGAACTGAGTTGGCATACATCTGAAGTAGCTTCTGACAAACTAAGATATATATTGTAAGACTTAAAGCCACCAAGAGGCAAATAATTTTAAAATATATAATTAAAATATCACAGGAATTCAAGTGTTACACCAGAAAGTGCCCCTTAATACAAAAGAAGGCATTAAGGGAAGATGAGAGGAATAAGAATGCATGAGACATACAGAAAACCAAAAGCAAATTGGCAGATGTTAATTCAATACCATTATTTTAGTAAAAATTAATTAAATAATATAATCAAAAGGCAGAAATTATCAGACTTCATATTTTAAATCCAGTTATGTGTTATCTACAAGAAACACATTTTCAATTGAAAGATACAAATAGTCTGAAAATATTTTAATGGGAAAAGATTACCATGCAAACAGCAACCATAAAAGACCTGAAGTAGCTATACTAATAGCAGACAATAGATTATAGAATTTTTAAAATGTTACTGAAAATGAGGATTGACAAAAAGTTCAATCCATTAGAAAGATTAAAATTGTAAATGATTATTTATAATTATATGCAATTATAGATAATTAGTATACAATACATATAATTATACTTAATTATAAACATGTATATACCTAACAACAGAGCACCAAAATACATGAGGCAAAACTGACAGAAATAATAAAGTTCAATTATATATAAAGGGAGAAACAGAAAATTCAACAATAGTTGGAGACTTCAATACCTTATTATAATGGTTAGAACAATTAGGCAGAAGATCAGTAAGAAAACAGAAGACTTGAGCAACACTGTAATGCAACTAGGACTAACAGGCATCTATAAAGCACTCCATGCAACAAGAGCAGAATGTACATTCTTCTCAAGTGCACATGGAACATCCTCTGGGTCAGCCATGAGGCGAGGCCATAAAGCAAGTCTCAATACATTTAAAGGAACTGAAGTCATACGAAGTATGTTCTCTGAACATAATAAATTAGAAATCGATAACAGAAAGAATTCACAAGTAAGTGTGAATGAAACAATATATTTCTAAATAACCAATAGGCCAAAGAAGAAATCACCAAGGAAATTAGGAGACACATTGAGAGGACTGACACTGAAAACGTGGCGTACTAAAACATACGGAATACAGCGAAAGCAGTGTTCAGAGGGAAATTTATAGCTGTAAATGTCTATATTAAAAAAATGAAGACGTCAAGTCAATAACCTAAGTTTCCATCTCAATAGTTAGAAAAAGAAGAGCAAACTAAACACAAGTACAATACAATGAAGAAAATAATAGATTAGAAAATAAGTAAATGAACAGAAAAAATAGAGAAAAATCAATGAACTAATCGACTCTTTAAAAAGATCAGCAAAGTCAACGAACATTCTTTTGACAAAGAAAAAAGAGAAGAGACTGAATGACTCAGAAATGAAAGCAGTTACATCACTGCTGATCTTAAATAAATAAAAAGGATTTCAGAAAATACTATGAAGGTCATACACTCTTAGGTAATTCAGGTAAAATGGATAAATTCCAAGAAAGAGGCCAACTATCAAAACAGACTCAGGAAGCAATTTTAAAAACCTGAAGAGGCCTATAACATTTAAGGGGGTTGAATTAGTAATTTTAAAATTACTCCCAAGAAAAGCCCAGGCCCAGATGGCTTCACTGGTGAATTTTACTAAATACTGAAAAAGAATTCATATGAACAAAGATACTACAAGAAAAGAAAACTAAAAATCAATTTTCCTTATGAATACAGATGCAAAGATCCTCAAGAAAATATCAGCAAACCAAATTCAGCAGCGTATTAGAAGGGTTATATATCAATGACCAAATGGGATTCATTCCTGGAACACAGGGATGGTTGAACATTATAAAATCAATCAATGTATCATACCATATTAATAGAATGAAGGAAAAAGCCACGTGATCACCTCAATTGATATGGAAAAAGCACTTGACAAAATTCAATATTTTCATGATATTTAGGAATAAACTAGGAATAGAGGAAACCTTTTCACCATGATAAAGACCATATATGAAAAAAATCACACCATACATAAAAATCAACTAAAATGAATCACATACCTAAATGTAAGTGCTAAAACTATGAACTTCTTAGAAAAAAACAACAACACAGGAATAAATCTTTATGAACTTGCATTGGGCAATTTTCTTTTTTTATTTTCTTTTTTAAAAGATTTTGTTTATTCATTTTTAGAGAGACATGAAGGGAGAGAAAGAGGGAGAGAAACATCAATGTGTGGTTGCCTCTCACACACCCTCTACTGGGGACCTGGCCTGCAACCCAGGCATGTGCCCTGACTGGAAATTGAACCAGTGACCCTGTGGTTCACAGGCCAGAGTTCAATCCACTGAGCCACACCAGCCAGGGTGTGTTGAGCAATTTTCTTAGATATGAAACCAAAAGCATAAGCAACAAAAGAAAATATAGGTAAATTGGACTATATCAAAACTTAAAACTTTTGTAGTGCAAATGTATCATTAAGAGAGTAAAAAAACAAACCACAGGATGGAAAAAGAAACATTTGCAAATCAAATATCCAATAAGAGTCTACTATCCAGAATATATGAAGAAATTTTACAACTCAACAATTTAAAAACAGGCAAAGGATTTGAATATACACTTCTCTAAAGAAGATATAAAAATAGACAATAAGCACATGAAAATATGTTCAAATCATTAGTATTAGAGAAATGCAAATCCAAGCCACAATGGACACTACCTCGCACCCATTTCCCCTATACCCCTCCCACCCCCTGACCTTCTGTGTCGCACCTGGATACCAGGCTCTCCAGGGGTAAGATCGAGCCTGAGAGTCGAAAGGCTGAACGTGGAAGAGGTTTTAGAGGGGCGCTCTGACATGCTGGCCAGGGACAGAGACCATGCAGACGACCGCCGGGGGTGGACGGTGAGCCTTCCACCAGGGAAGTCTGGGGGAGCCTTCCACTGGGGGAGTCTGGTGGAATGACTGCTGGCCAGCAGTCACACCTGCTAGTGCCTCTGCATTTGGTGACCTCCAGGAGAAAGACAGGAGCTTGACTGTGCATCTGAAAACATATCTTAAAAAGCACTGCTGCTACGTCTCTACCACTCTTCAAGGGCCAGTGACCGTTCTGGTGTCCACCCACAGTGGCAGGGGCAGCAGGCTGGATGAAAGGCCGGAAGTGGGGAGAGGCAGCGGGCTCCCGTGGGAGCCCTGAGGAGGAAGCTAGGGAGCGGCCGGAGGGACACAGGAGGCAGGCTTCATCCGAACAACCGGCCCCTGCAGCCGCAGCAGAAGACCCGCTGGCTGCAAACAGGCTGCGCGGACTCTCGCCAGAGCACGCCCTCTGCTCCCAGCCTTGCTTCTGGTCCGACTTCCGCTTCTCTGAGCAGGAGCCTCAGGGCCTTTGCTCATGTGTCCCTCCTGCCCACAAGGCTCGGCCCCCTTGCCTCGCCACCTACCTGCTGTCTTGACTCCCGCTCCCCCCTCAGACACATCCCACACATGCACTCCGCCCCAGCGTCACCTCCTTGGTGCCCAGTTCTCATGGCTTCTGGTCCTCCTTTGACAGCACTTAGATTGGTGTGATTAACGTCAGTCTCCCTGACTAGGCCCTTAGCTCTCCCAGAATAGGGCTGCACCCTCTCTGCTCATCACTACACCTCAGACCCTGGCGCACTGCCTGGGAAGAAGAGGGTGAGCAAGCTTCCTGGAAGCCCGGGTGCCTTCAGGTGGCCTCTCCAAGCCCAAGAGTGCCTGAGAGTTGTCCCCAGGAGAGGCACCTGGCAGACGCAACCTATCCACTGGCCCTTCCCTTCTGCACACGCAGCTGAGGGATTGGAGCAAGCCGTGAACTTGAAAGTTGATCCTGATAATGAAAAGGGTCTGGCAAGAAAAGCACAATCCTGTCATCTATGAAAGCAGAGACTGGGGGGAGCCCTGCAGGGTCAGCTCTAAACCAGTGGACAAGCAGGGACCGAAAGGCCCGAGACTCTGGGGGTCAGGCTATAAGAGGTCACTGGCAAAACAGCCGCAGAGGTGACCCCGGAGTCAGCTTTGCCCTGAGAGAGAAGGGGGAGAGGGAGTACGGGGAAGAAGAGTGGGAAAGACAAGTTGACCTTTCAGGATTTTCCCCAAATTCATCTCTTACCATAGTCCTTCCTGCCCAACTGTGGACACCCCCGCAGCGGCAGAAGGGTCCTGAGCAGCTGTGCCTAACGCAGCCCCACCCGCACTGCGGGTCAGAGCTGACACTGGCCCCTCACCCGAAGTGGCCTCCCGGAGTCTCTCGGGAAGGGGCAGAAAGACAGGAAAGCAGGGAGACGGACGTACGAGCTGTGAGCTGCCAACATTCCCTGGGGCGGCCGGGAGAAGCCAGCATGGCCAGGGAGCAGAAAGCAGAGACATCTGAGGCTCAGGCCTGTCCAGATACAAAAGCAGCCCTGCCCAAGACTGGCAGGGCACCAGGGCTCTGAGACCCACAGCGGGTCACCAGAGAACTGTTGCGGCTCCTTTCTCTTGGCCTTGGGCTTGGCTGAGCCCCGCACACGCCCCCGGATGGGGCTCCAGCTAGGCCGGCGACTACCTTTCCCCCGTGGCCCCAGAGCCTGTGCAGACCCTGCTGCACAGCGACACTGCTGAATGCTTGTTGAGTGAACAAAAACATCTTCCCTGGAGACAAAGCAGGGCCTCTGGAGAAAATAATTTGTCAGGGGAGGGTGTTGGTGGAGCTGGCTGCATCACCCGATGGGTCTAAACCCACACCCCTGCACGTCATGGAATGGTAACCAGCACAGTCTCTCACATGATTGTTGGTCTTATTCCCGAAGGCCACACACGCTAGAGCCTGTTGGCTTGTTCACCAGCGCAGCTCCTGAGGCCCAAGCACTGTATTTGTTTCAGCAGCTATATGTGAGGGCGAGGGGCATGACTGCTGCGTCCCCCAGGCATCCCCGGCGGAGTCGGAACTCCAATGGGATGGGGACCATGCCCTTAGGTTTAATTCAAACATGCTCTGTGGCAGGGAATGGGGATGCCAATCTACCTGTTCACCTTCACACACCCTCAGCCCGGGCAGGAACCAGTGGCATTCAGCGCCAGGCCTCTAGCTGAGCGCTTTCATTCTCAGCACTTTGTCTGATAAGACAACTGCTTGTTGAATTGAACATACTTGACTCGTCCTCCTGGAACCCGGTGTTGCCTGGATCTCTTCCTCTTCCTTATCTCTTTCTCAGGGTACTTGTAGGAACCAGGAGGCATTAATATTAACACATTGGCTGGTGAAGTGCTATTGTATTTTTCCAACCCAGACTTGGATACCCAGCTGTCTACCTAGCATCTCCCTTGGGTGCCTCTTGCCCAGGAACAAACCCCTGGTTTCAGGCCCCACCCCTGCTGCCCCGGAGTGCACCAGACACTCGGGCCAAAACCCAGGGGGCCTCTGACCGCTCTTTCTCTCACTCTTCGTAGCCAGCCCTCCAGCACTCCTGGCTCTACGTGCAGAGCACACTTAGAAGTTGAGTGCTTTTCACACTCTCGCCCCTTCCCCTCCCCACCACCCCCTTGGCCTGGCCGGCACCCACCCTTTCACACCCAAAGACCCTCTAAGCCCCTCTCTAGCTCCCTGTGTCCGCCCTTGCCCCTTGGGCTTGGGAACACACAGTACAATGTGCATGTGCCGTTTTGTTTCAGCAATCTGACTTCTAGGTAACTATCCCACAGACTCATTGGTAAAAATAGAAAATGATGCATACACCAGGTTCCTCACTGTGTGCTATCTGTGGGAGCAAAAGACTGGAAACAGGCCAATGTCCATGGATAAACCATGGCATGTCCACATGGGGGACCACTGTGCAGAGGCAAAAGGAATCAGGAGGATGTCTATTATTCTACTGCCCATTATGCCTAGGGTGATCTTCAGGACATGCTGTATAAGAAAAGCAAAGTACAGAACAGTATTTAGAGTCTTCTATATTTTATTTAAAAAAAGAGTTAAGTATATTTTTATTATATTTTCAAAAAGAAACAATGGAAAAAACTGAAAAAAAAAAAAGGGTTTCTTACCCTGACCAGGTGCCTCAGTTGGTTGGAGCATCATCCCGTGCATCAAAAGGTGGCAGGTTCGATCCCTGGTTAGGGCGCGTATGGGAGGCAACCAACTGATGTTTCTTTCTCTCCCCCCACCCCCATCCTCTCTGTCTAAAATCAATAATTACATCCTCAGGTGAGAATTCAACTAAAAAAAAAAGAGTTTCTTATCAGGGAAGGAAGAAAAAAATTATAAGGGTACTAGAAGGAACTAGATTTCTCTCAATATAACTTGTTTTATTTGGAATCACATGAAAGTTTTATGTAATTTTAAGAATATTAAATCAAAAAGAAAAATATATAGTATCTGCGGGTTCTGTATCTGCAGATTCAACCAGCTGTAGATTGAAAATATCCCCCCAAAATGTTACATTGGTGCAAAGAAGTTATATCCTTGCTGATGTGTACCATGTAGTTAGGAAGGACTATGATTCTTGCTTCTATACTAAACAAGTAGAGTCTATTTTTCTTGTCATTCCCTAAACAGTACAGGGTAACAGCTATTTACATAGCACTTACATTGTATTAGGTATTATAAGTAATCTACAGATGATTTAAAGTACAGGGAGGATGTGCCACTTATTTACAAACACTATCCCATTTTCTATAAGGGACTTGAGCATCCATGGATCTTGGATACTGAGGGACAACTGTCTAGCAGATGGAATTGTTCTCAATTCTTTACCTTCTGTGGATGTCTGCCTTTTGCCATGTGACTTTACAATTCCTCCCACTACAGGTGAAGTATATTTTTTTCAGCTGTGGCGCAAACTATTTTCCAAAAATGGTCTCAGCAAGATTTCCAGTCCCAAATGCTCTTTTAGAACCTGGACCCTTCCAGTCAAGAGATGGAGTCCATGCCTCTTCCTTTCAAACCTAGGGAGGACTTTGCAACTGTCTCAGTCACTAGAATGTGGCAGAAGTAACCATGTATGTCTTTTGAGACTAGGTCATTAAAGGCAGTGCAGCCTCCACCCGGCTTCCTCTCTTTCCCTCAGGGTACCCTTGGAGTGCAGCAACTTCACCGTAAGGAAGCTCAAACTAGCCCACAAAGCACTGAGGCCCCCAGTGAACAGCCAGCATCAACTGGAAGACACAAAAGTGATGGAGACGTGTCAGATGGTTCCAGTCCCCAGCCTCGGAGTCTTCCAGCTGACGCCCCAGACACTGTGTAGAGCGGAAATAAGCCATCCCACTGTGCCCTGCCTGAATTCCTGACCTACAGAATCTGTGCGCAGAATAATGGTTGTTTCAGGCCATTAAGCTTTGGGGTAATTTGTTATGCGGCCATACTAAGTGCAACACCACCCCTTAACTTTGGGCTTAATTATGAATTGCTTTGACTAAAGGAATGTTAGACGTGTGATTTCAAGCAGAGGCTTGAAATGCGTATGCGTGCGTGCAGTTAGGCATGCCATCAGTGCATGTGCCGTCTCCACAGGGAAACATGCCCTGGCTAGCCTGCTGTCCAACGCCAGCGGAAGACACACGGAGCAGACCTCGGCCCAACACAGACTGGAGCCTGGCCTGGGTGAGGAATCCTACCCAACAAGCAGAAACAGGAGGGAGAATAAAAATTGCTGTTTGAAACCACTGAGTTTTATTTGTTGTAATTGTTTGTCTGTTTTTTAAAAAATTTATTGATCTTAAAGGGGGTGGGGAGAGAGAAACATCGATTTGTTGTTCCACTTACTTGTGCATTCACTGGTTGCTTCTTGTATGTGCCCTGACAGGAGACTGAACCCACAGCCTTGGCGTATCTGAACGATGCTCTAACCAACTGAGTTGTCCAGCCAAGGCTAAAGTCACTGAGTTTTGGCTGATTTACTGTGCAGTACGATGGTGGCAACAGATAAGCGATCAAAAAGCAATCCTTACAAACTGAACCCAAACTGGAAAGACGGGGCCTAATTGTACATCCTCTTTATGGCGCCCGCGCCGAGCAGAATCGTTTCTAATAAATCTAAAACACGTAACCGTGACTGCACAGCCCTGGGAAGATATGAACTAAGGACAAAAGAAACCACAAGGAAATCTTAAACCATGTTCATTAGTATTATAGTTAGTAAGGACATATACATTATTATTTTGAAATACTTATATATAATATTCTATATATATGCAAAGTTTGCTTGGATCCTGATTTGAACAAACCAACTCTAAAAAGCCATTTGTTGAGAGCATTGAGAAAAACTGAGCATGGATTGGGTATTAGGTTATATTATGAAATTACAGTTAACTTTGTTGGCTGTGATGTCATTGGATTAAAATAAAAACAACTTTTAACTATTAGAGGTGCATCCTAAAGTGTTTATGAGTGACATAGTATCTTCGGACTGTGATTGAAAATACGCTGGCCAAAGAAAGAAGTGGGGGAATGGATGTGAAACAAGCTGGCAAAACACGGTCATCACGGGCGCTGGGCGAGTGGTCGCGGGAGGGGTCATCACGCCCTCTTTTCTCCTCTCATGTGTGTTTGAAACTTTCACCTGCAGAGCATTCGCTGCTCCAGGGCACACCTACCTTCCAGAGCCCAAGGCCGACACACTCCAGAGAGAAGCCAGCATGGCGGGGCCCCCGAGGCAGGGAGGCCTGCACCAGCCTCCCCCGCAGGGCGCGGGGCTGCCACGGCTGGGCTGCAGAGGGCTGCTGCCTTTCCAGCCCAGCCTGCTCCCACCACTGTCCTTCGCCGGCACCAACATGAACCTGAGCTACTAAGGCCTTGGGTCATGAGCCAACACTGGCTAGTCAAGGTCAGGTAAAGGGGCTGGGAAGTGGGCTCCCAGGGCCAGAGGAAGGGGAGAAGGCCTCACAGCAAGGTCACCAAAACAAGCACGCTGCCTTAGTTATTACCCCCAGTTCAGCAGAGAGAGCCAGGATCCGGAAGGTCTCACTTGGTTGGAAGGGACCTCCAAATGCCAGCAGGGCCCCTAGCAGGTCCCGCAGACTCACACCCAGGCCGCACCAGCCGAGGACGGAAGGCACCCATCTGGAGGGGACGCTCGCGTGAGGCTGGGCAAGTGTCGGTGCAGAGCCAGAGTGCACCGAAGAGGGTAGGCAGGCGTGAGTGAAGGCCTCTTGTCCTTCAGACTGTGTCACACCTAGTCTGTGTGACACACTGAGCCCAGAGTGCATTCTGTGAGGCTCCCTGTCCTCAGGATACTGACAGCCTTGGGCAGGACAACCCAGGTCGGCAAGGGTCCCAGAGTCACAGCCCACCGCAGCAGCTGGAGAAGTCAAGTCGAGAGCAGGCGGGGGCTGAGGACAAGAGAGCACAGTGAGCTCCTGCTAACCCACCAGCAAGTCAGCCATGCCAGCAGGCAGAGCCGGGGCCAGGAGCCGCAGGTGTAGGGAAACCCATTTCAGACAGATAGGAAGAAGATCTCTCCAAGAGTGGTGCCGTCTGCCTGAGGAAGACCAAAGCCACTGGCCACTGGGGTGCTCACACCACGGCGGTGCTGCCGTCGGGGAACATTGGGCAGGCGCGCTGGGACCCATCAGGGGTCAGATTAGCTGCACAAAAAAAAAGGCGGGCAGAGCAAACACACCACCCACTGAGGCTAACCACACCCCTAAAGAGAGTGGCCTCCCGTGTGGGACCTTAGCATCGGAGGGGACCTCGCCTAAGCCCACAGAACCCACAGAGCTGCTGTGGTAGAGACTGCAGAGAGCACCACAGCCACCTCCTCACTCTATCAGTGAAGGGCCTGCCCAACTGCCCCACCAAAGGGGACAGAACTAACATCGCTGTCAGGCCAGCCCTTTCCATGCCCCACCCTCCCCATCACGAAGTGTCTGCCAACCCCAGCTCTCCTGGAAATCATGGGCACACTGGCTGCTGCAGGAACACCTGTGGGATACGCTGGGACGACACTCAGGAGACAGGCAGCCGAGCACGACAGGAACAGGGCGCTGCAGCAGGCTCTGCAGGCCCCGGTGGGGCCTTGCTGGCTGGCCAGCCCGGTACAAGGAGGCCAGCGGCTTTTCAAGAGCTCCTGCCTACCAGGAGCGACCGCGAGGCAAGGTGCCAGCCAGTGCCTCTCCTGGCTCCGGGCTTGATTGTGAGGTCATCTCGTCCACTCTGAAAGATCTCTGGAGAAGCTGGAAGAGCAATCCTCTTCATTTAAAGCTGTTTCTAATTAACCTCAAGAGTGCGTGTGTCCTTGTTTTCTCTCCTTAGTGGGGCTGAGAAACAGCGGGAAGCATCACTCTTCCTTTTTACTCATCTGACAGAAGCTGTCTGAGGTGGAGGGACTTTGGAGATCATCCAGTTTAATCTCTCATTTCACAGAAAGAAAAAACAGAGGGCCTGCCCCATGCATACAGCCAGTTTGGGGCCATGTCAGGGATGATTCAAACCGGAGTTTCTGACTCCCCGCAGGACACGCCCACTATTCTTCATCTCCACCACGCCCCACCCTCCCCTTTGCTCAAATGTCCTACTTCCTGGTCCTTAGCTGTCCTCGAAGCCCTCCCAATCCTCTTGCTAAATTTTCCATCATGGAGGAGGAGGCAGGGAAGCGCCGCCGCTCTCCAGCTGTGCTCCCTGTATGGCATTTCGGTTTGCTAAAGTCAGCTCGCTGGCTGTGCTTCTAGATCTTGCATATTAGGCCTTTAGAGCTCCCAACAGAATAAGTTAATGTTGTGAATGTGTCTTGTAAGCTGTAAAACACCATACAAATATATGCTCGACAATTTTAGAATATGAAATAATATAACCGCTTTTAATCATGCCCTCATTTATCTTACCTCTGTGAGGCAAAGGGAAGGCTGGGCGGACTCTGCTTTAGGGAACCTGATCTGAACAAGCGCCTCCGGCCCTCCCACCTGCCTGGGAGGCCTTTGAGGGCAGGGCCCATTTCGTGCCCCTTCCTTCGTTCCTCACATTTCACCCAGGGACAGGCATCCAATCCACTAGGTGCTCAGCAAAGGATTTCTTGACAATTGTATATGGATAAAATTTCACTTTAAAAGCCTCCTACTTCTATGTAGAATTTCATTGTAGAAATCCCTCACAATTGCTGCCATATATAAGAAAGTACAGGCAACCCTTGTTATGTATCTGCATGCACAAATGTATGGAATGTATGGCTCTATTGGGAAATTTCCTTACCTCTCCTTTCTTCTAAAGGACCCAATACCTCACTGGCTCTTCCAGCACCCTTGGGAGGGACAGCACCCTCCTGAGCCAGTAGCACCAAGAGCTCGGGCTCCTCTGGGTCCAGGGGCAGTCCCAGATGGGACCAGGTTGGGGGAACCGTGCATGAGCTTGTGGACAAGCTGCTGAGGCTCTTTGATCTCCTTTACCATTGGGGCCCAGTCCCAGAAGCCATCGCTCTTCTTCCCCTCGGCAAAAAGCTCTTCACCTTGGGCCCTCCGAGCAGCCCCATGCACTTCAGGGGCAGCCAGCCCTGCCCAAGCAGTTCTAGATTTGATACAAGGAGAGACCTGGAGGCCCCTGGAGGCTCCCAACATGCCTCCATGTGCCCATCTTGTTAGAAAGAAGTGGGGATCCCAAGTAAGGGGTCTCTGCTAGACCAAGGCCTTCTTCAGAATCCTTGATGCCCACAAAACAGGACAGAGATCAAAGCAGCATGGTGACCAGCCTGGGGCCTACAGCCTTGGACAGACAAGTCAGGGGGCGCGCTCGCCCGCCTGCTCCCACAGGCACAGCTGACCGGACCTAAAGTGTAGGACATATGGGTTGAGAAAATGTCAGGGGGTGACAGGAACCCAACAGATGCCCAACTGGCAGGGTCAGAGCCACAGGGGTGGGACCCCAGAATTCCATCTCCCCTTCCGCAGGCAGGGTCTCAGAGGCCAGGGCTCCATTTCATTCCCCAGCTGTGACTAGTTCCGCCTCTGTGCTGGGGATCGGGGACGGAGAGAGGCCTTGCAGGAAAGGAGCCTGCACAAGTCCTACCAAGGCATTATCAATACCACGATCAATGCCGTCCATACCATCAGTGATGTGCCCCTGGTGCCAACTGAGAGGCTCAGGCAGGGTCCCCACAGCTCAGCTCAGATTGCCCACCAAGTCCCAGCTTACCAGGAGGGCTTCGAGTCCTAAAGCGACACTCAGCCCTTGTTGCAGGCACACTTGTCTCAGCCACCATTTCACCATTCAAAAAAGCGAGTCCCCCGGCAAGAAGGACAATTAGCGGCAGGACAGACAGGCCTGCGATAGCCGCAGGGCCAGGCCGGCAGAGCGCGGCGGACGTGTGCGTGTCAGACGCCCAGCAGCAAGCCTGTGATGCAGCAAGCATCCGGCAGCGGTAGTCACAACTGTGGTGGCAGTTTTGCCGACCTACCTCCACAATCAGCCCAACTTACTGTACGTGGGCCACAGGCTCCAGGGACAGATTCTCCTCGAGTAGCCCACACATGCCAGGGTCTGTATGCGCCCCCGCCCTACCTCCATCGCCAACAGGGGAAAGGGCCCCGTTCAGACTGCAGGGCCTCTGCAAGGAGAGAGGGTTTTCTGAAGCTCCCAATCCCATCTCCAGCAGCCTGCCCCTGACGTGTACAGGGAGGGCTCCGCAAAGCAGGGAGACAAGGCATGACCCAGGGCTCTGAAAGCTCAGCCTTCTGAAACTCAAAATCAAACCTACTCAGAGGGAGGAGGACTTTAAAAAGAGAACAGAAAAGTGACCCACTGCATGACTTCTTTTTTGGCTCCCAAACTAGTCTGAAGTCTGGCTCTATTTCCGTGAACTCCCAGCCCCTTCATGCCTGAGGCCCTCAAAGAACTCTTTTTTTAAAAGCTAAAATTTCTTGGCCAAACGAATGAAATTAGAATCTGAATGGCTTCCAGATATAATTCCCAGTTTACAGGAAAAATGTGGGACAGAGGAAGATCTTAAATGACACCAGAGGGATACAATTGGCACAATCTGGAATATGCAAAACCACAGGACAAGGGACTCACAAGTTTGCCAACCATAATTTGCCAGGGGAAGAAAAGGAGAGGAAATCTATAGATTCAAAGAAACTCAAGAGATGTATCAAACAAATACAATGTGTGGACCTTGTGTAGGTCACAATTCAAGCAAATCAACTGTAAAAATAAATTCATACGATTATCAGAAAAACTGAAGCCTGGCAGAATATTTGCTGACATTAAGATGGAACCGTTGTCCTATTTAGATGTGGTCGTGGTGCTATAGTAACGTTTGCAAAAAGCCCTTATTCCTTAGACACACACACACTGAAACAGGGATGATGAAATGGTGGGGGGTCTGGAAGCCATCTCCACAGTGGGTGGGAAGTGAGGGAGATGATAAACTCGGTCAGCCATGAGTTGATGGCGGCTTTGGCTCGGCAAGGGAAACATGGGAGTTTGTTGGCTTATTCTCTCTACTTGTACGTACATTTGAAATTCTCCATAATGAAATGTTATTTTAAAAGATAGTCTTTCTCCCTCTAGCATCTCCATAACATTTTTTTTTTTTATTGGCAGCATCTTATCAGTCTTACTAATGCTGTGAGTGGCTATAATATCAAAGCTGCCCCTTCCTCCCTGGCAAGAAATGCAAAAATGTTTACTCACTTCGGGTAAAATTTTGACATCATCACGATTCAGATGTTAGATCACTTTAGTATAAACCCCAGTGCATGCCCCCCGTGGGAATCCAGCCACAAGCCACATGTGATCTCTAAGTGATAAGGGACCACTACTTCCAACCTTGGCAATTACCCTTTCATTTTATCCTCACAAATTAGTCCCAGATTTTTCTAGAGCCTGACTGTTAGCTGATACAGTATAACAAGTCTAGCTAATCCCAGACCAGAGGTGTTATGCCTGACAAACTCATTTTTTTTTTGAGCTATAATTATGAAAAACCCCTTTTGAGAAAGGAACCCTAGGGGTGGTTCTCAGAGCAGCTTTGCCCGCCTTCCAGCAAATGACCAGGTTCTCTGTGCCCAGCGGCCTCTGGCTCAAGATGTCCCCATGGCATATGGGCTGGAAGTGAGCGAGAGGCCACCTTGGCGCTGATCACGGATTTCGATGGCTAAGGAGGGAAATGCGTCTTACCTGGTTTGCCCCAGCTCTGCCCCACACCCTGCACTTGGTCCCATTCTCCGCTCCCTGTTTCTGCCTGTGTGGACCACACTCTTCATGCCATTTATCCCTCCCTCCCCCTCTCATAACACCTCCCTCATTTTCCTAGATGCCTTGGGTTTCTCTTTTTGAAGCCTGGCTCTGATTCTCCACTCTTCTCACTTGACAACCCTTCTATAGGCACTGCCTATTTGTCACTTCTCAGACACTGAACTGCCTGCAGCATAACTCCTTGGGTCCTCCCACGACTTGGCTCTTCAAAAGCTCTCCAAAAGCTGTCTGACCAACCAGACTGAGGTGCGAGAGGACAAGAGAGCTCGTATACCCTTCCAGACCCTCCACGAAGCCCAGCACAGCGCTTGCTCTTGACACTGGTAAATATGCCTTGGCTGACTCACTAAACGTCAGTTTGTAAATGTGAAAGTATGTGCCAGTCCCAGGGCTGATGTAGATCAGACAGGTTGCCACTAGTCAACATGGCTCCTTTGTGCAATTTTTTTAAAGGTACTTTCTGCGGTTCAACCATCCCGAACTGGGTGTGTGTACAGGAAAAGTCCCATCAACTCGAGCAATTCACTGTATGGCAGGCATCTGATGTTCATCAAAAGTCCATAAAAATAAGCCAGTGGAGGAATGAACAAAAGGTGCCCTTTCCTCTGGGAGGATGCAGCCCTCGGCAGCGCACGCAGCTTGGAGAGCGGAGCCTGAGACAGGGCGCAGCCTGCCCCAACCTGGTATTCCTTGCGAAAGGCGTTGCCTGTGTAACTGTGCATGTGACCCTGATTCCAGAGGCAAGAGCCCTGTTTGAGGGACCCTCCAATGCCCAAAGTGCCATATCATCCACATGGGCAGACAACGGGGGGCGCTGAGGCAGCACTGTGGCTGTGGTGGTCCTGCGACTCATGGGACTCAAGTCGGGCTCTTCAGCCGCAACTGCTGCAGCCGCCCCCTCACACAGCCCAAGTCAGCTCAGTATGGGGATGAAGACACTAATTCAGACTGAGGTGACCGGGGGTAACATGCCAACAGGAAAGGGCCAGGGTCCAACCCCCGCCCCAGAACCTCCGTTCCGTTCCCCTCTGGGGTTGGTAAAATAATTTCCCCCTTACCTGATCCCCCACCTATCTCTGTGAGGTTTCCAACCGCCCCCAAATGCACAAGCTTGCCTGAGAGCGTGCCAGTGCTCTTTCCTGAATGCCCAGAAGCACATGCCACAGGGCTTTTTCTCCATCAATGGGCCAATCTGTTCAGCAGCTTCTCAGAAGAGAACATGCTAAATTTGGCATCAGGTACCTGAGATGCTCTGGTGAGAGGAAGTAGGAGCTATTCTGATGCTGAAGGAGAAACATACCATAAAGGTGCTGCTCAGCTGAGCTGCTGTGACAAGCCAAATATTGGCTGGAAGAGTAAATCTCTAAGTCTCCTAAGGGCCCCCAGTCCTGCAGTTTGGTGACAAATAGCCAGCTCACCCCCTAAGCCTGACGGCCACAGGGACCTTTACACCACAGGCCCATGTGTGAGCCGTGCCCACAGCCAGGGGCAAGATTATGTGGCTGCTAAACCCAGCAGGAGCCCATGGCTCCCCTAAACCACTGTGGTCTGTGGGCTTGCCTGGCAGCAGAAGGCAGAGACAGAGGAGAAATGAAACACTGAAAAGGGATGTGAGCAGTAGACACCAGCCTCCTTTCTGTCCCTCTGAGCTGCCTAAGTCTTTCCAAAATTTCACAGGCCTGGCTCTGCAACATCAGATAAACTACAAGCAGAGAAGCCTGTTCGGTTACCAGAAGCTCTGTCAAATTCCCCATATATAGAGCTCCGAATACCAAGGTGTTTTTCCATTCAGCTCTAGATGTTCTCTCTTGGAGGGAGAGGTCTAAAAGCCTGGGTGAGCCTCACTCATGCTAAAACTCCAACAGCAGCTCAGCACGCAGCAAGATGGACAGTATTTCAGTGCTGAGAATCCTGTGCCATCCAACTGCATTACTGTAATAGCTAATGTAAAATGGGCAGACCCCCCTCTAAAAGGGACGCTCGGCGGCTGGCCTGTCTGCGGCAGCCTTCAGCCCTTCATTACTAAAAGCCCTTCATTACTGTTAGTTGTCCAAAAAAAATGACTTCTGAAGAAATAAATACAGGAGAGGCACAGCTGGGCAGCTGTAGGATCAAAAATTTTGTTCCCACGCAGTTTATGGGCTCCCACACGGAAAAGCCAAAGCAACATTATCAGCAGGCTCACGCGGAGCCGGAAGAACCCTCCGGGTTTGCTACTCCCCAGGGCTATTTGGTGTAAAGATAATGCCTTCCATTTTATCCTGTCATCTCTTGATAGCTTTCCTGAGTTTTCAGTCTACTGATTTTACTATGTATTGGCATTCCCTTCCACTGCATTCACAGCCACCTGATTGTTTTTATAGGACCTCGGCTAGCACACATTTTAAACGAGCTCGTTTCATGATCAGATCTGTTCTGGTTAAAGCCTTCTCTGTGGGTTTCAGCTTTTCCACTGGTTTGAGGTGGTAATCCAAGTCATAAGACAACAGAAAGCTATTTGGTGCTAGATGATTCCATAGCATTTTTGCTTCACCCCGAAGTGTTTTTCACTAAAGCTTGGTGAAATCACCTGACCCTGTTTGTATTGTTGAGCCCAAATAAGTACCTTTTGGTGCCCAGTGGCATTTTCCCTTCCACCAACGATGATTACAGGCACTAAATGCCCGAGGAAAGCGCATGACCAAGTTCATGGTCCAACTATTTCCATCTCTCTCTGTTCCTCGCAGTGACACTTATCTTCCCTGACAGCCACTCCCATTGTGCTCTTTCCTCAACCCAGCACAATGGACACATGCAGACACCAGCAGACAGGGAGGACGTTTTCCATCCCACTGCTCCCCAGTGCGGAGGGACCAGGCTGAGGTTACATAAGCCCCTCCTGAGCCCGACGTTGGGGGGAAGCAAATTTGGGGTTCGTGACGGAGTCACGGTCTGCAGGCCCCGACTGACCCTGTGCTCACAGTCCTGCCTTGCCAAGGCGGCGCGGCTGGAAGGGGAGGGCAGCTTCTCGCGACCACTCTGCTCACGCCCATGGGGCTGGGTTCAAAGTGTGGCCGGAAGTCCGACCTCGCTGTCCAGACTAGATCGCGGGGTCATGGGCCCTGGCCCTAGCCACAGGCTGCAGCTCCCCGCCACCCCCCAACCCCCGGCACCGCGACACGCGCTTACCTGCCCGGGCCGGGGCCGGGGCCGGGGCCGGGGCCGGGACCCGGGCCGGGGCCGGGGCCGGAGCCAGGTGGTCCCGCAGTGGTCCGCGCAGCGCCTGCCGCGGGGAGCTGTCCGCCGCCGGCCGGTGCTGAAGGCGGCTTGCCTGCGCCGGGGCCCGGACCGGGGCCGGGGCCTCCGGGCGGCACTGGCCCCTCGCCAGCGCCGCCCTCCAAGCTGGCCTCGTTGCCCATGGCGAGCGGGCGGGCGGGCTGGGTCGGGGTCGCTGTGAGCCCGGGCCGGCGGCTCCCGGGCGGCTGCTCACACTCTCAGCGCCGCCGCCGCCGCCATCTCCCAGCTCGGCTCGCACCGCCGCCTGCCGCTGCGCATGCGCGCCCCGCACGCCCCTTCCCTGCACACGCTCCTCCCCCCCACCCCACGCGCGCGCGCTCCCGCCAGCTCGTGAGGACGCGTATCCACTAGTCGGTGGCGGGGTCGCTGGGAAAGCGCCTTCGGGGCAAGCGCATGCGCCCTCCGATGCCGACGCGGTCAGCCAGTGCTACCTGGGCTGTTGGCGGGACTGTCCCACCGAACCAGGATGGAAGGGAAAGGGCCCTGGGGACGTCGCGCCGTTCCCAGCCCTGCCGTCAGGGGCGCCTCTTGCTCCGGGGAACACGGGCACGGGAGCTCTCCCTCGGGTAACCGCCCTGTCTCAGCGGGCAGGCTTCGCGGGGACGGGCCTCAGAGAGGAGCCACCCGAGTGTGGCCTCAAAGGATGTTTAGGAGTTGGAGAAGCAGATGAACAGAATGTTCCGAGGCGCAAGGTCATGAAAGGACGGAGAGAGAGGAGACTGAGTGACGGGGCGAACTGTGAGCGTGTCAAAGGCCAGCTAGGGAGTCAAGGCTTTCTCCAAATGGTGATAGAAACCATCTGGGATTCACGCTGAGGTCTGGTCCTGCGCGGGAAAGGAGTCTCAGGAAATGACCCTGGAAGAGGTGGAGGGTGTGTCAGCGCTGGCCTGAGGCCAGGCGGAAGGGCGCCTCCGCAGGCGCCGGGGCAGTGACCTTGGGGGAGGGGCAGGGGAGCTGACGTTCCTCAGGGGCCTTCTGCGTGGTGCCCGGGCACTGCCCAGCCGGGAAGGCTGACGGCTGCCCCGGCGCGCGGCTGAGCGCCCATTGCCTCACCTCTACAGACTTCAGTGTTCGCGCGCTACTCAGGACGGTCTGCCTCACGCCGCCTCACACAGACCTGTACTTTCCTGAGAGAGAGTCTTTCCTAGAAGATCCAGACTACGTTCCAAACTGTTCCTGGCTTCACTAATCGTGGCTGTGTAGAACTGGAGTAAACTTGGACCCATTTTAGAAGCTCCTTTAATTCTTCTAGCGATGAGAAGTGCATCGAATGGGATGTCTGTAGTTCTAACCCAACCTGGAACAATCCAGAGGCCCCAGTGAACATCAGTGTCCAGGCGGATGGACAGACCTTGGCTGGGCTTTCCCCCCGCGCTCGGCCGCTCCTGCCAACCTCCGGGGCGGAGCTTCCGTGAAGCCTAGGACGATAAGAACCTCTCGGCCTGTGTTATGAGGGTCCTCGCTGTTTCCTCCTGTGTTTAAGTCATCCTGGCGAACGTCTGGCGACTACATGAGCACATCTCGGCTCCACAAGAACGCAGGCCTCTGCCCTGACACTTCCCAGACTGGACTGATTTAGGCTCACCCGGCCTCCATTTCCGAGCCCGCCAAGTTAGGATGACATGAGCCCCTCTAACATGGGAGGGTGTCGGGGTGGAGTGGCTGGTGAAGGTAAAAACACAAGGACAGGTACCTGGCATATAGATGACCAACTTTATTATTAGTTTTCTTTTCGGCAGATGATCTGGGATTTGGGGGTTTAGTGCCTTACCTTTTCTCCGGAGGAAAAAAATGCTCACAGGTTCTCTGGGCAGGCCAATGACCTGCCCTTGACCCAACCCAGGCTCTTCTGGCTTCAGACACCAGTCAGTGTGGGTTGGGCTACTTGGAAACGGGGAAAGAAGGATGTTTGTTTCCTATTTCTATAGAAGCCACGGAACTATGGCATTGCATAGATTTAAATGAACATGGTTCCAATGGGGGTAATTAACTCTACCCAGCCAGCGGGCCTGGGGAGTTGGCCTCCTCCGAGTGAATTCCTGGCTGTTAGAAGACTTCCAAGGTCTCTGCTGCCTTGATGACAAAGGACACAGTACAGAGGGCCCAGAGGACCTGGAAGTGTAGGTCGTCCCTACTTTCTCAAGTGCTCAGGTCCACTTCCTCTGCAAAACACCCCCGGGAATACGCCTGCACTGTCCACACCCACCCCCGGCGCCCAGCCTGGGAACTCCTGCTGGCCAAGGGCTGGTGCTGGCCTCTGGTCGTCTGGGGCTCTGATTAAGCCTCCCAATTTCATTCACGATTCCAGGGGTTATTTGCTTTCTCTTGGCTTAGAGTAGGAGCTCCTCGAGTCAGGACTGTGTCTGACTTGTCTCATCCCCTGGCATTTCACTCCATGTGGCTGCAGGGGCTGATGGTGGGCTGGGTTCTCTACAGGGCTCTGAGCACTTTCCTCACCTGCACTTCCAAGGGGTTCACCAACCACCAGCACCCCAGGGGAGCCTTTGGCTGTAGCTCCTGCATCACCACACTTAGTTTACATCAAGTTTCTCCTGGTGGAGGGGGTCATGGATGAGATGTCTGCACTCGCCTGGGAGAATTCACTAGACTTAGCTTTATAACAAGTGCATGAACACATCTGTGATTGTATAAACCAGCAGTCTCCTGGGGAGGTATCATCCCCTCCTGGGCCCAGCCGCTGCCCAGACAGGATGGTCCTGGATATCCTACAGAAGTTTCCCAGCTCCCTAAACTTCACTCGCTGAAGACATCTTCTTCCCACTTCATTGTGACATGTGACACATGGCAGTCATCTTGGAGAAAGGCCATGTGGGAGGAGAATCAGTCCACATGCCAAGACAGAACTGATGGATGAACACACATCCACTTGCTGCTCCATTCAGAGCTCCATAGGAGCCACGGTCACCTATAGGAGACCAGAGGGAAGTTGGAATTAGAAGGAAATCCACCCAGGTAGGGAAAGACTTAGTCAGAGCTAGCCTGCTGCTGGGATTCGTGGCAGTGATTGGTCATGGGAAGGCAGATCTCAGGAGGAGGCAGAGCTGCACCCGGACGCCACCTGAGCCATGGGCCAGGCAACACACAGATGAGCCCCCTGAAGATGAGAAGGGGCACAGTGCTGACTCTGGGGCTTTCCTGCTTCCCCACACAGTCCAGTTCACCCTGGGCTGCTACTCTCAGCATGGTGACCTTCACAGGAAGGGTCAGAATCCAAAGATGATGATGCTAATAGGGATGAAGACGAATGGCAAACTTTGCAGACAAGAAGAGGAGGTAGAGAGAGTGCAGGTGGGAGAGAATGAGGAAGGATGACAGGGCCACTCCGGCTGGTAGGGTGCCATGAGCTTTGGACTGTTCCAGACTGGCTGGGAGCTGGGAGAGCTGGGTCCTAAACTCTGGGCCTTTTTTTTTTTTTTTTTTTAAGATTTTCTTTCTTTCTTTCTTTTTTATTTATTTATGTATTTATTTATAGAAAGGGGAAAGGACAGAGAAAGAGAGGGAGAGAGACATCAATGTGCGGTTGCCTGTCATGCGTCCCCTCCTGGGGACCTGGCCGCAACCTAGACAAGTGCCCTAGGCTGGGAATCTAACCAGCAATCCTTTGGTTTGCAGGCCAGCGCTCAATCCACTGAGCCACACCAGTCAGGGCTGCGCTTTTCTTTTTATTGTAGTGCTGCTGAGACCTGTCTCACCTCCCAGAGAGGGGCAGCCCAGAAAGTCAGTTCCCTGTCCTCACTCCTCACCTGGGATGGAGAAACAGGGCTGAAGAGGAAGTAGAGAAGCCCAACGAAACCGAGGATTTCCCTCCTGGCTAAGATTTGTCAGTACTACCCACGAGCTTGGGAAATAAGGCAGTTCCTTAAGCAAGCCGCAGGCTGAAGTGAGGCTGCAAACAAGAAACCCAATTTTGTCCTGCTCAGCACCCGACCTGGGCTGGCCTGGACAGCCTTGCTTAGGTACTAGGGTCTTCAGCTGGCCCATGGCAGTTGGTAGAGTAAGAAAAAGGAATAAAGCTGGAAGGTATAGAATTTGCTTGATGCTTTATCTGCTTAACTCATTTTCTGTTTCAGTGTGAAGATCTTTATTTGCATTATGTGGGGGGAAAAAAAAGGTCAGTTAAAAAATCATCGGAAATGTTTACTACCAGCCTAACCCCGCCATTCATTGCTCCCAAGAAAGCTAATTAAGTCCCATTGCTATTAGAGTTAGCTTCCAAAGGCTTGTTATGACAGGAAAAAATAATGAAGCCATGGATTCTCCCAGTTGTAAGTGCCTAAGTCAAAACGAGCGGCTTTCCTTGCCCCTCTGCACTCCCCCGCCAGGCCTCCAGGCTGGCTGTGCCTGTACTACCCTTGCACGTACACCTCCTCAGCCATGGGACTTCCACTCAGCTCCACCCCCCAGAAGCCTGAGACTTGCCTTTAAGGAGCTCAGTTGCAGGAGAGATAGGCACACAAATTGCTCCTTGTTATAGAAAATGCCACGCCAATCCCTATTGCAATCCTTCCCAGTAGGATCCCAGTTCCCATGGAATTCCCTCCACCTACCTCTGTTCCATGGCTGGGGAGGCAAGGATGTGGGGAACAGACCCAGGAGGAAGTCATGCCCTAGGCCCTCTCCTAACCATCCCAGACAACAGAAGTTCAGGCATGACTTGGACAGTCCAGGGAAAGGAACAGCCTGTTCAACCTGCCCATCAGGTTCGGTTCCCCGCATCTTCAGGAAAGTCTCTGAGAGGGGGCCCTACATCCTGACCTCTTTGTCATTCTGCTGCTGCAAACCCAAGCATGTTACTGAGAATCAACCTTGACCACCAGGGATTTCAGGCCATGCGCCATAGCCGCCCTCTCTGTCTGCCGAGCTTCATCTTTGTCCTAGTCGGAGTAGATTGTTGACAGGGCTTGTCTGCCGTATTTACTGTTTGGTGCCCAGCAAGCTTTCAGGAGCCATAAAGGGGGGATTTCCTGCCTTCTGGGAAGGATAGGCAGAATGAGGTGGGGTCTCTGATGGTGAAGCAAAACCCATACGGCCACTGCTAGTGAATGGCTTCAATTCAGTTAAACTTAAATTTCAATTAAATTTGGTGCTTTTGAGCCCTAGGACAAGAACAGTGTGATGCTAGGCCCTAAGGATGCAGCAGAAACCAACACTATTGAGCCTAATCTCCCCTCACTCAGCTTGCAGTCTCCAAATCTGGCCTTTGCCTGGCTGGCACTCACATCGGGCCCTGAACCTGGAGGGCTTGACGGCTGGACCTCAGTGCAGGCCTAGTGTCCTGCCCTGCAGTGGTGGGTGTGGCCAAAGCATCACCAGGCCAGGCTGTGAGGGCTGATGTCACACTCAGGCACCAGGGTTGTCTGATAGCCCTCCCAGGCTCCCCCGGGTTCTTGGCTGGGTAGCAGCAGGCCCCAGGTGGGCAGCAGTATCTGGGTTACCACTGCTCTTTTTGTATTAGTAACTCCTCCAGCTGGGAGACCTGGCAGGGCATCAGTTTTCCAGGAAGGTGGTCTTTCTGACAGTGAGCTAACAGTGCAGACTGAGGAATAAATAGTAAGGCTGGGCAAAGGACATTCTCCACTTGTCACCAAGAGAACAGAAAGGCCATGTGTTCGGCTGAACCCTCCCCTGATCTTTGCTGATTCTAACCAAGCCCATCCCTATCCCCTGACCTTCTCCAGGGGTCTTCCTGGGGCTCACAGGGTGGCTATGTCCCTCTCCTAGCCCTGCCTGTCCCAGGGCTTCTCTGAGGAGGCCGGGGATAGGAGGAACCTGACATGCCGCCTGGGACCCAGGGTATTGCTTCCGAGACACTGATTGCTCAGTGAGAGCCCTTGGGGTCACAGTAAATTCCTTCTCAGCCTCTCATTTGCACTTAAATCACTTTACTGGATGCAAGAAGGCAGAGCTGCCCTTATCCCCACCGCCCCTCATACAAGTATATATACCGCGTGCTCCTGAAATGAGAGCAGAACTCCATCCCCTTTAGTATCCACCGCCCACCCAAACCCAGCTCCTTGCCCAGCTCAACCAGGCACATGTTCGCTGAGGGTGAGTTCATCCAGGACAAAGCTGGTCCCCTTCTGCTGGCACACCCAGAAATAAGCCGCAGCCCCCTCTCAGCAGGACCTCCCCTCCCCTGTCATTCCGGGCTTAGAGCCAGCCCCTTTCTTCACCTTTCTCTTCCAAGACCTTTCGCAACAGGGGTGCAGGGGAGTGAAGAGGGGAGTGATCCCTAGAAAGGGAGCTGGCCTGACCTGAGCTCCCAGACATTTTGGCAAGTTCCAGACTTGGGCTTTGCCCTCTACAGCCTGAGGCTAGTGACACCATGAGGACAAAAGGCAACAGTACCTTTAGACCTTGTCCTGGGAGCCCTAGTCAGCTGGCAACTGGATGTTCCCTAATGTCCTAGTGTGTGCCCAAGGCTGTGGCAACAACTCTGAGCAAGGCGTTCCCTTCGGCTTCATGGTGCCCCCACTCCAAGGCTCGACGCAGAGGAAGTGATCATCTGCTTCCCCATCCCCATCTGTTTCTAGTGCCAAATGTCTTCTCCTAGGGGCACAAACCGGGGGGACCCCCAATCATGCAACTGGAGATGCCTGGCTCCCATCCAGGACCCCCAGATCCCACAATACTTTCCACCGTGCCCTCAGGAGCTCTCAGGTGGAGGAAAGGGAGGCTTGGGGAGCATTCATCAAGCGCTGAGTCCTACTGCGTGCAGCTGCCTGCTCGAAGCCTTGGAGGCATACAAAAGCTAAGACGACTGAGGGCGAAAAGTAAGGGTCCTTAGTAGTTCCGCCTACAAACATCCAATTTCGAGGCTTGCTGGAGTGGCCCCAGGAGCCCAAGCCCGCCAGAAACCTGGGCCCCAGACTCGGCACTCCTATTCCCTGTCAGTTTCCCTTTCCAATGGACAACGTCCCGACGAAGGACAGGCTCCGCCGGCTCGGAGCCCCGGCTACCCTGGCCCCTCTGCGGGTCAGGGACTGGGCAGCGGCGTCTGAGCAAGAGAAGACTGGCCCCCTTACACCACCAGATTGCAAAGGAGCTCCCAGCTGCTTCCGGCTCCTTGCCCTAAGGCCCCGCCCAGAGCCCCGCCCACCGCTGGCAGGTTTACGCCGGCCTCTGGCGCCACCTCCTGGGAGCCTGCGGGGACTTTCCTCCTCTTGGGTCCGGGGCTGGTGGCAATCTCTGCGTAGCTCACCTGGGTGTGTAGAGCTGCCTGGATCACCGCAACCCAAGGGCACACCGTCGTGACCATTCAGAGGCTGCCACAGGGACACGAACAGAGCAACTTCACTTCACCCCAGCTAAGAATGCAGGGTCACTTCCACCAAAGCTGGGGGCAGTGAAGCTACTGAGAGCCCCAGTGATCTGGTCTCTGGGATGCCCTAGCCCTGGGCTGTCCTCAGGCAAGCTCCTCCTGCAGGAGCACGCCACTCCCACTTTGAATATCTTTCCCTATTTCTCCTAGATCTTCTAGGGTCCCCATAAAGGAAATGGTACCCAGCACCCCTCAGTAGGGGCTTCAAATAATTCTTTGCTGCTCCACAATATGAACAAAATTTTACAACCAGAAAAAAAACTAGCCCTGGCTGGTATGGCTCAGTGGACTGAGTGCCAGCCTGCAAACCAAAGGGTCGCAGGTTTGATTCCCAGTCAGGGCACACGCCTGGGTAGCAGGCCAGGCCCCCAGTAGGGGGCGTGCAAGAGGCAACTGCACATTGATGTTTCTTTCCCTCTCTTTCTCCCTTCCCCTCTAAAAATAAATAAAATCTTTATTAAAAAACACCAAAAGTGTTGAGATCACACTTAGAATTCCATCTGCCTGTGTTAGCTGCAGGACCTGGACCTTTCCCATCTCTGGGCCTCAAGTTATCTTGCCTCAAGAGGCTTGCTGATCAAGCAGGTAAGCAGCCCTGGCTGGTATGGCTCAGTGGATTGAGTGCCGGCCTGTGAGCTGAGGGGTTACTGGTTCAATTCCCAGTCAGAGGACATGCCTGTGTTCTGGGCTAGGTCCCCAGTTGGGGGTGCGCAAGAGGCAATCAATGGAAGTGTCTCTTGCACACTGATGTTTCTCTCCCTTTCTCCCTCCCTTCCTCTCTCTCTAAAAGTAAATAATCATTTTTAAAAGAAGAAGGTAAGCAAAGCAGGAAAAGTGTAAGTTTATCAGCTGATCGATATCTTCAAGGTATAGTAATATACAGAGAGAAGCTCTCCCTGGAAAGACTGGTGCTTAAGTGGAGCCTTCCACGCTTTAGGGGAGCTAGGGAAGGGCCTCTCCTAGGAGTTTTTTTCAGCTTGTCGGGAGCAGGTGGAAGCCAGGGCGAGGCATGTGGAGCCTCTAAACCCCTCCAAATTCATGGTATTCTATAGAGCTAGTCTGGCCAGGAGCTCTAGACACCCCAATATTACCCAGCTGACAGCTCTGGCTCAGGAGAGGATGCAAATTATTTTAGCCTCACTTGGATTCTCTGCCGTTTTTGAAGGCAAATTCACTGGGGCTGTTATCCCAATTCTACCCCCATCCCCGAGGTCCTGCGTGTCTCAGAATCCCTTAGAGACTGATGCTGTCCCCACCTCACAGATGCGGAAGCCAGGTCAAAAAGACCCCAGGGACTTGACCTGCAGATTCCTGAGGATAACAGCCCCTGTCTCGTCCCCCACTGTGTCCCTTCCTGCCCCTTCCCTCCATCACCCTCTCTCCTGCTCAGAAGACCTGAGTAGACAGTCACCCACCAAGGAGAGGTCACAGAGACCTGGCAGGAGTGCTGGGGGACTGCAGCCTGCCAGGCCGAACATCAGGGATTCCCAGGACAAAAGGGGAGAGGCCACAGACCCTTGTGGCTTTTCTTCCTCCTGCCTCACTGAAACCAGGAATCCATCCCTTTACTAGAATTCAGGACAGTGGGGCCACTCATAATCCAGTGGCTTCGGGTTAGACATCAAGCAGAACTTCCTGAAGCCAAGCAAGCAAGGGCAGCCTTATTTCCTGGGCCCCTGCTGCTAGGCCCAGGGGATGAGGTATGTGTCCCGGAACACCAACTGGGGACAGCCCCTCCTGGCACTTAGTGTGCTGTTCCAAATGTTTGACCCTCTATAACTCTCTACTCTGGGACTCAGCTCTAACTGCAACATGAGACCATACCTGGATCTTGAAAGTTTTGAGCGGAGCAGTCTGGGGCTGTAGCTGGAGATGAGGGGGACCCTGCGGGGGAGGGGCTGAGCCCAGATGAGATACTACTTGTTCTGTGTCCAATGGCCCCCGAGTGGAGCCTTCCACGCTTTAGGGAAGACACAGCTGCTGCATCCCCTGCCTCCCACACCCTGGGCAGTGTCCCAGGGCTGCCCAGGCCCTTCCTGGGCAGTAAGTCATGTTAAGCCTACCCAGCTGGCCTGTCCCTCTCACACAGGGCACTTAGGGGCAGGCCCACAGGATCCAAAAGCCCAACCAGGGTGGAGCAGCTTGGCCAGAAACGTTTTTTCCTTCTCTCCACGCCAAGGCCAAGGCCAAGGCCAAGGCCAAGGCCAAACCTGCCTTGAGACTATCTGGGAGACTGGCAGCCCCATGCCCACAAGGCGGCTGGGGCACAGCTGCTGCCAGAGGACTGCCCAAGTCCCCATCTTTGCAGGGGCCCAGGCTGAGGGACTCTGGTCCAGGACCTGCAGGGGCTGCTGACCCACTCCGGGACAGGGAGCCTGTGGCAGGGCCTTTCCCACCACCCTCCCCTCCCACCCAGTGTCACTGGGTTTTCTGCCCCCCACCCCCACAGTGAGGAAATCAAGACTTGAGGGCTCAGGCAGAAGGGCTGAGGGCGCACGTGCTGGCAGGGCTTCTGCAGCGCATATCCACCCCCTCACAAGGGCACACAAATGCCAAGGCTGTGGAGGCTCTGAGGTGAGCTGCTCAAAGGCCCTGTCCCACTGGGCCCGCCTGGGTCCCACCTTCCTACCCCAAGCCCTCCTGTCCTAGGATATAGAGGCCAGAGAAACAGATGCTCAGAGGCGATGGCATTGTAATAAAGACACTGCTTTTATTTAGTTTGATATGTTTCTATACAGAATGCAGAAAACACATCTTAAAATCATATAGAAGGAAATAAAAACACGTCAGTGGTTGGTGGACATTTGAATGTGAGACTGACCATCTCACAGAGTCCAATGGCCAGCGTGGCCCGTGCTCAGGGGGAGGCTGCCCGCGCGAGGGCATTGTTGCTGTTGTTATTCTGTTCACTGCCCTGGCGCCTCCAGTTGCTATGGCAACAGGCCATTCTGGGCCAGCCACATCTCTGCATGGCAGTGCCCCGTGGTGGGGTTGCTAGGGGCAACTGAGGGTTTGGAAGGCCTTTCAGAGCCCTCACCTGGAACACTGGGAATTGTTTACTTTTTGATGAGGTCATCAAAAATAATCTCACCAGGTCAGATCCTACTTGCACTCCTCCCTCCGGGGCACTGAGGAAACTCTGGCTTGGATCAGGGCTTGGAGGCACGAGGCCCAGTCACCAGGGGTCTACTGAGCCTTCATCTACGCACTCCCCGCACCGGGGCACTGCTCACCCAAGTTCCCACGGCGGGCCGGGCCCTGTGGGAGCAGGCACAAGGGGAAAGGCGCTCTGGAGAGCAGGGTGGAGACCCATCCCCTCTGACTGGCCTTCCCTCCTGAGGCAGCACACGTGAATCCTCTGCAGGAAGGTCTATATGGCTTAGAAGTGGCTGCTCGGTGTGCAAAGGGAGCCCGGGCCCATCCACCTACCCTCGGTCACATTATTGCAAAAGGCATTCCTCCCTAAAAGGTGCCCTGAATAACGCTTGGACACCAGGACAAGTCGCACTCACAATGGTTTCTTCCGGAGGAGGAGCAGCAAAGCAGAGGGGGCGCCCCTGAGTCGCGGGACAGAGATACAGATGGACAGACAGACGTTCTGCTAAAAAAGGCCAAAGAAGCCCCAGTGTAATTCCAGAATTTAAACCAGTAGGAAAAGGAGAGGGGGAAATAAAATAAAAATGAGCAGAGCTGTCAGTTCCGTGGAATCAACACTAAGAGCTTGTACAAACTGCTCATAAGCATCACCATTTTTAATCTTTTTTTTTAATAAAACAATTTGAGGCTGTATAAAAACTTTAGTAAAAAATTAGCTTTGAGAGCCCACAGATTTTTCACTATGAACTATTGCTGGCACTCCTCCCCGGCCACCAGACGTTCCCAGCCATTCGGGCCCCAGGTCTGGGACAGGAGCGCCAGAGAAGGGCGGGGGGGGGGTCGGGCAGGGGCTGTGGACTGTTGGGACAATGCGGCCACGGTCAAGTGAGGAAAGAGCATCACATGACATAAAAATATTGCATCTTCACCAAAATGTCCCCCACTGAGTGTTTCAAAAACCATGATATTCCTTTTAGGAGGGGAAAAACACAGAAGAAGGGTAAAAGCAACTAGGTTGATGTGGTCGAGTCCCTCGACCTCCCCAGGTACCCCCATGAGCAGCTGGCTCACCCTGGAGCACCTAGGTTGGGGGCCATGGCCCACTGCCTCTTAGAGTCCCCTTTCCATGGAAATGAAGACCCCCTTGGTGGTAAGCCACTGGCATGCATGGGGTGGGGTGTGAATATCCACGGCCCAAGAGGCCCCTCCAGCTTCCAGCCCCTGGCCACAGCGGGAGAGCAAGCCCAGCACCAGGGCCCTGGCCCTTGAGGAGCCAGGGCCGGGAGGCCCCCAGTCAGGCTCTGGGGTATCAGAGCAACCAAGTTTACATAGTGTGAAAAAATAGGATTCCTTTGATAAAAAATACTGTCCCTTGGTCTTCTCTAAGTTTGAAACACCCTGGGAGCTTATTTTTAGCAAAGCAATTTCCCATACCCACCCAAAAATTATACATACAAGTTTAGGTAAACAGCAGATTAAATGTAAAAACTTAACCTTAAGAAAGTCCTTTGAATTTAATCTTTAGCTACTGTTTTCCATGTTACATCCTGCAGCTAGACACACGTGAATAGAAAAAACAGTACAGTTAGTGTTAAAGGCAAAACGCAGAGAGCCGGGAGGCCGCCCAGCACTGCCTGCGAGTTCATTCACGGTTCCTCGCTCCCTCCAACTACCTCTACTCCAAACGGTGCTTTCAGAGCCAGCCATCAAAAACGCAGCGAAGAATTCTCTATGAACAAACAAAAAGCTGTTAGGCAAAAAAAAAAAAAAAAAAAAAAAAAAAAGTAAAAATGTCCCCAAAGTCTCTCCAGCTGCTTTGGGGTTTAGGAGGACCAGAGAGGGAGGGCTTGTCCAGGCCCCGCGTGTCAGTGTGTGCTAGGTCAGGTGTCGGCTCCCAGTGGGCGATGGTCTGCAGGCCACCGGTCTCCACAGACAACACCGTGTTGTCTCCAGGGCCCTGCCCTACCCCTGCCTCCACCTAGGCGCTTGTGGGTTAAGGGGGGACATAGGGAGGGGGTGACCGGTACGGGGTCATGTTCTTGGGACGGGAGCCCTTGCCCTCCATGGGGGCTGTGAAGGGCGGGGGAGGCTGGTAGGGAGGCGCATTGGGATCCTCATCCCGCAGGGGTGTGTACTCTCCCACAGTGTCCTGGTTGAGAGGAGTGGTCTCGGGCACGCTCTGGTTGGGGTACTCGGGAGGGGGGAGGGGGGCTTTCTCCTCCTGAAGGATGAGTGGCATGCTGGAAGAGGGTGGGGGCTTAGAGTCATCCAGCTCGTCCGCAAAGATTATAGGCACTCCCTTCTTAATGAAGGTGGCCTGGTCCTCGAGTGTGAGCTTGCCCTTCCGCTTCTTGCGGTAGCAGATCATGGCAATGATGCCGGCGATGAGCAGGATGGCCGCAACAACCACGGCCGGAATGACCGTGTGCAGGTAGACATCATCCTCGCTGCTCTTCTCAGGGTCCCTATCTGGCACCTCCGTGGATGGTGCCTCTGAGGGCACCCGCCTGGGTGGTGCCACAGGGATAAACTGTAGATGCCGGCAGCTACCAGAGCCTGTCACAGCGACACTCAAGGCCTTGAAGTCGGGCTCCAAAGCATTAGAGAAGGCGGCCCGCGGCTTCCCATCATCCTCAGCGATCCTGCGGCTCAGTCCTGTGATCTGCTCCTTGGGACAGGGCTCCAGAGGCAGCGTGTTGTTGGTCCACTCCACCACGATGGAACCCTGGGTGATGTTCTGCAGAGTGATGGTGCTGCAGTTGCGGTCCCCAAAGGCAAAGGCCAGCTTCTTCACCAGGGAAATCTTCTTGTGAATGTCATTCACCACTGGGGCTGGGTCACCCACAAATTTGGCCTTGAAGCGCGCAGGAGCCCTGTCCCCTTGAGGGCGCTTGTGGACGTGGATCTCAAAGGCGTCCACAGCCGACAGGCCCCCCTTGTCTGTGGCGTGCATGAAGTACTCGTGCTTGCCCACGTGGCTGCTGTCCGGCAGGCCGTACATGAGCTGGCTGTTGCTGTTGAATTGTACCCAGGACTTCTCGCCTACAAGCTGCTGCTCCCGGAGCTTCAGGGTCAGCTTCAGCTTATCAGTGGTGGTGTCCTCCTTGTCATAAAAGGTGTCTGACGGAATCTTCACCTCGAAATAGGTGCCAACCCAGGCATCCACCCTGTCGATGTGGTTCTTGAGCTCTGGGCGCTGGTTGGGCTCTCCTCCGCGGGGCAGCCCGCTGGTGGTGGTGCGGACGCGTGTAGGCGGGGAGGCTGTTTCCAACCTGGTGATGGGAGCTTTGGTGGTGACCCGAGGCACTGGTCGGGGGGTTCGCGGCTTCTTGGTCGGCCTTCGAGTTGTGGTGCTTGAGTCAGTAGAAGGCGTGGCTGGTTTTGGTGTGGATACTCGTGGCTTCTTGGTGGTGGTTGTGGGAGGGGTGGCAACCGCTGTGGGCTCCACATAGCCAGGAAAAGTCATCGTTGGGCGGATCTGGCCAGGAACCGTGGTGCCAGCTTCTGACACCCGAGTGGGCTGGATAGGGCCTAGAGTTGGGGTCTGCACAATGGCACCTCGAGTCCGAATGGTGACCGTGGGCTTCCCAGGAACAGGATCCCTGACTGGAGGTACCAGGGTCTCTGTTGGAGGGGCAATGGCTGGAGACGTGGGGGTGGGCACAATCCTGGATGGCGGCTCCTGCACGGCTGTGGTTGGGGGCCCAATGGCAGTGACAGGCGTGGGTGTGGCGTGGATCTGCCTCCGGATGCGTTTGGGAAGAGGGGGCTTCTTGTTGGCGATGTGCCAACCCACCACGGGGTAGCCAAGCTGGGCTGACATAGCTCCCTCCCTGGCAGGAGCCTCCACACCGCGAATGTCGGGCACACTGTTCTGGTTCAGGGAGCAGCCCAGCTTCCAGGAGAGCAGGGCCCCATTCTCTACCACCTTTTTCGCATTTCCTGGGCCGGCCATAAAGGCTGACATGTCAAACAGCCTGTTATTCACCACGGGCACCAACTTCATGCTATGAAGCTCCACTTCCGAGAAGCTCTGCATCCTGTGCAGGAGGTCGATCCTTTGCTTTGGGGTCATCTTGGTAAGGTCAGCATCCAGAATGACCGTCAGGACAGTCACAGGCTCATCGGCAGCACAGGCAGATGAAACCACCTCACCAGGGTCTGGTGACGCCGCCCGCATGGACGGCAGCTCACTGTGGTCTTCAGGGTAGACCTCGATAGAGAACACACTGGAGGCCTGGGGGACATGGCTCCCGTTGGCCCCGAGCCGGGCGGCGCTCACTGCGATGTAATGCACGCCCTTATCGCTGTCCAGGGGGAGCCCCTGCAGGGTGTGGCTCTGCGGGTCCCAGTGCAGCCAGGATGGCAGGGCCTCCTTCCCTGCCGCTGATACCTGGAAGAGACACCAGCATGAGGTAAGTGCTACTGCCGTCACGTAACCTGAAAATGGTCACAGCAGTTGACCATGGGCCTAGCCTGTGTTCTGGGACAGGACTGAGGTACAATTCAGAACAACTGTTGGGGGAACCGACTTATCTCTCCTGGGGTTCCCTGAGCTGTCACAGAAAACTGCAGCTGCCAATGGGCAAACAGTTCACCCAAGGTCACATGGTGGAGAGACTGCAGGGTGACACACGTCTCATCCCAGAGAGCGGACGCTGCGGCGCTCGAGGGTGTGGTGGGGTTTACACCAGTGATGTGCCTCCTCACCCACTCGGTCTGCAGGACCCGGCCCGGGGGTCTCGCCCTCAGCGCTCCCTTCCAGCCTCGCCTCAGGCCTCTCCTTTGCCCTCCGCTGGCACCACAGCTTTGCCCAAACCCTGGCCAAGAGTGCCTCGCCCATCCAGAAGTGGAAACGCACACAGGTCTGGGTGCAAGGGACAGCTCAGTGCCCTCAAATGACTCACTTTACAACCACGGCATCACAGTCAAGTGCAGTGGTGCACATCTGGGTGGCGAACACAGTTAGTCGTCTAACGTCTTCATTAACCCTGCTTGTCAACCCTCAAGAAAAACTGCGATGCCCAGGGTGAGGCACTGGAAACTGTTCTAGAAGAGCGCTTACCAAAAGCACTCCGAGGAGCTCTGGGGCATCCGAAGGAGAGTTCTGCGGTCAGCAGGCCTGCGAGGTGTGCGGGGCTTGCCTCTGCCTCTGGGAGCCCAGGCACAGGGGCGGGCCTGAGGGGTTTGCCCCCTACTCCACCCAGCAGCGCCTCCCAGACTTGTTTCAGGGTGGAAGTCCTTTTCCACAGAGACATTTGCCTGGAAATACTCCAAGGACCCAAGGGAATGCACCATGAAAACTTCCACCATCAGTTGACAAGAGAAACCAGGCCTGCCTCTTGCCCAGGCCCCATCTGTGACACCCCTCGTCCTGGGGAAACACCTACGCCTGCCCCCAGGGCGAAAAAGGTGGCACCCGCTCTCTGGTCTGCCTGAAGGCATCTCAGCTCCACTGCCCTGCCCCATCAAGTCCGGAGACACGCTGGCCAACAGACAGCATGTCCTGCTGCCAGCCTCAGCCCGGGACTGCCCCCCACACCATGGCCTGTCAGCACAGGGGCGCCACAGGGCTTCCCTCCCTGGGGCGGGCAGGCCGGAGCCATGCCTGCCGGGCTCCGCAGGGCCCTCTTCCTTGGGCCTCCTCCTGCCAAAAGCCAGGCGCCTGAGTGATTGGGGAGGAGACCCCTGGCTTGTACCTGATCGTCCCCGCCAGGACACAGGTGCCGGGCAGCATGTAATCCCCTCCACCTTATCAGAGACCAGATACTTACCCCCTTATAAACAGGTTTCCTACTTCCAGCAAAAACCCATGAGAGGACATCTGACATCATCAGCAGTTAATATTATTGAGGCTGCCCCTTACCGATTGTTCTTTAAGCCACTGAGTTCACTGAGGGTCTGTGAACGGCGTTTTTTTTGGGGGGGACATCACATTCCATCCACTGCAGGGTGCACTACTATCTAATTAACGGATGGCTAAGAATCCCTGTCCCCTGCAAACTCACTCACCATCCACTGCAGACACAGCCAGCATCAGAAATGGTAAAGTATCTGTAGAGACCAGCTTTTTAAAATATACGAAAACCACTAAATATATTTTTCCTTTACAATCTTTTTTTTAGCTATAAAAAATACTTACTTCAAATGTTTTGGCTGAAAAACCTGTGCTTTAAATTTTTCTAGTTCAATTGTGTTAAAGATGCAAACAGCCTCATCCACCTATAAACATATAAAACAAAGACCAAATGCTCTTATTTTGGAAAAGAACACGAAGCAAAGATGTAAGGTCCAAATAGAGAAATCAGGGCACCAGGATGGTAGGGCAGAAGCTGGAGTCCTGAGAGGTGGACAGCAGGTGAGCCAGGGCGTGGACCCAGGTCTCTGGCCATCCAAGGGTGCTTCCTAACCCGACTCCAACCCAGAGCAGCCACTGGGACGAGAGCACATGTGGCAGGAGGAGGACGGATGGGGACAGGGCGGGCCTGGACGGAGCTCTGGGCGCAGTCAGCCCAGGAGGAGCCACCTGTGGAGATGACAGGACAAGGCTGAGAGGCCAGGAGAGACTCCAGAGGTGTGCGCCAACGGGCTGGCCAGGCCCACGGGACATTCCTGAATGGCCAGGCAGCTCGGCCTGGGCCCCGCCCTGCGCGTTCCATCAGCACAGATGAACAAGAAGCTCCAGTGCTCTTCCAAGTCTGCCCCAGCTGCACAAGGGCACTTTAAAATAGGGACGGGCCCGCCCCTCAGGCTTCCCAGCCTGGCTCATTTCCTGTCCTGCTGACCCTGACAGCCACAGTGCTGGTGCCGGGCACTTCCACAGGAATAAACCTAGGCCGCTCTTCGGCCTTGGCTCCCACACAGTCAGCCCTGGAAGACACGAGCTTATTTAAACTATGCCAAGTGTCACTGTAACATATCAATAAGATGCAACATAAATAACAAACACTGAAGCAAACCCCAGGTTTCACCAGACCAAGTTACAGTGCTCAGTTTCCAACTGGGAGATGGAAGTGCAGAACTGGCAGCTGCATATTGATTACTGAAACAGTCTCTCACTGTGGTCTACCTAAAGCTTTACAGACATTCAAGACAAGCTGCATCAGGAAAACAGAGCCGAGACGTCCAGCCTGCACACCTAACCTGCCCTCCCCTCCGCGGAGTCTGGCTCCTCAGGGTGCTGGCGTCCAAGCCAGGCCTGGCTACAGGACAGTGACTCAACCCGGGGCTCCAGCCCCGAAACAGACAGTCCCCAGGGTCTCTGGGTCTCCTCAGATGAGAAGGACAGGTGCTAATCTGAACGTTCTGAAACCCAAGCACCTCTGGGCATCTTGGTACTGGCCATGTGAGGCCCAGGCAGCACTCTGCGGGGCAATGATCCATTTAACACAAGGGCCACAGGAAGCAAAATAAATCTGAGTTCCACAAGGAACCTAGCCAAGGCAAGTCCCAGACAAGCTGGCACCCCGGCATTTTCAAGGCCATTTGGGGAAAGCCCCTGAACTTGGAAGTCTGAACAGGCCCGAGGGACTGGCAGCACCCACAGTCCCCAAAGATTCCCCTGCCTCCCAAGGGCACTCGGTTGAGGGAATGCGCTGGGACGCAACACCTGCTCTACCTGGACAAAGCGGGAGCTCCTTTAATCCACAAAGACGCTGGACATTTCTCTCCAGCTTTCAAAACTCTGGATCACTTTTCCTCTCAGGGCCTGAGAGTGAAGAGAGATATAGAAGTTCCTTCTGAAATACAAAGCCCTCACGACAAGCCAGGACTCATCCTTGTAACAACCACCTACCCAAGGGGAAGCCCCATCTCCGGGAGCCTGGGCCGAGTCCCAGCTCCAGGCAGGTTGAGGCATGGCCCAGCCTCAGCCTGTTTTCTCATCTGCAACAAGAGGAAAACGATGCCATCCCTGCACAGTCACAGGGCCAGGCACACGCTGAATTCTGTCAGTGCGGGTTCCCCATCCGCCCCTGCGGGCCGAGAGAGGACCCAGGACACACCTCAAGGCTGCGTGAAGGGTCCAGGGCACGTCCAGGCTCCACTCTCCAGTCCTCCTTCCCAGTTGGCCTTGCACCCAACACAGTGAGGCCTCATCTCCCTAGACATACCCCAAACAGAGAGTCAAAGTGTCAAAGGGCATAATGGGACCGGAGGAAAGGGAAGCCAGGATCTCATAGGGGAATAAGGCCAAGGCTGGAGGCCCCCAGAGGCGAGCTTGCCCAGTAAGACCCATCTGCCAGGAGTGGACGGAAACCCTGGGAGGTACGGGCAGAGAGAAGGACCTGCTACAGGTGACAGCCAAACACCATGTGCCTCCTCTGCAGTCTGCAACAGATGTGCTGGCGCCGGGCACGTCTGCACCCAAGCTCTCACTATCCTTGGAGCCTTTGGCTTACTCATAAATACTTCTGCCCTAGCTGCACTGTTACCACCTGCTAAGGGCTGCCAGGCTGAGAACGGCAGGCGAGAGGCAGGAGTCAGAGCTCTGTGTGACAGCTCCTCAGCATGAGCACGAGGCGTCAAGGACAGGCTGGTCCCTGCCACGGGACTCCCCAGGGTTTCAGGTCACTCAGGCCACATCACCAAACACCACCACCTCCTTGGAGAGGCTGGCGACAAGGCTGCTGACCGTGTAGCGTAGCCCTCTGGGAAGGGAGCCTTTAGGCAGGTGGTGGGAACGCCTGCAGGAAGCAGGACCTGCGGGACGAAGGTCGACTTGAGAATATCATAAACCACCCTAAAACAGCCAGAAATGTCTCCAGTGTCAGCAACCCTCAACGAGGGCATGCTTCTGAGATGGAAGGCCAGCCTAGTGCGGAGGAAGATGAGATGTCGAACAGCCACACGCGCAGTTTTAGAAATCTTGATCCATAAAATACATCCAAAAACATTAAGAATCACAACCACAAAATCTGGGCAGACCTGCAACGAGTTCTAAGGACTGCCCGCCCAGCAATGCTCACAATGAGTCACCATGACCAATGACTAGGGGACTGGTTTTGGTCACTCCGCAGTCTGCACTAGCAGATGACTGGTAACTGCCTGCCTGCTCAGTCCTGGGACATCCTCTCCAACTGCTTCGCTGGTGCCTCTCTCGCACAGTAGAATGTCACACACCTGGGGGTGGGGGGGGAGACACAGCACCTGTGCCAACACCACGCAACGCAAGCATTCTCTTGGCCCGGACCAGCACCACCTGGGGAAAGGGCAAATGGGCAGAGGAGCTTCCTTATTTAGCCCCTCGTCAAAAAGAGCAGGTTTCCACCTGTAGTAGGTGCCAGCCAGGTAGGCACAGATGAAAGACAAAACTGAAGAACTGAACTCTCAGGAGGGCCTAATTATTCTATGAACTTTGGCTTCTGAAACCAAGAAGGCCTGAGTTTTATCATTCAGACCCCACAAGGTGGTATCTTACCCATCAGGAGTTGGACTCGAAAATGGACAGAAAAGACTCCAGAAAGATGGGTGAGCATTTTCACACCCGTTGTCACTTGGATGAGCTGAGGACAGCCAGCGAAGAGGGGTCTTAGGAATAAAGAAACTGCGTCTGGTGAGCATCCCCGCATACTACAAACTGTCTGGAGGGTCCATTGGGCCTTAGTGGTGACCCTTCGACTAACACTTAGTGCCAAACAGAACAGTCCCAGAGGTTCAGACTGAGCTCTTTCCTGAACCCTCCACAGATGTGCTGGAGGGTCTTCTCAGTGGTGCACTTTAACGTGGCACAGACTGCTGTCCTGTGACACCTGCCACCTGGGCCTCCAGCAGCCTGCCCTGGCAAAGTCCCCACCTTACCTGAGGCCTGGTCCCTGGCTCCTGACCCTTCAGCCCCGTCACCTCTCAGCCACGCTGCAGAGCTGGGCCAACCTGTAGACGTCTATGACTGGGTGACATGGGCAATACCCTGGGAGCAGTGGAACACGAAGTGGTTCAAGGCCGACTACTGGTCTCCTCTGCTCAGGGAGGCAAGACACAGGCCCTCCAATGGGAGTCTGAGCCTCCAATCAAGTGTTAGAGGCCCCCACGGTGCCGATCACATGCAGGGTGATCCTATGTCTAAACCACTGACTATGACAATGAGAAAATCTTCTGTGGCCAAGATCGGCTTCTGCAAATGATGCGCATGGGCAGTGACATGGCTGGGCCAGGCCAGGAGATGACACAGGTCAACAGAAAGAGCCTCTGACCTAAGGTCAAGGGGCCGAGACTTTCTCCCCACATGAAAGAGAGAACCATGGTGGAAGGAGGTGCAAGGGGACTTTGCTGAGACAAGCAGAGCTGAGTCACACCCACGGAAGACAATCATTGGTCTTGCTGCTGGACATGCAAACCTCGAACCAGCACACGGCCCTTGGCACAAAGGCCAAGACCACAGGATCGCATCCTGAACACAGCCTTTCTAGCCCAGTTAGCGCCCTTCCTGAGTTATGAGGCATTTTATGTAATGTTAACTGTTCTCATCCAAAAACAAAAAATTAATCTTTTCGCCCTAAAAGTAAGGAATAGCTTAGCATAGTTACAGCCATTAATAAAATTCTAAAAAATCCACAAAAACAAATAAAATTCTCAGAATCGGTCCCTCTATCCTAAGCCCTGACATCACCTATTTTTCCTTTGTCGTGTCCTTTCAGTCCTTGTCAGTACTTCTCCCCCAAAACATAGAAGCCTGTATTTTCAGTAAGTATTTGAGCTGATGAGTCTAGGCAAATGCCACTCTGACAACCCACCCCCAAGCGCGCTGTCCCTCGCCAACCCGCATTTCGCGGTGCGCCGCGTTCACAAGGGGCCCATTCAGAGCCACGGAACACCCACTCGAGGCAGGAAGAAACTGCAGTTCATCTCACACAGGCGGGGTGGCCACAAAGCTCTCAAGCATCCAAAGAAATGCTCCTTTCATGAGCTCCCCTTCTCGGCCAAAAAGAGTAGCCATTGTTCCCAGGGGAACAATGGGGGGCCCATGCCAGCAGCTGACAGCACGGTCCCAGGAAGGGCTGCTCCCAGTCTGCCGACATCTTGGGCTGAGGGAAAGTCCGCATTGTCTCTGGGCAAGGAGGCTAAGGGGACACAGGGATGAAAAGCCATCCCTGCGGCTCCACCAAAACGAGACAGCCGAGGGGGCTCTCGAGGGGCAGCCCAGTCGCTTCATGAGATGCAAAGCGCCCTCGCCTGACCACCCTCAAGTGGAAGCTTTAGGGCCTCGCCCAGCCTGCACTCACCTCCGTCAGCCAGTGAGCCTCACTCAAGCCAGAGTGAAGGCGCACTCCCGAGGGAGGCCAGGGTCAGGACGGGTAACTTGTACTAGGGCCAACTCAGGACAGCCTAGGACCCGCCCAGCGAAGGCCAAGCTGGATTCTGTGGGACCTGTCCCCAGAGACCCTGGTGAAGAGGGAGGGTGGCTCCAGAATCCAAAGGCAGCTGTGAGAGCAAAGAGGAGTCAAGACCTGGGATGAGCTTTGTATCCAGGCATCCAGTCGGTCCAAGGGAGCACATGCCAGGACGATCTGCTGCACAATGTTCTGAGGTCACAGGAGAGAAGAGAGCTTCAGGACAGGTCTGTCGGGAAGGTCACGCTGGCCACAGGGCCTGGGGGCAGGCTGAAGCCCCTTCTCATGTCATCTAGTCAATGGAGCCCATCTGGGAAGTAGGCTGGGGCTGATAATATCAAATCGATCCTGGAGGAAGAGCTAGAGAACAGCAGGGGAAGTAGCAGGTGCTGGCCAGGCTGAGGCTGGACAAGAGCTGTCCGCTGTGGGGCTGAGCACAGGCCCCACAGGACCTCAGGGCTCCGTCCCCTGGGCAGGCAGCTCCTCTCTTCTTTCAACTGACCTGCTGCTTCCTTGCAGCCTGGTGATAAAAGTTCAGGGAAGCCCTGGTTTTAGGAGCTGATGCTACCCGATGGGCACGCCGGACTGATGCCAAGCAGCATACCCTCTGCCACTGTGATTCCCAGAGTTGCCACAACCTCCTGAAAAAGCACAACCAACAGCCCACATAGGTCAAGCAAGGCTCGGCAGGCGGCCAGTGCAGCTCACGTAGCGTGAGACTTAATTTTCTATCCTTTCAACAGACCATTGCTCAGTCTGCTGCAAACACTGAATTATGCCATCAGCAATCACCACGCACGGCCCCTGACCAGTCAGCAAATGTGACAATCACACCATCGCATCTCAGCAGATCTCAGGCAGATGCTCAGCCCATGAGTCCTCATTAGGCAACTCAGCCATGTCCAAACTGGCTGGAAGACCAACCCTCACCTGGGAACCACGCAGGAGGCCTAGCCTAGCATTTCTCCCTGCACACAGCCAGGGAGGCTTTGACGATCCACAGCAGGTCTGCAGGCCCTGAAGTCACCGACTCGTAGGAACCACAAGAGACTTCCTTTTCTCCTTGTACATAATGTACATTTATACATCGTTAGTATAATGAGGGGGACAAAACAACTCCTTTAGCACAGGCTTTTTAATCCTGTTTTTAGGGAAGCCAAAGGTCCAGGAATGAAGTCAGGCGTTCTGACCTGTGCTCTGCTCCACACAGCCAGGTGGCAAGGCTGTTTGGGATGAAGAGTCACACATCTTCATCTGTTTTTCTATAGGCTGATCAGCTACTAAATGGTCTGCTTTCTACAGATAAATATGCTCAGATAAAATCCTGTTTTCCTAGTAAAATCTCTTTACTCCCCTGGTGAGTAAGCCTGTTAAGTATCTCTCTGCCACATACAGCCAACAGCTGGCTGACTGTATCACTTCAAGGCACCTCCGGTCAAGACTAATCCATGTAAAACATTCCAGTGGCCACTGGAACAAGGTCAACTGCTGCAGGGTTTGGCTATCCAGAAGATCGAATCTGTGGCTAGGCAAGAAATGTACCGCTAAACTGTCGTTCTTCACCTACCAGTCAGACTAGCATTTGGCTTGCTGAGGTATTATGAAGATGACATGGAAATCTTTTGTAAACACTATGCAAACTAGAAAGAGTTCCGTGGAAGTGAGCCAGGATCTAGAGAAGTATGGCCACGGCCGAGATCTCAAGGCCACCCTGGGAACAAGCCATGCCCTAAAGAGAAGGGGGCCCACGGGGAAAAGGGAGAGAGCACAAGAAGGGTGTTGTGGGTGAGGAATGGGTCTGCCCAGATTCAAGGAAAGGGCCGTAATGTCACCTCTCCATGGGAAGAGTGGCAGCACAGAATTTGTGGCTGTTTCTAATCTATACGCCTGGAGCTGTGGGTCTGGGAGGGGCAAGGTGGTAAGGACCGACCAGAGCCTCTATGTGCTTTGACCAATGGTGTACAGTGAAGCGTTGCTGTGCAAGTTTGCAAGCCTGGGCCTTGAGAGTCTTTCACTTCCTGTTTCTTGGACTACCTAATCATGGAACCCAGCTACTGTGCCATGAGGAAATGCAAGTGGCCCATGGAAAGGTCTACATGGGGAGGAACCAAGAACCCTGACCAACAACCCCAGGAAAGCTGTCAGCAGGCAGCACCAACTTGCCAGCCATGAATGAGCCATCTTGGAAGGGCATCCTCCAGCCCCAGATGAGCCTCTCTAGCTGGTGCCACGTGAAGCGGAGATAAGGTTCCCAGATGAGTTCTGAATCCCAAAGTTCCTGGCCACAAAATTGTAAGCAAAACAAATTGATTGTTTTAAGCCACTAAGTTTTGGGGATTTAAATACACCAATGGGTAGCGAGAACACTATGTATATATAGAAGTCTAAATACAATACAGATATAAAAACTACCATAACAAAGTATAGGCCTTAAAATATTTTTAGTTCATTTTCAAGCCACACCTCTAAGGAAAGAATGCTGTAGATCATGGGTCAACAAGCCATGGCCGTGAGCCAAATCTGGCCTGCCACCTGTCTCTTCTGTACAGCCCATGACTAAAAGTGGTTTTTGCATTTTCAAGTGATTGAAAAAAAAGTCAAAATAATATTATTTCATGACATGTGAAAATTATATGAAATTCAAATTTCAGTTTCTCTGTCTGTAAGTAAAGTTTTATTGGAACACAGCCATACCCATTCAGTTACAGGTTATCTGTGGCTACTTGTGCACAACACTGGCAGAGCTGAGGAGCTGCACCAGCAATCAAATGGCCTGGGAAACCTAACATACTGTTTGGCCCTTTAAGGAACAGTGTGCTGTCCTCTGCTCTAGATGTTCATAGTTTGAGAAGTACATCCCATGGATCCACAAGACTACCATGCAATCTCATTCAGGATCTAAAGGAAATTACAAGGTCCCACAACCCCAAAGGCTTGGTGCGTCTTCACACAGAAACTTCCTGTTTCCACCTCGGGTCAGCCAAGATACTCTTCCTAGTAGTACATGGGTCTCAGGTATCCTTGTTCTCTGGATTGCTTCCCTCAAAAAAGATGGGACAGAGCTGAAGCTTGGGTAATTAATTTTGGTTCTTAAGTGACCAAATACATTAGTAAATATAGCATACCAAATTACAGCAAAACTCATATTATTTATACCTTTAAAAAAAAAAAGGTTCTGGCTGATGTGGCGCAGTGGATTAAGGGCCAGCCTGTGAACTGAATGGCTGCCGGTTCAATTCCCAGTCAGGGCACATGCCTGGGTTGTAGGCCAGGTCCCCGGGGTAGGGGTGTGTGAGAGGCAACTGTTTCTCTCTCTCATAACAATGTTCCTATCTCTGTCTTTTTCCCTTCCCCTCTCTCTAAAAAAAAAAATAAAATCTTTAAAAATAAATAAATAAAAATTTAGCCATGGCTGGTGTAGCTCAGTGGATTGAGTGCCAGCCTGTGAACCAAAAGATCGTCGGTTCGATTCCCAGTCTAGGACATATGCTTAGGCTGCAGGCCAGGTCCCCAGTAGGGGGCGCACAAGAGGCAACCACATATTCATGTTTCCCTCCTCTTTCTCCCTCCCTTCCCCTCTGTCTAAAATAAATTTAAAATATTTTTTTTAAATATTTTTTAAAAAATTTATTTTTCAAAATAAAAATAAAATTTAAAAAATTTAAAAAAACAATAGGTTCAAAGCAATTAAAAGTTATATATTTCCCTCCTCTTTCTCCCTCCCTTCCCCTCTGTCTAAAATAAATTTAAAATATTTTTTTAAAATATTTTTTAAAAAATTTATTTTTCAAAATAAAAATAAAATTTAAAAAATTTAAAAAACAATAGGTTCAAAGCAATTAAAAGTTATATATTTCTTGGGTTTAATCCCATGGTTAATGAAAGAAGACCTTTCCCTATACATTTTTTCCATCAAATCCCTAACTCAATGACCAAAAGATCTTTCAGAGTACAAATGTAAAGGCATTTAAATGGTGAAAACCTCAAAATGGGAGCAAGAATAAAGGTTTAGGATGTTCCTCTGAGCTACATGGGAACATCAGTGGCTGTCCCTCGGACACTTAGGAGGTTCTGGAAAAACTGAGCTCATAATTACTAGAGCGTAGATCTAAAAAACTAAAACCTAAAACTGAAATGGAAGATGAGAATTCTTCCTCATTTACTTTTTATAACCAGTCTCTCACCTTGATGATGTCTCCATTGGAGGCAATTAAATCTGTTGGAATGGTCACTCGAAATGAGCGCCCAACGACAGCTGTGCCATCAGGAATGCCAACCACCGTGGGAACCGCCTCGGGGAGGTCAGAGAGCACCGAGTGCATGGATGCCTCAAGCTGGTTCTCCCAGTCCCTGATGGCCACTGACGGTTCACTCGGCCAGTGGGACCGAGTCACGGACACACAGAGCAGAAGGAGAAAGGTCCTCCCCCAGAGAGGGAGCAGCAGTGAAAGGCCCACAGACATCCTCATCCGGGGGGTCAGGTCTGCTCAAGCCGACAGTCTCACGATGGAAGGAAGTAAGCGATGTGGTCCCAGAGCCGGGGCCTCACCCTCTGCACACCTGCTCCATCCCAGAGCACTCAGAGCCTGAAAAAGAAGAAGAATCGTCTCAGACTTCAGCAACCCCCATGATTTCAAAGTTGTGCACAGGCAGTTACTACCCTGCAAATGTTCCTGCGAAAAATACCTGTCCTGAGTTGGACCAAGTCTCATTCTGTGCTGTCCAGTGCAGAGCCACCAGCTACATGTGGCTACTGAGCACTGGAAATGTGGCTGGCTCACTATGTGTAAAGTACACAGAGAATTTTTAAAACTTTGTATAAAAAAGGAAGGTAAAATAGCTCATTAATACTTTTAAATATTCATTACATATTGAAATAGTACTTTGAACATAAATACATTAGGTAACAAATATTAATAAATGGCAAATAACAAAGAAATATATTAAAGATAGTATTAAAATTCATTCTACTTCCTTATATTTATGTGACACATATATGGCTCACATTGTATTTCTGTTGGGCAATGCTACTCTGGGCCTCACTTCTACTTTGCAAGCAACACAGGAGTCATGCAGACACAATCAGACAAATCGAGAACGTGGGACCTTCTATAAGATAACTGGCTTGGTTTGCCCAAATGCTGTCACCCCTAAACACCAGGGGACTACTCTAGATTTAGAGACAGCAAGCAGGTATAGAATGTGCATCTTGACTAGATGCTGGATTTACTTCAAAAACAAACAAACAAAAAAACACACAAGTCTAGCTCCCAAAGGAGTAACTGGGGAATTCTGCATATGGGCTGGAGATAAGATTTATTGTTATTTTTCCTAGGTGAAATGATGGTGGTGTGTCTCTGTAAGAGACTGTCCTCAATTTTAAAGTACTCGGACAAAACACCAAAAATCTCTGCAACTCACTTTGAAATGGTCTTTGGGAAAAACACATGCATGTATATACACAGAGATAAAGCAATGTACCAAATACAACAACTATTAAGTCTTTAAAAAATACTCTTGAAAACACTAAAAAAAAAAAAACATGTTTTTGCACAGAGACATGCAACAAATACCCACTCCTCCCTCATACTCCAAGCACTAATCACAGGACTCATTTATTAATAATATATTTGCCAACTCAGTGTCAGTGAACCACACTTATTGGCCTCTCTTGCTCCCCCACACCCAACAGAGTAACTAGAATCCTGCACATTGTCCCCTCTCCCCCACTCCAGCTTCAGACCTGCTCTAAGGCTGGCAGCCACAGATGCACTGTGGGGCTTTCTTGGGTGACAAGCGACCATAGCCATCACGAACAATTTCTCATTCTCAAAAAGGATTAAGCCCTCCCCCAAGCCAAGCTGTTGAGGGGCCACGTGATATATTTTTTGACCTAGGTAATGCAAAGTAGGTAAAATTGCTAAAGAAAACACAGCCACTGAAATGAGCAGTGTACTCTAAAGTCGATGCAAACCAAGCCAATTCCAGCATAAAAAAAAAATTTTTTTTGCTATTTATTTTGCTCTTCTGGTTCTTATTTTGTTTTTGAGCTAAAATTCATGATACAAAGCCAAACCCAAAGAAAGTGAAACAATTTTGGCGGCTGGGAGTCTCATTGCACCAAAGAAAAACTTATCCTAAAGCCACTATATTTAAGGCAAAGTCTCGTGCAGAGAGTAGCCAGCTGACTGTGGAACCAGAGGGAGGGCCAAAAGCCAGCTTTGCAAAGGAGCTGTTCAAAAGTTCTGGAACAAGTGGCCAATTAGGTTCCTCCCTTACTTTTCCATCACAGACGAGATAAATCCCAGGTGGATTACACACACAAATGCAAAAAGAATTAAAAATTGTTTAGAATATAGCTGAATGTCAGGACAAGGAAGGGTTTCATTTTAAAAGACATCAAAAAATACAAAACATAAAAGAAAAAGCCCACTGGACTTCCAGGAAAACGGAGTAGAAATATACTTCGCTGGTTTTCCACCAAGTACAATGAAAATCCCTAGACATTACATGTAAAATAAACATAAGCCCTGGCAGGTATGGCTCAGCAGACTGAGTGTAGTCCTGTGAACCAAAAGGTCGCTGGTTCAATTCCCAGTCAGGGCACATGCCTGGGTTGCAGGCCAGGTTCCCAGTTCGGGGTGTGCGAGAGGGCAACCCATCAATCTTTCTCTTTCTTCCTTCCTCACTTCCCCTCTCTCTGAAAATAAATAAGTATCTTAAAAACAAACAAACAAACAAACAAAAAAAACTTAGGACTTGGTTAAGTGGAGGCAGACCAGCTAGGGACCCCAGGATCCGAGGAAAGACAGTGGTGAATTCCCTGGGTTTTCTTCTTGCCTCGTATATCCCAGAACTGGAGTTGAAGAAGCTGGCAACCCAGAAATGCCAATGATGAGACAATAAAGGTTCCAACAAAAGTCTGCTCTCTTTAGCCAAAGGAGCAGGAAGAGGGTAGCCTAGCGAGGCAGAAAACATTTAGACAATAACAGCTCTATTCTAGCCAAACACCACAGAAAAAAACCAGGGCTCCACTCCCACCCACACCAGCAAAGTCCAAGTGGGGAACTTAGACCTCCACCTTCCTGAGGCTGTAACAAGGCACCCTCATGTCCCCACTGAGGTAGTGTCAGAGAAGGCCAAGGAGGGACTTCCATCCCCACGGGCCAGTGCCCATGTCATATGCTGCCCTCGCCCTCCTCCTCTTCCAGCCATTCAGTGTCCATGGGAACCACAGGGGAACCTATATTTCTGGGCCCACCCAAGCAGTAACAAGGAGCCTCTCCCCCTCCCAGCTAAGATGGTCCCAGGAGGACTTGAGAAGGGCCAGGACTTTAACCACTGCTCATTGGTAGTGATGCCTGGAGAACTGAAATTTCCACCCCTGCCCAGCAGTAACAAGGACTTCGCCACCTTCAGGTGTCGACAAAGGCTGAGTGGGGAAACTGCACTTCAACCTCCACTTCCCAGTAATCAGGCAGCACTTCCCCTACCTTTCCCCTGCTAGAGAAGTACTAGAAAAAGCCAGCTAAAACAGAATTTAGAGTTTCAGAACAAAACACAAAGTTGTCCAAGTTTCAACTAAAAAAAAAATCTACCAAGACCCAGGAAGATCAAAAACTGAATGAAAAAAAGGCAATCAATAAATGACAATACCAAGATGACAAAGACAAGTAGAGAGTAAAAGGACGGAAAAATATATGCAAATATTAAAGGAAAGCAAGAGTGGCTGTATGTGTATTAACATGAGATAAACTAGACTTCAGAGCAAAGAAAATTGTCAGAGACAGGGAAGGACATCATATACAGACAAAAGGGTCAATCCACCAGGAACAATAACCATCTCAAATGTCTGAGCACCAAACAACAGAGCTACAAAATAGGTAAAGCAAAAACTGACAACTGAAAGAAAAAATTTAACAATCCACAATTCTAATTAGAAACTTCAATACCTCTCTCTCAACAATTGACAGAATAACTAGAAAGAAAATTAGCAAGGATTCAAAAGAATTCAAAAATACCATCAGTCAACAAGATCTACCAGACCTTTACAAAGCCCCCACCTGAGAATAGAACACACATTCTTTTCAAATGTTCATGGAACATATACCCAAATAGAATATATCCAAGACCATGAAACACACCTCAACGAAAAACTTCTTAACGCTTACCTGAGGATATATTTATTGATGGGGGAGGGGGGGGACAGATATTTGAGAAACACTGATCAGTTGTTTCCCATACGCACCCTGAATAGGAATCGAACCCGCAACCCAGGTATGTGCCCTGACCAGGAATTGAACCCGAAACCTTTTGGTGTATGGGATGATGCTCCAACTAACTGAGCCACCCAGCCAGAGCCAAACCTAGACAAATTTAAAGGAAATGAAATAATACTGAATGTGTTCTCCAACCACAATGGAATCAAGTCAGAAATTAGTAACTAAAGGAAAACAGGAAACTCTCCAAACACTTGAAAATGATACAACATACCTCTAAATAATCCCAGGGTCAGAGAGGAAGTCTCAAGGGATATAAAAAATTACACTGAACTGAATTAAAAAAACACATTTGTAGAGTTGTATTAAAATTTGTGGAACACAACTAAAGCAGTGCTTAGAGGTGAATTTATAGCCCTGAATCCTAGAAAATAAGGAAGTCTCAAACCAATAATCTGTGCTCCTACCAAGATTCTTTAAAAAAAAAAAAAAAAAAAAAAAAAAAAAAGCCCAAATAAACCCAAAGCAAGCCAAAAAAAAAAAAAAAAAAAAAAAATCATAAAGAGCAAAAATCAGTGAAATTGACCTGGTTGGTGTGGCTCAGAGGACTGAGCACCAGCCTGAATGAAAAGGTCACAAGTTTGATTCCCAGTCAGGGCACATGCCTGGGTTGTGGTCAGGTCCCCATTTAGGGGAGTGCAAGAGGCAACCAATCAATATATCTCTCACACATCAGTGTTTCTCACCCTCTTTCTCCCTCCCTTCCCCATCTCTAAAAAATAAATGAATAAAATCTTTAAAAAACACCCACAAAAAGAAATCTCCAGGTCCAGATGGCTTCACTAGTAAATTCTACCAAACATTTACAGAAAAAATAACATGAATTCTACACAATCTTTTCCAGAAAGCATAGGAACACTTTCCTATTCATTTTATGCAGCTAACATTACACTTATACCAAAACCAGACAAAGCCTACACCAAAAAAGAAAAAGAAAAAGAAAATACAGATCATTAAATCTCATGAACAAGCCACAAAAAAATTTACAAAAAGTTTTTAACAAAATATTATCAAATAGAATTTAGCAATATATAAAAAGAATGATACACCATAACCAAGTGGTACTTATTCCAACGATACAAAACCAGTTCAGTATTTGAAAATCAATCAATATAACCTGCTACATTAACAAACTAAAGAATAAAAAAACACACAATCCTATCAACTGACAGAGAAAAAGTACCTGATAAAATTCAACAGCCATTCATGCCAGACTCTCTCAGAAAAACAGGAACAGAGAACTTTCTCAACTTGATAAAGAGCATCTACAAAAAACATATTGCTAACATTCTACTTAATGACAGATTGAATGCTTTCTCCTTAAGATTAGAAACAAGGCAAAGAAGTCTGCTCTCATCACTTTTATTTGACACAGTGCTAGAAGGTCTAACCAGTGTAATAAGGCAAGAAAAGAGGGAGGGAAAGCATATAAACTGGAAAGGAAAAAATTTTTAACAATCCAGAAACAGACCTATAGAAGAATGCCCAACTGACTTTTGACAAAGATGCAAAAGCAATTCAGTGAGGGGTGGGGGGAATAGCTTTTTCTACAAATGGTGCAATTCAATGTCTTTCAGTGGAAGAATGGCTGAACAAACTGTGTACATCCAAACTATGAAATGCTAACTACTGACACACTCAATAACCTGGATGTGTCACACTCAAGGGAATTATGATGAGTGAAAAGTGCTAATTCCAAAAGGTTGCATTCTATATGATTTAATTTTTATAACATTCTTGAAGTGATAAAATTATAGAAATAGAGAACAAATTAGTAGTTACCAGGGGTTAAAGAGAGAGTCAGGGCAAAAGGGAAGTAGCTTAGGCTACAACAGAGCAATGTGAGTGATCTTCATGGTCATGAAAATGTTCTGTATTTTGACTGTATCAATGTCAATAACCTCGTTAATACTGTATCAATACTATAGTTTTAAAAGATTTTTATCATGGGGGAAAACTGGATAAAGGGTACAAAGGCTCTCTCTGTATTATTTTTAACAACTGCATGTGAATCCACAATTTTCTCAAACATTTCTTCTAAATCTTAAAAAAGCCCTGGTTGGTGTGACTCAGTGGACTGAATGCTGGCCTGCCAACCAAAAGGTCGCCAGTTCGATTCCCAGTCAGGGCACATGCCTGAGTCTCAGGTTTGGTCCCCAGTCAGGGCGTGGGGCATGTTCAAGAGGCAACCAATCAGTGTGATTGATGTTTCTCTCCCTCATTTTCTCCCTCCCTTCCCCCTCTCCAAAAATAAGTATTTTTTAAAAAAGATATATTTGAATTAAAATTCAATGTCTGTACAATAAGGGACACCATAGAAAAAATAAAAAGGACCCACAAACTGAAAGGTCACCAGTTCAATTACCGCTTAGGGCACATGCCCAGATTGCCCACCAGGTTCCCAGTTAGGGGCATCTGAGAGGCAACCAATCAATGTTTCTCTTGAACACTGATGTTTCTCTCCCTCTTTCTCCCTCCCTTCCCCTCTCTCTAAAAATAAATAAATAATGTCTTTAAAAAACAGAAAAATAGAAATTTCTAGGTCTTTTGTGCTATCTTAAATTGTAACTTTAGTGTTTCCTTTACTGTTGCACAGTGCTTACTTGAATGGCCTTTTCTTTCTCATACATTCCGTAAATGGTTCAGCTCAACCAACATCCCACAAGACTGGCTGGAAGGGTGGTGCACTGTGGAAGGGCAGGGACTGCAATCACTGCTCTTGCAATCACTGATGTATCATAGTGCCAGACACACACCTATTCAATGAATGGGGAGAATACAGGCCTTTTCTTTTTCCTTTTAAGCTTCTTCCTATGTCTTTACTCTTTAGTTTACTTACTTTTCCACTTATTAGATCCAGTTTGTCTTTTACTTTTTAATTCATTCGCCATCTTAAAATTCTCAGCTAATTAGAAAACAGCAACAGTATGAGACACACCCTGTCACTAAAACATAAGCTCAGCCTGCTATCTGCGGACACATGACGACGTCGGGTATCTGTTTCATGACTAAGTGCTCTGCATTTAGCAAGCAGACGATGTCCCAGGCACAACTCCAACTGCTATGTATTGGTTTTCCATGCTCTGGGGAGAAAAAGATCTTTATGCAACTTGGCGAAAAGCAGCCTTGTGTCTTTCTGATGCTGGCTTTCTATAAGCAAGGGTCACAGCTCCCCATGCTAGGAATGTGGCAGGCCGCGCCCACACAGCCCAATCAGGACGTCCCTCTGGAAGGTTTTTACACCTACTCATACACTTGGTCATTTGGAGCAGGAGGCACTGCAGAGACCCTCTTCATCATTTTTCAGGGACCAAGGCCCAAAGAGAAGTGACATTCAACCACAGTCACACAGAACCTGTGGGCAGAATGTGGTGGGAGAAGGGGCTCAGGAGTCAGAGAAAGACTATGATCCGAGTCAAGCGGTCTTTCTGGCACAGCCGCTCGCTTTAACACTGCACACGCGCACTCACACTGTACCCTCTGTAACAGCGGGGAATGCTCGGGGCAACCCAGGAATTGGCTCAGCAGACCTCCCCACTGACGGGCTCACAGAGGCTGCCGAGGGCCCCCTACTGAGAGCTGGGTGGAGGGAATGAGTGTCACTACCCAGCGCAGTGCCCACCACTACGTCTGGGCTCAGCACCTCCCCGGACTCCAGTGGAACCCAACGCTACGAAGAGGGACCTTCCCAGAGGCCTGGCAAAGCACCTGGCTCTCCAAGCACACGCTCCACAGCCATGGCGTACGATGTGATGGTAGCACAGCTGCCAGGAAGCAATCCCATCTTAGTCCCAGACAGTCCACCCAGGGGGCAGGGAAACCTTAAAAGCGTTCGAGCCTGCAAAGCTTGGACACGTCACAGCTTTGGGTCACTGCTGTCCCCGAGCAGACACTCAGGCTGCGCCCTCCCTCTTCTCTCAGGAAAAACCTGCACTCCTGCCCCAAGAGCCACCAGCACCAGGGATAGGAGCCCACAGTGCCCTAGGTATCCTTCCCACCCCTTCCTGGGCCGGGTCGACGTGCAGCACCTAACTCTGCAGGGGAGGCAGCACCCCGCCACAGGTGGCTGCCTGGGGAAGAGGAAGAATAGCTGAGCCCCTCCACCAGGCCCCTGGGGAATTTTTCAGTGATGAAAGGCCCGTCTGGGCTCTGGGAAAGGCCCAGGGAGCCCAGGCCCTGAGGCTCACTCAGGGGAAGCTCTGCACCCAGAGGGAGGGGCCAGCCTGGCTGAGGGTGGGGCCAACACCCCCAGGGCCAAGCCCTGCTTCCTTTCTCCCACACCGGGACTCCAGAAGGAAAAAAATCACAAGTCCAGCAGAGCCCCAAAGGTGATGACCTTCGTAAACCAAAACACATAAAATCTGTCCTGGAAGCAGGCGTATTTGTAATTTACTAGATCGGTCAGCAAGGGCATAAATAGAGAATCAAAAACATTACACAGTGACAAGTGAGGACCCCAGGCATCTGAGGCAGACAGAGTTCAGCAGGACAGAATCCTCTGTCACCAACACTAACCGCTACCTATATGTAACGGAAGCACGTGCCTTGCAGGAGGAGGGATGGGATATATTCCCATGAGGAACGGGCCTCATGACCCTACTCTGCCCAGACTGGGAACCAGAAGGCGAGTCCTGGAACCCCCACCCAGGAGAGCAGCAGCTCTGCTGCACGCAGGCCACCTCCCCAGAGCTAATGGGCGCCCGATCCACAGAGGAGGCTCAGTCGGTCAGCACTTTCCATTCAACACATGTGAGGGGCAAACGCATATGTGGCATCAACTCAATTTAGAGTAAACTTACTATTTCCTCATATGCTGACAGCTTAAAGAACGAAACTTTAAGATAACTTAACTAAAACTCTGAAAGACCAGCTCCCTCCTAGTTTTTCACCTTCTAAGATAGAAGGAAAAGTGAGGTTCAACCCATTATTAACCACGCAAAATGAGGCAGAGCCAGCTTACCCTGCCACTCCCAGGGCCCCCTCCAGAGCTGTTACCTAAAATAAACTGTCAAACTGCTACCATGCGCCATGGTAATTAAAACATTTAAGGAAAATGGAACTTCCTTTTTAAAACCAAACTAAAATTATAAAATTCCATGTCCCTGTTTTAAATGGTTTTGGAAAAGTCAAAAGCAAAAACTTAACTGAAATAGCCACTATAGGTTCCAACTAGCAAAAAAGCTTTTGTCAGTCTAACATTAATATAAAAATTCTGGAAGGTTAACCAACTTAAAACTGCTCATCCTGATGGCCAACAGGATGTATTCAACACAATGGAAAACAATAGTGTGAAGTCATTGTTTATTTGGGCTCCAAATAGTAAAAAGACAGGCAGGTTCCTCCGCTTTGAGTTAAAAGCAGGCCTTTTTCACTCCTTGGCATCAGAGGAGGAAGGTGCTGAGCCAAGTCACTGGTGAAGATTCAAGGTGTCGCCCTAAATTCACTTGCAGCTCCAGAGGCAGATGAGGTTTCCCTGACATGAGGCAAGTTCCTGCCCAGCCTGGACGCTGTGAGAATGTCACCAGAGGTGTGGGGACAACCCCGCGAAGATACCATCAGTGAGCTGAGCCACCTCCCAAAGGGGTCCAGGGTCACATACACAGCAAGAGATTCCAAAGTCAAAATATGTGAGGGAAAAAAATTACTACCTGTGAGAAGCAAGCTCTAGACAACAGTCTATCAAACAGAAAAGCTAGTTTGAACCCTTTCCTCAGTTGGAAAATTCTTGTAAATTCTCTCCTACCACACATACCAAAAGCAGAGGTCCAGGAAGGGCAGTGGTTTCTGCTGATGGTGGTTTGTTTTTTCAACAAAGGCAGGAAGGAAGCAAAGGTTTAATACCTGCGTACAGACTCAGTCAGGTGCACCTTTTCCTAGAGGAAGGAAAGAAAGACAAGGTTCAAAACCCAGGACCTGAATAGTCAGGTCTCCACTGGACCGTGGGCCTTAACCTGGGGAGATTTTTAACATCGTACGTGATAAAGCTCAAGGAAAAACAGTTCCTTCTACACTCCACTGAACTCTGTATGTGGCTGCTAAACATTACTCACTACTGAACTGTACAATGAAAAATGGCTAAGGTGGTAAATTTGATGTTACGTGTTTTTTTTTACAATTCAAACATTTTCAATAGTTAAGATGATAAATTGTGTATTACATATATTTTATCACTATTATAAATAAATGGTTTTTTTTTCCTAAATTACTAATCCCTTGCCTGTGTGGCTTAGTTGGAGAGTCATCCTGTAGCTGAAAGGTCACGGGTTTAATCCCTGATCAGGGCACACACCTAGGTTGTGGGTTGGATCCTGGTCCGAGCATGCAGGAGGCACCAGTCAATTTCTTTCTCTCCTCCCCCCCCACCCTTGATACTTCTCTCTCACATCGATGTTTTCCTCTCTCTCGAAAAGCAATGAGGACATGCCCTCGGGTGAGAATTTAAAAAAAAACCCCAAAAACGTTACTCAGTCACACCAATTAGATTTCAGGAAAAAAAAACAAAAAACAAAAAAACACCTATGAGGCTTAGGTCCAGTTTTTTACTCACTGATGCCCAGGTAGGGCACTGAGGACAGAAAAGGGCAAACTGAGACCAAAGACAGGGCCCAGGTCAACCTGTCCATCTGACTGCAGCAGCTAGAGTGGGAGCGGGCGCAGAGAAGAAGGGGTAAGTGGGAGAGATGGGCGGTCAGACTCAGCAGAATCCAAGTGGGAATGAATTACCACATCCACGTACCCGTGTGGCATCCAAGAACCCAATTAAAGCAAATTACAATTATCTCAAGACAGCGCAACAATAATTAACACTTCTATGCATATTTACCGACTCCCTACACTGAGATGGGTGTGAAACTTCATCTGCGATCCATGAGGTCTTCCCATATTTCATGCAAGAATATTCAATTAAGATTTACATACATGACTGAATCATAAAACACGAGCGGTTATAAACTAAGTAATTATGTATTATGAACAGGCATGTTCCAAGCAGGTACTTACAAACAACTAAAAGTTGCCTTCTGCCTCCTCACACTTCCCTGGCTACCCAGCCACCTCCCCACCTCAGGACAAAGGTAGAGTGGGACGACGGGATGAGGGCGGGGCGGCCACTGTCCGTCCTGGGACGTGAGGGGAGGGGCGTGGACGGGGTCCACGGCAGGGCTCTCGGGTGGCGCCCCCTCTGCTGTTCTCTCCCCCTGCCCGGTAGATGCCTGGCACCAAGTAGGCACTCAGCAGCCATAAGCATAGGGAAAGAAAGGATTTCCTTTAAAATCCCAGAAATTATTCACCCAGCACAAAAGCAATAATCACCTGATTTCACACTTCGAAGTCAAAGCTAAGCTTTCTCATGTATTTTCCATTATGCTACAATAGAGTAAAAGTAAGTGCTGTAGTTCAAAACGAGTATGCTAGTCTGACTTCCGTGAATTTAGAAAAACTTAACTCACTGTGCTGACTGCCGGCCCTCCTGACCTAACTGGCCGACGAGACTCCGAAACAGGGAGCGGGATGAACTGTGAGGGCCCTGGCCACACGGCTCCTGCCCAGGCCCTACCGCAGCCCTCGGCCCGGCGAGCGGCCTCGCCACACACGTCTCAGGAGCCGAGCCGGGGTGTCTGGCCCCTGCTGACTACGAGTTCTTGCATCTTCGCTGTAGGGTTCCACTGTACTGAGTGTTTTTCTAGGCAAGTTCTTCAACCTTCGGTGTTTAAAGCTGTGACCTGATTTCAGCCACCTACTTGTTTTGGGCCACATTCTTAAGGTTCAACCATCAAGAACATTTCAACCATGCCAGAAATTTAAAGATCAACAAGCCTTGTTTTAAAAAGGACAAGACACAACTAGCATCCCACTCTCTCTGCTCAGAACTTCTTTGCTAGCAGAATTCCGACCCTCCCACACAGGGCTCTAATTGGTCCTTCTACCTACCTCAGCCTTGCCACAGCTGCAAAATCTAAAAAATCACAAACTTCCCTGGTAGGATTGAGGGTTGTGCTTCCAAAGGTGGGAGCAGCCAGCCGGAAGATGGCCCTGCAGATTTTTGGAAGCCTGCTCTGCAAAGCCAGGGCCACTGTACGGCCAGGCACTAACGCAGTGAGCCAGGACAATGCTGAGCAGGACAGCGACACCTGCCATGCCTGACCTCACGCTTGCCTGGAGTGGCAACCGAGAGCGCCAGTTCCCAGGGAACTGGTGAAGGCAAAGCTCCTGGGCCGGAGCCTGTCGATCCCACATTTTGGCCTTTGCCAGCACAGGATGCTGGGCTGCTCCTCAAGGACCACAGCTTAGATGTAGGGAGCTGTGTCCAGTTCAAGCACCTCTGACAGAGAAGTAAGACTGGAAATCGGTGACTCCCAAGTGCTTTCCTCCTCCTCAAAGCTCCAGGAGATCCCCAGCCGTCCACCCTCTGCCACGGTGAATTCACACCAGGGTTAACACAACTGAAGGAATCCTGAGCGACGCCCTTGTCCTCACTGCCCCCACCTCTACCTCCTCTTTCTGCAGGCTTTGGCCATTTCCTAGCACAAGGGGAAGAGTAGGTTTCCACGCAAGAGTAATTATTTGGAAATAAATTCCTGCACTACAGAATTCAAGGATTAAATGTTACAAGCAAAGAGATAAGGGAAAGACAAATGTAAAAGATCTTTCACCTTAACAAAAGGGTAGAGATATACTTTACACATTTCCAAGTACTGGAGAGAAAGAGGCAGCTACAAAGTACTTTTCAGTGGTGGCCAGAATCTCCTGATACATTGAAATTATTGTTTTCTTTTTCCAAATGGAGCTGCGATCTGAATTTCCAAGCTGGGCCCCTTTCAGGCACAGATGGACTCTCATAGCCCAGGTGGACAGATCTCACCAGCCCACAGCTTAATTCTTCAGATGCTTTATTTCCCATCCATCTTCCACTGGCTTCTAATGTGAGCACGTAAGCGCCCTGACCTTCACAGTCTCTACGTAAATCATTTGTGCTGGAAGGTAACTACTTAAAGGACCTCTTTTGTAAATAAAAATTCATGTCTTTTCATTGCAGAAAATTATCCAATGAATCTTAAAAGTTCAATGGGCTTAAGAACAGACCTAATCAAGAGCCAGGAACCTCCGCTTTGTGGTCACTTCACACAGGGATAAAGATGCACCCAGGAGGGAGCTGTGGCGGCACAGTCCTCTAATTAACTGGCCCTTCCAGAGCCAGGGGAGAGTCGCTACCCAACCCCTAAGGACTTCCTCGGTCAGTCAGAGGAAAAGGACAGGAAGGACAGGTCTAGGCGAAAGAGATGGCTCGAGTCAAGTAGATGGAGCTGTGATTCTGTCTTCTCAGACTAAGCTGCCCTTTAGAGTTTGACTGATAAAACAGGATGTGGCCCTTGTCCCTACACTCGTCCTCCACCCAGCTATCCCTTGATAAGATTTCTGTATGAGGAAGTGGGAGATGCAGAGACAAGAAAATCAGGGCAGCAACCAAAAGGGACTGGGGAGAGTGTTCTCCACACCCTTACCAAGTGGTTCGTCCCAGGGCAACAGGACAGGCGGGGCTTGAAACATTTCTTACCCGGCTGGGAAAAAAGTCACAAAAGCAGTAGTCCTCACCCACTCTCTGCGGGTCCCACTGGAGGATCCCTTCCGGGACCTGGCTGACTGTTAAACCCACGTAGGTGTCCAACCCGGCACCCTGTCTCAGAATTGGAGAGGGAGCAAAGAGGGAACCACAGGCTCCTCGGAGATGCTTCTCACCCCAGGGGAAGGGGAGTCCTCCAGGCCTGTGCCGGCCTTAGACCATTACCAGATACATTCAGCAAACGATCAGGGGACAATCCAGGCTTCTTTGGGACAAAGAACTAAATATATAGCCAACTTCATCAAGTGCCAGCAGCATTTATCTAGAGAGCTACAGGATGTTTTTTTAACCAAGCTCTCTTTGAAAACTGATCATCCAGACACCTCAAAAACTCACTCACACTCTCTACTTGCAGAAGAGCTAAGCAGCAGGAAGTCACCGGGCACAACCTCAGCACCAGAGTTTCCACCTCCCGCACCACAAGGTTTGGTGCAACTGCAAACTTGCGCAGCAGCTTCTGGGACAGTTGGCTCTGGAAACAATTCTAAGAAGGCAAACTGAAAGTCTGCACATTGGGTTTTTTAACTACCTTCAATGTGTCCAGAGAGCTCAGCTACTTTCTGCTTTTACAGACTAACTACTAAGTACAATGTTAAATCTGACACTGCCATGGGGCCAAGGAAGTGACAAGGCCTCTTCCTCCACAGGCTTCTGAGACTCAGCAGGCACCTAGTACAGGCCGGTGTGCGCCTGTCTGGTCCTGGGTACTTCCCCAGGTCTCATGTTCTGCTGGGCAACCACACACCCCCGACTGCAGCGCCTGGGCCCCAAGGCCTCTCAATGATTAGTGCACGGCTCTCGTTATGCGCCTGACACAGTAGGCTTTAAGGAAATCACTCCCGAAACGTTCTGATGGAAAGTGAACATGTTCTGATGTCATCTGCCCCTCAACAGGAAAGCAGTGGTCCTGGCCACTAGAACCTCCACTGAGGCTGTCCCCTGGGTATTGGGCAGGCAAGAGGTCAGTGACTATCAGAGGTCTCAGATAGCAGAGCTGACAGCAAGTACAATAGAGCCTAGGGAGGTTTTTTGGCCAACAGGATTTTTAATGGGTTTTTTTAAAAATATTTTATTTATTTTTTAGAGAAAGGGGAAGGGAGGGAGAAAGAGAGGGATAGGAACACCAGTGTGTGGTTACCTCTCATGCGCCCCCAACCGGGGACCTGGCCTGAGATCCAGGCATGTGCCTGGACTGGGTATCGAACCACAACCCTTTGGTTCGCAGGCCTGCGCTCAATCCACTGAGCCACATCAGCCAGGGCTGGACAACAGGATTTTTAAGAAACAATTGTATTTTTTTAAAAAAACAGGGAAAAATACTTTATAAATCTAAGCCTCTTCTCAGAAACCCTGCCTGCTAGGCAAATATGATAAAAATAACACCAGGTAAACAATGATCCGAAGCATAAGCACAGATAACTTGGGCAAATGGCAAATTAAATGATATCTGGTGTTTGTTTCATTCTTTGGAGGAAGGACACTAGATAAACATCACAAGAACACCTACTGTTTGCTTCTGCAATAGCTGCTTTTCTTTTTTCATACACACCTAGCTCTAACGAAGAAACACACAGTGGGAATATATTTCCATGATGATTTTTATTCAAAGAATTTTGACCACCTACTCAGTATCAGATACCACCCTATCTTCCCCCAACTGTTCTTTAATTCTAACTCCATTACATTTGTGCTAATATCATGTATTACTTGTTCCAATTTTAATGAAAAGTCAAGAACTGGACACTCATGAAAATCCTTTATTCAACTACAACATGATAAACTAACTAAATCCAAAATTGTATTTATTTTAAAATACTTTAAATACGTAAAAATATGTGTCATGCTTCCATACCTTGGTTTCTCAGTGCCACTTCAACTCAAACAGAACCAAGGCTCCTTGTGAAAAAGGCTGGTGCCAGGCTGGGGAAAGGAGCCTGCAATGTCTTACTGCACCAGTCAGGAAATGCTCAATCATGGGGACATGTCAAAAGAACACGGGAGCCAGCTTGAAGGAGCGTGCACTGGTCACACCTGGGACAAGCAAGGTATCAAAATGAATGACAAGAATAAGCTGTATCACACTGAACAAGTTATCAATATGAAGTAATTTAAATAAATCACTGAACACATACATGGAGAAAGGAGGATACTGTTCTTAGAGTAAGTGAGAACAACACAGAAGGAATGATGGTCTTAGGAGCATCGCCGGATGCTGAAAGGAAGGGTCAAGGTCTGAGGAGGAACAGGATATTTACACAGCTTCACAGTATCCCCCCCCCCCCCCCCCATAAATTGTTTTTCAAACAAAGGGAAAAACAGCAACTGTACAGTCGAGAAAACTGCCAGGCAACTCCTTCACCAGAGCTGATCATCAACAAACCAGTATCTCGTGCCTACTCATGTGGGGCTATCAAAGACGCTACTGGACAGCTGAGGAAACCTGAATATGGACTATAGATCAGATATTATACCAATGTTAAATTTCCTCATATTTTATATTGGTAGATGTACAGCAATTACTTAAGAGAATGTCCTTCTTCTTAGGAAATACACAATTAAGTATTTAGCAATAAAGGGGCATAATGTTTCCCAATTGCTCAGATGGCTGGGGTGGGGGCGGGGGACTGGAACTATACACACAGACAAGGGAATGACAAAAGCAAACAAGGCAAAATGTGACAAATGGTAACTCAAGGTAAAAAGGTATTCAGGAGTTCCTTTTAGTATTCTTGCAATTATCCTAGAAGTTTGAAGTTAGATCAAAATTTAAAAGTTATAAAAATGTAGGCCATGTAAAATGGAAAGAAAACAGCGGTAAGAAAGAGGAACGCGGGCGTGGCCCATCTGCCCTCTCGGGATCCCAGTTCTCCCTTGGCAAAGCCGGGACACTCGTCAACAGTATGAGACAAAGTCAGGACGAGCGCTGTACACCACGACAGCCTACGGACCCCTAACCCACCCCCCCACACACATTCACCTCCCACCCAGCACTTGGTCCGCAAGCATCCTGGGTGCCAAGCACCGCACCCCCAGACTGCACGATTCAAAATGCACAGCCCACCAGGATCCCAGGGCCTCTGGCTTTGTAAGGGGAAAAGCATTTTCCTCCAGAAACACGATGAACACCACTATACAAAAAAGGACTTTGTTTTTCAAAATGACTTAGGTTACAATGGAAGAAAATGTCAACACTAGGGCTTGAAATTACCACATTGGGTTATGTTTGCTTAAGATTAAAAATAGTTTCATCTTCCCTTCCCAGGAGCCTTCCCTCTTGGAGGAAAAAACCATCGCCATGTTCAGAGTTCCCAGAGCTAAACGCGTATGTGAGCAGGCTGGAGCCAGGCTTTCCCAGTATCAGACTCAGGGTCCCCACTCTGGAGACACACAGTGAGCCTCGCAGTGACGCCACCAGCTGTCTGGTCCATACCTCCCACACCTAAAGACATAAGTAACTTTCTTCTTTCTTTCACTAAAATTGAGTTACTGTCAACTCCTCCACTCAGGACATGAGATGGAAGAGGAAGAAAGGCGAGACAGGCTGGAACAGCAGGAGGTGGCAGTCTGCCCGGCTGCCACTTGACTGACTGGGGGGCTGGTGGGCAGTAGTGTCATCAACTCAAACTGGCAGTAACGGCGCGTCACAACCAGGCAGCGTGAGAATGCGGGAGGGTGCACATCCAGACGCCTCAGGAATCAAAATATGGTGCTATGTTTTTCTACCCAAACTTGACTGCCTCAGAGAAAAATGGCTGTGGAGAATTTATGGGCTAATTATTCCAAATGATAAAGTATCTGTGGGGCTCTTTGTCCCTGTTGCTGCATCCTTGAACCAGCCCTCTGGGTCCACCCAGGAGCCACCCCGGGCTCAGGGCCGCGGGAAAACAGATGCAAGTGCTGAGCACAAGGGGGACAGGAGAGGGAAGCTAGAGTATTTTGGGGCTCCCACGTCTAATATTTATCCTGTAGTTTCTCTGTTCTGAAAAACTTTACCTTTCCTAAGTAATAGTTCCAAACCCAAGTTTGATGTCCATAGTCCTTCAACTGAGGGGCAAGGTCTGGGAGGACTGCTGGGCCCAGCGGTCCTGAAGGTGGCACCCCCAGACTCCTGGAACATCAGGCAAAGACCACGTACCCCAGGACAGTGCAGCCGCAGGCCTAAGCACACAAGTACCCGCCAACCTTTCCGAAAGATCAAAAAGATCTGATCTTTCTCTCAGATCAACCGACCTTGTACACAGGAAAAATGAACCCAACTGAAGGTGTGCCCACAACCATGACTGGCATTCCAAAGTCCTAAGGTAACCTCCCAACTTTATGCTGTGCTGCTTCCTGGTTCAAAGGCAGCCTGGAAAAAACAGGTGAGCTCAGCAACCTCACCAAGATGAGGAGTAACAGGAACTGGGGGCCACAACCCAACAGGAGGACCATGATACAAACCCCCAGAGATGATCAGTAGGACCTGAGAGGAGCATGAAGCAGGTGTTGTGCTTACACTGTCTTCCAGAAACACACACTAAACCACCAGCGGATGAAATGACAGAATGCTGGAGATATGCTTCCAAACAGTGTGAGCCCTGGCTGGGTAGCTCAGTTGGTGAGTGTTGTCCAGATACGCCAAGGTTGAGAGTTCGATCCCTTGTCAGCACACATGCAAGGATCAACCACTGAATGTATAAATAAGTGGAACAACAAATCGATGTCTCTCTCAATGTCTCTCTCCACTCTCCTCTAAAAGCAATAAAAATTTTAAAAAATAATGTGGGGTGGGGAAGTGGCTGGGAGTGTGAATGGGGCAAGAGTGGCCTCCGGTTGATGGGCACTGGGGCTGGCAAATAGGTACATGGGATTCACTGTACTAGTGAGTGCACTCAAAATTGTCTGAAGTAAAAATTTCAAAACTAAGATAGAACAGGCACAGAAATAAAATTTCCAGTAATTAAAACATCAAATATATCCAGCTATTCACTCTTAGGTATATACTCAGAAAACAGGAACAAAAATGTTCCTATCAGTACCATGTACAGTGGTCAAAAACTGGAACAACCCAAATGTCCACCAAATGCACACATAAGTAAATATGTGTCCATTCATACATTTATGATTTATACATTCTGCTACATATAAATGATGCTTCAATTTTTATAAAAATAGTGATGTCAGGAAAGTCAAACACTACTAGCTACCAAGAGATTCAGTGAAACATCTTTATCTGTAAAGGAGTAGATTTTTCAAAGCCTAAAAAATGAGAAAACTCAGCTCTGGTCTGGCGTAATTGTGGCTGGGGCCTGGCACGTGGCTGGGGCCTGGCACGTGCCTGCTCCCTGTCAACACCTGACACAAAAGCAAGTGCTCCCTCTAAGGACCCTTCCTGCCAGCCAATCGCCAAAGAACGCCAGAAAGCATGGCTTTAACTGCTGCTTCCCCACCTGAGCGACAGCCATGGTTGCAGCCCTAGCCTCACCGTATTCTGGGGAATTCTGTTTCAACGCAGCAACACAGGCGTCTCACGCAGGAAGGGCCGCGCCCCACCGCGCACTGCCAGCTGCTGGCCTGCTGACCTCCACGCCTCCGCGCCCCCGGGCAGGGTCCGCCGGTCTCCCCAGCCCTCCACCCGCACACCCCACGCATCCCTGCCTCTGGAATTCCTTGCATTCTCCGCCTCAGAGGACAGCCCTCAGAAACAGGGATTCCAAGCAAGACACGCACGCGCGCGCACATAAACCTGGGCTACCTCCTTAGGCCTAAGCAACTTGAGTTGACCTGAAGGAGGCAAAAATCTGAATCTATTTGGCTTCAAAATTACTTAAGTATAAAATAAATGAAATGTTAAATGTGTGAAATAATAGCACGACAAAAACACCGCAGGCACATTTAAGTGTCACAGCCCTGGGGAAAAGGCCGGTAAATCCTGGTACACTGCATGACACCTCTTTCTCAGGGGCAATTCCCACCTGACGGGCATGGCTCGGTATAACACGAAGGGACAGGCCAGGCCAGACATGCACACAGCCCTTTCCCCCAGATCCTCACAGCAAAAGGGAATCAGGCAGCGGCTCTGTCCCCGAGGACAGCAGAGTGACCCTCGTACCAGGCACAGGCTTGGGCTGCCCATCAAATTCTGGGGTAAACCGGGGTGCACTCGCACACAAGAAAGCTACGACCAGCTGACAGCTCCTGGGCCTGGAGCCTGGGCCTCCTCTCACGCGGAAGCCATCTCTCCGGCCCTCCTCATGCCCATGTCTTCAGCCACCTGCCAGCACGGCAGGCAGCAGCACTGGCAGCTGACACGCCCCCCTGTTCTCCAAGGCCAGTCCCTGCCCCCAGAGTGGGTGAGGCCATGACCATTGCCTACAGGGCCTCCCTCTGTCCACCTGGCCCACATGGCCTGATGGCACAGGTATGGGGAAAGGCTAGATTCTGGCTAAGCCCCACCTGGAACTCCACATTCTTACTGCTGAGGCTGTGCCCTAAATAGAGAAGCAGGAAACTCCTATAAAATAGCTTTCAAACACAAAGAAAATTTGTAAAAACACAATTACCATAGGACAGAGTTTGAAGCAACCATTTACGTCATCAGGACTAACACCTCCATTTCACAGGTGGGTAAACCAAGGGCTTCCATGGTCCCCCAGATGATGAGCAATCGAGCACGATGCGAATCCCTTCTGAGCTTCAATCCCTCTTAAAGAACACCCTACACACAAGGGGAGAAAAGAGGAGAGGAGAGTTGAAGAAAGAAGACAGCAGAAGGGACAGGTAATGAAACGACGGGGAGCTGAGAGTTAAGAGAAGGGACAATGTGAAGGGAGCCTGGGAGGAACAGAGAGGGGCCAGCATGGTGAGCCCGCCCCAGGGAACTGGGCCAGAGGAGACACGCAGGCTTTTCCTCGCTGGGAGGCTGGGGAGACTGGTTTGACAAGGACTGCAGGGCCACCACAGAGCCATTCCCCAAGCGCCAGACCCCCCCCATACCCCCCACCCCCATCGTCCCACAGAGGTAGGCAGTGCTCTGGGTCCCTGCTATGAGCCAAGCACGGAACAAGAACAGAGCAGCACTTTGGAGGGAAGACCCAACTACGCAGTCTTGCCAAAGGGACCAAACCTGAGGCTGCCCAGGCCTCTGGATCCAGCTGCCAGTCGCAGGAAACTGGGAGAACGGCTGAACTGAACCCTGAACTGCACAATCTGCCACATCTGAACTATGGCAAACTCCACCGGTCCAAGGGCCCAGGGTCTTCAGCAGATAATTATAAGGAAGAGGAATAGAGAGGGAAACTAGATTAAATGACTTCAAAGATATACTAAGTTTTTTAAATGGACAAAACAATACTACAGTGCCTGAGGATACACGTTTGGGAGACAAAGTCATAAAGAAACATAAAGAAATGGATACAGCGAGAGAGGAAGGGGGTCCCCTTTGGAAAGAAGAAAGGGGGCTGTGGCAGGGATGGGGCCCTCGGAAAGACCTCTTCTGGGCTCAGCAAAGCTCTGTCTCTTATAACTTGCTAAGCTATACTTTTCTGTAGGGGCAGGGGGTCTTGTTTTCTCTTTGTTTTATTTTATACTAGTTTTTTTAAAAGTTAAACAAATATTTTAATAAGATAAAGTAAATATAAAACCAAGCCTGGAAGAGCTTGGAGACTTTGCAAAGCAGCACACACAGGAAGAAGATCCAGTCAGGAATGACAAACAGAGAAGGTGGCCCCCTCACTTTAACTCCGGGGTCTGGTATTAGGAACCCCCAAGGGCTGCTCACCCAGGTTCCCTGCCCTGCAACAGCTCTGCTGGTTGTTAAGCTAACACTGTAGCCACCTGAATGGCTTCTTTCTCCATCTCTCAGCTGGTGCCCAGAGGTAAAGGTGTGTTTAACTGAGTGCCCCAAAATCCCAATGTGCCCCCCCCACCCCGCCGGTCATTACTCTCTCCACTGCAGATTTTCCCAAATCCCATGCCCTAAAGGCTTCACTTGCCCTCCCTCCCACCCCAAGCACACTGCCGCTGCCTCCCAGGCACTTGCCCTGGGCTAGTCCACCTCACTGCCCGTTTCTGCTTGGAGGCTGGCTGGTCTGCGCTGGGACTCCATCACCTCAGGGCTGGCCGCAGTCTCTGCACCACTCGGAGACTTGGCGGCACAGTGGCCCCCAGGCCCCATCCCTCACTATCCCCAGACAGTAACCCCTGGGCTCCTATCTCCTCCAGCTGATTTAGGGATTAACACACCAAACTAGGAAAAGCTCCTCCGCTTCTCCCGCCCCTCCCCTTTCCACGGTTCCCCTTCTCTAATCGCCCTCCTGCAGCTTCCTCAGCCATCCCCAAGGGCCCCCTGCACCCTCATTCAAAGCGTCACCAAAGTAAAAGGATCCCCATGGTTCACGTTGACCAGTCCCTAAAACCCCATCTCTCAGGCCCCATCAGAATCACCTAAAGCACGGCATCAGGGACAGAAAATGGCCCCACAGGTCACAGACACATTTGTGTGCACCCAAAAGTTGGCTTGGCTTTGAAAGTAATCTAAAGTGTCTGCCATCTCCCCACAGTCCTCTCCCCAATTCCTCACCTCACCCTCTGAGACGGGCCTAGCCACCCCTGCCCTCGCCCCGATGAATCAGAGGAACCCTGCCTATGGTCACTTGCCAGGGACCAGGCTTCAGGTGACTACCCTCCGTAGTCCACAGGCTAGCCTATCATGGAAGGCTCCTTAAGAGTCACCATTTAATCTTAAACACTTCCTAGATCATATTCCTTTTTCTTTAACTTTTTCCAATTATAAACATATTCATTCAGTGAGCTAACACATGTAAAGCACTTAGAAAGGACCTGACACAAACACCTTAAAATACATATACAAAATACAAATATCCTCAATACAGTCACTTACAATCTCTCTGTGCAACAGTCCTGTGCTCCAGACAACCTACCCGAGCAGACTAGCTAAGGACCGTGGACATCACTAGGCGCACCACTGTGTGTCCCGCCTTCTTCTCCCCAGGTCCAAAACCGAAATGAAACTACCGAGGCCAGCGGTCTCCCACCGGGACACGGAGCCCAGAATGCCTGCGAGAGCTGGACCTGCCTCCACAGTGGGGCTGCTTCTGCTCCCCCGAGATCCGCTCCAGCCAGTGGCCCACCTGCCCTGGGAGCAGCCCTGTGGGCTCTGCTTCCCTCTTCCCTATTAGAGGATTTAGAGTGTGCACTTAGGGCTTTGTTTTAAGCTCCCCTCTGGTGGTCCTGTCATTTTCTTATCTGATAACAGCCAACAGCTGGACCCTCAGTGGCCTCTTAACACAAAGGTGAGCAGAGACCAAATGCCTTTCACTATCTGGAAACCAGCTGAAGCCTTTGCCTCCCAGGACCCGCAGGCAGCTGCCCCTCAACACAGAATCAAAAAATACAGCGCCTTCTTCAAGGAGTCAGGGAAGCCCCAGATAGCTCAGGCTGCCAGGGAGGATGCTGCCTTTACAGAGCACAGTTCAGACTTTCCACATTAAGTTCTCTATTAACAAAATACATTTAAAAACCTTCAAATTCCTGTTCTAAAGAGTTTCAGCCCTACAGCTCAGCTGAATTGCAGGTCCAGGAGCAGAATCCGCTGTGGCCAGCGTTCAGCCAGGAGCACTCGCGCTCTCCAGTTCTCATGCTAATGCATCTGCTGGCTGAAACGCTGAAGTTATTATAAGTCACCCAGTCAGGAAGTCATGTGGCCACATGAGGAAAAAATAGGTGTATGTGTACCCATGTGAAAACCAAGGGCTTTTCACACTGGACAGGCATTGCTGTTAATAACTCAAACAGAAATAAACATCTTACAAAAAAGAAAACAGAGCACGCCCAGTCACTCAACGCACATGGCAATCTTGCCAGTGGGTCTACGCTCCTTCCCCTTCACCAGCAAAGTTCAAGAAAACAAACCTGGGCACGTCAAAGAAACTCAAGGATCTAAACAACGTTGTCTACGTTACAGAGACCTTCATCCTCAAACTCCTGCGGTCCTTTTCTCTCTGGGACAGGGCCAGTGCCCCCAGCACGGCTGGCCCCAGTGAGGCACCGCAGCACTCACAGCTCCGCGGGTGAGCGGGCAGTCAAGCCGGAGCGGTTTTCTGGGAGGGACCAATGGGCTCATGTCTAGGTTTGTTTTCTTACTGAAATACTTGGTATATGTAAAATAACTAATCACATATGTAATTATAAAGCACAATAGAAAAACACCCCTGAACTCATCACCCAACCTAAAAAATATGTCCAGCCTTTATTAAATATCATACTCTTGGTTTACACCAGAAAGAAAAAGGACAGGTGCAATGGTAACAAGTGGCAGTTACGGAGAGGTTCAGGGCACATTACTAGAGCAGCTATGAGGAAGATATTCTGTCCCAATTTTACTGAGGCAGAGATCAAAGGCTTTGCTTAAAGCCACATCAGGGTGGGAGGGGTCCCAGGGGACTCAGTACCTCTGATAAGTTTCTTCCTCAGGCCCAAATTTCTACTGCTGAGAGCACTCAGTGTTTTTATCGTCCAACCTCATCGCCCTTGTGCCAAAAGTCTTGCCTGTCTCGCCAAAAAGAAAAGGTCCTCAGTGGGAAGACTGTACCTCTTGGGAAGTCATGACCAAATACCATAGAATGACCAGGCACCGTCTCAAAGGAAAAGTTCTCCTTTAGAAACGCAATACTATCTTATAACCAGTGCCAGCATTCGCAGTGCAAGCTCAGCCCAGCACTGTGTCTCATTGCTCTATTTGATAAAAACAACATGCTGCTCCTAATCCTAAAAAGGAGGAAAAAAATGTATCGCTCTGCTCAGGCAGGATAAGATAAAAAAGATTTTTTTTCCTGTGATAAAAGAAGACGAAAGGTAGGAGGCAGACAAACGTCCAGGGCGGTGCCGGTGCCGGTGCCGGTGCCAGCTGTTTCTTTCACAAGACACTTCCAGGGAAGACAACAAAATCATACATACATTCTGAAGCATCATGGAAAGGATGGAATTTTTTGCTCACAAGATCAAGAACAATTCCAGGACTATTCCAAAGTCTACCTATGCAGATTCCAGAGGAACAAATTTCTCAGCAGTGCCCCCAGGTAATCACAGACACCTCGTGGAGAAAATCCCTTCGCCAACCCCGGGGTGGCCTGAGCTGGCCCTCCACTGCCGCCCCCCCTCCACCATCCGCTGACTCATCTGCTCTTCACAGGACCTACTGAAGCACAGCAGCTGATTTCACATCTGGCTCCCTTGTCTGAAGCCAATGCCCCTGAAAAAGCAGCAGCTGGTGGTCTCTCTAGCTGTCCATTCACCAAACCACAAGTACCTCACGTATTTTTTCCCTATGGACGCAGCGGCCTGAGGTCAGGGAAAGATCTGCCTCATTAGTGAGGCAGTTAGATTTGTAGGAAAGAGCAAACCTGTTTGGGATTGGTTTTTTTTTACATACAAAGCTGAGTCCCTCTGGCTTCCTTTACCTGAAGAATCACATTCTAGAGCATTTCACATCTTCAACGAGTTCTACAGTTGATTAAGCCAAAACAGTATTTCCCAGACTTGTTGAGATATAGTTAAAGGCCAAAATAAATTTAAAAAACAAGAAATCAAAATGGAGACAACTGAAAAGAAAAAAAAAAGGTCAAATTTCATACGGGGGGAAAAAATAGCAAAATCATACGCCTCCCAGTGGATTCAGCAGGGTTTGCCCAGCCCCCTGTGCCCAGCCGTTCCTCAGCCACCCATGGGGGAAGCAGGCCTGCCTCTCTAAGTACGGCCTCAGAGCTGCTGCAAGAGGGAGCTCAGGCCCGCAAAGGGGTCCACAAGAATGTGTATCAAAACATGACAAAATCAGGGGCCAGCAAAGCACGAGCCCCCCCTCAGAACACTCCTGAACAGTAGGGCAGCACGTGAGGAAGCAACTGCTTGCACCCCCGGATCCTCAGCACCCAGTAACCGCAGAGGAGGCCAGGGCTCCGACACTGAGGCAGAGGCTGCGCCTGCGGGCACAGCCCACAATGGGTCCCATTCTCCCTGGAAGCTCAGCAGGAGGAGAAAGGGGAGGCCAGGACATTCCTTCACCCTCTCGCACGGAGGGAAAGGGCACAGACAGCCTGGAGAGCGAGAGGCCTCCATAAGAATAAAACATGAGCAGCCATTTTCCTTTCCAGCTGCATAAATCAAAAAGGGACCCCTCCTGGAAAAAACCAGAACGGAGACCTGAGGTGCCATCTGATTAAATCAGGTGAATGAAATGGCCTGCACAGGAGTCCGCTCTCAGAGTCAGCAATGCCCAGCCAGAAGGGAAGGACACTCAGGGCTCTGAGGGGACAGGATACCACAGGCCCCATAAGCTCAGGGCTGGCACTGCAAGCAGAACAACAAACTTTTCCTGCTAAGGATTTCTTTCCAGCACCAAGGAATCCAGTCACTTTTCAAGCTACTTTTAAAACTGGAAAAAGTACATCTTCAGACTGGCAAACACAGTGTTTTAAGTCTCTACTGTTGACCCTTCTGACAAAATATTGTGATCTTTTCCAGGTAAGCAGAAGCAACAGCTGGCAGCATAAACCCAGAGAAGGGGAGAGCAAGACAAGAATCCTGTTATCTATTTGTGACTTTAATGAATTCTATTTTTAGATCTTTAATAAAGAGCTTCTCTTCTAGTCTCCTCCTACCAAGTTTCCCTACTCAGGCAATTCAATCTCAGCAACACTGCTCAAAAATCTAAAAATACAAGACACTTATTGAGACATGCTGAACAAACAGGTAGAGCAAAGTTCTCTACACTTCCTTGTTTTCCACAGGACTCAGAATCCACCCCTGCTCAAGGGCTACTCATGAGGCAGGTCTCCAGTATTAAAAAAGCCAGTAAGCAAAGCTCCCTGAGGTCAGGGTAAATCCAATGCAAAGACAGCCTACCAGCTAAGCAGAAGTATACAAAGGCATTTATAGTGATAAGACATACACGTTTTTTGGAAGCATTCCATAGTAAAACAAGCGCCCAGAAAATGGATGTGGCCTGGGATCTGATTAATAGCCAAATAAAAAGGAAATGATATTTGGAATTCCATTATTGACTATATCATTTTCCTTGGCAAAAACAGAGAATCAACCCCAACCCTGGAGAACAAGTGAGCTAAATAAAAGAGGTGTTTAAGTCAACAAAGAACTGGTTCACTTCTGCCATAGACAACCTTGGGAAGCTTCTTAAATAATCCCAGATCAAGCTCTGGCTGGTGTGGCTCAGTGGACTGAATGCTGGCCTACGAACCAAAGGGTCACCAGTTCAATTCCCAAGGTAGGGGCACATGCCTGGGTTGCAGGCCAGGTCCCCAGCAGAGGGTGCATGAAATGCAACCACACATCGATGTTTCTTTCCTTTTCTTCCCCTCTCTCTAAAAATTAAAAAAATTAAAAGAAAAAAAATCCCAGATCAACCCCTGAATGGGGGGGAGGGAGGGGCAATGCTCCCAGCACAGTGAGAAGCACAGTAAAAGTTAATGACCGTATCACTTGCAAAAACAAACATCTTCCAATGCCCCTCATTTGCTTCAATACATACATACCAACTATTAGAAAGAACCCTATAAGTGGCACTTCTCGTTTGTAGATTCCCATACTCCATATACAAAAACTCAACATACACAGAAATGAAGAGCAAATGCCAAACCAAGTGACCAAGTTGGGCACTGGACACTATTTCCCTGAATATGACACATCCTTCCAAGTTCTTTGCTCATTCTCATCCTTGGGCTCCCCTCAGCTGGCACATTCATCTATACTTAAGAGCATCCAAGGGCTATGACTGCTTTAGGTGGAACAAATCTGTGGCCACACATACCCCCAATCGCAGGAAACATCGAGTCTGAGCCTCTACATGGCAATGAAAACTGCACACCCATGCAAGTCACAGAAAAGGGACTAAAAAAACATACAAAAACTAATACAAACCTGCCCTGCTTAAGTAGGTGTACTCCTATATAATGCAACATCTCACTTTTTCACAAGCTTTATATTTAATATGATAAGAAAAAGATTCTGAAACAGCTTTATGCACAAAGATGTTAATTACAACAGTACTTATAACCAAAGTTGGAAACTACTTATCCAAATAAGAACTGGGGACAGGTTAACCATCAAAAAATGGCCTATTTATAGGACAGTGTTCATGCTATAATGCCAGGAGGGGGAAAGCAGGATAAAAATTAAATCTATACTCTAACCTAAACTTAGTAATAAGTGCTACCCAGGGGCCATCTCTGGGGACACACAGGAGCCCGGAAAGAACAGATGCTCCTGGGGTGGAGAACTGGGGACCGAGGGAATGGATAAAATAAAAATTTCTTTCCCTTATATTATGCTTTTGAACTTTTTGAATTTGTACCATGTGTTGGCATTTCCTATTTAAAGAATAACGGGGGGGGGGGGGGGCGAAGAGATTTTTCCTTTTCTTTCTACTTCCATCTTTCTCATTTCTTATTTTAAATATGTATATTATTTGACACAGCTTTTTCCCCACTATAGTTTTAAAATTCCATGGTTAATCATTTTGCCAAGTAGGTGTTTATTACCCATTATCTTTCTTTTGCGGAAGTCTCTCTTTCTAAGTACCTTACATCACCTTCTAGTGCTAGGCTGCTCTATAAGCCTTATCCTCCTGGAGTGCAGAGGCCCTGCAGGAAAAGGGGGAACCAACACTGGTGAATGCCCACAACTGAAACAGAATTACACCCCAATAACTGACTCCAAAGGAAGCGGGGAATGCCCGTGCATCTCCTCCCCACACCACCAATTAGTCACCCTTCTTTGTCAAAGGGTGACAAAATGAGTGTTTTCTAAAGAGCCAATCTATGGCTAAAAATTACAGGCAGTTTCAAAAATATATAATTAATTCCGATGTCTAAAATTTAGACAGTATTTTAGAAAACAATCAGCTCAAGAAGGTATAAATGAGAAGCAAAACCCCAACATTAGTAAGTACACTCATGATGTGTACGATAAAAACATTCAGTCATAAAAGTGACTTTTTTATATTCAGCTGATTGTTCCCACTAGAATCCTGCTTTAAAAATATAAATATAAATTAACATATTGCTCAAGTTCCATTCAGATTTACTCCATTCCAACAGAGTACACAGTACAAACAGCTTTACCAACTCAGAAACCCTCAGTTTATGAGATCGTACCACTACATCCAATCCATATTTCCACTCTGGACCCAGAGCAAGGCAAAGAAAATGCTTAGCTATCGAACCTAAGATACAAGAAAATAAACCCTGGCCAGGTAGCTCAGCTGGTTAGAGCATCATTCCCAATACATCAGCATTGCAGGTTCAATCCCCAGTCAGGGCATATACAAGAATCAATCCATGAATGCATAAATTAAGTAGAACAACATTTTTTTTCTCTCTCTCAAATCAATAAATATTTTTTTTTTATTTAAAAACAGAAATAGGAAAAGAAGAAACCCTATTTATTATGGCTAAATGAAGCCCTCTGGCTGGTATAATTTTGTAAACTACTCTAAAATTCTCCTTATAGAAATTGCTATCTGAGCAGTATTACTAATGATCAGAGGGGAGAGGGCTAGCCAAAAGGCAGAGCAGATTATGAAACTCATGGGAAAACTGCTTTAAATTAATATCCAGTGGAATGGACACACAAAGACCTACTGGTAAGTAACCAATCACTTGTATATTGAAAACTGCCATCACCTGACTTCAGGTCTGGAGAGTCAATGTAGGAAAAGTAGAAAAAGATGGGGGCTTCAGAAGCAACTGCACACTAACACTGGCAAAGGCACAGAAAACACTCTTGAACATGGAGCAGGAGGAAAATCTACTCCAGAAAAGGAGGAGAAAAAAATTTTTTTAATATGTTTATTGATTTTAGTGGGAAGGGGAGAGAAGGAAAAAAAAACACCGTGAGAGAAAAATATCTATCTGTTGCCTCCCATATGCACCCTGACTAGGGATCAAACCCACAACCTAGGTATGTGCCCTGACTGGGGATCGAACCCTCAACCTGTTGGTTTACAGGACAATGCTCAAACCCACTGAGCCACACCGGCCAGGGTAAGGGAGAAATTCTTGACTAACACACAGGACACACTGAAAAATACACTACCTGAATCCATTCTCACTTTGAGACCCCTTGACATTCCATAATGTCTCTCTCTAGTCCCCACCTGAGTCCCCCTAAATGTTCATGCCCGCATTTCTTACTTGATACTCCGGGTGCCTCCAAGCAGTCACACTCTGCAGTGGCCCAAATTTAAACAGCACACCTGGGAACCTGGATATTGAACAAACATCTCATTACTCACTTTCTATACAGGCTAGAAAAAAAATCACAAGGCCTCACTCATATTCTTGCCCATCTACAAAACGGGTCTATCACAACTTGCCACTCCGCTAGGCTGTTTGTCAAACTCTTATCAAGAAGGCTATGATTAGCCCTGGCTGGTGTGGCTCAGTGCATTCTGCGCCGTCCTGTGAACCAAAGGGTTGCTGGTTCGATTCCCAATCAGGGCACATGCCTGGGTAGCAAACCAGGTCCCTAGTAGGGGGCACTCAAGAGGCAACCACACATTGATCTTTTTCCCTCTTCCCCTCTCTAAAAATAAATAAATAAAATCATTGAAAATATGAAAGGAGACTATAATCAAAGTAAATCCACTCAAAAAGGCAAGTACAGGTAAAAGGGCTCTGTCTTCACACCACCATGGGTCACCCTTAGTTTGCCCAGCACAGATCAAGTCTCTTAGCCAATGGCAATTTTTTCCCAGCCTAAGTCCCTATCACCCCCTCATGATTCTGGGTCTCCCCAACGCAGATATTTTAAAACACAATGGTCCCCTACCACACCCTAGCGGGTCAACAAATCAGGCTTTCCCCTTCATAAGTTCACCCGTTCCTCAACATTACTCTCTGCAACAACGGTCTATCTCCTTCAACCGCCCCCTTGTGACATTCCAAGCTGGTACTCCTGACTTCTCACCCCTACCTACCAAGGGCACAGGCACTGCCCCACTCAGAACCAGGGGCTCACCACTGGCCCTGCTCAGCCTTCAGGTCAAACTTCTGTCCTATTTCCCCCCAGAGGATACTTCCTTTGGCTCTTGGCCTGTCCACTCCTTAGTCCTCAGACATAGCCTGTTCTTCTCTCCTCCGCCCTTTTTTGCTCAGCCAAGGACAGCCCTCCATCTTGCCCCCCTGCCGCAAAGGTTCAAGCCTTCCCCACTTTCTGCAGTACAGGGTGCCCTCTGTATTCTGAGTCTCTCAAGTCCTCACCAGAGCTTGCCTGATGCTGCCTTACATCCTTGTCTCCTCACGGTCACCTCCTTGCCCTTCCACACAGTAGTATACCCCTGATGACACCAGCAACAGTCGGGTCCCTAACGTCTGCTGAGCTGACTCATCTTGGACCTTCTTTCTCTCTCTCCATTCCCCTGCTGACCACCGTCCTTGTCCAGGTCCGCTGTCTCCCCATGGGAGCAGTAACCAACTTGCCTCTAGTCCAGTCTCCATACTCACCCTGGGGCTCACATCGTAAAGCCAAGAGCAGCTCCCACCACAGCTGTGCCCAACACCTTCAGGATTCTCTCTATGTTAGTCCAAACTCCTCCATGTGGCATTCTGGCTCCAACCCAACCAACCTTCCAGAACATACAGAAAAGATGCCCAGTCTTCTATCTCCTACCCCTTGCCTCTACCCACCTCTTTTCCTTCCAGAGTTGTGACCTTCCTGCCACCACCTCTTCACCAATCAAACCATTAATCCTTCTTGAAGGTCCTGCTCCAAAGCAGTGCTGCCCTAAAGTCTGCCCTCCCCAGCCTAGGACCCAAGCTCCGTGGCTTACTCCATTATCGTGCCCAGAGTAACCAGCACGCACAGGCCCCAGGGAGGTCCTGCCAAGCCCTCGTTTCTGAGAATGGTCCTTCACGGCCTGTTCCTGGAGTTCCACGTGGGTTCCTAATCACCTTCCTTATGTCGTCCTGGCATTCTGCCCACCACCAGGAACCAGGGCTTGGTCTCCACCAGAGAAGCACTCAACCCAGGTCATTATTAGTGTCATTTTGTTGCAAAACAAATGCCATTGGGTATAGCCAAATACTCAACCTGAATTCAAATCCTAACTCTGCCACATGACAGCCATAGGACCTTGGGAACATTCCTTCACGTATGACTCAGTCTCCTCAGCCCGAATAAAGGATTCTCCTAAGCATCAGCGGTGGTGCACACAGAGCAAAAACTCTCCAGGCCACCAAGCGCAGCTGACGGAGGTCTGTTGCGTTATTGACCTAGACCGCAGGCAAGGCTGGATGAGCTGTGAGGTAAAGAGCTGAATGCACTCTCATCCGCCTCAGTATGAACACATGTCTACTCTCAGGTCAATTCACCAGCCCCAGCCAACAAAAAATACAATGCCCCAAGTTGAAGTGGCAAAGTTTTTAAAAATCAAATGCCTTGCCTCTCCTTACCTAAACAACAATCCCAAAGTGGCCCCAGGGTCCCTCCAAGCCCCACCATTCTCAGTGTTTAACAGGCACCAGCAAACTTTGCAGAGGAGGCGGTTAAAATTCTTGGTTACGCTTAGGCTTCTGACCCACACATTCCTGAATGCAGGCTCCTCCCCTGAACAGCTTGGCATCCCTTCTACTTCACCTTTTCAGCCTCTTCTCAGCCAGCTCCTCCTCCCTCATTTCTCTCCACCAGGCCGACCCTACAGCCAGAGGCCCTGACTGTAAGTCCCTGGCACTACTCATGTGGCCACCAGCAAGGTCTCTCTAAACACAGGTTCGGACCACACCGCTCCACTGATGAAAAGCTTACCCAGGCTCCTGAACCCTGAATGTGGAGTTTGAACTCCTCAGCACAAGAAAGGCCCAGGCCTCCCAACTGTCAAGCTGAAGGACTCACAGGTGCTATTTTAGGCACTCATGTACATGTGGTTCCCTGGGCCCAACCTTTCTGGCCCTGTAAGCCTCAGCTCAGGAATTTCCCCTCTCCTCAGGCTCCCAAAGTACCATGTGAGCAACTGAGCAGGCAAGACACCTTCAATCAAAGGTTCCCCAACCCCCACTGTCCAGCAAACTGCATTCCTGAAGGGCAGAACCAGCCTCTTTTGCATGGGTCTTCTGGACCTACCAGAGAATTTAGCCGGTAGTATGGCCAAATATTTGTTTAAAATAAATGAATATATGTGCCAAATTAAATTTTCAGAACAGTGAGGACTTGCCCTCTGCCTCTTTCAACAAAGCCACACAACAACACAAGCTTTCATGTTCCAACCAGGTATGTGCTGTCTATATAGTACTGCTTATAGTGTAGTCATACAGTATCCCACAGACTTTGAACATGATCACACTACGCATCCAACTCGCTCCTCAAATCTGATTTCTGCAAGAATTGGCTCCTCAGCCTCCTTTAAGGCTCCTGCAGGCCATGGGGTCTTACTTCTTGGCTCCAAGGCAAACAAAGTTCAATTCAACATTTTCATGTTTAATTTATAGATTTTTATGCCTCCAAGGTTGAATTCTTTTTTAAAAGAGACATTCCAAAAGCATCATGTCTCTGAACACTAAGCACAAAACAACCTAATGAAGTTACAGTATCCCATCTACACCAGACTCCAAAACACCTGGTAGCACATCCAACTCTTTATCTGGGCTTATGTTCTATAAACACCAGACACACCACACAGTCTCGGTTCCATGCCAGGAATCACTTCTACTTGCTTATTTAGGGACACGCCAGGGAGGGCTCTTAAGTTAGAACTCTAGGGTATAAATGTGGTGTCCCTGGCTCTAGCTCCCGCCAAGGCAAAATTTCACGGTCACTATTAAAACTAATTCTGAACTCAGTTTATAAATTAAGATCTTTTCAAGTCATATAAATTAAAACATACATTTTACGTTAGCAGTTGAGTTTGTACGAAATTAACTTGAAATTTATGGCAGAAGGATTTTAAGCCCAGAAAGCAATTTCTCTGGAGACATTTTCCAAATACACACAAGAGTGAATCTGGTTTTCCAAAAACCAAGTCAAAGGTGAAAAGGTAGTAAGCTTCCAAAGAGGCTCAAGTATGTGTGTTCGGGGGGTGGGAGGAAGGTGAGCCCAAGGTTCTGAGCAACTCAGGACCCAGAGGGTGCGGCGCCCTTCCCTGCCTCCAGCGGAGGGTCGACGTCCCGTCCTCAGACTTCCGCCCAACTGGGCCGCGAGACACTCTTTGGAAGCTCAAAAGGCGGTCCACAGACCGCATACGCTCGCGGCCGAGGCGCAGGCCCCGCGTTCCCAGGAGCGCGGGCCAGGCTGAGGCCTTGCCCAGCGTCGCGGCGCGCTGCCCCGGGCCCAGCCACCGAATGCCCCGAGCATTCGCCTTAGGGACTGAGAGGAGGGGGGCGGTTCTGCCCAGGCCGTGCCGCCGCCTCACCCGCAAGGACGTCCGCGACTGTGTCCCCGCCCCGGGCCAAAATGCGAGCAGCAGCAGGTGTTCCTCGGGAGGCTCGGCTGGCGACGGGGATGGGGGCCCGGGCTGCCAGGCTCAGCGGCGGAGGACAAGCGGCGCACTCACCGAGCGCCGGCGGGCGGGCGGGCCGGGCAGGTGCTCGCTCCTCCTGGCCGCAAGACACCTCCGTCGCCGCTCCCTGGGGACTCGGTGCGAAGCCGCCGCCGCCGCCGCCGCCGCCGAGCCCGAGGAGCGCGAGCGCCGCACCGCAGCCTCCGCGCGAGCACGTACCGGGCCGTGAGAGGGCGCCGAGCGCGAGGGCGGGGCGCGCGGCCGGAGCTTAGCAACCGCCTGACACGCGAGTACCGCAGCCAATCCCGCGGCCAGCTCCGGGCGGCGCCGACCGGCAGTCCGCGCGACGCCCGCTTCTGCCTGCGTCCACCGCCCGCAGCGCGCCGCACCCGCGCACAGGCCCCACCCCTGTCCGCGCCGCTCCGTTCATTGGCCCGCCACGCCCCCGTCCGAAAAGACACGCCCCATACTTGAAGCCCCGCCCCTCTGCCAGCCAGGTCCGTCCCCCGGGACACGCCCCAGCCGGGTGGGGGAGGGGAGAGGAGGGACGCCCTGCCCAACTCAAGGCTTTGGGCCCTGTGAGACGTCTGAGACCCGGGGTGATTAGCGTCGAGAATTGGCCCGGCCACAATTGGCCACCCATCAACTGAGTTCGACCCTCCTGATTTCCGCCGAACGCAAATCAAGAGTATTTCGAAGCCTTGAACACCATCAGGAAGCGTCCGCCAAACTGCCAAAGATGATGGGCTTGTTGCCCGGCAATTACAAGGATGGAGAAGACTGAGGCGAGGGCAGGAAGGGCAGGAAACCTGCCCTTCTACGAAGGCCTAACCCCCCGGCAGGCTTGGAGGTCCGGGAAGCGCCTCAGGCTTGACCCTTATCCCCTCCCCCTGCTTTGAACGCCGGAATCTGATGCCTCCTTGGGTGCCAGAAATAGCTCTGACCCTCTGCTGCGCTGGTCACTCCTTGTGGCCTGCATTCTTGCAGGGGGTGGGGACTTGAGGCGCAGGGGTACTACCGAGGTCTGTCTCCCTTCAAGGGGTGGGTCCTAAAAGTGCTCCCGCTCTCCGCAGGGCTTACCTACAGCTCCCTACCCGAAAGGCCGCGGACCTGACAGTAACTGGAACTGAACAGCCTAGATGGGCCCAGGGATGGGACCCGTGGTACGCTCTGCTCTCTTTCCTCCCCTAAACCCTGCGCAGGATGTGTTCATTCCTTTCCAGGACCACACTCTTGTCAGCAAGCGTTTTGAACACAGAACTAGCTACTGCATGAGAGGGGTTTCTCCCTGAATCCAAATAGCTCTGGGTCTTCCCTACTTTCTCCCCGACCTTAGGAGCATCTGGGAGAAGCAAATTTCAACGAGAGCAGAAAGGAATGCCCCATGTCCCGAACACACATACCCATTTGTGATTTTTTATACTTAACTGCATAGCACTTGCATTGGCAGCACATATACTTAACTGCATAGGCTCCAAATCTCATTCACACAGACTAGAAAAGGAACTGAAAACCAGGAAAAGGGTGCCAAATCATCTCTTAGATGTTAAAACTAAAAAAATTAATGGTATCTCAAATCCAGCTCTAAAATTCCGTAGCTTTGGAAAAGCTAACAGCCCTGACCAGTGTGGCTCAGTTAGTTGGAGTGTCCTCCCATAGACCAAAAGGTCACTGGTTCGATTCCTGACCATGCACACATGAGAAGGCAACCAGTTGATGTTTCTCTCTCTCTTCCCCTTCCTGTCTCTCTAAAAGCGATGAGAAAATGTCCTCGGGTGAGGATACAAACAAACAAACAAAGGCAAAGAATGCAGAAAGTTGTTTGGGTTTCTAAACAAAATATACTCTCTCATTCACTCCTTCAGTTTATGGAGTGAATAGTCTTCCCCCACACTCCTGCTCCAAAAACTCATCAGACACAGCTTGGCAGCCCTGGGTTCTGCTGGGGATTTTAGTGTCTGAACATGTATGCATATGTTTTCCCAAAACAAAAAGACAGCATTGGGCACAGGCCCCATGAGACACGTCCCTTCTAACATCTGCATAGAAGCTGACCATCCATGGATGCCAGAAAACCCCTTCTTCCTTTTTTGGCACTGGTCTTGCTAAATGAGTCACCAGACCACATTCTGGTATACAGGGTCCCAGCGTCCTGTGCCCAACTACCCCCAGAGCTCTTGCCAAGGGAGAGTCTCTACCTCAACTAGCTGGTACCAAAAGGTGAGATAGGCCCTTCCTCATCCTGGAAGGAGGGAATAACAACCAGATTTTGCCTGAAGCCCTTACAGCTAAATCTTTTCCAGTCTCTGCCTCTCCAAGTTTGGGACTCAGTTGGAAGTGCTATGGCCCCGGGCTGGCCCTGAAGCCCTTCCCTTCCCCCCGCCCTGGAGCCTTGGCAGAACAGCTCTGAGCTCTGGGCCTCATTGATGGCTTTCTTTATTTTTTGTCTGAAGTTGGGATTCACCCAACCTCCCTTTCCTTCAAGCCCTAGAAGTCAGGAAGGCAGGTTGGCCAGAGTTGGACCAGCCTCTTGGAGCCTAAGCAGCCCCCATGGAGCTCATAGCAAAGGAAAGAGGGAGGTGGATAGTTGTCTTCATGGGCCCCTAGGTTGGATGCAGGCTGTAAAGTCAGGCCTTGTTGTTCTCTGTAGCCATGAAAACCAAAGCCTTTCCCCTCCTGGAGAACTGAACATCCCTCCCTAGGGCTCAATAAAATGTGTCCAGTACTCTCGGGAGCTACTCTGGAACCTCAGCCTAAGGCCTAAGCCACCCTAAGCCAGGCTCGGTGCTCACAGCCAGTTGGAGGGCAAAGCCAAGAGGGAGGCGCAGAGAACATCGAAGAGCAGCTGCTAAGCCGTATAGACCCGAGGAGGACCCATCACGAGCCTGAGAATAGGGCTCTTCAGGACCAACAGTCTCCCCTCATCTCTCCTGGTCCTTTCACCTCCAGTGCTTCCTCCACTTAGATCCCCAACCAGAGGCTCCAAGAAGATTATCAGCTCAAGGTTTGTCCCCACACTGGAGTATGAGCCCTTGAGGCCACAGACCAATTTGCTTGGCCCCACATTACAACCATCAACTAGCAGCCTGCACACAGTAGAGGCTCAATTTCTGTTTGGGAAGGAAGGAATCAGGGCATGCTGCCAGCCTCACTTCTTGGTAGGAAGTCATCCTCAAGGGTCCAAGTCTTGTGCAAGGTCCACCCAAGGCAAATGCTCCACTGTTTACTTGGGGCTGATACTACTTAAGCCAAGGCCTTGGTTCTAGCTCAGATAAAATCCAGAAAACACCTACATGGACCTAATTTTTCTCTGGTCTTAGGATTCTGGGGCTTTTTATTATGGCATGTTCCCGAGGAGCCAAGGGCCAAGGACCAGTGCCCGGCCTCAGGCTCTTCCAGAGGGAGGAAGGCTCCTGCTGCTGACCCTCCCCCTGGCCCGATGCAGAGGAAGAGGGGGCAGTGCTGGCTAAGGGCGGAGGCTCCTGACCCAAATGCCAGGCCTGCAGGTCTGCCTGGAGCAGTGGGCTGGCAAGCAGGGCCGGCCAAGTCAGGGCAAGGGAGGGGTCCCTTTTGTCTGAATTTAACAGAAGGCAGATTGTCTGGCAGCTCTGGCAGAATGAAAGGGCTGATAAGTTCATCCGGAGAAACTGCCAGTAGGCGTGTTTGCAGGTCACCACCAGCCTCCCCAGAAAGCCAGCTCCCTCCCTTGCAGGGAGCCCTCCACTTCAGCTCTTTCCCCAGACCCCTTCATGCTTGTCTGGCACAGGGCCTTCCTCCTGCCAGCCAGGCAGCGGCCTCCACACCTGGCCCTGCAGGACAGTACAGTTCATGGAGACAGAAACACCAAGACAGCAAGGGTGAGTATAGGTTGAATGAAAAAAGTCACTTCTCCCCCGGGTGTACACACATGTCCGCTGACCCCTCCCTCAGCCATATGCCACTCCCTGGGATAGGACGATCCCCCAAGGCCGACTTTGGGTAGCTGTTCCCAAAACACCAGGCCTACTGGCCTTGAGCACTGGACTAAACACAGATTAGGTCTGGTCTGACCAGGCAGCCAGTGAAGGCGAGCAAAGCCAAGCGGCCTATCTGCTGATTCTCTTCAGTCACTGACCAGGACGCCCCTAAACTTAGGGGAAGCCACCCACTCTTATCTAGGTCTGTCAGATTGAGGGTCCTTTCTCTGCCCTCAGTCATATGCCCATGTCTGGCTCAGGGCTGGGCCACAGGTTCCTCCAGGGCAGAAACACCTCTTCCTCTCAGAGCTGACTTGAGATCTGGCGTGTCCCTCTCATCGACCTGGGCTACCCCCAGGGGCCCTTAGTCAAGAGACACTGATCAGTTGCAAAACAAACATTGATTCTGACTCCGTTATCATGGCCGACGGTCACGCCCTGGGAACACCGGAAAGGTTGGACCAGAGTGGGCAGAAAACCTTTGCTCTAGCCCAAGTGCTGACCGAGACAGGCAGGGCCTCTGGGAGCGCACCTGTGGTCTGGGGAATCCCCAACATTTCTGGGAGGAGGGAGAGGGATCCCTGGAGTCATCCCGAGGGGAACTGACAGAGGGATAAAGAGTGAATGTTGCATCATCAGCCAAGCCTCCCTTTGTGTCTATATGAGGAATAACCCCTGCTGGGACCCAGAGCTAAGGTCACTGTGTGGCCTTGTATAAGCTGCTTGCTTTCTCTGAATCCCTCGGTCAGCCGCATCATCAAGTGACCTCATATGTGGGCTTCAGAACTGCCTGCACACTGAGAGTGACAGATGATCACTTCATGTGACTAAGTCAGGGCTAGGGTGAGACATCCATCATGTGTTTCAATCCACATGTCATATTTACTGTCATATGCTGGCAACGCAGCAGGGGATAAAAGGAACAAGCCCTGCTCTTATGGAGCCCAAATTCTAGTGTGACAAGATCGATATTAAATAAACAAACAAATAAATAAACATGGCAATAAATAAGTAAATAAAAAAGGGAATAATCGGGGCTAGGAAGGCTGGGAAGGTTGGGAGGCGGCAGGATCTGCTATGTGTTCATCAGGGAAGTCCAGCAGGAGGCGAAGGAGGAGGCCAGGGGTTTTCTAGGGAAGGAGTAGAACAAGTCCAGGGAATGGAGGAGAAACTGGACGGGCGGGTCTGAGGAACCTTGGAGGTCGCGATGTCCTGAGCAGTGAACGGAACAGTGGGCAAGGGAGAAAGAACAAACGAAGGGAGGGTTGGCAGGGGCTGGAGCTGGACTGAACCAGGCTGGGGTTCACGGGAGTAGATCCCAGGGACAGCTTAGCTGAAGGGTGGGAGCAAGGATCCCAGCCAGTGCCCTCGGGCCTCCAGGCAGGAATGTGGCAGGGTGAGGAATGAGGGGCAGCAGTGTGGCCCCAGCCCAGAGCCCCTCCTCCCCCTGGTAGGTGGGGAAGGAAAGACTGAACACAGGGCAGTGATTGGGGGTCTTTGGGAGGGGGCACCAGTCACCAGGGAAGTCAAGTCAGAACAAGAATTGAGAGAGAACTTTCTCACTTTCCCGGCCTCCACCTCCCCCCGGAATGCAGAGAGCAATGGTGCCCCTCCTTCCGGCCCCAGAGGAGGAAGGACGAGGGGGAGGAGATGCCTCCCCCTCTGCGGGAGGAGGAGGAATGATTCCCTTGGGTGTGCACAGCTCCTGATACTGTAGGGTAAAGGAATGGCAGGGTGGGGGGTAGGAGGTGAGGAGTAGGGGGCAAGGCCCTGCCCCAAGACAGGTTCCACGGAATTTATGCCCCCAGCTCCCCTGAGGCTGCTGCCAGGCACAGGACTGCAGGGAGCCCTAGGCACAGGTGAGGTGTCCCCTGGAAGACACTTGAGGCCTCAGCCAGCTGTCCCATCCATATTCCTCCTGCTCAGGGCCACTTACCCAAAGGTCCCTCCCTGCAGCTGCCACTTACCCAAAGTGGACTGAGTTTCTGGCTGGGGTCACCTGTGAATGATCAGGAGAGGGTCTGTGTCCATTAACTGGGCGCAGTAGGCTGAACTTGAGAGGGACCTCAAGGGTCAGGAAGGCCTGAAGGGGGAAGGACTGGGGACCCGGTTCAGGAAGGGTCCTCAGGTAAGGAAGACCCCAGCGTGAAGCCAGGACCCCAGGCCTCTGGGTGCAGGGAGCAAGGTGGAGGCTCCCTGCAGACGCGCTGACTGTCGGGGGCCAGGCAAAGGGCCATTCATGATGCTTGCAGAGTTATCCCAGGAAAGGTCAAAGGAAGCATTTCACAGTTGCCTCTGTGATCCCATCTCTGTGCCCATGAGGGAACATGGCAGCAGGTACAACACAAAGGCGGGGATGTGGGGGGTGGAAAGAGATGTCTTGGGCCACAGAGCCAGGTCCCAACAGCTGTACTCACCCTGCTGCCTGCGACCCTCCACTGAGGCCAGGCTGTCGAGGGGGGCAGAGAAGTGGGAGCTCCCTGGCCTCACTGCACGGACACTGGGACCAGGCCTTCTCCCGCTGGCAGGAGGCAGAGCCTGCTGGTGCCGCAGGCCTGCTCGCTCTCACGCGTGAATACCAAGGGCGAATACTAACGTGCAACCCAGAGTGAAAGTCCCAAAAACTGGGCCTCAGGTGCCTGCCTCTGTGACTGACTGGGACCTTGGGTGAACCCCTTTCCCTCTCCGAACATTGTGGGGCAAAGTTTTCCAAAAAGCTGTTTACTTTCCTTCCCAGGAAAAGGGCCAGAGCACAGGTGCAGATAAGGAGCTGAAGAGGGGAGGGCCAGCCCAGGTACAAGGGTTGGGGAGAGTCCCAGAGGGGGGCCGTGCAGTGCAGAAGGATGGTCTTTGGGGGGACCAGGGGAAGGGGGAGGAGAGCACTGGCCTCCCAGCCCCAGCTGCAGCCCCAACCTCCCCTTCCCTGAGGAATTTCTGTTGTATCTGAAAGCCAGGCTGGCCAGTTGGCCCGCAGAAGCTTCCCCTCCCCCAATGCCCTCCCACCCCACTGGCTTTTGACCTCCATTCCCACGGCCTGCAGCCAGGGAGCTTCCTCACCTGTTGCTGCCCGGCTCCCTCCCTCTGGGCCAGCAGCTGTTCTCAGACAGATGGATCCATGTGGGATACTGCCCCGGGCTGAACTGCCACGACCTCCACCTCCCCTGCCTCGATGGCCCTGCTGGCCCCCCCACAGCCCTGCCCCTCAGATATCCCTGTCCTCAAATCCTGGAGACCCACTGCAGCTGTGGGCTGCCGGTAGCCCAACAAGGAGCAGCAGCCAGCACTGCTCCCAGGCTCCTGCAGGGCCAAGGTGCCCTTGCCTCCTGTTAGCCCAGGGGTGAGGTGCCAGCTGCCACCCTACACTGTCCCCTTGTCTTCTTGGGCCTTGGTCTTCCGAGCACCCTCGGGTGTGGCCTTCAGGGAGGAGAAGGCTAGGGAACCCTGTTCTCTGCTGACCCGGGCCTCTTGGGGCAACAGCCCGCACTAACGTCCAGACCAAAATCTACCTTCCCCGCTCAGCGCTCTGCCTGATTTCCAGCTGCTGGAGAACCAAAACTCCTCACTTCCTCCTCACCTGCCCAGCTTGGGGCTCGGCCCCCTCCCCCCACTTTACCCCACCCGACTTCTCTGCCCTCCACTACTACCCATATGATTTCCGCTTCCACTTCTCTCAGCACCTACCCACCCCTCTTTACCACAGTCTTTCATGAGCCCTGCCACATGGAGACTCTAGGTTCCTACAAATATGCCAGGCATCTGCCAGCTCCCCTCCAGTCTTCCCACTTTCGACACTTCTGCCCAGAACATTCTTCTTCCACTTGGCCAACCTCATTCCTGTCTCAGTTTCCAGCCTGGGCATGTGTCTCTGCTCTGGATCCCTGCTTAGCCCACCATGTTATTATGTTAGATTTAAAGCTGATCCTTAGGGCAGACTGAAAGATCTGTGTCTGTCTATTCCCTCCCTCCATCCTGGGAACCTCTAGGACCTCAGACAGGGCCTTCTGGAGAGTCCTCCCAGAGAGCCCGATTGGCATTTTGAAGCCTAAACCCAACAAGGCAGCATACTTTCAGGGACTTGTCACCTGCAGAATAAATCTAAGCCCCATCTTTTACCACCCTGGGCAATAGGGACCTGCACAAAACACTTCAAGACCCATCAGTCACATCACCTCCCCTCAGCCTTCTGCAGAGTACCACCTGCATGGTCCCCTCTACATCCGCCTACCCAAGCCCTGCCTATCCTACTCGGGAATAACACCCACAGGCCTTCCAAGCATCTGCCTCTCCGCATTGTCTCCAGGAGATCTCAAGCTCCTGGAAGGTAGAAATGGCCCTTGATAACACCAGCCACCATCATTGAGCTTTGTCCCGCACCCCTGCACGCTGGCCACACAAAATTTCAGTATGCCTCCCAACGACTGCCTGTGGCAGTTACTATTATTGGTTCATGTTATAGGTGAGGAAACGGAGGCCCAAGGGTTAAGTCCCTTATCAGTGGTCACACAACCAGCAAATGGCCAAGCTGTGGATCTGTGTTCACCTTCACAGACTTCCCTGTACCTGTCCCAGAGCAAGGCACTCTACTGTTGCTTGCTGCGTGGGTGAACAAATGGATAAACTGCGACAAAATTTCAACTACCAGGTCGCAGCCACCTCCCGGGACACAGAGGCTTTGGATGCATGAGAGGGGCTTCCGGACTGGGGAGAAACAGGACTAGGTCTGTCTCCCTCTCCCCTTGTGCACATGGCCAACGGCCACCGTGACTGCACCCGGCTGAGGTCTTGACATTATTGAGTTGTGGAAATTCAGGGACAAATGAGGGAGGGAAGAAGCTACGGGCCAACCTCAGTGAAGAAGAAAGGGCAGAGGTCTCCTAGCCCCTTGCAAAGAGCAGCAAAAAAGATCTGGGGGGGCCAGCGGTTGGACAGAGGTCTTCTCGATGTGGCCTGACTATCAGCTCTTCCATAGTTCTGGCATTTAATCTAAGCCCACATCAGTCCTTAAGTGTTAAAGGGTAAGGAACTGGGTGGAGGGCTGGGAAGTGGCCGAATCAAACCACAAAGCCCTTTACTGAAGACCTGCTCTGTTCCCAGACATGCAGGAAGTCCAAAGGCAGAGAAATAGAAGACACAGGCAGGACAACAGAGGAGCATGTGTCCCAGCTCTTCAGTGGAGAAAGCTGCACACAGGAAACAGGGAGGTGTGTGGGAGTCAGGCCGCCTGGCCTGGTCTGAGGTCATGTGGAGGAGGGGTCACTGCAGCTAGGTCTTTGGGGAGGGGAGCGGCTGAGTTTCCTACTGCCTTGGTGAATTCCCAGGAGAGGTTCAGCAGTAGCAGCCGAGCCTGTCCAGGCCTGGCCAGATGGGAAGAAGGGGGGCAAAGGTGGCTGCCTAAGCAGGCCTGGATCTTAGACTTTGCTGGAACTTGCCTGACTCTAAGCAGAATGGTCTGAAATGGGCGCCAAGCAAAGGGAGCTCAGAAAAGGAGGTAGGGGAGCGTTCAAGATAGCCAGCTGCTGGTCCTGCATTGCCCAACGCTAGAGTCATCTCGTTCCAGATTCCTTTCATAATGGGATAAAATGTACCAACAGTGAGACCCATAGCGGGGCCTGGTAGAGTCCAGTGACTTCAGCAGCAGGACAGTGGGTCCCAGGAAAGCCAGGGAAGCACAAGCATTCCTTGGCTGCCTGTCCCTAGCAGCTGCAGGAAGCTGCTCCAAGCTCCTAGCTATGCCCAGCAGCCCCCAAAGAGAAAGTCTTGTTTCCTGCCACCCCCATCCCGATTAGACACACAGTGTCCTGGATGGGGCAGCTGAGTATTCCATGGCAGGCCCCCAGGGAGATGGTAGGTGGGGCTGTCAGCCCACATTTAAGAAGGTAGCATAGGACCTGTCTGGCAACCAAGCCTGAGGAGTGGGTACTATGGACTTCACTGACTGTGGCAAGTTCCCCAGCTTTCCCACCTCCATACTCCAAAAAAGCTATTGATGTTTTCTCAGACCAGCACTCCCTACACACGGAACCTGGCCTTCATCGTTCACAAGGATTACTGAACACCCTGCAGTGCTCCAGGGACTCCAGGCTAGAAGTCCCTGCGGTGTGGTTAGGGGAGGAGAAATTCCAGTTTAGTTCTGCCCCAACTGGCTGGGAGTCTTGGGCCAGCTCCTGGCCGCCTTGACTTGCACTGCCCTCTAGAGCCTGAGAAACTGGGCTAGGGGAGACTCACGGCCCGCCTGCTCTGCCGCCTCCCTGGGATTACTTCAACTCATCCTGCTGGGGACAGTGTAAGAGAAGGGTGGCTTCATACCCCGCTGAGAATCTAGACCTACACTCACCAGAGCTGGGGTGTCGCACTCACACTAGACCTCCCTCCCCAAATTCCCAACAGTATCTGCTGCCCCCTAGCCTCTGCCCGTCCAAATGAGTCCCGGGGGGTGGTGGGGGGGCGGCAACTGGAGCCTCTGGGAGCTTTGGAAGCTCTGGGCTCTGATTCACGTACACATCCAATCAACCTACCTTCTATGTTTGTTTTGTTTTTTTCATTGGCTATATCAATCATTCACCACATTTATTAAGCACCTGCTCTGTACCTTGGGCTAAGCATAATCCAAGGTGAAATCATTTCCATCCTTCTGGGTCCTGCCAGAATCTCACGTCCTCCCAATCTTTGATGGCCCACACGGGATAACCCTCCCAACTGGTTCATTTTGAAACTGAATCCCTCTTCTACTCAGCAAGCTGCACAGTGTGGCCACTTCTAGGCAGAGCCTGGCCTTGTTTGTCACATCTTGTTCCCTCCTGCTGCCAACCAACAAGTTTGAACCCACAGTAGGAGATGAGGAAAGGAGTTCTGTCTGTCCTAGAATCCAGAAAGTCTTCAACAAAATGAACTGGCTGAACCCTGACAAGGGTATACTGGATGTGTTTCTTGCCATTTTGTTCTAGTGCTTGTCACTACTAGCTATTATATGTAAACTGATTTGTCTTATCTCCTCCATTAGAATGAAAACTATGAGCACAGAGACTCTGGTTCACTGCTGTATGCTTTATATGAAAAAAAAGTTCAGTAAATCTTTGTTAAGTACAAAATTTTATAAAGTTGAGACCAGATTCTATATGCAATGTGGTATTCTTCTGCCAGAGTTGAATCCTGGTATGGCCACTCATCAGCTGTATGGCCTTGGGCAAGTCATTGAAACTTTCCACTCAGTTTTTCTTACCTGTGGTGTGAGAATGATTGCAGTTTCATCCTTGAAGAGGAATGAGTCGAGTGAAGAGCACAAATAAAGAGAACAGTGAGTGTTTAGAACACAGAAAATGCTAAACAAGTGTTAGTGATTATTATAACTTTGTTCCTTCAACAATGCTAGGAGCTTTCCCCACCTAGCTCAGAAACCTGATTGCTATTGGAGACCCATTATACCATTGGACCAAGGTAGAAGTTTATATATATGAGCAAGAGCAATGTGTGTGTGTGTGTGTGTGTGTGTGTGTGTGTGTGAGAGAGAGAGAGAGAGAGAGAGAGAGAGAGAGTTGAAGGAGATTGGCTTTCATTAGGTTCCCCAAAGTCTAGACCCAACAGAATTTATTATTTTTTTAAAGAAAATATGTATTTGGAGAGGGTTTCCTTGTTGATTCACAGAGACAATCTTGTGGTTAAAAAAAATTTTTTTTTTTACATATTTACTTCTGAGAGAGGGGAAGGGAGGAAAAAAGAGAAAGAGGGAAACCACAATGTGCAAGCGATACATCAGATCGGCTGCCCCTCGCGTGCCCCCAACTGGGGACCTGGCCTGCAGCCCAGGCATTTGCCCTGACCGGGAACCAAACCACTGACATTCTAGTCCGTGGGCCAGCGCTCAATCCACTGAACCACACCAGCAATTTCACCCAGCAGGATTTAAGAAGGACTGCGCAGAAGCCTGGCTTGAAGGAGACTCTTTCAAGCAGCAATTTCCAGAATCCTGGTGTGAACCATGCAATAGGGAGCCCTGCATGGTTTCCTTGTTTTGATTATTGATGGAATTCTTTTTTTTAAAAAGGATTTTATTTATTTATTTATTTTAGAGGGAGGAGGAAAGGAAGGAGAAAGAAAGGGAGAGAAACATAGATCAGTTGCTTCTCACACGCCCCCAACCTGGTCGACAACCCTGGCAAATGCCCTGACCGGGAATTGAACAGACAACCTTTTGGTCTGAAGGCCAGTGCTCAATTCACTGAGCCACACCAGCCAGGGCTTGATGGGATTCTTGATACAATAGTTACTTCTGTAATACTAGGAGATAAGGCCTGGGAAAGACCTTTGGAAAGTCGAGGGTCCAAGGCTCAGATTAGGAATGTCATTGCAGGCACCCAGAGCCCACTTCCCTCCTATGCCAGCCCTACCAGCCTAGAGTCTGGGAGCCTGTTCTTACGGGTGGGTGATTCTACACTCCCCAGCAGGTGGCGCTACTGTCCTGACTATGCTGAAGGTTGCCAGGTAGGAGACCTGTTCTCAGAGGCTGGGACGTGGACCAGTCCTAAGGGGTAGTGCAACGAGTGCAAAGCTATCCCATTCATTCATGAATTCAACAAAAACTAAGTGAACACCAACCATGTGCCAAGCACTGGGAATTTAGCCAGGAACAAGACAGATCAAGTCTTGCTTTTCCAGGATTTATATTTTAGAGTCAGGTAGTCAAATATGGTAGCTACTAGGCACACGTGACTATTGAACACTTGAATTTTGTAGCTAATCTGAATTGAGAAGTGCTGTTCAGAGTAAAATACACACCTGATGTCAACGATTTGGCTAAAATAATGTAAAATATCTAATTAACATTTTTAATTGGTTTTATGTTGAAATGACCGTATTTTGGGTTAAAGAAAATATCTTATTAAAAAGAATTTAAGCCCTGGCTGGTGTGGCTCAGTGGATCAAATGCCAGCCTGCCAACTGAAAGGTCGCCGATTTGATTCCCAGTCAGGGCACATGCCTGGGTTGCAGGCCAGGTCCCCAGTTGGGGGTGTGCAAGAGGCAACTGATCCATCTTTCCTTCCCTCACTCTCTTCCTTCCTTCCCTTTTCTCTGAAAATAAATAAATAAAATCTAAAAAAAATCTAAGATAAAAATAAGGGTAAAAGATGGATTGGATTAAAAAAACAATAACTATCTATATGCTATTTTCAAGAGACTCATCTTAGATATAAGGACCCAAGAAGACTGAAAGTAAAAGATTGGAAAAATATATCCCATGCAAATATTAACTAAAGGAGGTCTATGTGGCTATATTATTATAAGATAAATTAGACCTAAATCAAAACAGGTTACAAAAGACCAAGAAAGAAATGTATTGATAAATGATACAACATATCAAGAAAATATAAAAATTATAAACTTATGCACATCTAACAACAGAGCCCAAAAATACATGAAGCAAAACTGACAGAATTGAGAGGAGAAACAGTTCTACAGTAACAGTGGGAAACTTCCGTGTTCCACTTTCAATAATGGACAGAGCAACCAAACAGAGGATCAGTAAGGAAATGGAGGACTTGGACAGATAGATTAATGGACACTCCACCAATGAAAACAGGATACACATTCTTTTCAAGTCCACAGGGAACATTCTCCAGGATAGAATGTATGTTAAGTCACTAAACAAGTCCTGAGAAATTTTAAAAGGTTGAAATTGTACAAAGTATCTTTTCTGGTCACAATAGAATAAAACTAGAAATGAGTAAGTGAAGGAAAACAAAAAAATATCACACATACACGGACATTTTAAAACATATCCTACAATTGTTAATTTTATGAGTCAATTTGACTGGATCACAGGTTACTTAGATATTTAGACAAACATCACTCTGGCTGTGTGTCTGTGAGGGTGTTTTGGGGTGCAATGTACATTTGAATAGTCTGTGTAGAGCACATTGCCCTCCCTAATATGGTGGGCCTCATTCAATCAATTGAAGATCTGAATAGAACAAAAAAAGCTGAGTAAAAGCAAACTCCTCTTGCCTGATTACTTGAGCTGGAACCCTGGTCTTTTCCAGTTTTGGGACTTGAACTGAAATATCAGTTCTTCTTGGGTCAAATTTCTGATTCAGGTGAGGAAAGCTCCTAGCAATATTGAATGAACAAAGCAGGATAATAATAGTAACAATAACAATAACCACTAACACTCATTTGTTGATAAGACACTTGGATTTGTTCATTTCTTTTAATTGTTGGGTAATAGTCCATTGTATGGCTATAGCACAATTAGTTTTTTCTGTTCATCCGTGGGATATTTGAATTATTTCCATTTTTTTGGCTATTATGAATAAAGCTCTTGGGTGGAATTATGCTTCCATTTTTGGGGGGAAGGAAGACAAATACTTAGGAGAACAATGGCTGGACCATATTGTAGGTATAAATTTCGTTTTTAAAGAGATGCTAAACTGTTTTTCAAAGTGGCCAAAAATAATCAATAGATGAGGGTTCTGGGCACTCCACACCCTTGCTAGTCTTTAATTTTAGCCTGTTTTTTAGGGGCTGTGTCGGGGTTCTAATTTTACCTGATGAATAATCATGTTAAGCATCTTGTCATGGGCATATTGGCTATTTATCTTTTGTGAGTTATCTGATCAAATCCTTGGTCCATTAAAAAAAGGGGGGGATTTATATCTATTTTTGCAATTAATGTCGGCCACTTTTATGATAGTTCATGCTCATCGTTTTTACAGGCTTTCACTGACGACCTCGCCTGCACAGAAGCAGTAACGGAGAGACCCGGGGGGTCGAAACGGCTCAGCTCGCCTTAGGTACAAAGCCGCTGGGCCGGTTTGCCGGGAGGGTACCCGACCACTCTAAGGCTCGCACAGCACTTGGGTGAAGCACTTCCGCAGGCACTTCCGACTCCCGGCCCGCCCTGAACATTGGTGATTGGCTGGGCTGGCCAAGCGCGAGTCCTCCCGGGAGTTGTAGTTCCCGCGGTTGTGTTGGGGACACCGGGAAGGACCAGCAGTCAGAGCCCAGGATCGGCGGTTGTGCTTGCTCGCCGCCGCTGGCATTATGTCCCGCGTGCTGGTGCCCTGCCATGTGAAAGGCACCGTGGCACTGCAAGTGGGCGATGTGCGGACCTCCCAAGGCCGGCCTGGCGTGCTGGTCATCGATGTCACCTTCCCCAGCGTCGCACCCTTCGAGGTGAGCAAGCCCCGTGGGCGGGGCTGACCTGGGAACTCGGGTGTGTCCCAGGCGTCGACTCTTTTACAAAAAGCCTTAGCACTGGCCTCCGCCCTTGAAAAATCTGTTAACCATTTATTTATTCCTTCAGTTAATACATATTTTTTGTACTAGAAGGGAGCTTACTGTTCCGTTTTCTGCACCGTCTCTCCCCCACATTCAGAACGGCGCTGACAGGGAAGTGCCAAGATAGCAGGCTAGGTGTTGGAAATACAGTTGTGAAATAAGTATAGGTGAGGTCACTTTGTCCCTGGCCACTGGCTGGGGATCAATAGATAATAAGCTACCCCCAAACCTGCCTCCTTTCCATTCCTACAGTCTCTGCTGGAGGTTAGGTTCAACTCATCCCTCATCAGCCTTCTCCCAATGGCTCCAGGTTTTTTGTTTGTTTGTTTGTTTGTTTGTTTTTAATTTGATAACTTGTTCTTTTTTATTTATTGATTTGAGAGAGAGACATGAATCTGTTGTTCCACTTATGCATTCACTGGTTGATTTTTGTATTGGCCTGACCAGGGGATCCAGCCCCCAACCTTGGTGCATCAGGATGATCCTCTAACTAACTTAGCTACTCGGCCAGGCCTGGCTTCCGATTTCAGCCTCCAGTTGCACTTCCACATCAATTGGCAGAGCAATGGGACACTGCAGGACTTCAACACAAAGAATACAGTTTGTTTTCTGATGGTCTGACACTCAGGGCCACTTTGCTTCTGTTCCCGGCCTACCTCTTGCTCCCATGCACTTTGTCCAATTGAGTGTGGTTCTCACCCAAGCTGTTCCTTAAGTATAATCTAGGAAATTCTGATTTGATGGGGTGGAGCCTCTGTGTCTGTGTGTGTGTGTGTGTCTGTGTGTATTTAAACTAAACTTCCTTGGGTGGTCCTGCTGAGTGTCCAGTGATGAGTACTGCTGTAGCCAGACTCAATCACTCGCTGCTATGTGCTGCTCTTACCATCTCTACCTTTCTTGGCCCCTTTAGTGAACTATTCCCCCTTCAGACCTCACCTGTACGTTTTCTGCCTCCTCCAGAAGTTAGGGCTCTGACCTCTGGCATGTATCTTGGGCATATGGCAAGATCTGCAGTTGTCATTTATATGACTTGCTCATGTAGTCTGTGAGCTCCTTTAAGAAAGTGAAATTGTTTTTGAGCCCCAAAAGGACGCCTGTTAGATTGGTAGAAGAGGACATTCCTAAAGCGAGGAGGAAATAGTGCCTTTGAACCTTTCGGGCCCTAGGCCTGGGTGTGATTTGTCATGGTGGGTTGTGTGTGCTCTAGTTGCAGGAGATTACATTTAAGAATTACTACACAGCCTTTCTGAGCATCCGTGTTCGCCAATACACCTCGATGCACACACCAGCCAAGTGGGTGACCTGCCTGCGGGACTACTGCCTGATGCCTGACCCACACAGTGAGGAGGGAGCTCAGGAGTATGTATCGCTGTTCAAGCACCAGGTCAGCTGGGGCTCAGCATGGCCAGGGCAGCCCAGATGAGAGCTTGCCGGGCGCCTGAGATTTGGGCCAGGACACCAGGAGGGATGAGCGGGGCAAGGGTTTCCTGGGCTGTGGCTCTTTGGGAAGTGCCTTCGAGGGACTACTGTTCTTTCCTTCCCAAAGACCTGGGGGGTTAGCAGCTTGGCTCATTGCTCATTGAGCTGGTCAGTGAGCTGGGGCCTCGCTGGGACTTTGTATGTGTATGTGTCAGATGCTGTGTGACGTGAGTCAAATACTGGAGCTGCGCCTGATTCTGCGCCAGCCGTCGCCACTGTGGCTGTCTTTCACAGTGGAGGAGCTGCAGATCTACCAGCAGGGACCAAAGGTGAGTGACTAACTCAGAGCTGCTGGTTGGCCCATTCCCCAGGAGGCTCCTAGCTATGGCTGGCAGAGCTGGGGGTAGGGGTGGGAGTGGATGGGTAAAGATAATGAGACTCAGAAGGAGGCCTTCATGGAAGTCAGCCAGGTGGGAATGTTGGAAGCTCACGACGAGAGGTAAGGCTGTGTTCCCGCATCCCCTGACCTTTGGAGCCACCTGTCTCTTTCAGAGCTGGAGCCTTCAGGTACTGGGAGATACTTCTGTTCCTTGTGTTCCTGGGGCCTCCTTCTGTGTAGCAGAAGAGCTTAGGTAGACTGACTGCCCTTTGGGCCTTTGTGGACCCCTTAACAGGCTTTCCTGGTGTTGAAGGTTCAGGGACCCTTCTCTCTGCTCCCAGGACCTTGGAAACTGGTCCCAGGACTGCCCTGCTCTCCCTCCCTCAGGGAAGTATATCTTTGCTTTGCAGAGCCCCTCCATGACCTTTCCCAAGTGGCTCTCCCACCCAGTGCCTTGTGAGCAGCCCGCGCCCCTCCCTGAGGTAAGCCCTCATTCTGGGTGGGAACCACGTGTGAGTAGCTCTCCTGTCCAGGTGGGCCCCTGACTGCAGGAATCTGGGGCTGGACCTAGTACCCTTGGTTCACCCTTTGCCAGTTTCCTCCTGGGTGTTCCATGACATTTGAGGTCTCTCTGGGTGGGGCTGGCCTGCCTACTGCACATCGGGCCCCAACCTCATGTGTCATAAGTCATCTGGAAATGTTACCGGTCTCAGCTGGAGGGCCTCATAGCCCAACTGGGCCTCTCTGGAGCTCTAAGGGCACTGCTGGGGAGAGACCCCTGGCCACTGACCCCTCCTTCCGGAGCAGGGTTTCCCAGACCCCAGCAGGGTATCCTCCGAGGTGCAGCAGATGTGGGCGCTGACAGAGATGATCCGGGCCAGTCACACCTCCACGAGGATCGGCCGCTTTGATGTGAGTGATCGCTTCCATCTGCTTGGCTCCCATTGCCCTGAACGGATCAGGTCTGATGGGCTTTTGTGTTGCAGGTGGATGGCTGTTATGACCTGAACTTACTCTCCTACACTTGAGTCGTGGTTCTTAAGCAAGACATTGACCTTCTGTGCCCACTGAAGACTGGTTTGGGCCATCAGAGACTGAAGTACTTTCCCTGTGCATTCCGAGTGTTGGCTTGCATGCCCGTTCTGTCTGGGCCACATTCACAAAGTCAAGATTCTAGGGGACTCACTCTGCTGGTCCTGCATGAGCTCCTGGTGGGGAGTGTGCACTCTGTCCTCACCTGACTGCAACCAGAAATTTCTTTTCCTACCCTAAAAACACTCTAGTTCTACGTACTAAGAACCCTTGTGTGCCCTGTGCTGCTTCTGCCAACATGCGCACTCCTGTCTCTGCCTGCTCCCTCACCGGAGTGCAGTGGTCCGGGTGACCTACTAGAACCTGCTCTGTCTAGCGTTGTAGGCTCTTGCAGCCATGGCACTCCTGTGGTTTGGAAGCTTGAGGCAGAAACAGGAGCCCCAGGTCTTCCTTCCGCGCCCCCTAGTGGCCTTCTTTCCCTTTGTGTCATGCCCACAATAACAAATTTGCTGTCTGGATTCCTGCTGCCTGCTTCATCCTTACCGAAGCTGCAGCTGCTTCCACAGAGCTGCTGTGGTCGAAAAGGAGCCCAGAGTGACAGTTTTCCTTGAGGGTCGTCATTCTGTTTTCTGTAACTGATGTGCAACATTGTGGGAAAAGACAGAAGAAAAAACCAAACAATTCCTGCTGCCTGCCTAGGGAGCAAAGGTGGTAATTTGAGCTGCCAGTCCCTTGGTCTCTGAGCTGGCTTCTGGATGTGTGTCCAAGAGGGTCTGGCCACCTAGCCTGGGCAGGAGCCTCTGGCAAGGCCAAGGTCTGAGAACGAGTCCTATGACCTATTTGCTATCTGACACAGCCCTAAGCACATTCTTGTCCCTTCTCCCAGCTGCCCCCTTAAAAAATCCTGCTCAGTGTGATGAGGGGTCATGATGGGGAGTGGGTCCAGGTGAGGGTTCTCATTGTTGCCAGCCATGGAATAATGCAGGCTGCTCATCCTAATAAGAAAACCTTGCTTCTCTGGTTTTTTTTCTTTTTATTTCTGTCGTTGCCCCTGATGACTATATGAGGCAGCACTGCAATGTGTTGGACCTGGAAAATTAGATATTTGTATGGCTCAGCAGCTTTCTGAGGCGAGGTCAGCCACGCTTGGCAGGCCACCCTCTTCTCTCACCCATCGGGGTTCTCACAGGTGGTACCTTTCCCTGCAGGGTCACTTACTCAGCTCCATTCAGCTTTTGTTAAAAGGGTAATGACCTTAGTTCTTTGCTCAGGGAGCGTCGCCCTCTGTGTGTGTGTGCATAAGCGTGTGTGTGTTGAGGGGGGTGTCTCTGGGGTGGCAGGGACAGTGCTTCGTGCACAGCTGTGTCCCCAGCACCTAGAAGGGGGCCTAGTGTGCAGCAAGATCAATAAACACTTGTGGAACACATGACTCCTGGCTGCCTGTGTCCGCCCTGCGGGAGAGCTGGAGACCCTCACATGTGACCAGGTTCCTGTGGTGCTCAGCCTGCCCAGCTGGCTCCTCTCGGACCTCCCTCCAGTGTCCTCTCCATCTTTCCCCCTCCTCCTATTTGACCTTACTCTCCTTGACGTCCTGAGTGCAATTCAAGCCTCTCAGTCTTTTGCCTGAACTTTGGCCCCTGGAGGCAGGGCAGTCCCCTGGGGGAGGTCTGGCCCCAGCCCAGTTTTGGAACATTTTAACAGGGCTGGGAATTTCAATCTGTCCTCAGCCACTGAGAGTGCCCAGGGCTGTTTCCCTGCTGCTGGTACGCGCGCACAGTTTGAGCTCGAGCCCCGCCTGCGCTGCCCTCGGGGCTGCCCGCCCCTCTTCTGATCCCCTTTGTGGGAGTGAGACACGGGTCTGACCAGGTCGCAGACTACATCTCCCAGCGTGCCTGACCGAGTGGTAGCCTCTGTGCGTCGGCTGCACTGGTCGCAGGCCACAATGCAGCGGGCAGTGAGCATGGTGGCCCGCAGGGGCTTGCGTGGGCAGGCGCTTCCCTTGGTCCTGGGCCGTCCACTCAGTGGTGCACAGGTGGGATAGAGGGTGCTGGGGCGTGGTACCAATCTTTGAGGGTGGGGGAAGGGCGGGACTGGGGGCTGGGGTCCTGGTGGCACTGAACCCGGCCGCCCGCAGGACGTGCTCCGTAGGACACCGCTCTATGACTTCCACCTGGCCCACGGTGGGAAGATGGTAGCGTTCGCGGGCTGGAGTCTGCCTGTGCAGTACCGGGACAGCCACGTTGACTCACACCTACACACGCGCCGGCATTGCTCGCTCTTTGACGTGTCCCACATGCTGCAGGTGAGCCAGAGGAGTGCCCCAGCCTCCAGAGCTTCCTCCCTGTCCCCAGGGGTGCCACCATCGGCTTTGTTTGCTGGAAGCTGGATTCCAAGGGCCGCCCTCTCCGAAGAGTTGGAGGTCTCAGGAGTATTGCAGGCTATAGCCAGCAGGAAATGAATCCTGAGGGTTTCCTTATTGGCTCCTCTCTAATCTCTCCAGCCTGCCCCCACTTAGTGAAGACCTTCATGGGGCTGGCACCCATTTTTGTCTACCATCCTGGGTATTGGTTGAGAAAAGGGGGCATTTCAGTAAACTGACGGGCCCTTCCAAATGCCCTACCTTCCCCATGACACACCCTTGTGTACTAGTGAATGTGGGGGAATCAGGAGGTGGGGTCTTGCCGCCTGCAGAACTGCAAACCAGTCACCTTGGCTGGGTTGGACGGTTCCCTGCATGGCAGGGGAGATGCCTCCTTGACCAGTGGGCTTCCAGGTTGGAACTATTGCAGTGTCCTTAGGCTTTTGATCTTTTTCTCAGACCAAGATATATGGTTGTGACCGGGTGAAGCTGATGGAGAGTCTAGTGGTTGGAGATATTGCAGAGCTAAGGCCAAACCAGGTGGGCCCTTCTTACTTCTGCTCAACAGGGTGTTCTTATTCATGAGCCAGCAAAATAGGCTGAGCCCCCACTTTGGGGGGTTGGGAGCACAGTGATGGATCAGACATAGTGTTGCAGCCTTGGGGGATGAAGTCCCTAAGTCATGTCCAGACACCCAACCATCTGCAGGGATGGGCCTATCCCATCCTCCCCACATGAGGCTGGGAGGCCAGAAACCCAGGTTCCTGTCTCGTCCTGTGATCTTCCCATGCTGCCTAACCCCTCGCAATTCAAAGTGTAGTCCCTAAACCAGCAACCTCATCGTCACTTGGGAGTTTGTTAGGAATACAAACCTGCGCAGGCCTGTTGAATCAGAAGCTGCCTTTTAAGAAGATCCCCAGGTGATCCACAAGACCTCTCAACCTCAGGCTCTCTGTCCATCCAGCGGGGAGGCTGAGGCCAGCCTTACAGTGTTCTGGGGCATTGCTGCTGTGGAACACTTGAAGTCAAGATGAACTCTGAAGCTTTCTGTCCTGGGTTTGGAGCGTTGACTGAGTTGTCCTCGGTTTGGGTGGGTTAAAGCAGCCTGTCGTAGGTATCATGGATTATGCATGAGATGGGGCACCCAGTACTGACTGGAGAGGGGTGCAGAGGCCTTACCAGTTCAGGGAGGTCCCCCAAGTCAGGGAGGGGGTGAAAACATTCTCAGTGCATGAGGGTTGATCACCATGGGCTGGGGAAGGTGCCTGGGGTGACCCAGCCTGGTTCCCTGCAACCCCCTAGTCCTGTCCTGTGCTTGAGGGTTCACGACTTTGAGGAGGTCAAGTGGGCCCAGGGGTGTATCTGACTCACACTTGATGTTGGCCCCCTGGACCTGGATGCAAAGCTGCTCCATTTTGGTGCTAGGGGACACTGTCGCTGTTTACCAATGAAGCTGGGGGCATCTTAGATGACTTGATTGTGACGAACACCTCTGAGGGGCACCTGTATGTGGTATCGAACGCTGGCTGCTGGGACAAGGACTTGGCCCTCATGCAGGTAGAGACCCTCTGTATTCTAGGTACCGTCTTCCTTATTCACAGAGCAGCATCCTTGCTACCCAGGACAGACCTGGCGGGGTCAAGGGGCTCAGAAAATAGCTTTTTGCATGAGGGAACAACAGGCCGGAGTGGACCCCCCTGGGGTGTGCCAGGTTTCACTGGGGTAGGGGGAGCAGTGGGGAGGTGAAGCCGACCTGGGCTCCTAGGTGAGCATCCTCTGGTGAGGTTGGGGGGCTGGAGCCTGGTATTAGGACTGGCTGACCTGGGCTTGGGTCTCCCCTACCACTTAGTTACATGGCCTTATGAGATGGGAACCAGCTGGCTCTGCCCAGCTCTCAGCACCTAGGGCTGGTCCCAGAAGTCGATGTGGTGTTTCTGTGTTTGCATTCAGGACAAGGTCAGGGAGCTTCAGAACACGGGCAGTGATGTGGGCCTGGAGGTGGTGGATAATGCTCTGCTGGCCCTACAAGGTGAGCAGCCAGGCTGGGGTTGGAGCTGACCTTGGCCTTCCTGGCTTCTTTGACAGTCTAGCAGAGGCCATACCAGGAAGGTGTGGATGGTGTGCAATTTGTATGCTGTATCGTAAGCTGGGTATCATGCCCTCCCCGCAGCGGCCCCAAGGCTCCGTGAGCTATAGGCAAGAGCATCTACCCCCACCTGCAGTGGAGGACTTGCTCAGGATTTGTCCTGGTCCCTGCATAAGGGCTGCAGCCCAGCTTTGAGGGGCCCTGGGGCCTGGACACTTGGTCACTGGCTCCCTGGGCCCAGGTCCCACTGCAGCCCAGGTTCTCCAGGCTGGTGTGGCAGACGACCTGAGGAAACTGCCCTTCATGACCAGTGCTGTGATGGAGGTGTTTGGTGTGTCCGGCTGCCGCGTGACCCGCTGTGGGTACACGGGAGAGGATGGTGTGGAGGTGTGTCAAGAAGTGGGGACAGGGCGGTAGTGCAGGGCACAGGCCTGAGGCCAGCAGCCCACCTACTCCCTGCTGTCCCTCACAGATCTCAGTGCCAGTAGCAGGGGCAGTCCGCCTGGCAACGGCTCTGCTAGAAAACCCAGAGGTGAAGCTGGCAGGGCTGGCGGCCCGGGACAGCCTGCGTCTAGAGGCAGGCCTCTGCCTGTATGGGAGCGACATCGACGAACGCACCACACCTGTGGAAAGCAGCCTCAGCTGGACATTGGGTGAGTTGGGTTGGCACTCAGAGATGGGATCTGAAGGCTGGAGTGGCCCTTAATGAGACCAGCCAGCCTGTGACTGCCCCCAAGGTTGTGTAGCCTGGAGCCAGTGACTCAGCCTTCCCGAGCCTCCAATCCCTGAGGGAGCCACTGGGGCTTTGCCCATGAGATGCTGAGGACCCTCAGCAGGCTGAGATGGGCAGCACGGCCTCCAAGACCAGGGGGCAGGAGGTGGGCGGCTGACTGACCACATGGCAGGGGAGCAATAGGGCCCATGGGAGTCCGAGGGAAGGGGCCTTGGTGCTGATGATGTCACTGGGGCCCTTTTAGCCTAAGTCCGGTGTGTCATGCTCCAGGGAAGCGCCGCCGAGCCGCCATGGACTTCCCTGGAGCTGCAGTCATCGCCTCCCAGCTGAAGGGCAAGGTGCAGCGGAGGCGTGTGGGGTTTACGTGCGAGGGGGCTCCTATGCGGGCACACAGCCCCATCCTGAGCATGGAGGGCGCCGTGATTGGTAGGTGGATCAGAGAGGGTGGAGAGCGCTTGCCCCTTCCCCGGAGGGTAGAGCACTGGCCTGTCAGGGCGGTGCTGGCACATGGCCTCTGCCCGGACAGGCACTGTGACCAGCGGCTCGCCCTCACCCTGCCTGAAGAAGAACGTGGCGATGGGTTACGTGCCCTTGGAGTATAGTCGGCCAGGCACCACGCTACTGGTAGAGGTGCGGCGGAAGCAACAGAAGGCTGTGGTCAGCAAAATGCCCTTTGTGCCCACAAACTATTATACCCTCAAGTGAGGATGGCCTGGGGCCGGGCCTTCTGCTGGAGGGCGTTCTGCAAGGGGGAAGTCAGGAAGCCAAGGTGGAACCCTGGAGGGTAGGTGGCTAGGGAGCCGGCTAGTCCTGGGTGTCTAGCTGAGGGGAGCCCTACCACCTCATCCTGTGCCACTTCAATTTCAAGACCAATTTCTCAGTGATGGACCAGCTCACCCAATATCCTGTTGGAGCCTGTGCTCCCGCGACCCCACTCTTGCCTGCTGGAGGGTTATGAGAAGCATCCGTTCTGGCCCTTTCGCTCTGCCAGGTGCTGGCTGTGCCGCAGAGGCTCACCTTCCGGAGCCTAAAGCCTGCCTGACCTACCTCATCACAGCTTCTCACACTGCAAAGGGCCACTACCTTGGGCAGTGCCAGTCACCTCTTCCAGTTTACTTTCCATGAATGCAAACTGCTGCCTCTCCCTGGGCGGGAACGGTTCCTGACTCATGGAGGGTTGGCCCAGTAGGGCCGCTGTGCCTGCGTGAACTCGGGGATGGTTGAGGGGGCACGGACTCACTCTTCCACATTCCCAAGTTGGCCCAGTAGCACACCATGCCAGGCTCACCACCTGTTCTGCGCCTGAGGGTTCTTCTAGGGCAGGCTAGGCTTCCTCCCGGATTAGCCTTACCCTGGGCTGACCTTCGCCCCTGCAGCCCATTGGACTCCACTGACTCCTAAAAAACATTAAACGAGCTTCCTCCCTTCTCGCTTGCCACTGTCTAGTTTCCTCACCCTTTGCCCACAGGGTCCCAGGGGCGCCAGCCTAATGCTTGCCTTCCTGGCCTTTGAGACAGGCTCGCAGTGGGTTCTCCTTGAGTGGGGCAGGCCTGGAAGAGCTAATGGGATAGTGCCTGTGTTGGGCACCCAGCACTGTTCCTTCAAAGAGCTGGCATCAGCTCCCCACCATCGCAATCGTTAAATCCTGGATGCGGAGGGGCAGCAGTCCCTGGGGTGTTCTCTCTCCAGTTCCCCCTGTGCACGCGCACCCTTGCCCTGTCTGAATAACCACACAACGAGTGCACTTCCATGTTTAATAAGCCACATCCTCAGTTGAGCCTGGGGTGGAATGTGAGACATGTGAGACCCTGACTCTTTGTGGGGGTGATGTCAGTAGGGAGACCTGGGGCTGCAAAACCATCATCCTGCCAGCCAGAAGGTAACCTCTGCAGTAAGTCCCTGTGCAAAAGCACCGTGTAGTCCTACTTCCAGAGGACCTCTGCCCGAAGACGGTCTGGGCAAAGGCTGCCAGGTGGAAATGTGACATCTAGCAGAGGGAGCCGGCGGAAGTACAGGGAGGGAGGCAGGTCTAGGGCCAAGCTGCCCTCAGGAACTGGCGTTTGCCACCCATTCCGTTGGAAGCTCCCCTGGCCAGTTTTGGAAGCGGCATGCCTGCCTAGCCCGTGGCTCTATGCTCTTAAGGGTTCTTGGGGGCTGAGATGAGTGCTGGTGGGGAGCTAAGTCCCTGGGCTCTCAGGATGAAGGTCCTGTGGTTCCAGGTCAAGATGGGAAGGGATGAGGCTGCAGGGCAGGGTGGGGCTGCCCTGCACTAACTGCCTAGAATCTCTCTGAGGGGGCAGGGTACAGACCCACAACCCCATGGGCACTTAAGTGGTGGGGGTGGGAAGTCACCCCTAGGGCTCAGCCTCTTTCAGGCACCCTGTTTCCCTCCAAGAAGAATTGAGAAGAAAAAGAGTGTGACGCTCAGGATAAGACAGTTTCCATAGTCTGGCTCACGCCTGGAGAGCTCTGGATGGGCCAGGAAGGTGGGTGTTTGGTGCCTCCATGCCTGGATGGTGCCAGCTGACCCCTGCCTTATACTTGAATGGCCAACTAAGTAACCATAGAGTATAAGGCTGTGTCGAGGCCAAGATTCCTGGCTCCTTGCCAACAACAGCAAAACCAAATTCAGAAAACCTAAGGGCTTGGGGGAAAACGGACTTCGCTTACAAATCCCAGAGCCAGTCAACCTCAGGCTTCCTCAGAAGGACAAATTTCTATCAGGTCACACCCCAGGGGGATGGGAAGAGGGACAGGAAAATACCAAAACATAAAATGGACTGCTAGCCTTCCCAGAGGCTTCTCCTAAACTGACCCCTGAAAGAAGAGGAGCCTTCTCTCCTTAAGGCACCTGGATCAGGGTAGAGGCAAACTCTTTACTGGCCCAGTGCCTGGGGCTGCTGGACGAAAGGCCAAGGGCAGTGGAGGCCCAACCCCACCAGCACTGGGTTGCTCTCTGCCCCCCAACCCTGACCCCCCTGCAGTCATCCCTGGGATCTGGGCAGCAGTAGAACCCAGTGTGGGACCCAGCAGACCCAATGATGTCCTTGGAGACCCCTCTGCTGCTTTCCCTTATTCTCTGTGAGTTTTGAGAGGTTCATTTGCTGCTGTTTCCCTAAAAGTGATGGAGAGGAGAGAGAGGGGTTATTCCACGGGCAAGAGTCCCTGAGATTGTCTCTCTCTACTTTTTTTCATAGGGGCTGAGTGGGGCTCCGTAAGGCTACACTACAATCTAAATCTCTGCCGAGCTCCCACAGCCCACAGTGAGCCCACCACCTTTCCTCTTCAGACTCATTTTTCCTCCTGGTCCTCACCTCATGAAGGTACTCCCATCATCCCGCATTTGCCCATGAAAAACACCCGGACAGTGGCAGGTCTCCTAAGTGGCCTCTTGCCCTCTCTATTGGACCCCTTTATGTACTTGCCACAAGGCAGGCAGATAAAAAGGCAAATTAGATTAGGCCATGGTCTAATCGTGGTTGGGTCCTTCAATAGCTCCTAAAAGGCTAGGGCTTTGCAGGTCCCTCCACACCTTCATGTTTGAGCTTCAGCACTACAGTCTTGCCTATTTCTCCAATATGTCACCCTTGTTCTTCCTCTGGGCCTGTGCTAGCCATTCTCTTTGCCTGGCACGCTACGCCACCCCCGGTCTTTGCCTTCAGCTTAAGCGTCTCTCTTGAGAGAAACCCCTGACCACCCTCATCCCTGGACTGCTGCCATCTCCTTTCAAATGTCTGGCTCCGCCTGCAGGCAGGGTCTGGGTTGTCCTTGTTCTCTGGCCCCTGCCATGTGGTAGGAGCTCAGAGATTAGCTGAAAGGATGCCCTGATTAATGAGTTAATGTTCTACAAATGAGAAGGCTGACCCTGTTGAGGCCAGTAAGTGCACTAAGGACGGAGGCTTCAGCCTTTCCACCTGGGGTGGGGGAGGGGGGTTGCAGTTTCATCTCTGAAACTGAATAACACCGTCCACCCCCACAGGCTGCTGAACAGTAAACTTACGGACTGTTCAGACAGCCTTGTCATTTAAAATATGAGCTCTACTTGCATCTCTTGGAGTTTGCTGCAAAGGCCACTAAGCTGGAGGACCCCTACCCTGAAGTCTCCCCTCCCCCATCCCCAGCATAGGAGTGTCTCCCTACCTGCCTAGCACGGGGTTGAGGTGGGAACAGATTTACTCACCACGAAGGGAAATGCGTGGAGCCATCAGGTGTGGATCCGTTCTGGCCGCCCAGACCTGGGGGCAGGAACACATCCAGAGCTGCAGCAGGCTGGGTTGGGGATCTGAGCAGGCATCAGCTCAGGTCAGGTTAGAGGCTAGTGATGTTTGGCGGAGAGTCTGACCGGGGACCTAAGGAACTAGTGGTATTGTCGGACGAGGGTTCAAAGGGAGAGTTATAATGTGACGGGTGGACTAGTGAAGTTTCTTGCGTGAAATGGTATGTTGGCATGGGTCAGAGTAGAGCTTTAAGTTGCTATACGATTCTTACGGGACCAGTGGTGGTCTACAGGGGTTCTGGAGAGCCCAATGGTACAGTCCAGTGGGTGCGGGGGCAGCCAGTTCACGGAGGTTGGTGGGGAGCCTCACCTGGGCGGTGATACAGCCCGGTCACCGTGCTCCCGTAGAACCCCCAAGCCAGCTGGATGCCCAGGAGACTTAACACCAACCACAGCAACAGCAGCTTGAAGAGGGTCACTCGCATGTCCTGCGCCTCCCACTCCCGCAGGAACTCGCTGCCCAGGGCACCCAGAGCGCCCAGCACCGTGGCCGGCAGAGCCTGCAAGGACTGCCCAGACCAAGACTCCGCCATGACTAGCTCGCGCCCCACCCGGAGGACTGTCACCGCAGTTCCCGCTGCGCTAACGTCTGGTCTTCCGGGGCCAAGCCCGTTAGGGCGCACGCGTAAACCTAGGCAAAGCGAGCCTAACTCGCCTGCGCGAAGAGTTGGCAGTTTGGGAGGAGTATTAAAACCGCGCACGCGCACCTAACCCCACCCTGCCTACTTAAAGGATGAGTGACTCGAGGAGCACAAAATAGCAACCAGGTCTTTTATAGTCCCGGAGTTCCCGTGATGCCTCACGAGGCTGCAACTATTGGTTAAGCGCTTTGCTTTTAGGGCGTGGACGCACTCCTGTGCAATCGTGGCCGAGCTGTGCGTGCGCGCGCCTGCGCGGGGCCGCGACTGGAGCCAGCTCGAGCCCGCTGGGCATACGGGGGCGCGCACGTCGCTCCCCGCCCTCCCGCCGCCGCCCGCCCTCGCTCGCTCGCGCTCCCCGCCCGCCGCCCGCCGCTCGCTGCCCGCCGCCCGCCGCCCGCCGTTCTCTGTCGGTTGTCTCGGTAGTCCGCCGCCGTCTCCTCGGACACCCGGCCTAGTCTCCGAGCTTGCGACTCGCGGACAAGCGTCCCCGGCGCAGAGAGGCCAGAGTCGGAGCCGTCGCTTGAGGTAAGTGAGAGGGTTTCCTCCAGGCGCCCGCGGCGCCCCGGGCCCGCCCGCCCGGCACTCTTCCTGCCTCCCGTCCGCCGCCCCGCCACGGCCGCGCCCCACCTGCTGCTCTAGGCTGGTCGCCCCTGGTTCCTGACCCTGACTTCGGCCCGGGCCCCTTTCCCCGAAGCCGCGGCCCCGCCCGCGCAGTCCCCGGAAGCGCGCCCCGCGGCCTCCCTCGCCCCTTCCCCCGCCCGGCCAGGCCTGGTGGAGCCCGAGCTGCCCGCCGGCGGTCCCCGGCGCTTCCTCTCCCAAGGCCCGGCAGGGCGGAGGCTCCGAGCCGGGCTGTGCGGCCGGCTGCTGCGGAGCGCGCGTGGCTGTCGGAGTTGAAAAGGGAAAGAAACTCTTTACAACTCCATTTTGGCTTTTACATTTAATGTGAAACGTGAATCACCGATTTATACTGGGCGAAGTCCAGTTATGTTTTTTTAATGCAGTATTTTTAGAGGTTGTGTAAGTAGAAGATAGTGTTGAAAGCTTAGGAGTTAGGATTCTTCGGTATTGCAAAGAAGAAAATTAGCCATTAAACCCTTTTCATGATTTAAGTAATTTAATATATGTTTCATTAAAATAGCATTATTTGCAGTTTTGCTTAGTCTAAGTTATTACCTTGATTAGGAAATCACCGAAGCATCTGTCCTTAGTTATCGAATGGACCCAGTTACAAGTTGTCTTCATTAAATAGCACTGTTTGCACTCAGATTGATTTGGTCAAAATCATGTTTAGTAGTTTATGGTTGAAAATTGTCATTCTCTGAACCTCAGTGTTGGTTCTGCTTGTGTTTTTTGATGTTCCTGATTTCAAATTTTAACATCTGTTGGTGACTTGGGTGTGTGTAAGACAGTCTTTTGAAGTAACTTGCAGGTGTGTAATCAGATTATATTTCTCCCTGCCAAATCGGAAAGGGAAAAACGCACTTAAAAAAAATTCTTCGGTGTTGTATGTGGTGAGAAATTTTCAACCGCTTAATGCCACATACCCAAGTGTGTGATGTGTATGCATGTACCCTTGCATGATTGTCACTGATAAACATGGCAGAATTGGTAGAAATAATTGTTTTGAGTATTTAGCACAAGTTATATTGCTTGGACTGAATATACATGACATTCTTAATTGTAAAGGATAACTTATTGAAGGATCTCTTTTGATAAACTGTTTTGAGAATAGTTCCATTTACTCTTATAGAGCACTGGTGGTGGGGACATAACATATATAAGATGGAACTCGCTTTGAGTCAAAGTCTAATCCCAGACTTACAGCCTCTGTCCTCAAGAATCTGCTGTGGAGGGGAGAAGAGTGGGGATCCACTAACTTTTTCATAGATCCAGAATTGTAGAAATGAAAGGAATCTTCAGGATTTAATATAGTTCAACCTCATTTGCAGATGCGGAAATCGAATCCCAAAGACAAGTAAATATCTCAAGTCATATGTCTAGTCAGGTGCAGGCCACAGCTCTCTCCTCTGTAAGGCATTCTCCATGTACTCAGCTAAAGTTCAGGACTTAAGGGCTTATTCCAGTGTTTCCGCCTTTTATGTATCCTTTTATTATTGCTGATTTTATATGTATTGGGAAATTTTAAAAATTCATTTTCCCAACAACTTTCAGTTCTCTAGCTAAAGCACTCTCCTCTCTGTAACTTGGGGGTCCTGTAGCAGTTGATTGAAGTAGACAAATGCACGTACAGGGTCCCTGCCTGCTCTAGTCCTGGCTTTAGATTTTGGATCTGTTGAGGGACCAACTTGTTCCCCAGGGATCCCAGTCTCCTCTGCTCCGAATCTAACAATTATTAAGTCAGGCTAGGATGTTATCAGGCAGCTGGAGCTCTTCTGACTTGATTTGAGGTAGGATGGGGAGAAACTACAGGTATCAGTAAATAGTGCCTTGTATGGTGGTGGTTTTGTTGTAGAATTTTCATAGCACCGATTCCTTTCTTATCAGTTAACTCCTTTTAAAAATTTATCCTGGTTCTATGGGGGTATAAGTTATTAGGAGAGTGGAAACAGGTAGCTCTTCAGGTGTTTCCTGTCTGTGGGGTGGAGTCCAGGCTGTGACAGGAGGAGGAAGTGGGTTGCTACTTTGGGACTTACTTGTCCTAAAACGTTCATGTGAGTGAGGTTCACATTAACTCAGTCAGAAGAAAGACTTATATTTCACGTTTTAAGAGAACTAATTCCAGCTTGCTGGACTTCTGTAGACAGCAGCTTGGGTTTAATTGCATTATGGCTACTAGGGATAATGATAAATGGTACATAATTGCTGGATTTTAATCACATATTTGTAGTTTTAAAAGATCCCTAGGTATTTCTTCTTACCACTCAGTTTATCCCTTTATACACCTGGCCAATGGAACTCAGTTTGTCTGTAGCTACTCATTAATATAACTAAATTTTAAACTTGTGTTGTTGTGTCTTAGTATACGGTGTTCTTTGGGGACATGCTCACTCTTAAGTACTTTTGAGATTAATAAAGTTTTAAAAAACAGTTTAAAGTGAGGAATTGCTGTAAGATGCCTGTTTCAAGTGTTTCTATTTGAAATGACTCATTTTTAATCTGTGGGGCTGAAGTAATAAGTGAAGGTCTTGTATACTTATAGTTCTGGTAGTCATGTGACTGAAAATCAGATAGGCATTGAAGCTGCTCATTCTGGGTGTTGGTCTGAGTTTATTGGTGCTTCATGCAAATGATTCTGAATACATTTTTATAGCTAATAATCATCAAAATACGAACCCTGGCCAATGTGGCTCAGTGGATTGAACGCTGGCCTGCAAACTGAGGGGTTGCCAGTTTGATTCCTGGGCACTGATGTAACGAGACAACCCAAGGCACATGCCTGGGTTGGTGGCCAGGTCCCTAGTTGTGGGTGTGCAAGAAGCAACCAGTTGATTCGATGTTTCTCTCCGTCTCTTTCTCCCTGGCTTCCTGTCTCCCTAAAAATAAATAAAAGCCTAATTAAAAAAACAACCCCCCCCCCCAAGATACACTCTATTGCAGCCAGTTTGCAGTTTGTACCAAATAGAGCTTGATTTTTTCCCATTTAAAAAAAAATTCTAACCTGAGGATATGTTTTGATTGTGAGGGAGGGGGCACTGATGTGAGAAAGAAACATCCACCCATTGCCTCCCATAGGTGCTCCCTGACCGGGGATCGAACCCACAGCCTTTTGGTGTCCACGACGATGTTACAACCATCTGAGCCACCCTGTGAGGGCCTTTTTCTTTTTTTTTTTAAGAGGGTGGGTAAAGTAAATATGTTTAAGCATATTTATGGCAGTATCTTAATATTCAAGTGACAGGAAAGAGGAGAACACAAGCAGTCGGTGACATTGGGTTAGAATAGAGTGAAGAGAAAAGTGGGAGATAAAATGAAGTTAGAGAGGTGGACAGGGACCAGATCATGTAGGGCATTTAGGACACAGGAAGTTCTTCAGGTTTGTTCTGAGATGAGAAATTGGATTTTTTTTCTTTTAGCCAGGGAATGGTATGATCTGGTATTAAACAAATGGCTAGAATTGTTCACTGAGAGTACGGGTGGATCTGACTTTAAATAATAAGCTAATACTGATGATTTCTGACAAAAATATCAGGATTTCCTAATATTATTTCTTTGACCTATTTTTTAGAAGCCATTGATTTTTCTGACAGTTGCCTTTCAGCCTGCAATTTCTCTAATGCCTGTATTAAAAAGAAAATATGATTTAATAAAGGAGTCTATTAAAATGTTCATGGTAATCTTGTGGTGGGGGTACAGGTGTTCATTGTAAGATTTTTTAACTTTGAGGTGTGTTTGAAATTTTTTGTAATAAAAGTTGGGAAGTTAATTTACATAGGATTTGTCAGATTTTGAAATTTGCTTTTAAAGGGGGAACATTAATTTGTAATATTCAGAAAATAAGGTTGTGTACAATATTTTGTTTTTAAGATTTTATTTTTTAAGGGGGCGAAGGGAGAAAGAAAGAGAGGGAGAGAAACATCAATGTGTGGTTGCCTCTCGTGCACCTCCTACTGGGGATCCAGCCTGCAACCCAGGCCTGTGCCCTGACGGGGAATCAAACCGGCAACCCTTTGATTCTCAGGCCAGCACTCAACCTGCTGGGTTCTCAGGCTGGCACTCAGTCTACTGCGGCACACCAGCCAGGGCTGATTGTGTACAATATTAAGTGAAAGAGGCCAAGACTTGTGTAAATGTGATAAATTTTTATGGTATGTCAGTTAAGAGCTAAATTTTGCGCCCTTTCCCTTAACTTGGATTCTACATTACTTCACGGAAATTTGGGTAAGCCCATTTACATCTTGTGCTATGTGTTTTTTCTCGTGAAATGAATAGACATAATTCCTAAAAAAAAATTTTTTTTGGTATGTTTTTATAGTGCCTTTCATCTGAGAAGTTCGAGGCACTTTGTAGAATTTCTGCCACACAGGCCGTGGGTCTTGCAGCACGTTTGTAAGGTATGTAAATAGAAGCATTTTCTTTAATTCTCCTGACCCCATGGAATAGAGGTTATTATAAATTAATATAAATTCTAAGGAAATGTGGGTGTATCACTATTAATGATTTTCTTCACCAATCTTAAGACCTTTATCTTACTCCATAACTTTTCTCTTTAGCTTAATTTTTCTACCTCTCCCTAAGGTACTACTATAATTTCTTTTTTCTCTTCTATTCTAAGCAATATTTCCTCCTTAGATGAAGGTATATTTTCTAACCCCTTTTTTAACCTTTAAAGAGGATGGACTCACCATATTACACACATACTTCTCTTACTTGGGAACTATTCCTCTCATCCTGTTCCTTCTGGGTTTTTTTTTTCATGTTTAAGGTTTTATTTTCTTGATTGCATAGTTTGGTCATCTTAGTTTGTTTATCCACAGCCTGTGTTGTGGGTATATCTAATTATCAGTAGAGAATGAGCCAACCAGAAAATGAGGAACAGGACAGTCCTCCTCACCAGAAGAGTCAGCAGTGGTTCTGGCTTGGGAGGGAGCACTGTTAACAGCAGGTAGAACAGCCCATCTAGCAGCTGTTCCGATATCTTAAACTGATTACAAATAAGGGAAATAGTTTTTTAATTTAATGGACACCGTGATGAATGGCCTGGTCTGGTACCATTTGACTACCTTTTCTTGTCTTCCTTGGGCTCTGTATGTGGATTCTCATTTGGTGAGATGGGCTATGTGACAGTGAAGGCATACGATGGTAGCAGTTTGTGTTGGCTTTGAACTCTTTGGTATGTGAGGCATGGCCAAGTCAGCTTGTCCTTTTTTCATTATTCATTCATTTAACAAATAGTTACTACTGAATAGCTACTGTATGCCACGTGCTGTTCTGGGACACTGGAGAAGACCAGAAGGTCTGTGACCTCGGGGAGTTTTTTGTTTGTTTTATATTTATTCCAAAAACATGAATATTTGGAATGGAACTAAAAAGTCTGTTAGTTTTGAGTTATGCCATCTACTTTTCTCATTTTATTTTTCTTTTTTATCTTGGATTTTTCTTTTCTTGTTTTTTTCTATATTTTTTATTTTTATTTTTTTCTATCTGCTTTTCTAAAAATCACTGATAAGAAAGGGGAAAGCACATCAGATGTTAATAATCACAAAAACATTAATAACCCTGCTCATGGAGGGTTTATTCCTTTTTTTCCCCACTAAGAAAACAGTTACATGTTAACCTTTTCATTTTTATTTTAAAAAATTTTTTAAGTTAATTATGGTCAGTACAGTATTATGTTAGTTTAAGGTGTACAATACAGTAATTTGACATTTGTATACCTTACAATGTGCTTACCACACTAATTCTAGTAATCATCTGTCGTTGTGCAAACCTATGACAATATTATTGACTATATTCCCATTCACTTTTTTCACCCATCCCACCATGCCCTTCCCCTCTGGCAACCATTAGCTTGATCTGTTTCTGTGAATCTGTTTTTGTTTTGTTCATTTGTTTTGGTTTTTTTAGATTCCACATATAAGTGAAATCAGATGGTATTTGTCTTTCTCTGCCTGGCTTAGCATAACAACTCTCTAGGTCCATCATATTGTTACAAATGGCAAGATTCCGTTCGTTTTTTTTGCTGAGTATATTGTGTACACCACCCCCCACACCATTTTTATCCATTCATCAATGGACACATAGGCTGCTTCCATATCTTGGCTGGTATAAATAATGCTGCAGTGAACATAGGGGTACATGGGGTTGTTATCCTAGTTGAGAAGACTGATGATAGACGAGTAAGTGGTGGACTTGGCCTTTTTTTAAGGAATAGGAAAAGGCTTTGAAAGGCTGGAGCGTAAAGAGTAAGTGGGAGGCATGGGATTGAAATAAAGTCTTATAGGTGGGCAGGGGCCAGATCTTACAGGAACTGGGAATTCAGAGTTTATTCAGAGTGCATTGGGAAGCCATTAATGGGTTTTTATAATGCGAGGGTCTGATTTGTTTATGTTTTGGGCTGTTCTACAGAGAATAGACTATAGCAGCAATTTTCAACTGGTGTGCTGCAAGGATTTTTAAAATGTGTACTACCTGACTATTCAGTCTTGGGGCACTGACCTCTTCCCTTAGATTGTCAAATAAGAAATGACAACAGCTAACACAATAGCTATCTGATATGACTGAATCAAAATTATAACTTTTTTTTGTCAGATCAGCAAAAAATACATTTTTTGGTTTGCTGCAGAATTTTTAGTAATTAGTTTATGTGTGCCATGAAATGAAAATGGCTGAAAATCATTGGACTGTATAGCGAGGCAAATATGGAAGCAGGGAGACCTATTGGAGGCTCTTTAAATCCAGTGACAGATGATGATGGCTTTGATAGGAACGATAATAGTGGAGATGGTGGGATTTATGATGTATGGTAAAGACATGCTGATAGGCTTTGCTGATAAATTGGGAGATGTGGCTGTTTGAGGCCCTGATCCATGGCCAGAGATTAACCCAATGCAACTGCTGGGTATAGGACAACTAGCCTAGCACCAACAGGCGTTATACTTTGTTGTTCCTTGAGGCTTGCAATGGCTCCTGTAAGTAGCTTCAAGTAACACATTGGGGTAGTTCGATTGATGGCCTCCCTTAGAAGAGGGCAGACTGTTTCCAAAGTTTCCTCAATTGTTCAACATTATTGCTTTAAAAACAAAAGTAAAGTTATGCTTTTGATCTATAGGTTTGTTTACCAGAAATGCTGATGGCCATATAATTACAAAGGAGTTTTACCATAGAAGAGGTGTATATATATGTATCCCTCTCCTTAAGTAGTTTATTTCTCTGAGCCTTAGAACCTATGTTTGTAGAATGACAGTAACACCCATTTAATAGGAATTTTAGATTAAATAATACTTGAAGAGCACAATACTCAATGTGCATTAGTTTACTCCCTTAGTAGATATAGTTGTCCTAACTCTAGTGGCTCCTTTAAGAGTATTTTTCTTTCACGCTATCAGTGCATTGTATTTATGTAGTGACTATTTGCTTTCAAAGTGACAAATAAGATTTTATTAATAGGAAGCTTAAATTTTATGTATTTCTTTACTGCCACCTCACCTAATCAGAGAAACACGGCATGTTTGGTATTTCCATTTTCAGTAAGTAGTAGCATCAAAGATGATACCTCTCCAACAGAAAAGTAGATGGTGGGTTGGAGATTTTTTTCTTTTGCTACATGTTGTCACCACCTTTTATAACTGAAGGGTTCTCGAACGATTTCTAATCCATGTCAATTCATCCGCACTTGTGTTTTGGAACTGTGGCTGAAGAGTCATGAAGTCAGAAGCATTTATTTATCGTGTACCAGCTATATGCACATTTCATTTACCTTTGAGGCTTATTGTTTAGAAATTGTTTTTTCATTCATTAAGTTTTCCAGTTTTTGGAACCCTGCATCCTAACCATCGTTTCTACAACCGAAGTCCCTAAAACTCAAGGGTAAATGTTCCGAACCACTTTGTCATTTTACTAGGGGTTGGGATTGGAGTGGGGAAAGAAAAAACTCATGGCCTTGACAACAGTGGTGATTGGGCAGGGGCAGGTAAGGTGGAAGGGAGAGTGTAGAGGGGATAAATGGTGATGGATGGAGACTTGATTGGGTTGGCGAACACAGAATACACTGTACTCATGATGTGTTGTTCAGGTGTGCACCTGAAACCTGTAGAATTTTGTTAACCGGTGAATCTCAATAAATTCAATAAAAAGGGGGGGAAAGCAGTCCCCACATAAAAGCTGATGGTTTTGCCTTGATTAGTGTGTCTTCCCACAAAGCGAAAAGTCACGGGTTCAGTTACCCATCAGGGCACATGCCTAGGTTGCGGGTTTGGCCCCTCTGTTGGGGCACATACAAGAGGCAACTGAATGATGTTTCTGTCTCACATCAATGTTTCAGTCCCTCTCTTTCTCCCTCCCTTCCCCTCTCTCTAAAAAATAACAAAATGATACGTTCTTTTGTTTCATTTTGTTTTTTGGGGGTTTTTTCCCCCAAGAAAAAGGGACAAAACATTAGGTTTTAGTCTTCTGAAGCCCCTAGCTGCTCTGAAACAGAGATCTAATTACGTTACTTTAAAAAAATTGTTTTGACAGGAGAAAAAGAAAGAAAAAAATATTTTGACTTTAGGCATATGGTTGCAATTCTACCTTTGTTATGTGTACATTGTTAATTTTACCTTATTCTCATTGCAATTGTGTCCCAGTTCGTATGGTGCTGAAGAATTGTTCTCTATGCCTCTTCCATGGACCCTATAGAGCAAATGATACATCAGTTTTCTGGTGTACTTTTACATGACCCTGTTGTTTGTTATTTAGGTTTAGAGAGTCTAAGGAAATACATTTATGGTGGATATTTAATGTTGTAACGATAAAGTTTTTTGCCACAAAATAATTTTATTACATGATTTGACAGTTTTGTTGGAAATACTGTGTTTACAGTTTTTCTCTGGAAAAGGTTTTTGTTTTGTTTTGGGTTTTTTTTTGATATCTCTTGTTTAACTTTTTCAGTTATCCAGAAGGAAGCTCTATTGTTTGAATGTCTGAAGTTCAGAAAAGAAAGGCAATGAAATATTTTAGGTAGTAGCATGGACTCTGAAGAGAGGCTGGCAGTTAAGTGCTAGTTCTTACACTTGATAGCTTATGACTCTGGACAGCAGTGTGACCCCCCCCCCCACCACCCGTAACTCGGTTTCCTCTTCTGTAGGATGGGTGATAATGGAGCGCCATGAGGGCTCAGTGGGAGAGCAGCACTTAGCCCCAGAGCCAGCAGTGGAGCCCTGCACCTTTCGCTATTCACACTGCAGTTTGGAGTACCTAATAATCAGATTTCTGTAATGTTGATTTGGAAGAGGTGATTTGTTTGTTTTTGGTGGAAGAGTAGTGTCCTAAGAATTAAGACTTGGGAAAATACAGCAGAGCTCATTACTGGGTCACTGATGCTTAAGAGCAGTGATTCCCAAACTTGGTTTCCAAATTGCAAAACTGGAAACTCTTTGGGAAAGTTGTTGTTGGTTTTGTTTTGTTTTTTTTATCACCCTTATTCAGATATAATTTGCATACAATAAATACACCCATTTAAGTGATAGCTTGGTAAGTTTTAATAAATACATGCACCTGTATACTTTTCACCCAATCAAGATACAGGACATTTCCTTTGGAAGCTTTAAAGTTTTCCATTTTCAACTAATAGTTTTATTTTTGTAAAAATATGCACTTTATTGTTGATGGGACTCCCAAATGGTATAGCCACCGAAGAAAATAGTGTGCCAGTTCCTCAAAAAATTAAAAATTGAATTACTGTCAAAAATTGAATTGCCCTAAAAAATTGAATTGAATGATCCAGCAATTCCTCTTATGGTTATACTGTATTTTGCCATGTATAATGTTCACTTTTTTGCCCAGGTTTTTGAGGAAAAAATAAGGATATGCATTATGCATGGTAGTACTAATTCTGTATCTATATAAATACTTTAACTTCTTTTATTTATGTTTGTGCGTTAAAAGTGTAACTAAAGAGCAATAACGATATCTGTATGTTCAAAAATAAATGCTAAAATTCCTTATAATATGAAAAACAAGTGCCAATAAATGAAGTTAAAACATTAAAATAAAAAGGGTTTTTTTTCCCCTGAAAGTTTTGGCCAAAAATGTGGGTGCGCATTATACACAGCAAAACAGGTATTTTCCAAAGAATTGAAAGCAGGATCTAAAAGAGATATTTGTACACCCTTCATAGCAGCATTATTCACAAAAGTTAACATGTGGAAGCAACACAGATGTTCATCCAGAGATGAATGCGTAAACAAAATGTGGTATATACATACAAAGGAATATTATTTAACTTCAAAAAGGAATTCTTTTTGAACTTTGGATGAACTTGGACACATTAAGTGTAAAAAGAGCTAGTCATAAAAGATAAACTGTATGATTCTACTTATATGAGGTACTTAGAGTTACTAAAATAGTAAAGATAGAAGTAAAATGATGGAGGGTTAATATTTAATGGGTATATAGTTTCAGATTTACAAGATGAAAAAAATGGGGATGGATTGGTGATGGTGGTGGCACAGCAGTGTGAATGTACTTAATACCACTGAAATTTATTCTTAAAAATGGTTAAAATGATGTTTTATGTGTGTATTTTACCATAATTTTTAAAAAGGAAAAAAATGCAGTAGGTTAAGAAAACATACAATAAGGTTTATGATAAAAAATGAATATTCTTCTTATCCAAAAGCTCAGTCCTCCTCTCATAGTATTGCTTCCTTTGGGGCTTTAAGAATATCTTTAGAGTAAGGGGGTGATAAAGCATAAATATGAAACAATGCAAAAGGGGTAGAGCTGGAAAAGGAAGCCTTTCTCTCATCTGACTCCCAAGGTTCTTGCTTCAGAGAAAACCATATAACTGTGTCTTATGTATCCTTCTAGAGATACAGTGTCTATATGTATAATATATTTTTCCTTTTTTAGGTACACACTTGCTTATCACACTGTTACGCATCTTATTTTTTTCCCCTTCATAATGGCTCTTGGTGATTATTTGGCAAGATTTTTCAAAGTATACACTGTGGAAAATAGTTGGGGATTTCTCAAGTTAAATACAGAATTGCCATATGATCCTGCAGTTCCATTCATTCCTAGATATGTACCCAAAAGAATTGAAAATGGGTACTCGAACAAACACTTGTATATAAATGGTCATAGCAGCACTATTCATAGCCAAAAGGTGGAAACAATCCACGTCCATCAACAGGTGAATGGTTAAAACAAATGTACTATATACCATACAGTGGAATATTATTCAGCCATTTAAAAAAGATGAAGCACTGACAGTAATGCTACAACGTGGACGAACCTTGAAAGCATTATGCTAAGTAGATGAAGCCAGACACAAAGGCCATCTATTGTCTGATTCCATTTATATGAAATACCTAAAATAGGTAAATCCATAGAGACAGAAAACAAATTGGTGGTTGCCAGGTGCTGGGGGGAGGGTGAAGTGGGGGCTGACTGCTTAATGGGTGGTTTTGGTTTTGGTTTTGTTTTTTGTAGTAATGAAAATGTTTTGAAACTAGATAGTGTTGGTGATTGCACAACATTGCTAACGCACTAAATATCACGGAAATTGCACACTGTAAAATGGCTACCTATATTATGTGATCTTTACCTCAGTTAAAAAAAAAAAAGGAAAACTTAAATGGATGTTCAAGCCCCACCCTGAAGAGTTTTCAGGCTTTTGATTGTAGAGCTTTGAGAGGAAGATGTCTATGCCAGAATGCGTGGTGCCTGGCCATGTATTGTCATCGCTGAGAAACTCCCAACAGGTCATTAGGTGCCCCAGTGGGGCTACTACCTCTTAGTTCATTCTTCTCTTGTTGGGGGCAGTGTAGTAGAGAGTTAGGCTGCAGAAAGTCACATCCTGATTCTGTGCATCCATTTAAGGTTAACCTTGGAATGTTGACATTTTGAAGTAGCTGACAGGATGCCAAGGAGGTATGTTCCCTCAGGAGCGTTTCTTGCCCTTCCACCTTCCCAAAGAATTGTGTGTCTGGGTGAGTCTCACTTGGCATTATATTGGAGGCTTCGTCACTCTCCTCTGCTTGCCTTTATGTGCCTTTGGCACGCTGCTCTCCCTCTCCAAGGACCCTTGAACTGGCTTCAAACCTTGGCAACTGCTTGATCAAGATGGCCAAATAATGGCAATACCAGGCTCAAGCTCATTATGAACAAATGGGCAGATGGTAGTTTGGGCCTTTTTGCCAGAGGTTTCGTATGTAGTCTGTAAACAAAATAAATGGCTTCATGTTTTCAGTGTAATTTCCCAACTGTTCATTGGTGTTTCCTGTGTGCCAGGCATGGTCCTGTGTGTGGGTGAACGTGGAGTTTCTAGGACAGGTTTCTGGATACTGTACTGAAACAGTTTAAATGGAGGGCTTTTTCCTTCCTCTGACTTAAAGCATTATGTATCCTGTTCATTTAATATGTATACTTTAACAAAGGGTGAAAACCAGGAATGGAAAGTGTTGCAAAAGGATGTGTTTATAAAAGGGATACATTTTCTTTCAGCCAGGTGTATTATTTGAGCAAAAATTTGATTGTAGTTTGGTTGTTACTGTCTGAAGAAAAGCCTGCATTTTGACCTTTATTTTTGGTTTTATAGTTCTGGTCATTTTACTTAAAGAGGATGCATTGTAGGGCAACTTTTACGCTTTCCTGGGATTCATGTGTGTTTTGGCAAAGGCAGTGTGGCTCTTGCAGAAAAATTGAGATCTTAAACGACTGAAATAGCATCATTGTGTTCTTGATAACTAGAGTACTTCTTTAAGCATTAAAAGTTGTTTTTGTAGCATATGTCTTCTTTTTTCTGTCTTACATTATCTGGGTGTTAAGCTACCCTGTGTAATGATTGAAGCCTTTCCACCTCAAGGATTTTTGAGGTCTGTCCATGGAGTCTGTTGCCCCAGTCTAGAACTTTGATCTGGCCTGAGTGACACTTCCTTCCCTTCCCATTTTACATTTCTGAGCCCAGTTAACAGGATTTTCCCTCCTACCTTCTTGTCAAAGGCTACACCTCTTCTCATCCAAGCATGTATTTGTCCAAATTACTGTGAACTGAGCCACTGGCCAGTTTGACTTAAACAATTGTTTAAGATAAGAAATGAGTTCAGAGGGAGGTTCTGAGTTACAATACTCCTTGTTACAGATTATTGAAGTTTTGGATTCTTGAATTATTAAAGCAAAGTGTCCTAAGAGGTAGACTCACTACTAGTGTACACAGCTGATCTGTTGTAACTGTTTTCTTTTTAAAATCTGTGCAGCACTTTGGTTATACAGCCTTTTTACTCCTGGAAATTTTTCAGATTTGTTATTTGAACATTTAACTTTGCGTGTTGGATGGTGGTGAATAAGATGGATCTTAATAACCCTGGCCAGTGTTGCTCATTTGGCTGGGGCATGGTCTCATAATTGAAAGGTTGTGGGTTCAGTCAGGGCACATGCTTAGGTTTACATCCCTGGTCTGGGTGGGAACAAGAGGCAACCAATCAATGGTTGTCTCTTGCATTGATGTTTCTCTCTCCTTTCCTTTCTCTCTAGAAGCAGTGAAGAAATGTCCTTAGGTGAGAATAAAAAAAAAAAAAAGATATACAAATGGAGTTTTTCAGGAGGAACTTTAGGGGTGTGATGAGTGGGGAAGGGAGAAATGTTAGGTGCTGGGGGTGTACCTAAGGGGCCTGATCTAAGTTGGCAGTTCCATGAAGGCCTTAACAGAACGTGACTTAGCCTTAAATATGAGGTTTTATCTAAGTGGGTGGGGGAAGGGTGAGTGGGATGCATTCTGGACAGAGGAAAGAAGGAAGGAATCATGACTTAATAACCCGAGTTATAGGATATTTCATTGTTTGGGCTGAGGATGGTTGTGTACGTTGGGTTTTATAATTTCATGGTGGTGTCTTGGGAATGAGTTATTTCCTTATTTGCGGTGTGATATTTTGTGCCCAGATTTTAGCCAAAATATTTTTTGCACTGCTTGCATTGACACTGCTACCTCCCACAGAAATGAAAATGGACAAACCTAGGGTTGGGTGGAAGTTTTTATGTACACTAGGATTATTATTAATGAAATTCACAGGATTTTTATGTGTCTTAAAATTGCCTTTTAAGTTTTCAAGTTTAGTTTCCGAAAGACTAGACAGCTTTTACTTTTGTAATAGTCATCTGTACAATAATGATTTATAATAGTTTATTCAGAGAAAAATTAAAAACAAATTTTTAACTGGATTACATAATTGAAGCATAGGTGTTAACAGGATAAGTCTTATTTACTCAGTTTTTAATCTGTATGTCTACTGTGTTTAAAGTAATAAAATGCTGGAAAAAAGTAAAAATTAAGTCATGTCCAAAGCCGTGCTGTGGTAAATGCTTCTTTTCCATGGTTGGTTGTGAAATGGTGGAAAGCTTGCTGCGATCATCTCTGTTTCTTTGGCATAATTAGTCCCTTTGAAGAATTATGAGGTAAAATTATAATTATCTCAAGTATGCTGAATTAGTCATTTTTAAAGCTGTGATTATTTTATCTGCATGGAAATTTATTCATTATCTTTCCAAAATACTGTAAAGATCTTGATCCAGCAGAGGCAGCATTTATTTCAGCCAAATTATTTCAACTTCTCTTTTTTGGGTTGCAACTGTTTTGTGCTTGCTTATAACGAATGTTTGGCTAATAAATGTCTGTATAATGCACTTAATATAAACTGGTAATACCATTTCAAACATCTTTGGCTGCATGTCTACCAAAAATAAGCTAAAAGTTGTGCGTAGAAGTAGGTTTATGGTAAATCTAAGAAAATAAATATTGCCAAATGTGTAGTCCTTAAACAAGTTATCAAAATTATTTAGCTAAAAGAAAGAAAAAGAAATCCCTAAAAATTAAAAAAGAATTTTTTGAAATGAAAAATATTATTCAGCTAATTTAAGTTGTGGAATTCAAATTACTGTCAGTTCTGCAGTTTAAACACACCACACTCAATCCCCAACTCACCTAATTTAAAGCCTATTTTGTTTTAATTTCCCAAGAGAAATAGTAGGAGGGGCTCTGTCTACTTGTCTAAGATAACATGGTTATGACTTATCGAAAAATCAGACTTGAGGGCATTGGAAAAGGTACTTTAAAAGTACTGAAAGACCCTGCCCAGTGTGGCTTTGTTAGGATATCATCCCGTAAACCAGAAGGTCACAGGCTCAGTTTCGGGTCAGGGCACATGCCTAGGTTGTAGGTTCGGTCCTGGGTCAGTTCGTGCAACTGACCACTGTTTCTCACATTGATGTTTCTCTGTCTCCTTCCATTCCTCTCTCTCTAAAATCAGTAAGCATGTCCTCCAATGAGAATTTTAAAAAAGAGAAAAAACTATTGAGAGGAGTGCCTGGTATTTAAAACAAATTGGCAGTGGGTTAAGGCATTTATAACTGCCATACAGAAAGCTGTGAAAAATCATAAACTCATTTGATATCAAACCTCACCTGAACTGATGAGGGTGTTTAGTCTTTAGCTTACTTAGTGTGAATATTCACTTACTTTACTGAAGTACTGTTAACTCAGTGGATGTATTACAGAAAATTTGGGCATTTACACCATTTTACCTTTCTAAAATCTGAAAATTTCTGAAGTTAGAAATATCTGAACGCAAGAATCATGGGCCTGTAGTTTTGGGCAGTGAAAGATAAACATATCCCCCCCCCCAACCCCGGGAAAAGTCCAGCCATTGTTAATATAACAAGAAAGGTTTGCGCGACATCTGTGTAACCTGGCAGCCAAGGAAAATGGACTAGAATGCGTATGCATGAACAGTGACAACTTCACTGTATTAGTCAGTGGGGGCAGTAGATGATGTTGAGTGAGAATGTGTGCTGTGTGGCTGTCACATTCAAAGTGACTGAATGAGTAGAAAAACAAATCTGGGTCACATTTTGCGTTAAGCTTGAACATGCCTCCTCAGAAACTATTTTGACGATTCAGAAGGCTTTTGGGGATGGTGCATTGAGTGCAGTGCAAATAAAAGTGTGGCACAGATGCTTCGAAAGTGGTTGAGAACCTGTTGAAAGTGGTCTATGTTCTGGAAGGCCTGCAAGAAGCAGAACACCTGAGAATGTTGAATGTGTGTGGGCTGCAGTCAACAAAGATCGGCCACGGACAGTGCGAGAACTAGAAGCTGATCTGGGGATTCCAAAAACTAGTGTTGGAGGAACATAGTGCTGCAGTTGGGAGAACTGTGTGAGGTCCCGGGATGCCACCTTGAAAGGGGACTGAGACTTCATTGTCTTGTGTCCAGTGTTTTTTTGTATCTGTAATAGCTATTTTTCATAGTACATGGCTGGATACTTTCTGGACAGACTGTGTGCATGTGTGTGTGTTAAATAAGAAAGGGTGAAATAAAGTATGCATAGGACATGCACTTTGGAAAAATAATTAATTGCTCTACTGGCAAAATTTTCATTTTAGGAAAAACAACTGGTCTTCCTGTTTTGGAATTTGAAGGAGGGAGTTACTATTTGTCCAAATAAGACCTAAATAATAATGACAAACATTATTGAAAACTGACCTGTTTTCAATATAGGTAAGCCTTTTGTGTATGCCTTATTTAATTTTCTTACCAGTCCTCTTTAGAGGGTTCCATGGTCCACTCAACAGATAAGGAAACTGGTTGTAAAGGGGCACAAAGCTAGCGAGTGACAGAGTCCAGGTTAACTCTCAGGTAGTGTAGCTCCTTACCCACTATTGTAAATGGCTTTCTTTCTACTCTGTTGCCACCTACAACTGAAATTAATTGTGTGTGTGTGTGTGTGTGTTATCCTCACCCGAGGACATTTTTTTCATTGCTTTTAGAGAGAGAGGAAGAGAGAGAACAAGTGAGACATTAACATCGATGTGAGATAGAAACATCAGTTGGTTGCCTCCCATGCACTGAGACCAGGGACCCTGCCTGCCCGGACTGGGGATTGAACCTGCAGTCAAGGCATGTGCCCTTACTAGGAATCGAACCTACAACCTTTCGTCTATGGGATGATACCCCAACCAACTGAGACACACTGGTCAGGGCAGAAATTAATTTCTAGTAGAACCTTTTACTCTGGCTAGTCTAAATGGGACTTGTCCATGTAATGAATATTTCTGGTTTTATTGGATAGTCCATATGGTAGATACTGAATGCTCATGAGACATACTCAGACTGGGACTCAGATTTTGAAAACTAAATGTAATGTTTGGTCAAGTAAGGTTGGTGGTAGTGTTTTAGGTGGGGAGGGAGGAGGTGGTTAAGAACCACCTGGAACTCTGGAAACCTGTGTCAGTCAGCTGGCCTCTTCCAGAATTTGTGGGTGGAGTAGGGATTGGAGTGCATGTGATTATACCTTTCTTCAACTACAGTGAATAATCATGATTATTCACAAGGTAAGATTAACAGTGATGGTGATGCATAATTTTTAAGCCCTTTCTCTCCTGCTTGGGAACTCTTTACTGCAATGCAAGAGAGCAGTGCTGTAGGCTTAAAAATACTCTTGGCCTTAAAAAATAATTACTAGCTAGATTGGGGGAAGTTTCATTTTAGGAAAAAGACTATATTGAGGTAACCTTGAATCTTCTAATGTATGGAAAAAAATAGTTTGTAATCTTTGGTACTGTAGCTGTTTAATAACAAAGTTATTTTTGATCCCAATAATGAATCTCTTCATCATGGTTGACAACTGCTGCTCTCTAAAATATTACAGGAGTACTAGTCTTTTCTTCAGGCTTTTGCTATATTTAAGGTAATAAGAGCCCTCCTGACTGATGTGGTTTAGTCAATTGGGTGCCAGCCTGCAAACCAAAAGGTTGCTGGTTTGATTCCCAGTCAGTACACATGCCTGGATCATAGGCCAGGTGCCGGTTCGGGGCATGCTGATAGATGTGCCTCACACATTGTTGTTTCTCTCTCTCTCTTTCTCCCTCCTGAACTCTCTCTAAAATTAAATAAATGAAATCTTATTTTTAAAAAAGGTGATAAGGGAATTTTAGTCTCCCCCACGCCCCCCCCCCCCCCCCAATGTACATACATGAATGTGGGGACTAGGGAGTTTTATATACAGTGCTTTGTTACTTGTAAATCTTGTTTGAAAAGAAGTAACTTCCTACTTGAAGAATGAGAGGAAGGCCAATCCAGAAAAGAAGGGAAGTAATTTAGGGGAAGTAAATTTGAAGACCAATGTCTAATCTTAGTAACAAGAGCTTTTGAAAGTTTCCTTTCAAAAGGTTAGAGTATTAACTTTCTTATACCAACACATTTTTATCCATTAACTTAGGAAGGCTAGGTTTCTTATCTTTAATTCCACCAGTGAACACATAACTTCAGTGCTATTTTTGACTTACTAGGCATTGTAGGGAATATAGAAATGAAGATACAGCTATTTTATTGGAGCTTACAGATAATAGTACTAGGAATTATTTATTCTAAGTGCTTTCCTGCCTGGATGGCTCAGTTGGAGCATTGTCCTGTGCACCACATTGTTACGGTTTCAATCCCTGGTTAGGGCATGTATGTGAGGCAACGTCTCTGTTTCCCACATAAATGCCTCTCTCCCCTCCCTCCCTCCTTCCCTCTCTCAAATCAATAAACGTCTTCAGGTGAGGAGTTTTTAAAAAAATTTAAGTGCTCTCCTGTATTAACTCATTTAATAAATTACCTCTATCCTTTGAGGATAGGAGCCATTATTTTCTGCATTGGTACAATGAGTACACTGGTTCAGAGACACAAAGGGGTTAAGTAACTTGGCTGAAGGTTCACAGCTGCTTTGAACCCTTGCACCACCAGAGCCTTCTCTCTACCAGTGCAAACAAAATATCAGATGATGTAAGTCTATATAGTTATTTGGGAAACAGCACTGAGTAGACCAAGCACAATAGGAATTCAGAGAGGAAGAAAAATTTGTTCTGGAGTAGCCAAGGAGGCCTCCCTGGGGAGGGTGTCACACTTAGCTTCTATGAGTGGGGCGAATCAACCCTTGGCAGTGTTAAATTGTGCTTGAACACAGATAGTCTTGTTTTACCTCCTTGTATGGAAGAGGGGGTGGACAGTGTTGTTTAGGGAAATTGTGTACTTAAGTAGCCTATGGGAGGTCAGATCCCAAGAATCTTTGCATTTGTACTGCTTTGTCTCTTCCTTTTCTTTACCTAATAGATCTTTCCCAGTCAGTGCATCACTCTGCTAAAGTCTTCCCAGGAGTCTTGCTCTCAGTCTTCACTGTGCCCCGGTCAGATGTTACCTTCTCTGAGGCCCTCTGGCAGAATTGCTTGCTTTTCTCTGTATTCATACCAGAGAGGATAACCTTCTGTTACAGTACTTAACTATATTGTGTTGTTTTTCTCTAAGAGAGTCTTCCCGATAAGGCTGCTCTCTAGCACCTAGAACAGGGAATGGCCCATAGAAAACTCTTGGTTTGATTGTAAGGGAGATAAAATTGAGACAAAGCCACTGGACCTGGCACAGAGATGATTACCATTGTACTGAAGTGATGGGTGGAAGAGTGCCTGACTGGGGAGGAGGCGTGAGGGATGGATGGAAGAACCTGCCAGAATTTATCTTTAAATGGCCTGGTATTTGCTGTGTTTTCTAGAAGAATCATTAACATGAAATTAGGGTGTATCTTCCTTGGCAGATCCTTATAGCATGCAGAAACCCAGAACATCGAATAAGAATCCTGTGTCTGCCAACTAGCCATGGGAGAGCTGTTTAGGAAAGCCCTGGTCAGTAGACTTTCTGTGATGATGGACATGTTCTGTATCTGAACTGTCCAGTATGATACTGTCCATATGTGGCTGTCCGGCATTTGAAATGTGACCCGTATGACCAAGGAGACCTAAATCTTAACAGTTAAACTAATTAAAATACTAATTAAAAAATTAAAACAGTCACATGTAACTGACAAGAGGGTACTGTGTTGGACAATGAAATTGATAATACCAGCTTTGGGAGTGAATGTAACCCAAACTTATTTCCTCTGTTTTTCTTTTTATTTATTGATTTTGGAGGGAGAGGGATATTTGTTGTTCCCATTGTTTATTCATTCATTGTTTGATTCTTGTGTGTGTCCTGACCAGGCATGGAACTCACAACCTTGGCTATCAGAGTGACGCTCTAACCAACTAAGCTGTGCCTGGCCAGGGCCAAACTTTGTCTTTTGAGTTTCTGCTTCAAGCATGACTCTGCTCCCTTGAATATATTTTTTCGCTATTTTAAAATTTCAATTTATATCTATCATTGAAGTCTTTGGCTTTCTTCCTACTTAATAATTTAGATATGAGGGAAGTCTTACTTAAGGGTGTTGTGTAGTGCTTCACAAATGCTTCTTTTGAAAGATGGATTGAAGTTCAATTTTGTTTTTGTGAAATTCAAAGTGAATTACACAGTAGCTTTTGTTCCTTCATTCAGCAGACACTTACGGAGAGTTTATTGGTGTCTGACATTACTCATTTGGCATTGGTGATATAAAAATGAATAAAACTATCCATGTCCTAAATTAGCTTTCAGTCTAGTAGAAGAAGTCTTGTTTAAATAGGAATGATTATATAGGAGTAATAAATAGGGGTGAGCATACTTATAAAAGTGGTTGTATGGAGGGAAGGAAATGAAAGAGGATATCAGGAAAGAAGTGACTTTCGTCATCTTGAAAGGTAAATCCTTGCTAGATAGAAGCTTCCTAGGTAGAAGAAAGACATGTCTAGGACCAAATATGCCTTTACTTTTTACAAAATTGTATTGTGGTACAAATGATGATGGAATAGGTCTAGAGTGGATTGGACTCTTTTCCCTGGAGGCTTGGAGATGACCTTTAATTTCAGAGAAGGAAGTTGGAAAACATTTCTGCAGTGCAGTCCTTGAAACCCAGCAGGCATGCTTGTAGATGGCTTTGTGATCTAGGCTTAAATTTTTGAACTTTGATTTTTGAGCAGATTGTTCTTTTCCACCATTCTTACCTAAGTCTAGATGAAGTTGTTTGCTACGTTAACTTAATTGCTTAGTAAAGGCAATTTGGTATAGGCAATTATGTAGTTAATGGCTGATGCAAAAAAAAAAAAAACAACAAAACAAAACTGTGGGTGCTTGATATATTGTCATTGAAATATCTCATGAATCCTGTGGGTGCTTAAGTTTAAGCAGCTTTCTTCTGCTTGTCTTTGTTCCAGATAAACCATAATTAAACGGGTTTTTTAATCCTCACCCAAGGATATTTTATTGATTTGAGAGAGAGAGAAAGTTGTTGGGGGAGAGAAATATCTATCAGTTGCCTCCCGTATACACCCTGACTAGGAATCGAACTTGAAGCCTTTTGGTGTACAGGGCAATGCTCCTGCCAGCTGAGCCACCAGGCCAGGACTAAGTTGTTTTTTTTTTTTTTTTTAAATCTCAAATCGCAGTGATGTTTGCAACATCTTGTTGGCTGCACTTCTTACTCTGGGCTCTTTGAAAAACTGTTAGGTGACTATATCACTGTTCTCTGTTAAAGTAAATTTTTCACTTTGATTCCCTATTTTCCCTTTGATTATCTCTTCTTCCATCTTAATAACCATAACTTCTTTTAACCTTTCCTGAAAGAATTCTTTTTAGTTTCTCTAGTGCCACCATTAAAATTTGTAAGTTTTCCTTGAAATCCTGAGCCCAGAATGAGGCCATGTGTGTTTCCAGCCCAACTTTAGTTTCATCTGTATTTTCTTATTGCATGTTCACTGTTTCAAACTGTGAACATGCAGCACCTTTACCGGACACCTTGCAGATAAAGTCTAGGCTAAATCCCATCATGGGCTGTCAGGCTTCTGACAGCCTGTGGGCCCTGTAAATGGAATGTAGGCACTTGCCAAAAAGGGGAGAAGTCTCCTTTTCCTTTGTAGCACTGATTTGCCTGGATCGTGTAAATCAGTGTGCAGTGCACACTTGGGTCAACTGATTTTTTAAAAAGTTTAGTTGAAGTACACAACTAAAGTAACAAAAATTGCCATTTTTAGTCATTTTTAAGTGTACAGTTTGTTTTTAAATACAATTCACATTGTTGTACAACACCACCACCATCTATCCCCATAACTCTTTTTCATCTTTTTTATTATATTTTATTGATTATCCTATTAATCGTCCCAGTTCTTCCCCTTTGTCCCCCGCGTTTCATCTTGTAAATTTAAAACTGTATCTATTAAACGATAACACTATTCTCCAGTCCCCCAATCCCTGGCAACCACTGTTCTACTTTCTGTATGGTTTTGACTACTCTAGGTAACTCATGTAGTGAAATCATACAGTAGCTGTCTTCTTGGGGCTGGCTTACTTCAGTTAGCATAATGTCCTCAAGATTCACCCATGTTAAAGCATATCACAGAATTTCCTTTCTTTTTAAAACTGAATAATATTTCATTGTATGTATGTATCACTTTTTGCTTATCCGTTTATCAGTTGATAGACACTTGGGGTTGCTTCCATGTTTTAACTACTGTGAATAATGCTGCTATGAACATAAGTGTACCAATACCTCCTCAAGAACCTGCCTCCGTTTCTTGGGGCAGGGGGACGGTGTATGTTTTAATTTTATTTATTTATTTTTAGTCAGAGGGAAAGGAGGAGAAAGAGAGGGAAAGAAACATCAGTGCGTTGTTGCCTTTCACGTGCCCCCTACCGAAGACCTGGTCTGCAACCCTGGCATGTGCCCTGACTGGGAATTGAACCAGCGACCCTTTGGTGCACAGGCCAGCGCTCAATCCACTGAGCCACACCAGCCGGGGCTGTTTTAAGTATATTCTTAGAGGTGGAATTGCTGGATCATATGGTAATTGTAGTTTTAATTTTTTAATTAATATATATACACACATTTTTAATCCTAACCAGAGGGTATATTTATTGATTTTAAAGAGGGGGGGGTAGTGAGAGAAATATTGATCCGTTGCCTCCTGTACACGCCCTCACCACAGATCGAACTCGCAACCCTTTAGTGTACGGGACAACACCCTGACCAACTGAGCCACCCAGCCAGGGTGTAAGCTGTTATTTTTAATTTCCAATACAATTTAATCTAGGAAGACCTTAGAATATTGTATAACCAAACTCTAGGCTAAATGAACAACTTCAATAAACAGTTCCAGAAAACCTTCTGGAAGCTATTCAGGCAAATATGAGTCAACAACATGGTCACACAAACACAAGGAAATCAACTGCTACTGCTGGGTGAAATGGAGAGAAGTTAATGCTAGTGTGTAGTTGTGGTTTACCTATCCAGGTGCAGGCACAGACCACTCCCACACTGTGGAACTAGATAAGCAAGGCAGACAGGAGAATCAGTAGGCTGCAGTCATTACAGGGGATCACTGGCCTTGTAAAAGTAGTGTGAAAAAGGCTGAGCACTACTTAGCAGTCTATATATAGCAGAGCTTTCCGAAGCTCAGAACACCTCAACCCTTTGCTTGACATCATCTGTCTCTCAGTGAGAGTAAATAGACCTAAGAGACACTAGCTCCAAGAGTTGATGACTTCACCACAAACATACTTGACGTTTGGCACTCTCTTCCTTTGATATGTAAATGACATTCTAAAAAGAATGTATGCAAAAATAAATAAAATAAAAGTCTAGAAAACAACTGGGAAAAGTTGAAATATAAGTTATTAAAACCACAAGACTTTTGATCAACTACATCAAAAACTCAACTAGTTAAGGAGAAATAAGTCAGAGTGATCAATCACCCTAAGTTACACATTAATTGATCTTTCACAGTGTCACCAAGGTTTGCCTGGGTAGGTGAAGGAGAAAAGGACCAAAAGCTACAGGGAGGCAGGCAAGACAGTGGAGTAGATACTGGGTTCTAGAACAGATTGCTTATTACTTATTATTAGTGCAGTACCCAATTCCTTGTGAGCTTGGACAAGTTAGTCATGCTGTGCTTCAGTTTCCTTATCTGTATAATGAGAACATTAGGCTTTATCTAATAGGGCAGTTATGAGGATTAAATGTTATAAAGTAAAAAATTTGTGACTGCATTACTTATATTTGCTATTTTGGGCAATTTTCTCTGTTATTTTCTTCAGTGAGGTGGGAGACAAGCCTTCTTTGCCTTTTAACTTGGTGTGTATGGTTCTAGGTATAAGAAAGGAGAAAAGAAGTTGAGGGAAAAAACTGCAAAAAAACAAAAAAAAAAACAAAAAAACACAACAAAAGATGACCTAAATCAATGGAAAGACATCTGTGTTCATGAATCGAAATACTTCAGATTGCAAAGGTGGCAGTACTTTTCAGTTTGATCTATAAATTCAACACAATCCTTATCAAAATCCCAGCAGGCTTCTTTGTAGAAAATAACATGCTGCTCCTAAAATTCATGCAGAAATCCAAGGGACCCATCAGCAGCCAAGCCAAAGCAATCTTGAAACAGAACACAGTTGGAGAACTCAAACCTTCTGATATCAAAACATGCTACACACCAGCAGTAATAAAGACAGTGTGGTACTGGCATGAAGACAGACATACTGATCAAGGGAATAAAATTGAGGATTAAGCCCTTATATGTAGGGTCAATTTTTTTTCAACAGGATTGGTAAGACTGTTCAATGGGGAAAGGATAATCTTCAACAAATAATGTTGGAATGACTAGTTTTCCACATGATGAAATAATAATGAAGTTGGACCCTTACCTCATACCATGTATAAAAATAACTCAAAATAGATCAAAAAACTAACTTAAAACTGTAGGCCCTGGCTGAGTAGCTTAGTTGGTTAGAGCATCTACCTGATACATCAGTGATGTGGGTTTGATCCCCTGTCAGGGCACGTACAAGAATCAACAACAACAACAACAACAAAAATGCATAAATAAGTGGAACAACAAACTGATGTTTCTTTGTATCTCCCCCTCCACTTCTCTTTCTAAAATCAATAAATTTTAAAAAAATTAAAAAAGGGACTTGAGCTTTGGCTGTTGTGGCTTAGTGTGTTGGACACCAGACTGAACCAAAAGGTTGTCAGTCCTATTCCCCTGGCTTGGTCCCCACTTGGGGGCATGCAGGGGGGCAACCAATCATTGTTTCACACAGTGATGTTTCTCTTTCTCTTTCTCCCTCGTTTCTCCTCTCTCTAAAAAATAAAAACATAAAATCTTTAAAAAAGACTTGAAACTACAACTCTTTTTTTGAAAAGGCATGAGCTATTCATGACCTTGTATTTGGCAGTGGTTTCTTACGGCATTTTTGCGGTGGTATGACACCAAAATCAGCAGCAGCCAAGGAAAAATAAATTGCACTTCGTGAAAATTAAAAACTTTGGTGCTTCAAAGGATACTGTCGAGAAATCAAGAAAGTGAAAAGAAATAACCCAGTTCACAAATGGGCAGTGAGGCCCTGGCCCATTAGCTCAGTTGGTTAGAGCGTTGTCCCGATACGCCCAGGTTGCAGGTTTGATCCCTGGTCAGGGCACATACAGGAAGCAACCAGGAAATGCATGAATAAATGGAACAACAAATCAGTGTGTCTCCTCCCCCCCCCAAAAAAAAAATCAATAAGTAAACATTTTTAAGAAAATGGGCAGTGGGTTTGAGTAGACGTTTCTCTGAAGAAGGTAATACAAATGGCCAAAAAGCACATGAAAAGATGTCCAACAACATTAGTCATTAGGAAATTGCAAATCAAAACCACATGAGATACCACTTCACACCCACTTGAATGGCTATGTTTTTTTGTTTTTAATGGAAAATAACAATTGTTGGCAAGGATGTGGAGTAATTGGAACCTCTGTAATAGCTGGTGGGGATGTAAAATGGTGCGGCTACTGTGGAAAACATTTTGGCAATTATTGCTAGAAAATACTAGCAGTCATCTAACCCTTCAGTGAGCTGTAATTGTTTTGCTGGTAAAGGTTCTCACCTTCAATTTGTGCAAAAGCTCAGTAACTGCAAAGTACAATTAAGTGAGGTATGTCTGTATATACGTCAGTCCAGAGGGATTGAAAGCACAGACTTGAACAGATACTTGTATTCCAGTGTTCATTGCAGCATTATTACAATAGCCAACAAGTAGAAGCAACCACAGATGTTACTGAATAGATGAATGGACAAACAAAATGTATAGCCACACAATGGAATATTTTTCAGCCATAAAAAGGGTTGAAATTTGATACATGCGGCAACACAGATGAACCTTAATGACTGTGCTGACTAAAATAAGCCAACACAAAATGACTGCTGTTGTGTGATTCCATGTATTTGAGGTATCTAGAATAGGCAAATTTGCTGACCAAATGTAGATTAGAGTTAACCAGGACCTAAGGGAAGAGGAAAATGGGGATTTACTACTTAATGGTTCCAGCATCTCCTTGGCATGATAAGATAGTGGTTGATGATTGCCCAGCATTGTAAATACACTGTATAATTAATTCCACTAAATTGTTGTAAAGGAAAAACACCTCCTGTTCTTCTTTACTCTTTTTTTTTTTTTTAAACTTTTGTTGATTTGAGAAAGGGGGAAACGTTTATCCACCTCTACTCATCCATGCATTCACTGGTTAACTCTTGCGGGCACCCCTACTTGGGGCTGAATCCACAGCCCTGGTGTGCCGGGATGGCACTCCAACCAACCGAGTCATCTGGCCAGGATTCTGCTTTACTGTAAATACTCTACTTACAATGCTGTTTTACTTCTGACACTTCTGGTTACCAACTCAGGGGAGCAATTTCCCACACCCAGCAATTCTGCAATTCTGCAATTGCAATTCAGCAATACTGTCTACCTGGAGTTAGCATTCCACAAGTTAAGCACAAGATTGGTCCACAACCACCCACTTCAGATGCTCATTGCAAGCCCATATTGTTTACCTGTGCGTCTGATCGACTGGATATAAATCCCAGGTCCACAACTCCCTCCTGGAGTTAGTTGCTAGGGCAGCTTGCAGAACTCAGAAAAATATTTTACTTACTTGATTATTGGTTTATTGTACACAGATGGACAAAGGCAGGTTTATAGTGAGTATGCAAACAACAGTTTATTCTCTTTTTTGTTTGCTTATTTGGCTAAAAGTAATCTTATTCAGAGTTTATTTAAGTATTTTTATTGTATTATTTTGCATACAAACAACTGTAAACCTACTTTTGTACACCCCTTTTACACACCTGCCTGGTGAGGCTCAGTGGATTGAGTGTTGGCCAGCGAACTGAAAGGCTGCCGGTTGGGTTCCTGGTCGGAGCACATGCCCAGGTTGCGGACCATGTCCCCAGTTGAGGGCGAGCAAGAGGCACCCCATCATATTTCTCTCCCTTTCTTTCTCCCACAGTGCCTCTCGCTCTAAAAAATAAATAAATAAAATCTTTAAAAAATGAAAGTATATCACTCAGGAACGGCCAGGTGCACAGGACAAAGTCTGTGAGGAGGGGCACTGAACTCCATGTGTTCTCTGGCCGTGCTGCTGTCAGCACCTTCATGTGTCTACCAACCTGGGGGGTCTGGAACCCACCCTTTTGGTTTTCTGAAGACTTAATTACATGGGCACGATGAAGGCATTGGCTATTGGTGATTAATTCAGCTTCCAGCCCCTTCTACTTTCCCAAGGTAGGGTGGCTGAAAGTTCCAACCTTCTAATCATATGATGGGTTCCCCTGGAACCAACCCTTCCTCTTTAGGGATTTTTCAAAAGTCACTTCATTAGCTCAGGTGTTGTTCAAAAGAGCTTGTTATGAATAACAAAACACTTATTTCACCTTCATGACCCTGGAGCTGTTTCAGAAAATGGAGCTCTTTGAGGACAAAAGACCAAATATTGTAACAAAAAATTCTCCCATTGTTCAGATTGCTTAGGAGATTACAAGTGTTTTAGGAGCTGTGTGCCAGGACAGGAATGGAGACCAAATATATCTTTATCATAAAACAATATCGCGATTGTACACTTTAAAACGGCAAATTTTATTATTACAGCCACTAAAAATTAATAATGGAATATACTCAAAACCATTGAATTGTATACTTTTTTCCCATCTTTATTGAGATTTAATATGTGTAAGTTTGTGTACAAAGTATTGATTTGTTACACTTATGTATTGGAAAATGATTACCACCATAGCATAGCATTATATAATTCCATTTTTTGTGGTAAGAACATTTAAGATGTACTACTTTAGCAACTTTCAAATATATATATATACAGTATTACTAACCATAATCACTATGCTGTACATTAAGTCCCCTAAATTGTATACTTTAAGTGGGTATGTGGTATGTGAATACTGGTCAAATAAAGCTTTTTTTAAAAAGATTGTGTGTGTACACAACACTTGAAAAGGTTTTTTACGTATTGCCACCCTACACTATGTGACCAGTCAGATGTCCTACAGGTGTAGTGGGCACAGGGTTTCCATGACAAGTGTGGTGTGTAGACTTGGCCTAGTTTGTCTGTTTACTAGCAGAAATTTAGACAAATGCAGTTTGAGTATGGTCGATTGGTAGGCCTCTTCGGCAATGAGTAAATCCTTTATTGTCTGTCTCTATTGCCCAAGTTACATTTCAACAACCTCCCTAAAAACAGATGGGAGCTGTACCTTATGCCAGAACAGTTTTTCAGCTTGAAAATTAATGTAGTTTAATAACATACTGGCCTTACAGTCAGTAAAATCTAGTAACTAACTCTAAGTTTCTTTCCCCATTGGTAAAATGGGAATGAGTGACAATTTTACCTGCCTCTGAAAGTTCAGGATCAAATCAGTTGCTGTCAAATGTATAGGAAATGATATCCAGCGTAAGGTGTCATGTGCCTTGGAAAGTGCTTCGTCATCATTGCCAACAGAGGAAGTCATTCTGACAAGGCATTGCTCTGAGTACTTATGACCATGGTAACCAGGGTTTGGACATCAAAAAACAAAAGGGGGGGGGGCATTCTTACCTCTGTCCCCGCTGCTGTTCCAGAGGAGGATGTTTATTGTCAAAGGAAGTTGGTGGTTTCCAAAAGGGTGATCTCCTGTCATTTGTTCTCAGCACTGTGTTTCTCAGCAACAAAGCCAGTGCAGTCCTGAGTTCCATTTAAGAGCCAGTCTTTGGTAAGTTTAGAGTCTTTGGACAAATAAAACATAGGTTCCTGCTTGATAATAGAAACCCTTAAGTAACAGATAACAGTTTTTTACTGTAGTTCATGTTTTAACCACCAGATTATTGAATAGCAGCCACAGACATGTGGCATCATCATGTAGCTTGAAGCATCAAGCATTCTAGACACAAAAGTTAAAAGCATATATTGCCCTTTTTAGGTGTGGGTTTCTGTAACTTCGAGAGCCAGAGTATACTAGGAGGACTGGGCTTTTGTGTTGCCTGTAGAATAGTAAATGTTTATTATCAAGGCAAGGAACCAGAGGCGAGACAGGCTCCACATCCAAGTATGGGTCACCTTCTTCATTTGTCATTATGGTTGATTTTGACCGGTTGCACAGCCACGAATGCGTGTGTTCCATTCCAGAGCATTTTCCTGACTCCATAAGTCAGAGGGCAGGGCTGGGCCCAATATACTTTGTACACTGTTCCACTAAGAACAAACGTCTTTGTTGTGCTACCTGGCTTTCCTGCAGTATTTCACAGAGATGTTTTCAACTTTGAAGGATCCAGCTGCAATACAGAGATGGTAGGAAGTATGTACTTAAAATTGGAGGCTTTTAAAAGGTAGGTAGAAGCGCCCTCTTGGCACAGTGGACAGAGTGTCAGTCCCATAATCTGAAAGGCAGATAGCAAAGTAAGCGTTAGGCGTGGTGTATCAGACCTGAAGTAGGGAGGCTATCATGCTGAGACTCCAAAAACATTCCTAGTAAGTCAGGGAAAAATAGTTTCAGGCTGACATGCTTTGGTAGTCTGGGTTTCTGAGGAATGGCATTGAAATTCTCTACTGAGTATAGCACATATGCAGGTTCAAATAGTATTTCACACCGAAGTCTTTTTCATTATTTTTGTGTTTGGCCCATGGTAGTTTGACTGGAATTTCGGTTTTCTGATTCTTTACTGTTTCTCTCTCTCTCTCTCTCTCTCTCTCTCTGAGTGTGTGTGCACGTGCGCGCACAAGTTTCCTATCTGCTAAGTTTTATTAAAAACAACAAGAAAAAGTCAATCATTGTTCCAAGAAAAGATTAATCAGAGAGGGCCAAGGAGTGAGTTGGGAGTTTTTTGTATTTTGGGGAAACATGCCCCTTTGGGCTTTTGTTTTCCTCTCTGTACATGGATCCCATTCAGTATGTCCTTGCCACACTAATGCAGAAGGGAATGGAGCTCCTAGTGGGATAAGTGGGATAGGCTAGGCCAGAGGGGTCCCTATTCTCAAGGAATTTACACTCCAGGAAAGGGTGAGTCAAGCAGAGAGAAATATAATTGCTCCTTTTCTCATATAGAGTAGGATGCCTGGTAAAAGTGGTTGAATTGAGGTGTATAAAGGCCAAGGAGGGCTCAAGACACGACTTGGAGGCAACATCTGATTTTGGGGTGTGGAAGATGTTGGACCAGAAACGGGCTTTGGTACAGGCTTTCAATGGACAGATGAAGTGTTATTTTCTAGGGAAAGGGAAGAAATTTTCAAAGACGGCATTGCTTTGAGTTGAGCTAGAAGTTTTACAGGCCAGTTAATGGCACCAGGTATGTGATAAGGAATGGAGAGAAAGTGGGTGGGGAAAAAAACAGTTGCTGTAAGAATTTTAGAGGATCATAAAAGTAAGACTGGGGTGTCTTGACCTAACTGTGGCATTGAGGACCTTCTGTAGGCCTTTGAGCAAAGGCATGATGGACTGAAGCTTAGGGATTGAGAGTTTGCATGCAGCAGGCAGAGTAAAGGGGAGTAAGGAATTGCTTCTTGGCCTTCTGGCTAAGATCAAGTGTAAAAGGGAAGTAAGGAGACCAGGTGAATTTTTGCTTTTTTTCCAAGTAGGCAGTACCCAGGAACTGGAATGAGGACTATGGGAATGGAAAGGGAGTAGTGGTGGAGACTCATGAAAGGGTAGAATTCCCGTGAACGTGACAGATGTCATGCTGTGAAGAACAAAGGAAGTAAGAAAATCAGTTAACCTCAGGGTTTCTACAGTAAGCTGTTTATGTTAGGAGTGTAATTTTGATTTCACTACCAAGATTGGGGGAACTAGGAAGAGAAGATTTGACAGGTTGGGGTGGTGTCTTGAAGATGTTGAATTTGAGGTGCAAGTAGAATACAGAGAGTAGACGTGTGTCAGGAGTTTGAGAATAGGGACTGTAATAAAGAGATTTGGGAGTCATGTGCATAGAAGTAGTGGTATTTGAAGAATTGAAGTCTCTGGAGGTGGGTATTAGGAGAATGGGGCAGGGGAGGCTTTGGAAGGAATAATTGTGTGGGGTCTGTAGTTGAGATAGAAGAATTAGAAATCAGCACATGTGAGGGAGGCCCAAGAATAGGGAGATAAAATAACAAAAAATGTCATGGAGAATAAGGGCTGGATTTTGTGCAGGTAGTCTCGTTGGTGACTTTAGAGAGTGTTTCAGTAGAAGTTTGGGCAGAAGACAGCTTGGAAGAATTTAAGTGAGTGGGGTATGAAGTAGCAGAAATGCCTATCTTTTCTTTGAAACAGGTTAGAGAGAGGAAGGTAACTAGAGGAAAGCATGAATATGGGAAGATTAATTGTTTTTTTAAAATAGGGATACCCTAGCCCTGGCTGGGTAACTTGGTTAGAGTGTTGTCCTGATATGCCAAGGTTGCCAGTTTGATCTCTGGTCAGGCGCATACAAGAATCAACCAGTGAATGAATGAATAAGTAGAACAGCAAATCGATATGTGTGTGTCTCTCTCTCTAAAATCAGTAAATAAAATAGAGGCACCCAGCACTTTATAGTAGACTGAGAGAAAGGAGTCAGTAGAAGGACAGATGAAGGGGACATAGGATACCATAGATGGCAATACTGTATGAATTTTAAGGTGCTAGCTAGAGGACCTGAGGCTAGAAGGCAGAGACCCTGGTAGTAGTAACTGCTTTTCATGGAGTGCCTCCTATGATGCCAGACCCCGAAAGATAGGGGTCCCCAACCCCTGGTCCTTGGCCTGTTAGGAACCAACAGGAAGTGAACAGTGAGCCATGGGTCTGAGCTCCGCCTCCTGTCTGTGTCTCCCCCACACCCCCACCCATGGAAAAATTGTCTTCCATGAAACCGGCCCCTGGTTCCAAAAAGGTTGGAAACTGCTGCCATAAGATGCTTGCTGAGGTCCCCACCACCCCTAGAGGATTACATAGGACACTGCCAGTTGCCACTCAGCTGCTTTTCTTGGGCACCATTTCTCTTTGCACATGGCTGGAAGATAAATTGCAATATTGGTTGCCTTTGTTAACAGTAATCGCTGAATGTAGTTCATTAAAGTTTGGGCTACAGGCAGAACATACTGCCTTTTTTTTTGAGATTTGTGGGAAGACTGGTCTCATAATGGCAGAGAACATAACGGAGTAGGTATTTTTTATGCCCTTTCAGCACCTTTTGGCTTGAGTGAGGGTGGCACAGTAATTTGTACTGATTTGAACTTAGGAAAATAATTAAGAATTTGTAAAAGAATATGCAGTCATTTGCATATTGTTACAATTGACAAATAGATATGTTATAACTGACTATTACTGGAAAAATAAACTACCCAAAGCTTTGAAGAGTTATTTCGGAATCTGAATTGAGCCTAGGTGTGACACATCTGACAGGGACTGCAGAGAGAGTTCAGTGTGGTTTTCTTTCTCAAGCTGACAAGCCTTGTACTTGGAAAGATACTAGAGCAAAAAATTTTCCTGGGTCATTTCAGGAAAAAAATAGCAAGTGTATTTTCTGATATTGGTACTTTTCACTTCCTGCTAACAACTCTGGTTGTGTTGCCAGATTCCCAGCATCCCAGAAATCACCTTGCAATTGTAGGCTTTCACTTTCATTTTGTCCTATAATCACTTGTAATTTCTGTTTTGTCAACAATGGAGGCTAGGTTTTCCACATTTCCTAGACCAGATGTTCCCCAAGGAAAATTTTCTAGAGCCTTTTTGGTTGCTTCTTCTCATTTTCTTTTTGTGTGTCTTTAACCATGTTAGAGGGAGAGGTTATTTCTTAAGAATCAAGTGCTGTCTAGGAAGGTTACTGTTCAAAGTTGGCAGCCTTTTTTTGAACCAGAGAATTCCTGATGAATTATTCTTTTTTTTTTTAATTTTGTTTTTATTGTACAAATACATTTGTCTCCATTTTCCCACCCCCACCCTCAATCCTTCCCCACTTTGACTTTGTCCATGGGTCCTTTATACATGTTCCTTGATTTGACCCTTCCCCTTCTGTTCTCATGAATTATTCTGTTTGCATCCCATAAGGTCTTGATTGTTTGACTATGGTCACAAACCCCAGTAGAAGTTAAGCCTGAGGAGATACATAAAGTACAGTGGTGCCTTGGTACTTGTTAATTTGTTCTGGAACATGTGATGAGTGCCAGGTGTGATGAGGTCTTAAGCTGGTGAATACCGAGGTATGACTATATATAAAATCTTGACAGGAATATGAGAGCATAAGAAAAACAGAAAATGGCTTATGAATCCTATGAAGGTGCTGGCAGTCAGACTGAACACATAGGAAAGACTTTAAGCGGTGAACTCATTTGTGTCTGTGCCTTGGATTATTTCATAGGATACTAAAAATGAGGTATTCCATCTCCTTTCTCATTAACATTTTTTAAATTTTATTTTTGGACTGACTGAATACCTACTACATGATCACTAAGGTACTAAACTTCATGAGGCTGGAAAGAAATTTAAGATACGTTCTTTGCTTTGTGGTGATTAGCTGTCTGGCTGGAGGACAAAAACAAAGTGAAACAAGTGCAGGACCTTGAGGCAGGTCCCATACCCATGAAGGAGCCAAAGCAAAAATGTGGGGAAGGAGGGATATAGAAGCTGAATGGATGTCGAGAGTGCTGGGCTGTAGTTTAAATGGCTGGTCTCAATACAATAATACTGTTTTGATTGCATGTCCTGTTATTTAAAGAATTATAATTAATTATAAAAAATGAACACATTTCCCCTTATGTATGTGCTTCTTACTGTGCTTTCATTGTTATTCTCAATCCACTGCTTTTTTGAAAAAAACAATTAAAAAATTTTAAAAATCATTAGATCATATTGTGGGTTTGGTTAAAACATCATAATGTCTGTGCATACACTTCAGCACATACACATTATAGTAGGTTACACTGCTGAGAACTCACAAATGAGTGATGGAAGCACTGTCAGCCTCTTCCTGTTATGGAATCTTCTGCTTATGAGTTTATATGTATTAGATTTTAAAGTTAATTTCTTATGTTTTCTAGACTTAAAAAAATTAATTTCTGATGTTTCCTTCATGTATGCCCGTGGGTTGTTTCAGCCACTGCAGTTTGGGAAGCGTTCCCTTTAGACAGTGTGGGTTTTGTTGATGTGTATGTATTATTGAGGATTTAGTTTGACTATAGGTAACAGAAAATACCATCTTAATCTGTACAGTTACATTTTCTTTTTTAAAAAAATATTTTATTTATCTTTAGAGAGAGGGGAAAGGAAGAAGAAAGAGGGGGAGAGAAACAGCGATGTGCAGGAGATACATTGATCTGTTGCCTCTCTCATGCCCCCAACTGGGGACCTGGCTTGCAACCCAGGCATGTGCCCTGACTGGGAATCAAACCAGCGACCTTCCAGTTCACAGGCTGGGACTCATTCCACTGAGCCACGCCAGCCAGCAGGTTACTTATTTTTTCGTTCACATAAAAGAAGTGTGGAAGGTAGACAGCCTGGGTTTGAAACGGCTTCCAAGATCATCTGGGATTCAGGCTCCTCCCATTGTTTATTCCTCTGACTACAGCGTGTGGCACTCATTTTTATATTCCAGTATGGCTGTTCAGTAAGCAGCCCTGACTCCAGGTTTAAGCAGCAGGAAGGGGGAAAGGGATGAAGAAGGGCATGTTTCACACTAAGGAACACCTCCTGAAAGTCCCAAAATATATTGTTGATTATATCTCATGGGCTAGAACTTTGTACATGGCCATACCTAGGTGTAAGGGAAGCTAAGAACTGTAGTCTTTTAGGTAGGCAACAGGTGCACAGCTAAAAATTGGAGTGCTGTTGTAAGAGGGAATGGTGGGAAATGAGCTGGTTGACTATTGGTCTCCACCAAATGAAGAGAGCCTACATAGCTTTGGGGAGGGGATTTAAAGTCTATAGTATATTCATAGAGTTGTATGCCATTTCACAGGCATTTTGGAAAAATTTCTTTATCCCCAAAAAAAGAAACCCCACTATTTCCCTAGAAGTTATTCCCTATTCTTTTCCTCTCCCACCTGCTTCCCATAGGCAACCACCAATCTACCCTATTTTCTATCTCTGCATTTGCCTGTTTTATTTCATATAAATAGAAGCACACAATATGTGGTTCTTTGTGACTAGCCTCTTTCACATATGTAAAATTTTCAAGGTTCATCCATGTTGACAACATGTAGCATCAAGCAGTACTCCCCCCCTTACCGCCAAATAATATTTTAGGTATGGGTATACCACGTCATCTTTATCCGTTACCCAGTTATCGCATGTTTGGGTTGTTTCCACTTTTTTACTGTGATGGATAATGAATGCTGCTATGAACGTTTGTGTAGAAGTTTTTGTGTGGATGTTTTTACTTCTCTTGGATAGACATCTAGGAGTAGATTTGCTGAGTCATATCAGTTCATATCCTTTGCCTGTTTTTAAATTGTATTTTTTGTCTCTTTATTATTGGGTTTTTATATATTCTGAATCTAAATTGACCTCCTGACTGTAACCTCAAAAGAGGCCCTGAGCCAGACTACCACTTAAGCTGCTTTTTCATTGTTGATTTGGAAAAATTCTTTATATGTTCTAGATATAAGCCCCTTATCAGATATGTTATTTGTAAACATTTTCTTCTATTCTGTTATTTTTATTCTCACTTTCTTGATGGTATCTCTTAAAGCGCACATTTTTTAAAATGTTTATAAAGTCCAATTTATCTATTTTTTCTTTGGTTGCTGGTGATAAAGATATTTACGAATATACTATCCACAACATATTGTAAGTAACATATTACAATAGCTGAAAGGTGGAAGCAACTTAAGTGTCTGTCTAGAGATGAATGGATAAACAATTTGTGAGATGTATAGACATATACACAATGGGATGTCATTCAATCTTAAAAAGAAAGGAAATCCTGAACCGTGCTACAGCATGTATGAACTTTGAAGATGTTGAGTGAAATAAGCTAGTCACCAAAAGACAAATATCTGTTTGATTCCACTTACGTAAGGTAGTTAGAGAAGTAAAATTCATAGAGACAGAAAGTAGAATGGTGGTGGCCAGGGGTGAAGGGATGGGGAGTTACTGTTTAAAGAGTATAGAGTTCAGTTTTGGGAGGTGCAGAAAGTTCCAGAGATAGATGGTGGTGCTGATTGTACAACAATGTGAATACATATAATGCCACTAAACTATACAATTGAAAATGCTTAAAATGGTAAACTTTATGCATATTATGTCATTTTTAAAAAACTATTACTGTTCTACATCTTTTATATGGGCCTATACTGCATCTTGAGTTAATTTTTTGTTTTAATTCTCAGCTAAAAGTTATGTTTACTGATTTTAGAGAGAGAAGGAGGGTGAGGGAGGAAGGGAGGTGGAGGAGAGAGAGAGAAAATAAGGTGTGAGAGAGAAACGTCGATCAGTTGCCTCCCATATACACCCTGAGCAAGGATCGAACTCATAACCTTTTGGTGTATTGGACAACACAGCAACCAACTGATCCCCCTGTCCAGGTCCCTTTTCAGTTAACTTTTTTTAATATGATGTGAGAGGTAGGGTTCTAAGAACTTCATTCTGCATGAGTTACTCAGTTGCCTGAGCTCCATTTGTTGAAAATAATTTTTTCCTGTATTGGGTTGTCTTGGCATCCTTGTGTGACCATTATTAACATGAAGGCTTAATTTCTGGACTCAGTTCTAGCCTATTAATTTATGTCTGTCTTTATGACAGTGGAATACTATTTTGGTTAATGTAGCTTGTATAGTAAGTTTTGGAAGTTGGGAAGTGAGTCCTGCAACTTTGGTTCTTTAATATTGTCTTCAGTTCATAAACATGAGTGGCTTTCCATTTATTTAATCTTTAATTTCTCTCAGCAATGTTTTATAGTTTTTAGAGTAAGTTTAGTACACACTTTGTTAAATTTATTCCTTTGTTTATTGCTAGAGTATACAGATACAGTTGATTTTTGTTTTTTATGTTGTTCTTGTGTCCTGCAACCTTGCTGAGTTTATTAGTTCTAACAGTTTTTTAGTGGATTCCATAGGATTTTCCATACATAAGATCTTATCACCTTTGAATTGAGATACTTGAGTTCTTCCTTTCCATTATGTACCGCTTTTATTTCATTTTCTTGCCCTATTGCCTCCAGTATCATATTGGATGGAAGTGGCAGGAGTGGGCAAATTTGTCTTGTTCCTGATCTTGGGGGGAAAGTTTCAGTTTTTTATCAATAAGTGTAATGTTGGTTATAGGTTTTTGGAATGACCTTTTGGTGCCAACAGGAAAGGTGTACTAGCATTTTGTACTTGGGCATGTGAATAGAGGCTTGCGCCCTGTGGTCATCAGTGTGTCATAGCCTGAAGCTACAGTGGTTTCTTGTACAATCTAGATAATACTTTGTCTCATGTTTCAGCAATGGCTGCCATCCGGAAGAAATTGGTGATTGTTGGAGATGGAGCCTGTGGCAAGACTTGCTTGCTCATCGTTTTTAGCAAGGACCAGTTTCCAGAGGTGTATGTACCTACGGTGTTTGAGAACTATGTGGCAGATATTGAAGTGGATGGAAAGCAGGTGAGTGCACTTCCCATGACAGCTGGGGCTGATTTAGCATGACAGGCTGTTCATAGAGCCTGTGGAGAATTAGGCTTTTTTGTCTCTTCAGTACAGAGCATAACAGTAACAACAATGTTAGAATGAGAAATCCATTGTCATCCTACTACCTTAGCCTTACTTTGTTCATTTTTAACTTCTAGTGTATGCACTTTCTCTATATTCATATGTATTTCCTGTGGGGAAGCCTTAGTGTATAGAGATTTTTTAATATTTGAAATGAACTTTGTGTGGATGCCCTTTTAAAAAAAAATTCTGTCATAGTATTTCATGTGCTGAAATACGAGCTTACTAGGTTAAGAGGACCTTATTTGACTCTCAAAGAGTTATATTGATCTATACCATCAGCAGTGTGACATGTAGACAACATCCTCACATTTAATTTTTAAAATATTTTTGACTTGAACATAAATAGGCTGCCACAGTTGATTCATTTATACTTTACTGTCAAGAAGGATTGTGTTTCCATATGTCTGTCCTGAAAGCCCACTGGCCAGACTGGGACAGAGTGCTTCTCGATTGGGGGGTGTGGCGGGCGGGGTGTGTGTGTGTAATCTTTATATTCCCTTTTTTTTGTCAGAATAATGTCTTACCAACATTCTGTACATCTTTTGAAGAGGAATGAAATTCCCAGTGCAGATGGGTCAGCTGAAAAGAAAACTAGAACGTGGGGCTCTTCTCCAGCACACTCCATTCTCCTGGGCATTCAGTCACATGTCTATGCTGCTCGTACCCAGTAAATGGGCTTCCATAATTCCATCTCCTTTGTCCCTTCTCATTTCCCTTCTTTACCTACTATGCCTTTCTGTCTAGTGTTACTTAGCCCCAGTTTGTGGTACTGAAAAGTGGAAAGCACGTTAGGCTAGCTGCTCAGAATTCTAGCGCCCCTGAATTCTAGGGTGTCCCGATAGTTCTGTGACCATGAGTAAGCCACCCAAACCTTGTGTTGCCTTCATTTGAAAAGTGGTTTAAACCATTTTACAGGTGACATCAGGGTTCTAGAAGTAACTGAAAGTATTTAGAAGTGCCAAAACACTTTATAAAACTGGGCTGAACTCAGACTGTCCTTTTACAGTTTGTAGTCCATTTTATCCGATTGCAGTGTGGGTCACAGCAATTGCTCTCATGCCGTTAAGAACTGCAGGACACCTTTCTGGTCAAGAATAGATGGGGAAAATCCCAGTAAATATCAGACTGATAGAACTTTGGGTCCTGTCCTGGAGGTGGTCCATCAGTGCAGAGTGTTGCCAGTTCAGCCTTGGTTCTCTGCATGGTTGCTTGGATACAGGTGTTTCTGTAGGCCTGGAAGACTGGTTTTGTTAGAAGCACATGGCACAGTTGTAACAAATGGGGTGGAAATATGCTGAGATCTTTGCACCTGCTGTCATATAACAGCGTTCTTGTCTAACTTAGATTGCAGCACATACAGAAAGACCTGGTGGCTTCAGGGCAGCAAGAGTCCGGTTGGTTTTTCAAATGCCTAGTGCATGTATAGTGCTGGTTTTATCCTGTCACTCCTTCCAGAGAGAGCAGCTGTCAGTTGCTCTGTGTCTGTGGCCATCAGTTGGGAGAGTCTTTTCTACCTGTGACAGCATGCATATTTTGGGACCAGTAATGGCTCTTCCGTCTTCCTTGAAGCATCATCTGTGCCTTGAGGTCTTGGAACAACCAGGATCTTACCCATAAGAAATTTAGGGACCTCAGCCTAAAATCTTGAGAAATGCTATGAGCATTTTTTTTGCACTGCCAAGTTTGAACATGCCTGACCCTGGCAAGACGGGAACCATCCGCACCACCCCCCACCCTCTGCTGGCCCACCTTCAGCAGGGAGAGGAACCCTTGAATTCCAGGTGCTGGATCTGGAAGAGGATATCACAGCCTGGCGGCCTACCTCAGGGCAGCTCAGTAGCCCCCACAGTGGGAGAGGGGATTGCCTGGGAATGTTCATGTAAGATATGTACTAACAGAGTCTTGCGGACCACCCAAGATTCTAGGGGATTATGGTCCCAGGAATAGGCCTACCAAACAGTGAAAAGGCCCATTCTGACATGTGACGGTCCTTTGGAAGCACTCTGGAACCGTTTATCAGGAGACAGTCAGGGTTGGGAGTGTCTGACCGAATACCCAGGAGGGTTGGAGGGGCCAGGGGAGTGGGATGTGAATGAACTGTACCCTTCTGAGGTCAGACCAGTTGTGAGAATTGGGGATCAATGTCCTAGATCCACACCAAGCTGATGGTGTGTTCATGATGGAAGTGCAGTGGGCCTTGTGGAGGTTGAGGGTGGAAGAGACAATTAGCCATTAACTTAAAAGAGAGAATGGCATGTTTGTATTTACTTATTTATTTTAGATTTTGTTTGTTTTTAGAGATGGGAAGGGAGGGGGAAAGAGGGCAATATCAGTGTGTGGTTGCCTCTCGAGCACCCCTTACTGGGGGTCTGGCCCGCAACCCAGGCGTGTGCCCTGACTGGGAATCGAACCGGGTACTTTGGTTCATAGGCCAGCGCTCAGTCCACTGAGCCACACCAGCCAGGGCTAAAAGAGAGGATGGTATTTACAAGTTGAAATAATAGCTGTGAAGGTGCTAGGAGAAGAAGAGTATTCCAAACATTAGGGGGAGAGCTCCTTGGGCCCCAAAGGGCCTCTGAACAAAAGGTGTTAAAAGTCCACTCTGGTTGAAAGAAGTCGCAGGGCTGGCTGCAGTGCTAGGCAGTGTAGAAGAGGACCCATGTCCAGAGCCCAGGCATTAGTTCGCCCTCCTACCATAGAAAGGTGAGCGGGTTCCCTGGCGTGAAAGCAGTATCCTCTTATCTTATGTGATGCTTTCATTCAGCCATTCAGACATTTTTTGAGCAGTAAAGGCAGAGCCAGAGGCTTCTCCTGTCAGCTCAAACCTAACACTCAGCATAGTATCTTTTCTCATCCACCAACTCAGATACATTCTTGTCTCCATTTCTTCACGTTGGAGCAGAATGATGAGACCAAGTAGGGAAATGGTTGCATGAGAATATAGAAATTACAGTCAGCTTTTTCCCCATCTTGCCTTGTAAGTCTGGTGGAATATTGTTTACAGTTTGATTTCCCCTCTTGTCTATCCACTGAATATTACTTATAATTAAATATTTCTTATAGACTATAAAGTTATTTTTCCCTTGACATTTTGAATTGCACACTTTCCATTCTCGTATCTGTTTATAAAATTGCAATTTTGAGAAATTTCAGCCTAAAACAATTTAAACATTGCTCCTCAGCCTTTTGGCTAACATCAAGTGTAAAACAATTATTTTAAAATATTTTACTTATTTTTAAAAAGAGGAGGAGACAAACACCCATCAGTTGCCTCTCGCACCGCCCCCCTGCACCCCCGCCGCCAGTGGGCCTGGCTGATGACCCAGGCTTGTGCCCTGACTGAGAATCAAACCTGCAATCTTTTTGGTTTGCAGGATGATACCCAACCCCCAACCCACACCAGTCAGGGCAAGTGTAAAACAATTTAAAACACACTCTCCACCTTCAGGCTTGATTCTAATAGAAGTGGAACACTACTATATTTTACTATTTTGGACAGTCTGCCATTTGACTTTACCATGGTAAACATCCCCTTTTGAAACTGAGTTACTAGGATTAACCTTGCAGTCTTTTTAAAAAATGAATATGAGAGAGAAACATCAACTTGTTCCACTTTTTTTTTGTATTGGTTGATTCTTGTATGTGCCTGACCAGAAATTGAACCCACAGCATTGGCCTATCGGGACTATGCTCTAACTAACTGAAATACTTGGCCAGGATCACCTTGCATTCTTGTGTTTATTTTTCCTGTCACAGGTAGAGTTGGCTTTGTGGGACACAGCTGGACAGGAAGATTATGATCGCTTGAGGCCCCTCTCCTACCCTGACACCGATGTTATACTGATGTGTTTCTCCATTGACAGCCCTGATAGTTTAGGTGAGTACCCATACAGCCTGATGTTTGTCATTGTGTGCTGGTCCACACCTCGTTTCTCCAGTCCTTTCTGGGGTCAAGCAGACACGAGCATCATAGAAGGACTCCTCTGGGGCCACATTCCTAGAGCCTTAGGACTGTGGAGCCTGGGCCCTGGGTCCCTTTCAGCCCAGGCTTCTCATTGCTACTGTGTATCCACACTACATACAAAGTCGATGGGTTCCAAACACAATGCTGCCTTTTGGACTAAGATTTAGGGGCGCCCATGCCATTTTAGCACTTCATACTGACCCTGCTGCCTCCCGGCATCTAGACTGGTGACTTGCTGTTTCCTGGTAGGGTTTTTAAAGCCCTGTGTTAGCCCTTTTCTAAAGTGTCTTAGCTAATAAAGAGACTTGAACCTGGCCTTCTTTTTTATTTAAACGATTTTACTTATTTTTAGAGAGGGGGAGGAGAGGGAGAAAGAGGAGGAAAGAAACATCAATGTGTGGTTGCTTCTCACGTGCCCCCCCACTGGGGACCTGGCCCACAACCCAAGCATGTGCCCTAGACTGGGACTCCAACCAGCGACCCTTTCATTAACAGACTGTGAACCTGACCATTTCATCAGCTCAGTTGGCCACATGTTTCGGTTCAGAAAAAGACTGAATAATGCTGACCTCACACTCTACAAAACAAGGCACCAAGGCCTTGAAGTCAGAGTGTGAGCAGTTTACTTGTAAAAATAGTCTCAAAATATTATCAGCACCATTTAAATGATCATTGTACTAAGTACTTTGTATGCATTGACTCAGAATAACCCAGTGTAAGGTAGGTATTACTGTTATCCCCATTTTATAAAAACATCCCCGACACCATGGTGCCCAGAGTGAGGGTGCGGGAGGTTGAACTCAAGCCTCTCATCCACCATGATGTACATACAACCCTACTAAATTAGTATAGTATTGGCAAAAAGCTGCAGCTGATTATCACTGTTAATTTTTAAGATTTTATTTATCTTTAGAGAGGGGGAAGGGAGGGAGAAAGAGGGAGAGAAACAACTATCAGTTGCCTCTTGTACACACCCCAACTGGGGACTGAACCTGCAACCGAGGCATGTGCCCTGACCAGGAATCAAACCAGTGTCAAGACGGTTTACAAGATGACACCCAACCCACTGAGATACACTGGTAATCACTCATTTTCACAACTCTTGAGACCTTTGCAATAACTAGAAGTTAACCCACAAAGTTGGGGTCATGCTGAGAGCCCATGAGCAAAGAGTGGAGAGAACATGTGGCTCTGGGCCAGCTCCAGCCCCACAAGGGGATGTGACAGTGATGGCCCGTGGGAAGCTTTCCTCCGTGGGGCCGGTGGCACCTCGATGGAGTAACCCTGTGTACTGGATCCTTTGCTGCTCTGGAGTCTTTACCTGGGCCCCACCTGTGCACTCCTTAGTGAGACTAAGAAAAGCTGGTGGTGATTCTTTGCCTAAGAGGAGAGTGTTAAGTTTTGCCTTTTCCTGTCATTTTAACACTAGTGAGATTTCATTAAATGTCCAGCATACATTAATTAGGGCTCTTAGAGTTTCTTCAAGGTAGAATTTTTATGTATCCCCAAATAATGTGCATTTCACTGTTTTCAGAAAACATCCCAGAAAAATGGACTCCAGAAGTCAAGCATTTCTGTCCCAACGTGCCCATCATCTTGGTTGGGAACAAGAAGGATCTTCGGAATGATGAGCACACGAGGCGGGAGCTAGCCAAGATGAAGCAGGCATGGTCTGGGGCAGGGTTCGGTCTTGTCATGGCATCCTTGAATTGAGGACCTGAGCTTGGAGGTTCAGGGAGCCCAACAGAAATCCTCACAGAAATCTGGGACTCTGTTTCATAGAGAGTCCCAGAAGCCTCTCTGTCCGTCTGGCCCTCACTGACTGGGGTCTAGTCATATGGGACAGAACCGCCTCTGTGAGGTAGAGCTGTGCCACTAAGGATTGCCTGCCTGAGGAGTGACCGTCGCGGCAGTACTTCTGCTCCTAATGCAGTAACCTTATCAGGCTGCTGATTTCCTCCTTCACTTTATTATCTTGGTATATGTGAAGCCAAAAAATTGGTGGCAACTGTCGGATGAGGAATTTCTGAGGGCAGGGAGTCCAGACAAAGAGCCCTGATGCCTTTATAAAATTGATGATGGAGTTGGCATCTTGACTTCGCCACTGCAGAAGGAGAGCTTGAGGTCTTCAGCCCAGGTTCTCCCACTGAGGTTTTTCTGTCTGAATGTCAAGATCAGGATCTGTGTCCTTCCATGGGCGTTCAGTCCTCTGTGAAGCTAACTACGGGAAGGCTGAAGGGCTCCCCAGGATCGACATCTGGAGTAATTTGCCTCCCATTCCCTCCTTGACCCTCCAGGGCTTCTCTGGCCTCTCCTTTCCCAGAGAAGCTCATTAGAAAGGTATATTATATTGGGGTGGGGTCACTGCATGTGAGCTTCATAGACAGGATTCAAATCTGGAGGTTTGGTAGCTTTAAAAAAAGGTCTTTTAGATGAATTTTAATATTCTACAACTACTTGCTCTGTGTATGTAACACTTAACTGAAAGTGCTCTTCTTTCTTTGCTAGGAGCCAGTAAAACCGGAAGAAGGCAGAGATATGGCAAACAGGATTGGCGCTTTTGGGTACATGGAGTGTTCAGCAAAGACCAAAGATGGAGTGAGGGAGGTTTTTGAAATGGCCACGAGAGCTGCTCTGCAAGCCAGACGTGGGAAGAAAAAATCTGGGTGCCTTGTCTTGTGAAACCCTGCTGCAAGCACAACCCTCATGCGGTTAATTCTGAAGTGCTGTTTATTAATCTTAGTGTATGATTACTGGCCTTTTTCATTTATCTATAATTTACCTAAGATTACAAATCAGAAGTCATCTTGCTACCAGTATTTAGAAGCCAACCATGATTATTAATGATGTCCTACCCACCTGACCCGCCGGGGTCCTTCTGACACCGCTCTAATAGCCCTCCTCTGCACTCCCACCTGATACACCAGGCGCTAATTCAAGGAATTTCTTAACTTCTTGCTTCTTTCTAGAAAGAGAAAATGGTAACTTTTGTGAATTAGGCTGTAACTACTTCATAACTAACATGGCTTGCCTGTCATCTGTCAGCTGCAAGGTACTCTGGTCAGTCACCACTTCAGACCTTTCCTCCTGAACAGATTTCATTGGCAGAGCTCTGGAGTGGGCATCCAGTTTTTTCCAAACGTGCTCAGCCAGAAAGGCCCAAGTCCATGCAGCTGTGGCAAAGTTACAGTTCTGTGGTTTCATGTTAGTTACCTTATAGTTACTGTGTAATTAGTGCCACTTAATGTATGTTACCAAAAAATAAATATATCTACCCCTGACTAGATGTAGTATTTTTTGTATAATTGGATTTCCTAATACTGATATTTGTCATCCTCACAGAAAGTGTATTGGTTTTTTTAAAAAGAAAGTGTATTTGAAAATAAAGTCAGATGGAAAATTCATTTTTTAAATTCCCGCTTTGTCAGTTTCTCTGATAAAAGATCACCTGTTTTCAGCCCCACATATCCTAGTACGACCCTCCCCAGAGCTGGGCTAAGTAAACAGGAATCTGGTTTCACGCCTGAGGCACTTAGACACTTCTCCAGGTGGCACAAGCCGACTCACCTGGCCTGCAGGTCTGGCTCTAGTTCACAGTGCTCTTCTCACTGTGTCCAGGTGTCTTCCCGGAGGAGCCACCAGTTCTCTTGGGTGGCACTCAGTTTCTCTCTTCTCTCCAGCTGACTAAACTTTTTTTCTGTACCAGTTAATTTTTCCAACTACTAATAGAATAAAGGCAGTTTTCTAAACTTCCTGTATTCTGGTGTTTGTGTTACTCTCTCCAGGGCTGGGAGGATGGACTCCACCTAGCTCACCTTGGAAGGTTCCTTCAGGTGCCAAGTGCCAGCTCGCCTACCACCCCCTTCTCCAGGAACATGGAAACAATTACGTTGCGTTACATTCAAGTTCAGAGGGGATGGGGTTGGGGCATGCAGCCTACCAAGGAGAAGCGGGGGAACTCCAGGCAGTCTTATTTCTACATAGGAGTGTGCCGTTTTCTCATTTCCTGTCCTTTCTCATTGTCTTACTTCCGGGTCTGAGGGCCAGATGAAGTCCCCTAGGCATGGAGGAGGAGGGTTTACAATAGCAGGGTCCACTGGCCCAAGGAATGCGGCAGAACCATAGGATGGGGGGAGGGGGACCAGAGGCCTGAACCCAAAAGTGCTCCCGAGCGCCCCGGGGTGCAGGGAAATGAAGAACTGGCTTTTGGCACAGCCCTGGCTGCTCCTGGCATTGCCTGCCCTTCTACTTAACCATCCTAAAACCACGGATGGAGCCTCCTCGCAGAGCGAACCTGCCTTGGCAGGCTCCGCCAACGGCACCGTCACCGCACATCAACTTGCTCTGCATTCAGCTGCAACAGGGCACATACTGCAAGAATGGTCCCATGGCATAGGCTGGGAAGGGCTGTGTGGCCAGGAGCAGCGCCCGGTGCTGTCTCCACCGGCCGGGATCGGCTCCTAGCAAGAACCTTTGAGGCTTTGGCCTTGGCCCGGGCGCCGATCCTGGCAGCTGGGGCGGCAGCAGCAGCAGTGCGGGCGCTGTGCTGCCTGGGCCGGGTCTGGGCGGTGTCTGCATCCGGCCAGGTCGCACCCTCCCGCCTCGCTGGTCACCCGCCCAGAGAGGCCGGATGAGGCGGGGTCGAGAGGGGTGGAGCGGCCGGAAAAGTGCCTGTGTCACGTGATGCTATCGCCTGCCTATTAAAAGGAGGTGCGCCCCGGGTCCCCTGGCGATCCTGTCTCCAGCGTCCCCTGTGTTCTGTACTTAACACCATGTGCGCTGCTCGGCAGGCGGCTGCCGCTGCGGCCTCGCGCACCGTCTACGCCTTCTCTGCACGCCCGCTGACCGGCGGGGAGCCCGTGAGCCTGGGCTCCCTGCGGGGCAAGGTGCTACTCATTGAGAATGTGGCCTCGCTCTGAGGCACAACAGTCCGGGACTACACCCAGATGAACGAGCTGCAGCAGCGCTTTGGACCCCGGGGCCTCGTCGTGCTCGGCTTCCCGTGCAACCAGTTCGGGCATCAGGTGCGTCGGGCAGAATGAGAGAGGGGTGCTAGTGCCAGGAGGGCCCCCGCAGCCTCAGGTCCCAGGTGTGGAGAGGGCGCCGCGGGTCCACTTCCCTCCAGTGCTCGTCCAGGCTGGGTTCATGTGCCCCGCCCCATTCCCCCAACCCCCGCCCCGGATTGTGCAAGAAGGGCAAAGAGCCAGGTGAGTCATCTAAACCCCCTTGTTTGCAGTCAGAAAGTTTTTCCTCCAGGGCTTGGGTCCCAGCTGCCCTTTCCTCCGGCAGGAGAACGCCAAGAACGAAGAGATCCTGAATTGCCTCAAGTACGTTAGACCTGGTGGCGGGTTCGAGCCCAACTTCACGATCTTCGAGAAGTGCGAGGTGAACGGCGCGCAGGCACACCCGCTCTTCGTCTTCCTGCGGGAGGCTCTGCCGGCACCCAGCGACGAGGCCACTGCGCTCATGACCGACCCCAAGTTCATCACGTGGTCTCCGGTTTGCCGCAATGATGTCTCCTGGAACTTCGAGAAGTTCCTGGTGGGCCCGGACGGCGTGCCTGTGCGCAGGTACAGCCGCCGCTTTCCGACCATTGACATCGAGCCCGACATCGAAGCCCTGCTGACCAAGGGGTCCAGCAGCACCTAGGGTGCCCCTGCCAACCCTGCTGCTCGACAGTCACAGCGCCGCCCTCTGGAGATTTCATCCATGAAGGTGTTTCCTCTAAACCTGCAGGGAGGGAATGCCTGATGTCTAGAAATCCCCCTGGTTGGGCCCTGGTCTGTCCACACCAGTCTCCCCTTCCCATGCCACGGCTTTCCACAATAAACTTTCCAGTGTCATGAGAACTGTGTGTGTGTCCTGTGTCAGTGCCCCCGCCTTTCCCTACTAAACTAATTGTCATAGGGCTGGGAGCTTGAGCCACCCCCGCTCCTGGGCGAGGCTGAACTTCGAGGCTGAACTTCTCGTTTTCTCGGCAGTATGAGGGAGCTTCTCTTTCCTATGTAGGCAGCCTGAGTCCTGTCCTAGTGTTCCTCCCTCTGCCAGGACATGCAACAGGACCATCCCAAGGCCCTGTCAGAAGGGAAGTCCTCATTTCAAAAAGGGGGAGACATGTCAAGGGCTGACTTCCTAACCCCAGTAGGAGATCTCTCCTTTCTGAGCATTTGCTGGGTGAAATGACCTTCACACAAAAAAGCACCTGGGGCTCCCACTCATACTGAGTCTGGCTTCTCCAAGTGTTAGGCTCACACAGCCTATCATGCACAGTTGGGAGCTTGTGCAACAACAAATTCTTTTCCCATTCTTTTGCTAGATCTTTACATAGTGCTACTTAGCGCTTAGGCCTGCTCCAGTGCCGTCCTTTCTGGTTGCTGCTGCTTGTGTATTCAGAGTGAGAAGAGTGCACAACTGGCCCTCTGACCATGCCCTGCATGGCACTTGGCAGGGCATGGTCAGGCTCAGCGTAGGGACATATCTTGGAGGCCAGCTGCTGCTTCTGAGGTGTGGCTCAGGTCTGACCTCTCCATCTGTTGGTCCTGCTGTCAAAAATCTTCCCACGCAGACCTGCAACCATTTCCTATCACACAGTAGAAAAGGTTCTTCAGGGCTTGGATGCAGCTTCTGCTTGGGCAGACAAGGACCCAGATACGTGCTGGCAGCGTCAGCCCGGTCCGGTATGTGGGCCAGAAATTCTGGGGTCCTGGCATTCATGCTCAGATTGGTTTAAATCTCTTTGCATCTGAACCAACTCTCAGGACTTTTCCTTCAGCCCTAAGTGGGAATCTGCTGCCCCCTTGTCCCTTGTCTGCCCTTAGGTCATTAAGGGGGTGAAGGGGCCTCTGTTTCCACTCTGGCTCTCCATGCGAACTGCACAGGCGCGCCTCTCTGGCTACAAGGCCTCTCTGACACAGCCCTTTTTTTTTTTTTTTAATTTTCAGAGAGAGAAGGGAGATAGACAAGGAAAGAAACATCAATGGGTTGCCTCTCGCACCCCTGCACCCCACCTGGGGACCTGGGCCACAACCCAGGCATGGGCCCTGACTGGGAATCGAACTGGCAACCTTTCAGTTCACAGGGCAGTGCTCAACCCATGGAGCCACACCAGCCAGGGCTCCCCCCCCACCCCCCCGTTTTTGAGCCCCCTTTGAGATGAGCAAGGTAGAGCTGCTTGTTCTCGCTTTGGATCCCACCCTGCCTGTACTCTCAAAACTCAGGAGCCTCGATTGCATCTGTGACTGGTCAGCTCCCCCACAGGGTGACAGCCTAGAAGGTGGACCAGGGCTGGCCATCCCAGGGCCCACAGGGCCTGGTGTATGACATGAATCAGCAAATGTTTTTCAATATAAAGGGAAGAACTTTCCACTCAAATAGGGCCAGGGCTTTTTAATCATTTGGGGACTCCCAAGCCTGATTCCTAAAATGGAGAATAGCAATCTACACATTGGGTGTACCCAGGCCACCTGTGACCTCCTACACCCCACATTTCTTCCCTAAAAGCCCTTGGCCCCCTCCTGCCTGCACCATCATCCTTCAGCCTTGTGCCAAGGGCTCTGCTGTGTGCCAAGGCCACAGTCCTCAGGCAGGCAGAAGACTACCTAATTAGTAAGTTTAGTTCTAGGAGGTAGTACAGGGTACTTGGAGGGCCTGGCCCCGTAGGGAGGGTCATGCTTGCCTTCTGGAGGAAGCAACAGTGAAGCTGAGGAGAGGTCCAGAAGCAGCTGGCTGGAGAATAAGCTGATTAGATGGGCAGCGAGCCGTACATGAAGGCCTGAGGTGGGGAGCCGGCCTCAGGGGCTGGTTCGGGGCGGGGAATGTGTTCAGATTCAGATGTGGTGCATGAGACATCCAGATGGCACTATTTGGGGCAGGTGGTTACAAGAGGCTCCAAAAAGGAGTCTGGATTGGAGACAAAAGTTTAACCAAGGGAGCAGTTCAGTAGCCATCGGAGAGGATGAGGTTGCCTGGGGAGAGCAGCAAGGAAAAGATCAGGGGCTGTGGGCCTGAGGCCGAGGGATTCCCAAGCTTCCCGGGTCAGGTGGCAGAGGCGCAGCTGGGAGGAGCAAGGATGGTGTTGAGGAGCGGAGGGAGGGGCTATTCCGTAAAGAACCTTCAGTTGGGTCAAGTGCTATGGATTGTGCAAGTGTGGTTTCAGGGGGGCAGCTGGAGCTCAAGCTAGAGAGCGGGTGCCGTGATGCACCAGGTCCTGCACCGAGCACTGAACATACAGCACTCAGGAAGCACCTGACAGCGCCCTGGCTGGTGTGGCTCAGTGGACTGAGCCCCAGCCTGCGGATTCAAAGGTCACCGGTTGGATTCCGGACGGGGCACTTCCCTGGGTTGCAGGCCAGGTCCCCAGATGGGGGCGTGCATGCAAGAGGCAACAGATTAACATTTCTCACACTCTCTCTCCCTCCATTTCCCTCTGTAGCCTGGGTTCTTGTTACACCTGTGTTCCTGGAGCAATATTGACCAAGATATTCGGGGAAAGGCTTGAGGACGGACTTCCTGCTCCAATCCTCCCCCTCCCTGGGTGGGGGCCCAAGCCACCCAGCGGGTGAGGCCCCAGAATGACAACCAGGGCTTTCCAAACTGACTCCACCTCTTCCCCACAGGCTGCCTGCTGACTCACCCTTCCTCTCCCACAGTTTTTCCCTCTCTCTTGAAGCCTTGGGCTCCCAGGGAACTTCTCATTTTCCTATGTGGCTGACCCTGTCTGGCTAGTGCCCTGCTCAGACTTCAACCTGCCTGCCTCCCTTAACTGAAAGTCCTTTCCAACTGTCTCTTCTTCTTTTTCCAACTCTCCTCTTCAGGAAGACTCAGGATAAATAAAGCCAGTGAACACTTCATCTTCCTCCCCAAGAAGCTGGACATTTTCCCCCAACACATATAAACACACACATTCTTTATCATTCGACCTTGTAACTGCTGCTGGCTCCAACGTGCACCCACCCCACCCCACCCCATTGTGATTCAGCAGCTCAAAGGAACGAGTAACCGCACAGGGAGCCTACAGGGGTGGCTGCAGGGCACTGCTGATCTGGGAGGAGGCAGAGCCCTTGGGCCAGTCTTACTGAAAGGGGATGGGCCCTGCTCTACTCAACGAGGTGCAGAAACTTGCCTTTTAGCACTTCTTCCAGAAATGCTATTTGGTTTTTTTTCTTTTCTTTTTTTAATATTAAATCTGATACAATTATGTATATTAAATCACCACGATGTATAATAGTTAAATATTTTATAATTTTATTCGTTAATTATACCACGATTTTTAAAAATCTGATAAAATTTGGTCAGGTACTTCTTGCACAATTAGCCCTTTATCAGATTACTTGCTTGTTCTGTCTCAATGTAGTTTCAAAAACAAGATTTAAAGATTCTTTTTTTTTTTTTTTTTTAGCCCTGGCTGGTTGGTGTGGCTCAGTGGAGTGTCAGCCTGTTAACCGAAAGGTCACCAGTTCGATTCCCAGTCAGAACACATGCCTGGGTTGCCAGGCCAGGTCCCCAGTCGGGGTGCACAAGAGGCAACTGATGGATGTATCTCTGGCACACCAATGTTTCTCTCTTTCTCCCTCCTTTTCCCTCTCTCTAAAAATAAATAAAATCTTTAAAAAATTTGTTTTCAAAAAAGATTCATTTATCTAGATCTTTGAGTTCACAGGCCAGTAGTCAATCCACTGAGTCACACCAGCCAGGGCTAAAGCAAGATTCTTGTCAGAGAAACATTCCTGGCCTGATCAGCCTAATAAATCTTTTAAGGTTTAACTTTTGGACAGTACCAAAGAAAAACATTAACTAAAACGTCCCTTAGGAGAACAAAGCATGGATTTTTAAAAAATGGGCAGGGGTTCCTGTCAGAGTACTTTGAATTTGGAAGGTTTTTCTCATTATTACAATCACCAAAGAGGCCGGCAGAAAGCGCTTTCACAGAGGCGGGGCACAGCCGGGATGGCACTGAGAAAAGCCCGGCTCCTGCGGGTCAGCAGGGTGCTGGGCACAGGCCTGGACCTCAGACTGCCAGATGGGCGGCTGGGGGCGCAGATGGGAGTCTGACTCAGTTAGTGAAGTCTCACAAGTCTGAGTTCCGGCCCTGGGAGTAACAGAGAAGCAAACTCTGAGCTTTGACCTTCCCAAGAACTTAACTCCAGATCTGTCATGTGATAAAAGAAAAACAAAAATCACCAGCAAGGCCCTCGCCGGGTGCAACCAGTTGGTTGCAGCATCAACCTGGACACCAAAAATGTTGCGAGCTTGATCCGTGGGTCACGGCAGGTGCAGGAGGCAAAGGATCTGTGTTCCTTTCTCTCTCCTTCTCCCTCTCTCTCAAGTCAATAATAAAATATATCCTTGGGTGAGTATTAAAAATAAATTAGCTAGGTAGGCCACTTGCTGGTGGGTATTGTTAGTTGCATTCAAAAGCAAGAAATTGACGTGACATGACATGACAGTGACGTGCTGGGCATGGGCACCGCAGCCTGTCCATCACTCACCCTGCAGACAGAACCCCTCTCCCTGCACCATTCCCAGGTACAGCGCAGCTGTGGCCAGCAAGGCCAGGGTAGGCGGCCACACCATAGGCTCACTTAATCTGAATACCTCGAGTCCGAGGTGTGTCCAGGGGCGGCCCTCCTTGGATGGTGCCCTGCAGTGCCGCAGGCCTCCTAGCTTCATAGGAGTCTCCCCGCAGAGGACGCACCTGTTACCCCAGCTTCCTCTGTCCCTAGCATGGGACTATTCCTGTGTGTGAGTGTGAATCTAAAGAAGCCCTGGTCCCCCGAGCGTTCCTTTGCAGGCCCCAAAGGCTGGGGGAACATTAAGCGTGTCTTTGCTCCCTAGGCTGGTTGCTTAAGTTTCCTTCCCAGAGAAGTGTCTGCAACATCATCCTCCATGTGCCTGTAGCACTTTTATCACACAACACCTGACATTCTCATTGCATGTGAAAACATCTTCTCCCACCACACTGGCTGTGAACTCCTGCGGGATAAGAACTGTGAACACATAACAGATGATTAGTCAAATGAAAAAATGACCAGTACCGGCACAATTCTTTCATTCATTCATCCAAGAAACGTTTACTGAGAATTGCTCTGTGCAAAGGGTGGACAACACACACAGTTAACATCTAAATACTTGTTTATGGTTAAGACATTTGGTGGTAATAGAATTAGAGGAGAAAGAGAAGACAGCTGGGTCCAGGGTACCACACTCTCCCTGCCCCGTCAGGGCTGGCCATCTACAGTGGTGTAATCAGGAAGGAATGTGTCCAACAGCAGCAGTCTCCAAGGTAGGAAAGGTGATCCTGCTTCCTCTTCGAGATTCTTCCAGATTTCTGCCTCTGCCACCCTCCCCAATAACCTAACCCTTATCTAGCAGAGGTTACAGTTATAAGGTCACTGATAGGCTTTTTAATTCTTTTAAAATGCACTTCTAGAGCTTTTTAACTTTTTTACAGTCCCCTGGGCATGTTAAAGAAGCACAGGCAAGAAAAATATTTCTCTCTCAATGATGCTACCTCTAATCAAAGGTGCCCAGTATTTGTGAATACTGCCACATGTGCTTGGTGCTGCCCAAGTGTGGACCAGGGGTGACTTGGGAGGGCCAACGACAGGTGTAGAGCAAGCTGTGGTACCTGTCAAGACAAGAACTTTATGACTTGGGACAAAATAAAGCTTAAAGTACACATACCCAGACATCACAAACCCTCAATTATCAGTAGATCATTGCAGACCAAGATCAAGCAGAACGTTATCAATAGGCCAGGCTCCTTCCTGCTTTCCTTCCTGTTCTCATGGCCAAAGTGTCCTTGGCAATGAGTGGATTGTTCAGTTCTGGGGTCTCGTTATGGGGCCGAGTGAGTGCCCTGCCAGGCCTACATCTCTCCCTAGCAAATGGCCCAAAGGATAACACAGCCCTTGGGTCAGGGTGCCTTCTGAGATGAAATCACTCAACTCCTTTCTTCTCAAACCGACTGGGTCGCTCCCACAACTGGCAGGAACACACAGGCAGATCCTTATTGTTACTAGCTCTCAGTTTGTAACATTTTAATCGAACTCACTTAAAACGTTTTAAACTTTGCAAATAATGATGATCTTCTGACTCTGAAGTTTCACTTTATCCCTCCCATTTTAACTACTGGCACTTTGTAACTTGAAATTTTAGGAAATACCCATTCTCACTGCACTATTTTTATACGGCAATTTAACAGCACTGAAGAGGTCCAGGTTTAAAAAGATTTCCCCAAGTTTTCATTTTTATAATTAGGTTCTGTCCTCCTTTCTAGTGGTGCTGAGGACTTGTCCTACTTCCTCAAGACTCTGACCTGTGCCATAAATGGCGAAGCTGCTAAAAAAAGAAGAGGGAGGCAGACACCCTCTAATGTAGGTTCTGAAGCAATTTCGGTTACCCAGCTTTCTTTTTCCATAAATATCAGGACTGAAGGTAGTGTTTCTTGTTTGATAACATTTTTAACAATTTCAAAGAACTTTCATAAAAGGGCGCTCAGGTTGTCTGGGTTGCCTCCCCAGATATAGGACTCCCCTCAGGAGTAACTCATATCTGAAGCGGATCAGCAGCTCTGTGGTTACTGAAGGCAGTTTTAATTGCAAAATTTACTTTCCTCTGCTATCTACCCAAGTCCCAAGGGGCCTCTGTTGCCGGATGTGCATGATCGATGTCCCAGGGAGTAGGAATTAATTTGTTAGCCACAGCCCAACATAAAAATAGTACATCTGTTCAAAGGACCAACCACACCTTCACCAGGCCAGCCCTCCCTTCTACCCTTAACACTGAACACAGCTCATCTCCTTCTCCTCCCCTCCCTTGTAACTGCCTCTCCAAGGAAAGGTTCCTCATAAGCTTCTGTGGCCGCTCCACCATGGGGGTAAAGCACCCTCAGCCATTTATTTTCGGTCCAGAACCTCCCACGGTATCTGTGGTCATTTAAGGCAGGACGTGTTGCTCCAGAAAGTTTTAGATCTCAGGCTCTTTCAGTAGTCTGTGCCCAGCTCAGTGGGCCTATTCCTCACTCTTGGATCCTGCCCTGCCTATTCCAGAAATTCTGACCCCTGGGGTCTCCCCTCCTGTAACATGCACTATCACTTCCATGCTTTCTTCAAGACCACGGTCAAATGCTACAAAAGTCAAAAGCTCTCTCTCATAGCTCTGGGTCTGCAGTCTGGTTCATCTCTTTTAATGGCACTTAACACTGCTTGCTGGCTGGAGGTATTCGTAGATCTCTCCTCTGCTATTAGATTGCATAAGGGCAAGTACCACGTGTTATTTTTCTCTGAGGACAGGAACTGCTAGACAAGTGGATGGAGGACTCATGTGGGCCAACCGTCTGGCCTCCGCCTTGCCCTAGGTTTCCATCCCCCTTCAAGAGGAAGGCTGTGTTTTTGTATGCAGGGTCGAGTGGAAAACAGAGTGTTCAGGACACTGTACTCATTGCAGCAAATTAAGAAGCCTGGGCACCTAAGATGGAGAACACACCTAGAACTCTCTCCTTCCCCCGCTGCTCTCACCCCTCTGTGGCTGCTGACCCTCTGACGGGCAAGTAGCTAGCTTAGTGTGGAGGGCTTGCGGGTGTAACCTGAAACTGCCCCTAGCGTGAAGGACACGGAGAGGCAAAAGGGGCTGGCCATTCCAGATTGGTAGGTGGCAAAGGACTTACATATGAGGCCTGTCTCGGGGAGCCGAAAAAGCACATCTCCTACCTGCCCACCAGAATCTTAAAGTTTGTATAGAGGTTTTAACTAAGTCACGAATACCATCCAGGAGGTTTCAACACCACATTACTACCAATACTGCGTCCTTGGGCAGCTTCTAGCGCACGAGAGCACGCAGAACACACACTCCCAGGATCAGGGGAAGGGACGTTGGGGCTCCCATTGCCTGGGTCCCACTCGCGGGGACACCGGGTCCTCACAATGAGTTCCTCCAACTGAGCGGTCGTGGGACCCGCAGTCGGACTTTGTGAGAGAGCAGGGCTGGACAGAGAAGGGAGTGACCTACCCCCTTCGGAAACGACTGCAGGGAGGGAGGAAGCGGCCACTCCTTCCCCTCGTCCCGTCTCCTCTTCCGGCCCCCTCCCCTCTCCACGGCGCACTCGCGGGAGAGGGCGGTGCGTGGGGCGGGGAGAAGAAGCGGAGGCGGGCCGGCGAGCGAGGCCGCGGCGCCAGGTGGGGCCTGGACGCGCGCGTGCGCGTGCGTGCGTGCGTGGGCGCGGTCCACAGCACGCTGTGCGCGAGGCGGATGTCCGGGTCGGCTGGGCCGGGGCCGCGGACGAGATGGCGGAAGGTGGAGGCTGCGGAGAGCGACCTGATGCGGAGACCCAGAAATCCGAACTTAGGGCCTTGATGAGGACCACGCTCCAACGAGGGGCGCAGTGGTGAGCGCCGGGTCCTCCTTTCCGCCGTGCAGGGTCCGGGGCCGGGGCTCTGGCGCTGAGGCCAGGACCCTCCTTCTCGGCTTGGGTAGGGGACCGACGGAGGCGATGTTAGCGACCCTGAGGAGAGTGGCCTGACCCCGGCCCCTCAGGAGCAGGACCGTGAGATTATTTTGGGGGAGTGTGGGCGGAGCTGAGGGTCGTTCCGGTTCTTTCCGAGCCTCAGGGGGCAGACCCAGCGGGGGAAAGGGCTGCTGTGTGGGGAAAAGGGGGAGTGCTCACGCGGACCTCGAGGGTGGGAAGACCCCTTTGCCTTCGAGGACTCGCTGAGTGACCTTGGGCGAAGGTGTCCACACCTCACAGACGGGGGTCTTTCCTGTTGAAAGCACCCCCTCACGCCCGCCTCAGTGGAGAGAGGCGAAGCTCAGAAGTCGGTATTTTGTAACTTGTAAACTGCAGAACAGATGTCAAGGTCAAGCTAAACAAATAAATATCTGCGAGCCCCAGGTTCTTTTAGTAGCAAATGTCAAAAGTAATTGTGGCAGAAGCATTGGGAGCCTAGATAAAAGGATGAGTCCGGCGTTTAGAAGAGCAAATCTGAGGCAGGAGTTTTCTTAATAAATTGTTTAGTAGAAGAGACAATACTTCCACTAAAAGAGATTCTTGGATGGGATTATCGTGTGGGAGAAGAAAACTGAGGCTTGGCTTTGCAGTGAATATGACTGAGCGTCCCTCTGTAAGAAACCATGGTGGTGCGGATAATGCCTCTTACAGTGGCGAGGGGATCGAGTAGAGAAGAGAGACTTTGGGATTAGGAGGAATTCACATGCTGCCTTACGGTGTTCGTGAGCCAGCCAGGCTGTGAAAGGCAGAGCAAGCAGAAGCACTTCTGGAAGTTACTCTGCAGAGCGGGGATATATGAAGAATGCTCAGCAGAAGCATAGGAAGTTTGAGAGAGACTAAAATCACACACTACAAGTGTTTGGAGAGAAAAGAGCATTTTTAAGATTTCAGTGTATTTATGGACCCTTGTGGTCTCTGGGAAGCTGCCTGATCTCTGAGGTTTGTTGGTTATAAAATTTGAAGGGCTCACCAGTGTAACTGTGCCTTGTTTCCCCACAGAGGTTTCCTCCTCTTTCTGTCTTAAATGTAAAAAAGCACAGAGATACTTTTATGGTTTTTAAAAAAAGGTTTTATTTTTTAGAGAGAGGGGAAGGGAGGGAGAAAGAGAGGGAAACATCTAGGTGCAAGAGAAATGTCAGTTGGCTGCCTTTGCACGCTCCTGGCCAGGAATGTAACCAGCAAGCTCCCGGTTCACAGGCTCACACTCAGTCTACTGAGCCACACCAGCCAGGGCTAGGGCTATGGTTTTTGTTTTTGGGTCTTTTTTTTTTTTTTTTATATAGTTTTAAAATATAACCAGGTCAACTTGCTTTTTGGTAAGATAAATATACCTAGACACTATTATTATATCTATATATTTACATATGTGGGATTATGTATACAAGGTCTGTCAGAAGGTATCCAGCCATGTAATATGACAACTAGAGACATTTATTAAAGAAGAAACATTGTACATAGGACAGTGACGCCTCAGTCCGCTTCAAAGTAGGCTCGTTGGGCCCTCACACAGTTCTCCCAGTTGCCGTCAGCTGCCCTATAGTATTTTCTTGAATCTCATTGACAGTCTGAAATCTCTTCCCTTGCAAAGGTGATTTTAGATTTAGGAGAAGCCAGAAGTCCCATGGTGCCAAATCTGGGCTGTAGAGGGGCTGAGTCACCTGGGTGATTGGATGTTTCGCCAAAAAGCTCTGCACGAGACGTGATACATGAGCAGGCATGTTGTTGTGGTGAAGCTGCCAGTCACCAGTTGTCCACAGCTGCGGCCTTCTGAATCATCTGAATAGTTTCCACAGAGGGATGTTCAAACTTAATGCAAAATTTGATGCAGATTCGTTGCTCTACTCAGTGATTTTGAATGCAGTGGGCACACAATATGCATGCTCTCTCAGTGGGCGTCTACTGCCCTCACTGACTAAATACAGTGAAGTGCTCATTGTCCACACATGCGCATTCCAGACCACTCTCCTTGGCTGCCAAGCAACACTGATGTTGTGCAAACTGTTCTCGTTGTATTAACAATGGTTGGATTTTTTCCAGAGAGACCTGGTATATGTCTGTATATATACACATATGTACACACATTTAAACAAATTTTTTTATTTATTGATTTCAGAGGGGGGGGGAGAGAGAGATACTGATCTCTTGTTCCACTTATTTGTGCTTTCATTGGTTGATTCCTGTATGTGCCGTGACCGGGGATTGAACCCTCAGCCATGGTGTATGGGAATGACACTCTAACCAACTGAGCAACCTGACCAGAGCCACTTTTTTTTTTTGATATCTTGTTAGGCCTTCAAAGGACTACTGAAGTGTGTTATTATCCCACTTTCAGGGGAAAAAAGAAAAAACTAGTTTAATACTATTTGTGTCAAGCAAAGCAGTGTATCCATACTCTCTACGTGGGCAAGGACCACTATGAAAATCATTATGAAATTAGTGACTTGGTTATTAGAAAACAAGATTTTAACCATAGAAATATTTCCTTTAAGCATTTTGAAGCCAGTCATTCCTTTCATTTACTTATCCTTTTGGCAAGTCATTTCACTTACTGGATACTTTCCGAAGTATCTGTTGACCCTCTGTGCCATGTGGGGCCTGGCCCTGCTCCTGTTTGAGAGTGTTTTTTCAGTGGGGATTGCTTGTTCCTCAAGCTGAAAGACCAGAAAAAGAAAAATTAAGAGTAGCTGCAGAAACTTTACAACCTCAGCTTTTCTTATACAGTAAATTTTTGTCTGTCTTTAGGTATCTTATTGACAGCCGTTGGTTCAAACAGTGGAAGAAATACGTGGGCTTCGACAGCTGGGATATGTACAGTGTGGGCGAACACAACCTGTTTCCTGGCCCGATAGATAACTCCGGACTCTTTTCAGGTGCAGTATCCTGTTGCTTTTCTAACTGAAATGTCCACCTGGACAGTGGCCTGAGGTTGTGTTTATATGTAACACAAATGGTGTAAACCTGACTTTCCTCCTGTGAGGGAATAGAAACAAGTGTCCCCTGGTGGTGCCCATAGGGGAAGTCTTTGCAGACCCTAAATTAACTGCTTCTAACAAGAGCATGCTTCTAGCATTTGAAAATTTCTCTCTCTTTTTTTTTTTGGCAAACTCGTTCTGCTAGGGATTTTAGGTTAGTATATGGAATGGAAAGAAATAGGATATCATTTTGAAATTGTACCTGGAATCTGAAATTTGGGGACCAGACCTTACAGTGGAACAAATCGTAGAATTGTCAGTATTCAACTAGTATTTCTTTGATGGCTGTGTTTGTCATTGAAGTTGTGTGAGGAAAGAGGGACATCAGTGGAACTAGGATTACAGTCAGCTCCCAGTGGAAGAAGTGATTGAAAAAGCGATGGATGACATGCCAGAGCTTAGCTTGCACCCGTATAGGCACAGAGATGACAGTCAGCGTTTGCTCAGCTTTATTCTGCCTGGCTTTCGACTCCCTTGCAAGCAGGACAGAGGTGATCTGTCTCCTGTGCCCAAAATCAGGGCAGCAGGAAGACAGACAATGCATGAGGCTTGATCCAAGCACCGAACACCAACCTGGGTGCTTTTAAAAATGAGCAATGCTTCAGCCTGGGCCTTGTTTAGGGGAGTCTAAATTATATAACAAACAATGTCAGATGCTTTGTTTCCCGAAGTAGGTCACATGTTGGCATTATACCATGAAGTTGCCTCAAGGGATCATTGCAAAATGTTTGCACTTTGTCCTTTTCTCTCTCTCTCTTTTTCAAAGCAAAATTCTTAAGGCTTTTTAAAATAGTAATAGTGATGAGAATTCTAGACCTGGAGGGACTCTGGGAAGTCATGCTGCATGACCTTCAGCTAAGGTCAAGCATTCCTTTCATGGTCTCCCAATTTGATGTCACCTAGCTTTGACCTGAAACATTTGCTGTATACTTGGGAGAAGTACATTCCGTTCAAACCCTGGGACACCGATAGTGCAGGAATGACCCATCTCTGGTGAGTGAGGATCACCTGCCTTCATTCCTGGACTCTTAGTCGCTTGCCAGTCCTAGTGTGGCTGCCTTCCACCTACAGTCATGGGTGTGACCTGGAAGAGGCTCTTGAAAGTGTGGGAAGTGAGGGCAAACTTGCTGGTGGTGTCTACACTGCACCCCCTCTCCCTTCCACCTGTGCTCCTACTGTGCATCAGATGGGCACCTGCTTAGACCAACCTGTGCTCTCATCTTTCTTCTTCATTTACCTCGCTGTTGAAGACATTTGCAGAGGCTGAATCCTCATTTTAGACCCCTGTGTGATTTTTAGCACGATGCTGATCCAGTGTAATTTTTTTTTTTTTTTTTTTGAGAGAGAGAGAGACATCGACTTTCTTTTCCACTTGTTTATGCATTCATTGGTGTATGTAGGTGCCTTGACCAGGATTGAACCCATAACCTTGACATATTGGGAATTGAACTGGCAACCCTTTGCTTTGTGAGACAATACTCAACCAACTGAGACATGTTGGCCAGGGCCATCCTAACCATTTATTAAGTGTACAGTTTAGTAGTGTTCCCATTGTTGGGCAACCAGTCTCCAGATTTTTTCATTGGGCAAAACCGAAACTGCAGCCATTAAACAGTAAGTCCCTGTCTCCACTCACCTGAGCCCCTGGCAACCACCATTGTACTTTCGTCTCTGAACCTGATTTCTCTAGTTAATGCATATGAGTGAAATCATACTGTATTTGTCTTTCTGCGACTGGCCTATTTCAGTTAGCATAATGCCCTCAAGATTCACCCATGTTGTAGCATGTGTCAGAATTTTGTTCCTCTTAAAGGCTGAAGGAGACTTCACTGTGTGCATACACCACATCTTACCATTCATCCAGCTCACTCGCCTTGGTATTCCTGTTCTCCAAGGCTCTTTGAGTCCTTTCCTTTTTCCTTGGGAGTGAAAACAGCAGAAGTAGATCAGATCCAAAATTCACCCTGACGAAGGGCAGACCTGTTGGGATTGGGCAGTGGGATTCCCTGGCCACCGTGTGAGCGCTGCGTGAGGTTTTTGTCTTTAGCACCATCTGCCTTGAGTAACAGATGAGGGGCCCTGCTGTGGGTACTTTTTGCTTCCCTGTTTCATGGCTGCAGGAGTGGAGAACACGGTTTCCACTCCTGTAAAAGTGGGTGTTGATGGGGGCGGGCGCAGTGGGGACGCTCCCTGGGGGCGGTGATCAGTATTCCCTTGTCCCAGTCCCCGGGCCCTCGATGGAGGGAGTGTGTTTCAGACTGCGGGTATCCACTGCTGACTCCCAGTCGTGTAGCCTCTGGTGGCTGTAAGGTGGATGCTCAGCATGTTCAAGGTGTTCTCCCTCCACAGGGGTGTCCAGCTGAGTTTTGACTTGGGGTGTTGAAAAGTACATAATTTAAATGACTCTTGGTAGAATAAACTTAAGTTCAGTGACTCGTTTGTTTGCTTTCTTAGTTAATTTTTCAGGGGAAGATAATGTCTTACCTTAATGCAGTTTCACTATGCAGAACGTTATGTTAATGTTCTTTAGTAATCTGCAATTTTAATTGTGGAATCTGGAAGTACTTTGAAAATGTAAATTGGAGCTTTTCTCTCTTATCCACCAAGTTTCTCATAAAATGTTCGGAAAGTGTGGGTAAAGACCAAGGGCAGTCAGGCCTGCTCTGTGATGGCCAGTGACAGAATTCTGTCATTTTGTACCGTTCTTATAAATACTCTCTGATTTCTGAAGAGGACATAAGAAACATGGAAAGCAAACATTTCTGGGGAGAAGAGAAGTGAGTTATAAGCTGTTTCCTTTTTTAGATCCTGAGAGTCAGACCTTGAAAGAACATTTAATTGATGAATTGGACTATGTATTGGTCCCAGCGGAGGCCTGGAATAAGTTACTGAACTGGTACGGCTGTGTAGAAGGCCAGCAGCCCATCGTCCGAAAGGTGAGTACAGGAATCGTCACACCTGCAGGTCAGTGTCTGTGACTGCTCCCTGGGGACACTGACTTGTGTGGGTTTCTGGGGTGCTGAACGTAGCAGAGTGGTTGAATGGAGGTGTTGAGGCCTTTTCTCTAGTTCTCTGTCGAGAACTGTGGTTGGGAGAGGCGGTGAGTGATGCTGCTCCCCCGGGACGTTACAGTGAGCAGCCCGCAAACATCAGAGCTGCCCAGTGTCTGGGGATGCGTTACTGGTGCCATGGGAGTACTCTCTGTCGAGAGAAAGTTCACTTGGGGTCACGTGGACATACAGGAACGTATGCCTGCTTGTTTATCTCACAGCCTTGATGACACTGCGTTTTCCCCATATGTAAGAGTCCTTGGCCGCACTGTAGAGTGTCTCAAAAAGCAGGTTTTTATAATCCAGAGAGGAATGGCCTCTTGAAGGAAGGCAGGCCCTGGGATAGAAGCCCAGATTGTTAATCCCTCATAGACAGGACTCAGGAGAAGACCACCACCCTGATTCCCACACTAATCTTCTCCTCCCAGAGGGGAACTCAGCAGAGCCTGCATGCCTGCTGATAAGGAGGCGTTGGGTACCTTTCTCTCTCTACCCGGTCAGTTGTTTCCCTTCCCAGCAGAGTAGGAAGGAGCTGTGGTCTTGAAGCCATGCTTCAAAGAATCACTATTCAGAGCCAGAACTACCTTTGTTTTCTTCAGCTTGAAACCTGGGACCCAAAAAGGGGTTAGGGATCAAAAGTTTAGGAGCACGCCGGCTTCCTGCAGACGCCCTCTGGGGCCCACAGTGCTGCCACGTGGTGAGTGTTCCGCCAAGGCCTTTAACCATAGTCTGTAGTCCTCCAATTTGACAGACTCCCATGATGCAAGGGAAGCGCCATGATCTCCACTTAGAGATGAACGAGGAATTCCCTGTCGTGTGTGGTGTTGTCAGCTCTGGTTCTATCACGGTGCTCTTGGTTGGTCCTAATGAGTGGAAATAAGGTGTTTAAACTCCTAGGACAGATGCCAGTGGCTTTAAAAACTATACTTCTGGTCCCTTAATAATTTAAGAAAAGTGATTATCAGTGGATCCTGCCTTTTGTCACGCCTGAGCCATGTTGCTTCCAAGACTGCGCAGGCGTGGCACCGCTGCTCGCTCACGCGTGCCTCTTTCGCAGGTGGTGGAGCATGGCCTGTTTGTCAAGCACTGCAAGGTGGAGGTGTATTTACTTGAACTGAAGCTCTGTGAGAATAGTGATCCCACCAACGTGCTGAGTTGCCACTTCAGCAAGGCAGATACCATCGGTGAGTAGCTAGGCTGGGGTTCCAGATGTCCGGTTGAGAGAGTGCAAAGCGTTGTGGCTGATTGAAGGGAAGCTGGGATGCCCTCTTTAGACCTATTACCAGCCAGCCTTGGGTGTGATCACCAGTCCTGGCCTGGCAGCCTGCTCCCAAGGGCATTCTTAGGGCGAGCGAAGCCTGTGAGTCATGTTCTAGAGCACGCCGGGCGTGGCCGCTGCCCATCTGACACATGGCAGTAAAGTGATGAAATGCTGGTTCGGAGAGCTTAAAGTAACTTACTAAAAAATCTCAGTGAGAAAGTGGCAGGGCCAGTGTTTGAAACCAGGTCTGTCTTAACTCCAAAGATTGGTCTCCTCACTTTCCCCTGTTGCACTGTGCTATGAATGGGACCCACATTGTCAAAGGAGGAGAAGCGTAGGGAAGTTTCCGGGTCTATTAGTGCAAGAGGACGCCCATGGAAGATGTTTGGCCTGAGGTCACTGAGAGCTTTTGATCCAAAGCCTCCTGTGGCCGTCTGAAAAGGGACGGGGGCGAGCACTCTGTCAGCAGGGCTGCCTGTCGCCTTCCCTCTGGAGGAAGCCCTGACTGATGTTTCTGCCTGTCCCCAGCGACCATCGAGAAGAAGATGCGGAAGCTGTTCAACATCCCTGCAGAGCGTGAAACGCGGCTGTGGAACAAATACATGAGCAATACCTACGAGCAGCTGAGCAAGCTAGACAACACTGTCCAGGATGCTGGGCTATACCAGGGTCAGGTAGGAGGGCTCAGGTGATCCCCAGCAGGCAGCTCTGCCCAGGGTGTGCAGCCAGGTATTTTCTGGTGCTGAGCATGTCAGCAGTGAGGTGGTTCACACATCCCTCACATGGGTTTCCTTTTCACTCAGGTGCTAGTAATTGAGCCCCAAAATGAAGACGGCACATGGCCGAGGCAGACCCTGCAGGCAAAGTAAGTGAGCTTTTTCTCCTGGTGGCTGGGCAGACAGGTGGGAGAGAGACACTTTTCTAAGGCAGTTACTTACGCTAAGAAAAATATGTTCTTAATCAGATGGAAAAATTTATTCGATTCCTATCCAGAGCCTGTAACGTGGTAGGAGGCCCTGGCCTTGGGCGAGCCGCGCTGGGGCAGCCGTCTGTGGGAAAGCTGTTAGGGCATGTGGCCAAGGCGGGACCTCTTGCTGCTGAGAGTGAGAGAAGGAAAGGAGAGGGCTGGGACCTGGGGGTGCAGCTCTGCCACGTGGGGGCTTTGTTTTTGTCCAGGGGGCTCCAGGCACTTCTATTTCAGGAGATGGTCGTGTGTAGTGTGGAATTGTGCACATCCTGAGAAGGAACCAGAAAGAAGTGATGAATTAGTCTTATGGTGTGAGGTGGAGAAATAGTGTCTGTGTGCTGATAGTTATGGAGACAGGGCTGGTCTTTGCTGTTTTCTCTCAGTTGGGCCTTGGACAATGGCTCTTTCATGGGGCTGGGCTCGTAGCTCCTTTGAGAATCATGAAAGCTGCAAGCTCTCTTTCAAGAAACGTGGAAGAAGACACACCATTTTGCCATCGAGGGTTTTACAGGTACTGTGAAGCCTAGCCATGGACTCCAGTTTAAGAAACCCCATCCTAGCAAGATGAGAGAGTGGCTGTGGTAGACTTTATAATGCTCTCCTGTCCCCGGTGTCCACATCCTAATCCCCGGAACCGATGGATATGTTAGGTCGCGTGGCAAAAGGGACTTCGCAGGTGTGATTAAGGATCTTGAGCTGGGGAGATCTTCCTGGATTATTTGGGTGGGCCTCTTGTAATCACAAGGGTCCTTATACATGAAAGAGGGATGAGGCATTGTATTGAATGTTAACAGTAATGGAAAAACAGCAAATTAAAAAAAGGAAATAAGACGGAGAAGGAGATGGGGAGGTGGAAGCAGAGTCACGGTGGTGATATGTGAGAGAGACGCCATTGGCCGCGGGCCAGGGAATGTGGGCAGCTTCTAGAAGTCCCTAGAGCCTCCGCAAAGGAACATAGCTCTGCCCACACCTTCATTTTAGCTCAGCTGGAGTGATTTCAGACTCCTGACCTCCAGAACTGTCATAATAAATTTATGTTGTTCTATGCCACTAAGCTTTTGGAGACATGTGGCAGCAGCAATAGGAAACAAATACTCTAGCCCAGCCTGCTCTCTCCCCGGAACCTAAAGAAAATGTCAGAAAAACTGGGAGAGCCCCTGGAGAGATGGAAGGTGCTGGGTTCTAGGTCAGGGTGGCGTGGACCGTCTGGAGTGGGAGAGGCAGGCCGGCCTGGCCCGCGGACAGTGCTAGTCGTGCTGTCCTCTCCGCCCAGTGTTGCTTCTCCCCATCCCTCCCGCTCCTGGGCAGGGAGTGAGGGGGTGGCAGAGAGATCCCAGTGAGGGGAGGCAGCTCTTGGAAAAGCGGGGGCCTCATTGAGGACCCTGAGGGGTGGAGCCTCCCGGTGACGTGTGTCCAGTGGTAAATGGACCAGAGTAGAATTCCTGAGGTACATTCCCCTCTCCACTCCCCCAAGAGTGCCAGACACTGTTCTAGAAGCTGAGGATACAGCAATAAACAATACAAAGTCTCTGTTCTCAAGGAGCAAAAAATAGATAAGAAAAAACACATGTTCAGTGGTTTACAAGTGCTGAGGGGAAAAAGTCAGGGAAGGAAATGAGCAGGTGCTAGGCTTTGGGAAGGGGCGGAGTTCCCCTTCCCAGAGGGGCAGAGTGAGTAGGATGATGGTGGGGCCCCGCGGGAGTGCCCTGTGAACGTGGGCATGAGAGGGGAGGGAATCAGCGGGAGAGCGGTGCCTAATGAGGCTAACACTGAGGCAGAGGCGGCAGCAGCTGCAGCAGCTGGGAGGCAGAAGCAGGCCCAGTTGAAGGCCAGCAGCGGTTTGTTGTGACTGGAGCAAGGAGGGATGATGGGGGCCGGGGGGACGAGGCCCTAGAGGTGATGAGGTGGAGACCTTGTCCGTGTGAGACTCTGGATTGCAGCTTTGCCTCCGGGTGAGGTAGGGAGCTCGTTGGGGTGGGTGCAGGGAGCGGAGGAGGAATGTGATCTCACCTGGTCAGCGGCACTGCCGAAATGAGAAGCTGTCAAGTATAGTCGGAATAAAGGGAAGGTGACAAATTGATAGCCTGTGCTAGTTGTAGTAGAATTCATACCCCAGCCACATAAGAGGGTGGAATAAGCAAAATGAATATCATCAAGAAAGGGAGGAAGTAGATGCGTAAAACAGGAACAAGGAGACTTTCTTGGGAACAGAATTCAGGGGATGGGCCGACAGACTGGATATAGCTCAAGAGTGAACGAACAGCTGGATGCTCAGGTTCAAGAATCCTAGAATGCATCAAGAAGCGATAAAGGTGGAGTAGGAAAATGCAGTACCTCTACACACCCACCAGAGTGGCTAAATGAAGGAGACAGTATCTGTGGTTGAGGTGCGGAGCAGCCTGGGTTGATGGACGCTGCTGATGGGGCATGAAAATCGGCACAGTGATTTTAGCAGATTTGGCAATAAGTACTAAACAAAAGAGATATACATATTCTGCAACTCTGCGATCCCACTCCTAAGCATACAACAACAGAAATATATCCCATATTCACTTACAGATATGCTCAAAGGAGTACACGACAATGAACTGCTTGTCGTAGTCACAGAGTACAGCTAACCCAAATGTCCACCCCAATAGAGAGGGTAGCTAAGTCGTGCTCTCTGCACACAGTGGAATTCCATGCATCAAGTCTCATAAACAGTGTTGAATAACAGAAACCAGACACAAAACCTGGCATGCTATGTGATTCTCTTGATACAAAGCTTAAAAAGAACAGGCAAAACTAATCTATGAGGCTCAAGGTCGTGGTGACTGAAAGGCACGTGAGGACACCTTGGGGGTTGGTACCATCCTGTTTCTTTGTGTGGGTACTTAGATGTATTCACTCAGTGAAAATGCCTTGATTTTTGTACTCATGGTTTACATATTTCTTTGTGTAATACTTCAATTAAAAGTTTAGTAATAAAAAGAAGAGAGCTTTAAGAAAGCAACCAATATCCGTAACAATTTGGAAGTAAATTCTGGTTCATCGCAATGTGGAAGACCCAGAAGGAGACAGGAGTCAGATGAGAATATCCTGAACTACCTCTCGTGAGGGAAATGTAGATAGTGATACGTTTAAGTCATTGGTGGGGAAAATAAAAATACCGACAGATCCTAATAAGTTAATGGAGTAAGTACCAGGAATGTAAAACTAATGTTTATGTCTGAAATATACCATGTTGATTAGGAAAGGTGTGGCGGCAGTTAAGAAAGACCTGAAAATCAGTATGTTAAGCAGGACAGGTGCTTACATCTTTCTAAAAAGAACTTCTGAGGTGGGCAGTCCAGTGCTGGTCACTAGAGACCCAACTGCTCTGTCGCCTTGCCCTGCGGTGAGGGTTCAGGGTGACCGCTGGTACCGAAGCCAGTATGCCTGCATTGGAGTAGCGGGGAAAGGACACGCCTCTTCCTTTTAGAAATCACTGAGGAAACCTCCCTTTATGTCTCTTTGCCAATTATGAGACGTACCTGGCTTCAGAGGAGGCCAGGAAGTGCCTTTTAGCAGGGTGACTAGGTGTCTAGTTAAATCTTGGGGTTCATAAAGATGAGACAGGAAGAATAGCTATTGGGAGGGAAAAGAAAAAAAAAACAATACCTCTTCTCTACCAACACTTCTGGCCACCAGAGATGTGGGGTTCCCCCACACTGACCGATTGTGACACCAGCGGGGGTTCTACAACTGGCCTCAGTCCTGACACGATGTCACTGTGCTTGCGCGAGGTCTGTAGGGCCTGGTCAGCTCGCACCGTAGTCCCCTTCTGAAGGCTGCCAGCTCAGCGGTGGAAGAGGCCAGTGTTCCCGGAGCGGAGACGTGCGTGCACACAGGTGCGGGCTGCAGTGTCGTGTGGGGAGGTCATGGCTTCTGTGGTTGTAAAGGCAGTGGTAACGCCAGGGGCTGGCCGCTGGATGCCGGAGGTCGGTGTTCGAGGGCAAGCCCGTCCTCAGAGCGGCATGCAGCCTGGGGGGCGTGTAAGGAGCAAGCAGAGTGCAACGGCGTGGGCCGCTGGCGAGGGCTCTGGGCACGTGTGGAATGTAGGCGAGGCCGACCTGATGTGCCCAGTAGCGGGACACACCTCAGTAGAAGGGGGCTGGGCAACCAGAGTGTCTTTTAGGAACAGAGCAATATTTTTTGGAGCTGCAGCCTCTGTTTTTGAATTGTTTGTCAAGGGTGGAGTTAAAAAAAAAACCTTTGTATTATGTAAATTTTCAAGCATATAAAAATATCCTTTTTTTATGTTCTCATCATTGGATTTGTTTTAAAGATTTTATTTATTTTTAGAGAGGGGAAAGGAGGGAGAAATAGAGGGAGAGAAACATCAATGCGGGATTGTCTCTCGAGCACCCCCCACTGGGGACCTGGCCCACAACCCAGCCGGCGTCCCTTTGATTCACAGGCCAGCGCTCAGTCCACTGAGCCACACCAGCCAGGGCTCATCACTGGGTTTCTTTTTGACTGAATTTACTCTGAAAAGTACTGACAGTGTTTTCTACAACTTTTTAAACAAATGTCAGATTAAATTTTTCTTTGTTTTGTTTCATTTCAATCAGAAATGTTGTCAAAGAAATTGACAGGTCTTGGATGTGTGTAATGGCTTACAAGAATTTTACCCTTTTGCCCTGGCTGGTGTGGCCTGCGAACCAAAGCGTTGCCAGTTCAGTTCCCAGGCAGGGCACATGCCTGGATTGCAGGCCAGGTCCCCAGTGGGGGAGCACATGAGAGGCAACCACACATTGATGTTTCTCTCCCTCCCTTCCCCTCTCTAAAAATGAATAAATAAAAATCTTTTAAAAAAAGAATTTTGCCCTTTTAAGTTCAGTGGAATAGAATAAGTTACCAGGGAACAATTACTAAAAAGGGGGAGTGTAGGACCACACACCTTGAGGTTCTGTATGTCAGAATTTGAATTCCATTACCGTGTGGTACCTGTTTCCACATCTGAGATCACAGGCCCCCACATCAGACCAGCCTTGGGTAGTGACTTTCCTGCTGGCATAGGATCCTGAGGATATCTGCATCGGGTGTGCTTAGGTCACCTGTGTGGTGGCAGAGAGTGCCCTTGGCTCTGACAGGTCTCACTTAACGAGCTGCCTGAGTTCTTGGACTCCTTTGAGAGTCATTGGACTCTGGGAATGCCAGGTGGCGTTGATCAGCACGAGGGTAAGGCTCTGAAGCAGACGGTCATTGGGGTTAGAGAAGGGGCCTTTACCTGTGGGAGGGGGAGAGGTCGGGGTGCCCCCTTTCCTTCTCCCTCGCCGTGGCCTGGGAGCGGGGAGCAGCACTCAGTCCACGCTCCTGACCTCTGTCCACTGCTGGTGTGGGCACGGTCAGGGTCGCCCCTTTTCTCTACTGCCACATTTCGCGTTCTTCTCACAGGAACCCTGGTTGACATCAGACCCCATGAAGTTGGCATTGTGCTGTGACAGCATGTTCTCATCAGTTCCTGTGTTCTAAAAATAACCCCAGGTCTAGAAGGAAAATCACAGTTGTGCATATTTGAAATAGTGCAAAACAATGCACTTTCCTTCTTCATGTTCCTAGATGGATTTTAGTAGGAAATTGATAAAATTGATATCAGCTTAAGATTGGGGCAATTACTCCTTGAATAATTAATCTGAAAGTAGGAATAAATCTAAAATAAGATGCTGGTAAAATCTAAAGTAAAATCTAAAATAAGAAAGGAATAAATCTAAAATAAGATGCTGGTAAAATCTAAAGTAAAATCTAAGAAAGTAGGAATAAATCTAAAATAAGATACTGAAACATGAGTTTGAAACAGAGGCTCCTCATATTTGGTAAATTTGAGGAAATCAGGAAATTCCCATTGGAGAGCATATTCCCATTGAAATTCCCATTGAAAGCAAATTCCCGTTTTCCTGCTCTGCGGTACTGATAGCCAGCTGTTTAGCTTGAGACAAGTGTTTTTGGAGTAATTCATCTTTGTTGCCATCTCTCTGTGTCTTTCATTGTTAACCCTTAAAACTCAGGAAAGTTTATGATTTATAAGCCAATCCAGATGCACTGAAGATCAATATTACAGTTTATGCCACTGAAAGATTCAATATATGACCGGGAGGTTGAATGAGACAGGAAGACCACTTAATTTCTTGACTCTCACTTAAATAAAATTTACCTTGCAGGCAGCATGAAAAATAGGCTTTTTGCAATTTAAGTAACTGAATATGGAGGACATTTATTTCTTGAGACGAGACCTAAGGCATTAAATAGGGCTTGCTTTTGGCTTAAAAGTCAGTAGCATTGTTTCTGCTTCTCTCCCAGATCAAGCACTGTACCCAGCAGAAATTTTACTACCTCTCCAAAATCATCAGCGAGCCCCTATCCCTCAGTGTCTGCCTCTCCCATTGCAAACGGTGACAGCACCGACACCTCTGGGATGCACGGCACCGGTGTCAGCAGGGGGTAAGAGCAGGCCCTTTCACTTCGCTTCCCTGCCCTGTGAGTCCTTTCCCAAGCGGTACCTGGATAGCTCCTCCCGCCTTGCACTAAGCTGGTGGGATTAGGGCTCCCACGGGGACGCGCTGCATGTGGCTTCTCACTCCATTTCATGCCCACAGTGAAGTGTGCCTCCTTGTACTGGCAGAGGTTGCTTGTCCTCTTACCAGCTGGTGGCTTCCACGGCTTAAGCCACTGATGGGTGTGGGGGTCACCGGAAGGGATGGGCTGGCCTTCGGTAGTGGAGTTGTGAGGGGATGATTCCTTGTGGGGGAGCCCTGCCTCTTGCCTTCTGGGTGGCTGTGACCCTTTCTCAAGCATTTCAGGAGCACTGGCCACACAGCACAGACAGGGTGGAAGAGGACACTCGGGCACAGTCAAGACCGCGAGTGGCCTGGAGGTGGTGGCAGCTGTAGGCTCTTGATTTTGGTAACCTCAGTGTTCTTCCCTGAAGTCACCTGGCAGTTGGCCTTCTGGAGAAATACAGAATTAGCATTTGCTGCAGCCTGAAAGTGGAGAATTCAAATAGCATTTCTTCCCTTAAGGATGTGCCAACCACCTACTATCGTGTCAAATCGGGGGTGGGGGTGGCTGTGGGGGTGGCTGGAGGGCTGCAGGGAGGAAGAGAGGGAACTGATATCATGGAGCTATTACCAGACGAGAATTCTAGAGGCCCTGGCGTCACCCCAGAAGGCATCCTGAGGGCATGTGTGCAGCACTTGCTTTTATTGGTGATGTGGGTTGTGTTTTCCAGTGGATCTGGCTTCTCTGCTTCATATAATTGTCAGGAGCCTCCATCGTCTCACGTACAACCTGGGGTCTGTGGACTTGGAAACCTGGGGAACACTTGCTTCATGAACTCTGCTTTGCAGGTAAATAAGAGAACTGCCATCTCAAGAGCACTGTGTCTTCACAGTACTTGAGGTTTGGGTAGGACTGGCCTGCTAAGGGTCAACAGAGTACTTTCCAGAAGCCAAGGGCAAAGCCAGACCTTCCCTTTGGACAAGGCCAAAGTCTTTACTGCACATGGACACTCAGTGGTCAGCAAATAAGACATGGTTTTTGTCCGTAGAAGACTCACAATCTAATTTTGAGATTTCTTGTAATAAAAGGAAAAGGATAAAAAGAGTTGTTAAAAAATGAGGCAGCTCTTGGGGTTTGGAAATTAAATTTTTTTCCCATTGTGATGAAGTGGGAATAAGCCTAGTACTAAAGAAAAGAGACAAGATTTGGTTCTTCATGGAGGGGGTTTCTCAGCTCTTTGTACCCTCAATGTTCCTCGGCTACTGCATAAGGATAGTAATAATGAGGAGGTCATAGCTCTAGATGTAAATATTGGGGGGGGAGGTTAAATTCCATGATTTATGTCTCTATTTCATGATACTAGGAAAAGAACAATGAAACCCAAAGAAGGAGGAGGGAAACAGTAGAGATAAGAACAGAAATTAATTAAATACAAAATAGATTTACAGTATAGCTAAATTTGACTCATTGAAAAAAGAAACGAATGAAATTGATTAACTCCTAGGGAAACTGGTCGGAAGAGAGAAAACATAAATGACTAATACTAGGAATGAAAAAAGATTATCACTACAGACATTAAAAAGAGGATAATAGAACAATTTTACGTCATTAAGTTAGACAATTTAGATAAGTCTTAGAAAAGCTGCATTGAAAAGCACAGTTTATGAAACTTAGTATGAAATAGAAAATCTGCGTAGTGCTATGTTTGTTAAAGAACTTGGTTTGGTAACTAAAGCCTTACAACAAAGAAAACTCTCATTCTGGATGGCTGTATTGTTGAATGTACTCAAAGATTTCAGGCAGAAACGATTCCAATCATACAAATTCTTTCAGGGAGTTGAAAAAAGAGGGACAGCTTCCCAAATTTTACAAGACAACTATCAAAATCTGACAAGGATTTTTTAAAAAGGAAAACTTTAGATTATTGTACTTTGTAACTACATACATAAATAAACTTAGCAAGTCAACTTTAACGATATCTAAATAAAAGTGGTAACACAGGTGGGGTTAGTGCCAGTAGAGCTCAGTTGCTTTGACTCCTAAAAAATTTGTCAGTGTCATTTAACATGGTGATAGAATAAGGGAGCAAACCGTAGGATCAGCTCAGTAGATGTAGAAAAGCGTTTGATAAAATTCAATCTTAACATCCACCTTCATTTTTGAATTTGAAGAGGTAAAGTTAGTGTACACATCTACAATGATGTTATTTATTGTTTTTCTACTGCCTTTATCATCCTGATTTTTCCTCCCATAATGTTTTGGCTCTATATTTTTTTCTTATGAGACATTGGCATGTCCCAATCCCAACAAAAACATTATCTTAAAATTATTATCTTAAAAATGATCTCCCAGTGACTAGAAAATCACAGTGTGCCAAACACTTGGGGTGCACAGCTTTTCCCCTCAGGTAGCTCGTGTCAGAGACAGTTCTTCGTGAGGGTGAGCTGCTCCAAGGCCATGGCCCTGGGGGTAGCTGCAAGGTGGGCCGCCAGCCTGGCCTTCCGGGGGGCTGTGCCTCACTGTGTGAACCTTTCAGAGAATCTGCTGGGTACTTCCATTTGTTGGTGTTGACCCTGGTTGGCCCTTGGGAACTTGGTCTGTCTTGTATCTCTGTGTGCCCTCCAGGAGGGATGTAAGTGCCGATCATGTTCTCTTTCAGTGCTTGAGCAATACTGCACCCCTGACGGACTACTTTCTCAAAGATGAGTACGAGGCCGAAATCAACAGAGACAACCCTTTGGGGATGAAGGGGGAAATCGCAGAGGCCTACGCAGAACTCATTAAACAGATGTGGTCTGGAAGGGATGCTTATGTGGCACCTCGCATGTTCAAAGTAGGTTGATATATGTGCTTTTCCCCTTCGTTTTGGGGGTGGGGTAGTTTCATGTTGTAATGAGGCATTCCTTTACTTGCATTTTGAGATTAAGAGGGACCCTGAGACTAAAAACACCACGTGATCAGATTCTTTTCTGTTGGTCAGCCATTCAGCATACACTTATCTGAAGTGACCGCAGCCCCCGCCCCTGGGCTGAGGATAGTTGAGGAGTCATTTGTAAGCTGGTTGCTCAGAATGCTGTGTTCTGTGATACCAGCCTTTAAATGGCCAACAGCTTAAGCCAGACCATAAAAATTCAGTTTATTTCCAGTATCATCTGGAGGCTACAACCAGGCTCTCTGAGCCTGGAACCTACACCCCAAGTAGTTGAGTTGGGCCTTCTGAGTCAGGAATTGGGTTGACGTTGTTGGAAGGTGGTGTGAGGGCAGTGAAGGAAGATTGGGAAGAGATGGGCGAACTGCAGTGGGCACTTGGAGCCCCTTGGGCTTTCCATTGACCTAAGCGTGTCTTCCTGCAGAAGGGGAAGTGCCTTACCTCCGTAGTTTGAAATCTGAGAAATCCTATTTTGCCTGCACCACTCGGGGTCCAGGAGTCATTGAGAAGCACATGGAAGATAAAGATAGACATGTTTTTTATTCAAGGAAGAGAAAAATACAGCACCTTAGCTCAATGAGAAAATTAAAATCTTAGATGGTTTATTGACATTGAAAACTAATCCTTTTCATCCCTGTAGTCACATTAGTTCCTGGGAAATACATCTAAGTTACTATTCACATGCTAAGTCATAAAGAGACTAGATAGGGTAAGAACACTTGGGTTGAAGCTAATGCAAACAATGAACAGAAGGGCCTCAGGTTTATGGGGTAGCGTGGAGCTCCTCCAATGACAAGCATCTTCTCTGCACTGTCTGGGGTGGTGGCCACTGGCCACTTGACATGCAGTTAGGGTGGACAGGACCCGGATTTTTAGTTCTGTTTAATTTTACTTTTTAATTGTATTTAATTTTGCTTAATTTAAATGTGAATGACCTCGTGTTAGTGGTCCCACTGTTAGACAGCATGGGGCAGGGCAGTGGCGCTCCGACATGAGGTGCACCGGAGCCTCTGGAGGCCAACGCAGGCTGCTGGGCTCCTGCCAGAGTGGCTGATTCTGCAGGTCTGAAAGCCTGAGAATGTGCATTTCTCACAGGTTCCACGGTTGAGGCTGATACCACTGGCTGGGGAGCACACCCTGAGGATTGCTGGTGGAGATCAATGCAAGGCAGTTACTTAGCTAGGGCTAGGAGGGCTGGTACGTTCTAGGAGATTCCTTTGGCTGATGCAGATACCGTTTGCAAAGTTCTTACAGAGATTGACTGAACCAAAAAAGGAAGTTGGAGAGGCATTCGTGTCAGTACTTAAGTAGGAAGTGTGGCTGCTCAGGGTGATACCCTTTGCTCTTCTTTTAGGGTAGAGGCCAGGTTCCAGACTTGTCCCGCCTTTCTGGCCTGAGCCCTCTCTCTGGTGAGAACTGCTATCCCCTTTAGGCCCTTGAGGAATTACTAGGGCTGTGACAAGATGGAGTTCTGCTGTACCGTCCCAGCTGACTCTGCAAAGCTGTTTTTGATGACAGTTACCCATCTAGCCTCACCGGTTCTGCATATCTTCTTACACCTTCTGGTGTGGCTGCTTTTGTTGTAGACCCAAGTGGGACGGTTTGCCCCTCAGTTTTCTGGCTACCAGCAGCAGGACTCTCAGGAGCTGTTAGCCTTTCTCCTGGATGGACTGCACGAAGACCTGAACCGGGTGAAGAAGAAGCCCTACCTGGAGCTGAAGGACGCCAACGGGCGGCCCGACGCGGTACGTTGTGAAGGCTTCGGAGCAACAGGGTTCCAAAGAGGTTGCCTCCTAGTGAGAGTGGCAGGGACACTCTTGTTCTTTTGAATGCTGGCTGGTGGACCTCGGTTCTGGAAGAGAAATGAGTTCCAGGTCCGAAAGGCTCACTCGGGTGGCTCTGCCGCTCCCTCTCAGCTTCTTCACGTTGGAGTCTGTTTGGTATGATTTCATTGGTGATGCACAGACTGGGGCGCTCTGAAAACTGCAAAGTGCCTGTGGTGTGGGCGTTTGAGATTATTACTGCTCTCATTGAAATCCATCTGGACTATTTCTGGTTTTTTTTAAGATTTTATTTCTTTTTAGAGAGGGGAACATCAGTGTGCGAGAGATATATTGATTGGCTGCTTCTCTCATGCCCCCAACTGGGGACCTGGCCTGTAACCCAGACATGTGCCCTGACTGGGAGTCGAACTGGCGACCTTTAGCTTTGCTGGACAGTGCCCAGCTGATGGAGCCGCCCCAGTCAGGGCCCGTTTTAGATTTTGCTGTGAATGATTTTGGATGCAGTCGTAAAGGTCTGAGGGGTGTTGAAAGTGTCCTTTTTATCCCTTCTCTTCCAGGTGGTCGCAAAGGAAGCCTGGGAGAATCATCGGCTGAGGAATGATTCTGTGATTGTGGATACATTTCATGGTCTCTTCAAATCTACTTTGGTTTGCCCAGAATGTGCTAAGGTTTCTGTGACCTTTGACCCATTTTGCTATCTAACTCTTCCACTGCCCTTGAAGAAGGATAGAGTTATGGAGGTCTTCCTGGTTCCTGCTGACCCCCACCACAGGCCTACTCAGGTAAGAGACTTGGCATCCTCACGGTCCCTCTTCGTTTTAAGTGGTCTCCACAGTGGGGCTGCTTCGCTCTGGCATCAGAAGCTCTGTTAGCAGCCACTGAACCCTTTGGCATGTGCCCGTGGGCCGTGGCCTCCATCAGGCCTTTGTGTGATCCCATGTCATCAGGCCTCCTGCGACCATATCTAGGCCTCTCTGTCACTTTTTCCTCACACGCATTCATTTGACTAAAGCAGCCTGGCTCATCTGCCAAGTGGTCCTTGAACTTGAGTGTTGGGGGATCAGAAGCAGGGTACTGCTTGGGCAGGTCCACCGCTGAGCCAGCGAGGGGAGCTTGGCCGGCACAGAATGCCACAGGAGAGGCGTGACCAGCAGGTCCGCGTGTCTGACGGTCATTGCATGGCTGTGCCGCGCAGTTTCCTGGTATTAGTTTCCTCATCTCTAACAGAAGATGACATGGAGGACCACTTGGCAATTGTATAATTTTAACAGTTTTTTGAAGAACTAGTTAAGGATTAAGTAAAGCAATGTTTAGAAGGTAAAGGGCTGGCGCAGTGCCTCTGCTGCTGCCTGAATAGACAGGCAGGGGTTGGTGCAGAAGACCTGCCGTTCGCTCTGCCGGCCGCTTCTCGGACCCCTGACCTCACTATGCACCGTCTCTGGGAAGACCCCTGCCTCTGAGATGCTCGCTCTTCCCTGCCCCTCTCCGACTCTTGGTGGGACACGCGCCTCACCCTCCCCGCCTCTCCTTTGCAGTACCGCGTGACCGTGCCGCTGATGGGGGCCGTGTCTGACCTGTGCGAGGCTCTCTCCAGGCTGTCTGGCATTGCTGCGGAAAACGTAAGGCAGGGTGGTCAGTTTCACTCAGCCTGGTGGGGGCACTTCATAGTCCTTTAGAGTTTATTTTCAACCTTATAGCCACTCCGGGGGGTAGTTCTTATTGGCCAGCACTAGTGTGATTATATCTGGATGCCTCAGGACCCCCGGCCCTTGCTCACTGTGCACGCTGTAGCTGAGATCGCCCTTCCAGCCCCAGTCTGGGGAACAACGTGTTTTCTTTCTTTTTTTTAAGATTTTATTTATTTTTAGAGAGAGGGAATGGGAGGGAGAAAGACAGGGAGAGAAACATCCGTATGAGAGAGAAATAATCGGTTGCCTCTCACATGCCCCCAACTGGGGACCCGGCCCACAACCCAGGCATGTGCCCTGATTGGGGATTGAACCAGAGACCTTTCGGTTCACAGGCCGATGCTCAGTCCACTGAGCCACACCTGCCAGGGCTGGGGAGCACCATCTTCCCTCTGTTGGGGTCACAGTAGCCATGGTCAGAGGACCAGGAGTAAGTCTCTGCTCACAGCTCTGCTGCTCCTTCCTATAACCTCTTCTGTCATATGAGATGATAGAAGTCTTTCCTGCCCTAAATCCCGTAAGTCTGTGGAGTGACATTATGATATTCTTGATAGAAATCTTTGTTTAAAAACAACTGCTGCCCTGGCTGGTGTGGCTCAGTGGATTGAGCACCGGCCTGTGAACCAAAGGGTTGCTGGTTCGATTCCCAGTCAGGGCACATGTCTGGGTTGCAGGCCAGGTCCCTGGTAGGGGGCACGCAAAATGCAACCACACATTGATGTTTCTCTCCCTCTCTTCCTCCCTTCACCTCTCTAAAAATAAATAAAATCTTTAAAAAGCAAACAAAAAAAACAAACTACTGCTCATACTGGGCTTTCTGCTGAACCTAGCCCTGTTTGGAGGTGGGCAAAGTGAAGCCCTCCCCTCACATGAGGACCCATCTTCCCGAATCTCCCACTGCTCCTTTGTCCCAGCCCTGGTCAGTGTCCTTGGTCCTGCCCACTGTCCCTGTAGCCTTCCCGGTTTCAGGCAGTTGTCCTTGGGGTCTGGTCTGTCTGCTGTGTGCTGAGGATGGCTTGGAGACCCCTGGCCCGCCGAACACCCCAGGGGCTTCTCGATGACTCGCAGTCCCCGGCCAATACTCATCCCCGCCATTCCTGCTGCTCAAGGGCAGACCCCATCAGCACCTCGGCCAGGTGTTGCCAGCATGTCTTTTGCTGGTGGCAGCCGTGCTGCTCCCCCGTGGGCCTCAGCCCCTGAGCTCTGGGGCTGGTGGTCTCTCTGGAGGCACATTTTCTTTCATTTGTTCCTAGACTTGAAGTGCTCTTAATCCGTCCTGTAATCTTCCTGCTACTGTTGATTCTTACTTAGATGGTGGTCACAGATGTGTATAATCACCGGTTCCACAAAATCTTCCAAACGGATGAAGGGTTAAACCACATCACGCCTCGGGACGACATTTTCGTGTGAGTACTCAGCGGTCTCTGCTCCAGGGGCACAGGAAACATTCTAGAGATGTTGCCTTCTCGGTGTCTCCAGAGCAGGAGTTCTGGCAGTCGGAGGCCGTGTGGATTTGCCTTGATCCCTGGGTGCAAGAGGTGGGTGTTGGGGAATTGTGGGCAGCCATTTGTGCTAAGCACCTCCCGGCTCTTCAGAGCTAGACATTCCAGAAAACTCTCAGCATGAACACAGCCTTTGTCAACAGTTGCTACCTGTTAAAGAAGGCCTATTCAGTGGTCCTTCGAACTGCCTTTCTCAAGAAGAGTGAGCTGCGTGAGGGGCCAGGGGAAGACAGAAGGGATGTACAGGGAGGGTCTTGTCCTTTCTCCACGCCGCAGGCAGTGGCTGCTTAGACAGGTGCCGTTCAGAATGGCAGAGAGGGTTGATTTATAGGGTCTTTGTCAGCTCGAGCATTCTGTGAGTTCTGAGACTCAGTTTTCTTACCCCTGTTGGGATGGCACCCTCCAACCCCAGCTGGTCTCCTTGGCCCCACCCAAGTCCTCTTGCTTCAAGGCTGCTCCTTGTGACTTTGTGTCTGTCCCCCTCCCGGGGAACTGGGCGGAGTGTGAGACTGCCCGCACTCCCAGGCAGCCCCTTGCCCAGGGAGTTTGTGGGCCCCACCCAGGCCATGACTCCCTATTTCCTCTCACTCAGCAAATTGCCTCTTCTGAAGAAAGTTTTTAGGATTCTTTTTATTTTTATCCTCACCTGAGGACATTTTTTTCATTGCTTTTAGAGAGAGAGGGAGAGAAGGGAGAGAAACATTGATTGGTTGCCTCCCATACACACTCGGACAGGGGATAGTATGCACTCAGATTGGAGATCAGGGATCTAACCCACAACCTGGGTATGTGCCCTGACCAGGAATTGAACCCACAACCTTTTGGTTACGGATGATGCTCCAACCAACTGAGCCACACTGGCCAGGGATGGTTTTTGTTTTTGAGCGAGGAATGCACCACGCAAAAGAGGCCTCTTGTTCACCTTATATTTGTGCCCTGTAACTTCTCGGTCACTCTAAAAGGCATAGTTCTTGACCACACCCACGGTCCTAGCTCTGTTCTCACTTGCACAGGCTCCCCTCTCCCCCCATTTCCCCCACTTTATAAATGGAGGGCGGCAAGGCTCGTGCTGGGCTGCAGGGCTGGGGCCTTTCCATTTCTGACTCCAAGTGCTTAACACAGCCACCCTCTATTCTGAAACTAATGTTTGTACACATCTGAGCTGAGGAGAATTGGGCATCACCCTGCAGGGAGGCTGGCAAACTACCATCAAAGAAGGAAATTCCAGAGGGCTTGAGGGCCTACCAACAGGAAAGCAAATTGTTTTAAAGATGAATTGGTAATTGTCTTACACAAACACCGTAGTAGCATTTAGTACTTTTCGAGCATGTGGCGCACTGTGTTAGTAAGTTATTGGACTTACTAGTAAGGTGGGTAATTGTGTTGTCTACTGAGTAAACAGACTTGGGAGTTAGGGCACTTAGCCTGGTCACAGGAGCCAGAAACGGGCAGCCGTAGACCTGGAACCTGGACCAGTCTTACTCTAAGGCCTGGTTCTTGACCTTGATGGTAGACCACTGGGTCCTTACCCTAGAGCACACATTTTTGTGAGTTTTTTTAGAACTCCTCCTGTGTTTGCTATAGTCAAGACTGCCAGGCATCTGGGGAGGGATGTGCTTGTTTTTTTGTGTTTATAGTTTTCAAAAATTGAATCAGTAAGTTTGTGTCTCCCCCTATAGGAAGAGGGAAAGACTACAGTCGGTTGCCAGCAATTTTGGTAACATCTGTTCCAGGATAAAACATCTATAAATCTCCTCAGTCCCATGTATTCACTAAGTAAGACACATTTTTCAAAATCATTGATTTGTATTTAGCAGTTTCTTTGGTTATCTCTGATTTTTAAAAAATTAGATATGATTCTTTTACTTTGAACAAAGATGGCAAGCAATTCATTTTATAATTTGCTTCTTAATTTGAAATAAGAGTGGCTGGTATTCTAGGTGTACATTCTTGTATAATATTTCGTTTTATTAAAGGACAGGGCACTGAGAATGCCTTTTTAAGAGTAGAAGTCCTTGGTGACAAAGGATGAACTTGGTGGCCAGGCCCCCTGTGTGCCTTTGTGTCTGGAGCGATGGTCCAAATGATGCCATCTTCTGTGCTGAGTCCCAGTTGAAGGACCAGAGAGTTTGAGGCCATGGTTGGGGGAAGGAGGATCACACTAGCCCCGAGTCCCGGGTTGTGTAGGTTCACATTGTGCTGATAGTGACCCTCCTTGGGACCAGCTTCTAGAATCTTCCTGAAAATGGTTTCTCTACCTTTTGTGCTAAAGTATGCTCTGTCCCAATAACCATAGTCTTGGCCATCATGTATCTGCATCTCAGATCCCTGTTGCTCACAGGGACGTCCTCCTGAGTGTGTCCTCTTGTGTGATTGACACAGGTACGAGGTCTGCAGCACCTCCGTGGATGGCTCGGAATGTGTCACGCTGCCAATCTACTTCAGGGAGAGGAAGTCTCGGTCATCAAGCACTGCCTCCGGGGCAGTGCTATATGGGCAGCCACTGCTGGTCTCTGTTCCCAAGCAAGAGCTGACCCTTGAGTCTCTGTACCAGGCTGTTTGTGAGCGTATCAGGTTGGTGGCAGGGGTGGGATGTGCTTGTTATCTGAAATTGGCTCAGGCTCAGTGCTGGCCCCTGTGCAGTGCCAGGGCTGGTTCCACGTGCCCACTTCTGTTAGAAGCGCAGCTGTGCTGGCCCCTGGAAGGGCCCAGGCGCCTGCTGCTGGGATAGGGTACTTGGCACACCTTACGCACCATGATACTGGGCACCTGAGCCGCCTCCTGTCCCTGGAATCACACCTGTCGGTCCATTGCTTTAGGGAGTCTAGTGCTGTGATTGTATTTTGTATTTGAATAACATTTTTTTAGTATTTCACCATCATTCTGAAGCTGATAATTAATGTTACTGGGAAATATTTTTTAAAATGGCAGTGCCACATGACATCCATGGAAGACTTAAATCAGCCTTTCTTGGAGTCTTCAGTGACTTGGAAACTAACCCTCTTATCTCCTGTGTTCCTCTTAATTTCTTGAAGTGATGAGCCCTCATGTGACTTTAAAGCCCTTGTATTTACATGAATTGCTTTGTGAATAGCTGAATATACAAATTATGAACTGTTTCTAGGTGAGTAGTGGAGAAAAATGCATAAATGTTACAACTGACAATTTTTCCGTTCTTTTTTCAAGCCGTTATGTCAAACAGCCATTGCCCGATGAGCCCGGCAGCTCACCCTTGGAGCCCGGGGCCTGCGGGGGCTCCCGGGGCAGCTGCGAAAGTGAGTGCTCACCACGCTGTGGGGTAGCGACCGGCTGAATCCCAGAGGTGGTGTACGCGTAGGAGAGGGCGGCCCTGAGGCTGGTGGGGCTCTGCCAGGGGGCAGACCTGGGAGCCCCTCTGCTGGTGTCCGCTGTCCAGTGTTGGCACCTCGAGGAATCTTCGTAGACATGTCGGCTGGGTTTCACCTCAGGCAGGCTGAGCCTGGCAGGGTCATGAGGCACAGTCAGGATTTGATTCTTGTCTATTTGGGTTGCAAAGTGGGTCCTTCTCCAGCACTCCGTGACCCGACCTCTCTCCAACATGATCTGTATCCACGGAGCTGTGTTCTTGGTCCCTACCCATCCCAGTGGTGTGGCACCGCCCCTGAGGTAGATGGGTGCCAATCAGGAGACAGAGAGGTTCTCTTGGGCGTTTCTTTCTACCCTGGAGACTGCAGGCAGTAGCTGACTAGATAGCTCCTGCTGTGGGAGGGAGGAGAGCTACAGCGCCCAAAAGCTGTGAGGTGGGCTTGTCAGGAAACCCAGAGCCCTCACCGTCCCCCGTTGACAAGCGCCCACAAGCTCATCCCTGACTGAGGAGCTGTGTCTGACCTGCAGCGATGGTCCATATGACATCTGTGGCTGTCACCCATTTTGGGGGGCCTAAGTGACTGCCCTTTACTCCTATAATACTGAAAATGTCCACGTTAGTGCTGTAAATTCTCATTTGTAACTCCAAATGCCCAGATTTCTCTAAGACACACAGTCCAGGAAAGCGGGAAGTGACATTAAACGTAATGAGCACAGGCTCTGGCTACAACGGGTATTCCAAACTGTTGGTATTTTAGTTTGAACATTGATCATAGTCATATTCTTGCCCAGAATATTCTGTCCTCCCCGCAGTGGGATGAACGGGAGTGTATTTTGTGTACAGGGCCCACAAGCAGAGGTGTCAAAAGTCACTTCATACCTCAGAACCTTTCCTTACCCATCAGTAAAATGGGATGATGACACCTACTTCCCAGAGTCAAGGTTACAATTTAACGAGATAATGTGCTTGAAATACCTGGCATGTCCTAGACAATTACACCGCCTAAGTATTTGCTGCTGTTAGGCTAAGTAATTAGCCTAGCTGCTTAGACTTTCCATCTGTCAGTCTCCTGCTGGGAAGAATTACTGCCTCCTTTTGAATCCTGTATGAATTGAACTGGCAACACTTTGCTTTGTGGGACACAGCCCAACCCACTGAGCTACACCAGTGAGGGTTCCCCTGTGACTTTTACATCACCTCTTGGAGTTGTCCTCTGTCTTTGTTGAAATGATTGATCTGATAGATTAAATTATCTCATAGCTTAACTTTCCCCTTCGACTATCCAGCAGCAAAAAGTCAGGTGATTCTTTTTATTGCAGCCACACATCCTAGTTCTCTGGAAGCTCCTGGGAAATATACTCATCAACTTGTCTCTAAAATGCCTATTAAAACTCTTGAGCCCTGACTGGTGTGGCTCAGTGGATTGAGTGCTGGCCTGCAACCCAAAGAATCATTGGTTCAATTCCCAGTCAGGGCACATGCTTGGGTTGCAGGCCATGTCTCCGGTGGGGGGCGCATGAGAGGCAACCACAAGGTGATGTTTCTCTCTCTCTCTTTCTCCCTCCTTTCCACTCTCTCTAAAAATAAATGAATAAAGTCTTTTAAAAAAAGCAAAAACAACAACCAAAAAACAAAACTCTTGAGACTCAGCAATCTAAAGTGAAAAAAAGAACCGTGGCTGCTATGGCTCAGTGGATTGAGTGCTAGCCTGAGAACCAAAAGGTTGCTGGTTCAATTCCAAGTCAGGGAACATGCCTGGGTTGTGGGCTGGGTCCCCAGTAGGGGGCGTGCACGAGGCAACTGATTGATGTATTTCTCACACATCAGTGTTTCTCTCCCTGTCTTTCTCCCTCCCCATCTCTCTAAAGAGGACCTTGTCTGCTCTGTGTGCCCTTGGGACGCAGCATGGTGCCTGTACCTGAGAGACATTCAGTAAATGCTAGTAGATGGGACAGGACAGCTGGCATGTTTCTTGTGGAGGAATTAAAGACTTTCACTTAACATTTGTGTTTATTATAATGTTTAAATTTTTTATTGATTTTAAAATAGATCTTTTTTTTTTTTTTTTAGAGGGGAAGGGAGAGAGAAAGAGGGAGAGAAACATCCATGTGTAGTTGCCTCTTGTGCACCCCCTACTGGGGACCTGACCTGCAACCCAGGCATGTGCCTTGACTGAGAATTGAACTGGCAACCCTTTGGTTTGCAGGCCAGCACTCAATCCACTGAGCCATACCAGCCAGGGAGGGTTTTTATGTTTGTTCCTGGTTTGTGTGTTTGGTTTGGTTTTTTTTGGTTTGTTGGTTGGTTGGTTGGTTGGTGAAAAAGAAGCATTGGTTTGCCGTTTCATTTATTTATGCATTCATTGTACGTGCCCTGATCTGAGACAGAATACGCAACCTTGGTGTATTGGGACAACACTCTTAAACTGAGCTAAGCAGCCAGGGCTGTGTTTATTATAATATTTAAGTTGACTTTTATTTATTTTTCTGAAGATTTTATTTATTTTTAGAGAAAGGAGAAGGGAAGGGAGAGAGAAACATCAATGTGTGGTTGCTTCTCGTGTGTGTGCGCCCTACCCCCCGGCCCCCCAGGACCTGGCCCACAACCCAGACATGTGCCCTGACCAGGAATTGAACTGGTAACCTTTTGGTCCACAGGCCAGCACTCAATCCACTGAGCCACACCAGCCAGGGCTAGAAGTTGACTTTTAAACTTCATTACTTATTAAACTGTCGTCTTGAGTGTTAAGTATGTGTTTAGTTTTTGTCCTTTTCTCTCTGTGGGCCTAATGATAAAGCCGGGAGAGTGGGGCTCTATAAGGTGAAGCCCAGTAAACCACCAAGTAGCGAGGGGCCCACACGCAGGAGTGGCAGGACTGCTGAGTCACTCTGTACCTCTGGGTGACTCGTTGAACCTCTTTGGGCCTCTGCTTCCTCAGCTCGGAATAGCAGTGCCCACTCGGCCTGGGGGGACGCGCCCTCAGGTGCCTTGTAAATGCAAAGGGGTGGGTGTAGTTCCAAATACACATGAAAAAATCTGGAAGGAAACACCACAGTTAGGTGTTAAATAAAATTTTTAACATTGATATAGTGGCAGATTTATACATGTGGTTTTTCATTTGTGTCCCAGGAGAAGATGAAGAAGAAATGGAGCACCTAGAGGAAGGCAAAGAGCAGCTTTCGGAAGCCGAAGGCAGCTGGGAGGATGAGCTGGGAAGCGACCATGGGGAGACCACCCAGAAGACCAAGGGCCAGCCCGGCCCGAAACGGCTTTTTACCTTCAGCCTTGTGAACTCCTATGGAACAGCTGACATAAATTCACTCACAACAGATGGAAAACTACTTAAACTCAACTGTAAATACTTTCTCTGACCTTTCATACTGGGCTTGATGGGGACCGAGGATCTGTTTGAAAATCCTTGCTCTCAATACGTACTGCTTTGGGCTTTCATGATCTCCGTGTAGCTCCAAGAGCAGACATGGCCTTACCCTTGGCTTGAAGTTCCCTGAAGACTGTTTCAACCCTAGCTGGTAGCTCAGTTGGTTAGAGCATCATCATGGTACACTAAGGTTGTGGGTTCGATACCTGTTTAGGACACATACAGGAATCAACCAGTGAATGCATAAATAAGTGGAACAACAAATTGATGTTTTTTCAACACCCCCCCCCAAACAATCAGTAAGATTAAATTAAAAATTAGAAAGGAATGACCCTGTTGGTTGGCTCAGTGGATTGAGCACTGGCCTGTAGACCAAAGGGTTGCCGGTTTGATTTCCAGTCAACCCATGCCTGGGTGGCGGGCCAGGTCCCCAGTAGGAGCTCATGAGAGGCAACTACATGTTGAAATTTCTCTCCCTCTTTCTCCCCTCTCCTCTGTCTAAAAGTAAGTAAAATCTTTTTTAAAAATTAGGAAAAAAGACAACTTTCAGAGACACTGTGCATGTATGCACACTGCGTGTACACACTCCTCCTTGTTAGTCCCTTCTCTTTGGTCCTCGATGACTTCAGGGAGAATGAGCCGCCCTCCACTGCCACCACCCTTCATAGCCTTTGCCCCAGGTTGGCCCTCCTGGGTGGCCTCATTTTCCCAAACTTGGTTCACCTATGAGAATGCTGCATTTTTCTTTCGTTCCTTAAGGATGCTCATGAAATGTGACCCACCTAGACGATGGTTATGGGTTTTGTAGGCTTTCTCTTCTCTGGAGCTTGTAATGGGGCCTGCCCTCCAGGCGGAAAGTGGCATCCACACGGACGTGCATCGTGTGTGCCAGGCACGTGGCGGTGAAGACACCTGCAGCAGGCAGGAGGGGAGTTGCAAAGCATCTGTGTCCTCCGGCTTCCTTCACTGGAGAATTAGTTTGATGTCCTTTAGCCAGCTAACCAGCTTTCTTTTCTTTTTCCTTTGTTAAACCTGTAACATTTTTAAAAAAGATTTATTTCTATAGAGGGGAAGGGATGGAGAAAGGGGGAGAGAAACATCAATGTGTGGTTGCTTCTCGAGAGCCCCTCACTGGGGACCCAACCCACAACCCAGGCATGTGCCCCAACCAGGAGTTGAACCGGAAACCCTTCAGTTCTCAGGCTGGCACTCAGTCCATTGAGCCATACCAGCCAAGGCACCTCTAATTAATTTTTTAAAAAACAATTTTATTGAGATATTTTTGATCTCTCTATCTCTATCTGCTTCCCTTATCTGTGCAGCTTCGTCCTCTTTAGTACAATGCTCTGCAATTTCTAGCTATTTTCTGGAGCTCTATCTTTGACTCTTCAACTCAGCTCTTCCTCTCCCTCCCACTCTCCCATGCTGTGGCTGGGAAATGTCCCCAGGCAGTCAGCTGGGGCTCTGTGGCCTTGCCTTGTTTTTTTTCCTCACTCAGGGATCTTGCTCATGCTCTGCCTAATATCCAGTGTCTGAAAACAGTTGTTTCATCTATTTTGTCAGATTTTCTCATGGTTTAAGGCAGGAAAGTAAATCTGGTCACTCTTACTCCGTATTTTCTTTTTAAAATCCTCACCCAAGGATATGTTTTTATTGGTTTAGAGAGGGAGAGAGAAACATGATGAGAGAGACAAACATCAATTGGTTGCCTCTCATATGCACCCCTGATCGGGGATCGAACCTACAACCTAGGTATGTGCCCTGACCAGGAATTGAACCTGCAACCTTTTGGTGTATAGGATGATGCTCCAACCCACTGAGCCACCCAGCCAGGGCCTCCACTCTTACTCCATCTTGACATATGCCCTTTCAGAATTCTATATAGTTAGCACCCTTGGAGCTTGTCTATTACATTGAGGAAATCTTTGCCAACGGATTTGAGGGCCCAGGCGTTCGGAGTAGGCTGGCTAAAGGCAGAGCGTTGCTCTTGGCAGTGGCTGGTGATGTGTGAGCTGGTGTCAGTGGCACAGCCTGAGTGTGGCCCGTCTCACTCCTGTCAACTGAAGAGCCTCTCCTGTTGTCCATTCAGTAATGAGTGACACTCCTCCTCCGCAGCTCGATCCACACTGGCCATGGATTGGGACTCTGAGACCCGGAGCCTCTATTATGATGAGCAAGAATCTGAGGTAGGTCGCTTGGGTCCTCGGCCAGCGAGAATGCGGGTTTCTGCGCTGGATATGCACGAGGGTCCCTGCCAGTCCCCCCACAATCTCCCAAGTTACAGTTCAGACCAAAAGTGACAAGCACTTAAAGATTTTGTCATTCTGTGTTCAGAGACTCCAGAAAACACATTGCATTCCAGACATGAGAGCTCGCAAGTTTGCAGCTCAGCCCAATGGCCCCTGTTTCCGCAGCAGAATACAGCCTTTTTTCCCTCACAGGCCTTTGAGAAGCACGTGAGTGTGTTGCAGCCGCAGAAGAAGAAGAAGACCACCATGGCCCTGAGAGACTGCATCGAGCTCTTCACCACTATGGAGACGCTTGGGGAGTATGACCCCTGGTAGGCGCCCCCTCTCCGGGCATCGGGGCTGTTGCACCCTGGCACTCTGGCACCTGCTGGGGCCAGCGGTGTACATTAAACCCTTTTGTTCTTGGACTTGTTATTCACATTGCCAACCCTACAACACAGGTCTTTCCTTGTGTGTCATGTTTTCTAGACTCAGAAAGCCATCACCCGGTTTGGGAAGGCGACAGAGACCGATGCTGAGCGCGGGCGGGGCTGGGGGGCTGACGCTCCGCCTCCAGGCCGCAGTGCCCAGGCGGTGTGGCTTCCCACTTCCCCTCTAAGTGGAGGTCTTTTTCCTCTTCAGGTACTGTCCCAACTGTAAGAAGCATCAGCAGGCCACAAAGAAGTTCGACCTGTGGTCCTTGCCGAAGATCCTGGTGGTCCATCTCAAGCGATTCTCCTACAGCCGGTACTGGAGGGATAAGCTCGACACAGTAGTGGAGTTCCCCATCAGGTGGGTGCCTGGGCTGCAGAATTGTGTTTTGTTCTTGTTTTTTTAACTTACTGAGTAACACTGGTTAACATAGTTATACAGGTTTCCACCCTGGCCAGGTAGCTCGGATGGTTCGAGTGTTGTCCTGATAGGCCAAGATTAGAGGTCTGATCCCTGTTCTGGGTATATACAAGAATCAGCCAAGGAAAGCATGAATAAGTGGAACAACAAATCCATGTTTCTCCCTCTCTCTCCTCCCCCCTTACCCTTCCTCCTCTCTGTCTCTTCCTTTCTAAAACCAGTAATTAAAAACATAAAATTTTACAAAATTATACAGGTTTCAGGTGCACAGTTCCACAACACACCATCTGTACACTGTGTTGTGTGTTCTCCACCCCAAGGAGAGTCTCTGTCCATCACATTTTGGGCTGCATTGTTATTGGGAAGATTAAAAAACAGGAGGAAGTGTGGGCACCAATTGGCAGAGGGTTTGGCACCAAACTGGGCTGCAGTAGGGTGTGTGTGGCTGCGTGCTGGGAAGGTTAGACCTGGGCTCATGTCACCTCCCCCCTGTCCCACCTGTGGGGACAGCTCTCTGATGGAAGCGTTCCCAGGCTCAGGGTGGTGCTGATCCCTTCTGCCACCACTGCTGCCCTTCTTGAGTCCCACCTGCCACCTCCTTGAACCGGTTTGGCCATCTGTCATCCGTCCCAGGGAGCCTGGGCTCAACAGGACAGCAGAGGCACCGTGCTGCTTCCTATTAGCAGGGGACAGGCAACCAGAAGGGAGTTTGCTGGGCAAATTGGCCTCTTGGGGGTGGAGTGCACCCAGCACCCCTCCACCATCTCTGGATAAGTAAGTCTACAGCATAGGAAACAAAATGCAGTTTCTAAAATGCTCAGGCCGGGGGGCAGGGCGTTTCGTAGGCACATGTATTTATCCACGTATAGATGTGTCAGTGGAAGAACCTAGGTGGTAGGTATGTAGATATTTGTTATAAAATTCTTCTAATTTTCCTGTATGTTTGAAATTTCAAAATAAAATGCAGGAATAAAAGTTTTCAGGGGCCTGTTCTGGTTTAGCTTAAATTTTTATGAAACCGATTATAATTTTGACAGTAACAAGCATTTCTACATAGTTACTGGACCTTCCTGTCTATGCCCAGAGCCCTTGCTCACCATTTTGTCTGGGCTGGGGGTCGCCTGTTACCCATTCGCTCCCCCTGCAGCTGGTGTTTGAGTGCCTCCCTCTCTGCTAGCCTACTGCATAGCCGGGGTTGCTGGGTTACTCGGACTTTCCCTAAGTTTAATGTATTTAAGGGCTGTTTTTGTGTTTTGTGCTCAGAGGTCTGAACATGTCCGAGTTTGTCTGTGACCCTTCAGCAAGGCCTTATGTGTATGACCTCATTGCCGTGTCCAATCATTATGGAGCCATGGGGGTTGGTCACTGTAAGTACTGGCATCTGTTCCCTTCTGAGGCCTTGAAATGCCCTTGGCCAGCTGTCTCCCTCCAGCCGTTCCCTGCTGCCAGCCGTGGCCCCAGGCACTTGACTTGCGCAGCTCCATGGGCCTCGGGCCTTTTCCATGCTGTTGCCCTTTCACTTGTGCAGTTTTTGTTGTTGTTGTTTTCATATTCTTCCATCTAACAATCCCACCTCTGGGAATCTATCCCAAGGAAATGACACTGGGAAAAGCTTTATACACAAAGATATCCGTGTATTTATAACAATGAAAAATTAGTGACAGCGTGGTGATCAGGAGCTGGTACGATTGTCCATCTACTGATGGACGAGTTCACGGCCACTGCTGAATGCAGGTGATGCTGTGGGGAAATGCCAGTGCTACCTTGTGAAAACTGCACAAAATTGCATCATTAGTATCACAGCTGTGTTAAAATCAAAAGCAAAGTAACTGTGACCAGGGTGAGGGAGCCTAGGAGGAGAGATACCAAAATGTTCATTTTACTTTTTTCTCCTTGCTCTACTTTGTTTTCCAAAATCTCTATTGTGTGTGTGTAGGTTCACTTCTATAGTGAAAAGACCTGCAACATTTTCTTAACTGTTTACGGAAAGGGATTAGTGATGTTTATGTGAGGGCTTTCCTCTCTCCTCCTTTTCCGCATCTGCACTGTACCAACTGCCGCCACAGCCCGTGTCAGGACCCCAGGAGATGCTGCCAAGGGAGGTGTCAATCCGTTACACGCATGGTGGGTTGGGAATTGCCCTAACCCCCGTCGTCTTCCCTCCTGCGGAGCTTTGTGTACACCCCCTTGGCTATCACCTGCTCACATGGCTACATCTGGCTGGAAGGAGAGGCTATTTGAAAATTGGGGCTCTACTGGAGTGGCCATTAGGGATCTCTGCTCACATCCTGTCCTGCAGCACTTAATCTTCCACAGCTTTTTCCTCCCCAAATTAACTTAGATATCTGTTTGTGTTCACGGTGCAATGTAGTGATTTTTAACTGCTATTTTAGCATATAAATGCAGCAGTTGGGCAAGTTCCTCATCCATGAGATTAGACTGGTTGTATGACAACCCATGTGGGGCCCACAGTTGGCACTCCACAATGGAGTGCCACAATCCTGCTGTCACACCAAGGACAGACAGTGGGGACAGGCCCTCAGCACCTGCTGTGTCACCTTCTCCTTTGTTCTTCATCGTCACTTCAGCAGGAAGCACTATAGCGAGGAGCGCTCAGTCACAGCAGACTGCGGCCAGAAACCCATCTCTGTTGGATTCTATCATTTCTTTGAGCCTGGGTGCAGCAGGAGTTGGGCATTGCTGTAGGGATTGCTACTGTAAACACATCCTGCTTAGAAACAGTGTAAAGACAAGACAGGAAGTGCTGGCTGTGGGGAATGCCTGGGTCATCGTGAGGGGTGGTTACTCAGCCTCAGGCCCTTGAGTCACAGTTTCAGAGAAAGATAGATTGGTCCTGTCCGCATCCCAGCTCCACCAGCCCAGATGCCTGGTGCACCCCACCCTCGGTCTGCCCCACAGGCTGAGAGCAGTAAGAGGCTGCGGAAGCTGGGACAGTGGGCGAGTTTGACTTGGCAGTTCTTGCGAGAACGGTTGTTTTGCTTAAATCCTAAACTGTTAGCTCCTTTTATGGGTTCCCTGGCTCTGGGTTATTGCTTAAAACTATCCTGAAAATTGACATGGGATTTCTCTGGGTTTTTTTTTTATTTGTTTCCCAAAATTACAGTTTGAGGCGTTGGTCCCTGGCAGCTTCATTTTTACCCTTGTCAGCCTTTTTGAGAAGGAACGGATTTTAAAAAGGGATGAGTTATCTTTTGGTTGTTAAGACACAAGCTGAAATTATTTTTAATTTCAGGGTCTTTGTTTCGTTTCAATTTTTGTTTTCGGAGCTCTGTTGTTGTTTACTGCAAGCCTGTTATGCTGGCCAGATGAGTTCTCTGGTGGCTGCTAGAGCATTTCCTTTTGACTTGGCAGATACTGCGTACGCGAAGAACAAACTGAACGGGAAATGGTATTACTTCGATGATAGCAATGTGTCCCTGGCCTCTGAGGATCAGATAGTGGTGAGTAGGCCCTGGTGCTTTCCCCTCTTCTTTATGTATGGAAGTGGGGAGAGGCTCAGGCCGGTTGGCTAGTCAGTCCTCCCCATGTGATGGGGAGCTAGGTGTGGTAGGAGCCAGCTGGCTGCCATTCCTTCTGGGACCCTTCCTAAATGAGAAGCTTGACTCTCTGCAGGGCCCTGCCACAGGGCGCCTGCCTGTCCCCACTCCCTGGGCAGGGTGAACCGAGTAGCCTCAGGTGGAAGGGCCTTCATGGGTGCCTGTGTGGTTGCCTGTGTGTGCGGATGCATGGGGCCAGGTGGCAGGTCCCTGAGGGCATGATTTGAACAGCGAGAGAGAGAAACTGGGAAGAATGGGTGAGATACTCCAGCCAGTGAATGGACTTTTCCCCTCTTATGTTTCAGACAAAAGCAGCGTACGTGCTGTTTTACCAGCGTCGAGATGATGAGTTTTATAAGCCGCCTTTACTCACCAGTTTCCCTGGGTCCTCTGATGGAGGGATGAGACCAGGCAGCTCCCAGCAGGGCCTGGGGGACGAGGAGGCTTGCAGCATGGACACCAACTGAGGCCGCCTTGGCGACCTGCCACCCCCAGCACCAGTGTGGGCCCCAGGAGAACATCTTTGACCCTCTGAAGACTACTAGTGTTTGGTCAAACGACCAGATTCAGGAAATTCCCTTCTTTTATGAGCAGAAGAAAAAAAAAAAAAAAGACCCTGTTTATTCAGAAGAGTTATGTCAAGAGGCTGAATTATTTCTTTCTAAATAGGTGGTGAGACATTTCTGTAAAACCTGTGGAGCTGCAGAGTTGGGGTGGGCAGGGGTGCACACTGGCCACGGCCGAGGGCTCCGAAGAAGGGAAAGGTGCACACACATCAGTTGAGCTCAGTGCGGCTGGCGGGCCCGCTGCAGGCTGCACAGAGTTCCTGGATTTCTGGTGCTGGTTACTGGTCACCCCAGGAGCCTGCCCACAGTAAGCAGGACCTCAAGTAAACTTGGCGTCGGACCCTTTCTCCCTTGCTGCGATGGGTTATAATTCCCTAAAAATTAGCCACTGACCCCATTTCTAATGTCCAGCTTTCCCTAATGAAGTTATTTGTTATGGGGGTCTCCTGCCCCTTGGCCTGGAGTGGAACCTAACAGTTCTGTGCCCCCGCCCTCAGTCCTGGATGAATTGAGACAGCTGGATGCTGTAAGTTTTATTAGCTGTCACTTAAAATAGTACACAAAACTGCTGGGGACCATGGTCCAACCACTACACTGCTTTCTCCATGTTGGCTTGACAACTGGAACCTTCCTGGGGGTTTGTCAGGCTTGAAAAGAGCTCTGATTCTTGCTGAGAAGTGAAATCCCTGCCCCTCAGCCTGGGTTCTCTGGCCGGGCCCCACCCCCGCCACTTCGGAGGTCCGTCCTACACACTCCCCATCCCCGTCAGCGTGGGGAGGCCAGAACCCAAGTCCCTGCCGTCCCTGCCGCATCTCTCCCAAGTGGTGGTGGCAGGGTGGGCTTACAAGAACCCTGTTGGGGGCCTTTCTGTCTGACCTTTAACCTGAGCCGTGGCGGTTGGGGCTGGTCTCGGGCACGTGCGATCAGTCCCGCAGCGACCGTTGGTCCTGGTGGCAGCGTGGCCGCACGGCTGGGTGAGGACAGGCAGGGCGGACATCCTGCCCGAGGCACTGGGGTGCAGGGTAGGACGGCACTCAGGCCGAGGGTCTGCGGGGCGGGGCCGGGGGCTGGGGGCTGCTGCGGGGTCCCCCGGCCGGCCTGGGCGTGGATCAAGCCCGAGGACATCGTGACAGGTGTCCCATTCAGGGTGGTTTACAACCTCACTGAAACGCTGTCGTTCTCGTGTTGCTCTTCATTTCCATGTGTTACATAATGAAGACGTGGTCGTTTTTAGGGGAAATGTCAGAAAAACTGAGAAGATGCAGAAAGGAGCTGACTGCAGCTATTGACCGGGCCTTTGAGGGAGTCAGTCGCGCCCAGCAGCGCGCTGGGCGGCGGAAGCTGGAGCTGGACGCCGCGCCGCCGCGCTCCGTCCCCGCCGCGGGCCGCGGGCCGCGCTGCTGCCCAGGGCTGCCGCTGGCCGCCACCGGCGCCGCCGCTCCTCTGGCTCCGGCCCCCTGCGCTCCGGAGGCCGAGGGCCCGGCCTCCGCACCCAGCCTCGCCCCGGTGAACGCAAAGCCACAGGCCGTGTGTCCGCAGAGGAAACCCCTGAGCAGCAAGGAGAACGTACTGCTGCACTCCTCCATTTTGGCACCGGAAAGGCAGCTGTGGAGGGCGGCGGGGGACGGGGAGAGCTGGAGGAGAGACGGCCTCAGGTGACAGCCGCGGCGCGACGCGCCGGCGCCTTGGGGGCCGTGGCTGGGGACGGGCGGAAGGCGCCTGGGCGGCTCTTTCTTGCCCTTGGCAGCTCGAAGGCTGCATCTGAGAAGTTAGGGGCCTTTCTTCAGAATTTCAGCATCTGGCCCAGAAACGTGGGCGTGCGCGCGCGCGCGCGCGCATGTGTGTGAGAAACGTGTGCGTGCGTGCGTGTGTGCGTGCGTGTGTGTGTGTGTGTATGTGCGCGCGCGTGGAGCCCTGGCTGGCAAGCCAGTCCTGGAAAGCGCTGTGCAGCTCCTAAATGTAGTGAATGTTGAAGAGCCTGATTTTTCAAGTCACATTACTTTTTTATGCCACAGAAACAAAAATCTATTCGGGTTACCTTTGCCCACATTGGGGGCGGGGCGAATGGCCAACCTCATCCTTGCCTTGCGGGTCTCCCCTGCCGAGAGCTTTGCCGCCACCCCCGGGTGACCGTCTCCCCTGGAACTGTTCTTCTTCCCGTAGCTTGGAAACGCTTGGCCCGAGGCACGAAACTAAGGTTCTGCCCTCTTGGCTGCCATGTGGCAGAGAAGGAAGAAGCCATTTAACTAGTTTTCTACATTTTTTTTTCATTGAACTACAGATAATTATCCTGGTCTTCAGAGACATAATGCGTAGTCTGTGATGCATTGTCCTCTAATCATAACATAAATGACAATTTAAAGTTGCCAGTACATTTTTGTCTTAAAGTTTACCTAGCAGAGATCCCCTTCAATATTTTCTTGAAAGAGGATCTAATTCCCCACCTTCTTCTTTTCACCTGGGGGCTGCAGGAAAGATACAGAGAAAGATTTGAAGGTTGACTCAAATATGCCACTAAGCAACTCTAGCCAGGAGGTCACAAAAGATCTGCTGGATATCATCGGTGAGTACGGGGACAGGTCGGCCTGTCCTCTCCCTGGGAGGAGGGCCTTCAGCAGGCCCCCTGTTAGCAGGTGTCTCATAAACCAGCCGCTCTCCTGTTTCTCATCCGTGTCCTTGGCAGGTCTGGCTCACAGCAGGCTCTGCGTGTGGAGCCCTCGTGGAGCCCGGAACCTGGTGGAGTCGCTTCGGAAATGTCTAGTTACAGTGCATCCCTGGGGGCAGGGGACAGCGACCCCGGAACTTTGTAGTTGAGCTGAGATTTCAAGGAAATGGGACATAGGCAAGGGTAGGGGATAGCATTGCAGCCGTGGAGGGTAACACGAGATTAAAAGATATGTAAGGTGCCCAAAGCTCCACCGTAATTCCACCACCCAGGGACTGGGTGCTCTGAGTCTGGTCAGACATTTTTTCTACACACACATCTGTGAATTCTGTGGGTGAACTGCCTGTGCCCTATTTTCAACGCCTCCCACTACACAGTGGACGCAGCTCTGGTTAGGGGGTGCATAGCCCTGGGGGCTGCCTGAGCTGTTTGGCTCTGCACAGCCTCCAGGTTATGGGGGATGAAGGAGAGGCCCTGTGGTGGCTGGTACTTGCCCTAGACCACAAGGCAAGGCCCCTGCCTGCCCCCTCCTTTAGCGAGTGGACTGAGTCTCCTCTCGTAGCCCCAGGCAGTGAACTGAAGTCGTCACCACCTCTGCTCACCATCCTCCAAGGCCCTTGCCAGCATCAGGCAGCATTTTGATTACTCTGAAATGCCATTTTTTTTCACGCCAAGTCTTGTCCTGACTGTAGACCAGGGAGTTTCCTGAGAGCCAGGACAAGCATGTACAGCTCTGTATCTCCCACTCACACCTTCCTTTGGGGACTGGCGGTTCGCTGGGATCCATAAATGCTGGCGCCAGAAAGGAGGACGCTGGCTCCGGCAGCCTCGGGGCGGGCGGGCCCAGCTTTGCATGGCCCCAGGAGGGAGGCCGCCCATCTGTGGGTTTTTGCTTGTGCCTAATGCTTCTCTGGAAACCTCTCGCTGGAATAGTAATGCTGAATGTTCTTATTTTTAAGACAATACAAGCATCCGAACTATTGAAGAATTGGCTGGAAAACTAGAATTTGAAAACGAGTTGAACCGTGTGTGTGACCCCTGCAAAGATTCGCCCTTCACGGAGGAAGCCTGGGCACTGCTCATGGACGAGAGCCCGCAGAAGGTCTCGGAGGTGGAGCCCAGCAGCCTCCGGCCGGCTTTCGATGATCACAGCATTGTGGAGACAATCCTGGACTTGGAAGAGGACTACAATTTGATGGCCCCTTTTAAATACCACACTGAGTAAGGACAGCTGCCTTCAGAAGCTGACGTTAGGTGGCTGCAGAGGTAGCAAGTCACATTTTTCAAAGGGTTGGTAGAATCTGAATCACCACACCCTTCTTTTTTTAAATAATTATTTATTGATTTTGAGAGAGCAAAACATTGACTTACTATTCCACTCATTTATGCATTCATTGGTTGATTCTTATGTGTGCCCCGACCAGGGATCGAACCCGCAACCTTGGCATGTAGGGATGTCCTGCTAACCAACTGAGTTACCTGACCAGGACTACCACACCCTTCTTAACTTCCAGTTGTGTTCCTTTCTGAGCTGAAAGCCCAGTATTTTGTTTTGTTTTGTTTTGATCCTCTTGCTTTGAAATGTTTCTTACTGGTCATTTTTTTCACTTAATATCTGTTTTTTCGGTTGAGGTTCACTATACCCAGCACTCAAGGCAGGTGTGGGCCATGGGCCTCTGCCGCATCTCGTACTGTGCTTCCCAGTGAAGCCCCTGAAAACATACCGCGGCCACCAACGGGTGGGCTTTGTGAACTAGCCCGCCCCAGGGCGGCTCAGCTGGCACAGAGGACTGGGGCCCTAGAAGGCCCCAGGCTCCAGGCCCCCTGCGACCCTTGTGCGCTTCCTCCCCTTGCACACTTCACATGCGGGGCTGCCTGTTCCCTGCCTAGGCCCCATGCCCTCCTCACCTCCAGGCCAGCCTTCCCTCGGTGCCCCCATCCCTGCCCCTGCCTGGCTCAAAGACCTCTTGGTCGTGTCAAAGGGGCTGGGAGCACCTCTGGTCCCCTCCTGACAGGACATTCTCATGAGACCTCCTCACCACACACCCCACATTTGACACCTGGACCCCCCCCCCCCCGCCCCCGAGCGGGACGAGGAGGGAAAGGTGCACACGGGTCCTGTGCATCTACCATTATTCCTCCCGAACCAGGCCCGGGGACCCAGAAGGTACCCGTGGAGCCCAGGGGCAATGAGTCAGGCAGGGAGTGAAGGAGGGGCCAGGCCCTGCTCTCCTGAAGTCAGCGTAGCCCCAAACGCTTAGCAGGGCTGGCTCCAGACCCCGCCCTGGAAAGAAAGGACATTATCAGAAATTATTTGGACAAATCTCTCAAAACCATGACGTTCCTTCAGGAAACCTAACAGGCTGTTGGGTAAGGTGCGGTGCCTCTCAGAAACAGGCTCAGGCGAGTGCCTCCCGGGCTCACGATGGGCAAAGCAAAGAGCTGAGAAGGAAGGCCCAGTGGCCAGGCACCCCCAACCCCACCAGGACATTTTTTAGGCTTGTAACTTCACAAAGCGCAGGCTGCAGAGCCAGCGACACCCGCCTCATTACAGGCCTGGCGATTCCTCTGGGCTCAAAGGTAGAGACTGCAAACCCACTTGATGCTGGCACCTGCCTGCACCCTGGGAACCAGCCCCGGCCACTGTGGGGGATGGGCTTTCCCTGGGGCACAGCCACCCGCCGCAGAGGGTGGGACAAGGACTCAGTGCCCGCAGGGTGGCCCCCTCGATAAGCAGAGCCTGCAGAGTTGGAGTCCAGCTTCTCCTGAGCAGCAGAGATGAGCAAGTGGGAAGCGCTGCTCACAGTGCCCTCGGCCGCCTGCTCCGAGGAGAGGAGGCTGTCCTGTCTGGATGGAGAAGTCGGGCGGCTGGCAATGCAAAGCACCAGGTCTCACAACAGCCCATTGCAAATAAAGTGTGTTGCTGTGGAAACCCTCCACAGGGAGGGTGGAGCTTAGTCCCCTCCCACACCCTCACCCCATCGCCACCCCTAGACTTAGAGACTTGCTCCCATGGAATAGAGAAAACAGGAGCTTTACATGGGGAAGCCTAAGTGCCAAAGGCGAACACCACTGTGGTGTCCTATGGGTGTCACCCGCCCCTGACAGGGTGTGACGAGGAGGGCGCTCTGCTCTGCCTCTGTGGTATTATTACCAAAAACTCACAACCACAGTCCAATTGTGAGATGAATGTCAGAGCGACCCAGGTTGGAGGATGTTGTGCAGGACACCTGGCCAGCACTCAGCACTGTCAAGGTCGTGAAAAGCAAGGAAAGCCTCAAACTGTCCCAGACCAGAGACAGGAGGCACAATGACTAAGAGCAATGGATTCCATCCTGGAACAGAAGGAGGACATGAATGGAAAAACTGGTGAAATCTAAAAATTAGAGTTTAGTTACTGTGGATGTATGTTAGTTTCCTAGTTTCGACAGATCTGCCACAGTTACATAAGATGACATTAGGGAAGCTGGGTGAAGGGCGTGTACAAATGCACTACTGTTGCAACTTTCCTGCAAATCTAAAGTCATCCCCAAATTTAAAATGTATTTTTTTTAAACGCCATTGATCCCACGTTTGTGAAAATATGTGAGCACACATGCAGGAAATTGTCATGGAGGAAACAAGAGGGATTTAGTTTCCTTTTCCTGTATTTTCTAATTTATCTGCAATGGCCATGTATCACTTCTGTCCAAAGAAAAAATGATAAAGCTGTTCTTTTAAAACCCTCCTCTCTGCCCACCAGCCACGGGCCTCCCTCACCAGGCACGTGCCCAGAGCTGGCCTTCGCCAGGTCCAGCGGCTGGGGCAGAGGCCAGGGCCAGCCCTGGAGGCTCAGCAGGACCTGCAGGGAGCCCCGCCCAGGAGGTCCTGCTGGACTGCGCTCCAGGTCTCGCAACTCAGTTCATGTTCCCCGAAGGGCTCGGCATTGGGGGTGGCTGCTGGGAAGGGCATCTAATTCTAATCCCAGAAGACTGGAAAGAGGGGTTTTTTCCTGCCAAGATGGAGACGGTTGCCCTTGGAAACAAGAGTGGACAGGGACGGGGTGGGGCAGGACAGACAGGTATACCTCTGTTTGCCTGAAAATTCAGGTTAACCATGGGGGCACTTCAACCTGGAATCCCTGTACAAGGAGCTTTTCCTCTCTGCAGAAGCACAGCTGATCCATAAAGCAGGTGAGCCCTGCGCCTCCAGCACGCCGGCCCCTGGTAGGTAAGGGTGGATATTTCCCTGGTGACATCGACTTCCCTCTCTGCATCCCGGGCTCCCTGATGTGCCCTAAGGAGACCTTCCTGCCTTTGTCACTTGCATTGGTGCGGTGGGCAGGCGCGGGCCCCCCTGCACAGAGTGGGGGTGGGTCTCCAGGGATTCAACTGGAGGGGGAACAGGAAACTAGAACATTTATTTATTTTTATATCCTTACCTGAGGACATGCTTCTTGATTTTAGAGAGAGGTAGGGAGGGAGAAAGAGAGGGAGAGAAACGTTGATGTGAGAGAGAAACATCAATCGGTTGCCCCTCACATGTGCCCCTACCAGGACCCAAACCCGCAACCCAGGCATGTACCCTGACCAGGAATCGAACTGACGACCTTACTGTTCACAGGACAACGCCCAACCAACTGAGCCACACTGACCAGGGCTAAAACATTTATTTTACTAAATCCTCCTCAGGTTTGCAGGTAGCTGGGACCAAAGGCTGCTTGGGAGGACATCAATAGTCATAACTGAGGAACTGAAAGGGTTTCACGTCATCCGGCTCTTCCCCCGCAATCCATCTCGGCAAGCCAGACAATCACTGAGTTGTTTCTGTGGAAACACCAAACTGTGACTTGGATTAGCATAGTCAAAATAGAAACGTGGCAGCTTCAAGAATAAATAAGAGCCTTGGAACCTGCTAGTCACAAACTGCAAATTCAAACCACAGCACAAGGCGTGTGAGAAGCTGGGCCCATCTGGCCCGATATGGAGAGGTTTCCAGTCCCCTGGAGCCTCCCGCCCTGTTGATGCCAGAGCCACTAGACACCAGCTGAGTGTGCAGACTGGTAGACTTTGTAACAGCTTAAAGCAGGAGCTGCTCTGTAGAAGCTTCTAGGAGAGGTTGGGGCATGGAGAGGACGGCTGTAGGGACAGCTGAGGAAGAAGGGACAGGAAAAAGGAGAGAGATGAGTGAATGGCCAAATGAAGGTCCAGCGAGGGGCAGAGAGCCACATCTGAGGCCGACGGCAGAGTGAGGGTTCTCTGGAAGGACAATTCAAGGGTGGCTGTGGGCTGGAAACAGGGGCCCTGCCCTCGGCAGGTCCTGATTGCCTGTTTCCTCATGGGTCTAGGCCAGAGTGTGCATTCTTGCCAGGTGGGCTCTGAGGGCACTTTGGTGGAGCCCTGTGTGACAGACTGGGCTTGGAGGCCTGCCTTCCTGTCGCTGGGCCTCAGGGCTCCTCTCCCCCTGCTCCCTGCTCCCTCACTGAGGGAAGAGGGGAACCACCGCCTGGCCCACCGCTCTGGCTCCTTGGCGATCCACTTCCCATCTCAGAGACGTATCCAAGGGGATCGGGAGACCAGGAGAAAGGTGACAGGCAACCTGGGGGCCTGTGCCCCTCACCTTTGCACCCAGGAATGGGCCAACAGGGCAGCAGCCCCATCCCGCCACTGGAGGAGTTCCAAGTTGCTGATGATCAGAGAAGCTGATGAAAAGGCTTGGCAAAGAGGCCAATTCAAGCCAATCTCCCTCCCCCTGAACGGCCAGGCCAGGGGCTCGCCTGGTACCAAAGTGGAACGAGAGACATTTACTATGGCAGCGAAGGCCAGCGGAGGCGGGCAGACGAGGGAGGCCCCCGTGCCTGACTGCAGATCAAGGCTGTCGTCAGCAGGCAACCTGGGGCACCACTCCGCAATTTGCTTTCTCCCTGGAGTCAGTAATGTGCACTCCCTGGAGTGTGTAGGAGCACATTAATATTTTAGGTTCCAGCTAAATATAGAGTGCACAGTGTTTTACTCAGGAAGTCTACTTGACAATAATGGATCTCAGCCCCGGTGGGGAGGACACTCTGTGGTAGGCCAGCTGGAAAATGCCTGATTTGATGAAGAGTTTTGGCCTAAGGCCTGGTGTGAGGAAATTTTCAAAACTGCTCAATCTTTGTAGGAAGCAACTATCTTTTTTAAGGGCAGAAAGGCTGTTGTTTCCTGGGCACTTGGAAGGAAGAGGAGTTGCTGGGGGTGCTAGGGAGACTGACTTCCAGGATTGGGCCGCAAGCTGCTGTCTGAGTGGTGAGCAAGCAATCCCAGCCCTTGGTATCTAGTGTCTACGAGTGTCTACTAGTGACACCCGACTGGATGCTGAGGGTACAGGGGGCAGCCACTGATCTGGCATTTATATTCCACTCCCCATTCCTTTCAGATGGAACAGTATGAGACAAAATGGGAAGGGAATGGGCAGTAAGCAGGATGAGCTTCAGGCGAGGGGAGGTCAGAAAAAGGCCTCCCTGTAGGTGGCCTTTTGATACTTGAATGTTAAGACAATTAGGTACTGTCGTTGGCTTCATTTTCATCCTCAGACTGTAGCTGGCGTGGCTCTGGGCTCAGGCCCCTGGACCTGCCACACCTGGCTGTATTGCCAAACCTCTATCAGAGCCAAAACATCGAATGCTCCAGGGACGTGTCTGGGCTGTGTCAGGTTCGCTGAATCTGCCAGGAGCACAGTGGTTAAAAAAAAAAGAAAATCCATAGGAACAAAATAAGAAACAGACTATTCTTTCTTGATGATTGCCCGGCAGTATAATTTTAATTAACCCAAACTTGTTAAACAATAATTTACTGCTCAGTCTACAAAGACGCCCAGCTCATGAAACACTGAGTCACTCTGATCTTTGATTACGGGCCACAAAGTGAAATACTTCTGGAGGAATACAAGATTTCATAACTCACTGCAGAATCAAAGGACAGAGTGTCCTGCTTCGACATTAAAAGTTGGACAGACCCTTCAATGAGAAGGCCACAGTCATAAATACTAATGGAGTTCTCTCAACAGGGCCTCAACTTTAAATTAAAATAACTGAACTTTCAACTGAGAGTAATAAAAGATTTCCAGATATAGACCTCTCTGGTCTGCAGGCCTCATGCTAACCACTCGACAGCCACCTAGAGTCAGTTCAGGAAGAGCTGGAAGGAACCCACTGTGTAGCCGATCCCCCTCCTCCCAAGCCTTCCTAGCACAAGCAGAGAAAACCAGCAGGGAAGGCAGAGGCGGCTGGCAGAGGGCCGGGTGAACAGATGTCCAGTGAGGCCCACAGGGAGAGGAGAGGCCAGGGAAACCTGGGGAAGAGCCCAAGTCTGCACTCCCTTGGCCTCGGGAGGGCTGCTGCCATTGCCTGGCCAGTTACAGGCCACAGGAGACCCTCGGACTGGAAACGAGAGTATGGGCAGCTTAGGCTGGTGCCTAGTGTCCCTGCAAGAGGTGGAGCAGGCAAATCAAACTCTCTGGCCTTTGTGGGATACACACCCCTGAAAATAAAAAAAATATAATCGTCCACCCAAAGGTCCCAATGTCATTTACTGTATTGGTTTGAAAATGGGCAATTTCTGGAAGCCATCTATCCCATGAGGATTCTTTACTGTCATACAATAAAGGAAAAGAAAAAGAAAAATCAGTTTGAGAAGGGTATTGTTTATTCAAAATCATCTTGAGAGAAGCGTGGGGAATAAAAATCTGGAGTGCATCTTACTGCTTGTTTTACCGATGAGAGATCAGTTCAGTAACTTAATTAAAAAAAAAGCACATGCTTTTAAAATTTTACCTTTATTGTTTTGCTTTTTGCTACAAAGAAATACATACATATTGAAAAAAAATCAAAACCTTCAGCAAGATATAAAGGGAAAGCCAAAGTCTCATGCAAGCCCACTGCTCTCCAGAACTACAACAGGGCACACAGGGCACGCAGGACACACAGCTGCCCTCATTTACGTTAACTGAGTGGTTGAAAACAAGAGAGGGGGTGGGAACAGTCTGGAAGAAAAATGGAATCATGTGGCTTGTGAACAGTAATGTTCTGGGCATTTGTTTGGTGCATGTCACCTGTCACTGGCAGCTTTAACACTATCTGTTCACAAGAAGACTGACTTAGCGTGTCTTGGTGGTATGTCCACAGACCAAAAATGCAAATACTCAGGCAGCAAAACTAGATAAAAAGAAAAAAAAAGTCACGAGGCCTGGAAAGATATTGGTCTTGTGTAGGGAATATTTTGGAGACAAAAATTGTGTTTGGGAGTCTGGCTCCTACAGTGCCAGCTCTGAGGGAACGACCAGCATCCCCTGTGGGGGGCCAGCGTGCCCCTCGTCAGCACAGTGCCCCAGGCCCAGGCTGCCGCCCCAGCTCTCATCACCACCGTCTTCATTTCAGTAAAGAAGGACGCACTTGACCCTTGTGCCCTGTCAAGATATCCAGAATGCCAGACTGCCCCTTCCCTAGCAGGACTTTGGACCCTGAGAGTCCCATGCAGGCTTGGGCGCTTTCTGCTGTTAGCAGCCCAGATGTTCTATAATTTGTCTACCCAGTTGAGACCAATAAACCAGCTGAAGTCACTGTGAGCTGGTCAGAAGCCATCGTCGCTGCTATCAAAACCCAGGTCATAGAGCACACTCTTCCCTGGCTCCTTGCACAGAGGAGATGCGGGACTTTCAAGGTGGAGGTCGCTGAACCAGCTTATTTGGTGGTCCCCCTTGGAGCTGTTAGAAAGCTGGCTGTTGTCTTGGGGAGAGTGCCCACTGAGCTGCCGGGGGGTCCCTTGGGGTTCCCCAGCTGTCCTTCTGGGTGTGAGTGCTCCTTCCAGAACAGGGCAGACTGGCTTTGTGGGGCTCCTGCGGCCACACAGATGCAGGGGCTGAGCAAGGGGTTCCTCCAGGGGCTGCTTCCAGGGGGAACTTTGTGAGCCAGAAACCGGCGGCTGGGGACCTTTGGAATTGAAAGCACAGGTTTTGCCTCGGGGATGCTCTTGCTTCCTGGCTGGGGGCCTGCCTCCGTGGGCTTTCCTGGGCTGCGGCTGCTGCTGCTGGCCTTTCCTCCTGCGTTGTACCGTTCCGCCTTTCTGTTTGGTCACCAACCTCTGCTCACGAGGGTCACGTGAAAATATGTCTTTGGTTTGATGTTTTTGGCGGACATTCTCAATGCTGGTTACAAAGTTGTTTAAGTCCAAGGAGATAAGCTGCGAGCCTCCTAGGGAAACCAGGTTCCTGATGCCAGGATCTCGGTCCTCCGAGATTGTTTTAGTAATAAGCTGATTATTGCAGTTAGTCTGCACGGCCTTGTCCCTGACTCGCCTGTTTCTCTTGCCACTTCCAACAACCAGTGGCGCAGCCTGTTCTTGGAGAGCAGCCCTCTTTGCTCCTTCACTCCAGACACCAGACTCCCCCTGAGGCCGCTGTGAGCCCCTCCTAAGATTCCTGGCAGCAGGGAGCACCTGGGGCTGCTCCACAGCTGGTTCCTCAGAGGGAAATTTGTCCTGCCTGGTGAAACTGAGGCTCTGGACCAGCGGTGGTGAGGTCTGGGAAGTGCTGTCTGTCACATGCCCAGGGCCCCGAGGCACCGAGATCAAACTCTTCAGCTCTGCTAGGACACTGGGCACATTCAGCTGGCCTAGCTGCTCACAGAGCTGCTGGAAGTCCTTACTCTGCTGGACAACTACAACTTCAAGGTGCTTCAGGTTAGACTTCATTTCTATGAACTCTGCTTGTTTCTAGGGAAAGGCAGTAAGAAAGAAGAGAGTTACAAACAGTGCAACACAGAAAGCACAGTAAAATGTGCAAACAAACCGAAGGATGTGGGACGAGAATGGCTACCCTCTGGAGCACAGCCCCAAGGGCACGAGTGGGGCTGGAGAACCTTAGGGAAGGAAGCTGGACTCTGGCATGTTACCAAAGGGCCTGTGTTGTCTTGGCCTCTGTTCTTGACTGAAAATTTGCAGCATTAAAGGTGTCTTTCTGGGCCTTAGTGACAAAGCCAAAAATGCACTTGAGGAAAGGGGTTGGGGTCTATACTTACAGTGTCAAATCTCTTCTGCATCTCAAGGATAGCCTGCTCCATGTTGCCTTTGTCCTGCACCGTTTCCAACACCAGAGCACTCTGGGCCTGCGCAGTCTCTTGCACTAAATACAGAACGATGACAATTCACCTCATGAAGATTATGTCCAGGCCACAGTGGCAGAGAGGGAGAAGCGAACCTGGCATGGCCACCAGAGCCTGCTTGGCTAGCGCCCAGGACTCTATCCACCCAGATGGGCCTTGGTAAGGAGAGGAAGCCAGAGCAGGAGGCTCCCTCCCTCCCTGAGGGCATCCTAGCCAGGGCAAGCTCGAACCTCAGCCCCTGCTGGGGACCCTGAAACCTGTGGCCCAGACGACAGTGCCCCACCTCCTTCTTGGCCTGCTTTCCCGGCCCTGTCATCAGAGAGATCTTCTTAGAAAGCAGATGCGATCATGTCCCTCTGAAATCTTCACTGACACTTTCAATGGCACCCCACTGGCTGTGGGATGAAGTCTCAAACTTTAAATTGGCTCATTTCTCCCTGCCAACCCTGCCCCCAGTCTCCCCGCATCTCTGGGCAAGGCTTCCTAAGCAGTCTCTCCCCACGCTGGCCTTGTGCCCGCTCTTCCCTTAGCCTGGAGCGCTCCTGCTTCTCCTCGTCGCTCTACCCCTCCCTTCACCCACCACCCCAGTCCAGCTGTCCTTCCTTCCAGTTCCTGTTCTTCTCTCTACTCTCACCTGCTTGGAAAAATACTGTCTCCTGTGTGGCTTGGTCGCTCCTTCTCTCTGCTGGGTGCACTGTGTGTGTGCTCTACCATCACTTCTCGCCCTCTACTTATTTATCTTCCATTTACACGTGGGCTCTAATAGGCTTGGTAAACTGAGTGCTTGCCACTCAGGACTGATATTGGGTTTCCTGTTTTACATATGGAAATTTAACCCACACACTTACTTAATAACTCATTGTTGCAATTAATTATTGCCATCCTCTTGATAAATTGCCAGTCATGTGAAGATGCTCATACATTTATTGAGAAAAAAATTTTTTAAAAGGATTTTCAGAATGATGATGAAAAGCAGTCCAAAAACTAGAATCTAAAGAATGATGGGCCTGATCTGGAACCACAAGACTGAGCTCCAAATGACAATAAACAAGTAAACAACATGCACATGAATAAATGAACATTGTAATAAATGCTTTGATAAGGATTATAATAACAATAAGAGGTTGGGGGGGCACCTAGTTTAGATAAATAAGGTTATCAGAGATGAAGACGTTTAGGATGAAACCAGAGGGATAAAAAGGAGCTGGCCCTGCAAAGATTAGGGAGGGTTATTCAAGTGGAGGAAACAGCAAGTGCCAAAGCACTGAGGCAAAAGGAAGAGCCTGTTATGATTGGGAATAGACAAGCCAGTGTGGTCTTGCAAAAAGTCATGTTTTGTGTACTTTACCACAATCAAAACATAAGAAATTTTTAGAAAGTAAATTTTTCTCCTGTTGCTCCATACAAGTTAAATTTCAAGGGTCAACCAGTTAGAAAAAAGGATGTTTACTTATATCTCAAGCACTGGATTCCTGTCCCTAAACTCAATTAATCAAATATTTTTCCAGACATCCATGTAGATATTTGTAGTAAAAAGCAAACATAATTATTCTATCCTAGATGAGTTCCTAAATAGCAATGTTTCTTAGCAACAGTGAACATTACCAACCACAAAAACAGAGAATGAGGAAGCCAAGCAAAGTGTCCAATCCTAGACCCAGTGCCCAAAAACATCTGCCTATGGCCCCGCACAGTCTTTCCTTGTCCCTTGGGAAACACATTTTCTTTACAGGAGCCTTTGTATGAAGCTCATTACTTCCAACATCTATCTTTTTTTAAATTTCTTTTAAGAAGTGTATTTCTGAAAATAACTCAAAACTGTAGCAGTATAATACAATGAAAAATGACCAGCTCTCTCCCATGCAGACCTTAGTTCCACTTCCTGGATTTAACATTATGAGCAGTTTCTAGAATTGCATCGTACATATGCATATCCACATACATAGGTCCTGTGTGTGTGTGTGTGTCCTCTAGAAGGGGACTCATTTCATTTCTGCTTTGGCTATAAATGTCAGATTTGTTAGGGTGTGTGTGTGTGTGTGTGAAAATGCCATTTTTAAATCCATTTCCATATTCTGGACAATGTCTCTGCATCCTTGTGAAGATGATTTGTAAAAATTTGTTTCTGTTGTAGTGATTTGATAAAGGCCCCATTGAGGTGAGGTCGATTCTGATGTTTTCCCGCGGACGGCCAGGGACTTTCCTCTGACTGTTTGGTTTTGCTCTCCCTGCTGTGCTAAGACCCTGAGCAAAGGCCTGGCTGCCCAGTGGATAAAAGGAGATTCCTTAGTCCCTGGTTTTTTTTAGGATACCTTTCCCAATTTTCACTGGCTAGTCACATTCTTCCACAAGATGTGTCCTAGAGCAAACTCTGTGCACAAGGGCCATTTTCATTGAACAATGAATAGATATTTCCACTCCAATGTGGTTCATATAGATGGGCCTCATTCTTCTTAACAATTATATGTGCCTTGCTTAAAAAAAGTCTTTCTCATTCTAAAACTATAAAAATGTTGCCCATGTTTTCTTATAGTTCTTTTTATGATTATATTAATACATCAATTCATATGGAATTAATTTTGATATAATAATTATCTATTTCCCAAAAGAGATATTTTTAAATTTTTGATAGTGCCCTCTCCTTTTTTATTTTCCTAATTACATTTTTCAATAGAACTGGTACCTACTAGGTGAAAGTACTGCTCTCTACTCATTACCTCACCTAAACACAAGATAAAGTAGGATGTGGATGGCCTTGGGAATTCATTTTATCACTCTGGTCCTTGGTGCCCTTAGTGGAAGAAGAAGAGGAGTCAGACCGAATGGCTTTGAATGAGCCTTCTGGTTGAGTAGGCAGACAGTACCTGGTGAAAGCTCTCATGGCCTCATTCTGTGATGGCACCAATCACACAGTAACAGAGACAGCATCTTCACACAGTGGTACGTTCCTCTCTTCTTACGAGCACAGTGAGTGCATCCTGAAAGCCTGCAGAATGCACCGACTGGGAAGTTCAGTGCCCTAGGCTCGCTGGACTAGGCCTGGCTGTATGATAGAAGATTTGTCTGGTTCCTCTCTCGGTGACTAACTTCCTGCTCGAGATCACTACCTCCCAAGAAAGGGAATGATTGAGGACTGGCTACTTGTGCCTATCTTCAAAAATGGCCTGGCTTTCTAATTAGTACGATGCCACTATGTTTGTTACTGCTTGTCCCATTACGCAGCTTCCTCTCCTGAATCCTACTCTTTGACAATTAAGGAGCAATAGGGGCGAAGGAACAGGCTCCCCTTAGGCCTACTATAAGCCAGACTCAGTCCCTGCCCTCTCTCTGCCTTGATCTTGCGCTGGGGCCTTGGGCACCTCCACTTCCTTTTCTGGACCTTAATGGTCACAGGTTTGCCGCCCTCCTCCTTTTTGTGCTTCATGGACTTTTAAACGTAGAAAGCAAAAGGAGTGCTATTCTTGGGCACTTAGAAATGAATTTTCCTATCATGTTATACAAAGGAAGCCTTTCTGATTTGCCTCTGCTCTCTCTCTTGCTTCTTCTTCTAAGGATATCAGCTCTAGGCTTCCAGAACCAGTTTCTAAACAGACGCACAGTTGCCCTGTGTGTGGGATACCCAGGTTGGACGCCAGCAGACAGCACAGTGCTTCTTTGTAGACATATGGGGATTAGTTTCTAAGCCACACAAAAGCATTAATTTTTGTAAATCATGAGCAATCCATCCCATGGCATTTGAATAAGCTGGCTTCAATTTGTTTAAAATAGAAAATAAACACACAGACAAATGCAAACAAGTACAGATGAAGCCACCATCTTGCTGTGTCGCTGTTGGTTCCAGAGAGGTATCTGCCTACAGAGAGCTGCGCAACAGCTCCCTTGTGTTCTGTAAGGACCAGGACCAGAGTATCAGCTAAACGTAGATGATTAACTGGCAGGGCAGAGGGCTTTACCAGCCACAAGCTGTAACTGAAGTTGAGAAAGATGCTGCAATTCACTGTAAAAAGCTCTCATTGAAACCAAGGCAGCAAGCAGAGCAATAGGTGACTGGAGCATTTCTAAGTCCTAAGGGAGCACTTTCGTTATTGCTAAGTCCTAAGGGAGCAATGTCTTTATAGACAGCACAGCCAGAAATCCACTGGGAATGCAAGGCTGCTGATTTACTTCAGGCAGTGAGACGAGAAACCTGGCAGAGCTGCCACTGGCGTCACTGGGCGGAGGATTAGCGCTTCCCAAAAGGCACCTAGAACAGGGCGTTCCCACGCGGAGTGGGTCTCACTACCCAGTGCCTTTTATTCCCCTGGCCCCACTACCCAGTTTGGTGTGTGTCACACCTCTTCAGCACTAACCTTCTGGGTGGGCCCAGCCTCACGTCTGAAATGAGTGCGGAACCTCACTACTGGCAGAAGAAACCTGGCTAGTGTCGGGCAGTTCACATTTACTGCTCGCCGATGCCCTCTGTTGATAACCTCAAATGCAGACACTCACATGTTTTGGCCACAGTCTCCAAAGAATCCAAAATAGATTGGCTTCTTGAACTGAGATGTTCCTCAGACTTTTCCACAGATGTCTGCAACTAAGAAACCCAAAATTAAGAAAAAATTCATAGACTGTTGTCTTATTTTACTAACTTGGAGAATAGTCATTTAATGATTTTTTAAAAAGTTTTTAATATATTGCTATTCTACATGAATGAAAGTCAATACAGTATAATTATTAAACACCCTAAAATGTAAAATGTTCTAAGTTTTTGAAATGTAGCTATACTTACTTTGTGAATACTTTCTCGGACATGGGAAATGAAGTTGTAGAGAGTCTCACTAAAATAGGAGAGAAAAAAGAAAATAAATCTTTGTGAAATATTGAAACAATATGTTAACAGAATTGATTCTGGGAACATGGCAGGCATCCACCTAGTGTAGCATCAAAGCAGCTGGAAAAAAGAGAACATAGACTTTTCTTTCTTTTTAAAATTCAGTCTATATGTATCTTAAATGAGGTTAAACCTTAGCAACTTAAGTGGTTACTACGATAGAACAGATAGACTTTTACAACTATGTGCCACATAACTACATTTTAGTCAACGATGGACAACATAGACAACTCTGGTCCCATAAGATTCTGATGGAGCTGAAAAATTCTTATCACCTGGTGACTCCTAACTCCAGGATGCATATTACTCTAATTGACTGTTACTTTAACTCATAAGAATGAGGCAGGAGAAAGACAATTCTGGGAATAAAATTAATTTCTAATAAAAGAAACTATCACAATTATTCCTCAAATAAATATCCCACTTGTGAAAAGATTCAGACATGGATTGTCATTTAAACATTTTACTGACTTTGTTTCTTTAATCTACATAATAAAAATGCAAATATCAATTTTCAGACTCCAACAGGACAACTCTTTACATGAAGTCTCTTGCATGTTCCACCAGACTGACTTTGGAAGGAGAATATAATAGAACCATTTGGAAATCTACAAACTGCATGTTTTTTAATGAAAGAGATTGGGATATTACCTGAAAATAATCAAAATATTAAAAATTTAAAAAGCTAATTAATTATGGATGTTAACAGAATGTTATTAAAGTATAAAAGCAGAGGATAAGGGTATCTAGAAGTTTAAAATGGCAGAAATTAAACAAGTAGAATAGTTGGAAATATGATAGAAATAGAACTAGGGATGGAAATATGGTAGAAATAGCTAAGGGAATATGATAGAAAAATAGAACAAAAGACAAAGAGATGAAAAATAATTTTTGAAAATTAGGGTCAATGCAGGAGATCCCACACATACCCAAAACTGGCGATACAGAAAGAAAAAAAGAGTGAAAATAGAGAGATTTTCAGAGATACCATATAAACTTCCAGAACTGAAAGACATAACTTTATAGGTCAAAAGGAACTACCCAAAAACCAGGAACTATTACATGCTACTTCAAAGCACATTACTGTAAAATTTCAAAACTCTGTGGATAATGAGAAGAATCAAGGATCAGAATGGCATCAACTTTTTTTTTTTTAAAGATTTCAATTTACTTATTTTTAGAGAGAAGGGAAGGGAGGGAAAGAGGGAGAGAAACATCAATGTGCGAGAGAAACATCGATAGGTTGCTTCTACCAGGGATCTGGTCCCCGACTCAGGCATGTGTCCCAACAGAGAATCAGACCAGCAACTTTTTGGTACACAGGATGATGCCCAACCCATTGAGCCACACCAGTCAGGACAGCATCAGACTTTTAAAAAGCAACATATAAAGCAATAAGACAATGGAGCGATGCTTTAGAAATGTGGAGGGAAAATAATTTCCCATCTAGATTCCTATATCCTGCCTAATTTGCCATCAAGTGTGAGAGAAAAATAAGGAATTTCAGATACACAAGTTCTCAAAAAATTGTTTTAGTGCCATGTGCTTATTGTCAGGAAGTCTCTGGAATATATGCTTCACCAAATCCAAGCAGTAAACCAAGAATGAAGAGGACATAGTATCCAAATATCAGAGAATTCAACTCAGGATGACAGCTACTCTGTGGACTAAGAAAGTACCAAGTTCAGATTGAAATTAGGAAGGATGCTTCTGAAAAGAAAAGAATTGATGTTGAAATAATTTCTGATGTGTTTAAATATATAACAAGAAGCTTTTGCATTTTGGCGGCAGAATTTGGGAAGAGACTTAAGATTCCTATATAGAAAACTAAGCAAAATGGAAAATGAGGCAATTTTGAATATTAGGAAAATGTAATCACAGTATATAGAATTTTTCTGGGCTCTCTATACTGGTAACAGAGTGATAAGGATATAAAGATTAAAAACCGATTTAACTTAAAATGTTCATATAGCTATATTGGGATGATGGAAGATGAGAATTTATGGTGTTTGGGGTAGGGAAGAGGCAAAGAAGTAAATTCTTATTCTAGGGTAGAAAGTCATTCTTTTAAGCCAAAAAAAAAAATATCAAGGAATGACAATTTAAGTCATCTAACATGCTGTAAGATATATGGAAGTAAGTACCAGCATAGCTAAAAGGGTTGCAAGTTAGTTGCAAAAAGAAAAAGGGAATCAGAAGTGACAAAGGACAGACCTGCTGTTTTGCACTATAATCCTAATGGTATTTTCTAAAAGTTTTGTACATGTAATAACTTGATTAAAAAATACATAAGACTGAAAAAGACAATCTTAAAGATGTCTAACAATGGTACATATTACTGCCCAGGAAAGCCTCTACTATATCATATCACCAGTTAGTAGTGATTCTTTATTCTCATAAACACACTCTCTTATTAGCATATTTAGGAACCAATATTCCCAACTTTAAACTATGTTATACAAAATAAATACCTTCTGCATATTATTTTATATTAGAATGTTTTACATATAACTGATAGCTCCCCTGTTAACTATTCATTACTCAGTTCTATCTTGTCTGAATTGAAATGTCAAATTCTGGTTTACCCAAAGCCCTTAAAACGTGCTTAATAAACAGAGTAAAAACATTAAAAGCTTGATAAATAAACATTTCATAAAAAGCTACCATTAATTTGGAAGCCATTTTTATTATTCTTTATCAAAATAAAATAAGATGCTTAAGAAATAGGGATTTCTCATCCACCCACATATTATGTACAAGATCATAGAAAGTTAACTATGACCTAATCTTTGCTCTAGAAAAAGTCAACTATGAATTTCTGTTCATTGGTATTAAAAGAAAAACACAAAAACTATTTTTAATAATAGAAGAGCCCTGACTGGTATAGCTCAGTGGATTGAGTGCTGGCTTGCAAACCAAAGGGTCACTGGTTCAATTCCCAGTCAGGTTGCCTGGGTTGCAACCCAGGTCCCCAGTAGGGGGCGTGTGAGAGGCAACCACACATTGATGTTTCTCTCCCTCTCTTTTTCCTTTGCCCTCTCTCTAAAAATAAGTAAATAAAATCTTAAAAAAAAAAAAAAAAAAAAGGAAGTTCTGTACTACCCTGTACTGGTGAATTATTATATTTTGAGAATCCATTCCCTTATTCAACAACTATTTACTGAGGTCTCTTTTGTGACAAGTCCTTAGCTTTGGTGATATAGAGGGAAAAAAATTCAAGTTCTTAGCCACAGCTTATGAGTACATTCTTGTTGGTATTTTTGAATGCTCTTTCAAAATATACTCACATTAATGGAGTGATCTTCTTTAAAAAAAGTTGTATCAAAATCAAAGCCTATTGAATCTGATATCCTGCTTATTGACATGTCCAATAATAACAATGTGTTTATGCAAATTATAGGGCACGCAGTGCTGACAGCAACACTGCACAAGGGCACAACTCTGCCAATTGCTGGTAGTCAGTCTCTGTTCTGAGTGATCAGTACTCAAGCTATATTTTTTTTTAAATCACTTTATCGAGGTACGATTGACACATGAAAAGCTGTGCATATTTAATGTATACAAGTTTGGAGATAAGTATACAGCCATGAAACCATCACTACAATCTATGCCATAAACATCTCCATCACCTCCAAATGTTTACTCATACTACGTTGTACAGTAGATCTTTAGGACTTATTCATTTTGTAGAAACTGAAACCTTGTACACTTTGACTAATACACATTTTTATTTATCTGAGATAAATACCTAGGAGTAGAATTGAAGAGAAATATAATAAACTATGTTTAATTTTATAAGAAACTCTCAAACTTTTCCAGAGTGGCTATATCATTTTACATTTCCATCAGCAAGAGTTCTAGTTGCTCTATATCCTTAGTCATCACTTGGGGTTACAGTTTTTGTTTGTTTTGTTTAATTTTAGCCATTCTAATAGATGTGCAGTAATATCTCATTGTGATTTTAATTTGTAGTTCCAAATGGCTAATTATGTTGAGCAACTTTTCATATACTTACTTGCCATCCATATGCTTTCTTTAATAAAATGTCTTGTTTCTTACTGTTGAGTTTTAAGAGTTCTTTATATATTTTGGATACAAGTCTTTTCTTGACAATGTTGCTTATAAGAATTTTTTTCCCAGTCTGTAGCTTATCTTTTCATTCTCAATGTCTGTCAGAGCAAACATTTTAAATTTTGTTTAAAAATAAACAAAAATCCCAGGCAAGTCAAAGTTAGAACTTTCATACTTGGGATTCAGGTTTGTTTCCCCAGTCCACTGGCTACTACCATGCTCTCTGTTCAGGGCTTTTAGTTAGGTTCAGTGGGAGAGACGTAGAGTACGCTTACTCCATTTTGTCCCAAACCACAATGCATTCCATTATCATTTTTAAAAATTCTTTTCCTGTTTAAATAAACTTATTTATGTTGCATACAAACAACAACTCTGGTGCAGTTGTATAATTTATCTATCATATGTATGTTCCCCTAACCAGAGAGAGAACTTCAAAGGACAGTTACCCTTGTTCTTTCCCTTGGGATCCCCAGTTTGTAGTATCGGGCCTAACCACAGCGCTTATTAAGTGATTGAATGATCAAATTTCACCATGGTGATCAACAATCATTGAAAGGACATGGGTATTTTTAAAATCTACTTGTGGTCCTTAGCTTATTTATTAGTTAGCAGACTAATCCGTTATTTCAGATACTACAGGTAAAAAACAATAATCTGGGTAATGTCCATCCATCGTTTGGTGTGTCCAGCATCCTCCGCTAACGGGAACTGCTTCCTTCTGTGTCCAAAAAGAGGTTCTGGTAAGGACTTCCAGTCATGCTCCTTTGCTCACCCCCATGACCTAAGCAAGCCAATCCCTTCACTGCGATTTTTCAAATTAGAAGGGAAGAGATTCTCTTCCTCTGTGCTAGTAGGAAGCTGGCCTCTAGTAGGAGAGTAAAGTAGAGATGGAGAGAGCAACACAGAAAAGAGATGGATCCTGATTCCAATTCATTCTCTGCTCTTCCCAGATTAGTTAAGAGAACTCCTTTTTGCCAAAGCTAGTTTGAGGTAGGTTTCTATTAGCTACCAAAAGAGGCATAACAAATGCAACCTAAATAATTAAGACTTCTTTTGAAATTTCTTCACCTCTTTCTGTAAGCTGTAATTTCAAAACACAATATGTAAATCCATTACTTAATGGTTTTTAGCATTTCTTATGTTTGAACTATGTACTATAGTTTATCACTTTCCCGATTTCAAATTTACAATGGTATGCTTTCTCTCTCTTATTTTAAAATTTCTCACTCCTTCTCACCACATTTCTGGCAAAGCATTTATTGACAGAAAGCAAGGAAGCTAACATTTTGGGTTTTACTTTTGCCAGAATTTATTAAAATTATGATTTTTCTGCTTATCATATAAGTCAATATCCTAAGCTCGAATTATTTTTTTTTTTCCTGCAAAAAGCTTAACTGTTTTCATTTGGTCCAATGCATGGGAGAGGTCTCCAGGGTTTAAAAGGATGCCTAGTGGTTTCAGGGATTGGCTCAGGCAGCAGGGAAATGCAGAGGGGCTCCTCAAAGGCCTCTGGGCTCCAAACACTCCTAGTTGTGCTTGAGGGTGAGCCTTTTGAAGAGATACTCGCCCAGCCCAGCCTGGGGCCAGCCAGCCTTCAGAGGTTAGTCAAGTAGTTGCCCATCTTCTTGATGAGTTTCACCTCCTCATCCAGGAAGTGGTTCTCCAGGAAATCACAGAGCTGAGGGTCTGTGTGGGCAGAACCCAAGGCCTGCAGATCCAAAAGGGCCTGGTTCAGGTTCTCCCTGACCATGGCGGCTTCCATGGTGTCCTGAGTTGTACCGCACTCATTGTGGGACGGCTCCTGCACATCCTGGAAGAGAAAGTAGCTACTACACTTGTTTTGCATCTTCCAGAAACACTGGGCTCCCTTGCGCTTCTCCTCGGCCAGCTCAGGGAAGTGGCCCATGCCCTCCAGAGCCACATCGTCGCAGTGGAAATAAAAGCCCAGAGAGAGGTAGGTATAGGAGGCCCTCAAATGCAGGTTGGCCAGACGGTTGACGGCAGCCTCCACCTTGGTGGAATAATGCTGATAAATTTGGGAGGTCATGACTTTTCAGCAATAAGGAGTTAAGGTAAAAAAAAAAAAAAGGAAAGTGTTGGCTGCTCTTAGAGGCTGAGGATGGCTGAGGTAGTTCTGAAGGTGGTGACTGGAAAAGAGGTTAGAGGATGGTTGGAGGCTGGAAGGAGGGTTGCCCTGGGTCTGTTCCATGCAAATACTGTTGAAACAAGAGACAGGTCCAGGGGACCACAGAAGGCTCTGTCTTTAATTCTTTTAAAAGGACAGAAATTCTCCAGAGTTCTCATTATTTGTTCTCTCTATATAAATACTATATATTTTTGCTATTTTGTAAATAATTCTTAACAGAAATTCATTTACTACAAAAACGAAAGAAATGAAACAGAAAAGAAGGAAGAAAAGGGAAGGAAGGTAGGAATGCAGGAAGGAAGGAAATATCAAGTGGAACTCATGTTTTAAGAAAATTTTTTTCGGTTCGGTTCAGTTCAGAAATATTGATCAAACAAAATCTAGTCCAAAGGCCCAGAGAACAACAAAAAAAATGAAGACCGATCTCTCTATCTGCAGCACTAAGAGGGTGAGGGCAGCCTGCCCGCCTACAGTACCCTACCATAGCCTTGGGGGCCTCTGAGAAACCACTAGGGTGCAAGAGCCTTGATTCCCAGGGGGAAGAAGTCTGTCAAAGACTGGGAAGTGCTTGTTTACCAACAGAACCAAATTCTTCAAATAGAGCACTTTGCTTTTCTAACTAAAGGAACATAGTTATACAGTAGCAGATACCTAATCTAGGAATTCTGGGCTCTTTCAATATTAAAGCACTAGTAGTGATGTGAAGCAATACATCTTTACCGTCACAGAAATAACAGTTTACTTCTCCGCTTGGGTGTTTTGATTTCTGTGATACCTAAAGAAGATGCCTTGATAATAACTTACTACCAAGAAATGAACAAGTTAATTTCCTCAGTGACTTCAACTTTTTAAAAGAATATTGCAGCTCTAATTTATCTTGCATTATTTGTTTTGAGAATCAACATATCAAATCAAAGTGTGTATAAAGTTAACTAACAAATCAAAAGGTGTATACAGTTTAAGGAATATCTGAAAATAACAGCAACATTTCAGCTTGAGAAAATCAGCTCCAAATATGATTAGGTCGTGTGCCGTACTCTTGATTCTAAAACAAATAATGTTATCTAATTTCCTAATTCTGATGATCTGAAAATAAAACAAATTAAAGGGCAGAATTTTGGGTAGAATAAATATAATACTATTTGAATATTGCATTTCTCTAAAACGTCTTTTAACTCTCTTTTTAGAGGGGCCCAAACTTTGGCAGCCATATTAAAATCTACCGCAAGTTACATTCACAAGAAAGCAAATAAAAAATAATTACTAGATGAGCTATAAAGACAAGAGTGCTATCATGCTGAAATCAGATTATTTCACTATTGGCATTCCATTTTATTTCCTTCATAAAAGAGGAGCTGTCTTGTCTACTTGAAAGGTTTGCATACCTGTCACATTTGTCTCTTGCTCGTTTCTTTTTCTCCTCAAACTCGTCCAACAGGCCTTTTGATTTTCCAACTGACAAAGGAAGAGGAAATAAGCCTCCATCTTTTGTATCTTCTCCAAATAGCTGGGGTTTTGTCTGGTACTTTCTGAAAATACTAGGTTCACCCTGTTATACATTAAAAAAAAATCATTATAGCATTTTACATATAAAAATACCCATAACATTCACTATTTTCTATACAATGCAGAGTCACATTTAAGTGCAAACCACAATACTAAATAACAACATAGCATGAAGTATTTCCTTTTTATTTCATATATGCAAGAAAATTATATTAAAATAAATCAACTGTTTTTATTACTATAGTTTCTGCCTTACTGGCCTAGAGATATATAAACTGTCAGCTAAAATGGCTTAAAATCAACTGTATAAATTTAAAGGCAACAACAGAGAATTATTTTTTTCCACCAACTATTTTATTTATGAAGCTTATCTGGAAAAAGTCCAGCCATTGTTAACATAATGAGAACAGCTTGCGTGACATTGATGTAACCTGGCAGCCAAGGAGAGTGGACTGGAATGTGCATGCATGAACAATGATGTTTTCCCTGTACTAGTCAGTGGGGGCAGTTGATGCCTGCCGAGTGAGCATGTGTACTGTGTGGCTGTCACATTCAAAATGACTCAGCGAATAGAGCAACGAATCTGCAACAAATTTTGCATTAAGTTTGAACGTTCCTCTGTGGAAACTATTCAGATGGTTCAGAAGGCTGCAGCTATGGGCAACTGGTGATTGGTAGCTTTATCACAACAATGCACCCAATCATGCATCACGTCTCATGCAGAGTTTTTTGGTGACACATCCCATCACCCAGGTGACTCAGCCCCGTTACACCCCAGATTTGGTGCTCTGCGACTTCTGGCTTTTCCCAAAACTAAAATCACCTTTGAAAGGGAAAGGATTTTGGACCATCAGTGAGATTCAAGAAAACAGTAGGGCAGCTGATGGTGATTGGGAGAACTGTGTGAGGTTCCAAGGTGCCTACTTTGAAGATTTTATTTATTTTTAGAGGTGGGGGAATGGAGGGAGCAAGAGAGGCAGAGAGATATGTGTGAGAGAAACATCTATTCAGTTGCTTCTCGCAGCCCTGACCAGGAATCAAACTTGTGGCCTTCCAGTTCGCAGGCTCAATCCACAGAGCTACACCAGCGAGGGTGCAAGGTGCCATGAACAGTGAAACATGTGCAGAAAAATGCTGGCAATCAGACTCACATCCAGAGAATTCTTTTGTAACTGTTTTGGATCTCTCAAATGGACACCAAAGTCCAACGGTGCTGACAGGGTCTCTGAACTTTCTGGACAGAATTGGGATCCAAAGAGGAACTGAGAATCACTGAGACTGGAGTAATCAGTCTGATTATTAGTCCAGTTAGATGACTTAGTGGTCCTAAAATTAAACGAGAAAATTATAGCAAGTGGAAAACATCCTGAACAAATAAAATCATAATTTACAACTATTCACTTCAGAATATTCTGGGCAGAGTGCTAGTTTGTTCTGACCTCCTGCTCCCCTGAACACTGCCAGTACTACCTATAAAGAAACAAGAAAATTTTGAATGCCATACATTTTGATTATAACAACCTGGGGAACAATCAGATGGGAATTCAAACAATAAAGCCATTATTCCTTGTACAATAGCCCTGTAGGCTGTAACACCATTTTGGAGATCAAAGTTCATAAAATATTTTTTTAAAAGTTGAATCTTTTCATCACTAAGGGAATAGATAAAAAAATAAAATATGGTATATGCACATAATTGATGCACTAGTCAGAAGCAATAAACTAGATTTACATATAACCACATGAATAAGTCTCAACAATGTAATTTTGAGCACAGAAAAAAAGTAAAAACTGAATGAGCACTAGTACATATCATTTATGTAAACTTTTAAATCTACATCATACACACCATGAAGGTGGGGCTCTCATGATGGTATTAGTGTCCTTATAAGAAAAGGCACCAGAGAGCTCACCCTCTTTCTCTCTCTACCATGTGAGGACACAGCAAGAAGGTGGTTGTCTGCAAGCCAGGAAGGGAGCTCTCACCAGAAACCAATTATGCTGGCATAAAGTTCTAGGACTTCCAACATCCAGAACTATGAAAAAATAAATTTATGTTGTTTAAGCCATCCAGTTTATGGTACTTTGTTTTGGCAGCTCAAGCAAATTAATATAGGCCTCATCCAGACTGAAGAATATGGTCAGTTCAGATTTGTGCACAGGAGAATCCATTAACAATTGTTTTTGAAGCAAGGTATTGTTCCCTTTCCCACTTAGTGTTTTATCCTTGTTTGCTTTAAATACTTCCAGATATGGACTTCCAACTTGCTCTTCATGGACATCTATGCCAGTCTTTGAACCTCACACATAAAGAAGATAGTGATACTGATAATGATACAGTCATATTGAACGCAGTGTACTAAGCCTACTAGAGACAGCACGTATACGTAGGACAAGTAAAACAGTCTTCAAGTTTTTACTTGAAAGACACCTCAACAATTTGTGTTATTTAATGCTGTTGTGTAACCCAAGAAAACATGCTTTTTGTTAAAGCACATATACACTAATCATTCCTTTTCCAAATGTTAAATTTAAAGTAATTAAGTAGCATATAAATATATATCTAAGCTAAAGGAACCATTACAAGACAGAAAGAAACAATTTATCACAGGGAAGAGTAATTATTTTGACCTGCAAAATCATTTTCTAAGATCAACTAAGTTAACGGGCTGCACACATATAATATAGGTTGCATAATCATTACATTAAAAAAACAGCCCTGTGAACATACAGAAATCATGTAGGATTTACATCTTAAAGTTATGATCTGCATTAAACAAAGATTTACCCTCCTCTGTAGCAACTGTAAGCACATTTTTTTCTTTTTGAGAAATAAAAAGAACAATGCTCTGGATTTCTGCTGAATTAATAACTGTATTTATGAAGTTGTTAGGAAGAAAATAAACTATCCAATGATAAAAGCATACCAAAAGCAATTAGAAATCCCTCAAATATATACTACTTCTGGGACACCAAGCTAGCAATGGCAGGCCTATTGCATGGCTGGTGGACACCGATTTAAGTACCTCGGTGGAGTAGTAGCAGAGGGGACAATATCTCAATGAGCCTTTTCAACAGCTAGAGTGGCTCTTAACTCCACAGTACCTACAAATTATACTATACAACTGAACATATACAAATGAACAGAAAATCATTTTGATTTTTCTCCTTGCTATTTCAATACCAATCACTCCAACTGAAGTGAGAGTTTCTAGATGTTGGATGATGTCTAATTCTGATAAACATCATACTGCCTAGGCCCAGTGCCTGGATACAGAGTCGTTGCTCAATTGAACACACATAGCTCAATTGATATTGCTTTTATAATCATGAAATAGGTAAAAGGAAAAAAGACAACTATGGGAGAATGCAGCAGTGACAGGCTAGGGGAAGAAACTATATGGGGTAATTCTATTGCTATAAACCAATAGGAAGGGGAGCTTCTCTGTGAAATCAATATAACTAATAAATCTTACTAAGTATCTGAGTATATAACTAGAAAACTTACCCAGAGCCTGAGGGAATACTGAGCATATCTTTGATATTCCAGACATTAAAATTCATTTCTTATGGTTACCTCTATTTAAAGAAAGAGGAACATTAATTTAAAAGGTTAATATAAATTTCCCCCCAAGATTGTTTTACTCGTGACTATGTAGATGAGGATATTTCAGTAGTTATATTTTCATCCAATTAGTGAAAATTCCCATTACCTATGAGCCAGAAACAGCTATTTTCTGCTGTTAAATCGTATACAAATTTTTCTCTTTACTATCACCAAGGAGAGCCCAGTGACCTGAGAAATAGTAAATCTGCCTTCCATCCTCTGTTCTCCTTTCATTTTCTCTTGCCACCCTATTAATAATCTACTTTTAGGAAAAGACCAATAAACCCATATTATCCTATGTTTTCAAAGCATAAAAGGCAAGAAAAAAAGAGGAGTGGGAAGCTATAGACTAAAAGATTTATGATGATGTATTATAGAATTGTACCCTTGAAACCTATATAATTGTATTAACCCTTGTCATCCCAATAAATTAAATAAAAAAATGGAAAAAAAGAGGTTTATGAGGCACTTTAACTAAATATAATGTGTTAGGGTCCTGAATATTAAGAAAGCAATCAGGGAAATTTAAACATTGACTTACTACATAATGATATTTTTTAAAAATGCTAAGTGTATTAGTGATATTGTAGTTATAATAAAAATAGAGTCTTATCTTTTATACATACATAAGTTTTAAGTGGATAAAATAATCCGTGCTTTGCTTTAAAACAAGAGAGATGAGCTAGGGGAGCTGAGAAGGGGTACATATTGGCCCTAGGTTGATAATTGTTGAAGCTAGGTGACATGAACATTAGAATTCATTTATCCATGATCTCTGCTTTTATGTTTGAAATTTTCCACAATAAAAACTTAATAGGTAAGTATCTTGTGTTATCTGATAGCTCCCAAAGTTGTTACCTACAGCCTAGACCCCTCTCCTCAACTTCACACTCCTATATTCTATTGCTGACCTGACATTGCTGCTTGAATGACTAATACGCACCTCAAACTTAACATGATCAAAACCAAGATCATCATCTTTCCTCCAAACATTCTCCACCTACAGCCTTCCTGTTCCAGTTAATGTCAACTCCGTAACTCCATTATTTCCAGTTGCTCATGCCAAAACCCAAGAGTCCTTCTTGACTTCCTTTTCTCATATCCAATCTGTCAGTAAATACTATGGCGATTCCTTTAAAACATATCCAGAATCTGACCACTTCTCACCCCTTCCACTGAAGGGTTGCCAGATAAAATATAGATGCTAATTAGGTTGAAATTCCCACATATTGCACAGGACACATGTACAGAAATATGTTTACCTGAAATTCAAATTTAACTGGTTGTTCTATATTTTTATTTGCTAAATATGACAACCCTTCTCTCCCCTCACATACTGTGTCAGCATAATAAACCACCTCCCCCTCCTTCAGATATTCTTTCAATTATTTGTTAAAAATCATCATGCCTCAACAATTACTACATCTCTCCCTTGCTTTTTCTCCACAGTACATCATTATTCTAATACATTATATATTTTATTAATTTATCTTGTTTTGTCTGTCTCAGCAAGCATACCCAGGCCTACTACACTGTAATTTTAAACTCTTTGAGAATAGGATTTTTTGTCTGTTGTGTTCACTGCCATATTCCCAGAATCTAGAAATTGTGCCTGGCACATAATAGGTGCTCAGAAAATATTTACCATTAAATGAGAAAAAAAATACTTGGGAACTCAATTTAGACAATGGAGCAAAAGTTTCCACGTATCCACAGATTTAAAAATACACATGATTTGTTTTCAGTTATTACATTTCAGGTCCCTATATCAGCAAGGACTTAGTACATATTTTAACAATGGTGAATTGAATTTAATGTAGGATTACTGACTCATGTTTACTTATTTGTTTGATAGCCCGAGTGTTTTTTTTTTCCATTCACACTAGCAGAAATTCTTCCTTTTAGAGGCTAGATTTAGGATGTAGACAATTGCATACACATCACCACAAGACCATTATTTAAAGCCATTATTACTTTATCTAGATGACGAACCCTGTTGTCTACCACTTCTGTTCATGGTGATGGGAAAAGAGGGATTTACCTATAGTATGTGCCTTGGGGTTTAGAATACTGCTCCCCCAGTGCCATGCTTACACCCGTGACTGTGCCTAAGGGCCCCATAGTGCTTGATGTGCTCAGCCCCATGTTTATCTGTCCCCGGCATTTTACCTGTCCTCATGCTACCTGTATAGGCTTTTAAATTCTCAGAGGGCAGAAATCCCATCTGTTACAGCTCTCCCTTACTACACTAGCAATGAAGAGGCAGTCATCTTAGGTAGGACACTAGTCATACTAAGGTAAATGAAAACCGAATGCACACATTAAAAGCTTTCCAGGGCAGGGCTCCTTCTCATCCCCCAAATACCATTAAAGGAAGCATAGAACCCTCCAACCTTCCAACCCTCCGCTCCTTTACTGAGTCGCAGCACGTTTCCCCCTCAGATTTTGTGGCACATCTAAGGCTCACCCAACCTCATGCAGCCTCCTCTGTCCTCTCCCGCCTGCGGGAGGACACGCTCTGGGCCCCTAGGCTAAATCATTCTGCTGGCCTTCGCAGACGCCTCCAAGAGGTTTTCTGGAAAGGTAATCAACGACAAAACCCAGTCGGATTCCCTGCCTTCCTGTTTGCCCTGACTTGCCGGCTGGCTCTCGTCCTCACATCTCCGGAGCCAGACTGGGGATTTGGGACTCGCATGGGAGGCATGGCCCTTGGAACCTGACGGAAACAGCTCTCGGAGGGTGAGTACGCCTCTTAGGTCTCCTTGGAGAACCTAAGCCGTTGTCAGTCAAAGGGAAAGGAAGGGTGGCTAGGGACTGCAAGGCGTGGCTCAAGTGAAGACTGCTGTGCCCCAGAAACAACTCGAGGTCCTCTCGCAACCCCGAACCTATTTGCCAGGACCACTAGGCTTCGACACCGCCCCGCCCACTCCTCCCAGCGCCCTGCCCCAACCCCTCCTGCCTCCACCTCTGAGAGCCTCAAGGGGTCTGACCTGAGGTAGCCCTGATCTGGCTTCAAAAGCACTTGGCTCCCGGAAGTCGACTAAGCATGCGCAGCCCCGCCCCCCAGGGCCTGCTCTAACCAATGGAGATTACACCCTCCCCCTAGGCTCGCCCCTGCTGCAGCATGTGACTAACGGTTTTAACGGTTCTAACGGTTTTAACTGTGAGAATATTGCCGGGTCTGCTGGCCAGCTTCGCGCGCTCACACACCTCCAGCCCACATATACCTCCTGAGAGGTGCCTTCACACCCTGTCACCATCCCCGGCCATTGCAGATCCGCTCGGGAGACGTCAGACACATACCCTGCTGAATGCAGGGTGGACTGGGTGTCCGGGGCCAGGGCATGGCTGAGGTCTGGTGGTTGCCTTCAAAGCCATGAAACAGGATGGGTAACCAATGAAGGCGTGTGGATGGGAGCATTGTACTGAGGCCCAGGACACTCAACGGCTAGAGGCCTAGATGAGGAAAAAGCAGTGAAGGAGCCAGAGGAGGTGTGGTCGGGGACCGGGGAGGGCGAGGTGCCCCGGCAGCTGCCTCTACCATCGAAGAGGAGGAGGGCGCCTGCTGGATCCGACGCTGCCGATGGGACAAAGGAAAGGCAGAGAGAAAATGATCCGTGACTCTGACAGGAACCATTTCAGTTCATACATTGTATTCATAAACAACATGGAGCATTGCTCCGCATGTCTGTATCATTTTAGAAATGGTATACTTTGTGCATCTTTCTACAGCCTGACCTTTCGACTCACCAATTTTAAGATTTTTGTCTGTGGATTCAAGTGTCCGTAGCCAGTTCTTCACTGTGTCGCTTGTTGGCCAGTTTCCCCACAGTCCTGCTGGTAAACATTCAGGCTGCCCAGAGTTTCCCCCCTATAGCGATGCTACAGCGAACGTTCTTGTACCTGTGACTGTGAAGGGACCTCCAGGGTAATGATACTGTACCAGGGTGGACTTTCTGGCTAGCAGGGCTTGTGCCAGTGACACCAGCAGGTTCTGAGCATTTCCCGTGGTTGAATTTTTCATCGGTGCATTTTTAGTGGCTGACTGACAGCTGCTTTTGGTTAGGAAAAGGGATGAACAGTTCACATCCCAGTGCTTGTTTAACCAAAGAGAGAAATAGAATTATTTGCCCAAGGATAGCTTGGAATGGAACCACAGTGTACATATTTTCATGTTCCTTCTTTTGTTCCTTTGTGAGGCTCTCCTTCCCGCAGGCCCCTGTCACATTCGCCTGCCTGATTAGTGCTCCCAGTCACCACAGAATCCTGAGAAGTGGACAGACAGAGCCTTATTCTGAAGCACCAATTTTATCCTAAGAGGCACCAACTCCTTTAACATTTCTTCTGGCTCCAAGGAGTGCTTTCTAAATTTATATCCCTGGCATTTTGGTTGGGCAGTTTTAAAAATGCAGGACTTGCCTCTAAATGTTCTTCAGTATTTCATTGACTGGGAATTCATCAGACGACTCAATGGAGCCTTCTGTGTTTCTATATATAAGGACTCTCTCAGGCTGTTAATGCGGAGGGGCGGAGTTCTCTCTGGAGGGAAGTGAAAACGGAGCAGGAAGCCCAAAGGGGTTAACAGGCTAGGCACTGCCTCAACCCTCAGCAGCATTGTGCAGTCACAACTTCCCTTTGTCACTAAGCAACAAGAAGTTGACCTGCTGAGCTTCTCACACAGCTTCAGAAGGACAAGAGGAAAGTTTTATCTTCTCTGGTCCTTTCCCCCAGAAAGATGCAGAGTGCTTTAGTAGGCTCCTGGGTAAGAGCGTATTTTATAGTTAATCCTGGTCCCTGGCCCTGGGGTAGTACCTGAAATTTGAATGCATCTTAAAAGTAAAGTGAGAAGGATTTCATCCAGCATCCAGGCTAGTGGAGAACTCTGAACTACTGACTACCCCTCTGCCATCCTGGGATCACTCCTGGAAACTGCTTAGTCTTCCCAACACCATGCCCCCTTCCAGAGGTCCTGTTCTCATGCTAACCAGCTAACTTAAATACTATTGAACTAAACTGAACAGAAAGCAAGGTGTTTGGCAGACAGTAGAAGGATGGTCAGTAAAGTTGGATGACTCAGGACCTCAGTGGGATGAAAAAATGACGGGTTTCTCGGTCATGTGTAAAGATCCTGCTGTGATCAGAGACCGGCTGGGGACAGGATCTTTCTGCTCAGGGCTGTGATCATGGAGGACCAGACATACTTCCCTCTCCAGGGAGCACTCAAGACAAAGAGGATGGGCCACAGGAGTTCCTCATGGTGTCTGCCTAATGACATCAGCACAGGATAGCTCCTTCTTAGACCCCCGATGGTCGTTTCTGTCAGCTGCCAGTCCCTAGCTCTGAAGTTCTCTCCAGAAGGTATCCATTGTTGAAGTCCTTCCTTCAGGAAGTTCATCCCTTTGGGGCTCCAGTTTCAGAGGGTGCCCTTCTTTCCCCGGGATAGCAGAGTCTGTGTCAAACAGGTGTTCATCCATGACTTTGCAATGGATGCGGAAGATGGATCTCTTCAATCCTTGTTCTCCAGGGACCTTTGACCTATTAACATTTGGGGGAGGACAGTGAAGGGAACTTTCTCTCAGATCTCCCAGGGAAGGACCATGCCACTAGACAGTGGCCCTGCTCTCAAAACTCCGCTCAGTGCTATGAGTCACCCTACTCAGAAGCCATCTGGTCCCCTCCCTTGCTCAGAAGATAATCCATAGTCCTAACCCAGTGTAGGCCCTGTTCCTCCCTAACCTCACCTCACTTCTCTCCAGCTTGTTTACAATCCTTTAGTCATAAGACCTCTTCTTTTGTTCTTCCAAGGGCTCTTTCTCTTTCTCTCTCTCTGCCTTCTGAAACTTTGCACTTAGAGTTCCCAGCACATAGAAGTCTCTTTTACTCCTCCTCACATAGCTGACTCCTTTTCATGTTCAGGTTCCTTCCCCCATTGTCAGGAGGAGCTGTCCTTGTTCCCCCTCACTCTTGATGTAGTCATTGGGCTACTTCTTTCCTGACCCTATTCACTGTGCTTGACTCCCCCACAGAAGGAAGGTTCACAGGGGCCAGGACCTTCCTGTCTTTTCGCTGCTGTCTTCCCAGTCCATATTAGGCTCTTAAGAGAGAGGAGGGGAAAAAAGGAAGGAAGGAAGGAAGGAAGGAAGGAAGGAAGGAAGGAAGGAAGGAAGGAAGGAAGGAAGGAAGGAAGGAAGGAACTCCATCCCCACACACACATAGCCCTCCCAGGTGGGCCAGCACAGCTGGCCAACTGTTCTAATGATGAATGGGAGGACAAGTCTCTGCAGGGCCCTCTCCAGGGGACTCCCCTCCACCTCAGATTCTTTCTATTCCTACAGAAACTCCCAGGAGACGCTTCTAGCCTCTGAGATCTAGTCGTCGAGGTCTAAGACTTGGGATTGGGGTTTGGGTAGGATTCAACGCTCATGCCTGTCTTGTTATAGCACAACAGTGGCTTCTATGGGCACTACAGAGGGCAGTTCAAGAGTGAAAGTGCTCGAGAGTACCGCCTTGCAGCCAAGCCCCAGCCTCCAGCAGTGTTCCTGCAGCGAAGCCAGGTACAAGGCAGCCCCAGGAGCAGCTGGGTGGCTAGGCCGTTTTCTGCTTCTCTCAAGCCCCGAGAGCATCATCCTCAGCCCTTCCACACACAGCTGGACTGATGCCTGGAGCCAGCCTAGCCCCAGGACATGCATGAGGCCTGGCCCTTCTTCCCTGAATTGTCAGGTCTTTCTCCTACAGGCAGGGCGAAGAGGAACCAATACCAGTCTTGCTCAATGCTCCTTCTAGAAGGAGGAAGGGTCAGGGCCCAGGTGGGGTGAGCAGCCATGGGGAGACAGCCTCTAGAACCCAGGAAGTAAGCCTTGAGTTTTGCCGAAAACTGCCCTTATGCTCAGATTACTCGGTGCTGTGAAAGCCCATCAGCTAGCCCCAAGTGAGCCTCATAGTCCAGGGAGTGCTCCGGAGTGAGCGGGGAGGAGGCTCATCTGGTCAAGGAAGCAGTACGGAAACTGGCTGGTGCCCACACGCATGCCTAGCCCAGGGCACTGGGAAGGGTGATGGCAGAAAAGGCCTAACGTGCAGGGAAAGGCTTCCCAAGAACAGGGGACGGATGCAGGTCCCAGGCCCTTCACTGCTTCCAGGCCTGGAGACAAGGAGGGGACTCTGTGCATCAGTCAGGGCCCCAACAGGAAAAAGCCCACTCAAAACAGGAGAACTCCAAAGGGTGGACATGCAAAGAGGAGGTGTGGGCGCCGCAGGAGAAGGTAGCCTCACAGGCTGCTGACAACAGGACAGGGGGAAGGCGTGGCTTCTAGAACCCAGGAGACAGTGGTGTGAGGAGGGCCACCCTGTCAGGGGCGGTGATCTTGGGTGGAGAGACACTGCCAGGTGGGGGCTGGCCTGGGAGAGAGCCAGGAAAAGAAACACTGCCCCCTGAGCCAGGGCCACTGCCCCCGTGAGAGCGATGGCCTAAGTTCTGCAGGGACAGAGGCAACCCGGGGACTTCCTGCTGGGTGGTGGTAGTAGCCCTCAGTGGCAGCTCTCATCTCCAAACCAGAACATCCTCTCCGTCTGTGCCCCAGGGACAGAGGAGGGGACATGTTTTGGTTGAAGTGAGCACTTGCTATATAAAGCATTTACAAGCACTATCAGCAGTCCCAAAGAGCACTATCTGTGTGTGCTGGGCTCCCGTTGTGTGAGTGCCAAGTCTCACAGCTCCTCCTAGGTCTGACGCCATTTTAATTAGCAGGGTTGCTCAGGGGAGGTGCGCATTTTATTTTCTTATTAGCTGAGAGATACCAGGTCTCCACCGGCTGACTGCAGCTATAGTTGTTAAAAACCTTTCCGGGTTGTGGCATCTGCTTTACTTTCTTTTCAGTTTGGCATGTAGAGGTTTTATCAATGTCATTCAGATACAAAAAAAAAAATTTTTTTCCTCTAAACCAGATTTATTTATTTCTAGCCTTCACCTGCTTGACTCTTGGGAAGTGTAATCCTAGTCCTGCTTGTCCTTATGGTCACACAAGAGGACCATGGTTGTGGGCAGGTCCTTCACTGGTGGTGCCATGATTGCTGTGTCCTTGCCCCTGCCACAGCCATGCCTCAGTCAGCCAGAGGTTCTTCCCTCAGCACCCGGTGACTGCAGGCTGCCAGCCTCCACGGGGGCCTTTAGCCCCCCATGTGCACACACAGCTCCCTCCCAGAAAACCTACTGTTCCTCCAAGGCCTCTTCAGCTGGAACCCCCACCTGAGCCCCACCTGGTCAGAGACCATGGATTCTACCACCTTACGGGAAGAGGAGCCCTGGATGGTTTAGAAACAAAGATGTAGGTGAAATTCTCCTGAGAATTTCAGGACACTCAGAACTGCCTGGGTGGAGGAGAAATGATTGCCCTTCTTACCAGGCCCCCAGAGCTGGGAGGACAACCCCAGTCAGTGGGAATCAATGGAGCTTGCTGCTGCTGCAGGACAGCAAGTTTCCAGAGTCAGAGCTGGAGGCCACCACGAAGGTATCCATGTCCTCGTGCTGAGTACAATTCTATAGCTGAGCATAGAGGTGGGGGAGAATTTGGGGGTCAACTGGAACTTGCCCCAGACCCCCAGGTTTTTTTTAACATACATATATTTTTCTCACCCGAGGACCTATTATTGATTTGAGAGAGAGAGGAAGGGGGTGGGGGAGAGAGAGAGACATCAATGTGAGAGAGAAACATCGATCAGTTGCCTGCTGTACATACTGATAAAGCCCAATTTATCAAATTTTTTAATGGGACTTTTGTTTTTTTATGGATCAAGTCTAAGAACTCTGTCTAGCTTTAGATTCTGAATATTTTCTCCTTTTTTCCTAAAAGGGCCCCAAGTTTTGTTTTTGTTTTTAATTCTCACCTGAGAATATATTTATTGATTTGAGAGAGAGAAAGAGAAACGTCGATGTGAGAGAGGAACATCTACCAGCAGCTTCCCATATGTACCCCGAATGGAGACCGAGCCCACAACCTAGATATGCGTCCTGATTCAGGATCAGACCCACAACCTTTCTGGTATATGGGACAGAGCTCCAACCAACTGAACCACCCAGCCAGGACCCCCTGGGTTTTTAATCTCTGTGGTGCCAGCTTGTTTTATGAGGAATGAAAGGTAAAGTTCCTTCACTGATCTTTCATTCCATTTGAAGACCTTCACTGGCTAAAGCAGGAGGTCCCAATAGGGGAGCTTGTTAAAGACACATAGCACAGGCTCCACCCTGAAGATTCTGGTTCAGAGATCTGGGATGAAGCTAGCTAGCCCCTGCCTTTTACTTAGGAACCTCTGTCAGCCATTGCTCATTCCCCAACCCAGCCAAGACAGAACGGACCAGATCAGGCACTTGATTTGGCCAGGCGCTGTTCACAGAGATGGAGAGACAGATGTGAGCACGGCAGACGATAATGTCAGACAGCAAGCGACATCATAATATATAGTCATAGAGTATGTTAGAAGGTGTAAGTGCAGAGTTGGGGTGATGAGGCTGCTGGGGCAGTGTTCAAGGAAGGCCTCCCAAGAGGGAAGTGAGAAGGAGTCACACAGCCAGGCGGGAGAAAAATCTCCGGCAGAGAGAACGGGTGCAAAGGCCGGAGGTGAGAGTGGCTGGTGTGCTCGAGGAGCAGCGAGGATGCCGGTATGGCTGGAGGTGACGAAGGGATCAATACGGTGTGGGTCTCATGGACCGCGATGATGACTTTGGCTTTCACAAACATAAGGAACTGCTGTGGATCTTTGGCAAACAAGGGATGTGAACTGATTCACGTATTAAAATAATTATCCTGCCTGATAAGAGGACAGTAGACTTGGAGGAGCAAACTTAGAAGCAGGGACACCGGGTGGGAAGCTCTTGCAATAATTCAGGCAAGAGAGGAAGGTAGGTAGCTTGGACCAGCAAAGGCTGTGGCCATGCTGAGGAGCGGCCCAGTGCTGGGTTTGTATTGAAGGAAGTACTAACAGGATTTCCTGGCACATTGGATGTGAGACATGAAAGAAAAAAAAATCAGGGGGTCCCCAAGGTGTTTGGTTGGATCTAGCTGTCATGACATGAGCTGGGCGAGGCTGTAGGTGGAGTGGGTTTGGAGAACGATCCAGAGCTCAGTCATGTGCTTGAGATGCCCATTAAGACATTTGCAGTTGGCTACTGAGCCTGGAGTTCAGGAGAGAGCTTGAGCTAGAGGGGAAGCTTTCAGTTCCAGGTGGTACTTAGGGTCAAGAGCTTGGGCTGCTGCTGAGGGAGTAGGTGTGGACAGAGGGAAGGAGGGAATTGAAACCTAGTCCTGGCTGGGGGATGTAAAGATAAGAGCCCACGTAAACCTTGAACCACTACTCTTCTGATGGCAGGATATCTTTTTTTTTTTAACTTTTTTTTAAATCATCACCCGAGGATATATGTTCATTGATAGAGAGGAAGGGGGAGACAGAGGGAGAAACATCGGTTGCTTCCCATACGTGCCCTAACCAGGGATTGAACCTGCAACCTAGGTATGTGCCCTGACCGGGGATCAAACCTACAAACTTTTGGCGTGTAGGATGATGTTCCAACCAGCTGAGCCACATGGACAGGGTGATGGCAGGATATTTTGAAAGATGCCTCAGCCCCTTCCTCAATCAGCAGCCCCAGAGTCTGGTACTTTGGAGGTAAGTGCCAAGATGAGATGTCCCAGAAGTGAGATGTTGCTCTAGTTTGTATCTGCCCTGTCAGGGTGCTGGCAGTTTAGCAAATGAGGAGCAGTGGCTCCCAGCATCTTCCTTCCATGATGGACCCTGAGATAAGCACTGTTTTCCCCCATGACCTCCTTTCTCACTCTCTTTCAAGGAGCCAGCACAGCAACACTTCTTCTCCAAGCATGACAACCGCACTTCCTTTGACAAAGTGAGTGCTGGAAAGAGGAAGGAGCGTGGGTAGGCCCCCAGCCTAGGCTGAAGTTGGGGTGGGCGTGGGTGGGGAAGAGGTGGGAATAAGACAGTGCAGGCAGGGAGGTCTCCTGATATAGACAGAGGAGTGTCTGTTTTCCTGACAACCTCTCTCCTCTGGGAAACAATCCATTCCCCAACCAGAGGTACCTCTGCTTTGGTTTCCTCTGCAGCTTGCCTACAATGTGCAAATATCCCAGGGTCCCCTGACTTTCTAGGGCCCACCCTAGAATGGAGGGAGGCCAAAAAGGCTGGGGTACAGGCCAGGGAGGCGAGGCACAAGCTGGGCATCACCAGGCAGGCTTGGGTGTAGGGGGGACTCAGGCAATGCTTGCAGCCGGGAATGTGGGCCAAGGGCCCATATCGTTGAGAAGGGCCCCTGCTGCCTGCTGCAGGGGATCGGAAGGCGGAAGAACCTGGAGCGTCTGTGGCAGAAACACACCTTCCTGTGCTGGGCACCCTGTGAGCTGGAGTTCCATCAGCAGCGGCCCCTTGAGTCCTCCTACCAGGCCAACTTCCGGTCAGGCCCAGGACCCGGTGGCCTCCCTCAGCGCCTCGTCCACTTTGTGCAGATCCAGCCTCACTATGCCAGCACCACCTACCAGGAGAACTTCTGCCAGCCATCCCCGGGTGACCATTACGGCAGCAACAGCGTGAGACCCCAGGCCGCTGTCACCAACGCACTGCCTAAACTCCCAGAGATCCCAAAACCCAAGCTGCTGCAGCATTACCTTCATGCTGGGGTCTCCGAGTGCCTCAACTGGTCCAGAGCATTAAACAAGAATGGCTGACACTGCGGCCTGTCTGTGCTTGCAGCCCCAGAGGGCCCGGAGGCTGAGCGCAGTGAGGCACTGCCAGGCCCTATGCCAGGCTCCTACGGTGCCTGTGGCCATGGTGCCTGTGAGCTGGGCAGGGGAGGTGTGGCCCTGGGAGCCCTGCTACCCAGTGAGAAGGGGTGTGGCCTGCAGGAGGCTGAGGGTCCAGAAGGGTTACCATGGCCAAGCAGATGGGTTCTGGGACCCCAAGCCCATTCTTGCAACAAGCCCCGCTGCGAGCACCTTGCACTCAGCACGACCGCACGGAGAGCAGTCAGCGGCCCCTGCCAGTGGGCCGCCAAGTCTGCAAGAGGAGGCAAGGGCTAGCGGCTCTGCTCTCTCCGGGAGGCTACTGCTTCCAGGGCTCTGGTGCGGGGCTGCGCAGTCCTGCCTAAGAGACACCTTCCCCACAGCTGGGACAGAGGGAGACTGCCTGGGCCACAGGCCCCATCAGACCCTTCCCTATGGAGGAGGGCAGAGGCTTTGCGGAGGTGCTGTGTAACACACACTTAGAGAACATCCTGACCCCGTGGTGTTTTGCTGTCATTTTCTGATCTCTTCTCTGGTTGTCCTGTGAATGCCCTCTATCATCCAGGACAATGTGGGACAGCGGTCATCCTATGTCACCAAAAGAGAGACTGAGGCTCAAGAGGATCTGAGACCCCAGACACTTTGGGGGCAGAGGCCAGATCTAAAAGGCTCTTCTGGACCTTTATCCTTTGGAGAACTGAGGCCCCCGAAGGAGGGCCAGGGGCTGCAGGGGTGACACAGGAGTCCACACCAGGGGCCGTACCCCAGATTTTAGCAGCATTTTTACTTCCACGTCTGAACTTCCTGGGTCCTCACAACAGCCCTGTGAGGTAGGTAGGGCAGGAAGGTTTTCGAGATCCCCATTTACAGGTGAGGATGCTGAGGCACAGAGAGGTGAAATGACTGGCCCAAGGTCACACAGGCAGCAGTGTAAAGGGCCAAAGCCAACACTTCTTTGGCCCTATGGAGGAAGCCCCACCCACTCTTCCATTCCCTCTGTGTCACCTGCCCTCTCCAAACTCTCCTGGCTTTACAGGGGCCTTCAAAACATGCTGGCAGCTAGGATTTTTCAGGAACAGTCATTGGGGCGGGCCTGGCCAACTCTAGGTCGGTAGGCACTGACCCTGCAGGGTATGAGGCCAGCTCTCCCCTCCCCCCACTTCTCCTTTGGACAGAGGGCCCAGTAGGTTCCAGAGCAAGGGTGGAGCTAGGCGTGGTCCATGAATGAACGAGGGTAAGGAGGTGTACGCGTCTGTGTATCCTACGCTAAAGGTGAAGCCCCCCACCCGCCCAAGTCCCCGAGGCAGTGACTCAGGTGCCCGTGCCTGTGCATCCCTTCTCCCCCAGAGCCACAGTGAGCTTCCTCGGGGGCACAAGAGCCACAGACATCTGCCTGTGGTACCGAGCCGCTTCAGTGGACAAAGTCCCATCGGGCACTCAGACCCCATCACGCAGACACAGAGCCTCCACAGCTTGGCTGGGACCCTGTGCCACGCCCCCGATGACAAACAGCCGGGGCCCAGCCTGCAGACTAGAACAGGAGCAACGGGCTGTGGGCATGGCAGACAGTGCCTCCCAGCGCCGCCGTGCCAGGCTGAAGCCCTCCACAGAGCCCAGAGGGCATGGCTGGTTTCCTGCAGGAAGGAGACAGAGGTTGTAAAGCGCACAGGCTGCAGGGGCACCAGCTCTTTTGCTCCCTGGGCCCAGAGTGGGGCCAGCAGGTGTCACCCCAGGGCGGGCCGTCGGTGCCTTGCTACTCATAGCCCCAGTCATCATTCATTCATGTATCATTCCTATTTCTGTTTGTCCATTCATTCAGTGATGATTTGCCCTATTTCTGTCTCCTAGGGCCCTGCCGGTACAAAACCCTGCGTCGGGTGCTGAGGACACCCCCGGATCTGGCCCAGGCAGATCACGCCCTGCTAGTTTCACAGAGTGAGGAAGGGAAGCTCACAAAGCCCAAGCCCCAGGGCGCCTGGAGAAGGGCCGGACATGGCGCTCATGCTGGAGGCCACTCCTTCCTGCCTTGGGCTCCCCTCCCACCCCTAGCCCTGCAGACTCACCAAGGCCCCCGATAGCCACGATGTGGCCTCCAAGGGAGCCAACCACAAAGTCAGCCCTCTTATCCCTCATGCGCAGGCCACGGGGCAGCTTGGTCCAGGACCCTGCAGGAGAGGGAAGATCAGACCTGTGTCCCTCCGTCCCACAGAGAACGGGAGGACAGCCCCGGACAGCCATGCTCACCATGCTCCAGGTCGAACATCTCCACAGTGTTGACAAAGTGTGGGCGAGAGTAGAAGTTGTGGGGCCCCGGCTGCTGCAGGCCACCCAAGCTGAAGAAGCTGCCTTCGGCCATGGCACAGCCAGCAAAGGCCCGGCGGCTGGGCAAGCTGGGGTGCCGGGTCCAGGTACGAGCCTCCAGATCAAAGGCCTCAAAAGCGGTCACTGGGAGCTTGCCCTGGCGGCCCCCTGCCAATGGAATTGGGGCACCTGGGAGGAAGCCTGGGGCACTCGGCAGGCTCCTCCTCCACCAGGGTGCTGACCTTCACCACCGCCCACGCTAGCCACCCGTGCCCAGCTGTGTGCGCGCCACCAGGACATGGATCACCCACCCCTCTGGGTCGCAGGCACTGGGGTTTTTTTTCCAGTTCCCACAGGGCCACGGAAGGTCTGAGCCTCCAAGCAAACCTGGCTCTCCCCCGAAAAAGCTCCTCTTGTCCTGCCATCCCGAACTAAGCCTGATTCTAGTTGTCTCACAGGGGTAGCTGCTTCTGGACTTCAAATCCCTTTCCCACGTTCCCCAGGCCCTTACCCAAGACATAGATCTTGTTCCCATGCAGGAAAGTTGAGGCCCCGTAGCAAGGAGTGGGCATAGAAGGTAACGAAAGCCAGCAGTCCCGGCGGGGCTCGTACACCCGAACCTGGGCCTGGGGGGCCGTGTCAGAGCCCATTCCCCCCAGAGCGTACACCATGCCATCTGCATAGAAAAGAGTAGTTCAGACAGTACCCCAGCCTCTCCAGGGCACCCCACCCTGACAGCTGCCATTGCCAGGTCTGGGGGTAACAGGGGACCCAGCTTGTTTGTGGTACACCCTCCACCCCCAGCAGCAGAAACCCTCCTGCCTGCCTGGAGTGGGGGCTGGGAGAGCTAGGATTCTTCCTCTGACCAGGACCCCTCTAAGGGAAGAGCAGGAGGCAGCAGATCTAATTATAATCTGTCTCCGTCTCCCTGGAGACGCTATGGCAACCAAGCCTGGCATCCAAGCAGAGCCAGACCTGGTCAGACCTGGAGGCCACTAGATGGAGGCTCCCCTGGGGAAAGGAGGTTGGAGGATGGGTTAAGCCAGGGGTGGAGGACATACAGGGACCTATTCAGCATGGACTTCAGACTAGGGAGGGGCTCTGGGGACCGGCTGGGTGGCTGGGAGAGGGGCTTGGGCCTGCAAAATGGGGGTGTTGGCCACACAAGCCTCCTGCCCAGGAGCCCTGCCAGCACCTCCTCAGCCGCCTTTTCACTAGCGTAGGTGCTTGCCCTGTTATGCCCTCAGGGTCAGCTGGGGGCATGTCGGGGGGCCTTAAGGAGATAGGCCAGCCAGCTGGGAGCTTGCATGGCAACTGTCCCCAAGCCAGGTTGACTTTTGTCCACTTCAGGCTTCCTTACGTGTGTGTTTGGCGGGGGACAATCTAAGCACCTGTTGGGCTCTAAGCCAAGGTCCTGTTCCCCAACCATCCCTCAGACTATTTATAACAACTTTGAGAGTCACTGGGCCACACCTCCTTGCCTCTTAGAGAAGAGGAATGGATGGGCCAGGGAACTTCATGCGAGGGGACAGCCTGGGTTCTGCCTCCCACCTCACAGCTGGACAAGGCAGAGAAGGCTTCTGGTGGCCCAGCTGAGAGCTAGAGAGGGGAGGGTGCAGGAGGCAAAGCCATGTCCGAGGCACCCAGGCAAAATTTACAGCTCTTGTCCAATCTCTGAGGGTAAGAAACCAAATGAGAAAAGAGCGAAGGGTGTTGGGGCACCACCACTCACCTCTCTCCACAGTCGCAATGCCCATGGCTGCCTGAGGGAGGGTGGCCCGACGTTCCCAGCGGCCCTCGTCAGCCAGGAAGGCCTCCACGGCAGCTACCGGGCTCTGGCCCTCATCCACACCTCCCACCACTAGCACCTGCTTGCCCAGCACCACGGCAGCCGCGCCAGCCCGGGCAGTGGGCAGGGGCGCCAGTGCCAGCCAGGTGTGCGAGGCCATGTCCAGTGTCTCGGCAGTATCCAGGGGCAGCCCAGCCCGGCCACAGCCCCCCAACACCAGCAGGTGTCCATCCTGGTAGGCCACTGTGCCATACACCCGGCAGGTGGGCATGGGTGGGAACACCTGCCAAGCAAAGGCCCGGCTCCCTCCTGTGGCCATGGCGTTCACCTCCAGGGGCAGGCCATGCTATCTGCTCAGGCTGCAGGCCTCCCTGACGAAAGCCTCATCCTGACTCTACCAGGGGTACAGGGCGTGTCTGACCAGTCCAGGGAACTGCCTTGGCCTGGAGGAGAGAAGGGAACAAAGGTCAGCGCCACTGCCCACCCCTCAGGTACAGAAGAGCAGCCTGTAGCTGAGGGCAGCGCTGGCTCCAGATCCCTGGTGGGAAAGGCAGGAGGACTCGCCCCGCTGGCCAGCCCACTGCTGTGGAGGCCCCCCTGGAGCTCCCCTCTTCCCACGGATTCTCCTCCCATGCCCTGCCTTCACCTAAGGGCTGCCTGGTCATATCTAGGTCCAGACAGGAGGTAAGGCAACTAGGACAGGGCTCCCCACCCTAGTCTCCTCTCCTTCCCCCAACAATTCCCACCCTGGTGCTCTGTGTGAGTGAAGCCCTACGCACCCTTCCCGAACCGGCTGCCACGGTGCCCGGGGCAGCCCTCAGCATCTCCCACCCCATGCCAGGGACCAGACTCCCGCATCCTTAAGACCCCTTTGGGAGCCATTGGTTGATCTAGTTCTACCAGCAAAAGGCCAAGATCAGGGCGTCTGGGACTGGGAAGGGAGGGGCTGAATGCCAAGGTCCCTCATTTACCCTCGGATGTCTACCCTCACAGCGGTTTGTCCATGGCAGGTCCACAGAGGCCAGCGTTTGGTGTCCACAGTGGGTGAGGAGGAGGATTTGGGGATCCCATGAGCCCAGGACTGTAGGGTCCCAGGGTCCAGGGAGTTTTCAGCAGGAATGGACAGCTGGACTTCTGGGTCCCCACACAGCAAATCCCCAAGTTCCCCAGCCCATCCTTCCCGGCGGGGACCACATCCCTGGGACCCCTAGGGCGAGGGCCACCCGGCCCCAAACTTCCAGCTCGCAGGAGGGCGGGAGGGGGGGGCGGGTCCAGACGAGTGTGCTTGGGGTTCTACTCCCGGCGCCCCAAACTTCCCCTGAGCGCGGTTCTCGCGGGACTCACCGGCCGGGGCTCCGGCGGCGCCGGGGCGCGGGGTCCGCCGTTCCGGCTCCGCTGGTGCCGGCTCCGGCTGGGGCTGAGGCCGGGCGCCGGCGGGGCTCCGGCTCGGCTCTGGCGCGGGGCGGGGCTGGACGGGGTCCGCCCCTCTCCCCCCTCCCAACTCGGGAAAACCTCCCCCTCCCCCGCCCCCCACCAACCCCCGCTTTAACCCTGCACCTGCCATGGCTGGAGCACGGTGCGCCGACCCATGATCACATGCCAACGGGTGAACAGAGAGATGGACACGTGGACACTGGGCCTTCCCAGAATTGAGGGCCCGACCTTGGGCGGGGGGAGAAACGAGACACCAGTGAGCAGCACACACTTGTATGGTGGGGGGCCTATCTGAGCGGGACCCAGCTTGGGAGCATCCGTGGAGCAGGAGGGGGTCGAGCCAGCGCAACCCGGGGGCTTGAGAGGCCGGCACCCGCCCATTGCCACTGAACTTGGAGGAGCCCAACCGTAAGCTTCGAGGCGGCGCCCCCTGGAGGCCACTTGGTGCGTGGCCTGGGCCTCTCGCGGGGGGTTTGGCGTCCCATTTGGCCTGCCCCTGGCACAGACCAGAGCACAGAATAGGTCCTATGGTAGAGATAGAGGCCAGCAGGAGTCGGGGGAGCAGACAGCGCTTCCTCAGTGCTGGCAGGCTTGTCCATGGACCTGAGTTGGAGGGGGGTGGGGATACTGGGGTTGTGGCGGCCAATGTAGCTCTGAGCAAGTATAGGCTTGAAGACTCAGAAGCCAACGGACCTTCCAGGCAGGTCACTCTGGCCTCATTCTGTAGGGCCTCAGGCCTGGGCTATTCTGGGAGCCAAGTCATTTTGTGACTGTCCATCTTCAAGGTCCTGGCCCTGCCCCTAGCCAACACTGGGGTCAAGCAAGAGTAAGCTGGTGTGACAAAGGACTACCCACCTCAGACCCAAACCCTGACCCATCTTCCGAGCATTCAAGAGTATTGGCTAAGTCTGGGAACTAGCAGCCCATTCATACAGGCCAATGGTTGCCTACAAGAGGTCCTGTGGTCATGCGTGCTTGCCACTACCCTGTCCCTCTTTCATGGACAGTGTCTGTCTCATGTTCCCTAGAAGCATAGCTGGAGACAAAGGTACAAGTGCATACAGTTCATGTGGGAGGTGAGGCCAGGAAGCACCAGCAGAGAGGAGTGGCAAGGAGAGGGGGAGCAGTGAATAAAGGGTGTGTCATCAAGTTCCCACTATGGCCAACTGGGACCCAATCCTGCTGGGGACTCTGGGAGCTAGTGTAGGGCACGGGCCTCACATTGTCCACCCCTGGCCCCCAGCAAGGGTTGCCGAGGTCCTCATTCTCAGATCTCCCTCAGTCCTGAGGTGAGATCTCCTTGGGGGCTAATTGCCTGGTCTGTCTGACTTCTGGCCTGACTTGTGGGTAGAGCCTTGTCCCTGACCAGAAAAAAATCTTCAGCCACTTTCAGGGGCCAGCAGTTGGAGTTGGAGAACCTGCATGGAAATGGTGGTGCCAAGGTCATTTACAGATGCTGGCCAGAAGGCTTCCATTCTCCCACTCCACTTTGCCCCTCTAGATACATCCCAGCACCCCCTAAGTGCCTCCAGTCTCTTCTTCCTCCCCTCCAGTCAAACTCTTGAAGCCATCTATTCTCATGGGTTCTGCTACCTTGGTATCTGCCAACTTGTGTCTGCTGCCACAGCTCCCCCAAAATTGCCCTTGCCACAGTCACCATGGAACACCATCTAGCTAACACTTAGAGGGCTTTTGTCTGAATTGAAAGGTTGCTGGCATCTTTAAAGTTTCAACCCTGTGACTTTGGCTTCCTCCTGCTACTGCCCTGCCTCTCTCCGAGTCATTTATAGGCCCTGCTTCATATTAACTCCACAAGAAGTGGCTCCTCAAGGTCTGGCCCTGGTTTTTCTCCTCGGCACACAGACTCCCTCTGGGGGAGTCCCTCACTCACACCTACAGCCCCACCAGGTCCCTTGCTCAGCATATGATGATGAGCCTAGGATCCATCACTCAGTGCTGTAAAAGATGCCAAGTGGAGAGCAAGGGCTAGATTTTGGGATGGCTCTATTTTCTCTCCCAAATTCATCCCTTCTGATACCAGTTACACTTATGGGGTCAACATCTGCCAAAGTCCAGTTCAAGTCAGACTTTGCTCTGATGAATGCTCCCAGAGAGTTCCATCTGGGACATGTTGGGCACCAAGAGGCAGAAGGATCAGCCTCCCCTTGGAGCTAGGTACCTCATGACCCTTACCTCTAACCCTTATCATCCCCACTGGTTCTAATGTCTGGAAGGGACACGGTCTGGGCGTGAACTTACCCCACTCCTGCCCATCCTCCATTTTACACTGACCTCTGGGCTGGACATCACCAGAGATGGGTCCCCTTTCTAGGACACGCCTAGGACCCTGCTATATCTAGGGGTTGGACTCTGCCTCTTTATGGAAGTGGCTTCTGTTTATAGAATCTGGGCCCCACCTGTACACAGAGGGCCAACACTGCTGGCTTTAGAGAAGCTGCCGAAGATAACTGCGTCAGAAGGTGAAGCTGGATTGGTCCTGAGAGTGAACAGCTAATCCTCAACCATTGATGGGGTAGAGACAGGACTTACCCACAGTTGAGGACTGGGAACACTAAGGTGGGACCTCCTGACTATGCACCCGCTGAGACCTTTGCCCTTAGGACCCCACCCTTCCCTTCTCTCTAGCAGGACAAAGGGCTAGAAGCACTCACTCCAAATGAGCAGGAGAGTTTGCATTTTCTGTTGGACACCTTGGCTACAATTCAAGGCCCTGAGGACCCCCCCATTAGTGCTGAAGCCATGCGAAGCTCAGGGGCACCAGGTGAGGCCTACGGTAGGGTATTCCTCTTTAGGGATGTTCAGACCCCTCTCTATAGGCAAGGAGATGTACAGCAGCCTTAAGATCCTGGAATAAGATGGGGAGGGAGGAGGGCTATTAACCAGTCCCCAAATGAAGCATCCAGCACCCTTTGCACACACTCGTATGCTGGGACTCTCAGACTGTACATGCCCAGCTTTGGATTTGTGTAGCACGAGTGTGCACACCAGCCTTTCATGACACTTGCGGTGGGTTCCATTCTCAGGAAGAGCAGAGGGTCTACTGCCCACAGAGAAGTTACCAGTGCTACAAAACGAAGAGGCTCCCCTGCAACACTCCCAGGCATGGAGCACTCCTCTTTTGCTCTCCGGCCAGGCCCCTGGGACAGAGGCAGGCCTTGTGAGTGGCTGCGGGAGATCCAGAGGGTGAAGGATGGCTTGGATTTTGCCGGGAGTCCCTCCCAAATGTTGCAGCAGCACTACTCCCCTCAAACAGGGTGTCAGGCCCATAACCCAGTCCTGGATTGGCTCCAGTGCGGTCCTGCGGGGGACCACGTCCAAGAGCGCCTCTGCTCCTCAGAATCCTGCACAAGCCCGGACGAGTTGAGAACGGCCCTCGCGCCTACTTCCTCCAGGAAGCCCTCCCAGGTACCCACCTATCCTGCCCCCCAACTTTGGGGGAAACGGGGTCTCGGAGGTCAAGGGTCACCAGGGCGGGCCAGGGCCCGGAAGCGGAAGTGTATCGCACTTCCGGTGCGCAGCGGGCGGCCATGTTGGAGCAGCGGAGGCGGCGCAGAGGTGCGTCCTGGGTCCCCGCGGCGGCGCCGGTAGGTTGGGGCCGTGGGCCTAGCCGCGCCGCGGAGGGGCTGTCCGCGAGACGTTAGGGCGGACGGGCCGGGCAGCCGGCTCTCTGCTGGCCAAGCCGAGACCCCCAACCCACTCCCACCCCCACCCCGTGCCCAACGACCCCACCCTGGGGCTGCGCGGCCCGTCGGGCTGGTCCAGACGCCCCGTGCATCTTGCTCGTTCTTGAGACCCGCCCCGCTCCTAACCGCGGCTCGGGCTCCAGGGACTCGGATTTCCAGTCCTGGCTACCCCGCCTGGGGTCCGCTTGGATGAGGCCTCTCCCGTCCCCCATTTATCATCAACTTTCCCTGCCGGCCCCTGGGGCACGTAAGAAGGGAATTGGGGGGCCGGGCTGCAGGCTGTTTCCAGAGCTTATTGGAAAGCCCAGAAGATCCCTCCGAAGGGTTCATACCGACCTGGGCGAAAGAGCACCCAGTTCATCCCTAGTATCTGTGCCTGGTATCTGAACGCTTAGAACAGCTCTACGGTTCAAAGCTCCGGGAACTACACCCCCTGGAAAAAATAAAAATAAAAGAACTAAAGCCACGTGCAAGGATTGTGCTTGGAGAACGGCCTCTGGAGAGGGGAAGTGCCTGAGACACCTGAGGATCCCAGGATGTTTCCAAACAAAGAGCCCCAGGGCACACCCTCTAGGGGATTCTGAAAACTATCTGCTCCATTAGGGTGGTAGGAGGAAGCTGCACAGACAGTGCCTCCAGGCCCCAGGGGCCTGCCAGATCCCAGCTGATCCTTTAATGCTCTCAGTGCAGATGGGGAGGTGCTGCTGGGGCCCTCACTGCTGGGTGGGGCGTTAGATATTAGTCACGCTCAACAGCCTACAGCTTCTTCAGAGAAGGCTGGGACAACTTGGGTGTTTCCAGACAGCTCCGTCTGGGCTCTACCAAGGTTGGCGCCCTCCAAGCCCTAGTTAGAACAGCTCATTTCCACCTTACTGATTGTCCTACTTGGAAGCCTTAGATCCTACGGTTAGATCTTGGGCTCTTGGTCTGAGTGCCTGGCCCCCAAGCTGCCCGATTGTCTAGAGCTATGTCGTCATTACCTGCTACTTAGCATCTTTTTAGTTTCTGTTGAAAGAGAGTCTGGTTGGTCTCCATGACTGTAGAGCTAGGAATTGAACCTCCAAGCGGCCTGTCTGGGAACTCCGAAAGCAGAACTTGTGGTGGGCAGGGAGATTCATCCCTGGGCACCTGAATAGCTGCATCTTTAGGAACAGAGATAGGAATGGATATTGGGTGTAAGTCTTGACCCTTTAGCCAGCATTCAAGGAGCATTTAAGGCTTGCGTTGCCCTGCTTTCACCTATTTTTTCCAACAGATCTTTCAGCCCTGACAACAGACTCCAGTCATATCAAGTGTGTCTTACTTTCTCACTTTGGAGTCTTTGCATATACGTTTCCTCTTTTCCATTCCATCTGATCCTTCCTATTATCACTCAAGTCCCAGCTAGGTGTCGCCTCTCCCAAGAATTCTTTCTTGACTCACTGGCAAGCTAAGCTGGGTTCCAGTGTGCACTCCTAAGAACCTTGATGGTGTCTTTTGCCTTCTGTGCAGGGCTTCAGAGGACAGAGGTATTCACTTGTGTTCTCAGGGTCGAATCTAATACTAGATTTCTGGCCTCAGAAAATACAGAATTTGATTAAAATGGGCTAACCAAGCCCAGATCTTTCCAGGGACGCAGCAGCAGGTTGGATGGCTCTGATTAGCTTGTGGGCATATACCCTGAAGAAGCCGCCTCTGACCCACATAGGTTGTCTTCCCACCCTCCACCCTGCTACCATGGTAGGTCAGAACAGCATTTTGTTTCAAGGAGTAGCTCGCTCTGGCCAGGCCTCTCTGTGTCAGTGGATGTTATGGAGAGTGCAAGCCCTGATTGACCTGTCCACCTGCCCTGACTCCTTTCTCAATGCCATTCTTATTGACTCTTTTCCTCTTGCCTTGGAGGTGCCAAGCGCTGGTTTGCGGCTGCCCAGGCAGATCTGCAGTGCCTAATGCCATGAGCGTGGTGGTGCAGCATGTGGAGGAGAAAGCTGTCCACTCTTGGTCGCGGATCTCCACGGCAGGGAAGAAGGCCCTGGAGGAGGCGCTGCTTGTCTTTAACCCCATGAGCCAGGATCTCAGTGCCACAGAGGCCCAGCTTGTGGCCTTTCTGCAGGGCCTACGGGATGATGGTTTCCAGCCTACCATCCTGCGCAGTGGCGATGTCTACGGCTATAGTTCATGCACAGCCAAACCCCCAAGCCAGACAAAGCTGCAGGCTCGTGCCCCCACCCCAGCCACCACATCACCTCCAGCCAGTGCTCCCCGAACTGCTATGCGGCTGCCTGCAGGCCGGGCCACGCTGCTTCCCATGCCACTGTCTGGCAGGCTGGCCAAAGCATCCACACCAGCCCTTGCCAAGCATGCTACCACCAACCTGCTACTGAGCTCCCTGAAGCAGTCAAGTGCCAGCCGTGCCCGGGGTACGGCAATGGGCTTCCCCGCCCACCTCTATCCAGGTGTCTACCCTGCCATGCGGCTCTCCGTTGTCCTTGAGGCGCTGGTTCCACTCAAGACTCCCATGCCCTGCTTGGGTTCCAAGCACAAGACACAGTCACTGCAGCTCTCTCTTGCGGACTCTTCCCTGAAGCTGCGGAAAGGTCCAGCCAAGGGGCTAGGGAACCCCCAGCCCAAAGTTTCCAGAAAAGCCACAAGCAAGGGTCCTAAGTGTCCGATTCGCAGAGGCCCCAGGGCTGGACCCCGACAAAGCACTGGCCCTCAGAGAAAGACCTGCAAAACCACTGGATCCCTCAGTGGCCCACGAATGAAAGGTGTCTCTGCCCTGAGCATCAAAACAGCCCAGGCCAAGGCAGCTCAAACACTAGCCAAAGTGGCCTGTGCCCAGGCCAAAGTGGCAAAGGCCCAGGCAAAAGCTAAGGCGGCACGTGCCAGGGCCAAGGCCAAGGCAGCACAGATCAAGGCCAAGGCCAAGGCCAAGGCATTGCGGGCCAGGGCTAAGGCCAAGGCAGTGCGGGCCAAGGCCAAGGCCAAGGCCAAGGCAGTGCGGGCCCGGGCCAGGGCCAAGGCCAAGGCAGTGCGGGCCCGGGCCAAGGCCAAGGCAGTGCGGGCCAAGGCCAAGGCCAAGGCAGTGCGGGCCAAGGGGGCTCGGACCCAGCCCAGGGGCAGGGGCAGGCCGAGAGGGTCTGTTCAGGCCAGGACTGCAAGGCAAGGCCAGAAAAGCCGCCCTGAGACTGTGGGGCAGAAGAGGAAAAGGGCTGAGGAGGCTAAAGATCTTCCCCAGAAGAGAACACGGCTTGGGCCCCGATCCCCTAAGGCATGTGTAGGTCCTGGGACAGCAAAGCTACTGAAATTCCAGGCCATCAAGGTGGACAGGTGGTCCTCAGATGATGAGGTGCGGCTGCAGGCTCAACGTATCCTCCGTGTGAACCTATCCCCTGTAATACGGCTCCAGCCGTTGCTGCCATACTCGGTACCCTGATTCCTTCACATAGCAATGTTTCGGGAAACTGAGCCCAACTGTCTGTGTTGTCAGTGGCACAGTGTGCAATGCCCATGGACTCTGGGTGCCTCTCCAGGGCCCTGGCAGCCACCAGCCTCCTTTCAAAGACTGGAGGATGTGGGATTGGGGGTGGGGGTGGGAGGGGGTGTTCTCATGGCGCAATGCACTGTGACTTGTTACTCTTCAAGTTGTATGTTCACTGTTTCATCTATCACGTTTTATACCTTTCCACCTTCCAGTCTCCTTCCCTGCTGTCCATGGTCTTTGTGTCGGGGGGGCAGGGGGGTGGCTAGGGGGCTGCGGAAAGCCAGCTTGAACATAGAGGAAAGGGGCCCTAGGAACAGGGCTGCCAGAGAGAGTGCTGGTAGGTGGGGGCAGGCCATCAGTGTGAGCGATGGGACAGGCCCCTCTGGATGTCTTGCCCTCTGTGGATGTGAAAGAGGCAGCTCCTGCGGCGGGGGCAGAGCCCCTCAGGTGGGACACCCCACCTTGGGGCTGCCCTGGTTTGTTATCCCGATAGGCCCCGTGCAGGAGGACAATAGGTGGCTGTGTGGGAACCTTGCACCCTGCAAGTTTTTAGACCAGGGAAGGGGGTTTTGTGATTCCATTCCCCAGGGGCGATGCAGGCAGCCCGGCCTTGTCTCCCAGCCCGCTTTGCTTTGGCTGGAACCTTGGGCTTTGCCTGGGCTCGTCTGGCCTAAAGTGACTGACATTCCTCTGCCTCTCCTCCCTTGCTCCATCCAAAAGAGAGTGACCAGCCTTGACTTTTCCAGTTAACAAGGCATTGGGGTTGAGTCAGAGGTCAGAGCTCTGGGTGGTTGGGCACAGAGTCTGCCCTCACTGACCAAGGAGTTTTCTCCTTGGGTGGGTGGGATCCCGCGGCAGCTGAGCCAGGAGCATCTGCAGGTTGCATCCACCAACGGTGCTTTCTGCCTGGGTTCCGTGTGCTCTGTCTTCCAAGTCCAGCCTCATGCCTCCCATCAGGGGCCTGTATGTTTCAGACATCATGAGTTCATGCTTTGGAGAGGGGGCTGGGCTTTGAGCCCTGAACGAAACTAGCTCCCTGCCCATCTGCCAGTCTTTTGCTGGCTGCCCAGCCCGAAAGGCAGTGGCTGGAGCTGGCAGGGCGGGGGACACATTCCCCAGAGGCCCCTGGAGACTGTAGCCTTTCAGGGCTGGGAGTGGGAACCTCATTTGAATGAGAATCAGATCTTTTCTGTCTCAGGGTTCATCTGAACCCTGGCCCCACTAGCCCTAGTTGCGGTGGATGGCAGACCTACAGAGGAGCTTTAAGAGTGCTTCTTGGTGCCTCCTCCCCACCTTTCTGCATCTGGTGGCCATTACTAATATCCTTTCCCTGGCTGTGGGCTCCCTTGGTTTTTCTGGCTCTGGGGACCTCCTAGCTCCCAGCTGCATGGTGGTCCCGCAGCACTGCATGCATCTTGCCTCTGACAGCCCTGCTTCCATCTACCATGTGAGAATGGGGAGTGCCCTGTGGGCCACACTCAGCTACTCAAGGGTGGTCCAGCTTGGGGCCCACCCAGCATCCTTTCTCGCAGGCCTGAGTCCAGCTCCCACCGCCCAGGACCCCCAGCTAGGCTAGGCCCCCTCCTTTCAGTTCTGCTGCTGCTGCTGCTCCCGCCACCACCAGTGGGTGAGGAGTTTGGCTGTTTCCTGAGAGCCATCGGAGGGGGAGAAGTCTCCAAGCCTCCTGGTGGGTGGGGTGGGATGTGGTTGGAGGGGCTGCCCCCAGGGACTCGACTCAGACCGTTCCCCTCCCAGTCCAGGCTCTCAGAACAATTGCCCAGGAAGTGCCAGGCACACTTACCCCACCTGGCTGCTTAAATGGCAGCTGCTACCCACCCACTGGCAACCTGCTTGTTGGTCGTGCCCGGAATCTTCGTGCCGCCTCCGCCTGTGGACTCCAGGGCCCTGAGCCCTACTGCATCGGCAGGCACCTGCACGTGAGGAGCAGGGTGAGGCCCTGGGCACAGTGTCTGGGTTTTCCTGGGAGGTTCAGCCCTGTGGGAGTTCAGGTCATTGCTTGGGGCTAGAGGGGAGGTCTGTGCTGTTAAGCTGTGAAGTGGAGGGACCGATTGTGCACCTCCTGCCTAGTCCTTCTCCTTGGGCGCTCCGCTAGGATGCTGAAAATTGCTTCTTTTGTGACTTTCGGGACCGCGGTGGCCATGGCATTGAAAACGTGATCTCCCGGAGTGGACCTGCTGGCAACAAGACCTGGTGGCAAGCTGAGAATGGTGAGGGTGCTGGTGTGCCTTTGTGTGTGGGTCTGGGGTCTGAGGTCAGGACCTGAGCCCTCTGACCAGCCCTTGTGGTTACAGGTGTTGAGAACGTCACCATCCAGCTAGACCTAGAGGGTGCCTTCTACTTTACCCACCTCATCATGACTTTAAAGGTGACCCAGCCTGAAAGCTGGCCATGTGCCCCCTGTCCCAATGGCCACCAGAGATGTTTGCCCCTCATAACCCAAAGACCCCCTCCCGCCCCCAGACATTCCGCCCAGCGGCTCTGAGCCTGGAACGATCAGTGGACCACAGCCACTCCTGGCACGTGTACCGATACTTTGCCCACAACTGCTCACGCCTCTTTCCTGGGATCCCTCCTGCCTCTGGCCATAGAGCCGGTGACCTCGTCTGTGATCTGCGTTTCTCAGACATTGAGCCTTCCACTGAGGGCAAGGTCAGGCCCAGAGGAAGGGGGGTTGGGCCCTGGAATGAAGCCGGAGGCTCAGGCTTGCTGCTGCTTCAGGTAGTTTTCAAAGTTCTGGACCCAGACATCCTGGTGGACAACCCAAACGACCCCAAGATTCAGGGTAATTATTCCCCCAGCCAACTCTATACTCCCTGCAAATCAGAACAGCCAGATACTGTGGGGAGACGAGGGCGAGCCGGGTGTGCGTGCGCCGCAGTGAGGCGGGGCGCTAGGTGAGCAGCTCCATCCCCCAGCGCGGATCCCCAGCTCTCCCGTCGCAGTCCTCTGCTACAGTCCGCTATGGCCCCGCTCCTCCCAGCACCCTTCCCCACCCCTGTGCCCGCTGTGTGGGGACTGGCATTGGTAGGAGCTTCCGTCATCTGCCCCATCACTGAACTCGCTTGGGGGACCCCGTTGTAGTCCCTATCGCTGCTTTCCACGCCAGTCCCCAAAACTTGTCCCCACGTCTGTGTTCCTATTACAATGCCTCATAACTCTCCTTTGTGAGCCTCCGTCACTGCCCCTATCACGGTCCCCCTGTATTGCCCTCCCCCTTGATTCATCATCCTGGCCTTAGTTGGTGCCCCGCATCCCTGCAGCTACCTCTAGGTGGCGCCAGGGTGTCTCAGGGTGACCTTGCATAGCAGAGGTCTTGTGAAGTGAAGGACAGAGTAGACACAACCGTAATCCAACAGGGCAGCCCAGAGCCAGGCCAGGCGAGTACACAGCAGGAGGACAAGCCCCAAATTAGCCTTTTCTCTACACTCTCCACCAACTTGACTGTGGTTATTACCAACCACTCGCCCTGAGCTCCCACACTAGCTGTGACCCGTTCCATTGATCGGGAGAAAGGGGAAACCTGGGAAAGGAAAGAGGATGTAGCCTTGGCCAAGTAACGAAACTTAAGCTGTGGAGCGAGACTTAAGCTGTGGAGCGGCAAGAGGAGCGATGGGCCCATCTCCCTGTCCACGTGCACATTCAGCACTCGCCCCACTCTGTGTCAGTCTTCTGAGCGCTGCTCAGCGGGAAGTAGGTAGATAAGGCCGCTGTCTTCCATTAAAGTGGGAAAGACAGTTGATAAATAAGCAAACTCATACCTTACGTGGTTTGGGCGATGGGTTGGGGAATGGAATCCTTTGCCGCGCTGTGAAAGCACATTTCAAATAATCTAGAGATGCCAGAATGGGGTGCCCAGGAGCAGTGGGATGTGTAAGGCTCAACTCAGGAATGATAACAGGGCGGGGGCAGTGCGGAGATGGGATTGTCACCATTAGGCTGTGGTCATCCTAAAATGGTATTCCCGGAGGAGCAGGGACAGAGAAGTCCCAGAGCAGGGGTGCTGGAGGAGGTGGCTGCAATGACACAGAGAGGGGAGAGACAGCCCTCCTGCCCCCATTCCTTGCCCGCAATCCCAGTCGTAACAGAACGATGAGCAGCGCTCCTGAAGTCTCCCACTCCATCTCTAGAACTCCTGCAGGTGACGAACCTCCGTGTGAACTTCTCCAAACTGCACACACTGGGTGACAGGCCCCTGGGAGGCCTCAAGGGACACCCCTTCTAGTACTATGCCCTCTATGAGCTCGTGGCCAGAGGCAGCTGCCTGTGCCATGGCCACGCCTCTGAGTGCAGGCCCGCCCCTGGGGCGCCCACCCGTGTGCCAGGCATGGTGAGCGCCTTGGTGGGAGCGGCCTCCTGCGGGGGCGGGCAGGCAAGCTGGGGGACTGGGGCAGACTCGCCCTGCCCTCCCTCCTGCCAGGTGCATGGCCTTTGCATCTGCCACCATCACACAGCGGGTACCCACTGTAAGCGCTGCCAGGACCTGCACCAGGACCGCCCGTGGCACCCAGCAGAGCCCAGGGACCCCCATGCCTGCCGGGGTGGGTGCCGCACCCTGCTCGGCCTGGCCATGCTGGCCATGGGGCAGCCCCTCCACATCCACCCTCCTTGTTCTGTCCCAGAGTGTGAATGCCATGGGCATGCCCGCAGCTGTCATTTTGATATGGCCCTGTATCTGGCTTCTGGCAATGTGAGCGGAGGCGTGTGTGATGCAAGTCAGCACAACACGGCTGGGCACTGCTGTGAGCTCTGCCAGCCCTTCTCCCACCAAGACCCCCGGGAAGATCCCCGTTCCCCTCACTCCTGCAAACGTAAGCCTCCAATCCTAGCTGACCCCACGGTCCTTCCGCCCACCCCCCATGGCGACCTCTGACCTAACTCTGTCCTCACTCTGGCTCCTGATCCAGCCTGCGACTGTGACCCTGTGGGTGGCCTGGAAGGGGGATTGTGTGCCGCCCACACAGATGAGACCCACGGCCTCCTGTCTGGGCAGTGTTGCTGCAAAGCCAATGTCTGGGGCCAACGCTGTGACTCCTGCCGGCCGGGTCACTATGGCCTGAGCCTTACGCAGTCAGAGGGCCGCCAGCGTGATGGACCCTAAGAGTGAACCCCACCCCCCGTGTCCTCCTTGCTCTGCCCCCAGTCACTGCGCTAATGACACAGGTACCCACACAGCCCCGCAGCAGACCATTAGCATCCTGAGAGCCCTGCGCCTTAGCCTGCAGGTGCGACCCCCGGGGCCGCGTCCCCGGCACTCATGTCTGCGATCCCTCCAGCGGTGCCTGTCACTGCAAACGCTTTGTCTCTGGACGCGACTGCAGCCGCTGTCTGGTGAGTCTTGACCAACCTTTTGATTTGACCTTGATCTTGGGCACTGAGCCCCTGGAAGCTGACCAGTGTAAGGCTATATTCAGTGTGACTGTAGACTGAGCCTGGCACATGGGGTGGTAGCACTTCCTGACCTGGTCACCAGGGTCAGCACCACCTTGACTAGCTGAACCCATGCAGGCCCTCAGGCAGACACTTTGGAAACAGAAAGAAGAGCAACTCAATGAGTTACAACAGTATTATACAGGGGGTGGAAAGGCGTTTCACAGCAGACGCGTTTGAAGGAAGATTCAGTCCAAGGGACAACTCCACCCCCTTCTTGCCTTTACTTGAACATTACAAATACTTGAACTTTTACTTTAATTCTAGCTGTGTCATCATCGTCGTCTTCTTTAAAGATTTTATTTACTTGTTTTTAGAGAGTGGGGAAGGGAGGGAGAAAGAGGAAGAGAAACATTGATCAGCAGCCTCTCACACGCCCCCAACTGGGGACCTGGCCCGCCGCCCAGGCGTGTGCCCTGACCAGGACTCAAACCTGGTGACCTTTCGGTTGGCAGGCTGACGCTCAGTCCACTGAGCCACACCAGCCAGCACTGTGTCCTCTTCTTTCTTTTTTACCTCCCCTACATGAAGCCGTACAGGAGTGCACTGGGGTCCTCCGCCTCGGCAGCAGGGAGAGGGGTGTTCACGCCTTGTACTCAGCCTCCTTCCTCCTGCACCAGGCAGTTCCATAAATGACCTGCCAGGCCCCGACCCTAACCCTGTCCAGGCCTTCCTGTTCTTCCTCCACCACCTCCTGTCTTTTGCAGCCCGAGTTCTGGGGTTTAAGCAGTGACTCTCTGGGCTGCAGGCCCTGTGACTGTGACTTTGGGGGTGCCTACAGCAACAGGTACAAGGCAGAGGCTGGGCATGGGCTCAAGTGGCAAGAATTGGGTGTTGATTCTGCTCCCTCCCCACCCCCACGCTCACCCAGGTGTTCCGCAGGGGAGGGCCTCTGTCTGTGCCATCCCCACCTCCGTGGCCGCCGCTGCCATGAACTCGTCTGGGCACTTCTGCATTGCCCTCGACCAGGCCACTGCTGACGCTGAGCTTGGCCAGGGCCTCCAGCCAGCCGCCCCTCGGCTGCCTGTGAGTGTCCTGTAGGGGCAGGGGCAAGGGCAGGGGCAGAAGGAAATCAAGACTCAGACTGTGGCTCAGAGGAGGGAGGGGCTATCCAGAGGGAACTAGCTGGAAGAGGAAGCTGGGCAAGATTAGGAAGGTGAGGACGTCTAGGTCGGGGTATCAGCATGGTCAGAGGTTTGGTGTCTTGGACGGAGTCCACATTCCCAGGACAGTGTGGGAGAGGACAGGGCCAGAATGCTGGAGGACACCGATACCAAACTTGCCCCCAGGGAGCCCCCTGGCCTGCCCCCTCCCACTGTACACAAGCTTCAGGGACCTCCCCTTGTTGGCTCCGGCCCTGACTTCGGAGACAGCGCGACCCTCGATGTGCACTTTGCCCTGCCAGGCGAGCCCGCTACGGCCACCAGCCACCCAAAGTGAGGCATCTGAGGAGCAGGGTAAAGTCACCAGTCACAGGGGCCTTAGTAGGGACAGGGCCCGAGCCCTGGGGATATGGGTCTCTGGGGTCCTGGGGGAAGGAACCCTAAGTCCTGAGGGTCTAGGTCCTGGAGTGGCCGGGGCCTTGGGAGTCTGTGTGTCATGCCCAGGCCCCAGAGGAGCCCGTGTCCCTGCGTCTGGGAGCCGGCCCCGCACTGCGGGCGGGCTTAGACTTTGCACCTGTGACCGACGGGGCTGGCCCCTCCCTGCTGGCTCCCACGGCGCCTTGTGCTCTGGAGTATGATATTGTCCTGCGCTATGAGACCCAGGTCAGTGGCATGGGTGCCAGGCAGGTGACTGGTGGTGCTGGATGGTGGGTGAGTGGGGGCAGTTCTATGACTGCTGACCCCTGACCCTAGGCACCTGAAGACTGGCAGGCATTAGTCAGCATCCGGGCCCAATCTCCGCCCAGCAGCACTCGCTGCGCCCACCTGCTGCCCTCAGAGCATCTGTTCCAGGCCACCTTGACCCACGCACACAGGTAGGCAGGACGCTGTGACCCCTTGATACTGAGACCCGTTATGCTCCCGACACATCTGACACAACGACCAGACAAAGTGGAAAATTCACAGTGTGGAATATCATCATATCCTAGGACAATCGAAACAGGGACTTAATTTAAAACAGCAGGATTTAAGAAGCTGTTCTTTTTCCATTGGTCATATGACTGCATGTTGGACCCAATCACTGCAGGGCAGAAATGGGTTATCCCGGGATCACTTGACCAAGACCCCCTTATCCCACCCTTTCTCCTCCCCCTCTCCCTGCAGAGCTCGGTTCTATCCAAACCTTTCTGCTTTGAACTGGGAACACGCTACTCCAAGACCCTGCGCCTGTGGTGGACCAAAGCGGGGCGGAGGCCCGAGGGAGGAGGCCCGAGGGAGGCACCATCTTCCTGGATTCAGTGAGATCCTAGGGGCTCCACCCCGCATCTGGGGGAGACACAAATTACAGCAGACAATATGGGCTGAGGGATGGGCCGCTGTTAGGGGCTTGGAGTTGGGCCTAAAAGAATGAGACAAGTGGGGAGTGTAGGAAGTGGAATCAGGCGGGGAAATCACATTCTGAGGATAGAAGCGGGGAAGAAGCAGGCGCCAGACCGCCCTGGAACTTGTGGACCAGGAGAGGGACGTGACCTTTAGCCTGGGATAGCGGGGAGCCATGAAGGGACGCGGGCAGAGAGGAGAAGGCGGAGAATGGATTGTTAGCAGGCGGCTGCTGCGATGATTCCGGGTGCGAGGGGCCAGTGTGAACCTCTGGAAGAGTTTTCCCGGGAGCTAGACTCTCTCAAGGGCTTGGCCTGGCCCAAGAGGGCCACAGGAGTCCAAGGTGAGGCCAGATGGGCAGCTGGTGGATAGCAGGTGAGGGCAGGGGCTAGGCTGCATCAGGAGGAGGGGCCAGGTGCCATTGCTTCCATAATGGGGGACCTAGAGGCTGCCCCAGCCAGCCAGCCCCGGGCCACCCCTCTACCCACCCCTATCTTCTTCAGATGCTGAGGCCCAGGCTTCCTCAGCTGCCCTGCTTTCCTAGGAGGCCATGCTCAGAGCCCAGACCGCGGCCTCACTTGGAGGACCAGGCTGCATCCTGGGACAGGCCTGGGAGGCCCGGCGGTGGACCAAGCAGCTTCTACGGGGGACAGGCCAGCCTACAGGGACAGCTGTGTGGAAGCCAAAACTGAAGGGGCTGGCTGACAGAGTCCAGATGCTGCATCCACAGCTTCTGAGACTCCGAGTCAAAGCTGGAGGGGTGGGTGGAGATATGGATCACTGTGGGCGGGCTTGCCAAGGCGAGGACGCTCTCCTAGGGGTGACCTGGGTATAGAGCAGTAGAGGAATTGGAGATGTGCATATGGATCCCCTGTCTTGTTTGCAGGAATGCAGGGGGCAGGGCCCTGGGCTGGCCTTTGTCCCTGTACCCTGTGATGCCCCACATTGCTCCGGGCCCCTGCCCACTGCCCAGTGGGCTCTGGTGGTCTCCCGTAATGCCTCCTGTAGCCTGGACAGTGATGGCAGCCTTGGAACAGCATCAGCAGCTGCTACAGAGCTATAGGGGCCATGGATGGGAGCCATGCCGGGGACACAGAGGGTCACAGCCTGGCCATTGGGCCACAGGAGACACATTTCACATCTGACCTGCCCCTTCCAGCTGAAGCAGATCCAGGCCGCAGCAAGCAACGTGGGAATCCAGGCCAGGGAGACACGGAGCCGTGCCGGGGGGCCTGGGGCGCGGCCGCCGCGGCCCCTGTACCAGCAGCGGTGCAGAGGACCCAGCGTTCCCTCCTGGGCGCATGTCCGCATCTACGTCTGTTCCCAGCTGAGGGCGGGGCAGGCGGGCATCCAGGTCACGGCTATGACACTCCCTCCAGGGTGAGGAACACTCAGAAGGGCCGCCCAGGGGTCAGGTGGGGGAATTAGTGTGCTGGTAGGTGTCTAACAACTGTCTGGGGGTCTGGGGGACTACTACAAAGTCCGTTGCTACAGTGCAAGTAATCCCACCGTAGCTGACTGCAGCGACCTACCCTGTAACAACGGATTCACAAAATTCCTGAAAGTGTAGTCATTGTCCCCTGCAAACCTCCGGCATATCAGGTAGTCATGTCAGAGGCAGGATCAGTGAGATGTTAGGGTCAGGGTTCATTGGGTCAGAAGTCAGAGTTCACAGCCAACATCCCTACCCCCACAGAGGAAGGTGCAGATGCTGTGAGCGTGGAGCTGGTGGCATGGCATGGGCTGGCTGTGCCCCTCCCCCAGGGTGGGGCAGCCGGTATGGCCCTCCTGCTGGATCAGATCCAGAATGCCCTCCCTCCACCAGATGCGGGAGGCCGGCAGCTGCCCAAAGCTGAAGGTGTCCTCCATCAGGCGCAGCAGACCAGGTGGAGGGCCAGGAGGCTGGAGGTAGAGGTCAGAGGGTGGGGAGGAAGGAGTGCCTCCTAATCTCCTGTACCTTTCAGGGAGGCTACAGCCAGGGCCCAGGACCGAGCGCTGGAAATTCAGGGGGTGCTGGCGGAGGCAGGAACTCACGCAAGGGCCACAGAGCAAGGGCTGCAGGCAGCAAAACAGATATGTGGAGGTCTGGAGGCCAGCGTACAGGAAGTGATCCCCCAACACACCCCTCAGCTTCCCGCACCTCGTGTCCAATGGGGCTGCTGTGGTCCCATTTTCCCCCTGAGGTCCTTGGCCCACTGTGACACCATGATACTACTAAATACCCTGACCATGTGAACGCTCTACTGAGTTGCTGCCCTGCTGTGACCTCCCTGTGATCGCCTGACCTTTGCCCCAGCTGGCAGGGCGCCTGGCCCAGATGACAATGGCAGTGGAGGTGACCCCGGTCCTGGGGCTGCTGTCCAGTACAGCTGTGGCTCTCAGGACCCATTTGGCGCTGAGTCAGCGGCAGGCCCGAGAGGCAGAAGAGCGTTCAGCACTTGCCGTGGGTTTGGCTGGGGGCCTGGGCAAGGTGAGACGGGAACAGTGAACCCTGGGGCCTCAAAGATGCCCCAGAACAGTGCGAAGTGGGGTCCGAGCTGGGCTTGGGCTATGCCGCGCTGAGGTAGGGTCTCAGCCCTAAAACTCCCTGCTTCCCAGGAATCATGGGCAGCAATGCGTTGGGTCTAGGTGGCGTGGGGGGTGGGGGGGCTCAGGTCCAGTCCTGCTCCAGGAGTTGCAGGTGGCCGGGTTAGGTGTGGCAGAGCTGCAGGAGGGCACAGACAGCCTGATGGCCACGGTGAAGGATGCAGGACAGAGGGTACAGCGGATGCGAGCTGAGGCCCAAGAGCTGCTGAAGCAGGTGCAGAAGAGCTGGAGCCGTCTGGAGGGTGCGTGGTGGCCACGGTGGGTGGGTGTGGTGTGGCATCAAGGTCAGGCGGGAGGGTTGGAGCTGGACCAGGGATGTGTGGGAGGCCCAGGGCTGGGGCCAGGTCCGTTCCATGTTCACCTAGGGGTCAGGGCAGGAGTGAAGGTTGAGAACAGGAGGTCAAATGTAGATTAGGATTAGAGTTTACTTAGGGATGGGTCATGACAGCGATGAGGACCAAAGTCAGAGATTGGGCCAGAGGTCAGAGCCTGGCTCAGGCAACGCATCTCCAGGGTTGGAGCGCCGCCTGGTGCAGGATGAGCAGACCCTGGGCAAGAAGGTGGCCATGCTGTGGGCCCTGGAGAAGCAGGCGGCAGAGCTTCTCCACCTGCCACCTGCTGACAGCTGCCTGTGGGTGCCAAAGTGGGGGACTCTGAGATGGCCTGGGTGACTCAGTGACTCCAGAGTGACCCAGGGATCTCCTGACCTTGAGAGACCACAGGCCCCACTGAGTGTCTGCAAACCCTGAATGACCCTCATGTGACCCTATGATGTCCTCTAGTTGCCCTCTGACCTTAAGAAACCAGAGAGATCATGTAAAATTCCCTGAGACCATCGAGTGCCCCTGATCCTGATAAGATCCTTATCTCTGAGTGGTGTAAAATTCTGAGTCATCTTTAGTATCTCTGAGCCCCTCGTGTTAACTACGGGACCCCCAGAGTGACCGGAGACCCCTAGTCCAGATAACGGGAGAAACTACCAGCGACACTGAAAGTCCGGCAGATTGACGGACCTCCTGCCCAGACTCTCCCGGTGAAGCCTAGTGATTCCCCTGAGAATCCCAGCTTCGTTCCCCGGGCCCGCAGCTCCAGGGACTCTCCACCCAGCCCCTGGGAGCCAGCGTGACCTAGCCCTGCAGACCCGCAGAGCTGTGGTCCCAGCCACAGTCCCAGGAGCCTGGGTGGGGCCAGAGCTGCCGGCAGCGCGCATTCCAGCCGGGACGCCGGCACTCCCGGCAGGCCAGAAGGTCCGGAGCAGATAAAGAGCCGGAAAACCTGGATCTGCTCCCTACTTCTCTGGTTGGTCTGTTGTGGGCCGCCCAGCACCCTTTTCATACTGAGACTGTACTTCTTGTGCCTACTGGCTTCAGCAGCTCGTGGAGACGAAGAGCCCTGGAATCGTGCCTCGGGCAGGGGAGGGCCTTTCTCCGTCTCTCCCCCACCCCCAGCTTTGGTCCCTCCTAAGGGACCAAAAACCCTGGGGCTCTGGGTCTGAACGCCTAGTTGCTGGTGACCCCCACAGCACCCATGACGCTTGGAACAAAGGCTAGGCTGTATGGGCAGTTTGAGGTCTCCAGGATCAGATTCCTAGCTTTTTCTTGTGCCATGGCCCCTACTTGGTGCACCCCCTATAGTTAGGGGCCTAAAGCCCCAAACCTGCTACCTTCCCCTTGCTCAGCAGAGGCCTGGGCATCGGGGTACAATAAAGATTTGCCGCTGAGCCGACCCGGGTCTGGTTTCTAGAACGAAGGTTTTTTTCAGAGCAGGGAGGGGACCTCTGCGCAATGTTGCGTTCCTGCCTGTGATCCACTCCATGCTTTCCTTCCTGCCATGGTTCCCAACTTTGCCCAAAGTCGCCAGACTCAGCTTCAGCCGGACTTGGGGACTAAGTGGGGCCTCAGCCAAGGACCCACGAGAGCAGGGTCTGCATGGGACCTCAAGGGAGGGGGAGGGTGGGCACATCCCCCAGATCTCTCATCCCCGACTCCCCTCCTCTTTAGGATGGAGCGGGCCGCAGGGGATCGAGGGAGGGACCCAGGGGGACAGCCTGGGCCCTGGGAGCTCCGCGTGGGCCTGCTGCTGAGTGGTGAGAGGGTCTGGTGGAGGCCTGGGGGTTATGGGATGTGATGGTGGGTCCTGGGGAAGCTGGCCCTGGGGTTCCCCGCCAGGGAGCACAGTGGGACTGGCTGACCCACTGTTCCCAGTGCTGGCCACCTCCCTGGCCCAGGCCCCAGCCCCGGATGTGCCAGGCTGCACTCAGGGAAGCTGCTACCCCGCCACCGGTGACCTGCTTGTGGGCCGAGCTGACAGACTGACCGCCTCGTCCACCTGTGGCTTGCATGGCCCCCAGCCCTACTGCATCGTCAGCCACCTGCAGGTGCTGCTGGGGGCGGGGTGGGAGCTGAGTCAGTGGGGGCTGGCACTGGCTGAGGCCCTGACCCTGGCGCTGATCCAACTCAGGATGAGAAGAAGTGCTTCCTGTGTGACTCCCGGCGCCCCTTCTCTGCCAGAAACAACCCGAACAGCCATCGCATCCAGAATGTAGTTACCAGCTTCGCACCACAGCGCCGGGCAGCCTGGTGGCAGTCGGAGAATGGTGAGGCCATGGGTGGGACGTGGGGTGAGCAGGCTGCCCACCGACAGCCTCACGTCCCTGACCTCCAACTCCTGCCCCAGGTGTCCCTGTGGTCACCATCCAGCTGGACTTGGAGGCTGAGTTCCATTTCACGCACCTCATTATGACCTTCAAGGTGCCAGCATGTCTGGGAGCCTGCCTGAATCCCCCTGCTGGGCTCCCCCCTGCCCTGAACAGAGTCCCCGCTCCTTAGCCCAGCGCCCCCCTGAGCTCACATGCTGTTCTCTGGATGCGTGGGAGGCTCCTTCACCTCTCACACCTTCCACTGCCTTCCGCCTGCAGGCCCTCGCGCACGCCGCCCAACCCCAGGCTGGGTCAGGCGCTGCCTCCCTGGACCCCCTGACCCCTGAGCCTCCCCCCGGAGGCGGTTACCCTCCCTGAGCGTTGCTTGGCTTCCACTGGTCACCCCACCTGTCTCCGAGCTGCTTGCAGGCAGGCCCCTGCTGGGCAGAGCTCTTGATGGGCCTGGGCTGGACTTAGGTCCTGGCGCCCTCTGATCAGCCATGCCCCCCGCCCAGACGTTTCGCCCTGCTGCCATGCTGGTGGAGCGCTCGGCAGACTTTGGACGCACCTGGCACGTGTACCGATATTTCTCCTATGACTGTGGGGCTGACTTCCCAGGAGTCCCGCTGGCCCCCCCACGGCACTGGGATGACGTGGTCTGTGAGTCGCGCTACTCAGAGATCGAGCCATCCACTGAAGGAGAGGTGAGGCCTGGGACCTGGGCTTGGTGCATGAAGGGGACGTGATGGGCCCGAGGGCAGGGCCCAGCGTCTCTAATGGCGCCATGCCCCTCCAGGTCATCTATCGTGTGCTGGACCCTGCCATCCCTATCGCAGACCCTTACAGCCCACGGATCCAGAGTGAGTGTTGCCCCCTCAGGCCTGGCGCAGTCCGAGTCCAGCTGGTGACTGTTTGGGGCCTCTGTAGCTATTTTGGGTGCTTCCTAGGGCAGGTGCCAAGTCCAATTTAGCTCAGATAGTGGACAGGAGGTCTCCCAAGGTGACCTTGGCAGCTGCAGCCCCTGGGGGGTCTGGGCCAGCAAAAGCCTGCCTGGCCAGCCAGCCCCCAAGCCTTCCCCCCGCCCCTTAGACTTGCTGAAGATCACCAACCTACGGGTGAACTTGACACGGCTACACACGCTGGGGGACAACCTGCTTGACCCACGGCGGGAGATCCGGGAGAAGTACTACTATGCCCTCTACGAGCTGGTTGTGCGTGGCAACTGCTTCTGCTACGGACACGCCTCACAGTGTGCGCCTGCCCCAGGTGCACCAGCCCACGCGGAGGGCATGGTGAGGGGCTCCAGGTGGCTGGAGGAGGGCGGGGGGCGGGCAGGTGCAGGCGTGGATGGACGGTGCCGACCACACGCCTGCCCGCCCTCCTAGGTTCATGGGGCCTGCGTGTGCAAGCACAACACTCGCGGACTCAACTGTGAGAAGTGTCAAGATTTCTATCATGATCTGCCCTGGCACCCAGCCGAGGACGGCCACAGTCACGCCTGCAAGAGTGAGCGCGGCCCCGGCCCCCGAGCCCCCCAACCCGCGGTCTGGCTGCTCTCTGGGTAGCCCTAGGGCTGGCTGGTTGGGCCCCGAACACCCAGGCTGTGACCAAAGGGTGTCCAGGCCTCGGTGCCCGGGGGCTCCCTCAGCCCTCCTCAGCAATCCGCTCTGGGTGAGGTCCAGCATAGCGCTGAAGCCTGAGAGTTCCTGAGCCCCCACTCACAAACTCTGGCCTGTGGTAGGGACCTAGGGGGCACTAGGGGCCCCTATGTCCCTTGCCCTTGGGACATGGTCCCTCAAGAGGCCTTTGCCCTGCACTTTCCTCCCCCAAGAGTGCGAGTGCCACGGGCACACCCACAGCTGCCACTTTGACATGGCCGTGTACCTGGCATCTGGCAACGTGAGCGGAGGCGTGTGTGACGGATGTCAGCACAACACAGCTGGGCGCCGCTGTGAGCTCTGCCGACCCTTCTTCTACCGTGACCCGACCAAGGACCTGCGGGACCCCGCCGTGTGCCGCGGTGAGGCTGGGCCTGGGCGGTGAGGCTGGGCCTGGGCGTGGGAGTGGGAGGCCGGGGCCTAGGGTGGGAGTTGGAGCGCTAGACAGCTGTTCAGGCTGCAGGGATTTGGGGTGGGGGGCACAGGGTGGCAGCAGACTGGGAATATGAGGGGGGACTGGAAGGCGACCGGTGCCGGGGCTAGTTGGCATAGGGTGCCCTTGCCCCTCTTTTTGCCCTCAGCCTGCGATTGTGACCCCATGGGCTCCCAAGACGGTGGTCGCTGTGATCCCCATGACGATCCTGCGCTGGGGCTGGTCTCAGGCCAGTGTCGCTGCAAAGAACACGTGGTGGGCTCTCGCTGCCAGCAATGCCGTGATGGCTACTTCGGGCTCAGTGCCAGTGACCCTGTAGGCTGCCAGCGTATGTGCTCCCTGCCCTGACTTGCACTCTCCTTAACCCTTGGCTTCTTATTCTTGACCCCACTGCAAACGAGCGCTCTGCGGCACCCCCCCAAAGCCCTGATGGGTCTCCTTCCCCCGCAGGGTGTCAGTGTGATGCACGGGGCACAGTGCCTGGGGGCACACCATGTGACCCCAACAGCGGAACCTGCTTCTGCAAGCGTCTTGTGGCTGGACGTGGCTGCAACCGCTGCCTGGTGCGACTGGAGGGACTGGGATCCTGGGGTCCGGCACCTATCCTCAGGGCACAGGGCGAGGGGTGGCGTCCATGCCCCACCGTGTGGGTGCTGAGAGATTAAGGCCCAGTCCTGGCTAAGAAGCAGGTCTGGGGGGGCCAAGGGTGGGAGCCAGTTTTCAACCAGGGGTGGTAGAGGCTGAGAGCCATCATTGGATCCCCTGCTGGGTGGTGAGGGGGGTCTGTTTCTGACCCCCACAACCTCCTCTCTCCCAGCCTGGCCACTGGGGCCTGAGCCACGACCTGCTCGGCTGCCGACCGTGTGACTGCGACGTGGGTGGTGCCTTGGATCCCCAGTGAGTGCTGTATACGGGGCTCCAGGAGGGATGGGGAACGACCCTGGGCAGGAGAGGGGGGCCTTGCGCTAATAACGGCCCTCTGCAGGTGCAACGAAGCCACGGGTGAGTGCCACTGCCGCCAGCACATGGTGGGGCGACGCTGTGATCAGGTGCAGCCTGGCTACTTCCGGCCCTTCCTCGACCACCTAATGTTTGAGGCTGAGGACACCAGAGGCCAAGTAGGGGAGCGGTGTTGGAGGGCTGGGCATGGAGAGGTGGGGTTAGGGGCGGCGCCTTGCGCGGGGGGGAGGGGGGGCGCGTGGGCCTTGGGCAGGGCCTCTGCTGGAGGGCTGGGGTCTGTGGGCAGGCTGTGGCGGAAGAGGTGGGCCTTGCCTGAGCCCCCACCCACAGCCGCATGTCCTCCCAGATGCTCGATGTGGTGGAGCGCCTGGCGACCCCCGGGGGAACTCCATCCTGGACAGGCCGGGGCTTCGTTAGGCTGCGGGAAGGCCAGGCGCTGGAGTTCCTGGTGACCTCTGTTCCGCGAGCCATGGACTATGACCTGCTGTTGCGCTTGGAGCCCCAGGTCAGCCCCCTGACACCTAGCTGACCCAGAGCTGACCCTCTCTCTGGAGCATTTCCTTCACCGCCCCATCCCCCCAGGTCCCTGAGCAGTGGGCAGAGATAGAACTGGTGGTGCAGCGCCCAGGGCCTGTGTCCGCCCGCAGCCCATGTGGGCATGTGTTGCCCAAGGATGACCACGTCTCAGGGTCTCTGCGACCGGACACCAGGTGAGGGCCCGAATGGCAGCACCTGCGATGGTGGGAGGTGGGAGGTCAGCCCTACGACCCCTGAAGGGTACTTGGAGGACGCCCAGCTCTCATTTATTTGTCCCTTCCTTCAAATGTCCCCTCCTGAGCACTGTTTGCCAGGTGCTGTTGGGCATGGCGCTGGTCAGAGAAAGGAAGTAGAGAGGATGAGGCTCGCTCTCTCTGGGCTCTAGGTTCCGAAGGCCAGGGCAGACATTAATGGGAAGCCACCCAGCATCGCCGTAGGGTGCCCGCGGCGGTGAGGGAGGCCATCAGAGCTCTCTGAGCAGCCATGTGACTGGTCTGAGTGCTGTCTTATTACATTTTGGGTAGGGTCTGCTTCATGTATCTTTTTTCATCACTTTACTTCTTTGTAAAGTTTTTATCACGTACATATTCAAACATACACAGGAGCAGAGAGAATAGCATAATGAACCTTGCTGTGCCCATTATAGACATTTTGCCAACTGTGACTTGTGTTCAACAAAGATCCCTCAAAAGGGGCAGTGAAAGCTGGAAGATCGACTTGAGGCTATTGGGTTGGCTGAGTGACAGGGGGTTGGACAGAGGCAGAGCAGCAGAGGTGGCAAGAAGAGGAAGTTTCCAGAGGGTTCGAGCGGCAGAGCTGATGGCTTAACCACATGGGAAAGGCATAGGAAGTGGGAAGGCCACTCTAGGGTTTTTTGGTTTGGGCGTCTGGATGGGGACGGGGTTCTCGACTGAGGTGGAGACGGCGGAGGAGCAGTTCTGAGACGCTCAGACGTCGCGGGGAGGCCCGTGGGTGACTGGGTTTCTGTGTCTGGAATTACTAGGAGGGCTCAAGTTGGAGACATCACTTTGGAACTTGTTGCTAAGAGGTGGGCCTAGATGAAACAACCGGAGAAAGGAAGGAAGGCCAGAACTAAGCTTTGGGGTGCCCTGGTGCTGGCCTATAGGGAAGGAGGGTCTGGGGAGCAGGGGAAACCAGGCCTGCGGACAGGGTCCCAGAGAAGACAAGAGTGTCTTGGGAAGGAAGGAGCCCCGATCTCACCACGTACTTCTGAGTGCTGGAGCAGATAAGACAGAGAAGTGGCTGCCGGCTTTGGCGACATGAGGTCGTTGGTGACCTTGGCACAGGCCATCTCCACATCGTGTTGGGGCAAAAACTCCACTGGAATGGGAGGCTCGAGAGGGGAGGCAGCGACTCCGGTCACATTCTAGCAATTTGTTGGGCAGGAGAGCAAAAACAGGCATCGGTTAAGCAGAAACTCAAGGAACTGAGGGCAGATTTTTTTCAGGGGGTAAGAAAGAGCCCCAGCGTGGTTTTCAGGCTGATGGGAATGAGCTAGGAGAGAGGGAGAGAGTCGGGGAGGATGCAGTCTTGGTGATGCAGTTGGAGGTCAAGGTCAGGGGAAGTGTGAAGAGGCCATGGAGGGAAAATTGGCAAGTATTTGTGCCTGAGAGGGCTGTGGGGCTGCCTGGTTGTATGGAACGCTTTTCGTGAGACCGGTCTGTGCAGGGGCGTGACCCCAGTGAGGGGGATATGCGGGAATCTTCTGTGCGGGTTCTCTGTCGGGCTATCTGTTGGCTTGGCCAATGACTTGGTTGCTATGTGTGTAGTGGGAGGAGCCCAGGATAATGGCTGCAGGGACCCTGGGTGACTCCCATGCCTCCCCGGCCCTCCCCCCAGGTACATGGTGCTTCCCAGATCTGTCTGCCTTGAGCCTGGGGTCTCCTACAAGCTGCATCTGAAGCTGTTGAGAACTGGGGGAAGTGCCCAGCCCGAGGCCCCCTACTCCGGACCCAGCCTGCTCATCGACTCGGTGATCAGTCCCCTCTCCCCACACCAACCAAGATGGCAGGGCCTGTGGGATGGGACCTGCAGTGGTGGCTGGTTAGGAGGAGTCTGTGACAAAAGAAGGAGGCCAATGGCGGCGCTACGCTAGGCAACCAGGCAGTAGCAATGTGGCCGCAGGTCTGAACCTTACTCTTCCTTGCTCATCTCTTCAGCTGGTGCTGCTGCCTCACGTCCTCGTGCTGGAGATGTTTAGCAGTGGCGACGCCGCTGCCCTTGAGCGCCGGGCCACTTTTGAACGCTACCGCTGCCAAGAGGAGGGTCTGGCACCCAGCAAGACCCCTCCCTCTGAGGCCTGTGGCCCGCTCCTCATCAGCCTGTCGGCGCTGCTCTACAACAGCGCCCTGCGTGAGTGTCTGGGATGAGGACTGGTGGGGCACAGGTGCGGGGGGCCCAGCCTGACCTGACCCTGCACCCACTCCCCACAGCCTGCCAGTGCGACCCCCAGGGCTCACTGAGTTCTGAGTGCAACCCTCATGGCGGTCAGTGCCGGTGCAAACCTGCAGTGGTCGGGCGCCGCTGTGACCTCTGTGCCCCTGGCTACTATGGCTTTGGTCCCACAGGCTGTCAAGGTACTTCCCTTCCCTTTCTGCCCTCCTTCCCACCGCCGTGCAGCCTGCTCTTTCTGGTTCTCCTTCCTTCCTCTGACTCTGTGTCGGAACCCATACTTCCAGCCCTGGGTCAGTCGAAGTCCTCTGCCATCCCCTGGCCTTCCCGCCCTGACCCCGCCCGGGTTCCCCTCAAACCCCCTCCCTGGCCCCGCCCCTGCCTCCCCTGCAGCCTGCCAGTGCAGCCCTGAGGGCTCGCTCAGCGGCCTCTGTGAAGCGATCAGTGGGCAGTGCCCCTGCCGGGCTGGTGCCTTTGGACTTCGCTGCGACCGCTGCCAGCGTGGCCAGTGGGGATTCCCTAGCTGCCGGCCATGTGTCTGCAATGGGCATGCAGACGAATGCGACACCCACACCGGCGCTTGCCTGGGCTGCCGGGATCACACGGGGGGTGAGCACTGCGAAAGGTGAGCCTGGAGCAGCTCCGAGTGGGTTGGCGGGTGGGCAGGCTGCTCGGGGGCGACACACAGCGTATTCCTGCCTCTCCATGCAGGTGCATCGCAGGCTTCCATGGGGACCCTCGGCTGCCACATGGGGGCCAGTGCCGGCCCTGCCCCTGCCCCGAAGGTCCCGGGAGCCGGCGGCACTTTGCTACTTCCTGCCATCGGGATGGGTACTCCCAGCAGATCATGTGTCACTGCAGAGCAGGCTACACGGGTGAGTGGGCGAGGCGCAGGCGTGGGATCAGGGTGAGGCAGCTGGCCTGAGCACTCATGCCTTCCCCCACCCCCGACTGTGGGCAGGGCTGCGGTGCGAAGCTTGTGCTCCTGGGCACTTTGGGGACCCTTCAAGGCCAGGTGGCCAGTGCCAACCGTGTGAGTGCAGTGGGAACATTGACCCCACGGACCCTGAGGCCTGTGACCCCCACACGGGGCAATGCCTGCGCTGCTTACACCACACCGAGGGGCCACGCTGTGCCCACTGCAAGCCTGGCTTCCACGGGCAGGCTGCCCGACAGAGCTGTCACCGTGAGTGTGGGACAGGAGGGGATGGCTGGGGTGGGGGCCCATTGCTCAGGCCCCCCCTTCATTATTGTGTTCCTCTTGGCTGGCACAGGCTGCACCTGCAACCAGCTGGGCACAGACCCTCGGCAGTGCCCATCCGCTGACCGGTGCAACTGTGACCCAAGCAGCGGGCAGTGTCCATGCCTCCCCAATGTCCAGGGCCTTAGCTGTGACCGCTGTGCCCCCAACTTCTGGAATCTTACCAGCGGCCACGGCTGCCAGCCCTGTGCTTGCCACCCAAACCGAGCCAGAAGCCTCACCTGCAATGAGGTATGGGATCCTCCTTTGGAGGCCGGGGTAGATGGGACAAGCTGTCTGCCTCAAGTCTCGCAGGCTTAGCCTTTGGCTGAGGCTCTGACCTCTGTCCTGTTCCCACTCTAGTTCACGGGGCAGTGCCACTGCCATGCCGGCTTTGGTGGGCGAACTTGTTCGGAGTGCCAGGAGCTTCACTGGGGAGACCCTGGGTTGCAGTGCCGTGGTGAGGGAGCCAGCGGGGTTGGGGTGGATGGGGGACTTCCCAGGATTCCCCACCAGCACCTAATTTTGTGGTCTGCCCTTTCCTGCAGCCTGCGATTGTGACCCTCGTGGAATAGATACGCCTCAGTGTCATCGCACCACAGGTCACTGCAGCTGCCGCCCCGGCGTATCTGGTGTGCGCTGCGATCAGTGTGCCCGTGGCTTCTCGGGTGCCTTTCCTGCCTGCCACCCCTGCCATGCATGCTTCGGAGACTGGGACCGAGTGGTGCAGGACCTGGCTGCCCGTACACGGCGCCTGGAGCAGAAGGCGCAGGAGCTGCAGCAGACGGGTGTGCTGGGTGCCTTTGAAAGCAACTTCTGGCGCATACAGGAGAAGCTGGGCACTGTGCAGGGGATTGTGCATGCCCGCAACATCTCAGCTGCCTCCACCGCACAGCTTGTGGAGGCCACGGAGGAGCTGCGGTGCGGATGGGCCTGAGACACGTGGTGGGAAGGGGCTGAGGCCCAATGCATAAGGGCCGAAGCCTCTGAAACACCTCCCTCCCTTCCGGTACAGGCGTCAAATCGGGGAAGCCACGGAGCATCTGACCCAGCTGGAGGCGGAGCTGACAGATGTGCAGGATGAGAACTACAATGCCAACCATGCACTAAGCAGTCTGGAGCGAGACGGGCTTGCACTTAATCTCACACTGCGGCAGCTTGACCAGCATCTGGACCTGCTGAAACATTCGAACTTCCTGGGTGAGTTGTTGGCCAACTGTGAAGGTAGGCCAGGCTCGATCTTCAACTGACTGTCTCTGCTTAACTTAGGTGCCTATGACAGCATCCGCCATGCCCACAGCCTGTCTGCGGAGGCAGAACGTCGTGCCAACGCATCGGCCCTGACAGTGCCCAGCCCTGTGAGCAACTCGGCAGACACCCGGCACCGGACAGAGGTGCTGATGAGTGCCCGGAGGGAGGACTTCAACCGCAAGCACATGGCCAACCAGCGGGCACTGGGGGACCTCTCTACCCGTACCCACAACCTGAGCCTGACAGGCATAAATGAACTGGTGAGACACAGCGTGAGGTGGGACATGTCGGGGTGGCTGTTCCGCCTACAGGGCCCTGACTCGTCCTGTGCCTGGCAGGTGTGTGGTGCTCCGGGGGATGCACCCTGTGCTACGAGCCCCTGTGGGGGAGCCGGCTGCCGGGACGAGGACGGGCAGCCCCGCTGTGGGGGCCTCGGCTGCAGCGGGGCAGTGGCCATGGCAGACCTGGCCCTGGGTCGGGCCCGGCACACACAGACAGAGCTGCAGCGGGCACTGGCGGAAGGTGGCGGCATCCTCGGCCAGGTGGCAGAGACCCGTCGGCAGGCGGGCGAGGCACAGCAGCGGGCCCAGGCGGCCCTGGACAAGGCCAATGCTTCCAGAGGACAGGTGGAGCAGGCTAACCAGGAGCTGCGGGAACTCATCCAGAGTGTGAAGGACTTCCTGAGCCGTGAGCCGCCCCTGTGTCTGTGTTCCTGTGTGTGACCCTGGGTTCATACTTGGGTCAGGGCTCATACTGGGCCTGTGTTTATGACCCCACGTCTGGCCCCTGAGCGTTGCCCATCTGTGGTCCTCAAGTCCATGACCCTGAGTCTGTGCCCCACATACAGTACCTGTCCCTGTGGTTACATGCCTATCTCTACCAGCAGACCCATATCCCACGTGCAGTCCCGAGCCCATACTCCAAGATCGTGTCCCCATACCCATGCTGGAGGATGTGTCCCTAAGTCTTTGATTGTGTTCCATAGAGGAGGGAGCTGATCCTGACAGCATTGAGATGGTGGCCACACGGGTGCTAGAGCTCTCCATCCCCGCATCACCTGAGCAGATCCAGCACCTGGCTGGCGAAATCGCAGAGCGGGTCCGGAGCCTGGCAGACGTGGACACAATCCTCGCACGCACTGTGGGAGACGTGCATCGGGCAGAACAGCTACTACAGGAAGCACAGCGGGCACGGTCTGACCCCAGCCCTGACCCCCATCCTTGGCACCTGGTCCTAATACTCTCAGGCCCTGATTTCCTCTCTTCCCCAGGAGCCGGGCTGAAGGTGAGAAACAGAAGGCAGAGACAGTACAGGCAGCACTGGAGGAGGCCCAGCGGGCACAGGGTGCTGCTCAGGGTGCTATCCAGGGGGCAGTTGTTGACACACGAGACACAGAGCGGACCCTACACCAGGTGTGGTTTCCCTGGGACACCAGTGGGGTAAAGTTATGGGTGTGTCTCATAGACCCGTTTAACTCTAGGCCTCCCCATGGCAGGTGCAGGAGAGGATGACAGGTGCAGAGCAGGCGCTGAGCTCTGCAGGCGAGCGGGCTCAGCAACTGGATGGTCTCCTGGAGGCTCTGAAATTGAAACGAGCAGGGAACAGTCTGGCAGCCTCTACTGCCGAAGAAACAGCAAGCAATGCCCAAGGTCGTGCCAGGGAGGCTGAGCAGGTACGCTGAGGCAGAGCCAGCCCCAGGGGGTGAGGGCAGCGGTTGGGCCTGCACTGGGCCAACACACTGACCCTGCTCTGTACATCCCCAGCTGCTGCAGGGCCCACTGGGCGACCAATACCAGACAGTGAAGGACCTGGCTGAGCGCAAGGCTCAGGGCGTGCTGGCTGCGCAGGCGCGGGCAGAGCAACTGCGGGATGAGGCCCGGGGCTTGCTGCAGGCGGCTCAGGACAAGCTGCAACGGCTGCAAGGTGAGGATCTGGGTGGGTGGGCACCAGAGACGTGGGACTGTAGGGGCAGAACCCTTTGGCTAAGACCTGTCCCTCTTAGAGCTGGAGGGCACCTACGAGGAGAACGAGCGGGCGCTGGAGGGCAAAGCGGCCCAGCTAGATGGGCTGGAGGCCAGGATGCGCAGCGTACTTCAAGACATCAATTTGCAGGTCCAGATCTACAACACCTGCCAGTGACCCTCCCTACCCCAGTCACCCAGTCCCGTCTCTCACGAATTACTCTAGCATGGAACAGTTCCCAACCAGCAAGGCCCCCAATAAACCTGTGTGAATCCCTACTGTGTTGTCTGGACTCTGATTTGGGGAGGGCGGGGTCTCTGGGCGGAACCTCGAGGCGGCCACTAGCAGGGCCCAGGCGGGCGAGGCCCAGGCACCGGAGCCCCGCCTCCTCCGTTCGGGCCGCCCCCGAGCTGCCTGTCGCCGCGTGCTCACTCCCGCCGGAAGTGCGTCACCAGCCCCGCGCTCAGCCACCCGCGGCTGTACCTAGAAGTCGAAACAACAAAACAAGCAGCCGAGGCGGTGGCGGGGGCGCCGGGACGGGGGAGGGGCGCGCCGGAACCGGAACCGACCTGACGCCGGAACCGGAACCGAGAGCGGGTTGCCAGGGCCCGAAGAGGGCTGGCGGCGGCGGCCTCGCTCGGTGAGTGGGACGGGCCGCTATTCGCCTGTTTGGCCCGAGCAGGGAGGACGCGAGGCGGGCCCGGGGCGGCCTGTTCAAGGTCACGGCCTGTGCCAGCTCCCGCCCCTTGAGCCCCGCAGGTTGCGGGGCCCACCGATGCAGGCGGGGCAGTTACGCTGCGCCGGTGGCCGGCCTCCCGCTTCAGAAAGGCGAGCGAGGGCGGCTTCCTGGAGGAGGCGGTGGCGGGCCCAGGGTTTGGAGGCTGGAGCTGGGTTGCAGCCCGCCCGGGGCGCTGGTCTGCGGTCAGTAACCCGGCGCGGCCCTACTGGCCGGCATGGGGAGGGACGCGACCTTCTGCTAAGGGCCTAGGGGGAAAGAGGCGGAGGCTGTCCTCCCTCTGGCCCTGGCCCTGGCTTCTCGTCATTAAAGATTCAGCCCACCAGCCACACATTTGACCCACAGAAGGATATCAGCCCCTGCATTCGCCCTGGGGAGCAGAGCTAGTCCCTGTCCTGCTACTGTCTCAGGCCCTGTTTGAGGCAGCCAGAGGGCCTGGATGCACAGTTCATCCCCACCTTTTCTCAATTTCGGATGGAGAAACAGCCCAGAATTCACTGGCGGGTCTGTGGGAAACTGGGTAAAAGGTCCCTGGCTCCACTGGTGAGCTAGCCGACCTGGAGGAGGAAGGGGATGGTAACTGTTTCAGTCTCAAAACTGGGCGCCCGCCCTGCCATTGCTCCAGGTTGCTGTTGAAAGGGTAATGTGACATCTGGATCCCCTTTTCACCCCAGCTTTTGCAGGCCCCTCTGCTTGGGACAGCAGCAGGGGAAAGGAATGTCTCTTGGGGCGTAGAGAAGAAAAACCCAATCAGTGTACGGCAGCTGGTTCAGAGGAGCGTGGGAGCTGGCAGGCGGCAGGTGGGGCGCCTTAGCGCCAGGACCTTGCCAGGGCAGTGGCGGCACCTGGGCTGAGTCTGTTTGCAGCCGCAGAGTCTGGTCCTCCTGCTGCTCGACGGTCTCTGTCCTGCCTTTCTCCTCTACCTTCTTCTTCTCGGGTGGTGACTAAGCAGCCAGTGAGAGTGAAGGAAAAGTGAGCACCCTGTGGGCTGGAGCCTTGGCTCCTCTCCAGATTCGTAGAGGAGTCTGGTCCCAGGCCATGGCTGCCTTGACCTGGCATCTCACTGAGGCTTCCGTCTTTGCAGATCTGTACAGCCGGCATCTATGGGGCTCAGCCAGAAGGGGTTGCTTGCATTATTCATTCCCCCTTCAGAATAGTCTGAGAGTGGCCAGAGCCACATCAGGTGGCGGAAGGATATTGCTGTGTAGGGTTGGAAATATCCCTGGTTGCTGAGCCCTAGCTGTAACCAAGGAGCAAATTGTTGGGCCTTGGTAGTGATTTCTGGCCCCTTCTCCTTAGGCTGTCGCTTCCTTGCTGGAGAATTTGGCCACAAAGAATTGCCAAGATAGCTGGGCCAGGAAGAAAGCGCCGTAGCCCTGACCCAGACGCCGTTGCCGACCCCGGGGCACTCTGGCTGTCGACCAAGCGGCTCAAGATGTCTGGCGGGGCCAGTGCTACGGGCCCAAGGAGAGGGCCCCCAGGACTGGAGGAGGCCACCAGTAAGAAGAAGCAGAAGGATCGAGCGAACCAAGAGAGCAAGGATGGAGATCCTAGGAGAGGTGGTAGTGGCATTCCCAGAATGCTTGTGGCCTTCTCGTCCTCCCTCCCTGTTGAGGACATAGATCAGGGGCTGGTCTGGTGCTGCGGGAAGGACCCCTGGTGGGCTGTGTAGAGCCTCAGCTTTGAGGTCTGAGCACTTGGCTGAGATCCTAAAAATGGCACTTGGTGGGGTGGGGAGGACTTGGAGGCTACCCCCTCTTCACTCTTCCCTTTGTTGTCAGGGTCAGTTTCCACTCCTCGGGAGGAGCAGACCAAAGAGGGTAAGTAATGAGTGGGCCTTTGGGTGCTAGGGTGCTGGGGGAAGAGAGGGGCTCTGAGGGCACAGACCTCATCTGGAGACCCTCACAGTCTTGTTGGCACTCTCCCTACAGAGGTGTTGTTCGATTGGAGGCAGAGTGCAGATGAAGTGACTGTCAAGCTGCGTGTGGGAGCGGGTCCCCTGCGGCAGGAGGACGTGGATGCTACTTTCACAGACACAGACTGTGTGGTGCGGCTCCCAGGTGCGTCCGTCTCGTCTGAGCCCGGCAGGACACCTGAGCCCTCTCATGTACACCACCCAAGCCCGCTGTCCCACTCTGTCTCCAGGTGGTCGGCAGTGGGGCGGCGTTTTCTATGCCGAGATAGAAAGTTCTTGCACCAAAGTGCAGTCTCGCAAAGGTGGCCTCCTGCAGCTGGCACTGCCCAAGAAGGTGCCTCTGCTCACATGGCCTTCTCTCCTGGTAAGTTCCAGAGCAGGGTGGGGTGGGGGTACCCAGTGTGGCTGACAGGGCCTGACTGCTGTGTCTTTGGCCGCAGAAACCTCTAGGGACGCAGGAGTTGGCGCCCGGGCTGCAGTGCCAGCAGAATGGTCAGGAGTCATCTCCCGTTGCCCCGGAGCCAGGCCCTGAGCCCCGCAGGGCAAAGCAGGAGGCCCGGAACCAGAAGCGGGCCCAGGGCCGTGGTGAGGTAGGGGCAGGGGCTGGCCCCGGGGCCCAGGCAGGGCCCAGTGCCAAGAGGGCTGTGCATCTCCGAAGAGGGCCAGAGGGGGAGGGGTCCAGAGATGGCCCTGGACCCCGGGGCGATGCCCCCCCTTTCCTGGCTGAGCCAGCCACCCAGGTGAGCATGGAGTGCCTGTGTGGGAGTTGAAAGATGGAGGGGGGTGCCCTGCCTGGCTGGCCCAGGGCTGATCTTGCCCACAAACTTGCCACAAATAGGCTGAGGCTGAGGAACAGCTCCGGGTGCCACCGCCGAACTCCCAGACCTGCCTCCGGGGCTCGGAGGAGAACCTAGTGCTTTTGGCAGGAGAGAAGGCGGTGTCCCCCAGGAATGACCCAGTCTCTCCAGTCATGGCCCGGAGCAGAGACCCCGAGAAAGGTGACCGTTCCAAAGAGGAGATGGCAGTGGCAGCAGATGCCGCGTCCTTGGTGGATGGTAAAGGTGTGGCTGAGGGTGGGCGGGCAGAGCCCTAGGCCGGGCTTCAGGGCTGGTGGCTGGGCAGGGAGTAGAGCAGCGACAGGCAGGAGCCTGCCCTGGGTGGCACTGAGCTCTGGTCTCAACGCAGAGCCCGAGTCCATGGTGAACCTGGCATTTGTCAAGAATGACTCATATGAGAAGGGGCCTGACTCGGTGGTGGTGCACGTGTACGTGAAGGAAATCCGCAGGGACACCTCTCGAGTGCTTTTCCGCGAGCAGGACTTCACGCTTATTTTCCAGACCAGGTGGGTGGGTCTCCAGAGACGGGGCAGACGGTGCGCGCCAGGCAGGACAGTGTGTCTCATGCTCTTCCTCCTGCCCGCTGTGCCTGTGCAGGGATGGGAACTTCCTGAGACTGCACCCGGGCTGCGGGCCCCACACCGTCTTCCGCTGGCAGGTGAAGCTCAGGTGGGTGGTGCCCGGCCCCCGCCCCCGTGCCTGTCACACCCCGGGCTCCATCTCCCTGGCCCATCGAGCCAGACTCCCATGCCACCTAAGTTCCTGAGTTCAGTCTTTTCCTGCAGGAACCTGACTGAGCCAGAGCAGTGTACCTTCTGCTTCACCGCCTCTCGCATCGACATCTGCCTCCGGAAGCGGCAGAGTCAGCGCTGGGGGGGCCTGGAGGCCCCAGCTGCACGAGGTCTGCACACGAGCTTCCTTCATTGCTCAGCCGGCATGACCGGGATCCCCACCCCTCGCCACGTGCTGCTAACCACCAGCCCCCTCATTCCCCCTTTTTAAGGTGCAGTGGGTGGTGCAAAGGTTGCCGTGCCGACAGGTCCAACCCCTCTGGAGTCTACCCCGCCGGGAGGTGCCCCGCACACCCTGACTGGCCAGGAGGAAGCCCGGGGTGTGGAGAAGGAGAAGCCCAAGGCGCGAGCTGAGGACACCGGGCTGGATGGTGTGGCGGCCCGCACCCCCATGGAGCATGTAGCCCCAAAGCCAGAGCCACACTTGGCCTCGGTGAGAATCCTGGGGTGGGAAGGGCCAGGGGTGGAGGCTGGAGAGCCTCAGGGCCGCTGTCTCATGCCCCCCTTGCTCCCACAGCCCAAGCCCACGTGTATGGTGCCTCCAATGCCCCACAGCCCTGTGAGTGGAGACAGTGTGGAGGAAGAGGAGGAGGAAGAGAAGAAGGTGTGTCTGCCGGGCTTCACTGGCCTTGTCAATCTAGGCAACACCTGCTTCATGAATAGCGTCATCCAGTCTTTGTCCAACACTCGGGAGCTCCGGGACTTCTTCCACGGTGAGAGCAGGGCCGGGAGCCCCGGGCTGTGGGCGCAGGGGATGCCTTCCCTTGCTCACATTTCTGTCTGGCTGCTGTCCCTAGACCGCTCCTTTGAGGCCGAAATCAACTATAACAACCCACTGGGAACAGGTGGACGGCTAGCCATCGGCTTTGCCGTGCTGCTCCGGGCACTGTGGAAGGGCACCCACCATGCCTTCCAGCCTTCCAAGTTGAAGGTGATCTGGGGCCCCTTCCTCCCTTTTATGGAGAGGGTGGGGAGGGCTGGCCAGCCAGCCAGCCGGGTGCCCTGCGGGGTCTGGGGCTCCATGCTTACGCCTTAACCCCTGCCTCCAGGCCATCGTGGCGAGCAAGGCCAGCCAGTTCACAGGCTACGCACAGCACGACGCCCAGGAGTTCATGGCTTTCCTGCTGGACGGGCTGCACGAGGACCTGAACCGCATTCAGAACAAGCCCTACACGGAGACTGTGGACTCGGACGGGCGGCCTGATGAGGTCAGGGATGGGGCGGCGGCAGGAGTGCCTCACGCACGTCCCAGCTAGTGGGTCTCCTCGGCCCTCACCGCTCTGCCCCTCAGGTGGTAGCTGAGGAAGCATGGCAGAGACACAAGATGAGGAACGACTCTTTCATCGTGGACCTGTTTCAGGGCCAGTACAAGTCGAAGCTGGTGTGCCCCGTGTGCGCCAAGGTGTGATGGGCTCCCCTTGAAAGACGGCCCCTCGCTTGGCCTCGCGAGCGTTTCTGGGGAGGCCGGAGGGACGTGCACCTCTAGGTGCTGCGAGGAAAGCGGGCCAGGAGGCTGGCGGGAGGCCGTGGGCTGCCGAGCTTGGCTGGGTAGGCTTCCTGGCTGGGGTAACAGCGATGTTTGGGCTCCAAGACGGCTGTAAGGAGGGGCAGGGGTGCGGGCGAGACTGAAAAGGCACACGGGGCACGGGAGGGCCACGCGGACAAAGTGACTAGTCCTGGCCGGGCCTCAAGTGCCAGAAGGCGCGATTGTTCTCTCCTGGGGGCCCTCCTGCTCTATCCAACGACTTGAGGCTTTGTCGCTGGCTGTGAGGCCCTGATGCCCCCGCTCCCTGTGCAGCACCCTGTGTCGCCTGTGCATCCGCAGGTCTCCATCACTTTTGACCCGTTCCTCTACCTGCCGGTGCCCTTGCCACAGAAGCAGAAGGTTCTCCCTGTTTTCTATTTCGCCCGGGAGCCCCACAGCAAGCCCGTCAAGGTGAGGAGTGACCTCCTGCCTCTGTGCAGCCCTGGGACCCCGAGGCCGCCTCCCCCGTCCACCATCTGCTCTTTTCACCGTCACAGTTCCTGGTGAGCGTCAGCAAAGAGAACTCCACTGCAAGCGAAGTGTTGGACTCCCTCTCTCAGAGCGTCCACGTGAAGCCTGAGAACCTGCGTCTGGCTGAGGTGTGTCTGTCCTTCTCCCGGCTCTTAAGCATGTGGACAGGTGTGTGCTCACAGCACACGGACCCTTGGGGACAGTCGCTGGCATCTGTGCGTGGACTCACGCATGCGTCCGCGGCTGCGTTGGAACAGGCAGCGTGCTGCCGGCTGAGGCACAGCTGACGCCAGGGCACTTGGGCCGTGCGGCAGAGGCGCCCTTAGTTCCTGGCCGTTGTCAGGGTTTACTCCCCGTTTTGGTGGTGACCCTCAATGCTTTTCCCTGCCCGAACAAGGAGCTTGAGCTGCAGGAGTGTCCTTCCACCACCTCTGGTTCTCCTCCCACCTGCTGCTCCTTTACCTTATCCCCAATGTGTGTCCTGGTCTCCCCCAAAGCCCCTTAGCTTCCAGCCTGGCAGGGCTCTTCCTAGAGGGTAGAGGTAGGGAGGAACCCCCTCGAGTGCGGCCTCCCACGGTAGCCGTGTGGCAGTCTCAGCAGGGCCCCACGATTGGAGAGCTGGTGTGGCTCAGACCCTCAGAAGCTCCAGTTTCCTTAGCCCATTGGGCACTAAGGCTGGTGCCAGCAGAGGCCCGTACTTCGCTTGGGCCACAATCCCCGCTCTTTCCCCAACAGATCAAGGATCAGAGCCAGGCCTTCTCCCTGTACTCTGGGGCAGGGTTAGGGGAAGGGCCTGTCCTCACGTAGGATCTGTGTGTTCTCTGTCTCAGGTGATTAAGAATCGCTTCCACCGTGTGTTCCTGCCCTCCCACTCACTGGACACCGTGTCCCCATCTGACACGCTTCTCTGCTTTGAGCTGTTATCCCCCGAGTTGGCAAAAGAGCGGGTGGTGGTGCTAGAGGTGCAACAGGTGAGTGGATGGCACAGGGCCCTGGTGGCGGTGGGGGCCTTCCCACCTGGCCTGGCCTTGCTGAGCCAGACAACCCATCCTAGCGCCCCCAGGTGCCCAGCATCCCCATCTCCAAGTGCGCAGCCTGCCAGCGGAAGCAGCAGTCCGAGGATGAGAAGCTGAAGCGCTGTACTCGGTGCTACCGCGTGGGCTACTGCAACCAGTGAGGACCCCCGCGGTCTGCCCATCCCTCCTCCCCGCCACCACTTGCCACCCTGCCTGCCCTCCAAATAAGTTTTAAGCTCTCCACTCACCACCCCACTCTACCAGGCCCCTGGGGGAGGCAGGGCTGGTGTCCCCATTGTCCAGGGCCAGAAGCTAGCCCCTAGTATAGAGTCATAGGAGGCCCATGGGCTAACACCCTGTTCTTACCTCCCCCTGTCCTCCAGGCTTTGCCAGAAAACCCACTGGCCTGACCACAAGGGCCTCTGCCGCCCTGAGAACATCGGCTACCCCTTTCTGGTCAGTGTACCTGCCTCACGCCTCACTTATGCCCGTCTTGCTCAGTTGTTAGAGGGCTATGCCCGGTAAGTGCCCAGTGATTGAATTACGACAGGGTAGGGAAGGGGCAGAGCTGCTGGATGGGCTCGTCAGGATCCTTATTTGCTTTGCTGCCTGTTGCCAGGTATTCTGTGAGCGTGTTCCAGCCACCCTTCCAGCCTGGCCGCATGGCCTTGGAGTCCCAAGGCCCTGGCTGTACCACGTTGCACTCCAGTAGCTCCCTGGAGGCTGGGGACAGTGAGAGGGACCCCATTCAGCCGCCTGAGCTCCAGCTGGTGACCCCTGTGGCTGAGGGAGACACAGGGGTCCCCCGGGTATGGGCAGCCTCTGATCGGGGCCCTGTGCCCAGCACCAGTGGAGTTTCCTCCGAGATGCTGGCCAGTGGGCCCATTGAAGTTGGCTCCTTGCCCGCTGGTGAGAGGGTGTCCCGGCCTGAAGGTGAGAGTCTGGCAGAAGGCTGTGCAGCTCGGGGAGGGGAGGTGGGGGAGAGCTCGTGCAGGCTCTGCTGGGTGGGGAGCGCTAACTGTCGTGTTCCCTCCTAGCCGCTGTGCCCGGGTATCAGCACCCAAGCGAAGCCATGAGTTCCCACACCCCTCAGTTCTTTATCTATAAAATCGACGCATCTAATCGAGAGCAGCGGCTAGAGGACAAAGGTGTCTGAAGCGTGGGTGGGGGCCCCGGGGTGGGGGTGCTGGCGGCTTTCCACAGCTGACCCCTCCCTGCCCGTCTCCAGGAGACTCCCCGCTGGAGCTGGGAGACGACTGCAGCCTGGCCCTTGTCTGGCGGAACAATGAGCGCCTGCAGGAGTTCGTGTTGGTGGCCTCCAAGGAGCTGGAATGTGCGGAGGACCCGGGCTCCGCTGGCGAGGCTGCCCGTGCTGGCCACTTCACCCTGGACCAGTGCCTCAACCTCTTCACTAGGCCCGAAGTGCTGGCCCCCGAGGAGGCTTGGTGAGGACGGGGCGGGGGGCACGCCGTGTGCACGCCGTGGGCAGGGGGAGTGGAGAGCTGCTGGTCTTGACCACACCTCTGTCCTCCTCCAGGTACTGCCCTCAGTGCAAACAACATCGTGAGGCCTCCAAGCAGCTGCTGTTGTGGCGTCTGCCAAATGTGCTCATTGTGCAGCTCAAGCGCTTCTCCTTTCGCAGTTTCATCTGGCGTGACAAGATCAACGACTTGGTGGAGTTCCCTGTTCGGTGGGTGAAGGGCCCTGGTGTCTGTAGGCAGGGTGGGGAGGCCAAGGGAGGCACCCTGGGCACCTCTTGACTGTCTCACATCTCTGGCTGGGCCTACAGGAACCTGGACCTGAGCAAGTTCTGCATTGGTCAGAAAGAGGAGCAGCTGCCCAGCTATGACCTGTATGCTGTCATCAACCACTACGGAGGCATGATCGGTGGCCACTACACTGCCTGTGCACGCCTGCCCAATGACCGCAGCAGCCAGCGCAGCGACGTGGGTGAGGGCACATGCAGCCAGCCGGACAGGTGGTAGGGATGGCGGTGCAGGTTCTGCTCACACTCTTCCCACCTTGCTATAGGCTGGCGCTTGTTCGATGACAGCACGGTGACAACAGTAGACGAGAGCCAGGTTGTGACGCGTTATGCCTATGTACTCTTCTACCGCCGGCGGAACTCTCCTGTGGAGAGGCCCCCGCGGGCAGGTCACTCTGAGCACCACCCAGACCTAGGCCCTGCGGCCGAGGCTGCCGCCAGCCAGGTGAGGCGTGGGGGAGGCTCCGCAGGCTAGTGCGGCCTGGCTCACAGCGGGGAGGGGGTTGGACACAGCTTCCTCTCCTCCAGCTGTAGGCCCCTGCAGCTTTGCGATACTTGTCTCAGACAGAGTTCCCTCACATAAAGCCTTTAGCCAGAAGGATCCCCGTGTGCACACACTTACGTGCACACACGCCAACATGCTGCCACTGGTGTGCACATCGGCACCCACTTGGCACAGGCCAAGTGTCCTGAACCTCACTGGGTACAGTGCTGTGAACAGATGGTACCTAACAGCTCCCAGCTTTCCTTTGCATGCTACCCACATGCCAGCCCGTAAACCCTCACTTGTGACTGTCCCCGTGTTCTGATGCCCACTCAGGACAAGGCCTGTCCAGGCTGGCCCTGGCCTAGGGTGGCTGTCGCCCTCTCTGAGGTGAGCCTCTATCTCTTCTGAGCCCTCGGGGTCTTCTGTCTCTTTTACTTCCACTGGGAGCCATAGGCCTGGTTGGTGGGCATAATGCATCTCTTTTCTGTACTAGTCTTCACCTTGCTGTCCTCTCCTGCCTTGAGCCCTCTACACTCAGACTCAGAGAAATCCCCACAGAAGACAGCTGTCAGGATCTGGACAGGGATGGGAGGAGCCAGGAGGTTACCAGGGTTGGCAGCTTCATCCCCCATGAGCCGGTCCCCTCTGTGGGAGGCCTGGGCTAAAAAACAGTAGCTCGCCCCACCCTGCCACAGAAGGTTGCATGTGGATAGGGAATCTTCTTAAGACCAAAATGTTGTCAAGATTCGTCTACCCCGGTGCCCTCAGTCTAGACAACCTTGCGAACGGCCCACTTGGCTCACGTCTCTGCTGCTTAACTTGGGGTGTAGGGGTTTAGCTCCAGTCACCTCGGGTAGGACTGTCATGGCCAGGGTCTCAGGGACACTGGGTGCTCCCCACACCCACTCTGGGTGCTGATGGCCATTTCCGCACACTGTAGGCTTCCCGGATTTGGCAGGAGCTGGAGGCCGAGGAGGAGCCGGTACCTGAGGGGCCTGCGCCCCTGGGTCCCTGGGGGCCCCAAGACTGGGTGGGCCCCCCGCCACGTGGCCCTACCACACCAGATGAGGGCTGCCTCCGGTACTTTGTTCTGGGCACCGTGGCAGCTTTGGTGGCCCTCGTGCTCAACGTGTTCTATCCTCTGGTATCCCAGAGTCGCTGGAGATGAGCTCACCGGCAGGCGGCTGCTGTGAGCTGGCTCGCCTGCCTGCCCACCAGGCGTGCCTGCCTCTGGGGACCGACTCCGGGTGTGGGCCTCAGTGTGTGCATCTGGAGGGAGAAAGTGGGGACTGTGGCTCCTGCAGGGGGCAGGGCATCCTAGGGTGGGTGTCCATCTAGCTGTCTGTCCGATCATCCTGCTGCTCTGACCCTTGGCCTGGGGCTCAGCCCTGCCAAAGCAGCTTCCTGTATTTAAAGTGTTAATAAAGCGAGACTGTTCAGGCCTGATCTTGTCTCTCTGTCTCAATGCCGCTGCTGTCTGCGCCTGCCTTGGGGCCCTCCCTTGGGTGCCGGAGCTCCGAGCCAGCACCCCTGGGACTCCAGGCAGCATACTGAGCAGCCCCCAACCCCTGTCCTCATATTCTGTTGCAGGGACTAGGCCCTGGCCAGGCCCCCGAGGTGGCCCCCACGCGGACAGCCCCTGAACGCTTCGTCCCCCCTGTGGACCGCCCAGCCCCCACCTACAGCAACATGGAGGAGGTCGATTAGCAGGTCCCTGGCTGGTGGGGGGACTGGGTTTGGGGATCCCCCACAGAGGGTCACCTCTTTGCCGCTTCTCCTTCTCTAACCCAGAGGCTCTGGCTTCATCAGTGGGGAACTGGGGGTGCGATTTGAGGGTGGGGACCTTACAGGTTGGGACATCTTGTCAGCTTGAACCTGCAACCAGTGGGCCTTGGCTCTCCAGCCACCCTCCGTGCTGGGTGATTTGATTCTCAGTTGTACCTTCAATTCTTTCTGACTCGCATTATAAACGTTATAATTTTATTCTAAAATTGTAATTTTTTTTTTTTTTTTTTGCATTTTGGAAGTGATTGCTGCTGTTTAAATATATTTTAAAAATAAATGATAAATAAGCAGACTTAGTGACTGATGCACCAGGGGCCGCGGCCACCTCCCTTTCCCATCATTTGATGTGTGTCTGTGTGTCTGTGTGTCAAAGACCCTGAAAACAGTCTGGTCTGAGGAGAGATGGTAGGTCCTCATCTCAGGCCTTGTGGGTCATGAAGCCCCTTATGCCATCAGATCTCTGGGGCCTGCCCGCTGCCCTTTGATCCCACTGGTCCCGGGTCTCGTGAAGGTGGCTGTGGTTTGCATCACTGTCAGTACCTCATACTCAAGGGGCGGAGGAGTACCCATGAAGCTCCAGAAGCTGGCAGACAGGTCAGGGGCGACTTGGCGAACAGGAGGCACTACAGAGGGATCTTCTTCCTCCTTTCCCATTCTCAGGTCTGTTTGTGCTAGTTTGAGTACCATCTGGATCCCTCAAGGGAGAACACAGGAAAGATCAATGGGGAAGGAGACACTGCTCCAAAAGGACAGGCGGAAAGCATCAAAGCTAATCTTGGCTGACTTCCTGTGGGAGGGAGAGAGGCAGGCCATTTTTTCCCTTAAGCTGTGGTCTGCAGGCTTGTCCTGGCCTGGCCTCACCTCAGGTGCCTTTGTGACCTTGTACACACACAGCATAGAGCAAGGGCAGATCTTGTGACAAGACTCCTTGCCTTTCTTCATGGTTAGCACTGCCCCTTCCTCTTCAATTTCTGGAGGTGCGGAGGGCGTCCCCAGCTGGAGGGACAAGGGGAGTAAGGGGACCACCTGTGAAGCAGGTGTTCAGATATGCTGGAAAGTAAGGCAGGCAGTGGTGGGAGGTGGCAGTCCTGTTGATCGATCCCTACCACCAAGCCTGTGGGGCCAGTCTTGCAAGAAGCTCATCGTCTAGGCCCTGCTAGTTAGTACCCCTCAGCCTTGGCTGGAGTTAAGGTTGGCATTGAGCAGAGGGAGCTCCTGGAGAAAGTTAGCCAGTGACCAATGTTGGCTGTTTCCTAAGGGGACAACAATGCGTGGGCCATGTGAACGTTGTTGGCCTTGGAGAGGGACCCGGGGAGCTGGGCATGAGGCCCTGCAGAAATGGTGGAATTGCCAAGCTGGGGACTGGTGCCGTCATACTGCTGGAGGGCCTCCTAGGCAGGGGCTGCAGCAGGACTGTGCTGGATGCACGGCTCAGGGACTTCTGCTACCCCTGACCACAGCCCTGCTGCTGCTGAGCTTGCCACATTGCCCTTCTGTGGCATCTATAGAAGCCTGAGGTGGCCATCAGCACTGTGACCTCTACTGCTTCTATATTCATTGTTAGCCTACCCTGCAGGGACCTGTCCATAGGCCTGGCTTCTGGACCCTGCCTCTTTTCAGGCCACAGCTGGACCTTACTGGCTGCTGCCTGGCTTTTCTCCTTGGTTATCTTTTCATTGATTTTCCTGGAAGTAGTGAAAGGGGCTCATGCAAGCAAGCCAGCCCCCTGGGCTGTACCCATACACCATGGTTCTGCTCTGTCCAAGTCATAGGGCTCCAGACAACGGGCTGGCCTATCACTGCCACTTGTGGCATTCTTGGTAGCACTGGTAGGACTACTGCCTGATCACATAACACAGAGCCACAGGATCCACAGGGTAGCTACCCTGAAGCCAGGGGAGGGTTGCAGGGGGTTGTCGCCAGACCTACAGGATTCAAGATGGTGCTGTAAGAAATCCTTTGATGGTATCAGGTGCAGAGGAGGCACTAACAGTGGCAGTCATTCTGCTTATAGGCATCTTTATGGTGGACTAGGCATCAGCAGCTGTGAAAGCACAGGGCTGGTGAGGTGGTGGCTTTGCTTCTTGGTGCCCATCTGTGGCACCACAGCAATGCATCCCCTGCTCAATGCCTGCAACTTAACCTTGGCTGGGCATCAGGCCAGGGCCAAGGGGCCATGGGGAGGGGGGAAGCCCTAAGACACAGGACCTGGATCCTGGCCTTTGGTTATCACATGGGACTCAGATGCAGGCCCAGAAACGGAACTTGGTCATTAGTGGGATACGGCCACCAAGCAGGACACAATATGGTTACATATTGTAGCCTGGATCCTTCCCAGTCCTTGAAGGTCCAGGGGTATTAGCAACACAAAGGCCTTGAAAAACACGAGTTCCAATTCCAAATTTTGGGATATCCTTTCTGTCCCACCACCAGCAGCTCCAGTTCCACAAACAAAACAGGGAGTGTAGTGAGACTGCCAAGCACAATAACCATCACTATGGAGATACTATCTCCTCTTCCCCACCATATCCTAACGTCAATAAAATGTCCTGTCAGATGCCTGTAGATGGATTTCAAGGTCTAATTTGCTTATGGCTTTCGCAACACTTGCGTGCTTTGGCAAGGGAGGGTACGTGTGCCAAGAGATTTTAAACGAATCATCACAGAACTTCTGCGAGGTCCTTCCTTTCTCTCTCCTGGCCAGGTGTGTCCAGGTGAGCGCCGGAAAAGTGCCAGTCTTAATAAAGTCCTTCGATCAGCCGCTCCCCACGGTCTCTGCGCTGGAGTCTTAACCGGATTTCCAGGGCTTCATTTTGCTCAATTATTTCCATGGCAACTCCAATGTTGAGATTTAAGAAACGCGATAGGGACTCACATTTGTTCCCGAGAACAGACTGGGATGGTCCCAAGGTTTCGAAGGTGTAAGGGGAAAACCTGAAGAGTAAAGGGCCAGGCCTGCGTCTGCCTGCTACCCCTTCAAGGAGCCAAAGGAGCCAGTAACGCGGAGACGGAAGTGAAGCGCCCGGAAAAGTCGGTTTGGCTGCACTCCTCTGCCATTTAAATGGCGCCGACAACCTTGGATAGTCCCGCCCCCTCCAAGGAAGGATACTATTGGCTCTCCGTGGCGGCTTCGCGCTCCTATTGGTCAGTGGGCTAACGTCAACGTGCAGATTGGCCCCGAAGTTTTCCTTCGGTTTCCGTAGTCTCTACGATGGCGACTGTGGACTCTCTGTCGCTCTTTACCGGCCTAGGCCTGAGCGAGCACAAGGCCCGCGAGACGCTCAAGAACACGGCTCTGAGCGCGCAGCTGCGCGAGGCGGCGATCCAGGTGCGAACCCTTTTGCCCTTGGCCCAGGATGCCGATTGTGTTCCCCTGCAGCTGCGGGCCGGTCCCGGTCCCGGTCCCGGTCCCCGTCCCGATCCCGACCCACCCACCTTGTCTCCCGTAATTCTTACTCACTGGCGGCTGGGCTTCTCTCCTGACCCGTCTGACCCCAGGCACAGCAGACTCTGGGCTCCACCATCGACAAGGCTACCGGGACCCTGCTATATGGCTTGGCCTCCCGACTCAGGGATCCCCAGCGTCTGTCTTTCCTCGTGAATTACATAGCCAATAAGAAGATCCACACCGAGTCCCAGCTGAGCGGTGAGACCCCCGCCTGTCCTGCCACTCCCACCTCCAGCTCCAATCCTAGGCCAAAACCCCTTTCTGCCAAGTCCCCCAGTATCTCCGTGGATGCCTAGTTCTGCACTTCCAAGTCAGACCTGGCAGTGAGGGATGGAGAGGGTGGCTTCCCGTGTGATTGGGGAACTGTGCAGGTCTGCGGTAGAGCCTCCCTCACAACACACGCTTCTTTCCTGTGGCCCCAGGACTGCTCTCAGGTGGTACAAAGCTTAACCTTCTAGAAGGCCAAGCCATAATTGGGATTTTGTAGCACTAAGGCCCTACCTACTTACTTCTTGGAGCTGAGATGCCACAAACTCATTGTTGTCCTTTCTCAGCTGCCCTTGAGTATGTGAGGAGTCATCCCCTGGATCCCATCGACACAGCAGACTTTGAGCAGGAATGTGGTGTGGGCATCACCGTGACTCCAGAGCAGATTGAGGAGGCTGTGAGTCCTTCCCCAGGCACCGGTTGCTTCCTTAGTTCAGACCCTAGAAAGGAATGGCTCAGCTTCTCCACCCAGGAATACCCAGGGTGAGGGTGTTGTTCTAAAGGACACTTTCCTGAACCATATGGTTTGGTTTTCTGCAGGTGGAGGTTGCCATCAATCACCACCGGCCCCAGCTCTTGGTAGAGCGTTATCATTTCAACATGGGACTGCTGATGGGTAAGCAGGACCTGGGGAAGGGACTGTGCCGTTCTCTCTGGTCATGTGTCCTCTTCTGGGAGTGACGAGAAGGAGGTGGGGGAAGAGTAGAAGCACTTTAAAAAGTGGTCTGGCTGGGCCCAAGCTCTGATTCCTGAGGTCAGCCGGGACCTTTTCTTGGGAAAGAGGGTGGGAAGTGCCTTTTCTTTTGCCTTTCTGCAGCTCCTTGTGCCCACGTTTCTAGGAGAGGCTCGGGCTGCGCTCAAGTGGGCAGATGGCAAAATGATCAAGCATGAAGTGGACATGCAGGTGGGCACCTCCTTGAGCTGAAGCAGGCAAATACCCTGCCATGGGTTGGGTCTAGAGTCCACTGAGGGATAAACAGTGGTCAGGGGGAATAGACCCTGCCCCTATTCTGCTGATGAATGCTAGAGCTTGGTGTGGAGGAGGCAGCACCTGAAGAGGCAGTGAAAGATGTGGGCCTCTGCATTGAGCCTAATTTGGGGTGAGTCACTTGACCCTGAACCTCAGTTTCCTCGCCTTATAAATAGGGGTGGCTTTCATCTCATTTGAGGATGAGGATCTTTGTTTAGGATGCTGGCCTAGAATCACAGAATGGCTGAGCTACGTTGCATATCTTGATGCCGGTCTCGTAGTTCCTCTCTAAATGGCAGTTTTTGTTACCTGAAACCAGTACAGACCCTCAGGTGATGAATAGCATTTGAGGCCAGAAGAACCCTGTGAGGAGTAAAGGTGGGATGGGCTAGGTAGGTTTTTCAAGGTGTTTCTGGTAGACAGGCCAGGAAGTCCTTAGGGGGTGGGCAGGGTCAATCAGGCTATCCTGGAAAGAAAATACTCCCGTTCCAGGTCTAACTCTGGTCTCTGCTCAGGTCCTCCACCTTCTGGGTCCCAAGACGGAGGCTGATCTAGAGAAGAAACCTAAGGTAGCTGAGTATGGTCCTGGGTCCCTGGGGTTGAGGTGGTAGAAGGTGAGACTTCTGGCTGGGAAAGAGAGCATTTGGCCCCAGTGATCCTAAGACCCTTCCCAAGAGAGACTCTGACCTGACTTCTGGGCTTTCCTCAGGTGGCAAAGGCTCGGCTGGAAGAAACAGACCGGAGGACAACCAAGGATGTGGTGGAGAATGGTGAGAGGCTTGAGACTCCTGTCACATTCAACTCCCTGACTTCTGAGCTGTCCATCAGAGGGGGCCTTATGCCCTCAGGCCATGTCTTCTACAACACCCTGTCTTCCACTCTAAGGTTGGAAGTCCTGGTGTTTCCTTTGATTACTTTACCAAGAGACTGGCCTGAGGAGGCCTGAGAATTCTGGCTGTGTACCTCTGATCTGTGGGGTTTGGGACTGAGAGGCGTGCTAGGTTTTGTTCTGGTTGCAGGGTGTGAGTAGTGCCGACAGGTGCCTCCCGGCACTGGATGTGGCAGCTGTGTCCAGAGGATGAGTTTTCCTTGGTCTCTTCTCTGCAGGCGAGGTTGCTGGCCAGACCCTGTCTCTGATGGAGCAGCTCCGAGGAGAGGCACTTAAGTTCCACAAGCCCGGTAAGCAGTCAGGGCAAAACTGAGAAGGGCTGGATCTTGATAGCAACTCCTGCAGCCAGGCCCTGAGGGTGGGGAGCTTTGGCCTGCAGCCTGGTCCTCAGTCTTATTCTGGTCCTCGCAGGTGAAAACTACAAGACCCCAGGCTATGTAACCACTCCACATACCATGGATCTACTGAAGCAGCACCTGGAGATCACTGGGGGACAGGTGTGTGGGAGTATGACCAGCCAAGCTAGTGCTGTTAGCATTTGCCTGGGGGCCTGAGCTGCCTGCATATTGCCCCATGGCCTCTCTGAGAAACAGCATCTGTTCCTTTAGGGTCACCTGAGTTCTGACCTAATTCTTCTGCTCCCATTCTTCTCATCTCAGGTACGTACCCGGTTCCCGCCAGAACCCAATGGAATCCTGCATATTGGACATGCCAAAGCCATCAATTTCAACTTCGGCTATGCTAAGGTGAGTGTGTGTCTGAGAACCTGGCAAGCAGAGTGATTTGCTGCCTCCATGACTAGATACCTTCCCTGCTCTCCTCTAACGTGCCCAGAGCAGAGGCCACGGAGGGGAACCACATGTGCAGCAGATACCTTGGAATCCATTAGGCTCATTGGGAAAAAGCTCTGAGATGAGGCAGTGAGTTCAAGTTTGAGGGAATTCCCAGTGCAACCGGTCTTATGTCAACTTGGAATAAGAGATGCCTTGTTTAGAATATTGAGATAAAGGAAGATGAGTGAAACTCTTGAAGACGTTTCCAGTTCTGACACGGGAGAGGTCTGAGAATGTTCCAGTGTGATGAGCTGGACTGCGAGCTGATCGTTGGGAGCTCACAGACTCTGCGACTCTCCTAGGCCAACAATGGGATCTGTTTCCTGCGCTTTGATGACACCAACCCTGAGAAAGAGGAAGCAAAGTTCTTCACTGCCATCTGTGACATGGTGGCCTGGTTGGGTATGGACTGAGCAAGGTCTGGACAGAGCTGGTGGTCAGTGGGCATCTCCTTGGGCCATGGCCTGCCATTGGGAGTCCCTGACTGACTGCTAATACCGTATCTCATTCTGCCTCAGGTTACACTCCTTACAAGGTGACATATGCCTCTGACTATTTTGACCAGCTGTATGCCTGGGCTACAGAGCTCATCCGCAGGTGAGGCCAGGGCCATGATGCAGGGCCAGGCAGGCTGACCAGGACACAGTCATGCTGGGCACTCACACCCCCTCCTCCACAGGGGCCAGGCCTATGTGTGCCACCAGCGGGGAGAGGAGCTCAAAGGCCACAACCCTCCGCCATCGCCCTGGAGAGACCGTCCCATAGAGGAGTCACTGCTACTCTTTGAGGTAGGATTCTGGAGGGGCCGGTGGGTCTGGGTAGGCCAGGATGCCAAGGATGAGAAAGATGCCCCCGTGCCGAGAGGCGGCCTGAGCCTTTGCTCCCCTCAGGCGATGCGCAAAGGCAAGTTTGCGGAGGGTGAGGCCACGCTGCGGATGAAGCTGGTGATGGAAGATGGCAAGATGGACCCTGTGGCCTATCGAGTGAAGTATACACCACACCACCGCACAGGGGACACCTGGTGGGTATGAGCATGGGGTGGTTTGGTGGGCCATGGGTGGGGCACAGTGGGGCTGGATGGTGGGGCCCACTGCCTATGCCCTGCAGGTGCATCTACCCCACTTATGACTACACGCACTGCCTCTGTGACTCCATCGAGCACATCACCCACTCACTCTGCACCAAGGAATTCCAGGCCCGGTGAGGGAGCTGGGCCCTTGGGGCGGGTAGGGCCAATGGGATTGCAGCAGCCCTTCCTGTGGTCTCTCCTTGGTCTGAGGTCCTGACTGTACCCTCCTACCCCAGACGCTCTTCCTACTTCTGGCTGTGCAATGCTCTGGACGTCTATTGCCCTGTGCAGTGGGAGTATGGACGCCTCAACCTCCACTATGCAGTTGTCTCTAAGAGGAAGATCCTCCAGCTTGTGGCAGCTGGTGCTGTGCGGTACATGTAGTTGTTGTTTGGCTCTTCAAAGGTTGGTGGGATTAGTGGCATGTACTGCTAAAGGTCTCACCACCTCCTTGTGCACAGGGACTGGGATGACCCACGGCTCTTCACACTTACAGCCCTGCGACGGCGAGGCTTCCCGCCTGAGGCCATCAACAACTTCTGTGCTCGGGTATGGCCCACTGGGCTGGGTGGGCAGGTGGGGACTGAGCACGGCAGTCTGTGGTTGTGGCTGTGATCAATGCTGCCCTTTCTTCTTAGGTGGGGGTGACAGTGGCACAGACCACAATGGAGCCACATCTGCTAGAAGCCTGCGTGCGTGATGTACTGAATGACACAGCCCCGCGGGCCATGGCTGTGCTGGAGCCATTACAGGTCCTCATCACCAACTTCCCTGCTGCCAGGGTAGGTCTGCCTGACTGTGTGTGTGTGTGTGTTGCTGCGGGGTGTGGGGGTACTCAGGTGCCTAGTGTGACTCAGACACCCATTTCTTCTTGTAGTCTTTGGACATCCAGGTGCCCAACTTCCCAGCTGATGAGACTAAGGGCTTCCATCAGATTCCCTTTGGATCCATTGTCTTCATTGAGAGGACTGACTTCAAGGAGGTGAATGGGAGGGTGGAAGTTCCTGTTTGCTGCTCAGCCCGGTTCTGAAGTATTTTACTTCCTGCTTCAGGCAAACCAACTGCTGCCCAACATGGCGGGGGCAGGGGGGGAACCTCGTGTATGTCTCCGACCCTTGCAGCCTCTTGTGGCTACTCTATTTACCACCTCTAGGAACCAGAGCCCGGCTACAAGCGCCTGGCACGGGGCCAGCCTGTGGGGCTGAGGCATACAGGCTATGTCATCGAGCTGCAGCAAGTCATGAAGGTGAGAGCCAGCTGCAGCCTTCCCACCGTAGTGCCTGCTGGGGTGAGGACCTGGGTGCAGGCTGCAGTTCTGGTGGTGGTCCCAGAGTCTGATTTCAGGCCTCTCCCCCTTGACTAAAAGGGCCCTACTGGCTGCGTGGAAAGCCTGGAGGTGACCTGCAGAAGGGCAGATGCTGGAGAAAAGCCCAAGGCCTTTATTCACTGGGTGTCACAGCCTCTGACGTGTGAGATTCGCCTCTATGAGCGACTGTGAGTGAACAGAGCAGGGGTGGGGACAGGTAGAAGATGGGCATTGCCTGCTGGGGCTACCCATCTGGAGTCTGATCGTCACTCTGGTTGCAGATTCCAGCACAAAAACCCTGAGGATCCTGCTGAGGTGCCTGGTGGATTCTTAAGTGACCTGAACCCGGTAGGCTCATGGGGTACAGGGTGAGGGCGGTGGGCCCCCCTGCCTGGATGGCCATCTGAGTTCCTTGCCTGCAGTCATCGCTACAAGTGGTGGAGGCAGCATTAGTGGATTGTTCTGTGGCCCTGGCAAAGCCCTTCGACAAGTTCCAGTTTGAGCGGCTTGGCTACTTCTCCGTGGACCCAGACAGCCACCAGGGACAGGTGCCTGAATTTACTTGCCTGGCCTTTCCACAGTGATGATGGTTTCCATTCACTGTGCCAACCACTTTGTCTATATTTCCTTAGTTAATTCTCACCACTTTAGGTGGGGGTTCATGTTCTACGGATGAGGAAGCAGGCTCAGAGATTAAGTCCATGCACAAAATTTTGTTTGGACTCTGCCTTTCTTACTCCTCAAAGGGGGCAATCACAGGGGTTGTTATACTCCTTATAAAATGGAGGCCCAGAGCCATCCATTACTTAAGAGTCGTAAAGTTACGGAGAACCCAAGTCTCCTGACCCTCAGCCCCCCTGGGATGAATGGGGTGTGGGTAGTGGTGGGGTATCTGTAGTGAGATCCACCCAGGACCTCCTGGCCCAGTTTTGGTTTGGTGGTCACTCTTGCCTCTCTGCTCTCCAGCTTGTCTTCAACCGGACCGTCACACTGAAGGAGGACCCGGGAAAGGTGTGAGCCGGAAGCCCCATGGACTTACCTCATCCTTCTGGAGGCTAGGAGTACCCAGACTCTATGTCAATAAAGAACAGCTAAATCCACCCCCAGAGTCTGTGTTACCTGTCTGCCCTCCCAGCACCTGAGGGCCTTAGAGACATGCTGGGGGGTGGCAGTGGGGCAATGGTGCACTGCACACAACTACTGGTGCACTTCTTGGTGCCCAAGGGCAGGCGCCTGGGCCTGAACGGATATCCTCTGCATCTGGTCTGAGGGAATGGCAGTGGGCCCTGCACCAGAGGGTTCTGGAAAGTTAGTGTCTGCCTGGGTGCCTAGGTAGAGGAAGAGAGGCCAAGATCCCTGTCCAATTATTCAGCAAATGACTGAGTCTGCCAGGCTCACTGAGAAGACCGAATGACCAGGCACCATGCAGGAGAGGTTTCCCTGGGGCCTGTAGGAGGTTGTAGGAGGTTCCGGGTCCAGCTTGGGCTTCAGCAGAGTCCTCTCGGGAAGGGACTCCCCAGGGGAACCCCAAAGGATTACGGATAGTTTGCCAGGGTAGGCGGAACAAGGGTAAAGGTCCAGAGGCCTTTTTAAGAGAGAGTGTGGCAGGCTAGGGCACGGTAGGCTACTGCCGAGGCCTGCGTGTGCCTGCAGCTTTAACAACCCTCCACATTTTCCCTGTATACAAACACCAGGCTACCAGAGGCCCGCTTTAAGGTGGACTGGGCTGTGGAAGGCTGACTAGAAAGGCAGAAGATGGGTGGGGAAGGAGGATCCCAGATGCTAAGGACACGGAGAGGAGAGTGTCCCAGGGACATCTCTGGTGGGGCGCAGCTGAAGCGCAGGCCTAGTTCAGGAGCTGTGGGGGGCCACCTTAAGCTAGAGTCCGGGCCCCGCCCCGTGTGGGGCTGCGCGACCTAAGGAAGCCCGAGCAGGCGTCAGAAGGTAGCTACAGAGCAAGCTTCGAGCCCCAGCCTGCCCAGACTCCAAGGCTAGGCCGATCCCCGGCCCTGGCTCCGCCCCGCGCGAAGAGGCGTTCGAGGGCGGGGTACTCCGCCCTATACCTCTCTTCTTGCCACTACTGCAGCCAGAGGCCAGGCCTACCTCTTCGGCAGAAGCGTTCCCTTTAAGTCTGGCCAGGAGGCTGCCTCAACTCTCGCGGGACCCGACGCTCGGATTATCGCGAGAGGGGCATTCGGCACCCATTGGCTATGAGGGTTGAATGTAAGATGGCGCCCAGGGAGCTGTGAGGGGAAAATCCTGTCGGTCTTGGTGCGGCGACGGCAGAACCGGGCCCCCGAGCGGTGCAGCGGGGCCGGCGGGTAGAACGGCGGCGGCGGCGGCAGCGGCGGCGACGACGTCGCCGGGTGAGGGATCCAGCGGGGGCAGGGATGCGGCGAGGCTGAGGGCCTGAGACAGCGGGCCCACCCCACACAACGGCGGGCGGGGGCGGGCGGGCTGCTGCTGCTGGGCCCAGGAGACCTTGGGGCGGCCCCAGAGCGGAGAATGTCCCTGGGTTCGCGCGCCCCCGCCCCTTGGGTGGGGGAGGAGCGGATGGAGATCGGGTGGGCGCGGCGCGCGAACGCGCGCTGGTGCTCGCGAGCGGCTGGGCCTGTTTATACGCGCGGGAGCGCGCGCGCCGTGCGGCTCTCCAGGTGCGCGTGGCCGCTGACGTGCGCGTTCCCGGGCTGGATTTCTTGGTTCCTGGAACTGCGGCCCGGGGGCAAGAACGGCTTTCTGGGGCGCGCGCCCGCCCGCGACCCCCCGCTTCGGGGCGCGCGCCTTGCTGTTAGGTGGCGGCGCCTCCGCGAGTGCGCGCAGAACACCCCTGCTGCGCGGAGAGGCGGCGGGCAGGAGGCTGGCAGTGTGAGGAAGGTTGCGGGTTGGGTCCTTCCTGCTCTGGTGACGTCCCCTGGCCGCTCGCGAGAAACCAACCGGTTTTGCGGTCTGGCTAGCGGCTCCGCTTCTCTGCGAGGCGGGCAGAATTGCTCGTTCTTGAATAATGCGGTGACCTGAGGCCCCTGTGCGGGGTGGGTACTTGAAGAGAGTGCTGCCCTGCTTCTGAAACCTAGTCTCTGTGAGGGCTGCGAGCCCCCTGGAGTTTCCTCATCTTGCTCTGCTGCTTTGTGCTGCGGAGGAAGGTAGTCCTGGAAGGCTCTGCCTTCAGCGTTACCTGCTTTCGTGTCATCAGAAAGTAATTTTTCCATAAGCGCAATTCATACACGTCACCTCTGTGCGCTCCGGAAGGGGATCCTCTTGTGTGGACGAAGTGAAACTACCCATGCTCTGAAATTCCACTTTAATTAAATCCTTAAATGCAGCCCATCTTTGTGGATGGGAGGGACCTGTATTCTGTTAGACTAAGGGCCCACTATCCATCAGCCAAAAAGTTGTCCAGAACGAAATTGAACAACCTGAAAATCAGTGCTTTGCCTTCTTTTGTAGTTCCAATATTCCCATCAGAAGAAATTCCTAAAATTTGACCGTATATCACTGCAAGAGGCACTTTTGATACAGAGTTCAATTGTTTCCAGTCCTTTTTTTTTTTTTTTTTTTTTTAACCCTAGTGCCATGTTCTGGTACTAGGGGCGTTTTAGGTTTGTCCTAGAGAAATACACACTTCTTTTTCTAAGACAAAACATGCTGTAATTTATGTTAAGTTTAAGGAAAAAGAAGCTAATGATGGGGGTAGTTCTTTCAAATATACTGTATTATTTTAAGAACAAAGTTAAAATTTAAAAAGAGGCTGAGGATGGAAGGAACTTCTTTGTTCTGTCTTCTTCAGAATGTTACAAGTCTTAAGAACTCAGGACAAGCAGCAGAAATACATGCAACATGGTGACTGGTGAGTTAAAATCGTTCATATGCTGGAAATATGTGTGCAGTTTTTTCCTGGTAATATTGAAACATTACAGATCCTGTCAATCATTCTGGGTGCTCTCTGCCAGAAATTACTAGGTGCTGGAAAATTGAAGATGTGGGAGAACCACATCTTTGAATCCAGCCACAGTTTGCTACATTTCTCCTGGTAAAAAGTAAGTCAGTACAACTTTCAGGCTTTTAGCATGTTGAGGCATCAGCTTTCCTCAGGACCTAAATGGTTCATACTAAAGCAGTCAACTTTATGTAGGAAACACTTAAATTTCTCTCAGGCCTGCTTGTTCTGAAATATCTCTTTTTTATTTACTAAGTTTGAGATGGACCTTTTAAACTGGTGTTTGTAGATAGTGGTGTTTTTTTTTTTTTAAGCTCACTAAGATTTTCCTATCAGATGTCCTGCTTCCAGTCCTCTGATGAATAATTTGTGTACCCCTCCATGAACCCCCACTTTTCCACATCCCCTTTCCAGCCTACATTGCCATTTTAAACAAAAGATCAAATTGTAGTTGAATTTTCTTGTACATTTGAATTGCTCCAAAAAGAGTAACCAAAGTCAGTGACTCTGGGTGTGGCTGTCCTCCATATGACAGCCTCAGAATCCGGGATTTCTTCCTTCATGCTTGCATGCCTTCTTTCAATTTAATCAGTTGCGAGTTGTCTTTGATGTGCCATGCTTCTTGCTTGTCTACTCTTTAAATGGTCACCCTTTATTTGTAATTTTTTCTATTACTCAGTCTCAAAATGAGGCGTGCATGAACACCTGTTCTTTTCTGTTACTTTGTATTTAGTTGCCCCAGGTTTTGTTCCAGATGTATTAAGTCCTTTAGCCTTCACTTACATGCTTCATTTGATTTTTTCCTAAGTGTTGTACTGGATTGTGATTGCTGATTGTAGCTGCATGAAGACATGATAGGTTAACCTCTTGCTTTGCCAGAAAGGAGGAAAGAATTGTCCTTTGGTCACACACTTCACAGGACAAAACTGTAGGTAGAGGTGGTAGGCTATGATTTTTGTCAGAAAGCTCTTTTTTTCTTCCCCTAAGAATTTGTGAAATAGCTATATAAATTCTGATGATCTGTACATAATTTAGTGAAAAATTATGAAGTGAACCACTATCTAACTACCACCTCTTTAAAATTCAGAAAAATGCCAACACCCATGAACTGAACCTTTCACGGGTGCCTTTCTGATCACAGCTTCTCAACTCCTAGAGACAACTACTGTTCTGACATCTGTGATAATTATGTTCTTTGTTTTTCTTTTTACTTTTACCACCTTGTGTCTCTCAACCACATGGTTTTATTTACTTTTGAATTTTATGTAAATGGAATCATGCTGTATTTTGTGTCTTCCTTCTTTTAGTATTTAGTGTTTGTGAAATACTTCCATGTTATGTGCAGGTATAGTTTGTTATTTATCCATTCTACTGTTGATAGAGATCTAGAATCCTTCTAGTTTGGGACTACTAATAACAATGCTATTATTCTAGTACAAGTACCTTTGTATATATGTGTGTCATACACACCCAGGGATAGAATTGCTGGGTCATATGAAATGGATCGTTTTAACTTTACTAGACATTGCAAATGGTTGTGCCAATTTACAGCCCTTGAGTCTTTGATAGGACTGTAATTTAAGTTCCTACTTGAAAGTGTGTTGTCCAAAAATAGAACCATAGTGAAAATGCCCCTAAGGAAGGGACTCCTCTGGTATAGGTGTGGGACAGATGAATAGCCCAATGGGATAATTTCTATCGCAAACCCTGTAGTGGATTAATATCTTTGAGAACAGAAATATGTCTCCCAATTTGCTTCCTTGCAATGACTCCTTATGTTAATTAGGACAAATGTGACTGCAGCCTCTTAAAATGGAAATTGATTTTTTTTTTCCAAGTGAATATGTTCTTCAAACTAGGCTTCCTAAGCTGAGGCGTCATTGCTAAAGTAGATACGAGCTTTGAGAGGTACCCAAGAGCGTGACTGTTGGGGGAATAGGAAGAGGCAGGGCTTTGAGGTAGTTCCCAGTATCTTTTCCTAGTCCGTTATGTATTCAAGAGTCACTCAGAGGAGCTGAGTGGAGAGTCAGGTATCAGATTTGAGGGGACCTAAGAAAGGATGATTCCAGTGAGTACTTAGGTCTTCCCTTAGTATCTAAATAGAAAAAAAGAAAGAAATAGCAAGCAGACCAATAGAAATGTAATAGATTGCTGCTTTGGAGTAACCTTTGTTCATGATATCATCTTGTGTTCTAGTGATAAAGTAATAAAATAATGATAACATTCATATAGGAGGGTCTGCTGTGTTAGGTACTATACTAAGCTTTAACAGAGGAAGGACAGGGGAAATACTAGAGATCAAGGTGTGCGTAAAACAGATTTCTTGGGTCTGTTGTCGGGGGACTGGTTTGTCTGTTTATTGGTTGTTTTTATATTTGTTTTGTGCAGTTTTTAAACCAAGCTTTGGCCAGTTTTATTAAAGAAAAATTCTGCATGATTTAGTTTTCAGCAGTCTGTTCTGGCATGCTTCTAAAGATACCAGAATCACCTGGATTAAAGATAGCTCGTGTGCTTACTCTGTAGTATTTTCCACGCGCTGTGCCCAAATCAATATATTTGCTGCTGTGGTGACGTACACCAGTCTTGGCCAACATGGCATTAGTTCTATTTCAAATTTCCTTAACGCTGGACAGCTGTTGGCAAGGATGGCCAGTTTCACTTTGCATTGTCTTATCATCTTCAGAGTCTTTTTGTACCCCAGCACAATAATTCCACTTTTCATAACAAGTTGGAGCCTAGAGTTGATCGACTCCAGTGACTTTTTTGTCTTCTTTGTGGCCACCACCTTCCTGCCTTAGGTGTGGGGTGGCCCTCAACCAAGAGCATTTGCCAAGACAGCCTGGGAGTGAGAAGGCTGTCTGTTTATTGTTTTGCAAAGAAGCTATTCTTAAAGTATTCCGAAGCAGATGCTTATTTACAGACTCCTCCCACTCCATGGAGCCCTGGAGTGTTTTCCTCATCTCTTTATTGGGGGTACTCAGCTATCTCTCCAGCTTTGTTTTTTTGTAAGTATTTTAATTAATATTTACCGCTCCCCACCAAGTCTTTGACTTGGAGCTAGTTAAGAATCTTGGTTTTTTCCCTGGCTGGTGCGGCTGAGTGGATTGAGTGCTGGCTCACTAGTGAACCGAAGGGTCACTAGTTCAATTCCCGCTCAGGGTCCATGCCTGGTTCATGGGCGAGGTGTTTGCACATTAATGTCTCTCTGTCCCTGTCTTTCTCCCTTCTTTTCCCTCTCTTTAAAAATAAATAACATCTTGAAAATAAAAAAAAGAGAATCTTGTTTCTCTTGGGGTTATAGAGAGTAGATTCATTGAGTTTATCCATTTCTCTTGTTCTTTTACAAAGGCGCAGCCTTGTGTATCTTAAGAACAGCACCTTGAAGCTGGTGCTTGATGGTTTTGTCTTTGAGTTTGAGATTTTGAGGGAAAACCATGCTATGATCAACCAGAATTGTTTGTGTATCTGTTACTGTTAGTGTTGTTGTGCTATAACCGCTGTTGAAAAAAAATTTACTTTTTAATTTTTGTTTGTTTAATGCAAATTTTGGAAAATACAGGTGCGTATTAAACAATAGGAACTTTAAGCCCTCTGTGATTCCACCATTCAAGCAAAACTACTGTTAACATTTAGATGCATTTTTTTTGCTGGCTCTTTTTTCTTATGCATATAATTAAACATATTGGAATATACCAATGTAATTGGGTTTGTTCCCTTTTCATGCACAGAGTGAAATACATATATACATAAATTTAAATATATATATATATTTTTTTAAACCACCTTTGTGTTGGGTGCGGTGGCAAGAATCTTCCAGATACTAACATGCTTTTTTAAAAAGCCTCCTGTGCTATAGAAAGATCTAGGGGATCACACAGTAAAAGCTTAGGCGCCAGAACTTCTTTATATGAATTGGGTATGTAATGACAGTGGCATTTCAAGTCAGTGGCAAAGTAATTTCAATAGTTAAATAAATGATAAAGGAACAAGTAGTTTGGTCTTTGGGGAAAAATTTTAGACATTTATCTTACACTATGCAAAATACTAAATGTATCAAAGCATTATATTAAAAATTAGACTGTAAATTTAAAAAAGTATACATGGAAAATGACCCGATATTATGGGAGGGAAGGCTCTCCGAACATAAAAGCAAAGGAAGAAACCATCATTGCTGTTAAGAATTTGTTTACTTTTTCTGTGTTTTTCTTTTACTCACTGACTAGTGTAAAATATTTCAGTGTATTCCTGGAGCTTTTTTTACCCATCCCGAGCAGCCCTTTGTGTCAAGTCAGATGCTGACTTGGTGTACTTTCATTATTGGGATGTGTCAGTCGGGTGGATACTGCCAAGTGAGCAGGTTAAAAGGACAAGAAATGAAGCTGTGTGTGTTTTAGTCTGTATAAATGAACAGATTGGAATGTTTTTTTAAATTGGCCTTTTTAATTAATTTTTTATAAGGTTTTCCTTTGAATACATTACTTGTTAATATATTTTAGCTTGCTCTGATTCTGTGGTTCTCAAATGATTGTGTGGACTTCACAGAGTCTGTGAAGAACCTCCTGGTGGCGTAGTGAAAGGAAAAAGGCAGATGGAAACAGTGGCTTCTGCTTGAAGCCCCAGCAACAGCAGGCTCTAAGCTTGGAGCACTGCAGGGGGTTTTACACTTTGGAGCCTAAACTACTTAAAACACAGGGCTAGCTGCTAACTAAAAGGTATTTTTATCATTGAATATTTCAAATATTTTCACAAAAATAAAGAAGAATATAACGAGCACCTGTGTATGAACCTTTATCAACATTTTCTAAGTTTTACAGAATTTTTTCTACTTCAAGCTATTACCTTTTCCCTTTGCTGTTGAAAGCTTAAAAAATTAACTTTGAGACTTTATAGCAGATACCCTTTTCCATCCTTTTGGAGAGATGACTATCTTATTTGCCCTTCTGCTCAGGGAATAAATTTATATTTAGACTAGAGGTTCTTGTAGTGACATTATTGAAGGTTGCAGTCTAGAAATACTGACAAGTAGGACTTGTTTGGAGCAGAATGGTTTTTATCATCTTTGGAAACTTGATTTAGAAAAAAGGTCTCTGTTTGATTTGGTATGAAATGTTGTGTTCTAAAACTAGAAGAATTAACAAATTATATTCACTTGACTAAATGTCAAAAACAGAGGGCATGGAACTTTAATTTCCTTATGTTATATAGTGGGAAGTCTAGACATATTCTAAAATTAATGAGTCCACAAACAGAGGTTTAAAGTTATGAAAGTGATCATGACAAGAATAAAAATATGATTGGCAGAGGTTGGTGAGAGGAAGGTGACTTAATGCCCTAACCTCACTGTTCCTAAAGGACAGATTAGTGTTTATTTAAAATTGGTTGATCAAGAACCAGAGAGACGCCTAAGCATTCTTAGTTGTTTTTACTTTTCATTTTATACCTTCCTATAGTATTTGAACCATTTTTCTTAGAAAATGGATATATTACTTTTACTTCCTCCCGCCCCCACAAAAAGAAAGCCAAACAAACAAAAACAGAACACCAAAGTGGAATTCTACACTGAAAACTGAAGAAAGCTTGTTTCTAGGAAGAAAAGTTGGTTATTTCTTCTTTATATTTAATATCAGACTTCAGATGAGGCTTAAGCTTCTGGAATTACTGAAACTTGAAAAAGTGAAAGGAAAGAAGGTCACTGGGAAGATTCTAGGGACTGCCTTTACCAAAAGCAATGTCTGTATGAAGGTTTCCTGGTTCTGTAAACTTAATTTGGAATGTTTCTTTGTGTTCGTCGTATCTGTCTTCTCTCAGATTTGAGACAAAGCTTTTGCTGCATGATTCTGTACACTTTTTCTTTTAAAAAAATTGCTTTGACACAGTAGCTGTGATTCCAGCACATGCAATCTTCAGAATTCAGGCAGTCTCTAAGTATTTTACAAGAATGCAACTAATTGTTGAAGAAAAGAAATTTGGGGAAGTGTAAATTTCTGTTCACCTCTGCTGTTCTTTTATAATGAAGGTAAAAAAAATAAGTGTCAACATGGTAGAGAACCAGTTACTAATTGCTGTTCACATAATCTCTCCTTTGTCTCCTTTTGAGCAGAAGCATATATGTAATTAGGTATTAGAATCACGTGTTGTGAACGTCATACTGCTGTTGAGTCTCTATTATGAGAGGTGCCTTCTTAAGAGGGAAATTCCAGTCGTCACATTATCAAAGGGAAGCTCTGACATGGGCTGTGCCGATGTGCTGAGTCTGTGGGACACCTGCTCTGGAGTGGCTTGCACTGAATATGCAGTGGAAGGATGGAGTGCTTGGCCCTGGTGCTCTTCTTACTCACATGCGCCATGGGCGTCATTGAGAGCTTAGTTTTGAAGTCTCATAGCAGACTCCTAGTTTGCCACTGAGAGAAGATAACTGAAAGCCCCTGAAGCGGTGGAGGAAGAGCGGGGCAAGCAGAGAGAGGGTCAGAAGGGGGGTGTAAAGGGGACAAACAAGAATTAAATTACAGACAATAACAGGCCATCCGTGGCGGCTTCACCTTGCACTCTCTTGACCTGCACTTGCTATTTTTTGCACTCAGTTGTTGGTGGGGTTTCCTAGGAATTTTGATTTTAGACAGGATAAGATATGTGTTGTTTTTTATTGGTGGAGAAATACATTTACAGTATATTATGTACATCATTATAAAAGATTTATTGCTGGGTCTGTTCTGTTCGAAAGCACCTGAATATAATTTGTATTGCAATACTTAAACAGCACTCCACAGAAATATTGCCAGTGTCACTAAATTAGTAGCTGTAAGCTGTATTTTTTCTTTGGTCTCACGCTTGCTCTGGGTTTTTTCCCCCCAAGGTTTATACTAACCATTTACTAGGGAAAAGCATAACATTTATGGTTGTAAGTTATAGATGTTACAGGAGCAAAGAGTCATAATCCTTCTTCCACATTGCATTCCAAATGCAGCGAAGCACCTACCACATGCCAGCCATTCAGAGAGGACAAGGATACAGTCTTGACTGACAGTTGGAAGAGATGAGATAGATAAACACCTTATACCTGTAACATAAGGCAGAACATGTGGGCAGTGAAAGAGAGACTGATAATGGCTCAAGGAAACAAATCACTTTTCCAGACATTTGAGATTGACTGAGAGTCCTTTTGGCAAAAAGTTCACTTTGTGTTACTCTCACATCCTGCTGCTGCTGCTGTTCTGGAGGTAGAACTGATCAAGAAGGAATGGTATGAAAGCAGCAGAGCACTCAGCCGTCCATAGACAGGCTGCAGGGTTGTCCTCCAGGTAATTGGGAGTGTGCCCACTCCTGCAGATTAGTTCTCAAGGTAAATACCCCAATGGAAAACTTACATAATTGATTTCTGAATTTTAGTAGTGACCTAGTTATTTAAGACATTATTCAACTCACCCCTCACTTATTTTAATAATGTTAAAAGAATATGTTTTATTTTATTTTATCCTCATGTCAACTTTGTGAAGTGAATACTACTTTATCCTTATTTGATAGATAGGAAAACTAAGGTTAGCTGACTTGTCCAGGATGAGACAGCTAAGGAGAGACTGAGCTAGGATTTGAACATAGGCAGTCTGGCTCCAAAAGCCATGCTCTTAATTAGTAAGCTATGTTACAAAAGAATGTGAGTGGTTTTTGGCAAAGTGGAAATTGGTTGGTTCTGATGGGAGGCGAAAAAGGACACGTCCCCTGTCTCTTGGGTCTTGCCATAGCTAGGTGGCATACCTGTCCCTTCCCTGCAGGCCATCGTTGACTGTGCAAATAGAACATGTCAGTAGGAATCCCTCCTCCTAGCTTCCTTAGTAGTCGTCTCTGTGATGGTCACAGAGCAGTCTTGCATGTGACTTACTGTCCGATGCGTGGCTCTGCAGAAAAGATGGGATTGGCCTAGAGCTGGGTGGGGAGTGTGGTTTTGGCCTGTTTCATCCAGTACTGTGACGCATGCTTTTGTTTGTCTTAAATGTGATAGTTTGATTTAAGAAATGTTTATGGAAACAATTTTCAGATACCATTAATTGAAAAGATAAGGTGATATAATAAAACTTTACTTTGGATTCCAGATGCATACAGCTGCCCTGACTCTTCACTCTGATGCAACTATGACTGGCCTGTGCATTTCAAGATAGAAAAACAATAATATAATTTTGACTTCTGGCTATTTATTTTATTTCTAGGAACCCTAAGGAGTCTACAATATGAATAATTCTCTGGAGAACACCATCTCCTTTGAAGAATACATCCGAGTAAAGGCACGGTCTGTCCCACAACACAGGATGAAGGAATTTCTGGACTCACTAGCCTCTAAGGGGCCAGAAGCCCTTCAGGAGTTCCAGCAGACGGCTACCACTACCATGGTCTACCAGCAGGGTGGGAACTGCATTTACACAGACAGCACCGAAGTGGCCGGGTCTTTGCTTGAACTTGCCTGTCCAGTCACCACCAGTGTTCAGCCGCAGACTCAGCAAGAACAGCAGATCCAGGTTCAACAGCCACAGCAGGTTCAGGTAAAAGGGCAATGTTGAGGCGCAGCCTATCTGATAGACGTTATTTGCCATCATGGTTTGAGTTAGTAGGAGCATCACATCTGTATACAGTGTCAGGCTATTTTCACTAAGGGGAATACTCTGGCTTTTTAAAACATTTTCTTTCACGAGAAGGCTTTCATATTTCACAGTTAATGCAGATTAAAAATATTTGCAACCACTGTAAACTGAAAAGACCACAGATACTTGCCATTTGTGTTGGAACATTGAACAGTATAGAAACTAGAGGTCTTCTGGGACTGGATTTGGATGTTACACACCTGAGTGAGACTGAGGCTTCCCTTTGGTCTGTCACCCTGAGCAGATCAAGAACATAAGAGGGTGAGTCTCAGCTCGTCACTAAAAGCATGACATTTGGAACTCATTTTAAAATGGAAAGGTTGATATATTTTAGAGATCTAATATGGTTCCATGAGTCAGGTCACCTGCAGATTTCTAGGTCTGCACTTGCTATGAATAAGCCTCAAGAAATAACGCTAATTGATAATAAACTTACTGAAAAAGAGGGAGGAAAACATCCATGTGTGAGAGATACATTGATCAGATACATTGAAAGAAGAAAAACGCGTATATTTGCTGAGATGATAAAAGTTTTTCTCTTCAGGGATTCTTATGTGGAGCTAATAATCTCCAGTTAGAAATGTTACTCTATTACGATTGCATTTCATGTTGTCCTTGATGCTTGTTCCACCAAGAAAATAAGAAAGGGAGTGGAACATGACGAAGAGGCAGGAGTGTGGAGAGGTATGTTTGATGAAATAGAAGGTAGCCCCTTTGCCTCTTGGGAATGCAAATGGGTATATGGGAAGGACATGGCTCTGGGTTTAAATTTGACTTGCCCTCTTATTTGTTGACATGATCTTAATCTGTTTAGCCCTAGTTTTTTCTTCTGCTAAAGAGGGATAATATGATTTAGTTAGGCAAAATGAGATCATAGATAAGAAAGCATCTGGTATGCGGAGGGATGTAGTGGTGCATTCTGGGTTTTGTAAGGAATGGTACAGGAAAGGTAGACAAGAGCAGGCTGACTCTGGCTCAAGACACTATTTTGCCGTTACAGCTTGGACCTCCTTGTTCATAAGATTCCAGTGGTTTGGGATTTGAGTTTAAAATGTTATTTGAGACTTTAGGTTCAAGATCACTGATGGAGATTGCCTATTAATATCACCTTCTTTCACAAACCCTTTGTAAATGAAAAAAGAACAAATCCATGAGAAAGGGTCAATATGATAGAACCATAAGAACATATATTCCCCATTCTACATGACAAAAGGTAATTTTTTTTAAGATTTTTTTTATTTTAGAGAGAAAGGAAGGGAGGGAGGGAGAAAGAAACATCTCATTGATGCAAGAGAGAAATTAATCAGTTGCCTCTCATGTATGCCCCTACTGGAACCAAACCCACAACCCAGGCATGTGCCCTGACCAGGAACCGACCAAGAATCAAACTGACAACCTTTTGCTCTGCAGGATGATGCCCAACATGGTCAAGGCTGGAAAGATACTTCCAAAATTTTTCTGGCAGTGCTGAAAAAAAAACAAATACTATCAAAAGCCTACTAAATCTTTGCCCTGGCCCAGTGGCTCAGTCAGTAGCATCATCCCATACACCAGAAAGCTTTCAGACTCATTCCTGGTCAGGCATGTTCCTAGGTTGTGTGTGGTTTCATCTCCTGTCAGGGTGCATACAAGAAGCAAACTGATCATTGTTTCTCTTTCTCCCGCTACCCTTTCCTCTCTAAAATCAATAAACATATCCTCGAGTGAAGATTCAAACAAACAAACAAAAAAAACCACACTAAATCTGAGAAATTGCTAAAATAGAGGAAACAGACAGAGTTGGGTGATAGAGGAATTCATGTAGGAGAGAACTTTTAGGGAAGGTGGAGCAGTCCTCAGGGTTCCCTGAGCCAAAAAGTGAAGAATAGAGTCAGAAGAGTCCCCTGGGACAGCCACAGACCCATGGTTTGGGAACTGACTAAGGACTTAACACACACACACATACACAGATATCTACATACATTATGAGTAAATATTAGGTTCGGGATGAAGGCACTGCTGATGAGTATGGGAAGATACATTCCATTTAGTGTAGTAAGGCTGTCGGCTCCTTTTTGGATGTAAAGTCAGATACCTCTCAATACAAATAACGTACAGGTGGGTGAAAGAGTTCAGCTAAGAACAAAACCAAACCATTAAAAGAATAGGAAATTTTTGTAAACTTTTTTTTTTAAGATTCTATTTATTTATAGAGAGACAGGAAGAGAGGGAGAAAAAGAGGGAGAGAAACGTCCATGTGTGAGAGATACATTGATCAGTTGCCTCTTGTGTGCTCCCAGGTAAGGACTTGGCCTGCAACCCAGGCATGTGCGCAGACTGGGAATCGAACCAGCGACCCTTTGGTTCACAGACTGGTGTTCAGTCCACCGAGCCACACCAGCCAAGGCCCGACTAGTGTTCCTAATACACAAAAAACTCTTACTAATTAAGAAAAAGTAATGAAGTAGAAAAATGAGCAAAGGATGTAAGTAGGCAATTCACTGAAGATCAGCAGTACTGATCAGCATATCAAAAGATACTTTGTGCCCTGGCCAAGTAGCTCGATTGGAGCATCATCCTGATTCTGCAAGGCTGCAGGTTTTATCCTTGGTCAGGGCTCACACAAGAATCAACCAATGAATGCATAAATAAGCGGAACAACAAAAATTGATGTTTCTCTTTTTCTCCCCCTACAAATAAATAAATAAAATTTGAAAAACAAAACAGAAGATACTTTATGCTACTGGTGATTTTGGACGTGTAAACTTTTAAAGTGAAATACCATATTTTATTTTTTAGAAAAACATAAAGATTTTATCCAGTGCAATAAGGATATGAGAGGATAAATTAGTGTGCCTTTCTTGGAAGTGAATTTGGCAATACTTTTCAAACGTTTGTGTGTGCATACCTTTGGCCTTGCATTTGTGATCTCTTACGTGTATATAAGGATATTCACTGCTGCATTGCTTATAGTAGCAATACCGGAAACAAATCACTCTTTCAGTAAGGGAAATAGTAAATAATGCTACAATTGTAGTGTCTTGTCCTCTGCAGCCAGAAAAATAGAGTAGATCTGTGCATATTGACAGGATAGGATATTTAACAGATTGTTGAGTGTCAAACCTAGTTTAGTATCACTGGTTTTTAACATGTAGAATATAACAGTCCTTGAGTAGTGAAGGCGAAAACATCAACTGGGCTGGGGATTGGCCTGCTAAGGAGGAAAGCTTGAATTTTTTAAAAATTAAACATGAGCTACTTTTCTAGTTAAAAACAAAAGTGGTGCTTGGGAATATTTTGAACTTATAGGTAGAGGACAATGATTATTAACTTTTTTCTCCTAATCCAAGACATGCCCTATATTTATATTTATATCCTTTGCTAGATGCTTGGGTACAGCAGTGAAGAGGACAGAAACCTCCTTGCCTTTGTGAAGCATACATTGTAACTGGGAAATAGATGATACAGAACAAAAATCTTGTTACATAGTGATAAATGTAAAGGAGAAAAACAAAGCAGTTGGGGATGGCCAGGGTAAGCCTCAGTGTGCTGGTGACAGAAGAGTTAAGATCGAAGAGAGCCGGCAGATGTGGTTGGTTATCTGAGGAAGGAACACTCCAAACCAGAAAGCCCTAAAGTGGGAGCCTGCTTTTTTGAAAAACAGCAAAAAGCCTAGTGTAACTAGAGTTCACTGAGTGAATGGATGAGCCTAGAGAGGTGACGTGTGTGCACTGAAATAAAGGGCCGAACAGACTGCCTTCTCGACTCAAATGTTAACTGTTTGCCCCATAGTATTATCTCTCAACCTAACTCTTGATAAGAATAAAAAATTATATAAATAGCCTTTAAAATTTCAAAACAGTTTACTATTGATATCTTGAGGGCTGAGGCTGTTTTCTAGATTGCTGTTTTTTTTAACTGTGGTAAAATGAGATTGTTTTTTAAAAACCGCTTGTCATCACCCTAGAGAGTTTGCTCTGCTCTCATGACTTCATCTGTCCAGACTAGAAGCAGCACATAGATTGCTGAATTTGACAAAGTAATTTTGTGCTTAGAACAGTTTTGTTGAATTGCTGGGAGACAAAGGTATGTGTCGAAAGTTAATTAGAAGAGTAACTGAATTGAACTTGTTCCTTTACTCCCTGCTACTACCATATTCACACATCTGGCCACCGAATGTATGGGTTATTTCCTACACAGACCAATTCTCCAGCACCAGCTGGCGTTCTACAGTTCAGTTCAGTTCTGACACTGTCTCCTTGTAGTTAGTGTCAGATTGTACAAGCTAAGGGATTAGTCCCATAAGACTGCCAGCCACTTCAGATACCAGTTGCAGGTCCTAGGTTGTCACCTGTGCTTCTGACTGACTAGCTATAAATTGGAGTTCTCAGTACCCCTCCTTGGGTTCAATAATTTGCTAGAATGGCTAACAAAACTCAGGGAAACACATTTATTGGTTTATTATATAATAAAGAATGCAGGTGAACAGCCAGATAAAGAGATACGTAGTGCGAGCTTCTGAAGACTCCAGAGCACAGAGGGTAGCTGGAGTGCACTACCCTCCCAGCACACAGGTATGTTCACCAACCCAGGAGCTCCCAGAACCCCATACTTCTGGGATTTTTATGGAGGCTGAATCATGTAGGTATGATAGATTAATAACTCAATATTTAGCCCCTTTTCCCTCTCCAGACAGTGGGTGATGGGGATTAAATTACCAACCTTCTAATCATGGTTTGGACTTTCTGGTGACCAGCAGCCATCCAAGAATCTGCCGAAAGTTGTGTCATTTGAACACGGAATGCTCCTAGCACCTTTATTATTACCTAGGAAATCACAAAGGTTTTCGGGTCTCTAGCCAGCAATCAGAGACAAAGGCAAAAATACATATTGGTTATATCACAGTATCACAGTGGCATATGTCTGTTTGAAATAGGGAGACACTTTGCTGAAGGCAGAAAGAAGAGTTTCCACGTTAGTGCCCTCACAGTGTGTAGAGTTCTAGGAAAAGCCCAAGTTTCCTGTTGCTGGTGGGTCTGCCTGAGCCAAGTGAAGGGTGTTCATTTGGAACTTCCCTTTCAAGAGTCCTCCTGTGTTGCGTACTCCCTAAGGCATCCATGTCAAGTTAAATGTATGTGCCAGAGGGAAGGCCCTCAGATGACGAGTCCCAGGGATTGAGTTTTGCTTAACACCTGTAGAGTTGCTTGTTTCTTCTCCACCCTTCTACAGGGCAGGGACTGAGGCTTCGCATATGGCTGGTTGGTCAGTCTGGCCTATTTAAATGAAGGATGCTTTGGAAAAGGGGACTTCTCAGCATTTCTTTTGTTGCTAGAAGTAAACATCTCAAGGATTCAGTGGCTTAGGTACAGATCCCCCCCGTCTGTCATCCCAACTTCATGTCTCTCTCTCTTTCTCTTTCTGCTGTCACACATGCCCTCCATGCTGGGGCAGCCCCTGTCCCCGCATGGCACCGTAGAACTGCTGAGACTGAGGAGTGAAGTAATCAAGAGCCAGACTTGGCTCTAAGACAAACATGAGTTTCTTTTACCTGTGCTACATTAGATGTCATCTTAGGCAGGTGTCTGAACCACGTTGAGTCCGTTATCTATATCATAGAAATAAAAAGAATTTAGGTGTTGTAGTTACGTTGAGGATTACATAAAATACCAAGTCCTAAGCACACTGCCTGGCACATAGGAAGCGCTTAATAAATAAATAAAAGGTGCTGCTGCTTGTTTGTTTCTTTTTCTTCTCATTAATGTCATCCCTACCTAGAGCTTGAGTTGCTTCTCAAATATTTGAAAAGTATCCAGACAAGCATTTATTTATAAACAAGTATTCCCAGTTTGCTATTTTTGCCCTTTTCTAAAAAGACATAATTTTTTTTAAAGATTTATTATTGTTACTCTATTAACGGTTGTCCCAATTGTTCCCCTTTATCCTCCTCCACCCCTCCCACCCTCCACCCCCACAGTCAGTTTCCTAAAAAGGCATATAATGTTACAGATACAGTTCACGTCTCTGGTACCCCACTATACACCTCCTCTCCTACCTTAAATATGATCTTAAAGTTTTCATCTTGGTATGGTATTGAATATTTTTTGTATCTGTCTGGGTTTCGATTTTTAGTTACAAACATCAGGCAACACATTTCCTCCTTCCTGGTCATTTACTCAGGAAAAGGATTGACTAAAGGATAGCAGGGAGTTTATGGGAGATCCAGATACGGGGTCTTGGAGGCTTGCTAGCCTGCTCTGGCAGGGATCTTCAGCCGCACCTTTGGGCACAGGTTCATCCTGCTTCGTTTAGGCCACACTTTTCCACTCGCACCAGAGAAATGAAGGTTGTGGTTCCTGTTGCTCCCTTGAGTCCAAGTTTCATGCAGTATGTCTGACTTGAGAATGCTTGGTCTCATGTCTGCACTCTACAGTGATTCTGGTTTCTGCCTTGGAGAGGCAGCACTCACAGTATAGTGTATTCTGCAAACACACGTTTGTGGCCAAAAACAGGATTAAAATAGGCTATTTTCTCACAGCCTAATCATCACTTTGGAGTGATGAATGATTTTTTTTTTTAAGATTTTATTTATTTTTAGAGAGAAGGGAAGGGAGGAGACAGAGAAGGAGAGAATCATTATTGTGCGAGTGAGAAACAGTTGCCTTTCACACACCCCTAACCAGGGACCTGGCCTGCAACTCAGGCATGTGCCCTGACTGGAATTGAACTGGCGACATTTTGGACTTTTTGGTTCGCAGGTGGGCACTCAGTCCACTGAGTCACACCAGCAGAGCTGATGAACTGTTTATTTATTGCTACCTTTTCTGGCCCTTCATGTCCAGTCTTTTCGCCCACATTTAAAACTCTTCCCTGGCCATGTTTCTGATAATTTCATTTGCATAAGAGTTTGCTAAATGTTTACTACATAAAGACTTTACCACTTTCAGAAGAGCATTATTCGAACAGTGAAAATCGACCACAATCCCTAAAGTTTTGCTTACTAGTTTTTTAAAGGTACAGGTGGGCTTGGATCCCAGGTGCTGTGATTCCTCACCTAGTGGGGTGGTTTTCTGGCTCATTGAGCACTATCATCAGCAGTGAAACTCAAACATGGAATAGAATGTAAGCCATTATATTATGCATATTCTAAATTTTCTAGTGGCCTCTTTTAAAGGGGAAAGAGGTGAAATTGAAATTTTTTTAAAAATCACATTTTATTTAACCCAATATTTTCAGCATGTAATCAGTAAATTATTATTAGTGAACCGTTTTACCTTTTTTTGGTACAAACCTTTGCAATCAGGTGGTTTTTTGCGCTTGTAGCACATAGTAATTTGTACAAGCCACATTTCAAGTGATTGTTCACTATATGCAACTAATGGGTATTGAACCATTAACAGCCTAAGAGAAATGTGAAGCAAGAGTTGTTTCTTATTTCTTGTGCAAATAAAGTGATTTAAAAAATGTTTATAAGGAGGCATTTGGAAATTGACCCAACGTATAACCCAGTTTATTCTCCTTTAAGTAAAATAATACTTCTATACAGTAAGTAGCCAAAACGTAAAAAAGAAATGTCAGTGTCCTGGCTGATATGGCTCAGTGGGTTGAGCACCAGCCTGCTATTCAAAGGGTCACTGGTTCGAATCCTGATCAGGGCCATGCCTGGGTTGTGGGCCAGGTCCCCAGTTGGGAGCATATGAGAGGCAACCAGTAGATGTTTCTCTTGCACATCAATGTTTTTCTCCCTCTTTATCCCTTCTCCTCTCTGGGAAAAAAATAAATAATTAAAATCTTTTTAAAAATCACTATATCATTTAGATATAATTTTTTTTTGTTTTAGTGATTGTTTAGAACAAAAGATTTTTAATAGGGGTAATGCATGTGTTACTTTATAGTTTCTCATTGTATTTAGTTGGAGTACATAGTCCTTGTGTTGAGCTCCGGATTACTTATGTTCTGAATGACACTAGGGAAAAAGAAATAGATTATTCATCTGCAAACTAGTTAAAAACCTAGACAAATGAGATCCAATAAAACTTCTGCATTTATGGTTATCGAATTTTGGGGTATATTAGAATCATCTGGAAGGTTTCTTAAACTAGAAGTGGCTGCCCTGCAGTCCCCCTTCCCCCAAATTTTTAAGGTCTGGGGGTCTGAAAATCTGCATTTCCCCTCAGTTCTATTGAGATATACATGCAGCACTGTGTATGTTTAAATGCACATACACATAAAAAGTTAATGATTTGACTTACATCGTGACATGATTACCACAGTAAGTTGAGTTAATGTCTACTCTTAACTCTTACTATCCTAATCTTAAATTCTAACTACTTTGGATATAAAACCACATTAGATTATTTGTACTTGTTTCTTTTGGAGTGAGGGGTAGATGCCTGCCCGCCCGTCCCCCGACCCCGTTCTGATTCCTTAGTATTTCCACTAACTTGTTTCTGGGGATGTGTAATGTTGATAAATAAGACAAATTAATTAAAAGAGACACAGTAGCCTTAGCAGGTGTGGCTCAGTAGATTGAGCGCCAGCCTGCGAAGCAAAGGGTCGCCAGTTGGATTCCCAGTGCAGGGCACATGCCTGGGTTGTGGGCCAGATCCCTGGAGGGGGGTGCGCGAGATGCAACCACACATTGATATCTCTCTCCCTCTCTTCCTCTCTCCCTTCCCCTCTCTAAAAATAAATAAATAAAATCTTTAAAAAAGAGAACTACAGTAAAATGATGAAGCATATGAGATATGAGTCAATGATAATCATATTTTTGAAACCTTAAAAAAAAAAACAAGTAAAAAGGCCTCAGCCAGGTAGCTCAGTTGGTTTGAATGTTGTTCTGATACACCAAGGTTATGGGTTTGATCCCCCATCAAGGCACTACAAGAATCAACCAATGGATGCGTGAATGGGTGGAAAAACAGATTTATGTTTCATTCCCTGTCTCTCTCTCTCTCTCAGATCAATTCTTTAAAAATCAAGTAATAAAATAGTTATACAATGTACTGTCTATTTAACTCTACAGCAGTGGTTCTTAAGGGATGGTTCAAAGACTGATAGTCTCCAATACCCTTTCAGGGTTCCTCAAGGTCATAGCTGTTTTTATTATAAAACTAAGATGTTATTTGTCTTCTTCACTCTCATTCTCATGAGTGTACAGAGGAATTTGGCAGAGGCCATGTGTGATATGTACATAACAGATTGGATGCAGAAGCACGTTGGGAGAATCCAGCTGTCTTCAGTTAAGTCGGCCATTAAAGAGAATTGTGGTTCTACTTATTCATGCATTTATTGGTTGGGTCTTGTACATGCCCTGACTGGGGTCAAATCTGCAACCTTGGTGTATCTGGATGACAATCTAACCAACTGAGCTATCTGACCAGGACATAACAGCTTTATTGAGATATAATTCACCCAATTAAAGTGTACAACTAAGTGGTTTTAGTCTGTTCATAGAGTTGTGTAACCATTACTACATCAATTTTAGGATATTTTCATTACCCTAAAAAAGAAACCCTATACCTGTCAGCAGTTACTTCATAATTTTCCCAATCCCCTGCTCCTGGACAACCACTAACCTGCTTTCTATTTCTATAGATTTGACTATATGGGGCATTTATATAAATGGTATCATGTGTACACAGTCTTCTGTGACTGACTTCACTTAGCATAGTTGTTTTCAAGGTACATCTGTATGTTGTAGCATGTATCAAATTTTCTTTTTTTTTTTTTTTCTTTAATCCTCACCTGAGGATATGTTTATTCATTTTAGAAGGAGAGAGCATGAGAAACACTGATGAGCTGCCTCCCATATTTACCCCTATTGGGAATTGAACCCCCAACTTAGGTATGTGCCCTGACCAGGAATTGAACCCACAACATTTTGGTGTATGGGATGATACTTCAACCAATTGAGCCACTCAGCCAGGGCCAAATTTTCATTTTTTTTATTGTTAAATATTTTATGGTATGGAAATATCACATATTACTTATCCATTCATTAGTTGATGGACATTTGTGGTGTTTACCCTTTTTGGCTATTTTGAATAATGCTGCAGTTTTCATTTCTCCTGGGTATATACATAGGAGTGGAATTTCTGAGTCATATGGATGTTCTTCATATTTTTGTATGTTTAACCTTTTGTTGAACTGCCAGACTATTATCCCAAGTGGCTACACCAATTTTATTTTCCCAACAGTAGTGATGTTAGAGGATTCCAATTTCTTTTTCTTTTCTTTCTTTTTTTTTTTTTTTAAGATTTTATTTATTTTTAGAAAGAGGGAAAGGGAAGGAGAAAGGGAGAGAAACATCAGTATGTCGTGCCTCTTGAGCACCCCCTACTGGGGACCTGGCCCACAACCCAGGCATGTGGCCTGACTGGGAATGGACCAGGTGACCCTTTGGCTCACAGGCTGGCACTCAGTCCACTGAGCCACACCATCCAGGATGGATTCCAGTTTCTTTACATCTTCACCAACACTTGTTATTTGTCTCTCTCTCTTTTTTTTTAATTCTTTATTTTTTAGAGGGGAGTGAAGGGAGGGAGGTAGAGAAACATTGATGTGAGAAACATCGATCTGTCATTTGCCTCTTGCTCGTGCCCAACCAGGGACTTAACCTGCACCCCACGCATGTGTTCCGACCTTTCGCTTTGCAGGATGACACCCAACCAGCTGAGCCACACCGGTCATGTCCTACCCAGCACCATCCTTGGTTATCTTTTGTAATAGGTCTCCTTTTGTTATTAGATAAATATAATTCCTCATCTGCCATTTTGTTTTCCTCTTTACTAATTCCAACCTGTGTTTAGATTAATTTAGATATGTGTGTCTGATGGGAAAAAATCATTTTTTGAAATTAAAAAAACAATTTTTATGAGTTTATTTGAGCCAAATGATGACATATGCCAGGAAGCAAGATCTCAAATGCTTTCACATCTTTCCTTTTTTTAAAGTACGTACGAGGCATAGCATCTTTTTATGCTGTTTTGTATGGTGAAGTAATAGCAATAACATGACTTGTATTATCAGAAATATGAGATCCAAGATATAGTAACCTTCCTTAAATTATCAGGAATCTTGTGGGGATTTTTCAGGGCCTCTCTATTAAAACAAACATGTCTTAAATAAGCACTCTAACAAAAGAAACATGCAAAACAAAAACACGCTCATCTCTGCAGAGAACAGATTTGTGGTTACCTGAAGCAAAAGGATGAAGTAAGTGAAAGCACTCAATTGTATGTGAAAGATGGTAACTAGATTTGGGTAGTGATCACTTTGTAGTGTTTACAGATATTGAATTACAGTGTTGTTTACCTGAAACTTACATAAGGTTATAACCAATTTTACCTCAGATTTTTTTTAAAGAGGCACTGTAGGGAATCATCCAGCAGCGTCCAGCCTGCATTTTAGCAGCAAAGTGGGAGATACCTCCAAAAGAGATTTCAAAAGTTTTGTCTCTCAGTAGAGAGGGATGGATGGACATGGAAGAGGGTATTAGGGGGGATAAATGGCGATGGGGAAAAGAATAAATTTAAAGAAAAGTTTTCTTTCTACTGTGTTTTCCACTAGTTGTCTGTGGTGGGAGTACTTCTGATCCTGAGGATGGGAATTGAGTACCTGTGGAAGGAACGTACTTGTCTTTCTGACCTTTTAGAACAGTGTTCCCCATACTTTACCGCTCACCCCATGGATAAACTGTTTTTTGAACATAGAAGCCAATATATATTTGTATTACTATACCAATAAGCAAAACCAAAGAGGGGTCACACTTTTAAAGAAGTGTGGAAAATGAGTAAAAGTTCCGGTATTTCCTTCGTGGACCTCAGTTGATAGTCTTATTGCTCTCAGGTGGACATATGCCACTTTTAATGCAGTGTGATGCTGGAGAATTTTGCACGTGGCGTTGGGGATTATGTCATCCTCAGAAGCCTAGGGTACGGCAGCCCTTTGTCCTCACATTACTGAGGGCCCTCTGCCTGAGGTCTTTCCTTCCATTTAGGGTTGGATTCTCAGTGTTGCCCAATTCACTCACTGATAAATCTTGTCGCTGCAGGTACAGGTGCAGGTACAGCAGTCTCCGCAGCAGGTTTCGGCTCAGCAGCTCTCCCCGCAGCTTACCGTTCACCAGCCTGCTGAGCAGCCCTTCCAGGTCCAGGTGCAGATCCAAGGCCAAGCACCACAGCCGGCAGCCCCTTCCATCCAGACCCCATCTCTGCAGAGCCCCAGCCCCTCACAGCTGCAAGCAGCCCAGATCCAGGTGCAGCACGTGCAGGCAGCCCAGCAGATCCAAGCTGCAGAAATTCCAGAGGAACACATCCCACATCAGCAGATCCAGGCTCAGTTGGTGGCTGGCCAGTCTCTTGCTGGGGGTCAGCAGATCCAAATCCAGACTGTGGGTGCCCTCTCTCCACCGCCGTCCCAGCAGGGCTCACCTCGGGAAGGGGAGCGGCGGGTTGGCACAGCCAGTGTTCTCCAGCCAGTGAAGAAGCGCAAAGTGGACATGCCCATCACTGTGTCCTATGCCATCTCAGGGCAGCCAGTGGCCACTGTGCTGGCCATTCCACAGGGCCAGCAGCAGAGTTACGTATCTTTGAGGCCAGACTTACTGACAGTGGACAGTGCCCACCTGTACAGTGCCACTGGGACCATTACTAGCCCTACAGGAGAAACCTGGACCATCCCTGTTTACTCTGCCCAGCCCCGGGGGGATCCTCAGCAGCAGAGCATCACTCACATTGCCATTCCCCAAGAAGCCTACAATGCAGTTCACGTCAGTGGCTCACCCACGGCCTTGGCAGCTGTAAAGCTAGAGGATGACAAGGAGAAGATGGTGGGCACCACATCTGTAGTGAAAAACTCCCATGAAGAGGTAGTGCAGACCCTTGCAAACTCTCTCTTTCCAGCACAGTTCATGAATGGCAACATCCACATTCCAGTGGCTGTGCAGGCTGTGGCAGGCACATACCAGAATACAGCTCAGACTGTCCATATATGGGACCCTCAGCAGCAGCCACAGCAACAGACTCCCCAGGAACAGACGCCTCCGCCGCCGCCGCCGCCGCAGCAGCAGCAGCAACAGCAGCAGCTCCAGGTTACTTGTTCAGTAAGTGAGACTTATCTGTGGGGCAGTCTGCTCCCTGAGGACCCAGTGCAACACAGAACTTGCCTGGCAACCTCTGGTTGTTTATGCAATGATGTTAGTCTTGCAGTAGTATAGTATTTAATATTTTAGTTGAGGGTGGGGGGTGCACAAAAAGCAGCAGGTGAAGCTATGCAACAGGAAGGAGTTCTATCCTGGTACCTGGAGGTAAATGAAATGACCAGTAACAGCTTTGGAGGTTGCCTGGGATGCTTCATTATCTCTTTTTAAGAAGGGTAAAATTCTAGGTAGAGACTACTGGAACATTCCAAATGTTGTCCTAGTCCTAGGAGCTACTTTCTGCATCGCAAATGAAAGGATCTGGTAGAACCCTAGTAGTTCAGCACACAGACTCTAAACTCAGCTCAGTGAAGAGGACGTGAAATTGTTTCTTTTTCTCTTGTCATCTGTGGATACAGTGGAGGTGAATTGAAAGATCTAAAATATCTCCTGGTTGGCCTATCACTTTCAGGAGCCTTGAACAAGCCAGCTATGTAGTGTGATTTCCCAAAGAGTGGTGTTTTTTTGTTTTTTGTTTTAATTGATTTTTAGAGAGGTGACGGGAGAGAGAGAAACATCGATTTGTTGTTCCACTTATTCATGCATTCATAGGATGATCCTTGCATGTACCCTGACTAGTTGTTGAACCCACAGCCTTGGCATATTGGAATGGTGCTCTAACCAACTGTGCTACCCAGCCAGTGATTCTTAAAAAGAATCAAGATAAGCCTCAGGTAATTGAGTTTTCTATATGGCAGCTATGTTGAAAATTTTTTTTAAAGCTTTTTATTTTGAAATAGTTTATTTTTATAGAAAAGAAGCAAAAATAGGACTCTGTTGAAATTTTAGCTTTAAAATTGTTCGGCTCTTTTATCCCTTCTAATTTTTAATCTCTTTAAGGCTATCATCTTTTAAGCCTAGTAGTAAACTTTCCAGTCCCTTGTCTAGCAGAACTTTAGAGTGGATATAAGACCTCTGGTCTCATGGACCTGCTGGAGACAGTGTGCCCTCAGAGGGCAGGGGCTCCTGGGAATGCATGTAACGGAGCTGGCACAAACAAGGCACTGGCAGACCAGGGGCCACACTCAGAAACTCAGGCCATACATGATTTTGCTTGGGCAAAAGATGACCAAGTGGTTTCATACCAGCAGCAGTACATTATCTTAGGTGACTTTGTTAAGGAACTGTGAAACATCCAGGTGTCAGGCCTAGCAGTAGAACAAGACAGTCATTGTTTCAGGTTGTTTATAGTCTAGTTATAAGGCAGTATAATCAAGTGGGCATTGTGTGCCACACACACAAAGAAAAATTGGGAATTCAGAAATCATTCTAGGTTAAAAAGTCAGCAGAGGCATCTTTGTGGAAAAAGCACTGTATGCTTTCTAGTTTATAGCTTGCATTGACAGAAGAATAGAGGAGCATGAGCACAGAGCCAGGGATGGACAGAAGAGACATGGCTTAGGGCAACATGAGAGGGGGACTGGGGGAGAGGAGATAGTACAGGGACAGTGGGGTTGTCTTCCCAAAGTGAAGAGTTGACCTTAATCCGATGATTTGTGGTGGGCAATTTTCCCAGAATCTGGAATTGTGATAAGAAGAAGAATCAAGAGCAGGCGTGTAGAATTGATTGCATGTAAGAGACCACCCAGGAGACTTGTAACAGTTCTGTACTCAACCTTTGTTCACACAGGCATGAAGCTGATCAGGCCTCTCCTGGCTCCCATGTTTAATTTGCAGGTCAGGGCTCTTAGTGCTCATTAGTTCCTTAATAATTTGTACATTGGGCCCTTCAGCAGATCTTTTCTGGAGTTTTGTTTAGGGGACCCATGTTCTTCAGTGCTGTGTCTCCTTTGGGAAAGTCCTAATAGGGACTTACATCAGATATTACCAAAAAAAGAAAAGTTGGGAAGAATGCTTATCATGTAGGTAGGAAAGATGAGTTTGTCCATCTGTACTACAAACTTTCCCCTGCCCTCCTTTACCAGCCTCTGTGCTGGGCAACAGAGGTGAGTGAGACTGCCTCTGCCCTTGGAGCGCTCACGGCCCGTGGGAAGGTAGTTGTGCTGTGATGTGGGGCCAACCCTAGGGAGAGCTGATGGCGGTGTTGTGCCCCTTCACCTGCCATACCCTTTACAAAAGCTCTCATTGCCTGTCTTTAAAACCAGACTTATGGAGGAACATCCTTCCTTTGACCTCTCATCCACCTTCATCAGTTGCCTCATTTCTCTGCTCTGCTTTATTCCGAGAGTTCTCAAATGATTATCTTTACAAGCCAGCTCCATTTGCTCACCAGTTTTCAACACACAACTGAGTGGTCTGCTCTTGTGAACCAAGGTCATCAGTGGCCAGATCTAACATGCATTATCTGTTTTCAGTCTCAGCAACATACAACATAGCCTTCTTGAAACTCTCCTTTGGGTTTTCATGTTGTTACACACTCCTGGTTATTTCCCTGCTCCATTGATTCTTTTTTAAACATTTTTATTTATTTATTTTTAGAGAGAGGAGAAAGGAGGGAGAAAGAGAAGGGAAGAAACACCGATGTCAGAGAGAAATATTGATCAGTTGCCCCTCACTGGCACTCCGACTGGAGACCGAACCTGCAACCCAGGCATGTCTACTGACCAGGAATTGAAATGGCAACCTTTTGCTTTGTGGGATGACATCCAACCAACTGAGCCACACTGTTCAGGGCCCATTAATTCTTTGTCCTTCTCCGGAGGCTGCTGGTGCCTTCTCCTCTATCCGAACCATACATCTTGGTGTTGATCAGAGTAGAATACTAGTCCTCTCTTCTCCTTCAGGAATTTCTGTCTTTGACATGGTTTTTTTTAGCAACCTCTAGAATGAGGAGTGTCCAACCTTTTGGTGTCTCTCGGCCATGCTAGAAGAAGAGATGTCTTGGACCATACATTAAGTACATAAACTAGCAAAAACTGATGAGCAAAAAAAAAAGGTTTTAAGTGAATTTACGGTTTTGTGTTGGGCTGCATTCGTAGCCATCGTGGGCCGCAGGTTGGACACCCCTGCTGCTGTGCTGCTGCTGAAGATACTCAGTGACACTATCTGCCAGCATTGTTCTCCATGTAACATATTTTAACTCATTTAATTCTCACACCAGCCTTAAGATTTTACAAATGAAGAAACTGAGGCACAGTTTAAACAACAAGACCAAAGCCACCATTAGTAAGTTGGAGAGTTGGGATTCAACCCTGGGCAGAGAGGGTCTGCAGCCCATCCTAAGTGCTGTGCTGCACAGTTATCTAACACACAGATCTTGTGTCTCTACACTATGCCTTTCCCCTTAGGACCCTCCTCACACATTCAGCAGCTCCTTATTTCCTTGGATTTAATTGAAGATTTCTCAGCTCTTCATTAGCATCAATGCTTGCACTAATGAAAACTTCCCCATCAGCTGGTTATACCCATTTGTTTAAGCCAGAAACCCAGGATGCATCCTTGAATCTGCTTTCTCTTACTCCTCACAGCCACATTGGTTCCACCACCAAACTTCTCAGACTCTTAAATTATCTCCACTGCCAGCTACTGTGGTAGTCTAGGTGACCAGCACCTGCTTCCACTTTTACTTTTCATTCCATTCTCCATAGATGAACAAGAATACTTTTTCTTAATGTAAGATCATGTCACTTCCCAGCTTAAACTCTCTAAGGGCTCCATTATAAATCGAAAAAACAAAAGCAAAAAATCACTATACCACAGTGTACAAGGTCCTACTTACACCAACAGTTTTTAACCTTGGTGGGATGATTACTACCCCTACCCACTGATAGACAGTTGGACACATGTGGAAGAATTTTGGTTGTCAAGATGCTTGGGAATGTTACATTTAGTGCGTGGAGGCACACAATGAAGGAGGCCTGGCCCAGAAGCCAGTAGAGAAGCACTGCCCCACCTCACTACCCAGTCAGACTCCTAGATTTTCAGCTTGAGTAGATGGTGTTGCCACTGAACAAGGTAGGGAGGGTACTCGGAGGATAGTTCTCGAATGGTGGGGGTGCATTCTCTCCATAGATGTTAGTCTGCAGTGGCTCTGAGATGTCCCGTTGGAGATATACAGTGCCCACTGGGTATATTAAGGGGAGATCTAGTTAGCATAGTTGGGGGCACAAAGTTAGCCATCATTTTCACAGATGTGGAAATCCAGACTGGGAAAGCGGGTGAGACTCAGCGAGGAGAATAGTGGTTGAACTGAGAAGTGTGTCTAGAGTGGAGCTCTAGGGTTGACAAAGGTTTAAGGGTCTGACACTGGTATTTGCTTTACCTCCTTGTTTAATACTGTATATATCGAAGCTACTATGATATTTTTTATTTTTATTCATAGCAGATTTATGTGTCATGGATAAATGATTGTGCTTTCGATTTGAATGATTTGACATTGCTCAGTCCTGGAAAGGAGAATTGCTCAAGGAAATTTGTTTAGAATGTGGACAGGTGTGTGAGACCCAAGAACCTGTGCCTGGTATGTGTTGGTGTCTGTCCACCTGATGGAGATTATGATTCAGACTCATGGACATACTCTGTCCCTGTGTCCTGTGGCTTGGCTGTTAGCCCATGGAGGATGGGACCACTTCTCCTTTGGAGGCAGGCAGCTAGAGCAATGCCTCTGGTCTTCAGAAAATGTCCTCATGAGCCAGAGCGCTATTATTGAGACAGAACATGAAAGAAATAGAACCTTATAGCTAGAGAAGCCATCCAGACCCTAAAGCCTTCTTCCATATATTACAGTGGCAGGGAGAGGGACACAACTTCGTTGTACTTTTCTTTGTCTAAACAGTGATTCTCAACCATGGCTTGACTTTAGAATAACCTGGGGAGCATTTAAAAACAATGATAGGCCCTGGCAGATAGCTTTGTTAATTGGAGCATTGTTCTATGCACTAAAAGATTGCGGGTTCCATTCCCAGTCAGGGCACATACCTAGTTGCAGTTTTGATCCCTGGCTGGGGTACATATGGGAAGCAACTGATCAGTGTTTCTCTCGCTCTCTCCTTCTTTGGCTAACAATTAATAAACCTTTGCTCGGGTGAGGATTTAAAAATAATAATAATTAAAAAATAAAAATACTGATAGCAGCAGGCCCTCAACCTTAGACAAAGTAAATCACAATCTTTGGGATTAAGGCTTGGGCATGTGAGTATTTTTTAAAAGCAGTCTAGATGACTTTAAGGTGCAGCCAAGTTTAGTGATCACTGCTCTGGGCACTTGGTACTCAAAGTGTGGTCTGCAGAGCCCTGGCTGGTGTGGCTCAGTTGGTTAAAGTGTCATCTGGTAAACTGACAGGCTGTAGGTTCATTCTCCAGCATATGGAAGCAGCCAGTTGATGCTTCTCTCTCACAACAATGTTTTCTCTCTCCCTCTCTAAAAACAATGAAAAAAGTGTCCTTGGGTGACGATACATATTTTTTAAAAAAAGAAAGAAATACAGAATCTCAAATCCCACCTGAGACCTTTTGAATCAGAATCTGCACTTTAATAAAATCCCCAAGTGATTTTTTTGCTTATTATAATTGGACAAGCAGTGCTTCAGGCTAGTAATATTTGATCAGTGACTAAACATTAGAATTGCCTTTTGACTTACGAAGCCTTTTTTTTTTTTTTCTCTTTTAAAATTTTATTTATTCATTTCTAGAGAGAGGAGAAGGGAGGGAGAAAGGGAGAGAAACATTAAAGTGTGAGACTCAGCGATCAGTTGCCTCTCAGCACTCCCCCAACGAGGAACCTGGCCCACAACCCAGGCATGTGCCCTGACTGGGAATCAAACTGGCAAACATTTGGTTCTCAGGCAGGTGCTCAACCCACTGAGCCACACCAGCCAGGGCAACATGCAAAAGTTTTAAAAAGACTTATTTATGCCTCTTTAAAAAGAGATTCTAGGGTGGAGCACAGGTATTGGTGTTTTTAAATCAGAGATTAAAAAATATAGCCAGTGCTGAGAATTGCTGTACTAGGCTTTGCTGTCCCAGGTGTAAGGAGTAAAATTTCAAAGATTCTTGAAAATGGGACAAGCAGAGAGGTTTTTTGTTTGTTTGTTTGTTTGTTTTTTAACTAAAAGAACTACAAGTAATGTTTTTCCGGCAGTTTTCTTAAAGGGCCTGAAAGAAAAGAGTATTGACACATTTTGATGGTTTCTCTCTCATAGGCTCAAACTGTTCAGGTTGCCGAAGTTGAACCACAGTCACAGCCACAGCCTTCCCCAGAACTTCTGCTTCCAAATTCTCTGAAACCAGAAGAAGGGCTCGAAGTATGGAAAAACTGGGCCCAGACCAAGAATGCTGAGCTAGAGAAGGATGCTCAGAACAGACTGGCGCCCATTGGGAGTGAGTGTTTGGGAGAGAGAGGGAGGCGGGCCCTGTCCAGTACTCAGTGACACTGGACCAGTAGGAGGAGAGAATGGCAAGAAAGTGGTGTCCCTTGACTCTGGGGACCGGGAGCCCCACCTGACATAGTATGCTGAGTTTAAGACAAGCAACAAGCAGGCCTAACCAGCTGCAACTGAGGAGGGTTATGGGCTTTGTCCAAGATTGGGCATTTTTATACATGTAGATTTCTGGAGTTGACCTATGTCTGGGCAGAGCAGCTTCTGAGAGGAGATGGAAACCAGTTAGTGCTCAAGGCCCTTCTTCCTTAGAATTATTCTTACATACGTCCTCACATTACAGAGGGTGGAATTTTTTTTCCCTTTCATGTCATGGCCCTAATAAAAATTTTCAGGATATCTAAGGTGGGGAGGATTATGGGAAGGAAGCCCTTGATGTACTAGAGCATACAGGATTGTTGCCTCAGTAAGCCAGATAAAAGTGGCTGTTTCCATTCCAGCCCTAATGGGAAATACTTGCTGTCAGCTGTCCTTTCAGGAGTATGAGCACCAATAAAGAGATGACTGTTGACAGGACCCCCATTCACCTTTGGGTTTGTGTTGTAGGACGTCAACTTTTGCGATTCCAAGAAGATCTCATCTCTTCTGCTGTGGCTGAGTTGAATTATGGGCTCTGTCTAATGACACGAGAAGCTCGAAATGGAGAAGGAGAACCCTATGATCCCGATGTACTCTACTATATTTTCCTGTGCATTCAGAAGGTAGGAAGCGACTTCACAGGAACATGGGTGAGCCGTGTTCCGATCAGGTATTTACTGGATATTCAAATTAGTAAAATGACAAGCAAGGGGTAATTGTTAGGACATTCTCTTTCACTGTATAGTGAGGTTTTTGGGTTTTTTAAAAGATTTTATTTATTTTTTAGAGGGGAAAGGAGGGAGAAAGAGAGAGAAACATCAATGTGTGGTTGCCTCTTGTACACCCCCACCTGGGGACCTGACCTACAACGTAGGCATGTGCCCTTACTAGGAATTGAACCAGGAACCCTTAGGTTCACAGGCTGGCACTCAGTCCACTGAGCCATGCCAGCCAGGGCTATAATGAGTTTTTAAATGCAGGTGTTTTGTTTGTTTGTTTGTTTGTAAAAGACCTACATGTTCAATTTAGAAAATAAGAAAATAAACATTATTCATAATTTTGCCTTATAGAGAAACTCCTATTAAAGTATTTTGTACATTAAAAAGAAACAGAAGAACAAAGAAAAACGCACCCCCAAAAATACTCGGTATATTACCTGAGAGCCCTTTTTTTTGTATTTTTTTTCCATTATCATTTAGTCCCCTGAGATTCCATCCCTCAAGACCACACTGTTGTCCATGTCCATGAGCCCTTTTTCCTTTTTGCTCAGTCCCTCCACCCCTGAACACCCCCCTGCTCTTTAGCTGCCATCCTGCTCTGGATAAGTCTGTTTCTAGTTTGCTTATTCAGTTTCTTCATTAGATTTCACATATGACTGAAATCGTGTGGTCTTTCTCTGACTGGCTTATTTCACTTAGCATAATGTTCTCCAGGTTCATCCATAATATTTTAAAGAGCAAAATTTTTTTTTTATGGCCAAGTAGTAGTCTACTGTGTAAATGTTCCACAGGTGTTTTATCCACTCCTCTGTTGATGGACAGTCGGGCTGCTTCCATGTCTTGGTGATTGTAAATAATGCTGCAATAAACATAGGGGTGCTTATGTTCTTTCGAATTAGTGCTTTGAGTGCCTTTGCATATATTCCAGGAAGTAGGATTGCTGGGTCCAAAGGCAGATCTATTTTTAATTTTTTGAGGTATCTCCATACTGCTTTCCACAGTGGCTGCGCCAACCTGCATTCCCACCAGCAGTGCAAAAGTGTTCCCCTTTCTCAAAATCCTTGCCAGCACTTGTTGTTTGTTGAGAGTCTTTATTTTTTTAAATTATAAAACACTTTATTAATGCTTTCCTTTTTGTTGAAGTAAACATGGTTTGCATAAAAGTAATTTATCGCAAAGTCTGGTGCTAACATACAGCTTATCTTACTGTTCCCTACATTAAAACAAAATAAATATTTGAAGGAATGGAATTAGAATATACAACTGTAGTTTGGTTTTCAAGACACCTAAGGTGAAGCATCACACTGGGTGCATTGTTTCCATGCTGTCTTAATTCCATGCTCCCCCTGATCCTGGAAGACAGGCACAGCCATCTTCATTTACAGGCAAGGAAACTGATCCCCCAAAGTTAAAAGACTTACACCACTGGCCCCAGAGTCTTCACCGTTGCGGGGGGTGGGGGTGGGGGTGGTGGTGTTTGTTTTTTGCGTGGGGTTTTTTGCTGCCATAAGACAATGCCTTGCCTGGATGAAACAGCATTCACAAAATCTGCCGCACTGACCCAACTTTTAAGTGTGTTCTGAGGGTTGGTTCACACCATCTGACCTGTTCTGTGGAAGTATTCATTAAATGCCGATGGCTTTGACCTAGTATACAGATTTAGTAAGGGCAGAATGGGTACGTGGAGGTGATGGTATGGTAGAAAAATGTTTATTTCCCCTGAACATCTTACCCAGGAGATTACTAACAACTTTTGTCGATTGCTTTTCTTTTAGTATCTTTTTGAAAATGGACGGGTTGATGACATTTTCTCCGATCTTTATTACGTTCGATTCACGGAGTGGCTACACGAAGTTCTGAAGGACGTTCAGCCCCGAGTCACTCCACTTGGTAAGAGTCTTCCTAGTCCCTGGATGTCTTTCCCACCTGGGTTTAAAACAAATTGGCTGCTGGTGTGGCTGGCTGTGATACAGCATGTGGGTGAGGATGCTGTAAATCCCAGGCACCAGCATCCGCCTCTGTGCTGCTTGCCCTGATGTGGACAGGGCACTGCTCACCAGACACAGGACCCAGCTGGTCCCAGTGTGGCAAGAACATGGGCATTCAGAGCGTGGAGTAGTTATTCTTTTCTTTTCCTATTTAAATTTACTGATTAAAATCAGAATCATTGCAAAAACTAAGAATTATTAACTGTTTGATCTGTAGGTTACTTGTGTTACATATTGGGGTTTTTTAAATATGTTTGAACATATGTTTTACATATACGGGGGGCAAAAGTAGGTTTACAGTTGTTCGTATTGAAAATAATTCAGTAATTAATAATACAAGAATAAACTCTGTTTTGCATACTCACAATTGTAAATCTACTTTTTCCCCACCCTGTATAGAATGTAATTTTTGTTTTACCTGTAGGTAACTTCCTGGGCAGCATGTTATGTTGGAAAATAGATGAGTTTTGTAGTAGATTGCCTGAGGTGTTTATTATTTTTTTAATAAATTTTATTTTTTAGAGCAATTTTCGGTTTACAGAAAAATTGAGCAGGAGGTACAGAGAACTCCCATATATCCTTCACACAGTGTTTCCCTATTATTATCTTGTATTAGTGTAGTATACTTATTACAATTGATGAATCAGTGTTGATACATTATTAATTAAAACCTACAGTTTACATTAGGGTTCACTCCTTTTGTTGTACATTCTGTGGGTTTTCACAAATGTATAATGACATGTGTCAACTATTACCATATCACAGAGAAGTTTCATTGCCCTGAAATTCCCTGTGTCCCACCTGGTCATCCCTCTCTTCCGCCCCCTGCGTCCCTGGCTACCACTGCTCTTTTTACTATCTCCATAGTTTTTGCCTTTTCTGGAATGTCATATAGTTGGAATAATTTAGTATGTGGCCTTTTCAAAATGGTTTTTTTCACCTAGCAGTATGCATTAATATTCTGTTCTTTTTGTGGCTTGATAGTTCATTTCTTTTTCTTGCTGGTAATATTCCATTGTATGGTTGTACCACAATTTGTTTATCCATTCACCTATTGAAGAACTTCAAAGTTTTGGCAATTATGAATAAAGCTGCTATAAACATTGTGTGCAGGTTTTTGGTGAAAGAAGAGGCAGATCAATGGAACATAATAGGGAGCCCAGAAATAGAGCCACAAAAATAAAACCAACTTACCTTTGACAAAGGAACAAAGGGAGTTCAAGGAAGAAAGGACATTTTTAACAAATGATGCTAGAACTACTGGACATCTGTGTGCAGAAAAATGAACCTAGACACAGACCTTACAGCCTTCACAAAACTTGACTCAAGATGGATCACAGACCTAAATGTAAAATGCAAAATTATAAAACTCCTCCTAGAGGTAATAGGAGAAAATCTAGGTGACCTTGGGTTTGGTGATTACTTTTTATACACAACACCAAAAGTTCTGTGATCCATGAAAAAAAAATTGGTAAGTTGGCTTTCATTAAAATTAAAAACTTCTCTGTGAAAGACATGGTTAAAAGAATCAAAACATAAGCCACAAACTGGGAGAAAACGTTTGTAAAACACATACCTGATGAAGGACTGGTATCCAAAATACACAAAGAACTCTTTAACACTCAACAGGAAACAAACAATGGTTAATAAATGCACAAAAGATCTGGACAGATGTCTCACTAAAGAAGATTTACAAGTGGTAGACAAATATATGAAAAGATGCTTATTATTATATCATCAGGAAATTGCGAATTTAAATAATAAGATACCACTATGTAACTATTAGAATGGTTAAAATCCCAAACACTGGCATCATCAAATTCTGGACAGGGGGCAATAATAACCCTCATTCATTGCTCGTGGGAGTGGAAAGTAGTATAGTCACTTTACAAGACAATTTGACATATTTGTACAGCAGTACACATTTCCTTACCTGTGATCCAGCAATCACGCTCCTTGGTATTTGCATTGAAAACAGTCTAGTTAACATCCATCACCACTCATAGTTTGTTACTTAATCCCTCCCCTCCAAAAAAAAAGTATTGGTTAAATATTTTTGAATGCCTACTTTGTGCCAGGCAGAACTCCAGGTGTATAGATAATAATGGTGATTACAGTCTACCAGAGAGAGACAATCAAATTTATGATTAAGAAAGGGCTTTGAAGACAACGGAATGGAAAATGTTAAGGGCAGTAGAAGGGAGGCCTCGCTGAGGGGCTATCATTAGAACAGAGACCTAAGTGAATTAGTTAACCTTACTACTTGATTTGCAAATTTTCAAGCCAGGTGTAGCTATGCAGAATTTGCTTTTTAAAACTTTTTATTGTGGAATTTCAAGCATGTATAAAAGAATACTAAATAGATTAATGACACTCTCATGTACCTGCTATTTATTCCTGGCAAATACTGTTTCATATATACACCATTTATACCCACCTCCGTGTTATGGTAAATCCCAGGTACTTTACTCATAAATATTTTAGTATGTATTACTGACATACCACAATGCCGTCATCATAAATGCCATATCTTTTTAAAAAGATAATTATATAATGTCATCAAAATCTCTATCTTTGAAGTTTTAATTGTCTCATCAATGTCATAATTTTGTTTTATCTGAGTCAAGGTGTCAGTTCCACACATGAAATTACTGCTATGCCTTTTAATGTTTTGTTTAAGCCTTTGATTTCCTCCTTGATTTTTTTCTTGCAATTTATTATGGAAGAAAGTAGCCTTTTAAATTGTCAGAGTGTACATTTTGGTGATTATATCCCCATGGTGTAGTTTGACATACTCTTCTGTCCCCTGTATTTACAGTTAATTGGGAGTTGCATATAAAGACTCAGTTGATCAGGTTTTGTTTTTGTGTGTGTGTATGTTTTCTTTTTGGAAAGATTACATTAGAGATGGGTTATTTATTTTCATCAGATGTCCATAATATCTGGATCCATTAATTTATTTGTTGTAAAAGGTGGTATTCTAATGTTATTACCCCTTCATTATTAGCTGAAAAACAAACTCTTCCTTGTCAACCTTTTGTATTCCTGGCAGTATAAATTGTATAGAAGAGGAAGGAGAAGGGCTCATTTCTTCTCCTTTGTTTAGCAATTTTCACAGGAATAGTTGCTTCACCACCTTCCCCTGGTGATAACCAATTAATTGGGTGGGTTCTTTGTTTGTCTTTAACAATCATCGTGAACTAATGAATTTAAACATATTTAATGTGATTCAGTACGTTGCCATTATCTTTTTTTTTTTTCCTTAGTTTACTGATGCGCAAATTGTCCCATCTGTGGATATTTTGGAGCTTCTTTAAATTGGTCCTTGAGTTCTTTTGACACAACTATTCTTCCTTGATTTCTGGTTTTCAAAATGTTTCAGGCTCATCTGGGACATTTCTTGTCCCGCTGTAGAATCAGTCTGTTTTCCATGGAGCCTGTTTTTTCAAGTGGTAGACGGTATTTCAGTATCAAACCAAAGTCTGGATGCTAGATGTGCTCATTTCTCCTGAATTGGGCATTGTTTTGGGCCTTAAAGTGGGAAGAACCAAAAATACAAAAAACCAAAATAGATCATTCTGATACTTGTAGTTCAGAACAGAACTACAAGGCTTTTATATGATATCTGTATATGTATCACCTCCCATGCCAAGAGTTTCAATTTTCATGCATTAAGTTTAAGTTGTGTTGTTAAGACGTGATTAAAGCCCTAGCCGGTGTGGCTCAGTTGGTTGGAACATCGTCCTATAACCAAAAGTTTGGGGATGTGTTCCCAGTCAGGGGCCTGTGTGTTCCCTAGTCCAGGAGCATACGGGAGGCAACCAGTCCATGTTTCTCTCTTCCTTCCTGTCTTTCTAAAAGCAATGAAAACAATATCCTCATGTGAGGATTTAAAATAAAGGACGAAGCACCAATTAAAGGCAGGAATGTGACACCAGATGGCAGAGTGAATCCAGGGAAAATAGGGCATGCTGCTCCTGGGCCTGGCCTTCCCTGAAGAAGGCTGTCTTCTGCCACTCGTGCTTCTCCAGGCATGTCCAAGGGCAGGGAAGCTTATCTCATTGTCACTAGACCACAGAAGATAAGAGTAGAGGCAGAGCTGCCCTAAAGAGATGGAAATGCACTATTGGAGTCTGAGCCAGCTTTGGCAAGAACAGAGGAATGTATTAGACTTTTCCTGCTTCAGGAAGAACAGAGGAATATATTAGACTTTGCCTGCCTGGAGAATTCTGAGACTGCTGCAGAAAAGCGCTGGTGTCGGCTGCTGCTGTTTCACCAGGCCCTCAGGGCCTGGCTCACACACACTTACACATTGACTGTTTAATGAAAACATGAAGGGGGTTTGGTGATCCAACGTCTAGCCTTTGTCCCTGCGCAGCTCTCAATTTGCTAATGTACCAGTGGCTTACAGTGAAACCTGCCCAGTGGTTCTGAGTGGCAGTCTCTCCTTGACCCAGAGAGAGGACGAGAACGGGCTTGCTTTCCAGAGATGGAAGACACAGCAGAAGGGTTAACAAGAGCAGATGAACACGCGTACCAGTTTTTTGGGCCCTGGACACCTTTGAAAACATTATGAAAGCTCTGTGCCCTCTTTCCAGAGAAGTATACATAGAGGCTGAGTTTGGATTATAATTTTGGGTGTTTCCCTTTCCCTGAGTCCTATCCTTTTGCCCCATGTTCACTTTGGATTAAAGGAAGAATTGACATCAGGTAAGATCAGTCTTATGTAAGGCATTGGTTCTCAAAGTACGGTCTTAGGTCAACTCGTTAGAAGTGCTCATTGTCATGTCCCACCCCAGAAGTTTGTGTTGGGACCCAGCCATTTGTGTTTTAACAACCCTTCCAGGTGGTTCTGCCATACCTGGAAGACTTCTCTGGTTAAACCCTGTAGTCCTGTGTAGTCCTGCTTGTGCCTCACACCTCCCGTCCTGCACCTTTGAGGGAACGTCTGCCATCCTCTTGTTGTAGCAGTACTCATTTCCTCCTAGGCTATGTCCTGCCCAGCCACGTGACTGAGGAGATGCTGTGGGAGTGCAAGCAGCTCGGGGCTCACTCCCCTTCCACCCTGCTGACCACCCTCATGTTCTTTAATACCAAGTAAGTGTTCTAGAGGCTCCATACTTGGCCACTGCTGGCATCTGCCCAGTGAAGAGGGTGGAAATTATCCACAGACTCCTGAATTCCTTTGACACATATTTGAGAGCCTTTGGGCTACCAAAAGCCCTCAGCCCCACCTGGCTGCATTTTGCGTGGTGACCTGTGAAGCAGACAGCCTTGCCAGACCCCCACCATCAGTCTTGATGTGGCTTCTCCACTAGACAGTGTGTGTGGGTGTGGGCCTGCCCATATGCTGGGAATGTGGGCATTGGCTCCTCTAAAGTGCTGATGGCAGAGGGCAAATGATGGTCTCCTCCTGGCACCCCTCCCTTTGCCTTGCTTTCACTTGTGGTGCAGGTACTTCCTATTGAAGACAGTGGACCAGCACATGAAGCTGGCCTTCTCCAAGGTCTTGCGACAGACAAAGAAGAACCCCTCCAATCCTAAGGATAAAAGCACGAGTATTCGGTACCTGAAGGCACTTGGGATACACCAGACTGGCCAGAAAGGTAGGGGAAGGAGGCAGGGGCCCAGAAACAGTGCTACTTGTCCTGCTGTGTCCTTGTTCCTGAGGGGCTAGTGATGAGTGTGGGGTTGGGATTTGGATAGGAATTCTCCTTTCTTTTCTCCTCAGCCAGAAACTTCAAACTCTTCAAGAAGCAGAGATACTCTGGAAAAGATAGCTCCCTTTTCCTTTGATAGTCACTCTTCATGCCTCACACCCTTTTCCCTTCCGGTATTTCTTAGTTGGGATGGCTGGAAGCCTGAGGTTCCAGATCTGGGCATGAGCTAAAGCAGTCGGCTGCCATGTCTGTGGTGGTGAGGTTGTGTTTTATAGTTACAGATGACATGTATGCAGAACAGACGGAAAATCCAGAGAATCCACTGAGATGTCCCATCAAGCTCTACGATTTCTACCTCTTTAAATGGTGAGGAGGCTTTATTCTAAGTGGGTGAATGTGTGCGTGCGTGCCTGTATACACAGGCATTCTCTAGTGCCCAACAGTAAAAACACCTTTTCAAAACAAAGCACAAAAGCAGCCTTACTGCTTTTCCCAAAGCATATGATGTACCTGCCACTGTGATGTAAAAGGGGTCCCTGCTCCCTGATGGTCCCCTTTCCTGGAAAGGAAATGAAGGTAGAGGGAGGCAGGTATGGAGAGGCTGCCTCCTTCACATATTGAGCATCTTCTTAGGCTTGACCTTTGGTCACTACCACCATCATTCTAGGGGGGTACCCCTTTCCATGGCTCCTGTTCTTTTGTGCCTGAAGTTTGGCTGCCATCTTCACATCAATGCCCGAATGATCTGTGTTATAGGTCTTCCCATGTTACTTAAATTAAAACCTTCAGTGGTTTTCTTTTACTCTGAGAAGACAGTAGTCCTAATATGGCCTTGTTAGGCCTTTCACTCACTCCCCGTTGCTAACCTCATCTCCATGTTGCTCTTTACACTGGCCCCTCTGCACTTAAGGGGCCTCTGCACTTTTTTATCCTGTTGGGCAACCTTCGTGCCACTCCACCCCCCTACCCATCTGACAGTTCCTCTCCATCCCTGTTCTCAAACACAGCTTTATCAGGGAAGCATTTTCATACTTCCTACCTGTTTCCTCAGGCTCTTTCCTCTATTTTATCTCTGACCGTTGGTCATTTTGTGTGTATTTGTGTAAGTGTTTGATTACTGTCTGCCTCTCCCCTTACCTGTAAGCTCCAGGAGGTAGGGACTGTTGGGTCTTGCTCATTCTCCAACATGAACACCTAATGCAGGACTAGCGCACAGTAGCTCTTCAATAAATCTTGAGAGGATGGCATGTGTTAAGTACTTAAGAAAGGTACAACACAACAGTGAGGGGTTAGGAGATTGGGGGGTAAGCCCAGGTAAGGGCCCCAGTCCCTCAGGTACAGTTGAAGGATTATCAGTGGATTGGTTAAAGGAAACAACTTGAGCAAAGACTTATGGCTGGACTCCGGTAGATGAGCCCTGGGAGCCCTGGGCAGCTGGTTAGTCAGAGGAATCAGCTGGCAGTGTGTGAGGGAGGCGTGGAAGAGAGGCAGCCCATCGTTGGTGTTTGAGGTAGTGCATGTTGACCGCATGGAATTCAGTAGCTGTGCCACCATACTTTCCAGAGCTGTGGCCTTCCCAACTTTTGCAGACATCTGTCTGGGAGGTTCAGGTGGGAGGATTGAGATTGTTGTTTTAACCAGCTTTTACTGACATTCTTCAGTCCCCAGAGTGTGAAAGGCCGGAATGACACCTTTTACCTGACACCTGAGCCAGTGGTGGCCCCCAACAGTCCAATCTGGTACTCGGTCCAGCCTATCAGCAGAGAGCAGATGGGACAGATGCTGACTCGGATCCTGGTGATACGAGAAATTCAGGAGGCCATTGCAGTGGCCAGCGCAAGCACCATGCACTGAGATCCCTTAGCCATGGTGCAAGGGAGAAAGCATCCAGGAAAAAATGGACAGACTTTCACACTAAAGAAGAGGCCTCCACTTTTTCTTTTCCTTTTTTATTGGTGTAGTAATGAAGCCTTTTGGACTGCTTCTGTTTAAAATGTAAAAGGAAACTTTGGCCCTTGTGCATCTTCATAAACCTGCTGTGGCAGACTCCTCAGCCCATGGCGGCTCTGGGTTTCCTGAGAGCCAGGTGTTCTAGAAAGTTGCTGGCTGACTTTTTCTTTCTTTCTTTTTTTTTTTTTTTTTTTCCTTTTCTTTTTTCTTTTTATTTTGTCTGGGGCCTGGGGAAAGGGCTTGGACTGTTAGGAGAAATGTGGCCCCTTCCCTTCCTCTTGAAAGACGGACTTGGTGGATGGACCCTCCAGGGACTCTCCAGCTGGCTTCCACTCTGGCCAACTTTGCTGACCACAGGGGGATGGTCTTTTTCATGCTCAGACATAAACTTAGCATCTTAATGGAAGGAAAATGAGGGGAACTTCAATTATGATTTATTAAAGACAATTTCTATTACACCCTCCTTTATGACAAGTGACATTTTAGATGTTAAAGTAAAAACTTTACCATGGCTTTTTTTTTTTTTTTTTTTTTTTTTTTTTTTTTGGCCTAACATTGAGGCCTTAAACTTGAGGCTCCTGTGCCTGATGGAATTCTTGTAACATACACTTGTGTATCATATAAAGATACCACTCTGTTTCTCTTATGTATTCTTAATCTAGTTGTTTATTAAGAATGACAAGCACGTCTTTTCAATATGATAGTGAACAACGCCTCTTTATTTGGGAGGAGACTGGCGGAACAGTGGAAGCAAAGCAGTGCCTGTTAATTGAACAGGCAAAGGTCCTGTGGGCGGGGGCAATACTACGCGGCTAGTGCATGCTGTGCGCATGCGCTTCTTACACCACCACCTCGGTCGCACCTGCCCCGCCCGCACGCAATGCGTCCTGACGTCAGCGACGCGTAGGGCGCGCTGACGATAGCAGCGGGTGTATATTGGCGCGCCTCTGACGCCAGAGGCCTCTGCGGCGTGGTCCTCCGAGGCTCGCGACTTCCCCCCCGCAGTGGCCATGGCGGACTACCTGATTAGCGGGGGCACGTCCTACGTGCCGGACGACGGGCTTACGGCACAGCAGCTGTTCAATTGCGGGGATGGTCTCACCTACAAGTGCGGGCCTAGCGGGCTCGCCTGGGCGAGGAGGGGGGCGGCGCGTTGGGCTGGGAGGCCGGGTGGGGCTTCCATTGAGCCCGCTTGGGTTCGGGCGTAAGGGACAGGTTCCAGGAATTCCCCAGCCATCTCTGGGGCTCACTTTGACAGGTAAAGCGGGGCGGAATGGAGGCGGCATTTTGATAGTGCTTGGGATTTTAGGCTGTAAACTCCATTCTCTGGGCACATGGAGTTGTCAGGGTGTCGGGGCGCTGATGACAGCTAGGTGGCAGAAAAGGTCCTGTCGCTATCTCCACCTTGTGCTCTGTCTTGCCTGTGACACATGGGCTAGGTCCGTGCCCTTTTTGCCCAAATGTCTTACGAGGTGATCTGTGGGGATGGAGTGTCCGGATGTGCTAAGCCTGAACCTTACTCCCAATTTGCTCCCCTACCCTCGTAGTGACTTTCTCATTCTCCCCGGGTACATCGACTTCACTGCAGACCAGGTGGTGAGTATGGCCAGTAAGTGGGTCCTTAGCATTAAGATTGGGCAAGATGCTGCTGTACCCTGGCATACCTTACCAGAGTGGGCTTTGGGGTAGATTTTATGGAATGGTGGTACTAGCATGGAGGTCATACAGGCACCTGTTTTATGGGGGATCTGACACCATCATGTTATATGTAATGTTCTCACATTAGCTGGCCTTACATCCTTAGGACTTGACCTCTGCTCTGACCAAAAAGATCACTCTGAAAACCCCACTGGTTTCCTCACCCATGGACACAGTCACAGAGGCTGGGATGGCCATAGCAATGGCAGTGAGTACCGTGGGGCATGAGGGCAGAAGCAGGGGCCTAATCTTCCCCAAAGGCATACAATCATGTCTTACTCTTTTATTCTACAGCTTACAGGTGGTATTGGCTTCATCCACCACAACTGTACACCTGAATTCCAGGCCAACGAAGTTCGGAAAGTGAAGGTCAGCAGGGCAAGGATCACGGTCAAGAGTTCACAGGGACTGCACTGAGGTGGAGTGGGTGGGAGTGGGGGGTTTATTTTTGCTCCTAATTAAGGATCCCTTTTTCCTACTGTGGAGTTGAGTTCCTGAGCAGAAGAGCCTGAGACCCTGGGTCTTAAGGCAACAGAAGACGACAAGGTGAACAGTGCCTACCTCACACCCATGTCTCCTATTACTGCGTTTGAGGTGCTGGTGTGATTTGACCCTGTGGCACTGCCAAAGGGGAAGTTGGCATAGACCCCAGTCTTCAGATCAAGAACCTGATGAAAGTGGTTCAGAAATGCCCATTCTCGTCATCCCTTCCAGAAATATGAACAGGGATTCATCACGGACCCAGTGGTCCTCAGCCCCAAGGATCGAGTACGGGACGTGTTTGAAGCCAAAGCCCGGCATGGCTTCTGTGGTATCCCCATCACTGATACGGGCCGGATGGGGAGCCGCTTGGTGGGCATCATCTCCTCGAGGGACATTGATTTTCTCAAGGAGGAGGAGCACGACCGGTTTTTGGAAGAGGTAGGCGCACTGGCAAAGCCAAGCTTCAGCAACCAGGCTAGACAAGGAGCCTTCTGTTGCCTAAGTGGCATCTTTGATGATCTCTGCTGTCCAGGAAAGATGAATACCTAACCAAGTTTCTGATTTCTCACACACACACACCCCACCCCCACCCCCACCCCCGGTTCTCAGTCTACCCAAATGTTTTCCCACATGCACGCTGTGTTCTTTGCCACCCTAAGGGTGAAGGAAATGCTTAAGGACCAACTTCAGCCTCCCCTTTTAATTCATCACTGGTCTGGTGTGGCCCTTTTTTATTCTAATGATTTATCAGCCTACTCCTTGTATTGTTACATTGTCCTTTCTATTCAGTTCTCATGCTTGCTACTACATTGCTGCAGACCACCAGGTTCACTCAAGGAGGGCGGTTTGGGTGCAGGTGTGTGAACAAGGTGGTCTTTGAAACCTCACCCCTGAGTTAAGGGCCGGTCCTGTTGGGGATCTGGTCCCTGATTGGCCCTTCCTCACAGCTCCCCTCCCCCTTAGATTATGACGAAGAGAGATGACTTGGTGGTGGCTCCCGCAGGCATCACATTAAAGGAAGCAAATGAAATTCTGCAGCGCAGCAAAAAGGGTGAGTCTTTGAGATGGGAAGGGTTCTGTAACCAAAGACCAGGACACTGATTCATGTCCTGTTCTGCTCTCAGGAAAGTTGCCCATTGTAAATGAAGAGGATGAGCTGGTGGCCATCATTGCCCGAACAGATCTGAAGAAGAACCGGGATTACCCCCTGGCCTCCAAAGATGCCAAGAAGCAGCTGCTGTGTGGAGCAGCCATCGGCACTCATGAAGATGACAAGTATCGGCTGGACTTGCTAGCCCAGGCTGGTGTGGATGTAGTCGTTTTGGTGAGCTGCTGTATAAGCAGGGCAGGGCAGTTAGGGAAGTTCCAGTGAAATATTCCAATCTCACTGGGACTTCCTCCTGTTGCAGGACTCTTCCCAGGGAAACTCCATCTTCCAGATTAACATGATCAAGTACATCAAAGATAAATACCCCAGCCTCCAAGTCATTGGAGGCAATGGTGAGGCCAGACTGGGCACTGAGGATGTGGGTAAGACGAGGGAAGCTGAGCTCCCACCTAGAATTTTGCCTGAGCCTTTTTCCTGTTCTTCATTGCAGTGGTCACAGCTGCTCAGGCCAAGAATCTCATTGATGCTGGCGTAGATGCCCTGCGGGTGGGCATGGGCAGTGGCTCCATCTGCATCACCCAGGAAGGTAAGATGCTTTGGCAGGGCCCTTAGCTCCACATGCCCTGGAGCCAAGTGCTCTCTCGGGAACTAGTGAGTCCTCCAAGAGGGGCAGCCCCAGGGCCACACAGGCCCCTTGGATGGGTGACATGCTGGAAGCAAGACGAGCTCTCGTCATTCCTCACTTGCCACTCCTCCCTGCCTAGCCTGGCCTCTTTGCTCCTGCTCTGCACCCTCTCTAAACTCTGGTCTGTTTGTTTTATTTAGCAGCTCCCAAGATCCCTCCAGACATAAAGTCCCACAGCCCCAAATGCCCTTCTACTGTCACGGGCTGCTATAGTAAGTCCGGCCCGGCCCACTGGCCCGGCCCAGCTGCCCACTGCCCGGCTGCTTGGTTGACTGTAGCTGTAGCTCCCGGGGTTTGTGGTGCCGATGGGTGGGCAGGGCAGACTGAATGACAGACCATGGTTTTGGGGGGCTGCTCCAGAGCGCAGCTCCCTCCTCTTACTGGGGTGCTTACAGGGCAGGACCCCCTTCCCCATGTGGACCCTGCTCCACCCACATTTCCAGCAGTAGGGTACAGCTCAGGGACCAACTCTGGAGCACACACTTCCTTCCACATGATCACTTCCCTGATCTTGCCTGAGCTGCCCACCACATAGGGAGCAAGGGGTGGGCCTCTGGGTACTAACTGCACAGTAACCCTACCCCACCTGATACCAGTTGGGTGGGGCTTTCCCGGCTGCTGACTGCACGTGCCTGAGGCTGCCCTGGGCCATGCACACATGCACGCGTACATGCAGGGTTGAGTGGTGGCCATCACAGCTGTTTGTACTGTTCAAGGCAGATGGGGCAGCCATCCGACTTGTCCTCAGCCAGGCTGCAGTCCTGGTTCAGGTGTAGCTCACAGTTCCTGGGTGCAGAGTTGTGACCACAGAGCTCCTTGCCTGTCCCCACCAATTCCACCCACCCATCTGTTCATCTTTTAACAGTGCTGGCCTGTGGGCGGCCCCAAGCAACAGCAGTGTACAAGGTATCAGAATATGCGCGGCGCTTTGGTGTTCCCGTCATCGCTGATGGAGGAATCCAAAATGTGGGCCATATTGCCAAAGCCTTGGCCCTTGGGGCATCCACAGGTGAGGCCCAGCGCCTAGAGAACCGGGTGGGACTCCTTTCCCATTGTCATTCAGGGTCTGCCCCTAACACTCCATCTGTCCACAGTCATGATGGGCTCCCTCCTGGCTGCCACCACTGAGGCCCCTGGCGAGTACTTCTTCTCTGATGGGATCCGGCTAAAGAAATACCGTGGTATGGGCTCTCTCGATGCCATGGACAAGCATCTCAGCAGCCAGAACCGATATTTCAGGTGGGACGGGAAAATGAACTAACTTATACCAACCCGTCACTGATGGTCTTATTTGTGCTTTGACCTTGTCCATGTCTCTTGCCTCTCTCTGCAGTGAAGCTGACAAAATCAAGGTGGCCCAGGGGGTATCTGGGGCTGTGCAGGACAAAGGGTCCATCCATAAATTTGTCCCCTACTTGATTGCTGGCATCCAACACTCCTGCCAAGACATTGGTGCCAAGAGTTTGACTCAAGTCAGGTAAGCCTGGAGAGCCTGGACGTAGGGAGAGGCTGATCCAAGGCCAGCTGCCCACACCTGACATCTGCCCCTTTTCAGAGCCATGATGTATTCTGGGGAGCTTAAGTTTGAGAAGAGAACATCCTCAGCTCAGGTGGAAGGTGGTGTCCACAGCCTCCATTCGTAAGTCACCAACCCTTTCCTACCCATCCCTGAGGTGGTGGTCTCCATTCTTTTCTGCTGCCCTCACCTCACAGCTGGTCCCTCTGCCTACAGGTATGAGAAGCGACTTTTCTGAAAAGGGATACAGCGTAACCCCATGGTTTTTCAATAAAAGTTTGAGAAAAAGTGATGCCTGATCTTTGAAGTCAACAGGCAGGTGGGGCTCAGCAGCTGCCACGTCACAGATGCACACAAACACAACACCCTTATTTCCGGGAAAGCCTCAGGACCTGAGGCCAGGGTGTTCCATGGACCTGGAAGGGGTAGTAACTCTAGATTCAGAGTGCTCCTGAAGCAGCTCACAAGCCAGCCCTGACCAGCTGGCGCTCCCAAGGGTCAAGCGTTCAATCTTAGATTCTGTAAGCCGACCATGGCTTCGTAAGGGTCAGGTAACAGTCCATGGAACTTCAGACTGACATCCACAGGGCCTCCTGCTAGCCCAAAACTTGGCCACATGGGACCAGACTGAGACCCCCACACATGTTCTCTAACTGGAATTTCAAAAGAACCTCCTGGAGAAGGAATTGAGGTGCCTCTGCACATGAGCAAGTAGACGGACCTACGGCCTTGAATGGTTGTATATACCAGCTCCCGGCCTCTCACGGGCCATGCAGTCTAGATGAAAAGGTGACCCCTTGGTTTCTTCACAACCCCCATCAAGGCCCCACTGAGCCAGCAGCCCCTGGCCAGCAATGCACCTACTACAAAATGGAAGAAGTGGGTTAAATTATTAATTTGCTGGCAAGCAGGACAAGCATTACAGTGCCACAGGGGAGACTGAGAGGGTTGGGAACCCCTGCACTCTGCATAAGGCGCCAGGGCCCTACTGGAAAGATCGGGTGAGTTCCTGGCTCTTCACTCTACAGTTTGGGACAGAGGTGTGAGCGCGGCCCCTCCAGGTGGGGGGATGAGAGCAGCTCCAGTCACTCGGCCTTCGTGACACAGGAAGTTGAAAGTGGCACAAGCATTGGGCTGCAAAGACAAGGCCAGCATCAGCTGAGCTAGGGCTAGGCCGCGGCTCCCCTCAGCGCTCCCAAGCCCCGCTACTGACCGTGTCCTGCACTTCCACAGCGATGCCCCGCTGCCTCATGGCTCGCAGCACCTGGGGCTGCAGCCGCTCAGTCCGGTCTCCGGTGCCCACCACAACGATCTCTAGGGAAGGATGGGGGCAGAGCTCGTCCACAACCAGGTCTGCTGACAGGCTGGGGTGGGGTCGGGTGGCTTTTGGGGTCTCAGAGGGCCTCAGCCCTTCCCTCTAGTACCTATTCGGGGCTCCAGCATCCAAAAGAGAGAGAAGCTTTCTTCCGTGATGTCCTGGTGGGATCCTACCTGTGTGGGGAGGAGACAGGTTAAAGTCAACAAACCCACCCAGCTTTCCCCAAAGGCCTGCGCCGCAGCGGGACCGCGGAGGAGCCGAGGGTGAGCCGCAGCTCCGGCCCTCGCTTCCTCCCCGCAGGGGCGGGCTCACGTTCCACTGCAGCACGGAGCGCGGAAGCAGCGCGCAGGGCCCAAACACGCGATTTCCATTGACCATGAAGCCGCGGCTGCTGTAGCTGTCGATGTACATGGCGTGCGGGGCCTCGCGTTGCAGCAGAGAGATGCGTGTCCGCTGATACAGCTCATCGTCGGCCGGCGTGAGGCGGTGCCCACGCCGTGGCGCCCTGCGGAGGGGCTCGGTCAGGGTCTGAGGGACCAGAGATGAGCCGCAGCGGGCGAGAGGCGGACAGGGACGCCGGAACTGGACTCACCACAGCAGCTCCGCGGGCGGGCGGCGCAGTTCGGGTCGCGCTCGGTACAGGCGTCGAAGCACGAACGCGGCGGCCATGGCGAACCGGTTCCCAGGGTCAGTGGGGTCGCAAGGAGCCCCGCCCAGTGCTGATACAGCGCCCCCTGAGGCCCGGAGGGCACAGCGCAGCTCGGCCGGCCCAGCGCGGGAATGCTAGGGAGCTGGCCAGTGCCACCTGTCCCAGGGAGGCCGCATCCCCCTGCGCGGCTCCGGTGTCTGCACCTGCGGCCCGCCCCTGCCCGGGCCCCCGCAGATGGTCCTGAGGGAGCCAAACACCTGGTGGCGGGGCTGGCCTCAGGACACTGCCTGGGTCCCAGCCACGGCCTGGTCCCCGGCTCTGAGCCATCACGAAGGTCTCCTGGGCCTGGGGCGGGGCGGGGCGCACCTGGCCGAGTCCCGCACACCTGGCTAGGGCCTGGTGCCGACTTCTAAGCCCCTAACCCCGGTTTTGGGGCGTCAGGTTGCGAGGGCGGGTCAGGCGGCTCAGGTTTCCCCGCTCTCCCAGGTATCACGCCCCTTCCCAACCGTCATCCGCGCGACCGTTGGCGTCGCCGCCGCGCGTCCTGAGGGGCGTGGCTGCGCGTGGATTGGCTTCTCGGGAGCGCGAGGGGGCGTGGTCGGGTGGTTTCTCCTTAAAATGGCTCCAGTCTGCGGCCAGAGCTAGCGGAAGGGGACGCCGTGGTAGGGTACTTGTGGGTGTTTGGGTGGCAGTTACTAGACGGAACCGGACCAGATCTTCAACTAGACGGCGGCTGGAGCAGCACTCAGTCTTCACTCGCTCTGCTCGCGTCCCGAGAATACTCCCGCTCCCGACTTGAGCCGAAGCAGAGGGCCTACTGGCACGAGAGTCGCTGGCCCCCGCGCGGGGTTTGGGCATCTTCGCGCACCCGACTGTGTCGTGGCTTCAGGGGAATGTTGCCGCGTCTGCTGTCCGCGGGGCTGGGCGGGTGGGAGGCAGACTCGGTTCATACGGGGGCGGTCTCAGTGTATTTCTGGGGACTTCCCGCCGCCGCGCGAGCCCATTGGGGCCCCTAGACCTCCGAGCGCTGGTGGTCACCGGACAAAGGGCTCCGGGTGCGGGGGTGTCCCAGAGGCGGGCGCGCGGGTTTACTTCCTCCTCGGCCCCACGGGAGCGCTTCCTTCTTGGCGGATCCCGAAGCCCGCCCCGACACTGTCACCTCACCAGTGGCTCTGGCTGCATGAGATCAACAGGACTAATCCTACCCCGCGGATGTAATTCGGAACGGGAATCGGTCCCAGGGGAGGCCCCCACCTCCCCACCTATTGTTTTGGGGCCCAGGTGAGCTCCTCATTCCCACAAGACTCGATTTTACCGTCTACTCCTAGGTCCGCCTCCTGGGACTGGAAATGAAGGGGTTCTGCTCTCGCTCCCGGGCAAGGGAACCCCCCCACACACACACCTCCCCACGGCTGGACAGCGGGCAACGGAATCCCAAAAGCAGCTGTTGTCTCCAGAGCATTCCAGCTGCGCTTGGATTTCGTTCCCTGCTCTCCTGCCTGAGCAGCGTTCTGGCCCAGAAGGGGTGGGCAAGCCCCTGACCCCAGACGTGTTTCCCTGGGTCGTCTGGTCTCCGTCCCTCAGGTGCGCCCTCAGGCTGGAAGTGACGGGGTCGTAGACTTCGGAAAGTCTGGGCGGTGGCCATCTCTGGACCCCGGGGTAGCACTGGTGAGGGAGAGAGGGCAGACCCAGGGCCACCAGACAGGGCTGCAATGGCGGTGAGTCCCACAGGGCCGCCCCAGCCCGCAGCTCGCTAAAGATAGCCCTTCACTTCCTGGGGAAAAACCACCCCAACTGTCTTCTTGTACCGAGAGTAGCTGAAATCCCCAGCTGGGTCTCCAGCCAACCCTGATAACAGCTGTCCTGTAGGCGCACGCCTGCGGCATGGAAAGTTCCTTGGAATGATAGGACCACTCCCGTTGAGTAGGCACCCCAGAAGCTATCGGGAATGTCGCTTCTGCCTTCAGTGCTCTTTAGGCGCCTCCCGGGAGGTCCTTGAAGGCCTAGCAGAGAGAGGGACCTTGCCAAACTTCTTATGCCCCTAGGATTCCCTCTTGAGTTATGGGCACTCGTACGGCTCCAGAGCAGAAATCAGTTTTCCCAGCGCTCTGTGCTGCGTCAGTTTCAATTTCATTAAAGAGGAAAAGGGGATTTAAGTAAATTTTAGTGAAAACATTCGGGTGCCAGCGTGGGATAAGAAAGAGCTTTCTGTCTGGCAGAGGAGCAGGGTGCTCCTGAGCCTGCCAGGAAGCGGGAGGAAGGGTCCCTGTTAAAGTACACCAGGTTAAAGGAGAACGCTTTCAAACCCGGCAATTTTGGAAGCCATCATAAAAGTTCTAATTCCTCAAGAATCAGGAGAAAACCTGTAATTCTATCAGCAGAAATTTATCGGGAATGAAAGACCCATATCTCAAAGGAGAAAATGCGTGCAGAAAACCTGAAACCGCAAAACAAATTACTTGTAAATGAGATTTTTTTAAAAACGTTGTGAGGGTGGCATTGACGTAAGCTGCCCTATTCCAGTGATAATTCATTTAGGACTTTTAGCGTTTTGTTCATGCGTAAAATAAGGGAAATGAAACATTAACACAAATACAGAGATGTAAGACTTCGATGAGGAAAGAGACCCCGCCAGGTCGCGAGGATCCTTTTCCTGGTTGCTAACGCAGGTGACAGCGAAAGAACCCTAAGCCCAGGAGAGTCCCGAGGTTTCGGACCCGGACCAAGCCGGGCAGGTGGGCCACGGTGGGGCCGTCGTCGAAAAGCGGCAGCCACTGTTTCCCCTCTGGTGCACCTGCCCACTCGGGAGCGGATTCCCCGCCCAGTTAGTTGCTGTTCCCGGAAGTCCAGCCTACCAACATTTTGCTTCCGGTTCCGGTCGCTATGGCGACTGGGCGCCTTCGGGTGGAGGAAACCCTGGGGGCCCTAAATGCGGCCCTGGGAGCTGGCGGTCCCGTGTGGTTCAAAGAGACGCGCGCCCGCCACCTGCGTGCCCGAGACTTCCTGGCGCCGCGGCGAGCACTACAGGCGCGCTTCGAGGACGGACAGGTGGGAGCTGGTCGGGAGGGGACGTGCGGTCTGGAGTAGCTGGGAGCGCCGCGGCCCGCTCACCGGCCTGCTTCCCTGCAGGTGCCGGAGCCTGTGGTCCATGCTGTGGTCGGCCTGCAGGGCCCCGGTGTGGCCCCGGTGTTGCGTTGCGAGCCAACACCCGCGGGTCTGGCGCTTCAACTGGAGCGGTCTGCTGTCTTCGAGCGCGTGCTCGGCGCCGTGGCTGCCTATGCCGCGCCCGCCGCGCTCCCTGCGCAGGGTCAGCGCGTCCTCCTGCACTGCCCATCGCTGCGTGCTGCCCCCTGCGCGCTCCGCCTGTGCCAGCTGCGCGCTGTGCTCGTGGCGGATCACCTTGCTCGAGCTTTGCAGGTTCACGGGTGAGCGGGCGCATGGAGCTAGAGAGGAGAAACCGCGGCCCTTGGGGACTGGCCGCTGCGGGTGGGAGTTGTGTGGGGGCGGGGGGCGCCGTACCGGGCGCTCAGGTTGAAACAGTTGCCCTCGCTGTTTGCAGGGTGAGTGTGAGCCTAGTGCCCGCCGTACGGGACCCGCATATGTCGACTTTCCTGCAGCAACTGCGGGTGGACTGGCCCTCTGCCTCGGAGCAAGCCTCAACGGAAGCCCTGTTGAGCCGCGCACTAGCAGAGTTTACCTCTGCTGGTGACAGGGGAGCCCTACCCCCGGACGTCCTTGGCAGTGTGCGTCTGAAGGAGCTGGTGGAAGGACGGGGACGCACAGCTGGCTATGACCCCAACCTGGACAACTGTCTGGGTAGGACCTGGAGCCTAGCAGGGCCAAAAAGAAGACGGGGACTCCTGTAGTCCCGGCTAGCCCCAGTGCCTGTGTTCCCAATGCAGTGACTGAGGACCTGCTCTCCGTGCTGGCTGAGCTGCAGGCAGCTGTGCGGCAATGGCCTGAGGATGGCTCCCTAGGCCTGGTTAGTGACTGACTTCCCACCCCCTAGGTCTCTGGCAAACTGGGCTGTCCTGTGTCCCCCCAGTGACTGTCCTCCTCCTTTGCAGGCTGCAGCCCCAGATGCTGGTACGGACAGCTGCGTGGTGATACACGTGGTAAGCTATGAGGAAGAGTTCCAGCAACAGAAGTTGGACCTTCTTTGGTGGAAGTTGGATGACCACGCCCCTCTCAGACAGGTAGGTTTGTGATGGAGCGCCCCCTACCGACCTCCGAGGGCCCCTGAAACCCATCAAGGCGCCTGCAAGCTGACTGGTTCAGGAGGGAGCGCTTGACCTTGAGACATCAGGCTTGGTGAGTGGGAATGAGCGGCAGGCGCCGAGTCCTGGGAGCAGGTGGGGCCTGGAGGCACACCCTGGAGGACACTGGAGGGCCAGCGTCCCAAGGGGCTAGGCTTGAGAGGCAGGCACTGAGCCTGGTGGCAAAAGGCCAAGGGAGTCTGGGCACCAGATTTCAGTTTCCTGAGGGTTTTACTGCTGGAGGGTGTCGCCAGCTGGCTGAGCCCCTGCTATCCTTCTGACAGAAGCACCTGGTGTGTGGCCCCGTGAAAGTAGCTGGTGTGCCTGGCACCCTGACTGCCCCCGAGTACTACGAGTGAGTGAGGCTGGAAGGAAAGCCACCGAGCCACGGTAGTTGAGGTGGGGACTTCGCCCACTGACCCTCCTCTTTTTTTCAAAATGCAGGCTCCGGCATGCCCAGGTGCGCAAGGCTTCAGCACTGAAGCACAGCAGGGACCTGGCACAAGGTGGGCCGGGGAGGCTGTCTGTGGCGTGGGCAGCGGCAACAGCAGATCATTTGCACCCCTGCCCCTGGTCCCTTGCCCACAGAGACTGACCGGCCTATACTCCCTCAGACCCAGCCTGGACAGAAACCTTCAGGGTTCTCTCTGTGGCGACCATCAAGTTTGAGATGCTCAGCAAGGCCCCGCAGAGTCAGGTGAGCCGGGGCACCCCACAAGGCCAGGGCCGGGGGGCGGGCTGTGTTGGCTGCCCGCCGTCTCTGCAGCTGTGCCGCCCTTCAGCTTCTCGTGGTCCTGGCCGACGGCATTTCCACCAAGGGGACCAAGAGTGGCACCTTTGTCATGTATAATTGTGCCCGTCTCGCCACACTCTTTGAGGGTTACGAGCGCGGCATGGAACAAGGTCTGTACCCTGCTTTTCCACCTGTGAGCAGCCTGGATTTCTCTCTGCTTCGTGAAGAGGTGAGCGCCCCTCTTGGTAGCTGACACCCGTGGGAGCTCGGCCTTGCCCTCTCAGCAGCCTTCTTCCCACAGGGTGAGTGGCTGCTGCTATTCAACAGCGTCCTCCCCTTCCCAGACCTACTGGGCCAGACCGCAGCCCTGGACCACATAGCCCCAGGGCTCCACATCACTGCACGCACAGAGATGGTGAGGCAGAAAAGACCAGGCAGACACTGCACACTGTTTATTCTGATCTGGGGTACAAGGGCAAAGAGACAGGCCAGTGACTCAGTCTGTTTCTAGGTGTGCAAGTTTCTGGTGCAGCTGAGCATGGATTTCAGCTCATACTACAATCGGGTACACATCCTAACGGTAAGCACACAGCAACAGGGGTGGGTGGGCGGTGCAGGGGAAGGACGCCAAGGGTGAGACCAGCAGGCCTCTTCTTTCCCCCAGGAGCCTCGACCACACCTGTTCGGTCAAATGTTTGCCCGCCTGCAACTTCTACGGGCCGTGCGTGAAGTGCTCCACACTGGCCTGGCCACGCTGGGTCTCCCTCCACTGAGCTACATCTAAGGCCACAGAGGTTCCAGCACGTGGGAATGTTCACAAAGTCATCAACTGTTTAAAAAACAAACCAACCAACCAACCCCACAGATTTTTGTTAAAGAGACTTGGAGCCAAAATAAATTGTCACAGAGCTTTGCTGTTGTGAGGATGGCTGTATCCTTGGCCTGCCCAGGCAGCACTTTCTTTACTCACCTCCAGCGCCTGCTCTGAAGTCAGGAACCCGCGGCTGCCACCTTCTCCCCTCGAGGCATGCTGGGCACAGGCAGTCGCTCCTGCCCCACTCTGCCTGGGAGCAGGCCCCAGCCCAGCATGCCGGCCACCGCGGGACGCCTCAGTCATACCAGTTGTAAACCTCAAGTCCCTGGCCCCCAAGAGCACAGCGGTGACCAAACTCAGGGCTCACAGGCCAGCAGTCCATGTCAGCCACGTCTGGTACGTGGTACACTGTGCTGTTAATGAAGGTGGGCTCACCGTGCCCTAGACGCCAAAAGGTCAGCCGTTGATCAATGGAGGCTGAGACCATGAGGCTTGGGCTTAGGATGTGGAGGCCTGTCACATGCGCAGCATGTGCACAAGGGACAGAGTGTTGCTCCAGTACACGCAGCTGGGGCACCAGCTCAGCACCCCCCCCAGCCTCCGCCAGCTCGGGCACCTCCACCGCAAGCACAAAGACATGGAGGGAACCGTCCTCACTGCCACTCGCCACGAGATGGCCCTCGCCTGTGGGCAAGGTGTGCAGGCTGTTGACACCACAGCTGTGAGCCTGGAGCGTCAGGCAGGGGTCACCCAGCCCTGGAGGAAGAAGATGGTTGTCAGGGCCCAGCGTGCCACTTGGGCGAGGGCAAAGTGGGAGGTGGTGAGGGACAGCCACACTAGCTACTCACGGCAGGGGAGCCCGGGGTCCGCTGGCGGTTCCAGGACAGCGGAGCCACGGTCCAGCACAGTGGTGAGATCCCAGAAGGCCAGGCTGCCATCAGTGGCTGCACTGCACAGAAAGAGTCTCCTGGGAGCCAGGGAAAGACAGCTGGGTCAGTCGGGGGATCGAAAGTAACAGGGCCCCCCCCCCACAGACCCACGTAGAGTCATCGTACGCCCCTCTCACCGCCGCTGGTCGGGTGCCTCGTGTGTGAAGGAGTGGACCTTGAGGACACACCGTTTGTGGTGGAAGGTTTCAGCTAGGAGCTGCAGCCGCCGCCCAGAGTCCTGCAATAGAAAGAGCCTGGGGGGCAGGGGGCGGCCCAGCTCAGAACCTATTCTGGACGCCCCATACCCTGCCTCCCGCCCCCCCACCAGTGTTCTTACCTCACTGCCCCATCACTACAGGCTGCAGCCACGAGGGGGCCGAGGCCAGGCGGGTCGAGCTCGCACACGGCTAGGCACATGTACCTACAGAGACGACGCGGCCGTCAAGCACAGCCCTGCATGCCGCCGCCCCAAGCCCCTGCCGGGCAGCGCACATCACCTGGTCTCTGGGTCCACCTTAACCATCCGGTGCCGATGACGCTGCCGGTCCCAGTACTCATCTAGCCGGTGAGACGAAAGGTGTGTAACGTGGCAGGCGAGGCGGCTTGGGGTGCTGGGGTCCAGGGCGACCACGATGTTGAAGCAGTGCATCTCAGCCCGGCCCCCCGCGGACACCACGTGGGCAGTCAGGCCTGACCGCAGATCCTGAGGGCCGCCAACGCCCCATACAGCCACCGCACGCACCGAGGAGATATGGTTACACACAGCAGTCAGCGCATGGGCTGAGCCCGTGGCGGTGGGGAGTGCCAGGACACAGATGGTCGTGTCTTCGCTGCAGGTGATCACAATGTCAATCAGGCCGGGCCCTTCGCTGTCGGGCTCCAGGTGGTCAGGCTGCATGAAGCTGGGCACTTCAGAGTCGGGCCCCAGGGTGATGGTGCCCACATGCTTTACACATGTGATCTCACGGCCATGCAGGCTCTCCCGGAGAATCACGTGTGGCCGGGTGCAGCCCCCCAGAGCCCGGTACAACATGACATCCCCATCCTTCAAGTAGGCAAAGGCCATGGCTGCCTCAGTATCAGAGAAGGCCCAGGAGCGGTGCCCTCCACCACAGTTGACGATATGCAGCTTCTCGTGTGACCGGGGGCTCCACACCACAAACTCGTTGGCATGGAAACCCAGGACGACCATGCTCCCGTCAGCCACGACGCGGAGCCCAGCCACCCAGTTCATGCCTCGGCAGGACTTCTGCCTTAGCACTGGCTTCAGCTGGTTGCCTTGCACAAGGAGCTGGTAGTAGGCACCATCACGCCCTGTGGTGTACACGAAACCACCATGACAGGTGACCGAGGTCACACCTTGCTTCCCATGGAGAGAAGGAAGGACGGACACAGGGCCACACTCAGCCAAGGCCGTCTCACCCTCCCCACCGCCACTATCCACTCCCAGGGCTCCAGGCCCAGCCCCGGCCTTGTCTCCAACCCCAGGATCCTTGAGCAGAGCTGGTCTGGAGGGGAACAGCAACACAGAGCCCCGCCGGTCTCCGCACACCAGGAAGTCACCTGGGGGCAGGAAGGTACTGCACGTGTGCCATCTCTGCTTGCTTGGAGGTAGCAGGTACCGGCAACGCTCCTTGACAAAGATGGCCTTGCCAGAGGGTGCGGCTGTGATCTCCAGGCAAGCCACCACGCCGCCAGGGCCTGACGCCAGCAACAGGAGCTCTTCGTAGCCACGTAGGGCCCAGCTCACACTGTGTACCTTCCCTTGGAACAGGGTCAGGTCCACGGCTGCAGCCGGAGTGTTGATGGGAACGACCTTGACACGACCCTCCCCACTGGCCATGGCACACAGTCCGAAGCCCTCGGGGCCAGGGGCTGCCTCCAGAAGGCAGTAGGACTGGAAGCGCTTGTCCTCCAGTAGCTGCTCCCAGCACCTGACCTCGAGGTCACAGAGGTACAGGGCCCCTGCACCAGTCACCGCCAGGACTCGCCAGGAACCGGCCAGCGTCACAGCCTTGAGGGCGCCCGGCCTGCTGCAGGACTTGAAGCGGAGAGCGGAGACCCCCGAACCCGGGCGCCCGCGTCCTTCCAGGTGCCACAGCCGGATGCCTGAGTCATCGCCGCCAGTGACCACCCAGGCCTGCTTCTCATGGGCGGCTATGGCGCGGATCCCACGGCCCTGGTGGCCACGAAATGCCTGGAGGATCTCACCTTCGTGGCTCCATACCAAGCAGACACAGTCCTCTCCTGCGCTAATCAGGTAATTCTCTAGCAGCTTGACCTGCCACACACGGGCACTGTGCCCAAAGCAGTGCCCAATATTCTGCACCCGACCCCCAGGCACCCGCAGGTCACCCACCTTCCAGATGCGAACACTTCGGTCTTCCGAAGCCGTGGCCAACAAGCCTTTGCTTTCCAGGTACGACATGCTGAAGATGACACCTACATGCCCACTGACCCGTCGGTCGGGGGCCACGGGCTTATTGTCTATTAAAGCAGCAGCTGGGTACCAGACCAGGAGCTGGTTCGAAACAGCACCTGCCACGATGGTCAGCTCCTTCCAGGTGTCTCCAATTAAGCAGGCTGAGGAGAGTGTGCACCTGTCTGTGCAGGGTACGTCCTGCAGGATGCACCCTATCACAGGGTCGTATAATACCACGGAGTTGTGGCCCAGGGCCAAGGCCATGTTCCCCTCGAGCCAACGTGCATCCCAGATCCAGTCAGACATGTTCCACAGGGCCGAGCGCCAGAGCTCCCGGAAGCGGCCCTGTCCCCAGCTAATTTTCACAATTCGGAGTCCCTTGCTCCCAAACACGGCTACCATGGCCTCCAAGTCAAGGTCTCCGTTGGGTTCTGGTCGCACCCGGAACCCATGGATAAGGTAGTGGCCAAGCAGGTTCTGCACTCGCTTCACCATCCGCAGATGCCCACCAAAATCCAAGCTGTACACCAGGACATCCGGCCCCTCACCTGGACAGAGGCAAAGAGCCACATCAGAACCCCTCATCTAACCCCGATGAGCCATGAAGGAGAGATGAGGGCAGGGGGAGTTCTCCACAAGCAGCCTAGGAATGTGTTAGGACAGACAATCCCGCAGGCCTGAACCTTGGAAAAGCCTTGGTCTCAGCTTCAGCTGGACTTCCAGTGCTGACGTTCTGATCCGACCATGAATTCCTCACACTCTCAGACTCCTCTTCACCTCACCTAACTATGCCTCAGATAGGAACCCTCTCAGCTTCAGCCCCCAAATCCTCAGCTTCATCTACCTGCACACGAATTCTTCCTGGTGCTCCCAACACCACTAAGGGGGCTTTCTCACTAAGACAATCTTTTCGCCTTGGGGCTACCGCAGAACCCCTCCCGGTTTCCAGAAGGCTCTTCCCTCTATCTCCGAAGATGTGAGCACGTTCAATATCAATGGGGAAAAATCGGAGGGGCCGCCCACGCTCTGGCAGCAGGGGCTCCTGCGGCCCTCGGCTGCCGCCCGGCTGCCCTGTAGGCACCTCCCACTCTACCAGCTCATCGTCAAGGGCTCTCAGTGCTCATCACAATAACCAGTACCACCCTCTGCCCACTCCCCAGACCCAAATCAGGAAACTCACGGCCTACCCTCTAACCTCCCACACTTTCTCTGTCTCCAAGTCCTGTGGACTTCACTTCATAAAGAGTATGCAAATCCCTGCCACAGCAACTCTGGCCCAGAACATCACTTCCTAACCTGACATGACCATAACAGCCCCTCATGCCATTGCTGGTCTGCAGTCTCCATCTACTGACATTCAGTTAACATCTATTGGGCATCAATTATAAAACAGACAATAATCTGTATGCTGGACTAGTGAATATGACAAGCACAAACCCTACTCTACGGATTACACAGGCACTAAACAACAGCACACCAGGAAATTATGTTGTTGTAATTTTGGTAAGTTCCAGGAAAGAACTATAAAGGTTGCTCTAAGAATATAAAGTGGGAAAGCCTACTCCAGCGGTTCTCAGTTGAGGGGTGGGGCGGTGCAATTTTCCCTCCAGGAGACATCTGGCAATGTTTGAAGACGTTTTTGGCAGTCATAACTGTGAGCTGTTACTGGCATCTAGGAGTGGAGGCCAGGGATGCTGCTCAGCACCCTACAAGGCACAGCCAGCCTCTCACACAAAGAATGATCTGATCCACACCATCAATAGTGCTGAGACTGAGAAACTGGTCTCGTTTACTGAGACGGAGAAACAACACTGGGTGAGTGTTGGGGGAGGCCCCCTCTTAGTTTAGGCTGAGGAATCAAAGATGAGCAGTGGTTAGCCAAAGGAAAAGTTGGGGGGGGGGGGCGGGGGGGGCCTTTCGTGGCAGAGAAAAGTTTGATGACCCTGAAGCAAGCACGATCTTTGGGTAGTGTGGTTGAAATAAAAAAAATGAAGGGCTGACAGATGGGCTAGAGAGAATGCCGCTGAGGGGATCAGGGAGACACACAGTTGCATGGTTTCAAATGATGGCAATAAAGGTGCAGATGCCACACGTATGAAGTCCCAATCAACCAGACTGAAGTCACAGAAACAAAGTAAATTCACTTGAAGAGCTTTCTAGCCTGTTTCCCAAGTCATTTCCCTGCTTGAAACACTTCAATGGGTCCTCCCCACAGCCCTTTAGAGATAAAATCAGATCTAGACCTAAAACTGACCGGCTTCTGCTCGTTTCTCCAGCCTCTTCCTCCATACCCCACCGCTGCTTCAAAAGCACAGGAATTCCCTGTCCCTCGAAGTGGCAAAGTCTCTCAGCCTGAAGGCCTCGGCATGTTTATCCTCTGGCAGAGACTCAACCGTACTCTTCCCCTAGTTCACTCCTGTGCTTCTTTGGGTTTCTGCCTAGCTCTCCCCTCCTCCAGGAGACTCAGGTTATCTCACGGTAGGAACCCCGGGCTCCCCAGGGCCTCCACACCAGAGCAAGACTGGGGCATCCCTCCCCATCCCACCCCTACTCTCTTGGGATTGGCAGCAGCTCACTCAAGACTCGACAGCCAGGGTCCCTTTTTAACCCCCTGCCTGGGAACGCATTTTAACCTCTGCAGCAGCAGTCACTCGTGGCTTCCAGGCAGACCTCACTGCTTCCCAGGGCTCTGCAATCCCTGGACCCAGGCCTTTGCCAGTTTGTGCTTTCCGACCCCGCTCCGGTGGCGGGGGCGGGGGGCGGGGGTATGGATACCGGATTTCCCGCATCCCAACCATCTCACGGGGGACTCAGCTTCCCCGAGAACTGGCCTACTCAGAAAGGTCTCATCCCCGGTTTTTCGAGACCCCACCCTCGTCAGAGGCCTCTCCATCCCCACCTTTCAGGAAAGAGCCTCACCTGCCCTCGAGGCCACACCCCCGCCTTCATGACCCCGCCCCCCTCCAAGAATACACCCCGGACCCGCCCACCTCCTGGAGGTGCCTCATCCCCCAACCTCCCCTCCCCATCTCCTCCGGAGAGGATAAACCCCCGCCCAACTCATCAAAAGGACGACACACCTCTCTCCTCCCCTTCCCCCGCCGCCTAAACGACTGCGCTTCCCCGCACCTTCCCGCAGGTCCACCCGCCCTGCCCACGTCTGCTGCAGTTTATGAGGGGCCTCAGTAGACACATCGTCTTTTTTGTTTTTTGTCTCCTGGGCCCCTCCGGCCAGGCCACATTCCCGCCACCTCCAGCGCTCCCGCCCACCTCCGGGCCGGCCTCCCTCCGCCGCCCGTCCGCCTCCTTTGGCTATCCCTTTGTTCTATGGCTCCGCCCAGACGGGCGCTCGGCTTCTCCGCTAGAGCGCGCCTCAAACTAAGCCTCACCCGCTAGGAGCCGTTCCCCCACGCACTCCAGACCCGTGACCGGGAGGAGTATGAGCTCCGAGGTTGCCCGCGGCCAAATGTAGTCCTCTGAAGCATCCATGCCGACCCTCGAGCAGCTGCAGCTGCCACGACCAAGAAAGGGTCTGAACTCTCGCGAGACGAGCTTTCTCCGCGCGCGGCGCTGCTGAAGTACAGCGGCCTTAGCAACAGGTCGTTGAGCCTAGGATCCCGCTGCAGATGTCCAATGAAGACCCTCCGCCCCACGCCATCCTGCTCACGATTGGCTGAGCCGCCCTCGCCCCTCCCCCTCACGTGATGCTCACCGAGGGCCCCTGGCTGCCTCCCGCTCCCCCTTCCTACACCACCTCCCACGATCCCGAGCTCCTCGGCCCGGCGGCTCAAAGCCTTGTGGTTTTATTTGACTGGGCGGTATGAGTCTGTATACAATAAATAACATTAATATTGGTGCTGTGCCCTAATCGCGGCTGGAGGCGGGGATGGGGCAAGACATCGGCCAGACCGTTGGCCTGGAGCTGGATAGGGGGGCTGAAGGGTCCCCAGTCTTAGGCGGCGGGCGACCTGCGGCTGGGGGCCGGGACCGACACTTCCCTCAGAGCTCCACGCGCGCGTCGCGGTAGGCCCGGTCCAGAGCCCACTCTGGCTGCGAGTCGGCGCCACCTTCGCGGGCCAGGCGTGCCATTTCCTGCTGGAACAGGGCCTGCCGCGCTCGGCTGGGGTCCACATTGATCCAGTTGTTAGCTATCCACTTAGTACCACGAGTTACCAGGCAGCCTCCGTGCAGCGAGTAGTCATCCACGTCGCCCACCCAACCTAGAAGAGGAGGATGGTGTGAGCAAGGGAGGGAATCAGAGGAAAACCAGGCTGGGCTCACCTAAGCTTGGCCTCATACAGCCCAAGGATACAGCAAGGGTAGGCCCAGATGTGCGTACCTTTGGCGGCAAACATCTGGCCCCAAGGCCTGCTTAGGGGCCCAGCATCCCTCACCATCTAATGCCTTGTCAACATCACTGGCCCTCTGAAACCAGCTTTCTTGTGGCCAAGGCTGTCCAGAGCCTTCCCAGCCTTGGGTGGTAAGGGGTGTGTCCTGGTTCCAGCCAGCTGGAAGGCTAGGGCATCAGGGGTCACTGGGATGGTAACCCAGGAGGCTGCACAGGTGCAGGCTGCCAGAGCCACTGAGGATGGTTTTGGGGAGGCACCCGGGGCAGAAAAACATTGGTAGGATGCCCAGAAACAGCCCACCGGGGTGGCAGTCGGGGCTGGAAAAAGGCGAGCTTCCCTCAGGAGGCACTCCTGGCCTAGCCAAAGACCCTCACCTTTCCCATCAGGTAGATAGTTGTACCAGAACACTGCTGTGCCCTGCTGGGGTTTGACACGAAGATTCCCCTTGTCACAATGCCTCCGAGTGTCGCGGAGGTCAACGTCATCCTGAATCAGACTCTGTGGGCAGCAGGGCAGTGAGGTTTTCAAGCTACCCCCACTGTATGGCCAGGAGCCAAGGCCAGGTAGAGGGAAATCAATTGGATGTGCCCAGGTCTTGGGACCTTGTCCCAGGTCTAGAGGGGAATTACCACATTTGCCCAAAGCCCTGCCGTCCCACCCAAGTGACAGCCTGGTTGGTTCTTACCATTTCATCGTAGGTTCTGTTGTCTGCTACAGGGAAGACGGTCTCTCCCCCACCGGTGACGTTGTTCAAATAAAACAGCACTGTCATGTAGCTGTAAGGCAGGGGGGCCACTGAGCATGTCCCCAGCTGTGGATGCTCCCAGGGACTTACCTGTAGGCACGGGAAGCTGCCCAGGTTCCCATGGGCCCGAGGGGCAGGCTGGGATCAGTGACGGCAAGGCAGGTCAGTACCAAGATTTCCCTAGCCAATTCTTTTCACAAACCAAGGGTCCTGGTGTGTGTCACAAAGTTTTTTGTGGCCAAGATCACAGCCTCACTTAAATTACAGGGCCCTGACCAAGGGGCCAGCTGGGTAGGCTAGCAGAGGCAGCGAGATCATGCAGAAAGACTGTGACTAGAATGGCTGAGCCGGAGCAGGCACAGGAAGGGGACAGACCTGCTCCCGTGCCTGGCAGAGAAGGGGTCACAGCTTTAAAGAGAGAAGCTGAGGCATCCAGCAGCGGAGGCAGGATCAACACCCAGGGAGTGGGCAGAAAGACCTGGGGTTCCAGCCTTGCCCTGCCCCTTGCCTCAGAGCCCTGGGGGCCAGTTACAGTGTCTGTGGGTACCTTGGTCTGGCCACTGAGACAGGAGGGCCACTTTTCCTGACTCTTGGTAAACAACCTGGGGGACGGAGGTACGAGTATCCTTGACCAGGAAGGTCCAGTGCTCTCCTGGCCCCAAGCCAAGGACACGCCCACTGGGCAGGGCTGGGCTTGTGGCATGAGTGTATCTGGTCCGGGAGTTGAAATCGGGCCCCAGGTGGGAGTTACTTGCCGGCAGGAGGTCTCGAAGGGTACAGACTCGTTGGCTACCAGCTTGGTATGCGAGCAGACGGTCTCTGGGTACACGGGCCCACTGTCCACATGGGCATGGTAGTGGCCTCCCTCTCCGTACCGCACAACCTGCATAGGCTCGCTGAGCTCCACGATCTCGGGTGACAGGCGGGTGAGGCGCAGGACCCTGGCGGGCAGCAGGCATTCAGGTGGTCAGCCTCATGCACGGCAGCGCCCTGAAGGAGCTGCCACAAGCTCTGCCCCCGCCCAGCGCCCCTGGAAACCCCCTAAGTCACACCAGGCTGGCCCTATAGGAGCAGGAAGAGGATACTCAGGATAAGTCTGTACCACTCGGTGCCAGAGACACCCACTGGGCGGTAAGGTTGAGATGTCTACTAAACTGGGAGGGGTCCACTGCCCCCAGGAGGAAAGTTATCTAAAACCCCTGGATGCTTAGGAGCAGGAGGTCCTGCAGACAGAGATAAGAGGTCATTTCTCTAATTAGCAGAAAACAAACATTCACTGTACTTCTAATCCCAAGTGTACACTGTTTGCCCACCTTTAGGGCTAATTTGCCTTTGTTAATTGCCTGTCTTTCGATGGGTCCCCATCCCAGCCTAACAAGTGGAACTGAATCCTGAGTTGGCTTACCCATTCCGTCCTCTCTGCCCCAGCCAAGGGCTTCTGTGGGGGCCCTGCACGGTCTTCCGACCCCGCACCAGGGAGGACAGCCTCAGCTGCTCACCTCTGGCGGATGGCACGCATGACGTGGTGGGCGCCTTCCCCCTGGTAGAGCCACGTGTGGTGGCTGTTCCGCACCAGCTCGCTGGACTCCGCCTTGTGTCTCCTCATGTACTTGTGGAAATCTCGAAGGTCCATGTCGGAGAACTCCTGCAGGCTCAGCACTCCTGCGGGGCACCCACCGTCAGTGCCACTGAGCCCGCACGGGGAGGCCGCAGCGGCAGGCTGCGCTTTCCTACCTACCTTGGGGGCCATGTGCTCTTGTCCCCCAACCTGGACTCTCGGGTCAGTGAACCTGCTTTCTGTCACAGGAAAACCTAGAGAAGTTCCTTTCTTCCGTTTGAGCCCTGATTTGGCCCCCCAAAAGGAAGAAGCCCACCCCCTATGAGACTGGCCAGAGCAGAATCCCCAGAGGGAGTCTGAACGATATGGCCGGTGTCCCAGGGCACAGACTGTCCTTGGCCCTCCAGCCTGGCTCTGCAGAGTGTGGCGGCCAAGCTCGGTTCTGTGGAGGGAGGGGGAAGAAAGACAGCAGCTGGCGCTGGCCTTTGTCCAGGGCCTTCCACACCGCAGGGTGTAAGCTAAGGCTGGGCCCCCAGGTTTCTTCACGACCTCAGGTTCCACCCTGGGACAGTCCTGCCTGCCGGTCACCAGCTGACCTTGGTACAAAAGCCAGACCTCTCTCCCAGTGAGACCCCCTGCCCCGTTCCTGCCCAACCCACAGAGCGGGGGCTCCACCCTCTTGGGCGCTCTCTTTGTTCCACATTATCCTGTTTGACCCAAAGGAGGCACTTTCCACCTGTGGCCCAGAATCCTCTGAGAATGGGTGACACTCGGGGCTATGAGCCTGTCACCAGCTCTGTACACAGGGGCAGAGGCAGCAGGGTGCCGCTCTAGCCGCAGGTCCTGGACAGCCTTCCCTCAGGGTTCACCGGCCACAGGGTCATTCTTCCACGTCCTGTTTGGCTGTTGTATCTTCTCTTAATCATGAACTTGGGCATGAGAGTGACAATTACACTTCAGAAACCTCCTGAAGGTTATTGCCAAAGTGTGTGCTTGTGGCAGGGGCACTTGCACGACAGCGCCCCTCCCCACGTCGGCCCCTGGCAGTCGGATGACCGCGGGCGGGCGAGAGGGCGGCGAGGGCGCCTGGGTGGGACTCGGGAGGCTGTCTTCTGGGGCAGACCCTGTGCCTGGCTGCAGAGATGCCGCTGCGGCAGGGTGAACGGTCACCTCAAGCTGGCCTCACTGTCCCTTCGCTCTGGCTCTCCCCGCTCTGCCCTCTGCCCGCCAGCAGCCGCGACTCCTGCACCTCAGGCTCTGACTAATGAGGCCTCCGCGAGCCGCCCTCTACTGTCACCAAGGGGAATGGGGGGTCTGGCTCCTGCCCACTTCCCAGGGGTGAGGGAAGGCAGGACCCTCACCCCCGTGCCTCTGGCTACTCCAGAAGCTGGGAACGGCGGCGGCCTGGCTGTGGGGCAGGGCCCCGGGACAGGACGGCAGCGAGGTGCGAGCTCACCATCACCGTCCGGGTCAGCCTTCGTGGCAGAGTACATCTCCTGAATGCTCTCTGGAGTCATCCACCGTCCACTTCCCAGGCGGTTCTGGGCCAGGACCTAAAGCACAAGGTGCCCCGCCACGGGGTGGCCCCAGTGTTGGAGGGACACCAGAACACAGACAGCAGCCAGTTATTGCTGTAGGGCTAAGGACTCGGGTGATAGGGCGTGGGCGAGGACATAGGGCAAGCCTAAGGTCCTTGAGCTGATGAAGTAGGTAGAGAGGTCCAGTGGCACCTGGGAAGGCCGGGAAGATAGTCAAGAGCCCTGAGGGCCACGGGCCCTCTGCATAGGCCAGGGACCCTGCAACCCACCAAGACCTCTCCCGGAAGCCAGGGCGAGGGGCACGCAGAGCGATGCAGACTCCTGGCCACCTCAGAGCTGCCACCCCATGCACCATACGTTCCGTGGGGCTCCCAGCCATGGCAGCCGGGAATCCAGCCCCTAGGTGGCACAACGCCCAGGAACTGTGGCAATGCATGCCATCATCCCCAGGGGGACTCTCCTGCTATCTCCTGGCGTTCCCAGGGCAACAAGGGACTCCCCAGGGAAGAAGGGGCCCCGGGGCGGGGCCTGCTGCTATGAGGAGGCATCTGATTTGGGGCCGGGGCTGAGTGGGACAAGCGATCTGGCCACCAGAAAGGCAATTCTCATCCCCCCGCCCCAACCCCTCCGCCCCATGCCGACTCCAGTCCCGACCTCACGGAGCTGCAGGCGGCCATCCCGGTTCTGGTCCAGCAGCCGGAAGAGGTCCAGTTGGCTGACCTGCATGGCGCCCATCGCCTCCTCGTACTCTTCAGTGGGCAGGATCTGGCTGCGCTGTAACCCCTTCATCTGCGCCAGGTGGATGATGAGCCGACACTCCTCATCGCTCAGGAAGCCAGGGACTTCTGCCAGAAGAGGGGGTGGGTGAGGCCAAGGGCTAAGCCAGGGACAGATGGACCCGGTCCCTTCCTCTCCACAGGGTTCCTGGTAGCCCCCTGGTGGTCACCAGGTCAGGAGAACGTCACACACCCCTTCCATCTGCTCTGGGCTGTGACACCAAGGTCAGGTTGTCCTCCAACGCTGGCCAGCGTCGGGACGTGGGGCTTCTCTCTTTGATGCCGAGAGCGCACGTTCCCCGGGGGAGCCCCGGAGGCCAGCTGAGCCAGGCCGGGCCTGGGCGAATGCACCTCGGCGTCGGGCCAAAGGCCGGAGGATGAACCTGCGGAGCAGAGGGTTGACCTCCACTTCTTGGTATATATTTAAAAAGTAGACGGATGGTGGCTGGTTTCTGCTTTCCTTTTTACTTTCGGCATTATTCAAATAAAAACAAACAAACAGCAAGACATTCAGCACTCTTGCCCTCCATTCGGCTGCACAAGTGGGCGCTGGTCACCTGACCAGGGCTGAGTTGCCCAGTGCTGGGAGGTCAGTGGGGGTCACTCAGGTTTTTGGCAGGTGCTCTAAGAAGATACCCCAGGTGTCCTTTGCTTGGGGAATAAATGTACACTGAATACCTGCTCCGTGCCTCTGAGTCCCCGAGTCAGGCTGGGCTTGGCCCCGGTGGCTGGACGCCCCATGCCAGCCCCACAGGCAGCTCGGTGGAGCTGGGACGCGGGGGCTTCGTGCCTGCACAGCCCCCATCTCAGCGGCCCGGGCACTGCCGGAACAGGAGCTTGGGCCCTGTTTCTCGGAGAGAGGACTTCTGAGCCCAGGGACAAGAAGCCCACAAAAGCAACAGACTGGAGGAAGGGCCACGCTGCCACCACCGCCACAGCCGCCACCCCCCGCCACCGGGAGTCCTCAGAAGCCCTGCAGAGCAGCCTGCTACTTCCCTGGGCTGCACTCCCGGCATGGAGTTCCGGTCTTTGCCAAGAGGAAGGAAGGGGAATGGCCCCTCGGCCAGGGCTGGAGTGGTTTTTAAAACAGTAACCACAGCAGGTCACACTTAAGCGGCAGGCCCTGTGCCCTGTCCTAAGCACGCGGCCATCAAGGCCTTAATCTGTATCCTTAACCCTGAAAAGCGAGGTGGTCGTCGCCCTTCCGAACCGCGAGGAACCCCAGGCACAGGGACAACGGCCTGACGAGGACCGAAGGGCCGCCCAGGCTGTCGCACTCCAGGATCCACGCGCAGGACCATGCTGGGCGTCCACGGGCAGGCGACTCAGATGCAAGGACACTGAGGACAAGACAAAGACTCCCACCCCAGCAAACCTGGGAGGCCGTGAGCCGTCCACTGAGAAGGCAGTGCTGCAGGACAAGGACTTAGAGCAAATTGCTAATGAACGGAGTCGCCTACTGAGAGCTTAAAAAATAAACCAGAAAAGCCAGAAAAAAAGAAAAGAAAGCACAGGCCCAGGTTTCCTCAGTTTATTAGATGCTGTAGTCTGCAGGCCCAAAGGGGATGCCACCAATTTCTACAGTCCCCTGCCGTGTGCTTATCACACACCAACGGCCCAGGCCAGCACGCGGGAGCCTGACCAGGCGGGTCCCAGCACCTGGGAGCTGGGTGTACATTGGCTCCTGGGGCGTGGGTACAGGCCTTTAAAGCCTTCAACCTCAGCCCATTACGGCAAAGCAGAGAAAGCAGGCGATGGCCGGAGGGCTGTGGCTTCTGGTGGCACTGGTGGCACTGTGGGGTGACAGCATGGCAGGGGCTCCCTGGGCCCTAGGCGGTACACATCCATCTCGAAGCCACCACTGTGCCATGACACTGGCTACACAGAGATGCAGTCACCCAACTTGCTGGACCGGGACACCGTGGCTGCGGCCGCCCAGCAGTCTGTCAGCGGGCTGTCCCGGTGGCCAGGGAGTGTGCCCGGATGCCCGCCTCTTCCTCTGCTCCCTCATTGCCCCGTGTGCCTGGACAGGTAGGGCGCCAGGGCCCCCACACCGGGGAGGGGACTCTCCTCAGCCAGGGCCTGTGCTGGCAGCTCTTCACTAACCAGTGCTGCACGCCCGTCAGTGCCGGGTGCTGACCGGGGCAGGAAGACGAAGGATTTTTTGGTCAGGGTGCTCCTGGCGGAGGGGAGCAGGTATCCAGGCGAACACCCATGGTGAGCAGCCTTGGCCTGGATCCACGAATCATCAGGGGCCCTTAAGTGTCAAGGTCGGACAAGAGGGCAGGCTGCTTCAGGCAGGGGGCTCAGAGCCCCTCTCCAGGGGATGTGGAAACTCTGCTTGCCTGGGGTCCCCGGCAAGAGACGGGGCCACGGATCCTTGGGTGGCCTTTTCTCCCAGGGATGGCCAGGCTGACTGCTCTCCCCCAGCCTAACCTAGCCAGTGAATAGCAGTTTCCTTAGTCCCTTTTTGCAGAGCGAGGGCCCTTCCCAGAGCCTCCAAGTGACCATGCCAGGAGCGAAGACACTGGACGGGCTCTTCCAGAACCTCAGCACTGGGGCCCTGCGCCACCCCCAGCCTTGGCCAGAAACCGCAGTGCCCTGCAGGCCTTTCTGGCAGAGAGGGAGGGAGGGCGGGCCCTACACTCTTCGCCCACAATCAGGACTGGGGGCCCGGGATGCAGGACCCTTTCCACGGCCCCTCCCGGGCACTAGCCCTCCACAGGAGCTGGAGGAGGAAGGGCGCTGGCAAGGGGAAAGCAGCCGGGGCCACGGGAGGAGTGGTGGGGGACAGAAGACAGAAGCGCTGGCTGGGAGGGATGCAGGGCTGTTGCCAGGCGACCAGGTGTCGTTGCCCAGCAACCACCGAGTGCCAAGCCTCAGCCCGGCGCCCCGCCCCGCCCCCTCCCCACAGGGTCATCTACCAGTGCGGCAGCCTGTGTGAGGTCCGCGGGCCAGCTGCGCACCCACCACGGCCTGCAATGGCTACCCCGGCCGGCCACCCTGCGCTGCGGATGCTTCCCCGCAGGCCGGGGCCTCTGCCGGGCGGCCATCTCCCACGGCTCCCGCCCGGCCGCCCTTGAGTCTCTGCATGGCTTCTAGGCTGCTCTTGGCCCCCCTCAACCCCACGCTTTCTAGTCACTCCCCGCGGGAATCAGGTAAACAGGTCTCTGGTGGAAAAGGGACTGCCCACAGCAGCCATCTGTCTCCAAAAGGGCAAAACAAAGAGGGGAGGGTGGGAGGGACCTGTGCTGAGGGTCCCACGGCCTACTCCCAGCGGCAGCCTGGTGGGAGCCTCCCTCCGTCTCTCCCTGCTGTGCCCCGCACCCGCTGTGGGGACTGCGAGTTATAGGAGACGCTCCTCCAAGGAGGCCCTGGAGCCCCCTGCACCCAGCAACTTCGGTGAGTCCCTAGCAACCAGCAGACCTTACACCCACCTTCACTCCAGCTCTGCCTCGGTGCTAACACAAATGAAAGAGGGGCTACCCCAAAGCTATCCCTGGTTAGAGCTAAAAAATAAATCTAATAAGCTTGGGACGTTGCTAAAACAAAAGAAATCTGCTAAGGAGGGTGGCATTTAGGAGGACAGCCCCTCCCTTCCCTAGGACCAGGATTCCTAGAGCAGCGCCTCAGACAACAGCGTTCACCAGGTGGAAGGGAAGGCGGGGCAGGGGCGGGGGCGGTGCTCTCAGAGGCTCTGCTCACGGCTCCGCCCCTCTGGCCCACTCAGCAGTGAAGGGTAGGCTCTCCCAGGGCAACAGGGCACCTTCTGGCCCCTCAGACTTTGACCTGGACCTCCAACTAGCCCACTGGTCTCTACGGAGCTGGCTCCAGCTCCCTGATGCTGGCTGCCACGTGTGTGCGCAATCGCCTGCGTGGAAGACATGCTGGGGTCTACGTGCTCAGTGGAGGGGTGCAGAGCCACCGGCTACTGGTAACCGTGGACCATGCCTGGAGCCGGGGCCACCGTCATCTGCAGCTGGCTGTGCACAGGTGGCACCGTCACCAGTGCACAGAATAGGGGCTAACACAGGCAGGGAGAGCCTGGGACTTCAAAGCCATGGCCTGTGTGGCGGCCAAACTGTGGCTGTGTGCTCCCCTGGACACAAAACGCTCTTTGTCTTACCCCCACGGATATTTGCAGGTCAGAGTCCAGAGAAGCCCCACGGCTCACCCACGAACTGCTCAAGCAGGGCGGAAGCCCACTTCCGCGGCCACAGCTGGGCCCCTTCCTGAGTTGGGAGTGCTCTGCCCAGACAAAGGGCAGGCCAGCTCCCTGTCAGCTGTGCGTGCTGGGCAGGCAAGACCACCTTTTTGTCCTTCTTCAGCCTCGGATGACAGCCTGGCTAATGCCCTGCTACTGCCCACAAGCTCCGGCGCCCCAAGCTGGGTCTGAGGGCAAACACAGCCTAGGGCTATGCTCATCCTGGGCCTGATGCTGGTGGTCAAGCCCCACAGACTCAGCTGTGCCTGCGAGACCTTGACTGATGTAGGTCTGCCAAGCGGCAGGCCTGCGGAACAGCAGGTGGGCGGCAGGAGGTGTCCGCGCAGAAAACTGCTTTCAGCTGCTCACAGACCTGAACTAATATGCACACTAAAATTCCGTCCCTGCTGCTGGGCCTCCCATGTTTAGCAAGAGCACGGGGGTCTTACGTTGCGGCCTAATTGTTCTCTTACGCTGCAAAAGAATAAATTGGGAACTCCTGTGATAAACTAGTGTTGGTTTTAAAATAGTTGTGTGTACCAGTGGCAACCGGCTCATTTATCTTAAGCAGTTGAGGAAAAACAGAGCAGAACGCTTGCTAGCCCACTGGAGCTGCCCTCTGCTGTTCTCGAAGAGGCTGCTGAGTCAGGAGGCACCTGCCCGGGGTGGTGGAGGAGGCTGCTCTGAGCAGGCAGGCAGGGCTGGACCGGCTGAGTGTCCAGGAGACGCCTCCGGCTGGCCAACAATTATCGGTAGACACGACTCTGGCTGCTGGACACACGGCCAGTGCAAGTCAGGCCTCCTATGCATGCAGCTCATATTTCAGGGCAGAGGCACAAATGACACCAATAAATACAGAAGACGGTTTTCAATGATGCTAAGTGCTGAGAGAAAACCGAGCAGGCTGATGCAATCTCTTACGTGCCTGCAAACCCCTTATGGCCAATATGAGGCCCAGAGAGGTCTCTGAGGAAGGAAGGGGTGAGCAGAGGCCTGGCGGAGCCTGCGGATGGAGGGACCAGCACACACAAAGGCCCCAAGGCAGCAATGAGCTTGGTATCCACGAATCAGCAGGGAGTCAATCAGGAGATGGTAGCAGGAGGTCTGAGAGGCGAGGGCCGGCCCTGGGCTACCGAATGAGGCTTAGAAGTGAAATGAGACATCTTGGAGACTTTGAAGGAAGGGAGTGATGAGGTCTGATCTGTTCAGCGACAGAATGAGTGTGGGGCGCGTCGAGGGAGAAGTGAGCCACGGAAGGGAAAGCAATGTCCCCAGAGAGATGACAATGACTCAGAGCTGCAGCGTCTCTCTTCTGAACTGAATTTGGAAGGTCCGAATCCTTGGAAAATGCCTACCATAGTCAAGCAGGTATTTGCCAGGAAATTGGGATGGGACATTTGATGGCCCAGGTGCCTCTTGTCAAATGTCTCTAGGAACAAGGGTGGGAAACAAGAAATGCTCCCCAAAGGGAGGCTGCGGGGGGTCCTCCCTGTGAATGGGTGGGGTTCCCTTCTATATAGACAGAGGTGCCCCAGGTTGGACCCAACCAGTCCCCGGACCCCGGCTTGTATCCTGAACACCCGCCCTTTGAGCCCTGGCATCTTGGGCCCCCGCGGCTGGCGGGTCACAGACTTGGAGCCAAGAGCAGCAGGACAGAGATGGCAGAGCCCACAGCAGGCCCACTCTCCTCTTGGGCCTCCCTGACTCTTTAGGGTGACAGTAGACAGATAGACAGGCAGGCACAGAAGACAGACAGACACTGCTCCTTCTTGGGGTCAAACTTCCTTCTGTGGATTCATCCACCACCACCGCACTCAGGAGCCGCCGCTCCCTGGACACCCCCGCCCCTGCGGTTTCCCTTACAACTGGCCATCTTGTAGTCTCTGATCTGGTCTTCGTTCGTTTCACCTCATTTCAGCCAGCAGCAAGTCCCGGGGCTTTCTGGGTAAAACCTGGGGCATCTTCCACCAAGAGACTCAAAGACAATGTAAGAGTCTGGAGGAAGGAGCAGCATGAGCAGAAGGCTCTTCCTGCAGCGGCCCCCTCTCCCAAGTGTGCCCTTCGGAAACAGACCCATCTGACGGCTCCCCCACAGCCCGCTCACCTTCTGTCTCACCTCTTCTGCTTGCTGTAACTTATTCTCGGTGACTTCGGGTCTAGGGTTCTCGTTCTCTGCCTTGCACGTTGGGGGTTAGGAAGTAAGGCCCTGCGGCTCCCCTAACCTCACCCACACCTGAACGGAGCACGGATGGGCCCCGGAAGGCTGAGGAGAAAAAGCACGACCCCTCGGGTGTGCCTGGTCACGGCAGGGCCGAGGGGACGGGGTGAGGGGAGGGCTGTTCACGTGGCCTGGATCACACATTCCCCACAGCCACCTGGCTCGATCCCATAGCTCCTGCAGGTCTTTGCTCAAATGCTTTTTGCAGGCAGGCCAACTCCAGCCATCCTACTGGGAGTTTCAACCCCGCTTGAAATTCTGCCTTACCTGTCTGTGATCCCTTATTATCATCTGATGCACCATGTACATTTATTTATTAGTTTATTTATTGTCTGTCTCCTCATGTGAATGTGAGCTTCAGGTGTTTTTGTTTGTTTCCTATTTTGTTCAATGCTGGGTTCCCAGTACCTAAAATAGTGCTTGGTACAGACTTTAACATCATGCAACAGTAATAATAATAACCAGCACCACCACCTTTTAGGGCCGGGCCCACAACAGGACCAAGGTCAATAGCTATTCACACGGGTCAAAGAGCATGCGAATGAGATCATTCGCACGGGTCTAGGCATAACCCCCAACGAGGGCCCTCCGCCCCAGGAGTACTGGCGTGTGCTCAGGTGCTCTGCCTGGGCCCCAGCCCCCTTCTTAAGTCTTCCGGCCTCTCCATCTCCAGTGGCCAGGAACAGCCCAGGTCTGCCGGTAAGGGGGCCACTGAGGCTGGGACCCGGTGCTGGGCTCGTCAAACCGATGCTGAGCAAGGTCATGGGTCAGGGGGCCCCCACCTTGTTGACCTGCAGGTCTTTGAAGGACTTCAGAGCTTCACAGTTAGCACACTGGCTTTAGAAGCAGGCTGCCTGGGTTCGAATCCTAGCTTCACCGCTGAACTAGTTGTATGAACCTGGCCAAGCCAACTGCAGCTTTCTGTGCCTCATGTTTCACCCACTAGCCTGAGAACGGGGTTTACACCCACCTCACAGACAGGCTGTAAAAATTAAATGAACCGATCACACCAAGCCTAGCACATAACAAGAGATCAGAAAATGGGCTAATAATATGCTGGTTCCGAATGAGGCCGCCTTGCAAGGATTTGCCCACTATGGCTGAAAGCACAGCTCCGTCCAAAGGAGAATTCAAGTGCTGGTAGCAAAGGCTGATGCCTCCGTGGGGCCGGTTTCAGGGCGCCAGTTTATCCACAGTTGGACAGCCTGTTTCTCATCTCTCACCCTTCCCCCATTCTAGAACGTGAGGGAATTAATGGTAACAAGGAGTGTCCTGAGACAGTTTCAAAGAAATGTGTAAACACTAGCCTCAGGGTCACATTGCCCAGCCCCGTGATGGAAGGATCAGCTGTAGAGAATAGGGGTCAGAGAGCGGAGTGTGGAAAGGTCACCCTGCAACCCTATTATGGAGGTGGGGGCGGGTACTTCACTCTGGAAAACCTCTAGCTGGAAAAAAAGGGGGGCTACCTGGAAGCAGCCATTTTCAAAACTAAAATCACGTGGTCAAAATGAGCCTCAAGACGGCCACCGCATAGCAGCCCCCTGACACGTCCCGGGAGCGCCCCGTGGACTTACCGAAGAGCAGCGGCTTGAGGCTGAGGGTTCGCATTAAGTGATCCCTGTTGGCGACCAGCTGGACCTTCTGCTCGTGCCCCACCTAAGGGAAAGGGTCACAGAGGGCAGCTTGGGCGCCAGGCCGCGCCATGCGAACGAAAAGGCGCCCTGATGGGGGGGGGGGGGGGGGAGAGTGGGGTGCGCGCGGGGCAGGCAGGGAGCGGCGCCCTGAGCCCAGAGCGCGGCGAGGCGGGGGGCCTCACCTTGATGCCCTCGAGCCGGGTGAGGGGAGCCAAGGTTGGCATGGGCTCAGGTTCCGGGGGGCGGCGCTGGGGCCCGGGGTCGCTGCTCTCGTCGCCGTTGCTGTAGTGCACGAAGAGCAGCAGCGCCAGCACGTTGCCCAGGTACAGGTGCACGAACACCATCAGCACGAGGAAGTAGGCACGCGAGCAGATGCCGCGGGGTTTGCACAGCGGCCGGACCGGCGCGTCCTCGCAGTCGCCCAGCCCGGCCGCTGTCTCGGCAGAGTCATGCTCAGGCGGTACCCACTGCGGCCTCACGGACTCAGGCCTCGGGCCCACCGCCGCCGCCATGGCGCCCAGGTCGCGCGCGCGCCCAGGGGAGGGGCCGCGGGGATGCCCGCGCCGCGCCGCGCCGCGCCGCACCGCGCCGTCGCCTGGACAACCGCTGCTGAGCCTGCGCGCGCCCGGGCAGTGGGAGCCCGTGCCTGGGGATGGAGCGCCAGCCTTTCCGGAGCCGTACGCGCTACGCCCAGTATGTCTGCGCGCTGTGGACCCAGGACCACATTGGAGTTTCTCTTCCTGAGCTGGGCTATCGCAGGGCGGGGATGCAAACCCTTCAAGGCAGAAGCCGACCCCCTCCTCCCCCAATGTAAATGCAAACAAGAGCAGCACCATTCAAGGAAACCCCAGTGGAAGTTTCTCCTTTTCCTGGTTAAGACGCACTTTCCTCCTCCCGGAAAAGTACGGTCTGTATTTTCTCGCTCCCGGGAGTGGGGTGGCAGCAAGGAAGCAGCAGTGCCAAAAAATGACTCAACACTGCGGTGGACTAGGGCACCGCGGAGATGACCGCGCATGTGATGGGGGAGGCCCCGTGGCTTTCGGCGCTGACACTCGCCAGTGTAGGAGGCCAAGAATGCTTGGAGGTTCGCTCCGTGGTCGGCCTGGAGCCCCCAGGGAGTCCTGTTGAAGTCGCGCCTTAGGGAGAAGCTGTCTGATGTGCGGGGTTGCATAGATGGTGGGACCCGGCCTGGGACTGTCAGAGGGCTTCCCGGGAGAGCCCTGGCACCGTGAAGGTCAGATTCCAAACAGTAACCCCCAGGAATGCCGCAGGTGCTCACAGAAACCCTCGGCTCCAAACTGACACATGGGAGGAGGGAGAAAGGGACTTTTCCATAATTGAGCGACCATGACCTCTGATGAAAACCAAATGCATATTGTTGTCAAACCTGGAGGTGGAAGGACACACCAGTGGCCCAGTGCCAAAGCCTGGGCATTTTCAAGCTCCTTGCTCTTCTAGGGCCTGGTTATCCTTAGGCAGTGATGCGCCTGCCCTAGGGAAACACCGTGGAGGAAGGTCGCCCTGGGGGTTTCTCCCTACCCTGTCAAGACCCCTTTCCCTTTCACTTCCTCCCAGAAAAGTGGAGCCTGCATTTTCTGGCTTCCTCAGAGGGACAGGCCAGGGGCTCCAAGGATCGGCCTGTCTTCTCTCGAAGGTTCTACACACGGTGGCGGCGCCACCAGTGCCCAAACAATGGGTGCATCTGCTCCTCCAGCTACGTCCAGGGACCATCTCGCCAGCCTCCTTAGAATAGTACAGAGAAACACCGTTCAGCAAAGGTGTTTCTGGATGTTTTTTGTGGGAGGGGCGCCGGTGGCAGTGGGAGCCGTGTGGCTCAGCCAAAGCCGGGATGCTGACCAAACATGAGTGGTCCAGCATCCCGCTCCGGATGGGGTGGGAACTGACAGCTCTTGTCAACCAGGCAAGCCTGGACTCCCCTCCCCGATGCAAGGGCAGGCGTAGCGAGGATCTGGCCCTTCTCCCTGAAGTGAATTCCCCAAGAAATGAAACAGCCGCAAAAGAAACGTTTCTGATTCAAATCAACGAAAACTCTATTACCAACTTCAGTGTTCAAATTTCCTGCAATCTTTGTTTAATCCACTCTAGTTGGGTCAGAAATCTCTGAATTAAGTTTATTTTTCATGAAGTCTCTCAAGTGCTGAGTACAATAGAAACATTTTTCCAAAGTCATATGAATCTCCTAAGTTCTTAAATATGAAATATCAACCAACAATTTTACCAAGGATGTCATGGTTTTCTGGTGTTCATGAAGGATGTTGAAACCATTTCCTCTTTAGCCTTTTATAACCAATGCTTATCCCTGACTGGCGTGGCTCAGTGGTTTGGGGATCCTCCCACAAACCGAAAGGCTGCCGGTTCGATTCCCGGCCAGGGCACGTGCCTGGGGTTGCAGACCAGATCCCCAGTCAGGGGCATGCGAGAGGCAACCTATCAATGTTACTAGCAGTTGTTTGTGACATCGGTTAAACACTTCCCACTTTGAACAGCTATGTAATGTGGGCTGTCAGTTCAGCTAGTGTGACCGATTGTCTTGTGGGCACAGAAATTGATTTAACCAAGATTGATGGCTGTGCTCTCAGACCCAAATCAGGGCCCAGTCCATAGGAAATGTTGATTGTTGCATGAGCCCCAGGCCCATGTGGCAAGACCCTTCCCCTAGACTTTGCTAGAATGTGTTATCTTCTCTCGTTCTTTTATACAATGATCAAAGGCATGGTGCCAAGGCCATGGTACCCTGCAGGAGTGGCCCCTGGCCTTGCTGCCTCAGAGAAAGAATTCACTAGGGACCAATTCCATCTGCGCCGCCCCCCACCCCGTGCCCCCGCTGCCCTATGTCCTGAAGGAACCTGGAGGGTACAGCCCGTGTCTCTCTCGCACACCACTGCATGCTCAGGGGCTAAGCACAGGGCTTGGCACACTCGAGGTCCAGAGAAGCACTGGTGGAGTTCAGACTGGCAGATCGGGTTTCTCCGGACTTAACTGCCCTGTGCACGTGCCTGCAGCTCTGGAACCTCCACCCGAACCATCGCTGGTTTCTGCCACTCCTGACACCACAGATGGGCCCTCTCAATGAAGACCCATACTCCGTACTTCCTGTCCTCGACCTTTGGCATTAAGCTCTGAACACTTCCAGCCTCTCTCTAGGGTCCTCTCTTCCTCACCCAGAGCCCCTGTGAAACCACAGTCCCCAGCCCCCAACCCCTGCCCATATTCTACAGCCCTCTGCTCCCACACCCGCTCTGGGGGGACCCAGGGCCTCAGCGGAGGCCACGGGCCATTGGGATCCGCACCCCACCACAACCCGGAGATTCCTTTGTGGTGGGGATGGTCTGGCCTGTCCCCAGGGAAGGAGAGGTGTGAGGATAGTCTACACCCCTCCACAGGTGCCCTCTCCCTAGAAAGCCAGGAAGGGAAGACAGGCAGAGCGAGGCCAGCAGGGACCTCACAGCCCTCTGGAGGAGGAGCTGACCAACAGAAGGCCCTCCTTCGGTGTTCAGGGCCCACAACCCCCTGGGATGTTGGCTCAGGACGCTACCTGGAGCCTTTGAATAAAGACTCTACACATACTTTTATAATCAGAAACTTTCAGTTTATTTTGAATAAACTACTCAACTTTGAGCAGATGACATTACCTCAACTTTTTCTTTGAAGAAAACAAAGATATATGGTAAATTCATGAAAACACAGTGCCTTCTTTACCTTTTATCTTTTGTAGGACAGAAAAATCCTGCCTGAACTTTCCATTTACGACAGCCACTGAGGGGACAGAAGGAAGCTCTCCACAGGTCAAGGGCTACAGGCTGTGGTCTGGGCACAGGGCCTCCTGCAGCGCCTGTGGACAGGGCCACAGGCGGATGCGAGTGCACTGCACAGCAGCTGTGTGGTCCAAAAAACGCCCAGAGACACGCAGGGTGTGACTAAAGGTGCAGAGCTGCAACTCAGGTCCTGGGCCATGGCGGCGACACAGGATAGGTAAGACGCCAGGGTGGTCCGTGTGCCCACAGAGCGTTCACACCCCACCCTGGGCCACCGCAGGCACTCTGGTAGCACAGCGAGCTCCCCGGCGCCCAAACCCGGGCTCACTGGCTGCACTTCCTACTCGTTCTCCCCTCTCCACCCCAGGCCGTCCCTTGCAAGAGATGACAGGAAGAGACAAAACGTGAGCAGGGAGCCTGCATCCAGCCATGTACCCATGACCCGAAGAGTCACATCTGTCCTTTGTCTTTTCAAGAGTAATTCAGGTTACAGCCATGGTACCTGGGAAACGGCTGAGGTGAAAATGTTTGAGTATCAAGACTTCCCACACAGTATCCACACATCTCCCAAGCAGCTCTTCCAGGCAGTCACGGAGGCTCTGCCGAGCACAGGCAGCTCTGCCAGCCTCTGAGCGGAGGCGCTGAACAAAGCCACAAAACCCCGAGAATCACAGACTTTTAACTTTTCAAAGGCCCACAGGACCAGGTGCAGGGCAGGTAAGACACCACACAAACCACTCACTCTTTTGGGCTTAACTGTGCAAAAACTGATCTTCTTCCCTGGCCAGCCCCTCGCACTACAGCAGCTGGGACCACAAGCCAAGGACCCTTCCTGGCCTCAGACTCGCACGCCCTACAGGCAGTGACACCCGAAACCAGGCGATGGGGAGAGCACCTGAGCCCCAGAGCTGCTGCTGGACACACTCCAGCTCACATGAAAACAAGGCCCCTGAGCCGGGAAGACAAGTGCCTTGGAGGGCCATGCTGCACTCTGACCCTGAAGTGCACCAGAGGAGAGGAGCAGGGCAGCGTTAGGTATGGCTGTGTGTGAACCTGGTCAGAGTTACACACTGGAACACTGGCACAAAAGAAGAGACCATGGTTAAACAAATTTATTTTGGGGAACGATTCCCTTTGAAAGCGGATCTCTATCGTCAGGAGACAAAAGGGAACACTGCGCTGCACTCCCGCCCCCCGGTCAGTAGCCAGACCCAGGTAAGCCTCACCTTCAAGAATAAAGATGAGCCCGCTGACAGGCAGTGCCACCCGAAACTTATCAGACAGCCCGTGGCAAGATCCTGTTCTGTCCTGTCTCCTCACTGCCAAGGCAAGGCAGGTGCGCCCGACCACAAAAGGGTCTGAGGGACACGCAAGAGGCATGACGTGGTTCCCCACGTGCCATGCCCATTATGCAGACTAACTCAATTCCCCACCCGCCACCCAGGTTCCTCCCTTGGGATTCCAGCTGTGGCCAAACGCCAAGTGAGTCTGGGTGCAGAGGCCTTGGAACCCTCCCGCCTTGGAACCCTCCCGCAGTGCACACCCGGGGGGAGGCAGGGCGGGCAAGCAGCACGTGTTGCCTTTTAAGTAAATTAGCTAGAGGGTAAAACACTCCAATGCCAATTTATTTTTAAAAAGGGTTCTGTGTAATTCTATAGTTGGTTTGCCTTTTTTTTTTTTTATAATTTTACAACCGTTGAAAATTACATAAGTTGTAATGATCTAATACTATTATTAATAGTCATTCAGAAAAAAACTTTCCCTCCCTCCCAACAACCATCCAGGGGGAATTAAAAAATCCTGAAGAGGCCAAGAAACAAAAAGCAAAAAGATGAGAACAAAACAGAAATTGACTAAGAGGTACGTGGCCAGTGTCTCTCAGGAGTGGGGCCCTGGCTGCTGCCTGGGGTCGTGAAGGCAGAGCCTGCAGCATGCAGTACGGCAGCCGGGAGCCCTCACAGCCACATCGTCCTCGCTCCGGCACACCTGTGTCCAGCCTAGGTGTCATGGAAATCCTTCAGCAGGGTTCTCCTCCGCTGCTCTGCTATGTGCATCTGGTTTTCTAAGTCCTGCACCAGGGAAGCAAAATGAATGCCTGCAAGACCCAGCCCTGTGAGCAGGGGCAGTCAAAGCCACAGTCACCATGATGGGGGCTCTGAGGGGTCAAAAGTACGGCCCTTCCCACCCTTCTTAGCAGCACCTTCCAGCCCACAAAACAACCCTGCCACCTCTAACATACCAGTCCTCCCTCGCCTGCAACAGCAGGTCCGAGAAGACGGCAGGCTCTTACCCCTCTGTCGTAGCTGTCCGCACGCTCCACTTTCCATGACAGGTTTTCGATCTCGGCCTCCAGTTGAGCCTGCTGGTATTCAAACTGTATGGGCAGAGGAGGAGGGTCAAAGGAGAGGGGGCTGCAGCCGGGCAGGGCCTGCAGGCGGAGGGGCAGACGCAGCACTCAGGCTCACCAGAGCTACAGGCAACCCCCGACGCTGTCCTCAGAGAGCAATGCTAGTCCTTGTGTCCGGCACCAGGCCCAATCAAAAGGCTGCCTCAGAGTACAAATGGCAAAGCTACACTAACTCCCCACCCCAAGGAAAGGGCAAGAATTTATGCCACCACAGAGAATGCTCCCAAAATACAGGGAAACAGATGCTGTAAAAACATGTCAACACAGATATGCACAGACACTGTACTCCCTGAATACTTTTTTTTTTGGCTCTTCTGCAAATCAAGTCTTAAAAATAGTCAAACCGTTTGACTTAGTAATTGTACATCCAAGCTTTATGCACAAAAGATGTCCCTCAATGTCTTATTTATAATAGTAAAAAACAGAAACAATGCCCCACAAATTATGGTACATCCATAAAACAGAACACTTAGGCAACTATTAAAAAATGATATTAACCAGCCTGGTGAAAATAATAACAGCTACAACAATAAATAGCTATAACAATAAAATGCAATATATACATACATACATATCTATGTATCTCATATATATACTTATATGTAACATTAATTTTATATTATATATAAATATATATGTATCTATATATGATAATAAGGATCTATCATATATAGATACCTTTGTAAGTATTAATTGTAGATTAAATTGATTTTTTTTTTTTTAGAGAGAGGGAAGGAGAAAGAGGTAGAAAAACATTGAAGTGCGAGAAATCCATCAATCAGTTGCCTCTCACACGCCCCCAACTGGGGACCTGGCCTGCAACCCAGACATGTGCTCTGACCAGGAATCAAACCAGCGACCTTTTGATGCCCAAGGTGGTGCTCAATCCACTGAGCCACACCAGCCAGGGCTAAAACTAACTTTAAAAGGCTAGAAAATGCTAACATATGGCCATTTCTTTCTGATGGGATTACAGATGATGTACATGTTTTTCTATGTTTTTCAACATTTAGACACTAGATGTGAATGACTTTATAAACTGAGGAAGGGGGGCATGACAAGTCATATACGAGATAAAGAATTAAATGAAGATGTAAAAAGTCCACTATCATTTAAGGACATGTATGCTGGATATTCTCCCAAAGCAGGTACACTGGCCTCTCAAGCGGCCACAGACCTTGTCAGCCAGTTGGCCTGTATGTATGGTCATGTTCAGTATGGCTGCCTTACTACTACACAAAATGCCAGCACCTGAGACCTATTTTGGAGATGCCTAGAGGAAAAATGAAATTTGAAAATAAAGTTTTGTTTTGATTTTGCCCCCCCCGCCCCGCCCCCAACAAAGGCACCTCTGAGGCTAAGAGGGCAGGGTAGAGGGGCTGCTCTGCCTTACCAGCTTCTTCCTGGGTCCAGACTCCATGTAGTATGCATATGGGTACGTGTACTGCAAGGTGTATCGACACTGCAACAGGAGAGAAGGGAAGGTACCTGTGTCTATCATTCTAACCTACGTGCATCTCAGGCGACTTTTACAATTCTTACCCCACCATGCAAATTAGCCTGGCTCTACAGGTATGGGCCTGAAAGAAATGAGACCAAGCCAAATAAAGGATGAATTGGGGGACAAAATGGAAAAAAATGAAACAAAAGTGGCCACAGAACACCCACAGTTCCTTTTTCAAGCTGTGATTTATTTACCAGCAGCCGCCTCAATGGCTCTCTTCCCTCTCGAGTCGGACATCAGAGTCCACACATCTATCTCATTAACTGTCCAAAGACAAGCTCTTATTTTCCTTTGAGTGATGCATGGATGGGACAAAAGAAGAAAAGGGCTCTAGTTTCCCCCGCAGTTCCTTCCCTGCAGGCAGAGGCAGTGGACTACTCTTCTTGGAATTTCCCTGGACATCAGTAGAGGACTGGGTCCTTTGTGCACGCAGCACAGGGAATTGTCAACCCAAAAGCAGAAGCATGCAGGGCTGCACAGGGTGCTAATGCCCCTTGCCCCCTTCAGTGTCCCCCACCCTCAGAAGTCTGGGCCTGACAGGGCCAGGCAGTGGGCAGGGAATCGGAAGACTGAGGTGGTACAGACCTTGGCCAAGAGCTTGGCAGCATTCTGTAGGTACTGCCAGTCAATCCACGTCCCGAGATTATTCATGACCCTCTCCTGGATCTTCTCATGAATGCGCTGGTACGTCTGCGCCTCCAGCTGCAAGCTCTTGTTGTGGTTTTCCCACTACAGGGTACAGAGGAAGGAGAAAGTTGTAGGAGTCCTGGGAAGGCACGGAGGTCCACACTGGAGTTCAGAATGGACAACCTGGCTGGAAGGGCATGGCCACAGCCTTATGTAACTTATGGGGACTGAGTGTTGTTGGGAGTGCAGGAGGAGATTTCTGTAGTCCACACCACTCACTGTGTCTAGAGCAACTGCCTGCCAGATCACCCCACCTCTATGGGGCAGAAAGGCTCCAGCCCTGAGGACTAACAGGCTACGACTAGTCTGCTGAGCTCAGAAACCAAATGTGCTACGCTGTGCAGGCTTCTGAAGGGTCTTCCTGGGAGGAACTGCCTTGTAAATCTGACTATTAAGATGGCACTGCATGGAAGACTATCTGATGGTCACCCACTGTCCTTTAATCCAGCATTCACACAGTCAGCACCACATTCTTCCTTGTCAACCGTGGGTGCCCTGTGGAGTCCGAAAGCCGTATCTATGGAGGTATCATCCAGGGCTACAGCAGGTGAACCATGCCCTGACTTCTGTATGCACATGCAGGCTCTGGCTACCGGTCATGGAAATTCCACCCCAGTAGGTCAACTGAAGAAGCCCACCCTCAAGGAGCAGCTGCAGGAGAGGATGCCTACCCTCTCAAAGTAGAACAAATACTTCTTGAGGGCCTCTCTGGCTTGGGCCTGCTGGCTCTGGTTGACGATGTCGGGGTTCTCCTTGTACCGACTGCACTCATAGTACTCACTGCCGTGGGTCTTCCAATCTCCTAGACACATCCAGCAGAAGTCTGCACAGAACAGAAGGAGGGATTCACACACACAGGACAAGCCCATAGTCCTCCAAAGGCAAAAGCAGTAGGACACAGAGATCCTGCCAGGGAGAGTCCACCTGATCAGAACTTCCCAGGGGAGCCTCTTCCCAGGGGGAGTGTGCACCTCTCATCTAGTCATATCCCACTGTCCCTGGAGCTTGCCTGTGCCAATCTACACAAAAGCCTATGTGTATTCTCAGTTCCATGAGCATACGTGTTTTGTGTTTGTTTTGGTTTTTTTTGAAGATTTTATTTATTTTTAGAGAGGGAGAAAGAGAAAGAGAGAAACATCAATGTGTGGTTGATTCTCACATGCTCCCTACAGGGGACCTGGCCTGCAACCTAGGCATGTACCCTCACTGGGAATCGAACCAGCAGCCCTTTGTTTCGCGGTCTGGCACTTAGTCCATTGAACCACACCAGCCAGGACTGCTTTGTGCCTTTTTAATCCAGTGCAGGCAGATATTGACTGTACAAGACCACTAGTCTAGTAAAGTATAGTGTAGAGAATATAGTCAATAACACTGTAATAACTAGGTATGGAGCCAGATAATACTGGAAGTGTCAGGGGAAACACTGTATACAATTATCTAACCATTATGCGGTGCTCCTGAAACACAAAATAATACTGATTGTAAACTGTAACTGAAACACAGGATTTTTTTAAAAGCATTAAAAAAAGATCACTAGTCTGTTGTGTCAATGCCACTGTGAGAAGCAGAAATGTTGCAGAAACTTGTCCAACCGAGGCTCATTCACAACACACACTTGCCCGCCTGCCTACCTCCCTCTCCTACAATGTCTGTTCTAGGAATATTTTGTACATGAAACTAGGGATAAAGGCTTTATACCCTTCTACTTTTTAAAAAAGCACATTTCTATAAAACCTACAACTACTCAACAGTTCATATGCAGAATTATGACTCTGCTTCCACATTGGGGAAGCTAAGAAGGAAAAATAAAGATCCCTTATGGATGCTATACTTCCAAACAATTACTGGGATCCAACGAAGAGGGGCCAACCACAGTTCTGTTAGATGTCCAATACCAATCTGTATTTTTGTCTCTGCCAGAGACCTGACAGTACGAAACCCTGTTCCCCAGGATGCACTCCTAGAAGTTGACTAACTTCCCAAAAGTCACTCCTATAAAATTCAGGGACGCTGAAGTCAAAACCGGAGACCGAGTGGTCATTCACTTCCCTTCTCCTGACGGTCCTCATTGGACAGTGGCAATATTGCTCTCCTTAGTCAGCTAAGCTATGCTTGCTACTTTTTTAAACACTACTCTTGCTTAGGACTGCCTGTTTGGGTGGTAAAACTACATAGCCATCAAGGAACAACAGTTAACTCTAGGCAACAAGGGATAAGGAGACCATGACTGGGGAGAGACAAATGGGTACGAGGAATGTGGTGGATACTGGGGGTATTCACTCTGTCATCTCTCTTTAGACTGTATGTGTGTCCTAAGTCGCTGTTCCCCTCTAAGACCTTTCCGTGTCCACTATGATTACAGTGAGCTCCTGGGAAAACACATGAATAGTACCAGATAGGCCCTTAAAGAGACACTCTCAGGTTCTCCTGGTTGGCGTCTAAGCAGCCGTGTGGGAGATCTCTTGCACATATTTTCTACTTGAAGGAATTTTACTTCTCTACTTGATCTGGCAGACAGGAAAGCAAAACCAACAGGTTCTATGCAACTTACTCCTGACAGGTGAAGGATGCCTGAAAGGCCAAGTCAAAACTCCCTCTAGGAACTTCATAAAACCTCAGAGGAAAACTGTTATTTTACAATCTCCAGTAAAACCATGTAGAGTCTACTCTAAAATGTATCTGTAAGGTAGCAGAGATAAGCCACATGCTACTTACCTATTTCGGCAAAAAAAAAAAACCCAGAAAGGAACATGCTAAAATTTTCTTCTTGGATGACTAAGGGTCATGAGGGTCTAAGAGTCATCCCAAACTTCTTTTTTTTGGGTAAGATTTTATTTAGACAGAGGGGAAGGCAAAGAGAGAGAGAGGGACAGAAACATCAATGTGAAAGAGAAGTAGCAATTGGCTACCTCTTGTACATGCTCCAACCAGGGACTAAACCTGCTACCTGGGCATGTGCCTGGAAGCGGGAACTGAATTTCGTAATGACACCCATCCAACTGAGCCACTCCAGCCAGGGCACAAACTTGACTTCTGACTATGTGTGCCAGCAAGATAGGAGCAGGATTGCAAGAGGGACCAAAAAATAGTAAATAAATACTATGACTATGTCACTACAAAAGTACTCCCTAACAAACAACAGAGACCCAAGCACAAGGAACACAGACTGTGCACCACAGGGCCTTGAGCACCAAGCCTGGAACTCACCGTGTTTACACTTGGAGCATTGCTGTCAGAGGAGAACAGAAGAGAACATGTTAAAGGCATGCTGACCAAAGGCTCCGTGTCACATACACAAAGGGTACAGGCTTCTGCTCACCATGTGATTGCAGCCTCCATTCTTCTCAATGCAGATGTTGCACTTGGGACACTGAGGAGACAGAAGGGCGCCATTAGGCTCACGTACCATCAGGTCGGTTCTAACACAAATTACACAAAGCTCCTGGTACCCGTGCCCAGTACTCATCGTGCGAGCACTTCTGGGGAGGAGCATCTCACTTAAATGTGGCGGGTCGCTGAGGCTGGAACAGCAATCCAAGGAAATGAGGTCAGCATGTTTGGCTCTGAAACACTCCAAGCACCAGCCGAGCCGCACTAAGCCTTCCATCATCTGTCCCTGCCACCGGGCCGCTCAAGTTAAGTGCAAGCGGAGTCAGCAGAAAGCCTGCCTGCTTGGGAGGAATGCCAAAGCAGCACGAGAGTGGGACTAAGTCCTGATCAGCTTGCCTGCACTTCTGCTTCTAGAAGAGGGCAAGGAAACAACCTCTAAAGCTTGCTTACTCTCATCTGAGAGGCAAAAGCAACCCTAGGGAAGCACTGCAGAAACCAATCGAATGCTGTGCCACAAAGCAGACTGTATTTAATGAAGTCATGTTCACAGCTGTGCTTGTGAGCATATCAACTCAGTGCGTGACTGGCACAGGGTAGGGCCTTGGGTGCCAAGTCATCCAGGGCTCAAGGGGCTGTGGGTCATGCTTTCCCACAGAAAGTTTCAGAATAAGAATTGGGAGTGCCTGGGCTTGCTTTAGAGTCTATTTATTAGGGGTGGCTATCAACCACCTCCTCCCTGCCAGGGATAGTAAAGCCTGGAGGCATTCAATAAAAACCTTAGTTGTTTTTTTTCTAATTAGTTCCTTAACTTTTCCAGGCATTTCAGCATTTTACTAAAACAAATGCACCAATCAATCATACTATGATGAACTGCTGCTACTTCTGCCAAGTCTGGGCAAGGGGTCTGCAGACTCCAGCAAGGACCCCGGGACTCTGGGTGTTTTGCTCTCAGGTGGCAGATCTGGGCAAGGCCCCGGGAAGTACTAAGGAGGGCAGATCCATGACAGGTAAGACACAGTCCTTACATCTTTAGTGTGAGCACTAATGTAGTTGGCCGTTTCAGAGTCGTCCGCACACTTTGTGAGCCATTTCCGGATTGTGGCGCAGTCTGTGGGGGCGTGATACATCTGACGACACTTGAAACTCGAAATCAGAAAAGAAAAACACTCAAATAATCGTTAGGTCAGGTTTTTTATTTTCCTTTCATCCAAGCCAGGAGATCCTGAGTTAGAGCATTTCAGAGGGAAAGTCACCAATGAAGGCCTTTTAGACATTTACTTGGGATTACACTGAAATTTATGTACACTTCTCTTCAGTCTAAGCCCTTCTAAGATACACTTTCAATCAATCAATGAAGATTCTGTCGTAAATGTCTTATGTGGTGTCAACACTTCCTGGAAGGATGTCAGATTCAGAATTCAGCCTCTGCAGAGGCATGGTGAGGCTCTCTGAGAAGGATGCCTCAGCTCAGACCCAAGGCAGGGCCAAGAGCCGCTTCTGGGGGCTTTGGCTTATCTTTCAGCTAGATGTGCACACAGGATGCACAAATGCCAGAAATGCACCATGTATAGGGGCATGATATATCTAACAATGTAGGAAACTTATGCTCAGGAAAAACACACTCATCAAGGTCAACCTCCATGATTTTAATTTCCTTTTTGTTAAGGCCCATACAACTTGATGGCTAGTACAAGCACATGCCCCAGGGAAGGAAGTTGAGCATGTGGGGCACGAGGGATGGAGAGCAACTACATTAGTGGTGGCTCTTAACATCTGGTGAGCCACAGGCTCTCTCAACAACGTCTTCAAAGACCGGCACATGTGCACACGTGCCACATTTTCCATGCTGTTTCTCCAAAGCCCGACCATGAAGTTCCCCGGGAGGCATGATTAGGGGGACACATTTGGACTGGGTGAGAACTCTTGCCAATACCCTGCACCTCAATTGCCTCACCTAACAAGGATAACAACAGTATGCCAAACATACACAGCTGTGAAAATGAACGTACACTGATCAGGATAGTGCCTTTTCCCTGGTAAACCTTCAGTACACTTTAGCTATTCCCATCATTTATTGAATGAAGTAAACCCCAAGTAGGTACGTATAAACCACATTTGTGAATTATAGGGTGAATTATAAAGATTAAAATGTTTAAGATTATAAACAGTAATATGTAAATTACTTGTGCAGGTACATAGACACATGTAATCTCTTGGGTTATGAGTCTTAGTAGCATAAAACATAGCACATTCTTCAAAAATCTGTGCCACTTTCTTGTCTCCAGACTGAGCATTATCAAACATAACATGGAACATGAGATGCTGTGTACAAACCCTGCCCACCTGGAGCAGAGCTGCTCTCTTGGTTCAAAGACCCTGTCTCTCCCAGCCCCCCTCACAGGAGCATTGGCAGCGGTGCTTTGAAGGAGGAGAAGGCATGAGCCCAGGGCTGTTCAGCATCCACACTCACTCTTACCAAAAGACCTCGTTGCACCGATTGCACTGGACTCGGCGAGCTCTGGGCTCTTGTACCTGGATGACCATGGGGCAGTCTGCACCAGGGCACAGCTGAAGCTGATAATGACTCTGTGAACACAGCAAGGGGAAACAATGAGGTGATCCCCTACTGCTGCCTCCAAATTAGACTTCCCTGAGTACTCAAACACCTATTCTTCCAGCTGATGACTTACATCAAGGGGCTATAGAAATTCAAGATAAATGTCGTGAAGCTCAGACATTAGGCAGATATTGAAGACCCTGGAATAGTTAATTAAACTAGGTAGCAATTCACTAGAATGATCTAGGATTAGAGTACAAAATGGGATACAGAATTGTATCTGTGAGATGAAAATGCAAAGCAACTTCATCAGCTAAGAGGCCCAACAACCCTCAGCCATGTACCGAAGGCAGCAAACAGAAGACGGAACAAGGCTCTGTTTATGCTGCAGCAGGTGCGTGAGAAGACCGAGACCATCAAACAATCCAGCAAGCTCAGGCATAAAAAAAGAAGAGAACTATGTTGTACGAAACCAGCAAGCCAAACAGGTAGCCATATAGAGGAGAAGGACTCTAAAAGTGACCATGCTGGAATCCTGGACAAGATTTCAAACTGCACAAGAAGCAATACCCCTTTCTCTGGGCTGAACCACACAGTGAACTGAATGGAACAGCAACTACTGAGTTATTCCTGACTTGTGTTTAAACTTGGCCTATAAGCTTGTTTAAGCAACGCGTATACGGTGGATAACTGACCATTCTACAAGAGAAAACCAAGGCTTAGGGAGGTAAAATAATGGATCAAAGGTTATGCAGTGAGGAAGTAACAGACCTGGAATTCACACAATTGTCTGACTCAAGTCTGTGTTCTTCACTATCATTCTAATGGTTTAAAAAAAAATTTTTTTTTTTTACTTGCACAAAGGTTTCAAAATCTTTTTTTAATCCTCACTCGAGCACATGCTTATTGATTTGAGAGAGAAGGAAAGAGAGAGAAAGAGAGAGAGAGGAGAGGAACATCAATGTGAGAGAGAAACATCCATCGGTTGCTTCTCCCACACATCCCGACCAGGAACCAAACCACAACCCAGATATGTGCCCTGACAGGGAAACGAACAAGCAACCTTTCAGTTTACGGGATGCTGCTCCAACCAACTGAGCCACAACAGCCAGGGCTCAGATTTTTTTAAATTTGAAGAAACTCTTTCTTCAAATGCCAGCACCTAATGGCAGCCTTGTCTATAAAGCAACTATAGTGAGCATCTGATGGAAAGGAGGCCCAGGAAGATAGAGGCCACAAACACAGGAGCTGGTCGTACCTCCACATAGTCCCTGAAGAGGTAGCGCCTGTATTTGTCTCTTAGTTCTTCATTGGGCAATAATGGAAACACAAAGTCCTCTGGTGTTCGAAGTGGGCAGTCTTGAGCCATGCAAGAGACTCCTGTTGAACAAAGACAATGTGATGGACAACTGCATTTGCTCACTGAGTTCAACCAAAAATTCAGATTCTACATAGGAATCCCCTGAAGCAAGAGAATTTATTCAAAGAATGAAATTAATGTATTTGCACAGTGATGCAACTAAAATATTGTCTCAAATTACATATGCATTACAAATAGTACCTCTAAAAATATCTTTTAAAAAATCCGGTATGGTTCCTGACTAATGACTGAGTTTTGTGATGTTTAATATTATATGCAAGTGATTCTGACCAACACATGAGATTCTGCAGATGTAATTCATGTGATGCTAATTTCATTTCAGTATCATGTTATAGTATGACAAATACTCTCGTAACCAACCATCAAATTTGACTTATACTGTTACCTAAATAACAAATTCTCTGGTGTTTCTGAGTTATGGTTGCCACCTTGGGGAATCAAGATAGGCTAGGCAGCTTAAAGAGCAGTTCTTCTGAAAGTTCTCCCAAGAGGCAGCCTTACACTCACACCAACATTTACATATATGCCCAAACAACAGCCTTAATTGTCTCATTTTGTTCAGGTCTAGGGAAAACTTAGCTTCTGTTCAGACTGATGTTTGGAAAGCAGTGGTTCTGACAATCAGGCTGAAGAGAAGATATGCAGGTGACCTGTGTATCTGAAAGGGTCGAACCAGAGATAAATGCTCTGTGCCAGCCTCTTCTAAGTTCTATGGCAGACTCACCCACACCCACGCCGTCTTTGACAAGTACTGAGCAGTGCTGCTCCCAGCAGCTGCGGCAAAACTGGTGCTGACAGGCCAGAGAGAGTAGGTTTTCCTTCCGCACAAACTGCATACACACTGCGCAGTGGTGAGGGGGATGGGCTGTGGGGACCTGGGGAGAGGCAGAGCCACATGAGTTAAAGAGGAGGCTTCAGTTCCTGGGAGACCACAAGGGTGCCTTGTGTGGCAATCCTGACCCTGCCACAAGTGTTAGAACTTAACAGCAATGTGTAAACTCTGGGAGCACCAAGAATTCTGAGCAGAAAGCACTATCAGGAAGGCTTCCCGAAGCAGATGGCACATGAGCTGGGCATGGAGAATTACTAGAATTCAACGAAGCAGAGAGAACGTAGAGTAGTTTAATAATTTCAGGCTGAAAAGCTCAGGATTTCAGAATCGTCAAGGTCCTTAGAGGTCATTCAGTCCAACTCCTCTTAGGGGCTACTGGGTTTCTTCTGTTGACTGGCCCGGTGCAGCACGGCACAGAGTTGCCCCTCAACAGGTACTACAAACCCAGTCATAAAGGTTCTGAGGCTGCGTAAAGCTTCAGACAACCCACACTGCAGTTTTATTTATTAAAGACAGTAGATTTCCCATGTCAATATGCCCAAAATACAAAATATTACAGCCTCTGTCAAGTTACAACTCATCCGTAACACATGGAAGAGATGTCACATACAATTAATTTAGAGGGATGTAGAAGGCTCCTTCTAAGCAAGAGACTCTTCTAGGATGCGGGCAAATACCTCTAAAGCTTGAGCTCCACGATCCATGCTGTGCCATACAAACCGGCAGACAAAGACAATTGGGGAACCACAAACCATGGAGAAGTCCACTACCTGTCTACATTAGGTTCTTGTTAGTTCAACATTAGAAAAAGGACTGTATTCCCATGTTTACCCAGTATGGGACTAGAAATCTGCTAATAGGCTACAGAAGTTATGTGGTGATCTGAGCCTCAATTCTCCCTACTGAGGGCTCTTTCAACATAGCCCTCATTCATTTGACAAATATCTGCTGAACTTCTAGATATAGAGGAAATTGCTAGGCATTGTAGGGTATGGTTTCTATCCTTAAACCACTTACGGTCTGGTATAGGAGAACTAAAATGATGACTGAATCACAATACATATGTAAAAGTTTAAAGATATAACTAGAGGAATTTGGATGACAGTGATCACAGAAGATAGGTTTTGTGAGATACAGCTTGGATTTGGGTCTTTAAAAGTGAGTTCCGTACAATAAAAAAACTTTTAAAAAAAAGTGAGTTTCATTCCCACAAGCAAAGATTGGGACAGGCTGTAAACAGTCCAGGCCAGGGAAGGCCTAAGCAGAGTCAAAAAGACATGCAGTGAGCTTGGAATACCAAGGCACCCCGCAGGAATGGAATGCAAGCTGTGTGTAAGTGCAAAGAAGGTGAGGCTGAGGAGAGTCCCAGGACTGGCAATGACAGACTCCTCAGCTATGAGGCAGCTTTTCAAACTATAATGGAAATGAAAAATTTAAGCCTATACCGGAACAAATACCTCAGGCACGTTGTACTATAAACAAAGCAAGGCGGTTCTCAGTAACACTGTAAAGCCACAGTGAGAGCTAAGCCATGTGCATTGGGAGAAGCCCTACCAAGTAGGAGACACTCACATGCTTGGATGGATTCGGCTGAACACGAGCCTCAACGAGCAGCTGAGCAGAATTAGACTTGTATCTACAAAACAAAAAGCAGAAATAAAGAGAATCAGAAACTGAAGGCAAACAGTTTTGCCTCTGAATAAAGACAGACAAAACCAACAAGTGTGGCAGTCATTCTAAAATGCCTTTGTCTCTAATTCTACCTCACAGAACTAAGCTTCCTTTTGCCTTAGTGCAAATATTTTTTTCTTTCAATTTTTTAAGCTCTCAATTGGTATGAGAATTATAACCCTGCTTCAAAGGCACTGAACTGTAAGAAAAACACTCATAAAGGATCACTTCTGCTTTAAATTTTTTTCTCGAAGTAGAAGCAAGTATCTCTACGGCTTCAGAATAGAGAAAGAAGCTTAAGACAAAAAATGTAATGCATAAAGGAAAACTGAAGAATTAGGCCACATTTTAAGAACTTTGGTTCATCAGGATATACCATAAAGTGAAAAGTCAAGCCATAAACGAGGAGCTAATGCAATCCCTATACTGGCAATGGATTAATATCTAGAATAAACAAAACGAAAACTCCTAAAAGCCCATCTGAAAAAAACAAAAATAACAATAAAAATGGACAAAAGAGAGATTAGGCATTTCACAAAAGAGGAAACACAAATGGCCACTAAACATAGAAAACATGCTCAAACTCCCAAACAATCCGGGACATTGAAATCAGAAACAATTAGATGCCATTTACACCCACCAGATTGCAAAACTTAAGTGTGGCAGTATCAGGAATGCTCACACACCACTGGTGAGCATGTAATTTTGAACAATTACTTCAGAAAACATTTTGGCATTATCTAGCAAAGTTTTAGAAACACATAACCTATAGCCCATCAACTTACTTTGTACTCTTTTTTTCTTCAAGATTTTATTTATTTATTTTTAGAAAGAAGGGAAGAAAAATAGAGAAACACTGACGCTTGAGAGATACCTATTGGTTGTCTCTCGCATGCCCCCAACTAGGGACCTGGCACACAACCCAGGAATGTGCCTCAACAGAGAATCAAACAAGTGACCTTTCAGCTCGCAGGCCAGCGTTCAATCCACTGAGCCACACCAGCCATGGCACACTTATTATTCTTAGCCCTACAAAAATTATGTGACACTGGAAATCATGTACAAGAGTTTTCAAAGCTGCATAATCTGTGACAGAAAAAACAAGACACACACACACACACACACAAAAAAACCTTCATAAATGGTTTTTTGACAAGAGGATGAAGAGGATGTGTGCACACACAAATTTTTGAAAAACCACTATTTAGTAATAAAAATCTAATTCCTTCTGGAATGAGGTATGGCATAAATACATTTAAAAATATAACCAATAATCATGTGGCAATGAAAGTGTTATATGAAGCCCAGCAAAAACCAAGATAACCAGCATTACCAAGATAACAGGAATCTGAGCAGGGAAGAATTAAATGTTATACGTGTGGTCCTTACTCCACCTACTCAGAATGCCTCCTTTAATTATTTTTATTCCTACTTCTCATGCTACCATTCTTAATATCTTTAGCCATCCAAATGTTCTCCATTCCCAAATTACACTAACGAGTTTGGACAGTGAGAGACACCTCACTGCTGAAACCTATGTGGTCCCAGAGTTAGGACAGCAGTAATAGGGGTGCAGGGGGAAGTTCTTACAGAAGTCAATCCAGACCTAGTATACAGCTCTTGCGTAGGAGTGAGAGTGCAGTTAGTGAAGGAGGAACACATTTGCTCCTTTCTGGGTGGAACAAACACTCCAGCTGGCATGGCCATCCCAATGGGGTTTAGCCTGGAGGCGGAAAGGCATGACCTTCCTCTGCAGTTACAGTGGAATCACGCCATACAGAATAAGACCCACTGGAGTGTGAAAGTGCAGGATGGTGGCCAATGTTTCTCACCAGGGGGAATCTGGTTCTCTAGGGGCTATCTGGCAGTGCCTGGAAACATTTTTTATTTCAAGGACTTGGGCGTACCACTGCTACTGACTTACACTAGGTAGAGCCTAGGGACTCTGCCAAACCTCCTACAAGTCACAGAACACCTCCCCACAACAAAGAGTGATCTTGCCCAAAATGTCAACAATGCTGAGGATGAGACACCCTGAGCTAGACAGAAGCATGTGCCTCTGGCAAGAGGGGTGTCTAGGAAACACCTCCCCACGACCAGGGGGAGGAGAAACCCCTCTCTCTGACAACTTCCAGGGTATGCTGAGACTGCAAAGGATGTGCCTCAAGGGCTCTGGTTCTGGAGGTGGGTGGTCAACTGGCAATCCTTTTCTCAAGGGAGCAGTGGTATGCTGTGATGCATTCCTCACTCGATGTATCCAAAAGAATTAACTAGAGATGTTGGCAAGTGTTATCAAGAAGGGCACTGATTACAAAGTAACAGGGCATAAAAAATTTGAACTTCACTGTACAACAATAGGGGTCTGAAAGTATAGAACAACTATATAATGAAATACTGTGCCAGCAATAAAAGTGGGATAGAAAGAATATGCTGAAAATATGGGAAAACATTCACTACATACTGGGAGAAAAAAAGGATACACAATATGATCTAGTGTTTTAAAAATATGAACACTGTAAGGATATACTCCAAAATGTGAACAACAGTCATCACTGCGGGGGCGGCGGGGGGGAGGATCTTCCTCCCCCAAACACCTTACCTGTCCAATATCTCTGCAACTTGCCAGTGGAAATTAACTAATATAAGTTTAGCAACTGAATGAGACACCTAGAAAGAAGAAAGAAAAAAAAATCAAATTATAACTGTAGTTCCTTTCAGAGAGCTCCACCTTATGAGAAATGCATACATTCATGTATATAGCAGGCCCAGGCTTGATTTCAAATTCTTTGTCTTGGTGCTCTGCTTTGACTTTTAAGTTCAGACTCTTATTACCTTAGAGATTTCCTGGATCTCTTTAATTTTCCTATCTCTGTTTTCATCAATGACCATCCAAGAAATCAGTCTCGGCATCCAACGTAAGCAAAACAGCTATGAGCTCCCTAATGTAATATATTCCCGCAAGCTGCTGTAAGAGGCCGCAAGTGGGAAGTATACTTCTTGTTAGGCCCATTACTTGCAGAAAATCTTTAGGTTTGGAATTCTTCTATAAATCCAGCAAAACAAACACTCCTGTTTAAAATCTCGAGTGCCTGGGATCCAGTGAACCCTAATTACAAGGATATTTGAAAGTATGTGGGCAGCCTTTCTAGCTCCTACACTCTCTTTTAAAGCATAGTGGTTATGGCCAAAGAGCCTCAGTAAGTGCTTTGAAGTAGCTATTCTAGTTTAGTAAATTTTTCTAAGGAAATTTTTAGAGCCTTTGTGTACCACAGTGTTTTTACAGGAGTAAAAAATTAAGAATAACCTAAATGTCCAACAAAAAAGGAAATAGATAAATAATATATAACAGATTCATGCAATGGACTACTATATAGTCACTGAAAAGGATGTTGCAGAAGTGTGTGACGAGGGAAAGAGGTTCACATTTTAATGCTACATTAAAGAAGCCAGTAGTAAGATAGCATGTACATGTTATAGCCACCATATCTTGTTAATAGGAGAAGTAAGCTAGTTATAAAACAGACCACCCTGAGTGTCAGGACTGGCAATGGGGGCCACAGAAGATCAGGATGTATCTGGATGCCAAGATCAGGCTTCTCAGAAAGAGCACTATGTACCATGAGGGTGCTATAAGGAGAAACAAGAAGCACACTTCAGGCTAAGAAGCCAAGAGAACACACAGAACCTTGGTATTCTGTTCACTAGACTATATTTAAAAGAGGAACTCCAAGGATCTGTAAGGTAGTGCATGCTGCTTCACAGGTAAGAACTGCAGGGGGGGAAGACACACATGACCAACATGTGATCCCTGCTCCTAGAGCTCAAGTCACTCCTGAAAGGAGACAGGCGCACCTCTACTAAACAATGGCATGTTCCAGTGCACAGTGCCAAAGGCTGTGCAGTAAGTGACTGCCTGCGTGTCCCAAAGCCCAGGTGCATCTGGAAAAAAACCAAGGACTCAAGACAGCTTATTTCACTAACGACAGGAGACCTCACTTCCCTTCCATACCAGGCAAGAGGCACCTGACCCAGGTATGTTGCTGCAGTAGTTTATTGTTGAGGTCTACAGGGACTTTAGGCCTAAAACTCATGAGTTATAGTTAACATTTCTTTTAACTGTGGCCATAACAAAACTATTCCTCCACAACAGACCACTATCACAAAATGATGAGACAAAACATCTGTTTTAAACTATGACTGTTTGAACAGAGCTTTTAGCTACATTTTTTTAAAAAACCTGATAGTAATACTGTTTAGGATAAGCTCCTTGCTGGAACCTTTTCTGTTATCTCTTCTTACCCAATGGGGCTCTGTCGGCCCTGTACCCACTGCTTTCTGTTCTGACTTCTATATGTCTCACCATGCAGTGGCTACTTGGTCCTATCAAGGGTACTGAGCCATGCAGGAATCCCTAAGGGTTCCTGGCCATATTTGGCAGCCACCTCCCCTTATTACCACAGGTGACTTAGGTGAAGCCTTTAAGGTAAGAACAGGGGTCAGGCCGCCTCTCACAGGTCCACAGAATCCAGAATTGGACCGGTCACAGGGTGGCCACTCAATAGATGCTGATAATCAAATTACATCATGCCTTTAATCTGTGCATTTTCAAAATGTAATTTCCCAACCTTCCTGAAGAAACAGAATTTCAACACTATACCTAGTCTGAGCACCTAATCAACTGCACTAACAGTAGCAACAAAGCCTCAGAATTTGCACATCTCGTACAACTCACCTATGGAAAACAACATGGCCCTCTGTTGAAACTGAAAATGTTAGCAATGACTGTAACTCCATTAATGATCAACTCAGAATATCCCAGTGGAGTTGAGTTTTGGTGAAACAGATAATGTGAAGAAAAGATGCACCTAGCACTTTATAAAACTGACAATAGAGTGATGTGAATCCATTCTTTTAGTGCAAACAGCCAAAGAACATACCAATATAAACTAAACAGTTAAGGGCACGGCAGCCACATGCACTTCACACCAGCCTTCTGCAGGGGGCACTACTGTGGTTCATACATCGGTGGCGGGGGGGGGGGGGGGCTGCGAGGGCAGTGTGTGAGAATGGGCCATTATAACATCCACTGTATATCGTAGAAACCTAAAGGAATTCTGAAACCATTAATTTAAGCAAAATGCAGTGTGACTGAACCTTGCCCAGTAAACAAAAACACTAGAGGATCTATAAGGAAGTCAGGTTCAAAAGGTTAAGGCAAAAGCAGCCCAGGGGTAGAAGAAGGGTACCTAGAATAATTTATGCTAAAAGTTGTCTCACTAGGGATGCCACCCCCCAACCCTGACTTGGGTCATAACAGAGAACCCACTGCACACACCCCCCCCCCACATACACACCCAACAATATAAACTCCCTTTTGACAAATTCAATAAACATTTCTCATGCATTATCTTTTTGGTAGAATCTGACACTTAACATCCCCTCCGCCTTAACAGCCCTCTTGGTCTCTGTGATGAGTCTCTTGCAGCACCTGTTCAGGTACAGGCATACCTCATTTTACTGCGCTTTGCAGATATTATCCCCCACCCCGTCGACTGAAGTTTGTGGCAACCCTGCATCAAGCAAACTATTGGTGCCATTTTTCAGATGGTGGTTAGGATTTTTTAGAAATAAAAATTTACACTTTTTAAAAAATATAATGCACACTGGCTGGTGTGGCTCAGTGGATTGAGTGCCGGTCTATGAACCAAAGGGGGTCACCAGTTCAATTCCCAGTCAGGGCACATGCCTGGGTTTTGGGCCAGGTCCCCGGGGGGGGGGCACGCTGAGAGGCAAACATACACTGATGTTTCTCTTCCTCTCTCGAAAAAGAAATAAAATCCTCAAAAAAAAAAAAAAGGCATAATGCCAATGCACACAACAGACTACAGTTTTATGTAGCAACTTTTATATGCACAGGGAAATAAAAAGATGCGTGAGGCTCACTGTATTGTAATATTCACTTTACTGTGTAATCTGGAACCACACCTGCAATGTTTCCAAGATATGCTTACACTCAAAATGGTATGCCCATCCTGGCACTGGGAGAACCACACACCCACAACCTTTCAAGCTGGAATCCTTGGCCTTTTTCTCTGCGTCTCACTCTTCCTTACCACTTCACCCTCTCCCATCATCACCGCTCTACACCGCCCCATCTCACACCTGCCTTTCCTAAGCACGCCCATCAGAAAAGCCTCACTTACCACCCGGACAATAGAAAAGCACCTTGTATTTACATGCCTGTTTATTGTCTGAACCCCTTCATGCCAAAATTCTCAAACTGAGCTTCGTGAAGCCCTGATGTAATGGTACAATAATAGACAACTCTTACAGAGTTCTTACATCTCACCAGGATCAGTTCCCACCCTGTTTAAAATCGATCACTGCTCTCTAGTACTAATGAGACACATCTTAGGCCCTTAGTTGAAGAGTCAACAGGACACACCATTGAATTCCCTTTCCCAGAGTCTGACAATACACCTAGGGATTCCTGCACCCCTGTACACTTCCTAAACTGTTCTCTGCCAAGAATGCCCATCTTTGTAGTGAACATTTGGAAATTGAAGAACATACTTCTATAAAACCTGCATATCAAGGAAGAAATCACAAGAAAGATTAGAAAATATTTTGAACTGAATGATAATAATGTCGCATAATAAAATTTGTGAGATGCAGCTAAATTTACTACCATAAATGTTTATACTAGAAAAGGTCCAAAAATCAATTACATAAAGATTGACCTTAAGCTAGAAAAAGATGACTAAACTCAAAGCAAGCGAAAAGAATAAAGATAAAAACATAAATAAAATCCAACAGTGAAAATTAACAGTTTGAAAATTGATTCTTTCAAAAACTCAATAAAGTCGATACAAACTTTAGCTAGAGCTTAAGGAAAAAGAGAATTCAAGTTACCAAAACAGGTAAAGAGAGACTACCCCTACAAATGTTATAATTGAAAGGAAAACAGCCTTTCCTTGGCTGCTGTGGCTCAATGGACTGCCAGCCTGTGAACCAGAAGGCTACCAGTTCGATTCCCAGTAAGGGCACAGGCCTAGGTTGTGGGCCAGGTCCCCAGGTGGGGGCATGTAAGAGGCAACCAATCTCTGAATCTCTTGCACATTGATGTTTCTTTCCCTCTTATTCTTCCTCCCATCTTCTCTCTCTAAAAAGTAAAAAGACAAAATCTTTTAAGAAATAAAAAAGGAAAATATTATGAATAATCTAATAAATTTGATATCTTAGATGACACTGACAAGTTCCCTGAAAAAAATACTTAACAAAACTGACACAAAATTAAAAAGAAAAACTGAACAGCTCTGTATCTATTAAAAACATTGAATTTGTGATAAAAATAATTTCTCACCAAATTCCAGGCCCTGACTGCGAATCTTATTTGTGTAAGATCAATAATAATCTTACATAAACACTTGGAAACTACAGTAGGAAGGAGTACTATTTACAAAGTCATTTTATGATGTTAACATAACCCTGATACAAAAATACAACAAGAAAAGCAAAAAATAAAACAAAAATTAAATCAGTATTTCCTATGAACACAGGCACAAAAATCACTCCGAATATTTCAGCAAATTAAATCCAGCAATACAGAAAAAGTACAGTGTATCATAATCAAGTAGTTCTACCCCAGGAATGGAAGGCTAATTTACCACTTGAAAACTCCTAATGTAACTCACCAAATTAACAAAATAAAGGGGAGAAAAACAAATAATCATTTCAGTAGATGCAGAAAACCCACAGACAAAATTCAATATTCAAATTCTCACCAAATTAGAGAGAAAAGTAAACTGCCTGAATCTATTGTAGGTCACCTATGAAAGCTATATACACTCAATGATGAAAGAGTGAATGCTAAGATCAGAAAAATGGCATGGATAACTACTCACCATCTCATTAACAGTATACTGTAGGCCATAGCCAGGGCAATAAAGCAAGGAAAAAGAAAAACATAAAATAAAAGATAGAATAAGAGACTGGAATGAAGAGGCAAAGCTGTCTCTATTCCCTAAAATGACTGTTCATGCAGAAAATCCTTATTTTTTTTTTCTCTTTTTAAAAGACTTTATTTTTAGAGAAGGGAAGGGAGGCAGAAGAGAGGGAAACATCAATGTGTGGTTTCCTCTTGCTGGTCCCCTGCTCCCCCCTTCCCTGACCCTTTTTGGGAACCTGGCCCACAACCCAGGCATGTGCCCTGACTGGGAATCAAACTGGCAACCCTTTGGTTTGCAGGGTGGCACTCAATGCACTGAGCCACACCAGCCAGGGCTCATGCAGAAAACCCTTTAAAAAAAAAAAATCTATAAAACGACTTCTAGAACTAATAAATAAATTTAGTAAGGTAACAAAATATAAGGTCAACAGACAAAAATCAAATGTATTTCTTCACAGCAGCAAATGAAAACTAAAACTTTAAACAAGTAAAATGCATTTTAATACATTTAATTTTACCCAGAATATCTGAAATATTATTTCAACATGTAATCCACAAAAAATGAATTATATTACATTATTTTTTAACCTAAGTCTTCAAAGTCCAATACATACCAATTTTAAAAGGTCACATTTCAAATGCCCCATGCCTACATGTGGTCACATCTACCATACTGGATAACACTAACAGACTGAACATGGCAATTAAACTTAGTTGGGTATTTTTGGTACAAATTAATAGTTGATCCCAAAATCTGTGGTACTGTAAAGAACCCAGAATATCCAAAGCAATCTTAAAGAAGAATAAGGTTGGAGGACTTAACACCATCTTGACTTCAAGACTTGCTATAAAGATACAGTAATCAAGACAGTGGGGCTTATAAACAGACATATAGATCAATAAAAGGGAAGAGAGTCCAGAAGTAAACTCATACATTTATGGTTAATTTTCAACAAAGGTGCCAAAGTAATTCAATGGAGAAAAGGACAGCCTTTTCAAAAAATGGTTCTGGAATGACCGAACAGCATTACACAAAACAAACAAAACATAGAACATAGATGCTTACTTCGTAACACACGCAAAAAAAATTAACTCAAAATAATCCACATATTTAAATGTAAAACTGAAAAATATAAAACTTCTATAAGAAAATCTTTGCAACCTTGGTTTAGGCAAAAATTACTTAAGATACAATAATGAGAACACAATCCTTAAAAGAAAAAAATCGATAAACTGGACTTCATCAAAATAACTTTTACTCTTCAAAGACATTAAGAAATGGAAGAGAAAAGCCACAGACTGGGAGAAAATAACTGCAAATTATTTATCTGATAAAGGACTTAATTCAAACTATAAAAAGAATTCATGCAACTTAGTAAGACAAACCCAATTTTTTTTAAATAGGCAGAAGATTTGGATAGGTCAAATACCAAATAGAAATATGAATAACAAATACTCAAAAGAAAAGATCCTCAACATCATTATTCATTAGGGAATAGCAAATTAAAACCACAAGATACCAATTCATATTCACTAGAATGATTATAGCTCAGAGGACTGACAATGTCAAGTGACAGGAAGGATGTGAAGAACCCTTCTTTAATGCTGGCGGGGATGTAAAATAGCAGAGTGACCCTGAGGAACAATCTGGCACGTTCTTAAAATGTTAAACATATACTTACCATCTGACCTAGCAATCCCATCCCTACATATCTATACAAGAGAAATGAAAATATATGTCCATATAAAGCCCTGGGCGTGAATGGTCATAGCAGCATATTTCATAATAGCCCAAAACTGGAAACAATCCAAATATCTAATAATGAATAATGGATAAACAAAATGTGGTATATCCATATAATGGAAAATCATTATTCAACAACAAAAAGGAAAGCATTACTGACCTGACACAATATGGATGAATTTCAAAAACATCATACTAACTGAAAGCCAGACACAAAAGACTACATATTGTATGATTTCATTTATATGAAATTTTTAGAAGAGGCAAAAACTAGAGAGACTGAAAAATGGTCTAGTTCCCTGGTGCTGGGAGTAGGGACTGACTGCAAATGGACACAAGGAAACTTTTTTACATGAAGAAAATATTCTACAACTCAAGTTGTGGTGATAGCAGCACACCTGCATGTTTAGAGTTCACTAAAACTCATCTACCAGTACATTCTAAAATGGGTGAATTTAATAAAATGTAAACAATTCTTCAATAAAGTTATATAAAAATAAAATTGATGGATGGATAGTATATGATAAAGCAAATGTAGTAAAACTTAGCAATTATATAATCTAGATGACAGGAATATAGATGCCCACTGTACAATTCTTTAAACTTCTTCGTATGCTTTAAACTTTTCATAATCAAAGTCAGGGGAAAAGTTTACCAAATTCAATTCAATGGCAATCACTTGCATAAACAAATATCACAGTAAAGAAAGGGTTGACCCTACTGTGACCTACTTCTCAAAATGAAAAACTCTACTTCAAGAGTTTTAACATAGTTTTGACTAAAGGTCAACTGATTATACTGAATGAATTTTAAAATAAATAGATAAAACTTCCACGTAAGTCTGCAATGCTGATCACTTCACAACACCTTCTGACTCCCTCTCAACCTCCCAGACTAACCTTCTTAGTGTTCCATTGGATGCTCTGCTCTCAGCACGTCAGCTCCTTAAATGTTAGTCTGCAACGTAGAGCTCTCAAGCCTGCCTCTAACTCCCTGGCCTGTCTCTGAGCAATCACATTCCTCTGAAGCCTTGGTCAGTGTAAGTATGAGCCCCAAGGAATTCCTATCTCACTTTTGCTGAGAGCTGGAAAAGGTGGGAAAGGAAGGATGAAATGTGGTATAAAGTTCATCAAAGACTGAAAGGGGCCCTCAGGTCTCTGACAGGTCCAGAGGTGGCTTTCACAGGGTCAAAGACGGGGTGAGAGCAGAAGCCAAATGCAGCCCATCTACCGTGCCCATTTTCTCTCTCTTGTGCCCTCAAACCTGACCCGTAATGGGCCGGAAGCTCGGGGGGGAGCCTCCCCTCCAGCTTAAAAGGACCGTGGAGTTACCTGTTGTCATTTACCCTAGACACTGCTCTGCATTACCAATCTAATCTGACTCTGTTTTGCCATTGCATTTACAATTTCAATACCCTCGTATGGTTCCAGATCTTTATTTCAGAAAGCAGCACTTAGCTACATGCATGTCAAAAAGAACTTTGCTGCTGGTCAGTAATATTTCCCAAAGGTTGCAGGCAAACATTTTATGTTATCCTCTATATTCTGTGCTTAGGACGGACACAACAGATATTTCCCTGATAAAGGCTCCCAAACATGTTCAGTAGTTATCACCTGTACATAGATACCTAAAGGAGCAGACTGATGCTGCAGAGTCAGGTTCTCCTGTTTGTTTCTTTTCTTTTTTTAAATAAAGAACATAGTGGCCCTGGCCAGGTAGAGCATTTTCCTGATACACCAAAGATGTGGGTTTGATCTCCAGTAAGGGTACATACAAGAATCAACAATGAATGCATTAAGTGAGTGGAACAACAAATCAATATTTCTTTCTCTCCCCTTTCCCCTCTTTAAAATCAATCAATCAATCAATCAAATAAATAAATAATGCAGTGGTCCTGGCCAGGTAGCTCAGTTGGTTAGTGTCATCCCAATATGCCAAGGTTGCAGGTTCAATCCCCAGTCAGGGCACATATAAGAATCAACCAATGAATGCGTAAATAAGTGTAACAATAAATCAATGTTTCTCTCTCTAAAATCAATTTTTAAAACCTTAAATAAAAAATACAGTAAATGTGCCACACAATTCTATCCCTGTTTTCTAAGCAGGGCTGGGGGAGGAGGGAGAGGTAAGAGTAGGGGTCCAGGGGAAATCCAGGATATGGGCCAAAGATACTGTTTATGAATGCTTTAGCTGATGTTACCGGCAAGGAGTTCCTGACAACATGGTTAAAAGCGCAAAAGTCCACAGCATTTCATTAGCCATTCTGGAGCAATTTTTTTCCTATCATCTAAGTGCTTCAGAGACAGAGAAATGAAATAGTATAAACATTAAACTGCTGGCTTGGAATGGAGACCACCTTGGTAAGATAAAACTTCTGAATCTGTGTGGCCTCTGAGACACTCATCAGCAGGAGACAGCTGAAGGATTTCAGAAGCTTGTATAAGGCAACTCCAGAAAGCAACTTGGTTTTCAGCACAATTTGGTTATCAGCTCATATTTTAGCAACTCTGTGACTTGCTGTCCCAACCTGTTTCAACTTTATTGTATGTCTTTTCTCCATTAGGTTCATAAGCAGAAAGCACTCTGTTAAGTTTTTCAAATCATAGGCCCCCAAGTCCATCTGAGGTTTGTTAGTCACAAGTTTCTTCTCTGGTTTCCACCAAGCCCTCCCCTGCCACCCCCCTAACAAAAGTCAAGTTTCTATCAGAATTTTATATTAATCATTGAAACAAACATTTCTTGATCCCCTGACCACAAAGAACTTGAAATACCAGAGAAAGATAAATCCTGCTACTGAAGGAAACAGTACACACAACATTCTGTACCCTGTCTCTACATAGCCAACATCCATCTTTGAGGAAAAATGTTTTAAGAATTTCAGGAAATTTAACAGTTGCTACTTGACATCCCAGAGCACTTGGATAGTATATGTTTATTATTCAAAATAATGCACAGAACTGGCTAAATATATATAAGAATCAAGGCACACACTGAATAGCCTCTGCTTCTGATAATAGTTCCCCAAGGAAACCCAGGAGCATGATCAGTTGCTTCTTCCTCTTTTTAGTCTCCTATAGTTGGTTCACTCTGTCCAGCCCTCAGGAACAAGTTAACAACACAGCTTGCAAACAGATTTCTCCCCCAGGAAAAAGAAATCCAGCAGCCCACCAAAACTGTCACCAGCCCTTCCCACACTTACCAGTGCCATAGGGAGGATGCAGCTGATGGCAGTGAGCATCAACGGCCTGAAAAAATACAGGTGGTAGTTTCAATTTTTATTTAGAATTCTTACTTGCCAACTGCCTGAAATCTTTTAAGGCTACACGAATGCGTCTCCATGCCTCAGCCTGTGTTAAGCCACTTTGTGGTCCAATGGCATTTGTTAACACTAGTAGTCATTCACTTCACAGCAGAGATGAAGGAAAGGAGTGAATTACTATGGGCCAGCTTCTGGGCCTGGGGTAGAAAGGAAGGTGATATAGAAAAACTAGCCTATCAAAATCAAGATGGATGGATTCAGGTCTTATGGGATTGAGGGTGAGGCAAGAAGATACTAAAGGGTAAAAGGAAGAAACAAGGTTAAAGTAAAGACAAAGGAGTAAGTGAACACCAGCCTAGAATGGGGCAAAATCAGCAGCAATGGTGTTGGTAAGTGGGCCCCAGAGGGCCCTGACCTTAGGCAAGGTTTATCCCTAAAGTCTAAACTAAGTGGTAGGCCTCCACCTCTCCCACACTTACACACTCAGCCTCTGAAAGGTAAGCTCTCTGGCACCTGATCATAATTTTGCTTCCTTTCACTTTTTATTTAAAGGTCTCCATGGAGGAAGGCCTGACATGTAATCAAGGCACCCACATGTTACACATGCTTTAAAAAAATATGATTAACAAATACAAATTTGAAATTTTCTCTCCATTTTAACCTTAATTCAGTCCTAGTATGATCTCTGATCAGTAAAATCATACCAAAAAAACCCTAGACCTAGTTTTTTATGCAAAACACAACAAAGCAAAAATATAAAAGTCAGCATTTTTTGACCAAGAGGGTACTTTTTAAAAAAAATTCCAAGCATCTACAACAGTGAAGAGTGTAATGAAACCCATGTACCCATTACCCATCTCCAACATCAACTCACGGCCAGGCCCACTGTGTCTGTACCTCCCCTATCCCCTACCCTCTAAATTATTGTGAAGTAAATCCCAGCCAGCGTATCTTTCAGGGTGCATTTCAATGAAAATCCTCTGGGAAGTACTTAGTACAAAATGCTTTTTACAGCCCCTTCTAGGAATGGGGATGCCATATAGGCAAGATGACCATCATTTCTGCAAACCAAGGAGTTACTATCTAATGAACTGCACATAGTAGGACTAAAAGCCAAGTCTCCTACCATGCTCCTGCAGCCACAAGCCCATCTTGTTCAAAAATGATTTCAAAGAGTGCTCTGTCTATTCTAGCTACTGCTACTATGAAGAGAGGTAAAGGAGAGAGAATACCAAATACTATCTAGGCAGTTCCATCCTAGTCCCTCCTCCAGAGACCAGGCCATCTTACTGACAGAGCCACAGACTACAACAGTATGTTTCAAAGACACAGTGACCGACTGCTATCCGTAGCGATGCTCAAAACATGTAACGTTATTTTTATAACCTTTCTGTTCATGTAAAACTCCATCAGAATGGAAGCTCCTTGAGGATGTAGATTTTTAAAAATAATTTCCTCCTGTGCCATACCCAACCACCTGGGACAATGCCCGTGCTGCCGTCTCTTGTAGTCTAGTCTGAAGTCACCACACACCCATCCCCTCCTCCTAGCCTTGGCAGACACCAAGGTCTTCCAAGCTCACAGAGGATGCAGGAAGAAGCCAGATACAGCTGTTACGAAGAAGGTTTAAAAAAAAAAAAAAAAAAAAAAAGGTTGAGGGCCAAGAGGTCTTGTGTGGGTTGCAAGAAGGACAGAGATGCTGACAGGTCTGAGGAGGCAAAAATCAAACTTGAGTTGGGGAGGGGAGCAATAGGAAGGAGTTCAGGCTGGAGAAGCCACTTTAAAGTTTTTCAGCACAGCAAGATAATCAAAATGGTGGTTTTACTCCATACATAAGAAAAATATGAAATAGAAGTTGAAAAAGTTTTACTTATTTATACCTCCTCTTTCACCATTCTAAAAAAATGAGGGGGCAGAAACTAAAGGCAAAGAGATGTTTAAGTTACTTTATGACAGAGATTAAACTATTTCCCCCCATCATTTTTACCATCTATCTAAAAGTTAAAACAACAGAAGACACTCAGAAAACACTTGTTTATTGGGAATCAACAAATTCCAATTATCAATGAACAAAAAAAATCAAATGGCTCACAAAAAGCACTTTGATGAAAAAGAACAACACTGCCACACCAGTCTTTCCCTCAACCCCCATCCTCCCAAGCTTCCTATCCAGAAGAAATCTCTACCACTCATTTTTCTAGGGTCCTCTGGTTGTTACCAACGTCACTGAGCACACCCATAATTCTCTATCAGACATAGTTTACTTGTACCACTCCCTACCTCTCCCTTCCAAGCCTGTTCAATCTTTACATCACTATTTTCAGTTCCTCTATCGATTACCTTTGTAACTTTAAGGCCTCGTTTACAAGACCAGAATTGCAATTTTCTTTCTTAAGCTTCCAGCATTACTACCCTTGGGCCACTCAAAAGAGAATGTCCATAGATTATCTTAGTTGCCGCCAATTATTCATACTTGTGCCATATATGTGTTTGCTTTATATTTGGCTCATGATTTTTTTGTGTAGCTTTTTTGCTTTGTGTAGGAATTCTAATTCCCTTGTCCTTTGTAAAGAGTCCTATGGTTTCTTCAGCGTATCCCAACCATCTTCCACTTCTTCATTCTGCCTGTTGCTTGGAATCTACCCCATTCCTATTCCTGAAAGTTTTTCTTGGATCCCACCAAAATTCTGTTCAAATGCGGGCTGCTTTGCATACCTACTGTACAGGTGACATCATGAGACTTTTCAGTGGACTACCAGATTAGTTAACTGTATCTGGAATTATTTATCTTCCTTTTTTAAAATTTTCATCTGCAAGTAAATATACCAGAAAAGTTACAAGGGAAGTAAATATAGGAAGTCCTTGATGTCTGGAAATGAGTTTATTTTGGAATGATAGAATTCTAGGTTCAAAACCATTTTCCCTCAGGACTTTGAAGGCTGTTGCCAATGAGACATCTGGTTCTCATTTCTTTTAGAAGACTGGCATATCTTTATGGAAACTTTTAGGTTTTCTGTCTATCTTTGTTTTTCTGAAATGCCACAGTGACAATTCTAGCAGTGGGTCTTCCTTTATTCTTCTGGGCAATGAGTCCTCTTTCAATATTAAGACTACTCCTCTCTCTAGCTCTTGGAAACTTTCTTCTTACAGTTTTTAGTATTTTCCTTCTTGCAATATTTTGTTCTCACTTCCCCAAAATTCTAGTAGATGTTGCATCTCTAGATTGATCCTCTATGTTTCTTTTTTTCACTTTTTTTTTTGCCTGTATTGAGAAATTTTCTTGATTTTATCTTATCTACAAAATCTTTTTTAACTTGGCAAATATATAATTAATCTTCACAGGCTCTTTTTGACTGTTTTTTCCTGATGGCCTCTGTTTTATAAATGCCACATCTTCTTGAATATCTTGGAGAACACTAAATAGTGTGCTTTTAAAAGTGAGCAAATTTATCTAATGGTCTGTTTCCCCTAAGATCAATTTTTCTGTTTCTCTTTCATTTGGCATGTTTTCTTCAATATCTGGTGATTCTTGCTTAGCCATTCACATTAGAAAACTAAGGGTTACCAAAAAAAGAATGAAATACTGATACATGCTACAACTTGGATAAACCTCAAAAACATTATGTTAAGTGAAAGCAACCAGATACAAAAGGTCATACGTTGCATGGTTTATATGACATATATAAAATAAGTAAATCCATAGAAACAGAAAGCAGATTTGTGGTTGCCAGTGCCTGGGAAAAGTGGAGAGTAAATGCTTAATGGGCACCAGCTTTCCTTTTTGGGTATTAGAACTAGATGAAGATGACAGGTGTACAACACTATAAATGTACTAAATGTGACTGAATTGTATACTTTAAAATGGTTAATTTTAGGCAAATAATACAGTTTTAAAAGGTGGGGACGGTTATGTGTATGTCAGGAAAACCAACCCTAACTGTGTACATGAACAGAGCCTGTCAACTGACAGGTTTTTCTTTAGGGTGATCCAGCAGACTCAAGGGCCTCCAAAATCACCAATGAGGTCAGCCAATCTTACATGCTCTAAGAACCCTTTTTCTCCCAAGGTTATTCTACTTCGTGAAAATGGGGAGACTATTTTGCCCAGACAAGGTGGGGGCTGGGCTGACTGTTCTACATACACACATTTAATTAATCCCCTCCGTTTGCAGCACCCCTATACCTTTTAGCTTTTGTCAGTCATACCAGAGTCCACAGCCTCTTCAAAGATCTGCTGGACAAACTGGTTTCAATGTACAATGATGTCCCCACAACCTGTTCTCTTTGTTATTATGGGTTTATAACACGTATATGCCTTTACTTTTATTTTCATAATATTTAAAAATGGAGGAGCACCTCGTATTTACCTCACGGTCTTTAATAATTTCTCTCTCCCTGCCTTCCCCAACTCTCCAGGCAAGCATTGCTTTACTTTCCTTTACAACAGATTAGTTGGCATTTTCTAGATGTTTATATAATTGAAATCATAAAGTGTTTACTCTTTGCTCCCCCTGAGTTCCCTCATGCATCATAGTTATTTTGAGATTTACCTATGATGCTTATATGAGCAGTTCATTCTTTTAATACTGCTGAGAAGTATGTTGTTCTACAGGCATGCCACTATTTGTTCATTCATCTGTCTGTGAATATTTGGGTTGTTTCCAGTTTTTGGCTCGTACATTAATAAAACTGCTGCAGACATCTGAATACCAGACAAATAAAAACAAATGGAGGGAGCCCTATGGGTGTAGCTCTGATCGTTGGGCACTGCCCGCAAACCGAGACATCTCAGGTTTGATTCCTGGTCAGCGCATATGCTTGACTTGCAGGTTGGGTTCCCAGTTGGGGTAGGTAAGAGAGGCAATGGATCGATGTTTCTCTCCCTCTTTCTCCCTCCCTTCCCCTCTCTCTAAAAATAAATAAAACCTTAAAACAACAACAAATGAATGGAAGACAAAGGTATATGAGGGTGGTCAACCATTTTGAAGCAGAAACCAGTATCAATAAGCAGACAAAAAAAAAAAAAAAAAAATTGGACTGTGCTCCACTACAGTGTCATTAAATTCACAACTTTTAAAACATTCACATTGTATTTATGATTGCAGATACTACTAGTCATTCTTACAACTACTCATTATCAACATGAACATAAGAACTCACTTTTACCTTGATAATCATTGAACTATGGAAGTATATTTGGACATCAAAAGTACTACAGGAAACCTATCCAACTTGATAGTAGTGGGGTAGTAGATATCTATTCCCACTCTGGTTACAAAACCAGGACACTATGAATGTGGGACACATCCATCCTTTCAACAGCCAAAGAAAGGACGCACTCTTCCCTCCACACTTTGATAACCTGAATCATTACACGTTATTTTTTGTACTTACACATGAATAATGTAAAATATCTCATCTCTTAGGAGTCTGTTTCATTACATCTGCATGCAGTTCAGGCTTCTATATCAGAACTGCCCAAACTAATTTTGACATGCACCCCAAGATGGGAACCATACATCCATTAAGTATATCCTATCTCTACTTAGAAATCCGCTGGCTTCATGGAAGCCCTTTGACAAGCATGTCCTCTATTTGCAAATGAGAACATACAGAAATAGAGCTCTTGGTTAATTCTCAACTTTTGGATTTATTGACTGGGCTTACACAATCAGATTAACAATAAGCAACACTTACTGAGAACAAAACATAACCAGGCATTTTGGTAGGTGCTATTATGCAAAGAAAAAAAATGTAGGCCTCTATCTCAAAGAGTTCAAGCCCTGGTTTATAAAGCACTAATGTACAACCAGTCCAAATACATACCAAGAAACATGCACACGGTGGTACAGAGACAAGAGTGCCCAACTGTACCATGGGAATCAAGGAGGGCTTCATGGGAGAAGAGTTAAGGGCAACTCTTCAGTTTCCAGCTTCGTGAATCGTGGTATCAACAATTAAGATAGAGAATCCAAGAAGCAAAGTCTAATGGCATTGGAGTTATTTCTTGCAAAAGGAGGCAAGGCTAAATACAGATGTTGGAAAATAAATTGTGAGAGCACTGAAGAGATGGGTAAAAGCCTACAATAACGGATGAGAGTGGGTAGAGCAAATACTGGCCAGAAAAGAAATTGCTAGTCAAAGAGTAATTTTCCCAGATACAGGGACCACTCTTTGTTCAATTTTAAGAACAGTTTTGTTTTCCTGTTAAAATCTTCAAACAAACCTCTCATTCATCCTGCCTGTTTTTTTCCCTCTATTTATGGTTGATAACTTGTAGTTACCGCAGTAAAACCAGTTCATGTTTATAAAGGTTTGTGACAGAGAGTTCCAAGAAAAGCTTAAAAATGCTTACAATTAATGTCAGTTTAAGATCAAGCCACAGGGTGGACACATTTCAGAAGAAGCAACATAAGAAGCTTTTGCCTTTCTCAAATCTTTCCTACAACTCTTCCCTCTTTTGGGCAGATAATTAATCCTTTAAAATTTTCCTAGAGTAGTAGAGGTAAGGACAAAGTAAAATATAAATGAGAGGGGAGAGAGGGCATGCATGCGCCAGGGAGACAGAGCTAGAGACAGAGGAAAAAGTTAAAGTGGCGGGGTGGGGTGGGGTTTACCTCAGTAACAAGGACCCCGAAATCAACTAAACATTTAATCAAGTAGTGCTGTCAATGCAAGGAACGAAACCAAACACCACAGCGAACCAGAAAGTAGGCACAACTGACAGACTATATATATATATCCCTGTATGCTTTTCCTGGTCCCAATTCAAAATTCAGTTTGCGTAACTTTTACTTTTCTTATTAGTGAGCCCCAGGAGAAGGGCACCGGAGGCTCTGGATGAAGGCAAAAGAATCCAACGTACATGACCCAAATACCACAAGCACACTAGGAGGCATCAGTCAGCAATATGTCACCTAGAGCCTTCCTCCATGTGGCTCGCACCCCACGACTCAAACGGCACAATCCTGAGAAAGCGTTTTAAGGAACCCCAGCAAACATGTGAAAACAACATTCCCACTGCTCTGCTCTTGCCCTCCACCATAACCAAGCATTTACTTGAACACTGATGTGCCAGGCACTTGACATGCATGATGTCATTTAACTCTCTAAAGGAAGTATTATTATTATTCTATAGATGAGAAAACTAAAGCATAGAGATATTGAAAAAGTTGCCCAAGATCACATTATATTAAATGGTTGAAAAGGGACCAAAACCCAATCAGCTGACTACTAGCCAAGGCTCTGGCTAAGTTCCAACATACACAAAAGCCACATTCCATGAAAATGCTTACAACAATATAACATTCCAATGTAACAGCTGTAACACATAAGTATTCACCTAAATGCCCAATGGGGAAAGCTTGAGCAAATTATGGTTCAAGAACAAGATTGTATGCTATACAGTCATTTAAAATAATCTGACAATGAAGTAAAAATGAGGAAATGTCTGAAATATACATGAAAATACATGTACATACTGATTACTGGAATGTAATATTGACCAGGGTAGGGATTTTTGACTATTTTGTTCACAGCTAATTTTTCCAGTGCCTGACACATAGTAGGTCTGACAATACTGGTTGAATGAATGAATGAATCACAGCATAGTTATATTATGTATGAATATGGACAATATCTGAAGAATAAACAAGGAGGAAAATTAATTTTAGGTTAATGGAATTATGAATGATATTCTTTAACACTGCAATAACATCAACAAAAAAATTAAATATAAATAAATCCAGGATTAAGATACATGTGTGGGATTAGAATCACCCCTTGATTACACATGGTTTTTTACATGGTTCCCAAGGTAGTGTGGAAGCACAACAAAAAGACTAGAATGAAAGCTGGCCCTGACTCTGATGAAGAGCTTCTTTTCTGGAAGGCAGTGAGCATGTTGTGTGTGGTGCCAAGTACACAGTGAGCACACGAAGTCAATGATGACAATAACCTTTGTAAACTGGCAGGACAGGGACGACTCCAGCACTAGTTCTACTCAGGCAATTCTCAATGTCACTTTGGACATTTCTCATCTCCCTTTTAAAAATAAATTTATACATTTCCAATAAAATACATATCAGACTTCTAGACTTACAGCATTATGAAGTATGTCAACACACCCACTAAGAACCAACTATTTGGAACACAGGGGTTCAATCTAGATTCTACCAAGATACAGGCATGCAAAGGAACCTGACATCAGGTCATAAAAATAGAAATCAGATGGCTGCTCAGCACACAAACAGTGTTACTGTGCCCAGCTTAAAGTTACTTTACCCTGAATAGTAATAACAAAAAAAATATATAATAAATATGTAAGTAAAAATAAAAGCCTTAATATTCAGCTACATCAGCATATAAAAAAGTTGATTTAATAAATAAAATTTAAGGCATTGTCAGATATAAAAGAACTTAGTGCCACTTAGTGAAAGACTAAATATGAGGTACTTTGTGTTAAGAACATCAATTGCTTGTTAAAAGTGGCAAATGCATAGAAACCAGGTTGTTTTGAAACTGGGACTATAAAGACTTCTGCACTTAAGAATCAAAAGCTCTGAAAACTCATTATGATTCATCCACAAAGGGAAATAACAATCCACAAAAAAATCTTAAAACATTTTCCAGCCATATTTCGCTGAATAACAAACTAAAACAAATTCAAGCAAGAGGGGGGGTAGAACAGAGTTCTTGGGAACATTTTCCCAGTTCTATTGCAGTGAACACAGCAATTCAGAGACCAAGAAGAATGGTAATAAAAACACTTAAAATAACCAGCATATTTCTCCAATCCTACCTGGGGAATACCAGGCTTGAAAAGCGAGCAGATGCTTGAGAAGTGAGCAGCGCAAAGTTCAGTGTGGAGGTTTAAAAAATCTGTTCCTTCCTCCCAATGGTAAAGACACTTCAGATTGCATTTATGATCCTCCACAATTTGTTCATTTGTACACCTTAGTCTCCCACCCCAGCCCAGAAGGTAACCTTCCTATCCTCACGCTTATCAAATCACTGGGTCTGGACTTCAGTAACCTGACTGCCCTTCTACCAAACCTTCAAGGTTCTCCTGTCAACACAAAGCTCAGATAGCTCACTGTACATTAGATCTAGCCCAAAGTAAATGATCTCTTCTCCCTTCTTAAGCAATTGGGTGGGGCCCAATACAACACTGTGGGGCGCCCCCCTCCCCCCGCACACACATATACCCCCAACATGCTGCTGAGAGAAGGAGCTCACACTGCAGTAGACACTTCTGTTCCATCACCCAGGAAAGTGGCCTGAGCTCCACCTGGGACTCTACCACGGTTGAGCCCCTTCCTGAGCAGCTTGATAGCAAATGCCTCCTGAGTTTCATGGAACAGTACTAACAGGATTCACTGAAAGACAAAATTCTTTTTAGCTAACTATTACAAGTATTGTATTAAAAATGCCTGTTATTACTAGAAAAGGTCTCTCTCATCTATAACAATAACAGTAAAATAATCTTTGTTTCATAAAAAAGTGTTTAAAAAGGAAACTTTTCTTTTAAAGATTCATGTATGATCACTAAAAATATTTGTCAGATTTTCCCCTCCTACAACACAATACTTCACTTGGCAAACATCTTATCTCTATTACACTTCTGTAGATGATAGCTCTTGTGCAAACAATGCTTCTTGTTTTGCCATTATTTGAATAGTGGTTTTCCCCCCAGTAATAGATAAGCATTTTCTCTGTTGTCCATCCTCAGCCTTTGAGCTGATTTTCTGGGCATTCTCAACTAATGACCTTACTCATGAACACTTAGTTACCCTCTCAGCCCAGAGGCCCTCATTAAACCAAAAGCTCAGCTTCCCAGAGTTGGGGTTTTTCTACTGGAGACATCAAATCCCAAAGGCAATAAAAGGCTTAACTTTATGCTAGACTATGGCTCATCCATAGGCAATTGCCAACACACAAAACGAGTAACACAGACTTGAGTTAATAGTGAAAAGTTCGAGCAACTCTTCAAACTTGATAGCTTTGTTCATGGACAGCTTTTCACAAAACTGTAATTTTAAACAACATACATGTCACATTTCCTACTAGCCAAAAGGCGCCTAAATCATACGAAAGAATGCAATATCTCAGTATGTCACAGAGTCGTATAAACAGCACCATGACCAATGTGGGAAATCAGCAGTAATGTGGGCGACAGACTACTGATCTCCAGTCACAGCCACACATGCAACAAGGGAGCTACTGTAGCCAAAGCACCTGTGAACACCATTTTGTTAACTTAGCACTTAATTATTCCCTTCCACCTCAAAAATAATACTAATTATAAAAATAAAAACACTAGCTTTTAGCCAGTCTGAAAGAGGAAGACTGCATGTGACTCCTTTATTTTATTTACTTATTTTCCACTGTGTAACCCACTTCAGTGCTGGCAGCCTAGGGCAGAGGCCAAGCAATGGTTCAAGGCCACAGTCTGCTCTGGCATGAGACACTATGAGAGACCCAGCAGGATGGGCCTGCCATAAATCCAAACCCATGAATCTTTTTTATTCTTAACCATGCTGTTTCTGCCTAGCCTCTCTGGTCAAATTCCAAAACCACTTAGAACATCACTGAGTCCCTTTCTGTGCAGCCAAGCCACCAAAAGAGCCAGGATCCTTGCTGCCCAGACCCAGAATGAAAATGATCTTAACGTGCTCCTCGGCAGGGGCGGGCATCTTCCAATATCTAAATTTTCACAGACTATTTTTTTTTTTTGCCCCATTTTCTATTACTCTTTCCTGTATTTCAACTTTCTTCCATCACTTTTTATTCCTTAATCTCTGTTCCAAGTTCTTTTTGCTCCTTCTTTTCATGAGCTTGAGGGCCAGAATGCCTTTTCATTATAGTAGAGGATGTTCAGCAGGGACTAGGGAATCTAGCTCACACCAATAGCATCAGCTACTATCATCAACAGTTGACAAAATCCGCAAGTATCCAAAAAAATTAATCAATGCCTATTATGGATTAAACACTGTGACAGGAATGATAGGGGATGTAATATATAAAGCAGTTTCTGCCCTCCAATAAGTAACACTCTAGTTGAAGAAATCATACAACAATATGTGGAAAAGGTAAAACACATGGGCTGTAACACCTGGGCAGTGACACTAAAGGAGGGTACAACCACTGTTTTCTAGGGGTTCTTAAGGAGACTCGCTCAGGGTGAGCATAAGTTAGACTCTGAAGGAGCCCCAAAGGACTAAAAGGTGAGGAAGAGCTTCTTAGGGAGAGAAAGCTTTTCAGAGAGCTGACCATATGTCAGCATAATAAGATGGAAGGATGTAAAATGGTAAATTTTATGTTATATAGCCCTGGCTGGTGTGGCTCAGTGGATTGAGCGCCAGCCTGCGAACCAAAAGGGTTGCTGGTTTGATTTCCCAGTCAGGGCACATGTCTGGGTTGCAGGCCAGGTCCCCACGAGGGCGCACACATTGATGTTTCTCTCCCTCTCTTCCCCTCTCTAAAAATAAATAAATAAAATCTTTTTAAAAAATGTTTTATGTTATATATATTTTATCACAGTTAAAAAAAAAAAAAGATGGAAAGAGATGCCTAAGCCCCTCACTTCTCTCTAGCACGGCTGGAAAGTCGGCAGAGAGGGCCTGACAAACTGAGGATTCATATGCACAGATGGAAACATTCAGAGGAACTTAGTCAACTAATACTGTCCAACACAGAGCCACACACTTGACAATTCCTAATTTTAAGTACCAACACCGTACATAACCGGGCAATATGATTAAAGCAAAAGAAGCTAGCTGACCAGATAGGAAGAGGTGTTCAGGGGGAGAAGAAAGAAACCTGGTGTGTCATTTCACTAGGGCAATGCCCTCTAGAATCATAGGTCCCAGCAGCTTTGCTATAGCTATGGCGCAGAAATCCCGAACCCAGAGGTTCCAATGGGTCTCCATTCTCCAGTTTTTTCTGCTAAGCACAGAAAAGAAAGTCTGCAATCACTCCTGAGAGTAAGTTACAAAAAACCTCTAGCATTCAGCCTCTAGCTAGTTGCTAAAATGCCCTGAGTATCTAAATCCAAAGTATTATTAGCCTTTTCAGACCACCTGCGTGGGGGGAAAATCCTAAACTAGTAGATAAACTGTTAGAGAAACCATACATACCACACCTTAGTTATTTCCATTTAAATAACAACAAGATTATTTGGTTGAAATCACCCCAATGTATCCCTGACATTCAATTTGAGCAGAAAACAAAGTTCCTGAAGGAAGGTCAACGGAAACAGTAAAATATGAAAAATATCCCCATTTTCACATAATGGCCAACATTAAAGAAAGAAACATGCTGGGAAATTGTCTACATGATCGTAAAATTATTCATAATACATACTGTTCTATGTGAGTATACTACATGCTAGTACAATATTACATACTACAAAACGTTCATAGTGAGGACAGTAACTGGCCCGAGGTGCAAGACAATAAACATAGTTTAGGTTTAATTAAAAATATACTTGCTGGAAAAACCAACTTTATTAATTCTTAAAAACTTTTATATTAACAATTCCCTCAAATCAGTGAAACATAAGCTATGAGGACTTACTTTATTCTTATAGTTACTGCTATAAGATTTCTTCCAGCATTAGTCACCAGCATATGAAACAAATGAGGTCATTAGCCCAGAGGCACTGATTATTTAGGGCAAATCGCTTATCTTGATACTTCTCAACACATTTATCAGTCACTCACACAGGACTGTGTAAAGGATGGTGATTCTGATGCTTATCATATCTTAACTAATAAAAGTTTCATAAGACTCACTTTCTTAAACCAGTATTAATTTGCAATTCTGCTTCTACATACTTCTGGTCTATCTTTCCTGAAACCACCCTAACCCTCCTAATTCTCAGCAGTCTGGGAATCTGGGCATCTCAGACATGCAAATATTAGAAAACAAGGTAAATGCATCAAGTGTGTCCAAATGATGCAATATATACTCAAATTTGTTTTCAAGCTACAGGGCCATTCAATCAGTCTGGAGGAAATGTTAGTTAGCAACAGCTCATATTAAGCTTTAAGATTTAATTAAGGGGAGATAACACTTGGCATTGACAGCGCTGCTCACCTTTAGGACAGAGGCTAAGCTGGTCATGTGCTCATTGAGAGCACCCTCGGATTCCTTGTAGGTCAGGCAAGTAAACTGGTACTCCTCCGGATCAAAGGCATCGGCCCCCTGCTGCTCCACATCGCTGGCTACTCCCACATAATAGTCCTCTATGTCCCCAGGGTCCTCGTCCTCTTCTTCTTCTTCACAATTTGGGTCATAGTCTTCTTCATTGCTGTCAGACCCCTGGCTATTCATGTCCACAGACATCTTAGCATCCAGCCAAGTTGCAAGTCAGGAAAGCAGGGTTTTTTCCCCTCCCCCCAATCTTTACCACTTTCTCAAATACATTAGTGTTTTTGTCTTCTAAGGAAAAAAAGAAAAAAATACGTATTACTTACTTTCACTGTGAGAAGTTGTAACAGAAGTCATTCAAGAATTAAAATGGTATAACCCTGGCCCTACCCTCACTATGGCCTATTCTCAACTTCTGTCTCATAAAGGTTACCTCACCCCATCAAAGGGGAAACCCTTCCTGGAGGGGCAGATGTGGCTGACAATGGTAATTTCACATGAAGGGTGCAGCATGAAAAAATAAGGCTGTTTGCTCTATGTCAATGAGTCCTTCCTGCCAGAGTCTTTAAGAGAAAAGCACATCCCCACAGCTGCCCACAGGGGAAGCAACGTAAAGGCTGAACTATCAAAGTTTAAAATCTCTTTGCTAATCACACTCCACTTAATGATGACAAAGACAGTACATAAGTAGGGACACAGTTTCCACTATAATAGCGGGGGGCGGGGTGAACATCACTATTTCACAGATACCACTCTCAAGTATCTGGAACGCAGTTGCATAGTTACTAAAGGAAAAAAGCCACATAGCTCTTCAACATCTTCCTCTAGTCTGCAAGGTTAACTAACTCAGTCTTAAGGGGTTTTACTGATCCTTTAAAAGGGTTACCTAATTAGGGGCAAAGAAATTGACCTAATGAAGGAGAACTACAAATATTCTTTGTCTTAGCAGGATCAAGGCTAGGGAAAACCAGAATCTATTTAGGGTGAAAAATTCAAATAAAAACAGCTACTGAAAAATGCTCACAGATCAAAATGTTACTCAATTACATATAAATGAACAGAGAACACTAGTTGAGAAAGCAAAATAATCACAAGTACTAACTTCAACTCAAAGAAGATTTTGGCAAATACCCATTAACTTCTCTGCACAAGTACTACTTCAAGTGATCATTTGCAAGAAACAGTATCAAATAGTGACTTAAATCTAAAAACTAACAACCTTAAAATGCAAGAGCATTTAAATTGAATGGTATGTAAATAATTTACACAACCAAATCTGGATTAAATACAAATGTAAAGTCTATTTGAAGTAGATAAACTAAAAAAAAAAAAAAAAAAAAAACAACAGGCCAAAGATACAAAATGCGTGTATACTGAACATGTCAGCAGTCTAAAGGACTGTAGAGCCACATTTTAATTATAACTTTAAAAAAAAAAAATCAGTGAATCTAAGTTTGACATTACCTATAAATGCCCAATTTTTAAAAATCACATAAGAGAACAGTAATTAATATTTGCAATTTGATTTTTAACAAGTTGTTTTATGTGGTAGAACCACCAGTTCACCACTGAACTATGGTATTTTTCCTTTAGAAGAGAACTTAAATTTTAAATTAAAAATACCTGTAATCCTTGAAGATCTTTCAGGAAGATGCCACCCAAATACTGTCATATAATTTCCATCTAAAATGAAAAGAGAAAATTCTAATTACATATTTTTTAATTGGTACCCTACTTTTGCAAATTTATTTTTTTAAAAAGCAAAGATACTTAGAAAAACAAACAGCAAGAGACCAGAGTAACTATGAAATTATAACTGACCCTTGAACATGGGCCCACTTATATGTGGATTTTTTTCAATAAATACTGTAAATATATTTTCTCTTCTTTATAATTAACATTTTATTTTCTCTAGCTTACCTTATTGTAATGGTATAAGATGTAATACATGTAATATACAAAATGTGTTAATTAACATTTATGTTACTGGGCAACAGTAAGCTATTAGTTAAGTACTTAGAGAGTTAAAAGTTATATGTAGCCCTGGCTGGGTAGCTTAGTTGGTTAGAGCATCGTCTGGATATGCCAAGGTTCGATGCCTGGTCAGGGCACATACAAGCAACCAATGAATGCATAAGTAAGTGAAACAACAAATCGATGTTTCTCTCCCTCTAAAAATCAATTTAAAAAAGTTATACATAGATTTTAGACCGCAGGGGTTCAATGCCCCTAACCCTCACATTGTTCAAGGGTCAACTGTATTGTATGTGCCACAGAAATCCATTTGTCACAATTATATTGACAAGTTACATGGCCTTCTTAAAAAAAGGAAAGTATTCAAAGTAAACAGCTGACAATAATCTAACCAGGGGTACTGATGATGGAAATTTATACCCAATTCCCTTCCTCAGTTTGAAAGCCAACCACCTTACTCCTATTGTTCAATTCTAAGTGTGGACAAAGTAAATTGTAACTGACTTAAAACTGGACTTTTACTATAAAAGCACCTCTGTTGTGGTACTCTAACGCGACTGAATACTGCCAATATTTCAGATCTCACTTTACTCACAAAAAAAAAGTATGTTCAAATAAAAAATGTCCCCTACAGGATGCCACTAGGCAATATCAGCATCCATTCCCCACCTCTCTTCTGAAATGCTCAAGAGCCACCTGACTGTCACAGAGATACAGATCCTCCTACTCAAGACTAAGTAGGTACTACCTGCTTATTCAATTAGAAATTGTATGTCTGTTTCTTAATTCTTTAGGATTTCTTGAAAACCAGAGCCCACAACTTCCAAACAGACAGGCAAATACAACTTAAATGAAAATCAAAGTCTGACCAAAAACTGTGGAAGATTATTTTCAAAATAGTGGAGGAACGATGGATTTTTTAAAATCCTTTTTTCATTTGTATTTTTATGTAAGATACTATTTACTGGGCAAACAGGACCTATGAATATTGCTATCTACAAAATATCACTACCAATAGCTCCCATGTAATGAGACCCAATTTCAGGTCTGCGTCTTGTTCAGTAAATCTTCACAACCCTACGAAGTGGCATCATCGACTGCTCACAAATGAGGAAGCCCAGGACCACACCGCTGGCAACCAGAAGAGCCCAGCGTCATACAACCACCAGGCTCAGGGCCTACGGGTGATTCATAACTTCCCATCGCCCTTCCGGGGAGCCTACGATTGTCCAAAGTTACCTCCAGAATCACAACGGAAGAGAATGCTCTTCGCTTTCTCTGGATTCCTCCCCAGGATTTGGGCTGACAGGTTGCCCAGGCTTCTCACCGACTAAATACTCAAGAAATAGAGGAAAACTTAAGGGTCCCCTCCTACAAGGGAACCTGAAAAAGGAGACCGCCATTTCTACTTACTGGGTGTTCTCGTTCACACTTAAATAAACACTGAATTTTTAATTGTTTCTAAGTTAATGACAGCACTTTAATTTCCTGAGATATTAATTATTCCTACATCCCAGGCAGGAAAAGAATAATTACTCTTCCCCAGAGCCAAAGACCTGGCGCGCACTCTAGGCTAAAGCGTCTAAACTGAAGGCTTCTCAGCGGAAAGTTGACAAGAACAGAGATTTTGTTGGTGAGCCTGACGATGTTTACTCCAGATATAACATTTAGCCTTGAACGGTCTTTTATTAAGTCTACATCTCCGGAGAAAACTATTTGGCATAAAAATATTATATGAACCAGCACCTTAGTTTTAAAGCCTCACACTATGTCTGAACTGTCAAATGCAGCAGCTGCTAGCCGCATGTGATTTTTAAAAATTTAACTCAAAAATTAAATAAGATTTAAACTTTAGTTTTACAGTCACACTGGCCACAAGTCAAATGCCAGTGACTAGTGGCTACCCTACTGAACAGCTAAGGTCAAGAATATGTCCACTGGGGCAGAAAGTTCCATGGGGCAGAGCGATCAACAATCAGTACTGAGGTGAAGTCATCCGAGATGACTGCTGCCTCTCCCGCGGCTGGCACAGCGGCGTCCGGCGAGGCGGCGGCGCAGCTCCTGGGCCGCCCGTACCTTCCAAGGCGCCGAGGTATCTGCGAGGACACGGAGCCCACGCGCTGGGGGTCCCCTCACAGGCAGACGTTAACTAACCGCGCGGGCGGCCCTGCGAGAGCTCCCAGCGATGACTCGAGTGGGGAGCCCCGGGGGCGGCGCGTTTCCCTACGCGCCCGTTGGGGAGGGTCCAGAGACGCCGGCGCCAGTCGGTCAGAGGCGATGGCCTCTGACCTCTCCGCGAGCTGAGAAGGCGTTGGGAAGAGAAAAAAACTGAGTCGCCAAGCGCCTGCCTGCTCGCTCGCCTCGGCCGTACACTTCAGCCGCCCCTCCGCAAACGGCGGCGGTAGTTGAGATCAAGTACCGGCTGCCGGGGGGCGCTGGGGCCTCACGGGCGTCGGCGAAGGCGGAGCCCCGGCCAGTCTTGGGAGGTGCGCTGAGAGCCCACCCCCCTCCTCCGGCCCGCCCGGTAAACAAGGCCGCAACTCTCTCCTCAAACTTACCGGAGGCCGCGACCCCAGGGCCGCTGAGTCCGGGCGGGCCGGACTGAATCGGGCCGGACCAGAGAGAACGGACCCAGGCGCGGCGGCGGCGGAGGTGGCGGCGGGCCGACGCCGGTCAAGGCCCGCGCTACTTCCTCCGGCGGAGCGTTCTCCGTAACTCCGGAAGTGCTCAGCGCGTTTGCGTCACTTCCGGACCGGGGTCGACCGGCGGTCGCCGGGGTCGCGGCGGGCGCGGAGTAATAATTACCTTTCGGCCGACGCTTGCTTGTAGCGCAGCGCTCCGTCTCAGGGTCTGATCTGGTGGGCAAGCTGAGCTCCGAGGGATGCGGGAAGCCGCAAATTAGAAAGCTTGGCTTACTGCAGCGTAGTCACAGCATCGCTTTCTGCATTCGGCTATGAGCGCCACCCGCCGGGATACTTTTAACGAGCGTTTTTCTGATGGACTCCTCACGTTGCTATTTGTATTCCGGTGCTGGACACGGTCATAATAGCTTGACGTCCGTGGAGTGGATAAAGGACTGTTGTTCTCCTCAGGGCCTTTGGGTCAGCGCGCCGGGGCCGCATTACGCCTATACTTTGAGGCCGTCGCCTAGGTGGCCGAACCTCTCAGCACCCTGATTGGCCGTCCAGTTCTTCCCCTTCCAATTCAGCGTAAAAGACAATCTTAACTGCCTTGCTGCACATCTTTTTTCAAACAGTATAGGAACTACCCGTTATGACTTGTAATGCTTTCCAGGACATGTTGTCAACTGTTAAGGATAGATTGAGCCACGGAGGCTCACTCAAGTTTCTGCTGCACGAGTGAAAACGCTAGTGTGAAGCTGGTGATGTTAGGCAGTGCTCTAGGCTGTGCAAGTGCATGGATAACCCAAGCCATTCCTACCCATACGCTAGTCGTATATGTACTGATATTTGAAATAACTATGTAATGGGGCGCTCTAATTTAGTTCTTCCTTCTTGTATGTACTTGTGTATTTCGTGTACATGAGAGTCAGCGTCCAATTTCAGAACCTGTACCTAAATTAGGTGCAAATACGTGCTAGAAAGACCCAAATTAATTAGGGGTGAAAACTAGTATTAATGAGTTAAAGTGTATTGTAGGGTTATGAATTTTGTTTATTAGAAACATAAAAGTGTACTATAATCCAGTGTACTTACTGCACTTGTTTTGAGAAAATATCCCTTTATTTTTTAATTAAAAAATATTTTAGAGAGAGAGCGCATGCAAGAGAAAAAGAAAAACATCTATTTATTGTTCCACTTATTTATGCATTCACTGATTGCTTCTTGTATGTGCCCTGATCCGCGATCGAACCCGCAACCTTGGCATATCAGGACAATGCTCTAACCAGCTGCCCTACCCAGCCAGGGCCTTCCTTTAACTTATGATACTAGCAAAGGACCCAAATTATATTTTCTGCAAATGAAATGTCAATTAGAAGCTATTGCTTTGGGTTACTAGTAATAAATCCTCTCCAGTGAATAAAAGGGAAACAGTGTTTCTATAGAATTATTGCATTTGCAAAGTAGAAAATGAGGTCGCAGGAATATCTGTCTTTCTTCAGCATACAGTTAACTAAACCAACCAATGTATATTATCTTCTCATATTTTCAGGTATTTCAGAATTTCAGATATTCCTTCCTGCAAACGTAAAAGAAATTACTTAACCTTACTTGAGCTATATTCTCTCAGACCCTAAGCTTGGCGAGAAGGGCTCAGTACGGCATCCTAAAATACTGGAAATGCTGAGGGCTTTGTTACAGTCAGGGTTTGTGGAAAATGACAGTTTGCAACGCAGTAATTGTAACAAGCTACTTGGCACCTCTGAACCTGTGTTTACATATGTAAAATGAAGAGAGTTATATCAACCTTGCAGGGATATTGTCAAGATAATTCTGGACACACCGATTTGGAAGGGCTGGTAGAATACAGGTGGAGGTGTCTATAAAAAAAAAAGAAAGGAAATGAGGTCGCTTACATATCTAGCACACTCGTATACATAAAATATATTGTAATCCTATATATTATCCTAAATTGTCCCCCTGTCTTTCCCCTGGTAAAGGTAAGTTTCTTAAAGGCACAGATCCAACCTGGTTTTCAATATTCCTCCATTAAATAAACGTTTATTGGGCTGATGATAACATTTTTGAAGATTTTTGTTTAGAAAGAGGAAAGGAGGGACAGAGGGAGAAAAACATTGCTGTGCAAGAGAAACAATCAGTTGCCTCTCACACGCCCTCAACTGGGGACCTGGCAGCAATCCAGGTACGTGTGCCCTGACTGGGAATCGAACCAGTGAACTTTCGGTTCACGTGCTGGCACTCAATCCACTGACCAACACCAGCCAGGGCAATAATGACATTTTTAACTAGTGGCAATTTCTCCCCAGGAAATAAAGATTTAAAAATTTAGCCAAGCCCTAAGCCAGTTAGTTGAGTTGGTTAAAGCATCCTGATATGCCCAGGTTGCAGGTTCAATCCCTGATCAGGGCACACACAAGAAGCTACCAAGGAGTGTATATATAAGTGGAACAACAAATCGGTGTTTGATGTTTTTCTCTCTACCTTTCTCCTTCTCTCTAAAAATCAATTAGAAAAATAAAAACAATCCGTCTAGATTCTTCCTTAAGAATATATACAGAATCCAAATATTCTTCACCACCTCCTCTGCTATGCCCACATCCAAGCCAGCATTTCCGACCATGATCTTTAGCCTCCTCAACACTTCCTGCTTTTTCCTTGCTCCCTACAGTCTATTCTCCCCCAGCAGAGGGCTCTTACTAACTCTTCAGTCAGACTGTCACCGCCTTGCTCAGAACCCCAGAATGGCTCCCATCTCCTTCAGAAGAGAAGCTGCTGTCCTCACAGTGACAAAGTCGGCCTTGTATGCTACCATCATCTCCATGTCTTCATCAGCTATTGCTCTTGCTCGCCGTCATTCTGCTCTAGCCACAAAGGTCTCCCTGTGGTTTCTAACAGACCAGACACAGGGGATCTCAGGGCTTTTGCGTTTTCCTCTGCCTTGGAAAGTGCCTTGGAAAGTCCCTGCACCTCCACCTCCACCCTATGGACAGGACTCACTTCCTCACCTTCTCAGGTCTTGAATCTAGTCACCTCAGTGAAATCCTCCCTTACTTATTTAAAATTGTAAATTACTTTGTCCTCCCACCCTCATCCTCTTTCCAGGTTTATTTTTCTCCTATCAGTTATTACTAGTTGATACTATGCATTTTTCACTTATTTATCTTTGATATGGTGTAAACTCCACGAAGACAGGGACTCGTGTGCTGTACTACCAGCGATGCCTCCAGCACCTGGAAGGGCGCCTGGCACATAGCAGAGGGCAGTCGACTTCTGCCGAGTGAGTAAAGGCGTGAGGAGCACAGAGGGGGAAACATTAAGTCCGGAAAGCCTTCCTGGGTAAATTCACCCACCCCACGGATACCTAAACACCACCCAGACGGTGTCAAGGCTAGCCCAGCTTCCTCAGGCCACGCCCATCGGGGAGGGGCCGAGGCCGGAAGTAGCCCCACGGCGGAAGCCCCGCGGGGCAGCCTAGGCCCACCTCCCGACCTGCCCCGGGTTCTTGCCCCGCCCATCAGAAAGTGGGTGAAAGGTCGGCGGGGCCGGTGCTGCGCCTGGGACAGTGTAGCTAGGCGGCAGGGAACGTGCAGACACGCTGACAGACGGACCATGACAGACCAGGCGAAGCCCATCAGCCCGCTGAAGAATCTCCTGGCCGGCGGCTTTGGAGGCATGTGCCTGGTGTTCGTGGGACACCCGCTGGACACGGTTAAGGTGCGAGGAAGATGGGGCGCGGGTTAGAGGGGGCAGGCCCCGGCAGAGCGCGGAAAGCAGGGTCTCCCGCGAGGCGCGGCCCGGGACAGAAAGGGGGCCTGTGGGAGCTTCCGTGAGAAGTCCAGGAATCTCCCTTTCGCCCCTTCAAGGGGTTCGTGGGAGCTGTTCCTTACGCCGCAAAGAGCTGGATCGCGCAGAGTGAGCAGTCTCTAACCCGCCATCAAGGACTGTAATTTCAAGTTCTCCGTCCCGTAGCCTCTCCTGACCTTGCGCCACTTCTTTGGGGATGGGAAAGAAAAGGCGCCTCCCCCGAGCTCTGATTTCAGTAAACCCTAACGTTATCGGCTAGCCTGAAACAGGTCGCTTGTAAAGCTCGCCTCAGGAAGGGGCACGGTTATTCTAAAGATATCTTTTGACACATTGTTCTGGGGTAAAGTGCCCATTACTATCTCCTTCCACCTTTCCCCCTCCTTGAGTGGGGCTTGGCCATCCTCAGCCTGTCACCTCATATTAGCATGAGTGGCCTCCAGTGGAAAATGGTTATGTCCTCAGTGACTGAGTCCCTGCCAAGGAAGCCTGTGACCAACTTTGTCCGGGGCCAGGCCAATGCTCACAACGCCCAGGTGAGAAAGCCATGGTCAAACTGAGGCTTTGGGAAGGAGAAAACTCATCAGGGCTTTTCCCTGGGCTTCCTCACGTCTGCCTGCCTCAGCTCTTCCCTCTGCAGCACTTTCAGCCAGGACTTAATGGAGGCCAAAGTCCATGTTCTGTGACTTAGCATTCAAAGCTTCATCCTAGTATTCTAACCTTATTTCTGGAGACACACTAGGAGGAAATTGACAGGTCACAGACAGGGTGCTGGGGAGCAGACCTGAGTCTCATAGAGTGGGAAGCCTGTTAGGGGGCTTGTTAGAATTCAGATTGTGTTTCCAACACAGAGAAATAGCTTTAGGACCTGTCCTCTTGGCAGATTTGGGCAGCAACTTCTTTGCTGCTTTCACCTAGTAGAGGAGCTGAGGTCATTCTATGGCAAGACCAGGATTAACCTGCCTGGTTAGGACGCTGTGAAACAGGAAATCAGCTGCTTAGCTGATGGTACTTGCTGTGTGTTTACTTCTTCCCAGATGGTGGTAGTGCTAAGCAGCCCCCAAAATTCTAGTTACTGTCCATCACCACGCAGTTGACCCCCATCACCCCTTTTGCCCACCCCAACTCCCGGCCCCTCTGGTAACCACCAATCTATTCTCTGTATCAGTGAGTTTGTTTTGTTTGTGATTTCATATGGTACTTTCTGTTTGACGTATTTCACTTAGCGTTATACTATCAAGGTTCCATTAATATTTTTTCAAATAACAAAATTTCTTTCTTTTTTTTTTTTTTGGCTGAGTAGTCTTTATGTGTGTGTGTGTGTGTGTGTGTGTGTGTGTGTGTGTGTGTATCACATCTTATTTATCCATTCATCCATACATGAACACTTACGTTGTTTCTATATCTTGGCCATTGTAAATAATGCAATGAATATAGGGATGCATATACAGGGTGGGGCAAAAGGAGGTTTACAGTTGTTCATATGGTAAATAATACAATAATTAATAATCCAACAATAAGCTCTGCGTTTCACATACAACTGTAAACCTGCTTTTGCCCCACCCTGTATCTTTCTGAATTAGTAAATAAATCTCCATATCCTACTGGTTCTGTTTCTGTGGAGAATCCTGACCAATACAATAACCAAGAGAAGTGAAAACATATCCATACAAAAACCCATACACAAATGTTTATATCACCTTTGCTCCTAATAATCAAAAAGTGGAAAAAATGCAAATGTATCTTATCTGGTGAACAGATAAATTAGTACAATGGAATATTATTCACCGAAAAGGAGGAATGAAGGACTGATGTATGGTACAGCATAGAGGAACTTTGAAAACATTATACTAAGTAAAAGAAGCCAGGTGTGAAAGACCACATATGAAATAAATGAAATATACAGAATAGACAGATCCATAGAGACAGAAAATAGATTAGTGGTTGCCAGGCGCTAAGAGGAGAGTGAAATGGGGAGTGACTTACAAATGGGTGTGGTGTTTCTTTTGGGGGTGATGAACATGCTCTCAAATCAATGGTAATGAAAGCTGCACAAGTGTGTATTACTAAAAACCATTGACTTGTATACTTTAAATGGGTGAATTTTATGGTATGTGAATTATATCTTAATGAAACTGTTTGAAAATACTAATACTGAACCAAAGATACTGCCCCCCCCACCCACGGGAAAAAAAAAGAAGTTGGCTGGGACTGCATTCATCTGAAGACTGACTCCCATGTGGTTCATTCATATGTTGGCGAGTTGGTACTGATTGTGGTCAGGAGGCCTTTTTTCTTCCGTGCGTCACCTCTCCAGATTGCATGAGTGTCCTCATAACGTAGAGGCTGCCTTCCTCCAAAGTAAGTTAACCTGTGATGGAGCCAGGCAGAAGCTGGCCTTCTTGTTCCCCAGCCTTGGAAGTCACATAGCACCAATACCACCACATTCTATTCGATAGAAGTGAAATCACTGAGTCTGGCCTACGTCCAAGGGGAGGAGAATTAGGATTGACCTCTTGAAGGGGAAGCATGTCAAAGAATTAGTGGACGTAACTGAAAACCACTACATTGGGTAAGGATGGGTGAGGACCTGACCTGGGAGAAGACTCAGACAGAGAGGGGGAAAAATTAGGATTCTGGAAGCATCTTGAAGGACTACTCCAACAGACTTGGTACTCATGTGATAGAGCAAGAAGAGCAACAGGAAGCAGTCAGAGGTGATGCTAGGGTTTCAAGTCCTGAGAAAGAGGGTAGGTAAGTAGGTGGATCTGGCACAAACGGGATATTCATCAGGAGGGGAGATTCTGGGGCTGATTTGAATAGGGAGAGCTGCTCCAGGCAGTTGGAAATGGAGCCCTAATGGTAGGGAGAGAAAGTCTGGAGATGGGCCAGTGAGAGTAATCACTGAGCAGTAGTAGCTGAAGCCCAGGAATCTGAGTTTTCTGAAAGGAATAGTGGGCCAGATTAGTAAGGTGCTAAGCCTTGGAGAGTGTCTGGAGTAGAAAAGAAGACAAAGGAGCAAGTACTAAGAAGGGAGGCTTAAAGAGACAGTTGAAGCCTTGGACACACCAAAAGGTCAAGAGGGGTGAGGGCCAAGAAGAGTGGGATTAAATCCACCTCGCTCCAAACTACCTAACTACCTGACATGCCATTACATGTTGGAGTGGGTGGTGGCTAGAGCTAAGCTTTGCATCAGCTCGTTACTGGCATGTCACAACTTGTTACTGGCATGTTACTGAACTCACTAAACCCTTTCTCCTCATCTGTAAACTGGGAATACCTGTCCCATTGGGCCATTGTGGGATCCATGAGGTAAGAAATGAATGGCAAAAGTAAGTGGACAAGGAAATCAGAGGAACTGTTACTGTCTCTAAAAGCATTCTCCTGATGACTCGTGAGTGCAGGGTTTCCATAAACTGGAGGAAAGAGAAGCCTGAATCCAACAGGTTAAGTGAGGCAGTTCTGATTATAGGAAATGACCGTATTTTAACTTCTGGTTTCAGGTCCGACTACAGACGCAGCCCGCGAGTTTGCCTGGACAGCCCCCCATGTATTCTGGGACCTTTGACTGTTTCCGGAAGACTCTCATTAGAGAGGTATTGTATCTCGGTGGTGGGCATTCCTTTCACTCAGAGGAACACATTCACCGGGTTGCTGTGTGACTCCCTCTAGGGCTTGTCTTGACCTTGTGCGGTTCTGCTGGAGGTCTAACCCCCAGCAGTGGCTCTTTTACCATGCGGTCCTATGTCCCCCTACTGTCATCGCTCTGGAGTCTTTGCTAGTTGCAGTTCCAGTTTTATGTGGATGACTAAAGTTAATAAAATGATTCTCTTTTTGGAAGGCAGAATTTAGACCACAGGAAATTAGTGGGGACTGATTGGAGACTAGAAGTGGAAGAAAATTGGAAGACAATGCAAATCTGGATCAATCAGTTTGACAAAGGTCAGTGGCAGAAGTTTAAGAAAAGTCTGGAGGAAAAGTCAGTCTGAGGAATAGTGAGAGAGGCCAGCAGAGTATTCAAACCCTGAGACTGGGACACTAAACTGATTGATTGCCTCCCATACACACGCCGACCAGGGATCAAACCCAAAACCTAGGTATGTGTCCTGACCAGGGATTGAACACCTGCAGCCTATTGGTGTTCAGGATGATGCTCCAACCAACTGAGCCACCCGGCCAGGGTCCAAACGGGGGATTTTTAGAAAGTTTTAATTACTAGTGATATTTATTCCTCACTTCATTAGCACATGCATAAAAAGACCTTGTTGAGAATTTTTCTCTTCCTTTTCTTCTTAAACTATAATTCTCATATGAATTAATGCCCTGTTAAGTGCATAGTTTTTACTAAATATACAGAAAGAGAAAAGTAGGTGTCTCTGAGATAAAGAGGAGATTCTGCTGGTAAGTGATGGAATTGGACTTGGGGAGAAGTTGTTCCCAGGGTTCCTGAAGGATCCAGGCATGGGAGGAAGATTTTGCATCCATACCTGAGTTAGCACTGCCTTTTCTTCTGTAAGGTGCTCCTTCTTTTTATTTTTTTTTAAATCCTCACCCAAGGATATGTTTTTATTGATTTTTTTTTTTGAAAGAGAGAGGAGGGGAGAGAAAGAGAATGAAACATCAATGTGTGAGAGAAACATCAATAGGTTGCCTCCCTTATGTGCCCCAACCAGGCATCAAACCTACAGCCTAGGTATGTGCCCTGACTGGGAATCGAACCTGCAACCTTGTGGTGTGTGGGACAATGCTCCAATCAACTGAGCCACCCCAGCCAGGGCAAAGTACTCCTTCTTTTATCTGTGCCACCCTGGGTAGAGTCTGATCAGTGTAGGATGGAGGCTTTAGGCTTTAGGTCTGCTCAGAGTCCTCTGCCCTTATGAAAGAGAGGCAGGTTTACATGCCCCTTGGTCAACAAATGTTACTGAGCACTCGTTTAGCAGCTGGGCAATGTGCTGGGTGCTGGGGGCCTGGTGAAAAAGGCTTGTGTAAACCCAACTCCCTGCAGAGTTGATCAGGCTCCCTTATTCCAACCATATTGCCTTGTGTCCCTGGTGTGTGTTGTGCCCAAACATAGCCCTCTTGCTTTCTGGAGCTGCCAGACAAAGGCCTTGGTTGTGCTGCATGGATCTGGGTAAGCCAGCACGGTAGAGGGAAGGCCAGCAGAATTGTCAGGAGGAATGGGCTTGGCCCCTCAGGACCTGAGCGTCCTGCTTAGCCAGGTGGGGAGCTGTGGGAGGGGCTTTGGAAGGGCTTTGTCCCCTGCTGCTTTTTAGATCCTCCTCAAAACCTTAGCTCTGTCCCATCACCCTTTTCTCTTGTACTTGCTCTTTGTATTTGGAGAGTCAGCTTACAGCTTGCAGTAGCAATTGACCTCTGCAGGATCCTGGAGGTGTGCTGACAGGTACAGCTGTGCCCCTTTAGTTCTGGAAGGCAGAAGGGCGGTGAGTGCCCAGGGTCTGCAGCCAGGCACGCTCCCACCTGCAGCCCCGCTCGGTTACCCCTGCCACTCTCCATGAGGAGTAGCTTTTACATTTTTGTATTTGTTTTTAAAATTATTTTTAAAATTATTTTTTATTAAAGTGTTACAAGCACTTAGTTTGTTACTGAAAGGCCCTAACCCTAACCCTAACCCTAACCCCTCACACACACAACCCTGTCCGCCGCATTTTCCAGGGACAACTACCTTGAGCTCTTGCACTTGTTTATGCTGTTTCTCTGGAGCTACATAATACACAGTTACTGTTATATTTCACACATTTCTATATATTTTATCTCCCTATTTATGGTAGACGATTTTAACTCTTATATTACCTGTGCTCTCTTTCTGACCTGCCCATAGAATTTTATCCTAGTTTGTCATTTAATCAAATTCACTGTTTTTATGATTACAACTATATTTATATATGTTTCTTTCTGTTAATTAAATAATGTGCTATGATGTGCATTTCATTTATTGTTCAACTCTTTGTTTTTCTTGAGGTTGGCTTAATAACTATGTCAATTCCAGTTACTTGTGTTTCTTGGAATGGCTGTCTCTGTTACACTGAACCCTGAATGCTCTGTGGAATAATACCTCTCTTGGTTCTCCAAATGAACAGTAATTACCTGTTGTTTCAGTGTCTGTAACTTTGCCTTGTTTTTCTTGGAAACGTGCCTCCTGGAATCCTCCCTCCTTGTACCCCTATGTAGGTGGGCTTCTTCGCAGGTCCACTGCACCCAGAACCATCCTGGAAGTCCCTCTCGCCTTTCTTGGGCTGAACCTTTGCTCTCCCAGATCCCAGACCTTCCGTTCCCTTTACTACTCTTGTTTGGTTGGGGTGTTGTCTTAGCATCTACTAATTGCTACTGCATAGTGGCTTTCATTGCCAAACTATACTAATGAAAATTGATGTGCAGTCTTACTATTGGGTTGTGGTTTTTTTTAAGATTTTATTTATTTGGAGAGAGAGGGGAAGGGAGGGAGAAAGAGAGGGAGAGAAACATCGATGTGCGAGAGAAACGTCAATCAGTTGCCTCTGGTACACACCCCAACCAGGGACAGGGGACCAAACGTGCAACTGAGACGTGCACCCTGATTGGGAATCAAACTTGCAACCTTTCCCTTTGCAGGACGACTCCCAACCAACTGAGCCACACTGATCAGGACTTACTACTGTTGTTTTTAACAATAAAAAATCCCATGTCTTAATACTTGGAAAATACAAAAATTTCTTAATCACCTGTAATCTCACCCCAAGGAAGTCAGATCAAAACATCCTGTTTTGTATCCTGCTTTGTTTTCACTTAGTAGTCTCTTCCCGTTACAATGTGATTTTATGACTGTGTGATAGTCCATTTATGGAATTCCTATAACTTGTCTCATTTACTTCCTATTTGGGAGCTATTAGAGTCATTCCAAAATTATGGTACCTGATAAATGCCAGATGTTATTTTATTTTTTCCATATCTGAGTATTTCCTTAGAATACATTTCTAGACAGAGAATTTCCTGGTGAAAGGGTCTGCTACCTACTGCCAGATTTTCTTCCAGAATGAAAGCTGTTTTCCATTTTCTCCAACAGTGTATAAGAGGACAGCTATTTGTGATAAATGGGAGGTTTTCTTCCTTTTAAAAGCTCCCCTTGGCAGAGAGGTGAAGGAAGGATGCCTCGGATGAGCAGACAGACACACTGCTCGCCTGTTTCAGCGGTGTGAAGGAGGGCGGCGTCTATACACAGCTTCTGCTTCTGTGATTCCTCGCAGGGCATCACGGGGCTGTATCGAGGCATGGCTGCCCCCATCATCGGCGTCACCCCCATGTTTGCTGTGTGCTTCTTTGGGTTTGGTTTGGGGAAGAAACTGCAACAGAAACACCCAGAAGATGTGCTCAGGTGAGTACTTACAAACCTGCAGCACTAGACACTGCTCCGCCTGGTGGTGTAACCTGAGTTAAAGGGAAGAACCTTGGGAGACAGGCAGCGGCTGTCCTCCTGCACCCCAGAGGCTGGCCCTTGAGACCACGCATGGCACATGAGGGAGCTACCTGAGTTTCCTTTGTTCTGTGAACCAAAAGAGGAAAATCCCCGCCCCCACCAGGTTTTCATAATTCCTTAAGTGAGACAGTATCACGCTTACTGGGGATATTAGTAACTCCAGTCTCAAGGGGTGTTGTGAGGTCTACATGCTAACATGTGTGTCAGGTTAAAACATAAAAATGTGTTTCAGGCGCCCCGAGCAGTATCTGGTGCCGCAGCGGTGACAGTGGCAGCCTTGTTTTCTATCACCTGGTTGGGAAAAGAGAGATTCCCACTTCTATCTTTTACTTCATCTTAATAACATGCTTATAATTATTTTGGACACGGGTCTCTCTGATAAAGTGAAATAAATCAGTGTTTTTCCTTTTAATAAACTTTAAAAAGTTGGATTTGGGTATGAAATGGCAGGTGAGTCAGAATTACAGTTTGCGACAAAGAAGTTCCTGAAAACAGAGTTCTCACAGCTGTGCCAGGGCCATGCGCCAGAAGCCCAGCAGGGTCACTGCCGGTACTTTGGCCTATGGGTTGTGTTCCCCACGTGACGTGACCAGAGAAACACTCTTCCTGCTTAAGCAAAGGTTGAGATGCTCGGGACCTCACCCCCATAATCCTGCCATGTCCAGAATCCTGAGCGTCAGCCCAGTCACTATCTCCTCCTGGCAGTGGTGTTTGGGAAGACTGTGGAAAGGAGCAGGACCGGGCCTTGGGGTGGAAGCCCAGGAAGCCCAGCACCCACACAGGCCTCCTTGGGGTGGGAGTGGCAGAGGGGGTGGCAGAATGGGCCAGGCAGTCACAGGGTATCTACATGGTACCCTGCGCACACACAAAGACCCCGGTCTGAGGAGGGCCGCCCATTCCAGGAGATGGAAGTGTGCCTGGCCTAGGGCCTGGGCATCCGGGGAAGAATGGAGCATGCTGGCCTCATAAGGGGATGTTTAGTTGCTGAGAGGTCTCCCTTGGGAGCAGCACTGCGAATTGAGACTGTGAAGGAGCCCATGCATGAAAGCGACTCTCGACTGTTGAGCCGTCAGCGTTTGTCCTGGGCTTGCGTGCCTGAAGTAGGCGTGTGAACCCCGCCTGGGCGAGTGCGTGGCAGAAACTGGGCCGTTGAGACTGGTGCCCTGCCTGGAGGGAAGGACCCTCAGTGGATGTCTCCCTACCCACTTTGACATCCGTTCCTCAGGTCTTGGGCTCTTTATTGGGTGGAACTGACCTGAAGGCTCAGCTCTCAGAGGCTTGAGGGTCAGGAGGGGCCTGGGACTTAGGCAGGCAAGTAAGTGAAGTTCTTCAGCAACATTTGCTAAGTTGTAGGGACTGCTTTGAGATACTTGCGGTAGCTTTGCGCTGCATGGCCTCTGTACCACCCTGGTATTGCCAATCCCAGAAGGAGAAGATGCCGGAGATGGCGTAGACAGCTGTGGATGCTAGGAGCCTCACCTCAACCTCCTCAGAATACTCACTGTGGCTCATACTGTGGGGGCCAGGGTGAGGGTCATATCTCTGACCGCTGGGGGGACTGTTCCCTACACAGAGGGCCCCAGGGCCTATCATGCCTGACTGGGTACCATCCTGGTCTGGCCCTTTCTTATTATCTTTTTTGAAAAAATATCTTTTATTGATAATGCTAGTTGTCCCAGTTTTCCTCCCTTGGGTACCCTCTGCCTGGTACCCCCATCCCCTCCAGCAATTACCCCCGCCCTTAGTTCATGTCCTTGGGCCATGTATATAAGTTCTTTGGCTTCTTCATTTCCTATACTATTCTTTTCTTTCCTTTTTTTTTTTTTTTAAGATTTTATTTATTCATTTTTAGAGAGAGGATAAGGGAGGGAGAAAGAGATGGAGAGAAACATCAGTCGGTTGCCTATTGCATGCCCCCAGCTGGGGACCTGGCCTGCAACCCGAGCATGTGCCCTGACCAGGAATCAAATCAGTGACCTTTCAGTTCACAGGCGGGCACTCAATCCACTGAGCCGCATCAGCCAAAGCTCCTATACTGTTCTTACCATCCCCCTGTCTATTCTGTACCTACCAATTACGCTTCTTAATCCCTGCACCTTTTCCCCCATTCTCCCCTTTCCTCCTCCCCACTGATAACTCTCCAGATGATCTCCATGTCTATGACTCTGTTGCTTTTCTGGTTGTTTGCTCAGTTTGTTTTTTTAGATTGTTGATAGTTGTGAATTTGTTCCCATTTTAATGTTTATAGTTTCGATCTTTTTCATAAATAATTCCTTTTAACATTTCATGTAATAATGGCTTGGTGATGATGAACTCCCTTAGCTTTACCTTGTCTGGGAAGCACTTTTATCTGCCCTTCCATTCGAAATGATAGCTTTGCTGGATAGAGTCATCTTGGTTGTAGGTTCTTGCTTTTCATCACTTTAAGTACTTCTTGCCAGTCCCTTCTAGCCTGCAAAGTTTCTTTTGAGAAATCAGCTGATAATCTTATGGGAACTTCTTTGTAGGTAATTCTCTGCTTTTCTCTTGCTGCTTTTAAGATTCTCTCTTTATCTTTAACCGTTGGCATTTTAATTATGGTGTGTCTTGGTGTGGCCCTCTTTGGGTCCAACTTGTTTGGTACTCTCTGTGCTTCCTGAACTTGTATGTCTATTTCCTTCACCAAATTAAGGAAGTTTTCTTCCACTACTTTTCCCAAATAAGTTTTCAATTTCTTGCTCTTCCTCTTCTCCTTCTGGCATCCCTGTAATTTGGATGTTGGTACATTTGGAGATGTCCCAGAGGCATCCTATACTATACTTGTTTCTAAAATTCTTTTTTCTTCTTGCTGTTCTGGTTGAATGCTTATTTCTTACTTGTGTTCTGAATCATTGATTTGAATCCCGTCTTTATACCGTCCACTGTTGGTTCCCTGTAGATTTCTCTTTATTTCATTTAGTGTAACCTTCATTTCTTATTGGGTCTTTTTTATGCTGTTGCCATACTCAGTGAGTTCTTTGAGCATCCTGATCACCAGTGTTTTGAACTCCGCAACTGATAGGTTGGTGATCTCTGTTTTGTTTAGTCCTTTTCCCGGGGTTTTGTTCTGTTCTTTCATTTGAGCCCTATTTCCTTGTCTCCTCAGTTTGGCAGCCTCCCTGTGTTTGTTTCTGTGTATTAGGTAGAGCTGCTTTGACTCTCTGTCTTAGTAGTGTGGCCTATTGTAGAAAAGGCACCTGTCTGGATAAACGTGGCTTCTTTAGGTCTTTGGTTGTCAGACTTCCAAACAGCTCAATTTTCTGATGGTTCTGGGTATTATTTGTTTTGAGGTCTAGTTGTAATTCTTCTATGGTTGCACAAGGAGGCAAAGCATGTTTACCTACACCTCCATCTTGAGCGGAAGTCCCCTTTTTCAGTGTTTTATATATAGTACATTCCTTAGGACTGACCTGGTGTCCCTCAACCTGTGGAGGTGGCTACCGCTGTTCTTTCTGGCCTTGATGCTCTCCTGCTTGAATCTTGGCTTAAAATGTTCTCATATCCTTGGTGATCCAGAGGAGGTGACACTGGAGAGGAACTGGGGTCAACTGAAATCCAGACCCTAGGTTAGTGGCTTTTTTCAACAACAACCCTGAATTTTATAAATGGCAAAGCAAGGTGCAGAGATGCCTAGAAACTTGTTTATAGCCATTGTGCGTGGCAGGGACGGAAACCATGTCTTCCTATAAAGCTTCTCCTATGGGTGAGGCCACCTGAGAGTGCAGGTGGGCCTTGCGTGGTTCTTGGCACAGAGACCCCTGCCCTGGGGAGTTTGACTTCAGAATACACCTGAGACTTGGCTTTTGTGCAAAATATGAGTTATTTGTGCTGGACTTTCTGCCCAGCACAAGTTTGTTTTGTTTTGTTTTTTCTTATAAAGTCATCCTTTGCTGCGATTGCTTCTGTCCTGATTGAGTAGTCACAGGTACTTGCCTCTGGTTTTGTTTTCACTGCAGCTATCCCCAGCTGTTTGCAGCTGGGATGTTATCTGGCGTATTCACCACTGGAATCATGACCCCAGGAGAACGGATCAAGTGCCTGTTACAGGTAAGGGTGTGGTCTGGGGTGGGGGGACGTGATGTGGGAGGAAATGGTTAGCTTTTTCTGTTCGGTATACAATTTTGTGTGGATGTTTATATCCTTTCACCCTTTAGAAGGCTTCAGGTCAGGTGTGCAAAACAGTTTCAAGGTTTTCAGGAACATGGAAGCACTCATAGTAGAATCAAGAACCAGGACAGTATAACAGACCAACCAAAATGTCACCCTTGTGATTGGCAGTCCAGACATATCTACCCTTATTAGCATCTGCTTCAGAAACTCTAAAAGGTAAGTCATGTCTCATTAGAGGTGAAAGCAAGGTTGTTCCTGCCCAACATCTTATGTCTCCATGGATTGTCCAACAGCTCGGTGCCCGTAGAGTGCTTGGCTTGTTCTCAGGCCCAGTGAACTGGGTGTCCGCCTTACCACACAGGACTCCTCTTAAAAAACAAATGTGAATGCTTTTTCTTCGAATGACTGAAGTAATTTAATACACAATTCTTGCCAAAAAAATTTTTAAAAATATTTTATTTACTTTTTAGAGAGAAGGGAAGGAAGGAAGAGAGGGAGAGAAACATCAGAAACATTGATGTGTGAGAGAAACATCAATTAGTTGCCTCTCTCATGCCCTTAACTGAGGGCCTGGCCCTGTAACCCAGGCATGTGCCCTGACTGGGAATCAAACTGGTAACATTTTGGTTAGCTGTATGATGCCCAACCCACTAAGTCATGCTAGTCAGGCCTAGCAAATGTCAATAATGCAGGGAAGCACAAAGAAAATAATGTATCTGTTACCCATGAGGCTGCACCACTGAGGTAACCACTGTTACCACTGCTTGTATGTGAATTCTAGTCTTTTGGTAAACGTGTATTTATTGAGAAATATTACCCTTTGAAATAAAATTAGGATCATCTGCTATAATTGTTTTATTATGAACTTTTTCCCCTTGATATACCATAATATTTTTCTGTGATTATTTTTCTCAAGCATAATTTTCTGCAACTTATTTCATTCCACACATGGCTGTCATTTACCCAGTAATCCCTTACCTGGTGGTGTGACAAAGTATATACCAGGAGTGAAGATCTCTGTGATCAGATTTCACACAATGTACCTGATTATTTTGATGAATATTAGTTGCTTGTATTTTTCCTTTGTGAAGTACCTATTTATGTTCTTTGCTCATTTTTTTCCCCTAAATGTATTTATAAAAGCCTGGACATATTAAGCTTATTAATTGCTTATCATATATCACAAGTCTTTTTTTCATGGCCTTTCAATTTTGTGTATTTCTTAATTAAACTTCTTATTTTGAGATAATATAATAGATTCATGTACAGTTGTAAGAAATAATGCAAAGAAGAAAGAAAGAAAAAAAGAAAGACAGGAAAGATACAGAGAGATCCCCCATACCGTTCACCCAGTTTGCTCACAATGGTAACATCTGAAAACTATAGTACAATATCACAATCAGGATATTGACAGTGATACCGTCAAAAAACAGAACATTTCCAGTGTAGCAAGGACCCCTGATAGTGCCCTTTTATAACCACATCCGCTTCCCTTCCCTGCTCTAGCCCTGAACCGCCCCAGCAACCATTAATCTATACTTCATTTCTATAATTTTGAAATTTCAAGAATGTTACATAAATGGAGTCATATTGTATATAAAATTTTCATACTGGCTTTTTTAACTCAACATAGTTTTCTAGAGATTCATTCATATTGTTGATATATGAATAATTCACATTATTTTAAGGATGCATGGCATGGATGAACCACAATATGTTTGGCATGGACAAACCACAATATGTTTAACTTTCCATCCATTGAAGGATATCTGGGTTGTTTCCAGTTTTTGGCTTTATGAGTAAACGTGCATAAACAGTCATGTACAGAGATTTTTCTGAGAAAATAAGTATTCATTTCTCTGGGATAAATGCCCAGGAGTATAATTCCTAAATCATATGGTGGTTGCATGTTTAGTTTTTAAAGAAACTAGCAAACTGTTTTAAGGGTGGCCTTACCATTTTGCAATCCCACCAGCAATGTGTGAGGGACCCAGTTTCTCTGCATCCTCACCAACATTTGGTGCTGTCTCTATTTTTGATTTTAGCCATTCTGATAGGTGTGTAATGATATCTCCTTTTAATTTGTAGTTTCTTAGTAGCCGAAGATGTTGAACTTGTTTTCTTGTGGTTTTTGCAATCGTATATCTTATTTGGTAAAATGTCTGTTCATGTCTTTTGCTCATTTTCCAATTGGATTATTTTTTAATTGTTGAGTTTTGACAGTCCTTTATTCTAGATACTAGTGCTTTTTTAGATATGTGGTTTGCAAATATTTTCTCACAATCTATAGCTTCTTCTCATCCTCTTAATAATCTTTTGAGCAAACATTTTCAATTTTAATGAAGTTAAGTTTATTAACTTTTCTTGATTGGGCATTGGGTGCTTAAGATATTGAGGCTAAGAACCCTTTATCTAGCCCAATATCCTGAAGATTTTCTTCTATTTTTTCCTATAAGTTTTGTCTAGTTCTGGCTGGTGTGGCTCAGTGGATTGAGCGCTGCCCTACAAACCAAAAGGCTGCGGGTTCCAATTCCCAGGCAGGACCCACGCCTGGGTTGCAGGCCAGGTCCCCATTTGGAGGCATGTGAGAGACAATCAGTCTGTTTATCTCTAACACATCGATGTTTCTCTCCCTTTCTTTCTTCCTCTCTCTAAAATAAATAAATAAATAAAATCTTAAAAGTTTTATTTACAGTTTTACATTTTATATTTAAGTATGTAACCCCATTATAAGTTAATTTTTGCATAATGTATAAGAATTAGTCGAAGTCTTCCATTTTCATCTCCAGTTCAGACTTTTCCAGAACTTTGGACCAGTTTATCCAGCATTGCCATGCGGATGCTCACAGGCACCTCGTGCAAAACTGAACTGGTTTTCCCCCAGCCTCCTTGACTGACAGCCTTCTGCAACTCAGGTGGTGGCAACACCATCCTTTTAGCTGTTCAGTCCCAAAACGCAAAAGTCCTAGGTTTTTCTCTTTCTCTCACTGTATGTATCCCACCTGTTGAACAATTAAGTTGGCTTTCAACATATCCCAAACCCATCCCTTCTTATCACCTCCATTGCAGCTACCTTGCTCCAGGTTACCTTCATCACCGGCCAGGACAGCTGGGAGGGCCACCTTACTTGGTTCCCTGCTTACAGTCTATACTGTAAAATAGTGAGAAGATTGTTAGCATGTCAGTTCTATGTCCAGTCCTCTTCGGCGTTCCAGATCACTGTGGGTCAGCTTCAGCAGCCTCTGGTCACATCGGCCTCCCTGCTGTTCCTCAGACATACCAGGTTCACATGTGCCTGGATCATTTGGGGAAGTTATACCCCAAAAATAAATAAATAAATAAAATAAGCAATTGGTATTAGATTGACATTATCTTATATTTTTATTTTTAGAAAACTTGACGTCTTTCTGATTGGAAACTTTTCATAACCAGAATTATGACTCTTTTTATTTACCTCTTCTTTTATATCTCTTAGAGGTATTTTAAGAGTTTTTTGTTTTGTTTTAAAGTTTCATATATGCAAATCCTATTGCTTGGAGCACATGCATTTTATTGCTGTTTAGAATGGGATTCTTTTCCATTATTTTTCAACTGGTTAGTGCTGGTAGGTAAGAAAATTATTGGATTTTTATATTTATTTTGTAAGCGTTTCTCCTTGGAACTGTTAAAACTGAACTCTCTTTTCAGCTTTAATTACTCTTTAGCTGATGCCCCCATGTTCCGATTCCTCTTAGCTCTGCATTTGCTGTGGCTTCTGCTTGGGGCTGTCTTTCTCTCAGGTCATTACGGGGGTTACCCCTGCCTGCCTTCAAGCTTTTAGGCCCTGGGTCCCCGAGACTGGAGTGGGGGCCTCTCCTTGGCCCTCCCCTTGCTCTGCACAGGACCTGTATCCATACACGTACAGAGCTCCGAATGCAATTTCCAGTTCTCCATTTCTTAATCAAGCTTCATGATTGCTTAGGGCTTGGAATGGAGTTGGTGCTCAATAGATATTTGTTGAAATAGAGTAAATGAATGATTGATGGATTTGTCTCCTTCTTTCTAGACCTTCCATCTAACTTTATTGGGAATGCTTTTGTGTTTTGAAGAGTTCTTCAACTTATTTTCCAACTCCTCTTTTAATTTTTTTCTAGTCAGTGTGTGCATATCTTGTGATATTTTCACCTAGCCTTCTAGCATAGTGACTTGCACCAGTATTGTACATTCTAAATAACTATTGTTTTCACAGTCATCTTGTGTGGGCCTAATGCTTAATGACCTCTTCCCTACTCAGTCTCTAATCTGTAACCTGCCGAGTCTGTTGACTGTGATGCCCTTGCTGACTCGATGACTCTTCCCTCCCTCTCAGATTCAGGCTTCTTCAGGGGAAACCAAATACAGTGGTGCCTTAGACTGTGCAAAGAAGCTGTACCAGGAGGCTGGCATCCGAGGCATCTACAAGGGGACTGTGCTCACCCTCATGCGAGGTAAACTTTGAGGCCCCCCACCTGATGTCACCTTGGAGGGGCTCACCTGAGGTGGATTTGCCACAGAGGGTCTTGCCTGGATTGCCAGATTAGCCTTGGCACCATACATGCCACAACTTTGACAAGGCCAGAACCGTGTGTCCTGGTTTTAGGCAGTCTCACCTCTGGCCACATGAGCACACATGAAGATGGGGGCACCTTCCGTCCTTCCGGTAGGAGTCATGACAGTGGCCGGTGGAGGGGAGTGGCAAGTAGGTAGAAATTATGACTGGAGACTTGAGTGGGAAGAAGGGTGACTTAGGAACCGTGGGGCTCTCCCTGGTTTCGAGCAGCTTGTTCTGCTGGGGTGGCAGTAGGAGAGGCAGAGATGGCCACGCCCTTGTCCTGAGATGGTAGCTGGGAGGAAGGCCGGATGCTAGGTGTGGCCATAACTGCTTGGAGTGGGCATGTCACTGGGAACTAGGCAGAGTGGACTTTGAAGATTAAGTGATGTCCCGTGTGTTTATATTCACTCGCACCAGTGCCCACCCCAGCGCGGCATCTGGTCACTGCACAGTGATTACTGCAGATAGGATGTGCTGCTGAGGAGCTTCTCAGGCAACCTTGACGAATCCAGTGCCACATGTGGCTCTACTAAGTTCAGGATTTTATGTCATTTAATTCACATATTTCTTACCACTAACAGATGTTCCAGCCAGTGGGATGTATTTCATGACATATGAATGGCTTAAAAATATCCTCACTCCAGAGGGAAAGAGGTGAGGAGAAAAGAACTTAAAAGCCTCTGTGCTCAGCCACGGGTAGGTAGGTGCGCTTTCCTGAGAGTGGGTCTGGAGGCAGAAGTGGGACTTGCTTCTGGCTTCATGTCCTCTTTCCTCTCGTTGCTGCTGAGGCCCAACCAGCACCTCTTACTCTGTGCCTCACCCAAGGGAGCAAGTATTTGAAACAAGTGCATGAAACCTCCTCCTCCAAGTGGCACCTGCCTTGGCACAGGAACCCTGGCCTTGGATCTTCTCGCTCTAGCTGGCTTCTCCCTCTCGCCGCCTGCCACGGGCAGGGCGGTCAGAGTGCCGCTCTCACAGCCTCGGTCTGACTGTGGTTGGTGTTCTGCAGTGTCAGTGAGCTCAGCGTGCCTCGGATCCTGGTGGCTGGGGGCATCGCGGGAATCTTCAACTGGGCGGTGGCCATCCCTCCAGACGTGCTGAAGTCCCGCTTCCAGACTGGTTAGTGGAGGGTAGCGGGGTGGACGGGGGTGCCGTGGGTCCTGGAACTGGCTGCCCCTGGGGTGCAGAGCTCTGAAGACCTGAGGGGGACTCACCCTCCAGAGCACCCCCAGCACCTGTCCAACCAGCATTTTCCCCTGTACTCATGTGTGTTCTAGAAGCCTAGCCTCATTTTCATGTTATCTGAACACAAAGTAAGTAAAAGAAGAAGTCAAATCAACTCTCCCCCTGCTCTGTGAGAAAAAGGACTGTTTCCTTGTTCATTTCTCTTCTCCACTCCCTCAGCACCAGTAATCCAGACATCTGTGTCTGTTTGTCCCAAGGTGAACTGTGTTGTCTGTGGACTGGTCCCAGATGACCTGCAAGGTGTCCTCTCCCTGGTGCTGTGACCCTGCAGGAAGACTTGACTATAAGATTGTTCTCATCTGGGTCACCGTGGTCAGGTCAGGAAGCTTCCTGAAACCTTAACAGTTGGGTTCTGCCCACAGCACCTCCTGGAAAATATCCTAATGGTTTCAGAGATGTGCTGAGGGAGCTGATCCGGAATGAAGGAGTCGCATCATTGTACAAAGGTTTCAATGCGGTGATGATCCGAGCCTTCCCGGCCAATGCGGTAAGTGGCCGGCAGGAGCTGTGCTTGCCCTTTGGGGTTCAGAACAAGGTACAGGCTGACTTTTGCCTGCTTCTGGGGTTGGATCAGGGGCTCAGTTTTCCCAAAGAGCCTACCCTCAGCCAGGGCCTTCTCCCATCCAGGTACTAACCAGGCCCGACCATGCTTAGCTTCCAAGATCAGGCGAGATCGGGTGCATTCAGGGTGGTATGGCCAGAGACCAGAACCTTTTAATTTGCTCCCTTTCCTGAAGATGTCAGGAAGATTTTTGCCTTTGTGACTTTATGAAATGAGGGCCTTTGATGACCTGACCTGGCCATTAGAAATGTACAGTTGTGGGACATGCATTTTCTTCCCCTCTTGGGAATGAAAAAGCACAGCTTGATTCCCTGACTTGGGTGGGTTAGGGAGGGGTTCTGGTCCTGACAGGGCCAGCCAAGGGCGGTGCTGGGGTCTCTCTGAATAGTGACAATTCCTGCTGGCTTTTCTCTTCTTCCAAACCTTTCTCAGGCCTGTTTCCTTGGCTTTGAAGTTGCCATGAAGTTTCTTAATTGGATCGCCCCCAACTTCTGAGGCTGAAGGCTGCTCAAGGCTTCTGGATGCTGGAAACTGTTACTGAAGAAGAGCAGCGGGCAGGACTAGGCCTTCCTGAAGGGCGAGGGGAGGGGGATGGTGGGATCAGAGCTCTGTGCATGGACTTGTTGAGACCGTTTGCCTTAATGACATCCTCTACCTGGTATGACATGGCTTGCCATTTTGAAACTTGAATTCACTCTTGTCTAAGGATCTCAGGAGGATTTGGAGGTGGAGTAAGTAGCTTCTAGACCAGATACCACTTGTAGCCAGAATACTGTCTATGGATTGGTTGGCTACTGGCCCTACTATAACCCAAAACACTGGTCTCGAAAGAGAAAAGTTCAGCCTTTTACTGCAGGTGCTATGCATGTTTTCAGCCAGCTAACCAGGAGCTTCTTGGATCCCTAGGCAGGAACACCCACCAGATTTCTGTGGTATCATTCTATCCTGACCTACACAGGAGGGTATGAACTTGAGGCCCATGTCGGATGGTCTAGTGGAATGAGCAAATGTGTAGGGGCAGATAGCCTGATAACTGTAGGGTTGTTTTTTTTAAGGCATGCAAGTAATCAAAATCAAATCTAGAGTAGTCTAATTTCCCAGGAGGAGGCGGAGAGCTTTCCCTCCTGCACACCGAGGAGAGTTTTGAATCGGCAGTCCCAGCCTGCTAGGATGAGAAAGCCCAAGGTGTCAGAAGGCTCTCTTTGCACATTCTTTTCCCATGAGAGCCCCCTGTTTTTACAGGAAGCAATAAATATTATTTTTAATTTTTGCATCGTGCGAGTTGTTTTTTTTTCCTCTTTTGAATCTAGCTCATTTCAGCAGGCAGCCTGTGGCCTTGGTCGAGGCAGTCAAGGATCCAGCGTCCTTTCCTGGTTGCCTCAGGCTCCAGCAGGAGAAAAAGGGGCAAGTTTTGGCCAGGCCATCCTTGCCTGACTGCTCCAGCCCCCGCTGCTTAAGGTGGAGCGGGTGGGGTGGGACAACTCGACTGGTAACCGTTCTCACAACCCCCAGTGTAAGCCTGGCGTGCAGGCCCCACGGACCTAGCCTGCAGCTTATCCAGTCGTCCCTTAGCCTTTCTGCACCCAGCTATGTGGGTGTCGGAGGTAAGAGGTGGAGGATCGATTGTTCTCAAAGACCAAAAGCAGTCTGGAGCTTTCACAGGAGCTTTGGGTTGCTCTGTGAGCCAATGTCACCAGCCTGGCTTTACTCATCTGGCTGAGGAGAACGCCCAGGTGATGCCTAAGGTGAGGAAGTTGGAGTAGAGAGTCACAAGCTAGTCTGTCCTTGCCTGGTGGAAGGTGAGGCTACTGGAGCTGGGCTTCTCTGACAGTGTCCCTACTGGCAGTCACAGTTCTGTTGCACTTGCAGTTCCTGCTTGCTGCAGCTGCAAGGAGACCCTTGAACTTTGGCTTTCGAGCCACCATTCCATGTAAATAGGTGAGTGGGGCAGGGACCCACACATATCCAGGAGTGGGTGTGGCCTACCTAGCAGGAAGCTGAAGATTTGGGGGTTTAAGGAAGGCGGCTTTATTTCTGGGAAGATACTTCTGGATGGCAAGATAGGAACTATGGTCAAGTAAAAAAGTAACATTCTAAGATGAAAATTGTGTGCCCTCTGCTCTCCTCCTGCGGGGTCTCTCTGTTTAATCTTTTTGATTTAGAGATGGCCATATATGCATCTCCTGAAGCTGTTCACAGCACAACCCAGTTTTTGAGACCTTCTTAAGACCTTTCCCTTTGCTGGGAAGCCCCTGGGAGTGCATTTGCATCCCAGTGAAATGCCAGCCGTTCCCATGGCTCCGGATCACTTTTAGACTCTGTGCTTCTGGATAATTTGCCCTTTGAAACTGCTTCTATTTTAAAATGGAATGTTTTTGGTTCCTTGATGTTAGTGGTGGTAGATTCTTTTACTCCTTTGGGTCTTCAATAGATGTTTAGTCAAATAGGGAAGCCCCTGGAGACATATTTGTGAAGGGAGTAGAGCAGATGGTGAGTAACTCCCTCCTGGCTGGCACTTCTTTTTTATGATGCACTTTGAAATGCCACCTGTTCTGATATATCTCCCCTCTCTCGGATGGGGGCCAGGGGAAGAGATGGGACCCTCCGCAGCCATTTCTGTGTCACAGACAGCTTTAAGTAGAAGCCAGACAGTGTTTGTTAAAACAACCAGCCGGGATAGTAGGCTCAAAGCAGAGTATAACTGGGTGAAATGGGAAGGACAGAGCGCAGGCTGTTGCAACAGCAGCCTATTAGAAACCGTAGTAGCGCCATTTCTGCTGAAAGGTCCTACCATCTCTACCCACAGTTCTTCCCCCACAGTTCTTTTGATGTGGGAACCCACTATGCCCTTTCTCACCTCTTCAAGGGTTCTTTTTCATCTCTTTATCCCCATGTAACTCAATGTTTGATGGGTAGGGATTTTTACCCCCACTTTGAGACGTGAACATGAAGGCTCAGAAGGGATAAACTGCTCTGCCAAGATCACTGGCAAGTTGATAACAGAGCAGGACTAATAGAGTGGTGTCTGGATATCCGGAGCCCTGCAGAAAGGCTTGGGATGCTATCAAAGGCCGTCCTGGGGCTACCTGACCCACCTCCAAGAGGCCTGTCTGTACAATGCAGGGTCAAAGCCCGGCCAACTGGCCTGTGAATGGGGTCGGGGTGACATGCAGAGTCCCAATCGACCCTGGCAAGGCCCCAGGACCAGGTGCTCCCAGAGGGCTCCCTTTTCTGTGTTCTCTGCTCTGGGCAACATGAAGGCCTGTGGCCCTCCAGCCGGGCTTTCCCTTGCTTTCTAGGTTCTGTCCTTGCCCTGCAATGTCTCAGAGGCAGACTAGGTCCACTGCAAAGACCGATATTTTCTTGGAACAGTGTTCTGGGGAAGGAGGTGGCACACAGGTACAGTAGTAATAAGTGACCCAGGAATTGACTACTCACGGGAGCAGGACATTTGTTAAAACAGACCAGACTTTCTGGACCTAAGGCCGTGGCCTCCTGGGGGAGGCATAGGTGCTGAAGAGGGCAGAGGAAACATAGCCCACTTCCCCAATCCCTTCTGTTCCCTGTTGGCTTATGAACACTTCAAAGGCAAGACAGAAACTGACGGTAGGAGACAGTAAGTGAACCTGCAGGACTGAACCAGGGGATGCAGAGGTGGTCAGGTGGGCAAGCGAGCACAGGAAACGAGTGCAGCGCTAGAGTGGCTTGGACAAGCGGCCCCTGGGGCAGAGGAGGAGGAGGTATTCCTGCTGGGGCTGAGTTCACCTCACCCCCCCCCAGTAGGCAGAGGGCACTAGAGGGCAGAAGGTGTGTAAATTGGGGGATCTAGGCCAAGAGCAGGCCTCCAGAGGAATCGGGGGGGTTTTGGGCATCTCTTCTTCCTGAAAGAAAAAAATACCTTTGAATAATCATCCTATGAAGAGTACCTGAAGTTCAGTTTGATCGGAAATAGCAGCAGGTACCCAACCATGCTCATTTTCAGCAAACCCACTGCTGTGGGGCTAAACATGTGCCCCACCTGTGTTACCCTGTATCCATTGTTGTAAACATCTCTGAGACTTGGTCCCATTGTGAGAAGAGGAGGTTTGGAGTTAAGCTCTTGTCAGGGCTCTGGGGCCTCCTCTTCTCTACCATTGGCCCTATATTTCTCTTGCTTTTGGGGAGGGCTCTAATCTTGGCCTTTTCCACCCCCCATCACTTGCCGCTGTTTCCCGGTTTCTTGCTGCCTATGGTTTTCGGTTGCCAAAGCTAGTCCCCGTGGTGGAGGCGGACAGGCTCGAATGAGGGCAGTCCGGGGAGGGTAAGGGTAGAAGATTCGGGGCTCAGACCCCCTGATATTCTCTTCCCTCTTTCCTGGCCAGCTCATCTGGGCATTCGTGAAGGCCCTTCGTATTTCACTTCCTACTGAAGGGTTTCCTAGAAGGAGCAGAGATGGATCCCTGCTCTGGGGACCAGATGGTCAGGGAGGGCAGTCAAGTCGGGCCTAGAAGCTGGCTGTCTCTTCTTACTCTGATGCTAGTATGTGGAGACAGGTAAGGAGCCTTATTCCCTCCAGGTCCAAGGATGCCTTTGAATGCTATGTTTGCTGGCTGGCCGGCTGACCAAGCTGCAGAGCATCTGCCAACAAGCCAGGCAAGCCAGCCTGCTTCTAGCAGAGACTGATGGGTGTTGCTTAGAGCAACTGGCAGAACCCACCACACCCAGCTCATCAGCCCTGGAGTAGCCTCCCTCTACTCTATTTTGCAATCGAGATCAGAGTCCTAACTGTACAGGTGCCTGTTCCCCTGTCAAATATACAAAACCTGACAAATGGGCAAACCAGGGAGTGGAGTTGTGATTTTTGCCCTTCCGAAGGGTTGGTTGTAGGACTGTTTGAAGAGAGGGCAGATTCTCAGGTGTGGTAGTACAGTGGGAGTCACACCCAGGTTTCCTGGGTGTGGGCTGACTCCAGGAAAACTTGGAAAGGCTGGTCTACCCAACAGCAGAGGAGAGTTGCAAAACCCTCCCCCTCCTCGCTGCCTGTCCTTTGTGAAGTCTTTGTATTCTGAGATCAGAAGCACAGGTTTAAAGCAAAGAATCCTAATTCTGACACCGTACGGTCAGGAGTGCAGTTTAATTGGCTCTGCTCACTGTGTGGAAATTTATCATTCATTCAGCAAACCTTCTCTGAGAGTGTGCAGTAAGGATCCAGCAAGCAACAAGTTGGACACTACCCCTCCCCTCTGGTGGTCCAAGACTCCTTCCAGGGGTCAAGGAACTTGACTAGGGAGACACTGCTGTTTGGAATCATGGGCCTGCCTGGCCTAGAACTTGGGTGGCTTCTGCACCTGCAGCACTGAGCTTCTGGGTGTGTGCCAAGCAAATACAACAAGTCCTAGTGAGAATTTTAATTAATACAGGGTAATTACCAGGCAGAGCTTACCCATCCCAAATCAAAAGCCTTTCCGGTTCCCAAGCCTACATACAGCTGGTGTCCTTCTGGTGGGGCCCAGCAAAGAGAGGGAGGACTGCCCATGACCACTGGGCCTTTTGGTAGTGCCTCAGCTGTGGCATGGACATTCCAGGAAGGTCTTCACCTTTTCCTATTCACTTCCAATCTGGTGTGGGTGAAAGGGGACAATTTGGGAAATAGACTGGTCCTTCCAGTTTGCCTGTGTCCGTTCCCCAGGGGCAAAGGATGACACTGCCTTGTGGTCTGCTCAACACCATCAAGTGCAGAACCCAGGGTGGAGCATGGGGGGAGAAGGCACATGGAGACCCAGTGCTGGGAATTCTGGTGGGAGTACTCAAGTAAAACAACAGGCACAGAGGGCATTCCTGCAATGGCCTTATTCCCGTTTCTCAAGGTAACACATTTGGCCTTTCAGGCTTCTCTGCCTCCGGCTCCCAAATTACTGTATCATTACACCGCCTACTATGTACAAGGCCTTCCCTGTTTGACATCTCACAGACCTGCCTGAGCGTCCTGTGGTCATTCCACCATTCCACCTGCCGGCCAGGGTGGTCCTGACTGCCAGGCCTTTGTTCTCACTGTTCGCCATGCTCAGATGGCTCTCCTACAGATCCTAAGTTGGATCCTGTGCAGGCTTGGAAGTCAACTTGAATCCCACCTCCTAAAGTGGGTCCGCTTGCTCTTCACCACGGCCAGAACCACACTGAAGTGGTGATGTGTCCCCTGGGCTGTGTCCCTGCTGCCCAGTAAGGGCTGGCAAACCAGAAGCTCTTGGCGCGTGTTGAAAGAATAAATGAAAGGTCTTTAAGACTAGGTGAAAGGCGCCGACGACTCTGTTGTAGCCGCGACCGGCCAAGGGCGGGCGGCTCGGCGACGCACGCGCACTAAAGGCTGGCTCTCGGCGGGGACGCGCGCGCACGCCCGCAGCCGCGTGCGTCACAACCCGGGCTCCTGCCCCGCCCGTCCCGCCTGCCCGCTGGTCGGTCCCCGCGGCGGCGGCGGCGGCGGCGGCGGCGGCGGCGGCGGCTGCCCAGTGACAGCAGTGGCCGCACCAGGCCAGCCGTACAAGCAGCGTAGGGTCGTGCGGCCCGGAAACGCATAGCCGGCCAACGGGCGGCACGGCACGAGGAAGGCCCGATCGCGGTCGCGCGTGAGGAGACCTCGCGGGCCCCGGGCGTGAGGCCGGCGTGAGGGAGCGCGGAGGCAGTGGCCGCCGGCGGCCGGGACCCGCCTGCCTTCGCGGCCGCCGCCGGCATGAGCCACATCCAGATCCCGCCGGGCCTCACGGAGCTGCTGCAGGGCTACACGGTGGAGGTGCTACGGAAGCGGCCGCCCGACCTCGTCGACTTCGCGGTAGACTACTTCAGCCGCCTGCGTGAGGCCCGCGCCCGAGCCTCCAGCCCTCCCGCCGCCCCTCCTTCCGGCTCCCAGGATCTAGAGCTCAGCCCCGGCCTTGTCGCCGACGCGAACGCAGAGAGTGAGACCGATGAGGACGAGGACTTGGACGGTAGGCGGCGGGTTGGGCCGAGGTTCGCGGCGGGGGGACGGAAGGAGCCGGGTAGGCGGTCTCCAGAGGGCTAGAGGGGGCTGCGGGGGCCAAGCCGACCACCCAGCGTCGGGACCTTGGAGCTCTGGATGGGAGTCTGTCGGGGCTCCCTGCGCCGCCGGCGGGAGTCCCGCGTGCGCCTCTTCCAAACTGAGTTCCGCGGTGCCCCGAGCCCTGGCGCGCGCGGAGTGAGTTGTCAGATTCAGCCTCCAAGGAAACGTGCGCGCTTTCGGCCCGCGTGGTGGCGCGGAACCCGCGTCCGCCTGGCCGGAGCGGGAGGAGCCCGAGGAGCCCTCGCCTCTGCTGGAGACCCTTCGCCCGGTTTCCTTCCCGAGACAAGAACACTCGCAGCCATTGACTCATGTTTAATAACCAGGACGGTAACTGCGCTCGGAAAGAATTCATTTTGCGAAAAGTTACTGGGAAAAAAACTTGAAGTATAGACAAAAGTAGAGAGAAAAGATGAAATGAGCCTCCAGATGCCATCACCCACATTCAACAGTTTAGATATTTGCAAAAAAAATGTTTCCTCTTTCTTTCATTATCGCTTTCCCTTTCTCTCTTCCCTTTGCTGAAGTATTTTTAAAGGAAATCCCAGTTAGGTCATTTCACAGCTGCATGCTTTCATACGCATTTCTTAAAATATGGAGCCTAGGAATACATATATAGTTGTGGGTTAGTGTGTGTGTGTGTGTGTGTGTGTGTGTGTGTGTGTGTGTTTAAAGATTTTATTTATTTATTTTTAGAGAGAGGGGAAGGGAAGGGGTAAGGGAGGGAGAGAAACATTAGCCTGCAACCCAGGCATGTGCCCCGACTGGGAATTGAAGCAGCGACCTTTGGTTCGCAGGCCGGCGCTCAACCCACTGTGCCACACCGGCCAGGGCCATAGATAGTTTTTAATTCGGCTAAAACGATGGGATCAAACTTGGTGAGGATAAACACTAACTCGCTTGTTTAGCACACTGAATGCAGGAAAGAAGACAAGTAGCACTTTCTACAGGGGATCTAAGCAAGGTCGTCAAAAAGCAATTTCAACACAGGCTTTGTCAATTTAACAATAGCATTATCCTACTTTTAACAGCCAAAGTTTAACAAAACAATGAAAACATTTGAGAGGGAAAGTTAGAGACTTAATGTTGTTAGATCATGCTGAAAGAAAACTATTTCTGAAGTCACTTTAAGTCATGCGGGCAAGGAGTTATTATTGGTCATTGCTGTTGTAAACTTAAGTGTTCTGGACAGCTTCCCTAAGTTTATTCATGCTGAGAGTAGAAATTGCTCTTCCATGTTTCCTTTAACCTATTGCACATTAAATTACAGGTTTTTGCCTTAACCCTGGAAATCAGAAATTGTTGTTTCTCAAATCTCTGCCACAGATTTGCTTTGTGGTCTTAAGACAAGTTGTTACACCTATTTGATTTCAGATTTACTTATCTCTAAAATGGGGAAGAGTGGCAACAATCTCCCAGGAATGTGTTTTTAAAAGCTTTATCTCAGGAGTGACTCCTACATTTGTTTCACTGTCATATCTATAAATCACAAAGCTGTAGTCTGCTTTGCAACCAATTTTTTTCTGGTCTCTCATTTTTGTTTTTTGGTTTTTTTAAATGTATTTTTCAATTAGAGTTGACATACAGTATTATATTAGTTTTAGGTGTACAACATAATGATTAGGCATTTATATACTTTACACAGTGATCACCTTGATAAGTCTAGTACCAATCTGACACCACATATAGTTATTACGGTATTGACTACATTCCCTACACTGTGCTTTACATCCTTGTGACTATTTTTTCTTCTTTTTTAAAAAAAGATTTTATTTATTTATTTTTAGACAAAGAGGAAAGGAGGGAGAAAGGGAGGGAAAGAAACATGAATGTGTGGTTGCCCCTCGTGCGCCTCCTATTAGGAACCTGGCCCACAACCCAGGCCTGTGCCCAACTGGGAATTGAACTGGCAACCTTTTGGTTTACAGTCCACTGAGCCATCCCAGCCAGGGCTATTTTTTCTTCTTATAATTATTTTTATAATGGGCAATCTGTACTTAATCTCTTTCACGTTTTTTCACCCATCTCCCATCTGGTGACCACCAATTGTGACAGTTTTTATTTACATGAAACAGTATTTTAGAAATTAGTCCCAGATGAGTAAAATGGAGTTTACAAGTTTCGTGTTGTCTTCTTTCTTATTTTTGATATCTTTTGCAGAATTGAGATGACCCCTGTCTTGCTCTTTGTTTTGTCTCCAGGGCTTAGCATTTAGCCTGACCCATAGTAGATACTGAAAAATCTCTTGTTGATCAGAGTGTTGTCCCTGATAAGCCAATGTTGTGGATTTAATCCCTCATTAGGGCACGTACAACAATCAACCAAGGAATGCATAAATAAGTGGAACAACAAATCAATGTTTCCATCTCCCCCCTCCCACTTCCTTTCTCTGTCTAAAATTAATAATTTTTTTAATTTAAAAAGATTTTAAAAATATCTCTCGTTGAGTAAATGGGTGAATGAATGACCGAGGACCTAATCTTGGAGACTGCTGTCACGGAGTATGCTGCAAGTACAGAGATGGTCGGTGGTGGTAGAAGCAATGGAGAGGTCAGGCCTGGAAAGCATTGTTGAAGTGATTGGACACAGTGGTAATTCTCAGAGATAGAGGCTCCAGTGGGTTTGTTGGGGGAGAGGTTTTTAGGCTGCAGAAGATTCAGACAAGGAACAGGGAGAACATTTTGAAGAAGCGAAGAATGGACTTGGTGGTACCTTAAAGGAGAGGTAGTAGTTAGGGAATGTTTTTGTGGGTTTTCTTAAAGATAGAGTCACCCTTAGCATATCCGAGTGCCTAGGGAAAGGAGCCAGTGGAGAGGCGGCAGCTGATGAAGCAAGGCCCTAGAGTGGATGCGCGGGTTAGAACAGAGGGGGAAAGTGGGGGCAGCTCATACTCAGAAACTGAAGAAGAATGTTATTTAATTTAAAAGGTAATTTGAGCCCTGGCTGGTGTGGCTCAGTGGATTGAGCCCCTGCCATCGAACCACAGAGTCACCAGTTCAATCCCCAGTCAGGGCATAGGCCTGGGTTGCAGGCCAAGTCCCCAGCTGGGGGCATGCAAGAGGCAACTGATCGATGTATCTCTAGCACACTGATGTTTGCCTTCCTCTCTTTCTCCCTCTCTTCCACTCTCTCTAAAATTAAATAAATAAAATATTTTAAAAATATTTTTAAAAAAGGGTAATTTGAGATTTTACTTCTTTATGCCTTTGATTCAAAGTTTTGTCTTTTACTTACTTGATTCTGATAAATGTGAATGTTTAAGGTAAAGGGAAATTACCTCTTTGAAACTGGTTATTGATTTTCCTGGCTTACCTGTCTGTTGCCTACTTGTATGTCATGGACATATGAAAGAGAAGCAAATGCTGCTGCTGCTGCTGCTGCTGCTTCTTATTCTTCTTCTTTTTGGCAAATGCATTTTTAAAAGGTTTATAATTCAGACTTTTTGAGGGGGTTCTTTTTAAAATACATCAACTACCCCATACAAAATATTTTATCTGGAAATGAAGGGAAGGGCAGCTTACTGGGTTCTATTTCAAGTTTCAAAATTCTTCAGTAGCTGATGAGAAATGATGAGCTATTTCTGGATGATTTTCTTTTTTGGAATTTTTCATTTATTGCCCTTGCAAACTTCATAGTTACTTTCTTGAAAAAAAAAATGAAAGCAATTAAAGCATCATTATTATGATAAAAATACCAAAAGCAATTGCAGTAATCACTGACTTTTATTGTGGTGTCTGGAAATAGCCAGATATTTAAAATCAACCATTAAGTGATGTGGTTACCCTTGGATTGGTTTTTTGATGGAAATACTTCATTGAGAATGCAGAAGATTTCCCACTGTTTCTTTAGCTCTGTTTCTGATACTTACTGTTAAAATACTTTCAATTTTGTAAAAAGGAATGACGTCCTCAGTGATCTGCTCATAGATTATTTTTATTATAGAAAAGAGCAAGACAGTCTCCAGTTAGAAAAGTGAGTTATGCAGTACCATGAATCACACACTACTACTCCTGTGCCTAAGTTTTTTTCTTTGAGAGAGATAATTATCATAAGTCTTGTTTTCATATCATGATTAACACTTCTGTGACTTTGGTGAGGCTCCTGGGGCCTGTCTTCCCTGGGTGGACTTACCATCTTCCTGGGTGTGAGAAGATGGAGTTGCTGCTCTTCAGGGAAGCCGTGTCCACTTAATAAAGCTTAAAAAATCTAACATGGCCTCCTTCCTCCCTCCCTTCCTTTCTCATTCCTTCCTTCCTTCCAGCTTGTACTGCTGGATGGCAGTAAAACTTACAACCTTCATGCCCTTTTTGAAAGTGACTATGAGAATGGTCTGTGGGGAAGATGATTTTCCAAAAACGTGAGAAAAGGTGGGATCTTTTTGTATGGTGGCCTTCCTAAGGAAATATGATTATTAAAAACAAATTAGAGGACACTTATTCACAGAACACAAAAGATTCCCTTTAGCATTAATACAAAAACTGAGCTTTGCTAATGCATTTTTAGTTAAGCATTACTATATAATGCTATAGGCAGCTTTTGAAATGTTCTTATTTGAAAGACCAAATGCAACTGGGGCCATAAGAGCATAGTATTTGGACAAGGGCAGGTTGGGCATATTTCCCTGTCTGGAAACTCTATGAGGAGCTTGCTTTCATTGCCTTTGGCACAGAATAGCCTTAGTTTACAGCTCTGTTGAAGAATGAGAGATTATTTCAAGATTAAATGTTTACTCAGTAATAATGGATCAAGAATTCCTATTCAAATAAAAAGCAACTTAAAGGAAAAGAATAACGAAAATATTTTGCTTATTGAGTTCTTTTGTTACAATTTTAGAAGATGTGGCTCCAGAAATGAAAATAGGTATTGGCACAGCTAATTTTTTTGTCTCTAAAAACATGTGGTCTGCTAGGGCTGTTTTTGTATATTATATTTTCACAATACATTTTTCTTGTGTAATTTTTCCTGTTTAGTGTGAAATTTAGGGTATGGCTCTTTGGAATTAAAAAGAAAACATAGGAGGGTTCAGACTGGTAACTAAAACTTTTAGGTTGTATTATTTCTTTTGTATTTGAGGTTCCATTTAAGTGAATCTAAAAATAGATGGCTTAAGTTTTTCTCAGTCCAAGCCCTGATATCTGCCTGGAATTTGTCAGCGACAGTTTTAAGATATAATACCCACAAGATATTATGTGTGAAGGCAGTGACTAATAATGTAGAAATTTGGATAAAAATTTTTTGGATAAACCAGTGGCAGGAGAATTACTATTCAGTTTGCAATGTTATAATTAAGCACTATTTTTTTTTTTTTGAGGCATCCAATACCAAAAAAACTTTTTTATCCTCATCTAAGGACATTTTTTCATTGTTGTTTAGGGAGAGAGGAAGGGAGAGAGAGAGAAACATAAATGCATTGACTGATTGCCTCCCATATGTACCTGGACTGGGGATCAGACCAAGGATTGTCTGCACCCAGTTCAGGGATCGACCCACAAGCTAGGCATGTGCCCTGACCAGGAGTCAAACCTACAAGTCTTCTGTTACAGGACAATGCTCTAACCAACTGAGCCATACTGGCCAGGGCCCACTTTTATTTTATTTTTTTAAGATTTTATTTATCCAGCCCTGGCCAGTGTGGCACAGTGGGTTGCCAGTTCAATTCCCAGTGAGGGCACATGCCTGGGTTGCAGGCCAGGTCCCCAGTGGGAGGCATGTGAGTCACAACCACATATTGATGTTTCTCTTCCCCTCTTTCTCCTTCCCTTCCCCTCTCTCTAAAAATAAATAAATGAAATCTTAAAAAAATATTTTATTTATTCAGTTACAGAGAGACGGGAAGGGAGGGAGAAAGAGAAGGAAAGAAACATTGATGTGAGAGAAACTTTGATCACACATGCAAATCACACATGCAAATCACACATGCCCTAACCAGACTGAACCTACAACTCAGGCATGTGCCCTCACTGGGAATCAAACTGGTGACCCTTCACTTTGGCACCCAACCAACTGAGCCACACAAGTCAGGACCAGGGCCCAATATTTTTCTTTAAAAAGTGAAATTTTGATTAGAGGAGGATTTGCTTCTACTGTAAATAGACATATCATTTGTCATGTTTTGGTGGCTCTTTTGGGAAAGATTATTGAGGTTATTCTGTTTGGTGACTCCATGATCATTAGAAGGGCAGGTGATTTATATTGCCATTACCAGACCAAGAGTCCAATGCTCAACCAATGGGTTGATTTCCTAACTTACAAAAGATAAGCCATATCTGGTTGGTGATGCTACAGGATTTTTTTCCCTAGGGATCCCTAGATAATTCTCAGATTATGGTTGATTTTAATGCATACCAAATTTCAATTTTATTTATTTATTTATTTTTAGAGAGAGGGGAAGAGAGGGAGAGAAACATCCATGTGAGCGAGAAACATCAATTGGTTGCCCCCAACTGGGGACCTGGCCTGCAATCCAGGTATGTGCCCTAACAGGGAATCAAACCAGCAACTTTTTGGTTCACAGGCTGGCACTCACTCCATTGAGCCACACCAGCCAGGGCTATATACCAGATTTTTAAAATGTTAATCTAGCATTTCAGTAGTATCTAAAGTGCTAATATCCCTGGCTGGTGTGGCTCAGTGGATTAAGCACCAGCCTGCATACCTAAAGGTTGGTAGTTTGATTCCCTGTCAAGGCACATGCCTGGGTTGCGGGTTCAGTCCCTGGTGGCTGGGGACGTGCGAGAGGTGACTGATCAATGTTTTTCTCCCTCCCATTCTCCCTCCCTTCCCCTCTCCTTAAAAATAAGGAAATAAAAATCTAAAATAAAATGCTAATAAATAAAATGTCTAAAATGAGTAGACATCAGTGATCTTGGGTTGTTTTTTTTTAATGTTTCTCTTTATTTTTGTAAACTGACTAGGGAGTTTTAGCGGTTTGTTTTTTATTGCATAATAAAGAATGTGTCTGGCCTGTGTCCCAGAATCCTTGCACTGAGCTTCTAAAACTCTTAGAATTTCCCAAGTGTAGGAGTGTTTTTGCTACGCATGAACCTCATGGATCACACCTGACTTTTGTTAACAGAGAAGATTCAGGATGGGGCCTGGTCACCAGAGAGACCAGCCATGTGCCGGACTGGGGCTTTGATCCAGTCTGTCCTCTGGAGAAAGGAGAGGGACTAGAGCTTGAGTTTAGTCACACAGCCCACAGTTCAGTCAGCCATGCCTGTGGAATGAAACCCCAGTAAAAACTCTGAACACCAAAGCTCAGTGGAGCTTGAGCTTCCTGGTTGGTGAACACGTGTATGTGCTGGGAGAGTGATGCACCCTGTTTCCATGAGGAGAAGGCATATTCAGGACTGTTCCAGACTTTGTGTTTCTTCATTTGACTAGTACTGATTTGTACCCTTTATAATAAAACTGCAATTGTAAGTGTACTTCCAGAGTTCTGTGAGTTGTTCTAGTAAATCAAACCTGAAGAGTTGTGGGAACCTCTGACTTAATAACCAGTTAGTCAGAAATATGGGTGGCTTGGGAATCCCCAAAGTGCGGCTGGCTCTGAAGTAAGGCCGTCTTACTGGGACCATGTCTTTTAACTGTATGATTCTACTCTGGGTGGTAAGTTGTATTGACAAAAGCCTGTTGGTGTCATAATAGTTTTATATTCCTAATATAATTTGACTTAAATTGGCTCCAAATATGAATTGATAAGAGGATATACACCAGAAAGGGGGCATGACTTTTAGTGCCTTCCCAGGCTGAGTAATAGAAAATCATTTATTCAGTCCATTTATATTTAGCGTGTCTGTGTGCCAAGGTCTGTACTTAAACAAAAACAAAATGACAGGAAAGTCCCTATCTATATTCCTTAGGAGCTTTTAGTGTGCTGTAGTAGATACGTGGAATGTTTGTGTTCTCTGATAGGGAAGGGATGCTCAGCCCTTTCTCTGAGTCTTGGATATTGGGGCTGGATTGGTGGTGGGTCTTTTCGGCAGTGGGTACTTAGGGAGCAGAGAGATGTCAAGTCTACTAGTGTTATAAGGGCAGGGGATTGCTTCAGAATAAGTGACCATACTTACTGGCTGGATGTGTGTGTTACAGCAGTGCTTTGCAAAAGTGGGTAAAGGAACGACCAATGTCACAATTACCCTGACCACTGGCTCCCCCACTCTCCTCCCAGAAATGCCGGTTTTCTTTTCTACTTTTTTTTATGATAGAAAATGTTAATTATTGACAATAGTAAGAAGAATAGTGTAATACACCCCAATGTACTCAATACCCGACTTCATTAACTCATGGCCAGTGATAGGATGGCAACAGGCTTTGATTTATAGTTTGCCAGTTTCCCTTGGGGAGTATTTACCATGCCAATTTCAAACTACCAACACAATTTTACTGACCTCATGTGAGCTGGCCCCAGCTCGTGAATCATTCCTACTCAAACTGTGTTCTCCTTCCAGATTGTTACTGTAAGTAGTTAAGATTATACCTCTAAGGACTACTTTTAAAGATATACCCACAGTCTTTATCCTACCCCTGCTGAGTTCCGTGCTTGTTGGATCAAAGAAGTAAACATTGTGGATGGACACTAACATGTTTGGAGCGAAATTTGGAACAAATACAATAATGAAAGAGTAACACCCACTTTAAAGATGGCAGCCTGGGGAGACATGGCTCGCCTCTTTGCACAACCACATCAGAATTACTACCAAAATATAGAACAACCGTCACTCAGAACTGTCAGAAATTGGGTTGATTGGAAGTCTGACAGCCATGGAATTAAACTGGCAAGGAGGGGTGTAGACGAAGAATAGACTGGTCCCTCACCCATGTGTCGTGGATAAAAATCCAGGAGGGATATCTCAGGAGCGAGGAGTCCCAGCCCCACATAGGTCCCCCAGCCTAGAGTTCCAGTGCCAGGAAGATCAGTCCCCACAACTGCTGGTTGCAAAAATCAACGGGGATTGAGTCGGTGAATGAAACTTCTAGAGGCCAAGCAGTTCCTCTTAAAGAACCCACACATGTACTCAACTTCTCAGGCTTACTCCCTCTGAGCTCCAGCACCAGTGGCTTAGAGGGAGAAACTGAAGTGTTAAGCATCAAGGCGAACAGGCACCATTGTCCCTTTTCTAAACCCTACCGCTACAGAGCCGGCAAGCTGGTGCCCTATCTGAGACCCCATCAACCTGGCCAACACCAGCCATGCTTGGAGATCCCCTGAGACTCCACCCCTAACTTCTGAGCCCACCCAAGCTGCTTTTCCATAGGAATGGCTGGTCTTGGCTCATGCTTCACAATTTCCTAAGTCCTCTCAAACAAGCAACAGCTGGCCTCTGTGAGCTCCAGGCCCAGCACTAGCAGCAGCCAGCCTAGAGTCACAGCTTGGCTTTACCTGGGAGTCTCCAAGCCCAGCACAAGTAGCAGCCATCTCAGATTGCTTTATAGTTCAGTCAGGGTGGCCCCAGGCAAAACACAGGTGGGGTCTAACCTAGGCCTGCACCACCTGGGAAACCCCAGCGCCTGTGCACCCAGGGGATAGCTACAGACCACAATGGAGCACCACCACCCTGCCCCTACACAGCTGATCCTCCACGGAGAGTGGAGGTTGGTGGTAAGTGGTCATAGCCAGTCCTGGTAGCTGACTGGCCTGGATAAATCCTTCCCATTAATCTGCCAACAGCAACCAAGGCTCAACTACAAGAGGAGGGTGTAGCCCACACGGCCCACACAGAAGGAGAACCTTTAGTCCTCAGCTTGGGTGATAGGGATGGCTGTGCCACCAGCCCCTTCAGGATACGTACTGTGTTAGGCCACACTACCAAGACACAGAATCAAAAGCAGCTTTACCTAATACATAAAAACACACACAGGGAGTCTGCCAAAATGAGGAGACAAAGAAACATGGCCCAAATGAGAAAAAGAGATCCAAACTCCAGAAAAAAAGCTAAACGAAATGAAGATAAGCAATCAGATGCAGAATTCAAAACACATCCATATATAAGGATGCTCAGTGAAATAGTGAGGATCTCAACAGCATAAAAAAGATCGAGTCAGAAACAAAGGATACACTAATTGAAATAAAGAACAGTTTACAGGGAAACAACAGTAGAGTGGATGAAGCTGAGAATCAAATCAATGATTTGGAACATAAGGAAGCAAAAACAATCAGAACAACAAGAAGAGGCTGCACCTGTGTCATACCCCCTGCGTAGGGCACGTGGCCCAGCCCGGATGCCCGCCCCTCGCAGCGCAGAACCGAAGGGCATGGCAAGCCAGGTGATCAGGTGCGAGGCTGCAGTTGCCCTACTCTAGGGGGTAATGTTTTCTGTATAATTAATATATCTCCAATCAGGGATAAGGTTGACACCATCATAAATCTGTTTTTTGAACTATCCTTCACATGAGTAATTGCTAGTTCATTAAGGATTTTTTTTAACATAATAACAGTAATTCCTGCATTGAAAAAGAAATAAAAAGAAGAAGAAAAAGGAATCCAAAAAAATGGGGACAGTGTAAACAGCCTCTGGGACAAGTTCCAGAGGTCCAACATTTGCATTTTAGGAGTGCCAGAAGGAGAAGAGGAAGAGCAAGAAATTGGAAATCAATATGAAAAATAATGAAAGGAAACTTCCCTAATTTGGTGAAGGAATAGACATGCAAGGCCAAGAAGCACAGAGAGTCCCAAACAAGATGGATGCAAAAAGGCCCACTCTGAGACACATCTTAATTAAAATGCCAAAGGTTAAAGATAAAGAGAGTCTTACAAGCAGCAAGAAAAAAGAAGTCAGTTACCTACCGGGGAGTTCCCAGAAGACTGTTAGCTGATTTCTCTCAAGAAATTTTGCACACCAGAAAGGATTGACAAGAAATATTCAAAGTCATGAAAAACAGGGGCTATAGCCAAGATTGCTCTACCAGGCAAAGCCATCATTTAGAATCAAAGGGCAGATAAAGACCTTCCAGACAAGAAAAAACTGAAGGAGTTCATCAAACCATTATTATATGAAATATTAAAGGGACTTATTTAAGAAAAAGACGATCAAAACTGTGATCAGTAAAATGGCAACAAATACATTATCTATCAACAGTTGAATGTAAAAGACAAACTAAGTAAACAAAAACAGACAAAATCATGGATATGGAGAGCGTTTTGATGGTTGCCAGATGGGAGGGCGATGTGGGGGAATGGGTAAAGAGTTGTAGGGATTAAGAAGTACAAACAGGTAGTTACAGAATAGCCAGAGAGATGTAAAGTACAGTATAGGAAATGAATTAGCCAGAAAACTTATACTCATGACCCATTGACATGAACAATGGTGAGGAGATTGCCTGAGGGAATGCGGGGGGTACTGGGTAGAGGGGGGCAAGAGGGGAAAAATCAGGACAACAGTAATAACATAATGAATAAATTATAATTAAAAAAATATATACTCTCAAACTTTTTATTACATCCAAGATAATTAACCATAAGTTTGAACTTCATATATCTCCAAATAAGATCCATAGGTTACATTTGGCTGCTGTATCCCTTAAGTCTCTTAATTTATAGGATCTTTCTCAGGATGCCTCTCCCTTTTTTTCCTTTGAAGTCTATTTATGGAAGAAAATTTCTGTAGATTTTTTCACAGTCTGGAGCTTGCTAATTGCACCCCATGGTTTTTGTATCAAAGTTCCTCTGCCCTCTATTTTTCCTCCAAATTCGCAATTAGTGTTAGAGCAATAATTCTTGAAGTGAGGTTCCAGGATCAGAAACATCAGCATCAACCTGGAAATTTGACAGAAATACAAATTCTTGTTTAGCCTCATTCCAGGCCTGTTGAATCAGAGACTCAGGATGGTTTCCCGCAATGTGTTTTAACTAGTTTTCCAGAAGATTCTGATATACCCTAAAGTTTGAGAACCATTGCTGTACACACTTAGTCAGATTCAGGTTTGTCTCCCCGTTTTCCCTCCACCAGCTATTTTGTAGCTGTTGATGTGTTTTCCATTAGAAGCCACGTGTAGCTGACCGGTCTCATTTATGAGGCTGATAATCATGTCATTACTGCCTAGACTATGTCCATTAATTCACTGGGATTACAAATGGCATTGTTCTATCATTCCTTTCTTAAGCATAAGCTGGAATACTTCTGGAAAAATAAAAATCCCCCTCATTAACTCTTAGGTTACCTGTGGTATAGTTTATTCAGGAAAAGCAGGATAAATGCTTGAGTCTTTTATTTACCTGTTTTCAAAATAATAAGTTGGTTCTCTAGCATCCTCCAAAAATGACCAATGAAGTCTAAGAAAAAAAATCAGTATAAACTCAAGGATTTAACTTTTTTTGTTTTAGTCTATTGCCTTTTTGTTCTTACTTGATGTTCATGTTATCCCATTTTTGTGTAGTAAGAACCTCTTCAAGTTTCCACCTAACTCCCTTGAGAGGTGATTTTTTTGTGCATCCTTGATTTCTGGTAGGTTTTTCAGTCTTGTTACATTTTTAGTTCCAGACTGGGGATTAGTAATTTCTTCAAGGAGCCCTGTTTCCCTTTAGGCAAAAATAGTAGAGACCACGATCTGGATGGTAGGGATGCTCATTGGTACTGGACTTAGTCATAGTTTTCACTTAAATTCATGACTATAGTGTTTTTACTCAATTTAATGTGTATCCTTTCTCTAATGCCAGAAAGTCCCAGTATTTAATAACAAAATTACTCTCTTGCTCTATCCGGCATGGCTCAGTTGGTTGAGAGTTGTCTTGCGCAGTGAAAGGTCGTCAGTTTGATTCCCAGTCGGCACCTGCCTGGGTTCGGAGGCATCCCTGGTTGGAGAGGGTGTGAGAGGCAACTGATCAATGTTTCTCTCATACACTGGTGTTTCTCTCCCTCTCTTTCTCCTTTCCTTACCCTCTCTCTAAAATTTAATGAGTAAAATCTTTTTTTAAAAGTTGCTCTCTTTCTTCATCTCATCATACACACATAACAGCCTCAGAATCTAAAGACTAACAGTATGATTCCTGAAAACTAAGATTTTCTTGAGTTCTTGTTATCTTTAGGATGTACCCCATGAGGATGTCCAGTCAAGTTACTTTAAATAGTTCTTTGTATGCTTTTCCTCCCAATTTAATATATGGAATACAGTTGGTTGGTTTGTATTTTGGGGATTACTTTCTCAAATTTAATTGTATAATTATGTAAGATATTCATATGGTTCCAAAGTCAAATGTATGAAATAAGGTTTATTCAAAGAAGTCTGACTTCTACCCTTGTAGCCTCCTCTCTGCTAGTTTTGGATTTATTTTGCTCTTTTTTCTACTTCCTTAAGTTGTCCAATGAGGTTATTAATTTGAGATCTTTCCTCTTAAATGTAGGCATTTGCAGTTGTAAATTCCCTCTTACCATTGCTTTCAGGGAATCCCATAAATTTTGGTATATTGTGTTTTTGTTTTCATTTGTCTCGATGTTTTCTAACTGCCCTTCTGATTTACACCTGTACATTTAAATTAATATCATTTTGGTTGGTTATTGGTAGTGATTTAAAATGTTTTTTTCAGCATTTTAGATGTATAGCAAGAGAATATACCTTGCATTATAGTTTTTAAATTTGTGACTGTTTTTTCCTCTAGAAGTTCAAGTTTTTGCCTTTTATTCTTTTCAAGTCTCCCTGGTCATTTTTTGTTGTATCTTATTCTTTATCCTTTTGATTCCTTTTATGTCTTTAATTGTTTTAAACATACTCTTCTTATTTTATAATAGTTCTGTAATCTTGATATCTAACCCTTTGTTTTAGGTATCCTCTGATAGCACCCATGGTCAATTGTTTCAATATGTGTTGTATAATTTTAGATTGTATGCTAATGTTTAGAGGGGCCTTAATTATGGAGACCCATGGGGACCTGCCTGAGTTGAGGGCTTAGCTGGTGTACATTTCATCTGTCTACCAGAGTGACGGGCACTGGTGTTTCAAATGATCAGAGGAACCTCTCCCATATCCCTCAAGCTAGAATTGACCCATCACTTGGTATTAAAGTGCTTAGTTCTATTGCCAAAGATCTTAGCAAAAAGAGAGGATAAAAATGGGGCCATATGACATTATGATGACTAAATGTTGTTTATTTTTTCTTTTGCAGTTCCAATTCCTAGTAGATTTGATCGGCGAGTATCAGGTATGTGTTCTCTTTCAAAACATACTGTGAAAATGCTATTTTAAGATAGGATCATCTTAAATAAAAACAAACTGATCTTTTTAATAAAAAGTTAGCAGCATTCAGAACATTATAAAAATTACCTGGTTCCTTTATTCTGTTTCATTTTAAGTTCTGAGTATATAGGTATATATTTTTATATTGCTATAATTATTTAATTATTACATCATTAATATTTTTCCATGTTTATAATTGTGGCTTCAGAAAACTACATTTAATATTACTATTTCCGGTTTTTAGATTATGCTGCCATTAACTTCTTGCATACATTTCTGAGCCACTTAAATTATTTCCTCAGTTATAGTGTTAGGAGTGGCATTCCCTGGTCAGTGACTAAGCATTGCATTGGCTTTTTCTGTGAACTGCTTTCTAGAGACAATCTATAGCATAGGCTACAGGGAGAAAGATACCCTGCAAAGGCCCCTTCTCCAAAACTTTCTCACTAACGTGTATGGTGCCTGCTCCTTTAAAGATTTTATATATTTATTGACTACTCCTTTAGTTTAGATATAAAATAGTACCTCACATTGTTTTTATTTGGCATTCCTTTGATAATTAATAAAAATGAGTGTTTTCCAAACATGGGAAATCCTTTTTTATCTTTTACTATGGAACCAGTTTGGTAGTACTTGACCCTTTTATCTATTATCGTCTAGACTATTTTTGTAAGTTTAAGTAAATTTCTGTCATGATTTTTAACCTTTTGAAATTTTTAATGCAAAGTTTTCTACGTTGGCTGAGCTATTTATTTTAATTTTGCTATTTTTTCATTTGCTTAAAATTTCTGTTATGTAACTGGTACCTTGTACACTGCTTGGCACATAGCAGGCACTCAGCAGTATTTGTTGAATATATACATCCTCTCCTATTTTTTTATGATCGCGCCTAAGCTGAGAAGGTCCCCCTCTTTTCACAGAGCTGATGAGTATATTTTTTGAAAGCTTTTCATGTAATTAAAATATTCGACATTTGGATACATACAGAGTTTGTTTGTTTTTAAAGAGAAGACTTTTATGAGCAAGTTGTAATAACATCTAGCGTTTATGCGGTTGTAGGGTTGGGATGTCAGTGTGTTTCAGGATTGCCATGCAGGCTGTATGTGTGACATTATTCTTTCATACAGCTTTGTTCTGAGAATGTTTCTTATCCCTACATTTACCCTTTTAGTCCCTCAATCCTTTTCTTTAGGAAAAATCTCATTTATTTTTTTCAGAAAACCTTTTACCTAGACAGTAAACATTTTGCCACTCTTCTCTCATGTGCACGTGTAACACTGTACACCAAAGTCTGTTGAAAGGAGATTGAAGAATGTGTTCTTATGCATAGAGAGCTATTCACAGAGAGGAAATAGAGATCAAGGTTGGCGCAAAGACTGATGAGTGATTATCTCCCACGACTGTTCACCCCTGCCCTGCATCCTCCTTTCCCCAAAAGATTAGTAGTACTCCTGGGTATCTGCAAGGACAGATCTGGATGGTGGAGAATACAGTGACATCTCCTCCAGAGGGCACAGTTGGTGGCAGTTCATGAATTCTTGCTGGGGCTGCCAGTAATTCAGACCTTGAACTGTTGAAAACGCAGACAAGTACATGTTATTATTCGTCCCCCTGAGATTTTACAGTCTATTTCTCTTTGTATTCAGTTGTAGAATTCCTCCATCCCTATCAATTTTGTTTTGTTTTTTAAATATGTAAAACATTTAATATGACCTAAATGTTAAAACTGTATTAAAGAATTTTCTCAGAGAAATTATTTTCCTTTCCCTATACCTTCTTTTTTTCGTTTCTGCCTACCTTCTAGGAAACAATTTTATTACTTTCTGGTTTATCCTCTTTTTTCCTTTTGGAAAAATAAATAATTTTAAAAAATTGTGTATATATTGAAATTTTTATGTTTCTCCCTCCCCCACCATTTTTAGCTCTCCTACTTTTTCCCATGGAAGGCCTTTCTTATTGAAGGGATGGCATACTACATATACTTTTCACCTTGCCTTTTTTTTTGTGTGTGCTTTTTTTCCCTAGACCTCATTATTAGCCCTGTGGAAATCTTTCTCATTTTTTTTTAGTTGTATTATTCAAATGGATACTTATATCATTTCTGATATTTTTGCTACCATAAACAATTGTTCAGCCCTGGCTGGTGTGCCTCAGTGGATTGAGCTCTAGCCTGCAAACCAAAGGGTTGCTGGTTCGATTCCCAGTCAGGACATATGCATGGGTTGTGATCTGGGTCCCCAGTAGGGGGCGTGTGAGAGGCAGCCACACATTGATATTCCTCTCCCTTTTTCTCCCTTCTCCTCACTCCAAAAAATAAAGTCTTTTTTTTTAAAAAGTATGTTTACAGTTGTATGTGAAACACAAGTTATTCTTATATTATTATTTATTAATTATTATATTATTTTCCATATGAACAGCTGTAAACACTTTTGCCCTATCCTGTATCTTATCATCTCTCCTATTTGGAACTACAAATCCCTAGAGAGTTGGCTTTTTAGCACCTAACAGAATGCCTGGTGTTAGTAGGTACTTAATACATTTGTTAACTGAAAGAAGGGATTTAAACAAGTCATCACAGCTTTAGCAAAGAGTGAGTAAAAGAAAATTGTGCCCATTTTTCTAGTCAAAGCACACATCTGTTTTATTCATTTTTCTCTTTATTTTTTCTCTCCAAATTTAGTTTGTGCTGAGACCTATAACCCTGATGAGGAAGAGGAAGATACTGATCCAAGGGTAAGAACTACAGCAAAGGGTACTAGGTAGAATTGTTTTATAACCACTCACTCCCCTACTCTTCTACATACCAAATCAAATCATGCTGATAATTAAAATAAATACAAATTAAAATCTCAACAAGATGCCATTTTTTATCTAACAGATTGACAGATATTAAGAAGAATTAGCCCTGGCTGGTGTGGCTCAGTGGATTGTACGCTGGCCTGTGAACCAAAGGGTCACTGGTTTGATTCCCAGTCAGGGCACATGACCAGGTTGTAGGCCTGGTCCCTAGTTGGGGGCCATGCAAGAGACAACCGGTCAATGTTTCTCTTACACACTGATATGTCTCTTCCTCTCTTTCTTCCTCCGTCCCCTAAAAATAAATAATTAAAATCTTTAAAAAAATAAAAAAAAAATTTTTAAAAAGAATGAAAGCAAGATTGATTGAGGTATTTGTAAGAAGGGGTACCTAGCTATAGCTATCAATTTCTTAAACATAGGACAACTGACTCAGCAGTTACCTGAAGGAGAATTCATTCCTAACAGTTGGATCTTTTTGTACAATTATTTCTGGAAGGATATAGTCCAGATGTTAACAGTGGTTGTGGCAGGACTGTGTTTGACTTTTGAGCACTTCTTAAACACTCAGGTTTTAAAATTCTTGTACAGTTAACAAATTACCTCTATAAAGGCAAATATGAAGCATCATTTTTAAAAGATTGATGTTATAAAAGAAACTTTAATGATCTTTCAAGTATGCCTTGAAATGAATAGCCTATTAAACATTTCTGAAGTATTGTAATAATAAAATGCTACCATTGTATGAATATAATAGATATGTAGATTTTAATATATCTTTATATTGGATATTGTAAAATTCCTGATAATTTTTAAAAGTTAAAGTGGTTTTTAACTAACTTTTTACTATTCAAAATGCTTAACACTTTAGATATGTTATTTCTGGTAAGATTACGTGATGTACCCTTCTTTTTAGGGCGAAGACAATACTTAGGAAAGAGCTTGATGGGTCTCTCAATTATAAATAATAGCAGTACTAGCAAAAACTATTTTTAGTTCAATAATTATTTACTGAATATAATAATAGTAATAGTTTTGAGCGTCTATTAAATGTTGGGTACTGTTTATGGGCCCAGCATGCTTCCGCCATACTACTCTGCTCGCATGTATTGGGTACTGTTTTAAATAGCGCATATATTAATTCATTTAATCTTTATCACAACTCTAATTTTATTTATTTTTTAAATAAACTTTTAAAAGTTTTTTTAAAATTTATTTTTAGAGAGGGAGAAGAGGGAGAGAAATATCAGTGTGTGAGAAAAACATCATAGATTAGTTGCCTCCGCACACCCCTAATTGGGGACCTGGCCCCCATCCCAGGCATGTGCCCTGAACAGAAATTGAACCAGTGACCTTTTGGTTTGCAGGCTAGCACTCAATCCTCTGAGCCACACCAACCACACATCTCTAATTTTATAGATATCACTACTACTGCTGCTGCTAATAGTAATGATTATTACTATTTGTTGATGTTTGAACTCTAGCTTGTATAGCCATTGTTTACTTTCCATGTTTACTTAGATTTCAATAGACAACTCAAACTTAACATGAATTCCTGATTACCTCTCCTTTTAAACATACTTTTCACCCATAGTCTTTTCCAGCTCAATTCACAGCTGTACCACCCTTCTAGTCGCTCAGGACCAAAACTTTAGGGTCACTCTCTCTTCCTTTCATTTGTTCATACCCATATTTAATTTGTCAGTAAATTTGTTGGGCTCAGTCTTTTAAACATATCTGAAATTCCACTACTTCTCAGCACCCCCATTGCTACCACCCTGGTCCCAAATACCACCACCTGGCACTGGGATAATGACAGTAGCTTGCCGGCTTTCACCCTTTCTTCTCAAGGCTCTTCTTCACTCAGCAGCTAGTGTGAGCCTTTAAAAACACTAGATCTCTTCCTTTCCTCAGTCACAATCCTTAAATTGCCCCCATGTCACTGGAGAAAAGCTCCAGCTCTGTGACCTACAATGTCCCTTAGTACTTGGGTGTCACCCACACCCAGTCCCCCAACCTGGTCCCTGCCCGATCTTTCCCCCTTTGCTCTGCATTAGTTGCACCTGTCTCCTGGTTAGTTTTCTGACATAAAGTACTGTTTACCTACCATGAGGTCTTGTTTTTACTTGCTGTTCCCTTTGCTTGAGGTGTTCTTCCCACAGAGATGGCCAACATGACTCCCTCCCTCAGGTTGTCCTCACTCCTTGAGGTCTTTACACAAATGCCATGTTCTCAGTGAGGCCGCATCTAGACACACACACAGACAGCCTTCCCTACCTTAGTTTTCTGTTGAGCCTTATAACTCTTCAACATACTTTTATGTATTTATTGAATACAAGAGCAGATGTTTTTGTCTATGTGTTCACTACTGTGTTCACAGAGTTAGGGTAGGGCCTGGAACCTTGTAGATACCTAGGATTTGTTGAGTGAACAAATCTATAACCCTCTGCTTTACGAATGAGGACTCTGAGGCTTCCAGGGGGTGGCTAACTTGCTGGCAGCCACACAGTCAGTGGGTGGCCCCAGGGTGGGTGCTCTTCATCCCCATATTACCCTTCATACTCAGGGCACTGCTTGCAGTTTATATAGAATTAAAATTATAGTAAATCCACTCTTAATTTTTCCCACTTTTTAAGAGAGAGAAATATACCAATTTGTAAGTAAAGTAAGATTTTAAAATGGAATTTAAAATTTCCTTGGTTTTCTTTGTATTGGCAGGTGATTCATCCTAAAACTGATGAACAGAGATGCAGACTTCAGGAAGCTTGCAAAGATATTCTGCTTTTCAAAAATCTTGATCAGGTAACATTGATTTTTACAATATTTTTGTCCTTTTATTTTGCTTCTGTTAACTTGTTTCCTGAGCCTACGCAGCCCAACTGGCTCACTTCTACTACCTGTATAATTTTCTAGATAAACTTTCTCTTATAATTTGAAAAAATAAAATATTTTTATCTTTTACCTTTTTTTGTCATTTAAGTAGTTTTTAGTGTCTTAATCACAACCATATGAGGCATCAAACTTTAGATTCATCTTACTTACAGATGTTTGCATCGTGTTGTGAGCTTGTCAGATGATATTAGTTTTTCTCAGAACTTCTTTGACACTTCCTCCAAGATAGTACCATTTGAGGACCATGCAGTTTGGTCATGTAAAAGGAAAATGCTCAGGTTTGCATGACCCTGGCTTAGTTTGAAGGGTCTGAATTCACGCTGCAGAATAATTTCTCTGAAGATGCCAGCGTGGAGTTCTCTTCGTCTGTATCAGTTAACCCACTGGAAGTGTGTGACTGCTTCTCAGACCTTAGGTGTGGGGCACCCCTTGGGATTACTCCTTACTGAACGCCTCAGGCATGGGGCGCACACGGAGTGTTGTGTGTGGAGGGCCCCAGCAGAGAGATCGCTGCGTGGGCTTGTTTTCCCTCCCTCGGTGGAGATAGCAGGGGCTACCTCCTGAAGACACAGAGTCTTCCATTTTCCTCTGTCTTCTCTACTTTGAGGGGCCACATGCTGAAGCCACATGAATGGCTGAGGTGCTGGGGAGCTCCCAAATGTGCAGAGACAGGAAGGTTGGGATTAGAATTCTACTACTGCCCAGCTCCTGCAGATAGGTCTTCTGAAGGCACCCCCACAGCCCGCCCTGGGAATCTGGCTGGTCATACATGAATCTGTGATATATCAGTCAAGGGGATCAACCATCCTTGGTAAGCCAAGATATTTGCTAGCGGTGTGGTTATAGGAATGCCTGGAATATTCATTGGAGTTTTATTAGTCTCAGGCTGAATAAAACAAAACAAGGACCATGAGCTCAAGGAAAGGCTGGTTGTGAGAAATACTGGTTTTTGTCAGCTGTTTTCTCTGGAAGACCCATCTGTATCAATGGAAAGGGGAGTTGCTTCTTTATATACTGTGAATAAAACCCCTTGTAAACTTAATATCATGAGATGTTCTAAGGGAAGTTTCTATGTCAATTTAATCACCGTTTTGTTAGTTTTTGAGAATACCATTTTAGTGTTGAAAATGATAACTGAATTTTCAGATTGACTGGTAATTATATTTTTCTAACATTTTATCGTGAAAATATTCAAATACAACAAAGTTAAAAGAATTTTATGGAACAAGCATTTATTCGCTGCTTTGATTAACATTTACTGTCTGTCCCTCAGCAAAGGGATTGGCAAACTTTTTCTTAAAGAACCAAATAATAAGTATTCTTCTGTCACAGCTACTCTATTATTATAGCAGGAAAGCAGCCATAGACAATACATAAATGAAAGGGTGTGGCTGTGCTCCAATAAAACGTTATTTGGAAAACTAGGCAGCTCTTTGTTGGCTCCTACATTAACCTATCTTATTTTAGGCAGTGCATTTCACAGTTAGTTACAGGTATCAGTATTCTTTCCCTGAAATACCTTGCATGCATCTCATGAACTCAAAACTTGTTTATAATTTTTTAATGTAAAGTTTGCATGCAATCAAATGCACCAGTTTTAAGTGTGCATTCACGGAGGTTTGACCAAAGCATACACATAGGTAATTTAAACCCCAATCAAAATATAGTTGCCCTGATCAGTGTGGCTCAGTGGGTTGAGCATGATCCTGCAAACTGAAACCTTGCTAGTTCAATTCCTGGTCAGGGCACAGGCCTGTGTTGCAGACCAGGTCCCCAGTTGGGATGTGCAAGAGGCAACTAATTGATGTTTCTCTTGCACATCGATGTTTCTCTCCCTCTCTTTCTCCTTCCCTTCACCTATCTCTAAAATAAAGGAAGGGAGGGAGGGAGGGAGGAGAAAGAAACGAAAGAAAGAAAATCTTAAAAGAAAAAAGGCATAGAATGTTGCCACCATTCCATAAAGTTCCCTCTATCCCTTCATGATCAATTCTTGCCCCCTCCAGAAGCAACTACTGTTTTTATTTATTCTACAGTAAATTAATTTGCTTGTTCTAGAATTTTATGGAATCATACAGAATTTACTCTTTTTTGAGATTTTTTCATTCAGTACTATGTTTCTGAGGTTCGTCTTTGTTGCCGCATATAGTTGTAGTTCATTCCTTTTTCTTTTTTCACTTTTTATATTGAACTAGGCTTTTTTTATCTTTTATTTATTTATTTTTTTTTGAAGAAAGTGGAAGTGGGGGTGAGAGAAGGATCGATTTGTTGTTCTATTTATTTATGCATTTGTTGGTTGATTCTTAGGTGTGCCCTGACCAGGGATTGAACCTGCAACCTTGATGAATGGGGACAACGCTCTAACAAATGGAGCTGTCTGGCCAGGACTACTTTGACCTAGTTATAAGTTCACACAAAATGTTGTAAAAATAGCACAGAAGGTAGCATGGTCACACTGACAGAACACGAAATCACATGAAATTATGCAGCAATAAAATTATTTCCTGGTCAGGTCTTCAACCCACATTCCTCCAAGGAAAAAATCTTTCTTTGAGTTGAAAAGTCTGTCTTTATTCTTTTTTGAGCTCTAATGGTTACTAATCTCCGTGCCTGACAGAGGCCCTAGGCTGAGACCAGTGTTTTGTTAGAATTTAATAGCATTGTTTTGTTTCCATTATACTTACTGATAGCTACGTTCTGGTTATGGCCGGTAATATTGGTAAGTAAGTAATTGTGCATGTTTGTATAGAAATGATTGAAGCAGTATTGGCCGTCTGATAATATATCTCATTTATTGAGTACCTGTTATGTAATACTTTCCTTAGAAACTATTTATTAAGCCCCCTTACATGTGAAAGGAAGTGAGAGAGGTGAAGTGATATGCTTGGCTAGTCAGAGCGGTTGTACTACTCCAAAAGATAACCTCCAGTGCCATCCCAGCCCCTTAGATCTGATGATCCTGTTAAATTAATACCTATGGGAATGTGGCTTCATATGGTTTTACACATGACATAGTGGAGCCATCAGGGCCAGTGGCAGTCATGTGGGTGTGGGTGGGAGAATGGGCACTATGATTTAGATAACTATTTTTGCTTAAATTATGGAACACTCTTTCAAAAAAATACTGCCTCAGAAACACTGAGCAACTGAGCTGTGTACATGGAGGGGCAAAGCTGGGTGGTTATAGGAAAGCACTTGTTTCAGAGAGCCCTTAGGTTTCTGCTTGAATGTAAGGAATAGTCTGATTTGGGGACTTCACTCTGTAGTCACAAACTGAGATAAGCATAGTCATTTTTTTCCTAGCACATGTAAAAGCCATCTTTTCTCCTTGTGTTTACCCTGCAGGAACAGCTTTCTCAAGTTCTCGATGCCATGTTTGAAAGGGCAGTCAAAGTGGATGAGCATGTTATTGACCAAGGAGATGACGGAGACAACTTTTACGTCATAGAGCGGTAGGAGATGGAGCTTTGCAGTTGTGCAGCTACACTTATGATTCATGTTTAGGACAAGTGCTCTCCCGTATACTTTGTTCAGTCTAAAGAGGACTTAAGCAGATGAACAAGCTTTCCAAAGCTTGCCCATCTCCATCCACAGCCTGCCCCTCTCTATCTACAGTGGTCCTGAGTCCTCAGTACACCCCATACTTGGGTTGCTGCTATCTGCAGTAGAAAGTCTCTTTTACAAGTAGACAAGATGTGCTTTATAAACCTGTTATTTGTCGGTGTTCAAGGGAATTGATTTCCTGAAGAATAGCTGTGATTCTGTTATCTGAATCTTTGAATCCTAGCCTCATTTTACACGTGAGGACACTGCCTCAACCTCTGGCTCTGTTCCAGGTATAAGCCATGTTGGAAAACATGAAGTGTGTGGGTTTGACCTGCTCACCTTAGTGTGTCCTAACCTCTGGAGCTGTTAGAATCATCTGGGGGGCTCCTATGACCCTCTCTGAAAGGAACACCCTCACCAGACTTGAAGATCAGTAAGATGCTGCCTCACCCAGTAACTTCCACTCTTTTTCAGTTTTTTCTTTTGAGGTAATTTCAGAGTTACAGAAACATTACAGATAGTACAAAAAATTCCCATAAACCTAGGATCCCGGTGTTATGTTTTACATTTTCTTTATTATTGTTTGAAAGTAAGTTGAAAGTATAATGCCCTTTTACTATGAATACTTCAGTGTGTGTTTCCTAAAAATAGGACATTCTTTTACGTAAGCACAGAATAATTACAAAATTCAGAAATTAACATTTATACAGTACTATCATCTACTCTATACTTACTCAAACTCTTCCCAATTGTTTCCCTAATTTCCAAGGTTCTTTTAATCTCCGTCAAGTAGCTGTACCAGATTCATTTGGTTCCCTTTCTTGCCAAGCCTTTGCTTTGTTCAGATTCTTGCACAGAAAATGTCCTCACTCCTTGGATAACCTTTGGGTTCTTGATATCTGTGACAGTGTTACAGTTAGAAGAAATGTTTTATTTAAAGAGTAAAGATATTACAAATAATATCTTCTAAGTTGTATTACCACCTCCGCAGCCACCTTTCCCCCTTGTTCTGCCATGTGCTCTCCCACCAACTCAGGAATCCCAGTACACCTGCATTTGGGAAATGAGCATCCATCCGCACATACCCATAGCTTAAAGGCTGAAACGCCTGTCTACAAAGGGAATGATTTGTTACATGTGTAAATAAGAGGGATTATCTTTTGAATGCTGTGAAAGTAGTTATTAACAAATCAGAAAGACTATCATTCAAGTAAAAAGGTATGGTTCCTGACCTCAAAAAATTCATCTGCCAGAGAGACAGACCCTTAAATAGATAATCATTACATGATGTGGTGGGAACAACAATGATAAAAATATGTTCCGTTATTTGAAAGAGGACCTGAGTGAGAGAGGTTAAGAAGGACTTTGCAGCTGCCTGAAATGGTTCTTTTCATTCCCCAAATTAAGTAACTAGTGTTTCCAGGAGGAGAGACTGAAAACACCTAAGTGAATTTACTCTGAATTCTGTTTCCCAGTCATGGCCTCATTACCTTTGCCTCGTCTACCAGGTCTGATATAGGTCCGTTCCCCTGTCGAGTGGGGAGGAGCAGGGTTGGTGCCACATAACTGATACTTTAGTGATTGATTTTATTTTCTGCTCTTGTGTAACATACTATACTTAGTGATTTTTATCAGACAAGTTGAGGCTCTTTATAGGAAATTTTTAAAATTAAAATAAAAAGCAGGGGGGAAATATAAAATAAAAACAGGAACCCTGGCTGGTGTGGCTCAGTGGATTGAGCATCATCCTGTGAATTGAAAGGTCACTGGTTCGATTCCCAGTCAGGGCACATGCCAGGGTTGCAGGCCAGGTCCCCAGTTGGGGGATGTGTAAGAGACAACTGATTGATATTTCTGTCCCTCTCTTTCTCACCTCCCTTCCCCTCTCTCTAAAAATAAATTAAATTAAAAAATAAAAACAGGATTGTGATTTAGCCATAATTTCATTATCAGAGTACATTCTTCCTCCCCCCCCCCCCCCGTGTTTTATTGTTGAGGTCAATCTATTATCCCAGATTTGGTTCAGATGCTGCAACTGATGATACCACACACTAAGGGATGGAAAGGTTTCTTACTCACATAATGAGGCTTTTTAGGGCAAGCAAGTCAAGTTCCCAAGAAGTCCAAAAAATGAGACAGGAGGGAGGGTTGACTGGCTTGGAACTTCACGGTGTTTAGAAGGTGGAACTGGGGTATGAGGGTGCTCTTCCATATGGGCTGGCACTTGTTGTTTGAATGTGCCATCAGCACCAAAGGAGGGAGCAGGAGGCTTTCTTATCAGCTTTCCCAGATATGAGATAGAAGAGGAAGGTGCACTGGTGTGGTAGGGCTTAAAAGCTGTTACAGTCAAACATCAAAAGGGGAGTTGACTTTTATTACATTTACATATATGTACTTTCTTACATTGTGTCATACATTGTTTTGTGGCCTGAATTCAAAATCCATTTTAAGTAGTTTGCCATGGGATGCAGCATTATTCTGTCATAATTTATATTAACTGTATAATATGAATACAGATATGTATTTGACCCATCCCCTCTTGTCAGCAGATTAAATTGTAATTTTTGCTGTTATAAATATTACCTGGTGAGCATCCCCATAGTTAAATCACTTTCAGTATCTTTGATTGTCTCCTTTAGAATGCCAATTAGAAATGGAATTGCTCTCTCAAAGGGTCTCTTTAAGGAATTTGCTATATGTTGTTAATTACCTTGCAGAAACTTGGGAACATTTACATTTGCCTCAGTATTGAGAATTTCTATTTCTCCAAATGCCTGTCAGTTCTGAATATCATCAATCAACAGAGATGTTTTTTGGTTTTTTAATTTTAATCAATTCAACATTCTGGTGTTCAACAGACTACAAAACGAAACCCACACATTCATTTGAATAACTGCAGGAAAAACATTTGAAAAAATTCAAAACCTTTTCTTGATAAAAACTCTCCACAAACAAGGAGCAGATGGGACTTTTCTCCAACCTAATTAAAGGCATTTTTAAAAACCTACAGCTAACATCATACTTAATGATGAAAGATTAAATGTTTTCCCTTTAAGATTGAGAATAAGATAAGACTGTCTGCTCTTACCACTTCTATTTAATATTGGACTTAGATTCTAGCTGGTGCAATGAGGCAAAGAAAACGAAGGAAGGAAGGCAGGCATATAGATTGGAAAGGAAGAAGTAAAACTCTGCTTGCAGATGACATGACCCACTAGAAAATCCTAACGGTGCTACGAAAAAACTAAAACTAATAATTGGTTTTAGCAATGTCCCAGAATACAAAGTCCATATGCAAAAATCTGTTGGGAATGCGCTACAACAGTGTTTTCTATCTTATATACTTTCTGTTTGTGTACCACCTGCCAGTTCTTAAATTTATTGTTAGAATTAATAAATGAAATTGTTCTTTGTTATCCTTTCAGGGGAACTTACGATATTTTAGTAACAAAAGATAATCAAACTCGCTCTGTTGGTCAGTATGACAACCGTGGAAGTTTTGGAGAACTAGCTCTGATGTACAACACCCCGAGGGCTGCTACCATTATTGCCACCTCAGAAGGCTCCCTTTGGGGACTGGTGAGTTAGAGAACTGGTTCCCCTTGCATGGCACAGTATTAATTCCCTTTACTCCTGAGTCTCTGTCCTTAGGCTGTTGATTAACACTAGTTTATAGCCAGTCGTTTGAAAGACATTGTGGAAGGCCCTGACTGGTGTGGTTCAGTGGGTTGGGTGTCATCCCTCAAATGGAAAGGTTGCCGGATCAATTCCCGGTCAGGGCACATGCCTGGGTTGCGGGGCCAGGTGCCTGGTTGGGGACTCACGAGAGGCAACCGATTGATGTTTATCTCACACATTGGTGTTTCTTTCCCTCTCTTTCTTTCTCCCTTCCCCTCTCTCTAATAATAAATAAATAAAAATCTTTAAATAAAATAAATAAAATGATTTGTCAATACCATTCACTCTAAATTACAGGACAACAGCTGGGTTTTGTGACCTTGCAGTTGTGTCAGCTCTTATTACATTTTCTGTTTTATGTTTTTATGAGACAAGTGGAGGGGGTGGATAACACTATACGGGAGACAGCCTAGAAAAATAAGTTACTGAAAGCACTGCCAACATTGGTTTTCATCCCTAGCTGTCCCAGGACTAACTTTTCTCTGTGTTCAGCCATTCTCTTGTGCATTGGTCCATTCCAGTATCCAACAGATTTAGATGACTAGAAAGACTGCTGGCCATATTTTGGGAAAGAGAACTTTCCCAGAATACCTTAGGCATTGCACAGCCGAGATCGCTATCCTTCATTATACATGACCCACCTTCCTTCAAAATATATAAGTCTCTTCCTTCTATACAAACTAATCCTCCTCTTGTACAAACTCTAAATTTCACTTTTAAAATGTTGACATCTATGGTAATTTGTTTCTATTTACCTTATAAGCAGAATTAAGTGTATATCATAGAATTACCAACATTCAGGGTCTGGCATAAATAACACCCTGGTTTTATTACACAATCTTTTATTACAAAATCATAAGCATGTAGTTCTATAACATCTCACTGAATCACATTCAAGCACATCACATGACATTTTCAGTGAAATGTTCAAATTAAAACTATAAATTATTACACCTATATTATTACCCTACCAATCCAACTCAAGGAGGCGTTACTTCTGCTGGTCCCTGTATTTTCTCAAATGAAATCACATTTTAAAGACATAATAGAACACTTTACTGTGATTTAAGAAAATTAAGAATGCTCCTGAGAGGTGAGTGATACAATGGCTTCAGAACAGATCACACACTTTGGGGACTCAGTGGTTGGAAAACTCAAGGATGGATCAATAAATAATCAGGGGAAAATAAACTCTGTTATAAAATGCATTGATGCCAACTACTGGTCTAGGCCAAGGTGGAATAACCCCATTACCTCTTAAAATTAAAAACCTCTGGATATCATACAGTGATCAAATATAGGGAGATCCCAAAAAATAGAAAAGAGAAGGCAGGCTGGCTAGGCTCTCAGTACTTAAGAAAAGCAATAGACATTTTCCTGAATTCCTGAAGTCACAGGAAAGGGTAGCATTCCTTTTTCCCTTTGAACCTCAGGGTTATTTGCTTGACTCTGAACACTTGTTGCCTGAAGGAGCTACCATTTCACGGTGAGAGTTTCCTCTTCACTGCACTGTTGGAATCTCCCCAAAAGCTGGGGTGGTGTGTCTTGTGCTTTTCTATACCCTCCACAGTCATAGGAACTGACCTTTTGCAGCATGAGAGTTCTGGGAAGTGTATAAAAGAATGCAAAAAACGGGTTGGAACATGAATAGACAAGTCACTTTAAAGAGAGATCAGTTGTTGCTTTGAGTGACAGCAACATAAGATGGCAGCCACTAGAGTCTCAGACAATTTATGAAAACCGAATATACAGCCTTAAAATAGAATGTGGATGTAAATACCCAGAAACACCCCCCTTTGTAAGATTTGTAACAAAAATTAATATGAATGTAGTTAATAGTTCTAATGGAGCAGTGGACCCAAGAGCCATATCAAAGCTGGCAAAATGGCAGAATCCACACAGCATCACAGTTGTCCTGCAGGGGCTTTGACGCCTAATGAGAACTAAAGAGAATATGAAACGCCCTGCAATACGAGCCTCCTGAAGGGCAGCGTTACAGCAGTTAATCAAAAAGAAAAATCACAGGGCTGCCTCTGCCACCTTTCATTTTAGGCAGTCTTCATTTTCCCCAGTAGGAAATTTTCTAGATGTGTCTTGTAGACCTCAAAGTACTAGAAAGGAAGCTCCCATTCAAAGGCAATTTATCTTAAGATACTGTAAATGATACTAATTTTTTGTCCACTTGAAATATATGAGGATCAGTTGTCTTCACTTGGAAATACAGTGTGCTACTGCAGTTGTAGTAACCTTTGTAACATTATACATAGATTTTTTAAAATATTGTCTTGGACAATACCTACTCAATTATAAAGAAGAGAACTTTATAATTCCCATTTTCTCAGTCTTGATTGTCCTCTTCCCATAGCACTCTTGGCCTAGATTGGCCCAGAAAACATGTAGAAACTGAATTCTAAAGATAATGATGTAATATTCCAAAGTATAACTAACATTTTAAGTGATACATTTCTAACCTTGGACTTCAAAAGAGTAGTGGCATGTACCCATTATAGCAATCAGAGTGTGAATGGCTCTTTTCAAGCAGACAGATGAAGAAAATGGGGCAGAATCTGGCAAAATGCTAGAGCAAACGTTATTTGTACACGAGTTTAAGGAGGGAGGGTAGGAGCCCGCCATGACTCACCAGATGTGCGGGGTGCAGCAGGTGATTTTTTTGTAAGGCAGATGAAACATGGCGTGGGATAGGGCCTGGGGATCCTGTAGTTAATGGAACTGCCAGCGAAGCCCGTTTAGACATCTTAATTTAGTTGTCTTCTCTGTTTTCTCCATCCCACTCTTACCACATCATCAAGAATGCTAAAATAACAATCCTACGCTTAACATGCCTTTAGTCCCTTGCTGTTTTTCATTCTGCCGGCCTTTGGGATGTCATTACTGTATGCTTCCCCCCTCTCCCCCCACCAAAAAGAAATCTATTTCTGACAGCCTGAGGTGGAAGCAAACTACAATTAACTTAGGTACACATAACTGCTTGCCCATTTAGGAGCCTAAAGCTAATTAACATTCACCTGGCTGCATGTTCCTCCCCACATGTCTGAGAGGCACCTGGCTGTGGCTCTGGTTAACTGCCTTCTGAGTCTGAGTCCATGACTTGCTGTGGTCCAAGGTACCTGACTGCCTTCATCTTGCATTTCCTTCTGCCGATAATTTAAATTCTACTCCTCTTTTTGCAACAAAATTATCCTCAATAATTCCAACCTATTGTAATATCTTCCTCCCTCCTTGGAATTCTTGTAGCACTTATTTTGTCTCTGTAATTCATCTAGTATATTTCATATGCTATTTTGAACTGTAAATTTTTTTATTCCTGTATATTTTGAATTGTCTCCTCTTGAGATTGTAAAGTCCTTGAGAGCAAAAAACCATCTAATTGTTTTATCTCCTTTTTCTGAAGTTGCATCTTTTCACATTGAACAGTGACTGACCATAAGCTCACAAATGTCTGATGGGAAGTTTTTCATTTTATATTCTATTTATGGCCCATAGGTGGCACCCATTGAGTATCACATGGCAAGCAGCAACCAGTGGGACCTCTGTCTGGCTCAGACTACAGTTTATTGTAGTTCTTTCATTTTTCTCCGAGTGGTGACTCAGATTGAAATATCTGACTTAATACCTTTCATAGTCTTCTAATAGTTGCTGTGGCCAGTTAATTAAACCATAGGTGTTCTCTTACACACACATTTACCAGAATTTTCATATTCTTTCTTGTAGGACCGTGTGACTTTTAGAAGAATCATAGTGAAAAACAATGCCAAAAAGCGGAAGATGTTTGAATCATTTATTGAATCTGTGCCCCTTCTTAAATCACTAGAGGTAAAGTCTATTTGAATAAAGCTCTATTTATGCAGATTAAGGGAAGTTACTCAGCCCTGGCTGGGTGGCTTAGTTGGTTGGAGTGTTGTCCCATGCACTAAAAGATTGTGAGTTTGATTCCTGATCAGGGCATGTACACCTAGGTTGCTTGTCATAGGCACGTACGGGAGGCAACTGATCATTGCTTCTTTCTCATATTGATATTTTGCTCTCCCTCCCCACATCCTCTCTCTAACATCACTAAACATATCCTTGGGTGAGGATTTTAAAAAATAAAAAAATAGAAAAGCTATTAAACCCTTTTGCCCTCCCTGGCCAGGTAGCTTAACTGGTTATACCAATAATCCAGGATTGCAGGTTCGATCTCCAGTCAGGGCACATACAAGAAGCAACCATAAATAAGTGGATGCATAAATAAGTGGAACAAGAAATCAGTGTCTCTCCCCTCCCCCCATAATCAATAAATGTAAAAAAATTTTTTAAATTAAAAAACTATTCATTTGTTAGGTTTTCAAATCAAACTATTCTAACCCATTTCTGTGTTGTATAGATATTGTGACTTCGTTGAGGTCTTTTCCTTACAATCTGTGAGGATGTCTATTGTTTCAGGTGTCAGAACGAATGAAGATTGTGGATGTAATAGGAGAGAAGATCTATAAGGATGGAGAGCGCATAATCACTCAGGTGAGCGGGTGAATCACTCAGGTGAGGGTAGTGAGTCACTTGCTGGAGGACTAGTGCATCATTTGCCCTCTCACTTTTGGGAGCTCGTGTTACGAGGTACACTTCTGCAGAATTTTCTGAAGCCCATTGATGTTCATCTCACTGACATGCTGATCTGTTGCCTTCATTCACCTTTCCTTGGCTTCTGGCATTTGTTCTTTTGGATGTCATTTTCTTTTGACCCTGAGTAAGCTTCATTCATGGCTGTTAACACCTGGGGAAGGTCAAAGAGTTGTGCCCTTTGCAAACTTCTATGTCTGGCACAACAGTAGCTTCTTACCTAAACTAACAGAAACCAGAATCTTCATCTCCAGAGGAACTCTATCCTGAAAGCCCCAGGCCTGACAAGAGGTATGAGAAGCCACAGTGTTTTCTGGTGTGTCTGTGCTCTTGAAGATAGGAATGCTGGCTGGTGGTGCAAAATGGCTACAAATTAATATACTTACTATAGACTCCTTTTGACAGTGTTTCTAGACCAGGGTATCTCTACTCCAAGGATTCTCAAGCAATTCCAAGTGGTTTTGAGAGGAAGAATGACATGATGAGCATTCTATTTTCAAAGCAAAGTTCTGGCATCAATGCAAACTGAATTGGCACCCTGACTGGTATGGCTCAGTGGGTTGGGCTTCATTCCATGAAGCAAAATGTTGCCAGTTCGATTCCTGGTCAGGGCATGTGTGTGGGTTGCAGGTGTGATCCCATGTTGGGGCACATATGAGAGGCAACTGATAAATCCAATCAATGTTTCTTACGTCAGTGTTTCCCTCTCTTTCTCCCTTCCCCCCTCTCTAAAAGCAAATAAAAAAAAATTTTTTTAATGAATTGTCTTCAGCTTCATTGAGTAATCAAGGAAATGCAAATTAAAAACCACATTGAGGAACCATTTTCATACATTTTGTCAAAAAGTAGGAATTTGACTTTTTTTTTTTGAATCTGACAATTTTAAGTGATGTAGCAAGAACTGTTATTCATTGTTAATAGGAGAATAACAGCTGAACCCCTTTGGAGAGAAATTTAATCTTACCCTGTAAAGTTCAATTTATCCTATGATCTAGAAGTCTTTTTCCTCGATATTTTCAGAGAAATACTCTCAAACCTCAGAAGCTGCCCAACCCTCCTAAGTTCCTTCCCAGTCACAGCCCCTCCTACCTCCCTATCCTGACTTGTATGATAGTCACATACTTGCTTTTCTTTATAGCTTTCACCACTTATGTATACACCTTAAATATTATGGCCAAGTTTTACTCTTGTTTTTAATTTCTTTCATTGGAATTAGAAAGTATATATTCTTTAATTTGCATCTTGCATTTTTTTCGCTCAGCGTTCATTCACGTTGTATGCAGTTGTAGTTTGTTGGGGGATTTTTTGGGGGGTAGGTGGCTTATTGCTATGTAGTATTCCAGTATGTGAATATAAACTATTTGCCTTTTCACTGCTGATGGGCATATAGGATATTTCTAGTTTTTTAGCTATTACAAACAATATTTCAGTGGTAACATTGATTTGTTTTTCAAATGTTAAAGCTACCTTTTGTTGTTGAGGTAAGATAAACCAACTTGGCCATCATATAGTATCCTTTTTATATATTGGTGAACCCAATTTGCTAATATTTTGTTTACAATTTTATATCTGTGTTCCCAAGTGGGGCTTGTCTATACTTTTCCATTTTATAGTAGCATTGTTAGATTTTGATGTCAAGATAATGTTAACTAATAATGTAGGTTGGAATTCAGTCCTCGTTCTATTACCTGAAAAGTTTGTGTAAGATTAGAATTTCTCGGATATTTTATGGAACCATTTTTTTCTTTGTGGGAAGATTTTGACTACAGATTACTTTAATTGTTAAACCATTTAGGTTTTTTATTTCATTATTTTTATTGAATTTTTTATCAGGGTAACATTAGTTAATAAAATTGTATAGCTTTCAGGCATACAATTCTACAATAATTCATCTTTGGTGTGTTTTGGTAAGATCTCTTTTTTAGGGATTGCTTCATCTCATCTAAAATTCAATGTTATTGGCATAAAGTTGGTCATAGTGTTCCTATTAATGTCTTTTAAATATATACAGCATATAGAATGATGTTCTCATTCTCTCTTTTTTTTAAAGATTTTATTTATTTTTAGAGAGAGGGAAAGCAAGGGAGAAAGAGAGGGAGAGAAACATTGATGTATGAGGCCAACATTGATCAGTCATCTCTTGCATACCCCCAACTGGGAACCGAACCTCCCGGAACCCAGGCGTGTGCCCTGACTGGGAATCGACTTGGCAACATTTTGCTTTGCGGGACAATGCCCAACCCACTGAGCCACACCAGTCAGGGCAGTTCTTTCAGGTTTTTGGAAGAACCAACTTTGGCTTTTATTAATTCTATTGAATGTTTGTTTTCTGTTTTATTACCTTCTGTCTTTATCTTATTTCCTTTCTTCTACTTTTTGCTATGTTTTTCGTATTCCCTTGAGTTAGATGCTTAGCCCTTTACTTTTTAGTCTTTCTTCCTTTACATTATGAGCATTTTAAAACTAGGTATTTCCCTACCTCTCTGAAGATCAGTGATGATTTTCAGCACTTAGAGGTTTCTACCTTAAGTCCCTTTGGATATTTGTGCCCTGACTTCTGTTATTCTTTAGCACCAAAATGCCACTGGCTTCTTTATACAGCCCAGTTCTTTACACATGCGTTATGCCTGAGGATGGAAGCCTTGCTTAATGTCCAGCTGGGGTCCAGATACAGCGGAAGGAATAGAAGCCCCTGCCCGTGGCAGGCTTGGTGGGACCCTGGCATGCATCTCCCCCTGTCTCTGGATGTTCTCCGAACCACACATGCTGTCCAGGATGTTTTTAATTACATCCTATTAAGTTTATCAACACAAACTTTTATGTTTGTGTTGATATTTTAATTTCTTTCATAACTCCCCACCCTTCATCAACTCCTATTATGCAGCTATTTGTGTAATTCTAGAACTTCATCATAATTTGGCTCTGCTGGGTATAGGGCAGCACAGAAACCCACAGACATCCCTTTTGTAAAGCTGTGGCTCTCATTCACATGGAACAGTGATGATTATATGGTGACCTGGCACTAGCAAAGAGGAACTCAGCCTCAGCTGTGTATGGTGCCCACTTGGAGTACTGTATGGTAGTCAGAGGATATGAAGTCTTACGAATGCTCAAAAGTATAGATTCTCACTGAGGATACAAGACCCAGATGGAATGAGAGCACATGATTTAACACTGAACATCCAGTATAGATGGTCATTGCTTCAGAGCTTCAGAGTGAGGGCTCAGAGCCTGCAGTCTGCCTGAAAGCTGCTTCTCCCCTAGCTGCTTGCCTGGCTCTCACCTCCTCAGTGAGGCTGTCTGTCGGCCACCATAGCCGCACCCTCCCCCGGCCTTCCACATCTCACATTCTCTGCTCGCTGTTTTTCCTGTAGCACTTACTGCCTTCCAGCACAGCAGCGTGACTTACTGATTATTATGTTGATTGTTTACAGTTTTTTCATGCTACCAGACTGTAGATTTCACAAGGGTAGGGATATTTGTTTTGTCCACTGATGTATCTCACGTGTCTAGAACAGAACAGTGCCTGGCACAGAGTAAGTACTTAATTATTTTTTTAGTCACCTGAGTGACTAGTGCAGCTAAGTGGGTTAAAATCAAAACAAGCAAAAGAAAAGCCTGAGACTCATAAGGATGACATCAGCCCACATCAAAGCACCTTCTCATCAGGCAGGGCTTTTACACTGTTCTCCAGGGGCCGCATTTGATGGCCAAGGTGATCCCTGGGCCCCATGACCCAGGGGCAGCCAGCAGCCACCTTGACACTGCCTGTAGCAGCCTTGATTACTGACCCCTTGGGTTTCAGTAGCGGACCAACACGAGGAGTAAGCACAATGCTCTGTGCAGTTGGCAGCCTGGGCACTTTCATGGAAGAAAATGTGAATATTCCATGTTAGGAAATGAGAGGTGTGTGTCAAGTTATGTTGGACTGACATCCCCTGCAATCAGGATCCTGTTTTGTTCTGAACTTGTTAGTCATTGATTGATTTGTAGAGTTGGAAAATAAATACAAATCAGAGCTCAGGCGATGACAAAATGATCTACTTCTGTGTTTGTCTTCAACACACATGTACCTGACCTCCTTTCCCTTTTCAGGGTGACAAAGCTGATAGCTTTTACATTATAGAGTCTGGTGAAGTGAGGATCTTGATGAGAAGCAAGGTGAGTTTGTATGTGATGATGCCAGTTATTCCAGGGACGATCCCATGCCAGGTGTATGCACAGAAAGTAGCCGTTTTAAGTAACGGGAAGTGTGTTTAGTGTACCCAAACCATAGGTGAGGCATGTGACTTGCAAAACCCATGTTTAAGCCCATCCACTAATAGGGATTTATGGTGGTATATTTATGTTTGTCCCTATTGCCTTTGCTTCTGTTGTGTAATTAATGATATGAGAAATATTGGCCTACAAACCAATAAAAAGGTAAACGTCCTAACAGAAAAATAGGGGAGTTATGTAATAAATGTAGGTGTTGAATATGAAAATAGCTTCCTTTGTGGAGCACTGGGAAGGGAGCTCTCTAGGCCAGTTGTCATTGTGGCTAATTATTATGGCCATTTGATGGATAGGGAGACCCAGAAAACTGATGACTGTAGGAGGGAGGAGGGATTCTTACCATAAATGTATCATAACCAGATTTCTCAGTTTCAATTTTTTTAAGAATATAGCATTTGTTAAATAGTTATACCTAAAACTAAACTTAGTATGAAACCTTCTATAAAACATCGTTATTAAAAGTTAAGAATGGGGAAAGAAAAATATGATTACTGCTTATTGAGATGGCTCGTTTTCTAGTTAAAAATACATCTTGTTTCACATGAAACAGTAGCTTGAAACTTCTGTGTTCTTTCACGGTCAGTGTTTAGACTACTGATACATGTTTGTACATTTTTCAGGTACCCATTGCCACACAGCATAGTGTTGGATGTGTAGGACCCCAGCACTGTGACACGGGGTGGGGGGGGGAATGGGCGGGTTTGTCAGAAGTGCAGAGTCCTGGGCTCCGCCCCAGACCTACTGAATCAGAATTTGCATTGTTACAGAAGCCCCAGGGGTCTGGTGTTGGTGTGACAGTGTGGTAGGCACTGTCCTAGAGCAGGGACTAGGTGGGCACCGACATGTCTGTAGCCTCAGAGAATGCTACAGAAAAGGAAAGAGAGCATTGGCTTGACTGGGGCAGGTTGAGTTGTAAGAGCAAACAGGTCAGGGCAGAGGTGTGCAAAGAGCAATAGTCAAGCCATGTGAGCTCACGGGACACTTTTGTTTATTTTTCTAAATAAGTCTTGAAAAAGTTCATCTATCTGCCCATAACATAAAGGGGCTCTTAGAAATTGGAGAGCAATTCTTACTAATAAATTTTAAATATTTTTTTACTTAAACAAGTTACTGCTTAGCCTAGCAGAGGGATTTGTTTGTTTTTTTTTTAAAAAAGGAAACTAGATATTAAATACAATATAGTACTTCAGTCATTTTCAGTAACCTGATAAGCATGAATTACAACCTACTTGATTTCTTAATACAGAGTTAAACCACCAAATTTCAAGGATGGGCACTTCATTCTTCTTAAAAAACGATATGGTAGGGGACGACTAACTTTAGAAGTAGACAATACCCGAAAAAAAATTTGTCACTGTCAAGTTTTGTCTGAGAAAGACAGGGTCTCAAATCAAAAAGAAGCAGCCTAGGATTTTGACTTTTTACCCAAGAAAAACATTGACATTATTTAGAAAGAATTAACAAAAGATGTTGTTTATTTCCCCAGTTCCACAGAGGTCAGCATCTAACAAACGAAGGATATTCATATATGAGTATATGTATAAAATACATGTATTATTATATATCAATATACAATATATTAATTATTAATTATATAATATACTCTTAATGTTATATACTAATAATTATGTTATATATTATATAATACATTATAATGATGTATTATATATTATATGTTAATTGTATATTATTGATTATAATGTATTGCTATAAAGTATTTATATATATATATATATATATATATATATATATATATATATAAATCTTCAAAAGAAAATGATCAGCACCTTACCTCTTGATATTTAGCTATTACCAGTAAGGTGTTAGGATTCAGATGAAGTGTCAGTGAAAGCCAGCACCTCTGATTAAATCATGCCCCCGAGATTAGCCCATGCAATTTGCATGGTATAGAGTCTCTGCAGAGTGAATGTCTCAATAATTGTGTTAAGCGTACTAAGAAGGGAATCGATGTATGCAACTGGGTGTGCCCAGCTGTGATTCTGGGGTCAGCCTGGGTCATGTTCTCACCCCACTCTAGACTAAAGCAAACAAGGATGGTGGGAACCAGGAGGTTGAGATTGCCCGCTGCCACAAGGGGCAATACTTCGGAGAGCTTGCACTGGTGACCAACAAACCCAGAGCTGCTTCGGCTTACGCTGTGGGAGATGTCAAATGCTTAGGTAAGAAAAATTCTTTATGCCCAAATACTTTTTCTCTAACATTCAGTATTTTTTTTCTCATCAGCGAGCCTTGGCTTATTTCACCAACTCTTACATTTAGGCTTGGGCGATTCGTGTGACCGACCAGAAATGCCTGAATATTTGCTTTTCACGCATTTGTTTAAACATTTCTGAGCATTGACTATAGCCTGTGAACAAGATGGGCGTACAGGTGCCTGGCATTGTCAAAAGAGGAGGCAAGTGTCCAGGGTTATGTGGGGACAGAGAGAATTAGGTGCTGCTGGACTCCAAAATGTCTCAAACTTAGATGACACAGTTCTGCTGGGATCACGTAGAAACATCCCTCCTTTTCCCCAGTGCCCAGTGTCCCAAAGTCTAATGTCCTGTAATGCGAATGTATATGTTTAAGAAAAGGTTTGCACGAGGGAAATGACTTTGAATTGTTGATACAGAATTCATTCTCTCCCTCATCTTTTTTTAACAATGCAGTTATGGATGTTCAAGCCTTTGAGAGGCTTCTGGGGCCCTGCATGGACATCATGAAGAGGAACATCTCACACTACGAGGAACAGCTGGTGAAGATGTTTGGCTCCAGCATGGATCTGATCGATCCTGGGCATTAAGTGTGCCACACCTCAGAGTCTTCTCAGTGTGACACCAAAACCTTCCAGTCAGCCACAGAACACATGCCGAAAGCAGAAATGACAGAACTGTTCCTTCTGTTGCCCCCACAGCTGCCGTTGCTGTGGCCATGGGCATTTAGAAAACTTGAAAGTCAGCACTAAAGGATGGGTAGAGGTTCATCCTGCACCTCCACTTGGCTTCTGAAAGCCCATTATTAGACTTCTTGTAATGATTATTCCAACCCAGTTTCACATCTTTGGTTCAAAATGGCATGTCTCTCCAACAATTTAAGTGCCTGATACTAAGTCCAAAGTGTAAAAACATCTTCCTTTCCTCTCTTGCTGCTACTGTTGCTTTTGGAAGTGACCACAGGTCTGCACAAACCTATTGTGTAACTGTAGATACCCTCCCCCAACCTTTCTCAAGGGAGGAAATGTAGCCTTTGACCTCCTCATTTGTCCTCTTAAGAAAATCCACATTTGTTCACAATTGTTTGGTTTTACAGTGGAAAGTGGTGGGAAGGTCTGTGGTCCTGTGGCCTTGTACTGTCTACTGAAAGCTGCGCACAAGACAGCTATCTCCAAATTCACAGTGACGCTCAAGGGACAGTCCTGCTGAGGACCCAGCAGGTTGGCATCGCAGAGCACACTGATCAATCACTGGGACCCATGTCAGAGCAGAAAATTTGGGTTCGGTACATTGTTCATGTAGCAGAGAGACAGGGAAGGTTTCCTGGGTTGGGGGGTTTTGTTTTTTGTTTTGCTTTAGTAGGTTTTGTTTTGTTTAATCTCTGTGCAGTTTGCCTGAATGAATTGCTGTCCACATATGAGAAGCCAGGATTTGGAGGTGCCATCACTTTATCTGGCCCAAATACTTACCTGGATAATTCCTGCCATCCCTTATTTCCAGTTGCCTCTACTGGCTGATGGCAGTGTGCCGGCAGGAGCTGTAGTGCAGAGAGAGCCCTTTGCTCCTATTCCAGGGTTATCACATAGCTTTGCTGTTGCACCATCAATTTTTAAACTCTTTAAAAAAGAAGCAGCTATTTTTTGAAATTAAAAAAATGTTTCTCTATTCAGGAGTTCCCCTTGGACATATTCACATATATTAGTTTGTTGGCTGACTCAGGCACTTATCCTAATGATTAACTCTTTTTGTTAGTTTTCAAAAATCGGCCTCATTTACAATTTTATAGAATTACTGCCAAGACCTTTCTAATTAAGATGTTAGGATATTTGGGGTTCTAATTGTTAATCCCAGAAGAAAGTAATTTGGTTTGTATTTTTTAACTTTTTTAACCTTTTAATTATAATAGGTAGAATTTTGATGAATTATTTTAAGTAGACATGTTTCAGAACGAAATTTTTCTTCAGAATGACTTAAAATCAGATGTTACAAGTGATCCTAAGAACAGTGTGAAATTTGCATAAAGATAAATTTGAATGTTGTAGTCAAGTTTATATTAAATCAAAAGGCCCTTTCCAATACGATTTTTTAAAAACTTAGCGATCAGTAAGTCCCTAAGATACTATGCGCTGGGGCTTGAATCACTCCTATGGTGGGTAATGATTGGAAGTCCACATGGTCGCCTTCCATTGTCCACATAAGCCAGACTCTGTTTTTGCCACAGGCACTGTCGTCTAGAGATTTCCCTTCCTCCTGTGCTCCATTAAGTAAACGCAGAAGGACTCTTCAGACAGACTGCCCTGGGCAGCCTGCATGGCAGCGCTCAGAATTGCGAATGGCTGTGACTGGTTCTCCGAAACAGGCAGCTAGCACTGGGAAAGTCCGCGTGTTTTTTTCCCATGATTTTCAAGGTTATTCTTTTTTTGTGGTGGCATTTTATTATCAAGTAAGTTAAGAAAGCAGATCTTGCACGTTAGCTGACAAGAACCACACCAGTTTCTTGGAAAGATAACAGGTACACTGGGCTTCAGGAGTGACACAGTAGTCTAGCCCCAGGCTATGTGAGGACTCTGTATAAACGCTGAGCAGATGCCCCCCTTGCACCTGCCCCCCACCATGCCAGCTGGTCAGGGCTGCCTGTGAACTCCACGCCAGAGTCACTCCTGCTGGCTGCCCTCTTGCACATCCCAGTTCAGTTGACCCCTTCAGAGAATCCTCTTAGACACTCCTGACTCGCTGATGGTTGGTGTTTTCCAGGGTAGAATTCATCAGATTTCAGTTCTCCTACTCTAATTACAGGTTATATATGCATGATCAGTCTAGCCCCTCTTTGCATATAGAGCCCCTTTGGGGTCTGGCTTGAAGGAAGGAGACTTTGAAGGACCAGTGCGAGTGAAATAGCTGTCACCGAGGTGCCAGGAGTCCGACAGCGCTCCACGTCTGTGTGCGGCAGGGGGAATCAAAGGTAGTGAGCGGTTCACCTCAGGGCTCTGGTGTCCACATTGTGCTGGCCAAGCCCTGCACTGATGGTTGAGCCTCACAGGGTGGAGCATGTGTTGGAAAGTGATCCCTTTGGTAATTGATTTTGGATGGTGGAGAATGTTCTGAGAGCCTTGAGGTCCAGGTTGCAGTATTATCCTTCCTTCTGACCCCGGTGTATCAACTCTCTTTTGGTTGTATTCTCTGAAGGAAGGATTCATGTGTTCTGACCTCTTAGTCAGTCCTTATATGTTAACTGATATTCTCAGAAATCCAGGGTGGAGGTTTTTCTTCAAGCAATTTAATGAGTGAATTTGGCAGCAAAGTGGCCAAGAAATGTCTCTCCAGCCAGGCGAGGTCGTGTTCATTCTAATTGCCCAGATTCCCTGCCCACGACGGCAGGGCAGTCAGTGAGTGGTGCCGCTGGCCCCCGGCAGCGCCCTGGGCACCCAGTGTGTCCATGTCCTGTCAAGTGTACAAACAATCCTCTCATGTTTAGAAAAATTGAAAGGGCATTTTTGCACAGAGAAAAAGAAAAAACATGACTGTCATCTTTTATCTTTTGTTTTCAGTTGGCTGATGGAATTTTTGTTCTTGACATGCACTTGTAAACCAATCTCTGCCAAGATACAAGTTGTTTTGGTTTTTCACTATAATTACCTCTTGTTCCTCCTGTCTTGACTGCTGACGTTCCTCAATGATTCTAATGTCTATTTTATGGGAAGCAGCCTTCCCGTGGGTTTCCTTTTACACACTGCAGGGCTATCTTTATACTTAAAAAGAAATTTTTTTTTTAAAGAATATTGTCACTAACCTCATGGGGAATTTGCAGAAAACCATTTAGCCCACCTTGAGAAAAAGGTAGATTCCTCATTGTTTTCTTCAGCTCACTGTAATAAAAGAAATCTAATTCAGCATTATTGTGCTACCTCAAAGGTAAAAAATGTTAAGGTCTTGTTTCAGTCCTGAGTTCTATACATAGTGTTCGAAATGTCTTTCAGTTGGAATTTTTTTTAATCATTGGGAAGAATCTTACTTTAATCTGTTTTACACTTATGTTTTAATCTCAGAAGAATAAGTGATTAATTCTTGCTCTGTAGTATTGAACATATAATGAAATCACTGTTTGCCATAAACAAGGTTGGGTTTTTTAAAAGGAAACTCTAGGGCTTGGCTTCGCTTTTGGTTAATAAAGGCTGACAAATCATGTCCGACTGTCCGGTGCAGCCTTGTGTCATGTTTATCCTCTCATGTCGGGACTCCATGCCATCATATCACTCACTTGGCAGGCGCATGGTGGGGACTGGAGTGTGAGTTGTTCTTAGAAATTAGAGAGGAAGCCTGGCTATTAGTTAGGGCTCTCCAAAGAAACAGAACCAGTAGGGAGGTGTGTGTATGTAAAGAAATTTAGCAAAGAATTGGCTTCAGGGTGATGTGGCACGCTATAGATTCAGAAAAGCTAATGGTTTTAAGTCCAGTCTGAGTCTGAAGGCCTGAGACCCAAAAGAGCCAATACTGTGGTTCCTGTCCAAAGGCTGGTAGGCTCCAGATCCAGGAAGAGCCAATGTCCCAATTCAAAGGCAGTCAGACGATAAAATTCACTCTTACCTGGGAGAGAGTCAGACTTTTTGTACCATTCAAGCCGTCAGCTGATGGGACGAGGCCTGCCCACATTACGAGGGAAATCTGCTTTACTCAGTTTATTGGTTTAAAGGTTAACATCACCCATACAGAAACTCCCAAAATAATGTTTGATGAAATATCTGAGCACGCCGTGGCCCAGTCAAGTTGACACATAAAATTAACCACAACTTTGAGTTGGGGGATGGTGTGCAACAGCATCCAACATATCCTTTGCCAGGGAAGATACGCTCACCAGTGAAGTCCAGCAGAAATGATCTGTCTGACAGTATTGCTTATGTCATTTCCTTCTCTTGTAACAACCAGAAATAGTAATGACTCTGCGATACCCCACTGTTCCTGCAGTTTCAAGTGACCAGAGGGAGCTCATTCTAAATAAAAACATGTTCCGGTTTGATTTTGCCTTCACCTGGCAGTTACAAAGGGTCAGGTAATGAGTGAACATGCAAAATACACACATGGGGCTCAAGAAACTGGTCATTGAACCCCCAGAGCCAAATCAGCCTGTTTCAAAACCTTAAACCTTAAATATGGTTAAACATTTGTGTTTTTGGTGGTGGTATTGCCATAAACAGTTAAGAAATGCCAGGACAGCGTCAAGATCATATTGTCCACAGTCTCAGCCCTGAAGAGTAAGTGTCGCATGAGGACTTCGCTTTCTGTGTACATTGTAACAGGAAGCTAGCTAGCTATTTGTCCTATCGAAGTTACCTGATTATATCCTCAGCAGTCGTAGTGCATCAATTTTATAAGAACAGAATTAAAAAGTATTACTTATAATATGGTTAAGGAAACTGGGGTCGTTTAACAAGGCATTGCGTTAAGTATGAATTTTGCTTCCTTCACCCGCCCTCCCTGTCACAGATGGTGGCCAGCAATGCGTGCTGCTACCTGGTTGTGGGATATGCAGAGATAACCAGGGGTGTCCGACCTTTTGGTGTCTCCGGGCCACACTGGAAGAAGAAGAATTGTCGTGGGCCACACATTAAATACACAAATACTAACCAAAAAAAAAAAAAAAAATCTCATAATATCTTAAGTAAATTTACAATTTTGTGTTGGGCTGCATTCATAGCCATTGTGGGCCACGGTTGGACACCCCTGATGGTAGACTGTTAACCAGGAACATACTGAATAATCAGTTGTGAATTCAGGTAAGTATTATCCAAGTTCTGAACTAGAACGTCAGAAATTGGGCCTGACTCAGCTCATTTGTTTAGTGAACAAATCTTGATGACCTGCTGTGGACATTCCTGACACTGCATTTAAACCCCAGGCGTTAGCAGGACTAGTGGTACTGAGGTCCCCGTCCTGGACCTTGCCCCAGTGCTGAAGGAGAGCCTGTCCTCCATGTTTCTGGACTCACACAGACCTCAGCCCTGGTCTCCTATTTTAAGTGCCTTTTGTTGCCCTTGGTCATGCTGCTCTTCTGTATGTGGGCTGCCATTGCCTCTTGGTAAAGTGAGTGGCTTTTTTTCTTTTGTTACTGCAAATAAAGTTTTATTGACACAGCCACACTCAATTATTTACACAAGGGGGGACCCCCCCCAAAAAACAATTTTTTCCTGGAGGGTGGGCCCCTTGTAGTACAGGCTTCCCCCACTAGGTGAGTCTTTTAGGGACCCATCTGTATCAGTGCACCAGCTGGCATTGCTGTGAGAGGCTGCGTTCGGCTTCAGTGAAATTTTTTTTTAAGACTTCCAATGCATTTGCCCATTTCATGATGAGTGATCTACTGGTGCACCTGCCCATACCGTGCTGAGTTTTTGACCAAAAGCAGCATGACCCCCATGCCCCACCCTCCCTATTCACCCGATCTCAAAAAGCGGCATAAGCAATAAAAGACATCAAAATTGACAAGTTCAAAAGCTGCTTTGAGCAGTGGAAAAGAACATCTTGATAGGTGTATTGCATAAAATGAAGAGAACTTGGACAGTGACATTTAAACACGTAAGAATAAATACAGAAGTTTTTATAAATGAATTCTGGGTGTTCGGGGGGTTCCCCCCTAAATATTTTGTGATAGAGGTTGCATGGCCTGTGAAGCCTTTGTTGACGTCCGCCCTGAAGAGACTCAAGGTCCCCATCATGAGGACTAAGTGCCATCAGCTTGAAAAAGCAGTATTTGCCTCTGTGATTGACATGAGCACAAGCCCTTCACTGACAGTCATGAGTTACTCTGCCTTTGATAACACAGCCCTTTAAAAAAAAAAAAAAAAAAAGTTTTATTTCTTTTTAGAGAGGGGAAAGGGAGAGAAAGAGAGGGAGAGAAACATCTCACGGGCCCACAACTGGGGGTTGTAGGCCAGCACTCAGTCCTCTGAGCCACACCAGTCAGGGCGATGACAGAGCCCCTTAAAAGTGTGCAGGTTGTGTATTCTGCCATCGAATCAACCAAATCTTCAGCAGGATGAAGTTTTCTGGTAATTCAAATGTGTGTGTTCTTAGCAACCCCTCCCCAAAACATGGCAGCTAGCTATATGTTCCCTTTCACCTTCTTCCTCGGCTTCCTCCAACGCCATTGCTGTGATCAGGGTTGCAGTTGGCAGGCCCTAGGAAATGTTTTTCCAGCCCGGATACTTTGTGCGGGGCCGCTTCAAGTGAGTGGCTCGAACACACAAGCGTGCAACGTCCCTCGCTGCTCTAGCCTGCGTCACACAATTCTGGTTACACAAGCGTCGCAGGAGCTGTGAAAGGACTAGTTAAGATTTGAAGGGAACTTCCTCCAGGTAAGGACTCCTCAGAAATTGTCATTTTCATGCTAGTCATTCTAAACATCATGACGAAGTTTGGCCAGTGATGCCTTTCTGGCCTAGGTTTGCCTTCTTTGATGGTGTGTGCCAAGAATCAAAATATTCTTCAAGTGTCTTTTTTTTCATGTGATATTTCTACCCCTTCCTCTTTGATTTCTTCCCAACCAGAGTCATTGATCCTGTGGGCAGTTCCTTCTGTCCTTTAAAACCAGTTCTCTGGATTGTCTCTGAGTACACGGAGTGGAGCAGTGCCCAGCCAATTTGTAGGCTACAGGGCGACAAGGGCTCTAAAGGAGGTTGTCCAGGCTAGAGGATGAAATGAAAAGGGGACTGGGACACTAGGGAAGCCAGCAGGACTTGACCATTCCTCATCAATAGTCCATTCTGATAGGTACGAGACTAGGCATTTGAGCCCTGGTCAGGTGGCTCAGTTAGAGTGTCGTCCCATACACCAAAAGGGTGCAGGTTCGATCCCTGGTCAGGGTGCATACGCCAGTTGCAAGTTCAATCCCCAGTCAGGGTGTGTATGGGAGGCTACCGATCAATGTTTCTCTCTCTCCCCCGTTCCCTCTCTCTAAAATCAATAAACATATCCAAGGGTGAGGATGTAAATAAATAAATAAAAGAATGGGCATTTGAAACATACCAGCTAAAATTCCCATGGCCTTCTTGGCCACGGGCCCACCCACCCCCTCTCTGCAGAATTCCACTGAGCCAGGGGTCAAAAGTCACTGTGGATTCTGCTGGAAGCCAGGATCTGACAGTCATTCTGTCCAGTTGCTCCATGCCCAGAATGAGGAAGCAGGGGTGTGCAGTTGGGTTTTTTCCCTAATAAAAAGGTAAAAAGGAAGAGCTGAAGTTCAGACCCACCAGATATGCAAATCAGCACTTCCCAGCTAACATCCAAGCGTAGTTAAAGGGGATGCTTTTTGAAATTCTGAAAACAAAAGGCCTGGGCATGAAGGGACATGCACAGCACACATTCCTATGCCTGTCGTGACTCCAGTCCCGGCAGATAGAGGTGCACGGCACCTGAAGTTGAACTTGGGCCTGCAGAGCAGGTGGGAAGAGGCCTTTGGGGCAGATGTGTCAGTCCCTGGCAAGTCAGAACAGCTCATGAGCCACCTTGGACCCTGGTGTCCTGTCCTAGAGCTGTGCAGCTGGCATCAAGCACAGGGTAAGAAATGAGGCTCAGATGCCCCTAGGAACCAGCCTGGACCCCGGGCAAGGGGTTGTTCCTCCTAGCAGCTCTCGAAGCCAGTGTGTCTCCCCAACCCAGGTGGAGCTGGGGGTGGAGAGCATGTGACCTCCCTGCCCCGACCCTGAACTCCAGGCTGTCATTGTGGGTAAACACACCAAATACCCACACCTGCCCTGCCTCAGAATTCAAGACAGTTTCACCCAGCTGACAGTGTCCCCTGCCTGAGGGCTGCAGACAAGGGTAAGTTGGGGCCTTATCCAGGGCCTCTTTTTGGCTTGCTCCTCTGTAAACAAGAAGCCAGGTTTATGGGAGGGCACTACCCACCCCCACCCCCGGCCCTGCCCTTGGCTTTGGCCACTGGCATTGGGCCCAGCAGGATTTCAGCCCAGCGCCTCACCTGCCTGGGCTGGACCAAGGTCCAACTGCATACAGTAGGGGGCTCGGATCCAGTGGCTGGTGTGGTCGCTCTTCTTGTGCTCACTTCAGGCTGGGCATCTCTGGCTCACAGCAAAAGAGCCGCACTCCCTGATAGAGAGCTGGCCTCACAGCTGAAAGCCAGAGTGGGTTATCCTTATCCCTGGTAAATGGGTAAAGCTCATTTTATAACCCAGGGGCAAGGCTCGGCCTCCAGGAACTGGTTCCAGGGCCAGGTTTCCAACGTGCAGACAAAGGTACATTAAGAGTGCTGAGACCCGGGGGCTTTCCGGCACAATGGGGATTTCCCTTCCCAGAGTGCCCTGGGACTCTTCACTGCCTGATTGTGCCAGGAACAGGGTGTGCTTTGAGCCGCCTCCACCCTGGCCCTTAAAGATCCTTTTCTTGGTAACTGTCTTGCCTTTTGTTCTGAAAGAAAAAAAAATCTTAGGAATGATTTGTAGTCAGCCCCTCCTTGCGGGTGTGGACGGCAGGAGTTGGGGGGATATCCAGGGGCGCCCCTACCCTGTTGGGAACATCTTGTTCCCTACAGAGAACTGCACGTCCAACCGTTGAACGGGCCACTGGGTGCATGGGAGGACTCCAGGCCAGAGGGTGGGGTTGAGCAAGAACGGCCAACTCTATTTAAGGAACAGGCAGGAAAGGGGACATATGCGGAGAGATACAGATCTCAGACAACTGTACTCACCCCTGCACCCACCTCGCCCACCCCCACCTCCACACCAGGAGAGACGAGGTGCCACAGGGGAGCAACTGCTGCCTACAGGCATGACCCAGGCCTCCACGTGCTGGTCAGAGTCTTTCCTGCTCCACCCCCGGAGTCACTTTCACCCTGGCCCATTTCTGCCTGGGGCCGGTTACTTACATCCCTGAGGCCAGCTCTCTGCTCAGTACCCTCCTTCATCTTCAGGCCCCTGGCAGGGCTTGCTGCATGGCCCTCGGCCCTGTCCTCTAACCTCTGGCACCCGTGCCCCCCTCAACAATGGCCTCCCTCGCCAAGTTTTTGGAGAGTAAACAGAAACAATGGGCCAGAAACTCCAAGCTCCTCCTTTGCTCCCCACATCCTCTTGCGGCTCCGCCCCATTGTCTTCCCTTCATCGCAAAAGCCTTGGGACCCGCCTGCAGTTGCCTCCCACATCTCCGTGTCTCACCACAGCCCACCCTGCAGTTCCCAGGGACTTCCGCAGGCAGAGCCCTGCGCTCGCTGGCTCACTGGAGCCTCAGCCCAATTCACCATGGTGGATTGCAGCTTCACGGACGCCCTTCTCCGGAACGTCCCGTTCTCCGGGTTTTCTCCCCACCTCGGCTGCCAGCTTTAACCCAGGCTGTACTTAAATGTGGGCGTGGCCCAGGGTTCCACTCTGGGTTCTCCGGGCCCCTGTCCCCCTGCAGGGGCATCCAACCTTTTGGCATCTCTGGGCCACACTGGAAGAAGTGTAGTCTTGGGCCACACATTAAATATATAAACACTAATGAAAGCTGATGAGCAAAGGAGGGGTTTTAAATAAGTTTATAATTTCACGTTGGGCCGTATTTGTCGCCATCCCAGGCTACCTGTGGCCCGCGGTCGTGTCACGGGTTGGACACCCGGCTTAGAGATTCTGTCTGGGACAGTGTGGCTTTGGGTGTCATCCCCCTGCTGCTCGCTGCCTCTGGGACACTACACCGAGTTTAATGTCCAGTCCTCCCTCGTCCCTTTCCCATCTCTATATTCCACTCTCTGGGAACCTTCTGCAGAGTTTGCTTTTCTTTCCTTTTTTTTATTAAAAAAATTTTTAAACTGTGGAATATTATACAGAAAGGTGCATAAAACAGGCATTCTACTCAACGATGTCTCAAAGGTCAAACACAAAACGACTCGCAGAAAGCACGCACTGTCAGTGCCCCACGGTCTCCAGCCTTCCTCCCTGCTCTGTCCCATGTTCCGGTCGGGCGCTCAGGACCCCCTTGGTTTACTTCATCGTTCCTCACCTGAACGTGCCTCTCTGAAAAATCACTGTCTTCCTGCAGTTAGACATTCATCATTAAACGCCTAAGGGGGAACTCATGCCAACTGCTGGGTGTAAGCACAGTCGTTGATCTTTTTCTCTTTTGCTTTCTCCACCTATTCCTTCTCTCACCATCATTTTCTGGAAGCCATGGTTACAAGGTATAGGTTCCCTATGTTTCTCCTTGCTTCTGTAGTCATGGAAACGTGCATATAATTACACAGTGGTTTGTCTTTGTTGTATACACTTAGATCATTTTATACGCACTTTTCGGCATTTAATTTTTCTCATCCCAACTTTGTGGCAGGCTCTCCAAATCAAGTGCTATTATTCCAATTTCTTCTTTTTGATGGTGACATAAGACCTGTCCACACATTTGTTGATATTTCTCCCACAGAAGGTGGGATCTAATTTCCCTTTCCTTAGATATAACCTGGACTTAGTGACTTTGTTTCTAATGAATAGAATGAGGCAGAAATAGCACCTGGGCCCTGGCTGGTGTGGCTCAGTGGATTGAGCGCTGGCCTGCGAACCAAAGAGTCATTGGTTCAATTCCCAGTGTAGAGCACATGGCTGGGTTGTGGGCCAGGTCCCCAGTGGGGGGGTGCGTGAGATGCAACCACACATCGATGTTTCTCTCCCTCTCTTTCTCCCTCCCTTCCCTTCTCTAAAAATATATAAATAAAATCTTAAAAAAAAAATCTAAAAAAAAAATAAAGAACACTGGGACTTCTGAGTCTAGGTGAGAAAGGTAATACAGCTTCCATTCGGCTTCCTCCCTCTCTTGGGAGAATCACCCTTGGAAGCTTGCCACCACATTGTAAGGGTACATGAAGTGGCCACATGTGGGTGTTCAGCCCCAGCTAAAGTCTCAGCTGACAGCCAGCATCCAATGCTGGACTTAAGTGAGGAGACTTCAGATGACTCCACCCCCAGCTTTCAGGCTGTTCAGGCGGAAGCAGCAGAGAAGAGCAGCCCCTACTGAGCCCTGCCCAAAGACAGGGTCAGGTGCGGAATAAATGTTAATCTTTTAAGCCACCAAATTTAGGTAATTTGTCACACAGCATAGTAACCCAAACAGTAGGAAAGTAACCAAAATGTCTCCAACTATGTCCTTTTGGATGGAGTCATTTTTTCACCACAGCACATGACATAGCAATAAATATCCCTGACCATTTAGTTCACATGTTGTGTCCATTCGTGCCATGTACCAGGTGTCTAGGCTAGGTCAGCCCTTGGCGAGCACCCACGGAAAGAATGGAAAAGTGAATTAATGCTCGGGCTGCTCCAGGAAGACCCTGCCCTGCCCAGCCCGCACCCACACATAGGAGCTCTGGAATGGGAGGTCGCATGGGGGCAGGGAGTGAGGCAGTGCCCGTCTGCACGGTCTGCATGACTGGCACCTTTGGGGCTTCTATTCTGTGTTTGCAGCATCTGCTGCAGGCCCTGAAGCCACACATGGGGAACAGGAGCAGGAGCTGAGCTAGGCCTCCTGGCACTGCTGCTGCTTGTTGGAGGGCCTCTCGGGCCAGACCCAGGGCTAGCCCAGATCTGGGGCACCCTTGCCTTGCCCCCACCTCCTGCTGCCCCATTTTAAATTTTTTCCATAATACTTGTCACTCAACACCACATGGCATTATTTTTATTCAGTCAGCAGGTATTTCTGGAACTTACATGGTGTTTGAGGTGCTCAGGATACATTCATGAACAATACAAAGGGATTTGCACCTCACAGAGCTCATATTCTAGTGGAGGAGGCCAGGCAATGTTGTATAAAGATGATAAATACCCTTATGAACCAGTGGTGACAGCTATGAAAAAAAGGAGAGCAGGATAAGGGGCCAAAGGTGATCCCAAATGCAGGGGCGCTGAAAGGTGCAGGTTGCAGTCTTAAATGAGGGGCTCTGCAGGCATTGGGGTGCAGTCCTGTGGAAATCCATGGAAAGTGCATTCCAGGTACAGGGAATAACTGGATCCCAGTCCCTGAGCCAGGGGAGTGTTCAGGGTGTAATATGGAGAAACTCTGGGAGACTGAGCAGCGAGGCTGGAGGCGAACAGAGGAGATGTGGTCAGAGAGGTAATGAGGAATCATGAGGCCCTGCCAGCTCTGGCTTCTCTTTGGGGAGGTGCTACTGCAGGGTTCTGAGCAGGGGATGAGGGGTTCTGACTTAGGCATTTACAGACTGATTTGTGGAGAACAGACTGAAGATGGCAAAGGCAGCAGCAAAGAGACTGGGAGGTGGCTGTGACATTGCCCTGGGCAGAGGTGGTAGTGGCGTGGACTGGATGGAAGCCAGGGACCTGCTCTTGTTCTGGGGAGATGATGCAAAGGAAGAAACGGGACTACCTGGTAAGTGAGAAAGAAAGTAGTTAGAAAGTATCCTGGGGCATTTAGCCTGAGCCGTAGGAAGGGTTAAGCTGCTCTCACTTGAGCTGGGCGAGATGGGGTGCAGTGGGCTTGGGGAATGAACCAGAACTGGGATGGCACAAGCTGAGCTTGAGATGCTAAGTGGAAGTCAAAGTGCAGATGCCTAGTCGACAGCTAGACATTGAATCTAGCACTCAGGGAAGGATCTGAACTGGACAGACACCTCTAGGAGTGATCAACCTGTAGATAGAATTTAAAGCCATGAACCTGGATGAGACTATGAAGGATATAGTGTAGACAGAGAAGAGGTGAAGAGGAGGAGGCAGTGAGGTCAGAGGAAAACCAGGAGGGCATGGGGACCTGGAAGCCACACAGCAAAGGTGCTTCCAGGAGAGATCAGCTGGTCACAGGACCTGTCTTTCCTCTCTGCCCTCATTGGGACGGCTTTTTTTAAAGAAAAAAAAAAAGAAAGAAAGAAAAAACTCTTTTTGTTCACTGCTATATTCCCAGCACAGAGCATTTATGCTCAATAAGTATTTGTTGAATGAATTAGTATGTGCTTGAATCCACACCACTGAGAATCCCCAGCATACAGGGCTGCAACTGACAATGGCCTCCTTTACAGAAAGAGGAGAGATCAGGTAGGAGGCTCTGCCCATTCTCAGTAGCAGCAACCTCCTCCCTTGCCTTTCCCAGCTACACTGACATTCATTCAGGTGGGAGCCCTACCGGCCAACCCAGGACCCAGGACAAATGAACCTCAGACAAACCCTGCAATGCCGAGCTTGGTGGGACCTGGGTTGGCCACTGAGTCATCCACCAGTCACAAAAAACTCTACAGCCATTCCTTTGTCCATCCCTCTATATTTAGTTATTTGTCCACCCATCTACATCCAATCATCTGTGCACCGCAAATATCCATACACTCCTTTATCCACCGTCTACAGCCACTCTTTCGTCTGTCTTTTTGTCCATCTACATCCAGTTCATCCATCTACTAGTGTGACCAACTTGCCAGTGCCAACTGTTTCACTGTTACCACTAAAAATCCCACATCGTGGGAAACCCTTTAAACTTGGGGAAAATGGTATGGTTGGTTGATTCATCCATCCATCCCCCAGGTATCCCGCGTTGCACCCATCTGCCCAAAGTCCATCTTTCCACCCAGCCACCCAACCTGACTTCCTTGGCCACCGTCCCGGAGGTAGACAAAACTCCGCCCTGTGCTCCGCCCCGCCCCGCCCCTCCCCGCCCCGCCCCGCCCCTCCCCGCCCCTCCCGCCCCTCCCGGAAGCTGCTGCAGAGAATCCTGGCACCTTAGCAACAGCGTTTTTGGGATCACCCAATCCGCAAGCTGGGCTCCTCGTGAGAGCCAATAGCGAAAGTCGTCGGAAGCGAGGTGTGGGGGGCGGGGTTCGGCGAGGCCGCCGCCATTTTGATGGCAGAGAAACAATAGGACGGAAGCACCGCGGGCCAGGGCTGTGGCCGCAGGTAACGCCCGCTTTTCCGCGCTAATTGCTTCGTTGACTCGGGAGATTTTGAGGGAGGGTTTCTCCCGACCGTCGTGGAGGGAGATCTCTGGTCACCTGGGGAGGGGCTCCTGCTGTTATGGGGGGGGGTGGTTGGGAGATTCCCAGGGTCTTTGTGGGGCCGTATTTCCGTGGGTCATTTGAGAGACCTTTTGTTTCGGTTATTGAAAGAGAGGATCTACCCTGGTTTTGAGGGGCAGTATCTTCCCTGGTCATGGGGGGGGGTGTCTCCCGGTTATTTGAGAGGTTCAGGATCTGTGTAGGTCATTGAGGAAGTCTCCTCTGGTCTTTAGGGGAGCAAGATCTCTCGGGTCATTGAGGGGTCTCCCCAGGACACTGGTGTCCACGATCTCCTGGGTTGTTGAGGGGGGTTTTCCTTGAGTGGTTGGGTAGAGAAGTCATCCAGCGCCTCAGGTGCTGTTACCTGGGGCCGGCTGATGTGCAGCCATTTTGAGCGTTGAATGGCATTTGGGCCTGTCAGCTGGTGTCTGGTGGGGAAATGTACACACCTATAACCTTGTTATCCAAACAAATTCCTAAAATGGATCAGAGGGAGCTTTCGTCTCTTTCACATTTGATTACAGACTATTTTTGGTTTTCGCATCCTAATTTATTTCTTTTTACGATTTGGTCTCATTACGAAAGCTGCACTAGCAGGCAAATGAGTGCTAATGTTGTGAATATAAAATGTAGAAGCCAGTAAAATCTAGTGCTCTTAAATGCCACGGGAAACAGAACCAGTCACTGCTTGAAATAAAACATTTTGGTAGCAAAACGTACGTAGAACAAGAATAAAATAAAATCATCTGAGAGAACAGCTTTAAAAAAAAGTCCTGAAACTTGAGAAGTGGTAACAAAAATGTTGCAGATAACCAGTTTTATGATAGGTTTTATAAAGCACCATGATTACTGTAATTTTGATGAATTCTAGTATTTAAAATATTTGCTGTACTTGAATTTTGAGCAGGGTAACATTTTAAGTGAACTAAGATGCTTATTTACATAGGTTGTTGCTGGGGAATTTGTATAATTGCATCCTATAACCTGGTGTTAAGTATTTCAAGAAAGTTTCAGGGTGGTATTGTTTTAACTGTAGCCACTGTCAGAATTAGAAACTGGGCGTCATATTTGACATAATAGGCCAGTTGGTCACTTAGTGAATTTTTCTTTGGAGAAAAAGTCATTTGAGCTGTTAACTGTTACTCCAGTTGGTTTACCTGCCTCGTGAGTTTAGAGTAGAATTCACAGAAATTGTTCGAAATCAAGTGGATGAAAACTAGGACTAGAGTTGATACAATTGTAGAAATCAGTTTAGCAGATATAATAGCCATGTTCTGTGCCGAAAGTGACAGACAGGTGCTCCCTTTGCCTGTACCAGCCCGTGTCTGCCTGAGCAGTGGAATGCGTGAGGAACGATGCTGACTGCTGAGCCTTACTGGTTTCCCTTGCAGAAGGTACCAGAGCTTCCTGTGTGCACTGCAGTTGTCATCGGTATCCAGGCAACTGCGTTGAGCCTGAGCCTCCCTGAGGCCAGCTCCCTGAGGTGAAAATTTTCCATTGTTTGGCTCATAAAGAGGATGCACTTGGGAAGAATATTTCCTTTAAGTGTTCTACCTAGTGAGATAATTGCCTTAAACAAATTGAACATATTTTTGCATAGTAGAAAATAAACAGATGATTACTCTTATGTGATGACATTTTTTAAAACTTAATTTTATTTATTTTTAGAGAGAGGAGGAGAGGAAGGAAGAGAGGGAGAGAAACATCGATGTGAGAGAGAAACATTGATCGGTTTTCTCTCATACACCCCCAACTGGGGCCAAACCCGCATTCCAGGCATGTGCCCTGAGTGGGAATCGAACTGGTAACCTTTTGGTTTGTGGGACAATGTCCAGCCAACTGAGCCACGTTGGTTGGGGCTTTTGAACATTTTCAATTCTGCTATTATGAATAGAGGTTTTCATATAGGCAGTAGAAGGTGTCCCTCCCTATTTTCGGAGGTGAGTACCTCTGGAGGAGAGATAGCTGAGTTGGTTGCTTATCCCCTGCTGAGGGTTTGGGTTTTCCTTGCTCTGGGTCCTTATCTAGGTACAAGAACACAAGTGTCTCTTCCCCAGGTCCTTTGAGCTGCCCTTGCCCTTCGTAGAACCTCTCCGGGACCCTATGGGACAGACACACCTCTCCAGGGTTGCATGCTTGGGAACCTGATGGGTTGATTCAGATGCTTTACCTGCATTGGGAGGCAGAGGAGGACTATAAGCCCAGGATGCAGGGTCCTGGGGTGTTGGGAAGGGTGGACCTTGCAGGGATGCCAGGTGGCAGCTGAGAGAGACTCTGGGCCCCAAAACACTGATAGGTGTAGCCAAGACTGGGGTAGATGAGGCCTGGGATAGAAAGGAGCAGGCTCTCCCTCTCCCAGGAATGACTTATCTCACTCTCAAAAAGTATTTTTACTTTGAAAATACCTTAAGTTCCTTGTTTGGAGCCAAAGAAAGGGAATAGAGCTGTAGAAGTCAAAAGTGGAAGTGCCCCGTTGGCCTTCCCTCCCAATCCTCAGATGTGCTCTTGATTGACTGAAGTCACTGTCCTTATGAGAAGCCAGGTGATTTGCTTCAGAACTATGGGCACAGTTGAACTTGATTTCCCCCAAGGAATTGTTCAGTATTCTGCTGTGCTTTATTTTGGAAAGATAGCTCAGGACTCGTGGAAGAAAATTAACAAACGGTCCCTGTGTTAGATATAGTGCTGTGACCTGTGCGGTGCCAGGAATTTTCTCTTTCATGTCTCTTGTTCTTATCCTGGCTGGTGGTGGAAGAATACTGACTGTCCCCGGAGTGGTCGGGTGCCGCCGGCTGCCGGGGGGTGCTGTGAGCCCGGGATGTGTCGTAGACTTTGTAGCGGAGAATTTGCCCGAGTGAGGTGTTGTGGGTCCCAGAGGAAACTCTGCCCCCGGCACAGGATCTGGAAAAGTCCCATGAGGACTGAATCATTTTTATCATCCTTTTTTTCAGAGGATGAGTTATGTGTCATCTGGTTTGGGAACTGACTGAGAGATGAGCAGTGATAAATACTGACCACAGGCAAGGAGCATATAATCTTGCCTGAAGCTCAGGGAGTCTTACTGGCTGGCGCAGGAGAGAACCAACCATGAGTCAAGGTAGGAATGTACCGCATAGACTGAGGCCTCAGAGCAAGTTCAGCCATAGCCTGAGAGGGTCACTTCTGTGTGTTCCTGTTGTGTAGGTTTCTTGCCAGTGGTGGGATTGGTAGGTTGCACCAAGGAGAAGAGACTCAAGATGGAGATTTACCCTTGAGGAGGGGTAATGGGTTTTGTTTTTTAAGGAGGACTGAAAATCCTTGTTGTTTGTGTGGAGTACATGTAGCTTTTTATTTTAAAAAATTTGATATTCAGATAAAGAGGACATGTGAAACATTAGAATTACTAATTTAGATTTCCTTAAGGGAGGGGTGCTACAGTTTTAGCTAGAAAAAGCTTTTAAATTGCTAAAACTAATTCTAGCACCGTGTCCCTGATGAATGTATTTCTAGGTAACTGAAAGTGTATTCTCCCTCGCCCTCCATCTTGGGGCCTTCGAGGCTGTCATTCCAGAAATCGGGTCCGATGAGGCAGAGATGGGGCAGTGTGGTCAGGCTGGTGGTTCCAGAGAGGAGAGATATCCGAGAGGCTGCTATTTCCCATACAGAAAAAGCTTGTTCAGGTTTTTGGAACAGAATTTGCTGTTTTATTTCTCTCTCAGCATAGGAGGAAGGGTCTGCATCATTGTGATGTTCATGAAACAGTCCTTTCAGACCTGGGTACTGCAGGCGTCTGTGTCAGGGGGACGCAGGACTTCCGTGTCCTGTCGCACCGGCCCTGCTGCTTCGGCAGAGTGGCACCTGCTGTGGCATGGCGGGGAGCCAGCCGGGCTGCCGCTCCTGTGAGGTGAGGACTGTGGGTCCAGCATTCTTAGCAGTGATGCCTTCATCTCAGGTGTCTGTGTTTTTCATGAGGAGGCCTCCGTGATACGGTGACTGCGTAGTGCCACAGTGTACCCTCTGTAAGGGAGGTAATCATAGTATCTGCTCCATTGTGAGAGTCGAGTTCTTTCCTGAAATGGTAGCTCTCCTCTCTGGCATGGCCGTGTTCCATTCTCATCGAAGGCTGAGGAATTGGTCACGTCTTCAACTTCCCAGGGCCTTGTATACACCTTAGGGATGGGGTGTGTTGGGGTTGTTATCCTCATGTGCTTCCATGTGGTCCCTGTCCCAGGGCCGCCATCATGGAGTGGAGCCCTGACATGCATCATAGTTAAGGTCAGTGATTTTTGTGGAAGAGTGTAAAATCTCCAAGAGCTGAGCAGATCTGGGTTTTCCCGTTTTAGTGAATTCATGCCCTGCCCCCCATGCCCTCCTAATTAAAAAATAACACATGCTTCGAGTTTGAGACTATTTCAAGAAGTTTGGATCATATAAAACAACTGAAGAGAAGGGAATAATGACCTTAGCACTTAGTACAGGCAGGTCCAGATTTTGTGGTACCCGAAGTTTATATAATATTATGTAAATATAATTTATAATTACTTGTGTCATTTTTAAACAAAAAAAGTTACAATTATGAAAATAATTAGGTAAGGCTCTGGCCAGGTGGCTCAGTTGGTTGGAGCATCGTCCCATTCACCAAAAGGTTGCGGGTTCAAGTCCTGGTCATGTGCCTAGATTACAGGTTCAATTCCTGGTCAGGGCATATATGGTAGACAGCTGATTGATGTTTCTCTCTCCCTGCCCTTCCTCTGTAAAATCAATAAATAAAGAATAACCGTGGCTGATATGGCTCAGTGGATTGAGTGCTGGCCAGCAAACCGAAAAGTTGCCGGTTCAGTTCCTAGTCTGGGAACATGCCTGGGTTGCTGGCCAGGTCCCTGGTTGGGGATGTGTGAGAGGCACTGATTTGATGTAGCACTCATTGATGTTTCTTTCTCCCTCCCTTCCCCTCTTTCTAAAAATAAATAAAATAAATTTAAAGTACCTTCAAGTGAGAATTGTAAAAAGGGTTTTTTAAAAAAGAAAATATACTTTTGGGTAAGAAAGTGACTGTTTAAATTTGCCCTGGCTGATGTGGCTCAGTGGATTGAGTGCTGGCCTGAGAACCAAAAAGGTATTCAGTTCAACTCCTGGTCAGGACACATGCCTGGGTTTTTGGCCAGGTCCCTAGCTGGGGACATGCAAGAGGCAATTGATGGATGTTTCCCTGGCACATCAATGTTTCTCTCTTTTTCTCTCTCCCTTTCCCTGTCTCTAAAAATAAATAATATTTTTTTAAAAATGTAGTTATGAAAGTTTTGTAAATTCAAAAATGTATAAATAAAATTTAATCCCTTTATTGGAGTATAATTTCTATACAGTAAGAATCATCAATTTTAAGGCTATAATTTGATGAGCTTAGACAAATTTATGTGCTCATATCTCAAATTTATGTGCTCACATAATCATTGTCTCAATGACAACATAGAATATATTCATTATGCCTAAAAGGTCGCTTGCGCCCCTTTGCAGCCAGTCCTATTCCGTCCCCTGGCAACTGCTTATTTGCTACTATAGTTTTGCTTTTTCTAGAATTTCATATAAATGGAAGTATGCAGTGTGTGTTTTGTGACTTTTTCCACTTAACATAATGCTTTTATGATGAATCTTTGCATGTATCAGTACATTCTTTTCATGAATGTGACATTTTACAGATACACTGCGATTTGTTTATTCATTCACCTACTTGATGAACATTGAGGTTTTTCCTTTTGGCTGTTGTGAGTAATGCTGTTATGAACATCTGTGTACAAGTCTTTGTGTTTTTATTTTTCTTAGGTAAATACGTGTGAGTAAGATTGCTGGGACATGTAATAAGTATATGCTTAACTTTATGAGAAACTGCCAGGCTGTTTTCCAAAGCGGTTGTGTCTTTCTGTATTTCTCCCAGCAGTGTTAGAGAGTTCCAGTGACTGAGCCTGGTGGCGGGGTTGTGTGGTGTGTGTGGATGTGTGCAGGTGTCAGGCGGTGGCTCTGGGGCTCACGGGAGAGCCCAGGGAGCGGAGGAGGTGTGGGGTGATAGGGGATGTTTCTCTGCCATCGGGCTGGTATGCCTCACGCCATCCGCTGTGACTGCCCGAACTCGGGGCTTTTTTTGAGGCAGAGTAAGCAGCCCCCGCAGATCCCATTTGTAGCCTCTTTAACCAAATTCTAGACGTGTGAGCTAAGGGCTCAGGGGCTCTTGAGTCATGGCTGTTTTAGTTGTAGTATTTTAAAATTTAAGAATCTTAAGGTATTGTTTCCATCAGATTCTTAAACCAGTTTGACAGATTTAGGGGAGCGGGCGGTGGGCGAGAACCGTGTCCTAGCCCAGGATGAATCCTTCTCTGTGTTCCTTGACTGTTCCTAGTTTCATGGATAGATGTGTGAGGCGACATAGAAAGCTGAAATAGATAACTAAATCTGAAGCCAGGATCTTACGGTGTTCCCTCGCTCCCTGGGTTCAGTGTCCGTCCATTGCACGGACTTCACAGTAACCATTACTACTCCAGGATTCTGGGGAAACTGAGCCTTAGACCTCAGATGTTTGAAAATCATTAAGAGACCCTGCTGCTCAGACTGCTGTGGAACAGAGAGGGAGTAGGGGTGAAATAGAGCTGGTGCTTTGGGTGCTTTTCTTTTGAGGCTACTAGAGAAGTTGATCCTTCATTTTCCTCCAGGGATAGGACCTGTAAGGGCCCCAAGGACAGAGGCCCCACTTCTTTGTCTACAATCCCAAATGTGAGAAATATGTTCTCTAGTGATGTCATACTTATGTTCATATTGAAAGATTGAACATAACTGAAATAAAAGAATCACAAAATAGGACTCACATTATTTGCAGTACATGGATAGTACATTGTTTTTTCTTTCTGATTAAAGCACTAATTTGATTACACAGCCTACAGAGTAAAGATAGCTCCAGGCCTCTCCTCTATTTTACAGGCCAGAAAACAAATTGTAAAACTTAAAGGGAGCCAGGGACTTGGAGACTTTCTCCAAGTAATCAAGTCTCAGACCTGGGACTAGAATCTGGCCCCACTTCGCTATAGCATAATTTCACCTAACATTTGTGAGTCATCAGACTTGCCTCAGGTGAGAATGAGCCTTATTTTTCTTCTCTACTCAAGATAATTATTCTTCTCCAGGGAGCAGTGCCCTGTGGACAGCCAGAGTTGGGTGCTGAGGGGAGGGTGGCAAAGTGCCCCATCATACCCAGCAGCTAATGATCGCAGTGGGGACCTGGGAGGAGGAGGCAGGGACCCTAACCAGGCCTTTCAGTCTCCAGCCACTCCCGTGAACCACATGCTAGAGAGCTGCTGTGAAGGACTAGTTTTTGTTTCAGATTTGTCATTGGAGATGGGGATGGATAAGATGCCTGGAAAGACATTTTTTTAATACGTTCCTTTTTTAACATTTTAAAGAAATTATTTATTTTTAGACAGAGGGGAAGGTAGGTAGAAAGAGAGAGAGAGAGAGAAATCAATATGTAGTTGCCTCTCTCATGTGCCCTGCTGGGGACCCAGCCCACAACCCAGGCAAGTGCCCTGACTGGGAATCGAACTGGCGACCCTTTGGTTCAGCGCTCAGTCTCCTGAACAACACCAGCCAGGGCTGTTAAAAGATCTTTCTGTTTGTTTGAATATATTTAGGAATCTTGAACAGAGCGTATTGTTGTTAGCATTGCTCGAATAACAAAAGCAGTTTTACACTTTCCTCAAAGATTTGGATTAAGTTTCTAAAGCCTGGCCATGAGGAGCGTTTTGTACTCTCAGAATTTAGTGATTATGGTACCTGGTTCACGCTTGGGTACAGGAAGGCTGACCATGAGTCAGTTAATCAGTAGGTTTCCTTTGGCATTGCCCTTACTCCAGAGGTCGTTTCAGTAGATAAGTGTGAACTAGGAACTAGTCTCCGCAGACTTAGAGAAGGGGCTTGTGTGGCCAGGCATCTCAGAGCTCCACCTTATGGAGAGAGCCTGGAATGGCTGGAATGTGCTTCTCGGAGCTGACCGCCTGCGTTGTAGCTTGGAGTCTTCCTAGGTAGGGCATGTCCTCCTGAGAGCCGCTCTGATGACGAGAAAGTGTGCCAGGTAAGAAATCAAGGCCTTCGGTTTTCTGCTCTTTGCATATGGGGATGCTTATTGATTTCTAATTCTTGAGTCCAGTTGGTTCTCTCTGAAAGGAAGACTTTAACACCAGTTTAAACTTGTTAAGAGAGGCTTTAGTCATACGCTACATAATGACATTTCGGTTTGGTCAGCAACAGACCAAATAGATCATGGCTGTCCCATAAGATTATAATAGAGCTGAAAAATTCCTCTCACCTAGTGACGTTATGGCTGTGTTAATAATATTGTAGCACAACACATTACTCCCATGTTTGTGGCAGTGCTGGTGGAAACAAGCCTGCTGCACTGCCGATTGTATAAAAGTATAGCACGTGCAATTATGTACAGTGTCTAATACTTAATGACTCTGTTACTGGTTTACATTTTAAAGATTTAATTTGTATTTAGAGAGAGGGGAAGGGAGGGAGAATGAGAGGGAGAGAAACACCACTGTGCAAGAGAAACATCAATCTGTTGCCTCTTGAACGCCCCCAGCCAGGGACCTGGCCTGAAACCTAGGCATGTGCCCTGACCAGGCCCTGATGGGGAATTGAGCTGGCGGCCTTTCAGTTTGTGGGACAGCACCCAACCTACTGAGCCATACCAGTCAGGGCACTGGTTTATATGTTTACTATATTGTAATTTTTACTACTATTTCAGAGTGTACTACAATTACTTTTTTTAAAAACAAAGGTTTGCTGTAAAAATTATGCATGGTATGCTGGCAGCAGCCCTCATGCACCTTGTGTTTACTGTGCCTCTTGATTGCATCATTTTTTTCTTGTGCTTGATTTAATCTCATGTTATTATGTACAGTGACATGCTGTACAGACTTGTAGCCCAGGAGCCATAGGCTACGTATGCCATAGAGCCTAGGTGTGCAGTAGGCCATCCCGTCTCGGTTTGTGTGAGTGCACTCTGATGTTCACGCAATGAAAAAATCCCCTGATGACGCACTTCCCAGAATGTACCCTTGTCATTAAGTGGTTGATGACTATGTTTTATAAATATATGGTGAAAGCACTCTCATAGGACGAGCTAAGTGATTCCATACCAAGGCAGAGATCCTGGGCCCCAGTGGCAGCCGTATGGGAGCACCTAACAGATTGAGGTTCATTTGGGAGCTGTGGCTTCCTGTCTCTTGCCCTGGATGAGTGTCCTCACCTTTCTGAATCAGTTTCATTGTTTGCAACAGAGGGTAGTGTCTACCTCTTAGAAAGGATCATGAGGACTAAGTGAAGTATGTTCCTGCATTGAACCTGGCACATAATAGGCGCTTTAGCCACCCTACAGGACGGTGGGCGCATCTCCATCAGACCGTCCTCACCGCCATCTCAGGTGGAGTCATGGGAACCAGAGGAATTCCCAGTAAGAGACGCTGTGCAGATACTGACGTGTAGCCCCAGCCCTGTGAGTATGGCTAGTAGTGACTGTGCAGTCCATAAATTACAGACAGAAGACAGAAAACTAGCTTGACGTGCCTTGAAACAGCAGTCATAGGAGAGGCATGCTTTGCTGAGATCCAGTGTGTTTGGGAATTTGACGTCAGGTGCCAGGCCTTGGACTTGGAGTGGGAGAAAGCCGTGATGCCTCAGGAGGGCAGCTTTGGTCTAAAGGTGTGCCTCCGCTTTTGGAGATCAGGATGGAACTGATAAAAATAGTCGGTGACCTAGAACGCTGTGTATCTTTTCAAAGGGAGTTGGCCTCGATCAGTTTTTAGATACAGACGTTAATCATTAAAGCTAGGTCCAATCTCCATGGCTAATAAGGTTAATGAGGCATGTCTTTGGTCTTGGGCGGGGATGATGTGTGTGGACATCTTAGGGGGAGTAAATCTTACTAGATGGTCTGTAAGCAGGTTTTCCCTTTAAATGCATTTCATAAAAACATGATTAATGACCAAGAGTGAACACTAATATAAACTGTGATCATGTAGGCTCATCATTTGTAACAAATGTGCTGTACTGGTGTACTTGATAACGGGGGAGGTTTAGGCGTATGCGGAAGCAGGTAGTTATATGGGAAATCTTTGTATCTTTCCTTAATTTTGCTCTGAACCTAAAACTGTTCTAAAAAAGTTTATTGAAAAATATATAATTAATGAAGAGATTTGGACATCTATTACCTTAAGTTTAACAATTCTATTAGGAAGTGGTAAGATTTAACCCAAGTATTAGGTTTGAAATTGTGACTTTCCCTCTTCCTGGCTTCGAGTTTTGCCCGCAGCAGTGGCTGTTTTGGGCAAGGGCTGTTCAGAGGCACCTGGAGCCAGTCCCTGCTGGTCGGCATCCGGCCCCGCCCCGCCGAGCTCTGGCTCTTTGTTTCTGCTGGTGGAGGCGGGGCTGGAGTGGGCGCTGTGGGCCTGCGCCCTGAGTGAGCTCAGTTTGTTTGTCTTGCTGCTGGAGGAGGAGGGTTGCAGTCTAAGGTGGTTCCCAGGCCGCTTCCAACTCCTGTCACTGTTCGCTTCTGGCAGAGCGTCCTGACCTGCGCGACCGAGAAGTGGAGGCCAGACACACCGACACGGGGACAGAGGACAGACGGAGGACGCGCTGGCCGCTGGATCCTGCCGCCTCCCCCTTCTCCCTGCCGCCTGCGCCTGGAGGATGAGCCCAGCTTTCAGGGCCATGGAGGTGGAGCCCCGTACCAAGGGCGTCCTGCTGGAGCCCTTTGTTCACCAGGTTGGGGGGCATTCTTGTGTGCTCCACTTCAACGAGACGACTTTGTGCAAGCCCCTGATCCCACGGGAGCACCAGTTCTACGAGACCCTCCCAGCTGAGATGCGCAAATTCACTCCCCAGTATAAAGGTGAGCCCCCAGCTGCTGCTGGTAGTGGTCGCCAGCGCCTGGCGAGGAGAGGTGAGGCCAGGCAGTGCAAGGCGTTGTGACCTTCCGTGGCAGCCATCCTGGGAGCCCTCACCCCCTCCCCCCGCCCCCACTCATTCTGTGTTTTCCCTCCTCCTCCTCCTCCTCCTCCTCCCCTTGGCCCTCGGCCCAGCACCTCACACCCTCAGTTTTGAAGCCCTGGTAAGATTGCTCAATTCTCTGTTGTTTTGTGAATTGTTTTGAGTTTATTTTTGGTGGAAGTGTAGTTGTGTTTTATGTTCAAGTGTCTCTTAGTCACAGTAACCCGTAGTCCCCATGGGGGACAGTAGGGGAAGACGTTGGGAGGATTTTACCCAGAATACTTGCTGCCTGCTTTTTGCCCAGCAGAGAACCAGAAGCCCCGGTGATTAGGTAGGCCTGGGAGCAGGGCTGAGTCAGACGGAATGCAGGAGTGGGAGGCCTGTGCTCACTAGCTGGACCCATTGCTATTACGGAATGTCCCGGGAAGTGCCATGTTACAACCACCTTTATCCACATATGCTTTCTCTTTCTTCTTTATAATGCATTTTGGGGGATATTAGCAGCCACCAGCATGGTGTGATCTTTCCTGGGGAGGCGGGAATCCTTTGTAAATCAAGGAAGAATCCATTAAGGAAATTAATTTAAATTTTGCATTTCCTGGTTATACAAAAGACTCTTGAACAACTTAGTCTCTTCTGGAACTGTTGAAACATACTCTTTGAAGACAGAACGTACTGGGTGCCTCTCTCTGTATTCGGAATATGCATGTGTGTTGCAGTGGGGGTGGGGGATGGGGGAGTTGGGGGCCCTCACTTGGTCCTTCTCTGTTGTTTTTTCCAGGACAAAGCCAAAGGCCCCTTGTTAGCTGGCTGCCCCCGCCCCCTTTTTCCCTTGGTTCTTTCCCCGTGGACACAGGGAAGTGTGGTCCCCTGAATTCCCAACCCCGGCTCCTCTGCACCCAGAGCCAGGGACCGCCTCAGAAGTGTCGTCTCTCTGAGCACGCATTCCCCTGCAGCGGGCGGGCAGCAAGGACTGAGCAGATTGAGTGATCCCGGGCCAGAGAGGCCTGGGAGGAAAGGCGTTCAGCCAGTTGTAAGGCGCTCGTCGGCACCTGCTGAAATGCTGCCACTTGACACACCCCTCCTCAAAGACTGACTAATTACACATGGCAGGTTCTAGAGACTGAATGGGGAGAGAGCTGCTTTCAAGGCCACCGCGTCTGTGCTCCCAGCCCAACCCTGTTTACCTTGTGTTTATTTTGTTCTTTTGTGACATGAGGCCTGAGACCAATAAAGTAACATATTTGAGAAGGACAAAAAGGCTTGGGGCGCCCGCAGGAATGGCGACGCTGCAAGAAGCCTTTGCTAGGGTGTCTGTTGTGCTGTGTGGTTTGTTTCGTTTGCTCTTTTATTTTGTTTTGCTTGCCCAGTCTCCCTTTACGGTAAATGTTTCTATACCCCTCAGGCAAACCTGTGTTCTCTGTGCAGACTCTGCTTTAAAGCAGGCCTCAACGCCATCAGAGTTTCTGTTTAGGGCTTTAAAAATGCTCACAAGATACAAAGAGCAAATGTTCTAACGTCTCTTAGGACTAGAAGAATTACATAAAAATTAATAAACATTTTCAATGATTGAAAAATGTGTCTTGTAATTCTTTGGCTCCTGCCTTGTTGAGTGCATCAGAGAGGAAGACTCTCGGCCATGTTTGCTCCCTACTCACTTGTCTTGTATGGTGTCATCTTTTCTAGCTGTTTTGATATCTGTTAGGTTTGCAGATGAGTTTGAGGCCTCTGGCAACATAGAGACTAAGGAACAGGGTAAGGAAAAAAACCCACAAATGTTACAATCGTGTTGTTTATAACACATGTGCAATTAAAACTTATCTGCTTCTGTGGAATTAAAAGTCCTCTCTGCTGCTCACCCCTCATCCAGGTGTGGTGTCTGCGCGTTTTGAAGAAGATGAAGACAGGAACTTGTGTTTAATAGCATACCCCTTAAAAGGGGACCATGGAACTGTGGACAGTGTAGACAATTCAGACTGTGAACCAAAAAGTAAGCTCCTAAGGTGGACAAACAAAAAACATCATGTCCTAGAAACAGAAAAGACCCCCAAAGACTGGGTGCGGCAGCACCGGAAGGAGGAGAAGATGAAGAGGTGGGTATAAACTGGCAGGCGAACCCTCAGTGGGAGGGAGGTATTGGGGGAATCTTAGTTACAGCTCAGCGTCCTGGACCTGAGGGCTCACTCGATGGCTTAGTAGGTGCCTTTTCACTCAGTGGCCAGTTCCCCCCTTGGCATGCCCAGCTTCTCTCTAATTGACCCTGCATTAAATTCTACCATTTTTCGTAAACAGCTGTAGTGGCAGCCGTAAAAGAATTTTGGTTACTCAGTCCTGTGCCAGGCAGGCCCTGTGCTGCACCCTGGGGATGTAACAGTGACCCAGACAGCCATCTGTGTCAGGTCACTTACTAACAGCAGGAGACAAAATGGTCTGCTGGGCATCCGGGAAGCTCAGGGGTCTGCCTAGGCAGAGCCTTCCAAGTGCCACATCTTGGCAGAGCTTGTAAAAATGTAAATTGAAGTATGTATGCATAATGTAGCTAGGTAGGCTGGCTTGAGATCAGGGAATTTCAGTTCAGATTTCCGGAGTCAGGGAACCTGGAGGTACCAGAAGCCAGGGCAGGGGGTACTGCCTAGAAGAGGGCAGTGCAGGCTGCCTTGCAGGGCTGGGCAGCAGGCCAAGGCCATTCTTGCATCATAGGTTCCCCTTATTTTAGAAAAACAGTAAGCTGGCCTGTTAATTTTTAAAAAAATTAACTTTCTTATGATATACATACAATGCAGTACACTCATTTAAAGTGTTTGGTGTGTGCAGTGAAACCATCACATCAAGATATCAAGCTTCCTGTCACTCCAGAAAGTTCCTTTGTGCTTCTTTGGCCCTGAATTTTGATAAGACATTGTGATTTATTGGCTCCTTATCTCTTTATAGCCATAAGTTAGGAGAAGAATTTGAATGGCTAAAGAAATCTGAAGTCCTATACTACAATGTAGAGAAAAAGGGGAATGTAAATTCCCAGCTTAAACACTATAACCCTTGGAGCATGAAGTGTCACCAGCAACAGTTACAGAGAATGAAGGAGAATGCAAAGCATCGGAACCAGTACAGTATCCTTTGTTCACCGGGCATCTTTGCCTTGGGGAGGGGGAGGGTAAGGAGACCCACGGAGCCTGGAGAGAAGGCTTGGGAGGTGTTAGTCATGATTGTGCCAGGACACCTCTGTGTGACAGCTGTAGGCAGTTATCACCCTCCTCAGGGCCAGGGGCTAGTCTGGGAGTGCAGGTGGTGGGGCACTGGGTTGAGGGTCTCTGGGGATGAGTGATTTCTCATGGAGGGGCCAACCTGCATCAGGGGTCCTTTAGCCTAGAGTGCAAGGGGCAGATTCGTGTTTCAGACTCTCAGAGAAGTCCTCAAGGGTACTTACCTGCTAAAGGCCAGGTTGGGGAGGACCAGACAGTGGGTACATGAAGAAAGCACAGGTTCCTTTTTTCTCCCAACTGATATTGATGAGCTCAACTGGTACTGATTGTTACCCACTAAGCTATATGTTCGGATTTTTTAAATCTTATGGGGGGAAATTCCTCAGAATTGAGTATGATGTATGTATTTATTTATTTAAGATTTTATTCATTTCTAGAGAAGAGAGAAGGGAGAGAGAAGGAGAGGGAGAAGCCCCCAATCAGGGGCCTGGCCTGCAACCCAGTCATGTGCCATGACTGGGAATCGAACTGGTGACCTTTTGGTTCACAGGCTGCCACTCAAATCCACTGAGCCACACCAGGCAGGGCGGGTTTTTTTATTTTTAACATTATATTAAGGAAAAACCTAAAGCTGTTAGAAAATGGACTATGTTGGATCTTTAAGTACCAGTCACCCAGGTTCAGCAGTTAGTTCATGACACAGTCAGTCTCGTGTCATGACTGTCTCTGTCCACCCAGCACCCCACAGCTGAGCTGCTTCTCAGGTGAGTCTCGGGTATAACGTTTCACCTGTGTACATCTCAGCATGCAGCTCTAAAAGATAAGGATATTTTAAAACATTAATACCATTATTACTCCTTAAAAAGTGAACAATAATTCCGTACTATGAAATCCTTAGTTTCTGTCCACATTTTCCTAATTGCCTCATAAATACGTTTTTATTGATAGTGTCTTTTTGAGTAAAGACCCAGATGAGGCTCACATGTTGCATTTGGTTGAAATGTTTCAAGTCCTTTTGAATAACCTTGTTTTTTCTTCTTGGCAATTTCTTGCCAAAGAAACTGGGTCTTCTAGAGTTTCCCAGTATCTGGATTTTACTGATTATGTTCCCGTGGTGTCTTTTACATGTTGCTCTGTCTCCTCTGTTTCCATTAAGTTGATCCTTTGATGTACAGGCTTGATCAGATTTGGGTTAAATTTGGGGGACTGGGGGTGAGGACAAGTCTCAGAGATGCTGTTGTACATGTCCATCAGGAAGCATGGTTTTTAGTTGTTTATCTGTTTTGTATTGTCATTGCCTTAGATCTGTTTTCTTCCATTAAGTGATTTTCTAATTGTGTCATTCCTTCATTCATTAGCTAGAATCCTACTATAAAGAAACACTTTTCATATATACACATTAATTGGCAAACATGGCAACTCAGCATCATGGATGATACCATGGAAGGGCCAAGTGACCCCGTCCAGTTGTTACAGAAGGGTAACTAGTTTCTAGGTTTCCCTGGAAAGTTTAGACAGTATCCAACTGATACTGATGAACCCACGCTCTGGTGTTAGTGCGCAAGAGGGCATGGAGAGGGCTGCTGAGCCGGTGTTTGATCCAGCGTGTGGCGCGGTATGTCACCCAGTAACTGCAAGCCTTGTTCATGTTCTTACGCTTCCTGTCTGATGGTCTGCATGAGAACTTTATCTCAGTTGGTGTTGCGAGAGAATCTCACCTTATCGCCCTGATCAGTGCGAAAAACAAGTCAAAAACTCCTTACGGAACAAATCTCAAAGGGAAGACCCCCCCCCCCGCCTCCTCCCCCCCAGTTTACATCTCTGGAATTGTCCTCAATTAGCTGGCATTGCTCTGACCTTTTGAGTGGTGGTGGTACTGGATCAAGTGACAAAAGAAGGGTAAATAGTCTGCAAATCCAGAAACATTTCAAGACACTGATGGTTACTCTTCAATGGCCTGCTTATGGGGGACAAGCAAATTGACCTCCTAGCTAGAATGCAGGCCCTGCTATTGATGGATCAGTTCCCAACAGTGGGTTGGATCTTTTGTATTTGCTATGTTTAATGGGGAATTTGAGTCTCCTCACAAGGAGATGCTTGGTCAAATCTGACTCATAGCAAGGAGGGCACAAATGACAACATACACAATTCGGGTGTTCCTGGAACAGTGCATGGATGGGTCAAACCTGCGACCTTGGCATATTAGGAGGACTCTAAGCAACTGAGCTACCTGGCAGCCAATGAGTTTTTTAAGCATCATTACGAATTTGATTTTAAACATATTTGACATTGTATTTATCTTTATTGATGCTCAGATTGTCTCATGTTTAGCCAATGGAAGACTTTATTTTTTTATTTGTTTAAAAGTATTTTTTAAAATTTACTTTTAGAGAGAGGGGAAAAGAGGGAGAGCATCTCTCGCATCAGCGTGCGAGAGATACACAGAGAGAGAGAGACTTCTCATTTGCCCCTAACTGGGTACCTGGCCTACAGCCCAGGCATGCGCCCTGACAGGGACTGAACTGGCTTCCTCTTGGTTTGCATGCCCATGCTCAGTCCACTGAACCACACCAGCCAGGACAAGGTGTTTTTTTTTCAATCCTCACGTGAGAATATGTTTTTATTGATTTTAGAGAGGAAGGTATAGAGAGAGAGAAACTTTGATGAGAGAAAAATACTGGTTGTCTCCTGTACACACCCGAACCAGGGCTTGAACCCCAACTTAGGTATGTGCCCTGATGGGAGATTGGTGTATGGGACAGTGTTCCAACCAATTGAGCCACCTGGCCAGGGTTTGGGTTTTTATCCTCACCTGAGGGTATGTTGTATAGATTTTAGAGAAAGAGAACAACTGTATGCACCCTGACTTGGGATCAAACAATGGGAGACTTACTAAATAAGGTCCTGAGCAGTCACAGTAGTCTGCCACAGATGTCTGTCTGTACTTTCTGGTGTGGAAGGATGTCCAGGGTCATGTATGTTTCCTGCTCCAGATGCGAGTATAGTTATTCCTCTAAGGCAGAGGTTGCAAAACTTTTCAGGAAAGGGCCAGACAGTATTTTAGGCTTTGCAAGCCACAGATTATTCTGTTACAACTCTTGTCATTGTAGCATGAAAGCAGTCATAGATAATGAGTATGGCTGTATTCCAATAAAACTGTTTATGGTCACTGAGATTTGAATTTCATTTTCACGTTCCATGATGTATTTTATATATATCTTCTGAACTCAAAATTGTAAGGACCATTCCTAGCTCACAGGATGTGTGTATAATGAGCAGGGGGCCACACAGTTCAGCGGTCCCTGCTCCGGGAGCACTGGTCTGGAACTGGGGGTGCTCATACTCTTGGTCATTATTTCTAGACCTTTACAGTGCACGCAGCTGGGAAATAACATTTATTTTAAAGAGAGAATTTTCATGAGTTCATACTGATGTCTCCATATGTTTTTTTAAATTTTTATTTATTGATATTTAGAGAGAGAGGGAAACATTGGTTTGTTCTTATTCATGCATTCATGGGTTGATTCTTGTATGTGCCCTGACTGGGGATCAAACCCACAGTCTTGGTGTATGGGGACAAGCTCTAACCAACAATCTACTCAGCCAGGGCTCTAGTTCATACTTGAGGCCGGTATTGAGTTCAGACCCAGACAGTTGACGGGCAAGCTCCCTGACAAGAATTGAAGGTGGCTTTTAGCCTGCAGTCAGCCTTGGGCTCCTGTGGGAGATGGCAGGATTGATGGGGCCCTCTGTGGTCTCGGGCCTCACTGGGCACTGTGCAGGCACGGTACCCTGGGGACGCCATGGGCCCGTGCAGCAGCGCCTGCTCTTTCAGACGGGGGGTTTCCTTAACCACTCAGAATTTATCTTACTGGAGAACCTGACCTCCCGATATGAGATGCCTTGTGTCCTGGACCTCAAGATGGGTACCCGTCAACATGGTGATGATGCTTCAGAGGAGAAGGCAGCCAACCAGATCCGAAAATGCCAGCAGAGCACATCGGCGGTCATCGGTGTGCGTGTGTGTGGCATGCAGGTGAGAGGAGAGCTGGCGCGTGTTGTGGGCTGGCTGGGTCGTCCAGTAGCTGCTACCTCCCCCATTGAGGCCTAGTCCTATTTTCTCAAAAGATGCCAGATTTGATTAAATCTAGTACTTTCTGGTTTGAAAAGAAGCCATATGTGCCTGGGTGATTGATCCCCTTCGGGGCTGGCCTGGCTGGCTGAGTCCAGAGTCTGGACGTGGGAGGGAGAGAAAGGCAAGAGGGTTAAGTCCTCTCTACCAACCACGAACTGAACAGGGAGCTGGGGAAACCCAAGTCAGAGGGCGGGATCCCAAGTGAGTGTTGGAGAGGACAGTATCTCCTGGGACTCGAAAGTTCAAGGATCTGATCTGGGGCTGCTGTTCCTGCAAACCACTCCCCAGGGTCCAGGCTTTGAGGTGGCTGTGAGCATCTGACCTGTCGGTCTTCCTCCCACAGGTATACCAGGCAGGCAGTGGGCAGCTCATGTTCATGAACAAGTACCATGGACGGAAGCTGTCTGTGCAGGGCTTTAAGGAGGCCCTGTACCAGTTCTTCCACAACGGGCGGTACCTGCGCCGGGAGCTCCTGGGCCCTGTCCTTAAGAAGCTGGCTGAGCTCAAGGCTGTGTTGGAGCGACAGGAGTCTTACCGCTTCTACTCAAGCTCCCTCTTAATCATCTATGATGGCAAGGAGCGGCCTGAGGTGGCCCTGGACTCAGATGCTGAGGACTTGGAGGACCTGTCAGAGGAGTCAGCCGATGAGTCTGCTGGTGCCTATGCCTTCAAGCCCATCGGTGCCAGCTCGGTGGACGTGCGCATGATCGACTTTGCACACACCACCTGCAGGCTGTATGGCGAGGACAGTGTGGTGCACGAGGGCCAGGATGCTGGCTATATCTTTGGGCTCCAGAGCCTGATAGACATTGTCACAGAGATAAGTGAGGAAAGTGGGGAGTGAGCTTGCTGGCTGTGACAGCACTTGACTCTTTTGTGTCCCAGGCACAGCTGTGCTGCGTCGGGGAGGAGGCCGGTATGGCCAGGTGGTGTTGCCTCTGCAGCCTGGAGCTGATGCTCAGAGGCCTCTGTGAGTCCCAGCCTGGGCCAGCCCCAGCCACGCTCGGAGTCTTTATTTATTTTAACTGTTTCTTCAACATTCCACATTTGATGATGCAGATACCTCTTTCTTCCCTGAGTGTAAATGTTCTAATACAAATCTTTTTGTTAATCGTACCCAGTGCTGCTGTCGTTCTTGCTAGAGGCAGGCAGCTGACTCCCCTTCCATCCATCAGAAGCCTCCTCACCATTCTGGCCCCTGCCCCCACTCTATGGCTTGGTTCTCAGTCCCCTAACCAGCACCCTGTGGTCACCCGAAAAGGACCATCACACACCACCTTGGCCAGGGTTTCTGTGGGGTCTGTGCTGGCCTGGTGTCCCAGTACCCCCGTGGGAAGAACTACACTTGACACTGGTCTTTCTCTGCCCTTGTGCAGCTTAAGGCAAACCTGGTAGCAGCTCATTGGACATTGTGATGTCAGAGGTCCTGGAACCAATACTGGGGACTCGGAGCCACAGGGTCTGGTCTGTTGGCAGCCATGGTCCCTCTAATAAAGGATCCCAGGAGGTGGTGTGCAAAAGGGTCTGTGCAGGTTGGTTGGCTCTGCTCCACCACCTGTCAGCACTCCTACCCAGCCCTGGGCCCCTCGGCAACTGTGCTAGTCTCGGCCTTCCTGCCGCTTCTGCCAGGGCAGCACCAGGGAGAGCTACTTGGGCTCTTTGCTAGAAGGGTTTCTGGGAGGAGGATGTGTAGCCGGTTTTGAACTGCAGAACCAGACACCAGGGAGAAGGGTGCAGACTTGGTGCCAAGAAGGCCAGGTCTGGATGTCGTTTTAGCAGCCCCTCTCCTCTCCTGAACCTCCCAGCATCTCTTCGAGGCCCACTGTGCCTGTGTCCACTATGTCCAAAAACGGGCCAAGTGCATACATACACTGGTTTGGTTGGGCCCACAACTGTTGCTCCCTGGGCCCAGGCTTCCAGTGGATCATGTGGCTGAACCAGTCCTGGATGGAAATGGGAGATCCCCAGGGATCCTCTCTAGGTTCCCCTATCCCTCATAGGATTTCAAAGTCCTCTCCAGGTCAGGACTGACTTGTAAAGTGAGTGGGTCAAACAAGCTCTCAAGGCCACAACCCACCCCATTCCTTACTCTCCACCAGCCCTCCCGTCTGCTTTCAGAAGGAACACCAGAAATAATTTGGAATTGACTCCTGTGAAGACAATAGAACAGAGCAATGTGAAATGTATAGATAGTTGTGCATCCGGATGCGGTGAAGGAGGGAGGTGTATCCCAGGCAGAGGAAACAGGCCACGCATAGACACAACGGTAGGGAGGAAGAGAGGCTAGTTGCTGAAAGGCGGTGGGGTGGGGAGGAAGGATGGGAGGGCTTTGGACAGGGGAACGTCGAGACCTACTTTTTGTTTTTAAGACCCCTTCCTCACTCTTGCTTCCCCATTGTCCACCACTGGCGCAGTCTGCTGCCGGACCTGCCACTTTAAGAGGGGCCCTAAGACCTGAAAAACACCGAGGAGACCAGGCCCCCGCGGGCGCCTTGAGTGTCGGGCGCCTTGAGTGTCGGGTCGGCTGAAATAACAAAGGGACAACACTTACGGGGTCGCCGACCTTACTGTTAGGTCAGGACCCACTACACACGCAGGGTGGCGGGGACGCAAAGGACACGGACGGGCTCCGTCGTTGGGCTGCGGGCGGAGCGCTCCTTCTGGAGGTAGTACGGTGCCTCGGCACTCGGGCTTGAGCGGAGAAAAGTAATGGAGGGCTGGCCAGAAAATGCGAGGCTCTGGGAAAGGTCCGGGGCGTGAGAGTAGGGAAGGGAACTGAGTCGGACCGGTCCGGGACCGAAGAGGCGGCGAACTCTGGAGCATTTGCGGCCGCCAGGGGGCGCCGCGCTAGCGTGCGTGGGCCGACACATTCAGGGGCGGGGCTGCGGCGGGCGGGCGGGCGTGCGCGCGCGCAAGCGTCCTGTGTCACGGGGCGGGGCGGGTGCGGCGCTCGCGGCCTGGGTCTTGGCTCCGCAGCCCCCGCCGCCTACCCTGCCCCAGCGCGGCCCATTAAGGCCCCATGTACCGCGCGCTGTACGCCTTCCGCTCGGCGGAGCCTAACGCGCTGGCGTTCGCTGCAGGCGAGACCTTCCTGGTGCTGGAGCGCAGCAGCGCGCACTGGTGGCTGGCAGCGCGGGCGCGCAGTGGCGAGACAGGCTACGTGCCACCCGCCTACCTGCGCCGCCTGCAGGTGAGTGTGCCCCCTCCCCATCGGCCCTCCGTGGTTCTTAGGCTGGGCCCTGTTACTGGCTCTCACAGCCTGCCGACCCGAGAATGCTGGGTCCGCGGGACGTCCAGCAGAGAAGGAGTTTGAGAGCCTGACCCATGGCTTCCACTACTCTGACGATGGCCCCATTTCTTTCCAACCCCACCAGGACAGGGACCCCAAGAGCTCTCACCTCCACGTAACACCAGGCCCTGACAGCCAACCCTAAGGACTCAGACCGACCAAAAACCTGACTCTGGGACTGAGACTGCTTGGAATCCCAGACCTATTGGTATCCAATCTCTGAATAGAATTCGAGTCAGCCTTGGATTCCAGCCCCACCGAATTCTGACCAATTCCCCAGACTCCAGACTCTTAATCAGCCCCTTTCCTGGATCCCCAGGATCCCACACTCTTGCCTCCCACCCTCAGGCCCCCAACTGTTTCCACCACGGAGACCTGGGCCACCCTGGACACTGTTTCCTCAACCATCCTCCCTGTCCTCACCGTCGTCCCCCCCCCCCCGGCCCCTGCCACTTGGATCCTGGAGCCATAGGCACCTCCATCCCTTAGATGACTCCCAAAGCCCTGAGACTTCAGTGCCTTTCACTGTCCTATACTCAGCCACGCCCTAAGCTCTTCCTAGGACTGCTGCCCACTTTGAACCGAGGATCCCAACCCCTGCTGGCACTCCCTGCCTCTGCCCTACCCCTTACCCCAAGCCTCAGTTCCTGATTTTTCAGGCTTCCTTTTCTTTGAAAGTGAGGGAGCTCCATCCCTCCTTGTCCCCAGACTGCAATGGAGGCTACTCCCATTGTAAGGAAGTGAGACCGCCCCATGGCTTCCCCTGGTCTGATGATGGCCCCATTTCCTTCCAGAGGAAGCTGCAGCCCCAGTTCCTGTTTCCCCAAGAATAGAGGTGCTGTTGGGGCTGGGATGTAGTGTCACCAGCAGGTCTATTCCGACCACAGGGAAAGAGGCCTGGAGCCTCCAGGCCTGGCCAGTGCCAGGCACCCCCACGCTGTCGTAGTCCCTAGCCTTTAGGAGATGCCCTGTCCCAGTCCATTTCAGGACAGAAATAACAGGATACATTTGGAGATGTCATCTGGTCATACCAGAGGGATGGGCCCGGGGCAGTGGACCCTCAGCTCTATCTCACGTAGGGACGCCTGGAGGGACGGGGCAGTGCTGGACACCAGGGATGCCAGGTCGGACATGAGCATGTCAGACCCAGCCTCCCTGGGGCTGGGGGCTGTTAGAGGCCTCTGAGGAAAGTCCCGCCTGTTGTGCAGGGGCGTGAAGCCCCTCCCCTGGCCAGGGCCGGCAGGGCTGGGTGCTTGGGGAAGGCAGAGAGGCTATCATCTTCTCTGTATCTTGGTTACTTTCTACAAATCTCTCTGCCTTGGTCTTCCTAATGCTCTCATTCTGAGTCCCCACCTGTGTGTGTGTCCTCCTTTCTCCAACTCACGCCGTCTCTGTCTCCGGCTCTTAATTTCTTTCTGCGTTGTCTCCCTTTGCCTGTCTCTCCCCACCCCCCTCGCCGTATCGCTGTGTCTTCTTTCCTCTCTCTGTGTGTCTTTCTCCTCTGTTCCCATTTCCATCTCCTGTCTCCCTGAACTCTGGCATGCCCCATGTCACCTGCAGGGCTTTGCTGACCTCTGTGTCCCTCTGTCTGTCCCCATGATGGGAGCTTTCAAACCTGCTCTGTAGTGACGACATCCCCTCGGTTCTGAGGCTCTTTTGTAGCCGATGGATCATGTGTGCCAGGGACAGAGGAGGGGTGGAGATGGCTGTTGCCACAGCTGCCCTCTCCTACTCCCTACCCCATGCCAGGCAGGCTGGATAGATTGGGCGCCTGAGTTCCTGGGGATAACAACACAGAATCTGGGACAGGTTCTCAGGTCCCATCCTTTGCCACAGACACAGAACTGCTGCTTTCTGGGGTGGGTCTAGAAGATTCCCGGAACAGCTGGGGGAGATGAGGGCTGGTGGCCGGGGTGGGGAGAGGAGAACCCTGTGGCCCATCATCCGATACTGGGACAGGCAGAAGGCTCTGCAAGGACAGGGCTGTTCTGGAGTGTGACCTTGGCTTTGCGAGGGATTGGCGAGGTCCAGGGTGATTTGTTAAGGGTTCTAGACACCGGAGGCTCCCCACTCCGCATCTCGGCCAGAGCTCTGAGTCAGGCCTGGGGACAGATGAGGTGCACATTCCTGGCCTCAGGCTGAGAGTCCCTGACTTGTGTTTTTGCTCTAGCTGCCTGGTTTTCAGAGACATCTTAGCTGAGAGCCTCATTGTGGGCCAGAACCCTGCGCAGGGCCCCCACATGCCGTGCGCCCGCTCCCTGCGTGGCGCAGTTTGAGGCCCATTTTGTATTCTAGTCCTGCGTTCTGTGTTCACGTCCGGCATCCCAGGCTCCAGCTGCCATGGTCCTCTGTCTGCCCCAGTTCTAACTGCCCTCCCCCCACCCCCCCCACCGGCTCCAATCAGGGCCTGGAGCAGGATGTCCTCCAAGCCATTGACCGGGCCATTGAGGCAGTACACAATGCAGCCATGCGGGACGGTGGCAAGTACAGCCTGGAGCAGCGTGGAGTCCTCCAGTGAGTGGGGGTGGGCGAGGGCACCGCCCAGTGAGCACAGTGGAGCGGGGTCCTTCGGTGGGCACTGGGGAGGCTCCGAGGGCGGGTTGGGGTACTGCAGAGAGGGGTGGAGCATAAAGGGGGTGGGGCGGACCTAGGCTGTGGGGGGCCCAGCACCCCACGGGGAGCGTGTGAAGACTCTGGGACTTGTGAGGTGACAACCCCAGTGAGCTCCCTGTCCCTTCTTTAGGAAGCTGATCCACCATCGGAAAGAGACTTTGTCCCGCAGGGGCCCCTCTGCCTCCAGCCCTGCAGCTATGACCCCGTCCACAAGTGACCATTATTTGGATGCTGCTGCCGCCAGGCAACCCAACGGGGTGTGCCGTGCTGGGTTCGAGCGGCAACACAGCCTGCCCAGTTCGGAGTACCTCGGGGCGGACAGAAGCCTCTACCAGGTACATGGTGAGAAGAGCCTGGGGAAGGGAGGTGCGTGGGGCCCAAGACCTGTGTCCAGAGGCTCGAAGGGTCCACTCGGGCCAGCAGTGCCGCCCAGAGCCATAGCCCTGCCCGTGCCAGGAGTGCGGGGCCCTGGCCAGGCTGGCAGCCCAGGTGGCAGCCTGTCCTCAGACCTCGTTTCTACCCTCCCAGATCCCACCACAGCCTCGCCGAGCAGCACCTGCCACACCACCTCCACCTGTGAAGCGCCGAGATCGTGAGGCCCTGGTGGCCTCGGGGAGCGGTTAGAGCGGGGTTTGGGGAGTTGTGGGGGGCCCCGTGAGCTTGGAGTGCCTGCTTTGCTGTGTCAGGGATTTGGGGGCTCCAGGCTCAGTGGTGGGGGGACAAAGCACATCTGGGGGCTGTGGGCTCAGTGAGGAGACTCTGGCAGTGGAACTGGACCCTGGACTGGGGACGGGGCTCTGGGCTCGGAGGGGCGGGCCCCAGGGCAACCCCTGCACAGTGCCCACTCTCTGCCCACAGGCGGCCGCAGCACCGCGCCCTCCGGGGGCAGTTCTGTGTCCAGCGGCTCCTCAGTCAGCAGCACCTCCCTCGACACGCTCTATACCGGCTCCTGCTCCTCCGAGCTGGGCCCCAGCTGCTCGCCCACGCCCCCGCCCGTGCCACGCCGCAGCGCTCATACCACTGTGTCCCAAGCTCAGCCCCCTCCCTCCAAGGTGCCAGCCCCCGAACCCCCTACAGAGGAGGTGGCCATTGATACGCCCTCAGCCCCCGATGAGCTGGAGGCCATGGGCGCGCTGAGCCTGGAGACCACGGAGGAGAAGGTGGTGGCGGAGACAGCTGTACCCAGGACCATCGGGGCAGAGCTGATGGAGCTTGTGCGGAGAAACACCGGCCTGAGCCACGAGCTATGCCGTGTGGCCATTGGCGTCGTGGTGGGTCACCTCCAGGCCTCGGTGCCAGCCATCTCACCTGTCATGGAGCAGGTCCTCCTCTCGCTAGTAGAGGGCAAGGTGAGGGTGGGCAGCAGGGCTGTGGGCCTCCCCATCCTCGTGCCCCTTGCCGCCCCCCCCTTCCCACCCTCACACTCACGCCCAGCCTTAACCTGACACGTACATGATGGGCCCTAGCTCTGAGCCACCGCCAGTGCGCTGGGTGCCAGGGACATTTAAGCTGATCCCTGAAGCAGACAGAGAGGAAGAACATTCTAGGCAGGGGCTCAGCCTGGACAAAGGCCATGAGGCGGGACTGAGCCGGGCTCACAGAGGCGGTGGAAGGAGGCCGGTGTGGCTGGAACACAGGGAGAGAGCGAGCAGGTGGTATGGGAGGAGGTGAGGCCTGGGCAGGTGCCACGTGAGCCCCAATGTGGGTGCCCGAGAGTTCTCTCTGGCTTCAGGGAAGGAATGGACATAGGCCATGAGTGAGGGCAGTGCCTTGCTGACCTTGGCATGGCGGGGGGTGCTTCGAGGACCCTGATGGAGACCTAAGTGCTGACTCAGACATGAGTGAGGTGTGTGGGCATCACCAAGGGTGGCCCTGGTCGGGGGGGGGTGTGGGTGGGCAGGATGGAGGGCAGCGAACCTGGCCCGCACAGTGGGCCTCCGCGGGGCTCCATGGCTCCCGCGGCACGGGCTGGGGTCTGGGGAGCAGTGGGCTGATGGGCTTGCCTGTGCTGGGCACGGCTGGCACCGCTTGGCTGGCAGGGTTCGTGGGCAACATGAGAGGTGGGTACATGGCAGGCCTGGTGCCACTTTATGTAGAATTGGAACATGGGGTCTCAGTCCCATTCGAGCAGTAGCAGAGCCCACAGCCCTCCTCATGGAGGAGGCTTATGCGGACCTGGGACCTGCGACGAGGGACAAGTTGTTGGGAAACACCACACACGTGTGTTTCGTACAGAAGCCCTCCAGCTTGGGGGTCAGGGGCATGACGTTACTTGGAGAGGGATGAAGTGGGCCGGTCTCGATGGGAGCCTTAATGTTGAGGGATGGGTCGTGGGAACAGGTGTTTGTAGGAGCTCCATGGGGAGCAGTGGCGGGGAGGGAGGACAACCCCTGTCTGGTCCCCTCCCAGGCCCTAGGTCACTGACTAGGGGCAGCTCTGGTCCGGCACTGCCTAGAGCTCCCCCTAGCGCTCACGCTGAGCACGCCTCACCCTCTCCCCGCAGGACCTGAGCACTGCCCTGCCCTCAGGGCAAGTATGCCATGACCAGCAGCGGCTGGAGGTGATCTTTGCAGACCTGGCTCGTCGGAAGGATGACGCCCAGCAGCGTAGCTGGGCCCTGTACGAAGACGAGGGTGTCATCCGCTGCTACCTGGAGGAGCTGCTGCACATTCTGGTGCGGGGCGGGGGCCCGTACTGTCCCCAGTATGCACAGCAGCCACCCCCACCCTACACCATTCTCCTGGGCTCAGGAGTCTCCCCTGCTTGTGTTCAGCTCGCTCATGTGTGGCCGCACGGCTCACGCTGAGTGACTCTGTCGCACTTCCTCCTCCCCACAGACTGATGCAGACCCTGAAGTGTGCAAGAAAATGTGCAAGAGAAACGAGTTCGAGTCTGTCCTGGCCTTGGTGGCTTACTACCAAATGGTGTGTGTGAGACAGAGGGGAGGGGGCCTGGAGGGGCCTGGGGCCCGGGTTTGGGGGGGGTGGCAGGCACTAAGCACACAGGGTCCCCCGCCAGGAGCACCGGGTGTCGCTGCGGCTGCTGCTGCTCAAGTGCTTCGGTGCCATGTGCAGCCTGGACGCAGCCATCATCTCCACACTTGTGTCATCGGTGCTGCCCGTGGAGCTGGCGCGGGACATGCAGACGGACACGCAGGGTGAGGCGAGGGGGGCTTCCTGCCACCGGGCGGGGGGCAGTTCCTGCCGTCCGTAGGGCTCTGACTGCCTGTCTTGCCCCCTCAGACCACCAGAAACTGTGTTACTCCGCCCTCATCCTGGCCATGGTCTTCTCCATGGGGGAGGCAGTGCCCTGCGCGCACTATGGTAAGAAGGCAAGTCACTGACCAGCTCATTGTGGGAGCCCAGAGCCAGCTGGAGCCGGGACCTATGGCCTGAGAGTCTGGGGACCTGCTTACAGGTGTCCCAGGGCTCACAGAAACCCAGGGAGGCGGGGGGGGCGGGGCTGCAGGCTCCCGTGTGCCCCTCTCGCAGAGCACCTGGGCACACCCTTCGCCCTGTTCCTGCTGAGCATCGTGGAGGACGGGCTGCCCTTGGACACGACAGAGCAGCTGCCGGATCTCTGCATGAACCTGCTTCTGGCGCTCAACCTGCACCTGCCAGGTGGGGGTGGGGCCAGCTGGGAGGTTTCTGACCGGTGCTGGGGGCTCTCTGGGCTTAGAGCCTGTGCTCTCGTCCACACCCATGTCCTTCCACAGTCCCCGACCAGAACGTCATCATGGCCGCCCTGAGCAAGCATACCAACGTCAAGATCTTCTCCGAGAAACTGCTCTTGCTCCTGAACAGAGGGGGTGAGGGCCCAGGAATCCTGTGACTCCATGACCCCCCCCACAAGGGGCCCCCCACAAGAACCTCCCTGACATCTCATCCCTTACCTCCTAGATGACCCTGTGCGCATCTTCAAGCACGAGCCACAGCCACCGCACTCTGTCCTCAAGTTCCTGCAGGACGTGTTTGCCAGCACCTCCACAGCTGCCATCTTCTACCACACAGACATGATGGCGCTCATCGACATCACCGTGCGGCACATTGCGGACCTGTCGCCTGGAGACAAGGTGCCTGGCAGGGGCTGCAGTGGGGACAGCAGCTGGGTAGAAACTGAAATAAAGTAGGGGGACGTGCCACTGAATGGAGGCCAAGGACAGGGCAGCTCCTGGCACGAGTTAAGTGTAGGAGGCGCTCAGGAGCATGACGGGTGTGCCAGGACCCGGAGAAGCCAGCCATGAGGTGATGTGGGGGTGGTCGGTCGGGGAAAGCTGGAGTGGACGGAGCGGCAGGAGGGGAGGGGACCAAGTGGGATGTGGAGACTGTGAGTGCCTCCCCAAGCAAGAGGGGGGATCTAATGGGCACCCACGGAGGGAGTGGCGGGCGAGGAAGCGGCCGCCACTGACGTGGTGCACGCGGGCGCGGAGAGGCTGGCGGCGGGAGAAGGGCCGGGGTTGGGGTCGGCAGTGGGCCAGGCAGGGCTCGCTGCTGCAGTCGTTGCACGCGCGGCGAATGGGTGAGGCTGAGCTGGGGAGGAACTTGGACACGGAGCGGTGGCAAGGGATAAAGTTGTGATGTGTCAAGATTGAGAAGATCCCTGCTAGACATCCAGGTACAGGGGACGTCAGGGAGGCAGCGGGACTGGAGAGAGACTGGCGTTGCCTGTGTGTAGATGTCATGGGAGGCCTGTGGCGGTGTGATCACGCACCGGGATGGACGGGTCAGAGGGAAGCTCAGGCCTCAGCACGGGACCCCAGAGGGTAAGAAGGGAGAAACCCGGGAGGAAAACCAAGAGAAAAGGAGCCCAAAGCCACGCGTTTGCCAGAGAGGGAGCGAGCCGTCTCCACGGTTGGGAGCCTGAGTAAGATACGGACTGGGAATTGACCACTAGATTTGCCACACAGAGATCAGTGGGGGTGGAGGACAGGCCATGTCTGTGGAGTGGAGGGAAGAGAATGTGAGTGGAAACTTTGAGAGAATTTGAAGTTGGAAGGGCGTGGAAATGGGACAGGGTGGGAGGTTGGAAGCAGAGAATGGAAGTCAGCCTCGTGAGCCTCTGTGAAGGGGAGCAGGGAAGGGAGGCGTTGCTGGAGGGAGATGTGGGGCTAGGGGGAGGGCTGTGAAGGCGGAGCGTCCGGTGCTCGTCTCTGCGCCAGAGGAACAATCCGGTAGGCACAGAGAGCAGGCTGCTGTGTTTTGGGGCGGGGGGGGGGGGGCACTGCAGAAGGCAAGTAGATAAGGTCATGGGAGGGTCTGGCCCATGCTGGGGAAGGGCCCCCGACAGTTCATCCTGGTGGGGACAGGGGAGATGTAGGTGCTGAGAGAAGGCAGGGCTTTCTGAAAGATGGCTTGTTTCCTCCAGGAAACAGAAGGCCAGCCGGCTGGGCAGTTTAGGTTTGCAAAACAGAGAAGGTGGGCAATGGTGCTTTAAGGGAAAAGTGAACACAGCCCAGAAAAGCGGTAGAAGTCCCAGACAGTGCGTGTCCATCGAGGTTTGTGGTCAGGAGTGAGGTTGAGCCTGTGCCTGGCTCTGCAGATGTCTGCTGCCCATGTGCCAGGCAGGCGCTAGGTCTGACCAGGGTTGGGAGTCAGCAGGGTGAAGCCGCCTAATCTAAGGTAAAGAGAGAAGTGAGGGGTGGGGAGGGGGACAGCCCGAGAGAGAAAATGCCAATTGGGTCAGTGGATGGGGCTCTCAGTGAAGGTGAGGAGCAGCTTGGGTGTCAGATGGGAGGGGCTGTTGGAGCTCTTTCACCCGAGGTGCTACGAAGGTAAGTTGGGGTTGGGAATTGGAGCCAGGTACAGAGCATGTGGAGGCCGTAAGATGGTGGCCAGGTCTTAGGGTTGAGTTGGATTTGGGGTGCGTGGGGAGACACAAATTCAGAGAGGATGCCTGCAGGTTTGGCCTGCGCACCTGAATGGGCAGCACGGAGCTTGATGGCGGACTTAGGGGTTTGAGGTGTCTTTGAGACATACAAGAGAGGACAAGTGGCAGTCGGGCGGTCCCATCCGGAGCTCACAGAAGCCTAGGCCAGAGGTATGCGTGTGGGTCACAGTTGAAGCTGTGGGTGGGAATGAGACCTTCCAGGGTGCGAGGACGGCGCGAGCAGCATGGGGCCTCTGGCTATAGGCAGCGTTGCCATGGGGACCAGCGCTGAAGGAGGGGCTCGGGCTCGCCACTCTGCTTGCCGCCTTCCTGAACCAGGACTCGGGCCAGCCACATTCTGGGACTGTATGTGTCTCGGGTGATTCATTCATTCACTTACTTATTCAACTATTGAAGGCCAGTTCTGTGCCAGGTATCTTCTGGATACATCCTGATCTTCACTGGTGTGAGCTGGTCCACAGCCCCAGGGTCCATGTAGCTCCCAGGAGGCAGCAGTGGCCTGTCCCCATCTGGCGGCAGTGCCTCCCTGGGGTTCGTGAGCTTGCCTGCTCTTCCCACAGCTGCGCATGGAGTACCTCTCCCTGATGCATGCCGTGGTCCGCTCCACACCCTACCTGCAGCACCGCCACCGGCTCCCCGACCTGCAAGCCACGCTGCGGCGTATCCTGACCGAGGAGGACACCTCACCCCAGTGCCAGATGGACCGCATGATTGTCCAAGAGATGTGCAAGGAATTCCCGGTGCTGGGCGAGGCCCCCAGCTAGCACCTTCCTCTCCGCCCTTCCCTGCAGCCCTGGGCAGGGATCAGAGGACTTGGGGCTTGGCCCTAAGAATGTTTGCACTGACAGTGTCAGGGGACGTGGTGGTGGAAGGGGCCTGGGCAGGCCCCCCACCTGCAGTAGGGCTCATGCGAGGGGCCAAGTGCAGGATTGAGGACCACTCTGGGAACAATGCTGGGGCAAAGGGAGTTTGTGAGCTGAAGTCCCTCCATCTCCCCGTAGGCTGCGCCTCCAGCATGTCCCCCCTCCCACCCCCGACCTACACATGCACACAGAGTCCTGCTGCTGCTCCAGGCTGGGCCAGAGCCCCCGTCCCCAGCCTGTCAGGTCTGTGTCCTGGGCTTCAGCAAGCCCTGTCCTTGGGGTGAGGGGAGATTTCCTGCCAGCTCTGTATTTTTTGCCTTAGCTTTACAGTCAATGCTGCTCATGTGCTTCCCTCGCCCCCATGGGGGTCGCTACTCCTCACTCCCACCCCCAGGGGCCTTGGCCAAGCTGCTGCTTTGAAAGCAGAATCTTGGAGACAGGCCACCCATCCTTGAGCCTCACAGAATGGAGTGATGGCACTGAGAAAGCCAGTGACAGATTCTATTTTCTCTGTAAAAATGTAGACTGGAAAGCCATGTGTATTTTCCTATGTGTCGCCGCTCCCCTTTGGAAATAAATCACAGGCCTCCGCAAACAGGCTTCCCAGTATGATCCTGCATGGTGGTGTGAAGAGAATGGGCAGGGACGCTGAGACCTCAGGACCTTGTCATTCGCTTGCCTGACTGCTCTAGCCTGAGGAGGTTATGGTCCCGGACAGGCCTGTCCTTCAAGGTCCCTTGAGCCCTGTTCCAGCCTGTCTTCCTTGAGTTCGCACTTCTGGGCCACAGCTGCGGAGTGCGTTGTGGTCTGTGCGGGTGACTGCCCCTCCAGGCTTCACATAAAATGTCTTTGTCTTGAATGCCATCTTTTTCTCCCCGGCTGAAACCTTAGCCCAGCCCTGGCCTCTCTGAACGCCTGGGCCTTGTCCAGCTCGGTTTTGCCATGGGCCCAGCGAGATCATTCATTTTTCAGCTTCAGCAGAGATTTGGTAATCATGATGGGGCAAAAAGAGTATCTAAAACAGATAATGGGGTTAGAGTTGCACTACTCTTTAAGGGGATTTAGGAGTCATTGGGCAACAACTTTATTTCCCTTGTGGGCTCCCAAATTTCAAAAGCTCTTGCTGTAAGTGGGGGCAGGAGAGTCAGGAACTCCCTGCCAGACATGAACCAGTCAAAGTGGGTTTTTTAAAAAGATTTTATTTTTTTATTTTTAAAGGTTATTTTTAGAGGGGAGAGAAAAAGAGGGAAACATCAATGTGTGGTTGTCTCTCATGTGCCCCCTACTGGGGATCTAGTCCACAACCCAGGCATGTGTCCTGACTGGGAATCAAACCTGTAACCCTTTGGTTCTCAGGCTGGCACTCAATCCTTGAGCCACACCAGCCAGGGCAAGATTTTATTTTTATAAAGATTTTATTTATATATTTTTAGAGAGAGGGGAAGGGAGGGAGAAAGGGAGATAACATCAATGTGCAAGAGAAACACCTGTTGCCTCTTGTATGCACCCCGACCGGGAACCACAATCTGCAACCTAGGCATTTCATTTCCCCTGACCAGGAATCAAACTGGCAACCTCTTGGTTTGTGGGACAACACTCAACCCACCAAGCCACACCAGTCAGGGCAGGTTTTATTTTTAGGGAGAGGGAAAGGGAGAGAAATAAATGTGTGAGAGGTCAAGCAGTTGGGTCTCAAATGCCTCCAACTGGGGGCATCAACCCAGGCATGTGCCCTGACCAGGAATCAAGCCAGTGACATTTTGGTTTGTAGCCTGTGGTCAACCCACTGAGCCACACCAGCCAGGGTCAGAGTGGTTTTTATCATTTCCCTTCATTTCTCACCCAAGGTGATTTTTATCAAGTGATCCCACACATCCAGAACCCCTGATACTGTGACGTGCGTTCTGGGCTTTGCCTTTCTCAGCGGGGTGCTGAGGGCAGAGGACTTTTCCCCAAAAAGGTGGTCATGCAAGTGAACAGCACAGAGAGGCCAGAGTTAGGGTTAGGACCTAGGAAACAGGTCGTTAGGAAGCTGAGGCAATAACATTTGACAGGGAACTCTCGGGAACAAAGCACAGGGGACTGATGGGGAGACGTCCTTAACTGTCCGCTGTCAGAAGGTTAAGCCCAGAGGCTCACCTGGACCTGAGGAGGGGATGAAAGGTATGGCCCCAGCAAAAGCTCCGCATTGCACAACCTGGTCATTTCTCTCCATCCTGGAGGGATTATGCCGCCCTTTCTCATCCCGAATGACGACTCCTGTCCCTTTGAGGTGCTGAAGGCAGAAAACCATGATTCTCCCTGAAATACTGTCTTTCAGTGGAAAGCGCAGGTCCTTGGGAAGCTGAGGCAGGGACGTTTGACAGCCTCTGTGCTTCGCTCTGTTCCCTGTTATGATGCACACACTGACCTCGTGGGAAGGGCAGGGCTGATGATGTGCCATCTGTCCCAGTGCTGCCACTTACGGACAGTGTGGCCCTACGGCAGGGGGACCAGAAGCCGCTGCCAGTTTCCACACGATTGTCCAAGGGGCCTTGGCTTATGGTTGTAAGGAATACAGACGCTCCTCCCTCACGCCCTTAGGAACCCAGACCGCACGTCCCGCGCGAAGCTCTGACCTTAGGGGGTCCTCAGAATCAGAGACGTGAGAGCACCGCTTGAGCTCATCCGCCGGCTCTCAGCAGCATGGTAGGCGGTGGAACCCGCGGGAACCCCGCCTCCCGGAAGCAAAGACGTCAAAAGGCCAAAGAATGTGCTGATTGGTTGACGGTGATGTCATAGCTACCGTTTGGGGCGGGACAGAGACCTTAGGTAGGGGTCCTTTGCTGGTTCAAAGCAGGAGCCGCTCCCCTTGGAGCGTTCTGGGCCCCAGACCTCACCCCTTCCTTGGTCATGGGACACCCGCGCTCCCTGCACGTGGCGCTGCAGCCCATTGTCGCTGCTGCCTTCGCAGGCCGGTTGGTAGAGCGCCTCCTGGATAATCTTTCCGGCTATCCCGGAACCCACGGACCCCTCTCCCCAGACAATGAGTCCGACGTCGGGGGCGGAGCCTCCCATTGTGCCAATAGAGACGGTGACTTTCTGATTGGAATGCTCGGGCGTTCACCCGCCGCCCGCTCAGCTTCTGTGATGTCTGTTCCGCCGCGTCTGCCCATTGGCCAGCCCATTCCGACCTACGCCAGGAGTTGCACAGCGCGGGAAGAACTAGGTTGACCTGCGGGGAGGAGGGTTGAGCTGCTGTTAGTCCCTTCAAGGGGTAAGGGACGCGGTGGTAGCGGGCGAGTGGCCGGGATCCAAAGAGCCGGGCCCGCAGCCGTGTGGCAAAGCTGGGCTGCAGGTGGCATCCCAAAGCACTCGAGACCTGCGACCTGGAGAGGGGAATGTAGCCTCTCGTGGAGAATCCCTCAGCCACGGGAGACAACTGGGGGCCGTCAAGGCAGAGAAGAGTTTGGCCTCTGCTTCCGCCTCGGGCGGGTCACCTCTCGTTCCTTCTTCGCAGGGTAGCGCCAAACGAGGAGGTGGTCGCGGCACTTCATGAGTTAAAACTCATTGATCGAACAGTTAAAGCTATTGTTCGGGCTGCTGGCGCCCCAGATACCCCCCCCCCCAGCCATCGCCTTCTCTACCCCCAGGATTCCACATGAAATCCCCTGCCCAAGAGTCATGAGAACTCCCACTGTGCAGCAAATTTTCAGACCAAAATCCGGAAAAGCGTTCGGGACTAGTGCTCAGAAAGGGCAACAAGAGACCCGCAAGGAGAAGAAAGGCTGGGAGACCGAGCTGGGACAGCGCCCTAGGAGGAGAGAGGCGGGTGAGGGCGGTGACTGCAAGCGAAGAGGGCGGATCCGCGGGCGGCCCCCTCCACACCCTGTTCAGCACCACGGGCAGCGCTTATGCTTTGCCATTAATAAAAATGGCGGCGCGAGTTTCGGCAATCAGAGTTGCCATGCGCCACGGTCTGTACCACTGGATTTGAGGCTTCGGGGCGGAGGTGGAACGAACCATCGCGGCGGCCGGGAGCCATGTTGGAGCGGCGGGAGGCGGCAGCAGCGTCGGGGATGCTGTGGTGGGGGCGGAAAAACCCGGGGCCGCACTCCAGAGGGGCTCTGGCAGCGGAGTAGATGGTGGCCAGAGGGTGGCGGCGGTGGCGCGGAGCGACAGGCCGAGAGGCGGGGGACCGGGGCGGCGGCAGGGGCCCGGGAGGGGGCCCGAGCGGCGGGGCGGGCCCAAGGCCCGGACCGGAGCGGGGGACGGTGGAGGCCGTGTGGGGAGGCGGGAGGTGATGGCGAGGCAGCCACCGTGGTGGGGCCTCAGGGGGCCGACGACCTCGCTCCTCCTGCTCCTCCTCTCTTTGTTCCCTCTCAGCCGGGAAGAGCTGGGGGGCGGCGGGGGCCAAGGCTGGGACCCGGGGGTAGCTGCAGCTACGGGGTCAGGGGCTCAGATCGGCGGCAGGGCCTTAGCTCTTTGTCCCGAGCCGCCCGGGGCCCGAGACGATGGAGAGCCTGGCCTGGGAGTCAGGGAGCCTATCTTCGTAGGGCTCCGAGGAGGAAGGCGAAGCTCCCAGAGTGGTCGAGGGTCCCCTGAGCAGACGGACGCGGGGCTTAGGGCGGAATACGGGGTCCAAGCACTAGGCAGCCGCGGGCGAGAAACAGGACAGGGACCAGGGTCTCTGTTATGCTGGCGCCCGGAGTTGTCCTCTTGCGGGCGGACAGGACTCTCACGAAGAGATAGTTTGTCGCCAGAGGATCAGTCCCCAGGGGTCCCGGGCCCAGAGAACAGTTTGCCCTTCCCTTCAGACCTTCTGGTTCTGCCCCGTGGCTCCAAGCTGGTGTCCTCCCAGAGGAACGCTGGGAGAAGCGCCCCCAAGAAAGTGGGAACCACGCGATGCTGTGGGGACTTGTGGGTGCCGGGGCACAGGGGTCAAAGCGAGAGAACCCTGATATCCCGAGCAGAGAGGACAGTCATCCGGGCAGACTGTCCTCCCGAAGCTACGGGATCTGGCCCCGGGCTGGATTCAGCACCGCGCACGGCAAGGACAGCTCCCGCCTCTGATTCAGCACCGCGCGGTTATCGGACAGCTCCCGAGCCGACGCCCAGGCGCATGCGCTCCCGCGGTCCCTTCCGCCGCCGCTTCCTTCCGCAGCGCCCGAGGCCGCGGCCCCCAGGGGTCCCGGCCGGGCCAGAGCCTTGGAGAATACCCCTAGCGAGCCGGGTCCGACCCCGTCGCGCCGCGAACCGACACCCGCAGTTTCCACAGTACAACTACCAGGCGCTAGTGCCCGAGAACGAGGCAGCGGGCACCGCAGTGCTACGCGTAGTGGCGCAGGACCCAGACTCCGGCGAGGCTGGGCGCCTAGTGTACTCGCTGGCTGCGCTTATGAATAGCCGCTCGCTGGAGCTGTTCAGCATCGACCCGCAGAGTGGCCTCATCCGCACAGAGGCCGCTCTGGATCGCGAGAGCATGGAACGCCACTATCTGCGCGTGACAGCGCAGGACCACGGCTCACCGCGCCTCTCGGCCACCACCATGGTGGCTGTTACAGTGGCCGACCGCAACGACCATGCGCCGGTGTTTGAGCAGGCGCAATATCGGGAGACGCTTCGCGAGAATGTGGAGGAAGGCTACCCCATCCTGCAGTTGCGCGCCACCGACGGCGACGCGCCCCCCAACGCCAACCTGCGTTACCGTTTCGTGGGGCCGCCAGCTACACGCGCCGCAGCTGCCGCTGCCTTCGAAATTGATCCGCGTTCGGGCCTCATCAGCACCAGCGGTCGCGTGGACCGTGAGCACATGGAAAGCTATGAGCTGGTGGTGGAGGCCAGCGACCAGGGCCAAGAGCCTGGGCCGCGGTCTGCCACCGTGCGTGTGCACATAACAGTACTGGACGAAAACGACAACGCGCCTCAGTTCAGCGAGAAGCGTTACGTGGCTCAGGTGCGTGAGGATGTGCGCCCCCACACAGTGGTGCTGCGAGTCACGGCTACCGACCGGGACAAGGACGCCAATGGACTAGTGCACTACAACATCATCAGCGGCAATAGCCGCGGCCACTTTGCCATCGACAGCCTCACGGGCGAGATCCAGGTGGTGGCACCTCTGGATTTTGAGGCAGAACGAGAGTATGCTTTGCGCATCCGGGCGCAGGATGCAGGCCGGCCTCCGCTGTCCAACAACACAGGCCTAGCCAGCATCCAGGTGGTGGACATAAATGACCATACTCCTATCTTTGTTAGCACGCCCTTCCAGGTGTCTGTCTTGGAAAATGCGCCCCTGGGCCACTCGGTCATCCACATTCAGGCAGTGGATGCAGACCATGGGGAGAATGCCAGACTGGAGTACTCCCTTACTGGTGTGGCTCCTGATACTCCCTTTGTGATAAACAGTGCAACTGGCTGGGTCTCTGTGAGTGGTCCCCTGGACCGTGAGTCTGTGGAGCATTACTTCTTTGGTGTGGAGGCCCGAGACCATGGTTCACCCTCACTCTCAGCCTCCGCCAGCGTCACAGTTACCGTGCTGGACGTTAATGACAATCGGCCTGAGTTCACAATGAAGGAGTACCACTTACGGCTGAATGAGGATGCAAGCGTGGGCACCAGTGTGGTAAGTGTGACTGCTGTAGACCGCGATGCCAACAGTGCCATCAGCTACCAGATCACAGGTGGCAACACTCGGAATCGCTTTGCCATCAGCACCCAGGGTGGGGTAGGTCTGGTGACACTGGCTCTGCCCCTGGACTACAAGCAGGAACGCTACTTCAAGCTGGTGCTAACTGCATCTGACCGTGCCCTTCATGATCACTGCTATGTGCACATCAACATCACAGATGCCAACACGCACCGGCCTGTCTTTCAAAGTGCCCACTACTCAGTGAGTGTGGATGAAGATCGCCCAGTGGGTAGCACCGTGGTGGTCATCAGTGCCTCTGACGACGATGTGGGTGAGAATGCTCGTATCACCTATCTGCTGGAGGACAACCTGCCCCAGTTCCGCATTGATGCAGACTCAGGGGCCATTACACTGCAGGCCCCACTGGACTATGAGGATCAGGTGACCTACACACTGGCTATTACAGCTCGAGACAATGGCATCCCACAGAAGGCCGACACCACTTATGTAGAGGTGATGGTCAATGACGTGAATGATAATGCCCCGCAGTTTGTGGCCTCCCACTACACGGGACTGGTCTCTGAGGATGCCCCACCTTTTACCAGTGTCCTGCAGATCTCGGCCACTGACCGAGATGCTCATGCCAATGGCCGGGTCCAGTACACTTTCCAGAACGGGGAAGATGGGGATGGAGATTTTACCATTGAGCCCACCTCTGGTATTGTCCGCACAGTGAGGCGGCTGGATCGGGAGGCCATTCCCGTGTATGAACTCACTGCCTATGCTGTGGACCGAGGTGTGCCCCCACTCCGGACTCCAGTCAGCATCCAGGTGACAGTGCAGGATGTGAATGACAATGCCCCTGTCTTCCCAGCTGAGGAGTTTGAGGTTCGAGTGAAGGAGAACAGCATTGTGGGTTCGGTGGTGGCACAGATCACCGCAGAGGACCCTGACGAAGGTCCCAACGCCCATATAATGTACCAGATCGTGGAGGGGAACATTCCTGAGCTGTTCCAAATGGATATCTTCTCTGGAGAATTGACAGCACTCATTGACCTGGACTATGAGGCTCGCCAGGAATATGTGATTGTGGTGCAGGCCACGTCTGCCCCGCTGGTCAGTCGGGCCACCGTGCACGTTCGCCTGGTTGACCAGAATGACAATAGCCCTGTACTCAACAACTTCCAGATCCTCTTCAACAACTATGTATCCAACCGCTCAGACACCTTCCCCTCAGGCATCATTGGGCGCATCCCAGCTTATGACCCCGATGTCTCTGACCACCTCTTCTACTCTTTTGAGCGGGGCAATGAGCTGCAACTGTTGGTGGTCAACCAAACCAGTGGAGAGCTTCGACTCAGCCGCAAGCTAGACAACAACCGTCCACTAGTGGCCTCCATGTTGGTGACTGTCACAGGTAAGGGACACTTTTTTTTTAAAGAGACTATTAAGAGTTTATTATAAATTTGCTTCACAGGCCACGAGGGAATAAAAGGACCATGTATAGTCTTTTGGGAAACAGGCAGGGAGCTGAGGAGGGCCAAGATGGTCTCGGGCCTTGGTGGGTGCATTCCTGGGGGAGTCCTGTGAGGGAAACCAGACAACCCGTAAGAAGTAAGACTTGCAGAATAACGGTGGGACTCCAGAACAACGGCACAACAAACGAACAGGTCCGTGGTAACATGGCCCTGGGGAACCAGGCCCACACCTCTGTGGAGCCACTTTCATAACTCTGTGACCAAGGGGGTCAAAGAAGGCCTCACATTCCCGGGGGCAAGCAAATGACCTAGTGACTTCAACCTGTCCAGGCTCAGGGGCTCCACAGGGCACCTCAAACCAAAGAGGCCATGCCTTCTAGAATCCCTTAAGTGTTTGGTTCCTGCACCCCACAGGATCTTCCATAGACCTCACAGGTTAAGTTCCCATATTCCCTGCTTAGGTTTTTGGAAAGTCTCTATAGAATGCCAAAGATTCTAGGGCGTCTAGCAGCTTCTATAAAGAATATATGAACTGCCTAGGGATAGCCCTTCTCCCTCCAAAAGCCTGGAGGTCCTGAGTTAATGCTCTAGAGGTTACTGGAAGAGCCAGCCAGCCCACATCACACCTCTGCTCACATAATGGGTTACTTTGGGTCCACTCTGACCCTCACCACCTCTGTGTAGGAGAGGGAAGCCAATAGTTTAGTAGTCAGGAATGGCAGCTTACTCTGGCAGCTTCAGGCAGAAAGAGGGCCCATATTGGCCTGGCTACTACCCAAGAGATTAACCAAAGCTCTGCTTTGGGAAAATATCCAGAGGTCCACCCGCCTTTTTCCTGCCTCCACAGCCGCAGGTTTTCACAAAGCCCTCCCTAATAGGAGGACGCAAGGGGGAGAGGCTCTTGCAATCCTGCCTGCTGGAGGCAGCAGAGGTTGGGAGACAGACTTTACTGGTGTTCATTGCCCAGTTCTGGAGTATGGGTTCCAGGCACTGCCAAACAAGGCACAGCCTCCACATATCACTCAATTTACTGAACGACCAACTCTCACTGACCACCCAATGTGTGCGATGGTCTGGGGACAAGGCACATCAGCACCTCGTCTTTGTTTTTGGGAATGGCCACTGAGATCGCAGAACTTAGGTCTGGGGTGATGAGCAGCTTGCTGACTTAAGAATGCTGAGGGTAGAGGAGGTCAGTGTGCAAGACCCTCCTGTTGAGAGGGAGCTGACTGACCTGGAGGGATAGGGTTGAGTTGGTCATAGGGCCAGAGCCCCTTCTAATGCCACGGGAAAGTAGTTGGCTGACCAGAGAGAGAGAGGGGGGACAGGTGATCACCGACCTGGAACCTTCTTTGTCTTTTAGGGGAGATGTATTTGCAGGCTCTGCAATGCTGGGGAATGGGGGAGGGTGGGTGGTCAGTGGCCCTGGCCCCCCTTTGTGTCCTGAGTGGGGGGTATCCTGCTGACTATGATAACTTGGGGCGGGTGTTCTGTTGGAGGAATGACTGGGCAACCCATGGGCACTGGGGATGGGGTGGGGTTGCTGGTTGATCCCTGGTTCAGGCCCCTCCTTATGTTGGAGGGAGGGGAGAGAAAACAGTGACATCTTGCCAGTGTGAGAGCTGGTGGGCACAGCAAGCCCCAGACCTCCCTGTCTCCTGGCAGGGTCAGCCTGCTGACTCAGGTGCTAGGTGACTGGGCAGTCACTGGCCCCAGCCCTCTTGTGTCCTAGGGTGGCAGCCGCTGACCCCAGACTGACCACTGCCCCTCCCCCTGCCGCAGATGGGCTGCACAGTGTGACAGCGCAGTGTGTGCTCCGCGTGGTCATCATCACGGAAGAGTTGCTGGCCAACAGCCTGACCGTACGCCTCGAGAACATGTGGCAGGAGCGCTTCCTGTCACCGCTGTTGGGCCACTTTCTGGAAGGCGTGGCCTCGGTGCTCGCCACACCTGCCGAGGACGTCTTCATCTTCAACATCCAGAACGATACGGACGTCGGGGGCACGGTGCTCAACGTGAGCTTCTCGGCGCTGGCGCCCCGCGGGGCGGCGGCGGGCGCCGCGGGCCCCTGGTTCAGCTCCGAGGAGCTGCAAGAGCAGCTGTACGTGCGCCGCGCCGCGCTGGCCGCGCGCTCGCTCCTGGACGTGCTGCCCTTCGACGACAACGTGTGCCTGCGCGAGCCGTGTGAGAACTACATGAAGTGCGTGTCGGTGCTGCGCTTTGACTCGTCTGCGCCCTTCCTGGCCTCGGCCTCCACGCTTTTCCGACCCATCCAGCCCATCGCAGGCTTGCGCTGCCGCTGCCCGCCGGGCTTCACCGGGGACTTCTGCGAGACCGAGCTCGACCTCTGCTACTCCAACCCCTGCCGCAACGGCGGGGCCTGCGCGCGGCGGGAGGGCGGCTACACCTGCGTCTGCCGCCCGCGCTTCACGGGTGAGCCGGCGCGGGCCGGGGATGGGCGGCGGGGCGGGGCCCCGGGCAGAGCGTGAGGGCCTAACCGCAGCGCTAGCGAGGGCCAGGGGGGCGCGAACCCGCCCGGGACGCGTCCGGCGCTGTGAGAGAGAGCAGCAGCCGCGGCGCCCGGCCCTGAGAGCGCGTGCCAGGGTCGCCCGGGATTCGAGCGGGGCGGAGCCTGTGGAGGAGGCTTGGCCGTGGCGCTGTTTTAGCGGGGGGGGGGCGGAGAGGGCGTGGCCAGAGCGGGGCTGGGGCGCGGCCAAGCCGCGTGGGGGCGTGGCCTCCGGGAACCAGGTCCTCCAGAGGTGTGGAAACCCGCCTGCGAGCCTAGGCCTTTGGGTGGGGTGTGGATCCGTCCCGCGGGAACCAGCCCCGTAGTCGTAACCGCCGCTGACCGTGGCTCGACCCCTAGGAGAAGACTGCGAACTGGACACGGAGGCCGGACGTTGCGTGCCTGGCGTCTGCCGCAACGGGGGCACCTGTGCGGATGGGCCAGACGGCGGCTTCCGCTGCCAGTGCCCGGCGGGCGGCGCCTTCGAGGGCCCACGCTGCGAGGTGTCGGCTCGCTCCTTCCCGCCCAGTTCGTTTGTCATGTTCCGCGGCCTGCGGCAGCGCTTCCACCTCACGCTGTCCCTCTCGTAGGTGCCCGCCCCTATCTCTACGCGCCTCCACACCGTCCCTGCGGCCTGCACGACCCTGACTCAGATTCCCGACTGCCCCATCCCGCAGCCCCACAAGCCACCGCCCCCTCCCCGAGGCCCTGCCTGCGTGTCTCAGAGCCTCGCTGCTCCGGACTTCACTGCACTGGCCGGCCCCAGCCTCCCTCATTGCTTCTCTCTTGCCCCAGACTGGGTTGTTCCCCCCGCCCCCAACCTTCTTGTCGCAGGGATGGAGGGTGTGAGGAGGTATTGGCTTATGACTCGCCCTGCCCACCCCACCCCCACCCAGGTTTGCAACAGTGCAGCCAAGTGGGCTGCTCTTCTATAACGGGCGCCTGAACGAGAAGCACGACTTCCTGGCCTTGGAACTCGTGGCTGGGCAAGTGCGACTCACATATTCCACAGGTGGGTGCCATGAGGATGTGTGTGGGCAAGTGGGTGCATGTGTGGGTGAGATGGGGGCAGCTGCAAGCCCCGAATCCCCTCAGGTTTGCCTCACTGCACACCCGAACATACACCTCCATGCCAAGCAGACATCAGTGCGGACCTGGTTCCCTGTGGGGAAGTCCATCTCCCTAAGTGGTGTGTGCTTCTCCTGTCTGTCCAAAGGCACTCTGGTCCAGCCAGCATGGCCATCAGTGGGAGGGAGTGATCTGCTGCATCCAGGGTCACCCTGGGAGTAGCTATGCCTCTATGACTGGGGGGCGGGGGGTGTCAACTTAGCAGCTCCAAACAACCCTCCACACACATCCCCCAAATAGGTGAGTCCAACACGGTGGTTAGCCCCACAGTTCCAGGGGGCCTGAGTGACGGGCAGTGGCACACAGTGCATCTGAGATACTACAACAAGGTGGGCACCACCCTTGGCCTGGGAGTATGGGGGGAGCTGGGATGCCAGGTTCTGTCCCTCTGGGGTCACCCTGGGGGTCCTGTTGAGTGGTGTACCTGGGTCTCTAGCCCCGGACAGATGCTCTGGGGGGTGCTCAGGGCCCCTCCAAGGACAAGGTGGCTGTGCTGAGCGTAGATGACTGCGATGTGGCCGTGGCTCTGCAGTTTGGTGCTGAGATTGGAAACTACTCATGTGCGGCTGCTGGCATGCAAACAAGCTCCAAGAAGTGAGGCCCCCAGCCCCTGGCCCCCATGCCCTCTGCTTGCCAAAGCCCACCCAATCCCTCACATACCTCACTTCTCACTGCAGCCTGCCAAATGCCCCATCCTTCCCAAACCACAAGATTTTCCTCTCCCACTAGGACCCTGAACCCTCACCTCACCTCACTTCTCTGTCTGCTACCCCAGGCGCCGCCTACATGCCTCGCTCTTCCATCCTAACCCTCAGCCCCAGCTCTTCCACCTTTCCCCAGACCCTCTGCCCATCACAAGCTCTCCTCTGCACCCCCAGCTGAAGTAAGGCCGCAGCTGCTCCCCCAGCCTGGCCGTACCCTCCCTCCTCGATCGCCTTACCCTCTGAGCCCCACCCCCTCCACTCCCTGTGGCCCCCAGGAGCAACCCTACTCTGGCTCCAGTCCCACCAATGACCTGGGCCCCTGACCCCCAGGTCCCTGGACCTGACGGGCCCTCTGCTCCTGGGGGGTGTTCCCAACCTCCCCGAGAACTTCCCCGTGTCCCACAAGGACTTCATCGGCTGCATGCGGGACCTGCACATCGATGGCCGCCAGGTGGACATGGCGGCCTTTGTCGCAAACAATGGCACCATGGCAGGTAGGCCGTGTCACCATCATAGGGAGGGGGTGGAGGACTATGTGGACCCCTGTGTGCTGTCTGGCACTCATGCCCCGTCATGTTTCATATCTTCCCTGTGCGTTCCTCTCCCAGGCTGCCAGGCCAAGCTCCACTTTTGTGACTCGAACCCATGCAAGAACAATGGCATCTGCTCAGAGCGGTGGGGTGGCTTCAGCTGCGACTGTCCTGTGGGCTTTGGTGGGAAAGACTGTCGGCTCAGTGAGTGGGCAGCATTGGGCAGGAGGGGCCTGCAGGGTAAGTTCTCTTCCTCAGGTGGGGCCTGCGACCTCGCTCCTTGTGTCTCCTCAGCCATGGCCCATCCCCACCATTTCCGTGGCAACGGCACATTGAGATGGGACTTTGGAAATGACCTGGCTGTATCTGTGCCATGGTACCTGGGGCTGGCATTTCGGACACGGGCCACACAGGGTGTCCTGATGCAAGTGCAGGCTGGGCCACACAGCACGCTCCTCTGTCAGGTGTGTCTGTCCTCCTGACCCCTCCCTAGACCCTTAGCTCTCAATCGCTAATGCCACCAGCAGCACTCCTGTTGAATTTGGGCCTAGGCAGACAGCATCCTTCTCTGCCAGGCATACCAACCCTACGTGACTCTGTTCTGGGCTCTGACCCTTGACCCCCTTTCCCATCGTGACACCCTCTGCAGGTGCAGGGCACCAGCATAGCCCCCTGTGCCAGCTGCACCACTCAACCGCCCCTGGTCCCGACCTCTGCCCCTTAACCTCACTTTCAGCAACATAGTGTCCCTGGGCGTGGTGCTGTATGTGCCAGACATAGCCTTGCTCCTCTGATCTACTCTGATCTGATCCTTGCTCCAAGGATCTACTCTGCTGTCCTTGACCTGGAGCCCACTGACCTCACCTCCCGACACTCCCAGCCCCAGCCCAGCGTGGGGCTCTGACCCCAGGTCTGTATCTCTCTACCCGCAGCTGGATCGGGGGTTGCTGTCCGTGACGGTGACCAGAGGCTCAGGCCGTGCTGCCCACCTCCTCCTCGACCAGGTGACTGTCAGTGACGGCAGGTGGCACGATCTGCGGCTGGAGTTGCAGGAGGAGCCAGGTGGCCGGCGGGGCCACCATGTCCTCATGGTTTCACTGGACTTTAGCCTCTTCCAGGTCTGACCTCTGACCCTGGGGTAATCCATTCTCAGCCTTCCAACCAGACCACCAGTCCATCTCCTCTCAGCTCCCTTCCCTGCTCATAGTCTGAGGTTTTCCCCACAGTCTGCGCATCCTCATATCCTGTGCTGAGCCCACCCTATCGCCAGCCAGGCTGCTCCGCTGCCAGGCCTTCCTCCTGTCAGGGAGGCCCCCCAGATTCCTGGCTTGGCCTCGGGGCTGCCAGCACTTTGCCTAACTCCTAGAAACCCTTTCTGGTTTCTGCCCTGCTTGCCCAGCTCAAAACCATGGAATTTCAGCATCTGTTCTGGGTGCAGGAGAAAGGGGCCCATCAGAGACCGTCCCCTGTGCTCTAGCAGGTCCCCCGTACTCAAGAGCAGCTCACCCCCAGACCATGCCCCGGTACAGAGGGGCAAAGCATGGCTGTGCAGGGCTAGGACAAGGCCGAGACTGACTGTGGGGCAGGGCAGGGCGCCCGCCACATCCCCAGTGCTGACTGTGCCCCTCCTCCAGGACACCGTGGCGGTGGGGAGTGAGCTGCAGGGCCTGAAAGTAAAGCGGCTCTACGTGGGAGGCCTGCCGCCCAGCGGTGAAGAGGAGGTTCCTCAGGGGCTGGTTGGCTGTGTCCAGGTGGGGGTCCGCATGGGAACATGATATGGGACATTAGGGTGAGTGGTCAGAGATGAGGGGGCCTTCAGGCCGGAAAAGCTGCGTTCACCGGAAGAATAGTGTCGGGGTGGGGGTGGGGGGCGGCCAGAGCCACCAAGACAGGTGAAGCTTTCTGTGCTGTTGGAGGTGGGAGTCTAGCTCAGATTATCAAGGGTCCACAGAGGTCTGTGTGAAGGACAGCACCATTAGGGGTCCCATGGGGGGCTGAATTGGGGGTTTTGGGGTCAGGGTCTGAGGCTTTTAGGGAGACTGCGTGTCAGGAGCCATCAGACCAGGTGGCTGGCTCTGCAGGCCTTGGGGCTGAGGGGCTCTGGCACGGGCCTCACCTGGCTGGCTGCGCTCACAGGGGGTATGGCTCGGCTCCGCGCCTTCGGGGTCCCCGGCCCTGCACCCACCCAGCCAGCGAGTGAACGTGGAACCTGGCTGTGTCATGAGCAACACCTGTGCATCTGGGCCCTGCCCGCCCCACGCTGACTGCCGAGACCTCTGGCAGACCTTCTCCTGCAGATGCTGGCCAGGTGGGGCCTGGCGGGGTGTGATCGGGTGGGAAGACGGAGACCCCGCGAGCCTGGAGGAGGAGGGCCCCGAGAAGGGCAGGTGCCCGCTCCCTCCCATGCTCTGTGCTTAGTGTCCTGGGCCCTCTGACCCAACCTGCAGGTTACTACGGCCCAGGCTGTGTGGACGCCTGCCTCTTGAACCCCTGTCAGAACCAGGGGTCATGCCGGCACCTCCCAGGAGCCCCCCATGGCTATACCTGTGACTGTGTGGGTGGCTATTTCGGGCACCACTGTGAGCACAGGTAAGGGGCTAGGGGCTGAGATGATGGGAGGACCGGGCCTGGGGTAAGGAGGGTCGCTGCGATATCATGGAGCCACCTCACCTGGCTGTCCACCCCCAGGATGGACCAGCAGTGCCCGCGAGGCTGGTGGGGGAGCCCAAGCTGTGGGCCCTGCAACTGCGACGTTCACAAGGGCTTCGACCCCAACTGCAACAAGACGAACGGGCAGTGTCACTGCAAGGTGTGCCTGGCCCCCAGCCCCGGCCCTTCCACTCTTCCCTCGCTGTGATTTGTGGTTCTTAACCATTTTGCTGACCTCGGCCCCCTGACTAAGTCCTTGACCCATTACCCGGCCTGTGATCTAACTGCCATCCCTTGTCCTTGATATCTAACCCCTCCCTCAAGTTTCATGTGAGGCCTAGTCTTCCTGCCGCCCCGTGCACGTTGTCTCTTGACCCGTTGTCCTGGATTTTTCTCATACCCCAAGCTCTGGTCTCTGACCTCAGGTGACTGACCTGTTCTCAAACAGGAGTTCCACTACCGGCCGCGTGGCAGCGACTCGTGCCTCCCGTGTGACTGCTACCCTGTGGGCTCTACCTCGCGTTCCTGTGCGCCCCACAGTGGGCAGTGCCCCTGTCGCCCAGGGGCCCTTGGCCGCCAGTGCAACAGCTGCGACAGTCCTTTTGCAGAGGTGACGGCCAGCGGCTGCCGAGGTGAGCGGGCTCCACCCAGCTCCACATATGGAAGGCTTCCTGCCTGCCCCCGCGGATCATGGCAAGCGTGGCGCCTTGGGTGGGGACTCTGGGGGGCTTCTCTGAGTACACACTGACACCCAGGGACCCCACATTTGCCCCAGGTTCTTTGATGACCTGTTACTGAATCTGACGGGCAGCTCCTAGGAGGCCAGCAGGGGAGTGCTGGGGGGGTGGGCCTGGGTCCAACGGCGGAGGGACAGCGGGTGTGGCTGTCACTTGCCCTAGCCCCAGGCCACCTGGCTCAGTGCCTCCTTTCTCCCTAGTGCTCTATGATGCCTGCCCCAAGTCCCTGAGATCTGGAGTGTGGTGGCCGCAGACCAAGTTTGGCATTTTGGCCTCAGTACCCTGTCCTCGGGGGGCCCTGGGTGAGTATCTGGGGGGACAGGTACATTGCTGAGGGTGAGGGTGGTCCTGTCCTGTGACTGTCGGAGGCACCTCTTTTTCTGAGTTGGGTGGTCTCGTTCCTGCAAAGAGGTGGGAGTGGGGTAGGCGTTCGTGTGGGCCCCTCACTGCCTCTTAGGGGGGCTGGGTCCCTCCCCACACCTCACTGAGCCTCCATCTGTTTCTCTTGGCTTCTGGGCAGGATTGCGGGGTACAGGTAAGGGGTACGTGTTTGCTCAGGTGCGCTGCCCCCTCCCACTGCCAGAGCTTTTGCAGACCCTTCCTGCTGCCTGAAGTCCCTGCAGACCCCTCCCCACTGCCCGAGGGCTCTGAAAGCTACTTCCAATTGCTCGAAGTCGCTAGGGGCCCCTTCCTGCTGTCTGAAGACCCCAGGGCCCCTTCTCTGGTGCCCAAGGTCCTCAGAGACCCCTCCCCACTGCCTGAGGACCCTGGCAATCCCTTCCCACTTCCTGAGGTCCCTGCAGACACCTCCTCAGTTCCTGAGGTCCCTGCAGGTATCTCTCTACTGCCTGAGTTTCTGGGAGATGCCTGCCCCCGCCTTTGCCTGAGGCCCTGCAGTGGCTGGCCAGAGATCGCGTATGCATGCTTGTGTGTGTGTGCCCTGTGCCTGCGCACGTGTCTGTGAGTCTGTCTTGTGGGGAAAGGATTCTAGGTTAAGGTCAGGGTCACACTTGCTGATGGCTACAAGCTCCTTACGGGCCAGGGCAATTGTTATATGGTCCCCATCCCATTCCCATAGGCAGTGGAGAGAAGGCAGCGCAGTCCTCACTGGGGCAGTTAAAACTGGTGTGAAAACAAAGTCCTCCTGGAGAATTGGGTCCGTGTCGGCACGTCTGTGTGTGCGTGTGTGAAAGAGCATCATGCGTCTGTGTGCTTGTCCTGGTCCACACGTCTGTGGGTGTATAGATGGGAGCATTGGAGTGCGTGTGAGCACATGCAAGTGCGTGCTTGCCCCAGGCCACGTGTCTGTGTGTGTGTGCGTGTGTGGATGTGTGCACAGTCCTGCCCTTGTGCTTACCTTAGTAGTTGGTATTTCAGAATGGTCCACAGACCTTTCAGGAATCCACTGACAAGCAGGTGGGGCCTGCCTGGCCTGGGAGCTGGGGTTGCTCTATCCGAGGATTTAGCCAGCAATGCCTAGTGCTCTGGTCCCTGACTCAGAGCTTCCCCTGGGATGGGAGAAGGGGCCATGGTCACCTTCTTGGGAAGGTGCACAGGCCCCTGGCCTGACCAGGCTTGCCTGCCCCCAGGTACTGCCGTGCGGCTATGTGATGAGGACCAGGGTTGGCTGGAGCCTGACCTCTTCAACTGCACCTCCCCTGCCTTCCGAGAACTCAGTCTGCTGGTGAGACCGCCCAGACCATGCCCTGCACGTAAGATCTGCCTGGCCCTGGCCTTAGCCCTGGTCTCAACTTCCCCAGGCCTGTGGTAGGCCCCAGACCTCACACCCCAGCCCTTGACCTGGGCATTTCCTGGTTGCCCTTTAATCTGGCCAAACCCTTCAAGGTGAGGCCTTTGAGAAAGGCCTAAGGGACTGCAGTGACACCTCACCCCCACCTTTGTTCTGGCAGTTGGATGGCCTGGAGCTGAACAAAACCGTACTGGACACTGTGGAGGCCAAGAAGCTGGCTCAGAGGCTGCGGGAGGTGACTGGCCACACTGACCACTACTTTAGCCAGGATGTTCGAATCACTGCCCGCCTGCTGGCCCACCTGTTGGCCTTTGAGAGCCACCAGCAGGGCTTCGGGCTGACAGCCACACAGGATGCCCACTTCAACGAGGTAAGGCTGGGCCCTGTGCCCTCGCTCCCCCGGCCCTGGCCCTTGAGCCCCGCGCCCCTCCTGGCCCTGGGGGAGTGAAAGCCCCAGGCTCTCCCTCTCCTCTGGAGCTCCCCAGACCCGCCTGCTTGCCTGCTGGGGTCCCTCCGAGTGAGACCCGGAGCCCTCAGGTCTGCCCTGCCCCCTCCCGCCACCTCCCCTGGCTGAGCCCACCGTCCTCCCTGCCTCCCAGAATCTGCTGTGGGCAGGCTCTGCACTACTGGCTCCGGAGACCGGGGACTTGTGGGCAGCGCTGGGGCAGCGGGCCCCTGGGGACTCCCCAGGCAGCGCGGGGCTGGTGCGGCACCTGGAGGAGTATGCGGCCACGCTCGCCAGGAACATGGAGCTCACGTACCTGAATCCCGTGGGGCTGGTCACGCCCAACATCAGTATGTGGCGGGTGGGGTGCGGGGCTGGGAAAGGGGAGGACCTGGAGGCTGGGGACAGCAACATCAGTGGCAGGAGGCTGGGTTCCACTTGGTGCTCTGCCGGGATGGCTCTGCGCTGATGACGAGGCGGCTCCGGGCTGTGGGGTAGGAGGGAGAAGGGCCCTCAGCGTGGGGAGGAGATCCCTGATGGTCTCATCCCTCTTCCTCTGGGCAGTGCTCAGCATCGACCGCATGGAACACCCCAGTCCCTTCCGGGGGACCCGTCGCTACCCTCGTTACCACAGCAACCTTTTCCGGGGCCAGGATGCCTGGGATCCTCACACCCATGTGCTGCTGCCTTCCCAGTCCCCACGACCAGCCCCACATGAAGGTGGGACCCTTGGGTGACCCCTGCGCCAGATCCTGTTCCCTGTACCCCCCAAAGCCAGATGCCACATCTCCCTCCTGCCACTTCTCCCCTTGCCAGATTCCCTGTGAGAGACTCTCCCACATTAATCCTCCACCCGACACCTGGCCACAGCTCTCACTTACCTTACCAGATCCTGCCCCTCACCTCGGATGGCCTTCCCAGGCCTAATATCCAGGGTCGAGCCCTGGGAGCCCATGTTCCCTTCGTGGGCTCCTGCTCCCCCAGGCCCCAGTTCTGGACCTGTAGGGAGGGAATTCCCATGCTTGATGCTGGGTTGGGTTCAGAGCTGGGTTTGTGGGGGCCCAGGGTCAGAGGTCACTGACAGTGGCTCCTCCCCTTCTCCTGGCAGTGCCACCCACGGGCAGCAGCAGCTTGGAAAACTCCACCACCTCAAGTGCCGCGCTGCCGCCAGCCCCGCTGGAGCCCGAGCCCGAGCCTGGGATGTCCATCGTCATCCTCCTTGTCTACCGTGCCTTGGGAGGGCTGCTCCCGGCCCAGTTCCAAGCCGAGCGCCGGGGCGCCAGGTACGCTGGTAGAGTTATCCCAGGCCCCTCGCCCAAGCTTCCTGCAAGCTTCTACCAAGCCTAGCACCCCCTTTTTGGTAGGCAAATGAGCATGTTCGTATTCATGCAGAGATGCTTGCTCAACTGCACAGAGCCTTGTCTGTGATGGTTGGTTTCCGTGGAAAATGTGGGGGTGTGTAGAGCGGTCGACAGACACGGAGCCACGGTGAGGGCAGTCACACAAAGAAGGGGCAGGAGCCAGGTTCAGACGGGCACCCTGGCTCCCAGAGACAGGCAAAGACGGGCCGACCGATGGAGGCCAGATGGGGTGGCAAGGAGGGCAGTTGGAGGCAGGTAGTCTGCAGGTGCTCGGGCCCCGTACCCCCGTGGGGGCGGCAGCCCCTCGGCTGGAGAGAACCTGCCATTTCTGCAGAACCACGACACCCCAGCCAGGACCCCTGATCTTGAAGCAGCCCAGCAGAGGCTGAAGGGGTTATCAGAAACCGCCTCCACCCGGGGGCGTCCCAGGCCGTGGCTCAGCCACGGTGAGTGGCATGAGGGCAGCGCGGCAGGCAGTTGGAGCTTGGGGAGGCCTGTGGTGTTCAAGCCCAAGCGGGGTGTCTCCTCAGGCTTCCCCAGAACCCTGTTATGAACTCTCCGGTGGTCAGCGTGGCTGTGTTCCATGGACGCAACTTCCTGAGGGGTGACCTGGACTCTCCAATCAGCCTCGAGTTCCGCCTGCTACAGACGGCGAATCGGAGCAAGGCGATCTGCGTGCAGTGGGATCCACCTGGCCCGTGAGGACCTCCACTCTGGAAACTCTTGTTCTCCTCTTAGTCCCTGAGAGGCCCAGCCTGTCCCCGGGGTCCCCACTAATGCCCTGTGCACCCAGCCCCATGAGGAATGCTGCTCCCCGGCTCCAGCCACCCTCAGCCCTTCCCGCCATCTCTCACAAACCACCGCCTGGCGCTGGGGCACGCCTCGGAGCGCACGGTAGGTCTGACTGCCCTGTGGCCGCAGGGCGGACCAGCACGGAATGTGGACAGCACGGGACTGCGAGCTGGTGCACAGGAATGGGTCCCACGCACGGTGTCGCTGCAGCCGGACAGGCACCTTTGGGGTCCTCATGGATGCCTCCCCCCGTGAGGTAGGGCTGTGTGCAGGGTCATGAGGAAGCGGGAGGGTCAAAGCGAAGGGTTGCCCAACACCCCAACGACCACACCTGTCCCCACAGCGGCTAGAGGGCGACCTGGAGCTGCTGGCTGTGTTCACCCACGTGGCTGTGGCTGTGTCTGTGGCGGCGCTGCTGCTGACGGCGGCCGTCCTGCTGAGCCTACGCAGCCTCAAGTCCAACGTGCGCGGGATCCATGCCCACGTGGCGGCCGCCCTGGGGGTGGCCGAGCTCCTCTTCCTGCTGGGGATCCACAGGACCCAAAACCAGGTGCAGGGGCAGGGGCAGGGGGCCTGTGCCCTGGTGATCTCAGCTGGTCCACGAAGGCGTAGGGCCAGAGCTCGGGGTCAGAGGTTAGAGGTGCTTCAGCTGTGGACAGGGTGGGGACAGAGTGCCCGGGTGAGGTACTGCAGTTCTGGGGTCAGGGACGGGAAGCAGAGGCCCGGGGTGGGTCAGAGGCGGGCGAGGCCAGAGCGGCCCTGACGCCCCTACCCTGCCTCCAGCTGGTGTGCACTGCAGTCGCCATCCTCCTGCACTACTTCTTCCTCAGCACCTTCGCGTGGCTCCTCGTGCAGGGGCTGCACCTCTACCGCATGCAGGTTGAGCCACGCAACGTGGACCGCGGTGCCATGCGCTTCTACCATGCCCTGGGCTGGGGAGTCCCTGCTGTGCTGCTGGGTGAGGGCCCTGCTCACCGGCCCATCCAGGCTGTGACCCCTGACCTCTGTCCATCACATGGCCTGCCCCCCGCCCCCGCCCCCCATCCTGATCATGACCCCAACCTCAGCCCCCCATGCTGTCTGCTCTGGGAGGAGCCTGCTCTGGCCTCCGCCCCGGCTTCTCCATATGTGAGAGGCTCAGCAGCCCTAGAACACGCCCTTCTGCCCTGCCCCTTCCCGCCCGGCAGGCCTTGCTGTCGGCCTGGATCCCGAGGGCTACGGGAACCCTGACTTCTGCTGGATCTCGGTCCACGAACCCCTCATCTGGAGCTTCGCAGGCCCTGTTGTCCTTGTCATTGTGGTGAGTGCTCTGCACTCGGTGCTACCCGTGTGCTCCCTTGGGGAGGGGAGGGCAGGAGCCCCGCAGCGGGTGTGGTGGTGTGAGGCGAGGGGTGCCAGGCGGCAGGAGGCAGGCTCCCCGGCCTTGGCCTCTGCTGTTCCCCGCTCAGCTAGCCTAGAAGCAGACGTGCGGGGTTAGGGGCGGAAGCCTCTCTCTGCCTCTGCCTCCCTGTGTCCCTGTCTCGTCTCTCCATCTTTCAGTCCCCCGCAATGTTCTATCTCTGACTTTTTCTATGATTCTAAGCTTCCCTGCCTCTGGGTTTCCGATCTGTGTACTCTGTGTGTGTGTTTCTCTCGTTCTGCCTCTCTCTGGGAATCTTGGCCTCTGTCTGTCTGTCTCATCATCTCTGTCCCTCCGTCTCACCGTCTCTGTCTCTCTGCCTTGCTCCGCTCCACGCGGCCGGCTGTGGCTCCAGATGAACGGGACCATGCTTCTCCTCGCTGCCCGCACCTCCTGCTCCCCTGGGCAGAGGGAGGCCAAGAAGACCTCTATGCTGTGAGTTGGCTGTCGGGGGATCATGGGAGGATTCTTACCCCTCCTGAGTAGGGTCTGGGGTCCCCAGAACACTCCTGGTGCTGGCTGGGTTCCAGATTCTGGGTCGGGGGAGGAGGTCACTTGCCCTGGCCTGTTCTCCCTCTCTGGTGCCCTCAGCTACTCTGGCCCCTCACGTGCTTTGGCCCTGCCATCTCCCTAGGCCCCCTTGGCCTGGGTGGTTCACCTGGCCCCCTGCCTGTGTGTTCCCACCTACTTCCACGTTTCCTCTCATGCCCCGCTTCATGCGTGTTTCCCCCGTGTCCCCTCATGGCTCTCTGAGTACGTGGTTCTTTCTGTGACCTGTCGTATCCCCTGGTGTCCTCCTGGGACCTCCATGTTCTGTGAATTCCTTTTCTTCCATGTCCTCCGTGTGTCCCCTGTCTGACCCCTGTGCCTCCTCCTGTGTTTTCTGCGTGAGCCCCTGGTGAGTCTTGTGTGCCCTCCTGTGTCCTTCCATGTGTCCACGGCAGGACCCTTCGGAGCTCCTTTCTGCTCCTTCTGCTGGTCAGTGCCTCCTGGCTCTTCGGCCTCCTGGCGGTCAACCACAGCATCCTGGCCTTCCACTACCTCCACGCTGGACTCTGTGGGCTCCAGGTAATGCTGGTGTCCCTCCGTCACCCCGGTGGGCCAGATGGAGCTTCAGCAATGAGGGGTCCAGCCCGGGGCAGGGCTGCTGGTCCAGGCTGGCTGCTGGTCCTAGGCTGGCCTTCGCCAACACTGGGGCTCCTGGCCACTTGGCTGCTGGCCACACTGACCTTCGCTGACTGCAGTCACTCGGGCCTCTTGGGCCTCCCACGGCCTTGGCTGACTTTCCCCGATCCCCTTACTGGGTCCCTGACTGACCCCGGGGGCCCTCCTCTGACTCACTTCCCATCTCTCACTGACCCTTGCTGACCCTCAGGGCCTGGCCGTGCTGCTGCTCTTCTGTGTCCTGAATGCAGATGCTCGGGCTGCCTGGACGCCAGCCTGTCTGGGCCGGAAGGCAGTGCCCGAGGAGGCACGGCCGGCGCCTGGGACGGTGAGGCGCTCTCAGGGCTGGGGAGTCAGGGCGGGGCCCCGGGAGGCCAGGCTTTGCGGCGTCTCCAGGGCTGGCTCACACCTGGTCCCCCACCAGGGCCCTGGCGCGTACAATAACACAGCCCTCTTCGAGGAGAGCGGCCTCATTCGCATCACTTTGGGCGCCTCCACCGTCTCCTCAGTGAGCAGTGCCCGCTCCGGCCGGACCCAGGACCAAGACAGCCAGCGGGGCCGCGGCTGCCTCAGGTGAGTGAACGGGCTACCTTGTGCTGGAGACCCAGCTAGACCAGCCCCACTTGACCGGGGTGGGCGCCACCAGCTCCCACCTGGGCCACCTGAGCCTCTGTGGCCGCCCCGCCACCGGAATGTCTCCGGAGCCCATCCCCGTGCACGCGTGGACGCCCAGCCTCCAAAGGCCCCGTCTCGTCCCTCTGATGGGCGGATCCTGCATTTGCAGGGACAATGTCCTGGTTCGACATGGCTCAGCCGCTGACCACACTGACCACAGCCTCCAGCCTCACACCGGCCCCACCGACCTGGACGTGGCCATGTTCCATCGGGACGCTGGTGGAGGTGGGGCCCAGGACGAGGGAGGCGAAGGGTCGCTCCCAGTTCCCCTTTCTCCTGCCCCAGCCTGGGAGCAGCGCTGACTGCAGCAGCCTGGCTTCCCAGGTCACTGCCCCGGGAGGCACCCAGCCACCCAGCCCTGGTTCTCCTGACAGTCCCCAGCCCTTCTGTTCCTGCGTCCACTCCAGGCTCTCCCAGTCCCAGTCCCAGGTCCCCAGCCCCATCCTCCTCGCCATGGCCACCCCTGAGATTCCCCAAGTCCCTCCCCTCCCCAAGACACTGCTGGGCCTTCCTCCTTCTGACCTTCTCGCCTCTAGGTGCAGACTCCGACTCTGACAGCGACTTGTCCCTGGAGGAAGAGAGGAGTCTGTCCATCCCATCCTCGGAAAGCGAGGACAACGGCCGGTCACGGGGGCGTTTCCAGCGTCCACTCTGCCGGGCAGCCCAGAGTGAGAGGCTCCTCACCCAGCCCAAAGGTGATGGAACCCTCTGGCTCCGTGGGTGACCAAGCGGCACCCCCTATTCCACACGGCTGTGTGTAAGGGACCCTACTATCCCCTTAGGGTTCCCGGGACCAACCAGTCGGGAACCCGGGGTGACCGCTGGGCCCCTGCAGCCCTCTCCCCGTGCAGCCCCTGAGCAGGGCTCTGCTGGCTAGAGACCCAGGAACAGCCAGGGTAACAGGAGAGCCAGGTCAGGGATGTTACGGGGTGGCAAGCCATCCTTCCAGCCCCTGGGCTTCCCCAAGGGTTGGGGTTCCACTCTCAGCCATCAGGCGCCCCCACCTCCAGCCTCTGTCCACCCCCGCAGTTGAGAGTGAGGGCCTGTTAGTAACCCCTCCCTGGATGGCTCTGTTGATCACCAAGAGGCGCTCCTGCGCGCGGTGAGAATAGCCAGGGTTTTGGGACTCGTTGGGGTCAGGGATCACAGAGGCTGGATCACAGGAGTCAGGAGTCACCGCGGTCAACCTAGAGGCTCCTGTGACCTGCCCTGGCTCCGCAGATGTGGACGGCAACGACCTCCTGTCCTACTGGCCAGCCCTGGGGGAATGTGAGGCTGCTCCCTGTGCCCTGCAGACCTGGGGCTCCGAACGGCGCCTGGGGCTGGACACCAGCAGGGATGCTGCCAACAACAACCAGCCAGAGCTGGCGCTGACCAGCGGAGATGAGGCCTCCCTGGGCCGGGCCCAGCGCCAGAGGAAAGGTACGACGCCCGACTGGGCCTGCACTTCAGGGGCACCAGGGACTGCCCGTGCCCGGCCCCGGGGGCTTCCATCCTAACCGCAGACTGCCTCATGGAGGCCCTCTGGCTCTGGCCTGGGGGTCTCTGCTCCTCCGCCCTGCGCCGCCGTCCCGGGGACCGCCCCTTTGTGGCCGCCTGTACCCTGGTCTGCACCACAGAAACCCCAGCGGCCCTCCTGCCCCCTCTCAGGGGGTTTCTGCCCTTTGACCCTGTCGGCATCACCCGGCCCTGGGGCTGTCTCCCACCCCAACCTGGCAGTGGGGAGGTTCGCCCGTACCCCTGCGCGTGGGGACTGTCCTGTCCTGACCGAGGCGATGACTGCCTTCCCACTCTGACCCCTGTCCGGCTGCCTCTCTGGAATCGCCAGGAGCCGACTCTGTTTCTCTCCAAGGGGTTTCTCTCCCCATCCCATGACACAGAGATCCCAAGTCTGCCGTGTTCCCAGGCCCAGGGAGCTCCTTCCCAGGCATATGCACATCCTGTCCCCTCTCTGTTTCCTCATAGGCATCCTGAAGAACCGACTGCAGTGCCCACTGGTGCCGCAGGCCCGAGGTGCCCCGGAGTTGTCCTGGTGCCGAGCGGCCACCTTGGGTCACCGTGCCGTGCCGGCTGCCTCCTATGGCCGCATCTGTGCTGGAGGGGGCACAGGCAGCCTTTCTCAGCCAGCCAGCCGCTACTCCTCCCGCGAGCAGCTGGACCTGCTTCTCCGGCGGCAGCTGAGCCGTGAGCGGCTGGAGGAGGCCCCTGCCCCTGTTCTGCGTCCCCTGAGTCGGCCAGGTTCCCAGGAACGCCTGGGTGCCGTGCCAGGCCGCCCAGAGCCCGGGGACCGGGGCAGCACCCTACCGCGGAGGCAGCCGCCCAGGGACTACCCGCGTGCCATGGCCAGCCGCTTCAGGTCGCGGGACGCGCTGGACCTAGGGGCGCCCTGCGAGTGGCTGAGCACACTCCCCCCGCCCCACAGCGCCCGGGACCTTGACGCACAGCCGCCACCTCTGCCCCTGTCTCCCCAGCGGCAACTCTCAAGGGACCCCCTCTTGCCATCCCGGCCGCTGGACTCTCTGTCCAGGAGATCGAACTCAGGGGAGCGGCTGGACCACGTGCCTAGCCGGCACCCCTCACGAGAAGGCCTCGGCCCACCCCCACAGCTGCTCAGAGTTCGGGAGGACCCAGCCAGCGGCCCCAGCCATGGCCCCTCCACGGAACAGCTGGACATTCTCTCCTCTATCCTCGCCTCCTTCAACTCCTCAGCTCTGTCCTCCTCTGTGCCATCCTCAAGCACGCCCTCGGGCCCTCATACCACTGCTACGCCTTCTGCCACCACCTCTGCGCTTGGGCCCTCCACGCCACGCTCCGCCACGTCCCACAGCATCTCAGAGCTGTCGCCAGACTCAGAGTAAGCAGGGTCTGGCCGCCTGCTGCGCCCCCGCCAGCCCAGGGCAGCCTCCTGGTGCCCCGCCCTGTGTTCTGCCGCAGGAGGGGTGTGGGTGCGCAGACAGTGTGTGCTCCTGCGGCTCAGCGCAGCCAGGCGGCCACAGGCCTAGGGCAGAAGCCTGGCAGGGAGCGGGGCTGTGATTAATAGGGGTTGCTGGCTGTATGATTGGGGTCAGCAACCCTTCCCTGCCCCCCCTGGGCTACAGGGAAAAGATAGATGCCATGCTTTCCAAAGGGCCTGAGCCAGGAGGAGGGCAGGAGCTGAGGCTGAGATGTGGGAGGGACAGGAAGGGAAGGCAGAGTCTGCTCAGGAGGCTGTGCTGCGCGGTGAGTGTGAGGTAAAGAGGGCTCAGAAGTAGTATGGGGATTCAGGTGCCAGGCTGAAGAGCTAACTCTGACGGTCCGTCATTCACTCATTCCTTTACTCAGTCAGTATTGAGTCCCTCCTGCCTGGGGCCACTGTGGGGCTGGACCCGTGGGCGCTGAGTTGGGCCCTGGGCTATCTGTGGGGTGGGGGACGGCAGACACACCTGAGAGGCAGCCGCAGACACAGGGGTCAGAGAGGAGCGGGGAGGGACCAGGAGTTGCTGGATCTTCGAAGCCAACAGGAGAGCTGAGCTTTAAGGAAGAGGAACAGCAGGTGAGGCTCTGTGGAGGTCTGTAGGGTGAGAAGGCTTTGTTGGGGTGGGGACCCAGGGAGTGGGACAGGAGAGCAACAGAATCTGAGCAGAGTTGGGGAGAAGAAAGGAAGGAGAGCGAGCAGGGCAAGGGAGCTGGGGGCCTGGTGCCCAGCGGTTCTGGTGTGAGCACCATCCGGGCCGTCCTGCAGCTCAGCCTTGGGGTCTGGCTGTTGGGGCTCTGGAGCTGGGGCACTGAGCAGGGGCTCAGGCTTTGGAGCCCCGCTTGACACCTCTCAGCCTCAGCTTCCTTATCTGCAAAACGTGTCTGTAATAACAAACTCTAAGATGTGGAGATTTTTGAGATGAAAATCTGTCAAGCTTAACATGGGGTCTGTGCATAGTAGGTGCTTGCTAAGTGCTCAGAGAAAAGATGGAAGTGGCCAGCCAAGGAGCCTTGCTGATGGGCCTGGGGGTCCGGAGCGGGCCGGAGGGACTGGAGAAGCCCAGGACGGGCATGAAGGAGCTAGGGGCCGAGAGGCAAAGGTGCTTGGGGAGGTGAGGGGAGGCGGCCCAGGCCCAGTGGGTGGGGGGAGTCCAGAGTCCCCTCAGCAGCCAGCTCTGATCTCTTCCTTCAATCCCGCAGAGTTACCAGAAGTGAGGGTCACTCCTGAGGGGCAGACGGGCCGCCGAGGAGCAGCTGAGGGCAATGGAGGATCCGGGCTGACAGAAGAGAGTCCAGGAGTCCATGCTGACCCGAAGGCAGCCCTCGGCCTTCCCCGTTGCCGCGCTGCTGAGCGTCCACGCTCGTCCTTGAGCGGCGAACACGCGTGTGACAGGTGTGCAGGGCCTGGGAACTGAAGGGGGGACTTTTATACGTTTTGTACCTTTGTAACCAGAGAGATATGCTTATGTTATTTTTCAGCTTTTCTGTTGCCTGGGGTTCTGAGGCTGCGCTGGGAGGGGGAGGGGGACAGAGGGAAAGAGGTGCAGAATTTGGCTCCATTTGGGTTCCTGGCCGACCATGTGCTCTTTTTCCCATCTAACTCGGGTAGATTGGGGCAAATGGTTCCTGTGCCCCGGGGGTGATCTGAATATTGTCAGGGCCCAGAGTGCAGAACTGACCTTTGCTTTTTCTTGGATGCCCAAGGGCCAAACTTCTGAGACTGGGGCTTGGTCTTGGAAACAAGGGTCCTCTGACCTCCTCACTGGGGTTCGCTCAGGCGGCCCTTCCCCTCCTCGCCCTGCGGATATGGATGTTTATTATGTGGAGTCCCTGCCACTTACTGCCTTATGACCTAGGACTGATGCTGTCAGTGCTGGTGGAGCAGCAGATGACATGTTTACAGAGCAAGGCTTCCCTTTCTCCCACGGGGAGGGGCTCAGGCCTCCAATCAGACATTCCTGCAGAGGGTGGACTCAGGGGTCTTTATTCAGCCCCTGCTGTGAGCAAAACTTGTCTGTGGTGCCATTCAGTTCCCTGACGCTGCCCTCAGCTAAAATTTATTCTAAAGGGTGGGGTAGGAGGGTGAGGAGAGGGAGCAGGACGGGGGAATGGAGTTGCCGCACATTTACAGGAACCTCCCTGGCCCTAGGCACCCCGGCCAGCAAGAAGTGACTCAGTTCTACCCCTCCTTGAATCCCTCCTAAAGGGAGAAAAGACTGTTAGGACCCTGTTCACAAAACTCTCCTTTTTATTACTTTGTCTGATGTCCAGAACTGGGGACTTTTACATTTTGTTACTTTGTTTACAGGCCAAAATTTAAAACATTTTAAAACTTTGTTTACAACTTGGGACTTTGAACTTTTACACTTTGTTTACATTTGAGAATGTTCCCCCCCTTTGTTTACAAGAGGAAGGTAGAAAAAGTGGGAGAGGGGCTTGGAGGATCTCACCTATGAGGACTCTGACCTGGCCACCTGGAGGGGCTGCTGACCCCTAGCTCTCCCAGGCCAAAGGTCAGCCCTGAGTTCCCTGGTGAACAGCAGACCCAGAAGCTCAAGAGTAGGCATCCTCTTGCCACTGGGAAAAGTGGTGTGTAGGGTTGTGTGTGTGTGTGTGTTGGGGTGGGGGCTGTGCAGTCACCCCCCGCTCCCTCACACATGCTCTTGGGAGGCAGTTTTCAAGGAGATTAAAAGTCCTACTTTACTGTCTGGTGCCAAATCCCGCCAGCCAGGACCCCAGCTCTCCTCACCCGGAATGACTCCAGCCCTTGAAGGGCTGAGGGGTCCACTGTGAGGAGAGGGGTGGTTCTTGCTATGTCCTAGGTTCTGTAGATGCCCCTATCCCGGGGTCGCCCCTTCAGCCCCGTGGCCCCTTTTCTTGTCTGTGTAAACTGTTCCGTGAAGCCGCGCTCTGTTTTGGGAATAAACTTCTATAGAAAATGGTTATTGTCTCTTTTGTTTGGTGCGGTAGGAGGGTGGCTGTGAATGACTCTAGCCAGGCTGACCTTTGGGAGAAACCTGAGCACTACCTCCTCCTAAGAATGTTCAGCTATTTTTAGCCCATTTCACAGGCCATTTGGACCAGGCCCGTTTTACCCTCAATTCTGGCCTTTCACCTTGTGATGGGGCCTGCAGTGTGAGCACAGGTGCCAGGAGTAAGGTCCCAAGAGGAACCCCCTCCTTTGTCAAGGTGTTAGGAAGGCTGGATAGCAAACCAAGGCAGCGAGGGGGAGGGAGACATGGCTCACTCATGCGTTCAGCAGTCCCGGGCCTGGACAGATAAGATTGCCAGGTGTTTCGAAAATCACAAGAAAAACCGCGATTGCGCAGGAGGAGGGGAGCCCTTGAAGTTCTGTGTGTAATGGTTCCACTATCTGGGAAAGAAAGCCTTTGAAACTGTAATTAATCTCAAGGTCTAGTAGGAGCGGGAACTTAGAAGCTGGCTACCAAAAAAACAAAACAAACAAACCAACCGCCTAAAATCCCAATAGTCGGGGCACTCAGACTAGCTGGGTGCCCACTTGCAGCTTCTTCCTCAAGCGTATTTCATAAATAAACTTGCTATCTCATTTCCACTATACATGGTGCCTCTCAACTGAATTCATCTCGTTTGATCCAAGACAAGAACCGAGGAGGGGGAGCCCCCAGCTCACGTCTCCCCAGTAACAAAGGCAGCAGCATGTTGACTTCCTGAGCCTTACAGGTAGTCTGCAGCCTTAACCAGGCATTTGCCCTGGCCAGGGGTCAAACTAAGTCTAGGAACCGTCCTTGCTTATCCTTCAGCCCACTGACCGCCCTGACCAGCCTCTAGGATTTAGGGCCGCCGGGGACAGCTGCGTTCAAGCAGAAACCTTGGGCAAGCCGTTGGTTGGGGCTGTGCTACGTGCGGGGAGGAGAACCTCAGCCTTGGTTTGGGTCGGGGTGTCCAAAGTTGAAGGGAGGCTTTGGGCGCCTACTGTCTCAGAGACCTAACCAGTCAAAGCCTGAGGGTGGCGCCCTCAAAGACAAGAGATGCCCCGCGGACCCGCATACCTGCCACGGAGGGCTAAGGCTCTGGTCACCAGCCGCACCCCCAGGCATCCTGCCTACTTCGGGATTTTCCTTCCCCATCCCGCGGAGACCCGCCGCAAGGAAGTCAGGACCTGGTATCAGACCTATCCCTCTCAGAAACCTGGGGCTGCGGGTCCCAGTTCTGCACTTCCAACAGGCTCAGGCAGGAGAGCTGGGAAGGAAGGTGTTAAATTGAAAATCTTTCGCTTCGGGGCACGCCCCGCCCAGAAAGCGGTGCTGAGGCCCCGCCCAAGCAGGTTGATTGGTCCAAGGGATCCTCGTCCAGCCCGAGAATTGGCCCTCGGGTGCGCGCCGCAGACAACGGCCCAGTCTCAGTCCCGCCCATCGGCCCTCGGCGGCCCTGGGGCTGGAGCTGTTAGAGCCTCTGGCCCGTGGCAGCGCGCCCACCTCATGGCTGTCGGAAGCGTCGGGGTGAGTGCAGGGCGCAGCCCGGGTTCCCGCTGTCCGCGAGGCGCCGGCCGCCGCCCGGCCCTCGCGCAGGCGCCTGGCTTGGGTTAGCTCGGAACGAGCACCGCTAAGTCTGGAGCAGCCATTTCCCGCCTGAGACGCCTCGGTTTACTGCTTTCCCGACTTTCTGCTGGCGGCTGCCCAACCGCAGCGAGGAATGGGGCTGGGGGCGGGAGCCGGCGCGACCCCAGCCCCGAGCGCTGTGCGGAAAGCAGCTCGAGCATTGCCTTGCAGCCAGCTAGGGGCGGCAGGGAGGCAGCTACATGCGGAGGGGCCGCGGCCCAGGACGCCCGCTGGCGGGGCGCGTTGGTGCTGGAGGTCGCTGCGAGGGAGTCCGTAGCGGGGGCCTGAGCTCACCCAGCTGTACTACCGGTCCGGGAATGAGCGCTGGGGTTCTGGCCTCTGTACTCTACCCAAGGAGGGGCGGAGGCTCTAAGTCCCGCCCTCCAAGCACGAGTCCCGCTGGGGTGGGGAAGACCTGAGCGACTCCAGCCGGGAGGACGCTTGAAGGGGCTCAAAGATACGTGAGACTGTGGTGCCAAGTCTCTGAGGATCTTTGCACTCTCCCTCCTCCCATCGGGACACCCAGTGTAGAGGCTTTTCCCAGGTGAGTTCCTGCTCCTCGGATGGGATCCTCCTCCACAGAGCAGAGCTTTCCTGACAGGTGAAAGCTTTCTCAACAGGGGAGAGCTTTCCTCCGGGTAAGATGCCCCCTGTGACATCTATTCCTAGGTGGGAACTTCGCCCAGGTGAGAGCTTCCCTTAGGTGGGAGAGTACCCTCGAGATCAGAACTTTCCTGGCAGGTAAAAACTTCCCCAGCTGCTGAGGCTTCCGGCCAGGTAGAGCTAGCTCACTCTCCCATAGTTCCGATTTCCAGGGCAGCTTCCCCCAGGTGAGAGCTCCCCCCAGATCTCTTATTCCCCAGTGAGACCACCTCACCTCTTTGGGTGGGAGCTTCTGGGTAGATCAGAGATTCTTCCCAGGACAAAACTTACCGGGTGGTGAAAAATTTCTTGTCATGTGGAAACTTCCCTTTCCAGATGGAAGCCTCTCCCCCCAGGTGAGACCCCTTTCTCTCCAGGTGAGAGCCATCCCCGGCTTTCCTGGGTTAGGCTCAGCTTGTCTACAACCTGGACCCTGGGGCTGGAGGCCCAGGGGCACTCTTAGCCCCTGTACTTTCCTTCCCTCAGAGGGGAGGGTCTCATCTGAAGATCCTTGTGCCTGAAGAACTGGACCCCTGGTTTGCTGGGCCCTTCCTTGCCTTTGCTCTCAGACAGCCAGCACAGGGCTCATGGGGCAGCTGGAAAAGGACTCAGGCTGAATAGAGATTGGCTGGGAGACATCAGAGGGCTCAGGGAAGGAGGCTGGAGGGGCAGCCAGCCAGAGCTGGGCTGGTAGAACACTTGGGGTGATGAGGGTGTGGAGTGTGCTCACCTGCTGTCTCTTGGCGGGGACTTTGGCCAGCAAGAGGTTTCCACTAGCCAAAGTTCAGATAGTAATGCTACTTGGGCGTGGGGCCAGTGGGAGGCTGGACCCTAGATCTTGGGGCCTAGGAAAGTCAGGCTGGTGACCCTCTGATGCAGTGTGGTGTGGGGGAGGTGCCCTCACTGTGTCTCTGGTATCGCCACCCCAGACCGAGGGACACACAGGTACTGCTGGCCACAACCGAAGCAATGGAACTGAAGAGGCGAGACTACCACGTGGAACGGCCACTACTGACCCAGGAACAGCTGGAGGAGCTGGGGCGCTGGGGCCCAGCCACTGGGGCCCTCCAGTGGCGATCCTGGTTTCAGTAAGGCTGCGGGAGGGGGACTCGGGGGACACTGGCAGGACTTAGATAGCCCCTGTCCTTGATACCTATCCGTGTGTCCCCAGGTGCTCCCGTGCTCGGGCCCGAGCCCTCCTGCTCAGACACCTCCCAGTTTTGGCCTGGCTGCCCCAGTATCCTGTGCATGACTGGCTCCTGGGTGACCTGCTCTCTGGCCTGAGTGTGGCCATTATGCAGCTACCACAGGGTGAGTCACCCTTGATCCAGAGGCTGTACCGCAGCCTCTGGGTGGTGACCCTGGCCTTGAAATCCTCTCCCTCAAAAGAACCCCGAAGCCTTGACCCCTGCCCTTGAGCTATGGCCCCTGACTTGGTACTGGGATTTCCTTGCCCTTTCAAAGTCCAGCGCCCAAGCCCATATTGCCACCGTTCCCCATCCCCAGGCCTGGCCTACGCTCTCCTGGCTGGACTGCCCCCCGTGTTTGGCCTCTACAGCTCCTTCTACCCTGTCTTTGTCTACTTCCTGTTTGGCACTTCCCGGCACATCTCTGTGGGTAAGCGGGGCCAGGCCCAGCCTGGCAGGAGAACACCCACATCTCCCACGGAGGACAGGGCGAGGGAGGGCTGAGCAGGACAAGAGAGCTTAGGAAAGAGGGCAGTATTGGTGCAGGGCACTGGGAGACTCCCCCAAGGGTCGTTCCCAGGCTGGACTAGGCCTCTGAGCCAGGGGCTGCAGACTCAGGGACCCAGAGGCCCTGGCTCTGGGAGGACGTGGGTGGGTGAGGAAACTCGAGGGGTCTAGAACTTGGCATAGGCCTCATAGCTTGAGCCAGGCTGTGACCACGTCCCCGTTCCACCTTTTGTAAGGGAAATGGCCCTGAGCCAATGCGCACAGCTGGGGCAAGGTAGATGTCGCGGGGCCAACATCTCCAGCCACCCCAGGAGCCTTTGAGCCCGCGGTTCCCGCCTGACTGCCGGCACTGCCCCTATTGCATGGCGCTGTCTGAGGACATTTGTCCAGAACTGCGGTCTCCCGGACTCTCCCTTATGACCAGGGCTCCAGGGTAGGGCGCTGTCCTCTCCCCTTCAGACCTGCCCTGTCCCCGCAGGCACCTTTGCTGTCATGTCTGTGATGGTAGGCAGTGTGATGGAATCCCTGGCTCCAGATGAGGCCTTCCTGCAGGCCTCGAACTCCACAGTCGACAGGGCGGCCAGAGACGCTGCCCGGGTGCAGCTGGCCTCCACGCTCAGTGTTCTGGTTGGCCTCTTCCAGGTGGGGAGCGGTCCGGGAGGTGTGCCCCCCAGTGCCGCCTGCTGCCAAGCCCACTCCCACCCTCCTGGCGTCTGACCGTGACCGCGCTCCTTCTCATCACGTCCCCCTCTGATCCCTCCTGCCCTGGGCTCTGGTTCAGCCACCCCTAGGACCCCTGTCTTCCCTGACTGCCCCCGGCCAACCCACAGGTGGGGCTGGGCCTGGTCCACTTCGGCTTTGTGGTCACCTACCTGTCAGAGCCTCTGGTCCGCGGCTACACCACAGCCGCAGCCCTGCACGTCTTCGTCTCGCAGCTCAAGTATGTGTTTGGACTCCATCTGAGCAGCTTCTCTGGACCGCTGTCCCTCATCTATGTGAGTGGGGTTGGGAGAAGGGCTGGGGCGTGTGCACCGTGACCTGGAGCACTGGCTGTGACCCCCCCGCCCCCGCAGACAGTGCTGGAGGTCTGCTGGAAGCTGCCCCAGAGTGTGGTTGGCACTGTGGTCACCGCATTTGTGGCAGGAGTGGTGCTTGTGGCAGTGAAGCTGTTGAATGACAAGCTGCGGCGACATCTGCCCCTGCCGTTCCCTGGAGAACTGCTCACGGTTTGGATTTTAAGGGGCAGGGGAGGGGGCAAATGAGGCGCTGTCCCTGTGGGCGTGCCCCAGGCACATAAGGACTAGCTGGAGCAGCACAGGGGAGGGGGCGGGGGCAGGGACCAGGCAGAAAGCCCCTGATTGGCATCGTTGGCACCTTCCCCCATCTCCCTCCCTCCGCCCCCGACTCTGTCCTCCCCCCCAGCTCATCGGGGCCACAGGCATCTCCTACGGCGTGGGTCTGAAGCACAGATTCGGGGTGGATGTCGTGGGCAACATCCCTACAGGGTGAGCTCCCGGAGGGCAGGGCAGGCAGGGCGGCCAGGGCCAGCACCTTCCTTTGGCCTCACAGGTGCCCCTCACAGGTTGGTCCCCCCGGTGGCCCCCAGCCCCGAGCTGTTCGCAAAGCTCGTGGGGAACGCCTTCGCCATCGCCGTGGTTGGCTTCGCCATTGCCATCTCGCTGGGGAAGATCTTCGCCCTGAGGCATGGCTACCGGGTGGACGGCAACCAGGTCTGGGGGGCACGTGGGGCAGCCTGGTTGCGGGAGACCTGGGGCGTGGGAGGATGGCGTGGCAGGTAGCACACAGGGAGAGAGCGAACAGATGCGCCGGGACCCTGTGGAGACTGAGGGTGGGACAGCAGCCTGTCTTTGGGGCTGCTGAGGAGGGGTGGGGGTGGGGACGTGTAGGCTTAGACACAGTGGCGAAGTGACCAGGCACTGCTGGTGAAGTCTCCTCATGGCTGTGCTTCCCCACCAGGAGCTGGTGGCCCTTGGCCTCAGTAACCTCATCGGGGGCATCTTCCAGTGCTTCCCCGTGAGTTGCTCCATGTCCCGGAGCCTGGTCCAGGAGAGCACCGGGGGCAACACGCAGGTGGGGCTCCGGCGTGGGCAGGGCTGTGCATCTGGGCACACAGATGGCTTGACTGGGCGATCCCATCCCCGCTTAGTGTCCCAGTTTCCCCACCTTCTACCCCCCACCCCGTCCCACTCACTCCTACCTGACAGGTGGCTGGAGCCATCTCCTCCCTCTTCATCCTCGTTATCATCGTCAAACTTGGGGAATTCTTCCAAGACCTCCCCAAGGTAAGCCCCCTCCCCCACCCAGGCAGGCTTGAGGGCCTTGGCCAACCAGAGGCCCAGATTAGACAGGTGACAGGTGAGGGACAGGGATATGAAGTCATACCCTGTTTTTCAAGGTTGAGATCTTTGGGGTGAGATTTGGAGCCAAGGGTCAAGGGTAAGAACCTTTCAGAGTCACATCCAAGTCGTCAAGTTCAGGGGGCAGGGGTAGTTTGCACCTGTTTGGGGCTGTTGTGCTCAGGTGCTTGGGGTCAGTCTGGCTCGTGCCCTGGGGGGCAGGGCTGTCAGCCTCCGGGCCCCCCTCAGCAGCCCCGGGACGCCCCCCCAACCCCCGCCGCAGGCAGTCCTGGCGGCCGTCGTTATTGTGAACCTGAAGGGCATGCTGAGGCAGTTCGGGGACACCTGCTCCCTCTGGAAGGCAAACCGTGTGGATCTGGTGAGAGGCCTGGGAGCCTGGGGGGCGGGGGTCTTCAGCCCCAGTGGCCTCGCTAGACCCCGCTGAGCACTGCCCTTCTGCTTGTAGCTCATCTGGTTGGTGACCTTCGTGGCCACCGTCCTGCTGAACCTGGACCTGGGCCTGGCTGTGGCAGTGGTCTTCTCCCTGCTGCTCGTGGTGGTCCGCACGCAGCTGTGAGTCTTCCCCTCTGGGACCCGCCCCCACTTCCAGCTGGTGAGGGATGAGGCCCACACTGGCTTCCCCCAGCTTTCCCGCATCTTGGGGTGACCCCAGGTTCCCAGTTCCTCCTTGTTGCCCCTCCTCATGCGTGGCCCCCTGCCCCCAACTCAGACTCGACCTCTCCATAGGCCCCGCTATTCTGTCCTGGGGCAGGTTCCAGACACAGACATTTACAGAGACGTGGCAGAGTACTTGGAGGTGAGCGCCGGGGCTGGCAGGAGCGAGGCATGGAGGGGGGAGGGCAGAGGCACAATGGGCCTTTGTCAGTCCCTTCCACACTTGACAGGAACACTTTGGTCTTTGGGATTTCAAGGGAGGGATTTGGATCTATGGCCCCCACTCAGATCATGAGGGGCTACGAGGGGCCAGAGGATGAGGGGACAGAGATGGGCGTGAGGGCCTGGGGCGGGGTCTCTTGGCGCCGGCGGTCCCGGTCCCATGCCGTCGAGTAGCCCCGGCGGGGAATGTGTGAGGGGCAGGATCCTGGAGCACCAGGGTGTCAGGGAGGCTGCCTTTTTTTTTTTTTTTTTTTCTCTCCTGTTTTAAAAACCGGATGGAGTCACTAAATCTGTCATTCATTGATTTCCTGAGAAGTCCCATGCCAAGTGCTGGGAACAGAGATGGGGCCTCTGGAATAAAACAAGCCCATTCCTCTGACATGGAGCCTTGAAGGCCGAGCACAGGGCGATCAGGCAGAGCGAGGGGAGGACATGAGGGCAGCAGCTTGGCTGGATGGGAAGGGAGGTACGGGGCGGGGGCGGGGTGGTGGTGTGTGGCGGGCACACTGCACAGGCCTGAACGCCCAGCGGGGACCCGGGCTCTGCCCTGAAAGCGGTGTGAGCCGGGGAGCAGAAGGCTTGGGGGTGGCGGGCACTGGGGTACCCGGTGGGGAGAGGCAAGAGAACCAGATGCCACTGGGAGAGAGAGGGCTCAGCCACCTGCACCATGACCCATCCCCAGGCCAGGGAGGTCCCAGGCGTGAAGGTCTTCCGCTCTTCAGCCACCATGTACTTTGCCAATGCTGAGCTCTACAGTGACGCGCTGAAGCAGAGGGTGAGGCTTCGGGTCCCCAGGGTCAGCGTCGGAGGGCCCCTCGCCTCCCCAGACGCCCACATCCCCTTACCGGACATTCGCCTCTAGTGTGGCGTGGACGTGGACCACCTCATCTCCCAGAAGAAGAAGCTGCTCAGGAAGCAGGAGCTGAAGCTGAAGCGACTGCAGAAGGAGAAGCTCCAGGCGCAGGCAAGGGCCCCGATGAGCCAGTGTCACGCGCCCGCCTGGCCCATGACTGCCGCGCCCAGCCTCTCTCCCAGCCCCCAGGGTCCCTGACTGCACCCCTCGTCCTTTCCCCCGCCTCTTGTTCCCTGGTGGTGGGGTCTTGCTTTCCTCTCCGCTCCGAGCCACAGACAGCACAGGCCGCCACAGTCCCCTTCCGTTCGTGGCTGTCGGAGCTGGCCAAGGCCCCGCAGCCGTCAGCCTGGCCTCGGGCCCCACGCCTTGGCTCCCAGCCTGCCAAGAGCCAGAGGTCAATACCCGGGCCTGCCAGGAACGGCTGCTGTGTGGCCACTGGGACAGCTCTTTCCTGCCCCCCCTCTCCCCGCCTAGGCCGCTGCCTCCAAGGCCACTTCCATTTCCATCGATGTCAACACGAATGATGGAGACACCGAGAGCAACAGCGTGGAGGGCTCCAAGGCCAAGGTGAGGCTGGAGGTGGGACGGGCCAGCCATGAGCTGTGGAGATGGGGGCGTCCTGACGTGTCTGGTGAGGAAAGCCATGACCTGTGGGTTCATGGCGATGGTGTCGGTGGCAGGAAGATTGGGGCGATGGAGCAGACATTCTGGAGGGATCTCTAGTGATAAGCAAGGAACTCGGCTGTGGCTTCCTGCCTGTGAGCAGAGGCCTCAATGGTGACCTTGAATTTGTAGTCCACAGGACCCCACAGTCTGTGCTCATGGGTAGAGGGGAAGGCATCAGGTGTGCGGAGAGAAATGTGGGACCAAAGGGGATGCCAAGCTCCATTAGAGACACAGGCGGGACGCCGGGGTGTCTGCACGTGCACAGGTGTGCACATGTCCCCTGGTCCGCTCCGCGGCCCCTTTCCCACCCCACCCTGGCTGACCGAGGATGGGGCCCGGTCTCCAGGGCAATCCTTCTAAAGTGTCCCTTTAAGCCCAGGAGGTGACAGAGCAGTATGTGTGTATGTGTGTGCTCCCTGAGCCTGGGTGTCCTCTCCTGTGTGTCCCTCAATGTCCCTCCTGTCTACATACAGGAGGCTCCCCATATCCGTGTCCTCATGTGTCCCCTGCATGCCCCACGTATGTGGGTGTTTACATGCTTGTTCCACCCCCAACGCTGAGTGTCCCTGCCTGTCTCTGTGCTGTCGCTGCTTCACCCTGTCCTGGGCAGCCCTCGCAGCATGTCTGGTTCCCCAGCAGGTGAGCACAGAGAATGAACTAGAGGATACGGCAGCCAGTGGTCAAGAAGGTGCCGAGGCCCCAGACCGGTTCACGCTGAAGGCCCTGGGCCTGCCTCAGCCAGACTTCCACAGCCTTGTCCTGGACCTAAGTGCCCTCTCCTTTGTAGACACTGTGTGCCTCAAGAGCCTGAAGAGTGTAAGGGGCGGGGCGCCCTTGGGAAGGCGCTGGGGGAGGGAGAGGGCCTCAAGGCTCTACCCTGACCCCGTCACTCGTTCCTGGAGCCCTCTGAGCCTCCTGTCCCCCAAACCTGCTGGACTTCCCCTCTCAACCCCCTCCCGCCGGCCCGCCCAAGTCTCCCCCTGCAGCCCCCGCCCCTCCCTCTGAATCGGGCCCCCTTTGCTGCTGCAGATTTTCCACGACTTCCGGGAGATCGAGGTGGAGGTGTACATGGCTGCCTGCCACAGTGCGTGGCTTGGGACCGTGAGAGTGGTTCAGGAGGCGGGTGGCGCTCTGGCCAAGGAGTCTGCCAGGAAAAAGTCTTTCTCTGAAACTGGAGGCCAGGGGTCTCCTGGGAGGCAGGGGTCAAAGGCCAAGAGTGACTAGGAATTATCAGCTGTGATCTCGGGGGGAGGCCTTGGTGACGTGGGTCAGAGCACCCTGCTGGTGACTGGGGCTGGCGCTCCTGGTGGCTCTCCGGGTCAGGAGAGACCTATTCCTTGCCAACAGCTCCTGTGGTGGCCCAGCTTGAGACCGGGCACTTCTTTGATGCGTCCATCACTAAGCAGCACCTCTTTGCCTCTGTCCACGACGCAGTCATCTTTGCCCTCCAACACCCGAGGTCCAACCAAGTCAGCCCTGTTTTGGTGAGCTCACCTCTGGTCCACTGAATTTTGTGTTTATCTGCTGCTTGTCCCTTCCCTGACCCCAGCTCCAGGAAGTCCTCACCCTGCCTGAATGCCTCTGACCCCAGTAGACCACTGCCTTCCCCTCCTGCCTTTAAGTGAAGCTCCTCCTGGGGCAGAGGTTGCTGTGGGCGGCGGGGGGGAGGGCCGGTATGTGCCCTTGGTAACTGACGGGAACCTCCCCTCATCTGCCCGCCCAGACCACCAAACTCTGACCGTGCTGCCGCCCTGCCCGAGACTGCCTACCTCTGGGGGTTGTGACGGGGCACCTGTGAGCACCCCTCGCCCCTGCACTGCCTCCCCGCGTCGCCCAGGAGGCCCCTCCGTACGCACAGACACAGACGACTCAGGGATGGAGGTCCTGGGACTCCGAGCACAGTGCCCTGGGCCTGGGCTGGGGTACCGGCCAGGGCAGGAGCGGAGCGGCATGTGTATTTTCAGCGGCGGGAATAAAGACTCATTTGCCCAACACAAGGCTCTGCTGTGGCTTGGTGGAGGTCAGGGGTCCATAGCCCTGGCTCCTGACCCTTCTTATGCTCCAAAGTGGGAGGCTGAGTTAAAAGTTGGGGGCAGGCAGGAGAGCTGTGAGGCCAGGCCTGGGGGAGGGGGCACCCAGGTTCAAGTGTCTCCCCAGCCACGCACAGCCTTTGGTGCCTGGATCTTGGTTGTACAGTACACAGTTGGAATCAGCGGCCTCTTGCGAATGGCTTGCTCTCAGGGCCACCCGACAGGGAGCGGGGCAGGTGTCACTGGGAGGTGTAGGGTGAACGCCTGAGCAGCCAGCTGAGGCAGCGCAGGGGTTCACAGGTGCTGCCCTCCTGCATTTGGAAGTCAGAGCGCGCAGGACTGATTTACTTGGGAAGGTGCCTCTTCCCATTAGGGCTCCTGGGCTTTGCAGGTCCCTGCCGGCCAAGAAGCATGTGCCGATCTTCGCCACAAAACAACACCTGGGCATGTGGCCCAGCGGGCAGCAGCAGCATCTCTGGCCACCAGATACTCTGAGTGACTGGTGGGTGGGAGGCCCTGGGATCTTCCTGGGCCTGATGTCTCCTCATAGAGCAGGAGCGGTGACAGGACCTGCCTCCTGTGTTGCTCACTGGGCATTCAATGAGGAAATGCCACAGAACGCCAGGAACTGGGCCTGGGCATGCAGACAGAGGCTGTGCCGCCCTCCAAGGCCTAAGTCACCTTGTCTGGCTCTGTTTCTAGCTCAGCATGTATCAGTGCCACCCCCAGATCTCAGCCCAGGAAGTCATGGCGTTTGTCTACTCGGTCACCCTGTGTCCCAGAACCGGGAACAGTGCCTGGTACCAGAAACAGTGAGTGGCACTTGGCACCCCTTGGTAAATATTGGTTGAGTGAAGCTTATGTGCTGGAGTGGAGGGCAGACCTCAAACAAGAGATTGCAGCTTCTTAGCAATGCTTTGAAGTAAATGAATAGGGTCACTCAAGGGAGAAGGGACTGTGCTGCCCAAGGAGATTATGGGAGGGAAGATCCAGAGAGCTCGCTGTGCCTTTTCTGGGTGTGAAGGACAATGGCCCTGCTGTTGGGAACAGCGGCTGTGTTCAGGAACCTGGGGAGGCGGGAGGGGCGGCCAGGGTGAGCCTCAGGCCTTATTCCAAGAGGGAGCGGTACCTGCTTTGAGCAGCTCTGCTGGACAGCAGCAACAGGGGCTGCGGGGTTAGAACTTTAGGGGGTGGATGTTAGCTGTGGGGGAGGCAGAGGGAAAGGAGGCGGCCCCCCAGTCCTGGGCCCCGGGCCCGCCTTGCCACCCTCCCAGGCCCAGAACTGTCCCGCCATCACGCTCCACTATGTTTTCTGGCCAGGCTGCTCTTCCTGAAAGGCCATGGGCCCCGCTGGAACCCGCTGCCCCTGCCAGGCCTGTGGCTGGGGGAGGGGCGTTTTCCTGTTGCCAGGCGCCGGGTTCTGCTGGCTCTTACTGCAGCCATGCCCAGCGCACCGCCGTGCTTCCTGCTCCTGCTGCTCCCGCTGGTGATGGCTGCTCCTGCCCAGGCCTGGTCTCGGCCCCTGTGGTACCAGGTGGGACTGGACTTGCAGCCCTGGGGGTGCCAGCCAAACAGCCTAGATGGTTGTGGGGCCAGCCCGGGCTGCCCCAGCCACTGGATGGGCCTGGGGATGAACCCCATCTACCCCGTGGCGGGCTTCACGCTCACCACCACCATGATGCTGGTGATCAGCCGCAAGGTGCTTCAGCGGCGGCGCCGCTTATGTGGCACCAAGAACGAGGTGAGCGCAGCTCTGCGCTGTCCCCATGGCCTCCCTCCTCCACTGACACCCCATGAGCCCTCCTGTGCTCCTCCCCGCATGTGCGGGGCTCCCGCTGCCCCCACCCCAACCACTCACACCCCACGGTCCCTACAAATGTCCACGCCCATCAGCCCCTGATCGTACCCCTTGGCCAGCACCCTGCCTCCCCTGCCTCCCCTTGACGCCTGTTCCTCACCCGGCCCCCCTGGACCCCAGGCCCACTCCAGCCCGCAGATCCTCCGTCAGCCTAACCCCCTCCCAGGCCCCTCTCCGTAGCTCCATGGCTGCCCCGCACCACACTTCCGTCCGTCCCTCTGCTCTCACTCCTACTCTCGGTCCTATCCTCAGCATCTGAAGGTGACCACGGACATCTCGGGACCCTGTAAACAGCGGACCCCAGTCTCAGACCATGCCCTGCTCCTCACTGTCCTGCACATGCTGGATGCCCTGCTGGCTCAAATCCAGGGCCACCTGCAGCTTCTAGCCACTCAGCAGCCAACGCAAATAAAGGGGACTCCCACCCAGAGTGGGTGACCCAACATATGCCTCTCTCTGCCTGGTGGCCACCTGGGGTGGGGGCGGCCTGAGGCCCTGGGCCAGGTTTGGGCCTGCGTGCCTGTCCTGCCCAGCCAGCCTGGACCCTGATCCCCTCTCCACTCGTAGAGCAGCACGAGGCCTGTTGAGCCTCGGTGCCCAGGCGCGGTGGGGCCCAGGCTGGCGCGCTCTGCTCCATTGCCCCCACCCACTGACTCCTCCCCATGGGTGTCACCCAGAAGTACAGCTGCTGTTCTGGGACTCTGTGGGGGTTCCCCAGGGGGTGAGGGAAGACTTGACCATCAGGTTAGACTTGGGTGGTCGAGGGAGAGGTGCCCAGAAGGTGACAGCTTGGCTGAGTCAGCCAGGGCTCCTGGCTGGGCTTCAGGGCCTGAGCAGGGGTCGCAGCATGGACGCTGAGCCCTGGCCGCTTTCATCTCTGTGGCGTCTCAGACGTGCTCCGGTGCCTGGGTGGCCTTTGCTTCGAGGCCCCAGGAAGCGGAGTGAGGGCGAGACCTCCCGAAAGGGGCCCTCACCCACCCTCCTCCCTTCCCTCTGCCATAGGCAATCCAGGTTGAGGGGGTGCTGAGCCTGGGCATTTTGGGGTCTCTGTTTTAGAAAAACAATATAACATCATTAATTCAAAAACAGAAACAAGTGAATTAAAAGCATAAGAAATCATGACAAATTACAAATGTTAAAAAGTTGGCAAATGTTTCGATGCAAAATCCAGAACAATAGCATATTTGTGGTGTCTTCTTGATCCACTTCTGTAATATTCCTCCCCCCCCGCCATGTTTTCTGGCTGCTCAATCTGTTGGCCTCTGTGAGGAATAAGGATTTCGTAATTTGGGGGGAAATAGTTCCCATATGGAGAATAGAAAGATAATTCAGTCTTCCTTCTAACATAGTTGATTGAGATTTGTGTTTTAATTATTGATAGTTTAGAAAATGTATTTCTCTCTTAACTTGCAATTGATGGTGTCCCATTAATGGCCTGGCTGGTTTTCAAATTTGGGAAACTTTCTTTCTTACGTAACAGATGCCAAATGACTTGGGAGGGTTTTCCAAGGACCAGCTTCTGGCTCCACTTCTTTCAAACCCTGTTTTCCCTCCAGGGCCCACGGTTTCTCTAGCCCAGAGCACTGGGGGCGGTGGGGGCAGGTTCCATTACGAATGCGGTAGGACCTTGCACTTCTGTCTCCTGACCAGCAGGAGGCCCCTAGAGGCCATTCCTACAGGAACAATGAGCTAACCATATACACAGGAGTGGAGCAACCCACATAAACCTCTCATTCTAACCCCAAACCACGTGTGTCCCTGTGGTAGATGTGCTGTCCACGTGCCCCTTCCAGGAAGGCCTGCTGCTGCCTGCCCCGGAAAGTCCTGGTCACTCTCTCAGCGTGTGCTTCCCAGAGAACCCGACCTGCGACAGTCCCCGATTCACCTTCCTCTTGGCTGGGCCCCCAAAATGTCACAGCCTCTCCAGCATCAGCTACATAAGGGGAAGTGGGATGGAGTTCTAACTGGACAAGGGCTCTAATTGGATGTAGTTAGACTTATCTCGATTTTGCAAGTTTTCCAAAAATCCTTGACCCCGCGGACACACTACGGGGAGTTCCTCACAAGACCAGGAAGTAAAGGGTGTTGATGGTTGAGCTTCCTCAGCCTCTTGTTAGGTCCACATGTATAGTCCATGAGGTTTAATGAGCACCTACTGTTCGCTAGTGCTATTGTGGATGCCAGGACCTGCTGACATGCAGAGCACCACGGGCTGCCCCCTTGCCCACCCCCAAGTCGGGGAGGGTGGCGGTAATAGCACAACAGGCTCACAAAGGCAATCACTGCGGAGGTGTGCTGGCCCAGTGGGTGGGCCGACTGCTGGGACCTAAGGATGAACAGGGTGACGAGCGGGGGGGGGGGGGGGGAGGTGTGGTGTCAGTGCTCCAGTCAGAAGGACAAGCGCAAACAAGGGTCCAGTGGGGGAGGAGACCTTGACCTGTTCCAGGACCTATAAGGTGGTCAGAAAATCGGGAAGGAGAGAACTCTGGGGAGCTGGAGGGAGCAGGCTGGGGGCGGGGGCGGGGGGCAGGAGTTGGCACTTCCTAGGGAGGTGCGGTGAGCTGAATAACCGCCCCTTGGTATCCGTGGAGTCAGTGAATATGTTACAACACTTGGCAAAGAGAATTTTGCAGGTGGAATTAAGATTAAAGACCTCAAGAGTAGGGAGATTATTCTGGATTATTTTCACGGGCCCAAGTAACCACAGGAGCCCTTAAAAGATGCAAAGTGTGAGAGGTGCTTCATCCTCTGCTGCTGGCTTTGAAGAAGTCCTACGGCCCCTGGGACCTGAATTCTGTCAACAACCTGAATGAGGAAGAGCATGTTCTTCCTAGAGCCTACAGCAAGGAACACAGCGCTGTTGACGCTTTGATTTTAACCCCGTGAGATCCATGTTGGACGCTGGGCCTACTGAACTGTGAGATAACAAATTTGTGTTGTAAGCTATTAAGTCCGTGGTAATTTGTTATGGCGGCAATAGAAAACATACAGGTGTTAGTATCAAGAGTGAGATCTTGCTATAACAAATTTTTTAAATGTGGAAATAGCTTTGGAATGGGGCAGTGAGCAGAGGCTCAAAGAATTTCAAGGAACATAACCAAAATAGTAAAAATTGCCTTTTGGGGGTTCAGAATGAGCCACCCCAAGATGTGCCTCAGTGGTATGTGAACTATTTTGATTGAGCTAAAGGTAACTGAGGCCCTGTAGCCTCAAGAGAAACTTCTGTCCACGCCCCCACCTCCACCTTACCTATCTACATATATTTGAATGAGGAGCCTTGCCCATAGTAAGAGATTATGAAAGATAACTTTTTTTGACGTGCCTGTATGGCAGGGCAAGCTTCTACTTAATTACTGAACATGTTCTCTCCCTGCAATGACCTTAGGAAGCCCCAAAGCGCATTGTCTCATCCTTAGCTCAGAATATCTTACACACGCATTCTCTCTTTTGTCTCTGAATCTTTCGGCCATAAGGGGTCTCTCTTTCATTACATGGGGTTCCCCTGCGGTGGAAACGAGACTTGATTTTTTCCTCGTCATTTAGCTTCATTGATTTGATTATTCAATAGGCCAGAAGAACCAGAGGAGGGAGAGGAGAATTTTCCTCTTTCTCACACCTTCAACCTTTAGCAGAAATCTGGACTTTAAGAATGCTGCCAGTTACCCCTGGAACTAATATAAAAAATATTGAATGTCAACTGTAATTGAAAAATAAAGTTAAAGAAAACAAATAAAATTCTGCCAGCTGGCAGCGAGGGCTCGGAAGGAAATGGGTAACGTAATCGGAAACGATGAGAAAAGGCACTGTGGTTTCGTTGCGTGTAATGTGTGTTGCTTTCCAAACAAGGAACCCTTTTCGCCAATTCGTCTCAACTGCTCCTTTTTTCTTAGCAATATATTGTTAAATTCCTTCCACGTCAACCGTCTGAATTTACCTCATTCCTTAAAAGAGAAAACCGTGCCTTTCAGCAACTGACCCTTAGTCCCAGGATTTAGCCCGCTCCGAGCACGCGGTGGATTAGGAGGCACCCGCGGACCGTGAGAAACATCGCTCCCCCTGCCTTCTACCTGGATGAAAGGGGCAGACGGATTGGACCGTAGACGGACCCGCGCGGGCCGACAGACCGCCCAGCCCGGTGGACTGTACCACCCAGGTACCCGCGGACCAAGCGGACAGCACCACCGACCAGCCGGGAGTGAATATCCCGGGATCCCGCCAGGGGGCGGCCGAGCGCCAAGGCTGCGGTACTGCGCCTGCGTTTCGGACGCCGTCGCGTCCACCTACGCAAACGTGACGCGACCCCGGCTGACTGGACTAGAAGATGGCGGCTTCCGCGGTTTGCCGGGTGGCGGGCGCTGGGACGCGAGTGTTGCTCCGCACGCGCCGCTCGGTGAGGTGGCAGCGGGGGCGCAGGGTTATGGGACGTGGGACTTCGGGACACGGGCCGGGGGTGGGCTGTTAGCGGCGGCGGGTCGAGATTGGGGAGGTCGTGGGGTCAGGGCCGTGGGAAGGTCACGGCCCAGGGCGGGGATGATAGTATAGCGGCTGTTCTGGGGGCGGGGACGGAGATACCCCCGCGGGCCTGGGAGCTGAGGAGTGATACCCCAGCCTAGTCCTCAGTCTCTACCGCCCGGTTACTGCAGCCGGCCCTGCTGAAATCTTCTGCCTTGCGGAGCACCGCCACCTTCGCCCAGGCCCTCCAGAGCGTGCCAGAGACGCAAGTCAGCCAGCTGGACAACGGGCTGCGAGTGGCTTCGGAGCAGTCCTCCCAGCCTACCTGCACGGTGAGTGGGGGCCGCTGTCGAGAGGGGACCTCTTTATTGCCAGGGAGTCTTCCCAGGTCGGAGTGTGACCTTGGGCTCGAGGCCTCGGTGGTTTGGGTCGCTCCTGCTCATTCACCGCTGGATTGACTCTTCTGCACCAATCCCGACTTTAGCCCCATCTTGACTCCTGGGATGGGGGCGGCCCTCACCTGTCAAGACTCATTTAGCATACGATGCCTGTCAAGCAGGAGGCCAAGTTTTGTTGTTGTTGTCGTCCACCTTTTTCTTAAGCAGCCCATATGAGAGAAGCAGTTCTGTCTCAGTTTTACAATGAGGAAAATGGAATTAAAAGGCATTAGGTGACTGCCAGCCTCACAGCCCAGTCACAGTCTCCTTGCTAGACCAGGAATGCATTGAGGAGGAAGGTTCCAGTGAAATGGATGACTTTTACAAAAAAATGCAAATCCTCAAAATTGACTCAAGATAGAAATCTTGACTAGGTATGTGAATAGATGAGAAGGTTCTCAGAAAGTAATTCTCCCTCTTCTCCCAACCCCAAACTCCAGGACTAAGTGGTTTCATTAGCAAAATCTTTGAGTTTTTCAGGAACAAGTACTGTCCTGTGTGATGTTGCTACAGAACACAGCAAAGGGTGATGGGTACCTTCCTTATTACGTGGCACCTATAGAAGTCACCCCAAAGCCCATTACGAGAGCTTGGTTGATAATGCTGTATTTCGTGGACTGGAAGATGCTCTAGATGTAAGGAGAGTCAGGGAAAGAATGCTGTCAGTTACACTCAAAGGACACCATGGATTATAAAATGCATCTTTCTTTCCAAGATGTTAAGTGTGAAATAGATGTTCACGTAAAAGTTTATGATACATGGTTGTATATCAGTATCTCTTGGGAAAGTAGATAGGAAATTTTAAGTCAGTCATGGACAAATAGTAAATTAAAAGACTAAATTTATATGACCATGTAGGGTGAGTGTATCACACCAGGAGGCTATTAAGAAAATTATAAGAGTCTCCCCTTGGGTATGAAGGAGATGCTTGGTAGTGTTAGGTATTCAGGTCTGATGTAAAATTTTTTACAAGTGTGAATGAAGGCTATTTTCTTTTTTAAGATTTCATTTATTTATTTTGGAGAGGGGGGAACGGAGGGAAAAGGAGGGAGAGAAACATCGATGTAAGAGAGAAACATCGGTTGGTCCCTCTCATATGTACCCCAGCCAGGACTGGACCCGAAACCCAGGCATGTGCCCTGACCTGGAATTGAACTGGTGGCCTTTTTCACACCAGCCAGGGCAGGCTGTTTTCTTATTATAGAATATTCAGTGTCTAAACCGGTAGCCTCCTTCCTTAATGGCAAAAAGGATAAAATGACCAGAACAAGGCAGAGTATAATTTTTATAAAGGAGAAAATAAGTTGTTTGTAAATTATATGTTACTTTCCCAGGAAAAAACCCTGAAAATCAAGACTGAATTTAAGAATTTCAATTTCATATAGTGATGGTACCAGGTGAACGCACCCATTTAGAAACTTCTGTGGGAGTCCTTGATAACTGGTCGGGAAGCACAGCAGGAAGGAGAAGGTGATGCAGAGTGACTGGTCGTTTAGCTGGTGGTGCCCTGTGCACCTCTAAACTCAGTGGTCAGGCTTGGAGGCAGCTGTCCCTCACCCTGGGACTGTGAGCCTCAGCTTTAGCCCATGTGGGTGGGGGATCCTGGGCTTGTGCTGAGTCACCCAGAGTGGGGTGTAAATGGTGTCTGGAGTCCGTGGTTTGTCACTTCTTATCCAGGTTGGGGTATGGATCGACGTTGGCAGCCGGTACGAGAATGAGAAGAACAATGGGGCAGGCTACTTTGTGGAGCATCTGGCTTTCAAGGTAAGGCTCCTGAAGCCCCATCTGTCCCCTGGGCTTAGGGCCGCGTGTTGTCCTCCTGAGGATGCAGGTCAGAAAAGTCAGCCCCCTCAGAGGCCTCAGCTGGGGAGTGACTTCTGGCTGGCCTTTCTGGAAGGAACCACGTGATTTAGCCTTTTCTGAGCGAGCGCCTCTCTGGTGGGCCCATGCACGCGGCCCCCAGAGTCAAAAAAACAACCCCAGGGAGCCACGGGAGCCCCACTCTTCACTAGGGAGGCCAGGCCTGTGTGCACGCAGCATTGATGAGGAATTAAGGAGCACCCGCAGGCAGACACGGGCATTGTAGCACCCACGGCCTGGGTGGGTGAGCGCAAGAGGTCTCGTGCAGTGCCCTGCTCTGGTAGGCTGCCTAAGCACCTCTGGTTTGTAGAGGTGGCTACTGAGCCTTCTTGAAGGTGGGGACGGCACCGCTGTAGCCCGTCAACCAGCCCATGGTGGCACGGGGTAGGGACTGAAATTTTTTAATAAATGGAAATGTGGAGAAGGAAGCAACACTAGCTTTGGCCGTGCCCTTCTTTCCCGGCCCCTGGGTGTCTCCATTCTTTTGCCCTGTGATTCTGCAGCCTCAGTCAGCTCGAGATCTGCTTAGTGCTTGGTTAGCACAGACTGGGGGCCCTCGATCCCCATGCTCTTTGCTGAAGACCACTGGTGCTGCTGAGTCTTTAGCCTCTGAGGGTGTGGGTTCCTGAGATCTCAAGTGGCTCCTGATTGGTGCTTTTGGTGTCTGGACCCAGGGAACAAAGAATCGGCCCGGCAGCGCCTTGGAGAAGGAGGTGGAGAGCATGGGGGCCCATCTGAATGCCTACAGCACCCGGGAGCACACGGCTTACTACATCAAGGCACTGTCCCAGGACCTGCCGAAAGGTAAGACCCGGGGAATGCGGCCACGAGGGTAGCACTCCAGGGGTGCCCGAGGACTGGCGCACGGGGCGCCCGGCCTGGGTGTTCGTGTTGTCATGGGTCTCCAGTGGCCCACCTGATGCCCAAAACTGTCCTTGCATCCAGCGGTGGAGCTCCTGGCAGACATTGTGCAGAACTGCAGCCTGGAAGACTCACAGATTGAGAAGGAGCGCGATGTGATCCTGCGGGAGCTGCAGGAGAATGATGCGTCTCTGCGGGACGTGGTGTTTGACTACCTGCATGCCACTGCATTCCAGGGCACCCCTCTTGCCCTGTCTGTGGAGGGGCCCAGTGAGAATGTCAGGTGAGAGTTAGCTGTGCCTGTGGCGGAACGTGCGGCCCCGTGCCGGTCTGGCTAGGCCACGTCCACAGGAGTTGGTTTTCAGTTGGCTGCCCGCCTGTCTCTTCTCCGGATTCACACCTTTGGGAGCGTTTTCTGTGACGTATTGTGGTCCCTGAGAGTCTTTTCTAATTCCTGTGTGGTGTTTGCTCGAATTCAGGGCTTGCTTTCAAGGTATGTTCCCACGCGTGTCCTGACAGCCTGAGGGAGGGAATGTCTGGGTCCCCTATTCCGTGTGGCTTTTTGTCCTCTGGTGGGAGGGGCTCCGATGCTGCCCCTCAAGAGCCCACAGTGGCAGCTCACCCCCTCCGCACAGAGACCTGTGTGCCTGTCCCGCGGCCAGGTGCGAATCGAGGCCAGGCAAGGGCCACCCTCCGCATCCCTGCCAGAGATGGGGCAGGGATCAGGTGGAGTGCTGAGGCTTGTTCTCTGGGGAAGCCACGGTCCCCTCGTCTGTCTCAGCCCCATTTTGTGTGACCCAGGTCATCCGGTTTCGGGGAGGTGTTGACCCGCTGGCTGTGTGTGTTACAGGAAGCTGTCCCGGGCAGACCTGACCGAGTACCTCAGCCAGCATTACAAGGCCCCTCGCATGGTGCTGGCGGCGGCTGGAGGTGAGTGATGGGCTCGCGGGAGCCCGGTGGCCGCGGGGGGGTAGGCCCCGGCCTTGGTTACCAGGGCCCAGGTCTCCTGTTCCTGACCGGGGGCGCGGGGGGGAATCTTCCTGTCCGGAGAGCCCTGTCCCCACCCAGTCTGGATGGGAGTGGCCTCTGCCCTGCCGCTCTGAGGTGGAGTAGGAGTCTGCCCTGCTGCCACCGCTGGCACTGGCTGCGCAGGACGCTCGTCCCTTCAGCACAGGCCTCTGTCGGGCTGCGGCCTTGCCAGGCCTCAGGCCTTCTCAGCCCGGCCTGGTCTCAGGAGACCCCGCTTGGAGGCTGGTGGGAGATGCAAGCCCCCAGGCCTGTTCCCCGTGGCCTTGCCAGCGGGCCGGCCAGACGAGGATGGAATGGGGTATTTGATGGCAGGCTGGGAAGTTCTTGAAAGGAAGGCACAGAGCGGTAGGGGGTTTCAGTGGGAGACTCAGGGCTGGAGGTTGGGGTGGCAGCTTTTGAAGCACGTGTCGTTTGAACAGAGGCCTGAAGAAGAGTGGGGGTTAGGTGGAGAGTGGGGCGCCTGAGCAGAGCGGGACGGCAGTGTTGTGTGTTTTAAGGCTTGTTCTGCCGTGTAGGGGCTAGAGCAGAGGCCGGGAGGGCCAGGGAGGCGCTGTGTCAGGTAGCTGCTAGGAGATGGCAGGAGCGAGGGTGAAGAACAACGGGCTCCAGGTGGTTGTGTTGGTGGGCACTGGGGGGAGGCCTGGACGTGGGTGGAGGGCATGGGAGCAGGGTCAAGGGCTCCTCCCTGCCTTGTGGCCTTGGCAGCTGGGTGGATGTAAAAGACTGTTAGGCCCTGGCTGGTGTGGTTTGGCGACTTGAGCACCGGCCTGCGAACCAAAGGCTGGCCGGTTCCGTTCCCAGTCAGGGCACAGGCCTGGGTTGCGGGCCAGGTCCCCGGTGGGGTGCTGCACGAGAGGGAACCGCACATCAATCTTTCTCTCTCTTTCTCCTTCCCTTCCTCCTTCCCTTCCCCTTTGTCTTAAAAATAATAAATAAAATCTTTAAGGAAAAAAAAGGCTGATAGGAAGAGCGTGATGGGTGGCTTTGGGGTCAGTTAACCTGGGGGCCAAGAGCAGTGGGAGCTGCTGCAGATCAGACTTTGTTGAGTCCAACAGAAGCTGAGCTCAGGGAAGGAAAGAATGAAAGGCAGAGGCCCCTGGAGGCTGTACCCGAGGGAAGGCTGCGCGCTGCCCCTGCGCCCAGCGGCCGGGCTGCCCGGGCCGCAGAGGCCCTGCTCATGAAGGCGAGGGGGTGAGGTCCCGCAGGGTCCTGAGGGCACGAGTTGGTAATGTTGCTGATAAGTCTGCCCAGCCCTTGGGACCCAGAGTTAGTCACGGCTCTGCAGTGGCACCTCCTTGTGCCCACTCACTTGCTATTCCTCACAGGGGCAGCAGCCAGGATCTGCTTGAGGAGAAGGGCTAGAGGGACTGGGCAGAGCAGGTGGCCCTGTGCCCCGGGGGCCCCAGTCTTGTCCGTGATGCAGGTGAGACGGCGTCACACCGGAGCCGTGTTCAGGCTCCGCGTGCTGCTGTGCTCCTCCGGTGCCCGGAGCTGTCCATCCCTGAGCTGCCCGCCCTGCCCGTGAGGCAGGGCCTGTCCACGGAGGGTCTTCTCCCCTCGCCCTGTCTTGAGGCCATGTCTTCCTTTTGCTGTCTCCCACCAAGATGGGACGGGGGCCTTGCTCCTGTGCATGGTTTCCCCGGCCCTGTGCCTTGGCCCCAGTGGGCCAGTGACGCCGCTCTCTGCCTCGGCAGGGGTGGAGCACCGGCAGCTGGTGGACCTTGCCCAGAAGCACTTCAGCAGCGTCTCTGGGACGTACGCAGAGGACACTGTTCCCACTCTGGCCCCGTGCCGCTTCACTGGCAGCCAGGTAGGCCGCCTGCTGGGTGGGGCTCGTGCTCCGGCGGGGCCCCTGGGGAGCCCCTGGGAGCAGGGTTGTCTTCAGGACTCCAGAGCTGCCGCCGCGGTGGGAAGTGGCCACGTGGCTGCTACCTCGCAAGCACGTGTGTTCACGTTTGCACACACGTACTTCGCCCGCTCCTGGCACCTTTTCTGGTTGCCTGGGTAGTCTGGCTGTCCCTCAGTTTTGCCATGTACTATTTTCAGATGTGCCATCGTGACGATGCCCTGCCTTTGGCCCATGTGGCCATTGCAGTGGAGGGGCCTGGCTGGGCCAACCCGGACAACGTGGCCCTCCAAGTGGCCAATGCCATGATCGGCCACTATGACTGCACTTATGGCGGTGGCACGGTGAGTGCCAGGGTGTGTTTGGGACCTGGCCTTCAGAGAAGGCAGGGTCCTGGGCCCGCATGCTTGTACTGCGGGGCGCAAGGTCTGGGTCGCAGACAGAAGCGTGGGTGCTGACGCCCTTTGCCCTGGTAGCACCTGTCCAGCCCACTGGCTTCAGTCTCCGTGGCCAAGAAGCTGTGCCAGAGCTTCCAGACCTTCAACATCTGCTACGCCGAGACGGGCTTGCTGGGCGCGCACTTTGTCTGCGACCGCATGAACATCGATGACATGATGTTTTTCCTGCAAGGCCAGTGGTGAGTGCCAGCCGGCCGCACCGGGTGGGACAGGGGCTCGGAGCAGGTGAGTGGGAGGCTGAGAGATGGCAGCGGCTCTCAGCGAATCCCACCCGGCTTTAGGATGAGCCTCTGCACCAGTGCCACGGAGAGCGACGTGCGCCGGGGCAAGAACCTCCTCAGAAATGCCTTGGTGTCTCATCTGGACGGTGAGTCCTGCAGCCCTTTGGGCAGGGTGGCATGTCCCCTGGCAGCGACAGCCCCAGGGTGGCCACCGTTCCTAACCAAGATTGGGAGGGAGCACTTCGGTGGCTGCAGCGCCCCCTCCCCCCACAGCTTGGAGCTTCAGGCACAGGTGTGGGGGGGCCGGGCCGCAGCCTCTCCCCGCAGTGATGGGCTGTGACCCGAGGACAGACCAAGGTCCAGGTGCGAGCTCAAAGCTGAAGGTTGGGTGTGGGCCCCCGGTCCAGAAGGGCTGGGCGGGCCTATGAGCGCCCGCTCCCCGCAGGCACCACTCCTGTGTGTGAGGACATCGGACGGAGTCTGCTGACCTATGGCCGCCGCATCCCCCTGGCCGAGTGGGAGAGCCGGATTTCGGTAACAGGCCCCTGGGAGAGGTTCCGGAGGTTTGACCTGGCTGGCTCTTAGGCAGCGGCGCTGGCCTAAGGGATGGGGGTGCCCTGCTGCCTTTGTGCTCTCGGGCGGGTGGTGGGGGCAGCGCCGTGGTGCGCATGCAGGGTCTGGGTTGGTTGGGTAACCTTGACTGGCCGAGGCGGTCCCCGGGTGCCTGTCAGCGTGCCCTCTGCTTTGGCCTGCAGGAGGTGGACGCCAGCGTAGTCCGTGAGGTCTGCTCCAAGTACTTCTATGACCACTGTCCAGCAGTGGCTGCGATGGGTGAGTGACCTGGAAGGCCTGCCCTTCGCCTTTCTCCCTGGGCCACTCTTTCGGCCTCCCCCACCCCCAGCCTGCACTGTGAGCAGCCAGTTGAGGCCCCCAAGAGGCTCTGCCCATAGCCTGGCTGCCAGGGAGCTCTTGCTCAGAAAACCTGTCTCAGCAGCTCCTTGACTCCCTGCCAGGGTGCCTCCATCAGTACCCGACACCCACCGGGTAACGGACACCTCCGTGGGGGTGGGGCTCCCAGGGCCAGAGCGTGAAGGGACAGGCTCCACACGCCTGGAGGAATGCGCTCTCCCCTCTCCACTCAAAGCCTGTCTTGTGCTGCTCCGGGCAGCCCTGAACTGGGTGCGGCGCGGGGCCAGGTGTCCCTGTACCAGCCAGCACCCCACCCTCACGCCCCACCCTATCCCTGCAGGCCCCATTGAGCAGCTCCCCGACTACAACCGGATCCGTAGCGGCATGTTCTGGCTGCGCTTCTAGGCAGGAGGCCTGTATAGGCAAGAGGGCAGGGCTGGGGTTCACAGTCCCCCCAACCACAAACATGCCACCTCAGCTCTTCAGTTTTGTGCTGCACTCTGCCACCAATAAAGTCTTGTGTTGAGAACTGCGTTGTCCTCTCTTGGGTTTGGCCTGGAGACCACTGGGCAGTGGATGGGGTAGCGGGGACTTCCCCAGTTCCGTGTCCCCGATCCTTCTGCATTCCCACAGGCTGATGTGTTCTCAGCGGGGGGCGAGCGTGGGGCCTGCGGTGGGGAGGCCGGAAGCCTTCGGTGCCTGCAGGGCACTGGGGCCAGATGTTCCCACTTAGCCACACGGGGGTGCTCCTGGCCAGTCTGTCCCAAAGGTGAGGCGTGGGCGACTGCGGGAACTGCACGCACAGCCCCTATAGGCCCTGTTGGAGGTCCCGGCCTGGGGACACGGGAGGCTCAGGTGGGAAGCCCCTTGCTGAGGGCCCTGGTCCCCCAGATGGATCAAAAGGGAACAAGGACTCCCTGAGGAAGCCACCTTCATAATATTTACTCTGGATTCTGGGAGGAGACTAGCCTGGGGCACTGTGTTCCCATTTGGTTTCTCACTTCTGCCTGGACAGGCAGGGCAGAGAATCCTTTGCCTCAGTTTGCTTGCTGCTGACTCAGTCTCCAAGAATATCCCTGAGCTCAGTGGGGCCTGAGCCCCCTCCCTCGACTAGGTCTCTCCCAGGCAAGTCCTGAGCTGCTGGCTCAAGGGTCCCCTCCCCGCGCCCCTGAGGCAGCCAGGACCCGGTGGAGCTCTCAGCTGTCTAGGCCCCTTGCCACCCACGGGTCCTGGTGCAGGCAGGCAGGGCCCTCTTCCTACACCTCACCCTTCTGCAGTCAGGTACCTGGGAGCCCGGGGGTGGGAGCGAGGGGCCTGGCTCTGCGGTGAGGGCGCTGAGCAGGGCCTGGGCTGCGGCTGTGGGGGCTGCTCAGAGCCCCAGCCACTGCCCAGCAGCCTTGGAGTCGCTGCCGGCCTGCCGCAGTGCTCTAACCTCACCCTGTTCCTTGCCACAGGCTTTCAGTCAGGAAGTAACTCAAGCACTTCCGGAGCTCAGGGCTGGGGGACTCGGGTCCTCCAACTGTGGCCGCTGGAGAGAAGCTGCGGGCAGTGCACAGCCTGACAGGCCACCCCTGGGCGCTCACAGCGGTGGCCACCGGCCGCGGGAACAGCAAGTGCTAAGTCTGTTCCCTTGGTTTGAGCTCCTGAGCGATGGGACTTGATGCCTAAGCCCAGGCCTGACCCTCAGAGGCTTCAGGAGTGCTGGGCAAGAGCCCGAGTTCCTGGACCTTCATACCAAGCCAGGGAATTTGACCTTGACTCTAGCAGCACGTGGGGAGGTGCCTTGGTCAGCCGAGATTGAGTGCGGGGGCACTCAGGCTGGAAGCCCGCGGTGTCCTGGTGAGCTGCCTTGTGGGGAGCGGAGGCCGTGGCTGTTGGGAGAGCTGGAGCGGGCCGTGGGGGTCGCCAGCTGGACGGCATCCCCCACAGAGCCGGGGTACCCCGGGGAGGAGCAGGCTAGAGGAGGGTAACCTGCCCAGCTTTTGGCCGTGGTTCTGGGAGAAATTTGGAGGGTCCAGAACAGTGGGACGTGTGGGGCTAGAATCCTAGAAAGAGGCACTGGCTAGAAGCAGATTCGGGGTCACCTGGCAGCGGGGGCGACTGGAGCCAGAGAAAGCAATGTCCAGGGGAGTGTGGGACGGAGGACAGAGCTGGGGGCGGCTGCCCTGACTGGGCCGGGGCAGGGGGTGGGCCTCTGGAGCTGTGTCCCAGGTGGTTTGCCTCCTGGAGGCTGGGCCTCAGGGGATCACACCTCTGCTCTTGAGCCTTCGGGGAGCACCGGACAGGCACTCAACCCAGCCCTGCTTCTGCCTCCCCAGCACTGCCTCCGGGGCCCTTGGAGTGACCCCCTTACAGCAGGCACTCCTTTCTTTTGGGGGTCCCGCGTGGTTCTGATGCGGTTTGCCTGCACGCCCTGTCAGCTGGGCCTCCGGCTTCCCCTGAAGGCTTGGTGTGACCAAACCCTGCTGCCAGGTCCGTCCTGCCCGCGACCGCCTGTGCTGTGCAAGAGAAGGGGAGGGTCATGGGACAGGGGCTGCCTCACCCATAGGACAGCTTCAGGGGGTGGAGGGTCCCCTCGTGTGGTTGAGAGCTTGACCTTGGAAGAAGGTTCTGGGCCCTATGGATCAGAGCACTGCATCCCAGATTGACTGTGGGGAGGGGTCCGTGATGGAGGGTAGCCTTGGCCTGCTGGAGAACAGGCGGCCTGGGTGGGCGTGCATGCCCGCAGCTCTGGCTATCCTCGAAGCCCTAGACCCTGGGGGAGTCCAGGGAGACGAGCTAACAGAGGTGCTGTTCCCATCTCTCCCCACTCAGCCTGTGGATCCCCAGGGGAGGCTGTGGGGCCAGGCACGTTAGAAGGGGCTCGATGGCAGTGATAAGAGTAGATGTACTTTCTGGGCTTCTGAACATGATCTAGGACTGGAAGGGAGAAAATGGGAGCCTGCATTCTTGAGAGCATCTCTGCTGTCCCGCCGCCCGCCCCCCCCTGCCCCCGCGATGAACACACATGCAGACACACAGAGTCACCTCCCCAGGAGAGTGGCCTTGACCCGAGCGGGCGGGGGTGCTGGAGGCGGGCCACAGTCACAAAAGCCAGCTGAGGGAGATGAGGGGGAAGACAGGCTAGTGTTTGGGGAGAAGTGGGGCAAGGATAGTTAGGAAGCCGGAAGCTATAGGTGGACCGCGAAGGTAGGAAGGAGAGGAGCCCAGGGTGACCTCTGGGCCTGGTGGGGTGATGGGAGGAATGGGACTTCAAGGAGAGCAGATTGAAGGAGGTGCAGGTAGGGGGACCTGCCCTGAGGCAGGACAGAGGGGGCGCAGACAGGAGGGGGTGAATTCCTGAGGAATGAGCTGGCACTGTGGGTGGTCCCAACCTCTGCACATGGATAGCCCCTCCCTGCAGGCACAGCTGGATGGCATCTGTCTGGGGCCTTTCAGGGCACAGTGTGGGACGCAGGACACTGGGGTGGACACGTAGGCACAAGCATGACACAGATTCTCTTCGGCATCCCCCCTCCGTAGAGTGCGCATTACTTGCGTGCAGCCTAGTGGTGCCTTGCATCCCCTGGGGGGAGCTCTGAGCCCTTGTTTGCTGGGGGCTGCTCTGCTTATCAAAGGGATCGGGTGCGGCACAGGAGACCCAACAGACAGACGGATGGCTGAATCACAGGAGTGGCCGGCGGGACTCGTGGCCTGAGGGCTTGTCTGTGCAACCCCCCCCATAGGGTGGGGGGGGTGAGTCATTTCCAGCTGCAGCCTCCCCCCACCAGCCTCCTGCTGCCTCTTCAGTCCCCAGGAACCTATGGGAATCCTAGCTTCCAGCAGTCACTTTGCTAGTCATTCCGTGTTTGATATAAAGTAGCCAGCACCTCGGCCCGAGGTGGGGTTGGAGGGAGCTCCCCAGCAGCATCTGTCCGTAGAGAACCTTCTGTGGGATTCCCAGAAGCCATAGGAGGTGGGGGGCTTTACTCTTGAGTCAGATCATCTGTCCAGGGGAGGGGGGGGCGGCGACCTCTGGGACGGTGGGTAGAGGCGGGCCCCTGGGTCCCCGCCTGCCGCTCCGCCCCCCAGGATTAGGGACTTTCTCTGCCGTGGCTGCAGGACTGCGGCGGCTGGCGGTGGGAGCCCGCGGACCGGACCGGCAGGCAAGACCGGGACTGGGGGTCGGGGAGCGCTGGGCTCAGACTCGCCAAGGCCGCGGGGGCCGAGGGACAGAGGTGGGGTCCGGGCTGACCGTTTCCCCCACCCAGGATGAGGCTGCGACTCCTGGTGGCCGCATTCTGCGCCGGGATCCTGGCAGGGGCGCCCCCGGTGCGGGCCCAGCCCAGGGAGAGAGGTGGGCACGACAAGGAAGGACCCCTTCCAGGGCTCCGCACCCTGTCACCCGCAGCTGCACTCTGCCACCATCCCGGATCCGCGCTCCCCCCGCCCCCCGCCCAGGCCTCCTAAATCTCTCTGGTCTCCCCAAACCTTCCACAACCCCGCGCTGCGCCTCCCAAACTGCACCCCAGCCTGTGCAGACCCAAACTCGGACCCCCAGACACGAGCTGGATTTCCTGCCCCATGACACTGCAGGCTGACCTCCGAGGCCGACCTCAGTCCCAGATCACCCCCCACCACCCGCCACGGGCAGCTCTCCTTCCCCACCACTCCTCGCAGACGGGGAGCGGAGGTGCGGGGACGTCTCCCTCCGGGCGCCACCGCCACCTCAGCTCCTCTAAGGCTCCCAGGCCCCAGTGGTGCTGGGCCGGTTTGCAGAGCAGGCGAGGGCTACTCCCGTCTCCCCAGTCCCTAGTCTCAAGGGACCACAGAGCAGCGGGGGCGGGGGCACTCCAAGAGGAGGTCGTGATTGCTCCTCCCCGCCGCAGTGACCTGCACGCGTCTTTACGCCGCTGACATCGTGTTCCTGCTGGATGGCTCCTCTTCCATCGGCCGCAGCAACTTCCGTGAAGTGCGGGGTTTCCTTGAAGGACTGGTGCTGCCCTTCTCGGGAGCAGTCAGTGCACAGGGCGTGCGCTTCGCTGCTGTGCAGTACAGCGACGACCCACGGTGCGTGGCTGCTGGGAGCTGGGGGCCCAGCAATCCCACCAGGACCCCTCCCCCAGGCAAGGGCGAAGACCCCAGAAACCTTTAGGCGAGGCTTTGGGGAACCCAGAGGCCCCCAGCCAGGACCTGCTCTGGATGCAGGGCAGGGATCTCCCAGGTAGAGCCCTGGCACCTGAGACACCTCCAGACAGGTGCCCTGCCAAAGGCAGGAGTTCTGTGTCCTGGTCTGAAGATGGGGAGCCCAGGGGGTGCCAGGGGCCTTCTGATGCCCCGTGCCTGCTGGACTCCCCATGTTCGAGCCCTCTGTGCCTTCAGCCTATCCACTCCCCAGGCCTTCCTATCTGGCTGATGTCCACCTCCCTACAACTGGGCCCTTCCTCCTGCAATTATTTAATTGACCAGACATCCTGTCCCTTGAGGCTGAGCGTTCCAGCGGTCTCAGGCCTGCCCTGACCCAGCCACAGACAGGACAGGGGCACCTGAAGAGTTTGTTAACTTGGGGGCTTCAGAGGTAGAGGGTGGGAGTCAGAGAACCAAGAGGATGGACGACCCTCAAGGGGGCTTGGTACTCAGAACCCTCGCCCCAGAGGCCGCCTCGAGCGAGCCCAGGGCTGGAAAAGGACCCGGCCCCGGGCCTGTTGCCACCGCCCCCAACCCCCACAGGACGGAGTTTGGCCTGGATGCGCTTGGCACAGGGGAGGATGTGATCCGTGCCATCCGCGAGCTCAGCTACAAGGGGGGCAACACACGCACAGGGGCTGCGATTCTCCACGTGGCAGACCATGTCTTCCTGCCCCAGCTGGCCCGACCTGGTGTCCCCAAGGTGATCACTCTCCCCACCACGCCTGCCTGGGCGGCCCCCTTTAAGGCTCTGAGGCAGCCCTGACCCGACCCCTGCACCTGCCCAGGTCTGCATCCTCATCACGGACGGGAAGTCCCAGGACCTGGTGGACCCAGCTGCCCAGAAGCTGAAGGGGCAGGGGGTCAAGCTGTTTGCTGTGGGTGAGTACCCCGCTGGGGTGACCGGTTCGCTGGGGCAGGGACCAGCCAGAGGGCAGCTGAGCCCTGACTGGGCATCACCTCAGGGATCAAGAACGCTGACCCCGAGGAGCTGAAGCGCGTTGCCTCGCAGCCGACCGACGATTTCTTCTTCTTCGTCAATGACTTCAGCATCCTGAGGACACTGCTGCCCCTCGTTTCCCGGAGAGTGTGCATGACGGCTGGGGGCGTGCCCGTGCCCCTGCCCCGTGAGTCCCTGCCCCCCCCCCCGTGCCCCTTACCCGGCCTTCGGCCCCAGCCCCGTTTCACGTGCCCCTGACAGCGAGCTGGAGGTGCTGTCCTTTGATCCGGCCCTGGAGGTGGTGACCGTGCCCCTCTGCTCCTGGCCCTTGCCCCAGCGCCTCCCTGGGAGTGCTGACCCCTGATCCTGCTGCCTGATTTCTCCCTTCCCAGCCGATGAGGCCACCTCTGGTCCACGAGACCTGGTGCTGTCTGAGCCGAGCAGTCAGTCCTTGAGAGTACAGTGGACAGCGGCCAGTGGCCCTGTGACTGGCTACAAGGTCCAGTACACTCCCCTGACAGGGCTGGGACAGCCGCTGCCGAGCGAGCGGCGGGAGGTAAAGACGTCGGGAGCGGTGGGTGGAGGAGTGGGGACGTGGCTGGGCAAAATGAAGTGACCTCTGACGCTGGGCAGGTGGGCGTCCCCGCTGGGGAAACCAGCATTCGGCTGCAGGGTCTCCGGCCACTGACCGAGTACCAAGTAACTGTGGTTGCCCTCTACGCCAACAGCATCGGGGAGGCCGTGAGTGGGACAGCTCGGACGAGTGAGCAATCCTGCTAACCTCTGACCCCGCCCACCTAACCACCCACCCCCGTAAGCCCCCCTACCCCTGACTCCACTAACCCCCATGGAACCTTCCCCCAGCTGCCCTGGAGGGGCCGGAGCTGACCGTCCAGAACACCACAGCGCGCAGCCTCCTGGTGGCCTGGCGGAGTGTGCCAGGTGCCACTGGCTATCGCGTGACATGGCGAGACCTCAGGGGTGAGCGAGAGGCGTGGGTTGAAGGGAGTCCCTGCACCTCAGAACTGTAGAGCCCTGGGCCTGCCAGATGCACTGATCCCTCTGTGTGCCTGTGCAGGCGGGGCCGCACAGCAGCAGGAGCTGGGCCCTGGAAAGGGGTCAGTGTTGCTTCATGACCTGGAGCCCGGCACGGACTATGAGGTGACCGTGAGTGCCCTGCTTGGCCGTGGCACCCTGGCCACCACCTCCCTGACCGCCCGCACTGGTGAGGAGGTTGGGTGTGCCCTTCAGGCTGGGGGGACAGGCTGACGGGGCATGGAGGCCGCTAACGTCCGTCCCATGTGCCCTGGACAGACCCTTCTGTGGAGCAGACACTGCGCCCAGTCATCCTGGGCCCCACATCCATCCTTCTTTCCTGGAACGCGGTGCCTGAGGCCCGTGGCTACCGGCTGGAGTGGGGGCGTGAGAGTGGTCAGTGCAGGGCGGAGGGTGGGCGGGCGGGGCTGGGGCTTGGCTTCAGCCGGCCTGACCCCGTTGTCACGCAGGCTTGGAGGTGCCCCAGAAGGTGATGCTGCCCTCACATGTGACCCGCTACCAGCTGGACGGGCTGCAGCCAGGCACCGAGTATCGCTTCACGCTCTACACCCTGCTGGAGGGCCGAGAGGTGGCCACGCCTGCAGCCGTGGTCCCCACGGGTGAGGGCTCGGCGGGCCTGGCCAGGTGAGTGGGGAAGGGACAGGGGCTCAGGCCGCCTCTCACGCTGTGTTCTCCAACAGGGCCAGAGCAGCCCGTGGGCCCGGTGACAGATCTACAGGCGACCGAGCTGCCAGGGCAGCGGGTGCGAGTGTCCTGGAGCCCAGTCCCCGGGGCCACCGAGTACCGCATCACTGTGCGCGGCACCCAAGGTGAGACGGACACAGCCGGCCACGCCCCCCGCCCCCCGCCCCCCGCCCCTGAAGTTCTAGCCTTGGGGCCTGCCTGCGCCCTCAGCCATCTCCTTCCCCTCCTGGGTCTCTACAGCCTTGTCCTGTCTCCTTTTCCATCCGTCCCACTGTGACCCCTGTCCCCGCTGACCCTTCATCCCATGCCCCATCCAATACTGACCCCTGTCACCCTACATCACTATCAATGACCTGTCAACTCACAGCGCTGCCCGCTGACCCCTATCATCCCACGGCCCCATTTGTCGCTGGCCCTTGTTATCCCGTGTCACTGCCCCTCACGGACTCCTTGTTTCCCACATCCTCATCTCTCGTCACCCCACGGCCTCGCCCTCGCCGACTCCGTGTCCTGTATGTCTGTCCGGCACCGGCGACCATCGCCCACACCCCTCTGTCGGGTGGACCCCGCCTGCTTACCCTGCCCTCTCCCTCAGGGGTGGAGCGGACCCTGCTGCTTCCCGGGAGTCAGACGGCCTTTGACTTGGATGACGTCCGGGCAGGGCTGAGCTACACCGTGCGCGTGTCTGCCCGCGTGGGCACCCGGGAGGGCGGTGCCAGCACCCTCACCGTCCGCTGGGGTGAGCGCTGCAGGAGGACGGGGCGGGCCAGCTGCCTGACGCGCTGGGTCCTCGTCTTGGCCCCTGACCTCTGTCTCTAACCCGCAGAGCCGGAAACCTCACTTGCCGTCCCAGGGCTGCGGGTCGTGGCATCAGACGCGACTCGGGTGCGCGTGGCCTGGGGACCTGTTCCTGGAGCCAGCGGCTTTCGGGTTACCTGGAGGACAGACAGTGGTCAGTGCAGGGTGTATGGGCGGGTTGCTGAGGGGAATGATCAGGGAGCGGGGGCTCGAGGGGGTGGGCGGGAGCTATGCCAACGCTTCCCTCTGACCCTAGGTCCGGAGTCCAGCCAGACACTGTCCCCAGACTCTACGGCCACAGATATCACGGGGCTGCGGCCTGGAACCTCCTACCAGGTGGCGGTGTCGGCGCTGCGAGGGAGAGAGGCTGGCCCCGCTGTGGTCATCGTGGCTCGCACTGGTCAGCCCCCAGGCCTTCCCGCCCACACCGATGCTTCCCCTCCGACCTCCCGTCTCCCCCTTCTGACTCCCACTGCCTCCTCCCCCGGAGGCCTGCTTCCCCCCCCCCCCCCCGTCTCCCCTGCCTCTGCCTAGGCCTCCACCCTCTTAGATCCCTCAGCCTCTCACCTATGACCCCTCTATCTCTGCCTTTGAATTTACACCCCTTCTTCTCTCGGGCCCTCGTTGCCTTTTCTGCTGGACCCAACTCTCCTCTTAGACTTACGCTTTCTCCTTTGCCAGGCGCCTCGCTGCCTCCTGACACCTCCCTAGGAACCCTGTTGCCTCCCCTGTCAGACCCTCTTGTCTCTCAGATTCCTGTCACCTGCCCCCTCAGATTTCCATGTCCCCTCTGTCAGGAACCCCGCCTCTCCGGTCAGATACTGGCTGCCCACCAGGCTTCAGTAGCCTTCCCCTGAGAGATGGCCCCCGTGCCTCCCCCATTAGACCTCCCATCGCCTCCCCCATCGGCTTCCCGTTGCCTCTCCCCTCAGACCCGCTGGGCCCAGTGAGGACAGTCCATGTGACTCAAAAAAGCAGCTCATCTGTCACCATTGCCTGGAACAAGGTTCCTGGTGCCACCAGATACAGGATTTCCTGGCGCATAGGCCACGGTGCGGATCAGGGGTTTTGCAGGGGACCAGAGGTTTTGGAGGGTTACAGGGGGCAGGTCTGGGTCGGGTACAGGTCGGGGGCTTTCTTAGGGATCCAGGCAGGGCCTGGGGGCTCAGAGTCAGAGCCCCGGAGCTGCCTCCGCCCTCCCTCCCAGGCCCAGAGAAATCCCGCCTGGTTTCTGGGGAAGCCACAGTGGCTGAGCTGGATGGGCTGAAGCCAGATACTGAGTACACCGTGCACGTGTGGGCCAGTGTGGACGGTGTAGACGGGTCCTTCGCGTCTGTGGTTGTGAGGACCGGTGAGTGGACCCCAGGCAGCTTCCGGCCACACTGCATTGGCTACGCTGCCTTCCCGCGTGCTCCTGGCTGCGCCGTCTGCCCGCCCCAGCGCCGCTCAGGGACTTCTCCTCCCACGCCGACCTCCCCGACACTAACTGCCTGTCCGCCCGCAGCAAGCTCCCGGCTGCACCGCGCTGCTCACTCCGAGGCACTGGCTTCCTCCCTCCCTCTCACGGTGTCCTAAACCGACGCATCCACACTGACCCCACTCGGACCTTCAGGCCTCTCTGTACTGACCATGCCTGCACTGCCACCTTGTCCTCTGCCCCCCATTCGGTGACCTCTGACCCCTTACCCTGCCTCTGCCCCCAGACCCTGAGCCAGTGGGTAGTGTGTCAAAGCTGCAGATCCTCAATGCTACCAGCGATGTTCTGCGGATCACCTGGGTGGGTGTTCCTGGAGCCACAGCCTACAGACTGGCCTGGGGCCGCAGCGAGGGTATGGTTCCCTGCCCTTGTCCTCTGTGGCAGCAATCGCCCCTCTGCTTGGCCACCCCCACCTCTTAACGGTTGACCTGTGCTCGCCTGGACAGGTGGCCCCACAAGACAACAGATACTACCAGGAAACACAGACTCAGCAGAAATACGGGGCCTCGAAGGCGGAGTCAGCTACTCCGTGCGAGTAACCGCGCTGGTCGGCGACCGTGAAGGCGCACCTGTCTCCATTGTCGTCACCACGCGTAAGAGGAGCTTGGATTGGGACGAGCCTGGGATGGGTGGCCTGGACTGTCAGGGGGTAGGGTTTGTGCTCGGGATTGGAAGAGGGACCAGAGACCCGTAGCAAGCCCTGGGGGCGGGGTCCAAGGATGGAGGCGGAAGAAGCCTGATATGGGCAGAGGGGCCGGTTGGGGGTGGTGCGTGTTACACGGCTGGTTTGGGATTGGTGCAGGGACCAGTGGGGGCGGAGCCTCCCTGATTCCCAGGCTTTCTCTCAAGCGCCTGAGGCGCCACCCTCCCTGGAGACCCTTCGCGTGGTGCAGCGAGGAGAGCACTCGCTGAGGCTGCACTGGCAGCAGGTGCCCGGAGCAAGCGGCTACCTTCTGCGTTGGTGGTCTGAGGGTGAGAAGCGCCCCCGGTGGGGGGTTAGGGACCCCTAGGGGTGGGGCTGTGGGCAGGCAGAGTCAGCGAAGTGGGCGAGGTCAGTGACAGCGGGCAGGATCTGTCAGTGGGGCTGTGCAGCATCTGCGACCATCTGGGGATCAGTCGACCAGGTGGGGGGGTCCGTGGGGGGTCAGTCGGGCAGAGTCGGTAAAATGGGCAGGGTCAGCGAGAATGGGGATCAACCAGGAGGGTCAGTCAGGGTCAGTGAGTAGAGCTGTGAGGCCATCGTCAGCACAGTAGGTGCGGGTCAGTGAGGTGAGCAGGTCTATTGACATCTTTCCCCGGGCCTCCTGCCGCCACCCTCGTGCCTGCCCCAGGTGGCCCGGAACAGTCTCAGATCCTGGGGCCTGAGCTCAGCAGCTATGAACTGGACGGGCTGGAGCCAGCAACCCCATACCGTGTGCGGCTGAGTGTCCTGTGGCCTTCTAGAGAAGGGCCCCCCACAGAAGGGCCCCCCACAGAAGTGACTGCGTACACTGGTGAGCCTGGGAGCCCTCCTTCCCGGGTGCTCTTTCCCCCACTCATGGCCTACCCCAGTTTTCTGCACCCAATGGCCTTGAACAACTTCTCCTGTAGCCCCTCCACCACTCCTGACCCTGGGGTGACCCCAGCATGACTCCCATGATGCGTCCTTCATGAGGATGGAGCTGCCCCAGGATCCTTCGTGCTCTCCCTTCTGGGTTCTCAGGATACAGACTCTGATCCCTGGCCCTTGATTCCCTCTCTAGAGTCACCTCGTATCCCAAGCGCTGAACTGCGTGTGGTAGACACTTCAGTTGACTCGGTGACTCTGGCCTGGAGCCCAGTGTCGGGGGTATCCAGCTACATCCTGTCCTGGAGGCCACTCGGGGTCCCTGGACAAGGTGGAGGGGAGGCCAGGGCTAGGGCGGGCTGGCGGCGGGGCTGCGTGGGGGGCCCTCTGTGACAGAGCGCTGTCCTCTGCAGAAATGCCTGGGGCCTCACAAACGCTTCCCGGGATCTCGAGCTCCCAGCAGGTGACAGGGCTAGAGCCCGGCACCCCCTACGTCTTCTCCCTGACACCTGTCCGGGAGGGTGTACGGGGTCCTGAGGCCTCTGTCACGCACAGCCCAGGTATGGTGGGCACAGTGGGAGGGGCCTCAGAGGGTAGCCGGATGCGCTGATGGCTTCTGTAACCCGGCGCCCTCCCTGCAGCGTGTCCCCATGGTCTGATGGATGTGGTCTTCCTGCTGCACACCACTCAGGACAATGCTCATCGGTCCAGGGATGTGAAGAGGGCCCTGGGGCATCTGGTGTCTGCCCTTGGGCCTCTTGGGCCACAGGCGGTCCAGGTTTGGGCCCAGAAGCAACTAGACCCCTACCTATCCCAGCCATCGCCCGCCCTGAGCTCTGCACTAGCTAGTTTCCCCAGCCCACCATCGGCCCAGGCTTCCCCTTGCACCTCCCCAGGCTCCAGATCTCCTCTCTTGCTGCTTGGCTCCCTGTCCTGCCATCACTCCTGACCCCTAATAGACCAGGTTTAGTCTCCCCCCCAGGCTCGGTGTCCCCCGTCCCTGCTTTGTCATCCTCCCCAGGCTCTGTGTTCCCCCAACCAGGTTGGCCTCCTGACCTACAGTCACCGGCCCTCCCCCCTGTTCCCGCTGAATGGCTCCTATGACCTTGGCGTCATCCTGCAGAAGATCCGCAACATCCCCTACACAGACCCCAGTGGGAACAACCTGGGTAAGGACTACAGTAGACGTGGTCTCTTGGGGCTTCCCCACTGGGAGCTGGGTGCTGCGGGTTCTGACACGTCCTTTCTCCAGGCACAGCCGTGATCGCGGCTCGCAGGTACCTCTTGGCACCAGATGCTCCCGGACGCCGCCCGCAAGTGCCAGGGGTGATGGTTCTTCTAGTGGATGAGCCCTTGAGAGGTGACATCTTCAACCCTATCCGTGACGCCCAGGCTGCTGGTGAGGAGCAGGGCTCTTGGGGACAGGGCCTGGCACAGGGCGGCCCCAACAGGGTTGTCATGCAGGCTGCTGGACCCCTCCTTAGGGCTCAAAGTGATGGTCTTGGGCCTGGCGGGATCTGACTCAGAGCAGCTGCGTCGCTTGGTGCCGGGCGTGGACTCCGCTCAGACCTTCTTCGCTGTGGATGACGGTCCGAGCTTGAACAGGGCAGTTGGCAGCCTGGCAACAGCCCTGTGTCAGGCAGTGCTGGTCAGCCAGGTTGGGAAGGGGCCTCTGGGTGGGGCGGGGGTGGTCATCGCGGAGAGGAAGCCTGGGGGCTCTTGGGAGAGCCGCCTCCCTCAAGGAGACCCTGTGCCCACAGCCACAGCCACAGCCACAGCCTTGCACGGTGCACTGTCCAAAAGTAAGTGTCCAGAGGCGAGGGGATGGGGAGGGCCACGCCTGCCGTCAGCCGCTCTGACTCTGGTCTGACGTGCCTCTCCCCAGGGCCAGAAGGGGGACCCCGGAGAGAGGGTAAGCAGCCCTGGTGGAGAAGGGGCGGGGGTCGGGGCTGCAGGGGGTGGGCAGCACACATCTCACTGACCCCCCCTTCTAGGGCCTCAGAGGACAAGACGGGCCTCCCGGCCCCCCCGGCCTCCCGGTGAGCCCCCACCCGCCCCTGCCCTCTGTGCCCTCACCGGCACGCAGCCTCCTTACCTGCTCTCTCCTCCCAGGGCAGGACCGGCCCTCCCGGCCCCCAGGGTCCCCCGGGGAGCTCCACTGCAAAGGGCGACAGGGTGAGTGTGGAGACCGTTGAGGTTCCCCATGACACTCCTTGATGTTTCCTGAGGGTTTGTAGGAGAGAGGGGGACAGAGCAGAGCTGGAACCACAGGGCACCCCTCGAAGCCTCGCGGGATGGCAGGAAGCCCACCAGAGACTCTGGGGAGGGGCCTGCGGCAGAGAGGCCCGCGGGGTTTCGACGTCCCCTGGAGAGCCTGGCGGGAGTTCTCGGTCCCCGGGCAGGAAGGCCCTCTGCCTCGTCCCTGCCCGCGGGCCTGGGCTGAGGCTCCATCGGCTCGGAGCAGCCACTTCTTTGCCCCCTGCCCCACCCCCGCCAACACTCAGAGGTCTGTAGGGTGAGGAGTCCCGATGAAGAATAGCCTGGCTCCTCCAGAGAGCCAGGGCCACCGAGGGGGGACCCTTCCCGCTCTGACCTATTTGCTTTCTCAGGGCCTCCCTGGGGTAGATGGGGATCCGGGCAGCCCTGGCCTCCCGGGGGTCCCTGGACCGCCTGGCCCAAAGGTGAGTGAGCCTTGCCCTTGCAGGTCACCTGGTGGGACACTCTGCTTGGGTGGGAGGGGTGATCTGCCTGTCCTGACTCCGGCTTCCATTTACAGGGCTCCGCAGGGGGGCCTGGCCTCCGTGGAGAACGGGTAAGTTTGCTGTCCCTTCTCTGCTCCCCCAGCATCTTCCCAGAGTGGGGACCTGGGGTGCTGTGGGCCCATGGGGGCCCTCCCTGAGACTCACCTGAGACCAAGCATCACCCTTCACTCTTGTTTTGTCCCCAGGGAGAGCGAGGACCGCAAGGCCCAAAGGGGGAGCAGGTAGGTGAAAGGGGCAGTGGCGGGGGAGGGGGCCGCAGGCCAGACACCGCAGCACCCGAGGCATCGCAGGGAATGGCGGGGACACCTCAAGGGGCTTCTCCCACCTCAAGGCTCCCATCACCAGAATCCTGCCCGCTGCTCTCTGCCCCTGCAGGGAGAGCCTGGACCAGTCACTGGCAGGGATGGCCCAGGCCTTCCTGGGAGGAAAGGGGACCCTGGGCCTCCGGTAAGCCCTGGGGCATGTGGAGGCAAGGCGTGTGTGGTGGAAACCGTGCGAGACGGGGCAAGAGTGGGCGGCAGGGTGGTTCTTCATACTTTCTCTCCTCTATCAGGGCCTTCCGGGACCCCGTGGCCCCCTGGGGGACCCAGGACCCCGTGGTGCCCCAGGACTTCCTGGAACAGCTGTGAAGGTGACAGCACGACCCCCATACGGTCCCATGGCCTCCATGTGACCCAGTGACCTGGTGACCCCATTTAAACCCTACTGGTCATTCTGAGCCCATGTGAACCCTTGGCCCCTCCCCCATGACCCCTCAGTTCCTCCATGACCTTCCTCATCAAGTTGGACCCCCGGACCCTCATTCCTCCTGGTAACATGGGGAGAGAGGTGTGGTCCAGGGTCATGAAGTCCTGATCTGTCTTCTAGGGTGACAAAGGCGATCGTGGGGAGCGGGTAAGTGAGGGGCAAAGGTATGCAGTGGGTTGAGTCTGATTCCCCTCGACCAGCCCCTGACCTGCTCTTCTCTGCCAGGGCCCCCCCGGACCAGGTGACGGCGACACTGCTCCCGGGGAGCCCGGGCTGCCGGTGAGACCCTCAGGGCCACGCTCACAGGGTGGACAGGGGCTGAGGGCTCTGCCGGGGCAGCGGGTGGGGGCAGGGCCTCGCAGTGTGGAGTTCACGTTTTTACTCACTTCCTCCTAGGGCCTTCCTGGAAACCCCGGACCCCAAGGCCCGGTTGGCCCCCCTGGGGTGAAAGGAGAAAAGGTGGGATACCCCCGGCTTGGTGTCTAGTTCTGGGGCAGGGGCTCTGGGTGCTGGGGGACAGGTTCTTCCACCCACCCGTCTCTCCCCAGGGTGACTGTGAGGATGGATCCCCAGGCCTCCCAGGACAGCCCGGGGTCCCGGGCGAGCGGGTGAGTGTGGGGCCAGGGGCTCTGCGTGCGCCGGGCACGGCTCCAGCCCTGGCCCTCACCCGGCTACCTTCTGCTCCGTCCTGTGCCCAAACCGAAATCTCTGAACCTTTTCCAGGGCCTGCGGGGACCTGCTGGAGACGTTGGCCCCAAAGTACGTGCCATTTGAGGAGAGGTGTGGTATGAGGGGCGACACACAGGGACCCTATAGGGTTAGGGCAGATGGGAGGAGCGGGAGATACAGGTTCTTCCGGGTCAGAGGCTATAGATTCAGAGGCTGGATGGTTGGAATTTGAAACGCCTTGTCTGGACTTTTATAAGACCCCTTTGGTGTGTCTCTCTCCCCTCAGGGTGACCGAGGACTGCCAGGGGCTGTGGGTGAGACTGGAGAGAAGGTAGATGCAGCCTGGGGGGGCTCTCAGGGCCCTGGGGGTCGGGGTCTGCGGCCAGACTCAGCTCAGGCCCCTTCTGTCCCGTCAGGGCCAGCGCGGATCCCCCGGCCCAGCCGGACCTCAGGTGAGCCCACTAACTGCAAAGCCAGTGCCAGCTGACCTGGGCTCTGGGCCCCCTCCTGGTTCTGAGTTTTCTTCCTTGACCCCCTTGACCCCTCCTCACAAGCTCCTAAACTGTGCTAATCTGTGCAAGTTCTCACCCTCAACCTTAGGGAGCTGCTTTTAACTTTCTGAGCCTGCTGAGCCAACCTTGACTTCCACTGACATGGGGTTTGACCCCTCCTGCTGATTTTGACCTCTGAAGAACCTATATCCGGGTCTCACCTGACCCCTCTCCAGTCACACCCCCAGCCTCCAGCCCCTGTTTACCACAGCCGCCCCGGCCCCACCCCGCAGTCAGTATTTCCGCTCCTCACCCCCAGGGGCCGCCGGGAGTCGCTGGGCATCCTGGAGCAGAGGGTCCTGAGGTGAGTCTGCCACTGAGGTGGGGTGGGGGGGGGGGCTTTCACAAGCTCCGCCTCTTCTGGGCTCATGCCTTCTCCACGTGCAGGGGCCACCAGGACCCACTGGCCGCCGAGGAGAGAAGGTGGGTCATGGGCTGGGGGCCAGTGTCCCACCCCCGCCCCCCATAGCAGGGACTGTGGCAGGTGAGGCACTGAGACCTTGGGTTCCAAGGTGGGTCTCGTCCCATCTCCGCCTCTCTCCTCTCTCCGCAGGGGGAGCCTGGCCGCCCTGGGGACCCTGGCGTGGTGAGTGCAGGGCGGTGGGGCTCCGAGCACAGTGCGGCCCCTCGGGCGGCAGGGGCCCCCTGCCCTGTCCCAGTAGTGACGCTGTGACCTCCGGTTGGACGTAGAGCTCTGCAGCTTCCAGTTCTGTGTATTGTCCCGTCCTCAATCAAGGCTGCAGTACCGTGATGTCTAGGCCTGGACGAGCCATGTTTGTCTTGTTTGTTTACAGGGACCTGCTGGTGCGGGAGTCAAAGGAGAGAAGGCAAGTCTGGGGAGAGCAAGGGCAGGCTGTTACACGGCGGCTGAGGTCAAGGCCACGGGGCCTGCCCGCGGGCTGCTGGAGGTCACGAGGGTGGTGGCACAGTCACTGCGCGGTGGGGGTCATGGAACCTGGGGCCGGCGCTGACGGCCTCCGTCCCCCCAGGGAGACGCCGGGCCCGCGGGACCCAGAGGAGCTGCAGGGGCCAAAGGGGAGCCGGTGAGTGAAGGGGAAGTGTTGGGGGAGAGCAGGTGGGGGCTGCCCCTGCCCCGGCTTCTGATCCTTCCACCCACAGGGCGCACCTGGCTTGGCTCTTCCTGGAGACCCTGGCCCCAAGGGAGACCCCGGAAACCGGGTGAATAAATGTGGGGACAGGGAGTGGGACAGAAAGGGAGGAGGTGGTGCCTGAGAGCCCCAGCTAAGCCCTGTGCCCCCTCCCCATGCCCTGCAGGGTCCCATCGGCCTCACCGGCAGAGTTGGACCCCCGGTGAGTACCTGTGACCTTGGGTAACGTCAGGGTTCCTGGGGTCGCCTTTCCTTGGGGACTGGCTGCTACATGCAGCCCCACCGTTGCCTTCTCCACAGGGTGACTCAGGGCCTCCGGGAGAGAAGGGAGACCCTGGGCGGCCCGGCCCCCCGGGACCTGTCGGCCCCCGAGGACGAGACGTGAGAGGGCTGGGTTGGGGGAGTCTCCGGGAATGGGGAGTAGGGGGGTCCCGACATCACCGGGGGTCTTGGGACCTGGGCTGACCCTCATGTCTCGCAGGGTGAAGTTGGAGAGAAAGGTGCTGAGGGCGCCCCGGTGAGACTCCCTCCCACTGTTTCTGACCCTTTACCTTTGAACTGTGACCCCTGGGCTGGGAGCTCCACCGGGTCATCCCGTCCATCCCCCTGCGTCCTCTCCGGCCCCTGCCCAGTCCCTGAATTAGTCTGAGCCTCACTCACCTGGCCCATGTGACTCTCTCCATCGCCAGGGCGACCCGGGTCTGCCTGGAAAAGCTGGCGAGCGCGGCCTGCGGGTGAGGCTTGGCAGGAGAAGTGGGGGCGGGAGGGCCTGCAGGAGGCTGCCCGAGGGGGCAGGAACCTCTGCGGAGAGCAGGGGCAGTGGGGGGCCTGCAGGGGTGGGCGGGGGACCTTGCAGGGAGGCATGTCGCGATGCAAAACTCTGGCATAGTTTTGGGGGTAATGGGGAACCTGAGACAGTGTGGGGGTCATGGGGCACCCTGTGAAATGCCGGGAGAGCTTGGCTCAGACCAGCGGCTCTCTCCAGGGGCTACCTGGCGCTCGGGGGCCTGAGGGTGAGAAGGGAGACCAGGGAGATCCTGGAGAGGACGGGCGAAATGTGAGTGCTAACAACCTCTGACCCCTGACCCTGCCCTCAACTTCCACCCCAGCTATCCAATTTTTACCCCTTATCCTGCCACCCTAACCCAGAAATGCCACACCCTCACAACCCTCATTTCCTGTGACCCCTTCATCACAACCCCCAAAGGCCACCCAGATTCCCATGAGTCCTTAGGGTGCTCCCAAAGGTCCCCGAAATTGCTGCCTAAACTCAGCATCCCTGACTGTCCGACTTTCTGCAGGGCAGCCCTGGAGCGCCTGGACCCAAGGGCGACCGCGGGGAGCCGGTGAGTTGTCCCGGGATCAGATCGGGGTGGCGGGGGATGGTTTCCAGGGCTCCATCCCGTTAGCGCCCACCAGGGGGCCTGGAGGTCAAGGTGGGGAGACTGATGGTCGCCGCCAGGCCCGTCTGGGAGCTGGCACTGGGGTGCTGCAGGGAATCTGGGGGCCCAACCTCAGGCTGCCGCTGATGATGATTATTTCCTTTCCCAGGGTCCCCAAGGACCCCCTGGACGGCTGGTGAGTGCTGAGCTGGGTCCAGCCCTCTGCCGCCTCCCTCTCCTTCCCCCGCAGGCTCCGCCTACACTGTGCCCCCTCGTCCCCCGCCGCCCCCCCCCCCCCCCGTGGCTGCCTGATATCTTCGTTGACCCCCGCAGCCCTTCCCGGCCCCATCCGTCCTCACCAGCCCCCTGCCCCTTGTTGAACCTCTCTTCTCACTGTCACTCCCCCCACAGGTGGACGTGGCAGTTGGAGCCAGAGAAAAGGTAGCGGCGTCTTGGGCCGAGTGAAGCCCTGAGCCCAGGAAGGCACCTGGGGCCCCCACGGCAGACTCTGCCCCGGGCGTGCCTGTGGCTCCAGGGCTGTTCCTTCAGCAAGCTTGTCTCTGCCACAGGGAGAGCCTGGGGACCCTGGACAGGAGGGTCCTCGGGGACCCAAGGGTGACTCCGGCCCCCCTGGAGCCCCTGGGGAGAGGGTGAGTGTGGCTGGCCCTGCGGGGAGGTGTGGCCCGGGAGAGCCTGCTCTGACTCCGGCCCTCCTCGTCCTCAGGGCGTCGATGGACTTCGCGGGCCCCCAGGCCCCCAGGTGAGTGGCGCACTTTGCCCCTTGCGCCTGCATCCCTGCCTTGCCTTACTTCTCACTGCCCTTGTTCCCTCCAGGGGGACCCAGGCGTCCGAGGCCCAGGAGGAGAAAAGGTGAGAGGAGGAGGAAGGTTCTGACTGTCGGTCGTCTCATCCTTGGAAGCCTCTTACCACTCGGTTTTCCCCAGGGTGACCGGGGCCCCCCTGGCCTGGACGGCCGCAGTGGGCTGGATGGGAAACCAGGAGCCCCTGGCCCCCCTGGGCAGCACGTGAGTCGCTGTGGCCACTGCCTGGCCATGCCCCTTCCCTTGCCCCTTCCGGTGACCCTCGCCTCACCCAGGTCTTCTTGGCCTTGACGAGCCCTGGGGCCAGCGGGCTCTCAGTGTCTTCCCCAGAACCCTGCATGGGTCGCGGGGGTCGCGGCCTCGCAGCCTTGGGTTCATAGGAACCAGTGTCCCTGTCGGCAGGCAGTGTCTCTGGCCCCCTGACCCCTGTGGACCCCCTGACTCTGGGTCTCTCCTCAGGGTGCCACAGGCAAAGCTGGGGACCCGGGGAGAGACGTAAGTAAGGGGCGGTATCGGGGAGGGCGGCCTGGGGGTTGAGCACCAAGTGCAGCCACCGGTCAGTGGCAGCAGTAGCGGGGGCCATGAGGGGGTCCCTGGAGGGAGTCCCAGTCCCGGCAGGCAAGTTTCAGCAGAGTCTCGTGCTCTGACCTCCTCTGCCTTGGGGGACCTCCCCTTGGGATTTGCAGCAGGGGCCCCCCTAACCCTTGTGGTCTCTGCCTTAAGAGACCTTGGAAGCACCTCCCAATTCTGAGGGTCTCCACACTGGAGGAGCATCTTAGTGGGGTCCTCCCAGTCCATGGGACTATCTCAGGAGACCCTCAGTCCTAGCAAAGGCTTCTTCCAGGGTCTTCCGGGCCTCCGAGGAGAACAGGGACCTCATGGCCCCGCTGGCCCCCCTGGAGCACCGGTGAGACTTGGCTTCCGTGGTGCCCTTTTGCCCCCTTACGGCCCGCACTGCAGCCCTGACCTCTGACCAGTGACCTCTTCCCACAGGGAAAGGCAGGCGAGGACGGCAAGCCAGGCCTGAACGGGAAAAACGTGAGTGTGCAGGGCAGATGCGGCGAACGCGCTGGGAAACGCCAGCAAGGGGACACGGCCCCGATGTGCAGACACAGAGGGGGCACACGTGCAGGCACGGGCTGAGACGTGCCAACGCCTGCTGCCTGGTGCAGACCTGCAGGCACATCCCCAGACACTGTGCACGTGCGCGCACAGGCAGCCCTGCAGTGAGTTAGGTGGCCGTGCCGACCGGCGCTCAGACGGGCCTGTGTGGGCGCATGGGCCAGTGACCCGCTGCCACTGCACAGGCGCAGCGCCAGAGGCACAGCTCGAGGGGCACAGACCCTGCGGCGAGGCCACAGGCAGGGACCCCGGGGGACCTGTGGACACACAAACACCCTTACCTATACTCGGGTCGACGCTAAGGCACAGACCTGGGGCCACGTGTGGACCCGTGTTGAGACGTGGTGAGACTCTGACATGTGACATCCTGGGACATACTGACACAAGCATTTGTATCCACAGTCACTCCCATGTTGAGATACACATAAGACTTGTAGACAAGTCACACAGACAGTTCTCAAGGCACCAGGGGCACGCAGACACGTGCCCGTCCTGTGCGTACCTGCATGAGCGCCTGCCACTAGGCAGACACAGATCAAGAGACACCGACCTGGTGTCATCCACCAGAACGTGCAGGCCCACGCGCAGGTACATGAGCTGGTTGATGCGCAGACCCAGGACAGACAGACACTCGCTGTCCCCAGAAGTGCACAGATGCGGAGGCACATGTGGGAAGCCAGTGGCAGGAGGACGTGTGTAGTTGAGTGTGGAGGCGAGCAGACCCACGCGGGCACACCCTCCGACATGCAACAGCTCACCCAGGGGGTCACAGGCTGTGCCCCGAGACGCACAGGCTTGGAGCTACGGGCACAAATGGTCACCGTCACCAGAGAGCTGCCAGGACAGGGTCTTGCCGCCGGACGCCGGTGAGTGTCTGGGCTGATGTGAGTCCTCCGTCCACAGGGAGAACCCGGGGACCCCGGAGAAGACGGGAGAAAGGTAAAGCCCCTCGCTTGGAGTTTGCTCTGGCCCCAGATTGGGGCGAAGTCTGAAGCACCCTTGTCTTCCACAGGGAGAGAAGGGAGACTCGGGCCCCCCTGGGAGAGAAGTGAGTGCTGGAGTCTTCTGAGGCCTCTAATCCCCGACCCTGACCCTGACCCTGACCCTGACCCTGACCCTGTGACATGTCTTTTCTGGGGCGCCAGGCTTTTCTGGGGTCTCAGGGTCCTGATCCTGGCTGCGTCCTCCACAGGGTCACGAGGGCCCCAAGGGTGATCGTGGGGCTTCTGGTAGCCCTGGACTCCCAGGCCCCCCGGGCCTCCCAGGGCAGGTCGGCCCCCCTGGCCAGGTGAGTGTTCAGGGTCAGCCTAGGACGTGGGGACAACAGGGCCCATTGCGTTCCCACCAGACACCCTCCTGGGACATCATGGTCCTACGTGACCTGTTTGCATTCTGTCCTGTCCCAGGGTTTTCCTGGCGTCCCAGGAAGTCCGGGCCCCAAGGTGAGTGCGTATGCTGGGTAGGAGGCATGGGGAAGGGCTGACAGGGGGGCAGGTACACCCCCCACCTGGTCATTCTTGGTTCTCAGGGTGACCGCGGGGACAGTGGATCCAAAGGCGAACAGGTGAGCCCCCTCCCCCGTTTTCCCATGCCCAGGCGCCACAGCACCCACACACGCGCACACCCCGCACCACAAGCCGGGTGCCGCAGCTTGTCTCCTGCTGTCTCCAGGGCCTCCCGGGAGAGCGCGGCCTGAGGGGAGAGCCGGGGAGCGTGCCGGTGAGCAAAGCTGGGACCTGGTCCTTGGCTCTGACATGCCTGCCCCCAGGGGCCACCTCTCTATCCCCTCTCCCTCGCTGTGGGACCCCACACGTTCTGTCCTGTGCGCTTGGCCACCTGCCCTCCTGGGGTTCCTGTAGCCTGTGCTCAGGGGAACCTGGACAATGGGAACATGCCTAGGGGGGCTTCCAGTGGCCTTGAGCCTCCTCAACCAAGGGCAGAGCGTCCTCTGGTAAAGGGCCTGGGGGAGAGGGCGCGGGGACCCTTTCGGGAGGCAGTGTGGGCAGGGACAGGCCTTCTCCCCTGGGCAGCCTCTCACCCAGCTTGTGTTTCCAGAACGCGGAGCGGTTGTTGGAAAATATTGGGATCAAGGTAGGTTGCTGGGGGCTGGGTGTGGGCGCGGGTGGGGCCCAGGGCCGAGGGTGCCCACCGGCCGGACGGAGCACGGGGCCGCACTAACGTGCCCTGCCCCCCAACCCCTCGTTGTCGCTCAGGCGTCTGCCTTGCGGGAGATTGTGGAGAAGTGGGACGAGAGCTCTGGCAGCTTCCTGTCTATGCCTGAGCGCTGGCGTGGCCCCAAGGGGGACCCAGGCGAGCGGGGTCCCCCGGGCAAGGAGGTGTGTGCCTGCTGCCTAGTGGGGGCGCCCTGTGGAGGGTGTGGCGGTACAGCCACCAGTACCCACTCTTCTGCTCTTCCAGGGGCCTGCCGGCTTTTCCGGAGACCGCGGGCCGAAGGGAGATCGTGGAGACCCTGGTCCTCAGGGGCCGCCTGGCCTGGCCCTTGGGGAGAGGGGCCCCCCTGGGCTGCCTGGCCTGGCCGGGGAGCCTGGAAAGCCTGGTATTCCTGGGCTCCCAGGCTCGGCCGGGGGTGTGGGGGAGGCAGGAAGACCAGGAGAAAGGGTGAGCCTGGGGGCTGGCCAGGGGGTGGGGGCGGGGGGCCAGGGGGAGCTGGACTGCCCACACACGTAGCCCCCGCTTTCTGTGTGCCCCTCAGGGAGAACGGGGAGAGAAGGGAGAGCGCGGAGAACAGGTGAGCTGCGATGGGGCCTCGGGGCGGGGCGGGCTGGGGGCTGCACTGGGTGGCCACCCATTTGTTTCTTTACTGCAGGGCAGAGATGGACCCCCCGGCCCCCCCGGCCCCCCCGGCACCACGGTGAGCACTCCAGCCCTGCCCTAGGCCTGCGGCTGCTGTCACTAGGAAGCCACTGTTAGCGTAGGCCCCAGCAACTCCTTGTGGTGTCTCTGACCCCATGACCCTCTGGGATCCTGCAAGCTGGGATGACCCCTCCATACCTCTGTGACAGACTCATCTCTCCCCTGTGACCTTGTGCTTATAGGTGGCCGTGGACAAGCCAGGTTCTGGACTAGCTGAAGAACAAGGACCCCCGGGACCCAAGGGCGCTAAGGTCAGTGTGTGGGATCAGCCTGGGGCCGCCTCCTGCCATGACACCAGGGCCTGGCTTGACATGTCATCCCCACAGGGGGAGCCAGGCGGTGATGGAGAACGAGGCCCCAAAGGAGACAGGGTGAGACCTCCCACCCTGCCACGTTGTCCTTCCTCTGTGGGGGCCCACGGGGCTGGGGGGTATGTGGCCCTGGGGCGGTGACCGGGGGCTCAGGCATGACACTCCTCTTGCAGGGCCTGCCAGGCGTCAAGGGGGACCAGGGAGAGCCTGGCCAGAGGGGTCAGAACGGCAGCCCGGTGAGTGCCCGCCCCGCAGGCACACGGGCCCGCACAGGGCTCCTGCGTGCGCTGTCCGGACTGCGGCCTGCAGTGCCCGGGGCCACCTGGGATGGGGGACGAGGGCAGTGTGGCCTGAAACCTCTTCTCTCCAGGGTCTACCAGGAGAGCGCGGCGTGGCTGGGCCTGAAGGGAAGCCGGTGAGTGGTGGCAGGACCGCCTTGGCCCGGGTTCTGGGGAGTGGCTGCCCCCTGCCACCGGCTGCCATGGGCAGGTGTCCCAGTGCTCGACAGGATGTGACTGTGTGTCCGCCTGTGCGTGCGGATGCATGGTGCCTGCGAGTGCGCACGCGCGTGTGCACAGGCCCGCGTGTGTTATCTGTGAGGAGCAGCCCATGGGGATGGGGTGATTCGGGCCTGGCGGGGCGCAGCACGGGGGTGGGCCTCCCAGGCAAAGGCCTCCGGAGGGCGGGGACAGACCCGGGTGAGGCCCAGACCGAGGCCCAGCAGCCCTCTTCTCTACTCAGGGTCTGCAAGGTCAGAGGGGAGCCCCTGGCCCGGCGGTGAGTACCCCAGAATCCTCCAATGTGTGCCCGACCGCCGCAACGGGCAGTTACTGCCTCAGTTTCCCTGGTGGAGTGGTACTGGCTCCCCATCGGACTCCTGCTCTCTCCAACAGGGTAGCCACGGGGACCCTGGGCCACCTGGTGCCCCGGTGAGTGACAGAGGGAACACTGCCTGGTGGGGGTGGGACCGGTATCAGCCCCCACTGATGAACCAGGCCTTGTGTTAACCCCTGAGCTCGCGTGGATGACCCCGTCCCCTGCCCTTGACACTTTTCTCTAGGGTCTTGCTGGCCCTGCGGGACCCCAGGGACCATCTGGTCTGAAGGTGAGTAGAGGTGTGTGGGTGTGTGGCTGGAAGGAGGAGGCTCCTTCAGGCCATGTCTGCACCAAGGTGACATCTGTGAACTTCCTGGGAGGTCACTGCCGTGAGGCTAACGCCAGGGTGCCCCAGCCCTGGGAGCTCTGCTTGTGGACCGGGGCGGAGGAGCCCCCGTCCTGCGGGCTCATGCGTTCTCTGGGCTTTTGGCAGGGAGAGCCTGGAGAGACAGGACCGCCGGGACGGGTGAGTGGCCCAGGCCATGGGTCAGAGTCACAGGGACGGGGTGGGGTTGGAACTTCGCTGACCGTCTTCTCCCCCAGGGCCTGCCCGGACCAACTGGACCTGTGGGACTTCCTGGACCTCCCGGTTCTTCAGGCCTTGTGGTGAGTGAGTCCCCTGTGGCCCTAGCAGGGATACCATGTCCCTGTCCCATGTTCTCCTGTGTCTCCCTCACATGTGACTTCTCTCCCTCAGGGTCCTCAGGGGTCGCCAGGTTTGCCTGGACAAGTGGTGAGTCCTGAGGGTCCCGGCTGGGCTCCAGGGGTCAGGAGGCAGCAGGCAGGCCCCTGACAGAGTTCCTCCCTCTCAGGGGGAGACAGGAAAGCCCGGAGCCCCAGGTCGTGATGGTGCCAACGGCAAAGACGGAGACCGAGGAGCCCCTGGCGTGCCTGTGCGTGTTCTGAGGGGAGCCTGCCGCAGGCCGGTGATGGGGCTCCTGGGGGGCAGGAGGAGCGGGCAGGAGGAGGAGGAGAAGCAGGAGGAGGAGTGGGAGGAACAGGAGGAGGAGATGGAGGAGGAGCAGGAGGAGCAGGAGCAGGAGCAGGAGGAGCAGGGGGAAGAGGAGCAGGAGGAAGAGGGGTGGGGCCTGGGCAGCCTCAGAGGATGGTGGAGGCAGGTCCTCACGCTGCTCTGGCACAGGGGTCGCCAGGTCTTCCTGGCCCCGTCGGACCTAAAGGAGAGCCTGGACCCGTGGGAACCCCTGGACAGGTGATTTCCGACCCCACCCCCAGCCTGCTTTGCACCACCCATCCAGGACGGCAGGGTGGGGGGAGACGGCCGAGGCGGGGTAACTCACTAGGTGTTCCCCACAGGCTGTGGTCGGGCCCCCTGGAGCGAAGGGAGAGAAGGTAAGTGTGGAGGGTCCTGGGAAGAGGGGCCCGGGGGGCGGTCCAGGAACCCCACTGAGCCCCTCTTCCTCACAGGGAGCCCCTGGAGACCTTGCTAAAGACCTGGTGGGAGAGCCGGTGAGTGTGGAATCTGCACTGGCATGGTTCGCCCAAACTCATGATCCTCAGCTTCCATAACATGCCCCACGTTTGACCCCGTTGCCTCCTGACCCATCTCTGTAGGGAGCCAAAGGTGACCGAGGACTGCCAGGGCCTCGGGGTGAGAAGGTGAGGCGGGCCTGGTCCCAGGCCCGAGCACTGGGCAGGGAGGGGTAAGGCTGGGTGGCCGGACCCCCTTACCACCCTTTCCGTGCAGGGTGAAGCCGGCCGTCCAGGGGAGCCCGGAGACCCTGGGGAAGATGTGAGTCTTGGGTCTGGGCAAGTCAGAGCCTGGGATGAGGAATGCAATTGTAGACATACGGGGCCATTCCCGGGCCTGCGCGCCTGCCTGACCCGCACCGGGCCGCACGGCCCAGCGTTCCGGATCCTGCCTCTGGAGCACACACTCCTGGGGCTCGGGCCGCGTCTCTGCTTGTGTGCCCATCCTCAGCCTTCGGCTCCTCGCCTGGTCTCATCTCCCAGCTCTCAGGACACAGTGGAGCTCTTGTGGGCCTCCCCTTGGTCTGGCTTACGCTTCCCCTCCTCCTGGCCCCGTCTGTGCTCCGAGTACCTGAGTGTATGTCTGTGGGTGGGACGTGTCTGAGCTCCTGCTGCTGTGTGAGCCCCCGCAAACCTGTGCTCACGTGCAAGCTCCATGTGGTCTGTGGTCATGCCTGAGCGCCCTCCCTGGGTGCCTTTGTGAGTTTGTGATCACCTCTGAGCTCCCGTTAGCCAATCCTTGGTCATACGTCTGAGTTCCATGTGTTAACAATCATATCTGCATGCAGCTGAGACTCTTTTGGGGCCATGTCTAAGCTCTGGAAGCACGTTCCTACCCTCTTAAGTGCTGTTTACTTTGCTTTTTGCCTTTTTTAGGGTTATAAAGGGGCTCCAGGACTCAAGGGTCAGAAGGTATGTGTGCCCCAAAGTGTCCCTGCTGGGGGTCATGGTCCTGAGACTCCCTGAGCCTAATCTGATCCCTTTTACCTCAAAGGGTGACCCAGGAGTTGGGGTCCAGGGCCCCCCTGGGCCAAACGGTCCTCCAGGTCCAAAGGTAAGTCACTGCGCCATCCCCCGTGGCAGGGGCAGGGGGCAGGTGGGAGGACGAGGGCCTTCTGGGGCCCGTCCTGGGACAGGGTCCTGCTGGGACCACTCCTCCCTTTGCTGTCTGTGTTCCAGGGAGACTCGGGCCCCTCTGGCCCCGCCGGTGCTCCTGGTGTTGTCGGCTTCCCTGGTCCTCCGGGCCCGCGAGGAGAGATGGGTCAGCCAGGCCCCAGCGGAGAGCGGGTAAGGGCGCTGGGAGTGGTATGAGCAGATTGGCGACGTCAGGGCCTCTGAACCCCACGGCGGGGAAGGCGAAGGGGGCCCAGGCCCTGCCTCAGGGCTCCACGTCTTGGGAGGCAGAAGAGGACGAAGGTTCCCAAGTCACCTCTGCCTCTCTTGCCTCGTTTTCTGTAGGGTCTGGCAGGCCCCCCAGGTAGAGAGGGAGCTCCAGGTCCCTTGGGGCCACCTGGACCACCAGGGTCAGCGGTGAGTAGAAGTGCCCCAACTCCCCACGTGTCTGACTCCTGTGCTGAAGCCTGTCCACGTGAGAACTTAGGCAGGGGTGGTGCCACACTGTTCAGCCATGTGTGTGTGTGTGACTTCGGGGGGCACAGGACCCTCACCTCACTTCACTCTGCCCACAGGGAGTGCCTGGGGCTGCTGGACTCAAAGGAGACAAGGTAGATGGGACAATCCTGCTGGCCCTCCCCTGCACCCTGTCACTTCCTTCTATCCCCACTGACACTGTCACCCTCTCCAGCCTCCCCTGACCCCCATCATCCCCATCAACCTCCATTGACCCCCGTCATTGCCGCCGACCTCCACTGACCGTTCACGACACTGTCGCCCACTGATTCCCCTCACTTATCCCTGGTGTCCTGTTGATCTCCAGGGAGACCCTGGAGTAGGCCTGCCCGGGGCCCGCGGAGAGCGTGGGGAGCCAGGTGTCCGGGTACGTCCGTCCTGCCCTGCAGCCACGGCCGGCTGCAGGGAGCCACACTGGGGTTCCCTTTATTACTGATCTCCCCGTTAAATCCAGCTTCTGATTCAGTGACTTCAATGTCGCCACCCAGGGTGAAGATGGCCACCCTGGCCAGGAGGGACCCCGAGGACTTGTGGTGGGTCCCCTTGGGGAAAGCGCCAGCGGTGTGACTTTACCCTCCGCCTGTGCCCTCGGGACACCCTGTGTCGCCCCCACAGCCCCCTGGTCCTCCCCGCCTGCTCTCTGGTCCTCCGTCTCCTCTGTCCCCCTGGGCTGTGCAGGCCTCCCCAGCCCCCTGAGCTGTCTCCCCCTAGGCCCCCCAAAGTCCCTTAGCTCATAGTCTTCTTCTCTTACACAGGGCCCCCCCGGCAGCCGGGGGGAGCGCGGGGAGAAGGTAAGAACATGGGGAAAAGGCCCAGGGTGAGTGGGCGACGGTCTTGTCATTCAGGGCTTGGGGACTCGTCCGTTTGGGTGAGACTCACACTCTTCCACCCACTAGGGCGACCCTGGAACGGCAGGGCTAAAGGGTGACAAGGTGAGTGGAGACATGGGGGAGGGCAGGGGCAAGGGACTAAGGGTGTTCCTGACTCCTCTGACGACCCCCCATCCGCTCAGGGTGACTCAGCCGTAATTGTGGGGCCTCCGGGGCCACGGGGCGCCAAGGGGGACATGGTGAGTGGGTCTGCTCACGCGCAGACTGGGCCTCCCTCGGGTGCGGGTGGGATTCCTCTGGGGCAGGGCCAGGAGACCTGAGAGCTCAAACCCTCAGAGAGTGAGGGACCTCCAGCCGCTGACCCTGACTCCTGACCCCTGATCTAGGGCGAGCGAGGGCTGCGAGGCGCAGATGGCGAGCGAGGACCTCGGGGAGACATTGGGAACCCTGGAGAGAAGGTACGGGGAAGTGGGGGTACTCTATATGGGTCAGGGGGCTTCCTGTGGGCTGTGAGGATAGGAGGGGAAGGTGTGGGGCACAGTGGGAGCGGGCTTTCTAGGAGTCGGAGGGGAGGGCTCCGTAGGCCAAGTGAGCCGATGGAACAGCTCAGCAGATGGCGCTGCAGAGGGCTCAAAGGCCTCGGCTAAGGTCACAAGGGGAGCTCTGGGGACAGGAAGGGTCTCCGTGGGGATTAGGGGCACTCCAGGTAGGTTTAAGGGCTCAGGGGTAATGGGGGGGCCAGAATCTGGGTGACCTGGAGAGAGAAATGGGCCACTCGAGGTCACAGTCCGCCCCCCCCGCTCCTGCTGCATCCTGCCCCGGCCGACGCCAGAAGGGCTGGGGCCCGCCGGCCGCAGGGGCCATGCGTGGCAGTGGCCCTGGAGAGCTCTGGCCCAGCGGGCGGGCTCCAAACCCGCAGCCTGGCCTGGTCCCGACGCTGTCCCTCTCCTGGTCACTCCCCCAGGGCGGCAAGGGAGAGCCTGGTGACAAAGGCTCCGCTGGAGTGCTGGGAGCCCGCGGACCCGCAGGACCTAAGGCAAGCACTGCCCCAGGCACAGAGCCAGAGCCACGTGTCACACGCGTGTCCTCTGTCGGCCATGTGTGTGTTCACCCAGGATCTGTGTGCGGCCTGGGCCTGACCCAGAGCCACCAAGCGGCTGCATGTGCAGCAGATAGGCTAGCAGGGGTGTCCGTCCTACTGGAACGGCCACACTAAAGAGCCACCTCCCGCCCCGCTCTGTGTCTCCCACAGGGGGAGCCTGGCGATGCAGGGATTCCTGGAGACCCGGTGAGAGGCCCCGATCCCACAGGGCCCCGTCCCCACTGCGGTGACCCAGTATTCTCGTGGTGTTGTCATGTTGCCCGGTGGCCCCCACCTTCACAGCAGCCCCTATGATGGCTCCTCCCCCGTGGTGACCCCCTACCCGTGGTGACCCTTGTCCCCCTGGAAAACCCTGCCCCTTCCATCACATCCAGGCTGAGTCCCTTTGACCCTGCACCGACCTCCCTGACTTCATGTTGGCCTCTCTCCCCTAGGGAGCCCCGGGAAAGGACGGAGCCCCTGGTATCCGAGGAGACAAAGGCGATATGGGCTTTATGGGACCTCGGGGCCTCAAGGTGGGAAGGGGACTGGGATTTTTTTCCTGGTCAGGAGGCCTGATGTGGGAGGGCGAGGTATCTGGGGTCAGAGGTCAGGTATCCGGCGTCAGATGTTGGGGTATCCAGAGTTGAATGAGAGGATGTTAGGTCCGAGGCTGGAAGGGGTGAGGCTGGAGTGTCTGGACAAGTTTGGAGAGGAGGTTAGGGCCGCAGGGTTGCGGGCGGAGTACCCCGGAGTCACTTTCCACCTGCTTGTTTCCTCAGGGCGAACGGGGGATTAAGGGAGCCTGTGGCCTGGACGGAGAGAAGGGAGATAAGGTACAGAGGTGAGGGGGACGCGGGCGGCTGCGGCCAAGGCCTCAGGCTGACCCCTCCTCCTGGTGCCTGCAGGGAGAAGCTGGCCCCCCAGGCCGCCCTGGGCTGGCAGGACGCAAGGGAGATACGGTGAGTGCGTGCACACCCAGACCTGGGGGAGGACGGGTGGACCTGGCCCGAGCACACGCCTTCTCTTCCCCAGGGGGAGCCGGGCGTGCCAGGCCAGGCGGGGGCCCCTGGCAAGGAGGGCCTGATCGGTCCCAAGGTACGGGGTCTCCCAGTAGCGGACGGCAGGGGAGTTAAGATGGGCAAGGGAGGTCATGATAGGGTCCCAAGAATTTCGGGTGAAGGAAGCTGTGGGGGTTGGGACACGGGGGTAGGGGAGCGGAGCTGGTCTCGAGGTTTCAGGGTCACAGTGGGCCGCAGGGTGGAGGGGTGGGAGGTGGGCAGAGTGATGTGGACTAGGGCTAAGGGTTTACGGCGGGTGGGGCAGGAGGGTAGCGGGTCAGTGTAGGAAAAAGGCGGAGGTGGGGGGTGCTGTCGTGGGGGTGAGGTCTGGGGGGTCACAGTGGATGGAGCGTCCCGGGCTGGCAGGGCCATGGGTGCTTGGCTTATGGAAGGTTGTGGCCCCTGGGCCAGGGCCCTCGTGGTGGCTGAGCTGAGGGAGGCCAGCGCAGAGGGTCTCCCATAGCTCTTTCTGTTCCCAGGGGGACCGAGGCTTTGATGGACAGTCGGGACTCAAGGGTGACCAGGGCGAGAAAGGAGAGCGGGTAAGTTGAGGCCAAGGTCATGGCGAGCTGAGGGGATTGTGCCCCTGGAAGTGGCTCCATCTTTGGGGCTCTGATCGCTGCCCCTGACTTGTTTCTCCCCAGGGGCCCCCAGGAATTGGGGGCCTCCCAGGTCCCAGGGGCAATGATGGTGCTAGCGGTCCCCCTGGGCCCCCTGGCAGTGTTGGTCCCAAAGGATCTGAAGGACTTCAGGGCCAGAAGGTGAGGGGCCCTGACTCTGACCCTTGACCCCTGACCTCCCTCACTCTTCCAGCCTCACGGACCTCTGATCCTGTCACCCATTTCCCAATATCCCTGCCCAATGTCCGAACCTATAACCCCTAACCTGCCCTACGTCTGACCCCCCAACCGCTGACCCCGGTCCTTGCGCCCGACAGGGTGAGCGAGGTCCCCCTGGAGAGAGCGTGGTGGGTGCCCCTGGCACCCCTGGGGCCCCTGGAGAGAGAGGGGAACAGGTGAGTGAGGATTCCTGAGCTTGGGGTCAGAGATCGGGGTGACCCCTGGTGTTCCTGAGGTCAGAGGTCACAGCCTGGTCCCACCGTTGTCCATAGGGGCGGCCAGGACCTCCCGGTCCCCGTGGCGAGAAGGGAGAAGCTGCGCTGACAGTGAGTGTGGCCAGGGTGGGGGCGAGCTGGGGCCCTGCCTCCTGCCCCCAGCGCCCTGGCCCCCTGACTTGATGCTGTCCCTCTATCACCCCTGCCCCATGTGCCATTTGTCCATCCCGGCATCTGTGGGTTCTTCGTGATCCTTGCGGTCTGGCGCTCCCAGGAGGATGACATCCGGGGCTTTGTGCGTCAGGAGATGAGTCAGCACTGCGGTGAGCGAGGCCCCATCCCACCCCGGCACCCCTGGGCAGGGCCAGGCAGGGTCCCCACGACTTACGGGGGGCAAGGAGCCAAGGAGATGGGCGGACATGGATGGGTGCAGAGGAGGACGCACGTGCTCCAGGACAGGGCTTGCCCGGGGGAGACGCAGGCAGAAGCGGGCAGGCGGGCAGTGATTCTGGACGTCCTGCGTGGCTGTGGGGGGGCGTGGGGGGGGCAGAGCTGGTCCCTCGGGGCCTGGCATCGGGCATCAAACAGTAACATCCTGTCCCCTCTCGCCTCTCTGCAACTGCTTTCACTTTGTCTCACGTGCTTGTTTCTGTCACTCTCTCTCTCTTGCCCTTTGCTGACCTGTCCCAACGTCTCACTTTTCCTTTGTTTCTCTCTGCCCTTTTTCCTCTTTCTCTCTCCTTTTCTGTCTCTGCTTCCCTTCTTCTCTCTCCTTCTGTCTCCCTGTCCCCGCCCCCCACCATCTCTCTCCCCGCCCCCGCGTGTCTCTCTCCCCCTGCCTCTCTACCCCTTTCTTTCTCTGTCATTGTCCCTGCGCCCCTGCCCCGCTCCAGCCTGCCAGGGCCAGTTTATCGCATCTGGATCACGTGAGTAGTTTTCTGGTATTTTCTGCCCCTGGAACTTCCCTCACCCCAAGCCCTGCTGTGCCCACCACCTGGTCCTCCGCAGGGGCTGGGCTGGGGTGGCCGCCATGACCACCCCAGGGCCCTGTGCCCCTGCTCCTTGCTCCAGAACCGCTCCCCAGTTACGCTGCAGACACGGCCAGCCGCCAGCGCCGCCCTGTGCCTGTGCTCCGGGTCTCTCACGCGGAGGAGGAAGGTGAGGACAGCTGGACCCAAGGGGCGTGTGTGGGTGGAGCACAGGTGCCCGCAGGGCGCTCCTGCCTGCAGAGCATGTGCGTGGACAGGTGGGGGGACCGGCGCTGGGGTTGGGCACCGCGAACCTGGCCCAGCAGCGGCCCCCTCACAGCACACCTCCCCGCTCTGTGGCAGACCAAGTGCCCCCCGAGGACGACGAGTATGAGTACTCTGACTACTCTGTGGAGGATGCCCAGGACGCTGAGGCTCCTTGGGATGGCGACGGTGAGGATGGTGGCGGGGCTCAGAGGGGCTCAGGGAGGGGAAGGCAAAGCGGGTCCTGCGGACCCGTGGTCGGCCCTAGTCCCTCTATGACTGCCGTCCTCCCTGCCGCCCTCCTGCCCTCCATGGATCCCAGACCCCTGCTCGCTTCCGCTGGACGAGGGCTCCTGTACTGCCTACACCCTGCGCTGGTACCATCGGGCTGCAGCAGGAGGGACAGAGGCCTGTCACCCCTTTGTCTACGGCGGATGCGGAGGCAATGCCAACCGTTTTGGGACCCGTGAGGCCTGCGAGCGCCGCTGCCTGCCCCAGGGGACCCAGGGCCAGGGCAGAGGTATGGGCCTGCCCTCCACCCCAGCAGGGGCCCAGCCCGGGCACTGAGCCTCCCCAGATCAAGTCCCGGGTCAGAACCCCCTCAGGCTGGGGGACCTGGGACAGACCCCAAGGCCAAAGAGCTAAATAGAGAGCCCAGCTGTGGAGCCCCCAGTACGGTCCCCTCCACTCTCTCCTTGAAAGAGCCGACAAGGACCCCCTCTCAGGTCAGAGCCCCCACTCCCGTTACCCCCAGGTCCCCCCGCCCCCCCCACACTGATACCCCACCCAGTGCTGCCCGGGCTGCGCGTCAGGTGAGGTCGGGCGGCTGGCACAGCTCCCACCCTGCCCCGCCAGGCGCTCTCGGGAGCTGAGGCCCAGGGCACGGGCTGAAGTTCCCTGACCCCTGGAGGAGATGGCGTCTCGGCCGGATTCCCGTTCCTTTCCTTGGTGCTAGAGGCTTGTGTGCACGTGAGCGTGCACGAGTCTGTCCGTCATTTCAGTGACTTGTTCCCCTGGGTCTCGCCTTCCCCCCTGTGGACAAACCCCCATTGTGGCTCCTGCGTCCCTGGCAGATGACTCAGCATGGGGGTGGCTGTGGGCAGTGAGCGGATGTGACTACGCCTGACCCGCCCCTTGACCCGAGCCTGCAATGACATGGTGCTGATTCCGGGGGGCATTAAAGCTGCTGTTTTGAAAGACCCTTGTTGTGACTTCTTGGAGGGATGGGGGTGGCAGGAGGCAGGTTTCCCTGGGAGGCCAGTGCTATCCCGCAGGGGCGCAGAGTCCCACTGTTCTGTGACCCTCAGTTCCCCACTTGTCCCCAGAAGGGAGTAGGTAGGGTGAGGGCTGAGGATATGTCCTCACTGCCCCCCAGGGGGGATGAGTCACAGGTGGGGGGCTGCCTCACGCCAGGAGACATGCCCCAGCTCCCACCCCAGGGGGCCGAGGGTGATAAAAGGGGCCCTAACGGGGGCCGAGGGTGAGGTCACAGCACAGCACGGCTGGCAGCCACCGTGGCCCTGACTTACCCCAGAGGAGGCTGCTGCTCCTGGTAGGACCGGGGTCCCGGTGGGATGGGCAGGGCCTCGGGCAGGGTGGATCTGGGATGCGGGCGCGTCGAGGTCTCTGGACCTGAGGGGGCTCTGGGGCCCGTGGCTGCTTATCCTGCTCAAGGACCCCCGCCCCTGCCCCTTTGTCCGGGACTTGCTGCCAGAGCTCTTCTTAGACCTCAGGCCCCCCTTGGCCTCTGTTCCTCTGCCCGCGTCCTTAGCCCCACCACAGCGAGCGTCTCGGCCTGGGTTCCTCTTCCCTCTCCCCAGGCTCCCTCTCTTCCCCTCGGCCTCCCTCCCATCCATCTTCCCCTTTCTTACCTTCTCTACCTCTAGATAAATATAGACATAAACATAAATACGAATATATTCTCTCTATATATATATTTAATACTCTCCATCTCTGGATTTGTCTCTTTCCCTCTCTGCCTCTCTCATCCCCTCCCTCTCTCACCCTCTGTCCCTCTTGCCCCTTCTCTGCCTCACCCTGGCTCCCTCCTTGTCCCTTCACCTCTCTCTCTGTCTCTCTGTCCCCAGCCTGTCCTCTCTAACTTCACCTCTCAGTCTCTTTCTCGCAGGCGGCCTCCCTCTCCATCGCTCTGCCTCCCCCTTCCGTCCCTGGGCCGCAGCTGTCCCCAGCCCCTCCCTGAGCCTGTTTTCTCCTCACAGCCTGACCACGCGATGACTGAGTGGGCCCTCCTGGTGCTGACAGTCCTGACGCTGGGCAGGGTCCCGCTCGTCCCGGCGACCCCGATCCCAGCCTTCCAGGTCCTCCCTCAGACCTCTCCTCCGGCCACTTCCCACTCTGTGACCTCAACAAGCCCCTCAGCTTGGAGGGGCCCCAGCCCCGGCCCCCGGCCCGGCCCACGCATCACCCTCTCGCTGGATGTCCCCCTTGGCCTCCAGCAGATCCTCCTGGAGCAGGCCCGGGCCAGAGCTTCGCGGGAGCAGGCAGCCGCCAACGCGCGCATCCTGGCCCACGTTGGCCGCCGCTGAGCCTGAGGGAAGGGGCCGCCTGGATGGGGAGACCTGGAGGGCAGTGGCAGAGTTGGACAGCACTACTTCTGGGCACGGTGCATCTGGACACTGCCACAGGGGGTCACTGCCGTGCCACACCTGAGTGCCTCACAGCGTCTGGACAGCCATGTCGGGTGACTGCCAAGGGGAGCCTTGCCATGCCTGGGAGCCCCACAGACTTACGATGTGTCTGCACAGCGTGGATGCTACCGTGGAAGGTCACTGCCATGCGAAGGCTTGCCACGTGCGGGGGCCCCACGGTCACAGAGCCTCTGGATGCCACCCCATGTGGCCGCTTGCACACCACTGTCCAGAACCTCCGCGCAGGAGCTCACCGCTGCGTCTCAGACCAGTCCACCTGAGACCGGCCCCACAGCTCAGCCCTGCCCCCACAGGTCGCCACACGGAAGTGCCGGCTGATGGTCACGTGCATGTTCTATGCTCCCCAAGGCGCGCCCACCCCAGATGGAAGGCGCTGCAGGGGGCATCTCCAGGCACAGGTGGCCGTGATGGGAAGTCTGTGGCTTTGGCAGCCTTGCCTCTGGGGGCGGGTATGTGTGTGTGGGGAGGGCTGTGGCCCTGTATCTGACAGCTGCGAGCGTATGTGAGCAGCTGAGGGCACACGACGGGACATGATGGGGCTTGGAGGGACAGGTGCTTGCTTCACAAACCTGGGTGAAGCGTGTACAACACACAGCCAGGCACGGGCCCACCTGCAGCCCTGCGTGCCCAGCCTCGGCCCTTGGACACACGTGACTCGGGGAGAGGAGGCCCAGGCTGCGGGGCTCTGGCCCGATGCTGCCCCTCCCCGATCGAACTGTCCTGGGCAAGTGCGCTCACCTTCTCCGAGCCTGTTCCCTCATCTGTAAAACCAAGTGATGCCACCAAGCTTCTCACGAGTGCTGAGTGACAAGTGCGCGTGACGGCTCTGGCATGCAGGTGGAGCTCAATAAATGCAGTGACTGGAGACTGGAAAGCCCGAGTCACACAGCGGCATGCGCCCCGGCAGTGACACACAGAGGCTGAGTCGCAGCTGGCTATGCTGCCCTCTGCCCACTCCCCGCTCTCCACACCTGGTCCCTTGCCGTGGAAGCGTAGATTTTGCCTCATCTCACACTCTGGGCTCCATCGTGGGCCTGAGAGGGACTGACCTTCCGGACAGTGTGGACAGGCTCGCCTGAGGGTGGGGCAGGCTCTCTGGGCCGTGTAGGCAAGGCCAGCTGGAGGTGAGGGCAGAACAGGGCAGAATGGGCGGCTCTGCCTGGGAAGAGGCAGTCCTGGCGGGAGGGTGGCTGCCTGGAGTGGGGGCACCGAGGTGGATCTCAGTTGAAAGCAGCCGTGGGGGGCGGGCCCTGGGCGGGGCTGGAGAGGCGGGGCCGCGGGTCATGCTCCTGTCTCCAGAGCCAGAGGGCGGGGTTGCAGGACTCCACCCGCTGCAGGGGGTGGTAGCCCAGGCCAGTTGGGTTGCAGGATGGACAGAGGCACAGAAGAAAGCGGCCTCCTGACGGACCCCGGGTCAAGGAGCGGCAGGCAGGGTAGGCACAGGGTGGTGTGGGATGGGGGGAGCTGGGAAAAGGCCCGGGAGCAGTGGGGGTGGTGCTGGATGGGGTGCGGGGTTGGTAGATGGGTCTCTGTAGGTATAGGGGCGCTCTGAGGGGTGTCAGCCTGTCAGTGGTCTGGAAGAGGGGGAACACTGTAGCCTAGCAGGGGAGAGGGAGCTGGGACAAGGGGGAACTATAAATAGATTCTTCCTCCAGCCCAAGGGGAGGGCCAGCCAGCTGGAGTGCTCAGGCCGTCTCTCTGGGCCCTTTGCTGGCCTCCAGTTCCCCCCTCAGGGGTCACACCAGTTTGGGAAGGTCCAGAGGCTCATCTGGGAAGTTTTTCACACAATTTAGCTTTAGCGCTTTAATCAGTATTTCTAGGGCACCTACTGTGGGCCTTGTGCCCATCCTGAGCTGCACTAAGCACCTATTATGTGCCCTGTGACCTGGTCGCGACCCTCTCTGAGCCCTTTCTGTGTTCCCTGGCTGGTCCTGGGTCACTTTGAGCACTACTGTGTGCCCTGTGCCAGGCTGGAATCAGCAAGTGCAAATAAGGGTTCCTGAGCTACTTGGTCACATGGCTCCATGCCTCCAAGTTGGAACCTCACATCTCCTGTGGGCTCTGGGCCTGGGAGACACAGGGATGATCCTTAGCTTGAGGAGGCCAGAGGACACTGAACTCCTGGGAACTCCCTGAACCACCCAGTGGCAGCAGAGGGGAAAGGAGGCCGGAGCAGAGCGGAAGGCAGGCAGCAGAGAGCAGCAGGCCCGCCGCAGCCTACCTGTGTCTGCGCGGGCCCAGGTGCAGGGCTTGTAGTGTGCGCACATGCAGCTGTGTGCACACATGTGCTTTTGTGCATTGATATATGGGTCTGTGTGGTAGTCACTGAGGTCCCTGCGCCCTGATGCTGCAAAGGGCGGCTTGGGGGTCGGGCCAGGGCTTGCCCACAGAACAGGATGGCAGAGTTTGAACATTGAGAACCGAAGACTGAGGACTCCAGCCACCCCACGGCTTGTAGCCTGGGACACTGCGGGGGGTCCACGGGTCAGTGCAGAGGGCACCACGGGAGGCAGCCAGGGCCAGGCGAGGTGGGTTTGCGGTGGGGAGACTGAGTAGGACAGGTTTGCACGCGAGTGCTCGCTGACACCTTGGCACCCTCCCCCGGGATGCTGGCTCGCTCTGGGATGGGGGGGGCGGGGGCAGAAGCCCCGAGGGCGCCGACTGACGCTGAGGGTGAGAAAGCCAGGAGCGCCCTTCCATGGAGGGAGCAAACAGGAGCACAGCTGCGGAGGGGGAAGCAGAGCAGTGCAGGGCGGGGACGTGAGGCTTTGAATTTTGGCTGCAGGTTGTGCTGAGTCCATCCTGCTCGGGAACTGGCTCTGTGACGCTGCTCCCCTTCCTCAGTTTCTTCCCTGAGACATGGGGCTATGGGAGGGGACATGGGCAATATCCCCAGAGCCGATGTGGACCCTGGCCATGGGGAGGGTCCCCAGGCTCCTGCTGTTGATCTGTGGCCTCCTAATGGGCACAGGGACTTGGGAGAGCACGTCTGGGTCAGGCCAGGGTCAGGCGGTTCGGGGAAGAGTGGGAGGTGGGGAGCTCCTTCAGTTCCTCAGAAGCCAGACTCAGACTCTCCGGATGTGGAGATGGCCTCCCAGACGTGGCCGTGCCCTGGGAAGGAGTGCCGTGCCCTGCCCCGGCTGCCTCCCACCCCGAGCCTTTGACTAACACCCTGGGTTGGGGAGGAGTATGGCCAAGCCCGAGGAGGTGCTGGGTGTTTGTGGGTGTTACAGGAAGCAGCCGTTGCAATGAGTGCTGGGGGATGGACGGGGTGTGGGCATATGGTGACAAGGACTCTGAGACCAGAGTGGCCCCAGGATGACCTTGGCAGTGGCCAGGAGATGGACAAGAGGGCTGGCTGTGCCAGGAACAGAATGAGTGGCTTTGGAGGTGTAGGAAGCAGAAGAGTGGTCATGAAGCACACCCTGTTCATCAGAAGCCACCCACGGGTGTGCTCAGAGACGCTGGGCATGAGGCGGAGGGAGGTGTGGGGGCGGACCCCGCGGAGGAGGGGTAAAAGGGGAAGTGGCCAAAGTTGCTGGAGGTTGGGCATCCCCAGGGGAGGCAGCTAGAGCTGGTTTCAGGGAGGGTCTAGGTGGCGTTCCAGCACGTGCACCTCCTGATCCTTCATTTCCTGGGACGTGTGCAACCGCCCCCCCCCCCCCCCCCCCCCCGCAATCAGAGTCGTCCTAAGGATCCTTGCCAGGCTCTGACGGGCTGGGTGGTGATTCGGAGAACTGACCCAAGGCAGGCGTGTGGCGGGAGGGCAGAGGGAGGGGGTGCCCCACCTGTGGCTACTGGGTTGCCCCTTCCTTGTTCTCCATGCCCCCAGCAGCTGGCTCCGGACGGGCACACCTTGGTCGGAGAACTCTAAGTAGGATACAGTGATCCTATCAAGGGAAGTGGGGGAGGCCATCGCTAGAGGGCAGTGTGATAGGTTCGAGCAGTGCCAGTAAGGGGCCCCAGAGCAGAAAATGTCCAAACCTTGGAGAGGCTGAGCTGAGAAGACGGGAGAGTGGCCCAGGGGTCTCTGAACTTCCAGATTTCTGCCTTGCCTCCGCTGCATTTTTAAAGACAGCAGACAAATAATATAATAAATGATAACATTAATGTCCTTTAGAGTGGATTTCTCAGACATTGACACATTTACTGTATACCAGGTAAGAATGATGACGTGCGCATTCCATTTCCACCGAGTTCCTGCAGAGCTGGTTTCCACTCAGTTGCTCCAGGTCAGCTGGGGTTTAACCTGAGCTCCCCGGCAGCTAAGGCAAAGAGAGAAACACAGTCAGTTTTGAAATGTGTCTTGGGTCCCTGCCCATGAAACACAGGAGCTCTTTCAGCGTGGTTGAGCAGATCGCTTCTGTGGGCTGGGGGAAGAGTCCCGGGACTTGGAGCGGATGAGAGGGTCGGGGCGGAGCTGAGTGGACAGCTGAAACATCAGGCCAGTGCTTAGAGTCGCGCAGAGGCCTCTAGGTTGGTCCTGACCAATCAAGCCCCGCGTGTCACGTAGACCTGCCCCATTGCAGGTAAACTCCGCCTTCCTGGGGTCACTGAAGTCCCGCGTGGTAAGCGAAACCTCGAGTGCCCTGGGGGCGAGGCGGCGATTGCCCTGGGCGAGGCCTCAGGAGAGACCCATGCAAGTCAGCGCGGCCGCGTTGGGTGTGCTGGACTCGTTCACCCGAGGCGAGGCCTGCACCACCCAGGACTTGGGCCCTTGGGGATTTGGGCATGCGCGGCCTGGATTCGCCCAAGAAGCGCGGGCCCGCGGGGTCCAGCTCGTTGGCGATTTGAGCATGCGTGGTCAGAGGCCGGGCCTTCTTTAGTTAGGGCGGAGCCTACTCGTCTTGGGGCGGGGCCGGCGGGGAGTTGGCCTTGCATCACGAGGCTTAAAGAGGGGCGGGGCCGAGGGCGGGGCCTCGAGTGGCCCGAGTTGGCCGGGCTTGCAGGGCTCGGGAGCCGCGCAGTCCGATTCCTCCCGCGTCCGTTATGGCATCCCCCAGGGAATTGACCCAAAACCCCCTGAAGAAGATCTGGATGCCGTACAGCAATGGGCGGCCCGCCCTGCACTCCTGCCAGCGCGGTGGTGAGGCGGGGTCCGCGGGGGGCGAGGAGGGCCGTCCACGGGGATGGGTGGACAGGGCGGCCTGGGGCAGTGGTCTCGCCTGGAGAGGGGCCAGGAATCAGTGGGGAACTGGGGACAGGTGAGGCTGCCTAGACTGGTGGGAGGGGAGCAGACACAGGTGGTGGGACGGGGACAGCTGTGGCAGAGCTGGGGACAGAGACAGGGATGTGGGGAAATCTTGGCTCCTAGAGGGCTAGGTCTGGCCGTCTTCACCTCTGGGAGAGCCCCCAGCCCCTTTGCACTTCACAGCGTCCCCCCTGCCTCAGGCCAGGGGAGGACCTGGAGTCCCTGCCCTGCCCTCTCTTCTGGCCAGGGTCAGAGAGCGTGGGTCTGGGCACTGGACCCGGTCTGAGCTGTGTTGGCCCTAGAGAAATTGCTTGGCCTCTCTGAGCCCAGAACTGTCAAAGGCCCAAGAGTGGGCTAGCCCTCCAGTGGGAGGGAGGCATGTCCCTTGGCCTTCGTCACCCACCTCTTTGCCTAAAATCGAGTTTTGGGAGGAATTTCAGGAAAGTGCAGATTTGACCAGGATAGAGACAGTCGGGGCACTGTCACGTGGGCCTGTCTTTGCGTCCGGGGCTGTGGGAGCATTCCAGGGGGGCTGTGGCCAAATGGGAAAATGGGAGGGTGAGACATTCAGGAGACGCGCTGAATTCATGACTCTGTCAAGGGACTCCCCTTTCCTAGGGTCCTGGGCGTTTAGTCCACCACCTGGACTTCCCGCGGGTCTTAAATGAGTCTGCAACCTTTTTATTATGGAGAAAAACAAAGATTTGTTTTAGGAGTAATGAAACATTGTGATGAATTTGCAAGTTGGCAAGGACCTCAGAGAACATCTAGTCCGACTCCTGGTACGTGTATGGAATGGGGAGGTCAGGAGACTGGGTATGCGTGAGGGTCTCCCTGCACGCCTGACCTCTGCGTAGGCCTGATAAGGGAGGGAGAGTGCTCTGTGTTGTCCTGCTTGGAGGCCGGCCTGGGGCCTTGGCTTTGACCGTGATGCGAGTCCTAGGGGAGACCACACTGGGTCAGGCAGGGGTGGTCATGGCTTTGACCACGATATAGGTCCTGGCGGGTGACGCGCCTGTGCTCATCCTTTTAGTCCTGGGCCCATGGCTTTCCATTCAGTGCTCTGAGTCCCCAGGGGCCCCGTCCATGTCTTCTGTCCAGACTTTTCTGGAAGTGTGGAGGTTGAGGCCCCCTCCTCTGTGTCTCTAGCCAGCCTGTGTTAGGGCTGCCTTAGGTCTTAGCTAGGTGGTGGCTGCTGTTCGTACAGGCAGGGGAAGGAGCAAGGACCTGGACTTTGGAGGCAGGAACACTCATGCGGCCTCATGGCTCGGTTGTGTGACCTTGGGCAAGGAGCTGCTCCTCTAGGCCTCGGGCTCCTCACCTGTGCAGGGGGACTGCCACTGTCCTGCTCCCTGAAGTTGCTGCGAGCTTCTTAATGAGTAGGTGCCCAAGAGGAGGGCGCTGGCCATTTTGTTAATGTCATCACTCTTTCTTCGCCTCTCCTCACCTCAGAGCCTGGGACTGAAGCATCATCTCTGAGCAAACCCCCGTCACAGGTGGGAAGGGAGCTGCCCGATGTGGGGGGACTTGCCTGGGTCCCACGACCCCTTGGGCAGGGTCTGTATTTCTCTAAGCTCCAAGCCTGTGATTAAAACACGGCTCTGGCCTGGGCAGAGGGGCTCATGCCGTCACACTGTGTTGCCGTGGGTGAGACGGTGTGGGCTGGCCCAGCACCCCAGCTGCTTCCTGAAGGAGGAGGTGGCACCCAAGAGGCCAGAGATGAGACCTGCAGGTGGTGTGGGGGTTCGGGCCCCAGGTTAGGGTCCCAGAGTTCACAGCAGGGAGTGACTCAGCAGTGAGGGAACACGGATGTGGAACCTGTGTGTGCAACACGTCCGGTCCCCAGAGGGTGCGTTCCTGTGGCGTTCGCCCTCGCACAGCAGGCCTCTGGCCCGGTTGGAGGCCACGGGACAGGTGTAGGCCTGAGGGCGGGCGGCGCATGGGAGTCGGCTGAGCACGGGTATGTAGGGCAGAGGGCCCAGGGCTCACTGCTGGTCTGCGCTGTGAGGTGGGTTGTCTCAGGTCGTCCCCAGTCTCAGCTCCTCTGGGCCTCAGAGGCCGATTGGAGGCTGTGGGATGTCCTGTGCTTCTTCCACTCCCACTTTTCCTTAGCGATTCTTCCTCCTTTTGGTAAAATTCAGAGCTACACCTGAGGCCCAGAAGCCGTTAACTCCCTCATCATTGACCCCTCAGCACCTGGCGGTGCTGTGGGGGCAGGTGAGGCAGGGATGAAGAGGGGACTCAGGGAGCACAGCAGAAAGGACAGTATTTGTCTGATGGCTTTTCTTAGCCAAAGGGCGGCAAGACTTCCTGGGTATGACATGACTGGGGTGTGTACAGGGCAATAGGAGAGTTGATTTCCTGTCCCCTCTGAAAGAGACAGTGACACCCTGTTGCTTTATTTCCAAGAGCTCTTCCTTCCCCCACCTGGCCCAGGGAAGTGGAGCAGGTGCAGCTCAGGGAACAGTCTGGAACCCACTTCAAGGACTTGTGGCAGCCCCTGCGGTGGCATCACCAGAAAGTGGTCACTGTCCAGCACGAGGCCTGTCTCAGGCCCCTTGCCTGCTACGGCTCCATGGTCTCGAGCAAATGTGCAGAAAGGGGAACTAGAAAGGGAAGCTGAGTGACATGTTTTCTAATTTCCTTCCGCACATACCCAGTGTCCTAAAAGGTGTGTCCTGCTGTCCCACTGCTCAGTGTCGGGGTCCTTGGGGGACCAGAGCTGCGCGTCCCAGCACACCTGGTGTCCTGGTACAGCCGTCTGTACCCCCATGTGGGCCTTCATTTGCAACTTCTGCACCGCTGGGGCTTTCCCAGTATTTTGTTGTTGGAAGCAGCACTGTTGTGAATAGACTTGTACTTTGACTTTTCTTTGGGGTCATTTCCTTGGAAGCTTATCTTGAGGAACAGAAGTAATAGGTAATTTATTGCCCTTGTTTTGCACCCAGCCCGGATTTGCTGCCCTGTCTGCCCACCATGGCTGTGCACACGGCGTGGGGGGTGCTGACAGCAAACCCCTGGGAGGAGGCCCTGGCATCTCTGGGAAGGCAGATGAAGAGGGGATGCAGGACCCCAGTCCTGAGGTCACGGAGGAACCCTGCAGGGCGCAGTGGCGCGGGGGGGCTTGTCACAGGGAGCAGGATGGGTGCAGGGTCTACCTCACGGGTAAGAGCCATGCGCCGCCCTGGTGAGTAGCCGTGCGCTGCCTTGCAGCTGCTTGAGAGCCCTGGCCGGCCGGCCAGGGATTGTGCAAACAGCACAGGGCCCATTGTGGCTGGCCCCTAGGACACAGGGCCTTGCCTGACTTGTTTTTCCCTTGATTAGCTAATGCTGAGGTTTTTCCGCAGGTTTTCTCATTCTTGCTCAGCTTCTGAGCCATGGGACGCCCCCCGCCCTCCCCTGGGGCCCACTGTCTGTGTCACGTTTGCGCACAGCAGCGGTGGTGGAGCTGCCACTGGCAAGTAGGGCCCCGTACTTCTACCTGGGGACAGAAGTGCCTCTGCACCCCAAGTCCCCAAGGGCAGATGGTGCTGAGGTGCACCTGTGTCCTTAGCCTGGCATGCCGCCAGGGTGCATTTATTTATTTTAAAGATTTTGTTTATTTTTAGAGAGAGAGGAAGAAAGGGAGAACAAAAGGGAGAGAAAGAGTGATTGGTTGCCTCTTAAAACGTCCCCAACTAGGGACCTGACCTCCAACCCAGGCATGTGCCCTGACCGGGAATCGAACAGGTGACCCGACAGGACAGTGCCCAACCCACTGACCACACCAGCCGGGACCGGAAGTGCTTTTCTATGGAGATAGAGCTAAGCCTCCCCGAGGGATTACCATCCCCTCCTGCAGGCACAGACAGAGCCCAGATAGGAGCTCAGGCCTCTCTGACTCTTGGCCGCCCCGGGCAGGGCTGGCCCTGGGGCTGCGGTGCTTCAGCCGGGTCGGTGTTGCACCCGGCCGCCTGTCTAAGGAGGGCTGCCAGGTAAAGGACTTGCACGTCCATGGGGGTGAAAGAAAGGCCCTGACAGGTCCCCACACCTGTCCCGCTGTGGCGCCACCTGGCCCAGTTCCTGAGTTTGGTGAAAGGGAAGCTCCCCGTGGCGTCTGAGGCGAGACCACACTGAAAGCTGAGCCTGGTCACGTGAGGCTGGCAGTGCTGCTGCCTTGGTGTCTGTCCCAGCGGCCAGGGAACTGGGGGGGCTGTGTGCGGACCCTTTCCCCTCTCCAGCCTGGCAGCTCCTCTGATCGGCCTGCTGTCCTGGTGGCACAGGGGGTGGCGGGAGTGGGCTGTCACAGGGACTCCCCTTGTGGACATCAGCCTGGGTCTCTGGTCTCGGCCCCTTGCAGCCCTCACTCACCCCGCTGCGTTTCGAGGTGCTTCCCTCTGCCCTGTTGTCCATAACTTTTGGGCGCCGACTCTGTGCCAGACCCAGGAACCCCGAATGGCTCAGACGCTTCAGGGCTGCCTTCGCTCCAAGTGACGAGCCACGGGGAACAGACTCCTTAGTGAGGGGGCCGGGACTGAGGGAAAGAGCACACACACCAGGTGGGTGTGGAGGTGCCAAGGAGGAAGGACTCGTGGAAGAAGCGGGTTTTGAGTTGCGCTTTGTACAGTGAAGGGAAATTCACCGGGGAGAGGGGAGAGTACGCAGCGGCGCTGGGTGAGTGGGAATGCGGAGTGACCGTGGGATTCCTGGGTGGCAGGCGCAGCGGGGCGTGCCCCTGGGTTCTGGCTCTGTCCTGCCTGCCGTGAGGACTCCCTGGCTGTGTTTAGCCAGGGGCATGGCAGGTCCCCCTTTGTATCTGGTGATGCACAGCAGGTGGGATCCCGCTGTATCTGCAGGAGCCCAGGCAGCCTTGGGCAGTGGGGGTGTGGGGGGAGGAACAAGCTTTCCTCTCCCCCCAAGGTTCATCTGCCTGGTCTAATAATCAAATAGACATGAGACTGATTAGCAAGCGAAAATAACCAAATTAAATACATACACACATACGTACATACGGGAACCCCCCCATACACGGGAGGTTCAGAGACAGAAAAGGGAACTGAGGTATAGAAGACATATGGAGCGGGGATGAGGGACGCGCCTTCGGGGCTTCGGCGTAAAGGCAGGAGGACGAGAAGAACAGGCTTTCTGACAGCAGAAGTTTGCCCTGCCCTGCAGGTAGGCTAGAAGAAGCCGTGTTTGATAAAAGCTTATGGGCAAGGCCTGTAATTCAAATTCTCTGTAGCCGATGGGGGTTAGGCAGAAGATTCTTTTGAGCCTCTCAAAGCAGTCGGCATACCGCAGAGGCACATGTTGGGGTGACTTGTCCTGGACGCCCACAGGAGCACGCCAGCGGTGGCCCGAGATCAGGGTCTGGGGGCGCTCAGGGAGCTGTATGAGGGGAGGAGGCTTGGAAAGCCTGTGTGACGCCAGTGCTGTGCCGAGAGGGAGGGGCACCCCCGGAGGCTCCTGCCGCGTGTCTGACGTGTGGCCCTTGCCTTTCAGTTTGCATGACCAACTGCCCGACGCTCATTGTCATGGTGGGCCTGCCAGCCCGGGGCAAGACCTACATCTCCAAAAAGCTGACTCGCTACCTGAACTGGATTGGCGTGCCCACGCGGGGTGAGACTTGGCCTGGGCTTTCCAACTGGGCACCGGGGCTGCGTGGGGGAGGGGGAGAGGTGAGAGACGGCGAGGCCGCTGCAGGGCCTGGGGTGGGTCAAGCTCCCAGGTTCGGAGGGTTGCCATGTGTGAAAGCTGAGCCTTTCCTTTCCCCCAGAGTTCAACGTCGGTCAGTATCGCCGGAGCATGGTCAAGACGTACACGTCTTTTGAGTTTTTCCTGCCAGACAATGAAGAGGGCCTGAAAATCAGGAAGTGAGTGGAGGGGTGTGTGGAAACAGAGAGGCCCCGGGGCCCCCCGGGGGCCCGTTGTTGGTGACAGCAGGGCTGCTCCGGAGCCCTGGCCTTGCTCTGCCCGCATGGGCTGTGGCAGGGCTGGGCTCCCGACCTCTCAGGTGTGGTGGGGTTGGGGACGTGATGGGTTTGGGGACAAGAAGAGAGGGCGCGTTGTTTCCGGGTGTCTGGCTCTGCCCCACCCTGGTGTTAATGAGCCCTTGGCCAGGGAAGGGGAGGACAGGGCCTCGGGGAGCTGGCTTAGCCGTGGGGACGGCCTGTGGTGGGAAGGGAAGCAGAGCGGGTGCAGGGGCACAGTCCTGGGGAGGGGGCGGAGTGGGAGGGCGGCCCCTCCTGGGACCTCACAAAGCCAGAAGGATGGGTGGAACTGGGGCCTCCCTCCCCCTTGCCCCAGGGTAGGCCCCCTCCTGTGCATTTGGAGGGCATGAGCATGTGTGGGGCAGCCCTTTCCGTGGCTTTGTCTGCTGGGTGACTGGATCACACTTCTGCTGTTATTCATGAGGCGGAAATTTGCGTGCGATATCCACCCCCGCCCCTCCCCCCACCTCCACTAAGTCCTTTCTCCAGAGAAACAGCACCAGCTGGTATCTGAGGAGCTGTGCTGTGCTCTTCTTGTCTGGTGTCAGCTGCGGGATCCAGAAGCTTCCTTGCCCTTGATGGGGCCCAGCCATCGTGGTAGGGCACTGAGCAGAGGTTGGCCCCGCTCCGCTGACCTCCCCAAGTCAAACACAGCGCAGGCCAGAAGCCACCTGGGTCTGGGCACTGGGTGGCAAACTCTCCCTCTGGTCACCAGATGGCAGGAGCTCCCCACCGTGGGTCTTGGCCCCCTGACCCGTCTTTGCTCTTGGTCAACTGGGCCAGGCTGCTTGCTTCGTCCTCCACGTGAACCAAGAAGGGAGGGGGAGGCCGACATTCAGGCCTCTGTGGCCAAGTTGTGGGTCAGGCTCAAGGCTCGACCGTCTCACGATATCAGCCCACACAAAGGGAGGGGACCTGATATCCCTGCTGTGTGCCAGCATGTGATGCCCGTTGTCACCCCCGCCCTCCGTTTTACAGATGAGGAGGCTGAGGCTTAGAACTCTCACACCAGATGATAAGTTATTTGACATACCCCATGGGTATATGTGGGTTCCTACACATGCATACATACCCACGGATATGCAGCCATACTGTACATGTGAGTATGCACACGCGGACACCTGCACATAGACTTGGACTCATACATGTGCAGTCAAGGTCACATAGTGTGCAAGGACACGTACACACACCTGCATACGTCGTGCGTGCACTGCGAGGCACACTCGTGCTCAGCTCTGCAGCCATGTACACTCAGGCACACTCAGAGAGGGTGTGGGGGGCTCCTGAAGACCAGCCCAGAATCAGTGGTTTGCTAGGATCTCAGCCATACTCCAGGCAAAGGTTTATTACAGCAAAATGATACAAGCATCAGGGAGGGAAAGACCGGTGGGTTGAAGCCCCGGGGAAAGCAGGCTTCCAGGGGCCTCCGCCGCAGACTCAGACAGGACACGCTCAGTTCCTCCAGCATGAACTGGTGATGATGCACGAGACCTGTTTCCTGCTGGGCAAGCCTGGCACTGATGCGTGTCCAGGGCTTTGCCGGGGGCTGGTCGGCACGCGGTCTGTGCCTCACGCGTACTGGCATTGCAGGACCCCGAAAGGAACGTTGGCCTTCCGTGTAAACCAGATTGTTGGTGTAAGCTGCCCAGGAAATTTTTTTTAATCTTCACCCAAGGATATATTTTTACTGATTTTAGAGAGAGAGGAAGGGAGATAGAGAACCACTGATGTGAGAGAGAAGCATCTGTTGGTTGTCTTCCTTACACCCCTGACTGGGGACCAAACCCACAACCTAGGCATGTGCCCTGACCCGGCGTCAACCCGTAACCTTTTGGTGCCTGGGACGATGCACAAACCGGGCGAACCACCTGACCAGGGCTAAGGAAATTTTTTTAAAAAATCAGTGTAGGGAGCTGTTGGCCATGTAAGTTCTCAGACCCCAGCCAAAGGTCAGCCTTGCATGCAGGCCTTTCAAAGGACGGTATTCTCCGGCTGCCGCGTTAACTCTTCACCCACATGGTCACACGCAACATGAAGGTGGATGCACACACGCATATCTTGGCACACATGTAGGGACGCACATGGATGTATGCATAAATGCACACTAAGCACACTTGTGTGCTCATACCACATGAAGGCATGTGTACACACCCATGTATACTTGTGGGAGCTTACGTGCACACATGCTGAATGCACGTGTTGGACACATACAAAAGCCTGCCCTCATTCATGGGTGCACACACACAACCCCATGTACATGTGCGTGTGCGCAGTCATACCTGTGCCTTTTCACAAGCGCTTGGGGACACTGGGGTGTTTTCTCAGATACCAACTGGTGTCCTACAATTCAGTTCAGCTCAGTTTTGGCACTGCCTCCCTAGAGTTAGCATCAGTCCCCCCGGGTTAAGGGCTGGAGCCACTAGGCTGCCTTCACTGTAAACACCAGTCTTGAGTCCCTGGGGGCCACCTGTACTTCTGACTGACCCTCCATAACTCGGGGGTTTCCACAGACGCCACCTCAGTCCGGCAATTTGCTAGAACCACTCAGAGCTCAGGAACATACTTCAGTTGTGTTTACTGGTTTATTATAAAGGATACAACTTGGGAACCACCAAACGGAAGAGATGACCGGGACGGGACGGGGGCGGGGTGTGGAGCGTCCACGCCCTCTCAGGGCACCTCCACGTGGTCACCCACCTGGACGCTCTCTGCCTCTGATTGGTCAGGGGTGGTTACAGAGTCCAAGTCAGTCTGCGGCCCACCCCCCTCCTTTCCGGGGTGGGGGTGGTGTGTCCCTTACCCACCGCCCTCCTGCAGCCCAGGTCCGGTGCCGGCTGACCTGCTGTTTTCTCCCCTGAAGGCAGTGCGCCCTGGCAGCCCTCCGTGACGTCCGGCGGTTCCTCAGTGAGGAGGGGGGACACGTGGCGGTGAGTGTGATGCCCTGGGAACATCTGGGAGAGACATGGGGGAGCCCATATGCTTCCACCCCTTTGCTCATCAGGCCTCTGGAGGGAAAGGCAGGGTGTGCGTGGCCCTGGGAGAAAGTCTGCAGCTGCTGTGCAGGAGGAAGCCAGAGGCTGCACGTGAGCTGGGAGTTCCCCTCCGGCCTCGCGGTTGTCTGGGACCCCGCAGGGCTTCCCTGAGTGCTCACGTTGTTGGCCACCTCAGAGGTCAGAGGGATCATGTTTCCTAGTCTCAGGGAGAATCCTGCCCAGCGTTTAATGGCTGTTCCAGGAACCAGCTGAGTCCTGGGTGAGGGAACATACCCATGTGTTGGCTCCTCTAGTCAGATGCAGGGGATGGGACAAGCAAGGCTGAGCCAAGTGTCTGCAGGAAAGGGCCCCACCTGCCCCCAGCGTGCAAACACAGGAACTATTTTTCCCTTATTTTTTTCTCTTGGAGGTGTGCCTTCTGGAGCTCTGTCCCCCAGCTCCTTCTGGATCGGTTGCCCTCTAGGTCTGTGGCACAGTTGTCACCCTGGGAATTGCCTCGTCCCTCCTCACTTGAATGTCCCCCTCTTGGATCTATTGTCTTCCTTTTCTGTGGTTTACTAACTTATTTTGCTGGACCACATCCTCCAGTAGCTTTCTGAGGAAGGTACTGTGGAAGTAAATTTCATGACACCTTGCACGTCTAGAAATAGTGATTTTTATCCTTATATTTGATTGCTGGGTGTAGAGCCTGGTGGGAAGCCCTTGCCCCTCAGAATTCCCACAGCATTGCCCCCTTGTATTATGGCTTCTGGTGGGCCTGCAGACAAGTATGGTGTCATTCTGATTGGCTGATACTCTGAAAGGTTCTTGGAGGGAACTGGGGGCTTCCCATGGCCATTCCTCTGGGGAGGCCTGTGGCGTCTTCAAGGTGATGTACCTCACAGGGAGTCTTCTCTATCACGCTGGGTCCGGCGGTCCTTTTCATTAGGAAACTCCAAAGGGTCAGAAAAATTGTCGTATCTCATTACGTTGATAAATCTGCCGCATTCTGATAAGCGATTCTTCACTCCACCCTGATTTTCAGAGCTTCTTTTTCTAGAACTGCTGGTGGCTGCACAGTAGGCTTGATCCCTAATTTTATCTTTTTTTTTCCATCATTTTTCTCTCTTTCTCTTTTTTGTCCTACTTTCAAGGAAACCTCCTCAACAGTGTTGTACACGTATTTCGTTGAATTTTTAAAGAAATGTCTGTGCTGACATTGTAATTTCCAAATTCTTAATTTCTTGTTCTCTGTTCCAATTTTTTACAATTTTTTCCCATATTTTTTAATTTTATTGATTTTAGAGAGGAAGGGAGAGAGAGCAAAACATCAATTTGTTGTTCCACTTACGTGTTCATTGGTTGGTTCTCGTATGTGCCCTGACCAGGGATCAAACCCGCAACCTTGGTGCATCGGGACGATTCTCTTACCAACTGAGCTGCCTGGCCAGGGCCAGAACTCTGTTCTTACTTTGTGGTTGTTAGCATGTTCTTGACATTTCCTTCTTTTCCGTGCTCTGTCTTTATTTTCTCACAGTTCCTTTTATTGCTTGATTCAGCCTGTTTTTCACATGAGAGGTTTTTTGGAGTGTCCAGTGAGCCGGGGTTGAATGCCCTTGTGCAGAAGGGATGCTCTAAAAGCTGCTTGGATGCGTAGGGGTGTGGGCTGCCCCTGTGGGTGCCGGGCCCGGGAGCTCCAGGAGCGGCCCAGGTGACAGAGCCGGCCAGGTGAGTCGGGACAGCAGCACCTGGGTCTCTGCCGGCCCTTGTCACAGGGACAGAGGTCCTGCCATGTCCTCCACCTCCTGTCCCTTTTGCCAGAGATGCCTGTGCCCCTGTTCTTGACCATCTTGATTCTGCACACGCAGGTGTGCTCTGTCAGTGAGGGCTTGTTTGGTTTTCCTGATGGGCCGGAATCGGCGACCGCGGGTCTTACAGAACCTCGTTGACATCTCCCCTCCCCTCTCCGCTCCTGTTCTCTTTTTTCCATCCCCCTTTTACTGGGTCCCAGGATGGAGTGAAGGTAAATATGGGTTCAGGTCTCCAGGTTTAACTGGTTTCACACAAAGTCCTGTTGGTCAAACATGAACTGAGCGCCTGCTGTATCCAGAGCAGTGCTGAGCACCTTCCCCCGTGCCAAGGGTTTGCTACTCTTCGGGAGCAAAGCACACCTGTTCCTTCCAGCTTCCTGGGGATGTGCCCCCCAAGAAAGGGGAGGACTGGCCCAGCCCTTGCAGGTCTCGAGACTGGCCAGGCTGGGGTCCCGGGCAGCAGCCGGTCCTAGCGAGAAGCCCAACCCCACAGCTGTCGGGTGGCCCCCTCCCCTGCCAGGGCCAGAGGCCCAGTTAACTGCGGATCGGTCCTAGGTTTTTGATGCAACAAATACGACCCGAGAACGGCGGGCGACCATCTTTAACTTCGGGGAACAGAACGGCTACAAGGTGAGACCTTACTGGCTCAAGTCCTTGGCTGGGCACGTTTGGGCCCTCTGGGGCTCCTTTCACGGGCATGGGACAGGTCAGCCCCGAGTGGATTTGGGCGAGAGGGGCTGCTTTTTTCCTCTCCAGCTAGTGCCTTCTTCCCTGGGAGGCCGGGGTCCTGGTGGCCAAGTCCTGGAGGAGGTGGCATCTGCTTTGGTTCCATGTTTCTGGACCCTGCCCCCAGCTCCGGAAGGAGGGCCACGGGCCCCGGCTGCCAGGCTTGGCCCTCGGGTGTGGGGGAGCTCTGCGGGGCTGGCCCAGCGCCCTGATCGTGTCTATTGCCCCTTCCCGCCGGCTGGCCGCGGTCCCTCCTGCAGACCTTCTTCGTTGAGTCCATCTGCGTGGATCCTGAGGTCATAGCTGCTAACATCGTGGTGAGTGGCGCATCGGGCCTTGTTGGGGCAGCAATGCGACCAAGGTGGCATGTGACAGTTAGGTCCCCCTCCACCTTTGGGCTTGTGCCTGAGCCAGCCTTCATTTGAGTCTTTCTGAACCTTGGGGCAGGGGTGGGAGATAGTCGAATGCTGGGGCAGGCAAGCCCGGACCCCGCCCCCACCTGGTGCTTTGGGGCAGGCAGGCCTTCATTCCGCTCCCTCCTCTCCCCTTCCCCCACATAACCCCTGGGACATGGGGGAGGGGGAGAAGCATCAGCCCCTGGGTGGGGGGTGGGGGTGGGGGTGATATTTACATATTGAGAAAGACTTGACTCCTCTCCCCTACCCCTTTTTATTCAAGGAATGGACCTCTAGGTTTGGGGAGATAGTTCACGGGGGGAGGGTCTTCCAGGCCCCTTGCCCCGTGGGCCTCCCCTCCCCCCGTCCCACAAAGATGAGGGGCTCCAGCCTCGGGATGCCCAGTAATACTCTTTCAGCACCAGTGTGGGAACCAGGAAGCCGCTGGACTCTTCCTAATGGGACCAGCCTTCCCGGGGTTGGCCTCCAGCCTTGTGCCCCAGCCTTGGCCTGGCCTTCAGCCCAGCGCCCGCACCCCCACCCCCAGCATCCTGCTTGGTCCCTGGCCCAGCCTGGCCCTCAGCCCTGATGTGTCTTTGCTCTGTGCCTGGCTCCGGCAGCAAGTGAAACTGGGCAGCCCCGACTATGTCAACCGTGACAGTGACGAGGCCACAGAGGACTTCATGAGGCGCATCGAGTGCTATGAGAGCTCGTACGAGTCCCTCGATGAGGACCTGGACAGGTGAGCAAGGACAGCGCCGTGTCCCGCGTCTGTGATGGGCGGGCGGCAGGGCCCACCCGGCTGCCTCCTTGTGGCTCCCTGGGGTGGTGGCTCCGGGGCCGCCCAGCAGGCAGCGACAGTCTGGCCGTCACTGTTTTTCCCTCGGGGCCGAAGTCGTGGGCCAGGGGCGACTGGCAGAATCCCCGCTGCCTTACCTGGGGCTCTGCGAGTCTGAATTTTCCACTGTTCCATCATAAAATCAGTTTCTGTGCAGAGGGCCCTCAGAGGTATCTGCAAACATGACTTCCTCTTTTTTTTTTCCCTTTTTAAAAAAAATTGTTGTTTAATTACAATTGCCCCCATATCCCCCCAGTTACTCTCCTTGACTTCCTTTTCTTTAAATGCACAGTCTGCATTATTTTTTAAAGATTTTATTTATTTATTTATTTTAGAGAGGAGAAGGGAGGGAGAAAGAGAGGGTGAGAAACATCGATGTGTGGTTGCCTTTCATGCACCCCCTATTAGGGACCTGGCTCACAACCCAGGCATGTGCCCTGACTGGGAATCGAACCAGTGACCCTTTGGTTTGTAGGCCGGCACTCAATCCACTGAGCCACACCGGCCAGGGCCACAGTCCGCATTATGAGAAGGGGGAGTGGTCGCCCGACTCTGCCTGGCGGCAGCTGTCAGTGGCTAGTGTGGCAGCGCCCCTCTCTCCTTCTAGAGAGGACGATCTGGCAAGAGTGAGTGGTGGGTGGGGAGGGGTCTTTAGGTCCGTGGTGGGCACTCAGCTGGGGCTCTTAGGGCAGCAGCCACCTCACTTTTTGTACAAAGAGCCAGGGAGAAAAGGTTTTAGGCTTTGGGGCCCACAGCCAACGCTGCCATTGCAGTGCAAAGGGAACTTAGACAGTATGTACATAAATGAGCAGGACCGTGTTTACCAGAACGGGCCAGGGGCTAAGTGTGACTCGCTGGCCAGCTCCTGGCTCACACAAGTGGTGGCAGTACTTGGGTAAAAAGCAGTGCAACCCTTTGGTGAAGTGTTGCATAGTCATTAGAAACCAGACCAAAGAGAAAAAGACACGTGCATGTCATGCAGCATGGAGTGAAAAGGCTGGAGCGTGAATTTGCACTTGGGTCATTTATAATTACGTAAGAATAAGCAGTGCACGTGAACCAAGGAGAAGCAGCGGCTGGTGGCGGGCCGGTTTCCGGGGCCGGGACTGCTGGACCGGCTGTGGGTCCGCTGGGCTTGGCAGCCTGCCCAAGCTGGCTGGGGCTCCACGGCGCTTGCTGCCTGGGCCTCGGGTTTTCCGAGCGCCCCCCTCTCCCCAGCACGGCGTTTCTCCTCGTGGTTCTGTGATGTGACCGCAGTAGAGGTACTTGTCCGGAGCTGCTCCTGTTGGACTGTCAGTAAATGTCACTGCTATTTTTTTTTTTTTTCCAAATACTGATTTTAGAGAGGAAGGGGGAGAGAGAGAGAAACATCAATATGAGAAACATTGATTGATTGCCTCCCATATGTGCGCTGACCAGGGTTCAAACCCGCAACTCAGGCAAGTGCCCTGGCCAGGAATTGAACCCCCAGCCTTTTGGTGCATGGGGTGATGCTCCCACCAACCGAGCCGCCCAGCCAGGGCAGTTGCTGTTATTTTAATTGGTGGTGTCTGTGTAACACCCCTAAACCTAGAACAGGGTTTCACGGACGATCCCGACAGTGAGAACATCCAGGAAGCCCTGGGCTGAAGCCGAGCACAACACCTGAGAAATCCCACCTTCTCCTCCTGCGGCGCCCCTCCCCGCACAGCCGTAAACAGAAAAGCTGGCTCTCTGGGCTGCAAAGCTGCGCAGGTGCAGAGCGGGCAAAGCAGCTGAGCTGGGTGTCTTGGCTGCGGCCACCAGCACCGTCCTCCTGTGCTTCTCGTCCCACCCGCCTGCTGCCTGCTGCGGGGCATGGCAGCCACTCTGCACAGATGGCCTGGGCTGAGCTCCAGGGGGAGAGGTCACCAGGGGAAGGGGAGGCCGGGTCCAGGGATGGCTGACCAGGAAGAGTGGCGGGGGAGAGTGTGTGAGAGCTACTTCCGATTGATCCCGGAGAAAGCTGTCTCGTGTTCACCGTACAGACAGTGCATTGAGAGCTCAGGGGTAGGCAGGGGCGGTCGGGCGGATGCAGAGCAGTGGTGAACGCCACCGCTGGCACGACTGACCCCTCACTGTGGGTGTCACCTTCTGGGAGCCTGAGTGTTGAGTACCTCCCACAGGTCTGTGCATCACGCGTGTGCTGTTGCTCCCACCTCGTCCCCATCACTCGCACTCCCGCCGGTGGCCCTGTGTGTTGTGATGTCGGGCTCGGTGGTCAGAGAGGTGAGGGCCTGCCACCAGCTCTTGTGGCTGGCAAGATGTGCCCTCCGGGGCCCTGGTCATACTCACAGGCCCCGCTCGTCCTCCTCTCTGGACAGGGACCTGTCCTACATCAAGATCATGGACGTGGGGCAGAGCTACGTGGTGAACCGAGTGGCTGACCACATCCAGAGCCGCATCGTGTATTACCTCATGAACATCCACGTCACCCCCCGCTCCATCTACCTCTGCCGGCACGGGGAGAGCGAGCTCAACCTCAAGGGCCGGATCGGTGGGGACCCCGGACTGTCCCCGCGGGGCAGGGAGGTCAGTGTGTGCGTGTGTCTGTGCAGTGGCACTTCTGGGTGGCTGTGCATGTGCCTGTGCCAGGCCGGGCTCCCGCTCCTGTTGCTAACATGTGATCATCGAGATGGATGACCTCCATTCAGTCTAGAATGTTCCAAACATGTAGAGAACGTCACCAGGCATGAAGCAGATGCTTGGATCTCTGCCTTCCATGTGAGTTATCACTTCGGATAGGTGTGACATTCTGGGAGTGACCGTCCCTGCAGTGCAGCTGACGCCTGTGCCATAGTCTGGGGGGGATGCCGAGGCCTTCGTGGGGAGATCATATGCCTTGGGCACGTGGTCGGGGGTCAGGGGCAATGTCAGGGGACCCTGTGAACCACGGGAACTGCACTCAGGGTCTGGGAGGAATGCGTGCGGTGTGGGTGTCACTGAGTGGTTGGTGCATGTTTTTCACCAAACCTGTGTTCTCTGAGGCTGGCCATGACCTCGTGGACTCTGGCTGTGGGGCCTGAATTTGCTTGTGATGTGTTTCAGTTTGCCAAGAGCCTGGCCCAGTTCATCAGTGATCAGAACATCAAGGACCTGAAGGTTTGGACCAGCCAGATGAAGAGGACAATCCAGACGGCCGAGGCCCTGGGCGTGCCCTACGAGCAGTGGAAGGTCCTCAACGAGATCGATGCGGTAAATGCCGACTCTTCCCTCCCCGGCCCAGGGCTCGGAGCGCAGCTGCGCTCGGCCAGTGCGGCAGTATGAGCAGGGGCCAGGCAGAGCTTTCTCCCCAACTTTTCTTTGTTTAGGGTTTTGATTTCTCCCTCTCTCCCTGCCTTCCCACCCTCCTTCCCTTCTTTTGCATTTAACTATCTAGATCCGCCAGAATTTATTTTGACTTAAGCCTTAAATATGATCTTTCTCCAGTTAACTCAGATGATGGTTACCTCTAACCATTTATCTGTCTTTTTCCTGTTGATTTATCTTATCTACTTTTATTTTCAGTTCTTACATATGATTTGTGTGTCTCTTCATGGACCGGCATCACAATTTTAATTACGACAGTTTTTTAGTATATATACTGGCCATTTGTTATCTTTTGTGAGGTCTTTTGCTCCTTTGCTCCCCTGCTGGATTGTCTGCCTTTTTCTTACCAATTTTTAGGAGTTTGTGACATATTCTACTCTGGATACGGTGTGTACCTGGTCATTTTTGATTGACATTTTGCATGAACAATTGTGAACAATCTGAAGTTCTGGCTGATGTTACCTTTCTCCAGAGGATTAACCTTAACTTCTGGCAGGCGGTTGTAGGGGGACTACCTTTGTCCACTGAGAGAGTTAGTTGAAAGCTGCATTTTGAGCTCTGTGGAGGCTACACATTTTTTTCAGGTCCTTCTAGAGTTTTCTCTTGGAAAAGCTGTGGGCCTCAAGCTTCTGCTTTTTGTCTCCTGCGCCCAGGATCGCTGATAGCCCTACCAAGCTTCTGTTCATTCAGTCCCCACTTCCTGCTTGGCTTCTCATTCAATCTTTCTTCCCCAGCTTCACCGAAATGTAACTGACATGTAACATTATATTAGGTTAAGGTATATAATATGATTTGATACATGTATATACCTCAGAAGGCTCACCGCAATAAATTAATATTCATCACCTTACATAGTTACAACTTCTCCCCTGTGTAATGAGAACTGAAGATCTGTTTTCCTAGCAACTTTCAAATACACGTTACAGTATTGGTAACTGTAGTCACCATGCTGGAAATTTGTACCCCCTTTTGGAACCTTTTGACCCCCTTTACCCATTTCCCCACTGCCTGGCTTTTCCTCCTCTTTTTTTTAAAATAAGATTTTACCTATTTATTTTTAGAGACGAGGAAGGGAGGGAGCAAGGGAGAGAAACATCAGTGTGTGGTTGCCTCTTGTGCGCCCCCTCCTGGGGACCCGACCGGCAACCCAGGCATGTGCCCTGGCTGGGAATCAAACCAGCGACCCTTTGGTTCACAGGCCGGCACTCAGTCCACTGAGCCCCACCAGCCAGGGTACAAACCAATTGGTATAATCCACCCCACGGGTCATGGAGCGTCTGTCCATTGTTTCTCTGCCTCTGTTCTTTCAGAGCCTCAGTTTGGATAGTTTGTGTTGCTTCGCCTTCCAGTTCACTTACCTTGACTTCTGTGTTTTTGTTACACAGCCAGTGAGCCTTTCGTTTCAGGGGTTGTGATTTTAAGCGCCAACAGTGCAGCCCTGTTCCTCCTGTGTATCGTCCGTCCCTTTCCCAGTTACGTTCCGCTCTCTGTCCGGGCAGGGCCTCTGGGCAGCGTGTCGCCATCCTTGGGCTCTGTGTGTCTCAGCTCTGCTCTGCTGTGGTCTAGTGTCTAAAAACAGTTGTTGCGTGTGTTCCGTCCAGTTTTTTGAGCTGTTTATATTGGGGGCAGAGCAAATCTGGTACCAGTTACTCCGTTATAGCTCAGTCTTCATTTTGGAGGGTTTCTGTTTCAATATAAAACACTATTTGCATGGAAACCCACGCTTTGACTCATTTAAATATTACCATTCTGCTTTTCCCCCATTTTTTATGTTTTAAAACGTTTTACAAGCGTTTATTTGAGCCAAACTGATGATGTATGTCAGGAAGCAAGATCTCAAACGTTCCCCTCCCATTTGTTTTATTGTGGTAAAAATATATATAACATAAAATGTACCCGCATTTAAGAGTGCCATTTGGTGGCGTTAAGCGCGTTCACAATGTGCAGCCGGTGCCACCGTCCATCCCCATGACCCTTCATTCTGAAAAACAGAAACTTGGCGCCCATGTACCGGTAGCTCCCATTCTCCTCTCCCCCACCTGGTAACCACCACCCTGCTTTCTGTCTCTGTGATTTCGCCGCTCTGAGTACCTCGTGTAAGGGGAGTTATGCAGTGTTTGTCTTTCTGCGACTGCGCAGTTCACTGAGCGCCTCGGGGCTCATCCGTGTTGCAGCACATGTCAGATTTCCCTTCCTTTTTAAGGGTAAATACATCACGTTTTGTTTATTGATTCATTTATCAGTGGACCCTTGGGTTGCTTCGGTCTTGCAGCTATTGTGAATAATGCTGCTCTGAACACGGGGTGCAAATATCTCTTTGAGACCCTGCTTTTGTTTCTTCTCAGTGTATGCCTAGAAGTGAGTGGAATTGCTGCATCATGTGGTAGTTCTAATTTAATTTTTTGAGGAACCGCAGCAGCAGCTGGGCTGTTACAGTCCCACAGTGCAACAGCTCTAATTTCTCCACATCCTCACAATTTGTTATTTTGGGGAGGGGGGTTAATTTTTGTTCTTGTTTTTGAGAGTAGACATCTTGGGCAGGAGGCAGTATCTCATTGTGGCTTGGTTTACCAATGTTTTTGTCCATATTTTTTGGTTATATTTACTCCCTTTTATTTTTAACTCGTTGCTATGGTTGTGGGTTTTTTGTTTGTTTGTTTGTTTTTTAGATGAAAGGAGCATATCTTTGGTTTATTTTTCAGCCCAGGCTGAGAGGTTTTTAATTCAAGAATCTAAATACACTCACGTTTACTGTTATGACTGTTGTGTTTCATCTTGTTTTCCGTACCTTGCAGCTTTCTCTTTATTCCCATTTTTCTGTATAAACATTACCTGCTCTGTCATTTGGAAAATAGGCCATGTTTTTATTCCAGTTGTAATTACCTTTTCAAAGACATTCTTAAGCTGGATGCAAAAAGTAAAGGAATAATTAAAATACACTTATCAAAGTTAGTGACAAACAGGAAAGTAATCTTGACCGCTGGGAAAGGGAGGGTCTGTCACTTCCATTTGTTTTTTATCTGCTTGGTTTCTTCGTTATTGTCACTGGGCAGAGTACAGCACACTGGTTTTGTTTTCACCTGGCCTTTTTTTTTTTTTTTTTTTTCCCATCTTCAGAATTGCTGATCTCTCTCAAAAGAGTAAGCAATTCTGGTAACCCACACTGCGCACTTCCCTCTGCTGTGGCTGTGGGGGTTCTGTGCCTCCAGCCCCTGGTTTCCTTCCACACAAACAGCAGCTCCCTGGGCAGGTTTGGGGTTGGCGGGTGTCCTCTTGGGATGTGGCAGGTGTCCTCCAGGGACGCAGGTGTGGCTCTAGCATTCAGTTTTGCAGGGAAGTCTGCAGCCACCCCCGTTTTTTTCCTTTGACGTTAATCTGATTATTTTTCTAGATTAATCTTACTTCCGAGATGCTTGTGGATTCTTTTTCTTTCAAGTTTGGGACCTGTTCTAATATCTGTCTTCTATTAATCATCTTTCCATTTTATGTTTGTTCTTTTCCTCTGTTCTTGTAAAAAGCCTTGGGCCGGTCTTCTCTTTCAACATTGTGATTTTTTTCTTAACCCAATCCACAACTTACTGCCTTATTTTTTTCTTTTTCTTTTTTAAAAGATTTTATTTATTTTTAGAGAGAGGAGGAAGGAGGGAGAAAGAGGAGAGGAACATTAATGTGTGGGTGCTTCTCTTGCGCCCCCTACTGGGGACCTGGCCCACAACCCAGGCATGTACCCTGCCTGGGAACTGAACCAGCGACCCTTTGGTTCACAGGCTGGCACTCAGTCCACTGAGCCATGCCAGCCAGAGCCATAGTTACATTTCTGACTGGATGAATGGATCTTGGATGGCCGGAAAAGACTGTTCTGATAACTTTGTACAAACAAAGGGCCACCCCCTGGCTCAGTGTCCCTTGGGTCCTGCTCTTCCCAGGTGGGTCCACGCTGCAGGCTGAGAGGACCTCCATGGCCCAGGAACTTGGGCCCCTCTGCCTGGTCCCCCGCAGGGCGATCCCCTGGCCTGGCATGAGAGGTATAATGACACGTGTCTCCCTAGGGCGTCTGTGAGGAGATGACCTACGAGGAAATCCAGGAACATTATCCATTGGAGTTTGCCCTGCGGGACCAGGACAAGTACCGCTACCGGTACCCCAAGGGGGAGGTAGGTGGGGTTTGGGTGCTTAGTCTCAGGCAGCTGCCGCCTGCCTGGGAGGACCGCCTGTTGTGGCTGGGGCCCTGTGGGGGCTGCGGGGGCAGCAGGCGTGGGGGCCTGGCCTCAGAGGTGGGCCGGGCTGGGCGCACACATCCCCTCTGCCACCTGCCGGCCGCGTGGCCCAGGCTGTGGCCCCTCCAAGACTGGGGGAGGGTAGTGCCGCACGGGACCCCCCCCCCCGAGGCCCACTGGATCCTTGCTGCCCGTCACCTCCCACGTCACCCGCCCCCTTCTCGGGGGTGTCATGGGATGGTCCCCTCTCCCTGCAGCTTCAGAGATCGCCCCCAGCTCCGAATTCAGACCTAGGGAGACCTTCCCAGATGAGGCACGGCCACCACGAGCCACCCACACTTGTCACTTTCCCTCAGCCTGGCTACCGCCTCAGCGTAGGCCCCAGGTCAGAAGCAGGGTCACTTGCAGGGCGTGACCCGGGACATTGGCCGAATACAAATACCCCGCACAGACACACGTGTGTGCACTCAGGGGAGCCCCGCCTGGATGCAGGCCCTCAGGCAGGCCCTCGTGCTGTCCTGTCCCAGGGCAGTGCTGTTCCCCGCCTCGCGCTGTGAGGCAGAGCTCAGACCGAGAACCAGCCCAGAGAACAGCCGAAGAGACACAGTGGCTTGCTGCTCGACCTGAGGCTGCAGGGTGGGGACCCGCAGGGAGGTCACGGTTACCCCAGAACCAGCTTAGGGCTTCACCCGCTACTGGTGCTGCCCCAGGGCCCCACCTCCCAGTGGAAGCCTCTGAACCTCCTGGGCGCAGGGGTTGGCCCAAGGGCTCCCGAGGCCCCTCACGGGGGGGACAGGGCAGGCCGACTGTGAGGGCCCGGTCCTTCCTGGAACCTCGGGTGTGTCCGACAGGCCGCACTCTGGAAGTTCCAGGGGGGTCCTTGCTCCCCCGCCCCCTCCCGCCGTGAGCTGGAAGGGAGCCTTGTCTTTTCCATGTCAGGACCCAGTTGCCAGGGTCCTGTGGGTGGGCACAGAGGTGGCCCCTTGGGTTGGCAGCCTGAGGCCCCGCCCTGCCCTCTCGATCCCACAGGGGCCTGGCCCTGGGCTGGCAGCGGTGACCCATGTCCCAGACTGCCAGTCCTCCCTGGTCCCCTTGGCCCTGAGCTGCCCACCCCGTGGTCCCAGGAGTCAAGCCAGAGGAGACCTGGTCCCAGCTCCAGGAGTGGGCAGGTGGCCCACGACCCAGGGTGGCTCACCCCTACCCCCTGCCCCAGAGCTGGGCCTGAGGGACCCTTCCTGCTTGTCCTTGCAGTCCTACGAGGATCTGGTGCAGCGACTTGAGCCTGTCATCATGGAGCTGGAGAGGCAAGAGAATGTGCTGGTCATCTGCCACCAGGCAGTGATGCGCTGCCTCCTGGCCTACTTCCTGGACAAGACGGCAGGTGCAGGCCCCGCCCCCGGGAGGTGGGGGCCAGTGCAAGCGCGAAAGCTGGGGACTGAGGCCCGAGCATCCCCGCATGCCAGCCCTCCGTGTCTGTGTCCACAGAGCAGCTGCCCTACCTCAAGTGCCCGCTGCACACGGTGCTGAAGCTGACCCCTGTGGCGTACGGTAAGGGGGCGTCCCGCTCTCCGCCCCGCTTGCCTGACTCCTGCCTCCCTGCAGACCCCTTGAAAATTCCATCAGGGGCTCACCCCCTCCCTCCATCCCCCTCCCTCCCTTTCCTGATTTGCTTTTAAAACGTTTGTCTCCATTTCTGTGGCCTCAGGAGGCCTCCCCAGTGACCCCCCTTTACCAGCACCCTCTCCCGCATGAAGGGCTTTTCCACTGGTTTTTCCGCAAGCCCCACCTCTGCCTTGGGCCGTGCCAGCAGGGACCCCAGGCAGCTTCCTGCTGAGCTGCGGGGTCTGGGCGCGTGGCCTTCTGCACAGGTACCCAGGCGTCTCGGGGGTCCTGCCCTTGGAGGATGGGGGCAGCACAGTGGCAGCTGGTGTCACTCCAGTGTGTGTGTGTCCTCTGGTCCCCACTGCACTGAGCACCTGGCACGACGTGTGTGACAGGGTTGGGGGGGAGGGGTCTGGAGACCCTGGGGACTGCGCACGAGGACCCCGTGCTGAGCTGGGCCTGTTGCCCCTTGGACCCCTCAGCCCCTCGGTCCTCAGTGTGGGCTCCTCAGTGAGGCTGCACAGGGCAGTGGCATTTGATGAGCAGGGGCCTAACAAGGTGCCTTGTCCTTCCTCACGGGCCCCCAGAGCTGCCTGCGGGTGGGGGTCGGGCTCAGGCCTGTTCGGGCCGCAGCACCCCAGGCCTACCCCTTGGAGAAGGTCTGCCCCTGTGGCTCCAGCTGCCTTTCAGGAGGGGGACGGCTTTGCCTCTTCGTTTGGCAGGTTGTAAAGTGGAGTCCATATTCCTGAATGTGGCAGCTGTGAACACGCACCGGGACAGGCCTCAGGTACCGGCAGGGTCGCTGCTGGGCGGCAGCGGCTCCCAGGGGGGCCTGGGCGCAGCATCTTCCAGGGCCATGCCTGCTGGCTTGGCTGCTCGCCCCGGCTGCTCTCCCGTCTGCAGGGGGCGGCCTCGGGCTGGGGGTGGCGCTGCCCTGCCGGGGGCGGGGAAACCCCTGGAGCTGGGCCACCAATCTAGGACACCCCTGAGCCGGCATGTGGCTGGCTCCCCAGCAGCCCCCAGTAGAGGCCCGAGCCAAGGAAGGGGTCCCGGCGGGGGGCCTACAGGGGGCAGGTGAGGCTTCCACTCTCCCCCAGCAGCCCAGGCCTCCTGAGCACCTTTCCAGCTCAAGCACCTTTACAAATTAAAATGACGTGTTTTATTGGGGGAAGGGCCACGATGCTGGAGGCCCTTGGCACGGGGCAGGGGTTTCCCTGCAGGAGAGCAGCTCGCCCTCCTGTGTCCTCTCAGTGCCTTGTTTCAGATAGAGGAGCCCCGAAGTGTTTCCCAGAACCGCTCTCTGTGCCCGCGTGGGGCCCTTCTCTCACGTTGGTGGCCTCTCCCACTGAGGCCAAGAGCAGACCGCCCCTCCCAACCCTATTCCCAGCGTCCCCTGCCGCAGGGAGGCCGCCAGGGCCTGCTGCCGCCTATGATGGGGCATCCTGGCCCCGGGCAGCCCCGTGGCCTTGAGCCCCTCAGGCAGGGATGTGTGATGTGTCTTCCCAAAGCTGCTGCCTCTCACCAGGACCTGTCGCTGTCCTATTTGCCCTGAAGGACTGGTCCAGGCCCAGGCTGGCACCCCACTGGTGACCAGGGAAGATGTCCCGACAGGCATCCTTTGTGTTGTTTGCAGGGGCCTCCTCAGCCTCACTTTTGTTCTTGTGTTTCTCCACCGGCCACACACCCAGAGGCTCTGGATCCCGCGCTGTTAGGGAGGGTCGGGTGTGCAGCCCCGCAGCTGGGCACCTCGGTGGGAGAGCTGAGCCCGACTGCCTGCGGCAGTGAGGGAGCGGGCAGGGAGCAGGACAGCAGGTTGCTGTGGGGTGACAGTTCTGTGTTTCTATTTTTGTGCAGAATGTAGACATCTCGCGGCCTCCAGAGGAAGCCCTTGTCACGGTCCCTGCTCACCAGTGACCCCGTCTCATCCACTATGACCCCTGGGCTGGTGTTGATCTCTGCAGACAAGGTCATTCCAGGCCCCCCAGTCCATGTGACAGTCACCATGCAGGGGCACCCTTAAAGCCATACATTGCTGGTGGCGCCCAGAACCCTTGCCCCAGTCCACCTGCCTCCTGTTGACAAGGATGGGGTTGCGCCCGACCCGCTGCTAAACATCACTCGGCCAGACCGTGCCCGCCCCAAGGTGGCAAGAATTTTCCCAGCACCTTCTTTGGCGGCTTTCGCGTGATCTCCCTCACCGTCAGGCCGGCACTGTGAAGTGGAAACCCTAAAATGTGAAGCGGGGTGTTCCTCCCATGGCCAAGCTGCCCAGGTGCCCCTGGGGACCCCTGCAGGGACCCTGCTAGCCTGTCTGCGGCCAGTTCCGGAGCCAGAGGCGCGAGAGGCGAGGTCCTCATGAACTGCCGAGCCCGGCCGCCCTTTCATCATCGCGCCCTGCCCGGGGCCAGAGAGCTCCTGCCTCTGCGGACACCGGGAGCTGCCAGGCCCTTGTGTCAGAGCCGCTCAGGAAGGCAGTGGGCCCACGTTGGCACAACGCGACGTGCAGGAGTGTGGGGAGTGCGGGGAGCCCAGCATCTGCGGTCACCCTTCCCGTCTGTGCATACACTGGAGTATTTTGGCAGCTGGCGGCCAGGCCCCGCTTCCTGACAGCTCTCAGTGAGGCCAGGGAAAGACGGCTTTGGCGGGGGTGGCGGTGCTGTAGGAGCCACCTTCCCAGTGCACCTGCGGGGAGGCTGCCGTCCCATCTGCTACCCCTCCCTGCCACCCCGCCCACCTGGCCGCCTCTGGCCCTTGCTGCCTGTGCCCCCGCAGGAGTGCGCACAGGGCAGGGACGTGCATTTGCTGTGAGTGATCCGGAATAGCGGGCTGTGGTCCTGTAAAGCCCGGCCTGGCCTTGGGTGGCCTCCACCCGAGGTGCTTGCTGAGCAGGGGGAGGCCGGAACCTGGAGGCAGCCTTCTGGGGCGGGGGGGACTTCCTCAGACACATCACAGCTTTTGGTTCACGTGCACAGGAGCCTGTTGAAAAGGACCTGGGGGTGTCAGCCACGTGTCACACCCGGGAGCTCTGTCGGACCCAGAAAGGCAGGCCAGGCAGCAGGTCTGGCCCCATTTTACAGCTGGGAGGCGCCAGCAGGTCGGAGGTGGGTCGGAAGGTGTCTGGATCTGCAGTTGCATGCCTGCTGTCCACGGGGGACCTGGGTGAAGCCACGCCCCGGGACCCCAGGCCCCTTGGCCCCTGCAGCCTCCCCTAGGCTGTGCCTGGCGGGTGGCCACCTTGTGTGCTGCGGCAGCTGTGGACAGACGTGGTGGGGAGACGTCCAGGCGGGGCCGGGTGGCGTCCTCCTGGACTTGCCGCCAGTCAGAGCCCCAGGGCCGGAAGACCAAGCCACAGCCTTTGGGACGGGGGACTTCAGCCCTTGCTCCTGTGTCCACCGGAGTTTTGGTGCCGTGGTCACGTGGACACACTCACTTGTTAGCCACAGTGGGCGCCTTTGGTTAGAAACACATGCATGTGGGTGTCACCACCTGTCCAGGGCCTCAGGCTGGCCGAGGTGAGACCAGCGAGGCCATTTCGCCCTGTGCCCAGAGGGGAGTCAGGAGCTGTGGGACCTGGGGGTGTCCCAAGGCCTGGGCCTGGGATCCCGCCATGGACTTGGGCAGCCCTGCCCACCTCTGCCTGGGGTGGCTCCCTGCATGGGCCACCGCCTGGCCCCAGGTTTCAGCCAGGACAATTGATGTGCTACTGTTGTGTTTCCCTGCTCTCCCTGGAGCAGGTGGTAGGTCTCAGCCATATGTCACACTGTGTCCAGCGTTCTTTGCAATAAACACATTAAAAAAAATCCTAAAGTTCTATCCTGTGACCAGCTCCGCGGGCCCCAGGCTGTGGCCCCTAAGGGGTCCGTGTTGAGATCCTTGCCCCAGGCCCCGCCCCGGCCTGCCCCTGCGGCAGGAAAACTCTCGCCCTGGACTGAACCCCAGCCCCTCCCCACTGAGCAAGAGGCACGTGTGGGGGGTGGGGAGGACCTAGGGTGGAACACTGTTAAGTGGAGGGTTCTGGGGTCCCTGGAAATGTGTGTCCCCGATGTTGGCATCGTTGAGGAGGGGAACCAGAGCCTGTGTCAAGGATGAGGGACTGCACACAGCTGTGGGCAGGGGTGTTTTGCTAGTTGAGTTGGCACCTACACGGCTGGCAAAGATGGTGACAAGGGGTAGGGTTTTCCCTTTCCTGGGCCTCGGACTTTGATTGGATTGCCCACCCCTCCTGCCCTGGGGCTGGGCTTTTGGGAGCGCGGGTAGCAGGGGGGCTCCTCTGTGGACGGGATGGGTCCAGGCACGGCTGGGTGTCCCCCTGCACCTGTGTCAGAGCAGAGGGTGGCTGTGGCTGGGCTACTTCTGGGTGGCTCGGGGTCGCCAACAGCCGCGGCTGCGCCTTATCCAGCTGAGTCGGTGAGGTGGGGGACAAATCTGGGGGGCCAGCTGCAGCTGTCTTCCTGGCGGGTGAGGCAGGGGGATGCCTCGGTGGTCCACATCCTGTGCCTGGCACTGAGTTCTGGGGTGGACCCCTGGCCGCCTCAGAGGCTTCAGCGCTTTTTGAAGAAGATGTTGAAGATTTTTAGCAGCAAAACAATAGCAGAAGGAATAAAATATAACAATCAGAATTTTTCTTTGGGTTCGATGTTCTACCACAGCCTAGGAAGAGCGATCGATTGTATGTGGTCACGTTGAGAACTTCGTATCATTTTGGGTTGCTAGGAAATAGTGGCGGTTAAGTAGGATCAGAGGATATCTAGATCGAATGAAATGTTGCAGCGATACTTGAGTTATATTTATAATAACATTAATAAAGTAATATATAACTATCACCTGCCGAGGGGAGTCTCCTCCTGGGCTGGGCACACTGGCGCTTGAACACAACTGTTCTATTAAAAGTGAAAAATGCTTCCCTGCCTCGTGTGGCTCATGGGTTTGGTGGTGTCCCACAAAGCAAAAATTCCCTGGTTTGATTCCTGGTCTGGGTTGTGGTTGGGTTTCTTTCATAATGATGTTTATCTTCCTCTTTCTTCCTTTTTTCCACTTTCTCTAGAGATAAATTTAAAAGAAAATAAACCTTAAAGATAAAAAGTGAAAAATGCCTTTGCGGGCGGGTCAGAACTGGTATCCGCCCCCGCCCTACCCTGGTTCACGGCCACGGGAAGTGGGGTGGGGGGAACGGAGGTGCCGGCCTGAACCTGTGCTACTTCCACAGGGTTCCCCTCTCAACCCAGGAAGGTGTCCGCCCCGCTTCGTGCAGGGCCCCTGATCTCATCGTTTGTGAGCCGATCTCGTCTGGGAAATGGTGACAAATCCTCTGTTGCAGCCAAGTCTCCATTGGTCAGCTCTCCAGTTATGTTGTCCTACACACCGAGTGAGCCCTGCTGTGTGCCAGTCTTGGCGCCTCCCTCTCTCTGGAAGCTCAGCAGTGCTACTTGCCCCCCACCCCGCCCCCGCCCCGTCACCCAGGGCCCTGGTGTCTGCACAGCAATCAAGGAGCCATTTCAACAGAGTGTCCCCAATGAGAAGCCCTGGTGCATGGAAAACAGTGTTTATTACGGGCTGCATCGTGTGTCCCCCTCCCCACCAAATTCATACATTGAAGGTGTTACCCCACCACCTCATAATGTGACCTTATATGGATATAGGGTCATTGCAAGATGTAATAAGTTGAAGTAATACTGGAGTGGGGTGGACCCCGGCCCCAAAATTCCCTGGCGCCTTCCGAGAGCGAGAGCAGGGCCCTGCCCTGCCGACACCTTGGTTTCGGACTTCCAGCCTCCAGAGCCGTGAGGCAGATGGTGACTTGTTTAAACTGCTCAGTGTGTGGTACCTTGTGGCAGCAGCCCTAGCAAACAAACTTTTCAAAGATGGTGAACTAACTGCCTGAGGCCTGAGGCCCTGGAGAGGGAGCCTCTGCAGGGACTCGGGGACAGTGAGCTGTCTGAGAAATTCAATCCAACATTTGTTTTGAACGAGTCAGTGAATCTCGCTGAGGCTTTGGGGTCTCTCCTCTCGGTTCTGCCAGGGAGCTTATGACATCGTGGTGGCAGCTAGTGAGACCCAGGTTCCCCTCAGTCAAGCTCATAGGTGCACAGAGCAACCCCAGGGGCCTGGGTGGGCACCTGTATCCAGAACTCCTGGCACGTGCACTGTATTGATAAACTCAGCCCAAGCTAAACAGAGAGTCACCTCCTTGGTCGAGAACCTCAGACGTTTCCCACAAATTCTCCATGTATTGACCAACATGAAATAACAAAGTCTTAGGACTCTTTTGACATATAAGCCTTCCCTTCTGGGTTTGACTTTATAGCAAGGTCTCCAAACATGCTGGAGTGTTTTGTTTTTTTTTAATTTTTTTGAGAGCACTTTTATTAAGGCTGCGACAGTGAAATCAGGAAGGGCTTAGGATGGAAGAAGCCACAAGAGAGAGCCCAGACGGGGCTGCGGTGGTTGTCTGGGAAGTCAGAGAAAAGGGGCCTTGGAGACAGGTTCAGGGGGTCCTCCTGGGATGAGCTGTGGCTGCCCCCGGCTCCCCCTGGTGGCAAGCCTCAGCCTCGTGGGGTCCCTTAGGAGAGGCCTGTGTGGGAAGAAGAGAGGGAAGGGGAAGGCGCGGGGTGGGGGGGCCGTGCTCCTGGGGGCGGGGAGAGCAGGCGGGCGCTGGAGTTCGTCTCCAGTGTAAGGCACTGGAGAGGAGAAGCGGGGGAGATGGACCGCGGGGGCGTGGGCTCCAGACTGCACAGCAATTCCCTCACAGGTCTGCAGGGGGCGTGGGGGCGCCTGCCTCGCTGGGTGAGGGAGGTGCGGAAGGCTGGATGGGGGCTATTTGATTCCTCTGGGTTCTTTTCCATATCTTAATCTGTTAAAATTAATGATTTAGAATGAAGCACCTACCAGGAACTAAGCAGTGGGGAGAGCAGTGAGCGAAACCGAGGCCAGGTAAACGGAGTCAGGGGCTCCTGCTGCCTGTCGCCGCCCAGCCAGAAAGCAGAAGCGGAAACCCGGGAAGGTGGAGGGTAAAAACCTTCGCCTCCACCTTCCCCCAAGCGTGTCAGGGGCAAGTTTCTCCAGGGCCAGCGTGGGAAGGAGCCCAGAGGGGGTCCTGGCGAGGCGCAGTTTTTGGCATTTGCGTCCTTGTAGGAGTTTTGGCCTTGGTAAATATCTTCATTACCAATTTCTGGAACAGAATGGTCCGCGTTCTAATAAGGATGCCAGAGCCACTCAAGTGATGCCCAGGTAGACGTTATCCCAGTGTTTCTGGGTGCAGTCGATCAGTCACCGCCTCTCCTGGTGACCGGGCATGAGGTTCAGGGCTGGGTTAAAAGTCCCTTTGTTCTTTCCTGGTCAGCTGTTAACTGCAACAAAATCTCAGCCAGAATATAAGGTTAATCGTATACATTTGATGACTTGGTTACACATTCTACTAGTAATCATCTAAGGCTGTAATGGAGGAGGGAGAAAAGAAAGGAAAAAAATCTTATTTTCTATTCTGCCCTTTACAACTCCTGCCATAAGCAGGGTGGGCAAGGTCCCTGCTCTCCCAGAGCTGACATCCCAGAGGTGGGAGACACAGTAAAATAAGTCAAGCCCTGGCAGGCGTGGCTCAGTGGATTGAGCACCGGCCTGTGAACCAAAGGGTTGCTGGTTTGATTCCCAGTCAGGACACATGCCTGGGTTGCGGGCCAGGTCCCCAGCAGAGGGCGCATGAGAGGCAACCACATATTGATGTTTCTCTCCCTCCCCCTCTCTCTAAAAATAAATAAAAAAAGAAATGACATATATGAATATATCAGAGGGGAGGGAGTGGGAGCGGGGTGTAAGACAGCTTCACTGAGAAGGCGACCGAAGGCTGAGATGAAGCCGTGGCGCATCCCACAGCCAGCGTGAGGCTCTGCCGCCTGGCAGGCTGTGCCCGGCGAGGTCCCGGAACACTGAGGGCCCTCCTGTGATTCTGAGGGGACACTTGTGGCTGCCCAGAGCCTTGTCCTTGTATCACCTGAGTGACCACCTGTGGTGTCTTGTTTTCTGACATCACTTCAGACACTAAATTGTTTTTTTACACCAACAACCAATTCTCGGATTCTCCCACACCAACTCATTTTTTTTAATTGTTTTTTTTTTTTTTAAGAGAGAGGAAGGGAAGGAGGGAGGTGAGACAGGAGAGTAAGAAGCTAGGAAATCCCTTGGCAAGTGGAACAGGGAAACTGAGACAGACAGCTGAACACAATGGCGAGCAAAGCACAGCCAGGCGCAGGTGGCCACCAGGGCGGGAGGCCTGGCAGGGGCAAAACTGGGGAAATAAGGACCCCGCCTCTCCTCCGCCCGCCTCCCCCCCCCCCCGCACACACCATCCGGCCTCAGTTATGTTTCAGTTCCAGGCCCAGAAAAGCAGCAAAACCAGGTGGGTGACGCCAGAACCAACTGCAGTGACTGAAGCCCCCTGCCCTGTCACTGACCAATCAGTGGAGGCCAAGGCCCTGAAAGGGCGCACCTGGGAAACTGAGGCACGTTCTCCTAAAACCCTCCCCTGGGATCCCCGTCTGCAAGGACCCAGCCCAGCGTGTATGCCCTCCCGCTGGGGAGCAGCTGGCGCGGGCCGTGCACTTTGCTTTCCTTTTCCCCTGGGCCACCGCCCCTGCTTCTTTCTTCATAGGCTCACGCCTCCTAAACTCTAAGGCAACGAGCAGCTGGCAGCTCGTCCCACTCAGTCTGATCCCGTGAACCTGTCCCTAAATTAGCCCCTTTTCTCTGACTTCCCTGTGAGCGGAGGCAGCCCAGCCTGGGCTCTCCTGTGTCTCCTGTGCCAGCACTTTCTTGTTTCCTTGTCCCAGTTTTAATAAATGTCACCTGGACTCGTGTTTGAAATCTTTCCTACAAAAAGCCAAGAACCCACACACTGCAGCTGGCCGTGGGCAGACCCGCTGAGGGCCAGGCGCCGGCAGGGAACGAGGTGGTGGGGGGAGAGCAACACCGATTTGTTGGTCCACTTCTTCATGCATTCCTTGTTTACTTCTTGTCTGTGCCCTGGCCGAAGATCACACCCGAAACCCTGGCGTGTCAGGCGATGGTGCTCTGACCAATTGAGCTACCCAGGAAGGGCTCAACTCAATTCTGACACCAACTCATGAGTTTGTGTAGACCCCACAAGTTCGGGGCTCAGCCCCTCAGGACTCTGCCCACCTCAGGTGCCAGTCCCAAGTCCCAAGAGACCACTGGTAACTTCTGACCTCTTGCTATAAACCGGGAGTTCCTAAACCCCCTCTCCAGCTTTGATAATTTGCCGGACCTCACAATTTGGGGGAACCCCTTATTTACAGTTACCACTTTATGGAAAGATGCCCCGGGCTGGGAAAGGGGGGCTCAGAGCTTCCACCCTGCCCAGCACCTCGCCCTGTCCACAGCCCCGGAAACTACCTGAACTGCACCGTTCAGGGGATTTTATGGAGGTTTCATTACACAGGTATGACTGATTAAATCACTAGCCTTTGGCGATAGCAGTCAATCACGGAACTGAACCCCCGGTTAGGGGTGGGGCTGAATGTTCCAACCCTCCATTCACGGCCTGGTTTTTCTGACGGCTCCATCCTGAAGCTATTGGGGGCAGGAGGAGGGGGGGATGAATTCCCCCACCTGGAGTCATCTCATTAGCACCTAAAAGACAGTAAATTCCAAGCTCTGGAGCCTGGAAGGAAGGACAAAGAACAACTCTGAACATTTTTTTCTGCTGCCCCACCAGGGGTGGCTTTACTAGCCATCCCCTCAGCCTTCCAGGGTTGCCAGGGCTCTGCCCTTTATCCTGGTCAGATTCCTGCTCCCTTTAGCTCCAACTAGGGACACCCTGGCGCATGCCCATTACCGTGGTCAGCTACTGCCATTCCTGGTTGCAGCTTCATCAGTGGGAGGAAACTTGACTCCACCCACTTCAACCAGAAGCAGAATTTAGGAAGAGGGGGCTGAAGGGCAAGACTCCGAGGACGTACAACCTCACCTCGAGCCCAAGTCGAGTCCTGCTTGGCCTGCTGAGCAGCCACGGCCGCTGCCCCGGGGCGAGCAGGGTGAGGCGAGGCAGAAGCTAAGGAAGTCCCTTGGCAAGTGAAAGAGGGAAACTTAGACACAAGGGCTTATCCTCCCTAATGGAGGACCCTTAGGAGCAAATGGTTTACACAGTCCAGGCCGTGCCAGGGGCAGACCTGCCTCAGTCCTGGTCCCTCTTCCATGACCAGGGCTCGCTGAGGGTCACCGTTGCCCCAGACACTGCGGAATACGTTATCTTGCGGCTGGTCACGGGCTCCGGTCCAACTCCAGGGAGGGCACCAGCCCTTGGGGAAGTGACTGTGTGGCATTTTGGCCTCCTGAGACACGGAGAGGAGCCCAGGTTCTCGGCGCAGAAGGATGGCAAGGGGCCTCACAGGGGTCTGTGTTAGCGCTCACCCACGCCCTGCCCCCACGCCCTGCCCGGCACTGGGCTTTCTGGGCACCATTGGGAGTTGCTGCGACCTGCCGGCCTCGTGCAGAAATTCTCTATAGCTTGGCTCCAGGCTGTATGTAAAGTTTTAGCTGGAAAAAAAAAAAAGCCTTTTTTACCAAGCTGGGTACTGGCCTTCAGGCTGTAGCCCCTGCTGTAGTAGCTAACTAACTACTGGGTCCCCGCTTGGCAGGCGTGCGGGCGGGGGGAATATGCACAAAGTAATGACTTCAGAACCGAAGTCTGTGAGGGGGATGGTTGACCATTAGGAATTTTGAAGTTTTACTTGTGTTGACGGGAGACCACATTCTTCTTGCTGGCACATGTAAAGAGTTACGTATCAGCAAATCGCCCTTGAGAAGAAAACGGAAGTCTGGAGCCCGGCTGGGCAGGCCTCTCGCGGTTCCCAGCACCACCAGCTGTGTCGCTAAAATCTCCAGTTCTTAATCCAAACCCACGTGGCACCTTCTCACGACCCACTAGCAAGGGTCCTCTCTCCCCCTTCCTTCCCGCACGGTCTTCACATTGTTCCCTGGTGGCAGGGGGCGAACGCTCTCTGACCTCTCATGCAAGCACGCTGTAACGGTGGGGGGGGGGGGGTGCGGGGGCTGCCTGCCAGTTATCCTGGGTTAAAATGGTGCCAGCCTTCCTGATTAGCCTTGCTGATATGCAAAGTGACCATCTTTGCATGTGAGGAATGAAGCTATGATGCTGCCATGGACATGCAAAATGACTCTCAATGGCCCTGCTCCTTGTCTCCCATCCCTCACGGCGGCCTCCCTTCTGGGATGGGTGGAAGAATATCCTATATTTTTCTTGGACACACCCAGTTAGAAATCCCCCCTTTGGGGGGCCCTGGCTGTGCCCCGTTAACACTTGGACCCCTTTGCAGCGTCTGGTGGTCCACCGTCCCCAGCCGCCTCTCTGCTGCTTCCCGATATAGAAGACGCCTGAATTTTGGGCTCTTGTGAGATGGATTTAAGAATTAGTTCTCCCATCTGGTGGAGCTCGGCCTTCTGCAGCAATAAAACTTTCCTTGCTCCAAAACTCTGATGTATTGAAAGCTGGCCTTTCTTTTGGAGCATTGGGCACAGGAAACTAGTACCCTGAGCATTCTCAGCAGATACCCCTGAAAAAAGGGACACAGTTGAGAGGTGTCGCAACAGGCGGGTGTGGATGCAGGGTGGAGTGGGTTGCGTGACTGCCTTCAGGAGCTTCCGGAAGGAGCGGAGAGAGAACAGCCCTACCCCTGCCCTCTCCTCCCTCTCTCTTGCCCCCTGGGGCTGCCTTCTGGTGACTAAATACGAAAAGCCCAGGAAGACAGATCCCCCGGACGGGGTGAGGCAGAGGGTGGAGGTGGAAGCCAATTGGGGACAAGCTCCTACTAAGGGCGCCTGAACTCGAGGTGACAGGGTTGGCAGGGCGGTGGATGTGCAGCAGCTGCGGCCCCGCACGGTGAGTGCTGAGAGGCTGGGGGAGGGGCACACACGGAGGACTGGGCCCGAGCAGCCCACCCCCTGCTGAAGTGACTCCGGGGCCGGCGCGGGGAAAGTGGTCAGTGGGCTGAATGGGGCTCCTTCCTTCCTTCCACCCTTCCTTCCACTGAGCTGAGGGGCAGAGGCAGCTGAGCTGGACGGGTCTGGGCTGTGTCAGCTAGGGCCTGTCATCCTGCCTGGGGACTGTCAGGCCTCTGCTCCCACCTGCTGTGTTGTTATAGAGGAAAAAAACTTCACAGGTCCAAAATGGCTTCCCTCGAGTGAAAAGCCCATGACGCCACACCTCCGTTAACACCTGATGTTACTGCAGTTTCACCCGGTATCAGAGATGTAATCAGCTGGTGCGGCATTTTCTGGTGGACACCCATGAGGCCATCTGCCCCTGGGCCCTCTCCATGCCCCTAAAAAGAAGAGGCAGGCCGCTTGCTAAAAGCCCTTCCCTTCCCTCCTCTTTTGCTGTCAGGGGCTAAGAGCAATCCTTTCTCTTTTGTGACGAGCTGCCTCATCCCACTTGTCTTCCTAGAAAAGCTTTGTAGACCCCCCTAGGCGCACCCTAGTATTGAATTGCTTATTCAGAGCCAACAAGACCTTCAGGTTTCCTTGGCTGAATTTTGTTTTGTGCCCTTCCCTGCCAGGTGGGGACTTAGGGAGGACCCCAGCCCCCACTCCCACCCCAGCGTGGGGAACTGCTGTGAGGACATCCTGTGTTGTCCCCTCAGGTCTCTGACACCGGCTCCCCCTGCCCTCGGGTGAGAAATGTGTGGTATGTGCCCAGTTAGTGTGACATTTCCTGTTTTCTGCTGAAATAAAGTGCATGTGTCAGGTGCAAAAAATGCTAACTCTGGGCAAAAAAGGCTGAATGTTTGTGTCCTCCCAAAATACAAATGCTGAAGTCCTATCCCCAAAGCGATGGTATTTGGAGGCAGGGCTTTTGGGAGCTGATTCGATGGAGGCGGTGGAGCACTCGTGGAGGGAATTGGAGCCCGTATTCTAGAGGACCCAGAGAACACAGGGCAAGGGGGGCCACGAACAAACCAGGAGGCTGACTCATCAGACACAAGCCCTGCCGGCACCGTGGGCTTGGCCTTCCCAGTCTGCAGGGCTACGAGGAATGTGATTCATAAGCCTCGAGTCTGATGATTTTTCTAGCAGACGGAACCCACTGACACATCGCATGGCAAGGCCACCGCTACCGTTAGCCATGGCTGCACCCAGGGTGTCTTATGCAGAACACCTTCTCTGGGGGCAGAGAGGGACGTGGGCTGGCCAGCCTCCCGGGGCCCTGAGCGAGCCTGGGAGCGGCCAGTTGGCTGTTCCTGGGACCAGGCCCCCGAGCCAGGCTCGCCCAGAGCAAGGGCCGTGCCTGCCTGGACTGGGGGTCCGGGGACCACAGGGACAAAGGTGTCACCCCAGGGCCCGGGGGGGCTGTGTGTCCACAAAGCTTTGGTCCCCGGAAGCCTAGACTTCCAGAGGGGACCCGACATTAATTAGCTGGGCGCCTACTGTGTGTCGAGCTCTGCCCTGGGGACTGTCGCCGCACCACCTGTTCCCACGAGAGGAGCGTGAAGATCCGCTGGGCACGTGGCGGGCCGGGGGCCTAGCCGGCCTCCGGCGGCGCCCAGCAGGCGCCCGGCCGTGGTCGCACATCCCCGCGGAGGTTCCCCGCTTCGGGGCTGAGAGGTCCCCCGAGCGCAGAAGACCAGCGCCTGGGTCCCCGGGGTCGTGCGGCCGCGGGCTGCGTGGGGCCGGAGGACGCCCGCGTCCCCTCCCTGCCCCCTCCTGCTCCTCCTCCTCCTCCTCCTCCTCCTCCTCCTCCTCCTCCTCCTCCTCCTCCTCCTCCTCCTCTTCCTTTTCCTTCTTCTTCCTCCCGGCCTGGATTCTCGGAGCCCGCCGGGGCGGGGCGAAGAGGCGGCTGCCGGCTCAGGCTCAGGTCGCGGAGGCGGCGGCTGCACGGCGACCCTTCCGTCCGCCTGCGTGTCCGTCCGCCCGCCTGCCCAGCCATGGCCGCGCCGGCCTCTGCCCCGCGGAACCTGTTCCTCCTGGTCTTGCTGCTGCTGCTGCTGCTGCTGCCACCGCCCCCCGGGGGTGAGCCTTTGGGGTCGGGGCTCTCGCCCGGCGGGGGGCCGCGTCGGTCCCCGCAGGGCCCCGCCCCCCATGACCCAGGCAGTTAGCAAACCCCTGGGACTGACCTCCCTGCCACTCCCTGCCTCCTCCCTGCCGCTCCCCGCCTGGAATGGCATCGCCCAGACCCCACACAGCTGCCACCCTGGTTCTGTCCTGGAATTGGGGGGCGGGGGCGGGTATCTATCGTCCCTGTGATGGTCCTAGGGATTGGGTCAGCCGTAGCCTGGGGTCGGCTGCTCCGAGGCCTGGCCCCTCCATCCAGGCCTTCCCTTTGCCTCTGTTTACTGGCTGGGACCCCCCAGCCTCTGTCTGCAAGGCCCCTGCGGTCCTGGAAACAGCTGAGGTGGCCCAATGGGGTTGGAGGAGACAGCTACCTGTGCGGATTGGTTGGTTGTAAACTTTTAAAGATTGATTTTAGACAGAGGAAGGGAGGACGGAAGAAAGAGGAACATTGATTTATTCCGCTCATTTATGCATTCATTGGTTGATGCTTGTCTCCTGTCTGGAGATCAGACCCGCAACCTGGGCCAGGGTCAGGGTCTTGATTGGTCAGAGAGGATGGTTCACAGATGGGGAGCCCAGGCTGGGGGCCTTTTCGGGTTAGGAATTGGAGCAATGCTTCCCCACCACCAGGCGTAGGACGCCAAGGATCCCCCTGGGTGGGTGGCTTCCTCAAGAGGAAGGGCCTTATTTCCCGGGCCTAGGTGGACCCTGGAGGACCTGGGGTGGGAACGGGAGCAGGCAGAGCTCTGGTCCCTGGTCCAGTGAGGTCTGGGGAGCCTTGGGCAGCCTGTCCAGAGTGTGTGAGGGTCAAAGAACAGTTGTGTTGTGACTTTTTGGCCCAAACAGAGTCACGGGTGTTTGTCTTCAGCTCCGGCTTAGAGGCTCGCGAGCCGTGGCACCAATGGCAGTGACGACTCTCTGGAGGTGGTGGGGGGTCACCCCAGCTACCCAGCAGCTTGGGCTGAGCTGAGCTGAGCAGACCTGCTGCCGTGTGGACAGCTGGCTGGGGGTGGGCCTGTTGGGGGTCCCATCCTCTGCCCCACAGTTTTGCCAGAGCAGGGCTCTGCTGGAGCTGCCAAGGACAAAGTATCTCCCCATTTCCACCCCGTTCCTAGCTCTTTCTTCTCAGGGTCACTGAACGGACCTCGCTTGGCCAATGGCCCGGGGAACGTGATGCACTGGCCGGGCTGGCTCTCTGGAGACCCATCTGGGGCCTGTCCAGGCAGAACCCTGGACCGTTCTGTCCTGCTATTGGGCACTAGTTGTCTGATAAGGTAGCTTAAGAGTGTGTGGGGACATGGCTGTAGCATCTTCCTGGAAGTTTGCAAACCTTGTGGTCACCCAAAGCCCTGGGTCATTTTCTACACTTGTCCGTCAGGTCCCCTCAGCGTGACCCTGTGTCCTGAGGCTCTGCACTCACCGCAGCCTGTGCGGATGTCCTTAGATCCCAGCTCGGTGGCTGAGAGCCTTGTGGTGGTTCTGGGACTTGAAGTGCTGCCGCTGCCCTGGAGCCCTGGCCACTGAGGGCACAGACCTTTCCGAGGCACCTGCTGGGGGCCCTGGGTGGGACTAAGTGCCGCACGGACAGTTTTGTAGGTGTGACGGCGGTGAAGGCGAGTTGGGCAGGAGACAGCCTGCCCTGAGGGCGTGGTCAGGGCTGGGCCCCTGCAGCTGTGGAGTCCAGCGGGGGCTGAGGCTTCTGTGGCCAAGGGGCGGGGAGAGGGAAAGAGGATCGAGAATTGGCCAGTGCGGCACCCGGTCCGCAATGGCTGGCCAGGGATGTCCCTGGTCAGCTGTGTGGCCGCTGGGCTTGGGCAGCTTCTGGAGGCAGTAGCCTGGGGTGCGGCCTTAAGGGATGAGTAGATTTGAAGGTGGGGGATGGGAAACAGCCAAGAATTGGGCAGAGCGTGCGTAGGCCTGGAAAGCTGGGGTGGCCTTCAAGGCCCTGTGCAGTCAGGACCCTGCTTTGTGGACTGTGGACTTGATCCTGAGACAGTGTGAACCAGGGGTGGTCTGAGAGCAGGGACTGGCCCAGCCAGACTCACCGTTAGGAAGCTCATTCTCCCATCGGAAGGCGAGTGGGCCGGTGGGGAAAGAGGGATCCCCGTTAGGTGTATCTGCTGTGGCCTGGGAGAGAAGGCAGGGCTGGTTGGGTGGGGGTGGCCAGGGGTGGCCCAGCCGCCCGTGCCTGCTGGCCGTGTTCACTGGGACATGGCTGAGGCCCGGCATGAGGCTTCCTCATGGCTGCAGGCGAACAAGTGTTTCTCCACTCCAGCCCACGGTGAGGTGTGTGTGGATTCCAGTGGATACGACCTCCACCCTAAGTACTGTCCTGTTTTCTGCTGTGGCACCTGTTACAACCAGTACTGCTGCTCTGACATACTGAAGAAATTTGTGTGGAACAAGGAAAGCTGCGAGGACCGGTGGGTGCCCCAGCGGTCACCGTGGGACTGTGCATGGAAGGGAAGTGGCCCCGCCCCCGCCCCTCAGTCCTGAAGATGGTGGCAGAGCATTGGGCTGGGCGTGGGGGGGTTGGAGTTCCGTGCACTGGGCTGGACTCCCTGGACCCTGTCCAGTTAGTCCCTTGCCCCTCCCCTGCCCTGGAGGGCTCCGGCTCATCCAGCCTGGGGCCGAACGGGTTTCTTAGCTGGTTCTGTAGCTCACCCTCGGGTCTGCACTTGTACCAACACGCCCTTGGGTGGGCACTGTGATGTGAGTGTAGCCCGCAGTGCGTGCATGGACTTGGGGCGTTGTGTGTGATTTGTGCGGGCACCATCTTGTGGGCCCTAGAGGGTGCAGTGCGTGGGCGCGTGGCCCGTGGATTTACACTGCACCTTCGGTGTAGACTGTCTCACGGACTGAGTCTTCTGCCTGTCTCCCTTTGCCATATTCTTTGCTTCTTCTGTGTTTGGCCACAGGGACAGAGGGCTGAGGTGGTCATCCTCTGCTTGCGGCAGGTGGTCATTATTGTCTGGAAAGACCAGCCCTCCACCATCGTATATATTTATTTTAATCTCCCATGACCAGTCCATTCCCCTCACCCAGTAGGCAACCAGTCTGCCATTTTTTTTTATTGTTTCTGTTCTTGCAAAGTCTGTATTGTTTTGTGGGTACAACGATCCCCTTCCTTTTCGCACTCAGTACAGTGTTTGTACAACCCACCCGTGTTCTTGGGTGTACATCGGGCTGGTGCCCGCCACTGCTGTGTCCTTCTCTGTGGTGGGAGACCTGGCCTGCAGCCCAGGCCTGTGTCCTGACTGGGAATCGAACTGGCAACCCTTTGGTTCGCAGGCCAGCACTCAATCCGCTGAGCCACACCAGCTGGGGCCATTGTCTGTAGTTTCTGTTGTTTTCTCTTCAGGGTGTCTAATCTGATATTCCTGAACGTTTCTGATTGTGTGTCTGACAGGGTGTTTGTAAATTGATGGTAGAAATTTGGAGCTTAGGATTTCCTCCGGGGAGGTTTTATGTTGCTTTTGTCAGTGCCTTTAGCACTCCGGGCTCACGTTGCCTAACTGCAGAGGCTGAGATGATGAGAAGCTGAGCTTCTACTCTGTTTCTCCCTTGTCTTGGGTTGCAGCATTTCGAGCCTCAGCCCAAGTGAGTAGGGTTTACCAGGGCCTCACTCCTGGAGGGCTCTGGATCTAGTCTTTATCACCTGAGGCTTTCAGAAGGTCTGCTCAGCCTCTCAGCTGTCCTCTGAAATTGGTGAGTGCCCCCAGGAGAAAAAGAGTCTCAGATACCAGGCTCACCTCGGTGGATCTCTCTTCCTGGCCTTCCCACCCCTGGATCCCAGCTGGGTGCACCCCACTGTCATTGCTCCCTAAGGCCTGAACACTGGTGTTTCAAAATATTCTCTCAGCTCTATGGGTTGTCCTTCTAAAGCACAGGGCCACTGCTTTAAAATTTTATTTTATTTTTTTTAAAGATTTTATTTATTTATTTACTTTTAGAGAGAGGGAGAGAGAGAAACATCAATGTGTGGTTGCATTTTGCACGCCCCCTACTGGGGACCTGGCCCACAACCCAGGCATGTGCTCTGACTGGGAATTGAACCGGCGACTCTTTGGTTTGCAGGCTGGCGCTCAATCCACTGAGCCACACCAGCCAGGACTGAAATTTTATTTGGATTTACATTGATTTGGAAATTTTCAACTAAATACAAAAGCAGAGAGAATAATATAAAACTCCGTGTATCCATCACCCACTTCCTCGCTCACCAGCACTCTGGCACTACTGTTCCACACACCTCCCCCCACTCTTGAAATTTTCTGGATTATTTAAAAACAAATCCCAGACATCATACACATTTCTCCTTAAATGTTCGTGTTTTTAAAAAATATTTTATTTATATATTTTTTAGAGAGAGGGGAAGGGAGAGAGAAAGAGAGGGAAAGAAACATTGATCCGTTGCCTCTTACACGCCCGAACCGGGCAACCCAGGCACATGCCCTGACTGGGAATTGATCTGGCGACCTTTTGGTTTTTGGGACGACGGCCAACCCACTGAAGCACACCAGTCAGGACCTTAAATGTTTGTTTTATCAGTACAAATGAGTGCTTTAAAACATATAACCACTATATATCAATAACACATTTGGCACAATTAACAGTAATTCACTAATAGCTTTCAATACTAGTCTGCCTTTAGTTGACTCCATTTGTTTCAAAAATGTATTTTCATGGGTAGTTTGTTCGAGTCAGAATCCAAATGAGTTATTTTTAAAAATCTCTGTACCTATAGTTATTTCCCCTTTTTTAAATTCTGCATTTTTTTTTTTAATGTCATTTCTCCTTTTCTTGGTTAATCTTGCCAGAGGTCTACCAGCTTTGGTTTTGTTAATCTTATATTGTTTGTGGTTGTTCTCTTTTATTTTTGCTTCCTTCTTTGGGGGTTTGCACTATTTTTTCTCATCTCCTTGATTTTAATACCATCTCACTATTAAAGTTATGTTTCCTCTAAGAGCTGCTTTAGCAAATTTTGCAAATTTTTAAAAAAATTACTTATTTACTTTTAGAGAGAGGGGAAGGGAGGGAGTCAGGGAGAGAGAAACATTGATGTGCGAGAGAAACATCAATTGGTTGCCTCTTGCAGCCCCAAACCGGGCACCTGGCCTGGAACCCAGGCATGTGCCCTGACTGGGAATCGAACTGGTGACCCTTCAGTTCACAGGCCGGCGCTCAGTCCACTGAGCCACATCGTCAGGGCTGAGTTTCACAAATACTCATTATCATTATCTTCATTTCATGAAGTATCTTCATGGAGTATCTTCATTATCATTCAGTTTTACATATTTCTTAATTTCCTTTATGATTTCTCATTTAACTCACCGGAGTTTCTTTTTCTTGCCATGATAGTTTCCCAAGGTAGGAGTTTTTGTTAGCATTTCTTTCTTTCTTTTTTTTTTTTTTAACATAGGCATTGTAATCTTCTGCTACTGATTTCTAACTTCATCCTATTGTGGTTGGAAAAGATACTTTGTATGACAGCTGTCTCTTCAAATCTGCTGAGATTTGTCCTGTAGCCTCTCATGTGGTCTGCCCTGAGGACTGTCCCAAGAGCACTGGAGAAGGGCTTGGCATTGTAGCCTGAGACCTTGCAGTGTGCGTGACGCCCCGTCTCAGGATGCCGTCTGGGCTGCCGCTGTGGCCCAGGACTGAGTGGGCTTTTGTGCGCGTCCTGTGTGCGCGCTGATGCAGGGCGCATTTGTCCCTGGCGTGCCGGGGGTTTCTGTTCATCATGCGGCTTTCTCCTTGCAGTTTAGCTGCGGTCAGGAAGAGCGTGGAGAACTTGGAGCAGCTGGCCTCGTCGCTGAGCTTTAACTCTGACATGGACGACAACATGCCGGGGTAAGTAAAACCAGGAGGCTGGGTGCATCTTCCTGTGGAGGTGACGGGGGTCCCGGTGGGCGAGGAGGAAGGCTGCGGGGACTGGGATGGGAAGGAGTCATTGGGGTGGGGCCCCATGAAAGCTGCCACCTGGAGGCTGTCACCGTGTCTGACCACCAGGACCTTTCGTCCTTATGTTGGGAAGCTGTGTCCTTACTGTGCTGGGGGTGGAAGTGACTGTGGTTGGGGTTTGACATTCGAAAGGCCAAGGGCGGGGGTTTGTAGTGACCCAATTGGGGGATGGGTGCAGGTGAGTGGAGGGAGGCACAGCGACGGGCGACGGAGGGGGTGCGCCCTGAGGGGGCAGCAGTGCGTGGTGACGGCGGAGAGGCTGATGGTGGTGGGGGCGTTGGGGACACGTGTGATGGGGTGACAGCCGTGTATGGTAATGGGAAGCAGCTGAGGTGACGTGGTGCTGATGGGGTGCCGGTGGCAGGAACATGTGCTAGGGACGTGCTGGTTGGGGGTCTGTGGCGATGGGGTGATGGTGGCTCTGGTGACAGTGAGGGGGCGACGGGAGAGCCAGGTGCCGGGTGACCGGGTGACGCCTGTGATGCGGGCGGGGCGCAGATGCTGAGACAGCTGATGATGTCTGAGTTCGTGGGTCACGGTTACCATGTCAGGGCTGTCCTTGCCGGGGGGCCGCGAACAGCCCAGTCTCCTCAGCTCCCCAAGCCCAGCCCTGGGGCCCCACAGCACCTGTCGTACAAAAGTTTAGGGCTCGAGGAGCAGGTTTCTGGAAGGAAGAGGGACAGGGTTGTTGATGACACTTCTGTGAATGCCCTCATGTGGCCACCTGTCTGGGGCCTCAAGGAGGTGCCCTCTTGGGCGGGCATCTGTGTGCCGTCCCTTGGCTGAGGACGCTGTTTGTCCGCCGGAGAGCCAGCTCCCTGGGAGGTCCAGGCCCTGGTGCCGGGGGCCTGCACCAGCCCTGCCCCTCCCCCCACCAGCCCCTCCCCTTCTTCATTCTTGGGTCTTGCCCCCCGGCTCTCCCTCCATGTAACTCCTTTGGATCCTCAAGACCGAGGCACCTGGTTGGAGCACAGGGACCCAGATGAATCCGCATCTGCCTGGCTTGGCCGGAATGGGGGTGCCCTGTCTCGAAGTGGTCACCATACCTCCCACAGTGTGGTGATGTTGGGTTTGGGGTGGGCCCTGGTCCTCTGCATGCCCCCACCTCCCCAACCCCCGACTTTGGCAGGTGAGTCCCATTCTGCTCCGTCAACACCATCTGGCTGTGTTCATTATTGGCTTGTTCCCTTCCCGGAGCTTCCTCAGTCCCCTGTGATGCTTCTTTTGGATCCTGATTGTATTGTCCCTTTCTAGCTCCTCGCCACTCATGGGATGGCCTGGCAGGACCGGGGTGTTTTTTGGCAGCTGCATGGTAGAACCTCCGGCTACAGGCCCCGGGCAGGCCATGCAGGCCCCCTGCCCCCACCGCCCTGTGACAGCACAGGGGAAGGGCCATCCATTAGGTGAGGCATGGGCACAGGGAGCCTGGGCCGGCCCCCCGCCCCCACAGCGGGCCTCACGCACCATGGCACAGCTGGCCGGCCGCCTTGTCAGCACCATGAGTGAGCTGGCGTCCCAGCCCCAGAGATCCAGAGATGGCCCTTTCCGACCTCAGCACTGGGAGTCTGGCTTCCAGGGGGCTGCCTAGTTCTGCCCCTTGAACTTGGTCTTTACACTCTTTAATCTGGGAGGAGCTCCAGCCTTGAGAAGCCCCCATTCCTCTCAGAGGCGGGGTTCCATGGGAACTGTGGCCTGGTGTGGCCGCTGGCCCCAGCCACACTGTGCCGTCACCCCGCAAACATTGCCCTTCCTTGGAGCACCGAGCCCGGCAGTCCTGCGGGGTCCCCGAGTGAATGTGTTCATTTTTCAGAGACACACCAAGCACCTACTCCATGTCAGCCACTGATGATGCAAAGCATCTGAGAAAGTGGTGCTTCGAGCCAAGGGCTGAAGGGTAAACAGGAATCAGTGATGCAGGGGTGGGAGGAACTCCTGGGCCCCGGCCAGAGGTGCGCATGGAGGGCCCAGTGGCCGGAGCACCGAGGAGGGAGGGTGGGGTCCTAGATCACACAAGGGGCTTTATTTTATTTAAACCTGAAAGGTTAAAATTTGACTTGTTGTAAGTTTTACTATCTGGTGAGACAAACCCTGACTTTTTTTCCCCCTCTGTGATTGTCAACTATAATATATGAGGTATGCACACACATACACACATAGAGTGAATTTCTGAGCCAAGAGCTGCAGGAGCCACAGTGGGGTTTTGAGAAGAGAGTGACATGATCAGACGTGGCCGGCGGCAGAGGGCTGAGGTAGCTGAAGGTGCCCATCGAGGAGGGCAGCCGGCGGGGGCTGGGCAGGGGCTGGGCAGGAATGGGGTGCGGCACCGTGGGGGCGTGGGGCCAGCCTGGGCGGGCCAGGCGGGGAGCGCTGACCTGGGAGGGCCACCTCCCCACGCCTGGCGCCTCTGCTCCGCAGGCAGCGGGGAGCTGCCTGGGCCTGGGCGCCTGAGCTGCACCTTGCTTTTTTTTTTTCTTTTAACATCCTGGGAGTTGATTTCTAACATATAAGAATTCACAATAGACTCAAAAGAAGTTTAGTATTTTTAAATTACAGGAAAACAAGTTTTAGCTCATCGATGTTATATGTAAAGAGGCCTAATACTGGTACATTGTTCTCATGTTCATTCATGAATTGTAGGAACCCTTTTTGTTACTACCTTGTAAGCGGGGCTCCCCATGAGTCTATCAGGAACACCAGCGTCCTTTTCACCTTTCCCACCCTCCTGGCTATAAAATCTAGGTGATTCTTGCTTCCCTTTGGGGCCGTTTCACCCTTTGATCCTGGCATCCCATGGAGCCCAGGAAACCCAGAGAGTCGGCAGTCGCCCACAGTTGAGATGTGTCTGTGTTAGGTTTGGGTCTTTTGAGCTCTCAGTCTGTCTGGTGTAAGAGGTGTACCAGAGTTACGGCTGTATCCAAAATCCGTGATGGAAAACCGCGGCTCTGCAGACAGCAACCTCACAGGGCAATCTGACCCCAAATTCCCAACTGGCCGCGCTGTGCTGGGGAGCCCCGCCCCCGGGCGCAGGGCCTCTTCAGTGAAAGGCTTATCTTTGCCTTAAGCCAAGCCCCACCCATTGTCGTCTCTTCGGATCCCGTTTGCACCTGTGCGGCGTCTTTAAGAGGATCCTGTGTCTGTCCTTCCTGCCACTGACGTCAGGGCAGGGGAGGGCCGAGGAGACGTGCTTTCCTTTTCTCCGAGAGGGGAGGAAATTGAAACTGAGTGGCCCGTGATGGAAAGAGGGCTGCCTGGGACAGGAGGACCCTGAGTGAAGGTGGAGGCTAACATGGGGTGAGCTTGGGCGCCATACTGTGCTGTGTGTGAGAGAGACAGAGACTGGGGGAGAGACTGAAGGTGATGGCTCTGCCCGCACTGGTCACTGGTCACTGGTCACTTGTGGTTGTGAATGTGTGTTTCCCCTTTCCCTGGCTGGGTCCGCAGAAGGCCTGGGAGGAGCTTGTGGCCGAGGGCGGGGCAGGTGTGGGCTCCTCTGCTGGGCAGGACTCTGACATCCTGTCCTGCAATGCGTTGGGGTATTTTCGGGTCTGCAGTGTGAAGGGTCTGTCCTGTGTCTGTTCCTAGGCTGTACTGCAGGGCCCAACGGAGGTGCAGCCTGTCTGGGCTATGGAAGCCCCTCCACCGGGGCAGGGTGGGGGCCCAAAGTGTGTGTGCCCCCCCCGCGCCCCACTGGGCTTCAGGGGAGGCAGATGCCCTACTGCCCATGGGCTCCTCCCGGGTTTTGCTGTGCTTGGTGCCATTAGCAGGCATTTGCCTGTTACCAGAATAAAGTTTGACCTCTGGGAATAGGAGGATAGAGGGGGCTCATCTTCCCTGAAAAGTCAGTGTTGGGGAACTTCTGGTTCAGGGCCCGCTTTCTCCAAGAGCAGGCTCCCCACTGCCGTGACACTGGCTGCAGGGCTGGGTCAGGCAGGCCTCCAGTCCCAGAAGGGACCGCCTCCAGTCCCCTCCAGAGCATCCGACCGGCTCTTAGTTTTCCCACCTGTGGAGCCCAGGGTGCAGGTGAACCCTGGCACAGCGAGGTGCCCAGCAGGCTCCGGTCACACCGGGGACAGCCCTGCCCCGTATGGGGAGCTGGCCAGTGCCGAGGCCGGTGCACTGCCTCCCTCCCCTCACCGTGCTGGACACCTGGCCTCTGCTCTCCTGGACCGTCTCCTCGGCTTCGTTCCCTGCGCTTCCTGAGTCATTACCTCCAACACCTGCCACCTCCAGGGCTCGGTGGGCTCCCAGAGGCCATGGTCTCTCTCGCCCATCACCGAGTTTTTGGCTTAATCCACAGTGCCTGGCTTGTGGCATGTGCTCGACGACCGTTTATTTGCTCATCAGTTGGTCACGGATGGTGGGGAGGCATGGAAGATCTCCCTCCTGTGCTTGCGAAGGTGGGGCAGGGGCGACGGACCCTAGGTGGGGTGCATCATAGATTCCCAAGCCCACGTGACCCACGAGGAACCTCAGGCTGGAACAGGCCCCGGCCGCATGCCCCGGAGTTTCTCTGTGCTGCCCGGAGCGCCCTCCTACAAGGGGGCTGCCCCCGGCGGTGGCTGGGCTGTGGACTGCCGGCCCTGGCTGAGGTGAGGTGAGGTAACAGCGGGCTCTGCGGCAGGTTCGAGGCCACTGTTGCCGTCGGCGTGACCATCTTTGTGCTCATCATCGTCACCATCATTGCCTGCTTCACCTGCTCCTGCTGCTGTTTGTACAAGATGTGTTGCCAACCTCGCCCTCGCCGTAAGCACGCCCACCCCACCCGCCGTGCAGAGGCCGGCGTGGCCAGGGAGCTACTCAGGGCCCCGATGTGGCTAAGCTGGAGGCGGGCGGGGGGGCAGGGGAGTGGGTGGCAAGCCTGAGGGTCCTGACTGGGGTTCTGTTTGCAGCGGTTGTGACTACCACGTCCACCACCGTGGTGCACACCCCCTACCCTCAGCCTCCAAGTGTGCCGCCTGCCTACCCGGCGCCGTCGTACCAGGGCTACCACCCCATCCCCCCCCAGCCAGGGGTGGCAGCAGCACCGTACCCGGCACAGTACCCACCGCCCTACCCAGCAGCCCAGCCCATGGGCCCACCTACCTACCACGAGACATTGTCCGGTGAGTACCGCAGCCAACCACCCTGAGCCGCCCTGACCCCGCAGCTCCATGGTGCCCACAGCCACCCACTGTCTTCTCTGTTTGCAGGAGGTGCGGCCACACCCTATCCTGCCAGCCAGCCTCCTTACAACCCGGCTTACGTGGACCCCCCTAAGGCTGCCTACTGAGCGCGCCCCTGCATCTCCAGTTGCCACTTGACACGTCATGTGTGTCTGTGTGTGTCTGTGTGTGAATGGCTAGGCAGGCACGGCCCTTTTCTCCCCGTGCAGGATGTGTGTGTGTCGTGACTGGGATGCTGACAGGTGGGGGCAATCCTTGCCAGAGTTGCTGGGACCATACTTCGTTCTCTTCCTCACTTCAAGTTTTGCTTCCTTGAAATTTCAAACAAAATTCCAAGAATGGGGTGGGAGTTCATGGCCAGACCACCCAGGGGGATCGGTGTGGGGGGGCTCATCACACTGGGGTGGCACAGCTTTTTGGCAGCGAGATGTACACGTGCTCTGGCTTCAACAGAACGGCTCGGCCCCGTCCCCAGGGTGTGCGTCCCTTCGAAGACCCGGAGCTGGGATGCCGGGGAGTGGGCGACGCCGGGACCTGGCCGAGCTGGGTTTTGATCCCCAAGCCTGTGTCACGCCGCGTGGGAAGTGCGCAGCCTTGTGATAGCAAAACGCCCGGGGACTCTTCTGCAGCCTCCCTGGGGCCACCTGGAGGGCCGTAGCCAGGGGCCCGGCCCTCTACCCCTGCGGGCAGGGCAGTCTCTGTCCACCTGCGCACTCAGGTGTCCTCCCTGCAGTGTTTGTTTTATTTCTAGCCAAACATTTTGCTTGTTTTCTGTTTTAAAATGTATGTGGTAGTTGCTGTGAGGCTGAAGCCCCTGGATCCTGGAGGGAAATCGGCCCCCAGAGGACAGGGACCATCTGACCCTGGTGGTCCCTGCTCCCCTCACACCAGCCTCAGCACAGCCAGCTCCTGTACCCCCGGCCCATTTTGTCCTTGCAGTGGGGACACCTAGGCCAGTCGGGCACCTGGACCCAAGGTGGAAGGGGCCCCTGCAGCTGGTGGCCCGGATGTGAATACCTCGGACCCCCCGCCCCCCACTGTTGCTGTCTCACCAGCTCTGTCTCAGCTTTGTGCCTGTTCGTGTGTTTCTGAGTCCGGGGTCTGTGCCTCTGTTTACAATAAATGCAGACTTTTGGAACCGCGTCCCTTTCTTCAGACGCCTGGCTGTGGGCACCGGGCAGTAGACTGACACCACTCCCACCCAACTCGGGTTTCCCTGGCTTCCCTACGAGCCTGGGGCCCGGACGGCTGATCGTCCTGGCCAGATCATCCTGCTTGGGAGGGCGAGGGACGAAGACTGCTGCCCTGGGCACCGCCCCGCCCGCCCCGCCCTGGTGCCTGAGCGTGGGCAGAGGTGCAGGAGGCTCTAAGGCTGCTGAGGAAGGTGCAGTTGAGGGAGTGCTCAGTGCCAGGGTGTCTTTATTAGGCTTCTCGTCTCGGCCTACTGCCCAGGTGCGGCCAGGAACAACCCATACAGCGTAGCCACCGCCACCGTCACCAAGGCCAGCAGGCCCAGTGGCGCCAGTAGTCCCTCCGCGGGTGAGGGTTCGGGGTCCTTCACTGGAGTAGGCGCCTTGGGCCTCCTGCTGCCCCCAAGGTGGGGACTGGTGTGCGTGGCTCTGGCCAGGAGTGCAGTGGTTGTGGCAGCCGATGACCCTGAGTTGGTTCCGGTAGAGGCTGTGACCCCGTACATTGGCTTGATGGTGCCGAAGGGCCTGGCGTGAGCGTCCACCCACTGCAGCAGGGCCCTCGGCCTCCACTGGCAGACGCTGAGCAGCGCCAGGACGTCCCCCTCGGCCGTGTGCGAGTCCGGCGGGGCCTGCCCGTACAGGCGCGTGTAGATGCTGCCCAGGCTGTAGCTCTTCCACGGGCCTTGCTGGGGGGGGCCGCAGGCCTGCTCCAGGGCCTTCAGGGCAGCGATGCTGTCCACACAGAAGGCACCGTCCAGAGCGCTGGCCAGGCCCAGCAAAGCCAACTCCGCCTGCAGCAGGGGGAAGTCGTAGCGGTCGCCGTTGTGCGCCACCAGGCACCAGGGCTGTGGCTGGCGCCGCAGGAAGGCCAGGAGCAGGTCGACCAGGTTGGTGTCGAAACGCTGACGCCCGTGCGCTGCCAGCGCCACTGTGCTCAGGCCAGTGATCTCGCTGGCTGCGGGGCTACAGGCCTTTCCCGGGGCCACACACAGGGACAGCTTGTCCACCACGCGGGGCGGTGGGGGCGCCATGGAGGCAGGCCCCCGAGGGGCCGGAGGGCTCTCCAGGGCACACCTGTGGACGGCCAGCAGGCACAGCTCCGTGATCTTGGGCTGGGAGAAGGGCAGTCCGGTGGCCTCCAGGTCCAGGAAGATGAGGGTCTGCACGGGCCCTGGGAGCAGGGCCTGCGAGCACATGGTGGGTACCTGCCACCGAGCCTGGGGAGGAGCCCAGGAGGGAGCAGGTGAGTGCCCTGGACAAGACCTAAGGCGGGGGCAGGGAGGTGGGCTGAGCTCACCTCAGGCCCTCCCAGCACAGGAAGGCACTGTTGGTGATCTTCAGCACCCATTTTCAGGGCAGGAAGCCAGAGAGGGTGTGGCTTCCTTAATTGTATCAGCACATGGTCTGCGGGAGGTTCTCTTCCTCTAGTGACCACTTAGTCTGGGGTTGGTAGGCAGAACCCTTGGCCCCCCCAACCATGCCCAGCCCCTTGGGGGTCCTCACTTACCAAGTAGCAGGCAGGCAGCAATGACTTGGGCCGGGCACACCAGCTGGATCTTGCTGCTGGCCCCAGAGGTGGGAAGTGAAACTTAGCCTGAGCCCGCCTACCAAGCTGGTGAGAGCTGGGCCCGCCCTGCTCAGTCAGCCTGCCGGGTCCCTCTCTTGCCAACACTCAGCCCTCCCCAAATACCGCCCCACTGCACCCCGTGACTCCCCCACAGGCCTCAGAGATCCGTAGCTGTGGCCTGCTGGCTGGCACAATGCTCCAGGGCCCTCACACCAGTGAGAGCCGGCAGGGAGGTGAGCGCAGGGGTGCCCGGCCGACAGGGAAGGCCGGCTGCTGCGCTCGAGCTTGCCGGGAGCCCCTGCCACGGCCGTTCCGCCACAGACCCCTCAGCCCTGCTTTCTGACGGCTCCCTGGTTTAGGCCTGGGCTGAGGGCCGCTTCCTTTCTCGCCATACAATGGTTTCTTCCCATGGCCTCGGCCCAAAGCGATGACTCAGGACAATTCCACAGGCAGGGCAGGGCTCCTTCCTCCAGGCAGACTCGTTACCATGGGGACTGGTCATGGCTCCAGCCAGAAACGGGAAGGATCCCAGCCTCCCCCCGGTCACGCTCCGGTTTCATCCCTCCCACTCCACTCAGCCGACACAGATCAGACTCAGGCAACACAAGGCTGGCGTGTTCTCAAACAGCTGGTCACAGCTTTTAATCGGTCCCTAAGGCGAAAGCAGAGGTGCTGCTGCCACCATGTGGCTCGATGCTCAGACCTCAGCTGCAGTCCATCTCGGGGTCATCTGCCTCGGTCTCCGCAGCACAGAGGTCATCCAGGGCCGCCTCTGCGCCAGGACAGAGGAATTGGTGGTGAAGGCCCGAAGTGCTGGGGACTGCGGGGGGAGTCCGACCGCCCCTCCCCCTACACCTGCAGGAACTAACCAGTCCCTTCCACGCCCAGGCCTTGCTCCCTCAGTTACTGCAAGCAAAGTGATACAAAGGCAATTCAGACAGGGATGTTTCTGGAAAAATAGTGGCTCTGCCAGGCCAACCCAACATACAGGAGCAAAAGGCAGCAGGCATGCTTAGAGAACAGGCGCAGGAAGATAAGGAGCCCAGTGCCGGCCCAGGAAGTCTGCCTTGTCCTTGAACTTCAGGGAGAGCCCCGCAGGTGGGCAGGGGCGGGGGCAGGGCAGGCGCCTCTGGCCAGCTCACCTTCACAGTCCGTCACATCAGGAAGCCCTCGAATCAGCGTGCTGACCCCTGGCATCACCTGGTCATACTGATGCAGGACCTCCACGCAGTGCACCGTGAAGAGCTTGTCCTTCTGGGACAGGCCATGCAACAGCAGCACCGCGTCCCTCAGGCAGCGCACCGTCCGCTTCTGCTGCTCGGTCCAGGAGGCCCGCCCCGCCCTCCGCACCGTCAGCCACTGCCTGTGCAGCATCACAGTGAGCACCCTGACCACCTGGGGGTGCAGAGGGCGGTCAGCTCCCATGGTTCCTGTACCCTAACTTGCTCGGCGGGGCAGCCCCTTCCTAGCCACCCCCAGTGAGGAGGGCTGAGGGTGGCACTAGGGCTGGAAGCAGCATGGGGTCCTTGCGCGGGGCTGCCTCGCTCACCGACAGGCCTGCCATGCTGCCACCCCCGCCTGCCCCGGGCACTCACCTCCACGTTGCACTGGCAGTTGGAGCCAGTAACTGGGGACGAGGGGCTCTGTACACCAAGCTTAGCCAGGAGCCACACGGCCTAGAACAAGAGCAGAAGCTTCCAGAGCAAGACCTGAACAGAGCGAGGCCCTTCTCTGGCTCCTACAAGATCCCCAGCTGCTTGTCTGCAGGGATGGGGTTCAAGAGGTGGCGGTGCCAGGCCTTTGCAGACCAAACTCCCCCATGTCACCAGCAAGCCCCGTGCCACTAGGCCCCACGGCCAAGGTCAGTTCAGTGGTCTGGCAGCTCTGCCAGCCCCCAGGACACCCTGGAGTCCACCTTATTCTATCTGTGTAGTGTGGAGTCCCCCAGTGAGGTCGCCTGTTAGTGGCTAAACGCTTGCTGCCAAAACTAAAGCTCCCTCTGTCCAGAGGGAGGAGGAAAAATGGTGGCGAGGAGCCCAGAGGGGCTCTGGCGTCCGTACCTCCTGTTCCAGTTGGAGCCACTGTCTGTCCGAGGCCACTCTGTCAGGCCTTGAGGCGATATACATGTACAGCAGCAGGAGCAGGCACCCCTCTGGAAAGAGCACCCCACCTCTCAGGCAGGGCCCGGTGCCCCCTGAAGAAGCCCTTGGGAGGCCCCTGACCTGTCCCTGCGCAAGCAGCCCCGACAACCCCCAGGCCTGGCCGTACCGGAGCGGGAGCAGAGCTGAGGCACAAGCTCCTCGTGGTCCACCAGGAGGGCCAGGAGCTCGACAGCGAGCAGCACGCTGGGTAGCGGCGTCTCTGGGCTGAGGCACTGCGGCAGCACGAGGAACACACACTGGAACCTGAAACACAGGGGCCCAGAGGGACGTAACCCTCCCACGCCAGCTCCGCAGTTTACGCTCCTGTTTCACTAGAGGAATAGGACATGCAGGCCGACCTGGGTTCGAATGCCAGCCGAACACCACCCACTTCTACAAGAACGAGTGGGCCCTGCCCTTCCCGGCTGGCCTGCTGTGGCTTAGAGGTGACAGGCCCTTGCCTGGCACAGCGCCACATAGTAAATGGCGGCTGCTACTGTGGACCTGGGGTGCCTGGCCTCCGCCCTGCTCCTGGGCTCTTTCCTGCCTCTGCTCCCACACAGGGAGGCAGGCCAGGGGAGGGAAATGTCCTCTGCCCACCACCGAAGAACTGGCCAGGCTCCAGAAGTGACAGGTGCGGACTGGGCTACGGTTGGTCACATGAGACCACCCACTAAGCCAGGGAGACTGTTTTCTCCACTTGTCTGGACCCTCTCTCCCCCAGGTGTCAGGCCAGAGGGACCGCTGTCACCAAGGAACCAAGTCCCAAGATAAGTACTGCCGTTTGCCCAACCTCTACAGCCCTGTGGGTGGGGAGGCCATCCCACATGTGTCCCCTGCAAGCAGCTGCGGTGTCTTGGCGTGTGGCATCGGATGTGGAGCACTCTCCGGGCTGTGCCAGGAAGCAAGGCCTCACCGTCTGGGGCAAACTCACTTGGGGGGAACTGAGATTTAGCCTGGCTGTTTGAAGCAGCCCTAACTAGTCCACTGAGGTCCTGAAACTGCACGGAAACCCGTCTTTATGTGCAATACAGCAGTTTCCAAATTTTTTTTTTTTAAATTCTCACCCAAGGACATGCTCACTGCCTTTAGAGAAAGGAAGGGAGAAACATTAATGTGAGAAAGAAACATGGGTCAGTTGACTCTCAAGCCTGGGGGGGGGTGTGGGGCCCTTAGTGAGGCCGCGGCTGGTCAGCACCGCAGATTGCTTCAGGGTCTTGGTGGTACCCGCCTCTAGCTGTTGGGCCAAGGTTGAGTGGAAGCTGTGCAGCGGTGGGGTTCGGCTTGCCAGCATGAAGGAAGACAGACGAGAAACGCTGAGTGGGAGGTGGTGTCAGGGTGCTCAAGAGCATCGGCACGCCCTGGCTGATGTGGTCAGTGGATTGAGTGCCAGCCTAAGAACCAAAAGGTCGCCAGTTCAATTCCCAGTCAGGGCACGTGCTTGGGTGATGGGCCAGGTCCCCAACTGGGGGCATGCAAGAGGCAACTGATCAATGTCTCTCCCCTATACTGATGTTTCTCTCCCTCCCTCCTTCCATCTCTAAAAATAAATAAAATCTTAAAAAAAAAAAAAAAAAAAGAGTAACGGTTCAGGACGCTGCTCTGACCCGCACTCAGCACGCTCACTTGGGGACTTTAGACAGGCCCTCTGCCTCCAGGAGGGTTTGGTTGCCCAGCAAATACGGGGTGCCCCGTGAGCCGGGCTGTGTGTGAGGATGGCTCTGAGGGTGTCACATGAACAAATGAGCAGAAGGCATCTGTCTGGCCCGTGGCAAGAGCCCATGAAATGGCTTTTTGATGTCCTATGGAAAAGGTGAGCAGGAAAGGAATGACGGTGTATCTACCAAGAGAAATGGTAAAAATGTGGTTCCTGGTGTTCCTTAACAAACACGAAACAAGCAACCAGCCGCTGAGCTGGGCCCCGTCCAGGCCCCCTGGCAGTGGTTCTGCGCCTGCCGAGTGGCCCATGCTGCCCTGCAGAACTGGCTCCTGCTTGGGGCGCCACCCGTAGGATGGACCAGACCAGCCAGAAAACATTCCGATGGAAACCAAGACCCAGAATGTTTTTATAAACAGGCACCTGAGCTAAGAGAGAAAAAGACAGACACAGCCAGTAGAGCCATTCCACCTTCGGAACTGGCCTCCCGGTGGAGCGGGGCGGGTGTTGTGGGGGCGGGGGGGGGGCGGGGACAGAGGGAGGGCAGGGCCCCTGGGTGAGGAGATGGGCTGGATGGTGTCTGCAGGCCCTTCACCCTGAGACTCTGGGACCCCAAGTTAGGAATTGAGAACAGTGTTCATGAGCCAGGTGAACTATACTGTCACTTCCAACAAACCCTAAGAGCAACTAATCTGTGGCTCATGCCAGAGATGCGCACAATGACGATGTGCAGATTCCCAGCGGGGTCAGCTTGGGGCCTGCAGACCCTCCCCACCCCTCTGCTTCCTTAGGGAACCCCACCAAGTTTAAGTGGGGTTGTGATACGTGGTCTTCACCTGATCCATGTCCCAGGCTCAAAGGCCTCTTGGTTCAGCCTGTCTGTCCTGGGAGCAGGACACTCTGCCATAGCAGTTAACAGCTGTTTTATCACGTGTGCCTTTTGCTTACCTGCTGTACAGAGGCCGAATGAAGGCCAATAAACCACTCCTTCTGTTCTCTCAATACCTGGCCCCACTTCCCATCACTTCAGAACTCCCTGAACAAAGCCTTGGGACCCAAACCAAGGCTTAGAACGGAGCAGTGTAGGTACGTCAAGATATGAGCAAAGTCGAGGGCCCAGGATAAACCTCAGGGGTCAGATAGGACCCACAAGGACCGTGACTGCGCCCGCCGAGCGGCCCACGCTGAGTGCATTGATTGCGACTCCCTTGCTGCATTATACCTGGGCAAGAAGTCAATGGGAGAGTTTTCAGCGGATTTCACCAAAACCTTAAGGCACTGGCTGAGGACACTGGCTTGAAGGTGACCTGGTGCTGCGGAAGACAAAGTTAACAGGCGAAGGAGCATCTTCATCAGCGGATGGTCGTCGGCAGGCGCTCCTGGGGCTGAGGCCCCACCGCTGGCGGCAGGAGGGGGCCCCGCTCCCGACAGTAACAGGTGGCTGACGGCGCTGCTGTGGCACACCAGGTGCTGGAGGACGCTCAGGGCGGCCACACAGAAGTCCCCCAGGTGGCAGAGCGAGTCCTCGGCGCTGGCCTCTCCCCTGGAGCCCACGCAGGACTGTGCCGGCGAGTCCCCAGGGGGTCCGCTCCTCTTGGCGACTGACAGCTCCTGCAGCGCCTGGCAGTGGCAGCCGATGAAGAACTGCACCAGCGGCAGCAGGTGCACGGCCCCGGGAAACTGGCCGAGCGGGAAGGCCCTGCTGTCCCCCTCGGCGGGGTCGCTGTCACACGAGCCTTCGTCCCTGGCAATCATGGTCAGGCCAGTGAGCGCCAGGCTCTGCGCTTCTCTAAGGGCCGAGAGGGGAAACGACCCATCGCGGGGAGCTGTGGGCCTGAGGCTTGAAATCCCAGTCAAGGCACTAGCAACAAACACAAAAGAAAACCCACAAGCGTGAGGTGGAGATGAGGCAAAGGGCCCCCGACGGCCTGCCTGCCACGCCCCCCCCGTTTCCCTCCCAGGCGGGCCAGGTCCCAGGAAGAGGCTTGCTTCCTGAAAACTGCTTCCTAAACAAGCTTTTTGGAGTCTGATGCTTACCTGCCAAACCCCAGCGGCTGCGACAGGGGGACGGTAGGCGGCTCAGAACTGCTCAGGAGGTGACACAGCCCAAGGGGTGATCCTGGGTTCAAAGGCTGCTTCAGGAGAAGGTTTATCAAAATGGAACCTGCAAAGAACAAGGTGACTCTAGGTGCTGACATGGGAGGGCTGTCCACAGCCTCAGAATGAAAAAGTGAGGAGTCCTTGGATGCCGACTGGCCTCTAAGCCACTACCCCACTGGGACACCTGTGGGTGCTGAGGGCTCTGGGATGTCCTGGCTCTTGGCCCCTTCCATTTCATAGTCTTGTGTTTAAGTCACGACTACGGCTTCCCCAGACCCTCTCAAAGGGCTGCCCGGGGTTGTGGCCCCAGAGCCATGGACACTCCCCGGGCACTGGCAGAGGACACTGGCAGCGCTGCAAAGGACAGTGGGAGCTGCGCAGGCTTCCTGCAGGAGCAGGGGCTCCGGTACCTCGAGCGTTTGACGTCTGCGTCAGGCTGTCGACGAGGCATTCTGGGGACCCTTCTTGCTTTATGGGGTTACCTCCCAGACTGTGGGTCTTGTTTTCTGAAACCGGATAAAACGTGAATCAAAACGTGAGCACAAAAGCACAGACATATCAGAAACTCTTAAGTGTAATGTGTATAGAAGACATTCTTCTACTTCTGGCCAAAGCAACGCAAGAATCTTTGTGTCTTTTGCCTTCCTCAGGTTACACAGAAACTTGCACAAGGAAAGGAAAAACTGTTTGCTCCACTTCAGAGTGAGTCATTAGCATGAAAGCAGGAGCCACTAGCATTTATATGGTGCTGCTGCTGTTCCCAACACAGTTCTAAGAGCTTCACAAGTTAGCTCACGCGTTCTCACTGCAACCCTACAGGGTGTTGTCATTAGCCCGGTTTTACCTATAGGACAACTAAGGCACGAGGTTAAGGGACTTGCCTAATCACACAAGCCAGTAAGTAGCTGAGCGGGCCTCATGGCCAGGCTGGTGGGCTCCATGGCCTAATCACAACTACCCTCTGTGGCTCCTGCAGTTGCGAGGCTCCAAAAACATGAGTGGCTATGGGTCTCGGAGGTGGCCTGATGGCTAGTGAGATGACAGGGCTGAGGGTGGCAGGGGAGGGGCAGTGCATCTGAGTGATAAGACCAGCTGGTGCAGCACAGTCTCTGAGAGAGAACCCGCTGGTGCGGGCATGTCCAGCTCTAGAAAGCAGCAGCACTCCCCCGTCTGGCCTGGGCTGTGCAAACTCAAGGCTGGGCTATGAAGGAACACGTCTCTGCTACTGGCTGTGTTCTCAGCATGTCAACGGACACTGGCTGGGAGGCGTTCAAATACGCCTGCAAATGCTTTGACATACTTCCCTTTGAAAGGCGCAGCCAAGTTTCCTTCCCCTTGAATGTGGCCCAGACTCAGGGACTCTCTTCTAACAAACAGAACGGGGCAGAAGTGACGCTATGTGACTTCTGAGGCTAGGCCATAAATAGGGTAGCTGCCCCCTGGCTCTCTCTGGGTTTGCTGGCTCTAGTGCAAGCCCGTGACCAGCTTAGGAGAGGAGCCCAGGAGCCCTGTGGAGGGGCCAGAGTGTGGAGAGGAATTCTGTTGCCAGCCATGTGAGTGAGCCACCTTGAAACAGGTACTCCAGCCCCAGAGGGGCCTTCCGGGGTTCCCGCCCCTGCGGGGGCAAGCCGTTCCCACTGTGCCCTGTCAGGAGTGCTGGCCGACAGAAACGAGGAAGAAGGAAATGCTCGTGGTTGTCTTGAGCCACAGGCCTGGGTGATCTGTTGCGCAGCAATAGGTGACGGATAGACTGGCTTACCTTCTCTGCCCGCCAGCGGCTTGTATCCCGGCTCTGGCTGGCAGGGGTGGGGAAGGGACATGTTAGCATTAAAAGACTCCTTTGTAGGGAAAGATGGTTTTCCAAATTGTGGAGAACATGCTTCTTGCTTTAGAACCACAGAAGGGCTTTTCCTAGGACTGGAAAAAAGTTAACCATGAAAGCAAAGTAATGGTTCTGCTAACACCACTTAAAATATCTGGTTATAAAACTTCTAACAAGCTTTAAACTTTTCATACCTAGGTGATTTGACCAAAGGTTATTATTTTTTAAAGATTATTTATTTATTTTTAGAAAGAGGGGAAGGGAGGGGAAAAGAGAGGGACAGAAACATCAACGTGTGGTTGCCTCTTGTGTGCCCACAACTGGGGACCTGGCCTGCACCCCAGGCATGTGCCCTGACTGGGAATTGAACCTGCAGCCCTTTGGTTTGCAGGCCGGCGCTCAATCCACTGAGCCACACCAACCAGAGCTTGACCAAAGGTTTTATTTGCTATACATTCATCATTCTTTGTCAGGACAGCAATGTAAAAGTCAAGGCATTTTCATAAAAAACGATGGAATATTCCATTTACGACAACATGGATGGCTCTTGGGAGTATTATGCTACGTGAAAGAAGTCAGATGAAAAAGGACGAGAGCCATACGACTCCACTCAAATGCGGGATATAAAAGAAAAAGCAACAAATGAACAACAAAAAACAAACTCAGAGAGAGACAACTGTAAGGTGGTTTCCAGATAGAAAGGGTGGGGGAAAGACAGAGGAGGGTAAAGGGGGTCAAGTGTATGGTGACAAAAGGGGACTTGACTTTGGGTGGTGAGCACACAACGGGGTACACAGATGTCATAGTTGTACACCTAAAATTTACATAATATTATTAATCAAGATTACCTCAATAAATTAAAAAAATGTAATAATCCTTAGCAATGCAGTAATAAAAATGCAAAGCAGAAAAGCAATTCAAAGCATTTTGACCTTTAGTGTTGAAAAAAACCTTTCACTTATTTCCATATTCTTCTAATCACTCAAAACTATTGACCATAATTCCATTACTATTTCTAATTCTACCAAAACATGTTTTCAACATGGAATGACCTCTTTTTAAATAGAGAACGAAGTACAAGATTTTCAGCAGAAAGAGCGTCAATTAAAAGGTGTGCTGTGTCTTGCAGCTTGAGAATTGAGCCAGCTCCTTAGCGCCATGGGGTTTATGATAGGGAAGCAGTCTGAACCCTCTGGTCAGAGCAGACAACGCCGAGTCCCTTCTGTGTGAAGGGGTAAGGAAGGTCTCCCTCTGTCGTACCTGGACGGCACAAGGGAGAGTTCAATTTCACACCTTGCCCACTAGGAGCAAAGGCAGCAGAGTGCCCAGTGCCGGAAAAAGACACCCTGACCCACACTATTCAAATTTCAAGGCTGATATTGACACCGTGTCAGACTTTTCTGGCAGGCAGGGCACAGGACACAGACCATGAACAAGTTCATCACATCTGCAGCAAAAGCAGGGGCTGCTGGACAAAGATCCCAGGGCAGCAAACAAGAAAAAATATTCCAAGTAGTTAAGGCTGAAATATGCTTGGGGCAAAATCAGTTATTTAAAACAAATTATAGCCTTGGCTGGTGTGGCTCGGTGGACTGAGTGCCAGCCTGTGAACCAAAAGGTTACCAGTTCAATTCCTGGTCAGGGCACATGCCTGGGTTGCAGGCCAGGTATCCAGTAGGGGGCGCTCGAGAGCAACAACACACTGATCTTTCCCTCTTTTTTTCCTCTCCCTTCCCCTCTCTATAATAAACAAACAAATAAAATAACTGTGAAAAAAAGAAGTCAGGCAACTGATTAATGTCTTTCTTTCACAGTGATGTTTCTCTCCATCTCTTTCTCCCTCCTTTCCCCTCTCTCTAAAAACAAAGAAATAAAATCTTTAAATAAAACAAATTACATAAAAATGAAGACTGGTGCACCCCAAAGGTTTGGAGGAATCTTTCTAGCCTTTTCTAGCCCAAGCAGCTGTGTTTACAAAGCTCTCCACAGAGGAAGCACATCTGGAGCATCTGGCTTTCAGGCTGCGATGCGATGCCCCAGACCACTCGAGCTCCATCCTGCCCTGCATGAGGCCTTCAGAGATAGCCCCAGGCCTGCATAGCTCTGCCGCGGGCCCCTTCAGGACTAGCCTTCGTGTTCTTCGGGCTTTTTACTGAACAACGCAAAGCTGAGCTCTCCCTCCAGCACCATCGTTACCTGCTGTGGGAAACGGGGGGAGTGGCCAGTTTGTTTGCCCGTTCACTGCTTTGAAGCTTCGTCCTTAGCTCGTTCATCTCCGCATCTTTAAACTGGAGTTCAGACTGCAATGACTGGAGCTGGAAGGCAAAGCGACATACTTTATCGTACATATAAAACTGTCTCTGGACTTCGAAATCTCAAGCGAAAGAAAAACAACCAATGAGGAATGAGAATGAAAGTCTGCTGTGACATAAATGTCCCAAAGGGTCAAGCTTGAGCCTTCTTTCTGAAAGACAGTATGTTATTCTAGAAAGAGGTTTTGACCTGAGCTATTGTGAGGTAGTTTGTAAGGTTTAAAACGCTGCTTACTCAGCCCCTCTGAATGTGAGCTGATCTGGGACAGAAATGCCTGTTTTCACGGCTGGGGGATTAAATGGTCAACGTCAAGTGCCCAGCACAGAGCCCGACCGGGCGCCCCGTCTCACACCAGCACGCCGAACCCATGGTGAGCGCACTGGCGCACAATTCCAGGTCTTCCTGAAAGTCGGGGCAGGGCGCGCGGCAGCGTCTTCCCGGAGCCCCGTGCTGCGCACGGGGACCTGCTGCTCCGGCCCCCAGGGCCCACAGCCAACGCGGCTGCCGTCACTCCCCGAGCACGCTCCGCACAGTAAGTGCAGACCTGTTCAGTGTCACAGCAACCCTCCTGCTTCTTTCCTGGGATAAGGGATATGAGCCACAGAGCTTAAGTCACCCCTGGGAGGTCCCTGCCTGCATGTGATGCAGCCTGGCCCTGATCAGACTCCAGTTGTCTGACTGCAAATCCCTTGCCCTTCGTCGTGTATCTGGAAAGACCACCACTGCAGTCGCCGTTGGGCACAGGCAGTGCTTCTTTAACGTCTGCTAAGTTTGCCGAGTGAAGTGATGGCAGAATAAGTCCCCACGGCCTTGAGACTAAGGACTCGGGAAGTGCTGAAGGGAGTGGCGGTGTCCACTGGACCCTACTTCTTTTCCTCCCAGAACAGCATCTCCCTTCCCTGAGAAACAGGCATTTCCCCACCTCTGACTACCTGGCGATACTGACTGGTTCAGGGACAGGCACCTGAGTCAGGTTAGGCCGAGTTTACATTTTAAAACTTCCCCAGAATTTTAAAACTTGAGATGGGAGCCCAAGTCTTCAGTCCGCCCTGGAGCTATGAAATAGGAGCACGGGAGCCCTGGCTGGTGCGGCTCAGTGGACTGAGCTCCGGCCTGCGAACCAAAAGATCGCAGGTTTGATTCCCTGTCAGGGCACATGCCTGGGTTATGTGCCAGGTCCCCAGTTGGGGGCATGTGAGAGGCAACTGATTGATGTTTCTCTCACACATCGATGTTTCCCTCCCTCCCTTCCCCTCTCTCTGAAAATAAATAAAAATAAAAATTATAGAAATAGGAGTGTGGGAGCTTCCAGAGAACACATCCTCTCGCACAGGGGTAGAGCTTGTCTCTAGCACAGAGAAGAGAGACGAGTCCTGGCAAAGCTGAATCATTCGAGGCCCCAGCACACTGGTCTTCCCCAGACTCAGTTATGGAGGCCAAGACCTTCCCCTTTGGCATAAACTAGATCAGAGGAGTTTCTGATCTGCCAAAAGAGCCCAACTGAAACCTGAAAGTTTTCTGAAACGTCTAAGCTAGTGATTTATTCCTGCCAAGATCAACTACCACAGCAAAGCAGTTTCATCTGAGTCCTTTTCCAAACCACGTTCAGAGCCTGAAGAAAAAGATATAAAGAAAAGGTCACGGAAGCAGAAAGTATTTAACAGAAAGAACTGCCGAAATCTTCCTTGAAGATTTACAGGCAACTTTGGTCATTGTTTCTAAAGGAATTCAGTGAGCAGGCAAAGCTGATATCCATAATGACTAAAACCAATGCTCCTGCCCACCTTTTTGGAGAATTCCTTTTCTTTCTCACTGAGCGCTTGAGCTTTCTCTTGTTCGAGAAAATAATGTGATCTTCTCTGTTCCTCTAAAATGGATTCTGTTTGATGCAGCGAGTCCCGCAAAATTTTAATTTCTCCATTTTTAATGAGGACTTCTTCTTCCATTGCCTTCATCTGTAAATCCCAAATCAATTTTGTGAAAAGCTTGTAAGGGAAAATTATATATGTACTTATTTCAACATGTAGCTGAGAAAATGGAGAAACCCATGTAACAAGTATGCTACAGACCAATGAGTGCTCAAAATACCCATACCAACCAAGTGTCAAAGCTCATACTCAGCAAGACAGCATAAAGACACACTTGTCACTCACACATGCAGATTCTGGAGGCTTTAGTAAGTCTTAAACAATCTGGGTCACACACTTCACAGAACTGAAATTCCACATTATATTCCTGGTTTTCCACATTATATTCCAGGTTGGTCATACAAAGGATGTCTGCTTTTTTGCAAAGTTCCTAATGAAAATACCAACCATTATGGGGTTGTTGACTATGATTGCTTATGTGACACATGTTATAAATTTATCTCTGTGCTAAAACAAGAAGCTTGTATCTCTTTCTGGATCTGGCGTACAGTGTTTCCTTTCTTGACTGGTCTGTTAGGAATCTCAGGATTCAGTTTCTTTCCACCTCAGTTTTCTGGCTTTCAATTCCCAGCCTTCTCCCATTCATGGGGTGACTTCTGGACTCTTGTTTATTAAAACTTTCATTTATTTTATTGTACAATGCATGCATTAGCTGTAAAAACCACAAGTTAAGTCACTTACCTTTTCTTTAAGTTCTTTGTACTGGGCCTGAAGTAACTCTAATTCAAAATTATCTTTAACTGGAACACTTTCTCTGTTTTTCCCTGCAGGATTTTTGGGCATTCCATCTAACCTGGGGACATTCTGAACACCTGTAAAAAACAGTTCCCACATACTTTTCAGGACCCAACATTTTCTCACTTTTGCCAGACAATGCTGAAAAGAATCACTCTTGAAAGCAATTTAGAGAAAGACCTAGTAAGCAATATAGGTATTCCCCAACCTAGGAATATGATTCAAACTCACAAATGATCCTTACAAAATAATAGGTCCTGCCATCCTCTCCCCCATCACCCACCCAATTTTAAGTCTCAGATAAAGGCACTGTGAAGATATCACTGGTCAGTGCTCAGTGATCTATTACTCAACAATATTTACTGAGCACCTACAATATGCCACACACGATTTAGTCTCTAAAGGTATAGTGGTGAGCAACATGGATTGTCCTTACCCTTGTGGAGATTATAGGACATTAAAAAATAATTACACGTATGCCTTAGCTGGTGTGGCTCAGTGAACTGAATACTGGCTTGGAAATCAAAAGGTCGCTGGTTCAATTCCGAGTCAGGGCACATGCCTGGGTTGTGAGCCAGGTCCCCAGTTGGGAGCATGTGAGAAGCAACCAATCAATGTATCTCTCGCATATTTCTCTCCCTCTCTTTCTCCCTCCCTTCCCCTCTCTCTAAAAATAAATACAAACTTTTAAAAAAAATCACATGTGTAAATGTAAAATTGCAACTGTGAGAAGAGCTGCAGAGAACAAACATAGGAAAGCCCATAATAGGGGGATTTAATCCAGCTGAATGACTGAAAGGCTTCCCTAAGGAAGTGATGGCTGAGCTAAGAGATGAAGAACAAGCAGGAATTAACCAGATGAGTTGGGATGGGGAACGGATGGAAAAAACACTCAATGTACAAGAAACAGCAATGTGCCAAGTTTCCGTATTGTAAAGAAGCAGGGAGAATTCAAGGAATAAAGCAAGGTCCGTGTGGCTAACACCCTGAGCGGATGAGGGACAGGGACAGATCACGCTGGGCCTGTCAGGCCACATTCAGGACTTTGATCAGTGGGAAGCCATTAAAGGGATTTCAGTAAGGGTGTTCACCTGTATCAGTATGAGTTTTGAAAACATCACTCTGGCTGTGGTGTGAGGTCTGACTTGTAGGGAGTCAAAACCGGAAGTGGGAAGACAGTTTAGTGGACTACTGTCTAGGGGAGGGGCAATGGTAACTTAGCTCAGGGAAATGGTAGAGATGATGCAGAGAGGATAGATTTCCAGAGACAGATTAAGAAGGTAAAATTATGGGATTTGGAAAGGTAGTAGATGTATGGTCAAGGAAAGGGAGCCATGGCCTTGTGCCACCTGACAGACAGTGTGCTAGTCACTGTTGTGCAGAACGTGTGGTGATCAACCAGTGTTTTCTGAATGTCTGCTTTTCTGGGCACCGTGCTGAAGATGCTGGGGGATGACTGGGTTTCTGCGAAGTGACTGCAGAACTGAAGAGGCCTGTGAGATCTAAGTAGAGACGCAAGGTGCCCTCAAAACCTTTCTCTGTCTGGGAGCCGCTCGGTTTCACTCATTCCCCAGCTAGAACGTAAGTGCATAAAGGAAGGGGTTTTTGTCTTTTGCTCATTGCTAAGTCTGCTGCGGTTCCTAATGTTTGGGCACCTAGTACAATTTATTGGTTGTAAAAAAGAGTAAGACTCTTATCTCCTGCCTCTGGCAGGTCCCGCTAATGCTCAAGGCGGGCAGTGGTCTTCATCAAATTGAAAGCCTCCCAAACCTGTTACAAGAACGGGTCCCCGTGCGTAGATAGTGATGGTTCGGATGGTGATGGGAATCGTGTTCCAAGGATCTGTTAGAACTAAGAACCTAGTGGCCCTAAGTTCAGAAACTAAAGTATAATATTTGACATTCCTGATCCATTTCTCCCCAAAATCAAAGGGCCTTTTGGGACACAACCGCTGCTAAGTCAAGCTGTTCCTATATTTTAAAAAAGTGAAGGCGCAGTGTGTGTGCAAGACACCAAGAGCAGCGGTCGCCATGGGTTCCGCAGCCACAGCCATCAGGGGTGTCTGGCGAGGTCTGCATCACCCTCGGGTAAAAGATCCCTAGGAGCACTCACCGGACACGTCCCGATCCGCGGACGGGCATTGGCTCATGGCCTGTGACGCCAAGATGTCGAGCTCCTCCAGGTCGTCCGCGGTGAAATCCTCATGAGGGCCGAACGGGTCTTCGGGGTCCGGAGCTGCGGCCACGGGGAAGCCCCGGGCCCGCTTGTTGGGAGGCTGCCGGGTGATGGGCGGCGGGCCAAAACTAGGCGCCAGGGGCCCACTCCGCCTCCTGCTGCCCGGTGCAGGGGTTCCAGCCATGCCCGCCGCCCGCCAGGCTCCGAAAGCACAGGACCGGATCCAGTCGCCGCGAGACCTGAACGCTGGACCAACCGCCCGCGCGCCGGCGACCGCCTTAGCCACTAGGGCCACGCCCCCGAGCCCACGGGCCAATCAGCTGCCAGCCTGCGGGCGCGGAGAAATGACACACATCTATGCGCCTTGCAGGACTCCGCTGAGTTCCTGCCCTCCGAGTCTCGCTCCTCCCAGAACTTCCGGCTGCGGCTCGGTGGCTTGGTGACCGGGACTCTGCCGTGCGACCTGAGCGACCGGAGTGTGGGCCCTGGGCTCACACGCGCCACCGCGCGGGTGGCTTCGCGTAGGGTACAGAGTCGCGCTGGAGGCGTTCGCTGTGACATTAATTCTTGCGCTTGTGAATAGAGGCAGCCAGCATTCAGGGGTTTGGTCTCTGCCACCCCGCTGTCCTCCCTCCGGACCCACCTGGACTCACCTCTCAGACGCAGAGGTTCTCTTGGGGAGGAGTCTGGGAGAGTGGGGTTGGACGGGGAGTATTAATAGAACTCTTGTGAGCGAACATGTTTGAGAACAGTAAATGTTTTGAATGTGTACATTTGAGGTAGGTCTGGGGAAGAAAGTCTAAGAAGAGGTGATCCTGAAAAGGTGGTGCGTGTGTTGGAGGGGGGCGGGAGCTGACTGTTCAGGCAGTTAACATCATTCATTCACTTCCCTGGGAGCGCTTGAGTAGTTTTGTCCCAAATGCTAGTCTTACAGAAATGAACGAGGCTCAGAAGGTCAAGGAAGGCCCCTTGGAAGTGGCACCAGGGCTGTCCTTCAGGTCGAGTGGGCAAGGAGACTGGCGCACAAGACTGGCATACATAGACTAGACTACACCACCAAAATGGGGGCCACACAGGTGCCGGGTTATCTGTTCTCTATTACAGAAAGAAGGTAGAATTTCAAGGAGGAGCAGAGTCAAGCCGGGCTGGACAGGATTTTATTGGGCAGCAACCCTGTGCAGGACAGTTAGAACAGGGTGTTGGAATAATACTTTTTCATCTTTGCATGCATAGTGCCAGACTTAGCCTGTGAATGTCCTGTGAATGTCTGTGAAAGCAGTAATTGAAAGGGAGATGGTTGTAAGGGCCTAGAGAGTCTTGAATACCTGAGTTTACTTCTTTGAGGTAATTGGTCGTTTCCGTCAGATAGGTGCACAAATGTCCAATGCTGAAGTCGTAATTGCTGCAGGTCTCTGGTCCTATAAAGACGGGATTGTACTTGATTTGCCAGGAGGAATAGGTCCCTCTCTCGGGGGTGGTGTGCTGGCACTGGCTCTCGGAGGTGTTGTTCGATAGCCCAGGGCTGGGTGCCAGCTGGCAAGGCCCGGCAGGGAATGCTCAGGTCCAAAGAAGGTGCCTGCTGGCTGTGCAACTTTCCAAAAGAGGACCAAAGCAGACTATTTTTTCTGTGACTGTTAAGCACATTAATCATAAAACAGGCTTCAATCCATCAAAATATTTTCCAGTTTTGACTCAGCAAAATCTGACCAGTTGTAGAAACCTGAGGACAGTCTCAGAGAGAACTTAGCATTATTAGCTTTATTCCCATAGTTGTATCAAGGGTTGTGGAGGGGAAATCCAAAGACTTGTGCCTCTGAATTGTTTCAGTACCTATGCATTTAGAATATGGTATGGATGGCCTCTGTCCTCCAGGAATTTATTCCTCCTAGAGTTAATGGTGATAAAGTCAGGAAAAAATAATGACACAGGGTAAGAGACATTGGGACTGTCCCTTTGTGGCATGGTCAGGGTACAGCTCTCTACTATGATGTTGAGTTCTCTAGTCTCCAGTATCCAGAAGAGTGACAGACATAAAGACTTGGTGACAACATGGTGAGGCAGGAGAAGCTTGTTTGGAGTATAGGCCGTTGAGGATCGAAATGGATTAGGGTGATGCATAGTAGCTATCGAAGGGCAGGGAGTGGTGTCTAGGTCCCTTAAGGCCTCGCCAGCCATTGTAGGGACTCTGGCTTTTGTTATAAGCAGCCTCTGAAGAATTCTGAGCCAAGGAGAGACAAAGCAGTTTTACAGTTTAGCAAGATCACTCTGGGTCCTGAGTGAAGACTAGACTGTAGGGAAGCAAGGGTAGGGACAGAAAGGCAAATTTGGATGTGACTGCAATAATCCGGGTGAGGGATTTTAGGGGTGGGGTGGAGTGGGTTATTGGAAGGAGTGTGAAGGGGCCAGATTTAATTTTCCTGATGGGTTGTATGTGGATATAAGACAAGAATGTAGGAAGGACCTTTCTGAAGCTCTAGTGGAAACGCAGACCTGGGGACGTGGGAGTAAGCTTGGTTCTTAGGCCTTCAAGAATCTCCTTTCCCTGGTTTACTTCCCTTCATGATGCACACCATGTGTATCTGTCCTGCACCCTCCCTCCATGGAGAAGTTTCTTGACAACAGGAAGTGTTCCTCTGTTTGCAGATGCAAGCCTGGTCTGCATATGGCAACTTCTTACACAGAGATGAACAACCCCATTAAAACAAATGGCAACATGGATGTCGTAACAAAAAGATGGCTTTTTCTTTCGAAAGTACAAATTTTTCTGCTAACCTCATGTGATGTATTTTATTAGATATACAACCACAGAAAAATGACAGCCATTTCAAACGAATTGGTTTAATTCCAGGTGGTACAGAATTCTTGATCGAACAAAGACTGAAGGACACACTTTGACAGGATTCTGGGCTGGGTTTACTCTGACCTCACAGCTAAGATTGAAATGGCAGTGAGAACTAAAGAGATGAGCCACTGCATGACTATTATTTTTTACAAAAGTTTATTCTTAAATGTACAATAGGCTCCAAGACAACACTTCATTCTAGCTATAGGTGGCAAGAGATGTTACGACAGGGAATCCAGATGTTAACACAGGAATGGAATGAAGGATCACCATTGCCCCAGGCATAAGGACAGCTCACTTTTTTCCAGATTTCTTAATTCCACCTGTGGCTGCAAAAGGGAAAAAGAAGTCTCAGGGAAAAATACTTTTCTTCTTCTTCTTCTTTTTTTTTTTAAAGATTTTGTTTTCAGAGGGAGGGGAAAGGAGGGAGAAAGAGGGAGAAAACATCAATGTCTGGTTGCCTCTCCAGCACCCGCTACTGGGCAACCCAGGCATGTGTCCTCACTGGGAACTGAACCAGAGACCCTTTGGTTCACAGGCTGACGACACTCAATCCACTGAGCCAGGGTGAAAAATGTGTTTCTTATGGTAAAAGCCCCAGAGGCCTTATATGGGCCCTAGCAAGGCTCAGCTGTCATACTGGGCATTCTTTTTGACACAAGCACATATAGGGCTTTACCAGTATTATCTATTCTGAGTGAAAGCAGAATGAGGATGGGGCGGGGCCACAAGTAATGGCCATGCGCTAGTCTGGAACTACACTGTTGTGGACTTCACAGATTGACTCATTTAATCCTCACCCACTACCAACCCATTTTACAGAGCAAAGTCTCTGTGTTGGGTGGTGTTCAAAGTTATAAACTGGAATGTGATGACGCCAGGGTTCCAACCCAGGTAGTCTGACTTCCAAATCCATATTAACTGACGCATCACACCACACTACCTTCCACAGTGTTCCTCGGGTCTGGTTTACTCCACACCTTTGTTTTACCCAGTTTACAAATAACTATATATTTGGCACACAGTAAGTAACTTAAGACATAGTTGGAGAACTAAGTATACCTAATATAGGAATGAAGATCCTACTGTGACAAAATAAACATTGAAAGACCAAATGGTGTTCAATAGAAATAAACAGCATAGGAGTTCACTATATACCTTTTCTCTATATACAATCATAAATGAAGGGAAAGCTTAAGCTATCTCATCACATCGCTAAAAAAGGAATCTCAACAGCTAGAATCTCAGTGCTGTGTGGATGAACAATAATGAATCAAAGCCACGGGGGGAAGAGGTCTTGGGAAGCTGTAGATGACACTCCCAGTATCCCAGCCTCTACTGCCCCCAGTGTGGCTCACAGTGACCCAACAGGGCACAGACCACTGTGGAAATAATCGCTAATTTGACTAAGGGAAACAGCATTTAAGCAGTACAGAAAATATTCGGGCTGTTGGGCTTGAAAACCCTTGATATGAATTCCTCTTACACAAAGGAAGAGGCAGAATGGTAAGAGATTAGGTTTAAAAGAGGTTTTGAAGCAACAGCACGCCAAGCAGCCTATTTTATTTAAATATAAGCGCATCCAGAAGTAAAAAGATAGGATGCAAAAGTATTTACTGGCGTTAACAATATGAGTAGGAAGTGACGAAGCGGTGAAATAGGACCATGGGGCAAGAAACTAGAGGGTTATCTGTAAGTCCCACGGTATGAGGGGCGTCTAAGAGATAAGAAATCTGTGTTCCCAGTTCTGCCGCTTCTCTGAGGATAGGAAGCCCAGACTGCCTGGGAGGCAGGAGGCTTCGTTTCCAGACGTAGTCCGGCTCCCACCCCTTCGTGCTCCGGCGAATTCAACCCGGGCTAGGACCGCCCGCCGCAGCGGACAGAAGAACCGAGACTTCGTCACTCGCCAATGAGGCAGGAAACGGACCTTCTCGGCCCGCGTCCGGGCTGATGGCTCAGAACATTTGCTGGGCTTGGGCTCCACCTGGCCCTCACTTACCCAAGGGGCCCTTCCCCGCGGCCTTCGCTTTCAGCTCCTCAAGTTTCTTCTGCTCCTCTTTTTGCTTCTGCTTGAATGCCTTGTCTTCCTAGGGAGAGGGAGAGCGGGGTCACTGCAGGCGGCTTTCCCAGCCCCTCCGCGCCCGCCCAAGCCTCCGCGCAGCCCTCACCTCGTCCATCTCCTTGGCCTGCTTCTTGGGCTGCTTCAGGGGCTTCTTCTTGCCACCTGTGGGAGACACGAGCACGCTCATCCCGGTCCCCGCCGGGTCCCCTCCCACTCCGCTCTGCTATGCACCCCGAATCCCGCACACTCACCTTCGCGGCCGGACATGGCGCCTGCCGCCCCTTCCCCAGACCCTGCCACCGGAAGCTAAGTTCCTGGTCCCACCCCTGCGCTTATACCTCGGTGAGGGCCCGCTGATTGGCTCCTAGTCAGGAAGTTGCCCTCCCACTGCCGGAAGCGGCCTTCCGGAGGCGGGCTCGAAAGGCGGGCTCTAAAGGCTCAGACATCTACTGAGTGGCGGGTGCTCGGTTGTGGGTGCAGCACGGCCGGTAGGCGGGCCAGGTACGGGGGAAGGGGATGGGGTAGGGTGGGGTAGGGTGGGGTGGTCCTGTCCTCTTGCTGGGGAGGTCCGGAGGCCGGGAGGGGTGTTACCCGGAGGCGCCAGGTGTGGACTGTTCGTGGGAGGAAAGCACTGACGGCAGAGGGAAGGGCAAGTGCAAAGGCCTGTAAGATTCCTGGAGTCTAGGAAGACACAGTGTGGTTGGGGGAAGGTGCGAGGGAGGTGGCAGAAGTGGGGTTTAGATCACCTGATCCTAGAGCTTAGGGTGGTCCCAGAGGCCACCCAAAGGATATTGGGTTTTATAATATAGTCCAGGTTGCGAACTTTTTGCAAATTCTATTTATTCATCCAATACATTTTTTGCTGAGTATGTTATATATGCGGACAGTATTCTAGGCACTGTGGATACAGCAGTGAACAAAACAGTGCCTACCCTGGCAGAGTTAACATCCTGGTGGGTGAGACAGACTATAAGACAAGTAAATAAGTGAAATACATAGCGTAGGTCATGTGATATGTGCATGGAGAATATAAAGCAGAGAAAGTGGGTGAGGAATGTTGGGGTGGGCGGCAATGATATTTGAGCAGGACTTAAAAAGGAAGAAGGAGCGAGTGGCACAGATAGTGAAAGCTGGTGTGAAGGTTCGGCGGGGATAGCCCAGGGTGTTCCAGCTTTGTCAAGAACTCCATGCACGGTTTTTATGTGAGGTGCAGGATGTGTTAGCTCACCTTATTGTGGCAAACATCAAATCATCACATCGTACACCTTAAACCTGTACAATGGTGTATGTCAGTTATATCTCAGTAACGCTGGACGTGGAGGGAGAGACAGTCCTTGTGATGGGAGCAGAGTGAGGAGAGGCAAGTGGGAGGTGAGGTCAGAGAAGAGTGAGAGCCAGGAGGTGGATGCCGTGGAAAGGATTTGCTTTGTACCTGGAGAGAAGTGCGGAACCAATGCAAGATTTGAACGGACCACTGCTCTGTTGACCGTAGACTGTAGGGGCCAGAACAGAAGCAGGGAGACCTGTCGGGAGGCTCCCAGGATAACCCAGGCGAAGGAGGTTGGTCCCTGGGACTAGGTGGCAGCAGTGGCAGGGGCAAGAGGAAGAGGGATTCTGGATTTAGAAAGGAAGTGATAGTTTTGCACAGTGGCAGTATTGTAGCCAATGAGGTTTATCCAAGGCACAATTATTGCTAATTGCAATTCCAAATTGCAGATATTGCTAATTGCTTGAAATACAAAGGAAGTGGTGTTAGCTAATGGGTTGGATGTGAGGTGGGAGAGAAAGCAGAGTCAGGGAGGATGAAAGATTTTTGGCCTGAATTGGTCTTGGGGTTTTTGTAACCAAGATGGAGAAGGCTGTGGGAATGGCGGGTTTAGGAAGGGGAGACAAGGTCCCCATTAGCCTTCCAAGTAGAGATGTGGATTGGGCAATTCTGTAAATCAACCTGGAGTTCAGAGGAGACATCTGAGATGGATAGGTCAGTATAATTGGTTTCTATTTTTAAGTAACAGCTTTATTGAGATACAATTTACATGCCACATAACTCGCCTATTTAATGTGTCCAATGCAGTGGTTTTAGTATTTTGCAGTGTTGTGCAACCATGGATACAATCAATTTTAGAATATTTTCACAGATGGTTTTTTTAAATATGTAAATAATTAATTAATTTAAAAATCCTCATTCAAGAGTATGTTTATTGATTTTAGAGAAAGAGGAAGGGAGAGAGGGAGAGAGAAACATTGATGCGAGAGAAACATTGTTGCAAGAGAGAAACATCAATCACTTGCCTCCCATATATGTCCCACCTGGGGATAGAACCTACAACCTAGGTATGTGCCCTGACTGGGAATTGGACCCACAACTTTGGTGCACAGGATGACACTCCCACCAAATGAGCCACCTGGCCTGGACTTGTAGGTGGTTTTTAAAGCCTTGGGACTACGGACGGGAGGAGCCTGAGGACCGAGCCCTGGGGCACTCTGTGCAAAGGTTAGGGAGCCGCGTGGGGACTGGAAGCCAAGAGCTGAAGGCCTTCCAAGGAGAAGGGAACCGTCATGAGGCACAGGCTGCAAGTGATGAGAACGGAGAACTGACCATTGGATTTCACAGTGGAGATGACCTGGCCCAGAGCAGTTCCAGTGGCATGGTGGCAGTGAGGGCCAGATGAGAGAGTTTAAGAGAGAATGGGAGAAGAGAAACTGGGGACAGTGAGTAGAGACCACCTGACAGGGAGTTCGGCTGTAAAGAGGAGCAGAGAAATAGGGTGGTTGCTAGAGGGAGGGGGTATCAGATTAATTACTGAGCAGTGTCTGAGGAGGGGAGAGGACATGGGACCTGGGACCCAGCTTGGTCCTCCCTGGAGCATGGGCTCTTGGTGAACAAGAGAGAAGGTGGCAGTGCGACAGACACTGGCAGGTGGGGAGGTGTGGTGGGAAGTTCTCTTCCAATTTTTAAATATTTCCTTGATGAAAAAGGGAGCCGGCCATGAGCTACAAGAGAGGATGAGGTGCAGGTGATGGAGGCCGAGGAACGGGCATTTGGTGGAGACAGGCGCCTGGATGGACGGGAGAGTGGATTTGGAGGTGCAAGACCTGCAGCCGGGCCTCAGGGCCCTGCTTAGTTTGGCCCCGTCCGTCCGTCCAGCCTCTCCTCCGTCTGCTCCTCCCTCCTCTGCTTCTTTCCAGCTGCCCCGGCTGCCTCTCAGGTTTGAGAAGCCTCCAGCACTTTCCCAGTTCTTCTGCCAGGAACGTCTTCCCTTTCTTGGGGGGCTTGTGGGGCATCTCAGTGGGGAGAAGCTGAGAGACAGGCAGGGGCAGGAAGGTGGGAGGCTGAGAGGAGGGACTGAAGTGGAGGGACAGTCTGGGGGTCCTTGGCATGTATGATGCGCAGTCCTTGCCATCACCAAGCTTATGTCCTAGGGAGGGGCTGGTAACCCCTGAAGAAAGCAACGTGTGTCTGATGGAGAAAAATGAAGGAGGTAAGGGGGCCGAGGAGGGGGTGGTCAAGGAAGGCCTTGTCAAGAGGTGGTATTGGAGCAAGGACATAGCAGTGAGGGTGAGCCGACTGGACTCGGGGGAAGAGCGGCTCAGGAATGGCAGGGCACAGGCAGGGTCGCACTGAGCGTGGGAGGGCGGCTGGAGGGGAGCGCAGGAATGGAGACGAGGGAGAGGAGGGAGAGGACGAGCCAGCGGTAGGACCCGAGTTAACGCCAGGTGAGGTGGAAACCCAGGCTTGTGGTCTGCCTTAGGACTAACAGCCCTCTGGTGGCCACGTGAAGAACAGCTGTGGGGGCCGGGGGCAGGGGCGGGGGGAGCCGGGACTTCGAAGCGGGCTGGAGCTGCCCTCTCTGCCAGGGTTGGGTGTCCTTCCTGGGGTCCAAGACTGGGCGGCTGGTAGAGGAAAGGAAGCTAAGAAGGTCAGGGGAAGCCAAGAGGGGGGAGTGATTTCAAAAAGAGAGGGTGTTGAAAGCTGTGGAGATAGTGGAGAAATCTGAGAAGCTCCTGCTGGATCTTGCCAGGTGGACATTTGCAGGGCCTTCAGGAGAACAGCTTGGTGGAATGGGATGAAGAGAGAAGGGGGCCCTGACCAGGTAGCTCAGTTAGTGGGAGTGTCATCCTGATATGCTGAGCTTGCGGGTTCGATCCCCAGTCAGGGCACATGCAACTATAACCAATAAATAGTGGAACAACAAATTGATATTTCTCTTTCTCAAAAAAAAAAAAAAAATCAGCACATTTAAAAAAAGGAGGGTTGACAAGAAAGTAGTGAGAGCCAAGGTGGGTGCCGTCCGCTGAGTGTTGCCTGGGAGGAGGAGAGCGGGTGCTGTGTTGGCGGGGCCGCCAGGCTGCGCGCTCCTCTCTGATGAGGGGTGTGCCTGCGAGATTGTTGTAGGCTCACGGCGTGTGCGCAGTGGGCACTGGCATCGAGGTGGCCTGCCCGACCACCGGGGCGTGGCTGACGTGTGCTCCCCTGGGCCTTCTGACTGGGACTCGGGTTCAGGGGCAGCACCAGCTTGGAGCCACTGGTACGGGGATGCCCCCCTCTGTGGCCCTCGGCTCCGGTCCACTTTGTCCAGGAGGAATGTCCCTACCCAATTTAGTTGTCGACAGAGCCGGAGCTTCTCCAAGCACGGCATGGGGTTGCTCTGGCCCATCTCTGTTCCATGTCACCTCCAGTTTGTCTTCCTGTCGCCAGCTTCCTCTGCTGTTCTCGCTCTGGCCTGCTTGTTTGGCCACCAGGTGTCACTGTGACAGCCAGGGGACTTGTGGAGGTAGTTTGTCCAGGGGAGGGTGCTGCTGGCCCAGGTTTGCCTGGGAGCATGGTGGTGAGGGGGGGAGGGCGGGGGGGGGCGTTCGGTGGCCCTCTCCTCCTGGTCCTCAGAGTCACAGCTGCTCTGGGGCCTGGTGGGGCCTCACTGGGAAGTGGGAGACTCCCTGAGCTGTTCATTCGAGTGGAGAGGTAGGCGTTGTTGGGCCCTGAACATCTAAGTGAGGTTGAAAAGGGAGAGGTTAAAGAAGCCTCACCTGGTGAGTGGTGAGTAAGGTTGGCGAGGAGGAGGAGCTTGTGGAAAGGGAAGCAGCGTGAGCCCGGGACTTCGTAACCTGGCCCTGGCGAGTGTGGGCGAGTGTGGGCGTGGAGGCCGGGAGGAGGGCCGTCGTCCCTGAAGGATCCCCGTTTCCTCTGCAATAGTCTTCTCAGAGGAGCGCCGAGGAGGGGCTTTTCTGCTTGGGACACAGGTGGCCTGAGTCCTCAAACAAAAGTCGCAGCCTGCCTCCCCGGTGCTGGGGCACTTCCAGGGTTTCTGGGAAACTGGTTTTGATGGTCTCTTACCACGATCTGTCCCTGAAATCTTCTCTATTTCACGGTTTCCTAGGGAATTTGTGGGGCTTTGTGGACACAACACAGCTTTGAGGATTTGCTTTGATGACATCAGGAGCCTGGGCCCCAGAACTCTTATCTGAGTCACAGCGGGACCTGGGGATGCGGGTGCGGTGGGCGGGCTGGTTTGTGTGGCACTGTGGACAGAGGCGGGAGGCCTGGTTTCCTAAACGTGCACTCCTCCCCGTTGGGTCCCACTCCCCGGGCACACCACGGGGCAGGGAGAAGCCTGGCTGCCGCGGCCTCGAGGCCCAGCAGCGCAGCACTGGCCATGGGCCGTTCAGGGGAAGCCGGTCAGTTTGGGGCTGCCTCTAGGCCTTGCAGCCTGACTGAGGCCCCGCCTTTCTCAGCTGTGAGCTCAGCTGTCTGGTGTCCCCCACAGATCTCTCAATGACACGGTGCTGCCCCCTGTCGGCCATGCACTGCATCGTGGGTGTGCCCCCCATACTGGTGAGGAGAGGCCTCCTTGGAGGGGACTTGATGACTAGGACCCTGTGCAGCCCAGGCGCGAGCCAGCCCAGAGAGAAGAGACCTGAGGAGGGGGCCGTCGGGCTGTACCAGCGCCTCTCAGCCCTGGGAAGAACCCTGGGACGCAGCCTTCGACAGCGAGCTTTCGCCACAGCCAAGACGTGGTGGGACAGATATGAAGAGTTTGTAGGACTCAGCGAGGTTCGCGAGGCCCAGGGAAAGGTAACCGAGGTGAGTCGGGGGCCCGGGGGCCCCTGCCAGAAAGCCATCAGCCACACCCAGGTTTGCCTGTTCTCGAACACATACTGCGAGTGGAGGGATCTGACTGTCTTGCACATGGCAGCCTGGGTTCAATCCTCCAGGGGTGAAGATCGCGCTGTGACTGTGCCCCCACCCACCCACCCCGAAAACAGGTCGCTGTGTGTCGAGGTGTCCCTGGTCATCAGCACCCGCTCTGTTAGGCCAGCACGCTCTTCCTTCACTGGCCATGTGGGGTTAGCGGTGAGAGTCGCTTGGAGGGTTCCTGGGCTGCCGTGTTCTTGAAGCCCTGCGTGGAATGAAAACATCCCCTGTGAAGACGGAGGGCGTGGGAGACGTCCCCTGTGGCAGCGGACACGCATTCTGCCGTCTGCGTCCCCGCGCCTGCCTCGGTGCAGACCAGCCTGGAGAGGCGGGACAAGCTGGGCTGCCGCGGGAGGCTCGGAGGTCGCAGCCTTGGCTGAGCTGGGGTTTCTGCGTGGGTCCAGTGGAGGCCATGACAATGGTCCTGTTGTGAAATGTAAATAAGGTGACACACAAAACATCTTAAGAACATAGGTTTCTTTCTGTGGTTTGTATCAGACCTGAGTTGGCTGGGTTGGTGCATTCTTAGCTGTTTTCAAGTTTCTCAAGGGCATGTTATTTCCACTTGACTGGATAAATCCGGTGATTCGGACGGTGATTCAGCCCAGAGCTGCCTTTGGAGGGTGACTGGGTGAGCCAGGATTATGTTTCTGAGGAACAGCCTTGCCACCCTTTGCACCGACCCCCCACTTCCCTCTTCTCAGCCAGTCTCGCTGGGAACAGAGCTGGCCCTGCGGGGGTGTGGAGAGAAGGGACAGGAGGCTTCCGCTGTTCTCTCCGCAGGCAGAGAAGGTGTTCATGGTGGCCCGCGGGCTTGTCCGCGAGGCTCAGGAGGACTTGGAAGTGCAGCAGGCCAAGCTGAAGGAGGTGAGGGACCGCTTGGACCGCACCTCCAGAGAGGATAACCAGTACCTGGAACTGGCCACTCTGGAGCACAGGATGCTGCAGGTAGGCACCTCGGGAGGTGGCACGTCCTCACCTGCACAGGGCCCCGGCCTGGCAGGTCACCTGGCAGGTCACAGAGGGGTGAGGCGGGAGCTGGTCTGGTGGTCAGAGGCCTGGTAAGGAGGTCCGCTGGAAGCTCCTTTGGAGGGACTGGGCCCCAGGCTTCCTGAGCCCCTCTGCCCACCTCCTCCTGGAGTCTGGGGGTCACCAGAGCAGGGCCGTGTAACCCGGCCCCAAATTGCTAAGGAGGGAGCACCAGGGAGGGGGCTAGCCCAGAAAGTGCCAGACACTTGCCTTCCGATAGACACATTCTGTAGACATCGGTACAAGTCTGGTGAAAGCCACGGCTGCTTGGCTAGGAGGACAGTGCAGCCATGTCAGCCGCCCCATTCCTTTGCACCCCCCACACAACCAGGCCGAGGCTGCCCTCATTCACTGGCATGTCTTCAGTGCCAGACATAAGGCTGAGCCTCAGGGGTGTGGGGCATCCGCCAGCAGCTGTAGCTGCCCGGCCACGTGGCCACCGGATAATGCGGCTGTGTTTCTGCAGGAGGAGAAGAGGCTACGCGCGGCCTATGTGCGCGCCGAAGACTCTGAGCGAGAACAGTTCTCCCTCTTCTCTGCGGCTGTGCGGGAAAGTCACGAGAAGGAGCGCGCTCGGGCGGAGAGGACCAAAAACTGGTCCCTCATCGGCTCGGTCCTGGGGGCCCTGATTGGTGTGGCTGGCTCCACCTACGTGAATCGTGTGCGGCTGCAGGAGCTGAAGGTCTTACTCCTGGAGGCGCAGAAGGGGCCCGTGAGCCTGCAGGAGGCCATTCGAGAACAGGCATCCAGCTACTCCCTCCAGCAGAGGGACCTCCACGACCTCATGGCGGACCTGAGGAGCCTGGTACAAGCTGGGCCAGGGCAGAGCTCTGGGTCCCAGGCAGGCACTGCCCCCACCCGAGGCAGAGATGCAGATGTTCTCTCCGCTGCCCTGAAAGAGCAGCTCAGCCATTCCAGGCAGGTCCGTTCCTGCCTAGAGGATTTACGAGAACAGCTTCATGGTCTGGAAAAGACTTTCAGCCAAACGGCTGGGGTGGTTCCTCTTGCAAAGGCTGCAGACAGGGCTCTGCCTAGCTCCTCGCTGGAGCAGGGGAACATGATCTTGGCACTGGCGGACATGGAGCAGAGGCTAGAAGCCCAGGTCAACAGGAACACCATCTACAGTACGCTGGTCACCTGTGTGACAATCATGGTCTCAATGCCTATGCTCTACGTGCTCTTCAGGGCCAGCTAGCCCCTGGACTCGAGTCTGGAGGGTCTGACGGGGTGGGTATGGGTGTGGATTTAGTAGAGAATCCCAGCACTGAAGTGAGCCTATGGAGACGCACGCGACCTCAGCCTGAGCCTGGGTTCGGTCTGTGTGGCTCACCAGCAGGCACACTTTGCTTTTTAGGCGATGCTCATTTATATTAATTATGAAAACTTTGTGCTAATGTCCAATTAAAATGTCTTTGAGTTTGTGTTATTTAAAGTAATTTATATTGGACTGAGTTTTATCTGTTGAAAATTGCGATTTGAAGACTCAAGGGTTTGATCTGGAATTACATTAATCACCCCCTTTAGTTCCTCTCTTATCTCCTCTTGGTCTTGTCCTTGGTTCAGGACTGTTTTGGATACCTCAAGGCCTGAATTTTCTTTTCTTTTCCTTTTTTTTTTTTTTTTTTTAAGATTTCATGTGTTTATTTTTAGAGAGGGGGGAAGGGAGGGAGAGAGGAAGAGAAACATCCATGTGTGGCTGCCTCTCGCGCCCCACCCTGGGAACCTGGCCTGCAACCCAGGCCTGTGCCCTGACTGGGAATCGAACGGGCGACCCCTTGGTTCACAGGTCGGCACTCAGTCCACTGAGCCACACCAGCCAGGGCGAGGTCTGGATTTTCATTTTGGGTTTCCTGGCCTGCCTTCCATTGCCTCAGCCCTCGTGTATCAGGGGGCCTGTGCATTCTCGTGAGTGGAACCTAGCCTGCTGCCCACCCGTTGGTGACCATGATGACTGTCCCTCTCTGGATCACTTTCTCTGCCACAGTGGGGAGCACCTCCCGGTTCTAATGCAGGAGGGATAATCAGAGGAGAGCAGGGAAGGAGGGTTGGGGGAAGCGTTGATAAATGTTGTTGGGGACATAATTACAGGGATTGGTGGCCAATCTGGGTCGCTGGTGCAGAGCGCTTTGGGCGGTCCTGGTGTGCTACTAGGGCTGGGTGTCCTCCAGCATAAGCCCAGGGATGGCCTCCACCGGCATGGACAGAGTTCAGCCTGCCCGCGGTGTGAGCAGAGACAGCAATGGGGATGGGCTTCCCTGAGGTGGGAGGTGCAGTGGGAGGCGTGGAGGCGGACTTCCCTGGAGCCCTCTGACCTGTTCCTTTTCAGGGGAGAAGGGCAACCTTTGACTCCCTGGACTAAATGGCCATGGTGGCCTTGTACAGTGTCCTTGAGTAAACAAGGGCAGTGGGGAGGCACCCTATGCTCCCGACAGAGTTCTGGAGGACTTTCCGGGCCTGGGGAAGCTCCGAGCGCCCTGAGGGGGTGCCCGGGGTCTGCGGGGAGGGGCTCTCTGTGGGCTTGCTAAGCAGAGGCCCGTGGAGCCAGAAGTGTTTCCCATAAAGTGCCCTCCCTTCTTGAAGCCTGTGCTCAGGCCTGAGGAGTGAGCATGGCCCATGTGGCCCCATGGGGGCTTTGAGCCTCTGAGCACCTGGCCCCTTGGCCATTTGGTCACTTCATCGCTGGCAATGTTTTCTTCACAGTGATTCCCCAGGATGGCGCGGGATGACATGGCCTCTGCACTTGGGACGTTCACACTCATGGGGTAGGAGGTGCCATGTCTGTGTACAGATGGGGGCTATTGTGGGGTTTAGAAGTCCCACCTTCCCCTCGGGGTGTGCACTTAGTGACAGGCTTAGGGAGGAGAGGATTGCAGGCACCTGGAAGGATCGCCCCTCCCCACAAGCTGCATGGGCGGGAAAGCCATGATAGGAGAGGGACTTAGGACAGGTTGACCTGGTGGAGGTGGTGATGGCTGTGGGGGAGTGGAGCACAAGGTGAGACAATCAGGTGGAGGAGCTGGGGCGGCAGATTGGCAGGCGCCTGGGGCCTCCGACGTCGGAGGCCAGGGACGAGGGGACTGGGCAGAGGGTGCCATGCTGGTCCAGATCAGGGCTGGAGAGAGGCAGAGGAACGGTAGTGACCTGAGGCCTTGGGAAGGGAGAATTTAGAAGGCAGAGTTGGGTAGATGAGAGTAAAGTCAGACTCTTAAAAACATTTTTTTTTGTTTCTTTTATTGACTCTAGAGAGAGGGGAAGGGAGAAAGAGAGAAACAGCTATGTGAGAGAGAAGCATTGATCCATTGCCTCTTGCACATGCCCTGGCAGGGGAGCAGGCACACAACCCAGGCATGTGCTCTGACCGGGAATTGAACCTACGACCTTTTGATTTGCAGGACTAAGCTCATCCAACTGAGCCACACCAGCCAGGGCTGAAGGCAGACTCTTAATGAGGGGCTGGGGGGTGGCAGGTGGGAAGAGGGTGCCAGTGGTGGTAGTGATTTGGGTAGTAGCCAGCGTGGATGACCTGAACCTTCTGGTTGAGGCTCCCCCCAGCTCGCAGAGGCTCTGGGGGCTTCCAGGGTAGTGAGCATGTGTGACAAATTTTGCCTGCTAGGCCATCCTAATGGCCTTGAGCCAAAATCCTCGAGAAGTGATAATAGGTACTAGGATGGGCCCGTATCCCAGCTGGAGTTTGCGATAGGCAGACCAGGGTGAGAAGGGCCCAGCAGGGGGCACAAATGGGCCTCTGGAGAGAACCCTTCTGCCCAGCAGTTCCTCCTTGGATGGCCCAGGTATTTGCTAGTGAGGGAGTTTAAACTTGCCCAGGGCTTCTCAGCGTGGGGGTGGGTCCAGGTACAAGCCTGGAAAAAAAGGACGGAAATGTGCCCTTGCTCGTGTACTTTTGCAGCCGACTGCGTCCTCCTTCAACAGTGGGGCTAGGTGTGGTATCACCTCCACTTGGTGAGCAAATAGGCGGGTCATGTATGGTTGGGGGTGGCGGGGGTCAGGTTACTTGGCTTAGTGATGGCGCAAACCCAGCCCCAGCTCCAGCCCCAATGCCTGCGCTCTTCCCGCACAGCCGGAGGTGGGGGCCGGAAGGAGGGGTTGCCTGTTTGGGAGTTCTGGGAGTGAGGATGATGGGCAGGACCGGGCGCGGTAGGAGAAACTAGACGCCTAGGAACGCAGGTAAACAAAGTTGGAGGAGGCCGACCAAGGGAGCCAGGTACGTGAAGGGAAAAGAGGAAGCTCGGGACTTTGCGGGGCGGAGGAGGTGGTGGCTAACGAACTGGCGGAGCAGGTAGGGGGCGCGGGTCCCACCCGACGCCGGCGGGCAGTAAGAGGCCTGGACGCTCAAGGTAGCAGCCACCTAGGGGTGCGTAGCGCGCCCCCCGCGCCTCCATCGCGGGAGGGCTCCCAATTCCGGTTCTTCGCGGCGCGCAGGTGAGGCCCGACGGGGGCGGGGCGGGGCGGGGCGGGGTGGGGCGGCCTGCAAGCGGAGCTCCACTTCGTCTCCCACCCCGCTGGGATCCGCGTTGCCTTGGCTACCTCCGGGGCGCAGCCTGCCCCTCCCCACAAGGGACGGGTCGAGTCCCTCGCCCTCGGCAAGTGCGGAGCCCGCGGGGGGTCCCAGGCAGCTCGGGGCGCGCGCGCGGCTCTGCCGGCGGCTTCCGGCCTGGCCTGGGCGGCGGGCGGGGGGAGGGCGGCCCGGCGGGCGCGGGGGAAGGAGCAGAGCCGGCCCGGCCGACGGGCTTTGTCTTCTTTGTTCCCGGCGGTGGCAGCGCCGCGGCGGGAGGGGCGGGCAGCGGGCGCAGTTTTCCGCCCTTCGGTCTCCGGGTAACAGCTGCGGCTCCGCCAGACCCACCTCCGGGGGGCGAAGGCGGGCAGCGAGGTCGCCGCGCGCAGATCCCGAGCCCGGAGAGGCCGGCGTCCGCCTCGGCGCGCTCGTCCCGCGGGCCCGGCCGGGTGGTGAGTGCGGGGCCGGGGGCCGGGGTGGTGGGGACCCGGCGCCGCGGCGCGCCCCCCGGGGGAAGGGCCTCAGGCCTGGATCCCGCAGGACAGGGGCAGCCCCGTGAGTGGTGGGCGGCTTCGGTCCTGAGAGTTGGGATCACACTTCTCCGCGTAAATGGAAACTCTGGCGGCTGCGCCTGTAACGCGATTGGGAGACAGAGGAGGTGGAGCTGCTCCTCCGCGCCCCCTCCTCGCCGCCACCGCCGCCTCAGCCGGAACCGGCCGGCCCCTTCCCCGCCCTCCCAAGACCACTGGTAGGGTCCGTGCGGCGGCCGGGAGAGGAGGGCGGAGGGCCGGGGAGGAGCCGATGGGGAGGTCGAGGCTTTCCCGTGCGCAGTAACAGTTCTTTAGGCTGCGCTCGGTGCAGCCGACAAGTGTGGGCAGTGAACCTCCTGCACGCATCGCCTGCGGGGGGACCCCTTCCCGGGCCACAGACTGTTCTTGAGTCCTCGCGGGACCCTGTGAATAAATGGTGTATCCGCCCACCGCACGTCAACGCACAGACAACAGGGCGAGGGGTGTGCACTCCACTCTGTCAATGAATAACTCTTCTCGGCCGGCCCCGCGAGCAGCAGAATGGGGAAAAGGAAAGCCCAGTTTTCCAGTAATTTCCAGGAGTCGCAAAATTAGGGCTGGGTGCGACCCTTCTTCGGATGTGGAATGGCAGCATTTGTGAGCCCCTTTGGTTGGCAAGAACATCCCAGAAGGGCCCAGGAGGTATCTTCTTCGCAGGCAGAAATCAGGCATCTTGGGCCCTGCCTCAGAGGTCCAGAGAAATGTGGGCCGGAAAAGACTTCAGGACAGGCCTGGGCACAGGCAGAGTGAGGCTTTGGCTGTGAGCCTGGCGCGGGCCTCGGATCTGTGGGGTGGGCAGGAGATCCTGGCTGTGCAAGTCAGGGATGTGAGGCCTGGCTCCAAACCCTCCTTTTTGGTCGGCTCTGGCCTGCTCATTAATAAAAGTGGTGCTTACACCCTGTGCTTTGAGAGGCCAAGTAGCTCAGAGAGCCCCGATCTTGTCTGCTGGCTGGGTGTCCTTGGCTATGAAAGAGGGGCTCTTACAAGGAGCATCTGCTTTGTGTTAACCTGCTCTGTCTCCGTTGCTGGGGCCTCTGAATCAAAAGCCACGCCCCTGCCTTCAGGGAGCTTTAAGTCCAGAGTGGGTGGAACAGGGAGGAAAGTGGCCTTGGTTGGTGCCACCAATGCCGGACATACACCCTGTCTCCTTTAATGGTCAAAGCAGTCCTGTTGTCCTGTTCAGCCCAAGGCAACGCTGCACACCCACCACACGGAGTGGGCTCAGCGGCTCAGCGGCTCCGGTCGACTGGGAAGGCTCCCCTGGGGGATGGTGGCTGGGAGTTCTGCTAATAGGCTGGAGGGGGAGTGGGTATTCCAGGCGATGGGAACAGCCTGTGTGATATCAGGGAGGAGCCAACCGGCCTGCAGTTCAGGCGCCAGGCACGAGGAGCATGTGTGGGAGAGGAGGAGCATGTGTGGGAGAGGGCGGGGGCTGAAGGGGCTCAGTCTTCATCCCAGGCCCTAGTGTGCCCCCAGGACCCCGGGAGGGAGGAAGGGAGGGATGTGCTTCGATTCTGCTTGAAGATCCTGTGAAGCAGGACTGACAAGGAGCCGGGGCTGCTGTGTGGCCTGTGACAGAGGTTAAGTGACATAAGAATGCCCAGCAAGGAGGGGAAATTGTCACTGTCCTTTTCCTCTTCCTCTCCCTTGCGTGGTAAGCAGGGACGGGCGAGGGGTTCTAGGCTCTGTTTCAGTAACTTACGAAGCCTGGCCCAAGGGGCCATTCTGGTCCCAACCCATCTTCTTCCTCTGGGCCACCCAGTTGTGCTTTTACATTCAGGGAGTGTCTTGGTTGCTGCCCCTTGAGGACTAGAGGACCTTGGCACACAGAAGGCTCTGAGCAAATGTTTGTAAGCGGACAGAGGAGTGAATGTTGGTCTAACTGTGGACCCTCTGCTCCAGGCACACCCCTGAGCAGGAGGCTGCAGGAGGGGAGAGAGCCAAGCGCAGGAGGTGGCCTCTGCCCATCCTCAGGCACACCCTGTCTTCCTGGAGGAAGACACTTTCTTCCCTCACCCCTTGGAAACAAGGTGGGGGGCTCCTGGGAAGCCTTTGCCACAGTCCTGGGCTTCTGGCCGGGTTCACGACTCTCCTTGCCACCCCCTCCCCCCGCCCCCTCTGGTGGCAAACAGAGGCGGCCTTGTTCCTGCTCCCATAGAGCTGCCCTGTTCTCTGCACACTAAAAATGGAAACCCCCAAGCTATTTCGGGAGCAGTGCCCAGCCGGGCAGTGGCCACAGCTCCCACTGGGCTGCTGGACCCTCCTCCCAGCCTTTGGCCCAGCCTCACTCACTCTGGGGCAGCCTCGGGGATACCCCGCGGTGCCCTTGGCTGGGAGGAGCTGACCTGGCGAGGGAGGCTCTCCCACTGGCAGTCTGGCAGCTGGGTGGTAGGAGGGGCTGGGCAACGTGGCCTGGGCACAGGCAAGTAGGGGAAGTGCTTGATGGCCTGGGATGTACGGCTGTCCCAGCGCTTCACCAGCGTTGGAGCTGCTGGCTGAGGACCACCAGGCCTGGGAAGGATGGTGTTGCCATGGTTTCCTGGTCCCAGCAGGCCTTAGCCGAGCCTGTGAGGAAGGACCTGGGGAGCTCCTGAGGATGGGGGCACATCTGGGCATGGTGACTTATTCTAGGACACCCCCCTCCCCGACCCCGGGCCCTGGATCTCCTTTGACCTTCTGGAGAGGAAATAGCAAGAGATGGCCAGGCTCCCACAGCCCTCTAGGCCTTAGGGCTCAAACCCAGGGAAGTGTGCATGTGTCTGTGTGTGGGTGTCTGAATGTATTTGTCTTTGGTATGTGGGCGTGACGTGCCTCTTCAGACGTGCGCATGTTTGTGTGATGTGCTTGTTTCTGTGTGTAAGGAGTTTGTTGCTATGTGGATGTGTCTTTGTGCAGGTATCTAAGTACAGGTGGTGTGTCTGCCTGTGTTCTGTGTGTAGAGATTGCATCCGTGTGCATCTGGCTGGTATGTCTGCTTCTGGGTTTGTGCGAGCATGTGTCTACTTCTGTGCTAGTGGCAGTTTGGGCTAGGACAGCCCCCAGCCTGTGCACCTGGGTGCCTTGATAGGGTGCCGTTTGGGCGGATGGTGGGGACGGGAGAGTGCCAAGGAGCAAAAAGAGGGGCTGTAGCAGGACAGGGCCATGCGGGGGGCCTGGCTGCGCCCTGCCAGTCCTGGGGCTCCTTCCTCGCTGCCCTTTCCCAGGCCCTGAGGGTGCCTGGTCCTCCCACCCGCCCCCTCCCTGTGCGGGCTCTGAGGAGGCGTCCCCTGTGGAATGTGTTTGGTGGCTGAGGGCCAGGCTGGGCCCAGTTCCACCGGCGGGCTGGGCAGGGAGAAGGGGGTACCTCTGTGCGTCCTACGCATGCCCACATCCCAGCCCCCGGCTTCATGTTCTGCTTTCTCCTTGGCCAGGTGACGCCGACACAGGTCATGCTGTTGTCTCCTGACCCCGCCGGCCCTGCCAGGTGAGCCTGACTTCACACCTAAGCATCTGGGAGAAGTGTCACTCCCGCCTCTCCTGGTGGCCGGGACTTCCCGGACTTCCCTCTTCTCTTGGGCCTTTGGCCCTGGGCTCATTACCCTGTGCATTCCTGCGGAAAGGCCCTTCCTCCAAATCTTGCCTCGCCCTAACTTGCCAGTGGCCCATGGGACTTCGCCCTCCTTCCTTCTCCTGCCCAGGAAACTGACATCTTCGAGGAGGGCCCGCCCCTCCTCCCGGCTCTGGGCTCCTTCTGGTCACCTACTTTCTCTTGCCGCTTCCGGGCCTGGTCACTGGGGGTGGGGCGTTCCCCGCGACTCTGCCCTAGCAGTCGCTCACCCTCAGACTCTGGTGGGTGACACAGGGCAGTGCAGGGTGAGGATGGGGTAGGGTCAAGGTCTCCTGAGAGAAGAGCACTTGCAGACAGGCAGTTTTGAAGTTTCCAGGAAAGATCTCCTGACCCCTTGCTAGGATGTGGTCCCGGGGTGATCCTGGATCACGGTGCCTCCACCCACCCCTGGGTCCAGGGGGCGTCTCAGTGGCGATGGAGCCCTGCCCCTCACGGCGCTCAGGTGGCCGCGTGAGCCCTGCTCCACCTCTCTCCCCGCCAGGTGACCATGCCCGCCCTCGGCCCGGCTCTCCTCCAGGTGCTCTGGGCCGGGTGGGTCCTCACCCTCCGCCCCCCTCCGCCGGATGCTTTCGTTCCCAATGGCACTCGTCTGCAGCACCTGGCGCGGGACCCCACCTCCGGCACCATCTACCTGGGGGCCACTAACTTCCTGTTCCAGCTGAGCCCGGAGCTGCAGCTGGAGGCCGCCGTGCCCACTGGCCCTGTGCTGGATAGCAGGGACTGCCTGCCGCCTGTGGTGCGCGATGAGTGCCCTCAGGCCCAGCCGACCGACAACCCGAACCAGCTGCTCCTGGTCAGCCCGGGCGCCCTGGTGGTGTGCGGGAGTGTGCACCAGGGCGTCTGTGAGCAGCGGGGCCTGGGGCAGCTCCAGCAGCTGCTGCTGCGGCCAGAGCGGCCCGGGGACACCCAGTATGTCGCCGCCAACGACCCTGAGGTCAACACTGTGGGGCTGGTGGCCCGGGGCTTGGATGGGGAACCCCTCCTGTTTGTGGGGCGGGGATACACCAGCAGGGGCGCAGGAGGCGGCATCCCTCCCATCACAACCCGAGCCTTGCGGCCCCCGGACCCCCAGGCTGTCTTCTCCTATGAGGAGACAGCCAAGCTGGCTGTGGGCCGCCTCTCTGAGTACAGCCACCACTTCGTAAGCGCCTTCGCACACGGGGACAGTGCCTACTTCCTGTTCCTGCGGCGGGACCTGCAGGCTCAGTCTCGAGCCTTCCGTGCCTATGTGTCCCGCGTGTGCCTCCGGGACCAGCACTATTACTCCTACGTGGAGTTGCCACTGGCCTGCCAGGGTGGCCGCTACGGGCTGATCCAGGCCGCGGCTGTGGCCACGTCCAGGGAGGCGGCCCGCGGGGAGGTGCTCTTCGTAGCCTTCTCCTCGGCCGCCCCCCCCACCGTGGGCCGGCCCCCGTCGGCAGCGGCCGGGGTGTCTGGGGCCTCTGCCCTCTGTGCCTTCCGCCTGGACGAGGTGGACCGCCTTGCCGACCTCACGCGCGATGCCTGCTACACTCGGGAGGGCCGCAGCGCGGACGGGGTGGAGGTGGCCTACATCGAGTATGATGTCAACTCCGACTGTGCGCAGCTGCCTGTGGTGAGTCCCAGCGCTTAGCCGTCCCTGAGGCCACTGGCCAGGAATTCGCTGCCTGGCAGCTGCCCAGGAGTCTGAGGGAAGCTGGCGGTGGTGTGGGGCTGAGCAGGGTAGTGGATGTCACAGATGTGACTTCGAGTCTGGGTACCTGAGGTAAGCATGGCATTCAGGGGGACAGAGCTGTCAGGGGTGGGCTTTGAAGGGGTGGTATTTGTGTAGGTGGACTGGGAGGGTGTTTGGGGTATGGGGCAGCCACCCAGAATGGGGATGGGGGGAGTGGGACCTGTTGTTTTAGGTTTTTGAGCAAGAGGGCTGGTGAGGTTGAGGCTTGTTAGGCTCTAGCCTCAGGATGGCTTAAAGAAGGGAAGAAGCTGCACATAGCGGGCCTGAGCCATTGAGAGGTGCCAGGGCCTGGGGTGTGGATGGGAGTCGAGGGTGCAAGCTGCGAGGGCTTCGGAGAAGTCGGCTGGGGGGAGGCCGGGCTTCGCGTCGCCGGAGGAAGCCGCTCCCAGGCCAGGGGTGGGCAAAGGTGGGGCCCCAGGCAGGTGGGAGTAAAGAGCGGATGGAGGAGCTGCTGGAGGCTGTCCTGGCCCAGCTGGAGATGAGCCGCCCGGGCAGGGCTGAGGGTGCAGCTGTGGGAGGTGTTGACAGGGAGGCTGGGGGCAGGGACGCCATTGTCCCAGGAGGCCCAGCAGAGAAGACAATTGTTCAGGGAGAACTGGCAGAGAGCCTGCGGAAGGCAGCGGGGTTGTCCGGGCGGCTGGGGCAGGGAAGCCGTCCAGGGAAGGCCTCGCTGCTGCTCCCGCAGGACACCCTGGACGCCTATCCCTGTGGCTCGGACCACACGCCCAGCCCCATGGCCAGCCGTGTCCCCCTGGAAGCCACACCAGTTCTAGAGTGGCCTGGGGTTCAGCTAACAGCCGTGGCAGTCACCATGGAGGATGGACACACTATTGCTTTCCTGGGTGACAGTCAAGGGCAGCTGCATAGGGTGAGTCCACGGGAAGTCCTGGGGACCCAGCCTGGGCAGAGCCGCCCCTGGAACCCCTGGGGCTGGGACATGGCGTGCCCCTGACCCCGGACTGGGTGAGATAGCCCGTGTCCCTGTTCCCAGGCTGGGTGGTAGTTAACTGTGATCCCCACCCCGCCCCCGGGGCTGGGTGGTGTGGCCTCTTCTGCCTGGGAGGAAATCTCCCCTTAAATTGCTTCACTGTGGGGAGAGGGAGAACCTTGGGCCTGCAGCCACGGCCTTGGGTCCCAGACCTTGTGGTTTCTGATCTCAGGTGTACTTGGGCCCGGGAAGTGATGGCCACCCATACTCCACCCAGAGTATCCAGCAGGGGTCTGCGGTGAGCAGAGACCTCGTCTTTGACGGGGCCTTTGAGCACCTGTATGTCATGACTCAGAGCACAGTGAGTGCCAGGCGAGGGCTGGAGCCGGGCGGCTGGGAGAGGTCTTGGGCTGGGCCAGGGGCCTGTATGTGGGTGAGCCACTCGTGTTTGGAGGGCTGGCCTCAAGTCCCCTTTGCTCTCACAGCTTCTCAAGGTTCCTGTGGCCTCCTGCGCTCAGCACCTGGACTGTGCGTCTTGTCTGGCTCACAGGGACCCCTACTGTGGGTGGTGTGTGCTCCTCGGCAGGTCAGCGCTCCGCCCGCTCCTCCGGACCCAGCCTCGAGCCCTCAGTGCCCTGCGAGACTGCTGGTCCTTGACCCTTGACTCTCAACCCCTGCCCTCTGAAGGCCCGAGTCCCCTACTGCGTCCTCCGCCCTGGGTGTCGCTGCCGGTGTCGCAGCCCAGTGGAGGATACGGCCCCGGTCCCCAGGACTATAGGGGTTCCCGGCCCATGAACTCCCGGTGGCCCTGCGAGGGGCCCACGGGGACACTGGTCATTCTTGCCCAGGTGCAGCCGCCGTTCCGAGTGCTCACGGGGCCAGGGCCTAGAGAGGTGGCTGTGGAGCTTCCAGCCTGAGCCGGGCTGTCTGCAGGTGGCAGCCGTGGATCCTGCCAACATCAGCCGAGAGGAGCGGAGGGAGGTGAGTGCCCTGAGCAGGCGGGGTCCTGGTGGGGGAGGCCCAGGCGATGGGCTGGCACCTTGGATTTTGGTGTCAGGTGTACCAGGGGCCACGTGGCCTTGCACAGGTCGCTTCCTTTGGGGCCTTGCTTTCTCCCTCTGTTATTACCCGGCCTGAAGGTGTTTGTGACGGTGCCGGGGCTGGTGGCCTCTGGTGCCTGCCCACCTTGGGGGCCCCTGAAGCATGAGCCCTGGTCCGCTGCCCAGTGGCTCCAACAGTGTGTCCTGGCCTCTCTTGGCAGGTTTTCCTGTCGATACCTGACCTGCCACCCCTGTGGCCGGGGGAGTCCTATTCCTGCCACTTTGGGGGATACCAGAGTCCTGCCCTGTTGACCAGCTCTGGTGTGATGTGCCCCTCCCCAGACCCTAGTGAGGCCCCAGCGCTGCCAAGAGGAGCCGGTGGGTGAGACAAGGCGCCAGCCCCAGGGCCTGGGAGCCCTGCCCGCCTCCCACCTTGCTCCCAGGGGTGGGGTCTGCTTGAGCTGTGAATCCAGCCTTTTCTCTGAGCCTCCCCACTAGTCCCCAAGGCCCTAAAGTCCCCACTTTGTGCCCTGTGGACTTTGTCCCCTGACCCTGGGTGCCCTCCCCCAATTGGGGTGTTAGCCCCACTCTGTGTGATCTCAGGACAGCGGCGCGGGGTCTGAGCCCTGCTCCCCGTTCCTCAGCCCCGGCCCTCTCTCCCCCTTTGCAGACCATGTTTCCGTGAGCGTGGAGCTCAGGTTTGGTGCCGTCGTACTTGCCAAAGCTGCTCTCTCCTTCTATGACTGTGCAGCCGTCACTGACCTCCACCAGTCGGCACAGTGAGTCCCTCCCCCTGACCCCCAGACCCGGGGCTGCCCTGTCGTGGCCCCAGCCCCATGGCTGTGCTCTGTGCAGGTGCCAGGCCTGCGTGAGCAGCCGCTGGGGGTGTAACTGGTGCGTCTGGCAGCACCTGTGCACGCACAAGGCCTCGTGTGATGCTGGGCCCATGGTGGTCAGCCAACAGGTGAGCGTGACCCCGGGCCGGGCTGCGTGGAGGGGGGTGTGGGGTCCCCTGGTGAGAGTTTTTCTGACGGTCCGGGGCCTGTGTGCCCGAGCCGCTGTGTGTGACGACTCACGGAGAAGGCGTCCCGTCCTGGAGAGGGCGTTTGTAGCTGAGAGGCAGGGAGGTCTGGGCCTCGGCCCCGCCTCGGCACGGATGCCCCGGAGCCTGCCCTCGCTTTTCTCCTTTGGAGAATTAATGGGCTGTTTTTGTTTCTCTTTTCCTTGGTCTCCTTTCCTCTTAACACATCCTCTGCCTGCCTGCCGCCTGCTCCCGCGCCTGCCTGCTGAGCGGCCCCTCCTGTCTTTCTCTGCCGCCCCCTCAGAGCCTGCTTCTTTCCCCAGCCGCTCCTGCCAAAGACGCACCCACCCCCTTCCCACCTGCTGCCCCCGAGGCCACGGTCACCCCTACTCCCGACACCCCTCCCGCGGAGCCGCGGGCTCCCTCCTCAGCCACAGCTTCAGATGTCCTGCCCGAGGCCAGGCCTTCCCTGCTCGGCCCCTGGGAGCCGTGGGCAGGTCCCAGCCCCACACCTGCCTCACCTGCCTCCCCTGCCTCAGCCTCCACAGAGCCACCGCTCCACGAGGAGCCCCTCCCTGCCAGCCCCCCGGACAGACCTGGCACCACTGCCCCTGCTCTCCCTGACCTCCAACCCACGGCCACACCTGAGGACCTCTTGGCCTCCCGCCCGTCCCCCTCAGACGCAGCGGCACTGCCCCCTGCCCCCACAGACCCTGGCCCCGAGGCCCCCCCCACCACGGAACCCCGGGACCAGCCCTCCAGCCCTGCTCCCGCCACTGCTTTCCCAGGGGCCGCTGGCTCCGAGAAGCCCGCTCTGGACTGGCTCATGAAAGAAGGCGGCGAGCTGCCCGAGGCGGACGAGTGGACAGGGGGTGACACGCCCGCCTTCTCCACTTCCACCCTCCTCTCAGGTGACGGAGACTCGGCCGAGCACGAGGGCCCTCCGGCCCCCCTCGTTCTCCTGTCCAGCCTCGACTACCAGTACGACACCCCCGGGCTCTGGGAGCTGGTGAGGCCCGGCCCGGGAAGGAGGCCTCGGGAGGGGACTGGGGCAGGTGCAGCCCCTTGCTTGCCTCGCGGTTCCGCCCAGGCAGGGACGCAGGGGCCGGCCTGCGCCCCGGGGTGCTGTGCGGGAGGGACTGAGGTGGTGGGGTGAGGTCCGCAGCCGCCTTGCTCTCGGTGCTGCAGGAAGAAGTGAGCGGCGGGGCCAGCTCCTGCCCGTGTGTGGAGATCGTTCAGGGCTCCACACTGATGCCAGTCCACGTGGAGCGGAAAGTGCGGCTGCTGGGCAGGAACCTGCACCTCTTCCAGGTGAGCGGGTCCCGCTTGCGGGTGTCGCTGTGGCCTCCTTGGCTGTTGGCAAACTGTATACAAGCCCTGGGGGCCAGGAAGAGGGCATGGCCCGGGCCTCGCGCCCGACCCAGGGGCTGGGTTGGGGTCCCCGCGGGGCTCGCCAGGCCCAGCTCCTGAAGCTGCCCCCACAGCCGTGCCCTCTGCCCTCAGGACAGCCCGGGAGACCGTGAGTGTGTGATGGAGCTGGAGGGCCGTGAGGTGGCAGTTCCAGCCCAGGTTGAGTGCGAGCTGCCTCCGGATACCCGGTGCCATGTCACGTGCCAGCAGCTCCAGGTGCAGGTCCCGTGTGCCTGGGTGGCTTCCGACCCCGGCTGGTCACGCCGCACTCATCCCAGCCCTCGCTAGCCCTGACCCTGGGAGTCTGAGGCAGGCTTGGTGCCCCGCTTCTGACCTCTGATCCTGTGTCCCACGGGGTCCTTGTATCGCAACCCTGACCGCTCACCCACCGGGCTCTACACTCCGGTTCTGTCTCTGGTGCCCTATGTCCCTGGGGGTCTTGGTAGCTCTGACCTCTGACCCTGTGGTCCCCTGGGTTCCTGCACCCAAAGTCTGACCTCGGTCTTTGTGTTCCCGCCGTGAGTCATTTTGCTCCTTTCTCTGACCACCTCCCTGCCTCAGGCCTGCTGCCTCCCCCAACCCCACACTCTGACCCCGCTCCCATCTCTCCAGCTCAGCTATGAGACTCAGCGGCCAGAGCTCCGCGTGGGGCTGTTCCTGCGCCGGGCCGGCCACCTGCGCGTGGACAGCGCGGAGGGGCTGCACGGTGAGCTGCCGGGGCTGCTGTGCTGGCTGGTGGGGGCCGGGGTGGGGCTCTCCTGGGCTGCCTCTCACGCTTGCCTCTGCCCCCCAGTGGTGCTGTACGACTGTTCCGTGGGACACGGGGACTGCAGCCGCTGCCAAACCGCCGCGCCCCAGTATGGCTGTGTGTGGTGCGAGGGGGAACGTTCGCGCTGCGTGGCCCGGGAAGCCTGCGGCCACACTGAGGCCGTGGCCACCCAGTGCCCCGCCCCCCTCATCCGCTCGGTGCGTTGGGACCCTGGCGTGTCCCTTCCCCTTTGTCGCCCTCGGCGGGAGGGCGGGCTGCCGTGGGTCTGGGCCCCAAAGGCGGCAGGCTGGGTCTGTCTCTCCACGCTGCTGGGGGGCCGGCCGGGGGGCGGAGGTGAGCAGCCCTCGTCCTGGAACAGGTGGAGCCGCTGACTGGGCCTGTGGACGGAGGCACCCGAGTCACCATCAGGGGCTCCAACCTGGGCCAGCATGTGCAGGACGTGCAGGGCACGGTCAGGGTGGCTGGCGTGCCCTGTGTGGTCGATGCTCAGGAGTACGAGGTCTCCAGCAGGTGAGCAGGCTGGACCCCAGGAGCAGGGCCCATCCTGTGGACGCCACCGTTGGCCTTCCTGCTCAGAGCCGCCCACAGCCCACGGCCCACCTGCCCTCCCCATCCCCCTCTCCTTGGTTTCTGGGCACAAGGCCTCAGCACCGGGGTGCCGTCAGGCACAGACCTGCAGCTTCCCGGCCTGGGCGGGTGGGGGGGAGGGGGCCGTTCCTGGGCCTGGGGCTCAGCCACTGCCCGGAGCTGGCAGGTGGCTCTGCTTCCTGGCTCCGCCGAGGTGTCCTCGCCTGGGTTGTGGGGTGACTGTGGATGTAGTTGTGTAGCAGGTCTTCAGGTCCCAGGCAGCTGTGCTCGGGGGCCAGCCTTCTCACCAGCGGACCCTTCCCCGAGCGCTGTCCTGGGTGGGCTCCTCTAGAGGGGAGGCTTGTGACGCACCGCCAGTGGCCCAGGTCCTCCCGGGCTGGCGGCCTGTGGAGGTCCTGGCTCATAGTAACTTGGCTGGTGGTTGCAAGGTCCCAGAAGTGCATGCATGGGGCATCCCCAGGGAGAGAGCCACAGTCCCCAAGCCCCAAACCCAGCCGAACAGCAGAGCAGGTCCTCAGACTCGCCGTGGGGATCTGGGCCTGTGGGCCAGGCCAGGGCCAGGAAATTGGCGTTTTAAGCAAGGCTTTGCGAGAACGTGTGGTTTTTTCCCCTACATGTGTTATGACTGAGAACTTGAGGTCACTGTCTAGACTGTTAATGATTCTAGAACCATGAGACTAATGTGATTTATAAAGTGATTAAAATATATTCTGGCTGAAGCCCCTGCTGGGTAGTTTACATACCACTTGTTCTGCTTTCTCAGTGACCGTGACAATGTCACGGCGTTAGGCCCCTGCAGGCTTCCCATGGTGGAAATTAATTTGCTCCAAGTTTCTGTTTGCTGGCTGAGACCCAGCATTTTCTTCGATGGCTCACTTTCTGTTCGTGCCTATTGCCAGACCGGACTAGAGGGTTCCAGGGACTTTTTTTTTCCACGAGGAAGTCAAATGTCCACCACTTTGCAAGGGGCGCTGTGTGCACGTGACGGCGGCCACCTAGGCCCCCTCGGTAGCTTAGCTGCTCGCCTGCAGCCGGCCTCACAGGGCTCCTTTGTAAATCTGTGCCACACCCAGGTCTTCTTCTTGTTAAGGGGTTCGGGTTCCACCTGAATGATTGAAACCACAAGTTCTCACTCTCAGACGCCAGAGCCTCCTGTGTGCCGTGAGGGGTTCCCCCCAGAGCGAGAGGATTTCTCTTAGTCCCGTGGAGGGTGGGGAGTGAGGAGGGGCAGCCCGGCCCCTTTGAGGGGCCCGTGGTGCGGCCTGGCTCCCCAGCCTGTCCTGTGCCCACAGCCTTGTGTGTGTCACTGAGGCCAGTGGGCAGGAGGTGGCAGGCACCGTGACCGTGGAGGTGCCGGGAAGAGGACGTGGCGTCTCAGAGCATGACTTTGCCTACCAGGTGCCTGACTGCTGAGCCCCCCGAGCTGCTGATGGGCTGCCCCCTCTTATGGCTCCTCCCAGCCCGTCTGGTTTCACCCTCCCGGGCCCCCCACCCCGGGCCCTTCCTATCTGCTTCAGGTTCCCTCGTTGCCGTTCTGCTTCTGGCCTGATGCCCGTCTGTCTGTCCCTGTCCCCCTGCCCACAGGACCCAAAGCTGCACTCCATCTTCCCCTCACGAGGCCCCAGAGCCGGGGGCACCCGCCTCACGCTGCACGGCTCCAAGCTTCTGACTGGGCGGCTGGAGGACATCCGAGTAGTAGTTGGAGACCAGCCTTGTCACCTGTGAGGGCTTCTTCCTCCTTCTGGAGAAACCCATGTGCTCTGGGGAGGAGCCGGGGCGGGGGGTTGGGGTGCTGAGAACAGAGGGGGAGAGGGCCAAGTCTGCTCTGTCAGAAAGCGGCCAGAGCCTCCTGACACGGGGGCTGCCGTGGAGCGCGGCCTGCTGGGCGCCCTGTGCAGAGTGCTGTGAGCCGAGGCCTGAGTGGGCCCTGTGTCCTGGGCCCATCCTCCCCTCCTTCCCGTGCTCCCTCTGGGCAGCCTGGCCTGCCTTCCACTCCCGTCTCCCTTCCTAGGCTACAGGGGCGGCAGGCAGAGCAGCTGCGGTGTGAAACCGGCCCACACCCCACGCCTGCCACCCTCCCTGTGGCTGTGTGGTTTGGGGCCACTGAGCGGAAGCTTCAACACAGCCAGTTCGAGTACACATCAGACCCTAACGTCACCTCTGTCGGCCCCACCAAGAGCTTCCTCAGGTGCTGGGCCAAGGGCATGGCTGCCTGGCACGGGGCACGGGGGTCTTTGCCGGTCTAGTACCGGGAGGGTTTGTAGGGCTTTACGTGGGGGCCCTGACCCCCACGCTGCTGGTGGGGAGAGGGCCGCACAGCTCTGGGCTGGGCTGGGCTGCAGAGCCGGGTTCCCAACTCCATGAGCGGCCACGGGCTGTGTTGCAGTGGAGGACGTGAGATACGGGTCCATGGCCAGAATTTGGATGTGGTGCAGACCCCAAGGATCCGAGTGACCATGGCTCCACCCACACAGGGGCCTGGGCACAGGCGCGACGTGGTTCCGGACACGGCATGTCCCCCTGGAGCCTCCTGTGGCAGTCATCATCACGTAGGACACCCGTGGGCGCCCCCCGCCTGGGCTGGGCTGGCTGTCGCCCACCTCACCCACACCCCACGCTGGGGGGCAGCCGGGACGGGTGCCATCTCTGCGGCCCCTTCCTGCAGACCCTCCCCTGACCCGCCCCGTCCCTTCCCCGCCCAGCTTGAGGAGCCCTGCCGCGTGAACTCCTCCCAGCTCATCACCTGCCGCTCCCCGGCCCTCCCGGGCCTGCCCGAGGAGCCCTGGGTCCGGGTGGAGTTTATTCTCGACAGCCTGGTCTTCGACTTCGCTGCGCTGAGCCCTGCACCCTTCTCCTATGAGGCTGACCCCACCCTGCAGCCCCTCAACCCCGAGGACCCCACCACGCCGTTCCGGCACAAGCCCGGGAGCGTGCTGTCTGTGGAGGTACTGCCGCTTCTCGGGCATGGCGGTGCCCGAGAGCCTGCCCGGGGCTGGTATTGCCGCATGTGGCGCGATGGGGGGCATGACAGCGGAGCAAGGGCCAGTGGGCGCACCTGGGGCCTCACACCTCCTGTGGCAAGGGCTGGGGGCGCTGGTGGGGGGCTGCCTAGGCCGATGCACCTGGCGGAGCCTGGCTCTGGTGGCCCGGGTCCTGGCGTGCTCCATGGCAGGCGACTGGATGGCAGTGTGCAAACGGTTTGGCACACGCAGAAGGTGGGAGGCGTGACACCCAGCAGGGGCCTGGGCCAATGCCTGTCTCAGGGCCCGACTTGCGCACACACGTGGCATGTGTTCTGACATGCCGTGGGTGGGCAGTCTGAAATGCCACAGGTAGACAGCCCACCATCACCGACCTGGTGCAGCCAGCAGATGTAGCAGGGCCTCTCGCCATGGTAGGCAGCTGGGCAGAACTTGGGACAACTCTAGAGTCTTCAGCAGCTCTGGAGAAGTCAAGGCTTGAGGAAGAAAAACAGGGAAGGGCACAGGAAGGTTGGGATGGGGGTTGGAAGCTTGGAAGACACCACGGGCCTCACCCCACGTACGGGGAGGGGAGCAGGTGCTGAGGCCCCTCGGCCCTGCTCTTGGGGACAGGTCTCAGGACCATCCCTTCTGCATTTGGGGAGACAGGATCAGAGTGACCCCTAGCTCGTCCCTCAGGGAAGAGTTCTGAGTGATCGATTAGTGATTCCGTGTTCCAGGGGGAGAATCTGGACCTTGCCATGTCCAAGGAGGAGGTTGTGGCCATGATAGGGACTGGGCCCTGCGTGGTGAAGACCCTGACCCGGCACCACCTGTACTGCGAGCCCCCCGTGGAGCAGCCCCTGCCCCTCCAGGAGGCACCTGATGCTCTGCCTGAGTTCACGGTCAGTGGGCGGGTCCTGGGCTGGCCAGGCACTGGGCGTGCGCTGAAGCCTTGCTCACAGGCAGCCTTGCCACACAGGTACAGATGGGGAACCTGCGCTTCACCCTGGGCCACGTGCAATATGATGGCGAGAGCCCCGGGGCTTTTCCCATGGCAGCCCAGGTGGGCTTGGGGGTGGGCGTCTCTCTCCTGGCCGTGGGGGTCATCATCATCGTCTTCATATACAGGTGGGTGCCTTCTCATATGGCCGGGTTGTGAAGGGGCACACGAGGCCAGGGGTCAGCAAACTTGCTGTAAAGGGCCAGGAGTAAATATTTTAGGCTTTTGTGGGCCAGGTGTTCTCTGTTGCAACTTGTCGACTTTTCTAGTAGGGCCCAAAAGCAGCCACAAACAATGCAAAACACTCCAGTGTGGCTGTGTTCCAATAGATGTTTACACAAGCAGGTCACTGTGCATTTGGCCTGGTTGTAGTTTGCTGATCCCTGGCCTGCACTGTGCTGAGCTGCACAGGCCCTGGTGGGTGTGACTTGCCTGGGATGGGACAGGCTTACATTATTCTGGGCTAGACCTTGGCTTGGCTGGGCGTGGCCAGGTTGGACTGCCGGCCTAGGCGGGCCTGGGCGGGGGTCCAGCAGAGGCCCTGGCCTCCAGCTGCCCCATTCTGACCTTGGTGCTGAGCAGGAGGAAGAGCAAGCAGGCCCTGAGGGACTACAAGAAGGTCCAGATCCAGCTGGAGAACCTGGAGAGCAGCGTGCGGGACCGCTGCAAGAAGGAGTTCACGGGTGAGGCTGCGGAGAGGGGCTGCAGGCTGCCGAGCCGGCTCCCACCGCATGGGCTGGGCGCCCATACCTGCCCGCCTCTGCTCAACAGACCTCATGACCGAGATGACAGATCTCACCAGTGACCTTCTGGGCAGCGGCATCCCCTTCCTTGATTACAAGGTGTACGCTGAGCGGGTCTTCTTCCCTGGGCACCAGGAGTCGCCCTTGCACCGGGACTTGGGTGTGCCGGAGAGCAGACGACCTACAGTGGAACAAGGGCTGGGGCAGCTCTCCAACCTGCTCAACAGCAAGCTCTTCCTCACCAAGGTGCCAACCCTGCCCTGGCCCCGCCCACACCTGGACCCTCCCGGCCTCACCCCACCTGGCTGGCCTGCCCTGGCCCTGCCCCCCCTTCTCCATCCCTGGGTTTCTGAATCATCCCCTCCCTCCCTCCCGCTCTCCTCTCCTTCCCACCCATCTCCTCTCCATGATACCAGTTCATCCACACTCTGGAGAGCCAGCGCACCTTCTCGGCTCGGGACCGCGCCTACGTGGCTTCTCTGCTCACCGTGGCGCTACATGGGAAGCTTGAGTACTTCACAGACATCCTCCGCACCCTGCTCAGTGACCTGGTGGCCCAGTGTGTGGCCAAGAACCCCAAGCTGATGCTGCGCAGGTCTGTGCAGGTGTTGGAAGCAGCAGGGGCCGGGCGGTTTTGGACACCTGGGGCTAGGACCTGAGTCCAGACCTCCAGGGCCTGGGGGTCTGCAGGACAGAGAGCCCTGCGGCCCCACCTGCTGACCCTGCCTCCCTTTGCTGTCATCCCAGGACAGAGACCGTGGTGGAGAAGCTGCTCACCAACTGGATGTCCATCTGCCTTTATACTTTCGTCAGGGTGAGGGTCGCAGAGGTAGACGGGGCTCCCCTGCAGGAGCCCCAAACCACGCAGCCCCCGACGCCCATGCAGCCTGTGTGCGCCTGCCCACCGTGTCCTCAGTCACCTTAAGCCCTCTGCAACCTGTCCCCTTCCTCAGTGTGGGTCACGTCCCACCCATCTCTGCCGCGGGCCCGTCACCTGCCCAGGGGTTCTAACTGCCTGCCACTCTCCCAGGACGCGGTAGGGGAGCCTCTGTACATGCTCTTCCGTGGGATTAAGCATCAAGTGGATAAGGGGCCAGTTGACAGTGTGACAGGCAAAGCCAAATACACCCTGAATGACAACCGCCTTCTCCGAGAGGACGTGGAGTACCGACCCCTGGTGAGGGAGTGTGTGCCTGGTGACGCACTGGAGTGTCAGCCTCGGGGGCGTGGGGGCGAGCACGTGCGACTGTGTGTGGCTGCCTGTGTCTGGGGAGCCAGCTGGACCCCTGGGAGAGACCCTTCGGCCAGCTTAGCAGAATAGAAGCTTCAGGGCCAGACCTGAGGATGGGGCCTCCGAGGGTCTCAGGCTGGGGACGGGGTCAGTCCTGCCTGGGGTCAAGCCAGCCCTGCCTGGGACCAATCCAGAGTCCTTGCTGTACCAGGGCCTGAGTGTTTGCCTGGCCACGGTCTCATTGTCCTGCCAAGGCATGTGATGCGCCCACCCGGCCGGCGGCCACCCGGGCAGACCTTCCTGTTGCGGTCCTCTGGGTGTGCGTTCCCCTTAGGGAGCCACCCAGAGTTCCTTTGGGAAAATCCCATTCAGGCTTTGCCACACCTGGTGGACTGCGAGGCTGGGGGGTGGGGGGACTTCTCTCTGGCGTCTCAGCCTGACCAGCTGAGCCAGGAGTCAGGGGACCCGGCTTGGGCTTACTCACTTTTTCTGCTGTTCACCCCGCAGATAGTCACTAGGGCACTAGGGTAGGTGCTGGGGCTACAGAGAAGGGAACTGCTGAGGGCTTTTTCATGGGTGGCCCCTGCCCTTGTGTCCTGGCCATCCCATGTGCGGCCTGAGCCCCGACTGCTCCCACGTGTCCGGTGCAGACCCTGAATGCCCTCTTGGCCGTGGGGCCGGGGGCGGGAGAGGCCCAAGGTGTGCCTGTGAAGGTCCTGGACTGCGACACCATCTCCCAGGCCAAGGAAAAGATGCTGGACCAGCTTTACAAAGGAGTGCCTCTCGCCCAGCGGCCAGACCCCCGCACCTTGGATGTCGGTGAGGGCAGAGAGGGAGGGTGGCGGGGGGCCCTGAGCCAGAGCCGGGCCTGGCCGGCCCTGGAGCTGCTCTGCAGGGTGGGATGCAGTGAGTTGGGAGGCAGCGGGGCTGTGTAGGGACGACCTCACACCTGGTGGGGCACCTGTTCCTGGTCTTTGGAGAGGGTGGGCGGGGCCACTCCAGACGGAGGGACACGCGTGCCCATGGAGGAAGACAGGCTCCACTGCGGAAAGCGTGTCCGGAGCCCTGGACTGAGTGCCCCCTTGCCCTTGCAGAGTGGCGGTCCGGGGTGGCCGGACACCTCATTCTTTCCGACGAGGATGTGACTTCTGAGGTCCAGGGTCTGTGGAGGCGACTGAATACCCTGCAGCATTACAAGGTGGGAAGGCTGGGAGCTGGGGATGGGGGGGTGAGGGGGTGCGGCTGCTGGAGGGGTCACCGGCTGTGGTCAGCAGGTTCCAGATGGAGCAACTGTGGCCCTGGTCCCCTGCCTCACCAAGCATGTTCTTCGGGAAAATCAGGATTACGTCCCTGGGGAGAGTGAGTACCCTGCCTCCTGCCCCCATCCCAGCCCTCCGCCCTTGCCTTTGCCCAGTAATGGACCTCAGGGTGGGTCTGTGTCCACTTCCCTCCCACCCAGAGAAACCCTCCCTGGGTGCCCCCACTCCTAGGGGTGGGCAGGACCTTGGGGCTCAGGGGAGGAGGCGCCTGATGGGGTGGTGCCAAGCGGCGGGGCCTCGGCACAGGGACCCCGATGCTGGAGGACGTGGACGAGGGGGGCATCCGGCCCTGGCACCTGGTGAAGCCGAGCGAGGAGCCGGAGCCGCCAAGGCCGAGGAGGGGCAGCCTCCGGGGCGGGGAGCGCGAGCGAGCCAAGGCCATCCCCGAGATCTACCTGACCCGCCTGCTGTCCATGAAGGTGGGCAGGGCCTGGGCTGGTGGCCTGAGGCCACCCGCGGGGTTAGGGGCGGCGTGGGGCCCCTGCAGGCCTCCCACCCCGAGTTTGAGTCTGGGCCAGGTCCAAGGTCCCCTTGCTGACCACACTGCCATGCTTCCCGTCCCCGCAGGGCACCCTGCAGAAGTTTGTGGACGACCTGTTCCAGGTGATCCTCAGCACCAGCCGCCCCGTGCCGCTTGCTATCAAGTACTTCTTTGACCTGCTGGATGAGCAGGCCCAGCAGCACGGCATCTCCGACCAGGACACTGTCCATATCTGGAAGACCAACAGGTGTGGCGGGGCCCGGCGGGCAGGGGTAGCTGAGTCCCTCCCCCGGCCCCCGCGCCCTCCCCTCCGGCCTCCCCCGCACCCTCACCGGCCACGTCTGCCCTGCCCACAGCCTGCCGCTGAGGTTCTGGATCAATATAATCAAAAACCCGCAGTTCGTGTTTGACGTGCAGACATCCGACAACATGGACGCGGTGCTCCTGGTCATCGCACAGACCTTCATGGATGCCTGCACCCTGGCCGACCACAAGCTGGGCCGAGTGAGCGGGCGGGGACACGGACGTCGTGGCGGGCGGGGCAGTGTGGGCCAGGGGTGTGCTGTGCTGTGCTGGACATGCGCACTGCACCCTGGGTTCCTGAGGATGTCGGGGAGCAGGGCAGGGGCAGGTCTCTGCTTCCAGGCCCCAGGGCAGGCTTTGTCCCTGGGCTCCCTGGGAGGTGGCAGTACCTCCCGCGCACTGCCCCAATCTCCCAGGATCAGCAGGGGCTGGGGCTGCTGCGTGCTGATCCACAGGGTTAAGACATGGGAGCAAGTGCAGCCTGCGGGGGTGGCCGGAGGCCCTGGCCACTAGGCAAGGGCTTACCCTGAGGGGATGATGGGAGCGGGAAAGCCGGGGAATGGGGTGGGGGAGGTGTCAGACAGGAGACGTAGAGCCTTCTGGTAACTTGAGAGACTTGCTGCAAATCCCAGCTCAGCCACTCAGGAATGAGTTGGCCTGGGCAATTGACCTCATTTCCTGGGTCAGTTTTCCAATTTTTAAAGTGATCACGTCGGGGAGGGACAGCACGTGGGAGGCAGCAAGGGCGGCACACGGCACTGCCCCGCCCTGCCTGCGTGCTGGTTCCCCGCCGGGTCCAGGGGAGGCACCGAGCTAAGAAACAACCTTGGTGTCATCTGGGGAGGAGCTGCGGGGGGGTGGGGGTGGACAAAAGCAGGGTCTGGCCTCAGTGAAAGGGAAGGAGCGGGAGAGGTTCTTGCAGAGGTGAGTGGGTTAGGGTGACCAGCCATCCCGGTTGCTGGGGACTGAGGGGCATTCCTGGGACTTTTAAAACTAAAGCAACGCTGTGAAAGTTGGGACAGTTCGTTACACTCACAGGGGTCTCATCCTTCTTCCCCTGCTTGCCACTGGCACCCAGGACTCCCCCATCAACAAACTTCTGTATGCGCGGGACATCCCCCGTTACAAACAGATGGTGGAAAGGTACGAGGGCAGAGGCCGGGGCTGGAGAGGCGGGGCGGACAGGTTGGTGGGTGGGTAGAGCGGAGGCCCTGGGCGGCCCCGCCTGGTAGGGTGAGGAGGGGGCTGTTTCCCAGCAGCTGCCATCCCTGTGACCTCTGGCAGGTACTACGCAGACATCAGACAGACCGTCCCGGCCAGTGACCAAGAGATGAACTCCGTCCTGGCCGAGCTCTCCCGGGTACGGCCCTCCCTCTGCTTCTCGGGTGAAGTGCAGGCCTCCTGCCACGCGGGCCCGGCCCCTTCACGCTGCTCCTTGGCAGGGACGTTCTCGGGTCCTCAGCATTGTTTTGATTAAAAGGGCAGGGTTCCCAGAATCGCGTCAGAAAGCAGCAGGGGTTTTGCTCCCCAGCAGCGGCCACCTGCCCTGGCTCAGCCAGGTGCTGGGGTGCCTGCATCCCTTGTGGAGGTCCGTGGACAACAGCCCACGGCAGCGAGGTGGCCGGGGCTTGGCCCAGTTGACCGGCCAACGTCCACTGGTGCTCTGCTTCCCGGTGGTGTTGGCGTGCGGGCCCCACCTAGTCCTGCTGCAGCCGAGACTTCACCCCAGGACCTGAGACGATGTTCCTGCAACAAGGACGATCACAACCATAATAATAGCAGCTGTGATTTCAGGGTGTTTCTGTGTATCTTGGGGAGCTCTGTTTATCTTCTCACTTAATCCACATAAGCGCCCCACAGGCGAAGGGATGTGATACCAGCTCCGCTGTCTGGGGTGTCGCTGCAGGGCGCCCAGGGGGGCCGCAGGGCAGGCTGGAGCCGGAGCAGAGCACCTCTTTCCTGCTCTGCTCTGCAGTCACCCAGGAGGACCCTGGGTCTCGGCCGGAGCCCCGGGCGGTAGGGAGAGGCAGGGCTGCAGTGGAGCCCTGGGCCTGCGGACGCTGCAGGCTTGGGGTCTCTTCACCAAGGAGGCCTTTTGGCCCACCCTGCACCCAGCTGAGCCCACCTGACCTGGGACCCCCGTTCGGTAGAGGGGCTCCGCGTGCCGCTGTGGGGCTTGCCCCTTCCTCCGCCTCCCAGGCCCCCTGGTCCTCCACCCACCCCCTCCCCGGGTTCTGGGCCTGCCTTGGTGGCAGGCGGCACCGCTCACGTCTGTCTCCTGTCTTCCTAGAACTACTCGGGGGACCTTGGGGCACGAGTGGCTCTGCATGAACTCTACAAGTATATCAACAAGTACTACGACCAGGTGGGCGCACCCCGGGCCCTGACTGGGGGCTGAGGAGGTGGATGTGGGAGGGTGCCCGGCCTGGGACTCTCAGGGGGGCCCTCGGGTCCCCCCCCGGGCACAGACTAGGGAGCGGCTGGGTCCTGGGTTTGGGAAGCACTCTTCAGACGTGCTTCGTGGTATTGGCTGCGCTCTTACCTGTCCCCACCCTGCATCCGAGCTCCTCAGCAGGGTGCTCAGGCGCGGTGGCGGGCAGCGGGGGATCCCCCAGAGTCTGGAGACGGCGTGCAGGATGTGCTAGGTGGGACGCACAGCTGCCACCTCTGCCCTGAGCTTGCCCTTGCTCAGATCCTTGCCCGAGCCCATGGGTGGCAGTGTGCTGGGCTCGGTCACCCTTGGCGGGCATGGACCCAACTGGGCTGCACAGGCCACCGGGGAGGAGTGTCTGGGCCCAGGGCCAGGGATGAATAAGGTCACAATGGAGTCGTCTTTCTGGGGGCCCAGGGCTGGGCCTCAAGATCAGAGCACCCACCAGGCAGCCTACTGGGTGTGTGCCAAACCGTCCACCCAGACGTGTACGTGGCCCCAGGGGCGTGGCCTGCCTGTGTCCCAGACCTGGAGTAAGACAGCTTTTTAACAGAGGAGTGATGTGCGGTGTGAGGCCCACGTACTTTCTCCGAATGGCGGGGGCCCTGGTGTGAGGGAGGCAGGGGACACAGCGGGCCGGCCCCTCTCAGTTCCTGCTGTCCCCTCTGTGGCTGCCCCATTTGAGGTGATGTAGTTGTTCATGTCGATCAGTGTCTGTCCCCCGACCCGTGAGCCCCACGAGGGCAGGGTGACATCTGTCATTGTTGGGTGCCTGCTCCTTGCCCAGCACCTGGCACATAGGCATTCAGGACATACTTATTACCTGGTGGGGGCGCTGTAGCAGCCCTAGGTGTTCGAGGGGAGAAGATCAGTGTGGTGGGCAGGGCTGGCTCCACTGAACGATTTTTCCCGAGGAGGTGGCTATTCGTGACCATGAGGGCTACTTGAGTCCCCTCTCCTGTGTGACCTCACCAATCCTTAAAGCCCCATAGTAATGACTTAAGTGGATCATCTTCCCTCCCTCTGACGAGGCCCTGAGGTCACCCAGGAAGTAGTGGGGGTCCCCCGAATTGTGCCCCAGTATCTGAGCAGGCTGTGAAAGGCTGCTGCAAAGGCGACCGTGCAGGCTGGAGGCGTCCCCTGACGGGGCCACCTCTGCGTTTCGTTCAGATCATCACTGCTCTGGAGGAGGATGGCACGGCCCAGAAGATGCAGCTGGGCTACCGGCTGCAGCAGATCGCCGCGGCCGTGGAGAACAAGGTCACGGATCTGTAGGGACCAGCAACTCTGCTGCCGCCTCGGCCCCGCCGGGCAGCCCTGGAGCCTCGGGGGAGAAGCCACCTTCTTAGATGCCTGTAGTGCCTGACAAGCCGAGTTAGTGGAAGGTGGCCCTGGTCTCTTGGTGGCTCTGGCCTGGGCCCTGCTGGACTCACCTCGCAGGCCTGGGGCCCGAGGCTGATGGGGTGGTGCCCCACCTGCTCCCTGAGCCCCGCGACCCTGTGGGCTGTGGGGAGTCGGGTACAAAGGGCTTCCAGAGGGGCTGGAAGGGCCCCCAGCCCCTGGGGAGACTGTACAGTCCTGAACACTGGCCTGTGTCCCGCCGGGATCCCGAGTGGAAGGAGGAGGCCCCGCTGGCTGTCCTGCCCTCCCCGCAGCTCCCCTCCGTCGGCCTGACCTCGGTGTAGCCGCATTCCGGCCTTTGCTGCTGCCGCGGTCCTAGGTCCAAGAGATGAACGCCTTTCCTAGGCCACTGCGAACTGACCCCTCAGAAGGGTCAACTGCCTTGGGGCCACCCTGCCCCGAAAGCAGCCAGTGGTGAGGGGCACCTGTAACGGGGGGGCCTAGGGGAGATGGTGGCCACACTGACCCAGCTCTTCATTAAAGGATAACACTCTGCGTGGCATCTGTCTGACGCGTGGGCTCAGCCCAGCCCTCCCTTAGCGGGAGGTGCTGGTAGGCGGCAGGCGCTGGTTGGTGGCGCAGGCGCTGAGATCCTCACCCCAGGGGGCGGTCTCAGGCGCCCACAGAACAAACGCTCTGGGCTTCAGGGCAGGCCGGGCCCAGAGATTCCATGGAGAATATGACAGCCGCATCCAGTCTGTGTCTGGGGAGACTGCGACTGAGGGGGTTGGGGGGTGCTGCCTTACCTGCAGTTCGAGTGTTCTGGCTCCTGCATTCATGTGCCATTTGTCTGGAAGGGAACTGGGAAAGGATGGCGTCATGGTGCTCATCCCAGGCAGAGAGGGCCACGGGCTCTTTCCCACGGTCCTGTTTCTGAACTCCCCAACCCGCTGTAGCCTGGGATGTTCTAAGGAGTTCCTGGATATTGGGTTGCCTTCTAAGTCAAGGCATCTTGGGTGGGGCCTCCTAACCCAGCTGCCTGCCTGGATGAAGGCCTCCTTGCATGGTTTCCCTGATTTGTAGATGGGGATGAGCTTCGAGGTCTTACTGGGTCTCGGGAAGCTGGTGGGGCCTGGGGTGGGTGCGCCCTTGACTGAGACCGCCCTTGGCCTCAGCCGGAGCCTAGGGCTCATGGGGTCTTCACAAGGTTCGCCCCCTTGGCTCTCTGCTTACTCTCGTAGCTGAGACTCCAAATTGCCTGCTTTAGTTGATGGCTGATGCATCCTGGATCTCCCTTTGAAAGTGCTTCGTCGTCATTGAGAATGATGGTTCATCCGATTCCAAATGTTGACCTGAAATTTAAGACAAAGATATCATGACATTGGAAAGGAATTTATTTCTTGATTGTAATTTTGAGGTTTTATTTATAAGCCTTTGGATTACCTGGCTGATGAGTGTTCTTGAAGCAGAATGATCTGCGGTCTGTCCCAGCCGCCAGTGGGCCCTGGTCGGATCACTGGTGGTTTGGGTGGCAGCACACTGCCATCTTCTGGCCGCAGTGAGGAATTCATCAGAAAATTAAAGCAATGAGGACCAGTCGAAATTCGGAAGTGCTAGGGCTTCGTGGGTAATTGTACCTTGTCTCTAACCTGAATTCTGGTTTTAGATGTGAGATGGTTGAGGCAGTGTAACAACCGATCAGGAAAACAAACCACTGTGGGCATTTAAAACGAGGTTGATTATAAAAGAGTTGGAGGGATTGGAAGGACAAAAGGGGAGTCAAGTTACCCAAAGATTAGGGGCCATGGAAGCCTCAAGCTGGCAAGGGGACAGCCATATAAGCCACAGCCTGTGGCCAGCGCCTGCAGGAAGCTCGCGGATGCTACAGACGCCTGTACCAGGCACAGCGGACGGGCGCCGCCAGGAAGAGGGTTCGCGGCTCTCCTTCCGAACCTTTACCACTCCTGACCTATCAGTGCCTGGCAGGAAGCGGACAGCAAATGCCAGCGGAGAGGGAGCGGGAGAGAGTTCAAGGGAAGGAGTCCTCACGGCTGTGGGCATCCGGGGAACCGAGGGGCAGGGACTGAGCAGCCAGCACCCGTGGGAGCTGCAGCCACCCCTTGGCAGGGAGGGCGCTGGGGGAACAATTACCCTGGCCTCGTGCTCCTACCTCCTAGTCGCCTGCAGCTCCCCCTGTTGGACAACCTACCTGAAAGCCGGAGGGCAGGGGTTCCTGGCGGGCACAGAGGGCATAGACGGCGAGTCCGGCTCCTGAGTGCAGAGCAGGTGAAAGAGCTGGCCGGACGCGCCCAGTGGGCATACGGCGCGGACTACCCTGGAGGCGGCACACAGAGGTGCTTTGTTATTCAAGGCCACGGGGTACTGCCATAGCAGGACTTGGTTCCTGGCCTGGCAGTGTCCTCCCATTCCCCTGCCCTGGTGCCCCTTGGGAGGTGCGGCAGTCTTCCTGAAGGGCCCTGGAAACCTCAGCTCCTTAGGGCTGAGAGGGCCTCCCGGGTCCTCTCCAGCTTACGTGGGATGCTGGGTATGCCAGCAGGGGCCCAAGGCAGGCACAGCTGCAGGCTGTGGAACAGGTGTTTTGTATCTGCAGCTTCACTTCGGGCCTAAGAATCCAGCGGGGGCCGGGTGCAGACCTGCTGCAGAGATGTCGGAGGCCTTCGCACCTGCGTTTCTCATGCCCCCTGAAACGTGTGCAGACACTTTCAACCTGCTGCTCCCAGCCCAGCTTGCTGGCCTGGAGTCACAGCAGCGCAGCTCCTTGCTTTGTGTGCATGTGCGTGCGCGCGTGCGTGCACACACATGCTGTGCGGGGCCTGGGGGCAGGCAGAAGCTCTGACCTTGAGGAAGGATGCCCTGGTGGAGAGCCCCGCAGACTTGGTCTTGGCACTGACCACCTTGAGACAGCCCCTTTTCCAAGCCTTGTGTTCCTCTCCCATAAGATGTGCATTATTTTTTTCTAAAGGTTTTATTTATTTTTAGAGAGAGGGGAAAGGAGGGAGAAAGAGAGGAAGAGAAACATCAACATGTGATTGCTTCTTGCAAGCCTCCCACCAGGGACCTGGCCCACAACCCAGGCATGTGCCCTGACTGGGAATCAAACCAGTGACCCTTTAGTTCGTAGGCTGGTGCTCAATCCACTAAGCCACACCAGCCAGGGCAAGATGTGCATTCTTAAGCACCTTTCCAGGGAGTGCATGCTGGGAAAGCTGTCGGAGAAATCAGGCCCCTGGAGACCAGGGCTACGAGAGCCTGCAGGACAAGAGCTGGCCCTCCATGGTGGGGGCCAGGCCTGCCCCCTGTGGGAGGTGGACCGGGTGGCCAGCCAAGGCCTCACTGGAAAAGGACAGGAAGGAAGAGAAAGTGCATCTAAGCAGAGCACACAGCTCGCCCTGGCCTTCCATGGAGGGGGCACAGAGGAAGCCAGCACTGCCAGGTCCCCTCTGGGCCTCCGTGCCCCAGCGTGCGTTTCATGGGGCCTTTTTGCCCTGACTTAGATTTGTGAGTCCAAGGGGACTGCAAGTCACCTGCCCATCCCTGGGCAGCCCCCACCTCGTCCTGCCTAGGGTCACTGCCTGGCCTCTCCCTGCCTTTGTCCTCTGCTTGCCAACACCCCCACCTCTAAATCTGCCCATTGGAGGATGGTGGGACAGCTGCCTCTCTCAGCCACAGGTATGTGTGGGATAAAAGCAGAGACACTGTTCTCTCCAGAGCATTCGTAATCATTATTCCTATGCTCTTGAGAAACCTCCAGGCATTGAGGTTGCTCTTACTATCTTAAACGCATAGATGTTTACATCGACATGCACTCCTAAAGACTTCTGTGCCTTCCTGATGTTGAACACCTGACCCCACTCTTCACAAACCCATGGCCGGTCATCATCACAGTGACCTGATGTCCTTCAATGTGATCAATCCAACAACAATTTCCTATGGCAAAGGGGTCTTTATCATCAGTGCCCGTTAACCCAATTTCTATTTGACCATAATGACTGAGATACATACAATTGGAATCCTAGATGGAGAAGAGAGAAAGAATAGGGTGGAAGCCGTATTTAAGAGATACTATCTGAGAATTTTTAAAAAATGATGGACAGTAGTTATCAACTCACAGATTCAAGAAGCTCAGCTAACCCCAATCAGGATGAATGAAAAGAAAACTACACCTAGGCACATCATAGTCAAACTCCCGCAATCAAAACTCAGGTAAATAAACTTGAAAACCACACGCTGGGGGGTGGGAGGTTGGAGGCTCACTGTCTACAAAGGAGCAAATGTAAGACTGACACCTGCATCCTCAACAGAAATGATGGAAGCCGAGAGACAGTGGAACAAGAACTTTAATATGTTGAAAGACAAATAACTAGCTAGAATTCTGTACTCATGACGATATCCTTCAAAAGTTAGGATTAAAGACATTTTCATATAAACAAAACCTGAATTTCTCACTAACATACCTTCTGTGCAAGAAATGCTAATGGGAGTTTTGGGGGCTGAAAAAAATTACTCCAAAGAGGAACCAAAGAACCGCAAGAAGGAAGGAAGAAAACACCAGAAAGAATAAATATGTGTAAAAGAGGAATGAACAATGACATTTAAAACAACAGCAGTGATATCTTGAGGGGTTTGTAACATATATAGAAGTACAAAATATTAAGACAGTAGCAAAAAGGGGAGAAGGTTATAAATTGTTATAAAATTCTTAAGCCATACAAGCAGTAATTAATGTAATAGTAAGAAAAATAAAGGATTCATATTGAAATCTCTAGGACCACTAATAAAACATTTCAAAATGTTTAACTAAAAAAAGCAAGTAGAAGAGAAAAGGTGAAAAAATATATAAAATAATTTAAAATTCTATAAAGGACTAAAAGAAAACATTTCTATACAGGTTTTTGTGTGATCATAAATTTTCATTTCTCTTGGGTAAATATGTAGAAGAGGGGTTGCTGGGTAATGTAGCGTGTGTTTAATTTCACAAGAAATTGCCCCACTACTTTCAAAAATAATTGTATCATTTTGCATTTCCAGCAGCAATGTGTGAAAGTTCCAGTTGCTCCACATACTCCCCAACTCTTGGTACTGTCAGCCCCTCAGTCTAATAGGTGTGCAATGGTATCTCACTTTGTGCTTTTTAAATTTTATTTTTAGAGAGAAAGGACAGGAGGGAGAGAGGGAAACATTGATATGTGAGAGAATCATCAATCAGTTGCCTCCCACACGCCCCCAGCTAGGGACCTGGACCTCAACCCAGGCATGTGCCCGTAACGGGAGTTGAACCTGTGACCCTCGGGTCTGCAGGACAACCCCCAACTCCCTGAGCCACGGCAGTCAGGGCTCATTATGATTTTAATTTAGATTCCTCTCATTGCTGGTGATGTTGACCATCCATGTGTGTACGTATTTGCCACTTATATATCATCTTTGGTGAAGTAGCTATTCAAATATTTTGCCCATTTTTAGTTTGTTTTCTTGTTGAATTTTGAGAATTCTTTACACGTACAGGATACAGGTCTGTAGTGGTTCAAAGATCTAGGGGCTGATCAACAAAAGATACGGCCAGGAGAGGCAGTGACACAAGCTTTATTGAGCGGTGCGTGGAGGGGAAGTTCCTCGCCACCGAGAAGGCGGGGAGGGCTGGGTGCTCGGGGAGAGAGGAGACGGGGAAGGGGACTCATGGGTCCAGGCACGTAGCTCAGCAACACAGCGCTTACCCGCAGTGGTGTGAGTTCTGGGTCCCTGAGCTCTGAATGGTGCTAGCAGCCTGGGGCTTATAACTGCAAGGTTGTCAGACGAGGTTCTGCTGGGAGTACGAAAAGCAGGCAGGCTCTAAACAGCTAACAACCTGCTTGTTTGGATTATTTTAAACATTTATTTATAAATATTATTTCCATTTTTAGAAATTCTTAAAGAGAACAACACACTTCATTTAAAAATAAATTTTTTAAATAAAAGTTCACTTAAATATTTTTTTTAATTGAACAGTTAAAAATAATGAGGTGTGTAAAATTTTGAATTAGGCACCAGCAGGCTTTGAGGGAATGAGTCTCAGCCTGCACTGAAGAAATAAACAGCCCGGGGTTCGAAACACAGAAGCCACCTTTGGCTTAGCTTTGGGGCCATCCATCCCCTGGCCCTGGGCTGTTTTATAATCTGCATTGTATGTCATTTGACAATGCCTGTGTTTGCAGCCACTGATGAAGTATCTGCAGTATCTTGACTCCTTCAAGGGCACAAACTAGGACGTCAAAGCCCACCTGCAGCCAGTCTGCCCACGTAGATGGGGAGAGCCAGGAAATGACCAGAAAGGAGAAGGTTCTGTCCGGTGAGGTAGCAGTGATGTTGTGGTGCCTTGGGCGCAGGCCCCTGACTTCCTGTAAAACTTGGTGAATGCTCGGTATCCACCGGCAGTAAAACGCACCCACAAGTTCATAGACCCCCTCCTTTGGTGGCCAGTGTCACAGAGGGCGAGGGTGACACACCAGCGGATGAACTGTCACAGTGCTGAGGGTAGGAACTTCCCACGTGTCCAAGCTTTTGGTGTCTCTGGGCCACACTGGAAGAAAAGGAGCTGTCTTGGTCCACACTTAAATACGCAAGCACTAATGAAAGCTGATGAGCAAAAAAAAAAAAAGGTTTTAAGTAAACTTATGATTTTGTGTTGGGCCACATTCATAGCCATCCTGGGCCACAGGTGGCCTGTGGGTCGTGGGCCACGGTTTACCTTTACTCGGCAGAGGTAAAGCTGGAGGTATCGGCAGGGGTCTTCCTGTCTCCTGGGAAGCGCTCCACCTCCTGAGTGTCAGGAGCACCTTTACGCAGCAAAGTGCGTGGATGGTAGATGCGCACGCCTCTCCCACCTGTGAAACTTTTACTCAATAGAACACGTTAGTCAAATCTGTAAACTTTAAATCATTTGCTCATGTTATTTTGAATGTCATCCATTAAAGCAATAATCTCTAAAGGGAACAGCCTTGTCTAGTCCTCTGTGCTCTAGAGGCAGCCCCCACTCCTGGGAAGGGGCTTTAAGCACATGCCTCACAGGGAAATCAAAGGTGAGATGGTAGGACTCGGTGCCCCTTCTTTAACTGGGTCGGCTCTGATAGGCCACTAGCCTTGTCTTACCAGGAGGGGAAGGTTAACTAGTGCCCACCATGAGGTGCTCAGCGCCCACTGCGGAGCTTCCTGCGACTGAGGCAGAAACAAAACCCGTCCTGGAATATCAAACACAAGTTGGACGTGGGCCGCCAGAGCTGCGTAGGGATGGCCGTAGGAGACACTGGCTAAAATAACACTAGATTGATCACTTCTCTAATTCTTTTCATCACAAGTAAAAATTTATAGTAGTCGCTTTAAGAAACTAGCCTGACCCCTGACTGGCGTGGCTCACTGGATTGAGTGCTGGCCTGTGAACCAAAGTGTCGCCGGTTCAATTCCCAGCCTAGGGTACATGCCTGGGTTGCAGGCTGGGTCTCCAGCAGGGGACGTGTGAGAGGCAACCACACACTCATGTTTCTCTCCCTCTCTTTCTTGCTCCCCTCCCCTCTCTAAAAATAAATTAATCAATAAATAAAATCTTAAAAAAAGAAAGAAATTGTCCCGACAGTACCGTATTTTGCACGTGACATCTGTATCACCCTGGGAGCTTGACTGAGGTGAACTCCAGCTCCAAGGAGAGTGTGGTTAAGTTAGGAGTTCTCTGCAGGGAATGGCTTCTCTGCCTTCAGTCCCCACACACCTGTGGCCCAGAGAGACAGCCACCCCACCATCCTGCCACCAGGGGCAGACTTCCCTTCCATCCGCCCGCGAGGACTATCTGTCTCCTGAAGGTTCCGGATCTTAGAGATTGCTGATCCCGCCTCCGTGCTGGCAGAGGCCCTGTCCCCCATCCTGTAGTCTTTTAAAAGTCTATGAATAAGGTAAAAGCAGCTGTTGTCTCTTCTGGATTTTTGCCCCCATTCCCCAGCTTGAAGTTTTCTCTTCTATTCCAGCCACCTTCCACATGGATTTCAGAGTTTTATTTTACATTTGCAAATTTGAATGATGTTTAGGTGCTCTGTGTAGAAAATTTTCTCTACACATTTTAACTACTTGTTTCTGAAAAATGAAGGCCTAAAAGTAATTCAATTTTTATCTCTCAAGTTATTCAGAAATCACAGACCCCGTGGGACTCTATTTGTTTCCCTGTCCTTCGACAAATTGTATTCTTTGTGCTCATGTGCATATATTCCACACAGTTTACATATTCCTTCCTCTGTCTCATCTTCTACCTTGGACTCCACCGCCACCTATTACCTTTAACTCTAACTGAGATAACAGATTCCAACAAACCTGTTCATCTGTAAATCGGAGGAGAGCTTAATTGGCTCTGTGCAGTTCCTGTGTCTACTTTTAAATCAGCTTTCTGAACAGCAATGAAAAGGATTTCTTAAAAACATAGGTCTAAAAAATACAGATCTTTTTTTCTCCTTTGCTTAAAGACAAAACACAAAAACCAAAGTAATTAATCTTACCATCACACTTATTATGCGTTAAATATTTGGGTTATAGCCTGCAACTTTCTGTATGAATTCACACTTTCTGACTTTCCACCCTTGTCTTAGTATATACTATACTCCTCATCGCTGACTTCTGACTTCGTCACTGACTTTGATTCTGAACTACATCGAACACGTGACTACCTCAGCGCTTCCCAGGTGCTATTTACAACGCATCTCCTGTCACCTTCTCCACCCAACATTGTCCTTCTCCATAGACCCTTCATTGGGCTTCCCTTCCTTTATCTTCCTGGTCTCAGCCTCAAGCTTCTTTCTACAGGGAAGTGACAGGCACTTAGGCCACTTAGGATCCCTCATCGCTCTTTGGGGAAGCCTCTCGCTTAGATTCCATTTCCACTAGAGCGCCATCTACCCCTCAGGTCATCTTCTTCTATTGCTTCTCTCCCCCAAAGCCAGGAGAGTGGACCCCTGTGTCTTAGGTTTAATTCGTTCCCATTCTCTCCCAGAGCTCTGAACTCTGAGCTAGGGATACAGGGAGAATGGGCTAGTTCTTTATATATCCATGACAATAGCTGTGATGATATGCAAATCAAGACAGCCACGTGATTTAGCCTTTGATATATTTTCTATTTCTTAGTCCTTCTAAGCATTTTCCCCCATCTATCTTGAGTCTCTTCTAGTTGTCTTTAGATATTAACCGCTATGTTTTTCTAATACATTTCTTTTGCTTACATTTTACAGATTTTTGGTTGCTTACGATCGATAGCTGACTGTCTGATACAGATGCATTTGCTTTTAAATCAGCCTCCCTCTAAATTCACACTTTCCCCCACAAGATACTTCTCTTGAATTATTTGGACTTGCATATTGGTGTGACTATCCATATTTCACCACCTTAGTATTCTACACTCTCCCTGATGGCAGAGACAAAGGATATGTTTCTCCGCCCTCTATCTCAATAGTGTATGATCTGTAGTATCTGTTACAGTGTCTGATTTGTTATAGATAAATTGCTGCTTTTTCCCCCCTAATATCATTGACATAACCATTCTGGGTTTGCGAACAGAATTCTCTTTACTACATCAATGCAGGGTTAATTGCGCTAGTTTCCATAGCACATGTTCAAAGAATACATCACCAGAACACTGGATTCACGGCTTCTCGACACCGCACACACTATGCTCGCTTTATCACATATGGCTTTGGAGACATAGCTGCCAAGAGAAAACAGGACCCCATCAGTGGACCCAGGGGAAAGTAGTTAGACCCATGTGGATGGTAATGATTGTGAACCTGACAAAGATACAAATACGCTTCCCAAGTCAACTGGTCCTTTGATCACAGATGTTACTTTCAGGTTTGGTTTTGAGTAACTGTGTAGACGTGGCAAAGTCATGCTGATGTTGCAGGAGTAGCAATCCCTACAAATAGGATCAATTTTTTTAAATGACTTTGTTATTTTATTCCTTAAGGTTAATTGATATGGTCAATTTTTAATAAAGGTGTAAAGACAATTCAATGGAGAAACTTTTTTTTTCCAACAAATATATTGAATAATTGAATATCCACATGTAAAAAAAAAGAAATAAATTTGGGGGTGTTAGAAATATTCTGTAGTTTGATTGTGCTTTTGATTATAGGAATTTATATTTTTGTCAAAACTCAAACTGTGTGTTGGACAACCAGATTCTCCTTGTCAAAGACATAAAATTTCCTTGCTTTGTGGAAAAAAATTGTCAGATGCATAAAAGACAAAGCTATGCAGTAGGGTACACCTTATATGAAAGGGAAGTATTCAAAATTGAAAAGAAGTATTCCTGATTTAGAGTAGGCTAAGATTTATCTGATATGATATAGAACAAAATATATGAAAGAAAATTTGCTAAGCATAATTATATATTAATTATATACATTTAATTAAAATATTTTTGCTTCCAAAACACTGGAAATAATGTCTTATCTGAACATAACAATTTTACTCATTCTTTTCTTTCTTTCCTGTTTTTTTAAATAAAACAATTTTAAAAAATTTATTGGTTTGAGGGAGAGAGCAAGAGATTTTATGTGCCCCGATGGGGGATCAAACCCACAACCTTGGCATATTGGGACGATGCTCTAAGTTTGACTTTTAAAAAAATTTTCAGCTGCGCAATACTCCACTATGTGGAATAATTGAGACCATTTCTTATGTTGGGGCAGTTAGGTAGTTTCCTGCACTTGGCAACCGCAACTGATGCCGCAGTGAACCACTGATGCATTTGATCACCTGAGTGTACTGTTAAATTCTTTTTAACAGTGTTGGCAGTTCAAAGGATATATGTATGTATGCCTTGTTAGATACTGCACCAAATAAACATTATAAGGACAAAAACCAATCTGGAAAAAAAATACTTGTAAACTATGTAAAAGACAAGACCTCTATGCGTAGTATATAAAATATCAAAAAAAAAAAAAAAAACCAAAAAGAAAAAAAAACACCCAAACAACCCCAAAACAACCAATGTAGATGGTGAGCAATCTAGAAGAAAAGTAAATGAAATAAAGATAAAGGCAGTTCATGAAAGATGCAACCCAAATGACTAATGAACTAAAACAAAAAAACAAAACCGTTACAAAAGATAGCACATTAACACCACATTGTCATATACGGCTTGTGGGAATATATACTGAGCGCCATTTTGGAAAGCCTTTTGAAAATCTACTGCAGGGGCTGTGGACATATTCCAAGAACAAGCAATTCTCCTTTGGGGCATACGTTGATTCATATATATCCTCAAAGAAACTTTAAAAAAAAATCCCATTACCCCTTTATTACTTTGCTTACTGCAGAACTTTAAAACCTTCGGGAACAGTTTAAGTCACAAAGCGGGGCTTACCAGCTTGGCCTCTGATCGCCCCTTCTGTGTTCCAGGTAACAACAGCTCTTGAGGTACGGATGATGGCCCTTCTCTTCCCACATGTACAAATGCAGGTAGTTATCCATGGACGTGGTGAGGACATACTGAGAACCCTTCAAAGGATACCCGGGGGTGAGTGGCCCAGCGTCCGAGTCAGAGCACTGAGCATCGGGAGGAGGGGGGCGTACGTACCACCCACAAGTGACAGATGGTCAACTGGTGGTCGTGAAACCGCTGCAGCAGGAGGCCGGAGATGGTGAAGAGGACCAGCTGCGGCCCACTGTCAAAGACAATCACGTCTCCACCGCTGACTCCCATCCGAACAGGACTCTCCATGTGAACTGGCAACATGAAGCTTGCAACCTGATGGGCTGTTTTCATGTAAAATGTATGCGCGCGTGCGCACACACACACACACACACACAGGTGAACTTTGGGTCATTCAGTCAGAACAATGTCCTTACCCTGAATGAAAAATCATATTCCCTACTTCCAGGGGACATCTGTCCAGTGAGGAAAAGGAAAGGTAGGCCCGGAAAATACGTGTCACTGACTGTGGTGATAGATGCCATCACATAGGAAGAGAGGACTGGGGACCGTAAACAGTAGCTCAGGCATTGAGGGCAGGGGCATGATGGGAATCTAAACAGTTTTGCCCGCCCTGACTGGTGTGGCTCCATGGATTGGACATTGCAACCAAAAGGTTGCTGGTTTGATTCCCAATCAGGGCATATACCTGGGTTGCAGGCTGTGTCTCCGGTTGGGGGCAGCCAATCAGTGCTTCCCTCACACAAATAAAGAGAGACAATTTGGCCCAAGAGGTCATGGTGGAGTATAGAGGTCAGTAGCATGGGCATTAGGGTTGAACAGGGATGGGGTAGCCTCCAGCTGAGAAAGCCCCTGCCCCTGCTCACAGACTGACCTATTTATATACCTGTAGAGCTTAAAAATGAGCGGCTGGGAGGAGAATCAAGAGGACATAGCCTACCTTGGATGACAGCCGTGTCCCCGATCCTCTCCGTTGTTACATCGAAGGTGGTAAACCCCGTCTTTTTGAAAGGGGCCCTTCGGAACATGAGCATTACCCTGTCCGCTCTGCTCGGGGCCCAGCAGGCTGCGCAGCACCCCGAGACCGGGAGAGACACCAACAGGGGGGCTCTGCCTGCTGCCGGCCTCAGTAAGCACTCTGCCGGAAATACCTGCAGAGAAAGGATTGCACGTGCGGGGGTGGGGGCGCTGGCGGCAGCTCAGTCCAGGGGCGCCTCCAGAAAAGGCTCCTCGAAAACCCTCAGCTTGTGGCCAGAGCTTTATTCTCAATCTCAGGAAGCGTTACGTGGCCACTGCTTGTCACTCATTGTCTTCCCGTCCTGCCTGCCATGGTCACCTATCAAGAAGAGTCCCCAAAACTTCCCTCCTGGCATGCCAAGGGGTTAGAGGAGCATCTGGCCACATCAGACGCCGATCCCGTGGCGGCTGGCCAAGGGGATGTGCCCTCCTGGGAGAACTTGTCAAGGGCTGATCCGCTCTTGCCGCCGCCTCCCTGAGCGCCTGCTCTCTGGGGCCCAGTGCCCTGTGCCACGTCAAGAGGCCTGCTCACAATGGCACTCTCTCAGAATGACATTCAGAGGCTGAATCGCTTTTGTTTACTTCTGGATGTTGTACTTCCCAGCCAAGGAAGGTAAAGGTAAAATAAGGAAAACCAAAGTCAACCAGGTTACCAAAGGTCCTAATTCTTGATCTCTGTCTCACCCTCCCCCACCTCAGGCTTCACGAGCAGATTTTCATTAATAAAGGTTTGTCTTTGCACCTGGTCGTTGCTTCCAAGAACATCGTTTCTTGGCTCTTGGACCGGGTCCCATGGCTTCCTTGGCCTGTGAAGGGACGGAGCAGCCTGTCCGGTCCTCGCTGAGCTCTGCAGTTGCACCAATGCTTCCCGACTTTGCCTTCCTGACCCCCGCCCTCTCCTCCTGCGGTTAAAGTGCACAGGCAGCACCTACCTGTGGCAGGATGCGCTGGTGCATCCCGGCGGCCAAGATCCATTTCGTGTCCGGAGAGGAATGTAGAAGGTCAACACTGTGGTTAAATGCATTAACTACAGAAATACTCCTTAACTCGGGCACTGTCAGCATGTAGATGTCGCCTTCAGAATCGCCTACCTGGAACCAAAGCACCGCCACCACGTCAATGCAGAGACGGGACAACCCGAAGGGCACAGGAGGCAGACAGCGTGGGCAGGTGCCGGGGTGCCAGCGTTTCTCCAGGCGCGCAATGGAGACGGACGCCTCTGACCAGCAGACCACAAGGCTGCTGGGACAGTCCCAAGGAATAAAATGTTCTCAGCCCCAAAACCGCGCAGGACAGTTACTCATTAGCGCAGCAACACGGCACTGTTTTCTCAGCGTCTCCCCAAACCCATCTCTCTCCCTCCGTGGTTCCTCCCAAGTTCATGAACTCCATGATAACACACACTTGGAAGAAGAAACATACATACGAAAGGATTCAGGAAGTTGTTTTTTCGTTTTTTGGGTTTTTTTAGAATTACTGGGGAAATGCACCTGAGGTATAACAAAGGCCGAGCTGGCATAAAGGCTCGTGTGGCCAACATTCATGGGTGTGTTGTGACTCTCGGAGCCTGTGATAGAGATGCCTCAGGAAGACAGACTGGAACGTGGCAGGACCCTTCCTGCCACCACGTGTGCCAAGGTGGCAGGGCCCACATACCAGCAGGAACGGACCATCCTTTGTGAGCAAGGCTTCCAGGGAAAAACTGGTCCGGGGCATGGTGAGTGTAGCCAGCGCGTCCTGATACTGACAGTTCCACACTTTGACAGTTTCCTCCACGTCCACAGTGAATGCGAGGCGCAGCTGCGGCAGGGTCACCAGGAACTTGATGCTGCATCGCTGGACTGGGCTTGACCAGATCATGGTGCCCTAGGGAACGAGAGTTATGCTATCTGTGTGCACGGCGCTCTTCCCACACACGGTGGGCTCTTGTTCTGCCAGGACTTATTTGGAAGCCTCTTCCAATTCTGATTTATTTCTTTTTTCTGGGATTAGAATAAGAAAATTCTACTAAACATCTCAGTTATTTGAGGAGTAGTGAACATGAAAAAGGAATTATGTGATGCATTCAAAGGCAGGAACTCATGTGGTGAGCAAAATCACACTCGCTGGGCTCACTCAGTTCTGTCTCTTACCAACAGCGTGACATTCAGCAAGTTACCTATCACCGTGGCTTCTTACAGGGCTATGCTATTACATTTCTCAACACATAAAATGTACTTAGAATTCTGCCTAGTACAGAGTAGGAGATCAAGGGCATCAACTATCACGATAATTCTTATTCCATCATCAACCTTGTACACTGCAAACAAGATAGAAGGAAGCATTTCCCTTCTAGACTCTTCTTTAGTCTCATTACAATTGTAAAATAGATCAAAGAAAAAAAACACAAACATAATTGTTAAGTTTAAGAAGTTATTACAAAGTGATCGATATTAACTCCTTCTGTGCCCTCTTAAAGCCCCCTTGTTGTTTGTTCTATTTCCTACCCCTTCCGCCTTCCCCGAATAGAATCGCTATTTTGATTCCTAACTCTAAACAGGTTGCCTGTGTTGTTATTTTTTGCTGTGTAATAAAACATCCCTAAACTGGGTAGCTTAAAACAACAATACATTTTTATCTCACAGCCTGTTCCTTAGAAATTCAGGTGTAGCTTGGCTGGGCAGTCCTGGCTCAGGTTCTCTTAGGAGGTCGAAGCCGAGCTGCACCTTGGTGACTCACTCCCTCAGCTGGCAAGTCGGTGCTGGCTGCCAGCAGGAGGCCCCAGCACCCACCACCCAGCCCTCTCTCTAGGGCTCTTCGGTGTCCTGTGCTCATAATGTTGTGAGCGGCTTTCTAAGAGCCAAGGACTCAAAAGAGAGCACGTGTCACTTATGACATAACTTCACAAGTTACACACCATCGTTTCTACAACATCCTATTGTTTAGCTTTATTCAATGTGGGAGCAGACGACATAAGATCATTAATACTATGGGACAAGGAATGTTAAGGGCCCCCTCGGAGGCTGGCTAAGGCTGTCGGCCTTGTAGCCCCCAGTGTTCATGCCCCTCCCATATGCAAAATGCACTCACTGTCTCCCTCTGCCCTCAACTATCTCAGGTGATTACAGCCTCATCTCAAAGTCTTAACAGGGGTGTCTAACCTTTTGGCAACTCTGGGCCACACTGGAAGAAGAGTTGTCTTGGGCCACACATTAAACACAGTGCGACATGTAATCACACAAAAAAATCTCATGTTTTAAGTAAATTTATGATTTTGTGTTGGGCCACATTCATAGCCAACCTGGGCTGTATGTGGCCCATGGGCTGCGTGTTGGACACCCCTGATAGGAACTCACTGTTGAATTAGGTTCAAGTACAAAGGGGGCTCTTTAGATTCAGTTCATCTTGATATGAAAAACTTAGAACTAAATATACACATTGTTCCCCAGGCACAGGATAACATTATAGACACTCTCGTTCCAAAAAGGAGGAAATGGAGAATGGGAGAGAGGGAAGCAATGAGGAATGGCCGCTATACGAAAAAACTGAAGTCCCATAGAGAACATCTGGTAGGTTGCTGGTTAGGATTCAAGACCGGGGAAGAATTCTTCGTGCCTGTAGGCTCCTGTCTCCAGGTTCTTGGTTCTGTTTCTGAGACATCCTTCCCTTTCCATTCACGGTGGCCTAATTTTGCAACTGAGTAGTTTTTACAGCCTGCTTCTTGACTATAAAACTTTGGCATTCAAAAGTCTCCTTCTTCTTTGTCTCCTCAGCCCCTTTAAACCCAAGCTGGCAGTGTTTCTGCCAATATAATTCTCTCCAAAATTTTGTGGCTCTCCCAAGAACCTTACTGGAGTTTATATCATTAGACAAGAGCCACACTCATAAGTCTTTGAGATAAATAAATGCTTTGATACCTTGGGCTCCTCTTGGGGCTGCTGAGGATAATGCCTTAAACTTTTCAGAAGTTCTCAGGCCCCAGCTGAGTAGCTCAGTTGGTTAGAGTGCCACCCCCATACGCCAAGGTTGCAGGTTCAATCTCCAATCAGGGCACGTACAAGAATCAACCAATGAATGCATGAATAAGTGAAACAACAGATTTCTCTCTCTCCTTCTCTCTCTCTCCCCAGAAAATAAAAAACAATTTTTTTAGAAGCCCCCCCCCCGCCACAAAACTTTTTAGAAGACCTATTGCTTGAGTGAACAGTTCTCTGAGGCACTTCCTTAGATCTTTCTGTGGTCTAACAAAGAATTTTTGCTGCAACTTTATAGTATCATCGATCGATGTTGACTTGGGTTGATCTTGCTTAGACTCCATTTCTGAAATTTTAGCATCATTTGTCATCTAGAAAGACTGCGAATTTTCGAAACTAGCAATCCTTGGTTCCATGTTGTTTGACAGTCCTTACTTCATCCTCACCCTCTTTTCTTGCATTTTACTGTAAGCAGCAAGAGGACACCAGCGTTCAGCACTCTGCCTGGGGATCGCTGTAGTGAGATCCCTCGACTCATTAGATATGTTTCCTAGTTTTCACATTACCATGGGTGACAGCATTGCTACACTTACTGCCACTATGTAGCAAGGGTCCCTTTTCCTCCAAGGTCCAACAACATTTTTCAGATTTCCCTTTAGGTCCTCACTGGCCACTGCATGGCAGGCCATTTGGTTTTCGCTGAGAGTCCCTTTAAGGCCCAGCATCCTCCTCAGAGTCTTCTCAGCTTCTGCCCATCATCACCTGATTCCAAAGCCTCTTCCACATTTTAGGGTTTTGCTGTGGCAGCACCTCACTTCCAGGCACTAAACGCTATGTTTGTTGTCTATTGCTGCATAACAAATTGCATGGCAGCTTCACGCATAAACTCTTACCTCCCACAGCTCCTGTTGGTCAAAAATTCAAAGGTGGATTTACCGCGTGGCTGCGGTTTAGGGTCCCTTGTTAGCCTGCAGCAAGATGTCAGCCGGGGATGCAATAATCTGACGGCTCATCCGGGCCAGAAGCTTCGCCTGCAGGAGGGCTCGCTCACATGACTGCGAGGTGGTGCCGGCTGGCGGCAGGGGGCTCGCATCCTCTGCCCTGCGTCCCTGTCCATCCGGCTGCTTGGATGTCCTTGGGGACATGGTGACTGGTTTCCCCTACAGCAAGTTATCCAAGACAGCACCCTTTTAATTTCCTTTCCCCAGCTTTATTGAGGTGTAATGGACATGTAACATCGTGTAAGTTTAATGTTAAGAGCACACTTCTAGAATTTCATCTTATCATTTCCCTGCCACCTCATATATTCCAAAAGGGTGTTTATCGTGGATCAGGAGACCCTGTGTTACAGAGAATCATTTTCTGATTTTTATGGGGAAGAGAGAGAAATTCAAGCAGGACAAATCAAGATAACACAATCATTTGGGTCCCACTTGGAACCTCCTGCCTCCCCCTCTGTTGCTTTGCGCACTGCCCGTGCTGGTCCTGATACGTAAGACAAGCTTTGTGCCCCCTGGAGGTGGTCGGAGGTAGAGACCACTTCCTGAAAGAGGCAATAAAACAAATGCCAATTGTTGACAAAGAGACTGAAGTAGGTAATGAAGATGCGCAAGGCCAAAAGATCATTTATTTTACAAAGTCACCCCACATTACCAGCAGCCAATAAGTCCTTGTGCAAGTTTATATATAGAAACACATATTCAAAAGTGAATTTTCTATGGGTCTATAGTCTAAATAAAAAGGTCACAGATTATCACTTAGAAGGCCTGATTGGAAACTTCGTTTCTGTTATCAGTTGAGCATCACTTTCCTCCTAGCATTTGCTTTGCTTTACCTTTGGAACTGGATGGGCATAGGTATGCATTACCTGTGCTCCTCATTGGCCAGACTCACCTCCTGCACATCCCAGACATAGAGCATGCGCTTTGAAGACACTGTGCAAAGGAGTGACTTCTCTTGTCCACCCATTGGTTGACAACTTTCTGAGAGATAAGCCATATGTCCCAAGATCCCTAGAAGGCAACACAGACAATACTTGGCCACCAGATAGTTGAGGAATGATCCAATTAAATAAAGAATCCTGGGAAGATTAAGTTTTCTTGCAACCTTTATGGAGACAACAGGATGGAAATTGGGTTTCAGAGTCATTCAAACATGTGTGTGACTGGCCATTTGGAACACGTTGGCCAATCTGTTTTTCTTCCTTAATTTCAGTTTCTGTATAACATGGGGATAAAAATAACAGGAACTTTGTTCCTGTTGTCAATTGAGCATCACTTTCTGTTCTGCGTTTTAAAAGAGGTATCAGAAATAGAGTGTTAGAACTGTTATTTAAACCTTTCCTTTTCTTAAAAGTTTTTATTCTAGGGGGATGGGGAGCCTTTGGGAACAGGGAGCAACAGGCCTGATGTTATGTTGTGAAAAGATGGCTCTGGTTTCTCCATGCAGCCAGAGAAGGAAGGAAGCAGGGAGATCAGTGTTTGTGTTGTTGATTTTATATAGAGAGGAAGGGAGAGGGGGAGGGAGAAGAAGAGGGAGAGAAAGGCAGAGAGAAACATTGATTCGTTGTTGTTCCACTTCTTCGTGCATTCATTGAGTGATTCTCCTATGTGCCCTGACTGGGGATCGAACCCTTCACCTTGACATATTGGGACAGCACTCTAACCACCTGAGCTACCTGGCCAGGGCCAGTCCTATTAAGTTTTAATTCCCTTTTTCTTCACTGGATGAGAACACCGCCCCCCCCCCCGAAAAAACAAAACTATAGTGAATTTCCTGAAACAAGCTAATGACATCACCCTGTCCCCACACCAAGGTTGCCAGTTCCTTCCTTGTAGACAAAGTCCTCAGGCTCTGCCAATGCCATCCGGCGCTCATGCCTCGTTTGGCTGAGGAAGAACTGCTTCCATGTTGGCACATGTGGGCACAAATTGGAGAGGCAGGGGAAGCTCCATTTCCTCAGACACAGGTTTCTGGAAGGAGTGAAGATTCCGTCAGGTTGCCTGCCGCCTCCGCAACACAGGTGCACCACGGGGACCCCCCGCTCACGCAGCCTCCACTCACGCCTCCCACAGCGCAGCCCCACATCCTCCTCTCCCCCGGGACCCCAGTCCCCCCACCCTTTTCCTTACCTCCACAGGTGATCGTTCTCTGCAACCTTATTCCAGTACTGAGGAGAGAAAGGAAGAGAGAAGCAGGCAATTGGTGTCCAAACATTGGCTCCTCCTTTGCTATCGTTTGTTCTGGGCTAACCTGCCCCCATCCCAGCCTCCACGCCCTCCCCGTCTGGGGCAGTGGGACAGGGTCCCAGCGGACACCCATCACTGCCGGCACAGGGTATTCCTGGGAAAGGTCAGAGTGGATTTCTTAGGATCAATATGGGAGCTTCAAGAACATTTAGACAGCACAACTCCTGTACTTGTTTGTCATTTTCATTCAACAAAGCACGAGGCTCTCAGAGGGAAGGATGCTAACCCCCAACGCTCAGTGAGCCACTGTTCTTGTGCAGGTGGGTCCTCAAATTGGTCAAGACACAGCTCGCTCCCAAGGATGTGGACAGGTAGGTCAGACCTGAACGGGCAGGCCTAGACAACGTAAACTTAAAAAGTGAGGGAAGGAACACTGTGTGGGGGTGATGCTGGGGTAGCAAGGTCCCAAGTCTGAGGGAGGGAGGCAAGAGGGAGAGCCTTATGCCGGCGCTGACCAGGTGGACGGGTGTGGTCCACTGAGACGGAGCAGCGAAGCGGGGAGAACATTCACCTTGTTCACTTGGCAAACCTGTAGCAAGCTGAATGCATCCAGGAAGGAGAAGATTCTCAACAACGGTATTTCAGGCAACTGGAGCTCCATCGTGCGTGGCCTGAACCCACGTCCACTCTCCTTTCTCCTCTACAGGTTGCTCTGAATTTAAAGGGTGGGCCCAAGTCTGCTGCACTTGGGAGGATTCCCACCTACAGCCCATCTGGCTCCAAGGGAAACAGGCTGCAGGTGCGCCGCCCCACAGCCTGGCCTCTGCCGCCGCGGCCCCGGAGCCAGAGCCCAGCTTGTTAGGGGTCATCATTTCAATGCCATCAACGCATCCTCTTTTAACTGGAAGTGCAGGACCTGGGGCGGCTCCGGTTGCTGGTGAACTTGTCAGGACGCTAGGGAATTCCAGCTAACACACCTGCATCAAATTCAAGCCTCTATGTGGCATTAGGCTCCAAACAACCAGGGAAGGGAATCTGCTTCTCGCATCGGTGTGTCTACTTTGGGGCGTCGCATCTGGCCAGCGGGGCCTGTCTCCCAGCCCCAACGCAGCCCCATCTGTGCACATTTAACTTTCCAGTGGGAGGGGAAAGGTCGGGCTGAGCTGAAGGCTCCATGGAGGCTCATGCTGATGGCGCAGGCCTGGCCTAAGATGGTTCGTACCATCGGCGCCTTTCTCTGGGACCCGGAGCGTTTCTCCCAAGAACCTGACAAAGGACTCCAGCATTTTCTAGAGGAGTCCTTCTGTGAGGCTCAGTGGTAACAACTCCTTCCCTAAACCCTGCTCCCAGTCTGACCCATAGCAGTGTTCTCAGAAGTACCAGCTTTTCTACAATGTTATCTACTCCATTGTCTAAAACCAGGTTGGGCTTGTCAGGGACCATCAGACGGCCTCCATCTTGGGATTTAGAATGGAAGACTCTTCACGGTGACACTCCCGTAAAACACAGACTGTGCCATGACAAGAAACCATGTTTTTCATTCTGCTGAATTAGGTTCACAGAGAACTGTTTGGAAGAAAGTGGGATTTAAAGGAAAAAAACAGTGGTTTAAAGAGAGAGAAAGGGAGTCTATGGTATCTGTTATATCAGTGATTCCAGTTCTCCCGAAGTCTTTCAGTTTACCAATTATAGACTTAAAATAAAATCTCTATGTTTTGGTTTACATAATTCAAGTGAACGAACAAGCTGTTAACTATTCACTACCTTTGATACCAACAAACAGTTTATGTTTGAATTTATTAGATCTTGAACTTTTTCTTCAAATATGGTCATATGTGGGCAAATGACACAAGGGACTGAAACCCGGCGACCAGCTCCTTTCCAGCTCTAAGGGTCCAGCACATCGAACACTACGCCTGCTTCTCGGGTTGCCACGGGCTCTTACCCTCAGTAAGGCGAGGACGACCATTTCAACCTGACCGTCTCTCAGAAAGTCTCTTTAGGTGTCCCGCTCTCTCTTCAACTAACATTCCAGTGTTCAGGGTTCTTCACTCTACCTGTCTGCAGCCTATGGGCCCCTGTGTTGATACCACAAATGCGAGTGAAAGCAACATTGCAGGTAAGCGAGTGTTCTCACGTGTTCACCCAGTCTTCTCCTGAGCTTCGTGAGCACCTTTATGGTCTGTATTTTGAACTCTTTCCCTCGTAGATCACTTACCTCCACTTCATTAGGTCATTTTCTGAGGTTTTACCCTGTCTGTCTTTTAATTGGGAACTTATCCCCCTGTCTCTTCACCTTCCTGGGCTCTCGGTGTCGGTGTCTGAGTGGCAGACCGCGGCCGCCTCACCCGGGCTTGCGGGAGTGGCCTCCTGCGGGAGGCCAAGCGCACGGTGCGCCCGCCCCCGCTCTCGGTGGTCCTCAGACCTTTGTGACTGTCCAAGCAGCGAGAGTGCACCGAGGCCTGTCAGTGTGTCAAAGGGGAGGATCTCACACAGCACTGAGATTCAGGGAGCCAAACCCTCAGCTTTGATTGATTGCTTGATTCATTGATTGTTGACACTATTACACAGGTCCCCGGTTTAAAAAGTCTGCAAACCCACCTCTGTCAGGGGAAGACTGGGAGATGAAGTCCTGTCTGCTCCCTCCGAGCTGAGCTCTGGGGGCACAGCCAGTTAAGAACTGCTCCTTTGCTACTGTCCCATTGAACTGTGAACACAAGCCCCACTGGCCACCAGAGTCAGGCTGTCAGGGGATGTGTCCTCTGGGCAGCAGACACAAAACCTGGGGCGCCAGGACCTCCTTTCTCAGAGACACCGAAGACCTGAGGCGGGGCACAGGGAGAGTCCAAGGCCAGCCATTCCTGTTTTCTGCCCTGAGAAGCAAAAGCAGAAGTGAGGCCCCTGCTCCCTGCAAACATTCATGCTCATCATTTCTCGTGACTCTAGACTGTGTGCCTCTGGCCCCAGGCTCGGCCCCGTGATTCTCCATTTATTCAGCAAATATTTAACGTGCGCCGACTCTGTTGTCCTTTTCCAAGTCCTGAGCTCACCAGGGAAAGGACCGGGCTTCACTTTTCCTGTTGGCGGACTATCCTGGAAGTGTCCGACCTGTGGGCCCCTCCTGAGTTTGTCAGGTTGAGTATGTGGCCCCTTTTTCCTTCACGAGAGAGGACATAAGAGACAAAAAGAAAGACAGAGAGAAAGAGAGGAACTCGAACTTGAAAGCAAAGTGATCCAGGAGCCTGGCTCAGGCTCCTCTCCTCAGAGTTCTCAGTTGTAGGTTTCCAGGTGGAATGAAAGGAAAAGCCTGTTCCACCCACGGGCACTTGGTTGGTTTGGGGTATATTTGCCCCATGAGTTCAGAGGGAAACCCACCCACCTGGAACCTTGGGAAGGAGCGCCACACGTGTCCTCGCCTGGCTGGTGCCAGTGATGGTGCTCAGGGTATTCAAGGAGGGGGACAAAGTAGAGTGAACATTGGATTGGGGGAGTGGCGGTGCAGGCCGCCTACCTGCCAACCAGTAGGCCCTCAGCGCGTGTCAGGAAAGCCTGGAGGCCCAGGACCGCAAGGAGCCCTGCCCCTGCCCACTTGTGTCCTGAGGAGGCCACACAACTTGGGAGCCTCCTTCTCCTCAGCTGTGTGAGGAATCTGGGGTTGCTTCACACCAAAAGGGGCCTTGGCAGGGCCGGAACCAGCAAATCCATGGCATGAGTGCCACTTCTACCCGCCTTCCCTCGCCCAAACACCACCCCTGGACACATGGCTCGGTCCTCCCACTCTGCCTTGCCAAGTCCTGAGCCGCCCCAGCGTTCTTCTCCACCCTGCACTCCGCCTGGGCGCGGGGGGAATTGCTCTCCCCTAGTGACTCTGGGTTTTACAGGGTGGCCACGGGTCCCCCCAGGCCACCCAGGAGCCAGCAGAGACGAGGCGAAGGGCAGGCGCAGAGGGCAGCGATGGGTGCGCCTAGAAACAAGACTGGGGGGAAAGTCTGAACAGGAGGCTTTGAGAGCTGCCCTGCACTGGGGAGCTGTGGGCGTCCTGAGCCGCGAGTGAGCTGCGTGGCCGGGCGTTTGGGCGGCGCCTGCCACGGTCCTGGGGAGGCACCGAGCTGCCGCGCCTGAGGCAGGAGTCCTGGGGACGGGGAGCGGGGTCAGGGCCAAGAAGGGGGGACCAATCTGCAGACTGCGACCCTCCCATGCGGAGCACTGGGGCCACGGCGAGGTGCACAGATAGGCCGGGCCGGCAGAAGACGAAACGATGAGACAGACCACGGGGACCAGGAGCTCAGAAGGCAACAGGAGTCCTGGGCCATCGGAGGACGCTGACTTGGCATATATCGAGTGTAGAAGACATGTGGAGGGCTGTGAAAATGGACCCTTTTGAGTGAATTAAATAACCATGTGTTTGGTGTCCTCCGGTGGGCTCAGAAGACATGCGGCCCGCAGACGCTGAGGTCCTGCCATGTCAGAGCCACCTTCTCAGGTGAGGTGAGGGCACGTGGAAGGAGGTGGCTCATGTGGCATCTGCCGTGCACACTTGGGCAGCCAAGGGAGATGACAGGAGCGGAGCCCTGTGGTCGAAGGGGGAAGGGGCCGCGGGGCTTTCCGACCGGGAGAGCCTCCAAGAGGCACTTGCCGATCTCCTGAGTCCCTCTGCTTTTTTGGATCTTGAGATTCGATGTTTTCCTCTTTAGCCCTGAGAGGCTATGGGATATTTTAGAGGCTTTCTGCCTGACTTCTTTGTCCCCTACGCAGCCTGAGACATTGGCAAATGCCTCTAGAAGCCAGAGAAACCCGGCCAGAAGCTGAGGTCTCGCCCTCTGCCTCCTCCTCTGCAGGACTGACCATCTGAATCCTGGCTCCCTGGCCGTCCACAAATTTCAATTTTGGCATTTTGTTTTGCGCCCTTCTCTGTCACTTAGCAACAACTCTGCCCAAACCTCCCCACGCCTGGATTTCCACACTCCCTCATGTCATTACAGACCAAGGCCAAAAGGCAAAAATCAGATAAATGCTTTCGGCTCCCCACTCTGGCTCTCCGCCTTTTGGCATCTGCCCACTCCAGTCCTAGTTGCCCGGCAGCTATCTGATGATGTTGTGCCGGTTTTGAAAAAAAATCTTATTTCCCTATTAATCTGTTTTTCCTGGGAGCATGAGTCTTCAGCAAGCTACTCCAGCACAGGAAACACATATGTCTGGATTCCTGGTTCAAATGACCCCCGAGTACCGACAACTCCCATATTCACACATCCTTCCCTGGCATTTAATATGGTTTTAAACGTGTTGTCTTCCTAACACCTATACTTTTAGGTTTAAAGACCTCTCAGACTTCACATGTATAAAACAGAATTCTTAGTGGTCCCACAAATGTGCATTTTCCCTGTGTTCCCACGCATAGTAAATGTCATGTTCATCCTCTTGCTCAGGCCAAAAAGCTCAAAGTTTCCTTTCTCTCTCTTCTCTTGTGGCCCCCCATCACTGCCTCCCCATCTCGGCTCAAATACTCTCTCTGCCTTGAGTTTTCTCTAAAATAATACTTCCCATCAGGTTCGGCTCTTTATGCTATTTTATTTGTCCTCATTACCCTTAAGAGCCCCTGTAATTAAATTGTAAGTAAATTAAGTAAATTTATTTGTTTTTCTGTTCATTGTCTCTCTCCCTCTATGGAATATAATTTCTTTGATGAAAGAAATCTGTCTCTCTGACTCACTTCTGCATCATAGTCCAGGCTTGTTTCTGGAAACATAAGATTTAATTATGACCCAATCGACGAAGGGGTGGATGAACACGTTCTAAGCTGAGGAGAATGGCTGGTGCCCTGAGCACCGCGGTTACATTCTGCTCGGTAGGAGGGCAAATGCAAATGAAACATGACCCTTTGTTTTCCCTGTTAAAAATAAGGAGGTGATTTCCTTCCCTTTCCTTAGAGCATTTACTTTAGAAAGTTTATTGTTGTAATTTTTTTCTCTATCCCTTTGACATGTATGCAAACCTTTTAAGAAGCTAAATGAAGCCCTTGCAATAAAGGCGGCTCAGCTGGTTGGAGGCAGCTTCTCAATCACCAAAAACTTGCAGGTTGGATCCGGGGTCAGCGGTGAAAGGGAGGCGACTGATGTTTCTATCACATCGATGATGCACCCCCCACCTCTAAAATCAATTTTTAAAAAACATATCTTCAGGTAAGAATTTTTTAAAAAGCTAAATAAGCCTCTTGCCAGCTTTATGACCCACACATGTCTTTCTAAAGTACTTGGGAGCCAGCTCTTTCAAATGCAAACATCCAGGCAGACAGCACCCTTATCCCCCAGCTTTGGTGGGAAGGTAGGGGCCTAACTTCCTTGAGTACCTTGCTCCCAGTTGCAAAACTACTGTATTTTGCTGTGTATAATGCACATTTTTGCCCAAATTTTTGAGGGAAAAATAAGGGTGCGCATTATACATGAGTATGATGGGTATAATAATCCCATGTATAATGTGCGTAAAAGGTGGGTGCACAGTATACATGGCAAAATACAGTATCTCCTGTCATAAAGAGAGAAGTTTAGCTAGCTTCTTCTGGCAGCTATCTGATGATGTTGTGTTAGCTCAGTTGTTAAGATGAGGGTCATCCGAAATACACCAAGGTTGTGGGTTTGATCCCGGTCAGGACACATACAAGATGCTACCAATGAATGCATAAATAGGTGGAACAATAAATCGATGTTCTCTCTCTCTCTGTCTCTTTCTCTCTCTCTCATCAACATATTAAAAAAAGAAAGAGAGTAGTTTATTTTTTCTTTCTATAAAACCAATGAACTAACATAGTCACCCCAACTTCTTAATGGATTGCCTGGGATATGCTTCACATTCTGGCTTAATGCTTATTCAATAATAAATGATTGTTTTCTTCTACCCTTTTAAAGAGGTTCTCTGGGTTGAGAGCTTTGTTTTAAATTTTATTTCCCTGGCACTGACAAAGGTAGGAAACAATTACTTTTTTTGAGGGTGCATGAATTTTAGACATATTCTACTTGGGTTGTGAACCCACAATACAATGTACAGATGATGTATTGTAGAGCTGTACCCCTGAACGAATAGGCAGAGCACAGACTTTTCGGGCAATGTGACTGCTCTGTATGATCCTATAGTGGTCGATACTTGTCATTATACACTTGGGGAATCCACAGAATGTACAGCACCAAGAGTGGACTTTAATGTAAACTGTGGACTTTGGATGATAAGGATGTGTCAGTATAGGTTCATCAACTATAACGAATGTTCTGCTCTAGTGGGGGATGGTGATAAAGGGAAAGGCCATGCTTGCGTAAGAACAGGGGGTATATGGGAAATCTCTGCACTTCCCACTTAATTTTGCCATGAACCTCAGAATGCTCTCAATATATATAGTTTTTGAAAAACAAAAACCACAAGGAGATACCTCTGCATACCTACTAAAATGGTTGAAATGACTACAACTGAGAACATTAAATATTGGATAGCTACATAGTCCTCTATCAATGTCCTGTTTCTAACAGAGCAGGTTAAAGTTTTTCCCATGTATTCTAAGTATCTGCACATGAAGGCATAAGAACGGACGATTCTTACCTTTGTCTGCATGGGCGAGGCTCCGGAGCGCGGCTGGCATGCCCCTAAGCCCTAACCTGGGGAGCTCGCCACACCATGTGAAAACAAGTTAGTAAGACCACTTACTGTGGTTCATGGGAACCTGGCCACCTGCGAGGGAAAATGAATCCTAATATCACATTTCCAGTGTCTTTCTCATTTGGGTCTCGGTTTTTTCACAGGTCAGATGAGTGTCCTGGATGAGGTAACATTTCAGCAACCTTAAAAGGACTGACACTCTTGATTCTCAGTGATCGATATTTTGGGAATTAATGTGATTGTTTCATTAAAACATTAAATTATGGTAACAATTTCATGAATGATGTGAAATTTTATTTAAAACAGTATTTTGAATATATCTATAATACATACCATTTATGATACCCTGCCTATTCCAGAGGTAGCATTCAACAAATAAAAGTTTTCTTCAGCTCTCTTTAATCCATCCTGGTTACATTTTTTTAAAAAGATTTTATTTATTTCCTTTTAGAGAGAGGGGAAAGGAGAAAGAGAGAAAGAAACATTGATGTGTGAGAGATACATGGATCAGTCGCCTCTCATATGCCCCCAGCTGGGGATCTGGCCTGCAACCCAGGCATGTACCCTGACTGGGAATCGAACCAGCAGTCTTTCGGTTTGCGGGCTAGAACTCAATCCACAGTAGCCAAGGCCGTCTGGGTTACTTTTTTTAAAAAATTGATTTTCAAGAGAGAGAGGAAGGGAAAGAAAGAGAGAGGGAGAAACATCAATTTGTTGTTCTACCCATATACTTGCATGCCTGTGCCCTGACCAGGGATCAAACCTGTAACCCCAGCGTAATGGGACAGTGCTCCAACCAACTGAGCTACCTGGCCAAGGCCTGTCCTGGCTACTTTTTTGCAGTTTAATAAGCAAAGTAAGTTCTCGACTTTTTGACTCATATGAAAAAAGTCAGGCAGCACTAACTAAGTTGCCTGAAAACAGCCCCAGGCCAGCCCTGTCCTTCCTTCTTGGCTTTTCCCCAGTTGCTTAGATAGGCAAATGAAAGGGCAAGTGGGATGAAACCCATCTTAAAGAGATCTTACAGGTTTTGACAAACCTGTAAGTGTAGCACAAATCAAATATGTGAGGGTTGGGGTAAGGATGTAGGGCAATTGGAACATGTTCCAGAGCGGTAAGAATTAATCCATGTCTCCTCCGCTGTGATCATGGGTCACCTATAGATCACCGAGCTCTTGGTCCCAATTTCAAACCTTGAGAGAGGAAGCCCAGAACAGTAGCAACAAGACAGTGCCTGACCTTCAGAGAGTTTGCTGTCTCATCTCGTGGAGGAAACGAACACTAAACAAGTAAATGAACGCATCCCTAAATTTTCACAGAGTTCACTGAAAGAGAGATGTATAAAGCAAGAGAAGGGCTTGGAGGAATGGAAGAAATCATGCCTTGAGTCAGGGAGAGGCACACGGAGAGGTTAACTCAGCAGAGAATAAGCCAGTAACTCAATTATTTGTAAATATTTAAATTTACGATGAAGAATTTTACATGGCACTTTAAAAATACTGTGAGTGGGCACCACATTCAGAGGGATGAAAAGCGACACTTCTAAAAACTGTCACATAGATACTCGTTGATCAGGGCTGTTCTGAGAAAGTACATTGACTTCTCAGAACTAGACGTTATGTCCCTAGTTAAGGCCGTTCGTTCAGGACTGGGACCTGAATTTATGTCACCCAATAACCTCTGAAGTTTCCCTTTAAAGGGAGCTGATGTTTTGAGGGACTTTTTGTTCCAAGTGGTAGAAAGAGGTACCATTTAAGGGAATGAGCATTCCATCCTAAAATTCTTCCACTCTACCAGATAAAACTGAGCTTGGCAGATTCTGTAGAAGGTAACTTTCTTCTTTAAGATTCTATGAGTCCCCACACCACACACATGGGGTGGCGCACAGGGACTCCAGCTGGCCGGGGCTGTGGGCAGTGGCCCCAGGGCCAGTGGCAGGACCCTGGCTGTCCTCGGAGAACAACCCCTGGTCCCCCCGTCCCCCGCCCCCGCGGTGTCATTAGCGTGTCTGCCCACCACCCACGGCCTCTGATCTTGACCTCCCTTCTGCCGCAGGCCAGGCGGGCTGACAGCACGTCTCTGAGGATTCCGTGACTACCAGGTGTGACTTCTTAGAAGGAACACGTTTTGGGAATCAAAACACAGCGTGAGCCACTACGACAGAACCGCACCCCTCAGCTGTTCCGCACAGCTGGAGGGAGCGGTCCTCCCTCACCCGAAGCAGCCCCGCGGGTCCTTGCCCACCACCCGGACCTCAGGAGCTCTGGGCCTGTGGTCTAAGTGGGGGCCCTTGAGGGTGACTTGCCAACCCTGTTCTTGCCCCTCGCCCGGGACTGGAGCACCCAGATGGAGGCATGGCTGGGTTCTCCCAAGGCTTCCAGAACTGAGGGCTGCCTGCTAGTGCATTCAGGAGCCATGGCTCAGCAGTGTGCCAGGGACATGTCTGTGAATAAGTTGCTCAGCGTCACTGCAGGACATGAACCAGGCAATGCACTGCAGGGGCTTGGTAACCTGCCTGGCTCCCCAAGTGCCAGCCACTGTTCTTTCTCTAGGCTGGGGTCTCCCCAGCACAGAGCACGGGGCCCCTCTGTAGCAGCCAGGCAGGCAGGAGGGGACACGCCCATGCTGTGGCCTTTCCTGGTAGCCAGAGCTGTGGACTTCTTAAGTAATTTGGTATTTGTTTCTTTGCACTCTTTTTCTTTAACTTAGCTCCATATTGTGTAAGCTTCACACTCCAAAACCTGGACCCACCCTCTTCTGAGGGGTGAACAATGGGGGTGGCAGGGTGGGTGGAGGGGTGGTGGGAGAAGCAGGGAGCCTGGGCCATGGAGGCGTGGAGCCCACTCCTTGGGGGGACAGGGGAGGGGGTAAGGGGCACCCTGGATTTTGGGTGCAGCCTAGGGGATCCCCTGGCTCCAGGGCGCAGGCAGGGGTGCCCCAGGCTCTCAGGTGCAGGGAGTGGAAGGCGCTCCTCTTTGGGGCCCTGCGTCCAGCTCGGGGAAGCTGGCCTCAGCTGTGCCTCGCTGGGACTGACAGAGGCTTGACCCGCACCGAGAGGGGGAGCGGCCAGGAGGCTGCAGGCAGGGGTGGACGGAGGCTCGCTGGGGAGGAAGCCAATGTCTCTGCTATCTAAATGTCATCTTGTCTACCTTGGCCTCCAGCCTGTGGGCCTGTGACAAATCTGGCGCCTCCTGCCTGACCTCACCTAGCCCTCCCCAGGGGCCAGTGTCCAGAAGAGTCGACCTGGCAACCATCTGTTTGGGTTGGTTTTAGGGATGCGGGGCGTGGGGGGAGGGTTGGAGGGTGCAGCGCCTCTTCCCACAGACCTGCTAGCCAGGCACATGATTCAGCCAGGAGCCAAACCTTCGGAGGGCCGTGCCCTTCCCACCGCAGTGCTGGGGAAGGCACTGGCCCTGCCGACAGCCTGGAAGAGCACCTGGCAGGGGGAACCGCGGGCGCCGCCCCCGCGCCCTGGCCCGCGGCTGGTGCTTTGGTGTCCGCCGTTTTCACACGGGTAATCCAAGGCCCAGAGAGGCCACGAACTTGCCTGAGATAACGCCGTGAAGACGTGAGGGAGCAGAGTTTGGCTTTAGCTCTGGGAAGAATTTAGCAGGACTCAAGATGGGGGTTGGGGGACCTGGAGCTGCGAAGGTCGGGGATGAAAGCCCGGAGCAGAGCTGGGGGGAGGGGCAGGATAGTGTTTCCCAGCCCTCGGTTCGGAGAAGGGGGCCCACCTCGAGGGCTCCAGGCCCCTCCGCGGACCACCTCGGCCTGGTGGCAGCAGGCGGGGTGGGGGTAGCGGCGGGCGCCCTGCTCCGGCCGCGGACTGTGGGCCCTGCGGCAGAGCCAGGCCCTGCTGGCCGCTGGAGACGAGGGAAGTCCGCGCCCAGTGGAGCGGACCCTGACCCTGCGTGTTCAGGGCAAGAGCAGAGAGGCCTTTTGAACGCTTCGGGGAATCCAATATGGAGTCACTGTCAGCCATGACAGTTATGTCGAGCGCTAGGCCGAGACTCAGGTAACAGGGTGTAACACCCTTGGGAGGGGCGGAAACACCCTAAACCACAGGTTGGGATGCTCGGGTAAGGACTTCATCTGGACATTTTTATGAGTGGGACTTCCACCCGTTGTGGGTTACAATCACAGAGTTCTGACCACCAACTGCTGGAACTTGGCTGTACCGTGGTCATGCTGGAGGTGCCCGGGGCTCCCACCGGACACATCCAGCTAGAGCGCCACTTGGCTTGAGACATACCCCCCCGCCCCCGCGCCCCCCCCCCCCCCGCCGCAAGCCACCCACCTTCAGAAGACGCCAGCGACCAGGACTTTGCGCCAGGCGCTGGCTGCGCTGGCTTTTATCACTAAGCTCCCGCTCTCTGGGCTTAATCTGCTTGCGACTCTATTGGCTTATTGGGGAGGTCTCCCCTAAGAAACCTGCGGATGTGGCGATTTATAGCATTGTGTAAATACCTGAAGCGATCCTGGAATATAATATTTGCAATAGAGATAAAAATGTAGGAGCTCAAAAATTGGGTATGACACCTGTAAAAGGGTAGGTTCGGGTTTGGCAAGAGCAACTAGATTTCGGAGGGGTAGCAGCCAGTGCGCGCCAGGCTCAGAAAACCGCGGCGGGACTTCCAAGACGGGCTGTGACACAACCGGGAGTCGGAAAGAACAGGTTTGAGTTGTGTCAACAGTTCCTGACTTTAAAGTTCCCTCTCCCACTGCCAGGCAGCCGGGCCTTGGAAAGACACTACGCCCTGCCCCTGTCCCCTACACACAGTGTCATTTCATTACCAACAAGCCGAAAATAAAAAAATATCTTGTCCAGCCAGTTACTCAGAAAACCTGTAGGAGTCACAGCAGGTAAAGTGGCTTTATTAATTTGACAACTTGTAAGTGGGAAAAGGGTTATGTTATTTATTATTTGTTTTTACTCAGGGAGAGTCTTGGGCAGAAATTACCTAGATATATAATTTACCTGGAAAATGTATGGAAAAAATGTATAGAAACCTGCAGATAATGCCAATTGACTTGTACTATGGCATTTTCAAAAATGCAAGTAAGCTGTTGATAAATACTCATGTTTTTCATTTCAATAATATTATTAGTTACTAAATATTAACACCCAAGTAATAACGTATGGAAGATTAGGAATATAGGAGTGTTTGATGTTCTGACCCTTCCTGTTTCTTGCTGTCTGTTGATCTAAACTGTGTCACTAAACTTTCTAGTGACCGCACTTCTTCCTTCAGAGATAAATATCAACTTTTAAACATTTCATTGAAAAATTTTTGGTGCTTATTCTTTGTCAAAGGATCCCTTAAAAATGTCCTTTACGACCTCTCTTTCTCGCATCTTCTAAAATTCTGTTTTTGAGATCCTTTTTTCTAGTGTTTAATCATTCTAAGCAAGTGAATTAAGCAATTTAAGTTCACCAGATGCTATCCATTCCAAGTCACTTGAGGAAAGAACAAACTTGAAGTATTTAAATTTCATCTCTTAATCAATGAGGGAACGCTGTGAGAACTGGTACCTCGCATGGAGTTTTCTTTCCTATTATCAAAAGCTGTGTTATTCCCACAGCTCTTCTGCCACCATGAAGGGGACCTTCTTGAACACTGTCCTTGTCCTGGCGGTCTCCGCGTGGGCTGCCTTTGCAGCTGGTGAGTGACACGGCCTTGCTCTGCCTGCATTTTCTGCAGTATATGCAGGATCATGGGGAAATTAGAGCTAGAAATGGAAGTGCCATCTAGTTTTATTTAACCCTAATTCCTCATGTTACAAATATAGAAACTGAAACCAAAGAAAAAGAAAGAAGGGAAGAAGGAATAGGGCTGTGTAGAAATAACGTTTTTAAATGTCACTTGAATTAAAATAGTATAGGTCTGAGGTATGTCCTGATAAGCTGTATTTGGTAAGCCATATGCCACTACTAAAAATATTCAGCAAAGATAGTGAAAAAATTATTACGGGAATTACAGTGTTACACTAGGTTATATTCACTTAATGCGGCAAAGGAGGAATGGGGAAGCAAACAGATAGGAGACATACAGAAAACAAAAAGTAAAATGCCAGATGTAAATCTAACTATATCATAAAAACATTAAATGTGAGTGAATTTCACAATCTGATCAAAAGATAGAAATTGTCAGACTAAATTTAAAAAAAACCAAGATCCAACTACATACTATCTATAGGAGATAAACTTTGTTTTTTGGCAGAAATGGAAAATCTGATCCTAAAATTCGTATGGAAATGCAAAAGGCTGAGATTGCCAAAACAATCTTGAAAAAGAGCAAACATGTGGCAAGCGCTCGTGCTTCTGGCTGCAGAACTTACTGCAGAGTTATAGGCACCTAGACAGTCTAGTATTAGCATAAGGGGAGAAACAGAGATCAATGGAATAGCACTAAGAATCTAGAAAGAAAAAGACCTCACTTTTAGGGTGGATTGATTTTAACAAGATTCCAAAAAAATTTGATGGTGAATTGTCTTTTCAACAAACGCTGCTGGGCCAACTAGATGTCCACGTGCAAAAGAGTGAACGTGGACCCTTTCCTTGTGTCATAGACAAAAATTAACTCAAAATGAATCCAGAACTGGATGTAACAGGTAAAATTATAGAGCTATAAGAAAATATGAGTTTTCATGGCCTTAAGCTTGGCAAAGCCTTATTCAATATGGTGCCAAAGGCAGAAGGAAACAAAGAAAAATAGGTAAATTGGACTTCATCAAAATTAAAAATTTTAGTGATTCAAGTGATACCAATAAAGATAACAATAAAGTCGTAAGACAACGCAGAAAATGGGCGAAATTATTTGTAAAGCACATATCTGATGTTAACTAGTATCCAATATATATAAAGAGCTCTTACAACTCAATAATAAAAAGACTTAAAATAGTCTATTTAAAAAGAAAAGGCCAAATATCTGAATAGACATTTGTCCAGAGAAAATACACAATGGCCACTAAGCACATGAAAAGATGCTCAACAGCACTCATTGGCCAGTAGGAAAATATGTATCAAGGCCACAATGAGATACCACTTCCTACCCATTAGGATGACTATAAAAAAAATAAGTAATAACACACGTTAGCAAAAATGTTAGGAAATTGGAACCTTCATACATTGCTGTTGGAAATGTGAAATGGTGCAGCCGCTTTGGAAAATATGTCTTCAAAAGGTCACCATAGGACCCAGCAATTCCACTGCTAGGTATGTACCCAAGGGAAGCGAAAACACATGGCCACGCAAAAACACGTTCATGAGTGTTCATAGCGGCTTTGCTCATCATGATAGCCAAACCGTGAGAACAGCTAAAAGGTCCATTACCTGATTAATGAATAAATAAAATGTGATGTATACATATAATGGACTATCATTGAATTACAAAAAGGAACGAAGAGCTGATGCATGATATATCATGGATAAGCCTTTAAAACATTATGTTAAGTGAAAGGAGATTAACACATAAGACTACATATTATGTGATTCCATTTATATAAAGATTCCAGAAAGAAAAGAAAGCAAACTGGTGGTTGCTGGGGAGGAGAAAGGGGGCGGGTGTTGAGGGAGGAATGCGGAGTGACTGCTGACGGGGGCAGGGTTTCTTTTTGGAATGAAAATGTTACAAAATTGATTGTGGTAATGGTTGCACAACTCTGTGAATTTAATAAAAACCATTGAACCTGTACTCTTTAAATAAATGAATTCTATGGTATGGGAATTATATCTTAAGAAAGCTGATATACAGGAGTAGGTGAAGTAGGTTTACAGTTGTATGTGAAATGGCTTATTCTTGTATTCTTTATTATTTATTGTATTCTGTTTGTATTACAACTGTAAACCTACTTTTGCCCACCCCGTCTAGAGCTGATATGTTATTCTTGTATATTACAATATCAGATTATAATATATACTATAATATATGTAACAAACTGTTATATGCACATATATGAATAATTGCAAAGATTTTTTTGGATCCAGAATATGTAAGTCTTAATGAAACCCAACATCTTTTAAAATATCTCAATATAACTATTGTATGGTAATTTGTAACCGATAGGGTGCTTTCTAAAAACAGCTGAGAAGGGTTATAGGAGGTGTTGGTTGCCTGTGAAGGGGAAGGGCTGGAAGGAAGATCTCCATCTCACGTGAGAGCAGGGCTGCAGTGTCCCAGTGCTTCCCTTGTTCGGAGGGCAGCTTGCTTCAGCCCTTCTGCTGGGACGCAAAGCTGCCTGTGGGCCAGCCAGGGCCTCCCTCGCCCTTGCTATTTTCCCCGGGGACAGAAGACAGAGGAGCAACTCTCCTGATGCCGTTTTTTGTCTTCCAGACTTCCCTCTCCCTGCAGGCGAAGGGGCGAGCCTCAAAGAGACGAAGGTGAGCTCTGCTTTCTTGCTTCCCTGGACGGGACTGGGGAGACCAGGTTCCCTGACAGCCCCAGCTCTTTCTTCCGGGTGTTTGGGGCCTGAGGGGACCTGCGTGGGTGTAATATCACCATAAAAACTAAGTCATCAACTATGCATAGCACGTTCTGTCTGTTCCTGAGCCCTCTTCCCGTTCATTATCCCAGTCAGTTCATAAGGCTCCCTTGTGGGATGGAAAGCAAGTATTTTACATCATTAAATGGATGATGAAATCATGGCTCAAAATCAGGCCTGCCCTGTGCTACAGTGGACATTCCACTGGGCTGTCCGAAGACACACATCCTATCTCCCACGCGCCAATGCATTCACTTGGTCCCCTTCCTCCTACATCCTAGCTCTGCGGTGGCAAGCGTGAGCCCCCTGCTGTCTGAAGCGGCACACACAAGTCACTCAGTAACGTGCATAAGGAGACTCTAACCTTGAAAGACATTTTCCCCTCTGTAACCTCACAATCACAATTTGCGGTAGGTAGGAGAGGAATTTTTATCCTAAGGAATCTATAGCTCATACTGGGAGGTCTGCGGATTACATCTTATGTTACAATACATTATATTGTCTTATATTACATTATAATGTTATATATTGTTGGTGGTAAATGCCAGGGGTCAAACTCTTAGGCTTCTGAAGCCTGGGCCCCTAACTCCTGGTCTAGGGCTCTTGTCCCCCCATCCCCCGCCTTCACCCCCCCCCCCCCCCCACCGAGTGACGACAGTCAGAGGACCTGGAGGAAAGCATCTAAAGCAAGAGTCTGTGCCTCTCACCTTCAGGTTAAATGCACCAACAATATAAATCACTGCTGGTTCGTCTCCTACATCAAGCCAAGCGAACCCATCTGTGGCAGTGACCATGTCACCTACAACAGCGAATGCCATCTCTGCTTTGCAGTTCTGTAAGTCTTCATTTTCTTCTTCCTTTTCTCAAGTCAGGAGGCTAAATGGGGCCAACATAGGAAGGACCTCCTGAAAATGCTTCCTACCGGGGAGCTCCCCCCTCCAGAGAGGACTCCACTGTTTGCTCCGCCTCTGGGTCCCGGCTTCCCTAAGCTCAGCAGGGATCCCATTCACACAATGCAGAACAGAGCCCCGGGGGTGAAGGCTTGGTGTCTGCCCGCACAGGGACAGGTTGAGAAAAACAGAGTTTTTTCCTCCTTCCTTTTATTACTATGGTATTATTACACCGGCGGATATTTTTATGTTGAATCACCTGCGTTCTTAGAAAAAATCCGGCTTGATTGTGGTGTACAATCCTGTTTGGCTTCGATTTGCTAGTATTTAGTTGAGAATTTTTGCATCATATTCATAAGGGATATTTGTAGTTTCCTTTTTCTGTGATATTTTGGTCTGTCTTTGCTATTGTGGTAATTATAGCTTCCTGGAAAGATTAGGGAGTGTTTATTCCTCTTCTATTATTTGGAAGTGTTTGAGAAGGATTGGTATTAAATCTCCTTAAAATGTTGGTTAGAATTTACTAATGAAGATGTCTGATCCTGAGCTATTCTTTGTTAGGGTTTTTTCCCCCTGATTCAATCTCTTGATATAGGTCTGTTGATTTTCTGTTTCCTCTTGAATAAGATTAGGTAATTTGTGTGTTTCTAGGAGTTTGTCCATTTCATCTAGGCTATCTAATTTATTGACGTACAATTGTTTACAGTATTCCCTTATAATCATTTTTATTTCAAGGTCATAGCAATGCCTTAACTTTTGTTAAAGGCATATTTTAACTTTAATGTACATTCTCCTAGAAATATTCTGTATTTCTACTTAACTATTCAAGATTATTTTGAATTTTCTATATTTAAGGATTAGTATGTTTTATACATTCAATTTCTTTAACAAGTGACAACCTATATCGTAGATATTTTAAAGTATTTATTAAATAAGAATTTACTATTAGCAGGACGTTTCCTTTCTTCTAAAAACTTCGTTATCAAGTGAAACTTAGTCATAACATATCATAGAGCAAAAATAATCATTTTAAAATATAATTTCTTTCATTTAAAATATTTCTTTCAGATATGAAAGGCTTAAAATAACTAAACTGCATGATGGACCATGTGTAAGTCACTTTTTTTTTCATTTTTAGGAACAAACCAAATATAGCTAAACACTCACTGTTGTAGAGTTTTAAGTATTTTTTAAAAGATTTTATTTATTTATTTTTAGAGAGGGGAAGAGAGGGAGAAAGAGAGGGAGAGAAACATCAATGTGTGGTTGCATTTCGCACACCCCCTGCTGGGGACCTGGCCTGCGAACCAGGCATGTGCCCTACACTGGGAACCCTTTGGTTCACAGATCAGCGCTCAATCCACGGAGCCACACCAGCTAGGGCGAGGGTTTTAAATATTTTGTCATGAAAAATTTCAAGCATACATGATGTTAAAGATAATATAATAAAACCTCATATGCCTATCATATAGAGTCTACAAAGTGCAGTGTTTGCCACGTTTCCTTCCTCTATCTTTGCTGAAGCTTATTAACACATATCTCAGACATCATGTCACTTCGCTCCTGCCTACTTCAGAGTGCGTCTCTAGGAAGAGTGGACATCCCCTTACCAGAAATGCTGTTCTACACCTAATTAACTACTTGTTATCTTCTAATACATACTTCATGTTCAGAATTTCAAACCCATCTCAAAATAACATCTCCTGGGAAAAGAAATGTATTTTGGCCTGATAATTCAACAGTAAAGAACATCCATTTTACCCTTTGTCTTCCTGCCATGTCTAATTTCTGGGATACTGACAAAAGTCCCTCATTGGAAGGTTTTCCTGAGAGTGAATGGTCCAGGCCAAGCTTAACCCGGCTCTAGATCTCGTGCCTTTGAATTTAGGGTCATGGGGCCAAAGCAAGAGCTCAGCTGACACCATAGAGATCATTATAGTTCTGAGGCATGAAAATGGGCCTGAGACAAATCATCTTGGAAGAGAAAATAAAGAAGACAGCAGGTAAAGCACATAAAAATTGTATTAATTTTGTAATAATGCTACAATATCTCCTGATGCAATCTCAGTGACAAGGTCACAAGGCTCCTATGATTTACAGGTCAGTGTATGTATTACTCACTTGGAGCTCTATAACTTGAATGTTCTCTAGTTCCACTAAAGAGAAGGCGTAAGACTTTTTATGATTTGGGGTCATTGTAATGGGGCTTCCCGTGATCTCTACTTCTGTCAGATTCTTTTGACCTGGACTAATTCATAGAAAATCCTGCGGAATCCCTTCCTCTTATACCTGGGGCACAGCCCTTGTCAAATAAACCTTTGACCCCAGGTCCATTTCAGACTTCTAACTTCAAAAAAATGCTTTTAAACTGAAAGATATCCATAAAATGGTGTCCGAAGGCTGTCTTCTGGCAGACCTTCTTTTCCCTTGGGGCAGCCTTTGTTCCGTTCAGGCCAACTGACTGATGAGATCATCGGCATTGTGGAAGACAATCTGCTTTACTTAAAGGCCTCTGATTTTATCTCCTCCAAAAACACTGTTCAGAAATACTCAGGAAGTTTCACCAAATATCTGGGCACCATGGCCCGGCCAAGGTGATACATAAAATTAACCATCACAAGACCTGTACCTGGAGCCACTAGTTAGAAGGCAGCTGTAAATCACCTGCCCCAGGGACCACTCCGGGAGCATGCAATGAACATGTTATTTTATCCAAGTCTTTCCATATTTGTCTGTTTACTAGATAGTACTTCACCCTAAGATAAAAATAAAGATACTATAATCATCAATCCAGGGGTGGGCTGAATCACAAACTATTAACACAGTTAAGGAGAGTCTGGAATTCGCTGCATGAATGATCAACCTACAATTCAGAAACATTTCTTTACAGCAGTAATACCTAATTAGAAAATTTAAAAAAAAAAACCAAACAAACCCAAAAACCTCAGAACAGAAATAAAAACTGATCTGGAAAATAACTTTCCTCCTCAAGACTTCTGAAAACTTTAAGACTCAACCAAAGGATAAGATCCTATGAAGAGACAGTCCACGCTCCTGGGTTGTAACTGAAGCTTTATGATGGCCCTATGCCTCTTCTGCCCCACGGCTGCCCTGAGGGCCAGATGGCTCAGGGGCATCCGCGTCCTTCACCCTCCTCTGCCCACTTCTACTGCGCTTTTCTTCTTCGGTGAGATTAGAGTGTCTCTAGTATGCCTTAATTCACAGAAAAATTGTTAGCATTCCTCCTGCTGGGCTCTATGTGGTAGTTTTTCTCTTCATTTCCTCGTTTGATTTCTCTAAGCAGATACTTCTTTTACAGGAGAACTCCTGAACGTGCCATGGAGAATTACAGAGCCTGCTGAATCCCCAGATGATCATGTAAAATGTAGTGGTTGCTTCTTAAAGTGTATGCCCTTTAGAGGAGAATACCCTGGAGGAAACTAACAGTAGGATCACACTCATTGATTAGCTTCTTCAGTAAATGATTCTCAGCAGAAAATCTGGCTGGCAAACATTTTTCTCAGTAAGACTTGTATCTTTTTAAAAGATCCTCTCTTCTGTGTTCTCATCCCAAAATCACACAACTTGTGCCATGGGCTCCCTCTGTTCTTATACAGATTATGAACAAATGACCACAGATGTCGACACTAGGGAACAGGTGCTTCAAGAGCAGCAATATTTACAAGAGGAGGGCTCTGGTCATTGTTAACCTGAGTACATGTCAGGCAAGTGACGTCAGGATCTGGTTTGAAAAACTAACCATGTAGTAAGAGATTCAGAACTTTATTAGAAGAAAACTTACTGAGCACAATACTTTGAGTAGTTCCTGGCCACATTAAGGTTTTTTGTTTTTGTTTTTTAATTTATTTTTAGAGACGGGAAGAAAGAATCAGTATGTGGTTGCATCTCTAGCGCCCCCTGCTGGGGACCTGGCCCGCAACCCTAGCATGTGTCCTGTACTGGGAATTGAACTGGCAACCCTGTGGTTCATAGGCCAGTGCGCAATCTGCTGAGACACACCAGCCAGGGCCACATTAAGGTTTTTAAATGCTTTACAAGGACTAACTTACTTTTTCACAACAAATTTAAGTACAGCCTCATTTTACAAAGAAATGAAAGCTTAGAGTTTCATACAATCCACAGTGAGGATTCTATTACAATGAATTAGAGATTCTTATATAAAACATTTGATTATGGTCCTAGGAAACCATATATATACATGCACACAGTAAACTGTGAATGAAGAAATATACATGCATATATGTGAAACCTCAGGAAGCCAGGCAAGGATAACTTGGCCCCTGCTTCCTTCCCTTATTTGGGAAGCAGTTGTCCACAGGTTCTGCTGGGTGTTGAGTTTTACATAAGATGGCTCTGTCTTTTGGCAGGGGTGGAGGATTAAGTTTTATTCAAAGGAATGTTAAGATCTGATGATATGGCACAGAATGTAAAAAAGAAAGACCAGGTTAGAAATGTGGGAACCACAACATCACATGTAAGTTGAGGCATTTCATACACTTTTCAAGTTGGATGTGTTGAATGTTGGTCACTTTGTTTATAAGCAAGTGTTTGGTTTATTTTAAGATTTTATTTATTTTTAGAGAGAGGGGAAGGAAGGGAGAAAGGGAATCATCAATGTGTGGTTGCTTCTCACATGCCCTTGGGTCTCCCCAAGAATCACATCTGCCCTTACTTTCATTAAGTAGGTGTGTTGTTGAGAACGGTCAAAGCAACCATAAAAGTTTCCTAAAGACACCTCTGGCAACAAGCTGCCGGAACCACAAACCCTCTCATCAACATTCCAGGAGTGCGACACCGGGATACGCAGGCACTAGAATCAGTTGGGAAAATATTTCAATTGATGACAATTACCGTTTGTTATCTTTCCTCTCAAATTCTGTAATTCCCTCCAAGAAAAAACTGTGCCCTCTCCAAACACGAAACTACACTCCAGGAATAACCCAGTTCTCGCCTCCTCACCCGGGACTACTTCAGTAGACCCTGGGGTAACCCACTCTACAAGCCGGTGCCCGAATTCCTTAGCGACATGTTCCCGATCCTTACGGCTAGTTTCCCTCCCGCCCTCTGTACGCCTGGGCTCCAACCAAGAATCCTGCTTCACCAAGCCCGGGTTCGCTGTGCTCCTCCGTGCCTCTGTGGTCGCTCTGCCTGCTGCCTGCCTCTGCCCTCGTGATTGAGCGCGCAAGTCCTTCGCCCTCGGCGTAGCTCCGACAAACACTGGCAACCAGCCTTGCGTGAGACAAGAACACAAGAGTAAGGCAAGGAGCATGCCGGTGGCCCCGCTGGCGGGCACTGCCCCTGCCAGGCTGCCACCTCGGACGCCCATCCTGTCCTGGGTACCCCGGCTCGCCCTCTCTACCACACGAGGGAGTCCCAGCGAGGCTCAGAGAGGCAGCTCCCGCCCGAGACGGCGTCCTTCTCTCGTCTGGCGCAGGACGAGCGCTGGAGAGAGATGAGGGCCACCGGCAGCCAACCCTCCTGCTGCAAGCTGTCCCCGTCTTGGGTCCTGGGCAACCGGACAGCACAGGCACCTGCCAGGGCTCACACAGCCTCGCTACGCTTCCGACTCGGCCCGAGGTCCACGGCAAGGACCCCAGGGGGGCTGCCCGCCGAACGCCTGAAGGACCCCGCTCGGGCCGCTCGGGCTAGCTAACACAGCGCCTGGCGGCCGAGGGACGCTGCCGGAGGACTAGGTGCATTCGGACCCGCACTCCAGCTGAGCTGGGGCTCCGAAGAACCCAGAGTCTGGACTTTGTCCCAGGTACCAGCGGCAGGGATTGCGCGGCTGCGGGACTGGAGAAATGGAGGGGGTCTGGGGGAGGGTACGAGATTGTGAGCCTGGGGGGCTGGGGGCGGGGCCTCGGGTACTGGGGGACGGAGGCAGAGTTGAGGGCCTGCAGGTCCACGTCGGGCTTGCGAGGACTAGAGGCTTGGATGCTGCCTTCCGGAAGCAGAGGAATAGGTGCCTCAGGTGTCGGGGCAAATGCCCAGGCAACTTACAAAATTTGTAATTCTCTGATGGAGCGACAACTTTAAGTTGAGCAAGTTTCTCGACTTGTCATCATTTGTTGTAAACTAAGAACCAAGACAGCCATAGGTGGCATTAAGAAAGGACCCACATCCTCCCCTGGAGGCCTCTCGCAGCCTGGCCTTCGTATGGCTGGATCACGTTCATTGATTAATTCGTTTGACAAATACTGTTGAGAACGAGCTACGTGCTAGGCACTCTGCATCGGTACTGAGGATACGATGGTGAGCAAAACAGACCCCTGCTTTCATGGAACTGACCTTCTTAGTGGGGAAGGCGTAACTGACGAAAACGTGCAAGGAGCTCTGAGAAAGAATTACAGGAGAAGGAAGCTAAGATCTGGTACGTGAGTAGGAGGAAACCAGAGGAAGCACATTCTGGCTGCGAAAACTCATATAAACGCTGTCAGGCCAGAAAGTCTTGGAGCTGTAGGGCCCATGAGGCTGGAACAAAAAAGTTCAGGAACGTGGAGTTCTAGATGAGGCTAGAGAGGGACGCAGGGATCAGGTCACGCAAAGTCCAGTAGACCACGATAGGGATTTGGGGTTTTATTACAAAAGCATGATAGACTTTAAAGGGTTAAGTAAGGAAGGAAATGATAGGTAAATTTGCATCTTTAGTTCTCTGGCTGCTTTGTGGAGAACAAATTATAGAGGGTAGCAAGACAGAAACCGGAAAACCATTCAGGAGGCTGTTGCACAGTCGAGGGAGGGAGGATGCTACCTTGGACTTGGTGATGGTAGTTGAGAGGGAGGGAATTGTATGGATTTGAGATGTTATATTGGTTAAGTAAAATTATCACAATTTAGTGATAGCGTGGATGTGGGAGATGAGGGAGAGGAGGTGCCAAGCATGTCTCTAGATGTATGGTGAAGACTCTGCGTGCTTTGGGTCACTAACCACCTGGGAAATTAGGGAGAATGGGTTGGCCAATCTTGTACTGGCTAGACTTGGCTTAGCTTTGTGGTTCGAGTGGAGCATCAAGCTGAAGGTATAGAAAGGACATGAGAAGAAGAGACCTTGGCATAGCTTCCTCATTTGAGCCAGACCTTAACACCACCTTTAACATGATTGTCGGGCTACTTTGGGACTAAGAGAAATGAAAGTGTTGGCCAGACTGGTCCTGCATGTGCTCATGGAAGCCTTCTCTATTGGCTGGCAAATTTAGGGGTTCCACCGGGTATCTTCTGAGACCTAGTCCTTAGTCCTGCAGAGATGACCAGCTTCTCACATATCAATAGAAGTTCATGGTTGGAAGAGAATTCAAGTGCTCTTAGGCCAGGGTATAAAATACTTTTATTTTCTTTATATCATTTGCACAATTATTTATTGAGCTCTTACAGCATGTTAAACACTGGAAATGCAGATATGAATAGAAAAAGCTATGTAGGTTCATTAGGCAATAAAATTGTTCAAGCACCCTTGTGCCAAATACTGTTTCGGCTGCTTCAGATACAACATGGTTACAACTAGTCCCTGAACTTGGAGTGGCACATCTGTAAGCTTTGCCATTGAGAACAGCTGAGTGTATTACAGGGTTTGAGTTGGACAGGAAAGATCTTGACCTACCTATTAGAGTAGATCAGAGACGCCATGTACCCAGCAGACTCTGTGGTCTCCTGCCAACATCCTGGTTCTGGCCCACCCCGTCTTCCAAGTCTGCAGTCAGTGGGAGAGCGTTACAAGATAGAGGGCTTTTGCAGTGGGCACACTTGTTCTACCCTTGTGGCCTGGCTCTTGAGAAGTGTAGTTGTAAATACTCTGTACAACACAGAACAGTCAGGAAGGGAAGGGAATATTGGGAGAGACAGGTAGTGTTTAAACTTGAGTCTCTCTTGAATGGGTCACTCCTCTGTAGGCTCACAGTGGCAAAAACCAGATAATGTAACCCACAGGACAGCCCCCGTGCGCCCCTCCCACTCCCTTCCCTCCATCCCTGAGCACACAAGGGCCATTAAATACAACAAAATATACCTGTATACAATAACAATGTATACAGTCTTCCTGTGTAACCGTCATGTGCTTTCTGTAAATGAGAGCGCTGGTTGGCTTGCAGGGCTGCACAGCTCCAGAGGAGGAAGGGCGGGGGGTGCAGCTCCGATGGGTCCCTAATCCAGCTCTGATGGCAGGAGCGGGAGAGCAGGATGACCTCCATCTTGCGAAGCCCTCAGGCTCTCCAGCTCACCCTGGCGCTGATCAAGCCCGATGCAGTTGCTCACCCACTGATTTTGGAGGTAAGAATGAATCCCAAGCCTCTCCTGTGTGCCCTGGACATCACTTCTGTTTGAGGTGCCATAGGGCCACTTGTAAAGACTGACAACACAGTCCTGTACTAGATACCATGGAGGCAGAGCTAGGAGCCATGGACTCAGACCCTAAGAAGACTGAAAATCTGTCGGAGATTTGGGTAGATATAAAATATAAGAAAGAATCCCGTATAATAATAAGAGGAACCAAACCTCAAGACAATGTATGTGTGTTAGTTTTCTATTGCTGTGTAAAAATTACCACAAACTTAGTAGCTTTAAGCAACACTCCTTTGTTATTTCACAATTCTAGAAGCTGAGGCTCAGGAGCCTTGGCCAGGTTCTTTCCTTACGGTTTCACAAGGCCGAAGTCAAGGTATCAGCTGACTGGGCCCTCACCTGGAGGGTCTGGGAAAGAATCCACTCCCAAACTTACTCGGGTTGTTGGCAGAATTAAGTTCCTGTGGTTATAGGACTGAGGTCCCTGTGTCCTTGCCTGTAGGCAGGGGTTGCTCTCAGCTTCTGAAGGCTCCTCCCATCCGTCATCCGTTGGCCCTCTGCGTCTTCAGGACAGCAGCGGTGCATCGAGTGCTTCAGATCTCTGTGACTTTGCCTTTAGCTCCCAACCAGATACATCTCTGCTGGTAAAGAGGCCATGTGACTAATTAGGCCCGTCCAGATAATCTGCCTTTTGATCAAAGCAAAGTCCACCTATATTAACCTTACACCTGCAAAATCTCTCTTGTCATGTCACGTAGTAATCATTCTGCATGATACTTACCGTCCTGGAGATTTAGGGAAGGCAACTTGGTGGGGCTAGGTGAGGGACACTTTAGCATTGTGCTTACAACAGTTTGGTAAGTAGTAGCTGAGCAGCATTGCTAAGTAAGCCCACTGTACTGCAAAGGGAGACCAGGGCCATGAGGAACGGTGGCTTGCAAGTGTTGAGACTAGGCCAGGCTTCAAAGGGAAGGATGGACTTCGGTTGGTGCCCAGGAGGACAAGCATCCCACAGAAGGGAGGTGCTGAGGCGGGAGTGGTGTGTCTGAGGGCCACCGGTGGGCTGGGTGGTGGGACTAGAGAGCTGGAAATGGTGGGGGGCAGGGAAGTGCAGCCTTGAGCACCAGAATGAAGTGGTCGCTCTTCATCCCATGAATAATAGGAACCACGTGAATGCTTCTGACCAGAGTGTGACCTAAATTACAATGTTTTTGACTTGTCAGGTGTGATGGTACAGAGAGAGTGGGGGAAATTCAGGCCAGGGCCACTATCAAGAGACGTTCCTGATGGCTCGAGTGGTGGGTCCTGTGGGCTTGGGCTCGAGGGGCTGCAGGAAGGGAGGCGCAGGCACAGCACTTCCTGCCCGCTCCGCCCAAGGCCACGTGCTGGTGGTGTGACTGAAGGGCTTTGCCCCACCGTCTTCTCGCTGGCCCACCCAGGGACAGGCTCTCAAGCCCTGGGCTCCCACGGGTCCTTTGGTCAGCCTTTTGTTCACTCAGATGGCCCTTTTGACTGATTTTTATCTTTGCGGTGATATTTATCCTAGGCTGTTCATCAACAGATTCTGAGCAACAAGTTCCTTATTGTACGAATGAGAGAACTTGTGTGGCGAAAAGAAGATTGCCAGCGGTTCTACCAAGAGCATGAAGGTACGCTCGGCAGCCTTCTGAGTGGGAGGCGTCTCTGCCCCAGAAGGCGTGCAGGACAGACTTACCTGGCCACATGACGCAGGCTCTCTACCACCAGCATTGAGATTGTCACCAGTTTCAAGTCTCAGTATATACACAGACTTGTCATGATTCTCAGGGTTTGGTTTTGTTTTTTCTATTTTCTAGGAAGGTTCTACCTCACAGTCCAGTCCAACCAGAAACTTAGTTTTATATCCTGGTAATATCAGTAGTTAACATTTAGTGAACGTTTACTCTGTCAGACATGGTCGTGATGCTCATGATTTCATTTAACTCTCCCAGCAGCCCTGCTAGGTAGGCATTGTTATGTCCCCAGGATACAGATTAGGAAACTGAGTTAGAGAAGTTCATGAGTCACCCAAAATCGCACAGGTGGTACGTGGCAGAGCCTGGATTCGGACCCAGGTACGTCAGACTCCAAGGGCCTTGTTCTTGGCTCTAAAACAGTTTTTATTATCCCAAGTTAGGAGCCAGAAGCGCAGTCGGTTCTCTTGGGCACCAGTGTCTTGACAAAGGTCCTCTCTCTTTGCAGGGCGTTTTTTCTATCAGCGGCTGGTGGAGTTCATGGCCAGGTACTTCTGAGTTTGGTTCCAGCATCTTTATCTACTGAGACGTATCTCCCCTGCCCCCTAAGTAGATTCATTAATTCCCTTCGCCACTCTTGAAAGTCGAAATGAGTGTCCAGCGTCCAAAGACACAAGGGCCCGGGGCCCTGAGTGAGCCAACGGTTGCCTGGCGGCCACCAGTCCCATGGTGGTCGCTGATCCAGGGGCTGCAGCAGAACACTGTCAAATGCCGCCTAGCAACTCTGCTGAGCTTTGCGACTTTCTTGGATTTCAGCAGTGACCCCTCCATCACCTATGTGGGCAGCACTGGTACCCAGCTAGAAAAGCCCGGAAGCTTTCACGATGCGCAGTGTGCCTTCATCTGTGCCCGCACATAGCGTGCCGTCCTAGACCCAGGGGCCTGAGTCCTGACGGGTGTCTGCTCCTGTCATTCACAGCGGGCCAATCCGAGCCTACATCCTCGCCCACAAGGATGCCATCCAGCTGTGGAGGACACTGATGGGCCCCACCAGAGTGTTTCGAGCGCGCCACGTGGCCCCAGATTCAATTCGTGGGAGTTTCGGCCTCACCGACACCCGCAACACCACCCATGGCTCTGGTGAGTTTGCCTCCCAGACCCATAGCCACAAATAGGGGGGCTTAGTGTGGGGCTGGTGGGTGGGCCATATGGTGGGGTTGAGAGTTGGATCCTCCCTGTGAGCTTTTTTTCCCAGCTGGCCCTTTGTGGCCATCTTGGCAGATGTGGCCCCGGGACTGTGGGACGGGCGGGAAGAGGCGAAGCTCTGGTTTGTGAGCCTGATATTGACTGCCTTTCTGTGCTCCCCAGTTGAATCCCCTCTTTTTCTTGCCTTCTCTTACAGACTCTGTGGCTTCAGCCAGCAGAGAGATCGCAGCCTTCTTCCCTGACTTCAGCGAGCAGCGCTGGTATGAGGAGGAGGAGCCACAGTTGCGCTGTGGCCCCGTGCGCTACAGTCCGGAGGGCGGCGTCCACCGTGCAGCCGGCACAGGAGCCTGAGGCAGGCCTGTCAGTATGTGAAGACTGGTGGCGTGGCCAAGACTTTTGTCTTAGCCCTCCTGTCCAGAGCATTCTTCTGAGACCAGGGAGGCCTGGGGCTCATGGCGTCTTCCCCGCTAGGGCTCGCCACCTGCGTGACGGCCCAGCCCCTCACTGCCACCGCCTCTAGAATCTAACCCTGTCTGCCTCGCCTCTGGAGTGTTCGTGGGCAGCTCGGAGGAAGAATGCTTCCTCTTTTTTCTGAAAACTGCTCATCCTTTTTCAAGCAAGAGCCCTGCAGTAACTCTCTCTAAGCAGCATGGGGCCTGGCTTCCTCAGTGCAAGTCAGTAGGCAAGGCTGGGAGCTCTGCGCTGGGTGCCTTCTCTCCATCCTTAACTGGAGTCATTAGTAATTAAACCTGCGCTGAAGCCAAGTTTCTCCCTTGTTCCGTGGAGAAAGACTGTGTGGAAATATCCCGTGCACGCTGCATGCAGCTTAGGCTGTGCATGAGGGCGCCCAGTGACAGCTGAGTGCAGATCCAACACTGCGCCTCTGGCACAGGCTGCATCCAGGAGGAAGGGGAGGCTTTGATTTTGAACAAAGGTGTGCCTGCCCAGTAGAGGAATATTTTTTGTGGGTTTTTTTTTATTACTGATCTTTAGGGAGAGAGGGAAACATCAATTTGTTTTCCACTTATGTATTCATTGGTTCTCTTGTGTGCGCCCTGACTGGGGAGCAAACCCCCAGCCTTGGTGTATTGGGACGATGCTCTAACCAACTGAGCTACACGGTCAGGGTGAGGCTTGTTTTTATGATTCACTTTTTTTTATGATTTGCACAAAGCCACTAAAGGTAGCCATGTTTTTGTTGCAGCTGAAGATGATACTTTTCAGTTACTTCATGACGAATCACCTCAAAATTTAGTAGCTTAAAACAGTAATGCTTTCTTGTTCTATGTTTGTCTATTGGTGGGGTGATTCTGCTGGTCTCACTTGGACTCACTCACGTGGCTGCATTCAGCAGCTGGGTCTAATGTGACCTTTCATCTTGAACTTCTTCATAGCATGGTTGTTTCAGGGCTCCAAGAAGGCAGGTCCCCATTCACAAGCTTAGGAAGCCTCTGTTTATGTCATGTTGCTAATATCCCATTGACCCAAGCAAGTCACATGGCCAAACGCAGAGTCCATGTGGGAAGGGCCTGCATGAGGGCATGGACACTGGGAGGTATGAATTATTGGGGGCCATTGCCATGGCAATCTACAAATTGGGGATAGTGAAGAGCCTTGACTTTACATAGAATTTATTAAAATAAATATTTGTACAAGCCAACAAAGGAGATGAAGCAATAGCCAGAGTAAGAAGGTCCAAGTCCAAATTCCAGATTCAGGTACAGTTACAAGGACCTGGTCCAGGTCCAATGTCCAAGTCTAATGTCAGGTACAAAGTTGCAGGTTAAATCCGTGTCTCAGTTTCAGGCTTAATGTCTGGGAATAGGTCAGAGTTCAGGACTAAGTTCATGTCCACATCCAGGTCTGAAGTCTGGGCATTAGGTCCAGATCCAAGATCAAGGTATGAAGTCCAAGTCCTCTCAGAAGTTCAGGTTCAAAGGAAAGAGGGAGGGGGATAATAAGGGAAAGAAGGGGAAGGGTCAAGTCATGGAACATGTATAAAGGACCTGTGGACAAAGATAGCAGAGGGGAAGATTGAAAGTGGAAGGTGGGGGTAAGGGAGGGCAGGGGAGAAGAATGGGAAAATGGGGACAACTGCAATTGAATAACAATAAAAAAATTAAAAAGTAAAAATAAAGTTCAGGTTCAAGACCCATATTCAAGTTTAAGATCCAAATTCATGTGTATAAGCAAAAGCCATGTCTAATGTCAGGTCTAAAGCCCAGGACCATGCAGGTATATCGTTGAGATCTGATGTCTAGTTTCAAGATTCAAGGCCAAGGACAGGTTGAGATTCAAAGTATGATTTAAGGGCTATGTCAGGATCAGAGACCAAGGTTTAAAATACAAATTCAAGGTTCAGGAATAAGACCCAAAATCCAACTGCAGGTTCAGGTCCACAGTCCATGTCTGTTTTCAAAGTATTGGTCCAATGCCCATGACCAAGATCAGGGCCAGGCCCACATCCAAAGTTGAGGTACAAGGTATGTGTCTGATTTTAGAGGAGGAGGTTCAAGCTAAAGACCTAAGTTCTCAGGTACATTTCCAAATATCTGGTCCAGGTCCAAAGACCAGCCCTAATGTCTGAGTAGACCTGATTTCAATGCCAAATTTAGGTCCAAGGTGAAACTGTGGGTACTTGGTCCAAGGACCAAGTCCAGGTATAAAACCCAGGTCCAGTCTCCTAATCAAAGTTTCAGGTACTCTGCTGAATGCCAAAATCTAGGTCTAAGGGCTGTTTCAGTGTTCCGGACCAATCCAGGCGAACATCCAGGTCCAGGTCCAAATTTCAAGTTCCAAGTCAATCCAAGTCAGTGTCCAAAGATACCACTTCACACCTGTCATAAGTTCAATTGTGGCCCTCAAAGGTTTATATGACAAAGTCCTGAGACTGGAAATAAGACCATTGCATATGTAATTAGTTACGGTGAAGTCACAGAGGAGTAGGATGGACCTCTAATCCAATGTGACCAATGTCCTTATGGAAAGGGGAATTGGGCACAATGCATACAGGGAGAACACCATGGGAACGTGGAGAGGAAGGTCAGTGCAATTCATCTACAAACTAAGGAATGCTGGAGATCGCCAGGAAAACACCAGAAGCCAGGAGAGGTATGGAACATAATTCACAGCCCTCAGGAGTCAACCCTGCCAACACCTTGATCTTGGACTTTTAGCCTCCAGAACTGTGGGATACCAACCTTCTGTTGGTTAAGTCACCAGTTTTTGGTATTTGTTACAGGAGCCATAGCAAACTAATATCACACCCAAGATCCAGATCGAGGTCTGAGGTCCAGGTCCATGACCAAGGTCTAGATAGAAGCTCAGGTCCAAGATCCTGGACAAATACAGGTCAAAGATTGAATTCTAATACTGGAGTCCACATCTAAGTCTATGACAAACTCCAAGGTCTAAGTATTATAAAAGGTTCACATCTATTTCCAATTTCTAGCTTAAGATACTAATAATTTCCAAGGAACTGGACAAATCAAGGTCCAAGGTGCATGTCCAAAGTAGTTGTGCAGGCCTGAGGTCCTGATTCAATATCTAGGGAACAGGATCAGGTCTAGGTGCACAGGTGAGCTTAAAGGTCTAGATCCAAGGTACAGTTCCTAAGGTGGGTCATGGTCTGTGTCCAAAGTTCAGGTCCAATGTCAGGTCTAAAGTCCAGGTTAAATCCATATCTAGGTTATAGGTTCAAGGTCCATGTCCACAGCCTCTTTTGCAGAAAGAGAAGCAGTCTTCATGTCAAGCTGCAAGGGACTTCAAATAGCCAAAACAATATTGAAAAAAAAGTTGGGAGAACCCACACTTCCTGATCTTGAAGCCTACTGCTAAGTTATAGTAATTAGAACAATGGATACTAGCCTAAGGATAGACGTATAGACCAACGGAATAAACTTGAGAATCGAGAAATAAATCGAAATGTCTATGGTGAACTGATTTTTAACAAGAGCGCCAAGACCAATGGGGGCAAGAATAGTCTCTTCAACAAATGGTGATGGGACAACTGGATAATCAAATGGAAAAGAGTGAAGTCAGCCCCCTCTCTCACATCATATACACAAAAGGAACTCAAAATAGATCAACAGCCTGAATATAGGAACTAAAACTGTAAAAACTATTAGAAGGGAAAGTAGGGGTTCATGATCTCAGATTTGGGAATGGCTTCTTAAGATTGACACCCAATCCACGAGAAACAAAAAGAATAAATTGGACTTCATCAAAACTAAAACAAAAGTTAAAACTCTTGTACATCAAAGAATAGTATCAGGAATATGAAAAACCTACAGAATGGTAGGAAATATTGGCCAATTATATATCTGATAAGAGATTAAAATTCAGAATATATTTTTTAAAACTTAAAAGTCACTTGTAAAAAGACAAACAGCCTAATTTTAGAATGGGCAAAGAACTTGAACAGACATTTCTCTAAACAAGATATGCAATGGCTAAATAGCACATGAAAAGGTATTCAGCATCATTGCTCATTAAAAAAGTGCAAATCAAAACCGGAGATACCATTCCACATCCACTATGATGGCTTTAATAAAGAAGAAAATGAAAAATAACAAGCGTTGGCAAGTATGCAGTAAGTGCATTGCTGGTGGAAATGTAAAATAGTACAAAATAGTTTGGCAGTTCCTCCAAAAGTTAAACATAGCATTAACAATGACGCGACAATTCCACTGCTAGGTATGTACCCAAGAAAAAAAGAAAACATATGTCCACTTAGAAACTTGTACATGAATGTTACAGTGACATTATTCATAAGAGCCAAAAGGTGGAAACAACCCAAATGCTCACCAATGGATGAATGGATAACCTAATTGTGCTGTGTATATATACAAGGAAAAATTATTCATCCAAATGTCCTAACAGATGAATGGATTAATTATGCTTTATTCAATGGAATATTGTTCAACAATAAAAAAGAATGAAATTTTCATATACAAAAAACATGGGTGATTCTCAAAATAGTTGTGTTGAGTGAAAGAAGCCAAAGATATTTTAAAATAGTACATATTGTACGATTCTTCTTATATAATTCTAGAAAATGAAAGGTAATCGGTAGTGACAGAGCAGCAGCTGCCTTGGCGGTGAGGGGCGGAGAGTAGAGTACACTTGGAGCTTGATGGCTATGTTCATATCTTGATGATGATTATTTCATGGATGTCTACATAACATCAAGCTGCATCTTTTAAGGTGTTCAGTCGACTATGTCAATTACACCTCAATAAAAAAGAAAAGAACATTTCTCCAAGTGTTTTTATTTTTTTTAAAAAGTTGGGTTCTCAAGTAGAAGAAAGTACTTTCATCAAAGTTAAAGATAGCTCATTTTCTCCAGCAATGGGTTTTTGGCTTTCAAATGTAAACAATTTTAGGCAAATTCACTGTCTAAGATTTATTGGGCTCACATAAGTAGTAAGTGAAAGGACGAAGCTCCGTCTCACAGACTCCGAGCCAGTGGCAGTTCGGGTGCTCCGGGGCCCTTAGATCATGGTGTGAAGGCTCAGAACAGCTGCGGAAATGCAGAGAGGGTTCCATGCCCCATCTTCCCTCAAACATTCGAGCCCCCATTGTTCAAGCACATGAGGAGCCGCGTGGCTGAGCTTTGTCAGTTCTCAAGTATGATAGACAAAAGGGGTTAAATACCCTGCTTTTATGTTGGTATGATATGTGGTGCAATCCATGACCTTACCACAAAGGACACAATAGTAGTCTTAAAATTGGTAAAATATTTCTTTATTGTTCACATATAAATAAACTTTTCATCTATGCAAAACCGGCCTCAAATCAGTACTCAGTAGTCATCATTCCATTGATATCCCTCCATCTCTCCTGTCTCGTCCTTAAAACTCTGTCCCTCTGAATGTTGGTAGCTCCATGTCCCCATCAGTCCCTACCTATGTGGCCATTGTAGAGAAAATGTCCTTAGTGACTGAGTAAAATGAAGCAACTAAAGATTTAAGTGAGGGGAATGTATGTGATGAGAAGACAGAAGGGAGAGGGAGAGGACTGGGAAGTAGTTATGAAGCATCTCACAAAAAGCTGATGGTGACTACAGACGCTAGAAAACAGTAGGGAGAGTCTAGGGGAAAGGTAAGAATAAGAAAAATGGAATCAAATACTGCTGGGGCTGCAAGAAGGAGAAAGACTGAGGGGAAAAGGAAATTTAAAAAGTATAAGATTATTGGAGTTGTCAGCATACTGTCCACCAAGTGGCGGGAACAGAAGCAGACTGCAGAGGGTTGAGGAGCGTGTGGGATGGAAGGAAGCAGTAGGTAAATGGGGATTTCCAGGTTTGTTAAAGAAGAGAGACAGTAGGTGCAGAAAAAATAGAAGAGATAGTTTTTAGAATAGTAATAATTTGAACATGCTTATATGCTAAGGGAGTGGACTCAGTAGAGAGGGATTGGTTTAAAACAAATATAATTTGTAATCACTAATATATAATTCCTGAGATGTAGGAGGGACTGGGATCTCACAATACAGGAGCAAAGGCACTGGGAGAGAAAAACAGGGAAGAGAAAGCTGGTCAACACCGTGGACAACTGGCCCAGTTTAGCTGGAGGTCCTCTACTTCCCAACAGAAGCCAGAAGGCTGGGTATTTCCCTACTGGTTTCTATCATCCATTGTCAAGCATTTGCCAAGGAGATAGAATTCCTTTGGGGTCCAAATTTGCATATTGCAAGGTTTCCTACATGGCATCAGCAGAGAAACTCCTGGGAGAAGCCAAGAGGAATGGGAAAAGGAACTGTCTGATCCCACTTGGGTGTAGCAACAGTCTGGGTAGGAATGTGGCCAAGCATCCCTGACCAGTGAGGCTCAGCCTGCACAGGTTCGATTCCTGATCAGGGCGCAAGCCTGGTTTCTGGGTCTGGTTGAGGTCTGGGTAGGGGGAGAGGCAACCAATCAATGTTTCTCTCCCTCTCTCTCTCCCTCCCTTCCACTCTCTCTAACTATAACTAAATAAAGGAGGGTGTTTTTTTTTTTTAATTTTATTTAAAGATTGTGGACAAGAGCTTCTGGGAGGCGGCATTAACGCTGTCCGAGGCTGCCCTCCTGGGCCGTGCCTGGGGGAGCAAACATTCCCCTTGGAGCGCTCAGGTCACAGAGCCAGGCCTTCGGGCTCAGCCACAGTCTCCACTTGACTCCACGGAAGCGCGTTCCTGGGGGAAAACTCACTCTACTGCAACTAGACCAGAGGCCTTAACTGAGTCTCATCTCCATCCTTGAGCAATAGACGGCAGTTCCTTCCCCAGAACCACCACGTGCAAGTCCGAGAAGCTCACCCACTGGGGAAAGGCAGACCTTTATCTCCAGCGCCTGGTCCCTCACCACCCAGGTGAAGAGCTGATCGCAGCGGGCGCCCTTGATGGCTACCCCGCGGTGTGGAGGGATTAGCAGAGGGGACATTTTCCAGGGGACTTTGGAGTTTGATGGGTATTGGATCTTGGTGACCTCAGAACCCGGCCAACCATGAGCGTGAAGTGCTTCTCTGTGGGTGTTTAACAGAACGCCCGGCCCCTCCCTCCACGGTCACCACCTGCTGAGCAGGGACAGCTCCAGGAGCATCCCTAGCCAGGTGCACACAGATTACATCCCCTTGAGTTTCTACTTTGGACTCAAAGAAGAAAGCGGGGGGAGGGGACTGGGCAGAGCAGGCAGAGGGGCATTGGGGATGGGGTACCCGAGGGAGGGGCGACTCTGAGAGGGGGGACCCTGTCCTGGGCCCCATGTCCTTGCTGATTCCCTTCATGCAGTCCTGCAGGGAACAGCGGCTCCGACCCAGGCCTGAGCTTTGCTGCACATGCGCGCACTGTGCGCACGCAGACACACGACAGCCTGGACTCCAAGGCTGTGAGAAAAGGAGAGACACGTGAAACTGAAGCCTGGCGACATTGCTTTCACAAGACTTTATTTTTCATAGAGCAGAAGCTGGAGCTAGCGCAAATCCGACCGTTAAAACTCTCCCTGGGCTCAAGTTAAAAAATAGTATCTTCGATCATTCAGATCCATCTCGGCCTCCACCAGGGTGGGCGTCTCACCAACCAGCGGCGCCTGACATTCTGCACCTGTGCACCAGGAAGAAAGAGGCTGCTAGAGGGGGCTGGACCCAGGGTCAAGACCATTCCCAACTTGACCTCCCCTTCCAGGGCCACCTGAGGAGCCTCACGGTGATATTCCACCCTCTAGCTGGGACCCTCAGAACATGTGGTTGAGTCCCGACATCCATAATCAGATGAGGAAGCGGAGAACCCAGATGGCTAGTTGCTTCTCAAGGTCACACAGCCCGTCCCAGCAACCGCAGGCCACAGCATGTCCTGCAACCCCATCACTTGGAGCCCCTGGCTCTCCAAAGTCCGCAGGGGTCAGGCTCTACGGGACGGCTGCCGAAATACAAAGTGCTGGGCCCCACCCCAGACTGGGAGGCAGCGGGTCTCAAGGGGCCTGACAACCGGCGTTGCCACCACCTTCCCGGGAGAGGACGGCCCTTGGACAACCGCTGCTCCGGGGCCTTGCAGAGCCAGTCCTGGGGACCTGGGGCTCGGGCTGAGGGAGGAGCCCAGGGCACGAAGGGCTCTCTCTGCCCTGGATGGGGCAACGGTGAACTGGTCCACAGGAAGCTCCATGCACCCCCGCTCGCGGGCCCCGACAGTGGGAGAAGGGGCCACTTACGTCCACACAGTTGATGTCAAAGGGGCCATTGGCCTGGTCCAGGGTGACGGTCCCCGAACACTGTTTCACCAGCTGGAAAGACGAGGCCTGAGGTCAAACTGGGATCTCTGGGCTTAAACCGTCCAGCCTCACCCCGGTGACGGGAACGGTTCCGAGGACGCCTATGGATCAGCGTCAGGGGAGGCCCCGTCGGCCCCGGGCCCCAGCCTCACCCCGTTCTCCTGGAAGGCACACTGCTCGGGCGGCAGCTGCGTCGTCCTGGGGCACACAGTCTCCTTCACCGTGAAGCTCACAGGCTTCGGGCTGTTTGGGTCCTCGTCCTGACGGAAGAGACAGTGGGGAGACCAGGCTGGGTACCTGCCAGGCTTCTTCGTCCTGTCTCCCCGGGCCCCTCATTTCACAGTCCTGGCTACTTCCCTGCACCGGGTGGGGTGTGGGGCACAGAGCGGAGCAGGACAGGGCCCATCTCTGTCCCCAGCAAGCACACAGAGCACAGGGCAGAGCTCAGACAAGCTCTGGGCCTCAAGGGATGTCAAGACCCTTCTGCAGGAAAGACAGTGTCCCGAGAACCTCAGGGCCCACCAGGGCACTTCCCTGTGTGAGAGATGAGCAGGAGCAGAGACAACTGGATGCAGGGAAGTCACGTCCCAGACCCAGTGGCCCCACCCTTGTTCCGGGGATTCCAGAGTTCCCTGAAGCCTGAATGGGGGTATGGAGGGTACCTCTTAGCACACTAGAGATTCTAAGGAGGCAGCTGTCCTCTTCGAAGGAACACAGCTCTGGGAAGGTCTCCTGGAAGAGGTGGGGTCCCACGGAAAGGGAGGAGTGCCTTCCGGAGCCCAGCCCCTGCATGAGCACACGGGGTGGCAGCGTGGCCCCTGGCTGGTCCAGAGCCTCCCTCCCGAGTGCCCTGCCCCACTCACTGCACTGGGCGGCTGCGAGTCCAGCTGCAGGAGGCGGTAGAGACTAGCCTCCGAGGACCGCTGGTTGAAGGCCTCCACGGCACGGAGCACGGCCTCGTTGTAGCTGAGGGCCTGGGCAGTGGCTGGCGGCGTCGCCAGGCCCAGCAGCAGGAGCATCAGTGACCAGCGCGCCCAGGAGCGGCCGTCCCTCTGGGCCTCCATGGTTCCCGATTGTGCGTCCTCCCAGCCTGTGCCACCCTCCTTTATGCCCGACAGTGTTGCAATGGCCCTACCAGGAGGCTACCTGGCCCCCCCCCCCCCCCCGTCACCGGCCTCCTGCCCGTGCTGGGCTGGGCGGGAGCTTGCCTCAGCCCCGCTGTTGCCTCACGGGGCTCGCTGGACTGGGGGCTCGGCTGGTCCCGTGTGTGCCGCGAAGAAAGGGTTTCTCCATCTCCTTGACAGCATCCTGGTCGTTCCGGGGCCCCTCAGGGAGTTTCCCCGGGGTTGCTCCAGAGAGGTGAGAGGTCCAGGAGAGAGGAAGGAGCCAGGCGTCCGTCCTGCGTCCCTCTCCCCACTGTGGCCGCCTCAGGAATTGGGGTCCTGCCACGTTGAGGCAGCAGATAGTCAGGAAGGAGCCAACTCCAGAGGTGCCCCAGGGATAAGATAAAGAACAAGGATAAAGGGCGGAGACCCTGTTCTCCGACTGGTGGTTTCTGCTTTTGGAAAAGCGTTGAATCCTCGTGAATCAGGAATGCGCCTGTGCAGAAGATGCTGCCTGACCCCCGCTTCATTCAAAGAGCCTTAAAATAAATTGGCATTGTGGGACCTCGTTCCCGAGCCAGGGAAGGAATCATGGGAGACCCACCCTAAGGAATCGAAGCCCTCTCCCCCCTCAGTCCTGGCTGCTGTGAGGCTCTGCTCTGCTCAGAGTTGGTGCTCCCATGTTCTGCGTGGCTTAATTTATCTGCTTTCTTTCACTTTCTGCTATAGACTCTGTAGTTTCAGTTCAATGTTTGTCTGCAGTCACCACGACCCTGGGTTACCTGTGCCCACCTGTGACAACGTGATCACCACTGAGTTCTCGTTCCAGTCCCTACAGCCCACCCAGAGGGCCCTCAGGTCAGGCTGGTCGAGGGAGGAACAGTCACCGCTGGGTCTGCAGACTTACCTGCACAGCCAGTTCCGTGGAGTATGCCAAGGCCACTTCACCCGCTCTAGCCCCAGTCTGCGGTCAGTTCAGGCGCTCGGGACCACTGTGCCCTCTCCTGGATTCTTCTCTAGTACTTTCTGGTCTGTAAACATGTCCAGCCACCGCTAGATGTGGCCTGTTGCCCAGACCTCTCTCCTGCTCCGGCTGAGCAAGGGCCCTCTCCAAGGACACTCGCCTGCTCCTTTGCTGCCACAGGCAGGGCACTGCCGGCTGGCCAGCCCTCGCCGGCCCGGGGCCGCTCTCAAGCCAGGTCGTTATCTCCCCAAGTGAAGGGGACCCCTTGTCCTCCTAAACTTTCCCCGCCCCATCATCCCCTGAGGCCGCTCTCCTGGTTTCCCTCCTGCCTCCCCTGTAGCTCCTTCTGGGTCTCCTCCCACGCCCCTTCCCTTAGCCTGGAGGGCCTGCAGAGCGCCTTGCCGGTCCTCTTCTCTTCCCATGGGTCACATCTCTCTGGGCACAAGCTCTCTCAGGTCCTCAGTTATCTGGCAGAGATGACAGCTGGTGCGTCTCTGAGTTCCAGGTGTCCACGATTAGCCCTGGCTGCCTGGCTCAGAGCATTCAGCGTTTCCTGCAAACCAAAGGGTCGCTTTTTGGATTCCCGGTCAGGGCACAGGCCTTGGCTGTGGGCAGGATCCCCTGTGGGTAGCGTGGGAGGGACAAACACATGTTACTATTTCTCTTACTCTCTTTCTCCCTCCCTCTCTGCTCTCCAAAAATAAATAATAAATAAAATCTTAAAAAAAAAAAAGGTTCCGGGATTAGCCCTGGCCGCCCCCAGGCCGCCTGGCCTGCTGTTTGCTGGCTGCCGGCTGCACGACAGCCCCTCGGGCCTCCGGCACCGCCCCTGCCCTGGCTCCTGCCACCACCTTCCCTCCTCCTAGTGCAGCCACAGCCTTGGACTCCACCTTCTCCAGGATCCAGGCTCTCCCCGGACCACAGTCCGCTTGCCACGCCATTGCCTAGGGGCTTCTTCTGCCTCCTGATGTGGCCATTTCACGCCCCACCTTCAGGAGCCCACGCCCCGCAGGCTGGCTCAGGGCCGGGCGTCCTGCGGCCCCCGGCGCCCTCCCCGCAGCCCTGCGAGCCCCAGGAGTCACGCGGCTCCTGCATCCGGCTACTCGGGCCCTCGGAGCCTCCTGCACTTCGCCCCTTCTTCTTGGCCCGCTCTTCTGGCTGTGCCACTGTCCGTGCCTTGACACCAGACCGGCATCCTCCTCCTCTCTGCTCCCACTGTCTTCAGAATATGGCCTGTGGTTTGGGCCCCCATGACGCCCTGGTCGGTGCTCCCGTGGGAAAATGAGGCTGGGTGGCTGGTGTGGGAGGAGGAGGGAGCGTTAAGGAGGCGAGAACAGGCCCACGTGGCAGAGGGGTACAGAGGCCCAGAGAAATGTTCTCCCCCAGCTCCCCTGAGCAATGAATGGCCATGCAGCCATGAGGCCTGAGGTAGCTGTGGGACCCTTGGGCGCTGGCCATGACCCCTTGGATGACGGCCCGGATGCCACCACTGCTTGCGCACTCGGCCTCGGGAGAAGGAAGGAGCAATGGGCGTGTGCGCAACCCTGTTTCTTAGGCCCGATGTTGCCCCACTGGGCTCTTGATCAAGCCGGCCTTGCACATCGGGGCCCCTGACAGTGGTTTCGAGGGCAGTCAGATCAGGACATGGGACCCCTAAGATCTTTCCAGAATCCCTCACCTTTTTCTGACTTCATGGTCCCATCGATCTAAACTGGGAGAGAAGTAGGTTCCCATGTGCGTCTTTAGACGAGGGCATGTGACCAGCCCAGTCCTGCTTCCCTCTGGGTCAGGCCCAGCAAACTAGGGCCCCTTTCCTCCTGATTGAAGGGGACACTATAGATTGTCCATCAAGCACCTGCTATTGTAACAGGGCCAGAAGCTGCCCCCAAGGGCTGGTCAGGTCCTTTGACGCTGGGTCAGGCAAACAGGCGTTGGCATCATCGGGCAGCCGCTCACTGGAGGCGACTCCTTTGAAAACCCCTGTCCTGGGCGGCACTCTCAGCGGCACATGCGTGTCAGCCCAGCTCGAGGTGCCGCAGGCGGACGAGGGAGAGGGCACGGGCCACCCGTCAGAGTGTCCCCCTCGGGCCTCCAGGGATTTTGTTTGGAGGAGAGAAGGACAGACAGGCAGAGACGCAGGCAGAGAGGCAGAGACAGAGGGAAAGGGGAGAGGGAAGAGGAGCCAGGTCTGGGGTGGGCAGGACCCCGGAGGCTGCGGTCGCCAAGCCCTGGATGGTCGCGCAGATCTCTGGGCACCTTCCTCTCGCCCACTCCTCACCCAGGAAACAGCACAGAGCGGCCCGACAGATGGGAGCAGAGGGTCCTTCAGAGGCTGGTGCAGGGGTGTCACCACCTCCTCTCCCAGCTGGGGCGCCACCTTTCCCAATTTCCCTCTATTTCTCCTCCCACTGGGTACAGCCAGCTGCGCTTCCCCACCCTGCCCCGTGATGCAGCCCCTCCTTCCAGGGGCCCCCCACAGCCAGGGGCGGAGCCCACCTTCTTCTACCTCCAGAGCCCTCAGGTGGTAGGACTACGTGTCTCAGGGTCCACCCCACAGACAGCTCGCTCGGGGACACCTCTGGCTGCTGGCGCTGCCCGCATCCTTCTCCCACGCCCACCAGGGACGGTGTCACGGTGCTGAGCCTTCCAAAAGGCGGGGTTTGGGGTCTCTCTCAGCTGCGCGATAGAGCTTTCTGCAGCGAAGGGACCGCTCTGTATCGGGTAACTATTCAACACTCACGGTTGTTGACAACTGGAAAGAAGGCTAGTCCTACTGAGGAACTGATTTTTTAATGTTATTAACTCAAACACGAGTGGCCACAGGCATGAAGAACTGCGGTGGAGACCCTTTTTCCTTGGCTTCCTTGAAAAAACTCTCTCCTCCTTCGCAGTGTCACTCTCTGAGGGGTTTATGGCAAATGGATGGCCCCGGCACCCGCACCGCATCAGCCCTGGGCCCCTCATTCAAGGCCAAAGGGGGCCTCTGAGGTCCGGGAGACACAGGTTTTGGGCGCGCCCTCGGGGGCTGGGAGAGCGGGGCGCTCCAAGGGGGCCGCTCCCTGAGGCCACGTCCTGTCTCCCGGGCACCACGTGACCTCTGCCCCGGCCCGGGGGGTGGGGGCCCTGCGTAGAGGCCTGAGGCTGCCCTGACCCTCGGCCGAATGTCCCCAGAACTTCATCTGGGACAGGCAGGGAGAGGGGAGGCTCTTTCTTTTTCATACATGAGTAAGCCCAGGCCAACCTAAGGGAGGTGAAGCAACTTGCCCAAGGCACCGGGATCCTTGAAGACAGATGGGAGGCCGAGACCCGGGGCACCGCAGGCTCTCCAGCCAGCAGCTCACCCTCTCATCCCCCCCAACGCCCTCCCAGAGCACCTGATGGGGTAAGAACAAGCAGAAATCATTTTCAAAAGGATAAGCTCTGACACCATGCAACCTGGAAAAGCCATCCCTGGGTGTTTACTATCAAGAAATGAAAGCAGGTCTCTAAGCAAAAACTCATATGAGAATGCACGTTGAAAATATATTGAGAATACTGAAGAAGAAGAACATAAAATGAACACCAGGATCAAGAAGAAGGACAGAAGGGAGGAAGAGGAGTAAAAGGAAGTTTAAGAGGAGGAAAAAGGATGAGAAGGAAAAGAAGATGAAGAAGGAAGAGGAGGAGAAGAAGAAAATAGTCAATAACCAGGGACACCCCGGTGTCCCCTGCCAGGCTCCTCACACTGGGCCACCCACACGCGTTCTGCAATGCTCCTGGGCAGGAAAAAGGAAGGAACTGCCAGCACACACACTCAGAAGCACCTCACAAACATGAGGGTGAGGGAAAGAAGCCAGAGGCAAAAGGTCATGATTGTCTGCTCCTGTCCAAGGGAAATCCCCAGAAAAGGCAAAGCTCCAGTGAGAGGATGTCGACCAGTGGCCACCAGGCGCCCGGGTGAGCAAGAGGGGACTCACCGCCAAGGGGTGAGAGGGAAGGTTTGTGTAGTGAGAACGTTCTACATCGTGACTGTGGTGGACGTTACACGATTGCATACATGTGCCAGAACTCACGAAATGATGCCTTGAGTGGACTTCAGGGTATAAAATTGATACCTCTGTTTTCAAAGCAGCGGAGTGAGGAGTAAGCGGTGGCAATGGGCGGGCATATTTTCCCAGGAAGGCGCGTTGTTCCCCCTCCCCAACTCCAGGACAGCGGAGCCTGATCTCAGAGGAGCTGAACGTGCAGAAGACTCTGAAGGTGGGGAAAAGGAGGAGCCCTGGGGCGGCTGCCGCTTGTCCCCCACCGCTGGAGGCCGAACTGAGGGTCCCAGGGCCGGGGGGGCCAAGCCCTTGCTGAGGAGACACTGTCATGGGCCAGGCACAAGGCCCTCAACTTCCAATCCTTGTCTGTGAAGTCAGTGTGGGCTTCACTGCAGACGTGGGCACTTCTCGAACTTGCCCTCCTTCACAGAACACACAGGCGTCCCAAAGTCCAGGAGATGCCCAGGTGTCCGGATTTTTGGCTGAAAAGGAGGGCGTGGTTGCACCCCCGGCTTCCTCTAGGGCAGGGTTTGTTCACGGCTGAGAAGAGTTCAGTCCTGGCAACCAAGTCCCCATCCCCCCATCCCCCTCTCCCGCCACACACACACACACACACACACACACACACACACAAGCAGCATCTTGCCTTATGTGGGCATTTGTCAAACAGCTACCAGCTGGTTGGCGCCACAGGCTGTAGCTCAACCAGGATGGGAAGGTACCCCAGAAACAATGTTACCTCCTGGAGGCCCAGACACAGAATGACCACTCTGGCCTCCAGCACATAGTGTTTCCCCACGTCCCGGTACGTTCTGTGGAGGACACAGCACCCAGGGGCAAGCAGGAAGGAGGGCCCAGCTCTGATCCAGGAGCTCTGACCTCCAGAGAGGACCTCAAGAAACCTCACAGGAAAAATAGGCCCATTGGAGCGAAAGCCTCCCCTGCTCCGGAACCAACTGTGGCTCCCTACTGCCCCCGAGACTTCCATTCCCTGTCCCCTGCCTCTGGCCTAACTCTGGCCCCATCCCCTCCACCCACTGGGAACTCTCCCTCAGCTGCCCAACACGGGGCACAGTCTCCCAGGCGTACATGTGAGGGCAGCTGCACACACTCTGCAGTGTTACCTCGTCGTGGGGCCAGGGAGCGGGGCAGCAAGGATGAGCCACCCGGCACATCTCTGCAGCCCCCTTGACTTCACACTTTGGAAAAGGGTTTCTGCTACTTGCTTTGCTGTGTCTTTTTGATGTGTTTGTGAAGCAGACATGTCGAGGTCATTCCTCCCACTTCTTGTGGGGTAAAACTGAGACCGAGGGTGGTCCTGAACTGACTGGATGGCTGAGGTGGTCAGGCATCACATTGCAAGTGGAAGTCTTGCTGGTTTGATGCCGGCCAGGGTACATGCAGGGTTGCTGGTTCGGTCCTGGTCGTAGTAAGGAAGAGAACCAAACAATCATAAATCGATGTATCTCTGTGACAATGATGTACCTCTCTCTCTCTTTCTTCCTCTTGTGTATCAATCAATCAATCGATGTTAAAAAAAGAATAAAGAATGAGGACAAGAGCTTCTGGGAGGCGGCATTAACGCTGTCCGAGGCTGCCCTCCTGGGCCGTGCCTGGGGGAGCAAACATTCCCCTTGGAGCGCTCAGGTCACAGAGCCAGGCCTTTGGGCTCAGCCACAGTCTCCACTCGACTCCACGGAAGCGCGTTCCTGGGGGAAAACTCACTCTACTGCAACTAGACCAGAGGCCTTAACTGAGCCTCACCTCCATCCTTGAGCAATAGACGGCAGTTCCTTCCCTAGAACCACCACGTGCAAGTCCGAGAAGCTCACCCACTGGGGAAAGGCAGACCTTTATCTCCAGCGCCTGGTCCCTCACCACCCAGGTGAAGAGCTGATCGCAGCGGGCGCCCTTGATGGCTACCCCGCGGTGTGGAGGGATTAGCAGAGGGGACATTTTCAAGGGACCTTGAAACTTTGTGGGTATCGGATCCTGGTGACCTTAGAACCCAGCCAAACATGAGAGTGAAGTGCTTCTCTGTGAGTGTTTAACAGATGCCTGGTCCCTCCCTCCACGGTCACCACCTCACGAGCAGGGACAGCTCCGGAGCATCCCTAGCCAGGTGCACACAGATTACATCCCCTTGAGTTTCTACATCAGACTTACAGAGGAAGTGGGGAGCGAGGGGACGAGGCAGGGCCGGGGGTGGGCGGTGGAGATGTGGTATCGGGGGAGGGGACGACACTGAGAGTGGAGACGCTGTCCTAGACCCCCTGTCCTCTCAGCCTCCCCCATACCGTCCTGCAGGGAACACCTGTCCCACCCAGGCCTCAGTTTTGGCGAAACGCGTGCGTGGACGGTGCGCATGCGCACACAGAACAGCCTGGACCCCGAGGCTGTAAGTGAGGGAAGGAGAGACATGTGACACTGAAGCCTGGTGGCATTGCTTTCACAAGACTTTATTTTTCATAGAGCAGAAGCTGGAGCCAGGGCAAATCCGACCGTTAAAACTCTTCCCTGGCCTCAAGTTTAGAAAATAATATCTTCGATCATTCAGCCCCATCTCCTCCTCCCCCGGCGGGGAAGTCTCCCCGGCCGGTCCCCTCTCCCCCCTCTTCTGGGCCGACCTCTCCCCCGCCGGTGGCCTCTTGGGAGACGTCTGACATTCTGCACCTGTGCACCAGGAAGAAAGAGGTTGCTTCGGGGGTTTGGACCCAGGGTCAGGACCGCTTGCCAACTAGACCTCACTTTCCCGGGGCCACCCCGGGAGCCTCACAGCTACATTCCACCCTCTGGCAGGAACTCTCAGAACACGTGGTTGAGTCCCGAGACCCATTATAGATGAGGAAGCAGAGGACCCAGATGGGTAGTGGCTTCCCAGGGAAATACAGCCCATCCCGGCAACGCAGGGCAGACCATGGGCTGAAAACCCATCACTCTCCAACGTCCGCAGGAGTCAGGCTCTACGGGAAGGCTGCTGAAATACAAAGTGCTGGGTCCACCCCGAGACTGGGAGTCAGCAGGTCTGAGCTGGCATTTTCAAAACGTTACAAGGGGAAAACCGCACTTTGACAATCATGGCTCCGAGGCCTTGCAGAGCCAGTCCAGGGTACTGGAGTCCAGGCTACGAGAAGAGCCCAGGGCACGAAGGGCTCTCTCTGCCCTGGATGGGGCAGCGATGAACTGGTCAATAGGATGCTCCATGCACCCCCGCACACAGACCCCGACAATGGGGAAGGGGCCACTTACGTTCACACAGTTGATGTCAAAGGGGTCGTTGGCCTGGTCCAGGGTGACGGTCCCCGAACACTGTTTCACCAGCTGGAAAGACGAGGCCTGAGGTCAAACTGGGATCTCTGGGCTTAACCGTCCAGCCTCACCCCAGTGAAGGGAACGGTTCCGTGGACGCCTATGGATCAGCGTCAGGGGAGGCCCCGTCGGCCCCGGGCCCCAGCCTCACCCCGTTCTCCTGGAAGGCACACTGCTCGGGCGGCAGCTGCGTCGTCCTGGGGCACACAGTCTCCTTCACCGTGAAGCTCACAGGCTTCGGGCTGTTTGGGTCCTCGTCCTGACGGAAGAGACAGTGGGGAGACCGGGCTGGGTACCTGCCAGGCTTCTTCGTCCTGTCTCCCTGAGACCCCATGACACAGGCCCTGGCTATTTCCCTGCACCGGGTGGGGTGAGGGGCACAGACGGAGGAGGTCAGGGCCCATCCCTGCCCCCGCCCACATACAGGGCACAGGGAGGACCTCGGACAAGCTCTGGGACCCGAGGGACATCAGGGGGGCCTCCTGCAGGAAAGACAGTGTCACGGAAATCTCCGGGCTCAGCAAAGCCCTTGCCCGTGTGAGAGACGAGCAGGAGCAGAGACAGCTGGAAGCAGGGGAGTCACGTTCCAGACCCAGTGGCCCCACTCCTGTTCCCGGGACTCCCAGAAGGCCCTGAGGCCACCATGTGGGTGTGGAGGGGGTACCTCCTCGCACAGCATAGACTATAGGCAGGAGGCTGTGATTGGGGAGGGAACACAGCTGGGGAAGGTCTCCTGGAAGAGGTGGGGTCCCACGGAAAGGGAGGAGTGCCATCCCGAGCCCAGCCCCTGCATGAGCACACAGGGTGGCAGTGTGGCCCCTGGCTGGTCCAGAGCCTCCCTCCCGAGTCCCCTGCCCCACTCACTGCACTGGGCGGCTGCGAGTCCAGCTGCAGGAGGCGGTAGAGACTAGCCTCCGAGGACCGCTGGTTGAAGGCCTCCACGGCTCGGAGCACGGCCTCGTTGTAGCTGAGGGCCTGGGCAGTGGCTGGCGGCGTCGCCAGGCCCAGCAGCAGGAGCATCAGTGACCAGCGCCCGCAGGAGCCGCGGTTCCTCTGTGCTTCCATGGTCCCTGAATGTGCGTCCCCCCAGCCTGTGGGACCCTCCTTTATGCCCGACAGTGTTGCAAGGGCCCGACCTTGGGCCTTCCTGCCCCGCCCCGGCACCGGCCTCCTGCCCGCGCTGGGCTGGGCGGGAACTTGCCTCAGCCCCGCTGTTGCCTCACGGGGCTCGCTGGACCGGGGGCTCGGCTGGTCCCGTGTGTGCCGCGAAGAAAGGGTTTCTCCATCTCCTTGACAGCATCCTGGTCAATCCGGGGCCCCTCAGGGAGTTTCCCCGGGGTTTCTCCCGAGAGGTGAGAGGTCCAGGAGAGAGGAAGGAGCCAGGCGTCCGTCCTGCGTCCCTCTCTCCACTGTGGCCGGCCCAGGAATCGGGGTCCTGCCACGTTGAGGCAGCAGATAGTCAGGAAGGAGCCAACTCCAGAGGTGCCCCAGGGATAAGATAAAGAAGAAGGATAAAGGGCGGAGACCCTGTTCTCCGACTGGTGGTTTCTGCTTTTGGAAAAGCGTTGAATCCTAGGGAATCAAGAATGTGCCTGTGCAGAAGATGCTGCCTGACCCCTGCTTCATTCAAAGAGCCTTAAAATAAATTGGCATTGTGGGACCTCGTTCCCGAGCCAGGAAAGGAATCATGGGAGACCCACCCTAAAGGAATCGAAGCCCTCTCCCCCCTGAGTCCTGGCTGCTGTGAGGCTCTGCTCTGCCCTGCTCTGCTCAGAGTTGGTGCTCCCATGTTCTGCGTGGCTTCATTTATCTGCTTTCTTTCACTTTCTGCTATAGACTCTGTATGTTCTGTTCAATGTTTGTCTGCAGTCACCACGACCCTGGTTACCTGTTCCCACCTGTGACAATGTGATCACCACTGAGTCCTCCTTCCAGGCCCCACAACCCACCCAGAGGGCCCTCAGGTCAGGCTGGTCGAGGGAAGAACAGTCACCGCTGGGTCTGCAGACTTACCTGCACAGCCAGTTCCGTGGAGGATGCCAAGTCTACTTCACCCGCTCTAGCCCCAGCCTTTGGTCACTTCAGGCGCTCGGGACCACTGTGCCCTCTCCCGGAATCTTCTCTAGTAATTTTGGTCTGTAAACATGTCCAGCCACCGCTAGATGTGGCCTGTTGCCCCGACCTCTCTCCTGCTCAGGCTGAGCAAGGGCCCTCTCCAACGACACTCACCTGCTCCTTTGCTGCCACAGGGAGGGCACTGCCAGCTGGCCAGCCCTCGCCGGCCCGGGGCCGCTCTCAAGCCTGGTCGTTATCTCCCCAGGCGAAGGGGGCCCCTGTCCTCCCAAACCTTCGGCAGCCCGGTCTTCCCCTGAGGCCGCTCTCCTGGTTTCCCTCCTGCCTCCCCTGTAGCTCCTTCTGGGTCTCCTCCCACGCCCCTTCCCTTAGCCTGGAGGGCCTGCAGAGCGCCTTGCCGGTCCTCTTCTCTTCCCATGGGTCACGTCTCTCTGCTGACACGCTACCTCAGGCCTTCCGTTAACCGGGGCGGACGGCATCTGGTCCGTTCTCTGAGTTCAAGGCTTCTGGGGTTCGTCCTGCCTGGCGTGGCTCAGGGCATTGAGTGTGTCCTGCAAACCAAAGGGTCGCTGCTTGGATTCCTGGTCAGGGCACACGCCTGGGCGGTGGGCGGGATCCCCTGTGGGTAGCGTGGGAGAGACAACCACACATTCATACTTTTGTCACTCTTTCTCCCGCCCTTCCCCTCTCTCTAAAAATAAATAGTAAATAGGTAGAAAAGACAAGAGGGCAGTGGAGTGAGTGGAAGTCACACTGACCTCCACCCAGGACCGACCTGGGATTACCAGTACGTGGTGGAGAAATCACCTGGAACCAACAACTGAGCAGCAGCGAGAGAGGAGGCTCGTAACCTCAGAGACAGAAGAGTAGGCTTCAGCGCAATCTAACTGGTACGGAGTGCGGTATAGGCTCCAGAGGGCGGGCGGGGTGCCCGCCGGCGGCAACACCAGAAGGATATTGAACCGGCCCGTTGGATCCCCCCTGACTGAGTGGGGTCTAAACCAAAGCGAGGATCTCTAGCTCGCTGCACAGAGGTCCCCCTCGGGCCTCCGGCACCGCCGCTGCCGTGGCTCCTGCCACCGCCTTCCCTCCTCCTAATGCTGCCACGGCCTCAACGCCATGTCCTCCAGGTTCCAGGCTCTTCTCAGACCACAGTCCGCTGGCCACGCCATTGTCCAGGGGCCCTGGAACCTGCTGATGTGGCCATTTGACGCCCAGCCTTCAGGAGCCCACGCCCTGCAGGCTGGCCTCAGGGCCTGGTGTCCGGTGGCTCTGTGTGCCCTCCCCCGTAGCAACATGCGCCCACCACGGGGGCCCTCGTCGCCTTCTGGTCATTGCCCGCTCTGCTTGACCCGCCCTTCCGGCTGTGCCAAGTCCCTGCCATGACACCAGACCAGCATGCTCCTCCTCTCCGCTCCCACTGCCTTCAGGAGGTGTCCTGTGATTTGGGCCCCCATGACGCCCTGGTCGGTGCTCTTGTGGGGACACGCGGCTGGGTGGCTGGTGCTGGGAGGAGCAGGGAGCACCACGGGACAGAGAACGGGCCCCTGTGACAGAGGGGTCCAGAGGCCTGGAGAAATGTTCTCGCCCAGCTCTCCTGAGCTAGAATGGCCATGTGGCCATGAGGCCTGAGGTAGCTGTGGGCCTCTGGTGGCCTGTGCGGCCCTTGGGCGCCTGCCAGGGCCCCTTGGAAGGTGATTTGAAAACTGCCGCTGCTTGCGCACTCGGCCTCGGGAGAAGGAAGGAGCAATGGGCGTGTGCGCAACCCTGTTTCTTAGGCCCGATGTTGCCCCAGTGGGCTCTTGATCAAGCCGGCCTTGCACATCGGGGCCCCTGACAGTGGTTTTGAGGGCAGTCAGATCAGGACATGGGACCCCTAAGATCTTTCCGGGATCCCTCGCCTTTTTTCTGGCTCAGGGTCCTGAAGGAGCCAAGCTGGGAGAGAAGTGGGTTCCCATGTTGATCTTTAGACGAGGGCATGCGCTGCCCTGCCCTGCTTCCCTCTGGGTCAGGCCCACAAATTAGGGCCCGTTCCCTCCTGGTTGGAGGGGACACTCTAGATTCTCCATCAAGCAGCCGCTATTATAACAAGGCCAGAAGCAGCTCCCAAGGGCTGGTCGGGTCCTTTGACGCTGGGTCAGGCAAACAGGCGTTGGCATCATCGGGCAGCCTCTCACTGGCGGCGACTCCTTTGAAAACCCAAGTCCTGGGCACCACTCTCAGCGGCACGTGCGTGTCAGCCCAGCTCGAGGTGCCGCAGGTGGACGAAGCCCCAAGGGAGAGGGGACGAGCACGCTGTCAAAGTGTCCCCCTCGGGCCTCCAGGGATTTTGTTCGGAGGAGAGAACGACCGACAGGCAGAGACGCAGGCAAAGAGGCAGAGACAGACAAGGAAAAGGGAGAGGGAAGAAGAGCCAGGTCTGGGGTGGGCAGAAATGCGGGGGCCGCGGTCGCCAGGCCCTGGATAGTGGCGCAGATCCCCGGGCACCGTCCCCTCACCCACCTCTCACCCAGGAAACAGCACAGAACGGCCCAACCTATGGGAGCAGAAGGCCCTGCAGAGATTGGCGCAAGGGGGTGTCACCGCCTCCTCCCCGAGCTGGGGGGCCACCGTTCCCAGTCGCCCTCTATTTCTCCTCGTGCCTGGTGCAGCCAGCTGCGCTTCCCCACCCTGCCCTGCGCTGCAGCCCCTCCCTCCTCAGCCGGCTCACAGCCACGGGTGGAGCCCCCCTTCTCCTTCCCTCCAGAGCCCTCACCTACTTGGGCTGTGTGACTCAGGGTCCACCCCACAGCCGCCCGCGGGCTCCAGTGCAGGCAGCTCGCTCGGGGAGACCTCTGCCCGCCGGAGCTGCCCGCATCCTTCTCTGCCAGCCGCCTGACCTTGGGGGCTGCCTCATCCCACAGGGACAGTCTAACGATACAGACCGTTCCAAATGGGGGGTTTGAGGTCTCTATCATCTGCCTTGTAGTACTTTCTCTGCCAAAGGACTGCCCTGTATCTGTGCTCCCCAATATGGTAATGTTTAAACACTCAGGGGTGTAGGCAGCTTGAAACTTGGCTAGTCTAACCCAAGAAGTGTTTCCTTAACTTTCATTAATTGTAACATAAGGAGCTACATACACGTTGGACTGCGGTGGAGACCGTTTTGCTATGGTGTCCTTGCTAATTTTCCCTCCTCCGTGTACCGGCACCCTCTGAGGTGTTTATGGGGAACGGATGGCCTCAGACCCCCAGACCACAGCAGCCCTCGGCCACCAGCTCCAGGCCAAGAAGAACCTCCGAGGGTTGGCCGACACTGGCTGCGGCCAGGCCCCGGGGGCTGGGGAGAGATGGGGCGCTCCGAGGGAGCCCTCTCCGTCGGGGCCACATTCTGTCTCACGGGCACCGCGTGACCGCAGCCCCAGCCCGCAGAGCGCAGGCCGCGAGTAGCGGCCAGAGGCGGCCCTCGCCACCGCCGTGCACCCAAAGAACACCCTCTGGAACAGGCAGGGAGGCCCCTGAGGCTGTTTCCTCCTCACATGGACTAAAACCAAGACAGACCCAGAGGAAGGAAAGCAACTTGCCCAAGACACCGGGATCCTTGAAGACAGATGGGAGGCTGAGGCGCAGGGCACCGCAGGCTCCCCCGCCCCAGCTCACGCTCTCCTTGCCCTCAACGCCCTCCCCCCACGCCCGACGGTGATAAGGTGAGAACACGCAGGAGTCATTTTCAAAAGGGGGAGCTCTGATTATGCAACCCAGAAACTCCATCCCTGGGTGTTTGCCACCAGGAAATGAAAGCAGGTCTCTACACAAAACCTCTTAAGATAATATTCATAACAAATTATACAAATTACTCAAGAAGTAGAACAAGAGGATGAAGGTGAAGACCACAAATGAGGAGGAAGAGGACGTCCAGGAGGAGCAGGAGGAGGGGAAGAAGAAAATAGTCAACAACCAGGGACACCCCGGTGTCCCCTGCCAAGCTCCTCACACTGGGCCACCCACACGCGTTCTGCAATGCTCCTGGGCAGGAAAAAGGAAGGAACTGCCAGCACACACACTCCAATGCACCTCATAAACATGAGGGTGAGGGAAAAAAGCCAGAGGCAAAAGGTCATGATTGTCTGCTCCTGTCCATGGGAAATCCCCCGAAAAGGCGAAGCTCTAGTGGGAGGAGGTTGACCAGTGGCCACCAGGGGCCCGGGTGAGCAAGAGGGGACTCACCGCCAAGGGGCGAGAGGGAAGGTTTGTGTAGTGAGAACGTTCTACATCGTGACTGTGGTTACACAATTGCATACATGTGTCAGAACTCACGAAATGATGCCACGAGTGGAATTTATGGTAGAAAATGTTTACCTCTGTTTTTAAAGCAGCAGAGCGAGGAGTAAGCGGTGGCAATGGGCGGGCATATTTTCCCAGGAAGGCACATTCATCCCCCTCCCCAACTCCGGGACAGCGGAGCCTGATCTCAGAGGAGCTGAACGTACAGAAGGCTCTGAAGGTGGGGAAAAGGAGGAGCCCTGGGGCGGCCGCCACCTGCCACCCACTGCTAGGGCGGCGCTGACAGTCCCAGGGCAGGGGGGCCAAGGCCTTGCTGAGGAGACACCATCATGGGCCAGGGACAAGGCCCTCGACTTCCAATCCTTGTCTGTGAAGTCAGTGTGGGCTTCACTGCAGACGTGGGAATTCTCGGACTTACCCTCCTTCACAGAACACACAGGCGTCCCAAAGTCCAGGAGATGCCCAGGGGTCCGGATTTTTGGCCGAAAGGGAGGGCGTGGTTGCACCCCCGGCTTCCTCTAGGGCAGGGTTTGTTCACGGCTGAGAAGGGTTCAGTCCTGGCAACCCAGTCCCCATTCCCCATCCCCCTCTCCCGCCACACACACACACACACACACACACACACACACACACTCTCAGCATCTTGCCTAATGTGGTCATTTGTCAAACAGCTACCAGCTGGTTGGCGCCACAGGCTGTAAGTCAACCAGGATGGGAAGGGATCCCAGGGGCAATGTTACCTCCTGGAGGCCCAGACACAGAATGACCACTCTGGCCTCCAGCACATAGTGTTTCCTCACGTCCCGGTATGTTCTGCAGAGGGCACAGCACCCAGGGGCAAGTAGGAAGGAGGGCCCAGCTCTGATCCAGCAGCTCTGACCTCCAGAGAGGACCTCAAGAAACCTCACAGGAAAAATAGGCCCATTGGAGTGAAAGCCTCCCCTGCGCCAGAACCGACTGTGCTTCCCTACTGCCCCCAGGCTTCCACTCCCTGTCCTCTGCCTCTGGCCTAACTCTGGCCCCATCCCCTCCACCTACTGGGAACTCTCCCTCAGCTGCCCAACACGGGGCACAGTCTCCCAGGCGTACATGTGAGGGCAGCCGCACACACTCTGCAGTGGTACCTTGTCGCGGGGCCAGGGAGCGGGGCAACAAGGATGAGCCACCCGGCACATCTCTGCAGCCCCCTTGACTTCACACTTCGGAAAAGTTTCCGCTACTCCCTTTGCTGTGTTTTGCTGATGCCTCTGGGTTGCAGGCCCATTGTGGTCACTCCTCCCAATTTTGAGGGGTAACCGTGAGACCAAGGGTGGTCCCAGCCTGGCTGGATGGCTGGGGTGGTCGGGCATCACATTGTAAGTGGAAGGGTTGCTGGTTTGATGCCGGCCAGGGCACATGCAGGGTTGCAGGTTCAGTTCTGGTCACACCTCTGTCAAGACCAAACCAATCGATGTCTCCCAGTCACATGGATGTTTCTCTCCCTCTCTATCTCCGTCCTATATATCTGTATATCAATCAATCAATCAACTAATGTTTAAAAAAAAGAAAAAGGAATGTGGACAAGAGCTTCTGGGAGGTGGCATTAAAGCTACCTCACCTTGTGAGCACTGATAGCACACCAGCATCCGCAGCAGGGTGCGCTCGGGGTCGATCTCCTTCAGTCCCTACTGGATGCTCAATCACTAGCGGGGCGGGGGTAGGGGGGAATGGGAGGGTGTGGGGGCGGGGAAGTGGCACGGGGTTGGGCTGTGGGAGCCTGAGAGTGGAGACGCTGTCCTGGACCCCCTGGCCCTGCTGCTTCCGCCCACACCCTCATGACTGGAAAAGCTGCCCGCACCGACGCCAGAGCTGTGCCGCACAAGCGCGCACGGTGTGCAGGCACACACCGGACCGCTCCGACCCTGAGGAGGGAAGTGAGGGAGGGCAACACAGGTGAAATCGAAGCTTCAGGAGACTTCTTTCACAAGAATTTATTTCTCCGAGTCCAGAAAGTGGAGCCAGGACAAAACACATCCCTAGCCACAAGGCCCTGGCTAACCAAACGGAACGCTCATAGCGACTCCCGGGCGAATATTTTGAAACACTTTGCCAATCGCTTTACCAATTTTTTTGCCAAGACTCCACAAGACCTTTCCCCGTCTGACGTTCTGCACCTGTGCACCAGAAAGAAACAGACTCCTTGTGAATGATGGATGCAGGGTCAAAACCCCTTCCCACCTCGACAAAACCTTCCTGGCCACTCTCGGAGCCTTACGACTACATTCCACCCTCTGGGTAGCGCCTCCACACACGTGGTTGAGTCCTGACACCATAATCAGATGAGGAAGCAGAGGACTAGATCGCTAGTGGCTTCCCAGGGTCACAAAGCCCATCCAGCAATGCAGGCCAGAGCTTGGGTTGAAAACCCATCATTGGAGCCCCTGGCTCTCCGATGTCCGCATGGGTCAGGCTCTACGGGACGGCTGCCGAAATACAAAGTTCTGGGCCCCACCCCAGACTGGGAGGCAGCAGGTCTCAACGGGCCTAACAACCGGCGCTGCCACCACCTTCCCGGGAGAGGACGGCCCTTGGACAACCGCTGCTCCGGGGCCTTGCAGAGCCAGTCCTGGGGACCTGGGGCTCGGGCTGAGGGAGGAGCCCAGGCCACGAGGGGCTCTCTCTGCCCTGGATGGGGCAACGGTGAACTGGTCCACAGGAAGCTCCATGCACCCCCGCCCGCGGGCCCCGACAGTGGGGGAAGGGGCCACTTACGTTCACACAGTTGATGTCAAAGGGGCCATTGGCCTGGTCCAGGGTGACGGTCCCCGAACACTGTTTCACCAGCTGGAAAGACGAGGCCTGAGGTCAAACTGGGATCTCTGGGCTTAAACCGTTCAGCCTCACCCCGGTGACGGGAACGGTTCCGTGGACGCCTATGGATCAGCGTCAGGGGAGGCCCCGTCGGCCCCGGGCCCCAGCCTCACCCCGTTCTCCTGGAAGGCACACTGCTCGGGCGGCAGCTGCGTCGTCCTGGGGCACACAGTCTCCTTCACCGTGAAGCTCACAGGCTTCGGGCTGTTTGGGTCCTCGTCCTGACGGAAGAGACAGTGGGGAGACCGGGCTGGGTACCTGCCAGGCTTCTTCGTCCTGTCTCCCCGTGTCCGCCATTTGACAAGCCCCTACTGTGTCCATGACTGGGTGGGGTGTGGGTCACAGAGGGGAGCAGGACAGGGCCCATCCCTGCCCCTGCCAAGCACACAGAGCGCAGGGTAAACCTCAGACAAGCTCTGGACCCAGAGAGACGTCAGGGGGCTCTTGCAGGAATGACAGAGTCACAGGAATCTCAAGGCTCAGCAAAGCCCATGCTCTGTGTGAGAGACGAGCAGGAACAGGATCAACTGGAAACATGGAAGTCACGTCCCAGACCCAGTGGCCCCACTCCTGTTCCCGGGACTCCCAGCAGTCCCTGAGGCCACAATGCGGGTGTGGAGGGGGTACCACCTCGCACACCATAGGCTCTAAGGCAGGAGGCTGTGATCAGGGAGGGAACACCACTGGGGAACGTCTCTTGGAAGAGGTGGGGTCCCACGGAAAGGGAGGAGTGTCATCCCGAGCCCAGGCCCTGCATGAGCACACAGGGTGGCAGCGTGGCCCCTGGCTGGCCCAGAGCCTCCCTCCCGAGTCCCCTGCCCCACTCACTGCACTGGGCGGCTGCGAGTCCAGCTGCAGGAGGCGGTAGAGACTAGCCTCCGAGGACCGCTGGTTGAAGGCCTCCACGGCACGGAGCACGGCCTCGTTGTAGCTGAGGGCCTGGGCAGTGGCTGGCGGCGTCGCCAGGCCCAGAAGCAGGAGCATCAGTGACCAGCGCCCCCAGGAGCGGCCATCCCTCTGGGCCTCCATGGTCCACTTGTCTGCGTCACCCTAGCCTGTGGAACCCTCCTTTATGCCCGACAGTGTTGCAAGGGCCCGACCTTGGGCCTTCCTGCCCCGCCCCGGCACCGGCCTCCTGCCCGCGCTGGGCTGGGCGGGAGCTTGCCTCAGCCCCGCTGTTGCCTCACGGGGCTCGCTGGACTGGGGGCTTGGCCGGCCCCGTGTGCGCCATGAAGAAATGGTTTCTCCATATCCTTGACAGCATCCTGATCATGCCGGGGCCCATCAGGGAGTTTCGCCAGGGTTGCTCAAGAGAAGTGAGAGGTCCAGAGAGAGGAAGGAGCCAGGCGTCCGTCCTGCGTCCCTCTCCCCACTGTGGCCGCCTCAGGATCGGGGTCCTGCCACGTTGAGGCAGCAGATTGTCAGGAAAGAGGGCATTCCAGAGGTGCCCCAGGGATAAGATAAAGAACAAAGATAAAGGGCTGAGACCCTGTCTAAACTGGTGGTTTCTGCTTTTGGAAAAGCGTTAAATCCTAGAAATCAAGAATGCGCCTGTGGAGAAGATGCTGCCTGATCTCCGCTTCACCGAAAGAACCTTAAAATAAATTAGAATTGTGGGACCCCCTTCCTGGGAGGCAGAGAAGGAATCATGGGAGACCCACCCTAAAGGAATCGAAGACCTCTCCCCCCTGAGTCCTGGCTGCTGTGAGTCTCTGCTTCGCTCTCAGCACCACTGATCAGCACTGAGTCCTCGTTCCAGGCCCCGCAACCCAACCCGAGGGTCCTCAGGTCAGGCTGGTCGAGGGAGGAACAGTCACCGCTGGGTCCGCAGTCTTACCTGCACAGCCGGTTCTGTGGAGGATGCCCAGGCCTATTCACCTGCTCTGGCCGCAGCCCTCGGTCAGTTCAGGTACGTGGGGCCACTGTGCACTTTCCCGGATTCTTCTCTCCTGCTTTCCGGTCTGAAAATGTCCCCAGCCGCAGCCAGACGTGGCCTGTTTCCCGGACCTCTCCCCCGCTCAGGCTGAGGAAGGAACATCTCCAACTTCCCTGGCCCGCTCCTTTGCTGTCACAGGCAGGGACTGCTGGCTGGCCAGCCCTCGCCGGCCCGGGGCCGCTCTCAAGCCAGGTATCTACCTCCCCAGGCGAAGGGGGCCCCCTGTCCACTCAATCCTTCGCCTGCCCCATCATCCCCAGAGGCCGCCCTCCTGGTTTCCCTCCTGCCTCCCCTGTAGCTCCCTCTGGGTCTCCTCCCACGACCTGTCCCTTAGCCTGGAGGGCCTGCAGAGCGCCTTCTGGGACTGCTTCTCCACGGGTGTCACATCTGTCAGGGGACACACTCTCTCAGGCCCTCCGTCATCTGGCACACAGGACAGCTGGTCTGCGTCTCTCAGTTCCAGGTTTCTGGGATCAGCCCAGGCTGCTGTGTCTCAGGGCACTGAGCGTGCCCTGCAAACCAAAGGGTCGCTGCTTGGATTCCCGGTCAGGACAATGCCTGGGCGGTGGGCGGGATCCCTCAGGGTAGCAAGTGAGAGAAAACCTCATGCTATTATTTCTCTTCCTTTCTACTCCCCTGCTCAGCTCGCCAAAAACAAATAATACATAAAGTCTTTGAAAAGAAAAGACTTCTAGGATCAGCCCTGGCCGTCCCCAGGCCGCCTGGCCTGCTGTTTGCTCGCTGCCGGCTGCACAATGGTCCCCTCGGACCTCCGTCTCTGCCCCAATCTGGCTCCTGCCACCATCCTCCCTCCCCCTAAGTGCGGCCACAGCCTTGGACTCCACCTTCTCCAGGTTCCAGGCTCTCCCCGGACCACAGTCCGCTTGCCACGCCATTGTCTAGGCGCCGCTTCCGCCTGCTGATGTGGCCATTTCACGCCCTGCCTTCAGGAGCCGAAGCCCCACAGGCTGGCTCAGGGCCGGGCGTCCTGCGGCCCCCGGCGCCCTCCCCGCAGCCCTGCGAGCCCCAGGAGTCACGCGGCTCCTGCATGCGGCTACTCGGGCCCTCGGAGCCTCCTGCACTTCGCCCCTTCTGCTTGACCTGCCCTTCCAGCTCTGCCACTGTCCGTGCCTTGACACCAGACCGGCATCCTCCTCCTCTCTGCTCCCTCTGTCTTCAGGAGGTGTCCTGTGATTTGGGCCCCCATGACGCCCTGGTCGGCGATCTTGTGGAGGCAGGAGGCTGGGTGGCTGGTGCTGGGAGGAGGCGGGAGCGCCACGGGACAGAGAACGGGCCCATGTGACAGAGGGGTCCAGAGGTCTGGGGGAATGTTCTTGCCCAGCTCGCCTGAGCAATGGATGGCCATGCGGCCATGAGGCCTGAGGTAGCTGTCGGCCGCTGGTGGCCTGTCGGACATTTGGGCACCGGCCAGGGCCCCTTGGAAGGCAGCAGCCCGCATGCCGCCACTGCTTGCGCACTTGCCTCGGGAGAAGGAAGGAGCAATGGGCGTGTGCGCAACCCTGTTTCTTAGGCCAGATGTTGCCCAGTGGGCTCTTGATCAAGCCAGCCTTGCACATCGGGGCCCCCGATTGCAATTTCGAAGACGGTCAGACTAGTGCATGGGACACGTAAGATCTTTCCAGAATCCCTCACCTTTTTCTGACTTTGTGGTCCCATCGATCTAAACTGGGAGAGAAGTAGGTTCCCATGTGCGTCTTTGATGAGGGCATGTGACCGGCCCGGTCCTGCTTCCCTCTGGGTCAGGCCCAGCAAACCAGGGCCCCTTCCCTCCTCGTTGGAGGGGACACTATAGATTGTCCATCAAGCACCTGCTATTGTAACAGGGCCTGAAGCAGCTCCCAAGGGCTGGTCAGGTCCTTTGACGCTGGGTCAGGCAAACAGGCGTTGGCATCATCGGGCAGCCTCTCACTGGAGGCGACTCCTTTGAAAACCCCTGTCCTGGGCGGCACTCTCAGTGGCATATACGTGTCAGCCCAGCTTGAGGTGCCGCAGGCGGACGAAGCCCCGAGGGAGAGGGCACGGGCCACCCGTCAGAGTGTCCCCCTCGGGCCTCCAGGGATTTTGTTTGGAGGAGAGAAGGACAGACAGGCAGAGACGCAGGCAGAGAGGCAGAGACAGAGGGAAAGGGGAGAGGGAAGAGGAGCCAAGTCGGGGGTGGGCAGGACCCCGGAGGCTGTGGTAGTGAAGACCTGGATGGTCGCGCAGATCTCTGGGCACCTTCCTCTCGCCCACTCCTCACCCAGGAAACAGCACAGAGCGGCCTGACAGATGGGAGTAGAGGGTCCTTCAGAGGCTGGCGCAGGGGTGTCACCACCTCTTCTCCGAGCTGGGGCGCTACCTTTCCCAATCGCCCTCTATTTCTCCTTCCGCCGGGTGCACCCAGCTGCGCTTCCCCACCGTGCCCCGTGATGCAGCCCCTCCTTCCAGGGGCCCCCCACAGCCAGGGGCAGAGCCCACCTTCTACCTCCAGACCCTCAGGTGGTAGGACTGCGTGTCTCAGGGTCCACCCCACAGACAGCTCGCTCGGGGACACCTCTGGCTGCTGGCGCTGCCCGCATCCTTCTCCCATGCCCACCAGGGACGGTGTCATGGTGCTGAGCCTTCCAAAAGGCGGCGTTTGGGGTCTCTCTCAGCTGTGCGATAGAGCTTTCTGCAGTGAAGGGACCGCTCTGTATCGGGTAACTATTCAACACTCACGGTTGTTGACAACTGGAAAGAAGGCTAGGCCTACGGAGGAACTGATTTTTTAATTTTATTAACTCAAACACGAGTGGCCACAGGCATGAACTGCGGTAGAGACCCTTTTTCCTTGGCTTCCTTGAAAAAACTCTCTCCTCTTTCGCAGTGTCACTCTCTGAGGGGTTTATGGCAAATGGATGGCCCCGGCACCCGCACCGCATCAGCTGGGCCCCTCATTCAAGGCCAAAGGGGGCCTCTGAGGTCCGGGAGACACAGGCTTCGGGCGCGCCCTCGGGGGCTGTGGAGAACGGCGCGCTCCAAGGGGGCCTCTCCCTGAGGCCACGTCCTGTCTCCCGGGCCCCGCGTAGAGGCCTGAGGCTGCCCTCACCCTCGGCCGAATGTCCCCAGAACTTCATCTGGGACAGGCAGGGAGAGTGGGAAGCTCTTTCCTTTGCACACATGAGTAAGACGAGGCCAACCTAGGGGAGGCGAAGCAACGTGCCCAAGACGCCGGGATCCTTGAAGATAGATGGGAGGCCGAGACCCGGGGCACCGCAGGCTCCCCCGCCAACAGCTCACCCTCTCATCCCCCCCGACGCCCTCCCCCCACGCCCGAGGGTGGTAAGGTGAGAACACGCAGGAATCATTTTCGAAAGGATGAGCCCTGACCATGTAACCCAGAAACTCCATATCTGGGTGTTTGCCACCAAGAAATGAACGCAGGTCCCTACACAAAACGTCTTACGATAATGTGCATAGCAAATTTATACAAATTAATCAAGAAGTAGAAGAACACGAGGATGAAGGTGAAGACCACGAGGAGGAGGAGAAGGAAGAGGACGTCCAGGAGGAGCAGAAGGAGGGGAAGAAGAAAATAGCCAAAAACCAGGGACACCCCGGTGTCCCCTGCCAGGCTCCTCACACTGGGCCACCCACATGCGTTCTGCAATGCTCCTGGGCAGGAAAAAGGAAGGAACTGCCAGCACACACACTCAGAAGCACCTCACAAACATGAGGGTGAGGGAAAGAAGCCAGAGGCCAAAGGTCATGATTGTCTGCTCCTGTCCAAGGGAAATCCCCAGAAAAGGCAAAGCTCCAGTGAGAGGAGGTCGACCAGTGGCCGCCAGGGGCCCGGGTGAGCAAGAGGGGACTCACCGCCAAGGGGCGAGAGGGGAGGTTTGCGTAGTGAGAACGTTCTACATCGTGACTGTGGTGGACGTTACACGATTGCAGACATGTCCCAGAACTCACGAAATGATGCCTTGAGTGGACTTCATGGTAGAAAATGTATACCTCTGTTTTCAAAGCAGCGGAGTGAGGAGTAAGCGGGTTAAATGGGCGGGCATATTTTCCCAGGAAGGAGCGTTGGTCTCCCTCCCTAACAACAGGACAGCGGAGCCTGATCTCAGAGGAGCTGCTCATGCAGAAGGCTCTGAAGGTGGGGAAAAAGAGGAGCCCAGGGGCGGCTGCTCTCCCCCAACCTCTGAGGCCGCGCTGATTGTCCCAGCGAGGGAGGCGCAGGCCTTGCTGAGGAGGCACTGCCCTGGGCCAGGGACAAGGCTCTCACTTCTGTTCCTTGTCTGTGAAGTCAGTGTGGGCTTCACTGCAGAGGTGGGCACTATTCAGAGTTTCCCTCCTTCACAGAACACACAGGCGTCCCACAGGTCAGGACATGCCCAGGGGTCTGGATTTTTGGCCGAAAGGGAGGGCGTGGTTGCACCCCCGGCTTCCTCTAGGGCAGGGTTTGTTCACGGCTGAGAAGGGTTCAGTCCTGGCAACCAAGTTCCCATCCCCCCATCCCCCTCTCCCTCCAGAAACACACACACACACATGCACACACGCACACACTCTCAGCATCTTGCCTTATGTGGGCATTTGTCAAACACCTACCAGCTAGTTGGCGCCACAGGCTGTAGCTCAACCAGGATGGGAAGGAACCCTAGGAACAATGTTTCCTCCTGGAGGCCCAGACACAGAGAAAGGCTACTCGGCCCCACCACATTGTTTCCCTGCGCCCCACTATGTTCTGTGGAGGGCACAGCACTCTGTTGCAGGTTGTAAGGAGGGCCCAGCTCTAATCCAAGACCTCTGACCTCCAGAGAGCACCCCAGAAAACCTCACAAGAATGCTTGTCCTTTTGGAGTGAAAGCCTCCCCTGCTCCCGAACTGACTGTGGCTCCCTATTTCCCCCCAGCCTTCCACTCCCTGTCCTCTGCCTCTGGCCTAACTCAGGCCCCATGCCCTCCACGTGCTGGGAACTCTCCCTCAGCTGCCCAGCACGGAGCATGAACTCCCAGGCGTGCACGTGAGGGCAGCCGCACACACTCTGCAGTGGTACCTCGTCGCGGGGCCAGGGTGCGGGGCAGCAAGGATGAGCCACCCGGCACATCTCTGCAGCCCCCTTGACTTCACACTTCGGAAAAGGGTTTCCGCTACTCCCTTTGCCGTGTTTTGCTGGTGGCTCTGGGTCGCAGGCCCATTGAGGTCATTCCTCCCACTTCTTGAGGGGTAACCCTGACACCGAGGGTGGTCCCGGCCTGGCTGGGTGTCTGGGTTGGTGGGCTTCACCCGCAAGTGGAAGGCTTGCCGGTTTGATGCCGGCCAGGGCACATGCAGGGCTGTTGGTTTGGTCCCGGTCGTGGCACAGGCGAGAACCTAACATTCAATAAATCGATGCATCTCTGTCACATGGCTGTGCCTCTGCTTCTCTATCTGTGTCCTGTCCATTTATTTATCAATCAGTCAATCAGTCGATGTTAAAAAAGAAGAAAAAGGAATGAGTCCAGAGCTTCTGGGAGGCGGCATTAACACTGTCCGAGGCTGCCCTCCCGGGCTGTGCCTGGGAGACGACATGCTCGCCGTGGAGCAAAGCAGGTCACGGAGCCAGGCCTTTGGGCTCAGCCACAGTCTCCACTTGACTCCATGGAAGTGTGTTCCTGGGGGAAAACTCACTCTACTGCAACTCGACCAGAGGCCTTAACTGAGCCTCACCTCCATCCTTGAGCAATAGACGGCAGTTCCTTCCCCAGAAACGGCACGTGCAAGTCTGAGAAGCTCACCCACTGGGGAAAGGCAGACCTTTATCTCCAGCGCCTGGTCCCTCACCACCCAGGTGAAGAGCTGATCGCAGCGGGCGCCCTTGATGGCTACCCCGCGGTGTGGAGGGATTAGCAGAGGGGACATTTTCAAGGGGACTTTGGAGTTTAATGGGCACTGGAACTTGCTGACGTCAGAACCCGGCCAACCATGAGCGTGAAGTGCTTCTCTGTGGGTGTTTAACAGAACGCCCGGCCCCTCCCTCCACGGTCACCACCTCTTGAGCAGGGACAGCCCCGGAGCATCTGTGGCTCCGAGCACACGGAGTAGATCCCCTTAAGGCCCTACTTCGGACTCAGAGAGGAAGCGGGGAGGGAGGGGACAGGGCAGGGAAGGAGGCAGGGCGGTGCAGATGAGGTCCCCGGGGGAGGGGGCGACCCTGAGAGTGGAGACGCTGCCCTGGGCGCCCTGTCCCTCCTGCCTCCCCCATGCCGTCCTGCAGGGAACAGCGGCCCCACCCAGGCCTCAGTATTGCTGCACATGAGCACAGTGTGCGCACGCAGACAAGGATGGCTGGGGCCCCGAGGCTGTAAGTGAGGGAAGGAGAGACATGTGACACTGAAGCCTGGTGGCATTGCTTTCACAAGACTTTATTTTTCATAGAGCAGAAGCTGGAGCCAAGGCAAATCCAACTGGTAAAACTCGTCCCTGGGCTCAAGTTAAAAAATAGTATCTTCGATCGTTCATCCCCTTCTCCACCACCAGGGGCGAAATATCCTCCTCCAGTCTATTCTGACATTCCGCACCTGTGCACCAGGAAGAAAGAAGCTGCTTCTGAGGGCTGGACCCACGTCAAGACCCCTTCCCAACTAGACCTCCCTTTCCCGGGCCACCCCAGAGGCCTGAAGCTACATTCCACCCTCTGACTAGGAAGCTCAGAACGTGCAGTTGAGTCCCCACACCCATAATCCGATGAGGAATCTTAGGACTCTGCTGGCTAGTTGCTTCTCAAGGTCACACAGCCCGTCCCAGCAACCGCAGGCCACAGCATGGCCTGCAACCCCATCACTTGGAGCCCCTGGCTCTCCGACGTCCGCAGGGGTCAGGCTCTACGGGACGGCTGCCGAAATACAAAGTGCTGGGCCCCACCCCAGACTGGGAGGCAGCGGGTCTCAACGGGCCTGACAACCGGCGTTGCCACCACCTTCCCGGGAGAGGACGGCCCTTGGACAACCGCTGCTCCGGGGCCTTGCAGAGCCAGTCCTGGGGACCTGGGGCTCGGGCTGAGGGAGGAGCCCAGGCCACGAGGGGCTCTCTCTGCCCTGGATGGGGCAACGGTGAACGGGTCCACAGGAAGCTCCATGCACCCCCGCCCGCGGGCCCCGACAGTGGGGGAAGGGGCCACTTACGTTCACACAGTTGATGTCAAAGGGGCCATTGGCCTGGTCCAGGGTGACGGTCCCCGAACACTGTTTCACCAGCTGGAAAGACGAGGCCTGAGGTCAAACTGGGATCTCTGGGCTTAAACCGTCCAGCCTCACCCCGGTGACGGGAACGGTTCCGTGGACGCCTATGGATCAGCGTCAGGGGAGGCCCCGTCGGCCCCGGGCCCCAGCCTCACCCCGTTCTCCTGGAAGGCACACTGCTCGGGCGGCAGCTGCGTCGTCCTGGGGCACACAGTCTCCTTCACCGTGAAGCTCACAGGCTTCGGGCTGTTTGGGTCCTCGTCCTGACGGAAGAGACAGTGGGGAGACCGGGCTGGGTACCTGCCAGGCTTCTTCGTCCTGTCTCCCCGAGACCCCATTTCACAGGCCCTGGCTACTTCCCTGCACCGGGTGGGGTGAGGGGCACAGACGGAGGAGGTCAGGGCCCATCCCTGCCCCCGCCCACATACAGGGCACAGGGCGGACCTCGGACAAGCTCTGGGACCCGAGGGACATCAGGGGGCCTCCTGCAGGAAAGACAGTGTCACGGAAATCTCCGGGCTCAGCAAAGCCCTTGCCCGTGTGAGAGACGAGCAGGAGCAGAGACAGCTGGAAGCAGGGAAGTCACGTCCCAGACCCAGTGGCCCCACTCCTGTTCCCGGGACTCCCAGAAGGCCCTGAGGCCACCATGCGGGTGTGGAGGGGGTACCACCTCGCACACCATAGGCTCTAAGGCAGGAGGCTGTGATCGGGGAGGGAACACAGCTGGGGAAGGTCTCCCGGAAGAGGTGGGGTCCCACGGAAAGGGAGGAATGCCATCCAGGCCCAGGTGTTTCATGAGCACACAGGGTGGCAGCGTGGCCCCTGGCTGGCCCAGAGCCTCCCTCCCGAGTCCCCTGCCCCACTCACTGCACTGGGCGGCTGCGAGTCCAGCTGCAGGAGGCGGTAGAGACTAGCCTCCGAGGACCGCTGGTTGAAGGCCTCCACGGCACGGAGCACGGCCTCGTTGTAGCTGAGGGCCTGGGCAGTGGCTGGCGGCGTCGCCAGGCCCAGCAGCAGGAGCATCAGTGACCAGCGCCCGCAGGAGCCGCGGTTCCTCTGTGCTTCCATGGTCCCTGAATGTGCGTCCCCCAGCCTGTGGGACCCTCCTTTATGCCCGACAGTGTTGCAAGGGCCCGACCTTGGGCCTTCCTGCCCCGCCCCGGCACCGGCCTCCTGCGCGCGCTGGGCTGGGCGGGAGCTTGCCTCAGCCCCGCTGTTGCCTCACGGGGCTCGCTGGACTGGGGGGCTTGGCTGGCCCCGTGTGCGCCGTGAAGAAATGGTTTCTCCATCTCCTTGACAGCATCCTGGTCACTCTGGGGCCCCTCAGGGAGTTTCCCCGGGGTTGCTCCAGAGAGGTGAGAGGTCCAGGAGAGAGGAAGGAGCCAGGCGTCCGTCCTGCGTCCCTCTCCCCACTGTGGCCGGCCCAGGAATCGGGGTCCTGCCACGTTGAGGCAGCAGATAGTCAGGAAGGAGCCAACTCCAGAGGTGCCCCAGGGATAAGATAAAGAACAAGGATAAAGGGCGGAGACCCTGTTCTACGACTGGTGGTTTCTGCTTTTGGAAAAGCGTTGAATCCTAGGGAATCAAGAATGTGCCTGTGCAGAAGATGCTGCCTGACCCCTGCTTCATTCAAAGAGCCTTAAAATAAATTGGCATTGTGGGACCTCGTTCCCGAGCCAGGGAAGGAATCATGGGAGACCCACCCTAAAGGAATCGAAGCCCTCTCCCCCCTCAGTCCTGGCTGCTGTGAGGCTCTGCTCTGCCCTGCTCTGCTCTGCTCAGAGTTGGTGCTCCCATGTTCTGCGTGGCTTCATTTATCTGCTTTCTTTCACTTTCTGCTATAGACTCTGTATGTTCAGTTCAATGTTTGTCTGCAGTCACCTCGAACCTGGTTACCTGTTCCCACCTGTGGCAACGTGATCACCGCTGAGTTCTCGTTCCAGGCCCCACAACCCACCCAGAGGGCCCTCAGGTCAGGCTGGTCGAGGGAAGAACAGTCACCGCTGGGTCTGCAGACATACCTGCACAGCCAGTTCCGTGGAGGATGCCAAGTACACTTTACCCGCTCTAGCCCCAGCCTTTGGTCACTTCAGGTGTTCGGGACCACTGTGCCCTCTCCCGGAATCTTCTCTAGTACTTTCTGGTCTGTAAACATGTCCAGCCACCGCTAGATGTGGCCTGTTGCCCCGACCTCTCTCCTGCTCAGGCTGAGCAAGGGCCCTCTCCAACGACACTCACCTGTTCCTTTGCTGCCACAGGGAGGGCACTGCCAGCTGGCCAGCCCTCGCCGGCCCGGGGCCGCTCTCAAGCCTGGTCGTTATCTCCCCAGGCGAAGGGGGCCCCTGTCCTCCCAAACCTTCGGCAGCCCGGTCTTCCCCTGAGGCCGCTCTCCTGGTTTCCCTCCTGCCTCCCCTGTAGCTCCTTCTGGGTCTCCTCCCACGCCCCTTCCCTTAGCCTGGGGGGCCTGCAGAGCGCCTTGCCGGTCCTCTTCTCTTCCCATGGGTCACGTCTCTCTGCTGACACGCTACCTCAGGCCTTCCGTTAACCGGGACGGATGGCATCTGGTCCGTTCTCTGAGTTCAAGGCTTCTGGGGTTCGTCCTGCCTGGCGTGGCTCAGGGCATTGAGTGTGTCCTGCAAACCAAAGGGTCGCTGCTTGGATTCCTGGTCAGGGCACACGCCTGGGCGGTGGGCGGGATCCCCTGTGGGTAGCGTGGCAGAGACAACCACACATTCATACTTTTGTCACTCTTTCTCCCGCCCTTCCCCTCTCTCTAAAAATAAATAGTAAATAGGTAGAAAAGACAAGAGGGCAGTGGAGTGAGTGGAAGTCACACTGACCTCCGCCCAGGACCGACCTGGGATTACCAGTACGTGGTGGAGAAATCACCTGGAACCAACAACTGAGCAGCAGCGAGAGAGGAGGCTCGTAACCTCAGAGACAGAAGAGTAGGCTTCAGCGCAATCTAACTGGTACGGAGTGCGGTATAGGCTCCAGAGGGCGGGCGGGGTGCCCGCCGGCGGCAACACCAGAAGGATATTGAACCGGCCCGTTGGATCCCCCTGAGTGAGTGGGGTCTAAACCAAAGCGAGGATCTCTAGCTCGCTGCACAGAGGTCCCCTCGGGCCTCCGGCACCGCCGCTGCCGTGGCTCCTGCCACCGCCTTCCCTCCTCCTAATGCTGCCACGGCCTCAACGCCATGTCCTCCAGGTTCCAGGCTCTTCTCAGACCACAGTCCGCTGGCCACGCCATTGTCCAGGGGCCCTGGAACCCGCTGATGTGGCCATTTGACGCCCAGCCTTCAGGAGCCCACGCCCTGCAGGCTGGCCTCAGGGCCTGGTGTCCGGTGGCTCTGTGTGCCCTCCCCCCGTAGCAACATGCGCCCACCACGGGGGCCCTCGTCGCCTTCTGGTCATTGCCCGCTCTGCTTGACCCGCCCTTCCGGCTGTGCCAAGTCCCTGCCATGACACCAGACCAGCATGCTCCTCCTCTCCGCTCCCACTGCCTTCAGGAGGTGTCCTGTGATTTGGGCCCCCATGACGCCCTGGTCGGTGCTCTTGTGGGGACACGCGGCTGGGTGGCTGGTGCTGGGAGGAGCAGGGAGCACCACGGGACAGAGAACGGGCCCCTGTGACAGAGGGGTCCAGAGGCCTGGAGAAATGTTCTCGCCCAGCTCTCCTGAGCTAGAATGGCCATGTGGCCATGAGGCCTGAGGTAGCTGTGGGCCTCTGGTGGCCTGTGCGGCCCTTGGGCGCCTGCCAGGGCCCCTTGGAAGGTGATTTGAAAACTGCCGCTGCTTGCGCACTCGGCCTCGGGAGAAGGAAGGAGCAATGGGCGTGTGCGCAACCCTGTTTCTTAGGCCCGATGTTGCCCCAGTGGGCTCTTGATCAAGCCGGCCTTGCACATCGGGGCCCCTGACAGTGGTTTTGAGGGCAGTCAGATCAGGACATGGGACCCCTAAGATCTTTCCGGGATCCCTCGCCTTTTTTCTGGCTTCAGGGTCCCAAAGAGGCCAAACTGGGAGAGAAGTAGGTTCCCATGTTGGTTTTTAGACGAGGGCATGCGCTGCCCGGCCCTGCTTCCCTCTGGGTCAGGCCCACAAATTAGGGCCCGTTCCCTCCTGGTTGGAGGGGACACTATAGATTCTCCATCAAGCACCTGCTATTGTAACAGGGCCTGAAGCAGCTCCCAAGGGCTGGTCGGGTCCTTTGACGCTGGGTCAGGCAAACAGGCGTTGGCATCATCGGGCAGCCTCTCACTGGCGGCGACTCCTTTGAAAACCCAAGTCCTGGGCACCACTCTCAGCGGCACATGCGTGTCAGCCCAGCTCGAGGTGCCGCAGGTGGACGAAGCCCCAAGGGAGAGGGGACGGGCACGCTGTCAAAGTGTCCCCCTCGAGCCTCCAGGGATTTTGTTTGGAGGAGAGAACGACAGACAGGCAGAGACGCAGGCAGAGAGGCAGAGACAGAGGGAAAGGGGAGAGGGAAGAGGAGCCAGGTCTGGGGTGGGCAGAAATGCGGGGGCCGCGGTCGCCAGGCCCTGGATAGTGGCGCAGATCCCCGGGCACCGTCCCCTCACCCACCTCTCACCCAGGAAACAGCACAGAACGGCCCAACCTATGGGAGCAGAAGGCCCTGCAGAGACTGGCGCAAGGGGGTGTCTCGCGACCTCCTCCCCGAGCTGGGGGGCCACCGTTCCCAGCCGCCCTCTATTTCTCCTCGCGCCTGGTGCAGCCAGCTGCGCTTCCCCACCCTGCCCTGCGTTGCAGCCCCTCCCTCCTCAGCCGGCTCACAGCCACGGGTGGAGCCCCCCTTCTCCTTCCCTCCAGAGCCCTCACCTACTTGGGCTGTGTGACTCAGGGTCCACCCCACAGCCGCCCGCGGGCTCCAGTGCAGGCAGCTCGCTCGGGGAGACCTCTGCCCGCCGGAGCTGCCCGCATCCTTCTCTGCCAGCCGCCTGACCTTGGGGGCTGCCTCATCCCACAGGGACAGTCTAATGGTACACACCTTTCCAAATGGGGGGGTTTGAGGTCTCTATCATCTGCCTTGTAGTACTTTCTCTGCCAAAGGACTGCCCTGTATCTGTGCTCCCCAATATGGTAATGTTTAAACACTCAGGGGTGTAGGCAGCTTGAAACTTGGCTAGTCTAACCCAAGAAGTGTTTCCTTAACTTTCATTAATTGTAACATAAGGAGCTACATACACGTTGGACTGCGGTGGAGACCGTTTTGCTACGGTGTCCTTGCTAATTTTCCCTCCTCCGTGTACCGGCACCCTCTGAGGTGTTTATGGGGAACGGATGGCCTCAGACCCCCAGACCACAGCAGCCCTCGGCCACCAGCTCCAGGCCAAGAAGAACCTCCGAGGGTTGGCCGACACTGGCTGCGGCCAGGCCCCGGGGGCTGGGGAGAGATGGGGCGCTCCAAGGGAGCCCTCTCCGTCGGGGCCACATTCTGTCTCACGGGCACCGCGTGACCGCGGCCCCAGCCCGCAGAGCGCAGGCCGCGAGTAGCGGCCAGAGGCGGCCCTCGCCACCGCCGTGCACCCAAAGAACACCCTCTGGGACAGGCAGGGACACCCCTGAGGCTGTTTCCTCTTCACATGGACTAAAACCAAGACAGACCCAGAGGAGGCAAAGCAACTTGCCCAAGACACTGGGATCCTTGAAGACAGATGGGAGGCTGAGGCCCAGGGCACCGCAGGCTCCCCCGCCCGCAGCTCACGCTCTCCTCGCCCTCAACGCCCTCCCCCCACGCCGGAGGGTGATAAGGTGAGAACACGCAGGAATCATTTTCAAAAGGGGGAGCTCTGATCATGCAACCCAGAAACTCCATATCTGGGTTTTTGCCACCAAGAAATGACAGTAGATCTTACACAAAACCTCTTAAGATAACATGCATAGCAAATTTGTTCAATTTAATGGAGAAGTAGAAGAACACGAGGATGAAGGTGAAGACCTCATCCAGGACCTCTGACCTCCAGAGAGAGGGCCCGAAGAAACCTCACAGGAATGCCTGGCCCTTTGGAGTGAAACCCTCCCCTGCTCCAGAACTACTGTGGCTCCTTATTTCCCCCGAGGCTTCCACTCCCTGTCCTCTGCCTCTGGCCTAACTCAGGCCCCATCCCCTCCACCTGCTGGGAACTCTCCCTCAGCTGCCCAGCACGGAGCATGAACTCCCAGGCGTGCACGTGAGGGCAGCCGCACACACTCTGCAGTGGTACCTCGTCGCGGGGCCGGGTGCGGGGCAGCAAGGATGAGCCACCCGGCACATCTCTGCAGCCCCCTTGACTTCACACTTCGGAAAAGGGTTTCCGCTACTTGCTTTGCTGTGTCTTGCTGATGCCTCTGGGTGGCAGACCATTCGAGGTCATTCCTCGCACTTCCTGAGGGGTAACCCTGAGACCAAGGGTGGTCCCGGCCTGGCTGGGTGGCTGGGTTGGTCGGGCATCACCCGCAAGCGGAAGGCTTGCCGGTTTGATGCCGGCCAGGGCACATGCAGGGCTGCTGGTCTGGTCCTGGTCGTGGCACAGGCGAGAACCTAACATTCAATAAATCGATGCATCTCTGTCACATGGCTGTGCCTCTGCTTCTCTATCTGTGTCCTGTCCATTTATTTATCAATCAGTCAATCAATTGATGTTTAAAAATGCAGAAAAAAGATTGAGGACTAGAGCTTCTGGGAGGCGGCATTAACACTGTCCGAGGCTGCCCTCCCGGGCTGTGCCTGGGTCACCACATGCTCGCCGTGGAGCAAAGCAGGTCACGGAGCCAGGCCTTTGGGCTCAGCCACAGTCTCCACTCAACTCCATGGAAGTGTGTTCCTGGGGGAAAACTCACTCTACTGCAACTCGACCAGAGGCCTTACCTGAGCCTCACCTCCATCCTTGAGCAATAGACGGCAATGGCTTCCCCAGAAACGGCACGTGCAAGTCTGAGAAGCTCACCCACTGGGGAAAGGCAGACCTTTATCTCCAGCGCCTGGTCCCTCACCACCCAGGTGAAGAGCTGATCGCAGCGGGCGCCTTGATGGCTACCCCGCGGTGTGGAGGGATTAGCAGAGGGGACATTTTCAAGGGGACTTTGGAGTTTAATGGGCACTGGAACTTGCTGACGTCAGAACCCGGCCAACCATGAGCGTGAAGTGCTTCTCTGTGGGTGTTTAACAGAACGCCCGGCCCCTCCCTCCACGGTCACCACCTCCTGAGCAGGGACAGCTCCGGAGCATCCCGACCTCGGAGCACACGGAGTAGATCCCCTTAAGGCCCTACTTCGGACTCAGAGAGGAAGCGGGGAGCGAGGGGACAGGGCAGGGAAGGAGGCAGGGCGGTGCAGATGAGGTCCCCGGGGGAGGGGGCGACCCTGAGAGTGGAGACGCTGCCCTGGGCGCCCTGTCCCTCCTGCCTCCCCCATGCCGTCCTGCAGGGAACAGCGGCCCCACCCAGGCCTCAGTATTGCTGCACATGAGCACAGTGTGCGCACGCAGACAAGGATGGCTGGGGCCCCGAGGCTGTAAGTGAGGGAAGGAGAGACATGTGACACTGAAGCCTGGTGGCATTGCTTTCACAAGACTTTATTTTTCATAGAGCAGAAGCTGGAGCCAAGGCAAATCCAACTGGTAAAACTCGTCCCTGGGCTCAAGTTAAAAAATAGTATCTTCGATCGTTCATCCCCTTCTCCTCCACCAGGGGCGAAATAACCTCCTCCAGTCTATTCTGACATTCCGCACCTGTGAACAGGAAGAAAGAAGCTGCTTCTGAGGGCTGGACCCACGTCAAGACCCCTTCCCAACTAGACCGCCCTTTCCCGGGCCACCCCAAAGGCCTGAAGCTACATTCCACCCTCTGACTAGGATTCTCAGAACGTGCAGTTGAGTCCCCACACCCATAATCCGATGAGGAATCTTAGGACCCTGCTGGCTAGTTGCTTCTCAAGGTCACACAGCCCGTCCCAGCAACGCAGGCCACAGCATGGCCAGCAACCCCATCACTTGGAGCCCCTGGCTCTCCGACGTCCGCAGGGGTCAGGCTCTACGGGACGGCTGCCGAAATACAAAGTGCTGGGCCCCACCCCAGACTGGGAGGCAGCAGGTCTCAAGGGGCCTGACAACCGGCGTTGCCACCACCTTCCCGGGAGAGGACGGCCCTTGGACAACCGCTGCTCCGGGGCCTTGCAGAGCCAGTCCTGGGGACCTGGGGCTCGGGCTGAGGGAGGAGCCCAGGGCATGAGGGGCTCTCTCTGCCCTGGATGGGGCAACGGTGAACGGGTCCACAGGAAGCTCCATGCACCCCCGCCCGCGGGCCCCGACAGTGGGGGAAGGGGCCACTTACGTTCACACAGTTGATGTCAAAGGGGCCATTGGCCTGGTCCAGGGTGACGGTCCCCGAACACTGTTTCACCAGCTGGAAAGACGAGGCCTGAGGTCAAACTGGGATCTCTGGGCTTAAACCGTCCAGCCTCACCCCGGTGACGGGAACGGTTCCGTGGACGCCTATGGATCAGCGTCAGGGGAGGCCCCGTCGGCCCCGGGCCCCAGCCTCACCCCGTTCTCCTGGAAGGCACACTGCTCGGGCGGCAGCTGCGTCGTCCTGGGGCACACAGTCTCCTTCACCGTGAAGCTCACAGGCTTCGGGCTGTTTGGGTCCTCGTCCTAGAAGGATGAGACAGTGGCGAAACCAGAATGGGTAGCCGAGGCTTCTTCGTCCAGTCCCCCGAGTCCCCCATTTCACAAGTCCCTACTGTGTCCGTGACTGGGTGGGGTGAGGGGCAGAGTAAGGAACAGGACAGGAACCGTCCCTGTCCACGCCAGCCACACAGAGCGCAGGGTAAACCTCAGACAAGCTCTGGGCCCAGAGAGACGTCAGGGGGCTCTTGCAGGAATGACAGAGTCACAGGAATCTCAGGGCTCAGCAAAGCCCTTCTCTGTGTGAGAGACGAGCAGGAACAGGGGCAACTGGAAACAGGGAAATCACGTCCCAGACCCAGAGGCCCCACTCCTGTTCCCGGGACTTCCAGCAGTCCCTGAGGCCACCATGCGGGTGTGGAGGGGGTACCTCCTCGCACAGCATAGACTCTAAGGCAGGAGGCTGTGATCGGGGAGGGAACACAGCTGGGGAAGGTCTCCTGGAAGAGGTGGGGTCCCACGGAAAGGGAGGAGTGCCTTCCCGACCCCAGCCCCTGCATGAGCACACGGGGTGGCAGCGTGGCCCCTGGCTGGCCCAGAGCCTCCCTCTCGAGTCCCCTGCCCACTCACTGCACTGGGCGGCTGCGAGTCCAGCTGCAGGAGGCGGTAGAGACTAGCCTCCGAGGACCGCTGGTTGAAGGCCTCCACGGCTCGGAGCACGGCCTCGTTGTAGCTGAGGGCCTGGGCAGTGGCTGGCGGCGTCGCCAGGCCCAGCAGCAGGAGCATCAGTGAGCAGCGCGCCCAGGAGTGGCCATCCTTCTGGGCCTCCATGGTCCACTTGTCTGCATCGCCGTAGCCTGTGGAACCCTCCTTTATGCCCGAGACTGTTGCAATGGCCAGACCAGGAGGCTTCCTGCCCCTCCACGTCACCGGCCTCCTGCCCGCTCTGGGCTGAGCGGGAGCTTGCCCCAGCCCCGCTGTTGCCTCACGAGGCTCGCTGGACTGGGGGCTTGGCCGGCCCCATGTGCGCCATGAAGAAATGGTTTCTCCATCCTCTTGACAGTTCCTGGTCGTTCCGTGGCCCATCAGGGAGTTTCGCCAGGATTGCTCAAGAGAAGTGAGAGGTCCAGAGAGAGGAAGGAGCCAGGCGTCCGTCCTGCTTCTATCTCCCCACTGTGGCCGCCTCAGGAATTGGGGTCCCGCCACGTTGAGGCAGCAGATTGACAGGAAAGAGGACATTCCAGAGGTGCCCCAGGGATAAGATAAAGAACAAGGATAAAGGGCTGAGACCCTGTCTAAACTGGTGGTTCTGCTTTTGGAAAAGCGTTAAATCCTAGAAATCAAGAATGCGCCTGTGCAGAAGATGGTGCCTGACCTCCGCTTCACTTAAAGAACCTTAAAATAAATTAGAATTGTGGGATCCCCTTCCTGGGAGGCAGAGAAGGAATCATGGGAGACCCACCCTAAAGGAATCGAAGACCTCTCCCCCCTGAGTCCTGGCTGCTGTTAGGCTCTGCTCCACTCTCAGCACCACTGATCAGCACTGAGTCCTCGTTCCAGGCCCCGCAACCCACCCCGAGGGTCCTCAGATCAGGCTGGTCGTGGGAGGAACAGTCACCTCTGGGTCTGCAGAATTACCTGCACAGCCAGTTCTGTGGAGGATGCCCAGGCCTGTTCACCCTCTCTGGCCCCAGCCCTTGGTCAGTTCAGGTGCGCGGGGCCACTGTGCCCTGTCCCGGATTCTTCTCTCCTGCTTTCCGGTCTGAAAATGTCCCCAGCCGCAGCCAGACGTGTCCTGTTGCCCGGACCTCTCGCCCGCTCAGGCTGAGGAAGGGCCATCTCCAACTTCCCTGGCCCGCTCCTTTGCTGTCACAGGCAGGGACTGCCGGCTGGCCAGCCCTCGCCGGCCCGGGGCCGCTCTCAAGCCAGGTCTCTACCTCCCCAGGTGAAGGGGGCCCCCTGTCCACTCAATCCTTCGCCTGCCCCATCATCCCCAGAGGCCGCCCTCCTGGTTTCCCTCCTGCCTCCCCTGTAGCTCCCTCTGGGTCTCCTCCCACGACCTGTCCCTTAGCCTGGAGGGCCTGCAGAGCGCCTTCTGGGACTGCTTCTTCTCCACGGGTGTCACATCTGTCAGGGGACACACTCTCTCAGGCCCTCCGTCATCTGGCACACAGGACAGCTGGTCTGCGTCTCTCAGTTCCAGGTTTCCGGGATCAGCCCAGGCTGCTGTGGCTCAGGGCACACTGAGCGTGTCCTGCAAACCAAAGGGTCGCTGCTTGGATTCCCGGTCAGGACAATGCCTGGGCGGTGGGTGGGATCCCTCAGGGTAGCAAGTGAGAGAAAACCTCATGCTATTATTTCTCTTCCTCTCTACTCCCCTGCTCAGCTCGCCAAAAACAAATAATACATAAAGTCTTTGAAAAGAAAAGACTTCTAGGATCAGCCCTGGCCGTCCCCAGGCCGCCTGGCCTGCTGTTTGCTCGCTGCCGGCTGCACAATGGTCCCCTCGGACCTCCGTCTCTGCCCCCAATCTGACTCCTGCCACCATCCTCCCTCCCCCTAAGTGCGGCCACAGCCTTGGACTCCACCTTCTCCAGGTTCCAGGCTCTCCCCGGACCACAGTCCGCTTGCCACGCCATTGTCTAGGCGCCGCTTCTGCCTGCTGATGTGGCCATTTCACGCCCCGCCTTCAGGAGCCCACGCCCCACAGGCTGGCTCAGGGCCGGGCGTGCTGCGGCCCCCGGCGCCCTCCCCGCAAACCTGCGAGCCCCAGGAGTCACGCGGCTCCTGCATGCGGCTACTCGGGCCCTCGGAGCCTCCTGCACTTCGCCCCTTCTGCTTGACCTGCCCTTCCAGCTATGCCACTGTCCGTGCCTTGACACCAGACCGGCATCGTCCTCCTCTCTGCTCCCTCTGTCTTCAGGAGGTGTCCTGTGATTTGGGCCCCCATGACGCCCTGGTCGGCGATCTTGGGGGGACTGGAGGCTGGGTGGCTGGTGCTGGGAGGAGGAGGGGGCGCCACGGGACAGAGAACGGGCCCATGTGACAGAGGGGTCCAGAGGCCCAGAGGAAAATTCTAGCCCCAGCTCCCCTGAGCAATGAATGGCCATGCGGCCATGAGGCCTGAGGTAGCTGTGGGACCCTTGGGCGCCGGCCAGGGCCCCTTGGAAGGCGGCTCGGAGGCCACCGCTGCTTGCGCACTCGGCCTCGGGAGAAGGAAGGAGCAATGGGCGTGTGCGCAACCCTGTTTCTTAGGCCCGATGTTGCCCCACTGGGCTCTTGATCAAGCCGGCCTTGCACATCGGGGCCCCTGACAGTGGTTTCGAGGGCAGTCAGATTGGGACATGGGACCCCTAAGATCTTTCCGGGATCCCTCTCCTTTTTCTGGCTTCAGGGTCCCAAAGAGGCCAAACTGGGAGAGAAGTAGGTTCCCATGTTGGTTTTTAGACGAGGAAGTGCGACCGGTCCGGTCCTGCTTCCCTCTGGGTCAGGCCCACCAACTAGGGCCCCTTCCCTCCTCGTTGGAGGGGACACTATAGATTCTCCATCAAGCACCTGCTATTGTAACAGGGCCTGAAGCAGCTCCCAAGGGCTGGTCGGGTCCTTTGACGCTGGGTCAGGCAAACAGGCGTTGGCATCATCGGGCAGCCGCTCACTGGCGGCGACTCCTTTGAAAACCCCTGTCCTGGGCGGCACTCTCAGCGGCACCTGCGTGTCAGCCCAGCTCGAGGTGCCGCAGGCGGACGAAGCCCCGAGGGAGAGGGCACGGGCCACCCGTCAGAGTGTCCCCCTCGGGCCTCCAGGGATTTTGTTTGGAGGAGAGAAGGACAGACAGGCAGAGACGCAGGCAGAGAGGCAGAGACAGAGGGAAAGGGGAGAGGGAAGAGGAGCCAGGTCGGGGGTGGGCAGAAATGCGGAGCCTGCGGTCGACAAGCCGTGGATGGCCTCCCTGGCCCCAGGCACCTTCTCCTCACCCACGTCTCACCCAGGAAACAGCATAGAACCACCCAACCTATTGGAGCAGAAGGCCCTGCAGAGGCTGGCGAGGGGTGTCACCGCCTCCTCCCCGAGCTGGGGCGCCACCTTTCCCAGTCGCCCTCTATTTCTCCTCGTGCCTGGTGCACCCAGCTGCGCTTCCCCACCGTGCCCTGCGTTGCAGCCCCTCCTTCCTCAGGGGCCGCCCACAGCCAGGGGTGGAGCCCCCCTTCTCCTCTCCAGAGCCCTCAGCTAGTTGGGCTGCGTGTCTCAGGGTCCACCCCACAGACAGCTCGCTCGGGGACACCTCTGGCTGCTGGCGCTGCCCGCATCCTTCTCCCATGCCCACCAGGGACGGTGTCACGGTGCTGAGCCTTCCAAAAGGCGGCGTTTGGGGTCTCTCTCAGCTGTGCGATAGAGCTTTCTGCAGTGAAGGGACCGCTCTGTATCTTGTTAACTATTTCAACCACTCACGGCTGTTGACAACTGAAAAGAAGGCTAGGCCTACGGAAGAACTGATTTTTTAATTTTCATTAACTCAAACACTAGTGGCCACAGATGAACTGCGGTAGAGACCCTTTTTCCTTGGCTTCCTTGCAAAAACTCTCTCCTCTTTCGCAGTGTAGCACTCTCTGAGGGGTTTATGGCAAATGGATGGCCCCGGCACCCCCACCTCATCAGCCCTGGGCCCCCATTCAAGGCCAAGGGGGACCTCCGAGGTCCGGGAGACACAGGCTGCGGGCGCGCCCTCGGGGGCTGTGGAGAGACGGGGCGCTCCAAGGGGGCCGCTCCCTCGAGGCCACGTTCTGTCTCCCGGGCCCCGCGTAGAGGCCTGAGGCTGCCCTCACCCTCGGCCGAATGTGCCCAGAACATCATCTGGAACAGGCAGGGAGAGCCCCTGGGAAGCTCTTTCCTTTGCACACATGAGTAAGACGAGGCCAACCCAGGGGAGGCGAAGCAACGTGCCCAAGACGCCGGGATCCTTGAAGACAGATGGGAGGCCGAGACCCGGGGCACCGCAGGCTCCCCCGCCTACAGCTCACCCTCTCATCCCCCCCAACACCCTCCCCCCACGCCCGAGGGTGGTAAGGTGAGAACACGCAGGAATCATTTTCGAAAGGATGAGCTCTGACCATGCAACCCAGAAACTCCATATCTGGGTGTTTGCCACCAAGAAATGAACGCAGGTCCCTACACAAAACGTCTTACGATAATGTGCATAGCAAATTTATACAAATTAATCAAGAAGTAGAAGAACACGAGGATGAAGGTGAAGACCACGAGGAGGAGGAGAAGGAAGAGGACGTCCAGGAGGAGCAGAAGGAGGGGAAGAAGAAAATAGCCAAAAACCAGGGACACCCCGGTGTCCCCTGCCAGGCTCCTCACACTGGGCCACCCACATGCGTTCTGCAATGCTCCTGGGCAGGAAAAAGGAAGGAACTGCCAGCACACACACTCAGAAGCACCTCACAAACATGAGGGTGAGGGAAAGAAGCCAGAGGCAAAAGGTCATGATTGTCTGCTCCTGTCCAAGGGAAATCCCCAGAAAATGCAAAGCTCCAGTGAGAGGAGGTCGACCAGTGACCGCCAGGGGCCCGGGTGAGCAAGAGGGGACTCACCGCCAAGGGGCGAGAGGGGAGGTTTGCGTAGTGAGAACGTTCTACATCGTGACTGTGGTGGACGTTACACGATTGCAGACATGTCCCAGAACTCACGAAATGATGCCTTGAGTGGACTTCATGGTAGAAAATGTATACCTCTGTTTTCAAAGCAGCGGAGTGAGGAGTAAGCGGTGGAAATAGGTGGGCATATTTTCTCAGGAAGGAGCGTTGGTCTCCCTCCCTAACAACAGGACAGCGGAGTCTGATCTCAGAGGAGCTGAACGTGCAGAAGGCTCTGAAGGTGGGGAAAAGGAGGAGCCCAGGGGCGGCTGCCGCCCGCCCACCTCTGAGGCTGCGCTGATTGTCCCAGGGAGGGAGGCGCAGGCCTTGCTGAGGAGGCACTGCCCTGGGCCAGGGACAAGGCTCTCACTTCTGTTCCTTGTCTGTGAAGTCAGTGTGGGCTTCACTGCAGAGGTGGGCACTATTCAGAGTTTCCCTCCTTCACAGAACACACAGGCGTCCCACAGGTCAGGACATGCCCAGGGGTCTGGATTTTTGGCCGAAAGGGAGGGCGTGGTTGCACCCCCGGCTTCCTCTAGGGCAGGGTTTGTTCACGGCTGAGAAGGGTTCAGTCCTGGCAACCAAGTTCCCATCCCCCCACCCCCCTCTCCCTCCAGAAACACACACACACACATGCACACACGCACACACTCTCAGCATCTTGCCTTATGTGGGCATTTGTCAAACACCTACCAGCTAGTTGGCGCCACAGGCTGTAGCTCAACCAGGATGGGAAGGAACCCTAGGAACAATGTTTCCTCCTGGAGGCGCAGACACAGAGAAAGGCTACTCGGCCCCACCACATTGTTTCCCTGCGCCCCACTATGTTCTGTGGAGGGCACAGCACTCTGTTGCAGGTTGTAAGGAGGGCCCAGCTCTAATCCAAGACCTCTGACCTCCAGAGAGCACCCCAGAAAACCTCACAAGAATGCTTGTCCTTTTGGAGTGAAAGCCTCCCCTGCTCCCGAACTGACTGTGGCTCCCTATTTCCCCCCAGCCTTCCACTCCCTGTCCTCTGCCTCTGGCCTAACTCTGGCCCATCCCTTCCACCTGCTGGGAACTCTCCCTCAGCTGCTCAGCACGGCAAGCCTTCCAGACCGTTCCAAATGGGGGGTTTGAGGTCTCTATCATCTGCCTTGTAGTACTTTCTCTGCCAAAGGACTGCCCTGTATCTGTGCTCCCCAATATGGTAATGTTTAAACACTCAGGGGTGTAGGCAGCTTGAAACTTGGCTAGTCTAACCCAAGAAGTGTTTCCTTAACTTTCATTAATTGTAACATAAGGAGCTACATACACGTTGGACTGCGGTGGAGACCGTTTTGCTACGGTGTCCTTGCTAATTTTCCCTCCTCCGTGTACCGGCACCCTCTGAGGTGTTTATGGGGAACGGATGGCCTCAGACCCCCAGACACAGCAGCCCTCGGCCACCAGCTCCAGGCCAAGAAGAACCTCCGAGGGTTGGCCGACACTGGCTGTGGCGAGGCTTCGGGGGGCTACAGAGAGATGGGGCGCTCCGAGGGAGCCCTCTCCGTCGGGGCCACATTCTGTCTCACGGGCACCGCGTGACCGCTGCCCCAGCCCGCAGAGCGCAGGCCACGAGTAGCGGCCACAGGCGGTCCTCGCCACCGCCGTGCACCCAAAGAACACCCTCTGGGACAGGCAGGGACACCCCTGAGGCTGTTTCCTCTTCACATGGACTAAAACCAAGACAGACCCAGAGGAGGGAAAGCAACTTGCCCAAGACACTGGGATCTTTGAAGACAGATGGGAGGCTGAGGCCCAGGGCACCGCAGGCTCCCCCGCCCGCAGCTCACCCTCTCCTCGCCCTCAACGCCCTCGCCCCACGCCCGAGGGTGATAAGGTGAGAACACGCAGGAATCTTTTCAAAAGGGGGAGCTCTCATCATGCAACCGAGAAACTCCATATCTGGGTTTTTGCCACCAAGAAATGACAGTAGATCTTACACAAAACCTCTTAAGATAACATGCATAGCAAATGTGTTCAATTTAATGGAGAAGTAGAAGAACACGAGGATGAAGGTGAAGACCTCATCCAGGACCTCTGACCTCCAGAGAGAGGGCCCGAAGAAACCTCACAGGAATGCCTGGCCCTTTGGAGTGAAACCCTCCCCTGCTCCAGAACTACTGTGGCTCCTTATTTCTCCCAAGGCTTCCACTCCCTGTCCTCTGCCTCTGGCCTAACTCAGGCCCCATGCCCTCCACCTGCTGGGAACTCTCCCTCAGCTGCCCAGCACGGAGCATGAACTCCCAGGCGAGCACGTGAGGGCAGCCGCACACACTCTGCAGTGTTACCTCGTCGCGGGGCCGGGTGCGCGGCAGCAAGGATGAGCCACCCGGCACATCTCCGCAGCCCCCTGACTTCACACTTCGGAAAAGGGTCCCGCTACTCCCTTTGCTGTGTCTTGCTGATGCCTCTGGGTGGCAGACCATTCGAGGTCATTCCTCCCACTTCTTGAGGGGTAACCCTGACCAAGGGTGGTCCCGGCCTGGCTGGGTGGCTAGGTTGGTCGGGCATCACCCGCAAGCGGAAGGCTTGCCGGTTTGATGCCGGCCAGGGCACATGCAGGGCTGCTGGTCTGGTCCTGGTCGTGGCACAGGCGAGAACCTAACATTCAATAAATCGATGCATCTCTGTCACATGGCTGTGCCTCTGCTTCTCTATCTGTGTCCTGTCCATTTATTTATCAATCAGTCAATCAATTGATGTTTAAAAATGCAGAAAAAGATTGAGGACTAGAGCTTCTGGGAGGCGGCATTAACACTGTCCGAGGCTGCCCTCCCGGGCTGTGCCTGGGTCACCACATGCTCACCACGGAGCAAAGCAGGTCACGGAGCCAGGCCTTTGGGCTCAGCCACAGTCTCCACTCAACTCCATGGAAGTGTGTTCCTGGGGAAAAACTCACTCTACTGCAACTCGACCAGAGGCCTTAACTGAGCCTCACCTCCATCCTTGAGCAATAGACGGCAGTTCCTTCCCTAGAAACGGCACGTGCAAGTCTGAGAAGCTCACCCACTGGGGAAAGGCAGACCTTTATCTCCAGCGCCAGGTCCCTCACCACCCAGGTGAAGAGCTGATCGCAGCGGGCGCCTTGATGGCTACCCCACGGTGTGGAGGGATTAGCAGAGGGGACATTTTCAAGGGGACTTTGGAGTTTAATGGGCACTGGAACTTGCTGACGTCAGAACCCGACCAATCATGAGCGTGAAGTGCTTCTCTGTGGGTGTTTAACAGAACGCCCGGCCCCTCCCTCCACGGTCACCACCTCCTGAGCAGGAACAGCTCCGGAGCATCCCTACCTCGGAGCACACGGAGTAGATCCCCTTAAGGCCCTACTTCGGACTCAGAGAGGAAGCGGGGAGGGAGGGGACAGGGCAGGGAAGGAGGCAGGGCGGTGCAGATGAGGTCCCCGGGGGAGGGGGCGACCCTGAGAGTGGAGACGCTGCCCTGGGCGCCCTGTCCCTCCTGCCTCCCCCATGCCGTCCTGCAGGGAACAGCGGCCCCACCCAGGCCTCAGTATTGCTGCACATGAGCACAGTGTGCGCACGCAGACAAGGATGGCTGGGGCCCCGAGGCTGTAAGTGAGGGAAGGAGAGACATGTGACACTGAAGCCTGGTGGCATTGCTTTCACAAGACTTTATTTTTCATAGAGCAGAAGCTGGAGCCAAGGCAAATCCAACTGGTAAAACTCTCCCGGGGCTCAAGTTAAAAAATAGTATCTTCGATCGTTCATCCCCTTCTCCACCACCAGGGGCGAAATATCCCCCCCAAGCGGCGTCTGACATTCTGCACCTGTGCACCAAGTAGAAAGAAGCTCTTCTGAGGGCTGGACCCACGTCAAGACCCCTTCCCAACTAGACCTCCCTTTCCCGGGCCACCCCAGAGGCCTGAAGCTACATTCCACCCTCTGACTAGGAAGCTCAGAACGTGTAGTTGAGTCCCCACACCCATAATCCGATGAAGAATCTTAGGACCCTGCTGGCTAGTTGCTTCTCAAGGTCACACAGCCCGTCCCAGCAACGCAGCCCACAGCATGGTCTGCAACCCCATCACTTGGAGCCCCTGGCTCTCCGACGTCAGCACGGGTCAGGCTCTACGGGACGGCTGCCGAAATACAAAGTGCTGGGCCCCACCCCAGACTGGGAGGCAGCGGGTCTCAACGGGCCTGACAACCGGCGTTGCCACCACCTTCCCGGGAGAGGACGGCCCTTGGACAACCGCTGCTCCGGGGCCTTGCAGAGCCAGTCCTGGGGACCTGGGGCTTGGGCTGAGGGAGGAGCCCAGGCCACGAGGGGCTCTCTCTGCCCTGGATGGGGCAACGGTGAACTGGTCCACAGGAAGCTCCATGCACCCCCGCCCGCGGGCCCCGACAGTGGGGGAAGGGCCACTTACGTTCACACAGTTGATGTCAAAGGGGCCATTGGCCTGGTCCAGGGTGACGGTCCCCGAACACTGTTTCACCAGCTGGAAAGACGAGGCCTGAGGTCAAACTGGGATCTCTGGGCTTAAACCGTCCAGCCTCACCCCGGTGACGGGAACGGTTCCGTGGACGCCTATGGATCAGCGTCACGGGAGGCCCCGTCGGCCCCGGGGGCCCCAGCCTCACCCCGTTCTCCTGGAAGGCACACTGCTCGGGCGGCAGCTGCGTCGTCCTGGGGCACACAGTCTCCTTCACCGTGAAGCTCACAGGCTTCGGGCTGTTTGGGTCCTCGTCCTGACGGCAGAGACAGTGGGGAGACCGGGCTGGGTACCTGCCAGGCTTCTTCGTCCTGTCTCCCCGGGCCCCCCATTTCACAGGCCCTGGCTACTTCCCTGCACCGGGTGGGGTGAGGGACACAGACGGAGGAGGTCAGGGCCCATCCCTGCCCCCGCCCACATACAGGGCACAGGGCGGACCTCGGACAAGCTCAGGGACCCGAGGGACATCAGGGGGCCTCCTGCAGGAAAGACAGTGTCACGGAAATCTCCGGGCTCAGCAAAGCCCTTGCCCGTGTGAGAGACGAGCAGGAGCGGAGACAGCTGGAAGCAGGGGAGTCACGCTCCAGACCCAGTGGCCCCACTCCCGTTCCCGGGACTCCCAGAAGGCCCTGAGGCCACCATGCGGGTGTGGAGGGGGTACCACCTCGCACACCATAGGCTCTAAGGCAGGAGGCTGTGATCGGGGAGGGAACACAGCTGGGGAAGGTCTCCCGGAAGAGGTGGGGTCCCACGGAAAGGGAGGAATGCCATCCAGGCCCAGCCCCTGCATGAGCACACAGGGTGGCAGCGTGGCCCCTGGCTGGCCCAGAGCCTCCCTCCCGAGTGCCCTGCCCCACTCACTGCACTGGGCGGCTGCGAGTCCAGCTGCAGGAGGCGGTAGAGACTAGCCTCCGAGGACCGCTGGTTGAAGGCCTCCACGGCACGGAGCACGGCCTCGTTGTAGCTGAGGGCCCGGAGCATGAACTCCCAGGCGTGCACGTGAGGGCAGCCGCACACACTCTGCAATGTTTCCTCGTCGCGGGGCCAGGGTGCGTGGCAGCAAGGATGAGCCACCGGGCACATCTCTGCAGCCCCCTTGACTTCACACTTCGGAAAAGGGTTTCCGCTACTTGCTTTGCTGTGTCTTGCTGATGCCTCTGGGTGGCAGACCATTCGAGGTCATTCCTCGCACTTCCTGAGGGGTAACCCTGAGACCAAGGGTGGTCCCGGCCTGGCTGGGTGGCTGGGTTGGTCGGGCATCACCCGCAAGCGGAAGGCTTGCCGGTTTGATGCTGGCCAGGGCACATGCAGGGCTGCTGGTCTGCTCCTGGTCGTGGCACAGGCGAGAACCTAACATTCAATAAATCGATGCATCTCTGTCACATGGCTGTGCCTCTGCTTCTCTATCTGTGTCCTGTCCATTTATTTATCAATCAGTCAATCAGTCGATGTTAAAAAAGAAGAAAAAGAATGAACCCAAGAGCTTCTGGGAGGCGGCATTAACACTGTCCGAGGCTGCCCTCCCGGGCTGTGCCTGGGTCACCACATGCTCGCTGTGGAGCAAAGCAGGTCACGGAGCCAGGCCATTGGGCTCAGCCACAGTCTCCACATGACTCCATGGAAGCATGACCCTGGGGGAAAACTTACTCTACTGCAACTAGACTGGAGGCCTTAACTGAGCCTCACCTCCATCCTTGAGCAATAGACAGCAATTCCTTCCCCAGAACCACCACGTGCAAGTCTGAGAAATTCACCCACTAGGGAAAGGCAGACTTATATTTCCAGTCCCTGGTCCCCCACCACCCAGGTGAACAACTTATAGCAGCGGGCGCCCTTGATGGCTACCCCGCGGTGTGGAGCGATTAGCAGAAGGGACATTTTCAAGGGGACTTGAAGCTTCATGGGCATTGGAACCTGCTGACCTAGAACCCAGCCAACAGGAGGAGTGAAGTGCTTCTTCGTGGGTGTTTAACAGATGCCTGGTCCCTCCCTCCACGGTCACCACATCATGACTGGGACAGCTCCGGAGCATCCCCAACATGGAGCGCGCGTGCACACCACACACACACACACACACACTCAGAGTAGATTCCCTTAAGTCCCTACTTTGAACTCAGGAGGAAGAGGGGAGCGAAGGGACTGGGCTGGGCAGGGACGGGGCAATGAGGATGGGGTCCCCGGGGGAGGGGGCCACACTGAGAGTGGAGACGCTATCCTGGACCCCATGTCCTCTTAGCCTCCCCCCATGCCGTTCTGGAGGGAACAGCTGCCCTGACCCAGGCCTCAGCTGCGCCGCACATGCGCGGACGGTGCGAATGTGCACACAGTATGGCCCGGACCATGAGGCTGTGAGAAAAGGAGAGACATGTGACACTGAAGCCTGGTGGCATTGCTCTCACAAGACTTTATTTTTCATAGAGCAGAAGCTGGAGCCAAGGTAAATCCGACCGTTAAAACTCTTCCCTGGGCTCAAGTTAAAAAATAGTATCTTCGATCGTTCAGCACCATCTCCACCCTCAGAGGCGAGGGAAAGGGCGAGGGCGAGGGAAAGGGCGAGGGCGAGGGAGAGGGAGAGGGCGAGGGAGAGGGCGAGGGCGAGGGCGAGGGAGAGGGAGAGGGCGAGGGCGAGGGAAAGGGCGACGCCTGACATTCTGCACCTGTGCACCAGGGAGAAAGAGGCTGCTTCGGGGATTTGGACCCAGGGTCGGGACCGCTTCCCAACAAGACCTCCCTTTCCCGGGCCACCCCAGGAACCTCACAGCTACATTCCACTCTCTGCCAGGAACCCGAAGAACATGTGGTTGAGTCCCAACACCCATAATCAGATGAGGAAGCGGAGGACCCAGAAGGCTAGTGACTTCCCAGGGTCACACAGCCCGTCCCAGCAACGCTGGGGAGAGCATGGGATGAACACCCATCACTTGGAGCCCCTGGCTCTCCGACATCCGCAAGGGTCAGGCTCTACGGGACGGCTGCCGAAATACAAAGTGCTGGGCCCCACCCCAGACTGGGAGGCAGCAGGTCTCAACGGGCCTGACAACCGGCGTTGCCACCACCTTCCTGGGAGAGGACGGCCCTTGGACAACCGCTGCTCCGGGGCCTTGCAGAGCCAGTCCTGGGGACCTGGGGCTCGGGCTGAGGGAGGAGCCCAGGGCACGAGGGGTTTCTCTCTGCCCTGGATGGGGCAACGGTGAACGGGTCCACAGGATGCTCCATGCACCCCCGCCCGCGGGCCCCGACAGTGGGGGAAGGGGCCACTTACGTTCACACAGTTGATGTCAAAGGGGCCATTGGCCTGGTCCAGGGTGACGGTCCCCGAACACTGTTTCACCAGCTGGAAAGACGAGGCCTGAGGTCAAACTGGGATCTCTGGGCTTAAACCGTCCAGCCTCACCCCGGTGACGGGAACGGTTCCGAGGACGCCTATGGATCAGCGTCAGGGGAGGCCCCGTCGGCCCCGGGCCCCAGCCTCACCCCGTTCTCCTGGAAGGCACACTGCTCGGGCGGCAGCTGCGTCGGTCCTGGGGCACACAGTCTCCTTCACCGTGAAGCTCACAGGCTTCGGGCTGTTTGGGTCCTCGTCCTGACGGCAGAGACAGTGGGGAGACCGGGCTGGGTACCTGCCAGGCTTCTTCGTCCTGTCTCCCCGGGCCCCCCATTTCACAGGCCCTGGCTATATCCCTGCACCAGGTGGGGTGAGGGGCACAGAGGGGAGCAGGGCATGGCCCATACCTGCCCCCGCCTGGCACAGAGAACTTAGGGTGGACCTCAGACAAGCTCTGGGCCCCAAGGGATGTCAAGACCCTTCTGCAGGAAAGACAGTGTCCCGAGAACCTCAGGGCCCACCAGGGCACTTCCCCGTGTGAGAGATGAGCAGGAGCAGAGACAACTGGAAGCAGGGAAGTCACGTCCTAGACCCAGTGGCCCCACCCTTGTTCCTGGGATTCCAGAGTTCCCTGAAGCCTGAATGGGGGTATGGAGGGTACCTCTTAGCACACTAGATTTTCTAAGGAGGAGGCTGTCCTGTTGGAAGGAAAACAGCTCTGGGAAGGTCTCCTGGAAGAGGTGGGGTCCCACGGAAAGGGAGGAGTGCCTTCCCGACCCCAGCCCCTGCATGAGCACACAGGGTGGCAGTGTGGCCCCTGGCTGGTCCAGAGCCTTCCTCCCGAGTGCCCTGCCCCACTCACTGCACTGGGCGGCTGCGAGTCCAGCTGCAGGAGGCGGTAGAGACTAGCCTCCGAGGACCGCTGGTTGAAGGTCTCCACGGCACGGAGCACGGCCTCGTTGTAGCTGAGGGCCTGGGCAGTGGCTGGCGGCGTCGCCAGGCCCAGCAGCAGGAGCATCAGTGACCAGCGCCCCCAGGAGCGGCCGTCCCTCTGGGTCTCCATGGTCCCCGAGTCTGCCTCCTCCCAGCCTGCGCCACCCTCCTTTATGCCCGACAGTGTTGCAAGGGCCCGACCTTGGGCCTTCCTGCCCCGCCCCGGCACCGGCCTCCTGCCCGCGCTCGGCTGGGCGGGAGCTTGCCTCAGCCTCACTGTTGCCTCACGGGGCTTGCTGGACGGGGGGCTTGGCCGGCCCCGTGTGCGCCATGAAGAAATGGTTTCTCCATCTCCTTGACAGCCTCCCGATCATTCCGGGGCCCCTCAGGGAGTTTCCCCGGGGTTGCTCCAGAGAGGTGAGAGGTCCAGGAGAGAGGAAGGAGCCAGGCGTCCGTCCTGCGTCCCTCTCCCCACTGTGGCCGGCCCAGGAATCGGGGTCCTGCCACGTTGAGGCAGCAGATAGTCAGGAAGGAGCCAACTCCAGAGGTGCCCCAGGGATAAGATAAAGAACAAGGATAAAAGGCGGAGACCCTATTTTATGACTGGTGGTTTCTGCTTTTGGAAAAGCGTTGAATCCTAGGGAATCAAGAATGTGCCTGTGCAGAAGATGCTGCCTGACCCCCGCTTCATTCAAAGAGCCTTAAAATAAATTAGCATTGTGGGACGCCCTTCCCGGGAGTCAGAGAAGGAATCATGGGAGACCCACCCTAAAGGAATCGAAGCCCTCTCCCCCCTCAGTCCTGACTGCTGTGAGGCTCTGCTCTGCCCTGCTCAGAGTTGGTGCTTCCGTGTTCTGCATGGCTTAACAAATCCGCTTTCTCTCGCTTTCTGCTATCAACTCTCTGTGTTCGGTTCAATGTTTTGTCCGCGATCACCACGAACCTGGTTACCTGTGCCCACCTGTGACAACATGATACCACTGAGTCCTCGTTCCAGGCCCCGCAACCCACCCACAGGGCCCTCGGGCAGGCTGGTCGAGGGAGGAAGAGTCACCGCTGGGTCTGCAGACTTACCTGCACAGCCAGTTCCGTGTAGGATGCCAAGGCCTCTACCCGCTCTAGTCCCAGCCCTCAGTCAGCTCAGGCGCTCGGGACCACTGTGTCTTCTACTGGATTCTTCTCTCTACTGCTTTCGGTTCTTTAAATGTCCCCAGCCATTGCCAGATGTGGCCTGTTGCCCTGGTTCCTCCCTGGCCAACACCGAGGAAGGGCCATCTCCAACGACACTCGCCTGTTCCTTTGCTGTCACAGGCAGGGCACTGCCGGCTGGCCAGCCCTCGCCGAGGCCTGGGGCCACTCTCAAGCCAGGTCTTTATCTCCCCAAGTGAAGGGGACCCCTTGTCCTCCCAAACTTTCCCCGCCCCATCATCCCCAGAGGCCGCCCTCTTGGTTTCCCTCCTGCCTCCCCTGTAGCTTCTTCTGGGTTTCTCCCACGACCTGTCCCTTAGCCTGGAGGGCCTGCAGAGCGCCTTCCCGGTCAGCTTCTCTTCCTGGGTATCATGTCTCTCAAGGCTCTATCAAGCCCACAGTTATCTTATATACATGACAGCTGGTGTGTCTCTCAATTCCAGGTTTCTAGGATCAACCCTGGCTGCTGTGGCTCAGGGCATTGAGTGTGTCCTGCAAACCAAAGGGTCGCTGCTTAGATTCCCGGTCAGGGCACAGGCCTTGGCTGTGGGCAGGATCCCCTGTGGGTAGCGTGGGAGAGACAACCACACATTGATATCTCTCTCACTCTCTTTCTCCCTACTCTCTGCTCTCCAAAAAAAATAATAAATAAAATCTTTGAAAACAAAAGACTTCCGGCATTAGCCCTGGCCGTCCCCAGGCCGCCTGGCCTGCTGTTTGCTGGCTGCCGGCTGCACGACAGCCCCTCGGACCTCCGGCACCGCCCCTGCCCTGGTTCCTACCACCACCTTCCCTCCTCCTAATGCTGCCACGGCCTTGGACTCCCCCTCTCCAGGTTCCAGGGCCCACCCTGACCACAGTCCACTTGCCACGCCATTGCCTAGGGGCTTCTTCTGCCTGCTGATGTGGCCATTTCACGCCCCAGCCTTCAGGAGCCCACGCCCCACAGGCTGGCTCAGGGCCGGGCGTCTTGCGGCCCCCGGCGCCCTCCCCCGTAGCAACATGCGCCCACCACTGAGGGCCTCGTCGCCTCCTGCTCTTTGCCTGCTCTGCTTGCTGCACACTTACAGGTCCACAGTGGTCCCAGACATCCATCCGGACCAGCATGCTCCCCTTCTCTGCTCCCACTGTCTTCGGGAAGTGTCCTGTGATTTGAGTCCCCATGACGCCCTGTTTCATGTTCCCTTGGGGACACCAGGCTGGGGTGGCTGGTGCTGGGAGGAGGAGGGAGTGCCACAGGACATAGAGCAGGCCAAAGTGACAGAGGGGTCCAGAGGCCTGGAGGAATGTTCTTGCCCAGCTCCCCTGTGCAATGATTGGCCATGTGGCCACGAGGCCTGGGGTAGCTGTGTGCCCCTGGTGGCCTGTGGGACCCTTGGGCGCTGGCCATGGCCCCTTGGAAGGTGATTTGAATGCTGCCGCTGCTTGCGCACTCGCCCTCAGGAGAAGGAAGGAGCAATGGGCGTGTGCGCAACCCTGTTTCTTAGGCCCGATGTTGCCCCAGTGGGCTCTTGATCAAGCCGGCCTTGCACATCGGGGCCTCTGTTAGTGGTTTCAAGAGCAGTCAGATCAGGACATGGGACCTCTAAGATCTTTCCAGGATCCCTCGCCTTTTTTCTGGCTCAGGGTCCTGAAGGAGCCAAGCTGGGAGAGAAGTGGGTTCCCATGTTGATCTTTAGACGAGGGCATGCGCGCTGCCCAGCCTGCTTCCCTCTGGGTCAGGTCCACAAACTAGGGCCCCTTCCCTCCTGGTTGAAGGGGACGTTAGATTCTCCATCAAGCAGCCGCTATTATAACAAGGCCAGAAGCTGCCCCCAAGGGCTGGTCGGGTCCTTTGACGCTGGGTCAGGCAAACAGGCGTTGGCATCATCGGGCAGCCTCTCACTGGCGGCGACTCCTTTGAAAACCCCTGTCCTGGGCGGCACTCTCGGCGGCACATGCGTGTCAGCCCAGCTCGAGGTGCCGCAGGCGGACTGAGAAGCCCCGGGGGAGAGCGGAGGGGCAACCCATCAAAGTGGTCCCCTCGGGCCTCCACAGATTTACATGAAGGAGAGAAGGACAGACAGGCAGAGACGCAGGCAGAGAGGCAGAGACAGAGGGAAAGGGGAGAGGAAAGAGGATCCAGGTATGGGGTGGGGAGGACCCCGGAGGCTGCAGTTGCCAAGCCCTGGATGGTCTCCCTGGCCCTGGGCACCCTCATCTCACCCACTCCTGACCCAGCAAAGAGCACAGGTACGCCCGGGAGATGGGAGCAGAAGGCCCTGCAGAGGCTGGCCCAAGGGGATGTCACCGCCTCCTCCCCGAGCTGGGGCGCCACCTTTCCCAGTCGCCCTCTATTTCTCCTCGTGCCTGGTGCAGCCAGCTGCGCTTCCCCACGCTGCCCCGTGATGCAGCCCCCTCCTTCTTGGGGCCCCTCACAACCACGGGTGGAGCCCACCTTCTTCTACCTCCAGTCCCCTGTCCCGGTCGGGTTGTGTCTCATATGGTCCAAATCCAGCCGCCTGCGTGGTCCACTGCAGGCAGCTCGCTCATGGAGACCTCTGCCCACCAGAACGTTCGGCGTCCTTCTCCCAAGCCCACCAGGGATAGACTCATGGTACTGACCCTTCCAAATGGTAGGATTTGGGGTCTCTATCAGCTGCGCTATAGAGCTTTCTGCAGCGAAGGGACTGTTCTGTATCTGTGCTGTCCAATACAGTAGCGTTTAAACACTCATGGCTGTTTACAACTTGTATCAAGGCTAGTCCAACCCAGGAACTGTTTTCTTAACTCTCAATAATTGTAACATAAGGAGCTACATACATGTTGGACTGCGGTGGAGACCGTTTTGCTACGGTGCCCTTGCTAATTTTCCCTCCTCCGTGTACCGGCACCCTCTGAGGTGTTTATGGGGAACGGATGGCCTCAGACCCCCAGACCACAGCAGCTCTCGGCCACCAGCTCCAGGCCAAGAAGAACCTCCGAGGGTTGGCCGACACTGGCTGCGGCCAGGCCCCGGGGGCTGGGGAGAGATGGGGCGCTCCAAGGGAGCCCTCTCCGTCGGGGCCACATTCTGTCTCACGGGCACCGCGTGACCGCTGCCCCAGCCTGTAGAGCGCAGGCCGCGAGTAGCGGCCAGAGGCGGCCCTCGCCACCGCCGTGCACCCACAGAACACCCTCTGGGACAGGCAGGGAGGCTCCTGAGGCTGTTTCCTCCTCACATGGACTAAAACCAAGACAGACCCAGAGGAGGGAAAGCAACTTGCCCAAGACACCGGGATCCTTGAAGACAGATGGGAGGCTGAGGCGCAGGGCACCGCAGGCTCCCCCGCCCGCAGCTCATCCTCTCATCCCCCCTCAACGCCCTCCCCCCACGCCCGAGGGTGATAAGGTGAGAACACGCAGGAATCTTTTCAAAAGGGGGAGCTCTGATCATGCAACCCAGAAACTCCATATCTGGGTTTTTGCCACCAAGAAATGACAGCAGATCTCTACACAAAACCTCTTTCGATAATGTGCATAGCAAATTTATACAAAGTAATCAAGAAGTAGAAGAACACGAAGATGAAGGTGAAGACCATGAGGAGGAGGAGGAGGAGGAAGAGGACGACCAGGAGGAGCAGGAGGAGGGGAAGAAGAAAATAGCCAAAAACCAGGGACACCCCGGTGTCCCCTGCCAGGCTCCTCACACTGGGCCACCCACACGCGTTCTGCAATGCTCCTGGGCAGGAAAAAGGAAGGAACTGCCAGTACTCACACTCAAAAGCACCTCACAAACATGAGGGTGAGGGAAAGAAGCCAGAGGCAAAAGGTCATGATTGTCTGCTCCTGTCCAAGGGAAATCCCCAGAACAGCCGAAGCTCTAGTGAGAGGAGGTTGACCAGTGGCCGCCAGGGGCCCGGGTGAGCAAGAGGGGACTCACCGCCAAGGGGCGAGAGGGGAGGTTTGCGTAGTGAGAACGTTCTACATCGTGACTGTGGTGGACGTTACACGATTGCATACGTGTCAGAACTCACGAAATGATTCTGTGAGTGGACTTAAGGGTATAAAATTGATACCTCTGTTTTCAAAGCAGCAGAGTGAGGAGTAAGCGGTGGAAATGGGCGGGCATATTTTCCCAGGAAGGCACGTTGTTCCCCCTCCCCAACTCCAGGACAGCGGAGCCTGATCTCAGAGGAGCTGAACGTGCAGAAGACTCTGAAGGTGGGGAAAAGGAGGAGCCCAGGGGCGGCTGCATTCCGCCCACCTCTGAGGCCGCGCTGATTGTCCCAGGGAGGGAGGCCCAGGCCTTGCTGAGGAGACATCGTCATGGGCCAGGGACAAGGCTCTCGACTTCCGTTCCTCTTCTGTGAAGTCAGTGTGGGCTTCACTGCAGAGGTGGGCACTTCTCAGGCTTGCCCTCCTCCACAGAACACACAGGCGTCCCAAAGCCCTGGCATGCCCTGGAGCCTGGATTTTTGGCTCAAAGGATGGGAATGGGTCCAGCCCCAACTCCCTCTAGGGCAGGCCTTGCTCACGGCTGAGAAGGCCTAAGTCCTGGGAACCAAGACCCCATCTCCACATCCCCATCTCTTGCCATAAACACACACACACATGCACACACACACAGACTGCATCTTGTCTAATGGGGACATTTGTCAACTAGCTAACAGCTGGCTGGCTCAAGAGGGTATAACTCACCCAGGATGGGAAGGAACCCCAGGAACAATGTTTACATCCTTGATGCCCAGACACAGAGAAAGGCTGGGACAGCCCACTCTGGCCCCCAGCACACAGTGTTTCCCTGCATCCCAGTAAGTTCTGTGGAGGCCACAGCACCCAGGGGCAAGGAGTAAGAGGGCCCAGCTCTGATCCAGGACCTCTGACTTCCAGACAGAGGGCCCCAAGAAACCTCACAGGAATGCTTGTCCCTTTGGAGTGAAACCCTCCCCTGCTCCAGAACCGACTGTGGCTCCCTACTGCCCCCAGGCTTCCACTCCCTGTCCTCTGCCTGTGGCTTAACTCTGATCCCATCCCCTCCACCTCAGCTGTCCAGCACCGGGCACAGAGTAGCAGCAGTGATTGCGGGGGCAGCTGCACACACTCTGCAGTGGTACCTCGTCGCGGGGCCGGGTGCGGGACAGCAAGGATGAGCCACCCGGCACATCTCTGCAGCCCCCTTGACTTCACACTTCGGAAAAGGGTTTCCACTACTCGCTTTGCTGTGTCTTGCTGATGCCTCTGGGTGGCAGACCATTCGAGGTCATTCCTCCCACTTACTGAGGGGTAACCCTGAGACCAAGGGTGGTCCCGGCCTGGCTGGATGGCTGGGGTGGTTGGGCATCACACCATAAGGTGAAGGGTCACTGGTTTGATTCCTGGTCAGGGCACATGCTGAGGCTGCTGGTTCGATCCTGGTCATGGTACAAACAAGAGGCAACCAATGGATGTCTGTCAGTCACATGGTTGGTTGTTTCTCTCCTTCTCTATCTCCCTCTGTCCGTTCTATCAATCAGTCAATCAATCAATTTTTTTTTTTTTCTAAATAAGAGAATGTGGACAAGAGCTTCTGGGAAGCAAGATTAACAATGTCTGAGGCTGCCCTCCCGGGCTGTGCCTGGGGGAGCACACGCCCCCCTTGGAGCACTCAGGTCACAGAGCCAGGCCATTGGGCTCAGCCACAGTCTCCACACGACTCCACGGAAGCGCGTTCCCGGGGGAAAACTCACTCTACTGCAACTAGACTGGAGGCCTTAACTGAGTCTCATCTCCATCCTTGAGCAATAGACGGCAATTCCTTCCCCAGAAACAGCACATGCAAGTCCGAGAAGCTCACCCACTGGGGAAAGGCAGACCTTTATCTCCAGCACCTGGTCCCTCACCACCCAGGTGAAGAGCTGATCGCAGCGGGCGACCTTGATGGCTGCCCCTCGGTGTGGAGGGATTAGCAGAGGGGAGATTTTTAAGGGGTCTTGGAGCTTCATGGGCACTGGAACCGGCTGACCTTAAAACGAAGCCAGCCAAGAGTGAGTGTGAACTGCTCCGTGCGTGTTTAACACAATGCCTGGCCCCTCCCTTCACGGTCACCACCTCAGGAGCACAGACAGCTCAGCAGCATCCCTAGCAGGTTGCACTCAGAGTAGATCCCCTTAAGTCTCTACTAGGTGCTCAACGAGCAAAGCAGAGGGTGGGCGGGCGGGGGGCAACCCTGAAGTGGAGACACTGTCCTGGACCCCTTGGCCCTGCTGCCTCCCTGCACACCGTCTGGCAGGGATCACGTGCCGCACCCAGGCCTGACCTTTGCCGCACAGGCGCACACGGCTCGCACGCAAACACACAGGACCGCCCAGAACCTGAAGCAATAAGAGGGGACGGCAAGACAAGTGTAATTGAAGCTTGGAGACACTTGTTTTCACGAGAATTTATTTCTCAGTGTCCAGAAGCTAGAGCCAGAGCAAACCGACCCTTAAGACTCTCCCCTGGGGACAAGATTCGAAAGAAAATCTTTGATTCTTCTGCCAATATTCTTAATCCTTTCTACAATGTTTTTGAACCGATTGCGTAGTCTGTTGAGTATGACATTCTGCACCTGTGCACCAGGAAGAAAGTTTTTTCTTGTGAGGGCTGGACCCAAAGTCAAAATCTCTTTCTAACTAGACACGCCCTTCCTGGCCCACCCCAGGACCCTTATCGCTACATTTCACTCTCTGGCCAGGACCTTCAGAGCATGTGGTTGAGTCCTGACACCCATAAGCAGAGAGGAAGTGGAGGACCCGTGTAGCTAGTGGTTTCCCAAGGTCACACAGCCTGTCCCAGCAATGCAGGGCAGAGCATGGGATGACCACCCATCACTTGGAGCCCCTGGCTCTCCGACGTCCGCAGGGGTCAGGCTCTACGGGAAGGCTGCCGAAATACAAAGTGCTGGGCCCCACCCCAGACTGGGAGGCAGCAGGTCTGAACAGAGCCTAAGAACAGGCATTTATAACACATTCCAAGGGGAAAACCGCCCTTTGACAACCGCTGCTCCGGGGCCTTGCAGAGCCAGTCCAGGGACCTGGGGCTCAGGCTGAGGGAGGAGCCCAGAGCATGAGGGGTTTCTCTCTGCCCTGGATGGGGCAACGGTGAACTGGTCCACAGGAAGCTCCATGCACCCCCGCCCGCGGGCCCCAACAGCTGGGAAGGGGCCACTTACGTCCACACAGTTGATGTCAAAGAAGCCATTGGCCTGGTCCAGGGTGACGGTCCCCGTACACTGTTTCACTAGCTGGAAAGACGAGGCCTGAGGTCAAACTGGGATCTCTGGGCTTAAACCGTCCAGCCTCACCCCAGTGACGGGAACGGTTCCATGGACGCCTATGGATCAGCGTCAGGGGAGGCCCCGTCGGCCCTGGGCCCCAGCCTCACCCCGTTCTCCCGGAAGGCACACTGCTCGGGCGGCAGCTGCGTCCTCCTGGGGCACACAGTCTCCTTCACCGTGAAGCTCACAGGCTTCGGGCTGTTTGGGTCCTCGTCCTGACGGAAGAGACAGTGGGGAGACTGGACTGGGTACCTGCCAGGCTTCTTCGTCCTGTCTTCTGAGTCCCTCATTTCACAAGCCCTGACTGTGTCCTTGCACTGGGTGGGGTGCAGGGCACAGGGGAGCAGGGCATGGCCCATCCCTGCCCCCGCCTGGCACACAGAGCGCAGGGCGGACCTCGGACAATCCCTGGGCCCCGAGGGACGTCAGGGGACTCCTGCAGGAATGACAGAGTCACGGGAACCTCAGCGCCCAGCTGGGCCCTTCCCTGTGTGAGAGACGAGCAGGAGCAGAGGCAACTGGAAGCAGGGAAGTCACGTCCCAGACCCAGTGGCCCCACTCCTGTTCCTGGGACTCCCAGAAGGCCCTGAGGCCACAATGCAGGAGTGGAGGGGGTACCTCTTGCACAGCATGGATTTAAGGCAGGAGGCTGTCCTCTGGGAAAGGACACAGCAATGGGAAGGTCTCCTGGAAGAGGTGGTGTTCCACTGACAGAAAGGAGTGCCTTCCGGATCCCAGGCCTTGCGTGAGCACACAGGGTGGCAGCGTGGCCCCTGGCTGGCACAGAGCCTCCCTCCCGAGTGCCCTGCCCCACTCACTGCACTGGGCGGCTGCGAGTCCAGCTGCAGGAGGCGGTAGAGACTAGCCTCCGAGGACCGCTGGTTGAAGGCCTCCACGGCACGGAGCACGGCCTCGTTGTAGCTGAGGGCCTGGGCAGTGGCTGGCGGCGTCGCCAGGCCCAGCAGCAGGAGCATCATTGACCAGCGCGCCCAGGAGCGGCCGTCCCTCTGGGCCTCCATGGTCCCCGAGTCTGCCTCCTCCCAGCCTGCGCCACCCTCCTTTATGCCCAAGACTGTTGCAATGGCCCGACCAGGAGGCTTCCTGCCCCACCCCATCACCAGCCTCCTGCCCGTGCTGGGCTGGGCGGGAGCTTGCCTCAACCCCACTGTTGCCTCACGGGGCTCGCTGGACGGGGGGCTTGGCCGGGTCCGTGTGCGCCATGAAGAAAGGGTTTCTCCATCTCCTTGCCAGCATCCTGGTCGCTCCAGGCCCCTCGAGCAGTTTCAGCCAGGGTTGCTCCAGAGAGGTGAGAGGTCCGGAAGAGAGGAAGGAGCAAGTCGCCCATCCTGTGTCCCTCTCCCCAGTGTGGCCGCCTCAGGAATAGGGGTCTTGCCACGTGTTCACCCCTGAGTCCTCATACAAGGCCCTGCCCTGCACCCAGAGGACCCTCAGGTCAAGCTGGACGAGGAAATAACAGTAACCGCTCCGTCCGCAGCCTCACCCGCCCAGCCTGTCCAGGGGAGGCTCCAAGGCCTCTTCACCCTGCTCTAGCCTCAGCCCTCGGTCAGTTCAGGGACTCGGGGCCACTGTCCCTATCCTAGAGTCTTCTCTACTACTTTCTGGTCTGTAAATGTCCCCAGCCACCACCAGATGTGGCCTGTTGCCCTGGCTCCTCCCCAGCGAGGCCGAGGAAGGGCCATCCCCAACCTCACTGACCCGCTCCTTTGCTGTCACATGCAGGGCACCACCTACTGGCCAGGCCTCACCGAGGCCTGTGGCTACTCTCAAGCCTGGTCTTTATCTCCTCAGGTGAAGGGGGCCCCCTGTCCTCCCAAACTTTCCCCGCCCCATCATCCCCAGAGGCCGCCAACCTGGTTTCCCTCCTGCCTCCCCTGTAGCTCCCTCTGGGTCTCCTCCCACGACCTGTCCCTTAGCCTGGAGGGCCTGCAGAGCGCCTTCCCGGTCAGCTTCTCTTCCTGGGTGTCACGTCTCTCAAGGGACACACTCTCTCAGGCCCTCAGTTATCTTGGGCAGACCACAGCTGGTCTGTTCTCTGACTTCAAGGCTTCTGGGATTTGTCCTGCCTGGCGTGGCTCAGTGCACTGAGTGTGTCCTGCAAACCAAAGGGTCGCTTGTTGGATCCCTGGCCAGGGAGCATGCTTGGATTGTGTGCGGGAGCCCCTGTGGGTAGCACATGAGAGGCAACCACACATTGATATTTCTCTCACTCTCTTTCTCCCTCCCGTCCCCTTTCTCTAAAAATAAATAATAAATAAAATCTTTAAAAAAAAAAAGGTTCCGGGATTAGCCCTCGCTGTCCCCAGGCCGCCTGGCCTGCTGTTTGCTGGCTGCCGGCTGCACGACAGCCCCTCGGACCTCCGGCACCGCCCCTGCCCTGGCTCCTGCCACCACCTTCCCTCCTCCTAATGCTGCCACGGCCTCGACTCCACCTTCTCCAGGTTCCAGGCTCTCCTCGGACCACAGTCCGCTTGCCACGCCATTGCCTAGGGGCTTCTTCTGCCTCCTGATGTGGCCATTTCACGCCCCACCTTCAGGAGCCCACGCCCCACAGGCTGGCCCAGGGCCGGGCGTCCTGCGGCCCCCGGCGCCCTCCCCGCAGCCCTGCGAGCCCCAGGAGTCACGCGGCTCCTGCATCCGGCTACTCGGGCCCTCGGAGCCTCCTGCACTTCGCCCCTTCTTCTTGGCCCGCTCTTCTGGCTGTGCCACTGTCCCTGACATGACACCAGGCCAGCATCCTCCTCCTCTCTGCTCCCTCTGTCTTCGGGAAGTGTCCTGTGATTTGGGCCCCCATGACACCCTGGTCGGTGCTCTTGTGGGGACACGAGGCTGGGGTGCCTAGTGATCGAAGGAGGAGGGAGTACTAAGGGAGAGAGACCAGGCCAAAGTCACAGAGGGGTCCAGAGGCCTGGAGGGATGTCCTCACCCCAGCTCCCCTGAGCAATGAATGGCAGTGTGGCCATGAGGCCTGTGGTAGCTGTGGGCCTCTGGTGGCCCGCGGGACCCTTGGGCGCAGCCACGGACCCTTGTAAGGCGGCAGCCCGGATGCCGCCGCTGCTTGCGCACTCAGCCTCAAGAGAAGGAAGAAGCAATGGGCATGTGCGCAATCCTGTTTCTTAGGCCAGATGTTGCCCAGTGGGCTCTTGATCAAGCTGGCCTTGCACATCGGGGCCCCCGATAGCAGTTATGAGGAGGGTCAGACCGGGATGTGGGACCCCTAAGATCTTTCCAGGATCCCTCACCTTTTTTCTGGCTTCGTGGTCCCTAAGTAGCCAAACTGGGAGAGAAGTAGGTTCCCATGTTAGTCTTCAGACAGGGCATGCAAACGGCCTGGTCCTGCTTTCCTCCAGGTCAGGCCCAGCACACTCTTAGCCCCTTCCTTGCTCGCTGAAGGGGTCATTCTACCTCTGCCAATACTGCTCACTCTTCTCACTTTGTATCGTCCATAGACTATGTGGCTTCCTTTGGTCCTCTGATGCAATCCAATTTGTGGTTGTGGGGGACTTGCCTTGCTTCTCTGGAGCACAGCATAGGGTCCGGGCTTCCCAGCTTACAGGATTGGGTCCTTCCTAAGGCCTGGTTCATGGGGGTGGGTGTCCACCATGTGAGGTAGGGAGGCTGACCCATGCCTTTAGATGCCATGGCTGCCTTCTTTCCTGGGGAGGGAGAAGGGAGGCTCTCTCCAGCTTGCTTTTTGCATAAGCTCTCGTCTCATTAACAAGGTGATCAGAAGATTCTAGGTGAGTCCAGATCAGAAAGAAAGAAAAAATAAAGCTTTTCACATGAGATCTTTAGCCCTGGTCCCAGCTGGTCACAGTGTGGTCCAGGAGCTTGGCCTCCCCATGGCTGCTGTGGGCTCTGGGAGGCCTTCCACAGATTAGCAGGTCCTGGAGCGCACCCCCCACCCACCCACCCCTTGCAGTTTGCCTCCCACACCTAGAACAAGACCCATCTTAGCCTCATCTCTCTCTTCCCCATTTAGCTCGCTGTCCAAAGCCCTGGGTCCTGAAGAGCCCCGTGGCTGCCCTAGTCAAAGGAGTATAGCCCACCCCAGCCAGACTTCCTGGGGGGAGCACCAGGGCTGGCGGGCTGGACTGTCACTTGCTCGACAGGCATCTTGGGGCCGCTCCATTCTTCCCAGCTCTGAGGCACCTTCTGAGAGCTTGCAAACAGTGACCCAGAAAAGATGACTCCTCCCTGAGCCTCTGTTCTCCTTAGTGACCTGAGTAAGCCACTTCACACCTGGAGCCTTGGTTCCACAGGGCAGGGAGGTCCTGCCCTTGTCTGTCCGTTGAAATCACCTAGGAAGGTTTTGTAAGGTGCTGAGCTCAGCCCACAACCCAGAGTCTGATTTGTTCTGGCTTGGGGTCAGGATTGGAAGCTACAGATGTCCTCCTATGGATTAAGTGACTAGTGGGTAGTATCATCAGCAGGTAGAACTGTGATTACACATTTCACGGGTGAATTCACACATCGGCACACACATGCACGTAAGCATCCACTTTTACCACTGAGAAAACTGAGACCTAAAGAGAAATAATCTGACAGGTACCCAAGAAGATTTAAAATAGTGCTTCTCAAAGTATGGACCCCAGGTGATTAGCATCACCAACCCCGGGGAACTTGTTAGAAATGGAAATTACCCTGACTGATGTGGCTCAGTGGATTGAATGCCAGCCTGTGAACCAAAGGGTGGCTCATTCGATTCCCAGTCAGGGCACAGGCCTGGGTTGCAGGCCAGGTCCCCAGTAGGGGGCGTTGGAGAGGCAATCACACTTTGATGTTTCTCTCCCTCTCTTTCTCCCTCCCTCCCCCTCTGTCTAAAAATAAATAAGTAAAATATTTTTTAAGAAAAGGAAATTAGGCCCTGACTAGTGTGCTCAGTTGGCTTGGCATCACTCAGCAAAGCAAACATCCCTGGATCCATTCCTGGTCAGGCCTCATGCCTGGGTTGCGAGCCCACTCCACAGTTGGGGAGTGTCCAGGAGGTAATGGATGGATGTCTCTCACTCACATCAAAGTTTCTCTCCCTCTCTTTTCTCCTCCCTTCCCCCTCTCTAAAAACAAATAAATAAAATCTTTAAAAAATGGAAATTTAAAAAACAAACAAAGAAGAAACACACAAACAGAAAAAGAAATGGAAATTCTTAGGCCTCACTGCAGACCTACAGAAGCAGAAACTGTGTGGGCGCGCCCAGCAGTCTGTGTCGAAGGGAGCCCTGCAGGTTAGTTACTCTGATGCACGATGAAGTTTGAGAACCAATGCCTGAGGACAAGAGAAGCATCAGAGCTGGAAGAGACACCAGCTGGGGGAATACACCAAAGCTCAGAGAGGTTAAGTGATAAGCTCGGCGTCACATAGCAAGCCAAGAACAGGGCTGAGCAGGCACCAAAGCCTTCTGGTCAGCCTGGGAACCTACTTCCTACCAATCTCCTCTGACCCTCCACACTTGGCTGCTCCTCCTAGGAGAGGCAGGATATAGACCTTGACCCTGACTGGTTACCACCCTACTCTCCCAGCTCCAATAATGGAGACTTAAACCAAGTACAGGGCCCCTCGGAGCACAGGGCCCTGTGTGACCACAGCGAGCTCACACCGAAGGGGCTGCCCCTGTTGCTGGCCCCACGGCAGGGAGGAATCAGGAGTTCCTACAATCATGGAGATCTAAACCGCCTGGGAATTTAAACATGCCTTTATCACTTTGATGTACGGGTTTGGTAAAGTTTTTTTAGGAAGTAAAGGAGACTTCTAAACACACATAAGAGCATGTAACAGCGCTAACTGTTGCAACTCCCCATTGCTCAGAAGGGCCAACAGAGGTCCCCAGAGAGTGAGGGAGAAGGGAGCTCAGCAAGGCCCCACAGGTGGCGGTGGCGGTGGTGGTGCCGGGGCTGGACTCCCAGGCCAGTGCTCTTTGCCATGGCCCAGAGCACCCCTCCCATCCTACCCCGTCTGGAGCTTTGTGCCCTGGCCTCGGCCTCCTCTCCAGCCCAGCTCCCTCCACGCCTGCACAGGCACCATGGGGCCACCACTGGGATACCCTCGCCCAGGTTTCTTGACCTGCCAGAGTCCTGAGCTCCTTCAAGCCAAGCCCCTTCCTCAGGAAAGCCATGGCTGACTGTCCTCAGCTGCAGTTCAAGGTTCTCTTTCAGCACTTTGCCCCACAGTGGAATCTGTGTGCGAATCACAAGGATGTGAAAATGTTATGACCAGACAACAGGTTCAGAATTCCTTTTGGGGAATCCTAGGAAAACCCTCAGTACGCTGATAAAGATGTCAGCAGACGTTGATTTGCTCCTGAGAAGGCCAGGGCAGAGAGGAACAGGAGAGGAGCAGCCGGAGGACTGGAGGTAAGAAAAAGGTCTGAGGCTGGGGCTGGGAGAGCCAGCTGTCCAACATGGGAGCCAAATCCATTGGGTTGTCTGTCTGCCTCCAGACTGTGGGCCTCCAAGGGGTGAGACCTGTTCATCTGTGGCCCAGCTCTGAGAGGGCAGCTCCACAGAGGCACTTAGTGTGAGGTGAGTAGGTGGGTACCCAGCCCTGTGAGCCAGGAAAGGAAAGGTATACTCAGGATTCTCCCAGGCGTACCCCCGCCCCAGCGCACGCACACACACGGAGGAGGCACTAGAAGCTGAGCCAGGAAAGATGTGAGCCATCTTAGCTTCTGAATTGCCCTTCTCTGCTTTTCCACCAGTGAGCAGGGGATCTATGTATTATGCCCTGAAGAGAAACTGGGAAAACTCCTCAAGAAAGCAGGTCTTGGCCCTGGCTGGTGTGGCTCAGTGGACTGAGTGCTGGCCTATGAACCAAAGAGTTGCTGGTTTGATTCCCAGTCAGAGCACATGCCTGGGTTGCAGGCCAGGTCCCCAGCAGGGAGCACACAAGAGGCAACTACACATTGATGTATCTATCCCTCTCTTTCTCCCTCCCTTCACCTGTCTAAAAATAAATAAATAATTTTTTTTTTTAAAGAAGTAGGTCTTCGTTCCCCGGGGGTGGGGATAGAAGGTACAGGTCCTGGAGGAGTTGCTTTGATGAAGGCCATGCCATAGAGTGGTCAAGGGCATGGACAGTGGAGCCAGAGTGTCTGAATTCAGCTCTTAGCTCTGCCATTTATTTACTGTGTGTATTTGGGCAAGTAGCTACCTCCCTTCTTGTGCCTCCATTTCCCTTGGCAAAAGTTCACCTTGGAAAGCTCAGCCCCTCAGGTGGTTATAAAGGTTGAGGTCTGATAAAGGCGTAAAGAAAGTAAAGAACTGGGACATGGCTGGCCCATAATTGATGCTCCATTAGCAGCAGCCGCTATTGTAACAGGGCCAGAAGCTGCCCCCAAGGGCTGGTCGGGTCCTTTGACGCTGGGTCAGGCAAACAGGCGTTGGCATCATCGGGCGGCCTCTCACTGGAGGCGACTCCTTTGAAAACCCCTGTCCTGGGCGCCACTCTCAGCGGCACATGCGTGTCAGTGTGTCAGCCCCACTCGAGGTGCCGCAGGCAGACTGAGAAGCCCCGAGGGAGAGGGCACAGGCAACCCGTCAAAGTGTCCCCCTCGGGCCTCCAGGGATTTTGTTTGGAGGAGAGAAGGACAGACAGGCAGAGACGCAGGCAGAGAGGCAGAGACAGAGGGAAAGGGGAGAGGGAAGAGGAGCCAGGTCTGCGGTGGGCAGGACCCCGGAGGCTGTGGTAGTGAAGACCTGGATGGTCACGCTGGCCCCTGGGCACCCTCCCCTCACCCACTCCTCACCCAGCAAACAGCACAGAGCCGCCCAGGAGATGGGAGCAGAGGGTCCTGCAGAGGCTGATGCAAGGGGGTGTCACCACCTCCTGCCCAAGCTGGGGCGCCACCTTTCCCAATCGCCCTCTATTTCTCTTCCCAGTACACTCTGTGGAGGGCACAGCACCCAGGTACAAGCAGGAAGGAGGGCCCAGCTCTGATTCAGGACCTCTGACCTCCAGAGAGAGGGCCCAAAGAAACCTCACAGGAATGCCTGGCCCTTTGGAGTGAAAGCCTCCCCTGCTCCAGAACCGACTCCCTACTGCCCCCAGGCTTCCACTCCCTGTCCTCTGCCTCTGGCCTAACTCTGTTCCATCCCCTCCACCTGCTTGGGAACTGTCCCTCAGCTGCCCAGCATGGGGCACGGTCTCCCAGGCGTGCATGTGAGGGCAGCCGCACACACTCTGCAGTGGTACCTCGTCGCGGGGCCAGGGAGCGGGGCAGCAAGGATGAGCCACCCGGCACATCTCTGCAGCCCCCTTGACTTCACACTTTGGAGCAGTGTTTCTGCTACTTGCTCTGTTGTGTCTTGCTTATGTCTCTGGGTTGCAGATCGAGGTCATTCCTCCCACTTACTGATGGGTAAACCTGAGACCGATGGTGGTCCCGCCCTGGCCAGTGCAGCTCCATTGGTTGAGCTGAGTCCCAGTTCGATTCCCAGTCACGGCTCACACCTGGGCTGTGGTCCAGTCCTTGGTGGAGGTGCATGTGGGAGGTAACCAACCAGTGAGTGTTTCTCTTCTTCCCTTTCTCCCTCCCTTCCCCTCTCTCTAAAAATGAATAAATAAAACCTTAAAAAGGGTTTTCAAGCAGCTGACACAGAAGATAAAGGGCCAGCAGAGATGAACAACACAGATCTGGGGCCTCTGGCTGTGTGTGTGCTCCACCTGCAAAAGGCTCTGGAAACAGTTCCTCAACAATTGGGGGACAATCAGCTTTTCTTGTTTTTTATGTAATTTTTAAATTTTTAAATTACTGTTGACATACAATATTATATTAGTTTCAGGTGTACAACATAACGATTAGTCAGTTATATAACTTACAAAGTGATCATGTTGATAATTCTAGTACCCCTCCTGACACCATGCAGAATTATTACAATAGTATTAAATATAAAAAGTATGAAGTACAGCATGTTTTCCCTGTGCTGTACTTTACATCCCTGTCATGCATTTTTTCACATGTGCTTAGCTTCCCGCCTAAGTCCCTCTGTTACAGCTGTCTTTTCTCCCAGCATTCCTCACTTCTTTCCAGAATATTCTCCTGTGAAACAAGCGCCCTCTGGCTGCTTCCTGGGGTGCTATGCCAATGCCAGGCGGGGGGGCAGGGAGAGAAACAGAAAAGTCCTCAACTTTTTCAGAAGAGAAAAGGGACTCTAGGGACCTGTCTCACTACCCCAAGCCATAAGTCCAGTCCATTTTCAGTGGGGGAGGGGAAGATAGGATGGCTTCTCAGAGACCTTTCTAAAGCCTCTGACTTCAGGATATCATTCAAATTCTTAGTCATCAATCACTCCACAAACACTCCTCCTTGTCCTGTGAGCTAGGCTCTGTGCTGCTGCTGGGGAAAAGAGACTGTGAGGCACCAGGAGAGCTTATCCAGGAGGCCCAAAGCTCTCCTCTCTCCCTATGCCCCATGCCCACCCTTGAGGGGCCCAATGGCTTCCTCTGTCATGGCCTCTCTGTGGAAGCGGCTGGAGAGAGGACAACCTGGAGAATGGTATCCTGGAAGCCAAGCGAAGCAAATGCTTCTAGAAGGGAGTGATGAGCTGTATCCCAGCCAGAGTAAGACAAAGGCACATAACTTGGTCCCTGGACTCAGCCAAATAAAGATCCTCAGAGAACTTGCCAAAGGCTGTTTCTATGGAGGAAGGAGGTTGAATGTCTGATTTGATTGGATTCAAGAAGAATGGGAGGAGAGAAATTAGAGACAACTTTTTTACCATGAAGGGAAGGAATATAGCTGGAGGATAAAGTGAGGCCAAGGGAAGGTTGTTTTATTATTAATGACAAACAGTTCATTGAAATATAGAGCAGAGTGAACGAACCATGAGTGTACATATAGCTCAATGAATTTCCACAAGGTGAACACAGTCATGCAATCAGCATCCAGACCAAGAATCAATGTGAGGGGTTCCCAAAAGCCCTCTTCATGGCCCTTTCCAGTTACCACTCTCTCCCAAAGATAACTAGCACCCTAACTTCTTCTTTTCTAAAGATTTTAAAAATTTATTTATTTTTAGAGAGGGAAAGGGAGAGAGAAAGAGAGGGAGACAAACATCAGTGTGTGGTTGCCTTTTGTGCACCCCCTACTGGGAACTTGGCCCGCAACCTAAGCATGTGCCCTGACTGGGAATCGAACCAGTGACCCTTTGGTTCGCAGGATGGCATGCAATCCACTGAACCACACCAGCCAGGGCCAGTATCCTAACTTCTATCATCAACAATTAAAAAGGTCTTTTCATTTTTCTTTAATTTAAATATTTTATTGTTTATGCCATGACAGTTGTTCCAATTTTTCTTTGTTCCCCTCCACCTAATTCACCTAAGGCAGTACTGATCATATTACACCCAGCTTCCACACCCTCCACTATCTACAGGATGAAGCCAAACCCTTCAGGAAGTTGAAAGTCCTCAGCCCCCCCCCCCCCACCCACAGTCAATATGCACACTGTTGTCCATAGCTATGGGTCCTGCATAAATCTTCTTTGACTAATCTCTTCACCTTCTTTCAACAAGTCCCCACCTCCCTGCTTCGCAAGACTTTTCATTTTTTAAAACTTTATGTCAATGGAATCAAATAACACGTCCTTTTCTGTCTGGCTTATGTTCAGCATCAATTGTGAGAGTCATCCATAGAGTTCATTCTTTTCATTGCTGTATGAAAGAACCTCTATTTACCCAGTCTATTGTTGATAGGCATTTGTATTGTTCTCTGCTTGGAGCTAAAATATGAGCCGTGCTATATATACCTCCTGTGCCACCTCTTGCCTTCCCAGAGCCTTCCAGAGGCTACTTCCTCAACTCCTACCTCCCTCACCCGCTCAGAATGACTTCCCTCAGTGCACCTCGGAGTGGACAGGCCTCTCCCCCTCTTAGGGTTCCTTCCCCAGTACCACCTTCATGGGCCTCTTTGCTACATCTAGGCTTCAGTCCTAGTGCTCCCCAGGTCCCGTCTCCTAAAACACTCTTTGAAACAAACAAATAAATAAACAAACAAACACTCTTTGTACATCCTCAGCAGACATTATCATCCTCAGGCTAATGAACTCTCCCAAATTTTTCTCCTGAGTGCCAGCCCCAGACAGCACAACGCTGAGTTCACCAAATCCAAGAACTGGGCGGCCCATGGCTGAAATGATGGTACCATCCACCTTGGTGCTTAAGTCATGACCTAGGAATCATTCTGGGCTGCTCCCTCCTTCTCCCCTACCTCAGCTCTCAGTTACCAAATCCGTATGCCATAAGCTCTACTTCCTCCAGTGGCTGAGCACCCCTCCCAGCCCCCCTGCCCCCCCACACACACACCTTGACTCAGACCATCTCACCCTGGATGGTTGGAAAGCCCCTTCCTCAGGCTTCCCCACTCTTCCCCCGCAGCCACCTAAGGCAGTTTTGATCCTATTATCTCTCACCTGCCACACCCTCCACTACCTGTAGGATGAAGCCAAACCCTCAGGAAGTTCAACGTCCTTCAAGTCACGTCCCCTTTTTCGCCTTTGTGTCCCTTTGCAATCATTTCCAGATGCCCATTCTAGGACTCAGAAGTAGTTCTCGGAAAGTGCTGTTCTCCTTGCTATCTGGCTTCCTTGGGCTCTTTCCTCTCCTTACAAAGCACCCCCTCTCACCCCACCCCAAATTCCCCTGTCCCAGCAATCTAAGCCTTTAAGCTTCAGCAGCTTTCATCTCCTTTGGAAAGTTTCCCCCTCTCCCTCCCCTCTGGGTCCCACCAATGCTGTAGAGGTGACAGCAATTATTACTATCAGGGAGGTTTGTGAGATAGTATTTAGCAGAGGTGGGCTCCCTGAGGGTAGAAATTGTGGGATTTTATTTCAAGCATTGGGTTTGGCCCAGTGAGCAATGAATAAACATCTGTTGAATGAAAGCGTGCAAGAACAGGGATGTTGAGTCCAGTATGAAACTACCCAAAAACAGGAAACAAATTTTTAGAAGTTTAGAAGTTAATGGAGAAAAGTACTTGAAATAGTGGACAGGGAGGGGGCGGCCCCACAGATCCTGGGAACTAGGACGGCAGAGACTGGTAAATTGCCTGAGGCTTCTCGATGGGCGGGGTGGCCCGTGGCTGGAGCTGGAGACGGGGTATGAGGAACTGGTGCTCTGAACCAAAGCCTTTAGTCTTCAGCCTGTCAGCCATTGCTTGGAAAGAATGGGCACATGCAAAACATTAAATCAAGAGTGTTTTTTCTTACAGAAAATAAACCTAATAAAACAATGGGAGATTTTTTTCTTTTTATTATTTTTGTGGGAGGTTTAAAATTTTTTTTCCTTTCATTTTTAACTAAGGGAATCTCTTCTCCAAACCAAATATACAGGGCACTGCGATGCATAATGCAGATTTAAAGGCCGAGTTTTTCTGGTCGCCAAGGAGCATCAAGGAGGAACCCTGCTGGAGTACCTTACTGAGAAGCACCGTTGTGGTCCACCCCCTCACCGCTCACAGGTGGAAGTGAGGCCTACCTTCCTCCTCTGCATCATCCCCTCCTAGTTCAGGCTGCCACCATCTCGTAGCCAGCACCTGTGATGTCCTCCAAACTGGTGTCCCCAGCTCTACCATTGCTGCTCTCTACTCAGCCCTGCTCTGGAGTCAAGGTTATGTCTTTTAAGTGTAAATGTAAGCCTTTGGATTGTTTCCCTTTGCCCTAAAGAGATCAAGTTCAAGTTCCAGAATGTGGTTTCCAAGCCTCTGAAGAGTCTGGTCTCTCCCCAAACCCCTTTCCCCCCACTTGCTTTCTGCCACACACAGGGGACTCCAGGCCTCAGAGCCTTTGCTGAGGGCCAGTCCCTTTGGCCAGAGCACTTTCCTCCTTATCCTAAGAATTTATCCTGAGCACTTCCTCAGGAATTCCTCACATACCAGACCAGATCAGATTCCCTTCTTAAACACTCTCAGAGCATTCACACTTTCTCTTTGCAGCACATATTCAATCTACAGGTACTGAGGGGTCCCCTGAACCAGGTAGGCCCTGAGTGGTCCCATAGTAGAAAAAAGAAAAGGCAGGGTCCCTACATTTTTGAGTTTATAGTCATTTGGGTAGAACGCACCCTAATTAATCATCACAGAAACTACCCTCCACCCCTAAAAAATAAATCACAGAAATAAACGTAACCATGTGGTGCCTGGAATGATGGATAAAAACAGGGGGATCTATCAGTCAGGGTGTCTGAGGGTAGAATTTTCCTGGGTGGGTGTTGGATGAGTGAATTGGGTATGGGTGTGAGGAGGGCATTCCAGCATTTTCCAAGGAAGTATTGATGCTGTCTGTTTGGATGTAACAAGTTGGTAGGGTCTGGGGAGAGACTGAATGAAGGAACAGAAATTGACCTGGCCCAAAGCAGAATCAGGTAAGGACTCAAGCCTCCCAAGTTCACAGTGCAAGGCTCTTCCCTTCCCCTCCTGCTGCTCTAGGACTTTGGAGAGCATACGTAAGTGAATGGGGAAAAGGACTGGTTGTAGACTATACTTTTCCTTTGCTCCAGTCCACAGTTGAAGGTCCCAAACATAATAAAAATCATCCTCAACACTTTAGTCAACCTTTAAAAAGAAAAAATAATATGTGTTAGCTATTGTTAAATTTATGGTATTGCTATCTAGAAGCTCCCAATAGGATAAGAAAGAGTGAAAGAGAAAGAAATGATTCTTAGAAGATATAGTAAGAGCTAAAATGGAAACGAGCAAAGAATGCTGAGCCCCGCAGCCCACGCCGTATTGTGGGGTTCAAGTCCTGTGTGGGCAACAGCTCGTGGTCAGCTCGGCCCGCAGGGCCTTGAACCGCCTGCCTGAGATGAGCGTTAGCGCTCCGGAATCGGGCCCGGTGTTTGAAGGGCAGCGCCGCCAGAAGGTCATACAGTTTTCTCCCTGGTTATAAAATCGGGGCGCGGAGGCCCAGGAGGAAGAGAGGGGCCCATAGTACTGCAAGGCTGGGCTCAATCTGGCCTCCAGAGGTCTTCTCCAGCCGCTACATTCCGTCAGCGTGCAGGTCGCCAGGCAGGGGCGATGAAGCAGGAGCCCAACGAGGGCAGCAAGCGACTGGGTGGCCTCGCGCGGTGAGAACTACGCGTCCCAGCATGCAACGGGTCAAGAGCGGCTTTTCGGCCTCGACCAGCGCCTCGCAGGTTCTGCTGGGAGTTTTCATTGACCTCTGAGCCCGCTCTCTTTGGGATCAGCTCCGGTCTCCACCCCCAGGCCCCGCCCCTTTCGGGGAGCCGGTGACCCCGCAGAGTCCCGCGCTTTGCCCCCTTTTCCCCCTCTTATTGGCCCAGCCTAGCTGCCATTCGGGAGCAAGGGGGAGGAGTTGCTTACTGATTGGCGCGTTCCGTTTGGCGCCAACTAGGAAAGGGGGGCGGGGCAGCGACGATCCCCAGTAAGCAATTACCGCGAAAGGCCTTCTCCGCACAGACAGCGGCCGGGGAGGGAGGTGAATGTCGTCTTGGGTCTTGGAGGTCCCGCGCTGGCCAAGGGGGTGAGAGAAAAACGAAGAGTGTGAGCGCGGGCTGTTGCCCCTCGGCTCTGGCCGCTCGCCCTTTTCGACCCCGCCGCGTTTGTTTGGATTTAATCTTCAGGTTGTCGGCGACCGCCCGCCCGCTGGCCTCGCGGGGTGAAGGAGAAGCATCCGTGCGTGTGGCTGGCGCCTGCTGGGTCCGGACACCCGCCCGTCCGCGCCGCTTCTCCCGCGACAGCAGCGTCCCTGAACCGCGGGGTCGTGTTTGTGTTTGACCTACGGGCACCGGCGGCGGAGCGCGCGGCCCAGGCCAGTGCCGGCGGGGCGGGGCGGCGGAGGAAGAAGGAGCGGGAGCCCTGGGAGGCCGGGCGCCGCCATGGAACTGGGCCCGGAGCCCCCGCACCGCCGCCGCCTGCTCTTCGCCTGCAGCCCCCCTCCTGCGCCGCCTGTCGTGAAGGCGCTGTTCGGCACGCCAGCCGCCGGTGGCCTGTCGCCTGTCACCAACCTGACGGTCACCATGGATCAGCTGCAGGGACTGGGCAGGTGAGCGGGGACAGACGAGGGGTTCCGCAGGCCTCTGACCTGCCGGACGGCTCTCGGGGTGATCAGGCCGGGAGAAGGGCCGGACCTGTCCGCCGTTTGGGGGCGGCCCGGTCTGGCGGGGGCTCGCCATGTGCACCCTCCCCCGCCGCAGGCGGAATGTTGGGCGGGAGAGGCCGTTCGGACAGTCCAGGGTCGCCGTCAGCCCCGAGCCAGGCCCGGTAGGGGTGGCGGCGGCCCCAGGCCCCCATCCTCGTCACCCCTCTCGGACTGCTGCCCCGAACCCTTCTGACCCTGTCTCAGGAAGCCCTTGGGAAGCTACCTCCACCGGGGAAAAGCAGAAGCCCACTTCCCCCCTTTGCTTGAACCATCTTGCAGGATGATAGTTTCCTGTGAGCTTTGTTCCTTCTCAACAAAGGGACACGGCATTTTCTCTCCTGAGGTTTGTGAAAAACCATCGCTGTCCTTCCCCCGTGCACATTCCTGATGTCCGCCCCGATGCATGGCTAAGGCCAGGCCTTGTTACTCGACGTTGCGTACTCAGAAGTTCCTTGGGCTTCTCCTTACAGCAAAATCAGCCCGTAAATGCACCCCACGGTGCTTGCGGTGGCGCTGCTTTCCCTTCCGTCTTGCACATCCCATTTCTAAGTAAGCACACGCCCTGTAGGTTCTCCAGCCTCTGAAAAGCAGGAGCTTGTCCTATTCGTTCTTCATCCCTGCTCCTCTCTCAGTACCTGCATGGGACACATGCTCTCATTTCAGGAAATACTCCAGCCTTCGTCATAGTCATCCTCTCCTGCAGTGTGACCCGGGCCGTGCCTACCACCCACTCCTTTCTCATCGTTTCCATCTAGTGCTGGCTACCTGGGTGTTGTGGGTGGCAGGGTGTTCCGTGGTGTGGTCTAGAGGTAATGACGGTTGTTGGCATCCTGGCTGCTCGGCCTGTGTCCTGTATGTAGCCTGTGAGTTACGGCCTGGAAGTACACAGAAGTACTCCTCTTGGTTTCAGTGAGTGTGAACAGCCGCTGGAGGTGAAGAACAGCAGTCTGCAGAGAACGGGCTCCTCTGAGTCAACCGATTCAGGTATTCTTTTGCTCTGCGTTCGGTCCTTGTCGTTTATCGTGTGTCTGCTGTGTGGGGAACAACACTGGGAATTTGCTGAAACATGCGCTTTCACCTAGAAACTTTGTGTGGCAGTGTGGCGGGGGAGGACGTCAGTCGGGCTGACGCTCAGCTGGCTGTCGGGTCGTGGGGACATCAGGGAGGAGCGGCGTTGCTAGGCAGGCTGCTGGGCCCCGTGCCCCCCGGCCGCCTTGGGTGAGGTGGGCACCGCCCTTGGTGTATTTTTGCTGATACAAGAAATACTTGCCTTGCTTGTCATCGGACACAATTGTATTTCCCAAGCCCCCAAAATATGCGTAGGATCTGACCAGATAAGCTATTTGAGATAAAAACTGTTCCAGAACACTGGTACTGCATATTACCTCCATGGTTGGAACTCACAGGAAGGAACTGGGTAACCTCTTATCTGAACAACCACGCACTCGCTGTCTCCTCAGATCCTATTTTCCCTGATGGTATTTGCAAGTAGGAAAGGGGGATTAGTAGGTACACCATGACAATGTTACGGCTTGTGCAGGTACTATGTTTTTGACAACCATATAGAGACTGGACTTCATTTTTGGCATACAGTCCAAGCTGTGAGTCTTTGTTAACTGGCCTAAAGAAACAGTACCAAGAATTTTACTTGTTTTAATGACAAAATGGTGTTTCATGTACTGTTTCCTAAGATATTTTTATTTTCCACAGGCTTCTGTCTGGATTCTCCTGGGCCCTTGGACAGTAAAGAAAAGTATGTATTCACTGCTTTTAAATGTGCTTAGAAAAAAAACTTTTTCCTTTCTTTCTTTCTTTCTTTCTTTCTTTCTTTCTTTCTTTCTTTCTTTCTTTCTTTTCTTTTTTTTTTTTTGTGGATGAAATTTGTCATGCCCTGGATTTAGCTGTCTCTGGGAAGACTCCTGGATCTTATAAACAGTCTGGTATCTTAATGACGATGAGTCGTTTGTGTCAGCAGTTTTCAGAACTTCCCTTTCTTTATTTTAGCTGTAATTTGATGTTCTGTTTGAGTGTCACTCAGGCCCTTGCCCTGCCCTCTGACTTCCTGGCCTTAAGAGCATGTGTGCATTTGAAGAGAGGGCCTGGGCTTGCTTTTTTTACCCTTGAAGCCAGGGTTGGGGGGCTTGTGAAAACAGGACAGCTTCAGAAATCCGTTCTGCTTGCCTAAAATGGGAATGTTTTTGACTACCCTCAGACTATAGACTGAACACTGTATATTCTACTACCTCTTTGCTTTGTTCTCATTATTGACCTACTGATTCTATTGCAGCCTTGAAAATCCCATGAGGAGAATAAATTCCTTACCTGTAAGTTAGTTCCCTTGTACATTTTGAACTAATACCTGTTATCTGCCTCTCAGTTACCAGTGTGATCTTGATAGTAGACATTAATTTAGACAAGGAAAACTGCTTTTCCTTAGTCTCAGAAACACTCCGATATTCCTACTTCAACTTCAATGACTGCCTCTTTTTCCACTATCTCTAACGATCAGTTTTATCAAAAAGCAGAAGTTCTTTCTCCTGCTTTTTGATAAAAGTGATAGTGTTGGGGGGAGGGGGTGATCCGGCGACCCCGAATCCCAGCTGAGAGGGCTGTAGACCCTGAGGATTAAGTGTGAAGCCCGCGGTGGGAACTCACATCCTCTGTCCCAGCCGCGCGCTCTGCGGTGTGAGGAGCGAGGGAGGCCGCGGCCCACCACCACCCATCTTCTTTTCTTTGGAGAACTAAGTTGCCATTGAATTTTCCTGTACGAACCCTAATTCCTTCTTTACTTCAATAGCAAAAGCTCTTGGGTTGTAGTCCAGCTCTGAAGAGGAGCCATTCTGAATCTCTTGACCACGATGTCTTTCAGCTGATGGACCAGGATGAGAACAAGGAAAACGTGAGTGTTGCATCAATGTATTCACTTAGGGCAGGAGGAAAGCCTGCAAGTGCCGGTGGCTCCCAGAGATGCCTCTGGGCTGCTTTCTGGGAGACTGAGCTCTACCAGGGTCACGGTGGTCTTGGGAGTCAGAGAAGCCTCGATTTGAATCCTGCTGCTACTTAGCTCTGTGCCCTTGGCGAGTTATTTCTTCTTTTAGGCTTCTTCATTTCTTTGTTTGTAAAATAGGAGTAGCCTCAGAGGGCTGTTGTGGGAATTAAGTGAGAGAACAGAGCGGTTCCTGGCTGGTTTATCTGGAGCTGTCTGCCCAGGTCTTCCTTGCCCCTTTGTGTGCTGACCCTGGGATGAGTTGTGAGCTTAGGGAAAAGCTGCTTGACAGCATTTGAAAGGATAGAGCCCACAAGTCCCAGTCCCACGGAGTCTCCGAGTAACTGAAATGATAGCTTAGCAGATGAGCTTGTGGCTGTTCATTCACAAGTCCAAGAATATGTGGGCGTGGCTTTTCTCTCATACCTGGCACAGGTGGCTTGCACAGGGTAGGCATCCAAAATATTATAGTTCAAATGAATTAGCTCAACTTTGCCAGTCTTCTTACTGTATTTCCACAGCCACTTTTACCCTTTCCCATTCCCTGCTAACATGCCACAGTTCATAATCCTTGTATTCTTCCAGACTTTGTATAAAACCTACTGACCTCCCAGTGATTCCTTGGCAACTTGCAAGATGTCTTGAGACTATATAAATGAGTCACTGCCTCGGGTGCTTGAAGACTTGTGTCAGCCGCTGTGCGGTGGCTTTCTCCCCAACAGTCCAAACCTGTACCCCTGCTTAGTCCATCTGTGTCCCCCTCATCCCTCCCAAATTTGACTTCTCCCAGCGTTGCCTGCTTGGAGTTTTGTTCTGAAAGGGAAACAGCAGAGGTTAAAGAGCTCTTGCTCTGGAGTTGTCCTGTATGACTGTGAAGCCAGATCTTAGGCACATCACAGCCTGTAAGGCTTAGTTTCCTCATCTGTAAAATGGGGATGATCAGGTTGTAGTTGCTATTTAATGAGCTGATGGACAGAAAGTACTTCATCATGTACTGGCATGCAGGTACTCTGATATTAGCTTTACTGCTCTGAATACATAACAAGTGATTAAGTGGGTATTTTAAGTGGAAAAAAATTACCTCCTATTGGGAGGGAGAAGGTGGAAAATATAAAAGCCTCAAGGAAATCTAGAGTGAAAAGTTTTGGCCCCATTCGCAGGCATACCGAAATGACTTCGCTTTAGATTTTACAAAGTTGTTGATTTAACTTAGAACTCACAGTGTTTGCGTACTTGGCAGATAAATGCTTGTGAGGAAATAACAGCGTGGTGAGAAACAAATGCTGTATTAGAAGTTAGCTGTTGACAGAGGCTTTGAAATTCTTAGTTAGGCAGATCCGGTGTTGGAGTTAGATCAGAAACGTGTAAACCGTTAGTTTGGGGTCAGTTATAGAGATGATCGTGCCCACTCCCTTGTCCATCTCACCTGAGCTATAGCTGAGGCCCTAGACCTGGTTTCCATAGACCGTGGAAGATGTCTCGACTATACTGTCTTGCAGGAAGCCTTTGAGTTTAAGAAGCCAATAAGACCTGCATCTCGTGGCTGCCTACACTCTCATGGACTTGAGGAGGGTAAAGATCTCTTCACACAGAGGCAGAGCTCTGCCCCAGCTCGGATGGTATGTGCTCTGGTTTTCATAGGGAAGTTTCTGATGGGAAGAGAATTAAAGAGCCTTTAACCTGGAATTGAAGACACTGCAGTCGCTCTTGCTGTCTTTACCTTGACTGACTTTGTCTTTCAAAACGAGATGGCCACATTTTTGATGTTTTTGCTGTGTCTGGAGAGCAGATAGGCAGAAGCAGAGTGAGGAGCAGTATGCTTGAGATATTGAGACTTGAGCAAAAAATGTTTGACCTTGTCAATTCTGGGAAAATAGCCTGCAGGCATCCTGGGTTGTTCTGCCATATGTATAGTGGGATTATATGTCCTAAAATTTGCTCTTTCACTTAGCACCCTGAGTGCTAAGAGGTACTTCCCCAAACTGATTTTTGGAGAGAACACTTAGCTTCTTCCAAAGGTGGTTTATTGAGAACTATTGTGGACTTCAGGAAACCTAGTCTTTGGGCTACTTGATAGTAATTGGGGCCACTTGGCATATGGTGATTTATTTGCTAGCCAGAGACTATCATTACTTCCAAAGTTTTCTGCTGGTGATCTGACAGCTATCGATTAGTGAGGTCCAACTTGACCAAAATGACCACTTTGGTTTCCAGGTTTTCCTGGGAACATGCATCTGGAAGTACAACTCTCCAGAATGGCTTACGGTCTAAGATGTGGGTTCAGGCAGTATTGCTGTGTCTAGCGCTAGGAAAGAGCACTTTATGTTTTTTTATCTGTGAAATAGCTAGACTTACCCATTTTACAGATTGGGAAAGTGGTCAGGGAGTTTGGATGATCTGCTAAAAAGTAGAAGACCAGGAATTAACAAAACCTGATTCCTAAGTGCACAGTAACCCTTTGAGAACTGGGTGTCCAAACTCAATGTGTTTAGTGTGTGTGTATGCTTGAAGCCAGCATTTCCTGTGGTCACTTGGCCGTCCCTAATTGTAAGCTGAAAGTGTAACTGAAAGAAAGCCGGTGCTGACCTCCCGGGTGTGGCGTTTGATCATGTCACAGGCTATGTCCTTTGTGTCCTTGCTTTTAGTCTCCAGGCACCATCTGTCTTTCCTCATAGTGGCTTCTTGGTGTAAGAATGATGGAGGAAGAATTATCTGTCCAGAGATTTGTTTGTCATTTTCTTTTATTTAAATTTTATTTACTGATTTTTGAGTGGGGGGAAGCATTGATTTGTTGTTCCACTTATTTATGTATTCATTGGTTGGTTTTTTAGGGTTTGTTTGTTTTTTTTAGGATTTTATTTATTTTTAGAGAGAAGGGAAGGGAGAGGGGGAGGGAGGGAGAGAAACCAATGTGCGGTTGCCTCTCACATGCCCCCAACTAGGGACCTGGCCTGCAACCCAGGCATGTGCCCTGACTGAGCATCGAACCAGTGGCCCTTTAGTTTGCAGGCTGGCACTCAATCCACTGAGCCACACCAACCAGGGCCATTGGTTGATTCTTGTATGTGCCCTGACCAGGGTTTGAACCCACAACCTTAGTGTATTGGGATGACACTCTAACCAACTGAGCTACCTGACCAGGACTGTAATTTTTTTCTCCTTTATTTTCTATTGTTTATTCTACAGTTCTCCCTCCCCCCCCCCCCATTTTGGCCCCCTCCACCCAACCCACCCATATCTCCCACAGTCAGTCCCCCTCTCCGTTGTCCATGTCCATGAGTCATTCATACATGGTCTTTGACTAATCCCTTCCCCTTCCTTCCACCTTGTTTGTCATTTTCTATTGTACATCTGCACCCAGGGATTCAAGAACCTAGGTTACAAAAACTGGTGTTATATCATAACAGGATCACATGGAAGATGTTGCCCATGATAGTTCCCTACCCCTACGTTCTGCTGGGAGGAAAGCTGCTAGCATGCCCAGGGGCGCTCAGGTGCACTTGCACAGGATCAAAGAGAGCTCAGAACTTTTTTTATGTTGGGGAGCAAAGCTAGTGCCCAGACAGCATGCCAGCCGCAGAGAGGATTCCTGGTGAGTGATCCACCCAGGGCCTCTTGAAGATCCGTGCACTCAAGCCCCAAAGGGATTTGGATTTTAAGGATATTTGTAGGACTTGTATGGCAGCCACCCTGTTACTATGGGGGAAAATGTATCTCTGAACTTTTTCTCTGGCTTTGGAAAGCATGTGGAAAAAAAACAATGAAGTGTCAGCAATACTTGTATTAGGAGTGTTTATCTCTAGTTGGTAGATTTACGAGGGGTTTAAATTTTCTATGTCAGGTATATACTGGTTGAATAATGGAGCTTCCCCAAAAATCAAAATAGGGTTGCCTAATGGGATGCCCATTTCACTCCAGGGATGGTCGCTCTCCTAGGGAGAGTGTACTGGGGAGAAACACTTGGGCTTTCGAGTCAAAACAAGTGAGCTCTGCGGTCTTGGTAACCTTGCTTAAGCATTGGTTTTCTGATTTTTTTTTTTTTTTTAATTATTGATTTTTAGAGGAAGGGGGAAGGGAAAGAGAGAAACATTGATTTGTTGTTCCACTTATTTATGCATTCATTGGTTGCTTCTTATATGTGCTCTGACCAGGGATTGAACCAGCAACCTTCGCATATTGGGAGGATGCTCTAACTAACTGAGCTACCCAGCCTGGGCTGGTTTTCTGATTTGTTAAATATAAAGAAAAGGATTATCTTCACTGTGTTGGGAGACTTAAATGGGAATATACCTGTAAAGGTTATATCATAATGTCTGGGCACACAGTAATTTCTCAGTTAAAAACTGAGCAGTTGTCATTTATTTTTTTTAAAAAGATTTTATTTATTCATTCTTAGAGGGAGAGGAAAGGAGGGAGAAAGAGCGGGAGAGAAACATCGATCGACTGCCTCCCACCCACCCCCAGCTATGGACCCAGCCTGCACCCTAGGCAGGGGCTCTGACTGGGGATGGAACGCCCAGCCCACTGAGCCACACCAGTCAGGGCTGAGCAGCTGTCATTTAAATTCCAAGTCAGGACTATAATGACAAACATGTCTAGAAAGATGTGGTCCAAGGCCATTTTTGCTGGCTATAAACGGTCTCCGGAACCAGAGGGAGCTCACAGCTCTTCTTAAAACTGAAGGTGTTTATACTGGAGATGAAATCGAATTCCATCCAGGCAAGAGAGGTGCTTGTGTGCACAAAGCAGAGAACAGCGCAGTGCCTCCTTGTGGTGAACCCAACAAAACCAGAGTGAGCCGGGGAAAGGGAACTCGTGCTCACAGAAATGGTGGCGTGGTTTGGGCAAAATTCCGGAGCAGCCTTCCGGCTAAGGCCGCTGGACACAGAATCTGTGTGATGCTGTACCGCTCAAGGATTTAAACTTATTGAAAAGTAAACAAACAGCCCTGACTGGTGTGGCTCAGTTGGCTGGGGATCCTTTGGCAAAGTGAAGGCTTCCCGGTTGGGGTGCCTGCTTGGGTTGTGGGTTCCATCCCTGGTCAAGACGCAAAGGGGAGCCAACTGACGGATATGTCTCTTACACATCAATATTTCACTTACGCTCTGTGTAAGAGAGGTTAGTCCTTCTCTTCCCTCTCTCAAAAATAGGTAAATAAAGTCTTTTTTTAATAAAAAAAGTTAAAAAAAAAAAAAAGATTTAGGATCAAAGCCCTGTCTGGGTAAGTCAGTTGGTTAGAGCAGGGGTCCCCAACAACCGGCCCTTACCCCTGCCCCCGACCCAGACCGGTACTGGTCTGTGGCCTGTTAGGAACTGGGCCTGAGGCCTGAGTTCGACCTCCTGTTGCCCTGCCCCCCACCATCCATCCACAGCTAGAGCATCATCCAGAATCGCCAAGTTTGTGCGTTCATTTCCGGGTCTGGGCACATTCAAGAATCAACCAATGGATGCATAAATAAGTGGAACAACAAATTGATGTGTGTGTCTCTCTCCCTTCCCTCCTCTCTCTCTAAAATTAATACATAAAGAATTAGGATCGATTTTTCTAGAACCATGTCACCGTTTACTTCCCTCTGTCAGAACTGGAGTTATGTAAGCATTCTCTAGGCCATTTTGTGGCCTAGAGACTTATCTTCTCACCCTTCCTCATTCAGTCAGATTATCGCCTTGTGGCAATGCCCATGTTGATCTGTGTTGACTGATTATAATTCTCTGATAAAACAAACCTTGTCTTTCACCAAGAGCTGTCCCCGGCCCCTTCTGTCAGGCGAATTGCTTCCAGGAAGCCTTCTTTGTGAAGACTGTCTGGCCTGACCCTACCTGACACTGTGTGTGGGCATCACATCATTTCTAATCTTGGGGTTCATAGTCCTTTGATTAGCAGCTGCTAAAATTGTACTTCTTATAAACAAGGTGCTGTTTTCCCATCCAAAGTAATGACCCATCCAGAGAAATCAAAGTTGAACATCTAGTCACAAAGCATGAATTCTGTCTTGCAGCTTTCCTCAAATGAAAGAGATAGCGGTGAACCAGGGCATCTCATTCCTCTTTTTATGCCCCAGTCACCTGTGACTGCCACTTTGTCTGATGAAGATGATGGCTTCATGGACCTCCTTGATGGAGAGAATCTGAAGGTACTGTGTATGTGTGTGCACGTGTGCGTGCGTGTTCCTACCCGTTCCACTAACTACCCCTAGAGAAGTCATGTGAAAAAGTGCAGCGATTCCTGGGGCTTGAGTTGAGTGATATTTTTGTTCATTTGGTGAGAAATTCAGATGATCCTTCTAGATTAAATCGGGGAGGGGGCGTTCAAAAGAAGACACCAATATGATCCTTCTTAACCTGAAGTAGCTCACAATCTATTTTTGTGCAGTAGGTATGACTGTGGAGGGAGGGGTGCTTTCAGCTGTGGTCAGATGACTGAGCTGTAAAGTATGATTCTCTTCTGACCTTAAAATGTTGGGGAGTGGGGAAGAGAGACGAATGGTAGATGCTATCTCTCCAGGTCTATCTGGTATTCTTCAGGCAAAAATCACACCTAAAGCATTTAAACTAATGCTAGTCTCTACTGGATCGTTGTAACATGTTTTTTTTTTCTTTCTTTAGAACGATGAAGAGACCCCGTCCTGCATGGCAAGCCTCTGGACAGCTCCCCTTGTCATGAGAAGAACTACAAACATTGTAAGGAATTCTGGGATATCTGGGGGGAGCTTTAAGTACTTAGGCCTCTGAGACAGAGTGAACTATACGGAAAACTAATCCTTCTACCCACATCACCGTTGGAATCAGAAACTATTTGAGATTCTGTCTTTGGGTCTGTGGGTCTTCACTGGTCACGAGTGTTTTCTGGTGTTAATGCACACTTTTTTCAAGGTTTTTTTTGTCCTCATTGATGTATGAGGAAGTCTGGGTAATATATATGCATGCAATTCTTGTTTTTTTGATTTCTAGTTCATCCTAATCATTCTTGGTCAGCTAATATCCTTTCTGTGCAGCTTGGACCTCTATTAACTTCTGGTTTAAGATCACTGGAAAATATCTGCTAAACTGAATTTAAGAAATTAAATTATTCTTAAACTCCCTAAGTTGATATTGGCTTAGATTTTAATTGAAAGCCTCATGAGCGAGCAGTTTGTAGCTGACAAAAGGAATAGGACCCTAGGCAGTGTAAGTAGAAAGACTTCCGTTGCAGGCACCACCCATGCCCACTCAACCCAGCCGGTGGTCCCACAGCAGACACAGCCCCTCTTCCTCCGGGGTGTTGACTAGAGAATCCTGACCAGAACAAAAAACGATGGTGCGAGCCCTACTGTGTTCTCATTGGGTTGGAGAGAACACACTAGATCGCCATGTGTTTTATTTTCCATACTTGAGAATGTGGAAAGACTAGAGCACATTTAGAAAGCAACCAGTACAATAAGGAGACTCAAAACTGTGATAGATACTATGGACTGGTTGAAAACTTGGGACAGAGGGCTTAATTGCAAGAAGAATTAGTCTTGTTCTTCAATGAGAAAAAGAACAATGGTCTGACTCTGGCAGAACTGTGAGATGGCTGTGCAGGAGCTAGCAGGGTCCTGTGGCGGTTCGTGTGTGAGCCAGGGAGATGAATTAAGGTGTGGGAAGTCGGAGAGCGCCACTCGTGTATAGGCCGGAAGGTCATCCAGGAAGAGATGCTGTAGGAGAATCAAGTAGCATCTTGGGGTTCCTCGCAAGCCGCAGGGATTGATGGCACCGTAGCATTCTAAGCTGTGGGTGCAGGTATGGATAGCCTGGGGGTGTGGCCCTGAGTGAGGCAGAGTTCACAGGCTGTGGTTAGTCTCAAAACACAGCATCTCCCCCAGGAGTCACTGAGGAGCACACAGCCACGTGGGCGCCCGGCGTGTAGGGGCGCATTTGCAAGGTGGGGAGCTGGCCATCTTCTACCCCTAGGCCTCTGGCTCTCGTCTTAGTCTTGTTTCAACTTTCTGTCCAAGTTTTTCAACATTTGCACATAAAATGTGCCAAACATTTGAAATACTGCTTTACCTCTGTTTTCTACTTAAAGATTCTATTTTACTCTAGGTATTCCCCACATGGCGTTTAGTTAGGATTATTTTGGAGTTCAAGGGTACTGAGTATTACCTGCAGATAAGTGAGGTTTTATGTATTTTTTCTGTTTTTCCATTTCTCCTGTATAGACTTACCCACAGTTCATGTATAGTCCGTCTTAACTGGGACAGACTCTTGAATTTCTCTTGCTTAATTTAAGTTGGAGTTGCCCTTGGTTTGGCCGCTCTGTTGTAACTGTGAACAGTGTGAGCACAGCCTGTGTGACACTACTCTCTGTTGGCTCCGAGCCCTGCAGTGGCCGCTGAAGCTCCGCCCTGCTCTGGCCCTCACAGGTGCCCCTGGCTCTGAGCGAGGGTCTGACTTTGAGAAGGGGCAGCCAGCATGCTGTGTCCACCAACATTGGCTTCAGCTAGGAATTTATGGGGTCACTAGATGATACGTTAGCCTGTGCTTCCATATTGAGACTTTGCTTCCAACCAGTGTCCTTTAATTAGTCACATTTATAGCCTCTGTGTTGTCCTCTTGCCCTAGATAGGATTTGTCTCCACTGTCATCATCAGTTACAACTTTGTTTATTTCAGCCCCAGTATTAAAAACTTCCCGCTTAAACAGCAGTAAGACAACAGGAAGTGGGTGGTGGTTCTTCTGTTAAGGACAGCAGCTTATCTTGTGAGAGGGGCCCTGTTAAACTCCTGCAGGCAGCCGTGTGTCGTGGGTTAGCGTGCGGCAGTGTGGGCACTGCAAGGTGGGAGTGTCTGTCACTGGGAAGAACCGCAGGTGGTGAGCAACCACCTCGGTGCAGTGAGCAGGTCAGGGAGGATTCATCTGAGCTGGGTCTCAAGGTACGTGGCAACTTGTTAGGCAGCAGAATGTTCTTTCTCATGAAGTAACAATTGATCTGAGGACATAGCAAGTAGCCCAGTGAAGCTGGAGGTTGGGGCCTGTGTGGTGGGGGCGGGGGAGCAGCAAGATGGGTGTGACTGGTCTGTTGACCTAAGTGCTTTAGGCTCGAGTCCCCGGGAACTCTGGGGCTCCTACAGTGCTACTGTGTTTGGGGTCTGGGGTCAGTTACAAACATGCCACTTGGGAGCCTGCTGCGACTATTCAGAGAAGTGCCTAAGACCTCCTCTGAATATGTAGAGAGGAGGGGACAGATTGAAGGAATCTTCATAAAGTAGAATTACTGGTGTTTGGGTGTGACAGAAGCAAAGGAGAAGCAGCCATGACAGTGCCACCGAGGCTTTCGGTGTGAGAGACACTCATGAGGTAGTTTCTTGACTTTGTAGGGGGGTGAGTGAGGGTGGTGTGTGTGTTTTAAGTGCCTGAAGCGTGGAGAGCAGACTGTCTCCTGTCTTCCGCATATCATCTCGGATGGTGTAGGTGTGCGCATGTTTCCCAGTCTATGAAATAAGGAACGTCGATTAGAAGAGACCAGAGTTGTTTGGAAAAGCCTTTTTAATCTGAAACCTTTAATCTGAAATTTTTTTTTAGATCAGTCTCATTCATTTATATTCCATAGCACCTAGCACAACACTTGATAAGCAACAATGACTCACAGAATGTTTATAGTTTCTCATGGAAAATACCCACCCTATCAATATGCAGACTCACGTTTCCATTAGAGATACTTTCAAATGGAAAATTTCAAGCAAGGCCGTGCCTACACAGGTATACCTTATTTAGTATGCACATGCCTGGAGAAAATTCAGTATTGTCACAGTACAAATTCAGAGTTAACACAGCCTTAGCTATATGTATACATTTATAAGTACATTTTTAATGATCAATGTCCCTGACTATAGCTACAGGAAAAATGAACTACAATCTTAAGGCCACCTAAATTATCACAGATTGTGCATAGCTTTAATGAATAGGCTACCCCAATACAAATGTTATAACTAAATTTGTAGGTCCTTTTGAAAGACATAAAATTATATACAGTGTAAGAATGCTTGGAAAATGACTACCAGTTCTATAAATTGGAATTTAAAATCACCAGTGGAGTGCTCTGGGCCCTTCACAGTGGGCGGTATCCCGCCACCGGCAGCGACCGCAGACTCGCAGTGGCCGAGGCTGTGTTGGAGTTGTGGTTCTGCCTTTCAGAGCTCACAGTTCCCCTGGGCCCTGTTGACAGCAGTGGACCCTCTTCCCAAAAATGCTCCCAGATCTTCTAGGTAAAAAGAAAAATCTTTGGCTTTTCTTTTCTTAACATTCCACTGAAATAAACTTAAGAGAATAAGAAATAAGTCCGTGGCCCCCAGCAGATCCAGTGCGGGAGGCCCGCACTCCACCAGAGCCTCTCAGGAGCATTTCAGAAAAGAGGCGGCATTGAAATTGGTCCTGAAAAGGGCTTTCTGCATGGAAAGAAAGGCGCAGCCACAGCACACTGACTCACGGTCAGGCTGATGGGCTGTCCTCGGGTCTCTGGGTAATTAGTCTTAAAATGACTCAGGTAGAGAGGACTTTTGCACACAATTTTGAAAGGTGTTTGCTCCTCCTTGGGCCCCCGGGCCCTCCAGACTTACACTCTTAACTCTGTTTTAACCACCTTACTAGCTCTGTCTTACCCTCTAACTACCTCACATCATTTCTGGATTTAGGTAAGATACTAAAATCTGTTGGGCTGCTCAAGCAAGGTGCAAGTAATAAAACAGAGGGATGGCAGATGCCAACAATGGGCTCCTGCCTGGAAGGTGACAGTTATTTGACTCTTAGGACCCTGTGTAGACACCAACTTTTTGTAGGGCATGGCTCGTCTTCCTCGTTTCTGTATGTTGGCTTAGTACGTGTTCATTGAGCACCAGGCACTGAGTGCCTGCCAGGTGCCAGACCCTGCGAGAGTTGCGGGCACTAGGTGAATGGGCAGTGTCTGCTAGTGTAGGGTGGATCTTAAACCATCACGGAAGACCTAGGTCTATCCTCTTTACCATTCAGATGAGCAAGTTTTAATGAAAGATGATTCTCTTTCCCCCCCATCCCCCCCCAAAGGACAATCGGTGTAAGCTGTTCGACTCCACTTCCCCGGGTGGCTCCACCATGCGGTCAATGTTGAAAAGACCAGAACGATCTCAAGAGGAGTCCCCACCTGGACACACAAAGCGGAGGAAGAGCATGGCTTGGGCCAGTCCCGACGAAGCAGCTTGTTCAGAGAAGCCCCAGGAGGTTGGTTTTGCAGGTTCCATTTTGCTGGAGGAGAGTTATACTGTGTTTTTTCAGTTCTGAAATTTCCATTGGATTCCCTTGCTTTGCTGAGACTTGCTTTTTGTTTGTTTCACACACGTTTGTGATTGCCTCTTGAAGCATTTTTATGATGGCTGCTTTGACATCCTTGTTAGATGATTCTAACTTTTGTTTCATGATGTTGGCTTCTGCTGATGGTCTTTTCCAATTCAAGTTGTGACTTTCCTGGTCTTGGTCTGACAAGTGATTTTTCAGTTGTATCTGTATTTTGGGTCTTACAAGACTCTGGTCTGGTAAATCTTTTGTTTTAGCAGGACGCCTGGTGCTGCAGGGAAGGTGGGGATAGAAGTCAGGGTCCCCACCACAGCCTCCCTCGGCGTGACGCACTGGGGCGAGCCTCATCACTGCCGGCCAGGAGTGGGCACCTAAGCTCCCTGCGGGGCCTCCGCCGACGCCATCCCAGGGCCTTTCATTCTGTTCACACCTCATGGGGCCCAATAAAAGTTTAATTTTTATAAAGGTTTCATCTGTGCTCAGAAAAACATGTATCCTCTTAGGTGTCACATTCAATAAATCTAATTCTATCTAACTGCCCAAGGTAATGAATTGCATTGCTTATAGTTTTATGGTTTGTTTTCAATTTTTAAACACTATAAACAGCCATAGTATTCACCATCCTTACCTGTTTATTGTTGGGGAATAAGGGGTTGCTCTGGGTGAATGCTATATACATTCATTATGTCTACTTTCTTTTTTTAAAATTTAATCTTTATTGGGGTTTTTTCCCCATTACCATTTAGCCCCCTTATACCCTGTCCCTCTATATCTATTTTCTAAGGAGAGTCAGCAATGCACATGCCTCCCAGAAACAAAGGAATTTGCATTTATCAAACTTCTCCCCAGCACCAAATGGTATCCATCCTAGCGGGTTTTGCTGTTTTGATGTGTGAAAAGCGTTCTCTCATGGCTGTATCTTGACTCCAGGGGAGATTGAGCATCTTTTTTTTTGGACCATTAACCGTATCTGGATGAGTGACCTATTTTCAGAGAGTTATGGTTCTCTGGGTATTAGGTCTCCTGCTCCTTTGTGTTACTTAATCTCTTTCTGATATAAACTAAAGCCTTCAAAACATTAGTGTAATCTGCCCTGTCTGGTGTGGCTCAGTAGGTTGGTCGTTGTCTCATGGAAGGTCGCTGGGAAAGGTTGCAAGTTGGATTCCTTGTCCAGTGACTACAAGGGACAACTGATGTTTCTCTCGCATACCCATGTTTCTCTCCTCTTTCTCCGTCCCTTCTCCTCTCTCTGAAAATAAAGAATGAAAATCATAAAAAAAAAAAAAAAGCCCCAACAACATTGTATTCCAGCTGTGTTTACTCCATTTTTGTCAACTTGTTTGTGTATTTTGGCTTATAGTTTGTAGATTTCCTGATTTTAAAACTATTTTTGCTGCCCTGGCTGTTGTGACTCAGTGGATTGAGCGCTGGCCTGTGAACCAAAGGGTCGCTGGTTCAATTCCCAATCAGGGCACATGCCTGGGTTGCAGGCCAGGTCCCCAGTAGGGGGCACGCAGAAGGCAACCACACACTAATGTTTTTCTCCCTCTCTTTCTCCCTCCCTTCCTTCCCCTCTCTCTAAAAATAAATAAAATCTTTAAAAACAAAAACAAATGTTTTTGCTTCCTGAAATGTCATGTTTGGCTTACTTAGAATTGCTTTTGTTTATGCACGTGTTTTTCGTTCATTGTACTTATACCAGGTTTTGGTATTAAGGTTTGGTATTAAGCATTAGAAAGAAACTGGAAAAGTGCCTATGTTTTCTGTAGCAGGAAAACATTTGAGTAAATATCAGTCGTCTTAAAAGGCTACCTAGATTGTATCCATGAAAACATCTAGGCTGGATGCCTTATATTTCATAATCTGCATTAGGCACCTAATATTTTATGAACATTTTATTTTTTCTAATTAAAGTAGGAATTCTAGAATAAAGGGCAGAAACATTTATGAAACTTTGCCTTGTATACATGTTCAATAAATTGCCTTTCAGAAGCTTCTAGTTTATATATCTATTAATATTTAAGAGTCTTCATTTCCTTTTGCTGTACTTGGGATTTATCATTTCATTTTCTCAATGTCATCCCCAGTTATCTCCTAAATGCTTTTTTAGTTTGTTCAAATCTGCATCCAAATACGGTCTCTACATTGCAATTGGTTGATAGGTCTCTTATTTGGACTCTTGTGCTCCATCTTTTGTTTCTCTCTTATGATTTATTTGTCGAAGAACTCAGGTCATTTGTCTGGTAGAGGTTCCCACAGTCCTACAGGGTCTTCTAACCTTGTGTTCTGTTCGGGTTCCATTTCATTGGCAAGAGTGTTTCATGGGTGATTTTGTTCACTTCAATCAAGAAACACATGATAGGCAGTCATTGATGGTTGTTGCCTGGATTTATTACTTCATTTAACCAGGGTTTCATAAAGGCAATCCTGCAGGTCCGTGAGTCTTTCTTTATTAATGGAATGTTCTTATAAAGAGAAACTTACCCACATCAAACTCTATGATCACCCTTCGCAGGGGCAGGATGAAAGCTGAATTTAATTGCCAGTTTTCCAAATAATGCCCTACCTAGCATCCTAACAAAATTGACACTGAGGCTTTTAGGTTGTTTTTCAATAAAAATTATGAACTAATGGATTAAAACATGATGTTCTTCTATATATTGCTGTTTTTATCCTTTTTAATGCTCAAATTAATACTTGTTATTTGGTTACCTCTTCAGTTTGGCTCCTGAGGTTGTTTTTAAATATGAATAATGAAATATTTTACCATATATACTGAAAAGCATGCAAATAAATGAATATCTTAATGGGTTTTTACAACATGAACACATCCCCATAAAATACCAACTGCAATCAAGAAAGCGCATGTGCGGCAGCCCCCGCCCCTCTGGTGCGCCTTCCCTCAGCAATGCTGACCTGCCCTGGTGCCTTCGCTGAGTTTTGCCTTTTACATGTGGGTTCTCTTGCTCAGCATTATTTTTGTGAGAATCACCTATTGTGTAGTTCCATGGAGTCTGTCTTTTTCATTGAAGCATAGTGTTTCATTGCATGAACAAAGTACTGATTATTTCTTCTACTATTGACTGATATTTGGGTGGTTCACAGGTTTTGGCTACTATCAATGAAGCTGCTATAAGTACATATCTGTGTTTGTGTGTGTGTGTGTGGTTTTTGGGGAGGGGTAAGCATATACTTTGATTTCTCATGGAAATACTGGTCCTAGGCTAGTTATGTGTTTAGCTTTAGCACATATTGCTGGATAGTTTTCCAAAGTGGTTGTACTCACACTGTGAGAGAGGTCCATTTCTTCAACACCCTTTCAACATCCTTACTAGGATTTGGTGTTGTCCATCCCTTTAATTTTAACCATTATGGTGGGTGTATGGTGTCTGTGATTTTAATTTGCATTTCCCTGCCTGGTAGGCATTTTTCTTGGTGCTAGATTTTCCTCTCTGTATATTGCTTGTCCAAGTTTTTGCCCATTTTTCTATTGAGTTGTTTATTTTGTGAGAGTACTATCTACATTCAGAAGTGAAATTTTTATCCTATCAATGTGTGTCTTCCCACTTGGCTTTGCCTTTTTCTCTTTATATTGTTCTTTTGATGAAGAGAATTTCTTGATTGGTAAATGTATTTCAACTTACGAATTTTTAAAATTTGTGTTTAGTGCCTAAGAAATTCTTAACTCCCCATGATTAGCCCTTTTGACCTTCCCTTTGAAGTCTGATAGCTTCCTTGTCCTGACCTGGCATCAGTCACATCTCCAAAGAGCCCTGGAGTCTTTTGGGTGGAAAAGAGTATTTAGAGACCAGCTATCCTACTGGTGCTCCTGGTACCTCTAAAACTTCCCAGTGGGTAGAGCTAAATAATGCTTTTTGAGACGTAGCCTTACTTTTAATCCTGTTTTAAAGCGGGATGGGGAGGCTTAGTTTCAGAGCAGTTCAGTTAGACACTGAAAGAATAGTAGACTTAGACTTAGCAACTTTTTTTTTTTTTACTCAGATTCAATCAAATATGTAAAACCTTATTTGTTAAATAGAAACATTAACGTTCAGTCTTCTCCTCATGGCATGTTCCAGGTGAATGTTTTCAAAAGTTCCATTTAGAACCCTGGCCTCATTTTCTACTTTTGACTTGTTACAGATTCTACATCAGTCTTTATCCCTGGTGGCTTCCTCAAAAGGGACCATTGAGAACATTTTGGATAATGACCCACGGGACCTTATAGGAGACTTCTCCAAGGTAATTGCAAGCAGATGGAAGCCTCAAGCTATGGGACGCAGGGCGGGTGGGGTTTCCCTAGAACCTCTCTCAGCTTCTCTCCCTTTCTCCGGTGGCTCCTGTGGTGCCCCCAAGAGGACACAGTTTGAAACTTTTAAAGGACAGGAAACAAATTCGGGATCGGTTGTATCTCGGTCTCGGTGAGACTGTAGACCTTACTGGTGCTCATCAGAGGTTTTAAGTAGGAAGCTGCTCACCAGCCACCTTGACTCCAACCCCAAGGCCAGGCTCTCTGGGAACTGTTTATTATAAAAATAGAAATACAGAAAAGTATAAAGAAGCAGAAATCTATAGCCTCACTACCAGGTTATCTTGGAAGGTCCAGGATTGAAACTGAATAGCTGCATTGTCCAGAGAAGCATGGCCTTTGAGGAAAAGGCCCTGGGGAAGTCCAGAGACCGCCTGACACGGATTTCCTCCGGAGAAGAGCCAGCGGCCTTCCGACTGCGGGGAAATTCAAGGGTGGGCCAAAGAGTGTCAGTAGCGGCTTGTTTAGCCACCTGTGACTTGAAGGTTACCAGATTGATCTTTTGTTCGTTAATTTAGCTAACATTTATTGAAGCATGTATTGTTATGTTAGGCAAAGATTTCAGAATGAGACCCAATTCCTTTCCTCAAAAAATCCTAACGTGATCAGTAAGACCTGTCGAACCATGTGGGCACGCACCCCATGTATCTATCACACAGTAGATTGAAACACGTGTCCGTGCAATGGAAGCAGGCTAGGAGCAGTTAGGGGGGCTTGTCCCGGCAAGCAGACTGGGTCTGGGCTGATTACATATTTTGGCCGGCAGGGGAGGGTTTGAAGGAACAGGGAGGCATAAGTGTGTTAAAAATAGGAGACAGTTCCAGTCCAAAGGCAGGAGCAAGCAAAGACCTCGGTGTGTCCTTGCCTGTGGACCCTTCCACCTGAATTGAAGCTGTTGGTTACGTTCATCATGATCCTCCACGGGGACAGCAGAGCACCTGACTCGGGCACTTGGCCTAATGAGGAACCTCTGACGAGCCCATCCTCCCCCCCACCCCCGCCCCCTGGCTCCTCCCTTGCCGGGCCGGGCCTCATTTTTCCTTCTTATTTCCACTGTCTACCATCATGCTGGGCATAGTAGGTATTCAGTAAATGAATAAAGTGTATTTAACATCTGAAAATGAGGGTAATATGCCTGATGGGTTTGTGCAAAAATTAAATGCTCAGAAATTAATTAAGTGACCAGATGGGAAATTAACGTAAACTACTAGGTTTTGTTTTGTTTTGTTTAAAGCTGCCTCTTACCAGGCAGGTAAGCAGTATAAATGTTGCATATATAGGCTTTCATGTTTGCTAAGTCTCTTTCTCTGTCTTTTTAAGGGTTATCTCTTTAATACAGTTGCTGGGAAGCATCAGGATTTAAAATACATCTCTCCAGAAATTGTAAGTCACTTTCTTAGAAGCTGCCTTACTTAGAGTATTTGAATCTAGTTGTTTTTGGCAGGCAAAGTTGATTCTCCTAGGCTTTGTTTCCACAGATGGCCTCTGTTTTGAATGGAAAGTTTGCCAACCTCATTAAAGAGTTCGTTATTATCGACTGCCGGTACCCATATGAATATGAGGGAGGCCACATCAAGGTATGGAATCCAGAGGCTTGCTGGTGAGCCCCGCTGTTACTGAAGGCATAGAAGGAACCCTAGACAGCATCTGCGCCCCCTTTTTTTTTCCTTTTTAATTTTAGAGGAGGGAGAGAGAGAAACATTGATTTGTTCACTTATTTATGCATTGGTTGGTCGATTCTTATATGTGCCCTAACGAGGGATTGAACCCACAACCTTGGCGTATGGGAACAATGCTCTAACCAATGGCCAGGACCAGCATCTGTGATTTTTTTAGAGGGGAAATGGCGACACCTGGCTGCTTACTAGCTGACAAGCTGGCCATGAGAATGAAGAGGCCCTGTGGGAAGGCGTTTGAGCCCTGGTGCACTGAAAGGCTGCCCCCAGTCTGCACTGCTCCCCGCCATGTTGTACAGCAGATGCTCCCTTTTGCGGCCCCCACGCCATCACCGGCAAGGCCATTTCTAGGTGGTGCCCTCTGACTTCTAAGCCCGGGCGCTCTGGCAGCGTTGGTGAGCTGCCTGATGGGAACGGGCGTTAGGACTCACTTTCCCAGGAAACCAGTAACTGCCTATGCATTTTAATCTTTTAACCACTAAAATAGTGTTAAAATGTGGTAAGGAGGCAATTTAAATACACTATTCATGTTTGTCACTGTCTCACGGCATTTGAAAGCCCCCAAATTCACAAATAGCACTCTTGAAGTATGTATAGTTGTCACGGAATCCGAGTTGCCCATTTAAAGATCCTTCCTGTGGAATCATTACTGCAAGTGTGAGATGTGGGTGCCAAGCGCCTCTGATGCCTTCGCAGGGTGCGGTGAACTTGCACATGGAGGAGGAGGTCGAAGACTTCTTACTCAAGAAGCCCATCATGCCTGCTGACGGCAAGCGTGTCATCGTGGTGTTCCACTGTGAATTTTCTTCTGAGCGAGGCCCTCGCATGTGAGTGCTGCGCAGACCGGCGCTCTGGCGCGTGGCGGCATGTGGCTTGCCCGGGGGCGTCCTGTTGCAGATGCCTTAGCCTGCACCATGGCCTGTGAACATGTGGGTTTGTGAAAGTATAAATTCACATGTAGCAGATGTTACCTGAAATTCTCTACGTAGAGGTCACTAGGTGTCATGCACAACTTCCTTGAATGGAGTTAATAATAGGCTTGACCTAACAAGTTCAACTGCAAAGGGCTTGCGGGCGTCTGTCGTCCACCGTCTCTGTGATGGGAGTGTTTCCCAAGCAGTATCCCCTGGGGGTCTGGCCTCTGCGTCATCACCCTCGCTCCTGAGTTGGTTCTTGCCACTGTCAGGCGTGGCTTGGTCTTTAAGCTTCCTTTTTATGGAGTTAAACTCTGGCCCTTCCTGTTTCCCCCACTGTCCTTAGGTCTACCTGTGAGACCACTGTTCTCAGGACATCCTTCAAGTACAATGTAATGGCTCTTTATGCAAATGCCAGAAAACTGTGAAATCCTCACGGCAAAACTTGATGTGATGCTGTTGAGCCCTTGTCCAATCCGTGTTTGCAAAGGCATGGGCTGTATACTCTCTCCCGTTATTGCCACATTACGAGTGAAAAGAAATGCCCCTCTAACCATACCCCTTACTAGCACAAATTTCTGTACGGGTTTTGGTGTCTAAGGCCCCGTTATTACCCAGAGATATAATTTATGCCAAAATAGACAAAAGTATAATTACAATAAAATAACATTCACATAAGATTTAAAGTATTATTCTGATGCTCTAACCCCACGTGCTCACTAATGAATGGTAACAGGACTGGTGCTAAAAAATGGTCAGACGTGAATGATGATGTTGAAAAGCTAGGGGAGGGGCCAGCCCTTCAGAAGGGACTGTGAGCCTGGGGTGTGGCAGGCACTGCTGAGGCAGCAAAGGCACAGCAGTGAGCAGGACTGATGGGGGCCTGCAGCAGGGGAGGTCCCAGTAGGGAGACCTAAGATGCCGTGCCAGGTGCCGACAGACGGGGAAGGAGGTGGGCAGGGCGGGGCACAGCTCCAAATAGGGTGGTCCAAGAGAGGCTCCTCCCTGGGCCCTGCTTTTGGGCCACCTTTTTATTTTGAACCATTTCAAAGCTCAAAAAGGTTATCCCTGCACACGCTTCACCTTATCTCATCAGTTGCTAATATTTTGCCACATTTGCACACGCATAATTCTACACACACAACAGGAACTTGGCATGTATGACTGTCTTCCTAAGTCCTTTAGTAGCTGTCTCCCAAGGGTGAAGACTTTGTCATGCATGAGCACAAAACCATGATCACATGAAAAGGTGGTGCTTTGTAAAAACATTTTATTTATTTATTTTTAGAGAGAGGGCAAGGGAGGGAGAAAGAGGGAGAGAAACATCCATTACATACCCCCAGTGGAAGACCTGGCCCACAACCCAGGCATGTGCCCTGACCAGGAATTGAGCTGGCAACCTTTTGGCAAAGAGGTGGCATTTGAGTAAGACCTAACGCTCATTCCCGAGTGGAATTATTCATTCTAAAGACACTGTTACTTCTCATGTGCCAGACACTTCCAGGTACTGGGGACAACAGCAGTGAACAAAACAGCCCCTGCCTTTAAGGAGCTTGCGTTTCAGAATAAGCAGGAAGCAGGTCAGCATCATGCACGCGTAAACTGTGCAATATGTGAGAAAGCACCTTTGAGACAAGACCCGAGGTGCGAGCTCCTGGGCAGGTTGGAGGAGCAGCGAGGGGACTGCGCAGGGTGCGAGTGACGTGTAGGCAACTGTGAGAACTTTGGCTTTTGTTCCAAGAGTCAGGTAGTAAGGGGTCACCAGCCAGGCGAGGACATCGGGGAAGAATATTTAGTATCCAGTCCAGGCATAGGGCGCAGATAGGTGTCCTGAGGCAGGAGTGAGCTCGGCCTGCGGGCAAGGGAGAGAACAAGGCGGGTCGGAGAGTGCGCGGGAAGCCTGCTGGAGGCTCATCGCAGGCGGGCTGCGGGCGCGGGCAGGGAGCGTGCTAGTCGGAGGTCAGGTGCTAGGGCTATTTAACTTGGAGAAGGGAAATTTGGGGAAGAGACGGTCCACCTTCCAATGTAAGGGCGGTGGCACTGGTCGTGACAGTATTCCTAAAGATCACATGTGGCCAGGAACCCTCAGCTCAGCGCTGCTTTTTTCCAGGAATGAGTGTAAAGTTGACAAGGTGTGTGTAGGGAGTACTTCAACTCCAGGCACGCTTTAGCGGCAGCGGACTTCCTGTTCTGCTGCTTCCTGTGGGAAGAGCTAACCTTGCTTTGCCTGCCTGCCTTTATAGGTGCCGCTACGTGAGAGAGAGAGATCGGCTCGGGAACGAGTACCCCAAACTCCACTACCCTGAGCTGTATGTCCTGAAGGGCGGATACAAGGAGTTTTTTCTGAAATGCCAGGTGAGATGGGCTTTCTGGAGATCTTGGTCCTCCCTTGCCCAGCTTGGACAGTTGGATCTGTCTGATGGTCATGGCTGTTTTTTGCCAGGTGTCTGGGGTCTTCCCTGCACAAGAGGGGCCATAGAACCCACTGTGAGGCCTGCATACTGCTCAGGCTCACAGCCTGGGGCGGGGGCGGGGGGGGGGCGGGGGGGAGGGAGCAGGACTGGGAGTGAAACAGATGCTTCCTGACCTCACCCATTCCTGTCCCCTAGTCTCACTGTGAGCCCCCCAGCTACCGGCCCATGCACCATGAGGACTTTAAAGAAGACCTGAAGAAGTTCCGCACCAAGAGCCGGACCTGGGCAGGGGAGAAGAGCAAGAGGGAGATGTACAGCCGCCTGAAGAAGCTCTGAGGCCGGCAGGGCGGACAGCAGCAGCCTGCGCCTCCTCCGAGCAGAGGGGCCAGCTCTGTGACATTTGGAGCGCGCCTGCGGCTTCCTGCCTTAAACCTTGCTTTCCACACTCCCGAGGTTAGAGCCCAGGGCACCCTGCTGGCCCTGCCTTTCGTCCCTGCATCAGGACTGTCTCCCGGCAGTCATGGCCCCGTCGTGACCAAGTCAAGACATGCTCTGCCTCTTCGTCCCCGCAGCCGGGGGACAACCTGGGGCATTGCTGGGTACCGCCCCTTCGTGAGGGGAGGGCCAGGAGAGGGAGTGAAGTAAGACGGCGGAAATGCTGCCGCCACACGCCAAAGACAGCCTGGGAAGGAAGTGGTCTTTGTGGGGTAACCCTCTCTTTAATTTATTCAACCCTGTCAATCACTTTATTATTATTTTTTTTACCTCCTGGGAACTGTTATTTAACGGCTTCTTTGAGTCAGAATACTGCCATTTTATCATCCCAAGGACTACCTCTGCTTTTAATTAAAGAAAAAAAGGTGGGGGGAAGAAGAGGCAAAAATGTGAGCGTGGGACAGAAGTAGCCCTGTCACCCCCAGGAGGCACTGTGGCACTGGGGCTGCTGCTATTGAAAGCCAAAGACTGAGATACTCGTGGGAGCAGGCACTGGATTCTGCCTTGGCTACGGGGCATGAGCTGCACCTCTGGGACCTACCAGGAAGGCCATCGAGATCTGCTTGGGGTCGGGGTGGCCCTGCTCTTGCCCCGGTTCCCTGTGATGTTGGCTGGTTCAGGAGTCAGTCCGGAAAGCACTTCAGGCAGCTTCCATGGGGTCAGCCCCAGGCTGGTGTCGGGACGTGGTAGTGTAGGTATCCCGAAGTAGGGGGCAGGCATGGGGGGGGCTCTGGGCTGGGGGCGGGGAACATACCCTGAGCGTCTTACTCTGATACTCTGACAGCTTTAATTTTCTAAAAACAGTCATTTTATGAGTCAAGGAGTATCAGGTCAGTGCTGGCTGGCCCGTCCAAGGGTGGGGAGGGGGCTGGAAGCCCTGGGCTTTTAAGAGAAGAGTGGGTGCTGGCGTAGCAATGGCCAGAATGTTTCAGGAGGCACTGTGGTAGATTTTGAAGGTAAAACTCTCTGAGTTTATCATGTTTTAATTTGAGGAACAGGGAGCGGTGGATCATCACCAGTTGCTTCCTCATCTAACCCCATGGAAGTAGGGGTCTCAAAGGAACACCCCCCGTCCATGGAGCTGGGGCTGCCTCCACTGACTCGGGACAGGCCTCTTTGGTTCCTGCTCATCCTCACCCTCAGGCGCCAGCCCCTCACCATCTCTGCTCCCTTGGGGTACAGCCAAGTTTGTCTTACACATAAGAGTTAGTCCCCCTCTTGCCTCGGCTCCCTATTCTGGAGATAGGGAGGGAGCCAGTGATACTGGAGATGACTGGTTGCTATGTTAATGGGTTTGAGTTGCATTTGGTTATAAAACAATCTTGTTAGAAAAGTGAGTGGGGAACAGGGAGAGGGAGAAGACCGCTTCCCCCACACGGTGAGACATTGCAATTGGTCTCTAATCTTGTTTGTAGGGATTCTGTTTGAATGCCTGGAAAGGGAGGCGGAATGGCCTTCAGATTGTACCAGCCTGGCTAGCATTGCTGACTGTTGCAGGCCCTGAAAATAAAACGCCAATCTTGAACCCATGCTCTCTGCCTAATTCTTTTATTTTATTTTATTTTTATTGTTCAAATACATTTGTCTCCATTTTCCTGCTACCACCTTCCCCTGCCCCACACTCACCCCCACCTCCCACTCTCGATCCTTCCCCACTTTGGCTTTGTCCATGAGTCCTTTATACGTGTTCCTTGACTTCACCCTTCCCCTTCTCCCCGTTACCTGCTCTCTTCCCTCATTACTGGTTTTTTTTTCAGTGTTGCTGGTTATATTTTTCTTGCTTTGTTTTGCTGATTAAGTTCCACTTATAGGTGAAATCATATGGTATTTGTCTCTCACCCCCTGGCTTATTTTGCTTTAGCATAATGCTCTCCAGTTCCATCCATGTCTCTGCCTAATTCTTTATTCAAAGGGAATTATGTTTCCTTTTGAGGTTCGAGGACTGCGCTTGACTAAAACCAGTGGCTGGGGCAGCAACGTTTCCTTAAGAGGCCGATGGGTCTCCTCAGTGGCCTTCAGGGATGGCCTGAATGACCTTCAGTTATACCCAGTCCAAGAACAGTTTAACTGATTCAGAGTGATTTGCATGATGAAATAGGGGCAGCAAAAACTTGCCTGAACCACTGACATTTACTTAACAAAATCCCAATTCATGTGGATGAAGCAACAGGCCAAATGAGGGACCCTGAGGGATGTAGGAGTTTCAGCTGTGCTCCGAAAGCGAGAGAGGATGCTGCAGAGGGAATCAGACAGCTGTTGCTGAGTCAGGGGCCCGCCCGCAGCCAGAGAAACGAGCGTGATCCTCAGGTGACTGTCAAAGTGGGCAAGCCCTGGAGCAAGCGTCGTAGAGAAGAGTGGCACCTGGGATAGAAGAGAACTTGTGTTCCTTTCTACATATTTTAAATCTTAAATAAAAGTAGCAAATGCTAAATTCTAAAATATTTCATCCCCGGTCCCTCCTCAAGCCAAGCTTCATTTAAATATTGTGTCCCCTTCTGGTTCGCGTCTATAATAGAAGCATTATTCCAGCCTCTTAAAAATAGGTGTAAGGAAAGGAAGTCCCCTGTAATACCGACCCATCTCCAGCATTACTGCAAACGTGCTATGCTGTGAAGACGGAGGAGAGAACGAGAACAGGTTCACAGAATTCCAAAGGGGCTCTAGCTGTCCTGCACCTGGCACCCCGTTTCCTCTCCCTTGTGGCTCTTCCAAAGAGACACTGCACGGTTGAGCAGCCCCACCCTACTCTCCAGGCAACTCCTCACATTATTTTTAAAAGTGCGGAGACTACAGTAATGACAACTGCGCATGTAAACCACGTGGCTGTACTCGAACCCTTTCCACATTAGCACACCTTCCCAGAGACAAGATTCCGTGTTCCTAACAAGAAGATGAAAAAGTTTTGATTAATTTGACCACATAAACTCAGATTTATGGTGGAAATACGTATCTATCATAGTTAATATCTGTTACTATTTAAGAGCACATCTAAAAGGTTAATTTAGATATGCTGCTTTTTCCTAGTCTCAAAATTTTAAATTCAACATTTCTGTACCATGTACTAGTTTCTATGAACTCACCTTTTATTCAAATTATTTAATATGACACAGTTCATGTGTGAAAAACTATGCCCAAGACCAAGTATTCATCCTTGTAAGTAGGACTTTTTAGTTTGTTGCATTAAGGATGTTTATGATTTCTACAAGATCATTTTTTTTAATCAATCACAGAGAACAAACTGGATGAAAAAGCAGTGCTGCGATCATAAATTCCTAAATGGGCAGATCGTGAGAGCAGCACCACCTGGGAGGCCTGTGATTCCTTTAGGGAAAGGCCTTAAGCCCGCCCTGTCCATTGTCCTTGCACACCTAGGTCGGCACACCTAGGTCGGCGCACCTCGGAAATGCTGGAAGTAATGCTCCTGGCAGGTGGGAGCGCCCTCAAGGGAGCACATAAACTTAACTGTCCTGGAATCCAGCCATTTTCAACCTTTTTCACCTTAAGGCATGCACAAACTAATCGCTAAAATTCTGTGGCCCATCAAGAAATACATTTTTTGTCAATCTGAAAAAAAAAATAGGTATAATTTTGATTCATTCACACCGGCCAGCTATGGTGTTGGGTGTTGTCTTTTTTCTTTTTCTTTCTTTCTTTCCTTTTTTTTTTTTTTTTTGACAATCTAAGGAAAAAGAGGTCAGTGCCCCTCATTAGTCAGGTATACTGCATGCTTTAAAATGTCTTGCCAGCACAGAGGTTCAAAATCGCTGCTCTAATCCAGTCCCGGCCTTGTTTCCTTCCACCTCCATGTAATCTTTTGTTCCCTCCTTCATCTCAAATGCAAAAAAGAAGCTGCAAAACTCAGTCTCCAGAGTACTTGAGTTCTTGCTCCCCCCATGTCATCCGTTTGGCTCAAATACTCATACAAATTCTCTACAGGTTTGGATGTTTCTTATGTTGACATCATTCTGAACAAAGAGAGGCTAAGGAACTGGCCCAGATTATAGGAGGCTCAAGGGACATGTGAACTAAAGGAAACGTGGGATCCTGGACCAAGACCAACAACAACAACAAAAATCCTATAAAGGACATTTTGTCTCAGTGTTAAGTTTTCTGAATTTGATAATTATGTAAGATAATAAAAATATCTTTATTCTCAGGAAATGCACTGAAGTTAAGGTTAAGGGCTATTATGTAACATACTTCCAAATGGTTTAATAAAAAAATTGTGTGTGTGTGTGTGTGAGAGAGGAGAGAGAGAGAGAAGAATCAAGGGGCAGGAGAAAGCAAATGGAGCAAATGTTAAAAAATTAAAAGACTTGGTAAAGGGCATAAGGGAGCTGTTTGTGCTCTCCTTGCAACTCTCTGTAGGTATGAAATTATTTCAAAAGAAAACACTTTAAGAGGAGGACACTGCAGCGCTGAAGTCCTGTGTAGACAGGGCGGGTGGATGGTCCAGAAGCCCGGGTGGTCTGGGGTGGCACTAAGGGTGCTGCAGAGAAATGGCCAGGCTGGTGACAGCAACCTGTCCCACACATCCAAATGGCAGTTAAAGGGACAGCTGTCGCAGAGTGGTCCCAGGTCGGGGTGGGGCCCCGACGGAAGCAGAGCCAGAGGCTGGAGGGCAGGATGTCAGCGTGCACAGCAGGGACAGCAAGGGGGCGGGGTGGAGCCACAGGGAGGACTGGAGAGATAAGGTGATGCTCTGCTCCCTGTGGCCGGGAAGTCACTGATGACCTTGGGGGACAGAGGCTGCTCACAGCGGGGTTGGGGAGGAGGAGTGACTGGGAGGGAGGCGGAAACGGTGGCCGGCGAGCTGGATGACGAAGGGCAGTCCTCGTCTGTGTGTGTGTGACTGTGACCTGGCAGCAGGACGGGGAGTGGGGACTGCCTCGATGTTTCTAAGATTTCAGGACGTCAGCCATGCAGATTTCCAAGCGATGACGTCTGCAAGTCCCAAAAAGCCCAGCCTAGGGCTCCCTGCTTGCACACTCCCAGGAGAGGCGGCTCGCCCCTTCCACGAGGCAGCCCCTTCCAGTGATGGACAGCTGGTCGGCTCTTTCTCAGGCAAAATCGCATCGCCCAGCCCGGCCCCTCCACCCTCAGGCCTCCTTTGTTCTCTCGTTCTGCTGGGCCGGGCTTGCTGCCATGACTGCTGTCATAGCCGGGGTAGCCTCCAGGTGGCGATGGTGCCCCGGGTTAGTCCCCTCTAGCATCTGCCTTCCAGCTTCTCTTCCCCAGGAGCAGGAACTGAGAGGACTCGGGCGGTGGGGCGGAGGAGGGGGGGAGCGTTGCTCTGCAGCTTCCAGCGGTATTGAACGGCGCCCTACCTGCCCTGAGTGCAACGAAGCTGCGACTGCTCCTCCAGTTCCCCGCGGCCTGGTCCAACCATGTGCTTCACGGACCACAAAGCAAAGGGAAACAGAAAGGGGGTTGGGGGTGGATTATTTGTGTTTGTATGTGTTTGTTTGTTTTTAATCCTCACCTGAAGACATTTTTCCATCACTTCTAGAGATAGATGAAGGGAGAGAGAGAGAAACATCAATTGGTTGCCTCCTGCACACACCAGGACCAGGGATGGTAGGATGGAACCCACAACCTGGGTATGTGCCCCAATGAGGAATCAAACCTGCAGCCTTCCAGCTATGGAACAACGCTCCAACCGACGGAGCCACACTGGCCAGGGCTCAGTGTATATTTTTCATTAAGTGCACAAATGTAATTGTTATGGAAAAACATCAGGATCTCTGCTGGCTGGCCGCACGTCACTCATGATTTGTTTTGGATGACATTGTGGGCCCATCTCAATCTTTTCAAGGCCTAACTCCTTCCCCCTCGAATGCTCCAACCACCTGTTAGGCTTCAGTTAAGAAATAAGAAGGCCTACATTCCTGTCTTTGCCCCTAACTAGCTGTGTAACCCTGAGCAAAACCCTTAACTTCTCTGGACCCCAGATGTCTCATTCAGAAAGGAGGGGCTTGGGCAGCAGCCCCATCCCCCGACCCAGGACTCCTGTCCCATCCCTGCCCATGTGTCCTCACCTTTGCTGACTCCCTGGGGAGCGGACTTCTTCCTCCACAGAGCTCACTTATTCTTGTAAAAATTAATAATATAATTACTGAAACCTAGAACTCGATTGATGGGTCAAACTGCAGATTAGACCCCGCTGAAGAGACAATGCACTGGAGAAGCGTGTTTGGAATATTGAGAATGCAACAGTAGGACACATACTTATCAGGAGAGTATGAAAGAAGTGGGAAGAGAGAAACAGACATAATAAGAAGGTCTAACTGTATCAAATTTGAGTCCCAAAGGAAAGGATAGAGGGAATGGAGGAAAGGCCATTTTTAAGGAAGAACGTCCGAGGAAAAACTCTGAATCCACAGATCCTACAAAGACCCCATGAGTCTTGAAGATGGCCACAGCTGGGCACGAGATTGGGCAGGACACCAAAGACGTGGGAGCTGGAGCACAGGCTGAGCAGGAGGCCAGGTCACCTACCCTGGGGCGGCTCGTGCTGCCCGCCGGCTACAACGGGAGACTGAAGACCGCGGGGCGCTGTCCTCGCGCACAGAATGCAAAGCCTCTCCCTGCCTCGAACAGTGAAACTGGTAAAACCCCTGCGCAAGAGCGAGAGCCAAAGAAAGAGAGTCACAAATCAAAAACAGCGAGTTCCCCACCAAGAGAACTGAACTTGATGAACTTCTAAAGAGTAAACTTCAAAGGCCTGGGAAGGAATCCCAGAAACAAGGTCAGTAGTGCAAGAGGAGACAGGGACTGAGCATATGGGCAACACAGATGTTAGTCCAGATGGGCCCTCTTTTCCTGGTGGGCAGCCCTTCCTCACATGTCCCCTCTGGGCTGTGTGCTCCTGGAGAGCAGGGACTATGACGTTGAGGCTGCCCCAGGCCTCGCAGAGCTTCTACTCACCCAGGAATCGTTCCTAGGGCTCTCCCCAGAGGAAGGACCAGTCAGGGGAAGGAAGGGGGCCCGGGCACCTTTCCTTTAAGGTGTTTTGAAAGCGGCGTGGTAGTTATTACTACAATCTTCAGTATTTTTTTTTAAATCATCACCCAAGGACTTTTATTTTTCCACTGCTTTTAAAGAGAGAGAGGAAAAGAGAGGAATATTGATATGAAAGAGAAACACCGATCAGTTGCCGCCTCTGTGTGCCCAGCCTGGGGATCAAACCTGCGACCTGGACGTGTGCCCTGACCAGGAACTGAACCTGTGACTTTTTGGTTACAGGACGACGTTCCAACCAACTGAGCACCACTGGCCAGGGCAGTATTTTTCAAATACAAACAAGCAAAAATAACAGGTTAGTTTCTTAAGCAGAGAATGCTTCCAGAAAAGAAAAGAAGAGAAAAGATTCCTGGGTCAAGTCTGGAAATTGCTTGAACCTGAGTTAAACAATTTCCACTTGGTTTCCTCACTGCAAGGCCTCTCAGAATCCTTGGCCACCAGCATCTATTCCAGGGGAGGGTAGAGCATTTTCCACGGAGCCTTTTTTCTCCAGTGTCTTGGGGACAAAGGTGGCTGAGGCCTGACTTTGAGGCTGCTGGATTCTCTTCTCTGTCCTCACTCGGTGCCCGCAGGGTTGGGTTTGCCCCCATTTCATGGATAATAACACTCAACGCTCGCCGAGGCAGGTCACGTGCTTTGGGTCACTTGTCTGACAAACAGCAGAGATGGGTATAGTCATTTGCCCTTCCAGTTCTAAGCCCAAGCCCAAGACTCTTTCCTGACTTTCTCCTGCCGCGTTCAAGCCACCTTCCCAGGCCGCACGCGGCTGGGCCTGCCAGCAGCCCAGAGCGCCAGCTGCTGGTGGGAGGTCGCTGGTGGGAGGTCGGAAGGCTGTGTGCCCGGGAGCCCTCGGAGGCCGGCGGTGGAGTGAGGGACTGGCACAGAGCTTTGTGTCAGCCTTTCCAGGCTGCTCTGGAACTCCGCTGCCACCCACACGAGAGAATGAGGAGCTGGCGCCCGAGGCACTGTCACCTCTGCCCCAGGCCCCACCCTTCTCTCCATCCAGGCCTGGACTCTGGCTGCAGGCAGGACAGGGTGCAGGCAGGTCAGGCGGTAGGTAGAGTTTCCATGGATACCAGGTTGAAAGCTGGGAGCAGGCTGCACCCCTGAGTGTTCGGGAGGCCGGAGCAAAGAGGCCCAAAGGAGAGGCCTGGGGAGAGAGCGCGCCCTGGGCCTGACTCATCACCTGCTTCCTCCAGGGCCTGCCCACCAAGGAGCATGGCTGCCTGGATGGGTGGGAGAGCACTTTCAGGGTTGTTTTTTGGTTTGTTTTTTAAATTGGATTCTCTATCTGGTTTTGCCTTCTTTCTCTGTTAGAAGTACTTTCACGTAGGACGTTACCTTCCTCCGGCACAAAGCAGCACAGGCGATGGGAAGAACAGCGAAGGCAGAGGCCTGGCGTTGGCTGGCTCCCTGAGGACTGGGACGGGCCACCTGGCCTTCAGTTCCAGATTTGGGCTTTAGCTTCCTGAGCCCCGCAGCCACCTCTGGGTAACTGCAAGGCCACAGAATTCCCAGGAGACTTGATGTCCTAAGCTCTGCTGGGAAGCCCTGCTTTCCCCCTCTGTCCCTGGCTCCTGATGGGTCCCGCATGAATGGTTCAGAATAGAAGTTGGCACCGCTTGATGAAGTTTGAAGAGTGAGGTCAATTGTCCCTGCACCTGGGCAGAGGATATCTCCTGGCTACTCAGGTTCCGGAGGTGCCATGCCTCCCCCTGGATCCAGTTGGACACGCACAGGCTTTTTGTTCTCCCCAGTTCTCGGTGAGTTAATGCCAAGGTCAGCTGTGGCCCAGCCTCAGCGACTCTGAGCCGGACTGACACCCTTCCCCTCCCCTACTCCCTGCCACACGCCCACCCTGAGCCCTGAAGGCAAGGGCAGCCGGACCGGTGGAGGAGGCATCTCCTCATCGGCCTGGCATTCGCCAGAACCCAAACAACTGGGTGTGCAGAGGGAAGAACGACAAGCCTTCGCAGCTGCTGCGCTCCCCGTAAGGTAGGGAAGGTGGCCAGGCAGGGCAGAAACAGGGCGTGGCGAGGTCTGGAGCCTCCAAGCCTGCCCAGACACCTGGCTGGCTCAGGAGGGCCACGGCGCTGGCAAGTGTGGGCTGACCCAAGGCCCAGGCTGCGGAGCGCTAGCAACCACAGCATTTGGCAACAGCTGAGCGGATGAGGGAATGGGTGGATGGAAACCTCAGAGTCATTACCTGCACAATGCGGGTAATAGCAGGGTGGTTGGGGGATTAAATGACATACAGGTATGGAACTTAGAACAGTTCCGGTAAGTACTCAAAAATCCCAGGTATGATTATCATGAGTCCAGCCCATGGGTACAGCAGGTTTCGTGTCTGATTCATCTCTTCCCTTCCACATAAGTACAAAACAACAAAATCAAGATAAGAACAAAAATCACCTCACAGAGTCCTCTGGAATCCTATGAGGTAAGGACCATTTTTGAGCCTGTTTTGTAGACGGGTGAACAGGCACAGGGGGGCTGTGATTCACCACAAACAATGCGCTGAGGCCAGCACACAGTGAGGAGGCAGGGTGGCCACCCAACCGGGGGCGTGGGCCGTGCCCTGGCTCAGGCCGAGCTGGTTCCTTCCCTCCCTCCACCCTCTCCCTGCGCCACCGCCTCAGAGAAGCCAGCGGAGGCAGGTGTGGGAGCCTGCCTTTCACAGATGGGGAGACAGCACTGAGAGGTGCTGAGCTGACCTTCTTCCTCCTAGGTGGCCTCCCCAGGTGGCCTCGCTCCCCAGCCTACGTCCCACTCCCTGCTCCACATCTCGGACCCTCCCTGGCTGGGCCGGCCAGGCCTCTGTCGCTCCAGGACACCTTCCCTCCCTGACTCACTTGACCGGGGAGGGCTCTTTGGAAGTGGATGGAGCCCCTTCCTTTGCCACATGACTCTGGTGAACCAGAGACACCGGGAGTGACTTCCTGCCTGAAGGTGTTGGCCGAAACCAGGAGACAGCCAAAAAGATTATGTACAGAAAAACTCATCCAACCACTACTATAGCTATCTCCCAGGCACCAGAACCCAGGACTCAGGCTGGGGGTCCCTTCACAGGTGGCTCATTTAAGGTGTTGAGTGTTGTCACCTTGGGTGGGTACCATGCTGACCCAGAGAGGGGACCCAGGTTTCAGATCTTAAAGCTCAGAAGAGAGAGCTCTTTAATAAGCTCCAACTCGCTTCCTTCCAGGTAAGGGGGTCCTCACCCTCAAGAGGCTGGTGTGGCTCTGCCAAGGTCCCTTCTGTCCTGCTCCCTGCTCTCACAGGGTTAGCTCCGTGGAAAACCATGGCTCTGTGTCATGTCCCCGTCTGTAAGATGTGCACGTGGTGTGACATAGAGAGATGCCACTGGGCGCAGAGTTGGCACTGCACAAACGGCTTTATTTCTCAGCACAAATGGTAACTTCCCTTCCAAACGCAAACCTGCTCAACCCCCCCTCCAGTGTGGATTCTGGCTGAAGGTCACAGCAAGGTCTGTTCTGTTTTGCCCTGCTGGCCTTTCCTGCCTGCTTCCTGCCCCCCTCCGTGCCTCGTCCACCCTCCAGTCCAGCAAAGCTTCTCAATGTCCCTCAACAATTTGCCCGTTCACAGCGCTGTGTCCCTGGACACTCTGTGCCCTCCTGTGAAACACCATTTCCTCCCCAGCAAACCCCTGCCAGTTCCTTTTCACTCCCTGTCCTCCTCCAAAGGCATCACAGGTGCCCCTGCCCCCCACCCCTGCCTGCCCTGCAGCGTCGCAGCATCCATCGCTTCTCCCTCTCTTCCCTCAAGGGCTGCCCACGCGACTCGTTTACATGTATCCCAGCTGCCATTTCTCTTATTCTTTTCCTGTTTTTCTGGCACTCTTTATCACAGAGCTTGCCTTAGAGAAACCGAGGCGGGTAAAAGAGCTGTGCACCTCTTCGGGTGTCCGAGCACAGGGCACGTGATTGCCCCTGAACCCACGGCTCGGCTGCGCCCTGTTTGTTGGGCTCCTCGCCAAGCTGGTGTCCCGCCGCATCCTGCCCGTCGGTGCTAGGGCTCCCGCCACACCTGGGGGGGGCGCCGGGCCCAGTGAACCCTGCCATCCTGCCCACACACCTGGGCAGGGCCGGGCCAGGGGCCTGCGGGTCTCTGTGCCTGCGCAGGGTGTGGTCTCCTGGCAGGGACGTGCTCAAAGGCCCCCTTGGCCATCGGAGCTTTGATCATCAGAAGCCTCGGGTCCTGGCTCGGAGCCCCCATGGAGCCCTTGTGCTGGAAGGATTCCTTTCTCTTTAATTAGGGCTAAATGTATATAGGTCTCCCATCCACCCAGATTCAGATTCGGGCCAGGGCAGAGCACAGCTGGAATTCTCTTTGGCTTCTCGGAATACATGGAACACTTTCCTGGGTTGGGGACTCCCCCGCCCTGACACCCACTCCTCCGGAGAGCAGCTTTCCCAGCCTCCTTACAGCCTGGCATCGCCGGTGATGGACATGAGCCCCTCCCAGACACAATACCTTGCTCTGGGCAGGCTCCTAGGAAACGGAGGCAATGCGCGCAAGCACCGCCTGCAGGGCCCACGGGAGAGGCTGCAGTGGGGGCGGTGGCCCGCGTTCCAGGAGCACCGACGGTGGAAGCTTGCAGGGAGGGGCCCACCCTTACTCATTGGTTAATTACCCTGTCCGGGCGGTGACGTGTCCTATAAAGTAAACCAGGTTGATGTCTGAAGACATGAGTTTGAGTCTATTTTTACCACTTTTTAGTTGGTATCTTGTGCTCATCACCACATATTCTGAACGTCTGTTTTCCTAGACTTGCCTTGAAGAATGTGGGGAGGTCAAACAAAGCAATGGGTGTAAAAGGTCTTTGAAAATGGTCCAGTGCTTTATAAATTTTCACTTTTTTATTTTATTCTTTTAAAGATATTATTTATTCACTTTTAGTGAGAAGGGAGGGGGGAGGGAGAAAGAGAAGGAGAGAAACAGCAATGTGCAGGAGATACATTGGATTGGTTGCCTCTCACATGCCCCCAACTGGGGACTTGGCCAGCAACGCAGGCACGTGCCCTGACTGGGAATCAAACCAGTGACCGTTCAGTTCACAGGCTGGAACTCAATCCACTGAGCCACACCAGCCAGGGCTTTTTTTTTTTTTCTGGTGCATTTCATAGATTCTGGCACACTGTTGGCCCTTGAAGTTTTCTGTTGAGTGAGTGAGTGAATGGATGAACAAACGAATGAGCAAACCAATGGATGACTGAATGGATAGCAGACACTCAGGAAATATTTTACTAAAAACAAAACACAGATGAGAAAATTGCCACTTTGGGCACCCTTATTATCAACTAATGAGCTAAGCACTTCACATACAGCCTCTTATTACATTTTCACAGTAACCTTGTGAGATGATTACTACCATTTTATCGATGAGGAAACTGAGGCCCAGAGATGTTCCTTAATTTGCCTAAGGTCACACAGCTGGTAGGCGGTAGCCCGGGGGGTCACACTCCAGGCCTTTGTTCTTGTGCACTTGTCGTAATCCTTTCTGCGCCTTGTACACAGACACTTCCCAACAGTTTCAGCCTAAATCACCCAACCTCTCAAGATTACATAAAAACACAACTTTAATCCACCGCTGTGAAGTATTCTTTGACTCCTGGCGCAGGGCCACTGTTTGACTTGGCCAATTTGGGGAGCAAGTCAAGGGTGGTAGTTTCTGAGAGGCTGTTTCCCTGAAAGCGCCCAGGCTTCCACCCTCACCGGGGCCAGAGCAGAAGCTTTCTCGCTCTCTGAATCCCTCCGACCCAGGGTCTGTGCAACCCCCGGGAGCTTCCACAATGGGCCCACCCCACCCATCTCCTCCTGTCGCCTCAGCTGTCCCCAGAGGCAGGCAGGATGGAAAGCATCACCCCATTTAAGGTAAAGAGTTCAAGGTCACGGCTGCCATCAGTCCACGCAGAAACACACTCCCCGATCTCTGGAGTCTGTGGCTAGAGTCTGAGACTAGACTCTCCTCTACCGAGTTACATGGTCTAAGGTTTGAGCCCAGGAACTGCCTGGACAAAGAGGAGTGTCTCTGGCACTGGCTGGGGGCAACAGGTCTTAGGCCATCAGCCTTTGCTCTACCAATTCCTTTGGGGCCCTTGCAGAGGACAGTGTATGTGTACAGAATAAAACATTGAGCGTCCCCCTCATGTGGCAGATGGAAGGGCTCAAGAGTGGAACAGGCAAAACCCTCTCCCATAGAGGAGCTGGGATGTCCATGAGATACAAGGAACAGAGTCTAAGTGTTTTAGACATGAAGTCTGCCACGCCAGAAGGGCAGAAGAGCAGCAAAGAATCAGGAGACTGGGACGGAAGGCCAGTGCCTGCGCGATCCGTTTGTTCTGACGACCGTGCCGTAGAGAGGATGCTACTTTTGGACCAGACAGCGCCTCATCCGTGGGAACATCCCCGGCCTGGTGATGCTCAGGATGGATGAGGAGCCCCAGGACTTTCAAGAGATCTAGGTCAATCCTGTTTTCATTCTCTTCCCTGCTGGCTGCTTTGAGCAGTTTAATTTAACTGAAAGGCAAAAACTCTTTAATCACCAGCTCTAAATCAAGGTATGATATTTGGGGTCATGAGGAGGAGGGCGATGGCAAGTAGGTGGCAGGGCCTGCAGGGAGGTCTGAGTTTGATCTTGGCCGGGTGGTGTCTGGCAGCAGAGACTGGGCATCCCCTTAGCCCTGTGGGAGGGTCTTGTCCGACACCTCTAACAGCATTGCTGCAGACTCCTGAGGAGTGTGGAGCGGGGACTTGGGGAGTTAAGGTCTACCTTTGAAAATGGAACTTGAACCCTGGTTGGTGTGGCTCGGTGGATTGAGCACTGGACTGCAAAGCAAAGGGTCACCGGTTTGATTCCCAGTCAGGGCATGTGCCTGGGCTGCAGGCCAGGTTCCGCCAGGTTCCCGGTGGGGTGCTCGAGAGGTGACCACACATTGATGTTTCTCTCCCTCTCTTTCTCCCTCCCTTCCCTGCTCTAAAAATAAATAAAACTATTAAAAAAATAGAACTTAAAAACAACACATCCACACAAGGTTTATACATGAATAGTCATAGCAGTATTATTCATAATAGAAGTGGAAATGACACAGGTATCCATCACCGGGGAGTGGGTAAGCCCCCTGTGTTACACCCGCACCACGGGCCACTACTCAGCAGTGAAAAGGCGTGCACTCCTAACACATGTCCCAACACGGATGAACCTCAAAAACGTTCTGCTGACCGAGGGAGCCAGACACAAAAGACTAGATTCTGTATGAGTCCACGTATATGAAATTTCTAGAAAAGGCAAAATTAGAGAGAGAAAGCAGACCCGTGGGTTGCCTGGAGCTGGGAGTGGCCCCAGACCGACGGAAGATGGGCCTCGGGGAAGTTGCTGCGGGGTGGGAACGTTTCCAAGCTGGGTGGCACAGGTCCGTAAATTTATTAAAGCTCATCAAATGGTACACTGAAAAGAGGTGAATTTTATGGTATGTCAGTCATATGTCAAGAAATACTCGAAGTCCTTCACGTTTATCAAGTCCATCCCAGAGCGCCCCTGATGCCAGCCTGGCAGCAGAAGGCACACTCTCTTCGCTTCCTCGGAAGGGAGGTGAGCGCTGCTTGAGCTTCGTCCAGGTTCTCCCGGGGGCACCTGCGGGCCACCCCGCGGCAGCAGCCCCTGGAGGTTGCCAGAACTGCAGATCTTGGGGCCTGGCGCAGCGCGGCAGCTGAATCAGGTGCTCCTGTGGCGGGGCCCAGCGGTCAGAGCTCGCTTGGCTTGAGCGACCGACCCTCCAGGGGAGTGAGAACTGTGGTATCATGGAGCTGGGGGAAGAGCAGGGAGGTTGTCTATGTTGAGTGGCCATTGTGTGCAGACCCCTGACATGCCCTGAATCATAGCAGCCCTGCAGCCACCATGTGATGTCAATATTATTGACTCTACTTTATAGACAAAGAAATTAAGGTCCTGAGAGGATTGCCAGTTAATGAGCAGGCAGAGCTTACACTAGAAACTAATATAATAGGATATGTAACTGTACTTGAAAATTAAAAAAAAATTTTTTTAAATAAGGGGGCAGAGCTGGGATCTAACACCCGAGTTTCTGATTTGAAACATACCTGCTCCGCCATCCTACAAACGCTGTGAATATGGGCGACCTTCCTAGTGCCGGAGAGCCCAGAGAGGGGACAGGAGAATTGCCACAAACAGCCGGGCAGGTTCTATCTTGGAACAAAATGTGGGCATAAAAAAATGAACGGTAAGCACAGCTCTCAACGTGGCCCAGAATTTCCCTCAAGGCTGAGGCGGAGGCCTTTGTTTAAGGTTGTATTGTTTTCTCCCAAGGGAGAGGGGGTGGGAGAATTTAGAACTAGCTGCTTGGATAGAAGCCCAGGAGGTCCTGACTCAGTTCCTGGGGAGCCTGGAATGTGAAGGTTGAGGATACAGAGGGAGCGGAACTTGGGGATCCTGGCCAGAGAGCAGGAGGGTCTCTGAGGACCCGGAGGGCGGGTCTGTGGTTTTCAGATGCACGAATGACATAATGTCTGCCTGGCCTGCAGACACCAGTCCTGCTCTGAGTGGCCTTCCCAAGCCTCGGGGCCATAGGCTCTGCCCTGGCTTTGGCCTGCTGTTTGGGAGGTGGCCTTTGTTCTGGAGCTGCTCAAGAAACTGAGGCTGACCAGCTGGGGCCTTCCGCTTAAACCCAGCGCAGCCGGAAGCTTGGCTCAAAGCCATACCTCAGGCCACCCCGCCAAGGGGTCACTTCCTTTGGTCATCCTACACTGCTTGCTGCTGTCCGTTTGCTTTGCATGGCCCTCCCACATGGGGTTCATGTCCCTTGCTTTTCCCACCATGATCACTGTTGATTGTCAGACTTGATCAAACAGAGAAGCTCTTCAGAGACGGGAAGGGGCTAACCCTGGGTAAAGGCAGGGCCGTGGAGCTACTGAACAATAACACTGCCTCGCCTTCGTGTGGCCTTTCGGCATTTCCGAAGTGCTATCATGTGTGATCCTCCGGGCCCTCCTGTTAACCCCGCGAGACAGCGGGTTCACAGCTGCTTGATTTGTAGACGAGCACGGTGGGGCTCACAAAGTCCAGCTGCTGGCTCCAGATCATCCACTAGCGTCAAGGCCAACGCTCACGACCAGATGCTTTGGCCCCAAATTCCTCGCTCAGTGCTTCGTTCCTTATGACAGTGTCCCCAGTGTCCGGAGCCCAAGGAGGAACCAGAGGAATGACACTGAGCACAGCCCCCTCCGATTCTGTCTTGGAACAAAGCACGGGTGTTTTTCTTGTTCGTTGGCTGAACAGGGTCCTCTCCAGTGATTTTCCAGCATAAACTGGGCCAGGGAGTCCCCAGCTGGAGCAAGTGATCCGGGCAAGCGCTGCTCTGACCTGCTGAGAAGGGGACTGGTGACCACGTGACCTGCCTCCTGGTCCAGGGGCAGCTGGGAAACAGCCCTCTGCTCCAGCCCGATTAGGCTTTTCAGTTTGTTTGTTTTTTTTAAATCAAAAAGTAACACTGATTATTAGGGGTGTCCAAAATGCCAAGGCAGAATTGTGATTATTCAGGGTCCACATATCCAAGAAGCAGTATCATGACCTGTTAAGACTCCAAAGAGATGACTTTATATAACCGTTGAAATGGAAACCCTTTCTAAATTTTATTTTATTATTACTGAATTTATTGGAGTGACATTGGTTAATAAAATTACATAGATTTCAAGCATACAATTCTCTAATACATCATCTGTATATTGTATTGTGGGTTCACGTCTTTTGTGTTTTTTTTGGAACGTTGTAAATGACAAAACCCACAACCTGTCCCGGTCGGCCCGTTGTCCCTTCCAGTAGAGCTGCAGCATGATAAGGATGATGATGATGATGGTCCTTGATCCCACTTACCAAGGACATACTGGGTCCTGGTACCTTTCATGCATCGTCTAAAGGCCTCGCAGCTCATAATAAAGGAGCCAGGACTTGAGCGCAGATACAGAGCCACTTTGAAAGGCATAACGTCACACTTCTTGCCCGTGGTTTTAAGGAAGGAAGCTGAGCACCCCCATGGGTCTAGGGTCTGGGACAGGCAGGTTCAGAGACCGGCTGCTGCGTGGTGCCTTGAGGGATCTCAGCCAAGTTCTCCGGGGCAGGGGCTTCTTTTCATTCATAAATCCCTAACCACGTTCCTAGACAGTGTTTTCATCACCTGGGTGCCCCGCAGAGCTCTCTCTGTGGGCCTGGGCCTGGACAGGGGTGCCAGCTTGCTGGGATTCCCCACTGACATCCGTGCTGGGGTGCTGTGTGCCAGGGGAAATGCCCGGGGGTGGTTTTTGTCCAACCGGCCTGAGCAGGGAGAGGAGTGGCTTGTCACGACTGGGGAATCAGGTGTGTGTTCCTGGCAATGGCCGCAGACTCCTTGGGTCCATCTCCTCTGACTTACCTGCCCCCTGCTTTTTAAATTTTTAAAATTTATTTTTCTTTTTTAATCAATCAATTAATTAACTATTTCTAGAGAAGGGAAGGGAAGGAGAAGGGGAAGGAGAGAAACATCAGTGTGTGGTTGCCTCTTGCGTGCCCCCTGCCAGGGACCTGGCCTGCAACCCAGGCATGTATCCTGACTGGGAATCGAACCAGTGACCTTTCGGCTCTCAAGCTGGCATTCAATCCACTGAGCCACACCAGGCAGGGCTATTTTTCTTTAATAGAATAAATTTGATGTGTAACATCATGTACGTTTAAGGTATAGAACGTGTTACTTTGATACATTTATATATTGCAATATTATTGCTGATGTAATATTTTTTTTGTTTTTTATTTATTGATTTTAGAGAGAGAAAGGAGGGGAGAGAGATTTTTTTTGTTCTACTTATTTATACATTAATTGGTTGTTTCTTGTATGTGCCTTGACCGGGGAGCAAACCAGCAACGTTGGCATATTGGGATGATGCTCTAACCAACTGAGCTACCAGCCAGGGCTAGAGTCACTTATTTTATATTTATGACCTCTTTTGCATCTAGCTTCCTTCCTTCAATACAATATTTTTGAGATTTATCTACGTTGTTGCATGTATCAGTGGAATGATTTTTTTTTTTTTAATTACTGTGTAGCATTCATTTATGACTATACCGCGGCTTGTGTATCCGTTCCTTTGTAAATTTTTAGGTTAGTTCTAGTTTTTGACTGTTAAGAAAAAAGATGTTCTGAACATTTTGGTGCAACCCTTTTTTGGCGCACATGGATCTATTTCTCTGAAGTACGTAATTAGGACAAGAATTGCTGGATCATAGAGGTGTTACATGATCAATATTATTAGACACTAATAGGATTTAGTTCCTATACCTTTCCTGCTCTTCCTCCAGGGCATCCCCTCTCCTTTCTCCCTCTGGCCTCCGTAGCATTGCATTTGTTTTTTTTCTGTTGGCGTTTAGCTTGTTTTGGTTAGATTAGGGTCAAGTCATTCATTACATGTTCATTTGCATAACGTACATTTCTTGAATGCTAACTATGCACACAGCACTAATTGTGTATGAATAAGACATCCTCCCCAAGGAGCCTACATCAACTAGTAGGGAGGTTATAAACGTAAATAGTTATAATCCTGCAAGGAAGATGCCAAGTGGCCAAACTAAATTGAGATACAGCACGATAGGGGTTCAGAGACGAGCAGGATCGTTTCCAATGGAGCAATCCAAAAGGGCTTCATGGAGGAGACAACATTCAGGTTCAGTGCTGAAGGAGAAAGGTCAATTTGAAAGTGCTCAGACCGTAGTTAGAAGGGATGGGCTGGGTGAGCTTTCTGGATGGAGGGTGCAGTGTGGGCCAGAGCAGGATCTGTATACCTTCGGCGTGCATGATTCTTAAGCTCATGAAGGCAGAGGCCACGCTGGTCTCGCTGGCTGACTGCCACGTTGCTCATGTCTGGCCTGGGTTGACCCATAGAAGATACGCAGGAAAAGTGCACAGCTCTGAACAGTAAGGGCTTCGGTTTGGCTGGAGCACAGGGAGCCTAGAGAGAGGCAGTGGGAGAAGGATAATGCTCCATTTATCCACTGCTGTGCAACAAATTGCCTCAAAGCTTAGTGGCTTAATTCAACAAGAAACTTTATTATCTCTCACAGTTTCTGCAGATCAGGAATTCGAGAAGGGCTGGGCTGGCCGGTTCTGGCTTGGAGTCTCAGGCACTGGAGTCATGTGTTGGCCGGGGCGCAGTTTTCTGAAGCCTTGACTAGCGGGGGACCCCCTTCCCCCGCTGTTCGCTCCGCTCAGCTCACGCACAGGCCTGGCAAGCTGGCCTGGCTCTGGTGGGATTCCTGACTTTCTTCCCCCAGGAGCCCCTCCAACGTGGTGGCTGATTTCCCCCAGCGAGTGAGGCACCGGAGAGAAAGGCGTCAGAAGAAAACTTTAACCTTTTTATGGCTGAAGTCGTGGCCTCGCTTTTGCCCCATTGTACAGTTTTAGGAGCAAGTCACTAAGTCTGACCCACACCCAAGGGGAGGGGAACTCAATGCCGCCTTTGAAAAAGAAAAGTGCCCAAGAATGTTCAGACATATTTTAAAGACTTTATTTATTTATTTATTTATTTATTTAAGAGAGAGGAGAAGGGAGGGAGAACGCGAGGGCGAGAAGCACCCGTGTGAGAGAGAAACATTGCCTGCCGCAAATGCCCATCCAGGGACCTGGCCCGAAACCCAGGCAGGGGCCCCGACTGCGAACTTATCCTGTGACCATTCGCTTTGCAGAGCACAGTGCCCAACCAACTGAGCCATGCCAGTCAGGGCTTCAGCCCTATTTTAAATCACCACAGATACTGAGAGTGAGAAGATTTGTCTCTTCAGAGCTCATGGCTCTGAGGGCCGAGTGGGACTCTAAGGGACCCAGCAGTCCTGCCCCGATGTCTATGCAGGGGACCGCGAGCCACCGCAAGCCCTGGCCGTAGGTGAGACATATGAAAGAACAACCAAGGGAAGACAGAGCCACACGCTGCAGGGGATTCAGAGGTGGCTTGGACCAGGGCAGGAGGCTCTCACCAGCTGGCGAGCTCGTAACCCAGGGACACGACCCTTTGCCCCAGGAGTCAGGGGAGGCCTAGGGGTCGGGTGGCATCTGAGCTGCATTCTTCCAAAGCCCGCAAGTGTGGTGCTGGGTCTACCACAGAGGGCTAAACCTGCATGGGCCGCCTGCCTAGAGAGGCCACGTGGCCTTGGCCACAGATGCCTGGGAGCCCAGGCCTGGAGGGACTACCATCCGCCATGGCAGCCGACATTGTCTCCACTCTACACCTGGCGAGGCCTTTGGATGGCGCTCTCTGGTGGTACACAGCTTTTCAGACCACTACGGATTTTCCCAGGAGAAAACCGCAAGCTGCTGGGGGTGGTTGAAGTGCCGGGGAGATTGTGTTCAAACTCCCCTGGCCCACTCCCCTCCACTCCCCACCGCCCAAGGTCCTTCACCATTGACAGACTTCCCTCCCTCCCTGCTCTGGCTCTGAGACTGCCCGTGCGGGCGGGGGCTGGCCCTCACCCTTCCGTCTCTCTCCTCCTCGCAGCCACTCACCCTCAAGTGAAGTGTCAGGATTTGCTCAGTGAATGGTTGAGTCTGGGGAACTCCTCCTGTCCCCCAGGAAGCAGCAAATGCCACCTCCGGGCCATTTGCTTTTGCTGTCACAGGCAGATGAGCAATGCCCCCGCCCCCGCTTGTCCTCATCATCCCACGCATGCGCCAGGACCCTCGGGCAGGCTCCTCAGGGCCTGTGCGGAGTCCAGCTGTGGGGATCGTTATTTGTGTATTTAACACTCAGTGCTGGGCGTGGAGAACACTGCATCACTGCTCCGTTCGATATTGTTGCTGGTGAATTTCCTGGACCTGACTGTGTGACCTTGGAATCTTGCACAGGCTCTCGGAGCACAGATACTAACCTCACTGCGAGAACTAAAGGAGGCGATGTGTGTAAAACTTTGGGCTCTTCCTGAAACTCCGTAAAGGTTGGGAAAATGGGACATTTCTGTCCTGCCCTCCTTGCAGGGCTGGTGTGAGGACCGGCGATGTGTCGCGGGTGCTGGACAAAGGAGGGCTGTGCCCGTTCTGGTATCCTTTGCAGAAAGTCACTCCATGTCATCTGTGAAGCTTGGCAAGTGGAGGGAAGGCGCGGAGGAGGGAGGCTGAGGACCTGGGGTGTGGCAGGCCCCAGCCTGCACTCTTACACACTTTCTTGTTCTTCACAAAACCAAGGGCGGTGGGACTTGTTCCCTCCATCACACCTGCAGCCCCCGAGGCTCAGAGACTCCTGGCCGGCCAGCAGGGCTCTTTTAAGCCCCAGCCCAGGTCAGCCAGCAGCTGGAGCCCCTTGTTGGGGACAAACGGGGTAAGACAGGTGAGGCACGCGGCTGCGATCAGAAAGACATCTGCGAGCCCCGGGGGAGTGAATATTTGAGAGAGAGCCTGGGAGGCTGGCTGTAAGACGTCGGAGGGGGAGCAGTCTTGAAACTAGGGGGAGAAGCAGGCGGACCCAATGCATTTCAGGGGAGGGGTCTGGGCACAGAGAGGGAAGGCGGGGAAAGCAGGGCTGCAAACCAGGTCTGGGGACTCCCAGCACATTTTTTGGGGAGGGCCCTAGGGTGAGTTGCTTCTTCTGGGCTGTGGCTGAGGGCCAGAGGGGGTGTCAGTAGACAGCCTAGAGCTTCAAAGGGGACAGGAAGTCTTTCGGGAGATCAAAGTTCCCAGAGAGCTGGGAATTAGGACAAACTGAACTATCTTCCTGACTCATTTAAAGACTTCTCTCCTTCAGGAAGGTCATGTCTTCCATTTGTGACCATTTTCTGTCACAAAAATTGCTCTCACTTTCACCTGGCTAATAAAAGCAACCAAAACTTGACCACAAGCTTTACGGTTCTCCCTACCACTGGTCCCCGCCCTGTCTACTCTGCCTTCCTCTACCCTGGCTGTCAGATGACAAAGCCTCACACACACACACACACACACGCACGCACGCACGCACGCATGCACGCGTGCACACAGACACACTCAGAGGCATGCACACATGCTCTGCACATGCGTCCTGCTCGGTGGCTTCTCATTGTTGACTGAGTCCACACCAGATGCCCTTGTCTGTCTGTCAAGGCCGTCCCATCCCAGGCACGGTTCGGCTCGTGGGCTCCTCTCCTGCCATTCTCCGCTCCCTTGCCGCTTCTCAAAAGAGCCTTGAATTTCAAGCTGCCCTGTTTTTCCTGCTGGGAGGTCCTTCCCCCCTCTCCCACCTCTGCCTTTAAAATCTTATCTTTCAGACCCATTTCCTAGGACTCCTCCTCTCAGACTCTCCTTGATCCCCGCCTCCATCCCTCCCCAGCAGAACAATCACTTTCTCTTCTGTGCTCCCACCCCAGGGAGAGCTGGCTCTCTACCACACCACTGGTCGAAGTCCGGCTTGAGCTACCAAGCACGGTCTTTCCCCCAAAGTTTTATTATGAAACATTTCAAATGTACAGAAAAACTGAAAGGATTTTACACTCAACACCTACTTCTCTAGCATCTTGCTTCTACTATAAATTCTTTATTTTATTTTTGAAAAGATTTTGTGTATTTATTCTTAGAGAGAGGGAAGGGAGGGAGGAAGAGAGGGAGAGAAACATTGATCACTTGCCTCTCCTGTGCACCCAGATCAAGGACTGAACCAGCAACCCAGGCATTTTCCCTAACCGGAAATTGAACTGGCGACCTTTCACTTTGTGGGATGACACCCAACCAACTGAGCCACACCATGCAGGGCCATTAATGCTTTATGATGCCTGTTTTTACCACATATCTATCCATATTCCCATGCTACTATCCATCTATTAATCCATATCATTTCCAATATATTTCAAAGTTAATTCTGGATATCAGTACACTGCTCTCTAAATACTTCAAGATGTATACGATTCATTGGAGGTCGATCTTTTTTCTGTTCTTTTTTTCTGCTTTGATGTGCAATTTATATTCAATGACATACGCAAATCTGAAGTGTACATTTGCGGAATGTGGACAAGTACATAAACCTGTACTAGCTGACCTCTGACCGCATACAGATCATTGCCTCAGCCTCAGAAAGTTCCCTCCTCCCCTTTCCAGCAAACCTCCCCTGGTCTCCACCCCAAGCAGCTAGTCTTCTGGGGGTTTTTCCAATTTTGCCTGGTTTGGAACTTTATATAAATGAAATCCTATAGTATGTACTCCTGTATAAGACTTTGTCCACTCAGCAAGGGTATGAGGTTCAGACCTGTTACATAAAATCGATAGATTGTTTCCCTTTATTGCTGAGCAGTAGTCTACTGTCTGGGTATACTACAGTTTTGGTTTTTTTTTGTCCATTCATCTGCTGATGCCTGGACTATTTCCAGTTTGGGGCTGTTAAGAATAAATTTGTTGGCTCTGGCTGGGTAGCTTAATTGGTTAGAGTGTCATCCTGATGCACCAAGGTTGCAGGTTCGATCCTTGGTCAGGGCACGTACAAGAATCACCCAATGAATGCAAAAATGAGTAGAACAACAAATTAATGTTTCTTTCTCTCTCTCTCTCTCCCTCCCTCCTTTCCTCTCTTTCTCTAAAGTCAGTTGGAAAAAAGAATAAAGTTGTAATGAACATTCTTGAACAAGTCTTTGTGTGGATATACATTTTACTTTCCTTGGGTAAATATTTAGGAGTGGAATTAACTGCATTTTTCTTCCCCTGGATTGTGAGCTTTGTGGGGGCTAATTCACTTTGTCTCTAGCTCCAAGCAGAGTGGTAGTTTGGTACGTGGTAGGTGTTCAGTAGACATTTGTTGAAATGAACCAGTTCAAACACAATATAATTTCCCTGTGTTCTATATATAACTATATATGCACCTCTCAGCACACAATTGGCCCAGCAAGATAAGAGCATTACTTCATTTAACCTCCCCAATGAGTCCTTAAGGTAAGAAGTATCCCATATTACATGTCAAGGAGACATGTCAAGGAAACAGAGGTCAAGGAGAAATTAGGTGAGCTGCTGGAGGTCACTAAGTGGGGGAGGGGAAGGGCACTAAGCATTTGAAACTGACATTGTCTGGCGTCCCTGCACATTCCTCCATGCCTCTTTGCTCCTCTGAAGGTGTCAGCTTCTTTAAGATGGACCCTTGGAGGGACTGTCCCAGTCTCCCTTTTGCCTGCTCTCAACGACTAGTCAGGGTGGGCTGTCTCCTTTTTCTCTGTTGTTATTATACACGATGACTTTGCCAGCGGAACTCCCGATCCCCCTTGTACCTTGACAGAGACCAAAACTGCTCCCCTTGAGAATGGAGGGGTATGGTTTACGACAAACACTTAGTGTCAACAGGCAAACGTGGAGGGAGGAGTGGAATGGAGAATCGTCGTAAAGGCTGGTTTAGGCAGGAATTGTCAATGGGTGCTTTATCTAGGGAATAATTTGGAGAGGAGCAGGATATACCATATTTTGCCGTGTATAACGCACACCCATGTTTTTGGCCCAAACTTTCAGGGAAAAAAATCTTTCATTTTAATTTTTAATTCAATTTTTTATTTATTCATATTCAGAAACAAAACTGATTATCATATTCCAGGGTATTATTTTGCATACGGATATTGTTATTGCTTTCTAGAGTTACATTTTTAATACATAAGCATAAATTAAAAGAATTAAAAACATTTATATAGATATGGAATTAGTGATACCCATGTATAATGTGCATCTTCATTTTTCCCACAAAAAAAATGGGCAACAAAGTGTGCATTACACACGGCAGAATACGGTAAGCATGTCTAAAGTTTCTTTCCACAGATTGCTTATTAGTTGCAGCGGCAAAAATAGTAACAATACCCGAGAGAAATCAGAAATCAGATGTTAATGAAAATTAACATCACCCGTAAGGGCCAGCTGGACGCCACATGCCTGCTGACAGGAGGTACTGAGGGCGCGCCATCGTGTGCTCAGGATTCCAGGCTGCGGGGCATAACCTGAGTCTAACCATGAGAAAACTTCAGACACCCAAACGGGACACATTTTAGTAAAAAAGGGGATCTTTATTCTTCAAAAATGTTGATGTCATAAAGATACACACACACACACACACATGCACACACACACAGAGGCTGTGAGAGTGTCTGTTCCACGCGAATGGAGGAAATTGAGGAGACATGACACTGAAAGTGATCTTTGACCCTGGACTGGATCATATTCTGAAAGAGAAAAAAATGCTCTAAGAGACATTACGGGGTCAATTGACAAAACTGGAATATGAATGTCAGGTTAGAGAGAGCTCCCGAGTCCATGTTAAATTTACTGAGGTTAATATATGCATTGGTTATAAGAAATACCTTTATTATTGGGAATACACACTGAAATGTTTAGGGGTAAAAAGCCAGAAGGTATGGATGGGATCTACATGCAGATGGCTCCAAAATATTTGTGTGTGGTGTGTGTGTAGCAAGCCCATATTTAGGCAACGGGCAAAATGTTTAAAAGAGGTAAACCTTGGCCCTGGCTCGAGTAGCTCAGTGGATTGAGTGCTGGTCTGCGAACTGAAAGGTCACCGGTTCAATTCCCAGTCAGGGCACATGCCTGGGTTGTGGGCCAGGTTCCCAGGTGGGGTGTGTGAAAGGCAACTGATCAATGTTTATCTCCCTTTCTTTCTCCCTCCCTTCTCCTCTCTGTAAAGATTTAAAAAAAAAAAAAGAGGTAAATCTTGGTAAAGGACCTCTTTCCTAGAGCAGGCTCTCACCAGAAGCTTGTTGAGTAGGCCAAAGTTCCAACTTCTTCGTGACCCAAGGAGAACTCTGAATGGAAGATCTGAGGTTTGGGTCTTGCCTCCCTCTCTTCTGCTAATCTATAGGATGTTGGCCTCCTCATCTGTGGGAAGAAGGGTTGGACCAAAGCATCCCAAGAACCACCAGTCCACAGACATGTTCAGCCTACATAGTATTTTAAAATAATGTTTAATTAGTTGCCGACACTCAACAACCAGGATACTGCACACAAAAATTTGGCTCCATCTTCTCCGACGACACTGGGCCTACATTTCCAGCAATTAGCTGGGGCTGCGGCCTAGGCCCTCCTGCTCCTCACGGCCCCCACCCCATTCTTTGATGTTATGACTAATCAGCTTCCATGTTTACAGCTCCTGCTTAGCCTTTGGACGGGAAGATCTCAAAAGTCCCTCCGGTTTACATCTTTTCTGACCAACGTCTCATTTCTTTAGGGACTTCAGATGCTGAATAAGAGGTTGGATGGAATGAAGAAGTAATAACAGAACCATGGTGACAGTTGTTGCAGGTACATTGGTTTACAAAGGGTCAGATTCTGGTTCACAACATTGATATAGCTGGTGGAGCCCTAGATGGGACTGATGCTTGGATTCAGAGCTGGAAAGGAACTAGGGGGTTATACTGGGATTGAAGGCTCAGAACAGAGGATGGAAGAAGACTTGGGGGACAGCCAGGTGTCCGTTGAGCCTGACAAGTACCTGGAACTGAGGGTATTACTATGAGCAGTCTTGAGACCACAGCTCAGAGCAGTTATGGCTTGTAGCCAGGAAGTGGATCCTGGAGAGAAAAAAAACAGGAAAAAAAAAAATCAAGGTGTTGTGGAAAGAGTACTGAGCAAGGAACCAAAGGAAGTCGTTTCTAGTTCCAGATCTACCACTTATTAACTGTGTGATCTTGCGCATATCACCCCATGTTCCCGCATCTGTTTCACCCTCTTCAAAAGAGGGATGATAACACTGGCTCTGCCTGTCTCAGAGAAACAGAAAGCCCAACCTGCAATGCAGAAAGCAAAGCACTGAGCACCTGGGAAGCTGTATCCCAATGTGAGATGAAATTTAGAAGGTGTAATTGAGCGTTAGAATGCTCGGGCTTGGTGGCCCTTTGAGGGTCTGCAGCCTTCTCATTTCACAGCGATGGATGTGAGGCCCTAAGAGGAGAAGTTACAGGGCAGGTTTAGGGCAGAGGTGGGCACAGTGTTCCACTGGTTTTAGAGTAGAACCCGCTTTGGGCTCCCTCTAGGGTGTGTAAATGAAACTATCTAAAGGGAGAGAATAACAGGGAGTTGGGCTGCATTCAGGAAAAGCCACAAAGGTGTGTGTTTCATCGCATTCACTGAAAAGGAACAGACCCTTGTGATTAGCCCTGAGGTCACAGGAAAAAAGAAACACTTAGTAAACGTTGAAGGCAGTAGTCTTATTTTGAGAGAAAGGAAGTCCCGCTCTGCATTATACGCAGCACGCACAGTCAAGCCAGAAAACGGGAGATGAAGAGGCCATCTCACTCTATTTCCCCTGACAGAGGGGAGGAACCTGAGGCCCAGGGATGGGAAATGGCTTGCCCAAGGCCACACAGTTTGTTCCTGGCAAAGCCGGGGCTGTAATAGGGTTTCTCAACTTGTAGTCCAGGGCTTTTACCCCAGGTACCAGGTGGGATTGCATTTGGCTGCAAATAAAGAGTAACCGTGGCTTACACCAATGGAGATGTATTGACTAACAATGGCTTTTAGAGACGTGGGCTACTTTTCTCACTTTACAGGAAGTCCAGAGGTGAGCAGTGAAAGATTAGGGTAGCTGCTGAAGGATACTAAGGACCTAGTCTCCCCCTCTTTTCCTCACCCTCAGCTGATGGCTTTTATCCTTCTTAAGACGGGTGCCTCATGCACCTGTAGGCATTGTGTCCATATTCCAAGCAAGTGGAAGAAATACAACTGAGTTTGTCTTTTTATAAAGCCTTACCTGAAAGCTCCAATCAGTGAGGCACATAGCCATCACAACTGCAAAGGAGTCTGGGTAGATGGGTGGTTTAAGCGTTCAGCAACTAAAGTAGGAGGAAGCAGGGTGCTTTTGAGCTGTTAGTCCATGTTTGCCGCATCACTATCCTTTACCATTTTACGAATGAAAGAAGGGTGGGTTTGACAGGCGGCTTCCTAGAGTCAGAAAATGGGTTCAAGTCTGATTCTGCTGCTTTCTTATGGGTCCTTGACATGTCTCAGATACCTCACCTGAAAAAGTCTTGGGCCAAATGACCCCAAAAGGGGTCTTGACCCTATCCTATTCAAATTCTAATCCATGTAATTATATTTCCCTCTCCCCATGGAATTTGATTATAAACATCATAAATGATGATAAAAATTAGTATGTAGAAGCTGTGTATTTTCAACCAGGGATTCCAATCTTGAAAGCACCAAGATAATACCTATATTTCCTTCTAAAAGTTGTGAAGTTTTATGTTTTTCTATAGGAGTCTTATATAGTTCTTATTCCTTAAGTACCATATTGATTTTACTATTTCACTGTAGTGAATGAGATCTTTTTTTATATCACGTTTTGTAATTGATCATTGCTATATAGGAATACTAATTCCTTTTTGTATGTTAAATTTGCATCTAGTAATCTCGCTGAGCTTTTATGAATTCTGTTTGTGGCCTTCCCAGGTTTTTAATACAGAAAATCATATTACCTACAAATTAGGGTAGGCAGAGGAAACGGCACGAGGAAGTTCCTGAGAGGGAAAAGTTCAAGAAACAAAGAAGGCAGATGGTTTTGGGCATAGTGACAAATAAGGAAGATGACGGGGCAAGTGAGAGAGACAGCATCATCAGACAGGGTCTTAAAAGCCATTTTCAGGATTTTATACAATGGAAAGCTACCGAAGAAGTTTACACAGAACAGGAGAAAAGTCTCCATGGTAAGCCATTGGACTTTGCTCATGGCTGTGCCCTGCGTAACATTTTGGTCAAAATTTGGATGAATAAATATACATTGTGCTTTTCAAGCACAAAAATACATTGGACAACTCTAAAATGTTGTTTTGTGAACTTGCAGAGCCTCAAGAACATATCCTTAAACATGAGACTGGATGTTTAAGATCCTTTCCAACTTTGAGATGCTGGGCATCTATGCTGTTCAAATCTTGGGTGCCCGGGAGCTGCAAGGAATGTCCTTTCCCACTTGCGATGGGAAAACAATGAACCTGTATATCAAGAAATAATCTATTAGGGCAGACCCACATTTATGCAAATAATCACCACGTACGTGGTGGGTACCGTAACAGAGGCAGGTCAGGGGTGCAGGAGGGTGTGCATGGACGGGAGGGGGTGGTGCAGAAGTTGTGAAACCTGGACTGAAGCAGGGGTGGAGGGAGGGCTGAGAGGTGGCTGTGATGTGTCCAGGCAAAAGGGACCGAAGTGGAGCAGCATCGGGGGCGATGGAGACGTTCGGGAGGCAGAGGCAGCATGTGGTAGGCCTGAGTGGAGAGAAGGAACGGGGTGACTGACAATGCCTCCTGGGTGTCTAGCTTGGATTCACGCAACATGGTGACTGTTACCTTAAAGAAGGAACGGTGGATTCCAACACTTCTGATTTTTCCTAGCTGTCTGACTTGTAACCAGCTCAAAGCCAATTAGCTCCATTCATGAAGCCAGACACAGGCCTTGGGGCTGGCTACTCCAAGCAGCGGAAAGGATCAATGTGACTTTTTTTAAGCTCCCACCTATGTTTTCTTGCAACTTAAGTTCATGCCTAGTCAAAATCTGTGGGCTTAGGTGTGAATTAATGCCAATTTCACCAGCACAGAAACCTCTTATTCAGCTTTGTACCAGTGTCCCTGCATGGCCCTCCCTGATGGGCAGGTGCTCAATCAGCATCTGGTGGATGAATGAATTCAGGCTTGCAATAGCAGTTCCCCTCCTTTGGAGCCTGGGTGTGAGTTTGGGCCCAAGGCACTTGGCTCCTCAATTGGTGTGTGACCTGTACCAGTCCTATCAGTTCTCTGTAATTGGCTGAAAGTCCTTTTCAGGGCTCCAAGTTCATAGTTCTATACCTTTTCCATTCATCCTTTTACTCTTCATCCCTTCATATTTGTACATGCTGTCAACACTTCATTATAATCATACTGATAGCACTCTACAAGTGCTTGCTAAGTGCTAGGCATCAATCTAAGTACTTTACATATATTAACGCATTTGACCCACATAAAAATCCTAATGATGTAGATACCATTATTACTCACTTTACAATTGCAGAATAGGTACAGAGATTAAGTATTTTCTACAAGTCCAAAGGACTTCTAAGTATTAGCGTGCAGATTTGCACACGGAGAGTACAGGTCCAAAGTCCAAGTTTATCAACCTCAGTGTACTACCTCTAGGTCACCCAAACAGTGACTATGAGAGAGGCTGGTGACTATAATATCACATTTTTATAAGTAAGGCAGCTGAAGCTTAACTTCCCTAAGGTTCCACAGCTATAATAGAAAGTAGCAGAGCCAGACCTCCAATCAGGGCTTTCAACGAAGTCCAGTGTTAACCAGCCAGCTCTAGAGGTTGAGTATGTGTGGCTCTAGGACCTGACTGCCTGAGTTAAAAGCCCCACTGTGCCGATACTGGCTTGCTGACATCAGGTAGGTACTAGAGTTCTGTTTGTTTCCCCATCTGTAAAATGAGAATGAGAACATTAATACCAACCATATAGGATTGCTGTGACGATTAAATGAGTTATTAGGTGTCACATACTTAGGAGAGGGCCTGGAACATCGAAAGCACTCAATAGGTGTAAGCTGTCATTTTTCATTCTGGACTAATGTTATCCAGCAGAAATACAATGTGAACCAGATAGTAATTTTAAGTTTTCTAGTAGCCATATTAAAAAAAAATAACAAACCACCCAAAACATTTAATTATTTTAAATATATTTTATTTAGCCAAATATATCCAAAACTATAATCAATTTTGTAATCAATTACCCGACTTATAATCAATATAAGAATTGTGAATGAAGAATTGTATATTTGTGAATGAAAAATATATTTATATACTTTTGGTAGTAAGTCTCCCAAACATGGCATATGTTCTACACTAACAACACACACCAACTTGGACCAGCCACGTCATTCGCGGCGCGTGGTCTAGCTGCTCCGGAAAGGCCCCCCAGCTGGCCCGCGCCGTAGACCCCACCCCGCGCCCCGCCCAGGTTACATCACAGAGCCCACAGGCCCGGCCAGCGCGGGTACCCGGCCCCGGCCGCGTGCGCCTGGCCCCCGCCCCTCGCCTGCTCCCCGCTCCAAGCACCTAAGTTCTACGAGGGAGCGACGGTATCACACAACAGCGGGGCGGCGGGCCTGCCCGCCGGGCCTCCGCGTTAACTGGCGGAGAAAAGAACTGTAATTCCCGCAGGCGTACCTCGCCCCCAACGGCCCTCCGCTCGCGCCGCTACCTCTGCAAGGTCGAGGCGGTGGGGCCGGCGCCCATTGGCCCGCCGCGGCCTTCCGCCCGCCCCCTCGTCGTGCTTATTGGCCGGATCCGCGGCGCCTGCAGGATAGGCGGTGGCGGCGCTCCTCCTACGCACCGGCCCTGAAGAGGGCAACGAGGAAGCGGCCGCCTCCCTGTGCCCCGCCCCTCGGGTTCGCTCTCTGGCTCCCGGCTCCTCCCGGCTCCTCCCGGCCCTTCTCCAGGCTCCCTCCGGCTCCGGCTTCGGCGCGGTGGCGGCGGGTAGGTGCAGCGGCTGGCAGAGCCTGATTGTAGGGGCGGGCTCTCCACTGTCACGGGGGCTGCCCGAACCTCGCCCGGCGGTCGCCCGGGACTCCGCAGGGCCCACTTGGAGCGGGGAAGGGCGGTGGCCGCCGGCCTGCTGGACGCGGGGATGACCGGGCGAGGGGCCTGTGGGCGTAATCTTCCGAGCTTTCTAGGCGCGACGTGGGGGCCCGCGGGGCGGGGCGGGCTGAGAGGTCGGTCTTCGGGTGTCTGGAGCGGTAGGGCCGATAGGCATGCCTCAGGCTCGGGATGGGGCTGAGCCCGGGGAGCAAGGGTCCGCTGCCGTCCGGGGCCCTGGGCGGGGCTCGGGGACGCTGGGGAACGCAGAGGTCGTTCTTTGAGGATTTTTGGGGCCAGTTGAGGTGGGGCTGAAGCGAGCCTTGGAAAGGGCGTCTAGTCAGGTTTTATTTGGGGGAGGGGGGGTTAGTAGGGTGGGCTGGAGAACCGGGCCCCGGCCGGGGCTGTCTTCTCCCGGCGTGCGTGGGCCCCGGCACTGTTTGGGGGGACTGAGCAAGTGTCTGGCTGAGCGAGTGCGGAGGGGACGCAGTAAGGTTGGGATGGGAGGATGGGGACAGGGACAAGGAGGGCAGTTGGAAGCGTTACCCAGAACCGAGATTGTGACTTAGCACATGGACCAGCTTCTCCGCGGTTGTTGCCTGAGCGCTTCTTTAGTGAAATTACCCCGTGGGGGAATGTTGGGGTTTTGCTTGCATCCAAGAACGTGCAGATTAAGCGCATTTGGGAGGAGGCAGTGAGTGATTACTCTAAGGTTTGTGTTTTAGGAGCCAGACCCAGGGTGAAACGTGCTTCTCGGGAAGACTAGTGTTACCCAGCTTTCTCCTGGAAAGCCCCTTTTCTCCTCCTTTCCCTCCTCTGGTTCAGTTACAGCGTTGCTCCCCAGGGCCTCTCGATTCCCTCTCCCTGGCTGCATAGCATTGCAGTGTTTCTTGCTGTGTGTGTGTGTGTGTGTGTGTGTGTGTGTGTGTGTGTGTCTCCCGCCCATTTCCCTGCTGCTGAGCTTTTGGCAACTGCCTCTGCTCTTTCCCAGGGATGGTTGTGGCATTGCATCAGGGGATATTTGTGCTTGTAATTTGCTCACTCAGCCCAGGAAGAGGGAGAATAGCATGCTGCCGAGATGGGAGGGGGGTGCCGTCTGCCGGGCTGGGGAGGCAGAGAAAAGGGTGTGGTGAGGGAATACAGCTGCTCTAGGCCTATAGGGTAACACTGCCCAGTCATCAGCTGAAAGAGATTGAAAGAGCAGCCGCGGCAGCAGCTATTTTTATAAATCAGCCCTGAATCCAAGCTGAGCACATGGATTTAGGGTGAACAGTTGTCATGCTCTCACGGTTACAGGCGGGGTGTTTGGTAGACAACATTAAGAGTTGCTAAGCAAGAGACTCTCCATATGTACAGTACAGCAGGTACTTTACTTGCAACTTTTTAGCTTTGCTCTTTCCAGCTTTGTAAGGTGTCTTTTACATGGGTGTCCTTGGATAGTCCATACTCCTTTTCAAGAGAAATGTTACGCTCCTCCTTTCAAATTTAGCTTCAAAATAATAAAGCCATCTCTTTTTGAGCAGTCGCCATCTTCCAGGCACTAGTTGTCTGTGTTTATTTACAGATGAGAAAATTGAGACTGGCAGGAATAAGAGGTCACACATACTTAAATGGCAGAAGGGGCATCCAGATCAATGTCTCTCTCACCCCCTACACAGTAGTTTAGAAACTCAAAATTTTTGGTTTACACAGGAGTGATTCAAGCGCTTGAGAATTTATTCATGCAGAGTAAACTCACTGGAGACTGATAAACCAGATACCAATTTTATTTATGATGAAAGTATGAAGTGCCATGTACGCAACTGGAACTAATTATCTACTGGCCAGGACACCGCCTTTGTTTTTGGGCAGCCTAATCAGTAATAAGAAGGCAGTTGATTATAGAATTGGAATGAAGGGCACTGGATGTTCTTAGGGGCTATTTTAATCAAGTTGCAGAAGCCTAGTGAGCCTCCCTTCATTGTATAAACATTTAACAATGTTTCACAGTGTGGGGAGGGAGGGCTTTTAATACGCTTTCCCCCTGTCTCAGTTGTGTTTTTTAAGCCATCACTTCGTGTTTGTCATCCAGCATATATGTACCTGTGTTAAAATTTCCAACCTTACAAGTAAGTTATATTTCATATTAAAAAGTCACTTTTCCATTGTTTGCTGACATCGAAGGAGTTTCTTGTCTTGGTAGCTCATCTTTATTTTTATTTTTATTTTTTTTGAGGGTATGACTGCTTTTATTACTTGCATAGGAAGGCTTTCAGGGGAGAGTTGGACAGGTTTCTCAAGCTTGTCCAAAGTGGCTTGAGACCAGTGGAGGACACTTGTTTACAGGTTTTCATTCTGGATACAGGATGAGGTGGGTTAGCAGGCTTTTATTTAGGTTATAGGATGAGGTGAGAGTGAGTGCTCCCATGTATGTGAAGGGGCTTGTGTGGTTTGAACCTCCCACCAATATCAAGATAGGTCACTTCGCTTTTTTTTTTTTTTAAACAAACATTTATTTATTTTTAGAGAGAGGGGAAGGGAGGGAGAAAGAGAGGGAGAAAAACATCGATGTGGGAGAGAAACGAATCTGGAGATTGATTGCCTCTCACATACCTCCAAACCAGGGACCTGGCCCGCAACCTAGGCGTGTGCCTTGCCTGGGAGTCCGCTGGTCCACTCCGAGGTGCGCAGGGCGGTGCCCAGCCCACTGCACCACACCAGTCAGGGCTGCTGGGATTCTGTATAGATTAAAAAAGTTAATCTCACAATAAAACCCATCTTACTAGTTTCTACATATTTAAATATCATTTAAAATTTATAATGTTTACTTGTTCTTTCTAATGTTTCCAGGAAAATGCAGTTTTAAAAAAATCTTTTATTTTGAAATAATTTGAGATTTGCAGAAGAGTTATAAGGATAGTGCAAAATTTCCCTATACCCTTCATTTAGCTTCCCTTAATGTTACTATCTTACATAACCATTATATAGTTGTCAAAGTTAGGAAATTAACATTAGTTTGCTCTTATTAAATAGAATGCAGATTTTCCTCTGATTTTTCTGTATTTTTCCACACTGATACCTGTTTTCTATTACAGGAAGGATCTAGCCCAGGTTACCACATTACATTCAGATGTTATGTTTCACTTAGTTTCCTCCAAAATGTGACAGTTTCTTGGTTTCTTCTTGCCTTTTTTGACACCTTTAAAGAACAGTGTCAGTTATTTGTAGAATGTTCCTGAATTAGGGTTTTCTGATGTTTTCTTATGATTAGCCTGAGGTTGTGTATTTTAAGGAAAAAAACCATAGAGATGTTGCCCTTTGTGACACATCGTAGCTCATATCGGGATACCTGATACCAATATGATTTATACTGATAATAACTTTGTTAACATGACTTAATAAAGTAATGTCTGCCTGGTTTCACCAAAGTGTCTATTTTTTTTGTTTCCTTAATTGTTAGAAGCTAGAAATGAGTCACCAAGTCAAGCCCACACGCCAGGGGAAGGGACTTTAACTCAGCTTCCTGAAGGGGCAAGTATTCGGGATTTGTGAGCATATGTTAAAATCGCCTGTAGTGGTTAATAAATGTTTTGGGGGCGATTCTGGGGGGCCACACAGAGATCTGACTTTTCCTGTAAGTGCCATCCTCTGACTTTAGTATTCATCAGGGACACTTGTCTGCAGCAGCAATGATTAACTAGTGGTGGTTTTCTAGTTCCCTCTTTCCTTCTACATTTATCATTTGGAATTCTTCTCTGTGGAGGATTTGTACCTCTCCGCCAATATTTATTCAGCCATTTGTATCAGTATGGATTCCTGAGTTTTTTTCCTTCGGGTTGTAATCCATTACTATAGTTTGTTGCTCATATTCTTCCAGCTGTAGCCATTTTGCATCTATGTTCTTTTCACACGTCCTTTTTTTTGAGTGGTGGGGAGCACTTTTACTTCCTGGTATTGCAAGGTGCTCCAGTCTCATCTTGCATTTTTCCTACCCCAGCCCTAGAATCAGCCATTTCTCCAAGGAACTCTGGTTTCTTTTACTGGAGAAAAAAATTTAGAAACCGTATCTGGTTTCTGAATGAACTGGGTGTAGCTCTTGCTGCTGGGGCATCACCACTTCTGGCCCTCTTAGGGGACAGAGCTAGGAAATGCATGCTGTGTATCGGCCCAGGTATGCACACATACCGCCTCTGTTTATTTCTGTGTATAAATATGAACAGGTGCTCATACTGGTCTCTCCGTCTCTAACCCGGCACCGCAGAGCTCCTTCTAGCACTCCCTTCCTTGCTTACTTGTAACTTCTTTTTCTGATGGTGAGAGACATGGCTCTTGTTATTTATTTTTATTCACTTCACTGTTCAGCCCTAGTACATGAGTAAAGTAGGATAATGCAGTTTTGTTATGTAAATTTCCAAAGCATTTTGTAGTTGCTAACTAATTTAAATTTTACTCCTGTAATATTGGTATTTTTAATTGGTGCTTTTCAGCTCAAGTGGAGAAGTGAAGTCATTTGCTCTTGGCTAGACGGGAAGTGACTGTAGCTGGAATTCACCTGTTCTTACCTATGCTCAGTCCCAAGCAAAACAGTCTCTTCGTATCAAGTAGTCTGACTCACACGTCAGTCTTTGTCCCTTGATAGGATTGCTCCTTTTAATAAAGAAGCTGCTGGTTTTAGGCTTTTTTTTTTTTTTTTAAACTTTGTTAGTGTTATGAGCAAGAATAATTCCATTTCTGGACTTCTCGTAGAATCATGAAATCTGAAGAGGTTCTAGAGATAATCTAGTGCAGTTTTGCACACAGTGTAAGTGATGCCTCTAGCCAGCCCTCTGTGCAAGTGTTCCCCCAGATAGGGACTTCACAGCTGGTGGCTATCAATTTCAGGTTTGCAAATTTGTCATTTTAGAAAGAATTCCCTGATAATGATCTCGAACCTGCCTCCCTGCAGATTTTATTCACTGGTTCTAATTTTGCCATCTACAGTATTTTCCCATAGCTCCAATCTCCACTTGACACTTAATCGGTGACAGTTATTCTGTCCCACTGAAGTTTTTCCTTTTCCAGACTAAACAGTTCTTTTCTTGCAGCCACCTCTCATGAAATATTCTCTCTAGCTCTGGTTGGTGTGGCGCCGTTGGTTGGAGCATCATCCCATAACCAAAAGGTTGTGGGTTCAATTCCCCACCAGGGCGCGTGCCTGTGTTGCGTGTTTGGTCCCTGGTCTGGGTGCCTGTGATTCCTTGGTCCTGCATTCAGGAGGCAACCAGCCGGTGCTTCTCTCTCACATCAGTGTTTCTCTCTCTTCCTCAAACTTTCTCTAAAAGGAATGAAAAAATGTCTTCGGGTGAGGATTAAAAAAAGAATAGAAGAAATGTTCTCTCTAAATCTTTTACTGTGTTGGGTATCATACTGTAGATATGCTACAGATTATCGGATGTGGTCTGATTCAGATACTGTATTAGGCCCTGGTAGTGAAGTGATTAAGGAATTCAAAAAGATCCCCGCCCTCGGTGAGCTCACCACTTAGTTTCTATCAATGCTGCTTTAAAATAAAATAGGTTCTTTTTTCTTTCAATATCCACTATTCCATATTAGTTTATACTTGTCCTAGTCTAAGCTCTTTCTTTTTAGAACTGATATTAACTCAAGTTTTTGTCTGGTTGTTTGTCTTTTTTATTTCTGTTTTTTGGCTGGCTTTCTGAACCTGTGTGGTTGACTTTTTTATACTCCTATTTTCTTGCTGTCCTTTCTTCCAAAGGGGACTTTGGGAATCCTGATTCTGTTACCATGAACCTTTGTTAGCCTTCCCACTTTTCTAATTCTTTCTACATTTTTACTTGATTGGGCTAATAAAATACTCTCCTAGAGAGTGCCAAAATAAGATCTTGGTAGTATGCAATGAGAGACAAAACTTTATGCTTTATTTTTTCGTTACCTCTGACGTGTATTAGATCTTGGTTTTGATTTTCTGCTCTAGCTTCTGTGGAAAATTGTAATTAAAATATTTTACATCTTACAACTCTGAAGACACAGCTAGTTCTTTCTAATGGTAGTTACTGATTATTGATTGAAGTGAGGATTCTTTATTATGACCAAAGATAGGTTCTGACTTATAAATTATTCACATGTAAAATAGTGCTTTTATCTCAGTATCCCCCACCCCCATATGTTGAGAGTGTTGTGGAAACATTTAAAGGTTTTAGAGAAGACATATACTCTAAAGAAGGAAAAATAGAAAAATTGGGCAGATTAGGGATGGATGGTGAGTGGGAGTGGAGAGTAGAGATTCTTTAGGAAGAGGTTGCTTCAGAAAGAGGCAGAGTAGACAATTCAAAGTTCCCTTTTAATTAGATAATATTAAGATGGTTTCTCAAAGGATGGATTCTCAATGTAGTAGGTTGGCCATTCCATAGACGGTGGTGAATAATATGTGTAGATTCTGGGGTCTCTGAAAATTTTAATATTTGTTGTGAAGAATTCCGTGCCATCAGCCACCACAGTAACTGTGGTGTCTAGGCCAGATTAGGGACTTCTGAAAGTAGCCCCAGGCTGCATGGTTACCATATTTTGCCTTGCATAATACATACTTTTTTGCCCAAATATTTCAGGGAAAAATAAGGATGCACATTATATATGGGTATAATGATTACATACCATGGATATAATAATCCCGTGTACAATGTGCACAGAAACTTGGGTGCCCATTATACATGGCAAAATACAGTATGTGGTTGAGGAAATCATGAGCCATTACACCTTTTCTACTGAGCTTTCAGCACTAGTGGAGAAGTATAGGGGTATGAGAGGTACCTGTGTTAGTTGGTCTGTCCTGTTAAGCTCTAAGGTGGGATCTCGTGGTGTCCATACATAACTTTGCCTGCTCATAGGGCAACGTTTTAGTGTTACTTGAGGTTCCTTTTTCCCAAATTGCCCACAGTTGCATTGTACTAATGAGTTTGATTTCATAATCATTTTTATGTCCATCATTCTTTTTGTTTTTTAAAATCCTCACCTGAGGAGATACGTTTATTGAATTTGTTATTTTTTAGAGCAAGAGGAAGGTAGGTGGTAGGGGAGAGAAAGAGGTTGCAAGAGGAAGGTGGGTGGCGGGGGAGAAAATGTATCTCTGGGAGATATATTTTCTGTTTTAACAGCTGGGCATATTCCTTTAGTGTTTTTCTTCTATGTGTATACATTTTTTCTGAGATATTCCTGCTCATAATTTTCTCTATTGCTTTTTAAACATTTTTTTAAAAAAATTATTTATTTTTAGAGATGGGGGAAGGGAGGGAGGAAGAGAGGGAAAGAAACACTGATGTGTGAGGTGCACATCGATAGACTGCTTCCCGCATGCCCCTAGCTGGGCGCCTGGCCCACGGCCCACGCATGTGCCCTGCCTGGGGATCAGACTGATGACCTTTTTGTTCGCAGGTCAGCACTCAAATCATTGAGCCACACCAGCCAGTGCCTGTTTTTTTTAAAACTTAAGAGAGCGTAATTTCTTGTTTTTAAAAGCTATTTGTGCGGACAATCTTTAATGGCTGCATGACATTACAGTATATGACAGGGCTTGATTTAGCTGTTCCTTGTTGTTGCATAGAGACATTTAAAAAATTTGGCTGTTATTTTTATTCATAAGGCTCTATTTATAGTTCAGATTTTTATTTTATAGTCTCTCTTTTCTAAATAACAAATATATTGATATACAATTTGCATTCCCTAAAATTCACCCTATCAGTGGTTTTCAGTGTACTTGAAAAGTTGTTCCATCATCATTGCTATTTAATTTTTGGATATTTCATCATCCCAAAAGAAACATCATACCCATTAGCAGGCATTTTCCCACCTGCTTTCCTGCAGCCCCGTGGCAACTGCTAAAATACTTTCTGTCTCTATCGATTTGCCTATTCTGGACATATAATACAAATTGAACTATACAGTCGGTGACCTCTTGTGTCTTCCATCTTTCACTTAACATGGTGTCTTCAAGGTTCATGTTGTAGCATGTGTCAGTACTTCATTCCTTTTTATTGGCAAGTAATATTTCTTTGTATGGATATACTACCTCTGGTTTATTCATAACTTGGTGGACACTTGAGTTGTTTCTGTTTCTTAGCTATTATGAATAATAAGTCTGTGAATATTTGTGTACAAGTTTTGTGTGGATGTATGTTTTCATATCTCTTGGTTATATACTTAGGAGTAGAAATCCTGGGTCCTATAGTAATTCTGTGTTTGGTTCTTGAGAAACTACCAGACTCAAAGTGTTTCCCAAAGTGGCTGCACGATTCGACTTTTCCCCAATAATATATGATAGGTTCTTTTTTTTTTAAATCCTCACCCAAGGATATATTTATTGATTTTTAGAGAGAGTGGAAGTGGGGGGTTGGGAGGTAGAGAGAAAGAGAAAAAGAGAAACATGGATGTGAGAGAGAAACATTGTTGGTTTCATCTTGTATGTTCCCCGACTCGGACTTAAACACGCAACCTAGATGTGTGCCCTGACTGGGAATCAAACCCATAACCTTTTGGTGTAAGTAATGATGCTCCATCCAACTGAGACACCCAGCCAGGGCTTATGATAGAGTCTTAAGTGTGTATGTTAGTACTTAGTCAGAAAATGGTAAATTTAAGGCTTTTGATACCTTTTGCAAAATTGCTTTCTGGAAGATTGTACATTCTTAGCAAACTCCATCTCATCATACCCTTTTTAGCAGTGAGAATTATCATTTAAAAATTGATCATTAAAAATTGCTAATTTAATAGGTTAAAAATGGAAAAATCTCGGTTTTAATCACATCTGATTTTCTTGAGACAGTCCCATTGGCATTGCCTAGTCACATACCTCATAATCAAAGGTGAGATTGGATCCCTAAGGGTGAGCTGCTCTGACCCAGCCTGTTGTCTGGCCCCGAGTCGCTGTCTGTATACCTCGGGTGGGGGATACTTTGAGGGTGAAAGTCAGCAGGCTACCCAGGAAGCTGTTTTCAGCAAGCCAGGATGAGGATAACAGTAATCATAGGGACAAAAGAAATGTTGGAAAGATATTTTGAACAATTTTATATGCTTAGCGCAGCTGAGGCTTGTTGAGATGCTTCAGGGACAAACCGGCCAGCTTAGCTCATCACGGGACAGGAGGGCCTTCCAGCACTGAGCTGGTCTGAGAGTCAGAGGTGGGCTTCCAGAATGAACAAACTGCAGTTTCCTGTGGCAGAAAACGGTAGTGTGGCAGTAGCACCGGGCCAGGTGTCAAAAGACCAGGGTTCAGGTGCCAACTCTATCACATAGTTCCTATGAGGACTGGGGCAAAGCAGTGAATCTGTTTGTTTACGACACCAGAACACCGGTAATATCTCCCAGACTTGTGAGAGTTAAGACAAACGTGACCGGGGTAGGTACCCTTTAAAATGCTGATAAGATATTGCCTACTGATCCAAATCAAAGAATAATTTTGGTGTACATGGAATTAGTGTTTTCAATGGAAACTGCATTGCCTCTAGGTTTCACAGGACTGTGTATATAATAAGTTGGCTATGAAACATGAAATCCATGGATTCAGGAAACCATTTGAGGTTCAGAATAATTGTCTTCTTTGAGGTCACTTGCCAAATTTGTGGCTGAGTCAGGACTTGAACTTTAATCTCTAGCATTCTTTTTACCGTGTTGAATTTAATGCCACAGATATTTATACATCATCTAGGTACATAGGATTGTGACAAGTGCTGCAGGTTATTTTTAAAAAGTAAGTTGTAAAATCTTCAGAAATGACACGTACTAATAGTGTCATGATATAGAATATAAATGCTATGGGAATTGTAATTATAGTGTGATATGGACTGTAAATGCTTTATAGATTGTGCAGAGGTCTGAATGACTAATTGGATTGAAATGAATGTTTTATGTAGTTTAAGGGTGCTTTGTTGAATTGATGTATAACCAAGAATTCAGGTTCTTTTAATTAATTTTTATTTAGTAGAGCTGGATAGGTATCTTTTAAACATGCTTTAAAACAGTTTTTTGAATGCTTCTTTGCTGATTTCGGTACAGTGAGAAGCATAAAGATTATAGATTCTTAGGGTTTAAAATATAAGGATCCTTAGAGTGGAACACACTTTATATCTTACTTAAGATGTCAAGTATTGTGTTTGGTTTTAAGAGCCATATTTTCAGAGACATGGATAATCTAGAGCCTGTCAAGAAGAAAACCATCAGGCTTGTGATGAAGGTAGAAATGCTGATTCTGTTATTCAGTCTAATTCAATAGTATTTATTGAATGTCTCGTATAGTCTAGGTTTTGGTTAGGTGCTAAAGGGCTATGTAACTCGTAGTCCTGCCTTAAGAAATCCAAATGTTTAGAATACGTTCATTTATTATATAATTTTTACATTCTTTTTTAAAAAATAAAATTAAACTTCTGACTTTGAGATAACTATAGATCCACATGCAGTTATAGGAAAACAACACAGAGAGATCCCCAGTGCCCTTTACCTAGTTTCTCCTGTGGTAATATTTTGCAAAACAATATTACAGCTGGGGTATCGATATGAAACATTTAACAGTAAATGGTACAGCCACTCTGGAAAACAGTTCAGCAGCTTGCCTCAGAGTGCAGTTGCTGGGTCATATGGTAGTTGTATGTTTAGTTTTTAAAGAAATGCCATTTATATTGACAAAATAAGATGAAGCATCGTTTCCACAGTGGTCTTCAGTGACATTGTGGTCTCCTTGTTTTATTAGGCTGCTGGCATGAAAGCCTTGGCTCCTTTCCTTGGCCTTCCCTGATTATGCCCTGGAGGGGATGTTGGTGCCCCTCCGGAGGTGGAAGAATTCAGTTCCCCGCTTGGCCTTTGCCGGGCTGGTGGTGTTGGGCCACAGTGTTTTCTGTGGTGTTCAGCTGGAGCAGAGTGATTATTGTCTAAAAGGTTTCTGTCTTGCCAGGCTGCCTCTTTCCTGGTTCTTTGGCTAAATACAGAGAACAGGATTTTGTTGGGTTTTTTCCCTTGTCTGCACTCTTAGGTTGCCAGCCTTGCCACCGCCAATTTTTAGATAGATAGGACAAAAAAGAGAGCTCAGGGAACTCATCACTACAGTTCTCCCCGGTCCCCGAAGTCCTAGGCTTTCTGCCTTCATCTCCCACCTTTCAGATTCTGATGTTTGTTTTATATAGATAATGCCCAGGGTTTTTATTTGTACCTCGTGAAGGGAATAGGGACAAGTAGGTCTTCTTCATCTTCCTAGAAGCAGAGAGTTTTTATATAGTTGTTTTTAAAATGACATTTAATTTTCTATTTATAAAAATATTGGTTTAATATAGAAAATCTGGAAAATACAAAAAGTACAAAAGAATAACAACACTTTGATATGTATTCTTTTAGCTATTTTTCATAAATTTGTATGTGTTTCAGAATTGTTTATATTGTTTAAGAACTTTCCACTTCACTATATTGTAATCATTATTCTTTGTCAATAAATACATACAATACCTTTTTAATTTTATTTTTTTGTGGTATCTGCTAAATTGTACTGTATACCTTCTGGAGATCATTGGTATGTGTTACTCCCCTAGTTTAAGTGCCTGAAAGATAGTTCCTGTACAAATAAAGGCTCCACTGTTTCCCACGAATCTCAGTGTTTAGAGATTGCTTTTTCATTAAAGGGATCTGAAGTAATCTAGATTTAGCCATTAGTTTCAGAAACTCTTGATATTTGGGTAGGTATTTAGATTTTAAATTTAAAAAATAAATGTATCCATATGGTTTTACAAATGCTAGTTTGATTAAAATTTTTGTTCATATTTGGTGTACTATTGACGGACAGTCATTATAGTTTTCAGAAGAAAATCAGAGGTAATGATGGCTTTCTTGTTTTTCCTTGGAGGAAATTGGAGCTACTAGCAGTGTTTGCTTCAGTGAACCCTAGCATTAGTTTTCTGCTGGAATTTGCAAACCATAAGCTGGGAAGACTGAAATCCTTTGCCACAGGACAGGTTTTTCTGATTGCTCTATAATATACTTCTAAATGTGCAGATTTATTAGGAAGTTTAGATTTCATACACTGGGTGTTTTTAAAAATATATTTTGTTTATTTTTAGAGGTGGGGGAGGAAGAGAGAAGGAGAGGGAGAGACATGTTGATGTGAGAAACATCGCTAGATTGCCTCTCTTAGGCTGATGGAACCCGCCCCCCAGGGATGTGCTCTGACCTGGAATTGAACTGGCGACCTTTGGCTTTGCGGAAGGATGCCCAACTAATTGAGCTGCAGTATTAGTGATCCGGATTCACCTAACAGGTCTTGTTAAAAATTAATACTCAACATTTTCCACTTTGTGGATCCTCTTCCTTCGTATGATGGGACTTGCTGCAGTGTAAGTCAAATCAGCGCTCGTCCAGTAGTCCCCCCTTTGCTGCGATTTTGCGTTCCGTGGTTTCAGATCCCCGTGGTTATCCACGGCTCAAAAATTTTAAAATGGAAAATTCGACCTCACTTTATCTCATCATGTAGGTATTGTAGCATCTCACATCATCATAAGAAGGGTGAGTACAGTATAAGATATTGAGAGAGACCACATTTACATGGTTTTTTTACAATATATTAAGCGATAAATAGTACTATAAAAATAAAGTTTAGAAAAATGGAAAAAATTACCAGCTTACTAGTTTTCGTATTCTCCTACAAGCAGTTCACCATCGGGAGTGCCCAGCGAGCTCTGTCTCTCCTCGCAGCCTCCGGAGCCTGTGCTTTGGGAGGGCTGTCGCTGTTTGGCAGTGGGGCCCAGATGTCTCAGACCAGCTTCATTGATCACCTGCAGAGCCTTTTAAAATAGATTTGGCTTTTTGCCTTTGATTTCTAACTCATTAGATCTGAGTTGAATCCAGAATCTGAATGTAAAAAAATAGCTTTATTGAAGTATAATTCACATACTGTACAGTTCATCCACTTAAAGTGTATATTTCAGTGGTTTTTAGTATTTTCACAGTCATGCATTTCCTACTACAATAAATTTTAGAATATTTTTACTAGACCCCCCAAAACCCTTCCTCCTGTAGCTGTCTATCACCCCCTTAGTCCCTTTATGTTACCCCCATTGTCCTCCTGCCCCCGCCCCGCCCCCCAGCCAGCCCGTTGCCAATGCAGTGACTTATTGAAGTGAACTTTCCAGTTAGATCCACTTTTGGAAATCTTCACAAAAGTTAGTTCCTAAAAAAAAGAACAGAGCTCACTGAATAATAAAAAACTTCGCACACCTTAAAGTCATAATTTTGTACTTGCAGTTTTGTACTTTCTTTACTTGCATTTAAATTTTCAACATTTTATGGAATGTGTGCACACAAAGACTTTTTCTTGTATCCTCGGTATTTAATTATATCAGATGGCTTTTAAAATTTGTTTTTTCTTACCCACTGTGTTTTATCCTGGATCAAATTGATAGGGAGACACAGAGTAACTTGGATTCCTGAGATGGATAACACGTAAGTTAAACCTGTTACTGAGTGAATCCACTTACTTAATGCAGTGAGCGGGGTTCTGATCCGCGCCGGTTCCACGTTCGCGGAGGGTATACGACTGGCCAGGCCTGTGGAAGTGCAGCCCCCCAGCCCGCTGTCTTCGTCTCCTCTGAGACTGTCTTCCAGAAACGACCGCCATGCCATTGGTCTTAGGTCCCTTCCCTTTCCCCCATTGCCCAGTTGCCTATTTCTCAGTGTTCCAGTAGGAGTGACTGTAGAATTTCTTGTGCTTGCTTATTGTATTAAATAAATTGTAATCTGTGTGTACGTGGACTTTGCATAAAAGGAATTCATATTTAGGAAGTGATTATTATATCCCCAATATAATTTTTCCCTATGACTTGTCATCATTTTGTATAGCAAATATGAGAGGCTGCAGTTTAGAATCTTGCCCTGCACGTTTGCTGAAGTGTGTGGGTTTTGCCGCTAAGCTCCCCATGTGGCTGTGATACCGAGTCCTTGCTTTGTGGTACTTCTGCCTCTGTACTTTATTCTGTGGGGGGAAAAACATGTTTATTTCTCTTTTCTAATGTTTTTCGTCTGAACTCCTGTGCCTTCAGAAGCCAGATGTTATTGTAGAATTAAGTTTAATATAAGAACGTTTCGATGTTTTTTTTTTTTCCATGCAGGAGCTTTATGACATACTTTTGGCTGATCTTGAGACAGGCTTTTACTGGGCATTTTATATACTATTTCATTCAGTCCTTATCATCTTTTCTATGTAGATATTTTCCTTATCTGCAGGGTGGGGCAAAAGTAGATTTATAGTTTTTCATATGGAAAATAATACAATAATTAATAAAAACAGGAATAAACTGTGTTTTCATGTACTCACAACTGTAAACCTACTTCTGCCACGTCCTGTATAAAGTTGGGGGTGATAGAGGTCAGAGAAGATAAGGGCCCGAAGTTTGCAGAGCCAATCAAAAGATTCAAATCTAGATCTGACTATAAAGTGTATGTTCTTTGCACAGTTCCATGAAGCCTGGCCTGGCCATTTCTTTCAGGACTTTTACTTGGTTTTTAAATACTACATGTTGCCCCAATGCATCATGGCACTTGAACTCCATGTGGTTAGGAGGCACAGCACCCAAAGCAAATGTGTGACATTGGAATGTAGAGAGGGTGATGGCTGGGTCCATGATCTTGTGGCTTTCCTCTGCTGCTGTAACGGGAGAGTGTCGGTGCCTCACGATCAGGTTACAGCTGCAGGAGCAGCTCTATTTTAGTTTTAGTTTTAGAGTTAATATTGTCCGCCATTTTCTTTGTTCTTGTCTTTTTCTTTTCTCTTTCATCCTTTTCTTTTAGCTTTTGTACTTTCCTTTTCCTCTATGTTTTTAAGAGACGGGGAAACCAGAGATACATTGTTCAAGAACCAGCATTTTTTTCCAAATACCTAATATTTATGTAGATGATGCTTAGGCTTCACCAGGAGTTCCCTTTGTTATCAAGTTCCAGAGAGACCACCATTCCAAGTGAGATTTTATCTTGAAAGTGAATGCAGTGAATGAAAATGGCACTGAGAAAACAACAATATGAACAGACATTGAAATACTGTTTCCAAAGAATCAGGGTTATGTGTTATGTATTGTCATTGTGTCTGTTTATAGTAAGTTCAGTTTTCTTTTTAAAGTTAAGCTTAATTCTTCCTTTTTAGACTAATATATATGTTTCCTCAATCGTAAAATTCATTTGATCTTTTAAAAAGGTAGCTGCCTTCTATTCGTTATAAGATAAATAAGTTGGGCCAGGCCACCTCTCCACATGCGTTCCTTCCTCACCCTGCTTGTCTTCAGGACCCTGCCCTGGGCCACCATGGCCCCCTCCCACTGACTTTATTCTGCCCTCCCTAACAGCTGTAGGCTGAATTTTGGCAAGGGGACAGAGGTCAGATTTGATTTGTAGGAGGAGAATTCGGTGACCGAATGGAGAGCTGGGTGAGGGACTGTGTCAGAGAGCTCTGCTAGGCTGAGGCAGCGTCCAGGTGAGGGGGAGGGTTTGAACCAAGACACATGAGGATCGGTAAGGAAGACCAAGCCCTGTCCAGTCATGTGGGGGACATGGTTAATCGCAGAGGTTATCACTGCTGAACACTTACTATGTGCTGGATGTAATAACTACTCTTTGCGGATTTAACAGTCATTTAACTCTCGTAACAACTCCGTGATTACAGGTTTTAGCATTTTTATTTTACAGATGAGGAAGCTGTGTCATGGAGAGATTATGTAATTTGCCCAAGTTGGACAAATTTGGCCAGCTGGGCAGAGGAGAAGCCAGGCTGGGCAGTCGGGCAGCCTGATTCTCGAACCTGTACTCATGGCCATTACGCTAGTTTGAGGGTTTATTTTTCTAATCATCCGACTGCCCTGTAGTGTGTATCACTCGATGGTCACCAGTCGTCTGCATCAAGGTCCCGCATACGCCGTCTGGTTAGAGTGCCCTGAAAGAGTTTTCTAAAGTTGCCAAGATTTTGTGACTTGAGCCCTGGCCAGGTGGCTCGGTTGCGTGTTCGATCCTGGTCAGGGACAGTGTATGGGAGACAACTAATTGATGTTTCTCTCTCTCCTCCTTCCTCTGCCTCTAAAATCAATAAACGTATTCTTGGGTGAGGATTAAAAAAGAATATTCTGTGATTTGATTATTGAGGGAGTCCTTGCTGTGCGTGGTTGTGATATGCATAAATTTCCTTTACCATGATTTAGTTACATGACACTGTCCCCTAATAACACATTTCCAGATTTACACAGTATATTAGCTGTGACTAGTCCTTGCATATTTTGAATTTCCTCTTCTGTTCCACTGATACACTTATCCTAGTACCACTTCGTTGTGATTACAGTAGCTTGTAGTATGTCCTAAAATTGAGAAGTGTGACACTTCCAATTGTGTCTTCTAATTTCAGTATTATTTTGGCTATTCTGGCTGCTTTGAATTTCCTTATTTTAGAGTTAGCTTGTCAATTTTTGCAAAGAAGCCAGCTGGGATTTTGATAGGATTGCACTGAATCTGTAGATGAGTTTGGGGTGTATTAACATTTTAACAATATTAGGTCTTCCCACCTGTGAAAATGGGGTGTCTTTCCGTTTAGATCTTTCCTTTCACCAGTGTTTTGTATTTTCCAGAGTATAAATTTTGCATTTCTTTTGTTAAATTTTATTTCTAAGTATTCTTTTTGATACTGTCATAAGTGAAGTTGTTTTCTTAATTTCATTTTTTGATTGTTCATTGCAATACTTGCAATATGGTACTTTATTCTTTCTCCTCTATTTGGTGCTTTTTTAATATTGACTTTGTTGAATTTAAAGCTTACAGGAATCAAGGATCTTGTTACTGGCTTGTAATTATAAGAAATGGAGGCTTGTATTGTAGGGTGCTCTTACAAAAGCTTTATTTCATCATTGGCTTTCAAGCATTTGTGGTCAGACTTCGAGCTGTTAGCGATGGCTTTTTAGGCCGCTTGTACTTAAGTGTTCCAAACTGGTGACTGTATATGACACTTTTATGGTCAGTGTCACTGGTTTTCAAACGTCCTTTCATTAATATCATTTTTTTGTTTTCTTGGTGTGAAGAGCTAGAAGAACCATAGTTGAGAAGAACAGTTAGATTTTTGTGGTTTACCAAGTTGCATTAGAGGAAGACTATAAAAGTATTGTTGAGCCAGCTTTCAGATTAAAAATCAAGTTATTAGCAAGGCAGGAACCTCTTTTTTTATTTTCCAATAGTTGTTTTTTTTTTTTAATCCTCACCCGAGGATATGTTTTTTAAATTGATTTTAGAGAGGAAGGGGTGAGGGCAGAGAGAGAGAGAGAGAGAGAGAGAGAGAGAGAGAGAGACAAATACCAGTGTGCCAGAGAGAAACATTGATTGGTCGTGAACCGCAACCTGGGCATGTGCCCTGACTCAGAATCAAACCCGCAGCCTCTTGGTGTACGGGAAGACGCTCCCACCAGCCTAGCCGCCAGCCAGGGCAAGGCAGGACCCTCTTGCAGATACTTTAGTTAACCTGTAGTTTAGTATAAGAAGTATTGAAGCTCTGACTTTTGAGATTAAATCTTAAATCGGGCAGGCATGTTTCTGGTAAGTATCTGCATCAGAACCAGTTGGACTGTGTTGAAATGTGGATTCCTGGGCCTCTACCCAGACATGAAACCAGATTCCGGGAATAGAACTCTGTAGTGTATTTTAAACCATCTTTCCAGGGGATTTCTACACTGAAATGTGAAAACAGTTATTAATTTTGTACATCCTTCTCTTAAGAGATGATTTTTACCAGAATTGAAAATTTCAAATTGTAAGTCACAGACAGCCCCTTAAAAAAATAAAGGGAACAGAACCTATCAATACATTTTACATAGGAAGGATTAGTATTGATTCATCAAATTTCTATTTCATTTATATATGTGTGTGTGTGTGGGTGTAAGTAAATGTGTGTGAATATGGGTCATTATATAAAATTAATATTCCCCCATGGGCTTTGATCAAAAGAGAAAAATTGAAGAATTCAAGTACAAAAATGAGGGACATGTTTTACTTTACATTATTTTGTATCTGCCACGTTCCTGGGACCGGGATGAGTGCCGGTGAACACCCAGAGATCATGGAAAATCCTTGTCCTTGAGCTCATGGTTTGTAAAGGGTAATAGGCACGTAAACTAGCAGTTCGTCAGTGGTGGACTAGCAGCTCTGCAACGCATGAGGCTTCACGGAGACGGAGATAGTTGAGGTGGGTCTTGAAAAGGTGGACTAGAAAAATGGCGTTTTAGTTACTGAGCGAGGAAGAATTATTTTAGGATTGAAGAGGAAGAAGGAACAAATTATTTTTGATTCAGGTTACTGATGTACTTATCCACTCGTATTCATGTTACAGCAATGAGGATATGAAAGGAGGTTCTAAGCTTCGGTAACAGCTTCTCCTCTTCTTGGGACACTCTTTCCTTTGATCAGAACTCTGTGTACTGGAGTTTGTTTCCTTTACAGATTATATTCTGTGATTGTGTTACTGTCCTCACTGAATGTATTGGAACCTGTTTGGAGTCCAAGACAGCGTGGGAAGGTCAGCTGAGATCTGGGGAAAGCTTAATCCATTTCAGAGAGTTAAACTCTATTTTTGTCTGCAGAAACTGTAGGCTCTAGGCCAGTATTGTTTTTTAAATTTTTATTTATTGATTTTTAGGGAGAGAGAGGAAGGGAGAAGTGCGGGGGAGGGAGCGGAGAGAGAGGTAGAGAGAGATAGAGAGAGAGAGAAAACAGAGAACAAATGTTCTTTTATAATGTTCATAAATGTTTCACTTACTTATGAATTCATCGGTCTATCCTTCTGTGCCCTGACCTGCGATCGAGCCTGTAGCCTTGGCGGTATGGGACAACACTCTAACCAGCTGAGCGCCTGGCCAGGGCCATAGGCCAGTGTTGTAGCTCTAGTCTTTATCTATCTGTCGGTTGGCTTGGTAATCATCTTTTTATTTTCTTTTACTTTAGGATAACATTCACTTTCAGTATGTCGGAGAGCTGGTCCCTAAACCAGAAGAGATTGTTAGCTTTATGCCTTATCTTTGCTGTAGGTCCTTGTACAATCTACATTAGGCACCTGAGCCAGTTGATTTTCACATGCATTCTGACACACACACAAAATTAGGATGATTCACTCTAAACAGTCGTCTTGATCTGTTTTGTATTTTTTGAGTGTTTTAGAGCAGAGACGATTCACTGACCCCCGAAGCAGAAGGACCTGCTTGGACAAGGGTCTGGAATGCCTACTCGATGTCCAAGGGTATGGCCATGGCTCCATACTCAACAGTATGCCGGACAGAGAAGGCGCATCCATGAGCTTTGAGTACCCAGATGTATAATATATGATGCATAACAACTTTTTTAAAAAATTAAAAAAAATAGGAGTAGTATACAGTTAATAGATGATGAATGCTAATGGGTGACAGTTTTATTTCTTCACTAGACATTGAAAGAGATTACTGTTGGGGGTGCGGTCAGTCGTGGCGTCGGTGAGGGGAGCTGACTCTTTACCAGCCTTCAGGGTCTAGGTTGTGATCTTTAACTTGGGGTAATGACTTTTCAAATGAGACTGACTTCGCGTGATTACAGTGCTACCTTTTTCTGTTGCTTCCTCCCCCCTCCAACTCAGCCCGCCTTGATTTCTTCTAAATGGAAAGGATGATAGGTGAGCATGGATTTAGAGCCAGGGAATATAGTTTGGGGCTATTTCATCTAAACTTTAGGAGAGCTAGACAAAGTATCTCTTCTTCCGTGCAGAGAACTCAATTTTTAAGTGACTAGATTGCTTATGCTTCCCAAATCCTTGGAAAATTGTGCAGTAATACTAAGATTTTGCTTTTTAAAACCCCCCCTTTTCCCTACATCTTTTTTTGTACTAACCCTTCCCCATCTGGAACATCTTAGAGAGCAAGAGAAGCCCTTACAGTTGCCTGTATGGTAGCCTGTTTCCACCGCCTTCTGCCCCTCAGTGTTGATGTCTTTTAACCTGGGGCTGGGAGTTGGGCTGTGGGGTTGCAGGCGGAGGCGGTGGGAGAGAGCGTTTATACTGCTTCTGCCTTCTCAGTGTCTTTAGTGACCTTTGAGCTCTGCCTCAGCTTGCTGTCCAAGTCACAAGTCATTTAACCTAAGTGCCTTGGTGTCCTCATTTGAAATGGGGATAATAATATACCTGCCCACTAGAATTGTTCAACATATTAATGAAATTAACATGTGTAAAGTGATGAGTATCTAGAATATAAGCATTCTATCAATGCTGAGATGCTGCTAGAGAGAAATCCTTGTTTTTTCATACAAATTAGAACCAGCGTAGGTTGAATATTGGGACTAGAATTTGAAGTTTAAAGTTTTACAACTAAAACATTGTTACAGTGATTTTTTTTTTACTGGCATTAAATAATTCTGAAAGTCTTTCTTTTTGTTCACTTGTAGTGAGATAACAAAGAAAGGGGAAAATTCTGTAGAGTAAGTGATTTTTAGAAATGGTCAATATGTGACCTGATTTTGTTCTCTATGATTTCTTTTTTCCTTTTTATTGCCTGAATAGTAAAAACAGATCTGGTTTCCTAGGTTATCACAGCTTGTAACAAAAAGCTTTTTGATAAAGTTTGCTGTTGGATCAGTAGGATGAGATCATTCCTTCCTAAGTAGTTTGTAATGTCTCAAGTATTTGTTGAAACAAAAGCCTGCTGGGTCGGCCAACCACACAATAAGCCTGACTCTGTGGTTATGTTTAGGGCAGGAGTGTGAGTTTTCTGTGTGATAGAATACCACTGATAAGTAGAAGAAGGTGAAAGGTACTTGGCACGATACCTGTGCACTCTGGCTGGCCACGTGTAGACAGAGATTAGAATGATACAGGGGCTCAGGACACACTTAGGGTTGCAACCTGGGCCTAGGCCTTAGTTGAGATGTAATGAATTAATTGAAAACAGAATAGCTTTTGTACATTTGGATTAGTGCAGCTCTAAAAATATAAAAGACATTTTGAAATTGGAGAGAGGTAGATGCCATGGAATTGTATACTTTAAAATGTTTGTTCTGTAGATTTTACCTCAGTAAAAATATCATTTAGGACAACTGGGAGAGGAATTGATATACTTACTTTTCTGTTTGTACCAAATTAAATTGTACATTTAGAAACTTTAACCAAGGCTTCAGCTTCACATCATGGATATTGACTAGTGGCACAATGCAAGAATTGAGAATTAAATAGGAGACAAAAATCTGTGTTAGGTAGGCATGGCATTTAAAAAAAAGATAGCTGTTTGGTGCTATTTCTGATAGGTGGATATGGTTGGACTTATCTTGTTGACCCCGAGGAAACTAAAGCATTCTAACCTAGTATAGGAAATGGTCAAAGCTATAATACCCCTTATCTGTTACTTGCTTCCTGCTTTGGAATGTAGGGCTGAGAGGAAGTCCTGGTTCTAGTTGAGACTCAAGGATGCCCTTGAACAAGTATCTTTGTTAATCCCCTTGGCCTTATTCTCACTTATAAAAAAGGGAGGTTGTATTCAAGTGCCCTTTTTAAAGTCCTGTGATTCATTTGGAAATATTAGCTACACATTGCTAGTTGTTTTGTTTCTCTGAACGTGAATAAGGCCTTATTAGAGTTGGTTGCTGTTGTTTGTGAATCAACAAAGTTGTTTTTCCAAAGTACCAGTGGTAGACCTTCCGATTTAAAGCTGTAGTGGAGAACCGGTTTTCAGTGATTAGAGACTTGGAAGTACTCTTATATAGAATTTCCTCCAGGCTTACTAAGTCTCTTCAGTGAGTTGTACAACAGATTGTGTGAGTGCGGTTTTAGGTCTTGGATCAGATTAAAGTTGGAAGTAAATACTGGTTGTTATTCGATTGTTCAAGGCGGGTATCATATACTACCCTTTTCTTGAGGTTGTTTTCTACATACCTGTCCTAGGGAACATAGGGGATGTATTGTGAACAGTTGATGTTTTCCCCTGTGTTTAAGAAAACGCAGTGTGTGGCTCAGTGGATTGAGTGCCGGCCTGCGAACCAAAGGGTCACCAGTTTGATTCCCAGTCAGGGCACATGCCTGGGTTGCAGGCCAGGTCCCCAGTAGGGGGCATGTGAGGTGACCACACATTCGTGTTTCTTTCCCTTTCTCCCTCCCTTCCCCTCTCTATAAATAAATAAAAAAATAAATAAAATAAAAGTGAAAAAATTCTATAAGGCTCAAGTTCATGATTTTTGATGTTTAAACAATGAAAAACACTGATTACTGCCATAGACCACTTTAGAAGTGCACATTCTGACCATGTTCAGAAATAAAGATAATTTATAATTATCTCATATGTTTTTACATAAATATGCTCATATAAGGTTTTTTCTATCTAAATATTTTTAAAATTAATTTAAAACATTTTAGAAAGTAGATTGAGATTTACAGAAGAGTTGCGAGGATGGTACAGAATTCCCATACACTCTACATCCAGTTTCTCCTATTGTTAACATCTTACATTAATATGGTATATTTATTACAATTAATGAACCAGTGTTGATACATTACTAACTGAAGTTGATACTTTCTTTGAATTTCCTTTTTCTGTTCTAGGGTCTCATCCAGGTTATCACGCTACATTTAGTTGTCGTGCTTAGGCTTCCCTCGGCTGTCAGAGTTTCTCAGACTTGATTTTTGATGACCTTATTTTTGGATGATGTGGACAGCTTTGAGGAATACTGCGCTGACATTTCATAGAATGTCCTCCAAGTGGGGTTTGGCCGATCTTTTCCTTATGGTTAGACTGGGGTTACAGTTTTTGAGAGGAAGATTACAGAGGTCAAATGCCATTCTCATCCTGGGTCCATACTGTCAACATGGCTTATCAATGTTATTGTTAATCTTGATCAGTGGGTTTAGGTCGTGTTTGTCAGGGTCCTTTTTGTCTTCCTTTCCATTATTATACTCTCTAGAAGGAGGTCACTGTGTGCGGCTCACACTTAAGGAATGAGGGTTCCTGTTCCACTTCCTAGAAGGTGGGAATCTATATTAAGTCTTTGGAATTCTTCATGGTAGATACATTTGTGCTCCCTCACTAATTTATGTATTTATATCAGTATGGATTGGTTACGCCCCAGTATTGTATTTTGTTGCTTACATAGTTCCAGCTTTGGTCATTTGAAGCTTTTTCAGTTGATTCCTTTGTTCTTTTGACATGCCTGATTAATTTTTAAAAATCATTTCCTAGCTTTCTGACATCATAAGATGCTTCAGGCTCTGCTTGTATATTTGCTGCCCCAGTCTTAGAACTAGTTATTTCTCAAAGTAGTCCTGATTCCTTTGTCAGAGAATGGTATTATAAACCACCCCTTACTGGAGTGTCCCCTAAGATTTTAATTAGACTTTATCTGTTTGAAAGGAGTGGAAGTGGCCATATTTAAGGGAAAAATAAGGTTTGTTTCAAGTTTAGACTTCTTTCTACCATTCTCCTTTTTTCTGCCTACCTCTTTTTATTGGAGTTTCATTGCAATATAGTAGTGCTAAATCTTAAAATATGTAAAGTGGCATTGCACTGATGGTCTGTAACGATAATATACAGGATTTAAAAAAAATTCTATTGTTCAAATACATTTGTATACTATACAGGATTTTAAATCATTGAGATTACTGCTTTAGGAAATATGAGTATGCAGTCTTGCTTTTTCCTTAAAGCAGAGGTGTCAGAACAGAGCTTTTCATGTCCTTGACTTAAAATTCTTGAAAAAGGAGGTAGTGGTTATTGCTTCCTAGGAAAGTAAGGCTTTTTGGATGTGTGAATCAAGTTCTGATTATGGTCTAAAGGAATTACCACCGGTTTGATAGTAGGTGGGTTTTGTTTTTTTCTTTGTGCTCTTTCTCCATCTTTCCTGTCTGTTGACTTTGTGATTTAGTTAAACCCAGCCACTAAAACCCAGGCACAATTCTACTGCCATAAGAACTCTTAGAATTGATGGCTTAAATAGCTCCAGTGCAGGAGTATCTACGGACTCTCACAGCATCCTTGCAGTCACAGTGAGTGAGGGAAGCCGGCTTGGGTAAGATTGCGTTGCAAATACTGTCTTGAGTGGGAGTCTACAGAAGGCAGTCACTTCTCAGCTCCAGTGTATTATACTGAGTGGGAACACATGCTAGTTGTGTACTTTTTTTTTCTTTTTTGAAAGAAGCTGTCAGTCTGTATTTCCGTGCAAAAATTCCTGATTTTGAGATGATGGCGCAGTTTTTCCAAAACACTGTATAGGCCACTGCTCTGGGGACCCTGTTTGACGTTGGAGCTCTACTTTATGACTGAACAAGAGCTTCTCTTGTACATTGGGCCAGTACTTGCCCTGGGAAGGGAACTTTGGGCTGGGCGGCAGTTGGAAGATATTGATTCTAATTTCAGCCTTGCCACTAATTAGCTGCGTTCCTTTGGGCAAGGGGAAGCTTCTTTGGATCTCACTTTACTAGCTGTAAAATGTGAGAAGAAACCAGATAATTTAAGGTGCCTCTTTACTCTTTATTATTTTGTCTTTTTATGCACATATTTTTTCCTTTTTATTAAATTTATTGGGGTTAATTGGTTAATAAGATACATTTCAAGTGTACAATTATGTAAATACATCATCTTCACATTGCATTGTGTGCTCATCCAAGTTGACTCCTTCTGTCATATATTTGACCCCTTTATCCTCTTTAACCTCCCTCCGCCCCCTTCCCCTCTGATAATCACCATACTTTTGTCTGTGAGTTTCGTTTGCTGCTGCTTTCTGTTTTATATCCCGGATGTGTGTGAAGTAATTTGCACACATCCTGCGAAGGATTTTTGTCCTTTTCTGTTTGACTTATTTTGCTTAGATATTTTTATGCATGTGTTTCACTTGAGCTGTGAAACAGTGACCATTCATGACTCAGGGCAGCAGGAAGTTTTACCAGTCTAAGCACCTTAGGCACAGAGGGAACTGTTTGCTTTCTCCAAATGTGGCTGCACGTGGGCTGCAGAGGACTCTTGCCTGCTCGCTCTCCTGAACTCGTGGCCTGCTTGCTGCTTCCAGTCAGTATTTGGCAGATGTACGCATATTAATTGGTGATGCATGTTCCATTTCTGTTTCTTTAAGTAACTGGTAAATTGATTCTAATGTGAAAAAAGCTGTATTGATGGATATATTGTTAGGTGGGATTTGGGGGCATAGTTGTGATGAGTGGACATAGTAAAGCTGACAGTGGACGGTATTTTCTTAGTTATGGAAAATATATTATTCCTTTTAAAACAGAGCCATCTATATATTTATTTAAGAAAGAAGGGAAAGGAGGGAGAAAGAGAGGGAGAGAAACATCAGTGTACACAAGAAACAGATCAGTTGCCTCTTGCATGCCCCCAACTGGGGACCTGGCCTGCAACCCAGCCATGTGCCCTGACTGGGAATTGAACCAGCGACCTTTAGGTATGCAGGTCGGCACGCAATCCACTGAACCACACCAGCCAGGGCAGAATATATTATTTGTGTAGTTTGATTTGTTTCATTGTTTTTAGTTTAAGCCAATCAGTTTGTAGCAGTTGTATGAAGGAGTAATGATATTAGGTGTTCACTGCTAAAAATCAGCTGCCAAAGATCACAGGATGACTTTTATGGATTACTCTAACTGCAAATCTGAAATCTGAAAAACTACATTTTAGAAGTTAGTCTACAGAGATTATATACAATTATACAAAGTTTTACCTACTGTATTAGTCTGTTTTGAAATACAAAGTTTCTAATAATGTCAGCCATATTTTACGGATACAAGTGCGAATGTGAGAACCAGTGGCAGTCATAGTATTTGCGATGGATGTTGGTGCGATTTTCACAAGCACTGTTGTAGAAATTTAAGGTCCCTCATGGTACATGGGAAACTATCTTGCTGTCCTTACGTGGTCTTTAACAAAAGAAGTTGGTTCTTCTATTAACTAGTGTAATTTTTAGAAACTTTTTTTTATCAGTTGCTGTATTTGTAAAATGGGGATGTTACACATATAAGATCCTTGTATCAGTTGGGAATTAATATTAACTGCTTTAACATAATCTAGCATTTCAATGGCTTGACACAATTAAGGTTTATTTCTTGCTTCCTGTGATGATTGAAGAATTCCGGTTCCTTCCATCTGGTGTCTTGGAGTCTTCCCCTGGATCCTTTTTATTTATTTGGTTGAGAGCAAAGAGCACCAGCAGGGAGGAGCTTGTTTAATGTTTTGTGGTGAAGCATGTTACTTCATCTTGCGTTCTGCTGACAAGATCCAGTCATATGGTCTCAACTTGTATCTGCAAGGAAGGTTGGAATGTCTCTGGATACTCCGGAAGAAGAGGCAGGACTGGGAGCCTTGAGCTCGTCTCTGCCACTCTCCCATTCAGCTTATATGGTCCTCGATTCCGTATTTACCGCCGAAGTCTTTCTCTTATTGCAGGATATGGTCTGTACCTTTGATTACTCAGAATTTGCTTCAGAATTTCTTGGAAGAAATTTAGTTCGGATAGCTTTGTAACTTTAGTTTGCAAACTCTTTGGTGCTTGCTCTATTTAGGAGTTTTTTCCTTCCAAGATGGTTATATCATGTTGTTTTCTTTTGTAATTTCCTTTGTGGTTTAAACTGCTCTTTGTCTCGTATGTCTTGCTTACTTTTGAATGATCAAAAATGGATGTATGGCAAAAGTCTTCCCATGCTTGTACAAGAAATGCAGTAGAATATTGAACATGGCCAGCGTCAGAGCCTCCAAGTCCTCATCCGCCCATGTGCAGTCGGTCAGCCCACTAGCAGAAGGGAGAACAGACAGACCTTATCCTCTCTTCCAGAGGTCAGCACATGCAGACTTTCAGACCAATGGAAAAGCACATTCCAATGAGGAGGCAAAGTTCTCTTTGCCTTCTACCCACTTAAGATTAAACTTGAACAGTCAGCAGAAGCCTTTTAGCTTTGATTTTAAAAGCTGCCGTTTTAGAGTTAGCCCCCACTCCCCTTCCTTTCCTTCCTGTGATACAGTATATATATACCCTTTTACATGCAAGTACAAAGTACAGTTCCTCGTGGGTCCACCCGTGTTAGTAAATCTGATGACAGTATTCTGAGGGTCACTATTAAATGCATTCTTTTCTTAAAATATATAATGATGAGATCAAAGTAATGTCACCGTTCAAGTTGCATTGTGTTTGAATCAGTACTTTCTTGTGTAGTTAATTCCCTTCCACTAACCCTCCTCTCCCCAATTTTTACTTGTCTTTTCTTTTTCCTTATTGGTAGAAAAATATAAGGCATCTGTACTACATATGTAAGGCCATTGAGCTTTCAAAAATTATACTGTTTGTGGAAAGTTTAATTTTGGATAGTTGTTTCTAGGTGTAATGCATTACCATCGTCCTGGGGTTTTTTCATTTTTTGTTATAGGTTAATTTGACTGTTATTTGGGTACTGTGCCTTTCCTAGAATGCTGTGTTTGTCATTTTTTTTTTTTGACTCTGTGCTGAAAGTTCATTTTCAGAAAGGGTGTCTGGAAATATAAATGTTTTGCATTTATTGCTTGTTTGAATTTATCACTTGGTCCTCACTTGATAAATATCCATAGGTTGGGTATAAAACTCTAGGTTTAAAATTTCAGTGTTAAAGGGCATCACTCCATTGCTTTCTAGCATTTAGTGCTGCTGTTAGAAATCAGGAGACAGCCTGTGTCACAACTTACTCCTGCTCGGGGAATTGCCTCCTTGTGTTTTCCTTTTCTGCCTCCTGTTCTGTCTCTCTGCTTCCTTGATCATCCTTGCGCCCCCTACTCTTCCTTCTCACTGTGATGTTGTATGTACCTTTATGTATGTAAAATATATATGCAAAATTTAAAGAATAATAAAAAGATAAATATCCATGAATCTACCATCTAGCTTACAAAATAGGACTTTCCTAAGCCCCTTGTTTGTCCCTTGTCTGTTGACTTTTTCTCCCCAAAGTGTATCCCTGTCCTGAACTTCGTGCCTTTCCTTGTGTTTAATAGTTTGAGTACAAATGTATGTCTCCTTTAACACCGTGTAACTGCAGTTCATCCGTGTTGATGGGTATATCTGTAGTTAATTCATTTTCAATGCTGTATTGACTTCATTACATTAATACAAAATTTAACCTAGTCTCTGTTTTTAGATTCTTGTTATGAATAATGATGCTCTGACATTATTGTTCATAGGTGCAAGAGTTGATGTAAGACACATGTGTAGAAATGGAAAGCCTGGAAAGGATATGTACTAATTCTACCTTATAAATAATGGCATGCTGTTGCTAAAATGGTTGTGTCAATTTATGGTGGTGCCTGAGAAGTCCCCTTGCCGCGCGTCTCTTCCAACACTTGATATTGTCTGTCTTTTCCATGTTCGCAATTCTGGCTGATATTTGCTGGCTCTTAATTTACCTTTCCCTGCCAATTAGTAAAATTAAGCACATTTCATGTGTTTATGGACTGTTTGGATAGTTTCCTAGAAGAGGTGGCTGTTTTGTTTTTTGATTTGTAGGAGTTCTTTGTATTTCCCATATATGAGTTCTTTCTTTTTATGTGTTGCAGAGATCTTCTTCAACCCTGCGATTTGCTTGTCATTCTATTAATGGTATATTTGGATGGATGTATATTTTTACCTTTAATGTAGTCCAGTTGATCATTTTTAGCTTTTTATGGTTAGTGATTTGTGTGACCTGTGTAAGATATCCTTGCCTACCCCATGATTGTAAAGATAGTCTCCAGATTATCTTCTAGAAGCTTTATTGTTTTATCTTTCACATTTAGGCCTGCCATTCGCCTGCAGTTGATTTTTGTGTAGAGTATGAGGTAGACCTCAAGATACATTTCCCCCAATAATTGAATATCCATCTGCCCCTCCCTCCCTCTCTCCGTCCCTCCCTCCCCTTTCCTCTTTCCCCCTTACCTGAGGATATGTTTATTGATTTTAGAGAAGGTGGGGCAGCGGGGAGAAAGAGAAAGAGAGACCTCGAGGGGAGAGAAAAATACCAACCGGCTTCCTCCTGCACCTGCCCTTACTGGGAATCAAACCTGCAACCTTTCTGTGCACTGAACAATCCTCCAACCACCTGACACCAGGCCAGGGTGACACAGCACCATGTAAAGAGACAGATCTTTCTCTACTGCTCTGCAGTGTCACATTTGTCACAAATTATGTGCATATGTAGTGGTTCTGGTATTGACCTCTTTTTTTTTAATTAAACTTTTTTTTTTGAGATGATAATAGATGCACATGTAGTTGTTGAGATTGGCTTTTTTGATGGTTGTGCCAGTATCACAGTGTCATTAGCTGAAACTTGTGTATTGAGTTGTTCGAGCTTGTATGTGCTGCTGATTTTTGTCTGTGATGTGCCAGTTATGGAGAGAGGCGTATTACGACATCCCCCTGTGAAGGAGGACTCATCTATTCCTCCTCATTACTGTCAGTTTTATGCATTTTAAAATAGCCCTGGTGTTCAGTATATACATGTTTAACTTTTAATACTGGTAAATCTTCTTAGTGAATTAAACTTTTTGTTGCTTTATTTCTACTAAAGGATTTTTTTTTGCTTAGAGTCTATTTTGCTTGGTATTTGTATACCTACACCAGTCTGCTATGCTTTTTTGTTACGCAGTTGATCCTTTTTTAGTAGATGATGCCGGTGTCCTGTCTAGAGTCCCTTTACCAGCTAGTGCGCACTCCCCTTTCCCACCCCCCATCCTGCCGTGAGTGTTAGCCTCCAAGGGCAGCAACAGGTAGGAGCCACCTCCCCCAGAAATGCTTGGGAGGTTGCATCCCTCCGGTTCACCGGCCCTCAGCCAATGCGTGCCTGATGCAGGTTACAGAAACCTGGCCCCCATGCCTCAGAGCCACACTGACTTTTGTGCTGTGCTTGTGCTGCACAGCTTCACCGATAGGAGGTGGGGCCTAGACTTCAGCTAAAGCCTCAGTTTGCTCCCCTTCCCACTCTCAGAGGGCTCTCTGGGGCACCCCCTCAACAGGTCATTTGTATAAGAATCCCTGTCTCAGGCTCTGCCTCCAGTGAACTGGACCGAAAGCACCTACCCTCCCAACGAGGGGGAACCCGATCTCTTTCTTTCTAGGGTTAAGTTTTACAGGTCCTGTTTTTGTTCTGTGTTTCATTTTAGTGAACTTTACCTTGAATGTATTAGGTAATGTGGTGATTAACTCAGTAACTCTCAATTGTGGGTACCGTTGAGAATCAGCTCTTACAAACAAATTGCTCAGCTCTGTCCCTGAAGAGATCTTAACCTCTATTTCAGGTATAATGTTAAAAGTTATGTTAATACTAACTTGGAAGAGTCCTTTGACTTTTTCTTCACTTGATCAGTTTTCATTTAATAGTATTAGTGTTACTTCTGGGCTTTCCCCTCTATTTAAAAGCATCTGTAAGGTACTTTTGTGTTAAAGGCAAAGCATTTACGACCACTAAAGTCATTCTACAAACTGCCTACTAAGTAAGTATTCCTATAGTGTTTATACCTGCTCTGAGTTCCTCCTGCTCAGGATTGCTGAGCTACTGTCCCCCATGGCGAACCCTGTCCTAGCACCAACTGTGGAGAGCCAGGAGGGTCCTTCCAGCTGGTCAGACGTCTGTCCCAGCCAGAGAAGGATGGCGTCATGATAGAGAGCAGAGCATACCCTGCAGTATGCATGTGCATTTATTTTATTTTATTTTTAAAAAAGATTTTATTTATTTATTTTAGAGAGAAAGGAAGGGAGGGAGGAAGAGAGGGAGAGATCCATTGTTATTGGCTGCCTCTTACATACCCCCAATCAGGGACCCAGCCCACAACCCAGGCATGTGCCCCAACTGGGAACTGAACCGGTGATCTTTTGGTCTGCAGGCCAGTGCTCAATCCACTGAGCCACACCAGCCAGGGCTGCATGTGCATTTAATGAGAACCTATGAGGTATCACTAGATGCCTGTGGTAAAAGGTGAAAAAGATGCTGTTTTTGCCATCTGGGAACTCAGAGTCCAAGGGGCCTCTGGAAGAGACATATTGTAAATAAATAATCCTAGAATTATCACACACATCTTTATCTCCTTTTAGTTTTATCTTATATTTTCCTCTACTTTCACTGATATACAATAAACTATGGTATGCTATGGCTCAGAACTTCAGAGAGAGACTTGCTTTGCTTCATGGAAAGGTTTTTCTTAAATAAAACAGTTCTCAAAAGCTAAGAGCTGATCAAATGTGAATACTCTTCACTTCATCCAATTTCTCCAGCACTAAGTCATCTTAAAATTACATAATTTATTATTCTTGGATAGAGACATATGAGCTGATACTGTAGAGTGTTAACATTTTAATAATTGTAAAAGTTTTAATATTTGATGCAGTGATGTTAATATCAGTGGTGGCAGCTGATCTTTTGAATAAAAATCTGTTTTTGCAATGTTGCATCATGTTGTTGTGCTTTTCTGAAAGCAGAGAGCTATTTTTATTGCTCTGCTTAATAATGATGACCAGCATGGAGAGCTGGCTTGTACGGCCGGTCACTCCCTGCTGGCTTTCTTTTCATGATTGCTCTGGCTTAAGCTGTGTTTGGAAAGTAGAAGAAATGAGGTGAATATTCTTAATTAGTGGCGACTCTTCAGACTTGAATCTATTTATTCTTTTTTCACTCTAAAGAGTTTTTATAGTTTTGGCACCTCTGATTCATTTCAAATTAGACACTTTTTGTATTAGCTTCTGTTACACCGTTGAAGAACCGTTTAGTTATTAGCTCCTTGGTTTTGTTGGCTTTGTTACTTTGGCTCATCCTCTGTGTAAAGTATTTTGCCATGTATAATGCACAGTTTTTTGCCCCGGCTTTTGAGGGAAAAATAAGGATGCACATTATACATGGTTACTATTAATTTCATATCTATATATATTTTTAATTCTTTTATTCTTATGCGTTAAAAGTATAACTCTAGAAAACAATAATGATATCCATATGCAAAACAATACTCTCTATAATACAAAAAACAAGTATCTAAATATAAATTAAAAAAATTGAATTAAAAAATTAAAATGAAAAACTTTTTTCCCCTGAAAGTTTGTGCAAAAACTGTGGGTGCGCATTATACATGGCAAAATACGGGTAGTACCTCCTTAAGAGAAGCTACACCTTTCATTTAGCCATGGTCCTTGGCCTTTGAGGCCTTATAGGAGCTGCTGGTATACAGACATCCCCCATTTCCCCCTTTGCTTCCCGCCACTCAGCCCCTGCCCCGCATTTTTGTGTTACTATTTATTAATCACGGTATTACTGTGCATACGAACAGTTGTAAGCCTGCTTTTGTGCCACCCTGTACACAGCTGGCTGCACCGCAGATCAGACTGCACCTGTTAGAAGTACAGATGATGTGCTGTTAGTTCTGAATGGTGCTGGGAGAAGGGATTCTAAACAGGAATCACAGAAAAGGTGGTAGGATGTGGACCTTGACTTCGAAACTTTGACAAACAAGGAGGGCAAAGGGAATTAAGTGTGGAGAGCTATATCAGCAAGGTGAGGGGAGGAAGAAATTTTCTCTACCCTCAAGGTTCTTCTGGCTGCTCTAATATCAAGGAGACAGGAGACAGACTAATGAGCAAATAACCAACTTTAATACGTACATGGGGATGGGAACCCTGCTCACATGAGAGTCGGAGACAGAAAGGGAAGAGGGGTACATGAGGCGCCGGAGCTGGGGAGGGGGCAGAGCGCCTGCGGTAATACACAGGAGGTCATTGGAGGGAGAGCACATGTTCAGTAATTACTAGTTTTCCCTGCCATATAGGTGGGCAAAAGGTCATTTCTGATTTTCACTCTTACCCTGGGCCACGCTCCTAATTTAAGTTCTTCTAGATAGTTAAGAGGGAAGCCGAAGTTTCTTTTGAGTCCTCAGGGTTTCAGTTGCCCTTAGCTTGAAACAGGTCACATACCACAGAGGTACGTCTTAGGGTGGCTCATTCTGACCCCTACAAAGGGTATACGATGATGATGTCCATGATATGCTTGTAAAATGGCAGCTGGTCCCATGTGACTGAAATATAGGGAGACCCTACATTGAAACCTGCTGATGGTTGTGGTAGGTTATAGGCCTGATCTGCTAGGATTTGTGTGGCTTTGATATCACACTACGGAGTTTGGATTTTTAAGAAAGATTTTATTTATTCATTTTTTTAGAGAGAGAGGAAGGGAGAGAGAAGGATAAGGAAAGAGGCATCGATACGAGTGTGAGAGAAACACATGGATCAGTTGCCTCTTGTACATGCCCTGACGGGGGATCGAGCCCACAGCCCAGGCACTTGCCCTGACTGGGAATCAAACTGGCGACCTTTTGCTTTGCGGGATGATGCTCTACCAACTGAGCCACACCAGTCAGGACTGGATTTTTTTTTTTCTTTTTTTTAAATAAGCATCGGGGTTCTTTTAAATCTGCTAGAATGTTTTCTTGGTGTTAGAACTCTTCTCAACGGCCTTCATCCTTTTAAGAAGAAAAGACAGGGCAAAAAAAAAATTAATTTTTAAGTATAGTGATGCTGTGCCAGATAAAGGCAGAACCTATTAAATTATAAGATTTTGCCAATTTTGTCCCTCCCTGCTGCTGTTTCTGGCTCTCCTCTTAGCTGACCCTCAGTTCCAGCTCCATTTTTAAGTGATTTGTTTCCTCTGGTTCTCTTTTTTTTTTTGTTATCCCATTTATAAGTGATTTGTTTACTCTGGTTCTCTTTTTTGTCATTTGTTAAAGTGAGAGAATTGGATCCTAGATTATTTGAACTGGTGGTTTTAAACAAGCCTTTAGAGAGTTTAAGTGGTTAGAAATTTTGGGGTAGTTGTAAGCCAACTCTGAATTTCTTTTTTAAATTTTTTTGTCTTAGGCTGAGGAAGAATACATGGGACGGGATGAATAGTAAAGTTTTAAAAAATATCTTCTCTTTTTCCAAATTTGGAGGCATTAAGTATTGAGAATCTTAAAATTGACTCTCTTTTTTGAAAAACTGGGATAAAATTGAAGAATCACCCTTCAGGATGGTTGCAGCAGAAACGTAAGTGCTGTGTCATAGCCGTCTCTTGTCTTGGCCCGCGTAACCAGACTTCAGCGCCGCCTGTGTCACATGGCTCACAGTGGGAGGTATCTGGTGTAGATTATTCTTCTTGGAGAAATAGATTTAAATTCACGGGGACGGAAATGTAGCAGGCAGGTGCCTGTTCAGTGCTCTAAAATGTACTTGGTCAGGACTGAACCCAAGCTGCCCGGATAGTTCCTGTAAGTAAGCTGGGCGCTCTGGCTGGGGCTGCAAGGTTTTCTGTCTGTGAGTGTGTCTGTGCCTGTGTATGCAGTGTTTTTATATTTATAGAGGACAGGGCTCCCTAAAATAGCAGTGGGAACAGGAACTCTGTTTGGGGGACTACATGGAAGTAAAATCCATCAGCTGGGGGATGGCCTCAGCTATTCCAGCAGCCAAGGGCTCTCTTTTGTTGCTAGTCAGTCCTACTGGAACAGGACAGATGATGGTTAGGAACAGAGCCGAGCGGAGTCTGGAATTTCTATTAGTTTGTAGTAGTACAGCTGTCGTCCTTAAAGTGTGGAGGGAGGCACCTGGAGGTAGAAAATAAGTCTGTTCTCAGGGGAATTTCGAGTTTATTGCTCAGGACAGTCAAGATGTTGCTGAATTGTCTGTTGCCCTTTCCAGCCGGGTTCTGGGAAGAGCCGGAGAAATCCAGATTGGCTGGCCCAGTGGGTATGCGGCTCTGGGCCGTGTGAGATGGCAGCCAGGTCCCCTAGAGGTCCTTCATAAGGATGTAGTTTTACTTAGAATAAAACACAGTTTTGGTTGAAAGTATAAATCAAGGTTTTCTAGATAATTAAATAAAGAGCAGAACACAGCCGCCAAACAAGGTTGAGCTTGATGTGCGATAGGCCTCTGAAAGAAACGCAAATCCGAGGAATAAAGTACTCATTTAGGAACTGAAAGCTTGCTTGGCAAACCCAAAAACTCTGGTGTTGAATGTGCAATCTTTATGCTGCAGGCTGTCCTCTCAGCATGTCAGGTTATAAATGGTCGGCAGTCACACTGGGACTGGCCGAGACGCTGGGTTTTTTCCAAGCGGAGAAGCGGCACTGCCTTTTGGCTCAGGGCACTCTTGCTAACATCCTGGGAGAGCAGCTTGGTTGTTGGCTTTGGATTATCAGTCAGGGAAAAAAAATTATAGAAGAAAATATTGGTCCACGTATCTTTACAGTTCTGTGTCTTGTCCAGAGCTCGCCCCTCCAGCCCCACCCATCCCCTGAAAACGGGACAGGTAATCATGGAGGAAATTTAATTGAGCATTTAATTGAGCATTATGAACAGTCTCCTGCCTTTAAGAATTATTATTAAACATTGATTAAATTGGTTATTTGGAACTCAGAATGCATTTCCCTTAGATAACAAGGTTGTAAATGATAATTTTGTTTCAAACTAGTCCAGGTTATTGAGAAAAATGTTTCTTTTTTTTCTTCTAAAATTATCATGAAGCAATACTTTGAAAGATTTTAAGCTTGCCCTTGGCCGTAGCACCTTTCCTTCTCCTCCTTCCTCCGGCCACTTGCCCTCTCCCAGCTTTCATACCTTTTCCAGATCGGTTTTCTTTCCTGAAATGTTCCATGTTGCTAAATTATTTTTCTCCCTTTTCATACTAAATCTGGAAACTCAGACACTTCCAATGGAATTTCTCACTGGGATCAGAAGGCAAGCTACTTGATAAGAAATAAATTCATACTGACGTGATCCTTCTGTTTAACCCTTGCCCCTTTTAAATTGTGAAGTAGAATCCAATCCTTTTGAAATAATGCTATCTCAAGTGAAGGTAAGAAGTACTAGATGTTATGAACAGCAACTGAGTATGTTGGTGGAAACCAGGCTTATGTTCTTCCTTTTCTTCTTCCATATTAGCTCCAAAGCTGCACCTTGGGGATGGTGTCATAGGTAGGCGAGGACAGAGGCAATGACAGGCCATTTGCAAACTAGATTGCTAATTTCTCATCAGAAAGAATGAGCACAGATCCCAAGTGACTAACTACAGATAAGATGACTGACCTAGAATTTTCAAGAGGACTTCTAGGAGCTTAAAAATTTGTCTTTTCTTAATATATTTAAATCAGATATGAACACTATTTAATCTCTTTAGGCCTAGAAAATATTTTCATTTTAGTTATTAATTCTCAAGTTGGTGATCTAAAGTAAATCATACTACAGAGAAGGTGGTTGTGACTTCATCATATATTCTTATGCACTCTATGAGTACATAGCTATAAATAGTAAGTGGGTAGTCAGATACCAAAATTCTCTTCTGTGCTTCATCATCATGTTATGTCATTATCTGTTTGCCTTCGTTTACCTGTTTTCAAAACAGGTGGATCTAGAATACCAGGTAGTTTCACTTTAGACACGTAGTCAGAATGAAAGACCAGACGTCCGAAGCGCTGTGTTGAAAGCTGTGTGCTCTTGGCGCCGGGTTCAATACTGTGGGACTCACTTTCCGGCAGAGCGGTGTTAGCCAGCACTGGGTGGGGTTTCTTAAACGCGAGTCAGATTTGCTCACACAGGGCCCTGTGCACCGATGAGTTTGTTTTTAGTCTTTCCCTCTGCTAAAAAGCTTTTAATAAACCTGAACCCAGTTATAGCTTGAGACTACTTGATACATAAAATACTTTACTAATTTAAATTGTGAATTCACATTCACATTGATGATCTTTATGAAGTTTGTTTATTTCTAACTTAAGCGACGAAACTGAATTATAAGTAGCTTATAGAATAATCAAGCTCAGGAATCATGTAACTAGCCATTCTCATTTTATAGATGAGGGAACTCAGCCCCGGAAGGTGACTCACTGAAAGCCACAGTGAGAGTCAGATTAAACTTGTCCTTCAGCGAAGCATAGACACTTCTGTACCCAGCTTTCTTTTCTTGCCTCCGATTAACAGAATCACTTAAAGTTAACTTTCTTTATTATTTATATGAATAAAAGACAAATACTATATAGTGAGAGAGATTTTTTAAAAGTAGATACTTCTCATTCACCAGAGTTCATTTTTAGATCTTCCTGAATATCTAGATTTGAGACTAATACTCTCAAATCCTTTTGTCCATAAACTATATAACTAAACATTTTAAGGCATAAATGAGTATTAAGTAACCTTAAATGGGCCTGTAAGTGTGGGAAGAAATTTATTAATGAATTCATTAAAATAAATTCTGGAACACTAGCAGAACCAGTTTAACAGATCCGTAGAGCACTTAAGGAATTTATTGTACAGGTTTTAGAAAGAACACATAATTGGGAGATCTCTCTGATATACAGAAAACGAGCTGGAGCCTTCTAAGAGCCAGCACTTTCACTTCCAATATAACGCTAGCATTGCCTTTACGGCGTCATTTTCTGTAAGTGGGGGGGGGAGAGAAAGAGAGAGAATCATACTTCTATTTATATTTGGCGACTAGAAAAGAATGGCTAAACTGTGTTAAGTTGGAGATGCTGGCTCATTGGCTAGATGCACACAGATGTGACCTTCCCATTTTCCATCTTAATTTTCTATCAACTTTACCTTCTTAGGCTGAATTTAAGCTGCTGTTCATGAACCACATGTCAGTTTAAGGAAGTAGTTTGGGAAGTGGTGGTGGGGGCGAGGAGGGAGATGAGGGGAAAGATTACAGTGAATAAAAAGCCACCCTTTCAGAATCTGCACTCAGATAAATGAGGTTTAAAATGTGTTGCTGGATTTTCTGTATTTTCCTGTGTCCTAAGTTAGAAAAAGTTTGAGTAGATTGCATGAAATGTGTCATAATTATGTATTTCCAGCAAAAATAAATCTATTGGGCTCTTTTTGTATGTTGTTAAAGATAGTACAGATGTCCTTTCAGATTCTCTTTGATTACGAAACTAGTTATAGACATCCTTTGTTTTGGTTCATAACAGTTTTCATAGTCTAATTGATAATAATAGTTATCATAGGTACAAAAGGGAAAAGCAATTACTTTTTACAGAATTCTTTGATGTTAGAATTAGTCAGGCTTTTAAAAAGTTCTTCAATGAGTCATTTTCTAGCATTTTCCCTGGCAAGATCTGGAGTGACAATAAACTTAATTATGCTAAATAGAATTATTTTGTTAATTTTTTTGTGTCATTACTTTTGATTTATTTATGTATTTATTTTTGACCTTAGTGTTAACAATTAGCCAAAGTGTGATTTTTGATAGGCTATTATAAGACTTATTTGTTGTGAGATATTAAAAAAGCTTATTTCCAAAAACAAAAAATCGCACCCCAACATAAGTAGTCTATTTATTAAGGGCATTGTAAGCTTTACAATTTCAGAAACTTCTCAAAATTTTTTTGTATATATAACACTGAATTGAATTAACTCAATATTTCTTGGCTTCCTGTTTTTCTTACCACATGCTTATGTCCATGTAATTTGTAGTAAATTCCTAAGAATAAATGAATTAAGTTTCTAAGTTTCTCTTTCAAAAGATTGATTTTATTAAACCTACAGTACATTTAGTAAAAGTGTCATAATGCACAAGACAAACACTGATACTAATATAAAATAACTCCTCCTACCTTCTAAGTTCTAGCTGGGCTAATCAAATTAACATGAGACAGATTCACAGGAGAAAACGTCCAAAGTTTAACACGGATGTACATGCAGGGATACCATAAGGAGTATGAGACCCGAAGACGCATTTGGCATTAAGATCTTTTGGACAAAGGAGAAGGGGGCAGGGGTCTGGGAATTGAAGGAGAAGTAGGCAGCTCCCAGGCAGATGAGAAAGAACAAGTGTGTTAAAACGCTTTTGCTGGGCTACCGAGAAACAGTGAGACACACAGGGAGGTCCAAGAAGCCGGCTTTGCTAGATTTCTCTTCTTCTGCCACATTTAGTGTATGTTATGATGCTAAGGTGGTTATCCCTTACTTTAAGCAGCTTTTTCTACCCAAATTCATTTAGGCAGGTAAGGGGAGAGGATCAAAGGTTCTTTCTGAATCTTTTGTTTCTTAATAACCAGCTTAAAGTCAATATTCCAAAGGGCATTATCTTGAGGTGGTGACACTTTTGTCCCCCTCACTAAGGAAAGATGTTTATTTTAATGATTCCTGAGAGAGGAGGTTGAACTCTGTATATCTGTGGATTTCTTTTCCCCTTTTAGTTCTACCAGTTTCGTTGCGTGTATTTTTTAAAGCTCTGTTGTCACATGCACTATATTTAGATTATTACATCTTCTTCTTCCTCTTCTTTTTTTTTTTTTTTTAAGATTTTTGTATATTTAGTTTTAGAGGGGAATGGAGGGAGAAAGAGAGGAAGAGAAACATCACACATCAATTCGTTGCCTTTGGCATGCCCTCAACTGGGGACCTGGCCTGGAGCCTGGGCATGTGCCCTGACTGGGAATTGAACCAGTAACCCTTTGGTTCTGGTTCACAGGCCGGCGCTCAATCCATTGAGCCACACTAGCCAGGGCCGTTTCTTTTTTTATATTTAATAAAAGTGGATTTCTTCATATAGGTAGGTCTTGCTTTTTTTTTTTTTTTTGTAATCCAATTTGAAGACCTGCCTTTTAACTGTTGGATTTTAGACTGTTTATGTTTAATGTGATTTTTGAAGTGGTTGGATTTAAATCTGTTGTCTTGGTAGTTGCTATTTGCTCAATATATTCTTTATTCTAGTGTCCTTTTCTGTATGCTTTTGGATTAATTGAATATTTTTTTATGATCCTGTTTTATCTCCAGTATTAGCTTATTTTTATATCTTTTTAAAATGTGTAAGTTTTGGTTTTTTTTAATCAAGAAGGGGAAAGTTCTATTTTATTTTTAAAATTTTTAAATTTTATTTATTTATTTTTAGAGAGAGGTGAAGGGAAGGAGAAAGAGAGGGAGAGAAACATCAATGTGTGGTTGCCTTTCATGCACCGCCGCTCCTCCCCCCGCCCCCTGGGGACCTGGCCTGCAACCTAGGCATGTGCCCTGAATGGGAATCGAACTACAAGTCTGGTTTGCAGGCTGGTGCTCAATCCACTGAGCCACACCAGCCAGGGCAAAATGTGTAAGTTTTTATTGAAAGAGTATAAAATATATTTCTCATATTTGGTTTCATATGTCCTGATAATCTTGAATTTTCTTATCTAAATGTCTTATTGATAGGACAATATTTCAAATAAAACAACAGTGACAAATAAACCATGAAGTGCGCTGCAAAAGACCCAACTGAAGTAAGCAGTTTTTCCTTTTCTAAGTCTCTGCAATTTCAAAACAAGAGACACATTCCTTTATGGTATTGGTTATATCAGTGTTTCCTCAAGTTCAAGAAACTAGTTACAAATGCTATTATAACTAAAACCAAAATACTCACACAGTTACGGAATTACTTATTTTTTCAGCAGGCATGGAATTCACACTTTGAGACTACTGAAGCAAAGACAATAGAAAAGGTCCAACTTTGAATAATGCTGTCGGTATATACAGTTAACAAACTGTCTTATGATAGTTAATCAAAATTTTGATTACAAATCGATAAATCTATACTCTTTGGTACCTGTGTTTAGTTTCGAAATAAAATTCTGAGGATAAACTATTTAAAGTGATAAATGAATAATTCAAAACGAGATATGACAGACACTGCTTAAGTTTGTGTAATAATGGTCACGGCTACTATGACAGGAAGATACAAAGACTTCAGCATTAAAGAGTTCATGCTTAAAAGCCTGAAATTTAAGTAATCTTTTGTTTTATTTAAAGAGAAGGTCTCATAAAAGCTCTACTGTGGATCTGTTCTGGCCATTAAATATTGTTATCAAAATGGTAAACCAGGGAAATCCAAGCCGCCCTCATCCGTTTGCTTTCAGCTTTCCGTGTGACACAGCGGGATTAGAACACTGCTGTTTGCAGCTGAAGTGCATTGGCTGTCCACAGCAACGTTTTGTTAGTGTGCCAATTTAAAAGGAGAATTCCAAGTTCATATAGGAATGATTCTTTATATGTTCATTGAAAAACAATTATTAACTTTAAAAAATGGGTTTACTTAATTGACATTTTAAAGACATAAATGAACTTAATCACATTACTGGGCCTAGAGTAGATGACAAAGTTTATGACTTCAAAGCAGAAATTCAGCTTTGAAAAAGTCAATGAGTCACTAGTGTATTTAGCCCTTCTTTAGAAATCAAATTTTATTAAAATTAGTAGTGTAACATCTGTGTATGCTCAAAGCAGGCTTCATTATTTTGAAATACTAGATATTAAGAAAGATTATGATTTAGGGTCTCATTAACATAATCATGAGAAATTTTAATATCACATCTATTTTAAGGAATCAGAGAAAAAGCTCTTTCTACTGCCCTTTTGTATTTGAAAAGACCATCATTTAAAAATCTTGATCAGGAATTATGGTAGGTATTTCAAATAAGAAACCTGATATAAAAATAGGCACATGGAAGCAGGCTCAAAGTTATCATTAAATTTTTTGAAAAGATTTTATTTAGAAGTCTACAAATTCAGCATTTCCAAATCTTGGTATTTTAACTTGCAATTATATAAAGACTAAATAGTGAGCCCTGGCCAGCGTGGCTCAGTTGGTTGGGTGTCGTCCCACAGAGCAAAAGGTTGCTGGTTTGATTCCCGATCAGGGCACACGCGTGGGTTGAGGGCCTGGTCCCTGGTAGGAGTGCGTTCGAGGGGCAACCGATTGATGTTTCTCTCCTACATAGACGTCTTTCCTTCTCTGTCTCCCTACCTTCCCCTCTCTAAAAAAAACCCCAAAAGAATATATAGTGAATGTTTTCAACGAGCAGTATATCTAGATGTGACCCACCCTCTCCCCACAGCATTCCCTGTGCTGGACATATGTTATTATTTTTTTTCTGGACACTTGCCTAGAAGTAAGTCTTGCTCCTGGGTTTATCCCCTCTCTGCTTCGTTTTGGGCGTAGCACTGAGCTCAGTCTGTGCTGCTTTGAGCCTCTATGCTACCACTCTTTTACTGTCTACAACATTGGAACACAGAGCAAAGCCTTTTAGTTGTTGGATTTGGGAAATGGGGATGGGTTGGCTTCTGATTTTTCAAGGTTCTTGGGTGCATTTGCTTTGTGCATAGTTTATAATTGTGGCAGTCTCACAGCTTGGTCTTGGGAACTAAGAAGAAACAATGATTGAAAAGGTATGCCTTTCATATTTGTATCACAGGAGAGAAAAAGTGGGAGGAGAGTGGGGACAAAGATGAAGATAGAATGACTGTATTCCTTGCTGTGTGTATTTCTTTTTCCTTAGTAAATTTGTTGGAGAGAGTAGACAGTGGAAGAGAGTTTGGAAGGCAAGCCTGACCATTAAGTGTCTCGAATCATAGTAAATTTTGCCTTTTAAAAATTTAGGTTGTGGAAAGACTATGTGTATTTGTTGACATTCTTTAGTCAACAGAAATAGATTGATTAAATTAGGCAAAAGAAAGACTGGAAGGTCGCTCACTTAGGCTTGAGAAAGAAGACAGCTAGGGCAGCTGAACAGCTGCCACCTGTGGGCCTTCCTTCCAGGATGTAATCATGAAATGGTCCTTTCCAGCCATTGTCTTCCTGTCCTCTGATTGGCCAGGCTCCAGCTATGTATCTGACCCTATCAGGCGTTGGTGTAAATAGGGGGAGAAGATAAGAAAGAACACATTTCTGGGCAGACAGAAGCAGTCACCATTACGCAAAGCAACCAAAAGATTGCTATTTGATGTACGTTTACCTGATCAAGCTCATATGCCCCCTTATTCTTACGAGTCTGTTGGTAGTCTCTGTTCAAATAGACTCTTTGAAAGCAGAGATGCTACCCTGCATACTTTTTTATTTTCTACTGTGCTGTGCATGTACTGGGGGTTCAATGTATTGCAGGCCCGTTGGCTCTTTTTACTACATTATTTCTATATTTTCTTGGCTATTCACCTACAGTTTTGTCTATAATAGATTATACTTCTTACTTTCAGGTTATGTTTGAAAATTGAGAACCTGGTGTTCTGTAAACATGGTAATATACATGACCACAGAGAGGAACTACTTCTCTTAGCTAATTCAGGGAACATGTCTGTACTTTTCATACCAGTAGGGCCAAGTGTAATTTGGTGTAGACGTAGCTATCCACAAGTGAATCATGAAGAAGCCGGACCCCAGGAGGAGGTCCATACTCAGTCTTTGGTCAAGAAAGGTGACTTCAGTTGCCTGATAGTAGTGTAACCTTTTTTTAATGGGAATCTAACCTAATCTCTGTTATTCTTTTAAGAATTATTCTGGAATATGATCTGGAAATGAAGATATACAGAATATTTGAAAGGGTTATAAGACTTGAAATCAGAAGATCTAATTTGAGTCTCACTGGGTGTAATCTAGGATAAATTGATTTTTCCCTTATGCTTCATGTTTCTTACTAATGAAAAGGACAAAATGGCACCTGCTGAGAAGAAAGTGTTTACCTTGGATGAGACTGTCTGTTACTGTGCTTTAATTTCCTAATCTGTAAAATGAGGGTGTCTCTTCTAGATCTAAATGTTTGGATTTTAATTTTTTGTTTGTTTAAAAATCTGGCAAGGTTTTCTGGGAATGTTTTCCCCTTTGTAGTGCTCATCATATGAAACATTTTTCCTCTTAACCAGGCAGTTGCAGTGGTGCAGAATGGCTGACCTCAGTCTTGCAGATGCTTTAACAGAACCACCTCCAGAAATTGAGGGAGAGATTAAGCGGGACTTTATAGCCACACTGGAGGCAGAGGCCTATGATGATGTTGTGGGAGAAACTGTTGGAAAAACAGACTACATTCCTCTTCTGGATGTTGATGAGAATACCGGGCATTCGGAGTCGAAGAAGAAACCATGCCCAGATACTAGCCAGATTGAAGGTAAGTAATTAAACCAAACTGGATATACAACATTCAAAAGGTAGATTGGGGATTATACTTTGGGCTATAATCTTGAAAACCTTGAGGAAACTGAACTAAGTTTTTGAGTATAGGCTGGTAACTCTATCTTAATTTCTCCCCCCCCCCCTTCCTTCCTTCCTTCCTTCCTTCCTTTCTCGATTTTATTCCTTTTTTAGAGAGAGGGAAAGGGAGGGAGAAGGAGAGGGAGAGAAACATCAATGTACGAGAGTAACATTGATTGGTTGCCTCTTGTACTCCCCCAACTGAGGGTCCAACCCACGACCCAGATATTGCTCTGACTGGGAATCGAACCATTCAGTTCGCAGGCCAGCACTCAATCCACTGAGCCATGCCCGGCAGGGCTCTTTATCTAAGTTTCTTTTTTTGAGACCAAGATAGGTTCACACCCTTTCGTTGAGTATATGTTCATAAAGTTGTAGATCACTTTTAACTCTAAGGTTTCATCTTTAGGGTCTCAACTTCTATATAATCTTCCTCTTAATTTCCTAAATTAAACTGTCTGCAGTGCATTTTCTTTGAAAATAGCTTTGAAAGATGAGAGACATAATATTCTGTGTTTACATCAAGACTTTAATTTAGAATGGACTCAGATGCCACTTGACTTTGGGAGTAATCCCAGGTCAGGATTAAAAGATGATTAAATCCTTTAAAAGAGGTGTGTTGCTTTTATATGTGCTGGATGAGATTTGCTGATATTTGAGGATTTTAGCATCTGTGTTCATGTGGGGTATTGGTCTGTTGTTTTCTAGTGATGCTTTTGTCCAGTTTTAGAATTGAGGTCAAGCTGGCATAAAAGGAATTGGAAAATTTTCTAGAGTAGTTTGTTTAAAATGGATGTTTTTTCCTTTGATGTTTGATAGACTTCCCCAATGAAGCCATCGGGGCCTGGGGATTTCTTTGTAAGGTTTTTAACTGGGAATTCGATTTCTTTAATAGGTGATACAGAACTGTTCAGGTTATTCATTTCTTCTCAAGTGAGCTTTGGTAGTTTGTATATTTGAAGGAACTGATCCATTTCCTAAGTTGTCAAATATATGGAGATAAAATTGTAATGATATTCTAATGTCTGTAGGATCCATTGTCCTGTGCCCTCTTTTATTAATTGTATTGGTAATTTGTGTCCTCTTTTTCTTGATGAGTCAGTCTGGTTAGAGGTTTATCAATTATTAATCTTCACGAAGATCCAGCTTTTGTTTTCAGAGATTTTTATTATTTTTCTGCTTTAAATTTCTGCTCATTTTTATATTTCTTTTGCTTACTATGAATTGATTTGTTCTTTTTCTAGTTTTTTAAACTGGAATTTTAGATCATTGACTCAGACATTACTTTTCTAAAAAACATTTAAAAAATTGAGATATAATTGACACAAAACACTGTATTAGTTTCAGGTGTACAACCTAATAATTTGATATTTGTATATATTGTGAAATGATCACCACACCAAGTCTCCTTAACATTCATCACCACACAGTTACAAATATTTTTTCCTTGTGATGAGAACTTTTAATATCTCTTCTCTGAGCAGCTTTCAAATACACAGTACAATATAATTAACTGTAGTCACTGTGTTGTACATTACATCCCCTGGACTTACTTATTTCATAAGTGGAAATTTGCACCTTTTGACACCTTAACCATTTTTCCCACCCCACCCCTGCAGCCACCCAAAATAAGCGTTTAATGTTACAAATTTTTCTGTAATCATGGCTTTATATCTGTGTGTGTGTGTGTGTGTGTTTTAATCCTCTCCCAAGGGCATTTTTTCATTGCTTTTAGAGAGAGAGGAAGGGAAAGAGAAACGTTGATGTGAGAGGAAAGCATTGATTGGGTGCTTCCCACATGCACTCGGACCAGGGCTTGTATGTGCCTGGACCAGGGATGAAATCTGCAACGTAGGCATGTGCCCTGACTGGGAATCGAACCTGCAACCTTTCAGTTACGGGACGATGCTCCAACCAACTGAGCCACACTGGCCAGGGCTGTAATCATGATTTTAGGTGTGTCACATAGTTTTTGATATGCAGTGTTTTTTATTTTCATTCAATTCAAAATATTTTCTAATTTCTCTTGTGAATTTCTCTTTGATCCATGGGTTATTTAGACATATGTTAATTTCTCAATATTTGAGGATTTTCCAGATGTATTTCTGTAATAGATTTTTAGTTTAATTCTGTTGTGGTCAGAAGACATCCTTTGAAATTTCAGTTTATTTCAGTTTGTCCCAGTTTTATGGTCCAGAATATGGCCTATCATGGTCAGTGTTCTGTGATTTGTGTTTCATTTTAGGTACTTTCTTTTGACCTATCCTCAGGTTCCTTGGTTTTTTCCTGAGTGCACTGAGTTTAATGATGAGCCCCCAGTGACATGACATTGTTGTTACATCTTTTACTTTTAATTTCTAGCATTTCTGTTTGACTCTTATAGTTTCCATCTTTCTGCTGAAATTTCCCATCTGTTCATGCATATTCTGTCTTTTCCACTATAGGCTTTAACATGTTAATTATAATCATCTTAAATCTCTGTCTGGTAATTTGAACATCTGGGTCATCTCTTAGTCTGATTTTGTCCCTTAACAGTTTTTTTCCCCTGGCACTTTTTCTTTGTGTCTTAATTTGTGGGTGAATGCACTGGACCTCACGTGTGAAACAGTGGAGACTGAGAGTTAAAGTATTCATGCCTGGAAGTGGGCACGTCTCTTCCTTTACTAGGTAATATAAAGGGTTGAGTTAATTTAGGCCAGAGCTGAGCTAGGTTTGGGTTTTGTTGTTACTACGATTGTTTTCAGTGCACAGCTGGCTTCACGTTCCTCTATTCCTTCTGCTTAGAGTGGGGACTGAGGTGTGGAAGGTTTTTCTCAATATTCTTGTTCCATTTTTAGCTTTCGGCCTCTCCTCTGTGCCTGTGCCTCAGAAGGGTGCCCCTCTGTGCGCTTGCCCCTCCCTCATCAGAAGAGCCTGATCATTGGCAGGAGCTTTTAAATTTTGGCCCTGATTTAAAACTCTGTCCTGTGTGCGTGCATCTTACGGTTTGAGTCTTTCTCAGTAGTAATATTGTCCCTCTTACCGTGATAGGGGTAGGATCCTGGGCTAGGGCTTCTTCTTGCTCCTCTCCCAGGGTAAGAAATTTCTTACTACTCCCTCCCAGCTGCAGTGGGCCTTCACTGGGGCCCTGGGGCTGACAGCAGCTGACAGTGTTTCATAGTTCTCCCCCGGCCCGCAGCTTTAGCTTTGCTAGCCCGGGGCGGGGTGGCATAGGGCAGGGCAGGGTGGGCTTCTTACGCCTCCTGTACTGGCAGCGTTTCCAGGTCTGTGCCACCAAGGGAAGTCATCTCTGGACCCCCCCCTCCCCCCAGTCTTCCTGGGAGTGTCTGCCTGGTGGCCTGAAGGGTGTGAAGGTAGCCTTCACTTGAACCTTTAACTTCAGGTTTTTTACACCCACTCCTGTGGACCCGGCCTGTCCTCCTCCCGAGCTCCGACACAGGCGAGCCAGTGCTTACCTCCCGTGTCTCCTTGAGGGGACTGTCTTCCTTTGGATTTCATACCTCAGCCCTCTGCTGAGTTCACGTTAGGATTTTGTAGTTGATCTGTTTTGTTGCTGTTGTTGCTGATGGGCTGGGAGTGACATTTCGGGTTTTCTGAAGCCTGAATGGAGGAGCTCCTGCTGCCTTTATATATGCTATATTTGGGGGCGGGGTGAGGCTAAACCAAGTATCAGAGGAATTATTGAGAGTTTAAAATCAGAATATATCCGTATAAATATTTGCTCCAAGAAAAAAAAATGTATTCCTTAACGGGAAATGGGAATGCCTGTTCTTTAATCCATAATGGTCAGTGGAGTTACCTGTCCTTTGACTAACCTAAAAATAAGGAAAACCTAGGGGGAAGAAAGGAAATGATAAGGAGTGAGTGTATTAATGACTTTGCCCACGGCTAAGATGCTCTCCTGCAAGTGGAAAGGAGCGAGCTACTGTCTGCCTCTGCCTTCTGTCAGCTGGCCATTGCTCCCACTGCCTGGGGCTCCGCTCAGGTGGGTGAGGGTAAGAAGGTGGTAGCGGTGGATTTTCTCGTGGTTCATTTTGGGTGACTTGACCCAAGAGGAGGAGAATTTTTTAGAAACTATTTTACTTATAAAAATAACAAAATTTCCCTTCTAATATTTTAAAATATGTGAATAACCTGTAAACAAGAGCCTGTCACTCCGGCAGGTTGCTCTAGAAATGACCAGCGATTCCTCCAAGAAGCACTGGCTGCACGGAGGCAGGGGTGGGGGGAGGCTGGGAGTCTGCACACGCGCATTTATTGATTGGCCTGTTCAAAACGAATAATGGAGGGTTTGTAATTATAATATAGCTAAGTTACAAGTTGCTATTTTTTTGTTTTCATACCACCTTGTTGTAGAAGGCTTGGCTAAGGATAAATGGAAGAAAGAGGTGGCTATTTGGAGACTTTGAAGAAAAAAGGAAAATAACTTCTTTATTTGGCCTTGTAGGAATCTGGAGCAGTGGAGTGAGTTCTCTGTAAATGGGAACGTCCCTGCTATGGGTATGATTTTTATAGATTTTTGCCACAACAATAGGTTTTGTGTTTGTGTTTTGCCTGAAGAACATTATTTTTATGTTTTATTATACAAAGTTTAATTTGATTTTGTTCTTGGATGAGATTCCATAAGTTATCACTGGTGCTCTTTGGAATGACTTTATTGCAGGCTCACTTAGGCCAACCAGTGGAAATTTATTAACCAGTTTCCTGTATCTAGATATAGAAAGGTCAGTTAAATGGGTTACACCTAATAGAACTCACGGGACAATTAGCTTTTATTTCTTTTAATTCTCATATGCCAACCCTAATTGCCCTCAACTTGAAAATGGGGGCTAAGAAAGCAGGGGCTGCCTTTATGTCACTTAACACAAAGTACAATTCCTCCTGCAAACTCAGAGAAACTGATTTCTCCAGGAGGCCCCCGCTTTTTTAGTGCTCAGTGTTCACATTTTGCATTTCACAGTACAGGTCCTAGGAATGCTTGTTGCTATTGGATTTATCATTGTTTTGAGGCCTTTTCTGATGATATATATACTATTTCCCTACCCCCCCCCATTTAGTTTTGCTTCGACAAGTATGTTATCTTAGCATTGCTTCTATTAAACATCAAAATAGCCAAATACATGGAAATAAAACTGGTGTCAAACTACTTCTAAAAGGCCTGTCACCTTGGGAAATAATTCTCAAAATACTTTTTCAGAATGCATGATTTTTTTTCTTCATAAATGTCGTTCCTCATAAGTGTTCATTATCAGCTCTGAATGCCTCTATTTTCTAGGCTAAGGAGACAAGAAACATAAGCTCTGTCTTAGGTGTGAGTAAAAAAGCAATACACTTCTGTAACTCTTGTTTATTCAAAACGTCACTATAGGTGTTTGAATGAACATCTAACACTTGCTGACCCTTAGACACAAATAGTTGGCAGTTTTGTGGACTAGTCACTTAATTTTTCTGTACCCTGGCTATTTAAGTAATTCTCCTTGTGAGATTGAGAGAATATTTTCTCTCCAACGTTCCAGGAAGTTTTGAGGTTAAGAATTTGTTTCTATAAAATTTTTTAATCTAAGACAGTGGTTCTCAAAGTTTGGTCCTTGGACCATTATCAGCAATCACTTGGGAGGTTGTTCAGATTGCAGTTCTTGGGCCCATGGGGAATCAAACTCTGGGGATGGGGCTCAGCAATCTGTATTTTAACAAACCATGGTGCCCTGGCTGGTGTGGCTGAGTGAATTAAGTTCTGGCCTGAGAACCGAAAGGTTGCCAGTTCGATTCCCAGTCAGGACACGTGCCTGGGTTGTGGGCCAGGTCCCTAGTTGGGGGCCTGCAAGAGGCAAACTGATTGATACAACTCTCACACATGAAACATTCTGTTTCTCTGCCTCTCTTTCTCCCTTCCTTGCCTTCTCTCTAAAAATAGATAAAATAAAGTCTTTTAAAAAAAACCCAAACATTGCTGGTGACTTGGATGCATGTCCAAGTGTGAGAAACATTGATCCAGGAGAAAACGTCGCAGTCCTAAAAAGAATTTCTCCGTGTTTCAGCCTTCTGTGGTGGAGCATCACAGCCAACTTTTAATTGGCCACCAGAGGGCGATGTTGGCACAGGCCTGACTTGCACAAGAAGGGGCCCTTGCCTCTGGACCGGCCAAGTCTTTCCCATTCTGCCCAAAGCCATGGTGGCCCGCTGCCTCACAGCACCCATGCCCTCCCAGCATATTGCTACTTCTCTTCTCTGCCAAACTGACTTACTAGCCATGGCACTGTGAGCTATTTTGTGGAAGAAGAGATTTTAAAAAAACACAGTAAACTTGAATATCCTTATATCTCAGAGCATGTGATTAGTTTTTTAAGCTTGTGTTGTTGTCAGTGCTGTATGTGTTTGGCCGAGAGGGTTTTCATTTCATCAAGTGGGAGTCCCTCTGGGGAGATCAGTGAAAGGAGGCAGTGTAGCATCTTCTGAAGCAGGGCTTTGCCGGTAATGCACGCAGTCCAGTGGTTAGAGCCCAACGAGTCTCGTCTGCAGAGAAGGGTTTCCTCCTTTAACACCTAGTGCTTTTATGCGGCGGGGCTGTTTGTTTCCTTCTCTCCTGAACTTAGAGTTTGAGACCATTAGATGTGTGTGTGGTAGAATCTCAGTCTCTTTTTTATTTTTGTCTAACCTCTGTTTTGCTTTTTATTTTATTTCATTCTGGTAAGTTGCTCATATCCTCGTCTCACTGCTGTGGCTCAGGCTAGTAATGTCATTTAAGCTAGATTTTTACATAAGGCAAAAGTGAATGTCAGTGCTCTCACAAGGTTACTTTGTAATTTATAATTTACAACAATGACCAAATCTACTGTTGACCTACAGTTGGTGTGTAGATTAGCCAATCTATAGTTGATCAACCTACAGTTAATAACAATGAGAATAATAATAGTTGTTAACATTTACTTACCGTACAGGTGACGCAGTACTGTCTCCAATATTATTGTATTTAGTTCTTGTGATAATCATGGGTTATAGGTATTGTCCCATTTTCCAGTTGAGTCTGTTAAGGCTTATAAAGCATGAGGGATTTGAATTTGATTATTTAGTTAATAGTGACAGAATCATAGTCTGAACCCAGATCTTCTCATTTTAAACCTATATTCTTTCTGTGAAATCATACCATCTTTGTGAATACATACTTTCTGCTTGATTTAATGTCTCAGAGATACTGTCTTTCAAAACTTAAGATTTACTTATTTGATCCAAAATGCAGAAATATTAACCATATAAATATTATGTCCAGGAATGCAAGTAAGAATCTTACTTTATTTGCATAAACAGCATGAACTTGAGGACTCCGCTTTGAATTCACAGGAATTTGTAAAGTCTTCCGCTTTCCTGGACAACTATTTCATATCATCTCCTCTCTGTTCAGACCTCAAGTCCTTGCTCTTCTGTACATATTCTCAATTGATGACTTTTAGAAAAGAGGATCAGTAGTGTCGGTCAGAAGAGAGCTCGCACACAACCTCCCTGCTGCGCAGCCCCTCGATCCTCTCCTCCCGTCCCTCTTCTCTGCCCCTTACGCTGCTCTCCCGCTGCTGTTGTGGTTGAACTGCTCATGCTCTCCCTTGCGGGCACCGCTCTCAGCACTTGTCTTGCCTGCTTCCTGCAGCATCAGCTCCTCGCTCGTAACTGGGTCATCGCCAGCATTAAGTGCACTGTAGCTTTTTCCTTCATTAAAAAAATGCTATCTCAACCCCACGTCCACCTCATCAACTTATTTTTCTTTTGTTCCTCCTTTGAAAAAGATACTCTCTATTCCTTTCCCCTCATTCTCTCTTGAACCCACTATTTGCCATCCAAACTGCTCCTCTTAAGTTACAAGACCTTTACATTGCCAAGGGTGAATCCAGGATGACTCCAAGGGTTTTGGCCTGAGAAACTGAAAGGAAGGAACTGCTGTCGTCTACGATTGGGGAGACTGTAGAAGGAGTAGATTTTGAGGGGAGGATAAGAAACTCGGCTGAGGGCATGTTGAGTGTGAGCTACTGGACAGTGGAGAAGATACTCAAGTGCGGAAGGGCAGTGGGCAGCCAGACGAGAGTCTGGAGGTCAGAGCGGTGCTCTGGGCTGGGGGTGCAGATCTGGGGTTGGTGGCATTTGAAGCTTTGGCCAGAGGTGGTGTTCTGCAGCCCTTTAAGATTGGGTTTGGATGTAAACTTCCAAGAATATGTCCTGACTTCTCTTCCCGCCACCTTGTGCCCCCCACCCCCCAAGTCCCTACCTTTTCATCTTCCCCTTGGTAGGTGCTTGAAGTTTCCCTGAAGTTTCCTTCCTCACGGTGCTTGCACGGTGCATAATGAAGTTATTTGTTGTCCTGCATGCTACTCTAGAGTAGGGATAGCATTCTGTTTGTTTTGTATTCTCAGAGTGAGAGAGACACAGAATAGTTCAGTGTGTACCAGCAACCTCAGAGTTGCTCCGTGGTGAGAAACCAGAGGTTAAAGGGACATGTGAGGCGAGTGCCAGGAGGGAACCCCGGAGAAACGTATCCGGTGAGATCCTGCACAATGGCGCCATCTGAGGGGAACTAGCGGGACTGGATGACACGGCCAGGCCTGTGTTATGGGGTGACCACTGCGCAGCCCATTTTGTTCAGGTTTGGGCTGTGTCAGTGTGCAGACTAGCAAGTAATGATGTCTGCAAACTAAAGTGGTAGGTATTTATTTAGGAAGGCCTAAGTGTTTAATCCTAAACCCTTTTAATAATCTCATTGATCATATTTGAGGAAGTTTATGCATAAGAAATTAGCATGAGAATATAGGGGAAAAGAGGGGAAGGGAGGGAGAAAGAGACAGAGAGAAACATTGATGTGCAAGAGATACATTGATCAGTTGCCTCTCACACGCCCCCAAACTGGGTACCTGGCCCACAACCCAGGCATGTGCCCTGACTGGTAATTGAACAGGCGACGCGTTGGTCTACAGGCTGGTGCTCAATCCATGGAGCCTCACCAGCCAGGGCCCTAATGTAATGTGTTTTTATACTTGAAAGGTTTTTTCTAAAGTTATCTTGTTTCTGTAGAGATAGATAGATATATATATATATATATATATATATATATTTTTTTTTTTTACTTAATTTTTATTTTAAGAAGTTACTGTAACAGTCAGGCTCTAAGTATCAACTTGCTCCAAAAGAAATTTACCATCACAGTTACTAACAGTACACAGTTAATCACCTGTTAATAATTTTTGATGTTATTACTAACCAAAAAGTTGAATTTAATTGGAAATGTTTTTCTTAATGAGACTATGGGGTTTATGACTTTAGTGATTAGATTATGAACCTGTGGACCAGTTTTTGCTGGGATGAAGCAGTATTTAGCAATTTTTATTTCTATTTCTATAAACATAATAGCCAAGAAACCTCATTCACATAGCTAAGTACATGGGGATAGAAGCTTTATCATGGCGTTATCTTCAGTCTTCTGAGTTATATGCTAAGAATTTCACAATTCAGTATGACTAAAACTCTTAATTGTCCAATCAGATGACAGCTCCATTATGGCTTCATTCATTTTGATGAAAGCAAAGAGTTGGAAATGTGGAAAAGGATTTGTTACTCAGTCATTAGATAAGTCATTTTCTTTAGGGCTTGTTATTGTTCCATGGACTTGTGATTTATTTTATATTTTTCTGTCCTTCTGAGAGAAGATTACACATTTCTTTAGCATTGTTTCCCTGGGCGATATACGTCCTCTGAATGCGATGCCCCTCCTCTTTGGTGGTAGTCCGATGCTGTCTTACTCGAGGTTCCCTGTGGCACAGGACTACCACTGCCGCTGGCAGGGATGTGTCAGAGCCGCCAGGTGGGATACGGGGCTGCCCGTGCCTGGGTGTCACTCCTTGAGTTGTCTTCCTCCAGTGCCAAAGCATCCAGTCTCTGCTCCCACCGGGAGGCTGGCACAAGGCCGACTGCCGTGGCGGGAGGGGTGGGGGGCGTGGGGAGTCAGCACCGGGCCTGGCAGCGGGTAGCCCCCTGCTGTCCCTGCTGCCTCCGCGTGGAGTGCCATGGAGCCCTGCTCTCCTGAGCCTCCTTTGGGCTGTGAGTTCTTCAGGGTGGTCTTGTTTGCTTTGATATTCTTGGATATTTTTGTTATTTTCCTTGATTTCTAAATCTTTATGTTTTTAAGCAACCCTTTCTGTTCTGTTGAAGCACTTATGACAGTATGTTGAAGCTCACCTGTGTGCTTCAGTTGGCCACCTTTATCTGCACTTAAATCCTTTCGTGTGCTTAATTAGAACCCTGCTCTCTGCCTGTGCACGGCTTCCTTTTTATCCCCATCTCTGGTTCCCTGCGCTTCGTTCCTTCGCACTTACCGGTGGCGTTGGGTATATATTCTTTCATAGTTTCCTGAGTATTTTTGGGTTGTTTTTATAATGCTATTATGCATAATTTGCTTTTATTGTTTTCTTAATATGTCCTGGTATCTTTCCAAATCAGTACATGGAGAGCTACCTCAGTTCTTTAATAGTTGCATATTATTTCACAGTGAAATGAATCTTTTCATGGCCATTCGTTACTTTTCAAACAATGTCATAATAAACATCCTACTTACATTCATTTCTGTGTATTTTTCTTTCTTTCTTTGAACTAAATACCTAAAATGAATTGTTGAGTTAAACAGGTATTTCAAAATTTGATGGATTGCCAAATGCCTCATGAAAAGGCTTTTCTAGTTTATATTACCATGAAAAGTTTTTTCTAATTTATATTCCCCCAGTGGTTTAGGAGACTAGCTATTGCTATTTTCCTATACTTTTGCCAACACTGGCTATTATCAAATTTTAAAAACATTTTATCACTCTCGTGGCCAAAAGATGGTATCATTTTTTTTTTGTAATTTGCATTTCCTTGTAATCTGCATTTCTATTTTGGTTTTTTGCAATCTGTATTTTTTAATGAGGCAGATTTTTTAAAATATGCGTTTTTCTTGAGCTAGAAAGAATAAATTTTATAAGCTTACTGTGTGAGGATAAAAGGGAATATATTTATTTTGGCCTAAATATGGGATAGAACATATTTGACATCTCTTTGGGGAAGTAAAATGCAATTATGAAGCCCTAGCATGGTGTGTGGTGCATAGTGGGTATTTAATAAGCTTGTTTTACATCCCTTTATTCACAACTTATTCTTCCTGTTAATTAATATTCTCTTTTTGGTCTGCCTTTTTCTTTTAGGTTGTTCTCTTTTGTTGTTCGCCAGTTATCTGAGATAGTGGAATTTTTCAGTGAGCTTATGTGGAAGATTTCTGCCTTGGATTTGTAGGAGCCAGAAAGTTAGTGTAGTTTCTTGTCTTCCAAAGTAAAATCTTGCATTTTATAATTTTGTAGCATACATTCTAGATTTTCACTTGTTTTATGAAAAAAATCTGTGAGATTTTTAAGAGTGATTCATAGGAACCTCTTGGGTTGGCAGGCTGACTTTAGAGCTATGCAGGTGGCTGAAATGTTAGATGTGTTCAGAGCCCTTCAGGGAAAGTTGTCCCTCCTCAAATTGATCTATATAGTCAGTGCAGTTGCAATCAAGATTCCATTAGGATTTTTGTATAAATTGATTCTAAAATTTGTATGAGAAAGCAAATTAATAATAATCAAAACCATTTTGGAAGAGACCCAATTTGGAGGATTCCTGTGATCTCATTTCAAGACTATACAAATACAGTAATCAAGACAATGTGTAGTATTGGCAAAATGGATAGAATTTTTGTTTATGGTCAGTGTAACAGAACAGTCCAGAAATATATCAACATGTAATAAGGTCATTTGATTTTCATCAAAGGTGCAAAGTCAATTCAAAGGACTTGAAAGGGTAGTCTTTTGAACAAATGATGTAGGAACAAACAGATGTCCATATGCAAAAATATGAACCTAGACCCATATCTTATAACATATATAAAATTTAACTCCAAATGTATTATACGCCTCAGTTTGAAAACTATAAAACTACTAGGAGAAAATCCTGTGACCTCGGCTTAGGCAAAGATTTCTTAGATATCTTACCAGAAAGATGAAAGATAAATTCAACTTCATCAAAATTTAAAACTTGTTTTTCAGCCCTGGCTGGTGTGGCTCAGTGAATTGAGTGCCAACCTGCGAACCAAAGGGTCACCTGTTCGATTCCCAGTCAGGGCACAGAGCACACGCCTGGGGTGCGGGCCAGGCCCCCAGGAGGGGCATGTGAAAGGCAACCACACATTGATGTTTCTCTCCCTCTTTTTCTCCCTCCCTTCCCCTCTCTAAAAATAAATAAAATCTTTAAAGAAAAATAAAGAATTAAGACAAAAAACTTTTGCTCTTCAAAAGGCACAGTTAAGAAAATGAAAATACAAGAAATACAAGTTATATACAGGGAGAAAATATTTGCAACACTCATCTGATGAAAGGTTGGTATTCAGAATATGTACAGAATCCTCAAAACTCTATAAGAAATAGCCCAATTAAATAGTACTCAAGCCCTGGCTGATGTGGCTCTGTAGGTTGGATGTTATCCCACAGAATGAAAGGTCGCCAGTTTGATTCCCGGTCAGGGCACACACCGGAGTTGTGGGTTTGGTTCCCTGTCACGGCGTGTGTGAGAGGCAGCTGATCAGTCGTTCTCTCTCATGTCGATGTTTCTCTCCCTCTCTTCCTCCTTCCCTTCCCCTCTTTGTAAAAATAAATAAAACCTTTTAAAAAATAGTAAAATTTGACTACTCAGTTTACCAAAAAAATTAAAGAAATGGCAAATAAACACATGGAAAGATACTTGACATCCTTACTTATTAGGGAACAAAACATAACTATACTTTATTAGAATAGCTGAAATTAAAAAAAAAAAAAAAGTCCTCTGCTTCTGGAATTCTGCTGACCTCTGTGTAACCCTTAGGTCCAGGAGAAGGGGTAGTGCAGGGGACTTGTCAGGTAGGGGTTGTTTTGAATGGCCCAGTGCCCTGGGGCGTTTGATTGGAATCACAGATAGTAAATGAGTGGTGCTTCACGATGGTTTTATTGAATATGATGCTAGTCTTTGACAATTTACAGAACAGAAAAGACTTCGCTTGCTGTTAGGACGGGCCTTCCTATACTGGGGGTGCTTAACAGAGTTTGGAGGCCATAGAAATGAATGGCTCATTTCTGTTTCTGGGTTTCCTTTTATTGGACCTTTTAATGTTGGACTAATTTTTATCTGCTTTAAACTAATGTTGTGACACCAATTCTAGTTAGACAGAAGTTGGATCTGATTTTCATTGTTTTGCTTGTCACAGTGGGTGATCCTTCTTTGTGGTGGTTGCAGGTACTCCGTCTCCTAAACCAGCCGTGCTAGCCAATGGTGACCATGGACTAGGAGGGAATGACGCTACAGGTAAGTGGGTCCCAGGAGTCCCCAAATGTGTGGGTGACACAGTCACAGGGAACACCTGGAGAAGCTCCTTTGAGGAAGATTGTAAATGGAAGCATATGGATTATTTCTATTTCTTAGGATGTTGTTGTCCTTGTTGGGTGTTTTTAAACCCAGGGCCTCTGCCACATAACATCTCCAGCAGTGGAAGGAGAAGAGTGAGTTTCCTCTGATAGTCTTCAAATATTTGCCATACTTGTACCCCACAAGAGCTGGATTAATCTTAAAAATACACTTAGAGTGGCAGAATAATCATCCAGGTATTCTACATGGGAGGCCTTTGGCCACTCCTTTAGGCAGGTCTTTTCCCTGAGTGCACACTGCACTCAGTTTGCTTTCCACGGCTCAAAATGTTAAGAAACCTGTGAGCTACAGAAGCAAAGTTCTGTTCTTTTCTCTTTTGCCCTCAGTCTGTTTTTTTTTTTTTTATTTCCCCCTTAACTGTTAACTTTTGCGGTCTGTCTCTTACCTCCTGTCCTTTGACTAGGGCTTTGATAGTCCCTCAGCTGGCACCCAGTCCCTGTGGTTCCCGCCTCTCAGCACCGGCCCTGGCCCCCAGGGCGTGTGTAGCAGGAAGAATTCTCGAGCAGTCGAGGTGCCACAGGGAGGTGCGATGTAAATCTTTTCTTAGGCCGCTGATAGGAAGTCGTGTTGAGTTTTTATAAATAACTGCGCTTAATTTGCAGTTGTGATCAGGCAGACACTGTTGACCCAAATGAATAGTCTTCTAATGATCAAGCATGTTGTTCCCTGCCGCACCATGTGCTCCTCTTAAGTGGGGCTTAGTATTTGATTCCCGTTGCCGTGTGGAGGCAAACCGTAGCACGGACCGTGTCTGTTTCTCTTCGTGGGTGCATCCCTCAGCCTTGAGAAGCCTTCCCTTCAGCTACTGTGGGGTCTCTCTGTTGCTAAGACTTCCAGAAAGCCTTCGTTAGCAATAGTGATTATTCCGGGATTTAGTGTTTATTCTGTGACCTTAGAAATGTTGTATATATCTTTGTACCTTTGGATTTATTGACGGCTAGGTTCTATTTGTTGTGACTGCTAGTTTTACCTGGTGACATTCACACCTTGTTAGCAGCTCATGAATTAAGAATGCTTTAAAAGCAAGAAGCAACCAGAAGTGCCTTCCGGTTTTATGAAACAAAATTTTTCTATTTCTTCGATGATTGTAGTTGTACGTGGTTTTCAGTGTCTGCTTTGAAAGCAAAGTTGTCTACGTAATTTGGTTTTAAGAAAACATTTGTGGAAATATCCCTATGATTAAAGGAGAAGAAGCTTGAACAGAAACTTTAAAAAAAATGAACACGTGCAGCTTTCTTTAGCCAGGAGGTAGTGCCAGGGGAAGCAGCGGCTGTGAGGGGGCTGATTTGAGTAGCCGGTGAAAGAGCGGGTGCCGTTTCCATCCGGGAAGGAAGCAGCTGTCAAAACTAGAGTAGGTTTCTTTTCTAGCAGGATGTCAGGTGTGACCGGAAGAGGCTCCAACTTTATGTAGCAACTGCTTCCCACTGCCAGGTCTTAATAGGGCAGGGAAAAAGAGCAGGAAAAACATACAGTCCAGCCCTTATGGTTCCAAGACTTTTAGTTTCCTGGTTGCAAAGAAGAACCTTTGCAACCAGAGCCGGTTATGAGCTTCCTGGTGAGACTGTAAGAGCAGGTCATCCTGCTCTCAGACAGCGCACCTCGGCACACAGGGATAGAACACAGTTGGCGCCCTGGGAGGATGTTTGCTTTCTGAATTTGACATTTGACTGTATTACATGCAGCAGGTGCTTCACTGAAAATACGCATGTTTCAAAGGGGGTGGGAAGGAGTCGGGAGGGAACAAAGAGTGCATGTTTTCGGAGCATGTGGTGACTTCGTTTCTAATTTGGCCATTACTAACTGGTGCACTTTGAAAGTTCCCATTTCTGTTGCCTTCAGAATGTTATCTCTAGTCCTAAGAGCGGCTCAGCCCCACTGATAGCGTGTAGAGTGTTTATGAGCACCTTGCTGTGTTGAACTTGCTGTTTACTAATGACCTGTGCTTTTCCGCCCCTTCCTTCCCCTTCCCGCTTCTTCCTCCCTTTCTATTTTTCTCCTCCTAGAAGCCTAGAGTGTCTCCCAACACTGGGGCTGCAGCAACGCCAGACCAGTGATCTTTCCTAAGCACCGTTACTCTTCTAAAACCTTCAGCATTTTGCAGAGCTTTGCTTTTCCTTCCTGGACACGATGTAGAAGAAGCTGAGGGTAGTTCTTCGGGGCCTCTCTCTGCTGATGCCTGAGCAAACCACCTGCTTCCTCTTGTCCTCTGCAGGGCTTGATGGAACCTCCTTCCTGTTTGTGAACACAAAGTACAAGATGGATTCTTTTTAATTTTAGTATTTTTATAAAGGTCACCTGATGTTTTTTATTTCTTGTTCTCTTTTCAAACTCATTCTATCATTTAATTCGAGCTCACATTTTTCTTTTCCTTAAACATTTTTAGTTGGCGTTTTTCATTGGGTTTTCAGCTCTCCCACACGAACCAGGGTGTGGTAGCCCCCGATGAGAATGTGGGCGTCCTCCGTAAAGGGCCGAGTCCGCTGTGACCGCAGCGGGCCGCCCTCCTCCGCCTCCTCTGCCCTGCGAGCTTGCTGTCAGGGCGGGGCCCTGCCCCTGCCCCTGTTGTTCTCCTCACTGAAATTAGGGCAATGGTCGCTGTTTTAATTTAAAGTTTTCTGATTTAGAGGAGCTCTGATGAAACTTGGAAAAGTATTTCCTCAAAGTAAATCATCCTTCCTTAGTTGCAAGTTGGGCCAAAATTGTTTTCACGATGAAATTACCTCTTTGTCTAGGCTTAGATTTGCCCGCAAGTTTAACAACCTTATTGTGTGTGGAATTTTTTAACCAAAATTTCTTAACACGATCATGAACTATCAGAATAAGAATTGAGACGTTAAAGGACATGGAATCCAGTATTGTTAGAGTACTGGGATGTTGATACAAATGGAAAATAACTTTTCCTGTAACAGCAGGAGATGAAACTAAATGGCAACACATTGAAGGACAGCAGTTTACTAGGTTTCTAATGAAGCGATTGTCTGATTGGACTCAGTCTCTGTTCAGGATTAGCCTCCCTTTGCACCCTTCGAAGGTGCCTTCATGCAGCATGCCAGGGCCACGCATGTGACACCCCGTGTGTCAAGTCCTTCGCCACGGACATTAGCAACTACATTCACATGTTCTGAGGATTGTCTAATGGGACTTTCTTATTTTTGTTTCTCATTTCTCCAAACTAATAGCTAAAAAACCTGGAACCATTTGGGATAAGTACTGTGGAGCTTTTCAAATGATTAACTGGTGACTGGATTTTTAGAAATAGCATATAAAACATGGGCCATTTTGAAATCTTTGAGGAGTTCTGGTTTAAGATCTGGAAGGTGAAATACTCTTTTTAAATTTTCTATCCTCTTAACTGACTATGCAGGTTTTATAATTGCCAAGCTACTGATTATTTCAGATTAAAATACATTGGCACTGTCTTCTGAGGAAGAGTTTGAGATGGATTGAATCCATTGTTTAGGTCCCCTAATACAGAACTGCCTTTGGGGTGGTAGAATCAAAATATTATGAAAGTTAAAACTGAGTGCCTGCAATGACTTCTGGAATTTAGGAAGCATTCCTTCTTCTGGTCATGAGGATCTGGTCACTTGGGTTGGTTTCTCTGTCAAGAATTCCTTCCGTGAGTTCTGGAGAGAAGACACGGGAGGGAAGCACATTTTAAAGGGAAGGGCTCGACACTGACTCTGTAAGCAGCTGGTCGGGCGTGGGGCAGTGACCACAGGGGAGACTGCGCCATCAGTAAATAAAGCGCTGCTCTCTCCCTTCGGTGTGTGGCTGTTCAATATTTTTTTCCTTGGGTTTTTTTGGTTTGTTTTTGTTGTTGTTTTGGTCGGGGAACATTTTACAAGTGGCAGTGCTAACTTTTTAAAATCATGTTTGACATCTCTCTCAACCAGCCTCTTTACGCGAGTGACAGTGGGCGGGGAACCCTGGGTGCGCCTGCGGTGGCAGAGGCCAAAGGCACACACTCCCACTTCATTGTTGACATTGATTTATTCCACTTTCATTTCCGTTCTATTATGTTTTTGTTTGAAATTTATTTTTTTAAATGTGTTTTTTTAATTTATAAAATTGAAATTTTCTACTAACGGGTAGCTAAAATTTGGTATATATTGTTAGCTGACTCTGTGTCCCTGGGATGTTTCATTTTGAAAGAAATAAATTTAATGTTTTACATCCAGCTTTCTATATGTAAAAGTCGCCGGCCCTGTAATGGAATGCTGTGCTCCCTGGTGGTCACACCTGAGTGGCCCGGGATTCCACTGCTGAGGCGACCGGACTGGTCAGGGTCGCTCTGTTGAAATGTGACTTTTCTTATATGTACTCGCTCTCTCTCTGTGTCTCTCTTCCGCTGTCTGTCTCTCTCTCCTTTTTTTGGCCCAACGTTGAACTTTGTTTTTAAATATTTTTATAACTTTGTTCATGCACCTAAGTTTATATTTTTTGTGATTTTAGACTTCAACAGTTTGTATACTGGGACATTTTAATGTGATCATTGTGCTAATTAAATTACACTAATAAACATCTTACATTAACATCTTATGGACTGGATTTTGGTTGGGGTCTTAATTATTGAAGTATAATGTGAGTAAGACATGAGTTTGGTAAAAAAGACACTTGAGGCATGAGTTTTCAGTCTAACAAAGCTACTAATCTCACCTGTAATAATTCCGTAATTGTATGATCTTTCTTCTTCTTGCCAGACACTTTCATTTACATTGTTGATTTTGATTCTCAGAATAAGTGTTCTATCCAAAAATCTGTAAAAGTTAAGCCCAAATAAACACTTGTTAATCTCATAGCATCTGGTGAGAAAGACACTTGGAAGAGTAGCGTGCATTTATTTCAAAAGACAGTTTCATAGCTTATCAATTAGTGTGAGATACCTTCTAATACTACATGTATGTTTGGTGTAGTACAATTAAAATTCATGTTCACAGCCTTCCTGAAACACCTGAGTTACTGAATATAACTGTTACATTCAATAGCATTTTAATTTTGTAAAATTATTATTTGATAATGTAGTATATTGCATCTGGAGAGAGAATTCCGTGGAATGCCCAGTTCCTTACCCATTCTGGGTTATTGTTTCTTTATACTAGTAGCTTGATTTGCAAATGCAATGTGTTGACTGAACTAAAGACATTGAAAAGATTTTATGCCTGGGGTAATTTGCATGATTTAAAGAAATTTTTTAGCTTGGCAGACATTTTGTTAAGAAAGCTCAACTTAATATTCTTCATTTCCTTTTTTAAGACAGCTTAACAATCTATTCTTAGGTATAAAGCACAAGAATTTATATACAATGACAAATAATTCACAGTCCTCACTAACTTCTTGAAAGTATGCTGTGATTAAAGTTTTTGGTCATGGGAACAATTTTTGAATCTTATTGGTGTATTTATTTTGATAAAAGTGAGGTGAAGTCTGGTGACCGCGGGACAGCGCGGTGGAGCCGGGAAGCGAGAGAGGGTTCCGGGCAGCGGCGCAGGGCTGGTGGGACGTGGTGGTGGTTCATCTCTCAGGCATGTGTAACACTGGATTATTCTTGATTATATATTGGTGATGTTTCCATTACAGTGAAGGCTTACCAAGACTTAACCACAAATTATTTGTGGAGTAAACCTCCGCGCTACCGTGGAGGCACATCACACCGTTACTCACACTGTTTGGGGTAGCCGTGCGGCCTGCCGAGTGCTCCGCAAAGGGCGGTGTCTCTGGTAGTTGCCATTGTGCTCCAAGTAGGTGGCTTCTTATTATGATAACTGTTCTGGGTATCAGTCCCTCAGTAACACTGCTTTATTAGAGCATCCTGAAACAGAAGAGATATGGGTGTTTCAAACTGTCTCTTGTATCATCAGATAAAGTACATTGGATTTAGCATTAAAAAAATGTAAGGCACCAAGAATATGAAATCTTAACAGAAAAATAGATCTGTAATGTTGGAGTGCCTGAGCAACAATTACAATCAGCCCTTAAGCTGACATGATAACATAACTGAAGTCCAAGCGTAGAGCTGCGCGCTGCGCTCCTAGAGCAGACGCAGCAGGACTTCCTTCCCCTCGTCGTCCCCGCATCCTGGAACAGAGCTCTGTAGTCTTTTTCTTTCACTTTCCAGCTATGAGTTAACGTGTTGGAGACACATCAGTGAAATACCAACTCCTTATATTTCTTAAAGTTTTTTTTTTTTTTTGATTCATGGTTTTGTGGTAAAAATGTTGAATTTCTAGGAAAAATACAAATATACTCATTAATACAATATGTTACATTTACTTCCAGGGTTTCAAGACCCCCTTGAAACCAGCTTATGGACTGAGCTTAAGAACCTTTATCTAAGCAAAGCATTTAATTGTACTGTAAGACATTTGATTTCAATTTTTAATGGAGTTTTATATTAAATAAGACAAAATTGCTTCTTCCTGGGCTTTGGGTGATCCATAATCCTAATATAATTTTTAACCATAATTCTAATATTTTTTAACCATAACCAAATTATATAAACTTTGTGGAACGAAGCTCTGCTATTCCAAAAGTATATATAGATATAAAATGTTTTCTTTTTTCTTTTATTTGTAATTCCGTGGGTAATATATGAATACACCCTCCTTTCTAAGGAAGGAAATCAAAGCATTATCGATACAGCCATGCTATCAGAGATAGAGTGTTACTCATAGAACTACTAACATTCACACACAGCTACTGGAAATTGATCTTGTATTTTTATCTGAATCTAGACTTGAACAGATTGTTCATGTCTCATTAATAATAACTGTCATTTGTATGAAAGATTAGAGTTTGTAAAAAATCTTTTGCATGTAAAGCAGTATATCCATTTCTCATTTGAAGAAGTTGAAGTTAAGTTAGTAATGGAGCTCAAAGTTGAGCCCAGTCTGATAAGAAGGCTTAGCTCTTTCTACCACAATGTGTCACATCTGAGTGGATCTCCTGAAGTGCTAGCTGAGCATCGGAAAGGCAGTTTGGAAGGAACAGACCTGTTTTAATGCCTTTCTTAGGCACTGCTTTCTGGGAGATACCCCAGGCTGAGGCAAAGGCTTTGCAGGTAGGTGGCTTATTTTGAGAAGTGAACCCAGGGACAGGAGTGGGAGACAGGGAAAAGTGAAATGGGAGAGAGGAAAAACCAGTGCAATGAGGCATCACTAAATTAGCCACCGCTGTGGGCAAAGGGGGCTTAATCCTGTTGGGATTTTTTGAGGAACTGTCTGAATTTTCCACTCGAGTTACAGAATTGGGTGGTGTTGATTCATTTTCCATCTCCCACTGGTTCACTCTTACACTCCTGGTCTGCACTCATGCAGTGCCGGACCACGACTGTCTTGTCTCTGGCATCAGAGAGGGTGTAGGGTAGGAAACTTTGGTGTGGTTGAAATAAAGCACCGTCAGATCACACCCACGCGCAAGGGGCGCTGTAGCTGTCTCTGCGGTGAGAGACGGATTTTAAAGGAGGATTGTGCGCAAGGGTGTCCAGTGAACCAAGAGGTCAAGTCAACAAGAGATTTGCCTGCTTATGCCTTATTATAAGGAATGAAATCCTTGATTTCTATGCAGGGATGTTTGGAGAGCTCCATCTATCATGGAACTAATTCGCAAACCTAATTGTTAGAAACTGTAGAACTAATCACAAAAATTAGTCTTGGAATTTTCCATCCTAATATTTTCTTCTTTTTTAAAGATTTTATTTATGTATTTTTAGAGAGAAAGTAAGGGAGGGAGAAGAAGAGGGAGAGAAACATTGAGCGGTTGCCTCCCACACACCCTCAGCTGGGACCTGACCCACAACCCAGGCATGAGCCATGACTGGGAATCAAACCGATGACCTTTCGGTTTGCAGGATGATGCCTAGCTCACTTACTGAGCCACACCAGTCAGGGCCTTGATGTTTTCTTCTTGAATAAGTTTCAGTGCTTTCTTTCTAGGAATTTATCCATTTCATCTAGGTTATATAATTTGCTGACATACCATTTTTCTTAGTGTTCCCTTATAAACCTTTTTATTCCTGTAAGATTAGTGTTGATGTCTCCTCTTTTATTCCTGAATTTAGTCATTTAAGTCATTCTTTTTTTTCTTGATCAGTCTAGGTACAGTTTGTCAATTTTGTTGATCTTTTCAAAGAACCAACTTTTGGCTTTGTGGAGTTTTCTCCATTTCACTTATATTTCAATCTAATGTACATTATTTCCTTCCTTCTGTTTGCTTTGGGTTGTTTGCTCTTCCTTTTCTAGTCTTTTTTTTTTTTTTTTTTTTTTTTAATCCTCACTTGAGGACATGTTTGTTAATTTGAGAGAGGGAGAAAAATACCTATGTGAGAGGGAAACATCAACTGGTTGCCTCCCGTATGTGTCCTGATGGTGCACTGAACCCACAACTCAGGTGTGTGCCCTGACCAGGGATCGAGCCCACAACCTCTTGGGTCACGGAACGATGCTTCAACCAACTAAGCCACCTGATCAGGGCCCTTTTCTAGCTTCTCAAGGTAGCAGGTTATTGATCTGTGATTTCCCCCCACTTTTGATGTAGATGTTTAAAGCTATAAATTTCCCTCTAAGCACTACATTAGCTGCATCTCATAAGTTTTGGTGTGTTGTATTTTCATTTTCATTCATCTCAAAGTATTTTCTAATTTTCTTTGTGATTTCTTAGCCCTATTGGTAGTTTTGGAATGTGTTGTTAGTTTCCACATTATTTATGAATTTTCAAACTATGTTGTCATTTTCTAATTTCATTACATTGTGGTTGGAGAACATATTTTGTATGATTTGAATTCTTTTAATATATTTAAGTTTGTTTTAGGGCCTAACATATAGTCTGTCCTAGAGAATGTTCCATGGGTACTTGCGAAAAATGTATATTCTGTGGTTGTTGGATAGAGTTTTCTTTAAAATGTCTGTTAGGTCTGTTTGGTTTATAGTATTATTTATGTCTTCTATTCCTTGGTGGTATTTATGTAGTTCTATTTATTGTTGAAAGTGGGGTATTGAAGTGTCCAAGAATCATTGTTGAATTATCTGTTTCTCAGTTTTATTATAATTAATTTTTGCTTCATATATTTTAAGGCTCTTATCCTCATGTTTTAAAGGAGAAATTTGAATAATATGATTTTACTGTTATATGCTTTATTTTTTAAAGATTTTATTTTACAGAGGGGAAGGTAGGGAGAGAGGGAGAGAAACATTAATGTGTGGTTGCCTTGTGAGCGCCCCCTACTAGGGACCTGGCCCACAACCCAGGCATGTGCTCTGACTGAGAATCAAACCAGCAGCCCTTTGGTTCAGCGGGCTGGCACTCAATCCACTGAGTCACACAAGCTAGAGCTATTATATGCTTTTTATATTGTTCAAGGATTAATTCCTTGTGAAAAATTCTGGGGTGTGGATTAGAGGATGTCTGCAAACAATTTCTACAACTTTGAACTTCCAGGAGCTTCCAAAACAGCAGTGGAATGTCAGTTGCTGGTAGGAAGATCTAAAGTGCTTTTTCAAAAGATGGTTTTCTTTTCCTCAAAATCCCAACCACCTTTTTTTTAGAAATAGAAAAATCTATCCTAAAAGTCATATGAAATCTCAGAGGACCCCAAGTAGCCAAACAGTCTTGAATAAAGTTTGAGGTATCACACTTCCTGACTTTGAAACTTACTACAGTGCTATAGTAATCAAACTGTGGTCCCAGCATAAGGACAGATACAGGGATCAAGGAACACAATAGAGAGCCCAGAAATAAACCCTTGCAGGTACAGTCAAATGATATTAGACAAGAACAACAAGACCATTTAATGAGGAAAAGATAGTCTTTCCAACAAATGGGGTTAGGGAAACTGGATGTCCAATTGCAGAAGAGTGAATTTGGCCCCTTCCTTTATACCTTATACAAGAATTATTTCAAAATGGATCAAAAACCAAAATGTAAGACCTAAAACTATGAAACTCTTAGAAGAAAACAGCACAAACTTCATGACATTGGATCTAGAAATTATTTCTTCTTTATGACACCAAAAGCACAGACAACAAAAGTAAAAACAACAAGTTGTACTACATGGAAATTAAAACTTGTGCGTCAGAGGACACAATCAATAGAGCAAAAAGGCAATTAATGGGATGGGAAAAAGTGTTTGCAAAACATATATCTGATAAGGGATTAATATCCAGAATATATAAAGCACTTATACAACTCAGTAACATCAAAACAAACAACCTGATTAAAAATGAGCAAGGGACTTACATAGACAATTCTCTAAGGAAGATATGCTAATAGACAATAAACACGTGAAAAGAAGCTTAACATCACTATTCATTTGGAAAGTGCAAATAAAAACCCAGTGAGCTACCCCTTCATACCCATTAGGATGGTGGTGGTGGTTAAAAAAATAAGTGTTGGTGAGAATGTGGAGAAATTGGACCCTTGTGCACTACCGAGATTGTCAAATGGTGTGGCCACTATGGGAAACAGTATGGCAGTTCCATACTGTTTAAAACAAGAATTAACTGTATGATCCAGGATTTTCTCCTTTGGGTATAGGCTTAACAGAATTGAAAGCAGGGATTTGAATATATTTGTCCACCCATGTCCATAGCAGCATTATTCACAATAGCCAAAAGGTGGAAGCAACCCATGTGCCCATCAGCGGATGTTTGGATAAACAAAATATGGCATATACACACCATGGAGTGCTTTTCAGCCTGGAAAAAGGAAGGAACTTCTAACACATGCTTCAACACAGATGAACCTGGAAGACATTATACTAAGTGAAATAAGCCAATACAAAAGGACAATACTGATTCCACTTACATGATTCCATTTATATGAGGTGCTGTGTGTTAGTAGTCAGGTTCATGGGGAGAGAAAGCAGAAGGGTGGTCGCCAGGAGTTGGGAGGAGGGAGGAAGGGGGATTTATTTTTTCAGTGGGCACAATGTTTCAGTTTTGCAAGAAGAAAATGTTCTGGAATGGATGGCAGTGATGTTTTTATAACAATGTGAATGTGCCTTAATGCCACTGAACTGTACACTTAAAAATGGTAGAAATAAATAACTCATTTTAAAAAGATGATTTTCAAATTAATCGTTGTATACACTACAGACCTCTTGAGAATTAAAGTAGTGCTTTGTATGTTAGCTGTGTTGTGATTTGTCCTAGTTTTTGTCCATTTGCAGAGAGAAATGCACAAATATGTAAACATTATGTAAATGCTAAACAGTTATAAGGAACATTTTGTAAAACCATGTAATATGGGTTGAATTCAATGATGAGGTTTGTTGAGAACTAAGGAAACTGGAAATTGCATTTGAGGTAGAGGTGACATCTCAGGTTTGAGGTGTCCTACACTGTCTCTCCGCTATATCTCCTGATCTCCCCCCCCCCCCCCCCCCCCCCCCGACCCCGACCAACCAAAAAAAAAAAACGCATTCTGTTTCTCCATCTAATTAGAATGTCCTTTTAGTTGCTCAGGCTAGTTCGGCTTTGCCCGTCCTCTCTCTCGCCTGCCATATTTAATTTCTCAGAAAAGTAGATCTGGCACCTGACCGCTTCTCACCATTCCCACCACTCTGTCCCTGATTGGAGCCACTGTCTCTTCGCGTGACCACTGTAATTATAATAACCTCCCAAATTTGCCTCCCTCCTTCCTCTCGTTGGCTCCTCCAGTATATTCCCAAGAGCACCCGGGGGTCCCGTATGGAGATCATAGTCTTTTGCTCAAAGCCCTATAGTGGTTTCCTGTCTCAAAGTGACGGCTGAAGTCCTTACAGTGGGCCTGCATGATAGCCCTCTCACCTCTCTGACCATGTCTTCTCCTAGTTCTTTGCTTGGCCGACTTTGCTTACTAACGTTCTTGCGGCTGGTCCTGAATGAGCCGGGGGGAGGAGGGTGGAGAGGCAGGCCGCTTGGGCCCTGAGCACTAGCTGTTTTCTCTGGAAAGCTCTTCCCTCAGATACACTCAAAGTTAACTCTCGACCTTCCCAGCGAGGCCTCTAGAGAGTCTGAAATTGTATACCTTCCATTTTACTCTCCTACTTCTTTGCTTTAATTTTCTCCATGGTACTTGCCACTTTATAATTCATACAGTTTAATTATTTATCTTGGTTTCTTGTCTGACTTTCCCCACCAGAAGATAAATGTTATGAGAGGGACAGGGTTTTTGTTTCGGTCACTGTGGTGGTGTAGCACCGCCAACAGTGTCAGGCATAAAGTAGGTGCTCAGTAGCTATTGAATGAATAATCTTGTTGAATGTGTAATTAAAAAAAAAAACAGAAACAGAAAACTCTGAGGGACAGAGATGTGGTCCCGAGTACGGAGCCTGTAGAGCCGGGGCCTGCCGGAGAAGCAGCACACTGCCCCGGCAGGGGAGGGGATTTCTGCTGCTGCATGTTTCTGCGGATTCTAAAGCTCATCAGACATGTCCCTGTAGACCCAGGGCTGCGTTTCTGTAGCACGTAGGAGATGTGGCTGCAGCCTCTCCTCTCTTCCGTGGCAGAGCCTGCGATGGGCCACTTCACCTATTTGCTCTCTCGTTACTTTGATTTCCCTGATGGCGTGAGCTTTACAATGATTTTTCAACTCCCCCTTTACCTGACACATTTTCATGGCTAAAGCTTTGTCGCTGAGGTTGAAAATACTGTTTTAAATAATCAAGCCTTGTGCTATGATCTTTCTATGCGGGTGGAAAATTTTTTATCTCTACCATTATGGCTGTTGTGTTTAATGTTGAAAAGAGCAACGGGCCTCCTTGCTGTTTTATATACAGGCAGAAAGATGCTCTGACCTAAATTTTTGTACATTGTGAAGTTGCATAAGTGGTTTGATTATGTTCCTTTCTGTTCTCTTCACCAGCATTTTCCTCTAAGTAGGTGGCTCTTTCTGTCAAAGGCTTCCCGTGGGGACAGAAAGTTAAGAGCAAGGCCAGATATAGTTGCAGTGATTTTTGCCAGGTACTGGCACATGTCTTTCTAGAAGTAAGTTCCCCTTAGTGATGTGTTTAAATTTGAGAAAGCTGTCTGAAGGCGCAGGCCTAGATCTAGCACCCATTAGCTTTGGCCTCTTAGGCAAGTTATTTGCCCTCTTTGATCTGAAGTTTCCTCCTCTGTACAACTAGTAACAAAAGGATTGTTTGGGGTAAGGGGCAGAAAATATGTTCAGTGCTTTGTAACCTGGTTGAAGGAGTTAGTGAATGTAAGATGATATTAGGATAATGATTAATGTTCACATAGAAAGTCTTTGCAGATTCAGCCCAGTAACTGCTTTTGTCGATAATAAATCATTCTCTTTTCGGCCATCAGCTGCTTTTCCCGTTTAAATGATTGCATAACAGTGTTTTCATTGGATGTAACTAGAGCACATCTGGTGTCTATTGTGTCTTTGGAGAGGCCCTATTTCTAGAGGACAGAATCGAAGGTGAAATTTTAAGAGAACTCCAGGTGAACTGAAGGAAGAGCTTTTGCTTTGTTAATTGTGAGGAAATTAAGTTAGGACTTTGTCAGCAAAACCCTGGCACGGCTGGTTCTGCAGTAGGTTTTCAGCAGTTGAAAATGAGATAAGAAGGTACAAAGCTATATAACTCTAAATATTGCTGTTAGACTCCTTAGAGGGCTTCACTGGAGAGTTCTGCTTTCTGGTTAATGAAAGCTAGTATTTCTGGTTTTCAGTTTCTCTGTAAATGAGGGATTCTGCTGTTGGAGCTTCTGCTGCTGTTACTGGTGCTGAATAGCAAAAATGTTTTCTCATACACATTGTAGCCTCTTAATTAGAGAGTAACACGTGTCTTCCTGTTTATTTTCTTTGGTTTAAACCTCTCTTGTTCATTTCCTATTTTTTAATGTGAATTTAAGCCATTGCAGTGGTTTTAATTCTCAGTATATGTATCAAAGTCTAGTCAGGAGACAGACACCACACAGTAATTTGAACAGGGAACACACTACCGAGGGGTAAAGAGAACTCTAAAATATATAGGAATGGAAGATATGGGGAGCAGTTAGTACCCCTAGGACTCAGGTAAACAGGGAAGAAAAATGTGGAGGAGTGCACTTTTCCCAAAGCTAGTTTCTTATTTTGAGTGTCTTCATTGGATGGTGAAGGTTTTTGTGGAGGGGCTGATGGAGGTTAAGGTGGGCAAACAGGAAGCTCTCTGTGGAATTGCTGTTGCGTCGCTGGGAAGCCAGCTTCGGACACTGGCGGAACTTCCCGGGCAAGGTGCTCATGGAAGTGCCCATGGAGCACGCTGGGGTGAGTATTCTTGTGTGTGCTCTGCAGCGGCAGAGCACCGTGGGAGCCGGGAGATGGCGAAGCGGACAGGGCGCAGGGAGGGAGCCCTTCCCTCGGCACCCTCCACTGAGCTTAGTGTCGTGCCAGCTGACCAAGCAGGGACGTTATAGGGCCCGGCTCCATTAGGGCCAGCAAGGCAACGAAGGGGAGTGGGAAGGGGAGACGCAATAACCCTCTGGCTACTGTTATCAAGAAACTGATTGTGAAGTTAATTTTTGACAATGTACAGTAATGGGGAGAAGAAAGAGAAGAAAATGGTTAGAATGTACAAGTAAACACAAAACATATATAAAGAGAAAACAGACAAAGCCATCACAGTTCTCATTTCTGTGATTCGTCACGAGCCATACTTGATACCTTTGATATCTTTCTTCTCTTACCTATTTGAGATTTCCCTTGCCCTCAGCTCACATTTAGGCATTGCCTCTACCAACGCCCAATAGCAAGTCTGAAGCTATTCCTCAAAAGGTGAATAGTTGCCTGCAGAAGAGAGTATAGATTTTCTCCAAAATTCCAGAAGTTTGGGCTGTGATTCTCTGAACAGGACATTCAGCATCCCTATTTGTCATGGATACTTCAAGCATGTGGGCTAAAGAAATTCACTTATATGTGAGATATGTTGCAGCCTTCTAAGCATTGGACCTCTTTTTACATTGTTGATGGTGTAACTTATCATTCCTTTTGGACGGGAAATGTTGACTTGCTTCAGGACATTTATTCTAAACGCTTAATTGATGAGAAGGGCCCTCAGATTCTTGTGGCTTATCTCCAGTCCTCTTCCTGAAGCATTATCTGTATTTGTTGCTTGGTACTCATCAGACCCAGTTAGCATAATGTCAGTGTAGTGGGCTAGTGTGACATTTTGGAATGTCATAATGTTCAAGGTCTCCGAGCTGTGCGATGGTAGAGTTGACGCAGCTCTGAGGCAAGGCTCGAGTCCAGGTAAGGGCGAAATGCTTCTGACGGCCGTTGCCTCTCGGCAGGGAGAACGTGCGCCAGGCCCGAGCTTGCTCCAGTGAGGGCTTCACACCTGGGGCCTCAGTTATGAGGTGGGATGTGTCCTAGGTAAGGTAGATGGCTCGCAGCCAGGCACCACATCCTTCTGACTCCTGCAGAGGCCAGACTAGTTAAATGGGGATGTGACGGATATAACCGTCTTTGTTTCTTTCAAGTCTTTGATAGTGGCATTAAACTCTTTAATTTCCTAGCGTTCTGGTTAAATATCTTGGTTTAGAAGGGAAGTTCTAGTGGGTTGCCATTTAGCCCCTTCCATAATGTCATTTGGGCCAGCTAGTTGGTAGTGGGGAGCCAGCATGGGAGTTGGCCTGCTGTCAAGTATGTCTGTTTCCAGGTCATGCGGGAACTGAGGAAATAGCCACAAAGTAGTGTGTCCACTGTGAGTTGGACTTGAGCTCAGCGCTCTGTTAGCCCTCCCTTTGGTAAACCGCAGTGGCATTTTGGGTCCCCGGGAATTAGTCATCCCCAAAAGGTCTGGGTATTTCCTTTTTTCCAATCCACAGTCACTCTAGTAAATGGCCTTTTGGGAAGCTCGGGGGAGGATCCGCAGTCTGTACTTGTGGGAACAATGCAGGGTCCTTCCTGAACAGGCTCTGGGTTTGTGAACTGACTTGGGTCTGGAGACTGGATGATAGACTAACTTTACAAGAGTGGTGGTTAGTATCAGAAGTGGAGATTTTGCCTGTGGCGTAGGTCGATCCGTGTGTGGGTCCGCTGCCTGTGGAACACTGTGGCCAAGTAACTGCCGTAGGAAAGACCCTGGTGATCCGGGGCATTCTGGGTATGACGCAGCCCTGCTGCCTGTGAGGGTAGGGCCGCCACCTTGCCTTGGCAGTAAGTGCTATCACTTGGCTTCTACTTTTCTAGGATCCCATAATCCCTGTTGAAATCAGGGAACTCACTTGGGGCTGTGACAAAGACTATATGGCTGTAACATTTGAAAATTATGTGCAATTCACATTTCATTGTCTATACAGTTTTATTGGACATAGACGTGCTTTATTTGTTTATGTATCATCTGTGGCTGCTTTGCTGCTGCAGCGGCATTAGTTGAGTACAGTCGAACCTTGAACAACATGGGAGGTAGGGGCTGACCCCTCCCCCCGACTCAGTCCAATTTCTATGTATAACTTTGGATTCCCCCCAATTTAACTACTAACATTTTACTGTTAACTGGAAGCCCTACTGATAACATAAACAGTCTATGAACACATATTTTATATGTAATACATATTATATACTGTATTCTTACAAAAAAAGTAAGATAGAAAAGAGAAGAGGTTAAGGCAAGCATGAGGAAGAGAAAATACTTTACAGTATTTATTGAAAAAAAAACCCTGCATCGAAGTGGAACCATGCAATTCAAACTCATGTTGCTCACCGGTATTGGGACAGAGACTATATGGCCTTCAAAGCCTAAAATATTTACAATATTCGCAGTACTCCAGTAATAATATGATATATTGGCAGAAACCTGGGTGAATGTGTGTAGTAGTATGTTCTAAGGATCTTCGACCGGGGAGGGTAGAATGTAATTCTGTATTGGGCTGGAAGTGGCTCTGGCAGATTGCTCAGTTGGTATACTGGAATTTGGACTCAACAAGGGACCTATGTTTAATGAGGTAAAGATGCCAAAGCTTCCCTGGCAAGACATAAAGGGAGGGACTCAAAGGCTTAGGGAGACAGAAACCACGGAATAGATGGTTTACACGTGACCTAAGTTGCACGTGAAGGCCCAGAAGACGCTCCTTCAACCAAGGCACTGAGGAACACATTAGCGAGGGGAGCCTCCGCCTGCGCCTTAGAAAACCTCTGTGGCTGCCTGCCTTTGTCGTGGACGCCTGTCCCCCAGGCCTGGGTTGGAGAATACGTGTCTGTAAAGGTCCAACACTTCTCCCAGTTATTTCTTTTGTCTTCAAATAGCTGGTTTTTAAAAGTTGGAATCTAATTCATAGATTCTTTCATAGGGGAATTTTTTCTTTAACGCAGTTTGGATTTTGTTTGTATTTTAAAGATGCTAGAGATTTAGTTTTACTTATAGCCAAAGGAGGAGAAGGGAGCAAAGAAGGGGTGAAAAAGCAAGCCTAGGAGGTTGGAGGGCTGGATCGCAAGGGAGGTAATAAAGGGCAGACTTGCATAAGGGCTGCCCTTAGAAAGGAGAGTGATACAGAGTTCTCATACTCTCGGGTTTAGCTTTTTTCCCCCAAATTAAAAAAAATGAAGGCGGAGGATTACACTTCCCTCATAAGTAGGAAGGAAAGAAGTAATGACGAACTCATATAATTAAGTTTGCAGTAGAGGAAAGGGGCAGTCGAAAAATTTCATTGTCTCAAGTAAGAACTTAAGTGTTGATGGAGGATGCTGGAGAGTTTATCTGAGAACCTCTTTGGCGAATGAGAAAGGAAGCTGTGTAGAAACACAGTTTTATCGTGTACATTCAGTATGATAGTAAATCCAGTGTCTGGGAGGTAGAAGGAACCACTGAAAACAGTGTGGCACAGCTAACTTCTGCCGGCCCAGGCTGTATTCCGGTCTCACGGTGGCATCTCATTCCTGTGCCCGCTCTGGAAAGCAGCCTGCAGGATCCCTGGTTGAAGCTAAACAAGCATACTGTGTAGTCTCTCCGGACATTTGCAAGACAAGTGTGCTTGTTTGTTTTATTGTGAACCAAAATGAAACTGTTAGCCCAAAGGTCACATCTCGGTCCTGCTAGAGATTGTCAGTGAATGTGTCAGTGTTTTCAGATGTTGTTAGAATTCTGAACTCGGGGCGGGAGTGGGGGGGGTGACAGTCCCCCAGCTACTGTAGGGATGTGAGGAGGTACCCTTAATTTAAAATCAGGAAAGTTGGTGGGCTGTTTTTGCCTGTTTAGGGAAGAAAGACATCCTAATATAGTTAAATCAGAACTTCTATTGTAAAAAGTAGAGTTGGCTGAAAATCTGAGGGGGTTAGCTTTCTTCTGTCACTTGGCAATTTTTTAAATAATTTCAAATTTACAAAAAAAAAAAAAAATGGGAAGAATAGACTAAACCAGAGAGTTTTTGTATTTTTTTTTTAGATTTACCAATAACTTTTTACCAGAGTTGCTTTATCATCCTATAATATATGTAAGAATGTACATATATTATTTCCCTGGTCAATTTTGTTTTATCTTTGTAATAATAATTAAGAGATTCTCACATATGTTTCTTACAGTGTCAACAGTAATTGAAAATATATTCTGAAATTGCTCCGTCTTTTCAGTGAATGTTGCTTGCCAACATTAATTTTCTTCTCTTTCCATGTAATTTAAACATCATCATATAGTTTAGCCCTTAATGAAATATTGTATTACGTACTTTCTCAGATGGCTCAGCTGCTGTCACAAAACCATTGTGAAGCCCGAACTTTGACTCTAGCGAGTGGGGGAGGCAGATATTGGTGGAAGTTGCCGGAAGGGTGATACAGGGGTCTGTGATGCAGCAGGTAGGGATGTGGACTGAGAGACTTTCAGAACTGGTGGGCAGCTTGGAGACCAGATACTAGTACAATCCTTTCATGATATAGTTGAGACTGTTGAGGTTCATAGTCATTAAATCAGTTAACTAAGGTATCTCCAAAGATCTGGAACCTAGTATACCTGAGTCTTCTGCTCCAATCTATAGTGTTTTGTTTTCCCCCTGCTTCTTTATCTTTTTATTTGTCTCTCTAGATAAATAGCAGTGTTCTCTATGGATAATGTCTCTAAATACTCCTAAGTCATCAGTTCCAAACTTTTTACTATCAAGACAGTTTTCATGCTTAAAAATTAGGAAACTTTTGAGGGGGATGAATATGTTCACCTTTGAGGTGATAGCATATGTATGTTGAAATTTATCAAACTCTGCACTTGAAATATGTGCAGCTTATTTTCTATCAATTGTACCTCAATAAAACTGTAAAATTATGAATGACCTCAAAGAACTTTTGTTTATATGGGTCATATCTGTCGGTATTTCCCAAACTAGATACTAAAATAGAGAGACTTTTGAGCTGTTGTTTTAAAATAACGACAGTAAACTCAATAAACAACAATAATTGAAAATATATTCTGAAATTGCTCTGTCTTTTCAGTGAAGCTCACTTGCCATCATTAATTTTCTTTCCATGTAATTTAAACATCGCCATACAGTTTAATCCTTAATGAAATACTGTATTATGTACTTTTGCTTTCTCAGATGGCTCAGTTGCTGTCACAAAAACATGGTGAGGCCCAAACTTTGACCCTGGCGAGTGGGGGAGGCAGCTGTTGGTGGAAGTTGCTAGAAGAGTGATACATGCTTCCCCCAAAAAAGAGTTTAGTAGCGAAGCCTGTGTTTTACATTTCTCTACATCTCTTTAATGTCTGCTGCAATAGCAGACGTTACCTGTGCGTTCAGGCCGTCACAGCTTGCTGTTTGAGTTGCAGTGGGTGAAGAAGCTTCGCTTCGCATGTGTATGTCCTTAAGGGGAGTATTTTGATAGTTTTTTCTCCCCAGGTAACTGGATATTCTTTTGATTTGATATCAAATCTTGACAGATGGTGGTTTCTTAAAGGTTGTTGCAATGTAGACTCTGAAACAATGAATTTTTGTATTCTGTTTTATTAAAAGCCCTTGTTTTATTTGCACTTGCAGTAGATCTAACCTGATAGAATTATTCTGGCTTTGACATATAGATATTACTACTTAATCTGTTGGTACTTTTAATATTTTAGTCACTTGCCTTTTCTGTTAAATGCCCCAATTTCCCAAAAATAGAAACTGGCCCCTATCTTTTCCCATTTTACTTTTATAGGAAAGCTCGGATATGTGGGGTTGTTTCCATTGCATTGTGTAAGCTGCTTTTTGTTTTGAACTTCATTTTTCATTCTTTTACTGAAATAAACGCTGGATTACAGTTATGCTAAACACATGCGCACATGCACGCGCACACACACATTTATTCTGAAGGTTGTTGCTGCTGCAAGGGAGCTTGCCTGCTCCTGCTGTGGATTTTTGAGGAGGGAATCTAGGTCAGTAGCAGTGAATGAAGATGCAGGGGCGAGCCTCTGTCAGACACACTCATTAGTGATCCCGTCAGCGGAGGCTGGCTGTTCTCAGCTCTGTTCCTGAGAGCCGCTCTGGGCTGTGCTGCAGCATCTCTGTGTGGGGTGACCAGTACCATCTGCACCTTAAAGCCAGGGGTGTGCCCCTTCCTTCTCCAGGACATGAGAGAAAAATGTACCCACTTCTCTGATGCAGAGTTGTGGGCTTTTACTGAAGAGTAAGAAATAGAAACAAAATCATTAGCCTTTTAAAGTTTATTTTAGGAATGCTAGGCTGCCCTGACCAGTGTGGCTCAGTGGGTTGGGTGACGTCCCGCAAGGTGAAAGGTCACTGGTTCGATTCCCTGCCAGGGCACATGCCTGGGTTGTGGGGTTGGTCCCCAGGCAGAGTGCGTGGAAGCAACTGATCAGTGTTTCTCTCCCTATCTTTTCTGCCTCCCTTCTCCTTGTTCAGTCAATCAATCAATCTTTTAAAAAGATGAAATGATAGGCTATTGTTTGAATTCTTTTGGGGCTCCCAATCCTTTTTATACTAAATGTAAACCCCTTACCAAGAAGTTTGGTATATTGTGTGAATTTATTAACTTAAATCATTCAGTCCAGAATAATGAAAATAAAATAATCCTCAGCTATCTAAGGTCCTCTCAGAAGATATTCCTGAAGGAGAGCACATCTAGGATAAATTATTAGGTTTCATTCATCTTCTCTTCTCTTTCCCTAAACCATTGCAAGGCAGTGAAATCAGGTTTAAATGATGCCATGAAAATGAAGGGCACCCTCGAAGGGGACAGTGTGCTCCTGTAGGCGGCCTGAGAGGGGGCCATCCTGAAGGAGGGGCAGTCCTGCCGCTCCCCATCCCGGTTTGCCTTGAGGTTAGCAGTAGTGGTATCTCATAGGGATTTTAAAAAATTGATTTGAAAGGGAGAAAAGAGGGGGAATGAATGGGAGAGAGGGAGAGAAAGAGAGAGAAACCATGATTTTGTTGCTCTTCTCATTGATGCACTCACTGGTTGCTGCCTGTACATGGCCCGGCCAGAGGCTGAACCCACAACCTTGGCGCATCAGGACAGCGCTCTAACCCACTGGGCTCCCCGGCCGTGGCCTCTCCTAGAGATTTTAACTTGCATTTCTCTGGGGACTCAGGACGATGAGCTTCTTTTCATGTGCGTATTATCCATCTATATGGTTTCTTTGGTGAAAACATCCATTGGGACACTTTGTTCATTTTAAAATTAAGTTGACTTATAATTGTGTAAGAGATTCTTTTTCAAGTCTCAGTTTTTTATTATTAGATTCAACAAAGAAGATTTTAATAAACATATAATTAGACCAAACAAAATATAGGGAAACAGAAAATAAAAACTGTACACACAGTTCATTGCAAGTAACAAAAAAGTTAAATAGCTATTTCTTCCATATTAAATGCCTAAACAGTTTTGATTAAACACTATATGTACGAATATTTAAGTTATGTTTAAATATTATGTTTTTAGTGTGGTAAGTGAACTTGTTAAAACGTATCTAATGTAGATTGTAATTATAATTGTGTTATGAGAGATTTTAATCTCTTCTGCATTCAAGTCCTTTATTAGATACATGATTTGCAAATATTTTCTCCCAGTTTTTGGCTTCTCTTTTCATTTTCTTAATGGTATCATTGAAAAGCAAAAGATTTAAATTTTTTAAATCTTATGAATTGTGAGTCGTGTTTTTGGTGACATGTCTAAGAAATCTTTGCTTAATCCAGAGTCACAGAAATTTTTCTCCTATGTTTTCTTCTGTTAAGTTTTTTTAGTTTAGTTCTTTACATTTAGGTCTTTAATCAATTGGAGTTAGTTTTTGTTTATGGTGTGAGGTAAGTATTCAGCTATTTCTGCACCATTTGTTGAAACAAATGTATTCTTTCCCCCACTGAATTATATTGTCATCTTTGTTAAAAACCAGTTGACCACCACTGTGTAGGTTTTGTTTCTGACCTTTGTTCTGTTCCATTTTATCTATTGTGTGGTCTCTACCACACAGGCTTGGTTATTGTACATTTATAGTAGCCTTTGAAATCAGAAAAACTTGCTTTTCTTTCAAATTTGTTTTGGCTTTTCTGTGTTTTTTGCATTTCCATATAAAATATGGAATGATGTTGTTGGTACCTTAAAAAAACTCTGCTGGGATTTTTAATGTAACTGCCTTTACTCTATTGGCCAGTTTGAGAATTGCCATCTGAAGAGCATGGAGCCTGCCATTCGTACACGTGGTATAGCTCCCTGTTTCTTTAGATATGGCCTTTTTTTTTTTTTTTTTTTTAATTCCAGTGACTTGAAATGATGCTTTCGACAATTTTGTCCAATTTAAAGTTTTTGTCAAAGGCACTAGCAGGTATGATTGTGTTATATTGTACTAGCTGTAATGCTTAACAGAAAAAAACTCTAGTGGAAGGAGAAACAGTGGTACTTTGTAACTTTTGTATCATGTTTCTCTTTGCAGGGTCTCCAACTGAATTCCTTGAAGAGAAAATGGCCTACCAGGGGTATCAGAACAACCAGAGCTGGCCAGAAAATACAAACTTTTGCTTTGAACCCGAGCAAGTGATGAATCCTCTCCAGGCTGGTAAGTGCAGGCTTGTCTGTGACTGCCGAATGCGAGCTATGACATAAGCGTGAGAAAGCCACAGCCACTACTCAGATAAAGCATTTTAGCCTAAATATCGCTTGTAAAGCACAGTCAAGGTGCGATTGTTAACCTCTGGACATTTAGGTGACCCTCATTCCTCTCCGTTTATCTCGTCCTCTTAGGCACATGTGTCTCTGGTTCTCACCCTTTCAAAACCTGTTTTGAGTAAATTAACGGAAATTCATATTCACCGAAACTTAATTCTTCCAAAAGAAATTATTATAATAATAGCACTATTTGTTTTTCCTTTTTGTTGAATGTTTTGGGGTGATGCTGGTTAACAAAATTGTACAGGTTTCAGGCGCACAGCCCCGCGGCACACGGTCTGTGCGCTGCGTCGTGCATTCGCCGCCCCATGGGGAGTCTGCGTGCGACAGCACCACTGGTTGAAGGCCGATCGGCGCCAGGCACAGTGCTGCAGGCTTTATAGACATATTGTATGTGTTTTACCTAACTCTGCCAGCTATATATTGTCCTTATTTGACAGACTAGAAAACCAGGACTCACACTGAGTTTTTTATAAATTCAGATTGATCTATGGAGACAAAAAGGCTCCTGGGGTTGTCGAGACCTGGAAGTGGCGGAAGGTGGGGCTTGCAGAAGGGCCTCCAAGCAGCAGCTGCAGGGCCTCCATGTCAGAGTTAACCAGCTTGAGAGCTCAAGTTATTGTTTGCACTCATGTATGTTTGTTTGTTTTTTTGACCATCAAACTTATAACATACTCAAAGCTAGTTTCGAATTAGTGAATATTTATTGATTTCTTACCAGGTACGGTGACATCATCTCAATTTAACGTACTATTGACAACGCACGTGTAACTAATCAGTATTCATTGGGTAATAAGGAATGCTTTCTTTGGAGTTGTATTCAGTGGGATTGAGTTTTGACCCCTTCTTTATTCCAGATCCCTTTAAGATGCACCATGATGACCACCTGGAAGATTTGCTCTCTTTCCCCGGTGCACCAACCAGTGCTCCAGCCTTTACACAACAGAACGATCCCCTGAAAGACAGTTATGGTAGGACTTCTCCAGCTGGGTTTACTCCTTAACTTGAGACAATGTGGCCTTTACCCCATCACCTTTGAAGTAAACCACTAAACAAGCTCATGCTTCGGGATTCTGGCTGGGACAGCGCGCTTTCCAGATCAGTCATAGGAGAGACCTCATTTGGGCTCTCCGGGCTGCTCACAGGCTGTCCTAGGGTCTTGAGTCCTATATCTGATGGCCAGATTCTGTCTCCACGTGTATACTACCTCATGGCCCGGGGCAAGTTTCGTCCTCCCTGCCTTTGGTTTCTTTATCTATAAAATGGGGCCAACAGCAGTTCCTACCTGAAAGGTGCAGTGATGGTTAAATTACACAGAAGCACTTCACACAGCATACATTACATAGTGAGCATTAACAGATCTAGTTAGAAATTAGTAGTATCCTCATTTCTACTTTTGTATAACTTTTAACATGAGTGCGGCCAGGATATTGTAGGTGAAACAAAACTTGACTTCTACTCATCTTAGGTTTTTAGCTGGACTCTAACAAAAAGATTAGCAAGAGAACAGTCTATTAACACATGTAGCATACATCACACAAAAGGAAAGGAACTCAAGGTGGCTGCTTAGACTTTCTGTTTCTGTAGCATCTTCAACAACAACAAAAAACCCCCAATAAATGTGTAGAGGAATGACAGGACAAAGAAAAGCAGTTTTAGGCTTCCAAGAGCGGAAGCCTGGGAAGGGACGTGCACAGGAGGGAACTAGTAGATTTGTGTGCAGGTTGCTCTCGTGCACTGACTGGGCTGGTAAGAATTTCATCTCCAGTAAAAGGAGAATTTATATCCTGCCTCCAGGCAAAGAGAGGGGAGCTTTTTTGGGGGTTTGCTTCTACTTAATTGCCTTCAGCTCAAAATAATTTTTCAGTCGAAGAGGCATATTTTGGGGTGACATATTCTGGTACCTCTCGGTACCCAGCATCAGTAAGTTCCACTTCAAACAATGTGCATAATTCTGTATTTGTAAATACCTGGCTAATAATGTTTCACGTAGGCTTTCTTTGGACTCTCGGGAGAAGGATATCAAATGAATTGACTTTGATGCTATCCATCTAGTCTCCTGATACTTTGATTTTGGCTTTGACTCCTGTTTTTTTCCAGCTCACTAGCTAATGAGTCATTTAGTTGCATTGACTTCTTTCTTTACAGCACCTTTCTTCTCTCACTTGATGCTCCCTCTGCTTTTCCCCAGTGAAAAACCCTGACTTTTCATATCTAGACCACCTGAGTAATTTTCTAACAGAATTCCTGCTCCCGTCTGTAAAACTTATTCTGAGTAGACCGGCGATATTGATCACCCTCAGTCCCTGTTCTGAATTTGTCATCTCATTCTTCTGATGAAGACCTTCAGGCACCTTTTCCTTCCTTTCTTTCTTTCTTTCTTTCTTTCTTTCTTTCTTTCTTTCTTTCTTTCTTTCTTTTTTGGTCTCTTGAAGTCTAAACTTCTCTCACTTTCCAGAATTTTCCCCCTTTGTTTGTTTGTTGTAATTTTATTTTCCCCTGCTGGTATGCAAGCTCTGTTTGAATCAGACAATCTCAGTCTAAGAAACATTCTTGTCCTGTTGGCATCTTCATACCTTTTTTTCTTTTTTTGGCTCAATGTTCTCCATCCTTGAAATGGACTATTCTCCTCTCTTTTCCTGCTCTTGTTTCTCCTCTGAAGCCTTTTGTGACTATTCTGGGTCTTGTGGTTGTTTTTAAACTCTTATGTCACCTAGTTCATAATACATGTTTTGTATCTTATTTATGTGAAAGATCTTGCCTTTCTAGCTAAATTGTAATAATCTTAATGGCAAGGGGTTATTAAATCCTCTATTAAGTCTAGCAGTGAACAGCATAATAATCCTTTGACATTGTTTAGTTCTTATAATTTACAAAGCATTACCACAAAATTGTCTTCTAATGTTGGAAAGGTAGATATTAATCTCTTTTCATGGGTGAGAAAATTAAAATCCACAATTCCTTACTATACATTTTGATGTATTTGTGATGTTGGAGCTAGAGTTCAATCTTGGGTTTTCGAATCTTTGTAATAAACTCTAGAAGGTTGGTATATGCACTACAGGGATATGGTGATACAACACAGACTGTTCATTAGCCATAAACTGGAGAATGTCAGCAGTATTTAATTTAAAACTTTCTTGCTTTGTTTTTCATCGGTCCTTAGGTCTGCATCTTTATGGAAATACATAAAGCTTATTTTAAATATCAGATGCCTTTCCCCCCAATGTTGACTGAGTTTTAAACATATGTTTGTTTGTTTCAAATTAGATTTGTTTCCCTGCGACACATTTGCTCCTGCAGTGGTTGTACCTCAGATCTGTCCTGTGGGACCCCCAAACTTTCCCCATGCGGGGGCCTTCATTTCCCCGGAGGCCACACAATCTCTGCAGTTCATAACAGGTAAGTCATTAGAACCTCTCTTTATCAGTTTGTGCTTACAGTATCAATAATCAGTAGAAGTCGTCAGATGTATTTTTTAGCAGCGTACAGCACTATAGATAAAAATGTTAGAATGATCACCAATGTTCTTAAACTTTTTTACTGATTTTACAGCTAGAGGAATGAAGTTGTAGTTGAGATATAAGACTTGGGATTAATGGGCAGAGCAAATCCCTTTTTAATTCAGTGCAGATTTAAACTTCTGGGGCTCCACAGGTCCCCTTTCTGACACTAACTGCGTTGTGTGTTGTTGTTTGTTTTTTTTAATCTTGGTTTTTTCCTCTCTCCTTTGCCTTTTCTCCTCCACTACTTGTTCTCCTAGTAGCCTATCTTTCTAAGTATTGGGACTGTCAGAGTAGGTACAGATGCATTAATTGGATGACTTCTTTGTTATGTCTAGGGTGTTAGAGTCACAAAAAATCAGGTATTTCTGTGCTTTCAGAAAGTGTGTTTTGAATGCAGAGCTACGAGCAGACAGTGATGGGTCCTAAATTTCCAACATACTTCCCTTAGGGCCAACCGAGGGGGTAGAAATGGCATCAGAAGAGAGGGCACCAACAGAAGCATTGGAGATAATGACGGGACTGAAGGCTGCTGACATGGCACCATCTAGAGAAACAGAGGTGACCCTGGCTAAAGACATGACACCGATCACAGAAACAGAGGTGGCGTTGGCCAAAGACATGGAACCACTTACCAAAGAAGATGTGGCATTTACCAAGGGCATGGAATCATCCATCGAATCAGATATGTCCATAGTTAAGGATGTGGTACTACCTATGGAAACAGAGGAAACCCCAGCCAACGACAGAACACTATTCAAAGAAACAGAGAGGGCACCGCTTAGAAAAATGGATTTCGCCCCAGCTGAGGGCATGGGATCACTCTCAGAAATGGGGGTGGCACTGGCTAAGGACGTTGTATCGCCCTCAGAGATATCCTCAGCCAAGGAGCTGGCCTTGTCCTCAGAAACAGAAGTGGCCCCAGTCAAGGACATGGCTGCATTCCCAGAAACAGAGGTGGCCCCGGTCAAGGACATGGCTCCATCCCCAGGAACAGAGGTGGCCCCGGTCAAGGACATGGCTCTATCCCCAGGAACAGAGGTGGCCCCGGTCAAGGACATGGCTCCATCCCCAGGAACAGAGGTGGCCCCGGTCAAGGACATGGCTCCATCTCCAGGAACAGAGGTGGCCCCGGTCAAGGACATGGCTCCATCCCCAGCAACAGAGGTGGCCCCGGTCAAGGACATGGCTCCATCCCCAGCAACAGAGGTGGCCCCGGTCAAGGACATGGTTCCATTCCCAGAAACACAGGTGGCCCCGGTCAAGGACGTAGCTCCATCCCCAGAAACAGAGGTGGCCCTGGTCAAGGAAATGGCTTCACCACCCAAAACAGAGATGACCCTGGCTAAGGATGTTGTACCACCCTCAGAAACAGAGGGGTCACCAGTTCCAGTTAAGGACATGGAAGCTGTACGATCACAGGGAGAAGTACGTGAGGATTCCCGGTTAGAATCCCTCCAGAATGAGGGGCATTTGGCTGCACCTACTTCCACGGCTGCACCTACTTCCACCACTTCACCAGGTACGGACTTACATTTACTGTCAGTATTTCTCTCTGCCAGGGTGTAGTCTCCAGAAGGGCAAGGGATAAGCCTCATGCCAGGCAAAGACAAGACAATACTTTGCAAATCTATACACGTTCTACTGCCCCAAACAACCGTTTCTCACCTTCACCCTCCCCCAACGCCTTCTTCATCCTTATCTTTGCTGATCTTATTTTTATTTTAGGTCAATAAGCAGTAAGAGGGGACATTTACAACCTCTCCTACCTTATCTGCCTAACTACTGAGTCTGTATCCAGACTCTGTCTCTTCTGTTACTGGAAGTAAATGTCCCAGTTTCTGATTAAGGCTAGCGCTCTGTGTTATGCTAGGCCTCATCTCTTCTTGCCTACTTAGGCATATTGCCCTCGTTGTTCTCTCCTTTCCTGCTTCTCACCAGTTTTTGCCCCATTACATTGAGTCATTCCCACTAACATACATACATTTCTTTTTTTGTATGTATGTTACAAAAAAGAACAATGTCTTGTTCTTGTTCCCCACCTTAAAAACAAAAGCCCTTCCAACTCCCCCTTCCTACTACCACTGCACGTTTCAGCTGCCCTAAGAGGAGCATCCTTTATTCCTCAACCACTATCCCTGTTTGCAGTTTCTGGAAGGTAGAGAAATAGCTGGATTGTGCTTCTCTGAAACCTGTGTGGTTTTTACTGTTACCTTTAGAACCAGTCACAGCCACGGGCCAAAAGTTCAACTTGCCAACAGATGGGGCATCTGTGTTAGAGAAACTAGAGCAAAAGAAACCATTCAGTAGCCAACCTTCTGAGCTTCCTTCAGAGACCTCAGGTAAGTTAGGAAAATGAAGTGGACTCTCTGGAACCACTGAAACTGGGAGTAATGGGGTTGTGGTGGTAGCCCTAGGTAGCCTATGATTGTCCCTAGTCGTGTGATGGTGATCAGCAGGACCATTTCTGAGGCTAGGTCACTTTTTCAGACAGGTTTTGTCTTGTTTAGACAGAAAGTCAGCCTGATACATACTTTTAAGTGGTCACTATGTCAGCACAGGACCCCTACGTTTTAATACAGGTCAGCTGTTCACTGTTCTGTCCCTTGTCGTCATAAGCAGGTTATTTCACCTTGCTCAGTTTGCTCAGAGGCGTACTGCAGTGTTCTGTAAACCTTGCTCGTGTCAGTGCGTGTCACAGCCCAGCAGCGTCAGCACTGTCTGGGAGCGTGAGAAATACGTGATCTCGGGCTCCACCTCAGACCTTCAGAACCATAATATGCATTTTGACAAGTTTTCCAGATGATTCTTATGTATCATTAAACTTTGAGAGGCACTGCCGTCAGATACTTTCTAATTTAAAGCTCGATTGTTCAATGAACTTAAAAATTACATGTTTTTTATTGTAAGCCAGAACCGTGTGCAGCTTGACCCTATCAGCTTGATTCTCTGCTTCCTGTTCCGTGCCCGATGAGAATGCAAACTAGAGGGCAGGGCCTTGGCTTATTTTACGTACAGTCTCTAGTGCTTCGCATACTGTAGCACTGAGAAGGAGCAGAATAAACGTTTGGATTTTTAAAAAACGTTATTCTAGTGACTCAGCATATCGATAAAGATTTATCTAGTTCTTATTGTGTATGAAATGCACCATGCATAGGTATTTAAGTCCGTGTTCTTGCCCTTGTGTTATTATGTGATAGCCTGGATGGACCTTCTTCAGGAAGTTCCTGGCGTGAACTCTGAAACTAAAGATTTATATAATTGAATTAAATAGTATAACAGATGGCACCAAATAGCTGCTGATTAATTGCTGGATTAAATGTCATGAATGCTATGGGATGGAAAAACCTAGCAATTTTTTTGAGAGAAGCAGTAATAGACCTGAAGTATTAAATGAAGGGTAGGATTTGGAGGACTTTGGAGGGGTAAAGACAAAAACAAAAGGTACTGTTTAAGTATTTTAATATTCCCTGAAGTCATTGCATTGGGTCAGGCTTGATAAGAGCTGTCCTAGACCTGCTCTCAGTGTGCTCTTTCTAGGATCTCAGACCCATGCAGCATTGACTTGGAGACAGGAGGTTGGACCAGTTGACTTCCTGAAGCTTTTCCAAGAGTGTTTATCCCAAGTGTTTTAATTCATTATCCTACTTGGCATCGTATATATTTCTCTGTCTTTGGGAAGTACATTTAGGACCAGAACATTGAAATCTAACACATTTGTCTTTTAAAGTAGGAAGCTCTGGTTCTGGAATGATGAGAATTTTTCTCTGGCCAAAAGATTAATTCAGTATCTTTTTTTCTTTTCCTTTTCTTCTTCTTCTTCTTATTTTTTTAAAGTAGCATAAGTCTGGCCTTTCCCAGAATTGATCTGGTTAGTTTGATAATTAAGTAGTATAATATTGGTGACAGACTCTTAGAATTATAAATTCTGTCCAAGGTCATATCTATTTTATTCAATTAATAAATAAATGTCACAAAAAACAGACAGGAGCTTACCATTTTATTGCAGAATTGAGAATTGTGTAGCTAGTAAAAATAATGACATATAAATAAGTATCAGATGAGCTTTATAGGCAGTAAGTGCTTAACATAGGGATTAGAAAGTCTCTGAATTTTTCTTCAGTTTTAAATATTTTGTAAATATGTTTGAAAAAAGTCTTTACTTGAGGTGGTCATCTTTGTTAAATATTTGCTAGTCCCAGTTAAGGGTGAAGAATGTTTCAGGGGAAAAAACCTTTTTCTAAATGAATTAGTATGTTGAATTGGTGAAAACAGACTACTTAAATGAGTCACTAAATGGACTTTTTTAAAAGAAACAATAACAAGGAGTTTTCTTTTTGGAACCTTGGCCACCCTCATATATTGCAGGTACCCTTCCCACACAAGGCAAACACGTGTGCAGACCCGGTGACCGCAGGGCCACCCGGCCCAGGCCCGCCAGGGTCCCTCCTGAGCTGCTGGGAGGCTCTTCACGGAAGACTCTCGATCCTGGGCTGGGCCCCTGCTCTTTGTCTGAGGCGGGTTGGGTCTCTGGTTCCACTTCCTGTGGTGAGCCTGGGAACCCAAGGAAACCTTTTCATGTTGACTTCCTTGAACCCCAGAGGGATCTTGGCAGGGAGGCCTGGGATGTAGAAAGCACAGCCATGTTGATGAAGAAAAAAAAGAAGAAACCAAAGCAAAAGAGATATTCTCAACCCCGGGCTGGGGAACCTTGGGATGATGATAACTATGCAAAAGAGCCCAGAGGTCATCCCTTTGCAGCCGACCCACAGAAGCCGGGTGTTCTCCCCGGCCTGTCTGCCACTGTGGGCACAGAACATGGACCGGCATCCAGAGAAAGCCTGAAAAAGGGGTGTGAAATTGACTCCAGAACAGCCAGACTGGCAGCGGAGAACTTTGCCTCAGAAAGCCTCAGTGTTGCTTTGTGTCCTTTGGAAGAACCCCCGAAAGCTGCAGTAAGTTCTCAGCTGAGTGGAGAGGCAGAGGTCAAGGGTCACAAGTCAGGCCCACAGAGCCAAGACAGGAAATCTCTGCAGCGAGATGAATGCAAACCACAGACGGCTCCCCAAGCGGAGACCCCTGGGGATAAAGGCCAGACAGTGGGCTCGATGAAACTGAAAGGGCCTCTGGGGCCTCAGACAGTTTCTGCACACAAAGTAGAAATTCCTTCCAACGTCAGACCCCAAGAGGGCTGCTTTCCTGTCTTGGACCAAGAGGTTGTGGGGGAAGTTTTAAAACCTATGGCAGCAAAAGAACTGCCTAATTTGATACCCACTTTGACAACAAGTAACACATTAGAAAGTAGTCTGAAAGAAGGAAATGATGAAAGGAAAATGGCTAAGCTGCAGACTGACAAACAGCAAGAGTTCTCTGCAGGAGCTACAGACGTAAAAGAACTTAACAAGGAAGATTTTCCCAAGCAAAGACAAGAGATGGGCATCTTGGCTTCTGTGCAGCCACAGGACAAGGTGCAGGTTCCCGAGCCAGGGAATGGACCGTTTAAGAGAGTGGCAGGTGATGGCAAAAGCAGGAAGGGAAGGGGGACCTCTGGGAGAGTGAGAGCTAGTTCCGGGAAGGTAAGAGCAAGGGCTGAGCTGCCGGTCCTTCCAGACAGGCAGGAGGACAGCAGCGCTGTCCTTGGGCCCAGTGAGCCAGCACCTAAAACTGAAAGAATGACCGCTGGGGCTAAGAGTGAGGGGCCGGGGCTGGATTTTTCCAGGCAGCCAGGGAGCACGGCTGACCTCCCAGAGGCAGTGGTCATGGGGGATCCCAAGGAGACAACTGACCCTCGTGTGGCCAACACCTCGCAGGCCTTGATTCCTTTGGGAACTGGGTCAGGTGTGACTCAGACTTCCGGTGCTACAGCAGAAAGGGGAGCCTTGGCCATAGATCTGGGTGTCAGTAACCAGAGCAAAGAAGGAAGGTGTCCTTGGGTAGATCATGAGGCAGCTCCCTGGATTTCTGAAAAGCCTAAAAAAAGAAGCAGTGAAGGCAAAAACAAAAAGTTTAAAAATAATTATCCCACACAGCCTGCTAGGGTGGAGAGCAAAGAAGAAACCCTCAGCCCACCTTTTGGAGGGACAGATGGAGGTGCTGGGAGCACTCCCCATCCAAGCCAGGACTTAGGACTCACTTTCCCTGTAAATCATGAACCTTTGTTCTCACAGACATCCAGTAGCCCCACAGTGGAAGTAAATGACCGAAAGGGTAGAAATGTGGAGGTTAGTTCTGTTGAGCTTGGGGCTGTCAGTGGGAACAAAACAAACACAGTCAAGGATTTTGCTGTTAGTGACGCAGCTACCAAAGTGACAGATGTGAGCTACCAAGACCAAACCCAGGGGGCAGGACTTGTTCCTTCAGCACTGCCTGAGGAGCATAAGACAGAGGCAGCCAAGGGGCACAGTGCAGTGGCTGACAAACCAACTAAAAGGAGTAATGATGGAAAAAGTAAAAAGGTTAAAAATAGTTTTCCTGAGAAGCATGATTTGGAGACTAAGACAGATGCAACAAAAAGACATGTTCCCATGGAAGCCACAGGGGACCCCAGAATTGAAGGAATGGGCTATGTGGATGAAAATAGAAATATTACATTTACCTGCCCTGGAACACCACCAGAGGTGATGAATAAGTCAGTCCCTCTAAAGGCTGTGGATTCAGCAGTCTGTGAAAAACTGCCCACTTCCGTCCCTCAGTTAGTAAAGGAAGGTGATTCCTTCCCGGACACCTTGGCAGAAAGTAGGCAGGAGACAGCTCCGGCCCAGATTTCCAAATTATCAGCCGTAGATAATTGCAGCAAAGATGGAGTCTCAGATCAAGGAAGATGCAAGGCTCCCTCCGCCGCTGTGCCCTTTGCAGGCATGGGAGGAGGTGTCTTGGCTTGTACAGCAGCCACAGAAACGGTGAGGAGTGCTGGAGATAACCGTGCTAAGAGTAGCGGTGGGCTTGCTGACCCCATGAAAAAGAAGGCAGGGACAGACCGAGGGCACATGGCAAGAGAGTCAGAGTCAGTGCGCGGCGATGCATCTAAGCCTCTGGTGGAGAAAATCACAGAACTAGCCGAAGGGCTCCCCGCGGAGCGCCTACCAGGTGAGCTCAGAGGCCCAGACGTGTGTGCAGATAGGAGTGATTTTCCCACGTATCCAGTAAATGAAAAGAAAGAGTCTAAGGAAGGTTCTGCTTCAGCTGATAGTCCTGACTTACTGGGAGACAAATCACAAAAGCCCCATTTCTGGGAGGACCAAAATGCTGACAGTAGACAGCCTAGGGGCCCACCCGATTTGAGTAAGGAGGTGGATGTGACTCTTCCGCCTCCAAAAAGTGAAAAGGAGAAATTGGAAGGACTCAGCCTGGCTTCTAAAGTCACAGAAGTAGACGTTTCCTTGCCAACACCAGAACTCCAGGCAGATTTCTCAGATGGCCCAGTTGGAGCTACCCCCTCAAGGGGAATGGATAAGTTGGCAGTGACTGCTTCCACGGGTCTTCAACTCCCAGAACCCGACAATAAGATCTTGGAGGCACCTGAGAAAGTGACAGAAAAACCTGAATCAAAGGCCCTGGCAGAGGGGAAGAAGGAAGAAAAAAGAGTGGCAGAACCGATGAAAGGTTACATGAGACCCACCAAGTCCCGAGGACTTCCTCCACTTTTGCCGAAATCCACAGGACAGGAACGAGAGAGAGCCAAGCAAGCCAAGTCCAGCGGTATGAACCTGCCTTGGGATGGTGTGTGTGCTTGTGGCTTTTGAGTCCACGTCTGAGAGGCAAAGAGCTTGTGCTTTGGTTCCATCCAGACTCTAATCATCTTTGTTAATCAGTGATTTGTTGGCATGAAAAACATGTAACTGCTAATTATGTGTTTTCTGCAGCCAAGGCATGTCTTGTGTCCAGCACGAGGAGGCTGGTGACTTGGTTGCATGCCTTTTTACCCAGCAGGGAACCCTGAGTTTTAGGCGAAGTTGAATTTCAAACAATGGATTGTTTAGCAGAAGGCCTATCACCAGCTACTACCCTTAATTTTTTTAAAAAGTGTGCCTTTCATGTGTAAAGTTTACAGCCACATTTTAATCAATATTTTGTATAAGGAGAAGAGAGCATTCACATCCAGGCGTGTGTGGAGGAATTTATTTGTTAGTATTTACAGGGGTGGAAAGAAGTAGGTTTACAGTTGTGAGTATGCAAAACAGAGTTTATTGTTGTCTTATTATTAATTATTGGGTTATTGTGTAATTATTGTATTGACTGTAAACCTACGCTCGCCCACCCCTGCGTGTGTGTCTTGTGCTGGCAGGGGTAAATACCCAGTTTCCGGGTTAGGGTGCAACGCTCTGCTTTCATGGGGAGGTGGCGGCCTCTGGCCGGCATCAGTAGGCGCAGGCTTCATGTGTGTTTCTCGTGGCGGCAAGTGGCCCCTCAGTGATGCAGCCACGGCACTCACCAGGTTTGTGGCTTGCAACCGTCGGCCCACACTCGCCGGTGGGGCCGAGCTTTGGGCGTAGCCTGTGTCCACCAAACTGCCTAATCCACAGGCATGTCTGTGAAACTTGCCCGTGTGGAATTTCTCATAATTTTGCCATTTGGGACTCTAATCAATCAGGTAGTTGGAAGGAGATTAAGAAAGATGACTCCTTAAAGATTTAGCAATGTTAGCCTTTTCTTTTCTTGATAAAATCCTCACTTTCCTGAGCCTAACCTTTCAAAAATGGTTCCTGGCCTTTGAGGTTTTCCACAGCCTACAAATAATACTATTTCTTAATCACTGTTTCCCAGCTTGCATGATACATCTACTAACTCCAGAAATTAAGAATGAAACAAAAAAAAATAACACCAGTCGGCCTTGGTGGCCAGTTAGGCCCTTGGAGGGGCCTGGTCGTGGGGCGGCGCTCTGCATGATGTGGACTTGTTGTTTGGGTAAAGCTTGTGCTCTGCATGAATTTGTACCCAGTGCGGAACACATGCTGTGTGAATAGAGAATGCTGAAGGTTGTTATTTGCATAAGATATTTTCATCTTTTCCGTTTTTATCTTCCTTCTATTAGCTACCTTGTTGCCAAGGCAGAAAATGAAGTCGAACATAGGGAGCTTTCCAGCTTCCCTAAGATTTCCAGCGTTCTATCCAGTTCTTTAACTTCAGTTTATAGATATTTCTTTCATTTCAGCAGTGATAGACGGTAACATGTAAACTTCCTGAAACCTAGCCATTTCTTTTTGCTCATTATCTTCCAACAACTGCAGAGAGACTTGTTCCGATTCTTGAGGAAACATGGCAGATGCTGTTTTCCTCTCCAGAGACAACCAGTGTTCACAGTGTCTTATACATCCTCCCAGATAATTTAATGCACAAGGAAGCAATGACATAGATATTTCCTGATTGTATGTAAACAAGACATATCACACATACTGCTGTGTGGCATAGCTATTTCCTGATTTTATATAAATGAGACATGTCACACATACTGCTGTGTGCCTTGCTTTGTAAACTTACTTTAGAGAGCCTTTCAAATCAGTGCAGAGAAACGGGCCTTACTCTTTTTAATGGCTGTATAGTATTTCATCGTAAGGATATACCCTAATGTCTTTTACCACTTCTCTATTGGTGGGCATACAGGTGTCTTCTAATTTTTCTCATTCAGAGACAGCGTGCACGAGCCACACTTGCGCACGCAGAATGCCACCGCCGGGCGCGGGTAACGAAAGGGGCTCTGGGGTAGGCTCTCAGGGCTGAGGAATGGGTGTTCGTAGTTCTGATAGGTGTTGCCATCCGGTTCCCCACGGGGCCCTCAGAGCCACTCCCACCTCAGCTCAGACTGGTCCGCACCTGTGCCCCTGCTCTTTCTCCACTGGGGTGGCTTTTCTTTTTAGTTTTGTGGGCCAACGTAATTGGTAAAAAAATTATTTCTTGGCATAGATTTTGTGTTTTACTTACTTTATGACTTCCTTTTATATTATCAGGTTGATAAAAGCCATCCCTGTTGTTTGTAAAAATATTTTCTCTTTAATTTTTAATGTCTACTAGGTCTTAAAACCCTTTTATTCTTTTTCAGAGTTTTCCTGGCTCTCCTTGCTTGTTTATTATTACATATAAAGTTGAGAATTGGCACTTACAATTTTGAGGGGGGGGAAATCCAGTCTTTTTTTGAAATCATATTAAATGTATAGATAACCCCAAGGAGAGTTGATGTCTTCTGTGTTTTCTGTCTGCCAGCATACCGTGCCATGTTCAGCGGTATCACATGTTCAGGTTGATGTGTCCTAGTCCCTCACTGGTATTCTGATGTTTTCTTCAGCCACATCTTGTGCACTTCTAGCGAGGCTCTTTCCACGATGTCCAGGAGGCAGGGGGCTGGGCGGGGCAGAGCGTCAGGCGAGCTGGCGCTGTGAGGCAGGGGACTGAGTGGACTGCGAAGTGTCTAGATTTGGGGTAGGGGACTGGGTAGGGTGACCCCTTACGCTGGTTCCTTTGGGCTCTGACATTTTGCCCTGACTGGCTCCAGCCTGGCCTTGTTAAATTTTGTCTTTGTTCCCTGCTTCAAGTCTTGACTGCCCTGACCCCAGGTTGCCAGTGATGCTCACGTAGGTGGTTTCCGTTTTCCCTCTGGTCTGATGGTGTGAGCCACGGTTTTCAGTGTTCAGACAGTAAAGATTTTAGTGTTGTTAATAAAAATAATAGCAACTACCACCTCCTGCTTGAAGATCTAGGTAGGTAGAGAGAGAGAGAGACACACACACACACACACACACACCCCCAAACCCCCCCCCCACGGTAACAGACACGCAGACACACACCCCCACCCCTCACCCCCAGTATTGTGAAGGATTCTCTCCATTTGCAGGTAAGGAAATGGAGGCTATCCCCGTTAGGTTAGTGCAGACAGTGAGGTAGCAGAAGTCAAATTTAAACCCTGCTTTCCTCATTCTTGCCTTAGAGGAATGTTTGAGACGTTTTAGTTTCTTGAAAAGAAAAAGATGAAAGTTGGCAATCAGTAATTTTATTTCTTTATTTTAATATCTAAGCACTAACTACAGCACTTTTCTAGTTGGAAAAATGGAGGCACATCATGAGAACATACGTTGTGAATCAGAAGCCATTTTGGGATTAGGATCTAGGCCTTTTGACTCTTGGCTAACATCTTACACTCCAGGCAGAGACTGACGTATTCATGTGTTCTTAGTACCCAGCACGGAGCGCTCTACTTATGTGATGACTAGTGACACTGTTTGGATTGCAAGCGAACCACCTTTGCTAGTCCTGTCCCCTTTGGAAGCAGGGAAAGTGAGAATACTGCAAAAGGCTCTTCCAGCTTAATGTTTCCTCTCTCATTTGCTCATGTCACTCTCAAGTTTGGGGAAACTTTAGCGGAAGGTTTCTTCACTTACTATCCATATTGTTCTAAGCAGGGAGTATTGAGATACTTTGGAAAATTTGAGCTCAACTTGTCAGAAAAGGATTTCTCATGGGAGTGTGTTTTTTGTGAAGCTTGGAGGGGCGATCTCTAGTGTCCCTAGTGTATGCTGCTGCTCCCCTGGGCGCCAAGGAGGACTGGGAGTGGCCGCGCACTTGTCACGTTGTAGGCCGAGGGGGACAATTTCGGGTCCCTGTGGATGGGCCCTTCCCTCTGCCGCGGTGACAGCCTGGTCTCCTTTTTTTCTGGCTTCATTTCTTTTTCTACAGTTTGCTTGAGCCTGTCTTACATCAGCTGGGAATGTGAGTTTATAGTGGGAAGTGCTCTTGGTGTGAAACTTGAAGTAATTTATAAAGCCCAAATCCTAACAGTTTCAAGGCCCTTGTACATAAATAAAATATGTGCAGCGGATGAAAAAAACGATTGGTAATTTTAGAACTTGCTACAATTTTACAACTGGAGAAGTGCCCATTCAGTAATGTCTTTTCTTAACAGTAGTGCCACTTGTGAAGTTCCTTTCGTTATTGCCTCCTTCCCACTTAATCTCTCATTCTCTGGCTTGTTTTGTCTTACTGGCTGTATGTATATTAATGAAATTTATTGAGAGTTCCATGTATCATAAACTAAAAAGAAACTTATTAATGCTCAGCACTGTCTTAAATTCTTATCACCCTCAAACAGTCCTGTGCTCCTATTCACCTTATTTCAATAAGAGCATCTACATATTCTTTGAAATAAGTCCAGCAAATACTGGTTATTCTACTTTAAAAAAAGTTCTCCTCACGTTCCCTCCCCCCTCACTTTTACCCTCTAGCTGACAAGTAGCATTGGAGGATTCAGAAAACCAATGACAAACAGCTTCTGACTTGGGATACTGAAAAGACATTTGTATTCACTTCCTTAAAGGCGAGCAGGGCGCCCTGGGGTAAGGTGAGCAGGCTCGCCGAAGCCGGGTGGGAGGACTGTGACGGGTGTGTGTCAGGTTTTCTTGATAGAGGGAGTTTTCCATAAATGACTTGTCTTAGATTTGTGACGTGAGCCAGGCCACTATTGTGGCCTCCATTTTTATGGGTCCCAGTGTGTGAATTATCTTGATTAAGGCTCACATAAATCACATTACTAGCTTCAGTTTTTTCATTTTGTCTGCGTCCCAACTCTCTCATCAGGGAGAATCAGGATTTTCTTGATTCTGTTGTACCAAGAAATGTTTCTAAAATTTAGTTAGAACATGGTGTTGAAGTGTTTTGCACGCATATTTGAATATATAAACACAAACACCATTTACTTCCAGGGAAGTAACTAGATAGCAGCTTCACAACCCTCAGCTTTTATTAGTACAGTGTCATCAGTCGTAATCACTGGAATTACTGACTTTGATTTTATGATAATTTATTAGAAATTTTTTCCTGGTGACAATAATAGGGAACATTTGATCAATCTGGAATGTAGCTTTGTTGCCTTGGTAACTGATAAGAAAGAATGCAGGGCATCCAGTTGTGGGACACATTCAAACCAAGGCCAGGACAAGCCGAGGGCCAGCTCAGAGCACAAGGCAAACCCAGAAACATCTGCCAGCGCCTCTGCTGCACTCGACCGTGCAGGCTGAGCCAGCCCCTAGGAGGCCTGAGCTGTCCTACTTGGTCTGACGGAAGATGCAGGGGAATCCAGGCACTCCCCTCAGGCTCGAGCAGAATGCACCTTAAAAACCCTTAGCCCAAGGGATGTTTCAAATCAGCACCTGCCCAGATGAGTTCGTTGATGGGAGAGATCAGGCCAAATGATCCAGAGTCAGCGCCAAAGGGACCCCTCCATCCTGCCACAAGCAGAGCCTTTTTGAGAGCCCGCTTAGCGTGTATCATGCACTGTGCTGGACCCCGCTTGGCAGAGACAGACACGTCTTACTCCTGCCTTTCAGACGCTTCCAGGAAAGGCACAAAAATAAGACCATGGTGTGGTTTTCGAATCCTGAAAAAGGGGTAGAGCCAGTGTCCTGTTGCAAAAGTGTGAAGGGATCACCTTGGGGGTGGGGTTTGTAAACAAAACTTCCAGGGTGGAAAGCTCTTCTGAAAGAAAGAATTTATTGAGCCAAATGCTTGCCGAAAAGGACCAGGTCCTGCTGTGTGAAGTCTAAGCCACCAGCAGCAGGTTCTAGGCAACATGTCTGCAGTCCTGCCTGGCGTTGGCAGGCACTTGTACACATTGTGTTTTGGAGGAGAAGCTTGTTAAGTTGTTTTGAAAAATTTTACATTGGCTTCAGATAAGGGAGCAGGAAAAGGTAAAGTGGGGGTAGTTCTGTGACAGAGCACAGTCTTTGAGGAAGAAATATTTGCTACTTTTGATTGGTTCCAGGCAACAGTCCTCACAGTTCATGCCTATGCGGGACGCGGTGGCATCAGGGTAAATAACACTGGGAGGTTGATTCAAAGCTCCAGCATGTGTGGAATGTGAATGTATGTTAGTTGGTCCATAGCTATTAACTGGTTAGCGGCTATGTCTGTCATTTAATTTAGAACATCTCAGAATTTTTCTCTTCTCAGGGTCTAGGAGACTTCACAGAGGAGGTGACACAGAAGTGCTTGTGAGTGAGTAGGAGGAAAACCCGGAGGCAAGGAATTCCCGTGGCAGCTGAGTCTAGATTTTAAGTCTTTTGGTTCATAAGTACATTTCTTTTTAGGTGGACATGCTCAGCCTTATAAGACTTAATGTAAGTTCCTCATCCACCAGCCTGACACAGTGGGGCAGTGGGCGGGGGTGAGGGGTTTGCATTCCTAAGGCAGCTGCCTCCTGTGTGCACGCCTGTGTCCTGGGGGAGGCCGTGTCTGTAGCTCTGAAACGGGCCAGGCGCCGGCGGAGCCCTCAGATTTTACTCCCTAGTCTCTCCTGGGGTGTCCCTGTTGTTTGCCATCGGACAGCTTTCACCTCACTTGCAGAGGAACGGACCTACTCAGTCTCTTTTTTTTTTTTTCTTCCCCCTTTTTTAAATAAGAGAAAGTTTATGTAGAAAGTCAGAGAGGTAGAAGTGAGCTATAGAAGATACACGGGCTCAGGAAACAAATTACAGGTGAAAGAAGGGCGATGGAGCTTAGGAGAGAAAGGCAAGGCAGATGCACCGGGGGCAGGGGTGGGACAGGCCAGGGCCTGCTCCACAGGGAGCCCGACCCACCCATTCTCGCTCCCTGTGGTCTCTTCGTGGTCCGTGCTGTGGAAGTTACAGTCTGGTCAAGCTGTAATGTGTTGCTCTGTCCCCTCCTCTCTGTACAAGCCTCTGGGGTGCTGCACTCTTTCTTTCTTTTTTTTTTTTTTAAATCTTATTGAATTTGTTGGGATGACATTAGTAAATTATAAATAATAAAATTATATAGGCTTCAGAGGTGCAGTTCTATCATACGTCATCTGTATATGGTGTTTCACGTTCAACGTCCCGTGGATCCGCACTTTCTCTGAGTGGAGCGGGAGGGCCTGCTGACCCTGAGGGGCACTCACAGGCGAGGCGCTGTGAGAAGGCAGCAGCATACCTGTGAGCTCTTCTGAGAATGGGACCGAGCGATAGAAAACTGCTGGGGAAGACACTGCCATCTTCCTCGTTCTTTGCATAATTAAAACAAAACAAGACCATGATTAAGGTATAAGGTAAACACTAAATACTTCTTTTTCTCCTTTATTTCAAACTTGCTTTTGCCCCCCCCCACAAACACGCACACATCTATATACACGTGTGCACACTATGTATTAATTTGTGAGTTTTGAATCGATCACAAAAAGAAAAATTACAGTGGCAAACAAAGCTTGAGCTGCTTTGCTGAGCAAAAAACTAAACATTACAAAAGAGAGGCATCCAGTAACTAGATTAGTTTTTGCTTAGTGGTATGGAAAGCCTGGCTCCTTCTCTGTGGCTTTTCCATGAACTCAGCACTTGAGCTTGGACCAAACCATTGTGTTTTTCCCTCTCTGGACCCGGTTTGCTCTCCTGTGAAAGGAGAGGATTCAGTTGGAGGCGTGCCGGCGCTCTGGGCCTGCGCCGCGACACGCACTTCGGCGTCCTCGCGTGGTAGTGTCCGGGGGTGGCCCTTGATCTAAGGCATGTGGAGAAAGGGGTGTTAATTTCTGTAGGCAGTTCCTCGGATTTTGACAGCTACCTTTATGGTGTCCTTTAGTTTGTTGTTGAACGTGGGGTTTGTATGGTGTTCCTTGTAGCTGGTGGTCGGCTCGGTCTGCGCGCCTCCCCATCAGAGCCCGGCGCGCTGCCTCTCCCGTCCAGGGGCTCCTGCTGCGTCATTTCACATCACATTCCCACCGGGAGACAGAAAACCCACTTCATACATAAGTGCATTTTCTTAGTTTTTAATTTTTTTTTTAACCTAGCAGCAGTGGGTACACTTTGTGTGTTAACTGCCTTGTGAAATGCTTTTTATGTCTATGAAACCTGACACCTACACAAGGGGTGGATTCTGTGGGTGTCCCCGTAGTATGATCTGTTCTGTTGCACTCAGACCCCTGGGTGACACCAGACTTCCGTGCCTGCCTGAGCCTCTATCTGACCTGGTACTGGGTGCTCGCGTCTAGTCTGGGCCTCTTGTCTGGGCTTGTATTTCTTGGTCACTCATTCCCCAGATTGCCGCTCCTGTTCTCCAGCTCTTGAGCCCTGTAGCTCTGAAGCCGCTGCTTGGCGCAGTAGCCCGGTGCTGACCTCCTCGTTCTCCCCTTTAGCTAACTGCACCTCTGACCCCCGCGTGATCCCTGCTCCCGAGGACCAGCCAGCTTCGTCCTCCTGATTTTCCTGCTTTTGGTCTTACGGCCAACTCACATTTTATGGTTTACTTTTTGTGGAGAGACTCCTTGAGGCAGCATATGTGCAATTGGAAGGAAGCAGGGACTTGGAATGGTTTTCTGTTTCTTTGGTGGGTCGTTTTGGTACTGGAGGGGAGGGTTTGGGTAGGCTGACTGGCTCGCTCTTTGCCTCGGCTCTTCACCAACCCTTCAGAATACGGCAGAGGCAACTCGGATGGCCACTGTCTTCAGAGGCGCTGCTCCGCCCCCGCCCCGCCACCGTCCCGCCAGAGGCGGCACCCCTGCGTGGGGAGGGGCGGGGCTTGTTAGGTGCACTGGCCTCCGGAGCCCCGAGTTAAAGTCACACTGTGAGTGCCACTTGTCGCGGACCTGTGGTTCCTTGGAAGTGTGTTTCAGCCTTTTTATTGAGATGTGAGTGTTAAAAAGGTGAAACTAGGGAGGCACTGGATTCCCCTCATTTTATGGATGAAGAAACTGAGAGTAGGAGCAGTTACATGAATCGCTCAGAATCAGAAGTGTTGCGGGGAGTGCCTAGTTGAGCGGGCAGGTTTGTGGAAGCGTACCTGATTTCTAAGGTATTTCCTAAAACTTTGCCTCTGAAATGGTAATGGAAAAAAAATACAACAAAGATTAAATAAAAAAAATAATACAACTTTGCCTCTGGCATGTTTGGACTGCATTGCGACAGCACCCTCCTCAGCAGGCTGTCACGACTTTGACCATGTACTGTGTATAATTACATCATTCAGCTACGAAACACATACTCGCAAGGGTAGGAAAGCCTGAAGCGGCTTGGACCGAATTTCATGACTGAGCCTTTCTGTACCCACGGCTCTCCTCTCATTTTTTTCCCCATTTTTAATTAGAGTCCTTAGCCTGCTGGTACTGCCTTCATTTATTGTATGTCCTTACTTCCTTTGCCTTAGGGGGACCTTTGTCATAGAGTAAGGTGACGCTGCTTCCTTATCAATGAACCTTTATTGTTCATCAACATGTATTGCTACTAAACTGCTTAAGGTCAAGAGGAAGGAGAGGCTTAGATTAAATGAAAATTCATATGTTTAGCACTGCGTCACTGCCACTTAAGACCACGAACATAACACTGCGTTAGGTACTGAAGTTGATGTAAAGGGCGTGCAGGGTTGTGTCCTGCACACTAGTTGGGGGCCTAAGTAAAGTTACAGGTGGTATGAATAGTAGAGAAAATAAGTACTGTGGAACAGAGGCTCCAGTTAAGGTAGCTGCCCTGGGCAGAGCCTTGGTAACAACCTTTTCACACCTTGTTGACCAAAGATAGAATAATTTTAACTTGGCCTTGTTTTTCTAAAAGCATTACTTAAAAACTATAACCAAATCATTGCAGTTGATTGCAAATGGCTTTCAAAAGAAAGAAAGAAAGAAAGAAAGAAAGAAAGAAAGAAAGAAAGAAAGAAAGAAAGAAAGAGACCAAGATAACATTTTTTCATCTTACATATTCTTTTTGGAGGGGGTTAGTTTCTTTATTTTATTTTACTTTTAAAGTTATATTATTTATGCTATTATGGTTATACCGCTTTCCCCCTTTGCCCCCCTCTACCCAGGCACCGGCTCCCTCAGGCAGTCCCCACACCATTACTCATGTCTGTGGGTCATGCATATGTATTTTTTGGCTACTGTATTCCCTGTGCTGTACTTTATATCCTCATGACTATTCCATAACTACCAATTTGTATTTCTTAATCCCTTTACCTTTTTTGCCCATCCCCCCCACCTCCCTTCCATTTGTAAACCATCAAAATGTTCTCTGTATCTATGATTCTATTTATGCTCTTGTTTGTTTTGTAGATTCAGTTGTTGATAGATAATTGCCATTTTATTATTCATATTTTTTATCTTCTTCTTAAAGACCCTTTAACATTTCACATAATACTTGTGTGGTGGTGATGAACTCCTTTAGCGTTTACTTCTCTGGGAAACACTTTGTCTGTGGGAGCTCCCTTGTAGGTAACTGTTATTCTCTTGCTACTTTTAAGATTCTTTCTTTGCCGTTAGCCTTTGGCATTTTAATTATGATATGTCTTGATGTGGGTCATCTTATATATTCTTGATAGAATATTTCAGTTTCTATTTTGGTACAAGATAGTGACTTGCAGGCAAGGCAACAAAGATCAGTTTTGTTCAAGGTATATTATGGTCTATCCTTTAAGTGTAACTCCCCCCCCCCCCCCCGCCCGCCAAGGATTTTCTTTTGTGGATTCCTCAGTCCTGATGGTACAGTTTATACGCTCAAAGGCCAGGGCAGCAAAGGATTCTGATGAATAGAAGAGGGACGGCGGGCTCTGGTGGGTGGGTAAACCCCAGGCGCAGGCTGCCGGTGTCCCGGCGCGCCAGAGGTCAGAGGAAGATGAACCGCCCCAGTGTGTTCACATGGCAACTGAGCGCTCAGTGGGCTGGAAAGAGCAGGGCTGGTGCAGAAGGCAGAGACCCAGCTTGTCCAAGGATTGGGGGGCGGGGCTGCAGTAAAAATGTGCGGGGTATGTTGTCACTTGAGTGTCTTATAACTGGATACCTGTCCATAAAGCCCTGAAATGGCTTCAGTGTTTAAATGAGCCCTTTATTACACTTCTGCATGCAGAGTTGCTGAGGTATTAGGCTTTGGGGGCCCCATTCAAATCAGTTTTTAAGTGAATTTGGTAAGTTGCTATGACAGCGAACCTGCTCTTCCTTTGAGAAATGAATGCCTCCAATTTTCATATTACATGAGGGGTATTTTTAAGTGAAATTTTGAGTAATTTTCTGGAATCATTGTTCTTTAAGGGTTATAGCTGGGGAATGGCAGATGAGTCTTGCTTATTTTTAAAACGGTTTTTGAGTGGGTGAATGTGGAAGTGTGCACAATAGTGTCAGATAAGTGAATGTGTGGGTATACATGGATCTCTGTCAGGGAAAGCCGGAATAATTACTGTTCTCAGCGCCCACACTGGAACCATACCTTGTTTAAGTTGCCGATCTAAAATGAGTGCTAGTTTACACCAAATTACATTTTCAGTTTCACAGTGGCGTTAGGACGTGCAGAAAGAAAACCGCAGATTTCTTCCTTTGTCTTTGTCTTTCCCCCTTCCTTCATTCTTTCCCCCTTCCTTTTACACTAGTAAATTGATTTAGCACCCAACCGCTTGGGTTGAGAGGAGCATGGGGGAAAGGTGGGTTTTGTCATGAATCCTAGGGATGTGGCGTGATGTCACTGCCAGCTCTGTGCGATCATAGGTGGTGGTGGAGCTTCAGTAGCGAGAGTGGGAGAGAGCAGTGGAAGAGACGATGTCGCTCTCAGACAGGCAGCCAGGCTCTCACGCTGCCGCGTACAGCCAGCTCTGTCCAGGCAAGCCTGCGGAGTGCCGAATGGACTCCCCGAAAGGAATCCGCCAGGCTGGATTTGAGTGGCAGAGGACAGAGGGCAAACTGAATGAAATCGGGCTCAATGTCAGTGTGGACGGGCAGCTGAAAGACGGGCTTGTGAAAAATGCCAGCTTCCTGGAGCCAAATAAGCTCTGCTTCTTTGAGGGAAAGCTAGACAAAGAGCACGGCATTGACGTGCAGAACAGAGAGTATCAAGCAAGCGCGGGTCACCTTGAGAGCAGGTATGTGATTTCAGACTCCTGCCATCCCTCGGAGGGGAACGTGGTCCACCAGAAGACAGCTGGGTTCCAGCTGGGACCCAGAGAGGGGCTAGACAACAACAAAGCCTCTACGGTTCAGGGGATGGTGGCAGGGAAGAATGGGCCAGAGGCCAGGAGCCAGCCAGATCTGCATCTCCCTGGGGCTGCTGACCTCCCCGTGAAGGAGCAGGGAACCAGCATTTGGAATCCCAACTTTCATCCAGCAGCTCCAGGCTGTCAGGGCTCCGGGGCAGCAGCCCCAGCAGCCGAGAATGGCGTCCCTCGTGGCTGCCGGGTGACTGGAGTGGGGAGTGGTAACCCGGGGCAGCTTGAATGTGGGTCCTCACCGCCAGTGGCTGTGGCCCGCGCAGCCTCCACTCCGGAGCGTTCACCCACGGCCACCCCACCGGTCACCATGGTGGAGGTCACCCAGGAGTTCTCAAATGCCAGCTCTCATGTCAGAGACCACGGTAAGGAGTTGGAGAAACTGAGTCCTGCAGAGGAGGGGGCTTTGTGTGACCAAGCGCCCCAGCAGAGAAAGGCGATGCGCCGTGCCCTGTCTGAATGTTCCCGCCTCTCAGTGCCCCCAGCTGTCAACCTTGCAGACAAGTACCCTGAACTGCCTGCCCGAGAAGCACTTTCTCCTGGCCTGCTGCCTCCCCCCGGGAGCCCAGGGCCGGTTCCTACGCCCAGGAAAGCGGGGGGCCCTGCTGTAAGGCGCTCCTTGACGGTGGCCGAGGAACAGACAGCTAACTGCAGGCTGAACCCTGGGGAGCTGCCCGTCCTGTCCGCCGAAGAGCCCCCTTCTTCCATCTGCGGGGAACCAGCGGCCAAGAACGAAGAATCGAGCCACTTGAACAGCAGCTGCAGCAGCAGCTCTGGGAAGAAGGAAGTGGGAGCCGCTGGGCTGTATCTCCAGTGTAAGCTGGAGCAGATTCCTGAAGTGAGCAGCAGCAAGGAAAAAGGACGCGAAGATGTTAGTGGGACCGGCACAGATTCATGCTCCCAAGTCTGCCAGGGAGGTGAGAACCAGCCAGGACAGGCGGCTCTGGCAGGGAAGAAAGAAATTGAGGTCACCGCAGCCCCGAGCCCTCCATCGTTCCTGTGTGAAGAGACCCCACGTGATGGTATGTTTCTAAATTTTGCCTCCATGGGGAACAAGCAGGCTGCAAGGAAGGAACCGAAGTGAAGATGACGAGCAGGAGCATTAGGCGGCCTGCTGCGGCGGCTGGATTACCTGGCTGCCTGGGAAGGGCGTAGCTCCTGGGTGTTGGAAGGTTGCTGGGGGCGAGGCGGGGAAGTGAACAAAGTGGACGTGGCTGGGCCGATCCGCATGTCTGCGGTGCAGGACAGATAGTGTGGACTGAGGATGGGGGCCGACTGGGTGGGAAGTGAATGGGGTTGGAGGGTGGTGGGCATAAGAAATAGAGTCCCTTCCGAGCGACCTCACGTCACCCCACCCACCCCATTGCCATCCTCCTACCCCTCAGCTCCCTGTTTGGATCGGATGATTCCTGAGCCCTACAGCATCCAGTCACAGCTGATTGATTTCCTTGCTGAAAATCTGTCACTGTGGAGACTCATAATGGGTTTATCAGCCCTGACCTCCTCTCATTAAGTAACGCAGTCTGGGTGTAAGCTCTGTTTCCCGTTTTGCTTCTGAGAACATTTTGCTTTTGTTCAAGCTGAAAAAGAGCCTTTTAAAGCTGGTTATTTAATATTCTTTTCTTGTTCCTCATGTTTGACCCAATCTTGCTTCTAGTTTTCTCTTTTGGTGTGTGGGTTGGGAGGATTTGTGGGGAGGAAGGGAAAGGAGAGAGAGGAGAGACTTGCACTTAATAAAAGGGGGAGCGTTGTGGTCTTTGTGGCTGCCTCCTGTCTTCCTTCCTGGCCCTTTCTTCTCTTCCCCGCCCCCAACGCCCATCCCCCCACCGCGCCATGGGTCTCATTGTTGGTGGTCAAAAAAGCTTGTTTTCCTCGGGGTCCAGTCTGAGCACAAAGGGCCATCATTCACAAGCGTGTTAGTGGGGATTTAAAACATGGGTTTTATTTGTAAAATACTCCCTTTTCCTCGGAACTGTTTCCTCTAATGTTTATTTCTCAGTACATTTTTAATGAAAATTTTTTACTATTTTTCTGTTAAAATTAGATGTGCTATTTTCTAGGGGAGGAGAAATTAGAACAGGATCTTTAAAGACCAACGTTTGTTTGTTTGTTTGTTTGTTTGTTTTAAATGGAGACGGGCAAAGAAGCTTCCCATGTTCCCTATTGTTTCTCATGTCTCCAAGATGGCAAGAAGGCCGGTCTCCCGCGCTGTAGCCCGCTGGTACTTGTGGCAGAGCCGTAAGCTCCTCAAGAACAGGATTGTGTCCTCTTTTTATTGGTCCCCAAGTGCCCTGTTTGGTGCCAGATACGTTATAGGTGGTAACCCATGAAGATTTTTGTTTATTTCAGAACAAGTTCATCCTAGTTCACAGTAATAGAAGTTCAAGCTAACGGGGAAAAAAATTTTAAATGACGGGCCATCCCCAAGGATCCATTCACTTGACAAATGTTTGAATGCTAACTCTGCTAGATACTGTCTAGATAAAACTATGTAAAGATTCGCTTTTTCAGCATGCCTCCCACACGCCCATCGCTGTCTAGGCACTGGCGATTATCTGTAGCCTCAAGCAATTTATGACCGGTTATAGTGGGAGCGTTGGTGAGAGGACAGTGAATCATGGGAACTTTTAGGAGAAAGTCGCCTCGAAAACCTAGAGTGCCTGACAATGCTGAGGAAAGCCTGCCAGACAGAAGGGCTGATAGAAATAAAGGTCAGTTACCACATTAGTTAGAAGAACAATGAGCATTTATGGGGCACTCCCTTAAGAATTATTTCACATTGGTTGGTGTGGCTCGGTTGGTTGGAGCATTGTCCCATTGCTGAGGGATTGCGGGTTTGATTTCTGGTGAGGGCACATACCTAGGCTGCGGGTTCTGTCTCCTGTCCTGGTGCATGTGATCCTGGCTCCGGGCACGTAAGATATCTGGTCCAGGTGCGTACAATCTCCAGTTGGGGTGCCTACTGGAAGCGACCAATTGATGCTCCTTTCTCTCATTGATGTTCCTCTCGCTTCCTCTTTCCCTTCCTCTCTCTCTAAAAAGCAATGAAAATATGTTTTTGAGTGAGGATTAAAAAGAATGTAAAAAAAATTATTTTATTGCAAAGAGTGGAAACACTCAGAGGAACTCAAATTTGTAAGAAGATATTTCCTGATAGGCTGTAGAAGACTCCCAATTTTAGGAAGTGTAGCCAGCCTGCAGCTGTTGTGTGTCTCTCTTGGGTCCCTTTGCTTCTCCCGAAATACGTGCTTTGGTCTCTTCCCTTCAGGAAACTGGTTTTGCTCTGCTCTCCCTTACTTTTTGCTTTCTTTGTGACTCTGGTCAGCACAGGACATTGGATTGACCTGACTGGGACTCTGTGCCCTGCTTTATGCTATCTTATATCTCAGGGCCTTGTGGTTGTGTGATTGAAGCTTTCTTTCGTTTAGAGAGAGTGAGTGAGTGTATCTTACCGGGTCAGTTTGGTCCAGACAGCTGTGTGCCAGGTACCGCACACTTATTAACCAGCCTTAACCGTTCAGACCTGCCCACTTCATTCATCTCGCGACTCCTCTGGAGAAGGTGTGAGTTGAGCAAACAGGCCAGAGCCATCTGTAGTGTGGTAAGAAAATCTGGAAAGTTGTTGGGAACCTAGGTTTCAAATGCGCCCTTTAAGATGTTTAAGCATTACTCCATTGTGGTGACTGCCTGTGACAATCTATAAAGACTCGCCTATTCTTGGTAGATAACATTACCTGGAAGACAGAAGATTGAAGGCAAAAAAAATCCTGTTATGACCATTAGACTTAGGTAGGAGTGGCAGGGGAAATTCCAAGGTCACAATAGGGAAAGTACAATAGAAGTGAAATCAACTGAACTTATACTGGATGATGTATAAGATGTGTGTGTTGGCACGCACGCGTGCACGTGCAAGAGGAATGTGTTAAAGGTGATGCTGTGATTTGCTTGGGTTTCCCAGCAGGTAGTCATGGGGAGGTCAAACAGAAAGGAGCAGTTTTGTGGAACAGTGAATGAGATCTATTTCAAGCTTCTTTTTTTCTTTGACACTGTGGGGATATATGGGTGTTGGTCTGTAGCAGTTGGCTGGTGTGGCGTGGCAAGAAGTGCCATCTGGGAGGGAGACAGCTTTTCTGCTTGTGTATAGATCACATGTTTTTTGTCGGGTGACATTCACTTGTACAGGTCAAGGCATTGTACGTTTATGTCATAAGCAGTGAGACTTCATGAAGAGTTCTTGTTGTTTACTGAATATCCTGTGCCTACTGAAAAGCGCTCACGGTGGGGCTAGGGCCGGTGACAGCAAGGCACACGTTTGGTAAGACACGCTTTCAGCGCGCTGTAGAACAAAGGCACTGACCGACTTTTTGTGATGGGGTTTTTTTCCCTTCACATTTTTAAAACTTAACAAAATTCCATTGTTGACTAAAAATACATATGATTTCAAACACCACACGGTACAAAATTCTACACATTAGAAAACCACCTACCAAGGTGACACTGACTCTGTTTTTCCTGTTCCTGTTAAGTAAACAGAACCAACTACTCTGGAACAACTCAGCAGACACTCGCGGAAGGCCCGCAACGGGGAAAGGAGTGGGAGGGCTCGGCAAGGACCTCCGGACTTGGGGGAGAAGCGCAGCGAGTTTCCTGGTTTTCTTTCTAATTGTCCACATTTCTCAGTTTGGGCGCTGGGGAACACCTGCAACCTGAAATCACCAGCAGGCGTGGGGAAAAAAGAGGAAGGAAAGGACAAAAGGAAGAAAGAAATAATCCTGCTCTTTCTTACCGAAAGACCACGAGAGGAGAGAAGGCCTGTGAGAGGCGTAGCGGTGGGCCATCTCCCTGCCATACCCAGCAGCGGCGGTGGGCTCAGGCCCTGCAGGGCAGTGCCAGCGGAGGTCGCTGGGGCCTCCCTGTCATTCATTCCATGTTTGGCAACGGGTGCAGGCCTGGTCCCATGGGAACCCTGCAGTATAATCTCCTCCCAGTGGCAGGGACGCCCATTCCCTGTCCTTTACCAGGTGACAGCACCAGGGGCACCTCCAGGCCCGCTGTCTTCCCGGCCCCTTCCTACTAGTGGAAGGGGCCCTAGGCAGGTTGCCTTCCCTCCAGCAGCAGAAGCCAGCCACAGTAGGACCTTGTGCTCCCAGCAGCACCTGTTGGCCTTGTGTCTTCCAGACCTGTACCCCAGGGCACAAGGAGACCGTGGTTTCCCCCATCACCCTTCCCTCCAGCAGCAGAAGGCCAGGGAGTGGCTTCCCACTCCCAGCAGCACCAGCAGAGATCTACCAGGAAGTCTGCCAGCACCAGAGAATAGGCCAGAAATACTCGGCATTCCATGTGTCTGGCGTCGTTGAACTCCCACCTAGTGCAATCACGTGGCCCAGCAAAGTGCCTTGAGCCCTTGCAGGTAGTAACAACAAGGATTGAGAACTTTGGAGCCAGAACACAGGAGGCCAGAACTGTACTGCATGGGCTCTGGAAACTAAGTTGTTGAAACTATAGCCAGAACCTGCTTGCTAAGTTTAAACAGTGGTTGCCTGCTGAAGTACAAAACTGGATTTTAAAACACCATCATAAAATTTCTCCAACAAGCAATTATGCATTTTCTTGAAACAAATGAAAAACTAAATCTCAACAAGGAAATAGATGTTATTAAAAAGTACCAAATGGGAATTATAGATAGGAAAAAGATAATAATCAAAATTAAAAATGTGTCTGATGAACTCAGTAGTAGACTGAAGATGTTAGAGAGCAGAGTCAGTGAACCTGAGGACAGAAATAGAATTTATTCAGTCAGAAAAACAGTGAAAATAGACTAAAAAAAAATTATAGTTCCTCAGAGACTTTTGGGACAATAAAAAAAGACCTAACATTTGTATCATCAGAATCCCAGGAAGTGAGAAAGAACGTGAGGTGAAGCAACTGTTTAAAGGAATAATGGCTGAAAGCTTCCCAGATTTATCAGAGGATGTAATCAAGTCAGGAAAATGAACAAACCCCATATGGGAGAACCCAAGGAAAGCTATACCAAGACATTTTATAAAGAAACTTAAAAACTAAGAACAAATTTAAAGCCTTAAAAACACCCAGAGAAAAACATGCATTGGGAATGTTCACGCAGCAGTTCAAATGACAGCATTGTCAGAGATCATGGAGGGCAGAGGCGGCAGTGCATTTTTCAAGCGCCAGGAGAAAAGAGCAGTCTAGTGCCAATTCTGTATCTGGTAAAAGTATCCCTCAGGAATAGAGGGAAAATAAGGACATTCTTAGATAGAGGAAAACGAAGAGAATTTGTTGCTAGTAGATATACCCTCAGAGAACAGCTAAAGGAAGCGTTCCAAAAAGATAAGTTACAATAATAGGAGGAGGGTTGGAGTTTCAGAAATGAAAGAACAATGGAATTGGTAAAAGTAGGTGTAAATGTAACAGAAAATGAAATATTTAAGACATTGTATTTTTAAAGTGGGCAGGGTAAAAGATCCTAAATGGAGGTATGTTATCAATAATTCACTTGAAGTACTGAAACATTGATGCTCATAGCCTGTATGTATGTTGTAATACTGAGAGCAACCACTAAGAAAACTATGCAAAGCAATATGCACAAAAACATAAAAACATCAAAATAGAATTCTGTAAGTTCAAGTAACCCACAGGACAGCAAGAGAAACAGAACAAATAAATATAAAAACAAATAAAATGGCAGATAGAGCCCTAACATCGATAATTACTTTAAATGCAAATAGTCTAAATAGTACAAATAAATGATGGATAGTAAGAGTAGATTTCTTTAAAATTACACAACTATATGCTATCTTTAAGAAATGCAGGTTAAACATAAGGACATAAGTAGGTTAAAAGTAAAAAGATGGAAAAAACATATCATGCTAACAATTTTAAGTGGCTGGCTATATTAATATCAGACAAAATAGATTTCACAGCAAAGAATAAAGGATCAGTCCACCAAGACGGCATAACAATTCTAAATGTATATGCACCAAAAAACAGAGCGAACAACTGGAAACCAGCAAAATGTCCTCCAGTGGATGACTGGTCACACTGCGGTACAGCCATACCTTGGAACCCTACTCAGCAATAAAAAGGAACTAACTCGAAATACCTGTAACACTAAAGCATCCCACAAATGTGCTGGGAGAGAGAAACCAGACAAAAAAGGTAGCACACTGCATGATGCCGTTTGGTCTGCTGTTCTTGAAGTAATATTACAGAGATGGAGAACAGAAGTTGCCAGAAATTTAGGGATCGGGAAAGGGTGGCCTGATAGGGAACGTGAGGGAGCCTTGTGGTACTGGAATCGCACTGTCTCAGTTGTTAGTAATGGTTACAGAAAATGGACAAAATTGCCCAGAACTGCAGGTATGCGCAGGTGTGTGTGCACACACAAACGAATCCATGTAAAATGAAAAATCTGAATAAGCTCTGTGGGCTGTACCAGTACCAGTTTCCTGGGTTTGACAGTGTCCTGTAGTTATGCAGGGTGTCAGCACTGGGGGAGGCTGCCCGAAGGGTACCTGTGACCTCCCTGTACGTTTCCTTGCAGCTTCCTGTGAATCTATAATTATTACTTTTTAAAAAAGATTTTATTTATTTTAGAGAGGGGAAGGGAGGGAGAAAGAGAGGGAGAGAAACATCCATGTGGGGTTGCATTTTGCACGCCCCCTGCTGGGGACCTGGCCTGCAACCCAGGCCTGTGCCCTGACTGGGAATCAAACTGGCGACCCTTTGGTTCACAGGCTGGTACTCAATCCACTGAGCCACACCAGCCAGGGCTAATTATTTTAAAACAAAAAATTTTTAAAATACAGTCTCCTACCGTCCCTAGTTTTGTGTCCACCCCCCCCCATCCAAATTAAGTTACCATTGTTTTGTTTCATCGTGATTCTTCCAGAGATTCTTTTAAATGCATGTACAGATATACTTGCAATAGAAAGGTATTTTTCCTCATCTCTTTTCTAGACCAGTGGATTTAAGTTATAACATACTGTTCTGTGTCTTGCTTTTTCCTTTTTTCTTCATTCACAGATTCTTCCATATCAGTCATGAAAGAATTTTTTAGTGCTCTACTTTTTCAGACTCAGAGATTACTATTCATATAACCCGTTTCCTATTAAGGGACGTCTGCAACGTTTCAGTCTTTTGCTTTTAATAACAAATGCTCTGACAAAAAGACTGTGGTGTTTGCTGTTTTGCAGGTGTATGAATGTATCTCAAAGATAATTGTCTAGAAATTGGGTTTCTGGATTAGGATTACTCTACACTTGTAATTTTCAGAGATACTGCAAGACTTCCCTGCCTATGCATTGTACCATTTCAATGCACTGACCAGCAGTGTATTGTCTCCAACAGAATTTCAAATCTTGGAACTTTTGACAGTATGTTAGGTTAAAAATAGCATCTCCATATAGTTTTAATTTTTTATTTTTCTTAATGTTTGGACATCTTCTTTTCAAAAGTGATTTGTAGTTCTGTAAACTTCTTTCATATTCTTTTGGCCAATTTTCTACTGGGTTGTTGGCCATTATAGGAGTTACTGATTTTTAGGAGTAATTTATATAGTAGATTCTTTGTCTTTGATGTGAGGTTCAGCTACTTTTTTCCTGTTTATCATTTGCCTTTTGAATCTTTGTTATTTTGGCCACATTGAAGGTTTTCCTTCTTATGTAGTCAAAGTAACTTTTGTGACTTCTGGATTTTGTGCCAGTTAGAAAGGTTTTTCCTACGCCCTGGTTAAAAATGTAACGGCATTTTAATGCTTTCAGGTGTAGCCCTATAGAAATCTGGAGTAACCGAAATGGTTCTGCTGGGCAGAGCCGTAGGCAATAGGCTTTATTTCTGGCCCTGGGTCTGATTTCCTGGGTCTCCTCTGCCTTGTTGGAAATCTGGGTCACTGCTAGAATTAGATCACGTTAATCTCACATCCTCCCTAAAGTGGTGCTTTACAGGGAAAGGAAGTAAGAGGAGGACATTGGATGATCTTCTGGCACTTAGCCCATCTCTGCAACCTTTATTCCAAGAGATAAACTCTCGCAGAAGAGGTTTTTGTCCCCTGCGTGCTCGGGGAGTTAGTGGCTGGGTGACAGAACCCCTTTGCCTGTCCATCTCCAGGGAAGGGAAGCCAAACTTGAAGGGCCGTTTCCTCCCCCGGTCATTTGTGCGAACCCCACGTAGGTTGCTTCCCCGCAGGGACAGGCTGCCGAATCTCTGGAATCTAACACCGCCCTCCGCCCCAATGGGGACTGGGGGGCGTCGTCCACGTTGTGCTGGCACAGCCCTGTGGCGTCTTTTCAGAATGAAGAGCTAGTTAGTTGCCTGTCTCTGCTCAGACTTGATTTTTGAAATGGGTGTGAAAAACCTTCGCTTAACGTTAACTTCCAACCCTTAGGAATATCCAAGCCAGAAGAAGGACAACCTACAGTGAGCGTGACCGGAAATGACATCACCACCCCTCCAAACAAGGAGCTCCCACCAAGCCCAGAGAAGAAAACAAAGGTAGTTGCCAGAATGGTGGGTTATCTTTTACCGCTGCGATTTTTTCCAAATAGTATCTTCAGTTATTATTGCTTGATTCGTGACTGTAATGTCTTTTTTCTGAGTTGTTACTAGTTCTTTCTCAAGTTCTGATGTGCTTAAAAAATATTTTATTCTCATTTTACCATAATGGCCTAACTCAAACCTTAGTATCTCTGCCTTTGGCCCTGTTACCTTCACTCTCTGTAGAAGTGTGCTGTAGCGGCGGTTTCCGCTTCTCAGCAACAAAGCCAATTACAGAACTCATTTGAAATAGATTCCGAAATATGCACTCAAAAAAGAGAGCATGTTTTTGCAATTTGTACTTACCGGTACAAATTGCAAAGTTCACATGGCACACTGTAGCGGGGCCTCAAAGCAGCGTGCTGGAGGTGCCTCACTGAATGCAGGTAACAGTAACGTGATCACCTGCCGGTAACTTTTCCATAGAATTATTACAGCCACCGAAAGTTCATTAAAGTTAATGAATTGTTTAAAGCTATTACTGAATTTAAATTCTCAGTGTCAAACTGCTGGAGTTTGTGGCACTGCCATTAAAAAATAGGTCCTCATTTTGTTTTTCTACTCTGTTGCCTTTCTACTATTTACTGAGCTCAGAAAAAAGGAATGATAATTTTGAGTTGCATCTCTCTTCATTGCTTATAATTTTGCTTTGAATTGTGCAATTTATACTTTTTTTAAATTTTGTTTTTATTCTTGTCTGTGTGTTTGATGTTGGCCTTTTAAAAAAAATAAAACAACAAATCAACCCAAAGCCTTTGGCCACAACTCAGCCTTCAAAGACTTCAACATCGAAAGCCAAAACACAGCCCAGTCCTCTCCCTAAGCAGCCAGCTCCCACCGCCTTTGGTGGGTCAACTAAAAAACCCATGAGCCTGGCTGCGGGCTCAGTACCGGCTGCCCCACCCAAACGCCCTGCCGCCGCCACTGCCAGGCCTTCCATCTCTCCTTCAAAAGACGCGAAACCCAAGGTGAGTGGTCACCGAGCTCTGTGCAGGGAAAGGTTGTCCCCTCTGTGTGTCAGATAGCCAGGCGATGCTACCAGTATGATCGAATCAGGCTGGTGGGACTGGGGACAGGCCAGGGAAAAGTGACCAGGTGACCTGTTTGGGGGCCCATGGTGCAGCTATACCACTGGAAGGCATTTTATACTTTTTACCTTCACCGGCCCTGGTTGGAGGCGATACTGTATCTCTTTGGTTTCTCCTTCTTTCCCCCAGCTCTCCTGACTCTTTACCCATTTAAACACTTGGAAGCCAGTGTCCCCTTCTCCATATACTGATCAAATACTCACTTTTGCTGCAATTCCCCCATAAAATTCCCAGTCAAATTCCCTTCTCTCTCCGTCCTTGTTACTCCTGCAGAAGTGCATTTCACCCATTACTTACTTGGTAAGCCCTTCCAGCTTGCTTCGGCCGATCCCAGCTTTGTGGGGTAACTGACTTTGCTTTTGGCATAAGGCCGCCTCTCACTGAGCTGCTTCTGAAGTTCTTTGGTTTTCCAGGTCACCCACACGCTATTGCCCAGAAAATAGTCACTTTGGGTCAGCGTTAGCTTCCCGGGGTGACCCTCGGCGTGGGACAGGGGGGTCTGTGCTGCCTTAACATCTCGTTTTACTTGAGAAGGGCCTTTGTGCCAGCCCACTGTCTTCTTTAAATTCGTGTTGTGAAATAGTTTCCATGTTAAAATGTCAAGTGTTTTAATCTAGTAAATAAAACTGGTGGAATCTAGGAATTGTAATCCAGGTTGGAATCCGATCATAGACTAGGAGTGATGAGATCTCGTGGAGCTTTCTGATCCTTACTTATCCAGCTGGCTGCTTTTCTAGATTTTTAGAATACAGTTCCTTAGACTTCGGAGGGTAGCGGGAAGGTGGCTGGAGCCACGGTGCAGCCGCGCCACCCCCCCCGCCCCCCGCCCCCCCGCACTTACTCGGCAGCAAACCCTGGGGAGGTAGGGCAGCGCAGGGCGGAGGAGTGTCCAGTGCGGTCTCACTCTGTAATAAAAATAAAGAGGCGGTGCGCCGCGCGGGCTTCTTTATGCACACGGGCCCCTGGAGCTCTCTGTCTCAGCCGCCCGTGAGGTAGACGCCAGTGTCCTCGTTTTAGAGCTCAGTTACATAATCTTCCTAAAGTTCAGTGTTTGTCGGTGGCAGAGGCAGTATTTGCACTTGGGCACGGTGCCCACAATGCTGCTGCTCAGGCCCTCGATCAGCACTGTTCTTGCACAGCTCTCTGTCACCCAGTTTGTAAACCGGTCAAGTTAGAGCCGACCTGAGGAGGAGACCACCTGTGTGACAATTACAACTGCTCTTTGCCCTTTTAGATTAGAAACAGATTTGAGAGATTAATAAAAGCTAAATAAAGTCTGATTGAATTTATTTTTATCTTTTTATCCTTATTTTGATAGAAAGATTTACAGGCTCAAATAAAGGGAAGAAAATATATTTGAGAACAGTTAGTTCTGTGAGTCTGGCAAAGGAGAAAATACACCTTGAGAAACAGCGCAGTCCCACTCAGGAAGGCAGCTGGCGCTGCAGCTTGCCGAGGCCAAGAGCCTGGCGTGCAAAGAAGGCCACATCCTTTAGAGATTTCTACCTCTATATTATCTTTTTTTCTAACTTCTTGTATCATTATTGTTACTAGCAAAATATTAAGACCCCATAGATTATTCTGAATCGTAGTCAGTATGGTGAATTTGAAGGAGACCTCAGGGAGCGTCTGGTTTGTCTCCCAATTCTAGAGGAAACAGAGAGGGTGGCCCTCCACACAGACTCCTGTCCCTCTGGACAGAGCTGGTAGCTGAACCAGCTCCTCTGATTCCAGCCTTAGGTGTCTTCGTACCATATCCTTAGGGGCTTCGTTTTTAGAAATGGACACTACCCTGCATTTGCAGGGTTGGATTTTTATCTCGCTGGATGCCAGGCCTGAATTTCTGCACACCTTAGCTGATTTTCCCTCTTACTCAATATCCTGTACACCTCCACTGCCACACCGCCCCCCTGCGGGACCATGTCTCCTGCAATTAAAGACCTGGGTCCACTGTCTGTCTGTCGCTTGGCTTACTCTCTGGAGTAATGGGGTACATTTGCTTGTCAGGAGAGTGTGTTCATCCCTCGTTCCTGTAGAAACCAGGCTAAATGGATCCCTTCACATCCTTGCTAGTGACAGCGTGTCCAGGCTCCATGAAACAGTGACCCAGGTGCACCTGTACTTGAGAGACTTCTCTCTGCTTTCAGCCGCCGCTGTGGCATCTGTGCTTCTCATTCCCTCTATCGGTCAGGCCTGTGCCCTCCGCCTGCCTCTCCCCATTGTCTCTGGGCTCTCCGAGACCTCTCGCCCTCTAGGCCCTAACGTCACATGTTATCACAGCTGCCTTAGAGACCCTGTGGTCCCACCTCCTTGAGCCGGCTGAGGAACTAAAGCCCAGCGAGGTCAGCGACTTGCCCAAGAACGCACTGTGAGGCGGGGGCACAGTGGGGCTGGCGCCCAGGCACCGCCCTGGCTCGTGGGCCAGCATTCTCCCTGCCTGCAGCCTGGCCTCATCGCCCACCTGGTGCATCTCAGCCAAAAGGAGTGCTGGGTTTGACGGACTTGATTTTTAATCTTTGTTCTGTCTGTGTGTTTGTTCATCTTTGGTCATGTATTTAATATACTAAATACATCAGCATTTAATGCAATGGAGCCCAAGGCATTTGTGCGGAGAGGTGAACTTTTCAGGGCCGTTCTTTCTCGTTAGTTCAGGTCGGTTGGCTTGAGGTCGTTTGTCTCCCCGCTTCCTGACTCAAGCTCACACAGTTCCCTGCAGGGGCAGTGTCTCAGTTCTCTGGAGGACTTTGATCCTAGGACCGTGCCTGTTTTCCCCTCAGTAGCTGCCAGGCCCAAAGCACCCTGTTTTGCAGTGCGCGCACCGGTGGAGGCACCCTTGGCATGCCCTCCGGGGCTGGGGCCGACTGCAGCTCTCACTCCCGCTTTCCTCTTATCAGCCTGCTGCAGAGGCGAAGGTTCCAGAGAAGAAGGCCACGCCAGCCAAGCCGGCCACGCCAGCCAAGCCTGCCTCCACTCCGGCCTCCAGGCCTGGCTCCAGGGGCACCCCGACTGTCCCGAAAGCCCCAGCAGCTGCTCCCGTGACCTCAGCTGGGCCAGGCAGTAGGAGCAGTCCCATGCCCCTGCCCAAGAAGCCTGCTGGTGAGTGCTGTTCCCTTGTCTGTGCCCCAGCCATGATAGCTCTCTACAGGGCCGCATTCAGCTGTGCACATCTGCTTGTACGTCAGTCCTTTTGGGGGATGTTGGGAAGTGGTAGCCGTGGTCTCTGTGTGAGGGCAGCAGGTAGATTCAGAAGAACCTTGAGTGAAGGGGACACTCATGAATTCCCAGGTAGAATTCACTTTTCCTTTCCTAGGGTCTCCTTAGTGCCCCTCGCTTTGCAGGCACGGGCCTGTTACGTGGTAAGAAATGGGGCATTCAGTTCCATAGGCGTGTGTTGATCACCCATTTCTAAGGCCGTGCGGAAGGCACTGTCCAGGCTGGAGCAGGGGAGGGCACAGTGCCTGGCCTTGCGCCGTGCACAGGGCGTGGTCTTCGCAGGGCTGCGTAGTGTTCTGCTCTGCCCTCAGAGGCCAGCGCGCCCCTGATTGCTGAGTGAGTCTGTGTTGGATGAGCCATTCAGTCAGCCAGATTGTTAAACGTTACATTAAAAAGTGTATGTTTGTTCAGGCATCAAGACGGAGGGAAGGCCCGCAGACGTCAAGAAGACGGTTACGAAGGCTGCACCAGGTAACAGCACCCTCGTGTGGAGCCCGAACTTAACCCTCACCTCTTCCATGACTTCGCAGCTCTCCACGTTGCTCTCGCCCCCTGAATGCTTGTGTCTCTCCCTCCTGCCTTTGCAGCTGACTTGAGTCGCCCAAAGACCGCCTCCAGCAGCACCGTGAAGAAGACCGCCACCGTCCCTGGGGCCACTTCCCCATCAGGCGCGGCTCCCAGCCGCGTCAAGCCCACACCCGTGCCGCCCCGGCCCTCCGGGACCCTTGCTCTGGACAAGAAGCCTGCGTCAGCCAGGTCCAGCTCCTCTGCCCCCAGGCTGAGCCGCCCGGCCACCAACACCTCTGCCCCTGATCTGAAGAACGTTCGTGCCAAGGTTGGCTCCACGGAGAACATCAAGCACCAGCCTGGAGGAGGCCGGGTGGGTCCGGGGGCATGGGGTCCTCGGCACGCCAGCCCCGCTCCCTTCCCGGCCCCATCCAGCCGCCATTCCGAAGCCTGCCCTCGCATCATCGGCCCAGGCCGCGCCACAGAGGGGCAGTCAGGGCGCGCCAGACAGGGCTCCGTGTCCCGGCAGCCGGGGGCGGGAGGGCTAAGCTCTGGGCCTTCTCCTCCCTTTGGAATCAGAGGGGCCCCTATTCTGCATGTAGGGGTTTAGGCTTATATTTTAGCTTGGAGGCAAAAGGTTTCTTCTACTTCACAAAATGAACAGAGCAGATATCTGGGGCTGCTAGGGGGAAATACAGTGGACGTGGACCTGGTTTGTCATGGTTCCCACCCCTGTACTGTGAGCAGCGGGAGAGGCAGGTGGGTGGAGAGTCTGAGAGAGGACGAGGGTGTCCTCTGGTGGCCTGTGGCTGCCCTGAACTGAAGGTCTGCTGTAGAGGGCGGTGACGGAGAGCTGGTGGTTGGCATCCGCACACCTTTCTGTTTGCATCCATTCTGAAATTACTTGTTAACTGTTAGCAGCCATGGGGGCTTTGTGTGTGAAAAAGGTGGGGGCAAAAGTCCAGGTTCCAGTCCCCGGAGCAGTAGCCTTGGCATCTCCTACGTCATCTCTAGCACTTCACCACCACCGCCCACTCAGGACAGGATACTTCATTCGCTTCAGTCCAGAGCTGTTTAAAAAACGAAGAAAAATGAAGCAGAATCCTGATACAGTTGGAAGAGACTGTATTCCCAGTGAATTGATGGCAAACGGGAGTAGTCTGGGATGAGGGCCTAAGCGCCGTGGCTCCAGCGGACCTGGCCAGGCCTTGGGGCCATGGTGCCTCTGCGTGCTCTTGGCTTGTGTGGTGCAGAAGGTCTGGGTGGGGAGTCGAGTAAATCAGCCTCACGATGCAGCTATTTTCTGTTCCCACACCCATTTTCAATAGCGGCTCCCTGTGACCATGGCCGCTTGCTTGGGGCATGTAGAGCGTTTGAGCGGGAAGGCATTGTGATTGGAAAACGATCACCGCCGCCCACACTCAGAGCAGAATCGCAAGCTGAGCCCGCCCGCCTGCCTCCCCTTTGGGAACACTGTCTGGTCTCTCGGGCTCCAGCTTTGGCCTGCAGCCCCTCCCTCTGGCCGCGTCTCCCCTGGGAAATGAGTGTTTCCCAGGGGCAAGGGTGACTGGCTTCTGCCTGGGGGCCTGGCCTGGATTCGAGTCCCCAGGCTCCTTGCCCTCTTGGCATTTGGGTCCTTGTCCTCTGGGTGTGAAATTTGCCCCCCTTTATCTCCATCTAGGCCAAAGTAGAGGAGAAAACAGAGGCAGCTGCTGCAGCTCGAAAACCTGAACCTAATGCGGCCACTAGAACAGCTGGCCCAAGTGCAGGGGCACAGAAACCACCTGCGGGGAAAGTGAGTCTTGTTTAGACTTTTACCTCTGGAAGGTAAAAGGTGGTAAACTGTCTCTCCAGCGTGAGCCACTTTCCCTTCTGGTGCGCTTCTTACCTGTCCTCACACTGGTTTCCGCTTCCGTCCTTCAACTGTGCGCCCTCCTTGGTGTTTCACGATTCAGCCATCAGGAAATTTTTTTGTATCAATCCTGAAAGTTAACAGTTGGGAGCCCATTGTCCCTTTGGGGACTATTTATTTAGCTGGATGAAATGGATACAGAAGTGTCCGCTGACTTGGCGCTGAAGCCCACCCATTACGCGCGCGCTCACAGGCGGAGCACCCAGGTTCTTCCTCAGCAAGGACCTGGGACCCCACAGACCCTGTGCTTTGAGGTGAACTAGAAGGCCTCCTTCGTAACACTGCGGGGTAGGGGCACCTTCATTCGTCCCGGCTTCCTGAGTCACCCCTTAACGAGAAGTCAGGACGCTCACTGCAGTCAGAACCCGCCCGGCACAGGGCGTCGCAGCATCGGCCAGAGGTCAGAGGTGAGCTGCCCCGCAGCTAGGCCTTCCTGCTTGCTGTAGGGACCTTCACTTATTGTGCAGGCAGGTGGTCTCTCTGGCCAAGGGCTGCCAAGGAGGCCTGAGCTCCAGCCTTTTAAGAACCAGGATGGATCTCAGCCCAAGGAATTTGTACAGTCAGCAAGGTGAGGAGGGCTTCACTATGGTTTCTGGTAACTCTTTGAGGTCCTGTAGGTCTTTGGTTCAGACCAAAGTGTTTTGTAAAGAAGGCAAGAAATGGCAAGGTGTTTGCGGTGGAGTTTCTCAGGGTGGGTTTCTCTCCTCTGTGGAGAACTCTCCAGTTTGGGAGCTGTGTCATTTGCAAAGTGCTCCAAAGGGAAGGAAGCAAGCAAGCAAGCAAGCAAGCTAGCTGGCAACTGTTCTTCAGAAGGCTGCAGAAGTCTTTGTTCCAGCCTTCAGAGCCGGGGCCTTGTGTGGCTGCTTTCCGGGGGAGCCGTCTGTGCGCAGTGCTGAGTGCTGTGCCGTGGGTGCTGCAGCTGTGCAGCCCAGCCCAGCCTCTTGGCACACGAATCGCCCAGGGTACAGGAGTAGGTGTCTGGAGGATTCTAGATGGTGGTTTACCCTGCAGTCAGGAGCCTCGACCTAAACCTCAACTGTACTGAGACAGAATGGGCTTCTTGAGGAAGCTGCCAAGGCTGCAGCCTGCACGCCCCCTGGTGTCCAGGATTGTGCACGGCAGGTCCAGTGGCCCGGGGTCCGGCTGCGTTTACAGCTGAGCAGTGTCCCTTCCTTACCCTTGGTGTCAGACCCGTGCCCGGGGAGCCAGCTGCCCAGTGCTCCTCCCAGCAGCCTCTGCCTCCCAGGGAGTGTGTCTCGCTGCCGCCGTCCCAGGCCCCAGCCTGAAGGGAAGTGCTGTCCTTGGGTGAGGACTGGCCCGGGTGAGCCACGGTGCCGCCCCAGCCCTCGAGAGAGTCAGCCGGGCGCGGCCAGGCCATGCCCCGGTACCCCCTGGGGCAGCTGTCAGGCTTGTGACCCGTGGCCCAGCCCCCGAAGAGCAGTGATAATGACCAGGGAGCACTTCTACAACATCTGCTTCTGTCCTGTGTTGTTGGTTCGTGTTTTCACCCTCTTTCCTGCTCCTCCAGATCCCTTCCTCTGTGCTTTCCACAGCGGTTCTGCCGAGGGTGGGGGCAGAGTGTTAGCGGCACTCTCTGTCAGGCGCCGTGGTCATGTGTGGACTCGCTGCCTGCCCTGTGTCGGTTCTAACCAGCCCTCTCCCTTTGTGTTGTTTTTTCTGTTCTCTAACACTCCAGGTCCAGATAGTCTCCAAAAAATTGAACTACAGCCATATTCAGTCCAAGTGTGGTTCCAAGGACAATATTAAGCATGTCCCTGGAGGTGGTAATGTAAGTATCAGCTCCGGACACCTGGCATCTGAGGCCCAGTCCAATGTGGGGCACACTGGAGTGGGGGCCACCTGTCTGAGCTCACAGGACCCCGGGTGGGGGCCTGCGCGTCCCCTGTAGCTGTGTCAGAGGCTGGTCCCAGGACACAGGTTGGCGGCAGGCCTATCATTTCTCTCGGGTTTGCTCCTGGGGATACATGCCTCTGTCTGCTCTCCCCGAGCATGTGGGGGTCCACCTTCTCCCGAGGCCAACCCCCCATCCTTGACGTAGGCCCAGGGAGTTACTACGCTCCCTCCTCCCCTCCCTGCTTCGTTCTCTGCTGCTTGTCCCCGCTTCCCTTCTCTCCTCTCCCGCCTTCTCTCTTCCTTTCTAATCTCTCCTCCCGCTCCTTTTGCCTTTTCTGGTTCCTTCCTTTTTGATTCCCTTCCCCTCCTTTTCTTTCTGTCCCTTTCCCTGTTCCATCCAGACACCCCTTCTGCCGTGCTGCGCCTCTGTGCCAGCTGTAAGACCTGTGGTGGGGACGCGGGCCTCCAGCTCACAGGGCAGTCCTGGTCTAGGGAGAGGCAGGGCCAAGTGTCATTGTTCGTCAGTGTGTAAAGAACGTCTGTGAATTTGTCATGTGTCCCTGTGACAGTGTGCAGGCCAGCGGGACTCTGCAGTGTGGCCCGGGGCGTGCTGGGGAGCCGTCTGTGGGCAGCCCCTGCCCACGCTGCCCCTCAGCAGTCGCGCCGTCCTGCCTGCCCCTGTCGTGAGGAAGGCAGCCATAGCGTGCCCCTTTCTTGCCCCACATGGCCCCCTACCACACCTCCTTCCCGGTCACCTCCCAGTGGGCCCGTCCGCAGGTGGGCAGCAGCCGTGGCTTGCCTTCAGGTGGGGCGTGCCTGGCCAGACGTAGCCAGCCTGCTGCAGGACGGGCCGGAGGGGGTGCCCAGGTGGGCACTGGCCCTCGCTTTTTCCCTCAGGCTTTTGGCCCGATGAAAACAGAAGGTGAACAGGGAGTCAGAGTAATGGGGGTGCTTGTGTGTGTCGTTTGGTGTGTGTAAGAGCTCTGAAAGTGACTGGTGGTTGTCTGTCACCTACTGCGGTCTTCACACGGCCTAGCAGGACGTCAGCAAGAGGGCGAGAGATGTACTTTTTAAAAGCACTTCCGTTTTAGGAGGCTCCTGTCAGCAGCATGGTGCTCAGGTCCCACCTGGGAGCCTTGTTTCCAGGTGGGACGGTGAGGATAACCGCCCTGGGTGGGCGGAGGCGCTCGCGCCCGCGCTCCCGCCGCCACTTTGTAAGCCCCGCGAATGGAATGCGGGTGCGCGCAGTTCAGGAAGAGCGGGTCTGCCCTGCGGAGGTGGGGGTGGCATTACTGGGCTAAGTCCACCTCCCGCCCCTCCCCACGCAGGGATTCCGGAGCCCGCTGAGGGTCTTGGAGCAGGATCCCGGGTAGTGCCTCCCAGCGCCTCCCCCCGCAGACACGCACTGGCACGCCCCTTGTCCAGAGCCGGGAAGATGTTGGGCGGAAACCTAGCAGCTACTTTGGTATCTGAGCCCATGTTCAAATTCTGCAGCAGTTTTAACCCCATTTCCTCCTGGAGGGGCATGTGCATGTGTAATGAGTTCCCAGACCTGTTGGCAGGGTCCCTTCAGTGGCACCAGGCCCATAGATGTCACAGATCTGTGGCAACTTGTATGAACACAGCTACAGCCGGTGCGGTAGATGCGGGATCAGCCGCGACGTGGTTTCTGCTGACTATTGGGGGGGCGGGGGGGCAGGACTTGTGGGCCAGCCCTCGAGGCATGAGAAGCACACATCCTAGGCCAATGAGGCAGCACATGGCTCCCGGAATCTGGAGCCCGGCGGTGGCGGGGGGAGGGGGGCGGATAACCAGGAGTGGCGAGGGGCGTGGTGGGTCCTCTGCATCCCTGCCCAGGGTGGGCAGGGGGTGGGGGAAGAGCCGCGTCTCAGAGGCAGTGAAGCTTTTCAAAACCTTTCATTATGGAAATTTTCAAACATACACAAAAGTTGATAAAATGGTGAAACGGACTGAGTGTACTTTTTACCCAGCTTTGTGTTTGTGGGCAATCTTATCTCCATATGCTCTCCTTAATTATTTTGGAGCCAGTGCTAGATAAGTCATTCCTCTACAAATATTCCATTGTGTACCTTTAGGCGATAAACACTCTTTAACATACACATGTGTACATATTTTAGAAGACCAGCTCACGTGACATAGGGCTGCTTGTTTGAATCAGGATCCAGCAAGGTCCGCACGTGGTGATTGGTTGATGTGTCTCTTGTCTCTTATAACCTGAGGTTTCCTTTGCTCTACAACTTACCTGTCCAGTTCTGTTTTTTGTAGTAATGTTGTTCATGAGGAAACCAAGTGGTTTGTCCTAGAGTCTGGATTCTGCTGATTATATCCCCATTTAACATGTTTCTTTAACCCTCCATTTTCTTTATATTGATTCTTGATTTTTCCCCCCCCATTTCACCAGACTTGCATAGCTAGGGTAGTGTTCTGTTAGGAAGTGTAGTGTGTCTCACTCTTCCCATTATTTCTCTCGTGATTTTGGCAACTGTTGATGCCCAACCCCCAGTCCCTCGTTCCGTGGGGGTGCATTGCTCCCGTGTTACTGGCTGGAATACGTCTGGGAAGTGGCGTGTCCTCTTGTCATCTGTTCTTCAGTTGAGGACAAGGCAAGAGGTAGAGAAGTGGAGGCTTTGAGGGAAGAACACTGTCAAGGAACACGTGGGCTCCACAGCTTGGCGAGAGCCCGGCCGTGGTGAGCGACAGCTGTGCAGTCCCCGCAGGTGGTCTCGAGGGCAGCGCAAGGTGCGCTTGGTCTGAGCAGCTGCCACAGCTGGGAAAAGCGCACTTGCCGTTGGCCCGGCCTGTGGAGAAGGGCAGCCTCGTCGGAGAGAGGCGGTAGAGGAGAGGCCGCGGCTTCGATGGCAGCATGGCCTGGTACACCATGGAGCGCGCACTTCGGCAGCACGTGTACTAAAGTTGGAGCGATGCAGAGGAGATGGGCATGACCCTTGCGCAAGGGTGACGCAAATTCATGTAGCAATTGTGTTTTTTAAAAAGGGGTACTGTTGAATACGTGAAGCAGTTTGGTGTCCAGTGGTTGCTGATGTCCATTCAAGGGTGATGACGTAAAGGGAAGCTAGAGCCAGGGAAGGCTCTGTAGAAGGCGGCCTGTGAGCCGGGCTTTGAAGAAAGGAAGGAGAACGCGGTGGGCTTGCCAGGCTGGGGATGAGCAGGAGCAAGGCTTTGGAAGCAGCGGCGAGGATGCACACGGCAGTCAGCCTCCCGTCGGTACCCACACAGCCAAGGGCGGGATCCTCTGACGCTTCTAAATGCATTTTGTGTGCACAGTATAAAACTGGGCAGGGTGAATGGAAAGAAAAATGAGAGATTATCTCAGAACTTAAAAAGGCCTTCTCCCCTAAGGTAAAATGCAATTATGAAAAGATGTACCAAAAAAATCAAAACAAGCCGAGAGAGGATGACTCGGGCAAGCTGAGGATTGCGGGAAGTTACGCCGAGCCAGGTCCTGGGCTGTGGGTGAGAATGCAAACGCAGGGTAGATACCACGTCTGTCTGCGGGTGGAGACCGTATTAGCTGACGCAGGAGAACGACAAGGTCCTGCAAGGCAGCCAGCTAAATGGCATCGTGATGATAGCTCACCTGGTGTGACACCTGCTGTGAGCCACTGCGCGGGAAAGCCAGGCTCTTCTGCAGCCAAGGGGCCGCCGGGTCACTCAGTCCCCACCCAGGAACGCAGTGGGAAGTGCTGTCCACAGGTGTCCTTTCCTAAATTAAAGATGTGCCACCAGCCCTGGCACTAAGATGTTTTCCCAAGCGCCACAGGGCAGGCGTCAACGAGTTTGCTGGCCCTCCCTAATACGTACAGCTCCAGAAAGGAAGGTAGACATCTGTGCTGTTGGCCAGGAGGGGGCGATGCACTGGAAGAACCGGAAGGAAGGGTGCCACACGTTACTGCAGTCTGCCCCTGGGCAAGGCGGGCATGGGGGTTGGGGCCTGAGGTGAGGCAGAAGAGGGTTGCGGGAGGCCAGGCCCAGCACGGCGGGCGCAGAACCGTCTGCCGGCGCCTGGGTGGTGGGTATGGAGGCACTGGCTTGGTCTGGCTGGAGGCGGGGTCAGAGGCTACACGCAGTGCCAGGATGGATCCAGGGCTCTTTGAAGCACTTAGGGAGGTGACCCTGACTCCGAACAGGCTTAAGTAGGGGCTTGCAAGGGAGAGAAAAAACTTGAATGTGGAGAAGAGGATTATAAAGGAGTTGTCTATTTGAAGCAGTATTTTTCTTTTCTCCTCAGGTTCAGATTCAGAACAAGAAGGTGGACATCTCCAAGGTCTCCTCCAAGTGCGGGTCCAAGGCCAACATCAAGCACAAGCCTGGTGAGTGTGTCTCCCTCCACCACCCTGGTTTTACCCTCTGTGTCTTTGTCGTTCCATAAAAATTCCGTGGGCCACCCCCACACAAGACACAGTCGTGGCACAGCACAGTCCTCAGTCGCTGTCAGGAAGTGGGACTCGGGCGCCAAGCTCCCAGCGAGGGGAGCAGATGGCAAAGGCTGCGGTTCGCCCGGGCCTCACTGGAAGGACAGGCGGGTGTGTGCTGCTGCTGACCGAGGCCTGGGGGAGAGGTGTGTCCCGGGGGCTCACGTTAGCTGAAGGGGCTCCAGAGAGCGGCTGGGGCGCCTGTGAGTTGCAGGAGCAAAGGGCGTCCCCAGCTGCACGGGGTCGGCCCCAGCCTGGAAGGCCGGATTCGGGGTGGGCGCGCCCCACTGCGCAGCAGGCGCGCTGCAGGTGAGTCGGGTGTCTCAGGGCCGACACCGTGGACCAGCTAAGGTCAAGGCCGGGAAAGCTCCCTTCCCTCCCAGCAGAGCAGCCCCCGCCGCCCCCTCTCCCCCCCGCTGCCCCATTTCGGAATGTGCGCTCTTTAACTTGGCAGCCCTTAACTAGCTTTCCCTGCCCGTCCTCCACCTGGAAGATCCGCTCCTGTGAGATGCCCCCTTCCCTGGAGGCCCTGAGTGTCTCCAGGACCAGTGTTTGCTGGGGGCAGGGCTGGGGTGCCAGTGTGGAGGATGCCTGGGGATTCGGCAAGAAGCCAGGTGTGGAGGTGTGTGACCTGAGCTGAGAGGAGGTCGCAGGGTCAGAGATGGGCTGGGGTGGGGGGGAGCCACGCCCCTGGGCTGCGGCAGGGCAGGCGGGCCCTCCAGCCTGTGGCCGGGAGCTCTGCACGGGGCCCTGGGTGCAGGCCGCTGCCCCCTCCTCCCCACCGACGGGCTCCGACACAGGCCCAGCCCTTTCTCAGCCCACTGGCCCCGGGCGCGGGCCCTTCCTTCCTGTCGCTGCACTGTGATTCGGTTCCGCTGCACGGACGGTTCGCCTGGCCGTCCTGTCACTGCCAGTCAAGCACTAGCGGCTGTGACACGAGGACCCCGTCCTGGGCGGACAGGGTGTCGCGGGGCTGGGGGCTGCCGGGGTGCGGGGCGGCTTTTCCATGGGGAGTTGCTCGCAGACCTGGAGAGAAGTGGCCCTGCTTTGATGAGCGTGCTCGCGGCCTGCACGTCTGTCTGCCCTCGGAGCCACCGGGAGCCGTTGCGGCCTCCCCAGCTGCACGCTGGGCGCTTAGCCAGGCCCCGGCTTTGCCTGCGGGGACGTTTTGCTGCCACCCTCAGCACCCGATGCCTCTTGGTTTAGGTGGAGGAGATGTCAAGATTGAGAGTCAGAAGCTGAACTTCAAGGAGAAGGCTCAGGCGAAGGTGGGGTCCCTGGATAACGTGGGCCACCTGCCTGCAGGAGGTGCCGTGAAGGTAGCGAGTGGGTCTTCAGGGGGACACAGCTGGGGAGGTGTGGGGTGCGCAGTGGATTCTGGGTCCCATCAAGCGGGTGCTGTCACCGCCTCTCAGTCTCTTCAGGAGTCATGTTCCCCAACACCATTGCTCTCCCCACCCCATCCATCTTCCGTCCCGGGCGAGGCAGGAGAGGGGAAGGGACCCCAGCTGGAGACAGACCCTTTTCCCGAGGGCCGTGGCCTTTCTTACTTTCTGGGCTCCTCTCAGCCATGTCCCGAGGGACTACGGGCCTGGGGCACAGGTCCCCCCGAGGCGGGTGGTCCACACAGTACAGCCGTCCCTAGCTACCTCCTGATAGAGGACTGTGGGTACAGGCTTCAGGCCCGGGAGCAGGACAGCACATTCTCCCGCCAGTGACAGCGGGCCTGGCGCCCGCCTGCCTCTGGGGGGACTGCCCGTGGGAGAGCGCTGGCTCGCTCAGGGCAGAGCACCCCTCTCCAGGCCGACCGGGCCCCCCGCCCCGCCCTCCCTCTGGCCTTCCCTGCCCCCCTCCTTCCACAGTCCTGTGAGACCCTCTGTGTGCCCGGGGGCTGTCTGTCCTGTGTTCCATGTCGCCATCGGGTGGGCAGGGGTCGTGAGGCAGCGTTTTGCAGGCTCCTGTGCTTGAGGGCAGCAGCAGGGCAAGGAGCGCAAGTAGAAGGCTGAGTGCCCAGGCCATGCCCCACGCCATTCTTTGGTCCCCCCCCACCCCGCCCCCGAGGAGGACTCTGCCCCAGCTCATGTCCTTGACGGTGTGGGGTCCTGGCTGTCACACCCTTGTTCCTGCCCCCCGCCCAGGAATGTCTCGGGGCGGGGCACCAGCTCAGCTGTAGCCACTTGTCCAAGACCGCGCAGCGGGTCCTGCAGACAAGGGCTCACACTTGGCCCTTCTGACCCCATGTCTTGTGTTTTTTTTGTTTTTTTTTTAATTCACTGTCAGTTCCCTTTCTTTATTGTTTCTGGAACTGTTTTTCCAGTGCTGACTTGCCTGCGGCACCCTTGCGTCCCAGCCACGTTCAGGCCTGCCGTCCTGAGCTGGCTCCTCAGCCTTGCCGCTGACTCTGCTCTCGTGGCCGCCATTGTGCTTGGTGGCGGCGTGGCGGGGAGCCCAGCACCGCAGAGAGGCTTCCTGCAGCCTTGTGTTCAGAGGAGGCGGCCAGTGCTCCCGGGCCGGGGCTGCGCTCTCCCGCCCAGAGCCTGCCTCCCTGCCCTGCGCCAGGCCGCCTGAGGGTGGGGTCGGGCGGCCCACCCTAATTAGAGGGGCAGGGGCGGTGGGGGCGGGGGCTGCGTGTGAAACCCATCGCCATCACCCCATCCCACTCCCTCTCGGACTGACCCTGCACTGTCTCCCCCACTGTTTCATTGTAGACTGAGGGCGGTGGCAGCGAGGCCCCACCGTGTCCGGGCCCCCCTGCTGGGGAGGAGCCGGCCATCCCTGAGGCAGTGCCCGAAGCTGGCGCCCCCACCCCAGCCAGTGGCCTCCATGGCCACGCCACCCTGGCAGGGGGTGGTGACCAAAGGGAGGCCCAGACCTTGGACTGCCAGATCCAGGAGACAAGTAAGTGGCTGGGCTTGGCCTAAGGGCCAGCCAGGGTCCCTGCCACTGGCTGCAAATTGAAACTCCTTTGTTTTTTGACTAGAGTGTGGCCTAAATTTTAACGAAACAACCTTTTATTTTTCCAGGCATCTAATGATGACATTCTGGTCTCGTCTTCCGTCCCCTTTGTTGCCCCTCTTGTCTCCTTCGTTACCCTCTCCCTTCCCTCCTCCCGTGTCACTGCAGATTGAGACCTACAGGCTGACGTTCCGGGCAAACGCCAGGGCCCGCACCGACCACGGGGCCGACATTGTCTCCCGCCCCCCCCACTTCCTTGGCGGCCCCAGCTCCGGCGCCCGGGCCCTTGGCTCCCTCCCCCGAGCTGCCCACTAGACCTGTGACCCCTTGGGTGCTGGGCAGCTCTCTAGGGCTCTCCCTCCCTCCCTCCCGCCCGCCTCGCTTGCCTGGGGCAGCAGCAGTTGTCCCCCACCCCCACCCCCCCCACCCCGGCCCCAGGCCCAGCTCTGTGTTCTGCTCCTGGCCCATCATGGCATCACTGCTCCAGGGGGAAGCTTGGGAGGGGAGTGGGGCAGGGAGGCTAGCGCGGGATCTCGGGGGATCGGAGAGGAAGGAACGGGATTCTAACCTCCTCTTTGTTTGGGTTTTTTGGACCAAACCCAAGAGAAACTGACATACCCTCCCTCCTAGCTGGGTCCACCTGGAGGGAAGAGCAGAATGTTCATGTGATGGCCCAGCCCTGTGTCCCCCGGAACTTGCTAAGCCACTGCCTCTCCCTTTGACCCCACAGTGCTGCCCACCATGCAGGTGGTGCCAGACACCTCTTGCTACCCTGCCCCGAGTTAGCTAGGGGTCAGCGCTGCGTGTCCCCACTGCCTCCCATATCTGCCTAGCTGCTGTCGTAATTTTTTTTTTTCTTGTTTTATCCCCCTTTTTTAAATAACCTAAAAACTGGTGGAGTAGTTTTGCAAGTTGAAGTCATGTCTGAATGAAAGTCCTCAGTAGGTGTTAAAGGAAGCGGGGAGGGGAGATGCGTGAGCCTCCAGCCGGGAGGTCAGGCACCGGCCTGGCCTGCAGCTCGGAGCCCTGGAGGCCGTGCGGGCAGAGCGGGGGCATGGGGCCGCGGCCCGGGAGCAGGGAGCGCGTGCTAGGGGCTGGTCCGAGTGTGGGCTGCTGGTTCTGGCATTTGCGTGTATGCTGCTTTTCTGTTCTAACCAAGAGGCTGGTTTGGGCATCTCTGTCTGTCTCATTCCTGGGATCTGGAGGGAGATACAAGGTCAGGGCTGGGAACGGCCGTGGAGGTCAAAGGCCTCCAGGCCTGCAGACCAAGGACACTCGTGCCCTCAGCTCCTGGGGAGCCCGAGGCGTCCAGACCTTGTGTGGGTAGTGGGGAATCAGGACCGGAAATTTAAAAATAAAGGCATGAGACTGAGGCCGTCCCCTGTCCCCGACAGCCTGACTGGAGAGGAGAGGGAGGCGAGGCGAGGCCAGCCTGCGGAGGGGTCCCTGCTAGGCCCGCCGTTGGGGTGGCTGCAATGAGGAAAAATCCCGGGAATCCTATTGACACGAAGATTCTTACTGCACTTGTATTTTTTGTATTAAAGTTTGCATGGTTTCTAATAAAGGATTAAACCTACCAGCTTGCAGTGAAGTGGCCTGGGAGTCTCAGGGCTTCTCTCGCAGGGCACTTCCCATGGTGTGGCCTGGGTGTCTTGCCCTCTGGCCCCCGGCTCCTGTCCCTCGGAGCCAAGAAGGGGGGCCCTGGAAGTGGGTTCAGATTTGATTTCCTTGTAGAGGGTGGGCATCTGGGTGGGGCCGCTCTCCCCATTCCCAGGGCAGATGTGCTGTGAGAGGTTTGCCACCGCATCCCAGCTCCCAAGGCGTAGGTCTTGGGGACAAAGTGCTTCCAGAGCCGGACTGTCTAGCACGCGCCACCATGCGGGAGGTCAGGGCGCCTGTGTTTCTGAGCTGGAGGAAGGGGCAGGATGAAGCTGGGGAAGGCGAAGACACTGAGGTTGACAGCAGGCTCTGCCTCCCCTCACTCCTTCGCCAAGGGTGGGGTGGGCCAGGTGACCCACGCGGGACAGCTCCCCAGGTGGCCTGGCCACAGCTCCCTTGAAGGGTCCCATGAGCCAGAGGCTGAGGTGGCCACCCTGACAGGTGAGGACCAGAGGCCTGCGTGCTGTGCACCACCCTGCAGCCATCTGGGGCAGGGCATTTCTGTACTGCCCGATCTGCTTCTGGCTCAGCCATCGCCTATGTCTGTGATTCTGTTGTAACCATTTTAAGAGTAAATAAAGCTCATGATGTCCCACCACACGGGCCCCGTCTCCTGTGCGTCCTGGTTTGTCTCCAAGACCCTGCCCCCCAGCCCGTCCTCCCGCACTGGGGGACTGGTGTGCGCTGAGCAGTTGCAACCAGCGCAGCTCCTGCTTTGTGAGCATGTGGATGGGACCGGAAACAGACTAGCCTGTGGCACTTGGTCCCCGAGGGCCCTGGCTGCCATGGAACTTCCCCATCTGCTTGGGGTCAGGAGGTGGCAGCCAGACCAGACCACTGCCCCAGGGAGGGAGGCCCAGAACAGGCTGCTCAACACTTGCAGTCCCAGCCTGCAAGGACAGTGACTGCTGTGACAGACCACCCATAGTATGTCTCGGAGCAGCTGTGACAAAAGACTGAGCTGGCCCAATAGCACAAGCTGGTTAACAGCACTGGTGGCTCAAGCTCTTGAGAGGGTGGGTCCCAACCCTCTTCCCCTCCCTCTGAAGATCCTGGGCCGCAGCCTGAGCCCCAACGCTCTAGCGTCACTCTTCGGTCTGGGGGTCCAGGGTGCCGAGGCCCCAAGGGAGGAGCCCCCAGCGGATAGCGATGCTCACAAGGGATAAATAGAACTTTATTTTAAATAAACATTTGCACTCTGTACATAGCCCCAGCGGAGGCAGGGCTCAGTCGTCAGCGGACTTGCGCACGTCGAAGCTGCCACAGGGCCCACGCAGCAGCTCTGCCAACAAGGCCAGCAGCTGCCCGTGCTCCTGCTGCACCTCAAGGGGCAGTGCGGCCAGCTCGCTGCGCAGGCTCCGCTCCACCATGCGGCCCAGGGCCCGGCGCAGCTCCCTCAGCAGCCGCACGGTGCGTGAGTCTCCCTCCAACCTCAACAGGTCGCTGTCACTCAGTGAGATGGTGGCCCGGCGCCCATCATCTGGGGGAAGGGGAAAGGAGGGGAGCCCAGGTGAGCCAGGCCCCCGAGGATAGAAAAGCCTGTGTGGACGGCGAGTGGGGAGGGAGGTCTGCAGGTACCTACCACGGATATGGACGTCCCCGTCGGTCATTAGCAGCACAGCTAGTGGGTGCACCTGGGAGGAGTCCCGGACAAAGACGCTCCCGTTGGACTTGACGGCCATGAAATATGTCAGCCATCGGCTCCGTAGCCGTGTGGCCTCCCTGGGAATAAAGGGCTGGGTGAGGCCACCTTCCTGCCCCCTGCTAGCTGCCCCGCCCAGCCTGTCCTGTCCCCCACCTGTTAATGGTCGACTTGTGCAGCAAGATGTTGCCTGATTTGGTCCTGTACGTGACACTGTTGGGCTTGAACTTGCCCTGCCGGGTCACCTTGCCTTGCCTCACCTACAGGGGTGATGGAAAAGTTGGCTGGGCTAAGCCAGGAGCTGGGGGGTGCGGGAGGAGGCTGGGGCCCGGTCAGCCCCCCGAGGCAGCACCTGGATGAGGTTGGGGTAGAGACCCGCCATCAGCACGCCCTTCACCAGCTCTTCCTCCTCGCTGTACTCGTTGCACTGGGCCGAGGCCAGGGTGCAGTCCGAGGGCTTCCCCACCAGGAAGGCTTCGTAAATGTTCTCGGAGAACTGCTTGATGAGCCCTGGGGAGGCAAAGTCGGGTGACCCCGAAGCCCAGTGCAGGCGGGAGGGGGGGAGGGCTGAAGACCAGGCGGGGGGCCCCGCTCACCGTGGATGAAGCGCAGGCTGGGCGCGTAGAGCAGGTTCTCCTCCAGGTAGTTCTCTCGGGAGCTGCGGTCCTGCCAGCGCAGCACCTCCTCCCAGCCGGCCACAGCCCGCACGAAGGCCAGGTGGTCACTGCCGCTGTCCTGGCTCAACAGTGCCTTCACCTGGGAGGGGCAGAGTGTCACAGGGGAGGGGCTCCAAGAGGCCACCTCCGGACAGGAGCCGGTGAAGGGCTGCGAGGGAGCACCGGAGGGCCACGGGGAGGGACGGGTCTGACCTTGTCCACCTCCGCCCGGTTCTGCAGGCTGCTGCTGAAGGGATCCCGGGTGAGGCAGGACACGACCACTAGCAGCGGGTGCAGGCAACGGAAGATGGCTGCCAGCACGATGGCCTTGGCCAGCCGGGGGTCGGTGGAGATGTGGGCCAGGCGCTGTCCCAGGGTGGTCAGGTACTCCCGCTGGTCCAGCACCCCTGCAACAGCTCAGCTGTCAGGCCCAGCCTTGTCAGCCTCTCCGCAGCCCCGCCGGACCTGCCCACTCACCAATCTCCTGGAGCAAGATCACGGCCTCATCCACTGCCTTAATGTTTGGGCTGTCCACGGCCTTGGAGAGGAACTCCACCGCCTGCGGCAAGAACGAAGCAGAGCCCCGCCCCATGAGCCTGGGTCCTGCCCGCCACTCCTAAGGCCAGCCCGCCCACCGCTCCACGCCCTGGCCGCACCGTCTTCTCTGGCATGTGGATCTTGGCTTGCAGCACCAGGTTCTCAAGGGGCGTGCGCAGGATCTCTGGCACTTGAAATGGGACCATTTTCTCCAGACGGCTCCGCGGGAACAGGTGGTAGGCAAAGCCTGACTGGCAGCGGCCTGCCCGGCCCCGGCGCTGGATCACGTTGGCTCGTGACACCCACACTGTCTCCAGGCAGGACACCTGGGGGAGGGGGCCCGTGAGCAGCCACACGGATGCCACAGGCCTTTCCCCGTGCTTCCCCATGCCTGGTGGCCACCTCAATGAACCCTCGGCAGCTCCCCCTCCCCCAACAGGAACACCAAGATCCCCGAGTGTGGCCTTCTCCAGACACACACGGCAGGTCCCAGGCAGAGGGGGCCAGGACCGGGGCTGCCCCGGAACCTGGAGTTGCTCCCTGGGCGGGGGCTGGCAGGGCCAGGAGGCGGGGCCACCTTGGTCTTCAGGTCGTAGCGCTCCTCCTTGTGCAGCCCGCTGTCCACCACGTGCACGATGTCATTGATGGTGATGGAGGTCTCGGCGATGTTGGTGGCCAAGACTATCTTGCGCACGCCGACTGGTGGCTGCTGGAATATGGCCTTCTGGTCCATCATGGGGATGTTGGAGTGCACTGGTGGGCAGCAAGCACGCGCCGGTTATGGGCAAGGACTTTCACCTCATTTCCACGAACGTGAGGCCCAGGTCAATATGCCCAGGAGAGGGAGCAACGCCAGCAAGGAGTTCAGTCTGGTCAGAAACCCTGGACCTGTGAGTCCCAGCTGGGTCGCTCCCGAGGACGGAGGGCAGGAGAAGCACCAGGGGGCCATGAAGCCCGGCACGCGGCTCTCACCTGGCAGGATGAGGTACTTGCTCTCGTGCATGCCCAGGGCCTCCTGCAGGCGCTGCTGCACCCCTTTGATCTCCTGCCAGCCAGGCAGGAAGCAGAGGATCCCACCTGAAAGGGGTCCCGCAGGGTGAGCAGTTGCTCCTGGCACACGAGGTCGGGTGGGCACAGGGCGAGGGGAACACCCACCTGGCTCCCCGCGGGCATCAATGTGCAGAACCAGGTCGGTCACGAGGTCCAAGTCAAGTGCGCACTCATCCTCGGACTGGGGTGGGGAAGAGAGGCCACAGTCACAGCCCCAGAGCGAGGGGTTCAGTGAGGCCGAGGCACTGGATGTGTCACCCACAACCCTCACCACACCGCCACCGCAGAGGCCCCATCATCCTATTTCTTTGGAGAAAATGAATGCTGGGGACGGGTAACTCACCACAGGCCAAGCGACAGGGACAGGGAGGAAAGGCCGAGAGCCCGGGTGGGGTGAAATGGACACGTCCCCTCACCTCGTGGTGCCGGTGCCGGTGCGGGTACTGGTGCTTGCCCAGCTTGGCCAGGATGTCCTCCAAGTAGTGTTCCTTGACGGGGTACATGAAGCCAGGCACCTTGATGACAGGGCAGCCACCAAAGTAGCGGGAGAAGCGCTCATTGTCGCCCGTGGCGCTCATGAGCACCAGCCGCAGGGCCGGGTTGAGCCGCTGCAGGCCCTTGAGCAGAATCAGCAGGAAGTCTGTGTTCACGTCCCGCTCATGCACCTCGTCCACGATGACGTGGCTCACGCCCTCCAGGCTGGGGTTGCTCTGCAGCTTCCGCAGCAGGATGCCCACAGTGCAGAAGAGCAGGGCCCCGCCTCGGGCTGGCGGCTTGCTTTCCAGTCGCACCTGGAAGCCCACATTCCGGCGCAGGGTGGGGCCCAGTTCGTGGCTGACCCGCTGCGCCACGGACACGGCCGAGATGCGGCGTGGCTGGGTGATGATCACGTTGCAGCGGGCGCCGCGGCCCTCGGTCACATAGCGCTCCAGCAGCAGCTGGGGGATGCGTGTGGTCTTCCCACAGCCCGTGTCCCCAGAGATGACAACCACTGGGTGCTGCTCAATGGCGTTGAGGATGGTGTCCCGATGCGGGTCCACAGGGAGCTGGGGGGCTTCCTGCCAGATAGGCCCTCGCCGCCGCCACAGCTCTAGCAGGCTCTGGCTCAGACGCACCTCCTCTGCTTCTGACAGGGGCACGTAGGGCTTGCCTGTGATGGGGTCACTCAGGGGCCCTGAGTCCTTGCCCAAGGGCAAGATGTCATCACTCTGCAGCCGGAGCTCTGGGGAGATCCATGAATTGTCCACAGGGTACTGGGGGACAGGGGAGGCAAGCAAAATGGTCAAAGAAAAACACCTTCCTCCTCACTCACACCCAGCCCCTCTCCACGGGATTCCCTGGGTCACATGCTGTGGCCTAACCCTGGGGCAAATGACTCCAGTCCGTGACTGCCCAAGGGACACTCATGGGCAAGGTGGGCTGCTGGGGGCAAAGGTGCTCCCAGGCTCCATTCCCAGTGGGGAAAATGGGGAGTCACTAATGCCTGTAACAGGCAGAAGCATTTGGTCTGGAGAAGGCGGGCAGGTGGGGACAGGGGCGTGAAGGGTTCTCTTACATGGTTCAGGAAGGTCTCTATCTTGCGGAGGATGGGCTCAGGCACCTGGATGGTACATGGCCGGCGCTGGGTCTCACCCAGCTCGCGCAAGGAGGCCAGGTTGTACATGGCGTGGGTGAGTGGCTCATTGTTCCGGTCCACAAGCCCCAGGCTCTGCAGAGGGGACATGTACGGTGCAGTCTAGGCCCCTACCTGCCTGGGACTCGCCCAGGCAGGCTCAGGAGCTCCAGAGAGAGAGCATGCAGCACAACCCCTTTCTCAAGAGATTGGGGTTTCCGGCTGCTGTGACGCAGGAGGATGGAAAACTTACGAACCAGAAAAATGCATATCAAAAAAAAAAAAAAAAAGTAGTTAAAATTATTCAAGAAATACAAGACCTAACATGTCTGTGCAGAACGGCCTCACACCCACCCAGGGCGGGGGTCCTGCTGATAACCCTCTCGCTGAGCAGCTGGAGCCCTGGCAAGAGCCCAGTCTCACCTCCACGAGTTCCCGACGCGGGTCCATGAGATGGGCGAGCCAGGCCGACCGGCCCCAATGCGCCTCCCAGGCCCCCTCCGCCTTGGCCGCCTCACCAAATCCCCCGCACCTCCTGCCCGCCTGGCCTCCGTTCCGGGGGCCCCACCCTACAGCTGCCCATCAAACTGCTATTCATGCACCTTGACAAAATAAGCCACTCAAAGGGTAACTGCGTCCTAATTCCCCATGTGACCAGAAGCCACCTGACCAGAGAGAAAACACAGCACTCCCACACCTGGGGCAAGTGCACCAGCAGCCGTTCTTCCCTGCAGGCTTGTGATCCCATCCCGTGATGCCAGCAGCCCGCTCTCCGTCCAGAGCCCAGGTCAAACAGCCCCTCCTCCAAGAAGGCCACCCCCTCAGGGACCAACCCCTGGCCACCTGGCAGAGGTCCAGGCTTCTAGTCCCTGGATCATGGGAGGTGCCGACACGGCCTCCCCGAGAGGGAGAGGCTGCTGCCCTCCCAGGACTGCAGTCTGCCTGTGTCCCCTCTGCCCTGCGGCCAGCCCTCCTCCGCTCTCTGAGCGCAACTGCCACCTGGGAGCTGCTCCTCCCGGAGCCAGGACCCCAGCGGCGGTGAGGCCTCTGCTCACAGGGCGTGTCTGTCAAGCTGCTGTTCAGACCCCAACAGGCTCTCGATGAGCCCTAGTCCTGCTGCAGGCAACAGACCCCTTCCCTCCCCTGGCGCCACTTCCCAGCCCCGCGCTCGCTCTGTTCTCCGAGCGCTCGCTCTGTTCTCCGAGCTCTTGCTACCTCTCACCCTCAGCTGGGTCTAAAATGCGGTTCTCAGTGCAAAACACGCGCCAAACATGTACCTCACCGTTCAGAGTAAAGCGGGGCCTCTTTCCTGTCTTGTCCTGCAATGAAACCACTACTGACAGGGGTCTCAGGCAGCCATGACACTAACCCCGCTGCCGGGGCATCTGCTGACCTCAGAGCCCCTTCGAGGGGCTGCCAGCGGAGGCCGCACCGCCTCCGCCTTGACGCTGACTGCCCTTCCATCTTCGCAAGATGAATGTCTTGTTACTCATTTTGGCCACAAGGCCCAGACTTTCAAGATCTTTCGAGACACCGAGTCTGCCACTCAACACAGGCATCACTTCTCCAGCTTCACGCCACCCAGAACGACAAGAGTGTCGCCCGCCAGCTTCATCCGGAGGGACTGTGGGGAAGTCCTGACAGCAGCCACATGGCCTGACAAGGCTGGGACCCCAGGTACTTGAACGCCCAGGCCCAAGGCCTGGTTTGAGGGGGTTTTACTTCCTGGAAAAGGGGACCAATGTGCCAAGGGTCACAGGAAGCTACAAGGCATCTCACGTTCACACCAGGGACCCTCCTGGACTCACCTTCAGCTTCTTGCAGGCCAAGGCTGCCGCCTTATTCTCGGCCTCTGCTTTGCGGCGCCCTTTGGCAACAAAGGTCATGGGACAGGGCCAGAGCAGGGTGAGGGTGGCCAGCTTGGTCTTGGTGCCCACAGTGTGGAACTGCATGAGGTTCTGCAGGGAAGGCGGGGCAGACAGTTACAAAAAGGCAGAGACCACCACCGTCTGTGGCACCCCCAGAGTGCCAAGGACCCCCGGCCCGGGCCCCGCCCCCAGCGCAGCCCGGGAGGCGCGCCACCCTGCAGACGGGCAGCCCCTCGGCTCCTCTTCCTGTGCTGGGGCTTCCCGGCTGAGGACAGCACCTGGGCCTTGCTGCGCCCTGCTCTCTCCGTGCCTTCAAGGCAGCAGGCGTGCAGGCCACTGGGGGCTGAGTCTGAGGTGCGTGAAAGCCAGGCCCGACCTGGGGGGCTGCGAGGCCTTGGACCTAGAGAGCAGCCCGGCCCCCGAGGGCCCGCGGCCCGCAGCTGAGGTGAAACCCGTCCCTCGGCCGCCCTCCGCCACGCCCGAGTGTAGGGGCCTCCGGCCCTCCGCCCCAACCCTGCAGCCCGAGCTCCCCTGTGACTTCTCTTCTGTCCCTGCAGCTCCGCCCTCCCACCGCCTCGAGTTCCCCTCTGGCCTGGTCCTGGGGAAAACCAGACACAACACAGCCAGCCCTCCACCCACGCACGCTTCTAGGAGACCCCGCTCACCTTAGCTGTGGAGGACGAGGTTGCTATCTGAATCACCTTGGCCAGAAGGTTCTTGGGAAGCGGAAACTGGGTCAGAGCCCTGACAGCACTGTCATCGTCTGTCATTTCAAGGGAACCCCCCCTGAGAGGACCAAAAGTGTAGGTGAAAAAGCTCTCTCCCCGCCCAGGGCCGATTCCCCTCAGGCTCTGGGGGCACTGGGTGGCCGCAGTGGGCAGCCACGAGGCGCAAAGAGACGGCAGGCCGGGCGCCTCTGCTGGCCCGTGACCCTCTCAGACACCCAGCACAGCTGCCACTCCCTGAGCTCCGCCCCCCACCGGAGGGTGGGGCGCCCAGAGTGGTGGCTGGGCCTCTACAGGACCCAGGGGGCACTGGACGGGAGGGCCATGCTGACGAGGGGCCAAGGCCCAGCCACACAGTCCACGACCACGGCAGGTCCCCCCGAAGTGGGCAAGCGCGTCAGTGAACAGCGAGGCACAGAGGCGGCGGCCTGGGGGCAGGGCCCTCCCTTCTCAGAGGCGGCCCCCAGGGAACACCCCCACTGCCATGTCCGGGGGGCCGCCCGCCTCCCGCTCTGGCGGTACCTGAGAGGGGTGTGGGAGTCCTGCTGGGTCATGGACAGGAAGTCAGTAACGTCGATGGTCCCTTCTTCTAGCTCTTCCTCCTCGTATTCTTCCTCCTCTCGGCCCAGGGAGCGGGAGAGGCCCCCAGGAGCCCCTGGCCGGATGCCCTCGGGATTCAGCTGCCGCCAGGACGTGGGCGGCACGGTGGGCTCTGGGCGCCACCAGCTCTCAGCCGGAGAGCCGAAGCGGTCAGCCAGCACGCGGTATTTGGCTGCGTCGAACAGCTCATTCCGGGGACCCAGCAGACCCCAGCCCTGCGGGGAAAGGGGTGTCATAAGGGCCCATACCACCCTCAACCGCGGCCTGCCTGGACCTGCCCAGTGACGGCCACCTATCACCCTGCCTCAGCCGCCAGTCCAGAGCTGGCACACAGAGAGCAATAAACATCTAGCTTTGGCAGATGAAAATTACAAGGGGAATTCTTACACCTACTGGAAAAAAGGCAACAAACAAAACCCCCCAGAAGCCTCACGGAGCCCCAGAGACATTCACTAAGTGATCTAAGAAGCCTCAGTGATGATGGCAAATAGGACTTAGGACAGCTCTCCCTTCTGCCATGGGAGCCCTGTGCCCCACGGGAGGACACAGCAGACACAGCTCCCTAAAGCGATAAGGCATGTGAGGGGGCGCCAGATCCCCCGAACAGGATCAAAACCAGGGCGAAGAGAAGAATCTATGCTGGAAACGTATTCTAGAAATAACCTGCAACATTTTTTAAGGCCACTTATAAAAAGTATTTTAAAAGGTATTACAGCATCATCATTTTCTAGAGAGAACACCAAAGAAAACACCTGCTGAGCCCCTGGCACGTGCAAGGCGACTTGGCTGCCGCCCTGTGCACCGGCAGGACAGAAGCGCAGGCGATCGGGTCTAAGGAACAGAAGCGTAAGTGAGAAGCGAGAACGGGGCAGAGCACGCACAGAGCACAGGTTCGGGAAATTCGCGGCGCGAGCGGTAGTGACAGCGCAGGCAACACACGGAGGCGTCAAGCGAGTTCCTGGTGTTACGGCCGCGTGATGGGGCTGCAGGAGCCATTGTCCACGCACCCTCTATAGAGAAGCTTCAGACCCGGCTGACCCAAGCCAAGAGGTGGCTGCATCCTTCCTCCGAGGACTTTCTGAATAACCACCTGGCCTTACACCTTGGACCTGCGGCTGGAGCGCCCTGCTCCACCCTGGTCCCAGGCAAACCTCTCCCGCTCCAATAGCGGGCTCCAGTCAGGGTGTGGAGGCGCGCGCTCATGGCTGCCTCCCGCTGCCCGCGCCTCAGCCTCGCCCCGGCGTGAGGTCCCGCTCCATAAACGCGTCTGGCTGGGGGCAAGGGGAGCCGAAGAACTGCAGGTACAAGTGTTAGGGAACAAAAGGGCTGCGAAGTCCAGAATACATAGAGCACTACAACTCAGCACCACCACAAGCCAAACAACCTGAACAGGCAAAGGACTGACTAGACATTTCTCCAAAGGAGATAAATGAAGGACCACTAAGCACGGAAAGATGCCCAACACCATTAGTCATCAGGGAAACGCAAATCAGACCTTCAATGCAGTACCACCACATAGCTGTTAGGATGCCTACTAGTATAAAAAAGGAAAAATAAGTGTTGGTGAGGATGTGGAGAAACTGGAACCTTGTATGTTGTTGGTGAGAATGTGAAACGGTGCAGCCACTGTGAGCAGTATGGCGGTTTCTCAAAAAACTGAGAACTCCCGTATGACCCAGCAATTCCACCTGTGAGAATTAAACGCAGGGTCTTGAAGAGAAACGTGTATGTCCACATTCAAAGCGTCGTTATTCATAGCAGCCAAAAGGTGGAAGCAACACAAGTGTCCCCTGACGGATGAACGGACAGACAAGATTCCCCGTTCTACACCGTGGAGTGCCGCCCGGCCCACAGAGAGCACCCTGCCACGCCCCGCCACGCCGTGGATGAGCCCTGAAGATGTTATGCTAAGTGAAACAGGCCGGCCACTTAAAGACAAAAGCCGTATGATTCCACTTACATGAGTTACTTAGAGTAGTCAAATTCCCAGAAACCGAAAGCAGAAGGGTGGCTGTCAGGGGCTGGGGTGGGAGGTGGGGTCTTGTTGTTTAATGGGTGCAGTTTCCATTTTGCAAAGATGAAAAAAATTCAGGGGACTGGGTGCACAACGTGCCGTGCTTAGTACTACTGACCTGTTCACTTTAGAATGGTTAAGATGGGAAATTTTTAAGTTTTGTGTGTGTTACCACATTTAAACATACAAACAAAAAAAGGCTATGTGCACAGGCACAGGCGCAGAGAAATGGCAGAGGAGCGATGTGATCGTGACCTGAAGCTCACAGGCGGGGTTTAAAGTGCCTTCAAACATCCAGAGAGGGAAGAATTCATTTCTAAGCTAGACAGCATTGAAAGCAACCCACGGCCAACCACTGAGACGGGAGAGAAGCCAGCACTGTGCTTCCACTGGAAGTAAGAGAGGACTACCTGGCTACAAGGAGAACCCACATGGAATAGCGGGGGAAGAAGAACAAATCGAAGGGTAAGCATAGCCACAACGCTGTACACGGGGTCTTTTTCACACAGGGGCTCCTCTCGAAACCGCAGGAAGGCTAAACAGCAAGAAAGGAACCAAGAGATGGGAAGGTCTCAGCACAGCTGAGTGGTGGGACACCCCATCGACCTCTCCCTGAACGACCATCAGAGTGAGGGGCTAGAAGTTTCTCAGGAGGACATCTGTTTGGCTTTCGCTCGGGGAGGGTCACCTTGAACAGCTGGCAGGCCGCGGCAGCAGCCTGCCGCTCGGCGTCGATCTTCTTGCTGCCATAGCCTTCTACCTCCACACTCTTGGGCCACTTTATGTGGAGGGTGACTTTCTGGGGAAGAGAAGAGAGGGTCAGGACCCTTGCCTTCCACATGGCAAAGCGGCTGCAAATCACAGGGAGGCTCCAGAGCGCGCGGTGGGCCTCCTGGCGCGGGGCTGAGCGCAGGACCGCCCCGCCCGTCATTAACGCCAGGGAAGGCTCGACACTCCCGGCCTCAAGCCATTCGTCCCACCTCACGTGGTTTTGCTTCTTCAAAGTGCCATGTTCTGGCCAGAGGGCAAGGTGGAACCCATCTTTAACGTTAAAAATCTTCGTTCAGAATGGTCTGCCTGCCGCTTCGGTGGCTCCCAGGGCCTGCAGGACTCCAGAAGCGGGAATTCCATCATCAACCCTAACCCTCCGCCGTCCCGGCAAGTCGACGGGGGACCGAAACCAGCGTCGGGGCAGAGGCCTGCGTCGCAGCAGAGGCGAGCCCCTCGCCTCACCAGCCCTGTGTTCCCATTCCCTAATCCAGGCTCCTCCTGAAACCTAGCTTTGCTCTGAAATTGCCTCCTAACAGTTTTCAATTCAGAAATGGCCTCCCTGACAAAGAAATCAGAGGGAGAAACGGGCAGCCAGTCTCCGTCCTGAGTCGGGCTGACACTCCCCCGCCACCAGCGAGTTACCTTTTTCTTCGGTCCGTTTGTGTGCACGTAGACCAGTTTGTCTTTTGCATGTGAGATGCCAAGGGCTCTTCCAATCACACTGTTGAGAAGGTTTTTGGGCTGTGGGAATTCTTTTAATAGATCCCTAGAAGCTAAGAAAATAAGAATAAAAGTATTACAGCTTTTTTCTCGTAAAAAAAAGAAAGCATTACAGTTCTTTCTCTTTGAAAAAAAAAAATCCAGTGTGTGTATCAGGGTGATCCTGGGCTGGATACTGAGGATGGGGGGTCACAACCCCAACCACCCAGGAGCATCTCAGCACAGGAGGGAGAAACGGCTTCGGGGTCTACAAGGAAAACGGGGCTAGACCAGCTTGCACGACCATCGCCTGAAGGAGGAGGGCCAATGATGTACACGCCACAGAGGGAACTAGCCAGCATCCTCTTCCCACCCGAGCTCCTGATTTAACACGTCAGCTACAAGAGCCTCGACGGCATGAAACCCCTATTTTGATGTCTGGAAGATCTGGAAGAAGGCATGAAACAAAACAACGAAACAGAAGTCCACCACACACACAAAGTGGAGAGGAAGACAATGCCAGGCCCCGCCTAAAATAAAAAGGAGGACTGGCCACAGCGTTGGACAGCAGGCCCCAGCCCTCAGCTGTACCTCAGTTCCCTGCAGGAGGCCTCCCCAGAGTCAGGTTACGTGGAGGGACACTGACCAGGGACCTTTGGAGCTGAGACAAAGGCGTGAGCTACCCCTTCCTCACGTTCACTGGCAAAATGGAGGCAGGAGGTGTCAGACTCCATGAGAGACGCCTCACTTTTTTCACTTTTTTTACTTGGATTAATCCAAGGGCACACAGGAGTGAGATGTGCACCCGAGGCAGCTGGTGCCAGGTGCAGGGCTTAGCCAGACGTGAAGGCGGCTGCTGGGAGGGGCTATAAATGGCAGGGCCCCAAAGTGTGAGAGTAGCCCTTCAAAAAACCCACGGTCAGAGACTGGCGGTGGAGCTGGGAAGCCTTTTCATTCTCCACTCATGGTCTCTGGCATTATACTGAACTTTAAACCAGCTCCAAAAATGTGAACATACATACATGTGCACCTGCACAAATCGATCATAAATCACCTGAGGAGATTTTCACAGCACCAGACTGACACCCTGATCCCTACACATGCTTGAGAATGGTGGCAACTTGGGCGAAGGGCCTATACTTTGCAAAAGCTCCTCCAGGAGTTCAGAGGTAACCCTGCCGCCTGGGTTGAGACTGCTTCCTTGGGGCAGACTCCTGTATCACCTGGCCAAGAGCGGGGACCTGTCTGGCTCTGGCTCCCTCTAAAGGACAACTTGTAAAGCAACCACGAGGCAAGCAGTCAAGAACAGTACTTTCCGAATAGACTCAAAGGGGTTTGCTCCCCTAGAGCGACCCACCACCAAGGAGCCCCCTAGGCCCACGGGCATGCGCACAGCTGTGCACCGGTGCCCCCTCCGGCTGCACGGGGGTCCGACACCAGCTCTCTCCATCCATCCTCGATGGGCAGCGGTGCTCACGCCAGTTTCACTCCCTGAACTTACCCAGAGGCACAGCGCTGGGCTCCACTAGAGCAATCATTCTGCCTCTGTTGGGGATCCTGAATTCCCAGGTGTAGTTTGGGCTCTTTTCCATACCCGTAGGGTACGCTTACCCTTGATGCTCTAAGTCTAACCCTCGACCACCCATCCTGGTAGCAGGACATTTACCTGTTTTCTCCCACTACCTCAAGGTCCTGCACCTCCCCTGTTCTCGCCAGGTGCAGGCGCTGCAGTCCCAGAACCTCCGCGCTCGGGGTCCATTTGGGTCTATGCCACACTGAACTTTGCAACGGTAGGTCGCAGCCCGCCCGCGGATGGCGGTCTCGGCCACGATCGGAGAGGGAGCCCACCCCGCCAGACCCGACCCATGCCCGCATCCCTAGCTCTGCCATCCCCAAAAGTCAACTGCGCCGCGGCCCGGCCGCCCTCGCCACTACCCTCACCGTTCACCATGCGTCCATTTCCTTCCCCGGGCCCGCAGGTGGCCACCCCTGCCTCGGTCTCGGCCTCGGCAGCCTCCTTGGTGCGGTCGGGGTGCGCGCAGCCTGAGGACAAGCCGCGCGAGCGTCCCTGTCGCCCGATGGCCCGGGGACCGGGCGGCCGCAGACGGGGGGAAACGCCAGCGGCCAGCGCCATGAACCTCCTGGCGGCCGCCATCGCGCTCCGGCTGGCCCCCGCGGGCCTGGGTCAGTGCAGCTGGGCTGGAGCGGCCGCCAGGGCGCCCCCTGCCGGACGGGCGGACCCAGGGGGCGGAGCCGAGCCCGCCCCAGCCAGACGCCTGGCTCCCGCCTCTCGCAGCCCAAGGCCTCCCACTCCCAGACTCCAGTCTACTCGTGGGCCGGAGCTCGGACCCTGCCGAAATCCCTCCCACAGACTCGTCATCGGAATCTGCGGCTGGAAGAGGGAATGAGATTTTCCAGGAAACAGTGGAGGCCTCAGCTCAACATTCCCCCAAGAAAAAGAAACCTCTCCCGTGCCCTGGCCGATTGGCTTTCCCTCCAGGCCTCCGAATGTAAAAGAACTGCTCAACGAGGGCACACCCGTCTCACAGAATGGCTCGCAGAGTAAACCTGGGGAAGTACCTGGAGCCAGGACGGGAAGACCTCTTGGACATCATCAGACCACGCCTGTTCCCCAGGGCTGGAGCCAGAGGTGAAACCACCGGCCGGGCACTGTGCCCAAACCTGAGCTGGTGCAGCGAGAGTCCGAAGCTGCCCTCCCTCACTTGTTTGAAAGCCTGACGGGATTCTGTTTCCAAACTACTCTGCTGGGCTCCAGCCAGCCTCCTTGCCTCTCCTGCCTGGTCGGCACTGAGGAGCAGCGCTTGGGTTAGCTGTGAGTCAGGCTGAATGGATCCCCAGGCTGGCCAGTGACAAGCAAGGGGGCCTCGGTCTTGGAAGGTCTTGGCCAGAGGTTGCCAGTGGGGGTCAGCTGGCAGGGAAGGTTTTGTTTGTTGTTTTTTAGTTCTGGTTCTCACGCTGGTGACCCCCTGGAGAATTTATTAAAACACGGTCAGGAGCCACCCCCAGCTTCCTATTTATTAAGTCTGGGGTGGGGCCCAAGAATCTGCATTTTTAGCAAGTTCCCAACACTGGGAACTGCTGGCCTGTGGTAGGAACATGGGAGTATTAGCCCAAGCTAATACTTGGGCTTAGTCCCCACTCTACCACTCGCCAGCTGTGAACCTTTGGCAATGTCATCAGTTAGGAACATCAAGACGAACTTGCTTTACTCATTTGTCTTGCCTGTGGTCAGGGTAAAATGGGAGTATCTGGAGGGCAGCTTTGCAGAACGCTCTGTCAGAGATGCTGCCCTCTGAGGTCTGAGACGACAGGGGACAGGTCCCTTAGAGACAGACCCAGGGCAGGACGGGGCAGCTTCAACTCCGGCTCCTCCCACTCCCTCCTCAGTGGGATTTTACCAGGAAAGCAGCAAGACAAAAGGAAGCCTTGGCCGCAATGATCTGACCTCACGCGGGGACACCCCTCCCGTATCAAACCCCTACCCAGACCATTCGCATTGGCATGTCGAGACCCATGGGGCCTAACATGATTCTCCAATGGCTTTGAATTTAACCAAGCAGCATTTTCATTTGCCAAAAGAGGGGTCAACCACCCAACTTCAGCAGTTTTTAAGGGTTGTTAGCAGCCCAAATTCCCTCAAAAGAATCCACCTTACCAAGTCTGCTGGAGGCAGCAGGGGCTGAAGGCGAACTTTGAAAACTGTGGTGTCTGAGGGCTGAAGGAGACAACAGCCTAGGCAGGAAGACCCCCTCTGGAGAGCAGGGCCTGGCCCCCCACCCCCTGCCCCGCCAGTGCTGCAGGAAGCCCCTGGTGCAGCGCTCTGCTCGGACAGCCACCAGCAGCTACGGCAGAAACACTATGGTTTTGCAGATCTGCTTCCAAAGGGCCAAAGTGGAGGGGCTGGCCACGAGTCGTTAACCATTCAAGCTGGGCACCAGGCACATGGGGGTTCATTGTACTATTTTCTCTGTTTTAGGAAATGTTTCAAACAGATGTTTGAAATTTTATTTTTTTTAAAAAAGCATCAAACAACTAGTTGGTTCTCAGGGAGCTCCCTGTCCCCTTTTCCTGTTTCACTTACTTCATCTGGGTTCTACAGCAGGTGTCACCGTCAGCAAAGGTCTCACCTCTACAAACCTCACCGCCTCTTGTAAAATGAGGGCAACGTGCGGACCAGCTCTGGTTCTGTAATCTCCCACTTGCTCTACAGTAGGGGTTGCCTGGCTATGGCCTGTGGACCAAATCCGCCCACTGCCTGTTTTTATAAATAAAGTTTCATTGGAGCATAGCCATGCTCGTTTCTTTATGTATTATCCATTCCCACTGTCATGCTACAATAGCAGAGTTAAGTAGCTACAAGAGAAACCATGTGGCCCGCAAAGCCTAGAATATTTACTCTGACTGTCACAGAAAGTTTGCTGACTGCTGCTTTGGGACATTAAAGGAAGAGAGGATCGAGCATGTCCCCCTCCCTCTTTCCACCAACATTAAGCCTCGCCTCCATGCTCCACTCTCCGGGGAGCGAGCACTAGCACCTCTGCCTGTGAAAAAGAAGGGAAATACTGAATAAAGAAAGGTTACTGGCTCAGAGATCTTTCCATTCACTTCTGGATCAAGTGTACCGTCTGGTACTAAATGTGCTAGCAGCATGGAATCACGGTGTAAAGGTTCTGCTGAATACACAGGAGGAGGGTGTTTTAGGATCCTAAACTCTGGCGGCCCCAGGGAGAAAACAGCAGAAGGAAGCCCATGGCAGCACATTTCTGGAGGGCGAGTAGGAGGGACCCCGACACCGGAAGAAACCAGGGGTCTTGGCCAATGTCTACGGACTGACTCAGCCAGAGTTAGCTGTTCTCTGGATGGTCAAACTGGAATGACGAGGTCCCCTTGGTTGGCAACAAGAAAGGTGAGGGGGCGCCACAGGGGCCCCCGACCACCCGACCCATCCTCATGGCTTCCCCTTCACGTACGAGAGGCACAAGTTCCCTGGAGGTGAATCACCACACCAAGAGGAGGGGACACAGCTGTATGAGAGAGTGGACAGGAAAGACCAGTCCTGTGACACCCCAGGATCCTTCCAGGAGCATCAGCCATGTTGCTTTCTAGTGCTCGATGCCACCTTAGCTCGTGTGGCTTAGTGGACTGAGCCTGGCCTGCGCACCTCGTGCTCTATGTCTCGGATCCGGGTGGGTGGGGAACACTCGCAGGGGAGGCTTCAAGGTGCATTTTTTAGTTTATTCACCCTTTACCTTGGAAAGAGGCCTTGGTCAGAGGCTGAGAGTAGTGTGAGGGGTAGATTGGGAAAGAAGGGGATAGTTTTTTCCAATTCCAAATCTGACTCTGATGGGCACTGTAACCTATTCAAGTGGCCACGGTTTTCTGAGCGCAGTTTTCCTATTTGAACCAGAGAGAATGTCTCTGCCACATGCTTCCTCCTTAAGGGTAAAGGCATCGGCGAAGCCTCCAGGGAATCGGAAAACATGGCAGAAAGGCCCCACAGTCGCATGTGCACTAAGGGGTGTGCTGCTTCTGTGTCTGACTTAGGAGAGAGACAGAGACAGAGACAAAGACAGAGAGGGAAAAAGCAGAGATGCACACACCCACGGGCGCCTTCTGCAGGCGTGGCTGGGAGGAGACTATCGCAACTTGGGCCTGTGCTCCCGGGGGAGCCAGAGCGGCCAACGGGCGCCCCACAGGGAGCAGCTGCCCCGCCCAGGGCAGCAGCCTTCCCGGCTGCGTGTGCTCAGGGCGGCGCGGTCTACCCAGGCGGCCTGGTTAATCCCCACTAGCCAGCTTTAAGCTTAGCCAAAGCACATCTGACGCTCTCAGAGCCACTCACCTGCCATGTTGGAAATGTTAACGTTCAGCCTTTTGGAGTTACAGGGCATTTTAAGAAAGAAAAAAAAAAGGGCAATCAACTCTTGTTTTGGCAAAGGTAGGGGGCGGTGTTTCTTCACTACCTAAGTCGGATAGTGGGGGCGGGGGGCTGGGAGTCCTCACTTCTCTACTGCGTCCGTGGTGGGGGCCCCTGCAGCAGGAGGGCAGGGCATGTGCATGAGCGGCTCAGGGATGGGGGACAGGGCAGCCGCGCAGCCGCAGCAGCCGAGGGGCTGTGTGTTCCCCGTGCCCTTCCTGAGCGCTTGACCTTCAAAGCACTTTACAGACAGGGCCTAAAGGGGACATGCTGTCTCCACATGAGGCAACGGCTCCATGACCCGAAGTGGAGTTCTTCCACTAGGCAACGGGGAGGCTGCGGACAGGCAGCTGAAGGGCAGGGAAGGGAAGCAGCGGGGACGAGGGAGGCGCCCCAGGCGCTGGTCTTGGCAGACCCAGAAAGGAGCTGGGCCGGCCGGCAGGTAAGTAGATGCTCGCAGACAGAGTGCTTCCCTGGGTCCTACTGCTGGGCCTGTCCCTGGGCATCAGGGGCACCTGAGGAGAGCTGTCACCTGTCTGGGGGCTCTGACATTCTCCCCAATCAAAAGGAGAACCTGCCTTGCCAAAGGGACTGATTTTCATGTCAGTAAAGTGCTTTGAGGGACTGGGGAAGCGATTTGCCAGACAGCCCCAAGGCCTCCAAGATGGAGGGCCCTGGGCCCAGTGGGGTTCTCTGGTCTGGCCCTGCTGCGAGTACCCAGCCCTTTCTAAGCCACCTGAGCCAGGGACTGCCGAGAAGAGCCATGGCCTCCAGATTCTCCGTCCTGGTGCTCAACATCCAGACGGAGTCTAAGTTCATTCTGGTCACACAAGGAGGCCCGATGGAACAGTGGGGTCCAGGGATGTCCAACCCGCGGCCCGCAAGCCGCATGCAGCCCAGGATGACTATGAATGCAGCCCAACACAAAATCATAAATTTACTTAAAACCTTTTTTTTTGCTCATCAGTTTTCATGTGTTTGTGTATATAATGTGCGGCCCAAGACAACAACTCCTCTTCCAGTGTGGCCCAGAGACGCTGAAAGGTTGGACACCCCTGGAAGCCATGAGGCCACGTGTGGCGATGTAGCCCAGACCTTTCCAGATGATCTCACCCCGGCTGCTCACCAACCCCGGGCCCCTCACTCGTTTCCCCTGCTGCTCGCCTCCGCCCAGACCCCGGACGGAGCTGGAGCTGGCGTTGGAGGCCCGGCTCCCCTCTTACCTCGAGAGATGGTCCCTCCAGGGGCAGGGTTGACGCACATGGGCGGAAGGCGGGGCGGGGGAAGTTTGCACTGACGCTGCCTGTGCTGGGCCCGATCTGGGGAAAGAGAGAGGGCGTCAGAGTGGCCAGCTCCCACCCCTCAGTCTTGGACCCCGGGCAGCAGGGTTGCCGGATGGTGTCTGGAGCCAGCCTCGGGTTTCGAGAAAGTGTCACCAATGCCGCGCTGGGAGAAGGCAACTGTGTTTTGCAGATGCGGCAGTGCTAGCCTTGCAGAGATCCCTCCTTGGCTCTCAAAAAAGCCCTGGAGCTCCCCGTTCCCTCAGCCACCTCCTACGAGTTTAACGCCCATCCCATGTACTTCTCTCCAGTCTGGAATTGTGACGACACAGGACAACAGCCGAAAACCAAAACACCACGGGACCAGGTAAATCCTCGGTTCTTCTCCGTATCTGTCCCCCACTATGGTAGCCGTCCTGAATCTGCGTGGGTCCTCCACACAGCCACAGCAGCCACCAGATCGCGAGCCGCCTTTCCCTCTAGGAACTGGGCGCAAGAGGCCGGCTGACCTGACCGCTGGGGCTCTGACGGCCCGGACCAGGTGCACACTCAGCAGCCTCCTCCCTCCTACCAGCTGGTGGTCTGCCCTTCCAAATACCTCCCTTCATTTGGAGATTAATTCTACTTAGCAAGAGAACTTTAGAGTACACTTTAAGAAGTTCCAAATATTTGATACGCTAAAATTAAGACCCCCTGCTGAGCCTTCTACAGGTTCAGAAGGGTTGGAGGTCGTTAAAATCCCCTAAATGGTGAGAATATTGGAGACGCACTGGTCTGGGGCACACAGGCAGGGGAAGAGCAGGAACCCACTAGCCTGCACCCCTGGGTAACAGCCTGTTCTGCTACCAGGATGCCCATTTCTATAACGCAAATTAGCTCCTCTCCTGTTGGTCCATAGGGGGACGCCATCAGCAAAACACAAGAACCCTTGGTTCAAGGGGAATTTTTCTAAGGCAAGGGTTTGCAAAAGCTGGAGAAGAACTACAATTTTCAGCAGGAGACACAAAAGCCCTTTCAGCCACATTTTTCAAAACTTAGAGTGTCTGTAGGGAATCGAGGTGGGAGATACAGGGCTGATCGATGTGTAACTTTCTCAACGTTTCAGTCTTTTTACAATTTTTCAAAGTAACACTGGGGAAAGGGGCACGTCCTCACCCTCAGGTCCCCGTCTCCCATGCGCCCGGGGTGCCACTCCTCAGGGACGCAGCCCCGTGGGCTCGGAGCTCTGCCTCCACCCGCAGCCTGGGAAACGCCTGCGCTGCTCTCCTTGCCCTTCGGGTACTTTCTGCACTTTCAGGGCCATGGAGCTGGCTGCCCGGTGGCCCCCGCCCCGCCCCAGGCCCCACCGATCCTTTTCATCCTACTGGTCGTAAGTTGCAAGTTGCAGTTGTGGCGCCTAAGCTCTATTTTCCCCATAGGCCCCCGCTTACGACACGACAGAGTGTGAGTTTGCAGAAAACACGGAGTGTCGCGGCAGAGGGCCCATCGGGTCCCCCTGGACAAAGTGCCTAGGATCATGGTTTATCTTGGAACAAATTTAGCTCTGCCTGAGGCTAAGGTTGGAAATGACCAGCTCGACCTCTCTGTTCCTGTTGGAAGAGGGTCCTTATTCACCTCCAGGGACACTAGGTTAGAAAAAGGAGAAGGAATGATCTGATGATTAACGATGATCTCATTAAGCACCTTCAGTAAACAGGCCCGAGTTGTCACAATCCCAAAACAACGTCGCTGAGCCTCCTCTGACCACTGTGGGTCTGGTGTTCTTCAGTCTTCTGCTGCCTGTAGAAGACTCGCTTGCTCTTTGTGGCCTGATTCTGATGCCGGCAAAGACAGTAACAGGTCACTTTCCAGGGACATAAGCGTTCTAGTCGGGAGGTGTTGGCAGCTCAGAGAAATTACATAATAGGAAAGACACTTGCCAAAGGGAATCGCTATTGGCCACCACCATAGGAGCCATCACACGGTCCATCCCACGGAGCCTGTACCCAGAAGCGTCTCTGAAACTCAGCTGTCTCCGCCCCAGGGTCCCACGTGCAGCAGATGCTCAGTCACACGGCCACCCAGCATTGCTTGCTGAGGCCAGGCTGTCGCTCTCCAGCAAAGCATCAGCTATAGTCTGCTCCCAGAATAAATCCAACTGCTCCCATTTATCAAGGACCTGCCAACCCAGGACCAGGGGCTGGAGGCCGACCACAGCCAAGAGCTTCTCCTCCATCATCTCTAACCTTCAATGCGCATCTGAAGATAGGGGCTGGGAAACAGGATCAGATAAGTTAACACCTTTCTGGTGGGGACCAGGGGGGAACTCCAGCCAGTCTGACTCGGGAGCCCCAAGGCTCACACCACATTACACTTCTCAAGGTTTGCGACACCCTACGGAGCTCATATTCCCATCTTGAGGAACAGAGAAATAGTCCTAAGAGAAAAGAACAGTCCTATGTAACTGTGCCACGAGGCCACACATGGCGAGGCCATGCTGCAAACCTCAGGGGATGTCAGCATTCAGAAGACAGGGGGCGTTCAGCCTTTCAGTCAGGTAACCCCGAAAAGACGGTTTTTCCTGAAGCAAAGTATTCAAGGCAGTGACTCTTTCCGATTAATGGTTTTCCCTGAGACCCCCAAGCAGAAAATGGTTGTTGTAAGAACACAGTTACCTGTGTGGAAAGCAAGGCCCCAAACGAGATTGTTCGAAGCCACTTAATTACTAACATGGGTTGCGAGTTTCCCGGGTGGCAAGCCCTGTTCTAAGCTCTTCACATGTATCTGCTCACCGGATCCTGGGAACAACCCTGTGACATGGCCCGCTTGCATCACGAGGAAATGGAGGCAGAGTCAGTGGCAACAGAACAGGCGTCTGGGTCCGGAGCCTTTGCTCAGTGCGGCTGCGCTGCCTCCCGCTAAAGTGAGTGCTAACGATGTCCCCCTGAGAGGAAGCCTCTCAAACAAATCAACTCCCAGCCTGGAAAGGAGAATCACAAATTCTACAAAGGAATTTGTCCCAAATTCTCTCATCTGGTACCATCTCCCTGTCACGCCAGAGTTAAAAAACACAGGATGAAGGAGGACCGTGACTTTATTAGGCCTCTGTCTCTACAAAATCCGTGCTCCTAAGTCAGGGACGCTCCCACCAGAGAGAGTCTGCTTCTCTTTAACTTCTACAATGTGGACAACAGAGCCCACTGATTAGTAGGTAGACAAGGCAATTAAGTGTACTCAGTTTCCAGCTCAAAATGTGCTGTCCACACTAATCTCAAGTTCAGTGTTTCCTTTTTCAGACCGTTAACCCACAAGGCCAGGGTGATAGAGATGAATTTTTTCATGGAACATGAAAACAGACAGGGTGGCTGAAGACAGACAATGAGGCATGAAGAGGCTGCTCATTCAGCCTCTTCAGGAGGATGGCTGGACCCTCCTCCTGGCCCCCTTCAATGGTTACACAGGGCACCACCTGGCCGAGGTTTCCCAGGCCTCTAGGAACATATCTTGGAGAGCAGGCACAGATGCGCGGATCTCTTTTTAACTGGCAGTTATGGAAGGCCTCTTACGGTTCTGATTTATTTGTAAAATATGCTCAGACAGGAGCCGCACCATCAGCTTCCACACAGGCAACAGGCCTTCTATTCTTTATTCCCTTAAAGGAGAAAACTCATGCGACTGTCTAGGACATATGAAGCCCTTGGGGATCTGGCCCTAGAGGTCCTCACCAAGTACGCTGCTTCCTGTAAGCAGCTCTTGAAGATGACCTAGAGCCCCACCGCACTCAATTCTGCCATTGCTGATACAACCCTCTCATCCCATCCGCTGCTGGGCACCAGTTGCAAGACTTGCCACAGCTTCTATGACCAGTAATGTCACAGTGACTCAATCCACCCCCACCAGCGTTTACTGAGGCCTACCTACTACGAGCAGCATGCTGTGCCCGGCACTGTGGATGATGTAAAGGATGCACAATAGGCCCTGGCTGCAGGGAGCTTCCAATCTAGTGGTGCAATATTTAATTCAGACTAGACTAGGCACAAGAAAGTACAGGTATGGTGCTGAGGAAGAGAAGAGAGAGATTGCATTTGTTCACGGAGGAAAGAGCATAAAATATGGGCCCGGGAAACCGGAAGGATTTCACTAAGTGGTGGATACATGTAAGAAGGCAGTCCGGAGGGCGGGCAGCAAATGCACACCAAGGCCTAGGCAAGGGAAGGCATGGGCCACGAGCACGTGCACGAAGAGGGCTGAGGAAGAGCTCTGGGAAGAGGCGATCCAAGGACTCTGCGCCTAAGAGAGGCTTTCATGGTCTTCGGGGCCGCCCGGCAGGGGAGGAAGGGCACCGGGAGGAACGGCACGGGGGTACAAGCATGGTGACGTTCTTACCTTTTCTGAATGAGTCCAGGCTGAACATCTCTGGCCAGGAAGGAAAGCTGGAACCCTAAAAAGGACGGCCAAGAGGCAATGGTTAATATTCCTGCTGTAGGAAGCCATGGAGAAGGCTTCAGGGGCATGGTGCTGCCCAGAGGGTGAGAAAAATGAAGCCCTTCGCTCCAGGGCCTCTGCTGCTGCCCCCCATCTTAAGGACGGAAGGGTCGCCTGCACCCCAGGGTAATCACGACTTAGTTTCTTTCTAATTGGGGGCTTTTTTCTTGTCTCTGTCCCGAATGTCCTGGACCCTGCTTAACAGAAGCAATGCATTTCATCATGACAGGCATAGGTTTTCCTCTTTGTAAGAAATACTCGCAGCTTTCCTGGGACTTCCAGCAAGGAGTGAAGTTCTACGCGGACCCCTTTCTCGTGTGGCATCAGGAAACGGGACTGGTGACTACTTTAAGGACAAACTGGTTTACTGGGCTTTCATAAAACCTAGAAACGGGACGTGACTCACAGTATCAAAGAGTGACTGCGTAGTAATTCAACATAAAAAGCTCTTCATGGAGAAGTCTCTATGAGGTGACTGATGTTAAGTTAAAAGTTCAACTGTTGGCAAAAAATTTTGTTTAGATGTTTTCAGGAATGCAGTATCCTTGGGTTGGCGCACTAACACTACGCAGCCTCGGTTTCAAAACCTTTGCACAATGCTTCAGCAAGTCAGGTTAACATCTCCATTCCCAGGAGTCTAATGGGGCCTACACTCCTGCTCCTAACTGCTGCTCCCTCTTTTCTCAAATGCTGGAGCTGCAGGCAGGCGGCGGGAGGAGTGGAGGGCTGATGAGGTCCACCACAGGTCTGCCCTGAGGGCCTCCTGTCCCCCAGAGATGCCAGAAATTTCGGCCGATAGGATAGGGTGGATCAGAGAGAAAACTTCAATACAATATGAACAATGATTCAATCTTCTTTCAGAAATTACATTCCATAGATTCTATCCAAAATAAAAGGGGGGGGGGATGTGATTTAAGATTCTAATTTTAAAGAAAACCTGGATATTGTAAAACCTGAAACATCTACATGATTCTTTAAGAAACAGTACTTTTTTGCTAAGAAATTTAATTTGCTGGTGAACACATTCTTGGTTTTGTTTTTTAAAAGTCCCGATCTTCTGCACGCCAACACTAACTCATTCACGAGGCTATCTATTCCTGTATCAGTCTAAAAAAATACAGTATGATATTCATGATAGGCTCTTTAAGAGATATTTTACAGAACTCTAGAACATTTCACAGAGAGCGAAAAGAACGCTGCCCTCCTTGTTAGAAAACGAGAGTTGCTCTTCAATAATTTAGATCAACAAAATGATATGATGTCAAGTTTTCTTGCATAATGAACTACTACTTAACTCCAGGTAGAGTCACTATGGGATGCTTCAAAGATAGACAGCTTCCATAACGACTAATTAAAAAACGATACCACTCTTCTAAGACGGTCACAAATGCATACCATACATGCCTTTTGCTTTACAGTGTGGCTGAGCATGAGATCCCACAATGCTTTGTGTGCGTGGCTACAGCAGCTTACCTTACAAGAGCAGAGGAAGTCTCAGATTTTGTAGGCTTTTGAACTGGAGCTGAGTTCTCTCCTTGCTACTCCTCATCACGAGGCTGGGCCTCCTCCTGGGAAGTACAATGCTGGGTCACTAAAGACAGGGCCCCCTCGGGGAAAGAAAGTTGCTCCAGATCACTGAAATTCATTTACTAACTGACAACAAGGATAAGTCTCGTTAGTGGCATGAAACATGCGCGCTGGACACACTGGCCTCACTCACTTCAGGACCTGCCGTGACCCACTCTAGACCCATTGAACTGTGAGCTGGCCTCCATCAGCACCTGTAAGATACCAAGGCAGAGAGCGCCGTAGAGGGGTTTGGAGTTCTGAAAGCATTTCCTCCAAGCCCAGAGCACAGTCCGCCACAGTTCTGAGTTCTCCCTTCAGGACAGGTTCATCTTATCTAAAGCAGGTAAAGCAGCTTTCCAGTTTGGGAAAATAACAACTAGATGTTGAACATCGTTTTCACTTCTACAGATGTTATCTCACTTAATCTATGCAACTACCCACTGAGATAGGAATTCTTTCCCAGAGGTTACACAGCTTGCCTAAGATCCCACAGCTGCCTCAGGGCGGAATGTAAATCTGTAGTTAAGGACTGAGCTCCAAAGCTTTCCTGGCTTATACTATACTACTTCTCCAATTCCCATGATATCATGCTGTGGCCTAGATGTTCCATGGGTGCATCTTTGAAATAACAAATTTGATGGTAACATCTTCAAAAGTTGAAGGGGCAAGAAGTGTCCAACTGATAAACTTTGGGCTACAGCTACATAAGTTAAAACACATGGAGAGTAAATATCTTTTGGAGGTAAAGGGATACCTGACACAGCTCGGGGGAAAAAAACCCAACAAAATGCAGCAAATGATGTATTTGCTGTGCCTTAAACAGCTACAAAAATAAAGAGCACTATCCTAAATCCTCAAAACTATATCAAGAAGAGTCCTCTCTCTTGGAAACTCCAAAACTCCAAGCTGTAAGTGTAAATTACAAGATGTGGTCAACACCCACAATGACAGTGGGATTGCTGCCTTCCAAGAAACTGCAAAGGAAACCATAGCACGATGTCTCATTTCACTCTGGCCAGTAAGTTGCAACCAAAACCGGGTTGAGAGTCTGCAAGTGGCCATCTGCGGTCCACCTGCTACAGTGTATGCCAAGCCCCTGTGGACTGGGGGTGCAAAGTGGGACAACCTCTGTCTTGCAAAGTCACAATTAAGGTGATGGATGCTGCTACAAGAGGACTAGCTAGACAGCTGGCTGACGCCATGCTCCTGGCTAGGGGGTTCTGAGGACCCCTGGTACTCCAGTTCGCTGCAAACAAAGAACCCAACATGCATGAGGTCTTCCCCTGCGAAATGGGACAAGGCACCACCAGCAAACAAAGAACACCTCACCCCTTGGCCTCCCCCAGCGACAAGGTCGGTGCAAAAGGGGGCAAATCAGGGGGGGCAGATTGCACCAGGCCTCCCTTTGGACGAACGGTCCAGGCCGCACGGGGGGCAGACAAAGGTCCCAGGGCACTCCAGAAGCTTTCTCCAGGCCCTGCCTCGGGAAACGGAGCATCCCCAGAGGCGGAGGCGTCGTTGCGCCAATGAAGCGGCCTCTCCCGCGGCCCCCGCGGAGCCCCTGGCTACCAAGCCGGCCCCAGCGGACCTGTCTGGCCCCCGCCCCCGCCCCGGCTCCATGGCAACGGCAGGCCGAGGCCTGGCTGCCCACGGCTCGGCCCAGCCGGCTTCCCGGGCAGGCCTAGGATGCCCGGCCTGCTCCTCGGGCCCGCCCGCTTCTCCGCCCCACTCTCCACCAAGCCAGCGGTCGGACTCGGACCCCTCCTCGCGCCGATCACCCCCAGCCGCGGCAACCTCCTCAAGGGGGCACGAAAGGGGAAAATAAAAAGCCCAATTCACCTGTTGTTACAGATGTGAAACAAGCCTCGGTGCACCGCGCATGAGCCGCGGCCCCCCCAACCACGGTCGAACTACAACTCCCACCAGCGGTGGCGCGGCCACTTCCGGGTTCTGGGGCGGAAGTCCCGCCGTCCACTCCAGCTTTCCACGCCCCTCGCCCCTGACTCCACCTCCCGCGCTCGACCCCGCGTCTCAGCGGATCTCGAGCGGGTACCCTTCTGGGGTTCGCAGTGGTCGTCTGAAGCTCACCCCAGAGAGCGGCCAACCCGTGGCGTTGCCCCGGTGCCGGGCCCAATGGGGGACGCCGGGAGGGCCCAGGCGGGACTTCCGGCAGAGTTGCGAAGGCGTGGGCGCGCGGGCGGCTCTGGGGTCGCCGGGGGCTGCGCACGGCCGCGCCTCTCGCTGCGCCTCAGCGTCTGGCAGAGTGAGAGCGGGTGGAGGCCTTGGCCCCGCGCCGCCCGGTGCGCGTGAGGAAACAGGCCGGCTCACGGCTGAGCGGGGAACGAAATCTAGCTCGGGCTCCGGGCTTCCATCCGCCTTCCCCGCCACAGCTCGTGGCCACGCCTCTTCTCCGGTCCATCTTCCCTCCGAGCTTCTGTTTCTTTAGGGAGGTGAGAACTTCTGCCTCAAGAGATTGTTAGGTGGATGAAATCAACGTGATGGCACGTCGTGCGTTGACAACGCTAGGGAAAGGACTAGGTGGCACTTGCTGGTCGCGGGGAGACTGCGGGTCAGAGTGCTGCTGGGCGGGCCTGGAGGTCCCGCCCCTGTCCGGTCGGCTCCAGGGAGAAGGGGCATGGCCCCCGTTGTGTGCTGCAGGCCTTTAGATGAGGCTCCTGTGTGAGTTCTGTGGAGGCCGACTTCCAGAGGAGAGAACTGGAGCTGCTCTGGGGTAGCTCTGGACCTGCGTCAGGATTTTAAGCTGGAAACACCTATAGCATATGCTTTTAAGACGTAGCCATTCAGGATACAGGAAGCATCAGTGCCATATCCCGTCATTTTTGTCCAAAGAAATTCAACAAGTCTTTATTATTTTCTTTGTACGTGGACAGAAGGGTGGGGGAGGTGGCCGTGGGACAGCGTTCAGTCATTCCAGTAATTACTGCCCTGCTCTGAACAGGGCAGGTGCTGCGGTGTGTGGAGGGGGTGCTCCCTGCACGGGCACCTGAGAGCGCTGTGCAGCAGTTGCCCGGCAGGTGTGGAGGGCGCGCATACCCTGTCCTCGAGGGGCTTCGGGGCCCATGAGAGAAGGCGAAGGCATTGTGTGAAGCACATCGAAAGTGACAAATGCCGGAGAGGAAGTGGAAAGTGGTAGGAAGGTTCAGAGAAGGTTGACTCCTGACTGGCAACGTCAGGGAGAAAGAACCATGTGAGCAGAACATTCGACGTGGGACGAGGGGCAAATCCTGAGGTTATACAGCACAGTATGGCCAGAGGGGTGGGTGTGTGCCCAGGCTTCGGAGCAGATGGGCAAGTAGAGTTGGCAATGCTACGCTAAGAAATTTTGACTTTCACTTGTAATTTAAAAAAATATTTTTTCAGTTCTAAGAAAGAGAGTAACTGCTTTTAGGAAATCATTAATTTTAGGAAGGTTCTGGAAGTGTGAGGGTAGAATTAACTGGAAAATTAGAAGCTAGAATACTAATTAGGTGAAAGATAATGAATTGAACTACAATCAGCACTGAAGAGGCAAAAAAAGAGAAAGGAATGAGGGTGATTGTAGAGTCCTAGGCAGCTCTGTGGGGCCACAGATTTGTGGGGGAGATGACTTCAAAATCTGAAACTGGATGACTGGAGGGATTACACACTGATAACATAGTTAAAGCGACACAGAAGTTAGAGATGATGAATTCAGCTTCACACATTATACTTGAAATGCTGTTGTGAATTAAGCGATAAAGACATGATCCACACCCCCAAAGGAAATTCTAACGTAGTAGAAAGGGTGGGAAAAGCATGCAAATAGATCTTAAAACCTAGCCCTGGCTGGTGTGACTCAGTGGGTTGCCTGTGAACCGAAGGGTCACCCGTTCCGTTCCCAGTCAGGGCACGTGCCTGGGCTGTGGACCAGGTCCCCAGTAGGGGGCGCGTGCGAGGCAACCACACACTGATGTTTCTCTCCCCCACTCTCTTTAAATAAATAAAATCTTTAAAAATTTTTTAAAACCTAGAGGAAGTCCTGCAAAACAAGTGCAAATGGAGCATTCTAAATACTTTTTAGCTTTTTGCACATTTTATGTTTTTTCTTTCTGAAGATCTTTTCCTTATTCTAGAGCCTTAAATGATTTTAGATGAACAGTTGTACCTATTCAGACACTCTATTTCACCTCTTGCTTCCTGGTCATTCCCTTATTCCTGCCTTAGTTTCCTGTGTCCATTCTCTGGATTTCATTCTTTGCTAACATCTCTAGAAACTTCACTTCAGTTTCCTACTCATTTTGCAGAAACGGGAATATGGGTAACACTTTCACATTTTCTTTGATAAGCAGTAAACATGGTTATGAAATCTTTCATTTTTTTTAAAGATTTTCTTTTCTCTGATTTTATTTATCTTTAGAGAGAGAGGGAGGGAAACGTCAATGTGCAAGAGAAATACGATCCTCTCGCATGCCTCCAACCGTGAACCCCGCCCGCAACCCAGGCATGTGCCCTGAAACAGGAATCCAACTGGACACCTTTTATCTTGCAGAACAACACCCAACCAACTGAGCCACAGCAGTCAGGGCTAAAATCAGTCATTTCTGACAGAAGCTCTAGTTTATGTCATTGGCCAATTGTACAAATCCATTATCCTCAAGCTTATAAAATATTTACTGGTAAAACTGGAAAGAGAAATATGTAGTTTCCAAGCTACTTTTAGGCAACACTGTTAGCCATGCTACTGACAAAGGACCAACATATAGACTTTTTTCAAAATGTGAATGAAATTGACTTCTGGTCAAGATAGTATTATATACACACTTTGGTGTCACTTGCTTTGTTCCAAACGGGTGGTAGAATTAATAAGAAAAGATTAGCACTAGGTGGTGTGGCTTAGTGGGTTGAGCGCTGGCCTGCAAACAAGGGTCTCCAGTTTGGTGCCCAGTCAGGTCCCCAGTTAGGGGCATGCAATAGGTAACCAAGATGTTTCTCTCCCTTTCTCCCTCCCTTCCCCTGTCTCTAAAAATAAATAAATTTTTTTAAAAAGATGAAAAGTATATATCCCTATTTGAAAACAAGATAGGCATGTTAAACACAAACAGCTGTAATATTTCTGGGCTATGGGTTCAGAAACATAGAAGCAGTCTGGAGATTATAGTTTATAAGGTAATGTGATTGAGGGAGTGAGGAGAAAAGCCCCATGTAATTACTGGGGTCAATTGCTGCTTCTAATTAGGAATTTAGATGGGGGTCCCCCTAATCAGATTGAAAAGAGCTGCAAGCCATCATGCATGAAGATATGTAGTTTCTATGAAGTTGTACACTTAGGGAGTGATAAAACATTGAACCCACACCTAAATCCAGCTTCCCTCTCACTCAGTGCCTGTATCCCCTGTCTCCCAGTTTTTGTGGTGGAAACAAAAGTCTCAAGTTACTGATGTAAGACTTGTTTCTGGTTTCCTAGAGGACTGAATAGAGGATACCACAAAACCAGGGAAAAAGAGATATGTGTATGGGGAAAATAATGCCCATTCACAAGAAGTTTGCAAGGTAAGCTTTCAAAACATGCATGGAAACCTAATCAAAAGAAAAACAACCCGAAAAAGTCAGCATCAAGAGATGAATTCAGTGCAATTGAAATGAAAATAATGGAGTGACATGATAGTAACTTTAAAATGAGTATGTATAGAACATTCAAAGACTTAAAGGAAGGATGCCTATTTTAAAAGAATAAGAAATTATAGCTCTGGCTGGTATAGCTAAGTGGGTTGGGCATCATCCTGCAAACTAAAGAGTTGTCAGTTGGATTCCTGGTAGGGGCACATGCCTGAGTTGTGGGCCATGTCTGGGTAGGGGTGCATGGGAGGGCAGCTGATTGGTGGTTCCCCCCGCTCTCTAAAAATAAAGTTTAAAAAAAAGAATAGGAAATTATGAAATGAAAGTGGTCAGAAACGGTAACAAGCTAATATTTAAAGAACCAGTTTAAAATGCTAGAAATACAAACCTCTTAGAAATCCTACATAATGTAGTAACGGAATAAGCAGTCCATAGACATGAATTCTAGACAAGACTCAGTGGAAAGGGTTTAGCAAATTGTAAAGTAACGAATGAATAACTCGTTAGTAAGAGGAAAATAGAAAGAAATAAAGGAACAATTTAAAAACATGGACAATAGATCAAAAGTCTTCAACATAAGTGAGTAATAGGTGTTGCCAAAGATATGGTATAGGGACTGCAAAGAAGTTATACTGTATCTAACATGCTATTGGAAAATGTTCCAGAATTGAAGAAAGATGTAAATCCTTAGAACAAATGTACACTTGGAATGCCATGCAGGATAAATAATCACTTGGACACAGTGCAATGAAACTATAGGATATCAAGGATAAAAGAAACCTTACAAGCTACCAGAGAGCATAAGAGAATGGAGTAATCCTCAGTTTTCTAAGAAAAAGCAGTCAATTTAGAATTCTATATTCAGTTAAACTGTCTTTCTAAAATGAGGGAAAGATAAAGGTTTTAGGATATATAATGAATAAAAAATGGTTAGAACTAACTAAAGAGCTTTGCAAAATAAAAAACCCATGGCAAGGGGTGGAATATAATAAATGGTGACGTGAGCTAATATAAGAAAAATATATTGCGAAATGTTGATTTACCACTGACTATTACTAGTGGCTATTGAAATAACTGTAGAAATAAAAGATGGAACTAAAGTCTTAGGTAAAAATGAATGTAAGCATACGTGTTATTTGGGATATTTTGGGCAACAAGGTACAGGCACCTACCTCAAAACTGGCTTAGTAAACCTAATAGTTGATTGGTTCAGTCCATCAGTTCAATGTTGATTGACTCAATAGTGTCAAGGACCCAGGTTCTTAACCTGTGTGTTTTCCATCTTCAGAGTAGTCCTTTTCCTCCAATTTCTAGCAAGACGGCTTTAGCAGTTCTCATAAAGGTTGGGTTTTTTTTTTTTGTTGTTTTAAATGTATTGGTTTTGGGTGTACAGCCTAATGGTTAGACAGTCATATAATTTATACAGTGTTCCCCTCAATATTGCCACTACCCCGATTCATAAAGTCTTAAGAGACTCCTTTTCATGATCCACTGACCACAGTGGACCCCATTTTGTGACTCTACCTCTGGCAATGGGAAAAGAGTTAACCCTTAGTGCAGTGATGCCTACCCCTGATTCAGGAGGAAGCTAAACACAGTATGACTTAGGATTTTGTGGAAAATTTTATTTGGAATGCATAGAAGCAATGTAAGTATAAATACTAAACAAGTAGAAATATAATTCACAGCTTCTGAGCCAGTCAAAGGGAAATAAAATATTTATTGAACAGAAGAGAAAGTAGGAGAAAAGAAGCAAAGACAGAAACATAGTAAACAGAAAATAAACATGAAATGATAGAAATACATTAAATCATTAATGATCAAAATGAATGTAAAAGGTTTAAACTTGCCTGCTTATTCCCCTCACCTAAGAAAATCAGTGAGTGACCAGCCAGCCAGTGATTTTTTAGGGGGATGCCAGCCCTCTCTGCCTGGGGTATTTTGAGAGGAAATCAAATCTTTCTATTAAGCACTAGAGGTCAGCAATGCTCAATACTGTATTCCTTTCCCTATGGGGTTTGGTTGTACCTCTGTCAGATTCTGACCAATTGGGAATGCGTTTGTTAGGACTGACATGTATGATCTTTTACCTGAGGCTGATTCCCAATTTTTATTTATTTATCTTTATCATTAATAACTTTATTTGAACGTTCCAAGGATCCCAACCCCCACTTAAAAATTAAAATTGAAATGCATCCCATTCAATAATATAAAACCCTCATAATAAGTACCAGAATTCACAATACAGCTAATACTCTGACCAAGTTTATATAACCCTTTATTACAAAGGCACAGAAGTCATCTGAGACCTCAGTATTAACTCTACTGCATATTAATGTCACACTGCTAATGTGCAACTTAATACAATTGTTAAAGATCATAGAACAGTTTTCCAATGACTCATCAGGAGATACAGATTCTTTCTATAAATAATTAAAAGAAATGCTGGACATTTCCAATTTTTAAAAAACAATTTGATGGCACTTAGAATTTCAGCTACTCAAAATAGTTGCCAAGGATGTATATAATTGCCAGGTAAATCTAGAAAGCAGACTTGGAGGCCAGATTTTTTATGGATTACATTTAATTGGGGGAATTGCTTAGATGTTCTACGAACATGGCTACTATAGCTACAAAATGCGGTTTCAAGCAGGACACTTAACTGAATACAATTAATGTCTTTACTGTTGTTGAGAAACTTTTGAATCTTTCTAACAGTTAACGTTGGAAAACTGCTTGGCTTGCTCACAGTCTCTTGGAGGTTTGCTGCCAGATAGGACTCTTTTTTTGGACCCCCACTTCTTTATTTTCTCAAAATCTTATGGGACTTTGTCCTCACCTCTGCTAACAGAAGCAGAGAATGAGCTGGGGTTCATACATGAGAGTGCACTTAGGTTCTGAGCAGTTGTCCAATTTTGCCATTTTCATCTTTACTACATTAATTCTAGTGGTAGTGACTATGCGTCAAGAGCCACTGACTTCAAGTCATACTTGTTACTCAGACTGAGTTTGAAACCAGTAATTATGTTTAACTTGTGATTAAGTGTGCAATGGCTCATTTTAACTTAATTTATCTGATGCCGTCATGTGGGAACATCATAATTTCATTATGCTTCCAAGACATTATTAGCATATTACTATGGCCCATCATAGATGTCTAATAGCTTTATGGAATCAGTATGAACTGGCTAATGGAAACTTTTCCTTCCAGCTTGACTATCAAAGGAGAGCACTTCTATTTTATTTTTTAAAAGATTTTAATTATTTATTTTGAGAGAGGGAAGAAGGGAAGAAGAAAGGGAGAGAAACATTAATGTGTGAGAGAAATATCGATTGATTGCCTCTTGAACACGGGCCCATGACCCAGGCATGTGCCCTGACCAGGAATTGAACTGGCAACCTTTGGCTTCGTGGAATCATGCCCAACCAACTGAGCTAAACTGGTTGGGACAAGGATAGCACTTCTAAAGCTGTGAAATTCACCAATTTTTAAGTGGCTTTTTCAGCCATTTAATGTGAAATATGACATTTGTTGAAGTTTTAAAACCAGTAGTGAACTCTCAGAAGCTCTACCTTGGGTATGAATTATTCATATGCAGAATAACAAAAGAAAAAAAGTCTAATTTTATTTTTATTTTTTTACTTATTTTTAGAGAGAGGGGAAAGAAGGGAGAAAGAGAGGGTGAGAAACATAAATGTGTGGTGGCCTCTCGTGCACCTGCTACTAGGGACCTGGCCTGCAACCCCGGCATGTGCCCTGACTGGGAATCGAACCAGCAACCCTTTGGTTTACAGGCCGGCACTCAATCCACTGAGTCACACCAGCCAGAGCCCACCTAATTTTAAAAGTAAAATTCAGTGTTACACTCTCTGACCAATTTAGAGTATTATTTGAAATGGTAAAACTAATCTCTGGTGCAGAAAGTCAAAAGAATGGTGGCTTCTGGGGCTGGGAAGCAGCAGTGACTGGAGAAGAGCTTCAGGGCTGCTTCTGTGGTTCCAGGTCGCGGTGGGTTCACAGGTGTGCCTACTTTGTCATCATCTACAAAGCCACACACTTAGGATTTCTATGCATTTCTGTAGGCAAATCATATCCCAGTAAAATTTTTTAAAAACTTGTCCTTTTCTGAATTTCACCTTAATCCAAAGTGCATCCTAAAGTTCTTCAGGTAAAGGAAATTTTTTTGAGAGTCCCTAGTCTTCACCCTGACTTTTTAAGATTCTGTTTCCATTGTGTTGGTGGAATCCCACTGACCAGTACGTCTTCCCCAGTTTCCTCCAACCGAGGCTCACAGGGGAGCCAGAAGTGAACGTCTTGTAGTGTGTATTTCATGTTTGAACATCAGTGTCTTCAGTGCTGTTGTTAGATTCCCAGGCCTTGTAGGCTCAGAGAATGAGACTGGAAATGGCCTTGGAGCCATAACTCTAGGCAGCGTAGCAACACATGATTAAACCTGGTTTGATCTCTATAAAGATATTATCCCTACTGTTGTATCGAAAGTTGTCAGGCTTAGACTCTAGTGTGGACTATGTCTGAGTGGGTTTTTTCATTTTTTTTTAAATAATTCCACAAACAAAATTTTAAAGAATAGGGCAAAGAACTCCTGTATACCTTTTACCAAATTCCCCTGTTGTTACTTTACCACATTTACTTTATATTCTCTGTCTTTTGAAAATAAATTGCAAGCGTGGTATCCAATTACCTTTAAATACCTTAGTGTGTATTTCTTAAAAATGAGGACACTCTTCTACATATAACCATCAAAATCAAGTGAGTAACATAAATATAATACTACATCTAATTTACAGACCGTATTCAAATCTTGCCAATTGTTCCAGTAATATACAAGGTCCTGTTTTTCATATATGTGTCATGTCTCTTTAGTCTCCTTTAATGTTGACCAGTTCCTAAGTCTTTATCTGTCACAACCTGGACAGTATTAAAAAGCACAAGCCAGTTACATTATTTGTTTATTGATTTACTTTAAATTTTATTTATTGATTGTAGAGAGAGAGGAAGGGGGAGAGAGAAAGACACTAACATCAGTTTGTTGTCCCACTTACTTATGCATTCATTGGTTGCTTCTTGTATGTGCCCTGCCCCAAGGTCAAACCCGCAACCGTGGTGTATTAGGATGATGCTCTGACCAACTGAGCTAACCAGCCAGGGCCAGGCCAGTTACTTTGGAGACTGTATCTCAGTTTGGATTTGTCTGATGTTTCCTCATGGTTAGATTTAAGTCAAGCATTTTTCGCAGCACCACACAGAAGTAAATGGTGCTCTTTTCATCTTGTGGCACACCGTGTTTTGTCCCATCACCAGCATTAGTTGACTTTGATCATGTGGCTCAGGTGGTGTTTGGCAGTTTGCTTCATTTCATAATTAATAAGTATCTTGTGAGCAGATACTTTGAAACCAGGTAAATATTTCACATCTATACAAAATTTCACCACTACTTTTAGCATCTATTTATAACTCAATTGTCTGAATCAGTTGTTACTATGGTGGTTGCCAAAAGGCGATTTTCTAATCCTATCACTCTTTCCACTTTTGTAGTTGGCGTTCCACCATAGGGAAGCATTTTCTTTTTTTCTCCATTAATTTATTTATATCATTATGCATTCATGGATTCCTATTTTACTCAATCCATTACCATCATAAGATGTACCATATTCATACTTTCCATGCCATAGCCCCAGAACCAGCTATTTCTCCAAGGAGCTCTGCTTCTTTTTAATGGAATGTAGTATTTAGAAAGCAAGATCTGGGCACTAGGTGTGTTTATTGCGAACGAGCTATCACTATATGCTTACAGACACATAAACATAAGTGTACACACAACTCTGTTTCTCTATTTATCAATACATTGAAGACGGTATGTTTACACCTCACCTCCAATTCCTGTGAAACACCACAAGGCTCATTCTAACCTTCCCCCATCTCCATGTTTTTAACTTCCTCCTCTAGCAGTGAGATGCCTGGCTCTAATTGCCCTCAATATGTTTGCTTAATCGTCCTGTAAGTAACCAGCCTCCAGGCATGCTGACCACTTCCTTGACCTTCACTCTGTTGACTGCCTCCTCGCTTGGCCCAGACACTGCTGAGTGCCTCCAATAAATATTGGGGAACGAGAAAGACTCATCTAAGGTTTATTGATTTTTTTTTTTAAGCAAGGCCAGTAATTGGTCAACTATTGAAGATATTTTTGTGTGACTATATCATAAAAATGTAGTTAGATTGTGTTAACCACACATTATTTTTGTTATGAATAAGAATAATCTCTTAACTAAATAAAGTTCCCGGTAAATAAAAATGTCCCCAAGTACTGCACATTTATGTCATTTACCTTCCCAATTATTCTAATTATCCACTATTAGTTTCTCTGTTTCACAAATGAGGAAAAAGACACTCAGCAGGGTAAAGCAATGTGCTGAAGGCCACTGAGATTTTTAGTGGTGGGGCCTTTGCATTGATTATCTATTCCCAGAATTTGTACTACTAATCAACAGATGGTTTGCCTTTAGACCTGAGTGGGTTTTGTGTGTTTGTGTTTGTTTGTAATAAAATATAGAGGTGACTTAGGCCATTTTATGAATCTTATATCTGAGAAAAGGAGTTTCTTCTACTTCCTTTTTTTAGCTTTTTTTCTATTTTAAAAATACAGTACTTATTTACACAGTTTAAAATTCTTACATAAAATGTGAAAGATACCGGCATGAAGAATAAGAGATTATGCATAAGCACAAATAATTTTTTGGACATAGTAGTATATTATACTTCGATTACCTAAAGTTGCGTGAATTAGTTCAAGTTCACAAATATAAACACCCAAATGGAATAAAGGAAAAAAGCTGCAAGGGAACAAAAAATTGGTCCATAAATTGTGCGCTTATGGCAGTTATGGTTTTCTTTTCTTTTTTTTAATCCTCAGCTGAGGATTTGTTTATTGATTGGGGGTGGAGACAGAGAAAGACATTGATTGGTTGCCTCCCATACATGCCCCAATTAGGGATCGAACCTGCAACCTAGATATGCGCCCTGACTGGGAATGGAACCCACAACCTTTTGGTATACAGAATGATGCTCCAACCAGCTGAGCAACCCAAACAAGCAGAATCACCTTCCTTTTTAAAGCTGAACAATATGAGGTCTGTCTGGAGAAAGTCCAGCCATTGTTAACATAATGAGAACAGTTTGCTTGTAATCAGTGTAACCTGGCAGCCAAAGAGCGGACTGGAATACACATTCATGAACAATGACAGCTTCACTGTACTAGTCATTGGGGGCAGTAGAGGCTGTTGAGTGAGCATGTGTATTGTGTGGCCGAAGCATTCAAAATGAGCAATTAGAGCAATAGATCTGCATCAAATTTTGCATTAAGCCCGAACATTCCTCTGCAGAAACCATTCATATGATTCAGAAAGCCACAGCTGCGGGCAACTGGTGGTTGGCAGCTTCATCATGACAACATGCCCGCTCATGCATCATGTCTCGTGCAGTTTTTCTGGTGAAGTATCAACTCACCCAGGTGACTCAGCCCCCTATAGCCGAGATCTGGTGCCCTGCTTTTGGCTTTTCCCAGAACTGAAATCACTGTTGACAGGGAAGAGATTTCAAGACTGTTGATGAGATTCAGGAAAACACGATGGGGCAGCTGATGGCAACTGGGAGAACTGTGAGGTCCCACAGTGCGTACTTGGAAGGGGACTGAGGCAGCATTGTCCTATGTACAATATTTCTTGTATCTTCAGTAAATGTCTCTATTTTTCATAGTACATGGCTGGATACCTTCTGGACAGACCTTGTATTTGATCCTATATGTCACATTTTGCTTATCCAAACTATGAAGGTTTGCCCTCATGTTTTCTTCTGAATTTTGTAGTTTTACAAAACTCTTACATTTAGGCCTTTAATGCACTGCAAGTTAACTTTTATATATAGTGTGAGGTGAGGGTCTAACTTCATTGTTCTGCATGTAGCTATCCAGTTTTCTCAGCACTAGTTGTTGAAAAAGCTGTTCTTTCCTTATTGAATGATTTTGGCAGCCTTGTTACAAATTAGTTGACCATAGATATATGGGTTTATTTCTGAACTCAATTTTATTCCTTGTGTCAGTACCACCACTGTCTTGATTACCCTTGCTTTGATAAAAATTAATGGAAATTTTGATGAGGAATGGGATATTTACATACTTTTAAAATACCTCCTAGAAAATACCAGTTGATTACAGGGGCATAAGGATAGCTTCACAGTGGTGACGCCTGGGAGATACTCTCTTAATCAAGTCATCAGAGTAATGAAAGTGAAACCATGAACCTCTTGATTGTATGAAATGAAAAAAAAACACAGCATGAAGAACATCAGCCAAACTGAAATTGAGGGACATTCTGTAAAATAACTAGCTTGTAATCTTCAATGTCATCAGTGTTGTGAAAGCTAAAGACAGGAGCTATTCCAGACTGAAAAGGAGTTGAAACTTGACTTAATGCAATGCGTGATTCTGATCTGGAAACTTTGGTATAAGGGAACTTAGAGGGGTAACAGAAAAAACTTGAATGGGATCTGAGGATAGTTTTAATGTTACTGTGAATAACAGGTAAGAGAATATAATCTGTAGGAAATGCACAAAGATTTTTGAGTGATGGGCATGATGTCAGCAACATACTGTCGTCATACGATTCCAGAAAGAAAAAATTCACCCTGGCCAGGTAGCTCAGTTGGTTAGAGCATCACCCCAATATGCCAATGTTGTACATATGCAAGAATCAAACCAATGAATGCATACATGGAACAAAAAAAAAATGTTTATCTAAAAGTCTGTACATTTTTAATTAAAAAAAGTTCTTTGTACTATACTTGGAACTTTTTGTAAGTTTGACATTATTTCAAAATAAAAACTTTTAAAAAATGATGCAACCATTATATTTAAAGTGTCCATTGTTGTAACGTGCTCTTTGCAATTATTCAATTTTGGGGGGGGGGTTTAAAGTACTATTTTTAGTCCGATGACATGGAGGACTTTGCAGGGAAATACACTGGTTCTTATAAACCAGTATTTACTTTGGGCATGAAAATATGTTTTTCTAAAAATAAAATAGGTGTATGGTTTTTAAAAGTATTTTAGATGTTATTTGAGCAAACAAGTTGGAATATTACTGCCCTCTCTATGGCTTTGGGCAAATGAAATAACTTTCTGAACTTCTCCATGCGTTTTCTCTGCTCTTCTCACATGTTGTTACTAGAAAACTCATTGTACTTGGGAAGAGGGAGTACTAGTGCTCCAGGGTCCAATTCCTGGGTTGAAAAACCTGACTCATACTAGCTAGCCCGTTAACCTCTCTCTGCCTCAATATCCTTATCTGCAGGAATGTAGGTGTACTTAGCACAAGGCGCCAAAAGTTACAGCATAAGTGCTCCATAAACACAGCTATTATCATTATTTCTAAAGTCTGGGCTCTTAGAAGGCACGATCCGTGTCTTACTCATATTTTATTATTGTTTCTCTCCTAGACTGTTTATCAGGTCATCTTTTCTCCAGTCTTCCTCTGATCCATCATTCATACTGTGTAAATTGTTCCAGCTATTTTCAACATTTTTCATCTCATGTCACACATAAACTAATTAATAAAAGTCTGGGACACCAAAATATTTTTTTGCCCATCTGACAAAAAAAAATAGGTATAATTTTCATTCATTTACACCGGGTGGCTATTGTTCTGTTGGCTGTTGTCATTTTCTGACAATCTAAGGGAAAACAGGTTTTAAAAATTCTTGTGGCACACCGGATGAAAATCACTCATAATCTATAAGTCTGAGCATGCCATTCTCTCCATTCAAGCTAGTTTCCTGATGTTTACAGGATAAAGTCAAAATTCACTGCCACAGCCAAGTAACATCTCTGCTTCCACTACATGAATTTCACCAAGCATGCTTTCACACTTGAACGCCTTTGTTCTAGTTGTTTCTGTGTTGTCAGCAACGTCCTTCCTTCTCATTACATTCTAGTCACTCTTTTTTAAGTTTTTAAAAATTTTTTTAGAGGAAAACGTAGTGTTTATTACATTGGCAGCCTTATTGCCCTTTAGGGTCCTTGTCTTCACTTAAGGAAATCTCGAAGTCCTTGAGATTTGATGGCCACCAGGGAACAGGCCTCGGGAATCCTGGTGTGCAATCACAGTGAGAGTTTGGTCAGCCTGGGAGGCAGAAGCCACAAAGGTCAGGAGCGGCTCAGCCTCGGGTGTCTCTGCTCCCGGGGCCAGCACCGCCTCTACCGCCCTCTATTTAGTCTTAAAAGTTGGTCTCAGAAACTCACCAGAGTTTCTCACAATTAGTCACCTGCTGTTCTGGGTTCATACAGCGTTATGTTCATAACTCCCTCATAGCCCTTCATGCTTTAACATCTTTCTCCTTCTCTCTGGGGCATTCATTTATTCATCAAGTATTTATTGAACGACACTTAGATAACAGACCCTGTTCCCAGCACCTGAGGGTAGGCCTGTGAACAGGGCAAGACTAGGTTCTCATGTAATTTATATGGACGATAAGTAAAAAAATAAGAAAAATACCAGATCGTGGCGATTGAATGCTCCACAATGTCGAGTACGATCAGTTCAAGATTGTTCCGTCAGGGAAGGCTTTTCTGAAGTACCCTTAAGCTATGAATTTGAAAGCGCCTAAGTGACAATCTGAGGGAAAGAGCTGCAGGTCTCGGTAACAGCTGGAGAAAGGGCTCCGAGGAATAAGATGGTGTGGCTAGAGCCACGAAGGGGAGGAAGGTGTGTAGACGAAGTCCCGGGTCGTTGTCACAGGTGGCTGGGTCCAAAGGCCGATGCGGCCACTTGGAATAGAAGGTAGGAGGGCAAGCGAGGCGGGCGCAAGCTCCCACCCTGCGAGTGGATTCCTCGGTCAGCACTCGACACCCTAAACGGGCTGTCCCCTTCGAACTTCTCACTCCAGCTCTTTTCTCTACGGCGGTGGCCAGCGGCGACAGAAAACCTCCATGCAGTTGTTGGCCGCATAACGATCTCACACAGGTACCCAGAAAGAGGCAGTCGCGCAGAGGCCGAAGCGAGGTAGCAGACGATACTTGAAGCTACTGGTCAAAAAACCCACCTCGCGTCCCAATCCGGCGCTAGGGCTGCGCATGCGTGTGCGCGTGCCTTCGTCGGTTAGGGCGCTCGTCCGAGAAGGGGCGGGGCCGGGCAGCCGCGCCGGAAGGGGGTTGGCTGGGCGGGGCCGAGAGGTGGTGGTGGCGGCTGCGCGCGCGCGCGCGGGTGCGAACGGGGAACGCCGCGAGGGCCGGGGTAGGCCAGGCGGTGGGGTCGGCTGTCGGCGACTATGGCCGCGGCAGCGGGCGGCAGCGGGCCGGGGTCGGCGGCGGGCGCGGCGGGTGCGGGAGGCGCGGCGGTGGCCGCGGGCCTGGCCGTTTATCGGCGGAAGGACGGGGGCCCGGCCCCCAAGTTTTGGGAGAGCCCGGAGACGGTATCCCAGCTGGATTCGGTGCGGGTCTGGCTTGGCAAGCACTACAAGAAGGTGGGTTCACGCGCCCGTGGGGGCCGGGAGGTCACGCGACGGGGCCGGGGCGGCTACTGGCCTCGCGGGCCCCGGGCCGCCCCTCCCCCCGCGCGCCACGAGGGACAACAAAGGCCGGTACCCGGCTCGCCACGCCCCCGCGGTCTGCTCCCGGAGCCCGTGCGCCCCGGGGTCCACGGGGACCCTAGGTCCCGGCTCCTGGGGGCCACGCATCCCGGGCGAAGCCCCTGCTTACCCCAGTGCGCAGGAACAGTAGAGCTCAGCAGCCTGGAGGGTGTGAATCTTTGTCTTTTGTTAGTTGCGTTAGGGATGTGAACAATGGTTATTAAAAACTGTCTGAGCCAGTGTGGAAAAGCAGCTTCTTTTTGTTTGGAGATTAGTGTTCAAAGTCAAGTGAGGTAACTAAGGTTCTCCTACCTGTTGTTGATTTGTTAGAGAACGAATCTGTACAATTACACTCGGAAGGTAATAACTGCAGGTTAATTACTATATTATAGTATTGGTGAGAACTAATATTAAAAATAGACAGTTTTTACTTTACAGTACTTTAAGTTATGTATATTGAGAGTACAAGACTTAATATTCGCTGTACCCTTGTTTCTCAGGCCTTCCCTGAGAACCCCATTTATATTGTTTGATCATCTCACTTCATATCATCTTTATTTTTTTCACTTGTCTGTTTCTCCTACCTTTGGAATGTAAGTTCTTCAGAGTCAGTGGTATTAAAAGAGTGACTTAACCTCTTGATTTTAACAAATGTTCAGGTTTCCCTTAATGTAAATATTTAGGAATGTCTCCCTTAGAAGGTGTAATGAAGCAGACTGCCAAAAATACTCCTCCTGACCCCAAATTTCTGGAACACCTTTTTCAGCTCTGTACTTCCGCATTAAAGACCATAGCAGTTTGGCAAGGAGCTTGTCAGGCCTGTTCAGTACAGTGTGTCCTTGAACATGATTGGTACTCATTGCATCTCCTTTAGTAGTTCCTTAGTAAATACATAGTTGCTGAATGAATGCAAAGATAAAATAGTCTAGGAATCTACTTAGTTGGGTGTACAGCGCAGTGAGGCCTGTAAGTTTTTTGAAGTTAGGCGCTGGGCAGGGATCTTAGGGGTTTTTTTGACATCACATTGTGGTACTTCCAGAAATGACACTTACGTGAAGTTTTAGGAAGTGAGAGACAGTATATATTATTACAGTATATCTTTAGATGCTTCGATTTTTCTTTTTTCCTTCTCTGAAATTTTAGAGTCACATTTGGGATTGTAGATTTTCCTCATTCACATGGAAGTAGATGAGAATATTGCTCTCCCTTACATAGTGATAAACTGGTCACTTTTTTGTGTGTGCTCACTAGAGCTTCTGGAAGTGGCTAAGGGAATTGAATATATATTATGAAAGTTTTTTTTTTTTTTTAAATCATGTGCCCTTCAGGCAGTGTTTTGGGTCTTAAATTCAGCCTGGCGCCTCCCCGCCCAGTCAGGCTTCTCCCCTACCCCCGGCTTTATTGAAATGTAATTAACTTATAATATTGTATTACTTTATCAGTATAGCTTTAACAAAGAAAAATACTCAGGAGTGAGTAATATTCCTGTAGATTATGCCTTTGTGATTCCCAAAGGACTGTTGTTCAAATCATATATCAAAGGGGAAAAGAAAGGGAAAAAAGTAAGTTCCACCGCTCCAAACTCTGTGCACCTGGTCCCAATTTCAAGAGGGCAGTTTAATGGATAACCTTTCAGAGGTTTGTTTGGGTGGTTGAGGCAGTGGCGGTGAGGCTGACTGAAGGGTTTGTCCCAGAGTGTTGAGACTAGTAGGTTACCATTGGCTCCGCATCCCTGAGGTATTAAAGACAAAGTCAAAGTTAGGTTTGACTTCTCAGGGCTTCTTTTGAAAAAAAATTTTCCTTTACACTTTTTATTTGTTGATTTTAGAAAAACATCAATTTGTTGTCCACTAATTTAGGCAGTCTTGTATGTGCCCTGACCAGAGATGGACCCGCAACCTTGGTGTGTCAGGTTGACGCTCTAACCAACTGCGCTGGCAGGCCAGGCTCTCAGGGTTTCTTAAAGCCAGGGTATAATTCTTGGGTTTAGTCAGATTCAGAATTCAACCTGACAGCCAAAATCCTATCATTTCTGAGAGTGGTGTTGGAATGGTAAAGTATTATCCAGAAGGCTCTTTGCTTCTTTTTTATACATTGTATCTTTCCTTGTACACATTGATGGGTTTTTAACTAAACTTTTCTATTGCATTTGTTTCTGCAATTTCAGATTGATAAACCTCAGCAACTGTGCGAGATAAACATGACATTGGTAGTCCTCTTTTTATTGATGGGTCTGTCCATGCAGCCAGTGAACAACTGAGCATCTACCATATCCAGGCATTTAAAACATAACTCACTGAAGTCTTCACAGCAGTCCTGAATGACATTATTTACTTCATTTTACACATGAGAGGAACCTGAGGCTCCAGATTTAAGTAATTTCTTTAAGATTACAGTCAGGAGTGGCAGGTTTGGGATTCACTGAATCCTGCCCGGCTCCAAGTCCCCCACCCCTACACCTGTCTCTCTTTAAGGAACTCTCACTTTGTGGAAAAGGTAGGTGTAGACACCTGCTTGTGAAATCCAGGCGATTGCAAATTAAAAGACAACTTCCTTGTATTGTTTTTGTTTTCTAAATGCCCTTGGTAGGTGTTCAGTAAATATTTGTTCAGTGAATGAATAGATTAAACTAGTCTAGGAACCTCTTCATTTAGGCCTTCTAGATAAGTTTGGCTTAGCAACACAGAAGGGAGAGTGCGTGCTTCTTGACTGGGATGAGCTTCAGCTGGGCCAAAGGAATCCAGAGGCAGTGGCTGCTTTAGATAAGAGGCAGCAGAAGCCCAGGGACGTTAACTGTTTGCCTGAGGTTGCATTTGAGGTCTAGTAGCAGTGTGGAAGCCTCTTCATCTACCTAAGCTGCTGTTTTTGTACTGTTACATGTCTTTCAACTTTGATAAAGGTCAAAGCTGTATTTCTGTCCATAGTTTCTGAGTGGTTTTCAGATTATAAAACTTCACTGATCTCACATTAATTCAGCTCACATACCCTGGAGGTGAAGTATATTTAAGCCATTAAATAAGCCATTAAGATTCCAGGTAAGTTTCTTCCTGAATTTTGGCCGATTCCTGAAAAAAGATTTCAAAATGATTTAGAAGTCATTTAAATGGCCTTTACACAAATTATTTCACAGGTACAGTTTTTTAAAGATTTAATTTATTTTTAGAGAAAGGGGAAGGGAGAGGGAGAGATGGAGAGAAACACCGATGTGTGAGAGAAGTATCAATTGGCTGCCTCTTGCAGGCCCCTAACCAGGGACCTGGCCTGCAACCCAGGCATGAGCCCTGGCCAGGGATTGAATCAGCAACCTTTCAGTTCATAGGCCAGTGCTCAACCCACAAAGTCACACCAGCCAGGGCGACAATTATTTTTTTCATGGGACATTTGTTGCAATAGGATTGTTTAGGGACAAGTTAAACTTCATACTTTAATGTCATAGGTAATATAAAGCAGATTTATTGATAAAACTTTCTAAACATATCTTCCTAACTTTCTTAACCAACATACTTTGAGACTAAAAAATTGTTGGCAAGTAAAACATGGTGTTGAACCTTTTTTGATCAAAAGATAAAATGTTTGACTGAAATAGTCTATATAATCATTAATTTCTTTCTTCATAATCAGGAGTCAGTATTTTGAAAGCTGCTAAGAACTTTTTGTGGCCCTGACTGGTGTGACTCAGTTGGGCATTGTCCCACAAAGCAAAAAGTTGCTGGCTCGATTCCTGGTCAGGGCATGTACCTGGGTTGCAGGTTTGTTCCCTGGTCGAGGTGCATACAAGAGGCATCCAATAGGTGTTTCCCTCTCTCCCATCGATGTTTCTCTTCCTCTCTTTCTCCTTCCCTTCCTCTCTCTCTGAAAATAAATAAAATCTTAAAAAAAAAAAAAAATGAAGCAGGCTGACCATGGGATATATGGCAAAAGTACCACAACCACCTCAAATTTCTATAATCCATCTTTAAGGACTATCTCCCTTGATTTTAACAACAGTCCTGTGGGAGACAGTTTTACTCCCAACTTACAAATGAACAATTAAAACATAGGGAAAAAAAGAGATCTGTTCAAGGACACCACCAATAAACAGCCAAAAGTACTGAACTCTTGTCTTCCAACTAAATGTAATAATCATTCCACTATCCTGCACTGGTACAACCAAGTTCATTTACACTGCTTCCAAAGATACATCACTTAGAACAGAGATTTTCAACCTTTTTCGTCTCATGGCACGCATAAACTAATTACTAAATTCTGCAGCACACCAAAAAATGTATTTTTTGCTGATCTGACAAAAGATAAGTGTGTATTTCATTCTTTCACACTGGATGGCTTTTGTTGTGTTGGCTGTCGTCATTTTTTAATTTGAGAATCTAAGGGAAAAGAGGTCATTGCCCTTAACTAAATAGTCAGGCATTGCATGTTTCAAAAATTCTTGCGGCATCCAAGCAGCGACCTTTGCTTTTCGGGATCACGCCTGACCACCTGAGCAATGCTGGTCAGGGCAGCCTGCTTCATTCTTATTGGTGAAATAGAATGTTGCTATTTTTATAGTTTTTTGTTGTCTTCTGTGAAACTGAAGAGAGTGTGTTTTGAATGATGAATGATGAATATTTTGAAACTAGAGGTTTGATCACATGAAACCTTTCATTCTAAACCTTTTCTCATTCATTTAATGAAATGTATGGTAGTGAAGTTTATAATGTCTACAAAGCTATACACGCACAGGATCTGGCACAAATAAAGCCCTTTTTTATTACATAAAATCTTTTACAAAATTGTAAGTGTGTAATTCTGTAACATAATTCTGTATCACACTCAAGCACACCAAATGGCATTTTAGGTGTAATTTTCAAATTGCTGTCCACCTCGTGAGACATTCACATACCCTATGAACCACACTCAGTGATGTTACTTCTTCTGGACTCTATATAATAAACAAGGATTAAAAGTGACTTTTTGCTTGGAGGGTTGATTTGTCTTTAGTTGAACAGCGTTCCTCCAAGTTGGTATCTTTTTCAGCTTTAGAATTTGGCATTGTTCAGTTAGCTACAAGTATCTGAAAAAGTTAAGATTGTTAATTTTTCATGTTGCTTTACCATATGCAAACAAACTGCAGTTTGTTGTTTTTTTTTAAAAATATGGTCCATTTGGGAATCCTGTACTTATTAAATGTGCTAAAGTTATCTTGTGGGTAAGTGCAAAACTCATTCTTAGCTATTGGCCACACAGAAATAGGCAGCAGGTGGAATTTTACCAACTTTTGGTTGAGAAGATTTCATGTAAAATAAAACATTTCAACAAAATATGAACCAGCCTTCAACAAAGTTAACTGCACGCTGGCTATTTCATTTAGATCCGAAAGCCGATGCACCTGAACAGGTAAAAATTTGAGAAGATGCCAAGCTTTAAGAATTGTCCTTGTATATTATGCTCTGTCATGGCAGTGGCACAAATTGAGACCATTCAACTTAATGTATAGTAATGGTAGACTGTGAAGCTGATATGTTGCCATATATGAATGACTTAAGAAGTATGTATTGTAATAGAAACCTGCCACGTTAATCTGGAAATGTTGGGTGGTACTGGGAAAGAGGCTTGCTCCAGGAGGAAAAATTTAGGGCTTCCTTTTTGTCTTTCATGAAACTAAAGTCAAAAACAGTATAGATGGTTTTCCTGTTCAGAATTGGAGGTCTTAAAAAAATTTTTGAATATTGGTTTCTTAAAGTGATATTGAATATTTAATACCAATTTAAACTTTTACATTTAATTTAACTTTATGCTTCCCCTGTCATGTTACCCATTATTTTTCTGGGCTGTAAAGCTAGCTTGTCTCCTGCTGGTTTGGCCTTTTGACATCCTCCTCAGCGTTGTTAACTTTCCACATATATTTGTTTTAAAACAGTTTTTTTTTAATTGTAAAAACCATAAACTTACCATCCTAATTAACAATTTTAAGTGCATATACATGTATTTTTTAATGCATAAAGGCAGCCACTTTTCTGTGCTCAAAACTTAATGGCATTAAACAACTCCGATTATGCTTAAAGTTTCAGTGTGTCAGGAATTTGAAAGGGTACAATGGGGACAGTTGTCTCTGCTCAGTGACGTCTGGGTCCTCAACTGGGGAGACTTGATGACTGGGGGTGACCTGACAGCTGTAGGCCAGAATCATCTGGAACCATCTGCTCACGTGTCTGGTGGTTGGAACTGTCAGGCCCCTGGGACACCAGCCGGGCCTGGCAGCCGTAGCATCTCCACAGAGCCTGGGCTTCCTCAGAGGTTGGTGGGGTCGGGGTGACTGGGCTCCTTTACTGTGGTTCAGGACGCCAAAGGTGAGTGTCCCAAAAGAACTATGTGGACCCTGTATGACCTTTTTTGATTTACTCTCAGAAGTCACATAGCATCACTTCTGCATCCTGTCGGTTACAAGCGAGTCACTAAGAATGATTCAGTAGAAGAGGGCGTAGACCCCACCTCTTGATGAGAGGATTGTCACAGGATTTGTGGACTTGTTTGAAAAACAACAGTTTGCTCACTGGCTGCAGAATAGTTACATTCATCCCACATAACAAAACACACTGGCCAGTAGGTCTCATCTGTAGCATCAGACTCTAGTTTGAAGTCCAGAGCCTCAGCGTCTGAGGTCCAGGTGAGATGTGCCAGGTTTGGTCTCTTAGGCATGGTATTTGTCGTCTGAAGACCTGTTAACTAAGGAGACTCTTGTCTGTCCCTCCCTGCCACCCCTGGTATTTGTTTTTGTAACCTCCTCTACAGCAGAGAATACATCTCAGGAATTTATAAATCGGCCCCTGTGCCGATGCTCAGTAGGTCCCAGGAAGGAAGGTAACATTCTCCCGTGTGCGTGTCCCAGTGTTTGAGCCCCTGCCCTTGTCTTGCAGTACGTTCATGCGGACGCGCCCACCAATAAAACGCTGGCTGCGCTGGTGGTGCAGCTTCTCCAGTTCCAGGAAGAAGCCTTTGGGAAGCATGTCGCCAACCCAGCCTTCACCAAGCTCCCTGTAAGTGCATCGCCTTTTAGCTATATTGCTGCTCTTTTACTGTTTCTTTAGCTCTAAATACTTGAGTGTTTTATTTCCTCTTCTCTTAGGAACTCAAATACTTGAGTGTTTATTCCCTTATTTCTTATGGTTTAGAATTGTGAAATCAGGAACTGGTTGAAGTTTTCATCATTTAAAACACTAATATAATACATATAGATGGCACTTCACCAAGTATGTTATCATTTAGGATAAAATTTACACATAACATTATAAAGTATTTTATATAAAATGATTGACATTATATTGGTATTAATTGGGATTATATGAGTATCTATAAAAACAGTATTTACAAGGGGCTTTATTTGTGGGATATTTAATTCCTGGAAACTAAACCGTTATTTTTTTCCAGATTCTAAAGATTAGGGAGGAATATTTTTAGGCATAAACCATAATTAAAAATAATTCATGGCTTAGTGCCAGTGGGACCAGATGTACTTCCCTGCCCCTCAAAGTAGTATGTAGCATTTCCCAAGTGAAAGGGATTGGTATGATGTATAATGGAGGAAAATTAAAGTGGATGAGAGAAAATAATGTTTTAGTGAAACATGGAAGCCATGTATTACCTTAAAACTTGTGTGTGTGAGAATAAATAGTACTGGTGTTAGAGTTCACTATTTGGGCTAATTCTTTTTGTAAATCAAAGTGGAACTTTGTAAGTAACTTTCTAAATCATACTGAATATTAAAAAGCTGGCTCAGGGGACTGAGCTCTGGCCTGTGAACCAAAGGGTCGCTGGTTTGATTCCCAGTCAGGGCACATGCCTGGGTTGCAGGCCAGGTCCCCAGTTGGGGGCATGTGAGAGGCAACCACACATTGATGTTTCTCTCCTCCTCTTTCTCCCTCACCTTACTGGTCTCTGAAAAATAAAATAAATGTGGTGTGTTTTTTTTTTTAAGAAAAGAATAAAAAAGCTGGCTCAACATTGGGTATGTTCTATCTAATATTGAGAAGTTATAAAAATTTAGGAAAAAGTATATAAGGCTAAAAATAATGTTACACAGGCAAACATAAATACGAATTCAAACCAAAAATAGTGTTTATGCCTTCCTCACAAGTAAAAAAATTCTTGTTTTTTTTTTAATAATCCCTTCAAGGTTTATGCTATGTGTATACACATAGCATAAACTTTAATTGTAATGATACTACAGAGCCATTTTGTATTCTGCCCTTTTAAAAAGATATAAGGGTCTGTGTTTAAAAACAACAAAGCTCTAAGAACCTGAAAGACTATTAAAAGGCCAAGTCAGAGTCTAAAGTAGCTGAAGATTCTAAATATGTTCACGAGATGTTCAAAATTTTGAGCTGTCATTACGTCTAAAAAATTAATAATCATTTAGTGTGCAACTCGTCTAACAGTCTGCCATTCTAGAAATTTCAGAGTGGGAGACTATCTTTGGGAACATGGGACTAGAGAGAGCCTAGGTGTTGCATATGCATTGGAAGTTGGCTTTTTCACTGTGTAGCTAAGAACTCTGATGACAGCAGAGCGCAAGCAGTCATTAACCGAAATGGTTGGGACATTGGCTTTCTGGAGCAGTGACTTCTTTCATTTTTTTTAAACTCTTACTGTAAAATATATAGAAAATGAATAAAACAAACTTTGACAAATCATTACAGAGAGAACATTCATTTAACCACCACCCAGGTAAGAAATAGAACATTAACAACAATCAGAAACTCTTGTACATTCCTCCTGCTGGGCCTGTGTGCCAGGCAGAGGGTGTGCCGGGGCGGATGCTGAGCAGGCTGTAGAGAGCTCTGTGACCACTGTTAATGGCAGGCCTGTGGCCCTATCCATACCATAGAGTGGATTCACAAGGAGGAGCCTCAGTTCACTGGAATTGTATTTATGTTTTATTTATTTTTGATGGTTTTTCTTTTTTTAAAGATTATTTTCAGAGAGGGAAAGGGATGGAGAAAGAATGGGAGAGAAACATCGTGTGGTTGTCTCTCATGCACCCCCAACTGGGAACCTGTCTGGCAACCCAGGCATGTGCCCCAACTGGGATTTGAACCAGCAACCATTTGGTTCGCAGGCTAGCACTTAATCCACTGAGCTACACAGATTTTACAATTTCAAGAAATTCATATAAATGGACTCACAGTATTATAGCATTGTTTCGCCTTGCTGCTTTCACTCAGCATACCGATTCTGAGATACATGGCATATGTGTTCCATGTATCAGTAGTTCGTTCCCTTTTATTGTTGGTTAGTATTCCATTGTATGGATAAACCACATTTTTTTTTTCAGTCCTTCACTGTTTGATGGGAATTTGGGTGTTTTTTAGCTCTGTAGTAAATTTACCAATGTTAACATACAAGTTTTTCTGTGGACATGTTTTCATTTCTAATGAGTGAATACCTAAGGGATGGAAAGTTTGGGTCATAGAGTTGGTAACATTTAACTTTTTAAGAAATTGCCAAACTTTTTTAGATTTTTATATCATTTTATGTACTATCTAGCAGTGTTTGAGAGTCCCAGTTGTTCTGCATTTCTTCGTCACTTGGTGTGATGAATGTAGAACTTAACCCATCCTGATGGTTATATAGTGGAGTCTCATTGCACTTCTAATTTGCAATTTTATAATGACCAGTGATATTAAACATCTTTATGTGGTTATTGACCATTTGTACACCATCTTTTGTGAGTTGTCTATTCAAATAATTTTGTTATTTGGTCCCCAAGACCACCCATGTTCAGAGATTTGCCAGAAAGACGCATGGAACTCAGCATGCAGCTGTACCCGTAACGAAGATTTGCTGCAGCTGTGTAGCAAGCATGGGACGTAGTCCGGTGGCCGGGAAAAAGACTCAGGTGTGGCCTGGAGGCATCCACGCAGCAGGCTTCCTGTGCCCTCTCCCTCACGAGCAGGGTCACACAGCTCCCTCCTCCCCTCACGGTGAAAATGTGGTGGCACATACATAGTGTTGCTGCCCATGGAAGTCCAGCAACGGCTCCCACCCACAGTTTTTATGCGGGCTGGTACATTTTGCCTCGTGCATATGAAAATTTCAGACTCCCAGGAGGAAAGCAGATTTTCAGCTATGCCGGGCGGCAGGGGATGAGGGGAGGTTGGTGCCCCTAACCCACACGTTGTTCAAAGGTCAACTGTAATGTAACTTCATACTAATAAATTGTAAACTATGTCTAGAAAACACTGTTTTAATCCCTAAAGCAGTTAAAGTATGTAAAGGAACTTGTGAATTATTTGACTTGTAAATTATTATTTGTCATCATATTTGTAAGGTAAAGGCTTCTGGAGTTGAAATGATGTGTTTTTTCCCTGTGAGTTCTTTTCGGGGGTGAAGACAACTAAATTTCTGTGAACTTACTTGTTTCTTGGACATACTCAGTTTCTATTTCTTTATTCACTTCTCACATTCATTGATGAAGAGGCCAAAATGTGTCATTATTTATGTGTATGCTCTCTCCACACCAAAACATTGTCCTTCTACTCTTTACAGTTGTTAGCACTATCTTGTCATTAATTAATACCGCAAACAAATAAGGACAGTGGTACAAATTTAAAGTACTTTTAAGTATTGCACTTACATGTAGCTTTTCTAGGTTTCATTGCACTCAGCAGAATTTTAGATGGGCTATAAATAGGATGAGACCACTTACATACATCAAGAATAAGATTAGATTGAATTTCCAATTTAGCTGCCAGAGATAGAACAGCTTATCAAAAGCAGTGTGGTCACACAGCTGGGAATAGAAGCAGCCTGTTAGAGCGGTCCCTGGCCTGAGAGTCTCTAACTGGGGTGTGCAGCTGCTGAGCTCTCACATGAGACTGGGGTCTCTCTGGCTTGCTCTGGAAAGCCCAGGTTTTGGTACCCTGTTGTCCTTGTAGTCTTTGGTTTTTTTAATGCTAATCAGGAGGGATTTACCGTTACAGGTCTGAGCTTCTGCTTCAGAGAATGTTTAAGAACCTGAGCTTTTGTACTCAAATCCTGTCTGGTGTCAAAGCAAAGCCTGGGGGGGTGGGGGGGTTGGGGCGAGGGTTGAGTGAGGAAGTACAGGCAGGGCCCAGTGGGTGTCCCTGAGGAGTCTCTTGTCTGCCTCCAGTGTGTTACCCTGACCCGTTACTCTTTTTATTTTATTTTATTTTATTTCATTTTATTATTTTTTTTTTTAAATCTGGGTGGTTCTGATACCGAGTTTGTCATGAGGATCAGAGTCCCAAATCCACTTTTATGCAGGCTCTAAGGATCCCTGCGATATAGTGAGTGTCCCTTTTTGTTTTTTGTTCTGCCACATTTCTAAGGGTGCTTTTCCTGTTGTGCTTTATTACTGGGACGCGTGCCTGTGACAGGTTCGCGGGCCTCCCTCTTTTGTTCACATCTTACCCCTGGAAAATTGAAGGCCTCCATCTTTTGCCTTTGCTTTCCCCTATCCCTTTAGAGAGTGATAGGAGGTAGTCTTAAGCATGTGTCTGGTAATGATTTAATTTCTCAAATTTAATATCAGTCCCAAAATTGACCTTAATCTTAAACTGTGTGTACAGATATTTTTTTTTATTCTGGTCTGCTCAGTGTGTATTTCTCAGCATAGCTGTGACTTTTAAAATTATTTTAGTACACTTGAACTGTTGAGAAAAGTTTTAATGATTACTGCATTTTCAGGCACTCTGCTGAATATTGGTGTAAAAGATTTGAATAAGACACTGTCCCTGTCCTCAAGGAGTTCATATTACAGATAAACCTGTAGAGCAGTCGTTTCAGTATTGTGCCGTGAGTGGTGTGTGTGCAGTGGCGATGCGCATGTGCGGTTTGAGAAAGCATTTTAGACCAGTCACCGGGGGTTCGGGAAAGGTTTAGTAGGAGAACTAAGTCTCATTCTACTCTAGTTAAGCACTTACCCAGCATACTGTACTAATTTAAGATGCAAATGCTACAAAGTGATAGTTTTGTGAATTTTCTCAAGTTGTCAATAAGAATTGCATCCAGATATATTTGTTTAGGAATTTGTAATGCAGCATTTGTGATGTACTGGGAATAGCACTGGGCAAAATAAATTAGGAACTCAGAACCCATGTGTTTCAAAAACGACAGGAGCCCTGGCTGGTGTGGCTCAGTGGACTGAGTGCCAGCCTGTGAACCCAAAGGTCACTAGTTTGATTCCAACTCAGGGCACAGCCCTGGGTTCTGGGCCAGATCCCCAGTAGAGGGCGTGTGAGGGGCAACCACACGCTAATGTTTCTCTCCCTCTCTCCCACTCTTCCCCTCTCTCTAAAAATAAATAAATAAAATCTTTTAAAAAAATAAAAATAAACAACAGGATAACCAGTCTAACTTGGCTTACTTGTCAGCTTAATTTGGAAGAATTCATCTTAATGATATGTCTTATTTTCTAAAATGTTGTTTATTATTGATTAATATTTTTGTTGGAAAATATACATGACATAAAATTTACCATTTTCATCATTTTTAAGTGTGCAGTTCAGTGGTATTGAGTACATTCACATTATTCTAAATACGTTGCGACTACCAATCTCTAGAACTTCTTCATTTTCCCAAGCTGAAACTCTGTACCTATGGAATAGCAACTTCCCGTTCCTCCCTCCTTCCATCCCCTAGCAGCCACCGTTCTGTTTTCTGTCTCCTTAATGGTATTTGGTATCAGGTAGTTCTTTTCATTATATTATTTGGTCCGCCAAAAAAGTCCTTTTAGTTTTTTCTGTAAAAGACACATTTTTCATTTTCACCAATAACTTGACTTGGAGTATGTTGGCGATCTCCCACTGTTGGCTTCTACTGAGTAGAGTTCAGGGGTGCTGCTCAACACCTTCCCGTGCAAAAGACAGCCCCACAGCCAGGAGCTACTCGGCCAAAATGTTAATAGTACTAAGACATTGCAGACCACTTTTGATATGTTCTATCAGTCATAGCACCTTCTCCATATACTGCATAAATCTGTTTTGCATTTCAGTTCTGCATTTTTACCTTTCTTGAAATAATAAAGCATAATAAGCCAAAAATGTTGCATTATTCTTCCATCTTCAGTATTAAAATGGCTGCACAAAAATTCACCAATTTTGATTTTTTTTTTTAATACACACTGATAGAACTGTCACAATATAATCTTAACAAAATTGTTTCAAATGAAGTTAAAGACAGCTGAGCACTACTAAAGCCATCATATGGGAAAAACTAAATGAACTTTGTGGCCACGCCCCAGTAGTCACAGTAGTTTTCAAAGAAAAAAATGCTGATACATTTCTAACACTTCATCTCATTAGTTTATTTAATGATGTGTTCACATTGCTTTTCCTTCCATAATGTTGAAATCATTCAGCATTTGATTTATTTGAGGTTTTTAAAATTTATTTGATTTTATTAATAATTCATGAAGTGCATATCTTTTGAATTGTGCAGATTTTAGTTATAAGTTTACATATAGCTAAATATAGTACTACAGTGTTTCAGTGGTCATTAAACTATAAAAAGAATTTAGTTTTAGTTTTTGGTCATCTAAAGTCAGAAGCCCTGGCTGGTGTGGCTCAGTGGGATGAGCTCCAGCCTGTGAACCACAAGGTCGCTGGTTCTTTTCCCAGTCAGGGCACATGCCTCGGTTGCGGGCCAGGTCCCCAGTCAGGGGTGTGCGAGAGGCAACTGATCAATGTTTCTCTCTCTCTTTCTTTCTCCCTTCCCCTCTTTCTGAAAAATAAATAAAATCTTTAAAAAATAGGTAAAGTAAGGAAACCAAATTGGAAAAAATTTAGTATATTAATATTTCTTACACTATAAGAAAAACATATTGTTGGGAAATATCTACTACTGGAATTTTGTGTTTTAAAAGTCAAATTTTATACTTTCCAGTGGAGTTTGTCATTTATAAGTTTTGTCCATTCATGTTTCCTGTTGAGACATTTTGATGTATCTTTGGTTAAATTTCGTTTTTGACAGATTTTACATTCAGAGTAATATGTTGATTAAACTTGGAAAGAAATTTTTGTAATCCACTTTTTTGGAAAAATTTCTTTATACCTCATTTGTTCCAGAAAGTATTTAAGGAATTATTTATATCTTTGAGTTTATAACTTAGAATTCAGAAATAAGTAATTTTGTTGGAACTTTTATTTTTCTTATGTGTAACTTGTATCATTTCTAGGCAAAATGTTTCATGGATTTCAAAGCTGGAGGCACCTTGTGTCACATCCTCGGGGCTGCTTACAAGTATAAAAATGAACAGGGATGGTAAGTTTTTGTATTTATACGTTTTGATGTAATGTATAAGTTATTTAATGTTAAATCCTGTTCCTTCTTTGTATGGTGTTAGAGAATTCTATAAATACATTATGATTAACATGCATAATAGGTGATCTTTTGTTTAGAGCCCTAATTTACTTTGTGCCTACATCCAAGAAAAACATCAAACAACTGTTGAGTTTATCAAGCAAGTTCTCTCTCATACATGGTTGTATGTAAGACAGTAGATGGGTGTGCGTTACTAGCAAATTAGAAGGAAGGCTCACTATGAAATGCATGTGTGTGTTATGAACTTTGAGTGCGCTGAAAGGGAGACGTTTAAGTGTTCTGCTGAGCCAGCCTTCAAAATGAGAGAATCCAGTTGCCCCCCTCAGGTCAGAGAGGAAAGGGACAGGCTCAGAGGAGTCCATACTCACTCTGGGGCCAGGAGGCGCATCCCTGCTCCTGTACAGTTTCCCTTCTCCTTTCACCCTTTCCCCTCTCCCTTTTCCCCCCTCCCTCCCTCTCTCTGGCAGTAACTTTCAAACTTTAGGAATCACTTGGAGTCCTTGTTAGAAATACAGATTACCAGGCTTCGTGGACAGATTGTCAGCTCCTGGGAACCTGCATTTTCAGAACACACTCTAAGTGGCCCTTAGGTCTCACCTGGAGACGTGCTGGCCAGTCAGGTTGTCACTCCTGCAGAAAGGTGGTTTAGGTGGTTTAGCCTCGGAAGAATTACCCATTTTAATAGCATATTTTAAAATGTTTCTTCTGCTAGTCCTCCAGCTTTTTTATTTAAAAATATAATATAGCAGGGAGCCAGACCAACTTATTCCCAAACATACATACCTAGTGGAATATAATTTTTGGTCTACTTCTATATTCTAGACCTCCCTCCGCCTCACATGGTCCCTGTTTCCATGCTCTCATGAGCGCTGGGCTGCAGGCCACCCCTGGTGTACTGGGCCGTCCTTCTGGTGAGGGTCTCCAGGCTTTTCTAGCTGGCCTCATTCACAAAGCCGCTTCCTGTCGAGGCCGCTTTCGTCGCCTCCCACACAGCTGTCCTCCTGTGCCGTTGCCTGCTGCTGGCCCTGCCCCGGCTCAGGGCGTTTTTGTTTTGCCTTGTAGAAGTTTACCTTCCAAGCCGTTCACACCACTTTCCCAAGAGTTAAAAACTTATTCTCAGGGATGCATTGTTGATTATTTGCATTCAGGCTCTATTCTCTATACGTAGCTGAGGATAAGAGAACATCCGTAAATATATTTACAAGAGACTCCACAACTGGAGCAGTACAGCGAATGAGGGCCCTTTATACAGGCAGTAGGTATCAACTTAGATTGAAAGATTGCTGCAAAACCTTGCCCAGCAGATGCGAGAGGAAAACAAAGCAGAAGACTCGTGATTAATTAATAAGCCCTCAGTGGAGCGCTGGTATTTAGTCGCAGCGGCGCATGGGACAGCTCTCGTCCAGTGGGGCCGCCAGCCAGGGCTGCCATCGTGCGCTTTTAACTTTACAGTTTCATCTGTAAATATTTCATGGTGTCTTTATTTCTAAATAGGAGCTTTAAAACATAATAATTTGTTTTAAGCCATTATCACACCTAAGAAAATCATCAGTAATTTTTAAACATTATTAAATATCCATTTACTGTTCAGGGTCCCCGATTATCTTATGATGGCTTTTGTTTTGTTTGCATCAATACCCAAACAAGGTTTATACATTTCTTTTGGTTGCTATGACTCTAAAGTGTCTTTAAACAAACTCATAGTTTTCCTTCTCACTCTCTCTTCCTCCTCCCTTCCTCACCAGTTATTTTTTACACCACTCGTAGCCTTTTAGAATTGTGTGTGTTTTGTACTTATTTTGCTGATGTGTCCACAGGATATTGTTTAACATAGTCGTCTAAACTTCCAGTAAAGTAGTTAAATCTAAAGGCTTAGTTTGATTCAAGTTTCGGTTTGTTCTTGTTGTTGTCGTCTGGTTTTTGGCAACAGCACTGTACAGCAGTGCTTTTCGCTGAGTAGTTTTGTTCTGACAGTGACGTGCCACCGGAACTTGACTCTTTGTATCAGTCGGCCTGAGGTGAAACTTGTTTCTTTATATGTTGTTTCACTGAAGACACAGAACCTGTCAGCTGTGGGTGCGGGGGCGGCTCAGAGGCTGTGTTCACCTGCCGGGAAGTGTGCCGCCGCGCGTTCCTCTGTCGCAGTGGGGGGGCCTCGGTGTCCCGTGCCCAGGCCATCCTGTCATCGCAGCTCTGTCAGGTGGCAGAATTCTAGTTTGGCAAAAATTAGAAGGTAGATGTTCTGTTGTGTAGATACAGGTCCTTAGTGTTACTTAGATTATTTCTTGTTAAAGATGGTTATTCCTTCTTCATTTATTAGCTGGTATATTTTTCTAAAGAGAAATTTTATTAATCAATAGTTGAAAAGGCAGAATAAATTCTTGATTTTTTTCCTCTGTTAACAGATTTATTGCGCTTTTAATATTCAGATCAATCCAAGCCGCCCTATTTAAATTTCTTTAATGACTCTTTCAAACTATTCCTCAGATTTGTAAAAGACGTAATTCCCTTCAGCCCCGTTATCTGAATCAGTTATTTAGGAAGCTGTTTCTCTGAATAATGAATAACCTCTGTGAGCAGGTCTGTAAGTGATGCATTCATGGACATAGCTCTTCTGTTACCCGAAGCCTGTGGAAGAATGACCGCGCGTTTCGGAAGGGGGGCCTTTTGGTTGTGCCGAAAGAACGCGAAAAGCTCTCCGCGGTCAGGGTGTTCCAGGTAGTCAGCTGGCAATCTGTTGTCCTGCCAGTTGGTGGAAATTGTGTGGCATCTCTAACCTACCCCTTCCTCTGAAAAGGTCAGGGAAGGTTAGGGAAGAAAGGTCAGCATACTCAAAAACCAAAAGAATGGGGTTGAAGGAAAAGTTCTGTGTACCAAGGATAAGTCGAGATACGGTTCATTGAGACAGGTTTTGTCTCGTCTGTAAATGCCGTTTTTAAAACTGGAACTAACTCTACTTTAAATGACTTATTCCTATGTTTTAGTGGATACTTTGCTTAATTTTTTAATTGAAATTATTTTAGGAAACATTTCAATCTTGTCTTAGATCAGTAATGAAAAAGTCCTAATAAATATTAAAACTCAGTCATAATAAATATTAACTTATTGAGTGGTTTGCTTTATAAAGACACACATTTCTTTCCAGTAGGCACACGGTTACTTAGTAAAAACTGCAGAGCCCTGGCCCTGGCCCTCCAGGGTCTACTGAGCCGCCGCCCCAGCATGATGACTGTTGTGGGGCCGCATCAGCGCGCAGTGCACTCTGCATGGTTTAGGAGCCTGAGGGGAGCAGCAGGAGCTTCGCAGAGGAAGCGACTTGTGGGCTGGCTCTGCAGGTGGCGGTGTCAGCCCACAGAGTGGGCGGTGGCATCCAGGAGAGGCCGCAGAGCTTACAAAGAAGGGATGGCAGCGTGGGGAGAGTCCCCAGGGCGAAAACTGGGAAGAACTGAGAGCGTGCGCTCGGGACCCGAGCCACCTGTTCCTAGCTGGCGCAAGGTGGTCGCGATTTTAAAAATGTGGTGACTCTCATTGACATTTATTGATCAGCTACTGACAGCATAAACACTCTGCTAAGCTCTTAATGTATGTATCTCATTTCACCTTCACAAAATTCCGTAATGGGCCATTGTCTAATGAGGAAATTGGTTCTTGGATCAGAAAGTTACTCAACACTACATAAATAAGAATTGGGTCAGGATTGGAAGCTGTGCAGTTTGACTTCACAGCCCACACTCTCAAATCATTAAGCTGTACTTCCCCCCCCTCGAATTAAAATAGAACAAAAGCAAAGTAAGTGGTGAATAAAAAATATGGAGAGCCCTGGCCGGATGGACCAGTGGTTTGGACCGTTGTGCTGTAGGCCAAAAAGGTTTCGGGTTTGCCCCCCAAGTTGGGGCACGTTCCTAGGTTGTGGGTTTGATCCTGGGCCGGGCAATGTCTGGGAGGCAACCAATCAATGTTTCTCTCTCACAACACTCCCTCCCCTCCTGCCAAATTAGTAAAAACCTATCCTTGGATGAGGATTTAAAAATATATATATAGAAAAAGCATTCAAATTTTGAAAGATTTAATCGTATGAAGATGGCTAGTAATAGGTAAAGAAAACACCAAAATGTTGTATTTGGGTACTTAAGTAAGCAGACATTGGGGAAAGATTTTAAGTAAAGGTAAAGAGATGAGTATCAGCACATTTAGGACAATAGTAATCTCAAAGAGAACACAGACACTGTTGAATTGGAACAGATGACTTTTAAGCATATACAAAGTTGATAGACTTCGCTACATTGAAGAATAGTGTAGTAGTTTGCTGCCTTTGGACAGGTAGACTACTTTTTTATATGATATTAAAATATCTGAGATTTAAGGGAAATGGGATACTTCATGCAACAGTTACTTCATCTTGCCCAGAGTGAATCTTAATGTCTTAAAATTTAATCTTTTAGGTTTTGACATTGCTGCTTTATTACTACGAAGAGAGTACCCTTATACATTTTGTAGTGCTATTTTAATTTCCAGATCTCTCCAACACATTTGCATTGGATGCTACAACCAAGTTCACTTTTGTTTAAGGTGGGAGACAAATTAACTAATTATTTTCTTGTCTTTTAGGCGGAGGTTTGATCTACAGAATCCATCCCGAATGGATCGTAATGTTGAGATGTTTATGAATATTGAAAAAACATTGGTACAGGTAACTGAGAAAGTTAAATTGTTACAACTTTTTTCCCTTGGCTATACTTTCGGTTCTAAGAAAAATTTTCTTAAATCTATTGTTCTGTTATTTTTGTGGATTTTGGGAGGATTAGAGGCATGAAGTATGACTAAAACTTGTCATTAATAGAATATTGGCCTTAAACTTTATTTTTTCTAAGATTTACATTTATTTGTTTTTAGAGAGAGGGGAAGGGAGGGAGAAAGGGAGAGAAACATTGGTGTGAGAGAGAAACATCCATTGTTGCCTCTCACACGCCCCCAGTGGGGACCTGGCCCACAACCCAGACACATGTCCTCACCAGGCCGGGACGGAATGGAACTGAGCCTGCAACTGTTCAGTTCTCAGGCCAGTGCTCAGTGCACTGAGCCATACAAGCCAGGATGTTGACCTTAAACTTCCGATAAAATGATCTGTGATAATTTTCTTTTTTAATTTCACAAATCCCATTATTTGCACCTCTTTTATATTTAATATAAATACTGTCTCATTCTACTAGTTGCTTGTTTGTACAGTGATTTTCTTTGGATTTGTTTTATGGTTGTGCGATAAATATAGATCTTATTTCCCCAATTAGATTAAAACTTGGAGGAGAGAACACTTTATTTTTCTTTCCTGGTATTGATATTTTTATTGATTGGTAATTTTTAATGATCATTGAATTAACCTTCCTGGCGAGAGGCAGCTGGCAAAAATTTAGCTAGGTATATTAGCTGAATGCCTAAAACTTGTCTCATGGACTGTTAGCTAAAGAAATAATTGAGTGTTTTTTGTTGGTTGGTTGATTTTTGGTGATGGTTTGGGGTGTTAGGCATATTTTAATCACTGCTGTATGTAAGATCAGAAATGGGAGGAAAAGAGCTATAATGAGCTATAATCCACAGTCTTTATATTTTAAGTAATTTACATAATGAGCCAAAATGAGTTGATACACCTCCTTCCAACCAACAAAAGGTGTGTATGAAAACATTACATTAGACTGTTAAGGTGAGTTCAGGTAAAATTGGCTAGGGGGATTAATATGTCAATTTGGTACCTTCATGAAAAGGATGATTTTTTAAAATTTTTAAATATTTTTCCATCACCACTTATCCCCCCATACCTTCTTTCACCTTTACCTGCCCTTCTCCCCTTGATGATGAATTTCTTATATTGTAATTCCCAGCATCTTTCTGTCCAGGTGTCCCTTGACAAAGGGGTTAGGGGATGTCATTAGCCTTCTGAACACCTAGGTTTTATATTGATAATAAGACTTCTACATTCTTTCACATACCAGAGGACATCTTCCCATTTTAAGCAGTGTAGATTTGGGTGCAAACTTCTGCCATTAGGATGATATATAAATAATGTGACATTATTTCAAAACTAAGATTATTTAAAAATTTGTTTTTCTTTCTCAGAGCAATTGTCTGACCAGACCCAACATCTACCTCATGCCAGATATTGATCTGAAGTTGGCTAACAAATTGAAAGATATCATCAAACGACATCAGGTAATAAGACGTGATCACTTCAGAAACATTGTGTAGTAGTAAATGTCTTGTCAAATTCAACCATGTTATCTTTTAATTTATGTTTATATTTGCATTAAGTGAAAGTTTTCTCTCTCTGGATTCTTGAGTACTAATTTTTTTTCTCTCCACTCACCTCCCGTTCTTAGCCTAGAGTAGCATTTCCCCCCTAGCATTATTAAGGTCTAATTGACACACTGTTGTGTAAGTTTAAAGTGTACTATGTGATGATTTAACACACGGATATGTCCTAGAGTAGCATCTAGTAAAGCCTTTGGGACAGAGTCATCGTAGTCTCATTGTGAAATGCGCCCACAGAGAGTAAAAGAGACCAGTAAGTGGATTCCGAATCACTGTGGCCACAAAGTGATGCAGTGAGAGTTGGCGACACAGTTGTTGGTAGGAGATCAAATATTACTTAAAGTAAACCTGATCTCCCTTTTATTATAGTTGTATTATATTTGTGGCTTTTTAAAAAAGTGACTTGGGCCCTGGTTAGTGTGGCTCAGTGCATTGAGTGCTGGCTTGCAAACCAAAAGGTTCTGGTTTGATTCCCAGTCAGGGCACATGCCTGGGTTGTGGGCTGGGTCCTCAGAAGGGGGCATGAGAGAGGCAACCACATATTGATGTTTCTCTCCCTCTTTGTCTCTCTCCCTTTCCCTGTCTCTAAAAATAAATAAAATCTTTAAAAAATTTAAAAAGTGACTTGGCAATTGTGTTTTCCCTGCAAGCTGTTATCTTGATTCACACATACCACTTTCATCTTCTAACATCTCCACCTCTTCCCTATAACTTACTTAATTTTAGGTGAGACCTTAGGTGTTTACTGCCTGTAGGTTTGTGACTCCATGGGGCTAAACTATAAGCAAACCCATGTCACGTAAACTAGCTGAGGAGACCCAGGTAGGAGATAATTTTCTGAAACAACATTATTACGGAACTGTCTTAATCAATCCTTCTGTTTAATGGAGAAGCCTCATTAAGTGTCTTTATTTTTTCTGCTGCAAGAGAGATTGCCAGTTAAATTATGTTTTAGCATTTAGTAAAGTATCTTCCAAGTTCTTAAAGCAAAGGTTTGTAATACTGCTTATAGTCGGAGCTTTAGTAGTTTTTTATATATATACATAAAACATATCTACCGAAGAGAAATGTAATATAATTATGTTGTCATATGAGGCGGTCTGAAATCCAGGTCCTCGTTTCACTAACATTGTGCCTGAACAAATCACTTAACATTCTTCTCTCTGTAGGACTATGTGTTTATTGAAGTCACTGTCAAGTGTGGCTTTATTACATGTAAAACAATAGAGGGCAGATGTGGAACGAATAACCCACTGGTTATTGCCTTCAAGCTAAAACGACCTACTCTTACTGCTACCACATGATTCTAGAAAAAGCTTATATATTTTCCTACAGTTTATACTGAACATTTAGTTGTCATAGTTCGTAAGTAATCTGACTCTAAGGATTATTTTCTAGGAACAACCTCCAAGGGAATTTAAGAATCTTCTAGTTTCAGAGAATCTTAGAGAGGGGACCTTGAAAGCTAATAATAGTGCTATTGTTGAATACGCTTGATCAGACTCTGTTCAAGCATTTAAAATGTATTAATAACTCCATCGATTGAGGACTTACTGTGTGTCTGTCACCATTCTTAGCTTATTGCGCCTGTTAACTTAGTACAAAATCGTTATGAAGTAGTTATTGTTACCACTCTATTTCACAGAAGACATTGAAATACCAAAAAAATCCTGCAAATACAAAATGGTGCAGCTGAGGTTAAACCGGGGTTTGTCTGATGGACTCTTGAGGCCAAAGCCCCGAACATTGTGTTCTCCTGTCACCTCGCAGGCATTGGACGTTTGTGTCCCCTTTTCAGCCTTGCGGGTGGCTGTGCAGCAGAGTGCTCAAGCACTTCTAGTGATTGAGAATTTCTTGCCTGATCCGGCAGCTCATTCATCTGTATATTGCCCTAAATTTTAGAATTTTCCTCCAGTTGAAAATAGCATTACTGTATTTTTCTGATTTTAATAATAAATACACATTGTCAAACAAAATTCAGAAAACTTGTAAAGGTGCTCTTTGCACCTGATTTTAAGACTTCTCATTATTCTCATGGTCTGTAGAATGAGCTCTTCCGTGTTTGAATGGCCTGCAAGTCATGTTCTAGAGCTAGACTGCATGCTGTGTTCTGTCTGTGGCCTAGCTGAAACTTGACTTTTTAGCATTTATATCACCCACTTTTCTAACGTTAAAGCAACAATAACACACAGGCGGGGCAAAAGTAGGTTTATAGTTATCAGTATGTGAAACACAGAGTTTATTGTATAATTTATTAGTTGTATTATTTTCCATACAAACAACTGTAAACCTACTTTTGCCCCATGCTGTACACATGTGAGGACCAAGTCAGTGTCCGTTCTGTGTATGTGTGGCCAAGGTTACGTGTGTTTGTGGCCATAAACCTGCCTTGAGTCACTTCAAATACCAATAACAACAATGTGTAATGACCTTGTAGTCACTTTAAGAATTAGAAATGCTCATATTACTGATAAGGTTACCCGGAGAAAGATTACATAGAGAGAATTTTTGTTCTCTCTATGTAATTCTAAGGATACTTGTATTATTTTTCTATTGAACATTGTAACTGTGTCTGTAGATAATTTATTTTTGTTTGTTCTTGCCAGTTACCATCCCTTTCCTTGACTAAAAATAATAATACTATAGTCTTAAAATAACTTTAAAAATATAAGTAAAACAATACCTTTATAATTCTTAGGCAGTTTGCATCTGGCATCTTATAGTTTGTTGGCTGTGTGCTTTATTTTTACATTATTTGGTTATTGCTTCTCAGGGGACATTTACTGATGAGAAGTCAAAAGCTTCCCACCACATTTATCCATATCCTGCCTCACAAGAAGATGGTAAGTTAGTTTTTGGTTGTGAACTGATAAACTTTTACATCACTGGATTTTAAATTATATCAGCAGATGTTTTTAACAATATAATCAGCTGTTTTAGAAAGAGAGTTTCAAGTATTAAATTCACAGATTATTTAAATATATGATTTTTTTTTAAATTGGGCTCAGTAAACTTATTTCATGATGTCCAACTTTCTAATCATTACACTTTTATTTCTTTGTTGGTAATAATTATCTGGATAGGCATGCCTTGTGTAGTAACTTAGTTAATATTTGCTCTGTTCCTTGTGTTCTGAAAATTAAGAGATACTGCAAACAAGATAGAACAGCTCTGGTCAGGATAACTTCCTGGCTGTAGTCTGAACACGGGCCCTCAAATGCTTTTTTGGTGAATTGACAATGGCTCAGATTCTGATCTTCAGCCCTGCTGTCCTGAACATGATGTGGTCAGGAGCCAGAGTTCATTAGACCTATGGCAACTGTCTTTCATTCTTTCAGAGGTTGGGAAGTTGGGATACAAAATATGAATTATTAATCAAATTAATTCATTTAGATTGAGGAAGTTCTCCTATAGGGAGATCTATTGTTAAGCACAACATATCCTCATAAAATATTTATATAAGAAGCCAAATTATATGAGATTTAAGCTACTAATTACCCTGTGCTGAGTTTTTCTTACCCGTCCAGATATGCTAGAAATCAATAACAAAGATTGCCAGACAATTTCCGTGTGCTTGAAAATTAAGAAATACATTGCTTTGCCCTGACCAGTGTAGCTCAGGTGGTTGGGCATCATCCCGCAAACTGAATGGTCGCCAGTTCGATTCCGGTCGTGACATATGCCAGGGTTGCAGGCCTGGACCCCAGTCTGGGCATGTATGAGAGGCAACCAATTGATGTTTCTCTCTCGCATCAGAGTGCCTCTCCTGCTCTTTTCTTCCTGCTCGCTAATTACCTTGGGCTGAGTTTTGGGGTTTTTTTTTTTTAAGAAGTGTATTGCCATATAATCCATGGAAAAAAAGAAATTACAGTGGAAATGGCAAATCTTTGTATCTGAATAATTATGAAATTAATAAAGTGTAAGAAAATTAACTTTATTAAAAAAAGATTTTATTTCTCGAGAGAGGGAAACATCAATGTGTGAGACAGAAACAGATGTGTGAGAGATACATCAGTCAGTTGCCTCAAGCTCGCCCCCAACTGGTGACCTTGCCTGGAACCCAGGCATGTGCACTGACTGGCTATTGAACCAGCAACATTTTGGTTCGCGGGCTGGTACTCAGTCCACTGAGCCACACCAGCCAGGGCAGAAAAATTAACTTTTTAGGATGCAGCTGATGCTATAGACAGAGGAAAATTTTTATCTTTAAATGTGTATTTTAGGGAAGAAGAAAGACTGAAAAATCAGCAGTCCACACATCTTTCTCAAGAAATTAGAAAAATAACATCAAATAAAAGCTAAAGAATAGAGGAAATAAGAGCAAAAATTAACAAAGTACAAAATATATAATAGCAAGGTCTCAGCAGTATCAGAAATGGTTCTTAGAAAAGATTTATGTAAGACTAATAAATTGTGCTGCAAATAAGTAAGGAAAAAAACACAAATAAGGTCAAGAGCGGAAGGGGGGACATTACTAAATTCTACAGATGTGAAAAACAATTATAAGAGGGTAGATTGGTTGGTTTGGTTTGGTTGCTTGCTTGCTTGCTTGCTTGCGTGTTTGCTTGTTTGCTTGTTTGCTTGGTGTCAGATCTAAGTAGAAGTCATTGCCTAACCAGAGTTGTGGAGTTATACACCTAACTTTTTCCCCTAAGAGTTTTATAGTTTTAGCCGTTACATTTAGATCTTCTCATCATTAATTTTGTAACAGTCAGAATTTTAGCTCTGTGATTATTATACTTTCATAAAGTGAGAAACCTCACCCTGTCTACTGTGTCTCAGTTTTTGTGCTGTGAGGTAGTAGCATCTGGAGGCCACTAGGTGGAGGTGGTGGATAGCTGTATGTTAGAACGCTGATGCTGGCCGGCTCTAGTAAGGTTTCTCTGATAAAGCTGATACAAATGCTTAGATTGTGAACACAGTTGCCTTTACAAAAGGATTGAACTGCAATTGTTACATCTTAGCTACTTAGTAAATTCCTTATTCATGTGGGGTTGTATTTGTTTAATACAATCTAGTTTACTGATGTTTGCTTGGTATCGTCAGTAGTAGTTGGAGTAATCATTAGGTGAAGCATTTAAATTTAATTTTTAATATATTGAAGGTTATTTTTAAATAAAAATCCTCGTGGGATTTTCCTTAGCAGAAATGGCTGGCAGGTAAATGCTGGCTCTGAGTGACGCCCTGAGCTGGGTTCCTCACACGGGCCTGCCCCACGCAAGGGTGTGGATGCCAACAGCACCAGCCATGGCTCATTAACATTCCTGTCGTAAACCCTCGGCCGTGCACTAGACCTTCTTTGAGAATTAGTTAAAGTTTAAAATAAAAGGTGACATTTAATCAGTCTTAAGATACTAGTAAGAATAATTTGAGTAGGGCATCCTAGAAGGAGTACCAAATGAGAAAAAACAAATGGCAAAGCTGGGCTTTGTGCCTTGAGACAGTAGGAGATGAAGGTTGGCAGGTGGGAAGACATGAGTCCTGGTTTGAAGAGCTGTGTTTTTATTTGGTGGATGAAGGCAAAGGAGGACCGTACTGATCGTTTTGGTGAAAAGAAATGTGCAGCTGAGGCCCTATTGGGCAGACTTGCCTACAAGCTGACGTCCAGGCTGTGCGCCGTGAGGAGACAGGTCAGAGAGCAAGACCGTGGGAAAGCTCTGGATTACACTGCAGAGTGAACGTCTTCTCATGGGATGGGTGAATCCATGTATGCGTACAGTAAAGGGCCTTAGTCAAATGCAAGCCAGTATGATGCATGTCTTAAAAGTTAGGGGGAGGGAAGGAAAGCATTTCAAAGTGCAGGAGGTGGGCAGTGGACTTGGTCTACAGAGTGAGGCCTGAGATCAGGCGTTTGGATTTGTCAGGAAATAAATGATAACTTCTGACAGAGAGCAAGTTTTGGAGTTGGTGGAAGATGACCATTTTCCCAGAAAGTGTGGCAAGGAAAGGAAGATGAAGGAGGACTCTCCAGCAGGTTGCCCTGGGTTTTGTTTTTCAGGTGATGCCTTTATAGTGTATTTCTGGGCAGAGAAGAAGTAAATCGAAGCACATAATACATGGGTTGAAACCTGGAAGGGATAGAAGGGTTGGTTTAAGATCATCGGTTGAATTTCTGGTTTTAACAAAGAATATGTACTTTCTCAGAGATAAAAATAAATGAAAATTTAAAAATTGAGATATTAATTAGAAGAGGGAAACAGACTATATCATTATTTACTCAAATAATTTAAATGCCTTAAGTTTTTAGGCTTATCTGCTCTTTATTGTTGTTGTCCATCTGACTTGATAATTTCAAATGACAGCCTTTCACACTGCTGATTCTTTCTCCTGCTTGTTCTAGTCTGATGTTGAATCCCTCTAATGAAATTTTCAGTTCAGTTATTACTCAATTCCAGAATTTCTGTTTGGTTTCTTTTTAGTAGCTTTTAACTCTTTGTTGGTGTTCTCATGTTCTTGCATGATTTTTCTAATTTTGATTAGTTTTAGCTATTTTTCTCTTGTAGGACATTGAGATTCTTTAAAATGATTATTTTGAATTTGTTGGGTAATCCATAGATCTTTGTTTTATGGTTTTGTTTCGTTTTTTTAGAGTTTGGTATTTGAGGTTTATTTTACTTCCCTGGGTCAGTTTCCCCTTTCTCTTAGTGCACCTTATTTTCTGATGTGTTTTGGGCATTTGCACAATCAGCCCGCACTCTCAGTTTTTGTGGTCTGGTTTGAGACTCGAGGCTTTCCTCAAACGTCTTCTGGGGATGCAGCTTCTCTGGACTGATGTGTGTGATTTCCCAGTTACAGAGCTTTGCTGGTTTCTTTTTCAGGAGCTTATAGTCTCTTGCCCTCTAGTGTCTTTCTGCTGCGCCGCAAGTGCTCCATTGCTGTAGCAAGCCACGGAGCTCTTTTGGTTTCTGCATTGCCCAGGCTCCCAAAGGATGTTGGTTCCCATCAGCACTCTGAGTCAGTCGAGACACAAACTGGGTGCCCCTTAGGCAGCCACTCATAAGGCCAGAACGTGGGATACATGTTCTGCTCTTCATTTTCCCTCTTTCGGGAGAAGTTGGGATCTGGGTGCTTTGTCCTGGTTGCAGTGACCTGAGCCGCTCTGTCCGTGGCGCTCCTGGTTGGCTGGTGCTGTGGAAGCTGCCAGGCTCCCTTTTGTTCTCCATGGTCACCATCCATGCATCAGAAACAAGCCCCTTCCAGCGGCGCTCCGCGTCAGACAAAACGCATCAGTCCCTTACGGACCCACTGAGAGGTCTGGTTTTCTTCTGTTAACCATCCTGGTGGGTGTCAGACGGTATCCTATGGTTTTAGTTTACATTTCCCTGGTTGTTAGTTATTCCAAACATCTTTCCATGTGTTGTTTGGCCATTCGTGTATCTTCTTTGGAGAAATACCTGTTCAGATCCTTTTCTCACTTTTTGGTTGTATTATTTGCCTTCTTTTCATTGTTGTAAAAGTTACTTCTGTAATTTTGACTTTGGACTAATTTTGACTCACAAAATTGTGAGGGTTTTTTTACCGGTTCTGTGATTCTCTCTGGGAAGTGTGTGAATTCATGTCTCTGGCCTCTCGTTAGTATCTGCTGCTGCAGGCACTTCAGAGGAAGTCAGGGCCTCAGTCTCTATCAGCGTCAGCTGCAGAGACGGACATCCTCTTCTTCACCTCCTCAAACTGCAGGACCTTAGAAGATAGACTCCGTGCCCTAAAGGCAGCTCTTAGGAGGAGGGCAGTCAGTGTGTTTTGTTTAAGCAGATTGAGTTCTGGAAGGCCCCCTGGCCTCCCCACTTCATTTACCCGTGGCCATTTTGGGATACAGGTGAAGGAACAGGGCCTGACTCTCCCTTTTCACGGTCCGCGTAAGAGAGTAAGGTGAGCAGCCGGATGCTCAGCCAGGAGCACAGGCCCGAGGGCTCCATGACTTTAGTCAGTGAAGTGGTCAGTGAAAAGTCAGTGTTACTTAGCTGCCTTCACTTAGTTACTAAGTTTTGCTATTTCTTGGGTTTCGAGGGGCTCCATTAAGTCCCCCTTAGTATTGAAAACAAGTGTTCTAAGCTAACTTTAGACTATCAGAGAAATACATCATAGCAAATGTAGTGTGTCAACTATGATTAAAATCACTAGGAATCATCTGGTTACATAAGTTTGTACCTATCTGTCGTGAGGAAACTTGAAATAAAAATACCTGTCTTCTGTGATCATCTTGCTTACAGTCTGGTTGGGAGGGCTAAATTAACAGGCCATTAAAGAATAACAAAAATAGTCTTATGAATAAAAGCTTTGATGTAGCTCTGTAAAGCACTGTTGGATGCCAGGAAAGTGAAGCTGAAGGAGGAAGAGGAGTTGGTAAAACTTGAATCTAGGTGTTGAAGCGTGACCTAAACCTTGAAAGGTGTGTAGTGGCTGTAATGCCTCACAGACAGAGGGGTGGGGGCTCCACAGAGGAAACGAGGCAGCACAGCACAGTGACGGCAGCGGGGGCAAGTGGGGACAGACGGGGGCGGGAGGGGAGTGTTTTGCCGCACTGGACAGTGGTTTTGTCAGGGGAACGGGTAATAGGCGTAGAATCTGTTAAGTCTGAATACATGGCTGAAAACTTCCCCTTAAAAGATGGTAGGTAACATTCAATTAAGAGAAAACTTTTAGTAAGGCCAAAAACTCTGGGTAAGAATTAAGTCTAAATAAGAGTTTATTTTTTTTGTCAGCTTGACTGATGTGTTTCCTTTTCCCTTTCAGAAGAATGGCTGAGGCCCGTGACGAGGAAAGACAAGCAGGTGCTGGTGCACTGGGGCTTTTACCCGGACAGGTAACGCCGCTGTGTCCGAGGCCTGGAGTCCTGGCGGCGTCGGTGCGGCCAGGGCTCCCGCGCCTTGTGTCACCTCATGAGCAGTGACACTGTGTTGATTGGTTTCCATTCTTGATCTCTCACTTTTGGGTCTTTTAGTGGCTATTCTCTTATCTGAGGTGTAGACTTCATGAAGTCCCTTGGCTTTATTTAGCTTAATAAACTGACACGTTTGCTGCATTTGTCAAAATTTTTCCCATATGATATTGGACTGCTAATTTAGATTTGTTTCCTTCAAGAAATGAATTTTTCTTGCTGGTATTTTATGACATATTTTTCCAAAAGGTACTCATGCCATACTCTAGGGATGAGATTCTTGTATGTCTACAATGAAGTTTTCCTTGGCAGAAGTTTATGTCTCTAGTGGTGGTTTTTACATATCATAACTTATGTGTGTTTCAGTGTCTAAGCACAAATAAAGAATATTAAAAACAGGAACTGGGTGTTCGCGGGAATGGCGGCCCTTGTTTAGTCTTACGCATGCATAGGGCGTGTAGGAATAAGGATAAGCTTCCATGTGCTGCACCGTCTAAGACCATAGTGGAGCTGCTCAGGCGTTGTCCACTGCTGTCTTGTCGGGCGGCGTGTCCGCATGTGGGGTTGGTGCTGGACCATCCTCTCTCCGGGACCACGTCTGCTTCTGGCCTTCTTGTGTCGCTGGAAGTAAATCCCATTTTACTATTTCAGTAATAACTACTTTAATATGTATTTCTAAAAGATAGGGACTCATTTTTGAAAAAAGAGGTAAGCATTCCATTGTCAGATATTTTAGATAAAACTAAATTTTTTAATACCAAATACCCCATAAGTATTGTCATATAAGCAATACATTTGATTGATAGCTGTTAGAATTAGAGTTCAACCACATTTTGTGATTTGTTGATACCAAATCACAAATCTTGCTTTTTAGCTTAGAGGTTCTCCTCCTACCCCTACCCTGCCCTGCGATGTATTTATTTAAGAAACGAAGTTATTTGCCCTGCAGTTTACCACAGTGGGAATATTTTATGGCCTTGCTATGGTGTAGTGGATCTAGCATTGGTCAGAACCCATTCCTGTTGGGGAAGGAACAAGGCTGTTACACCAATACGTGACCTTCATCGGGGTGCATGCGGGGTATCTGGTCACGTGCTGGGTTCACGTTAATCTATTTGGGTAGCTTTATTTTACATGTAGATATATTTTTTTAAGAAAGAAATATGTCATCAGATAAGTTCAAAATTTTAAAAGTACATGCAGTCTTTATACATGTGAGGTAATTAAGAATCAAATCAAGTCAGCTTGCTAATTAACCTCTTCTAAACTACAATTCATACTTTAAATGAATGGTGGGGTGTGTATTTTTAAAATAATAATATTTAAATAAAGTCATTTGTATAAAACATTTGTAGTCTTGAAGCTTCAGGTAGTCCTTAGCACTATTAAAACCTTTTAGTATTACAGGAACTATTATAGGAAATCAGTTTGCCCTTTAAAATACTTAGGTGGAAGCTCAAATTTATGATGAGAAGCTACATAAGTAAAGGGTTGGAATAAATTTTATAACGACACCTAAGACGTGTTAGCCTGTTTTGCTAACCTTCATGTGTCATGTAAGATGTGATGTTATCTCTGGGTTAAGTCTTGTCTCTTCAGGGAACCTTTTGAGTTCACATTATTAACTATAGTTTGTGCCCTCACTTTGACCTGTGTAACACTTTCTACCCAAGACTTTCAAAGAATATAAGGTTACCAATTTTTTCTTACCGTTGTAATCTTTACCTGATGTGGTTAATTAATTGGCAGAGGAACTGTTTTCCTCTTGCTCATACTTAAGTGTTCCTAGAAAACTTACCGGGGTGCTATTACTAGATTTGTAGAGCTCTGTTTGTTCCACATGCTTTTGAACTGACTTCTGTGTAGTGGCCACAGGAAGCCAGTGCTTGTTACCATCCTTGTATTTCATTTAGGTATCTGTGTCGGCCAGTATAGTAGCATTGACAAAGTTTTAATTTGGTGTGTGATTTTTTGCTTACTTCAAAATCCTGGAGGCACAAGGGAAAGATCTGTATCAGGGAGTTGGACCTCACTGCCAAGACCCTTTGAGCTAAGAGACGTGAAGATGCAAGGGAGTGAGCTCTGTGGATATCTAGGCGGTGAGGAGCATGTTTAAAGGGCAGAATGTGGCCCCTGCCTGGCGCATTCAAGGAGGGCCGCTAGAAGCCCATGCAGTGGCTGGGATCCAGTGAGCGAGGGGAGAGGGCTGGCCTCCTGAGGCCTTGGCAGACCACTGTGAGGGTCTGGACTTGTCCTCCGAGGTGGGTGTGGAGCGGTGGAGCAGCGTGGACTTGGTTTTCTCAGAAGGATCACTTTGGTTGCCGTGTGAAAAATAGACTCAGGGCTTTGGGCAGAAGTAGAAAGATGACAGTAGATAGATTCTGGACACATTTTGAAGGTGGGGCTGGTAGAAGATGTGGATGGTTTGGTTATAGGATGTGAGCGAGAAGGAAGTCAAGATACCATCCTGGATTTTGGCTGGAACAACTGGAAAGACGGAGTTGGCACTTACTGAGGTGGAGGTGATTGGCTAGAGCAGGGGTCCCCAACCCCTGGGCCATGGACGGTAACGGTCTGTGGCCTATTAGGAACCAGGCCACACAGCAGGGGGGTGAGTGGCAGGCGGATGAGCCAGGCTCAGCTCCCACTACTACCTGAGCTCCGCCTCCCGGCCCCCAACCCCCATCTGTGGAAAAACTGTCTTCCACGAAACCAGTCCCTCGTGCCAGAATGGTTAGGGAGCGCTGGGCTAGAGCACATTGTTGGGGGTCAGGATAGCATTACTGTATATGTTAAGTTTTGAGTATGTTAGATTTGAAAGCCTTATGAGTCTCATAAGATGAGATGTGAATTAGACAGTTGGATTCATGAGTCCAGAATTCAGAGAAGAGGGCAGATACGAGATGGTAAGTGATCGGTACCTATTGGAAGCCATGGGGCTGCAGGAGATCGCCAAGTGAACAATTAGCTAAGGAGATGGTTGTCCCAAAACTAAAACCAGGGGTCTTCCAGCGTTGAGGAGGTTTGGGAGAAGAGAAGAAACTGGAAGTAGAGACTGAGGAGAGAATGGTGACTGAAGGAATACCAGTTCGATAGCACTATTTTGGAGGCCAAGTGAGGGAAACGCTTTGAGAGAGTGATCAGGGTTAAAATCCTGTGCACAGGCTTGAACTTCCGGTTCAGCGGAGTGAGGATTGCTGTCGGCCTCTACAGGAGACTGCTCTTGTCAGAGTGGTGGAGACAAATGTGTGTGAGACAAAAGTTGCTCTTGCTGGATCCTGATAGTCTCTCTCAAATACATTTTTACTTTTTAAAAAAATATTTTATTTCTTTTTAGAGAGAGAAGGGGAGGGAGAAAGAGAGGGAGAGAAACATCAATGTGTGGTTGCATTTTGCACATCCCTTGCTGGGGACCTGGCCTGCAACCCAAGCATGTGCCCTCACTGGGAATCGAACCAGCGACCCTTTGGTTTGCAGGCTGGCGCTCAGTCCATTGAGCCACACCAGCCAGGGCCATTTTGACATTTTGATTGGTCTTTTTAGTGAATGAATTTGGGATCTAATTGATTTTTCCTTTTTTCTTTTCCTTTATAGCTATGATACGTGGGTCCATAGTAATGATGTTGATGCGGAAATTGAAGATCCACCAATTCCAGAAAAGCCATGGAAGGTGAAAAATGCTTTAAAAAAAAAAAATTACTCTTCACATAATGTAATAGCTTTTTTCAGCGGTTCTCCACAAGGTTATTGTAAGGAGATACAAAATGATGGCCTTCCTTATTGCCATCCTATTAACAGATGTCTGATGGCCATTCAGGCCTCGTTATGTAGGCCTTAGAGAACGGGTCTGCGTGATGTGTGAGGGGCCCCAGAGCTGGGCTGGGGTGTGGTTTGAGACGGCGGGGCAGGGGCGGGATGGAGGCGAAGCTCTCTGGTGGAGCCCTTCAGGAAGGCTGGTGGCAGTGCCTGCGCAGCTCTCGGTGCAGTGCAGGCTTACGTTACTCACCATTTCTGTTGTAATGTTAAGAGCCCATGCATCGAGTCATATTTTTCAACTTCTGATGTGGAAGTAATTTTGAAAGTGTAAGAATAATACCAAAAGTGTACTACTTGATACTTCCAGATTGCCCTTTTGTTAATTATTTCAGAAAATTCTTAAAACAATATTATTACCTGATGCAGGGCCCGTACTCCATTTTCACTTTTTGTCCCAGTGATACAGTAAGTTTTATACTAAGTTTTTTCCCGATCCAAGACTCAGTTCAGGGTCGCCCACTGCGTTGAGTTGGCAGGGCTCCTCAGTCTGCCGTAGCCTGGGGCTTCCCAGCTCGCTTTTTCCGTCCCATGACCATGGTGGCGCTTTTCAAGTGGATAAGCCAGCGTTGTGTTTTGTTTTGCTTTGTTTTGTTTTGTTTTAGAACGTCTCTGAATTCGAGTTTGTGGTATTTCTTCCTGTTATATTAATGCCATACATTTTTTGCTATAATGCTACGTAAGTAATATTGTGTCCCTCTCTGTACAGGAAGGACATGCTGTCCATTTTTCCCATATCGTTGGCAGTCAGTTTGATTGTTAAGGTATTATGTCTGGTTTTCTTACAGTAACTACCATTTTTCTCATTGGAAGAAAAATATTTTATAGAGACGTAGTTGGAGAGTATATAAATATTTTTCATTGAATTTGTGTCCCGAAGTTGGCTCATCCGTGAGTAATCCCTGCCTGGCTGAATTAGTTATTGCTGGTGCCTTTCTACCTGCTTGTCCATCCTGTCTGTGCCAGTAGCTGGCATTTTGCGTGGCGAAGAGCTGTCCCTTCCTTTCACGTGTGTCTATAGGTCACTGTGTGTTTTGGAGCAGAGACTAGTCTTCATTTTGATGCATTGTCTGAAGCTTGGTCAGTGGGAACTTTAAGCTGCTTTGTGTGACCTTTTGGCAATATCTGATCTGCGTTTGCATACTTCCAACTTTCTGGGACAACAAGGTGCTCCAGACTCTTGGTTGTTTTCATATCCCGGCCCTAGAATCAGCATCTCAGCAGAGCGCGCTGGATCGGGTTCAACCTATTTGCAATGGTGTGACCCCCAGAAAGACTTAGCATTTGAGCTTTACATTTCATAGGAGGAAAATGGGATTAACAAACATTAGTCTCTCTCTTTTTCTTTTAACATTGATAGAGAGAGGAAGGGAAAGAGAAACATCAGTTTGTTGGTCAACTTATCTGTGCATTCACCGGTTGCTTCTTGTACGTGCCCTGACAGGAGATCCAGCCTATGGACTTGGCGTATTGGGACAATGCGCTAACCAACTGAGCTACCTGGCCAGGGCCTAGTCTGCTTTTTAAAAAAGATTTTATTTGGAATAATTTCATACTTACAGGACAGTTATAGGAATAGTACATGGCATACCTTTTTCCATATTTGCCTGTAGTTAACATTTTATTCCCTTTTTGATTTATCATTTATAATCTTTGCATATATACACACATACACACATATATATGAGTGGGATTCTGACATGCTTCCAAAAAATGTGTATTTTGTCATGTATTCCTTCTGTTCCCACAATTCCTTGCAAACCAAACTTACTGTTTTCTGGTTTATCCTTCCTGTGTTTCTTTTTGTCAAGATGTGTAGGTATTGGCATGTCCTTTTTATTTCCCTATTGTAAACTTTTCTTTTTTCACTAATAGTCTTTTCTGGAAATCCTTGGTATTTATAACTACACAGTGCTTCATTACTGTGTGTAGAAGCTGTGGTTACACCAGGTGCTTATGCTTGGAAATGCTAGTAATTTGCATTATTGGGGAAAGAAAGGGACAAGGAAAGCTACAATAAATAACCTGCGATATGTATTTTCATACTGCTTGAGGTGCATTGTCACAGTAAATTTTTAGAAGTAGGGTTGCTGGGTTGAAGCGTAAGTGAAGATGTGTGCTTTGTTGGAATGTGCCTCTCCTGTAGGAATTTCCACTGTTTTGCATTGCTGGTACTGAAGGGAGAGTGCTGCTTCCTTCAGAGCCTCAGTGACCGCATGTTATGTCAGGCTTTGGAATTTGTGCCAGTCCTGATGTGTGAGAAGTGTAATCTCTGTTTAGTTTGAATTTTCATGTTTCACTTCGTGAGGATTTTTATTAGGAAGTCCATACGATCTCCTAATGGTTGCCATGTTGTGTCTTGTTGGGCTTCGTAGGTGTAGATGCTGCTCTCTTTGCTCTCGTAATACTATTTTAATGGTTCTTAATCAGGCATGTAATTGCAACACGCACACCGCCCATGACTTCAGATGTGAATAGCAGTCCCACCCAAGGAGGGTTTGTCTAGTCCCAATTCCAGTTGTCTTACCCTAGAGAAAAACACTGTTGAATGAAAAGGAATATTAGGCTGGGTCTGTAATGTAAATATTTATGTGTATCTGTATCTACACCACATCCAGAGAACCTTTTCATTTTATTAGTTCTTACTCAGAAAGATTAACCAGAAGCAAAAGGAGTGGCGGTGCCAAGGACTGCGAGGAGACCTGCCCTGGCCCTCCTGTCCCCCTGCCGCAACCTTGCCCGTGCCTCAAAGGGCTCGGTCAATGTCCCCGTCACTACTTCGAGTGCTGCTGAGTGTCTGGCTCTGTGCTGTTGTTTTTATTGAAACAACAAATGATTAGTGATGAGTGAAATAAACCAAAGACAAATACTACATGGAATAACATATGTGGAATCTTAACAGGAAGGAAAAAAAAGAAGTCAGACTGCTAGAAACAACAGAAAAGCAGTTGCCAGAGGCCAGAGGGAAAGGGAGGGGTTGGTAAAAGGTACGGACTACACAGCGAGTGAGGTCTGAGACTGGTGTGAAACGCGGTGACTGCTGCTGGCAGTTCCGCACTGTGTAATTGAAATTTGGGGAGAGTAGAACATAAATGTTCCCACACACGCAGGAAAAGGTCAATATTTGTGAGGTGACAGATCATTAACTAGCTGAGGGATATCTTTTCACAATTCACAATATATACGTATATCATTACCACAAGGTACACCTTAAATATCTTACTGTTTTATTACCTCAATAAAACTGAAATGAAAAAAAGATGATGTGATTATCAAATGAAATCTCTTAGTTATCAAAACCTCAGTGTACACAAAGCCAGTGATGCCTTGTTACTCTTGTTTATTTGGTAACAGACATGGAGTCAAATGGTAGGACATGGCTAAGTGGTCCCTCACATGTCATTGTCTGTCTTGTGTTTTAAATTTGTATTTGCAGTTGAGGATTTTAGAATAATGCATCAGTTTCTTCTCTTTTAAATACTTCTAATGCCCTTTCCTTTTTAATACTTTCAAGTGATCTTATTATTTATGTGGATATGCATGCTTCATGTGGTTTTAGGTTCATGCAAAATGGGTTTTGGACACTGATGTTTTCAATGAATGGATGAACGAGGAGGACTATGAGGTGGATGAGAACAGGAAGCCCGTGAGTTTTCGACAGCGAGTTTCAACGAAGAATGAAGAGGTATTTGGTTTGGCACCATGTTTCTCCACTAGGTGTTTCTTCTTTCTTGGCCTGAATGTTCTCAAATATTCATTGATAAACTGTCACATACAAACGCAGATGCATCAGCCATCAAGTACACATGAAAGTCGCTAAGTAGCCATGACAGCCATCCCAGGAGCTGGCATCCCCAAGAAAGAGGCATGAAAATTTCCGGTCACTAAGATTTGAAGTGGCCTGTGCAGTATGACAGCGGTACAGTCGGTTATGTTCTCTAGATCGGAGTTAACTTTGGCATACCAAGTATCGTCACAGGATAATTTATCTTAGTTGTTGGTTTTCCAAGGGAAAACTCATTTAATTTTAATGTTTTAATAGCTTTGTCAATTACACATCTGGTAGGTAGTACAAAGTATAGACCTTAGAGGACCCAGAGTTAGAGTTCAGTCCTTTTTTGAGGTGGAAGGACTTGATATTTAACACACTAATGCCGTAAGAAGCCCAACCGCTTACATCTTTATCTGAGATTCCTTACAAGTCTCAACGTGTGAGGTAGATGTGTCACTTGAGAAGGACCTGAGGCTGAGGAAAGGGGGCTTAGATGCGTTTGTGTTTCCTTTGTGATGCCTTCGAGACATGTAACGCTACAGTCCTTTTCAGTGGGGACATTCACGATTTGGGGTTTTGATTTGTAGTTTAGTTTTTTAAAAAATCTTTGAGATAGATATACTTTTAAAAAAGACTTCTTAAAAATTTTAGACAGAGGGGAAGGGAGGGACAAAGGCAGAGAGGTATCCACATGAGAGAGAAGCACCAATTAGCTGCCCCTCCCGCGTGCCCCAGCCTGGGACCAGGCCCGCAGCCTGGGCGTGTGCCCTGCCATGCTGGCCAGGGCAGGATGGGTCCACCCTAACCCTAACCATTAACTTAGAAAGTGTAGCTCTTTCACGCTTATTTTACCCTGTGTCTTTCTTACTAAACTCCGTTGTTGCACTATGTATATTCTTTATTTTTTTAAGAAGAATATTTTAAAACTGGGTCTTTTTCATTTTTTTTTCTCATTTTTAGTTTGTTTCTACTCGTTTGGAATTTCACTTTGAAACTTTTTTTTTTTCAGCTTTCCCCCTTTGATATGCTTATATATTTTTATTCCTTTAATACATTTCAAACCAAAACTTGTGTCATCAGGAATATTCTAGTTTTCACATCGCATTATTAAACTTGTCTATCCCTATCCACCTCTGTTCAGATTTAGGTGATTTATTATTTTTTAAAATTTTACTTATTTTTAGAGAGAGGAGAAGGGAAGGAGAAAAGGAGAGAAACATGAATGTGTGGTTACCTCTTGAGGGCCCCACTGGAGGCCTGGCCCACAACCCAGGCGTGTGCGCTGACTGGGAACTGAACCAGAGACCCTTTGGTTCTCAGGCCAGCGCTCAATCCATTGAGCCACACCAGGCAGGGCTGATTTGTTTATTCACTTATTTTTAGGGGAATTATATAAAAATTGATTTAACTTTAGATTTACTGTACTAATCAAAAGTGTGTGTAATTTAGATTTTCTTCAAAACTTATAGGCTCATAAAATGCTCTGGCATTCCCATTTGATGTTCTAGAGCTGCTGAAAGGAAACAAATAGTTGTAAAAGGAGTGAGTAAACCAGAGAACATTAATGTTTAGTTGATATTTTATTCTCTGATTTTTTTAGGGGGGGGGGTGGGGACATCTCAGATGTGATACTTCGGATCATTTTAGTTTAGGTTTTTTTTAATGGTCTATTTTATTATATTGGTCGTTTCCATCTACAGGTTGACTTTCGTATGTTAATATGTATCCTGCAACTCTGAGGAACCCATTTATTAGCCCTGATAGTTGTTTTGTGGCTCCTTAGGGTAATGTAATGTCATTTGCAAGTAGTGATAGTTCTACTTGTATGGGTTAACTTTTAAATCATAAATGGCAATCTTATTTTACATCTTTTATATCAAAGTTCTCTCTTATTTTACTTTTACTGGTGAATTAGAAGTAGTTTCTGGTGTATTTTCACAGCCTATTTTTATTTTGTTAATTTTATAACATGTTTCATATTTTCTCTTTTAAAGTGCTCTTTTGCCCCAAAGGCTGTTTTGGTTGTTTTTTGTTTTGTTTTTTTTTACTGCAAAAAGAGTTTGTCATCACTTTTCTGTGTGATTCTTGTAATTCATTATGAAGTGAGCTTTCATAAAAACTATAAGGCAAACCTGAACGTTTATCCCCCTGCCTCACCCTCCTGACTCCAGAGGCTTCTCTTGGCTTTCACTTTGCTCCACTTCCAGGCCCCTCTGCATGCAGGGCTCTCCAGACACCTGAACGGTTCTTCACATGCACCTCCAAACCTGGGTTCCCTGGGCGCCCTTCTCTTGGGTGATCTATTGTTACTCTGCTTAGCTGATGGGCAAACTAAGACCCACAGAGCTGAAGAGCGGCCCCGAGCCTCCATTGTCAAGGTCACCCATGGATGGGATCTTGGAGGAGCTCTTGTCTGATATCCCCTTCTGACAGATGAGGAAATTGAGGTTCAGGGGGGCCGTGGTGAGCCCAAGTCATACAAGCAATTATTCGATACAGAGCCTGTGTTAGAGCTCTGGGCCAGCCCACACGGTTTTCCCAGTTCCCCACTTTGGGCTTTTCTTTTTATTCATACAAAAAAAGAAAAAAAAAGAGAGAGTGCTAGTCCAAGGAACGTAAGTCCTCCCCTCCCTTCTGCCTCTTCATGCACTGACCGGTCACAGGAGTCCACACTGTGCCATACAGTAATTTGTGATTTATCGCTCCCTGGAATGCCCTCTATTTTTCTAGTAGTTGCTGGACATGGTTTTCCCACCTAGAAGAGCAGAATGTGAACGGGGGTCATTGTTAGTTGTGGGGAATTGGGTGTGTCTGTTTTGTAGCATAGTTTGAATGCCCGAGGATAGTGCTGACGGTTCTGTTGGTGATGCAGCACCTGAAAGGGCAGGGGAAGTCTCTTAACTGCTGGCGGCCCAGGGCGCTTAATGATTGGCCTTGCATTTTCTCTGAGCTTGTGCGTTTGTTACCATCTTTGTGAGAATTCACCTGGGGGCAAGGGTTTGCAGAAACAGGTGTGAGCAAAGCTGGCTGATATTTATTTCCATTTACTTCTTCCTAGCCAGTCAGAAGTCCAGAGAGAAGAGACAGAAAAGCATCAGCTAATGCTCGAAAGAGGAAGCATTCTCCATCCCCTCCGCCTCCCACACCCACGGAGTCACGGAAGAAGAGTGGGAAGAAAGGGTGAGTACTGCAGCAGGATTCAGAGTGCGCGCAAATCAGGTCCAAGGCCTTGCTAGAGTTTTGCCTGTACAGTGGAAGTTTTGCTGAAAGGAGGTCTGTCTTTACTTGGTTGGAAGTCTGCTTTGAACACTCATCTTGTTAGAGGTGGTTACCTGACGGACATCTCATGCCGTATTTATACAAAGGTGCCCTGAATACAGTCTTGCGCCGCCCCCCTTCATCTGAGTATATATTGAGAAGCATGGTTGGTAAGGAATTTAAGAAATTACATTCACCGGGCTATGGCCTGGTAGCTTTGTTGGTTAGAGCATCCTCCTGATACACCAAGGTTGCAGGTTTGATCCCCACTCAGGGTACATATAAAAATCAACCAGTGAATGCAGAAATATTTGGAACAACAAGTTGCTGTTTCTCAATAAATAAAAAAATTTTTTAAAAGATTTGCCATTGTTAGCATCAGTGTTTCTTTGATTTTATCACCTGTCCTATTTGTGATCAAAATGGCTCATACAGGACATGAATCTGTGACTTAAGTTCTTGGTCTGAAGTATGCCTGGCCTGATGTAGGTACTTAATAAATAGTAGAGAGTACTTAATAATCTCAGGGTTGTCTGGCTCAAAGTATTTTTAATAAAATTTATAAATAATGTTAATGAGCCAGGTATGTATTGTGACATAAAAATTAAAACCATAAAAGCAGATTTTTTTTCTTCAGTTACTATTGGAGGTAACGTTATTTCTTAAATTTCGAATCTGAATCAAGATGTTCAGAAATTGCAGAGCAACCTGAGGCCCTTGCAAAGTCCGTTTGAAATTGGGTGTGCCCCTCTTCCCACTCGAGGACTAAGGTGTGGGGCCAGGATGCTAGTGGTCGCTAAACTGAGATGCAGCATTGAGGGGCTCACGGTGGTGGCACGGAGCCTCTACTCTTGAGTGTAAAACCCACCAAACTGCATTTCCCAAAATAAATGATTCTTCTCCTTTAGTTGACTGTATCTGCCTTTTTATTTTTAATTGATTAGAGAGAGAGATTGTTGTTCTACTTATTCATTCTTTGGTTGAATCTTATGTGTGCCCTGACTGGATTGAACCCACAACCTCCGCATATTGGGACGATGCTCTAACTGACTGGGCGACCTGGCCAAGGCCTCTATCTGCCATCTAATGAGAAGGCATTTGCTCATTTTAAGTTTTCCCTTAGGGGTTCTGTGTTTGACCAAAACACATTGAAATCTCTTTTCCAAATATTGGTTTTATTCACCTTCCCTGCATCTTTTCTTCCATATTTTATCTCCCCACCACCTTTAGGTTCCTAGGCCTTTAAAAAATTGTCATGTAATCTTTATTTGAAAATTTTAACATGTATACCTCAGTCATACGTCTGCCAACATGTCGCCCCTCTTAGAAGAGAATTTGGAGTGTTCCCTCAGCAGGGTGAGGACGTGGGCTGGCCCCTCACATGCTTCTCCATTGCCCCTCCCAGTTGTCAGTGTACCGTAGGTCTCTGCCCACTCCCTGCCAGTACGAGGTACTTTTTCCTTATGTCTCTGTGCCTTTACGTATCATTCCGAACCATTGCCTCCTCCTTTATGACTTGTTACAGTTCCCAAGGTTCAGCTTAACTGTCAGCTTCAATCTTGGACTGTTACTCTGAGCTTTATTTTCTTGATACTCTTATTCATTTCTTCATATTGGTATGCATCACAGTAAATGAATTAGGTAATGATTTCTGTCCTGTATCCCTTGTAATTCCTCAAGGTAAGAAATCATTCCATTCTTGCTTGAACTTTCTTTTTTTATTTTTAGAGAGAGGGGAAAGGAGGGAGAAAGAGAGGGAGAGAAGCATTCATGAGAGAGAAACATCACTTGGTTGCCTCTCGCATTGCATTGCCTCTTGCACACACCCCAACCAGGAACCAGAACTTACAACCCCGGCAGGTGCCCTGACCAGGAATCAAGCTGGTGACCTTTCGCTTTGCAGAATGACACTCAACCAATGATCAGGCCATTCTTGTTTGAACTTGAACATGCATTCTGGCATGTATTAGTTTTAAAAATGAGTATCAGTTTGATTGAATTGGTGAAAGAGCAACGGCAATTTTTACAAAAAGAATTAGTACCAAATTAGTATCATCCTAAGTGATTCTGCTTTGCACTCCTTGGTATTTGAATGATTCAAAGAGCCAAAAAAATAATTTTCATGTCTTTGACAAGATTTTTTATGTAAGTGATTGTTTATAATCTGAGAAAAATACATGCCATATTTCCTTTGCAGATGTTCTCTTGTTAACAGTAATTTAAGCCTCTCTTAGGGTATGGTCTGCAGTTTGTGTAGTTGGATTGCAGTGTTCGTTTCTTACGCCTAATAACTTTTATTTTGGCTGTGATTGTGGGGGGGGGGGACTTTTATTTTCCTTTTGGCTGTGATTTGGGGAGTATATCTAATTTTTTAATTTTATTTGTCTTTTAAAGTGATTCTGAACATCAATTCTGAGAACAAGGAAGGCAAAGCCTCTGAAATTGTTTGCTATAAGCAATTGTAATACTCTTGGTTTTTTTCCATATATTTTTGTATGCTTTAGGCAAGCTAGTCTTTATGGGAAGCGCAGAAGTCAGAAAGAGGAAGATGAGCAAGAAGATCTTACCAAGGATATGGAAGACCCAACACCAGTACCCAACATAGAGGAAGTGGTACTTCCAAAAAACGGTTTGTATTCTTCTGCCCAGATTCAGAGTGTCGACGTGATCGCATCATTTCCTGCTGTGCCATGTGGTGGTTGAGTTCTCGCTCTGCGCCCCTGCTTCTCCACTTTATGAATAGATTCCCCTTCTTAATGTTGATATTTATGAAATTCCTCTTTCCCCATCTCTTGGTATACTTTTGGTATTTGTTTATTGAGAATGTGCACTGTGACCAAAATGTTCTCTAAATGTAGTAATGCCTTAAAATTCATGTTTTTAAAATTCCAACAGAATCAGCATATGATTCTGTGTAAGAAAAAGTGGAGTGCTTATCTATGTACAATTTAATGTGCTTAAATCAGTTATTGGAAAGAGGATGTTATACCCTTTTAATTGGGATTGTTGATTTGTCAAATTTTACTTTTACTCCTGGTTTTTGTTTGTATGTTTTCTTTTCTCTCTCTCTCTCTCTCTTTTTTTTTTTTTTTTTTTTTTTTTTTTTTGCTTTAAAGCTCTGCTAATTAAGGGCACGTGCATTTAGGATCATCATGTTCTCCCAGTGGTGTGACTCTCTGGTGTCATGGCTCTGTGTGCCATAGAAGTGCTGATCTTGAAGTCTGAGCTCTTTGATAATGAGGCATCATCTAGCCACATCTTTGGTTTTTTACTTCTACATTGTATTTTTTTTTATTAGTCCTCAGTTGTACTGAGGACTTCATGCAACAGCCTTATATTGCCCTTCCTTTTTCCTTGTGCTTTATGTTTTCAACTTACATCCCTTTTGCATTCTTTTGCTTTCAACCTGTTTGTTCATAGCATTTTTCTTTTAAATAGCACATTACTGAGGCTTGTTTTCCCACCCAGTTTAGACATTTTCTGTTTTCAGTTGGACTGTGTAATCCACTCAAATGCAGCATAATTACTAGTGTGGTTGGGTTTAAGTCTATGATCATGCTATTTTTTTTGTTGTTGTTCCTCTCTTATTTCTTCACTTCTTTTGTTTTAATCCACTAGTTTTAATTTTCTATTTTAGTTCCACTGTTTTGTTTTCTAGTAAAACTTACAGGTTTTTTTTTAAAATATATATCACAGTTTTAATTAATACGTACCTTATACAGGGTAAAAATCACCATTTAAAAAGTGTATTTGTCAGTGTTTTTTAGTATATTTATTATGTTGTACAGCTATTACTGCTCTTTTAATTCCAGCACATTTACATTCCCTTGGAAAGAACCCCAGCGCCTGCTGAGATCCAAAATACCCACCCTACCCCCACCCCGTACCCTGAAACCACCGCTCTACTTTCTGTCTCTGGATTTTCTTATTCCCTATTTGTTTTTGTAGCTAATTTTCTCATAGTGGTGGTTGTAGGTATTACGAGATACATCCTTAATTTTTGAACTGTATTTAGAGTCACTACTATCTAGTTGAGATAAAAATGTATGAAATTTACCATAAAATAATTTATGCTTCCTCCTGTCTTTTGTAATGAAAAATATAGTCATCTATAATATGTTATAAGCATTTCTAGAAATTATTGCATTGTATACAATTGGGCACTATAGACCATACAGATGTTCTTTAAAGGTCATATGGAAGAGACTATTTATAAAAATAATAAAAATTTTTATTTGAAATAAAAGAGCTGTGAAGGTATTGGTAGTCCTAACAGATACCTAATCTGTAAAGCTAATAATTTATATAGTATGGTTTGGACACAGAAATGGCTGAACCCATCAGTGGGATAGAATGGCCAATTTAAATATAGACCCATGTATACATATGATAATGAGTTTCATTTATTGTGAATTTGGTGATGCAAGTCATTTTGCAAAAGATCAAATTGTTTCATAAACACTTTTGGTAAAATTTAATATTTTTTGTATCATATATAGAATTTAAACTTGGGGTAGATTAAAGTACTAAGTATAAAAAAAATCCAAAGAAAAGTATAATAGTAACTTTTTTCAAACACTAATGTGCTTTAAGCAACTGTAGCCTTGGAGAAGATATTCATTACCCATTAAGCAAGGAATTAGAACCCTAAATATGTATAAAGAGTCTTAAAACCCCAAAGAGTAAAGGGCAAAGTGTTGTGTGCTGGTAATTTTATTAAAAATAGAGGGCCAATAAATGTGCGAAAAGATTCTTAACCTCATTTATCCAGGGATAGGTAAGTTATTGAAGTAACTTTTCATTCATCAAATTTTCAAAACTTAGAAAATAGATGATTCTTAAAATACAAGTGTTTTGAGAAAGTAGGAACTCCCGAATATTATTGGTGGAAGTGTAAATTGGTGAAGTCGCTTAATAAAATTTGGGTGTATCTGTTACATTTTGAAATGTGTAGCAGTTTAATTTCAGAGTCCATCTTAAATAATTATGTACATGTATATGATAACTGTAAAAAATGTTCCCTGTAGAATAGTTTCAGTCAGTATAGGGCTAATTACTTTATAATCTACACACAGACACTGGATCTGTTAAAAGTGAAAGTGATGTAACTAAAAATTTTTACATGGAGATACCACACAGGCATACTGTCACATGAGAAAAGTACAGAGCTAAGGACAGAATGAATAATGTTTATATAAGACTTTTAAGTCCTCAGCATATGTTTCAAAGTCACATAGATTGTATAAAAGGTACCAGTTTTCCCTCAGTTTATCTGTCTGGATGAATGGCCCAAAAATGGGAATCAACAAATGCACAAAAAAAACTAATAACATACTTTTAGGAAAGCGATTAAACGTTCTTTTTATGTTTTGCTCTATATTCTTTACTTTTATGATGAAAAAGTTTTGGTGCTTTGGTAATTAATTACAGTTGTAGCACATCAGTCACATTGAGTGGGTTGCTTTTCCGCAGGGATTGTGGTTTTTACATGAAGGTGAGGACTGAGCGATGGAGCATCTGCAGCGAGATTCATGAATTTTTAAATCATATTCTGTTTCCTCTTAAAACAAGTAGAACTTTCCCCTTAAAACATCATTCTTTTTTTTCTTCTAGTAAATCCAAAGAAAGATAGTGAAAATACACCTGTTAAAGGAGGAACTGTAGCCGATCTAGGTAAAAACCAAAAAATCTGTACCTTCTGTGTTGTTTTCTGTCTTACTATATCAGCTCCTCTACTGTCTTTGTCTTTATTGAGAGGTGTTGCTTTCAGAGGCTGTGCTTTCCAGCAGACACTACCTGCAGCTGCCTTTTGTACCGTTGTGGTTTGGTTTGCTAGCATATTAGGAAATCTGATTTCCTGCCTTCCGTTCTTTTTGGTGATCAGCCCTTCTCTCACAGTGTGCTCTGTTACTGCAAATTAGCAAAGGTGGTGCTGTTATACCTAAATCAGAATTTCTGAGTTTTAAAGACACTGTTGTAGTTAAAGCACTTTTTATAACCTCTCCGAGACGCTTGTTTTACATGTGCAAATTGAATTTGCATCTTTAGAACAAAATCTGTTGATTGTTAATACTTTAAAACCAACCCTAAGTTTTCTAAACAGTTTAAAATGAGAATCCCATATTTTTCTAGTATTTTCAAGTTATAGTGTACATTTTCACAAGTAAGGAAGGTACTTTTTGTAAGGTAAAATTATACCTTATTTGTAAAAATTATACAAAAAGTAAGGTATAATTTTTGGATGTGCTCGGAGGGAAGAAGAGAGGAGTGTAGTCACTTGTTCCAGTTTTTAAAAATTCAGTTAGTTTTAGGCCCTGGCCAGGTAGCTCAGTTGGTTGGAGCATCGTGCTGATGCACTAAAGTCGCAGGTCTGACTCTCGGTCAGGGCACACGCAAGAATCAACCAGTGAATGCATAAATGAGTGAAACAATAAAAATTGATGTTCCTCTCTCTCTTTCTCTCTCTCTCACCCTCTCTCTCTCTCGCCTTTCCTCTCTGTCTCTTAAAATAAGTAAAAACTTAAAAATAAAAAGATTGGGATAGTTTTAAACATCTGTATTCCTGAGAGCTATATATGGAGTAATAATTTTGATTACTTCTCTTGTAAAATCAAGGGAGAACCTAGTGTTTTCAGCATATACTAAATATTTGATTTGATGGATTCTTCAGCTGCCATAATGTAGAAAGTGAGACTTAAAAAAGTTGGTTTGATGACAGTTTATATAAAGGTGAGATTAAGTCAATAATAGAGTAATCCCCTCACATCCATGGAGGGATGCATTCCAAGACCCTCAGTGGACTGCTGATACTGTAGAAGTGTGTATTGCTCATCTGTGTATTGCTCATCTGTTCCAAAGAAGGGGTTGGCAAACTTCTGAAAGGAGCCAGGTAGTAAACATTTTAGGCTTTGTGGGCAGAGGTATCTCACAGCTAATCACCTTTGCAATTGTAATGCAAATGGTGATACATAAAACAAATGATCATGGCTTTCAATAACACTTTTATTTATGAACACTGAAATTTGAATTTCAGTTCCTTTTTATGTGTCGTTATATATTGTTTTATGATTTTCTTTTCAACCATTTAAAATGAAAACTGTTTGTCACTTGCATGTGTAACGGGACTCTGGGAGGCCATCCCCAGGTTTGGAGATTCTCTAGAAGGCGTCCCGGAATCCAGCATCCAGGCTCACTCAAAGATAGCACATGTATCAGCGGCATAGGAAGCCTAAAGAGATCGTAAGGGGACAGGGCACAGCAAGGGTGCAGTTATTTTTAGGTGGGTCATACACAGCACTCTTCCTACAGCAACGAAAATGCGGCGGCCCATCCGATCCGTTTTCACCCAGGGAAGCACAGTAGAGGATCTGTGACCAGTGGCTTTTTAGGGGGCCCTGGTTATGTAGGGTATCCCCTGCCTAGCAAGCATCACGATTCCAGGCTGCAGAGGTGAAGCAGGAGTTCCCCACGAGCTGCTGTGGGCTGTCTAGGCTCAGGGAAGCGCCCTCGTCAGCGGCCGTTGGCCAGGAATGGGAATCGGGCTCCCAGGGCCCCTGCAGTGGAGGCGGTGGCCAGGTCTGGCCTGTGCACTGCAGGCTCCTGTCCCCTGGTCCAGACGGCCTGCTTAGGGCTTTTCAACTAGCAGATTCTTGGAATTTTGTAAATGAACACTTTTAAAAAACAACTTTCCCATGCCCTCTTTGAACTTTGCGGTGCCTTAGTCCCTGCCAACAGTCACAGCAATTTTTTAAAATGTTCCTGGAACTTAATATAATTATTTGTGCCAGAATCTCTTACCCTTATCACACCAGCACTTTCACTTTCCACAGTGGAAATCATCTGCCTAGTTTGTTTATTTTTAGAATTTTGGGGAGTGGCACTAGGTAACAACTCCACAGATTTCAGGTGGACAGTTTCACAGCACATCGTCTGTATTGCATGTACACTGTATCGCGTGTTCGCCAACCCAGGTGAAGTCTCCCTCCATCACCATTTATCCCCCCTTTACCCTCCCCCCCCCTCCCCCGGCTGCCTGCTCTAAATTCCACGTGGGTTTGCTCCGGTTCTTCTGCAAGGCCAGCATTTAGGTCCTGGAGTCCCCTATTCTCAGAAGGTATTAACACTCTTACCAGGACTTTGTCTGTGGGGAATGACTATAACCTCTTTCTTTACTCCTCACTTTTATATGCTTCCTCTGGGATCCAAAATGCCATTACTCATTTCACCAAACCTCAGGAGGCAAGAGCCATAATCAAGCCTTTTACCTATTATTAAGCAAGATCATGACTAAGATAGTAGCCCAAGCAGTAATTAATTATAAATTCCCAATTGTTGGAAATTTTTATTTATGCTTTGAATTTCTACTCGCCTCTGTGCTTCTGTGTACAAATTCTAATTTACTGAATTATTCTACGTGAATTCATTTTAATGTCCCATTTTCTTTTCTCTATTGTCAGTTACCTGAATCTTAACGTTTCCAAGTAATCCAAACAGCTTTACCTGCTTTTCTAAGTAAATGATGTGTTTTGGTTTTTACAGATGAACAGGATGAAGACGCAGTTACAACAGGAGGAAAGGTAATGATTGAGCCAGGCCTGGGGCCGGAGGAACTCTAAGGGTCCTAGGTATTGAACACTAGGAATACTGAATTAGCAGTGCCTTTAGAAATATTCTATTAGAAATATTATGATTTTTACATTTCTTTTTAACACACCCCCAAAATAATTTGTTTCTTGACCCCCAAAGTTTTATCGAAAGGAAATATCCATCTTCCCTGGTAGGGTACCAGAGGAAGCAGTGATTTTGAAATTACTGTATTAGCAAAACCAGGTTTTTCGGTGGAATCTTTGGCAAAGCCTCCATAATTTATATTCTGATATAAATGAGGTAATTTTTAGTAGCGGGAGTGATTGAGGCTGTGGGCCCTCTGGTGGGACTACCTGCAGTTTTATCTTGATTCTAATTTAGTCCTGTGCATCATTTTCACATCTGCAAAGCAGGTGATAAATAGTACCTGCTGCTGCTGTTGTCAGGAGTAAGTAAAATAATGCCCATATAGTTGGTAGCAGATACTTAGTGTTAAATCTTTGGGATAGGGGAAGCCTTATCGTTACACCTTGTTAGAGTCCCTGAGTCAGCTCCGTACAAATAACTTGAGAACTGGTCATTTAGATTTGTGGTATTAGTCAGGTAAAAGTAGACAAGTAAGAAACAAGCTATTGTGAACAAAGTTTTGGGCTGTGAGTGTGAATTCCTCAGTATAGAAACAGCCTTTCTTTAACTTAAAGTTTAATCTTGCTATGAGACATTTACCTGATACGTATTGTAAATGGCAAGAATAAAATCTGCTGTCACCTGGACATCTTGTGAAAGAACCTTAAAAATTGTGAAAGACTGTTCTCAGTTGAAATTTATTTTCCTGGTTCTTGAAGTTAGATCAGACAGCTTCATTTTCTGAGGCGTAGTATCGGAAGTTTGAAAGCTGTTGTGTTTCTCTCTGTAGTTCTCTTTCTCAGAACTTTGGCTTCTTTTCTACAGGAGGACGAAGACCCCAGCAAAGGCGATCAGAGCCGACCCGTTGACCCCGGTGAAGATAATGTGACAGAGCAGACCAACCATATTATTATCCCCAGCTATGCTTCATGGTTTGATTACAACTGGTAAGTGGGCCTCTTATGCCTGTGAACACCTTCCTTAGGCGTGGGCAGGCGTTCCTTGAAATCACACTCTGCCGTGTCCTCCCAAGCCCCCACTTCCCTGTCACTGTCACACTGGACGGAGAGAGGGGGAACATGGTTCCATGTGAACTCAGGGAAGTGCCCTTCAAGACAATTTCAAGATGGAAAGTAGATGGTGGTGTACAGTTTTTGTGATCTGGAACATTTTGTCATTATTCAGACAGGCAAATGCTTAAATATTTAGTAATGATAAAACACTGGTGTTTATTGTATGATTTTAAAACATTAAGGGGATGTATACAGAAGACTCAGTTCACTGTCCAATAATACCTTCATTTTAACGGAAATATGTTAACATTTGGAGACTTTTCACATTCCAACCCTGGCATGTGAAAAAGTTCAAGAGAACAGACCTTTTGTGCCTCCTTCCTGTTGTCACCACGCCCACTGTGGCGTCACTGCAGCATGCGTGGTCGAGATAGCTGGAGTCGCAGATTTATGGATTATTTATGAGATGTGACTGCGATGTATCAGGCTCTTTTTGTTTGTTTGGTTTGTTATTTTTAAATATGTGTACCAAAATTTACAACTGCCCTTCAAAGAGATGTTAGCGTCTTTTAAGGTACTTTTCTTGGAAGGCTGTGTACTTCAGTGAGGCTGCCCCCGCTCAGAATCTTGCGGTCCTGTTCAGATACTGCGCTTGCTCTCAATGGTTATTGCATTATTGTTCGTTAAGGATAGGTGTGATTTCAAATACGCATACATATACACAAACATAATTTAGAAGCTTTTAGAAGCTAATATAAAAGAATAGGGTAGATGGTTCACTGAGCTATATTTTGTTTTTGTCCAAAACCACAAGGCATGGCTATAATATTGAAACTTTTTCTCATGCATTTAAAACCAACTCTCAGTGCTTTTCATAAATGTTTTGAACAAGTAAAGCTGGAACACAGAATAATTATATAGCTCTTCTTTGAAACGGTCTTCTTTACATCAATTATCGTGTTAAATTATTTTTAAACTTGTGTCTCAGTCTCATTATTATTTGTAACTACATGTTAAGATTCAGAATGCCTTAAGACATACCTGAGAAACTAGTGTTCCTCTAAAATTTAAAAAGAGCGGAAAGTCATAACAGTATATAATTTTGTAGGATTTCCTAGGGTACAGGAGCAATTCCTTTTGCACGATAACCATTGTGGGTCACAGAGCACGCTCTTAGGTGGCTAGTGGCTGTGTCAGCCACGGCCCTATGTGGTGGATGCAAGACCTGCTGCATCGGCTGAAGTGTCGCCCAGTGGCAGAGCTAGTAGAAGAACTCGGGCTTTCTGATTCTGAACACCCCGCTCCTTCCACTCACGGCTCTTCCTCAGAACCTACAGATTCAGCTGCCCGTACTTCAAATGTAGATTTCAAAAAGAAAGTGCTTGGCATGAGACATTCTGGTCTGTTTTGTTCTTGGTGAAGTTGTTTTTTGTGGGCTCTTTGAAACCTGTAACAGGTAAAACAGTGAGAGGTATATAAAACTATATAATTAGTTGCTTGTAGCAGTTCCTTTTATAGTAAAACTTGGAAAGCCACGGTGTGTGTGCGCGTGCCCACATGTGTATAGATGACATTCCTCTTAGAAATTAATCTTTTTAATTTTGCTGGTAATTTATTGGCATTTATGGTATTAAGCACTCTAAGTCTAGTTCAGACAGTTAAAATGATTCCAAATGATGAAAGCATAAATGCTTCTACTTACAGTCCCAGACTGTTGATTTGCTCTTTCTGTGTGATTAGTACATGTTGCATATCTGGAAAGCAACTGGAAACTAAGATGTGTCATGAGAAACACACGGATTAGTGTTAGTGTTCAGGCGTTTGTGCTGGGCACACGGTTGGTTTTTGTACGATGCGGTGGGCATGAGGATTTTAAGTGGTCTCTACGCCATCACCCATAACATTGTATGAAATTGTCATTGCCTTCACCTAAATGTTAAAATTAGGTCTGTGATTTCGTTAAAAAGCAGTAAATTGCAGAAATATTTCAATTCACCACAGAGTTTCTGAGGACTGGTCAAAAAGTGCAGTGATGTGAAGAGCCCGAGAAATTCATTACAAATTCCATTGTCTTCTGGCCCGTCATTCATTTTACCTGTTTGTTGCCATGCCAACTACTGTAACTTTTGGTAGCCAATTTCCAAAGAACCCTTTATGTCTTGTAGCTCATCATCTAGTCATGATGTATTATGGCAACAGCATAATGAAATCTGTAGCTTTCAATATGTTGACAGCATTTTTTGAATTGGGTTATAGGAATAGAAAAACAACAGTAAGTATTAGGGGTGAGAAAGGGAAGTTTTTAAATTTTATTATATGCTATTACTACATAGGAACTTGTGCAACCCAATTAATTTTTGCAAGTAATGCTCAGTTTTTAGATTTCTCAGTTTTACATTGAAAATGGAATAAACTTAGGTCAAATTTTAAGATTTTTATTTTTCAAAGAGTTCTTCAAATCCTCTTTCTTTCCTTTTCAGTATTCACGTGATTGAACGGCGTGCTCTTCCAGAGTTTTTCAATGGGAAAAACAAATCCAAGACTCCAGAGATGTGAGTGGCCTATAAAGATGTAATCTTGATACCGTTACACTTGGACCGGTATTTAGGAAGAGTGTATGTGTCTGTGTGTTTGGCAGGAGGTTCTTAAAGCGCACTTCTGAGCTAATGTTTGCTAATGTGTGGAAGTTTGCAAATATCTTATTCTGTTCAGAACAGTATTCATATTTCTGCTGCACAGAATTTCTTGCCCTAAAGTAAATTGTTTCAGATTTTTTTTCCCCTCAACCTTGAACTATATACATCTTAGTTCTTGCAAGTAAAGCTTGAATTCAGTAACGATTTTGCACTAAAATTTGTTCAGGTTACTTTCTAACAGTTCCCACCTTGTGTGTACATATGTGTTATCAACTATAGATATTTATATTTAATAATCTAGGAGGAAATGGAATTTTTATCTTATTTTCCTGATGAATGACTAGTCATTAAAAGAATGCCAAATAGACTGATATAGCTCCATATGAATTGCTCTTCATTGTATAAAGAATTGTTGTGCTTTTCCATTGGAAATAGAAAAACTTTTATTGGAAAGAAGTTCGTTAGGCTGTATTTTTGTTTTTGCCTGGTGACCGTTAAATACATACTTCTGAAAGTCTTGCCTCTAAAATAAACCCACATCTATTATTCTATAAATAGTTTTCCATGTATTATCTTCATGATGTTAGTCCATTGTCTGTTGTGCACATGTAACTGCAAAATAGATGTCTCTTCTTTAGATTGTTAGGGAAGGATAATTTCCCACATAAAGCACACGGCATAGTATGAATAACTGAGTGCTAAATATATGCTGGTGTTAGATTGTACAAGATAGTTAAGAGATTCTAAGTTTAGATGTCAAAGATAAAGTCAACATTTTTATAGCAAAGCTGTAAGGGGTCATTTGGAACCAGTCAGAGGTTTGGCAAAAGAAACCCTGTTAGTTTCCCCAGTAGTTTTTCCATCTATTCAGACATGGTATATTAGTCCACCTAATTTGCTTATTGGCAGGATATAAAAGGACTTACAGTCCTTGGGAGTCTTCTGTTTAAAAGAACAGTGTAGCACTTTGCCTGTTTTACTTTGTAAATTCACCTCTCAGTCTGTGTTTTCCCACCCGTGCTTTTACAGGACCCTTCCTGAGCAGGGTACCTTTTCTAATCCGATGTAGCTAACCTCGGGCTGCCAGCCTTCTGTGGCAAGAACTTTTGCCTGGTCCCTAGCTTCTTAACACTTGTTTTAAGTATTTTGTGGCAAAAATACTTGGGTACATTGTGAAATCTGCTCTGACCCCAGATTTGTTTTTCTTTTATTTTTTAAAAAGGTTTAAAAAAATTTACTTATTTTTAGAGAGAGGGGAAGGGAGAAAGAGAGAGGGAGAAACATCAATGTGTGGTTGCCTCTAGTGCGTCCCACACTGAGGACCTGGCCCACTGCCTAGGCAGGTGCCCTGACTGGGAATCAAACCTGCGTCCCTTAAGTTCACAGGCTGTTGCTCAGTCCACTGAGCCACACCCACCAGCGCTCTCTTCTTTTTAAAAAACATACGTTCTGTGTTACCTCTGAGTTTGGCCTCGTGGCTTCTACTCATTGCCTGGTTGGGATCTCTGAACAACTGCTGGGTGGAAGGTATGTAGCCATGCCAGAGCCACATCTCCGTGGGACTCTAGGAAGCGTGCAGAAACCAGATGCCGCCTAGGTCAGGAGCCCCACACTGTCTGTGCTGAATTCCACCTTCATCCTTCCCACCAGTCTGTGGCCTGGAACAAATTCTTTAGTCACTCAGGGCTTTATTTTCTTCTATACAAGGGATGATAACAGACCATACTCCATAGAGAGATTGTGAGGGTTAAATGAGTTAGTGTTCAGAACCGTGCGTGGCACACAGTAAATGCTAGATGCATGGCACAGTACCCCTTATCTGCAGGGGGTATGTTCCAAGACCCCGAGGGATCCCTGAAACTAGGATGTGGCCGAACCCTGTGCAGTCGGCCCTTTGTATCCACAGGTTTCGCTTCTGCCGGTTTAACCATCTGTGGATCAGAAACTTTTTTCCTTCTGCAGTTGGGAATCTGCGGATGCAGAGGGCCGACTGTGATTAGGGAGACAATCTGAGTAACGGGGGGCTGCCGGCAGCTACCTCCGTCTGCACTTGTTGACGGTAAAGACTCAGTATGACGTCACTGTTGGAATGGTGCGATAACTTTTTGTTGTATTTGGCTGTGAGGGCTATGCTGATTTTTAGCTCTGTGAGTTACTATTTCTGAAAGGATGTGTGTCCACCTTAAGAATTTTGCCATTGCTTTTTAGATACTTGGCATATCGAAATTTTATGATTGACACCTATCGCCTAAACCCCCAAGAGTATTTGACCAGCACCGCCTGCCGAAGGAACTTGACTGGGGACGTGTGTGCTGTGATGAGGTAAGTGCCTGCCTCTCTTAGGCGCCCAGGCAGGCGGCCCCTGGGACTTCCTGTCGGATGTTTCGTTGATTGAACTGGATGTTTTCTTGGTTAATAAAAATAACTTAATCTTACGTCTTTTATTTAGGGATTGCATATTTGTAAGACTTTGAATTTTTCCCTCTAAGATTTTATAATCTTACCTTAAAGTCAAATTACCAAATGACAGAGGCGGAGAGCAGGTTGGGCAGGAAGTGAGTCACCCAAGGTCTTTCTGTAGAAACAAACCAAAAGGTGGCTGTCCTGTGAGTGTGGACTGGGCGCGACCACGTTCGCAGCATGGGTCGAACGGAGCATTTACTCTCGTTTCTGTGACCGAAATGATTAGGTTTCGTACTAGGTCTTGAGGTGCTATATTGTCAACATTATTTTGAGCTTGTAGAAATTGTCCCTCATTCAACAAACCGAAATTGTCAGTTACTTTTTGATGGTTCATAGCCTACAGAGAACATGTTTACTTGTTTGGTTTTTTTAATTGAAATATGACGATGGTTATGAAGGAGATGAAGTACATTCTCCAGATTTTAACCCTCAGCTTTATTCTTTAGGGTTCATGCCTTTTTAGAGCAGTGGGGGCTTGTTAATTACCAAGTTGATCCAGAAAGCCGGCCCATGGCAATGGGACCTCCTCCTACTCCTCATTTCAATGTATTGGCTGATACCCCCTCTGGGCTCGTGCCTCTGCATCTTCGATCGCCTCAGGTAAGCTAATGCTGCCTTTTCTTCAGGTAACAGACTTCCACTTCTGGCATTCACGTTCAGGAATTACTGCTCTTGTCCAGTAATCGTGCTGTTGTTTAGCTGGTAGATTTTGTCTGTTTTTATCTGTTGTAAATGTTCGAGTCTGTAAGACTATTTTGTGCTCAAGGTAATGCTCCGCCATCAATCCTGAGACTCCGTGCCTTATTCTGTCACGTGTTAGATTTTCATACATACTCAGGATTCCCTTAGTTCACTTCTGTCTTCAAAAACACTAATTAAACGAGCAGATTGTTAAACTATTTGAAACTTCTTCCCCTTCATAACATTTGGAAAGTAGACATCCATACACATGTTCTTCAATACGTTATGTCAGTCACATTATGTACACCATTAATTTGAAGAGCATGAATCTAAGCTATACATTGTCCTCCATTGTGAATGGAAGATCATATTTAACACTATTTGTTGTCTATTTTTCTCTGTGACTTAAAAAGACAGAAAAATGTTTCTCATGTGTTGGAATTTTATTAGAAGTGTAGTGTGAACGTATTAGTTGTTTTTTTTGTAGTGTCTATACCAGGAGTGAGTGGTTTAATAAGTGTCAGTATCAAACAGTCCTTTAAAAACTCTGTTCCCTTGACTTTGTAGAGGTTACTACAGCTATTTATCATTTATCTGATTCACAGGTCCCTGCTGCTCAGCAGATGTTAAATTTTCCTGAGAAGAACAAGGAAAAACCAATTGATTTGCAGAACTTTGGTCTCCGTACTGACATTTACTCCAAGAAAACCTTAGCAAAGGTAAGGATTTTTTTCTCAGACAACACATTGACTGCAATCTAGCATGTCCTCTTTGTTTTTCTTCCTTCCAAGAAGCATCATTTCCCATGAGACACTTAATTTACTGTCTACAGTGTAAGGAGGTGAGCTTTCTCCTTAACCTGATGGCATTTTATAGAATAACTACTTCTTTTACCTTTTTCTTCTATATGGATAGAAAATAGGTATTTAAAAAACAACCATGATGAATATGTTAAAAGAAAATTGAAGACAAGATGGAGAATATCAACAGAATTGGAATATATAACAAACATCAAATGAATATGGTATAATTGAAAACTATACCTGAAATTAACTCATTGGATGAGTTTAACAGAAGACAGGACTAGTGAACTCAAACAAGTTAGTAGATTTATTGAAACTGAAGGATCAAGAGAAAAACAAATTGAATAAGGTGGACAAAGACAACAGAGTACAAGAGACTTGTGAGATACAGTGGGGAAAAATTTTATTTATCATTAGAGACCTACAAGAAGGAAAAAAAATGGAACAAAAGTGACATTTGAAGAAGTAATGACTGAAAATTTTCCATAACTAATAAAAAGATATCAACGCACAGAATAAGAGAGACTGAACAGACCCAAATCTGGATACAGAGGAAACCACACCCAAGCACATTGTGCTTAAACTTAGCTTAGAAGCAACCAAGGAGGGCAGGGTGGGAGTGGGGTTGGTGAACACATTAAATTCGAAGAAACAGTAATAAAACTGGTGTCTGACTTTTTAGCAGAAATCTTAGAAGCCAAAGGACAAAGTAATAACATTTAAAATACTGAAAGGAAAACTGGCACTCTGGTATTCTATATCCTGTAGAAATACTTTCCAAGATTGAAATAGCAATAAAGACCTTTTCAGACACTCAAAAGGTGGAGAAGTTATCACTGGCTTACACACTTACTTCTTGTTTAATTAGAAACTATAAGAAAAGTAAAGGAAGTTTTCAGGATGAAGGACAGTGATCCCAGGTGGTAGCGAATGACTCTAAGAAGGAATAAGGAATGTGGAAAAGGGTAAATGAATAGTTAAATATAAGGATGTATAGACGGTTTGAAACAATGAGTACTTTTGAGGACTTATATGTCACATGGAAATGACAGATGTGGCAGAAAAACAGAAGATTAAATGAGTTAAACTGTTGTAAAGTTCTGACATTATTTAGGCATGTGGTAAAAGTTCTGATTCATGGAGGGAACTCGATCCACATGGAAGAATAAAGAGCACCAGAAGAAGAGGTGACCACGTGGGGCAGCGCGGAAGATGGTTTCCTTTATTTTTGTTTTTTAAAGATGATAATAGACTGTTTAAACCCAAAAAGATTGTATCATTAGGTTTATAGCATGTAGATTAAAAACCAAACATAGCTCAAAGAGTAGGAGAGAGAAATGGAAGTATTGTATTAAAATTCTTATACGTGAGGTACTGAATATTATCTGAAGGTACATTGTGACAAATTAGAGGTATTACATATCTTAGAGCAGCTATTTAAAGATGTATTAACTACTTAGTCAATAATAGAGATAAAAATACTCCACAAGGGGAAAGGAAACAGGAACACAAGGAACATTTGGGAAGAGTAGAAAATAACAAAATGGTAAATTTATATCTCACCGTAGGGGTAGTAGTAACAACTATAAGTGGTTTTATACTCTTAAGTGTATAAAACAAGTACAAGTATATGCTGTCTATAAGAAACCCACTTTAAATATGAAGATACTTCAAATATAAAAGAATGTAAAAGACTAATCAAAAGAAAGCTAGAGTCACTGTGTTACTATTGGTAAAGTAGACACAAGAACAACTAATTTGCCAGAATTAAATGGACACTTCCTAATGATACAGGAATCAATCAGTTAAGAGGTCATGATCATCCTACATATGTAAGCACCAAATTGTGGTGCTTCAAAAGCAAAGACCAGTAGAACAGGAAGGAGGAATGAGGCGGACAGATGCACAGCTGGAGGTTGCAGTGACCTTTTCTCCATAACTGATAAAACAAGTAGATAGAGAGTAAGACTATAAAAGACTTAGAGCAGTACTATCAACCAACACGTCCTATTTGGTATTCACAGAAGACTATGCAAAACAGCGTAAAAGACATTCTTTTGAAGTCCCTGGGGAACATTCACCAAAATATACCAAATTCTGAGTCATAAAATGAGGCTCAGATTTTAAAAGATGGCTATTATACAGTGTGGTTGGTTGTATCATTTTATACATGTGAAATAAATGTGCTTGGCTGACCACAACAGAATTAAATTAGAAACCGAACACAAACAGAAAAACATTAGAGAAAACAATGAAATGAGATGGTTATTCGAGAAGGTCAATAAATTTGATGAACCTCTAGCCAGAGAGATCAAGGAGAAAAGAGAAGTCAGAAATTGCTGATCAGGAATGAGGGCGTGCAACACTACTGATACGACGTATATTAAAAAGACAATAAACAATATGAATAACAGCTTGGTGATAATATATTTGACAATTTGATGAAATGGACAAGTCCCTAAAAAGCTGAGAAGTGGGGAAATGGTAGTGAGGACCCTCCCAGTAGATGCCATCCATACCGAGGTTGTACAGCTCTGCCCTGGATTCGGGTTTGGCTTCCTCAGGATTTAGGTGAAACATTAGTGAGTTTTGTTTCTCTCGGGACTCCCAGTCTGATCAAGGGTCGCTTCTGATGTTGATTGATTAAAAGATGAACCTTTGCATCTTAAAGTAATCCTCAAGAGTCCAAACAATACGTTGTGAGTGACAGCTATGTGCATCTTTTTCTCACACCGCAGTACTTGAGGACTTCATTTCTGCAGTGCTTAAGAGTCCTCTTTCTACTCTCTAATTAAAGGATTAGTATTTTTAGTACATTTTTTGCAACTATTTCAGAATATGTGTATTGAATATCATGGAGACCTAGCAAATCATAATTTAATTTTTACCCCAAGTATTTAGCAGCCTGAGTAAAATTTAAGAAACTTTATAGGCTCAAACAGGGAAATCATAGGCTGTCAAAATTTTTTCATTTGTTAAATTGTAATCTCTCAAAATAGACTTTTCAGAGAGGAGATAATACGTTAGAATGTGTCTTTTGAATTAATAACACCTCTAAGTAAAGAATAATGTCAATTATACCACACATCCAGCCCTGCAAATATGAATGGAGCAGGGTCTGCAAATCCAGACTATGAATCAGTTGGTACATTTTAATTTTTAGAGAACGCAAACTTGGCTTTCTTACACCTCCAATGCCCACATGAATTGTAAGTTATAAGGGATTCTTATGGAAAAGGCAATTTGGAGATTAGGGAATCACTTAGACATTATTTTCCTCAGGAGATATTAAAAATGAGATAACATGAATTTGTCACATTTGAACCAAGAATCCTCTTGAAACCTTTATATGTAGTGCAACTTGTCCTTGAAACTGGAAAAAAGACTGCCTTCAAGCTACCCCAAATATTTGCATTATCGTTATAATATTATACCTGATTTATGGTATCCATTGAAATACCATGCCTTTGTAGCTTCACAAGATTATTTCAAATATAAAAATATAGCAATAATATGTATAAATCGTCTGTGAGTTATCAATAGATAAGAAATCTTGGGAATAGTCACCCTTTCTGTTGGCAGTTTAGGTTCCCTAAGTGTTTTCTTCCTGTTACTCAGGGACTTATTTTGGTGGTTTGTGTAAAACAGCCCCCAGAACTTAGGGAGGAATCCTGCTGAGCTCCCTGCCAGCCTTTAGGAACAGTTAATCGTGTCTGGCTTTGTTTTTCAGAGTAAAGGTGCCAGCGCCGGAAGAGAGTGGACTGAGCAGGAGACCCTGCTCCTCCTGGAGGTGAGCACGGGGGCAGAGGGCCTGCATCCGCCCGCAAGACGAGCGCTGCATTTCTGGGCCGGCTTTCCAAAGCTGCCTGTGGAATCTATTCTGAAATGTTTTGATCCATGTAATGAACTTTAATAGAATTTCCTCGGGTCTTTATTATTTAAATATCAAACCTAGAGGTTACATACTGGCTGTCAGCAGGGGAGATGAAGCCTGGATATGTGCTCTTTTGGCCCAGGTTGGATTTTATTGTGTTGGTTTAAAATCTGTTGCCAACATTAAACAAACATTGGAGCTTTGCCAAAGATTTCTAGTTTTTCCTCCAAAATTGGAAGATCTGGCAATCCTGGGACCTCGTTTTCACACAGCGACAATTGGCCGCCCTTGAACAGCAGATTGTCCTCTGAAGTTGAGCGTTTCCTCAGATTGGAGTTTTTCCTAACTCAGCCCCCCATAGGCATCGTAGACCAGCTCCCAGTGCCTGTGTGCGTTTGAGCGTATAACCTCGGTATGTCCCAGGACTCCGAGAAGTAGCTGAAGGACCTGCCACTGACAACGTTGTTTTGTTTATGAAAGCAAACACTGGTGAGCCGGTGGTACGTGAGAGATCTGTCAGTTGGTTTTTATGGAATTCTTAGTTGGATTTCTTCATGTCTTTGGAGATTCTTACAAATACTTGCACAAGGAGATCTTAGCAATTATTTCTACTCTGAAGGGTAGGAGATAGAGAATTTTGGGCTTCATATGTAGCAGCCATTTCTGAAGGGGGCCATTTGTCTTCAGGAGAGAACAGCGGTTGTTGGGGCACTGGTTAGGACTTGGAGAATGGGACTCTGGGGGCTGTTTAGGACCAAAGAGGGCATTTATTGTTAAATGCGCTAGGAATGCTTCCGCCTTCAAGGAACAGAAAATCTGACGAACAGTAGATTAAACCAAAAGGACATTGATTGGATTTTTTTTTTGCTCGACTGTATTTCTTCATTGGGCAATTCCAAGATTCTTTCCACTGCTCAGTTATAGCACCATGATTTCACTTATATGTGGAATCTAATGAACAAAATAAACTAACAAAACAGAAAGAAACTCATAGATGCAGAGAACCGAATGACAGCTGTCAGAGGAGAGGGGTTGAGGGGCTGCGTGAAGAAAAATGTGAAGGGATTAATCAAACGAAGAGAAACCCATAGACACAGACAGCAGTGCGGTGATTACAGGAGGGAAAGGGGCAGGGGGAGGCAGGAGGGGTGACGGGGGTGATCGGAGACGGAAGGCGACCTGGCTTGCAGCGGCGAACACGCGGTACAGCGCGCAGGTGGTGTGCTATGGAATCGTGCGCCTGAGGCCTATATAGTTTTATTAACCAGTGTCACCCCAAAAATTTCAAAACAATTTTTTTAAAAAGGAAAATGGATTTTGAAAAATAAAATATTAGTGAAAAGTGTGGTGTTACACATTTTAGCAAATCTGTAACGTTTGGTCTAGTAGAATACAGCTGGATTTTCATATTTGTTTTTCCATCTTATACATTGTTTTAATTTGAATCTATTAGGAAAATTTGGCAGTGCCTGGGTGTGTTATAGGAAAAGCTGGAGTATCTCAGTGGCCTTTTCAGGGATATTCTTTCTCAATACTGCACTAAAACTTGACCACTTCTAGTTTCTTAAAGGTTAGTTACAGCGTGGATTCCATTGGTCTCTTGCACTTTATCTTCTATCAGTTTATGATTATGTAACATCTCATATTAATAAATTGGGAAATACTAGTTTACTGAATTATGCAGATTTTCCAAGTGTTGGTAACAGTTAGTTATACAATAGTTTTTAGAATCACATTTGATAATATTAGCACCAAACTCATCTTCTATCTGAAATTGTTTGTTAAATATTCAGACAGGCTTTTATGGCAGATACATATTTTTTCAGAATTCTAATTTTTTTTTAATCATTGGCAACAAACTATCAGTTGTTTTCCTGGCGGTGACATTTGGCGAATTCTTGTTTGTTTTTCAGAAAATATCAGGCAGATATCTGTATCTGTAAAACCAATCTGTAAATGGTGTTAACCATTTGTTCTAGTAAAAATGGTTTTCGGTGAAAAGAGCAGCGAGTTGAGCTTGAACCTCGAACAGTCTCACAAATGCTTTCCCTTCAGTCAGCTGTTGTGCTTTGATGGTTGATATTAAGCCCTCTTGTGTACCTCCCTTTTCATAGCCCCAGATGTTTGAAACACGTGGACTTAGGTGTTTAGATTCAGTGAAATTAATAATTTTCCCTGTTTCATTAAGGAAACAGTTAACTAGAGTTGGTTTATTTGATCTTTGCCAGTGAAGAATAACGTGACTGTCAAAACGCTCTGGCTCCACTGCCTGGATTCATGCTGAGGGCAGTGGCTCAGCCACATCGCTCCCGCGCCAGCCGCTGCTGCCAGCGTGACATGACGAGAGGGGCGGGCGCGCGCTCAGATGGCCGTGGGAACGACTTCGATCTCGGTCCCCCGAGTCCGGCCCCTCCTGGGTCTCCCGGCCGCGCTTCGAGAGAGACAGTGGTGATGCTGCGTGTTTCTGTAAAGCGTTGATTTCGTTTTTTGAGTTGTTTTAACCGTTGTGGTTCCTTAAGTTTTAGTGGTGTTTTAACCATTTTCTTTACTTTTTTCCACCTCTTTTACTTTTCCTGGTTTGTCAGAATCTCTTTCAGAGTCAAAATTCAAAATGGTTTCTTTCTTTTTTTGTTTTTAATTCTCATCTGCCCATTCAATAGCGATAGTATACAGAGAGCTGCTTTTCATTTACTTCGGGGCTGTTTTGTCTAGCCATACCTGCCAGGGGTGTGAATTTAAAAGGACTCAGTGCCGCCCTGACTGGTGTGGCTCACTGGATTGGGCGTCATCCCACAGGCCAAAGGCCTGCCAGCTTGACTCCCGGTCAGGACACGTAAGTGGGTTGCAGACCAGGTCCCTGGTTGGGAGTGTGTGAGAGGCAACCGATCGATGCTTCTCTTGCACATCGATATTTCTCGCCCTCTCTTTCTCCCTCCCTGCCCTTCTCTCTAAAAATAAACAAACAAAATCTTCTAAAAATAAAAAGGCGCAGTTCTTGTAGGAGTAAGAGAATACACTTTTATATTGGATTTTGCAGAGACACTTAGTTGTGCAGCACCCACTGAAACACCAGGTCTCACATCATTTCTTTCTGCTGCACATGGGTGCTCTAAACTTTCTCCCCTTCCGTCACATCCATTGATAGTAAATGCAGAGTAAGGTCACAACGGCTGAGTCACTGTTTACACTGACCATACTAAGAAAACCACAGCATCTTTATACAATAGTGCTTTTCCTCTTCTGCAGGTGGAACCTGTGCAGTCATCGATTTTTCTTTTAAACACGGGGCGGAGTTGACAGGTGGTGTCCCAGCTTACGCAAAGAGAAATAAAAGGCTTCCCAGCAGCATTGTTTACCACTAACACCTTCTATTGATATGGTTTGTTTATTTACTAATAGCTTAAGAGCATGAAGTCAGATGGAAAATTTTAATGGATTTCTAACCAAAAACGCAGTCAGTTTCTTCCTAATAAATCTGGAAGACTCGGGGTTTTCAAGAAAATAATACATTATTTTATTAGTCAGATATCACACAGGCCGCACTCCTGATGTTTTGGATTATTCTTGAAACCACCCATTTTTATTTAAAAAAGACTTTATTGGATGTGGTCTCTTATGAAAACGCTGCTCCTGTATGGAAGGCTGCTGGTTACTATCTTATGTTCATTTCATTGTTTTATTATAAATGTTGGAGGCCTAATTTCAATTTGGCAAATAAAGGCTCTACATTAGCTTTTTAAGAAATAGTTTGCGGAGGATCCATATGATGAAGGCTGTTTGAGTAAGAGTTCATTTGTAAAATGTGTGAGGAATTTCAGGTGTTTGACCTGAAAATGTGTCATCGGTAGAAGCCACAAAAGGCTGAGTCAGTCCTTAGAGCAGTTTGAAGTCACTGCATTGATAGAGCGCCACAGTGAAAGACGTGGTGCCCTTCTGTTCCACAGTGTTTGAGGAGATTTTTTTTTAAAGATGCTTTCATAGTTAAAGTTTACAGTTGTTAAAATACTCTTCCTGGTCATTTGTCCCTGGGCTTGAAAATGACAAAACTTGAATCTGTGAGCTTACTGGTTCTCCTGTGTTAACTTGAGTATTTCTTGTGCCTGCTGTGCTTTCTCATGCCACGTATTTACTTTCCCTTAGATAATTAATGGACATAAAATCTTGTACCTGCAAATAAAATTCATGAGGTTTATTAATGTTTGTTTATCATCCCCTAAAAAAGTGTCTTAATATGTTTTCTACTAGCTAGGTTATAGAAACAGTAGTAGCAGCTATTTAGTAAGCACTGTCAAAGGTTTTCTCACAGAATACATGCACTTAATATACTTTCCTTCATATGCAACACAAGAAATAGTATTTTTTTTGGATGACTATGTCTTCCAATAAAAATCTTGTCTTGAAGGGGGGAAGAAAGCCTTAACGGAGTTTGTTAGTCTTTTTTCTTTTTTACTCTTGGAGCCATTAATTCCTTTCCTGGCTTAACCCAGTTTCACGTGAAGTTTGGCGATGGGCTCTGTGATTTGCGCACTGTGTTCCGGGCTCTATGGTAGACACTTCCAATTGAGAGGGCTGGGCCACAGCCTCAACAATTAAGAAATTCAGAGTGTAGCGGGGGACAGCAACAGATTAAACCACAAAATGAATGCAGTGTCCTCAGCTTCATAATTGGAGGCACAAGGCGCAGGAGTGACTGTGCCACCGGGCTGGGTGGATGAGACACATGGGCAGCTTCCTGGGAGCGGAAAGCTTCTAGTACATGAGATTTCTAGTATAGAACAGTCTGTGTGTGGCAGTACTGAGGAACGGTGTTGTGGCATCTGGGTATTCCTGGAACATTAAGGAGCAGGGGTGGAAGGAGCAGGCAGAGCCCCAGTCATGGCTGGCCCTCAATTCCCCAAGATAATGATGAGCAATGAAGTGGTTTTAGGCAAGAGAGAGACAGTGCCCTGTGTGAAACATGCTTTACTCTGGCCACAGGAAGAGGGATGACTTTAAGGGTAGAGAGAGACAGACAGCTCTAAGGATCCGCAGGTACCGATGGAGAGCCGGGTTGTGGCAGCAGGAGGGAGCAGGTGTTCTGTGGTTACCGCACGTCCCGCATTACCCGCCCTCTCCAGGCCAGCCCTCTGCCAGGGCCCGGGCCAGGGTCTCGCCCCTGCTCAGCCGCATTGTGCTGCCCTGGGTGTCGGCCCTGGCTTGAATTCTGCGGGTCGTAGGGTTCCTTAGCTTTATTCTGGAAAAAAACTTTCTGAACTTGCCTATTTTTCTCTGGCTGAAAGAAAATGAGTAAAGGAAAAGAAGTTTAAATAACTGTTTGAAAGGATTATGATGGAGCATACCAAAAAAATTTCGGCTCATAAAAGTTACAGTGGCCCCAGTTACAAGTTTCTGATCCCAAACACCCTAGTAAGATAAATGGAATATTTTTCTTCGCGTTTTTCAATCTGGGTCTTTTTTCTAAGTAATTCCTTCTAGACCTATCCAAGGCTGCTGACTATCCAAAGGAAACCCAGAGTCAGCCTTGTTTCTTACGGGAACTTCTGGGTAAGACCATTGGTTGGCTTGGGGTTTGAGGAGCACTCTAGAGAAAGAGCGCTGGGGGTCAGAGTTCACTGAGGCAGGCAGGGGCGGAGAGGGCCAGCCCGCAGCGGGCTCACGCCACAGGGGCGGTCAGCAAATCGGGCTCAAGAACGGGGAATTGCAGCCTTGCCACCCTTGACATTTGGCCTCAGTTTTTTTATTGTGGGCTCTTAAAGGCGCTGTAGAATGTTCAACAGCATCTGTGGTCTCTACTAACAAGGTGCCAATAGCACTCCCCAGTTACGTTGGCCAAAATTACCTCCAAACATTGCTGGATGTCCCCAGGGAGGCAAAATTTGCCCCTGTTTGAACAACGTGGCTCTAGAGAGAACCATGGGAGTAGCCACTTTGGGAAGCTACTGCATATATTCCTTCTACCGAGTTAATTTCTTGACTCTCAGCTCTGCATGTCTGATTTTCTTTATACCATTCTGTCCCTTTCCCTTTTGGAGAGATTGTTTTTACTTTTTTTCTTGAAGGTTTTCAGCATTTTCTATGAAAAGTTACAAATTTTAACACTAGAAATTTGTGTACTTTATAAATTTTAGTATCAGCTTCTGAATTTCAAAAAAAAAGCTTGCCGGTGGAATAGGATTGCACTGAACCCGGTTCGGTTCGGAGAGAGCCGACGTCCTGACAGTGCTGCAGCATCTTACGAAGGAGCACAGGGCGCCTCTGTGTTGAGGCTTTTGGTTCCTCTCAGCGTGTTTTATTTTCTCCAGCATGTTGACCTTGCATGTTCATTAATATATTTATTCTTAAGTATTTTGTTTTTGTGCTATTTTTAGATATTTTAACATCACCCAATTAAAAAATTTTTTATTGCTAGTGTACATAGAAACACAATTGAGTTTTTCTACTCCTTCCTGTCCTGTGACCTTGCAAAACTTTGTAGTTTTAGTGCCCTTTTTGTAGACTCGTTAAGATTTTCTATGTAAACAACCCTGTGTAGTCATAAAAGACAGTTGGCTTTCCTTTATAACGTATGTGCCTTTTAATGTAAAGTATAACCATTTTCATTATTTTTTAAAAAACCTATGTAAAAAATAGTCACAGGCCTCTCGTGTTGTGACATACAGCACTCCTTGTTATCTGGTACCAAAGCCCCTGTTTTTTTTTCTGTTGCAGGCCCTGGAGATGTACAAGGATGATTGGAACAAAGTCTCAGAGCACGTCGGAAGTCGTACTCAGGACGAGTGCATCCTCCACTTCCTGCGGCTCCCCATTGAGGACCCGTACCTGGAGAATTCAGATGCTTCCCTTGGGCCCCTGGCCTACCAGCCTGTCCCCTTTAGTCAATCAGGAAACCCAGTCATGAGCACCGTGGCCTTTTTGGCATCTGTGGTGGACCCTCGTGTGGCATCTGCTGCAGCAAAGGCAGCTTTGGGTATGGATTTTGCAAGGCCATCTTATCGGCACGATGTTTTCAGATAATGGTTTAATACTGTCCTTCACGTTAACGTGACCTCAGATTTAAATGTTGTCATGTGTTATATTTCAGTTACTTATGACAAAAATTAGATATTACATCTTAGATACTGTTATATTTAAAAGTACTGTAATGGTTTAAACTAAAGCACTTACAATGTAATAGTTTTAAAATTAAGAGTGTCAAGAATTAGGGAGGGTCCAAAAACATTTTTTATGTTATATTTGGTAATTCATTTGAAATTTGATACAACTAGCAAAAGAGTCACTTTGACATTCTTGGATTATATTACTAATTATAACTAGAACTTTACCGCACCATAGAACTCTTTCTTGGCTTTCAGGTTGTTGATCCTTGCTGTTTTCTTTATTCTCAATCTAGCAGGCTGTTAGATAAAAACTTGGACAGCAGTTTTGATTGTTACTGATAGAAATTTAACGATCTCTCATTTGTGTACCAAGATACTGTGACATATAAGGTAAGATGTAGTCAAAGGTTTACGTTACTGTGCAGTTTTTCATTTCATGAGGTAGTTTTTCTGGAATAGAAAGGACTGAGTCGCCAGAAAGGCCACTACACACAAGACATTAATATGGGTTGGATTTCCTAGTGGTTTATGGTGAAGCAAATATTTGTGTAAAACAAGACCACTGTTCCATTTTTATTCTCAAACAGAGGAGTTTTCACGGGTCCGGGAGGAGGTACCACTGGAATTGGTAGAAGCTCATGTCAAGAAAGTACAAGAAGCAGCTCGGGCCTCTGGGAAGGTGGATCCCACCTACGGCCTGGAGAGCAGCTGCATCGCAGGCACAGGGCCTGATGAGCCAGAAAAGCTTGGTGAGTTGCTGCCGCGTCCCAGGACAGGGCTGGCCCGTCTTGTAGTTTCCTCTGAGCTCGCTAAAATCCTTGGGCTCTCTTACGAGTGAGTGTTGTGATCAGTATAAACCTGTCTCTTAAGATTAGTCTACGATTTTTTTTTCTCATCCCTTTTTTTAAATAGTAGTTAGAACTAAAATGTTCTCTCCTAACTATTAATAATATCACTGTTGTGAATTATCTGGTGCCTGTTTCTAGATCTAGATTTTAAGCCTGTAGACTTGAGAATACTGAAAGGACTTGACAGTATTTTAATTCATAGGTTACTGTGTAGGTTTAAGTTCATTGTTTTGGTTATTTTTAAATTGAGTTAAAATTCACATCACATAAAATTCTCTATTTTAACCACTTAAAGGTGTATGATCCAGTGGCTTCTAGTATTGAGTTGGCCGAAAAGTCTGCTTCGTTTTTTCTGTAAAATACAAGACATTTTTTTCATTTTCGCCAATACCTTGATTGATTTGGATATTTTGAGTATGTTGGCCATCTCCTGCTATTGGCTTCTACTAGGTAGAGGCCAGGGGTGCTGCTAACCATCTTCCAATGCATAAGAGTCTCACAGCAAAGGATTATTTGGCAAAAATATCAATAGTACAAGAAATTTTGCAAACCACTTTTGACACGTTCAGTCGGTCACAGCACCTTCTCCATACACTGCACGGATCTTCTTTTGCATTTTTAACTTTCTTGAAATAAAGCATAATATGCCAGAAAGTGTTACTTATCTTCTTCTATCTTCAGTAGTAAAATGTCTGCACAAAAATTCACCAGTTTTGATGTTTTTTTAAAAATGCACACTGATAGGACAACCGTCACAGTACACTCTAACAAAACTGTTACATGAAGTTAAAGCGCCACTAAAGCCATCCTAAGGAAAAAACTAGTAAAACTTTTCAGCCCTCCCAGTATGTTCACAGTGTTGTGCTGCTGTCATCACTGAATCGCAGAACATTTTCATCATCCCCAAAGAAAATTCATGAATTTAGTCACCCCCCCCTTCTCGCGTCTCTTCACCCTAGAACCACTAGTCCGCTTTCTGTCTCGGTGGGCTTGCCTGCTCTGGATACTTCCTATAAATGAAGCCACACAACACATGGCCTTCTGCATCTGGCTTCTTTTACATAGCATAATGTTTTCAAAGTTCATTCATGTTGTATAAATTAGTACTTCATTTCTTTTTACATTGAATAATATTCTTTAAAGTGGATACACCACATTTTACTTACCCAGTTTATTGGTTCATGATCATTTGTATTGTTTCCACTTTTTTATTGTTTGAATAATGCTGCTGTAAACATCTGTGTGCAGGTTATTTTGTGAACATGGGTTTTTCACTTCTCGGGTACCTAGGAGTGGACTTGCTGGATCATATGATAATCCCATGTTTAAGTTTTTGAGCAACTACTCTGCTGTTTTTCATAGTGGTTGTGCTGCTTTATGTTCCCACCAACAACATACGATGGTTCTGATTTCTCCACATTGTCACCAACACTGGTTTTCCCCTTCCCTTCTCAGTAATAACAACCTAGTGGGTGTGAAGTAGTATCTCACTGATTTTTATTTGCTTTCAACTTGGGGAGCATTGCCATCTCAACAATGTTAAGTCTTTTAATCAATGAACATGGGACAGCTTTCCATTATCTAGGTTTTTTAAAATTCCTTGGAGCAATGTTTTGAAGTTTTTAGTCTTGCATTTTCTTGGCACACGTCTTGCATTTCCTGGATAAATTTATTCCTGTGTATTTTATTCTTTTGGATGCTGTTGTAAATGAAATTGTTTTCCTTATCTTGGAGGAAAAGCCTTTAGCGCTTCGTCATTAAGTATGTGAGCTGTTAGACTGTCATAGATTCCTTCCATCAGGGTTAGAAACTTCCTGTCTATTTCTAGTTTGAGTGTTTTTATCGTTAGTGTTAGATTTTTGTCACCTTTTTCTGTATCAGGCGAGGTGTTTGGTATTTTTACTTTATCCTATATATGTCTTATATTAATTGAATCTTTCCTGTTGAACCACCTTTGTGTTTCTGAGATAAATACCACTTGGTCAATGTGAATTGTTTATTTCCTGTTCTATTGGCATAGGCTTGCTACTGTTTTGTTAGGATTTTTGTGTTTATATACTTTTTGTGTTAGTACTTTTCACTCCTTGTGATATCTCTCCTGGTTTTGGTGTCAGGGTAATACTGACCTCAAAGAATGAGTTAGGAGTTATTCTAATTTGGGGGAGGTTTTGAGACGTTATTTGTGTTTAATATTTTAAAAAATCTTTGCTACAGTTCACTTGGCAGCCATTAAGTCCTGGGCTTTTTGTTGTTATCATTGACGCTTTTTGATTTCTGATTCAGTCTGGTTACTTGTTATAAGTTTAGATGTTCTGTTTTTGAATCAGTTTTGATAGTGACATTCCAGGAACTTGTCCATTTTGTATAGATTAATTTCTTGGCGTTCCCCCACTCCCCCCACACACACACAATTACAATAACCCAAAGTAGAAACAACTCGAATGGCCATCAGCTGACAAATAGATATGCAGAATGTATACAGTAGAAAATGGTTCATCCATAAAATGGAATGAAGAACCATGGATGAACCTTGAAAGCATGGGAAGTAAAGAGATAATATAGTTATAATTCCAGTTATATGAACTGTCCTGAATAGGCAAAATCTATAGAGACAGGAAATAGATGGAATGCTTGCTTAGGGCTCGGACAGAGGGGAGTGAGGGTGAATGACAGCTAAACGGTATGCAGGTTTTTGTCTGCTTGTTTTTTGTGTTTTTCTGGTTTGGTTTTGTCTTGAGGTAATGAAATGTTTTAAAATTTACTATGGTGATGGTTGAACATACCTGGGAATATAAAATTCATTGAATTGTACTTTTACTGGGTTGATCATAGGGTATGTGAATTATAAGTCAGTAAGGCTCCTTTTTAAAAAGTTGTCAGTGTTCTTTTATATTTTGTTTCTTTCTGTAAGGTTGGTGGCAGTGTGCCCATTTTCATTCCTGATTCTAATAATTGGGCTTTTTTTCCCCCTTCATCAGTCAAGATAAAGTTTTATAAATATTGTTTATCTTTTCATGGAATCAACTTTTGATCTTACCAATTCTGTTATCTTTTATCTAGCTTTAATACTTATCTTTCTTGTGTTGTTCTTTGGATAGGTTTGTTGTTCTTTGAATAGTGCCTTAAGCTGGAAGATAAGATATTGATTTGAGATCTTATTTACTAAAGTAGACTTCTATAGCTATATAAATTTCTGTCTCAGTGCTCCTCTTGCTGCATTCCATAAATTTTTATATATTTTGTTTTTGGTTTTGTTATTCACAGAGTATTTTCTTATCTCCCCTGTGATTTCTTCTTTAACTAACTGGTTAAGAGTATGTTGTTTAATTTCTACTGATTTGTGAATTTATTAAATTTTCTTATGTTAAAATTAATTTCTAATTTCATTCCATTGTATTCAGAGAAGATAATAAGTGTGATTTCTGTTTGTTTGTTTTTTTAATTTATTGAAACAAACATTTATCCTGGCGAATATGCCTTTTATAGTCTGCTATTGTTGAATGGCGTCTTCTGTGTATGTTTGGTGTGGCTAGTTTGTGGTGCTGTTCAGGTTGTCTACTTTTTTCTGGTTCTGTCCTTCATTGGAAGTGCTGCCTTGAAATCTCCCAAGTATTGTCTGTTTCTTCCCTCAGTTTTCTCTTTTTTTTTGCTTCATGTATTTTGAGACTGTTGTTAGGTATGTTTATGATTGTATCTTTTTGATGAATTGACCTTTTTACATTATATTATGTCCTGCTTCCCTTGGCTTAAAGTCTGTTTTATCTGATACTGGCATACCACTCCAGCTCTCTTTTGGTCATTGTGCTTGCATGGAAGATCTTTTCCCATTGATTTATTTTCAGTCTGTTTGTATCTGTTTGTATCTGTGTTTGTAAATGGGTCCCTTACAGACAGCATATTGTTTGTTGGGTTTTAGGACTTTGCAGACATGGATTTTGGTTCTGCCCTGTGAAGCCACAGGCCCTGAAAGAGCTGTGGCCTTCACCAGCTCCTCTGTGCCGTGGGAGGGCTGGTTAGGTGTCCTCTGCGATGTATGGTTTAACTGTGCTCGTCTGTGATGCTGACAGATGATATTTTTGCTGTTAAGGACTTTTACTTGTCTATATATGCTTAATCAGTCTTGAAGAGGAGTAAAATTTTAATATGGTAGCTTCATAATCAATACCTGGCTTCTCAGATGGGAAGTGTTCCTATTTAAGAGGCTTATTTACACACCAAGTGAAAATGTTATTTTACATACAGTTGTCAATAGTGTATTCCCAGTGTTTCTTACATCGTTTATGGCTTTTTTCTTGTCATTCATTATGAAACAGTTTCTGATAAATAACTCAAGCTAAAGATTTACTGTTGTCATCTTGCCTAATTAGTACTGTCTTTGTCTCAATTGTATGGGTTTTATACACCCTGTGCCTCATTTTTTAAATTTTTTATTAGAATAAAGATAATATGAAGTAAAAACTAAAACTGCCAGCCAGTTCTCCACACACCATACCCCCTGAACTCCCGGGGCTCCCTTCCAGGCCATCTGAATAGATGTCAGTGAGTCTCTTCAAGCCTAAAACCTCCTGGTTCCCATGCATCTGCGTGGGGCCTGCCCTGCCCTTCTCTCTGAAGTGTCGCTCTAGCGTCTTACTTTGGAGACATGAAAAAAGATTTTCAGGTTAACCAAACCTCTCACTATATTCCTCAGAAAAAACTACTGACCTAACTGCTCTTAACCTTGGCTACTAATCCAGATACCAAGCCTTCGATTAAAAATCAACTTAGAGTTTTCACCGTGTTTCCTGGCTTGAAAACTCACTGATCTTCCTCTCTCTTAGGTGGAGGCTGGAATTAGCAAGCTGGGCCACATCTCTGCCTGTTGCTGATTCTGCACCACAAGGCAGGGCCTGGCTGGGGGTGGCGGGGGGGCCCGGGCCTATTGAATGCCTGGGAAAAGTGTTCCTTTCCTCAAACTTTTTTGTGTGTTTTTGGTTCATTTGTTGTAGGGTCTTTTGGTTCCCTTTAGTCATGGAATTGAAAAGTGTTGGCAAAGCCTTCTTACTTAATTCAAAGAAGTTGCTGTATTTTGCAGAATCAGGGACATGTTTTTACATGTAAATGTGTTTTTAAATTTTTGGTAGATGATACCACGAAGCATTGTTGGTTAAGAAACAGGTTGCAAATTGAGCCATTTCTGGTTTAGTGGGATTTAAAACAAGAAGAGTCAAAAAACAAAATCTAGCAAGCATAGTCCTTGTGGGACTCGACCTGCTCCGCAGGGATGGCGTGGCTTCCACAGTGTGCAGAGCTCGGGTCGGGCTGCTGCGGGGAAGGTCGCAGACCGCAGAGGGGACGCCGTGAGCGGCCTGGGCAGTGAAGCCAGTTCCTTGTATCTGCAAGTAGCCTATCAGGTGACCTCCCAGAAGTACAGTGTGTGTGCAGTAGTCGTCGCAGCAGACTTTGGGTCTTTTTTCCCGTTTAATAAGGGCCAGGGAAAGTACAAGCATAATATGAATATTTTTGAATGAGTTGTAAAGAGCATCCTGTAACTAATGCTGGCCTATTACAGTTGCTGTGATTTATATTGTGCTGTGACTAATGGAATAAATTAGGAAATGGCAAACGGCACTCCCTGTGGAACAGGCCCAGCAAAGACTTAGTGGGAAGTCAGTGCTGTGCCTCCTTTTTGAATCACGCTCTAAATAGGGAATTCAAAGAAAGGAAGTATTAAATGTACATTTCAGCTTACATTGTATATAACAAAATAGCACCTTATTTATTTAACACTCTGATTTGAATAGAATGATGTAGGATTTTCCTTATCAAGAGAATATTGGAGTTGGATGGTATATTCATCAATACTTTTCATTTTGATGCTTAATTTACTATGTTACACCAATTAACTTATAATAGTTATATAATACAGGGAAAAAACTGTTTCCTTATGAAATAAAAGACTTTTTTGATTTCTCTTATTAACCTATCTTAATTTTTCACTGTGGATTTGGATTGGGGAAAGTATTTGGTGAAATAAAAGTAGAGATATATGAGCACCAGGCTTGAAATAGTTCATTTTCATTTATTGGGAGACTTTTCATAGGAATTATTTAGGAAATGGGCGTCAGCTTCTCAGAAAGGCTTCTTCAGCCAGTGGAACTCTAGTCATTCATCTCCTGGTTTCTCTGACCTTGTGTAGTTTTTGGTTTTCTTTGGCCAGAGACCATTCTACAAGTAAAAAAAGTAATATTGATATTTGAGACCTTTTGTATTTTATAAAATTATTACTAGGTTTTATTTGCCCTGGGTTATAGGAGAAGGTAGGAGAAGTTAAGAGAAAAGATGTTAAAGATTTTATTTATTTTTAGAGAGAGGGAAGAGGGAGAAAGAAGGAGAGAAAGATTGATCAGTTGTCTCTCACAAGGCCCCCAACTGGGAACCTGGCCCACAACCCAGGCACATGCCCCAACCAAGAATCAAACCGGCGATTTTTCGATTCACAGACTGGCACTCAGTTCACTGAGCCACACCAGCCAGGGCTGAAAAGAATTTTAAAACATCCCTCAGAAGTTGTTGGAAACTAACAGTTGTTGCTGAGTACCCATATTTGTGACATACTGCTTAGGGTTTTTCTGATTGGTCATTTGAATTTCTTTTCAGGAGACTGCTTTGGAAGGAGTGGCATTGTTTTTTTATTGTAACAGCAAGGAGTCTAAGGTGTTGGCAGGTTATATGCTTGTGACTGTCCAGGCTGCATTTTGAACTTAAGTCTCTCTGACCCCAGGCCCAGCCTCTTTTCGCTCTAGCACACCGCCAGAAGTATAGTATGTAGGTATGTCTGTGTTTTTTACTCGCTGAACAAGGATGATTAAATCCTGGTAGATAGCTCCGTAGTACTCTACTGCCGTACATACTGTGGGAACTACAGTAGAAAAAGGCCCAGGCCCTCCTGAAGACCCAGGCTCTGCATAAGAAAACGGGCACACGCACCAGAAGGAGCAGCTGTGAAGGACCCGTTTATGTAAGACTGAATGTTGAGAAGCCCACCGCGCAGCTCAGTCACTGAGGGTCCGCGCTTGAGCCCGTGGAACGTAAGCGTTCCTGGATGGAAGGTCAGGCTTCAGCTAGTCTTTCTTTTTTCTTTTCTTTTAGGGATAAATAAGGCTGTAAACGTGTTGTGTTACCATGTTTTTCATGTGTTCTAGAGGTAGGGCACCGGTGAAATTCCTTTCCTCGTGTGCTTAATATCGTAGAGGCAGAGTATACATGGGAACCTGATATGTAAAACTTGTAGGATGTAAAAATTAAATTTAAATATGTAGAAAGAGTATGTTGGCGGGTAAGCAGCATGCTGAAAAATAAAGCAAGGATGGCAGGGAGGCAAGAGCGAAGTGTGGGGACCTGCTGTTTTAAACAGTAAGAGTATTTCACCAAGTGAGTGACGTTGAGCAAAGGTGCGAATGCGGCGAGGAAGAGGAACATGTGGACCCCCAGGGCCAGACTCTTCTAGGCACTGGGGACAGCCAGTGCATGGGCCCCCGGATAGGAGCCGCCTGGCGCAGTTGAGGAAATGTGAGGGGGCCACGGACAGGGAGCCGGGTGGCAAGGTAGAGGGGGTCACGGGGGACGATGCGGGGCCTGCGGGCCGCGGTCGCACTGTGGGGTTGACGTGAAGTGACGTGAAGCCAGAAGAGGGGCTTGAGCATGAGTGTGTCAGGGCCTGGCCTGTATTTTTGAAGTTTCATTCTATTAGATTGAGAGCAGACCCCATCTACAAGTTGTTAAATTGACATATTTTTTAAATAACTTATGATTTTAATGTATTTGAATATCCAGGCAATTTGTTTACTGTATCGCTGGAGGCCTTTATTAAACAACTTAAATATTTCTTTACTTGACCTGGCATCTAAACAGAATAACCTTTGTCTTTTTATTTTTCCAATTACAATTTACATTCAATACAAAAGAGCCTTTCTGATAACCTGTTTGCTTGTAGCCGAACATCCTGAAATGCTGATAGAACAAGCACAGTGAAATCCCATGTGTCTACCAGTAAGGTTCAGCTTTGCCATTTTTTTATCTATCTAGCAATCTAAATAAATTGATTTTTATTTTATTATTTTTGGTGAATTTTGCAAAGTTGTAGATGTCATGATTATTTGCACCCTAAATAATTCATGCATCTCCTAGGAATAGGGACATTTTCCTCTGTAACTGTCATAATACAATGAACTTTTGCCCCTTTTTATAGGTCATTAGCTCTCCCCCACACGTTGGCATGTGCACACATGTTCAAGGGCCTTGTAAGACTTGCTGTTGTAACCATCTTCTATTCTTAATTTGTGCCTGTTCTTTTTTCTTTAATTTGTCAAGTATAGTTTATGTTTAATATTATTTTGTATTAATTTCAGGTGTACAGCAAGCATAGTGGATGGACAGTCATACACTTTACAAAGTGTTCCCCCGATACTTCCAGTTCCCACCTGGCAGCATACAGTTATTACGATACAGGGTGGGACAAAAGTAGGTTTCCAGTTTTGAGTACATGAAACCCAGAGCGTATTCTTGTAGTAGTATTTATTAATTACTGTATTTTCCATATGAACAACTCTAAGCCTGCTTTTGCCCCACCCTGTGTCACTGACTGTATTCTCTCGACTGTGCTGTAACTACCAGTGTGTTCTCCCTACTCCCCTCACGTTTCCTCCCAGCCCGACCCACCTCCCCTTGGGCAAGCCCCCCATCTGCCCTGTGTATCTCCCAGGTTGCTTCTCTTTAGTGTGTTCGTTTATATTGTTTCTCCAGTGCCTGACTCAGAACATATGTACTCATTGCTTGTTAAAAAAAAAACTTTTTTTTTTTTTTGTACATTTTACTTAAAATCATTTTTGAACTTTTAATTTTTATACACACAGAAAAGTGGAGCCTCTCAGTGGGCAGCTCAGTGCCTTTTGTGCAAGTTAAACACCCCGGCGGTCTCCGCAAGTGGGGTGCTGATCTCGTTTGCCCCACAGATTAAATGGCCCCAAGATTTAGAAACAGATAACACCCAGGGTTCCCCCCGCCCGCCCACCTCCCCCACTTCACCTGTTTTCTGTCTCTGCGCCCTTCCCTGGTTAGCAGCTGTCCTGATTTCTAACACCTGTTTTTGCACTTTAAATTAATAGAATCAAAAAGTTTTTTGTTTTATGTCATAGTTTCTATGCTAGCTATGTGGTTGTGAGGTTCATCCATATTACTCTGTGTAGTTGTATTCCAGACTCTCACAGCCATGTAATATCTTTTACTTTTTTCCGTATTATATTACTTGTTCTTATTCTTTTGTTTATAGAAGGAGCTGAAGAGGAAAAAATGGAAACGGATACTGATGGTCAGCAGCCTGAAAAGGTGAAGCCTTTGAATTCTACCATAACAGACAAGCCATGGAGAGCGTGCCTTTCATAGCATTATGGTTTGGGTTTCTTCTGACCTTTGAGTCCCTTTGAGGGGACTATAAATAATTCTATCAGCCATTTGGACTTTGCTGGTTTAAAGTATAGTTCTCACAAAGCATAGCACAGGGCATTTTTCGGTCATTAGGTGAAAATATCCATTCCTGACCTCTACTTTAGTACCCCTTTCAAGCACAGTTGGGAATATGAATATAAGAGCTGTAGTTCTTATGAATATTGAATTGCAGGGTTTAATTCCTAATCTTGAGAATGAAGAGAATTTTTAAATATTCGGGATTTTCTGAGAGTGAACAGCCAGCAGAAAAATATTTAGAAAAGACTTAATGAGAAGGTGGCATCTGAGGTAGATTTTAAAGAACATGCAGAACTAGGGAGGATGGAATGGAGGATAGAGGATCAAAGTTTCCAGCCGGCAGGGGACACGAGGGCCAGTGTGCGGGGACACGAGGGCCAGTGTGCGAGGACACCAGAGTGACCCGCCCCCGGCCTCAGGCTGAGTGCGGGGAGGCTGGGCCGAACTGGACTCTGCAGCCTCTTCAAGACCAGCAGTCAGTCACTATTTGAAGGAATAGGTACAAGAGAGATTGAAGGTCTTAGCTGCATGTGGTGTTTTAAAATTGTATATAGAAAAGGGGGAGGGTGAAGATGGTAGTAAAATTAATTCTGTTTCTTACAATGTTCCAAATACCGTGCTTTGTTCTTTACATTTACGAAGTCATCTAATTCCTAAAACAGCCTCGTCAAGTCACTGATAGTCTGTTCATTTTATAGACCTTGTTACAAACTTGTCCAAGGTCACAGGGATTGCAGAATCAGCAAAGGACACCAAATGCTAACCAGAGAGACTAAAGTTGTTGGGCCCCAGAACCTCTTGCTTACTGATGCTCTATTGTGACTTTTTCTACAAACCATTAGCAAACATCTGTGTTAAAGGACTTTGTCAACTTTTTATTTTGGCAGCATTTCATCTTCTTGGTTGATAATGTGCATTTTAATGTTATTCGTCCTTTTGGACAACAGATCGATTATTTATTTTTTAAGTATTTCTCTGTATAACCAATAAATAACATAAAAGAATTCCCCTGACATTCCTTTGGACGTTGTAGCCCTGGCCTTAGAGCAGAGATGCAGAAAGGGACCGTGTCCTTTGGGAATGTATATTAATTTCTTCTCCAGCTTTTCTCCCTAAAGCCCCTCTGAACCTAGACTACTTCTTGTCAAAAATAGTAGAACCTTCAGTCATCCCATGATAATATCGCTCATAAACAGCCTTTTAAAAAAATTTTCCTCACTCTTTGTCCTCTTCTTTTGTATCCTATTCAGGCAGAAAACAAAGGGGAAAATGAACCCGATGAAGGTGATAAAGCACAGGATGGCGACAATGAAAAAACTAGCGAGAAGGAACAGGATAGTGAAGTTAGTGAGGATACCAAATCAGGTAATTTGAGTAAACTCTTTACACTTCATTATGTAAAGCTATAAAAACTGGTGGAGAAATGTGGGCTGTTTAATTGCGTTGAATTAATTCCTCATTTATTTTTGAGTTTGTTAATGTAGTAAAGGTGCAGTTGGAGTTAATTTTGTGGGTAGGCACCAGTGCTCATGCTAGTGACTGCCTTGTTCTCAGTCGCATACGGACAGACAAGCGGTTCAGTGTCACTGAGGCCACCACACAGACCTGCCATTCAGCCTGGGCGCCAGTTGCTGGCGGATCTCCCTTCAGAAGGCTGGCGGAAGTGCTGTTCCTGGTTCTGATTTCCTTCCGACCCTGGGCTTTCCCAGAGCTCTTCATTGACCAATGAACAAACATGCTGGTCTTAGAGCTTCGTTCCCCTGAATTTCCCTTTATATCCAAGGGAACTGCACACAGAGAACTGAGAGAAATAAAGGCAAGACAGTGTACCATTTAGAAAATCCATCTCAGATAGAGGCAGACTTAAATGCATGGCGTGGGTCAGCAAAAATCTTAAAAGGAAGAAAAAGGCACTGAGATCTCTTTGTAGCATCAGGCCTGGTGTGTCACGTGGCAGAGGTGAGAAGGAAGATGGCTATTGAGACGGGGCACACTGCTAATAAAGCTTCCTGGTTTTTTTCCAGAGGAAAAGGAGACTGAAGAGAACAAGGAACTCACTGATACTTATAAAGAGAGAGAAAGTGATATTGGGAAGAAGAAAGTAGAACATGAAATCTCTGAAGGAAATGTAGCCACAGCCGCAGCAGCTGCTCTTGCCTCAGCTGCAACCAAAGCCAAGGTTTGCCCACCGGCCCTTTCCCAGAGCTCGCTGAGTGAATGGGCGTCTTGTTTTGTGTATCAGGATGTTCAGGATAAAGAGCCTCACACCCAAAAGGAGACAACTGTTTGCCTGAGTGGTGTTCTTGGTGAAGGGTTCCATAGGCGGGGGTGGTAGAAAGGCAGATCTGGTCCCTAAGGCGATGCCTCCGTCGCAGCCCTTGTGTCTCTCGTTCAGCCTGGCCGGGACTGCAGGTCACAGGAGGACTGGGGAGTCTCTAATTTGCCTGCAGAACTTGACTTGGACCGTTGTTCCAATTTACCAGGTTGAAATGTTTGTGATTTTTAAGACAAAATCTGTTTCCTTGTATAAATACTTCATCTTGCTCTTACTAGCTCAAAGGAGAGGGGAGGAATCTAAAATAGCTCGTTTTCTTCTTGAATTTGCCAGCTCTTCTGGGGGTGGTTTTCTCTATTTATAACACAGTATTGGCTTCACAGCATATTTAAGGAGAAAGGAGAAAGTCATTTTTCTCGCTTTCTGTTAATTTAGCATTTTAAAGCATTCCAGGCGTGAATATGTAGTTTTAAAAAACCTTTTCACCCCGTCTCCACTTTACCCCTAGAGGCAGTTTCCTTCCATCGCAGGTCACTGCAGTTCGGGGGCAGTTACTGGAACACACCCAGTCATTTCACCTGGAGCGGCCCCGCCATAGGCAAAGGTGTTGGTCGTGGCCCGTAGTTCTCCCAGAGCACTCGGCTGCTGCGAGCCACTTCTCTGGGTGTTACGTCTGTGGAGCAGGGTTTGTAAGAGACCTGTAGATGACGGAGTTCATAGCACAGGACCGTGTTTCCAGTGTCCGCTCATCGGACGTGGGAGAAGGGGTGCTTCCAGGTCACACTCATGCTCAGCTGGCTGTTGCTATTACAGCAGCTTGAGACCTTGCATATTCATACTTGCCAGTCTCTTCCAAAGATACCTCCTCGTCTTCATAGCACTGGAGCATGGTTTTAAGTAATCTCTTTTCCTTTACCACCCCCGCCGCTGGGAGTTTTTGAGGTGTACCTTTTTGGGGGGGGTGGAGGAGGTCTCCTTATCTTCTGCCAAGTTGTGCTCTTTGGCATCTCTGTCTCTTACCTGTTCAAGTTCTTCCTATTCATACTATCATTAGACCTTCAGGACTGGCTGGGGCAGACTTTGCATTTTATAAGTGAGGAGCTGGGGGCCAGGAGGGCCTCCCTTGCTGTGCGTGCTTTATCGGGGCCAGCATGGACCTCTGCCCGGTCTGGAGACCTGCAGCCTCAGGTCCTCAGACCCCTCTTGCCTGTTCATTTTTTATAGCTGTTCTGCCACCAAATCAAAATTTTCACGTTTTATTTCATCTGACAGTGCCTGGCCCCTGCTCTGGGGGGTCGCCTCCTGTCACCTGTTGCCTGTCTCCTTCCTCCCATTTGGTGTCCTTCAGCCAAAGTGATCTTTTTGGTTTTTAACTTTTTATTGTAGTATAGCTTAAATTCAAATGAGCGGATACATATATGCAGTGAGCGCATTTTTCACAGACCGCGCACCCGCATCAGTCAGCACCACATGGCCAGCCCTCCGGGGCCCCTGGTGTATCCCTCCAGGTGCCATGCCTGCCTCAGGCGTCCTTGCTGGCCTGGCTCCTCGCCCTGTGGATTAGTTGCTCCTGTTTTTGATTTCATATCAGTGGAATTGTACAGTATGCAGAAGAGGTTTTTAAAATACAAACATGAGCATGATACTAGATTTAATAACCTCCCTCTCTCAGGCTAAAATGTCACACTCTCTAGACTGGGACTCTGGGATTTTCAAGATCAGGACCCTTCTCAGTTCTCAAGCACCCGATCTTGCCTGCCCGCCCGCCCGCCTGCCCTGAGGTGTTCCCTGCAGTCCTCTTGGCCCCAAGTCTTTCTCATCTCCAGTGGGGATTTTTGGACACTCTTCCCTTCTCAGATCCTGGTTCTCTCCTCCTTCCCATTGTTTCTCCACTCCGTGCCGCTGTGCAGGCTTCACTGAAGGTTGCCGGAGAAGGAACCGAACAGGCAGATCACCGTGAACAACTTCATGGTGTTTTCACAGCTGAGGAGTGCGTGATGGCCTCATAGCTGCTAACACGTCTGTGCTCGGTACGCGACTGGCCTCCGTGCCACAGCCGCATGTCTCCCTCTTTGCAGGGACAGCTTTTATGGATTGGTTTCCCCAGGCCTTAGGTACACCACACAAGGCTTGGAAGTGCATCCAGAGCACTTTCCTTGCAGATCACTGAATTTTCACTTCCTCTTACTGAATTCACTCTTACTTCTAATAACTGGGAACTTAGATTCTATTCTCCACTGATTTGTGAAAGTGATGGTAGGCCCCGTGGGTTGGTGCCCACGAGCTGCCCGTGCCACCCCCAGCTGGCTCTGGCACGTCTCACAGCACACGTCATTTTTGTGCTCCATGGTAATTAAGGGATAAGGAATTCACTTAAATTACTGTAATTAGTACAGTTATCTAACCAGTCCCAGTTTTCTGTTACTCTCTTTCTGTTCTGTGTCTATAAACAGCTTTGTTATTAAGAGTTTTCCTTGATACATTTGAGTTGTTTGTCACATTCTGATGTGGAGTGGTAATTAGAGGTTCTGGATCGCGCTCCAAAGCTCATGAGACGGACCTGCTTCCTGGCTTGCCGGTGGGAGACTTGTGGTAGTGGGTCCAGCTTTTCAGTCACATACCAACGAGCGAGGTGCTCTGTACCCAGTCCATCTGGGTGTTCAAGTTTGGCTGGAAGGAAGGGTTCAGAACTATTCTGGAGTAAATTAGGTCCTCCAGAAATTGCAATATGCTGTCTTTTTCCAGCAGCAATAGGTTTCAGTTCTCCCAAGATAGCAGAGATCACATTTTCTTAGGGCACAGCTATTTCCTTCAGATTTTTTCCTACCACCACCCATGCCCGCATACCTGCGGACAGGTACGGTGGGGCTGTCTTCTGGTAACTGAGGTTAGTTCTGGAGGAACAGGAAGATTCTTCCTTACTACTCAGAAATACCTTTTACTGGCTCCCTTATGCCTGAAATTCTATCTTGAGATAGGCAAATTTTCATTGTCCATTTTAGTCACCAGGCTTCACCAGATAAGTGATGATTGAAATCAATTAAAACTATATACGTTTATTATTGATACCATATCTTTTACTTGGTACTATCAGGAAGAGAAGATAGAGGGAAAATTGACTATTTAATCAATTTGTCTACAGTTAGCCCTGTTCACATTCACCGTATGTGACGGAATAGAAACTACTTCTGTTATACCAGCTAGAATCTCTGCTTTGTTACGTAAGTTTGCCTCAACTCTAGTCCAACCACGTTCCTTTGATTCTTTCTTTTTTGTTTTGTTTTTCTACACTGCCACCTTGTACAGAACTTCCACTTTTTTCTTACAATCGATTGTTTTTTAGGTTGATTCTCCCACATTCCACACATCCGTGATGCACTCAGCTCATCATCCCTCTCAGGTTTTACAAAGCCAGCATGTGAGGAGACCGAGCTCTGTCTAGCCCTTCTTTTGGCAGCTCTGGTTGCCAGGCCCGTCCAGACTCCCAGCCTGGGCATCGGTGGTGGTCCTGCTCCATTTATCCACCACTGTGGCGCTGCCACCAAGCCTCCTGTCTTCACACCACACTTGTTTTATTGCATCTCCTGGATTTTACAAGTGAAAAGCTCGGCAGACTCAGTGGGGAATATTCTGCTCCCCGAGGCATTGGCTGGGCTCGTTCCCTACTCACCTCTACTCACCTCGTGGCTGAGCCCCTGGGAAGGGCCTGGGGCCTAGGCCTCCTGGGGGCTGGCCGCCGTGGCTGTCTCCTCACAGACTACGAAGTTACCTTGGCTTCTTCAGGTTAGGGTGGTATCAGAGTAGTTGGACTTGTTACCTGGCAGCTTATAAGTAAAAGTGTCCCAAGTGATAAGAACAACTTGCCAGCGGCTTATGGCTCAGACCCCCTACCTGGTGCTGCACGGTTTTCCCCAACTGTGCTGGTCAGACGGTCTGTGTAAATCCCAGGTGCGGGCATCAAAGGCCACGCCTCCAGATGGAAGGCGGGCCACCTCCACCTACCACAGCCTGCCCTCTGGTCACAAACCGCTTACATTTCTCCCGCGTGTCTCATCATATGGTATCAGGCTGGGGCTGGAAGTCGTAGGTCTTCTCTCAGTCAGCGGCAGATCCACATGAAGCTCCGCAGGAGTGGCCATTCAGGCGCAGTTTCTCGCGAATTGGCGAAGCCAAGAGCAAAACCCGGTCTCCATGCTTGGGGTCTGGTGGTCCCAGTCAGCCCACAGACATACTCTGATAAAGTCCCCCATTCTAGTGAAAATTCTTTCAAACATTTTACATTAAAAACCCCAACAGCTGGCTCAAAAAAAAAACCCACAAAAAAAAAAACTTGGGTTTTGTTTTGTTTTTTAAGCACCTCTAGCATACCAGTTGTGATTTAAGTTTCTAATTTTTGACACCAAAAAAATCGTAGGAATAAGAAGGAAACATTAGTACCCATGTTTTATAAACACTGGTAACTCGCCCCCAGATCTGTGTGTTGCCTTTCTCACTGCCCAGTCTTGTTTCTCGGGGTCAGTTTCCCACTCCCTTAGCCGCGGCCTGGGCAAGGCAGCTCTTCTGTACCTCGCTTTCATTCTCCATAAGATGGAGATAATGCGTCTCTTGGTAGCTTATTATTAGAAGTAAAAGAAGTAGCATGAAAGTGCCTACCATGAAAATACACCATGATGTCTAGAATGAAATAAGTGCTTAATAAACCTACTGCTTCCCCCAGCCCTGTAACGTACGCCAGCGATTGTGTCGCTTTTACCATCTTTTAAGATTTTGTTTTCCCTTAAAACAGGCAGGAGTGGTGTTTGGACACATTTTGCATAGTGCTTGGTAACATTTATCCAATCACATCTGGGCCCTGTGGAGGTTTCTGATTTCCTTTGGAACCTGCTCCTGAGCCCTTTTGACTTCTGCTGGACGGACTTGGTACGTATGTGTCACCAGGTCCGCCAGTTTTCTGAGAGCCTGGGCCACAGGAAGCATGCGGCTCTGGGAAAGAAATCACTGCATTGTCTTCTCTGGATGAACCTCCCCTACCAGTGAAAATACGAGTAGTCGTGGAAGGTAAACAGATGAAAAGGACGCCCCCTCCTGTCGCTGTGAAAATGCAGGAGGTAGAGACGTGGCAGGTTAACAGATTCACCAGGGTGCAGTCAGTGGTAGCCTTGGACAGGCATTTTTTCTTCCCACTTTCCATTTTGAAATAACTGTAGATTCATAGAAGTTGCAAAAATGTTATTACAGAGCCATCCCGTGTATCAGTTACCAGTTTCCTCCAGTGTAACATCTACTTTTAATTAATCCAATATTTTACATTCTTTTTTTTCCCCTCTGTGATCTTGGTAACTCCATTACTTCTCAAAATCTTGAACAGAAGCAAGGCCACGTATGCAAACTTGGCAGCTGTAACCCAAGCAATGCACAGCGGTGTTGGGGGTTGTTGGTGTAAGCTCTTGGGTGGTGTCTGGAGAAGGCGGGACAGCTCCCTCGCCGGGTAATCAGGGTCTTGGCCAGGTGGACCCTCGTCCTCCCCAGGCCATGCCTCTGCATGCCATTGCGTTGGCAAGACACGTGTGCAGCACGCGCCGTCAGTTCTGGGGCAGGCAAGTGGCACGTTCTCACAGGGGAACTGCCCGTCTTGTGCTGCGCCTGTTTTTATGCTCTGGACCCACCTCAGGCTCAGGGTGGGATACTGTTCGCCCTCCGCTCCATGTGGTTTCCCTCAATGAGTGTTCGGCGTGGAGGGAGACCGCTGCTTTCCTGGCTTGGACAGGTCATCCATGGGGAAGGCTGGTGCGGGGCGGGCCAGGGTGCAGGGCGAGGGTGGGCGGAAAGGGGTGGGAAGTGAGGGCGTGCCCCCCAGGCCGCCTGCGTCCTCTTTGCCCATCAGGGTCCTGGTTCAACCTCCCCTCCTCCATGGGTCCTTCTAAGGGAGGAGTACACCACTGGCTGGGTTTCCTTTAATCCTTTCAGGGGGCGGATATGTACCTGTAAAGACTGGAAATTCTGATAGTTGGTATTTTAAATTGAAATAAGTGTTTGGTAGAAACACACACAAAGCGGACATCGAGGTCACCGCTCTTCATTGCATCATCCCACTTGAGCATTTTGTTACTCTTTTTAAGCAAGTGTTTAAATAATTTGAATGATCTTTTGTGCCTAGCACCTGGCTGCTGTGGAAGAGAGAAAGATCAAGTCTCTTGTCGCCCTCCTGGTGGAGACACAGATGAAGAAGCTGGAGATCAAACTGCGGCATTTCGAGGAGCTGGAGACGATCATGGACAGAGAGAAAGAGGCTGTGAGTGGGGTCTTAGAGTGGCTTTTTGACATTGTGCTCTGACTGCCCTTCATAAAATGCAAGCTCGATAAAGTAAGTGGCAGCCTGCCTTGCTGGTCTCTGTGACTGTCTCTTCCTGTCTTTTTTTGTGTTTGCTTTGCCCTTTCAAAAGGATTATCAGGCGGTGGCGATAGACAAAATGAACTCTCTTCACATTCTGAACTAATTGTCTAAATACCAGCTTCTCAGAGCTTCCGCTTTCCTGATCCATGATGGCACCAAATTCCCCCCTCTTGAGCTCATTTTATTACCTACTTCTTGTCTGATTCAAGGATTTTCCTGAGTTCCTGTTTCCATCTAGATATCAGGAAGCAGGGGCATCTCTCATCCTGCTTTAGGAGCATTGTTTCTCTGACCCTCTTAACCAAGCCCTCCTCAGACCTGCCCCGGTTCGCTGTCCCTTCTCTCCTCTCTGGTGAAGGTGACCCCTGAGGAGCATTCTCTGAGGTGACACTTTTCCCATTAGGACGTGGCTTAAACAGGACCAAGATAATGATAAAGAAGGCCAAAAATGAGGAAGGAAGTAAAAAACAAGCAAACAGAGGCAGGAACATTTGATATCTCAAGGGAATTTTAGGAAAAACAGATTAGGCTGTTTGGGTCAATTTTTTTTTTTTTAACAGTTTACTAGAAAAGGAGTTGGTAACTTGCTAAGCAATGGGCTAAATTTGAGGAGTTAAGACTATTTCTTTCTGATTATCTTTATTTACGTAAGAGGTACTAGTATCTCTAAGTGGTAGAATCTTAAGATCAGAAGAGTTTTAATGTTAAGGATCTGTTTATATTTATTAAGCTATTTCTTAGCCTTCAGTCCAAGTAAGTCCTGAGAAATTCTTCAAGATGAAGTATCCTGGCATTTATCAGAATTGCCAGTTTTTATTTTTGTCCTAAGACCAGCTCGGCCACCTAACCAGGCACCCTGGCCCTGCGAGGACGAGGACCAGGACCACGCCAGCACCTCCCTGCTAGCAGACTGCAGCTTCGCAGCCGCCCCCCACCTGGTTCCCTGACCTTGGATGCCCCTCACATCGCAGGCCCCTCCTCCCTCGGAGCTGCTGCCACCCCATCTTGGCTCCATCCCCACCTGTGCGCCAGCCATGCCTCATCAGGAGCACCTTCCTCACGGCCTGCTCTCTTTGCCACCTGTGTGCCCTGCCAGCAAGGCTCTTCCCCTGTCTGCCTCCCCGCTCTGTCCCTCGGCCCTGCACCTGGGAGTGACGTGCCCTCCTCGCTTGTTGCTGTGGCGGCCTAACGGAGCCCCTGCTGTATTGTAATCGCTAATCCCTGCGTCCACGTCCCATACCAGAGCAGGGACTTGGAGAGCAGAATTCATCAAGCGGCTGTGTGAACAGAAAACTGGCACTTCCCTGGGCCCCCGTTTACCTGGTGAATGAATGTAGGCCAGCGTCAGAGGCAGGAGCTGGAAAGCCGGAAACATTTCCTTTGGGGCCCTAATTAGTTGAGTGGGGAAGACAGTTAAGAAAACAAATGACAGGACAGAATGCTCAGCTCCTGTGGAACAGGAGGGAGGGCGACTGGGAGATGGAGGCAGGGAGAGCGCGTTGGAGACAGCTTCCCAGAGGTGAGCTGGCGCTTGGGAGCAGGGGTGCTTGTGGTGCGTGTCTAACCTCAGTGAGCCGTTCCTTAGATTGGTGTGGGGGCTTGGGGTGACGGGGCTGTAACACACTGGGCCGTGGTCAGGTGGCTCCTGCAGGCGACCAGGCGCCTTGCTGTCGCTCCTGAAGCAGAGCCGAGGTGTGGGCCTGGGAGGCTGGCATGGCCCTGACCGGGCACTGGCCGGACATTAGATTGTCAGGGCTCTGTCCTCGGCTCTGGGTCACTTTCTCTTCAGAGGGTAATCCCGTGATTGCCCCGGCTTTTAACTCCCAGCTCTCACCAGTACCTGGGCACCCAGGGGCTGGGCGGGGCGGCTCTACTTCCCTTGACCCTTCAGAATTTGCCTTGTGTTGTAGATTTTGGAAAATTACTTATTTCAAATTATAAAACTCCATTGTGTTTTTCCTACTTGAGTCTTTTTTTCCTGCTAAATTCAAATCAGAGCACAAGAAACAGTTTACAGGGCAGTTTGATAAAACAGCACATTCTTCCGCACTCTGCTGTTCAGGGTTGCTCTGTGCAAACTCTTCGCTGGTCAGCCTGCGTTTTCTTAATTAAGATTTGGGGCAGCGGTGTTCTTTGTGCGGGAAGGTCCCTGGCTGTAGCCACTGGGTATCGGTGGAACATCTGTTTTAGTTATTTCTGTGTAAAAAGCTGCCCTAAAATCTGGGAACTGAAAACAGAAAACTTCACGTGGTTTCTGAGAGTCAGGACTCTTGAGAGCAGCTGAGCTGGTGGTTCGGCTCAGGGTCTGTCCTGAGGTCGCAGTCATCTTGCCATCCGGGGGGGCTGGAGGGCACGCCTTCAGGCCTCACTATGTGGCCGTTGGCAGGAGGTAGTGTTGCTTTTTTTTTAAAGATTTTATTTATTTACTTTAGAGACAGGGGAAGGGAGGGAGAAAGAGTGGGAAAAAAACATCGATTGGTAGCCTCTGACATAGTCCTGCCACCCAGGCATGTGCCATCACCAGGAATCAAACCTGTGACCTTTGGCTTAAGTGTGATTTATTCATTTGTTTCTTTTTGAATTACAGTTGGTGTTCAGTATTACATTAGTTTCAGGCGTACAGCATGATGGTTAGACATTTGTTTAACTTACAAAGTGATCCCCTCCCCCCATAAGTCTCATTACCCACCCGGCATCATGCATAGTTATTAGGATATTATTAACTATATTTCCTATCATAGTGTCTTTTTTAAGATTTTATGTATTTTGTGGAGAGATGGGAATGGAGGGCGAAAGAGAAGGAGAGAAACATCTATCAGTTGCCTCTCGCACACCCCCTCAACCAGGGACCCAGCCCCCAAACCCAGGATATGCCCTGGCCAGGAATGGAACCAGCAACCTTTTGGTTTGTGGGACAACATCCACTCCACTGAGCTACACCAGTCAGGGCTCACGGTGTCTTTTATAACCTAAACTTGGAAGTCACATCCCTTCACTTGGTCACACAGACCAGCCCTGGATCCGGGTGGGGGTCGACGGCCTTCAGTAGGGAACGTGTAAACACTAGGAGATTGTTGGGGGCCAGCTTGGAGGCTCGCTTTCTCAACCAAAAAGAATCCCAGGAACCTCACAGGGTCTCTTGTTCATTTCATGCACAATTGTGACGGAACCTTTTTCTCCACTCCGGCACTAGCACCCCGTCCTTCCCTGTGGGCAGGCACAGGCACAGCTGTTTTTCTGCCGGCAGTTTGTGCACGGGACTGTTACGAGGATGAAGTGAGAGAGGGTATGGTGTGTACCTGGCACAGTGTCTGGGACACACACGTGTCTGGTAAATATTTAAATGCCCCTTTTTGCAAGCCAGTAACCAACAACTCTGTGGTAAATTCTCAATATTTATAAGCCTTTCTTGGCTTTATGGGCATTTATTGGGCCAGTCGCTGTGCTGAACCACTTTATTTGGATTTTCTCATTTTATTTCAAACAACATATGAGAAAGCCATTAGCAAGAAAATACTGATTGCCTTAAACGTCCTTAGACAAGAATTCCGCAGTGATACTGGAGGGGAATGTAAGGCCATTTCTTCATTAACCCTTCTTACAGATGAAGAGACGGGGTGGAGCTTGGGCAGGCTGCACGCGACACCTCAGATGGTGCAGTTCGCAGAACAAATGACAGGACACCTGCATTTGTTCAGCTGTGTTTTTATCCAGAACACTATAAAGAAATGGGCCATACTTATTTTAACCTAGAGACTCTGAGATATGCAGGGCCTTGAATTCCTTGATTATGGCTCGAGAAAGTTGAGGCTGGAAAGTGACCGAGCCACCTGGGCGCGGGCTTTCTCGCCCCGGCCCGGCTTGCCCTGCGCACCACCTGCCGCCGCGCGCTCTGCGGCCACTCCTGCCTGTCTTCACCTCAGAAGCTGTAGCTTCAGGGCCTGCTCTTCTGAATTAAACAAGTGGTTTTGTTTATATAACATTAGAAATAAAATATTTTAGACTTTAAAAATCAGATACATCTTTAGAATGAATATTCCTCAGAACCAAATATGAAATTTCTCTCTTTCTAATGGCTTGAAATTAGAAGTCCTCTTAATTGTGTAGTGTTTAGTAATTAAGTGTAAGGACATACAAATTTTAAATCTTGAGGATACTAGGAATACAGCTATAATGAGGGCTCGATGGCACTTCCAGCCCTCCTACAAAGCACTAATGTTGGAGGAAGGCAGTGATGGAACCTGCGGCGTCTGTCGGGGAAGTGATGTGGTGAATAGGATTGACTCCAGTTCAGCTGACAGTCTTGAGCTGGCACTGGGTTTGCAGCTCAGAGGGGCTGCCCGCCAGGCTGATGGCACGTCGGTCAGGAGAGCCGCCTTCAGGCCTGGGCTCTGCCGGGGCCAGCGCTGCCAGGGAAGAAGAGCAGGGCCCAAAGCATTCTTGTTTGGATTTAAAAAACAACAGTTTTAAACCCCGTGAAAATGGATCTGCGAGCTGATCCAGCGTATGGCTTCTGGACTAAGTGCTTTCTGAGTCTCTGAGGGTCATTTGGCTGTGTGCACTTCCAGAAAAGAGACATTGTCAGAAACTCAAAGCAGTGAGAAACTTGGACCCTGTCTTTAAGGCGGTTAGAGAGTGGACGGGACCAGATACTCCGAGGTGATAGGGCTGTGGAAGGAGAGGAGGCCATGGGTGGCTGTGATCGTCAGGGCTAGTGTCCCAGTAGAGGAAGGACAGATCTGAGCTGTAACAAAGGTCCAGATCTACAAATGTGGAGACAACGGCATGATTGCTGGGGAGACCGAAGAGCCTGCCTGGCCAGAGCTTTTGTACCATAGGCAATAGATTAAATTCCGTTGCTCATTCAGCAAATATTTATTGAGCACCTACTTTGTCTAAGCCTGTACATACTAGGAAGGCAATAGTGAATAGAATGCAATAAAACTCTGTCTTAGTAGAGGTCAAACAGTTAATGATGTTATAAGGTGTTACATACTATGTATGTGTATGCATACATAAATGAGGTCTGTCTACAAGGTATCCAGCCATGTAATATGGAAAATAGAGACATTTATTGAAGAAGATACAAGAAACATTGTACACAGGACAGTGATACTTAAGTCCCCTTCAAAGTAGGTACCTTGGGATCTCACACAGTTCTCCCAGTTGCCATCAGCTGTCCTGTCAAATTTTCCTGAATTTTATCAGTGGTCTGAAATCTCTTCCCTTTCAAAGATGTTTTTAGTTTTGGGAAAAGCCAGAAGTCACAGGGGACCAAATCTGGGCTGTAGAGGGGCTGAATCACTTGGGTGATTTGATGTCTCGCCAAAAAACTCTGTACGAGACGTGATGCCTGAGTGGGTATGTTGTCATGATGAAGCTGCCAGTCACCAGTTGCCCACAGATGCGGCCTTCTGAATTACCCGAAAACACAGTTTCTGTGGAGGAATGTGCAAGCTTAACACAAAATTTGATGCAGATTTGTTGCTCTACTCACTCAGTCATTTTGAATGCGACAGCCACACAGTACACACTCCCACTCAGCAGCATCTACCACCCCCACTGACTAGTACAATGAAGTCATCATTGTTCACACATGCGCATTCCAGTCCACTCTCCTTGGCTGCCAGGTTACATCGATGTCACACAAACCATTATATTAGCAATGGCTGGACTCTTCCTGGACAACCCCTATATACTGTGTGTCTGTACCTACCTGTTTGTTACGGGTTGGGGAGGGGAGGTTAGAAGAGGGAAGGGATGCATTCCAGCGTTAAGTGCTGGCAGTGGAGTGGGCCTATTGAGAAACTGAGAGCTGGGCTGGTGCTTCTCAGCGTGAAACAGCCTGCTCGGGGCTCTGGGGCAGGAGGTGCGTGGCGTGTGGGGACTGAGGAGGAGATGGGCGGGCTGGGGCAGGCATGGGGCGGGCAGTGAAAGGGCAGAGTCGGGTAGTGGCGGCCGAGTCGCAGAGGTTCCTGTGAGCCATGCCGTGGCCTTTCCGTTTCCTCGGATTCGAATGTGGAGTAATCGCAGGCCTATTCTGTGCATTCAGTGAAACTATTGATTAAATGCAGAGCGCTGGCCTGATCTTCCTTGGTCTTCAGCAGGGATCAGTCTATCTGCTGCGTCATAGAGAATAAATTACGTACAGTGGCCAGGAAAGGGAGAGCGGTGAGGAGCTGTTAAGGTGATCCTCGTGCCATGACGGTGGCTCATTCCGGGATTGCAGCCGTAAGGGAAGAGAAATAGTCGAGTTCTGGATAGATTTTTTTTTTAATACTGTATCAATACATACCAGGTTTAACATGCACAAAGCCAAGAAAACCAACAATGCCAGATACTGAATTTATATTGCACTGTCCTTTGAACACCCAGCAGAAATAAACTGCTGAATGCAGATACCATGCAGTGCAAAGGTTCTGGATAGATTTTAAAGTTACTGCTAATAGGGCATTGTCACACGTAGGATGTAGGTTTAGAAAAATTTGCTATACTTTGTGACAAATTCAGGAAGAAAGAACAAGAATCCAAAAAGTGAATTTCCTACTGCCCCAGGAGAATTGTATTTAACTCTGTTCTCTACATATTTGTAGTAACTTGTCTGTGCTGCCTGTCAGGCACCTGAGTCGATTGTTGGACCATTACGTCTTGGGTAGTTTCATTGGAGATTAAGAAAGTTGCACCCAGGAGAATGTTTAGTTTTGAATCAAAGAAGGTGCATGGCTTCAGGAAGCAAGGGCCCTGCTTGAGGACAGTGACCAGTCCCAGCAGTGGTGCTTCTGCCCCTTCGGGTTTCTGTGCCCCGAAGCACACGTGTAAGCAGCAGAACAGCCGTGGTGTTTCCCACAGGTGTGAGGAGGAATGGACGTGTCTGTTTGGGACTTGGGTGTTCCTAAAGTAGAGGTCTGGTCACTGACATCAAACGTTTCAACTGAAGGTGTGATTATTTACTTCAGTCTGAGGCCAAGTGTGGATGCTTCCAGCCTTAGCTGGTAGTTCAGCCTGGACAGTGTGGGTGGGTTTTGTGGCCCCCACCTTCTTTTACTCCTTCCCACCCCACTCCCCGCTTTATGCAGATAAGTCAGGAGAAGAGCCCTGTGTGCACTTCAGCTGCACATGCAGCTGTGCCTGTGTTTGGTGTCTGGGAGCAGAAGAGGGCTCTGTGGAGCTCAGTTCCGCCGGGACCCACGGTACCGGAGTGAAGGGCGAGCAGGGCAGGGTTTGAATGCAGCGGGCGGATGTGTCTCAGGGCACGGCTGCAGGCAGCTCTGTGTACAGCCGGCCTGAGAGCCGGGCTGCGGCCGTGAAAGAAAGTGAACGGACTCATTCACACCCAGTTACTCTTTCGGGGAGTAATTTGTTCGGTTTAGCTGTTGGGATTTGATCCATAGTCCTGGGAAATGGAAAGGAGAGAGAAGAAATTGAGATGTCTGTGGCATACAACTGGGGCACGTTTTAGCATTTTGTTTTTTGGTGACAAAAATAGTGTGTGCAATGCAAGTTTTTTCAAGTATTAAAGACATGAATAAATTGCAAAGCCTCTCCTACCTTCAATTTTATTGCTAGGAATAATTACTGTTTATAATCTGCTGTCTTCCAGAACATTTTCTCTGTGTATGTCTTTATAGCTGGACACAAATTTTTTAAATATAATTGGAATTATGTTATAAATATTGTTGCAATTTGGTTTTTTTCTTTTATTGCACTCCATGTATCTTAGAAATAACTGTACATCAAAACTAATACTTTAATAACAGTGTTCTGGGGCGGATTTTTAGATGTAGAATTACTGGGTCATTGGTTAAGCACATTTAAAATTTTCTCAGCACTGTAATGCTCTCCTCAGACAGTCCCAGGCCCCATTCCTTCTGATTGCCACAGAAGTGGGGGCAGCCTTCCCCCGGCTGCCCCCCCGTTCAGCCACGGCAGGGTGTGCACGCGGGACCGGTATTTCTGTTGCTCGGCGCCAGGGCGGGCCCGTGACACGGCTGTGCAGGCCCTCCTGGGGCCAACCGCTGTCGTGCTCCTCTCCGGGGGCCGGTGCACCCCGCCTTAGAGCTTACGCTTAAACTGGGCTTTCCTTGTGGGGGAGTGTTTAATCACTCATCCATTTTAATTCTTCTAATTACTTTCTTTTAATTACCTTCTGTGTTTTGAAATGACAAAAGAATCTCGTGAAAAAATAATGTAATTGAGGTTAGTTCATTGTAGGCAAGGAAAATTAGACAATATTTTTCCCCAAGGTTGATACCTTGATATTAAGGTTAGCTCCCAAAGAAAGCTGGTTTGGTTTTTTGTTTTTTGGGTTTTTTCAAACCACTCAGATAGGTAATGCAGAGAGTAAAATTCTCCCTCAAAGACACAAAATCCCCCTCCAGTAACAGCGCAGTGTCTTTATAAGGCAGATCTTGACCTAAATTCCACAGTCCTTACATAACTGCAGGGCTTACGCCAAGCTGTCCAGACCAATAGTGGCTCCACAGGAACATGGGAGGTCCTTTTTTGGCAGCTTCTTCAAGTGTAACCTCAGCAAAGTCCTCAGTTTCCTAGAAAGAATGGTTAAAAGAAAGCAAAAGCTAGGACTTAGAGTCAGAAAGAACCTTGAGGTCCCCGTGTTATCTATCGGTCTGCCTCTCACTGACATTGCCTCCCTGTCGAGGAGTCTTGCAGAGCCGGCCTTCCCCGGGATTCTCTGACTGTTTACATCCCGAAGCTCCCTTCTCAACCTGCAAATGGGGCAAGAGGCTAAGCCAGGCCAATCTTTACACTTCTGAGGTCACCCTCCCTGGAAAAAGGAGAGGCCGTGCCAGCCTGTCACGACTGTGGTCGCGCCCAGTCTCACGCCCTCCTGGTGACTCTCCGCTGCTCACAAAGTCGTTCCTTTCAGAAAGACCTCCTTCCTGGGGAGACTCTGAAGCAGCCTAACCTACAGGGGCAGGGGGGAGCCTTACCACCCCCCCCCCCGCCTCATTGGTCGCGTGACCTCCCGCTGCATCCCTGGCGCATCTCCCCGCACCCTGTCTGTCCCTGCAGGTTCCCTAGTTGCTGCACCCCACGACTTGTGATGCTTCTCCCTTGATTCCACGGCACTTCTCTGCCCACAGCCCAGCTTCTTAGGCTGATTCTCATGCATATTCCGCCTAGACTTGCTGGGATAGTGTACAGTATTTATCTGTAGAATTGGCTGCTCCTGAAGCTAAAATGGTATTGAATTGGCCAAAAAGTTCATTTAGTTTTTTTCATAAAATAAAAAATACATTTTTCTTTTTCACCAGTAACTTTATTGATTTGGATATTTGGAGTATGATATTTTGGATACCATTGACTACTAGTGGGTAGAGGCCAGGGGTGCTGCTGAACATCTTCCAATGCGTAAGACAGCCCCACAGCAGTTGTTTGTCCAAAGTGTCAATACTACAGGAAACTTTGCAAACCACTTTGAAAAGAAATAGATCTATTAACCTTCCTTATGATCTTTATACTACTTCCAGAAATGTAGATTTTTATTTTTCAAGTTGATATTCTTTTTCAGTCTGAATTAAATTAATTCTGATAGCATTCCATTCTCTGAACTATTGTCAGGCATATGGTTTCTGAATTTCTTGGCACATAGGCTCTTTTTCTCTCTGTTTTAATTTGGGTTTCAGAAAGATTATCTTGAATATTGAAATGCCTGTATTCTTCAAGCCAAGATGAATGCAAACTTTTATGTAGACATCTAAAATGTACTGTGAATTTGTCACCCAGTATAATTTAGGGTACTTGAAAGCTAAAGTTTATGGCAGCACTGCCAAAGTTCCGCATAGAAAATGGTATCTTTGCCGCTAAGGCCACAACCACACACTCAGAAGATGTAACAGTGTGACTCTGGTGTCACATTTAAACTAGTAACTCAAAGGGTCCCATCCAGAAGAGAGCATCTGGGAAGGTTGGGGACACTTGGAATACTAGCTCTGAGGGACTCTTACAAGGACAGCAGGGGCTTGTTTCACCTGGGGAAGATCAAGGCAGGTATGGAAACTTGTTAGATACCTGAATGCCTATCAAATAGAGAAGATGGTGTGTCCTGAGTGGATCCAGAGAACAGTAGACCCACTGGTGAAGGTCATAAGGAACAGCAGACCTTATATTTAACAACACGGAGAAGACCTTGACCCCAATAACAGGCATCCAGATGAAAATATGCTACTTAAGAAACAATGTTTTGGCCCTGGCCGGTGTGGCTCAGTGGACTGAGTGACAGTCTGTGAGCTGAAGGGTCACTGGTTTGATTCCTGGTCAGGGCACATGCCTGGGTTGTGAGCCAGGTCCCCAGTTGGGGGCATGTAACTGATTGCTGTATCTCTCGCGCATCGATGTTTCTCTCCCTTTCTTTCTCCCTCCCTTCCCCTCTCGCTAAAACTAAATAAATTTTTTAAATCTTTTTTTTTAAATAAAGGAACTCCTTTTCTCCCTGTAGCTGTTGCAGGAGGGGAGGTAGCTGTGTTACGGTGGCAAGGAACAGGGAATTGAGGGATTGGGTAGATGGCCTGGGTGCCACCCATTCCCGAGAGCCTCTCCTGGTATCATTTCTCTTCCCCTTCCTTTTCTTAACAGTTAGAACAGCAGAGGCAGCAGTTGCTTACTGAACGCCAGAACTTCCACATGGAGCAGCTCAAGTACGCAGAACTGCGGGCCCGCCAGCAGATGGAGCAGCAGCATGGGCAGAACCCACCCCCAGGGCACCAGCACTCGGGAGGGCCCGGCCTGGCGCCCCTGGGAGCAGCGGGGCACCCCGGCATGATGCCCCACCAGCAGCCCCCGCCCTACCCTCTGATGCAGCACCAGATGCCGCCACCCCACCCACCCCAGCCAGGTGAGAGGGGCCCTGCACACAGGCGAGGCCGGTGGCCGTGGGACACGGGCCTCGGGCTACACATGCTGCCGGTGACATCTGACTAGCACTGTTCAGGACGTCCGTGTCATCCAGGAAGTTGTAGACAAACGAGGTCTGGTTTCATGGCCACCGGCATGTGATGCCTGCTGTGCTCTTCTCCCAGAGTCCTCTTGGAACGGGGCCTGCCTTCAGGCCGGTCGGCCTCTGAACGGGCAATGTATAGGGTCTGGCACAAGTAACGTCCCTTTATATTACAAAATCCTAAGCTTCTAATTCTGTAACAGTATCACACTCAAACACACCATGTGACATTTTAGGTGAAATGTTCGAACTGCTGCGCATCTCGTGTGAGACACTCAGGTACCCAGCCACCCTCACTCAAGCATGCCTCACGTCTGCCGGGCCTATATGTCCCTGTGTGTCTTCAACATGAACCTTTTAGGGCAACTGTACCCTTTTTTTTTTTTAACTTAAAAGATATCTTCAAAGATAGACACACAAAGAATAGTACAGTGAACTCTATGCCCCAGCTTCCACAACCATCACCTTTTTGCCATTTTTAACTTTCTTTGTTATGGAACCATTCAACTATAGACAAGAGTGGAGAGAATGGTATAATAGTCCCCCAGCACCTATTGCACGGCTTCAAGATCACTGAGGTTTTACATGTTCCTCTTGCTTTGGCGGGGGAGAGACTTCAAAACGTACCTCCAGCCAATGGAAATCTTGTTCTTTAACATAGCCTGCTATCCTCACACCCAAGAAAAGTAACCCAAGTTCCTAATAGTATTAGTTAAATGTCTTTGAATGCTTCATATGTTTGAATCAGTATTCAAATAAGGTCCGATGCTGCATTTGCTGATAGTTCTCTTAAGTCTATTTTGACGTGTTAATTTCCTCTCCTTTTTTCTTCTTTTTTTAAAAATGTTATTCATGAATGGAAGAAGCCAGCACTTAGACCAGTGGGCATGCCCAGTGGCACACTCAAGGTGCACGGTGTCGCTGCACCTGTCCGCCCCGTCTTCCCAACCCCACCCCGCGCAGCTCCCATAAACCAGAGGATTCCTCTGGATACTTTAGCAGGTTCAGGTTCACTTCTAGGGGGCTGGTATTTTTCCTCCACTGTCATTTGACTCTTCGTGGCATTAATGTTGGACAGTGGTTTTAGTGTTGCTGGGCTGAGCCATCCACTACCAGGTTCCCTGTCAGGTTTCACCCAGGGTTTACCTGCCACGGAGAACGCACACTAGATCCTTGTTTTCATCCAGCATTGCAGCATGGTGAGATTTCTGAATTTATTGCCCCTTCTGCACTTGTTTACGTATATTAATTTTGCATTTATTAGTGACTCTTTTATTTTTAAAAAACATTCTTCCTTAATCACTTAGTTACCCTGTAAATCAGTCCTTGGAGGAAAGGCTGAGTAAATGCATCATCCTTTCACTTACTAGTTATTTGAGGAGTGTCGCTACCCACTGCACCCCCGTCTCCAAAGATGATCAGCAAGGGGTTTTTCTATTGTGTGTGTATGTTTTTAGTTTTGTGAATTTTTGTATGTTTTACATGTTTCCATTTATTATGGGTGTTATTCTTTTCCATGCCCAAATTGTCCTGTCTTCAGCCTGTGGGAGCCCTTTCAAATTGGCTTTTCTTCAAGACCTTTTAATCACCTGGAAAGTTGAGCTTATACTTCTTTTAAACTTAACTACCTACATCATTAAAACTAAAATGCCCTTTCAATTCCAGCTTACTTATCCCCCACGCTTTTTCCCTTGGAAGGCTGGCTGCGCAGGGGCGCGTTGCATGTGGCTCTAGTAGCCATCGTCCCGTAAGTTTATACTTGCTCTGGAGTGATGTGCCAAGGGCTGAGCTTCTGGGACAGGATGCGGATTCTTTGGCCAAGGCACGCAGCGGTGAGCTGAGATAAATAGACACAGACCTTTGGAAGCCTGAGAAGGTCCTGACATGACTAATGTCAGTTGGCCTGACCTCCTCAAATGGCAGATTTTCTAAGTCTCCTCCTGGAAATAACCAGGCATGGTTGCCTGAGGAAGTCGCAGCTGCAAAAACGATGATCTGATAACTCGTGTTATCAACATGAGTCTTTCTTTTTTTAATATTTTATTTATTTGTAGAGAAAGCACAAGGGAGGGAGAGAGAGAGGGAGAGAAACATCCATCAGTTGCCTCCCACACACCCCCAACTGGGAACCTGGCCCGCAACCCAGGCCTGTGCCCTGACTGGGAATTGAACCAGCAACCTTTTGGTTTGCAGGCCAATGCTTGATCCTCAGAGCCCCACCAGCCAGGGTTCAACATGAATCTTTAATCCACAACCCAAAATATGTTTTAGATACTCATTTTTATTGGCTATACTTAAAGATGGGGCTGGGTTTACTTTGGGGAGCATTCATTTACACACACACACCCCCCCCCACGCACGTTAAGTTGAAGTTGTGGCGCTTAACTACCATCTTGAGACTTAACCACTAGATCAAAATGGTGTTTGTGGATGTAGAGTTAGAAGTCAGCCAGGCTCACAACACACGGTGCTCTCTTCCTCAGTCCTACTCTCTGTCTGCTTGAGCGGATATTAAATTCCCTGTCTGAAATACCATTTTCTTCAAAGTTAAGCTTTCAGAAGATAGGAATGCCTAACAGAGTAATGATCGTAGAGTGATTTTTTCAAAAACAGAAGTTATTTTAGAAGTTTACTCCTGAAAGTATTGGGATAAATGTTTAGGTTGAAGTTCAGTGTAGCTACTGGATATTTGGTTCTCGGTGGTATTGGACCACCGTCAGCCGAGCGACAGTTCACAGAGAACCTCTGAGTAGTCCCAGCATCTGCAGTCAGCTTGTGAAGGATGGACAGAGAGACGCTCTGCCTTGTCCCCTAAGTCACATCCTGGTGAGAAGAGGTGTGTGAAGGTCACGCCCTCACTCACGCATCACCTGATTCTCGTCTTCACGTCACTGTTGAGGAGCTGAGGCATGGCTGGGCCACACACCTTGCTGCATAGAGGACCCAGGGTTCACCCTGGGCTGCGTCTGATTCCAAAGTGATATCCCAGCGCTGCCCCATGACAGGACTGACAGGCCCAGGTACAACTGTCCTCTTAGCAAGGCGATACAAAAGAGGTACAGTTCATAAAAATAGTCGTTAGAATAAAAATGGGTCATTTTTCTCTCTTTCCTTTCTCATTGAAATTGGCTTATGTGACTGCAAAGGATCATTATATGCATGAGAGCATTTTTCTTAAATCTGATGAAGTAACAATTTTTTATTGAAATACGATGTACATATGGAAAACTAAACAATCATAGCTGATCTTGGTGGCTGAGTTTTAACAAAGAGACTCGGTGACCGGTGCCCAGAAGCCCCACCGGACTCCTCCGTCTCCTCCCTCCCAGGGTAACACCTGTCCTGATCTCTAGCACACAGACTCATGGGGCTGGTCTTGACAGTTCTCTGGATGGAATGACCCAGTGAGTCTATGTCTGACTTCTTTCACTGCACATGGTATGTGTGAGGCGCGTTCACATTGTTGTGAGCGGTTGTCTCTTCTGTTGGCTGCAGTTTTCTTCCTAAAATCGTGGGGCTCCACCACTCTTACTTGTCCCTTGTTCTGTTGACGGTTTCAGTGTTCTAAAGAGTAAGTGCCGCTCTGAATGTGCACATGTATGGATCTTTGGGGACAGAGATACACATTTCTGTCGTGTCCCCAAGCAAACGTGTGCATCTAGAACAGGCCATAGGATATGCATAGTTCACATTAGTAGACACTGCCACAATTTTCTTGCATGGCTATTTATACAGCCTCCAGCCATGTGAAACCTCCAGCGACTCAAGGTAGTCATATTTTGTAATTGCCCCTTTTGTGGGTTGCTTTGGAGTTTGAATGTAAAAAAAAAAATCAAGTGTGTTAGTAAATTAAGAACAACAGTAAAGTAAATCCATAATTAGTCAAAAGTTGCCTTAGTATCACCGGTGCAGAAAAAGCTGGGTGTGACAGGTGACTCTGGCACAGCAGAACCCAGAGACCCGCCGACGGGGCAGGTGAGCAGCTCTGTGCTGCATGAGGTGGAGAACAGCTTCGGGCTCTAGTTTGCTGCCAGTTGAAGCCTAGCACTGTGAGCCATGGTCCTTTTGGTGTGTGCTTCCTAAGTTCTGGAAAAGTTAGCAGGCCACAGCATCTGCTAGGAGCTGAGGGTAGTTATCCACGTCAGTGGGCCAGCTCTGGCATCGGCCAGACTGGAGGGTGGGTGAAGGGAGGGCAACCCCAGCCTCTCAAAGCCAGCAAGACTAAGGACGCAGTGAGAAGATCACGGCAGGTTTATCACCAAGCGCTTCGTGTGCCCAGCTTCCTGACTGAGGTTCTTAGAGGTGAGTCATTGTGTAGGTGCAGGACCTTGTCTCCACCAAGCTGGCGTCAGCATGTAGCAGAGCCCGTTGAAGTAGCAGCTCCGAGTGGGGTGTCTGCGGGGCTGTCACACACACACAAAAGGCCTCGGGCAGAGTGGCTAGTGTCAGCTGACACTGTGCATACTCCATTTACTGCGACCTCTGCGGTCCCCCTCTATACCCCCCCTCCACCCCCCGACACACACACACCTTTTTAATTCATTCGGACACTTAGAATTTTGTATAGAGGGCACTGTGTACGTGCTGCTCATTCTCTGTTCCTCGGCCCTTTTATTTGGTCCTACTCCGAACTCACCTGAGGACTCCCACCTTTTCTGGGTTTTGTCCTTGTCTCAACACAGTGTCCCAAGTGATTTGTTTCTACCAACAGAAGGTAAAGGAAGTACCTGTAGTAGAATGTTTCTGATGTACGTTTGGCAAATGGAAACGGGGGGAGGCCCCAGCCATCTTCATTACCACCCTTAGGCTCTGCTGCTCTCAGAAAATGCAGAGTACTGCATCTCGTCTTTCCATTTAAGTTGTAAAGCAGTGTGTTTTCCTGGAGTGATTCCTGCCTTAAAGCCTCACCAGTTCTCGCTGTGAGACTGCCACTGCAGATGGCACAAGATGGAGAGGCACGACAGCAGCCGGTTCTTGAGTCACATGCATGGTATCCCTTGACCACACCCTGGGCCACGGTATCCGTGACAGCACGCAGGGAACCAAGAAGCAGGGAGGCCTGGGTAGAGGCCGCTACCTCCTAAGGTGCCCGTGACTGCGCTGCTTACTCGAGTGAGGAGGGCGCCCCGGCTGCTAGGCATCTTCTTTGAGGTAAGGCGGTCAGGGCTCCAGGGGCCTTGGCACCTATTTGAAGTAAGCTTCCCTACCTGTGGGTTGAGTCAAAAGGAAAGGACGAAAGTCCCGTGTGTCGGTGTGGTGCAAGCTCTGCCCTCCCCGGGCATTCGCAGAAAAAGGCGCACCCTGGAGCTTCCGTGCCTGAGGGTCCTGGAGTGGCTGCCACAGCAGCACCTCTGTGTGTGTCTCTCCATGGGAAGGCCCTGGGGAAAGGGCCTATTGCTTTAAATATCTTTACAGTTTCCTTATTATTGATGTATAGGAATTTTTAGAAGTGCCTTAAAGAGAATAGGAATTGATCTGATTCGATGAAAACTCAGACACAGTAGAGGTGATGTTTTAGTGATAAAACTAGGCTGTTGTGCCTCAATGAGTAAAATACTGGTTGTTCAAGGAAATACTTTAAAGTTATTCTTTATTGATTGATGTTTGGGAGGCCGGGGGAAACGTCATTTTGTTCTACCTATTCATTCATTCATTGGTTGATGCCTGTATGTGCTCTGACCAGGGATTGAACTACAGCCTTGGTGTATTGGGACAATGCTCTAACCAATTGAGCTACCCAGCCAAGGATGTTCAAGGAAACTTAACTAAGGCCTTAGGCCCTTGGCTTTTTAAGCCCTCAAGGTAGACCCACTTACACAGCCCTACCCGTGGGAGAAAGTACTCAGGAAAGGGTGACAGCCAGTCATCGCCACCTCCCAGGCCACCGTGCACTCGCAGCCCCACCAAAAGCAGAAAGGATGAGCTCATCCCATCGGCCAAGGTTTTCTTATCTGTGGTGCCTTTGGTTGGCTCTCGTTATGCGATAACAGGGGTGCCGGGCCCCTTTCCGGAGTGGCAGGTGACGCTCACAAAGGGAGCAGTGAGGGCCCAGTCCTCAACAAAGGGCGGCTGTGGCAGGCGTCCGGAGGCCGCTGGGAGCCTCCGCCTTGGGGGAGCTCGGGCTTCCCCTCCCTTGGCCTCGATTGTGTTGTTTCCGTTCTGTGGGGACTCAGCCAGGGGCCTGCTGTGGGAGGTTAGAACCGTGCTGGAGACTGGAAATGCAAGCTCCCTTTCCTCCTTTCCGAGTTTCCCGTTCTCCTCCCACCTGCCCCTGCCATCCTAAAATTAATTCCTTAAATAATACTCCATTAGGCATGACGGGCGTAACGCTTTAGTAAAAGAGCTAATAAACCTGAGAGCGTCTGAGGGATTTTTCCACAAGGCTAGACCTAATTTTAGCAGCCCTTTCCATTTTTTAGGCTTCAGATGCCTGCTGTTTAAAAAAAAAAAAAAAAAAAAAAAAAAGATTCGTATGTAGGTCAGACTCCCACCAGCTATGCTTTGACCCTGCTGTTTTGAAGCCACGCCTCTGGCTCACTCTCGCTCTCACCTCTCTCTCAACTCTCTCTTGGGGAAGAAAATATCTGAATTTTTTTAAGTGGAAAATATATACATAAACACTGTTGCAAAAAATGTTATTTATTGATTGAAGAGAGAGAGAGAAGCATTGATTTGTTGCTTCACTTAGGCATTCATCGGTTGCTGCTTCTATGTGCCCTGACTGGAGAGTGAACCTGCAGCCTTGGCGTATCAGGACGATGCTCTAACCAACTGAGCTACCTGGCCAGGGCCATGAACACTTTCTGTTCCGTGTGGTTCGGCCTGCTCCTGTGCGTTTGGGGTTCGTGCAGGCCAGACTTAGTCACATTTAGTAAGAATTAATGGAAATGCCCTCAGATATTGTTATCCATTTGAAAATGGTGGGACCTCTCTCAGACACCTGAAAAAGTAAGGATGTTAAAGTTACAAAAAGATAGGAGTTGCTTTAAAAGAAAGTGATTTGTAGTTTTCCCCAATTCTCTTAAATTCTACCCCCTTTGAAATTGGAGCCCAAGAAATCAGCTTTCCCTAGGAGAGACCCCCTCTGAGGCCGGTGGTGCACAGGGGAGAGTGAGCCTCAGGGTCAGGCCGACCTGCCTTTGCACCTCAGCCCTGTCTTTCTCCCTGTGCCTTTTGGGCCAGGCGACAGACCCTCCCTGACACCGAGTTTCCTTTTCTTGACACTGGGCTCCATGTTCCTAGCAACCTGGAGGAGTCAGTGAGGTTACTGTCACTGCCTGGCAAATGCAGGACCAGACTTGAGCGAGACAGTCTTCTGTCCTCCCTGTCTGTTCTCTCGGTCCGCTGCCCTTGGCACCCCAGCACTGCGAGCCCAGTAACAGGACAGCAGGATTTCTGTGCAAGGCCCCACGAGCAGGACTTCACTCTAGTCCTCCCATTTTGCTGCCACCTCCCCCAAGGGGCCATTGTCCTCTTGTCCCTGTGCACCCATATCCTAGCGACAGTGTCGCCCTGTCTGTAACAGGAGGGTAGGGAAATGGTGAGAAGGCTCTGGGATTGCTAGCAAGAGAAAGAAGAGGGTTTTTTAAGTTGCTGGGCTTACAGTCTTGGAAAACCCTGAAGCTGACCTGTCCCAGCTTGTTGCCATAAGATATGGGGAAACGGGCCACTGTCACTGGGCAGGGAGCCTTGGGAGCGGCCCCGCGGGCCTGACGCCAGAGCCCACAGGCTTGCCCAGGGTGTGCGGACAGCTTCCCCTCGCGGCCCGTGGCACCTCGGTGCTGCCACTGTGGAGGATTGCTTCTGCCTGGAGCTGCAAAACAGACCCACTCGTGTAGTGGCAGCAGGGTTGCGTCCCACAGGCTGCTGGCTGAGAGGTCGGGCCCCGCAGGCCTTCACCCACCGCCTCTGGAGCCAGGGTACCCAGGTCAGGTCTGGGCGCCCCCATTTACACACGGTGTGACTTCAGGCAAGTTACACGGTCTTTACGTCTTCCCCTTTCACAAACTTGGTAACTTAAAGTAACAAAAGTGTATTTTCTGGCTGTTCAAGGAACTAGATGTCCACTCTCTAGTAGCCACACGTCCTCGGGAGGTGGTGGGGAAGGGTCTGGTTCTTGCCTCATTCAGCGCCGGTGGCTGGCAGCACTCCCTGGCTCGTGGCCACATCTCTCTTGCTCCACCTTCACGTTGCCTTCTCTTCTCTGTCTTCTCCATGGAGCTCTTACAGGAACATTTGTTGTTAACTCTAGGAATGATCTCATCTCAAGATCTTTAACTTTGGCACATCTACAAAGACTCTTTTTCCAAATACAGTTATATTTACAGGTTCCAGGTATTAGAATGTGTGTGTATCTGTTTGGGCTCTACCATCCAACCCACTGCAAGCAGCCATAATGTGTTTGTTAAATTAAATATTAGGAAGCAGAGCAGTCTCATAACTGATAAGAAAACATGATGCCTGGAATTAAAATACACATCCTTAAGGGTTGGGGGTTTTTTTGTGTGTCTGTCTGTCTGTCTGTCTGTCTGTCTTAGTGCTGGCTGTTAGTCCTTGCACATGAACTGAGCCAGCAGAGTGTGGTAGGAAGGATTGGATTGAGAGTCAGAAGACTTATGTCTGAGTTCCCCCCACAAGTTCTGTGACCCTAAAGAAGTCCCTTGACTTTGCTGAGCTGCTGTCTATGAAATGGGGATATTTGCTCTCCCTCTCAGAGGTGGTGCGGAGGAGCCAGGGACATAGACACGTAGGAACAGTTCCCCGGATCCTGTAGAAAGCCGTGTGGCGTAAGTGGGGCTGGCACTTGGTTTACCCCATATGACCTCGGGGCGCAGGTGCCAGCACCCTACAGAGCATTAGAGAACCACTCCTAGACACTCTGGGGATGGGATACAAAGTCCGCACTCAGCGGTGGCCTGGGGGGTACTGTGTGGGAGGGAGGGGGGGAGGGAGCAGCCCAGGCGCTCTGAGGGGGCTGGGAGAGTAGCTCCCCTGGAACAGCATTGCAGAGGACCCCCCGCTGGGACCTTTGAGAATGTCCACGATCAGCTACAGTGGCAGCCAGTCCCACCCCTCTGTTCCCAAGCAAAGTCCTCCTGACCTCTTCACTGTGCGGCACACGCCCCACCCCCTCGGAAGCCAAGTCCTACGCTTTCCCCCCCCCCCACCGCCACCGTGGCTCCCACTCCGACCCACCCATCCCCCTCGCAGAGCTCCTGCCTCTGCAAAAGCTCTTTTCCTCTGCGGTAGGTGCAGCTCTTAGAGATTTCGATCACCTGGAAAATCAGGCCCACGTTCCTGCCTTCTCCAAAACCTTTGACCTTGTCCCCTGGAGACTTACCTTTCAAGTCCCCAACACCTTCTGTGTGTGGCTCATACAGTGGCCTCTGCTTTGAGTCATGTCACACAGACAACCCAAGTGTGAACAGCTGGGCTCTGTAACAGCGCTTTGTTTTGTTTTTTTAACCTCTTTGAGCCTGTTGCTCCTCGGTGAAATTCAGGCGATCGATGACAAGGCGATGCGGCTATCGCAGAGGGGCTGGGGACCGACCCACATGAGTGGCAGCTCAGAAACAGCAGGAGTGGCATTCGTGTTGCTTCCTGAGGGCCTAACTCAGGCGAGGCCTTGCGCCGTTACTGTCCCTACTCCCCCACCTTCACTTTATTGACATACCCTCCAGAACCTCGTCTTCACAAGCCTGCCGTAGCTGGAAGTTTCTGGTGCTTGCTCCTTCCATAGTTTTCCCTTAATGTCCCTGCCATCCCTTTATGTGCCCTTATTTCATGCGTGACTTACAATGTGCTCGCCGTTTGTTCTGTTATCGGCCACTCCTCAGATGCATAGACTGCCCCACACAGCCCGCATCTGTCCTAGCACAGGCACAGAACAGCTTTTATGACCGGTGCTCCGTTGGTGTGAGAGTGGCGGTCCTCTCAGTCAGTCCAGCGGTGGGCCCAAACCTGCTCCCACCTCCTCTCGCACAGCCCAACCAAGCCGTCCCTCAGCGGGTGGGCCTCGGGGGCCCTGCTGGGCTCTGGCCTGACTTCTCTACAGAGCATGGGACAGTGGGCCGAGGGCTGCCCTGCTCGTCTGGGGCACAGTGCTGATGTCTCACGCTTTAAAAAGTAGTCCTCCAGAGACGGTGGACCGCCTCTACCCCTAGGTACCCCTGAGGGGCTCTCTTGCACCTCAGTGCGGCTCTCTTCGTTGACACCCCTGGAGTGAAAGACTTCTCTCTGTGGGTCCTGGGTCAAGGACCGGACACTGGAAGTAGACGGTGTCGGGCTTGAAGCTTTGTGTGTCTGTCTTAAGATGGGCCCCCTCCTAAGCAGCGACAGGAGTCTTCACTTGGGGTGCCTGCGGCAGTGCTCTGTGTGCCTTCACTGCCGGTGGCTGTCAGGTAGGCCCAGCTCCCAGATCTCCCAGGATTGGACCCCAGACATTCTTTCCAGCTGACTTGGGGCTATATGTCTAAATACCTTTATTGAGTTTCATACAATTGACCTTACATAGATACTAAAGTCCTTAGATTTTAACACAAAAAGAAACCACATAGATTCTTTCTCCTCATTCTGCAGAGAGTATAATTTGCCCTTATATAAAGAGCTGCAACCTTGGTGTGCATCTGTTAAACTAACTCCCTTTGTTTGTAGCTCTTTAAAACCAAGCTCAGCGGCCAAACCACTGAGTTCAAAGACTAATAAACACCCACCCTCATACCAGAGCAAGATTTAGCAAACTTTAACCTGTAGGCCAGACTGCCACAGCGCCTGTTTTTGTACAGGCCAAAGGCTGTGAATGCTTTATACAGCTTGCACAGTTGAGGAAGACTCAGGAAGAATGTTGATGTCACGTGAGAGGTACATGAAACATTTCAAAGTTTAAAAATAAAGATGTGTGGGGACACAGCCTTACCTGTCGGCTCCGTATCGTCCCTGACCGCTTCCGTGCTGCACAGGCGGCGTCGAATACTGTGACAGTGACCTGTGGCCTGCAAAGCCCGGAAACTCATCCATCTCTTTACAAGAAAAAGCTTGCAGAAGTTCTGAGGGCTCACTGTGAAGGTGGGCGCAGGAAGCATTTCGCTATTCTTGGGTCCGGTGCCTCCTCATTAACTTCAAAACAACAGGAAGAGAGGAAGGCGTTGTCTCTTAAACACTTCACCCTCACCCCACCCCTTTGGTTCTCAGGGCCACAGGGTTCTTCATGGTGGGGAGCAGAGGGAGAAATTTTTGTGACCAGGACTTAGGGATTCCAATCAGAATCCCTTGGGAGTGGTGATTTCACGGTAGTGACCAAAACCCTCTTGGATATACCTTCCCACGAAGCCTGTGCATGAAGCCCGATCTTCACTCGAGCCGTGGTCCTTAGATGTGCCCCGATTTGCCTCTCTCTGTTTCCTGTGGTCTCCGCATGGTGTTTGGTGTCCTCGGGAAGCTGTCAATTCGCTGTTCACCCAGACTGACCTGAATGAATGCTTTCTTTTAGTATGCCTCTTCTGTAAGCGCGTCTTGGGGCTTCCTGCCCGTACCAGGGTTCAGGGAGTCATTCACTCCACAGACCTTCGTTATCCCTCTCCCCAGGAAAAAAGTGTTTCTAAGTGGGCATAGAGATCATCACGGATACTGCTGTATTGGTATTTCAGATCTCTTGTAGAGTTAGGTATTTGTTTATATTTAGCAGCCTTGGGTAGTAGTTGACCCCTTTCTTCCCAGTACACTTACCTTAGGACTTTAAATCTCCCTCTACAGGTCAGATACCAGGTCCAGGTTCCATGATGCCTGGGCAGCCCATGCCAGGCCGCATGATTCCCACCGTTGCAGCCAACATCCACCCCCCTGGGAGCGGCCCTCCCCCTCCTGGAATGCCGCCAATGCCGGGGAGCATCTCAGGCCCCCGGGTGACCCTCACGGCACCTAACGGCATGTGTAAGTAGTGCGCTGGGAGTGCATTGCCCAGGGTCTCCCTGGGAGGGCTGTGGACAAGGGTGGAGGGAGGCTTTGCTCTCTGTCTGTGATTTGCCAGCCCACGGACAGTGCGGCCCGTGGCGGTGCATTCCAGAATGTCAGCTTTGGCCGGTGTTCCTCAGCACCCCTGAAGGGCAGGCGCTCGTGACCCCGAGCTCTGAGGGGGCCGGCAGGACATTGCTCTCCTCTCCTATCTGTCTGAGCCTGTCCAGTTTGAGTCTGGTAGAACTACAGAGCTGCTGGGGGTTATTTTTTCTACAGGAGCCTTTTATCAATACAGGGTTCGAAAGCAGTGGGTGGGGAAAAAAGAACAGGAACCAGTTTAGGGATAACAAACATGGTTTCTTGTAGCCACTTGGACATATTGGTGGGGGCTGCTTAGACCAAGGTGCTTGGCAGCCATGCTGTGAAGGGTATGGGGGCCCGGTGGGCTCAGTGGAGAAGGCACAGGTGCTGCTGACTGTCGGCCCGATGGTGTGTAGGAAGCCAGGTCATTCCTCCTGTGAGCCTGTGCCGTGCTCCAGCCTTGACCTCCAGATGGCCGCTTCAGAGGCTCTGGCCTGCTCTTTGCTCGTGCAGACCTTCCAGTGAGAGCAACCCCAGAATGACACATCTGTGATCCCATGTTCATTTAGAAGTTCATGGATGCGCCAAGGAGTTAGCTCCTATTTACAGTAGAGAGCCAGGTGCGTAAGAGTCCTGGCCTCCCGGAGCTGCAGCAGGAAGATGAGAAACGAACTCCTGGATGGTATCACGGGATTTCCCGTAAGTCCATGAGCTCCTGCAGCGCCTGGAGAGCCTGTAGTGCTCTGGGACACGGCCCAGGGCCAGGAGGCAGGCCACCTGGGGGAAGGTGGGCTCAACCTGTCCAGACCCCTCAGCGCTGAGCCGAAGCAGGGCCATAGGAGAAAGGTGGGGGGTTGCGGGGGGGGGGGGTGTAGGGTCACAGCAGTAGAAGAAACAGCGGTCTGTTGAGAGTCAGGGGCTAGGGGTTGTGGTTTAGCGGGTGGCCTCTTTCCTCAGGGAGAAAACACTTGCCTCACCGCCTTCCAGGCAGCATACCAGCATGCCAGCCTGCCCGGAGAGTCAGCCAGTGTTGCAGGCCCCCTACCCCTACTTCCTTCTTTCCAGAAATGAGTGTTTCAGGGGTTCTGAGCTGCTGGCTTGGCCCTCGGGCACTGGGCAGCCTCCTCTGGCAAGGGCTTCCCCGCCGCGAGCCTTAGCTCCCTCCACCGAGAGGCAACACAGGGGGTCGGATCAGGGGGTTTGAGTGCTTCGAAGAGCCGTGGCACTTTGGGGAAAGCCGCCTGCGGGGAGGGTTGGGTGAACTGACTGGTAAGCAAGGCTTCACTTTAATTACGTGTTTCATATGTTTCCATTTCTGCCAAAATTTAGAGGTTTAAAAAACCTCAGATTAAATGATCCCTAGGGCTCCTTTGTAAGCTAAAGCAGCTAAAGTTGAAGCAGGAAAGAGCCCCAGACACGCAAACTAGCATTCCCTTCAGGACCTGACCCAGTTTGGGCCAAAAATCCAAGAACTGCAGTTGAGGCACAGTGGGGCCGCCCAGGGCTGGCCAGCCCGTCAGCAGCTGCCGAGGGCAAGTCCTCAGCCAGGCCATTTCGTGCCCAGCTAAACTAGGCATGGGAAGAGAAGGAAAAGACACAGAACTTGTTCAGGAAAGCATTTAACTAAAGAAATAAAATTAGAACTGTTAAAATACGATAAAATAAAAAAGTGATTAAGTTCTAAGAAGGTCTGGAGTGATTTGGGGGAGAGGTGGGCGGGGTGGGGGTGGAGCAGCCTCAGACACCCCCCACCCCCAGCCACTCCTGGGTGGGGGGAAGCAGCAGAGCAGTGACCTGGGGGTTGCGATGGGCCTGGCCCAGACCACAGCTCGGCAGCACCTCCCTGGCCACACTGGTTGCTTGCCCTGGGGAAAATTACTTCCTGTGTTTTTCTTTCCCAAGGCCCTGTGTTTTCACAGTGACAAGTGACTCTTGGATGTGTTTGCAGATCCCCCTCCGCCACAGCAGCCGCCGCCGCCTCCTGCAGATGCAGTCCCTCCGCCTCCTGCTCCGGGCCCGCCCGCCTCTGCTGCACCCTAGCCTGGAAGATGCTGGGGACATCCACGCCCAGCGCCACCAGCTGGAGTGGGAATGGCAAGACTTAGGTTCCTCAGCTTTCTTGGGTTTCTTTCAGGATTTTTCTTCTCACAGCCCCAAGCACGCGTCCCATATCCCCTCTCCCAATTCCTCTTGCCACCCACTCTGTGCTCAGACACCCCTTGTGCTAGGTCTTCAGCCAGCACTCGGGGGAAGCCTTGGCGACAATGTGCCCTGGTCATTCTAAAAATAACCTGCGTCTTCCCTGTCCTGGTGTGGGTACTCTTTGTCTTTATCATTTTTGCTCTCCTGTAGTGTTTTTGCTTTGTCTTATGCCTCTGTGGATAATGTTTTATAATCATTATCTTTTTTTTTCTTTTGGTTATTACTGCTTTAAAGGAGAGCACCCGAAGTTAATAGGAACCAAAAAATGGTGATGGGCAGAGAGGGTAGCTAGCGGGGACAAACCTTAAGACATTATAAGTGACCTTATTTCTGCTTACCTGAGCTAAGAATGGTGCTGATGGTGAAGTTTCATGAGGCTTTTGCCACACATAGGTGCACCAGAGTTCACAGCGATGGAAAAAGGGACTCTGCATCGATGGCTCTCCCGGGCGAGGACTGCGCGGGCCTTGACCCCGCCTGGCAGAACGCGCCCCGTTAGCACCGGGCGGGAGGGCACAAGCATTAGCACAGGCCCCTCCGCAGGCCTGCAGGTTCTGGTTTTCTGTGCAGATGGCTTCTTGGGTTGGGGCAGGTGTTTTCCTTTGTCTGGAGGCAGCATGAACTTTGAGGGCTGCCGTTTGGGAAGGCATTCCTTAGTTCCCAGGACTGGCCAGGAAAGTTGTAGGGGCCAAGGACAATGGTCACCCAATGAATCTAGCCCACTGTTCATTGCTTGTATGCATTCTTTTTTCCTCCCTCTTAAAAAAATTTTTTTAAGAAAAGTAGATAGTGCGAACCTTTTAGCTCATGGAACTGGGTTAGGACGGCGGGGTGCAGGTCCCCACACTACCTCTTGCAGTAGCCAGGGTGCGTGGAATTCGGTGAAGCGGTACTTTGGGGTGGGGTGGGGTCTGGCAGGTGGGGCTGGATCAGCGGCCCGTGCCCTCTCCCTCCCTTGCTGAGACCTCACATTGCATCCATCAGGCTGCCAAGGGGATGCTGGGGGTGCCGGGGAACTTACTCGGCCATCAGAGCCCTGTGCGCTGAGGGCCGGGCTTCGCGGGCTGAGAGAGTGGATGCCATTCCAGAGGAGGAGCCACAAAAATGCCTTAATTTGAGCCCATTTCTCACCCTGCTGATGAGTGACTTGAGAGCTCTTGGTTTTCCCCTCTGGTCTCTCTCCCCTCCCCTCTGTCCTCCCGTGGGTGTGGAAAGGGTGTTTCTGGTAGAGCTTGAGCCCCAAAGCACCTGACCTCTTCACTTCCCAGCCTCCAGCGGCAGTCTCGTCTCGAATGCCAAGTGAAACATCTTTGGGGTATCTTTTCTATATATTTTATAAAGCTTTACATATGAGAGGGTCTAGGTAGGTGTTTGTAAAACACCTTAGAACTTTTTTCCTTAATATCAGAAAGCAAAAAATAATAATGATAAAACCACAATGAAGATTTGCCTTTCATACCCTCAGGTGTTGCCTCTAACCAGGTGGCCCTGGTCACCCTCGGAGTACTGGAACCACGGGGACCTGTTCCTGTGTTCGTTCGGACTCCGCAGCGGAAATGAGCTTGTTCCTCCTGGAGTTCAGTTCCAATGCATTTGTCTCCAGAAAGACCCCAGTGCCTTTTGCCAGTGGCCAGGGTTTTTCCTATTTCCTGCTGGTCTTTCCAAAAGGAAACTCATTCCAAATACTTACCTTTCCCACTGGGGTCTTAGAAGGAAAACGAACTTCTGGTTCACACTGTGGTCCCTTGTAACCTCAGGTTTTTAATGTGATCAGTTTCAAATTTAAAAGATCCAGGTGGAAATATTTTTACTATGCTGGTAATAATTCTACAGAATACCTGAATCCTTAACACTGTTATGTTTCAGTATAAGTGGTGACTTTCTTTTCATGTCTTTGATCTGGTTTTGTTCCTGTAATACAGCCACTCGATTTTGTGAGGGGGAATAATACGTGGTTTTTGTACAAACGTGTTTCTTGGCGTGTGGTTATTTCAGAAAAAAGAAGGGAGAAAGTTTGGGGAGGTTGGGGGAAATTGATCAAGATGGCCTAACACCCCCCTTTTTAAGCGAATAAATGGAACATCATTTCTGGATTCTAGTCCATTCTCTGCATTCCTATACCTGTTTCTTCATGCATTCTGTGAAGAGCCTGAATATGCAGCCCCTTCTGGTGCTGGTCATCAGTTACAGTTCTGTGACTTGGGGCTTCCTGACTGACCACCTTCATGATGCCTAAGGAACATACAGTTAACTGTACTGTATGTCCACTGTTTGTTTCCATGGTCAAGATGAAAAAAGTGGAAGTTCTTCAGAGAGGGTGCCCAGTACCCTGTCGCCTCCCAGAGGGGCCTGATTTTGCTTGGAGACCTGGAGAACATTTGTCGGTGTGCAGCTTAGCCAGCCCCAAGTTGGACACAGGCCTTTATGTATTCTTTGAGCACCCACCAGTGCAAACCCTGTCCAGGAAACAGAAAGAAGCCATTGTCTTCAAGGTGCTTACGAACCTGGGAAGCAAAAGGAGCTGATCCTGCGTCTGCCAGCAGTGAGCATGTGCCTGCCCCTTGCAGCAGTGCTGGCCTTGCTGGGCTCTGCTCGCCGGCCAGGCCCTGGGAACCCTGTGCTTCCTGAGAGTGATCAGAGAGGTTAATTCTTGGTCCAAACTAAAGACTGCTTATGAACTTCAGTGTGAGTTCTTTCTAGAACCCAACAGCACATGTACAATCAATTAGCTTTCCACTGATTCCCCAGACCCTTACTGTGGAGAAATTCCCCCAAGTGCAGCCAAGAACGGCGGTTTTCCCCCTTGGTGCGGATCAGGGGTTGCCCACGGCGCTGTTAACGCACAGGCTGCTGGGCCCACCCTTGGAGCTTCTGCTTCAGTAGGTCTGGGGTGAGTCCTGAGACTCTGCATTTGTAACAGGCTCCCAGGGGATTCTGGTGCAGATGGTCAGTGGACCACCCTTTAGAGCCACTAGTTAAGAGGGGTATGTGGTAGAGCACATTTGCCACAACCCCTGACAGTCCCCCAGGAGCCCGCTAATAGGTAAACATCGGAGGGCCTGCGGTGTTTCAGGCATTGGCATTTGTGTGCAGTGGAGTCATAGTTACAAATAAGGCAGGCAGAGCCCCTGCAATTCAGGCTGCTTAATTCTTGCAGGATGGGGGACATGACCATTTCATACACAGTTAACATACTGTTTTAGATCGTGCCAAGTGTTCATAAAGAGAGTTTTCTAGGGAACAGTGTATACAGTCTGACTTGGGTGTTCTTCCGTGGTTTCTGTCCTGCTGGGTGTGGTAACCCTGAGGGTTGACCCCCATCCCAGGAAATCCTCCGTGTGCATGATCTGAGCACCCTGTCATCTGGTTATGCGGTACCAACCCCCCGGGGAAGCTTGCTTTCTGCAAACCTCTGCCTGTGTGAGGTTTTACTATCTAAAGCCCCTGCCTCCTGCAGTACCCAGAGCAGAGCTGCTGCTCCCTTGCTCCCATTGAAGGGCGACTCCTTCCCAGGAGGGACAGTGTGACAGCACCTTGATCGTTTGTCCATGGAGTCTCTCCATTTAAGGAAGTTTCCTTTCAGAATGGGGTGGAAAGGCACACCCTCGAAGGAAGTGCTGTCTCTCCAGGCCCAGGACCGCAGTGTCGGCCTCCCGGTGAGCGGCTCCCCTGTGGCGTGCCACCACTCTTGTCATCAGGAAGCACCTTTGACCCTGAACTCCTTGCAACAGCTGAGACAAGCCTGCCATGACTAAGAGAAAAGGGAGTCCTGTGAATCAGCCTGCGCAGAGGCTCCAAAACCCGTTATAGTTAGCTCCTTCCGGACCACCCAGCGCTGCTCCGGGGAAGGCGCCCCATCTTCCCACTTCGGACCCACCTTGCAGAACCACAACCCCCTTTACTTTCTGCTGCCCCAGAGGGCTTTGCAGGCTCTTTCAAACCCATGGAGGGCAGCCACCTTACCACCACTTGCCCTGCGGGTAGAGCCTTTGCAAGCCTCAGCAGAACAGCCGCGCCTTAGTACTGTGCGGTGACCGCCACCCTCAGACAGCTGAGGCCAGGAGGAAAGTGCTTCCCACTGTGGCTCTTTGGCTTCACCACCTAAGGGCCCTCACTGCCAGGTAGGCCAGGAAGGGTTAAGGAGTGGCCAGGCTCTTGGGTGGTTATAGGCCCTTTGCACAGGACTCTGGATTTCTGTGGCTGCTTTGGCCCTGATGGTGGATTTCCCGTGGCTATCCAAACTGCCTGTCATTCCTGGTCTGTTTATCCTGCAGTAGCTGTGGGGTTCCAGAGAAACACAGAGAGGGCACCTGCTGAGGCAGCAGGGCTCTTCCGCAGGCAGGCCTGGCTGCTCCACATCGTAGGCTCTCTGTTAGCTCCTGCTGTGCGGCTTTCTCCCAGCGGACTTGACTTTGAGGGCGTGAAAAGCAGGGGTCTTGTTCCCTGGCCAGGTAGCCTAGGTGGGTAGAGTGTCAGTCCAATACACCAAGGTGGCAGGATCAATCCCCAGTCAGGGCGCATAGAAGAAACAACCAGTGAATGCCTAGGTAAGCGGAACAACAAATTAATGTTCTTTCTATCTCGTTGCTCTAAAATAAATTTTTTTTTTTAAGAAAAACGAAGGGACTTTGCAATCTTGTAGCAGACCGCTGCCCAGACACAGGGGCCATCCCCAGATGTGATGTCCTTTCTAGGATGAGAGCACTTGTACAGTTGAGAATTCAGAGTTCCCTGCAGAACTCAGGACCCTGACCCTTGGCTCCTTCCTTCCTTCCTGTAAATGGTGCGGGGCGGCCCAGTCCCAGCAGCCCATCACCAAAATGGTCACAGAGCCAACTGATCTGCATCCCAGAACCAGGATCTCCATGCAGCCCACAGCCAGGAGAGGCCATTCACTGTCCCTTCTGACCTAGAACATCAGTCTGGGTTTGTTACTGTGTTGCAACCTGTTAAGAGGTTATGGCATTAACTCAAAAGCCCGGATGGAAGTGGTGGGTTGGAGGGAGGCAGGACTTGAATTCTGCCAAGTGAGGCCCTACCTCTGCATCCTAATTCCTCTAATAAAATTAAGAGGCAAGAATGAAAAGCCTCCATATCAAAATGAAAAGGTTTGAATCCATGATAATTAGCCGTGGCCTATCATACTAGCATGAGCTCAGTGTCAGTTTGCAAGTATGTAAAATGACCAATAAGATGTTTGTAGCATAGTTGCGAGGAGTAAAACAGCCTTGGCTGAGTAGCTCGGTTAGAGCGTTGCCCTGATATGTTAAGGTTGTGGGATCAGTCTCTAGTCAGGACCCATATGTGAACCAATGAATGCATCAATAAGTGGAAAAACAAATCGATGTTTCTCTCATTTAAAAATATTTTTTAAAAAAGACCACCAGGAAAACAAAAAATTCACGAAGATGTTAGTGGCTGCTACTGAGAACCTAAAGTCAGGTACCACGCTGCTTCCTGTGCAGACTGCAGTATGTCCCCAGCCGCGGTATCTGAAGCAGCTCCTGCCCGAGACGGCAACCCCTGGTGAAGCCAGGGGCTGGCTGGCGTGCTTTTTCTTTTTTTTTTTTTTAAGATTTTATTTTTTTAGAGAAGGGTTGGGGGAGAAAGAAACATCCATGTGTGGTTGCATCTCATGTGCCCCCTACTGGGGACCTGCCCCGCAACCCAGGCATGTGCCCTGCAACCCAGGCATGTGCCCTACACTGGGAATTGAACCAGCGGCCCTGTGGGTCACAGGCCAGTGCTCAATCCACTGAGCCACACCAGTCAGGGCAAACCAGGGGCTTTCTATGCACAGAGAAGCTGGCCGTAGCCATGGCAATGGGCCTTGTGCCGGCCTTGGCACTAGAGGCAGGTTGCCAAACCCATTAAGAACCTCAGAGGTATGCAGAAGCTATTGCCTCACGAAGCCTCCCTGAGGCTCAAATGCTGGAAATGAATGTGGGCACATGATGAGCCCTATAGGTCAATTTCCTTTTCTCTCACTTTCCAGTTCCTATATCTTACTTCCTCCTCTTTCACCTGTCCTACTATCCCTTATGCCGAGAAAAAAGACTACATTCATTGGATACTGTAAGGTTACCATGTTCACATGCAGGAGATTCAGGTTAATGACTCCGAAGGTCACACACATCTGATGCTGAAACCTGCTCTTCCCATCCCTGCCTGCGTGGACTCACACTCATGGGGATATCGCCCAACGGGATGTGCTGTGCTCAGTTCTGAAGCTTCTGGTGGGATCCGCTAGGGAGGGTCAGAATGAAACTGAACGGCAACAGTTGATTTAAAACCCCCAAATGAAAAAAAAGTTGTAATAGAATTTGTCTCCAGGGAAGGGAAGAAGGTTCAAGGGGGAGACGTTTCATATTTTATACATAATGTTTACATAATTCAAAAAGTGAAGAGAATACATTTAACAAAATTATTAAAATGAGAAACTGGAATAGGTAACACAGTTTTAAGAAAGAGGTAGAAGGGCCCCCATCCAGACTCCCGTGAAAACAGGAGCAGTGGCCATGCCCCAGGCGTGGAGGGGCCGTCTGCGAGGCTGGCCTCCGCGAGGAGGAGGTGCGCAGGCGCGTTCACCAGGCTCCTCACCTCTGACCACCACCGCCCAGGATCCCGCGAAGTAACAAATGAGCTACAGACGAGGGAAGCAGAGACGGCGCTGGAGGGCTCCTGTGGCCAACAGGCAGGTGCAAAGCCCTGCCCTGCCTTCTGCTCAGGGATGGTTCTATTTCAGTCTGGTTTTTATTGACCCCAGAGGCGGCATGAAACCAGAGAAAGACAAATACCATATGATTTCACTTACATGTGGAATCTAATGAACAAGCAAAATGGAAACAGACCGATGGCTGTTAAAGGGAGGGGTTGGGAGGCCGCGTAAAAATGGTGAAGGGATTAAGGGGGGGAAAAAGACAGTATGGTGATCACCAGAAGGAATGGGGGTGGAGAAAGAGGGTAAAGGGGAGATAAAGGGTGATAAGAGACTTGACTTTGGATGGTGAACACAATACAACATACCGATAGTGTGATAGAATTGTATACTTGAAACCTATGTGTCACCCCAATAAATTCAATAAAACTTTAAATTTAAAAAAAAAAAAGTCCCTTTGCAGGAAGTTTCAGATCCATGGTTGTGGGGTGAGAATAGATGGTTGCCATTCATCCATTCATTCACTCACTCGTGCCTCCAGCTGGCCCTCAGGAAGCCTCCCTCTCTGCCAGGCGCTGTGCGCTGAAGTGCCTGGCGGTCCAGTGAGATCAGGCCGTAAGTTCTACCTGGGGCCGGTTGAGACTGCTTCCCAAAGGGGAGGTGCTAGGAACAGAACATTCTGGGTTAAGGAGTTTGCCGGCCCTGGAGAAAAAGCAACACCGGGCGGAGCAAATAGACTGCAGCAGTTCAGCGAGAGAAACAGGCTTTGAACCAAAGCAACCCCATCGAGAGACACGTACCAGAGAGACAGGGAGATTGAATCTCCACTTTAGTCACCTATGTGGTTTCCTAGGGACAGAAATGGGTGTGTATCAAAGGTTGCCGCATCTCGGGTTGTGATCCCAAATGTCATAATTTGGGTCAATAACACACCAGGAGGTTGACGTTCGATTTGGTGGACAAACTAGGTGACTAGGCAGTGACTCCCCACCAAGCAGGGCTCCCGGGATGCGCGGTCCTGGGCAGTACAGTGAACTTGGGATGGACCCTGCAGACCACTCTTAATACCTGGCCTGGCGTCTGCGTGCCCCCAGGATGCGATATAGGCCTCTCGGGTCTGCCCGGGAATCTGACCTTTGGTGACCCGGGGTACATGGGGCAATGTAACCTGGGAAGAAGGAATAGACCGGAATCAAACACCGCTACCCAGGTTGCCAGGAGGAGGAGAGAGGAAAGGCGAAGTAGTCGCAGTCCCAGGAAGGTCTTGCCCCCTGCCTCCGAAATGCCTTCTGGCGGGCCTGGTTGCGCAAGGTCTGGGCTTTAGCCGCGACGGATTAGTTCTGATCCGATTTGAGCCTGGGCCGTCGGCTTCGCCCCCTGCCTGGCGCTGCCAGCGCCCGCCTGGGCCTCGTGGGAGCCCGGAGACCTCCCCGAGACCCTTCCCCGCCCTGAACACGCGGTTGGCGCAAACATCCGAGAGGCTCCCTGCGTCCCGGGTTCCGCTCATTGCCACAGCGCGGGCTTCGGAGCCCCGCCCCGAATCTGCGGGTATCTGGGCCCCCGCCTCCGTTCTCGCCGCGTGGCGGATGGGTTCCTCGCGGGTGGGGGTCCGTGCCAGTCCTCCACAGTGAGGGCGGGGCCGCGACCCAGCCCCGCAGGTCCCCCCCATCCAGTGCACCTGTCGGCTCAGGCCGCGCGCGGCGCTATGCGCCTTGCTGCCGCGCCACTCCGCGTCCGTTTGTCTCTGCGTCGAGAGCCTAGGGTCTGTCTGTCCCTCCCGCAGGCGGACTGAGCAGGGCAGGCGTCAGAGCTACGTGCGGCGGGGCGGGAGCGGCGGGCGGGGTGGGGGCGGCGCTGAGCGCGGCAGCGGCGGCGCGGGAGGTGGGGAGGCGCGGCGCGCCGGGGACAGCGGCGGACGGCGGCGGCGGCGGCGGCGGCGGCATGCGGCTTCTCGCGCTGCCCGTCGTGGGCTGAGACGGCCGCAGCACAGGCGGGGGGCGCGGCGGCCGGTGAGGCGAGGGCGCAGCTAGCCGGGCAGACCGTGGACAGCGGTCAGGGCGCCGCGCCATGGGCCGAGCTGGGGGCGGGGGCCCGGGCAGGGGGCCGCCGCCGCTGCTGCTGCTTCTGGGGGCCACGCTGGTTCTTGTCGCCGGGGCCGCGCCAGGTAGGTACCGACTGCCACCGGGACCCCCGAGACCCTCGCCCCTGCACCCTGAGCCAGGGTCCCGCTGGCTTCTGGTACAGGTGGAGTCCGCGAGCTGGAGGCAAGGGGGCGGGGCAGCGCCTTGCCTGCAGCCCAGGCGGGGGAAGGGGGCGCGGAGAGGTGTGGGATCTTAGGGGAGGCTGAATGGTGGGGGGCAGCCCCGAGCACGGTATGCGGACCTAGGTGCGGGCTGGGGAGGGGTCGGGGTGGGCGGGCCTGAGGGTGAGACTTCGGCGCGGGACTTGGAGATGCTGAGGAGGATTGAGGCTGCGAGTTCAGGGCGGGGTCTGAGGTGGGGCGGGGCCCTCCGGGTGCGAGTTCAGGGCGGAGCCTACAGAGGGAGTGCAGCCCTGAGGGTTAGATGCCTTCCCCGCCGCGTTGGGGCCGCCGGGGAAGACTACGGGTCTGGGCGGGGGCGGGGCCTCACGCTTGAGGGGTGGGGCCTGAGGAGGCCGCGCTGGGCCGGGCGTGTACCGCGGCTTGGGGGGCGGGATCGGGGGCGGGGCTTGAAGATGGGCGTGGCCTCGGAAGACCTTGAGGCGGTGGTTTAGGGTGGGCGGGGGTCTAGGAGAGCGAACTGCGGCCAGGGCGGGGCGGGGCGCCAGGCCGTACCTCGAGCGCGCCCTGACGCCCCGCCTCTGTCTCCCGCAGCGCGTGAGGCGGGCAGCGCCGTCGAGGCCGACGAGCGCGTGAAGAGCGTCGCGGCGTGGGAGTCGCGTGCCAACAACACGCGGGAGAAGGCGGGCTCACCAGCAGCTGGGGAAGATGAGACATTGTGGACCGCGCCCGATGGCGAGCAGGCCGTGGCGGGCCCTGGGGTCGGGCCGGAGGATGTGCTGGAGGCGTCGGCAGCGGTGACGGGCACCGCCTGGCTGGAGGCTGAGAGCCCAGGTCTGGGCGGAGTGACTGCAGAGGCGGGCAGCGGGGACACGCAGGCCCTTCCAGCCACGCTCCCTGCTCCCGACGAGGCCCTGGGGCAGTCATCGATGCCACCTGCCATCCCTGAGGCTACAGAGGCCAGCGGACCTCCCTCCACCACTCCTGGCCACAAGCTGAGCCCAGGCCCGGAACTCCCCAAGGAGAGCCCCTTGGAGGTTTGGCTGAACATGGGAGGCAGCACACCTGACCCTCAAGGGCCAGAGCCCACGTACCCCTTTCAGGGAACACTGGACCTCCAGCCAGCGTCAGATATCATCGACATGGACTACTTCGAAGGGTTGGATGGTGAGGGCCGCGGCGCCGACCTGGGGAGCTTCCCGGAGTCGCCAGGAACCTCAGAGCACCACACTGATAGTGGGGGGGAGACCCCTTCCTGGAGCCTGCTTGACTTGTACGATGACTTCACCCCCTTTGATGAATCTGATTTCTACCCCACCACATCTTTCTATGACGACTTGGAAGAAGAGGAGGAGGAAGAAGAAGATGGCAAGGATGCAGCCGGAGGTGGAGACCTGGAAGATGAAAATGACCTTCTAGTGCCCACAGAGAAGCCTGGTGTGGGGCCGGGGACAGGCCAGCCCACCAGTTGGTGGCATGCTGTCCCTCCACAGCATACTCTGGGCATCGTCCCTGGCGGCAGCATCGCTCTCAGGCCCCGCCCAGGAGAGCCAGGCAGGGACCTGGCCCCCAGCGAGAATGGCACTGTGTGCCGAAGTGGTTTTGTGCGGCATAATAGCTCCTGCCGGTCAGTGTGCGACCTCTTCCCAAGTTACTGTCACAATGGTGGCCAGTGCTACCTGGTGGAGAACATTGGGGCCTTCTGCAGGTAAGGGCATGGCACGCAGGTGCACAAGGACTTGTGAAAGAACCCCTGAGAAGGGTCTGTGAGGCAGACTCAGCAAAGAAGGGAGTGGGGCAGGCCCCACGGCCAAGAGCGTGTGTGTTCACAGGATTCCCAGGCCAAGAGATGCTCACTCAGGCGCCTCCTACAGAATTACTTCTTAAATGCCCTGCCTGTGATCTCATCCCTCAGAGAGGTTCCTCAGAAATAAGATTTTTGTATTTCCTCTAGGGTTGTATCCTTTCCCAACCACTAACTGTAAAGGCAACGTGAAGGGACTTCTCTGAGGGTTTCAGAAGGAGGCCCTTGCTGGCTCGAGGGCATTTCATTGGGGCGTTCTGTCTACACTAGCAAAAGGAGTAGGCCCGTAGACGTACTTCAGAGGAAAGATTGCTGCTGAGCGCGCCCTCCGAGCCACGTGTGTGTCAGAAGGAGGGCCCAATCCCTGAAGGGTACCAGTTCGGGGGTGGGTGTGTCAAGTCACAGTGAGGACCTTCTCTTGGGGAGGAGACCTAGAGAGCAGCCACTCAAATAGGTCAAGTCAAGTGGAGACTCTTAACAAGCATAGCAGAGGGGATGGGGTTTCTTAACTTGGGGTAGTGGTTTTTCCCCTTCTCCCGTGATTGTTGTCTTCCTGGAATACCCAGTCCAGAGTGTTTTAAAGATACAGAGAACCCAGTGTCCCTAAGGACATTGTCCACAGCTGCCATTTCATGCCTCGTCAGTCATCACTGTATACACATACCCTCACAGCGAGGCAGCTGACCTGCTGGGGAGCCCACTGGCTTACCTGGAAGAATCACAAGTCAGGGCTGATCTTGGTGGTTTGCTTGTCTTCCTACCTTCCAGGCCCTAGAAGAAGAGTAGAGCCCTCAGGTTTCCCTGGGCTTGATTCCACTGGTCCTAAGAGGAGCATTTCCATAATCTGGATGCCTTTTTATTATTATTATTATTATTAATTTAAGAAAGAAACATCGATTTGTTGTTCCACTTATTGGTGCATTCATTGGTTGCTTCTTGTATGTGCCCTGACCAGAGATCAAACCACAACCTTGGCATATGGGGATGATGCACTAACCCATTGAGCTACCTGGCCAAGGCTAGATGTCTTTTTTAAGTGTCATTCCTGATGGGGGGTTTTTGTTGGTCTATTTGGAGGTATGTGAAGAATTCAAATTCTATAGGTCATGATGTTCTTCTAGAAAAACATAGAAAGCGTGAATGCTGTGCCTTTGGCCCTAAAACCTGACTTCCAGTTCCTTCCTGTGAAGGTGTTTCCCATAGATGACCATGACATTAGGGTCACTTATATAGGATGTGTCCACACTGTTCTGATTGGAGTTATCCTACCATTACCCAAAGGAGGAACTGTGATCAAGAAATAATGGTGACAAGACCTTGTAGTTGGTTAAAGGCTACCAGAAATATGGGGAGAGCCTGTGATTCTGCTCCTCAAACTTTATTGGGGGGGCTATAGGGATGAATTTATCCTGGGAGATATGGATCTCCATGCAGAATCATTATCTTCCATCCTTTCGGAGGTCTGAGTTTTCACCTTCAAAGCAAGCTCCCCATCAGAGTATAAAATTGGGAGCCCATGCTACCTCAGCAGAGCTAGAAAAGTTCCCAGAATCTCCCGGAGCTCTCGGGATTCCTGAGTGGAAGCGTAAGTGTGTCCTCTGCACTGAGCTGCACAGCCGTGTGACCACAGATCCACCATGGGTCCTGCCTCAGGAGGGCTTCTGCCCAAGTCCACACCAGATCCCCTTGCTCAGCTTCCCTCCCAGGACTGCACTGGGGCCTGCCTTCCAGAGATCCCTCCTCCGGCCATGCACACCCAGGCTGGCCGTGGCTCGGGAACTGTTTTACATTCCACTCACAGGAGACTGCTGAGCCCGTCGTTGCAGACTGCAGTGTGCCTTTGTCTCTGTCACCCTGACCCACTGCAGAGGAGCGATCAGAGCAGTGGCAGAACTTCTCCAGAGCAGTGGGTTAGAGCGATCGCTTTCCCCGTCATCACACAGAGCCTCCGCAGGACTGCAGGGCGTCCGCGGGAAAAGAGAGAATTCCCTGCTAGCCGTGTCTCCCCACCCCGTTCTGGGTGTGGGGTAGCCAATTCCCCTTTCTCTTGTCTGTCATTCACTGTGAGGTTCATGGCCTCCCTCCTTTGCCTGCCTCTGTATCCTTCCACATCTTTCCTCTTTGAAGCAGCCTGGTTCCCATGGAAACAGCAATGTCATTGGAAGAGTTGGAGCCTGGGAATGTCCCCAAGGGCAGGAGAAAGTCACTCAACAAAAGGACTAAAACCCACCCAGAGGGTTGATTCTCACCATGCTTTCAGGGCAGTTCTCATGGTGATAGGACAGGAAGCTTTCGGGGCAGAACCTTGGGGGCTGCAGAAATAGGAGACGAATATATATCCCTCTTTGTGCCTGTCAGTGTCTGGTTGGCCACGTGAGCTAGATGGGACTGCAGATCAAGACAGGTTTTCATGTGCAGGGCGGGTCCTACTACTTTGTAGCCGTAGCTCCTATTCATCTTGTTTTTTATCTTCTTTCATCCAGAGCCCAGGGCTGGAGGGGGGCGGGAGTGGCGGAGGGGGCCTGAGGGAATCCTGTGATTTTTTTTTTTCCACTGAGGCTGCGAGGTGAAAACCCAGGCTTCCCTTCCCTCCTCGGTCACTCCATAGTCATGTGAGTGTCCAGTTCACTCAGTGTCTCGGCGCCCTGGTTACCTTTCTGTCATGGACCTCAGAGCTGCCTGGCCCACTTCTTGGGCGGCTACAAAGACGGGCCATGAGCACCAGCTGTTAGGTCTGCCCAGAGCGGCCGCCTCCCAGTTCCCGAGACTCCTAGGGATGGGTGCTGCAGAAAGCGCTGGGGCGGGGACCAGGCCTTTGCTGTGGCCGCCCCCCACCTTCGCCTCACCCTGTCATCGCTGCAGGTGCAACACGCAGGACTACATCTGGCACAAGGGCACGCGCTGCGAGTCCATCATCACCGACTTCCAGGTGATGTGCGTGGCCGTCGGCTCGGCCGCCCTCGTGCTGCTCCTGCTCTTCATGATGACGGTGTTCTTCGCCAAGAAGCTCTACCTGCTCAAGACGGAAAACACCAAGCTGCGGAGGACCCAGTGAGTCTGCACCTGCCAGCCCCGCCCAGCCCTGTGGCCGCGCCCCTCCACCTGACCCAAGATGTTCTCCCAAGGGTTTCTATCGCTACTTGTGTTTTTTGTACCCAAGATTCGCCCAAGCATATCCATTCCTACGCAGAACGTGCTGGAGTGGCCGCAGAGGCTCAGCCCGGTGGCACACTGCTGCTGCCCAGCACCGTTCCCCGTACCCCCACCCTGGGGAGAGGGTGCTCAAAAAAGGGGCATGCAGCGTAAGCAGCCCCCAGCTCTGGTCCCGGCTGAGTTCCTGTGCTCAGTGCCCCGCCCTGCCTGACTGCCCCTGCTTCCTGGGGCCAGTGTGTGTCCTCGCAGATCAGCATGAAATAACTCCAGCCCCCTCAAGTCTGCTGTCTCTGGGTCCCAGCTCCTCCTCAGCTAGGGCAATGCAGGGCATTGCTTTCCGAAGCTTGCCAGCCCTGGGTCCAGAAGTGCAGGGAACTTAAGGAAATCCTCTTCACCTCTCCTAAGTAGAATGTGGGGCATGGGAGGGCCTGAGCCTAGCTTCCTCCACTGGAGATTTTAAAGGCCATGTGGGGATAGAGTCTCAATTCCGCTCTTCACAGAGGGGTGACCTCTGTGTGCATTTGAAAATCAACATTCATTTACCCTTTAAGTCCACGCCTTGAACACTGTAGTGTTCACTGTGAGACAATCACTAAGCAAGGCAAAGAACCTTCAGAAGGGTCCCCAGAGTCACAAAAAGACAAGATTGGAGTTCAGCTTCCTTGGGACCCAAGAGGCAGCTTGTGCAGAACTGTGACCACCTCCCTTTCAACCTGTTGCCCTATTCATCCCCTCCCCCTGACCTGAGACTCCCTCCAGAGAATGTGACCTAAGGCCTTTCCCCATGTCCTCAGAAAAGGACAAAACGCCATCTGTTGCTCCTTTGCTGGGGAAACTTGGGTGGTGCACAGATGCCTGCAACCCTGCAGCCTTTCAGCCAACCGTCACGGGGCGAAAGGGCCTCTCCTTTGTGCCTGTGCACTGAGGCGGGGCATGTCTTTGTCGCGTGACCGCAAGCCGAGACCCTGGGCTCCTCAGGCCCACACAAAGAGGGTGTGTGGAGGGGGTGGGACCACCTATCAGGACAGCTGGAGGATGGGGGAGAGAAAGAAGCAGCTAACTGCTCTAGTGGAGAAGCAAGAACTGTGACCAAGGACAGAGCCTCGTCCTAGGCCTCCCTCTGGCCGGCTGCGTGTTCTGCACAGAGCGCCCTCCCGTGCCCCTTCCGCCCATAGGCCGCCCCACTGCTGCCCTCCGCACACCTCCTTTCTTCCCCAGGCCTGGTCCCCACTCTCAGGATAACGTGCCTAGTGTGAGCAGATGCTGCCACAGTTTATTAATTCTAAGATACACGTCGTTTTCTTTCTCACGTACTAACATCTCTGGAATTGGATTGTGTGTTATAATCACTGGCATCTTATAATCACTGTTGGCCAGATGGCCATCACGATGTAGTTGTAATTGCCTGGATACACCAGTGTGGTCAGAGCTGTTCATATCGTTGTCGGTTCTTTATCTAATGTAGACTCTAAATGAACAACTCCAGGCACGTAATAAGAACTCCAGGTGATAAGAGAGTATTGGGTTGTGGTTTAAATGGTAGAAGTTTTTTCTTAGCGGCGCATCAAATAAAGGCACGTTTTATTACAGTCTACAACTTTTGATGAAATACAGCATTTGACCCATGAAGCTTTTGTCAGAGTTTGCCACGAGCATTTCGCTTATATGTTCTTCCCTTCTCTCTTCTGTCCTAACCAGCAAATTCCGGACACCATCCGAGCTCCACAACGACAACTTCTCCCTTTCCACCATTGCCGAGGGCTCTCACCCAAATGTAAGGAAACTTTGCGACACTCCCCATACCTCCTCCCCGCATGCCCGTGCCCTGGCTCACTATGATAACGTTACCTGTCAGGTAACTCGTCTTCTTCGCGTCTCCCCCTATACATGCTGCAGCTCCCGCCTGTGCCTTCGGTCTGTTTCCGAGTGCGGAGCCACTCAGAGCTCTGGAGGTCAGCTCCCGGCCACCGGTTGGGCAGGGGACTTGGGAATAAGGGTTTGATGGTCTTTCACTTCCTTGGCAAGTGGGGTTGTAGGTAGTACAGAAGATGACAGGATTTTAGCTTCGTCTAGACTTTAGAAGTCTGATTTTTGTCTTCCTACTCTTCACATCAAGGAGAAAGGCCCTGTTTTCACTGCTGTGGAATTTCCTGGTGGCCCTGGAGGCTAAAGGTGGTTGCTCTTGAGGATGAGTGGAAAACAGTGCTGACGGCATTTGAAGCTGGCAGGCTGAAAGCACTTGTTAGGGCTGAAGTGAGCAGGAGCCGGGTGGGACCCTCAGTCCGGGGGTGAGTTCTGTCATCAGCAGGATGGGCTCAGACATAGCAGCTGGAGCCCAGTAAAAGGTCCCAACAGACCCTTTTCTAAAGACCCAGCCAAGCGTCCTGTCTGGACCAGACTAACCAGCAAAGTACTGGGTGCTGTAAGAGGCCATGTCAGAAGTAAAACAGAAGCTGTCCAAACCCCAAATCATGTCGCATCGGAACCCAGGAATTCCACACATGATGCAGGCTCCATACCTCAAGGGAAAGGCATCGTGACACCTAAGTGAGGTAAACCGAGGCTCTCCCTACGGGAACAATGGAGTGTTCAAGGAAATTTGGAGGCAGTTCTTTGAAATAATGGACCATCGCATATGCCAGAGCTCATGGGGCCTTCTCAGTCTAGGCCAGTGCTGACGGCTGGAACTTTCCAGTGGGTAGAAATGTTCTCTCTCTGCTCTGTCCACTAGAGCAGCCACAGGTGCCTGCAGCTGGGGAGCTCTCAGAACAGGGCCAGTGCCGCCGTGTTGGACAGCACTGCCCTGGAACATTGTCCCCTTCTTATAGATGGGAAGGGGTGGACCTCGGCGGGGAAGAGGGAATGAGTAAGTGAGACCTTGGCCGCCGAACCCCATAAGAGAAAAACCTTGGCTTGGTGGGAGAGGGGCAAAAGGGTTAGTTTAGATAGAAAACAAAAGAAGTTAATGTAGGATAATATTTAAAAGTCTTTGATGTGAAGGACGGAGAAAGAACAGATATTCTGTTACTTGGTATGCACCAAGATAGAAGTAAGTTCAAGATGGGCATAATCAAGGAAACAAGGCGTCCTATGAGCTTTACAGTTGAAAATTACATGAACAGACCCACAGGAATGCAGGCACCGCGAGAGCAGAAGGGTCTTGCTCACCTTGGCATCTCCATCCCTGCCTCGCCCCACCCCCTGTGGCAATGTGCACCTAGTTGTCACCTATGGAGTGCCGGTGAGTGGCGGCTGGCCACAGGGCCTCAGCTCCGCAGTCCGCTCCACCACCCCGCCCCACCCCGGTGCGGGCGGTGTCTCCTGCAGCCCACAGGGGGCAAGCGCCCTTGGGGGAGTTTCTGGCGCACCCCCCTCTGGAGCCCCTGGTAGGGACACCTCCGCTCCTCACCAGTGGGGCAGGGAGGGACGCGGAGGGCTGGCTGCCTGAGCCAGCACCGAGGTCGCCAGTTCTCTGCGGCCGACCCAGCCGTGCAGACTGCAAGGCGTCCCTCCCTGAATGCTGCCACTGGCCCGGAGCTCAGGGCGGCAAGCGGGAAACCCAGCTGCGGGGGGCGGTCGGCCATGGTGGACGGACTGCCTGCCCACCGAGGGCCTGTCTCTCAGGGGAGGGACAAGATGAGGCCCTGGGGTTTCTGGCTCTCCTTGGGTCTCGAAGGTCATTTCCACCCGGCACCCTTCCTTCAGCTCATGCCCCAGGGGACATCCTGTCCTCTTGGCCAAAGCTCTGAGCGTGTGAGGGGGTGACTGTCCCGTCCAGCAGGGAGTGTGCGAGCAGATTCTCTGCCTTCCTCTCTAAGCCTCTCTGAGCCCAAAAGGCAGACCTGGTCAGCTCTGTGGGCATTGGCATTTCAGACAGGGGCCATTTTATTACAAAGTGAAGGCCTGTCATTGCCTCAGGCACCTCGTCAGTCCCTGCGAGGCCAGCAGCAAGATGAGAAAGAGAGAGCCTCCAGCTGAGCTAGGAGGCGGGCCAAGGGGCGTCCAGGTCGAACCTGCATTTATTCTCTCCCCTCCCTGCTCCCTTCACCCCTCAAGTTTCCTTGTTGGCATTGGTGTCTTTTAAGATTTTGGAGAATTCCTTTCATCTTAGTAGGAGGGTTATTTCTTTCACATAAGTAAAAACTAGATTGAGTGAGTCATTTTCCTGCCCAGTTTCAATATCTCGACAATCCGCTCTCTGAAAGGACTTCAGACCAGAAAGAGCTGCCTTGGGTAGGGGAAGGGGCAGCTGCTGGGGTCTGTGTCACCGGCACTTCCCTGCTGCCCTGTCACCTGTGCTGCTCCCTGCCTGGGCCCCCTGGCCTGGCATGCGGCCCCGCCCTCAGCTGGCTGAGTGTGTGCGTGACTCCTTTGTGTGGCTGAGCAGCCAGGAGCGGAGGGAAGCGCCTGCTGTGCAGGTTTGAGGTGTTCCAGAAGGGACAGCGCATGCAGGAGGCTGGGCACGGTCCAGGCGCACAGCATGCACGGAGTCACCTGAAATCCACCGGCCCCTGCCCAGGCCTGGGCGCTGCCCTGCTGCTCGCACAGCCGCGCCAGCAGTAACATCATGGGCGTCACTCGGTTCTCCTGAGACCCAACAGACCTTCCAGGGTCTCACTTTATGACGAGGACGTCTCCGTGGCACCCTTGAATGCTCCCCGTGCTCCCCGCCTCGCCACGTAAATGTTTCTAACTCCCCAGGCTGCTGCTTCCACTCACCGCCCGCTCCCACCAGGGGAGGCTTGGTGTGGGCGAGCAGGGGTCCGGGCCTGGGCCTGCGCGACTCCTGGGCCGAGGGACGCCCAGATGGCCGGGGATGCCAGGAGTCGGGGACGCCACGTGGTTCTCAGCACGTCCTGGCGCCAGATGGAGGTCCAGCTTCCTTGTGATGAGGGACTGCCGCCAAACCCAAGGCAGATGGGCCCTCTGCTGAGGGACTCAGCCGCCCTGCGCCTCATAGGACGGAGTTCTGGAAGGAACTCTCAGGTGGAGAGGGCTCCTTCTTGGCTTAGACTCTCCCTCATCTGTCTTCGTTGGTACTTGGCTCATCTAACAGTGCTGTGTGGATGCCTGCGCCCCTTATTTTTAGAGCATACTACGCCTACCCATTGGGCTAGAAGGCCCTTGTCCACACCCCCCTGAGCCCTCAAGGGGCCTGGTTTAATTTGGGCCCCACGTCCACAGAGACTCTTGAAATCCACTTTTCTTCACATTATGAGAACGACCCTGTGCCCCTACATGCCCCCAAAGAGTGTGTGATATGGCAGGGGTGGGGGGAAGTGGGTGGCGGCAGAGGGAAGGGGTTACCTGAAAAATCAGGAAAGCGCCTCCCACCCTTGTAAGAGGAGAGGGGAGTATAGGCTGTCCTCGCCTGTTCCGAGCTTTGCCGAGATCCGGAGTCCGTTCCGCCCAGGGTCTCCCTTGGCCCAGCTCTCAAACCCCCACGTGCAGCGTCTTCCTGAAAACGATGCAGGAGTCTGGGAATAAGCAGCGCAGCCCCCTAAGCGCACTCCCGTTGCCGTGAAGCCTGGGTGTGTGCGTATCCTCCCATCCCAGCACATGCAGATGGACGTCACCGACAGGGTTTCCTGTACCTCTCCAAGCAGCGAAGAGAACCCGAAGTGCCGTGGGTGCCGTGCACAGCGGCCTTGCCTGACATCTGCCTCCATCCTGTGTGGAGTTCATTTCCTCTTGTTCTTGTCTTGCTGGGAATGGGGAACGTGTGTTCCTCGTCTCTGAATCGCTCCTGGGGTCTCTGAAATGATTAAACTGCTCTAGAGAAGTGCTAAGTGAGGCTGGAAGCAGAGGGAAGGGACAGCGGTTTCTATGTGCACAGTCTTTGAACCTGCACCATGTCCCGTATAAGCCTGCAGCCCGTCCCTACTTCCTGTCCAAGCAGCCAGTGCCCTGACCGCATGCTGTTCTGGGACAAACTTGGTAGCAGGCAGGGAGGACGAGAGCCCAGCCGTTCCGTGGAGAATGCCCCCGTCCTTCGGCACCATGATTGCCATACCTTGAATCTTGGAAGGGGTTAGAGCAAGAAAGGTCTGAGATAGCTGGTCAGTTACGGACATTCTCTGCCCTTCTTGCCACTCATGAACCTTCCCAGGTCGGTTATGCAAACCCTTTGAGCTCCGAGCACTGGTAATAGCCGCCGGGGGCACTGGAAAAAAAACTGAGACCCAGTGAATGTGAGGCACTGGCTGGGATCTCCTCCGGCAGCCTTAAAGGAAAAGAGTATCAGGACTGCGTACTGACTGGTGTGGGTCTCCTGAGAACCTTTAACAGGCAAGTTCAGTTCAGGTTCAGGAGCTTGTCCAAGGGCTGCAGGCAACATACATGGGTAGGCAGGAGGGCATGGTACCTGTCAGACGTGAGTTGTGACCAGCAGCACGAGGAGCATCTGGGGCAGAGAATGGCAGCCACAGAGGCGGCCGTACTCAGGCGGGCTCGGACTGGGGACCCAGCTTGTAAGTGAGCGTCTTTTGGTAGATAAGCTTCCGAGGGTAAGAGGCTCACACATCCCTGGGCTCTAGCCAGAGGACTTCTATGTGCCTTGGGGAGAAGGGCCCTAGCTTTTCCAGGAGCAGATCTGTGCCTGACCACAGTCCTGTGTGCCCCACCCCCCACCTGTCTGCACTAACCAGCATCTTGTCGCGAGAGCTGACTTCAGTGGGGTGGGGGTACGGGGAGTAGCCCGAGCAGAGCTCCCCACCAGTATGAAAAGTATGGCCAAGTATGAAAAGGCACCAGTTCTCCCCAGCCTCTGCCAAAGAGAAAACCTTGGACCGGCCTACATGACAGGCGTTTGCAATCCAGTCCCCTGTCCAATTTCCATCGCTTTGTGGCCCCTGATTTGGAAGATGACTTTCCTAAAAAGTAGCTGCCAATGAGTCCCTCTGGCCCATTCAAGCCTCCGAGCTCCCTTCCTTCTGCCGGCTCTGTTCCCATCATCCGGAGAGAAAAGACCGCTCCCCCCCCCTGCCCCCCGCTCTCTCCTTCCTGTGCCTCCCTCACCTTTCTTCCTCTTCCAGGATGACCCTAGCGCTCCCCACAAAATCCAGGAAGTTCTCAAGTCCTGCCTGAAAGAGGAGGAGTCGTTTAACATCCAGAACTCCATGTCGCCCAAACTTGAGGGTGGCAAAAGCGACCAGGCTGACTTGGAGGTGAACTGTCTTCAGAACAACTTGACCTAAAGCAGAGCAAGAAGAGAGGAAATGGGGGGCGGGGGGTGGGGGAAGAACCGTGACTCCCCTTGTACAGAGTCTGTTTCCTGTAACCATTTGTTAAACTCTTTTCTGTTGCTGAACTCATGGCATGCTTCGGTGTGTTTCGTACAGGAGGGAGAAACCACAAACTAAGCCGAGAACCCGCGCAGAATGGCGTGCATTGGACTGTCTGTCTGTCTGTCTGTGCATCGCTTCTGCTGCTGGGATTTCTAAACCTACGCTGTTATTCACCTGACTTTTGTTTTGTACTCTGATCCACCTTTTTTTGAAATACCAGTGAAAAAACAAAGTTCTTGAAATAAAACTTTTTAAAAAGCCATTTTCCTGATGTCATTGTGTTTACTCCCTACCCATTGTTGTCGGTTTGGGTTGAATTCTTATCTTCAACGAAGGTGTGTATTTGTACGTGTTTGCCCAGAAATGGCCCAGGTATTACTCTGCTTGGGTGGGCGGCCATAGCAAAACGCCACAGGCTGGGTGCCTGAAACAATGGATGTTTTCCTCTAACAGTTCTGGAGGCTGGAAGTCCAAGGTCAAGGCAGCAATAGAGTTGGTTTCTGGCAAGGTCTCTCTGGCTTGCAAATAGCCGTCTCTCACTGTGTCTTCATGTGGCCTTTTCTCTGTGCGCAGGGAAGAGAGAGATCTCTGTTTTTCTTCCTCTTCTCAGAAGGCCACCAGTCCTGTTGGATTAGGGTCCCACCCTGATGACCTCATTTAACCTTATAGGTCCTATAATCCCCCATAGGTCACAGTGGGGGTTAGGGCTGCAACATAGGGCTTTCGGGGAGGGTGGGGGAGACAGTGCAGTTCATTCAGCCTGTAGCACTTGTTGTTAAGACCACTCTTTCCTGCTTTCATAGGTATCTATTCAGCACTTAGGCAGCCCGGTGCTGTGCTAGATGCCAGGAACTCTAAATGAATCAGATAGAACCTAACTTCAACAACCAAACAGTGTACTTGAGAAACAGACTTAAAAACAATGCCCTGGCTGGGTAGCTCAGTTGGTTGGAGCATCATCCTGGTGCACCAGGGTTACGGCTTCGGTCCCCAGTCCCGGTACATGCGGGAGTCAGCCAGTGAATGTGTGGATGGGTGGAACAGCAGATGGGCCTTTCTCTCTCTCCCTTCCTCTCTCTCTCTCTAAAAATCAATAAAAGTTTAAAAAAAAGTAATATAATACAAATGTCCATATTATAACAGAGGTACACACAAAGCTCTGAGAATCACAGGTACGAGTACAGGAAGGCGCAAGGAGAGAGGCAGAAACTGGACTTGGAAAGATGCAGGGGGTTTTTTCAGGATGACACAGAGAAGGGGCATTGAAGCAGAGGGAGGCCATTCAGGGAGGTCGGGCTGTGCGCCTGGAGATTGGAGAGGGAGGAGTCCTCGCTGATGGGGCTGGAAAGGGCGATTCAGGACAGCCTGTGAGGGACCGCAAACGCCATTGAACACAGAGCTGAGGCCACATGAGATTTAGTTTCTCAGAAGGTACCTCAGGAGACTGGTGAAGGCAGACAGAACAGGGATGGTAGCAATCCAGGCAATGAATGAGGAAGGATTAGAGAGAATTAAGAGTTCGCAGAGCCAGTCACTGGCCAGTGGGGGCATTTTCTAGGACTCTGACCGGGTTCAGGCTGGGTAATCGCAGTAACTGGAATCCCTGGGAGTGTGCTTCCGTCGCCTGATTTCTGTGGGTCCTCCCTGGTTTTCCTTCTCACGTGCCTTATTATTTTTTACTTTGTGCTGGACATTTTATTTGAAAAATTGCTTATTGAAATATTTTGAGGCCTCCGGTAACTTCTTTCAGAGAGGGGTCTTGTCTGCTTCCATCAGGAGCCCATGAACGCCAGAATTCTGGGGTCACACTGTTCCAGGTTCAAGGTTAGAGATTTCTGGTCCCCAGACGTATCTGACTGTGCAAGGGCTGGTTTGCGGTCAGCTCATCCTTACCCCAGGGTCACAGCCCAAAACAGGCCGCGTCGTATCGGTGTCCCACCTGTGGTGCGTTCTGTGCTCCCACACCCCTCCCCACCAGCCCTGCAAGACATTCCAAAACACAACTCGTCCCTTGAGTCACCTTTTCCAAGCAGGGGGGTGGCCCGCGTGCCTCAACAGGCTCACCTCTCGGGACTCCTGTCCTCCCTGGGATGTCGGCCGCCAGTAATTAATTCTTCAGTATCTTGTTTGCTCTTTGATGCTGTTCAGATGTTTGCACAGCTTTCGGGTTGTCTTCAGTGGAAAGGTTGCTCCAGTTTACCTAGTCTCCCGTTGACGGACAACAGAAGTCTTCTGTTTTCATCTTGGGACTCGCGCCCAGGTGGCACGCAGCTGGTGCCCTGAGCTCAGACTGCTCTTTGCTATTGGCTATGGGGCTGCGTATTGGGATGTTGGGTTATGGCCCGTGTGCATGGCGGTTGTTCAATGTGACCCATATTTTTTGAGGGGGAGAGGGGGTAGGTTGGCGTGGCTCTGCTTAGGACTTCCTGTTCTCTCTGAGTTAGGGGACAGACCTGTCTTTCATGGAGTACCTCTGGCCCCTTTCACAAGGAGGCCCAATCAGGAGGAAGTGTATGCAAAAGCACTTTGTAAGTTCTAAATCCCCTCCAGACGTTAGGGTTTGTTAGTGTTCTGTTTTGTTTTGTTTTTCCCACAAGAGTATTAAGAAATGCGGATCAAAGCCCTTGGCTCTGTTCCTCAGAGCACATGCAGGAGGGATAGGAAGACCCAGACCGGAAGGGGAACAGGAGACGGTGCCGCTGAGTGAATAGTTAGCAGATGCTGCCAAGGGCCTCCGACCCAGAGAAGGAGCTGACGTGTTGGAATAGGATACACTGATGTCTATCTGTGCCAGCCCTAGTTCCTGCCGGGGAGTTGGCACTTCTTGATAAGCGTGCTCCACGGGGCCAGCCAGACTCCTCCCTGGGGACCTCCAGCTCCTCCGCCTCCCCCACAGGGACTGCCGAGCACCTGGGGACACCTCCCTTCAGCGGCCTGGTGCTTTCAGATGATGGTCCCCAGGTCCCTTCTCTCTGCTTTGTCCGCCCCACTCCAGAGCCTTTCCTGTGTCCTTTTGCCTAAGGGAAGGACAAACTGAAAATACGGGAAACATAGGCATCATGGAAGGAAGCTCATTTGTCAGGGAGCGTTTCAGCACCGATGGGCCTTTTCACTTAGGAGACGTGTACCTGCCGTGTTGAAGCATCTGTTTCCACAGGCATATTCTTGACTCACAAGCCTCGCCTGTGTCCCTTCCCTGGGGCTGCCATAACAAATGAGCACACACGGAACAGATTACAGCAACAGAGATGTATTTTCTCACAGTTCTGGAGGCTGGACGTCTGGGGTCAACAGGGCCCCGCTCCGACACACCCGGGCAAGTCCCCGCTTCTGGTGGCAGCCGGGAAGCCTCAGCATCCTCTTCTGCCTCCGTCTTCACACGGCTGCGTCCCCTCTGCGTGCGTGCGTGCGTGCGTGCGCGTGTGTGTGTGTTTCTGTGCCTTTTTATAAGGACACCAGTTACCAGCTTCAAAGCCCACTCTATTTCAGCGCGACCTCATCTTAACTTGATCACAACATAAAGACCCCCTTTCCAAATAAGGGCACCTTCACAGGTGCTGGGAGTTAGGACTTCGCTACATGCTTTTGGGGGGACATCATTCAACTCAGCCACACGTGACTGCTTAAGACACGCTGTCATATCCACGGTCTCCTCACATCCTCCCCAGAGTGTGGAGCCTGGGCCTTCGGCCTGGAAAGCCTCAGTGACCAGAGGAGAATGCAGACCCTGGACTTCTAATTGCAGTGTCCTTTCCTCCGTGTGACACCACACAGTATTTATGGTTCCTTGCCCTTTCTCGTATAATTTATAGAAATGGAAAGGTTGGCCTGGGCCCTGAAAAGCAGCACTGAGCGCCAGACTCAGAGCTGGAGGCCCCTCTACTGAGGAGTCACGACGCCCCTGAGCCCAAGGTCCTGCCTCGGCACCGTCCTTGACTTTCCACGGGGGTTATAGCTGTGAACAAAACGGACCCAAAGCCGCCTGGTGGAACTGACTCCCCAGAGTCATGAGGTGGCCCAAGGTGCGGCCAGTGAAAGCATCCTAAAGAGTGGGAGGGGCTGTACAAACCCACCCTCGGGGCCAAAGGAAAGGGTGAGCCCAGCAAGGGGGAGCAAGGTGGCGTTGCTGGCCAGGTGAGCAAGGAGGCGTGTGAGCCCGGCCAGTGCTCAGAACGGGAGCACTCCAGGAGAGCGATAACCTTGTCCCCTGAGCACGTGGACATGAGATTACCCAGAGAACCTGGGCAAAAAGGCATGCAGAGTTGCCTGCAGGGGTCGGGCAGCCAGGCTGAGCAGTACTCTGGCCAAAGGTATGTCAAAGCCAAAGGAAGGATGTGTGTCCCTCAGAGGGTTCGGCCTCCTAGTGCACAGGTGGGTGCCGTTCTCGGGTATAAAGCCTATGAAGTTTAGTCTGTCCTTACCCTTACAAGATGATGTCGCACGTAGTTGTAACAGCAGCTCCCACCAGCGGTGTGAGAATTGCTTTCGTTCCACATTCTCGCTGACACTTGATATTCTCACACGTTTTCAGTTTTAGCCACTGGACAGCATGCAGTGGTATGTAATTGTGGTTTTAGTTTGCATTCCCAAATTATTAGTGAGGTTGGGTCTCTTTTCATATGCCTATTAATCATCTAGGTTTCTGCTTTTGTGAGGCACCTGCTTAACTCTTTAGCCCATTTTTCTATTAGATGGTGTTTCTCTTGTTGACTCATGCGTATTCTTTATATATCCCATTTATGAGCTTTTTATTGGTCTTCTGTGTTGCAAATATCTTTTTCTACTCTTGTGTCTTGCAATTTCTTACTCTTTTTAAAAAAGATTTTATTAATTTGTTTTCAGAGAGAGGAGAAGGGAGGGGGTAAGAGAGGGAGAGAAACATTGATGTGTGAGAGAAACGTTGGTTCCTTTTCACATAGCCCCAACTGGGTACCTGGCCTGCAACCCAGGCATGTGACTGGGAAGTGAACCAGTGACATTTCAGTTCACAGGCCAGAGCTCAATCCATTGAGCCACACCAGCCAGGGCAAATTTCATGCTCTTAATCAAGATAATATTAAAGTTAATTTTTATGCAGTCAAATGTATTGACCTTCCTTTCCGGTTACAAAATCATTCCTGAAGATTTGCTCCTACCCAGGTGCTGACAGAAATCCTTGAGATTTTGATGGGGACTAGATAGAACTTATAGGTCAACCTGGAAGAACTGATCATTACAATATTGAGTTTTCCAATCAGTGAACATGGTATATTTCTCTGTGGTCTATTTTCTCTAAATATTGTTCTATTTATGAAATATATTTGTTAATATTTCTTTCCAGGTGCTTGATTTTTCTTTATAGTAGCATAAGTGATATCTCTTCAGAGTTTTAAATTTTCTACTTTCTATTGTATTTTATACAGAAACAATAATTTTAATATTGATTTGATATTCAGCAAACTGGATAAATACTCTTTTAACAATAATAATGTATACGTAGATTCTTTGGTCTCTCCCACATATACAATCACATCGCCCACAAGTAATGATTGCTTTGTTTCTTCCTTCACATCTCGTACACATTTGAATTCTCTTTCTTGGTTTATTGCGCAAACAAGGACCTGTCAGGATGTTATGAGTAGACGTAGTGAGAGCAGACATTCTTACATCACTCTCTGCCAGTCTCCAAGGGGAAGCCTCGGCCTTTCGTCATTAAAATGTTTGCTGAAGGCTTTTTGCAGATATCACATCAGATTATGAAAGTTTCCCTCTATTCATAGTTGGCTAAGAGTTTTCACTTTGAATGGGTGTGAAATTTTATAAAAAGCTTTTCTGCATCTATTGAGAAAGTCATGTAATTTTCCTTCTTTATTCTCTTCAGACATAAAATTACATTGATTTTTTCAAACATGAAACCAATCTTGCAATCTTGGAATACATATCACTTGGGTGGATGCGTTAACCTTTGGACTTATTGCGAGGCTAAATGTGCTAACATGTATTTTTAGATTTTTTTGCGTAGACGTATGAGCATGAGTGAGACTCGTCTGTAACTTCCTTATCCCGTCCTTGTTCGGTGTTTGGATGGAGGCTGTGATAGCCTTCTGGCACAGACCGGGTGGGGCGTGCTCCTTCGGTATCCCCTGGAAGAGCTTGTGGTGCAGGCCCGCTTCCTCCATGAGCATTCAGCTGGGCACAGCGGTGTGGCCACCTGGGCCTGCAGCGTTCCCTGTGGAGGTTTTCTTTCCTCCAGATTTAACTGTCTTAACAGTTACAGGAGTGTTGAAGGTTTCTATTTTTGTGTCACTTTTAATAAGTTGTATTTTTCTAGAAATTTGTTCATTTCATCTAGACTGTCGATTTTGGGGTATAATATTGTTTTCAAAATCCTCTTGTAATTTTAGTGTCTGCAGAGTCTCCACCTCCGTTCCGGGTATTGGTTATTTGTGTCTTCCTTTTCTTGACTAGTCACACAGGGTGCTTATCAGTTGTATTAGTCCTTTCAAAACCCCAACTTCTTAGCTTTTTTGTTGATCATCTCTGTTATATATTTGTTTCCTATTTCATTATTTCCTGCTTTTATTTTTATTATTTTCATTCTTTAACTTTGAGGGTTTTTTACTGTTTTTTTTTCCTAACCTTTACCGATGCTTGCCTCATTATTCTTTGGTCTTTCTTCTTCTAATATACCCTTTTAAGACTATAAATTTTACTCTAAGTTTTGCTTTACTTGGTAATTTATTTTTTTTAAGATTTTTAATTTATTTTCAGAGAGAAGGGATGGGAGAGAACCATCAATGTGTAAGAGAAACATCAGTTGGTTGCTGCTTGCATGGCCCCAACTGGACCCAGGACCTGGCCTGCAACCCTGGACCCAGGCATGTACCCTGACCAGGAATTGAACCAGCAACCTCTTGGCTCATAGGCTGCCGCTCAGTCCACTGGGCCACACCAGCCAGGGCAGATAATTTATTTTTAAGACTATTTTTTAAGAGAAATTTTAGGTTTACAACGAAATTTAAAGGCAGGTACAGAGAGTTTCCATATACCACCTGCTCCCACACATGATTAGCTTCCACCATTGTCAATATCACGCACCAGAGTGGTACATTTTTTTTTTTTACCAAGACACATTGGTAACTACGCTGGCACATCATAACCACCCAAAGTCTATAGTTTACATTGGGGTTCACTCTTGGTGTTGTACATTCTATGGGCTTGAACAAATATATAATGCCAAGTATCTGCCAGTACAGTATCACACAGAATAGTCTCACTGCCCTAAAAATTCTCTGTGCTCCATCTATTCATCATCTTACCTCCGAAAACCACTGATCTTGCTTTTCCCAGGATGTCACATAGTTGAAAGCATGCAGTGTGCAGCCTTTTCAACTTGGCATCTCTCACATAGTAATATACATTTAAGTTTTCCCATGTAGTTTCATGACTTGGTAGCTCTTTTTCTGTTTTTTAGTATTAGATCATATTCCAGTGTCTGGATGGACCACAGTCTATCTATCACCCACTGCAGGATACCTTCGTTGTTTTCACATTTTAGCAGTTATGAAGAAAGCTGCTAAACACATTGATGGGCAGGATTTTTTGTGGATGTAAGTTTTTCACCCCTTCGGGTAAATCTCAAGGAGCACAGTTGCCGGGTCATATGGTGAGAGTATGTTTTGTTTTGTAAGGAACCACCAAGCTGTCTTCAAAGTGGTTGCACCATTTTGCATTCCTACCAGCAGTGAATGAGAGTTCTTGTTGCTCCACATCCTTACCAGCTTTTGATATTGTCAGTGGTCTGGATATTGGCCATTCTAATAGGTACATAGTGGTATCTCATTGCTGTTTTAATTTGCACTTCCCTGATGGCACAAGATATGGACTATCTATTTATATGCTTATTTTCCATTTGTACATCTTTGGTGAGGTGTCTGTTAAGGTTTTTGGCCCATTTAAAAACTTTTTAAAGATCTTATTTATTTAATTTTAGAGAGAGGAAAGGAGGGAGAAAAAGAGGGAGAGAAATATTGATGTATGAGAGATACATCCATAGGTTGCCTCTTGCACAGCCTCGACTAGGGACCTGGCCCACAACCCAGGCACGTGCCCCGACTGGGAATCAAACCAGTGACCTTACAGTTCACAGGCTGGCACTCAATCCACTGAGCCACAACAGCCAGGGCAAAAGTTTTTTATTGTTGATCTTTAAGAGTTCTCTGTATATTTTGAATAAGTCCTTTATCAGGCATGTCTCTTACAAATAGTTCCTTCCATCCTCTGGCTTGTCTGCTCATTCTCTTGATAAGATCTGTGGCAGAGCAGAAGTTTTTCATGTTAGCAAACTCCAGTTTATCAATTATCTTTCATAGATGGTGTCTTCAGGGTTCTATCTAAAAGAGCATCACCATACCCAAGGCCATCTAGGTTTTCACTTATGTTATCTTCTAGGAATTTTATAATTTTGCCTTTTACATTTAGGTCTATGATGATCCATTTTTAATTAATTTTTGAGAAGCATATAAGATCCATTGCTAGATTCTTGTGTTTTTTTGTTTTTTGTGGGGATTTTTTTTTGTTTTTTGTGGGGGGGTTTTTTTGGCATGTGCATGCCCAGTTGTTCCATCACCATTTGTTGAAGAAGTTATCTTTGTTCTCTTGTATTGCCTTTTTCCTTTATCAAAGATCAGTTTACTCTATTTATGTGGGGTTTTTTCCTGGATTTTCTGTTCTGTTTCATTTTCTGTTTATCTTTTCTTTTGCCAAACCACACTGTCTTGATTACTGTAGCTTTATAGTAAGTCTTGACATGGTGTAGTGTCTGTCCTCCTAATTTGTACTTCTTCAGCAATATAATATTAGCTCTTCTGGGCTTCTTGCCTCTATGTATGAGCTTTAGGATCAGTTTGTCAATATCTATAAACTAACTTTTGCTGGGATTGCATTGAATCTATAGAACAAGTTAGGGAGAATTGACAGCTGGACAATATTGAATCTTCCCGTCCATGAACATGGACTATCTCTCCATTTATTTAGTTCTTCTTTGGTTTCTTTCATCAGGGTTTTATAGTTTTCCTTATATAGATTTGTTAGATTTATACCTGAGTATTTTTTTCCTTTTGGGTGCTAATTTAAACAGCATTTTGTTTTGAATTTCAAATTCTACTTGTTCATTGTTAATAAATGGGAAAGCAGTAGACTTTTGTATATTAACCTTGAATTCTGCAACCTTGTTATAATCACCTATTAGATCCAAGAGTTTTTTTTGTTGTTGTTGTTGTTGAATCTTTCAGATTTTCTACATAGATGGTCATGATGTCTGCAAACAAAGACAATTTTATGTTTTCCTTCCTGATCCGTGTACCTTTTATTTTATTTTCTTGTCTTATTCCATTAGCATTGACTTTCCAGTACAATGTTATAAAGGAAAAGTGAGATAGGACATGCCTACCTTGTTCCTGATATTAGTGGAAAAGCTTCAAATTCCTCTGCATTAAGTAAGGTGTTAGCTATCATGTTTTTGTAGATAATCTTTGCCAGGTTAAGAAAGTTCTTTATTTTTAGTTAACTGAGAGGTTTTTTTTGTTTTGTTTTGTTTTTAAATCATGAATGGGTATTGGATTTTGTCAAATGTTTTTTCTGTATCTATTAGTGTGATCCTGTGCCTTTTCCTTTTCATTCTGTTGCTGTGATGGATTACATTAATTGCTTTTTGAATGTTGAACAGCTTTGCATCCCTGGATAAATGCCATTTGGTTGTGGTATATAATTTTTTTAATACATTTTTGGGTTCACTTTGCTGATATTTTGTTGAGGATTTTGCATCTATGTTCATGAGAGATATTGGCTTGCAATTTCCTTTTCTTTGTATTTCTCTAGTAATACAGTCATGCCTATGTCTGCAATAGGTACTCTCCTTATCCCCACATTCCAGGAAGGAAGCCGAGGCATGGGGGTTAAAAAGGTTCCCCCTGGTCAGAGGCAGAGTTAGAGCTGGGATTCAAACCTAGGCCTTCTAACTTCAGAATCAGGGCTCCCACCACACTGTTGCCACTCTGATTTTTCACTATTGGATGGATAAATGATGAATGAGTGAAAGAATGAATGAATGAATGGTAGACTCTAGTTCTCTGAGAACAAGGCAGTTTCTTGTTAGCATCCGTGCCTCTGGAGCTGGAACAGAGCTGAGCCGTCTTTGGGGTGTATTGTGGGGCACCTGTGGAGTGAACCCATACCTGGACCCCCAATCACACCCTGTCTTTGGGGCCCCCATGGGAAGCCTGGGCAGAGGCTCCAGGAGGCCTCCAGAGTGTGGCCCTTCGTTTGGCTTTGCCCCTTGTTGCTGGGTGCTCAGGCGCTGGCTCCCTCTCACGCCCGCCCTGCAGAAGAAAGGGAGCTGGCTTGCCGCCCCCTGGCACGACGGGCGCTCATTTAAGTCCCCGAGGCCAGGCCCAGCGGGCGCCCGAGCCGCCCTCGTCCATCACACAGCCCACTGCTGCCTGCCCACGCGCTGGCTTTGAGGGCCAGCCAGAGCCTCTGGTGGGAACTGCCCGCCGCCCTAATTGGGCCTCTCTTTCGGGAGGCGGCAGGCCCTGCTCCTCGCTTGTCTTTACTCTGGCTGCTGCTTCGCCTTCTCAAGGAGGACGGCATGCTTCCTGGGCTGGCCCACTCTCTGGGCCAGGAGTTCACCCTTGTCCTGCAGATGGAGAAATAGAGACCCCTGGGTAGGCTGGGTCCCTGCCCACTGTCACAGCAAGGCCAAGCAAGGTTGCCAGGAGTAACCACCAGAAGGCCAAGTGACACAGCCCTGTTCTCCATTCTGCTGGCAACCGAAATGAGTTCCCACAGGAAAAAAGGCCTCCGCCGGCCTCCTGCAGCCGCCCGGGCCCTGCCAAGTGCCAAACACAGGCCCTGGCTCGGGGCACTCACGTGTCCACATGAGACTTGTCAGACACCCCCAGTGACCCTACCAAAACCAAAACAAATCAGGCGGGAGCATGGCCAGCTGAGGTAGATGGCAGGCCCCCTCTGGGGAGAGCGGGGTGGGGCGGGGGGACTGGCCAAGGACACTGTGACTTCTCTGCTCAGCGCCTCAGATGACCCTTCCTGGAAAGTGGGAGGAGTTTTCAGATGCTTGATGGCAGGACAGGGAGAGCCTTGCCTGGGGGAGGCATGCAACCCGCCTTTCGGCGGTCGGACCCTGGGTCAGGGAAGAGTGTGATTCGGGGCTGGTCCGGGTCCTCTAGCTGGGGCTCCAAGCACCTCTAGAAAAGCCCCAGAAACCATGAGCCTAGGACCGGAGACATCCTTGGGCAAGCCCGCCCTTTCCCCTTTTATTCTCCTGCCACCTTTCCCACCTTCTTGTCAGACAGTCATTTTCCTGTTGGGTCTCCTGCCTCCCTGAGTTGCTCCTGGTCTGAGTTCTCCTCTCTGAGCACTTAGAGTAAGTTGGTCCGTCTCTTTTTCAATTTGACTGTCTTTTGGGGACCAAAGACCACCAGGATGCTGTAGCTAACCCTTCCCCTGGCTGAAAGTCTTCAGTCCTTTCAGCTGTCCCTCCCACAACAGCTCTCCTGGCCCCTCAGTGTACTGGGTGCTCTACTCAGGACACCCCAGAGGTCCCAGGAGGAGTCTCTGTACTCCAGGTGCGACCCCAGAGGAGCCACTCACCCCAGGCCCATCCTCCCCCAGCATTCACAGCTGAAGTGCAAATGCAGGGCTGTGTCTGAAAGTTTGCAAGCTAGGGTTCAGGCTGACCATTTAATAATTGGACCCCTCCTTGGACCTTGAGACTCCCACCCTCCCCTCCACCCCCTTGGCGTGGAAGGCTAATCTTGCTTTAGAATTCGTGGACTCAGGGCTGTGCCCTGGAACGCAGTGGCGCTGGCACAGCAGCCCTGCAGCCTGGTCCCTCCCCCTGACCCCTGGCTCCACGGTCAACGGGAGGAGCAATGCGCACCGGGCATCATGTCCCAGCTTAATTCACACCTTTGGCCTTTGAGACCCCATCCCTAGAGGAGGGGGCTGGGGAAGCAGGTGCAGGGCCATCTGCGGCAGAGAGTCAGGGGTCCTGAGTCCGAGGGTGGCCTGGAGGGGGAAGAGTAAGGGTTCCGGGAGGGCAGGTCCCTGAGCCCCGCAGACCCTTCTTGCCTGGGTCTGAGGGCCTCACCGAGTTGCCTTGTTCCCACGACCAAGGTCATGGGTCCCTTTGTGGGGTCGTCCTGAACCCGGTAGCCGTGCAGTCCCTGACGCCGTGCTCCGAGGATGCCCCGGCTCCGTCCGATGGGGCCTGGGGGCGCGCGCCGGACTCGGCCTTCGTGAAAGCCGGGTTTTGTGTTTCTAGCCTATGAAGTGCGTTTCGAGCCCCCCGTTCTGTCCTCCAGAACCCGTGGGCGCCGGCTACTCTCGCCTCTGCCATCTGTACGTTTGCTGAGCGTGCCCTTCGGAAGTCACCTCTCGGCCTTGGAGCCTGGCTGTCACCTGGCGTCTACTCCCCCGCGCGACCCCGGCGCGCGGGGTGAGCCGTGCTGACCACCGGCCGCGGACGGCACAGAGGACGCGAGCGGGAGGGGGCGCGCTCCTCCAGCAGCGCGGCCGGGCTCCGCCGCCGCCGCCTCCTGGTGCCGGTCGGCTCTCCGAGCCCAGCAGCGGAGCTTCGGGCCGCGCAGGGCTCCGCGGCCCTGCCTCGCCAGCGCGGCTGCAGCTCCGGCGGTCCGAGCTCCCGCCCCCGCCTGTCATCCGGCCTCCGCTCCGCACGCGTGGCCCCGACGGCGCTCCCCGCCCGCCTCCAGCCCCGCGCCCACCCGCAGGCTGTGCTGGGACCCCCGCCCAGACGCCCCCACGCAAGGGACGCGGTCAGCAGGCGGCGCACAGACGTCAGCCCCTCGGACCGGCCCCAGTCCCGCTGAGCCGCCTGAGGTCGCCCGCGTCCAGGGCGGGTGAAAGAAACACCTGGCCACCTCGCCCTCACGCGCGGCACCTGTGATGGCCCGTTTTAGCTTCGGACCTCCCGGTGGGGTCGCCGAGGCTGCCGCTGGGCCTGAAGCCCGCGGTGCCTTCTCTCTGCCCACGTGGACAGAGCGGGGCCTGGGCTTGCTGAGGGAGCTCGGACGGTTTATTGCCTCGCCCTTGGACGAACAGGGCACTCCTCCTCGGCGGCCCTCGGCTCTGCAAGGCTTTTATTAATGAGCCGAGTAACAGCTGCGCTCCTGCCAGGTGCTCTGCCTGGTGCTGGCAGCAGCGCCTCACTTCTGCTCGAGGCCGCCTCCGCCTTCGCCGTTGGCACCGTCCCGTTTCCCGCGAGGAGGAGCCCGAAGCTCCGAGGCGCGGCCCGCGGGGAGGGCGCGCTGCTGGGAAGAGTCGCTCGCGCCGGGCTGATGCTCCTTTTTCTGAATCTTCCACTGCTTTTGGTGTCTATTTGGTTTATAAAAAGTACATTTCTTTCAAAAGGAAAAAACGAAGTCACGTTACTCTCAGGTACACAATTACAACAACGTCACTCATCCCCTTGTGATTTTTTAAAATGTATTTTACTTTTTTAACAAAGTACACAGTGCTAGTGTCGCACACTATTTGATAGGGTATTTCTATATGTTTTTTCCAGACTGTTTCTTGCCTCTCAACCTTCTTATCCATCTGTTGGATATCTGTACTGAGGCAGAATCTTTATGCTTTTATTGATCCTTTAGGGAAAATTACTCTGAAATTTCTATTTTAAAAATCTGTCCTTTGGGTGTCGTGCTATGTTCTGGTTTCTAGGTGAAGTGCCCGCCTTCCTCGCGTGTTTCCCTAGGGGCAGTGCCTCCATGTGAGCTGAGCGAGAGGCGCCGGACTGAATGCACACAGGGCAGGGCTGGGAGGCGCGGGGAGAGTGTGTCACGAGTGTGAGTGCAGTGGGAAGTCACCACATTTTGGGCCGAGACCCTGGTGACCTGCATGGAGGGCCCAGTGGGGGGTGTGGCCGGCAGGTGCCCAGCGGGGGCCTGGGCTGTGAGGGGCTGTCTTCCGCAGGCACCCAGCAGAGAGCCCTCCACACTGGCAGCAGACATCCGTGGGCTCCCAGGCCTGCGTCCACCGTGGTCATGAGGTCTGGGGACAGAGGAGGAACCTGCACAGGGTGCTGAGAAGGAGCTGTCGGGGAACCGCGGGGCAAAGGGTGCTGCGTTCCGCTACGACGGCAAGCTTGTGGCCTGACTGTGGCTCAGCGACCGCAGGTCCATAGTGACTGGACACCAGTCTCGGGCAGCAGTGGGGTCAGAAACGGGATAGCAGGGGGTCTATCAGGAGAGAGGGAGAGGGGAAGCAGCCACCCCCCGCCCACCAGCCATCTGTGTTCTCCCTTCGGAGGCTGTGGGGCACTCACATCGGGCCCGCACCTGGCCTTGCTCCTCACGCCTGGATGCCCGGACCAGGATCGGCTCTGGGACAGACAGGGGTGAGCCTGCCACGCGCAGCAGGGGTGCCCTGCCCGCACGCCTGTCCCAGCCGCCCCGGAGCAGCCCGCAGCAGCGGGGCCTGCTCGCCTCCCCACACCCATCAGAGTCCAAGTCCTCTTGCCCAGCGCCAGGGCTTGTGCTTCCTGCCCGGCTGGGGGGGTCTGGTGGCTGCCCCTCCACCCCTCTGATGGGGGGCCCTGGGAGGGGGTCGCACGTGGACCCTGCCCGGCTCGCCTGAGAGCTGCAGCTCCTTCCATCAGTGCTCCCTGGAGGGCAGCTGAGCCCAGGGGGACCCGCAGCCCCCCGGTCAAGGCCACTTATCGCTCGAGGAGCAGTCGGGGCTCCCGGGGAGGCAGGCAGACCCTGGGGCCAGGCCACACTGGGCCAGGCTGGGACTCTGACCCAGCCCGGAGATCTCGGGTGGCGGGGGAGGGGTGCTCAGACCTCCCCAGGGTTCCCAGCCCTGTCCAGAGCTCACAGTCGGATCTCGGATCCCGTCATCCTCAGAGGCCTGAGGGGCGATGACATTCAGTTGTGCAGCTAGTTGGCCGGGGCGCCAGCTCTCTGTGATGGGACTGGGCTGGCACCAGAGTGTGGGACAAGGGACGGCTGGCAGGGAAATCAGAGCAGCCCTTCTGGCACCGGCTCCAGCTTTCCGCTGGCGACACGTAAGAGGATTAGGGCTCAGGACTCTGGACAAGGGGCTTTTATTCTCAGGGATGCATGTTCATTGGCTCCCAAAGCCCCAGAGACAGGAACAAAAGGCGAGGAGGGACCGCCAGACCCCTCACCCTCCACATGCTGTGCTTCGGGGTAGCATGGGGGTCCCCAGCCACTTCTGCTTGGTGCTTGGCACCCAGCCCCGTGCAGGTCTGCCTGAGGCCCATGCCCCCCGCCCAGCCCCTGCCACAGAGGTCTGAGCCACCTGCGGGTAGGCAGCCGCGGCTCACAAGGGGGTCACTGACCTGGACTGTCGGGATGGGAGGGATCATACAGCCACAGACTCCGCCTCCATGGGGATTTACATCAGGGGACGCTGAGGCCCAGAGAGAGGCTGTGACTTGTCCAGGGCCACTCAGTGAGGCCCGGGGGCTGCCTGCCCCGCCCAGGAGGCGGGCCTTGTCCTCCAAGGAGGTGCTGAGCTGATGTCGCCCCACCATTGGTTGGGTTTGACTGCTCTAGGATTTCTTATAAATGAAATCACACAGTCTGAGCTCTTTGGGATAAGACTTCTTTCTCTCAGTATAATGTTTTTGAATATTGAATGTATCCTTTTTTCAGTCCCTTTTATGGGTGAGTATTCCAGTTTATCTATTCGCCAATTGGTGGACAATTGATTTGTTCCCACTTTCTGTCTATTGCAAAGGAAGTTGTGATGCACTTGCACGTACCAGTCGTTTTTAACAAACTGTTTTATTATGGAAAGTATAGAGAATAATGTGGCAAACTGCAAGGGCCTCGGCCTTTCTCAGAGTCTGGTGGGAGCCACAGGAGGGGTGTTAGCCGAGGGGTGAGGTTGTTGGGCTTACTTTTAAAAGGATCACTTGGTTGAGGCTGGGGCAGGAGTGGGAGCGGGAGAGCTGGTTAGGGGTCTACTGCGCTGACCCAAGCCCCCGGTGCCGGGGGCTCAGAGTGGACTGATGTTACAGAGCTGGCTGGTGGGACTGGCCGGATTCTCGATGCATTTTGAAGGTTGAGACAACAGGTTCTGCTGACAAGATGAACGAAAGCGAGAAGCGGAGGGTGGCTTGACTTTAACGCTGGAAGGATAGGACGGGGAAGGCTGCGGAAGAAGCAGGCATGGGGCGGTGACCGTGAAATGGCAGGAGGCACTTGTTAGGCAACCAAGTGAGGCAGCTGGACAGAGGTGTGGGCTGGACATGTGCATGTTGACGCCACCTGTTACTGGAAGCTCTAGCCAGGGCAATTAGGCCAGGAAACAAAGTGAAAAGCATCCGGGTCGGAAGGAAGAACTCAAACTGTGCTTATAGGTGACATGCACCGGTGCATAGAAAACCCTAAGGGATACACACAAAACTATTAGAGCTACTAAATGAGCTTAGTAAGGTTGCCAGATATAAGGTCAAAAGACAAAAATCAGTGGTATTGCTAGACATTAGCAATGAACTATCTGAAAATAAAATTAAAAACGATCCCATTAGCTCCCACTTGTTGCTGGTGGGAATGCAAAATGGCACAGCCGCCTTGGAGACAGTTTGGCAGTTTCTGACCAAGCCAACCGTACTCTAACCATTTAACCTGAAAAATGGGCTGCTTGTCCTTTACCCAGAGGAGTGAAAAACTTCTGTCTACACCAAAACCTGCACATGGATGTTTATAGCAGCTTTATTCCTAATTGCCAAAACTTGCAAGCAACTGAGACGTCCTTCAGTGGGTGAGTGGGTAAATAGCCTGTGGCACCTCCAGACAATGTAAGGTTTCCCCTCTCCGCACCCCCGCGGCCAAGCCTGGCCCTACCCCTGCTGCTGCCTGCCCCACCCTTTCCAACGCAGCCCGGGCTGCGTCTCCCATGACCTGCCCAAACCGGCCGGCAGATGGTGTCTCCCATGACCTGCCCAAACCGGCCGGCAGATGGTGTCACCCCCGCCTCCTCATCAGCGTGGCCCCCTCAGCAGTCACAGTGCCTCACAGACTCCCCTCTGATGTCAGCTTTCACTCCCTCTGTGCGCTCAGCCTCCCAGCTGAGCAGAGTCTCTCATGCCCCAAGGCGCCTCTAATGCCCAGTGGGCAGGCTCAGCACACACCCCAGGGAGCAGGCAACCCACTCTCCCGCTGACCCTGGATGAGCGGGAGGGAGCCCACAGAAAAATGTCGGGTCGGCCAGAGGCCTCCGGGAGTGCACGGGGCAGGCGGGGGCAGCAGTCTGGGCCCAGGGCCTCTAGTTTTGGGCCTTGGTCTCCCTCTAAACACAGGGGGCGGAGGCTTCGTGCCCCCTCAGCCCCAGGAGGAGCGAGTCGCCTCTCAGTTGGGGGGCCTCATTTCTTCCCCCCCACCCCAGGCCCCCCGCCAAGGCCGAAGCCCTCCTCGAGCTGTGGCAATGGCAGCAAACAGCATACAGATGGGACATGCTCAGAGCTGGGCAGCAGGGGTGGCTCCAGATGCAGGGGAAAAAGAGGAAAATGTCCCAGCCACCGGTCCTGCAGGTGCGCTGTTCTGGAAGGCCCTTGGCACAGTGTTCCTGGGCCCCGCACACCCCTGCCCCTTGACAGCTCATGCCCACCCAGGCCTCGCCCGCTTCCGGCTCCCATCCGTGCTCCGGGGTTCTCCTCCCAGTCAGTGACCTCATCTTGGTTCAGCGTTGGAGGAAGCCAGGCTAAGAACGCTCTGCCCTTACCCGTTACAACCTTCTCTGAAGCACATCTTTCTCCAGCTACACAGAGCTACCTACAGCCCTCGTCCCACCTGCTCATTCATTCATCCATCCATCACATTTATTGAGCACCTACTGCACCACAGGCACCCTTGTCGGTGCCGGGGGTACATTTATGAAGAAAAGAGGCAAACTCCTCACCCTCGCCTGGCTTACATTCTAGGGAGGAGAGGCAATGGGAGAGCAAACTGGGTTGCGTGTTAGACGGTGATAATTCTGCAGAGAAAAATAAAGGCGGGAGAGCGATGGGCAGGGTTGGCAGGTCAGGCCCTCTGGAAGCACAGGCCGGGGCAGAGTTTGGGGGTGAGGCCCATGAAAGGAGTGGGGGAGGAAGAAGGATGGGGCAGGGGGAGAACTTGAACCGTGCTGCAGGTCCAGTGAAGCCCTGGTGGGGAGTTCCAGAGCAGGTGCGGCTGTCGGAGTGTCCAGCCCAAGGCAGAAGCCACCAGGCCCTCCGGCCCCTGCTTCACTGTTACCAGATGCCCTGGGGAGTTTGACCTCAGGGGAGGCTCTAGGCAGCTGGGGGGTGGTGACCCTGGGGGAACTGAGAGCTGGAGCTTCTCTGGTGATTGCTCTTCCTATAGACCCTTCTGGAAATGGGATCTGGGTGGTGCAACTCTGTGTCTACCACATGGAACGGGCTCAGGGAAGGCCTCACGGAGCACAGACTTGGAGGAGTTCAAGGAGGTGAGTCCTGCAGACACGTGGAGGAGGAGTCGCACAGAGGGAATAGACGCGCAGAGTGTGGTTGCAGCTGAGGCCTGGAGAAGCAGCAAGGAGCCCAAAAGGGCTGAGCAAGAGCGAGCGGGAGAACGGCAGGGGCCAGATCTCTGAGGCCATGAGAGGACTCCAGCTTTTACCCTGGGCAGGAGGGGGCCTGTGGAGGGGTGAGGGCGGTGGCAGCATTCCTGAGGGAGGCACACTCGGACAGAAGAACCCATGGGGAGTCCGCTTCCAGAGGGAGGCGCTAAGGACTGTCAATTGAGGGATCCTGGCCAAATGCTCTCAGGCGAGTGTTTAACGAACACTAGGGGTGGATTAACTCGGCAGCTTTCGCTGGTGCCTGCTGCCCTCTGGTGGATATATGGGAGATTACCCAAACCTGCTTCTAGCTTTTCTTTTGCAAGGGCCTTTGGGTTCTGTGGATTCACCTCCAGTTTGGGGCTACTGTAAAACTCTCTTGTCACAGATGGCCGAGGTATCAAGCAGCACTTGGAGAAAAGTTAATCAAGTTAGAGACAGGAAGGCAAGGGGAAACTACGATGCGACAGCATTTGGAGTGGGACCACGTGAGGTTCGCAAGCAATAATGGCCACCAGCACCAGAAACAAAGAAGCGGGGCGAAGGGTGCGTTGGGGCTGGGAGGATGCATTAGAGACAGTGCTGTTCCCTGGAGGAGAACGAGGGGAAGACACAGGGTGCTTGCCAGCCAGCTCTGAGTTCCAGGGCACAGTTTCTGCTGGGGAGGGAAGGGAATGGAGCTGGGAAGGCCCAACTCGTGGAAAGAAAATGAGCAGGCAAAAGGCCTGTAGATGAAAACGAAGCTGGCCATCTGGTGGGGTGAGGGTGTGAGAAACCTGGACAAAGCGGGAAGGCTGGGGGCCCTGCCGCCCCTGGAGGCATTGCTGCTGCGTTTGGAGCCCAGGAGTCCACACTCTCGCTTCTGCGGCTGAAACCCCCGCCCGCACCACGGCAGCCCAGTCTGCTGCCCACGTATGCTGACGCTGCCGGAAGTAGAAACAGAGTGGTTTCTTCCTTCTTCCTGCCTTCCAGTCTACTGCCAGTGTATCCGTATCCGAAAATAGCGGAAAGCCCGCGGGAGAGCAGCCTGGCAGGCGTACTTTGTAGGCCTGCAGCCTCAAACCCCAGCTTCCTAACTGCCATGTAAAATCCCTTCTCCCTTTTGTTCCTCCAGTCCTTTCAAGCACCCTTTGACCCAATTTCCTGCATCAAGTCCTTCTCTGATTTTTCTGTATTTGCACAAGTCTGTTTTAGGTCTAAGGGAAAATTCAAGTATTTGGGGATTGAGGCTTATACATAGGGAGAGAGAAATTCTCTTTAAGGACAGTAATACATTATAAACAAAAAATTAGCTTTACCAGCTTCATGGAAAATTCATCTTTGCCTATAACCCCACAATTCCACTCCAGATACATACCCTAGAGAACCTCTTGCATATCTGTGCTGAAAGGCATGGCTGTGTATGCTGACAGAGATATCCTTTCTCTGTGATAAGATTAAAACTAACCCATCACCATTGATAGGAAAATGGATACATAGAGGAAAAGTAAATATTTTATATTAAAAAGATACATATCCTCCTCAATCTAAAGATTCAATACAATACCAATTAAATTTTAGCCAGGTTAAATGAAAGATGCTAGTTCCAAAACTGATCTGTATGCCTTAGTTCTCAGCAAACACAAAAATCAATTACAGATGAATTAAAGACTTATATTTGAAAAGGAAAATCTTACAACTTTTGGAGAAAATCTAGACTATCCATATGACCTTTGGGGTAGGGCTTTCTGAAAGAAGATTCAATGAGCTAACACAATAGATTTTTTAAATAGATTGTTAAATTTCGGTTCATCAAAAGATAATCCATAGACTTCCTTTTTCGAATCATAGTCATTATTTTACATTTAAAAAAATTGACTTAGAGAGAAAGAATCTGTGGCTGACTGGGCTAGAACAAAACTATGCATGGTCTAGTAGGTGTAAATGCCATGGCAAAAATAAAAGCAGGGAAAAAGAGTAAGAAATGTTGGGGAGGAAAGAAAGAGTAAATACTAAATAACAAAAAGGAAAAAAATGGAGGAGGAGAAGTCTGTGATTTAAATAAGGTGCTCAGGGAAGGCTTGGCTGATAAAGTGACATCTGAGCAAAGACCTGAAGAAAGTGAGGGACTTTTCCATCAGCTCAGGATCTGGGAAATAGAGCTTTCCAGAAAGGGGGAACAGTTAAGTACAAGGAGGGGCACACAGAGTGTGCTTCAATCACATTTTCTTTTTAATATTTTATTTATTTACTTATTTTTAGAGGGAGGGGAAGGAAGATAGCAAGAGAAACATCAATGTGCGGTTGCCTCTCGTGCACCCCCTGCTGCGGACCTGGCCCGCAAGCCCTGCGTGTGTCCTTACTGGGAATTGAATGGGGGACTCTGGCTCGCAGGCCGGCACTCAATCCACTTAGCCACACCACCCAAGGCAATCACATGTTCTTACCGAGCCTCCTTGACAACCTCTTTAATCCTGAAACCTACTCCTACCCCACTGAACTTTTCAACAAGTATTTCCATTTGTTTTCTGCTTTGTGTAAGGGCGGGCACCTGGGCCCCTCTCGCTCACCCATGCAGCCCAAGCTTCTAGCACTGTGGGACACACAGGATGAGCTCGAAGGGCACGTGTGGAGGGACGGACTGAACTGCTGCAAGGCAGGAAGCCGGAGGGAGGGAGGCTTAGGGAAAGACGAACAGATCCAACTACATGGGGCCTTGACAGGGCCCACCGCGAGGGCTCGAGCGCCGCAGGCCCACATAGTAGGAACCAAACTTGCTGCAGCCCTAGGGAGCACCTCGGCCAAACGCCCCGGAGAACAGCGGCCGGAAGCGCGTCATTGAGCGTGCGCCGGTAGCGGCCAGGTCGAGGCGTCCTCCTGATTGGTTGCGGCAGGCGCTCTGAAGCGACGTTGCGGGCGCGCGTTCCTCCATCCTCCCTGGTCCCCACGGTAGTTTTAGTTCCTTGTCTAGAACGCCAGTCCCCGGCGCTCGGAATGTTCCCAGAACTCAATAACCTTCTCAATACCACGCCTGACAAAGTGGAGCAGGTAATTAGTCGCGCGGGCGGATCCCAGGAGCGTGGCGGAAGAACACGTTTTCGAATGCAGTGAACGCGGGGCCGTAGGATAGACGATACGTCCATAGGCATGACTCTGCCTGGGAGTTAATAGTCCAGGGAGGGAAGACACGGGGGTGGGACTGGACACTAGGACCTGCGGAAGGGTGGTTTTCTGGACCTTCTCACGTCTTCTCAAAGCCCGAGTGTGCCCCTGAAAGTTCCTAGAAAGCATGCCCGAGGCATTGCAGGGCTACATTCACAACTGTGTACCCGGGAGCCCAGTGGATGCTCACCGCAATGGGGGGTCCCGGCTCCCAGAGAAGGTTGCCTGAGAGGAGAAGAGTTTGATTTTCCACCCTTCACAGGGGACCAGCTTCTTAACCGTTCTGAGTCTCCCTTTGACCGGGAGCACTCGGTGGGTCGCGGTGAACGCCGCTGCCCCTCAGACTCTTCCTTCTCATGGTGTCTAATAGTGCTCTTGCAAGCTGCTCTCAGCCAGCGTTGCGTCGTGCCAAGTCCACCTTTGGCACAACTCTGTTTTCTCCTCTTCTTCCCGCACTTTGCGCACCTCGAAATTTTTCTCATTTTAGCCCAGGGATTACCTCTCCCAGGAACATATCTGGTTTACTTCATAACCTTTGTCTTCCTAATGAAATGATAAGTTCCTCCAGGCAGCCAAGACATCATGTGTGTAAAGCCCTTTGATGACCCCATAGTGCCGGGCAAATTATATAGTTGCCCAGCAGTTCTTGCCTGCTCGAGCCTGCAGGTGGCGCTAGCTACCTTACCAATTACTACCTGCACCACTGACATTCTCCACCCAGCGCCAGAGTGAGAGAATGGAGAATCAAAGTGGGCGCCGGGAAATGACAGCGGGGGGAGTAACCCTCAAAGTCTGATAGTGTGATCTTTTATGGTTTACCAGTGGAAAAAAAATCACAGCAGTGCAGAATGCCACTTGATCTTGACATTCCCTTTCACTGGCAGGGAGCTAGAGGTGGCTGGGTCAGGGCAGCCAGGCATTGCAGAGACCACCTTTAGAGGTTGCTCCAGGGATCTCTATGATCAGAGCTCTGCCTGAAGGGCCATTTGGAGGAGAGCGTTGTTACTGGAGGTCTCTGTCAGGACCACTTCTTCCCTCTGTCCTATAGGACAGAATTGACATTGGAATTAGAAATAGGAAGGTGGATCAGATGACTTTTTTGAAGGTCCCTTCCAATCTTGGCAGGCAATGATTTGCGTTGGATTCTGATGATAAAAGCTTCCTTTGTTCTGTATCTCATTCTCCCTAAGACAGGTCCCTGAGTTACTAGGTGAGGAGGCGGGGAAGAGAACGGACTTTGCTCCCTGTCTTTGGGGAGGTGGAAGCTGAGATATGTTTGCCAATAATGAACGACTTAATACTCATCAGTTTAATTGTTGGATTTTCCATTATTGTGATGACTTTTTTTAGTAGTCTTAAGTGTATTTGTGTACATATGTATTATATACCTGTATGTGCACATATTTATGTAAATACACATATACATACATATGTACTCTTAAGGTATAGAAACATAGGGGTGGGCACAATTAACTAGATTTATACAGTCGACTGACCTCTTTCCAGGGAGTCTGACTCACCTTTTTGTGCTCCTCTTAACTTTTAGGGGACACTGACTCTACTCTGTGACGCTAAGACAGATGGCAGTTTCCTTGTGCACCACTTTCTCTCCTTCTACCTCAAAGGTATGGGACTCATTGATGCTATAGAAAAGGGAACCTGAGGTGGGGAGGGGAGCCTGTTTCAGGAAGTGACGGGAATAGCAGTAACTAGTCGGGGTTTGGGTGTTTATTAGGTAACTACCCCATCCTGCCAAGGAGTGGCATGTGCTCACTGTACACCTGCCCCACTTTCCCCTTCTCCACCCACTGAGCCAGTTCTGCCTCTCTGTGGCCCTTTTGCAGCCTCCTGTTGACTCTCTTCTCAGTCCCCGCGTATCTTGAGTTCTCTGGGCACTCAGCCATTGACACTTTGCCCTGGCAGGAAGTGCTTCCTAAAGAGCACAGGGAAGAAAGCTGCATGGCCCCTGTAATTGATCTATGGAAATAGTTTAGAAGAAGAAACGAGCTAAACGGAAAAGAAAAAAAAAGACTCATTTATTGATTGGTTCTCCTTGAGGCCCTACTGAGCCATACTGATCACTTTAATTGTTGGGTTTTCCAGGACAGAGGGTGACCTTTGGCACTTTTAGTCACAATACTTTACAACTTTGGAAGTTATTTTCTTTTGTAGAAGATGTTATTGTCAGCAGAGAAAGAGCAAGAGAATCTACAGATAAATTATTAGAATTATGTTTAGTAAGATAGCTAGGACTTCTTTGTGTTTTCTTTGTATCCTCTTGGATATAGGACCAGTTTTAAAAATTAATTGCACTCCTATATCCTAACAACGAACAGAAAAACAGAATTTCTTTTTTTTTTTTCTATGTGGCAGTTTTTTTTTTGTTTTGTTTTTTAAATTTTATTTTAATTTATTTTTTCAAATACATTTGTCTCTGCCTACCCCCCACCACTTAAAACAGAATTTCTTAAAGACCACAATTTATTTACAATAGAGAAAAATAAAGTGCCTAGTAATACGTCTAACAGAAGTACATCTCAGTGGAAAAAAAATATAATTATCCAGTATGAAAAAATTGCTTCTTTGCCCTCACCGGTGTGGCTCAATGGGTTGGGCATGATCCCACAAAGCAAAAGGTCACCTGATCGATTCCGAGTCAGCACATGTGCCTGAGTTGCAGGCTGGTCCCCAGTTGCGGGCATGGAAGAGGCAACCAGTTGATTTTTTTCTCTCACACACCAATGTTTCTCTCCCTCTTTCTCCCTCCCTTCCCATCTCAGAATAATTAAAAATCTTTAAAACAAACAAACAAAAAATGCATCTTAGAATCAAATTGGATATACTAGGTTGCGAGATCTCTGGTCCTCAATGCTTTTGTTTCCAGAGGTATGAAATATACAAGACTGATTATAAATAGATATTATTCAAATCCATTTATTCTGTTTTCCAGCTAATTGTAAGGTCTGTTTTTTGGCGCTTGTCCAGTCCTTCAGTCACTACAATATAGTGGGACAGAAGTTGGTGAGTATTTTAGACCTCCATGCTAAGGTCCCTGAGTGAATATGTGTGTCACACATATGTCGGTGTGCTCTGAGGCCGGGCTTGCCTATCTGGGTAGTAGAGAACTTAGCAAGGGAGGGACTAAGGAAGTCGTGGGACCCTGAACCCTTTATCTGAAGGGGTTAGGTAGCATCTCCTCATGTTAATTTAGAATTTATAGAACCAGGTTTGTTGTTAATTAATCAAACCCATCTGCACCGATTCTGGACTAGTTAAGGCTTTCTCGTTCTCATTGTGGGCTTTAACTTTGGTCCTGCTGGGTAGGAGATCATAGCTTGGTCTGCCACCAAGCTGAGTGGCTCCCACCCTGTCTCCCTCAGTCTAGGGCGTAGGACCCAGATGTGGGGAGGGGCACCTTTGTCACCTTCACCTCATCTCATTAGATAAAGGCAGGCAAGAATGTGATGGCCAAGAGGCTGGTGAGACTCCTGGCCTGGCCTGGGCCACTACCTGTGACCAGGTGGACTTCCTGAGGTTTTCGTTTTTGCTTTGGTGGACCAGCCTCAGCGAGGGAGAGAACCTGGGCGCCCCTCAGCAGTGATCTATGAAATGCCAGTCTGTTTGGCCAGGTCACTGCCTCTTTGATGCAGGGAAATCAGTGAGAGGGTGAGAGAAGGGTGGACTCTCTTGAATTCTTTGCAGACAAGGAGGAAGTTCCTGTGTTAGAGGTCAGCGTGAGCTCTGTGAGGGCAGTTGTGTCAAGAACACATGTTGCATTCCCGGCCTGTGAAGCATGTCTCTCTGGGGCCTTAGCATCGGTGTTTCTGCATGAGGAAGCTGTGTGCTCTCCTGTCCAGATAGGCTGCTTTTTTTCTATTACCTTGGAATCATCCTCAACACAGGGGTGGTCTGCACAGTACTGGGTGTGCAAAGTCCTAGAGTGAGCTTCCGTACTCCACACACTTCCATACACTCTTGGTGAGATTCTGCACTTAAGTGGGTAGAATGGTAGTGAGCAGGAGCGAAGGTGATGATCAGGAGTCCCTCTGTCGGGCGGCTGTTGGAGCTGATGGTGTTGCCTCGTGGAGAGCACTAGTGGGAAGGAGAGCAAGGGAGACCTGTTCTTGAGGCACAGATAAAGCAGTGGCTGCACACACAGATTATGTCACCATCCCTGGATGTTTGCTGACATGCAGGTTCTTGGGTTCACCCCAAAAGTTCTGGTTCTGAAAGTCTGGAGCGGGGCTCAGGGATCTGCATTTTAATCAGATGTCTCAAGAGATTTTTAATTGAGTGGTTCAAGAAGAACCATATTTAAGAAGTTCTGGTTCGCCCTGGCTGGTGTGGCTCAGGGGATTGAGCACCAGCCTGTTAACTGAAAGGTCACTGGTTCGATTCCTGGTCAGGGCACATGCCTGGGTTGTGGGCTGGGTCCCTGGGTGGAGGTGTGAGAGGCAACCAACCGATGTTTTTCTCTTTCTCCCTCCCTTCCCCTTTCTCTAACAATAAATCGATAACAGTAAATAACAATAAATAAATAATTATTTATTGTTAGAGAAGGGGAAGGGAGGGAGAAAGAAAGAGAAATGTTGATGTGTGATGAGTGTGATGATGTCGATTGGTTGCCTCTTGCGCGCCCCCCACGGGGGACCCAGCCCACAACCCAGGCGTGTGTACTGACCAAGAACTGAACAGGCAACCTTTCAGTCCATAGGCCGGCGCTCAATCCACTGAGCCACACCAGCCAGGGCTAAATAAAATCTTAAAAAGTTCTGGTTAGGGCAAGGGTTGACAAACTACGGCTTGTTTCCCCTGTTTTATAAATAAAGTTGTATTGGAACACAGTTACGCCCATTTGTTTATAAATTGTCTATGGCTGCTTTCCCTCTACAACAGCAGAGCTGAGTAGTTGCAGCAGAGACTGTCATTCTCCTACCCTGTAGTTGTTTACCTACTGCTTTTAAATGTGCTTAATTTTATAAATACATGCATCGAAGTGCTGGCCAGGTAGCTCAGTCAGTTAGAGCATTGTCCTGATACACCAAGGTCATGGGTTCAATTCCTAGTCAGGGTACGTACAAGAATCAACCAATAAATGCATAAGGAAGTGGAACAATAAACTGATGTCTGTCTTTCTCTCGAAAAAAAAATATACATGTATTTAAAAAGGAAACTGTATTACTGTTGTAAATTAAAAACCTGTGCTGAGTAACCATAAAAATAAATATATAAACAAAGATGTGAGTTTTTCCTAAAAAGTGACAATTAGATGTAAATACACATCTGAAAATGGAATGAGAATTGTGGGTTGGGAATGCCCTGGGGAAAGAGGAGGGGGCCAGGTGCACATTTGCAGAGTTTGGAGTGTGTTCTGTGGCCTCTGTGAGCTGGAGCCGAGCCTCTGATGGGCTCCCCTGGAAGGGGCAGTAACTCAGTGACCCTCCTCCTTGTTGTGTGTAGGGTGTCAGCTTGACCTCGGCACAGGAGCGCGGGCAGCTCGTGTTCCTTGAGGGTCTCAAGTCATCGGTGGACATCTTCTTCCGGGCTGAAGAGGAGCCACACCCGCTGCGCTTCCTCAGGTCAGTCAGCCTGCTTCCGGCTTGGCCGTGCTCACCTGGTGGACCAGCCCAGGGTTGCTGGGCGGGTCCTTCCACTCCGCGGGTGGGAGGGCAGAGCTGGCTTCATGGTCAGACCCGTCCCTGGTGTTGCAGCATCACTGGAAAGCCCTTGGCTCTGACCAAGGGCCAGAGGGTGGACGGCTGTCCCAAAGCTGTAGGGAGCGTTATTTGCCCAGAATATGGTGGAACGGCATGCTTTGCTGGTTTCCCTGCCCTGGCTCAGAGCCCTAGCACACTTTGTTCTGTTCTTGGCTTGATACAGGGGTCGGCACACTACAGGCCAAGCACCAGCTCCCTGTTTTTGTGAAGTTTCATTGGAATGGCCACATTCATTTGTTTGCATATTGTCCGTGGCTCCTTTGTACCGTGACAGCAGAGTTGAGCTGTTGGGACAGGGAACTTATGGCCCACTAGCCTAAAACAGTGTACTTACTGGCAGCAGGTGTTGACCACTGGTTCGGTGTTCTGAGGTCGGGTTCCCTACTTCTCATCCTTCCTGAGCATCAGGCACAAACGCAGCTCTGTGCGCACTCCCCGCCTGGCTGCTGTCCTTCCTCCACCCTACGGGGGCTACAGGAACTCTCCCCCTGCGCCCTCTGCTGGGTGCAGCTCTGTGCGATGGCTGGGGCGCAGTGAGGAGCCAGAGGCCCTGTGCCCTGAGCCTGTGCCCCTGGCATCTCTGAACCTGGTGTCTTTGTCTGAGTGATGGGCCTGGTTCCACCTGGCCCCTAGCTGTGGGTGGTTGTCACCCTTGCTGTTAGGGAGACCCAGCCCTGGACTGTGGGGCAGTGGGCAAGGTGCCTGGGCCCTGTGTTCCTGGTGCTTTTTGAGCCTCTATTTCTGGGAAAAAACTACCAGAGGTGGTCGCTGGGGAGAGGGAGGTATCAGGACCAGCTTGTCCAGAAACAAGTCGACTCTGTTACACACACGAGCAGCCCTTAGACCAATGTCCCTCGCACCGGGACACCCGAATTGCTGTTCAGCTTTTTTTGCCCACTTAGGACCTCCTGGAAAGGCTTCTCCGGCCTGCCCTCTCCAAATTAACCTTCTAGGTACCTTACCCTCTTGGACTGAGAGGCTGCTCTTACGGGCCTGGGAAGCTGTTTATTTTTGTGTTCCCAGTGTGTAGGACAGTGCTTGGTGCCTGCTAGGCCTTGAGGAGTGTTTGAATTGCAGTGAAGCGCACGTGCACACACGTGCCTCTTCTGGCCAACCAGTCATGGATTCCCTGGTGCCAGGGACTGTGCTCCAGTTCTTGGATGCCCCGAGCCCTTCCCCGTGATGCTGCTCAGTCCAAGAGAAACACTTGCAGAGAGAGTGAACTCTCCGGTGACTTTCGCCCTGCGTTCCAGGGAGACCGATGCCAGCAGCCTGCAGCCACTGTTTGAGTTTGTGCGGGAGGCCCTGACGCCCATAGGCCATGGGGAAGCTGCCTGGAGGTGCCCGGTGCTGCTGGTGGACGACCTCAGCGTGCTGCTGAGCCTGGGCGCAGGGGCGGTGGCCGTGCTGGACTTCATCCACTACTGCCGAGCCACTGTGTGCTGCGCCCTGCAGGTACGGATGCGCCTGCGTGCCGTGCTCCCGCCTGGGGCTGCTCAGGGCCCGGCAGGTCCAGTCCTCACTGGCGAGCAGTGACCTTTTTTGTTTACCTGCTTGGGGTTTGAGCGATACTCTGGCAGACCCAGAAACCTTCTGGTCAGGCCACCCTGCTCTCCCCTCTTGCCATTGCTGGAAAATAACACCCTCGCCATGAAAGGGACGATGAGCGCCATCTTAAGGGCCAGCCGTGTGCGGTGCTGCGTGTTCCCAGCCCTGACGCACTGCCTGTGTTTTCGGGGGCAAGTCACCATCCCTCTGAGTGTGTTTAAAAGGTCAGCGGAGGTAATGAGATGAATAAAGTGTAGGTTGTAACCTTGATTGTCAAGTTATTAGGCAAAAATAGAGATTTGGCCATAACAGGGATTTTAGTAAGAAGGGTGGGCCAGCCTAAGTAGAAATGGCTATGGTGTCTGCCTCTCAGGAACCCACCTGCGAGAGGTCAGCGAGACGAAGCTGCTAATACCCACAGCGCCTGGCCCACCGTGGCCTCGGTGAGAGGGCAGCAGGCAGGGGCCGCAGACGTTGGCACGGTGTGGTCAGGCTGCGGGCGCAGAGCAGGGGCGGGGGGGCTGCGTTAGCCGGGTGCGTTCACCTGCAGTGCGGGCTGCGCTCCTGCTGTGTGTGAGGTGCCCCTGGACTCTGGCTGGGGAGCTCCTGCGGCTGTCCCGGCGGCAGCGCGGGCCCGGGAACCAGGTGCCCCGGCGAGCGTGGCGGGGCCTGGAGGACAGGTTCAGCGGGCGCGGGGGCGAGTGTGAAAGGGCCACGTGAGCTCAGCTTGCTCTGCGGCCCGCGACCATCCTCTTTTTGTGAAAACATTTCTTTTGGTTGAAAAGGTAAAACCTGGAGTTTTTAAAAAGAAGAGAAGAAATAAACAGCACAAAGGGTGTGTTAGCACAAAGGCATTGTGTCCCTCCCTCCAGTGTAACACTTGTCGAGAGTGCGGTTCCAAACACACCCGCGTGTGTGGTGGGCTCCTGCAGTTTTCGGCGCAGGACAGACCACCTACTGTCACATTGTGCGGTGGCGCATCTTTTCATGTCATAACACACAGTACTTTTTGGTGTCCATTACCCGTTAACAGAACACAGAGACCTCCTTCCTTCTTTTTAACAACTGGACAGTGGTCTCATGGAAGGACTTCTTATTCGTGGCATCCCCTTTTGACAGGGATGAGCTAACACTTGCAGAAAGGCCGCCCTTCTTAATAATGTTAAGGGGGACCACAGGCTGAGCTGTAGGTGACCTGAGCTGGAAGTCCAGGTTGGATGTGCTGGTGATTGGATATCCAGTAGGGGGTGGAGCCTAGGCAGGGGTCCTCCCCGCGAAGCTGGAGGGCGCAGCGGCGGTGGGGAAGCTGATCTGGAAGAGAGTGTGCAGGGCGTGGAGGTGCAGAGAGCCCAGTGCCCCCGATCCTGGTGTCCCCTCCAGTCAGGAGCAGGTTCCATCCTGTGTCTCTGCTGCAGGGAAACATAGTGGCGCTTGTGCACGACAGTGGAGATGCCGAGGATGAGGAGAATGACATCCTGTTGAATGGCCTGAGTCACCAGAGCCACCTGATCCTGCGTGCTGAGGGCCTGGCCACCGGCTTCTGCAGGGACGTGCATGGGCAGGTGCGTAGGGGTGAGGCCAGGATCCTGCTGGGGGGCGGGCTGTCTGCGTCTGCCTGAGTCTAGACCTCGCATGGGACGGTGTCCTGGGCAGTGCTGGGCTGTGGGCTTGTCTGCTTGGGAGCCCTAGCAGCTGGAAGGGAACCCTTGGGAGTTGAGGGGAACGCACGTCAGAGTCTGCTCAGAGGCTGCTCCTCCCTGTGCGCCAGTGTGGGTTTCGCACAGTGGGCCCGTGTGTGACCGCAGTGGAGGCGGCTGTCTCGAGTGGAATGTGGGGCCCACTGTGACACAGTTTCTTGGCAGGATGACAGCACACCTTGTACATTCAGGTCAACACTGTTCCTTTTAAAATTGAGGCCCAGGGCTGCCGCCGCCCGCTGCTGCCCCCCACCATGTCGGGAGCGTGCGGGCAGAGGGGCGGGTCTGCCCGGGCAGGGAGGTAAGGGCTTGTCCCTGCCAAGGGCTGCGGTGGTTCTCTGCCTCCTGAACCTTCTTTTTTGGAATTACCCCAAGGCCCCGCCCCCAGCTTTCAGGTTCACTTCACGTGGGCTGCTCTCCACCCATTCAGGGTGGGCGGGATTTGGCCCAGAGTCAGCCAGGGCCAAGAATGGAAATAAGGCCTCACAGAAATGCTGTGTGCACGTGGGCGGGGGCACAGCCGTAGCGGAGGTTCCCCAGAGCATTCTTGTCAGCTGCGATGTCCCCATGTAAACACTCGGCCTTCCTAAGCCCCTGAATCGCATGTGCAAACTCTAAGGTGTTGATTTCCAAAATTAGTGCAGCCAACAAGCACTGAACCATGTATGTAGCAGAAAGATGAAAGGAGGACACCCGAAAATTCTCCAGTGGCTTTTTCATGGTGACTTTTTTCTTCCTTTTCTGTAATGAGCATGTATCACCCCTGTAACAGATGGGAAACCTTTATTTTTAGTTAGCTGGTAATGGCTGTGTTTTGGAAGTCAGTCCCATTACTGCATGGCACGTGTGCCAGTGATCTCATGGAGGCCCAGGTGACAGTCACAGGGGAGTCAGGCAGGGTTCACAGTGGAGCGGGCAGCTGAGCGGGCGGGGGCCGCCTCTTTCATTCTCCTCCCTGTCACCGCAGCTGAGGATCCTGTGGCGGAGACCGTCGGAGCCCGCCACCAAGCGGGACCGGAGCCTCACTTACCAGTACAAGATACAGGACAAGAACGTGTCCTTTTTCGCCAAAGGAATGTCTCCCGCAGTCCTGTGACCTGACCGAGGGGCAGACAAAGCTCCCGTGGGCTGTGCCGGACGTGGAGGATGAAGCAGCCGAGCAGGGATGTGTCTTCACACCTCTGTAGCTGCATTTCAGGCTGGACTGTGACCCAGCGATGGCTGGGCAGTGCTGTGACGTGTGCCTGTGTCCCAGGCCTCGTTCAGAAAACACACAAGAAATCTGCCACCCCGCCTCTGCTGAGTGAGGCATTGGATCGGGTGAAAGGGGTCCTTTGGAGCCTTCCCTGTAAACACGCTTGAGCCCAACTGCCCATTGCTGGTGGCTGTGCCTTAGAGTTGTGCTGGGTATGAGTGGGCCAGCCAGGGCACAGTCCTGGGCGGCAGGCGTTGGAGGGGACAGGTTGGGTCATCATGGGTGGTATAAAGTGAGTTCCCACTTTGTTGCTTCCTGTGGATTGTCTCACTTAATTTTCACCTTTGTCTTGTGATGGTATTTCCTCCTCAGTCCAGTGAGGAAAGAGGCTGCGACAGGTGTGGACACGCAAGGCTGCGGGGCAGGAGCCTGGCTCTGACGTCCACGCCAGCGGGGTAGCGCTCATGGAAACGGGGGCAGGCTCCCCACCCAGTTCTCCGCTTCGCCCCCCCCGCCCCGGTGCTGTGGGGCCTGGCCACCGGAGGCCGGGTGCCCTGGTGGGGGTCACGTGGGGCCGCAGGTAGGGCTGGGTTTCTGGCCTTGGTGAGGGTGTAAGAAATGTTCTTGCCGCCAGGCAGGTTGGGGCCTTGGCGAGGAGTGGGGGCCTCCTCCCCCGTACAAACCACAGGAGGCGAGCCCTTGCCCTGCCATCTGGTAGGTGCCACCTCGCCGCACTCCGCCCCCCGGCCAGGGTCATCTCGGAGTGGGCGCCAGGTGTAGTCCTTTACTAGCAGGGGCGTCCGGCCTTTTGGTGCCTCTGGGCCACACTGGAAGAAGAAGCATTGTCTGGGCCACACAGTAAATATATTGTGACACGTAATCCCTAAAAAAAAAAAAAAAATCTCAAAAGGTTTTAAGTAAGTTTCCGATTTTGTGTTGGGCCACGTTCACAGCCATCCTGGGCTGCTTGGGGCCCACAGGCCACAGGTTGGACACCCCTGCCTTAAAGTCTGTGTAAGTTATATCACAGTGGATTTGATTTTTTAAATAAATAAAATGAAAAAAACACTGCTTTGTGGTGATGAGGGAAGTTTCCCTTGGTTTTTAACTTCTTACATTCTTAGTCTTTGTAAAAGGACGGTTGTCACCTCCCCTCGGGTCACACTGTCGCATTGACTTTCCCACTGAAACAGCAGCCGCTTTCCTCCTCCAAACAGCGTGGGCCTAGTAGAATATTTGAAAATTATGAGGGTAAGTAACTTAAAAGAAAGTAGTTACTACTTTCTAATCTAATGATCCTTTTATTACTACTTCAGCGTTTATAGAAGCTTCACACGCGCTATAGCTCTGACTGGACAAGGCACCTCAAAGCGTTGCCCCTGGCATGGATGTTGCTACTACGTTTCTTTCCTTCATCTATAAGTGTGGCTAAGTTTTTAATGTTTAATGGCTACTCGACATTTATGGTGTCATTCTAATTTGCTTAGCGATTCTCTGGGCATAGAGGCTCTGGTTCTATAATTATAAAGGATGCCGTTACGAATTCCATACGCTGCACCTCCATACAGCTTGGGCGTGGGGGCAAGTACTCGCTTCCTGGGAACCTTTGCTCACTCCTCCAGCCCTCAGCGCCTTTTGTGGTGGGAGGCTCGAGGCCCCGAGGGCAGGGTGGTGACTGGAACGGGCCTGCCCTCCTGGAGGGGACGTTCCTGCGGAGGGGACGGAGACCACAGAGCTGAAAAGTAATGTGTCGAGTTAACACCAGGAAAAGTGCTGTAAATAAAACAGGGAGCCCTGGCTGGTGTGGCTCAATGGACTGAGCGCTGGCCTACGACCCAAAGGGTCGCCGATTCACTTCCCAGTCAGGCACATGCCTGGGTTACGGGGCAGGCCCCCGGTTGCGGGTGTGTGAGTGGTAACCGGTCAGTGTTTCTCTCCCTCTCTCCTTCCCTTCCCCTCTCTCTAAAAAATAAACAAATCTTTTAAAAAAATTAATGAAGCAGGGAGGAGCCCTGATCCATGACCAATGAGGAACGATGAGTTCAGAGCTTGCTCCCTGAAGTGGGGCCCTCGAGGTCGCCTGTGGGCGGCCCCCACCTGCTGGCAGGTGCTCTTCAGAATGATGGAGCCGGTGAACAGTGAGTGGAAGGTCTTCCTCTGCCAACACTGGGTTTTCATGAATTTTGTAGTAGTGCAATATTCTGTGGAAACGGACGGTTAGTGAGCAGGATGTAACTTTGTTTTCCCGTGTGTACAGAATCTGTTCCGCGTGCTCACTTGCTTACCAGTTAGACTGGTGTCAAATTTACTAATTCCTGGCAATAGTTCAGAAAGTAAGATGTAATTATTGTCTTTGTTCATGTATATTTTTCTGCAATCTAGTTCTTTTTTTTAACATTTTTATTTTTGTTAAATTTATAAATCATGTTTATTCTATTACAGTTGTCTCAAATTTTACCCCTTTACCCCCCTCACCCCTCCCACCTTCACCCCCCGCTCCCACAGTCAGTTCCCACTCTGTTGTCCATGTCCGTGGGCCATTCATACATGTTCTTTGTTTAGTCCCTTCCCCTTCTTTCCACCATTGTCCTCCTTCCCCATCCCCTCTGCTCACTTTCAGTCTGCTCCATGTTTCCGTGCCTGTGGTTTATTTTGTTCGTTAGTTTATTTTGTTGAATAGAGTCCACTTATAGGTGAGATCATATGGTGTTTGTCTTTCATCAACTGGCTTATTTCACTTAGTTTAATATTCTCCAGTTCCATTCATGTTATCGCAAAAGGTAGGAGTTCCATCTCTCTCTCTCTCTAATTCTTTTTCTTTCTTTCTTAAATGCAGATTGATTTTATTTATTTTTTAAATGTCAAAGTTAATTATAACATATTAAAAAGATTAAAACCATTGTAAAGTCTCAGCAATTAAACCAACGTGACACCAGCACAGAAATAATCAATTAGATCAATGAAATATAATGAGCATTCTAGAGACAAATGTATATGTCTCTCTAACAATATAGGATTAAGTTGATATTTTAAATCAGTGGGTAAAATAAGGCTTATTCAACATATAAGGTGCATGGACCACTACTACTTGAAACATACATACAGCCCTGTTTCACACATTATACAAGAAATATTCAGGTGAGTTTAAAATCAATATGTAGAATCTAAAGAGTTTTAGGTTACAAAACTAATATTTTTCATAACCTGAAGTAGAATATTCAACCCCAGAAGCTATAAAGTAAATATTGACAATATGACTTATTAAACATTTAAGCCTATATAGTAATATACATATAAAAAAAAGTTAAAGGACAAGGAATAGAATAGGAAAGTATTTGCCACACACCTAAAACACGGTTAATAGGTTTTTTTGTTTGTAGTCTGGTTCTTTAAAACTATTTTATCTTCAACTTTTTTTAAAAATAAGGACTAGTTAAATATTTGTAGAACACCTGTCTTATAGAAGGGGTTGTAAAGGTGGGGGCGTTCCTGAAGGTGGCCGCGGCCATTGAGCAGGGAGAGAGAGCAGGGGCTCAAGGTGTGGAAGTGCGTGGGGAAGGGGCGAGGCACCCAAACAGTTCAAGTCACGGGAGGTCCCTAGGCTGATGGTCACAGGACAGAGCAATTATTGCCCCATTTCCTTTTTTTTTTTTTTGAGCTGAAGGACCAAACTGGGGAAACAATACTATTGGAGCAAGACCTTGGAATGTTTCTGTTTGTCTCTGATGGTAGTGTCGTACTTCAGGATTCAGAAATGTCTTTTTCTTCCATACTGGGATGACGGGGCTGTTCTTTGTTGTTTTTTTCCAGTTTAAAATAATTTTTTAAATATGCCTTCAATTTTGACTCATCTAGAATTTGTTGCAGTGTGGTACTTTGTCTCCATGCTGATAACTGAGTAGCCCAGCAGTTCTTGCTGAAAAGTAATATTCCTTGCTCCTTATATAGCTCTGATGTATTTATATGTAAGGTGAAAATTGAGCCTCTCTGAAATCTGTCTCTATAGGTGTTGAAAGGTTAGTGCATGTCTGCCCTGAGGGGCCTCTTTAAAAAGGGACTGTGCCCACTTATCCAGAAGAATTTCACCTGCACTTTATCAAGATCTAGAAAGTATTTTCCAGGGACTTTTTCTCTCATTTTTTACAACTATAGTTGTGTGATTTTATTAAAACTAATGGAGACGTTAATACCCTCTCAAATGCTTTTTATCATTGGAAAAGGACTTACCTGGTTTTGGTTTTTGTTTTGTTTAATGGTGCCTTTGACATAGGAATGCAGTCGACTTTTAAAGGATTATGACACCCTATAGATTTCTAAACATTTCTCCTAATAGTATTCTGATTGAGATTCTTCAGGTTTTTTAAAGATTTTTTTCCCTTTTTAAAGATATTGTTAACATCTGCGAATAACGATATCAACCTTCTTATTTTTCCCTTGAAAAAGGTATTTGTTGTCTAATTTCTGTTTCTAAGGGAATAGGAAGCATTTTGTATAATAATTCTTAATTTTAAAATACATATTATCAACTCAGTTTTAAAAAATAAGCTTGAAGAAGGAAAGGAGAAAGCAACGTTCCTCCTCAGTCTCTTGCCCCCCTGTTCAGAGCGCCCCAGCCGTCAGTCAGTTCTGCAGACGTTCAGCTTCCGTGCAGTCCCGGCACTTCCCTCTTTGTTGTTTGAGCCTTGAATTCCCCTTATGGCCTTGTCTTACTAGTATTTGTCATATTTTCCATAACTGTTTATGTTAGGCTTGTTAAGATTTTAAAATGAATATTACTGAGATCTATTTATTATAGTAACATACCACCTATATTTGTGAGCAAAGATGACTAATTTTTTTTTATCTGTGTTAGCCTAGTCAGGTTTGAGCATTAAGAATAACACATGCCACATAAGCATCACTGAGGAACTTGCTGCATTTTATATGCTTTGAAAGTCTTGGTGCTTTTTATTCCCGTTAGGACTTACATTGGTCAAGGTCAGGTAACTTTTGGGGATTTTGTCTTTGTTGCTGGTCTTTTATTGTTACTATTATTGATTGGAGAGAGAGACAGGAAGTGGGGTGGAGGGGGAGAGAACAATTCCTCGTTCCCCGTATTTGTGCATTCATTGGTTGGTTCTTGGAACCTTGGCGTATCTGGGTGACGCTCCTACTAACTGGGCTACCTGGCTGGGGCCTGTATTTATTTATGGCTTTCTTTGTTTTAGAACTATTTATTTCTGAAATATTTCTCTTTTTTTATTTGTTTTGTTCTGAAAAAGCATTTAGAAATCATATGTATAGTAAGAGACTGTATCCAGACTATGAAAAGAACCCCTGCAATTCAATAAGACAGTCCTGTCAAAAAATGCACAGATGTTTGGAATAGGCATCTCACCAAAGCAGATGTAGGAGTGGCCAACACGCATGTAAGAAGATCTTAAGGCGATCTTAACGTCATGAGCCATTAGGGAGATAAAATTGCAACACAGTTTAGCAAGAACTCAGTAACAATCACAAAATCAGACAATTGCAATAGGTTTGGAAAGAAGAAAACATACTTCAATGAGCAAAGGGTCAAATGGAAGAAGCCGAATAACAAAAATAGGAACTACTCTACACTCCTAAAATGGCTACAGTTAAAAAGAGGTAAAAACGAGGGGGGGTGTCTCTCTCTCTCTCTCTCTCTCTCTCTCTCTCTCTCTCTCTCTCCCCCTCTCTCTCCCCCTCCCTCTCTCTCCCCCTCCCTCCCTCTCTCTCTCTCTCTCTCTCTCTCTCCCCCCTCACTGTGTGTGGGAGATCCCCCGCCAGAGAAGGGAACATGGAAATAATGGATGGTAACGGCCTCACTCAGGTTACTTCACCTCACCGGGCCTCCTTTCCATCACTTGCAAAGCAGGATAATGCTGGTGCCTGTTCCATGGGGTTTGAAGGGCTGTCAGGATCGAACAGGGATGGCGTGTGAAGCAGACCTGGCACGGGGTTGAGCATCTGGCCAGCTCGCCTTACCTGGCCCTGGTCGTACAGCGTCCTGGTGATTTCTGCTCTTTGGTTTCCTGCCAACTAACCCTATTCTGGCTATAACACTAAGAAGTTCAGGGACTTTGCAGTTGGGCAGATCGACATTTGATGCTACTTCTGTGTGACCACAGGCAAGTTATTCAAGCTAGGTGCTTAAGGTAATTTTTTTTTTTAAATATTTTTGAAGCAGGGGAAGGGAAGGAGAAAGAGGGAGAGAAACATCCATGTGTGGGAGATACATCAATCAATTGCCTATCATGCGCCCCCAGCCCCCCGCAGACGTGTGCCCTGACTGGGAGTCAAACGGGCCACCCTTTGGTTCACCGGCCAGCGCTCAGTCCACTGAGTCACACCAGCCAGGGCGTTTCAGTTTTTGCATCTTTAAAGTGGGGCCTTGGCTCTAAAGACCATCATGAGGATTGTATGAGGCACTATATTGTAGAGCCAGTCTCTGGCAAGGAGCCAACAGTCAGTATCTCTTCATTATTAATGGTTGCTAGTATGACCTGTAATAACCCTTATCATATTGCCTGTGAGGCTTTGTTTAAAGGTACGCACTAAGACAGCTTCTCTAGTGCAGGGAATGAACTCCACATACTCGGTCTCTGACGCATGGTAGGAGCTTAATAGGTCGGTCATAAAGGTATTGAATGGATGTCAGTACAAGTTGGAGATTTTAAATATTTTAGCAACTGTATTATGGTTATCAGGCTGTTTATTGGGACCTAGGCTTTTTTACACGTGTTCACAGGGATTTAATTTTTTTCCCGAAAATCCTGGAGGTCAGTGTTCTTGGTCGCATCTTGGCACCTGACTCCTAAGTTGGAGTTCCCTGAGATAAGTTAATTTTCCCAGCCACAGTGCAGTTCCTGCTGCTGTGTGTCAGAGCCAGGATTCAGATCTGAGAAGTCTGGCATTGAAGCAGCGCTTTCCACTTTACCACGTTGCCAGCTGCTACCACTAATGGTTAATTCATGGTGAGCGTGATCATTAGTGCAAACGATGGCAAAGACAGACTGACCCATCCCATTATGAAACACCCTTCTCTGCGTCCATGCCAACCAAGGTGCCTGTGCAGTGCGTTAGAACCCAGAGTCCTGTGTCCCAGAATGTGGCAACCTCATCAGTTAGTAGAGTGGCCTTGGGCAAACCTCCTTCCCTCTCGAGGAAGGTTTCTTCATTTGTGGAACAGATCCAGCCCCTACCTCTCAAGATTTTCATAATGTCTAGCCCAGCGTAGAAGCTTAAGTGTGGGGAATTACCACATCCTGAAGGGCTCTAAGCTCCATTTTTTAAAAATTTGTGAATGCATCATTCCCACAGTAAGCAATTTGAGGTAAGGTTGAGCTGTACTAATGACAAGAAGAAAATTCTGAGATGTCCTAAATTACAGCAGGCTGGAGAGTGGAAGGAGAAGATGAGAGGTTAATCAGTTAACAGCTGGAAGGAACAAAAGCAGGGCTGTTTACATACCTGAGTGTGTGTTGAATTAACTTCCAGGGGACTCTTTCTCAGTTATCTAAAGAGACTAGCCCAGCACTGACCACCAGGGTCCTCTGGCTCTTGCTGACTCACGAACTTTCCAGACTGTTGCTTCCAGGCTGCCCACAACCAATCCTAATGAACAGACACTTTCCTGAGGGCTTCCATCCTCCCTCCCACCCCTTTATCTGTAAATTCTTTCAAAACACCTTACCTCTTTCGCCCAAGTTTGCATAAAAGAGCCTATCCACCCCAGGACTGCGGACTGTGGCCTTGCTCATCTAGCCCCAAGTCTAAACCCCGGTGGCTTAAACTTCAGGCCCCAGGTCCTGGTCCTTTTCTGGCTAGCACGTGGGTCAGTAAACCCTTTCAGGAAAACTTTCAGCCGTGAACGTTTTTGGTTTAATTCTATGTACGACTAAGTGGAGCTTTTCCACCTGGATTATATTTAAAAACTAAGATCAAGTATTTGCAACTTACCTGGAATGCATAACAGATAAGATGTATTGAGAGGTAGATAAAGAAAGAGGATTTTTAAAAAAGTGATAGATAATATACTAAGCAAAACATTAACAGTTGTAGAGTCCAGGATGTAGAGTTAACTGTGTGGTCCTTTCAGCTGTTCAGCATGTTTTCACAAGGAAATGTTGGGGGAGAAGCACTAAGATGGAGGTCACTTCATTCTTGTCCCGCGGAGCCTGCGTAGCAGGTTCCCCGTGGCCGTGAGCCTCAGCTCCCCATCCCCGGACCAGGGCCTCTGTCTTTCTCCTCCCGCAGTGGAGGACTCTCGGCCATGCCGCAAGTCTCAGGGGCACTTAGATAAGTGACAGTTTGGAGGCCCTTGTCTTTTTTTTGGAGGGAAGTGTCCAGACCTTGCTGAGGGCTGGTCCCCTGCAAGCACAAGCTGGTGGAGAGTTTGGGAGGGCAGGGGTGATGCGTAATGGCTGACAGCAGGGCCCAGAGCTGGCCTGCCTAATTCCCTGCCCGGGGAGCTGGGGAAAGGCAGGCTGGCTCCGGAGAGAAGCCTTCGGTTCAGTGGGCCTGGGACAGGGCGTGGGAGGGCGCTGACTTCCCTAAATATTCCACAGGTGATTCTGCTGCCGGGTGCACATTCTTTTTAGGAACTTTACAGTAAAAGAGAGGGGACTTGGTCATGCAGAGTCACTCAGAAAAATGGGAAAAACAAAACAAAAACTGGGTAGATTTTATACTTGCCAAAAGGAGCAGGCAGTGGGGGTGGGGTGGGGGGGCGAGGCTGGTTGCACAAGTGAATCCCCTTTGCCCAAGGTTTCTAAGGCGTCAGGTGTCAGCTTTTCAAGGGACCAGTGTCAGAGTGAAATGAGATGGGTAAGGGGCGTAGGTAAGGCTCCACTCCCCCCGCCGCCATGTCTCTCTTCTGTTGCCTCTCTTGTTTAAAAATAACACAAAAAAGGAATCCTTCTTTATAGAAAAAGTTCTCCTTCTCCTTTAAAGCCAAAAGCCAGCCCCAAATTCAGGGGCATAATCTTAAAGGTTATATTGGGCCAAGGCCAATTGTCCCTACTGTTTAATTTCACTGTGACGACAGTGTGGTTGGCAGGGAGGGAGGCAAGACGGGCAGCCGGGGAGAGGTGGTCCAGAGTCCAGTGGGTACAGGGGTGAGGGAGGGTCCCTGGAGCTGCCAGAAGGGCCGCCTCTGGCTTTCTCCTTGCACACCTGCGCTTCATGGTGCCCCCGCACCGCATCCTTTAGAGCAGGAACAGGTTTGAACACAGTCTGCTATAGGTAGGTTGTACCCAGGTAACCCTGGGTTGGGTGCCTAGGGCAGCAGGGCAGACACCTGACACTTGAGACCTGGTCCGTGAGGACAAGGGTGGTGTCGTCAAGGTGTCCATGCACAGGCCCACAGGCAACCGCAACGGGCAGCACCCTGGGGTGAGCCAGCGCCCTTAGAGGGGGTGAAGCTTCCCTTTTGCCTTGTGTGAGGCCCAGAAACAGGACCTACCTGGGAGGTTTGGGGAAGGTCAAAGCTGAGCGCATGTGCAAGACACACCGGACAGAGTAGACGCTCTGTGGATGTAGCTAGGGCAACAAGTTCACATTCGGTGTCGAAAATGGTTGTGTCCATCAGCAAATACAGAAAACCCAGTAACTAATCCTCCACCCGAGATGTATGCTGACCGCACAGCAGTATCACCCCTTCTTCTTGAACCATTTTTAACGAAAATGAGAACATACTCTACATACAGCTCATCCTTCAAGAACATCTTTCAACATCAGTATTTAGAAAACATTTTTTAAAAAGGCTGTAGGGAAACTCGTTGTATGGACATAATTTATTCGACCCGTCTGCATTTGTCGTGTATATCGGTAGCTTTTTAAATTCTCTGTTATAAAACAGGGATGATGGGCATCTTGTACATGTCGTTGATAACTCTCCGGAAACTGTCAGAAGCCTTGGTGCGGTCCAAGGCTGCACGCCCGCCCTCCGGGTTGGGTGGCCGGCGTCCGCCAGGGGGCGGGCGGGAGCTGCCGGCGGAGCTCGACTGCGCATGCTCGCGCCGCTGGGAACACGTGCGGAGGGCGACGGGGCGGGAGGGGGAAAGGTAGGAGGTGAGAGGTGAAGGGGCGGAGAGCTGCGCGGGCCCTGGCGGCCCGGAGAAGGAGAGGGCGGGCGCCACGCACCGGACCGCGGGCCGGGAGCGCGCACGCCGCGCCCCGCCCTCGCTGCCGCGGCCCGGGAGCAGCTGCCGCCACAGGTACGTCCGCGCGCGTCCCCACGGCGCCTACTCGCGGGCCCGGGCTCAGGCCTCCCGCCGCGCGGCCCCGGGAGTTCCGGGATGGGGGCCGCCTCGGGCACGGGCGCGCGGGCGCTGTCCAGCAGCTGTGCTTCCCGGGCTGGGAGACCGCAGCCTCGAGAGGGGGCCGGGCCGCCGCGGGCCCCCCCTCTCCGCCCCCGCCCGAGCGTGCCGCGCGCCCTCACCCCACCCTCGTCCCCAGATGGTCATTGCAGGGAGAGGGGGTCGCGCTGTTACTCCCCTGGCCCCGCTGTCCCCCGGGGAGCTGTCGGTTCTAGAACCCACGTTGGGGCTGCCGGGGTTTCCCGGAGTGCGGGGGAGAGCACGCGGCTCACTCCCACCTCTGTTGGAAGGTCTGATTGAGGGGCACCAGTTCGCTTTTCTGGTGGGTTTTGCTTCGTTTCTAGCTTTCTGTTTTGCGCAAACCCAAACTTGGCGCATTGACGTTGCCTCTGTTTACTTCTCAGTGGGTTTATTACCTCTGTGTATCCAACAGGATTATAATGTCACGATAGCGGTAGTTGCTGGGAGCCCTGCGTCCAGACTGTTCGAGACACACAAAGTCGTGCAGGTGGAAATGCTGTTGGCTGAAGGGGCAGCGAGCCCCCGGGGTCATGGCAGGAGTTTCCCCAGTTCGGGCCAACTGCTGCCCCACCTGTGGGGACAGTCAGGTCTGCGTGACTAAACGCGGCCAGGTTTTGTGACGTTGTAAAGGGGGTGTAGAACGGTATCTTTAATGTCCATCTAAGCAAACGTTTCGTGGAGTTTGGTTACACGGCGTTGTTACTGACGTGCTGCCAACTCAGGATACCGTGCTGAAGAGTGAAGCTTTTGTAAGGGAGCCAGGGTCGGGGTGCCTTGGTAGCGCTGAATACGTTTTAGGTGTTTCTGAGTGAAGCCCAATTGACGACCTGTATTTTTTTTAAGGATATGTTAATACAGTTTAGGTTTTAAATGTTTTACACATTTGCAGTATTTGTACTGGGCGGGTGATGTAAAATAAATAAATCAATAAATCTCCATATTCGTTCTTTTGCTCATAAACTGAAATAGACTTAGGTCTGCGGAACTAATCTGGCGTTTGAGAGCTCTCTTTTTTGTTGTGGCAAAAACAGCGCCTCTCAATAATCCCCAGTTTATGATCCCCCCCCGCCCCCCCGCCGGCCCCAGTCATCTAGTTTACCATTGGAAGGTGCATAAAACGTCTACACCTAGTTCATGACTAGAAAATGGAGGCATAAAGGTTGTGAATTGCTTAAAGTCACACGTGAGCAAATGAGCCGTCTGGTTTGGAAACAGCCCACACCTGTGGGTTCAGGACACATGCATATCATCGCGTTTGTGGGGGGTAGGCCTTGGGGAGGCTCGCTCTCAGGATCTAGCCGTGCCCATGAACGCGGCCCAGAGGCCTGGAGTGACACTTAGGTTTACGTGCTGTTTGCTTACCCTCAGCATCGGTGGCCATTTGCTGGCCCCAAGTGTTGGTTTTCCTGTATCATTGCTGTCATTGAACAGGTGAAAAGCTGTCCCTCAGAGGGAAACTGGGTCCCCATAGCCGCCCAGCTTGTGACTGCTGGCTCCGGCCTCCGGCCCACTTACAAGCTGCTGGTGAGCTCCTCCTAAGTAGACAGCGGCTGCCACTCTGACCTGCTTCCTTCCTGAGTTGGTCGATGACACAAAGTCCAAGTGGCTTCTTTTGACACCTGAAATAATAATTCTGGGTAAAATATTAACTGACCACTTGTGTTGTCTCAGCACTGTGCTGGGTGCTTTAGTAAAGGCTTATCTTACTCATAATAACCAGGGGAGATTGATAATTTTATCAGTCCCTTTACTGATGACTTTTAGAGACGTTAACCTGACTGGCCCCAGGTCAGCTGGTGAGTTGGAAGCGCAGATCCGGTTTTGTCTGACCAGAGTTGATCCTCTTACGCTGTTTGCACCTGCTAGCTTTGCAGACTTCGTGGCCGTCGGTGGGCAGGTGAGAGGTAGCAGAAGGTGATGAGATGAAGAGAGGGAGGCGGTGGCACAGGCCCAAGTCAGAGATGGGGCGACTGAGCAGGAAGGAGACGGCAGTTCGGCCACTGCATTTGACATGTGCCTTGTGAGCGGTTAGGGCCACTGGCTGGGAATGCTCGCAGCGTCGCGGCGCCGTGCATGGACTGCCCAGTGGAGTGTAAGCGGGGTGTGTTTGTGTGTGTGTGGGTCGATGTGCAAGAATGCACACCATTCTAAGGAAAAAGATTAAAAACCATCTTTGTTTATATCAGCCTTACTGAATTTTTACTTTTAAAGATTTTATATATTAATTTGTAGAGAGGGGGGAGGGAGGGAGAACGAGAGAGGAATGTCAGTGTGTGGTTGCTTCTCACGTGCCCCCTATTGGGGACCTGGCCTACAACCCAGGCATGTGCCCTAACTGGGAATTGAACTAGCGACTCTTTGGTTCGCAGGCTGGCACTCAGTCCACTGAGCCACACCAGCCAGGGCTGAATTTTTATTATGTATCTTACTGTGTGTGTGTGTGTGTGTGTGTGTGTGTGTGTGACATCACAATAGTGCATGTATAATTTATCAATAAACATATTGGGGATGTATACTAAAATTTTTGTTGTTGGGGATTCATCATCAAAAACCTTTGGATTTCACTGGTTTATTTGGTATTTAGCATTTTTTAAATGCATAAATTATGTAAGGCATTTGTGCTAACCATTTGCTTCTGAATTGGAAGTCTAGTTAAGTTCAGGGTAATTCCATATAATCAGAGAGGATGATATTTCACGTTAATAACCAATTGTAAGTTATTTTAAAGTTGCAGTGATGAGTGTGAGTGAGGGTCTGGCACCTTGATAGTCGTTATGCCTCAAATGCAGCACTGATCGTAAGTTTGAAGCTACGGGGATTGACAGAACCCTTTGGAAGTTAAAATTTTATTGGACCGCTTTCATTTTAAGCATGTTGATTTCAGTTAGAAGCCAGCAAGACTGAAATTACCAGTTCACACAAAGATGGCAGTTATAATAGTCATGTTAGTGCTGTTCCCCAACTTTAGAGTATTTTTAAATCATCTAAATATTGAAATTACAAATACATTGATGCCTTATCACTTTTTACAAACTGCATTGATTTTCTTCAGTTAATTCCACTGTGGTGGTTGGTACATTATCTCAAAATGAGCTGTTCCAGAATTCTACCTAGTTTAAAAAATATCTTTATCATCTTCTCGCTTGTCATTTCATAATTGAATAGGTTAGTATTTGTTCAGGATTTAGGTTAAAATAACAATGGGTTTTGAGCAAGAAATACATTTTACTTACTGGACAAGCTATGTTTATCTAGGTGAGGCATCCTTACTGACATTGGGTTGGCCAAAAAGTTTGTTTAATTTTTTTACCCTATGATGGCTCTGGTAGCGCTTAGTTGTCTTTAACTTCATTCGTAACAATTTTGTTGGGTTGTATTGTGACAGCTGTCATACCAGTGTGCGTTTCATTTTTTTAAAAGATTTATTTACTTTTAGAGAGAGGGGAAAGGAGGGAGAGAAACATCAATGTGTGAAAGGTACATCAGAGATACATTGATCAGTTGCCCCTCGCATGCCCCCAACTGAGGACCTGGCCCACAACCCAGGCATGTGCCCTGACCAGGGATCGAACCGGCGACCTTTCCATTCACAGGCCAGCACTCAGTCCACTGAGCCACACCAGCCAGACTCAGTGTGTATTTTTTTAAAAATTATCAAAATTGGTGAAATTTTTTGCAGCCATCTATATTGAAGATGAAAAAAGATATGCCACATTCTCAGCATATTATGCTTTATTATTTCAACAAAGACACAAACACAACCAAAACACAAAAGAGGATTAGTGCAATATATGGAGGAGGTGCTGTGACTGATTGAACGTGTCAAAAGTGGTTTGGGAAGTTTATTACACTATTGATGTTTTGGCCAAATAATTCTTTGCTGTGGGGCTATCTTATGCATTGATATTTTAATCTAAACCCTGAACAGATACTAACCTATTCAATTATGAAATGACAAGTTAGAAGTTGATAAAGATATTTTTATCTTCTAGCAGCGCCCCTGGCCTCTACCAGCTAGAAGCCAATAGTGAGAGACAGCTGACATGCTCAAAATATCCAAATCAACAATGTTATCGGTGAAAATGAAAAATGTGCCTTTTATTTTACAAAAAAAACCATATGGACTTTTTGGCCAACCCAGTAAATCACCAGGGGCTGCTGCCGCCGGCCTGGGGAGCCCCACTCCGAGAGCCAGGGCTCTGTACCAACGCACGCAGGACCGGAGCCCAGTGCCAGTGCTCATGTGTTTCACCCGGGTCCCATCAGCATCAGCGAGTCCTGCAGTGGTGTTTTGCCCGGTATGTAACTGGTGCTTGTTTTCAACCAGTTTTCCCCTTATGTTTAGATGATGTCATAATTAAGATTGCATTTTCAGCTATTGTGCGATTACTGCTCTTTTTCTGCTCTCCAATATTTCTAGATTTCTTCAGGGATTCGAGTTGTTTTTGTTTTTAAATACAAGTCACCCACATTGGAAAAAAATGTATAGGTGCGCGCGCGCGCGCGTGCTCGCGCGCTCTCTCTCTCTCTCTCTCACTCTCTCTCTCTCTGTAAGCCCAGCATGGCCCCCTGCCGGCTTCTTCCCAGGCCTCTTTCTTGCTCATTCTGTTTTGCCCTCTTTCTTTGTATCCATTTTCTATGTTATTGTGTGAACATCTTTTCATGTCAAAACTATTCTACAGCTTTTTTTTAACATAATATTTCATTTGTTTTTATGGTTTCCAATACCTTTCTCCTGCGAGCAGCCGTGCCCAGCACCGCGTGCTGTGTTTGGCTGTGGGCTTGGGGCGCTGCTCCTGGTGGCCTGCGGTCACCGTCCCTCTGCGTCAGCAGCCTCCGGGTGCTCCCTGCTCTCGTGATCGGCCCTGAGCTGGCCTGTCCGACGCTCCTTTCCATCACCAGCTCATGTGCATCTTGTCCCCAGGGGGTGATGAGGTTCCTTCTTTTGGGCCTGGGTCCTGGTCGGGTTTGACATTTATTCACATTTGTCACCCCAGTGGCTGTGACTGTTGGAAACATCAAGACCTGCCTTTAGCAGCCGACAGAGAGTGTTGCATATCATGTTCTTGTCATTGAGGAAAGTCTTGAATTCTTTATGTTCCCAAAGCCAGCCCAAGCGTCACCGTGAGGAAGAGCGCCCCCGGGACTCTCAAATGCTTTCTCCTGCGCTGCGGGTTGTCTTCTCAAGCGGTCGGTAGTTCCTTTGGTGTGCAAAGATTCCTCATTTCTATGAAGTCCAATTTGTCTACTTTTTTGTTGTTGCCTGAGCTTTTGGTGTCATATTCAAGAAATCCTTGTCAAATCCAGTATCATGAAGATTTCCCTGTTTTCTTTTAAGAGTTTTATTGTTTTTGGCCTTCGATCCATTGTAAGTTCTTTTCTGTCTGATGTGTGGCCAGGGTCCAGCCTAACTCTGTGCAGGCAGCTACCTAGTTCCGCCAGCACCAGGGAAGAGGCCCCAGATGGGCCTCACCTGTTGGCTCTCTTCTTTGCCAGTCTCCCCTCAAAAACAGCTCCTTTGCACATTTTGTGTTTGGAATGGAACCATCTTCCTATGGCATTTATAGTAAAAGCTTTTGAGATAGTATTAAAATAGAGACTCATCACACTTTCACTTTTGTGCAGACTATAGAGAGCCCTGCGCTGGCCTGGTCACTCAGTTGGTTGGAGCATGTCTCCTCTACCAGGAGGTTGAGGGTTTGATTCCCGGTCCAGGCAAGTATGGGAGGAAGAGAATCTTGTTTCTCTCATGTTGATGTTTCTTACTCTTTCTCCCTTCCTCTCGCTCTAAAAATGAGTAAATACATATCTTTGGGTGAGGATTTAAAAAAGAAAAAAAAAGACTGCTGGTTCTCCAGCAAACCACACTTGTGTCAGGACACCAGGCAAGAGGCCTTTGTCCCACAAGGCCTGGGTGTGCCCACGTGTGGCTGGGAGCAGGAGGCTGGTCCTGGCCATGCTCCTGTCTGCACCTGCGGGACCGAGGCTAAGGGCACCCTCCTCAGGGCCAAAGGCTTTGTCTTGTGAAACGACAGGGATTGCCCGTTGGGCCCCGGGGTGGTTTCTGGCTTTAAAACAGTCTTTGCACGTGTTCATAGCAGCGGCCAGTGCAGCCCCCTCATCGGTCTCTCTCGGCCAGGTCTGGAGGGAGCGGGGTGCTGGCTGGCAGCGTGGAGACCAACTTCGGGCTCCACCGATGGGCGTGTGCGTGGCTCTGTGTGGCGGCCTCCCGGCCGCTGGGGTCGTTTGGTCCCCTGCAGTCTAGGTGCTGCTGTGTCATCCTAGCTGTTATTCTGATCAGGTTTCAAATTCTCTGAAGTCGGCTTTCAGTCACGAACTAAAATTTTTTTCTGTTTTCAGTACTGTTAACTTGAAAAATTCCTCCGTTTACTTGGCTAATTTTGATGTTTAGAGGAGCAGAATTTTCTGTCCTGATCGTTGGTCCACTTTGTAAAGCAACGTTCAAAAGAAAACCTTTCCCCCAGGGATGACTCGTTTGCACCAGATGACGAGTTCAGCGGAGTGAGCAGACCTGCAGTGACTTTCCGCTTGGCACCAAATGCTGTGCCGGGCGCTCCAGGGAACACGAAGGTGCTTTGGCTCTGACCTTCACCCCGGGAGGGACCCGTCAGGGGAGGCCGAGAGAGCAGGAGGGAACCCAGCGCAGGGCAGAAATACAGCTACGGAGCTCAAGGGGAGGGCTGCCGGCTCCACAGGGGAGCTTTGTCCTTGGCGTTTCAGCGTTGGCTCTTTGGGGCAGCAGTACCTCCACATGGCACAGAATTCAGAAGGTGCAGCAGAGTGTACACAGGGCAGCCTCTCTCCCACCTTGCTCCTGGCCACCAGATCCTTACCCCAGAGGCAGCCCGTGTGACCAGGTCTCGAGTGTCTCTGCCGGGGTGTTCTGTGCGTGACACAGACAGGTGCCCAGGGCCCTTTGCTTTCACACGAGGGTAGCACACTGTGGCGCTCACTTTTCTTCTCTGTTTGTTGTAGTTCATGATCAACACAGAAGAGCTTTCTCATTGTGTTTTCCAGTATCTCGTTGTCTGGGTTACCTTAATTTATTCAGCCACAGCTTTGTTGGTGGGCACAGAAGGTTTTGTAAGTTTTGCCAGTGCCAGTCACACTGAGTTCCCTTGCGCCAGGCGTCAGTCCAGCGCGGCCAAGTGCACCTGTTTGGTCACTTGCCAGAGGCGGAGCGCTAGGTGGGCGAGCGTGCGCTTTAGCTGAGCCGTGGCTCCTGCCAGCAGCAGTGTGGAGGGCGCGTCCCGGCCACTCCTCGGCACCTGCCCCCGACACCCTCACCTCGGTGCCGCCGCTGGAGCCTTTCCAGTTCCATAGGGGAGAACAGTTTCTCTCTGTGCTCCCAAAACTGCCTCGTTCAAGTTCGAGAAGAGTTAGAAGAGCAATAGAATGGACACTCATGACTCAGTTGTTTCACTGGGTCTCTCCGGTTGCTGTGAGGTTGAAGGAGCGTGGCCATTTTCTTTTCTGTGAAAAAGCTGATTGTATCCTTTGCCCATTTTTCTGTTGGTCTTGGGTTTTTTAAATTGATTTTGTAGAAATTGTTTATATATAAAGAAATTTATCACTTTGTCATTGGTATGAATTGCCCTTATTTTTTTAAGGATGTTTTGTTTCTGGTCTGTTTTTTGTTTTTTTTACTCAGGATGGTCTTATCATAAACATTTTTTGGTTCTTAATTGGGTCATATTTATTGTTCTTTTAAAAAAGGCTTCTGGGTTCCCTGTTATGCCTAAAAGATCTTCCCCAGTAGAAAAGTATGAGAAATTATCCTGTGATCTTTCAAAGTACTTTCTGCATTTCATTTTTACCTTGAAATCTTCTATCCATTTGATTTATTTTGGTTTGGGGTCCAACTAAATATTTTCCCAAAAGGCCACCCGTTCGTTGTAACACCTTTTATTGAACAATTCATTTTTGTCCCACTTGTTTAAATATCCTTTATCATTTACTATATGTGCGTACTTTGCCACATATCATGTATATTTGGGTCTATTTCTGTACTTTCTAGTCCATACATTAATCTATGTATGTGTTAGTACATTGTTTTAATTACTTTAGCTTTAAAGCATGTTTTAATATTTGGTAAATTCTCATTTAGTGTCTGCAGTTTTCAGAATTTTCCTTTTTTTATGATATTAAATGAAGTCCTGTTTGTTTTTATTGGGACCGTGCTACATTTTTAGGTTAATGCCGGACGAGGGAGAGTTTGGTAATGAGTTTTTCCCACTGAGGGAGGTGGCAAGCCTTTCTCTGTGCTCCAGTCTTTTGTTAGATTTCTTGGCATTTCTTATATGCTTATGCTCGAGTCTTTTTCTCTTCGTTTATTCGTTTTAGGGTTGTTGCAGTGTTATGTCTCCTACCAACTTTCTGATGATGTATGTGAAGGCGTTTATTTCTGTTTTTAATTTTCAGCGCCTTACCTGGTTCTTTTATCAACTGCAGAAGTCTTCGGCTGGTTCGCTTGGATTGTCCCGGTATGTAACAGCATCTGCAGATCACCATACTGCGCTCTTCTTCACCGGTTCCATGCCCTCGTTTTCTTTCTGTTGCCGAGTTGGCTTTTAGTTCCTCTGCGACGGAAGTCTGTCGTGGTGGGGGCGTGCGGAGCCTTGTTTGGCCTTTGATTTGAGTGGAAATTCTCCCAATACGTTCCCGCTGGGCTTGATCTTAGCTTTGGGTTGAAAAGGATGTGAATATGTAGTTGAAGTCTGTGCCTTGTATACATATGTACACACGCACAGCCACCCGTCGCTAGCAGCAGGGATCTGCGCAGAGAGATGCGTCATGAGCTGAGAGGTTGTGCTCATGTGGAGGGCGCTTGCACAGACCGAGGCGGCACAGCCTGCTCGCACCCCGGCTTCCGGGCCTGGCCGCTGCTCCTCGGCCGCAAACCTGTAGGGCGTGCCGAGGCACCGAATACCGCGGGCAGCGGTAGCACAGTGTGTGTGTGTGCGCGTGCCCGCGCGCATCCGAACCCATCTAACCCTAGAAAAGTCCCAGTGAACATGAGGCGTGAGGCAGCTGTGCGCTGTATGAGCCACTCACCGAGAGAGGGGCCGGCAGAACGGAAAGGTGCTCCGGTGAGTCCGCGAGTGAGGGGCGCGTGAAGGTCAAGGCCTGGACGTGGCTGTGCACGACTGTAGGCTTTATAGCGCTGCCGCACAGGCTCTCCCCCAGTGCCCTTCCGGCGGGGTCAGAAGGAGAGCATGGGAGCTCCCCACGCTGCTCCGTGAGCAGGGAGCTGGGCCGCAGGGGTTGGAGACGCCGCGGAGAGACCGGCAGAGAGACCGGCCGGGTGAGGAAGGCACAGGTTGCTGTACCACTGCCCAAGGGTCAGGGGGATGAAGACATGGAGTTGGAGAGAGAAGAAGCTGGGGGGCTATCGCAGCCACGTGGTTCGCGAGGAGCAGCGGTCAGATGAAGGGGCTTTGTAGTGATCATTTAAGAGTGAGGGTGCTTAGCATGCAGAATATGCCCACGTGGAGCTGCGGACTTGCATGTCTAATCCCTCCACTCAGAGTTTTTGTCCTTGGAGCTGAAGTGAGTCTCTTTGGGCAGCTTGTGGTTGTCTTGTTTTTTAATCCATTTAGCTACTCTATGCCTTTTGATTATAAAATTTAATGCATTTAAATTTAAAGTAATTATTGATAGTTAAGGACTTACTAATGCCATCTTGTCTTCTGGCCGTTGTGTAAGTTTCTTTCTTCCTTCCTCTTTTGTTGTCTTTTTGAATTAATGAGTTTTTAGTGGTATGTTTTGATTCCCTTCTCTTTATCTTTTAGTGTCTGCTCTACTTTTTGTTTTGTATTTATCATGAATTACACAAAACATTTGTAGTTGTAACAATCTATGTTAAGCTAATAACAGCTTAATTTTGACAACATACAAAAATTTTATGCTTTTATTCAGCCTGTAGTTTATATTTTTGACTAAACAATTTATATCTTTTTATATCGTGTAAGCCATTAACAAATTATTGTAGCTACAGTGACTTCTGATACACTTCTCCTTTAACTTTTATATTAGGGTTCAGTGATTAACACACCTCCATGTTAACAGTACAGTAATGTGCCACATAAGGAAGTGTCAGTCAGTGACAGACTACACATGTGACACTGGTCTTGTAAGACCGTAATGAGTTATAAGCAAAAGCTTTGTAGTGTTGCTAGAAAAGGCTAGGCCTGACTAAAATGTTGGATTGACTGCCAGCTCTGGTGGTTTACGTAGATGAGGCTCAGCATGCTGTTCACCCCGCACCCTGCACCCACCCAGGTGGGGCCTGGAGTTGACGAGGGAGCAGGGGGAGAGGGCTGGTGGGGGGGGACCCAGGAGCCCACCCTTGCCCGTGTGGTTGCCTGTCGCTCTCGCTCACACACACACACACACACACACACACTCACACACACACTCACACACACTCATTGTCTTGCACACCATAACTTTACTGTGCCTCTTCCATGTTTGGATAGGGTTTTTGGATACACACACCCCTGTCGTGTTACCCCTGACTGCAGTGCTTGGCGTAGTGACCTGCTCTGCAGGCCCATAGCCCCGAAGCACCAGGCCGTGCACAGCACGTGGCCTGAGTGTGGCACAGGCTATGCCACCTGGGTTTGTGTAAGTACCTCTGTGATGTTTACACAGTGATGAAATCGCCTAATGTCACATTGCTCAAAAGTGATGCATGACTGTGTTAGAATATTCCGGATTTGACTACATTCTCACCTTTACCATTGTTCGTTACGTTCTCATGTTACTAACTTATATCCTTTCCTTTCAGCTTGAAGAAGTCCTTTCCACATGTCTTGTGAGGCAGGTCTGGTGGTAATCAACTCTCTGAGCTGTTATCTGGGAAAGTGTCTCTCCTTTGTTTCCTAAGGCCGGCTTTGCTGGGGAAAGAATTCTTGCTTGCCACCCGCCCTTTGAATGTATCATCCCACCCTCTGCTGGCCTACAAAGTTTTTGCTGAGAAGTCCTGCAGATACAGCCTTATGGGGCCGGGGGGTGGGGGGTGGGGTCCTTTGTGTGTGAGGAATTTTTTTTCTCTTGCTGCTTTTGAAATTTTGATTTTTAGATAGTTTTTTTAAAAAAGATCTTATGTATTTATTTTTAGAGAGAGGCGGAGGAGGGAGAAAGGGAGGGAGGGAAACATTGATGTGAGAGAGGAACATTGATTGATTGCCTCTCTCACACCCCCGACCTGGCCACAACCCAGGCATGTACCCTGACGGGGAATCGAACAGGTGACCTTTCCATCTGTGGGATAGTGCCCAATCCTCTGACCAGCCAGGCCAACGCTAGATAGTTTTATTAGAATCTATCTTGGAGGAGATATTTTGGGGTCGACTCTTCCAGGGGACCTGTCAGCTTTGTGAATTTGAATGTCCAGGTCTCTCCCCAGATTTTGGTGGTTCTCAGCTATTTTTCCTTTAAATAAGCTCCGAGCCCTCTTTCCTCCTCTCTTCTTCTGGGACTCCAACAGTGCTTAAAATTGTTTCTTTGGTGGTATTCCACGATTCACGTAGGCGCTTGCGTGTAGTGGCTTCATCCATGAGGCGGGTGGCAGGACTGTGTCCGTTCTCATGTAACGTGGTCCACTCAGGCCTCCAGGGCCTCCATTCTTTCCTTACGTTGTGTCTGTCTACATTCAGGGAGCAGGACTGGGGGGTTTGATCTGACGAAACGTGGAAGTGTGGGCTTGGCCCTGGGACACTGAGGGGAAGAGACCTGGGGCTTGTCAGAGGACCGAGGTTGGAGAAGTTAGGGCTGGCTTGTGGGCCTCAGTCTTCAGGGGGCTTCTTGGTACTCCCCGCGCAGGCCTGCGTCTCATAGGTGTTTGCTTCCTGTTGGGGGCTGGGCACAGGAGCGGAAACAGGACTTTCCCAGAGCCCTCCTTCCCGCTGGATGGTGGGCACCGTCGCTTCAGGTCCGCTGCGGGAGGCTTTCATCTGCAGGTGAGCCTTGGGAGCACCCCTGCTCCTTGGGCCAGCAGCTGTCACCTCGCAGCTCTGTCCCTTGCTTATTGCATCGATTCGCAGGTGGTTCTCACATTTCCCTAGATGGCCGCTGGATGGAACAACTGAAAATTGCATGTGCGCCTGAGGCATGTGCTTCCAGGATAGTGGAGCAACAGCCGTTCCTCCTTGCGGAGCGGCTGCGGTTCGCGTCTCATTTCTGGTCTTGACATTTCACAGGAGTCATGCCTTTGGCTGGGGTTTCCTTCAGGGAGACTGATCGAGCCAAAACACGTGTCTGAGCAGGTTCCTTGTAGCACAACACGGCAACTTACAGCAGAAGCGGGTTTCAGCCTGGACTCTGTGGGAGAGCGCCGTGCGGAAGGGCATCCTAGGTCCCCAGGCCTTGTGGCGCCTTCTGTTCTGATCTTGCTGGTTTAAGGTCCTCTGCTTGGGAGCGGCAGAGATTTGCTTTGGCTCACACAGGCAGAGAGAGGGTTTGCTGGCAGGACACAAGGTGGCTCACAGGCTGGAAAGCACTGACGGGCTCGAGCTCAGCGAGGACTGGAGCCAGGGCAGCCGCCATCTTGGGGGCAGGGACTGCGTGGGGTTGAATGAGGACCCACATCCAGTTCCTGCTTCTTTCTGCTCAGAAGTCAAAGTCCAGGGAGAGAGGCCAAACCAGCCAGGCGAGGCTCAGGGAGGGAGGGGTGCCTTGACTGACAGATGGGTCCATCCAGGCCAGGTCCCGGGGGAGGGGGGTTCCCCTCAGCCACACCGGGCTGCTGCTACTCAAAGGAGACCGGCCAGAACCGCAGGGGCCCTTTGCCCATGTGCTCCCAGGAAGAGCTGTGGGCCCGGGAGCAGAGAGCCCGCCCGACCCTGCTGTCAGAGGGAAGGTTTTCATGTTGAGCGCTGAGCCCACCGCGCGTTCTCTGTCGGGGAATCACTGTCTGTGCAAGAACGTGTGTTTGGAGGCCCAGCGAGAATGTGTGTAAGGTTTTTCCCGAGGATTTCTCTCGACCTGACCTGAGCGCAGAGAAGGGTGGGGGTGTCTGCAGTGCCCGTCAGCAGTGAGCAGCTGGAGGACATGCCTGTCACATGTGTGTGCTCCCGCATCGCATGTGAGAAGGCAGCTTGTCTGTGGAGTGGCCTTTTGGAAATGCCTAGTATGGAAGGGGTGGGGGTTGTTACCAGAGCTGGGGGGTGATTTTTTGGCTTCTTTGGTTAGACTGACTGAGGAGCTGCCCACGGTCCCTGAGAGCTGACCGGGGTGGGGGTGGGGTTGATGGCTCCATGCCCGCCCGTGTGGCCTCCTGAAGCGCTCCCCTCCCCGCATCACTGCCGCCTGCCGGCTGCCCTGCGTGCGGAGCCCGGTGCTCGCGGCTGACTGGCTTTCCCCCTTCAGGTGCTGCAGACGGTGTCCATCGTCCGCGCTGGTCAGCGTGTGCCAGGCTGATCCATGGTCGCTTTCCGGGATGGCAGCAAGGTGACTTCAGCTGAGGATGACCCTGACTGACAGGCTGCGTGAGAAGATATCTCAGGCCTTCTACAGCCATGGGCTGCTCTGTGCATCCTACCCCATCCCCATCATCCTCTTCACAGGGCTCTGCATCCTAGCCTGCTGGTACGTCCCCGTGTTGCCCTGGCCGTGGTGGCCGGTGTCCTGGGAATGGGCTTCCCAGCCCTGCTGGTCGGGAGCCTGTGGGCTGTACGTGCTTCTCACACAGTGGGCCTTGAGGCGCACTGGAGCCGCTGAGTTGGAGAGCCCTAGTCCCAGGGTGTTTAGCCACTAAACTAAGCAGTCCGGCCTGGCCCTGACTGGGTGAGTCACCTGACTCGTTCATGTCACTGGTGATCCATTTCAAGGTAATGTTCAGACACTGGAAGAAACGAGGAGACACTTGAAAGGCATGGCTTCTGAATTCCCCTTCTTAGCAGCGGGGGCTTGTTTTGGTGCCTGGGTAGGAGCAGGGGCCTGCCAGGTTGCCAGGCAAAGCCCATTTGCCCAGCCCCTTGGACCCCTTCCTGCAGGCTTGAGGCCTCCCCGGAGGCTTGGTTCTCTGCTCCCCGCTTTCTGTGTCCCCACGGAGCCTCCTGCGGACTCGCTGGGCCTGTGTTCTCCCCAGGGGCTGTTGGGAGAGCTGCCGCACCCTCGGTCCTGTCTGTCCTTCTGTCATGGGGCCCCTAGAACGACGACAGTGTACAGGAGAGGCTTGGGGTCAGACGCCTGGTGGCCCTTTGGGCTCTGAAACACTGACAGGCACAAAAAGAGCCGCCCACGTCAGTGTCCTCGCATCTGGGGAGAATTCTGGTTTCCGGATTTGTCGGACATTTGTGGGTGTTTTCGGGGCTGGCAGGAGGGTGCTCACGGCTGAGCTCAGCATTCAGTTCCATTGTTGAGGATCCCAGTCCCTTCCCCAGGTAGGACTGAAACAATGAACACCACTCAGGGAGGACTTCTGCTGGCGCTGCAGGTACCGGTGACACATCTCCTCAGCCCTCACAGTGGCCTTGGGAGGCGGTCCAGGTAGCTCCTCACTTAACCAGAGGGGGATGGAGGGTTACAGACTTGTGTCTGGTCTGCCCAGTGAGCGAGCAGGGGAACGGGCTCAGGGGCAGGCCTAGGGACACGGGGGCGGGCCTAGGGACACGGGGGCGGGCCTAGGGACACGGGGGCCTGCCCCGTGGCGCCCTGTCACCCCGACCCTTCTCACTGGGCTTGTGCTGACGTTTGGACTTCGTTGAAGTGTGTTGTCCGAGGTAAGGTCTGGGACGGGCCCAAGAGCTGCCGTCTCTGACAAGTTCTCAGGCCTGGGGGCTACGTTCTGAAAACTGCCAGGCTGTGTCTCTCTTGAGACTGTCTCTGATGTTCCACCACGTCTCGTTAAAATGTCTCCTCTGTTAGTCTAATATCCAGAGCAGCAGCTTGTGGTGGCCCTCAAGGTCACCGTCCCTCCGACTGCCTTCAGCTGGGGTGGGATCCAGCTTCGCTCCGCTAAACCCTCGGGTCTTGGGCAGCTGCCCTGTGGAAGCCCATGCCCGTGAGGGGAGGGGACGTGCGGTGGGCGAATGCCTGGCATTGAGCTTGTGTCCCCTGTGGGCGGTTCGAGCTGAGGATGTGGGTGCCGCAGCCCCCCTTCCACAGAGGCAGCTCGGACTGTGGGAAGGGGAGGGTGTTTGTCCTTGGCCATTCATCCTGTGGGGGCCGTGTGTCGCCGGGCTGCTTGCTGGAGAGAATGCAGGCTGCGTGGAGCGGCTGCTTGGGTGCACTTGGGCCTTATCTCTGAATGAATAATTTGCTGTCACACATGTGTTTCGAAATAGACTGTCCTCGGACTTCTGACGTGGGGACCTCTGGTATGGGAAGTTTATGAGATGGCCAAGGTCTCAAGAACGAGGACAGCTCTTTGTGTCAGGGTGACTTAGAATGGGGGGGGGGGACTGGGGGAGAGACGGCTGTGGTTGGGACAGCACCGAGCAGTCCCTGCCCCCAGCTGCAGCCCAGCCTGCCTGCCGTCTGTCCCACGGGTGCTCTCGGCCGAGTGTCAGTCCTGGGGACAGGGGTGACGCTCAGCGCGGGACCAGGCTGTCCATGGGTTGTGTAGTACCTCAGAGCCTCCACACATGGTATTCCACGTAGTTGCCTCGTGTCCTTACAGGTACCTGTCACTCCCTAGTCTTTGGAAGGTGATGAAACCGCTGTGGAGAGTTCATGGGTGGAGGTGCAGCGGCGGGCAGGCCCGGGCGGCACCACCGAGTCTGTGTTGGCTCCACCTCCCCATGTGCCCGGAAGTGCGTGAGGAGCCCTGTTCAGGGCTGACTGCACCGTTCGTGTGACGAATGTGCTCCCTGAACGGGAAGCCTGAGGAGCAGGGTCTCGGCTGCCGTGGCAGGACCTGGCGGGGTCTGCCGGGCGGAGACAGCAGAGGCTCTGTGAGGCCATGACCCACGTCCCAGCAGGGCGGGGCGGGGGGGGGGCGTCAGGGTGTCTGTCAGCTGCCTCAGCAAGGATGGCTGTGTCACATGCCCCAGTCTCAGCCTGAGACACAGCGGTAGTGCCATCGGCCACTGCGCAGCAGATGTGCCCCAGCCTTGGTGCAGGGGCAGAGTTGGGGAGGCTTCCTGGCAGAGCACCTGGGCGGGCCCCGCTGGAGGAGCTCCCTGGTGGGGCCAGGTCGCTCAGGGTGCCGCTCGCTCCCAAGAGAGGGTGGGGTCACGCCCTGGCATGGCCCCCCGCCCACCCCCGCATCTCTTTCTTCTGTGGTTCCCCAGCTGCTGGCTCTGCTTTCCTCTGGTCTTCGCAGTCACCGCTTTCCCTTCAAAGAGAAAAACCAGCCTGTGCTCTCACATTCTTAGTGCTATGTACGTATTTTCCCAAACCAGAATTTTTGTCGTGATCTTCAAGGACTTTTTAAAAACGTTTTCTTAAAATCTGATTGGCTTAGGAAAATTTATCCAAGGGTAGATGAAGTCTCTCAGCCTCCAAAGACAATAAAGGTTGCATCAGAGGAGCCACAGACTGGGGGCCTTCATGGCCAGGAGACCAGGGGTCGTGGATCCAGCACACAGGCCTTGCTCCCTTCTGCCCGGGAAGCTTTTCCGTCCGGAGCTCCCCTTCTGCCAGGGCCCCGGCTGCCTGCAGAAAACCAGGGGTGGGTGGCAGACAGCTCTTAGTGGTTTTATTAGACACCCAGGTCCTGTTTAACTGCTCACCTTTTATTGTTCCTGGAATGAGGCTCGTTCAGCTTGCGCACAGGCCCGCTGTCCCAGTATCCCTGTTCAGGGCCGGCAGCCCCTGAGCAGCAGGCCCCAGGCAGCCCCGCCGCACCCCGGGAGCAGTGAGTGCTCTTCCTCCGCACAGACCCGGTGAAACCTGTGGCAGGGCAGGCCCTGCGGCAAGAGGCGTCTGCTAGGCCCCCAGGACCCAGCAGCAGAGCAGCGAGACGGAGGGCACTGTTGCTCCCAGCCTTCCCTGGGAAGCGGTGGGTGCAGTGCAGGTCGAAGGAGAGTGCCTGGGTGCCGTCTGAGTTGGGCTCCCACGGTGCAGGTCAGAGGTCAAGGTGAGGGTCTCTGGGTCACGTGCAGTTCCACAGCCCAGCACCTGTGGTAGAGAAGGCCGGGATCACAGTGAGGCCCTTGTAACCCTGCTGAGGGTGTTCGAGGACAGGCGTGGCCTCTCTCCCCCTGGCCTTCTCTCTCCCCCTGGGAGGAGATCTGGACACCTCATGGTGATTCCCCTCCACTCCGCCCCTCGCCCGTGTCTGCCCACACCTAGGTCACCGTACACTCGCCGACCCCTTTAGGGGGTGTACACCCCAGGGACTATGTAACAGGGTCCCTCCTTCTGTGCCCGTATGGCCACTCTAGGCACATTTATATTCTCTTTTTGTGAACAAGACAGAAATCTGAGTAACTGAAGCCCTGTCTGCCAGGCTGGATGGCTGAGAACAAAGTCCCAGGAGCCCAGCCTGGAGCCCTGAACAACATTTCAAAGGCAGAGGCTCCCCAGCACTGGTTACCTGGCCTTCTGTACAGGCCTGGAGATCAAAGACCCCTTTACGACCCAAAAAGTCCTCCACAGAGTGGGGATCAGCAGATCTTAGAAGGACCCCCTCCGGGTCTCTCCAGCCCGCTCCCTGTCCTGCCCTGCTCCCCCCGCACCAGAAGAGAGCAAACACTCCCTCCCCTGATGTCCCCAGAGACATCACATCTTCACTGAGTGTCACTTCTCTTCTTGCTCTTTCTGTATGTCCTGTCTCCCCTGGCCCTCATGACAGGTCACAGGGAGGGAGGATGGGAACAGATGGAGAGCCAAGACCACCTACAAACTGTGGGACCCAGTGCTACATGAAAAGGCGGGGCTGCTTATTCAAAAGGCCGGGGAAAGCACCCCCACCGGCACTAAGACACCCTCCGATCGCCGCCGCTGCCAACGGCCCGCCAGGAGTGCTGCGGCACTGCCGGCCTGGGGTGGGGGTAGCCCCCACCTTGCCGGGCCCCAGGACTCAGCGGGCCCCACCCCCCGACCCCTGCCTGGGGAGCGGCAGTGGGGGCCCTGGGCAGGGAGGGGAAGGCGATGTCCTGGGCTGCAGGGGAGTTTGTGGTCAGGAACCTGTCCCCAGGAGGAGGGGCCCCCTGTGTCCTGCACTCCATACGCTCAGCACTACGTACTCCCCCGTGGGGGACCGACGGCATTTTTCCTACAAAACACAAGTGCAAGGTGAATTTAAGAGCTTCCATGCAGCTGCTGCAGAAGGTTAAACATCAGGCGCTGGTCCCTGCTGAACGTGGTCCCGTGCAGCCACGCACGCAGGCTGCACTCCATGAAGCCAGCCCTGAGCAGAGCATCTGTGAGGTAGATGATCAGCACACATTTCTTGAACGTCTTCCATGTGGCTGGTATTGGGGATGCAGAAATTTAAATGGCATGTCCACTCCCCGTGGCTGTCAGGTTCGTTGAGCCTAAGGTTCAGTAGGAGGCCGTGGGCCAGGGTTTGCCCTCCCGGGAGCGCAGCAGAGAGGCGCCTGGCTGCCGGGGCTGCGGGAGCGGAGAGGCCGTGTGGCCTTGGGTGGTGAGCAGGAACTGAGCCGGCTCCGGGGGCAAGGGCAGCGTTTCAGTTTGAGACAGGATTCGAGCACACGTCGCTCACCTGTAAGAGGAAGTGAGCGCTGGTAGGGAAGTGGGACAATGAGGTGGGAGGGAAGGAGCCCCACCCACGAGTCGGCACCGGGCAGCTAGCGTGGCCCCAGGGCTATGCTGAGGAATGGTGCTGGGCGCCCGGGGAGCCTGAGTGTGCCGGGGCAGCGGGCTCCTTCCCGAGAGAAAGGTGCGTGGGCTGGGGCTGGACTGCACTTCCACACCCAGCTGGGACCCAGGATAGGAGCAGGGCGTCTGGTGGGGTAGTGCAGGGCTGCAGGGGGGAGCTGGCAGTCCCGGAGTCCGAGCTGAAGCCTGGGGGCGGGAGGTGCGGCTGAGCCTGGACCCACAGGTGACTCTTGAAGAGCGTGGAGGATTGGGCTCCGTGCATTCAAAACTCTGTGTGACTGCAGTCAGCCTCTGCACGTGCAGATTCCTGCTGTGGGGTTGATCTTTAGGCAACGCGGGTTTGAACTGCGAGGGTCATTTGAAAAAAATGTGCGTAGAAGTGGACCTGTGCCATTCAAACACGTTGTCCAAGGTTCCACTGTGTTTTCGAAGTGGAGCCCTGAGGGTTTTCTGAGGGCCAGATGTGGAGCGTGAGAGGACGAGGAGCCAAGGTCAGAGCAGCCAAGGTCAGAGCGCCGGCTGGGCCTGAGCGGCAGGTGGGAGGAGCGGGACAGGAAAGGCAGGGGAGGCTTTGGAGACCTTTCCTTTGCCTCTGGAAGATGGGTGAGCCAGGCCCTAATCTGGTCTTGGAAGAAAATTTTGCAGAAGCAGCGTGGGGTGGCAGTAGAAGTCCCCACATAACTTTTCTCTCTAAATGTCTGTGGTCTTTTTCCTGACCTTGGAAAATTGAGTGTTTTTACTTCTGAAAATTCCTTGACAAAAGAAAAGACTTATCTTTGGGGGGGGGGAAGGGAGGGAGAAAGAGAGGAAGAGAGAAACATCAATGTGCAAGAGAAACGTCAATCAGTTGCCTCTCACGCACCCCCACGGGGAACCTGACCCACAATCCAGGCGTGTGCCCAGGCTGGGAACTGAACTGGTGACCTTTCAGTCTGCGGGATGATGCTGAACCCACTGAGCCACACTGGTCAGGGCTCTTTGACACTTTTCTTCTAAGTTTTCCTTTGGTCTAAATTGGCAGCCATGGGTGGTGATTATTCCCCCGCATTTTGCATTTTTGTAGATTCTTTCTCGTGGTGTTTTTCTTTCATCTCTACAAAAGGGGTATGTGGTTGTTTAAATTTTTAAACAAGTCAGAAACCTAACATGAGGCAGGTTAGTGTGATTGACAAGCACAGAACTGACGCAGGGGCTGGACCGCCTGTGTCCACACACTGGTACTGCCGCCTCCTAGCCGGGTGTAGCCCCTGCTCGCCTCGCTGGGTTGCCGTGAGGCTTCAATGAACAAATGGTCGGAAGATACCTGGACTGGCATCTGGCATGTACCGGATGCTCGGTGAGAGTCAGAAACCATTGTCACTGGTGCAGAAATGGGTGGGTCCACTGTCGGGGGTAAGAACCATTGTTGGCGTGTGCTGGCTGGTGGGGCTCAGTGGGTTGAGTGTGGGCCTCTGAACCAAAGGGTCGCCTGTTGGATTCCCAGTCAGGGCATGTGCCTGGGTTGTGGGCCAGGCCCCCAAACCGGGATGTACGAGAGGCAGCCTGTATCTCTCACACATCGATGTTTCTCGCCCTCTCTTCCTCCCTTCCCATCTCTCTAAACACAAATAAAATATTTAAAAAAATAAAAAAGAACCATGTTGGGGTGACAATGGGGCACTCTGGCAGTTCATGGGAGGGGGGTCCCCATCCAGAGTAGGGGGAGGGAAGAGAGTGCTACAACGGAGGCCTTGACGATGCGGTACCTCGGGGAAGGAAGAACGGGCAGGAGTGTCTGGCAGGTGCAGAGCGTCAGGAGCAAGTCCCAGCCTTGCTGGGAGGTGGGCAGCTCTGTGTGGCCGTGGCGTGCAGTTGGCAGCATGGCTGCGGGCCCTTTTAAGCATTTCAAGGCCTTTGGGTTTTTTTCTGAGACTTAGTCCTAAGAGAGCAGATGCTCTGGAGTGTGCTGCCCTTCTTCTTCCTCCTGCTGCTGGAATGTTCAGCCTCTGGAAGTCGCAGGACTTTCTAATATTTCACATCTTGAGAAGCAGGCTGCCTGTAGTTCAGTCAGCGTGTTTTGAGCGGGTGCTGTGAGGACAGTGAGTGTAGGCAGGTAACGCACCACCCGCCCTCATCTCGCAGTGGGGCGGACACTAGGCAGCCTTCACTCCGGCCCCACGCCCCGCTCTGCGGCCAGGGCGCGGGGCCTTCCCCCAGGGACGGCCCTTGGCACCTGCCGCCTCCAGGCAGCTGGACTTTGGCCTTTGAAAGCAGCAGGAGAGAAGCAACTCTTCATGAATGAGGGATCTTCTTACTAAGGATAACAGCTGATTTCTCCGTAGAAACGGTGGAGGCCAGAAGGCAGTGGGATAGAATGTTTAAAGTCCTAAATGAAAAAACAAAACCCTCAAACAAGAATTCTGTATTTTATAATACCATTCTTCAGTAATGAAGGAGAACTTAAGATATTTCCAGATAAACAAAAACTGAGGGAATTTGTTACCAGTGGACCAGCCCTACCAGAAATACTAAAGGAAGTCTTTCAGGCTGAAATGAAAGGATACTAGACAGTAATTTGAAACCATAAGAGAAAAAAATAAAGGACACTAATAAAAGTAACCAGTATTATTGTGCTTTTGGTTTGGTCCCTAACATCTCTGTATTGTATGATTTAAAAGGCAAAATGCATTAAATCTGTGTTAATGGACATACACTATATAAAGTGTAATCTGTGATAATAATACTATAAACGTAAAAAGGGAGAAACAAAGATAGAAACAGTGTGTGTTTGCTCTTGAAACCACACTCCTCAGACTGGGTAATTTCGCTGTCTTATTTTTAAGGTTGCTGACCTTTTCTTCTGCCTGCCCACTCCTGCTGTTGAACTCCTCTGTAAGGACACTGCAGTCTAGGTTGTTAGAACTTGTTAGAATAATTGTAGTCCACAAGGTAACTCCTAAGAAAATAACTTTTAAAATACAGCCACACCTTGGTTACTCATCAGCTTCAGAGCTTGTCAGACCCTGTAGTTGTCTCATTTTGATGAGGAACAAAAGGTCTCAGCACTTCGCAGTTGCCTGGGACTTGGCGCAGTTGCTAGAACTTGTATCAGAGAAAATGCTTCCTCAGCTCGGTACTTGTCCTGGGCTCTGGAATAAATTAATGACAAGTCCTGAGGGGCTACTGTGTACAGAAAAGGGAAGAAGAAGAGTGACACCAGCTACAACCAGACCAACCAAATACAGAAAGTAGCAGCAATGGAGGAAGTGATGAACAAAAACCATGTGAGGCATGAAGAGACAACTAAGTGGCATAAGCAGTCATATTAAGTGTAAGTGGATTAAACTCTCCTATTAACAGACAGAGATTGGCAGATTAAAGTGACAGAACTGTCTACAGGAAACTTCCAGTGTGCACTACACTTCGGACACAAGAACACCAAGAGTTTTAAGAGTAAAAGGATGGGAAGCCATAACCAAGGGAGAGCTGGTGGCTGTATCATCACCAGACAACTTTAAAAAGTTTACGAGACAAAGGAGGACGTTATATATTCAAAAAATGCTCTTGACAAAATCTCTGCTTCCTCCCAACACCGAGTGTCGGGCCTCCGGTGTTTTGCACGTTTGTGCGGGCCGGGCAGGGAGGATGCCATGCCGCTGCAGGGCCCCGTGTCTCTGTCACCCCGGCGCTCACGCGGCCTCCCTCCCATCTTGTCCTAACTCTCCTCTCCTTCTGCTCGCCCCAGCTACCCCCTGCTGAAGCTCCCCTTGCCGGGGACGGGACCCGTGGAGTTCAGCACGCCGGTGAAGGACTACTCGCCCCCGCCCGTGGCCGCCGACCGCAGCCCCGCAGAGCCCAGTGAGCGGCCGGACTGGGTAGGTGCTCCGCGCGTCTCCGAGGCGGCCCCGTGGTGCTTGCCGACTACTGGCTGGGGCTGGGGCTCCGATGCTCCTTGTTTTTGAGGGCATTTTTGTAGAGTGTCCCTCAAGTGGGTTTGTCTGTTTTTCTCTAGATTAAGTGGGGGTTATCACCGCCTTTTGGGAAGGGAGACTGCAGAGATGAAGTGTCATTCCTGTCACATCCATCAGTCTTCTAAATAATTTTTTATATTTCCACGCACTGAAGTTCAGCCTCTGTTCTGTAACGTTCCTCGGACCGTCAGGCTTTAAGAAGCCTTTCTAGTAGCTGCACACAGAGCAGTCGCATGGGCGTAACGTGCGTGCCCATGGGACTCGTGTCAGGCACTTGCTGTGTTTGCGTATCTCCCTTTGGCGGGGGGTGAGTGTGTGTCCATTTTGCATCGAGCTGTTTGGATCTCTTTTATGGAATTACGACCCTTCCCATGTAGCGCTCCTTCTCCCTGGGCTCTGAGATGTCCCGTCCCCGGTGGGGTGATGGCCGCAGCCTGCGGGGCCCCTGTGTGTGCTCCCCAGGGGACTCGGCCAGCGCCGCCAGGCCCTGGTGCTCGAGCTGGGCCCGCCCTGTGCTGCAGTCATGTGATCAGCGCCCTGGCGGGCTTGGGGGGGGCGGGTAGCAATTCCCCTCTGGGAAGAGGGATGTTCTCAGAAAAGGAAGAGAAGAGCGAAGCAGAGCCCACAGACTCCATTTCCTGGGTGTGTGGCCTTGGGCATATCACTTAACATCTTTGTGCCTTAATTTCCACATTTGTAAAATGGAGGAAATAACTATATTAACACCTGTGTGACACGTTGTCATAAGGTGAAGTGAAAGAAGGTTCGTGTCGCGAGTGCCTGGCCATCACTTGCCTCAGACACACGATGGTGGCTATTGCCATTGTCATCGCTGTCGGTCACACCTGGCCAGAGCAGAGAGGGAAGGGAAGGCCCGGCCGCACCTCAGTCCTGGGCCCTCAGCACGGGTCACCCCCAGGAGGCCTCCCGGCGCTCGTGGATGCACCCTGCTCTGCTCTGTGCTCCGCGGTGCGGCCAGTTGGAATCGTGTCTCATTCCAGTTTGCGCAGCCTGATGCTCGGCACATAGTAGAGGTTCCAGAAAGTTTCTTGTTGCATAAAGAAACAGCACGGCTCATTCAGGGGACAGGGTCTGAAGTGGGGCGATTTCTTGCAGCCCAGTAGGTGGCAAGGTAGGTGGGACCAAGTTGAGTCCTGGGCTGTGGAGATGAAACTTGGTTAGTTCCACAGGTAGTGATATGATGCCAGTGATTCTCTCTGAACTTGGAGACACTCGGAGACCAAAGTGACCAGGCCGAGGCAGGGGTGGTGTGAAGGGGGAGGAATTGAGCTTAAAGGAGCCATAATGGTGTAGCTAGATGGAGCTGCCCTGGTCCTGGCCGTACGCTTTTCTGGGCGGCTGTGTGTGCTTTCGTTCGGTCCCTGCAGTGACTTGGTGAGGGTGATGACTCCAGTCCCACTCCCCTCAGCGAGTGAGGGCCCGAGGCCTGGGGGCTATGGAGACGCATGTCCAGGGCACCCAGCGGGGCTGGAGCCGGGCCGAACCCAGCGAGGCCCCCGAGCCTGCCCTTCCCACCGCCCCAGCCGCAGCCCCAACCCCTTGCCTGCCCAGCCGCCAGGTCACGAGAGTGTGTCAGGGGAAAGGTGTAAATGCCCAGAGCACACGTAAATGTGAAGGAAGGATTGTGTTTTCAGAAATAAAAGAAAGCCAAAACAGAGCCAAGCCTGAGGTCTCCTGCGCTGGCCTGGGTCCCCCAGGGCAGGTCATCATGAAACCTGAACCTCGCCCCAGCCCGCCTGGCAGACCCGCAGAGGGGCTGGCCTCCGGCGCCTGTGAGGCTGGCTGAGCCTGGACCCGGGGCGTCCGAGCAGCCCTGGCCAGAGGCTCCGTCCCGTAAACACTGCTGGCCAGAGTCCCCAGGGCTCCCCAGGACCTCCGCCCGTCCCCTGTGCTGCCCGCGCTGGACCTCTCCACCACCCTGCTCCCCCCAGGACCTTGCGTGGTGCAGAGCTGCCTGGGCAGGCAGGCTGGGGGCAGGCAGGCCTGGGAGTCGGCAGCCCCGCGTCCTCCGACACGCCCGCCGCTCCCTCGGAGCCCTGGTCTTCTCAGTGGAGTCCTCTGCCTCAGGGTGGCTCGCAGGCTGCAGTCACCTCTGGGCCCTGCTGGGAGAAGCCGCCGCCAAGTGCCCCCAGACAGTTGGCAGGCTTGGGACCAAGGGGCGTGGCCTCGCGGGGTGTGGGCTGGAGGACCCCTCGCCCTGTGCCCTGTGGACCTTCCTGGGGCGGTTCCCACTATGGCCGACTTTGTCAGGGGGTGGCTCCACCAGAGCGGGTAAAGGAGGAGACTGGTTATTTTTTCTTCCAGTTTTTTTAATTACAGCAAAGTACACAACCACATAGATTTAGCGTCTTAACCATTTTCACAGGCACGTTCAGTGGTTTTAAATGCATTCACCCTGTTGTGTGGCCGTCACCACCGTCCGCCCCAGCACTTGGCTCGTCCTCTGACCCGGAACTCTGTCCCCTAAACCATCACCCTCGTCTCCCCTCCCCCAGCCCCGGCACCCACTGCTCCACTTCCTGTCTCGGGGGATCTGGCCCCTCTCAGGACCACATCCACGGGATCACACAGCATTTGTCCTTGTGGCAGACTTACTTCACGTAGCACAGTGTCCTCAGGGGTCACAGTGTTTTGTAACCTAACCTCAGAGATGACATCTCATCAGTTTTGCTCATTTCTGCTGGTCAGAAGTAAGTCACCAGGCCCAGCCTCCCCTCAAGGGGCTTAGATGGGAGCCTGAGCACCAGGAGGTGAGGGCCTGGGGGGCTTCGGGGCTCCCCTGCCCCCGGCTGGTGAGGGGCTTCCGCCAGTGCCAGGGCCACCGGGACTCTGCCAGCCTTATGCCTCCTCTGCCGCCCACCGTAGGCACCACGTGTTGCCTCTGCCTCCATGCCTGTTTCTCACTTGCATAGCAAGTGTGGATGATGATAGCACCCGAGACAGCGACTGGTGGGCCCTGCCCGTGTCCTGGCCACCATGTGGGGCCTTCCTGCTTCCCAGCCCCCGCCCCTGCACCTCATTTGTTGGACGGTCCAAGGACATGCCCCAGGAGCAGCCCCGGCCAGGGCCTCGGGAGTTGCCACACGGCCCCTCAGCTCAGCCCTCAGCTGGGGCACCCAGCTACTCTCAGTCATCAGTGGAGGCCGCCTTTCAGCCACACGCCCTCCCGTGGCCGTGTCCCTTCCTGGATCCCGCCCCCACCCCACTTTTCTGCACCTCCCAAATAGTGCCACCTGTCTCAGGGTCTGCAGGCGGGGAAACCAGCAGGAGAGTGGGTGACGGGAGGGAGGCCCATGCCTGTTGGATAAGCCACGGCGAGGGCACATGCGTCGGATGTGAGTCCAGTAGAGTCGTCCAGCGGCAGGTGCAGAGGGGCTGCCTGGAGGGGCCGCGGAGAGTCCGCGAGGGGAACCACTCCGGCCAGCAGGACCTGCTCGCGGGTTCTGTGTGGGAAGGCCTCCCGGCTGAGGAGAGGCAATGGAGGAGCAGGGATCTGACCAGGACTGGGGGGCAGGCCAGCAGAAAAGAGGGCCTAGGGCACAGGGGTTACCTGATCCTGCGGAAACCTGGTGGAAGCCAGGATCCTCGCCCCTAAAAATGATGCTGGTGGCAATGCATGTGCCCTGCCAGCAGGAGTGAGTACCCGGGGAACAGGGTTCCTGGGACTTGTGGCTCTACCCCTTGAGCCCAGAGAGAGGGCCCGGTCCCTGGCTGGAAGGTGGCTGAATGGCCCTGCTGCAGAGAGGAGCCCGGGCAGGGAGGGGCCGCAGAGGTGCCAGAGGGCCAGGAGCCATCCCGCCCGGAGACCGACCAAGGGCTCGGCTGCACTGGCTCAGGGGCCTGGGATCGGGGAGGGTCCGAGAAGGGCTGCAGGCGGAGGGGGTGCTGTGCAGAGTCACGGGCGTGTACCCAGTGGGAACAGGCCCAGGCAGGAGGCTCACGGTGCCGTGCTGTCCCTGGGCAGCGTGCCGTGCCGGGGCACCATGGAGGCCAAATGGCTGTCCTTCATCGACACACCCACCCTTGGAGTGGCTGGTGGGGCCGGCCCTCACCCCGGCCAGGCCCACCCCTCACCCCTCACCCCGGCCAGGCTCGCCCCTCCAGCCTGCACTGCGCAGCGTGTAGTTTCCTGAGCCACAGGGAGCTGTGTCTGTGGGTGACGACACTGTGACGTGGGGTGGCCTTCCAGAGCACTGCTCCCATCAGGCCACCCTCTGCTGCTGGCCAAAATCGGGGGCTCAATCTGGTGTTATCCGGACCACCTCCCATTTTAGCTGCAGTTTCTGTCCCTGTCCAACAGGACGCCTCTGTCCAGACTGGGTGTCCCCTCAGTGTCCCTTGCTCCTCAGAGCCCTACCCCCACCCGGCCTTTGCCGCCTCATGGTCCCACTTAGCGCCTCCGCGGCCGTGACCCTCCCTCGGCCGACCCAGCCCCTCGTCCGGGTGCCCACCACCTGCCGCGTTGTGAGACCCCCGGCAGGCCGTTGCCTGGCTTGTTACCGTCGCAGGGGCCGCCACTCTTTCTGCTGATGTTCTCATTGATACTCTCTGCACGTGCTGCTCATATACACATGAGTGTCAGTGGCATGTGTGTAGGTAGGTGTGTGGTGCATACAGTCTTTCTGGTGTGTCTGTATCTTGATGCTGCAGGGGAACTGTTGCTGTCCCCCTTTCACGAGGGGGACGTTGAGACCTGGGGCCATGCACTTGGAGAGCTGGGATTTAAAACTGGGTCTTTAGATCGTCAAAACCCGTTCAGCTGCAGGTGGCACAGCCAGGACCGACTGGACAGGCCACAGACTTCCCTGGGGCGAGGCGGGGGCTGTTTCAAACTTCATGGGTCACATGGTCCCTGTTGTGAGCAACCCTTGGGCCCAGAAGGTGACCAAGGGCGGGGTCAAGGACAGGGCGACCTGGACGGGTATGGCTGCATGCCTGCGGGCTGTAGTTTGTGGACCCTGGTCTGCTGGGGAAAGTGCAGGTGAGTGGTTGGCAGTGGAAGCAAGAGCCCCCAGTGGGTGCCTTTGTGTCTGAAGGGCTGTCCCTTGGGCCCCCACGGTAGCCACTCAGCCTGCATGCCGCGCTGTGCGCCTCCCTCGAACGAGCCGCCTCTCCGCCTGTCTCCGCAGTATGTGGGGGCCCCAGTGGCCTACATCCAGCAGATCTTCGTGAAGTCCTCGGTGTCTCCCTGGCACAGGGACCTCCTAGCTGTGGATGTGTTCCGCTCCCCCCTGTCCCGGGCCTTCCAGCTGGTGGAGGAAATCCGGAACCATGTGCTGAGAGACAGGTATCCCCGAAGGGCCTAGCCTCCCACACCCCGTCCGCACCGCAGGCAGGTGCGGCCTCCGGGTGCCCCACCAGCCTGCCGGCTCCGCATTTCTCAGCGTCCTGTGGGCCCCCTGTGGCCGCCGTCCCCTGCACCTGTGCGGGTGGTACAGCTAGAGCCTGAGCTTTGTCCTCGGCGTCAGACCAGGAAGGGGCCCCTTGGCTGGCCCTGGGACAAGCTGACGGCGAGCGGTGGGCTTGCGTCTCGGACGCTCCCAGCGGGGGCTGTGAGGTGCGGCTGCAGTGCTGGCAGCCGGGCTGCCAAGCAGCACACTCTCTCTGGGGACGCGCTTCTGAAGCTCCAGCCCAGGCCTCTCTGGAGCGGCTGGCCTCGCAGGCTGCTTGCCGCCCGGTGTGTGTTAGTGAGGGGCTCGGGCAGGCATGGTGGGGGGTGCGGAGCCCCTGATCTTCGCCCCGTCCTTTCTGCCCACGGAATTGGGCCAGGTGTCTCGGTGGGTCAGGCTGTACCAGACTGGCCTCTCTTCAGAGGTGATCAGCCTTCTGGCTCCAGATGTACTTTGAAGGTCCGACAGCCACGCAGTGGGTGCCGACGACTTGGAAGGGCTTCCCCTGGCTGCCCTGCCCCGCAGGGTCCGGGAACTTGACGACGCAGTCGACCTCGTCCGTGCAGTGGGCTGCCCCGTGCTGGCAGACATAGCACAGGCCGCGCGCTGTCTCCACACAGCTCGGGGGCCAGGAGCCTGGAGGAGGTGTGCCTGCAGGTGACTGACCTGCTGCCAGGCCTCAGGAAGCTCCGGAACCTGCTCCCCGAGCATGGCTGCCTGCTGCTATCCCCGGCCAACTTTTGGCAGAATGACCGGGAGCACTTCCACGCCGACCCCGACATCATCCGGACCATCCACCAGCACGAGCCCAAGACCCTGCAGACCTCAGCCACGCTCAAAGGTACCCTCGGGGCCGGCGTCCCAAGGGCCCGGGAGGGTGCCTGGCAGTGGCTGGACCCTCTTGGAGGGGTGCTCTGGCCCATGGGGTGACCCCTGGTTTCCAAGGGTGGAGGTGGCAGGGCTCTGGGCAGCTATTGAGCAGCTGCTGCTCTCCGCCTGCAGACCTGCTGTTCGGTGTCCCCGGGAAGTACAGTGGGATGGGCCTGTACACCCGGAAGAGGATGGCCTCGTACAGCATCACCCTGGTCTTCCGGCGCTACCATGCCAAGTAAGGCCTGCGGGGCGGTCCCGCCCTGCTCGGAGTGTCCCACGTGTCCCCGAGACCACGCAGTGTCCAGGTGTCCTACTCAAGTGCTTCTGTCCCTCTGGCTGAAGGAGTGGGGTCGAGAGTAAGGGGCTAAGGCAGGGCTGGCACCTACGGTGTCCCGGTGCCCCCAGTGTCTCTCTCAAGGCTAGAGCAGGGCCCCCAGCTGCTTACCGCTGAGCCCTTGTGGTCTCAGAGTCCTGCCCAGCAGGACACTGCAGGGGCTCCCAGCAAGGACGGGGCCCTGGGCGGGCCTCCAGTCAGCCCGCCTCCCGGGGGCCGCCCGGGTGGTGCCCTGGGTGCCGAGGGGGCTGCTGGCTCCCAGAGCAGGGAAGCTCTCTCCAGCGTGGGGAGGAGGGAGGCTTTGAGGGACCCCCTTCCAGGGGTTGCCTGTGTCCCCAGACCCTGGCGGCAGCCCACCACCCCCCACCCACCCCACCTGCTTGTCACCAGGTTCCTGGGCAGCCTGCGGGCCCGCCTGATGCTCCTGCACCCCAGCCCCAACTGCAGCCTGCGGGCCGAGAGCCTGGTGCACGTGCACTTCAAGGAGGAGATCGGCGTCGCCGAGCTCATCCCGCTGGTGACCACCTACATCATCTTGTTCGCCTACATCTACTTCTCCACGCGTAGGTTGCAGCGGGGAGGCTGGGCTTTCCAGGCTGCGTGGGCATTTCCCGATCGCCACTCCCCGCCTCGGGGGTGGCGTGGACAGGGATGTGGAACATGCCCCGTGGTCACAAACGCCAGGGCTTCGTCCCCCAGCAGAGCCGCAGGGGCCTGGGTGGGTCCAGGGCTCCGCTGGCTTCTCAGGAGGAGACCCTTCCCAGGTGCGGGTTTCCAGGGACACGGCATCCCTGAGAGTGGGAGGTGTTGGGGCCGCCCTTTCCTCGGGTTAAACTAGGGCTTCCCCTCACCTGTGGTCAGGCGCACTCGGCTCCGAGCAGCTCTGCTCAGGGCCGTCAGGGCCAGGGCCGGGCAAGCGCTGCCCTCACGCGCCCCCTCTGCCCTCCAGGCAAGATCGACATGGTCAAGTCCAAGTGGGGGCTGGCCTTGGCCGCTGTGGTCACAGTGCTCAGCTCGCTGCTCATGTCTGTGGGGCTCTGCACTCTCTTCGGCCTGACGCCCACCCTCAACGGCGGGTAGGTCCTAACAGGCCCCACTGGGCCACGGGGGGGCCCCTGGGTGGGCGCGTTGTTACTTTGACATGTAACACGTATATTTCTTCCTTAAGTTACCTGGTTTGCATTCCTGCGTGTGTATGTAGTATATCAGTATCAATACATATAATGTGTGTGCATATGTGTGTTTATGTGTATGCATGGTTATACTTGGCATGTGTGTGTGTGTGTGTGTGTGTGTATTTGTACACATGTGGCTTAAGCCATAGATGGAGTGAGATAGAGAAGGGTATATTTCTTCCTTTTTTTACTGTTAAAACATTTAAATGCCTAATAAAATAGGTCATTTTAGTCTCAGCTTTTAAGAAGATACGAGCACCCTCTGTAGGTCGTCACCTTTCCTTGGTCGTGGTGCCTTGGTGTGCCAGGCTGGTTGCAGAGACAGCGATTTTGTGTTTTCTGTTACTTTCCCTGCTCGCAGAGCATCTGCTTCCTTTCTTGAACCTGCTGGTGCTGAGCGCCTCTCCCCCACAGCTGCTGCCACGCTCTGCGGGGGCCCTCGTGCCCTCACTGCTGCCCCTGGTGGCAGCCTTCTCTCACCTGGTGCTCACCGTCTGAGCTGTGGGCTCGGAGGGCCACTGGTTTTCTTTAGGGACAGTTCTCCAGGCCCAGCCCCTCCACAGAGGCGAGCAGGGCTGTAGGCGGCTCTCAGCCGTTGTTCCGTCCTCGGCCCAGCCTGGGGCGCTGCTCGGGTTGGCTGTGGTCGCCTCCTCTGCGCAGTAGTGGCTGGTGCGGGAAGGGCAGGACGAGGTGTGCGCGGCAGCCTGCCCTCCATGGAGCTGGTGGAGGTAGGGGGCTGGCCACCGGCCTGGGAGGTGAGCACACATGGGCAGAGCCCCCTGGGGGCAGGTGCAGAGGGCGGGGTTTCCACCCTGTGCTGCTGGCGGCCCCCAGTGCAGGGGACAAACCCCGCGGCCCCAGCCCCGGGCCACAGCTGTGGAGAGCTGGCCATGTGCTGGAGCCCTCAGCGCTGTCTTCGCCTTCTCCCGCCCTCTGTCCCCAGCGAGATTTTCCCTTACCTCGTGGTGGTGATCGGGTTAGAGAATGTGTTGGTGCTGACCAAGTCAGTGGTCTCGACGCCCGTGGACCTGGAGGTGAAGCTGCGCATCGCCCAAGGTAACGCCGCGGGGAGCAGCGTGTCTCGGGTGGGCTGTGCCGCGCCACTTCTGCCAAGGAAATGGTGGGGGGGGGAGGGGCGCAGACACCTCTGGTGCCAGAGCCCACAGTGCAGTGTGGGTGGGCCACCAGGTCCTGGCAGCGTGTCGGTGCATGTCCTTAGGGACCGTGGCATCGCCAGACTGCTCTCCATCCTGGTTCACGTGTCAGTGAGAAACTGAACCAGACTCTTCTGTGGGGCTCTTGTGTCTGGTGGCCCCTTGTCCAGGCTGGTGACTTCTCTTCCTGCCTCTGCGCTCCACAGTAGCCTGGGGCTGGTCACTTCAGAGGTGCTCTGTCCACAAGCTGTGGGCTTGGTGGCAGAGGCTGGGGGCCTTGGGCCGGGGGAAGCAGGAAGAGAACCTAGGCCTGGAAGTCTGAGTGCGGGCCCCTCCTCTTCCCGCCCGCGTCAGTGGGAACAAGGCCGGAGCGGTTGGTCCAACCGCAGACCCGTGAGCTCCTGTGAGAGCCTGGGCCCTGGGCCAGCTGTGGCGTGCCCAGGAGGTTCAGGGAAGAGGTTCCTTCCCACGGTGCTCAGAGCCTTACCCTGTCCCCGGCCCTGGGAGAGGGGCTGGGGAAGAACAGAGCCAGGCTTCTGCCCCTGGAGCCGCTCTGTCATGTGGCTGGTGGCACACAACGGCACTCACCCCAGGCCCGCGCAGGCCTGACGGCGCAGCACGTGGAGGCTGGAGGTGTCGGGGTGGCAGCACTTCGTTTGGTCGTCCCAGCGCCCTGTTTCTCCCTGATGGTTCCATCTTCCGCGCCCCCCCCCATGCCCTGCAAGCCCCCTTCCTGGGCAGCGGTGCAGTGGCAGCAGCACCTTGGAGCCTGGGCACCAGCAGATGGCTGAGGGCCCCAAGGCTGTGTGCAGACACGCACCGCAGAGACTGAGTGCTGGCCCTGGGCCCTGTTCTGCCCCCCCACCCCCCGCAGGCCTCAGCTGTGAGAGCTGGTCCATCATGAAGAACATGGCCACGGAGTTGGGCATCATCCTCATCGGCTACTTCACCCTCGTGCCTGCCATCCAGGTAAGGCCCCAGGGCCCGTGCCTGGCTGGGTGTGGAGTGTCCCGCTGGGCTCCCCGCCACGCAGCCAGGCTCAGCGTGTGCCCCTCTCAGCACAGGCACCTCCCCTATGAGATGGGACCCCTTCACGCCAAGATGGGGGGTCAGGGTGCACAGTGTACTCCTGGCGGCCAGGCTCCAGAAGAGTCCTCAGTGAGCCCCGGCCGGGCGGCAGGGTTGCGCTCGCAGGCTGGCACTCTGCGCCCTTGAGCTTGTCCCCTTGCTCTCGGCCCTCCAGCCGCGGGGGGCGGGGGGCCAGTGCTCGGTGGGCACACGGGGGCTGGGGGCTGACTGTGGTCTCTGTCAGACCTGGCTACCCACTGAGCTCCTGGACTGGCCCCACTGGAGTCCAGTGGGGCCCCTGGACTGGTCCCGCCCTGCCTTTCCTGTCCCACTCCTGCAGGCCGCAGGCACCTCTCCTACCGCCCGCTTAGGAGGGCCATCACCTGTCACCCGGAGTGGCCCCTGCTCTTGGCAGTGTCCTCACTAGGCCGGGTGGAGGCAGCCCTGCACTGAGTCGGAGGAGGGGCGGGAAGGGAGGAGCACGTCCTGTGCGGTCCTCGCCCAGGTGGCCCGCAGGGCAGCTGCAGGGCACACACGGTGCCATCTTGGGACATTAGAGTGATGCAGCTACTGTGCCACAGTATGCGAGATCCTCCACCTCATTCCAGATTTAAGTAGAGACGTTGGTAACATACCAGGGGCCTCAAGAGCGCAGGAGGAAAACTTAAATCTGAGAAAATGCCACCTTCCAATAGAGCTTGGGCAGCAGAGAGACTGCTCTTGTTCAGCCTTAGGACAGAATTAGGTCCCTTCAGCCTCTTTCCCTCCCTCCATGGGCCCTGTGCAGCTGTTGGCCAGGAAACTTGGACAGGCCTGAGGGGGGCTCAGGCCTGGCCCAGGGTTGGCGCTGGTCCGCGGCTCGTGCGCAGGGCCAGGGGCTCAATGCAGAAGGGCTTGTCAGCTCGGGCCAGTGGGGCTGAGGGCTCTCCAGCTTGGATCAGACTCTCCTGTTAGGGAGTCAGAGCGGTCAGGAAGAGCACCCATCCTTCAACCTCATCTGGGTAAAGATTTGAGGTCCCTGCTGCCCCCTGGTGGGCAGGGAGGGAGCTGCTGGCCCTGCCCCTCCTTGGCCACGCCCAGATTCACAACTGCCTGCTGCCCGGCAGATGCTGTCACCTGCAGGCAGGGACCCAGGGACAAGCTGGGCTGTGAGTCACTGTGTCCCCGTGTCGGCTCTGGTTCCAGGAGTTCTGTCTTTTCGCCGTTGTGGGCTTGGTGTCTGACTTCTTCCTTCAGATGCTCTTTTTCACCACCGTCCTGTCCATCGACATTCGCCGGATGGAGGTAGCAGTGGGTCGAGCCCCGCCCCGCCCCCTCCTCAGCCCTGGCTGCGCGCTCCGGGATCTCTGGACGAGGGGCACAGACCTCGGGTGGGGCCGCCACCCCGGGGGGCCTCCGGACAGCAGCCTCAGGCCCCGACTGCTGTGTCCCAACAGCTGGCGGACCTGAACAAGCGGCTGCCTCCGGAAGCCTGCCTGCCGCCCGCGAAGCCTGTCGGACGTCCAGTGCGCTTCGAGCGGCAGCTGTCCGTGCGGCCGTCCACGCCTCACACCATCACGCTGCAGCCGTCCTCCTTCCGAAACCTGCGGCTCCCTAAGAGGCTGCGTGTCATCTACTTCCTGGCCCGCACCCGCCTGGCGCAGCGCCTCATCATGGTATCTCCAGCCCTGCCCTCCTCGGGGCCTGTGCTCCGGTCCCTCTTCAGTTTGGCCCTTTGCCCTAGAAGTGGTAGGCGGGGCTCCTCCTCAGCCCAGACTCCCGGGTGGGAAGCCTGCCTCCGGGAGCAGCAGCCCTGTTGTTGGGTGGTGAGGCATAACCTCCCCAGGGTACCTCAGGACGGGAACCTGCTCGGCACGGCACTCTGGCATGGAAGCAGCCTTGTTCCCGGGTCGGGGTCCATCGGCCGCGCGTGGCGTGCAGGCATTGGGGAATGGCGGGCAGAGTGACGCGCGCTAGGCTGCTGGCCAGCAGTGCCTTCGCCAGCAAGGCGGGGACAGGACCCGTGGGTGTCTCTGGAGCAGGCTGGGCAGCTGGTCCCTCTTGCCACACTGACCGTGGGAATGGTAGCAGCTTTCTGGTCCCAGCAGAGATGGGCGCTTGGAGGTGGGGAGATTCTTTATCACACCTGAGGGTGCTTCTCTGTTTCCAGGTCAGGAAACCCAAATCCTGACAATGGGAAGCAAACTAGGTCCCTCAGGTGGCAGTTGACCCCAGGTGGTACAGAGGACTGGAGGCAAAGAGGCCTGTGTCCCCTCTCCCCATGCTTGAGGTCCCTGTACTGCCACCTCCTGGTGTGAGGGCCAAGTGTGTGTGTGGGGGGGGGGTGGTTGGGGCTGCCTCCTCCCCCCAGAGTGCCCGCTGAGCCCCGCTGCCCCTGCAGGCCGGCACCGTCGTCTGGATCGGCATCCTGGTGTACACGGACCCCGCTGGGCTGCGCACCTACCTCGCTGCCCAGGTGGCAGAGCAGAGCCCCCTGGGCGAGGGCGCGCTGACCCCCATGCCCGTGCCTGGAGGCGTGCTCCCCGCCAGCCACCCGGACCCCGCCTTCTCCCTCTTCCCACCTGATGCCCCCAAGTTCCCTGAGAACCATACGTTGCCAGGGGAGGTGCCCGAGTCAGGGGGTCCAGTAGAGGGCGTCCATGATGGTCCTGTCCCAGAGGTCACCTGGGGGCCTGAGGATGAGGAACTTTGGAGGAAACTGTCCTTCCGCCACTGGCCGACGCTCTTCAGCTACTACAACATCACACTGGCGAAGAGGTGAGCTGAGCTCTGCCAGTTGCTGTCTCCCGCCTTGTGGTGTCACACTGCCTTCAGCCAGTCCCCTTTGGGTGGGGGGGCTGCTGGCTGGAACCCTGTTTTCCTGGCCCACACGGCAGCCTTGGCCGTCTGGGTGCCGGTGTCTGTGACAGAGTAGGGTTGTGGCACCAGAGCCGGCTAAGCAGGAGCCCTGTGCCCCACCAGCCCGAGGAGCTGTCCTCAGAGGGCGGTCTTAGAGCTGAGTCCTGTGCGGGAGTAGGGAGGGGCCCGGGCCGGGCGGCAGCGGGACAGCCCTTCCAAGGGCCTCCTGGCTGAGGCCGCCCACTGCCCGGTCCCAGGTACATCAGCCTGCTGCCTGTCATCCCGGTCACGCTCCACCTGAACCCAAGGGAGGCCCTGGAGGGGAGGCATCCTCAGGACGGCCGCAGCGCCTGGCCCCCGCCGCAGCCTGGACCTGGCGGGCTCTGGGAGGCCGGCCCCAAGGGACCGGGCACAGCACAGGCCCATGGAGACGTCACCCTGTACAAGTAAGGCCCGCGGTTGGGGTGGCCCCGGTGGGGCCCGGGCGCTCCTGACCGCACTCCTCTCGGCCCAGGGTGGCGGCGCTCGGCCTGGCCGCCGGCATCGTCCTCGTGTTGCTGCTGCTGTGCCTCTACCGTGTGCTCTGCCCACGCAACTACGGGCAGCCGGGCAGTGGACCTGGCCGGCGGCGCCGCGGAGACTTGCCCTGTGACGACTACGGCTACGCACCGCCCGAGACGGAGATCGTGCCCCTGGTGCTGCGCGGGCACCTCATGGTGAGTGTGGCGGGGGTGCCCGGGCCCGGGCTGCACCTGCTCCTGTGCCCGTGCCCACGGCCACGCCACCTGCCCACAGGACATCGAGTGCCTGGCCAGCGACGGCATGCTGCTGGTGAGCTGTTGCCTGGCGGGCCACGTGTGTGTGTGGGACGCGCAGACCGGGGACTGCCTCACTCGCATACCGCGCCCCAGGTAGGTCTGCCCCGTCAGCGCCCTCAGCCGGACGCCCTGTTCTCGCCCCATCCTCACCCCCCCCTTCTGGCCCCTCACAGGCAGCGCCGGGACAGTGGCAGCGGCAGCGTGTTCGAGGCTCAGGAGAGCTGGGAACGGCTGTCGGATGGCGGTAAAAGTGGCCCAGAGGAGGCTGGGGACAGCCCTCCGCTGCGGCGCTGCCCCCAGGGCCCTACGCCTCCTTCCCTCTTTGGGGACCAGCCAGACCTCACCTGCTTGATTGACACAAACTTCTCTGTTCGGCCACGGCTCTCAGAGCCCCCTCGGCCTGAGCCCCGGCACCGGGTGGGCTGTGGCCGTGCGCGGGACAACCTGGGCTATGATTTCAGCCGCCTGGTGCAGCAAGTGTACCAGCAGGAGGGGCTTGCCCCCGGCCATGTGCCGGCCCTGCGCCCGCCCTCCCCTGGGCTGCCCCCGGCCCCCGAGGACGAGGGGGGCTGTCCTCCCGAGAAGGGCTCCCCAGCACTCGCCTGGGCCCCCAGTGCGGACGGCTCCATCTGGAGCCTGGAGCTGCAGGGCAACCTCATCGTGGTGGGCCGGAGCAGCGGCCGGCTGGAGGTGAGCAGGGCGCCGGAGGCGGCGGGGCGGGGCAGGGCGGCGGCCTCTCCGGCCCGCAGCTGCTCACGGCCTCGGCACTTGCAGGTGTGGGATGCCATCGAGGGCACGCTGCGCTGCAGCAGCGAGGAGGTCTCCTCGGGAATCACGGCCCTTGTCTTCCTGGACAAGAGGTAGGAGTGCCAGCCGCTTGCCTCCACCCCAACACCCTGGCCTCCCCTGGCTAGGCCATGCTCGAGGTTGAGTGCTAGCTCCCCTTCTTGGGTGTCACCTGACTGCCCCTCTTGGTGCCCAGCCCCACACCTGCAATACGCAGGTGGTGCACCTCAATGGGAGGGCTGGTTAGCAGGTGTGAAGCACTTGGAATCAGGCCTGGCTCTGAGCTCCCAGGACACAGCCACTGTCTGGGACCTGGGGGCGGGGGCGGGCACCGGCTTCCTTTTTCACCTAAGTCCAGGTTCTCTAGCTGGCCTGTTGCTGCTGACCTTTCTGAGTTTGTTGGCTGTGTTTTCAGAAGTTTCTTGTTAAAACTTCGCTCCCATTGACGCTGGCCACGGCTTGCGCCTCCCTGCACATGGCTGGCTGTGGGCGTTCCCAGGGCTCAAGCTACATGCTTGGGGGGCACTCCCACCCCTGGGCGGGTATTCCCAGCTCTCACACCTGACCGTTTAGCACCATCTAAGCTGGAGCCGGAGCCTTCAGTTTTCTTGGCGTGGGAGAGGTTCCTCTTGTTCCAGGCTCCTTTCGGCTGCTGTCGGGCCTGCCACCACCAGGCCCCTTGCATAGGTCTTCGCTGCCGACATTCTGCCCTCCAGCCTGGCCAAGGTCATTGGTTTCTCGCACTCTTAGAAATTTTTTTTTTTTTCTCTTTAGTTTTAGGGAAAGCCCAAGTTTTGGCAAACCTTCAGAGTTCCTGGTGACCAGTCTCCTCATTGTCCTTCCCTTGCCCCCTGTAATGCGTCCCCCCGGCTTTGCTGTGGGCCTGCAAATTCCGGGGCAGGGGTTAGAGATGTGCGTTGCCTTTTGCTGGAGTAAGATTTTGAATCCTCATCTCCAGGCTTGGGGGCCACTGGGCAAATATCTGTGTGTCTGCCTGGTGACTTGAGCCTGGTGACTCCCAGGCAGTGAAGAACATCCTTACTTTGTGGAGGCAGCAGGTGGAAGGGGTGCGCGTTTCAGAGCTGCTTCCAGAGCACGCGCAGCCCTTCCTGCTGCTCCCGAAAGCCCCATTCAGGCGGCTTTCCTTCCACTCCAGGCCGGGAGGCAGACCCTCCCTGCGCTTGTTTTCAGTTCACAATCTATATGCTGCTCCCTGGGTATCACTCTATCCAGACTTGTTTCTTCTTCATGACCGCCCTGTGAGTCCTCATTTCGCAGATGAGGAAACTGAGGCAGGATCACAGAATGGCGCCCAGGGCCCCTCCAGCATCTCTTCGCCAGCCCCACTGCTTCCCTGCAGACCGCGGTCCCTCCAGTGCATGGGCCCGGCCCCACGGCGGGGCGCTCCGAGGGTGCACCACGTGCCCATGCTTCTCTCTTTCAGGATTGTGGCTGCCCGGCTCAACGGGTCCCTTGATTTCTTCTCCCTGGAGACCCACGCTGCCTTCAGCCCCCTGCAGTTCCGAGGTCAGAGGGTCTGGGCCCGGCAGGTGCCTGCATCTGGGGGGTGGAGCGCGGGGCTGCCCGCAGGGTGTCCTCTCAGAGGCCCCTCACGGGGCCTGTTGTCCCCAGGGCAGGGCAGCTCCCCTGCCGCCCCCGTGTACAGCAGCAGCGACACGGTGTGCTGCCGCCTGACCCACACGGTGCCCTGTGCGCACCAGAAACCCATCACGGCCCTGAAGGCGGCTGCTGGGCGCCTGGTGACGGGGAGCCAGGACCACACTCTGAGGGTGAGTGCTGGCTCGCGCTCGGGTGCTGGAGTGGCCTAGCGCAGGGGATGGGGACTTGGGGTCAGCCAAGGGAGGCTGGCAGCGTCCCAGGTGAGCTGTGGGAAGGCTCTCCTGGCCGAAGCGATTTGGAGAAACGGAGACCTGAGCCCGACACCTACCCTAGGTGTTCCGTCTGGAGGACTCGTGCTGCCTCTTCACCCTGCAGGGCCACTCGGGGGCCATCACAGCTGTGTACACGGACCAGGTGAGGGGCGGTGGTAAGAGGGGAGCAGAGCGAGGGCCCCCACCTAGAGGGCACCCACGGCTTCTGCCATGGTGACCCGGCTGCCTTGGCCCTGTAGACCATGGTGCTGGCCAGCGGAGCACAGGACGGGGCCATCTGCCTGTGGGATGTGCTGACCGGGAGCCGGGTCAGCCATGTGTTTGCGCACCGTGGAGACGTCACCTCCCTCACCTGCACCGCCTCCTGCGTCATCAGCAGTGGCCTGGACGACCTCATCAGCATCTGGGACCGCAGCACAGGCATCAAGCTCTACTCCATTCAGCAGGTAGGCAGGTGGGGGCCTGTGTGCTCACACCATTCCGGGGGGGGGGACTCAAGACACTGACCCTGCCATGTCTTTGCCTCTAGGACCTGGGCTGCGGTGCAAGCTTGGGTGTCATCTCAGACAGCCTGCTGGTGACTGGTGGCCAGGGCTGTGTCTCTTTTTGGGACCTGAACTATGGGGACCTGTTACAGACTGTCTACCTGGGTAAGGAGAGCGAGGCCCAGCCCGCCCGCCAGATCCTGGTGCTGGAGAACGCCGCCATCGTCTGCAACTTTGGGAGTGAGCTCAGCCTGGTCTACGTGCCCTCCGTGCTGGAGAAGCTGGACTGAGGGCGGGTGGGGTGCCCTAGGGAGCCATGCACTGGACCTGGAGTTGGGGGGATAGCTCAGTCTTCTGGAACCTGCCTCTGAACTGTCCTTCCTGAGGACTGTAACATTAAACTTTGTAAAAAATCATCCACCAGGGGCCTTGTGAGCCACTTGTGTCTCCTCTACAAGAGCCCCACTTCCCTGTGCCTAACCCTCTGTCACAGGGTTAGCCCCTTCTCTGACAGGAACAGGGCAGAGGCGGCTTTCTTCACCATTTCAGAGACATGGAAGCTAAGGGTGGCCCCAAGGCCACCTCTACCACCTGCCTCAGCTCACTGACGGTACCGAGAACCAGGCAGTTACTGGGGCTCAGGCTCCATCTCTGAGGGCACACAGGGCAGACACTGGCCACAGAACCGGTTGGTTTTATTACTTCAACAGCAAAGAGCTGGGAAAAAAAAAAAAAATCAGGTCCCACAAAGGAGCAGAACCCGACCCAACGCCTGTCATTGCCACCCCACAGGGGTGTGGGCTGGACAGGTAGCGGAGGGAGAAGAGCACAGTCCAACCCGGAGGCCCTGCCGGGCACAGGCAGGCAGGTCAGCGAGATGATGTAGTGTAGGCTGGGACGGCAAAGCCTGTTCAGGTCTTGTTGAGTGTCCAGAGTGGATCCAGGAGGCTGAGGGGATCATCTGTGGGCCGGGCAGCCCGCAGCCCCTGCCCATTGTGGGCCTGCAGGAAGTTCTGCTTGCTCATCCGCTGTTTTCCCCGCAAAGAGCTGTCCAGGGAGAAGGCCTCAGGGGTTAAGGAGGCCAGCAGCTCCAAAGAGGACGACGGGGGCCCCAGGCTGGGGGCCTCAGGAACTGGCTGCTCCTCTTCAGGCTGGGGGGGCTCAGGCAGAGGTAAAGAGAGGGGGGGCGAGGAGGAGGATGGGAGCTGGGTGGACTCCGGGAGACTGGCTGGCAGAGGGCCTGGGCCTATGGGCTCCGCAGGGCCCGGCAGGCAGGCAGCTGGGGAATCCAAGCCCGCAGCAGGCCGGATGCTGAGCTTAGCGATTGTGGCTTGGATGGAGCTGATGGGCACGTCCCCACCGAGGACCAGGTCCTGCGAGTCCTGAGGAAGGTGATTCTGAAAAGATCAAAGTGGGTGAAGACGGGGGTCCTCAAGGCCATGTGGCTGCCCCGGCAGGCCTTTCCTTACCTTCTGGCCAATGCTTGTGCCAGCCAAGGGCTTGCATGGTGGGGGAACGCCGTGGCGCTGCAGGACCTGCTCCACGTGTCTCACCACCGCCTCATGGCAGAACCTGAGGTGCAGCTGCAGAGGCACATATGGCCTGGTCAGCTGGAGGGAACCCATCACCCCAGGGCAGGTGCCTGTCCCAGCACGTGGGACCCTTACCTTCTCCTGCAGCATGTGCTTCCTCTGCTGCCGCATGCGCCGCACTAGCTGAGGCAGCTCAGGCAGCCTGTTCCCCGCCTCCACCTCCTGCACAGCTGCATAGAGCAGCGCGAAAGCTCCCGTGCGGCCCACGCCGGAGCTGCAGCAGGAAGGGGGTGTTAGGGCTGAGCACCTCTGACGGCAGCCCCATCCCCGCAGCCGAACGCCCGACCTACCTGCAGTGCACAACGACAGGTGTGTGCAGGGGTCGCTGGTGCAGGTAGTGCGTGTGCACCTCCTGGATGAAGCGCAGCAGGTTGCTGGGGCTGTCGGGCAGGCCCCTGCCAGGGGTGGGATCTGAGAGTCAGGCCTGGACGGAGGGCCTCACCACCCCACCCAGGACTCCCAGCCCCCCGGGGCCGCCAACGCACAGCTCAGGCCAGGTGGGGAAGTGGAGGTGCACAAGCGAGCGCTTGAGGCTCTGGTCACGAAACTGCAGGCTCAGCACCCGCTCCACGTGAGTCTCAGTGGTGCGGACGCTGCTCAGTGCCAGGCTCAGGGCGCCGTGCACCATGGGCTGGCCTCTCTCTGTGGGGAAGTAGCGCGCCACCTTTTGCTGAAGGGCAAAAAGAGAACAGTTAGGGCTGCTTTTCCAGGATCCCCACCGGACGCCCATCCAACCTCTCCCCCCTCACCTTCTCCATCTCGGCCTCAGACACCAGCATGACAATGACTGACACTTTCTGCTCGTGCACCATGAGCCAGAAGTCAGCAGCCGTGCCGGGCAGGGGGGCCTGGGTGGCCACCAAAGGCGGGCAGTACGGAGAGAGCCCCTCCACACGGCTGGCGTTGATGTAATCGTCCTTGCCTGAGCGTAGCACTACACGGTTACTGTCATAGGGCATGATGTCCTGGTGTCGGTTCTTCAGGGAGTAGCAGCGGGCGATGGCGATGGAGCGGCCACGGGCATCATGTTCCTGCGCTTCTTGTAGCTCCCGCCAAACAGCGTCCAGAGCCCCAGCATCGCCCAGCTGTCCCCGAAAGGCCTCCAACTCCTGCTGCAACTGCTGCAGTCTCTCAGGGTGCTCATAGGGGTCCCGCTCAATCAGCCGGAGGGCCTGTGGCCGCCAGCCCTCAGCTGCATCCACCTTAGTTGGCTGCAGCAGGGGCTGCCCACCCCCAGGGGGCTGCGTGCCACCGTGCTGACTCTCTGGGCTGGAGGAGAGCAGGTCTGCGGCTGCAGTGCCCCGGCGCAAGCCTGGGGGTGGCTCCGCTGCAGGAGGCCGAGAAGGTACTGGGCCAGGGGCTGGTGATGGGGCAGGTGAAGGCACCAGGTGGGGGCTGGGGGTGGCCTGACTGGGCGGTGAGGGACCTTGAATGGAGAGAGAGGCTGCCTGGGGGCCCAGGGGCCTGGGGGAAGGGGCAGGACCATACGCCAGGGTGGGATGGGGAGGTGGAGGGGGTCCAGGACTGGAGAAAGGCAGAGCCCCTGAGGTAGGGGGCAGAGGATCCTGAGAGGGACCACGATAGAGCCCCGGGGGGTGTAGGGGTGGCGGTGGCTGCCCCAGGACACCAGGCTGAGCGGCGAACGGGTAGGGGGGTTGGGAGCCTACAAGTCCTGGAGCTTGGGCTGGGAAGAGGTGGGGATGCTGGAGTGGAAGGGGCTGCTGGGGGGGTTGGGGCCCAAATGCCACTCGTGTGGGATGAAGAGGGGGCTGGGGCCCAATCCTCGGGGGTGGAAAACCTGCGGGGATGCCAGGAGAGAAGTGCTGGGCTGGGGGTGCCGTGAGGGGTTGCTTGGGTCCCAAAGCATAGGGGTAGAGCATGAGCTGCGACTGGGCTGGGGCTACTGGGAAGCAGGGCTGGGGAGGAATGGGGGAGGGGCTTGGCCGGGGCGCCGTGTGGCTCGAGATTGGCGTCTGGACACTGTCTACTGTGGTGGTGGCCGGCCGAATCCCCACAGCCAGCTCTGGGCCTGAGAACTGGGGAGGCGGGGCTGAGGGCAGACCTGCAACGGGGGGGTGAGGCCCTACTCCCCCATAGGGGCTGCTTACCACGCTGTGCTGGGGGGAAGACTGGGGCACAAGGCCCAGCTCTGGTGTGTAGGCGGGGGCTGGGTAAATAGGTCCCCGTGCCATGGACATGGCGGGGGGCCCTGGGGCCTGGGGGACCCTGGGCTGCAAAACCTGTGTGGGGCCTGGGTAGGTGCCAGGGGGCAAGGGGCCTGGGAGGTAGTGGGCTCCCGGGGCCACGGAGCTGGGGAAAGGGCCAGGAGGGAAGTGCAGCGCAGCAGCAGGCCCCAGGAGGGCGTCGGGGGGCAGGCTGCGCAGCTCCTCAGGTGGGTCTCCCGTCTCCCCTGCCTCGCCCTCCTCCCTGCGGGGCAGCAGTGGCTTGGGGGCTGTGGGCCGTGGCGGTGGCTTCTTCTTCAGCTCCCTGTGGGACGAGGTAAGACGTGGAGCCGGCCCAGACTGGATCTGAGCCGACCTGCCCGTGGTCCCCGGGCCACACCCACCTGTCCAGGAGCTGCTGGCGGGCAGCCTCGCGGACCTGGCAGACAGACTGCGCCCGTTCCAGGAGGGCCGCCACCTTGCTCTCCAGGTCTGCGTAGAAGTCCTTGCCCTCTTGGGACTTCTTCATTAGGTCCTCGTAGGCTTCATAGGAGGCCACCAAGGTCTGCAGTGTGGAGTTCCACCTGGCGGACAGAAGCAGCAGCAGGAGGTGAGAAGCTGGAGAAAAGCTCTGGACAGGACTCTGGGCAAGAGCACAGGGCCAGGCACTGACTTCTGGTCCAGTTCATTGAGCGCCCGCCGCACCACCGCATACTGCACGTTGGCCTCCGTCAGTGCCCGGAGAACGTTGTCCTGGGCAGCCAGGTTCTGCTCCAGGTACACCTTCAGCTGGTCGTACTTCTTCAGCTGCTCCTCGAACAGCTTCTGCGGAAGCATGGGGGGATGGAGGACACTCAAGGCTTTGCCACCTAAGGGTGGAGCCTCAAGCCAGGGCCCCAGCACTCTGCTCCCCACCTTCATCTCCGAGTGGTCCGTGGTAACCAGCGAGGCGGTGATGTCATCCTTCTGGATAAGCTCCCGAAGCTGCTGCTCCAGAGACACGCGCTGGTCCCGCATCTCCTGTACCTTGGCCAGGATGCGCTTCAGGTTCTGCAGCACAGCCTTGTCCTCTGAGGGCAGCGGCGGTCAGTGAGGACAGAGAAGCCCCCAGATGTCTAGCCCATGGGCACAGGATGGGCGGTGCTCACCTGGGGTGAGAGCTGGCGTGGGCAGGGCAGCCCGGACCTGGTCCAGTGGCCCGCTAAGCAGGCGGAGGTTGCCGACATGTAGGTTCATGGCACGGTGCAGCTCGCTGTTGGTGAAGGAGGCCTTCTCGTGGACCTCCATGTACTTGGCCCATTCTCGCCTCACCTCCGCCAGCTCAGCCTTGGAGACCGCCATACTGGCCCCTGCCTGGCCCACTGCCTCCTGCAGCTTCTGGTCTAGCAGCTCATCCTCCTCCAGCAGGTCCCTGATGTCCTTTAGCGAGGCCTCCACGTCCGTGAACACACCAGACAGCACTGAGGGAGTACATGGGGATGAGGGGATGGCTTCTGAGGCAGTCAGGCCAGGCACCCACTCTGGCCTGGCCCCTAGGACACAGAACCGCCCCCTCCTTCTAGGGCTTGTGTGAGCCCAATGCTCCCTAAGTGCCGCAGCCACAGGTGGCGCAGGTAGAGCATCTGTGCCTGTTGCTTGGGGAGAGGTGCAACCTCCATCCTGGGTTAACGGGATACGGAGGCGGCCACAGAAAACTTCATCATGCCGTTCCCACCCTGTGCCTGCCTAGCGCCCCCCACACACACACACACACCTTGCATGGACTGCACGAGGTTCTTGACAGTGTCGGGCCGGACGCTGAGAGCCGCACACTTCTCCATGAGCTGGGGCGGGATGTGGCTGTACGTGTCAAGGTTGTCCACTGTCTCAGGGTCCAGCTGCATTGAATCCATGAACTGGCTGTGGGGCACCAGGACCAGGTGGGTGCTGGGTGCTTACCCAAGTCCTCATACATAAAAGGAGTGCACTAGGGCGAGTCCCTCACTACTAAAGGTAGGTCTGAGGTCCTAGCAGACTGCAGATCAGCACTGACCTCCACCCCCAGGACACGCGCAGGGCACTGCTGAAACCCTGGGACCCAAGGGACAGGCCCTCCCAAAGGCCCGTGACTCGCACTTACCTTATACATCTAGCACATGAGACCCGGGTGGGGAGGACAGACCTGGGGAACTCTTCACTACTACTGTCCCCATAGCAGGCGCTACTAGGAACCCACCAAGGTCTGCTTTGCAGGCCCCAGGCCTCCCACCCCAGCCCCACACTCACTCCAGGACCTCGTTCTTGTCCTCAATCTTGGCCATCATCTCTCGGAGCAGCTTGGCTTTCTCCTCACTGCAGAAGGGACAGAGCAGTTGCTCGAAGCCTGTGTCTCGAGACACCCCAGTCCCACCAGTGCAGAGCACAGGGCCGCCCCTCCCGCCCACCTGTACAGCGACGAGGCTTCGTGGGCAGCCATGGGCACCAGTCTGGCGAAGATGTCAGGCCCTGTGACAGCTGGGTCTGTGGGGTTCACTGGCAAGGGCTTCACCAAGGGGGCGCCTGGGAGGGAGAGGAGCAGCACGGCGACCAGGCCCATGCAGACCTCGCGCCTGCCTCCGTGCTGCCCGCCTCTGTGCCCCGACCCAGACCCTCAGCCTCCCCCTGCTGCGGACCTTTCACAGGCTGAAGGGTGTCCAGCGCCGGCACAGCCTCGTGGTAGATGAAGTCATTGTCCTTCTTGGCAGAATTGTACCTGGAGGTCCAGAGAAGGGGGAGTGAGTGGGGGGCCTTGGACAATCAGCAGGGATCCGGGAGCCGGCCTCCCGTGTGGGCCACCGCCCCCTGGCACTGGGGGCTTCCTCCCAAGGATGTAGGCAGAGGGCTAAGGCCCTTCCCAAGGGCAGGAACTGGGGCCACACCCAGCCCCACAGACTCACTTTCCTCCAATGACATCCATAGTGAAGCGAAGAGCATCTTGCACAGTGTCAGGCTGGCCCTGCAGGGTAGGGATGCGCGGGCTCAGTGTCCACTAGGGCCAGTGCCAGGACGCCCCTCCACCTGCCAGGACATACTCTTGGGGCTCTGAGGCGCAGCCAGGCCCTCCCCCAGCTTTACCTTGGCCAACTTGATGGCTTCATTCAGCTTGTCCAGGGCACTCTGAAAGCACGCAACCTGCGGCGAACAGCGGGCACGCCTGGTCAGCCCTGCCCTGCTTGGACTCTCCTCTCCTGCCCCCCACGGAGCCCTGCCTGGCCATCAGGTGACCCATTAAAGGCAAGAAGCTGAGGAGGCAGCCGAGTACAAGCCAAGCTAAGAGCACAGCATTCAGTGTCACGCTGTGCTCCACCCACAGCTTAAGGTCCAGTCAGCTGAGCCCTCTGCAGCTGTCGGCTATGCCTCCGCAGTCCCCAGAAAAGACGGGACACACCGGGCCTGCAGCAGGGGGTTGTCCAGTGTGGGGAGGTGAGAGGCGGAGAGAAGACCACCTCCCCTATTCTGCGAGGGAAGTGAGCCCACAGGCATCTCACTAACAAGGCTGGAACTCGGCCTGTGTCCTCTCCTTGCTACGACTCACTCACCTGCTCCCCGAACTTCTGCTGCTCCTCAGCCTGCTTCCCCATGTGCAGCTGGGGAAGAAGAGAAGACGTCACTACTCATTTCCCAAACTGTGGCAGCTCAGCCCAGCCCAGAGCCAGGGGCCACGGCGCCCTCACATGAGCCACAGCCGCAAAATAGTAGATCTTCATCTGCACCAGCTTCTTCCAGTCCTTCTGGATCCGGCCCAGCAGTGAGGCGGTATCGGGGTTCTCCAAGGCCCGGCAAGCCTCCTTGTAGTAATCCACCACCTGGTAGCCGGTACGGGGGCGTCCACAGGGCATCAGCAGTAGACCAAAGGCCTGCCCTTGGGTCCTTTAGGGCCACCGCCTACACCCGTCCCTACCTGTGCGCTGATGCGGGCCACCAGAAAGCTCTTCCTGTTGTCCAACATGGACTTCTCCAGAAGGCACTCCTGCGCCTGGCCCTGGGACAAGTGCAGATGCACCCCCTCCTTCACCCGCAGGCCTCGCCCTTCTCAGCAGGCAGACCGCAGGGATCCCCACCTCACGTTCGCTCTCCTCCAGCCTCCCCAACTCGCGGATGCCCAGCCCTGCTCCTGATCCACCTGGAGCTCTGAGAGCAGAGCCAGGGCCCCTGCTCATCCACAACTGCCACCTGCACAGAGCCTAGCCTAGGGTCCGGCCCTAACTGTCCCCTCCCTGAAGTCAACTCGGTCCCAACGAGAGCACCGCCTCACCAGCATGAGGTTGACATTGAGAGTGAGGATCTGGCGGCTCATGTCAACGCTGTAGGCCTGAGGGAAGTGCTCCCGCAGGTAGGCAAAGGCGCCCGCTGCGCACTGGAAGTGAGTGCAGGAGACCTTCATGCCCTGGGAGGGAAGAGGGAGAATGGCCAAGTGCCGCGCCGGGCAGCTGCTGTGTCTCCTCCCACGGGGCTGGGTTCAGGTCAACTCCGTTGTCTGAGGATACTCAGTGGCCTGTCCTGGTTATGCCCCCTGTCCTGCCCACTGCCTCCCCCCACTCACCTCTTCAGACACCCGCTTGTCCATGGCGCCCAGCATGGAGTGCAGTGCACCTGGGGAGGCAGAGGACACAGTGTCAGGGCTGGTCCGGGGGTGCCCCCCCAACTCGGGTGACCAGTAAGGCAGAGGGGGCAGCACTGTCACCCATGTTCAGGAACACGGGTCTGAGAACTGGATCAGCTGGTCCAAGGACACACCAAGGCGGGAGCAGATGGGGAAACTCCGAAGCCCAGCCAAGCGCCTCCATCTCCTGCCATGCACCAAGCAGGGGTTTCTGTCCACTGACCCCAGCCTAGAGGTCTCGCCTGGAAGCTGCAGGGATGTCCACTAGGACTCTAGGGCTGGCTCCCCAAGCTCTTCCCTTGAGCCAGGACGGGGCAACAGCAGGGCCAGGTGAGGCTGACCTTGTTTTCCTACTGCCAGAAGCAGCCCAAGGTCAAAAGGCAGGGTCAGGAACTCTCCAGTTAAAAGAGAGGCCGCCTCAGCCATCCCTCCCAGCTGAAACACACAGTGGCTCACTGTGGCAGCCAGCCCCAGAACAGCCTCTCCCCAGAACAGCAGGGCGGCTCCCCGAGGCCCAGGAAAGAGGCGCTGGCAGAGATGTGGGGAAGGCAGCAGAGGGTCGGAATCCAGGTGTCTTCCCTCCATCAGCCCACTGCCCTGGGGCCTGGTGCTCAGCTGAGATCCAGGGTAGCAGGGCTGGGAGGCGGGGCCTCAGGGAAGGGCTTAGGCTGCTCACCGAGGTTGTAGAGAATGCAGGCCTGCTCATACTTGATGTCCTCGTGGGCCACAGACTTGCCAGAGAAGATCTCAGTCCTGCAGACATGCCACCCCAGTCATCCTGAGGGAAGGAGCTGGCCAGGACCCCGAGGCCAGGTGAGGGGACCAGCCACCCCTGTGTGGGGCCGGACAGAGGGAGGCCCTGGGAGACCATGCCAAGCAGCTCCCCACCCTGTGCAGCAAGGAGAAGGGAGGGGCGGGGGGGCATCCCCAGCCCTCGGACACCCTGGGGCTGTCCCAGGCTCCCCGCGCCAGCTCTCACCAGGTGACAGGAACAGCAGCCTCCTGGCCTGAGCCCATGGGGACACGACTCTGCAGGTAGTGGAGCTGGCCCAGGTACTTGCGGAGGACACTGCAGCCCTCGAAGTCCCGTGGGACCCGGATGGCATTCTGGAGGGCAGACGGGGAAGCAGGCCTGCCGTCACTTGTGGTGGAGGACAGGCAAGTCTGTCTGCCCAGAACCGCCCAGGAAGTGCACATCTGAGCTGGGACCAGTGCACAGCCCAGGGGACCCGGAGAAAGCCTGTTGCTGCGCCCGGCCCCTGGCCACTCAACAACTCGCCCAACAACTCGCCCGGCGGGCCAGGGCTGGTGGGCGGAGTCAGCCACACCTTCCTGGGAGGCAGTTTGCAACCTGCATTGGGATTTTTAACCTACTTAATTCTGACCCACAGTTCAGTATTTTAAATACACAGTAAGAGATATCCACAAGAGCAACTGCTTGAATGGGCATGCAAGGATATTTATCACAGCATTGTTAACAGGGTCCAATACTGACCCCCACCGAAATTTCTATTAAAGAGGGCTGTTTATAAACAAAGCTGAAACAGACTCACACAGAACAGACTGACGGTTTGCAGGGGTTGGGGGAACTGGGTGAAGAAGGTGCATGGGTTAAGGACCAACTGCTAGTTACACGCTGGCCACGGGGGAGCCGAGCGCGGCTGGGGACCAGGGTGAACAGTGCTGCAGTAACTGCGGGTGGCGTCGGACGGGCCCCGGAGCTCGGGGGCACGTGTGAAACACGCGACTGTCTAACGATTGTGCTGTGCACCTGAAACTAATGCACAGTGTTAAATGTAAGCTGTAATGGAAAAATAAAAAGAAAGAAAAATATAAAACAGCTGTTTGGGTAGATGTAAAATTAAGAATTATTTAAATAAATTACATCAAGGCTACCCACATAAGAGAATGCTCTTCAGCCACGAAAACTGAAGACAAGGATCTTGAGTGATGTTAAGATGTCCATAACATGTTTATTGTTGAGGGGGAAAAAAGCGTATGACAGATGAATGGTATGATTTCATTTATGTATCATATAGACAGCAATCTCCAATTACATATATACAGACAAAAGTCTGTGAGGTTACATACCAAATGTTAAGTTACTACCTCTGGGCAACAGGGTTTAAGCAATTTACTTTATTCTATGCATACAGCTATACTTAATCCTTTACATTGTTCATGTATTCTTTATAGTGAACATTTTCAATTTTCATATTGGACATGGACAGCAGCGTCGTGACTGTGGGGAGGGGCGGGGGTGGAGGTAGAAGGGAGTGTAAGGGGGGAAAAACAGCAACGAAAAAAAATACAATGTGGAAAAACGACAGCCCTGGCTGGTGTGGCTCAGCAGACTGAGCACCAGCCTGCGAATCAAAGGGTCCCTGTTTCGATCCCCAGTCAGGACACATGCCTGGGTTGTAGGCCACGTCCCCAGTTAGGGGCGTGCGAGAGGCAACCATGAACTGATGTTTCTCTCCCTTTCTCCCTCCTTTCCCATCTCTCTGGAAATAAGTAAATAAAATTGTTTTAAAAAGCAATAAAGCTATTCCTCTTTTGGGAAGAAAACAAAACAAAGCAAATGACCCCTCTGCCCAAACAGAAGAGGAAACAATACACCCTCCCAGAGGCAGGTGCACACAGAGGAGTCAGGGCAGAAGCTGGGCGTTCCCGCCCCACACCTGCAGGCCAGGACCAGAGCCCCACCCAGGAGAGAACCAGCCGCCCCTGGCCAGAGCTCCTATAGGACACGAAGCTGCTGCGGAGCTGGGCTCTGCGCCTTCAGCTGGGATGCTCTTGGCCCTGTGGACGTGGGAGCAGGGAGTCCGGCCCCAGTCCCTCCTCTCAGCAGGGCCTTGGCAGACCACCTCCCGGCCAACCTCAGTCTCCTTCTGAAGAGGAATGACAGGCTCCCTTGTGGGAAGACCTCTAGAATGCCCAGCAGAAAGACAAGGTGTGTCGCAGCCACACTGCCGAGATGCCACCTCTGGAACCCAGCCCTTCTTCTCATCCCGCCCCCGCATCATAACCTCTGCTATAATCAAACTTGCACTTAACATTTTCCTTTAAGCCAACCCACTGTAAAAACTGGAGCCACATCCTAAGCAGTAGCATCTCTGAAATGACAGGTTTGACATGCCAGCTACATAGTTTTAAAATATTCACTAAAGCATGTACAAAAAAGATTAAAATAAAAAAAAAATCTGTCTTTGTACTTCTTAAAGCCGCCTTTGGGAAACAATGGAAGCAGCCTTCCCTCCAGGGCACACAGAGTGGCTTCCACCCTTTGATCCAGTGAGAACAGTGCCCTTCTTGTCGTCCCCCCCCACCGTCCCCCGCCTGTGGCTCTGACGCCCTTACTGCATGGGGCCGCCACAGAGCAGGCTGGGGGGGCGTGCGAGAGGCAACCGTGCACTGGGCGGCGGCGGCGGGGGGGCGAGGGAGGGTCTTAAAGAAAACTCCGCCGCCACGGCCCGCGCTCTCCTTCCCGCCTCAGCCCCGGGCACACCGTCCGTTCTACTCCCTGCAACCACGGGTCCCAGGACATCTTCCCGAGCAACAACTGGAAAGGCACCTCAGAGATGGCCATTCCAGCCCCAGCGCAGCAGGGGAGGAAGCTGAGGGCCAGGGCAGGGAAAGAGGCCACGGCTGCTACTTCCCCAATAATACTCACCCTCCCATTTTCCACTGCAAGTCACTGAGTTACGGTCAAAGGTTAACTTGACTAATGCTGTCTCTGTGCTTTGACAGATTTTCTGTAATTCACTAAAAACCTAACTGAAAGGCCAAAGCCAGCACCATGTGCTACTGTGGTGCCATGTGCCAAGCACGCCTAGGACTCTAAGCGCGACTACCATTTTCCTCTCTCCAGCCTGCCCCCCCAGGGCTGGGAATTACTGGGAAGCAAGAGCAGAAGGGGACAAGGGCTCCTTCCAGCCGCAGGCAGAGTAACATCAGAACAAACTGCAGCCTCTGTTCCAACACCCACGACAGCCCAGGGGCCTCACACAGCAGCCCTCCCACCCTTTTTTAATCCAGTTATAATCCAACGAGAGCTCCCAGCCCACGCCTCAGTGCCGGTGTGTCTCTTCTTGGAGAGTAAAAGCTTTACCCTCCACACTCTCTTCCTGTAAACCCTCTCCCAGCCTTCCTCACTGACCTCGCTAAATTAACTAGCCTGAGTTCTAACACTGCTATAATCCTTTTAGTTACTTTTTAAATCCTCACCTGAAGACATTTCTTCGTTGCTTTTCAGAAAGAGGACGGGGGAGAGAGTGAGAGAGAAACACCTACTGGCTGCCTTCCTGTCCGTGCCCCAGCTGGGGTGGAACCAGCAACCTGCGTGTGTGCCCGGACCAGAACCAGACCCTCCGCCTTTCGGTCTGCGAGACAAGCTCCAACCAACTGAACCACACTGGCCAGGGCTACTCTTTATTTTATTTTTACTTTATATATTGCTGAGTCTACAAGTTTTTTTTTTGGTCTGATATATTTTCACTGAAATAATAATCAATGTTCTATGTGAAAAAGTTTGTGAGGTGGTTTCCCTGGAGAAATGCTGATCTCGTCTCTCACACTCAAGGACTGAATCAAGCCCCAGAAAGGGGAACGCTATCCTGGCACCCTCTGCACCCTCTGCGCTGCTGGGGCGGCCTCAGCCGGGAGCTGCCTTAGGGGTGGCTCTCCTCGGCCGCTACTCTGCACAGGCTGCCTGCACTGCACCTCAAAGGGTAAGCGCCTCAGAGGAGGTTTAGGAGACTGGTGACAATGCTCCTTCTAGGGCGTGTCGTGTGCGTGCGTGCTTGTGTGCACAAAATGGTGTTCGTCCTAGAGGTTAAGGTTTTTCAAATTCCTCCAATAAAATCTTTTTTAAAAATTCTATTTTTGATAAGTATGCTGGGAAAATGGCAGAGGAGGCGGCTCTTGAAATGTCTCCCAACCTTGACAAGTGCACTGGCAGAACTGTCTGATGTAAGGACTTTGGAACTCGGAGTCTACTGAAGGCTTGCATCTTGCAGAGGAAGGCGCGGAGGGTCAGTGTTGGTCAATGCCGGCTCTCGGCACGGCAGCAGAGCTGTCCAGCAGCCCACGGCCCTGTGGCGCACAGCTCTGCCTGCGCTTCTGGAGCAGCTTACACAGTTTGGGGGAGCCAAGGAGACAATAAGGACTCTGTCCTGCCAATACTGAGGACCTGTGCTCTGATCCTTGATGCTGCTTCTGATCTCGGGGGGGGGGGGGGCAGGTGTAGCCGCACCCGCCCAGTGGCTGAAGGAACTTCCAGAGTATTCAAAGGGCCAGTGCTTCCCCCAACACCTTCATTTTTCTCTTTTTCTCCTTTTGAGAACCATAGGTTCAAGACTCTGACATTCAAAAATAACCATATGTACAGGGCAAATGAGAAAGTCATCGTGCACACCCAGGGAGAGGCAAAGGCTCAGAAAAAACGCGAGACAACCTTAAGTTTGGGCTGATTTTTGGCACAGAGATAACCTACAACAATAAAAACAAATAAAACCCCAGCAAACCCTGGGGAAGGGGGAGATTCTGATTCCCAGAGTTTCCATGATTAGATTCAAATGTCCACTTTTCTACAAAAGAAGTCACAAGGCATGCAAACAGGGAAGGTCTATTCAACAGAAAAAATAAATAAACTGGTAGGAAAAAACACTTGATTGTAGACCCACCAAAGACTTTAAAATAAATGTCTTAAAAGATGCTCAAAGAACATATGGAGAAGAAAATGATATAGGGAACAAAATAGAGATATCAGTAAAAACAAAAACAAACCAAAAATACAAGGTGGGGCAGAAGTTTACAGTTCTTTGTATGGAAATAATAAACAACAACGCAAGAATAAATTCTGTGTTTTGAGCATTCACAACTGTAAACCTACTTTTGCCCCATCCTGGAGATAAGAAGTACAAAAAGTGAATGGAAAATTCACCAGAGGGATTCAAGGGCAGATTTGAGCAGAGAGAACCTGCAGTGAACCTGACAATAGGACAATTGAAATTATCAAGTCTGAGGAACTGAAAGCAAAACTAGTGAAGAGAAGTAGAGAGACCCTAAGGGACCTGCAGGGCGCCATCAAGCAGACCAACGTATGCATTGCTGAAGTCTCAAGAGGAGGAGAGAGAGAATATTTGAAGAAATGATAGCCAAAAACCTCCCAAATTTGATGAAAGACATGAATACAAACATCAAAGAAGCTCAATGAGCTTCCAAGTAGGATGACCTCAAAGAGATCTATACCAAGACATTACAGTCAAACTCTTGAAAAACACAGAATCTTGAAAGCAGCAAAAGAGAAGCAACTCATCACATACAGGGGGGATCCTCAATAAGATTATGAACAGATTTCTCATCTGAAACTCTGGAGAACAGACAGAAATAGGCTGGTATTTTCCAAGTTTTAAAAGAAAAAACCCGCCAACTAAAATTTTAGCTCCAGCAAGACTGTCCTTCAAAACCAAGGGAGAAATTAAGACATTCTTAGATGGTCAGGATTTTGTACATAGCAGAGCAGCTGCCACACTGCAACCTATTGAAAGCCAGCCCTTGACACAAGGGTTAAAAAAAAAAAAAAGGAAACCCAAACATTCCCAGCTAGATAAAAGCTAAGGAAATATGTTACCACTAAATCTTCCTGCAAACAGTGCTAAAAAGAGTCCTGTATATGGAAATGAAAGGACGCTTGATAGCAACTTGAAGCCATATGAAAAAAAAAAGATCTCTCTAAAGGTACAGTAAAGGTACAATAATAAAAGAACAATTATAAACCCTGGCTGGTGTGGCTCAGCAGACTGAAGCCAAACTGTAAAGCAAGAGGTTGCCCAATTCGATTTTCGGTCAGGGCACATTACTGGATTGCAGGCAAGGTCCCCAGCTGGCGGCAGGCAAGAGACAACTTATCTACGTATCTCTTGCATATTGATGTTTCTCTCCCTCTTTCTCCCTCCCTTCCCCTCTCTCCAAAAATAAATAAAATACTTTAAAAAATTATAAAAGTAATTTTATTTTAAAAATGCTGTGTGACTTCACTTCTACATGAGACTAACAACATTTTTAAGAGAGAAAAAAGAAAAACTCAATTTATACAGTTTTGAAAGACTCTCTCTCTCTCTATATGAACCTAGTAATCATGCCTGCTGGGGATGGGAAGGAGATGCAATTTCCTACACTTTCAAATTATACTTGAAAATTTTATTTAAACCTTATTTTTAGAAGTAGAAAAAGTGTTTTTTAACAACTTTAAAACAGAGGATCAAGTGAGATGGGTAAACTTTTTAACAATTTCCTCCTCTTTAAGAATAGTGTCACTTTCTTTAATGGACAAATCAGACTTCTGGTCAAGATGGAGGCATAGGTAAACATGCTTCATGTCCACACACAACTACAGCAAAAATTACAAAGAGACTACAAAACAAGTACCACCCCGATTCGTCAGAAAATTGAGCTGTATGGAAGTCTGACAACCAAGGATTTAAAGAAGCCACATTCTTCCAGAGGGGCCACATTACTAAGACTGGTGGTCAAAGCAGCTCTACGTAATACACAGAAACAAACACAGGAAGGTTGTCAAATCAAGGAGACAAAGAAATATGACTGAAATGAAAGAACAGAACAAAACAAAAAAAGAACTAAAGGAAATGGACACAAACAACCTCTCAGACGCAGAGTTCAAAGCACCAGTTATCAGGACACTCAAAGAAATCATTTTTAATACTGCAACAGCATTAAAAATACCCAGGCAGAAATGAAGGTTACATTAAGTGATACTTAAAAATAAATCTACAGGGAACCAACAGTGGAGGGGATGGAAGCCAAGAGTCAAATCAACGATTTGGAACATAAGGAAAAAGCATTCAATCAGAACACCAAAAACAAAAAGGAATTCAAAAAAACAAGGATAGACTAAGGAGCCTCTGGGATATCACCAAATGCACTAACATCTGAATCAGGGTTGCCAGGAGATGAGGAGGAGCAAGAAATTGAAAACTTATTTGAAAACACAATGAAAGAAAACTTCCCTAATTTAGAAACAGACTTACAAGTCCAGGAAGCAGAGAGTCCCAAACAAGTTGGACCCAAAGGGGACCACACCAAGACATGTCGTAATTAAAATGCCAAAGATTAACGATAAAGAGAGAATATTAAAAGCAGCAAGAGAAAAGCAGATAGTTACCTACAAAGGAGTTCCCATTACACTGTCAGCTGATTTCTCAAAAGAAAACTTGCAGGCTAGAAGGGGCTGACAAGAAGTATTCAAAGTGATGAAAAGCAAGAATCTACAACCTAGATTACTTTATCCAGCAAAGGGATCATTTAGAATGGTAGGGCAGATAAAGTACTTCCCAGACAAGGTAAAGCTAAAGGAGTTCATCATCACTGAGCCATTATTACATGAAATGTTAAAGGAAATTATATAAGAAAAAATATCAAAAATAAGAACATTAAAATGGCAATAAATTCACAATTATCAACAACAGAATCTAAGAAACAAACTAAGCAAACAGTGCTGGCTGCTGTGGCTCAGTGGATTGGGTGCAGGCATGCAAACCAAAAGGTCACTGGTTCGATTCTCAGCCAGGGCACATGCCTGGGTTGCAGGCCAGGTCCCCAGTAGGGGCCCGTGAGAGGCAACCACACACTGATGTTTCTCTCCTTTCTCCTTCCCTTCCCCTCTCTCTAAAAGTAAGTAAAATGTTTTAAAAAATAAAAATTAAAACATTAAAAACAAACTAAGCAGAACAGGTACAGAACCATAGATATGGAGATAATAAGCAGGGTGGGGGAAGGGCAGGAATAGGGGAAATGGTACAGGGATTAAGAAGTACAAATTCGTAGATACAAAACAGACAGGGGGATGTTAAGAACAGTCTAGGAAATAGTGTAGCCAAAGAACTTACATGTACAACCCATGAACTAAGGAGGGGGACTGCTGGAAGGAATGGGGGTACTGGGCAGAGGGTGGCAAAGGGGGAAAAATTGGGACAACTGCAATAGCATAATCAATAAAATACATCTTAAAAAAATAGAGCAGTTCCTTCGCTTCAACATAATAAAGGCCATATATGAAAAGCTCTATGCTGCTCTGGCTGGTGTGGCTAGTAGACTGAGTGCCAACCTGCGGACCAAAGGTTCGCTGGTTCGATTCCCAGTCATAGCACATGCCTGGGTTGTGGGCCTGGTCCCCAGTAGGGGACAGACACATTGATGTTTTTCTCCTTCCCTTCCCCCTCTCTAAAAATAAATAAATAAAATCTCAGGGTGGGGGAAAAAACAACCCCGAAAAAGAAAAGCCCTATGCTAACATCATACCAAATGGTAAAAAACTGAAAGCTTTCCAAGACCAAGAACAAGGTAAGAATGGCTAATTTTCACCATTTGTATTAACATAGTACTGGAAGTTCCAGCCAGAGCAATCAGGCATGAAAAAGAAATAAAAGGGCCCTGACTAGTGTGGCTCAGTTGGTTGGGTGTCGTCCCACGAAACGAAGGGTTGCAGGTTCGATTCCAGTCAGGATACATGCCAAGGTTGCAGGTATAGTCCCAGGTTGGGTACATATAGGAGTCAACCAATCAATGTTTCTTTCCCAGATCAATGTTTTTCTATTTCCCTACCCCTTTCTCTCTAAAATCAATAAACATATCCTTGAGTGACAGTTTAAGTAAATAAATAAATGTTTACAATAGCAACAAAAATTACTAGAAATAACCTTAACCAATGGCAAAAGATTTGTATCCTGAAATTATAAAATGTTGCTGAAAGAAATTAGACAGTAAATGTCTTTATTTTCACTCAAGATACTATATAAATTTTAAAATAACCTCTATTCATGTATTAGAAGACTTATTATTGTTAAGGCAGCAAAACTCCCCAAAGTGATCTACATTTTTAGGTTTTACTTTTTAGGAATTCGATTCAATACATATAAAAATCTCAACAGAATTTTTCTGCAGAAATAGAAAAACCCATTTTAAAATTCATATGGAACATCAAATAGCCAAAACAATTTTGAAAAAGAACAACAAAATTGGAGATTTCTCAATTCCTGGTTTCAAAATGTTTTACAAAACTATAATAATCAAAACAGTGTAGTGCTAGCATAAAGACAGACATACAGACCAACAGAATACAAGATAGAGCCCAGAAATAAACCCTGACATATACAGTGCTATGGGCTGAACTGTGCCCCCTCCCCACCGAATTCATATATGGAAGTCATAACCCCATTATCTCAGAATGTGGTTATAGCTGGACCTAGAGCCTACTGTGGTTGGTTTTGTATGGTATATGCAGTATATATAAATAAAAATTTTTAATATATATAAAAATAGCGAAAATGATTTTAGGGTTGTCTTCTTTTTTTTTTTTTGCTTTTTAGTATTTTCCAGGTTTTCTATCATTATTTTTATTTCTACAGAGAAATAAATACTAAATTAAAATAAGAACACAGCCACAGGTGCTTTCTTTACCTATCAGTCCTGTTCACACCTGTATAAAAATACTATCCTCCTACCTGTCTGAGCAACTCCAGCTTCTTCAGTTCCTCATTGTAGGCTTCTGGATTCTCTCCATAATTCTTCAGCACAAACTAGAGAGAGAAGAGAAGAATGTGAACCAGGGGTAGAGGAGAAGTCCCTGCTCCCGCACCTGCCCTCCAGGTCCTCACAATCACCAGTGAGGGCTCAGGATCAAGTCCAGACCCCCGACTATGAGCTCATCTCTTGGGGAGTATAGATCACAAGATTTTTAGGTTTTACTTTTTAGGAATTCGATTCAATCCATATAAAAATCCATATAAGAATATCAGTAACAGGGGAGCACCAAGATGCTGACCACAAAGCATCCTCCTTTGAGCACATGGAAAGTAAGACCGGCCGACTCCGCACGAACTCCAGGCTGGCCCTCCCCGTGCTCCAGCCTTCTCTATGATGGCCAGGACTCTGCCAGGCCAGGAGGCCGGGGAACTCAGCTGGCTGAAATGGGATCCTACCGAGCATTCTCAAACATGCCACAGAGTCAAGCTTCCCTCAAGGACTGCACCCTGCTGTGTTGTGGAGTCAAGACCATTGTCCTAACCCAAGAGCAAGTGGAGGCAAAAGGCACCAACAAGAGTAGGAGTGCGAAGCCATCTTTGTCAGCCCACCCTCCTAGCTGGGAAAGGGCACCACAGATGTAAGGGATCTGCAGTGTCCTCATCTGTGAGGAAAGGCCCACGGATAAGCGACAGGGATGACCCAGACAGCCAGGGCCACAGGAAGGCCACTGCCCACTCCAGAGAGGGAACCGGCACGCCTGCGCACTCCCCACCTCGGGAACCGACCGTCCTGGCCAGCGAGCACATGCCCCAGCGCAGAGGCACACGGTCAGAACCAAAGGGCCCCTTGTTCACCTAGGTCAACAGACTGAGGCAGCTGGGACTGCCCCCGCTGCAGTGCCCGCTGCCTGGTGTCTGGACTAGCAATCGGGAGGGTCAGGTCCGCTCGTTCCGGAACACTAAGCGCTGATGGCTGGCTCACAGGCCCTTTAAGGCCTTGGCCACGGTGTGCGGGGCAGAGAAGAAAGGAGCCTGTAAAGGCAGGGAGAGAGAGCCTGCTCTGTCCCGCAGCCCACTCACACCCTATCTGTGGCCCACCCATCTTTCCTGGGGTCCCTTCCCAGGACCTATGTCTAAGGAATTAGGCACAAGGGGATCTGGAAGGCTGAGTTGAGAGCCTGCCTGCCCTGGTAGGAAAGTGAGAGGGGGTACAGGGAGAAGGGAGGCTTCTGCTGAGCTTGTTACAGAACCATCCAGCACATGCTCAAACCTCTGACCCTGGCCCTCTTTTGTTCGCTTTCCCTCCTGAAAGTCTTTGTGTGCCCGCTGAGCTTTCCTGTCTGCCCTCCTGCCGCCTCTGGCCTGGGCAAGCCACCCCTTCTAATCCATCCCTTTCCCTGTGGCCAGAATGGTCTGACACAACTCCAATCATCACTCCCAACTTTAAATCCTTCTGGAGCGCACGCTCCCCTGGGGAAAAAATAAACCAAAATGTGCTTTTCTCAGGATAGTGAGATTATGGGAAATGAGTTATCTAAAGAGAGAAACTGTAATCTGAAACGGTGCAACAGTGGCTCTCCGAAGCCTCTGGGACCAAATCTAATCTCCTCAGTACAGAGTTCATGGCCCTTCACTATCTGCTCCCAACAGCCTTCAAAGATTGTCCTCTGGCACCTCCTGCGAACTCCTAGCCAACAGTAATTTGGAATTACTGCCCCCAGGTCTCAGCGCTGGTCCAGTGCTGCTCCCACCTTCTCCACTAAGAGCAACTGAGTATCACTTCCTTGAATGTGGGCTGCTGCTCTCCCATATTCTGAACATGCCTCCACCAGACTGTGCGCCGGACAGCAGGGCCACGCCGATGACCCCGACCCCCACCACCAGTGTGCTAGGAATGGTAGGGGCCTTATTACCTGTGTTGGGTTCTCAGTAAATAGTTGCCTTTACAGAAAATGCACAGGATAGACAAACTGAAAAATACTGAAAGGAGACACTCAGAAAATTTCAGGAGATCAGACATTTTACCCAACAATTAACCCATTCACTTTGAAAAGTCAATGTCAGTAAGGAAGGGGGAGGGCAGGAGACTATTCTATTGCAGATTAAAAGAAACTAAATACAAAATGGACTCCTGGCTGGATTTGAGTTTGAAAAAGAGTAAGTCATAAAAGATATTTTAGGGACTACAGGTGGAATTCAAATATAAATTACAGTAGAATAGTTTGGATTTTCTTAGGTGTGATGATAACACTGTGATTACGTAGAACGTCCTTATTTTTAGGATGTGCTGAGATGTGTACAGCTTTCTTTCCAAGGTTCATGGGATATATTACACACACACGTTTATGTTTGTGCATTTGGAGATGCTCCTCGACAACAGGGTTACATCCTGATAAGCCCAGTGTAAGCTGAAAATACCATAAGATGGAAGTGCGTTTAACACTACAGCGCGGAGTGCCGACCGCTCGCCTTCACGAGCGCGTGGCTGACTGGGCCTGCGGATCGCTGTGCTGCCCTGCGCTGCAAGGGCACAGGATCCTCTCCCTCTCTTTCTCCCTCCTTTTCCCCCTCTCTATAAACAAACAAACAAACAAATGAATAAAACGATGACTGAAATCTTACCGTTTGTGACAGCAAGGATAGACCTAGAGAGTATTATGCTAAATGAAACAGGTCAGAGAAAGACAAATACTCTATGATTTCACTTATGATGTAGAATCTAAAAAAATAAAGTAAGTGAACGAACAAAACCGAACCAGACTCACAGAACAGACTGGTGGTTGCCAGAGGGGAGGGAGTTTGGGGGACAAGATGAAAAAGGTGAAGGGGTTAAGAAGTACAAATTGGTAGTAACAAAATCATCACGGAGATATAAAGTACAGCATAGTGAATATAGTCAATAATATCATATAGTGCCAGGTGGGTCCTGGAAATATCGGGAACACTTTGTAAAGTATATGACTGTCTAACCACTAGGCTATAAAACTGAAACTAATACAAAGTAATATTGAATGTAAACTGTAATTGAAAAATAAAATTTAAGTTCTTTTCAAAAACAGCCCTGATTGGTACGGCTCTGTGGATTGGGTGTCGTCCTATGAACCAAAAGGTTGAGGTTCAATTCCCAGTCAAATATCCACGTGCCTGGATTGAGGGCCAGGTCCTTGGTTGGGGGCGTGTGAGAGGCAACTGACTGATGTTTTTCTCACTCCCTTCCCCTCTCTCTAAAAAACAAATAAAATCTTTTTAAAAACCCCACAAAACTAATAAAATTAAAATAAAGCCCGAGCTATAGGAACTATGTGACTACCTAAATGGGAACGCCCTCTTGGTGAGAGGTTTTGGTCTGCCCACCCGGAGGCTAGGGAAGAGAAGGAAAAATGAAGCCTAGAGGCCCAGGGGACAGAGGCCAAAGGCATGAGCCATCTGAGAGTCCTGGAAACAAGGCTTCGCCCAACACTGCTAACATCAGTCCCGGCCGTCCCACCCCCAGCAAGGTGCCTGTACCTCGAGGTCACCTTCTACCTGTGTCTCATTTCTCTTCTAAGATCATCAGCAGCAAACTGATGGAGCTCCTACCCTGGGCCCGGCGCTGCACCGAGCACCTAGCATCACTCAGTCCTTAAAAACCCCAAGAGGCAGGTACTGTTATCACCACCATTTACACATGAGGAAACGAGGAAACAGAGGCAGAGGTTAGGGCATTTGCCAAGGCCCAAGCACTAGCAAATGATGGGAAATGACTGAAACCCACATATTTTGGGCTTCAGAGCCTGTATTCTTAACCACAAATTAGTCCAATCCATTTGTTTGGACGAATGGACTAAATATGGTTCTCATAAATAACTCGAAAAAACGGGAAGAGCAAATGAATGTCTGTACACATAGTTAGGTTACTTTCTAAACTCTGAGAAAATCCTTTATGACTGCTGCTCACTCCCCCACTAAACAGAGGAGAGAAACTGGCTGGAGGTGCTGAGAGTAAAGAACAGAGGCCTCCTCACCATCGCCCTCTGATCCAGAACTCTGCCGGGCTCGGAACAAGGTCCGGCTACGATCGGAGGCTCCGACAGTGCCTGGGAAGGTGCGGCAGCACGCAGAGCTTGGACCCTGTGCACGTGGGAACCAAGACGGCACTGAGGCCCCTACACAACTAACGGTCGGCTGGGAGGAGAGCCCGAGTCCAGCCAGACTTCAGAGCAGGTGGGGATCCTTTTCTGAAGGAACAATAAGAGCTATGGACAGGTCTGTGTTAACTGAGAGCGTGTTCAGGGATCAGAGCCACTGGTGGGGGAGGGGAGAGGAAGAAAAAAGGGAGACATAAAAAATAGTAACCGAGAATGGAAAGGCCATTTCCTGTGAGAAATACCGAGAGAGAGTATTAAGTCCGGGCTGTGCCCCTGGGTTGCTGTGAGATGTGGACTTGGTTCTTTCATCTGTAAAATGGGGCTAATGTTACCTGCTATGTCCAACTCAGAGCTGCCAGAAGGACCTGAGCTACTTCCTAATCCGAGAAAGAGGATGCAAACTGAAAACATTGTTTACAATATGCCAAAACCTGTTCTAGGGACTCGCATGCATTAACTCTTGATTCTTACAAGCTTATAAAGTACATTACCAGCTCCGTATTACAGGAGAGGAAAGTGAGGGCCAGATGAATGATGTAATCATTTCTAGCAGTTGAAGGTTTCCCAGCCAGTACGGGGAGGAACTGGGACTTACACCCAGGCCCGTCTGATCCCAACGGCTATGCTGTGTCCGTGAGGTTACTCTGCTCTTTCACTGAGCAACAAGCTGCACAAAATTTCGTAGGTAGCTGAGGTCACTGGAAGCATCCACCTCGGGTCCTGCCATTCCTTTACAGGTTAGGAAAATGGGAACCAGAGAGGCGCGGTGGCAGTGCTAGACCTCTTGTTTCAGGTTCCTGACTCCAGCCCAGAGCTCTGCCTTGGCTGTCACCTTCTCTTGTACGAGCACGTTCCCGTTCTTCTGTGTGTGCCTTTTATTTTTCTGGGCAGCAGAGGTGTCTAGCTTTTGCTCTTAATTTGATATAACATCTTGGAATTTCGTGGCGATAATTAAAACAGTAACTCAAGAAGAAAAGGCATCATGTATGTCAGTATTACCTTTGTTCACCATACATGTTTTTTCCCTCCACTTGCAGGGGTGACTTAATTATGAGCTATTCCTTGGGCTGTTCTACAGAAACACACACAAAATTGAGTCCCACACATAGATTGTTAATCAATACAGCAAGTGCACTGCTACAGAATTTTGATGAGATTACTTTCATTCAGAGAAAGGAGTATCACTGCCATGGGAAATCTTCAGCCCCTTCGTGTTGGCAAGCCTACGACCCTATGACAGGCCAAGACCGGGGGATGAGAACAGACCTTCACCCTGCCTGCTCTCCCCTAGCTAACGCTCAAGGCCTCTGTCCCACATCTCCGAACGGCCCCTCAATCGGTCTGAACAGCACCAGGAAGCATGACTCAAGTTGTATGTCCTGGAGGGCACTGGAACGCCACTAGGCCATTCAACCAACACTCGTTAAGCGCTCTTTACGTGCAAGTATTTATCACTTCCCAAGGAAAGAACCTAGTGTGAAATGGATATAAGTATTTGGTGCGCGAGATTAAAGTCAGAGAAGGATGGCCTGGACAAGCCAGGTCATCTTGGCCTTGCGCAATTCTGCTGTAAAACGCAAGTGGGCAGACAGGCCCAGGCAGACCGGCTTGGTGACTCCACATCTCTGATAAGAAATAGGAGAAATTGCCACCGCAGGTAACTGGCACTGCTGAGGGGCCAGGGCCTTTTCAGGCCTCTGGTCATCTCAGTTCCCTTTCTGTGAGTGTGGCAAGTTTTTCAAAAAGAGTCACCTGTCCTGGGGGGAATCTGGAAGGGAAAAAAATTCCACAAACCTGAAAACCAGGCTCTACCTCCATGTAAATAAGATGAGCAGTGACAAGAGGCAACGGGAGTGCATGCCCCGTGGTGCAGGCCGGCTGGGTGACAGCAGCAGTGAGACCTGTCTGACTCTGGAGAGTGGTGTGACTGCCGGGCAGCGGGGGGCACCCTGCGGAGGTACGGCGCGACCTGGGTGACGAACGAGGAGAAGGGACTCCAGCAGCGACCAGAACAAGGACAAGGACCAGATGTGGGCGTTCCTGTGAGAGAGGCTCTGGGGCAGCCTGTGAACAGCAGGCAGTTTCCCTGGAGGAACCTGGTGGGGAAACGAGACTTGGAGAAAGAACCCAGCAGACTGGGAGGGAAAGGGCCAGGGACCAGCTGTTGGCTGCCATCTGGCACATCAGTCCTTGCGATGGCTTATTATATGGATTGCTAAAAGGTGAGCTCCGTGGAGGCAAGGATTTTTGTCACCACATACAGTCCTGAAGTCCCTGGACTGGCACGTAACAGTCACTCAGTAACTATCTGTTCAATGAATGAATCCGGGATGGATATAACACTGCAGTCCCAGTGAGCATGACTTGAGCTCAAGTGCAGTTAGTTAAGGGCAGAGGGCAGATATTTGGGACCAGAAGGAAAAACTTCCAACATTAACACTTGTGGCCACTGCTGAAGGGCACAAAGCTCACCCCTCATCAGCGCCCAGAGAGCCAGCACGCTGGGCTCCGAAGCACAGGTATGGAGGTGCAGGACCGGCAGCACTCCCCTCCTGAGAAATCATGAAGGTCCAGGTACCCCGGTCTAAAGCTTGGCACCGCAATTTAAAACCAACTTGCTTTTCTCCTAGTACTTACTTCACATTATCCCATAATTGAAGGTACATCCATCAGGAATGAAAATCAATGCTCACCATTATAAAAGCTTTTTAAAAGCCCAACCCTCACAAAAAAAAACAAAACAAACAAACAAAAAACCAAACACACACACAAAAAACCTTTTGCTTACCTGGAAAACTCCTATTCATCCTTCAAAACCCACCTCCTTGGCAAGCCTTCCCTGGTGGACCTTACTTCTACTCTTCCACTAATATTACCATCTATCTTTGAAACGTCCTTTTCTAGACTACGATTCCATGAAAAAAAGAGTACTGTCCCATATTCATTGCTATCATCATGGCTAGCATAGAGCAAAACAGGCTGACCTTAGAAGAGTGAATTTTTACCCTTCTATCCTAAATTAAAAACTGCCCCTCAGCTGCGAGTGACCAGTGAATGTTCTCGCAGCTCAGAACAAGGGTTGAAAAGAACAAGGGGACCAGTGGCAGAGGCAGCGTGGGGGCTCTAGGGGTGGGGGCTCTAGGGGTGGGGAGAGGCGTCCAGGTCAGGAAGAGTTCCCAGGAAGCAGTGCAACTCCTCTCAGGAGGCCCAGGTTCTCCCAGGGAATCAGAGCTCACGTAACACCTTGTTGCCTCGGTGTGAGCTACCAGAGGGAGCATCAGAGGCTAGGTTCAAACAAAGCCACCTCCTAGGAACCTCTTAGCTAAGACTTTATTCTCCGGATTTCCATAAAGTTACAGCTACCATCTCTAAATTCCCCACCCCCCCAACAGTCATTCAGGCATTTGGATACATTTTTCTGAGTGTCACTATATGGAGGGGATCCTACTAGGCTGTGAAGAGCATGGAGATGCCTTTCAGGTCACTTACAATTGGCTAAGGGGATTAAGACACAAGATAGACAACTGTCACCAGGAAAAGGATGTAAAGGGTTAGGGATTCAGAGAAGGAAAAGAACTGCAGTTCTATGAAAGAGCAGACAGGGAAGTGAATGGAGCCTGGGCAAGACATAACAAAAGCCTGGAATTTTAGATTAATCTAATTTCCTGGTTTTACAAGTAAGGAAAAAGAGATCCGAAGACGATAAATGGTGGACTCAACAGAATTCAAACTGTTAGTGTCTAAACTAATCCGAGGACACTATAAAGAGAGGAAGGGAGGTAGCCTCTCGGGGAATTACCTCCAAAGCCATTTTCTTTCCTCTGTTCCTTTCCTCAAGCACCCTGCACCACCTAGATTATTTGGGACTTACTCTGGCAGCTGCTTTTCTAAGCGCGTTGCGATTAGAAGGATGTCAACCTGCAATAACCTCCTGATGGTTCCTTTTCACTCTGCCCTGACCCTCAAAGCAACCAGGTGGCCCTCAAGGCAGCAGATGTCTCAGAAAGCACCTGATGACCAATCAACACACTACCAGCCACACCTGATCTCGCCACAGAGGTCCCTTGCTTCCACCAGCGCCAAGTCCGCCTGCCGCCTCGGTCCCACTTCAGACTAAACGCAATGAATGCTAAGGTCTCTCCGGGACCTATACCACTGGGTATCCCCTCTGGGCAGTTTGGAAAAGCAGCAACCCTCCCAAACATGACATGGAATCGTATCTTTCGGTTCAAAGTGCTCCCGAATAGGGTTCTTCTTCTTGCATCAAGGGTCAAGAGGCCTGGCACTCTTCTGGGTCACCGGGGCCTCGTCTTAAAACACACATCCTGAGCCATCCTCGGCGTCCGTCCCAAAGCAACCGCGGAATGACCGCGCACTAGGGGCCAGGCACAGCCGTACAACCCAGACGGTCGGGGCCGCCCCCCCACCTCCCCGCGGGTGGGTTCTTGCGTGAGGGAAGTCGGAGCAGAACTAGGTCCAGAGCGTCACACCGAGGAAGTGGGGTGCCACGGTGGGAACCGTGGATGGCCCAGGACAGAAGTTAAAAACCAGGCTCCGACGAGACGGCGGAGCTAGCCGAGGGGGCCGAGGGAGAGAATGGTCTGCGGGCGTGCGGAGAAATAGGGGGAAAGACAGGTTGAGAAAAACCAGCGAAGGCCCCACCCCACGGGGCCTGGGGCGCCGAGGGACGCGCAGGGGGCGTCACGCGCTGGCAGACGAAGATACGCGGAAGGGAGTGAGGGTGGGAGGAGGCGCACTCACCTTCTTCACAGCCGGCTGGAAGTGGAAGTCACCGGCCTCTTTCAGGTCCAGCCAGATCATGGGCATGCGGGGCACGGCCTCCATGGCGGATAGCGCCCGCCGGCCACCGGGCCCCTCCCCTTAGCTGCTCCAGCTGCGGGATCAGCCGCGCGCCCTGCCCCGCCCCTCGGCGCCGGAAGGCACGAGTCACGCGGGGCTGAAGAATGTCCGCACGGCCTGCTGGGAGATGCAGTCCCCGCCCCGCGCCGTTCGCGTAGCCCTTCGCGCAGGCGCAGTTCAGTCTCCTCCGCGGAGAGCGCCTGGAGAGCGAATCTCCAGGTGGAGGCGAAAAGCATTCTGGGAGCCGCGGTCTTCCTCCTGTAGCTGCGAGGTACCGCGTAAGCGGATTCTCTTGTCCTGGCCTGTTCTCTTGGGCCTGGCGCTCTTCTCGCAAGGCAACAGCTTTAGAGAACGCACCCGTAAACTTGTATTCCAAATAGTGTCGGGGGACAAGGAAGAGGTAATGTGGCGGGCAGGTCGCCCAGAATAGGTGACTTGAAAACTGAGCCCTAAGTCACTTTACTCAAGGTCCTAGGGATGTGAGAAAGAAGTGGAGGTTGGCAGAACAGCGGTTGAGGTAAATGGAGGGCATGGTGAGGGCTTGGCCTAAAAAACAAAACGAAAACCAGCCCTGCGGCAGTTGCCTAGAGCAAGGGGTTTTGTCCCAACGGTGGAGCTTTGGCAAAAGGAGGAACTGGTTGGAGGAGACGGGCGCACTTCGTCCGGCCCGGAAGGCCCAGCACGGCCAGGAGACGGAGGCGCCCATTTCTGATGATGGAGAAAGAAGGCCTAGTTAGAGTGGAAAGCGGATAAAAACGAGGCCCAGAGCCCTGTGGGCGTATGGGGCGGGGGAGAACATGTGCGGCCCCTGAGGACCTAAGATGCTCAGGCCGCCTAGCTGGTGCTTGTGGAGAGGTGACCTGTAGAGCAGGAATTTTTTTTTAATTTTATTTATTTCTAGCCAGAGGAGAAGGGAGGGAGAGAAACATCTGTGTGGTTGCTTCTTGGCGTGACCCCGCACTGGAGTCCTGGCCCGCAACCCAGTCACGTGCCCCGACTGGGACTCCAACCGGCGACCCTTTGGTTCACAGCCTGGTGCTCGATCCACTGAGCCACACCAGTCAGGGCTGGAGCAGGAATTTTTAAATCATGTTTGTATTACCCATCTTTAGAAATAAGATAGAGAATGGTTTGGAAATAGGGCAAAAGTAGAAGCAGGGAAATCAGTGAAAGCTGCTTTTGTAGTCTTCCAGGAGACAGGTGGTGTTGGGTTGGGGCGGAGGGAGGTGAACAGTCCGCATATTTGAGAAGTATTTTGGAGAGAGAAAGTGTCAGAACTTGGAGTGAATGGATGAGAATGTCAAGGTGATTTCTGAGTTTCCAGCTGGTGTGGCTGGGTGGTGGCAGGGCTGTTTACTGACATGGCAAAATGGGAAGGACATGTGTGTGGAGGGGAAGAGCAACGGTTCAGGTGTGTAGTAGGCTACATATAGATTGATGCCTTTCAGTTGTTCAAGACACGTGGACGAGACCACGGGATGTGGGATCTGGGCTCAGAAGAGAGGCTTCACCTACAATACAGGGCCCAGGTCCCTTTTGCAATGAGACCCCAAAACCTTTCAAGACTCAGTCAGGAGTTAAGAGCAAAAGAAAGTGCAAGTACACCAATGATCAGAGCGGCATTATTCACCACAGCCAGAAAGTGGAGGCAAACCAAATGTCCTTCAGTGGGTGAACGGATAAGCAAAATGTGGGATACATATACAGTGGACTACTATTCAGTCTTAAAAAGAAATTCTCACACATGCTGCAACATAAATGAACCTTGAAGACATTATGCTCAGTGAAATGACCCAGAGACAAAAGGACAAATGTAGTATGATTCCACGTATATAAGCCACCTAGTGCAGTCAAGTTCATAGAGGCTGAAACTGGACCAGTGGTTGCAAGGGTAAGGGGTAGGGGAGTTAGTGTTTAATGGGTGTAGAATTTCAGTATTGGATGATGAAAAAGTGCTAGAGATTGACATCATGGTTGCACAACATTGTGAATGTATTTAATGCCCCTGAGCTGTGAACTTGAAATGGTTAAAATAGGCCCTGGCCAGGTAGTTCAGTTGGTTGGATTGTTCCAATACACCGAGGTTGCAGGTTTGATTCCTGGTCAGGGCACATACAGGAATTAGCCAGTGAGTGCATCAATGGGTGGAACAAGAAATTGATGTGTGTGTCTGTCTCTGTCTCAAATCAATTGTTAAATTTTTTTAATGGTTAAAATGGTAAATTTTCTATTAGGTGTATTTTATCACAATAAAAATATGTTTAAAAAGAAACTGCAAGACCTTGCAGATAATATATGTATATAAAATGAGGTCAGCCTTGAAAAAGTCCTGCCATTGTCCATATAATGAGAATGGTTTGCGACATCGATGTAACCTGGCAGCCAACGAGAGTGGACTGAAATGCGCATGTGTGAACAATGACGACTTCACTGTACTAGTCAGTGGGGGCAGTAGACACCATTGAGTGAGCATGTGTATGGTGTGGCTGCCACATTCAAAATGACTGAGCAAGTAGAGCGATGAATCTGCATCAGATTTTGCGTTAAGCTTAAACATTCCTCTGCGGAAAGTATTCTGATGCTTCAGAAGGCTTTCGGGGATGATGCAGTGAGTGCAGCACAAGTAAAAATGTGGCATAAACACTATAAAGATGGTTGAGAACCTGTTGAAAGTGATCCATGTTCTAGAAGGCCTGCAACAAGCAGAACACTCAAGTATGTTGAAGATGTATGGGCTGCAGTCAACAAAGATCAGCCACTGACATTGCAAGAATTGGAAGCTGATCTGGGTGGGGATTCCAAAAACTGTGGGGTCTGAGATTTTGATGCAGGATCTTGACATGAAATGTGTTGTGGCAAAATTCATTCCATGGCTTCTGCTACTAGAGCAGAAGAAATGTCGTGCAACAGTTACTAATGATGCTGGGAGAGCTATGTAAGATCCCAAGGTGCCTACTTTGAAGGGGACTGAGGCATCATTTCCTATGTACAATGTTTCTTGTATCTTCAACAAATGTCTCTATTTTTCATAGTACATAGCTGGATACTTTCTGAACAGGCTTTGTATATATTTAAGGAAAGCAAAAAGTATACCAGGATCTTAGAGCTGTTTTTTGGAGGGCCATCTTGGGGTTACCTGATCAGAGGTAGAGAAATTGAGTATAAGCCCATGCCCTCAAAATTCCCAACCCTGAGGAAGAGGAGAAGTTGCCCCAAGAACTTACAGTGGATACAATGCAGAAATGTAAAGCAGCCCATGCTGGGGTTTTCTAATGGTGAGGTGGTGGCCAGCCACAGGGGGTTGTTAGATGTAGGCACAGCAGCTGGGACCAGAGCAGGCTAGGGGGTGGGAGGCTATAGCATAGCACTGCTGAGCAAGGAAAGGCAAGGTTTGGGATGTGGGACCAGGGAAGCAGGCAGCTACAGGAAGCAGTTTAGCCACAGGACTCGGAGCGCCCAGGCCCCAAGCATGAGGCCAGCAAGACATCAGGAGTAAGCAGTTACAGGTCAGTACTGGCTGGGACAGTTAGGAAGAAAGGGACAGAGGAGGAGTAGGAAGCCCTACTTGGACCTTGCCAGATAGGGAGGACCTATAGAGGCAGGCATTCCAGGTGCGGGGAGAGGGAACTGCGGGTGCAAAATGGGGCTCTGGCCAGTCTCCAGGATTCAGAGGAGGCTGGCAGATGGGTCCCTGCCTCCTGAGCTGCTTAGAGCAACTGACCTTCCTTCAGCCTCACTGTCTTTCATAGACTGGGACCACCGCAGCCCCACATGGCCCTCCCGGAGTCGAACTACAACAGCAGACATACACCCTCTGAGCCCCAGGGTATGCTGATTTGCCAGAGAGGCCATAACAAAGTATCACAGACTGAGTGCTTTAAACAGCAGATCAGTTAGTTGTCTCACCATTCTGGGGGCCGCAAGTCAGATCAAAGTGTCACCAGATTGGTTTCTTGAGGCCTGACTCCTTGATTTGTAGATGAATGTCTTTTCCCTGTTGTTTCACAACAGGCTTTCCTTCTGTGCATGTCTGTGTCCTAACCTTTTCTTGTAAGAACACCAGTCCTATGGATTAGGACCCACCTTCATGACTTTTTGTTCCTTTAATTACCTCTTTAAAGAGTCTGTCTTGCCATGGCCAGGTAGCTCTTGGTTAGAGAGTTGTCCTGATACACCACAGTGACAGGTTCGATCCCTAGCCAGGACACATGCAAGAAGCGACCAATGAATGCATAAATAAATGGAACAACAGGTCAATGTCTCTGTCTCTCTGACTCCCTCTAAAATAAAAAATAGGATAAAGAGTCTGTCTGCAAATACAGTCACACTCTGAGGTATTGGGGGTTAGGACTTCTACACAGGAATTTATTGAGTTGGTCAAAAAGTCCATTATGTTTTTTCCCTGCAATGGCTCCAGTAGGGCTTAGTTGTCTTGAACTTTATTTGAAACAATTTTGTTAGATTGTATTGTAACAACTGTCGTATCAGTGTGCACTTTAAAAAAGCTTATCAAAATTGGTGAACTTTTGTGCAGCCATTTTAATATTGAAGGTGGAAGAAAACAAGCAACATTTTTGGCGTATTGTGCTTTATTATTTCAAGAAAGGTAAAAAGGGAAGTGTAACTCAAAAAATTTGTGCAGTGTGTGGATAAGGTGCTGTGGCTGATCGGACGTGTCAAAAGTGGTTTGCAAAGTTTCTTGGTACTATTAACATTTTGGCCAAATAATCCTTTGCTGTGGAACTGCCTTAGTTAGGCATTGGAAGATGTTTAGCAGCACCCCTGGCCTCTACCCACTAGAAGTCAATAGGGGGAAACAGCCGACATACTCAAAATATCCAAATCAATAAAGCTGTTGGCAAAAATGAAAAATGTGTCTTTTATGGGAAAAAAAGTAACAGACTTCTCAGCCAACCCAGTAGGAGAGGTGGCAGGGTTGGGGGGTGGAGGTACACAATTCATAACACAAGGACACAGTGACATGAAGGGCAATTGGTGGGAGAGGCATCAAAAACCAAGATGCGCTGTGAGGAGGAGGCCTCAAATGCTGAGGCAGTGGGGCGGGGACGGGCCAGTGGAGGTGAGACAGCAGAAAGGAGTCAGGGGTGAGGGGTGCCCTCCTACTGCACATACTTACTCAGAGATGGGCAGAGTTGGAAGTTTGGAGGAGCATGACTCGCTAGTACAGGGAACTCTAGGCCCCATCACAAGGGGGCAGCAAACACCCATTCAGCCAGGTCAGTTCATCTTTCTCAAGACAACCTCCCCGGTCACACTTGGTGGAGCTGGAAGGGCCTCAGAAACACACAGACACCCTCCCCCATTTTACCGATGTGGAAACTGAGGACTGGGCTAGGGAGCGGACCACTCAACCTCCCAGCAAGTAAATGGAAGAGTCTGGGTTGGGACTGGGTCTTCCTCCCAGTTCATTTTTTTCAACACATATTCATTCGACTGTGCGCTGTGCACCACTCTGGGTGTTGCTGAATAGAACAGGCAAAGATTTCTGCCCTCACGAGGTCACAGTTAGTGAGAGGAGACCGACTTAGCACAATGAAGAAGAAAAAGGAGAGTGGGAATATGAGGAAGGGGACATTTGCAATTCTATATCTGGGATGTTGGGTGACCATGGAAGGCTTTACTAAGAAGATACTATTTAAGCAGAGATCTGAAGGGAGTGAAGAAGCAAACCAGGGTCAGAGCAAGGGGAATAATGTTCAAGAAAGAGAAGTTAGCAAATGCACAAGCCCTGAGCCAAGGCTGCCTGGCAGCCTGAAGAACAGCAAGGAGGCGGAGGGATGTTCTCTGTGTATGCATGTGTGTATATACGTATACAGAAATAGAGAGGAGGATGCAAATCTGGTGAAATGTTAACATTTGGGGAATTTTGGTAAAGGGAATGAAGGAATTCTTTGTACTACTTTTGCAACATTTCTAAGTCTGAAATGTCAAACAAGTTAAAAGAAAAACAGGATATTAAAAAGGAAGTGGAAAGACAAGATCAGATTGGGACAAAATACTTATGAGACATAACCAACAAAGCGTTACCATCTAGAATATGTAAAGAACTCTAACAAGCTCTCAAGAAAGACAAAAAAGAAAAAAATGGGCACAGATCTTGTAAGGGAACTTATGGGAATAGCCAAAAACATAGGGAAAGATGTCGGATCTCACCGGTAAGCAAGGGAAATGGAAACCCAAACCCCAGTGAAAGTCCACTTTATTCTCACCAGACAAATGAGTCAATGTCCGTCAAAGACAGTTGATGGTGAGGATGTGGAGCAACAGGAACGCTCACCTGCAGCAGATGGAGCCATAACAGTGCTGCCACTTTGGAAAACAGTTTGGTATTATCAGCTGACACTACATGTCCCTTGTGCCCCGCTGATGGCCACAATTCCACTGCTGGGTGTCTGCATACCCTGGAAAGACACCCCGCCCCCCGCCACAGTGCCAGGAGGTGTGTCTAGGACGAACATTCATAGCCACCCAGGCAGGAACCTTGGAGCCTCCTCTGCTGCCACCTTCCTTGGGTGACAACCCAGAATCATTGCATGACAGGTGGGGAAACAGGGACAGGGGCTGCCCAAAACACCATGTAGGGGAAGGAAGAAAAGGAAAGAGGGGAGGAAAGAGGGAGGGAGGGGAGGAAACTCTTCTGGTCTCCCTGGTAGCCAAAGCTGAAGGGTCCCCAATGCGTCCCTTCCCCCTTCCCTCCCAGCCATCACCGGGCACTTGGGGTTTGGGGAGGGGACTCGGAGGCAGCCCCCCTCCCTTTGGCCCAGAGAGAGGCTCCCATGGGAGCAGCAAAGAAGAAGCTGCTGAGTGATACAGTGCTCCTCTTGCCTCCAGAGCGGCCCAGACCCTCCAAGAACCCCAGGAGCATCAGTTACTTTCTCCCTAGAAAAGACTCCAGCATGACAGGTTTGCAAATGTGCAGGAAGGCCAGCCGCCTCCGAGGCCCTTCTGCAAACCAGAACCCCTTCCCAGCTCTCAGACGTCCCTTGGCCAGCAGAGGCCGCCAAAGTCACAGCCTGCGGGGCCATTGGCTGCACAAAAGCCTAGAAGATTCGAAATTATGTTGTTGTTTAGGACCAGGTTTAATTCTTGGGCGAGGGGCACTCCTGTACCCGTGTCTGTGAACGGAAAGGAGGCAACGGAGGATTTCTCTCTCCCCTGCCTCGGACCAGCCCCGTAGTTCAGGCTGCTGAGAGGGAGGGCCTCCCAGGATTGCCCAAGTACACCCTTCTGGATGGCCTGGCTCCAGCCAGTGAGCAGAAAAGTACAGCCAAACATGGCAGAACTCTGAGACCCCCGGCCCCCGCTCAGGGGGCGCCAAACCTGCTAGGTGAGGGCTGAGGTCACATGTGGGGCTCTCAGATGCCAGGGCCTTCCTAGCTGACGTGTCTGTGTCGGTGGGTAGTGGGGCAACTTGTGTCACACTGCTGGTTCTGGGACATTAGGTGTGTGTCTCCATGGGACCAATGGGGCCACCGCAACTTCCTCTGCCTCACTTGGGCAAGAGCTAAGAGTCCCGGCCTCCCTGCCCCGCTCCTGACCATTCCATTAGAGCAAGAGGCTTGCCCAAGGGCCCACAAGGCTGCTGTCTTCACAGTCCTCCCACACCTTGTGAAAGCTTTTTGCCTCATGTGTCCCAAAGGAGCCACAGGTCCCAGCTGCCTGAGTGAAACACGGTGGTGTGGAACTGCCCACCTGAAGGGAGCTGTGGCCTCTCGCAGGTGGAGTCATGTCCACTTCCTGCTCCCTGTGTCCTCCAGAGCCCCACCCACCCCTGCCCCAACTGCAGGCCCCAAGGTCAAGTCACATGCAGGGTGTGTCTTGGAGAAACCCCGGGCTGGATGCCAGGAACCCTGCCCTTGCCCTCTGCAGCTCCGCTCCTCAGCCCCTGCACTCAGGGACCAGACCTGCAGCCCCCACTGAGGCAGAGCCGCGTGGGGTTTGCCGCTACCCTTGGCTGGTGGCCCAGCCCCGCCCAGCCCTTCCCAGTCCCTCCACTTGCCAGCTATGTGCCTGGGCCCAGTTCTCAACCTCCTAGTGCGTAAGTGTCCTCATCTGCAAAACTGGGTTGATGGCTGCCACCTGCTCAGAGCCCGGAGGGGTAGGAGCTCCGTGCTTGCTAACGCCTCAGCTGCATCCTGAGCCTCGCTGCCCTAAAAGCCACCGCACCTGAGGCTTCCTCTGCCTCACACGCTGGCCCAGGTCGTCCGCCCACATATTAGCTTGAATCCTCCCCTCCATTACAATGTCAGAGTTGTTCTCTCTGCTTTACAGGTGAGGACACTGAATCCCACCCCAGGAAGATTGACTGAGAACCAGTGGGGAAGTGGCAGAGGTGGGATTTGAACCAGGGTCTATGGGATCATTCCATTGAGGCAGGACTGTCAGAGCTGGAGGCAGCCTCCTTGTGGTATAGGTGGGGACAGTGAGGCCCAGAGTGAAGGGACTTGCCCAACATCACGCAGGTCCCCTGCCCCCAGCTCAGGGCTCTAACCTCACTCCTAGGCCCTGACCTGTTGCCCAAACCTATTTGCTTTTTAGCCAATGGTATTTCCGAACATTGGCCAACAGTGTATGTCTGGCAAAGGAAGTGAAAGGAGAGGCCCCTTTCAGGAAGGCACCAGCCCTGTATGTCGCCAGAAGCCCTTGGGCAAGGCAACCCAGGCAGCACCTAAAAGGGTGAGCAAGTGGCAGTGGATCAGAGAAGGGACAATGGCAGGGGTCCGGAGGGCACTTCTGCTGACAGTGGGCTTGGCAGTAATGGCCTGTGTGGCCCAACACCCTCAGAACTATGAGGCGATTGTCACCCAGGCCTTGCAGTTCTTCAACTATGGGCGACCAGGACAGCCCCTTTTCCGCTTGCTGGAAGCCACCCCGCGGCCTGGCTCGGTGAGTGTCCCCGGCCCCAGGCCAGGGAAGCTGCGGACACCTGCCCACAGCAGCCTGCAAGGGGAGCAGGCGGAGAGAATACCTGGCACAAGCCCAAAGCATTTGGTTAACTTTACCTGTTGTTGTTATAATGTTTCTCCCAGTGGAAGGTAGGCAAAGATTGTAGTCTCAGGCCTGACAGCTGGCTCCCTGGGAGATTTGGGGTTTTCTCTCAGGCATGAAATGTGGAGTCTGGGAATCTAGCCTGCCCTCAAGGCCCCGGGGTTGCAGGGACATGCAGAACTGGTCCGAAAAACTGGTAGCCTTTTGCTAGTTTCCAAAAGCTCTGCACACTTGGAATCTCTGCTGAGGCCACGTAAGAGGCTGCCGGGTTTGGTGGAACGTGCAGACCTCAGCTCATCCCCTTCTAGCCTGTCACTGCGACCTCTCTGTGCTTTTGCCCCCTCCTCTGTAAAAGGGAGATGATCAGTTTTCTCTCACTTCTGCAGAACACCACCACCACGATGCTGCTCGCCTTCAGGGTCAAAGAGACGGTGTGCCTCGTCGGAGAGCGGAGGCAGCCCCAGGAGTGTGCCTTCAGGGACGGTGGGGTGAGTCTCCCAGCCCGGAGGCAGGGGGGCCTCTGCTCTTTCCACCTCAGGGGGCTGTGCATTTGCCCCCGCCCTCCTCATCCAGCCACGAGAGATTTCACTGTAGAAGCCCTTTTGAAAATCTGTTTTCCCCTGATTGCTTTCTCTTACTGTAAAGTATTCTCAATCCTTATTATAAAAGCAATACGTGCCAAAGATGACTAAATAGAAAAAGAACAAAGCAGGACCATAATGCACGTAAGATAACTGCTTTGATAAAATCAGGAAAATAACATTTTACGGTAGCAAATTTACAGATCCTGGAGAAGCAAAATGAGATAAGGCAAAAATCACCCGCGGCCCCGCTGCCCAGGGACAGTAACCAGCTGTGGGGGTAGGTCCTCTTCCGTGTGGTTTTGGTGCACGCACCCACTTCAAACAGACAGGGCTTCCTGCGGGCAGGCTAACGTAAAGACGTCTGTCCCCGCTGAGTGCCTGGCGAGTACAGGGAGCCTTTCCCTGGCCCTGGGTGTCCTTGGCCTGCAGCCCTGGCTTTGGGAGGATGGGGGATGCGCCGCTTGGGTTGCGGGGCAGGCGGGGTCAGTGGGATACTTCCAGCCCCTGTGTTCGCGGCCTCGCAGGAGGAGAGGAACTGCACCGGCTCCTTCTTCAGGCTGTGGCGGTACCGCATCCTGACTGTTGACTGCCCTCGGGGCCAAAAGCGACAGCGAAAGGTGAGCCATCGGCTTGGACACATGTGGCCTCAGTTCCCTCATCTGAGGAATGGGGCCAACCAAGCCCTCCTCTATGCAATTGTCAGGAGGGATCTTGAGGGACGGCGGGTCATTTGGCAGGAGGGTAGGGGAGATTGGTAGCGGGGGCTGTGGGGTGCTGGGGGGCACTCTGCCTTCTTAGGCAGGGCACTGGCTCTGCTCTGGGCCTAAGGACCCCTTGGGAGCTGACCCTCGTCCCCATCCCACGTTTGGGAGAACTGAAACCAGAGGCGGGAGCCTCCTGGCCAGTGAGTGGAATAGCCGGGGTGGGAGTGGGGCCCAGAGTCCAGGCCTGCAGGGACCCTCTGGGCTCCGAGGGGGAGGGCCTGACTGGGGACCACCTCCAGCCCCATTGCCAACGTCACTGCCGGGGCCTCAGTCCCCGCATCCTGGCCTGGAGAGAGGGGCCACAGGCGGGACATGGAAGGCAGTGTGACAAGTCAGTGAGGGTGACGGGAGTGACTGCCCGGCATGGTTCCCACAGCTCCTCCGGGAGAAGCGATCTGCCGCGCCCCCAGAGGCAGCCGCTCTGGATGTTGACAGCTCCAAGCTGCCGCCTGCAATCAGGGACATGTATGAGAAAGCCAAGTTCGACATCATCTCCAACATCCTGAGGAATTTCTAGGGCTGGAGAAGGAAGGGGAGGCCCTGCCTCCCCACCACAACCCCCTCTTCCTACCCATCCATTCCCTGTCGCCCTCAGCAGCCCCTTCCCTGCATTGTCTGAGCCCACCCACACTCCTCTGCTTTCGCACACCTCTGCTTCTTCCTGCCTGTGTCTGTAAATCCTACTCCTCCTCCAAGGCACGGCTCCAAAGTCACCTCCTCCAGGAAGCCTCCCTGCTTTCCCCTGGGCAAAAGTGTTCCCTCCTCAGAGCGTTCATGTTCCTCAAACCACGTGGCCAGACGGCTCTATGTGTTCTCACCGCTGTGCCCTTCAGAGCCAGCTGCAGGTGGCAGTGGAGTGAGTTTATCAGTGAGGTGCTCCTGGGAAGGTAGCTCCATTTGTGCAGGACCCTGAGTACGCCCGCTCCCAGCCCAGGTACTGTGACAATAAATGTCCCCTCACATATGCAGGCACTTCCAAGAGGGTCAGCCCATCCTTGGAGAGAGGCTCAATAAAATATTTCTGAGATAAATGATTAAGTGAACGAGTGAATGAATAAAGCGTTGGTGCTGGACCAGGTGGGCTTGATGTTCAAATGCTCTGTAAAGGGCCAAGGAGAGCTCTGCTGGGGATGGAGGAGTAGAGTGCCCCAGACCCTCCATCGCTGGTGCCACACACCTTCTCTCTTAGGGGAGCTGTGTCTGAACCGCCCCCCAAACCATCCCAACAGAATAGGGCCTGAGGCCCTGGGGAGCCACTGGCGGGGTCTGAGCAGGCACCTCACTTGGGCCGCTCTGTTGACCACAGACTGCGGTGCCGGGTGCTGAGGGTGTGCACTAGCGTGGGAGCAGAGAGCAGCACTGCCCTGGGAGCCGAATCAACAGGGCTGGGCCACGGCTGGCCTGATGAAGAAGATGGGGACGGATGACTCTCATCCCTTCCCTCTTCCGAAACCTACCACTGGGTTCCTGAGTGAACAATCGGCAAGAGAGAAGAGGTGTGAGGATGGGGAAACCATGTCCGAGGTTCCACATTGGACCTGGCCCTGTTGGGACATACGCACGTGAACGTGTGCACCTGTGCCGGTGCAGAGACAGGACGCGGTCCCGCGGCCCTGCTCCCATTCGGCAGAGGGCGTATCAGCTGCAGAGAGCGTGTGGAATGAAGTCAGAGCTCAGGGCTGAGCGCCGAGGCCTCTTCTATTTGGAAGTCAGAAAGAGGTGCAGGTGGGCAGTACAAGAGTCACAGAGATGAATTTTGAGACGAGAGGTAAACATCTCCAGGCAAGAGCGAGGGAAAATGAGGAGCCCGAGTCAGATCGGGCTCACTTTAGTGGTTTCAATCCCTGCTGACAGGGCAAGAACCTCCTTAACCCCAAATGTCCAACCCCCTAAGGGACCAGAATCCCACCCTCAGGGCAATCCTAGGCAAGTGAGTAAACTGAATTAGAAATTTAAAATTTTTCCTCCAAGAAAAGGTCCAGTGATGGCTTCACTGATGAGTTCTATCAAATATTTAAAAAAATAATACCAATCCTTCACAAAATCTATCCGAAATAGAGGAGTAAGAAACACTTCACTCATTCTGTGAGGCCAGTATTACTGGCCAAAAACGTCACAAGAAGAAAAAACTACAGAAATTATCTCTAATGAACATGGATGCAAAATTACTTAACAAAATGTTAGCACACCATTTCCCACAACATTAACAGGATTATATCGATATACCATGGCTGAGGGGGATTTATCCCTGGAATGCAAGTTGGATCAACATTTCAAACATCAATTAATGTTATATATCATGTTAACAGGTTAAAGGACAAAAACCACATGATCATCTTGATAGATGAAGGAAAAGTATTTGACCACATCTAACACCCACTCATGACAAAAGCTCAACAAACTAAGAATGAAACTCAATTGTCTAACCACTATGATGTATACCTGAAACTAAAGCAAAATATTTTTAAAAAACACACACAAGATACCATGACATATACATCATAATAGAGCTAAAATTAAAAATATTCTACCAACTGTTGGTGAGGATATATAGCAAACGAAGTCCCACATACTGCTCATGAGAACAGAATGTGGTACGCAAATTTTGAAAAAGTTTGGCATTATCTGCTAAAGCTAAATAAACATTTATGAACCAGTGATTCATCTCTTATCAAAAATGTATGTATGGCCCTGGCTGTGTAGCTCAGTTGGTTGGAGCGTTGTCCCCCTACGCCAAGGAGTTGCTCCCCCATTAGGGCACATACAGGAATCAACCAAGGAATGCATAAATAGGTAAAACAACAAATCAAGGTTTCTCTCTCCTCCCCCCTTCCTTTCTAAAATCAATTAATTTTTTTAATAAACTGTTTTTAAATATCTTTTATTTTTTAAAAATATTTTATTTATTTATTTTTAGAGAGAGGGAAGGGAGGGAGAAAGAGGGAAACATTGATGTGTGAGAGATACATCGATCGGTTGCCTCTTGCACGCCCCCAATGAGGGACCTGGCCCACAACCCAGGCATCTTCCCAGGCACGTGCCCTGACTGGGAATCAAACTGGTGACCTTTTGGTTTGCAGGCAGCACTCAGTCCACTGAGCCAGGGCTACAATCAATAAATGCTTAAAACAATGTACAAATAGAAGCAAAGGATACAAGCAAGAATGTTCATTGTTTATTCATAATTGTCAAACACTGGAAAAATTCCAAATGACCACCACCATAGAAAAAGGATGAAGCATACAGTAACACAATGGAATATGCGCAGTTGTAAGAATGACTACTACTACTACCCACAATATGGATGAATCTCACAAGGCCAAGCAGAAAGCAAACACAGAAGGAACTACAATGCATAATGAATTGTATACAAAATGGGCAAAATAAGCTTTTGTGTCCAAAGTAAGAGTAGTGGTTACTTCTGGGTGGGGCGGGGCCCTGGTGCTGGATCAGCACAGGCCGAAAACAGGAGACAGAGGTGCTCTGGAATGCCAGCAGCAGTTCAATCTTGGTGGCAGGCACATGACTGAGATGTTCCCTTTGCGATAATTTACCCAGTGTAATTCTGACCATTTGTGTACTTTTCTATATGTAAAAGATGCAGTAAATTTTATTATTTTATTGATTGATTTTAGAGGAGGGGGGAGAGAGAGACACTGATTTGTTGTTGTTCCACTTATTCATGCATTCATCGGTGATTCTTGTATGTGCCCTGACTGGGGATCAAACCAGTAACCTTGGCGTGTTGGGCCAATGCTCTAGCCAACTGAGCTACCTGGCCAGGGCTAAGTAAATTTTAATTAAATAAGAACCATTACAAATATTCTAAGAGGACTTAAGAAGGGTCTTGCTTTAGCAGATATTTTAAAAATATTATCAAGTAATTAGAAATGTGGTCCTAGTAACAGGGGTATTAGTCAAATGAATAGCAGAGAATAGGGATAAGAAATAAACCCAAAGCACATGTGAGAACTTGTCATAATAAAGGTGGCTTTTTAACTAGTGGAGGAAGACTAGATTATTCAATAAGTGGCTTAAAAAATAAAATTAAAGATGGATCCCCATCTGACTCCCTAAATGAAATTAAATGCTAAACTGACAAAGATTGAACATATAAAATGAAACCATCAGTTCTACAACGAAACATGAGTAAATACTTGTATAATCTCAGAATTGGAAAACCCAGAAAGCATTAAAAAAAAAAAAACACTAGTAAATTTGACCACATAAAAATAAAAATACAGGTTTTAATGCATGAAAAGGAAAAAGACTCACAAAGTCAAAAAACTGGGGAAACTATCTTGAGAAATATTCAATAAGCTCTTAAGCTCTTGAAAATCTAAGAAAACAATCAACACTCCAAAACACACAGTTCACAGGACAACTACAAATGGCCAGCAAATACAAGAAGATGCTCAATGCCACTAGCAAAAAAAGGCAAATGAAAGTAAGATGCTGTTTTTCCATTAACGAGGTTGATGTTTGGAATAGGAATGCCCGGATGGGAAAGAGGGTGAACACAGAGGGCAGTGTCAGATGGTCTCAACTTTCACCATGTATCAAAATTTAAAATGGTCATCGTGCCCTTTACCTCTGGGACTCCTCATCTTGCAGCCTCAGTGAAAAGACTGGTTCAGCCTAAACCCGTGCACAGCATAGGGACGTTCACAGCAGCACTGGCTGTGGCATCAAAAACGGACCCATACGTCCATCGACGCAATGAACTATCAGCGTTATTTTAAAAATAAAGCAGATCTATGTGCACTCATATGAGAAAGATATATTATCAAATAAGAACAAGTTGCAAAAATTAAAAAAATAAGAGTAAAAAATAGAATGAAACTTCAATTTAAAGTTCACTGATGAAAAATCCACAGCTTAATATTTTTGATGGACTGAATGTCTTCCTCCCTAAGACTGAGAACAAGGCAAGAATGTCTTTTTCCAATTATTATTAATATTGATGTGTGAGGGATACATTGATCGGTTGCCTCTCACATGCCCCTGACTGGGAACCTGGCCCGCAACCCAGGCATGTGCCCTGACCGGGAATCCAACCTGCCACCTTTCGGTTCGCAGGCCGGTGCTCAATCCGCTGAGCTGCACCAGCCAGCGCCTCCCCGCCACCTGCCCCGCTGCTACACAGCATTGTACTGGAGGTTCTAGTCAGTACAGTAGGCAGGAAAAAATTAAAGGCATCCAGATTGGAAAGGAAAGAACAAAATTCTTTTTATTCAAAGATGGTATGTCATGTATATAGAAAATCCCAAGGAGTCCACACATAAATACCTTTGTAAAAAGATAAATATAAATGAGTTTAGCAAGGTCACAGGATATAAGATCAATGTACAAAAAAACCCCAATGATATTTCTATATACTAGCGCCAAAAATCTTTGAAAATAAAATTAAGCAAGCAATTCCACCCATGATAGCATAAAAAATATTTAGGCACATTTTAATTTGAGAAGTGCAAGACTTGTACACTGAAAATAACAAAATATTGCTGAGAGAAATCAAGGAAGCTCTAAATAAATGATAAACATTCTATGTTCATGGATTGGAAGACTTCATATTTTTGAGATGATAATTGTCTCCAAATTGATCTATAAATTCAGCACAGTATCTATGTAAACCCCAGAAGATGCTTCTGTATAAATAAGCTGAATATTAGTTATATGGAAGTACGACGTATCTAAAATAGTCAAAAGAATTTTGAAAAAGATCAAAGTTTGGTAGACTTACATTGTCCAATTTTAAGACTGACTTCTGAGTTGGAGAAATTGATACTATATAATCAGTGAGATATTGGCTCATAGATAGGCATATAAGATCAATGGAACAGAACTGAGATTCTAGAAATAAACTTATATTTATGGTCAACTGATGTCAACAAAGGCACCAAAGCAATTCAGTGGAGAGAGACCATCTTTATAACAAATGTGCTGAGATAAATGGATATCTGTGCCCCGAAAGATGAATTTTAACAAATTAACTCAAAATAGATCACTTAACTAAACTATAGTTATGAACTAAAACTATAAAGCTTCTAGAAGAATTTCTAATAGCCTTGGTTTGGGCAAAAAGTTCTTAAGGCTCTGGCTGGGTAGTTCAGTTGGTTAGGGTGTCGTAAGGGCTGTGGGTTTGATCCCCGGTCAGGGCACCTGCAAGAAACAATCAATGAATGCACTGATAAGTGGAACAGCAAATCAATGTTTTCCTCTCTCTCCCTTGCTCTCTCTAAAAATAAATAAAAAACGTTCTTATGATATGACACTAAAAGTATGATCCATAAGAGATAATTAGTAAATTATACTTCAAAAATTAAAAACTTCTACCATTAAGAAAATGAAAGACAAGCCATAGACTGGGAGAAAATACTTGCAAAAAATGTACCAGATGAAAGATTTGTATCCAGAATATATAAAGAATTCATATAACCCATTAATAAGACATGTGACCTAATTTTAAAATGGGCAAGATTTGAATAGATATTTTACCAAAGATATACAAATAGCTAATAAGCACATGATAAGACACTCAAAATCATTAGTTGTTAGAGAAATGAAAATTAAAACCACAGTGAGATGTCACTTCAGTAGAATGGCTATAACCCAAAAGAGAGAGAATTCTAAGAATGGACAAGGATGTAAAGAAACCTAACCCTCATACACTGCTGGTGGGAATGCAAAATGGTGCAGCCACTCTGGGAAAGATTATAAATTTCTTAAAAAGTTAAATATAAACTTACCATGTGACCCAGCAATTGTACTCCTAGGAGTCTACCAAAGAGGAATGAAAATATATGTCCACAAAAACTTGTACATCATAGCAGTATTATTCATAATAGCCCCAAACTGGAAACAATCTAAATATCTATCAATTAATGGTAAAAAAAAAAAAAAAAAGATAAACAAAATGAGGTATATCCACAGGTGGAAAACTATTCAGGAACAATAAAAGAAACAAGCTACTGATACATTCTACAACATGGACAAAACTCAAAAACATTCTAAAAAAGGAAAAAGACTGCACACATGATATGATCCCATTTACATGAAATATCCAGAATGGGCAAGTCTAGAGACAAAGCAAAACAGTGGTTGCCTGAGGATGATTCATTTCACACAGGCAGGAGGGAAAAGGGAACACTTTGGAACAATGAAAATATTCCAAAATGTGGTAATGGCTGCACAATTCTACATTTATTAAAAATCATTGCATTGCACATAGAAAATGAGTGAATGTTAAGGGATGTAAACTGTAACTCAGTAAAACCTTTAAAAAACAACCAGCGATGCAAAACAGAGGCAGACTAGGGAAGCACGGTTATGCAAACTTTGACTGTGTATGCACCTGACTGTCCTCAAGTTTAAAATAAATAGTCCTTGCATTTCTTCTTTTTTCCCAGTGCTGGGTACACAACAATGGAGACTCTCAAGGAGCTCATCACCTACTGCACAGAACAAGCAAACAGGCCATCGCTCTAGTGAGACAGTCGGCGACAAGCCCAGAGGGGCACCAGGCTCACTGGAGACGCTCTGCTGCAGGGGTGACCTCTAAACTGACACCCTGACGGTCTGTTTCAGGGAGACCGAGTGGGAAGAGGTGCCAGGTCACGGTGGCCTTGTACGCCATGCTATGGAGCCTGGGTTTTTATCCTGAACTGCAAACCTAGAATAAGGTAAATAGGAAACTGGGCTCCGTTAAAGAGAGGAACATCTCTGTCATCTCATGAGATGAAAATGGGAGCAGTCTGGGCTAATGTCTATAAGAGCTGAACAATTCCCTTGTCATTTTTTGGTTGTGTGCGTTGTGTTTTCATGAGCAGCAGTAAAAACCAGTAGTGTTTGCCTCTGGGGTAAGGAGGGGGCTCTGCTGCTAGTGTAAGAGGGGAGGAGTCCAAAGAGCAACAAAAAAGGAAATGCAGTCAAGCAGAAGCGGGCAGCCAAAGCTCACCAGCCCCCTCTTCCCCAAAGGGCTCCTTAGTTCTGAGCAAGAAAAGAGCTCTTACTACTTTGTAGGCACCTGTCCTTTCTCCCACAACAGCTCTGAGATAACCTGGTTGCCTGTTTTGGCACAGAACCGCCTGCTTCTATAACCTACCTGTGGTTTTGTCCCTTTCCCTCGTGCCTAGGCTGCTCCTCCGAAGTCCATCAGAGCACCAGGCAGCACACCTCCACACACCAGGTGTGCAGGCTGGGTGATCAGCTGCTTCCAAGGTCAAAGACACAGCTCCCCTCAGGTGAACTTGCCTGTGAGTGTGGAGGTCTGGTCTCAGTGCTAGACAGGACTACCAGGTAGTTGAACCAGGTCGGTTAGTCCTGCGGAGGCCATTTCCTTATGCTAATTAATGAGCCATTGCTACCTACACTGTGGGAACTCCTGAGAAGAGCAAGTGACGATCAATAGACAGTGTTTATGTGTCGAACACGTGCTGGTGGGGAGTACGTAGGGCTGTCACACGCTTCCAAACTGATCAAAGGAAGTTGCCATCCGAGTATAATCGTTACCCAGTGGATGAACCTGTCCATTAGCTAACTTTTTGGAAGAGTGTGAATGAAGAGTTTCTTAATAGCCACAACCCAGTAACCAGGATCTAACCTCAGGGAGGCAGATCTGGAATGTGGCTGTATTTGTAGAAGTGAACACAAAACACAGGAGTCTAGTTCACACATGGATACTTGCCCGCACCAGAGTGCCTAAGCTGCACCCCAGCCCTAGGGAGTCAGCTCTGCGGAGGCATCTACAAATGAGCCTGTGGTTTAAGAATTCTCCAGTGAGGCGGGAGAGGGTAAAGGGGGGATAAAGGGTGATGGGAGACTTGACTTGGGGTGGTAAGCACACAATATACAGATGGTGTGTTATAGAATAATACTCCTAAAACCTATATAATTTTATTAACCAATGTGACCCCAATAAATTCAATAAAAAATTAAATTAAAAAAAAGTGACTTCAGTGCACCAAAATTAAGCGCCCCTGGTCTAGAGTACAGAAGAGGAGCCGGACCAGTTGCTTCCAGGCAGCCGGCAGGCCAGCCCCATCCCACCAGGGGACTCTGGAGCTTGATGGCAGTGAGTGAAGAACAGGCGACATCCGAGGGGAGTGGCGATCTGGACAGGAGCGATATGCAACATGCTATTGAAGCCTTTTGCATACTTTTCACCAGAACCCATTCTTATAAGTTACATACGTCTCTCCGAAGACTGCTTTGCTGTATCTGGCTTTTCCCTTATTTTCACAGGCACATTTTTACTTTGTCTGATGTATTTTTTCACCGAATTACAATAAAAATATTATTTACTTCTAATAAGTACTAAAAACAAATCAGAAAAGGGCAAGAAGATATTAGAAGTGTACTCTTTATTTCTCTTTGGTTTCTTAACACAAAAGACATGCGTTCTATAAATAAAAGGAAATAAGATTTTCTGGGAGACAATAAAGTGGGCGGAAGGAGGAGAATTTCTATCCACTCACATCTCTGTGGCCAAGTCTAGAGGCTGGTCTTCAGCCCCACCTTGGCTTTGATCTCAGACGAAACCCATGTGTTACCTACGGGGAAATGCCCAAGGACAAAGGAGGTCACAGTCCTCTGCTCAGAGCTGGGCGAGGCCAGCCACTGAGCACAGCACCTGTCCTACCTCCTTGTCATACCCTTTCACAATATCCACGGGTGATATTCACGGCACTATTGGAAAGGCTCCAACACCACAGGGCCACCAGCCATTTGCAAACGTTCACCAGCAGACTGAGGAACTGACCGTGACGAGCGTGAAAATGGTTTGTGCACTTGTGCTCGGGCCCGGATCCGGGCGCTGGCTTCGTCTTCCCTGGAAATGCCCTCAGGTGCAGCAGCGTAACCTCTACACGGCGGGGTGGGCGTGGACTTAGGAAGGCCACTGCAAAAGCAGCAGATGATGGGAAAATGACCCGGCATGCCCAATGGCAGCATCTGGGCCAGCATCCTCAGGCCCTGGCGAGGCCCACACATCAGCCCATTGACTGATTCCTGACACCCTCACAATCCAGGCTCGTCAGTGCTGCTCAGACACACAACAGAAGGGGCTTCCTATAGGAAGATGAGCACTGATCCTCTGCTCTCCACCGGGAAACGCAGGCGCCAGCCTCCTTTGAGTCTGCCTCGGTAGGCAAACTGAGAGGGAGCGAGGAATGTCAGAGCTCCTCCAGGAGCCCAGGCTAAACTATATCAGATTGTTGAGTCGTTAAAAACAAAAAAACAAGACATCATTTTCAAGTGCTTGTAACAGAGGCCCAGCGCCTAAGTGGCAGGTAAAAAAGGTACTTCCCCCTGCGTACACGGTGACGGCGCAGCCTGGTAACCCCCCTGGGCCTAGGGCGGAAGACATCTCAGACTCCACATCGTGCCTTTCTGAACAGGCTTCCGGCCTACTCTGGGCAGGCAGCAACAGACACGCCGCCCAGCGGAGATGGGACCCTAAGACCCAGTCTTGCATTGAAATAACTGTACTCCCTTTCCTCTTCCCGGAAGCACTGTAGAACACATTTGGCAGCAGCAGTTGACGGACAGCCCCACTGCTCAGTGCACTGGTAATACAAGGTGTCCTCCTTTCTGGTCCTGCTGTGCTACATGGAGGTCCCATCCAGGGAGGAGAAGGATGGAGCTTGGAGTGTCTTCAAGAGGTCATTTCCTAAGATCAGAGGAAGAAACGTGAAATCTGTTCTTTGCAGCAGCAAGCAGTCCCTTGGTCCTTTACTTCTTCCCATCACAGAGCCAGCTTTGCTTGAGTGTAAATGTCCACCTTGCTGGTCAGCCTGCCAAGGGCTGGAGGGAGGCCAGGCCCCTGGAATTGGCAAGTGGATGGAGGAGCAGTGGGCTGGCAGGTAGACAGGGTGACCGGACCAAGCCCACCACGGCTGGTGGAAGGACCAAGTCCTTGGTCAGGCTCCAGAGGTACAAATGTGATGTGCCCCAGGAGCATCACAGCGAGGACAGCTATCTCAGAATGACAGACAGGCAAGTGAGTCTGACCAGACGTGCTATTTCCTGCTGGTCAAATAAGAAAGACATGAAAGCGGGGCTGGGGAGTCTGAATGAGAGCCCTGGTGGCAGTGGGAGGTGCCCACAGGGGCACCCGAAGCTTCCAGTGACCAGCTGGGAGCCCCCGCCTGGAACAGCGGCAGTAATTCAGCCGACTCTCTAAGCCTACGATTAAAAAAGTCCTCTGATGATGGGTGTGAAGACAAACCCATGAGCACCTGGCTACAGGACCAGTCGAGCGCGCCGGTTCCAGACACGCTGGGGCTCAGAGGGAACCCCGAGTGCTACGCGAGGCCTCAGGACCCTGGGATCCGAGTGGGAGTGGTCACCGCCCTTTTCATGTCGGGTGGTTTTCTATTTAAAACCCTTATTTCCCTTTAGTGTCTTTTTTAAAAAAATGTTTTCTTCTTGCAAAAAATGTTCACCTTTTAAAAAGTATTTTTCTTTGCAGTTTCTTTCAAGTGTTTAAATTTCCTTCAGTTTCTTTCAAGTATCTCTTTTTCTTCTGTTTCTCCTGAATAACATGAAGAAGACCTCACTGAAATCCCAACACTAGACACAGGAAAAGCTTCTCTCCTCCCTGTTCACCCACCACCAAGGACCAAAGCCTGTGCCCTAGGACCGAAGGAGGTGCTTGCGTGCAACCGAGCGCCTTCCTGCAGCTGCATCATCGCAGGCAGTGAGACATGTGGGGTGTGTTGTCCTCTCCCAGCCGCACCCCAACTTCCAACAGGCTTGGCTGCTGCAGCCGCCCCGTCACAAATTGGCCACCACGTGGCTGGAGAACAGCAGGGGAGGAGTGTAAGACGGAAGGCCGTCTGCCCGGGGGTGGCTCAGAGCTGTGCAGGTGGGACCTGCGCTTGGATGGAGCCTGTGTATGTGTGGACCATCAAAGCAGTCATGTGTCACCAGCTGCGGGACCCAGGCAGGCTTCTGTCCCATGCTGTGCACCTTGATGACCTAGACCTGAAGGTCACAGGGCAGCACAGTGAGGGAGGACTTAAGCACCTGGAAAAACTGTACCTCTGGTGAGCTCACATTTCACCCCGTCTTCTGGTCTACCGCCTCCCCCGAGAGGGACAGTCCCCGGACGGAAGTGCCATGTTTGTACCAGATCCCTGCCCCACCGCACCCCGTCCTCTGCCTCAGATGGTGAGGAGGGGAATGCAGCCCACGCCGACCCCTCCCTCATGGCATGCCATGGGGGCCATAAATGTCCAGCAGTCCGTCTCGGGGTCGTACATCTCCACTGAGCTGAGGTTCGACTGTCCGTCATAGCCCCCCACAGCGTAGAGGCGCCCACAGCTGGCCACCAGGGAGACGCGGCTCCGGCGCGTGTGCATGGGCACAATCAGGCACCACTGGTCTGCTACAGCGCTGTACATCTCGGCGATGCTGAGGAAGCCAGAGCCGTCGTAGCCCCCACAGACAAACATCTTGCTCCCCAGAGAGGCGGCCCCGTGCCGACAGCGCTTGTTGAGCATGCCCGCGGCAGGGTACCAGGTGGCCGTGTGGTGGTTGTAGTGCTCCACCTGCAGCGGGGGAAGGGGCACAGGCACAGGGCAGTCAGAGCCGAGGCTCTGTCCGTGGGTGGCTTCGCGGGGCACAGTGGCCCACACGGCATCAGACCCCAGTGGGAGGCCCAGGGACGAGGGGCTCTGCCAGTGTGGGCTGTGGCTTCGACGCTATTTCCTTCGTTGTTCTTGGGCTTATAGGGACAGGTGAGAGGGAGCCTACTCTGACCCCTTCTGTTTCCATCCAAAGAAGCAAACGAAGGACCTGCCCAAGGCTGCTCTGCTGTGCAGTGGCAGCCGGATGCACGTGTCCCACCGCAGCACTGCGGGGTCCTCGGGGACCGGCCACCAGGACATGGCTGTCGAGGTTGTATTTCAAACAAATTATGCAGAAGACTACAGCTGTCTGCAAAGTCACACTGTCTATGACTGACCTTTGGGGAGAACCCTCACCAGGTCTCAGGCAGCTTTCGATGGACAACGAAACGCGGGGGCGGAGGGTAGCTACACTCTGCCTCCCCCACGCACCCTGGCTCCCATTCTCAGAAGAATTTCTGAGCTCACAGGCGACGGCCCAAAACCCCACTAGATGATGCCTCACCCAACAACGGGCAGGCTAACGTTTTCCCCAGAGAACTGCCTTCCCAAACGGCTTTCAAAGACGGAAGGCTTAAGAGCCCTTAGCCCGGGAGCAGCCCGACTCACGCTGTTGAAGATCTGCAGACCGTCGTGGCCGCCCGACACATAAATCCTGCCCTCAAAGACTGTGACCCCAGCAGCGCTGCGATTCGAGCTCATCGGGGTCACCACTGTCCACCTTCAGGAAAGAGCCAAAGCAGGAGGGGAGCCGTGAGATTGGTGTCCCTGTCCTCCCAAGACGGCTTAGACAGGTCCGGGAGCGCTGCGCTGCGCTGCGCTTCCTCTGGCTCCGCACCACCTGCCTCTTCATCACCGCCCCCTCCCCCTGCATGTGGCTTTCAGACCCGCAGCGGGTCCCCTCTGCTCATCTCTGAGGCACTCAGGTCAGCATGTCCTAAGCAGCGCCTCTCCTACAGATCTGCCCCTCCCCTGTGCTCCGCGGTCTTGTTAATTGGGACCACCAGCTCCCCAGCTGCCATACTTGTAAACTCAGCATTTTTAGGGCTTCTTCTCCCTCAACCTCGGCGTTCTTGTGGTTGCCAATTCCCTGCTGGTTTGCCTCCTCGGCAGGGCCTGACCTCATCCTCCGGCTCTGGGCTCTCATTGGGCCCGCTGCAGCAGCCCCCTTCCATGTGGCCTGGCATTCGGACAACTCTCATTTGGACCCCGAGTAGCATGTCCCTCCAGTGGCTCCTCACTGTTTCCTCTCAGGCAGAGTCCAAGGTCCCTAACGTGGTTCTTTACCACTTGGTCCTGGTCAGCTTGCCAGCTCCACCCCCTGCCACGCGCCACCCACGCCTCTCCCTGATCACGCCGGGCAGGGTCTTATCTCCAAAGCTCTCTTCTTGTTGTCGCCCTGCCTAAATGAGCATCACCTGCTGTCCCTGATGGGCCTAACCTTGTCTCCCCACTAAGTGTGGGGAAGATAAAGGCATTCATCACGCTGTGCCAGTGCCAGACACAGGCCCCCAGGGTAGGACGACTGTGATGCCTCTGTGGCCCTGCAGACTGGTTTCTACTTAACGATCTTAGACACCTTGTTTGTTGTCTGATACACAATATATTGGTGAAATGAGTGGAAATTTGGCTTAAAAGTACTCTGATGAATCCATTCTACTAATGTGCTTATATTTTGTTACATGAGAAAATTCAAATACTGAAATTAAAAATTTGGGCTAACCTTGCTAGTGTTTTCCAAAGAGTGGTCCACAAAATAATTCCATAAGCTGGTGCTAGGTGTTATATGAGGTTAAACAGGTCTCTTTACTGCAGAATTTTCCATCTTGCTTTATGGAAAGATAAGGACTCTGGTGGTACAGACATCCATGTGTCCAACTTATTTGACCATGGGACTTTAAAAATTTTTTTACAATCGGATCCTCCCCACTTTAGAAAGTGCTGCTCATCCATTCCTTATCCTCTTTCATCTGCATTTCCATTACGCTGGGCTCATTTAGCTCAGAGGTACAGAGCACTGAATAAGTGTTTCCAGTATCTTTGCGGGCTATTTGTTTCTAAAACATTTAATAATTCATTCACTTAACCAAAAGTTATTAAATAAATGCCTATTATGTGCAAGGTACTACAGGGGCTAAAAAGGTAAGATACACTCTCCCTGATCGAGAAGCCTGATTTAAGAGCTGCAGGTCTGACTCCTCATCCTCCCGGCTTAGCGAGCCCCAGGTGCCCGGGGAGACGGAGCCCTTACTTGTCCGTCTCAGGCGAGTAGGTCTCCACAGAGTTGAGAGAGGAGTTGCCATCATAGCCCCCGCAGACGTAGATCTGCCCGTCCAGCACGACTGTCCCCATGGCACTGAAACAGACAGAGTGTCATCCCAGATGGGCCTCAGGCTTCCTGCGGCCACTGTCATGCTCACTGAGAAATCAACCTGCTCACCGACTGCCTCTTTCTAGAACAGACCTAAATCCCAGGTAGGGGGCAACGTGAAGGTGTAAAACTGAGGGCAAAGCAGCTGCCCTGAGTTCCTCTTGCCCTCCTCCCCCGCACCTACTGGGGTTTCCTCCCCTCCCCAGTCGTCTCAGTCCTCAATTTGTCTCACATGCTTATATGCTCCACCTTGCTGCACTCCCGGTCCAACTTACCTTTTAGCCCCCGGTCAAATTCCTCTCTCCTCTTGACACTTCAGCAAGAATGACTCCCTCCTGACCCCACACCTCCTCAGTGTGACCCTGACTGTGCTCTGTGCGATGCTTTGTACATACAGGCTCTCAACACATGCTTACTGTGTTACCGTGATTTTCCCACTCACTTCACTATAAAGTTCAACAAATGTCTTGTTAGTATATACACGGCTCTGCATGGCCCTAATCTGTCACAGTGGGTGGCATAACAGCTCCTGCCGTTGTGCACTTACTGCGTGTGTCAGGCACCCTGTGCTGGTCTCTTGCCAACACCATCACTGTACTGACAGGCAGCAGCGGCTGGGGGCTGGGCTCCTCTCCCCGGCTGCCAGGAGAGGGGCGCTCAGACCTCAGCGAGGCAAGCCCCACTCCCACACTGTTCGCCAGGCCGAGCTCTCCTAACACCAAAGACCCAGGCGTCTGGCGTAACCTATAATCTTCTCTGCACAAAGCCTCAGAAGAAATTAAACATGAATGCCAAGCTGCCCGATTCCATTTTCAAACCTAATGCTGGAGATTATAAATAAATCTGGGTGTCTAACAGACAGGAAAACGAAATGTACCAGCTTACTGCCATCTTTCTAATTTATGTAGCAAATCAAACTGATCCATGCAATGTCCCTTTGAGGGATGTGATAACAGATCCCCTGAACCAGCGTGAAAGAAGAAATGCCCTTGCCTTAGGCAAGGACAGTGGGAAGACCACCGAGTCACTAGACCTGTCACTATCCTTTTCGAAGCAGACACAAGTAACAACACGGAAATTCAACAAAAATAAGAGAAAGAATTAAGAGGTGCCACAAAACTATGTGACATTAACTATCAACTAATTGGCAAAGACGAGGATGAAGAGATAAGGGGAATGTTGGTTGGTGTGGACTGGAATCACTAGGGGAGGAAGCTCCCTGGAAGACTGGAGGAGAGGGAGGGAATGACGGCAGAAAGGAGCTTGTCACCAACTGGCAGGACAGAGCGCCGTGTGGGATGTCAGGAGGGGAGTGACTGAGAACATTTTAGGGTAGCCTGTAATTTAAAGGGGATGAAGTGGAGCTGGACCCACACTACTAATAACAGAGCATTGACCATAGTGAGGGAAACGAACACCCAGAGGACCTTCCTCCCAGACAAGCCTCCAAACCCCGTGATATGAAAGCTAGGATGGAGCCCAGGGCAGACAAACAAGGAAGAACTGATTGAAGTCAAAGCAAAAAAGGATCATATGGAGCAATGAGTCCTCTGAGGCCACAGAAAGCTGCAAAGTATCCAAGGAGTGCAGAGGGGAAGCGCTGAGGTGGCGCTGGTTGGGGACAGAACTGTGACCATCCAAGCACTGGCTCGCCGCCTCGGGGTGAGCAGGTCTTACATACATCATTTTCCTTTCAAATCAAATCAGCTAGGACCCTTTGTGAATCTGATCTTACCGATGCAAAGGCAGACTCCTGCTGGCTTGAGGCCAATGCTAACACCAATGAAGGCAGAACATGCGTATCATGGCCGTGACACTTCCATGTGACAAAGGACTTGCATGCCGACTTTTCTTCCTTGCCACATGCATTCACTTGATCTTTTTGTGTGGTCACGAGATCTTACAAGTGGAGAACACAAAGCATGGCCAGACAAAGCGGTCTGTGAGGCAAACACTTAGCAAAGTCCTTAAAGAGCAACTGGTGCAGGGGTTGTCAAACTGCCCCTTTCAAAAAAATTCATGTACCTTTTCTCCCTATGGTTGGGCATAGGTCAAGGAAGCTCAACATGTAAAAGTGATAAATGTAGAGCTGCTCTAGTTAAGTGGGTAGGAGCCTTGGACAGCTTTCCTCTCCTCCGTCAGTCCTGGAAGAGAAACATCAGGCTTCCACTTGAAACCACCGATCGGTGTGGCCTCGCTGAGGGCAGGAGAGGGAAGAACCTGTCCAGTTCCGCCCTCCCCCTCCAAACCTCTCTCTGCCCGACCACAGAAACACTCCACATGCAGCTGACAGCAGGAAAGATGCCACCTGTTGCTTTGGCACTAAAAAGGTTACATGGGACACTATGTGGGTGTCCTGTAATCCCACTCCTTATTGGGGAATGTGAGCGGGCAAGTTGCAATGAAGGGGTGTGTGGAGAGACGTGAACTCGGTCCACCTCGCCGACACCCACGTGCTCATGCGGTGGGGGGGGATGGGGGCGGTCCTGGAGGGAGGAACATTGCTATGGTTCCTATGCTCCCAGGGAGTGAAAGCACATGCCTGGCAGGGATCCTGGGTGAAACAAAGTATAAAGAAAAACACCTTGGATTTCCTCTTACCACCCCTTACTCTTGTGTTTCAACTTTAACCCCTGCTCCCTGCCATTTCTCTGCATTCTCCCAGATGGCCCAGTCTAGCTTCTCTCCCTCATCGAATCTTCCATACACACATTTTCAGCCTTATCCAGGACCTAAATAACAATACAACTTCCACACACCCATGACTCATCTCCCTGAGTTCCTCACAGGACAAGGCAGGCACTTTGCTCTAAGCGGCCGGGGCGCTCCCAGCTGGAGGAACAGGCCGTGGCTGGTCTGGCTGCAGGAAGTTCCCGGACCAGAGCTCGCGTTTTATGTTATTACGCGCCCCTGCTTGTCTAGGACGGCACCCGCAGATGCCCCTGTGCATGCGCGGACTGCACAAGTGGCTTCCAGAATACCTTCTCTTGCTGTTCATGCTCCCCACTCTGGTCCAAGTGTCCGTCTCGGGGTTGTAGACCTCCACAGTGCTCAGCCGAAGCTGGCCGTCATAGCCCCCGATGGCGTAGAGAAGCCCGTCCACCACAGCCACACCCACACGGCTGCGGGCTGTCGTCATGGGATGGCACTTCTCCCAGCGATTGGCGATGGGGTCGAACACTTCCACCACGTTCAGGGAATCACCTGCATAAAAATTTGCTACTCAAATTTAAACAAATGAGACCACTCGTTTAGATCACAGTTGCTGGGAACTGATTATATGGAATGTTTAACTAGATTCTATCAGTTCTTCCCACGGGATTTCAAGCCAGAAGGGCCCATTAAGAAATTTCAGCCGTAATAACCTCAAACCTAATTCTTTTTTCCCCCTCACCTGAGGGCATTTTTTTTTTTCACTGTTTTTTTTTTTTTTTTTAAAGAGGGAGGCACGGAGAAAGAGAAACATCAATGGGAGTGAGAACAGCATCATTAGCTGCCTCCCCTGTGCTCTCGGACCGGGGATCACTTGTGTCCGGGCTGGGGTCGCGCATGCCCACACCCGTACTGAGGATGGAATTCACAGCCTTTTGGTTACAGGGCAACCCTCCCACTAACTGAGCCACAGTGGCCAGGGCTCAAACCTAATTCTTTAAGGAAAATCAGAATCAGATGGGAGACTCTTTCTAGAGAGGGCAATTTTTTAAGTTGCAAGGAGGCACTCCATCTGCTTGAAGCCAAAGATCAAGGCGGACAGATACACTACTGCCCCACTGCAGGAGGCACGGCGGGAGGGAAGGGCATGCCTGCCAATGCCCACTTTCACTGCCAGCCCTTGACCGTGGGGCAAGTTGCTTTGTAGCTCCATCCTCTGCTCTTACAGGTGAAATGAAGATAATCTCTAAGCGGAGTTGCCATGAGGATTAAGTGATATAATATGTAAATCACTTAGCGTAGTTCTAGAATAGACTAAGCATTCAGTAAGCAGTAGTCATAGTAGCAAGGAATGATAATTTCAATCCTACCTTTTCATTAGGTTCCTGTGAGGATCAAAAATACCCCCCTGCTTTTTATTCTGCTCTGGGGCCATTTAGCATCCACCCCACTACAGGTTACCAGTTGAGGACTTACAGGCTACACAGTTAGTGAGCAGCGGAGACTAGCATCCACCTCTCATTAGCTTTCGGGTGAAAACAAAACTGCCACCCTGACTAGATGTTGTCCCACAAAATGGAAGTTTGTGGGTTCAGTCCCCAGTCGGGGCACGTATGAGAGACAACCAATCGATGTTTCTGTCCCACATCAATGTTCTCACGTCGATGTTTCTCTCCCTCTCCTTCTCCCTCCCGTTCCCTCTCTCTACAAATAAATAAATAACATCTTAAAAAAACCCAAACCTGCCAGGACTACCCACCTATTCCCCACCCCCTGCAAACTGGACTGACAATATGAAAAGGCCTGGCCTCTACTCGGGAGGTGACAACTCCCCACGCCACTGTACTGACAGGATTCAGGTGCCCACGCTGCCCTCTCGCCCAAGTCGCTACCGCCCTGCAATGGGGCCTGGCGAGGAGGGCAGGGGCCCCATGGGGCGCTCCCGGAAGCCCGACTGTATGATACGAGAGCTGCCAATGGCACATAGATGGCAAAGCACATGCGTGTCACAGGAGCTAAGAGGTAAAGAGCAGTGTGTATCGCTGACAGTGGCAGGCCCTGTGTATTTGGAGAGGTGTCCTTACGGTGACATTCTCGCAGTCTAACCCCCAGGGAGCCTTAAGATCAAATGTGATCAGCCTGGTAACAGAACTGGGTCTCTGATTAGATCCTATCCAGGACTGGGCCCATCTAATAGTCAGTGTAACATCAGGGAAAGAGCGCTGGCCCTGGCCGGCGTGGCTCAGTGAACTGAGTGCCGGCCTGCAAACCGAAAGGTCGCCTGTCAGTTCCCAGTCAGGACACCTGGGTTGCAGGCCAGATTCCCAGTTGGAGGCTTGTGAGAGGCAACAGCTCAATGTATCTCTCGCACATTGATGTTTCTCTCTCTTTCTCCCTCCTTTCCCCTCCCTCTAAAAGTAAATAAGTAAAATCTTAAAGAGTGCTGGCTCAGGAACCAGGACTCAAGTTCCAGTCCTTTGGGCCTCAATTTCCCCATCTGTAAGGTAATGGGGCTAAACCACAAGGATTTCTAAAGGCCTCTTTAGCTCCAATATTTGGATTCAATAGTATTAATACCCGACATGCTCTAACTACATAAATGATATAATGACATAAAGTTGAGACAGGGAGGTGACACGCAAGGAGAGGAACCCAAGGGCGAGGATAGATGTTTGGTGCTTCCTCATCCACAGAATCCGAGACAGGGCTCTGCAAAGGCAGAGTTGCAAGATACCTGCTGAATTGAGGCCGCCCACGGCATAGATAAGCCCAGCGATGGATGTGCAGCAGCGAGGCCGAGTCCGGAAAGCCGGCAGGTGGGGCCGGCGCTCTGGCATGAGGTGATAGTCCTTGGCTTCATCTACCAGGTCCCTGGAACAAGGTGTAAAATGCTAGGACAGGAGGTATCCTCCCTATGTGGTCCACAGTTGCATTTCTAAGCCTCAGAACCTGGGAAGTGCAGGGGAACCTGGGAAGAGAAGCCTTCTGGAAGGTCTGCTCTCAAAGAACCCAGCTGAATGCAGGAGAAGCCATATGCAGCTCTCGAGACACACTCAAAATCTGGGGAGCAGGACGAGCTGCGCCCGCCCTGGCTGCTACCAGAGAGACTGTCTTCTAACAGGCACACACCTGGCAGGAGAAAAGCAGGGTGGCGGCTGGAAGAGCCTGTATCCTGTGGCCACTCTTCCTTTCCATTCCTATGGCTTCCATCCTGCGATTAACCATCTCTCACCTGGGCTGTGGCCACAAAGGCCAATTGCTGCTATTGGATTTCCCTGGCCCAGCCCCAGCCCTCCACTCCGCCTTCCACAGCACAGTCCAAGCTGTCTTTCTAAGAGCCTTTGATGGCTACCAGTTGTCTACAGAATGAAGCTTGGTCTCCTCAAGAGCACCCTTGAGGCTGTGTGTCACAGGTCCCAGCTAACGCCAGGCACATCTCCTACCTGACACATACCATTCTGCTTGCACCAAGCCACCGACTTCCTGCAGAACCCGCTTTGCACATGACAAGTAATTTGAAGGAGGATAAACATTTTTCTCTGCTGCTCTACTTCTATAAGGATCCCCCTGTAGGGCTACTGTCTTTGGAGCTGTTTTGGCAGCTCCGCCGGCCATGTTGTCGCTGACTGACACTGGGTGAAAGTTTCCCATGTTTGTGTGCACGCTGCCCCCTGCCCGCCCATCACTGCGGATGCAGGTCCACTCCCACCTGAGAACAGAGCACCCATTAGCATTTACGGAAGAGGGTGAGGAGCCCCAGGAGTCACTACTAAGCCAGCAGCTGGCGTGGCTAGTCAGGGAAACCAGTGTAGACGTCAGTATGTTCATGAATAACTCAATGGATGGAGATGCTACAAAATCCTCAGATAACTTAGGGGAGAAAGCCTCTTCTGCCATGATAATCCCATATTGCACATTTCTCTGCCCAAAGTATAGACTCAGGCTCTTCCAGGTTCTAGACAGAAGGCAGACCAATCGTGTGCTGTGAGTGAAGGCTGACCATCCCACATACTTCCTCTCCTAAGCAGCCAAGTCTCTTCCCTGCCCAGACTCTGGGCAGCACGCAGCGCAGGCCCTCCCTTGCTTACCTGCATTTGTGGCAGCAGCGCACCAGGTCATCCTGTTGTACGCGGTCCGACAGGAACTGGGGCCTGCAGAGGGGCAGGCGGATGTTGGACAGCAGCTCGGGCAGGCAGGGGCCTCTCCGCTCCCGGTCGTACCTGACCCAGGCCAGCACGGCTTCAAAGACCTGCCACGATAGAGTGGAAGCTCTGGCCGCATGCCCTCCAGGCAGAGGCACATGCCTGGGCCCCCTCCACTGCCTCCACTGAGGCAGTCCCTGGGCCATTCAGTCAGTCTTTCTTGTCTCCTGGATCCGCTGCTTTCTCTCTGCTTCCCCAGCGACCGCATTTGGTCCAATCTCGAAGCACAAGCCCAGGTGACTGTAACAGTTCCTGGCTTTCATTGTGAAAACCTGTCAAAGGGACCTTATTCCTTTCTGCTTCGCAACCAAATCCCTGTTGGCCTTCCTTCCTGCTGCTCCTGTCCCCTGCTCCTAAACTGCCTACACGACCCTCCTCCAGGCTGGCTGGTTCCTCTGCTCACACTGTCCCCTCATCTCCTCCTCCTCATCTAAACCCACTCCCCTTTCCTAGGATCTGGCTCAAGATCCATGGTCTCCACAGAGCCTTCCTTAATGGCTCTCGTCCCAGGGACATCTCTCTCTAAAAGCCTCCAGCCCTTACACAGGCAGTGCTCCAATAAGTGCGAGCTGTCCAGGTCACATCCCTTGAAAAATGTGCACGACATGCTAAAACAAACCCATAATAATAAATAAAAACTGCAAACACATCATGCTCTTCATTTTGTTTAAAAAAAACAACCCAAAAGAAAAGAAAGCAAAAACAGGAACGAGCAGCAGCCCGTGTCCCCAGTGGACTGCCGCAGCGTTGCGCAGACCTGCTCCTCGGACTTGACGTTCAGCTCATCCCGAGACACCAGCTCCAGCACGTCTTCCAAGGGCAGGGCCAGGAACTCCTCCGACACGGACACCTCCACGAAGTGCTGGTGGACGAAGCTGTTGGCCGCGTCATACAGCACAGCGCACATCATTGTCTCAGCAAACTGGCGCACACCCAGGCAATTTTTTGGGTGAAGCCTTTTATATCAGAAAAAAAATGAAAAGAATTTACAGGAAGAAAAAAGGTTACCTTCAAACCATTCTCAGGTTGGCTCTAGGTAGAGCCACAGAATAACAACAAAAACCCCCACAAACTTTGTCCTCAACTTTGGAGAAACTCCTGGTGTAACATCAGGCGTGTCTTTCGGACTCAGCCTGCAAAGGTATTTTTTACATTAAGACGGACTATCCTAAAAGGTTCTGCCCCGTGGGCTGGTGTCTGTGTGTTTAGGTGGAACGTGCTCTCTGGGAAGCCCTGTGGGGCAGCTCTCAGAAGAGGGGAAGAAAAGAACAGGCACTGAGAAGCCTGTTTGCTGTCCCTTGGCTGCTGATATTCTTGGCCGAGTGTCCACCTCTGGTCACCAGGGAGGCAGTGCAGTTGTAGAATGAGAGCTCATTTCCGGAGGAGCGGTGACTTCTTTAACATTGGGACCCTTCCACTGTTCTCTGTTTTTACACAGAAAGAGGATCCATGGGTCTAATTGTTTAGATGTCCAAAAAGAACATGCAGGCAGCTATCCCTTATTTTGCACCATCCGTGGGTCGAGTTCTTTGCCAGGCCTTTTATACACACTCTCCAGAATCTCTTTAACAACCCTGCAAAGTAGTAATTGCTCTCATTTTTAGATGGAAGACTAAGGCTCAGAGAATCTAAGAAAGGTGTATCACCGGGGCTTGAGAAAACTGCACTGGTCTAAAAATCCTTTTCTAAGCCATCTTTTAGGTGACGCTACTTTGTAACAGAGCCTGGATCCACTGTTGACAGTGATGACCTCCACAGCCCCTAGGTGGAGCCATTGTCCCCTGTGAGAGTGGCCAACTTAATCCTTTCCAGAATGCCTGCTCCATCATTCCCCAAATTCTTGGGAACATAGAGATGGACCAAGTCCAGTCTGTGTCCCTAAGAAGTTTATAAATGAGTAGGAAAGGCAGCATATGCCCCACACCCCTCGATGCATCCTTCCAGCCTGTACCAGAAGGCATCCCAGGGTCAGGTCAAGCCAGGCTCTGGGTCTACAGCGTCTTCATCTGCAAAATCTGGAACAGGACCACCTACCTCATGATGAAACCACTCACCCCGCACCCAGGGGAGCACCCCCTGCATGTTCGGCATCGTTCCCACAGTCGCTAAGACTGGCTGCACATGCAGCAGTGCTCAGGGATGTCCGTGAGCAGCGTCCGGGCAGGATGGGGATAGCAGGCAGAGCTGCTAAGTGAACTGCGGGAGTGGGGGCGGGGGGGGAGGTGCAGCGGGGAGCAGGAGATGTCAGCTCTAAGTGGGGATGAGGTTCAGAAGGGCAGGCCTGAGGCGAGAGGAACGCTGGTCTTCAGGCCCGGGGTGGTCAGAGTACTTGGGAGGGCACCAGGCACCAGTGCGCTCGCTGCTCTGGTTTCTCCCCGCCCGTGTGCAGCCCAGTACTAATCCTCCCGTCCCAGCCTCTAGTGGTTAAAAGGCATCTCTTCCCTTAGACTAAGAGCTCTGCCTGCCTCTTGAAGGGGAGGAAGAGCCTTCGTATCTGCTCAGTCATCAGAAGTTCATTGTCAAGTGCTAGACATAGATAGGGGTAAACCCATGGCCTTTACCCTAAAAAAGCACACAGTGACTGCTCCCAGGGGACTCAAGGGGACAGAGAATGCCAGGAGGTGCAATTTGGGTGGGCTTTTAAAAAGTTGAAAGGAAAACAAAGGTCAAGAAATTCAAGTGGGGGAAGGATCTAAACAAAGAAGGGATGTCCATGGAACAGTTAGGCAGCACTGAATAAACCAGCTCGGTGAGAACAGTCAGCTAAGTTAGCAGCGGATCGGACTGGAGGGAGGACCAGAAGACGCCAAGGCAGCCAAGGGAGAGGGCAGGCAGGGCTTCCTAAATCACGTTGCTCAAAGATTCAACCCGAAGAACCTGCCTGATACTGATTTCAAGAAAGGTCATTTCTGCAGAGGACCTTCCCAGCTCAGTCCTTTCATGAAACTCTGCGTGCCCCAAGAACTTGGCTACCGGCAGGGGTTCCAGAAGCGAAACGGCCGCGCTCCCCATTGCAGGTCGGCCCACCGCAGCCCCTCACCGTTCTCGGAGGAACGTGCAGCAGGCGTCTTTGATGCTCTGCAGCTGCAGGAAACTCGCCCCCATCAGCAATGACTGGACATTTTGCTGGTCGATGGCAAGGTGGCCGTTGTAGGCAAAGTTGATCAGAGCCTCCAGGGCGCTGGATGGAAGAGGCAAGACGCTCCTTAGAGATGGGTGTTGGCCCACAGGAGACTTGGGCCCCCAGTGAGCAGACAGTACAACCTGGGGAATGGATGGGCCCCAGTCTAAAATCTGTGTCAAACCCCATGTCCTTTCCGAACCTAGCTGAATGGATCAATTACTTCACCACAGCCAGACTCATTCTGCTTCTTGTCTTTATTGCCCAAATAATTTTGTAACGGAAAAATTCTAAAAAGAAAAAGCAACTACCCACACTATCACTACTGAACAGGTCAATGGTGGTCATTTTTCTGGGTTCATTTTCAGTCCCTACTTGCCTCCAGGCATAAATTGTATAACTATATATAATACTTATGAGGATGAGGCCCTTTACCACGCTGCCACACTGCCTTCATGTTTCCTGTTTTTAATGGCTGCTGTATAGTATTTCAACATGTAAATATGCTAAAATTTAGTTCCTTTCTTGCTAGGCATAATAGCGATTATGTTCGTATTGCCATTATAAATATTGGTTTTAGGTTACCATTTCTTTGGGATAAATTTCCAGAATGAGACTTCCAACATTTTCTTCCCCCCTTCGGTTCAGAGAGAATGAAATCCAAATCCCGCCCACGGGGCTGTATGTGGTCTGGCTCCTCTCCATCTCCCTGACCTTATCAGCTTCTACTCTGTGGCCCGCACTCCAGCTCAACATGCTGAACACACGCTCACCTCGGGCCCTTTGCACTGGCTGCTCCCTCTGTTTGGACTCTTCCCCCAGATGGCTCACTCCCTCACTTCAATTAAGGTCTCGGCTCAAAAGTCACCTCATCAGAGAGGCCTCCCCGATCACCCTGAAAGAGCGCGGACCCCCACCATCATTCGCTAGCCTTTACTCTGCTTGACTTTTCGGACATCATTTCTACTTCCCAGACATATCATGTGTATATCTGTTTACTGCCAGGTCCCCACTGCTAGAAAGTTGGCACAACAGAGGTGCTTTCTGTTTAATGCCCCAGTGCCAACCTCGGCACACGTCGCAGGGGCTCCATCTGCCTCTGTTAAAGGAGGCCCCGGGCTGTGCATGGTGACAAGCCCGGCTCCTTCAGACACAGACCTCGGAGGAAATAGCGTGCAACGGCCCTTGGGACCCCCTCCTGTGCCTCTCCTTACGCCCACCTGGCCTGAGACTGCTGCGCGCAGTGGGTTCCACACGCTCCCCACGCGCCAGGGCCGGCCACTTTTAACTACCCCGAGGACGCCTGTTTACGTCCTCCATTCCCCTGAGTTTTCACTGCTATGAGATTAGGCAACAAATGAGAGATATTACTAACGAGTGTTTCAGAATCACTGGTTTGTTTACTGCCTCTCTGCTGACGAGAATGTCATTGCCCTGTGCCACCTTGTGTCATGCTTGCTGCTGCATTCCCAGACCCCAGAACTAATGCCAGGCACTTAGCAGGGGAGCAGGGAACTCCTGGATACAGCCTATATTATAAACATAGAGCTTAGTTCACAGATTTGCAGCAAAATCTTTTAGGTGACATAAATATGCCTTTTTCCTCTCAAGGCCCAAAAAGGCATACTATGGAACATGTTTCTACAAAGTCTTTAGACAGAAATCAGGAAGGTATTTTCATGAAGAGTGTCTAGTACTAAGTGACTCTAGATGTAAGGGCAACTTCAAATAAGTGCCTAAATGATGTGATTGCAGGGGTTATGGTAATGCCTCCTGCCCCAAAAATTACTTCAGGAAAGAAATCCACCCCCACCCCGCCACCCACCTTGGCATTATCAGTATTTGAGGCCAGCACTACTCTTTGTTACGGAGGGCTGTCTTTGATAAAAGATGTTTAGATGGGATAATCTTCGAGCCTGATAAATATAACTTAGAATTTGGTTCCTCAATTCCACTAGTCACATTTCAAGTGCTCATAGCTACATGTGAGTAGTGGCTACCACTCTGGAGAATACAAATAGAACATTTCCATCACTGCAGGACATTCTAATGGACAATACTGCTCTATACTGATAAGAGACTTATCTGAAAAAAGATTTTGCCCTGGCTGAGTGGCTCAGTTGGTTGAAGTACTGTCCCATGCACCCAAAAGTTGTGGGTTCGATTCCTGGTCAGGGCACATACCTAGGTTGTGGGTTTGATCCCTGGTTGGGGTGCATACAGGAAACAACTGATTGATGTTTCTCTCTCTCTCTCTCTTTCAAATCAGTAAACACATTCCCAGGTGAGGATTAAAAAAAAGAAAGTGAAAAGATTTTGCCAGCTAAAATGCCTAGCACAGAAAAGTGCAGAGGTTTATATACCATCACCTTTGTACCTGTCGTAGCTAAAAATCATATTTGGGACCTTGGTTCTGACTAAATGTGCACTCTAATAGAGTAAAACAACATCAAAACTTTCCTCCTTTTAACCCTGACTCAGGCCCCCAGCTGAGGTTCTAACTTGTATTAATCACTGTGTGCAGGAAGCTGTGCTACAGACACTGGGTCCTGACGCAGGCCCCCAGGTGGCATCTGGCACAAGGCAGGCAGTGGGCCGGAAGCAGCCTGGGAAGCCTAATGGAGGAGTGTGGTACCTTGGGTCCATGCCTTGCATCACAATCTCGTCCTGCTTGCACTCCATCATGTCGTTTGTAAACATCGCGTGGAAGTATGGGATGGAGGCTGCTAAGACGATCCGGTGAGCACTGAATTTGTGGTCGCCAATCTGCGGGCAAAGTAAAATACAAAGAGATACTCAGAAACAGAAATATAAAGGTCCAACCTGCCCCTTCCACAGCGTAACCCGTCCCCCGCTGTAATGGTGCCAACACATCCCACTATGTGACAGCTGCGGCTTATCATGAAGCCCCTTGAGTATTTTTGATTTAGTGTGCTCAGTTATAGTAGAATGTAAACAACACATTTTAAAATGGTTAAAAAATGTAAGCCTGAATGTTGAGCGGTAGTCTTTACTTATATGGCAGTCTTCACGGCGCCCATCCCGACTCCCCCACCAGCTCCAGGGCCTGATTTCTTTAACACTTAATTCTGGTCCCAGTTTTATTAGAAGGCCGATGAAACAGATGAACTGGCCAAGATCCTTGAGGCCCCTAACAGTGGGTTCCTCAAGAAGAGTAAATACATAGTGACCGGAAAAGATGAGAAACCAGACCAAACTTGAATAGGGGGCATTTGTGGGGATCAAGCGCAAAGCAAGCACAGTGGGCACAAAAGCTGGGGGATACTTGGGCACCAACCAGGCTGTGGCAGACCCCAAGGAGCCCAGAGCTCCTCTTAGGAAAATGACCCTGGCAGCACCCAGCTGGAGGCTGGCGCTGAGGCCTGGCTGGCGCTCTGCGTGGCCCACAGCGCTCAGGCCCACGGCTCTCACAGGGACAGAGGCAATTTGTGTCTCCAATTTGTGTCAAACCCTTACCGATGCATCGTTAGCCTAGGGAGCTCTATAATGCACTTTCCAACTATCTGTCAAAAGGATATTCCCTTTATAAGCTTTGCTTTGCCGTTTATAGCTCCAAGCTGCATAAACATTTCCACTGAAGAACTGTCTACTCTTCAGAAAGAGTATAACAGGCTTCTTCCCCTCCTTTACCAAATTCCACCGTCACACTACCTGATGCTCCTCTCAAGGTCACACACACGATCTTCCAAATACCAAAGGCTCCTTATTCGAGTCAGAGAATATGAGTATCGCAAATAATCCATAAGCCCTGTGCTCCTCTACTGCTGGTGTTGGGGACATTAAATGACTGCGTGCTTTGGGGGTTTTTCATAATTAAAAAAAAAAAAAAATCAGAGTAACACATACAAGTATTTCTTAAAGTTGTTCCACAAGGCTTAGAATGAAAACCAGCAGTTTCTGGTTCCGTTTCCTGCTCCCAGGGGCAACCTCTTTCTTCTGGTATTTACTTCTACCTGCCTAAGTGATATGCCTATAACATGACTTCCTGAATTTTCACCTTTAGTTATTACGCGTGGTGGGCTGTCTCCAAGGAGCCGCCATTGGTCCCTGCCTCCTGGTATTCACATCCTTGTGCCGCCCCCTCCCACAATGTCTCGGGGTCGGTCAGTGTGACTGACAGAATACAACATTGAGGAGGATGTGCCACATGCAAGGGTAAGGGCTCTGTCCCACAAGAAAGCCCTGCTTCAGATGCTAACTGCAAGTCTGGGCCACTCATACTTCTGACCGATCAGCTGTAAGGCTGGTGGGGGGGTTGCCCAAAACCCAGTCCTCAGGTTTAATCTTGTGCTAGAGTGGTTCACAGAACTCAGGGAAAACAGTTTACTTATTATTATTGGCTTATTATAAAGGATACAAAGGAACAACCAGATGAAGAGGTGTATAGGGCAAGGTCTAGAATGGTCCTGAGCACAGGAGCTTCTATCCCTGCAGGACTGGGGTTTGCCACTCTCCTCCCAAGCGGCTATGTTCAACCTGGAAAACCTCTGAACCCCGCTGTTTAGAAGGCTTATGGAGGTTCCATTACATAGGCAGAACTGATTAAATCTCTGGTCACTGGTGATTAGCTCAATCTCCAGCCCCCTCCTGTCCCCAAGAGGCAGAGGAGGTGGGCGGGAAGTGTCCACCCTCTGATCACATGGTTGGTTTCTCTAGCGAGCAGCCCCTACCCACCCTGAAGCTATCTAGGTGCCCTCAGTTACCTCATTAACATAAGCTCAGACACAGCTGATTACTCCTCTCACCCCTATCACTCAGAAAACTCCAAGGGTTTTAGAAGTTCTTGTGCCAGGAACTAGGAGCAAAGACCAAATATTATAACAGAAGATACTCTTATTATCCCTGCCACTCAGGAAATTACAAGAGTTTCAGGAGCTCTGTGCCAGTAACCAGCGACAAAAACGAAATATCTATTTCTCACCATATTACAATGTCACAGGGCATATGCACAATGTCTGCAAATGTCTTTATTATCCTTAAACTCGGGTGATAGTTTAGCTGTCTATAAAATTATAAGTTGGGAATAAATATTTTTTATTTATTTTGAGGGTATTGTTCCCCTGTCATCTTATTGCTCTTGAGAAATATAATGTTCTTTTGAGTACTAAATATGTGACTGTTGTTTCTACAAGATTTTAGGACTTTCTCACTATTCATAGAGATTTGAAATCTCACAAGGGCTGTGCCTTGGTATTGGTTTCCCTCTATTTACTGTACTACATCAATCTATAAACATTTTAGTTGTGGAAATACTTTTTCATACCATTTCTTCGATAATTTCTTCTTCTCTACTGTCTATTTTTTCTATTCCTAAATTTCCATTAGTCAGGTGTTAGACCTCTTGGGATGATCCTCTAATTTTTTTTTAATTAGTTCTTCCCTATTTTTCTTTTTCGTTTGGTCTATGTTCTGGGACTGTTCTTCAAGTTTATCTTCCAATATTCCTGTGTTGTAGCTTTTTATACTGGCTATCATATTTTTAATTTCTAAGAGGTCTTTCTTATTTTCTGAAGGTTCCCTTTTATTTAAAAAATCTTGTTCAGCTCTGACGGGTGTGGCTCAGTTGGCTGGGTGACCCGGCTGGGGCACACGCCTGGGTTACGGACACAGTTCCCCTAAGTGTCTCTCTCACATTGATGTTTCTCTCCTTTTCTCCCTCCCTTCCTCTCTCTCTAAAATTAAATAAATAAAATCTTTAAAAATATCTTGTTCATATTTCACGAATGCAGTTATTTTCTCTAATCTCTCAAGATATTATAGTTAAATTTTCTCCCCCTCCTCCTTGCTTTTACTGTTTCTTCACAGCTCTTTTCTCCTCCATTTGTTTTGGCTTCTGCTTTCCACTTAGAGGCTTTCTTTAAATGTCTTGTAATGTTTAGTTATCTGCTCATACTTTTAGAAGCTGTTTGAAAGCTCTGTGTGTGAGGAGTAGGCTTGTCAACTTGTGGACTTTGCGTCAGGGTGATCGGGCAAGAATCTGCCATTTTTATTGAGGATTCCTAGAAGCAGTTGGTATCTCTAGAATGTTCTCTCTGGGACTAATTGTATCAAAAGGATCTTTCAATCTCTTGCAAGGAAGTGACTGCATGCAGATATTCTGGAAACTGGGTGAGAGAGGGAAATGGTCCTACCATTTAGAACTTTGTATTAAAGGCTTATTCTCACCTCTGCTCCATATTCTATCCCTTCTATGTTTTGTGTGCTTTCAGTTCAATAACTAAGAACTCCTGTCTCCTGAGAGAGTAGGGGAGGGACTGTAGAGATCTAATTGCTTTTCACACAAACTTTTAACTAATCTTCCTGTTTTCAGCATTTGGTCTTCAATTCTGGAGCCATTCCAGGCCTCTGCATTACAAATTCCGTTTCTTCTTAGTGCCCCCACCCCCGCCCCCCACAAAAACTTTCAGTTCCTCTGCCCACTGCGCCCATCACACATGCTTTTTGCCTTCAGGAGTCAATGGATGGCTTATTTGTTGGTATCTTTTCTCCCTCTTACTACCACTTCAATGGACTTAGAGGAAGAAATGGGTGTTAAAATGTGTTCAATTTGCTGTGTTTAACAGCTATCCATTTATTTTTCATCTAGAAAGTAAGAAAAAAATACAAAAGAACAAGCTGTATGTGCACAACTAGGTGACCTGGTTTCCCAAAAAAGCTCAGCTAAAAAGGCAGACCTAACTTGGGACGTGCTAGCCAGATTACATCTGAATTCTGTATTCAGGTAAGGGCAACAACAAATTTGTCTTTATCTAGAAGAGGGAGACCAAGATGAGAAAGGAAAAGCTATTCCTCTTATGAGGACTAGCTAATGGCAATTAATTTGGAAAGGATAATTTAGGGGGGCACACAACAGCTGTCTCAAATCCTAGGTGGCCTATCACATGGATGAGGGCAGATCTCAAAGTCATAGGGAAGCAGATTCTTTTGTAAAAGATTTTATTTATTTATTTTTAGAGAAAGGTGAGGGAGGAAGAAAAGAGGGAAACATCCATGTGAGAGAGAAACATCGATTGGTTGCCTCTTGTATGTGCCCCGACCAAGGATCAAACCCACAACGCAGGCATGTTTCTGACTAGGGATTGAACTGGCATAATTAAGAGGAATGCATAAATAAGAGGAATAAGAAAATCGATATTTCTCTCTCTCAAATCAATAAACAAAAATTTTTAAAAATTCTGTTATTACTGATAAATCTAATATTGTAAACTATGCTTATATAGGAGGACAAGTGTGTTCCCTACTCAACATCTTGAGTTACACAGGCCCATGCAAAGGCCACTCTCTCTAATGACCTGCGATTATCTACTGTTGCCTCAAATCGCTCCCCTCCCCCATACTTAAGGTAGCAAAGAAATGTGAACTGGTACAACAGAACTTAGGGAAAAATTCAGTAAGCAACATATAATTGATTGGTCATAAAAGTTAAGACTGTTTGACATACATCCTAACCTTGAATCACATTTTGCTCTATCTACTTCTGAAACACTACTTATTAAAATCATGAAGTATTATCAATGAAATTAAATCAGAGAGTAAATGTAAAGTATCGAGAAGAGCCAGGTTCAAAGTCCAAGGTAGGATGGAGGGAAAGAAATGAACCTATGGTGCAACAAAATACTCTGAATTAAAAGAGCTAAGCTCATGAACACATGTGGAAGCTGCCTAGGTTGGATCAGGATATTATATCAGGTCAGAGGACGGGCTCAGTGGAGGGGGGTGAAGGGGAGAAAATGGGACAACTGTAACAGCATAAACAATAAAACATTTAAAAAAGAAAAACCATATTAGGTCTCTATATACACAACACACACCTAGTGCCTGTGCTCACACTACTACTTAATAAGCATGTTTGTCAGCACCAGCCACTTACCCACTGTGGGATGATCTGCAATGACTAGCATCTACCAAGCAAATTAGGGTCAATCACAGTTCCCTGTAGGTACCTACAACACCATCAAATTTGCTTCTAAGAAAAAAATCAGTTTAAACTGGAAAGCCCAAACCACTTCCACTAAAACTGCAGCGAAGACTCAGCACTCCTGCCACTTGGCTTCCAGAGAGAGCGGATGCAGAATCCCTTCCTGAGCAGGGCTCTGCGTATGACCTGCAGACTTACTGAGGCATTCCTGCTTGCTTAAAGGGTTCCTCCATAGTTCTCTTCTTATTTAGTCCCTGTAACTTTAATACCTGTTAGGAGCTTTGTCTGGAAAATTAAAATAGCTAAGGGAGTTACTCGAAGTGGAGGAAGATTAGGTTCTAAAAATCAATGGGTGCCTTATATGCACATGTGTTGCACCTTCACTATCCTGTACTTTAAAAAATCATGAACATACCATTCCTTTGATAGCTGCTAAAAATCAAAGTGGCCCCCATAATTCAAGTACAGATGTGAGAAGGAAAGTAATGTGATGAGCTGGAAGAGGAGAGAGGGCACCGAAGAATTCTATGTTTTACTTTAAGAGTGCTAGGAAACCAGAGAACAGTACCAAAGAAGGATCTCCAAGTTGATCAGGCCACTCCATGCAGGCAGAGCAGGAACCGGAAGTGCCACTTGGACCAGGAGTGACAGAGAAGGGCTAGGTTGCAAGTGGAAGATCAAGTCAAGTTTTGGACAAGGTGACCCAGAGAGAGTACCTGGGAGACATGCAACCAGATACTATGTAAGAAGTGGATGAGTAAGTCTGCCACACAGAGGTGAATGTAGGCTCAGCAGACACTTCCGTGAATCACCCTTGTAGAGGCAGGGAAGACATCACTGCGGGACAGCTCAGAGTACAAAAAAGGTGTGACACAGCTTAGAAGCAGTCCCACACTTAAAGACCACCTCGCAGGGGAGGCATCTGCCAAGGAGACAGAGAAGGAAGCACAGAAAGGGAGGGAAGAAATGAGGGGCAGGCACAGATGCCTAGAGGCCGAGAAGAGCGGGGAGCAGGGCTGGTGTGGCTGCCACCAGAAGGGCAGGGGGGCAAGGTACTGGAGTCAGAGGGCCTGCACTGGCTGTGTTACTCAGACAGCCTTCCCAGCTTATAAAGGGAGATCATTCCCCTTCGCCTGGCTTCTCAAGAGTTTTGAAGATCAAACACAAAGGTGTACGAGAATGGCTGATATGGACGTCATTTGACCAAATCACCAGGGTCACTCCAAATTCCTGAAGTTTCAGTGGGGAAAAAAAGCGTGGTCCTGTGCAGTCCAAGCTGATGTTGCTGCCACTTGAGGATCTTGTTTGGAGGGATGGATCTGTGCTCATTTCTTCCAGCCTGGCCACCAGTGGGATAAGACTCAAGGGCGCATCCGCATACCTGACAGAGGTGCTCCGTGATGGGGATTAGAAGAATAAATAAATGACTGTGTGGATGGGCTGGGAGCAGACTGGAGTATTCAGCTTTTTCTGAGAGGGGCCTCCAAATGGCCTCAGTAGCCTCATTAAGTTAAATGACATATAATACACGTGAACACACCTAGCACAGCATCAGGCATTTAGCAGAGATTTAACAAAGGTTTTTTTTTTTCCTTTGGTTTTTTTTTGCACCCAGCTGAGAGCAACAGCCACACAAGACTAATGTGTAAATAACTGAAATCCTCACAAGTTCAGTCTGATTAACAGAACTCTGGCCCAGAGATGAAAACTCAGAGTTTTGGGGCCAGCGGTAATACATATATAAGCAAGCTGCCCGATTTTACCATGCTTCAGGTTTCCAGGCCGGAATATAGGATTTTACTTATGTGGACAGGGCAAGGAATATAGTAACAAATAAATTAGTAAGTAAATAAATAAATAAATAAAATTGAGATTCTCAAGAGAAGTGTTATACATACTGGTAAATGTTATTGTAATAAACCACTCCATTAGACAATATTAGAAAGTACGGCACAGCATTAAAGGTCAAAACACATGTTAATCTCTTCCTTTGTGCCCACCCCAGGGGACACGCAGCATGAGCTACGTGGTACATACCAACTGAGCCAGCTTCCAGGCCAGCTGCTCCTTTTGTATGACCCTGGCAAATCTCTTGCCCTTCATCCCGAGCCTCAGCTTCTTCATCTATAAATAAGGGGCTTGAACTGGATGTGATTTCCCAACAGGCAGTAGTTGCGTTAACAATGGTAGCCTAACACAAATTCAGTAGGGCTTTCCCTTTTGATCATTATGACACCTACATACATTTCAAAAGTAACTGTATACACGCGTAAAAGTTATCATTTATCTGGCCTACAGGCTGGTGCACACGTGGAACTGAGGGCCCCTTGTAATAACTATGCAGAATCCCTGTGGCACGCAAATCCCCGCACCAGAGGTTCTCTGGTGAGCACAGTCTAAGACTATCACTAAGCAAAAGGAACCAGAAATCCTGAGAACCTTATCACCTAAGTTTTGACTTGTGTACACACACACACACACACACACACACACACACACACACACACCTCCCCCCAACCCCCCCCCCCGCCCATGAGCCCTCCTCCCTCCCCCCGATTCTTCCCTGGAAAGACTGGGAAACTTTCCACTCTTAGCCCTACCCTGGTGGTATCTTTGGATCAACAGGGATAGTGTAGCATGACACCACAAATTCTGTTCCCTGTCACAGGCAGGTGGGGCTCAACATTTAACCAGCTGCTTATTCAAGCAGGAAAAGCAGCAGGGCAAAATCTGAGCTGGGAGTAATCTGAGACAGGTTCCCAAAGAAAGCAAAAGATGCCTAGAACAGATTTCTTTTTAATGGAAAACATTTTGATACTATTGCTCCTACCTTCAAGAAGCTCACAATGAACATAAATAAAACAGTGAGTGAACAGTTAAGTGCCCAGCCTGTGCAGAAAGATTACCCTTGGGATCAGTGGGGTTTAAGACTAAGCTTTTAGGCAGTCACAAGAGATGCTGAAAGTATAATCCATAAGTTTACTGAGCACAACTTTGAATCATAAAGGTTATGAAGCCGGTGTGTAAAAATGAGTCTATAATGGAGATGTATTAGGGATGAATTAATACCTAAAATTCCTTTAGGCTAAAAAGTCAGTAATTATATATTTTTGAAGAGCATTTCATGGGTAGTAGGAACAGGTACTGTTGAGCTAAATTACCTGGGCTCAGACCTAGCTTCTGCCAGTTAGTTACTAGCTATGACCCTGGGCTAGTTACTTAACCTCTTTGTGCCTCAATTTACAGCTTTGAAAAATTAGGTAAACAGTACCTCCCTCATTATGTTATTCTGAGGAAGAAATTAGCTAACATGTGTAAGACATTTGAAACATGCACAGAACACGTTAAGTGCTATTCAACTGGCTTGTTAAATAAAATGTCCTCAGATTTAGAACTTAGAATGGCAAAGTTGAGTAGTGGAACAGTGACCAAGAACCCACAGAGACAAAAATATTTTCTATCTGCCCTTTATTAGAAAAAATTCGCTGATCTCTACTCTAGAGTCCCAGGGAACAAGTATCATGAAGAGCAGTGTGAACACATTCTCTGGAAAGGAGAAGACACTGGTCACCGGTTTAAGACCCCCACCCCAACCCCAGCCCACATCATACCTGATTTCCTACTGGTATTCACGCACTCCCTCTGCTGAACTGGTCTGAGCTGGCAGCACTTGGGGAATTCAACACTGCCATAAGGGGTGTTTTAACGAAAGGCTTGCTCCTTTTATTTACTTATTTATTTTTAATATTTATTTTTTTGGCACCAGAGTTTAGGACTTTTAATTTGTCCCAAAGTTGCTGAAGCAAAATCATGATAAAACATTCTGCTTTCCTTTATACCCCCCAACACACACACAAAAAACTATTTGTAGGAAAAAATGGTTTTGCACATGGGAAGAAACAATACAAATTGAAAACTTACAGATAAGGGTTAGCTCTATCACTCATTTCTTTAAAAAGTTTATATGAATACCCAGTCAAAACCAACAAGGTAGCTCCCTTGAAATGTTATCTATCCGGATTTCCAAGTAGACCACAGGACTGTATACTGTCTTGGAATGTCCTTAGAAGGCTCTGTCATTGATCAGGTAACAGAGTAAAAACCCCAGAGTGCTTTCTTTCAAATGGAAGAGGGAAAGACAGGAATAGAAGAAACTATTCAAACTTTGTCTTCTTTCCTTGCGGCTTGTGGTCGCCGCCGCTCCTCTGCCTCCCCGACCTCCAAAGCCTCCCCGGCCTCCGCCACCAAATCCTCCTCCGCCTCCTCTGCCACCACCTCTGCCTCCAAAGCCACCTCTGCCTCCCCCGCAACCGCCGAAGGCTTGCTCCTTTTAAAGAGGAAATGAACGAAGCCTGTAATGGGCGCGGTCAATGGTGGAGCCTCGAAGGCCAGCATGGGTCCGCCACCACCACTGCGTCTTTTCTTAAAACTTCAGTTTCTTAATCACAGTCACACAATTATTCTCTCTTTCTCCACCCCCACCCCATAGGGTTTAATGCTAATCAGCCTCAGCAAATAATGCAGCCTTGTCTGTCAGAAATGTAGGAGGTGGGTTGCGTGGAGACACTGTGAGGTGTCCACCTTCCTACCCCAGGTGTCAACCAGTCCTTCACCCCTGACTCAGCAGCCACCACGCACAAGGCCAGAGCAGCCCAGCTCTCCACCCCCAACAGAAGCTCGCTCGGATGTCAGGTGAGTAAGGCTGTTCTCTGAGATGTGAAGCCTCAGTCTCTGGGGTTGTACTTTTCTGTTTTTACCTGCTCCAGTGGACGTCAAACTCCTTGAGGGTAAAAGGATCTTGTATATCCCTTAAATGGCTCAGTAAATATTCATTGAAATAAAAATATCAACTCTATCCTCAATAGCAGCCCAGAAAATCAACAATTTCCTGTGAAATAAATTAACCTCATAGAAAAAAGTGGCAGTTTCACTGAAGATTATAGTCAAAATGATCTGTAGTTTCTCTTGGTTAAATTTAGAAAAGAAAATAAATTTAGAAAAGAATATTGGAAACTGAGCAGGAGGCATTATGATTTTCTACTTATTTCCTTCAAGTTTTTCTTACGTATATAAATAGGTACAGTAAATCTTCAAATAAACATAACATTGGAGGGCTAGTACAACAATAATCTATTATTATTTATTAATTAATAACTAGATATATATCTATTTAGTTATATAATATGGATCTAGCTATTAACTATATAGTAATAATGTTATATTAATTATCAATTATCTATATATTATAATGATGCTATATTAATAAACTATTTTAGGTTACCCGTATTTTGCTGTACATAATGTGCACCCACATTTTTGGCCCAAACTTTCAGGGGAAAAAGAAAACATTTGTTTTAATTTTTAATTAATTAATTAATATTTAGAAAAGGAATTGATCATCATATTCCAGGGTATTTGGCATACGGATATCGTTATTGCTTTCTAGGGTTATACTTTTAATGCATAAGCATAAATAAAAGAATTAAAAACATTTATATAGATACGGAATTAGTACTACCTATGTATAATGTGCATCCTTATTTTTCCCTCAAAAATTTGAGCAAAAAACATATGCATTATACACAGCAAAGTGAGGTACTTGAAGGTAACAGAAAACACTTGCGGCTTCAACACATGCCGCTAAGAACCTTACAAAAACATACGACTTCCTCTAGGCTCTGTCCCATGTCAGTTCTGCCCAGTGCTCCTGACCTTCTTCTGGGAACTTCTAACTTCACGCCAACCACACGATCCAACCCACGACCTAAGCCCTACGAGTTAGACCCTTCCTCGGGATTTTTCACATGAGAAAGAAAAAAGAGGGCAATCCCTCCAGGCGAGCAAGATGTGCCATCACCGCCCCCCTGCCCCGTGTGAGAAACCAGTCTGCAGTGGGAGCGGGTGCCAAGCATGAGGGCGAGTCTCGGTGGTATTTCAGCGGCCCAGGCCTGGCACCAACCCTGTCTTTTCTCCGGTCTGACTATGTGAGCCAGCAGATGACTGGTCCTGCTGAGGCAGGCCTGCCATTACAAGCCCGAGTTCTGAGCACTGCCATTTAGACAAAGCCCTGGGAGAATTTGGAAAAGGGGAATCTTCCTTCTTGGCCTTCATCAATGGGCTACAACTTTCAGCTCTGATTGGGTCCTTGTGGTGCCTCAAGGCCCCCATTCTGTTCACTAGTTCAAGGACCCCACTTGTAAAACCACTTTGGTGACAGGACCCATTACAGGTATCAAAGGCAAGAACGGTGCTTTATTGCCTGGGGACGCTGAGGTACACAGGGATGGTCAACAGGTATCTGCTGCATGGATGTCTCGTATGTTGCATTCCAGAGTTTACTTTCTTGGAAGTTACTATTTTGGATACAGACAACGAAGCCCATCATCTGAATCCCCATAACTCTGAGGTATGTGACCTGCCTGAGGTCAGAAAAATAGGAAAAAGGGCCTTTTAGTTCCTCCTGTGTAAGTGTGGACAGTAGAAATGTTGCACCTTCCTTTTCTCCCCCCATAAGGATACCCTGATCATATTACCAATTCTAAACAATCTCTTGCAGAAAATAGAAGAGGAACAATTAGTTCATTTTTATGAAGCCAGTGTTAGCCTGAGCGAAACTAGACAAAGATAGCACAAAGAAAACTGCAGACCAATATTTCTCATGAATATAGATGCAGAAATCCTTGACAAAATATCAGCAAATAAAATTCAGCAACATATAAAAAGAGTTATATACCGTGACCAAGTAGAGTTTATTCTGGGGACCCAAGGCAGCCTCAATATTAAAAAAATAAAGATAAGAAATTAATCAAGATAATCTACCATATCTCAATTGATGTAGAAAAAGCATTTGACAAAATTCAACAGTGATTCATCATAAACACTCTCAAAATACTAGGAATAGCCCTGACTGGTACAGCTCAGTGGGTTGGACATCGTCATGCAAACCGAAGGATTGGGGTTCTCTTCCCAGTGAGAACACATGCCTGGGTTGTGGGCTGAGTTCCTGGTTAGGGGCACGCAAGAAACAACTGATTGAGGTTTCTCTCTCACATTGATATTTTTCTCCCTCTCTTTCTCCCTCCCTTCCCTTCTCTCTAAGAACAAATAAATAAAATCTTTAAAAAATTAAAAAAAACCCCAACCACTAGGAATAGAGGGAAATTTCCTCAACTTGATAAAAAAACATCTATTGTACAGCCATGGCTGGTGTGGCTCAGTGGATTGAGTGCCAGCCTGCAAACTGAAAGGCTGCCAGTTCAATTCCTGATCAGGGCACATGCCTGGGTTGTGAGCCAGGTCCCTGGCTGGGGGCATGTGAGAGACAACCACACATTTCTGTTGCTCTCTCTTTCTTTCTTTCCCCTTCCCTTTCCCCTTCTCTCTCTAAAAAATAAATAAATAAATAAATAAATATCTTAAAAAATAAAAAAAAGACCATCTATTGTACAAAGATCTTCAGTTAATATCATACTCAGTGGTAGAAGAGTGAATGCCCTCCCACGAGATGCAGAAAAGGACAGTGACGGACACCCTCACCACTGCGACGCAACTGGACCTGGAATTTCTAGCCAGTGCAGTAAGGTAACAAAATCAAAGGAAGGAAAATCAGAAAATAAGAACTAAAACTATCCCTGTTTGCCAGTGTCATGATGGTTTATGTAGAAAATCCAAAGCAATCCATAAAAAACAAACAAATAAAACAACCTACCTAGAACAAATGAGTTCAGCAAAGTCACAGAATACAAGATCAACATATAGAAGTCAATTGTATTTCCACATACTAGCAATGAACATGTGAAAAGGAAATTAATAATTATATATAATCACTGAAAAATATTAAATACCTAGCATAAACCTAACAAACTCAGGTACAGGAATTTGTAAGCTACAAAATGCTGACTAAAGGAATCAAAGACCTAAATAAACGAATGACATACTGAGTTCAAGGATCACAACACTCAACGCAGTAAAGATGCCAATATTCACCAAACTGATGTAAAGATTTGATGCAATTCCTATCAAAATCACAGCAAGATTATTTTTATAGATATAGACAAGATCATTCTAAAATTTATAGGCACAGGGAAAGGAACTAAAACAGCGAAAACAATTTTGAACAATAAAGTACAAATGGCCAATAAGTACACAAAAAGATTTCTAAACATCATTAGCCATCAGGGAAATGCAAATCAAAACTACAATAAGAAACCATTTCACACCCACAAGGATACCTCTTCACAAAACAAAACAAAACAAATCTCCAAACAATAATAAGTGTGGGCACAGATAGGGAGAAATTGGAACCTTGTGTACTTACTGCTGGTGGGAATGTAAAAGGTGCAGCCACTGTGGGAAACAGTTTTGCAGCTCCTCCCTCAAAAAGTTAAACATAGAATAACATCATGACACAGCAGTTTCACTCCTAGGTATGTATCCAAAAGAAATAAAAGCAGTCTCAAAGGGATACCTGTACACTCACATTCACAACAGCACTATTGATATGAGCCGAAAGAGGGATAAACAACCCATGTGCCCATCAAGAGAAGAATGGATAAACAGCCCTGGCTGGGTGGCTCAGTGGACTGAGCACTGGCCTGCGAACCAGAAGGTCGCGGGTTGATTCCCAGTCAGGGAACAGGCCTAGGTTTTGGACAGGTCCCCAGTTAGGGGCATGCGGGAGGCAACTGCTCTATGTATCTCTCACAGATTGATGTTTCTGTCCCTCTTTCTCCCTTCCTTTCCCTTTCTCTAGAAAGTAAAATAAATAAAATCTTAAAAAAAACAATGAATAAACAAAATGTGGTATTATATACATACAATGGAATATCAGCTTTAAAAAGGAATGAAATCAAGAGAATGAGAAGGTATGTCACAGATTAGGGGGAAATATTTGCACAAGACATATCTGATAAAGGATTGTTATTCAACATATAAAAAGAACTCTTAAAACCTAACATTAAGAAAACAGAATTAAAAAATAGGCAGAAGACTTCAAAGATATACAGATGGCAAGTAAGCATATAAAAAGATGCTCCATGTCCTATATATCAGGGAAATGCAAATTAAAACAAGATAAACATCTATCATTAACGACCGAAATCCAAAACACTGATAACACCAAAGCTCAAGAGGATGTGAAACAACAGGAACTCCCATTCATTGCTGGTGGGAATGCAAAATGGTACAGCCACTTTAGAAGACAGTCTGGCAGTTTTTTTTTGCAAAACAAAACCTATTCTTACCATATGATCTAGCAATCACACTCCTTGGAATTTTCCCAAAGCCGCTAAACACCTATGTCCACACAAAAACCTGCCTATGAATGTTTATAGCAGCTGTATTCATAATTGCCGAAACCTGGAAGCAACCCAGATGTCACCTTTGGTACGTGAATGGATAACCTGCAGTTCATCCAGACAATGGAACGTCATTCAGCGCTAACAGGAAATGAGCTATCAAGCCATGGAAAGACATGAAGGTACTTTAAATGTATATGACTAAGTGAAAGAAGCCAATCTGATGAAGGTACTTTAAATGTATATGACTAAGTGAAAGAAGCCAATCTGAAAAGGCTACCTACTCTATGATTCCCAGTATGTAGGGCTCTGGAAAAGGTGACACTATGGAGACAGTGAAAAGATCAGTGGTTGTTAGGGTTAGGAGGATGGGAGGGATAAAAAGGTGGGGCTCAGACTGGTTTTTTTTTTAGGGCAGTAGAACTACTCTGTAGGATACTGTAATGGTAGATACATGTCACTACACACTGGTCAAAAATCACATAACATACAATACCAAGAGTGAACCGTTATTTAAACTATAGACTTTGGGTGATAATGACGTGTCAATGTAGGCTCAACGATTGTAACAAATATACCACTAAGGTTCAGGATATTGATAGCAGGGGAATGTAGCAGGTGTTTGGAAACCCAGTATCCTTTGATCAATTTTGCTGTGAATCTAAAATTACTTTAACATATAAAGTCTATTTTTTTAAAAAAAGAATGAAATTCTAATATGTACCACAATATGGATGAACCTTGAACATACTATATTAAATGAAACCAACCAAACATAAAAGGCAATACCGTACAATTCTGCTTATATGAAGGGTCTAGAATAGGCAAAATCACAGGGACAGGAAACAGAACAGAGGCAGCCAGGGGCTAGGGGAAGGGCAGATGAGGAATCATTGCTTAATGGCTGTAGGGTTCTGCTCCAAGTAACAAAAATGCTTTGTTAATTGACAGTGGTGATGGTTACAAAACATTGTAAATGTATTTAATTCCACTGAATTGTACACTTAAAAAAGGTTAAAAGGTTTAAAAAAGTAAAATGAAATAAAATTAAATGGTGTTGGTGCAGGGATAGGGACACTGAGCAATGGAACAGAACAGGGAACCCAGAATTAGAACCACACGAGTATGGCCAACTGATCTTTGGCAAAGGCACAAAAGCATCTGTACCTCAAGTAGAGGAAAGACAGTCTTTTCAGCAACTAGGGTGGAACAACTGGATGGATATCTGTAGGTTCAAAAACAAACGAACGAACGAACCCCCCATACACACACCAACAAAACAAAACAAAAAAACTCCCAAACTTCCACCTGCACCTCAGTTTATTAAAAAAAAAAAAATTACCTCAAAATGGATCACAGATTTTTAAACATAAAAACTTCGTAATATAGAACTTTTAGAAGAAAACAGGAGAAAATCTTCAGGACCTAGGGCTTGATGAAAACTTCTTAGACACGATACCAAAAGTACATCTAATCCATAAAAAAAAATTGATAAATTAGACTAAATCACAGGGGTTTTTTTGCTCTGCAAAAGACCCTGTTAAAAGAATTAAAAGACAACCTAAAGACTGGAAAAAATATTTGCAAATTTGCAATATAAATAAGTTTTATTTGCAAGTTAAATAAAGGCCCAGTTTCTCTGGGCCTCATTTTTACCTGCTGTAAAATGGGGAGACTTATACTGACCTTAAGAAAGTCGTTTTTCCCCCCCAAAATTAAATGATACAAAAGAAATGAAAGGGTCTTGTTATTAGAGAGTCAGCAGGACCTCACTTAATGGCTCAGGTCTTGGGGGTCTCTTGTCCTTCCTCTGCAGGAATCCAGGGAAAGGGGACCAGCAATGAGTGTGTTTGATATAGTGGGAATGGTCTTCCCCGGATCTGAATAAGCAGGGGATTCCCAGCTTCATCAAAACGGCAGAGTAGGCGAGTGCAGAAATCCCCCTCCTGCACTCTCAGGTGCAATGAAATGCCAATGAAAGTATTGCAAATAATACTATTTAATAATAAGACTTAATACTACTTAATAATATGTTCAAGACGTATTTGTCAAATAAGAGTCCTGACCAAAAAAACAGATATATAAATAACTCTAAAAATTTTGACAGTAAAAAACAAAAAACAATCCAATGAGAAAAATGAGCAAAAGACATAAAGACAAACAAACAAACAAAGGACAAAAAGAGACATTTCATCAAAAAGGATATATATGAAAAGATGACCAAAAACATGACCCATTAAGGAAATGCAAATTAAAATCACAATGAGATATCACTCCACATTCACAAAATGGCCAAAATTAAAAAACAGTAATAATACCAAATGCTGGTGAGGCTGCAGAAGAACTCGGTCACTCACTGCGTTAATCAGGCTTCTCCACATAAGCAGAACTAATAGGCTATGGGTGTATGTATACAGGGTGGGGCAAAAGGAGGTTTACAGTTGTGAGTATGTGAAAGTTTATTCTTGCATTATTTTATTAATAATGTATTATTTTCTATATGAAAGGATATAAATATATGTGTGTGTATATGGAGAGAGAGAGGGAGAGAAAGAGGGAGAGAGGCTGATTTTAAAGAAGACGTACACAATTATGGGGCTGGTAAGTCTGAAGTCTTTAGGGTGGTCTGTCAGGATGGAGATTCAGTAAGATTTGATGTTGCAGTTTAGAGTCTAAAATCTGCAGGGCAGGCCAGCAGGTGTTTCTGTGTTGCGATCTTGGAGAACTATTTCTTCAGAAAACCTGTTTTTGCTCTTAAGGTCTTCAACTGATTGGAAGAGGCCCACTCACATTATGGAAGGTGATCTGCTTTACTCGAAGACTAACTTAAATGTAATCACATCCAAAAAATATCTTCACAATGTCTAGACTGGTGTTTGATCTAATACCTGGCACCAGAGTCTGGTTGAACCAACACATAAAGTTAATCACTGCAGTCATGGATGCTGATAGGGATATGAAATGGAACAGCCACTAGGGAAAACAGTTTGGCAATTTCTTCTAAAACTAAAAGTGAATTTACCCTATGACCCAGGAATTGTACTCTTGAGTATTTATCCCAGAGGAATGAAAACCTACATTTGTGCAAAATCCTGTAAATAAATGTTCATAGCAGCTTTATCTGTGATAGCCACAGACTGGAAGAACTTAAACGTCCTTCAATGGGTGAATGGTTAAACAACATGTGGTACATCCATACCATGAACTTCTACTCAGAAATACGAAGGAAAAACCAAGAGATAAACAAAACAACTTGGATAGCTCTCATAGGGATTCTGCTGAATGGAAAAAAAAAGCCAATCTCAAAAGGTCACATACTCTATGATTCCATTTATCTAACACATTCTTAAAATGAGAGGTGGAGAACAGATCAGCGGTTGCTAGAAATTAGGGATGGTGGGAGGGAGAGGGATGGATATGACTAGAAAGGGGTACAAGGGAGATCTTTGTGGTCACGGAACAGTTTTATATCCTGGTGATCATTCTGTATGTGGAGGTCATTGGGAATCCTGGCAAGAGCAAAGGGTGTTGGCCTGATGCAACTAACTTACCTATTTTATTAAAACATAAGTTCCACCAAAGGAGCAATCTTTGTATGTTTCCTGGAATAGTCCAGCAGTTAACACTCAGTATCTGTTCAACAGATGAAGTTTCTGAATTAAATAACTGAATATACAATTGAGCCTGCATGTTAGTCGCCATTTTGTTGGGCTCCCTACTGCCTCCAAGTCAGATCCAAATCCTAAACCACCCCCCATCACCCCAACCAATTCTACCCCTCACCGTGCCTCTCTTCTAAGTGGCTGGTAATTCCCCATAAGTCGCCCTATTCCCTCTGCTTGGATCCTTATCCCTTCCTTTTCTGCCCAGTGAAGCACTTCTCACCCCTGAAGATCCAGCTGAAGGGTGCCCTCCTCGGAGGGGCTTCCCTGACTTCCAGGTGATCAGCTCCCCGCTTCCTGTGGCAGTGGGGCCAGCCCCCAGCACACGACGGCATGCACTATATTGTTCCTAGTGAAAGTCTCCCCACCCAGACGGAATATTCTTCCTACAGAAAGGACTGGTTGGGTCCTAGCACCTAACAGTGCCTCGTCCTCAAGAGCACTTAAGGAATTCTAAAGCCAATTTCATCTAAAAGGTAGCTCTCAGTCCTTCACCGGAGATACAAACAACAAAACGTCTGCTGACTTTCCCCTCTTCTTTTTAAACTTGATCTTCTGGCTTACAACTGGTGGAGATGATAGGAGGAAGGCACTGGCCCTTGACTGAAGTATAAGCAGTGTCGCCCTGGCAGGTGTGGCTCAGTGGATTGAGTGCTGGCCTGCAAACCAAAAGGTTGCAGGTTCGATTCCCAGTCAGGGCACTTGTCTGGGTTGCGGGCCAGGTTCCCCAGCTGGGAGCATGGGGGGTATGGGGGCATGGGAGAGGCAACTGATTGATCAATCTCTTGGACACTGATGTTTCTCTCCCTCTTTCTCCCTCCCTTCCTTCTCTCTTAAAAAAAAAAAAAAGTAAATAAATAAAGCATAAGGAGCGTTACTCTCTATCCTTATCTGAAAATTAAGTTAGCCACAGTAAAAAGCCCAAGAAAAACATGGTAAGGCTTAGGGCCAGTTAGTGGAGGGCCTGACTTCCAGGCTAACATAACAGCGCATTCCCACCCCGAGATGAAATAAGCCATGCTACAGCTGCCTTATTCAGGTATGTTTCTAACAAGGGAGAAGGTAAGGAAATGGAGGAAGGGGTGTGTCCTTTATCTTGCATACTGGAAGGACACCTCTGCATCCCACCGTAAGCAGAAATTACGAGCCCCACAAACCTTTGGGGTTGGGAAACGGAGAATGAGTAGAGTAAAACATACTGGGTGCAGTCTGGGGTTTTGATGGCATTCTAAAGCATACTGTCTGAAACCCTCTACTGATGCATCATGGGTCTTTCCGCTTTAGGGGGTCACACTGGGTAAAGTGACTCTGAAAGAGGGTGAAGAAGTGGTTGACTACCTAGCACTTAAAAAAAAAAGACCTGGGGCTATGATCCCATGTAAGAGCCTGCTAAAATATTCACGTCTGTCCCTCTTCCAAGCCCTCCCCTGCCTCCCACCCAAGTCCAGCAAGTTAGAATGGGAGAGGACAGGGAGACAGGAGGGCAGAGTGCACAGAAACCACTGAACACCTAATTGTGCCAATAGCATGCGATCTGCAATGTTTCTTGCCAGTCCAGACTCTTCACCATGAGAACTGAAGTTCAATCTGCATCCAACCCACCTCCCCAGTATACCTCCACCTTGCTCCTCTACCACTTCCTTGCTCAAGAAACATCCTGTACGTGAACTTTCATGCCTGGGTCCTAGAACAGGCTCTTCCTGGCCTGGAATACCTCAATCCCACAGTGTGTGTCTATCAAAGTCCTATTCACCCCTCTATGGATGAAACCACCACAACTCCTCTGAACTGGAAATCAGTGCCATGCCTTTGGTGCTCCCGTAGGCCACTGGTGATACCTGTGCAGTTACAGAATTGACCACACTCTGCCTTGTCTCATAATTAATTGATGGGTATCCCTCTCCCCCGCTGATCATTAATGCCAAAGATAGAGGCTGACTCCCTAAGTCACAGCAGGTGCCTCATGCACCTGGGAAAGCACCAGGCACAGGTAAATGCGCTTCAGTAACATGCTGACGGAAGGAGCATCTCAAACATAATGCCGGGGGCCCTTTAGGGTAATTCAGCAAGCACGTCTCAGCACCTGACACACGCCGAGAACTGTGTTAGACAGATATTTCACATGCTTCAGAAACTCAGCACAGAGGAGGATACAGACTGAAGCACATCTACATTCTGTTCAGTGTGGTAGGGGAGGAGGGGCAACGTGTTAAGGCAACGCTTCTCAAACCCTTCTGTGCCCAGGGTGGAAGAGTCACCAGATTCTAGTCCTGCAGGTCTGAGGTGGGCCTGAGAGCTGCATTTCTACCAGGCTCCCAGGCAATGCTGGTGCTGGTGGTACAACGACAAAGCTCTAAGTAATGAGGGCGAAGGTGCAACAGAAAAGGGAGGAGTAACTGCACCTGGAGGGACATGAGGAGATGGTCTTCAGAGAGATGGGAGTTCACATGACAAAACCGCACAGTGACAGGGCAGGGCGAGGGAAAAGACGGCACGGGGCTCTGCCAACAGGAGCATGTAGGTGGCAGGCAGACGGGAGTAAAAACTGTGACTGCAAACAGTGATGAACAGACACAAAGGCAAAGTGCCCCAGGAGGACAGAGGAAGGAGTGTTTGCTCATTTCTCTCCCCCTGAGAAAAAGAAATGGGAAAGGAGCCTTGAGGCATGGGTAGGATTCTGCTGGCAGATGTGAGCGGATGCTGCAAGCCAAAGGAATACTAGAGCAAAGGCCCAGAAACTGGAGAGCGTAGGTCATGAAGGGACAGCCAGCAGGAGGCGGCCGTGGGCAACCGGGGGAGGGAGGCAGAAAGGGGCCATGTCTGGAAGACCTTGAACATCAAGACTATCGCTGGCAGTTCTGGAAGAGGCACCGCGAGCAGCGGTCAGCACCAACAGGACATCCTTAGGCGCCTGCCTCTTAGGCCTCGCGGACAGCAGTGACGAGTTTCTGTGAGCAGCTTAGAATAATCAGAGATTCAGTTAAATCAGCAGTCCTCCCCCTAATCCTACTGAAAACCAGGCAGCTAGCGCGCTCCTGTACCCACCCCCCGCCCCACCCTGCGCGGATGTCCTGCCGACTTAAAGTGATAGCCTATGCTGTGGATGTGGGGACAAAAGACAAGCCTTACCCGATGTGCGCAGGAGCACCTTTTCAAACCACCAAGAGCGCAGAGCTCTGCTCTACTTTCTGCTCCCCTACAAATTCCCAGCCTCTGTTCTTCCCTGTGATGCAGAAGAATGTGAGTTCCTTCAGGAACAAGCCAAAGTCGGTCTTTCTTGCCCTGCCTGTTGGCATTGCCTCTCCCAGAGGGGAGACGCAAGGGCAGGTGCAGGTGAAGTCCTGCGCTCTCTTCATGACCTGTGGGAAACGTGTCCTGCCTTTCTGAGGCACATCCCAAACCCCCGGCCTTGATCTACATTCATAAATAAATAAAGGAATGGTTACCGTCTACCTTCATTCATTTATTCACTCTTTCAGCAAGTATTTACTGAGTCATATCGTACCACGCAAGGAACTATGCTGGGCTTGGGGGGCCCCCTCTCCAACCTCAGGCCCTGCCACTTTTCTCATAGGTCACTCGAATCTCAGTACACTGGCAGCTTGCTGTTTCCCCAAAATACCAAGTATGCTCCTGCCTCAGTGTTCTAGAATATTCTTCCTTCAGATATGCTCATGGATCACTCCCTCACTTCACTCTGATTTACTCAGACAGGCTGGCTCTGGCCCCTCTAACAAAAAGAGCACTCAGTCCCCTTTATTGTTCACAGCACTTATCATCACTGGGCACTTTATATCGGTTTATTTTTTATTGCCAGCCAACCCCCCGCCCACTAGAATGTAAGCTCACTCTATTGAGAGAGGCTTTGCTTCCTCTGCTCGCTGCGCTGTCCCCAGCACTTAGGACAGTGTTTGGCACGCACGGATCTGCTGAGCACGCTGAATGAGAATGAAATGGGAGGCCACTCAGAGCAGAACGACATAATCAGAGCTGAGATGGAAGAAAAACAATCCGTTGGCTGCACAAGGATCATTCATTCCCGAAAGGGGAGGAATTCTCACGGCATGTTACTAAAGTTTAAAAAACAAAACCAAACCAAACCCTGGTGTAGGTGAAAGGTGAAGAGTGTCTAAATTAGGACAGTGGTTTTACTGAGCACCTATTATGTAAACACTTTAGTTTACAATTCAGTCATAGCCCCTGCTCTCATGGAGTTACAATACTGTACATAATTATGTAACTACTATTGTGATAAATGCCACAAAATACACATAAAAGAGAGAGGGCGAGCCAAAGCCAAGTCTAGAATTTCAGTCTTACATAACTAGATGGATGGTGTGCCATCCTCACACAAAGAAAACAAAAGAAGAGATGGGTTGGAAGGGAAAGGGGTTTCATTTTAGACATGAGTATGAGGATCAATGGAACAAATGGAAATGTAGCTCTAGTATCTACGGGCAAAATAAGGGTAGAAATAGAGATCTGAAAGCCATTTGTAATTTGCAGACGACTCCAACAAACCTTTGCTTGGAAGACATGTGAGTACAGTGTTATGCGCTGATCCTTAGGACAGTTCTGTCAAGGTAACATGACATTTAGATTTTACAAATCAACACAGGAAAAATAAGCTTACAACTTTGTGTGCATCACTTAAATATGTATCTCTTATAAGTCGATGCCGTTTATGTGACCATTTGAAGTGCAGCTACTGGACTGAGCTAATCAAACTTGGCTCTTAGCAGGTGAGGCGGCCATACTACAAAAGCTAAAGAATGGGGAAGGTTACTCATTAGTATCAAACATTTCTGATTGGTGGGGTTGGGGACAGAAAGAGACTTTGTTTTCAGTGTCACCAGTCACAAAACACTACAGGCAATCTCACTTGCCACCTGGGAACAACTCTTCTTGATACCTTGATTAGCTCTCTCTCTCTTTCTTAATTGTGATAAAAGATACATAACATCAAATTTACCGTCTTACCTGTATTTAAGCGTACAGTTCAGTGGCATTCGTACAGTTCAGTGGCATTAAGTACAGTCGCGCTGTTGTGCAACCCGTACCACCATCCACTTCCAGGACCTTTGCGCCTTCCCAAACTGAAACTCTGTACCCATTAAACACTAATTTCTCCATTCCCACCTTCCCCAACCCCTGAGCAATGACCAATCTACTCTTTCTGAGTTTCTGACTACTCTAGTTACTTCTTTGAAGTGGAATTATACAATATTTGTCATCTGTGACTGGCTCATTTCACTTAGCTTAGTGTCTTTTAGGCTCCTCCATGTTGTAGCATGTGTCAGAATTTCCTTTGTTTTTAAAGCTGAGTAATATTCCATTGTATGTATGGAACAAAATGCACCACATTTTGTTTATCCAGTCAACCATCGCCACATGCTGGGGGTGCTTCCATCCTTTGGCTATCGTGAATAATGCTGCCGTCAACATGGGGATACAAATATCTATTCCTGAGCTTTTTTTTTTTTTTAAAGCATTTTGGTATTCTGATTATATATGTACCACTATCTGCACAGACATATTGGGCCATATTTGTTTTGTTTCTTTTATTTATTTATTTTATTTTTTTAAAAGACTTTATTTATTTTTAGAGAGATGGGAAGGGAGGGAGAAAGAGAGGGAGAGAAGCTTCAATGTGTGAGAGATACACTGACCGATTGGCTCTCTACAACCCCAGTCGGGAACCCAGCCCGCAACCCAGGCATATGCACTGACTGGGAATCGAATTGGTGACTCTTTGGTTCACAGGCCAGCGTTCAATTCAGTGAGTCACACCAGCCAGGGCTGTTTTTGTTTTTCAAAGCTTTTATTTTTTTATTTTTAGAGAGAAGGGAAGTGAGGGGGGAGAGGTAAACATCGATGTGCAAGCTGCCTCTCACATACCCCCAACTGGGAATCTGGCCTGATACCCAGGCATGTGCCCTGATCAGGAATTGAACCAGTGACCTTTCAATTCACAGGACAGAGCCTAACACACTGAGCCACACCAGTCAGGGTTTGGGCCATATTTGAACTGATCTACTTTGCCTGCCAAAGCCCCACCTCTGGCCCTTACCTTCAGGGCCCTGAATACAGCTGGTCAGGTCCACTGGCAGGGACACAGGAGCCATCACGGTCTCCTCTGGCCTGCTGCTCTGCAAACAGCTAAGCATCCTCGGCTTCAGCTCAGAAAGGGAGCAGGGTATCTTTACTTAATGCTTTGGGAATAGTCTGCTTCAAGCTCCAGCAGAGCTACAAGACTTTAAAAATCAGATGAAAATTTTAACAGTAACTTCTCCTATGTCAGTTATTCAGGCACCAACCAGGACAGTTCCAGGATCACCTGCAGTGAGCTGGAAAAACAAAAACATTCTTCACTTCTGGTTCATCTGTATTCTTTAACAAGAGATGTTTCCATTTTCTAGGAACTGCGTTGAAACAGAAGACGTACACGCTGGGACAATAATGCAAATGTTACCTACTCCAAAAGCCTTAAGTTTTACAAAAGGCCTTATTAGTACATAACAGGGGTCAGCCAACTACAGCCAAAGGATTTGGCCCATGCCTGTTTTACAATCAAGTTTTACTGGAACACAGCCATACCCGTTTGTTTATGTATTGAGTGCAGCTGCTTTGGTGCTACAACACCAGAGTTGAGTAATTGCAACTGAAACTGTATGACCAACAAATCCTAAAATATTTACTATCTGGCTCTTTAGAGAAAATGCCTGCCAACTCCTTGGTCACACATATTGGTTCATTCACCCCAACTGGAAACAAGTGGTGATGTGATCAGCTGTTTGGGTAGAAAAGGCCTTACTAAACTAACTGTGGGGGAAGCTGGCTGGTTCCACACCAAGGAGGCAATGGGAGCGGCAGCACTCAACAAATCGAAAGTGGGAAAGTAGATGCCATGCTTGTGTTTTAGGAGAGGCTCAGGACACACCTTTAGAAAAACAACGTGGTTTCATTTTGCATCAACCAGCCTACAGGATGAACCAGGAGTGGCCAAGGAGCAAACAATGGAGTCTTGTACAAAATAATGAAGGAAGCACCTGCGTGCGGTACGAAGCATCTCCAGACACAGGCTTCTTAAGTTACCCAGCCAGCCGGCCAGCCAGCCAAGCTCCAGAAGTCTCGGGGTGAACCCCAGGAAGAATGCTTGGTTGCTAACTGATTTTCTAAGATCCCTCCAACTCTCTCACCCCACCCACAGGTCAGGCAGCATCAAGCTCTCTCATTCATCTAATCGATGTCCAAATTCCCCACAACGTAACTTGAAGAAGAAAGAGGGCAAAACTGTCCTCTTGATGAATATGAATTCATATCACAGGTGCACATGCCCTCTCAAAAAGCATGTTCTTTCTCTCAGTTCTAACTGCTCATTAAGAGGTAAGGCTGAAAATGAACACAATGACCTGAAAAAAGTCAGTAGAAAACCCTAGGAATGAACAATATTCAAAAGCACAAGTTTTCCAATACAGGGTCATTTTCAAAATCAAAAGAAATCAAGAATTCCTCTGTCCGGATGACTAGCAGAAAAAACGCGCATCTTTCTCCCCTCCTGAGATGAGAGTGGTGTGACATCTGGACATACACATCCCTGCCCTCTGTGCTCACGGATGACGCTGCAGATGGTGTCTGTCCCTGGCTCTGCTTCATGCCATCAGCAGGCCAGGTGAGTAATTCGACAAAGGATGTAAAAGCATAGCTTCCACCAACAAACAGCTGTGTTGGAGCTCAGATAATAGAGCTTTTTGCCTTGGGCAACCTCTTAATATCACTAAGCCTCAGGGTTTTTCCCTCTGTAAAATGAATGGCTTTGATACAGGACCTCTGTGGCTCCTTCTAATATTTGTACTCTAGCTCTCTATAATTATACCTGTGTGGCTCGCTGCATTACACATAACATAAAAATGGCACGCATCAACAAATCCTTACTTCACTTCCTGAGATCCTTCTCCACCTACTCTTTCATCACAAAATCAGTGTGACAAGCTAGGCAAGATTCCAGAAACAAATGTGTGCCTCTTGAAGCCAGTTGCAGGGAAAATTGTATACCTGGATTTAGTGGGTCAAAAGGCAATATTCTAAAATATTTTTTAAAATTAATTTGAGAGAGAAACATCGACCTGTTGCTCCACTCACCCATGTAGCCCTTGGCTGCCTCTGGTATGCGCCCTGATTGGAGATCGAACCGCCATCCCAGCGCATCAGGATGACGCTCTAGCCAATTGAGCTACCCGGCCAGAGCCACAGGGAGATACTCTAATACTGTGCCTTTCACCCATGAAAAAGATGCTTCCTTCTGGAGGCCAAATTCTCAGATCTGGATTCAAAACCTCTGCAGGGGCCTTGGGCAAATGCTGGGAAGACTGATAGCAGCAGATCTTTGAGGAGTCATTTATTAGTGGTTGCAAAACAAAGTGTGCGTGTGTATGTGGGTGTGCATGTGTGCAGGCATCTCCTCTCTCTTAAGCTTATGGGTCAGCAAATAGCATGCAGCCTTCGTGACCCCGTTCTGCTTTCACAAACAAAGAAAAAGAAGGAAGTGATGAGGTGAGGGGAGAATAGAAATAATGAATTTGGTGGGTCTAGGTCTCATGAATGAGAAGTTGTGGTGAACACTCGCTGACTCTGGGGAGTCTCTCCAACTTGCTCAACCCAGAGAACCTGAGAGGCATGGCCTGAGCACTGGGCTCCTGCTGCCCAGAGAGGAGAACCTGACTGTTGGGAGGAGGGCACGAGAGCCCTGGTGGATGCCCCGACCAAGCCTTATGCTATACGTTGCCAAGAAGCTTTGCACTACTATCCTCCTAGCCTTTGAGCTAAAATGATTTGCCAAGGAGAAGGACCATGGGCTTTTACTGATAAAATACAGCTCAGTTAGATTCATGACCCAAGATCCAAAGATGGGTTTCAGGGGAACTGCTCTCAAGACTGGATGCAAAATTTTGCACATATATAAGTATGTGTATTTTTCTGGGTTCACTGCTTTCATTTTTCAAAGAGGTTCAAGACACCATATAGAATGTGATTTTTAAGAAATTTAATATATTACCCTTTTTTGTTATGCCGCTTCTTACTTATCCAACAGGCACCTAAGGAATTTAAATTTCAAATATTTCCAAGAAAATCAAGCAAGGTTCAAGAGCTGGCAGTGAAGTTGGAGAATGTGGCATGCCTGCTAATGCTGACTTTCACACTCTCCTTAACACTCAGGAGGACAAAAAAGGTGACATGTTAAGATTGATTACAGCCCTGGCTGGTGTGGCTCAGTGGGTTGAGAGCTGGACTGTGAACCAAAGGTATGCTGGTTCGATTCCCAGTCAAGGTTACATGCCTGGGTTGCAGGCCAGGCCCCAACTTGTGGGTGTGCGAGAGGCAGCCAATAGATGTTTCTCTCACACATTAATGTTTCTCTCCCTCTTCCTCCCTCCCTTCCCCCTCTCTAAAAAAATAAATAAGTAAATAAAATCTTAATATAAAAATAAAAAATAAAATATTAAGAAAAGAATGATTATAAATTACCACCTGAGGTAGATTAAGTCACATTGTAGCAGCTGAAATTAGGTAAGTCACTGTCGGTGATAGGAAATGCAATGGGAGGGCATGAAAAAATACTTGACCCAGAATATGGAGGCCAGGAGTCTAGCCTCTAGTCATGGCTCTGCCTACTTTTAATCTGTGACATTGGACAAGTCCCTTCTCCTTCTGTGCTTGGGTCCTTATCTGTAAAATGCAGGCCACTGACATACACCTGTGGTTTGGAAACTCTCTTAAGGCAATGAGCATTATGTTTAGATAAAATCATCTAGAATTCAACTGAAGGTAAAACAAATTCAAAATGACAGGCTGAATATACACATTTATCTCCACTCCTCTAGAAACTCCATAAGTTTTTATTCTTAAATATCTTCACTTACTGAGCATTTACCACATGATTGTCTTATTAAGTGTATTGACTAATGGAAACCTACCACTTTTGTCAGATAGGGAATGCCCCCCATTTTACAGATGACGGAACTGAATCACCAGCGTTTAGGGAACTTGCCCAAGTTCTCCCAACTAGTAAGTGGCAGAGCCGGGATTCAAACCCAGGCAGTCAGGCTTGAGTCTGTGCTATGCATATGGCCTCTCAGACTGACAATCGAGGAATAGCAAAGCTCCCAAAGAAAAAGAAACAGAGAGAGAGAGAGAGAGATTAGAAACGGCACCAAATTCTGGAAGATGCAAATCAGACAGATGAGTAGTAACTGACTTAGATGGAGAACACTGCCTGCTGCAGCTGCAGACCCCACCCCAAAATCACCTGGCGGAGACGCACAGGTTTCCTCTCCAGGTGTGAGCATTAAGGAAGGCTGAAAACAGGCAGGGATAGTCCCCACACCAGGCAAAAAACTGCTCCACCACTGTCCCAGCAGAAAACTGGAGGCTTATTCTCGGAACAGGGCCGATCAGAGCCTCCAGACTTCGGTAAACAGGGCACCGCTGAAGACAAGGGAGTGGCACCACTCGCAGGGAGTGAGCGAAAGCCTGCACGCAGAAGGGAGCGCTCCCAGTCCCCGCCCACCACGAGGCTCCTGGGCTAGCAGCCAGGCTGATCCCACCTAGTCAGAAGCCTGAAGAGGCTCCATGGATTCTGCACACATTTCATGGAAAAGGACAGGTCCGTCACCCTACAGCTGAGGCTCTCAGAATGTGGCCTCAGACAGGCAGTACTATCACTAAAGAATTTGTCAGAAAAGCAAATTCTCAAGCCCACGTCAGAGCTACTGGATAAGAAATTCCGAGGTGAGGCCCAACAGCCCGTGAACAAGACCGCCAGGAGATTCTAATGCCCACTAAAGTTTGAGAACCACTGCTCTACAGGGCAGCCCATCAGTCAATAAACCCATCCCACACCCAAAAGCTGCCAACCGGCTTTCTAGGACTGACTTATTTGGAAGACAGTCTGGAATCACCAGGAGCTTCAGGACACACGCCATCCTGAAAGAGAGAGAGCAAAAGAGATTCCACAGAGCAGCTCTAGTGAACGGGAGGGAGGAGGGGCAGAGCCTGGCTTGCGTGGCCGCTCCTCGGCGCCGACCACCACACTGCCGCTGAGCCGCGTCTCGGGCTCCGCGGAACGGTTAGGAAACCAGTGAAGCACATGCTTCCTCCACCCCTGCCCAGCTCTCGCCTGTGCCTATACTGGTCTTTATGTCGCAGACCCTTGAAACTAATACAGCAATTTAAATGGACACTCTTGGTGGGAACTACCTCTGATGATTTCCTTATTTGGAACTAACTCTGGTCTCTGAAGGCACAAAAAGCATTTCAATGAAAAAAAGTCATAAAAGCATTTTTATGCTAAAGGGCTGCTATGGTCTGTATTTGCATTAGATGCAGAGGCCAAGTGTACCGCTTTAACTCCACCATGCCTTTTCCGCTTCTCTGTATCTTACAGGCTCTCCCTGACTCACCCTTTCAGGCTAAATCTTAATCCAAAAAATTTTCCCCTATTACTGCTTTTCACCAGTCTCTACTCACCCCAAGTTACTGCCACAACCAGATCATTCTTCTGCTTACAAATCCCTAGTAACCTCGACCTCAAAAACCTCTCATTATATTTCTTTCTTCTGCCTCCTTTATTCCAGCTCATTTTTCTTAAACCCCTTGGTTCCCACTAAAGATCCTTCCCCCTCTCGGGCCACCTCACTCCTCTACAGGAAAATGAATCTCCTTCCGGAGGGGTTTATGAAACCAAGGGGCCTTATGACTCTGGTTAAATAATTTAATTTTAAATCCTAGCTCTAGAAATCATTCTCCCCCATCCCAGCCATTCCCCCAATAAGCAGAAGACAGTAGTCCCAGCCTAACTAACAGTCGCAAGGTCAGACCTCTGGCAGGCTAAAGATAACATCTAGAGCTAGGTTATGGTTCAGTTCCTCAGCCCTAAGGTGGAATGATCCTGGGACTACTTTCCCATGAAACCAGACAAAAGGACAGAGGAACAGACCTCAGAGCTGTCCTCAAGACCTAAGGAAAAGATTCACTATTCTTACCTCCCCTCTGACCAGTCAGCTTCTAACACCATGTCAACCCCTAATCCCTAACCCCTGGTGCCTTGTGATTTTGCCTTATATAATCTGTAATCTACACTCCAGGGAGGAGTCCAGGCTTTTGAGCATTAGTTTCCCGTTCTGGATTGCGCCATTCATCAATAAAATAGCCACTATTTCTCCACTGCAATTCTCGGTATTTCGTGTTTGGTTCCGATAGTGCGGGATGAATGAATTCTTTCTATCCTATAACATTTAGAGTGATGAAAAACTTATGCTAGTAAAGATTAAATTAAAAACAACAACAACAAAACCCTTATGCCAGGCATTATGCAAAAAAAAAAAATACGACAAATGTTCTCATTTAATCCTTACACTAATAGTGAGAAGTAGGAGTCATCTCTATTTTTGCATTCGGAAAACTGATGCTTAGAGAAATTAAGTAACTTGCCCAAGGTTACAGCTAGGATTTTAATCTAAATCTTTAAATCTCGAAAGTTACACTTGGCCATTGTATTCGACCGCCTCCAGAGGTTTGACTCAAATGCGTAAAAGAAAAAGTTTCCTTACTTTTGTAGAAAATAAGGGCAAAAAGAGCTCTGTATAGTATCATTTCGTTTTTAAAGCTCTCCGGGCGTTGAGGGCTTTGCAGCCAAAGCCCAGGGGGGAACAGGCTCCCGGCAGCATCTCCCCACCCGGGGGGCTCCACGGGTCTCGGCAGCCGGCCCAGCAGCAGCCCAGGAGCCTCTGCAGCAGGAACAAACGCAAAGCGCAGGAGGGAGGCTGGCTCTGGCGCCCAGGATGCCGGCAGGGAACAAGTGGCTAGGACATCCCGCTCCACGCAGCGCATCAGTCCATTTTCCGTGACCTGTGAGGCGGTGGTGGTGGTGGGAGGTATCCCGGGGCGGGGGGCAGAGTAGCTGCCACATCAAAAAATTTCCAGATCCGATTTTAAAAGCTCTTGAGGGACAAGGCATTAATCTAACAATCGGGGCAAGCAATGACTGCTAAGGAAAAGCCTGTGCTTCTACAATGCAGCTAACTTCGAAGGCACATAGAATATCTACTGTGACAAGAGAAGGTGCTTCGGTGCTGCCTATTAGAATGTAGAGATGGCCACCACCTCTTCCTCTACGGAGGGGCTGCAAGTCAATTTTCTCTTGTCTGTGACAGAAAAGGGTGGCGGGCACCCCGATGTCTCCCACTCTGAGGGCCTCCGCGGCGCGCCTCTCAGCCTTTCCTTCTAAGGGCTGAGAGGCTGTGTTGGTCCATCAACCCACGCAGCCCCAAGCCCCCTCTCCTACTCGCCACATCTCTGCCCTACAGTCTCCCTCAAACCTCCTTTCCCCAACCCTCTGCCCGCTAAACCTCGCTTCCCCTACCGGCCCCGCCCCTCTTCCCTCCCGACACGGTCCCCTTTCCCTCAGCTCCAAGCCTCCCAGCGATCAGCACCTTAAGCGTCACGTCGCACAGCTTGCCCTGCCGCCGGATCTCCTCCATGACGCCGTAGCCGCGACTGGGCAACTCGGACACGGAGAAATGCACCAGATCTTCCAGCTCCTCCGCGCCGTCCTCCACCATCTTCCCCGGCCGCCGCGACTGCGCAGGCCTGGCCGGCCGGCTCCAAACTAATCAGGGCGGGGCGCGGACACGCGCCGACGACAGCTCCGGCGCAGTCCTGGGATTACACGGGCCTACGCGGCCGCCGTAGTTGAAGACAGCTCTGCGCCGGAAGCCCTGCTGCCCCACTTCCTGGCTCCTGAACGGCCTCCGTTCCCTCATCTCGACCTTCGTCTCGCGCCTGCAGCTGCCGTATTCTTCCTAGAATCAACGGTCCCATCTCCGGTTTTCCCGATTCTGCCCTGACCGTACTCGTATCTCAAGAGAGGACCACAGACTTCATTTCCGCCACCACCCCGCTACTTCCGGAACCTCCGGAAGCGGCCCGTTGCCATGGCGGCCGTGTACACAGCCGGGCTGCTCAGCTCAGGGATTCTTGGTAGCATCAGCTGCAGAGGTCGCGCTGCGGCGAGGCTACTACCTCCGTCCCGGTGAGCAGGGGCCACTCACTGACTGTCGGGGTGGGATGAAGGAAGGTCAGGGAGGGGGTGTACGCCCGGGATCCCAATACCGCTCCACTCGGGAGTCCTACAGCTTGGCTCCTTGATCTGCGAAACCGGGCGGTAGAGGGAGCGGCTTCTCGGGGGCCCTTTCTGCCTTGCTGCAGCTTGGGGTCTTCGGACCTAAAGTTCCCTGGCCACACGAGGGTCCTATGTCGCGCCTGAGGTTCAGAGTGGGTGAGGCAGGAGACCAGAGGTCTTCTGGGCTTTTGTGCACTTAACGGTTTTCAAATTGCAGGGGACTTTAGGATTGACAGTCTGAGCCTTTTGCTTTACAAATAAAGAAACTGTTCCAGAGAAGGACAGGAATGGTCCTAAGGCCCACTGCCACCCAGACTCCACAAAGGGGTCCGGCATTTTGGGTGAGAAAAAGGAGAAAGGCCAGTTCTGCCTGGATCCTAGTCTGTCGTTTAGCCCAAGGCTGGATGCGTTTGGCCCCTGTTTTGGGGCTTTTCAGATGCTGCTTCCGCTCTGGTGGCTATGAGGGTTTCCCATGAGAGCCCCAGGTCTGGGCAGCAGGGCTGGAAGATAGGGACCCACCTGACGCCTACTGTCCCCGCATATGCTCCCTCTCCTTTTATTGAGCCTTCAGATACTTGGTGGCAATTCTGTTCATTCCCACCCCTAAAACAAACGAGAAAAGCGCTAGCTTCTACAGCAGGGTGTTTTCCTGGTGGCCATTCAGAGGTTTACTTATTTACAACAGAAATATCTAAGGGCAGCACCTGCGAGAGCGACATTCCCCGCAAGGCCCCAACGTCCCTACTAAATGAGGGCGTGTGAGGGGGATGACCATGGCTTCTTGAAAGTGGTGCTTGGAAACCAAGTGTCCTCCTAAAAGGGCTGTGGGCTTATGAGTTGCTGTGGGAGGGGAATGACATTATATGCCCCTTGGGACTCTCTCAGTAGTGACGGAAGATGGACCCACATATGGAGATTCAGCCACCCTCTGACTTCCATCCATGACCATCACCACCAACCACCATTTCATGAGCACCTGCTCTGTGCCGGGCACTGTTCTGGACAGTGAGAGGGGACTCAAAAGAGATAACAGGCACAGTCCTGTCACTCAAGCAGCTGGTAATTTAATTTGGGAGCTGACACCCACTCAAATGATGCGGCGTAAGAACGCTAACAAGAATTATTTCAGTAAGTGCACGATGGCATGGGGTCCCCAAATGTCTGGGTGTCGAGGGGCTGCTGAGTAGCAGACTCACAAGAGGGGTATAGTTAATAAAGAAGGCTTGCTTCTAGTGGGTATGCCTGCTGCTGGCACACCTGGAGCCATGGTATGAGCACAGGGCCTTGGGAAGCACAATAGTTTGAGTGCATGTGCATGTTGGCAAATTGCAGGGCAGAGGAGGGGAAGGCTCTGGGGGGAGGGTGATGCTGGGAGCTGGCCTGTGCTGTCCTTGTGCTGTCAGTGGGCGGGGCCTGCCAGGATGGAGGCCTGGGCACTTGCCTCTGCAGGCTGCCCTGCTTCTTCATGGTACTTTTCAGCAGGTCCCCTAGGCAGGAAGATGGGCCCTCAGACAGGCACGGGGAATGGTCTCCAGAGCTTTAGAGACTGAGGGTGTTTGCTTGAGTCAAAGCACAGCTCCCTCCACTCTCAACTTCCCAATAGCCTAGAGCAGGGATTTTCAACCAGTGTGCCTGGAGGATTTTTAAAACGTGCAATACCTGTTTAGTCGAGACACTGATCTCTTTTCCCTTAGATTGTCAAATTAAAAAAATGACAACAGCCAGCACAATAATAGCCACCTGATGTGAATGAATCAAAATTATAACTATTTTTGGGTCAGATCAGCAAAAATATATTTTTTAGTGTGCTGCAGCATTTTATAATTAGTTTATGAGTGCCATAAGGTGAAAAAGGTTGAAAACTGCTGGCCTAGATGAAAGTGAACTTGGAAATGAGAAGTTCTCCTGAAGGTTTCCTCAGGTTGGGATTCATGTTAAAGCTATTTGTGGCTTTTTGTTTCTAAAGATCAATTTTGCAGACAAAGATTTCAGGACTAAAATTGGACAATCCATTATCTTTGCTCACCTGAATACTCTACATATTCATTTTCTAAGAATTAAAAGACCTGAATGATTCCATAGTGGAAAAAACTCACATGAAATCATTGCTTGAGGAATGTAGGAGGTGAACACATACCCTATAATAGGCAAATATGAAAGTAACATGCGTGCTTATTTGATTTGACATTTGAAGAGCTTGTAACTAGGGTTAGAGTTTTATGTCCACATCATTGACACCAAAAGGAAAGGGCAGGGCCTGACTCTATTTAACTCGCTTCTGTAGTTACTTAATGATACTTGATGAGAGTTAATATAATTGTTTGAGGAAATCAAGTGGTCACCACAAGTTAAATCTAGAAATGTGGAGGAACATTAATATTTTCAAAACATGAAGTCATTTTTATTCAGTAACACTCATTGAACTTCTCTTAGATAATACATGTAAAATGTTAACATTCTTTTTTTTTTTTAATTAAAAAATATTTTATTCATTTTTGGAGAGAGGGGAAGGGATGGAGAAAGAGAGGAAGAGAAACATTAATGTATGAGAGAGACATCAATTGGTTGCCTTTCCCTTGCCCCCAGCCAGGGACCTGGCTCACAACCCAGGCATGTGCTTTGACCGGGAACCAAACAAGTGACCTTTCCGTTCGCAGGCCGGTGCTCAGTCCACTGAGCCAAGCCAGCCAGGGCTAACATTCTTTATTTAAGGCAATTATTAAAAAATTTTTCATCCTCACCTGAGGACATTTTTTTCATTGCTTTGAGAGAGAGAGAGACAGACATCGATATGAAAGAGAAATGTCGGTGTGAGACAGAAACATCTATCAATTGCCCTTCCTAATGTGCCCTGACTAGGGATCAAACCCACAACCTGGGTATGTGCTGTGGAAATCAAACCCATGACCTTTCCATCTGCGGAATGACATTCCAACCAATCCAGCCCCACTGGCCAGGGCTTAATGTGATTTTTTTAAAAAGTGCAATAATTAGCTTGAATTAAAAGAAGGAATTTGTCCTGAATTTTTTTTTTACAGTAAAGATCTTGAAAATTAGTTTTTTAAAAATATTAAACATCGTATCAATTTTGTAATTGCCCAGAGAGAGTGCTTTGCAATAGCCCAAGCAAGCTGTAATTTTTAATAACTATCTTGATGTTGCTTTTTTTAACTTGAAGCTGGAATGAAGTGTGCTCCCTGTGCCTCATGTTTCCCTAACTCTTCATAAATTCAGTAAATTCCTTTGTTGTCTTTTTCAGAAGTATTCAGGAATTTTCTTTAGCCTCAACTCCTCTCTCCTGCCCCATGAAAGTACAGGTTATCTTAGGGGCATATGGCTCCTTTCTGATTGAACTGGTCCAACCTGACAAGAAGATCGAGAGAGAAGTACAGGACGTCTCCCTTATCCCCTCTGGCCTTGTCTCTGTTGAGTCATTTTGTGTATTGTGGAGCATTAACTCTAAATGAGTTAACTTTATTTACATTTATGGTTTGATAAAGTGAAATTATTGAAACTTCAGAGCCCAGTCTTAGGACTACATGACCACAAACTACTTGATGATATTCAAATTATTTTTTAAAAGGTTTTATTTATTTATTTTTAGAGAGGGGTAGGGAAGGGAGGAAGAGGGGGAGAGAAGCATTGATGTGCGAGAGAGACATCAATAGGTTGCCTCTCGCATGCCCCAACCAGGGACCTGGCCCGAAACCCAGGCATGTATGCTACACTGGGAATCAAACCAGTGACCCTTTGGTTTGCAGACCAGCACTCAATCCTCTGAGCCACACCAGCCAGGGCTCAAATAATTTTTAAAAAGAAAAAAGAAGGAAGGAAAAAACATTAGATTGGTGTTAGAAACATTTATATGTAAAATTAGAAATTTTAAAACAGTTTTTAAAATCTTGGAATAATTTAAAATTGTATTCTGTTAGCTCTCCCAAGTTTTGAGCAATGAAATTATTTTGGATATTTTCCCAGACCTCTATCTTTTCTAGTCTGACTTAACCAGATTTAATACAATTGATAATTACAGATAGATTTTTTAAAAATATAATGTTTGTTATATTTTCTCCATTACTATTTAGTCCCCATTAGATAGGTTTTTACTTAGCTTTCCATAGAGCTCTCAATAGTTAATCCTTTGTCATCAGCGTATAAGAGGCATCTAAAAAGCTGATTATTTTAAGTTCCCCTTAAAGCAATTAAGATCCTTGCAATTATTAATTCTATTTAATAGCCCTCTTGCTTCTCCACTCTGTCACTGTTAAAAACCAAAATTTACTGTCTAGTCAGCATTAAGTACTTCACACAGACAGGAGAGGGCCTCGCGTAATCTGACAATGAGACTAAAATGAGATTCCTTAGTTATCATTGGGAGGGTTGTACAGTTTAGCTTTTTAAATGTTAATCCTTTATTTGGAAGGATCTTCGAGATCCTTAAAAGGTTAACTTTCCCCTTTTGTAGTGTCTCTTGAGTTTATTTTACTGTTTATGGTGTTTATGGTCCTTATCTTGAAGAAGTCTTTTCCATTATAACACGACTCTACATAATGGAAGGTCATTTACCTAAATTGCCTACCTGTCACTTGTATTCATCCTATTGCGTGGAGCTACATCAAATGACGCATGGTAATTATGTGTGATTGTATAAATGAAGAAATACACATGTATGTTTCTGCCTGAAAGAAAATGGTGAGACTATAGTGAGGTCTCAGGAAAGGAAGAGGAAGGAGGGGGCTGTAGGTGATTTCTCTCTCAATGGAGGGCCAGAGAAGAAAGAATATTTGATTATGAGCTAGATTAAATGTACTTGTAGGGACTCTGTTCTGACCAAAGTTTATGTGATAGAGGTAGAGAAGGAGGTGCTGCATGTGAAGGAAGGCCTGTTAATGAAGAAAAGAATAAACTCTAAGGCTTTTCAAAGTAAGTACTGTATTTTCAAGGAAAATATAATGAATGAGGCAAAGCATATGTGGACTCAGATAGAGGGCATTTCTAGAAACCCCTTCTAACATTAGGCCACAAAAGAAAGTGCTCTTTGGTTTGTATTTCAGTGTCTCGGATGAGGGGCTCCTTGTTGGAAAATGGTGAGGCATCCTGTAAAGTTAGGGAGTACGAGTACTTGCTGAGCCGTGTCCTGTGCGGGGAGCGCTGAAATGCTAAGGGGTAAAAAGGAAGACTGGCTCCCAGTGAGATAGGAAATCGTGGACTGTACCTCACTCCTTTCTCATCTGCTTAATGAATGACAACTCCCCTCTCGTTGTTGTTTGATGATGATTACTGAGAATTTTGCAATTTTCTTCTTTTTAGCTAGAATGAGTACAAAAAAAAAAGTTCTTGCTTTTGTCCGTGTCAAACCCACAGATGACTTTGCTCATGAAATGATCAGATACGGAGATGACAACAAAGTAAGTGCAATGTGTCACCCGCTTGGGCCTCTCTCTGTCTCACCTCGCCTGAGTGTGACCATTTCCAAACAACTTTTTTTTTTTTAAAGATTTTATTTATTTTCAGAGAGAAGGGAAGGGAGGGAGAAAGAGAGGGAGAGAAACATCGATCAGTTGCCTTGCACATGCCCCCAAACAGAGAACAGCCTGCAACCCAGGCATGTTCCCTGACTGGGAATCAAATCCACAACCCTTCAATTCACAGGCCGGTGCTCGATCCACTGAGCCACACCAGCCAGGGCCCAAACAACCTTTTAATGACCAAGACAGAATTGGTAAAAGTCCAGATGGACTCTAGAGTCCATCAAGTCCAAACCAGTCCCGTGCAATGCTGTTGGTGAGGAAACTATGAAATTCCCATTTTTAATTGTCTTCTGTTTAGTAAGTTTATCCTTGTGTCTGACACAGAAAAACTGACATTTGTGATCAGATGTTCTGTTACATAATCTCCCAGAAAGGGGGTCATGAGAATGTCTCAAGGTGATTACTGTTAAACTTACCAAAGCAGTGGGAGAAACTCGTATTGGGAGAACTGGAAAGATTCATCCTTGTCCATCCTCATGTCCTCACCACTGTTCTGAGAACCTTTTTGAAGACTGTGACAGGCTTAGGGCAGCTTGAGAGCGTTGGATGTTTTCATTCAACAAACATTTGTGGATCTACTGCGGGCAACATAGGGAAGAAGTCAAGGGCAAACTGCCCAAGCTTCCAAAGTCCTAGCAGTTGGAAAAGAGTTCACATGTAGTGCTGTGCGGTGCACCCTGCTGGACGCAGTTTCAGTGAACACAGAAGCACAGAGCAATTTAAGTGTGAATGGACCAAGCCTCTCTTGTTCTTAGTTTTTCTGTGTGCGGCCATGTCTTGGCTCCTGGATTAGGGCAGCTAGTGTAAGATTCCAATGAGAGTCTGTTTGCTTCAGAAGTCCCCACGGCAAAGATTGGAATCTACCATTGACCTAACCCAATATGTTCTTTTTTATTTTTTTAAAGATTTTATTTATTTTTATTTTTTTAGAGAGGGGAAAGGAGGGAGAAAAAGAGGGAGAGAAACATCAGTGTGTGGTTGCCTCTCACATGCCCCCTTCTGAGGACCTGGCCCACAACCCAGGCATGTGCCCTGACTGAGAATCAAACCGACGACCCTTTGGTTCGCAGGCCAGCACTCAATCCACTGAGCCACACCAGCCAGGGCTAACCCAATATATTCTTAAACCACCTGCTGCCACAGTGGCTTGCTATGGAGGAATCTCAGAATCTAAAATTTTTTTTTTTAGAAATCTTTTCATCTAAAAATCAGCTGATTACAAGTAGGTAGACACCCTTGGTTTACTCCAGTACCAGTGAGTAACTCTGTCTGACATGACCAGAGCCTGTTCTGTAGCTGTTATTTCATCATTACTCATGTGGGCCATAGCGCGTGTGGGGGAGCAGGTACTCAGCACAGTGCTGAGGGAGGCCTCACTGCCAGTGACCAGAGAGAGGGATGGAGTATAAGCCCAGACTCTGTCACCAAGCCCACGGTCCTCTCTGGCCTGACCCAAGGCCTCCCTGTGCTTACTGAATGTATCTAAAGCTGGTTTAATGAGCACATAATAAGTGTGCTTGACCCCATGTCTTAGATGGGGGAACCAAGCCATCGTCCTGTGAACTAGGGAGAGGTGTACCAAAACTATGGAGCGCTCCAGTCTCCTGACCTGCCCAGCCTAAGGGTTGTGTGGCCTCCCTGCAGGAGCTTCCTTCTCCCCTCCCTGCCCCCAAAGAAATCACCTGGATCATCCAGAATATCAGCCCACACCTGTTCTCCCTAAGTTTACTTCTTCCATTTCCTCCAGATCACACCTCAGCCAACAGTGATTTTTTTTTACACCAGTCTCCTAACAAATACTAACTTATCTCCCTCTCCTTCCCATTTCCTAGACCATTGATATTCACTTAAAAAAAGATACTAGGAGGGGAGTTGTCAATAACCAGCAGACAGACTGGTCGTTCAAGCTGGATGGAGTTCTCCATGATGCCTCCCAAGATTTGGTTTATGAGACAGTCGCAAAGGACGTGGTTTCTCAGGCCCTCGATGGCTATAATGGTAATTTAGTTAACGAACTATTTTTCTTCAGAGCGTATGGTACTCCTTGTGGAGGAAGAGATGCAAGTATTTTATGGTGAATAAAATAAAATATAACCTCTTTTGCTAACTTTTATTTGCTTATTTGTCTCCATGTTCCTGATAATTTGCTTGTTGACGTTGTGGGCATGGCTTGATCCAATGTCCAGGACCCTGCCTTCATAGGAATGACCCTGGCTCTCTGTCAGTCACGGGGATTCAGCTATTACCCTGTTTCAATGATCTCAAACATTTGTTGTGAAGATAATGCCCTTATGATGAATTTGATGGAGTCCAAACATTTTTCTCTAGGCCACCTGCTTGGAGCTGTTTCCATTCATTCTATAAGCACAATCTACTGTTCATATTCTAGTCTAGGATTATATGTAAATAATATTGCTAGAAACATGAGTAGAGTTTGATTTCTTAATAAATTAAAAGCAGCTTTATTAGGAAATGTTTACAAACTCGTTCAGTTTAAGATTGTTTTAAAATCTCTTTTTCTTCACCCTTTACCCTCTTCTACCTCCTGCTGCTCTCCTTTCTTTCTGTTATGTTTTCAAATTTTTTACAGATTTTTAAATCCTTAGAGTATGTCACAGTTTGTAGACTGCCCATATGGTGGCTGCTGACTGGAATGTTACTCTTTGTTACTTTTAGGTCTGTTTCAAAAGTTGTAATCACTCCTTGTGATAACAGAGGTGTGGTTGTCATCAACCCTGAGGGGCTGTGGGCAAGAGGAGGTAGAGATAGAGGGACTAAGAGCCGAGGGAGGTTAAAAGTTTTGGGCTCTAAGTACTGGGGAACCACAAATGGGTTCTGAGTCCCAACTGCAGTGACTCACTCCTTTCTGCACATTTTTGTTGGGTTAACAGACACTCCTGATTTCCAGCTCAAATGCTGAATTAAGTACCCTCCCCCCAATCCCAGGAACTAGAGCGTCCGTCTGTGTGGCAAAGGCAAATACTGGTTTCCATGGCACAGCATTGCTCGGCGTGTCTGCTGTGTCCACGCCGAGAAGCAGCCTCAGGGGTGGGGTCTGCTCAGGCTGCCCAAGGTGGGAGCAGGAGTGGAAGGGAACCAAAGCCCAGGGTGGCTGTGTGGTTTGTGTCCTGGAGCCTGGTGGTGATGGTAGACCTAACGGACTACCTTTACCTGAGAGGTGCAAGTGAGAGTGTCCCCAGAGAGGGCAGTGGCACCAGATCAGGACCGGGTCACGGTGGTCTGTTTCTGGAAGTGGCATGGGACCAACTAGCAGCCCTGATTGGTCCCATGGGAACTTGCAGTCTACAAAGAATTCTCACCATTAACAGGAAATGCCCTTCCCACTCCTCTCTCTTCAGGGTGATTTCCAAAGCCCTTCATGCCTCCTGCCTGGCCCCATAGGAAGGCCTCGCCCTGAGCCCCTGGCAATTCATGGCCTTACCAATTAAGGGCTGGAGTTCAATGCTCTTCTCTCTTTCCCCATCTTGCTAGGAAAATTCCCAGGCCCTCTGTTCCCCACCCTCCTCAGAAGCGCTAGGGTCGGAACTGCTCTTGATAACGGGGACAATAGAGCAGTGTGTGGACTGCAGATTCAGAGCAGCTGTCTGTGTTCTGATGGTTTCTGTCCCTATTTCCCTGCCCACCCATCCCCTGTGGCAGGAATTCCTGTTATCTTTGGCTGCTCCTGATGGTCACCTTCACGCTAGGATCCTGGCTGGCACCAGGCATGCCAGGGGACAGGAAGCTATCCTTGGAGCTCTTTTTCCTGGATGTCGCTGAGTGATATTTTGACATGTTTGCAGGGACCATTATGTGTTATGGGCAGACGGGAGCTGGCAAGACATACACCATGACGGGGGCCACGGAGAATTACAAGCACCGGGGGATCCTCCCTCGTGCCCTGCGGCAGGTAAAGAGTGGGCCCGTGGGTGGGATGCCACACAAGTCCCCTCTCTACTATAGATGCTGCCGACCACACGCCAGCCACAGGAGACGGTGGGGTCAAGCTGCAGAGCAGTCGCAGCCTTCAGCGGGGACAGGATGCACACGGCGGGGCGTGTATGTCAGAGTGTCAGAGGCCTCAGGAAACCAGGAGTTCGGGTTTCAGGGCCCACGCCCATGCCGAGCCTGTTTCCTCATTTGTGAAAGAGGGAGTGGGGAATGCCGACGGGCTTCTTGCTTCTCCGATGGCCTGTGACCCTTTAATGAGGGCTTGGAGGTCTGAGTCAGGTTCCTTCCTGGGTTTAATGAGAGGACATGGACCTTGCAGAGCATCCTTATGGGCCGGCCCTGGCACCCACCACCACAGCCCCCGGAAGAGCCAAGAGAGGCAGCAGAGCAGGACAGCAGCTCTCAGGACAGAGTCTGCACTGGGGGTCTGGGAAGTGTGGCTAAAGAGAGGACGAAAGGGCCTTCGTTGGGGGTTTGCGAGTCTGGGTTCTCTGAGGACCCCCTGGAGAGAAGAGGCAAAGGGCTTTCCCCCAAAAGCATCTTGAGCTTTTTTATCCCTGTCCTGTAGGAAGCGTAGATGTCCCTCTGGTGTATAAACCAATCCATGCTCTGAATTTTGAAGCAATATCCTTAATAATCCACTGTCAGAGCTTCAGTATCTCAGGATTTTAGATGTCAGTAGTCTAGCCCTGCGCTCTCCAACAGAAATATGATAGAAGCCACAAGTGCAATTTTGAGTTTTCCAGTAGCCACATTTTAAAAAAGTAAAACAGGTGAAATTAATTTTAATAATAATTTTGTTTAACTCAGGATATCCAAATATCATTTCTACATGTAATTAATATGAAAATTATTGAGATTATTTTACATTCCTTTTCTCATACTAAGTCTTTGAAATCTGGTATTTTATATTCACAGTACATATTGATTTTAGATACTAAATAATCATCAGAAATACTTGCTCTGTATTTAGATTTCATAAAATTCACAATTGAAAAAGTAGGTTTACAAACCCAAGTTGTCCCAAACATACTTAAAGGTTTACCAGTCACTGAATTTAGTATGTTTTTAAATTTCAATTTCAGTTCATTGAAATTAAATAAAATTTAAAATGTATTTCCTCATTGGCACTGGCCACATTTCGAGTGCCCAGCAGCTGCCCGTGGCTGGTGTCCGTCACGTTGGACAGCACAGACCCAGACTGTTAGAGGAAGATCAGGCTCCAAGGATCACCTAGCCCAACTCCCCATTTGGCAGATAAGAAACTTAATGTACAATGAGGGGAAAAGGCCAGTTCAAAGTCACCTGCTGATAAGTGCCAGGGAGGATATTAGGAGTTGAGAAGGCTGAGTTCTGGATTTGCTTTTTGCCTCACTAGCTGAGTGACCATAGACAAATCATTCCATTGCATGGAGCTTCCCACAGATGGGTATCCCCCGGCCCTGCTTCAGTCACAGGGAATTAGGAGGACAGAATTAAATCATGGATGTCAAAGAAGCTCATACCCAGGGACAGTCTGCCAAACAAGAGATCATCATTTCAGTGTCCTTTCTATTCATCGTGCCTCTGCTTCTTGGAACTGAACAAGTATTACCCAATTTGTAAGCCAGACCGATAATAATGGCCGATAATAACTATCACCCAATGGACTAAGCGTTATAATAATTGTCGCTGATGATGACCATCACACCAACCAGGCTATAAATTCTTTTAGGGCAAGGACTGTGCTTCTTGATGTTCCCTCCTGAGGTTAGAACTCCCCTAACACTAGCTGGTCGTGGCAGCGCTGCATTTGGTGACCGCTGCACCCAATCTCTCACCTAGGTTTTTAGGGTGATCGAGGAACGCCCCACACATGCCATCACCGTGCACGTTTCTTACCTGGAAATCTATAATGAGAGCCTGTTTGATCTCCTGTCCACTCTGCCCTATGTTGGACCCTCAGTCACGCCAGTGACCATCGTGGAAAACTCTCAAGGCGTCTTCATTAAAGGCCTGTCGGTCCACCTCGCAAGTCAGGAGGAGGATGCGTTCAGCCTCCTTTTTGAGGTGGGTTGATTAAGTCTAAGGGTTTTTTCTTTCCTCCCACCTTTCCTCCCTCTTTTCCTTCCTCCCTTCCTTTCTTTTATTCTTTCCTCCCTTCTTCTTAGCTTTTTACTTAAATAATCAGAATGAAAATCAATATATACTCATTTAGCAATTTTAGCTAGTATAAAAAAAGAAATAAAAAATTCATTTATTTGTTTTCTACCTATGGCAATAATGTATATTTTGGCTTATTTCCTGCTCATTTTTTTTCCTGTGCGGTTTTTTCTTTACACAGTTGAAATTATACCCCTCCCCCCACCCATTTAACATTAACTTATGGGCATTTGTGGGATAGGAAAAAAAATTAATGTTCTTACTCTATAAAAGCTTTTACAGATTAATTTAAAAATTCCAGTGTGTGCTATTCTTTCAAAAGTCATGTTGGTCGGAACTTTACACACCGCTGGTGAAGTGTGAGATGGTGCAGCCATTTTGGCAGTTTCCTAAAAAGTCAAATGTTAATTTTGTCCATAGGACCTAGTGATTCTCCTCCTGGAAATCTACCCCCCAAAGTGAATGTGTATCTGCCGGTCTGCCTCTCCAGTTTTGAGCAGTGATTTCCCGTGACCTCACTTCTCTTACAGATTTAAGAAAGGCTATGGATTGTTCAGCGTGCTTAGCTTTTTACCTGTTTTTAAGATGAAGTGGTAACTCCCAAGCTTCTTACATGTGGAACCAGAGACTGGAAAAATAATATCTTTAGGTTTATTTTCTAGTTTCCTAATTCTCTCTTCTGCAGATTAGTATTTAATCATCTCTTTAATTTATTTTTAAAAATATTTTATTTATTTTTAGAGAGAGGGGAATGGAGGGAGAAAGAGGGGAAGAGAAGAAACATCAAGGTGTGGTTGCCTCTTGCATGCCCCCAGCTGGGCCCTGGCCTGCAGCTGAGGCACGTGCCCTGACAGTGAACCAAATTGGTGACCTTTTGGTTCACAGGCCGGCGCTCAGTCCACTGAGCCACACCAGCCAGGGAAAGATACCACCCCCGTTTCAGGAAGTGTCATTACCAATCCAGGGACTATTTATTTATTTATTCTTTATTTTTTGTTTATTTTTCTTTTTCCATCCAGGGCCTTTTTAAATCGAATGTTTATTTTAAGGCTATCAGAACCTATAAGTAGTAGATACTTATGTCCAATCTCATGTTCAGTGGAGGCTGTGACTGTGACTTCTTGGAGACATTATTTGACCCCTTCTATTCATAGATAATTCTCGCGCTGAAATGGTTTCCTTGCTCTCCACTTTTTGCAGCAGATTTGCCTGTTTCTCTTTTGCCAAGGGGCATAGACTTCAGGGACAGAGGTCATCAGACACCTCCCTTGGGCAGACCCAAAGCTTTTTCTTACTTCACCAGCACACTTGGATTACAAGGTGCTAAGTCCAAGACTGCGAAGGGTCTCTCCCACATGTATGTGTACACACACAAACACAGACACAGAGTCACCAGGCCTCTGCATCAGAAATCAGGGCTGTAGTACCTCAGAGCCTCGCGGGGTAATAGTGGCTTTAGAAAAGTTGTAGCACAGTCTTGTGCACCAAGTCTCTCATAGAGCAACACAGTGAGGGCACGTGTCACATGTATTTACAGAGGGGATGGGATGGGGGTTGTCTGTATTACTGGAAAGGAATTCCAAAGTTATGAATCTCAGCGCTTATATAGGAGCTGGTACTTAAGTCCTCTTCCCTTCTGTGTGGATGGAGAGAGATTTGGGGGTGGGCAGGTAAGGATAGAAGGGGAGAATGAGAGAAGCATTGCTTTTGTTTTGAAATGTAAGCAGATCCTCTCTTGGGAAAGGTCTCTACCCTGGAATTTAAGCATTTGGCTCTGGAGGAGAAAGAAAGATTTTTATCGCCCTTTGAAAGGGAACAGATGGCTCGGGTAGGGAACAAGGGGAGTGGAAGGAGTCAGAGGAGGACACAAGTGGCTCCAGGTCTACCACCCTTAGAATGTGAAGAGCAAACTCCTCTGCTTGTAAAAGGAGATATTCTCTTTCCCTGTTATCTTTGTAACTTAATTTCATTGCTCAGAGAAACAGCAAGAAACCCACCAAGGACTGCCTCAGGCAGTCTGCAGGTGTCCTCAGGGCGTGAGAGCTTTGATTCTTGCTTACAGTTTGTGGATTCCACCTCCTGCTTTGTGTCTGGCCTCTGGGCACTTCCGTTACTTTCTTGCAGTCTCAGCCATGCATTCAAAGTTGGCTGGGCGAGATCCCACAAAGCAAATGGTCACTGGTTCAATTCCCGGTTGGGGCACATGCTTAGGTTGTGGGTTCGGTCTCTGGTTGAGGCATGTATGAGAGTCAACTGATCTATGTTTCACACATCGATGCTTCTCTCCCTCTTTTTCTCCCTCCCTCCTCCTCTGTCTCAAATAAAAAAAAAAAAAAAGGAAATTTTAAATAGTCTACCATCTTTACTTGTTCTGCTATAGGAGGATTTCTGAATACTTAGTCCATTGTATTGCTGCTGAGATACAGAACAAAAGGTATAGGACTTGGAATTGGATTTCTTTCAAACTATGAAGACTTCCTCTTGAGCAAATCATTAATCTCTTCAAGCCCCAATTTGCTCATCTGTAAAACTGGAGACACTAATAGTACCTTATCACAAAAGGTTGCTGTGAGAAGCGGATGGGATCAGGCATTGTTTTCTTTTCTTTTTATTAAGTTGAGGTATAACTGACATATAACACTATATATTTTAGGTGTACAACATAACAATTTGATGTTTGTGCTCATTACAGCATGACAACCACAGTAAGTCTGGTTAATATCTGTCCCCACGCATAGTTCCGATTTCTTTTCTGGTGATGAGAACTTTTAAAATCTACTCTTAGCAACTTTCAAATATGCAATACTGTATTATTAACTATAGTTACCATTGCTGTACCTTATATCTCATGGCTTTTTTATTTTCTAAATAACCAGAAGTGGAATTGCTGGATCACACAGTAGATCTATTTTTCACTTTTGGAGGAACCTCCATACTGGTTTCCACGGTGGCTGCACTGGTCAAGATCAGGCATTTTGAACATTTTGAGCCTGCCCTGCACGTGCTCAGCGGATATTGTTCAGAAGCATGGTTTTTGGTATTTCTTGAGCACTTTAGAACCGGAGCAGGCATTTTGTTAGCAGCAATAATTCCTCAAACCTTGATGCCTTCTAGGCCTGAATCTTTGCAGAGCTCTGATGGTAGAAGGACAACTTTGAGGCCCAAAGAAGTTCACTATGCGGTGGGGAAGGGAGAGGGAGAAACCTGTGATGGCCAGGACACACAGTGGGATCTGCACTTCCGGGGTGACAGGCTCCTGGATGGATGGGGGCCAGGGTGGAGGCCATCAGCAAAGGACCCTTCATGGAGGAAAGGGCACTTCTCTGGCTTTCAGAGGTTGTTTAATAGATACCAGAAGGACAGGGAAGAGGGCACTTCAGAAAGAGGGGACCGTGACCCCTTACTCCCTTCTGCGAATGTCACTGCATTTGTAGGACAGGTTTCAGTGAGAGGGCTGTAGAGATGCAGCCATGGGGGCCAGCCAGGCCTGCTCCACAGACGGGGACCCAAGACCCTCCTCCTCTTTGGGTGCTCCACTCTCTCCAGGGGCCCATGACATCGCTGCCTTGGGTCTTATCCATAGCATTTCTCAGGGCCCTTTTTTTCCCTCTAAGAACAGTGATTTGCCCCACACCTCCTTTTAAATGTATTCTGGTCATAGGGCCCAACCTATGAATTAGAGGCAAGGGCCTGCTGCCCCATTAGAAGTACAAATTATTTTTCCCCCAACATTTTAAAAGTAGTATATGTTCACTGTAAAAAATAAAATGGATGCACAGACCTGTATAAAAAACAAAAAATGACCTATAAGCCCCAACCAAGAAGTGGCTATTGTGAACATCCTGGTAGCAGTACCTGTTTATTCTTTCTTCTGTGAGTGCTTTTGCCGTCCTTAGATTGTATGTACCATCATAGAATTTTGTCCTTCATTTAGGTAATGTGATGTGTCACCTTGATTGACTGGTTTATATTAAACCGTCCTTGTGTCCTAAGGGTAAATCCCTCTTGGTCATGGTATATGATCCTTTTAATGTGGTGTCCAAGTCAGTTTGCTATGTTTTTTGGATTCTGTTATTAAAAATCATTTGCCAACATTTTCCTGCCTACACAGCACTCCATTGTGCAGATAGAGCATTCCCAATGGGTTGGATGTGTAAGTTGATTATGATTCAATATTTATGAACATTTTGAAGCCACTTAATTTTCCTTGCCAATTCACTTTTCAGAAAGCTATGCACGTTCCCACATCCCTAGCAGTGGGTGTAAGGTTGGGTCTGGGCTCCAATTTGTCTCCCAGTCTACGAGTTTATAAATGAGATTTTCCTGGAAGGTCTGGCTGACCGCAATGACATAAGATCATTTGTATAGCTGTCAGTATAGATAAAATGACACAAATGCCTTGTTATTTAAATTTTTCAAAATGTCGTCCACATTTTCCCTCCACCTCAGGGAGAAACCAACAGGATTATAGCCTCCCACACAATGAACAAAAACTCGTCCAGGTCACACTGCATTTTCACCATCTACCTGGAGGTAAGTGCGGGCTCTTTGCACAGCCTGGGCACGGCGGCCCATTCCATGGGGCCCGCTCAGTCAGAAGCTTCTCCCTGTGAAGCTTCAGTCTAATCTCTGTTTGGATGTTTCATAGGCCCATTCACGGACCTTATCAGATGAAAAGTACATCACTTCCAAAATTAACTTGGTGGACCTAGCAGGCTCGGAAAGGTTGGGGAAGTCTGGGGTAAGTGTGTGTGGGAGGTGGGTTGGAGCAGGAGGTTCCTTCTCAACAAACCAACGGCCCTGTTTGTGGCGTGGCGGCCCACGCGCGTGGGCCAATGCCTCATTGGGGCTGTCTCTCTTCGTGAGCACAGCCCCAAACTAGGCACAATGGCGCATGTTGAGGAGCCAGAGGGACAGAATTAGCGGAGGCAGTTCCTACCTGACAGGACTTTTGTAAAATGTAAATGAGATCAGGCCCCTAAATTCTTAGCAATGTGCCTGGCACTCAGTGAGTGCTCAGTAAATGCTCCAGGCTAGTGATCAGCATCTCTCTGTGTATGAGTGTGAGTGTTCGCAGGAGTATTTGTATGAGTATTGCATCTCAAATAGACATTTATGTGAGTGTATTAGCATGAGTATTTACAAGAGCATACATCTGAAACTAATATAAAATAATACTGAATGTCAACCATAATTGACAAATTAAAAAAAAAGAAAGAGTTCTTTAGACTAAGGGCAGTAAGATATGGTTTCTAATTTTAGCTTTAAGTTAAAATTAATCTTTTAACCTCAAATTGTTGTTTGGATAATAAGCTGTCCCCTATTTAAAACTTAGAATTGTGGCTAATTAACAAGGTAATGTATATTAAAGTCTTTTTGACTTTTATGTGTGAGGAGTATTATAATTGGACTCATTAAAATTCCAATTTTTTAAATTTATTTATTTTTTAGGCAGAGGGCTTCTCTTCCCCTCAGAGGGAGAGAGGGAGAGAAACATCAGTGTGTGGTTGCCTCTCACGTGCCCTCTACTGGGGACCTGGCCCACAACCCAGGCACACGCCCTGACTGGGAATTGAACCAGCGAGCCTTTGGTTCACAGGCCAGTGCTCAATCCACTAAGCCACACCAGCCAGGGCTAAAATTCCCATTTCAAACATTGTAAATTAATATGTGCAACTTCAAAAGATATGTCAAAATGTCCAAGTGGAAAAATACATGACCATTCTTTGTGCATCCGTGTGTTTGTATTTGTGTAAATATTCACAGGATTATTTGTTCAAGTATCTGCACAAATATTCATATGTGTATTTGCATTAGTGTGAATCTTGAGTATTTACATGAATATTCACATAGTATCCATATTCATAAGGAGCATTCACGAGCATTTGTATGACAGTTCCTGTGAATATTAGCACTATTAGCCCAAGATGGAATACAGTCCCGTGACACTGAGAGAAGACCTTGGGTCTCTGGGAAAGAGGCTCGGCAGTGTTCTCAGTGGGGCAGCCTCTCCCCTTGGTCTGAAGCAAAAGTGACCTTTGGTTTGCAGTCCGAGGGCCAAGTCCTGAAGGAAGCCACCTACATCAACAAGTCGCTGTCATTCCTGGAGCAGGCCATCATTGCCCTCGGGGACCAGAAGCGGGACCACATCCCCTTCCGGCAGTGCAAGCTCACCCATGCCCTGAAGGACTCGTTAGGTGAGGGTGTGATTGGTGCACAAGGAGGAGGGACAGGCCTTGGCGTGTCTGCTTCTGGTGACAATGGCATTGCTTCTTCCAGGTGGCATGGGCTTAACTGCAGCCTTTGCACAGTGACCTCAGACATACCTGAAAAGGCAGAATTAAGCATAGAAAGAAAACAGAAGGAGTCTAGAAAGAGAGACAGCTCTGATCTCTCTTGTCTTATAAGGGCACTATCCCATCTTGGCACCTCATCCTCATGGCCTCACCTAAACCTAATTACCTTCTAAATGCCCCACCTCCAAATACCATCGTAGTGGAAGTGAGGAATTTAACATAAGAATTCTGGAGGTGTACAAACATTCAATTCATAACAGACCCCCACCAGCCTCAAAAGAATCTCTTGGCAGAAATCCCATGAGGTTAATGGCCCTTCTGTATCCTGCTTTCTGCAGGGGGAAATTGCAATATGGTCCTTGTGACAAATATCTACGGAGAAGCCGCGCAGTTAGAAGAGACGGTACGTAAAGACAGCCAGCGCGACCAGGTTGGAATCCCTCCTGGTGGGTGCCAGGGCGGGGTAAGGCTGCTCCAGGCTGGCTTAGCCGGTACACTAGCCACGCACATTGTCAAGAGTGGAGGGACCCAGGGCGTGAGTCTGAGCCTAAATTGCTGAGGGGGTCCAGCCGGGATCCCGATACCAAGTACCAAGGGGCAGAAGCTGTGTCGAGGAAGAGGCAAGGCAGGAGGCGGGCTTGGCATGGGGGCCTAGGCAAGGAGAGGCGGCTGAGAGCCAGCTCTGAGGGGGCTGCTCCTGTGAGCTGGAATCAAGGACAGCTGATTCCTTGTTCTTCATAATCACACATGTTTAGAAATCTTGAAAGTAGCCCTGGCTGGTGTGGCTCAGTGGAGTGAGCATCGGCCTAGGAACCTAAAGGTCACAGGTTCAATTCCTAGTCAGGGCACATGCCTGGGTTGCAGGCCAGGTCCCCAGTTGGGGCGCTTGAAAGGCAACCACACATTGATGTTTCTCTCTCCTCCCTCCCTTTCCCTCTCTCTAAAAATAAATAAATAAAATCTTTAAAAAATGTTCCAGGCCATGGTTATAAGGCTGGTATGAGCTGATAGGTATTAAGCATCTGCCTCATGCAAAGTAGTGGTGGCTGGGAGGAACAGCTTGGTAGAGATGTGTCATATGTGGCCTTGGGCCTCGGAGTTTCCAGCCATGGCCCTAAGGAATGTGAGGGGCCCAGATGGAGGAGTCCTTCGGGGGCGGGGGGGGCGTGAAGGGTGAATTTTCCTGAAGCTGCGGTGAGGAAGACAGGTCCTGAGCTGGCTTGGTGGTAGGGAAAGAGCAACGTTCCTGACAGAAGAGTTGGTAGACCTGAAGCTGTGGCCTGTGCCAGGAACACCTGGCCACTGCAGGGTAGGGCTCAGGAGGGCGAGGCTGGATGGGCCCTGGTAGCCTGGGCAAGGCCTTGGCTGCTCTGCAGGTGGCTGGGGCTGTCACGAGATTTGAGTAGGAAAGGGCTCGGGGTACTCAGTGAGTTGTAACTCAGGGAGATGTACCCAGCAGCGGGATACAAGTGACACGGGAGAGAAGTGTATGAGAACAAGAGGCCTTAATACAGGCTGAGACAGTGACATAGGTGAGCCTGCACAGCGGGGTACCCAGCCCGGGGCTCCCTCTTTCCTCTGAAGGGCCACCCATCATAATAAGGTTTGGAAAGCTTTCCTTAGACATTCTGCTTTTAAATTGTGGATGTTTAGGGCAAGCTTCAGTCATCCAGATAATCCATTTATGTCATTTCCAGGGACACTGCAGAGCAATGCATTCCTACAGGGCCGCCCAGCTTCTCAGGGGAAACTTTCTGCTAAGTGTCCTGGGACTTGGGAGGTCATGGGTGGGGGTGCCTTCTGCTCTGCAGGTGGCACCCCCAGAGGGAGGCTTCAGGAACTGCCTGTCCCATTGCATCACAGAGCATGGCTGCACCCCAAGAGGAGCCGTGTGAACACTGGGCCTCCTGGTGGTCTGGTTGAAAAAGATGCCCCTCAAGACAGTAGAAGGCCTCTGTCCCTTTATCTCCACCCCAGAGACAGTCGCTGCACAGGAAGCAACTCTCCTGGTACCTGCTATGCCCAGAAGCTTGTACCCACACTGCTCAAGACCTGTACCCAGAACTGAGCCCACAGTAGCGAGAAGCAGCCGGAGGGGTCTCAGGGTTTGAGACAGAGGCATATTGAGGGCGTGGAACCTAAGTGATTCTCTTCTCCAAATATTTTACAACTTTAAAATGGTTTCTGTCATGGGTCATGTTGCTTTATGTGTTGACACTTCATGTGTGTGGAGGGCGTAACCCCAGTGAGGGAGCGGGGACCGCATTTGCTGCTGTGCTTAGAGCAGGAGTCTGATCCCCCCCCCGCCACGGAAGCAACTCCAACCGTGATGGCGGAGGTTCTTCCCGCGGGCTCCCTGTGGGCCAGATCTGCCCAGAGCACAGAACACATCCTCGGCTCTAAGTCTGCCGGTGACCCTGTGAGGCAGGGCTCCCCGACTTTACAGAGAAGTTGCAAGACCTGCCTGAGGTTGCATGGTCGGTCAGTGGCAGAGCTCTGACCTGACCAGATTGGCAAAGGAAGAGCCCTTTCAGTCCTCCCTTTGGGCCACTTCTGGGTGACCCATATGCCCCCCCCCCCGCCCCGTAGTCCGTTTCCCTGTTTCAGGGCTCTGACTCAGCCCAGCATGGCATGAGGGTGTGATCTCAGTCTGGCCTTGTGTCACCGCGGGCTGCTCCCGCTGCCGGGGAGGCAGCTGTCCATCCCTCAGGTAACATGGGTGCAGTGGGGCAATGTCGGGGCTCTTTGCTCAGCCCCTGCCTGTGTGGTTGCCTCGCGGGCCTCCTGCCATAATTACCCCTGGGTTGCTGTCCCTCCAGAGGGACTCAGGCAAGACCTCCTTGACATCACTTCATGGGCCCAGGAGACTCTGCAGTCCAATTTGGAGCATGTCTCTAAGCAGAGATTTGTTGTTGCTAGTGGGCTCCTTTTACCTGTTTTGCAAATGTCTCTACTCATAAGTAATTGGCCAAAAATGTAGAGGTCTGTCTGATCTATTTTCAGCTGTCTTCACTGCGGTTCGCAAGCCGGATGAAGTTGGTCACCACTGAGCCTGCCGTCAACGAAAAGTATGATGCTGAGGTACTAAGGGACTTGTGGGCAGGCTCTCACTGTTCAGAAGGTGTGTGGGTTTGCAGCCTGGGTCACACGAGCCTGGCTTCCTTTTCTGTCTCAACCCAAGATGCAATCCTGGGTCAGTCCCTTTCCATTCTGGGATGGGCCAGAGTCTTCAGAGTCCCCAGACACCATTCTCGGGGCTGCCACCAAGGTGAAAGGGCTTAGTCAGGCCTCCGTCCAGCTCACACGTAGGGCTTCAGGGCCGTTGAGTACCTAGGTTTCTGTATGAAAGCTCCTTAAAGCTGTTTCAGAGGTAAACTGGTGTGGACTGTCTCACACTCTTCTGGGCGCGTCACTACAGAACTTCTTTCCTGCCAGCCTGGGGATCCCTCCCAGTGAGCGGAGCTGACCAGAGAGAATGTTCAGCATTAGCATTGATTGGGAAAATGCAAATTAAAACCTTAGTGGAATTTCACCCCCAGACTAGCAAAAAAGTAGAACTTTTCTGACAGTGCAAAATGGTGGCAAGACATCCTGAAACAGGAATGCCTGTTTCTGGTCAGAGTAGAATGGCTACAACCACTTTGGAGAGCATTTCTGGCAACTTTTAGTAAAGTAAGGACACATTTGCTGACCATTTGACTTCCCTTTAAAATGCTTCTGGGATCATAGTCACTGCAGATAAGAGCCTATGCATGCCCTGAGCTCATGACAAATGAGTTAAACTTTCCAGATTCTAAATCCTGAAGGAAAATGACAGTCCCTGTGGCTCTGCAGGACTGACCCACGGTTTGGAGGCTGACGTGGGAACAGAGCTTGGACCTGGTTCTTTGACTTGGGCAGGCATGAGAATCACCCTGGGGGCTTGTAGTGCCACAGGTCCCTGGATGCATCCCCATGGTTCCTGATTGCATCAGTCTGGGACAGAGCTCGAGGATTCTCATTTCTAGAAGCTCCCCAGTACTGCTGCTGTGCCTGTTCTGAGGCCACACTTCGAGAACCACTGGCTCAGTTGTGAAGAGCCCTGGCCTCTTCATTAGCAAGATACTCTTTCTAAGCCTCAGTTTCTTCCTTTGTGAACTTGGGGAGTAATGGAATACACTCTCAAAAGATGTTACGAAGAATAAGATAATGGGTGGAAACCTCTTAGCACAGTGCTGTCATGTTGTAAATGCTCAGTAAATGTCTAGCACTCTCCTCACTTCTACAGATCTGCCTGTCTGTTCTATGTATACAGTCTAGAGACATTCCCATGTATGTGTGTAAAGATGTTTATAGCAGACAGTGCTCACACTGCTTATAGTAACGGTGAAAAGTTAGGAACACGATCACAGCCTTTAACAGGAGAGTAGCTCAATGAGTTGTGGAGGGAGGGAGCCACAACTAGGGCTATGAGCGTGGATAATCTCCAGTGAGGACTGAAGTGGCCCGAATGGTAGCATCTCACATCTACACCACGTATAATAACATGCAAAGCAATACTGATTATTATTCATGGATACAGATGCTCCTCAACTGATGATGGGGTTATGTACTAATAAACCCCTCATTAGTTGAAAATATCGTAAGTTGAAAATGCATTTAACTTATCAAACATCATAGTTTAGCTAGCTGGTTTCTACTGAACACGTATCACTTTTGCACCATTATAAAGTCAAAAAGTCTTAGGTTGAACCGGGGTACCATCTGTATATGCATATGTGCAGGGGTAGGGGGAGCATGTGGTAGCGAAAACATGAAAATGAGGCTGGAGGTTTCCTCTGGGATGCCAGGGAGAAATGGACTTGGACTGGGGTACACAGGAACTTCATATTTATCTGCAATGTTTTATTTACTTTTTAAAAAAGATTTTATTTATTTATTTTTAGAGAGAGGGGAAGGGAGGGAGAAAGAAAGGGAGAGAAACATTAAAGTGAAAGAGAAACATCGGTCTGTTGCCTCTTGAATGTGCCTCAGCCAAGGACTGAACCCACAACCCAGGCATGTGCCCTGATTGGGGATCGAAACTGGCAAACTTTTGCTTTGCTGAATGACACTGAGTCACACCAGTCAAGGCTGAAATATTTTATTTCTTTTAAAAAAAAATGCCAATACGGTAGCATGCTGTTAAATTCGTATTTTGTGATGGTCAAATTTTCATGGCATTATTTCTATCCTTTTCTGTAGCTGGAAGTTGATTTATTTATTCTTATTTTCTCATTTGGTGTTCTCTTAGCTCAGGACACATTACTACCTACGAACCTGGCTGGGTGGGTGTTGTACCTGCCAGCGAGGACTTTCATTCTCTTTAATGTAATTTCTGTTCTGAAATCTACACTTTTGGTCCTGGACAGGCAAACTTCCATGTCATCAAATGTGAATGTGTTTATAATCCTTATGATAAGCTTTTTCCTTTATTTGCATGAGTTCTTGAGAGAGACATGGAAGATTAGTTGGGTGGCTGCCTTTCCTAGACTGGGGCCAGTATTCCTGGGTTGCTCCCAGGACCACGTTCAGTACTGACACACATTTCCAAGGCAGCGGAATAGCTTCTGAAGAATTTCCTTGGCTGGTGGGGCTGGCTGTACAGCAGGGAACTGGGTGCCTGACCCACTTCTGTCCCGAGCTCCATGTGGTGAGCTGCTCAGATTCTGAGCGTCATAGTATTCATCTGTGAACCAGGGAGGTTGGACTGACGACCTCCAGCGAGCCTCCCACTCTGCCAGGCTGCGATTCAGTCTGTGAGGTGGTGTAAAGTCTGTGAGCCTCGGGCACAAGCAGACAGCAGGGAGAGACTCGGGGCACCCTGATCTGCCTAGAGGGAACGCACCTGCAGGCTGCAGTGCGGTGGCAGCAGGGAAACTTTCCGGGCTGAGAGCTGCTCCCAGCCTGGTGCTGGACTTAAGCAGAACTCTGTGAATTATCCTCATTACGTTCATGATGAAAGCACCTGGCCATCAGGGAATATATATGAATCTGTGTTGTTTCCAAGGTATCAGTTCCACCCAGAAAAATGCTCCTGGTTTTTTTAAGGGAGTTGCTCAGCCAGGAGGTGCTGCGAGACCATGTTCCGTGGGGTCTGTTGCTCTAGCCTGATGTTTCTGAACACCTTTTCTCCAGTCAGCAGAGAGGGCAGGTGGAGGCCACTATACATGCCAGGCATCAGAAGAAGCAACTTGCATGCTCTCAGGATCTGACATGGAGGCCGGTGACCCATGGAGCAGATGGCCCATTTCCCCACATCACCTCATTGGCCCAGAGGGCTAAGTCTGGCTCTCTGCGCCCCATTGGACAGTCATCCAGCTGAGACCCCCAACAGTTCAGCCACAGTTTGCCTACCTGGGGCATGCGGCATTTTCTAGAGCTGGGACGCTTCAGCTGGGAGAGGGATAGGGATGAGTAGGGGCTAGCCAGCAGTCCTCTCCTGTTCACCTCATAGGAAGCCCACCTGAAGGAGACAATCTTGGTGCTGCCCAGGGGGTCGGAGCCAGGATGGACCATGGTCCTGTGCCTCAACTGTCAAGCTTTATGTCCTGAATTGCCACAGAGCCACCAGGACTCTAGGGTTTGGCCACCCCTTGCTGTGGACTGGTCACAGCTTTGGTCCGAGGATCCAGCTGTCAGGGGCTCCCTCCAGTGGCCATTTTTTCACAACTAAACGAAGCCCTGTTTTTTACAGAGAAGGCTCTCATCGTAAAGTCCCTTGTGTCTCTTAATGAAAGTATCTATCAAGTGTAAAATGACTTAGGGATTCTGTTTCTGGAACTGTATCTTTTTCCCATTCACCTAAAGTTTATGGAGCGCTTCTACATGCCAGGCACTTTTAAAGCACTTGGGATGCATTAGTGTTCAAATAAAAACACAAATCTCTGTCCTTGAAGAGTTGACAGTCTGCTGGGGGTGGGAGAAACAGATACAATAAACATAAGAAACAGGTCAGTTCTAGATCCCGCCATTTACAACAACATGGATGAACCTGGAGGACATTATGCTAAGCGAAATAAGCCAGACACAGTAAGAAAGATACTGCTTGATCCAGTTTGTACATAGGATCTAAAAAAAGTCAAATTCATAGAGGAGAAAGGAGAGTGGTGGTTACCAGGACTGCTGGCTGGGGTAGAGGAATGGGGAGATGTTGGTCTAAGGGTACAAATTCTTAGTTATAAGTTTTGGGGCTCTAATTTCCAGCATAGTGACTATAGTTAATAATACTATGTCATATACTGGAAACTTGCTAAGAAAGTAGATCTCAGATACTCTTACCACACACAAAAATGGTGGCATGGTGGGGAGATGGTTATGTGAATTAGCTTGGCTGTAGTAATCATTTCACTATGTATATCTATATCAAAACACCATGTTTCACACCTTAAATATATACAATTTTTCTTTATCATTTTTAAAGATTTTTATTTATTTACCTTTAGAAAGAGGAGAAGGGAGGGAAAAAGACAGGGGGAGAAACATGGATCAGCTGCCTTTCGCATCCCCAACTGGGGACCTGGCTCTCAACCCAGGCATGTGCCCTGACGAGGAATTGAACCTCTGCCCTTTCAGTCTGCAGGCTGGCACTTAATCCACTGAGCTACACCAGCCAGGGCTATACAATTTTTCTTTAAAAAACATTTAAAAGCCAAAATGGGTAAGTTTTGAGCTTCACTTGTTCAGTACAGTAGCCAGTACACACATGTGGGTACTTAAAAGCAGTTAAAATTTAAAAAAAATTAAAATTTACTTCTTAAGTCACACTTGTCACACTCCAAGTGCTTATAGCTATAAGTGGCTCATGGCGCAGATACAGAACATTTCCATTAGTACAGAAAGTTCTATTAGACAGCAGTGCTCTAGGGTATGTTGCAGATAGACATGTGCCTTGAAAATAGAGCAAGATTTTTAAAGAGTGGTGTGGGGTTTAGGGGCAGTGAGGGTAATTGAGGTGTGCCTAATTTAGCAGCTTTTGAACAAAAGCTTGGAGGCGGCGAAGGAGTGAGCCATGAAAGTACCTGGGAGAGGAATGTCCCAGGCGGAGGGAACTGGCAGGGCAGGGGTGGTTGTGTGCTCATCTAGTGGGAGTGGGGAGAGCAGTATGAAACAGGTAATTGGGGGCAGGTCATGTGGGCCCCAGAGGTCACTGATATCCTACAGACACCTACATGGACACAGAGATCAAAGCACAAAGATGTTCTTACAGCATTGTTTGTAGCACAAAAAATTGGAGGTGACACATGTGAACATCAGTGGGAACGGGGATGCCTTTAGCAGTGACTGGGCAGGATGAAGGTAGGGCCGCATGGAAGGCATCCTGGAGGCGCGGGCTGCCCCGAGGGGACCATTCCCCTCCTACACTGGGACTATCCCGGGAACTCCCGGGAGTTGGGTTTCAAGGTGGTCGTAGGGGTGCCGGTGCTCACTCTGTTCTTAGCGACCTCTAAAGTAAAAGACAGAAGCTGGGGACTGCTGAGGCCCTTCAGGCCCTAAACTCACCCCAGTTGGGAAAAAGTCACCAGTGGGGAGGGAATTGTCCAGATGCTGCGCTCAGTCCACGAAGGACCACCAGGAAGGGCTAGAGTGTCCAAGCAGAGGGTAGGGAACTGTGGGCTTGAAGTGGAAATGCAGGGTGGCCGCTCTGACTGTCCTCCCTGCCCCCACCAACTATGCTTCCCTGGCAGCGAATGGTCAAGAACCTGGAGAAGGAGCTGGCACTGCTCAAGCAGGAGTTAGCCATCCATGACAGCCTGGTAAGGGGCTGGGGGTGGGGCTGGGGTGACTAGAATGTTAGAGGGACTGGGGTCAGGGGGCAGACGTACTAGGTGGGGAGGAGGCAAGAGGGTCAGGGCAGGGATGCTGGATGGGCAGAGGGACCCAGATGGGCTAGAGGCCAGATGGGTTGGGGGGCCACATAGGCAGTGAGACAGGAGGAAAAAGGACTTGGGGAGGAGAGGCGAGGGGGCCAGGGATGCCTGGTGGACAGAGGCATCAGGTGGTCAGGGAACAGAGGCAGGCAGTAGGCAGGACAAGGGGCAGGGGGCCAGAGGCCTGGCAGGTTAGGGTGCAGGGGAAGACAACATGATGGGTCAAGATCAGGGGAGTTGGGGCTGGTTGGGGGGCACTGAGGAGCCATGAATGCAGGCGTCGGGGTTGGAGCCCTCCAGTAGCCTGCCTGGGTTGCTGCTCATGGCCCAGAGCAGCCTCAAGGCAGAGGCAGCCAGCTCCCTCCCATGGCCCTCATCTTTGAGTCTGCCAGCAGGGCCCCCTTGCTTGGAGTAGCAGGCCCACGCTGGGCAGCCTTTGCTTCTCTCACTGACTCAGTCGTCCCTTGCTGACTGGAGCACCTGACCTGTGAGTCAGGCCCTCTCCCCCAGAACCCGATGGTGAAGGGAATGGAGCTGGCTCGGTGGCCAGGGCCTGTGCCCATCCTCCCCACTGTGTTTCTCAGAATGTCCCCGGCTGCTCCTACTTGGGCTCAGGTGCTTTGAGCTCATGGACATGTTCTTCATCTTCCTCCAAGGCCAACCGCTCCCTTGTGAACTATGACCCCATGGATGAAATTCAGATTGCCGAGATCAACTCCCAGGTGCGGAGGTACCTGGAGGGGACGCTGGAAGAGATCGATGTAAGGAGCCTCTCCTCGGGACCCCTGTGTCCAACCAGCCAGGGCCTCCCCATTCCTGGCACAACCTAACATGTGCTGTGCTGGCCATGGAACCTCTCACTGAGTGGGTACAGTGGGTGTCGGGTGGGTGGTGCTGGACCCCTGGCCCTAGAATCCCTTTAGCCTACCAAGGTCTCAGCTTCCATGTTCAGGGTTACAAGACTGTGGGTACCCCAGAGTGGCTAGCAGCCTTGTACACACAGGACGCAATCCATCACTGGGACACAAGTAAGCTCTGGAGCCAGGCTGCCCTGGATCAAATCCCAGCTCAGCTGTCTCCTTGCTGAGTGACTTCAGCAAAATGCTCCACCCTCTGTTCTTGGGTAGCCTCACCTACATAGTGGGGAATGCAACTGAGCTGGGATGAACTGAGCTGTAGCACCTCCAGGGCTGACTGTGCCGGGTGGAATAAGGCCATTAAAGGACGATGATCATGCTGGTTGTCTATAAGGAAGACCCCCAGGCCCATGTTGGAGTGGGTGAAGGAGGAAGACAGCCACACAGGAAAGGGCTCTCAGGGGGAAAGATGCATTGTGTCTTTACAGTGCAGGCCAGCAAACCCTTCATCCTGGAGCTGCATGGGCAGACCTCCGTCCTGTTGCTGTGGGACAACTGGGGTGGGCTTTCCCTGCCTCCCCAGCAAGGGCAGCCCCAGACTGACCCTGGGTCAAGGGTAATGCTTGTGAGTTATAGGGCCAAGAGGGAGGCCGATGGCCTTCCTCCAGCCACAGGTGTGTACATGTCTGAACCCACATAGAAAGGTTCCTAACGGAACCTTGTGAAAGCAGGAGAGAGCTGGGGACAACAAATTTTATTTAAATTTTCCTCAGTATTTTCAGGAACTAGAATCATTTTGATTTTATAGCGATCTTCACTTAGAAAAGGTGATTTTTATAACCCCAGTAAATACTTAGTTTGAAAACTACCAATCAGGTGTTCTTCTGTTCTTGAGAAGGGCTTGTAGTGCCACTCTTATTAAAAGGCTGTTTGCAGATGTCCTGTTCTTGAGACAGGTGGTCAATGGCTTACTTAGCCCAGGGGTCCTGGCTTCTCTAGTAACAGAGACACAGCCTAGATCCCATGGTGCCGAGGTCTGACCTCCACCTTGCTCTCTTCCCTCCAGATAATTAACCTCAGACAGATCCGGGAAGTGTTCAACCAATTTCGGGTGGTTCTGAGGTAAGGGACCCTCCCGATCCATCCAACTCCTCCCTCAGGCTGCTGTTTTCACTTCCTGTGGTTTGGGTGTGTTCTCCAAGCACACCGCCTGTCTCTCCTGTGTGAGCCAGATCAGAGTTCTCGGGATGTGCCCAGACCCCTGGTGTTCCTGAAAGTCTTTGCCCCTAAGCTCGCAGATCCTCCCACCCTTCCTCTCCCTGGGGGAAGCCTGAAGGACAGCCCTCCATTCAAGAGCTGCTCAGAGAGGAGGCAGTCCCTAGTGGATGTCTCCTGAGTTCAACTGGACAGGATGCCCTGAGTGCGGCCAGAGCAGGACATCGTGATTAATCCCTGCTCCCCCGGCTCCCCTCATGAGGCATTTGTGGTTTCTTCTGGTGCATGTATACCTGTAGCCTGATTGGCTCATGCTGGGTAGTGTCACAGAAGCTGGTCACGTGATTCCAAAGGGCCTGCTAGAGACAGAGCTCAGGTGGGGAAGCGTGGTCCCAATGCAGGCTTCCAGTCCCATTAAAGTCATCTTAGAGCAGATGTGCCTGGTGCACAGAGTGGGGCACGCAGATTTACGGGCTTGACAATGGGTATTATGTACACGGGGGATTCAGGGGCATAGAATGAGCTGCTTTTGTCTTTTCTGATTCATAGTAAAGGCATGGCTCCTTCCCAAGGGGTTATACCCTAATGACTTCGAACTCTAGTACGTGTTTAGCATGGCCCCAGGTATTAAGTTTTCTCTCACTCTCTCTCCCAAGCCAACAAGAACAGGAAGTGGAGGCCACTTTGCGCCGGAAGTACACCCTCATAGACAAGAATGACTTTGCAGCCATTTCTGCTGTCCAGAAGGTAAGCACGGTTGCCTCTTGCTGACAGCATTCATGTCAGATTTTTCTACCCCCAGCCCTTTCCAGAGGCACAAGGGTTCTGCATTAAAGCCAGTCTAGGAACAAATAAAGGTAACACCAGGGTGAGTGTGGGGTGACCTATGCAAGAGTAAACTATGCATGATTCAAAGTGATCTCCCAAACTGGAGGCAAGGTAGTAATAAACAAGACCAATTCCTGAAGTTGGGTTGGGAACATGCCTTAGGATTCTCAGGGTATGGAATGAAACACCAGACCAGTGAGAGGGGTTGATGTGGAAAGTGAACCTTTGATGGGGTGGTCAGAGACAGATTTGTTGGGGACAGCCTGAAGCTAACAGCAGTAGCAGCTGCCACATCTTGGTGTGGGCCAAAAATGCCCACCTAAGCCTTGGGCCCATACACACTTGGATCCCCAAGGGGCCCAAACTCTTAATCTAAGCCTTGGCCCTGTGGCTGGCCTCTATCCAGGCAGGGCTTGTGGATGCTGACGGTCACCTAGTCGGTGAGCCTGATGGACAAGGCTTCGGACTTGGTGTTGCCCCTTTCTCTGCCAAAGCCGGGAAGAAATCCAAGTCCAGGAAGACATTGAAAGAGCAGCTCAGGTGAGTGACCTTCCTGCTGCTCTGCCTGTTTAGCACCTGGTCCTCCTTGGCTGGTGAAAAGAGGGCCAGGTACTATCTCCTTCTTCCCCCTAATGTCTTAGCAACTATAGGTCACGGTGGATGTCACTGCTGCCAATACTAGTAACATCTGTGGGGTCCAGGATAGGGCTGGACACCTCTCATCCGCACAGCAACCCCATGAGTTGGGAGTTAATGTCTCCATTTTGTTGATGAGGAAATCGAGGCTCAGAGAGGGGAAGTCACTTACCAGGTTACATTGCTGCTGGTAGGAGAGTTGAAGGGAGACGCTGGGCCAGCATTAGCCCTCTAGTATTTCATGTGGAAACCCCACCTCCCAACAGGGTCCTTCTGTGACCCTGCTGACTGTTACTCACACCACCCAAAAACTCCAATTTACCTTTCAGGCAAGACTCCTTTGTGTGTGCAAGGTTGGAAGAGGGTCAAGGTTCACTTAATGAGCCACTCATTAAGCCACGCTTGTGCCATGTGGTGGAGGACAAGAGCACAGGTTCTGGAGGTGATGCCTGTGTTCACCTCCTTACTCTGTACTTTCTTCATTCAAGGGGTCCCCTTGTTTAAGGCATGAGAGCCTCTCTGTGCCTTGGTCTCTCATCTCTAAAATGGGAATAATAAGCCTGGCAGAGTAGCTCAGTTGGTCAGAGCACTGTCCTGATACACTAAGATTGCGGGTTTGATCCCCAGTCAGGGCACATCAACCAGTGAATGCATAAATAAGTGGAACAATAAATTGATGTTTCTCTCTCTCTAAAATCAGTAAATCAACATTTAAAAAAATAAATAGCAACAAAGTCATTGGGGTTGTTGTGAGGATAAGTGAGTGAATGCAGTCCTTGCACCTGGAAAGTACACAGGAATCTGTTTGCTGTTGTTACCACTTGTGAGAGAATGGGGGCCCAAACTAGTTGCAGAGTCTGGTAGCAGGGATTGCTGATGCCCCTGGCTCCTCCTGCCCTCCAGGAAGGGCAGCTACACCCTAGCTCTCTCTGCTCTGCTGCTGGGTAATCAGTGCAAAAATAGGTGGATTGATGCTTGCTCCACGTGCCACCGCCCCCCCCCGCCCCCGCCCCGACCCAACCAAACACATTTGTTGCAAGAAAATGAAGGGGAGGAAACAATGGAGCGCGCTGGGGGCATCCTCCTGTCAGTTCAGGCCTGCTCAGATGTGCCTCTCTGGGAGGGAGGACCTGCGCGTGCGTCATCACTTGGAGAAGGCAGGCGGCACTTTCCTGGGGGTTGGGGTGGACACTGATGTACGCAGGGAGAGCAGGTCATGGACTCGTCAGAGCAGCAGGCAGACCTGTCCTGCTTTCCCATTGGTCCACAGACAGATCCACCCTGGGTGGAGGCTCTGCAGCTCCTTCCCAGAGATACCTGTGTGACTAATACCTGAGCAGCCATGATGCTCCAGAGATCAGCCTGCGGCCCACCCCCCAGGTCCCTGTGCTTTCAAACCTGAAGATGGCCCACTCTTCCCAGGTGTTTCTTGCTGAGACTGCTGAAGGGATGGTTCCTTATTCTCTTAAAGGGGAAAAAAAGGCTCTCCTCTTTCTCCCCGTCTGCATGGCTTAGGGCCATACTCTTTGTCCTTTGGCCCAGGTATGTGATCAAGATAGGAGCTGAGTATGATGGTGTTTCTGGTGTGTAAGGGCTGAGAAAGGTCACTCCCATCAGTGTGGGAGACACCTCCCTGCCTTTGACTGAGCCCTGGGGTCTCCCTACCTTCTCCTTCTAGCTCCTCGTCAAGAAAGGAAGGTGCCAGCAGCCCTGTGAGTGGCAGGGATGTGGATATTTCCACTTCCAAGACACAGCTGACCCCAGCCTCCAAGGATGGGGATGTGAAAGAGATGCTTTTGCGGGACCGGGAGACCTCCAACATCGAAACCCTTCCCTCAGACTCCCCGAAGGATGAGCTACGCCCACCCAGGTGACCATTTAACACTAGCTCCTGCACCAAATCATCCAAAACCAGAATGTGACCCGCAATATGTAAAGAGCACCTACAGATAAAATAGGAGGACAATAGGCAAAGACTAGGAGCATGGCTCGAAAAGAAGACACATGGTGGCTATGTGCATGTAAAATGCTCCAATGTCAGGAGTCATCCAGGACACACAATTATCAATCAATTAATTAATTTTAGAAAGGGGCGAAGGGAGAGAGAGAGAGAGAGGAAGAGAAACATCGATGTGAGAGACATCGATCTGTTGCCTCTTGTATGCACTTTGACCGAGGACCAAACTGGCAACGTTTTACTTTGCAGGTTGACGCCCAACCAACTGAGCCATGCTGGTCAGGGGTGGATTACAATTATACATGGAATCATTTAGACCCTCCAAATAGCAATTATTTTAATAATTAAACTTACATATTTTTGGAATAAGTAACATTCTCAAAAAGTAAAAAAAATTCAAGATATTAGACCCCTTTCCTTTAGCAACAATTATGCCCTGGTGAGTAAGTAAGTAAGTTTTTAGGAATATATCCTGAGGAAATAATTAGAGATGTGGGCAGAAATTTATGCCAAAAAAAAAAGTTCATCACATCATTAATTTAAAAAGCAAAAAAGCCATTTTTTAAAAACACCTTAATAGCCAACATTAGGGAAAGGGCTCTGCTCCCTTGAAATGTACAAGGATGTGCATGAAGAATTTTTTTCTTCTAGCCTGTGAACATTTCCAAACTTTCAGAGAAGTTGAAAGAACTATACAGTGAACACCCCCTTGATTCTACAATTAACATGTTACTGTATTTATTTCATCATGTGTTCATCTCTCTCTCTCCTTTCCTCCACCCATCCATTTCACAGTAAGGTGCAGACAAGTCCCTTCCCCCTGCCCCAGCACTTCATCTTACATCTCATTAACTAGAGTTCTCAAAGAAATTGTAATAGCATGAAAGAATGTTTCTGAGAAAAAAAGATGTGAAACTATATATACCGCATGATCCCAAACATTTAAAAATCTATCAAAGAAATCCCTGAAGGAGATACACCAGTGTGTGGTTGCCAATAGACAGTGAGTGGTTTGTTTTGCTTTCTCTATGTTACACATTCATTTCTTTCTTGTCCTCATTTTCTGCAATGCTCATGTGCTCTTGTATGCTGAGTAACACAGAGATGAGCGAATGATTCTTACAGTTTAGCTCCCGTCTGGGGAAGGTGGTGCCCAGGAATTCTGGCCTCCTGCTCAAAGCTCCAGGGAAGGAAGGTGAAGTGCCTGGTGGCTCCAAGACAGCCACCCCCTTTCTCCCCAACCCCACTCCATCTTCAGGCCCAGCACCCCACCCTCCAAGCCTGTGGCCTTTGAGGACTTTAAGAATGAGCGAGGTAGTGAGATTAACCGCATCTTCAAAGAAAACAAATCCATCTTGAACGAGCGGAGGAAAAGGGCCAGTGAGACCACACAGCGCATCAATGCCATCAAGCGGGAGATTGATGTGACCAAGGAAGCGTTAGATTTCCAGAAGTCACTGCGGGAGAACCAAGGTAAATGTGATGGGAAGATGGCTGGGGCCTGTGGAATCTGAGCCATCCTGCTTAGAACGGGACAGCCCTGAGCACTGGAGGACTGAGATGGAAGGGGCCACCTGGGGGTGTTGGGGTGCAGCCTTCATTCCTGGGTCATCACTTGGCTGTAGTCAGCCCTGGGGAGCCACAGAGTCCTTCCCTTTCAGCCCCCCTCTTCCTGTGGGTCCCTCATAATTGCTTTATATCAGATCCAGGTGCTAAGCCTTCCATCTATATGTGCTGCTGTCTACCTATGGAGAAACAGGCTTTTGGTTTTGTAGGGGCTTCCCCAGGTAGAGGGTTGGCTGGTGACCCCCCACAAGGTTCTTGGGTCCTGGTGTGGTCACCTCACTGCCCACAGTGGTCTGCTTGGGGTGGGAATGCTGGTCAAGACATAAGAACCAAGGAGGGCAATGAGAATACATACCAGAGGGCCAAGGGATTCTCTGTCGTTAGGACCATTCCTTGTGTCAAAACCCCAACACCCATGCTGACTTGCCAAAGACTCGTCTCCTCAGGCAGGTGGTGTGGGAGCCATCAGGCTCAGAGAGCAGGGACCCACATGTGGGGAGGGTGCTTACCTGGTTACCCTGACCTGGTGCTCTTGTCCCAGTGGCAGACACTGCCCACACCTGCACTCTGGGCCAAGAACCCTCAAGCTCAAGTGTGCAGAGGACACCTGGAAGGGCTGGTCCTGTGCAGGTACCCAGGCCTCAGCCAGTGGTTCTGACTCAGTACATCTAGAGCAGGGCCCAGAACCTGCATTTCAATTAGTGATCATTCCAACTGAGGCTGGTGGTTTAGAGGCCACACTCTTACTCACATTCCTGGCTTGGTTCTATTGCCTCCCAGACAGGGCCCACTATAGGCCATTGGGTTTTCCCTTGCTAGAGGACAATGGCATTCCAGACTGGTCTTCATGAATGATTTCACTGATGACCTGGGACATCTCCAGATGTCACTTGGTTTATTTCTTCAGGTCAGGTGGATCATCTCACTCACAGAGGGTTATGTTTTACTCATTTACTTTGCAGCAACTTTATTTCCAAGTTCTTGGTGCCACTGTGCACATACCCTACTGCCCAGCCATGACACACTATTCCAGAGGGCAAAGGCCTTCATGGGTCTGGGCCACAGGGGAAGGTGGGTGACAGTGGTACCTGACATGCCCCCACCCAGAACCTCCAGGGTGAAGGTCTTATAGGACCAGCTAACATTTCTTTATCCCTTCTGTCCACATCTTTGAATATGCCACCCCTTATTACATATTTACTTGTTTTAAATAATGTATATGAATGCTATGCTGACATAGTTTTTACTCCTAAACATATCTGAAAATGGATGTTTAAAGTTTGTTTACTTCTTGATTTTTTTTTTTTTTTTAGAGAGGAAAGGAAAGAGAGAAAGAAACATTGATTTATTTTTCCACTTATTTATGCATTCACTGGTTCATTTTTGTCTGTGCCCTGATGAGGGATTGAACCCACAACCTTGGGCATTGGGACAATGCTACAACCAACTGAGCCACCTGGTCAGGGCTAAAAATGGATATTTTTAAAGGATGATATGAAGAAGAAATATTATTTTAAAATATTTAAAATATTTAAAATTTTATCTGTCAGCATCAAAAAGCATTTTTGCTCTCCACCTCCCCCACCCCCGCCAAAGCAGTTATTTTCCCATTGGTTGTTTTTCCTTTTTTATTTTAAATTTAATTTTGTTTATTTTTAGAGAGAGGGGAAAGGAGGGAGAAAGAGAGGGAGAGAAACATCAACTGGTTGCCTCTTGCACATCCCCAACTGGGGACCCAGCCTGCAACCCAGGCATGTGCCCTGACTGGGAATCGAACTGGTGACCTTTTAGTCTGCAGGCTGGTGCTCAATCCACTGATCTACACCAGCCAGGGCTCCCATTGGTTGTTAAAATATCAAATAAAATACCTTTATCTTGAAGGAACAGCTCAAGTAAATTCATTTTAAAAACTACCTGCTGGTACCTTGATTGGCAGCTACTAATCAGCCCAGAAAGGTCAGTGAAGTTAGAACATTATTAATTAGTCTTTTGTGAAAGAAAAATGAAAAAATCATCTTAAGTTCAACTCTTTTAGTTTTTTCCTTGGAGATATCCAGAGAACCTCTGGGTAGTAACAGTGTTCAGAGATATCCCCATCTCAGAGTCCTGTAAAGATTCTACTCTGTAAAGGATGTGTGTCTATCAAAGTGACCTGATCAGGGACATCCCACAGCACACAGTCGCTCTTCACTGAAGGCAAGGGACTTGGTGAAGGTGACTCTGGATTACTACCCCACTCCAGGCACCTTGAATGGGGACCTTTGCCCCTCCATTAATAGTGTCCATGACATTTAACATGGCCTACTTCTCCCCAGCAAACTTCATTCAAAGCTCAAGTGTTTTCCTCCAACACCTGGGGACTGCCTCATGCACCCCAGCCACACACGTGGGACTCACCTTCCAGGGGTCCTGGGGTGAAAGTCCCACACCTTGGGGTGATTGATGTGACACCTTTGCTGAGCTTTCAAGGTGCTATGGGCAGTGGAGAGCTGGGTGAGTGGCTTCACAGGCCATGTTATTTTGTCTCAACCCAACAGTCCTCACTGAGCTGACAGATGTTAAGAAAGGTCCATACAAAGAGGCCATGAGTGAAGGAGATGACTAACAGCACTATCGACTCCTGCACCCTGGAGCCTCTGAGAGTTACTCAATATGATTCACATGTCTAGTAGTCTCTAATAAGAAGGTAGCTGATGATTGTTCAAACCATCAAGAAGACAACCTGGCCCTGGCTTGATAGCTCAGTTGGTTACAGTGTCATCCCCATATACCAAGGCTGCAGGTTTGATCCTAGCCAGGGCACATATAAGAATCAACCAAGGAAAGCATAAATGAGTGCAACTACAAAACTGATGTTTCTCTTTCTCTCTCTCAAATCAATAAATTAAAAAAAAAAAAAAAGACAATTTGCAATGTGGGTTTACATGCACTGTTAATAATAAGGAACGTTGCCCAAGTGCCCTGTGGAACTCGCCAATGATGGCAGTTCATGTACATAATTTCCAAAAAAGGTAAACATTGTATAACAGAGGTGCCTACAGAATATTTTTGACTGATGAGGTTTAAGATCAAAATAAGTGAGAAGCATCGGCCATCTCTACCCTCTCACCTGCTACCCCTGTTTGTCCTAGAAATGCCAATGTGGCTCTCTGATCTGAGCTCCCGCTCCCCTTGAGACATGTCCTGGTAGCCTGGCCTCCCTCAGCTCTGCCCGCCCACATGTGGTACCCTAGCCTTTCCTCTTGTCTCCTGTGTTGTGCATTGCCAGCGCTCCCCTCTCTTTCTGGACTGCCTTCCTCCCCTCACCGCAGGTGGGCACTTGATTCCCTGATCTCCATCCTCCTGCAGGTGACTATGAAAACAAGGGGCTGATTATCATCGATGAGGAGGAATTCTTGCTGATCCTGAAGCTCAAAGACCTCAAGAAGCAGTACCGTTCCGAGTATCAGGACCTACGTGACCTCAAGGCTGAGATCCAGTACTGCCAGCACCTTGTGGACCAGTGTCGCCACCGCCTACTCACAGGTGCACCATTTGGGAAGGTTGGCTGGCCATCTGAGGTTCCGGGATGCACAGGGCAGGGCTGCCTCCTATATTCTAGAAGCAGCTTCAAATCTCTCTGGTATAGGCAGGGGCCAGGCAGGGGCTTCAGATGTTTGTTTCTAAGACTTTGTGGGCAGGAGACAGAGATGGGAGAGGGTGAGACTCTAGAGCAGGAAGTGACAGAGGGTGAACCCGTGACAAGTACCCACAGCCTTTACCTGCTTCCTCAGGGACTGCCCCACACCTCACACTGCTGTGCTCCCTCCCCCTTGCAGAATTTGATATCTGGTACAATGAGTCCTTCTTAGTCCCTGAGGACATGCAGGTGGCACTGAAACCAGGTAGCAGCATCCGGCCAGGCATGGTGCCTGCCAGCAGGATAGTGTCTCTGGTGAGTGCTACAAGGTCGGGGTGGGGATGATGGGAGGGCAGGGGGCAGCGTACTGTGCCTCTTGTCCTATGTTCTCCCAAAAAACAGGGCAGAACAGTGTATGGGCTGCCCCCAGCCTCTCCAATGGCTGCCCAGGCAGGTGGGTAGGTCTCTATCCAGTTATCAAGGATGGAGACACAGATAACACCACTTATGGTTGCTGCCCTTTTGGGTGGCTCATTCTGTCCAGGTGGCAGTTACAGGGTGTCTGATGACGCTGGCAAACGTGGGCCTGACAGATCGTGAGCTACTGTGGGTGGGGATTTGCAAACCCAGTGACGGGGCTGCCCTGATGCCCACCACAGGCCTTGTCAGGGTGAATCCTGACAATGCCAGGCTTAAGGGACTATCCTGAATTGGGCCTTCCCTAGGGAGAAGATGACCAGGACAAGTTCAGCCAGCTGCAGCAGATGATGCTGCCTGATGGCCCTGATTCCATCTCCTTCTACAATGCCAAAGTCAAGACAGAACAAAAGGTAACTCGGGGGGCGGGGTTCATGTCTCCAGGAAGGAGGGCCTCAGGGACCACATTCCTCCCTTTAGAGAGGTGGAGGAGGAATGTGCCAGCTCAGGGAGATCCAGAGTCACCCAGAGTTAGTGGATATCTTCTGCCAGCCCCAGAGTCCTGGGGCTGGGCTGAGCCCGTTAGGGTCCCATGACCCTAACCACAGACCATGGCCAGGCCCGGACATGGCTAGTGAGTGCTAAGGTGGCCCATGTGAACCACCCCTTTGTCCAGTTTATCCATGCTGTATGGGTTACCCACCCATTAGTCACTTAGTAGCCATCCTAGTTATCACATCAATGGTCATGGTATCACAGTGCTTATGTTCAAGTCATCCTTATTTTATTTAATGATGGCCTCAAAGAGTAAAAGTTGTGATGCTAGCAATGTGGATATGCTAGAGGAAAGCTGTTTAGTGCTTCCTTTAAGTATAGGAAAAAACATTGTGTGTATGTATATATAATCTTTGATCAATTTCAGATATATATATTATCTTCAATTTCAGCCATCCACTGGGAGTCTTAAAGTGTATCCCCTGAAGATAATGGGGGGGGGGACTATTGCACCATCACATTGTTTAATGGGACAGTTTTATATTTACAAGATGAAAAGAGTTACGGGGATGGACGGTGGTGGTGGTGGTGGTGGTGGTTGCACAACATTATGAATGTATTTAATACCACTGAATTGTATACTTAAAAATGGTTAAGACGGTAAATTTTTAATGTGTATTTTACCATAATAAAAAAGTTGGGGGGAAAAAAAGAATTCCAGTTAACATGAGAACTTTGGGTTCAGTTCCCCAACCTTGTGGGGAATCTAGGATTCACCTACACATTCCAAATTGGTTTTAGCATTTGCCTGCTCCCTACCCACTGTTTCTGTTTCAGCTCACTTTTCCCACCTACTTTCTGGGAGCCTAGCAGTGCATTAAAAGGGTAGGATTCATGAACACCTAGTTGATTTGCAGAGGAAGGGCCCTTCAGAGTGCATGGGCACCTACCTCTTTTCTTTTTGAACCTAATTCTAGTCAGAAACTTTCAGGTGGGCTCTTGAAACACACATGTCTTGTCTGGAACATGCCTGATGCACCATTTTAAAAGTTTTACATACTTTCTTTGGGATGAAAAATGGAATTTTATTTCTCAAAGAATCAGGGCCAGTCAGAGAGAATCCTTGTCCCTGAACTGATTCTTGCAGGAAGGATGACAGGGTAGATGTTAAGTGGCATGGCCTCCGAGTCCTTGTTAAGTCTGTACCTCCTGATCAATTCCTGTTTTCCCCCCTTTTCTGTGTTCAGCACAGTTACTTGAAAACCATGATGGTCCTCCAGCACGCACATAGAAAATAGGGACTCATCTCCAGTGCCTTGAAGGACAAGAACCCCAGCAACTCCTGCCCACTGTGGCATAGCTGCCGAACCACCTGCCCAGAGTTCCGGTCTGCTCCAAGGCTGGGGCCCGGCTCAGAGAAGACACAATGGCCTGCTTGCCAGGAGGAACACCCTTCCTAGGACACCCTTGTTTATCTTCACAGAACACTTTTAGTTTCAATTCACTGTCTTATATGCAGGGACAAGATAAAATAATTTTGTAGTCTGGACTTTAAGTGCTTATCCAAGAATTTATTTTATTTCCTGTCTGGGAGGATGTCGTTCCTTTGTACAGGTGAGGTCGTAACTGAATCTTCAGTAAGAAAGTGGAAAAGTAACTCAGTCAGGCTTCTCCTAGCAAGACTTGGTCCCCCTGGTCAGCCTCTTTCCTTCCTGGCATGGACATCCTGGGGGTGAGTGGGGTCTGAGGGGCCCTGGTTCTCAGCTCCCTCAGGCTGTAGGTTTTCAGAGCGTCCTCTGTGTATTCCTGAGCCAGTGAAGGCAGGAGACCCCCATTCACCAGCAATCAGGCAGGGCTGGGTCTAGGAAGAAATGGCAAATTTTTATCTCCAAATAAGAGGAGCCTTAAAATGACAGCAGTCCTACCACGAAGTTAGCGGCAAGAGCCCCACATGGGGAGGCTGGTTGGCAGGGCGCATGCAGAAACTGACCAGATGGAAGGTTGAACTGAATGGCATCTGTCCAGCCAAAAGGCCCTATGATTCTGTTCTTCAAGCCATCAATGAGCAGATGGATGGGAGTTTTGTTGAAAAGATAAAGCAGAGAGGCTTTTCTTGAGGTCTCTCCCCTTTCCTGTCTAGCTCTTTTCTCTTTTTAAAAAATTTTTGTCCATTACAGTTTATAGTCAGTATTATTTTTAAAAAGACTTTACTTACTTACTTTTAGAGGGGAAGAGAGGGAGAAAGAGGAGAGAAACATTAATCAGTTGCTTCTCATATGTGCCCTGATCAGAGACTGAACCCCGCATGTGTTCTGATCAGGGGTCGAACCTGCAATCCTTTGCTTTGTGGGACGATGCCCAACCAACTGAGCCACACACCAGTCAGGGCAATATTCTTTTGTATTAGTTTCAGGTGTACTAGCCTCTTTCTCTTTCATTGACTAATAATACATAATGGTCTTGAAACAGCTTTTAGAGACTCCTACTGTGCCAAGGTTTCCCCTAGGTGACACATGTCACTGACCAACACTAATGGTGTACACACAGCCCTGATGGTTAGTTCTTATGTTTCTTTTGGTTGTGGCCAAAGAGGCAGGTCTGCCCAGGCTCTGCTCACCCTTCCAGCTATTTGAGGTCTTGGGCAGAGGGTTCTGATCCTTGCCCTTCTTGACTGCTCCTACCCTTACCGGGACTTGTTGGGGGTTCCCAGGTCTTTGGGAGGATCTCAGGAAAGCAGGACATGGCAATGGGATTCATCATCTTGTTGGGGCCACAGGAAACAGCCATTTGTGGCTTTACTAATACCCTTTTCCTTCATTCCCTGTCACGGGTTGGAATGACATCTGACATGCTGGACGTCCCCCCACAGAATTCCTGGTCAGTCCTGAGGCCTGATGGCAATGGCTGTCGGTCACATTTGTCCCTAGCTCATTTGTCACCACATAGACCTCTTTGGTCAGTTCTTGCACAAGCTGAAACAAGTAATCATCTGTGTGGGCAGAGCCACAGGAATAAGCCAGGATGGTGTTCAGTAGATCCTGTTCTACACAAATTCTTCTCAGGAGCAGATGCTTCTGACATGGCAGGGAGCTAGGGGGCATCGTGTCCACTCAAATGGGCCTGTTGTTCCAGATGCTGGTTAAAGTATAATGTTCTTTTAAATGCAAAGCTAAATTTGCAGGAAAGAAAGGGAACTGTCAGCAGCTGGAGAGCTGAGAGCCAGAGTGACCTGCAAATGAACTGGCTCTGGCAGCTACGGATGGGGACAAGGTATGTGAGTGGAGTGTTGCTCTTACGCATTAATGTCCACATAAATATGAGAAATAAACCTTTGACCCGTGCCCCAGAGGAAATTGGAAATGGGATCCCCTGCCTGCATAAAGCTGGCACCCTGAAGGCTTCATCCTTGATAAAGAGAGGAATTACAAAAAGTTTCCCCACTGGCATGGGCAAGTAGCAAGGAAATTCCCCAGGGATGAGGGAGCACAGATCCTGTGAGAATCTGTAACCATGTACAGGTTTGGGATTCAAATTTACACTGTGTGGTCCAGGAATCACCATGCTGAGGAGTTAGCATAAAAATAGCCCAAAGCTGAAACACCTAGTAAAATTAAAAAATCTACTGTACATGCCTTTTACCCAGCAATACAGCATTCCCACAAAGCCCCAGTAAACATGAGCTCCAAAGATTAAACATACACACACCTATGCAGGCACACACACATGTGTGAGCAGAAACAACTTATCATGGAGGCACAGCGTAAGCAGGATCAGACTTATAAGAACTTCAGATAACAAGTTACTGAATAAAGACTACACAATATACATGTTTTAAAGACAAAAGTAGGAATAAAAGTATGATAAAGGGTATCAATATAGATTGCAGATTTTTTAAAAAGCAGAATTTCTAGGAATGAAGAAAATGTAGTTCTAAAAGGTAAAATGATGGACTAGAAACAGAGAAGTAATGACCCAGATATTGAATCTGAAGAAATTGCCGAGAATTGCAGTAGAGGGATGAAGAGGTAGAAAACTGAAAGCAACAGATAAAAGAAGACCCAGGGTCCATCCAAAAACAGATACAGAGGAGATAATAAGGAGATCATTCTCGGTGGTGGTCTCATTCAGTCTTGTGCTTTAAACATTATCCATATGCCAACTCTCAATTTTTTTATATCTAGCCTGGACTGCTCTCCTAAACTCTAATCCTGTATAGCCAATGGCTCACTTGGCATCTCCACTTGAGTTATCTATTAAGACATACACAAATCACCATGATTAGAACTAAATGCCTAATTGCCCCCCACCTCAAACACATTGCACCCACAGCCTCTTTTATCTCAGCCCAATTGCTCAGGCTAAAATCTGATTTTAAAAAAATCAGATTTTAGAGAGGTAAGGAGAAAGAAAGGGAGGGAGGGAGGGAGGGAGAGGGGAGGGGGAGAGAGAGAAACATCAATTTGTTGTTCCACATATTTATGCATTCACTGGTTTATTCTTGTATGTGGCCCAACCAGGAATCAAACCCATAACCTAGGTACATGCCTTAACCAGGAATTGAACCCTTAACCTTTTGGGTGTATGAGATGATGCTCTAACATGCTCCAACCAAGCCACCCAGCCTGGAGACAGTGTTTTAAGTGGACACACTCACCAGGGGGGTGTGACTGGCATCACAAAAGGCCCTGAAAATTCAGTCAAGGAATAATCACAGAAACTAGGGACTTGTTTGGAGTTCCCAGGTCTTTCAGTAGTAAAGCCAAAATGACTGCTTCCTGTGTTCCCAAGATGATGAGTTCTGTTTGCCATGCCCTGTTTCCTGGAGATTCAATCTGAAAAGTGAAGTTTATATTTTGTGTCATTTTGGGAAGAAAAAAATGGGACAAGAGTTTTCTGCCCTGTAATGGATGGTCTTGATGCAAACTGGCCTCCAAATCCCAGGAGGATGCAAGCATTGTCCGGCAGGGAAGCGCCAGTCAAGGTCCATCCAGCGAAATCCTCACACCAGGAAGAAAGCTCTCAGAGGCCTCTAGGGTCCTTTTAAATCTAAATCTTGTGATTCTATAGAAGCAGTTGTGGAAAAGTTATTTAACATGTCAGTTGAAAATTACATCATATATATATTCACACGTTATTTTTTCTTTCAAATATGAATTGTTTTTTGCCATGGCTGGTGTGGCTTTGTGGATTGAGCACAGGTCTGTGAACCAAAAGGTCATCAGTTCAATTCCTGGTCAGGCAGGGCACATGCCTGGGTTGTGGGCCATGTCCCATGTTGGGGGCATGCGAAAGGCAACTGAACAATGTTTTTCTCCTTCACTTTCTCTCCCCCACTCTCTCTAAAAACAAATAAAATCTTTGTAAAAAAGAATTGCTTTTATTAGCAAAAATAACATTTAATTTAGAAAGAATACATTTATTAAGAAAAACAACCCATCTATGAGCAGATGACACTTCTACCAGCTCTGCTTTCCAACAATAAAAGGAGAGGCACCTCATTTTCAGAAATGTACCCTTGAAGGCTGGAAGAAAAAAGAGGGAGTCTTGCATGTGGGAAAGGAGCTCACCTCAAGAGCCAGCCATGATTTGTGATTCAGTAACTAAATGGCTTGTAAGAAACCAATTTCTGAACCCTGTTACAATTCCCTTGATGGGTAATCTCCTCTGTTCAGAAAAAAAGCTGTAAAAAGAATTAGGAAGCTAAAGCTGAGTGGTGTGGAACAGACAATATTGTTCTTAAATTTGGGAATGATGGCAAGGGTGAAAGGAGACCTCTTTGCTCTAGGGCTGTGTCCTGGCCTTGGAGAGGGGCTGAAGCAGGGCCTTGTAAGGCCCCTAAAGAGGCTGAGAGCATAGAGAATGTGGCCAGTGAATGCTGTTGGCTGCATGGAAAAGGAATACAGGATGTGAGAGCCCGGACAAGTCCAAGTGCCACCATTCAGAGATGTGACCTTGGGTGCCCTTAACTTTTCTTAGGTTCAATCTCTTCATCTGTAGAATGGGGCAGAAGCTGTTATTGCCTACCCCATGATAGGGTGCTAAAAAGATGATGCGAGATAACGTCTATGAAAACTCTGCAATGTCTAAAGGCTTCTGTAAATATCCATTAGTATTCCTGTTCCCTCAGGATGGCAGAAAAATCATATTAGGTAAGAATCTCTTCTGTTTGAGTTAGAGCCAGGGAAAAGAAAGAATTTGAGAGTTTTAACACCTGGTCAAGCATTAAAAAGTTCCAGAGCTGCTCTTCTGGCATGTAAGGAGAAAAATAGTAATTTGAAAAAAGGACAAAAATATTTTAAATTCTTTTATTGAGGTTATTTTTACTAGTACATTTTACTTAGAAAATACTTTAATCTTTGAAACTTTTTTGTACCAGATGTACCTGATTATAGCTTTTATTAATGTGAATTTTATTTTGTGGACTTTATTAAAGTCAGTTTTCAAGTTACATTTTTCTGTCTTGATGTTGTGATGAAGATTTGATTCTTTTGTCAATTTTCAGTCAGTAACAGTTTACCATGTGTCATTTTAAGCCATCAACAGTTTTATGTCAGTTATTTATCAATTCTACTTTTTCTTAGGTCAGACTTCAGAATTCAGTTTTACTTTGGAGATTGATATCAATATCTGAAATTTCAAATTCAGCCCTTTCTATCCTTCCAACTACTTTATATCAGGTATTTATAGAAAAATAGATACACAGTGTGGTGTGCCCACAGTATAGGGAAAAATTGTGAAAGACTTTGAATGAACCAAAAGATTACTAGTGTATTCCATGGACAAAGTGGTATCTAGCTGACTGACAGATACCTCTGGTAATGGCATTCAGACCTTTCATCACCTTTGGCCTATTTTACTGCCCTGTAAATTATAGATGAGGATAGAAATGCAAATTACTTGTCCATAGACATGCAAAGTATGTTCTCCCTTAACAATCCCCTCTGAAAGAAAAGCCCGTTTTATACCTATTTGTAAATTAATTTCAGCATTCTTGATCTGTATCAGTTCAAATTCTGTTGGACTGGTTGCCCTCACTAATGCCTTCATGAATTGAGTTAAATACAATCTTTGGCACATTCATTTTATGGCTGTATGACAGTTATGATTATAATTTTTTTGAAAAAAAGCCCTTAACAACAGGTAAATGGACATTCTTCTTCAGTGTTGGGGAATCAACTGGCTCATCTTTTCTGGAGAATTGGGCAATGTATCTCCAGAGCCTTAAAAATGTATACGTTGATATATACTTTATACATTAGTACACATTTTTTAGATACAAATTTGGCAATAACTTTTAAAATTGTAATTGTGTATACCAGAAGTACACCATAAACATTTTTGTTCAAATGCAAATTTTAATTACTATTATTTTAAAATTATTATTATAGGCATACCTAGTTTTATTGCACCTTGTTTTACTGTGCTTCGCAGATACTGCATTTTTTCCACATTGAAGGTTTGTGGTAGCTGTGCACCAAGCAATTCCAATTTATTGACACCATTTTCCAACAGCATTTTCTCACTTTGTGTCTCTGTGTTACATGAAGTACATCCGTGAAATATTTACAATATTTCAAACTTTTTCATTATTATTGTATCTGTAATGACAATCTGTGATGCTACTATTGCAATTGTTTTAATGCACCATGAACCATGTTCATATAAGGCAACAAACTTAATTGATAAATGTGTGTGGTCTGACTGCGCCACGACCCAGGTGTTTCCCTGTCTCTCTCCCTCTACTCAGGCCTCCTTCTTCCCTGAGACAGTAATATTTAAATTTCCAATTTATAACTGCAATGGCTGCTAAGTGTTCAAGTGAAAAGGAGAGCTGCACATTTCACTTTAAATCAAAAGCTGAAATGATTAAGCTTAGTGAGGATGATGTCAAAAGCCAAGAGAGGCCCAAAGGTAGGCAGGCCTCTTGCACCAAACCCCTAAATTGTGAATGCAAAGGAAAAGTTCTTGAAGGAAATTAAAAGCGCTATTCAAGTGAACAGACAAATAATAAGAAAATGTAATAGCCTTACTGCTGATGTGGAGAAAGTTTTAGTGGTCTGGATAGAAGATCAAACTAGCCACAACATTCCCTTCACAAAGCCTAATCCAGAGCAAGGCCTTAACTCTCTTCACCGCTATGAAGGCCGAGAGAGGAGGAACCTGCAGAAGTCTGAAGCTAGCAAGGTTCGTTCATGAGGTTTAATAAGCCATCTTTATAACATAAAAATGCAAAGTGAAGCAGCAAGTGCTGACTTAACAGAAGCTGCAGCAAGTTATTCAGAGATAAAGTTAATTAATGAAGGTGGCTACACTAAACAAATTGTCAATGTAGATGAAACAGCTTTACATTGGAAGATGCTACATCTAGGATTTTGGTAGAGAGAAGTCAATGCCTGTATTCAAAGCTTCCAAGGACAGGCTGACTCTCTTGTTAGGAGCTAATGTAGCTCATGACTTTAAGTTGAAGTCAATATCCATTTGCCATTCCAAAAATCCCAGGGTCCTTAAGAATTATGCCGAATCTACTCTGTCTGTGCTCTATAAATGGAACAGCAAAGCCTGGATGAGATCACATCTGTTTAGAGTATGGTTTAGTAAATATTTTAAGCCCACTGTTGAGACCCACTGATCAGAAAAAAAAAGATTCCTTTTAAAATACAGTCATGCACTGCATAACAACATTTCGGTCAATGATGGAGCACATACACAGTGGTCCCATAAGATTATAAATGAGTACCCTACCTGGGTAGCTCAGTTGGTTTGAGTGTCATCCCAGTATGCCAAGATTGCAGGTTTGATCCGGTCAGGACAAATACAAGCATCAAATAATGAATGAATGAATAAATGGAGCAACAAATTGATGTTTCTCACTCTCACTAGAATCAATAAATTTTTTAAAAATTAAAAATATTCTGCACTATAATGGTAAATTTATCCACTTTTCTTCTATTTCTGTCAAATTTTGATTTTTATATTTTAAGGATATGTAATTAGGTGCATTTATGTTTAGAATTCCAAAGTCTGAGGTTCCTGAACTTTTAATCATTATTTAGCAACATTCATTTATTTGTAGTTTGCCTGATATTAACATAGCTCTACCAGCCTTCTACTGTTAAATTAGCAAGACATCTTTTCCCACCCTTTTACATTTTTCTGTTTTCTTGGTCTTCTTAAAATTTATTTTTCTTTTTGGTCTTAGAGAGAAAAAGGGAGAGAGAGAAACATAGATTTACTGTCCCACTTATTTATGCATTTATTAGTTCCTTCTCATATGTGCCTTGAGCAGAGATCGAACTTCTAACCTTGGCAAATTGGGAGGATGCTCCAACCAACTTAACTACCCAGCCAGTGCCTTCTTTGTTTTAATAATGTATCAAAAATAGCATATGGTCCGAGTTTATTTTGTCCACTACATACTGCTTCTTTTTTTTAAACTAGGGAGTTTATTCCATTTACATGTGCTATAATTACTGAAATATTTGCATTAATTTTTTTACCATATTTTTGTGTGATTTCTATTTGTTTCACTATTTCTTTTTTCTATCTTTATGTCTTGCTTTTTTTTTGTTTTTAAATTCTATTTATCCCTCTACTAATTTGGAATTCATGTACTGTTTTAGTAGTTACCTGAGATATTTTAACTTGTATACTTGAAAGACTAAAGCTTAATCAATATTTTCACCCTCTTCTCAAACAACACAAGGGCCTTGGAAAACTTCAGCTCCAGTCCCATCACCCTGACCATCCTAGTTTCAAATGACCTTGTTGTCCAGGATATCAGTTCAATCTTGCTTTATTAACCACATAAATTATGTATAATAATTACTTTTTATGGTAAATGTTTTTTAGTTTTTAACTACTTATTTACCAATTTATTTGCTCATCATTCCTTCCTGTATCAGGGATTATTTTCTGTTGGTGATAAACTCCAGATGTTTGGTATGAAAATGTCTTGAATCAGCCCTGGCTGGTGTGGCTCAGTGGAAGGAGTGCGGGCCTGTGGACTGAAAGATTGCAGGTTGATTCCCTGTTAGGGAACCTGCCTAGGTTCCGGACCTGGTCCCCAAGATGTGGGTGTGCGAGAGGCAACCAACCCATATTTCTTTCCCTTTCTCCCTCTTTTCCCCTCTTTCTACAATAAATAAATAAATACAATCTTTAAAAAACAGAAATGTCTTGAATCAGATAACCAAGCTAAAATCCTGGCTCTGCCAAGCCATGTGATCTTAGATAAGTACCTTAACCTCTAGGATCTTTGGTTTATTCATTCACTAAACTGAGGTAATCTTGAGCAGTTTCTTCCTCTGCTGGGAGAGGCAAGATTGGAAGGAAAGATGCATTAAGAAGCTTTGGGGGATGAGTTCTCTGGAAGGGTGCTAAGATCCAAAACAAAACAGGACTAAACAAACAAACAAGCAAGCACTACAGTGTTTGATAATCTTGTAGGGAAGACAAGATTAACACATATTGAAAAATATAAAATAAAAACAACCCTAAGGTGGGGCTGGGGCGGGGTGCGGGGGGCGGGGTGCCTTGCTCTAACCTCTCCTCTTTCCTGGTATCTGTATCTGGGACTAGATTTCCACCTCCCATCACCCAGCCTGGGGAGGGGTTTTTCGGGGTGATTTCAGACTGTTTCCACTGTTTGTAGACTTTTTAAGAGTCATCCAATTTCATTTTTTGCAGCCCAGCTGAAGTTGCTACAGTACTGTTACAGTTGTGTATTAGGAGATATTGGATACTTAAGATTTTGGCGAAGACCTGTTTTGTTTTGTTTTTTCTTTCTTTCTTGGTCTGGGCAGAAGCTAGTGGACCTAGGATGCAGAGTTGGGGGACTTGAAGATTCAAGGGATGCAAAGAGAAATAGTTAACTGCTTGATTAAGAGTGGGGATTCATTTTCAAGTTCTTTTACTTTGAAATAGTGTCCAAGGTGAAGGTGCATTGTAAAACTTTAGGGAAAACACACCAAATGTTTCCATTTGGCTTTAGTTACATGATGACAGCCTTTTTTAACAAGATTTGTAAGTATGTTTATTCACAGTCTTAGGGATTAAAAAAAACTGTATAGATAATTTTGGTTCACGTTGTTTTCCTTTTAGAATATGTGAAGATCCCTGAAAGCAGTTGGTAAATTACCTTTTCAGGTTTCAAAGTCTGATTTTTTTTTTCATGATGCATTTTTCCTCTATGTATTATGAAAAATTTTAAAACACAGAAGAGTTGAAAGTAGTCTAGATTCTATAGTCATTAACAGTTTGACTTTTAAACTTTTGATGGGACACCATTGTTTGAGTAATATTTTTGGTTCAGTCTGTTGGTCTCTTCTGAACTGCACCATGGTATCTTTTGAAATTGTCTACGTTGGAAGGGATGAAAACTCAATTTAAATTTTAGGTCCAAACACCTAGTCCTGCAACAAAACAGAAGCTCAGCCCTGACTGGTGTGGCTTAATAGCTTGGGCATCATCCTATAAGCTGACAGGTGGCTAGCTCGATTCCCAATCAGGGCATGTGCCTGGGTTGCAGGCCAGGTCCACAGTTGGGGGTGTGCAAGAGGCAGCAGCTAGTCTACGTTTCTCTCCTTCTCTTTCTCCCTCCCTTTCCCTCTCTCTAAAAAAAAAAAAAAAAATTTTTTAAATAAACAAACAGAAGCTCAGTATGTCACCTTCAAAATAGTTGCATGTCTTTTAACACAACATTCTGACATCAAAAGTGAGAGTCAGTAGTTGAATTTTATAATCTTCATCAATGTTTAATGAGGGCTTATAGTCTTTAACATGTAATAACACGTTAAGAAAATTTAATGAAAATTGAACATTCTGACTCTACCAAGTTGGTGAATAGCACTACGTTAGATGGGACTTTATTATAGATTCTATTTATAACAATCTTATTTCAAAGCAATACCATCAAGAAATGGGAATTTGTATCGAATTTAGTAAAAAGATGAGGAACAGCAGAAAAATGATGTGGAAAAGATTTCTTTTAATCTTCTGCCTCAGCCATCCAATGTTTAAGGACTATAAATAGAAGAATCCTGTGCCATTAAAAACAAGGAAGATTTTAGTGTTGTAGGAAGTGTCCTGAATTTTATGAATTTTTGCTTTGATAAATTGGGGAAACTACTACTAAATGAAAACTCTCAGCATACCAAAGGATGGGAAATACCCAAGTATCCTATATAGTAAATGAAGATCTATGCATCTTGCCCAAATTTGCCTTTAAAAAATTTTTCCAAATTCTGCAAACTATGATAACTCTTCCTTAATAAAATTCACTAAAGACACTGGTAACAAAACAAAAAAACAATATTCCTCAGGTTAGCACTCTGAAGCCCAGTGAAATAGCTTATGAAATGAGACTAGTTGTCAACAGCTTGATAGCTGCTCAACAATCTGGTCTTGACAGAAAAATCCATGTCAACACTTTAAGGATTTCTGAAAGAGTAAAAAAAGTAAGGTTTTCAAAAAAACAGCAAAGTAATAAACACTTGACATATACAGAGTGAGACACTATAAAATATGAAGGAGAGACAATAATGCTTCTGCCTACAACACTTTGTAAGAGTTGGGGAGGCAGACTTACACAATATTATGCAATGAAATTTAGTTAACAAAACAGTAAAGAAGGTGCTTAGTACAAACAATGTATGTAATAGGTCTCAATGTAGATCATGTATTGTTTTCTAGCTTCCTCTTGTGTTGAGACGTGTGGATTAAATGAATAAAAATCTATTGTAATCCACCCCCCCGCCCCCGCCCCCGCCCCCAGCCAAGAAATGCCAGGGCCGAAGAATGTGATAGATTTGTTTAGAACCATTGAAATAAACATTAATCTAAATTATGGTGCCTTTCTTTTGTATACTCATTAAACCTAAAATAACTTCCCACTTCGTTGAGCCTCACATATCCATATAAACTTGTAAGGGAATGGGCCTGACTCTGAAAGGTGAAGGAGCACGTGGGCGGAAACAGCTCTCCACACTGCCTTGCTCACACTGCCCACATTGGCCTTGCTGGCACTGTCAACCTTGTGCCCACTTGGCAAAGCAAGGAACTCTGAGGAGTCCTAGGTCTGCGGTTTGCTTATCCCTCCCAAGCTGGCATTGTTTGAGGAGCGCAGCCGGTGCTTTGACAATCCTCACTTGGGGGAAGGATTTGGTGAGGAAAGAGCAGGATGGGACGAGACAAGAGTGAGTGAGTAGGGGTGGTTTCCCCACTCATTTTCAGCAGCGGGTTCAAGGGAAAACAACCTTTTCCCTCTCTCTTAGAGACTTAGACAGGTTCCCAGTTGAGGCAATAGAGTGTTGGTCTGAGCACATTGGAAAAAGGCACCTAGGAGGACCTCAGTGTCTTCATTTTATTACTTCTGTGTTATGTCAGTCCTAAGAACTATTTCTTAACCCACTACCTCAAAACTTTTGTTTACAAATAGTAGTTTTGGAGAATATGCTCAGGGAACCAATTGGTGCTCCCCTCTACAACTACATTTTTTATCTCATTCCTTTACCAAGTACCCGGAGCCTACCTGTGGGCAATGTCCAGCCTTTGGCCCTCTGTCTCCCCTAAGGCAAGAGATGCCCAAATCAGCTTTGTTTCAGTCATTACTGGCTACTCTGTGGTCACTCTGGGATGGGAGTGGTCAGGGCTAACAGGAGGCAACAATGAAAGGAGCAATTATGGGTTTTTAATACTCTAGGAAGGGGATGCCTCTTATGTTTCACTTTGACTTGACATTTGTTTATCTGGGCCTTAAGCAAGCCCTGTTCATTGTTTCTGTCAGTCTAGGTTAACACACCTTTGAAATACTCATAATCTTATTAATTCCCCTATAACCTACTCCCCACCTTCCTTCCTCCCGCGCTCCTGTAGTCTTCCTTAATTTCAAATGCATTAAAAAAATGTAGCTGCAAAACTTATTTTCTGGAGCACTGGAGATCTTGTTTCCTGGCAATTTTCAGTCTGGCTCAAATAAACTCATAAATATTCTCTACAAGTTAGAATGTTCTTACATCAACACACTTTTGCATAAGGCTTTATATAAGAAAGTAGGAGACTGCCAGTATCTATTAATAATTATAGGTTAAAGACCAAATTATTCCACAGCTTTGATGGAGAGAATAGGCCCAAGTGTGTGTTCTGAGGATTCATTCTCTTTGATTTTAAAATGTGTGTACAAAGAGCCCCTAGCACAGTAATAAATGGGGGCTTTTAGTAGTACTCAATCTTCAGCAACCTTGCCTGTAAAAATTTGGTTCGTTTACTCATGTTTGGATCGTAGTATTTTCCACTAACCCGCCAGGTTATGTACTTACTGCGCTGGATTCTAACCAGACTAATGCTGTCTTCAGACCAGGTATCATAGAGCCCAGCTGCATCGTCTGCAAGTGGACTGTTTCCTTTGTAAGAAAATAGGAAACCTGTACTTGACTGTTTTTTTCTCACTCACATCAGTTTAGATCCTTATCAATCTCATACTTATATTGTTTCTGCCACTTCCACCTGAAATTAAAATAGCCTTTTACTATTCTGTCCAGTATCAAGTGGCTCCCAAAGGCCTATGCGGCATGGAAGGCACAGGGCCCCCAAACAAAGCCTGAAAGGATAACACTTACTGGACACTTACTCAATCACAGGCATTGCACAAGCACGTTTTAGTTTAGTAATCACAGTGTCGTCTGTGCTGTGTAATAACGCTATTTTACGGATGAGGCACTGGAAGCACGAAAAGTAAACCATGCCCAATGTCACATCGCGAGGAAGTGGCAGTGCCGGTATCCAATGCTAGGTAGTGCTGGCTCTTAACCACTGCACTACTCTGCCTAAGTGCCCGCATCTACCGAAGCTTCCGGGCTTTACAAATACCCCATTGAATACTACGAACAGGGTCAGAGGACCTGTCCACACTAATACTCTCATCTTACAACGAGAAAAAGCACAGAGAGAGCAGGTAACATTCATGGCCTGTAGAAAAGCGGCCATGGGAGACCTGAACCGAGGGAGCCATATGGCTATTGGACCTGGATGCTGTGCCTAAAGGCACCAGAAAAAAATGCCAGCGTAATCCCCAAGTGAGACACAATGTTGCTCAAACACTAACAGACACAGTCCGCATACATTAGTATATTCACAGAGACACATAGACACATACGTTAGAATATACAAGGGCTGGTCAAGGATGTTTATTCTCTTAGCTCCCGTTTCAGCAATTATGACACATTGTTTTAGTTCAGGCTGTGACAGCAGCCTGCTGCAGGCGGGGTAAGCATAAACAGAAGGGACTTGTTTTTCACAGTTCTGGAGGGTGAAAGTCCAAGGTCAGAGCGCCCGCGCGGCCGCGTTCTGCCGAGAGCCTCCTCGGCCCCTTCCTCACGGCAGCCTCAGCGGCGGGCGCGGAGAGAGGGCGGCGGGGCCCCTGCCCCGCGGGCCGCGCGCGACAGGCCGGGCTCCGCGGCCCCGCTCGCCTCCCGCAGGCCCCGCCCCCCCTGCCGCCGCTCGGGGGCTGGGATTTCACCCGCGACCGGCGCGGGGGGCGGGGGGTGCGCACCCCAGCGCTCCGCCGCTCCTCACACCTCCACTCAGCTGTTTTGCTGGTAAAATCGGACTCAGAATTTTAGCGGACAAGAAAGCCCACAGAAAAGTTCACCCGACGAACTTCTGCCCCAATCTCAACCGCCACTGACTCTCCCACGTCCGGAGGGCTCCGCCAGGGGCTTTCTGCATGCTTGCTCCTCCTTCCGAAAATAAAAGGCCGCCGTTCTCTCAAGTTATCCTACTTAATCTCACCTTGCCGTTCGTGCAGGAAAGTGATTAACATTCCCCCCCCCCCGCCTTTTTTTAAAGGACATTTCCTTTAAGGGCTTACGAACCGCGAGGACGGGAGCGGCTGCTGCCTTCCAGATTTGGGGTGGGGGAGGAGGGAGCAGGAGGGGCCGCCCCGGAGCTCGGTTGAGGGCGACCCCCCGGTTTAGCTCCGTCTCCGTCCTTGCCGAGGGGATGAGATGGAGAGGCCTAAGGGAGAAGCAGCAAGGAGGAAAGACAATGGCGAGGGGCGAGAGGAAAGACGGGCCCGGGAGGCGCGGCGGCCGCCTTACCTCAGAGCCCGAGGAGACCTCGGCCCTCGGCGCCGCTGCGGACTCAGGTGCTCCGGCAGGGCAGGTCTTCAAGGGTGGCGAGGCAGGAAGGCTCGGCCGCCGGTGGGGTCGGGCAGTTCTCCCGACGTCGCCTGCTACCAACCCCGAGGCTGCCAGCTCACGCCACAGCCCCAGGCCACCTTGGAGAGCCGGAGGGGGAGGGCGCGACGCCGCCGCTCTCGATCCGAGTCCGGCCTACAGCGCTCGGGCCCGGGGTTGTTGTTCCGGAAAGCCGGGCACCGGGTCCGGCCGGTCGGCCGGCTGCGCCCAGCCCCGCCTGCGCCTTCCTGGGGCCGGCCTGCAGCTGCGGGCGCGCTGACAGGCGCGGACGGTGCGTGTCTCTTTAAGGGGCCGGGCCTGTGCGGCTGAGGGGCGGGCGGGGAGCGTGTCGCTGCCCGACGAGTGTGGGGGAGAGAGCGGCGGGCGGGAGGGCGCCGGAGGGAGGGAGCCAACGAGCGACGCGGGCCGCCCCTGCCGCCGCCGCCGCCGCCGCCGCGGTCGGACCAGCGGCCTCTTCCCCTCCCCTCCCCTCCCCCGCGTCGCTTTGCCGCGGGGAGGGGGCTCGCGTCGCCGCCTCCAGCCGCTCCAGATGAAGCAGCTGCCGCCACAGCCGTCTCCGAAGATGGGAGATTTCTACGACCCTGAGCACCCGACCCCTGAGTAAGTATCAGCTCCGCGGCCTCCCGCTGCCGACGGCCGCCTCAGCCCGAGCCCAGGGCGGCGCGTCCTGACGGGCGGCGGCGCGGGCCGGCGCGAGGAGTAACGGGCCTGCGGTGGACTCGCGCGGCCGGCGTGGGGAACAGGCCCCCGCCGCCGCCTCGCTCGGGCCGCCGCGGGTCGGCGGCTGGGCCCGGCGTTGGCGCCGCTCCTCGCGTCGCAGCGGCGGTTGGGCCGGGTCGGTGGGGGATGGGCGGCCACGGCCTCCGCTGCCGCCGCGTCCGCACGGACCCGGCCGGCCCGAGGCTCGGAGGTCTCCTCGGCTCCCCGCGGCCCGCTGAGGCCGCGCTGCAGGCACGAGGGCCGAGGCGGAGGAGCTGCCGGCGCCTAACTCGGCGCGACGGTACTGGCGAGTGTAGGCCGCGAATCCCCGGGCTCGGGTGGAAGCCCGACCCGTCACCCGGCCTCCTGGCAACGGCGGCTCGGACCGGAAGGGCCTAGCGCGCGTCGCTTGGACCGGGGCAGCGGAGGGGCCCGCGCTGCACTCTCGGGTTTGATTTTTTTTCCTCCTGGAACTGGATCCTGGCCTCGGAGTGCTTCCGGCTACAAATTCTGCACCTTTGGCACTTCGGTTTTGTAATGGTGGCGAGGTTTGTGTAGCCCCGCTGCTGAGGTGACACCGGGGTTGTTTTTCCGCCCGAAAGTGAAAGCCTCCGGGAGGGGGGCACACATTCTCTTCCAGATTAAGCGATCTGCACACTTTGGAAAGGACACTCTGCTGCCTCGGGAACAGGAACCTCTCACCCTAAAAGGATGACTTTCCGCTCCTTGTGAGGAAGACTTGCTTAAAAACCAGGAATCGTGCGAGGAGTCCCTAAAGAGACAGTATCCTAAAAAACTGAAATACAGGTTTGCCCAATAGTATTTTTTGTTTTTCTTCATCGTAAGACTTTTTTTACATTTTGTTAAGGGTTGCAGCTGCCCCTGTATGTGACACCTCGGGGAGCTTCCTCTCCACAGCCTGGATCCACTTCTTTATCTACGGCCTTGCAGGACTATTGTTTTACAAAGCTATTATTAAACTCCATTTGTTGGTGTTGGTCGAAGTCTGGATCGACTATACGGTTCATAACGCTGATTGGGATTTCAAATGAAACTGTCACTTTTATGACCGGAAAGATACCACTAGATTTCCTTTGGACACATTTTACCTTAGTTCTCCTGTGGCTCCTGTTTTTGAACCCTTTTCCCAGTCTTTTCACCTTGGTCTAGAAATGTCTGGATCTTGGTAGTTCTACACTTGATCGTAGACAAAAGGCTGAAAAGTGATGGATCTTGATAGTTCTTAATTTCAAGGGCAACACAGAATTCTGTTGGGGTGTTGATGGTTATCTCTGCACAAAAAGAGAAATAATTATTCTATCTTCCTAAAACAAAACTGAACTCTTACTTGAAATAAGTTTTGTCAACGTGGCGTTTTCCTTTCATTGGTTCTTGCTTATAGGTTAATGGTACCTTAATTAGATTGCTTTGATTTACTACACCGTCATTGGTCAAATTACAAAGCTCATGTTATAGACTTTTGGTTTGGGGCTTGGAAAACCTAAAAGGGGGGAAGTCATGGTCCAATAAACTCTTACTGAGCACTTACTTGTCCTGTTCAAAATGACATGGTAGTTCCTGAACAGGCTAAGTGCCTACTTTCAGTTCCTTTCCAGGTTGTTGGGCAGAGTCCACAAGCTTTGAGGATCACATCCTTACATTTCTTTGGGGAAAACATAAAGTTTCATACTATGTGAGGAAAATGGACTGGAGTGCACCTTAATAGAAGACCTGAATGGGGAGGACTCAAGAATGTTTATTTAGTTTTACACAAGGTCTTGGAGGTTTTTCTCTGCTTTTCAGTCTCTCCTGCTTTGTATGGCTACCAGTGACTTAAGTTCCAAAGAGTGAGTGAGTGAGTGAGTGAGTGTGTGTGTGTGTGTGTATGTATGTATGTATTGACCTGTCTGGACTGTATAAAGAATTATAAATTGTTTTCTATCATATACTCTGAGAACTGGAAGGGATCTTGGTAGGCATCCTGAACAATATCATCTGTTTTACAGATGCAGAAACTGGAGCCTAGAAAAGCGAAGTGACAGCAAACCCTATGAGGTAGTAAGTATAAGATAGTTAGTGTCTCTACCATTGGGGAGAGAAAATGCAGTATAGTATAGGGTTAAAGAAATAGTATTACAGAATGAGACCTGAATTTGAACACTAGTTGAACCACGGACAAGTGACTTCATCTCTCTAAGCTTGGATTTCTCATCTTTGAAATAGGTATATAATGGTGGCAACCTCATAGGGCTGTTGGGAGGATTGAATGAGAATAATGTGTGAGAAGTACTTGGCACAGTGTGGCATGTGTAATTGCTTCTAGCTGGTGTCCTCGGGACATTTCAGAGTTAGGATTTTAAGTCAAACATGAAAAGAGTAGGTGGGTTTGAGAGGGGGTGATGTGGCAGGGGGAAAAGAATGATCAGGTGCCCTTTTTAGACTAGATAGTATGACATGATTCTTACATGCATGAAAAAATTGAGGCACAAAACAGGTAAATTCATTTTGAAGTAATAGTTGGAACCTGGTGCTATGTATTTGTCTTGTAGCCACTCTTTAATCAGGCACAGCTGTAAGACCTGACTTTTTTCTGTGGCATATAGGATTGTGTTTCAGGTGAAAATGACTGTAATCACCTAAGTATCTCTGCTTTAAGTGCCTGCTATTGGGCAGGGCCAGGGCCAGGTGTTGAGGACACTGCAAATTAGAGCCAGAAACTTTAAGGAACTCTTCTAGAGATAGACAAGTACTTTGCAGTGATGAAAGTGCTGTTCTTTGAACATATGGATGTCTGCTTTGTGCCAGACACAGGCACACTAAGGGTTGTATAAACCAAACAAACTTTTGATCTTGTGGGCACCAGTGAAGGAGGGGTGGTAAACAGTAAATAATACAGGATGTTCAAAGGAAAGTGCTTTGAAAAATGGAGCAGAGCAAGGAGGATCCAAAATTTCTGGGGAAGCTATTGCAATTTAAAATGAGGTGGACTGGGGCCCTGGCCTGGTGGCTTGGTTGGAGCATTGTCCTGTGCCCCAAAAGGTAGTGGGTTTCATTCCCAGCCTGGGCACATACCCAGGTTATGGGTTTGATCCGTGTTTGGGGCGTGTGCTGGAGGCAACCCATTGATGTTTCTCGGCACCCCCTTCCTTCCTTCCTCTCTCTCTAAAATCAATAAACATATCCTCGGATGAAGATTAAAAAAACTGTATAAAATGAGGTCAACTGGGTGAGCCTTTCTGAGAGTGATACATAGACAAAGACACAAAGGGGAGGGAGATAGTCATGTTAATACCTGGTGGGAAAGCATTCCAAGTAGAGGAAATAAACAGCTAGTTCCATGGCACTGAGGCAGACCTAGTGAGTTCCACCCAGTATGACTAGAATGGAATGAACAAAAAAGAGTAATAGTAGATTGGGTTGGGATGGGGTGCAGATTTCACAGGTCTCTGTGGAGCTGTTAGTATAAGGACTTTTCTTGGAGCCTTCAACAGACAAGCGACATGATTTGCTTTCAGCTTCAGAAGGATCACTCAATTTGCAAGGGGGAATAATAGAAGCAGTAAGACTTGTAAGGAAGCTGGTAATCTAGGAGAGATTTGTACCAAGATGTTAGGTAATAGGAGATGATGAGAAATGGTTGAATTCTGGATATACTTTGAAGATCAAACCAATATGATTTGTTGATAGATCAGATGTGGCATGTGAGAAAGGGGCCAAGGATGATTCCAAGGTTTTTGGTCTGAGCAGCTAGAAATACTGAGTTGCTGTCAAGAAGGATAGGGATGACTGTTAAGAAGAGCAAGTTTGGAGAATAGATTAGGAGTTTACTTTTAAGCATGATGAGTTTGAGGTGCCTGTTAGACATTTGAGTTATTGATATCCAAGTCTGGAATTTAGGGGGAAGGTCTGGGTGAGAGAAAAATTTTGTAGTTGTCAACTTAGGTAGCATTTAGAACCTCAAGATTGGATGAGATCATCCAGGGATCCAGTGTAGAAAGAGAGAAGGACCCAGGGTGGGTCTTTTTAAACTGCAGTATTGAGAAGATTGTTATAGTGTGCAGTGTAGGGGTCTTAACATTGATGACATCCATGAACTTAGGGGCGAAATTGCATCTTCACTAACCTCTAAATAATAGTTAGCATTTCTTTTAAAATATTTATTTATTTTTAGACAGATGGGAAGGGAGAAAGAGAGGGAGAGAAGCAGCAGTGTGTGGTTGCCTCTTGCACACGCCCTACTAGGGACCTGCCTGGCAACCCAGAACCCACGTATGCGGCCTGACTGGGAATTGAATTGGCGACCCTTTGGTTTGCAGGCCGTCGCTGAGCAACACCAGCCAGGGCTAGTTAGCATTTCTTTTAATTACTGATGTAAAACAGCAAACTAAGGTATATTAACAGTACCTGTGTTTTTATTACTAGTACAAATCACAGATTTTTTTTATAATATATTGTGATTATTGTAGATATTTCAAAGTGTTATTTATGTTCTTCATTACATTGAAATTATAGTAGACATGAGATTCACCATTAGATTGTTAAAGAGCATATTACTATTTTCACACATTTGGGTTTTTTGTCCCCAATGTAACTGGTCACTTTTGTAATCATATGTATTTTATGCATTAAAAAAAAAAAAAAAAAGCTGAGAAGGCATCCACAGGCTTCATCAGACTGCCAAAATGGCCTGAGGCACAAAAAAGTTAAACCTCTAGGCTCTGGAGCCATAATTCCTGGTTTGGAATCTTACCTCTTTTATTTAATAGCATTATTAACCTGGGCAAGTTTTGTTATGACTCTGTGCTTTGGTGTCCTTATTTATAAAGTGGGGATCATAATAGCATTTTCTGCAAAGGGTGTTATGAGGATTTAAGTTAAGATTAATAATGGATGGAAAGATGCAGCTAGAAAGAACAGTACTATACAAAACACCATGATATAAAAAACATGGTGAATTTGGCAAAACTAAAGTTTATTAACTGGGAAAAATATTTTAGCATCTTTAACTAAAATACAAAGCTGTGAGGATAAATTCTCAAAATTGTCATGTCACTTTAGCTACATTGGAGATAGAGATGCCATAGGAAGCCAACTAAGATAAAGTCTCATAATGTAATCACCAGATTCCACATATGATCTAGACATTTAGTAGCTTTGCATTCAGTGCATGAATTAAAATTTTTGTTATTTTATAAGAGAAATAGCTTTGTAGTGATTGAGGTATGGCTCCACAGGCAGAGTACCCTTTTCGGGTTACTAAGGTACATAAAAGGCCAAAATATTACTTGGAGGGTTTTCTGGTAAGTACAGAAAGCCTCATGAGCTCTCCTAGTACTTAGGATAGAGTATACCTCTCCAGCATTCATGTCCCTGTTTGCTCTTGCCTTTTCTAGATTTCACATGGGCCATTCTGTTGATACATTATGTCTTTAGCAAGGTATCAAGCAACTGTTGATACAGTTGTGTTTTTCTAGGAAATATTCAGAAGACTAAGACACTTTGTACATATAAGATTATCAATCATACTTTGCTAATTTTCTTCGTGGAATGTTTGTATTCCCAAGTCTTTTCTGCCACCTTTCATTGTAGTGACTAATTGATTTAATCTATTTCCCTTTTAAAAATGGAAATTCATTATGAGTTACTCTTTAACAGATGTTATAATAATTTTTCTTGACCCTTATATTCAGTGTTCTGTGGGCATTGTCAATTTTTGCAAAGAAGAAAGAATAGTTATATTCTTGGTGGCAAAATATTACTAGTCTGGTTACAGAATAAAAAGTTGCCCAGCTTCATTATTTCTGTCAGTTCTTTCAGAGTACTGATGAGTACTTTATTTTGTAATGCACTAAGGACAATTATTAAGATCCTGAGAGATCATTTATATTGGAAACTGAACCATTTATATCTAAAGTCACCGAAAATCGGGTTTAGAATCCTTTTTCTTTGTGAGATCCACTCCTGATGGGGTAAAAATCCTAATCCTTTGAAATTTTGAAAAAATTTCACACTTGCAGGAAAGTTGCAAGAATAGTATAATGAATTCATTCCCATATATTTTCTGTGTAGATCAATTGAGTAATTGAAATTTTGCCACATTTGCTTTATTTTTCTATATTGAAATATATGCATGTTTCTTTTTCGCTAAGTCATTTGAGAATAAGTTGTAAACATTATGACCCTTCACCCCTGAATATTTCCTTTTTTCCTTTTTTTTTAAGAATGTTTACTGATTTTAGAGAGAGAAGAAAGGGGAGAGACACACACACACACACACACACATGCACACACACATGCACACACACATGCAAAACATTGATTGGCTGCCTCCCTTAAGTGCTGCAACCTGAGATCAAACCCACAACCTAGGTATGTGCCCTGACCGGGAATCGAACCCATACCCTTTTGTGTATGGAACGATGCTATAACCACCTGAGCCACCCAGCCAGGGCCCCTGAATATTTCATAATATGATCTAAGAACAATCATTCTCTTAGGTAACTGATATACAGTAATCAAATTTAAGCGATTTAACTTAACAGTACTGTTAATTTACAGTTCATGTTTAAATTTTGCTGGTTGTTCCAATAGTGTCGTCTTATTTTAGTCTAGGGTTATACATTTCATTTAATTGTCATGACTCTTAGTCTTATTTCCTTCTTTAATATCTGAGGATAGAGCTTCAAATTCAACCTTTGGAGGTACTTTACTATGATGATCTCTTTGTACTAACTGTAAATGTGATATTTTAGAAACAATAACAGTGTCTGATAATATGTTTAAAATGGTTTCTTTTTTTAGATTGCTAAAACAATAAATGCTTATTGCAAAAGGGTAAGATAATACAGATGTTTATAGAGGAAAAAGTGAAAATCCACCCTTAACATCTCTTCCCTGCTCCACCTTTCCGGATTTTTTCCTTTTGTTTGATTTTTGATTTTACATAAATGGAGTCAAAACTACCATACGTAACCCTTTTTTCTACATGTTGTAGCATCTACATGTTTGCATTTACATAAAAGATGTGCTTATTTTTTTTAATAGGCAATATTCTATGTTGTGGATATACTATAGTGTTTTATTTTCTTAAGGTGTCTGATTATTATGTTAAGCAGCTTAAAAAGTGCCTAATGACATACTGTAATATATGGAACGGGTCTCCTTTCAAATGTTTCCTCATGGGGTGAGTATATCTGGTAATTTATGATAGTGTTTTTATGACTTTATTTCGAGTTTGACTCCTATGCTTTTTTCTTTTTTAAAAAAAATTAATTTTATTGTCTGTGCTTATGTTTGTTCTGTCTGGTGCTGATGGGTTAAAGAACTTTTATTCCTGCTCTACTCCCATTAGTTGCTTGGTTATTTTAAAGAGAAAACTCAAGGCATTTAAGTGCAGTCTCTTGAAAATGGTTGGCTTGAAGCTGGCCAACTGAAAATTCAATAGTCTTGTTTTTCATAATGGGATTTATAGTTGGAAGTCTACTTTCATGGGTTCAATGAGAGGCAATTATCTTGTGTAATTTTTGGTTATTGTTTGATACTGAAGTGTTGTATTTGGGTCCTTTAGTTTTGGAATTCATGTATAATGTTCTTTATGTTTAATTTGGTAGCCTTTTTAAAAAAAAAATCAAGCTAACATTTACTTCAATGTCTTTTCCAACTGTGCAGATAATACCTTGGTCATTAGATGGAGGTTTAAAATTGGTCTGAATTACTATAGATGCTTTTTATTTTAGAATGCTTTTTCTCTCACATGCTAACATCTCACAAGTGAAAATATCCTTGGGATGGTGTGTGGGTGTGGGTAGGAGTGTGATCATGCTGGCTGTTTACTGGGAGCCTGCTGTGGGCTTGCAAGAACCTGAAGCAAGTATGGTTTTTCTCTATAGATCTTCCTGTTGCCCACTTCCTGCCAAGTGCAGTTAGAGCCTCTCTTTGGGGAGGGTTGTATAGTAATCACCAGTATTTGCTTCATGATTACCTCTTTGGAGACCCATCGATTAACTTGTACTTTGAGTGTTTAGTCTGGTATTTGGCCTCTTGGTGAATAGCTATTAATTACATGCTCTCTACTTTAGTTGCTAAATGATGCATGCCAGGTTTAAAATTTTTATGAAATTTGTGTTAACGTAAAGCTAACATTTTTAATAAATTTTATAGATGTCTATGAAAACCCTTGTATCAAAATCCATTTATTCTGATCTTGAGCACAAATACTTTTTAATTACCTGGCTAAAAAATACAACTCTTCCATTAATTTATCAATTCTAGAGCAGAGTATCTATATCAACTCTGTAACATAAGCTACATATTTTATGGTACTGCGTCTATGGTGAAAATGATAGTTATGAAGAATCAAGTGGACTGCAACATTTACTAAGCATGCACTATTATGTACTCAGTTCCTAGTTACTGGGATTCCTCCATTTCAAAGAATAGTGAGTCTACAACATGTTCATTGTGGTCTTTGGATTTTCTAGTACTTGGGACTGCAGAATTTCTTAGGTCTTAGCAAAAGAACCATACAAGTCTAAATTGTGCAAAAGAATGCATGAATGCTTAGGCTCCAATAAAATGTTAGCTTTTCTTTATGCTTGGTATAACTAACCACCTAAAGTATCTTAAAGCTTGGAGAATTATAACAATGCACATGCATATAAACACATCTTTTTTTATTGATTGATTTTAGACCGAGAGGGAGTGAGAGAGAAAGAAAGATTGACTTGTTTCATTAATTCATTAATCCATTGGTTGATTCTTAGATATGCCCTGACTTGGAATTGAACATGCAGCCTTGGTGTATCAGGTCAATGCTCTAACCAGCTGAGCTATCTGGCCAGGGCTGTAAACACACTTTTTGAATTTTTTATATGGCAAAAAGTAGTATAAGCAGTGGCTGCATTTCATAAAAGCACATAGCTGACAGATTTTGCAGCTAGCATATGCTAAACTGAAAAAATATCCTATCACAGCCAGGTTCCACCTTGGTCCTAAAATTCATATTCTCCAACACTATTTTATCCAATAATGAAGAAAAGTAGTCAGAGAAAGATGAACACTAAATATTGGGTTGGCCAAAGATCATTTGGTTTTTTTCTGTAAGATGGCTGTACTAGTGCTTAGCTGTCTTTAACTTCATTTGAAACAATTTTGTTAAATTGTATTGTGACAGCTGCCATATCAGCCTGCATTTAAAAAAAAACTTATCAAAATTAGTGAATTTTTGTGTAGCCATTTTAATGCCGAAGATGGAAGAAAATACACAACATTTTCAGCATATTATGCTTTATTATTTCAAGAATGGTAAAAATGCAAAACTGAAATGCAAAAAAAGAATTGTGCAACGTGTGGAGAAGGTGCTGTGACTGCTGGAATGTGTCAGAAGTGGTTTGCGCAGTTTCATGCTGGAGAGAGTTCTTGCAGGATGATGTTCCACGGTTGGGTAGACCAGTTGAAGTTGATAGTGATCAAATCAAGACATTGAGAACAATCATTGTTATACCATGTGGGAGATAGCTGACAGACTCAAAATATTCAAATCAATAAAGTTATTGGTGAAAGTAAAAAGTGTCATTTTATGGAAAAAAAAGTTAATGGACTTTTTGGCCAACCCAATATTTCTTGGTAGTCTCATTGTTTCTCTAATGTACACAAGCAATACTGTTAATTGGGGAAACATGGGTTTTATATTCAGCTACCATTGTTTCAGTGTCGGTATTCAGCTATTAACATTACTTCTTTGCACAAACTGCTGTTAATCTGCCAAAAAGACTATACTGTACTTTTCATAATTGTGATCATTGGTTTCCTGAATAATTATACAATAAAAGCTTTTTTTATTCTTAAAGATTTTATTCATTTATTTTTAGAAAGAGGGGGAGGAAGGGAAAAAGATAGGGAGATAAACATTGATCGGCTGCTTCTCATTGGTATCCTGACCCTGACTGAACCCACAGCCCAGTCATGTGCCCTGACCGGGAATCGAACTGGTGATCTCTTGCTTTGTGGGATGTCGCTTCGCCTGCTGAACCACAACGGTCAGGCCTGATTTTATTTTTTACTGGACATGATGAACTTAAGTTTAAAGGGTGCACTTACTACAGTTACCTTGAGAAAAACTTCAGGAGTGCATTTTCACTTATTTGTAACAATATTTTATTGTACCTCAACAAAATTTATCTGTTTACTATAGATAATTTGCCATTTATTGAGAGGGGTAATGTTTATTTTATGCCTTTCTCATGCCACTTATATTACTGTGCTGTTGCTTGTGCTATGTTTGTCTTGTTATCAGTGCAAGCTGTGTCGAGGTGATGAGGTAGTCCTAGTTCATGGGTGCTCTTAGGACTTGAACTCATGGTTTTTGGGTAGATGGACAGAGTTCACAAGTAGCAATAATGACCATATTTGTGGGAGCATTAGATATCATTCCTCATTGCTGATACGAGGGAATCAAAGTAATTGTGGATTAACAGGAAAGGCTATATAATTATGGGTACTCTATAATAAGAAATTTCCATGTAACTTGCTTAGATGTCTATATATGTTTTCTCTACTTGAAGAATTGTTTGGAATATGGGAACATTATTACTCTAAGTCCTACATCATTAAGACCCTAACTTAATGCTTCTCAGATTCAGAAATTTGTGTTATTTACAGTTAATTAAAAAGCCAATGCTTATTTTGTGGAACTATAGAGGTAGAAGGAATATATATAAGGTTGGTAAATACTTAAAAAGAACCTAGATCCTATTGTACTGTGAAATTTCCCTGTTAGTAAACTTTCTTATCTTTTGTTCTCATTAAAAGAAAGCTTGAGGAGGATAAGTGATACTGTTCCGTTTCAGTGAAGTTTCAGGTTAGTTATAGTGGGTTTTTTTTTTTTTTTTGAAGATTTTATTTATTTACTCTTTAGAGAGAAGGGAAGGGAGGGAGAAAGAGAGCCTGTAAACTAAGAATGATTTTATGTTTTTCTTAAATGGTTAAAAAAGAATGGAAAGATTTTAAGTTTTCAGGAGAGCATGGCTCATCCCAGTTTTATGCTTTTTAGAGTGACTTGATAAAAAGCTTACTGTACCACAATATATTAGAGTGATGAATATCACAGTTATGTTGGAATAATTATTTCTATTTTATATATTTTCCTTTAGTATAACCTTTTAAGAAAAGAACTTTAAGCTCTCAGGTTGTTTTACTGTGTGTCAGTCAGGAAAACAATTTAATGTAAGGAATTGGTTAAAAGGGTTTTTGGAGAACTGAGAAAATGAAAAAGGGACACTGAGGTGACAGAGGAAGGCAGTAATTTATAGCCACCCTAGGGTTGGGAGAGAAAAGGGAAGAGGGTGTGGCTCCAGAGCCTAGAAGCTTGGGGTAGGGCCCTGTAGAACCGAGACTTCTGTTGAAGTTGAGTACTGGGTTCCTGGTGCTGGTGTTTGTGAGGAATTGCAGTCAGCCTAGTCTGGGATTGTCAGGAAAAAATGTAGAAACTGGAGTCAACACCAGGGCAAAATGCACTGATGATTTATGGGTAAAGATAGGAACCATGACCTACAGGAGAGAGCAGATTCCTTCTTGTTCTTCCAGCCTTTGAGTATTCCTCTACGTAGCACATGCTATTAGTGTCAAAGGAGAAATGTAGTTTACAGGGTTCTAATTATACTTTCACAAACAGTGTAGGAAGTGTGGACTTGGGGCCAAAAGAAAATTTCTTGCAAACGACATGTAGTCTGAACATTGTGAAAATTTCTCAAAGCTCCAGGTAAGAAATGATTCTAGTTTATTTTCAGGAATTCAAGAAGGTAAAGAAATCCAAAAGAAGATTTTTGGATGAACATTGTGAAGTTTCTGGAGGCCTCTTTTTTTTGTTTTTCCTTGTTCTTTTCCTTCTTCCTTGTCCGTTCTTCCTCCTCCTCCTTTCTTCTTCTGTCACATCTGTTTATTACCCACATGTATACTCTTCTCTAGGAGGCCTAAACAGTGAAATCCTGGCTTTTGTTACCTTGACCTGTTGTGTAAAATAGTGGTAAAAGACTGAGGAGTGAAGAATAGAACTTTATTAGGTAGCAATAAAACCCTAACATACAAAAAGTTGGGATTTTCTGAATATGCTTCAAATTAAGATTGCTACCCCATAGAAGAAAATAAATCTAATTATCAGTTATTTAGGGTTAAGGGGTTCCAAATAGGATAAAGCCATTCATGGATGTTTTAGTTTAGTGTCTCTTGAACTACCTGTGGTGAAAGACCAGTGCTCGCTTTTCTTTCTTCTCAGGATATTATGGACTGATACTTTTTAAATGTACAATAAAAATGAATTCCTAGAAAAATGAAATGAAAAATTTAGACATTCAGAATACAGTGCCACAGATGGAAGTCAATATCTTGATGTGGTGGTGGTTACATGGACCTATACATGGGATAAAATTGCGTAAAACACACATACACACACAAATGAATGTGAATGGAGGTAAAGAATGGTGAAAACTGAATAAGGTCTACTCTGGTTAATAGTAATGTACCAATGTCAGTTTCCTTGTTTTAATAGTGACTATGTTAAGATGTCACTGTTTGAAGAGGGCTGGGTAAAGAATACAGGGACTCTGTACTATTTTTGCAACTTCTGTCAATCTGTAATTATTTCAAAATAAAAAGCTTAAAAATATATAAGCCTATTGATCACTGGTCAAGGTCAGATTGCTGTAAAAGTTTCTAAACTTCAGTCTCAGTTATGTGCTTGTGGATTTGTAACAAAACTTAGCCAACTGGCTCAGGTCTGAAGACTACAGTTAAGTGTTATTAACCCCTTTTTCCCCTCTGTCATGCCTCCGTATTTTTGCAATTCTCAGTCTCTCTTACCTTTCATCTCTTACCTCCACTTCTCTGCTCATTTGATTAAACTTATTTACTCTGCATCCTATCAGTGCGAAAACCTGGGGATAAAAAATGAACAGGGCCTTTACTATTTACGCTTATTTTCTAAGAGTGGAGACTTGTTAATCAAAGAACCTTATAAATACATAATTCAAATTGCTAACTATATTTCCCATTTATTGAGCCATAACTATATGCCAGGCCCTATATGGAGGATTTTAAATAGACATTTTTCCTTTTTTGGGGAGGGGATACCAAAGGACTTTATTTGAAGAAATAGTACAAATGAAAAAACATAAGTGGATGATTTGGTGCAAGTTATAGAAAGGTAACTCCAAAATGCAGGAACTGCTTTGGTGATCAAGGAAATTACCCCCGTGGCAATGGGAAGCCAGCCTAAGGTTTAATTAGTTCTCTTCATTGTCTCCCAGGGTGAGTTTCAATGAAGTCACACAAAGGAGAGTCATTTTTGTTAGAGGCCAGTTTGTGCAGTTCTAGTAATGACTGATGGCAAGCTTTTTTCCAAGTGTAATGCACACTCCATTGCATTTAGCCTATTCTCCCAGTCCTCAGGTCTGGTTTCTTGATATCCTAAAGGAAGATTTGGCTACCTTGTTGGTTTCTGCAGCATCTTCAGTTTCTCAGCATATTCTCTCACGAAATTGGTGAAGAAAATATTTAGCAAAGTTTTCAAAGCTGCATTATAGTAGTCAAAGAAGTAAGACATGGACAGTTAGATGTAGGATGCGTGAGCTCCAGGTTGTTCTGGTGGTCAATGGAAGCCTTTGGGTCTCGGTGGTAGTTCTGGTGCACCTGCGGTGTGGGTGCTGCTGTCATGGCTAGAGGCTGAGGAGAGGTGGCTGTGTATGGCTGGAGTGGTGGTAGGCCTTGGAGCGTCTGAGCGCACTGTGAGGAGGTGGCATAAAGCTGGACTTGAGTAGCTGGCTGGGATGGGGGTCGAGCACTGTTCTGTCCAAGCACTGTTGAAGCAGGAAATCAAGGTGACTCTCTGTGAAGATGTAAACAGTTTCTCCCCTGCGCTCCCCTCTGCTCCGCACCCCTTCCTTCCCTCCTCTCCTCTCTCTTCCCCTCCCTGCTCTTCCCCTGTCTTCCATCCTCTTTTTGAAGTAAATACATTATTACTATTTTAGTTCTATAGGTAATCTTTTTGGCCACCACTGCTTGGTTAATTTTGTTAAAAAGTGGTAAAGTATTGGAGATGGTATTCAAATCCACATTGACTGACTTTCAAGTCTTTGCTCTTAACCTATGTATGATATGATAATGCTGTCCCCCGTCTGGAATTTTGGAAACATATGATGGGGGAGAAGAGGAATTGGAACATGACTTAAGGACAGGAGGCACTAGAAAGGCCCTAGAACAGAAAACTTAGATTAAACTATGTAGTTCTTTTTCCTCATACTAGCTAGGGTGTATAACAGTGTCAGCTTTGATTTTCAGTGCTCTTAGTGTGATTGTAGGCATGAAAACCAGCTGCCTGGTTTGACTTTTGGATATTATATTCAACTACTGTTGTTACTTCCAAGTCACAGTCATCCTTCTGTTACTTTACTTTTTGTTTCTGTGAGGAGTACATCTGCCTTATCAATTTGCAATATTTCTTGTAGCGCATAAAATTTGATCTCTTCTAGTGAGCTATTGATGATACTTAACATTCCTTTGTGATTACTGGAATATTTTAAAGTGGCTAGGGACTTGATAGCTAGGGCTGTGGACCAACTGCATTTTCATTAATTCTGGTTATAGTATAACTTGATATTTGAGACATAAAGCAATCAACCCACTGGACAGAAGTGATAAAGTTCTGTTTTATAGATTAATTCAGCTTTATTATTATATATTATTAATATATAGTGTAATGTACATACCTGGAATTTGATATCTGGAAGTGGAAATTGCATCTAGATTTCTAATTTGAAAAATTATATACAAAATGTTCTATTGTTTTTATGTTTACCTTGAGAACTCAAAAGATAATTTTCACAGGAAATGAAAATTTAGCTCTGTGTGGTCTCTTATCCTAAAAGATTAGAATAGTTCTATATGTACTGTTGAAAATTTTTCACCTTGAGTCTTCTAAAAAATTTTTCATACTGAGTCTTTTCAAATTAAATGACCCTAGAGTAGAATGGTGTTGATGTTATTTGGCAAAAGTTAATTTACAGAAAATATTTGCCATCATAATATAATGTTTGCTTTGGTTACATATTTATGATTTTTTAATTTATTGTTGGGGAGTGAAATTCTTGCAACCATAGGAATAGTCTAAATCAGGTGAGTGAATCCTGGTGATTGCTTCTGCTTGGGTCAAGAGATGAATGCTGAGCCCACAGCCAGGTGAGTGGGCCCTGATTGTGGATAGGTGGGTGATTGGATGGTAACGGGAATGGACACATTCTGCCAACACACTTCTGACCACCAGCCCTCTGCTACTACATGTGCATGTGTGGTCTCTTGTTGTTTATTTGGAGATTTGTTTTCCTCTTTCGTATTACAATTAAACTTTAAAACATTTTATTCTTGAAAATTTTAAACATTCATACAAGAGAAAATAATATGCCCCTGCCCAGTGTACTCCTCTAGCTTCATCAGTTACTAACATTTTGCAATTCTGGTTTCATCTATCCCCTACTCTTTCTGTTGTTACTGGAATATTGTAAAGCTACCAAGATTTTCTATCATTTCATACTTTATATTTCTAAGAGATAAAGCCTTTACAAAAAAAGCAGCCATGCCATGGCTGGGTGGCTGTTGATTGGAGCATTGTCCCCTGCACCAAAAGGTTTTGGGTCTGATTCTTGGTCAGGGCACATACATGGGTTGCACCCAGGTTGAGGTGCAACATATCAGTGATAATTTATTATGCTAGAAACTTCCTGATTTTCTGTATTCATTGTGTTACCAAAATATAACATGGCCCGTGTATATTTTTAATATTTATACTTAAAACAAAAAAATGGCTTGTGAAACATGAAAGAATAAAATTATTTTCAGAAGTAGTTTTAATTAATACCAAAGTAAGCAAGTGTTTATGAAGGAAAGAGATCCTGAATTCTTTATCATCTTAGTATTTAAAAAGAGAAACCTCCTCTTTCTCATGTGTTTAGGGTTAATCACATCCCATGTTTTACTTTCATTGTTTTTGTTGTTTTTGTTTTGAAGATGGGTTTTAAAGGGCTAATTTGCATGAAAGTCTGTAACCACATGAAGGAACTGACCACTGTGTATTTTCATGTTTCTGTTTAATGTGGTTAAATAAGAGTAGGACTGTAAGGCTGGCATAAGAACTCAGTGTGGTAAAATACAGGATCGGTGCAGCTTATTGAACGTTAACTGGATGAGTTTATATATCCTACAGTCTGTCTGTAATAAGCCATCTCTCTCAGACTCTTGGGAGCCAGTGTTCCACACTGCTTTCAGTGTAGTATCTATTTCATAGAAGAATTTAGTCCTAAATTGGGGAAGAAAAACAATTCCAGTTATTTATTTTTTTTACATCTCGTTTAGGAGTTTCCTAATACAGACACGATCATCAGGACTCTCATGTGAACACTTCTGTTACTTTTTATTTCATGTTATAGCTCCTTCTGTTGCTAGGCAGGTAACATTAAATCAGAATATGTTTTCCTGAAACTTCTTACCCTTTGCTCTCAGTTTTGTGTACTTGCTAATATTTGATGTAAAGAACAAGGGCCCTGCAGTCAAATAGCCTATGAATTTTCTTGGCTTTGCCGCTTCACTAGCTATATAACTGTAGGTTACTTCATTTGTAAAACAGGCATACAAATAGCATACTTTTCATAGATTTGAGGGACAAATGAGCTAAAGTTTGTAGAGCATTTAACCCAGTACCTGAAAAATGGAAAATAATCTGTTAGCTGCTTATAATGGTGATGGTGGGCTAATAAATGGGGGCTATAAGACAGTAGTATAATATGATCAGGTCACTGAGAACTTACCCTCAATTCTTTGTGTTGTGATTCATTGGCTAGTACTAAAAATGAGTTTTAGTACTTACACATTTCTGTCTTTTGAAAAATATTTGGTAATGGGTATCTCCTCTCCCACATTTTGCTTATTAATAAGGAAAATAGGTAATTTAAGAGATTTAATTCAAATAATGAATGCAGATAGTGAAACATTTGCATATAACAGGCCCTGAAATGTCCAAATTGGGTCACCATATAGCCCAATTCATGAGTTTTGGAAAAAGCAAATTGCTTTAACAGGAGAACATAATTCCCTTTATGCAAGTGTTTGTGCAGACTAATTTGGAAGACAAATTTAGGAACAGATTTCAGGTATACATACCGTTAATATTTGTGATGATATTCTTACCTTTCTTCACTTACTGTTGAACTCTACAATGATACGTTTGAGATCAGCTGTGTTTGTTTATAAAGTGATTTCTTGTATAAAGAAAATAAGTTAGTAAAGCTATCTTATACAGACACCACATTAAAATAAATCTACAACTATTTGGGGGTATAAGAATAGTTTATAGGTATGGCATTGCGGGAGAGGGCTGCTATTCTGACGTATATGTATATATCAGAGATGAAATTACTTTCTGTGAGAATATTCTCGCCTTGTAAACATTGTAATTTTAATATTTGTTTTTGTTTTCAAATTACTTTATCTAGATTTAATCTGTACACATTAGATTCTAGCGCTAGGACTTTTCTGTATATCTGAGATACGATGCCACTTGAAGATGTGGACTTAAAAAAGCAAGTGAGAAATGCTGCATGTGTTTATCAAGTCCATTGGTACCAGTTCAGGTTAGCATATTCATTCCAGAGTGCTTTGCTTAAAGTTTCCAGACCTTTGAAAAAAGCAGTGTGGTGTGCCTGGCTTTATTGTCCACATAAATTATGTATATTTCTCATCAGTGTTCTAACTCACTTATCCTCATAGGTCCTATTTCTGGAATGAGAGTATGGCAAATATTATAAATTATGGCCTGTATGGCTTGCTTTTTCTACAAGACTGTTTTGGGGTGTTTCTTTTCCTCTGGGAATTACCTGATATTGGAAAGCTAAACTTGGTACTAGTGTTAAGGAAGTTCTTTAATTCAAAGTGTTTTGAGAATTATGCTAGGGGTGGGAATGGTAAGCCAGGGGAGATCACACAATAAAGACAAGAGAGTGCCTCTGTCTCTTTGTAACTTAAACTCTAGTTGGGAAGGCAGGAACAAGAAATGCAAGTCAAGGCTATATGTGATTGTCATTCTGCAAAGTGCATGGTGTAGGAATTGAGTTCAGTAGAAGTGTCTGCAATGGTAAGGAAAGGGATGGGAAAAGGCAGTACAGTACAGAGTTCATAGTAGAACTCATACTTGTCAAGTGAATGAAAGTGAGATGGAAATGGCTGAGAGGATTAAGATGGGCGGGGGGGGGGGGGGGCGGGGATGATTTGTGCATGCAAACTGGGAGAGAGGGAGGAAGATGGTAGAATGAAGAGCAGTATGCAAAATTATTTGAAGTTGAGGATGATCTGTGTTTGAACTTAGGGGAGGTTTTTGAAATTTCTCCTGTGGAGTAGTTGGATATTAGGGAGATGGGAATGATGTGAGTCAAATATTTACTAAGTACTTCCTATGTTCCAAGTAGTGCTTTTGGTACTTTAAATGCAGTGGTGAACAAGAGAAACCAAATCCCTGCCCTAAAGGAGCTTATGTTGTAGTGGGAGGAAACAGGCACTACATTAAAACAGAAAAACACCTCATACTGATAAATGCTAGTAATGAAATAAGGTGCTATAAGAACAATGGGGAAATATCAGAGGAGATAACATTGGTGGTATCATCTTATTGTTAAGGAGTGGTCTGTGAAAGATCTACTGGGAATAGTACTGTGTCCTAAGAAGAAACCTTGGGAAGAAAAGGCTAGGAATTAGCTTGGAGTTTGAGGGACAGAAAGAAAGTGGGTTCCATTCCCAGTTGGGATGCAAACGGGAGGCAACCAGTTGATGTTCCTCTCTCACATCAGTGTTTCTCTGTCTCTGTCCCTTCCTCTCTCTAAAATCAGTAAACACATCCTTGAGTGAGGATTAAAAAAACTATAAAAAGAAAAGCTATTATGCTAGTAGAACTACAGCTGTAGCAACATCTATATATGTTGATGTGTAATGATGATCAAGGCTTTAAGTGGAGAAAAAACAAGGTGCAGAACATTTCCACCTGTGTGTTTTCTCCTAAAAAGAGATGTATATGCTCATATATCCACACAATTTTTGGAAGGATATATAAAGCTTAACAATAGTTGCCACTGGGGAGAGAGATCTAATTTTAGTTGTATATCTATTTGTATTATAAAAACTTTCCTTGAATGCATATATTTTAAAATAAATAAATTTAAAATGTTCTAATTAAATGAGCTAAAATCTGTCATTCTGTACTTCTGTTGGTCACAGCTCCAACTTTTGGAATTATGCAAAATAAGATTATTTTATCTCTGAGTTTCCTGATATTTTGAAATAAATCACTGTGGTCCTCTGTAAGTCATCTTTTTTTCCAGAGTAACTAAAAATATTTCCAATTAACTGTAACCATTTCTTGTGTGACATGTTACCCAGAATAGCTTTTCTTACTATCCAACCTCTTTATAACAATTTATGAATATCCTTCATATGGACAAATCTCTCATACCAGGTCTTCCATTGGAAACTTTACTTCTTGTGTTCTATCCTTATATGGTTGGTTGGTTGGTTGGTTGATTGGTTGATGTTAATAATCATGCCATTCTTTGGGGTTTTTTTTGTCCTTGGTAAGTAAGACTAAAACTCATCTTTTTCCACATGTGCTCTCTGACCCAATAATGATTGTCTTTGTGTTGACATAGATTAATCAGCATTCTTTAAATATATTTCTTCAGCAAGCTGCAGATCTGCACACTGTGCATTTTGACGGTCAACATGCTGCAATATTCCTCTGATTTTCTTCTGTAGTAACTTTTCAAAAGAAGTAGTAAGCCATTCTAGCATGATCTAATGCTAGAGAGTTAAATGCCTGTTTTTGCATGCTGCCTCAGTGTTTATGGCAGGGGCACCGGGGGAGCCCAGTACTTCTAGCCCTGGCTTGCATACCCGGTTCTTTGCTGTTGACATTATATTATTGACTAAAGCAAGTCTTTTGTTAAAAATACTTGTGGCTGTTTCTTGCTATTAATTGTGGCCTCATAATTTCATTAATTTCTTCAAAAATCTCTCATCCTCTTACTGTGTGGCAGTCTACTCCCATGGCCACACCTGAGTATTGTCATCTCCTGGAAGTGTACCCCAACTGTAAAATATTACTCTGACCATACTTTTTAATTCTTTCACATTACTCTCCTACTTTTTGGTTTCCACCAAACCTTCTCTTTGAAGGTGCTGATATCTCGTCCTTACTGGTCCTACAGTTTATCAACTTCCTTCAGATTTCACTCCCTTATCTATTGTCTGTGGATCTCTAGGTCAGTCACTTCAACATTCTTGGAAATACCTTCAATTTTTTCAATCCCTTGCCTTCTACCCTTCTTGTCCCACCCAACTTGCTGGAGTGACTCATCAGTTGTTTCCTCTAGTTGCTTCTAGACAACTTAATGTTGCCAGCAGAAGTAGAATAAGTATGCTGATTATAAATTAGTAATGTCCAACTTTGGGCAGCAACATTGAAGATTTATAGTTTGCTTTCATTTTTTTCCCACACTTGAATTTTCTTTAGGTCTTTTACCCTGCCTCTTCCCCCAACTTTCAATTAATTCTGTCAGAGAGAAATTGAGGCCAAAAGATACATGGTTGCTTTATTTTGAAAATTGACTATACCTTCGCTCATTTATATCCCTTTCTCTCAGGATCATACCCTCAGTCTGTTGTGATGCCATACTTTTTCTGTGATCTGAACACCTTATTTGCTCACCTGCTCTGTTTATGATGAAGGAAGGAAGATACAGAATGGCTTAAATGCTGTGATTACTATACTTAGAAAGAGACCTCTCTGTTTAAGTCCTCCACACACACAAGTACACAGAAATAGTGTTTGAAGGGTCTAGACTGAGGATTTAACAGCAGTTGTCTCTGGATGGGTTGAATTGTAGACTCTTCTTTTTGTTTGTAATTTGTTTTTTTTCTCTTAATGTGAAATGCTCTTTTGAAAACTTTGATATTTTCTCCGTATTTTTGTATGTGCTTATATTATTTTTATTATAAACATTTAATTTTATTATCAAGTTATGGGATATGGCTTGCCATCTCTGTCTAGCAGTTCTCTGATTTTTGAAACAGACCTTTATCTTCCTCTGCCTACCTGTTCCCCCACCAATCCTATATTTATAATGCTTCTTCAGCCGTTTGACCATGTAATGACTGTCCTCACAGTTTGTCAGGATTTTCTTTTCATTTGCTTGTTTATAATAGAATGGCTGAGGCTTAGGAAAGGGCTTTGTCACTGAGGTATTTTCAGCACTTCATATGTAGGGATACCATGCAGACGAGCACAGATGCTCTTAAATGTCCACTGAAAGAGGAGTACAGATATAAATGACACTCTTAAGTGCTTGGACATCTCCAGGTATCTTTCTGTTCTTGGAAAAAATTTCACGTGTTTCTAATTTAAATCAAATCTAGTATGCAATAGGTTGGAAGACACAAGTGTTTAACCTAGGCACTACTTCAGCTCTCATCCATGCAGTGTCAACTCTTTTCCCCTTTTTACTTGGTTTTGTATGGCTACCACACACACTAGTGAATTGACTGAATTATGGTGGTGACAGGCCTACATTTAGGGAAAGGATTTTTTGTACATTTTGTTTAAGGAGCATTTAAAACAGATTATATTGTACGCCAGTCTTGCAACATAGCCTGTGGAGTTACCTGCTTAAAATATAAATTTGTGTGTCATAGTCTAAAGCCCTTTGCAGCATCCCTTTCCCCCTTATATCCCAGTGCACTTGTGCACACTAGCCTTTTTGGCTTGGATTCCTCAGAGTCATTGTGGCTACCAATTTTAGAACATAACTAGGAGCTCAGAGGGAGGCGTGCTGTGATGTGGAGCAGAGTGTGTATACCTTATATTCATCAAAGAAATTGTTGAATGTATACCAAAAAGGAGTGAGAACCACTAATTTATATGATAAAATATGCTTCTCTTCAGGAGAAACATGACCTCTATGTCTGGCCACTGCCTCCTATTTCATCTAACTATTGGCTTTGTTCTGCTTTACACTTTATACTTAGGTAATGTTGGATTGTTTGTAGTTTCCTTGCCCATATAGTTTTATGTTTTAATCTGTGTGCTTTTGCCGGGGTCTTCCTCCCCATATATTCTTCAAAAACTACCATATTTTGCCCTGTGTAATGTGCTCCTGTGTGTAGTGCACACCCACATTTTTGTGCGCAGTATACATGGGATTATTATACACATGGTATGTAATCATTATACCCATGTATAACGTGCATCTTTGTTTTTCCCTAAAAAATTTGAGCAAAAAAAGTGCGCACTATACTTGGAAAAATACAGTAATCTTTTAGGAAGGATTCTTTGTATTCCTTCCCTTCCACTAAACCCAGTTACTTATCTTAGTCTTTGCTGTTACACTGTGTATATTTCTATCCTTGTATTTACTCCATTATGTTGGAGTTACTTTTGTAACAAAGTTACATCTTGGATTTATAACTATAAGCTTTTTAAGGGTGAGGACTCAGCTTTATTCTCTTTTTATCTTCAGCACCTGGCATAGTACATGGCACTACCTTCAATAAATATTTGCTATACTAAATGTACTTGAGGATATGAAGGAATGGACAGTCCATGTAAAATATACCTGTATGTTGTAGGTATCCTAAGTTTTAAAAAGAAAAACAACTTTCATTTCCATTTATGATTTCTTTTTATTTCTTTGCATGCTCTCTTGGCTGGATGGTAATAGAGAAGAAGAAAATGAGGTAAGTATAATATAGGTATTCAGTAATTATGAGATTAAAAACATTTAAAATTTTGCTGTCATTTGGAATGTGATATGAAGTAATAGTTTTTGTTTAATTTTGGTGTTGGATCTACAGTAACTTATTCCAGAGTGGGATGTTATATATATCTAAAAAATGTTAAAGTTTGGTGCTTCCAGAGCTTTAAGCAAGGTAAAGGAAGCTGGCAACTCTGGAGATAGTTTCTCACCTGTTTTTATGTGTTGAGCTTCAATGTAAGATTTAATTTGAAAAGTAGATTCTGCTTCTTTCAAGTATTTTTTTTAATACCACTGCTCTGTATGATAATGCATGTGAAGATACTTACTTTCCCACTTGAATGGTTACTGTATAATTTTGAAAATTGATTTTAGATTGTACCATGTTGGGGGGGGGAAGCTATTCTCTTAAATAGCTGGAGTTGATTAAAGAACATCAATTAGAAGAATGTTGCAGATGGCAAGTGTACCACTTCTCTTTTAGGCCTGAGTTTGTTGTAGGTTTTTCTGAAGTTCTAGCCTACACCCTAAGTTATGCATTTCACTTCTAAAGCCCACTATTTCCTTTGGTGGTTTGGCAAATAATGGAAGGAGAAGTCTTCTTAGATTGTACTTTGTAGTTGTCGCTTACACAGTAGGATCAGACTATAAATCAGCATGTCCTGAGTGTGTGGGGCCTAGGCAGAGACAGTGATGGTGTGCCAGGGCAGAGCAATTTCCCAGAAGTCAGAAAGGCCTCTTTTAGTTAACTTCATCTGGCAAATGAGTCAGATGGGAGGCTTGGGTTGTGGAAACTTGGGTGGGTACTTAGCAGTTTATTCTCCAAATATTGATTGAAAATTTTCATAATAAAGAGTTTTAAGAATGCTCATATACTTACAGAAATTTTACTATTTATCATTAAAAAAGGACTTTCATTTCCCTGACATTTTAAACTGTGATACTAACCATTTGAAAATAACTTTATTATAGTAGTAACTGCTTCTTTTGTTCATTTGTAGGCAAAGATTGAAAATGTGCAGAAAACAAGTTTCATCAAAGGACCAATGTTCAAAGGTGTTGCTTCTGGTCGGTTTTTGCCCAAAGGCACCAAGACAAAAGTTAATTTGGAGGAACAGGGACGACAGAAGGTGTCATTCAGCTTCAGCCTTACAAAGAAAACTTTGCAGAACAGGTTTCTGACTGCACTTGGCAATGACAAACAGAATGATACTCCAAACTCCGCAGCTGTACCTCTTCAAGTAGACTTGACTCCTAAAATTAAAATGGACATTGGAGATACCTTATCTACTGCAGAAGAATCTTCCCCACCAAAATCAAGGGTAGAATTGGGCAAAATTCATTTTAAGAAACATCTGCTTCATGTAACATCCAGGCCACTGCTAGCTACGTCCACAGCAGTGACATCACCTTCCCCCATAGTACCAGCAGTCTTAGCAGAATCAACAACTGTAGACTCACCACCCTCATCTCCACCTCCTCCACCTCCTCCACCTCCCCAGGCCACAGTACCCTCACCACCAACACCAATAACAGAGCCAGTGGCCTTGCCACACACACAAATTACAGTTCTGATGGCAGCACCTGTAGATGTAGCGGTTAGAGCCTTGAAGGAACCGCCAGTTACAACTGTACCAGAATCTTCAGAAGTGGACACTAAACAGGACTCTGTATCTATTAGTTTAGAAGAACACATAGCTCAAAACTTGAATGAGCAAGCAGATATTCCCTCACAAAAAGAAGATTCCCATATTGGGAAGGAAGAAGAAATTCCAGATAGTTCTAAGAATAGCCTGGGCTCTAAAAAAACAGGTTCTAAGAAGAAATCCTCACAATCTGAAGGCACCTTTCTTGGTTCGGAATCTGATGAAGATTCTGTACGGACTTCCTCAAGTCAGAGATCACATGATTTAAAATTTTCAGCAAGCATTGAAAAGGAAAGAGATTCAAAAAAGAGCTTTGCACCTTTAAAAAGTGAGGATTTAGGGAAATCTTCACGATCTAAAACAGAAAGAGATGATAAATATTTTAGCTACTCGAAACTTGAAAGAGATACTCGTTATATATCCTCTCGATGTAGATCTGAGAGAGAACGAAGACGAAGCAGATCTCGTTCTAGATCTGACAGAGGCTCTAGAACTAGCTTATCTTATTCCCGGTCAGAACGATCCCATTATTATGACTCTGATCGTCGCTACCATAGGAGTTCCCCTTATCGAGAGAGGGCACGCTATTCTCGGCCCTATACAGATAACAGGGCACGAGAGAGCTCTGACTCAGAAGATGAATATAAGAAGACATACTCAAGGCGCACCTCATCTCATTCCTCCTCTTACAGAGACCTAAGGACATCATCCTATTCTAAATCTGATCGGGACTGCAAAACTGAGTCCTCTTACTTAGAGATGGAGAAAAGAGGAAAGTATTCTTCAAAACTAGAAAGAGAATCCAAAAGGACTTCAGAAAATGAAGCAATGAAAAGATGTTGTTCTCCACCTAATGACCTGGGATTCCGAAGGGGGTCATCATATTCCAAGCATGAAAGCAGTGCTCGTTATAAATCTGCTCCTTCAAAATCTATACCCAAGTCTGATAAGTTTAAAAATTCTTTCTGTTGTGCAGAATTAACTGAAGAAGTCAAACAATCTCATTCTTTTAGTTTACAGACTTCTTATTCAAAAGGTAGTGAAGTAAGAATGATTAGTAAAATTCCTGAAAGAGAAAAGACTGGGTCTCCGTCTCTATCAAGTCGATTAAATGATTCACCTACTTTTAAAAAGCTAGAAGAATCTCCTGTTTTTAAGTCTGAATTTATAGGACACGATAGCCGTGATAGTATTAAGGAATTAGATTCTTTATCTAAAGTGAAGAATGATCAATTAAGAAGTCATTATCCCATAGAATTAAATATAAATGGATCTCCTGGGGCAGAATCTGATTTGGTAACATTTTGCACTTCTAAAACTAACACTGTCTTGATGTCTTCTGATGATAGTGTGACTGGATTGGAGGTATCCCCTCTGGTAAAAGTATGTATGCTTTCATCAAATGGATTTCAGAATATTGACAAATGTAAAGAAAAAGACTTGGATGATTCTCGCATGCAGTGTAGTAAACCAGAAAGCCCATTTAGAGAGACAGAACCTCCAGGGTCGCCACACCAAGATAGACTCATATCTTTGCCAGTTATGACTATAGATTGCTCTAAAGCAGTAGTTAAAGAACCAGTTGATATGAGTGTGTCTAGCTGTAAAACCAAAGATTTGGACATATACTGTACTTCAAATGACAATAGCCCTTCATTGTGTCATTCCGCAGCTGAAGATATTGAGCCTTCAGTTACAAAGATTTCTTCAAATAGCTTTATGAATGTACATTTGAAATCAAAAACAGTTATATGTGATAATAGAAATCTGACAGATCAGCACTCAAAATTTGCATGTGAAGAATATAAGCAGAGTGTTGGCAGCACTAGTTCAGCTCCTGTTAATCATTTTGATGGTTTATGTCCATCTGTAGGGAGTTCAGGCATTGCTTCATCTCTTCAGAATCTTCCACCAGGAATAAAAATGGACAATTTAGCTCTATTGCAATGTGGAGTGAACACATCTCCAGTTTTGGATACCGTACTGAAAAGTAAAAGCACAGAGTTTTTGAAGCATGCAGAAAAAGAAGTAATAGAAGTAGATAGTGGCCTTCCTGATTCAGGAAGGGGGTTTGCTTCTTGGGAAAACAGGCATAATAATGGGTTACCTGGGAAATGTGCGCATGAGGCTCAAGAAGAAGGGAAATCTATATTGCCTGATAAAAGAGGAAGACCAGAAATCTCTTTAGATGAGGAAGGAGGAAGAGAACGTGAACATACATCTGATGATTCGGAAGTTGTATTTTCTTCTTGTGATTTGAATTTAACCATGGAAGACAGTGACTGTGTGACATACACCTTAAAATGTGACAGTAGTGGCGGCCATGCCTCAGAGATCGTGTCTACTGTTCATGAAGATTATTCTGGTTCCTCTGAAAGTTCAAGTGATGAAAGTGATTCTGAAGATACAGAATCTGATGATAGCAGTATTCCAAGAAACCGTCTTCAGTCTGTTGTGGTTGTGCCAAAGAATTCTACTTTACCCATGGAAGAAACAAGTCCTTGTTCTTCTCGGAGCAGTCAGAGTTACAGACACTACTCTGACCACTGGGAAGATGAGAGATTTGAGTCCAGGAGACATTCATATGAGGAAAAATTTGAGAATGTAGCAAGTAAATCCTGTCCTCAAACTGAGAAGTTCTTCCTTCATAAAGGAACAGAAAAAAATTTAGAAATTTGTTTTACACAAACTAGCAGAAAACAAATAGATAACCACTTGACTGAAATTGCACATTCTCAGAATGATGGGGTTGATAGTACAAGTCATACAGATGTGAAATCTGACCCTCTAGGTCATCTAAATTTTGAGGAAACCGTGAAAACCAAAATAACTTCTAGGCAAGAAGAGCTGCCAGTTTATTCTTCTGATGATTTTGAAGATGTCCCAAATAAGTGTCGGCAACAGACCACTTTCCCTAATAGGCCAGATAGTAGACTGGGAAGGACAGAGTTGAATTTTTCTTCCTCTTGTGAGATCTCCCGAGTGGATGGCTTCCATTCATCAGAAGATCTCCGAAACATAGGATGGGATTTCTCTCCACAAGAAAAGCCTACTACCACATATCAGCAGCCTGATAGCAGCTATGGAGCCTGTGGTGGACACAAGTATCAGCAAAGTGCAGAACAGTATGGTGGGACACGTAATTACTGGCAAGGCAATGGCTACTGGGATCCAAGATCAGCAGGTAGACCTCCAGGATCTGGGGTTGTATATGATCGAATTCAAGGTCAGGTACCAGATTCATTAACAGATGATCGTGAAGAGGAAGAGAATTGGGATCAACGAGGAGGATCTCAGTTTTCAGGCCAGTCTAGTAAATTTTTTCTATCCCTTCAGAAGGACAAGGGGTCAGTGCAAGCACCTGAAATAAGCAGCAATTCCATTAAGGATTCATTAGGTGTGAATGAAAAGAAAGATCTTTCAAAAAACTTGGAAAAAAATGATATAAAAGATAGAGGGCCTCCTAAAAAAAGGAGGCAGGAATTGGAGAGTGATACTGAAAGTGATGGTGAGCTTCAGGACAGAAAGAAAGTTAGAATGGAGGTACAGCAGTGTGAGACTGCAGTGCCCCCAGGCTCAGCACTGGTTGGGCCTTCCTGTGTCATGGAGGACTTCAGGGACCCACAGCGATGGAAGGAATGTGCCAAGCAAGGGAAGATGCCTTGTTACTTTGATCTGATTGAAGAAAATGTTTATTTAACAGAGAGGTAAGTGTAATTAATAATTTGACAAATTTTAATCTCAAAAAATATTACTACTCTTTATTTTAGAGAGAGAGAGAAAGGGAGGGAAAGAGGGAGAGAAACATCAATCTGTTGCCTCTTGTATGCCCCAGCTAGGGACCAGAGCAGCAACCCAGGCATGTGCTCTGATGGGGAGTTGAACTGGTGACTGACCATTCGCTTAGCAGGATGACGCCCAGCCAACTGAGCCATGCTGTCCAGGGCTTAACCTCTTTTTTTCTTTTTTAAAGATTTTATTTATTAATTTTTAGAGAGAGGCAAAGGGAGGGGGGGAGAGAGGGAGAGAAACATCAATGTGTGGTTGCCTATTGCATGCCCCCAACTGGGGACCTGGCCCACAACCCAGGCATGTACCCTGACTGGGAATCGGCAACCCTTTGGTTTGCAGGCTGGCACTCAGTCCACTGAGGCACACCAGCCAGGTCTTAACCTTTTTTTTAAAAAATTAGCTTTCAACAGTTCAGAATGTATGAGCATAATAATATGAAATGTAGTTGCGTAATAAAATATGAATGGAAAAATATAAAATGTGTATTTACCTATTTAGGTCCCCGCCTCCGCCCCAGGAAGGGGTGCCTGATTTTTTTTTGTCTTATTACCTCTTTGGTTCTAAAAACACAACTTAGGCCATGTGAAACTGTGGCAGAAAATGAAACAAAACTCTAGCAAAACAGCCTGCTCTTAGAGAAGTAAAAAGTAGTTATGTTGGATTTTTTTCCTTTTCAAAATGGTTCAGAATAAAGTATCTTTAGGTACTTTATAAAGCTGGAACTAGACTAGAATATAGTTTTCTTTTGTCAGGCTTTTTAGTCTATTGTTAATAGGTTGAATTTGGCATTAGCATAACAAATACTCTAGAAATAAATGGTAAAATGGTTTACCACAAATCCCTAACATGAAACAAGGTATAATGAGAGTGGGAATAAGGAAAACATATTCCTTTACTCATTCCAGAGCTTCTCAGTCTTTCTTTTACCCCTCCTCAATAATCTCATTTTCCTAATATAAATGTATGGTGAATCTGCCTTTTAAAAAATCTGGTCTCTTGCCTTGGCTGGTGTGGCTCAGTGGATTGAATGCTCGCCTGCCAACCAAAGGGTCGCATTGGAGAGCCTTTTAGGAATGGGAAGCATTTTTACATATTCCTTACTTTTAAGTGCCTCTTGCTATACGCTGGGCATTTAGGAGCCACCGAGAAGACACATTATTATAAAATAGTATGACTAGAGTGAAAATTTTTTTGTTATGTCTAATGAAAATAGGGTTACCTGGAAAGAATGTGTGCCCATTAGTCCTATTTTGGCCTTCTAGGGCAATACGTAGTAAAGCTACTGCTGATTTTTCAAAATTACAGCTCCCAAGTACTTGCAAAGAGGTATTTTGTTTATCTTTAGTCATCTCCATACTAAGCAATATACTCATTAGAATTACATCTTTAATTGATTCAGATGAATTCCTCTTGTTACTCAAACTTAGTTTAACTATCATGACACCCTTTAGGTACTTTATAAAACTAGGATTGTCATAGAAAATAGTTGAAAATGAGAGCAAATTAGGAGATTAAGTAAAGACAGCTACTCAAGAGCATCTGTGCTGTTCACTGTCTGATAGTTGAGGAGTAAGGCATCGTTCCCTGATTTTAAAAAGAAGATCTAAGTTGACCATCTTTCGTTTTTCTTCTCTTTGACAAGGGTACAAAAATAGAGTTCAACAAAAAGGCCAGTAAATAGTCACATTTTCACTTTTGCTTTGCAAATTCTGGCATAGGTTTTTATGAACCTGGTCAATTTTGAACACTTTCCCTTCTCCCCTCAGTAGTTTACCTACATTAAGAAAGTTTAGCTCTCTGAAGCCTTTACCTGATTATTTTATAGTTATACTTCATTCTTTTTAAAATTACTCATTTTTCTTTTAAATAGGATTTGTACAAATGTGATGTTACTGAAAGATTCTCTGAAAGATTAATTCATTTAAATTCGTAATTAAAAACCTTTTTAGCAACTCTTTTTTCCATCGTAGCTTGTATCTCAACTATTATTTGTTCATCCATGAGGACTGATTTTTAAACTTAACTAATCAGCCATGCCACTACTGTATACTCATAAGTTTCCTGTTTTTTTCCTGAGCCAAATATGAGTATTAATACTTGAAATTGCTCAAAATTCTGGGCTTAGAAGACCTGGACTAGGAAATAAGGGCTGAGTACAAAATGATAAACTTGAACTTACGCTATTCTCCTGTTTGCCAGGGCCAAGGTTGCCTCTCTCATCTTTTTTGCAACACAATTTGTCGTGTTTTTAGTCTCACAAATTCCAGTGATTAGATTTTTTCTTCCTTGTGAATGATTGACTTAACCAGAATCCTTACGTGTGAAGCTAATGAGAATTAGCAAATTATTTGGTTGTCAGGAGATTTATTTAACTGGTTTCTATAAAATTTTACCCACTAGAAAGAAGAACAAATCCCATCGGGATATTAAGCGAATGCAGTGTGAGTGTGCACCGCTTTCTAAAGATGAAAGAGCTCAAGGTGAAATAGCATGTGGGGAAGATTGTCTTAACCGTCTCCTCATGATTGAATGGTAAGTAAATGAGAATGCTCTGCTTTTGTTCAACCTGTATTAAATGTCTCGAAATATTAAAAAGAATTATTAGTGAAGAGTAAAATTTAACCTTTTTCCTTCTACTTATTGTTGAGTGTTGAGTGTTTATAAGCAATAAAATGTCTTTCCCTTACATTGTGCATTAGGTTATAGCATAGATTGTAAATGATTTGTAAAGTGGCCCTATACTGCTAATAATGTAATAGTAATTTTTATCCAGTTTCCTTTTATTTCTTGTAATGTTCATGTCTTGAGTGGTAAGTGGTGGGATTTTTTTAGCTTTTACAGTGAAATGAGATAAAACTCTTAACATTTCAAGAACTCATAGAACAAAATGTCTTCCTCTCTCAAACCTCAGTCTGTCTGTAGCCTTTCCAGATGATTTTTATGTCTGTGCCAACATAGGTAAATGTTTACTCTTTATGAATAGAAATGAAATCTTACTGTATGTACTTTTTAAAACTTTGTTCTTCCTTTCCCTTCCCCCCCTCCACACACATTTAATAAATATGTTTTGAAGACCTATTTAAAGTTATACATACAGGCCTACCTAAATCTTGCCTTTACCTGCATTACGTATTCCATTCACAGCCAACCCCTAAGTGTTAATCTCCTATTGGTAGACATTTGCTTTTATATTTTTCTTATAAATGGTAAACATCTTTATATTAAAAAATGTGTGATAATTTTTTAACATGAAAAGAATATTAAGGTGATGTATAGTTGTAGGTACTTTATTTTTAGTGTTAATAAAGTGTTTTCTTTCAAAGCTCAATTTTTGCTTTTGTTCATATTATAGTGTTATAAAAATAAAATGTATACCTCAAAAAATAAAAAAGAGAAAGCATTTTTGATATTCCTTTACCTAAACTAAAAATAGAGGTTCATGTAAGAGGAAGAGACATAAGAATCAGCGCTGTTCTCCTAATTTAACATTGTTGTCCTAGTCTCTGCAGTATTCTGGCTTTTTTCTTGCCAACCTTGCTAAAGAGATATGAAGTACAGAATTTCTTTCTTCATGTTATTCCCATTTTGAAACTGTTAGTAGTTTTCTGGATTAGGTTCAAATTGAGCCTGGTATTTAGAACCCTTGATAGTAAAGCAACAATCTGCTTTTCCATCTTCCAGCAACCCACCTTTCTTATCAATAATCCTTAGCAGTTTTAGTTCCATTTCTTCAAGAAGGCCTTGTTTCCTATTTCTGCATACAGGCAGGCACTGCCGTTTTATCTCTTGTCTTCCTTACTACCCATATCTTAAGTGTCACTAAAGCTTTTGCTTTAATTCTGCTCCCTCTTGAAAGCTTTCCTTCACTACCTCACTCTAAAGTTAGTCCTTCATCCTTTGAGCTCCCATAAAAATGTTATTTACTACTTGTTTGGCAATAAATAATAATGTATTGGAAATGATCAGCAATCTCTATTAATATTTTAACCTTACTCAGTATTTAAAATGTTTGTTTCTGCCAGTTTTGGAATATTGAAAGTTTAGTGAATGTTTGATTTTATTGTTTCTATCCTAGTATACATGGGGAGAAGGCTTGCCACTTTATATTGTGTTTATTCTGAACAATGTTTGGTTTCTGTTTTTTTTTTTTTAAGATTTTATTTATTTTTAGAGAGAGGAGAAGGAAGGGAGAAAGAGTGGGAGAGAAACATCAGTGTGTGATTGCCTCTCACGCGCCTCCCCTACTAGGGACCTGGCTTGCAACCCAGCCATGTGTCCTGCCTGGGAATTGAACCTGCGACCCTTTGGTTCATAGGCCAGTGCTGAATCCACTGAGCCATGCCAGCCAGGGCTGAACAAGGATATGTTTAATGGTGACTTTGGTTTCTCTTAAATGTAGATCAATTAGTTAGCTACATTGAAATGATCAAATTAATGATGATTGGAGTGGAATATAAGAGGAGGTGCACTGGTAGAAAATAAGTTAGCCCTGCAGAGTTGTCAGGAGTACTGCAAGCTTACTTCCATGCAGCCTAGAAATGTTTTCTAGACACACAGGGAGTGGGTAATGATTAGATGACAAGACTGTGTTGTGGGCACCCTCTGATTAAGTAACAATGTAGACACTCAGTTCTGAGAAATGTCTTCATGGTGGAAAGAATTATTGAGGAAGACTCACTTAAAGATGTACCACACATACGCTGATTATACCACAAAGATACAGATATACTATGTATTCTAGCAAATGTATTTTTGGTTCTTTCGCTGCTTTGCGGAATTAGTTTTCTCCATTTCTTATTTCAGTTCTTCTCGATGTCCAAATGGGGATTATTGTTCCAATAGACGATTTCAGAGAAAACAGCATGCAGATGTGGAAGTCATACTCACAGAAAAGAAGGGCTGGGGCTTGAGAGCTGCCAAAGACCTTCCTTCGTAAGTTATGTTTTAATCACCTTTCACTTAGTTTTTGTGTTATTGAAGTTGATTAGATACTTTGTAGGGAAATACTTTATCTATTATATTGAAGTTTAACAGTGAGTTATACAGAATGACCACTTGGTAGCTAGTGTGTAAAAAAAAAAAACAAAAACCCCACTTTTGGGGGGGAAAAAACCCCTTCTGCTTATATATATAAAAAAAGAAGGGCATTTTGTCACTTGTGACATTTGATAGGCAGGTCCTTTTTTGTCTAATAGTTATGTTTCTCTTAATTCCAAGCAATTACTGAATGTTTGTTGTAGACCCCCAATGAAACTCTCTATAGAAAGGAATTGGGACTGGCTGTGTTAGTGCATATAAGACTGAGTTGGGATCAGAGGAGAAGAGAGCACCTGAGGATATGGAGGTAGAGAACTAAAACATAGTTGACAGACACGCAAACATTTGTTGAATGAGTAAGTGTTGCCCTCCACTTAACTTATGTCAGCTTTTTATATGTAATGCAATAAAAGGTTTACTTTATTTTCTACCATATTCAGTATTTCTTTTAAACATAATTTTCTTATATATCACATATTAAAGTATTTTTATGCCTTTTTCTTTTAAAGTTAAATATATACAGATTACATGTGTTGATGGTTTAAAAAATTTTTGAATACATACCAGGAATGAGGGAAGAAGGAAAAACATTTGCTGAGTTCTAGGTACTCAGGCACAGCTATTCTTTCAGAGTCCTCTAAGCATATGGCCACACTTAGATGGGAATTGGAATGGGATGAAGGTTTTTAGTCTGTCTATTGTGGGGGTTCAGAGGAATCCCCACAGGCAACAAATAATCTAATAATCACCACTACCACCACGAGGTAATTTAGTTTTCTGACAGGAATTTCCTGTATCTTTTAAAAGTAAACTTGTTCTATTTTTCTTGTGAAAACAGGAAATGATATTTGTATCAGTCCATTCTTTTGGGAACCAACCAGTAAAAAAAAACATGTTTTATTATATAAAACGTGGTTAGTCAGAACCTCATATATTTTCTTCTCTACAGAATCATCTTATTATATTCCCTATCCAATTCATTGTATTCTTTATAATAGTTTAAACAAATAATAGGCAAAATTTCCTTTAACCACTATTAATGGCATTGAACTCAAAACTTTCTAGTTTAGCCCAGTGCATTTCTAAAATCACTAACTCTGGTCTAGATGCAGGTTTTCAGGGACACTTGTATATTCTACCCAAGCCAGCAAGCCAGCTGGGGTTTTCTATTTGAGAGTCTTCTTTTATTTATCTATTTATTTTTGAACTCCAGGAATAGTCTGGACACTGCCTCTTAGCAGAGTTTCACTAAAACCTCATGTAAATTCTTGCTATATGCGACATAGACTTTGTGGCTTAGGAATCCATGTCTTTTGGGGAAGGGAGGAGAGAATGTATTACTGGCTTATATGGCCGGTTAAAATTTTCTACAGCTCTTTAGCTTTCCTCGGCTACTCATAGAGATTGCTGCTGTGGTAAAATATACTAGAACTTAATATTTCTGTGTTTCCTACACCTTCCTATTCATATGATTTCCATATGCTGATGGTAATAACAACGTCATAAATTTTTAGTGCGAAACTATTTAGATATTAAAGGAGAATACCAGTGAACAAGGACATATTATCAAGTATGCAGAGGTTGAGGAAGCATTTGGGGCTAAGGTGCTAGTTAGTGTTAAAGTATTATGGTAGATTCCATCAAAGAACCCTAAACAAATCCCTACCAAAATTTTTTAGTTTTAGGCTGTGGGAATGGAAGCCAGTGCTTGTTCAGGTTGACTTAAAGTTATTGGATACCAAGTGGGGCTTTTTAAAAAAGTTGAGGTAAAATTTACATGCTATTATAGTAATTATTTTAAAATGCATAATTCAATGCCATTTATAGTACATTTACAGTATTGTATAGCTATCACCTCTTTCTAGTTCCAAAACATTTTCATTACCCCCAAAATTTTCATTAGAATGTGTATAGAAAGGAAACCATGCACATTAAGTAGACTCTCCTCATTGCACCCTCCTTCTAGCCCACGGCAACCTCTGATCTGCTTTCTGTCTCTATGGATTTACCTATTCTAGATATTTCATGTAAACGAAATCATATAAATGTGGCATTTTGTGTCTGGCTTCTTTAACATAGATGGCATCCTGTTTTTGAAGTTTTACCCCTGTTACAGCATGTATCAGCACTTTTTTTTATGTGAATGTGCTGCATTTTGTTTATCCATTTATCAACTGATGAACATTTGGACAAATGTGACTTTTTTTTTTAAGATTTTTATTGATATTTTTAGAGAGACGGGAAGGGAGCGAGAGAAGCATTGATCTGTTGCCTCTCACACTGGGGACCAGGCCCTCAACTCAGGCATGTGCCCTGACCAGGAATCAAACCGGGGACCTTGCGCTTTGCAGGATGATGCCCAACCAACCAAGTCACACTGGTCCTGGCCAAATGGGACTTTTTTTAAAGCCATTTTTTCCTGTAATGTTTTATGAAAACATTGAAAAGTTGAAAGAGTTGAACATTTCACACTTACATAATTACCACATATGTTCTCAAGTTGTTGGCATTTTGCTCTATTTGCTTTATCATATATTCTCCCTGTGCTCACCTCTTTATTCATCTTTTTGATGAATTTTAACGGGGACTTGCAGGCATTCCCTTTAACCCCTAAACCTCCCTTATCTGTAGCCATCCAGCTTTTCAGTGGTAACAACAGTCTGCCCACTTCTACCTCCTGCCTGCCACAGTGCAGCACTGTTGCTTTTAACAGACTTCAAGGAGCAGTGAAGAGAGACCCCTATTAAGCCAGGAGCAATATCAGACTAAGACGAAGATTAACTAAGAATCATAAGATTTATTGCCTCTGCCTTCAGGACCTTTAGTCACCGTGTCAGGCAGTTTGGTGTTACTCTTTTTTTTTTTCTCTTTTGGTTGTTTTTAATTGAGACATAACTTTTCTAGCTACTTTTAAGGACTGCATGATATGATTTCACATTGGCTTCATTTAGTTTTTTGTAGGTTAGGCAGCTGAAGGGTCTAATGACTCTTCCTACATTTCCTAAATTACTGAGGACTTTGAGACTCGTCTTTCAGCTGTGTCATCAAGCCCAAACTGTCATATCCATGGGTAGTGACATGTCCTTCAGAATTCCTGATGATGTGAAGTCTCTACTCAGATTGAATGTTTCGTCAGGTTGTAGAAGTGATTTGAGAACAGTATGTTGAAAATGGAGTATTTTAATGTAATTGCAAAACGTCTTTATGATACAATGGAGCAAGCTGTCATTCAGGTGTCTTTATGATACAATGGAGCAAGCTGTCATTCAGGTGAAGTTTGAATCCTGGACTATACATCTAGCTTTGTGACCTTGTGCAATGAATTGTATTTGCATTTTTTTTAAGGAGTGGGAGGAGAAGAAGAGGGAAGAAACATCAGTGTGAGAGAGAAATATTGATTGGTTGTCTTTCATACATGCCCCCACTGGGGACCAAACCCGCAACTCAGGTGTATGCCCTGACCAGGAATTGAACTCGGAACCTTTTGCTTACTGGATGATGCCCAACCCAGTTAGGGCTTCAGAGAACTTTAAATGAGCATTAGGGGAGGAAATGGACTTACTTTTTACTTAAAATGTACCAAATTCTGTATAAGATGTGTTTTGTAGTTAGTCACTATCACATTTAATCTACATGGCAGCCTGTGATGTGTCATTTTTTTTCTTTTTCTCAAGAGAGGGTACTAATCCAAGAAGTGGAGAGTCCAACATTATAGGAACTTAAATTTTGTGACCATTCTAGTACATTTCTTACCAAAAAATAATCTTCTGAGGTTAGAAAGGAAAATTCAAGTATTGTCTATAAAAGTAGTAGTTTTTCAGGATTATCTGTACTATATTTTGGTTATTGAGACCTAAATTTATTTGTGATGGACTGTTGCACAAATGCATGTATATCCATTATAATCCTGTTTAGGGGGTTTACTTTTTTACATAATTGTTTTTTCTCATTTGTTTTTAACTGCTTTATTTTCTAAGCTAAGAGGGTTTAATTTTTTCAGTTGGCTACTTAATTCCTTCTTTAATAAGTGCATTGATTATATCAGTATGTTGTAAAAAAATACAAATGATTTATATTTAAAAAATCTCTGGTTAGAGTCAGGGCATTTTTATTTTGATGAGATAAGCTGAGACTTCCTGGCAGGTCATTTCAGGGTAGAACTTAGGATCAAAGCATATAGAGATGCATCTGCCTACAAGGAGGTAGTAATACATGATGTCATTTATGGGAATGACCTTTTATAGAATAAAAGGAAGGGGAAGAGTATGAGAATTTAGTATCTTCAGTAGAGGAAAAAATAGATAAATAGCCAAGGAAAGAACAATCAAGGGTGGAAAGTAACTGAAAGCCAAGGAGAGAAATTCATAATAATTATTGATAAATGCTAGAGAAAACTCAAAAGAGAATGCAGCCAGAGAAATGGCATATTTGACCTTTATCATTGGAGACCTCTGAGAATAAAGCCAGTAGAAGGGCTGCTATATTTAAGTTGCCTTCTATTTTTCTAAAACATAAATGTCTAATTTTTCAGTGCCTTCTGATTTCTTCAGAGTTGTTAATCAGCTCTGAATCACTTTTTGTCATGATAATGTAAACCAGACTTGCAAGTTTGTTTTAATATCTAGTTAGAAAAAGTATGTGCATCTTGGTACTAAGTACAAATTATAAAAGCTTCTTAGAATCAACATTCTTAAAACTATTAGGAAGGAGAAAAGTAACCTTGATTAGATGCTAGATACTTTACATCTATTTTACTTATGTCTTGTGTAATACCAATTTCAGCCACTTAGGAATATTTCTTTAAACTCATTACTTTTGCTTGGATATATGTGCATTCCATATAGGAAAGTACTTGTAGGCAGGAAGTGTTACTGTTTCCTTTTTGTTTTGCTAGAAACACCTTTGTCCTGGAATATTGTGGAGAGGTACTTGATCATAAAGAGTTTAAAGCTCGGGTGAAGGAGTATGCACGAAACAAAAACATCCACTACTATTTCATGGCCCTGAAGAATGATGAGGTGAGCAGCATGAATATTTTTGCTTTGAAACAGATCTGGAAGCTGTTGAATTGAAAGATTCATTGATCTGGACCAATCTCTAGAATAAGTGACAAAAAATGAGGGAAAGAACAGTGTATATAAATTGTTTCTGTTTAGAAAAAGGATGGGAGAGGAAGGTGTTTACATATATATAAATGTAGACATAACATGCTTCATGTTACAACTCTTTTTATTTTTATTTTTTACTTTTGTTAAGGACAGTTGTCTCCATTTTTCCCCCACCACTCTCTCCCCATGCCACCCATCCCCATCTCCCACCCTTAAACCTATGCCCTTTGGTTTTTCCGTGTGTCCTTTATACATGTTCCTTGATGGCCCTTTTTCTATTTTCCCCCATTATACCTCTCCCCTGCCCCTTCATTACAATTTTTAAAAATTATTGATGACCCTCCCCAGGAGCTTTTGTTTATGTCAGTTATATTTGTCAGTATTTAGCATATTAAAAATTAAAACTGAGAAATTAAAAAATAATTATTAAACCATTTCAAAGTAATAAGCCCATTATATATTGATACAAATAGTTATGAAAATTATTGTAAAAATTTTTTTAGTGAGGAGTGCTATTGTTTTACATTTTTACAAATTTCTTTAATATTTGGCTTAATAGGATTTAGCTAGCTTCTCATATTTGTCTCTACATTCAGTCTAGAAATGCAAATCCTAGGGATGGACCCCAGGACCTGCTGAATCAGAACTCTGGAGGCAGGCCCAGCAGGAGTTGTAAAAAGTGGTCCAAGGGATTCAGATGGACAGGGGTCAGAGCTGTTGCACTGTGATGTAGCATGCACTTTAAAATGAAGTTAATATACACATAAAATGAGATTGGAATATGGTAGGATGTAAGAAATAGCTTAAAGTAAAAGAGAAGATGATAGATAGGCAGATAATTTTGGCTATAGGTAAAATGTTTATAGTTAGCAGATTTTCTGGAGGAAGCAGTCATCACTATGATGTGTAAAGTAGTGATGTATAAAGAGAAAATGCCTCTAGAGCATTCTCTAGAGGAAAGCAGGTTAGGGTTGGGATTTTAAATTTGTCTAATACCTTTCCTTTGCAAAGTGCAAGTATATTTTAAAGTCTCATTTTTAACTCTTAAATTATCCTTTTCCCTAGATAATAGATGCCACTCAGAAAGGAAATTGCTCTCGTTTCATGAATCACAGCTGTGAACCAAACTGTGAGACTCAAAAAGTAAGTTGAAGGAGATTTAGAGTTTGGGGTATTTGTTAAAAATTCGTATTCTGACCATTTAGATTCTATATCCAAGGTACCCATGGCTTTTTAAATTATTTTTAAAAAAATATTTTTTTAATCCTCATCAGAGTATATGTTTATTGATTCAAGAGAGAGAGAGAAACATAGATGTGAGAGAGAAACATCAACCAGTTGCCTCCTGTATGTGCCCCAACTAGGAATCAAACCAACGACCTAGATACGTGCCCTGAGTGGGAAATGGAACCTGCAACTTTTTTTAGTGTACTGGTTGATGCTGTAACCAACTGAGCCACCTGGTCAGGGCCCCAACGGCTTTTATTTTTAAGTCCTTTTCTTCTACTCTACTTTCTTGTTAACAAATTTTATTTTCAAATAGGTTTAGATTATAAAATAATAAATAGTGCTGAAATAGTACAGATTCTCATACTATGCTTCACTTAGATTCCCCAAATGTACACACCGTATATAACCATAATATAATTACTCAATCCAGGATATACTGTTAACTGTTAGCTAATCTAAAGACCTTATTCAAATCTTGCTATCTCATTTTTTAGAAAGATTTTCTTTTCAGAAAGAGAGGAAGGGAGGGGGAAACATCAGTGTGCAAGAGAAACGTCAGTTGGTTGCCTCTTGCACACCCCCAGCTGGGGATTTGGCCCACAACCCAGGCATATGCCCTGATAGACTAGAACCAGTGACATTTTGCCTCGCAGGCCAACATTCAGTCCATTGAGCCACACCAGCCAGGGTGCCATTTCAGTTTTTTGGTCTAGGATCCAGTCCAGGAAACTTCTGTTGGCACTTAACTGTCACCTCTCTTTGCCCACAAATTTTAGGTATTATTTGAAAGGTGCCAAAATACAAAACTAAATTTTGATTTTGGTGAAGTCCAGTGTGTGTGTGGTATTCACATTTTTATCAGCTCCTATTCAGGTTCCAAATTTGACTATTTTAATAACATACTAAGGGGCCAAATGGCCACAAATAAGAGAGATTATGTGATGTGCATGTGGGTACGCTGCTCCTCCTCAACAAGGCCAGGTTTTGGGTCTTGCTTTTCTTTACGTGCTGTGCCTGGCACATCGTTGACACTTGATAAATGGATTCATCAATGGATTTGTCATTTTGCGTACCTCTCATTTGTGTTTTGAGCATATATTTTAAAAACATATATACATTAGAACTTTGGTTGTTTTTTAGGTTAAGAAAACTGTGGGCCCCCTCCCTAGAAAAGTATATATCAATGATCTCCTCTCATATTGAAATAGTGCTTTTGAGTCCTGGATGTTTTTTACCTTTGATCTTTGTCCTAATAGATCTTAAGATATGATGATTTCTAAGAGCTGAGTCATGTAATGAATAGGAGAAACCAGCCTGAAATTACTTAACCTAAATTCTGGTTCTAGTCTTGCCTGTAGCTGGTGGCCACATGTCTAGCTGTGAGACTCCATCTGTACTATGTCCCTTCATTTTTTTAAGTCTGGGTTTTTTCATCATTAACATGTTCAAATGATCTGGAGAGGAGCTTTACAGTCGACTTATATCTCAGATGTTCTGAAGCTACAAGGTCTAACTCTTGTGTATGTACCCCCACGTTAATTCTTGAGTTTTATACATGTGTTCTGATGTTTCCCTTCCCTTTCACTACTTCATGACATTAAATGATTTTGGCATCATTTTCCCCTGGTTCCATACCGTAGGTCTTATCTAAGAACATAGTTACTTTAGACATGATATAAGGGGATATAAATTTGCCTGTGATATTCATTGACACCAAGCATTCCCTATTTTCCTATTTTTGGTACAAGTAACCTTTACTATGTAGAAATGTGTATTAAATTAGTTAAAGTAGCAGTTACTTTTATTAGAGACAAATTATAGATGATGTTTAATCTGGTAGTTCATGAAATAAGAGTACCACTTAAATATATTAGTTTATTTAAAGAAAAAAAGTCCCCCATTTATCTATTTGGAAAAACCTTTATTTTCTAAAGAGGCACATGAATAATTAAGGTTGATAATGATGTTAAAAAAAAACCACATGGATTAATCAGTTACTAATTTCTTTTCTTTTAAAAACAACATCTCAGTGGACTGTGAATGGACAGCTAAGGGTTGGGTTTTTTACCACCAAACTGGTTCCTTCAGGCTCAGAGTTAACATTTGACTATCAGTTCCAAAGATATGGGTGAGTATTGTTTCTATCCTGTTTTGCTGCTTCTGATGGGGAAATAGACTGTTCAGACATAGAGATATAAAACTTTGATGTGAATTACTAAGAAATTATACATACTGCCAGCTCTTATCTGTAGCGTACTGTTTCAGTTTTGTGTGTTTTTTCTACTGTATGGCACTTCTGTCCATCGAGGGGTATTGTACATGAACTACATAATTTTCCTCTGAACTTCATACTGTCATATTTACATGATTATGTTTCTAATGTATTAAACATTTTTTAATTATAGAAATGTCAAATGTGTATAAAGAGAATAGTACAGTAAATCTCTGTTCACCTACCAGTTACCAACTGATGATTAATCTTGTCTCATCTATACCATATTGTACTTTGAAAAATAATTTGTTACCTAGTTTTCTTTCCAAAATCAATAAGTAATGCAGTAGCAATGAGTACACTTAGCATCTATTAAAATACACTGTGGTTTTACAAAATCCCACTAAAGAAGAACAGGGTTTCTTGGAGCAATACCTGATTTCAAGTTTGAGAAAGGAACTGAGCAAGGCGATCCTAGGTTATCTTGTCATAACCAGAAAACCAGTTATAAAATATTAGGAGGGTCATGTCAGAAGGACTCAGGAGCTAGCTTGAGTAGGCTCTCACTTAGCAGAAGCGGGAGATCACTTAAGCATCAATAAGGATAACTGAAGCAGTTTGAAACATGTTATATAAAATCCTTGAGTTTTAACGGTATTTTAAAAATGAAGTTGCATTCATCATAATTAATGAGAATCACTTCATGATTTTAAAAACTAATTTTATAAATTCAAAAAGGAAAAAAAAATCAAGCACTTCTCCTGCTTCTGCCAACTGAATTTTACTTCAGGTTTAACAAAGTTAATGAGAGGAAGTTCTTCTTTACACAGGTTATTTCAGCTAACAAATGAAGTATGATGGTATCACCATTTAGCAATACCTCATGAACGTCTGGATCTGGGCAGTGGCCGAGTGTTGAGGGATGAGTGCCAGCCAGGCTCTGTGTAGGGCTCTATTTTTTTTTTTCTCCTGTCTTTGTACTGTCCTCTTTGAAGGAAGGAAAACTGGAAACCAAGTGCTATTTGTGATTTCCTGCTCTATTTTTTGAATAATTTATTTTTGTGCCTCTAATTGCTACTGTCATATACTAAATTTTTCAGTTTGCTTTGGAATAGTTTTCCTCAGGTAGCACTCTCAGATCACATAGCAAACGAATGGCAGATGCAGTTTTTACCCAGGCCTATACACTTAGGCCTATGTTCTTTCCACCATTTTCCCTTGTTTCTGTAGTTACATTTATTTATTACTGTATTTATTATTAGTGTCTCATCCTTATGTGATAACTTTTCATAATCATGTGTTTCCTTTTAAGTATCCTGTACTAATAATGCATTTTATGTCTGTGTATATCTGTTTATAATAATACATCTGATTGTTCTATATACCAGTTAAATATTTACATACAAGCAGTAGATGTTGAATTTTTAAACAATTTTGTTCTTAGTCCAGATATGTATATGAGCTCTTATTTTCATATATTAGTAGGTACTTCTATAAAATAAGTAGATTACTCATTAACTTCTTAGTTAGTTTTATCTAGCTAATAAAGGAAGATTGGAAAAAGAAAAAATATTTTTAAGAGCAATTTTCAGGCATTTGCATTAGATAGTATGAAGTTTTTTGAAGTTTCAAAATAATTTTTTTTTTCCTTAGGCTGGATTAACTTCTCTCTTGTAATTGTTATATTGTCAACATTTTAATATGATGTACTTTCACATACTGAACATCTTTCCTATGCTTCTTGAACAGAAAAGAAGCTCAGAAATGTTTCTGTGGGTCAGCTAATTGCCGGGGTTACTTGGGAGGAGAGAATAGAGTCAGCATCAGAGCAGCAGGCGGAAAAATGAAGAAGGAACGATCTCGTAAGAAGGATTCAGTAAGTGTTCCATTTTTCTTTAAAATTTCACCATGTGCATTTTCAGATGGGAAGGTAGCTTTTCTGATTGATGTTTGAAAAATTAAAACTACAACCAGAGAAATTGAGAATCAGGTGAGGTAATTGTGGAAGAGAAACAGGAATGGTTGTTATTTTTATTTCAGGTTCATAGAGCTTAGAATTGGGTATGTTTGAGAATTAATGAAGTCATCTTCAAAACACATGGGCTAATAGTTTTTCAGAGCCTGTAAAACTCTTAATCCTGAGTACAAATAAAATGTTTTCTGTTAGCTCACTTAAGGTTGGTCTGTATTCTTAATCTTTTAATATTGGTTGTCTTTTGTATGTAACTCTAAAGTTTGCAAGTGTTCTTAAAATCTGAAAGCCCTATTTGGAGGGTAAAATGAATTTTGAGAGGTAACAGGCAACGCAAGAGTAAGAAAGGAATTGTTTCAGGTGGTCTTTTAATACATGAGAACAGTAGTGATAGCCTCTTTCTACCCCAGCTCACCTGAGTTACTACTGGAAGTAGGAGGTATTTGGATACTAAAAGAACTCCTAATTGGGGGGGGGGGGGGGGGGTGGCGTGGGGAGGAGAGAGAGAGAAAGAGATGTATATTTCTCCTCCCTTTTTATGAAAATTCCTTTTTCAGAGCAGTGTTTCTTAGCCTTATAACCAGCCATCTGGCAAGTTCCATAATGAAAGTGCACATTTTTGAGCCCATCCCCAGACCTGTAAATCTTATTGGAGGGCTAGGAGAAAGAGTTGTTCCACTAAAATCTTTTGTAGTTAGCTCATTCCGTGACTTTTTAGGAAAAAATAATGTTAAGAATTATAAATGATATCAATCTTGCTGTTTAAATGAGGAGATAGAAGACATCGTGGGGGGAGCAGATAGAAATACAGTGGTTAAAGATGATGTCATTAAGCCCAAATTAATTGGAGAGAATTAATTGTGGAGAACCTGAATTCTATAAGAAGACCCAGATATCAAAAAGCATTGAAAAGGGCCACTTAAAAAATTCAAAAAAGGAGTTTATAACAAACACTCATTTTTCTGCCACCCAATATGCAAAAAACTGTAAGTTAAGAATATTTTATGCACTTTAGCTCTCTTTTTAGAGAACATATATACTGGAACTATGTGCCACTCTTCTAAGTACTTGAACTCATTCAATTCTCACAATAAGCCCTTACTTAAATTAGGTACAAGGATTTTCCCTCTTTTACAGACTAGAACACAAAGGCTGTACAAGGTCACCCCATAGGTTACAAGGTCACCCCGTAGGTGTCATCTAGTTCTTGTCTTTGCTCCTAACGACTGTTACACTGCAGTCAAATTGTAGAGAGCAATCCCATCCCCTCCCAACTCTGAGACAGATGGGGTCGTAACAGCTGCTCTTTCTGCATTTTAGAATATATTGAGTTGTTTTGTGTAGAGTTTTAGAAATGGTATGTGTATGTATGTATGTATCTGCAATTTGTTTTTAACTCTTATTTTAAAATTTGATCCATGTTTATATACATGTAAAAATAAACACTTTGCTGTAAAGTTTTTCATCATACAACAGTTTACTTACATATATTCCTACTAATTGACACTTGTGTTTCCAGCTCTTTCGTCTTAATGATAAAAGTTAGTTGTCTTTGTACATGTTCCTTCTGCATGTTTCTTCAAGGGTGTATCCATGGAAGTGATCACAGGTCATAGCCTATTAGCCTTTTTGACTTGACTATTACAGGAAATTTTCCTTTAAACTCCATTAAGGTTGCATTTATTTTTAACTCATTTCATACAATTGATAGTTTACCAGAACAACCACAAAATAGTCATTAAACATATTGACCTAAGCTAAAATCTTCATTAAAAACCTCCCTTTGGCTATTTCCTGTTTTCAAAACTTACATAATAAACATGCTTTTAAAAACTACATTATTGGTAGGAAGTGTCCTTATAATATGATGGTTTCTTGGACAGAGTTTTACCTCCATCATACCAGTATCCGATGGCTTTCTACCTTCCTGATAAGATCAAAGAACAACCCCAAGGAACCAAAGTGTAGGTGTTCTTGTATTTTATTTGCTTTTTTTTATTCTGGTAATGATGTGTCAATATCAGTGTAGGCCTTGGTATTATAGACTGAATTAGGTGTAACATGAATCCAGTCATTTGATGGGCTGAAGGTCATGGGTTCTAGATGTGAAGTTACTCTGAAATAAGGATATTTTGGATGAAACTTTACCCAGATAGAGGATTGACCTAGTATGAATCTAGGTTCCTAGAAGGGTCATTTGTCCTTGACCCTAATGAAGAGTGTAACTCTAGTTTTACTTGTATTGTCTCCTGCTGAAATCCCCTTCTGCATGTCTAGGTTCTTTTCTTTTTTTAATTTATTTTTTTTTAAAGATTTTATTTATTCATCCTTAGAGAGGGGGGAACAGAAGGAGAAGGAAACATTGATGTGTGAGAGATACATTGATGGGTTTCCTCTCGCAAGCCCCCACTGGGGACTGGCCTATGACTCAGGCATGTGCCCTAGGCCGGGAATTGAACCCGCGACCCTTTGGTTTGCAGACTGGCACTCAATCCACTGAGCCATACCAGCCAGCACTGTATGTCTAGGTTCTGATTCTGATTAGGTACAGTTGAATAGACTCAAAGATGTAGCACCTCTTGAATTCCCGAGTGAGTCTTAGGACTTCTTTTGGTTAGGAGGTACCATGGAGAGGACAGTATAGTAGCAATTTAAAATACAGTTTTGCATGTTTTAATTATTAATAAGAATATGTTAATGATATGTAGTCTTTATCATCCCCCCATATTAGCCCTTGATTGGCAAATATTTTTTATTCCTTGCTGTTGTGATTGCATTTTCATACAGCTTATCTCCTTAACAGAACTGTAAGCTCTTTTGGGAAGGTGATTGTCGTCTTTGGGTATGTCACAAACTAAGTACATAATTAAACCCTCATTTGGTGGAGGCATAATAGTCCCTTATTTGTAGTTTGGAAAGTACAAAAAGGAAATGGTCTAAAACGTCCTTTAGTCTCTCTTGTTTGAATTTGTGAAACAAATTAATAATTTACACAATAAAGAGTGTGAAAAGCCACCAAAAAGAAATATGTGCTTTCCACACATAACAAAAAGTTGTAGTATTCAGAATATCACTAGTATCTACTAATCAATAAGAAAATAACAGCAAGCACAAAAGAAAAACAGGCAACTTCCACAGACACGTTACTAATTCAAGTAGCCAGTAAACATACAGGAAGGCGTTTGACCTCCTTAGTACCCGTAGGAGAGTAGAGATTAAAACTGTCAGATGTCATTTACATACTCACCAGATTGATAAAAATTAAGTCTGGTGATACATCACTACAACAGGAGATGTCATACAGTACTGGTGAGGTTGTACATAGATACAATCACTTTTGAAAACACTTAAGACATGTTTGCTAAAGGTGAATGAATGTATAGATGAACCAGTAGTTGAACTACTGGGTATATGACCAGAGAGGAACTAGTTACAGTGTGTGTCAGGAGTCACAATAGCATTGCTTATATTAGACAAAGCAGAAACAACTCAAATATGCATTTACATTAGAATGACTAAATTATAATGTAATCATGTAATGAAGGAACTGTGGCTGCATGCAACAACATAGATGGCTCAAATCTAAGATAGAATGAAAAAGAAGCATGACTCAGATTTTGTCCAGTATGATTTCATTTCCATAAAGATTAAAATTAGACAGAATTAAACTATAACATTTAGGGATTTATATAAAAGTAGCAAATCTGTTTTTTAAAATCAGTACTGTTATCTCTAAAGCAGAGAAGAGGAGGTGTTATATAAGGAAAAGGTCCATGGAGCATTTCAGGAATAGGTTAGGCAACATTCCTTTTTCTTAGAAGAGTGTCGGTTGCATAAATGTTGCTCACGTTTTTATTAAACCTATTTATTTACTAATTGTTTATATACTTTTCTGTATGTATACTATTTTTTTATTTTTAATTTAATTTATTTATAGAGAGAGGGGAAGTGAGGGAGAAAGAGAGGGAGAGAAGCATCAGTGTGTGGTTGCCACTCACAGCACCCCAACCTGGGGACCTGGCTTGCAGCCCAGGCATGTGCCTTGACTGGGAATCAAAGCAGCCCCCTTTCGGTTCTCAGGCCGGTGCTCAATCCACCGAGCCACACCAGCCATGGCTGTATACTATGTTCTATCTGCAGGTATTAAAAATGGGGCTTAGACCCATTAAAGAAAGTTCATAGCCAAAAAATACTAAAGTATTAAAAAATAACGATTTTTGTTTTTATTTCCTTTTTTAAAAATAACATCTTTTTAAATACTTATTTGCCATCTGTATATTTTCTTTGGTGAAGTGTCTGTTAAGATCTTTGGCCCATTTTTAAATTGCATTGTTTGTTCCTTTTTGTGGATTTTTGAGAGTAAATAATTTTCTGGACTGATTAAATACTTAACAGAATAAATTTTTAAGTGCTATAGAATTGTGCATAAGTGTACATATAAAAGTTTAATTATCAATAATTTATTAAAATACATCCTAATTCTTATACTTTTATGTTAATTTTTAGTTATTTAACTCAAATCCTTTTTGGAAGGTGGTGACGCATAAATGAAAATGGTATGTGGAATCTAATGAACAAACAAGGAAAATGAGGATAGACTCAGATGGAGAGCAGGCTGTCCGCCATGGAGGGGAGAGGATGTAGGATGGAGGGATTGAGCGCAAAGGACTCATGGGCGTTGACAGCACTGTGGTGATTGCTGCGGGGAGGAGGGTTTAAGGGGACTAAGGTAACGGACAAAAACACAAGAAAGAAGAAATTCAAAGACTAAAAAAGAAAAGAAAAAGAAAAATACTTTTAGTAAATGTAAATTAATGAAAGCAGTTAAACTCAGTCATCCCTTGCCCCCCCCCCGCCAATGTATCTTAAAAGTTATTAATTCCACAATTGATTGTCAACTGTATCCAAAATTATAGGAGCTGTATCATATCACCATTGGGATTGCCATGCTTACTTTTACATATATCAATACAATCATTAACCTTATCATTATAGTAGGAACGTTCAAATGCTGTTTGCCTCTGTATTTTGTTTGCAAAATAGTATTCTTCAGTTTCGCATTTTAACTGTTTATTTCCTAAAGATAAGATTACTACTTTATAATATTCCAGGAGTGCCTTAATTGTAGTAATATCTATTCAGTACATGTTTATTGAAGGAATGAAAATAACAACTCAGTTTTGTCTCTAAGTTTTCATAGTTATAGAGTCATTACATGCCTAATTACAAATGATAATAACCCAGGTCTTAACCCTTAACCCAGTGAAATATTTACATCTTAAAACTGTCTAAAGCAGGATTCTGGCTGCTGCTTTTGGTGGGGAAAATGAATTTAAAGTTCTTGGTGTTTCCTATGTTAATCCTCTAGAATTTGGGATACAGGAAGTTTTATATTTAGGATATGCGAGGAAAAAACATCTTTGAGGAAATTGTCTTTGAATTAAGATTTAACTCTTAAATTGGCTTTTTTTTGTTCAAGCCTTTTAATCTGTTCAAAATTTAAGAAACTATATTGGAAATAAAAAAGAATGAGCCTTAAATGTACATTTTAGAAGGAAAAAAATGAGTTCATGTATCTTCAACTTCTAGTAGGCAGCATTTTATATTTTCTAATTTATTTTTGTTCTTTACCATAATGTGAGTTTTGAGGTATAATATGAAATAGAAATGTTTAGTGCCTTGTTTGCAATTATATTAGTTGAGTTGATAAAATAGTTAGCCCGTTAAGTAACAGAAAATTTTCTTAAGATTCTTTCATATTTGCTTTTCTCTAATTTTTTATCAGCTCATTCTAGACTTATTTCATGCCAAGTTGATTTAATGCTATATTTCTATCCCTTCTCCTTCAGTCTTATCTTCTCTAGATTTCATTTTATTGCCATACTAATTATTCTCAAAATCCACTTTGATTTGATCATATTACTCCTGTTTTGAATTCAGTAATAGATCTCTCTTGCTTAGTTGCATCAAGGTCCAGATTCTTTTATATGACATCTGAGATCTTTAATCTAACACCAGCCTCCCTTCTGATACAGTTTTTCTCAGTTTCTCACCGTACCATAATCCACTCCAGCCAGCCTGAGCTATGTATGCGCTATCATAAATTCCCATTTTCCTTCATTCAAGCTTTTCCCTCTACCTTGTTCACCCTCTCCTCCTTCTTCTTTATCTTACTGTTTCTGTTTCTACTTCTGTAAACTCATTTCTGGTGACTCATTCTAACCACTCTCTTCCTTCTTGGGCGTCTTTGGTTTTTAACATTAGCATTTACAATAATGCTTCATTGTTCATTTTTATGTGGATTAATTTTATCTTTGCAATTGTAAGTGCCATGAGAGCATCTTTATAACTGCTACAATACAGCTGAAAAACAGCCTTTGATAGGTTGATTTTTCTTTTGTTTCCCATTATTGAAATGTAATATCTGAAACATCCAAAGAATATGTGTAAGCTAGAAAGCATAATTATAATGTAAACCCTTCTGAGCACTTCTGTTTCCTTCTCTCTGCTTAGCCCTTAAAGGATACCACTGTCTTTGAATTTTGTGTCTTAACTTTTCTTACCTTTTTAAAATAGATTTTTCAGATAAGTAGCTATAAAAAAAATTGGTTTTGAGGTACATAAAAACAGATTCATATAATATGCAATCTGAAGTTTGCTTCTTTCACATAACATTGTCAGATTGATGCATGTCGTTGCATTTGGATGCACTTGATTCCTTTCACTGTGATATAATATTCCATTGTGTGAACATGCCAGTTTATCCAACCTGACCACAGACATTTAGGTTGTTGGCAGTTTTCTGCTATTATGAATGATTGTTCAGTGAGCATTCTCATGATTCTCTGAATACTTTCTTTCTCTAGGGCTTATTCTTAGGAATAAGAATATGTGCAAAACTTTCTCTAGGGCTTATTCTTAGGAACGCAATTGCTAGGCATTAGGGATACAAATATTTTATTTTTCAAGCTAATGCTTGATTTTTTTTTTTTGGCAAGAGCAGATATTTTTGTTTTGGTTTATCGCAATGTCTTCAGCACCTTAGAGTTATACTTGGCATATAACAAGTGCTTTCTCATTATGGTCTTAATTGCATTTTCCTTACTGGTGAGGTTGAGCAACTGTTCAGGTTGATTCTTAGATATCATGGGGTTTTTGTTGTTGTTTTTGTTTTATAACCAGATATTTTTTTTTGTTGTGGTAGGTGGATGGAGAGCTAGAAGCTCTGATGGAGAATGGTGAAGGTCTCTCTGATAAAAATCAGGTGCTCAGCTTATCCCGGCTAATGGTTAGAATTGAAACTTTGGAACAGAAACTTACCTGTCTCAAGCTCATACAGGTGAACACTTTGATGTTAATTAATTTATTTTTTTTCTGAATTTGAGGTGGGATATTTAAACTACAATTCAGAATAAATGAGTGGAGAAGGAATAATTCCGATGAGAAGAATTACTCTTATTTTTAAAATAGATATGTAAATTCTACATGACTTTGAAAGCTTGTACTCTTAAAAATGGCTTAAGAGTTCACTATCACTTAGTCTATTAGTAGATCTTATTTGCATTCTCTCTTTAGTCAGAACATGGTGGGATTTTTTTGTGCAACAGTTCATGACACTTGATAATTTTTCCCCCTTGATTATTAGCATAAGAAAGCCATTTTCACCACATGATCTCAGAGCAAAAAATTATAAGAGTAATCCCATTTACTCCAGTTTATTAGATATGCAATAAGAAGGTGGATAATAAAAAATGGATCATTTTTTTAAATCTAAGAGACAAAAAGCCTTTTGAACAAGCATCTGAGAGAAAAGATAGTTATTTAAAGACTAATTTTTCTAGTTTCAGCTTTTTCTGTAAAAATGGTGAATGTGATTTTTTTCTTAGTCCTTTAGAATTGAATTTCATTGTAAATGACATTAATATTTATGTAATTTTCTACTTAAATAAAGTAGAAAAGATACATTGTGGGTATCAAAATAGATTATAATCCCTTACTTTAAAACATCAAATAGAGTTATAGTTGAGTTAAAATAGTTTCTACGTTTTTCTGGAATATAAACTAACTCTGTAGTCCTCTTCCTAAACCCTCTTTAATGCTCTATCTGGTATTCTTCTCTCCACCCCTCCAACCCCTCAAAATACCCTGCATCCTGCTTCCCTTCCACTATGGAAGAACACACACTCACAGTCTTGCCTAAAGTCTTTTCTGGAACGCCATGGGCTGTCTTTGTTGTGGATCTGGATGGCAGAGCTAGGTGAGGGCCGGGAAAGTAACCAGAAGCTTCAGGAAGAGGTAAGTTCACGTTCATCTTGCTTGTTTCTTTCTTTTTTGTAATCCTCACCTGAGAATTGAGATAGATAGATAGATAAAGATATATGAGAGAGAGGAAAAAACATTAATTGGTTGCCTCTGTATATGCCCTAACCAGGAATTGAACCTGCAACCTAGGTATGTGCCCTGACCAGGAATCCAACCCACAACCTTTTGGTGTACGAAATGACACTCCAACCAACTGAGCAACCTAGCCATGGCCAACTTGCTTGTTTCTTAAAACCACTATAGTGATTATGTAGGTGGTTGTATATGATAATATTAGAGATAATGAATTTAGCATTATATTTGCTGCTGGTATTAAGTATTTTTATCATCCCAATGTCACCCCAACTATAACCTTTACATGCACCTTACTAGTAGTTTGCCCTGTGGTTTTTCTGGTAGTATTTTTTTAAAGGTTGGTACTATACAGCTGGGAACTAAGAGAAGATATAATATCATACTTAAGTGAAAGATCCAGTATGTTGCTAAAACCATAGGTTTTAAAAGATAGGAAACCACATGGAACTTAAATTCTGGGGTTCTAAAGAATTTGTAGGAGCTCAGTTGTGAATGACAAGAGTAGGGCATTTTTAGGAGTAAATAAGTGTTTCAAAAGATCTAAGTAAGTGTTCAATAACAGCATTGTTAGTGGAGTTGTGATTTATACCTTCCCATGAAGTAAACAGTATTTCCTAACTTGGTTTAAATGTAGTTCCTTTTAGTTACTTATTTTTTTAATCCTCACTCAAGGACAAGCCCACTGAAATTAAAGAAAGGAGAAGGGAGGGAGAGAAACATTGCTGTAAGAGAAAAACATTGATTGGTGGTTTCTTATATGGACCTTGGCTGGAACCAAACCCACAACCTAGGCGTGTGCCCTGACTAGGAATCAAACCCATGACCTTTCAGTATACAGGATGACTCTCAACCAACTGAGTCACACCAGTCAGGGCTAAATATAGTTCCTTTTAATCATAATTTCTAATATAGTCCCAAAGTTGTTTAACAATACTCTTAAAAAACAAAAACAAAATATGGGAGTAGGCAAATCAGTGATTGTCTTGCCTTCACATTATTCTCCCAGGAGATTTGGCAGTAAGTAAAAGTCAGGAAAACTTTGAGGTTTTGGGGAACTACGTTATGGGATATACTTTGGAAGAAATTCTTGGATTTTAGAGTGGGAGGGGTGATTATTTCTGAAGAAAGAATCTTCCTTTGCTAGACAGATATTTATCAAAGGCTACAGAGGTAAGTAAATATATGCAATTTTTTGTGTTTTAGTGAGACATTATTTAAATATATGTTGTTGCATAGTCCCCATGCCTGTAACAGTCACTTGGGAAACTTTTTAGAAAAAGATTCCTTAGGTAAGGTCTAATAGTATATATGTAAATATCTACTCAGGTTTGAGAACTACCAGTGGGGAATATTAATATTAAGCAGTCCTATATGATGTTGTGAGCACACTGTATTCTTGCTTGTGAGTCTTATTAAAATTTTTTCTTCCCTTCTATAGAAAAATAGTATTATGACATTTAAATCCTTTTGTGGTTTTCAAAACTTATGTCTTAATTTAATAAGACAGCAACAGAAACCCCCCTGCTCCTGCAGAAATGATCTGACCCCCATCCAGAGGTTTGAATGGTCATCTGTACAAAGTGATTTTTTTGTTGTTGTTGTTGTTGTATTTAACCAGATTATAAAGACTTTGGAACACCTACCTATTCCTACTAAAAATATGTTGGAAGAAAGCAAAGTACTTCCAATTATTCAACGTTGGTCTCAGACCAAGACTGCTGTTCCTCAGTTGAGTGAAGGAGATGGGTATTCTAGTGAGAACACGTCACGGGCTCACACACCACTCAACACACCTGATCCTTCCACCAAGCTGAGCACGGAAGCTGACACAGACACCCCCAAGAAACTCATGTTTCGCAGACTTAAAATTATAAGTGAAAATAGCATGGACAGTGCAATCTCTGATGCTACCAGTGAGCTAGAAGGCAAAGATGGCAAAGAGGACCTTGACCAGTTAGAAAACATCCCTGTAGAAGAAGAGGAAGAGTTACAGTCACAACAACTACTCACACAACAGCTGCCTGAATCTAAAGTTGATAGTGAAATTGCTGTGGAGGCCAGTAAGTTATCCACATCTGAACCAGAGGCTGACATTGAAATAGAGCCTAAAGCGAGCAATGGCACCAAACTAGAAGAACATATTGCTGAGGAAACACCATCCCAAGATGAAGAGGAGGGTGTATCTGATGTGGAGAGTGAGAGGAGCCAGGAACAGACAGATAAAACAGTAGATATAAGTGATTTGGCCACCAAGCTCCTGGACAGTTGGAAAGACCTGAAGGTAAGAAAACATTTTTTGTTCATTTTAATATAAATTACTCAGGTTTAGAGTTGCACAAACTTTAAGTCGAATTATCTACTTTGCTAGCTATACATTGAGAAATGGAATAGTATCTTACTGTCAGCTAATTATAAATGTCTCAAACATCTTTAAATCTTGGCAAGAGATACACCAGCCAAACTAATATACAAATGTCCCCTTTTCCTCATTTAGAAAAGGGTATCACAACAGGAAATTTAGTTATTCAAGTGCTCTTTACGTTGAAAACAAAAGCAAAAAATTCTTTGTGTAACAATTGTATGATTCTACCTTTGAAAATTCTGTGCAAGAGTCTACATAAGAAAAAAATGAATGTTTAAATTAATTGGAAATTTATTGGATTAACTGAGAATTAATCTAAAATAAAAAACTAATTGGAAAACCAAGGTAGTTTAGCATCTTTTCAGCAAAAAATGATTTGATGTAAATTTCTATTGCAGTAGAATAACTTTATATGTAACTAGTGGTATTCAGTTCCAATACTGTGTCTGAAATAGATCTATTTTTAAATGCCTATTTCTTTCCACAAAAGATGCTATTTAGAGGAAAAATAGAGAGATGTGGGACCCTTGGGCCTAATATGTACATAATTGCCTCTTAAAGAAGGTAGCAAGGTGTGCAGGGTTTGCTTTGCAGAAAACCCAGGCTGGTTCTTGGATAAACACAAGTGAGTAACAGGAAGAGCCTAGGAGAGATGTGGTACATTTCTACTCTAAGTGATCTAGATCTGGGGTCCAGGTCTTGAGGATCCTATGGGAACAGGTTACATTTCTAGTTTCTATTTCTCTGTTCCTCCTTTCTTCTGGCAGAGGTGATAAACCAGCCAAACCAACAGTACAGATTTGCAGCAAGATGGATCCTGAATCCTCCCTATCCCCAGTTATGACTACAAAGTTCACCTCTTAAATTCTGTGATTTTTGACCCCTACAGAACTGGCCTTACACTGAGCAAAATGAGTAGTTGGTTGGTTGTGCACTGTGCTTATTTTTGGCATTCGCAACTTGCTGTGTTGAGACCCGTCTTTAAGTATGGTGTGGTTTCAGCTCGTTTACCCATTTGAGCTCTTACTCGTGCTACTTTTTCATCACTTACAGTTCAACATAAACTCAAGTCTTACTAAGCTCTATGAAATCGGACGTTTTTATAAATCTCAAAGGAAGGACTCATAGTCAATATGCCTGTGACACAACATGTGAACTACAAGAACTGGAATTGCAATTAATTGAAAGAGATCCTGGGTCAGTCACTTGGGTGGACCTTTATTTAAGGCCTGCCTTATTCTCCCCTGGAAGAAGTCTCTTGTGTTTAGAGACTGCTTGCTAGCAGAGTCTTCACTATGGCTGGCTCATTAAGGAAGGTGGAAATGGAGACAAATACACAGGTGGACATAGAAAAGGTGGACATAATGTAATAGAGAGTGGCGTTATAGACCCAGTATTTCACCTTTGCCTGAGAAGTCTCTGGTTGATATAATTAAAAAAAAAAAAAAAGTCATCATAATTCTTTAAAACCCTGTCTCTTCTTAAAATCTGGAGAAAGTGACTATTTTTGTTTCTCTGTGTGGTAGTTTTTTATTGTAACACTAATGCTATGAATTATTCTTAAGTCCTACAAATTATTTCTTCCCCTGCCTGTTATCCTCCCTGTTTCTATTTGAAAGATCAAAGCAGTTGCACAGTACTATGTAGCTGGATGGTCCTCTTGATTTGAAGTTTAAAATTTTATTCATACTTAAAATATATCTTCCTTACTCTGTACTTTGGGTTTATCCTGATTCTTAGCATTAAGGAAGCCATTAAATAAAATCCTCTTTTTTCAAACTTTACTTTGCTCTGGAATCATTACCCATCTAGAATTGTATTACTGAGAAATGTTTTTGCTCAACTGAACTTGTAATGTTTTGTTACATATCGGTGCTGGGGTTTTTAATTCACTTATTGTTCTATTAACATTTACAACGGTTCTAATTTCAAAACTATGATTATGATTGTCCTTAAGTGCTTTAGCTAGTATCTAACAGGAGCTCGGAACTTAGGAACCCATAATTTGAACATTTTAGAGAAACACATTTACATGATGTGATTACTATACAGTATATTCGTACTATCCGGCATTGAAAGAGTTAACTGCTTCTGTCTGACTTCCACCTAAATGTTCAAGTAAACATTGGCGGGAAAGAAAATGTCTTTTTCACCCAATCTTAGCACCAGTTGCCAAGCACTGTTAGTTGCTGATGTTAATTCTGAGATCATACTAAAAAACATTGATCTAAGATTGTGGTTATGTTAGCCACTCCAAGCTTCCCTGACCTACTGGGACCACTTTAACATTGCTGGACATGTGTTCCAGTTGGCCTTTCTGCACACTGGATGGAGTGAAGAACTGAAAGAGGTTGCTTCAGATTCCTTAATCTTTTTTTTTTTTGCTGTGAAGGCAGACTATAGGGATCATCAATAAATGAAAAAGGGTGGGAGGGAAGGGAATGAAGCTTCATGAATTACTCTTTGTCCTCCCAGATCTGATGATGATCCCTCTTGTAACTTGAACCATTTCCATCTAGCTTCTCAGGGCAGCAAGGAGCTTGTTAACATCACCAGCTGACCATGTGTCTCCTTTTCTCAACTCCATTTTCAACTTCGTGCTGAAGAAAAACAAGAACCTAGCGTGCATTCTGTGAAGAAACAGGAAGATGGTTGGGAAGTTGGATGATGCATGAAAAATATAATAGGTGAAAAGAGGACAGAGGTGGTTAACTCACTGGCGCCGGCGTTATTTTGGTGCGTCCATTGCCGACAATGGATGTCGTTCTGGGAAAATCCCGACTCCTGGCAAGAAAGGATTAAGTGAGCTACTTTTTCTATACATCTATACACAGGACCACTGCCTTGCCTTGGCTCCACAAGGCTTAACACATTTTAACTCCTAAAGTAGTCCTAAACAAGAAACATCACCTAGCACATTGCGACACATGAGCATGTCTTGACTTTCACAAACAGATTTACTGGGCTACATTTTCAGCAGGGACATGTGCATATATTTCTTGTTTGCAAAAGGAATTGTTGTACATCACCCCTCATGCTGAAAATTAACCCTAGACGTCACAGGGCAAAACAGCTGGTTATAAGTGGTGATTAATTATAACCTTGACTGGACAATCTTCATTTGGATCATGAGAGAAAGAGGTAAGGTCCCTATGAATTTGGCAGTTTCAGTTGTAATTAAACACTCAAGAGATTGTGATGGCTAGTGATTCCAGAGCCCGTCTTATAGACACTTAGGTTATAGGATGTGTATCTCTCTTTACAATGAATTCCAGGCAGTTACAGTTACACCTGAATTAGAAGATTTAGAGGCAACATTCTGTACTGTAATATGCTGGACTCTTCTTAATGACCATTCTTATTCTTTCATCTTTCTCTCCAGACATTATCTTGCAACAAACATTATTTTCTTTTCTTGTCCTTTACAGAATAAGTTTGCCAACACCTGATCTAAATAGTAAAGTACAGAATCTGGCTGCTCTAAGCATTCTGATATTGAGTGAAGTCATTTAGACAGAGCTCTTAAGGTCATTTTGGGAGAGCTCTTAACCCTATTTTCCTAAAGACATAATGATCATGTTTTTGTAGGACATGAAGTTAGCTTTAAAAAAAAAAAATGACTCTGTTTAGGGAAAATTACTTTATTTGGATGTAAGACTACCTGAGAAGTGGGAGAATATATGCATTATAAAATTACTGGGCTAGAAGAGACCTTTAAGGGATATTGTTTTTCCATCTGGACCATGATCAAGTTAGTGGGAAATGAGAATTTTTGAATATAGATAAGTTGGTATCATGTAGTTTTATATGTAATCATAACTTAAAAATACAGATTTTTCTTCTTAAATGTTTTTTTTAATTCTTATAATTTTAGACATACCAGAAAACTGCAGGCATACTCTTGTGTATGTGTTCTGCAAGTAATACACATTTTAGTGACAAAGTAGAAAAAAATCAGTTAAAATTTTTAAACCCTTCACCCAGATCCCCCAACTTAACATTTTATCCAATTTGCCATATCACTTTTCTTAAACTTTTTTTAAAGAGTAAGTTATAAATAAGATGCCTACTGACCTTGGTATTTCAGTGTGTACAAGGGTATTTCATAAAAACAAGGGCATTCTTCCACATTACTTCAGTAGATGTCTCAATCAGCAAACTATAGTGGCAACACTATTTAATCAACAGACCTCATTTAGATTTTGCCAGTTGTGTATATAATGTTCTCTATAGCAAAAACTTTTTCTATTCAAGATTCTAACCTGAGAGCAAAAGTAATTGAATTGTATTACTTAATAATCCTTTAATCTGGAATAGATTCCTCAGTCTTTCTTTGCTTTTATAAATTTCACATTTTTTAATACTTTTGAATTTCTTAGAATATTTCTCAATTTTGGCTTGTCATGTTTTCTCTTGTTTGGATTCAGGTTATACATTTTTGGTCAGGAATATTACAGTAGTATTCTTCACATGATGTTGATTTGTTCCATTATTGGCATCATCAACTTTGATCACTTGGTTAAAGTGGTGTCCTTCAGGTTTCTCCAATGTAAAGCTACTGTTTTTCTAATTAAAAAATATCATATAGGAGCACCTTTGGAAATATGTAAATACTCAGATTTTCCATCAAATTTATCCTTTAGTTTCAGCATTCAGTGAATTTGCTTGAATCACATACCTATGATGGTTGCCAGATGGTGCTTCTCTAATCCATCATTCCTTTTACTTCTGTGTTTTTACGTTGGCATTCTGTCATAAATAAGAGCTTTCCCTGCCTTTCCATTTATTTTTTCATTCATTGATTTATATCAGTTTAGACTCATGGATTATTGTTTTTATTCAATGAATTACAATTCATTAGTTCCATTTATTCAATGTTTAAATGAAATTGTCCTTTATTTGGGCATTGAGATTCTGTAAGATCCTTTCTGTGTGATTTTGACATCTCCATTTAATTAATTAATTAATTAATTAAAAGATTTTATTTACTTCCAGGGTGAGGGGAAGGGAGGGAGAAAGAGAGAGAGAAACATCAGTGTGAGAGAGGAACATCAGATGGCTGCCCCTTGCGTGTGCCCCATCCAGGAACCTGGCCTGCAACCCAGGCATGTGCCCTGACTGGGAATCAAACCAGCGACCTTTTAGTTCACAGGCTGGCACTCAATCCACTGAGCCACACCAGCCAGGGCTCTATTTTATTATTTTAACATGTTCTTTCAAGCTCATCTTGTACTTCCCCTTACCCAGTCCTGAAATCAGCCATTTTTTCTAAGAAGCTCTGGTTTCTTGTGGTGGGAAATAATATTTAGAAACCAAGATCCAGGATTTAGATGAAGTTATTGCTACTGGGGCATTACTTGTAGGAGTTGTCAGCAGACTATAAAAAATATATACATATGTATATTTCTGTATGTATGTGAATGAATGTGTGTACTCATAAAGTACTTAACCTCTCTTATTTCTCTTGCCTTTCCTTCTGTTAATGTGACAGCACACCCTCTTCTGAATCATTTGAGCTTCCTTCTGTGGCGTTTACTAATGTTCTATTCTGCCTGTCCCTTAAAAGGTGGCAGTTCTTAGGGCACGTGAGATTTCTTTTGACCTACTTGTGAAATAGGTCATATTGTCTCCTCTTTGCCATTTTTAATTCAGGGTCTTTTCATTTCTTGATTAGACAACTTTAACAGCCTCCTATTTGTATTTCTTGCTCCTATTCTTTTCCCCATTTACATTGTTTTTTTATGCTACAGTGTTATTTTTTAAAAACACAGATGTGATCAATAACTGGAATCTCTAATGGCATCACAGACTCCCATTACTAAAATAGCGATGCCTTTAAGTATATGAGGGACTAAATAAGTAGAGGTGGTACTATGTTTATTTTACCTTCTTGTTCAATAATTTCACTTAAACACTAAGTGCATGAGTCACATCAGGCTGTTCATTTATATGCAGGGTGGGGCAAAAACAGGTTTACAGTTGTGAGTATGTGAAACAGTTTATTCTTGTATTATTGTTTATTATTTATTCTATTTTCCATATGAACAACCATAAACCTACTTTTCCCAACTGTGTTTACTTTTCTGTGTTCTTGTATATGCTGTTTTCTTTGCTTAGAATATCCTTTCTTTTCTTTGTGTCTTTTTTTAAATCTTCCTTTATTCAGAATTACAGTTGCAGTTCATCCTGTGTAGTACTCTGTCCTTTTCTGTATTTTTATACAATGGAAGTAATCTTAATAGATTACTTAAATTACTTGTGTAAATTCTTGTTTTCCCTCACTGGACCATGAGATCTTCGAGGGCAAGGACCATAAGAGTTACTTTTATTATTGTATCTTCATAGTAATGGTTATAATAATAAGTAACCTATTAATAATAGTGAATGACTGTGTGCCCCAACAGCCTATGCTATACTTAGTAGCCAGAGTGAGCTTTTGGAAAATGAAGATGTGTTCCTGTCAGTGTCCTATTTAAAACTTTTAAATGGTTCCTCATTACACTATTAAAATTAAGCTCATCTTTTCTTAACAAGGCTTGCATGTCAGGACATAGTCTGGTCCTCATTTATTTATGTAGTCTTACCTCAAGCCATCCTGGCCTACCAGTGGGCCGGTGCTAGTGATGTTCACACACGTAAAAGTGCTCATTCCTGAAAACACTTGTTTGTTTGTTTGTTTAGATTTCTGTTCTTTGTTCTCTGTAGATGTCTATTCTCTGTTCTCCGGGAAAGGCCTTTCTAGTCCTCCAAGACAAAGTCTTCTTCCCTTTCTATCTGCTCCCATAACATCCTTCCCGGTCACAGCAGATAACATTTCATAATTGTACATTGTGTGAAAGCAGAGATTGCTTCTCTCTTGGTCACTTGAGTTTGCCAGGTACACTGGGGTCATGTTTTTATCAGCTGCAAATGGAAACAAACAGGTCCATTAGGTTGTAACTTAGCTTTTAAGTGACAGAAATAAAAATTGACTCAGGTCTTTTGATTTAAATCCTGTATTTTTTCCACTCCTTTTTCTGATCCAACAAATAGTGATTTCTATATTCTTGGTAGGCAAATCATGGAATTATGGTGAAATGGAAATATGGTGAATACTTTTCAGGTTTATCTTAAGCTGCTTTTGATTTTAAAGCTGTAATAAGTCCAAATTCATTCCGAAATCATAGAAACTATCATTTTAATGTTCTGTTCAAGTACCTTTTTTTCCTTAGTGCTGCAGAGCTTTTAACCTGCGATTCATGGGTGAACATCAGGAGGTTTTCAGAAACCCATGAAAGGATGCAAAACAATGGGGCTTTCTGGGTCAAGAGGTCCATAAATACGAGCAGCTTCTCAAACAGTGTTGAAAGCCAAAACTGACTCTTACTACCTGCGGTTTCTTGGGAGCCCAACTCTCTGCAGTTAGAAGAGTGTCTCCTCAGGGGACACTTCTTCAATTTATTGCAACCAGTGTTTTGTAATTTTCAGTGTCCTAGCCTTGCTCTTCCTTGGTTAAAAATTTTATTCCTAAGTGTTTAATTTTTTATGCTAACATAATAATGGGCCTACTTTCTTGATTTCATTTTTGGCTTGTTCATTGTTAGTTTATAGAAATGATTTTTTGTGTTTGTTGATCTTTTGTCCTGCAATTTTGGTGAGGTAATTTATTATCTTTAGTAGGGGTTTTGTGTGTGTGTGTGTGTGTGTGTGTGTGTGTGTGTGTGTGTGTATTCTCTAGTATTTTCTGCATACAAGATCATTTTATTTGCGAACAGAGGTAGTTTTACTTTTTTCTTTCCAATTTAGATGCTCTTTATTTCTTTTTCTTGCCTAATTGCCCTGGATAGAACTTTCAATACAATGTTGAATAGAAATAGTGAGAGCAGGCATCTTTGTCTTGCTCTAAATTTAGGGAGAAAGCTTTCAGTCTTTCATCATTAAATATGATGTTAGTTGTGGGTTTTTCATAGATACCCTTAATCAGGTTGAGGACGTTCCTTTCTATTCCTGGTTTGTTGAGTGTTTTTATCATTAGGGTATGTTGGATTTTGTCAAATAACTTTTTTTCTACATGTATTTTTAGTATATCTAAATGGTACTATGTTATCTCATTGCTTTTTTAAAAATTTAGCACTATGTTTTTAAGATCCATCTATTATGTTGTTTTGTATTTTTTCTAGACCTTTGTGCCTGATTTCCATGTTTTATTTTGTGGTGTGCACCTACAATATTTTATTCATCCTTCCCCTAGTAATGGGCACGCAGATTTCCATCAATTCTCTCCCACCATAGACATTGTGATGATGAACATTTTTTACATTTTCCTCTATGAGCCAATATAAGGTTCTGGGGGGCATATAATCCCAGTTGCAGACTTGTTAGGTCATAGTTTCTTTATTTTCTGTTTGGCTCTGTTAGCCTTTTTAATGAATATTTATATATATTTTTAGGTCTGGAAAGCTCGTCTTCATTATTTCTTTTATTTTCTATTATTTATTTATTTATTTATTAGAGTGAGAGAGAGAGAGAGAGACCGAGAGACCTCAATTTGTTGTTCAACTTATTTATGCATTCCTTAGTTGATTCTTGTATGTGCTCTGACCAGGGGTCAAACTTGCAACCTTGGCAACTTTAACCAATTGAGCTACCTGGCCTGGGTTCATTTTCATTATTTCTTAAAATAGTTCCTTCTCTCCTAGGACTCCTTTTCCTGGAATTGGCACTTAAACTTTTAGTCTTCATATCTCATAGCTTTTCTTTCAAATTTCCTATCTTTCTGTTCCCTCCTGCTGTTCCTCTTCTTCCAGGTACGAAAGTGGCAGCTTGCTCACAGTCTTTCTTGTTCTAGTCTTGCTGTCATTTTTAGGAAAATAGGAGAAATAATATGGTTGGTACGTACTCGGTTTGATCTGTACTTGCTAACAAGGAAAAACTAAGCAGTCTTAGTTTTAAAAGTAAATGTTATCATACAATAGATAATCTGATATGTATATAATAAAAGGTAAAAAATTAATTATACTCTCATTAGCTTGGGAGCAGTCTACATTAGTGTTAAATTTTTATCCTTTCCAGAAAAAGTATTTTTAATAAAATATTGGTTTGTAATTTTGTTTTGATGCTGTTTTTATAACATATTTCCAACAGTTCATTTGGGACATGTTAAAAACGTGCTGCAGTGCTTTGCCAACAAACTTCCAATGAGTACTTTTTGAGACTGTTGGATGAAAACATTCCAGTTTAGGCCCACTTAATTACTTCGTAGGTGACTTGTTCAAGTGTTTTTTTGCTTTTTAACCAAAAATGGGTATTATAAAAAAGTATATAATTAAAAGTGAACCTTTTTTAATAGATGATTCTTTTTACTCAATCTATTTACTGTAGCTTTTTTTTTTTTTTTAAAGATTCTATTGATTTAGTTTTAGAGAAAGAGGGAGAGAAACATTGATTTGCAAGAGATACACCAATTGGTTGCCTCTCACATGCCCCCACCTGGGGACCCATCCCGCAATCCAGGCATGTCCCCTAACCAGGGATTGAACCAGTGGTGACCTTTCGGTTCGCAGGCTGGCATTGAGCCACATGATCCAGTGCTACTGTAACTTTAAACATAAGCTAACTAACTGCTTTGGGGAATTATGATTCATATGTAATAAAGACAAAAACATCAGAATCATAGCTGAATAACATTTCTTGAGCTAAAACAATTTTTTTAGTATCAACATTTGTTTTCATTTTTATTGTGATATAATTAACATATTGCATAAGTTTAAGGTGTACAATGTGGTGATTTGGTACATTTATATATTACAAACTGATTACCACCATAGTGTTAGCTAACATCTGTATTACATAATTATCATTTTTTTTGTGGAGAGAACATTTAAGATCTATTCTCTTGGCAGCTTTTATAATCCACCCCTTTTAATGTAAAAATTTGTTGATTATAGCAGTTGATCAAAAAGTGCTTTTTGCAGATAACTAAACTTTTCTGTGAGGCACAGTATTGTTGGCTAGATAAAAAAAGATAACTTTTTTCAAAATTTAACAGGTTTGAGTGACATCTTCCTATCTTTTGCAAGTTTTTAAAAAATAACCAATATCTCCTGGTTATTTGCACAAAAGTAAAGATTCAATACATGACCTATATTGAATGCTCAGTTGTTGAATTTAGATACATATATGTATTAATAAATGCCTGTATCATAATTCCAAATGCTGGGAAATTCATTTACAATAACTTTGCAGAGCTTTTCCATCACTCTTTCAGGAATCATTAGGTCTTAAGTACCTAGTATAGTACAATATACACTGTAGGCAATTTATGAGATCTGTGAGACAGATTTTAGAGTCTTGAATCTTGGGTCATCCACAGTCTTGGTCTTCAGCGGTCTCTGCTGGTAGAGAAAATTATGAGACCTCATGGATCTGAAAAATGCCTTTATTCTATTCTTGCTTGTTTGGCAGATCCTGTAGTTATCATTTAGAAATAAATCTTCTTTTAAAATGTTCATTGCATCATTATCTAGCTTACATTGTTATTGAAGTCTGATGCCATTTCAGTTCCTTTGTTGTGGTAGGTACTTGAGCCCTTTCCATCTGGTGGCTTATGTCTTTCAGTTCTAAAAAATGTTCTTATATTATTTTTTGATCATTCCTCTCCTCAGTTTCTTCTCGTTTTCTGGCATACCTGCCACTACATGTACACTTCTAGCACTTATCCTCTAACTTTTTTTTTTTTAATTTTCCAGTTTCCTTCTTAACTTTTTTGTTCTGCTTTCTGGGAGACACTCAAACTCTTTTTTTCTATCATAGTTTTACTTACCAAGAATTTGTTCTTATTCTTGGTGTCTTTTTTTAAAAAAGAGCATCTTGTTTCATGGATGCAGTATTTTTTTCTGTGTGTTAATCATCAAGGAAAAACATGAAAGACTATGCATGGAATAGAATAAAATGTTTAATTCTACACACATTTAGTACCACGTAATTAATATTCTTAGAAAGAAAAGATACTATAGATGAGTTTATATCATTTTTATTCTTCCACTCATTTTTTAGGGCTTAGGTATAAACTTGGAATAAACACATGTGTTCAGTCTTCCATGTTTGTATTTTCCACCTCTTTCTTTCTATGTACAATTATTAGTCATCCTTCAAAGCTAGGCAAATGTCTATTTCCTTCAGGATACTTTTCCTAGTCCTCTCTCTTAAACCCCAAACCAGTTTTAATATCCCTCTGTTGTATTTTAGTTACTATTTCATATATTCCTATCATAAGATAGTGTATGCTTATTTTCCCTTTTTCCTGAGTGCTTTTGAGGGAATGGTAACCGGTTAAGAGCTTGTACTTTGTACAGAGACAAAGCTTGGACTCTGGGTGCAGTATGTAATTCACTTTCTCATAGTATGATCTTGGTTGGGATAGTTAACCTTTCTGAGCCTATTTTGTATGTATTGTTGATATAGCAATAATAGCCCCTTAGCAGTGTAAGAATATATAAGAATGTAGTTAAAGGATATGGCACACAATAAGAAGCGTTATCAGTCTGTGAACCCTCGGCAACAGGTACTGTGCATCTCCAGTGTCCAAAACATAGGAGGCCCTTAATAATATGCTTTTTAGCACATAGTTGTTGCTCAAGTAGTTGTTATATAAATGAGCAAATCATAGTTCCACAAATAACATCTCTGCCTACATTTAAACATTTTCATAAAAAGAATATTGGGTGCATTAATGGTGCATGAGCCTATTAATGACTCAGTGTTTATCAGACAGTATCTGAAGGTTGATTTTTAAGCCTTCAACTGAGGAGGAGTGATTGGCCAAGGGTAGGCTCTTCTAAGCAGTGAAAAGAGTTTAAAATGTTGCAAAGGCACACTTATTCGTCTGACCCTGGAAATATGTAATCTTTGTGGTTGTATGTGAGGCCTGTAAATATGTTCTTACCAGGGATGAAAGAGAATGATGGTATAGGTGTAGTGATAAAAAGCATGAGATATATAATACTTAGAGTTTATTTAGCAATATGTGATTGATTTCTACAAATTAGAAGTAGAATTTCACCAGTAATAGTTATGTGCCCAGCATTGTTCTTGATGTTAGAGCTACAGCAAAGCGTAAGATAATCTTGGCCATGAAGTATTATAGCTTGAATGTATATGAATGTGTATATTAGTTGGGAGCACCTAGGCACCAAAGAAATAAAACAGGGTGATGTGTAAAGAATATTAGTTGAAGTGAGGAACCAGATCTTTTTTAGGACCCTCCTAGGGCAGGGTTAGTCCCAGAACCCAGTTCCCTGACTTATAGTTCAGTGTTCTTTCATAATATGCCAGTCTCTTGAGTAGAATTTTTAACAGAGTAAAGTGATTTTACATAAAGTGCTAATGTAAAATGTAGCCAACTCAAATAGCCTGTGAGTATGACATTATTCCAAACAGACTTCCATATCTTGTAGGCTAACACTATTGCTACCTATTCACAAGACAGAATGATCTTAATAGAACTGTTATAGTAATCCTCACATGGCTGCTTCCTTCTCAGTTTTTGGTATTGTGGGACTTTGGAAAAATTTAGTTGTATTTTCAGGGCGTCAAAGTAAATAACCTGAGTTTCCAGTTTAAGTTTTATATGCAATTTTGAATATATGTAGAAGGGGGTCAAGTTAGTAACTCTTTAAGTGCTTAGGTGTATATTGATAGAATTTGTTCTCCATGGTGTTCCGCACACACTAACAAAATAGTTGCTCTTGGCCACTAGTCATCCATTTTGTGAACATCAGAATATATTTTCTATTTAACAGTAGCTCAGAAGTTTTGAATGATATTAAGAATGTTTCTTTGATAAGCACTTCCTCTGATACTTAACAGCCACCACAGAATAGGTCCCCAGCTTGAGGTCTGTGTAATAAATTTCTACAAATGTTTATAGCGAGCACTTGTAATGCCAAGACCTTATGCAAAAGAAGCTAAATAGGTTAAATTTATGTAATTCTTAGTTGACATAGACATATATCTGTTCTACTCACCCTTCATGAATAAACATGTTATCTTTAGGAGTGCCTAGATTTGCAGAATACTTATTTTCTTCCTGTAGAATGGGTGGATGCTGGTGACTTGCTTTATTACTTTTTCCTAAGTTTGGTAACCCCTCTGAGAGGCAGATAGGAGGAATCAGACAGAGCTAAGAGTATCAGCTCTTTCTGTCCTTCCTGCCTTTACTCCTGACTCAGTATACAGGTAGACACTGACAGCTAGACAACTGCAGGCATCCCACAGAAGAGCAAATTGGAATATATCCTCTCCCCAAACAAGAACAACCCAAGAGGAGGCCCACAGGGCTCTGAACTGAGGATAGGAAGCATATGCGTAGTTCTGTCAAATTTTCCCTTGTGAGCAGTGAGTGAGGGCTATTAAAAGGAGCTAGTAGCTCAGTGGTTCTCAATCTTCTTTGGGCATCCAGAATCATCTGGGGAGCTTCTTAAAAATGCAGATAGCTGGGACCCATGCTCATAGTTTTAGATTCAATAAAAGTTTCCTGGAACGGTCTAGTATGCAGCTGGAGTTGAGAATCACAGTTCTAGTGGAAGTCCTACAGAGGAAAGACAGCCTCGGAGGGGATGGACAAAGCCACTACGTTAATGCGTAACTCTCCAAGTGGTACTGCTTTCCAGATTCATGACGTTAGCCGTATTCTGTGTGTTAAAGGATTTTTTTAAACCTACATTCATATAGATTGTTCTGATTCTGTGTGGTCCACAGTTGACATTTTGACCCTTCCTCGATTATGTGCCGTGTGGGTTATTTCTCATTTTCCTCATTTTCTGTGGATTTGCTAGAATCAACAATCATGTGGCAAGAGGAGTTCTTTGATTTTTTTTTTTTTTTAGGAGTGCAATTCCTTTAAAAATGGGATTACCAGGTCATATAGGTATGTTCAATATTATGAGATTACTATAAAGGGAGGGTATCATATGATATACCATTGAGATGTATAAGGTTGCCATTTGCCCATTGACTGGTAGGAAGTGTTGTGCCCTAGAGCTACTTGATGGACCAGAACAGTCAAGGACTGTCAGGGAATAGAACTGGTTCTAGGCCTGAAATTTATGCTGTAAGAAAGGTACCTCAAGGCCTAAAAACACACTTTACCATTTCTCAAGAATAATTTTGGTATAGTATTAGGTGCTATTTTAAGAGCAACAATGATCTAATGTTTCTCTTCCCTTTTTAAAAATGACAACAGTATGAAAGTAGATATTACATTTGGGCATTAGCCAAGTTGGTTTTGCATTTATAGAAAGATATGCTGAATAGCAGGAATTGTCTTTACACACATAATTTTTCTGAAGTGTTTTTTTTATATAGCTGAGTTACTACTAACCTTTTCTTTAAGTAGAGGTAGTAAGTGAGATGTTAGAATAGTTCTTATGAATAATCTCAATAAAAGAACTATAGATGACTTAATTTTATGTGCAGAAAGCATACAGAAATTATCAGGAAGTGTATCCATGTTAGAAATATAATGCCCAGTTCCTTAGACTGCTACTTGACTAATGAGATCATATGAGCCTTGTAGATGTTAAAATGTTTTTACTTGTGCTATATATTTTTGTTTGTTTTTAAGGGGCTGGGATATATTTTTATTTAAAGCCAGGTACAACTTAATTTTTGGAAAAGAATTAAATACCAGCCTGTTCCTTCTCATTTCTTTGTTGCTGTGTGAAACTACTCAGCTTCAAAGCAATCACCACTTCCACTCCACGCTAACAACCCTCTTTTGGTTTGTTTTTTTGCAGGAGGTATATCGAATTCCAAAGAAAAGTCAAACTGAAAAGGAGAATACAAGTAGGTATTGCACGATACTCTGTGTGTGTAGCTTTACAAATATATTTTGGAAATATTCAGAAATAACTGATAAGAACTTGAGCTATTTTGTTTTTGAAACCAGACAATATATAAATAGGTAAATGAAATATTTGGTATAAAGGTTTGGAAACTTGTATTTTTATGCTTAGTGAATTTCTGCCAAAGGAGAGGTCTCTTTATACTACCTTTGTTGTTGGTTTCCTTGAAGTCATGGCCTTTAGTAACTTTTCTTCCAGTCACTTGTTCCTCTAGAGCAAACATTATTAAACCTGCACTTCTAAAGTCTTTACTCTAGGAGTCTGTGTCTTTACTTGTGTATGTTTCTATACAAAATTCTTTGTGTACATTCATTTTTCTGAGGAAAATTCAGAACTTTCATCATATTCTAGGAATCAGTAACTCCTTAAAAGGTTAAGAATCATTATTACAGAACAGATAACAGGGAGGCCATGGTGGTCTGGTTTCTGGGTTTTCAACATACTCCTTTAGAGATTAAAGCAATGGGCATCAATTATGTCTGTCTCTTTAGCCCCTCCAGCACTGCCCTAGTTATAAGTATATTGTAGGAGCCACTATGTTCACATTTTTAGTCTTTCTCTTTATTTTTGGCATGAAGAGCTGTTTATAGTCTTAAATTGGTTAAATAATCTTAATGGTTAAAGACCTGTGAGGTGTCCTTTGCATGATTGTATCTTTTGGATATATATTTTTTAAGATTTTATTTATTTTTAGAGGGCAAGGGAGAGAGAAAGGAAGCAAGAGAAACATCCATCAGTTGCCTCTCACTTGCCCCCAACTGGCTACATGGCTTGACCTCAGGCATGTGCCCTGACTGGGAATTGAACCAGTGACCTTTTGGTTCACGGGCCCGCGCTGAATCCACTGAGTCACACCAGCCAGGGCTCTTTTGGATATTTTTAATTCTACTGGTTTAATCTCCTCACAGACAGAAATCCTACATTTAGGGCTGCAAAGAATTCTTCCCATAAGAAACAAGGCAGGGTTGTACAGTACTGGTTGACAAAACCAGTGGAATCACTGTAGAGTTGATCATCAGAGGGTACCTTCTCTGGAACCACTGACTTGAAAAGATTAGCAAGAGAGCCAAAGCTTACATACCTCTGAGGGTTCCCCGAAATATTTTGCAAATATCTAGTCTGGTGTGGCACTCTGAGAAATGCTGCATGACATGGTCTATAACAGACAAGTATAATTTTTCCAGGAAGCAGCCTTTTGTGTGTCAACTTTAGTTTTTCGTTTACATATGGACACTCCTCCCCAATCATAGTCTCAGGCTTTTCAGTTATGGAAATGCTTAAAATTCAAACCTGGCTTCGTTACCTCTCAATGTCAAACAGTTAATAAGCTCTTTAGAACTTTTAAAATTCATAAGAATTGTGAAATATTTTGGGAAATATGTAGTCTCATTTTATATGAGAAAAACAGCCTGAATAAATGGAATGAGTTGTCTGCCTCACATTTTCTGAGATGCAAAGTCAAGACTATGAACTGTTGGTATGATTCCTTTTCTAATTTAACAGCATATAGAAAAGAAATAGCCACATTTTAAGGAAATTAACACCAGGGAAAGGGACCTTGGGTTGAAGGTAGAAATACAGTAGTCATGGACAGATACAGATAAAAATAGGTAATAATATTTCACAGAAGGATGTTGTGCTAATACTGTGAATTGGAACAGTTATTTTAATTGTACAACATTTTCTGCCAGCATATGGTATTGATGAGTTCTCTTAGCTTCTCACTGGCAAATGCTCACACATGGCTGTAGATTAGTAACTGTTTTACAAATAAGCAGAGTTTCTGGCCAACTAAAAGGGGAATGAGATGCTGTGTGCTAACCTGACCCTACTGATAGCACGTTTTTCAGAGACAAGAAAAAGAACAAACAATTAATGTGTATTGAACATCTGCTTTGTATTGTGAGATTTTATAGGAAATTCTGTCAAGAAGAGAGCAGTCTGATTCATCAGGGACTAGTAGCTAACATGTACAAAACAACAGCATATACCAGTCAGTATATATTGAAATGTTCAGTAGTGGGATTTAGACTTCTCAGGGAGATAAGCAGCTAGGAGGTGTGATCAGTGAAAATACTTAGGGCAGCCATTGGGAACAATGACAATGGCACTGGGTGAGGGTAACACAAGTAAGAACCATTTTAGGTAAAGAGACTGGGTGGGTAGTAGTACCATCTTTCAGTGGGAAGCTGACATTCTTTTTTTTTCTTTAAGACTTAGCTCTGGCTTGAATAACTTCCTGAGTTATGACCTGTGTTGGAAATGTTTTCCTTTTGAAATTGTTGTTCATAAAAAGTTGTTTAAAAATTGAACTACCTTAGAAGGTTACATTCTGTAATTTAGTAAACTGAACCATGCTAGTTTGTTAAATTTTACAATCATTCACTTTGGAGGAAGTCATAAATAAAAGCTCCCACTTCTTTTTTTAATCCTCACCTGAGGATGTATTTATTGATTTTAGACAGAGAGAGAAACAGAAACATGGATGTGAGAGAGAAACATTGACTGGTTGCCTCCCCCGTACGCCCCCTGACCAGGGGTCGAACCCGCAATCTAAGTATGTGCCCTGACTGGGGATTGAACTGCAGGTTCAGCCTTTTGGTGTATGGGTTGATGCTCCAACCAACTGAACCACCCAGCCAGGATGTAAAGCTCCCCCTTCTTGAGTAAAGAAGCAAATAAGAAGTCTTTTATTGTTTAAAGTCTATTTTTTTTTTACATTAAAGAGACATTTCCTATTGAGGTTTTTATGCCTAGCTTGCAAATTGTAAATATGCAGAGTTCCAGGGGCAGTACAAGGCTTTTACATTTTGAACTGACAAGCAGACTGTCTTGCTTAAGGTGGCATTCACAGAAGAGGCTTTCAGGAAGTAGAGTACACTCATATGCAAGACCTTGTGTCTCATCCAAATTCAGGACTAGAATATGAGGGAGGAGTCCATAGACCCATTTGCTGCATAGAATTTTATTATAGTTGATGCACTATCATGATGGAGGAAAGTCTACCGAGTAAATTTTTTTAAACAACCCTTTTCCCTTAGTAATTGAACGAGGAAGGGATGCTGTTGGCTTCAGAGAACAAACAGCTGCTCCAAAGACTCCTAACAGGTCAAGGGAGAGAGACCCAGACAAACAAAATCAAAACAAAGAGAAAAGGAAACGAAGGGGCTCCCTCTCACCACCTTCTTCTGCTTATGAGCGAGGAACAAAAAGGCCAGATGACAGGTAAGTGGCTTGTGTGAGTTATTCTCTCTTTTGAGCAAGTCAAAGAGTGCTCAAGTCACATACTTATGATTTTTGGACACCAAGAGCTTTTGGGGTAAGTACATTCTCTTTATGAGTGAGTATAAAACTTTACCAATACATATTGAGACAGTTTCTTTTGATATTAATATTAGCTGTAAAGACATAATATATTTTGGTATTTGAATGATTTCTAATTGATAACATTTAAATTTTATTTGAGGAGTCAAAGATTTGTTCTCTAATGGGGTGTGGGGGTAGGTGGGATGTAACTCTTCAAAGATCATGGTAATCCCTCTGAAGTCGGAACTTTGTTTTCTAGTGACTCTTGTGCCATTCCAGTCAAAATATGATTGATCTCTGTGTCAGAGGCTGTCTTTGTTACGATAGTAGGGAAAAAGGCCACATAATCACCAACTAGGGACTAGAAAACATTCGAGGGAAGTTCTTTTTAAATTTTAAATTTACATTTATATAGCAGTTATCAGAATTTTTAGTTTGGGGTTGAGTATGTCATAGTAACTCATTGTGATTTTAGTTTGCATTCCTCTAATTACTAAATAGATTGGACATCTCATCATATATTGGCCGTTTCTGTTTCCTCTTCTATGAAGTATGTTTGTATGTGTTGTTCATTTATTAAATTATTTGTCATTTTGAGTTTTACAAGTTTTTATATACATTCTAAAAGTATAATTATGTTTTGGTGATAATTTTTGCAAGTATTTTTGTCTCCAGTTTATGGCTTGTGTTTTGACTCATTTTGTATCTTTTGATATACAGAATTTGTTAATTAGATTTAATTGAATATATTGTATGTTTCCTTTATGAATAGTGCTTTCTGTGTTTTAAGAAGTTCTTTTCTACCCTTGAGGTGATGATATTATTTTCTTTAAGAGACTTGAGTTCTTGATTCATTGGGAATTTTTGTATGTGTTATAAGGTAAGGATCTGGTTTTATTCTTTTTCTAGGTGAATATCCAATTGTCCCAGCTCCATTTACTTGAAAGCCCATCCTTTCTCCACTGATCTGCAGTGCAGCCTCTCTCCAAGTTTTCGTAGATGGGAGGATCTGTTTCTGAGCTTGTAGTGACTCTAGCTTATATGGTCTTGATAGCAAGTAGGGCAGATCCCTTCTTGATCTTCTGGATGTCATTCGTGTCTTTTCTCAGATTTGTTCCTCCTCACAATATGCTTGTCAGGTTTCTTCCACACCCTCTACCCTCTCAAAGAGATGATTCTGAGGAGACTTGACATCTTTACATTTTTTAGTGTTTCTATTCCTATATTCAAATTGAGTGTTAGAATGTTGTCTGTCTAGTTAGGTCTTCTTTAATGTTTTTAATAAAGATGAAGGTTTTCATTAATCTCTTTAATTGTTTACAGTTTTCTCTAGAAAGACTTACGTATCTTATGGTCTATTTCTGAGAACCTTAATTTTTGTTACATTTTCACTTTGTTGCTGTTGTTCAGATATGCATTTGACTTTTGTATATTGATTTTATGTTTGGCGACCCTACAAAGCTATTATTAGTTTCAAGAGTATGAAGGGGTTTTTTTGCTACTGCTTCTGTGCTGCCACAGGCCCCAGCATCAAGATCTGAGCCTTGGAGGGCAAGATCATTGGAGATGAATTGAAGCAGGAGGTTATCGGTCCCAGCAGCAAAGGCACAGCTGCCCCCAGTGCACCTCTCTGGCCTGGTCTGCTGATGGCCAAACTCTCTTTTCCAGTTACACTGACAGCCTGGCGTGAGCGTGGCAGGTGACCATCATCACCTGCTAGAAACAGATAGCAGAGCTTTAGAAATAAAAATCTGGTTTTTTTGGGGGGGGGCGGGGAAGAATACAGGGTTTCTACCCTTTTTTTCCTCTGTCACTGTCAGTCCATATCATATGAATTTATTTATTTTTCTTCCTAATCCTTATGGCTTGTTTTTGTTATTTTACTAGCAGTGCCACCAATACAGATATATTTTTTATCTTGGTATTGATTTTTACTGATGTTTTTATTTCCTTCCATTTTGGATAACTCCAGTATCAGCAGTCTTTGTAGGTCTCTTCCTCACATTTGTTTATATGTATATAATTTTATAATTATATAATTGTATTCTTTAATGAAATTACATTCGTTAGAACTTTATCTGGGGGGATTCATTGAGGCTTGGATTTAAGGTGCTTGCTTTTATAGACTTTTTGCATTTGTTTCTGCCAGGCAGCTAAGGACACTACCACCCCACTAACACTCTAAAGGAAACGTTCAGCTTAGAGGCTTTTAAACTATCTATTTTTTGTTGCATGGGAAAATGTTATGCCCTTATCCATCAGGCTCTTACTGGATGTATCTTTGCAACAAAACATCTTGAAATAAGTCATTTTTAAAAATATTTACCAAGAGCACTTTCTCAGAACTTTAATTCAGACTATAGAACTTCATAAAAGAATCTTTTAAACCCTCAATTCTCTTCATGTTATGAGATTGTTAGAGCTGATGGTTTCTTGTGGGCTTTCTGAGGATACTTGGCAAAACTATCTATGAGGCTTAACAGTAAGATATACTTGGTGTTGCACAGAGAAGAGTATATGAATTTAATTTTCCATACACATGTGTGCATGTTCATTCTTTGTTAATATCTGTTGTAAATGTGTGCGGCCAGACATATGTCAAAATCTGTGGCTTTTATTAGTATATTTTGGTTTTTGTTTTAATTTCAAAATTTGTAGTTGTAGATCTGCCCCCAACTTTAAATAAGAATCTATTTAGGATGCTATGTGTTTCTTTAATTTGAAATGCTAGAATCTGAGAATAGGATAAAATTTTTCTTTTCATCTAGGTGTCTATTTCCTTGGACTTCTATCTGGAAGACTTCTTAAAGTAATTTTGAGTGTGATTTTTAACCAGTGCCAAATTAGACTTGGTGAAGTTAATGATTTAGTATTGGGTGACATAACACTTACTAGTGCTTTGATTATGCCTATAATTTAGGGAACAACTTTTTGTGACGCTCTCATTGTCTTCCTTTCTAGATATGATACACCAACTTCTAAGAAGAAAGTACGAAAAGACCGCAATAAACTTTCTACAGAGGAGCGTCGGAAGTTGTTTGAGCAAGAGGTGGCTCAGCGGGAGGCTCAGAAACAACAGCAGCAGATGCAGAACCTGGGAATGACATCTCCACTGCCCTATGACTCTCTTGGCTACAATGCCCCTCATCACCCCTTTGCTGGCTACCCACCAGGTTATCCCATGCAGGCCTATGTGGATCCCAGCAACCCTAATGCTGGAAAGGTGCTCCTCCCCACGCCCAGCATGGACCCTGTATGTTCTCCTGCTCCTTACGATCATTCTCAACCCTTGGTAGGACATTCTACAGAATCCCTTGCTGCCCCTCCACCTGTGCCAGTGGTACCACATGTGACAGCCCCTGTGGAAGTTTCCAGTTCACAATATGTGGCCCAAAGTGATGGTGTGGTACACCAAGACTCCAGTGTCACTGTCTTGCCAGTGCCAGCCCCAGGCCCAGTCCAGGGACAGAATTACGGTGTTTGGGATTCAAACCAACAGTCCGTCAGTGTACAGCAGCAGTACTCTACTCCTGCACCATCTCAAGCGACCATATATTATCAAGGACAGACTTGTCCCACTGTCTATGGTGTGACATCACCCTACTCACAGACAACTCCACCAATTGTACAGGTAACTAGTTTTGGAACCTCTCCTGTCTGTCTGAACAGTTTATTTATGGGACATTAAATCTGATGCACAGGAATGTCTTGCCATTTATCACTTTTATATATTGATGAATACCAGTTATGCGTTGTATAACAAATTACTCTAAAACTTAGCAGCTTAAGACAACAAATAATTATCTTACAGTTGTTGTGGGTCAAGGATTCAGAAACAGCTTGACTGGGTGGTTCTGGCTCAGAATCTCTCATGAAATTACATTAACCAATTAACCAGGGCTGTAGTCATCTGAACACTAGATGGGGGATGGAAGATTTTACCTTCAAGCTCATTCACAAGGTTGTTTATGGCCTGGGCTCCTTACCCCACATGGGCCTCTGAATAGCGCTGCTTACAGCATGCTAGCTGGCTTCCTCTGAAGCAAAAGAGAGAATGACTTGGATTGTTCCTCTCTTTTTTGCTTATAGGCAATAAATTATATAAAATTTATTCTTCTGTATCCCTATGAAGGAGATCCCTCTGTCATGGTCATTGAATTAGGACATGGCTTGTCCTTTCTTCTTCTAGACTTAGCTTGCACATTATTTCTTATAACCCTACATGTTTATCATCATGAAGTTTGCCAGAGTGACTCTGATGCACTGAACTTAAGGATATTACTATGGTAGGAAATAGTAATGTTAAATTTAAAAGCTAAGAGTGTACTGGTTTTATATTTCAAATTTTTTTTTCTGTTTTTTTAATCGTTTCTCTTTTTTATAAAACAAAGTAATACATTTTAAGCTAAAAAAAAAAAGAATGTACAAAGAAAGTGTCATCCTTACCACATTCCTATGTTTCTCTCTTTTCCCCATTACATTTCATCAACCTTAAAGGTGAAATGTGGCTAGCAGAAATTCCCGCAGATGTTTTCTGTACACCTTACTTAGTATTGATCAGTAATGTTCACTTGTTAGTATTTTTATGCTGAAGCCATATCAAAATTTTGTTCAAAAAGTCGTGACAAAGTGTCCTGCTTTAATTCCTAAACCGTAACTGTATTAACTTTCATTTTTTATGATTTAACCACAATTACATATTTTTAATATATTGGTAATCTTAAAGACTTGAAGTTTTTTATCCTATCTTTTTCTGCTTAACAGGATTCTTAACCATTTTTCCAAATCATTCTGTATTTTTGTGTGTATACATACATACATGCATGTACATTTTAATGGCTATATAATATCCTGTTTCCTTATAAGGTCATTTTTAATCTACTTTTCTGAGATAGTCATTTAAGTTGAAAGTTTGTTTTCATAATTATAAATAACACTGCACTGAACATTTTTATACTTAATTTTGTGTATGTGGGTTGCCCCCCATGTTTGGCTTAAAATAAATGTTACAGTGCTAAATAAGGGTAATAAGAAAATGTTCATTATTGGTTATTAGGTATTGATTTTACAGAGTGTTCAGGAATCTTAAACAGACTTCTTAGGTCCTAACTTCTCCTGCTGTTCTGCTGTATTCTTTCTTGGACCAAGACATTATTTTTGAGTTTCACCCTGGGAGTGTATATCACTGATAAAAGAAAAACAGTCTGCTTCTGTCCCATTCCTATTCCTGAAATATGTTCTTAACCTAGGTGTTAGAGCCTAAGCAACAGCAGTGGAAGATATCCTTCAGAGACTCAGTAGGGAGCTCACTGGACATATGGTGGTTCTTATACAATAGAATCTTTTTTTCCATCTCATTGAGCAAAAGATTTCTCTAGGCGTTAGTCATACGTAGCTTAAGACTCAAGTATCACAGTTTTATATGTTTCCAGTTTTCCAGTCTGTTCTTACCAAGAAGTCATTTACTGACTCTAACCCACTTTGTGTGTGCTAGAGTAGCAGATAGCTGGACTAGGATGGTTCAGACTATCCTTCCCTTCTCTGTGAGATTAGTTGAGCAAACATGATGTTGGGCTTTGGGGAATGAGAAGCACAGATCATGTTGTTAGTGTGTATTTTGAGTCCTAATCCATCATTTATTCTGTGTCCTGAAGACAAGCACTTAGTTTCTTTGGTTTTAATTTTCTCATGTATAGCATGAGCAGAATGTCTCAAGAGTGCTTGAGGTTTGCATGAGATAATGGATATTAACCATGGTAGATTTAAAGCTCCATTTACCTTGAAGGTTTAATTATAGTTATTACTCAAACAATTACCATAATAATACCGAGAGAGTATTGACATTAGTGAGCTGTGAAATGTAGCTAGTCAAGGTCATCTACCTCTGTCCAGCCTAAAGATCTGACCTCCAGGAGGAAGCCTTGACGCCTGCGTCATTCAAGCTTAGTATTAACTAACAAGATGGGCTACTGAGGTTATAGAGTTTATAACCTTGACAGTGAAATATTATATGATGTGATACAGATTTGTGTGTGTGTACGTATGCAATATCTTTGACATGTGAAATAGATGTGTTATTAGAAAGTGATCATGTCATTTTTTTGTCACAACAGCTTATTAAACATAAGCTCAATTTTTAACTGAGGCTACATGATTTATAGTGGTCTTGTGACATTAGTAAGTGACCTTACAAAATTATGCTGAATCAAATCTCAAAAAATTGAATGGTTAGCCTTAGCCAGGTAGCTCAGCTAGGTAGACCAAGCATCCCAGTATATCAAGGTTGCAGGTTTGATCCCCGGTCAGGGCACAACAAGAATCAAGCAAGGAATGTAAATCAGTGGAACAACAAATCCTTTGTCTCTCTCTCTTCCCCTCTTCCTTCTCCCTCTCCCTCCCCCTCTGATTCACTCTCCCTTTACTCTCTCTCCCTAAAATCAATTTCAAAAAAAGAATTGAGTGCTTAGATTATAATTTCTCATATAAAGTCAAGTGACTCAGATATAAAGTAATAGTGATTTTTCCTTCCCTCTAGAAGTGGGAGCGGAACAATTATGTTTTCCCCTCTACAACATATTGGACCTTAGTTTATTTTGAAGATATTTCTAGACGGTATTTATGTTTGCAAAGTTAGGTTTTGTGTAATTTCCAGTCGCGTAAAGGGGAGACCCAGTTTCCTACAGATTATCCCCTCAGCAAATGGATTTGACAGACACATGCTATTTGGATGTATCTCACAAGCGTGTATATCTTTAGTATTATTTCAGTGGGGATGTAAACCAGTTTTCCCTTTTTATTGCTGCTATCGGTTTTGGCATTGGCATATGATTGTCACCTAGTTTGGATAGATACTAGAGAACCCTGAAAAACATTGACTTTCCCTTTACTTTTTGACAGCTTGAGTTTCAAACACTATACCTCCAAATGAAAGATTATGCCAACTTGGATGTTAATTACTGCTTTATTGGAGCTAGAAAAATATTCATTATGTGTTTCTTCATTTTATCTTTTAGAGTTATGCCCAGCCAAGCCTTCAGTACATACAGGGACAGCAGATTTTCACAGCCCACCCGCAGGGGGTGGTGGTGCAGCCAGCGGCAGCCGTGGCTACAATCGTTGCACCGGGACAGCCTCAGCCCTTGCAGCCAGTGAGAAATCTTTTGGTTGATAAAGCTCTCATTTGCTGCCTACTTTCTCTTTAGAAGGTTTACCTTTTGTTTTAGCAAGTTTGTTGTTGGTGATGTGGTTTAGATTGGTTTTATTTTTGTTTTTTTCACTCTGGGTGTGGTTTTTAAAAAAAATTTTTGTCATCATCAATTTTATTTAAGTGCCTGTACACCCTGAGAGAATGCTACTCAATCCTCTGCAGAATTTACAGCGATGTTAATTGATATGTATTTTGCTCCTAGGATCCTTTTTATCTGTAATTTAAACAGACTGACCTTGTATTTTTATACTTGGCAATGAGTTTCTGAAGTAATAATTTTTTAGACCAGCTATTATTATTTATGATATTGTATGATACCATACTAGACTCCATGGACTAGTGTAGCATAGATTTGAATGCCGTACTTTACTATTCACGTTGTGCAATGTGTACTGAGGGAAGCTTTTGGTATTCACCATATGTAGAAGGACATGGTGAAATTTCAATGAAGTGTTGTTTTGGGACAAAATGGGAAATAGGAAGCTGGTCTTGGAAGCAATTGAAAAAATAAACATGAGGAAGAGCATGATAACAGGGTAGAATACTTAGAATTCTGAAGAAGGTTCCTGAGGCACTCTGGGAGTGATGGTGGCTTTAGAGAGGTAGGGCAGAAAGTGGAGATGTAGGAAAAAGACTGCACATGAAACATTTGGGAGGAAGGCAGTGTGTACTTCCTTCAGGAGTTCGAGGGCTTGCTAGGAGTTTGGGCCCTCCTAGGCATTTTTAATACAATCATAACATTGCATTTCTGTTATTAGAAGCTGACCCTTTACTGAGAGTTGAGGACAAAGAATTATACTTAAAGTAGTCAGAGGTTAATGTCATGAAAAGTGCAGATGAAGAGTTTGAAGAGAGAGTCATTCACAGGTGTGGGAACAATTAGTAATTTACTAAGTACTAAATGATGTGAAATATTGAATTACACTGAAGCTTAAGGAACAGGGCAAATAGAGGACTGTGGGAATGGAAGAGGTAGAACCTAAGCAAAGCCCCCCAAAAAGCAGCTACATAAAGTAGAAATTCAGAGGCGCTATGCACAAAGCAGCAATCTCAAAGACCCACAAGTGCTTAAAAGTGGACACATTTTGTCTTAGCCTAGTATTTTAGGTTCCTCTTTAACTGCTCAAACAAAGATAAAGCTGGAAAAATTATTTTTGTGTGTGTGTGTCTGTGTTTTTTAGCCTGAAATGGTTGTGACAAATAATCTACTTGATCTGCCACCCCCCTCTCCTCCAAAACCAAAAACCATTGTCTTACCTCCCAACTGGAAGACAGCCCGAGATCCAGAAGGGAAGATTTATTACTACCATGTCATCACAAGGTAAGAAGGGCTGTGTGGCATCCCCCCAAAAGCTTTCAGTTCATCAGAGAAGCTGCCAGCTTAAGGGGAGTTTTATGCAGTGACTTGTTGTCATTGGCTGTGCACTGTGCTTGAGGGCTGCTAGGTTTCCAGAATCACGTCTTAAATGTATGTTATACCTTAGACTTTGATCCTTTTTAATATGTTTTGGTGTATTTTTAATCTGCAAGGCTCTTTTGGAGAAAATGAAGGAGTTTTTAAAAAATGGTAATGATTTCATCTAACATTATAGATTTCTGGGAGGACTCATGGGCAGACCTTTTCTGTAAAAGGCCAGATAATAAATATGTCAAGCATTGCTGGCCTTCAGTCATGACTACACAATTCTCTACCATTGTTGTGCAAGCAGCCAAGACACTACATAAATTAATGGGCATGTCTGAGTTCCCATAAAACTTTATTTACAAAAATAGTCATTGGATCAGATTTGCTCTAAATTTTTAAAATGTCTTTTGATCAGACAGCTTTTTATGAATTTGTGTTTTCTCTGTGTGTGTGTCTGTCTTTATTCATCAGTATATTATTTGCAACTACATTTTTTTATTTTTCAAAGTACTTTTTTTTTAAAGTAATTTATTTTTTCAACTACATTTGTCTCTGTCTTCCCCCCACCACTTTCCCTTGCCCCCTCCCTCAACTCTACCCCTTTGGTTTTGTCCATGAGTCCTTGCTATATGTTCCTTGACTTTCCCCTTCCCTTCCTTTTCCCCCGCCCCCCCTTCCCTCTTTCCCTCTTGTCTCTGTTGGTTTCTTTTCCTTTCAGTGGCAACTACATTATTTTTAATGCTTGCTTATACTTTGTTGTGGGGGTCAGTAAACCATGCCCTTGGATCACTTGTTTTTGAAAATAAATTTTTCTGGGAACACATGCACACCCATTTATGTAGGAATTGTCTGTGGCCGTTTTTACACTACAATGGAAGAGTAGGATAGCTGTGCCAGAGACCTTATGGCCCACAAGGCGAAAGATATTTATTTTCTGAATCTTTATAGAAAAATGCTTGCCAACCCCTGCTCTTTTGTATGGCTATACCAAAGTTTATTTAAATTGGTAATTATTGTCTGCCTACCAGTAAAAAAAAAGAATTATTTGTACCAATTTTGACTCCCGCAAACAGTAAACAAAAGTGCCTTTTTCATCATAGAAGTCTTAATAGGTGAGAGATCTTAATTTCACTAACAAGTCTTACTGTGATGGAACATCTTTTTTTCTTTAAGATTTTTTTTTAAAGAGTAGGGGAAGGGAATGAGAAAGAGGAAACATCAATGTGTGGTTGCCCCTTTTGCTCCCCCTACTGGGAATCTGGCCCGCAACCCAGGTCTGTGCCCCGACTGGTGACCCTTTGGTTCACAGGCTGGCACTCAGTCCACTGAGCCACACCAGCCAGGGCTGGAACGTCTTCATTAGATTAGTCACAGTTTATTATCTTTTGTGAATTGTTTGGGGCATGTACCCATTTTTGTCAACATTGTTAGATTTAAAAAAAAAATTTTTTTTTCCAGATTTTATTTATTTACTTTTAAAGAGAGGGGAATGGAGGGAGAAAAAGGGAGAGAAGTATCAATATGCAAGAGATACACAGATAGGTTGCCTCTCATTTGCCCCTAACTGGAGACCTGACCTGCAACCCGGGCATGGGCCCTGACTTGGGATTAAACCAGCGACCTCTCAGTTCATATGCTAGCACTCAATCCACTGAGCCACACCAGCCAGGGCCATTGTTAGATCTTTTTATCAAAAGTATTGCAAATGTTTTTTGTTTGTAATGTGACATGAAAAAGTTATATTTTCATATAGTCAAATATTTTCCCTTTAGGTTTTCTTCTTAGAAAAGCCTTTCTTCTATAAAATCCCTTTATAAAACAAGCCTTCAGTATGTTGCCATCTGAAAGCATAGTGATTTTAAAAACCATTGTTTGCAAATTTTATCAGAACTTTTGTTTTTTCAATACCAAAGCAAACTTTTTAATGTACTATCACTTTTCCTAAAAGAAAAAAAGATTGTAGTTCTTATTTATATGTATACCTTTTCATCTTTTTTTCTAGGTTTTCCTTAGCTAGCACCTAAGAGCATCATACTTCCCTTTCTGTTTTCATTATAAACCCACAGCTGCTTATGGGTCTTTGATTACAGTAGAAACCTTGAGCACCCCCCCCCCCTCTTTTTGGTAATTAGTTGCATTGGTCAGAGGTATGCCTGTTTTCACAATCATCTGCCAAACTGATTTATGTCAAATACCCTTAATGTTGCTGACGAAAAAGACTCGTGTGGTATGAGAGCAGACGACTATGATGGCAGGGCCGGCTGGCCAGACGCATGGCCAGCTTCTCTGAGGCTTTTGACATATTAAATGGTCAGCCTTAAAGCTTCCCCTGTGGGAGCTGACTTCAGACTCCTGAATATGAATTTCCTCACTTCCAATTGCTACCTCACATATTTAGCTTAAAAAAAAAACCCAACTTTGCCTATGTGTTTTCAAAATAACTGTAAACATACAATCAGTTAACATGATTGAACCCTCTTTTTAGCAGTCAGTCAAGAATATTTTTAGCAGAGGGCACAAGTTTTTAACCCATACAACTTTTCCGTGCTGTCAGAGGGTACAGCTACAGACAAGAAGGCTACTAAAAGCAAGGAAGAACTATCTCACATGCTCAAGGATTGTGAGGAGTATGTTGTGATTTATTTTATTTTGCTCCATGAACATGCTAGATATAGTCACCATTGATCTCTTCACCTGCATAGGGATGGCATAGGCAGCCACCCACTCCACGTACTTTTTAGGCTTTGCTGAATCTTCAGGACATAGCCAGGTGAGAGACAGAAAGATGTTTGGCTTTACTGCTTTCTTTGACACCTAGCAAATGTTGCTACATCACTGGATACAGAAAAATGGTGGGCTAAACAGTCTGTCTCTGGGATAGGATCATTGTCGCTGGGAAGATGTCAAGGAATGTCTTTGTCTTATGGAGCTGTCTTGTCCTGTGTCTCATTGCATGTTGTATTTTCTGTATACATGAGCAGAGATGCCCGTGCCAGAGTTCTCTGTTTTCTGGCCATGACAGCATGGCTGTTCTTATCTTCTTCTAGGCAGACTCAGTGGGATCCTCCTACTTGGGAAAGCCCAGGAGATGATGCCAGCCTTGAACATGAAGCTGAGATGGACCTGGGAACCCCAACATATGATGAAAACCCCATGAAGGTTAGTGTGGCTTACACAAGTGTTTCCTGATCATTTTGGATGTCATTTTGTAAGGCCAGTAGCCACATGGTCTTAGGATTCTATTTTTCTTGTTGTTTTGGAGTATTACACATGTAAAAAATGCTGGGGGTGGGGGTGAGGGGGGCACCTGAGACATCCGAACAACACAAAAGTATGGTATGTAGAACAGAAGATAAAGGCCCTTAATTTCTGTCAGCTGCTCTCCTTTCATTATACTTCCCTCTTTGGCGATAGTTAGCTTTTAGTGCAGGGGTTCTCAACCAGAAGCAGTTTTTCACCTCAGGGGACATTTGATAATATTCAGTTAGTTTTGGTTGTTACACTTAAGGAGATGCTACTGGCTTCTAATGGGTAGAGGCCAGGGAAGCCACTAAAACATCTTACAATGCACAGGACAGTCCCCCCAGAACAAAGAACTACAAAAATTTAATTTGTTGTATGTTATTCCATGACCTTTCTGGAAAACACACACACATATTTTTCTCTTTTCATTTTAAACACACAAATAGAATCATAGTACACTGATGACCCCTGGGAGCCAACATATAGAAAAGGCAAACTGATTACCACTGAGGTCCTGGGAACACATTGCTTTTTGAAGCGTACGAGTGCTCCCTGACTCCCCCTCCCCTGCCCTGTGGGTTTTTTAATCTGAACTAGACCACTTGTGGTACAAGTAGATAGATGTTCCCTAACCCATGAAGTATCCTGTTATATTTTGGGGATCATTGGTCCAGTCTGATGTCTTTTCTGGTGCCAAAGTATTTTAATTGGCAGTAGACATTTGGGAAGGTTAATAATATTTGGTTTTAAAAGTTTACGAATCTCCCTGGCTGGTCAGGCTCAGTTGGTCAGGTGTTGTCCTGCATACCAAAAGGTCGCAGGTTTAATTCCTGGTCAGGGCACATGTCTAGGTTGTGGGTTTGGTCCCAAATCAGGGTGCATGCAGGAGGCAATCAGTTGATGTTTCTCTCTCACATTGATGTTATTTTCTCCCCCCCCCCTTACTTTCCTCTCTCTCTAAAATTCAATAAAAACATATTCTTGGGTGAGGATTAAAAAAAAAAGTTTATGAATTGTAGAAATGGTAACACTTAAATGGGATTTTTGGAGTTGGAGTGTATTCCCAAGGTTTTCATGTATCCATCAAATGGCCCTGACTCTGGCTCCTGGTATTAACCAGTTTCTGAAGCTATTTCTTATGCCTTTTGCAGACCACAGACCAAAGAGGGGTATGTGAATTTCAGTACTTCCAAGAGTACTTCATTTTGGTTTACAATTTCCGTGATATAAGTCTAGGCACACTTCATTTGAACATTTTCTTTCTCAATCTCAATTGCATAGCACTCACCAGGACCACAAATCTAGACAGTGCTCAGTGAATTGTGCTCTGTAACTGTTTTTAAAGCCCTACCAACCTCACCAAGTCAGAGATTAAATTAGAAAAGCAATAAATATGCACTGAATTTATTTAGCTTTCTGAACACATACCCCATTCAGAGGGAAGCAGAACATTTCTGTTTATACATACAGTAGTCTTGCTGAGAGCCTGGCCTCTTCCATAGGACCAGGAGCCTTGAGATGGTTGTTATACCTCAAGGGGCTTTCTGTACTCATTGCTGTCGCTGCTCATTTTTTGAGATCTACAAGAGAACATTTGAGGATGTGTTGAAGTTTCCTTGGCTTGTTCAGGCAATTCTGGATCCCTTGCTATCTGAGGTCTTGTAAAGCACACCACACTCTAGTACTGGAAAAGTAACCACAAAATCCCAAAGCATTTGAAAACAGATTACTTGTTGGGTTTTTTTTGTTTTATTTCCTGAAAACAGAGGTTGATGTGTGTGTGTTCTTTCCCCTCCCCTTCCCATCCTGCTCCCGAAGCCACAGACAGTAAAAAAATGGAAAATATGTAAAACTTTTATAACAAATCAGAGAAAGCTGATTTGTAACAGCCCAGAGCAAGGCAGTGCTGCCTTCCTCTGGAGTCAGTCCAGAGCAGAGGGATGGAACAGCTTTATCATTAGTACCTTCATACTGTGGGTGGAAATGGAGGAGTCAGAACTCTGAGGGGTGAGTTAGGAATAGAAAAAAGTTTCTGTTAAACAATTTTCCAACAAAAACATGAAGTACCTATAATACCAACTGCAGCTTCTCCATCCATCAGAAATGGCTATACTCAAAGAGCAATGCTCAGAATCTTTTTTTTAGTCCTCACAGAAGGGTATTTTTAAATGATTTGCCAGAGACAGACAGACGGGCATAGGTCAGTTGTTTCCCAAACACGCCCCGACCAGGGATCAAAGCCGCAACCTTTTGGTGCACAGGACGATGCTCCAGCCAAGGCCACTCAGCCAGGGCAATGCTCATGATCTTTTCCATGGAAAAGTACATTTTCTAGCAAGGGGCCTGATGGCTGGTAGTGGGCAAAGGTGTGGGGAGATGGCCTTGCATGGTGGGTGCTCTGAATGCCATGGCTGCTGGCCCCTCACCTCTCAGCAACTCCTGATTAGGAGAACTTGGCAGCCACTCTTTTGGCACTGCTGGAAGGGAATATTCCTAGGTTTGTCATCATCTTACCAGCTTGGACACAGTGTCTTCTGTGTCTTATCATCTACTCATCTGTTCATTGACTTGGACAACCCTTATCTCCTTCCCTCCAAATCCTTGGTACCTCTTCAGTCTTCACATTTCCAAACTGTAAGATACCAACCTCCAAGGACCCTCCCTTGCATGGTGAGACTGTCTCCTACAGTCTGGCCAGCTTTACCTTTGAAAGATGAGTATCCAAGGGGAGCAGAAGGTCTTGGGTGAGGATCCTCATGTAGTAGGAACTCCAGATGCGTGGTAAAAGGTCTTCAGAGTGTTTTGCCTTTGTCCTGGAATCCGGGACTGTCAGAGCCAGGAAAGGTGGAGCTCACGGAGGCTAGGCCTTGCCATTGTGGGGCACTGACCATGTGGGGTGTTGAAGCTTGGGCAGGGATCTGAATGATCCAAGTCACACAGCACATTCTGCTCTGCAGAGAAATTGACTCTGAAATGACTAGAGATGTTTAGCTACATCAAGGAGGTAGATTTGAGTTAAGGTAGAGAATTAGAACTTGGTTGACAGCAGCTGTCCCCAACCTTTTTGGCACCAGGGACTGGTTCACGCACCTACTGTTCACCTCCTGCTGTGCAGCCTGGTTCCTAACAGGCCATGGACCGGTACCACTGGTTTGCTGGAGGTCAGAGCCAGATGACAGAATTAAAACATGAGGTGAGAGTGTTAACAGCAGCCAAGCTAGCTCCAGGCCTTTCTCCTTAATACTGAGAGTGAGGTATCCCAACGTGGAAGGAAAGGAGGGTTCTGGAACAGCAGGGCATCACTAACCTGACCTCTCGTGCCAGCATTGTTACATTTTCTTTTATTTCTAGACCTCAAAAAAGCCCAAGACAGCAGAAGCAGATACCTCCAGTGAGCTGGCTAAGAAAAGCAAAGAAGTATTCAGAAAAGAGGTAAGGTTTGGTGGATGGTTCTCAGCTCCACAGGCTTAAACCAGAGCTCTTTCCTTTCTTGTCCTAAATATGCAGAACTATTTGTAGGGAATGCTATGGGTGTTCCCTCACTTCTATAATTTGACTGCATAGTTGTTATGTGGTGACACATTAGCATGGTCCTTTACAGTTGGGTAATAGGCACTTTCGTATCCCTTATCTGATTTCATATCCATTATTTGATTATCCACTGAGGTAGGCAAGAAAGGAATTGTCAGTCCTTTTACACAGTTGGAAGAACTCATAAGGTTCTGAGAAGGCAAGTTCTAGACAGAAGACTTGAACTCAAGCCTTCTGGCTCAAACTTCAGCTCTCTTTCTGTGATACCTCATTTGGTGGCTGCCTATGCCTTAAGGGATTGGAGAAAGCTGCTCCTGTTTATGCTACTGGAATTACCAGCAATCAGGACACTAACCTTTTAGTCTGCCTCAGAACACCTAGATTCTAAACTCCAGTCTGGATGCAATGAAGGGACTCATAGTTTGTTGGAGGAAACAGACTTGTAGGTAAGTGGTGGCATCTGTGTGAAGAGTGCACTGTGATAGTGCTGGAGGCCACTGTGCAGGCTGCTAGGAAGGGCTATCGAATCAAGGGTAAGAATTGATGGGGTAGATCTTCAGGCAGTAGAATGTCCAAAGGCAAAAGAAAGCACTGTCCCTTCCAGAGAACTGTAAGTAGTCTGTGGGCTATATAGCACAGGGTGTGTGAGGGATGTTGGAAGATGAGGCTGAACAGTATTGTGCTGCTTCATATAGGGCCTATGTGTCTGTGAGTTACAAAGAAACACTGCAGGATTTTAAGCTGGGAACAATGAGATAAATCCCTGACTGTGTTTGGGAAAATGGATTGTAGGGAGAGAGTATGGAGGCCAAGAGACCACAGAGTTTAGATTTAGTGTCTCACTATCCCTATTTGAAATTATTGGTGTTTCAGCTCAGCCAACTAGCAGCTGTTTATTTAGTGCCTACTTTGTGCTATATCCTTGTTCTTTGAATGTCTGAAGGCTTCCTGAGTTTTAGGGACGGGTAGGCCTTGCTCAGGGTGCTCGCTGGTGAAGTTGCTGTCACTGACCTCACTCACTCTCATTTATGGCACTGATCTTAGTGCCATAAATACTGCCAGAGGTCCTGTGCCTGTGTCTCTTGAGAGCCACGGGGTTGGACAGACACTACAGAGACAGCTCAGGAGGACATTGGAAGTTGTATGCTGGAAAGGGTCCTACCCTTGGTTTTTTCGCGCCAGCTGTCATAGCATGCTTTTATCTGCTTCACACTCCTATAGTGTGAATCAAAAGAAATGTAACATTTAGAGAATCTAAGTAACCTGCATTTCCTGGGGTTGCTGAGCCTCCTAGAAGTACTGGAGCGTGCTCTCTTTCCATTGCCTCAGGGAGCCAGAGAACTTAGCTACATTATCTATGCCAAGGATGTGACAAGTTTTGGTCGAAACCTGGGCCTGCCATTCCAGTAGCACAAAGAGGAGCTGCTTTCTCCAGTCTCTGCTGCTGGGTCCCTCCATCTAAGTCAGGCTTGCTCCATCCATTCTAGGGAGCCCTCCCTCTTGGGGCTGACCCAGGATCCTTTTGTCTCACGTCCCACTGGCATACTAGCATTCTTCTGTCCCAACTAGCCAACCTGAGTTGGCAAGGATTGGCTGGCTCTCCTGGCTGTCTTTTCCAGTTATTCCCTCAGTACAGCTTCTTGTTCTCACTGGAGTATTGAGCAGTGTGTTCTCTCCCTGCCGGCAGATGTCCCAGTTCATTGTGCAGTGTCTGAACCCTTACCGAAAACCGGACTGCAAAGTGGGAAGAATTACCACTACGGAAGACTTCAAACACCTAGCTCGCAAGGTATTCTCCCCAGCTGTGGTCTTCTAGGCAAACCAGGGACCTTCTACAAAGGCCTCTTTCATCAGAGAAAGCGGGTTTTTCTTGCCAGATGCCCAGGCCAGAGAAGGGAGGGCACCCTACTTGGGTGTAGTGATTCTCTAAGAAACTTCCAGAACTGAGCTTCCCTTTCTGGCGATCCCTGCACCAGCCTGCCCCATTCTGTTTATTCAACTCCCAGTCTTGGTTAGAGGGCCCTGAGGCAACAGGCTGGCCTTTCCCCCTCAAATCATTTCCACTCTGATTGGTGGCTCTGGTCTCTCTTCCTGTGTCCTGGACAGCTGACTCACGGCGTTATGAATAAGGAGCTGAAGTACTGTAAGAACCCTGAGGACCTGGAGTGCAATGAGAATGTGAAACACAAAACCAAGGAGTACATTAAGAAGTACATGCAGAAGTTTGGGGCTGTTTACAAACCCAAAGAGGACACTGAATTGGAGTGACCTATGGGGCCAGGGTGGGAGGACAGGTGAGCAAGTAGGACAGACTCTGGGCAGAAAAAATCTTGTGGGTCCTCCCTGCCCCAGCCTTCCGTCAGAGCTGTGCTGCTGATGGCACATCACCCTGGGGAATCAAACCTGCAGATTTAAACTGAAAGCCCAAAAAATGAGCTCAGTCTACAACGAGCAATCCCTGGGCATGAGCTTTTGGGGTCAGGGTTTGAAGCCATCAGAGGTGAGGGCCTAGGGAAGACCTTCCTGCAAGCCCCTGGCCAGGCCTGACCCCCCCCCCCAAACCTGGGTCTCCTCCTTGGCGGTGCTGTCGGCGCACAGACCCATGCGCATCCCCTCCCACAACCTCTTACCCTGACGATCTGTATTATATTTTAATGTATATGTGAATATATTGAAAATAATTTGGTTTTTTCCCAGTTTTTGTTTTTTGTTTTGCTTTTAGCCTTTATGTGCTAGGATCACAGGAAGACTTTGTAAGGATAGTTTAAGTTCTCCTGCAAGGTTTAATTTGTTATCATGTAAATATTCCAAAGCAGGCTGCCTTGTGGTTTCGGCCAGCCTTGTGCTATGTTGATAAGATTGATTTACTGCTTAAAATCACTTTACTTTATCCAATTTTTACTGAACTTTTTATGTAAAAAATAAAATTAATTAAAGAACTTGGCATGTGTGTTCCCTAAGAGCTAGTTAAGCATGTTTGTGTATAACATCATTATACACAAGAGAAAGGAGAGAGGATGGATATAGGTGTGTGAAGTCTAAAATTTGTCCTTGAAATTGGGGTCTGTTCACAGGCCTTGTTCCCCACAGGTCCCACCAGGACTGAGAGCCATTTGCCAGGTGACTGACACTTGTGAGCTTGGGATCTGGTAGCCATTCAGGGGTGGAGTCAATTTACATGTACACTCCAGAGCAAAGGAGGTGGACCTGAGGCTCCAGTGCCGCTGGGCTTCTCTGGGTAATAGGTCAGTCAAGAGAAAGGCATGTGCCTTCTTCCCTTCTACACTTCCTGGCTGGGGAGAGGCATTGCCATTCTTCTCTTCAGAGACTTGAGGTCTCTGAGCCCCCTGGGATGCTCATTTGATGATGTGGTTCCCTGACCTTCACCACACTGCCCAACCCCGGGCTTGGACACTAGACGTAGAACAGAGGAGGAACCCTATTAAGGGGTATGGTGCACAGGTTGTGATGAGAGTGGACACCTCCTGGAGGATTCAGGGCCCAGTGGAGACATGACACACACATGCCCCTTGTCTGGGCAGTGAGGAGAGCCACAGGCTTCAGGCCAACCTGGGGGTCTGTCTTTGCAGAGATTGGTTCCACCTCTTCCTCACTGGGGTTATCTCGCTCACGAAAGCAGTGCACCTGGGGAAGAGGCAGTGGCCCACTAAGTCTTGGGTGGGGTGGACAGCAGTTTAAAGCACTCACTGCCTACTGGGTGCTACACTGTGCACTTGGAGTTCAGGTTGTGCTCACTGGAGCCTCACAATCCTGAAGTGCGGGAATGGACGCTATTTTATGTTATTTTAATTTTAAACAGACATTTATTTATTTAGTTGAACATCTACACACAATAAGTGGTTTAAGATTTTTCAGACCTAGGCTGGTTTGGGCAGAGTGGATTGAGTGCTGGCCAACCTAAAGGTCGCCAGTTCGATTCCCAGTCCGGGCACGTGCCTGGGTTGCAGGCCAGGGTTCCCCAACTCGGGGGCATGTGAGAGGCAACTGATAGGCAACCGATGATGTATCTCTTGCACATTGATGGTTCTCTCCTGCTCTTCCTCAGTCCCTTTCTCCTCTCTCTAAAAAGTAAATATAAAAAAACTTTTAAAAAGTTTTTTTTTTGAGTGGAAAGGAGTGTCTGCTACATTGTGTTTTCTGAAAGTTACTTAACCGAGCCTTTTAAGATCCCTGATGGCTGCAGCCAGATGGAAAAGTGAAAAAAGCCTATTATATAGTCATAATCATTAGACATGCTTGCTCGAGCACATTAGGAAGCATTTCTCTTTGGGGTAGGTTTGCACGCAAGGGTGTGGCCGGGTGCTCTGCAGCTGCTTAAAACCACGTCCAACTCACGGTTTTAACGCAAGGCTCAGTTTCAGACTTTCCCAGGGAATCTGGGCAGCCCTCTATTAAAGGGTGGTGACCAGAGAGCTGTCGTGTTTCAGGTAGGATGCTTTTGAAAAGGAATTCTATTATTTTCTTCCCTGTTGTTTTTTCCCCAAAATCTTTGCACTTTCCACACACCCCTTGACACCTTCAGGCTCCAGTCAGCCCCTCCGTGGTGACAAGGGCTGCCAGTGAACTGAGAACCTATTTGTGCCACTCAATGCAGGATTTCACATTTACCACCAAGCCAGTCTTCGATCACGCTGTGGCCAGCCCCCTGCTGAAATAGGTGTGACTTCTCCGGAGCTGGTCTGATTCTAGCTAAGGGACTGCGAGTCATTCCTGCTTTCTTTCCTGGGTTATCATTGCCCAAGGGTCATCTCTGGAAAAGATGGGTAGGTTTAAGCAGGCCCAGTAAACTCCTGAGGAATAGCAGCAGCAGAAGCCTGATGAGTTTGATGATCACAGAGCAGCCAAGTCCATCACATCTTGGTCAGCCAGGGGACAGGATCTACCGTGTGTCCCCTGGACCATGACTGGATCCCACATCTCCTGAGTGAGCTGTGCTTTGGGAGGTGCAGGCCAGGAGAGCAGCTGCTGTGCCTTCCGAGGCCGGGCCTGTCTGCCGTAGCAGTCCTCTCCTAAGGCACATTAACCAACCTGCCTGCCTCTCCCGTCATGGTGGGCACATGTGTGGGGTGCAGGTGGTTTGGCTGCAGCTGCCCTGTCCTCGGTTGCCCCTTGGGTGGGTGGGATGACCTGCCTGTCCTCAGCTTGTGTAGAGCAGAAATCTTAAGCAGCAGCGGAAGCAGGTTTGGCCTGCCCTCTCCTAAGCCTGCAGTATAGCCTTGGAAGGATGGCCCTTTCTTTCCCCATGTAGAGGTGACCAGAGGTCCTTGATGACTAGCCTCCCAGGACCGGTCTGCCTCTTGCCTCCTGCCTAGATGCTTGTCACAAGATGCTCCTCCAGCCTCCCCTTGGTGCTTGTCACAAGTTGGGAAAATTGTTTTACCCCGGGAGTCTTAAGTGAGGGGAACCTACTGAACATGCCATTCTTTTGTTTTCCAGCGAAGGAAGCTGAGGTTCGAAGGGTGAAGGAGCGAATGGCAGGTGCAGGGTGTGAAGTGCACTCTGCTGCCCGAGCTCATGCGTCTTCTATGGGAACACACTGCCAGCCCAGGGGCTCTGCCCACAGCTTAGGGACCCTGTCCTTTTTCTGGGCCTCTGCCCCACAGCCACCCACTTTCTCACAAGCCCAAGGAGCCAGAGAGAACCGGCACAGTAATCCAAAGTTGCCTTTAATATGGAATACACAAGTAGAAACAACCGTTAACAGGCTAAGGAAGGGGAGGTGGAGTGGGGTTAGACCATTGCCTACTGCCAACGCCCCCCAAATCCTGCTCTCTGTCTCTGAGGAGGGCAGGGCAGGGGAGGTGTGTAGTGGCTGGACCCTGGGAGTCCCACCAGAACAGAGCAGGCTGAGCCCACCACCGCTGCGAGGAAGCCCATGAAAGGAAAGGCTTATGAGATGGGCATGGTAGGTAGCACCAGAGCAGATACCCTGAGAAGCCAGGCTGCGGCGGCTTCCCTCACACGACCGAGCAGCCCTCAGGCGGGAGGCCCAGGACCCGGACCACGTCCTCACGGCCCATGGCAGCCAGGGCATCCCCTAGCACCCTGAGGGTAGCACCTTCTTGGACAGCCCAGTCCCTCAGCAGCGTGGAGGCAGGCACCTGGCTCCGGGCCATGGTCTCCACAGCCTCAGCCTGGTAGCCCAGGTGGCCCGCCAGGCCCTGCCAGCCCTTGTCAGGTTCGCCTGTCCCTCCCAGGAGCCGCTCCACTTCCTCTTGCTGCTGCCGAGGGAGATGGAGGTAGAGCCGGCAGCCAAGCTCAGGATGTGCACCTGGGGTGGGAGACATGAGGGGCAAATGAGGGTCAGATGGGCCAGGTGGTGGGCAGGGCTAGGTCTGAAGGACCAGATTGGGGAAAGGCACTCACCCTGGCTGGGGACACAGGACTCCCGACCGCTAGAAGAGTCCCGCAAGACACTGCTGTCTCCGTGCATCTGGTCCCCCAGCTCTGCAGTCCGAGCCTTGGCCAGCTCCTGTCTTTGTTTATGTGAGCGCCAGCTGTGGGGAGAAGGAGGGGCCTGCCAACCTGCTCCAGTCCTCACTGAGACAGAGAAGGAGCTGGCTGGGAGTTCCGACTGGAAGGGGGTGCCACAGGGCAGTACCCAAGCCACCTACCACTTGAAGGCCACGTAGGCAAGCAGACCAAGGACCACAGTGGCCAGGAGGGCACAGTAGACAGGGATGATGCTGCCCGAGGCCCCTGGAGGCTCGGTGGGGAATGAGGAGGAGGTATTGGGGGCCAGGGCTCCCCCTGCCCCTACCCACACTCCTTCCCTGTCCCTGTCCTGCCCCTTCCAGGTCTTTTCTGCAGAAAGAAGGAAAGACAGGGTCAGGGGCAAGGAAGCAAGACTAGGGTCCCTGGGCAGCCTCACCGAGGCTTTGCTGCCAAAAGATCTGGAACAATAGTCCCTACTCTGTAGTCAAAAGCTCGTATCACAGCATCAAGGGCTGACTGGCCCGTTTGCCACGCTTATCTCCCACAGCTTCCCCTTTGCTTACCGTTCTTGCACACCTAGCCCTTCCCTGAGGTACCCTTTTCCCAGACTTCCAGAGGCCTGCACTTGCTGTTCTACTTTCTCCATCTGTCAAAGTGGCAGGAATCTCCTATTCTGAGAAACTTCCTTGATCTCTCCAGTCTTTCCCTTTTCTGCCTCCTGTTGCACTTCCTATCTACTATGGCACTGAACTGTGTCCTGTCTTTCCAACCAAGTCTGGACTGGAAGAGCTCATTGATTCATGTTGGTCCCTCTGAGGGGGTCTCTGTGCACAGAAAACTGTAAATTTTTGCACAATAAAGCTAAACTGGGTCCTGGCCGGGTAGCTCAGTTGGTAAGAGCACTGTCCCGATAACGCCAAGGTTGCAGGTTTGATCCCCAGTCTGGGCACATACAAGAATCAACTAAAGAATGCATAATAAGTGAAACAACAAATCAATGTTTCCCTCTCTCTCTAAAGTCAATTAAGCCCTGGCTGGTGTGACTCAGTAGATTGAGTGCCGGTCTGCGAACCAGAAGGTTACTGGTTCTATTCCTGGCTTGTGGGGCAGGTCCTCCAGTTGGGGAAGTGTGTGGAGCAACTGGTATAACCTCCTACATGTTGATGTTTCTCTCCCTCTCTCCCTCCCTCCCCCTCTTGCTAAAAATACATTAATCAATTAAATAGAACTAAACTGGAAGACAGGTAAATGCTGCTGCTGCTGCTTGCTTACTTCTGTCTGCAGGCCAGTTGTTCCACAATCCAGGGCAGGCAGGGCACAGTGGACAGGAACTCCAGAGTCTGTGACTGGGCTTGTGTGTGACCTACCCACCTGGGATACCTTCCGTCCTTCTCCGTGCCCCAAATTTGGATCAAGAGGTGCTTACCCACATGGACCAGGCCTTCCCTATGGCTCGAGTTGTGGAGCATCTCTCTGCCGGCTGGTAGCGCTCCCAGGGGCTGCATCTCTTGGAGAAGGGGTTGGCGTGTCATGGGCAGTGCCCAGGCAAGGGAGCTGGGAGCCTTCTCTAGGTCCAAAAGGGGCTATATGTGGGGACGTGGGGGGGGGGGACACCTCAGGCCTGATGTCAGGATACCCTTTGGGTAGTCTGTCCCCCTTTCCTGGCTCATTCTGTTGTGATTCACTCCAGGACTGGGTGCCCCTGCCACCCCCACTCGTCAATCTGAACCAGTTCCTCTTGTGTCAGATGGAGTGGGGGTGATAGAGCTAGTCCCAGCTGGCAGAGCTGGAGGAGCCAGGGTGCAGCTGAGGAGGGAGAAGGGCTGGTTGGCAAACCTAGGTCCAGGGATAGAATGGACGGACCAGGAAGATGCCCACCCCCATCTCAGAGCCAAGCCAGAGACTTGCTGGCCAGTAGGAGACTCCCCAAGACTTCAGCATGAGCCCAGGACCCCAACACCGAAGCCTCCCTAGAGTGACTAGGTTCTCACTCCTGTTTCCATGATGAGTGTTCAGCCCTCACCTACTGCTTGCTCTGAGACCAGGCTGCCGGCTACCCTGGAGTCAGCAAGGGCAGAGGGCATATGGGCTCAGAGGCCAGAAACCTGAAGGACAGGACCACTCAATCCCAGGACCGATCTGGACTTAATAGGGCTGATCCTGACCCACTTCCTGAGGCCTGGCAGGGAGGGGCCCAGGTCTGGACTGAGGAGGGATCTTGCCTGGAAAAGGAGTGAAGAGACCTGGGGAAAGTCCCTCCAACTCCCCAGTGTCCACCACTCCGTATCTGGCCAAGGTCTACCCCGGGGGCTCCAAACTCGCTTCCGGGCAGAAGGCCGCGTGCCCATGTTTATGGTAAAGTGCACAGTTGGCAAGTAGGTCTGGGACAGAGGCTGCCTGCCGTGGCCCTTGCCACGTGTCGGGTGTATATGTTTGTGTCACCGCAGGAGGGGCCCTTCTGGGATCCTGGAGGGGAGGTTGGTGAGCCTGTGACCACCAGCTTGCTCAGAGACAGACAGACCTTGTGTCTGCCTGACCCACCCCAAGCTGTGGGACTGGGGCCTCTACCGCCCCACACCACACACCAGCCTCCGGGCCCACAAAACACGCGCACACAGTGCAACACCCCGCACGCCCACACGAGCCCGGCGTCCTACACGCATCCCAACGCAGGCGGCGCACCACGACGGACAACACCGCAGGATCGCGGGTCTCAAGGTGGGGTGCAGAGAGACAGCTCTCGGATCCCTCCGTCCAGGAAGACCCGGGGCTTTGTCCCCAACCCACTCCGGCCCTGCGGCGGCCGACCCTCCACAGGCCCCAAGATCCGCTCACCCTGGCGGGCTGGGGGCCTCTGAGCCTCAGGTCTAGCCTTGGGCCGGCTGGGAAGACGGCTTGGAATCCCGGGTTCTGGCCCTCCCGAGACGAGAGAGGTCGCGCGGGAAGAGGACTGAGCGGACGGGTAGGGCGATCCCGGGAATTCCAGCGGCCCGGGTCGCTGTGAGAGGGGCGCGCGGGGGCGGAGTGGAGGGGCGCGGCCGCCACGGCCTCTCCCCGCCCAGCAAAGGAACGCGCACGCGCGCCCACCTGCGGCGGGGCCCGGACGGCGCGCGCGTGCGTACAGGGGTGATCTCGTGGAGGACTGCGTGCGAGCACGAGATGAGAAGGATGACCGGCCGGGCCGCGAGGGTCGGGGCGGTACGACTGGGGAAGCCGAGGTCAAGCGGAGGGGACGAGTCGCCCTTGGAGGGCTCATGACCCAGGCAGACTGAGACGACGCGCGCGCACATACCACATACTCAGAGGCGGGGCAGCTACAAAACTAGACCGGTTTATTGCCGAGAATGGGAGAGCGGGAGCCGCCTTAGGGATTAAGGCCACAGCCCCGTCCCTGGGCTCTGCCGGAACGAGGGACGTGGGAGGCTGGGCTCCCCGCCCCAGACTGTGCAAAAAGTGCTGTGAGGCCCTTAGGGCCAGTGCCGGGACTCCGGGCTGCCCCTCTGCCGGCGAGGGGCGGGACTTCCGGGAGTGACACCGCCCACGAATCCCTGAGCTGGCCGGGGGTGGCGCTCCGCGCACCCCCGGGTGCCGGCCGACTGTTTCGCCGACTTCTGGGCGGGGCCCCGCGGGCGGAGCATGCGTAAGGGCGGGGCCGGGTGTCAGCGCGCCTCTTCGGGTTTGTACTCAGTCTCTCCAGAGGATACCTGCGAGATGCGCCGCGAGGACCGCCACAGCTTCCGCGCGAACTGGCTGCTGCGCACCTGGGGGGAGGAAGAGCGGAGTGGGCTCAGCCAGGACCAGCACTCCGCGCCCCACTGGTGGCCCACCTTGCCTTTAGCCTCACCTCGGAGGGCTGCCCGGCGCCCACCACGATAAGCTTGCCGTCCTCCAGACCCACAAGCACGTGGCTGCACTCCTTCGTCACAGCCAGGCTGCGGATGGGCACCTTCATGGGCAGGGGAGGCGCAGCTGGGAGCAGTCTGGAGCGGGGAGGGAGGGAGGGGATACAGGAACTTAAAACTACAAGGCAGCTCGACATCCAGCAGACTCGTCATTCTCCTATATACCCCGCCTACCCTCATTTGAAGGATGGTTCAATTGAAATCTTGATACAGGAAGTGATCTCCCACAGGTGTGTGGCTAAGGCAAGCCAAGGGCAAGATCTCCCCATTGACAGGACTTGCAGGAAGTACCCACAGGTGTGCAAAGAGGGTGGGGGGTCCACCTCCTAGTACCCTCTGCCAATGACCACCACCCTGAGGAACCACGAACCCATAAATAGTGGGGCTCACTTGTTCAGGCGGAGGATGTGCAGGGCACACTGGGCTGTGCCCAGCAGAACAAAGTCCTCTGTCACTGCCAGGGCTGTGGGCTGCTCTACCAGGGACAGTGAAGCCCGCAACTTCCCATTCACTGAGTACAGGTGCAAGGAGTAGGTGACCTGGAAGAAGCAGGAGGTGTCAGCAAGGACAGAATCCCAAGCACCCCTGTCCTGACTGGGTGCCCCTTTCCCATACCTGAGCCCCGAGACGTTCCCGCGCTGAGCTCTGGACCACGATCTGGCCCTCAGATCCCAGTGCCAGGTGGGACACGGGTCCAGGCAACATGGCCCCCGGGGGCCGAAGTGCAGCCACAAACTGGCCACGGCGTACAGTGTGGATGATCACAGTTCCATCCTGTAGGAAGGCAGCTTAGGATGCTGGGCAGGGGTCTCTGGGTTCCAGGGACAGTGCCCAGCAAACGGCCTCCCCTAACACAGGCATATACCCACCTCGGATCCAGACACAGCCATGTCCAGTTCAGTGCTGATGGCCACACAGCTCACTGCAGCCTCGTGCCCATATAGGACCTGCATAGGCTTCGATGCCAGCCCCACAGAGAGACCATCCTGTGGGAAGCCAAGGCTGGCTCAGGACTGGGGGCATCCCATTATCCTGGCCCTTAAATGAGAAGGCTAAGGCTCAGGAGAGTGAGGGCACTGTGTGAAGCCAGAGAGCTGGAGGGTGGTGGGGCCCCGGACTTGCTCGCAGTAGTGGATGGAAGGGGAAGAGAGGAGGGCAGGACTGGAAGCCTATTGAGGGGCAGGTGGGCTGTGGGTCTGGACTACGGGAGCCCCACGAAGCTGCCCACCCAGCATACCTCCTGCAGGAGCTGCCACACCATGCACGTGGTGTCCCGGGAGCCTGAGATGAGGTAGATGCCACAGGTGTCCAGTGCAAGACAGGTCACTATGTCTGTGTGGGGAAGGGAAGGTCCAAGGAGAACAGAGCAGTCGCACCTTTCCTGGCCAGCCTCAGAACCCGAGCCCGACCTGCACCTCCCCTAGCTCCCAGGCTGCTCGTACCAAGGTGGCGGCTGATCTGGTTCAACAGCTTGCCCCGGGGTAGTGCGGTCACCCGAAGGCTGCCATCCCAGTGGCCACCGCTGAACAGCAGCTTTCCATCGGGGGTCACTGCCAGGGCTTGCCCACTCACGCCACTGTCGGACATCCACGGGCCACTCAGCAGTCGCTGCATCCTGACCCAGTGAAGGGGATGACAGGTGAGGCCAGGCCACACAGGATACCGAGGCCCTCAGAGACCTTGGCTAGACCCAGCCGCGGGCCTGCATTCTGATTGGATGACCCTGCCCAAAGAGCCTCTATCTTACTTGTTGGAGTCTTTGATAAAGCTGAAGTAGTTGCTTATGTTACGGTCATAGGGCAACCAGCTGTGAGTGCCCAGCAGCCCATTGGCACTCACGGTCACCTGCAAACAAGAGGGGCAGAGGCAGGTTTGGGGTAGAGTTGGAGAGGGGATGGAGCTGGATGGGGTCCTGCCCAGCGCACTTACCAGCAGGTCTGGGGTCATGAAGGAGTGGAGCTGTCGGTGGGGAACCAGGGCCAGCACCAGGGGCACGCCGTCACTGATGGCCTGCGGGGTAGAGAGCAGGGCTGGCCACATGCAAGCAGACAGCCAGGGCCCCCATTATACTACCTCTTCCCTGGGGCACCACTCCTTTCTTTGCCCTCAGCCCCCAGGGGTCACTGGCTAGGTGTCAGAGGCGGAGGTCCCTCTGAGAAACATGCATGAGACCAGTGGGTCTTCAAGAGGGCATCTCAGAAAGTGAGTGAGGGCCCTGGCCGGTAGCTCAGCTGGTGGGAGCACCATCCCAATACACCGTTTTGGGTTCGATCCCTGGTCAGGGCATGTACAAGAACTGAATGCATTAATAAGTAGAATGACAAACTGCTGATATTCTCCCCCACCCGCAAATCAATAAATAAAAAAAGAAAGTGAGTGAGAAGCTGGGATGGACAAGGAAGATCCTTCCTGAGCCTCAAGCCTGGTCTCAACCTCGGTCTGCCTACCCCATCGCCCCATGTCCCCTCCCCATGCTGGAAGGAGAGGAGAGCCTAAAAAAGCAAGGCCCAGGGGGCATTCTGAGATATAGACAGGAAGGGGAGGGAGCATCTGAGCCAGGTGCCCTCCCTTGTGGTCTCGCTAAGGCTTTCAGAGATGGCTGCAATCAACACCTCGTCCCCGCCCTTGTGAAGAAGGTACCCCCGCAGCGCTCCCATAGTCCTCTCTCGTTCACTTCTTTTTCCAAGATGTCTTAATATCAATGATGTGGATTTAGGTTTTCCATCTGCCCCCAAAGGTTGGTAAGGACAACAGGGTGAAACTCTTTTCCTAGAGTAGGAAGTTAAGGCCCCATCTCTCACCTCCGCAAAGAAGGCCTTGAGCTGGTCCAGGTGCTGGAAGATGCTGGGTGAGTTAGTGTCCAGACGTGCCAGGCGCTGGGCTGCTTCCTCAGCGGAGAGCCGAGCTGGATGTGGCTCCTGTGAGTGAGCGGCCAGTTAGCACCATAGCGTGGGCATCCCTGACCACCATTCTCCAGGCTGGCCTTACCTTCAGCAGCTGACAGGGGGTCTGCCCAAAGTTGCTGATAATGCCCTCCAGAGCCTTCCGTTCCCGCTCATCTGCCACATGGTCCAGGTCCACAGCCCCTGCGCAGGCGGGCGGAGCAGTCAGGACTGCTGTGCCCTCTGCACTCACCCCTCCTTATCCGTGCCCAGCCACCCCCTGGAGCCCAGGGCACTGCCTACCCTCATAGGTGCAGTAATAGAAGACATTGAGAGCCTCCTCCGCAGCTGGCCCCCGCTGCTTGTAGCCAAAGATGAGATCAATCCACTTGTGCAGGTGGGCAGACACGTACTCTGACTCCTGGGGGTGGGGAGGGGCGGTCAGCCTAGGGACAGACAGCGGACCCCTAACCCTGGCTGCCCGGCTGTCTGTGTGCGCTCAGGTCCTCACCAGAGCCTGGCGGTGCTGCTGGATGAAGTCCTCGGGAGAGTTGGCCCACGGGGGCAGCACCACGTCGCCCACCTTCTCGTTGGTCAGCTGGAGGCAGCCCAGGTCAAAGCCTGGAACAGAGGCCTGCATCAGCTATCTTCACGTGCGCCCTGGCCACCCTGGCCCATGTCCCCGTCCCCATGCCAGCTCCTACCGTTCTGGTTCTCCAGGAAGTCAGGGAAGTAGAAGAACTCGGGGATGAGCTCCTTCACATCGGCCAGGCTGTCCAGGCGGGCCTGCCAGGCTGCTGCCACCGAGTGGAACTGCCGGTCAGAGCAGTCAAAGCTGGGGGAGGGGCAAGGGCCCAAGTGAGGTGGGGAGAATGGGGATAAGGAGGGAGAAGGTAGGGCAGGGAAAAGAAGGGCAGAGAGGCAGAGGGCCCAGGGTGTCTCTTCCCCTCATCTGCGGGCCTCCCCGCACCAGCTGCCATCTGCCCGCCACCCCCTGGGCCGCACCGGCCGCTCTGCAGCTGGACATGCAGGGAGGTGAAGGGTTCCATGCGGATGAGGTAGTGCATCACACCCGCTGCGTTGGAGTAGTGGGTGCCATAGTGGAACTTGTCAATGGTGCCCGCTGGGTCCTCAAAGCTCTCGTACCTGGAGTCACAGTTTAGGCACAGTCGGCAAAAGTGCCCTCTCCTCGCCCATCCCAGCCTCCAAGCCCGGCCCTGCCCACATGCTCACTTCTCCCTCACGAGCTGGGCATGCTTGGGGTTCACCACACCGATGGGCTTGGACAGGTCCCGGAAGACAGCTGGGTTGCTGAGGTCCAGGGTTGGGGACACGTAGTCCTGTAGGACCCAGGGGAACTGGCCACCCACCCGGGCAAGAGCTGCATGAGGGTCCTGATGGCCTACCTGCCCACTCTGCCCTGCCCTCACCCTCGGGAAGATGGGCAGAGCCCACAGGTGGGGACCCATCCCTTGGAGGGGCCACAGGGGAGCAGGACAGACTGTCTGGGACAGGGTTCCTTTCAGGGAAAACAGAGGCCAGGAGGGGACAAGAGTGGGGTTGGGTGTGTGTGAGGGTGGCAGGGGACACAGGCCAAGTCTTAGGCAGCAGTGACAGAGCTCAGGGCCTAGCCCCCAGATCGGTGCCTACACTTGGCCGAACCAGGGCTGGCAGACCAGAGGGGCAGGCCAAGGTACGGAGCGGGCTCTCACCACAGGGTACTGAGACAAGTCGTTGTAGGTCCGCCCCGCAATCGTGTTGAGCTGCATCAGGTACTCAAAGTTGGAGATCTCCCGCTGCACCCATTTCTGCGGGGCAGAGGCAGGTAAGAGGTGAGCCAGCTGGGCTGTCCAGCACGCCTCCCAACCACAGGGCCCTGGCCTCGCCCGCCCCTCACACTGCAGGGTCCTCACCTGGGTGAGGCCTGAGGCCCGCAGCATCTCCTGGGGGGAGCGGCTGCTGAGGTAGCCTTGGGCCGGAGGTCTCAGGCGCAGGAGCCACTTGTATACCTGGTTCCGTATCTGGGTGTGGGGTGGGATGGGGCAAGGTTGAGGCCTGGGGGCCTGGCAGGGAGATGAGCCTGCGGTCCCACCCACCTTGCACGGGAAGTTGAGGAAGTAGTTGGCCTGATCAATAAAGAAGAGCTCGAGTGCTGAGCGGCGCAGGTTGAAACGCCGGAGGTGGACCTCACGTAGCTGGGCCAGCGGGCGCCGGAAATCGTGGCCAATGCCTGCGGGGGTGGATGGCAGGTGTAGGACTCACTTGACCGGGCCCCACCTGACCACAGCGCCCCCCCACCCCGCCATCCCTCCAGCCTGCTTCATCAGAACGCACCCTCCTCCGTTTCCACGCGCTCAGGGCTACCATCGTAGAAGTATATGTGCTGCGTGGTGACTTCCAGCAGTCCTGGGACCACAGCCACTATTGTGACCAGTTGGCATTCAGCGGACAGCACCAACTTCTCATGCTGCTCGTCCAGCTCCACGGCCTCCATCCTGGGGGTCAGCACCAGCTTCAGGCTCTAGACTCTGGGACCCCCCTCCCTATAAGCCCAAGGAGCACACTCTCCGAGTGCCATCGAGTCAGAGGGGAGGAAGGAGCTGCTCAGGGTCCAGACTGGCCCCAGGTCCTGCCCCTGGGTTTCTGAATGTTTTGCCAGGGCACCAGCTCATGTTCCCAGCTTTCCCTCACCCAGCCCCCGCCACTCCCAAGGGCCCCTGCCTAGCTCTGGGGTGCCTAGCCATGAAAGAGCAACTTCAGTTGTGTTTGCTCTCTCCAATCCTCCACTGTCCCTTCAGGGTGTTGAGCCCTGCCACAGAAGAGGGAATGCATGCAGGGGCCAACCCCCCAGAGCAGGCACGCACCTGCGGAGCAGACCCCTGGCCTGCCGCCCTGACTCACAGTGTCTCCAACGAAGCCAGCTCATCCTCGCCCAGCTGGTCTTCCTGCAGCTCCTCGGGGAGGGTGCTGACTTTGGCCTCTTTGGTCACTGCTAGAGGCAGCGAGGCCTCCTCGGTGGGTGTCAGGGGGGCCTCACCTGCAATGGACCCAAGGGTGTTCAGCCAGAACGAGGCAGGACAGCATATGAGGTTGGGTGGACCTGACTCAGCACACCCCCTTACCTAGGTTGTCTCGGAGGGCACTGGCTTCCAAGTGAGAGTTGAAGTGATGGTTGGGCACCAGCTTCAAACGCATTCGTGAGTACGTCTCGGCACTGGACATCTTCCACCGGGGTGTGGGTGGGTCCCTGCAGATATGTTCCAGGTGATGCCTCCCAGGCCTCACCCCAAACACAAACTGGTTCCCCAGGCTCCTCCCATACTCCTGAGCCACGCCCCTGCCCCATGCCATACCCACCTCAGGGCCCAGGCCCCGCAGGGGCTGGAGAGCTGACGCCACAGAGCCCCCCAGTGCAGCAGGACCATGGAGTGCTGCGCTGCCTGCTGCTTCTGCACCGAGCCATAGCGCAGCCCCTCCAGGCGCGCCCGCCGCTGCACAGGTTCCAGCACCAGCTCCTGGGGGGTGGGGGAGTGCAGCAATGGGTGAGTCCCGGGGGCTGCTTCCTGTCCTGCGCGTCAGGGGTCTGCCACCCCAGGGGCACACCTGGAAGTCCTGATGACTTTGTGCCCGCTCCCGCTGGCGCCGCTGCCCACTGCTCATGAGTGTGTCATAGCAGGAGTTCCAGAAGCCTGACATGAGATCGTGGCTCTTAGCATAGGTGTCCATTTCGAACTGGGACATGGTGGGCTGCACCTGGAGGATTGGCCCAAGAAAGGATGTCAGCCCTTGATGTGGGCTTCCAGCCCACACTTCTCTTCCTATGCCCCCACCTCCAGACACCTGCTTGTCGATGAAGTGACGCCACTCAGGTGTGATGCAAAAGTCCTGGAAGTCCTCGAAGAAGGTGGGGCTGCCGTTGGTGGGTGGAAGGGAAGGCAGCCCCGACTGCAGCCCCAGGGGTTCGTAGGCACGGTCTAGCAGCGTGCGCACCAGTGGCACCAGCCATGAGCAGCGCTCAGTAGACGCAGCAGCTGTAGTTGGGGACTCCTTGTCCTCGGTAGGCAACTTGCAGGGGGAGGTGTTAAGCGCTCGTGCCAGCACAGCCTCCAGTTTGGAGAGCACATAGCAGGCCTCCTCCCGGCGCATGGGCAGTGCGGTCTGCAGCAGTGAGTGCAGCCTCACATGGGCCTGGGCGTGCTGCTGGGGGCGAAAGTAAAGTGTGCGTGGCACCCAGCCACTCCCCAAGCTCCCTACACCCGCCCATCCCCTCCCCCACAACCACCCTGTGTTCACCTGTGGGTCTTCCAGCAGGATGTAGCCAAGCACGAGGTGCAGGCCAATCTGTGCCATCTCTCGGAGATCCGCTGTGCCATTGGCCAGGTGTGGCCAGGCTCCCAGGCGATCAAGCAGGCTGCACACACCTTCAAAGAGCTGCCACACAACATATTCTCAGCAGCCATCACCAGGTGAGGCCAGAAGCCCAGCGGGAGGGAACAAGGTAAGGCTTGGGAGGGGGGCCAGGTCAGGTTTGTACACACATGTAAGACCATGCCCACAGACACCTGTGCCAACCCACCCAGGACTGCTGCACACATGTACTCATCCCCCCAGGCCTGCAGGCTCAGGTGAGCACGTGTGGTCACAGGGCTCACACCCCTGAGCTGCCGCACCTTCTCACTCCACAGCTTCTGGTTGCCATGGCCCTCAGCGCACAGGAAGTCCTGCAGCAGGCGCAGCAGCCAAAGCACCTGCTGGGTGAGGCTGGCCAGGACCCCAGCATGCGCCTCTTTGATGTCGGCCAGGGCTGACTCCAGCATCATCTCCAGGAGGCTGGGGACGGGCAGGGGGGACTCAGGCGTCTGCCTCGCCCTCAGGCTTCCGGGAGGCCCCCGCCCTGTTGAGATGCCTCCTCACCTGTGCTTGATGCTGTCTGGTGGGCGTATGAGCGTGGCTGAGGCCCCCAGCTGGGTGAGCACGGAGAAAACCTGGCCACGTTCCCGCCAAGCAGCCTCGTCACTGCCTTCCACGCCCCGCCACGTCACCAAGAACAGCACGTTGGTGAGCAGGTTGCACAGCTCCTCCTCAGGGGTCTGCTGTGGGCACAGATGGGTGGTGTGAGGGGTGGGCTGGGGATACTGGGGGTCAGGCTGACCCCCCATGATCCCTGTTCAGCACCCCTTGCCCACCACGAGTAAGGACAAAAGGAGACAGAGCATTCAGCCAACCGACGGCTGGCTCCGAGGCCTGGAAGAAATGGCAGAGCGGCCTCAGCCACTGCCTGGATTCCAGGGAGAATCCTGGGGTTTCAGTGACTCCCGAGGTGGGGTCAGGTAGCTCACAAAATTATACCTGGGTCCTCACAGGCCTTAGGAACTGTCCTGGAATTCTCTGGAAGAATGTCATAGAACAAGCAGAGGCCCACTCCCGAAACCCAAAAGCACCAGGCAGGACCCTCAGAGCCGTCCACAGGCCCTGTGACGTCTCTGCCCTCTTCTGGGACCCCCCCCCCCCCGCCGGCAGTGGCAGCCCTGATGTCAGACAGGGCTACACCTGGAGAAAGGCTATGCTGTCTTACTGTCTGCCTCGTGTCCCCGAGGTATCCTCCCTCAGTGCCACGCAGTTGCGGCGGGGGGCCCGTCCCACCTGAGGGTTGCTGGTGTTGGAGATGTCATCCCCACTGACGGTGGGCTCGGGGAGGCTGCCGTCTTCCAGCACGTTGGACAGACTGGAGCTGAGGCGGCCACGGGCGGCAGGGAAGGGCCGGGGCCCGTCCAGTGGGGAAGGCGTGCCAGGCTGGCTGGCTGGAGTAAGAGTCCCGCTGCTGCCGCCACCGCCAGCAGTGTTGCCTGAGCCCACACTGGACCGTTCCAGGCCCAGGTCAAAGGGCACGGAGAATGGGGAGAGAGCTTGGTAAAAGGCATCAGGGTCAGGGCAGGGGGCCTCTGGGGGCAGGAAGACATCCGAAGGTTCAGGTGACTCAGAGGGTGGCTTGGATAAGGCTGGCTCTGGGGAGGCGGGCGGCTCTGGGGGAAAGGGCAGGGGACTGCCCGCTGTGGCAGCCTCCTGCACGTACAGCCGGGTCAGGACATCCTGCCAGCCGGTCTGTCGGGCCAGCAGCCGCACGAGGTCGGGCTGTCCGTAGATGAGGTGGAAGAGCTGCGGGCCAGGGCACAGCAAGTGAGGGGCTGGTCCCAGAGATCTGCTCCCAGACCCCCGTCCTGGGGCCTTTGCAGGGGACACGTCCAGAGACCCCTCACCGCTGGCAGACAAAGTGAGTCTTCTGGGTAGAACCCCCCACCCCCACCAGAGCTTTCAGCTCCCACACTCACCTGGCGACAGATGTACAGACGGACGCTGAGGTCAGCCTGGAGGGACAGCTGCACCAGAGCCATCAGATCTGAGAGGTTCAGGCAATCTGGAAGGTGGCCAGATGGGGCCTGAGGGACTGACCCCAGCAGGGGCCGCACTCCCCTGCGGGCTCGGCCTCAGTCCCTGTACCAGCGCCTTCTCTCCCGCCCTCGCCCTGGGTCCGTGTCACCCTCCACCTGGCCTTTGGGTCCCAACCAGGTTGTACCTGTCCCCAGGAACAGCCTGTAGAGGTCCTGGCAGAGCTGAAGGGAGACTGCCCCTTCCGGCAGGCAGGCGACAAGCCCCTGGAGGCCACACTCTCGCAGCCGGAGCCGCTGGCGGCTCCGCTCAGGCAAGCGCTCGTTCTGCTGCAGTCTGCACAGGATCTGTGTACGTGTTGGGGGGCGGTGTCACCACGGGAACAGGTTCCCGTAGGAGGGGTAGCCACCACGCAGGTGTGTGGTTCCAAGAAAGGCTTGCGAAGGCAGCTCCCTCTGCCAGCCCCGGGCCTGCCTCGCCTCCCTGGGCCTCCAGCAGGGGCTGCGGCCAGTGGGATGCCGGGGTCGGGTGGGCGGCGTGTACCTTGCAGACTCGGTAGGACAGCGCAGGCCGTGACCGTGGCTGCACTAGCAGTGCCAGCAACACCTCCAGGTTCCCCGGCCCCAGCAGGAACAGAGCCAGGGGCTCCTGTGCTGACGAGCCATGCAGCAGCGCCAGCAGCATGTCCAGGACGCCCGCCACCTTGAGGAGACAAAGGCTCACACTGGGCTGGGCCTCCCCACGCGGTCCACACTCCACCCCGCCACCAAGCCTCCTCGTCACCAAGCCCCAGCCTACCTGGCCATCATCGCCCGGAGCTGCCAGAAAGTTCAGCACGACCTGCATGTCATCAGCTGGGGAGCTCCGAACCAGGAACTCCCGCGCCAGGCCCAGGAGTAAATTCTGCACCGTGCGCAGGTCGTCGGCCGCTAGAGGGCGCTCCCGCTGTGGGCTGGACCAGTCCCAGCAGGCACGCAGAGCACAGAGACACAGAGGGGAGAGAACACGGAGAGTGGGCAGGTGAGCTGGCGGACTGAACTGCCCCGCCCCCAAGGCCAGACCCTTGGCCACCTGCGCCCCCTTCACCGGCCTCACCTGTAGTGGGTACGTAGGGCATCGAGGATGAACTGAACACCGTACTTCTTCCGCAGCTTCTGTCTGTGCTCGCGGACTATGCTGGACATGTACTGGATGTGGCCTGAATTGGCATCAGCATAGGGCTCAGGCCACTGGGGCAAGCCAGGCCCTTTCCAATCCTCCTACCAGACACCTCCAGGGAGGGTCATGTTCCTCTCAGATGCCCCAGAGCAAGTGTGTTCCCTCAGATCACCCAGAGCGAGGTTATAACTTCTTAGAGCCTCCACCACTCCGCTTCCTGGCAGTGCCCCTTCCCCCAAGTCCCCACACCTACCAAGGTGCACAGCAAAGTCGCTGAAGGTCCAGAGGTGAAAGTTGAACAGCAAGTGCTGGTAGAGCAGGTATAGCAGGGGTCCACTGCCCTCAGCTGCCACCTGCTCCATCAGCAGCTGGGCAGACATGAGCACATTCATGTCCATGGCCCAGCTGGGGACCTGGAGGGGAAGGTGCTGCGGTGAGAGCTCAGGCCCTGTTCGCCAGCTGTAGAGCCCCCCGGCTTCCACCCTGCCTGGCACAGGCGGACGGACACGAGCTCCCTGCCTGCTCAGAGCCCCTCAGTAGCTGCCTCCTGGCTCTGAAGTGCATGCCCTCCAGCCTGCGGTGCAGTGCCCTGTCCCAGCCTGTGCTAGCACTTCCCCCAGACCCTCAGCCAAACCCTGCCCAGACCTTCAAAGCCCCACTCCAATGCTACCTTTCCCAGGAGGCTCTCCCTGACTAACAGCATCTTGGTCCCCCAACCCAGCCCTTTGGTCAGACAGGGCAGCCCTCTCCCCACCTCCCCTGGCAGGCCCACCTTGCGCAGGAGGGCCCCGATGATGGCAGGCCCCTGGCACTGCACCAGGCTCTCCTGGTTCACAGCATGGCCCTGCAGCAAGTTCCGCAGCATCAGCAGAAAGGCAGCTACTGCGTTCTTCTCCATCCGCTCCTCTGCCGGTCACCAGGAAGGGGACAGATGTGTGTCAAGGGCCTGCCAGTGGCCGCAGAGACCTCAGGCATACCAGCACCCCCGCCCTGCAACCCGGTCATGCCAAGATTTCCTCCCCACAACCGAGGCACCAGGGACGCCAACCTGGGGACTTGCCCAGTGGGAGAAGCAGGCCATGGCTGTTGTGGCCAGAGGTCAGTTCAGGCCCCACAAGGTCATATGTTTCAGCCGGACCCGCCTCGGCCGCTTGGGGCTGTGCAGCCACTCGCTCTAGCAGGGGCAGCAGGGCGCCCATGCCTCCCACGCAGTTCACCACATCCTAGGGGCAGGGGCCGGCCGTGAGAGGCGGCTCTCCGCCATTCCCTGACCTGCTCCCCCGAGCATGCCCTCCAGTCTGGGAACCTGGGTCCAGGAAGCTTTGCTCTCTTGAACCCAGGTCTCCTAAAAACCTCCCAGGCCCCAGCCATGTGGCTCAGCTGGTTCGAGTGTCCTCCGGATACACCAAGGTTGTGGGTGAGACCTCCGGTCAGGGCACGTACACAAAGCAACCAGTGAATACGTAAGTAGAACAACAAATCAATGTTTCTCTCCCCCACCCTTTCTTTCTCTAATATTAATAAAATATATGAATAAAAGGACCTCCCAGTTCACAGGGCCCCTGGACACACATGTGCCCATGCTCACGCTTCCTGCACGCACCACCCACACGCATACACGCACCTTCACGTCCCAGGTCTCCACTGTGTAGCCCGTCAGGCGGCCATCCAGCCCATGGCCTGGGGACAGGTCCAGGCAGATGTTGTTCTTACAGGCCTGGGGGCATGTGGTGAGCGGGCAGTGAGCATCAGTGGGAGGAGGGGGCAGCAGACAGGGGAAGCCAGGGGGAGGCAGCAGGGTTGAGCCAATGGCTCCCCCCATACCTGAGGTGAGTAATGGAGGAGCAGCTTGGTGCTGAGTTCATGCAGTTCACTCTCGGGCTTGAAGGGCGCCGTCTCATTGGGCCCTGGGGGTTGGCAGGGGCCTTCAGACCTGGCTGAACCCCTGGCCAAACCCCATCCACAGCCCTGAGCAGAGGGCCCCCAGGGATGCCTTCTTCCCCTGGACCCCTAGTTTCTGGCCTGGGCATTTTATAGGCCCCAGCCACCTGACTCCCGGACACGGCAGGGGATGGGCTGCTTACCCAGGGCGCACAGGACCTTCAGGGCCTCCGCCTGCAGGGCTTCATGGAAGATGGCCACGGCCCCCAGCTCGCCCTCCAGGGACGTGGGGCTGCCCCACCGAGTGTCCTGCGTGCCTGCAAGGGTGGAGCTGATGCTGCCCTCCTGCAGGGGGGCCATCGGCCCCGACCCCCAGCCAAGCTCTGTGGTGGCCGGGACTGACTGGGAGCGGACGAGGGAGGGGTGAGTGTGAGCCAGGGCAGCGGGGACCGGTGGCGCAGGCAGCCCCATGGTGGTAGTCGTTGTGCGGTGCCCAGCAGAGCCGATACAGCAAGAGGAGAAAGGCTGTGGGGCCGGGGTTGGGGGAGTGGTCAGGTCACAGCAAAGCCTGGGGCTCCGTCTACATCCAGTTCCTCAGTGACCCTCACGGCCGCACAGACCCAAGAGACTGAAGTCTGAGGCCTGGGGAGGGGGAACACCGGGGCTCCAGACCCCACCTGTCCACGTCCCCACCCACCCACCCAGAGCCTCCCTGGACCCTGCCTGGCGCACCTCACTGAGGGAGGGGCAGCGGAGGGGTGCAGCCTTGGCCAGAACGCCGTCTTTGTAGACATGCACCAGGTTCTGGCTGAAAAGCCGGCGCCCGGGCACATGGACGATGGTCACACAGTGCTAGATTAGAAGCCACCGCGTCAGGCTGTGGGTTCAAGCTTGGCGCCCCTTCCACCCCCCGGGGCCCCATGAGGATGGAGGCTCACCCAGGCAGAGTCGGCAAAGGGCACTTCAGGCAAGCTCACGGTCAAGTACTCCTTCCGCGTGCACACGGCCACCACCAAGGTCCCAGCCGCCGTGAAGAAGGCCTCAAACCCCGAGCCACTGCTGGTGAAGAAGCTGGGGACAGGCCAAGCCCGTTACACCTGCTGGTTCTCTCACTCGCCCGGCCACTCTGCCCTCTGGCACTCACCCACCTGTACAGCTGCTTCCGCTGGAGCAGCCGGGCCGGGGCCGGGGCAGGCGCTGCTGCCGTGGGGTGCAGACAGAGCCAGGCGTGGAAGGTGAAGCCGGTGCCTGGCCATCGCTGCACAGGGGGCACCATGATACCTGCCATGCTGGGCGTGAGGTCAAAGTAGTGGAGGGCGCGTGCAGGGCCCTGGTGCCGGGCCATGCCTGATAACGCGCGAATGATGGCCCCTGCGTGCCGGGCGTGCCCTGCCTCCGCTCCGCCAGGCCCCGAGTCCAGCCCCGGTGGGGGGCGAAGCAGGCGACGCAGCTCCAAGGGCCTCAGCGACACTCGGCCCAAGGCTTGCAGCAGCGCCAGCAGCTGCTCCTGGCAGCGGGCCCCCAGGGCTTCCCCCCTGCTGAGCGTCTCCAACAGGCAGCCCACCAGACCAGCCTGCACGCATGTGGCACGGCTGGCAGGGCCGCTGTCACAGAGCCACCAGAGGCGTTGTGCTAGGAAGAGCCTCAGCTCGGCTGTGGGCAGCGCCGGCAGCCACCGCATCAGCACCAGCACCGGCTGCTCGTTGCGGATCGGTGGCGGCGGATGTGCGCTGTGGTCGCCCTCCACGGCCTGTGGGGGAGAGTGTGGAGTAGTTCCTGGGCAGCTGGCGTGGAGCAGGCCACCTGCCAGTGATGGGGCCTGTTCTCTCAGCTTGCCTACAACGTGGCAAGGCAACCTGTGCTCCCCTATTCTGCTCACAGGTTGTGTCTGAGGCTCAGAAAGTCAGGGGCACACCGACGGCCGTCAGTACTAATGACAGCCCTTCAGGCCCATTCATCCCTGAACCTTGGCTTTTGGGCCAGGTTGGCCTTAAACCCCAACTTCGTGTCCTCAGGATAATCCTGTAACTTCCTAACATGCAGCCCAGCACCCTCACCCCAGTGACGCTGACACATGGTCAGCCACAGGTCACAGCATGACCTGGCCACAGTCAACCCAGTCCCCCAGGTGGAGAGCTGGCCTTCCGTGGGGGCCCTGACAGTCCTGGCTGCCCCCGGACCCCGAGGCAAGCCCCCACCCTCACCATGTTGAGCAGCTCCTGCAACAGCCGATGGGTGGGGGGGCCGTGGCTCTGAAGAACCTCGTGCAGGTGAGGGTAGCCAATGCGCTCCTTAAACACCTCCTGTGCAGGGTTGTGTGGGGAGAGAGTGAGCGCGGAGGCAGACCCAGGGCCAACTCACGCCCCACAGGAGCGTGGAGGGGGCGGCAGCTTCCAGGGCTCCCGCGCCTGGTCTGCCTCTGGGTCACTGAGCTGGCAGGGGCGTGGACTGTGGCAGGGGCACGGGGCCACCTCAGGATGCTGCAGGTGGTGGTCAGCCCACAAGCGTCCTTCCCCCACCCAGCCCTGACCCAGGATACAGGCTATCCAGGGCCGACGGACGACCATGCCACCCAGTGGCCTGAGCTGCACCTCTCCCGCTCACCTGCTCTCATGGCCACCCACCAGGCCGGTTCTGGGGCCCTGTGGTCAACTTAACTCCTACCCTACCCACCCCGCCCCCCCACTGCAGGCAGGCGGCAGCGTCCTCACCTTGGCTGACGGGGAGCCACTCATGATGCAGGTCAGCACTCTGACAACGTGGACGGCGATGGCATCGGTGTCCTGGTCCAGCACCTTGGGGCGGGGAGGGGCAGTCAGGGGAGGCAGGCGCCAGGGCATCGCAGCCGGCAGCACCCTGCAGCAGACGGAGTGCAGGGCCAGGAGCAGGTGTCCCAAGGCAGGTGGCCGGGCTGGCTGGGGGCCCTGGGAGTGCGGCAACCCTGCCTGGGCACCAGGCCCTCTGCTCCTTGCCTGCGCTGCGGTGCCCCTCATCCTGACCCGGGGGCCCTCTCTGAGCAGCTTGGCAGGACCCTCCGACAGTGAGGCCGGGGAAGGAACCAAGGCTGCAAAGGGCCCCGCTGGGGCAGGTCAACAGCGGCCCCTCTCGCCATCCCCATCTGATGGGCCGCGGGCTCCCCGTGCACCCATCCCCCCCCAAGCGAGACACACACGCGTGCAGGCAGGCTGGCAAGTGCCCCGTCACCGCTGTGATTGACAGGGGGTCGGGGAATCCAGGGACAATCAATCACAGGATGTTAGAACCAGGAGAACCTTCGAGACCTTTCAGTCCTGCCCAGCCCCTTGCCTGCTAGAGCCAGGTGGGGACACGGAAGCTCACCCCGGCCGAACCCGACAGTGCGGCTCACTCGCCTTGCTCTGCCCTGAGGGGGTGAGGGGCCAGGAGGGCTTGAACAGCTTTGGCCAGCGGGTGCCAGGCTGTGCCCTGGCTCCGCGGGCCCTTGGCTCCAGCTCTGCCTGACCCTCCAGGTGGCCTCAGGCTGCCTTCTTACTCTCTCCAGGCCTCAGTTTCCTCGTTTATAAAAACCAGGGGCCTCGCCCGCCATGTAGGTGAACGGACAAGCAGGCTCTCAGAAAACAGCCAAGTGCAACAGACACATGGGGCCGCCTTCTGAGGACGAAGCCAGGGTAGGGCTCCGGGGGCTGGGGCCCAGGCACTGACCCCCCCGAGAGAGGGTGCCCCATGCGGAGCCCAATGCCCTGAAGCTTCCTAGCTCCCATGGAAGGTGAGGCAGGGAGCACCTAAGGAGGGGATGAGAAGACGGAGACTCCCAGGGACCTGCGTTGGGCAGGTGCAAGGGTCCACGGGAAGAAGTGGCCCCACGTAGGGGCCCTCCTTTTGCGGGAATGACTGCAGCTAAATCCCTGCCTATCGCGGCCTCTGTTTCCCTTTCGTGAGACGGATGCAGGTGATTGGGTTTCGAAGGTTCCCTCCAGCCTGGCACAGCCAAAACCCAGCTCCCAACAGCAATACTAGGCAGGACACAGATCACGCCTGCCACGTTCCCTTAGATGGCATGGGGCACCCAGCCCCACCGCTAGGCCACACCAGGCCTTGCACCTGTCTGCACACCCCCTGCATGGAGCAGGAGAGGCCCGAAGAGGGAGCCCGGGGTGTGCACGCCCAGGGAGGTCAGTTTCTGAGCTGGGTGGCCCCAGGGTGGTACCTTCTGGACATCTGGCTCGGTCAGTAACCGGGTAGCCAGGTCACTGTCCCCCTCAGGGGGCGCCCGGGCCTGCAGGTATAGCTGTGGGGAAGGGGGAAGGCACGGGGTGGAGGCAGGGGGAGAGGGGGAGGAAGATGAGGGAGGGGCAGGGTTAGAGCAGGGCTGGGGGCAGCTGCCCGGCCTTGCCCCAGAGGGAAGGATGCGCCCTGGCCCCAGGCTGGGTGCCCCTCCAAGCCCTGGAGAGGCGGGGAAGCTGAGCTACCCATGCCCTGCTCAGGGGGACAGAGCCGGGTGGTTAAGCAGGCAGCAGGAGGCACTGCGTGCAAACCGCTGAGCCGTCCTCCTGCCCCTGCAAAGGGGAAACAAGGGGCCGGGGCAGCTCCTGGCCTTTCACAACAGCCCCTTCCTGTGGGGTACAGAGCCATCCTCAGCCCCTGACGCCCCCACCACACTGCAGGCCACCCCACCAGCCACGCTCCCCCAGCCCGGCGCGGCCCACGTTTGTTCAGCAGCATCTCAGTGCCCTCACATGGCCCCCCGGCCTCCGGTGTCTAGGCCCTCTGCCCACAACCCGAGCCCCGCCCACCTGGCTGTTCTGGATGAGGCGAATGAGATGCTCAAAGCAGTTGTTGCTGAGGAAGGTGGCCTGGAGCACCGGCCGGTCCTCGCAGGCCAGCATCACGGGGATGGCGTCTGTGGAGGGGCCAAGGGTCAGCCCTGCCCAATCCCCTCCTGGCAGTGCCTACAGTCAGCCTTAAACCTCCTTCCCAATATTGCTGAGTCCAGCCTTCCTATCGTCACTTGGGCCTTCACCTCCCAGCGCCACCTCCCCAAGAATCTGGGAGTTCACACCCACCGAGCATGCTGACCCGGAGGGTGACCAGGGCCTCTTCAGGGCCTGGGCGTGGCCCCGTTGGCCAGTCGGAGTTAAGGACGCGAAAGTAGCCCTCAAGCAGCGTGCGGAGCTCTGGCGCCCGGTGAGGCGTGCGGCTGGCGTGCAGGACGTGCACCGCGCCCACCAGTGCCGCCAGGGCCAGTGCCACCAGGCGGGAGTCCTGGGCCGACCCCCGGCCCCAGCCCTGCACCACATCCAGCAGGCCCTGCACGGAGCCGGTGCTCACGGCCACCTGCCCGTTCTCCTGCAGGCACGGAGAGGGATGGCGTTGGGCAAGGGGCGCACCCAGCAGAGGCCCTGGGACAGCCGCCCTCTGGCCCGCAGGCTCCTCCCAGCCTACCGTCCCTCCTGCGAGGACAGCGCCAAAGAGGTGGATGAGACGCAGCAGCAGTGTGGGAGGCAAGCGATCTGCATCCTGCAGGCTCTCTGGGTGGGGTGGGGTGGGCAGGACAGGGCAATGTCACCAAGCTTGTAGGGGCTGTGGATCCACAGGGGTCTCTGGAAGAGGTGGGAGCCTGGGGTGGGGGGCGGGGGCTGGGAGGCCCAAAACCCTTCTCTGGGGAGGTTAAAAGGAACATGGCCTTGCCCTGAGAGCCTGGCCAGCTCTGTAGATCCTCAAGCTCCAAAGCCGAGACCCTGAGGGGAGTACCTCCCGCCTCCACCCTGCTTCCCCATGGAAACTCGGGTTTTAGTTTCTCAGATGCAAATGTCCTGGTTCTTCGGCCCTGTGATGGTTGGAGCTTCCCCCAGTGACCTGCTCAGGGGACGCTGCTTGTGTCTAGCACACGTCTGCCCCCACCCCAACCTGTGCCCTTGCTGGGGACTTCTAGGGGCTTTCACAGCATCGCATGTGGGATGGAGAGAATGCCAGGCCACAGACTGAAACCCGGAGAGCAGAAAGGACAGGTCCTAGGTCACATGGGTGGGGTGGGGGTGGAGGGGCAAGAGCAGGGCCCGACTCTGGTGGGACGGGGTGGGAGGCCTAACAGGGGACAGGGCTTCAGAGGGGAGGCCCGGGAGCACAGCTGGCCTGTGAAGGGAGAGGGAACAGTGGGCGAAGGCCTGGCGGTGCGGTACCTCGTTGCATTTTAGGAATGAGAGGACAGGGCCATGTCTAGGGTGCAGGGAGCAAGTGGGGCTGGGCAGGAAGGCTGTGGGGAGGGGCAGGGTTTGATCCCGAGGGTGTCAGGCCACGACTGGGGCATTTATAGCAGCGGGAACTAAATCCAGTTTGTCCCTGGAAGAGTACTCAGCTAGTGGGAGAATGGAAGCAGGGGGGCTTCCCAGCTTGTTTTCCCTCCTAGAGCTGTTGCCCCTGCTCCAGAACCGGGCCAGCAGCTCCTTGGGACACCCAGAGACAACAAAACAGTTTTTGTCCCAATAGGCTACCGCCTTCCCAAGCCCAGCAGCCCGCATCAAAGCAGCGTCCAGCCCGGAGCCCACCGAACATCCTGGCCAGTCTCCATCCAATGATAGAAGAGAGGGGACCCAGGAGAAGAGGGTCCCCAGGGAGAACAGGTGGCCAGAGACATCCTGGGGGTGAGGTCCTCCAGGAAAGAGGGAGTAGGAAGTGGGGGGAACACCTAGTGGGGAGGGGAGGAGACTAGGTGGAGGCTACAGGAACAGAGGCATTGCACTGGGGAGTTTTACAATAGCCCAGGTCAGAGTGGGGCGCAAGTGGCTGGGGGAGACTCAGAGATGGGGGGGGAAACGGACGCCCCCACCTGATGCCAGGCCTTTGCTACGGCCCGGAGATTACTCGTTTTACCCAGGCGTGCCCTTTCTCTCCTCTGCCTGTGAACCCCCTCTGACTGGCAGGGTTCTCCCAGCCCCAGGAGCAGCCACCACTAAGGCAGTCCTGTCCTGTGTAAGGGATGGGAAACTGCGGGAAGGGGCTGAGGCTTGGGGGCGGAGCCAAGAGGGGGCGGGGCAGGGCCTGACCTTGGAAGAAGTCTCTGAAGTCACCAGGCAAAGCAGCAGGAGGGAACTTGTATTTGCTCTTCTCCTTGGCACTGATGACTTCCCTGGGGGCGGCGATGGGGTGGACAGCAGCGGGGTGAAGCCAGGCACTTCGCCCTTCCTCAGCCATCCTCTCCTCACCAGCCTGCACACAGCCCCCTCCTGCCTCCGCACCTTTGCGGCTGCCCGCCCCCTCCCCAGCCCCCTCAGGGTCCTCTGCTGGAGGGCCAGCCCTCACCCGCTGTGCTGGCGCCGCCAGGTCTGGTAGGGGTCAAAGAGGCCCTCGCTGAGGAGGAGGGCATGCAGGGCCACCTCCTCCAGCTTGGGGCGCTGGCCCTCCTGCGGCACCGGGGATCCTTTCAGCTGTCGGAGGGGGGAGTGGGGAGAAGGTGGGAGGGGGTTAGCCAGGCAGTGACTACCACCTGCCATCCCGCCAGGTAGAGGACACCTCACCTTGGCCACCAACCGAGTCAGCAGGGCCAGCACGCGGGGCACCAGCACCCGGCCCCAGCCTGCCTCCACATTGTCCGGATTCCTGGGGAGTGAAGGTCACAGAAATACGCCAGTGCCCACAGTTTCATGCTCGCCCCGCCTTGGAGAGGACACGGGGACCCACCTGCAGAGGACAATGAAGAGCTTGAGCAGCAGCAGCGTTTGCTCCAGGTCCCTCTCGTCCAGCTGCTCGGCCAGCTCCTGCAGCGGGTCCAGTGGCAGCAGCGGCACCTCTGCACTGGCCTCTTCTGGCCTGTGGGGACAGAGGTCACTGAGGCGCTGAGGACCCCTCCATCTCCCCTCCCTCCATGGAGCTGGCCCCGGCCTCACCTGCGTGGCTCCAGAGACGATAGTGAGATGCTCTTCTCGAAGGCACCTACAAAGGCTTCCAGCCATCGCTGCAGGCAACCCGGGTCCTTCTGCACGTTTGGGGCAACGGGGTGGAGACAGAAGGGGTGCAGTGATTGTGGGGGCACAAGGGGATGGAGACAGAAGTGGAGAGTGAATGGGGACAAAGCAGTGGGGGTGAAGACAGGAGTGACAGATAGAGGTGGGGGCCGGGGGGAGCAGGAAGTTGGAAGGTCTGCATCGGAAGATTGCTGTACATATTGACCACTCTCCCAGGCCCCTCAACTGCTTTCCAGCCTCTTGTTCCCATCCCCTCTAATCTTTGGGGACCCAGGCAGGCCTGGCATAGGCAGGGGAGGGGCTTAAGTGTGTACACACTGGTGCCAGGGCTGAAGGTCTTCCACCCACCAGCCAATCCTGACCCAAAGCCTTGGACTGGGCTCTCGCCAGCCACCTTCTCCCAGCTCAGCAGCCACCGCATCCAGGAAACCTTCCCAGGCTGTGGGTCCCAGGGTGCATTTGCTCTATTAGCCAGACAGACCCATGCATACACACATCCCCCGCCTACACATCCCCCGCCTGTACAAGAACGAGAACGATGTCCTACCTCACCCTGGGAAGCTCCGCCCACCCTGGCTGGTTACCTGGACCCCAGGCCCCAGAGCTGGTTCCATGGGCAAAAGGGGCAGAGGCTGAGCCCGAGTCTGGGTGCCGCCAGGGAAAATTGGGTGTGAACGGGAAATGTCCCCTCCCGCCCCAGCCGGGCAGGAAGCGCAGAGTCACGGTGGGGGAGGAGGGCCGCTTCCTCCCGGCAGACCGCAGGGATGTTGGGGGGGCCCAGGGCACCCAAGGCCCAGCAAGAGAAGCTGTGAGGGACCTAGCCCAGCACCAGCGGTGGCACCTAGAGTGCAGAGGGGCAGGGTCACACTGCTCTGCCAGGGAGCTCAAGGACCTGAGACTAGTTTTACCGGCATGAGATGCGGGCCTGGGGTCGGGGCAGGCCGATCTAGGCCCAGGCCTGACTCCTACCGCGGCAGTGCCCTGCACTGAAGGCACCAGGAGCGCCCTGAGCGGGGCTGAGGGTGGGCGGCTGTGGCTGTCTGCCAGGGGGACAGGGACCACCGAGCTGCCTGGTGCCGTCGTGTTCCTAGACCTGCCCGCCCTCGCCCAGGCCTGACATCAGCCCTGGCTGGCCCCGTGTCACCTCATGACCCAGACTCTGCCCCAAATCCTTCATCCCCGCCTCTAACCACCTCACTGGGGAGTTTGCAACGGGGCAGCACACAGAAATTCCTGAAGCGGCATCGAGTGTACCTCTGGTGCTCTTCAGTTATCACCGCTGTCCCATCAGCTGGTCACCCACCCTATCACGAGCTGGAGGGCAAGTCCACAGCCTCCCCTGCCCACGACTGAAGCCCCACGTGGGTGGTGCCCTCCGCATCACCAGCTTAGGTGCCCTGCTCACTGGATGCCCCAGCGCAAAGGTGTGTCACTCACTGTCCCATGCCCACAGGTCTGCACGCACTTTGCTCTCCAAGTTTCCTCTGCCTACGTGATCCCATCAGGACCTGAGCCTTTCCTGAGACCCTCCCCTGTCCGGTGCTTCAGAGGCCGGGGCTGCCCAGCGGCATGTGGTTGAGGGCCCAGGCTCTGGAGTCCAGGCCTGGTTCACACCCTCGCTAGCTTGTTGCTTAACACTGACTTGTCTCTTTGCACTGCAGCTGCCTCTTTAAAACCCATCTGTTTGCTTAGCTGGTAAAGGCCCTCCCACTACACCTGCCCAGCACGTGGTCAGGCCGGTGGGCGCTCACCCCCAAACCCAGGGGCCCTGCCTTCCCAGGCCCCTGGCATTGCAGGGTAACACTCGTGATCTCCCATCCATCTCCGCGAGTGACAGAGGAGTGGCTACTCCCCGGCGGCTGTCCTAGGCACGGTGAATGGGATTTTCTCGCTGGGCCCCAGGAACGAGCTGGGACCGGGCAGGGAAAGGAGATCTGAGCTGCCCGAATGGAAGCGAGCACCTCATCTCCTGGAAGACACAGGCAGATCTGGGATAGGAAGGGGCCTTATCTGCATGCCCTGTTTCAGGCCTGGGGGTCTCCCCACTCAGCATCGGTGGGTGGGGAGGGGGCTGATGGCAATGCCAAGGTGAAGATGGCTTTTGACTACACCAGGAGCGGATGTCAGACTTGGAGGACCTCAGACCACGGAATGAAGCAGGGAGACGGAGACGTTGCAGTGGCCAGGACAAATGAGGACAGTGGTCCAAGTGCCCAGGTGGCTGGACCAGTTTCTCCCCCTTACTCGGGGAGGGGGTCTTGAGAGGGGTAGACCTTCTGGTCTCCATAACACCTTTGTCCTATCACTGTGGAAACCAGGAATTTCCTTCGAGGGTCCCAGAGTAAGAGACCTTGTTTCCATGGGGACCCCACAATTCCACATCAGCTCCCCAGTTGCCATAACGACTCCAGAGGCTGAACTCCCCCAACCCCGGGTTCAGCTTCTCTCCCTAAACACTTCAGTCTCGCCCGCTTCAGTTGCCGCGGTAGTGAGGCTGGGAGGAGGAAACCCTGGTTGCCCCAGCAGGGTATGGAGGGCGCCTGAGCTACTCCACCTTCCTTTTCCCCATTATAAGAGGGCAAACTGGGGCACAGGAAGGCATATGACCCAGCTAAGGTCCCCGAGGGAGCCGAGGGCCTGACCGAGTTTCCATGAGGTCACCAGCCAGGGGTGAGGAGCCAGGGAGGGGTGGGCAGAGCAAGGTCAATTCCAGCTTTGATCTGACCTCCCTAGAACCCTGAGTCCTCAATGGCAAAACTGGACAGTTCAACCTGGGCTCCCCCCCGGGAACCCGAAAGTCTGTTCTATCCTGCCCTTTTAGATATTGAGTGCTCATCAGCTCTGGTGCCTCGGGGCTCCTTTTCACTGGGGGCCCTTGGAGGGACACCACTGCTCCAGTGGAAAAGGGGCCTCTCATTTGCACGTTATTTTGTCTAATCTTTACATGCTGCCCTATGGCCAGCCTGTGGGGTGCCATCCCCAGTCCCCTTACCCTCTCGCCCCCTTCCCAGGCCCTCCCTGGGGAAGCCCTGGGGGGCTGAGTCCTCTGGATATGCCCCCACCTGTCCCCAGCCCTCCCCCTGACTCCACTATCACTTTTTGCTCCCGCTGTTTGTCTCCTCTGGTGTGGCTCCCTTGATCGGTCACCGCTGTGGCTCTCTCCTCTGTCCAGCCATTCAGCTGAACCCAGGGACCACCTCCTAAACGTGAGGTGCTGGGGAACCACAGTATAGCAGCACAATAAGGGTTACAAGGGGGACACCCAGGGCCAAGGTTCTGCTTGGTTTGGGGAAGTGGGAGGAGGTTCCACGTGGAGGAAACAGCCTGTGCGGACCCACCTGAGGCTTCCTGCCCGTGGGCTAGGCCTTTCCCGGGTAAGGGAGCACAGGGTAAAGGCCAGGCAAGAGCTCCGCTGGACTCTGCCCCAAAGTTGTCTGGTGACCTTGGTATGACCCTGCCTTAGTTTCCCCATGAAGGCCCCAAGGGACTCAGACCGAATGATGTGGCCCTCTTCCCTCCCTCCCCCAGCCCCTTCCTCCACGGGCGGCCCCAGCTGAGCAGGGCCCACAGGGTAGAGGTAGGGGGTCTAAATCTGGGACCTGTGAGGGGAAAGGAAGAACAGAAGGGGGTGACTCCCTAGGGCGGGCCAAGACCCACAACTGGGGAAACAGGTTTGCCAGCTGATGTCAGCTCTCACTTCTGCAGGGAGGGGCAAAGGTGTTGGGGGAGCCTTCTGGCTGGGTGGACAGACAGCTCAGGGGTCTCTTAATACCTTTATCAGTTCAACCCTTTTCCTTTTCTTATCCCCTTCCCCCAAGTACACACACACTTGGTCCCTAGAAGGGCCCCAAGTGACACAGCCACTGTTCCCTTACGGGGAGCCAGCACAGAGGGGTGGGGACAGTGTTCCGGGAGCAGGAGCAGCACCGAGTGGGCAGGAAGGCCGTGCAGAGCTTCCTCTCCCCAGGCGGCCTGGCCCCGCCTGGCTCCCAGGCCACACTCACATCCTGGATTTGTTTGCCAGGCCCCAGGCTACCCCCTGCCTGTCCAGGCATCGGACTAGAACCGGCCAGAATGTGCCCCCTACCCACCCCCTGAGGTGAGGAGCTGGGGGGCGGGAGAACCTGCACAGATAGGCGCTAAACACCTGAGGGAATAGGGGGCTGACCACTTGCAGAGGTCATCTAGAAGCAGTAGCGGACGCACCCTGTCCCAGCAGCATGCCACCCAGCCTGGCGATCCATCGTTAACATCCTTCAGACCTGGTCACAGGTGAAGAAACTGAGGACCATGGACCTGCTCATGGCCACAGGGGCAATCAGAGGCATGAGGGCCAGGGGCAAGATTTCCTTCTGGATCTTTTGCTCCTTTACAAAGACCAAACCTTGGAGATGGAGACAGAGTCTGGGGTGAGGGAACCCAATGGGGCCAGGGAAGCAGGAGCCTTCTCCAGTCTGGACCAGCCATACTGGCTACCCCTCTGCAGGGCACAGGCCACTCCTAAGGTCGGGGCTGTACCAAATTTACGGATGGGAAGCTCAGAGATGTAAAGAGCTTGTCTGGGTCACACCAGAGAAAGACTCTACTCCATATACTGCCTCCTGCCAGGGGCCTGGACCTCTCCCTGCCTGAGTGGGCCCAAGAAGCTGTGGCCCTTATGGCCTGGATTCCACGTCCCTGGGGCCCCAGACATGGCCTGTAGTCCTGGGAGAGCGGGACAGCCTCCTCACAGAGGGCCAGCTGATCTGAGCATGAACTCCCTCCCACCCCCCGCCAGTGACAAGATCAGGGGCACACAATAGTTCATTGTGCCCAGGGCGCACCTGAGCCAGGAGCATGATGCCAAGCAGGTGCAGGGAGGGAGGCTGGTGCAGGGCTAAGGGGAGGGGACATTATCCTGGTATTACTCCCTGCTGTGGACGCAGAAGAAAAGTGGGGGCTTATGTGCACGAGACACAGAGTTCTGGGGACACCATTTTTCTCAGCTCTGATGGACACCTCAGTCAGTCATTCTTCACCTTCTGAGGCCACTTGAGGCAGCCTCTGAGACAAGGCGGGGAGCTCAGGAGGAAAGGGCTTCCCTCCATCCCTTTGGAACATTCCTGCGAGCTCTCCCCCCTACCGCCACGCTCTGCATCTAAGGCAAATCTTTTCCTCGGCCAGGACGCAGGGCCGCTTGGGGTCAGACAGAACCTCATCGCTGCCGGTTCTCTGGGGAAGGGGTGGTGGCAGAGTTGACTCAAGTCTACTCGCAGTAGGGACGCTTCCACTGCATACCCCCAGCTTACTCAGACTCTAGGGCCCTGGCCACCCAAGGGGGCCACACCCACAGGTGGAGCAAGGCCCAAAGCAAACTAAGCCTCTCTGCTCCTCCCGACCATGCCAATCTTGCATTTTGTTTCCGGTCCTCAGTTTCCCCATCTGTAAAAAGTGAAAGTGCCGGGTCGTCTTGGTCCAAGCCCTACTCCTCCGGCACGACTGAGGCTACGCGGTCCCCATCCAAGAGGTTCTTATGAGGTGCGCGCTCGCGAGGGTAGTCCCCCAGGTGTAAGTCCCAGTGGCACCGGAGGGTCCGGGGTGCACGCGTGTGTGCGGAGCCCGAGCACGCCCAGCGCGCGCGCATCTACACGGTCCCGGCGGCGCGGGGCGCAGGTGCAGCTGGCGCGGGACACGCGGAGCTAGGGGCACGGCGGACGCGGGGCGGGGCAGCCTCACCTGTGTGGAGTACAGCAGCCACAACTCGTAGAGCCGCTCCGAGGCGGCCATGGCCCGGCCCGGCTCCGGCCCTGCTGCGCGCCACCTGCCGCCGCCGCCTCCTCCGCGCCGCCCGCCGGTTGCCCTCGGCCAGGCCCATGGGCGGAGGGCGTCACTCCGGGGCGGAGCGGCGCGGTACTACTGGGGTAAGTAGTACTGGCCCCCGCCGCTCTGAGCCACCCAGATCTGCACGCCCCTCCTCCCGACCGACCGCCGCCCGGCTTCCTGCACTTAGCTGCCTCCACCGCCGCCCCGCCCCTCCTGGGACCGTGCAAAGGGCGGGGAGCTGGGCGGAAGGAGGTGCCTGGGGCCGTGGAGGGCGCCCCATAGCCCCGCCCTCCGCAGTCCGCCCCCTGCCAGTGTCTTGGAAAGGGCAAATCTGAGCGCTGACGGGTGGCAGGGTCAGGGATTCCAGACTTGTTCTGGGCCCAGATACGCCTAGGACACTGCCCGTCTGGCTGGAATTGCCACCATTCGTGCAAGGGAAAGGCTCGCAGGGTGAGGGGAAGGGGCTGCGGGCCGTGGGTAGTGCCCAGGGTCCTTCAACAAGTAATGATAACATTAAGCGTGACGACCACTTGTAGAGCTTACCACGTGGCAGGTGCTGTTCTAAGCGCTTTATGAAAAAGGCCGAAGCCATACTTTTTTGCGTCTACTGTTTGTGGAGCAGGATGGGGATCAGAGGACAGCAGGGCACGCCTGAAATAACTTCTGGGAGGAGCAGTGCCCTCCATCTGTCGGGCAGATCCCTGGGAGATTTAGCCAGTCCTTGGCGGTGCTCTCCTCCAGGAAGCTTTCCTAGATGCTCTAGAGAAAGCACCCCGCCCCGCTCCAGGGTTCAGCACTTACTTCACATCTTTTGTTTTCTTTAACCTTAAGAGGTTAAAGGCAAGAGAGTGCCTCATGCCTTTGTTTTACAGAAGGAGAAACCGATTCCCAGATGGGCCATATTAGGACTACCTGGGCAGCTAGGGACGGCCTGGACAGGGACAGAAGCCTGACTAACTCTTAGCTGGGCTGCTGCCACCATGACCCCGAGCCTTCTTTCTTTGGACCCACCTTTCCAGCTGGCCTGGGACGTGAGGGGACCCCCTGGTGTTGGGCAGGGGTCAGGTCCTTTGTTGGCGCTGGGGAGAAGTTTGTGGGCCTCAGAGAGGTGGTAGGGCTTGACCAGTTGTAGGACTTGACCAGCCTGGAGCCCCCCAGACCTTGGGAAGACAGACTTTGTCCCCATCCCCATTCTGTTCTGTCCTTCTGGCTTCTTAGGCAACCCTTCCACTCTGGCCTTTTCTCCTGCCCCATCCATCCTACCACTGAGCTGACATTTCCTAAGTATCTGCTGCATTTATACCAGGCCCCAGCAGGTTACCCACCTGATGCAGGGGATAGAGTACCAAAAGACCCCGGTTAGAAAGGTCAGGAAGGTCGTTTGGGGGGAGCAGGATGAAAGTGTGAGGCAAAGGGGCCTTTGTCTTCCCAGGTGGAAGGAGATGGGGCTTTGGGGACCCCAACATGCTGTCAGGAGATCTTGACCAGCCAAAGGGGTGTCTTGGTTGTCAGGGGATGCTGATCAATACAGGAAAGAAGACCCTGGCAGTTCCTGCTGGAGAGCAGAGCACATGGTGGCCAACTGGTGTGGCTGAGGCCAAACCAACTGTCAGCTTAGTTCTCGGGAACTAGGCTCTAGAGGTTCCTTGAGACCCACTGGGCCCATATTGGGGAATGCTCCTCTGCAGGTGAGGTAGGCTGACCCTGGGTACTTTGCCACTCCAGAGATGTTGGAGGAGGGAGGGGATCACCTATGAGCCCGAATGGAAATGGCCATCCAGGCAAGTGTTGCACTGCGCAGCCTTTGTCTGAGCCGAGAGTGGACACAGAAGAGCCTTGGGACCCATGGATATCCAAGGAGTCACTGATAGGTGGACACCAAGGGAGAGGTAGACCTCTTACTAGGTTGAGGTCGGAGTGGCGAGTGAGAAAAGGCTTCTCTTGAAGGCATTAGAGCCTTGAAGAATTAGAACAAGTGGACAAAGGTTGGGTCAGCTCATTCCAAGTGGCCAGCTTGGAGCGAGCTTTGGTTAGCACTTAGGCAATACCAGAGCGATCGACGCGCTCTATCCTCCTTCACTCAGGTCTATTCCACTTGCTGCTTTCTCACTGATTGGCGTTGGACGCATCAAGCCTTACAGCTTTGCCCGCCTCCTACCGGCTAGGCAAGTTGCAGGAGAGGAAGAGGGCGTGCCCTCCTATAGCAACTCAACATTGATTGGCTTTCAGGACTTCCTGCTCTCTCATTTTCGTCCCTGGATTGGCTGTAAGAGTCATCTACTCATTGGACCTGCGTGGTGGAAAACAAGAGAAGAGGAGGGGGTCGTCGGGCAAGATGGCTGCTATTGCGGCCGGTGTGGGCAGGCTAGAGGAGGAAGCGTTGCGGCGAAAGGAACGGCTGAAGGCCCTTCGAGAGAAAACCGGGCGCAAGGTGAGTAATGCGGAGTGAAGGCCGTGGCTGAGGTAGCCTGCGTTCGGATTAACAAGGAGGAGGGGGCTGGGGACTCCTAGGAATGGCAACTGCCGAGGAGGCGCATGCGCGCGCGACTGGAGCATGCGTGGGGAGCCGGCGCCCGCCCACCAAACCTGGTGCTGGCGCGCGCTGGGCTCTTAAGCGCGTGGGCAGCAGGGCAGTGGTCAGTCGCCGTAGACAGTTTGGTTCTTGCTGGGTGTTTTCCTCGGAGGTCTCTAGAGCCATTTACCGTTTTAGGTGCCGGTTGGTTTAGTCAGAATAGGTTCGCGTCTGAACACGCTGTCTCTTCCGTTTCCCCATGACCCAGCCTCCCGCCCACTTGGAACCCTGGTGAAATTCCAAGAGTCTGGCAGACCCTCCTCAGGGCGCCCAGCCGGAGTCGTTGAGTACAAGAATCCAAAGTGAAAGATCCATTTTTAGGTCAGCGTGGATCTCAGGGAAAGAGGAGGGCGCTTAGCTCTTTCCCAGCCTACTTACCTGGGATGGACCGCCTTAAGCCTATTAGTTGCTATACTTCTGAGCATTTTTTTTTCTTGCTCTTGTTTGACACCAGAATGGTCTGATTCTATTTCTACTCTGTTCATCTTGTCGAAGTAATCGAGAGGAAAGAGAACCCTGACGTTCACTACTTATGTGCAAACCCTGGCCCTTTCCCTTGGGACAGTGGGACCTGGGGACAAATTGCTTCATCGCTGTAAGCCCCGGTTTCTTCATGTCTGGAGTAGAGGTTAACAACCCTTAGACACTCATCCTCATTGGGCTATTTTGAGATCTAACAGGATAATCTGTATGAAAGGGCCCTAGAGACTATCGAGGGGTGGAGGTTGTTGGTTCTGCTCTTGTTGGATGGACAAAACCCCTGTTCTCAACTCTACAAAATACAAAGCACATTAAATATCTAGACCTGCGAGGGATAAGGAGAAACAGGGACTCCACTTTCCAACTCGAAAAAAATCAGGCGGGTCGGGCTAGTCCGTTTGGCCCCTGTTTACTTTTTGCATGGCTGGCCGAGGTTCTTGGGGAAAGCCAAGGCAGGGGTAGTGAAAGCTTGCCAGATTGGCATCTGCTTTTGTTGGCAGCTTGTCAGCACTTCCAGGCAGTTACCCCACTAGCCGCCTGGCCTCAGGAAGCTCAGCCTTCACCCTTCCAGCAGCTGCGCTAGTCAACCTGTATGGTTGGCTTGGGTTTAGGGCCCAGGTTATTGGGACTGGGTTTGAGATCGATACAAAGGACAAGATGGCGCCCACATCCTTAGGGTCTCATCATTTTACATTCCAATTTCTCCACATCTTTGTTAATACCTGTTATTTTCTGCTTTGTTGATTATAGCCATCCTAATGGGTGTGAAGTGGTATCACATTGTGGTTTTGATTTATATTTCCATAATGGTTAGTGATATTGAACATCTTGTGCAGCTGTGGCCATTTGTGAATCTTCAGATAAATGTCTATTCAGGTCCTTTGCCCATTCTTCAGTTGGGCTTGTGTTGTTGTCGAATCGTAGGAGTTCGTAATGTATTCTGTATTAACTCCTTATCAAATACGTGATTTGCAAATATTTTCTCCCACTCCCAAGATTGTCTTTTCACTTTCCTGATAATGTGCTTTGATGCACAAAGTTTTTAATTTTGGTGAAGTTCAGTTTATCTGTCTTTTCCTTTTGATGATCTCACTCTTGGTGTCATACCTAATGAACCATTGTCAAATCCAAGACCACGAAGATTTCTCCTGTGTTTTCCTCTAAGAGTTAAATAGTTTTAGTTCTTATGTTTTGTTCTTTGATCCATTCTGAGTTAATTTTTGTGTATGGTATAATGTAAGGGTCTAATACATTCTTTTACATGTGAATATCTGGCTTTCCCCTTATCAATTGTTGAGAAGACTGTCCTTTCCCTTTTAAATGGTTTTGGCACCCTTGTTGAAAATCATTTGACCATATGTGCGAGATGCTTTTAGGGGTCTGTATGTCTTTCCTTATTCCAGTAGCACATTGTTTTTTGATTACTGTAGCTTTGTAGTAAGTTTTGAAGTCAGAAGTGTTTGTCCTTCAACTTAGTTCTCTTTCAAGATTATCTTGGCTTCTTAGGATCCCTCGAGATTCCACGTGAATTTCAGGGTGGATTTTCTGTTCCTGCAAAAAAAAAAAAAAAAAAAACAAAACCATTGAAATTTTGATAGGCATTGCATTGAATTTGTTGCTTGTTTTGGGTAGTGTTTGCCATCTTAACAATATTTAAGTCTTCCAATCCATGAACATTGGATGTCTTTTAATTTACTTGAGTCTTCAACTTCTTTCAACAGTGTTCTCTAGTTTTCACTGTAGAAGGCCTCCTTGGTTAAATTTATTCCCGAGTATTTTATTCTTTTTTGTGCTGTTGTAAATGGGACTGTTTTCTTAATTCCCTTTTCATATTGTTCATAGTGTATAGAAATGCAACTGATTTTTTTTTCTGTTGACTTTATATCTTGGAACTTTGCTGAATTCATTTATTAGTTCTGACAGTTTTTTGTGGGCTTTTTTGGGTTTTCTGCATATAAAAACATGTTATCTGTGAACAGAGATACTTTTGCTGCTTCTGTTCCAATTGAGATGCCTTTTATTTCTTTCTCTTGCCCTATTGCTCTTGCCAGAAGTTTCAGTAACATGTTGAGTAGAAGTGGTGAAAGCAGACATTTTTTTCTTTCTGCCCTCAGGGAAATGCTTTCAGTCTTTCACCATTGAGTGTGATGTTCACAAATGGGTTCTTCAAATATGGCTTTTGTTGTGTTGAGGAAGTTTTCTTCTATTTCTAGTTTACTGAATTTTTATTGTGAAAGGAAGTTGAATTTTGTCAAATACTTCATCAACTGAGATGAGCATGTAGTTTTTTCCCCTCTTTCTGTTATTGTATCGAATTGATTGAATGTTGTCTGTTGAACCATCCTTGCATTCCAGGAATAAATTCCACTTGGTCAAGGTGTATAAATCTTAATCTGCTGAGCTCGGTTTGCTAGTATTTTATTGAGGATTTTGCATCCATGCTCAGGAGGGATACAGGTCTGTCGTTTTCTTGTAGTGTCTTGGCTTTGGAATCAGGGTAATGCTGACCTCACAGAATGAGTTACAAAGTGTTCCCCCTTCCCTTTTTTTGAAGAGTTTCAGAAGGATTGGCGTTAATTTTAAATGTTTGGTAGAATTTACCAGAGAAGCCATTTGGCCCTGGGCTTTTCGTCTTTGGTAAGTTTTTGATAACTTATTCAGTCTCCTTATTAATTATATGTTTATTAAATTTTTTAATTTCTTTTATGAATCAGTTTCAGTAATTATCAAGGAATTTTTCCATTTCTTCTGTGTTAGCATTGTTGGCATACTGATTGCTACTGTAATTGGGTTTAACCTTCACAGTTCTAGCTTCAGAAAGCTCTTGGCCATGAACTCACTTCTGAAAAATGTGTATTCGGAAATCACATGCCTTCTCTCTTAGAACTGAGAGGTCACTGGCCTTTGGAGTTTCCTTCCATTCTTCTTAAGAAACAAGAATTAACGTGAAGCCACATTCTTGATTCCATTGGAAGCTTTTTCCTTTCCTGGAGTGCCTTTTCTCTCCAGGAGCTCCTAAATTTCCCCCTCTATCTAGTCCTTTCCCTGCTGAGGAAGAGAAGTTTGAATATGTTCTTGACTCTTTAGTTACCAGGCTGTGGTATCAATGGTGGATTAGTAGCAGGTGATAAAGTGTGTGGCTTGGTTCAAAATGGGTCCTTGGAGCTGGTACTTCATTTTTTCTGCAGATGTATACTGAGCACCTACTGTGCACCAGTCATTCAGGAAGTCTAGCAGTAAGTGAACAAAGCAGTCAGGAGTTGCTGCCCCAGCCAGCTTCCATTTAGCTGGAGAGAAGGTAATCAAGCAGATGTACCCAGTGTTAGATGGAGATGGTGCTGTGGCGGAAAGGGAAGAGGGAAAGAGAGATGGGGAGTGCGTAGTGTCCCTGGTAATCTCTGTGGCTCTTAACAGTTTGTCTTTCTTTTTAAAGATTTTATTTATTTACTTTTAGAGAGAGGGGTAAGGAGGGAGAAAGAGAGGGAGAGAAACATCAACAGGTGACCTCTTGCAGGTCCCCTACTGGGGACCTGGCCCACAACCCAGGCATGTGCCCTGACTGGGAATTGAACCAGCAACCCTTTGGTTCACAGGCCGGCACTCAGTCCACTGAGCCACACCAGCCAGGGCAACTTTTCTTTTTTAAAGACAACAGCATTTTCAGATTTAATGTGGTTAACGGTAAAAAAAAAAAAAAAAAAAAAAAGGAGGGTTAATTTATAGGTGAAAGCACTGAGACCAATGAAAGTGAAGTGGTTTGCCCAAGGTCACATAATTAAGAGGTATGCCAGGTGAGTGTTAGGGTTGGAAGGGACCATGAGAACGGGTAGTGACTCTCTTTCTGCACTGACTTGGACTGGTTGCCTAGGTGCCGGGAGGAGGTGGCTTGAGAAATTTTGCTTTACGCTTCCTGATACCCTTTAGGTTTTGTAAATTACCTGCTCAAAAAAAAAAAGTAGTGGTAAAAGAGTATAGGCCCCAAGTACAAGCTGCCCTGTGTACGTGCCTTAATCCCCTTTGGATTCAAATTCTGGCCCTCTTTCCCCCAGGCGAGGACAGGTGTAGGTTTATTTGCCACAATTTCTTCTTTTATTTATTTTTTTAAGTCTTCCCCTGGGAATATGTTTAATTGCTTTTAGAGAAAGAGAGACATCGATATGAGAGAGAGAAACATTGATCTGCCTCCCGTGTGCACCCTGACCAGGGACCAAACCCACAACCTGGGCACGTGCCCTGACTGGGAATCGAACCTGCAACCTTTTGGTGTACGGGATGATGCTCCAATCTACTGAGCCATCGGCCAGGACGCAAATCCTTTTGTACTTACTTTAATTATGGTAAAATATATGTGACATAAAACTTGCCATTTAGCCATTTCTCAGTGGCATTAAGTATATTCACAATTTTACACAGTCATCACCCCTATTTCCAACACTTTATCACCTCAAACAGAAACTCTGTGCCCACTAAGCAATAACTCCCCATTCCTCTCTTACCCCGCCTCTTCAAACCTCTGGTCTACTTTCTGTCTCTGGCTTTGCCTGTTCTAAGATGTAGGTGGAATCATACAACATTTGTCCTTTTGTGACTAGCTCATTTCACTGAGCTTAAGTTTTCAAGGTTCATCCATGTTCTAGCATGTAACAATTTCATTCCTTGGGTTTAAGGCTAAATAATACTTCATTATTTGTACATACCACATTTTGTTTATCCATTTACCTGTTGATGGACACCTTTTGGCTATTGTGACTAATGCTGCTGCCATTGGCATTTTGGTGGGCTTACCGGTAGAATTCAGGCATGGGGTTGATTTCCCTTATGCTGTTATCTTCCTCTCCCCACCACGAGAATATAAACTCATAATTTAGTGATATTATGGAGGAATCATTCCTGAGATTGTGACAAATGGAGACAAAATTAGGGTCATAAGCTTTCCATATGTTCAGTAAAAAACACCTTGGTTGTGCCCATGAAGTTAAGCAGTTCTACAAAGCGCTTCCTTTTAGCCCACCTGGCAGGACTGATTCATGGGTCAGAGAAAGAGGGGCGGAGGTGCTGAGGTGCCCAAGGTCCTGAAGCAGAAGTGACTCCTGGCTTCCAGCCCATCAGCACCCTGGGGGCGCGGGACTCTGCAAGGGAGCGGTACTCCCAAAGCAGAGTCCTCTAGGTCAGCCAGCCAGGTTGACCGGTGGGAGGACCACATACGACATGAGGCTGTGCTGCTGGGGTTCATTCCTGGGAAAGTCAGGCTGGGCCTGGGGACACTTCATGGGAAGACAGTGGAACTTGAGCTGGGCCGTGCTGGGTGGGACCAGGAAGAGGGGATTGAGGTAGCTGTAAAGGAGTGTTCCTGGGCAGCGGGTGGGAACGTTCACGGGCACAGAGAGGGGACAGTGCTCCAGAGGGTTTGATGGCAAGCAGCTGGCAGTGACCTGGGCAGGGGTGAGGTCTGAAAGTGCTGCTGGGCGCACGGGCGGCCAGGCCCTGCAGGAGCCCGGGCTTCCGGCTGGGAGGGCGGCTGGCCTGGGCACACTTTTCTGTATGCGTTTGAACCTCACTTCTTGGTGCTCATCCAGATGCTCTGAGCTGGGTGGGAGCGAACAGTTCAAGGCTGAGCGGACGAAGCTCTCTGGCATATCTCTGTGGTGCTGACCACTAGGGCAGCGTGAGGTCCCTTCCTCCTCCTCTGACATTCCTCAGCAGCCAGATGGAGACTCCGAAAGGTAATGAATTTGGCGCAAATGCATGTCCTTGGTTGTTGGGTTTCCTGAGCATTGGCCTGAACTGTGCTCTCCTTCTGCCCTGAGGCTGAGGCAGACTGGTTGGTCAGGAGGCTAGCCCCTCGGGGGCTGCGTGTGACTTCAGGTCCAAAGTCTGGCTGTCACCTTGCAGGTTCAGCAGCGGCTCCTGGTTTGTGTTTTTGTTTGTAATGCAGATTCTTTTTTTAAAAAATTGATTTTTTTTTTTGGAGAGAGAAACATCCATTTGTTGTTCCACTTATTTATGCATTCATTGGTTGATAGTTGTATGTGTCCTAACCAGGTATCGAACCCACTCCCTTGGTCTATTGGGACGGTGCTCTGAGCTACCTGGCCAGGGAGCAGTTCCTGTTTCTCACCTGGCTCTGGAGAGTCCTCTGTTCAGTAGGACTTGGTGCAGTGATGGCGGTATTCTGTGTAATCTACGCTGTCTGAGTACCGTAGCCATGAGCCACAGAGCTCTTAAGCCCTTAAAATGTGGCTAACATAACGTTTTATTGATTTTAATTTCTTTCCATTTTAATTAATTTACATCTAAACAGCCACATTTGACTAATGGCTGCCTCATTGGACAGTACATCTCTGGAGGACTTGCTCTCTCCAGCCTGAAAGAACTATGTCTCTCCCTAAACTCATGAAAGTGGGTCCCTTGGCCCTCTCTCTTGGGTGACAGTGGGTGGAGCTGTTTCCATTGGAGCTGTTTCCATTGGAAGCATCCTCTTGGTCCCCTGGCTTCACTCAGCAGAGTCCTGATTCTTTGAAGGTGGAATTTCTTTTTAGTGTGAAGTATTAGATTACTGAGAAAGTGGATTTGTGAGCCAGCCAAGATGGGGTGTGTAGTCCCTGTTCTTCCAGAGATTGACTTCTCGTCCCCAGCCATGCTCAGACCCTGAGCCCTTGGAGCCAGTGAGAGGGCGAGCCTTGTGGGTAGAGGGTTGGGGCTCCTGGCACAGGCGCCTGTTGATGAGCCAGTGTTGGAAGTTGGCATCGGGTCGTCCCGATGAGGGTCTTAACTTGTTTGTTTTAGGATTTTTTAAAAAGATTTTGTTTATTTTTAGAGAGAAGGGAAGAGAGGGAGAGAAACCATGGATTGGTTGCCTCTCACACGCCCCCAGCTGGGGACTCAGCCCACAACCCAGGCATGTGCCCTGACTGGGAATTGAACCGGCAGCCTTTCAGTTTGCAGGCCGGCGCTCCATCCACTGAGCCACACCAGCCGGGGCTGATCAGTGAGGTTCTTAGATCTTCCTGTGCCTCTGGTCACCTGGGGACACAGTTTGCAGTCTCTGGCTCCATTTCAGATCTTCTGTCTTGGGTGTAGATCTTGGTGTAGAGCCTAGAAATCCTTGCATTTTTAAAGTTCCCCAGATGATTCGTTTTTTTTTTTTTTTTTTTTTTGAAATCTCTGATCAGTCTCCTGACATTCTGTCACCAGAAGTAGAGCACCTCCCTTCCCTGGAGCACTCACTGGTCACCCTTCCTCACTGCAGGGACTCTGCAGCCAGCCACCAAGCAAGCCTTTGTTGAGCACCCGCTGTGTGCCAGGCCCTGGGTGAGCAAGGCCACCTCCTTGCCTCAAGGGGCTTCCGCAGGAGGGGCAACTAGACAGTGTGCATGGGAACAGGGAAGGTAATGAGAACTTGGGAGGGCTAGGATGGGGGTATGTGGGTGCTGGGGGTGGGCCGTGCAGCTGCCGCACGTGACAAGGTCTCTCTGTGGGCAGTGGGACAGGGCGGGGGATGGGGAATGGCAGAGGGGTCGCCAGGATCTAGGACAGAGCATTCCTTGCTGAGCAGAGGCTAGCTTGGCTTGTTTGAGGGGCAGAAAGACTCTGGGTGGCAGGATTAGATCGGCGAAGGTGGGTTAAGAGTAGAGAGGGCCTGGGGGGGGCCGGACCCGCGAGGCTGGGCCTCACACCATGAGGGGCAGGGGAGCCCTCGGAGACCGGAGACCGGGTGCGCTGCCCCACCCGCGTGTGGAGGAGGGAGGCTGCTGCGTCAGCCCAGGCAGGAGGCAGCTGCGCACAGGGCTCCTGGGCATCCTGATGGGTGGGCTCTGGGGGAGGCGAGCGAGCAGGGCGGTGGTGGCGCCTGTTTCTGAGAGGAGACGTGCAGAGTGGTTTTGAAGGGGAAGCCCCGAGTCTGGCTTGGTGGGTCGTTGTAAGCCTGCGGGGACGGTTTGGCCTCTGCATGGGGAGCGGCCGGCCGGCAGGCGTCTGGACCTGGGGGTGCTGGTGGGGGAGATTTGAGGCGCTGGGTCGAGATGAGGGCCCAGGGCACAGAGCTAAGCCAGCCAAGGTAAAGATGCTCTGTGGCTGGAGACCTGCCATGCAGCTGTGCAGCCGTTTAGGAAGATCGCAGGAAGATCGCAGAGGATAGGGGGCCAGTGGTGCTGGAAGAAGCCGGGCGAGGACGGGAGCGGGTTTGTGCAGGACGGGGAGTAGGTGAGCTTGGTCAGCTGTTTCAGGGAAGAGAGAGAGAGAGAGAGAGAGAGAGAGAGAGAGAGAGAGAGAGAGAGAGAGAGAGAGTTGCGGGGGATGGATGAAAAAGGGGTCTTCAGAAAGCATCCTCACAGGGCGATCTGATCATAAGTTCCTAACCAGGCAGGCCTTGGTGGGTAGTCACGCCCCAAGCATGTGACATTTTTAGTAAAAGTTTATCGGTCCATCGTTCACGTGCACTGGGGATTAAGACGCCGGCCCTCAGGCTCTCTCTGTGCTGGACCGAGGCGAGCTTCAGGTCCAGCCCTCCTTCCCTCAAGGGCCCTTCCCTGCGCCCCAGCTCCCGGCTCCCAGCTGCCTGGCCTCTCTCTGTTTTGTCATAGAGGGAAGCTACAGCTTGTACTCTTGAGAATCCCGAGGGGAAAAGGTTGCTGTGGTAACGACGCCCTGTGGGGAGCAAGAGCCGAGCAGCAGGGCGGTTTGGACTCAGCTCTGAAGAGCAACAGGGCGGTTTGGACTCAGAGCTCTGAAGAGCTGCTCTGTCTGCAGAAAGTGTGTGGCCAGAGCAGAAAATATTTGTCCTTTCAAGGACAGCCTCCCTCCCCCCACCAAACACAATATTCAGGGCATGGTACCACTAGAATTCTTGCAGGGTAATTTGAATCCTGAAGAAAGCACCTGCTTGGTACTTGGGAGAGGAGGGGATCCAGTGAGAGCAGAACTTTCCAGACTGAGCGCAGGAGTCTCAGGGAGTGGGAGTGAGTGCTGGTCCCTGGGGCCAGAAGGGAGCGCCCTGGCCGCTGTGATAGAGCGTGCTGCTGTGGCTGGGAGTTGCTGGACGCAGGCTGCACGGAGGAGGGAGCTTTGGAACCCAGCGGGGATGCACTGTCCCGGCCTCCTCTCGCTGGCTGGCTGAGGGGTCCTGCCCCCATTCAGGCTCTGTGCCGCTGGTGCTGAGAAAATACCTGCCGAGGGATGGGGTAGAGGGCCTGGTGGGTGACAGCTGCCCTCGAGGCAGGGAACAGAAGGAGCAGGAGTAGAGCAGGCCGGTTGGGGGTGGTCCGAATGTGGGGGACCATCTGAGGAACCCCCAGGGCCCTCCGCACATGCACTGTGGCTAGCCTTTTCTGACTTGGACCCGTGCTCTCTGCATACGTGTAGGGTCTGACTTTCTAAACTGAGGGCAGCTCAAGGGCAAGGGCTAGGTCTTCCTCTGGATGCCACTGGCAGCAGTTGTGAGTAAACTGAGGGAAGAGAAGTGGCATTTGTGCGGGGGTGTTATGTGACCCTTTTCGGAGGTGGGTGGGGGAGTGGGCATCAGCTGAGCAGTGGAACGCCGTGGGCCTCACGCTGAGGGTGCAGGGGGAGCGTCAGGCTCCGCTGTGGTCGCCCCACATGGCTGACGCTTCCTGAAGAGGACTCCCCCGCCGTCGCAGGGGCTCCTGGTGTAACACCCTCTGCGGCCCCGGGCACGCGCCTTCTCAGCCTTTCCGCTCAGCACGTGCTTAAAAAAAGACACGCTGCGTTTCCAAAGGAAATGCGTGGAGGTGAGGATGAAAAGAGCTTGTTTAAGCAATATTCCCCTGCAAATAACTGTGCCAGTGCTGACTTGGCGTTTAGGTTTGGTTTTAATTAGGAGTTCGTCACTTGGAGATCACACTAGAGAGGAGACAGCTGTCTTGCCTGGACACCTCCTCCAGCTGTGACACTCAGAGAGGCAGCTGGTCCAAGGCTTCTCGTTCCCCAGGAGCAGCGGCCGTGAGCCCCTCTGGCCTGGGAACAGACTTGCGCGTGCTTTCCTGGCTTGGGTGCCCGCGTTGGGGCCTGTGTAGGATGGAAGGATGGGAAGGTGGACCCCAGGCCTGTGAGCTCCCTGACTGGCTCGTTTCAGCGCTTGGCCTTTGTGATGGACTTGGGCGGGGCGGGGGGGATGCTGGGACCAAGTCCGCAGACCACCCGTTCGGAGCCGGCCTCTCCCTTTGCACAGTGGGCGCCAGAGCCTTTGCCTGCTGGCACCCCAGGGCCTCCCTGTGGGTTGGATGAGCTCTTTCTCCCCGAAGGCCAAGCATAAGGGTGGGGCCCAGGCACTGGGCAGCCCACAGCGTGACTTGGGAACTCAGGTTCCAGCCACCTCCCTGTACGGCTTCAGGCACCACGGTGAAGTGGACAGGCCGTTCAGCGTGAGGTCCAGAGACCTACAGGTCAGCACAGGCTCTTGCCCTCCTCGTGCTGCCCGCTTCCCTGAGTCTCCTGCGGCCCTCAGGACGTGTGCGTTGTGTGACAGACTGCTCTGTGTTTCTGCTCATCAGGAGGGCTCTGTGTCCAGAGCCCACCCTGCTGAGGACAGCAGGCCCCCAGGCAGCCTGGTGTGGCCTCACACGGGTCACTCCCTGCCCCCTGCCCGCCAGCCTCTGGAGGACAGGTGAGCTCTCACCCGGGGGCTCCTCAGTTGGCCATGTGGTCGAAATGGTGGAAACAGGACGCCGGGGAGGGCGGGCTCCTGGAACATTGAGATTGTTTCTTACCCTGAAGCGGAAAGGCTGAGAAGGCGCGTGCCCGGGGCCGCAGAGGGTGTTACACCAGGAGCCCCTGCGACGGCGGGGGAGTCCTCTTCAGGAAGCGTCAGCCATGTGGGGCGACCACAGCGGAGCCTGACGCTCCCCCTGCACCCTCAGCGTGAGGCCCACGGCGTTCCACTGCCCAGCTGATGCCCACTCCCCCACCCACCTCCGAAAAGGGTCACATAACACCCCCGCACAAATGCCGCTTCTCTTCCCTCAGTTTACTCACAACTGCTGCCAGTGGCATCCAGCCTTACTTACCCTGGAAGATCCTGACTGGGTCGGTCTGTTTATACCATGTTCCCAGGGCCCCTGGCTGGTATTTGAGGCCTCTGCAGCCCTAACAATTTGTGGTTTTCTTACTTTTCTCATTTGGTAAGAATGGACTCAGTCACACTCTGGCTACTGTGCAGAAAGCTCACGCAAGCCTCGGGACTGTGTGTGTGTGCTGGAGGTCTGGGAGCGTGACGCAATCGGAAAGCCTCAGTTTAAATGCTGACCCGTTTGTTATGAGAAGTGAGCCTTGGGTAAGTCCCTGAGCTCTGAACCTCGTTGTCCAGGTCGGCCGATAAGACCTGACCCCAGGGTGGTTGTGTGGCCAGTGGTTCTGTGTGCACGAGTGAAGTGTGGGCAGCTTTGGGAGCACTCCGTGGCACTGTGCAGCTACATGGAGGGGACTGTCCCTCCAGACAGACTCACAGGCAGCTGCTGGCTGCTGTCCTTGAGGTAAGAAGGTGGCTCTCTTGATCACCTCTCCAGCCTGTTATTTTCAGTGGCCTCAACCAGTGACCCTTGCCCTTTGCTTTCTGCCACTTTCTGAGTGCTCTTCATAAAAAAACACGCTCATCACATTGTCGCCACGTCCCTGCCTGTCGTCTGCCTTAATGCTGGCTTCTCAGCGCTTGGGAACTAAAGTCTGGGGCCCAGGTGGGCCTTCCCCTCTTGCCCACCACACCAGTGTGCCACGCCCGGCTGGCCAGCTGGGCTCCACCGCTCCTCCCAGCCTCTCCAGCACGCCCTGCCCTGCCCTCCCTGGTTGCACGGGGAGTGGAAGGTTCCCACTTCCCTGCAGGGCCAGACTGCTCGCCCTGCCCTCCGGTGGGCTCAGGTGTCACCTCTGCTGCTGCAGCTGGTCACATCAGGGCACTCCCCTTAGCCAGGCTGAGTGGGGCTGCCCACCCACCTGGGCCCTTTCTGCTCCTCCTGCCTTGGGGCTGCCTGGGGGCAGCAGCCGGTGTCTTAGTCACCTTTCTGTCTGCTGGATGACGAGGCCCAGAGACGCTGAGGAAATGTGCGGATGGAGAAACGAAGATCCCGGATGGGCCCGTGGCCTGGGGAGCTGGCTAGGCTGAGGTGTTTCCCAGGGGAAGCAGACTTGCCCTTTAGGAAGGGCCCTGGGGCTTCAGGCCTGCTGGCTACAGCCACACCAGCAGGGTGCACTTCACTGAGGGACGTGTGTTAAGACCGTTAAATTTCGCCCTGACTGGGGTGGGTCAGAGGGTTGGGTGACATCCTGCAAACTGAAAGGTCACCGGTTCGATTCCTAGTCAGGCACATGCCTGGAGTGTGGGCCAGGTCCCTGGTTTGGGGCATGCAAGAGGCAGCCGATCCATGTTACTTGCACATCCATGTTTCTCTTCCTTTCTTTCTCCCTCTGTTCCCACCCCTCCCCCGCAAAAGGCAATTAAGTTCCCAAAATCTATTGTTAACACATGGACTGGGGGCACTTTGACATCTGTCCACATGGAAAGGAGCTGCTCCTTTTCATTGGTCACAAGTGACATGGCTAACCGGAGCCCTGCTGTGGTCCTCTTGGCAGCTCTTGGGGAACTGTTTGGGGGAACCCAGAACTGGTGTGAACAGGCTTGTGTGCCCAGGGTGCGTGTGGGAGGGGGAAGGGTGTCCCTTGAGGGGCCACTCCCTGGGGTATTCAGGCCCTCGCTTGCTTTTTCCATTGGACTCAAGGATGATGAACCCACAACAAAGAGGCCTCCGGGTTCAGGGGCTCAGCCTCCGAATCCCACCTGCTTGCCGGGTTCCTGTGCTCAGGGGAGCCAGTTGCTCCTCTGACCGGTGGCCTGGAGAAGGTCAGACACCAGCTGCGCGCCCTCCGGGTCAGCGATTCTGGGTGGCTGTTCCAGTCCCCAGAGCCGACCAGCTGGGCCTCCCTGCTCTGGCTCGGGCTGCCTCCTGCGAGGGGATGGGCGAGGGCTTGCGGGCCACCCCCCAGTGCTCCACCAGGCTGCCTCCTGCCTGGACATTTGCTTTCATGATCCACTCCCTCCTCCTCCCACCTTCCCAGGAGAGGAAGTCCTGGCGGTTGTGAGTCGGGCTTTGTGGCAGAGGGGGCGTTTTACCTCCAAGAAAAGGGAAGTGGTGGGGCTGCTGAGAGGGTGGGGGTGTTACCTCATGTTCGCCGTCAGTTAATTTCTTAACTGAAATGTTCTCTCAGAATGGGGGAGACGTTTGGCCTGATTGGAGGGCGCTCAACCTGCAGTGCAGCTTCTGGCTTAGCCCCTGGGCCCCGTTGGGGCTGCAGAGGGACCTGGTGTGTACAGGTCTGTCCGCCCTCCTCTCCCCTCCCCCTCTGGCAGTGCTGGGTTTGGGTTTTTTGTGTGTTTTTTTCAACCTGAGAAGAGTCCTGGGACCTCGCCTGGGCTGTGCCGGGCATGGGGGCCAGCCGTGGTTTCCTGCTTTCTTGTTGGGGAAGGGCGGGATGGGGTGTAACATCCAGACAGTGAGTCCCAGGCAGTGGGTTCCTGTAGTCGCTTTTGTTCTTAAGTCATTTTGACTACAGAATTAAAGGAAGTGGACAAGAGACTCTCCACGGTTGTGCTGTGTGAGCCCCTGGCTGGGGTTGAGCTCACGGTTGCGGGTGTGCCCCCCGAGGTCCTGTGCGCCTGTGTCACGGTGCTGCCCGCCAGCCTGCTAGTTCAGTGGCCACTTGGCTGCTTGCAGAGCAGCCGACCCGCCTCACCTCCCAGTTCCCTCTCCCCCTGTGCAGGGGAGCCACCGGGGACACCGCTGCATGTGTTGCTCTTTGTCTCCTTGTGATGCTTTTCTGGGATGGGCGTTCTTAGCCCAGAAATGAGCACATTTGGGGCTCCTGGTAGCTTGGTCATGTCCCTCTGAAATGTCACAAGGAAAAGACGTCAGCTGTGATGTGATGCTGAGGTGCTGTTAAATACTAGGGAGGCCGCCTGTGTGTTTGGAGAGGGAGTGGGCCTCGGGCTGGAGCGGAGCGCTGGATGGGGAGCAGCCGAGGCCGGAGGCCCTCACCCGTGGGCCCTGACAAGCCCGAGCTGTGTGAGTCTGGGTGGGTTACTGAGCTGCACCTGCGTTTCTTTCATCTGTAGAAGGAGGAAGTAGTGCTGACCTTACCAGATTCCCATAATAATTAATTGCATAATACCGATGACTTTAGTTAACAAATAATTAATTGCCTGGCATACTGTCAGGACTTGTATTTTGCAGAGATGAATGACCACCCTGGGGAGTGTTCAGCCCTCCCCAGAGCTCCCCTCCTACTGGGAAGTGACTTTTAAGGAGCCTCGTCAGAGTTGGTCCTACCACACTCCTCAGGAGGGGGCGTGGTTGGGATTTTGCCCTCATGTTACAGAAAAAGGTCATTGTTTGACGGGAGGGTAGAACAGGCAGCCTCGGGTGAATGAGCAGATGTGTGTGGCAGAAAGAGCTGTGTGTGGGGCAGTGGGAACTGGGACCCCTGCTGTCTGTGTCCCCGAGCCGATGGGAAGAGGCTGGGGTCTGGCCCGGGGAGACGTGCTTTAGGTGTCGTTGAGCCTGGCCTCTGGGTCCATGAGGCCAGCTTGGTGATACCCGATGCTCGGGTGCTGCTCGGAGGCTCGGCAAGGTGGGCGGAGAACCTTGTCCGTGGGAGGGAATTTGCCTGTGAACCCTGCCCCGCCGAGGGGTGGGGTGGGGGTGAGTTTATTCATTCATCCATTCGCTGTGCGTCCACTGCACCTGTGTGCCATGTGCTGGGAGCAGCGGTGGACAGACTTGTGGAGCTTCTGATCTGGGAGGGAAGATATGTGAAAGCAAAATTGAGGGAAGGCAGATCCAGCTGACATCAAATGCTTGGGACCGTTCCCATCAGAGGACCTGCCTGGGAAGAGTGCCCTCCGCCAGAAGCGGGCGTCGCCTTCAGCCGGTACAGGGGAAAGCGTGGAAACCCGCCGGCCACCTCTCAAAGCCGTGGAGCGTTCGGAGGGGGCAGAGTGAAGGCCCCTGGGGGAAAGCCTCCCAGATGTGGTGCTCCTTTCTCCAGCCTGGGGCCTCTGGTTGCTCATCCCTGAGGGAATCTGATAGGTCATTCTTAATTTGGGCCTCATTTTTAAAACCCAAAAGTTTGTCACCTGTAGAAACTTGGCAAAAAGTAACAAAATCCTACCAGAAATGGATGGTACATACGTTCCATCCCCATGTGTGATGCAGGTCGTTTTCTCTGCCAGTTGGCCTCACCGTTATGGGCCGGCCTCCCGTTGCCCAGCCTGGGTCTGGGCCTTGCACCCTGGGTGCCTGTAAATTCTCCTGTGGGTCCTGGAAGTTAGTGGGGTGTCTGCTTTCTTGGGTTTTGGGGGCTTTAAGGCAGGGGGTGGGGTGGAAACAGAGAACATCTAATTTCCAGAAAGGTGCCACAAGGGTCAGGGGTTAGGGTTAAAGTTAGGCCCATTGCTGGTGGACATCAGGGCTCTGAACACCCAGGAGGCCACTGTTCCCCATGGTGGGTGCCGCATGGGGTTCTGCACCACGCAGTGGACTCAGGTTACCTTGTTTAATCCTCAAGGCCCCGCTGAAGCAGCACCAGCCCCACGCCAACCGGAGCAGAGCCAGCCTCTGAGGGTCCTGCAGTTTGCCCAAGGTCCCGCAACCGGCTAGCATGGGGTTGTGATTACCTGCTGCCTACCTGTCCAGGCATGTCACCCAGCTGCCTCCACACCACTGCACACTCCCCACCCGCTATGAGAATGGCCCCATGGGAGTTTGGAGCCTTGCCTGGCTGCTCAGAGGAACTGGTCCCGGCTCGTTGTGTGTGAAGGACCTCGGTGTGACCTTTCAAGCTGGGGCACACTTGCAGTGCTAGCTGTTCCCTCTGCTGCCCCTCCCGGCCCGCTCCTGCTCTGTCTATAAGGGCAGAATTGGGATTCTTGCCTTGGAGAGCCTCTCCAGACACCTCCTGTGCCACCCGAAGGCTCCCCCTGAGGCCTACCCCCGCACCACCCTGCTGTTGACATCTTTCCTCCTCTGTGTCGCTGCTCCCTTGAGAACCTGAAGAACTATGGATTGTCCGGAAAATGAGCCTTTTCCAGCAGGCCCGTGTGTGTGCATTCGCCTGGAATCCTGAGCCCCGGCTGAGGCCGAGTCCCCGCCCTGGCCTGTGAGCACCAGGTGCCTGCTTGCTCCTTTTGCTCCGGCGCCCGGTGTGGAGTCCCCAGCACAAGGGAGCCGGCCAGTAGTTGTGGACTGGTCACCTACTGGAGGGGCTACTACATGCCGTCTCCTGTGCACGGCTGGTTTCCCAGTTGCACTCGGGGTCAGGAAGCATAGGACCAGGCTTGGCCTGGGGTCAGCTTCCCACCCTGCTCTGCCACACGCAGGACGTCAGCAGTCGCCTGGACGAGGCCTGTGATGGGCCTGGCATGTGGCTGCAGGGCCTCGAGATGGAATGCCGAGGAGTGAGCCCTCTTTCCGCTGCCGGGACGCTCAGACAGGCACTGGACCCGGCCTTGGTCCTCGCTGGCTGTCGTCAGGCTGCAGGATCAGGCCGGAACGCTGCCCCACCCTTTCTTTTTGTCCCTTGAGTGCCACCACCTTTTTTGTCCAAGGCGCCTTCATTCTCCCCCCGAGTCCTGGTCACAACCTGTCTCCTCTGACTCCGCCCCGTCCCTCCGCACGTCAGGCAGCCCCTTGTTCCACCTCACTGCCACTGACCTAGTTCCCGCTCTTATCTGCAGTCCTTATCTCCCGCTTCCTTACTGGCCTCAGCCTCCAGCTCCCTGCCCTCCGTTCTCTGCTCAGGAGCCTTCAGGGAATGCCCGCACTCAACCCTGAGTCTGATTCTTGGGGAAGCACGCAATGGGCAATCAGATCTGTCCCTTTGCACAGATGGTCTGGTGTCTTCTGATGTTATAACACCACCCATCTGTCCTTGGGGCTGCAAGGAGCACCAGGTGAGAAGGGCAAAAGTGAAAGCTTAGCCTGACCTTTGCAGACGCAAGCAGTCTGGGCCTGTTGTCCCGAAGCTTCTCCGCAGCCCTCCCCTTCCTGCCTTGGCTGGCCTCACCCTCACCCTGCCCTTCAGGGTCTGCTGCCTTTTCCGCCCAAGCTGCGGGCCTTTCTCCTGGCTCCCTGGTCGTCTCATTCTTGTGATGTCAGTCTAATCGTCCTCATTTCCACAAATGAGGAAACCCAGGCCACACGGTGCATAACCTGCCCAAGGTCACCCAGCACAGCAAAATGGAGCCAGCTTGCCCGCTGAGCTCCAGCCCAGAGCCCATGTGCCCCACCACGGTGCGGTAGCTCCTGGAGGCAGTGCCAGGCCCGTGGGCGCAGAAGGGCAAGACAAGCCTCTGTCTTCAAGGAACTCTCTGACCCCTGCCGCCCGCCCGCCTCACCCCTTCCTGTGGTCCCGCCCGCCTCACCCCTTCCCTGGTCCCGGGGCAGTATAGAGCTGCGTGGTTCTGCGCCCAGGTGTGGGTCGTTCAGCGCCAGTCTCATCACTGCATCGTCAGGGTGAGCCAGGCTCCGCTGGCTATGCGGCGCCCGCCACCTCCATGCCCTTGGAGCACAGCTCCCGCTGCAGCTGCAGCCACAGCCGCGCCAGACAGGAAGTCCCTTCTTCCCACACAGGGTTGCCCTCGCTCTGTGGACGGGCAACAGTGAAATTGTGAAACCTGCCAGGTACACCCGCAGTGTTCAGTCCCTTCCTACCCACCCCCTCCCTCACCCCTTTGTGCCCCTCTCTCTTCTGACAGTTTCCCACCCTGGGCCCAAGTCAGACTGGAAGGGCCCACCCTGGGGCCAGTTTCACCTATTCTGGGGGCCTCGTTTCCATGGGTGATGCCGGCACGGACCCTGTACTGAGCTAACGAGGCCTGTTTGCCTGGGCCTTGGAAAGTGGCTTCCGCACCTGCGCTTCCTGTTGGGTCTCCAGCAGTCAGGGGCTAACGTGGAGGACCCAGCAGCTGGAGCAGCTCCCTGTTAACCCTTTCCTGCCTCCTTCCATGGGGAGAGCCACAGACTGCCCTGCGGCTGCCCCGGTCGGTGGTCACTCCCAGTCCTCAGGGAATCTCAGCCACCCTCCCCAACGCACACACATGGACTGCAGCTGGGCCCGCTCCAGGCTGGCGCTGGAGCATCTCACCTGGTTTCTGGTCTCCTTGTCTCCCCCCACGACTCACCTTTGAGGCCGCCAGAGTGCCCTTGCAGAGCGTCGGCCAGTGCTGGGCTGAGCCCGCCCGTGGTGCCAGAGGGAGGCCCTGCCAGCCCCCCCACCCCCGACTCGTCAGTCCTGGCCGGGGCCTGCCCTGCAGGTCTTGCTGGTGCCTCCGCTCTGCTGCTCTCCTGTCTGCCAGGAGTGGTCTCCCTTCTTTGGGCCCTTGGTAACCTCCCATTGGACATTTAGAATTAAGGGCTACCTTCCTCCTTGACAGCACCTGCCCCTGCCAGTTCCCCAGGGGCACAAGGCGCTCAGCGAAGCCTTCCACTCCGCTCCTGGCGGAGCAGCACGCTCTGAGTCCGCTGCTTTGAGCCCCTAAGGTCCTTGAGGTCTGGGTTTCTGTGTCCTTCATCCTTGTGTCCAGGGCAGGCCCGGCACACAGAGGAGCCGGGGGCTTTGAGGGAAGAGGGACCTCATCTCTGCCTGGGCGGGAGGGCAGCAGGGGGAGGTGCAGCGCACCCCCCCACCCACCCCTCCGCGGCGTTCCTGGCGGCCGACTGAGCTGCCGGTAGGAGTCCTGTGGTTCCATCCCTGACACCGAGGGTGCACGTCTTTTCTCCTTAGTAGACCAGCGAGAGGTTTATCAGTTTGGGGATGTGTCCAGACTTGGTACTTTACTGATGTGTTTGCTCCTCGGTGAAAGGAACTCTCACTGGGTGCGTACCCCTGCCTCTTGATGGGGGGAGCCCCAACCCTGCCTGAACACGGGACTCCTACTAGCAGCTCAGTCCGCCACCAGGAATGCAAGGAGGGGCGGGGGGAAGAGGGGGCCGCACCTCCTGCTGCCGCCCTCCCCACCCCACCCAGGCAAAGAGCGGTGCATGCAGAGGGGTCCTCCGCTGTTCCTCATCACCAGGAGAGCGGGCCTTCACGGTGAGGCCGACCTGCCCGGCACCGCGGAGCAGGCAGGCCGCTCTGTGAGCGGCCAAGTGGTCACTGAAATGGAAACCTGGAGCCCTGTGTCTAAAACCTCACGAAGGAAACTTTAGGCCAAGGCAGCTTCACTGAAGTGTTGGCACCTGTTTAAGGAAAAAACAATGCCAATCTTGTACAACCCTAGTTTTATTTGTAAAAGTTTTGTTTCTGGCAAAAGGATGTCACACACTGTAACACAGGTGGGGCAGGTTCTGTTTGGGGCTGGGCTGTTTCTGAAAGCCCCTGACGTCCTGCCTCAGAGCCCCTTCTTCCCACAGGCCCTGGAGGGACCTGGAGGTGTTGGCCCTGCTGTGAACCCTCCAGTTCTGAGCCTCTGAGTCTCTGAGGCTGGGGGCCGGGGGGGCCGTGAGGCTGGCCTGCCCCTCCTGCCCCCACCCCAGGCAGGGAGGGCCCCGCCTTGTGCCCTAGGCTGGCATCGCCCAGAAGCGGTTCTCCCCCTCGTGAATGCTCACAGACCCGCCATGTCTGAATGGCGGTTCGGCAGGAAGGCTGGCATTGCCGTGCCGCCGCGTCTACGTGGCCTGCTGCTCTGCTCACCTGCTCTTGCCCCACGCGTGTCTTTATTGCACTTGGGCCCCTGCCCCATGCACAGCATCCCGGGCTGGGGAACCCAGCCTCACCCTATCGGCAGAGCGCAAACTGTGCCCCACCCACGGGACTGCTGGGCTTTTTAAAAAATGCTCTTCAGAGAGCTGGGTGTTTTCTCATTTTATTAATGAATAACTTGGCCTTTGCCGAGGCACTTGAGTGTCTCTGGGTTTCCAGGTGGTGGCAGCTGTGGCTGCTGAGTTTGCCATGCTCGAGGGCCGGGAAGGGGCACAGCGTTTGCAAACGATTGGTCCCAAAGGCTGCCTCCACAGTCCCACCCCCTCCTGCCAGCTGGCCGAGGTTAGCCCCGCTGGAAAGAAGCCTTCCTGTGGGGTTGCCCACCTGCCCACGTTGGGGGAAGCCAGGCCTTTTTTCCTCCTTCACCTCTGTCCTCACAAGGGGAGGTGTCTATCGCCTCTTCCTTGGTGGCAGGCGCCTCTGGCTCCTGGGGAGCCTGCTGGCTGGCACTTGGCAAGGAGCTTTTTATTTGAACATCCCAGCTTTAGGTCTGCTTACTTGGCTGGCTTTTAGTCAGGGAGGGGGCCTAGGTCGGGGGCCTCTGTGGGGTGTCCTACGCAGGCCCCAGCAGACCCGGGAGCCGGGCAGAGAGCCCTGACTTGTTTCTCTGTCACGAGTTCATGCTCTTCTCTGTCCCCCCTCTCTGGCATCACCACGTGAGCGCCTCTCCGTCCTGGGCCTGCCCTCCCAGCAGGGTGGACAGGCTCTGGGGAGAGGCCCCTGGTGCTCCCCGCAGCAGCGCCCCGGCCTCCCCGCGCCCCTGTCTGCGCGCAGCCCCGCCTGCCTTGGCGTTCCCCTTCACCGTCACTCCTGCCCCAGTCTCCCGTGTTCTTGCTCCCGCCAGGAATGTCCTCACTCCCGCCTCCCCTCCTGCAACACCCAGGTCCTGCCCGCCCCTCAGTAGGAGTCCCCCCCCACCCCCAGAATGCAGTTGGCCTCTTGTGTAGCTGCTGTCACTCATGCCTGCTGCCTTGTCCCATGAGACCAAGCAGCCCAGGGCTGAGAGAGTGAGGGGCAAGGGGCATCTTGATCTGTTCATCTCTCAAAAGCTGTTCTGCGGGCCAGGCCTCCAGCCTTCTCCCCCATAGGTGTGTGGCTGAGGAGTGCTGGGGTCTGGTCACCACCGTGAACACTGGCAAGAAGTGACTCATAAAGCTAATGCCACTCTTGGGGAGGCAGTTGTCAGTGGCAACACAGGCTCATAGGAAAGGCAGGACAAGCAGCTCTTCCAGTTCTGATTTAGGTGTCAGTGCCAGCTCGTTCTTATCTTCATCACAGCCTGCTCCTCAGAACACCCATCCACGAGAGTCCAGGCAGGTCATGCCCGCGATGAGGTGCTCAGTGACTCCCCCTGGAGGGCCGCCCCTGACGTGCAGGCCAGCCCTGGCAGGGCTCTGTCCTGGAGCCTCTCACGGGATCTGCAGGCATGGTCACACGCCTTCGGACGCATACACGTAGACGTGGACACACGCACATCCTGCAGGCTTGAGGCTGCTGCGCCAGCAGTGGTTGTGGAGCGAGGGCAGCCCAGGGAGACTCTTCCTGACGCGGCTGGAAGCGGTGTGGCCGTAGCCTTCTCGGGGGCCCTCGGTGCACCCAGAGAACAAGCGCGCTGCGTCAAGGTTGGGATGAACCTGCCTTCTCTAGCCTTCTAGAGAGGTCGGGGACAGGAGGAAGACCTGATTTACAAGACATTTTTCCCGTGGAAACTTAAAACTAATCCTTGTCCCCTCCATTTTCCCTAGATAATGTTGCAGGGTGAGTCTTGCTATAGACCTGGTCCAAGTCTGAGTATGCTACTCCTAAAGGTGACACAAAGTTATTTCTGGGATGGGGTCAGGAGCCTGGCCTCCCTGGGTTGCTGGTGACTGTTCTTCCTGAGTCTCTTCCAGCTCAGCTGGTGGCTCATGGCCAGTGTGAGTCCACTGTGGCACTGACCAGCTTCGTCCTCACTACCTAAAGCCTTCTAGCTCCTCCTGCTAGTGTTCTCTGAAGGCACTCGGGGCTGGGGCCTGGGCCAGGGTCGTGGGCTTTTTGCATTCTGTTGAGGGGAGTTAAGTGTGGCTTCTACGTGGTGATGTCAGTTAACTGCCGCAGACATGTGCCTCGCTCGGAGGCAGGGACTCCACGCCAGCCCTGGCCCACGTGTCTGCCTCCTGAGATGCCTTGTTCTTCGGGAGCTGCCTGGACGGCATGGGCTGGAAGTAGGAACGTTTGTCTGAGCAGGTGGTTTTCTCCTTTGCTTTGCAGGACAAGGAAGATGGGGAGCCCAAGACCAAGCAGCTCAGAGAAGGGGAGGAGGAGGGCGAGAAGCACAGGTAATGCCCACACGCAGCCCCGGCCCTGCGCTGACCCCAGCTGCTGTTGGCTCTCACGTCCCCCAGCTCCGTGTTCAGAGTCGCCCCCCTGTTCCTGCCTCTCCACACTCAACAGCATGGCTGTCCTGTTGAGACCAGAAAATGCCTCCCTTCTCCCTCGCCGGAGCCTTCTCTGCACCCTTTCCCCCATTCGCCGTCTGACTCCTAGCCACCAGCCTTTTCTTTTGACCCTCATGTTACGTCTCATCTCCCCTCAAAGCCCTCACGGGGCTTGGCTCTGCAGCACCTGCAGAGCCGGGGCCGTCCGGCCTGGACCGGCCGCCTCTGGGTTCCCTCGACCACCCTGGCCACCCACACAGCCCTTCCTGACAGCGTCCCCCCCAAGCTGTCCGCAGCCTGGTGCCCCTTTCCCTCCGTCCCCCTTGGACGTGCCGGCCCTGTGTGGGGCTCAGCTCAGGCCTCTGCTTCTTTTTCTCTGTCTCCACTCTCCCTTCGCCCAGCAGTTCCTGGAGAGTGTTTGTCTTATTTTACCAAGTCCTGTCATCGGGTTGAGTCAACTTAAGTTGCCTAAACAAATCTGTCTGCCCTGTGGGTGCAGGCTCGGGAAGGCTGGAAGCTCACCGACATTCAGGGACCGTTGTGCATCAGAAATGCCTGGGACGCGTTTTCGGAAGCAGCCTGTGGGGTGGGCGGGGGTGCCCTGTGGTTGGTCTTCGTGAGCTAGGGAAAGCCTGCATGTCAGTCAGCGCTTCCATGCCCAGCCCGCGGCTGGGGCCACGGCTAGTTGTGGAGCTCCGCTCGGGGCCAGACGCAGTGTGTGTGTGGACAGGTGGCCTCGATGCCCTTTGCCCTGGGCCTGCGCAGCACCTGCTCTCTGGGAGGGTGGGGGTTCCCTGGGAAAGCTGACCTCTGTGCTGTTTGCTGAGGGGGTGCAGCAGGAGAGGGGGCTGCTTCCCGCAGGGGGCTGGGCCGGCAGCCGGGAGCAGGCCTCCCTGAGGCCATGGCCTCGCGGCGCCCTCGCCAGCAGGAGCAGACCCCTGCCCGGCGCAGGCCCCTCCTCTCTGCCCCACGCAGGGCCCACCTCAGAGGGACGTGGCCTCGCAGTGTCACTGGGACACATGCCCACCTGTGACTGGACAGCGCCCAGCAGCCCTGCGGGGTCCTGGCCACCTCGCTTGGGCCCAGAGAGGGTAACGAGTCTGAGTGGAGAGGCTGGCAGTGCTAACGGGCAGCGGGGGACCCCGCCACCCCCTCCCTGGGCTCTGCTTTCGTGGAGGGCCCTAGCGCCCCCAGCACCTCAGGGGGACTCGCTGGTGACAGGGACAAAGGCCAAGGGGTTGCTCCTGGGCCGGGTGACCCAGCCTTGTGTCATTTGGGGGTGAGTGCCCATGCAGTGTTCCCCATTCTGTGGCGACCGCTGAGAGAACCTCTGGTTTCCTTCTAGTTTGCTCTTAGCTTCTCAGCCGTTGGCTAGAGCCTGACTCCCAGTGTCCAGGCTGCCTGTGCTTTGCCGGGGAGGTCGCTTCTCCGAGCCCCCTCCTCCTCCTCAAACAAGAGAAGGGTCACTGGTTAGCGGGTGGATGGGTAGGTGATATAGCGGAAGACTTGAACGTTGAGCCATGTGACTGAATCTCAAACATGGTGTTGGACAGGGGCCGAGGCAGGCCTCAGAATTAAGACACACGGGGCAGGAACATTGGTCAGATTTAGAAGCACACACAACGACATGTGTGTCATTCAGTCAACAAGAGCCAACCTGATTGGTTTCCTGATTGGTCCAGGGCACCGTGCCGGGCCCCGGGAGGCAACAGTGGGCAAACCCCGCCCCTCCCGCCAAGCTCCGACATTCTGTAGGGGGGCTGGACTGTTAGCCAGGCAAGCGTGTGGTAAGAGGTCAGGGGCTGTGCTGCGGAAGCTGCAGGAGTGTCGCCAGGCACGGGGGCCGTGGGGAGGAAACAGACAGGATTAGGAAACGGCTTCGACCCACTGAAATGTGTGATGGGGAGAGAGGGAGTGAGGGAGAGGGGAGAGGATGAGAACAGGAGGGACAAACCTATCACATATGACTAAGTGTTGCTTTTGTTGGCTCCGGGGGAGCTGAGTGCATGTGTTACTCTCTGGACTTTTCTGTGAGCCTGAGATACTCGTAATAAAAACAGTGTGAAAAAGCAGGTGAAGGGGCGACACAGTGTCAGGCTCCTGTCAGTGAGCCCTGGAAAAGAGACCCGCTCACCGGCCAGGGCACGCGTGATGGATCCGAAGGCCCCTCTGCAGTGCCGTGCGGAGCCCGCCACGCCGGGCCCGCTTCTGTGCCCACCGCAGCCCAGGGACCAACACGCTGGACGCTGGGCTGGGTTCTGCTTCTGCGTGTCCTGCGCGTCGGCCTCTCTCCGGCCCGGCCTCTTTGAGACAGTGGAGTGTGGTGGGACGGCACGCGGCTCCTGGCAGTCAGGACCGGGCTTCCGCAGCTGTGCCCCCGGGACGCTGGGCAGGTGGGCTCGGACTTCCCCGAGCCTCCCAGACCCGGCAGGGCCTCTGCCCGGTCGCTGCCGCGGTTGTCAGGAAGCCCAGCCTTAGCTTGGAGTGGACTTGGGTTAGCGTTTGTAGCCCCAGGAAAAGAGGACTTTTCTGGCCTTAACTGGCTGAGAGCAAAGGGAATGTGGGGCACAGCCTTGGGCTCAATACCAAAGGGCTAGACCCATGTGGGTTTAACCCCAGACTGCAGGGCGCAAGGGCTTGGGCTGGGCTTTCCAGGAAGAACCAGAGGCTACAGAGTCTGTGTCCGTCCTAGGAAGGGGGACCTTTCTCCTTGTTTGGAAAGGGACTCCCTGCAGGATGCAGTGGCCTGGGAGCTGGCAGCACAGGGGACAAAGGGGCGACCTTCCAGCTCCACTGGGAAGGGGAAGGGGACTGGCTCTGAGGCCAGTCACAAGTGAGTTCCTGGGCTCCTGGGAGGTGAGAACAGCCCGCTTCAGTCCAGGCCAGCCCCAGTGCTGGGCAGGACGGCCCGTGGGCAGGGCCCGCTCAGCCCGGGGCAGCAGGACGAGGCCTCACGGAGAACGTGCCTCTTGAGTTGGGTCTGGAATCCCAGAGGGTAGGACTTGGGCAGCGAAGGCCCAGAAGGAGCAGTGTGAGAGGGAGAGTGATTGTTGTTGGAGAGGTGGGTACAGATATCCCCCAACGCCCACTCAAACCCCAGCGAGGCTCTGTGCAGGTCACTGGAACAGGGCGGAGGATTTAATGGTGGCCTCGTAGGCACTGCACAGACATGTGGCAGGTGGCCAGTTCCTTTGACTGGTGTTCACTAGTTCCCCATGCACTTCCTTAGACACTGGTCAGGACTTAGGGAAGTGAATACCGAGGTGATTCTTCGTTCAGCAGCAGGCGCCGGGATTGTGGGAACTAGGCAGATGGAGAGAGGTCAGGATTTAGAAGCAGCTCCTGGGTTGAGGCCAGGCCCTGCCAGTGACCAGCCTTCTGACCTTGGGCAAGTCATGTTGCCTCAGTGATCCTCCTCGGCTGAGAATCTTCAGCTGAAGGATGGGGAGAAAACCCGACTTGCTTCCTAGGGAGTGGAGCAAATGCCGTAGCTGTTTTCCCAGCTGGTGCTGGGGCTTTGGGCTGAAGGAAGACACTTTGGGGCCCTCCTGAGAGAGCTGAAGGACCCAGGCACGCCTGGAAAAGGCAGATTTGACGCCTACGTACGGCCTGTGCTAATGGCCTGTGCAAATAGGGCAGCAGTGGGGTGAACAGCAAGGTGGACGGATGAGAGTAGAAATAAGCCTGCGGAACCAAGAAACTGGTCAGTAGGACCCCTTTGTAGAGCTCCCCGTGCTTGGTACAATAGATAGCCCTCCGCAAATAAGTGGCGTCACTTGGCAGATTTAGTTGTGTGTGTCCAGATTCACTGTGGGGCCAGTGTGCTTCCTCAGCTGGTGGCCGAGGAAGTGGGACTCCAGCGGGACTGAAGGCAGGCGCCCCGGACAACGCGTCGTCCCCCGCCCCCCGCCAGCGCGGCCATGCCGGGCAGGCCATCGCCCACCTAGCTCTGCCCGTGCTCCTGCCCGGCTGCCCAAGGAGACTTCGGAACCCTGGCTGTTCAAGCTCCTTTGCTCTTTTTTCCTTATAAACTACAGTCAGCTCACTAATACCTTTTTAGAAGCATGCTAGGATTTTGATTGGAATTGCATGGATTCTCTAGATCAAATTTTCTCTGTAAAGTTTTTATGCTCTCTTCAGGATCTTACCCCACCCTCACACAACCAGATCCCCACTGGGTGGGAGCCCCTGCCCCTCTGTGCGGCCCAGGCCGGGCTCTGCATACGTTCCCACCCCCAGAAGGGCCCGGCTTTGCCTCTGGGCTGGGTCTGCCCTCTTGTGGCTGATTCTGCAGGGGCGTCCATGACTCTTCTCTGACATAGACCCCCCAGCTGCTTTAAATCTAGTGTGATCTGGGGCCCTAGAAAGCCAGCCGAGCGCGAGGGGCATGGGTGTCAGCTGCTCGTGTTTCTTAAGCCCTCAGTCACTTCCTCCTCAGGGGAGGTCGGCTGGTAGGTGCCGGGGAGGCGTTTCTGCGTAGAGCTTGCGGTCCATGGCCACCCTGCCAGGTGGGAGGAGAGGGGTGCTGCACACCCCGTCGGGCACAGGGCAGGGGAGCGTGTCTTGTTAAGTTCCTGAACAAGCAAGCTCCAAACCCTCAGCCCCCACAGCAGCCGCCTCCCTCTGGCTTTGGATCAGTGTCTGCCCCCAGCCGGTGCCGTCACCATTCAGGGACAGCGATTCACCTTGGGGTGGGTGTCATGTCCTGCAGGAGAAAGTGGGCTGCTAGCCTGCCTTCTTTGGGATGGAAAACCGGTTCTCCAGCCACATAGGAGCAAGGTTCCAGCCCAGCCCTGGCCCCCGCCCTCTAGGCCGGTAGATGCCAGGCCTTCTCCCCTCTGTGGGGTCAGTCCCCAGGGGGGTGTCGGAGGCAGGGTGTGCTCGCAGACCTGTGACATCAGCTTGGTTAGGAAACACTGCGGCTCTAGGCTCCCACCCCGCCCTCCTGCGGTAGCTCCCTCCAGCCCCAGGGCGTCCCAGCACAGCCCCAGCATTTGTGCTGAGGCAGCAGGGCAGATGCTTGCTGTCACCCTGTTCTTCCTGATCCTTTGGCTCAGGAATGGGCCCCGGGCTGTGGGTGCATGAATCAAGAAGGCGCTGGCCTCAGGAAGGTGCGTCACGGAAAGCAGTGGGAAGCAGACTCGCTGTGTGACCCGTTGGGCGCTCCCCTCCTGTGTGGGGGGGAGGGGCAGATCGGCCGGTCCTTTCTGCCTGGAAACAAGTCTTCATCCTGTGCGTCATGACCCTTCGGTGCTGCCGGAGCCCTTCTCATGGAGTCTTCTTCATGCTCGGGGTGGCGGCAGTGGGTGGGGGTGTGGTCGCCCCTGAGGTGAGGAAATCTCTGCTTCTGCAGGTGACTTGTCAGAGTCTCCCCGCTGGGAGGGAGGGGAGCCCGACTGGGACCCCCGCGCCGTCCCTGTCTGGTGGAGGGCATGATGGAGCCCGTCCAGTCCAGTCCCATCGTGCCCCACGTTGGGGAGCGGGGCCACTCCTGTCCCCTGCCTGCGAGCTCCCCAGGCAGGGCAGGTCCAGTTCCGCTCCACCCCCTTCACCCTCAGTGCTGCCCCCAGAAGGGGAGGCGCTGTCACCTTATCCTACATGCCCTCTGGTCTGGGGCTGGAGGGGTGGGCAGCAGGGGTGCCAGGCAGCTGTGTGGCGAAGGGGGCCCCTCCGGCAGCCCGCAGCGGGGGCGGCAGCCAGGTGAGGTCGCGCGCCACCCACCTGCCTGGAGCGGGCAGGGCGATGGACTGTAGGCTCCTGCCCCCCACCAGCTGGGCCCTGGACAGCCAGCCTGGCCAGTCCCGTTCAACCTTGTGGGAGTCCACTCAGCTGTCGTAAGCCTTTACCCCCTCCTCTTTTAAAATGAGATACTTTCAATTGTAGAAAATTTAGAAGGTACACACTAACGTGTATCTTTGTGTGTCCTGCTGTGTTACAACCTTTTTCACACACCAGGTCATGACCATCTTTTGATCAACATACTTCTGTAAAACTCTCAGTGGCTGCTGATATTTCTTTGAGAGTGCTACCATCATTTATTTTTTAGTCCTTGTTGTTTGGCATATCAGCTGTTTCTAGTTCTTTAAGTGAACATCAGCTATGCGTTTTCAGGGCAGATCAGTTTAGAGCCCCGTGAACGGGACTGCGAACAGACCACGTGACCCAGGTGTGACAGCAGCTCCGGCAGGGCAGGGGCCTGACTTCACTAACGCTTGGCCCTGGCCATTGCCTTGAACAGCCCCCCAGGGCTGGGCCCCTGGCGCTCCTGGCGGGGCTTGGGCTCACGGACTTGGCGGGGTGAGCCTGGGCCAGCATGTCCGACCGTCTCTCCCGGTGGGGCTCCCGCCGGGTCTCCCCCGAGGTGGGCTCTGGCTCTTCCGGCCTGCCTGTCTTTAAGGTGATGGCACGACTGCGTTATTTCTGCCTCTAACACCAGTGAGCCACGGTGGTTTTAGGGGCTGGGGGAGGGTCCTGGCAGCAGCTGGGAGAGCTGGGGAGATGGGATTGGGGAACGAGGAGAAGTTTCAAGAATGGTGCTTTCGGTCAAACCTCCAGGGCTGGGGGGATAGGCAAGACGCAGCATGCCTCTTCTCCCTCAGGAGGCACCAAGGGTGCAGAGCGCTGGCTGAGCCACCTGCCCCTGGGCAGGACCCTGGTCCCTTCGTCAGGCAGCCCTCTCTCTTCCATAGTGACTGCTGCCCCCGAGGAGCCCGGTGAGCGAAGCTGGGGTGGGCGTCCACCTCCCGGCCAGAGACTTGTTTGGATTCTGACTCTGGCTCTTCCCTCACTCAGAGGCCTCAGGCACATCCATGAATCTGTCCAAACTGTTTCTCCATCTGGAAAGCGTCAGTCACCACCACCACCTCGTGCGGAAGGGCCGTCCTGAGGGGCACCCTCCACTGGGCAGAAAGCATTATCCTGCTGGGCACCACCTGCCCTTTGAGGTGGGGGCAAGACATCAGGACAGCTCCTCCCTTTTCCTGACCCGTCTGAAGAGGCGGCTGTCGGTCCACGTGATGTGGCCCTGTCTAGCACGTGGTCAGTTCTCATGTCATGTCCTCCACCCACCCCACATCCTCTCCGTACATGAGGAGGACAGGAAGCCTGGGGTGGGCTGTGGGGTGGAGGCGGGGCTGGTGGACAGAAGGGGAGAGCTTTTATTGCCCTGTATCTGTGCCCTGTCCCCGGAGTGAGGCCAGAGTCACCTCCTGGGGGAAGCTAGAGGACAGTGTCATCTGCCTATGAGCAGGGAAACCACTGGGCGCTTCAGAAGTTTCATTTGCTATTAAGCCAGCTATCAAGTGTCCTAAATTAAAGTGTTGAACAACTACCAAAGAGAAACATCCCTCCGTGACCCGCTGGTTTGGTGTCTGTGTTCCGTCCCGATCTCGTACTGGACCTGCGATAATGTGCTTTTGCCCTCACAGCCCGGGGCTGTGGCCGCACTGTCCTGGGCTGCTCTGTGCCCACCCTGGCCTTGGCCGTACTACTCGAGGGGGCTCTGCCCGGTGGCTGGTGCACGTTACGCCACACGTTATGCTGTACGTGGAGCAGTTTGGTTTTTGCTTTTCCCTATTTTGTTAGCATTTCTGTGAACAGCCAGCAGCTGTTCAAGGCAGTGACCATAGAATAGTCCTGGATTTTGGACATTTTGATGCATCTTGAAGGAAGAGCTAGGTTAAGCCTCTGGCGGCACCCAATAAGGCCTTGTTATTTACGTTGGGAACGTAGGGGTGTCTCCATGTGCGGAGCCTAAAGCTAACAGGTTATTGGCAGGGGGAGGGGGCGTTCCTGGAAGAGCCTCCCTGTCTACGCAGAGATGCTGACACCTCAGGACAGAGCTGGGTTCCTGAGCCTGCAGGCGCGTCCTGGGCTTGACTTCCCCAGGGTCTGTGCCTGTGAGGAGCGCCTCTGCCACCTCTCTTTCTGGCCCCTAAGGGGGCCTGTGTGGTAAGGAGGGGCCCAGGAAGCTCCTCACCGCACAGGGGGGAGGACCTTGTTCTCAGAGCCGGCCAGGGGGGGCGTGTGGGGGGGTGGCCCTGAGAGCGGCGGGGAGAGAAGAGAGGCAGCAGCCCCCGACGGTGAGACGGGGGTATGAACGAGGGGGCGAAGTGGGCAGGGGGGCCCGGGGCAGGAAGCCTCCGTGAGCAGTGTAGATTTTCTCTGAGACCCATTTACTAGAGAAGGGGTATCTGGAAGCTCCATTGCACTTTGGAATTCTAGAATTCTGCTCTTGGGCTTCACATTTTACAGGGAACACCAACTTTGTCCACTGCCTTCCTGTGAGCAGCACACCTAGAAGGTGTAAAAAACACCCTCCAAGCGTGATTTCCCCAGCGTGTCCCTGGCCAGCCCATGCCTGGCGGCCAGGGACCTGACCGTGAGGAAGACCTTGTCGTGGTCATCGTGCCTGTTCAGCCACTTGACAGGCCTCCCCAGATAGCGGGAGGAAGAAGAGGCGAGGAAATGAAAAGACATTTCCCTCTTTTAAGAAGGAGACTCAGTAGGATGTGAACTCCGGCATCGCCCTGCTATTTGGCCACAAAGACGACGGAAGTCGGACCCGGCCACAGTCCCGCCCTCTCTACAACTCCTGGACACCACTGCGTTGCTTCCTGAGTTGTCTTTCCAAGCCTTTAAGGGGCCCCAGAGGGCCTCAGGCCTCCCGGAAAGCCCTTTTCCCCAGTGCCCTCTCTGAACTCTGGGGTCAGCCAGAGGCTAGTGTGTGCCCAGCCCGGGCTCCGTGGGTGCTGGAGGGGGTCTCTTGGAGCTTGTAGGGGCAGAGTGTGCAGGACAGACACACAGCCACCCGGGGCCACATGCATGGGGTATGATTTCTGCTGTGTACAGGGTAGGGGTGCCAAGAGGGGGCCCAGGAGAGGAGTGGTCAGTTGTACCTTGGGGTGGGTGGGAACATTTAGGGGCTGCTCACAGTGACACCTGGTTGGATTAGCTCTTGAAGTCCAATGGGCAGGAAAATGTGTAACAGACAAGGCTGGCAGTGACCCAGGGGACACACTTGATTGGACAGCAGGCTATGGGGACCAATGACAGATGGCGCCAGCACTGGGTTAAGGAGTTTAGACTTGCTTTCGGGACCCTGGGGGCCCCGGATCAGAGGGAAAGAGAGTGCAGGTACCAGGGGGCTGCTGTGTGTGCCCTCTGAGGGGGAGGCAGCCAGGCCCTGCGCAGACCGGGGCGCCCACATGGAGGGGCTGTTGGTGGTCCGGGCCCCTGGGTGCAAAGGGCAGGGTCCCGAAAGGCCCTGGGCCCACTGGGCCGCCCTCTGAGATCATGTCCTTTAGACTCTGAAGCACTCCCTTTAGTGTTTCAAGGAGAACAGGTCCTCTGATGATTCATTTTCCCAGCTCTTCTGTGGCTGGAAAAGTCTTTCACTGAAGGCCTTTTAACTAGATTTGTGGTTCCATTGTCTCTGCTGAAAAGTCAGCTGTCAGTCTTAGTTTCTACTTTGTTGGTCGGGTGTTGGTCTGCTTTAAGAATTTCTCAGTCTCTGGTGTTCAGTAGTTGGACAATGGTTTGCCCAGGGATGCCTTTTTTTTTTTTTTTTTTTTTTTTTTTGGAGTTTGTAGTGTTGCTTTAATCTATGGCCTGATGTTTTTCATTGATAAAATTTTATAGAACAACTTTCAGTCATTATTATCTCTTTAACTGTTGTTTTGGGAACTCTAATTACGTGTATGTTAGATCTCTTTATCTTGTTGCATGTGACTCTTACGCTCTTTTCTGTCTTTTCTAACTTTTCTCCCTCTGTGCCTCAGTCTGGACAAGTCTCTGGCCTATCTCACAGTTCACGAATCCTTTCGTCACCTGCGTCCAAACTGCTTTTAAACCCACTTACTGAGTTCTTAACGTTGGTTATATTTTCTGTTATAGAATTCCCAGCTGATTTTTATAGTTTCAGATTCCCTGCTGAAATTCCCCATCTTGTGGTTTACTGTCCTCAATTTTTATTTATTTCAGTTATTTTACATTTCATTTTTGATCATTGCAATATCTGGATCTCCCATGAGTGCATTTCTGTTGTCTTTCTTCTTTCTCATGGCTTTGATTGAATCCTGGATATTGGGTGTGAGAAGTTCTAGAGATAATTGGAGGTTCTGGCTAATGGGTTTTCCTCTAGAGAGAATTTATTCCGGCCTCTGGCAGGCAGCTGGGCTAGGCGTGCCCTGACCCGCCCTCTCGGGACTGAGGAAGAGGCCGCCTTGCACCAGTGCCCCTCACGTTGCCCCGCTGCCCATGCCGGCGGCTGCTGATGCCACGCTGTGTGTCAGTCTAAGGATGGGGGTCACATGGGGGTCACAGCAGAAAGCCTGGGGCTTTGCCAGGACCCTACTTCTTGGCTGCCTTGAACAGACTTTTTCCTCTTGGCCCCATGAGATTGCAGGAGGTTCTGCTTGTCAACAGACGGCTGCTTTGAGGGGAAAAAGTGGTCCACTGTCAGGCTCCCCCAGAGCCTCTCAGGTCCTTGTTGCCTTGGTGCTTCCCTGGGGCCAAGAAACAGATTTTTAAAAAATATACAGAGGTGGGCAAAAGTAGGTTCAAGTACCCACTTTCAGGGGTTACTGGTTAATTCAGGGGTCCCCAGCCCCCAACCACACTGGTCCTGGCCTGTGAGGAACAGGCCGCACAGCAGGACATGAGCAGCGGGGAGTGAGAGGAGCTTCCCATGTCACCTGCGAAACTGGTCCCGGTGTCAAAAAGGCTGAGGACCACTGGGTTGGATTACCAGCCATTTACCTACAAGATAAATCATAAGTAAGCATACGAAATAATAATAAGAGAACAATACAATAATTAATGAATAAGTAATAATACAAGAATAAACTCTGTGTTTGGCCTACTCACCACTATAAACCTACTGTTGCCCGCACCATATCTGCTGTCGGGTTTCAGCTGTTGCAGAGGGTGGAGGGGCCGAACCAGGCTCCTGCTCTGGGAAGGCCAGGCGTCGGCAGCCCCAGGGCCCACGACCTCTCCCAGAGACTTGCCCTGTGGCGTTTGGCGGTGTTGGGGGTGGAGGTGGGAGGGGCAGTCAGTGGGGCATTAGTGAGAGGCTGTCTCTTCATCAGCTCTCAGAGTGAATCAGGAGGCTGCGAACCTATTGCGAACCCATTCCCCAGATGCAGAAGCTGAGGCCCGGAATGGGACAATCCCACAGTGGCTGGGACCCGGGTGTTCTTGATTGCTTGACCAGTGGTCAGCTCTAGGGGGAGTGGGGGACAGTGAGCCACAGGGCTGCTGGGGGCGCCTGGGTGGCTTTCCAGCTGCCTCTGGGTCTCCCTGTGCCCCTGAGCCGTGTCCTCCCAGAGTGGGGTAGGGGCTTGGGCACTTGCTGCTGTGCATCCTGGGGACAGTTCCCATTGACTCTCCTTCCATACTGATTTCTCACAGAACCCTGGAGCCCGTTGGAGAGTGACAGTTTTTCTCCTTCACCTATCCCTTCTGTTTCCCACACCCAGTTTCTCTTCCTCTTTTTGCCCCACCCAGAAGGAAGATCACGCCCCGCTGCAACCTGGCATTGACCGAGCCTGAGGCAGGCATGAGGGGCTGGGGCACAGGCGGGCGTCCCTGCTCCTTAGCATGGGCAGCAGGCATCCTTGGAAGTCCATGCTGGGACCCTCCCCCCCAGGGCACAAAGGCTCCGCCTAGCCCTGGGGCTGTGGCCTCGGGCCCTGGCAGAGGGGAAGGGGCAGGGGGTACTGGTGGTAGGGGACCGAACCTGACACACCAGGAAGTCCCTGAGTCCAGATCACTGCCACCTGCCGCCTCGCCTCTGGAAAGGCCTGCCTGCCCAGAGAGACGGTTCGGTAGACAAGACTGTGGGAGGCCTCCTGTCAGGAAAGTGTCCGCTGTTCTGGAGGCCCAGGACTTCTTAGGGGCCCTAGTCCTTGGAAGGGCCCAGAAGAGGTGGTGGGGAAGGAGGAGGACCCACGTTGCAATCTTGCCTGGCTGGCAGGTGTGGGGGCCACGTTGGCCTCTCCAGAGGCCTGGGTGGTCTGACCCAGTGGCTCTGTCTCGCCTTACTAAGCAGGAGCACCCCCCTCGTGGAGTCATCCAGGGGCCCCGCCTGGGGCACGCCTTGCGTGTGGGTTGGGGCTGGATGAGCAGCTGAGCCAGGGAGGCCAAGGGAGTGCTGGGTGCAGCCAGCCCTGCCCCGGGGGAGTCGGCTAAGAGGACAGTGTCACGGTGATTGCTGGCCGTTGCAGTGTGTGACTCTGGTCCCTCAGGGCTCCGCCCTTCTCAGCGGTCTTAGGGTCTGCCCTGGTAGCGTTTTAAGGACCTTGCAGGGACAGAGCTGTGCCGTTCTCAGGGCTGCCCAGGGGGACCGTGGCTGTCCCAGCCTTGCACTGTCATGCCTGTTCCCTCAGCCCTTGCAGGCCATTCCCAGCACACAGACCCTTGCCGCCAGGAGCTGAAGGACTGTGTGCCAGTGGCTGCAGGGCACGAAGGCTGAGGCCAGGCCTGCAGAACCAGTGGGTGGTCACTAGCTTGGTCTTCGAGGAGTGGTCCTGTGACCTGGTGAGGGTGGGGCGGTCTGAGTTCCTTTAGCTGTGGAAGGGAGCTCATCCAGGGGAGACAGAGCATGGACGCCATGGCACCCCCTGCCCCAGCCTCGGACGAGCGCCTGGGTGCGGGTGGGGCCCCGGGAGGGCAGCAGCCTGGCTGCCGAGCGGCAGAGGGCGCTGAGGCTCGGGTGGGGGCGTGGGCCCGCTGACGCTGTGTCCCCCTGGTGCTCCCCTCTTCGCCAGGCCAGGCCATCTCCAGAGAGGAGGGGCGTCGGGGTGTCAGCCGCTTGTGTGGCTTTGTCACAGTCTGACCTGCGTGTGTGAGGTGACCGAGACTGCGCCCCGTGTTTACTCTGTCTCTGTTTGTTCTTTGCTTTCTCAGGGAGCTCAGGCTGCGGAACTACGTCCCGGAGGACGAGGCCCTGAAGAGGAGAAGGGTGCCCCAGGCCAAGCCAGTTGCAGGTGGGTCGGCCGAGTCTCCGCATCTGCGCCCCATGGCACTGTCAGCTGCCTCCACCTGGGGGGTGTCGCCCTCTCTGAGAGAATAACTGGCTGGCTGTGCTGGGGCTCAGCCGGGCCTGGCGTTGGGCCTCTGGGGCCTTCTGTCACCGTCTCCTGGCAGATGCGCAAGTAGTCGGCCGGGTGGCCGGGGCAGCAGTCAGGGTGCTGCGAGAGAGGCCTGTTGGTTGTGCCTGTTCTGCGCTGCGCGCAGCCTGACGGGAGGCCTCCAGGGGCCGGGCTGGGGAGAGGCCACCTCTCAGAGGGACCCCTCTGGGCTGAGAAGTGGGAGTGGCCCGGCGACTGCTGGCAGGTCAGATCAAGAGCCCCCAATGAGGGGCTGGTTAGGCACTCAGAGAGCAGCGGGCAGGCAGCCGCTGGCTGGGGTGGAGGCGTGGCAGGGCCAGAGCACACCGACAGCGAGGGTGTCCTCATGGGGCGGGGGCGGGGGGCAGCACAGCCCCCAGGAGCGCCTGGCCAGCGGTGGCCTCTCAGAGATGCTCGGGCGCTTCTTATCACTCAGATCCCTGGCTCTTTTTAGTCTTTGTTTTTGTTATAAATCATTAATTAGATGAGTAACAAGTGAATCAATGCAATTATCTCGTAAAACAGTAAAGTGTTACCCAGTCGGCCACACCCCAATCTGTTTCCTCATCTCCTTGCCCCTGAAATTCCCAGGTGTGTCCCAGGTATGTTGGGCCCCACTCTGGTGGGTCCAGTCGCACCAGTGGCGGTGGGGGTGGGGCAATAAAGCAGGACAGTGGAGAGGGACGGGGAGCTGGTCCCATGCCTCAGCGTCAGCACTGGCCAGAGGGGGTGAGGCAGGGCCAGGGGCCCTGCGGGAACATGGGGCGCCATGACAGGGTGAAGGGGCCCGCTGAGCCCAGGTTTGGTGTTAGTGCTCCCAGCGCCTGCACCCGCTGGGGCAGGGCCCTCTGGGCCAGACGGCCTGGAGGCCCATGGCACAGTCAGCAGCTGGGACGTGCCTGAGGGCAGGCCGCCTCCAAGTGGCTGGGCCCCAGCTGGCCCAGGGCCCAGAGGATGCCCTCAGAGCCCAGGAGCCCCTGGAGACTGGGAGGAGCGGGGCCTCCAGGCCCTTCACAGACCCAGACTTTGGACGCTTCCAGGCAGCTCTCCTTTCGCAGCTGCGGGGACTGGGGCAGCCTGGGCTCTGTCTAGTCAGCTGGCGGCCTGCTGCCGGCTGGGGGCCGAGGGGGGCGGTGGGGACAAGAGCCCATGGTCTCCTGGGGACCTGCCTGCACCCTTTCCCCTCTGCTGTGGCTGCGGTGTGCCCACGGAGAGTGGCAGGGCCTCTCCAACAGGCCTCCGTTGTTCTCTTGCTCCCTCTAGTGGAAGAGAAGGTGAAGGAGCAGCTGGAGGCCGCCAAGCCTGAGCCCATCATCGAGGAGGTGGTGAGTGCCTGGCTGGGCCCTTCTCACCGCTCCCGTGGCTTCTCCTTCCCTACCTGCCCTCATCTCCCTTCCCATCTTGCTGCTGCTTTTTTCCCTCTCCACCTCCCTGCTTTCCCCCTCCCTTCCACCTCTCCTTTCTCCCATTTCCCTACCCTGTCCCCTGCCTTCCTACCTCCTTTGGGGCTCGGCCTCTCAGCCCTGACACGTGTCTCCTTGCTCCCTAGGACCTGGCCAACCTCGCGCCCCGGAAGCCTGATTGGTGAGTGTTGCTGGGGGTGGGCGGGGCACTCCTGGTCCGGCATCAGCCACCGCCTGGGCCTGCCCACCCACGCAGTGCGGGGACAGACAGCAGAGACACATAGCTACACAGGGCATTACTGTCTGAAGTAACTGCTGAGAAGGACAGAAATGGAGAGAGAGAAGTGACGGGGTGGCACCTGGAGCGGGAGAGGGCTCTGGTCCGGGGGGTGGCAGTACCCTCAAAAACAGTGGAAACGGTGGAGGCCTGCCCTACCTCAAAGCCCCCCGTCACCCCCGCTTTGAGCAAGGCTGACCTTTGCCCGCAGGGGCTGCAGGGTGGGGGAAGATGGTGGTTTCTGTCCCAGATACGCCCCTTCGGCCTCCGTTTCCTCTTTGAACTGAGGAAGCTCAGCCTTCCCCAGAGTCCCTGAGCCTGGGCTGAGGAAGGGCTGAGGAGGGCCATGTGGCCTGGGCCTTACCTTGGGCCACAGGCAGGGCCCGTCCCTCTGTCTGTAAGTCTGCCCAGCCCAGCACTGAGGAAGGCGTTCAAATTTGATGAAACAAAAGCACGGGGCCCAAGGCCCAGGAAACCCAGAACCAGGGAGGCTAGGCTGTGTGTGCACTTCTGGGGGCTCCCGGCGGTGGAGTGAACAGTGGCTGGAGGAGGAGCAGGACCCACGGTGGGCCGGGCAGGCCGCTCCCTGCCGGTGACTGCGGGGACCCCTGAGAAACCATCCACCCTGGCACACCTAGGCTCAGTCCCTGTGTGCGGCGGGTCTGCGGGGCTGGTCCCGGCCTCCCTGGGTCCGGGAGGGGCGGCTGCTGGAGGGCTCGGGGGTGCAGAAGGGAGACAGGAGCACCCTGGCCTCCTTCCCAGGACAGTCCGTCCCTTCAGACAGCCGAGTGCGATTCCTAATGCCTGCGGGGCTGGGGACAAGGTGCGCCCCTAGGCTACAGCAGGCCAGCCCTCAGCCTTGGGCCTCTACCGCCTCCCTGCTGCAGGGACCTCAAGAGAGACGTAGCCAAGAAGCTGGAGAAGCTGGAAAAGCGGACCCAGAGGGCCATCGCCGAGCTGATCCGTAAGTGCAGGGCCTGGCCAGGCAGGCTCCCTGCCTTCTGGGTGGGGGCCCAGGCACAGGGCCCTTCCCACCCCTCCTGTCTGCTGTCCCTGCAGGTGAGAGGCTGAAGGGCCAGGAGGACAACCTGGCCTCCGCAGTGGGAGCCACCACCGGACAGGAGGCCTGCGACTCTGACTGAGGCCTGCCCTGTCCCCTCGCCCGCCCATCAGGCCTGCCGGGGAGGAGGATGGTCTTGGACAAGGGCGGGCTGAGCTTGCCCTCACTCCCAGTTTGCCTTCAGAGCAGTGGCTCCATGCACCATCAGTCTGAACCCCGTTTGGGGCGAGGTCAGCGCCTTGTCTCCTGTGTGGCCCCAACCACCCTGGTGCGGACAGAGCCAGCAGCTGTTCTGTGGGCTTGCTGTGTCTGTAAATATGTATCATGTATTGTGAACTTTATTTTTTATTTCTGGAAATAGAAACTAGCAGACCTTTGTGTGTGGCAGAAACCTACCAGGTATTTCCTGGGTATTTGGGGCACCGGGATGTGGGCCCCTGGACAGGGTGGCTGCGGAGGTGATGTTTAATACAAGTAAGCCCGGTGTTGGGCTGCGCGTGTTGAGGCCGAGCTTCCAGGCCCAGGCTTTGGCCATCGGTGGTCACTGCAGAACACTTGAGTGACAGAGACAAGGTCTGAGCGAGTTCTCTGATAACCTAGGCCAGGTCCCCTAGCCCTAGTCCCCGGGTTAGGCCTGCAGGATTCTGTGGGACAGCGAGGGGAGGCTCCCACCTGGGCTGTGGATCCCTCCCAGTGTGGGGAAGAAGAGGAGGAGACTGCGCCCATGGAGCAGGCAAGCTGAGCCCTGGCGGCCTCCATCTGTGCTGCTCCGGGGGGCAGCCCTGGGCACTGTCCCTTCTCCCCCTGCTCGGCTCCAGGCAGGCCCTCTCGCCTTTGCCTGTTAGGGCTCAGCCATGGTGTCCCTGGGACAGGGACTCTGCTTTGGGGAGGTGGCCCGTTTTGCTCGGGTCTGACGTGGTGCAGGCTAGGTCCCGGGTGTGCTCTGACCCTCCTCTGTGGAACTGACTCTCCAGAGTGACTGGCCGGCCACAACTCAGACTCCAGGGACCTGTGGCCAAGTAGAAATTCACCTTCTCCAGAGTGAGAACCTTCCGGGTTTCCCTGAGCCTGCTGCCCCTGCCCTGTGTCCCCAGCATGTCCTTCCCGCTGTGCCGAGTTCCAGGAACAGGGACCCGGCTTTGGTGGATGGTGCGGGGCCTTGGGCCACAGAGGTGGAATGGGGGTGTGCACAAAGAGACCAGCTGCCACACAAAATCCCATCAAGTGCTTTAAGTTAAAATTGCACAGCTGCTCCTGAGAAGGTAATTCTCATGTAGAAAAGGAGCAGAACCTTGCGGCTGTGAGTGAGGGCTGATGGGCTGGGCGGCCAGCCGCTGTGGTGAGCAGTGGGACAAGCCCAGCGCTCTCCTTCCCACAGGGCACAGGGGCCAGACTTGCCCACAGGGGCCAGGGGCCTCTGCGTTTCTGGGGCCTGGGACCAGACTTCCTTTCCTAGGAATAAAGGGTGAAAGGAGACTCTCACCTCCTGGAGGTGCGGTTGTAAGCAGGATGCTGGTCTGTGGCCTCGTGGGACTTGGACACCGGGTGACCGGCAGCCAGACCCGCGCTCGGCAGCAGCACTGGGCCTGGGGTCAGGAGACCCACAGGGAGAGAGCCCAGAGACCGGGTGGGAGGCTCGCTGCCACACGTGCGGGCCCGGGCGCCGCCAGGGAGCACTGCCTACAGGGAGTGTGAAGAACAAATGCCGCCACGCAGGACGTGCGCAAACAGAATTACAAAGCAGGGGAGAAAACCCAGTGCCTTAAAGAATAACCAGCAACCGCCCCCCCTCGCCCCCAGCTGCACAGCACGGGGCCTGGTAGTAAGTTCGATTCCTTGTGTCATGCTCTGTGGCAGTGAAGTGAGTTGGAGCCACGTGCAGCGTAACAGGCAGATCTCGAAAGAAGCAAGTCACAGAAGAAACATGAGTATGAGCCACTTGTATGATGTTCCAAAACAGGCAGAAGAAAACAATAGACTCCAGGGACACACCCAGATGGCGAGGTCGGCAGAAAAGGAGGGCGGCCGCCGCCCCATCAGGCCTGCGGCAGCTCCCGGCTCCCGGGAGGGCCTGCGGGGCTGGCTGCTGACGATGGTTTTCTTGGCTCCAGTGACTGGAATCTACTTTAGTCTCCACGCATTCATTTTATACACTTTTTCTTCTGTACATATGCTATATTTCACACAGTTCAAAAAATAAATTTCCAGAATTTACAACCTAAATTAAGTGAAGCGGCGTTTTTTGGTGTGTTTTTTTTTTTAATGGCCGTATCTGCAGTTTCACTACAATGGTGTAGATGAGTGATTTTCAACCTTTTTCATCTCTTGGTACACACAAACTACTCAACTTCTGTGGCCAAAAAAAAAAACAAACCACAAACGTGTACTTTTGATTCATTCACACCAGGCAGTTCTTGTGTTGGGTGTAGCCTTTTTTTTTTTTATTGGGCCATCGAAGGGAAAAGAGGTCACTGCCCCTGACTAAACAGTCAGGTATTGCATGTTTTAAAAATTCTTGTGGCACACTGGTTAAAAATTAATAGTCTAGTTAGAACATTGAAAAAAATCATGTAAGCTTTGTGTGGGTGTGGGGATAAAGTTTACCTACAAATGAACGAGTTTCACTTTACATTAACACTAGAAATTAGGAGACATTTTTCCTAAGTGCTGGGGAAACATGTCTATCTGTTCAGTTACTGTACTAAGGGCAGGGCTTGTGGTGCTTATTACACTCTGGTCCTGCCGAAGAGCCGCGAAGGGCGCTCTGTGGCAAGACAGGCAGTGCGAGTCAGGCAGCAGGACTACATGGGGCAGGCGCTCAAACAGGATCTTTAAACAAGGAGGGGTTTAGTGGACTTGCGTTCAGTCTAAGGTGGTGCAGTGGCTCCTTGGGGCCCTCAGGGATGGGAGTCACTTCTGTCTCCCCAGCTGCCCCCCTTAGCTCCCCTAGGAGCCTTTGCACCCCAAGGTGGGAGCCACAGGTAGGAGGGGGAAGGGCCAAGGACGGGCCAGTTGAGGAACCAACCCATGGCTTCCGGACCTGTCTGCCGTCACACGTGGTCAGCTGTTACTGTGTCAGATCCGTCCCGACTGCAGGCACGCAGGGACACGTGGCCACTGTGATTGGGATGGAGGTTCCGTGAGAAAGGAAGAGGAGAAAGAATCCTGGGAAGGCAGCCAGCAGGTCTGCTGCAGGAGGCAGGACGAGGTGGTGAACAAAGAAATGAAAACGTAAAAATCGCATTGGTTAACCTCTAGCAAGACAGATTTAAAAAATAGAAATATTAGGAATGAAATAAAGCTATCATTATAGACTCCACAGACACCAAAAAGACAGTAAGGGGGTATTGTAAATAACTGTCCACACGAATTTGACAGTTGATGAGATGAACCAATTTCTTGAAAAGCACAGGCTACCACAATTCACCCAAGTTGAAATTTGCATACCTTTCTATTAAAGATACTGAATTCATAATTTTAAAACCCCTGAAAAATCTCCAAGAACAGTGATTTTTTTACTGGAGAATAAATATACAGGATTAATGTATTTCCTGTCAAAATCCCAGTAAGATCTTTAGGTGTAGACAGAATTATTCTAAAATATATCAGGAAAAGCAAAAGAACTAGAATTGCTTAAATTTTAACTAGAATAAAGAATAAGGGGTCATTAACCATCTCAAGACTTAATGAAGCTACAGTAATCAACATGGTAGTATTGGTGGAAAGATAGGCACAAAAATCAATGGAAGGGAATGGAAAGGTCAGAAGTAGCCACACACAAGGAAGGCCCGCTGACTTTTGACAGAGGTGCAAAATGGGCTCAGGGAGGGAGCAGTCTTCAGTGAGTAGTACCGGAGCGACTGGGTAGCCGTGGCCAAGAAAGGGACCCCCACCAAAACCTCAGACCTGAGGCAAGATTTAAATGTCAACTGTAAACAAGCCCTAGGAGAAAAACTTCAGGACCCAGAGCTTGGTAAAGAGTCCTTACGTCACGAGACCAAAAACAATCCATACAAAATAAATTGAGAAATTTGTCTTAACCAGAAATGAAAAGCTTATGCTCTGATAAAGTCTTTAAGAGAACGAAGAGAAAAGCCACAGACTGAATAAATACTTGTAAATACCATAACTGATAAAGGATCCTAACTAGAACATAACAAGGAATTCTCAAAACTCAACAGGAAAAAAGAAACTCCAATTAGAAAACGGGCAAAAGATGAAGGTAATTTTACCAAAAAGGATATAAGTGGTAGACATGAAAGATACTCAGCATCAGTAGCTGTTAAGGAAATGCAAATTAAAACCATGATGATGCTATATACACCTATTAGAACAGCTTAAATTAAAAATGCTGATTGTAAATTCTGGCAGGGGCACGGAGAAGCTGAAAATCTCACACGTTGTTGGTGAGACTAAATGGTAGTTACTCTGGGAGATGAGTTTGGTGGGGTTTTTTTTTAAGCTTAGAACAGAGCCCCATGGAACCTCATATTTAAAAATTTTATTTATTTTTAGAGGGTGGGAAGGAGAAAGAGGGAAGAGAAACACTGATGTGTGGTTGCCTCTCGCACACCCCCAGCTGGGGACCTGGCCCACAACCCAGGCAGGTGCCCCGACTGAGAATCGAACTGGCGACCCTTTGGTTTGCAGATAGGCATTCAACCCACTGAGCCACACCAGCCAGGGCTAAAATGTGTGATTTTTTTTTTTTTTTTTTAAGTATGCTTTCTGTGCCCCAAAAGACAACAGGCTTTCTGGAGTCTTCTGGAAGATCGGATTAGGGTAGTTCAGAGTTGCTCATAGTCCTGGCCTTGGTTAGAGGGACAGGAGGAGGACTCTCTGTCCTCAGCAGCCCATTTGTCATAGGGCAGAGGATACAGGCCAGGAGTGGCAGCGCCCAGCTCTGGACGAGCCCTAGTGCGCCCCCTGCTCCCAGCTCAGCCGGCAGCTCTCCAGGACAGCCCTGACCTCCTTAACCCCGGTCCCTCCTGCTTGAAATCCTCAAAGACATCTGGCCCCTGGGTCGTCTCAGGAGAGGTGAGGGGAGGTGTCAGGCCTGGAATGTTCTGCAACAGTGTGGATGCCCCTTCCCCAGCAGAGGATAGGAGGACAGGGCCTGTGAGCCCAGCGACCCAGGCTTGGCGTGTCTGGGTGAGAGGGAGGCAGCCAGAGGGCCGGGAGGAAGTTGTACCTGAGTCTGCAGGACTGGCCCCTCATGCTGGTGCAGGGCCTGTACTGCAGTGAAGAATGGTGGGCTTGGATCAGAGAGAAGCACAGCCCCTGAAGTCACAGGGGAAAACTGTACCCAGCCCAGTGGGCTGCATATCAGGTGTGTGAAGATGGCCAGTTTGGGCAAACCTTCCCCCAGACTCTGCTTGTCCACCCTCAGGCGCCAGGCATCCATCCTAGCCACGTTCCCTGCTGGCGTCCGCCGCTGCTGCTGCTCGCCACCTTCTAGGCTCCGTGTGTAAGATGCCTGCGCACCTTTGGGCGGCTTCTCTGAGGGCTTCTGAGCCACATCCGGGACCTGTCACAGTACTGGCTGCCCATGCAGGGGCTGGGCATTCAGGCACTAATTCGTCCCGTTTCCTGAGTGGCTGCCTCGTGCTGGGCGCTGTGCCGGGGGCTGCGATGCAGCCGGGACTCCGACGGCGACACCCTGCCCTCCTGGAGCACGCTGGCCTTCCAGGTGGTCTCAGGGCCTGTGTGGGGAGCCAAGACGCCCCCAGCCGGGTCTGAAGACCTCGCCCCACAACTGTCTGGCTGGGCATTACTGTGGCACAGCAAGTAGTGAGGTCCTGCGAGTGCCCCGCGAGAGCCCCAGCCAGAGGCTGCCTGGACCAGAACCTCCATGCAGCCTTCGGTCCCCCGCTGTCCTTGCATGGCCACTGGGGGGCAGCAGAAGACACGGAATCAGGGCCCCAGAAGGGGAGAGTGGGTCTGCGCAGCTTGCTTTCCCTGCGACTGAAGTGAGGCTTGTGCAATGCACATCACCCCACCAGAGAAAGTCCTGTCCTTCCCCACGGGGCCTGTGTCACTTAAGTGGCTGATATCAGAGATGATCCCAAGAGTGGGACTCAGCCAACCCAAACCAGCACGGGGGGCCCATGTCTTGGCGACAGCAGCAGCCTCAGCCCCACCCTATGCTGACCTTCCTCAGGCACCAGGCCCTTCAGGGGTGTGGGCTCCGGCGGGGAGGTCTTGAGTGCCCTCCCAACCCTCGGGACAGCACCAGCTCTGCCAGGTCACAGGCAGCCTGGCCCCTCCCCTCCTGTGGGCACGCATGTGAGGTGTGTGTGGACAGAATAGTCCTGGACGGGGACCCTCGGTCACCTGGCCGGGAAACTGGCCCCCTGGGATGTTCGGCCCCCTTAGCTTGTGGGCCGGGCCTGAGCATTGGTTGGCTCCCAAGATGCCTGTTGTTGACCCAGGGGCCATCCAGGCGGTGCTGTGGGGGGGAGCTCACCCACCAAATGGGCCTGGATGGACAGAGGTGGGTGATTCACAGAGCGGACTGGGTGTTGGTGCTGGGTCCGTGGGCTGCCTCCCTCCCTGGCTCAGGCCTGTCCTTGGGGCTTCTGGGTGCCGTGGGCTGGGCAGGAGTGCTGGCCGAGTTTCCCGGCCAGCCTGCCCCTTCTCTATGTAGTTACTGGTTTTCTTTAAATGTTCCCATTACTCAGGCCTCCTGTGGGCACTGAGACAGAAATAAATCCCACAAGGCAGCCCAGCCAGAAGCCGGGAATCCAATTCCCCCTCAAAGGCCGGAAGAGGCCCCTGTGCAGAGCGTGCCAGGCCACAGTGGCCCACACACTCCACGTGGTCACAAATACGGCCACGCACCCCCATGCACACAGCGTGCACATGCATGCATGCCCCCCATGGATACCTCACACCCGCACGTGCACATGCAGGCTCTCACATGTCCCCACTACAGATTCCCCGATGCTCACACGTTTACGCACACACACAGATTGGCCTCACATGCACAGTCACCTGTATGCACTGCCATGCAGACGCAGTTCACACTCACTCACACACACTCCCCGCCACACACACTGGGTCACAGACTCAGTCAACCCCCCCCCCCCCGCCCCGCCTGACACTGGCGAGTGCGACCGGCGGCGAGGCCCCGGCGGCGCGGGGATGAGGCCGCCCCTGTGCAGCTCCACAGGAGAGCGGCCTCATGGGAACGTAGGCCCGCGGCTGCCAGGGCTTCTGAATTTTTAAGAGAAACTGGAAAGCTGAATTTTTATGTGAAATATCCTGATTTTTAAATGTTGGCTCAAGATGTTGAAAATACTGTGAGAGCCAAACCAAACACATCTCTGGGCCAAATTCCACCCCCAGGCGGCGTTCTCAGACCACGGTTCCACACGGACACACACGCAAATAGACACACACAGACATGCACACAAATACAAATACAAATGGACATGCTGGTACACAATGCAGCCACACACACGGACGCGCCAGAAGACACACATGCCGACAGACACACAGATACATGTACAAACACAGATACAGGCATACATACAACCACCACAAACTGACAGAATACAGACAACAGACACAGGCAGCTAGGCACAGACACAAACAGACACACACATGCCCGTCTCTCTCACTGCTGTGGGTGAGCTTGTTAGGGACAGACAGCCTGACGGCGTGGCCTCCGGGCAGGGCCAGGGCACTGCGGTTCACACCCAGGCTGCCCCTGACTCACATGTGCCACAGCGGGAAAAGGGCGCTGGGGCAGGGGGTCCCCAGCACGGACAAGCTCTCTGGGCGCCCCTGCAGAGTGCGGGCAGCGGAGAGGAGCAGTGCGTGAAGGGCTTGCGTGCTGGGGTCTGGGGGAGTTTGGACCCCAGGTTCTGGAGCTCTAGGAAGGAAGCTTGGGCCCACCTCCCCATGCCTAGAACCAGCCTGGCCTGTCCCCTCCTCCTTGCCACTGGGGAGCAAAGCCAGCAGGGGCCCCGTGTGCGTGGCTCACCTGCCGAGTTCCCCACCAGAACTGATGGGCTGGCGACCTCCCCACCCCACCCCACAGTGGTCCTGTCGGAGGAGAACTGTGAATGGGCCTTCCAATCAGGGCGCCTGTGGGGGGATGGAAACCCACTCTGTACCCCACTGACACCGACCCTAGGAGTGAGGGTTGCTGACCAGTAGGTGCATAATTAATGCGGACACATGAAGGGGCCCCACCCTGCCCCCACAGACAGAAGGCTGAGGCCAGAAGGGGCAGCTGTGGGGCTGGAATCCAGCCTTCTGCCTCCTGCCCCGCTGGGATGGGGCAGCTGCACAGAATCCACACCTACCACCTTTTGGCCCCTCCCCCTGCACAGCTGTGAGGCTGGTGAAGGAGGGAACCTGCTACTTGGGGATGGTCTGGCCTTGGGTCCTGAGGGCCCCAGGTCTGCCCCAGGGAAGGATGGGGGCCTTGCCCAGGCAGCCAAAACCCAGCCCGGGGGCCCCGGGGAGCAGGAGGGGGCAACGAGCTCCCACGGGCTGGAAGACCTGGATGGGCAACCTCAGAGGAGGAGCCAAAGCTCAGAGAGGGGAGGCTGCTGGGCCGGACCACACAGCACACAAGGGCTCGCCAGCGCCCGGCCCCTGCCCGGCCTGGAGTCCCTCCCCCCACCCAGCCAAGGCTTGTTTCGGTTGGCCACGGGATCCTCGGGCTGGCATCCTTCCCTGGTTCCCTGGCGCTGGCTGAGGAGGCATTGGGGACAAGCAGCTGGACCCACCCCAGCCTGTGTGCCCAGCAAACTGCACTCCTCCAGCCCCTCCGCCTGGGGTCCCCGCAGCCAGGCCTGTCTTCTAACAACTGAGGCAGAGAAGGACCCTCTCAGGCCTCACTCCCACCCCGGCTGGGCAGGCCCACTGCCCCTTGGACCCCTCCGAGCAAGGCTGTGCCCTCGCAGCCCCCTGGGCAGGGTCGTGCCCCTTTTGAACTCCCAGAGAACTCGGTCCCCTTTCCCCTTTCTCTCTCTCACCACCTCCCCAGGGTGCGGGCTGAGGGTGTGGACTGTCACACCTGCCCACTGGTGGGGAATGTGGAGCCCAGCTCAGTCTTTGTTCTCGAAAAGCTTGCAGGTTGAGGTCGGGCAGAGCCATCTCTTTGGTGGCCCTGCAACACCACCACCCCCCGCCCCCACTCTGAGCTGGGGGCTTCGAATTCCTCCACCTGCCCTGAAGCCCGGCCCAGGGTCCAGGGGGCCCAGGAGGACCCTCTTCCAGCCTGGGCTGATGGGAGTCAGGACAAAGGGCCTGTCCACATGCCCCAGACAGGTGGGAGCAGGAGGCCCCCTTCCTGGCTGACTGGGGGTCCGGGGCGGCCCATGAGGTGCCCAGACACCGTGGCCAAGGAGGCCAAGGAGTCGGGGTCTCTGGGCGCCCTCCTCCCTGCCTGCCTGCCTGCCTGCCGCCAGGCTCGCTGGTGTTGACGTGTTCCCTGTGGCTTGGCTGGGCTGTGGGGCCTTGAAGGGAGAAGTGACCACCTGGCTCCAGCCCCTGCTCAAGGCAAACAGGGTCCTGACTGCGCGCCAGGCCCACTGAGGGCTCACACTTCCCCTGCCAACACCTGGATGGCCGGGCGAGGCCCAGGGGCCTCTCTGAGCGGGGAAGCCAGCCCTGGTCGGGGGCTTGGGCTGTTGCACCAGGTCCTGTCCTGGGCACCCAGTCCAGGGGGGAAATGGCGCCCAGTCTAATGGGGAAGGCCGCCTGGTCCTGCCTAAGGACACCTGAGTGGGGGTACACAGCATGTCCTGGGGACATTTAGTCCAGAGTAAAAGTGTAGCCCTATTTTGGGGGTCCCTCTGAGGGGAAGGTGGTAGTAAGTTCAAGGGCCGGGCACAGCACCATGCTGGGGGTTCCCAGTCTGAAGGGTGAGCACGCCTGGGCATGCAGGAAGCTCCTGTCTGCGGGAAGAGGTTGAACCTGTTCTGGGGGGCCCGGTTGGAATGTTCTGGGTGAGTGGGCCTCACGGACTCTACCTTGGAAGCCCTTCTGGAGGGGCCTGGGCTGGCACAGGGGCCTGGTGCGCAGGAGGAGTTGTCGAAGGCCCAGTGGTCTGGAGGCCCCGTGGCTCCGAGCCCTGGCGAAGGGCATCAGCCCCCCGGGGAGGGAGGCTGGGGTCTGTCCTGCACAGATCTTTCCCCAGCTGGTGCCCCGTGCAGGGTCCTTCCTGACAGCAGCAGCCCCTGCCCCATCACTGCCTCCCTTGACCCCATGACCCCCTCTGGCCCCTGCACTACAGCAGGGACTCTTCCAAGTACTGTTCTCCCTCTGGCACTTCCCACATTCACCCTGCAGGCCCCTGTGCCTCTCGCAGCATCCCCAGCAGGTGACACCACCTGGAGCCAGGCCTCTGCGCAGTCATTCGCCCCGCCCACTGTCTGGAAGGTCAGGCGGGGCTGGGCCTGAGGCCGCTCAGTGTGGTCGTACCACCCACCACCACCAGGAGCTTGTGGTCCTGGCCTCGTGGCCCCTTTACCAGCCCCCATGAGGAGGTGCTGCTGGAGGTGGGGCGTACTTCCCAGACGCTGAGTCCACGGAGTAGAGCGGGACGGTTTGAGCTGGAAACGAGGGAAAGGCCAGACCAGGCCAGGGCACCCGCTGTGCACAGGCCCAGAGGCGGGGCTGTCTTTGCGGGAAGCCCAGTCCAGCCCAAGCACGGGCAACGCAGCCGGGTCAGAGGAGGGCCTGTGCCATTCGAGGGCCCAAGGCTGGGCTGCGCAGGGGCCGGGGAAGGCGGTGGATGCTCAGTGACCGTCTCAGGTCCAGAGTGGATGGCCAAGCCTTACAGAACCCCACCACCCAGCCCTCTGGGCTCAGACGCCTGGTTCCCTGACAGTTCCTGAGCCACAGCAGAGACCCCGGCCAACCTCACACTCCATGGCCCTGGCACTGCCCCTGCACCCCGTCTGGTCCAGGCTGAGGGCTGGGAGTCACACGTGGAGGGTTCCCTGAACATCCCAGCCTCCAAGGGGTGCAGCAGATGGGCAGGAAGGGGCTGGGGAAGGGTCTTGGGCTTGGGGTCCGCCCCGGGGAGACCGTGACCGGGGGACAGGTAGAGAGCTCGCTTAGGGGAGACTGGGTCCCCTGTGGGGCTTGGAAACAAATGCGGGGAGCAGGTGAGGCAACAGCTGGTGGCTGGGAAAAGCTGGGGTCCACTGGTCACTGTGTGACAGTAAACAGGCCTCTCTAGGCCAAGACTGTGCTCCGACCCCAGGGACTGGCCCGTGGTTGCTAGACCCCTCCTGAGGGGCAACCCCAGCCCCCGCCAACGGCTCCCAGCCCCTCCCCTCCTGTGGAGACTCGAGTCCCCAGCTGCGACCACAGGAAGCCAAACACTGCTTCCTTTTCCCTTTTCTTTCTTTTTTTCCTTTTCCTGTTTTGTCCTCCCAGCCCAGCCGTGAGTGGGCAACCATCCAACCACCTGTCTCTTGGTCCGTCTCTCCACCCTTATGTCCATAGGTCCTGCCCCTGGGTCCCCGATCACATGACTGTTTCCCACTCCTCCTGCAACAGGGCGGGTGGCCGCTCCGGCGCAGAGGCCTCCTCGTCCAGCCCGGAGCAAGAGCCGTTGAGGAACCCGTCGTCCTTGGGCGTGGCCGCGGCTGGTGGTGGGGTCTGGCGGGCCACGGCCCCTGGCTTGGTGTGGCCGGGCAGCTGGGGGTGGCCGTTGGTAGTGGCAGCGGGCAGCAGGCGGGGGCTGAGAGGCAGGCCGAGTCCCGTGCGGGAGCCGATGTTGGTCACACTCGTATGAGACACCATCGGGCCGTAGCTGTAGCTGCTGCTCCCACTGCGCGCTTTGCGCTTGAAGTCCAGTGCTAGCGTCCAGCGGCTCCATGACTTCTTGATCTCAGCCTGTACCTGGGGTGGCAGAGGCAGGGCGGGCCATCAGGTGTGCCCCTGGACCCCTCTGCTCCGTCACCTCAACCCTGGCTGTGCCCCCATCTGTGCCCCTGCGACACTCAGCACTGGAGACAGAGGCAGAGGTTATTCCTGGAAAATTCCAAGGCACACAAAACCTGCCATTCTCAGAGCATGTGGCTGGCTGCAGGCAGCTGACATGCCTGGAACCTACAATGTGCAAACGGCCCAGAGAGTGGCTGAGGCGTTCAGGCTGATCACGGAGAATTCAGCCGTGGGGCTGGGCAGATACTGGGCTAGGGCAGACATTGACGAGCCCACAAATTGTAGCACGTCCTAGCCTGAACCGTCTGGAAAGACCTCTCTCTGCCTTCGCCATGTCCTTAGGGACGTTGTTGGAGGAACCAATGAAGAACTGGGTAGGAGAATGGGGGGACAGGGCTAGGGGAGCCCTGGGCACTCCTGCGTTACCCGCCCCGCCCCGTGCCCCGCCCCCGCCCCAATGCTTGCTTACCTCACCATTGCAGAAACAGTATATGATGGCGACAAAAAATCCCTGTGGAGAGAGGTGTGGGGGTCAGGCCCAGGGCCATGTGGGAGAGGACAAGCGGCAGCCCCGCCCGCAGCCAGGCCCGCGCGCGCGCACCTGGAAGGAGTTGAAGAGCATCTCGTAGTGCATCTGGACTTGCCAGAGCGTCCCTGAGACCTCGGTGTACGGCGTGGCCATGAAGACGATGTAGTGGACGCCAAAGAGCGGCATGAGCACCAGTGTGGATTTGAGCAGCTTCCTGGGCCAGCAGGGCAGGCGGGTCAGGCCGATGGCCACTCTGCTGCCCCCACCTGCCAGCCCCAGCCAAAAGCCACTACGGGGCCTAAGGCTCTGGCCACCAGCGGAGGACAAGCCAATTCACCTGGGACAACAATACCTTGTTGTCTCAGCAAAGTGCTCCTAGTGCCTTTTGGCTCTGAGGCGTCCCGGCGTGGACCATAAGTTACACAGCCCCCCGTCCCAGGGTCCTTTGTGCCCGCTCGTCCCACTGCTGGCACTCAGTCACCGCCCCGCGGCCTCACATCACTGCCCCATGGCCCCCTCCTCAGGTTTCAGCTGAGCCGCACCTTCTCGAGGCCACCCGCTGCCCCCTGTCCCTCGGGCCCCCTGTGACCAGCTCTTTGAGGAGACGTCTGGGTTTGCCCCACCCCGCAAGCCGCAACCCCGGTGCAGCGCCTGCTGGGGCTGGCCCTGCGGCCGGGTGGCCAGGTGGGATCCCCTCCCTCTGGGGCAGGGCCAGCAGGGAGGTAGGAGCTGGGTCCTTTCCTTGAGACAGACTCATTCTTGGGACCTCTGTCTTTGCTCTTGTACATGGCGCCGGTGCCTGAGGACCTCTGAACTCGGAGGAGCCGGGGCACGGCGGGGTGGCTCACCGGTACTGCTGCCGCGTGTCACACCGGCCGGCGTTGGTCTCCCGCAGCTTGGTGGCGAGCACCCGGACGATGTTGATGAAGAGGATGAAGTTGAGCTGTGGGAGTAAGGGAGGGCTCTCGCCATGCTGTACCCTAAGGGGCAGGGGTGAGGACGCCGGTTCCCACGGCCCTGCCCGGCTGTGCTCTGCCCTATCTCCAGAGGGCTCCCTGGGCCCTCAGTTTCCTCATCTGGACCAGAATGGGGATTGGCTGCTTCTCAGACTCTGACCCTGGGGTCTAGGGAAGCTTCTACAGGTCGCCCTCAGGGGCCAACCACTGGGCTGGGGGACCCGCACCCCCGCCCAGCCCTGGGCCACCCCTGCTCACCACGATGGAGGCCAGGATGGGCACTTGGATGATCCACTTCTTGTTCCCGGAGCTCAGGTCCCAGCACCTGGGGGAGGCACCGGCATCAGCCCCAGCCCCGTCTGGTACCGCCTTGGGGCCCCCCCAGAGAGGCCCCGGAGGTGGCCTACTCTGAAACGAGCTGCTGGGGACACAGGACAGGGGACTGCCGGGCATGGCCGGCGTGAGGCCGCCCTCAAGACCTCCTCTGAAGCAGCCTCTTGTGACCTTGCGGGCGGCACCCGGCCCAAAGCTGGACTGAAAATTCCTGGAGCTGGAGCCACTCAGGGCCGGGGTACGGGAGGCGCCCGCCACATGCTTCACGGAGGGTGTTTCTGGCCTGTGTTACCCCGGCGCCCTTCTCCGCCTGGACCTACCCGGTGTTGGCCAGGGTGGCTCTCACGCCGACCCACACGGCCACGAAGACGGCGGGCAGACCTGTGTGCACAGAGCGGGACAGTGTGTGAGGGGCTGCCGGCGCTCTTCACGCGCCTCTCCTCAGCTGCCAGTCCCACTCCCCTCGCTCCTGATGGCCCCGGCTTACCCCACGTTGTCCCCGACCCCCTCGCCCTGGACACGCAAGCTGCCTGGTGACAGAGCCGGACCCTGGCATGTGCCGCCCCGCTGCCCTCACAGCCTCCCCTCAGGGCTCGGGGCCCCGTGCAGCCCTCTGCCCTCATCTGGACTCGGCGTCTCCCATACACGCACGGTCACGCCTGCGGGCCATGGGGAGGAACAAGGTGTCAGAGACTTATCCCTGCCCAGGCTATTCTTCCTCCGCTCCCCTAAGGGGTGCTGCTCTGGGGTGGGGGGATTCCTTGTGGGGGAGGGAGCCTATTACGGGCATTTTTCTGTCTCAGCACCCCGCTGCCCACCCAGTTTAGAAGGTCCTGGCCACCGTGGATGAGGCTGGATGGAGGGAGGGTTGTCCTTTCTTCCCGGTAAAGGGCGCCAGGAAGCCTTGGTGTGCCCGGGCCTAAGCCAGCTCAAACAGCAGGTGCTACCTCTGGGTGAGCTCTGCCTCTAGAAAGGGAGCTCAGGTCCTCACCCTCCACCCCCTCACCCTTCATTCTAGGCCTGAGTACCCCTGGGGCTGAGGGGAGTGACCTGGGTTTATGAAGAGAAAAAGCTGTGACGTTCCTGTGCACAGTTACAAAGTTCTCTGGGATTTTGGTAGGTGTGTTTCCCCCATGTTGACACCCCCTAGCCCCAGGGCCTTCCTCAGTTCCTGGGGCCAGGCCTAGGTCTCCCCCAACTTTGGGGCTTGCCATGGGTGAGGTCAAGGTCAGCACGTGTGCCAAGAAGTGGGGAGGCTGTGGCTGCTGATCTGAGGGCCTCTGGGTCCCGAGCACTGGGAGGGCTCCAGCCACCAGGCCCACCCCTCCGCTGTCTGGCCAGGCGCCCAGAGCCCAGCCAAGCTCTGGGGCTGCCAACAATAATGGACAATTATCAGTAACTTGATCCTGGAGCCCCCTCGGGGGAGGAGAGCAGGGCCCCAGCTACCCATTCTGCAGAGAGGCTGCCATGGCTGAGAGCCGGGGCCATGGGCGGACCCTGCGGACAGCCACACAGTGTGGGGACTGGTGGGAAAACGGGGTTGAGGGGGACGGGCGGGTCCCAGATCCTAACTCCAGCTTCAGGCTGACCTCGGACCCCAGATCCCACTCTGACCCCAAGCTAAATCTAGACCTGGAGTCCCCGCTCCCTGTCCTGAGCCCCAACTCCAGGCTGAGCCAACTCCAGGGGAACCATTCCCAACCAAGCTCTGTCCCCAGACTGGGAAGAAGTCACAGTCACAGGAGAGTGGGCAGGCTGCCCACCTGCTGCCCCACGCCCAGGACGCGATGTGTGGAATGGATGCCTTACCCTCAGTGGCCCCCAGTGGCCCTGTCACCCACGGTCCCACATAGCATGTTCCTCTCCCCCACACCTGCGTACCCCAGCCGAAGACTGTGAAGCCCCACAGGTACTTCTTCTCGGAGAAGAAGGCCATGAAGATGAGGCTGTGCAGGTACAGCCCCTCCACCAGAATCCAGTAGTAGTTGGTGGCCAGGAAGTAAAGGAAGAAGGTGACAGCCACGCGGCAGCCCGCCTAGGAAACCAGCGCGGGTTAGCTGGGGGGCGGGGCCTGCATCTGGGGAAGGGGGAGGGGCTGGGACGGCGGAGGGGAGGCAGGACGACCAGCGCTGCTGGTCGAGCCCGGAGGAAGGGGCAGGCTCTGGACCAGGGCTCCGACCACGGGGAGGGGCTGGGGGCGTTTTCAGGGGCGGGAGGGCACTCAGCAGTGGCAGGGGGCAAGGTGGACAAGTGGGCAGTTCTGGGCTCCAGGGCTGAGGCAGGAGGGCTAACGACCCTGCCGGGAGTGGGGGGCAGTGGGGACACTCACAAAGCCCTCGCCAGTGGAGGCTGGAAACAGGACTGAGAGGTGCGAGGGACACAGTGAGGTGCGGTGAGTGGCCTGAAGCCAGTGGTGGCAGGAGCTAGGTAGGGGCGAGGGCTGAGGTGGAAATGCCAGGCGCAGCCGGGGTGGCCCGGGGCCCCGAGCCTGGGCGGCCGAGGGGCGCACTCACGTAGCCAGCGGCGGCGGCGGCGGGCGGCGGGGGTGCCTGGGCGATGGCGCGCAGCTCTTCCTCGGTGAGGCGCTCGGCCTCGTCGAGAGTGGAGCCCGAATAGAGCACCGCGTCCTTGACGAAGATGCTCACGGCCCGAAGCATGAAGGACAGGAACAGGTGCATGTGGATGTAGTTGCGTGTGCAGTGCAGCCGCCTGCGGGGCGCGCAACATCACCGTGGGTGTGGGCACGGGACGCGCGGTGTGGGGGCAGGAGGCCGGGCTGCGCGAGGGGAAGGGAGGTGCCACACCCGGCCCCGCCCCGACCGCGCCCACCCTCCCCACCTCCGCCCCGCCCCTCGCCCCGCCCACCTGAAGTAGGCCAGGATGAGTACAGCCACGGTGAGGGAGGCCAGCGAGACCGAGTAGCCCACGGTGTATATCATGCCCAGGCGATCGAACACCTCCTGTGCAGGTCGGGAGACACCCAGGGTAAGGGTCAGAGGCCAGATTAAGGTTGCCGAGGAAGTCAGGGCTGGGTCAGGGGTCACAGATGGTGTGGGGTGGCCTTATCCCCGTCAGGAAGGCTCTCACCCGTTCACGAGTCTCATTGGTCAGGAACTTGACGCATTCGCTGTAGTTGGCCCATGTCCGGTTGTGCCCCGGCACCAGCTCCCAGCTGCCATTGCGGTCACAGCGGCGGTAGGCATGGCCTGCAGGCCCGTGGCGGGGCCAGGGCGGGCAGGGGGGTCAGGAACCACTGAGGCCCTGAGCTCCCAGCCCTGGTAAACCCGTGGTGCCCACCCTACTCCAGCCCACCTTACCTTTGTGATTGAAGTCATAAATATAGTCGGGACAGGGCACGGCCACCACCTCGCCTGGTGCCCCCAGCGGCCAGCACAGGATGTGGTCCCACTCGGGCAGGCAGGGGCGCCCTGTGCCCAAAGAGACAGACAGACAAGGTGGGAACACCAGTCAAGTCCACAGCCTATGACCCAGAGGGACGCATACACCTACGGTCGCTGGCTCCCTCAGGGACAGTTGCGCCCGGAGAATGCAGTGCACTGGAGAATGCAGGCCTGGAGTGCTCTGGAGAGATTGTATTGAGCCCTCACTCCCTACTGGGCCCTGCACCCACCTTGCCTCACAGAATTCACTGCAGCCGCAGTTCGCAGGTCCTGTCACTGGCCCCATGGCTGGCAGATGCCAAGAGAGGCCGTGATTTGCTAAGGTCACACAGCCCAAGGCCTGCCCTCCTTGAGGGCTCAGCCCCTGGTCCCACCTTCCAGGCGTCCCTGGAGAAGGGCACAGTTCCAGGCTAATCTCCCTCAGCTGAGAATGCTTCCTGTGTGACCCTTGCCCGGGCACCATGGACAGCAGGCAGAAGCTCTAATTTCCAGTGCCAGCTGGACTCCCGAAGAGCCGCTGACCTCACGCAGGTGTCCGCCCTCTTTGCACTTCAGCGGCTTCGCGGGGAACTGTGAAGAGGCCGTATCGGCCCTCACTCCCACCGCCACCCAAGGCCCGCCCCGAGCACCTGCTGCGACTCCAGCGGAGGAGGAGACTCGTGGGGGAGAGGTCATCTAAGTGCCCGTTAGGATTCCAGGCAGGGTGACACGTCCCCTATTGGGCCTGGGCTCACAGCAGGGACGCTGTGTGACCTCAGAGGGTCCCCAGCTTCTCCGTCTTCCGCGCTCCACCCCCAGTCCCCTTCTCCCCCCCGCAGGGCTCCAACCACAGGGCTCTCCAGTCCCCCTGGAAGGCTGCCTGGAGGGCTGGACCCACCCCGGCCTGCTGAAAGGCTCTCTGTCCTGGGCACCATATTCCCAGCCCCGCCTGGCCAGGCCCACAATTCCCTCTGGTCCCTGGGGAGCCACAGGGTGACCACAGCCTCCCAGATGTGGCCCATCTGGAATCTCCTGCCCACCCAGCCGGTTCAAACCGGCCCTGTGGCTGCAGCCTGGGCTCTGCGTTTGTCTCTCCTTACCTCCCCGGGGGACAACGCAGCCCTGCCTCTCCCTTCCTCTCTTCTTCCCCCCCCCCCCCCCGGCTCCGTTGTCCCACTGTCTCTGGCCCCACCCTCTTCTGCTGCCTGTCTCTATGGCCCGCCTCACTGTGCATCTCGAGGCACCCTCCTCTCATACACTGAGTCCCAGTCCCCGTTTGAACCTCCTGGTCCCCTGTCTCCTCCTGCGTCTCTTCATCTCTGTCTCTCTTTGTATCTCTGGGTGTCTCCCAGCCTCTCCCTGTCTCTGTGTCTCTCTCTCTGCCCCTCTGTCTCCCGGGTCCTCTGTCATCTCTCTCCATGGAAGGGGTTCCCCCCACGCCCGAGTAGGGCAGGGCGAACTCTCTGCCCCCATCTTCTAGGGGCTCAGCCCATCCAGCTTGCCCGCCTCCTCTACATGCTGCCCCCTGGGCTCTGTCTCCCCCCAGCCCCTCCCTTGCTTTCCTGGGAGGGGCAGCAGCCTCTGCCCTTCCACGGGAGCCCAGGAAACATGAGCCCACTGGAAGGGGCAGGGCAGCGGGGTGGGCGGTCTCAGATGGATGCGTAGACGTACCTCGGTGCCTGCTGCCAGTGGGCACCTCTTTGTCCTCCTCAGATTCAGGGTAGAGCTTCCCGGATGACTTCTCCTTCCTGGACTTCCCTGACGTGGACGCGGACGCCCAGCCTTTGTCTGATTCCATTATGTCAGCTGGAGAAATCAGGGCAGTTATGGCTCTCATCTGTGCTACAGCAGGAGACTCAGGGCACCCTCCTGCCTCAGACTCCCCAGCTGTACAACGGGCGGGGGGGGCACCCTGCCCTGCGGACACCACAGCTGTTGGGAGGGCTGAGATGACAGACGAGGAAGCGCTTTACAAACTGTGCAGGTGCAGAAGTAATCGAAAGGAAGGAGACTGTCAAAGAGGGGTTCAAATGGGGGCCAGCTCCATGTGGAGTGGGGTCAACCAGAGAGTTGCACAGTAAACATGGACCAGAGATGAGCACAGGTAGGGTCTGCCCTCGGACCCAGAGCGAGCCCGAGCCCGTGCAGGAAGTGAAGGCCCCACCAGGGGGCGCATGGCAAAAGCAGACAGTAGCGGTGAGTCAACAGAGAGGTTACACAGTGAAGACGAAGCCAGGCCAGAGCGCTGGGCAAGTCAAGAAGCGGCTGGTGCAGGAGACAAGAGCAAGAGTATGCCGCTGTCAGGGGTAGACGGACAAACCTATCTACCCTGTCCCCTGACCCAGGATACCCAAGGGATTCACAAGGGACACACCAGGGACCCTAGAGACTCCATCTGAGGTGGGGCCTGGACTTTCCATGGGAGGGATGCTCCCGGTCTTCTTCACTGAAAAATCTCCCTCATTATCTGACTTGTATTCCTTAGGCTGCAGCCCAAGCCAGGACCCCTGGCCTTCCCATGCCGGAGTCTGTGGCACCAGTGGGAAGCTGAGGGCAGGCACCCCGGCCTGGGATGGAACGGCTGTGCCCGTTTTCCTGCCTGCACCCTTGGCATTGTAGGGCGGGGGGTGGGGCTGGGCAGGATGGGGTGAAGTGGGAAGACAGGGCTTGATTATAAACTGAGGGGGCACAAGGGGGCGCCTCCAGGCTCCCAAAACTAGGAGGGAGGACCCAGAGAGTGGAGGGCCCACCTGACCCCAAGACTCGGGGGTGGCCGAGCAGAGGACCAGGAAGCCACTGGCGGGGCTGGCGCAAGTCCCTGTGAGTGTGAGAAAAGCTCGTGTGCTACAGGGTTGCCATTGCATCCGATCTGGTCCTGGGTGTGCCCAGCATCCTTCCCCCACCATCCGGGGCCCCTCAGGGAGGGGGCCGCTCCTGTCAGCCAGGCATTCTGGGCCTGGACCGCTTCCAGGCCGAGGAGATTAATCAGGCACATGTCAGAGTCCTGGATGGGTGCTAATGAGGCCCCATCTCCACTTCCAGGAAATGGACTCAAGATTAAAGCCAGAGAAGGGGTGGGTGGCGGGGGAAGAGGCTCTATGGGGGATAACTGGCAACGGAAAAAATGCAATAAAAAATAAACTATAAAGAAAAAGATAAAACCCAGCTTGAGACGGGCGCAGGAGCTGTGAGGTCAGGTGAGGACCCCTCCCACCTTCACCGTGGCAGGAAGCCCTCCCTACCCCAGGTCAAGCATCCTTTCCAGACAGGGACCATGGCTGACAAAATCACAGATTTCCATCCCTAGCCCTCTGAGCTCCGCCCCTTCTTGCCCCTCGGACCCTCGGTTCTCCTGCCCCTGGACACTTCCGCGTTGTGCTCTGCCCAGCGGGCCTCCTTCAAAGACCTACTCATCCTGCTGGCCCTGCCTTGAATACTTCCTCTTCCAGGAGGCTGTCCCAGCGCACACCAGGGGGGTCTCGCACCCTAGTCTGTGCTGCCAGTCGGGCGGGCCTCATCGATCTAAGCAGCTTGGGGGCGATTCAACCGTAGCTGCCTTCATACTATCTAACCCTCACCCTGGGAGGGGAGGCTCCGCCCATTTCTGAGCCTGCTGACTTCGATCTTCCTTGATATGTACTACTTTTGGTCCTGACTTTGGCCTGGCCTCCCTTTATTTGAACCACCCTCCCCTAATGCCACTTGGGTTTTCCAGTCCGGCTCCCGCCTTCCTCGGCCCCTCCTTCTCCTGACCCCGCCCCAGGTCCTTCGTTGGCTACGCCCCCGACTCCGCCCCCACCTGGCCTCTGCAGGACTTCTTTGAGCCGCTTCTCGCATTGGGCCTGGGCACGGTGCAGCAGGAAGATCTGCTCCTCTTTGGTCATGACGTCATCTGCATCCACCTACCAAGTTGAAGGTTAGACTGCAGGCAGGACTCCCCGGGCACAGAAGCAGGTCCCACAACCATCCCAACTTCACCGAAAGAGGATCCTCCCCTTTTCAAAGGCCCCTAACTCTAGAATGTGGGAAGATATGCCTTCTACTGCTCCCATTTTACAGATGGGACGCCGCAGCTCCAAGGGGTAGGGCTGCCCCCCGCGAGGAAAAGGAGGGGAGGGGGCTGTCCTTTCTCTGTCCAATAGTAACCCCACACGCAGCAGCCACTGATATTGTCTGTCCAGTCTGTTCCCCGGGGAGCATGGGAAAGGGATGGAATGTCCCAGGATGGATCCTTGAAGGATCCCGGTCGCCGCTGGGAACCTGGGTGGGTGGGGGTGGGTAGGGAGCGCTGAGCTCTGGGGAAGAAACTGGTCCTGGATTCCTTCAAGTCCGAGCACCCTGGGGGACCTTGGGGGTCACCAGTTTCCATCCTGACCCTCTCTCCAGTGAAGGGCGAGGGTCGCAGCCCCTCCCATCCCCACACTCCCCAGCGGGAGAGGACGCAGGCGTGCAGTGTGGCAGGCTGGGGCAGGGCACTCCCGTGCAGGCTGTGGGCAGGAGTCACCCACGACCCCCATCCCGCTGCCTCTCAGGAAGCTCCCTCCGTGCGGGCAGGCCTCTGCCCCCAGGCTCAGCAGCACTGTTCTAAGGAAGGGGACAGGGCATCTTGGGGGTGGGGCTTCACCCACAGCCTCCGTCCCCTGGCTCGGGGCTGGAAAGGTGTCAGAGGGTGTGGGCAGCGCCCTGCTCTGGGAACTGCTCAGTGTGCCCAGGCCCACGAGGGAAGCCCACAGTGATTGATGGGTTCCCCAAGACGCCCGGGACAAGCACATATCCAGGGAGCCCCTCAGACTCCACAGGTCAGAGCCTGGACCCCCGCTTAGGCCCTCAACACACATCCCAAGGCCAGGCTGGGTCCCTTCAGTCTGAGTGGAGCTTCCTGGGGCAGGAGAACCAGCAGGAGGCAAGGAAGGAAGTAGGCGGGCGGGGGCTGGCGGGCCTGCCGGGGCGGGTCAAGGAGCTGGGCTGCAGGGAGAAGTTAATTGACCGAGTCTCTTGGTGGCAGCAGCAAGGGCTTCCAGGGCCAAGGAGTCTCCAGTTGGCTCCTCCAGCCTTGGGTTCTGCTGGTTTCACTTAGCCCAGGAACCTCTGCGCATGCGCATGTGAGCGGCCCGGGGCGTGCCCGTCTGTCTCACGGGGGGGACTGTCCAGCAGGCCCATTTGGGACGTGGGCCTGAGCTGTCTGTGAACATGCATGTGTTCATGTGCTCTGGGCCAAGGACCACGTGTGCACCGCTTCTGCGTGTGATACGGCTACTCCTAAGTGTGTCCGGGCGCCCGTGCTTCTGCGTGTCTCCGGAGCCTGAGTTGGACACGGAGATCTCAGCTGAACCCCGTGCCCCCCAGGAAGGGCTGGAGCAGCTTTCTGTCTGCTTGCTGCTGCCGCCCCAACCCGCCCGCTATGGGGGGCATAGCTGCAGGGGGCTGTGCTTAAGGGAGGACAACTCAGGCCTGCCCTAATGCGGGGGCTCCAAGATGACCCTGAAGTTTTATTTGTGCCTCTGGCATTGGGGATCCAGGCTGCCGAGGGGTCTGATCCCTGCGTGGTTGCGCTGCCCGCCCTGCCCACCCCGCCCCCATCACGGCCCCCTCCACCTCCGTTTCCATGGCTGCACTCGTACCTCCATCAGTGACCACCAGCAACTGTCTTCTCCCTGACTAGCGACACCAACACAACCATACGCCCCATCACCACCACCGTCACTGTCACGCTGGTAGAGCATCGTTACCGTCACCGCGGCCGGCGCTATTACCACCAGCACCACCAGCAGCGTTACTACCAAAGACAACATTAGCACTATCGCGGCCTTCACCAACGTGGCTACCGGTCCCCTACCACCAATCACTGTCAGTGCCACCTTCGCGCAGTCTTACCCTTGCTCCTCCCCTCACCACGCCCCCTCCCCCCTTCCCATCTGCCTACCTCCTCTCTCAAGAAAGATAATGCACCGCGTTTTTCCCGCGGACAGAAAGCTCCCAGTGACTGACTGATGTGCAGCGGTCCTCTCAATAGACACACCAGCCTACCGATATGACCGAGGGTCAGAGCTGATGGCCTAGGCTAAGGGCACTCAGTCATGGGTTGACGATTGTTAGTTTGGCAGATGGACAGACAGACGGGTGTGCTAATGGCGTGGTGGCCAGGAATGGCCCAAGGTATCTGCTGCTGGCTTCAGCGCCCCCTCCCCAGGGCCACGAGGAGGCACACCCTCTTTTGTGGAGTCCCGTTCCCATGGTGGGTCTGGGGTGCCCAGGAGAGGGGGAGGTGTGTGCTGCCAGCGCCCCACAGCCCCCCAACTCCTTCATTCACCCACAGCCCCACCTCTGGCCTCCCTGTACTGTACGACCCATTTCTCTGTCACCCAATCATGGCAGAACTGCCATTGTAGCAAGAGGAATCCAAGCTGAATCAAGGAAGCACTTTCCCAAGGAGGGGAGGGCGGCTTCACCAAGCACCTTCCCACCTGCCTGGCAGGGCAGCCCCCTGCCGGAAAGCCCCCTTACCCCCGCCCCCAGCGGCACCCTCTCCGCAGGCAGGAGATCCTGCCTCCACCAGGGACCCCCTTGTGTCCCTGGGAAAGTTGCTTAATCCCTGTGTCCCTAGATTCTGCCTGCAAAATCAGGACAGCAGACTGTCGTGAGGGCTAAAGGAGGTAGAGCAAGGCCTCACTGAGCATCTTCAATGGGTTCTGAGACTGGAAGTGAAATGAAGCATAACGCAACCAGTGTTCATTATAGGCTCATGGATAGAAACAAGAGTTAGGTTCCAATGGCTCCTTATCAAGCCTACAACGACGTTATTCGAGGCCCTGCCACCCTGCGCGAAAAGTCTGGGCAGAGCCAAGGCCTGGGCGAAGCTGGTGGCTGTTATTACTAATGGCAACAGCGGCAGCACCAAGTCATGGCGATGGGCGCCCCGGCTGCGGGGAGCCACGGGTGCCCCCAAGCGAGGGACCCAGTGTGGCGGGGGGGGGGTAGTGTGGGTGGCTGTCTGAGTGCAGGGGGCCACAGTGAGGGGCAGTGGGCGGTGGGACTCCCAGGACTGGAAGGGGACTAAGGAGGGCCCGCTGGGTGAGGAATGCCTCGCAAGCCTCTCCTGTGGAAGGGCGTCCCAGTAACTCCGTAGTTCTGGATCCGCCCAGGACTCACACTGAGATGCAAGGTCGCTGCTTGGATGTGTGGGGCAAGAGCCCCCCCACCCCGCCCCGCCCCGCCCTGGCTCTGACTGAGGCGGCCTAATCTCCTGGGGGTGATGGGGAAATGCTGACAGCTCTGATTCTCCTCCTGGCCCCCGGCTCTGTCCGGGGCTCCCACCCCTCCCCCTGCCAGGCCTCCCCCTGTGGAGTTCTGGGCTTCTTGGCCCAGTACCTGATGTGGAAGACCCTGACTTGCGTCATTTTAGATCCAGGGAGTCTGTGGACCCTGGCTTTCTGGGGCAAAGACTGAGAACTCAGGGTTGCGTCATGGCCAGGGTTGGTTAGTCCACACCCACCACGGATGGGGCCACCCAACCCTGATACCAGGTGTCCCACATCCCCTCCCCCACACCCCTCCTGTGGTGTTGGGTTGAGGCTCACTTCCCCTGACCTAACCATCGTTAGGGCTTTGCTTCAAGGTCTTGCCCCCACCCCCAGCGCATTCTCCCCTTGCTCGATGCAACACGGAGCCTTCCTGCGTGCACACGTGTGCACTACGTGCAGCCTGGGAGCACCAGGGGTGGGCGATGACCTGACCTTAGCCCTGAGCTGGGGAGAGGGAGGCAGGCAGCCTGGGAGCGCGGCGCTGGCCTTGGCGGGGCTCCAGGCGGGGTGCAGATGGGGGCTGGAGGCCCGCATGTTATTTACAAACATGGAGGCTGCTGTCCCAGGGAGGGAGTAGTGTGTGGTCAAGAGGCCTGGCTGCGTCTCTCATTTCCTGAGTTCAGAAGCCGAGTGGAAGAGAAAAGCCATCTGCTTGCTGCCCCTCCCGCCGGGAGCGCGGCTCCTTCTGACCGGCTCCCAAGGCGGGGATGAGGGTGGCGCTGCAGCCGGGGATGGTGGTGATGGCGGCAGCGCAGGCAGTACGAGGCGATGTCGAGGCCGGTGCTGGCGACGGAGCCGTGGTGGTGACCGTGGTGGTGCAGAGAGCCAGGTCCATGCCACTGACCAGACGAGGGCCACGCCTCTCAGGGCCCCCCCTAACTGCCAAATTCCACACGTTTGCTGTCTGTGATCCCAGACAGGCCTAGCCTCTCCATGGGGCAGAGCTACGGAGGAAGTACAAGGGAGCCTTCTTCGGCTGCTGACACCTCTGCCTGGGGAAGGCGCTTCTTCCTCCGCACACGGTTCGCCTCCGGATGCCCTCCTGGGTCATCTCATTCAGCCCTCTGCCTGGGTTCAGCCTGGTCCCCTGGGGGGAAGTTGGCTGCTGGCTTCCTGCTCACCTCTAGAGGAAGCGGGTCACCTGGTGGTCATCCCTGGACGTGGCCAGTCTCTTCCCGCCCCGGGGCAGCCCCTCTACCTGTTGGCACCAGCCACTGCCCCTGGACATCAGCCACATGTCCTTCCCCTTCCACCACATCCCATCTTACAACTGGGGACACTGAGACCGAGAGTCCCGGTTAAAAAGCAGAGGGCAGGGACTGCGGCTGCGGTCTGCATGGCACTGAGGCCGCAACCCGGAGCCGGGGCAGGAGGAAGGAGTGCCCAGCCGCCGGGTGCCGGCCTCCGCACCAGCTTTCCGCAGTCCCTCTGGACCACAGCTTTTGCTGTGCCAAGCTAGTGCCTCCTTGCAGAGCACCTAAGGCAGCCTCCACAGAGGGAGTTCAGGGTGGAGGCAGATAGGCAGGTGATCGGATGGGGATGGTGGCAGCAGTGGCGGCGGCTTATGCTCAGCTCTAACGCAGAGGAGAGTTTGTTCCTCCAGAAAAGCCAAAAGGAGAACACCATGGTGAACAGGGACCCCCTCGTGACCTCCTGGCCGGTCCGCACCCCTGCTCCAGGTTCCACTCCTGGGACCTGTGCTGGCACCCCTCGATGTCTTCCGTGCCAGCTGGCTGGGGACTGCTCCCCACCCCTTGCTGCCCTCAGTCTGTCCGGCTGGCCCGAGCAGGCTGGGACGGGCTCCCTGCCGGGGACACTCCTGCCTGCCACCGCTGACAAGTGCGGACTTTTCCTCCCCCTTGCCAGGCCTTCCTGAACAGGCTGCCTGTGTTCGGGGCTGGGAGGGGCTGGGGGGGAGGCACTGTGACGCCTGCCTCTCATCCTGGCCAGCGTGGACGCCTTCAGGGCAGGCGGTGGGATGGAGCCTGGGACGGTGCCGTTGGTGGCTAGGACAGGGCAGATTTTTGCCGGCGGCCTCTACCTGGGTTGGGGGACCCAGGCCCAGGAGGATGGTGTGGCCTGACCCAGCCAGAGCTTGTCTGGTCAGCAGAACACGGTCTCACCAGGTCTCACCTCCGCACAAGGCGGGCCCCAGAGGTGGAGTTCTTAAGAGTTTGGAGGTTGCTGATGTCTTTGTGAATCTGAGCAAAACTCCGCACCCTCTTCCAGTCACACGGTATTTCGCATATAGTTTAAGGGGTCTGCCAAAGCCTTACCACACCCTTTCTTTTTCCTGGGGACTCTTTCTCTTTGGCCTTCCTGATGTGGTGGCCGGACCAGGGAGTGTCCCCAGAAGGCCCACAACAGGAATCTGGGGGAGGCCACTTGATGCCTCATTAAAACATTCCGAAGAAAACCCAAGCTCCCGAGGGCTGGCCCCCCCCCGCCCCCCGCCCCTCCCCGCCCTGCCCACAGGCAGTCCCCAGAGCTGGCAGTGGAGGGGGGTGGGGTGTTTAAAGGGCAGGTGATATAAAAAGCTTCAACAAATCAATACAAAAAAGACAAATAACCCACAGAAAGATGGGTAATGGCTCTGAGCAAGCTCTTAGAAGATGGCCCATAAACCAACATGAAGTCCAAAAGCTCCCTGGCACTTGGCAACTTGAAAGGACATGAGACACCACTTTCACCTAGGAGCAAGGGCGAAGGAAAGAATCCTCACACTATCCCATGAGACAGAGGTCAGCGGGGGCGGGGGGGGGGAGGCCCTCCTGCTTCACTCCTGGGGTTCGCAGTCTAAACTGGCAGCAGCTTTTTATTTTATTTTATTTATTTTTATGTTTATTTTTTTGGCAGCGGCTTTTTAGAGGGCAGTTTGGCCACGTGCATGAAAATCGAAAATGTGCCTGTTCACAGACCCAGCTATGACAGAACCTAGAAATATCCCACAGGGAAATGGTCACACGGGGACACAGGAGGGCATTTCAAGGAGTTTCCCTGCCACCGTCTGGACCGCGCGCACGCGCGCACATGCACAAATTATGCAGAAACGTCCTAAGTGTACATTCCTAGGAGCTGCCGCATGAACCCAGATTTTGGGGTACTACGCCTCACTGAATAAAGACTTACATTAACTGACGCAGAAGTCTCCAGGGTGTACCTCTAAGTACAACAATGCCTGTGGCGGAGCCCACGCTACACAATGATGATATTTATTTAAAAACAAACCGAAAGCAACAGAACAAAACCATCTCCTGGAGAGGGGCCCACGAAGGTGCCCTTTGGAAACACACGGGAAGAAGTCGGGAGCGCATCCCTCACCTCACGCTGTTAAAAACGGTTTTCCTTAAAAGGGGGACTGGGGCTGAGAGTATTCAAAGATGACGTTTGTTTAATCTGTATTACCTGACTCTTTTATAAGGAAGAACATTCTCAAGTGCCCGTTAGCAAGTTAAAAATAAGAAAATAAAAGAAAGGAAAGGGATTTTTGTTTTTAAAAAGAGAAAGAAAAGAAAAAGAAAACCCAGAGAGGACACGGAGATCTGCCGCCCTACAAGTGCTTGTCCTGCTGTGCAGGAAGAAGCTCCATACAGGAGTTGGAAGATCTGGGTTCAAATCCCACCTCTGCCGCAGACTCACTGGGGGAACTTCAGGGCCCTTTCCTGTACAATGGGGGTGTGAGTGGATAGAGTGGGAAAATACTTGTGATGGTGTCTGGCTCAGCATCCGGGCATAGCCACTGGTCAGTACACAGTGGCTCCTCGTCTCTACAAGTGAGCCCCGTGGCCAAGCCGCCCCTGGGGCAGGCTGGGAGGGGCCCCCTGCACTCCCCCCAGACCCTCCTGAGTCTGCTCTGAGGTCACATCTCTACACTAAAGGCCAACCCCCTACAATGACCTTCAGGCTCTCCTGCAGTTTCTCTTTCACGTATCCTTAGGATGAGACATCCCCGAGGATAAGACCACCCCTTTGCCCCCGGTTCACAATCCTTGGGCCCATCCCTCCCTCCAGACTTCACTCCCCTGGACCCCCAGCCTCGTAGTCACTCTTCCCTGTAAGGCACGGGACGGGCCAGCTGAGCCTGGCCACAGCCAGTGTGCTCCCGAGGGGCCACTTCTCAGTCCCCCAACCTGGGGCTGGCTGGGCGGGCAGCACACAGGCTTGGTGACAGAGGCTACACGCCGGGACTGGCGGCCGTGGTGGGCACGAGCGCAGATCCAGGTGGCAGCCGCAGTGTCTGGGTTCAGGAGAGGGAGCCGGCAGGCTGTCAGCCTCTCGCTGGCTCCAGCTGGGCCCAGGGGACCCACCGGGAGTTGGGTGGGCCTTGGGCCATATCCTCTAGCCCTGAAGCCAGGGAAGATCCAGTGTGCTCAGCCCGAGTCCAGCCACAGGTGCCCCAACAAAGTCTGGGAGCACGCCCAGCCCTGACACCTCTCCCCCGTCCCACCCTCAGCCTGGGCCGCAGCTGAGCCAGGCAAATGCTCTGCATGTGCCTCAGTTTCCCCAGAAACCAGTGTAAGGCCTTGGGGACCCGTCACCCTCTACCCCACAAAGGCACAGTGCTGGGCACTTGGGCGGCACGCTGTAAGTAACAGTCACGTGGGTTGTATGATTCAGGTCAGTTAAAAAATGGGGACCTTTCTCAGAGCGTTGCTGGAGAGGTAAAGTGATTAATACTGTAAAGTGCTGGGGACAGTATCTGGCAAGTAGGTAGCGCTACAAAGCATTTATTAAATAGAAACAAGAAACTAACAGGCCTGGGTGCACGTGTGCCCCCTAATGTACATGCATGCAAGCATGGCTGTGCGCCTGCCGGTCGGATGCGGACCCACAGCCTCGGACGCGCGTGACCTCCCACATGACCTGGCACTCACATGCACACAGACCCAGAGAACACCACGCCCAGAGTCCCACAGAGCCCTGACACACACACGCACTCCCGAGACACCCCTGCCCATCGCCCTGCCTGTCCCTCGATGGTCACGTGCACATGTATGTGCACATGGGCCGTGCTGGCCAGCTGGTGCTGCACAGCGGCTGTGCTCACACGCCCTGGAGGGGCCGTGGCCCGAGGGGAGGATGAGGAAGTGGCCCCGGGCCCTGGCCTTCACCAGGGTCCTCCTCGGGCCTCTGTTTTCTGTCCAGGCCCTCGCATGGGTGACGTCTGTGGCTTTGAGAAGCCAGAATCAGGAGTGCATGGGCACTGTGAGCAGGGCGAGCTGAGGCCCGCAGCGGGGAGGACAGCCTCGGGTCAGGGGACTCGAAGGCGACTGTTTCTTTCCCGCCCGCTTGCTACAGGTGGGGAAACTCAGGTGTGAAGGGTAGTCCAAGGTTACGCAGGCATTAGCCGGAGCTGGAGGAATCCCAGAACTGCTGCCTCCCCCTTCAGGCTCTGCCTGGGTGGGAGCTGGGCAGAGGAAAGGGGCTGCCTGCCTGCCTGTCTTTCTAGAAGGCAAATGCCCTCACCTGGGAGGTGGGGGAGGCAGCAGGGGCCTCGAAGTCTGACACACAGGCCAGGCGGGCAGCCTCTTCAGCCACGGGCCGGTCCCTGGGACAGGGCTGCAGTGGGACCTGAATGACTCTCCTGGAAAAGGCCCCTGACACCCTGGCCCGGGATGGGCAGGGTACTGCCCCTCTGTGTCTCCAGCTCTTGGCCTCCGTCAGTGTCTCCCTGTTTTCCTTTGCTCTTCTGCGTCTGTCCAGCCCCCCTGCCCTGGGGAGCACTCGTCCCCTCCACCCTTTGTCTGTCTCTCCTCTCCCTCTGGTCCCCTCTTGGCCTCGGTCCTCAGGAGGGTACCGACGGGGTCCCTTTATTCACCAAGTCCCCCTCCAGAGTGCTTCTCCTGTAGGAACATTCGGTGAGGCAGTCTCCTCCGGGGCACTCCGTCCCTCCTCCATGCCACAGCACCCCCGCCTCCCTGGGCGCCCAGCTTCCATGCTGGGTAAAGCGGGGCGCGAGTGGGTATGTGTGCATGCCGGGAATCCTGAGGGCTGGAGGGTCCCCTAAACCCTACTCCTGCCTGGGTGATCCTGACCTCAGACCCACAGCCCTGTGTCCTGGATTGCAAACAGAACTTGCAGAAAACAGAGGCCCCCAGAGCAAAGTCTGCGGGACGCCATCAGGGCCAAGGCCCAGTCGTCTGCAAGATCCCACTGTCATCTTTGAGGGAGACGCAACCGGAGAGGCAGAACACAGGGGATCCCCGACCACAGTTTTCCAGACCTGGGACCCCAAACCCAAGCTTCAGAACGAGGGAAACTTAGGCATCTAGAGCCCAGAATCCAGACACTCCAGAGATAGCAGGCACCCAGGATCCGGGGTCAGAGGAGACAGCCATCCAAAGTGGACATGAGTCGGGGAACCCAAGATTCTGCGCCCTGGACACTCCTCCTCCCCGCCTGGGACCCCAGCGCAAGCCCGCAGCCTGCCCTGGAGTGCGGACCGGGGACTTACCAGAGCGTATGCGGAGCTGAGCACCGGGCAGCAGAGCAGGAGCGCCAGGCCGGGCGCGATCCGGGCGGCCCCCATCGCCACCGCCTAGGGCCCCGTCCCTCGGGGCAGCCGCCGCCGCCGGCCCTGGTGATGGTGGTGGGGGTACAGAGCTGCGTCAGGCTGGGCTGCCCCGCCCACGCTCGGGCCTAAGAGACCCCGGCGGCCCGGCGCCCCGAGGCCCCGGGGCCCGACGCGGGGCCCATGCGCCGAGGGCTAGCCAGAGAGCGAGCGCAGAGGAGAGAGGGAGGAGGAAGGGAGGCAGCCGGGGGCCGGGCGGGCGGCGGGCGGGCGCCGAGCGCTGCGGAGCTGCCCGTCTGCCTTGGAGCGGAGAAATCACATCCATATGGCCGGGCCCCCCGCCCCCGGCCCGCCCCCCGGCCCCCCCCGCCCCGCGCCGCCTTTTCTTTTCTTTTTTATTTTTTTTTCTTTTGGGGAACTGGGAGATGTGGCTTCGCCCCACGCCCAGTGGGGGAGGGGTCGGGGGAGGGGTTGGGGTCGCGGTCTGCGGGGGGCGCACGGGGCTGTTATTTTTAGCTCTGCTGCGAGCGCAAAGGGGGCGGGGCGGGGCGGGGGGCGCGTTTTGAGCCGCTAGGGGCCTGCTGCCGGAGAACGAGATCCCAACTTTGCAACGACACTGGAGCCACGGTGGTCGGGCCGCCTGCTCCCAGCCCCGCAGCCCCCTCAGATCCCCATCCTGTCCGCAGCCGCCTCCGGCGCCCCCTCCCCGTCCCCGGCCAGAGCCCCGCCTGCGCCCGCGCCGCTGGAGCGCGCCTGCGGCCAGGACGCTCTGTCGGTCTGTCAGTTTGTCTCTAGTTCCCCCGGCCTTGGCCTCCGTTCCTCCAGCAGCCCCGAGCTCCGTTTCGGTCACTCCCTCGCTCCCTCCCTCCCCTCCCTCTTCTCTCTCTACGAAAACATTTGCAAGTTTCCAAAAAAGCCACGGAGCGGAGAGGCTCGGGGCTGGCGGCTCGACCGGGCTCCGAGGAGGCGCCGCCGGCTGACACCGAGACAGACCAGCCCGCCCGCCCCGGTCAGGTCCAGAGTCACCCCTACCGGACTCCGGCCCCCTCCGCTTGGCGTAGGCCCCCGACCCCGACTTACTCCGAGCGCGTCGCCGCGGCCCCCGCCTAGCCATGGATGTCGGGGACCCCCCGACAGCCTCCCCAGGACAGCGCCCCGTCCGCGGCCCCGGGGGGACTTCATGGAGCTCTCGGTATCCCCCTCGGACAGCTTGGTTTCCAGCACCCCCGGTCCGGCCGCCGCTCGGAGCCGCCGCCCGCCGCGCGCGTCCCTCGCTCCGGCGTCTGCTGCTCCCCCTCCCCCGCGGCCGGGCGCCGCTTCCCTCCCCCGCGCCTCCCTGGGCCTCTCCCGCCCCCGCCCCCCTCCGTCTCCTCCGACACGGTGTGTGGAACGGCGGAGCGGAGCCGGCTGCCCCCTGCCCGGGGACGTTGCTCTACAGGCCGCGGCCCGGGGTCGCACCGCGGAGGGATGTGAGTGTGGGGGGCACGGAGCCGGGCAGATCTGACATCGGGACCTGGGAACGTGGCCCGGGACGCGGCCGCCGCTTCATTCTCTTCTCCGAGAAGGCACAGACGTTATTTTTTTTCTGATTGTCCGGCCGCGACCGGTGACTAAGGACCCTCAGCCGCGAAGCAGGCCCTCTTCACCAGAGGTGCCCGCGCGACTGCGGGCGCGGCGCTCTCTGTGCGCTCGCGGGACTCCCTCTCGGGCTGGACCGGGGTACCCCGAGCCCGGCTCGCCCTCCGCCGCCGCCTCCAGCCCCGCCCTGCCCTGCCCTCGCCTGGACCCCCAGCTTCGGAAACGTCCCGAGGGGGCCGGTCAGCGGTGCCCTAGACCCGCCCCCCGCCCCTACCCGAGTCTCTGGCCTCGCGCCTTTCCCTCTCCCTCCCCAGCGACTCCCCTCCCCAGTGTCTCCCGGGTTCCAGGTCTCTCCGAGTCTCGACCCATCCAGGCGCCGGCCCGGCCTTTCCAGCTCCGCCCCTGACTCCACCCCTGGCGGCTCGAGGCCGCAAGACCGTGGGCTCAGCTCAGACCCCAACCCGTGGGCTCCGCCTCCATCTCCCAACCCGGTCACACCTCCAAACGCTCTTGGCGGGCTCTGGTCCACTGGGGACCAACAGTTTAGGGAAAGGGAGGGAGGAGTCTTTGGGGACTGGGGCCGGAGGGGCGGGGCGTGCCTGCTTGGGCGGTGTGGGGACGCTTGAGCGCCAAGGACAGGGGCATCGGACCCCAAGTCTACTACCTCTCAGTACCAGGCTGGGAAGCTGAGGTCCCAGGAAAGCCTCCCTGGAGCGAGGAAGGCTGGGGAGTTCCTGGGCCGGAGGACCTTCAAGGATGGTCTGGAGGAAGCTACCATGACTGTCAGGGCCCTGAGGAACACCGTTCAGACCAAGTGACAGTCCCTGCTGGCTCACTTACCAATTGTGTAGGACTCTCCAGCGCTCTGGGCCTCAGTTTCCTCATCTGTAAAATGGGGGGTGGGAGGGTTTAACCAGCTGACTCAAACGGCACTTTTCACTTTACTGTTCCAGTGCTTCAGAAGACAGGTGTCCAGACCCATGGGCTCTGGGGGCTCCCCAGGCTCAGCTGTGGAAATTGAGCTCCTCAGAACCCCAACATCCTTTCCCTCAATGTGAATGGGTCCCCAGGCCCAAGTCCTAAGGCCACTGGATTCCAGCTGCAGCCAACCTTCCTGGCTGCCCGCCCCCTCCAGGCTCCAGTCTGCACCTCCCGGATGGTACCCACAACTGTCTTCTCCATACGGTCTGTGACCACACCCGTCTCTGTGCCCCACTACCCTCAGGGACGTTGGAGGACTGTGCTGTTTGAGGCAGTTTCCTCTAAAGGTGACTATTCTCCCTCTGTCCACTGCCCCCTGCCTTTGCCTTTGTAGTTTCCTTTGTCAGGTTTGTCCTCCTCTGCCTAGTGCAAAGGACATCCCTCTGTCCTCGGGTCCCCATCTGCTCTGCTGCTGGGGTAGGGCCCTGATTCAGGGGCTCCCCCTCTGACGTGTGGCCCCTATGGTAACAGAGGCCCAGGGACCTGTAGTCGGAACCTAAAGAACATTTGTGGTTCTTCAGTGTTACAGGTGGGTGGTTTCAGCTTTGTGTGTCTCTGTTTCTAAGTGATTCTATTCCAAGTTTTATGGTTGATGACTACTGACCATGCCCACCCCTTGGTGATAGGAAGAGGATAGTCACAGAAGGATTGGGGGAACTGAGAGGTAAAACTAGGGACTGATGGGGAGTCCTTCTGAGACCTGACATCAGGAAACTTGAGATTTGGAAACACACAGTGTTTGTCCTTGAAGGACCAGGACAGGCTGTGTATGGGGCTGCAGAGGGGGTCCGATGGGCTCTGGACCCCTTAAGGGTGTTCCTGGAGCCATACCTCTTGTGTCTCAACCCAGGGTCCCCTGCTGGGCATTCCACCTATGTGGGTGGGGCCACAGAACCCCTCACGCAGCCCCAGACCTCCGGTTAAAGTGCCACCATGGGGGTAGGGTGTCACACATTAAGGGAGAGAAAGCCAGCCTGCCCTTTCTGACAGGCAGGCCCCAGGGCCCCAGGGTCAGTTTCTGGTCAGTTTCAGGTCAGTTTCGATGGCATTTTGAAAGGCCTGGGAGGGGGCAGGAGAGGGAGCAGTGGCTGTGGGGACTCCCCTCTCTGGGCTGGGGCCTCGGAGGAGGAGCCAGCGTGGCCACCGAAGTGAGGGCTGGTCTCCAGCGCAATGGCCCCAGGCTGACAAGCCTCTGCCGCCTGTCAGCTACTAGCACCGGTAGGGCTATAGCCAAGGTACACGGACCCTGGGGCCCGGGGGGATGCCAGACACAAACAGGGAAGACAGAGGCTTAGTTCTCAGCTCTGCAGCCCAGCCTCACTCTCTCGGAAAACCCAGTGCCCCAGCGCGGGGCAACGGCCTGCAAAGCTTAGCGCCTCCCCGGCCGCCCTCAGCCCAAGCCAGCCTCAGTGACAGTCTCCACCCTGACCCCAGACTGAGTCCTTATCCCAGCGTGACCTCTAACCCCTGGCTGAACCCTGACCCCAGGCCTAGCCTCCACCCAAGCCTTAATCCCAGATCTCTCTCAGGTTCCAGGCCCCTCTGGAAGGTTTTCAAGTCAAGGGGCTGGTAGGGGAGGGGATGGCCAGGCCATAAGTGAACCGAGGTGCCACTTTTACAGCCATTTCGGCTGCTCATAAACACCCCCCATTCCACCCCCCACCCGGCTGAGTCACTGAAGGCTCCCACGCAGCTGGCCGGGCAGCCCCCTCCCCTTGCAGCAGGAAGCCCGGTTTCTCACCTCTCAGGAAGGCCAAGGGAGGGGAACTGGGGGTACCGGGGGTCTGGAGGCTCTGTTGAAGGCAGGGGGTGCTCCCAGAGGGATATGGGGTCTGGGTTTCCTGCCCCTGCTGATCACATGGTCACAGGCCCCTGTTGCCGTAGCACCAGATCCACAGATGTCCCCACACAGACAGGCAGGCCTGGTCGGCCTCACAGCAGGGCATGGGCGCGCCCAGGCGCTAACCCTGGGGGGGTGCTACAGCGGGGCCCTGTCCATCTGCACCCGAGCCTCAGGGCGTCCCTGGATCCCACTCACCTGGAACCGGCAAGGCCTTCCAAGTAGAGCCAGGAGCCACAGAGCAGAGTCAGGTTGGCCATGGGGAGGCCATGGGGAGCCCTGGGCAGCTCAGGCCTCAGCAAGGATGTTGCAGCGCAGGACAGAAAAAGGCCTGAGTCAGAGCTTTTGCTTGAAAAGGAAAATTAATTATTCTTTACCAAGCCCTGCACTGGCCCAGGACTTTGTCCCAGACCCCTGGAGGGGGAGCAGGGACAGGTCCAAGCGCACCCAGGTGCCCCGGGCTGGGCTGCTGCGCCCCCTCCGCGGGCCTGCCTGCCAGGCCCAGGCCAGCTCAGCGCCTCCGGTGCGTGTGCCTCAGCGGTTCTCGCCCCGCCCTGCCAAGCCTCCCGCTGAGTGACTCTCCTTCTGTCCGTTCCTGTGTCCCTGCCTACCCCTTCCAGGTCTTTCCATATCTGAGAGATTGCAGGCCGCCACGACACAGGAGCACAGCCCCTGTGACTTCGTTCAAGTTTTGGGCACCCGAAGAAATCAGAGGGGGGCTGACGGTGATTCATGCCCAGGTCAAGGGCAGGAAAACAGATCTGAGAAGGCCTGGCCTTCCGGCAGCGGGGACCCCAGGGCCGCCAGCCAGGAAAGACACGGGGACCCCCGCACTACCCTTGTCCTGACCCCTGCAGGACCACAGCCACCCTGTATCTGACACTGCCCCCTGGAGCTTGGGCTCCCGGTGTGAAGCCATCCAGGAAACCCTCTCTGGGTGCCCTCCAGGGCCCCCTGGGCGCGACACTCGCCTGTGCAGCTGTAGGTCGCAGAGGCCGGGGCTTGTGGACAGAATGCTCTCCCTCTGCGGGCCTGTTGGGGCGGGCTGTGGCTGCACCAGGGCTGGGTAGCCCACCGGATCCAGGGCCAGGAGACCCTGCTTGGAGGCTGCCCTCTGCCTGAGCCCAGCCCGGGCTGGTTCGTGTCAGGAAGGCCCAGGCTCAGCCCGATGAGGTATAATGATTCACGTGGCCACTGCCGCTCAGCACATTCCAGCTGCAGCCCCCAGTGCCCGGCGTGGGAGGTGGCCAGCCCCACACCAGCTCCAGCTGCTGGGGCGTGTTCCCAGGGCCCCGTCCCCAGGGGCGCCCCCTCCCCAGGTCTTCCAGGCTCCGAGATGGGGTACCACACTCCACAGTTTCCAAAGTACTTCCTAGTTCACAAGCTAGAAAGGGAGGCAGGGGGCTGGTCAGCTCCTGGCTTCCAGGTGGGGAAAATAAGGCCCAGAAAGCAAACATTGCAAGATGGGCAAACAGCACTGGCAAGGCTCCTGCCCCTGGCGTGGGGCTGTTCCCAAGCCTGCAGCTGCAAGGAGCATCCCAGGGCACGGTCTGTGACCAGTGCCCTCGGGGGCCCAGATTTCAACTCTGCAGGCCAGCGGGCCCCTGCGTCTTCCCACTGTCCCTGTCCTCCTCCCTGGCCAGGGAAAGAGGAGGCTGGGGCACAGAGCCCGCTCTGCCCTGCCCTGCGGGCCCGTCTGCTCGAGGCCTCAGTTTCCTGATCTGTCATTAATGGGCGGGCAGCCCAAGGCTTGAAGGGCTCCATGAAGTCCTGGAAGCAGACCTGTGAATCGGAGCACCCGAGGCCTTCGAGTGCAGGGCGCTGCCTGCACCGGCCCCAGCCCCGGGCCCTGAGGGGCGAGTCTGGCCCTTGGTTCCGGGGACAGGAAGTTGTATTTTGGTCCTGGGTCCTGCGGAAGGAGGCAGGGAGAGAATGGCAGCTCAGACCCAGTCGTGTTTACTCGGGCCCGGCCCGCTCTCAGCTCAACAGGCCCATTCATCGGGAGCCCCATAAACCCTTCGGGGCTCCCTGAGGTTCAGAGCGCTGGGACGCCAGGCCCGGCTGCTGCCCCGAGACCTGCTGGGCGCCGTGGGCCGCAGGTGGGGCAGGAATGAGGCGAGACTGGGGGTGGCAGGTGGGAGCCTCAGACAGGCCTTAGTTTCCAAATCTGGGCATTGGAATAATGGTTCCTGCCCTTGCATGTGGTGGGGCCACTGGGAAAATCCAGGGGGGCCTTAGTGGCTGCGGCCCTTCAGTCCTGAGAGCATGTCCTCAAGTTGTGTGGTCTTTGATGCCAGTCTGAGACCACAGTGGCCTACACCAGAGTGGACTTCCTTGTGGAGACCCCCAGCCGGGCCTTGGGTGTCCACTGCCGACCCTGGCAGGCGGGCAGCCCCTGGCCCCGTGGGTGTGGGTTCACGCCCTGCCAGGGGCCAGAGGTCTCTTGTCCTCTCTGTGGCTCACTTCTTCATCTGTTCAACCGAGATCCACTTCGGAAGTGGAAACGCGGGGACTGGGTGGGGACCTGGGGCCGCCTCACCCCGGGAGTTCTTCGCAATATGGCCCTCCAGCCGGTGGGCTAAGGGATTGCCCTGTGGGCCCTCAAAATGGACTGGAGGCGGCAGCAGCATTTGGTGGGAGAACCATGGCTTGGACCATGGCTTGGGGCCTGAGCGCTGCCCAGCTCCTGAGTGACCTTGAAATAATCCCTTCTTCATCTTGGACTTGTCGCCCTGCCGAGGGCTGGGTTAGCGTGGATGTGCTTGCAGACCCCCACTCAGGCCTGGGGCTCCTGGGCGGGCAGCTGAGTGGTGGGAGGGAGATGGTGGGGGCAGGACCTCCCACCCCAGACCCTCTTTCAGCAGCGCCCCGCATACCCCCCCAAACCTGGCCAACCATTCGCAGTGGGGGTGAGGATGGGGGTGGGGAGGGGGCGCAGAAGGGAGTCTCATTTTCCAGACGCCTTCCGCCTTCTGGTGGGGTGTGACTTCCGGCCCCAGTGGCTATAAAATCCCCAGTAGCCTGGTGGGTCTCTGGTGGGGGAGGGGCCCAGGGGTCTGCGACTCCGAATACCCCTCCCAGGTCTGTTTGACACGTGTTTCCGCTGCTCCTGGCTGTGGGCTCCTGCTGATGCTATTTATAACCTTTAAGAGCTCCTGCCGACTGCAAAGTTTTCTTAAACTCAAAATATCACCAAGGTCCTGGGCACGCGTTCCAGAGGCCGCTGGGCCCTGCGGTTGGAAGGGACGAGGGGCCAGGAAGGAGGGGGCAGCAGGGAGGGCGCTGGCTCAGACACTGGTCCTGGCTGGGGGCTGAGCTTGGGAGACCCCAGTGGGGGATCCTTGCGTCTTGACGCTGGGCTCTGCTTGGCCCGGAGGGACCCTCCCGCTAGGTGGTCCCTGGTCACACTGGGCCATTGGAGGATGGCTGGGCCATCTTTCGGGACCTCAGTTTCCTCTCATCCCGAATGCCTCAGGGGACACTAGCCGGGTGAAGCAATGAGCTGGCAATGACACTGGGAACACGTCGGCTGGGACCAGGGCTCTGTCCACCGGCCATCCAGCACCCGGCACAGAGCCTGGCCCAGAGGCGCTGTGGACGTTGGCTGAACCAGCCAGAAAGGGGAAGCACTTTGGGGAAGTTTATAAAACTGTGTGTGGGAAAGCGACGTCCAGAGAGGGGCAGTGGCGTGCCAGAGGTCACCCAGCCCATCCAGACCAAGTACCCGGGCCTTCCCGACACCGAGGGGCCTCTGAGGCTCCCTGCAGCTGTGGAAGAGGCTGAGGGGCCCTGACTGGGGACAGGTGAGTTGCCACCTTAGACGAGGTTCCGGGGAGAACAGGAGGGTGGCCTTGAGTAGCTCAGACACCCCCCCGGAGCTGGAGGGATACTGGCCGCCAGCCTGCAGGGCGCAGGGAGGGCAAGATGCCTCCCAAAGTCCCACACCCAGCTCCTGCTTGCGCTGGGCCACGGTCCTTAGGGGTGAGTGAAGAGCTCAAGCCCCACGTCCCAGGGAGAGAGCAGGGGGCCCAACAACCCCGGACTCAGCCGTGGGCTCCGTAGGGAGGCTGTCGTCTAGGCTGCTGTGTCCTCACTGCGCCCCTTTCCTTCCCGGCTCCCCAGCCTGTGAGGGGTGGGCAGAGACCAGGAGTGCTGGCCTCAAGCCGGTCCAGCGCACCTGTCCCTGCCGGCAGCACCTCCCCGCTGCAGCCAGTCCCGCTGGAAGAGCAGAGCTGGGTTCCTGGTGGAAGGGTGGCCACCCTGCCCCTCCGACTCAGGGCTCCATATCAGTTTTCCAGTTCAAACCTGACCACAGAGGGCTCTTTGGGGGCAGAAGTGGTGAGGAAGTGATGACCGAGCTGAGAGGAGAGGGAGGAGAAAGACAAGTGTTTTGGAAGGTCAGCCCTGACAAGGCCACTTCTCTGCCCAAAGGCCCCCCGGTGGCCCCCTGGATCAGGTCACGCCTTCCCTGACCAAGCTTCCTGTGAGCTGGGCTGGGCTGGGAGACTCGGAGCCCCGCCTCCAGGAGCCACGCCCCGGGGCCCCGGGGCCCCATGACCCTGGGGTCCCATTGCCTGAACCCTGGGCCAGCTCTCACCTCTGCTCCTGCTTCTCGCTGGGCTTCCCTTCCCTCCTCCTGTGCCTGAGGTCTTCCTGGGCCTGCCCCCGCCCCCAGCAGAGTGAGACCTTGGCCCTCCTGATCCTGGCCTCCTGAGGGCAGGGGCTGCGGCCTCTCTGCGGTCCCTCTGCGTCCGCCACGGTAGAAAAGTCCTCCATCTTGTCCCATGCCTCTCCTGGACGGGAGAGTTACTGGCCAGATCTGTGAACTTCAAATACTCTGGCCCCCTGTCCCCTCTTGTTTCTTAGTTGCTATGGGGAGGCCCCTGTCTTCTGAGCCTCAGTTTCCCCACAAAGAGGGAGGGAATCACAGGATCTCAGGAGGAGCCTCCTGAGACCTCTGGATGGGTCCTGCCAGGTGTTGTTAGAGAGTTCTCCTCCGGGGACCCTAGGAGGTCAAACCGCCCGATGGAAAGTTCTCGCTCCACCGGGGAGCAGCCCAAGGGTCAGGCTGCAGGGACTGCGGCCAGACTGGCCTGGGCTGCAGGGAGGGCACACCTGGGTCTTCCAGCCCAGGCTGGCTCAGCTGTCCCTGAGGCCGCCGTCCTCAGCAGGACCATGGGGGTGGGGAACAATGGGGACAGCACATTCTCTCTTTGGACCCCAAGGTCAGGCAAGGGTGGGGGGCCGGAGGTGGCAAGGGCTTCTTGTAGCCAAAATCAATGGTTCCTTTCCATGGTTCCTGACCCCAAACTGTATCAATAGTGATGATTAACTGGCAGGGGCCATGAGCATGCTCAGTGGGGCTGAAGGAGACGCCTCTGCACCCACCACAGAGGTCCCTGTCATCCCGTCAGACCAGGACTCCTGCAGACAGGACCCTGTTCAGATGGGTGGGGTTTGCTGACAGGCAAGGCTGGGCGGTGGGGGCGGTGGGGGACACAGGAAATCCCCTTCCTCCCCGCTCTCTGCAGCCTTGGATGCACCCTGTAGCTCCACAGAATCCTGCCCATGCTTCCCCTGAGGACTGGTCTCCGAGCCCCAAGCCCCAGCCCTCTGCGGGGCACTGAGCCCTGGGGCAAAGTCGGTGCAAGGGGACGAAGGAGGAGACTCAGGTCCGAAGTGACTGTGTGAGGGGACAGCATGCCTGCTGAGCAACCCAAGACTGCGGCCCACTGCACGGGTGTGCACACTGGCGTCTCCAAAGGGGAAGAGGGCCCAGGAGTCAGTGACGGGACCGGGACCCAAACTGGGTCCCCTGCTGGCTCTGACAATGGATCCCAGGACCAGCACCCTTGGTCTGCTTTGGATGGGGCATAATGCGCTGGTGTCCCCTAACATTTAGGACCCCCCCACCTGCCCAACAGCTTCTCCACCCAGCTGGGCTGCAGACTTCTCAGAAACAGTCTCTGGCCATTAGTCCTGATGCCACACCTCCTAAGGCGCCCTAGGCATCAAGTCTAGATGCCACAGGGAGCTGGGTGCCTGGGGTCACCCCGTCCATTCACGCCAGGCCCTGTATTTGGGGGCCCTGGGCCGGTGCCGGTGTGAGGGGTCACTCCACATTCCTGAGTGCTCCTGCGTCTCTCGTCTCCTGCGGTCTCCTCCTGCCCCCAAGGCCAGCCTGTTGGGGCCTCGCAGTCCCCCGCCACCCCTCTTTCCCTCGTGCCTTCCCTCCGCCTGCTCCGGGGTCCGGGATCTGGGGAGGAAGTGGGCCGGGAGCCTTCCAGAGAGCCCTTTCCCACGAGAGCCGAGCCCTGACCCCATCCTTATCTGGCCCGGGGATGCCAAGAACAACACAGATGCTAAGGCTCGCAAGCCCCGAACTTGGGGACGCCGACCTTTCCAGGCTGGCCCAGCTGCTCTGCTCCGGCCTCTGTCTCCCTTCAGCGAACAGGGTGGGGGGAGGGATGGCCCTTCCAAGGAGCAGAGGAGGCGGCGATGGCAAGGCCCCAAACACCCCGACGCACACGATGACACTCACACATGCGCGTACACTCACGTGGCCACGCAGACCCCTCCAGGCCAGCCTGCTAAGGTTCCCAGATTTCTTCTGGCCTTCAGCCTCTCCCCTGCCTCCAGGGCTCCTGATTCCCACGCGGGGCTTTCTGTACTGTGAGCCCGAAGGTGTGAGGTGTCAGCTGCATGCGTATGTAAAGGCATGCGAGTGCGTGTGGATACGGGCGCCCAGGCATATGAACGCTTGTGCAAAGGCATCTGGATAGCCTGAGGATTTGTGTTTAAAGAAGAGTGTCTGTCCTTGGTCCAAGCCCCCGAGAGCCAGGGCCCCCGTGTGAGGGCGCACGTGCGGGTGTGTATGCACAGACCCCCGGTGCCGGTGGAAGGCGACCAGGCAGGATGCAGGGTGTGCAGGGACTAGCGACTCTCTCCAGACACATAGCCACACAGCAGGGCAAGATCAGCCTGCTGAGGTATCCTCTGAGTGCGTGCGTGTGTGCGCGCATGTGCGTGTGCGTGTGTGCGCGTGTGTGCGTGTGTGTGTGTGTGTGTGTGTGTGTGTCTTAGACATCGCCACACGGGTGGGTGGGTAGATGTGTAAATACCCACACAGGCAGGTACCGGAATTGACCCTAACTATTCCTGGCTGGGGGCTGGGGCCGTTTTTAATGCAGCTCCACACCCTGGGCCACAGAAGGTGTTTGTGTGGCCATCGAGGACAAGGTCACAGCTGGTACTGAGTGGGGTGGGGTGGGGACGGCTCTGGATCTGCTGGAGCCACCACAGGTAGGTGGCATCTAGAAGGGGGACAAAGAGGGAGGAGCTGCTGCTTCGGCTGCCATGGCCTCTGTCGCCTGCTTGTCTCCCCTTCTGCCACTGCCCCGCCCCGTCTGACGCGCCCTCCCTGTCCACTGTGGGACACGTGAGCGTGCGAGGCAGGTGAGGACGAGTCTGCCTCGCATGGGTGAGGAGCCGAGGTCCGGGGGAGGCTGTGTGCCCTGTGTGTGCGACGTCTGTCCTGGGCCTGCCCTTTGTCTCTGAACTGGCTCAGCAGCCCTGTCCCCCCTGGGTCTGACTCTGCCCCCCCTCTGCGGTGGCCCCCGTGTCTCCCCTCCACGGCAGGGGGGTCCCCGCTCCAGGTCCCCCAGGCCAGCCCCGGGGAGCGGGCTCCTCCTCTCAGCGGCGTGCACTGTTTGCCTGAGACAGTCGGTCCATCCAGTCAAACAACCACCCGATTCAGACCCCTCATCTGACGGACGGGTTTTTTTCCCTCTGCTAAATTTACTTGCATTTTTGACTGAATTGGCCATTCAACAGAGGTTGTGTCCACATGCCCCCGCCCCGCCCCCGGCCGGCAGGGAGCGGGCTCACAGATGGACATGCACACAGAGCCGAACTCAGACACACTTGTGGTCACAGTCTCGTGTGACACACGTGAGCACACAGGAGGACAGGCGTCCACATGATCACATGTGATACCATCCTTGTGCCCACAGTGATACGTGTGGCACACACAGATGGCACCCGTCTACATGGTCACACAGACACTCACCCCTTGTGCCCGGGTGACCGTGTCTGTGCCCTCAGACCTGCTCCGGGGAAGTCGCGGGGAAACGGAGGCCGGGGCCGAGCCCCTCCCGCGGCCCGGGCAGCCCGCGGCTCGGCCTCCGTCCCCCACCCCGGCCAGCCTAGGTGGGGTCCCTGGTCATCTCGGGCCGCCGCTGCTGAGCCCCTGCGAGCCTTAATAGCCGTTCCCAGACCCCGATCCTAAAAGGGGACTCTTTTTTTTTCTTCCAAGGACAATAAATATTTGCTCTTCGGGAGACTGCTGGTGGGAGAGTACAGGGTTTGGCCCAGCGGCAGGGACTGCCCAGGGCAGTGCAGGGAGGCCACAGGCCACGCCGGGGAGGGCCCGGGCCTCCGGAAGCCACCTCGCCTCCTCTCCTCTGACCGCAGCCCCAGACCCCTCGGCCCCAGGCCTCACCCCTGCGAGCCCTTTGTCCGTGGGCGCTCACCCTGTCGACCCCCACCCTTTCCCATGCACTCAGGGTACCTGGCCCCGATTTGCAGCCTGACTCTTTGGGCTAAATAAGGGGTTCCGCGTCCCCAGACACATGTCCACTCTGCTTCCTTAGACGGGCCCCCGAAGGCAGGGCCGACATCCCCTGGGCCAGGTCTCGGGCCAAGCGCACCCTTCAAACTGGGTCCCTGAAGGCAAGGCAATGCCCTCCTTCCATAAGGGACCAAGCCTGGCCAACTGGGTCCCCCAGCCTGTCCCCCATGAGGCACTGGTCCCTGGAGGATCCTGCTTGTCCACCCCTCCCTTCTGCTCATTTGGGCTCCCAAATATAGCGGCCATGGCCACAGCCGGCCAGGACACCACAGCCCCAAGCGTCAGCCCTGGGCCGGGATCAGAGGGGCAGGAGCTGATTATAGGTCCCTGGGCCAAACCCCGGGCTTGCCTGCCAGCCCACTGGGCCCTGCCACCCCCACCCCCAGAACCACAAGGTTGGAGCATCTGGTCCCCGTCAGCACAGTGGGCAGAGGGAGGGGCCTGAGGGCTGTGTTTGGCTTGCTGAGGACAGAGTTGTCTGTGTGTGGCGTGGGGGCGGCACGGACGGGCTGCGACTCGGGGCAGTGACGGTCCCCTGAGCCAGCATCGCGGTGCCCCTCCAGTAGCCGTGGTACAGATGAGGAAGCTGAGGCCAGGAGGAGCCAGGCCCAGCCTGGAGAGGCCGTGGGGAGCCTCTGCCTCCCCCTTGGCCACTCCTTCCAGTCTTTCACGTCCTGGGCCGCGCCTCCGGGAAGCAGGCCACATCCTGTTGGTGGCAGAGCGGCCCTGCTGGGAAGTCCTCCTTGGAGTCAGACTCGTGCCCAGAGCTGCGGGAAATGGGCAGACATTGCTCTGTTCTGGGCCCTCGTGGCTGCCACGTGCCACCTTAGCCAGAGTTGGGGCCTGGGCCCCCATCCGTGCAGCTGGCAGGGACTGGGGCCCCCCGCGGGGTCTGTGTTTATGGCACCCAGCGCCGGGTGGTGGGTTCCCGTCTATGCGGATACACACGTGTGCCCTGGGGGGTGACCGGCAGCCCATGGACCTGCCGGCGCGCCTGCTCGTGCCCAGACGGGTCCTCAGGACCTGCTGCACAGCAACATTTGACCTACTTCTAAGGCTCTGGGTCTGGCCCAGGCCGCGTTCTCGACTCCTCCGGGAAGTGTGGGCCTGCATCCCAGCCCGGAGGCCGTGGGCCAGGAGGGGCGGTCCGGGGCGGGCCAGGGCGGCCTGCAGAGCCTGCGGCCAGGGGGACAAGGGCACGTGGGGAGCCAGACCCTCCTTCCCTGCGCTGCCTCCTGGGCCCAAGGGACAGCCAGACCTCAGCCGTCCCTCCCTTGCCTCATGCCTCCACGTGGCCACCTATCCGAACTCCCCAAGTTGGGCCTGATGGGAGGAGGGACGTTCCTCATGCCCCTCTGAACGTTACCAGGAGGATCTGCCGAGCTCTCACCCCTGCCATTTGCCAAAGCTTTGCCCCTCCAGCCCACCCCGCCCTTGTCGGCCGAGCAGCGGGCGGTGCCAGTCTGGGAAGCCAGCAGCCCCTGTCCTGGTCTTGGGTCTGAGGTCTGGGGTTTGGCCTCGGCATTCTGGGATGGGGAGTCTGGGTCTCCTGAGTGGGCTCTGGTCCTGGGTTCTGGTTCTGAGCTTGGGGTTCAGATCCTGAGACTTGTGTCCTGGTGTCTGGGTTTGGGGTTTCGGCTTCCAGGTCTGGAGGAGAGGTAGGGATCCTGGGTTCTGGGGTTTGGGTTCAGGATCCAAAGGCCCGTTCCTATCTCTTCCACGCCCCCTGCTGGCCAGCCATCATGGTTGTCTCACTGCCCACGCCAGGGGGTCCCCTGTACCCCTTCCCCCTGTTGAGAGGACTTCCAACCAACAGATAGGAATCGCAGGCTTGAGTTGAGGTAGTGGCAGGGGGGCTTACGGGCAGCCACTGGCCGCACTGCTGACCCAGGGTGCCCCCTGTCCTCACCGGAGACTGCGTCAGTGAGCCAATCCCCTTTCTCCCTGTCACCCCGTACTCCTCTCCATGGATGGGTTTGGCAAGGGGGTCCTAGGTCTCCTGTGGGAAGTGGGTAAGTTGACATGTTTGGAACTTTTGCTCATCCAACATGTATCGAGTGCCTACTGTACACTGGGTTCTGTTCTAGACTTGGGGATACAGAGCTGTGGAAGAATAAAAATTCCTCCTGTGCCAGCTGGTACTCTGGGGGGTGGGGGGATACACATAAGAAACAGGAGGACAGAGAAACAAGCCCATTTCAGGGTGTGCAAGGGTGAGGAGTCAGGGTGAGAGACAGGGCAGAGGTCCAGGGTAGTCTGAGGAGGCTTCTTGGAGGAGGTGACATCCCTCTGTGACCAATGGGTGACCTGCAGAGAGCCCGGGCAGGGGGAGGACACAGCCTGTGCAAGGCAGGGAGGCTGGACAGAACCGGACGGAGGCCAGTGTGGCCCTGGGGTCTCCTGCCTCCATTCACAGACCCCTCCGAGGTTGGGCCCCCATCTTCTGCAGCATTCCCCTTGGCCGTGTAGGGAGGGGGACGTCAGGTGGGTACCCCTGGACAGGCTCTAAAATGTGGCACGTGTGAGCCTGCATCAGATAGAGCCACCACCTGGATCCAGGATCTGGAAGAGCCCAGGGCGTGGGACGCAGGCCTCTGCCCAAGCCCCTCGGCTCTCTAGGACCCGCAGAGCCCGCTGGGATCACGCCTGCTGGGTTGCTGTTCCTGCAGGACGTGGAGCTCAGGCTGGGACCTGGGAGAGACGAGAAACAGGCCTCGGCGTGGCCTGTCCTGCCCACCCCCTGCTTCGCCCGGGGCCTCAACAGCTAATCCGGCTGGCAGCCCCGGGGGCCCTGGGGCTGCTCGGGCTGGGTGGGCTGGCGTTACTTAGGGTTCGAGAGCGGTCCTGCGGGGGAGCCCTGGGCCGCTGCTGCTCCCAGGGGCCAGCGCTCAGGCAGAGGCCCAGCCCAGCTTCCCTCCGAGCCCTGGATGGGTTGGGAATGGGGGGTGGAGGATGGCTCTCTGAACTGTGTCCCCCCTGCCGGACCTCATCTTCCCTGTGTGTAAAAGAAAGACAGCAAGACACCGCATCCCCAACCTGTTGACGGGCAGAGGAAGGTGGCGCTGGCTGGCCGCCGAGCCTGCCCACCCCGCAGCACGAGCTGAGGCCCAGGAGGCCCCTGTCACTCGCCCACCGCTGTTCAAGCTGATGTTGGGTGGTTTCCAAGGGGTGGCAGCTGTGTGTGAACAAAACAAGATGGGGAGTCTGGGTGGCTCTGCCCTGGGCCTCAGTTTCCCCAGGGTGAATGAAAGGGTTTGTGTGGGGGGGGTCTCGCTGGCTGTGCCCGTGGGTGGCTGGAGCCGCCGTGGGACACCCAGCTGCCCCAAGGGTCGGCAGGCCTGGGCCGTGGCACGGGCACTCCGTGTGTCCCCCTCCGGCTGTCATCTCCTCTTGTGGTATTTCTGGCTCGTCTCTGCGGACCCTTCCCCACCCCTTTCTTTCTCAATACTCTTGCCAAACATCTGGAAGAAAAGTGAAAAACTTGCCTCCCCCCAGCACCGGATGTTGTCAGATTTCCTGCTGCGGGGTGTTCTGCCCTCCAGATGAGGGGAGGGATGTCCCGTGTCCCTGCTTGCAGGGACCCTGGTCCCCTCCCTGGACTGCCGCTCCCCTCGCCATGAGGCTGAGTGACAGGATGAGACACCCGGGCCCAGCAGGTAGAGGCCAGGTGGATCCTCGCCTCCGGCTCCAGTTGCAGCTCCGCACGCGGCACATTCCCAGGTGTCTGGGGGTTGGCGGGGGCTGGTGAGGACTGCCTCTGAAGTTTCTATCAAAGGCTTCAGGCACTTAAAAAATAACAAGGAACACCTCCTTCCCACCCCCCGCCCCAGACGCTGGGTAAGGAATGGAGCCCAATGTGTTTGCAAGATGTCCTCCCTCTCAGAGCTCTGTGCCTGGAAGGGCCTCATGCCGCCTCAGCCTTCCCTGCTCCCCCCACCTCCCCAGATGGTGGCCCAGCCAGGCTGCACTCTGTCACTGTCTTCTGCTGAGGTCTGGGCACTCCAGGGTGCACCGGAGGTAGGAACTAGGCTGAGCGTCCTGAGCTGGGCACCTGGGGGCAAACCACACAGCCCCCTGGTGTCCCCAGAGAGGCGGACCATCCCAGGGCCCTCAGCCCCTTGCAAGTGAAGACTGGCAGAGGGAAACATGGGGCGCTGGGAGCAGCATCTGAGAGACCTTCCTGGAAGAGGGAGCACGAGGGTAGAGCCTTGAATGTACCAAGCAGAGGAGGGGCAAGGCACTCTGGGTAGAGGGCACAGTGTGCATGAGGGCCTGGCGGGACGCAGACCCCGAGGAGTGTGGGGAATGTGGGCCAAGGGGGCTGCTGAAGAGAAGCAGTAGGGAGTGAGGGGGAAACCCCAAACTGGCCTCCGCTGTTGAACTGGGCTGGACCGCTGCCTTTGAGGGTGAGGCGCCCACTCCATTGCCTCTTGGGGTGTTCTTGGGGGCCCTCGGGCTCAAGGCTGGGGCTGAAGCTGCCTGATCGCCATGACACACACTGACACAGAGACACCCGGACACACACACACAGGGCTGACACGCAGAGCCAGGCGCCACCCCCGCCCCCACAGATGCGGCTGTGGCGCACATGGACCCCCAGAGAACACACGCTGATACACGCACCCTCCTATCATAGCCACACGGAGCCCTCGCGCATACAAGCAGCCAGACACACAGAGACCACGCACACGCACGGGCACACGCGCACAACCCCTCCCCCCAGCATAGACGCAGACGGAAGCCTGGGAGTTCAATGCACAGATGGGAAGTTTCACTCCAGAGGTGCCTCAGGTGATCCAAGTCCTTCTGCCCCCAACACAACGCACACCGGTTCCGGCCTTTGGTACCTGTTGGGTGCGTTGACCTACTGAGGAACAGCAGGGCCCTGTGCATGTGCATTTGAGGGTGTGCTTGCTGCTGAGCAGTGGCCTCTGTGCTCCCCTCCCCCTCCCCCTCCTCAACAGGTGATTGGGAGGAAGGGACAGCCCTCCCTCTCCCCCACCCATTCCTGAGCCTGAACAATGCCCTCCCCAGGCCCCAAAATAGCCCCTGAGCCTGGCCAATGCCCTTTTATGGCCCTGTCCCTATTGTGCACTATGGGGGTGGGGCTGGGGGCAAGAGGTGTCCAGGATAAAGGCCGAGGTCCCGAGGCTCACCTACCCTGCTCTCTGCTTCCTTCTCTCCACCTCTTTTTCTGTGCTTACCGCTCCCATGGCCCCCAAAAAGCCAGATCCCAAGAAGGAAGAGCCCAAGCCAGCCCCAGCTCCTGCCCCCGTCCCCGAGCCTCCCAAGGAGGACGTGTTTGATGCCTCCAAGGTCCAGGTGGGTGCGGGAACTGGGTTCCTGGGGCTGGGCTTCTGCAGGGAGGGCAGGGCGGGTAAGTGGATCCCAGGGTGGACTGACCCGGCGCCAGGCCAGGCCCCAGAAGGGGAGCAGTGAGCTGATGCTGGATGCCTCTGTGCAGGGGCCAGACAAGCCCTGGGGCTTCAGGCCTCAGGAGGCTGTGGCGGAGGGGGGGTAGGCAGACAACAGCAGGGCTCCCTAGGGCTGCTGGAGGGGATCTTTTTTTTCTCTGTAAAGATTTTATTTATTTTCAGAGAGGGGAAGGGGGGGAGAGAGAGAGAGAGAAAGAGAGAGAGAGAGAGAGACATCTATGTGAGAGAGAAACATTGATCGGTTGCCCGTCTTTTGCACGCCCCCAGCTGGGGACCTGGCCCACAACCCAGGCATGTGTCCTGACGGGCAATGGAACTGGCGACCTTGCGGTTCTTAGGCGGTTCACAGGCCAGCCGCTCAATCCACCAGCCAGAGGGCGTCTTTCGCTTGCCCTTCTCCCGGGACCTCACTCACGTCCTTGGGGATTCCTGGCACCACCTGCCCCCAGCCCTGCAGCCAGGCAGGGATCCTCCTTGCCCAGCTGTGGGGTCTCAAGTCCATGCCAAGTTCCCTAGAGAAGACAGGGTGGGGAGTCAGGGAAAGCGAGGCCCCTGCTCAGGCTGGGTCATACTCACCCCAGCCAAGGTGCCTGAGCCCCAGAGCTGGGAGGGCCTTAGCTTCTAGGTGAGGACACTGAGGCACAGGCTGGATAGATTGTGAAGGAAGCTGGTCTTGAGCTGAGACCAGTGGCCCCAGGAGCCCTTCCCCAGCTGTCTAAACTTGGAGGACGAGCCATGACTCCCACCTGTGGCATTTGCATAGCGGCACGCACCCTGCACCCTGCCTGTTCCCTGTTCTTGGCTGGCCCCCAGCCACTGCGGCCTGGCTGCTGGCTGAGGCAGAGCCCTCCCAGCCCCTTGCAGCTCCCACAGGCCCTGCCCGACCTGCAGCCCCTCTGCACAGATCCAACTCCTATTTGAGAGTCCTTCCTGGAGGCCGTTACGTTGTCCCTCAAGACATGGGTTCGAATCCTTTCCCTGCTCCGAGGCTTGGTTTTCTTGGCTGTGGGATGGGGCAGTGGCCCTCCTCGAAGGCTCATATCTAGTGCTCCAGGGAGTTGGCTGCCTGACCTCTGGCCACCTCTCAGGCCTCTGGCTTGTGTCCCACAGCGCCCCCCCCCCCCGAGGGTCCAACCACCCTGGATTCTTGACAGCATTGTCCTGTCTCACTTGATCTGAGATTGGCACACAGTCCCTTCCAAGAGGAGGGACTAGTGAGGCCCCTCATGTGTGCCCCACCCCCTCAGGCTGGCTGGTGAAGGGCAGGAGCCTCGCCAGGAACCCAGGGGACCTAACGTCAGCAGGCTTCCTGGCAGAGGTGCAGCTCTCGGGGGACAGGGAAGACCTCCAGGGCAGGGCGGCAGGGGCAGGGTGTCCCTCTCACTGGTGTGTTAATGGAGGCTGGCAGGGCCCCAAGAGAGCAGAAGCAGGAAGGGTGCCAGTAATGTCCCCCTCTGCCAAGCTCCTTTCTCTCCTACAACCTTGACCTTGGGGCAAGTGACTGTAGTGATAAAAATAGTCCTGGTATCTGATGAGGAGGGGGAGACCAGGAGGAGACCAGGTCCCAGGAGGCCTCCTGACCTCGGGTGGCCCTGAGGTGGCCTCAGCAGCACTGCCCTGGCTCCCTGCCGTGCTGCACGCTGGGGCTGCCCCTCCCTCATGGACAGAGGTGCGCAAGGCCCAGGTGCAGGCAGGCCATGTGAGGGACCACGCCCAGCCTTGAGGGCCCTGTGAGGGCAGGCACATGCACGCACGTGTTTGTAAGGCACATGCATGCACACATGTGCATATCACACGCACCCCCCCTCCTGTTGAGATGAGCCCAGGCCAGTTCTGCCCACTGGGCCCCAGGCGTGGTCGGGGGGCAAAGCCAGTCCGGTCAGATCTGTGGCTTCAGGCACATCTGTCCAGTACCAGAGGCATCAGGTAAACCCCGCCCTGAGCTGCGACTAACGGCACCGGGACTTCCTCCTCACCATTCCCCACCAGGTGTCAGGGTTGGGTGCCCGTCAGACCGAAGGCCTTCAGGGCAGGCAGGTAGGGAGAGGGAAGGAGGCTGTCAAGGTGGGCGGCAGTGGGGGCTGGGATGCTGGATGAAGACAGGCTGGGACCGCGGTGGAGCTGAGGCCTGGGCTGGCCACGAAGTGACCAGGAGGGGGCCTGGCCCTGTCCTCCGAGCCAGGCACTGAGCACGTTTGGGGTCTCCTTTCAGATCGAGTTTACAGCGGAACAGATTGAAGGTGAGTGGGGGTCTTGACCCTTGGGGCTGCAGGGCTGGGCCTGGGGCCCCACTCTGAGAGTCCTGCCAGCAGTGTGGGTGGGTGCGGGGTGCGGGGCGGGGCTCCCGCTGGGCGTGTCCACAGCTCACGCTCTTTCCCGGCAGAGTTCAAGGAAGCCTTCATGCTGTTTGACCGCACGCCCGGCGGTGAGATGAAGATCACGTATGGACAGTGTGGGGACGTCCTGCGGGCACTGGGCCAGAACCCCACACAGGCCGAGGTGCTCCGTGTCCTGGGGAAGCCAAAGCCGGAAGGTTGGTACATCTAACCTGAGAGCTCCCCACTAGCGCCAGTTCCCCAGGGGACCACCAGGGGGCGCTGCCACCTGTGGTGGGACAACGCAGGAACCTACCTGCTGTGCATTGTCCTCCCGTTGCCTGGATGAGGACACTGAGGCTGGTGTCAGGGGATGCTGACAAGGTGACAAGCAGTGTTTCTTTGCTGTCCCCTCTGGCCCCGTGACAATGAACCAGGCCTCCTGGTCAAACGGGACTGACGACAGTGCAGACCAGCCTCAGCGGCCGATGTGAGAGCGGATCAGGGGCTCCCACTGCCCCTTCCTGTCCCCTCGGTATCTCTCTGTGGGTCAGGGCCAGCTTCGCTTGCCACACTGGCCAAAGAGGGTGCAGTTCAAAGGTCCCAGGGACGATTCAAAAGTCCCAGGGGAGGCCTCTGTTGGCTCAGCGGTTCCAGACCAATCACAAGGGGCAGGTGGGCGGGGCTTGTAAAAAGATGAAACTGGCGAGGACTGTTTCCCAACGCCGGACCGCCGGACCGAGCGAGCGCCAGTTCTCCCTGAGAACGGCAAAGGCTGATCCTCGGCTGATTGTGAAGTGCCTCGCGCTGGCGGAGCGCTTTGTCGGTGGCAGGCTGGTGCAGAGCGCTCTGGGGACTGTGTGCAGGCGAGGGCTCCGCACGGCGAGGCCCAGGGGAAAGGTCTGCCTGGGCCTCACGACCATTTCTCCTCAGATCTTAACTCTAAGATGATGGACTTCAACACGTTCCTGCCCATGCTCCAGCACATTGCCAAGAGCAAGGACACGGGCACCTTCGAGGACTTCGTGGAGGGACTGCGGGTCTTCGACAAGGAGGGCAATGGCACGGTCATGGGCGCCGAGCTCCGCCACGTTCTGGCCACGCTGGGTGAGGGCAGCCTCCCCCACTCCGCTCCCCCTTGGGGGGTGGGGCCTCCTAGGGGAAACCACACTGCCGCCCACCCCAAGGCCTGTGTCTCATCTGAAATGGAGAGTGACACAGACAAGGTGCATCTATGGCAGGTGACAGAAACATGGGTGGTTTAGAAATGTTGGTGGTGAATAAAGGAAGTTTGTTGGTGTAGTTCACAGAGCCGAAGGGAGATAGGGACAGGCCGGGCTCAGGGTGGGGCTCAGTGGCACGTCCAGAGGATCAGCTCCGTCCTGGGGTTCATGGGCTCGTGGGCAAGATCAAGGGCCCTGTCACCTGAGTGGCCGAGTAGATCACGTGCCTGCCACTCCTTCTCTAGGAGACTTTTTCCTATAGCAAATGTGTATGGAGCACCTACTGTGTGCTCAGACCCGTGCTGGTCCCTGGGTGTGTGTGTGTGGGGGGGGGTGCGGTGGGGGACAGGAACTGCGGCTGGCATTCCAGAGGGGGCCCAGCACAGCTCACACGCAAAAATACAGGGACAGCAGGGCGCCTGACTCGCCAGGGGAGGAGCGGTCCCCTCCCCAGTCACCCCCACCCCTGGTTCCCAGCTCACCCCCCATCCCCAGCCTGTTGTGGATGGAGGAGAGGGTGTGCTGCTGACTTGAACGCCAATGTGGCGCCGTTAGGACAGGCCGAGGCTCGGAGGGGGCACCAGGCCTGTGCCCCAGGCCCTGCCCTTTTTGACCCATCACTGACTCTCCTGGCCTCAGAAAGGGGGGTTATGGTCAAGGCCTAGCGAGCCGCGGTGGCCATGCCAGCACGAGGGGTGGGACTGCTGGGCAGGCAAGCCCGCCATCCCGAGGGGCCCGGTGCGTCCGACCTTTCGCACCGCTGGGCTGTGCTGACTCGGCCTCCGGCCCCGTCAGGTGAGAGGCTGACAGAAGAAGAGGTGGACAAACTGATGGCGGGGCAAGAGGACTCCAACGGCTGCATCAACTATGAAGGTGGGTCCGAGGGCAGGAGGCCTTCGGGGGGCCTGGGACCCTAGGTTCCTGCCCTTGGCCACCCAGGGCTGAACCGCTGCCACTCACTGTCCCCTTCTTTCCAGCGTTCGTGAAGCACATCATGGCCAGCTGAGCCTGTCACCCCAGGTGAGACCCCTGATCCCTCCCAAATTGCAGCCACCTCGGCTAACTCCGCCTTGCTGTCCCTCTAGCCCATGCCTCTGTCATCCAAACCCCTCTTCCCACCGCCCTATCTTCACCAACTCCAGTTCTCAGTTGACATCCTGCTGCCTCATTTGACCCCCTTCGCCGTAACCTGTGACCCCTTTGCTCTCAGGGATCCTGGGGAGGCCACATGGGGGACAGCGGGCGATGCTGACATCCGTGGCCTGGAGCGGCGGGGAGGAGGGGGCGCATCGAGGCTCGTGCGGCAGCTCCCTCCGTGCACCCCTGCAGACCTGTCTGTGTGGCTGTCACCTCCCACCCCGTCAGGCTGCATGCGCCTGTGCCTGCCTCTGTCCCCATATCACCCATGGGCCTACGAATAAATGTCTTTTTTCCTTCCCCCTCTCCTCTCCTTTCTTTCTCTCCTCCCTCCTTCTCTCCTTCCTTTCATCTTCTGTCTGCTCTGTGGCCCTTTGGTTGACTTCTGTAAATGCCATGGGCCAGCGAGCCCTGGACAAAACAAAGGCCTCTTGAAATGCTGCTCACCTCGTCACAGCTGCCCCGTGGGGCCCGCCAGCCCTGCGAGGCTGGCCCGCAAGACACTGGGTGGGAGCAGGGCCGAAGGTGAAGAGGCCTGGAGGCCCCCCTTGCTCTGCTTGCCCCCTCCCCCCTGAGACGGCAGCCGGGCGGTGGCCCCTCACACAGAGATGCTGCCGGGAGACTGAGAGCACTGTCTGAGCCGTCTCATCCCACAACCAGCAACTGGGGCCCGTGGGGCCTTGGCCCAGAGCCACCGCCGACACAGGTGGCAGAAGTGAGGCCCAGAGCAGAGAAGGGCCTTGCCTGAGTCAGAGTGGGAGAGGGTGGCAGGGCAGCGGCTAACTTTGTCCCACCTGTCAGAGCCAAAGACGTGTTAGACGCCTGCCTGACTCAGATGGGGAAACGGAGGCACTTCCGCCTGAGCTGTGGCTCTAGGCCAGAGGAGAAGGCCTTCCTGGGGCAGCACCCAGTGTCTACCAGTGAGTTCCCCAGCCCTGGGCTTCTCAGCAGAAGACAAGCATGCAGCCCCCAGGTGTGCGGCGGCGCTTGAGATAGAGGCTGAGGAGGAACCCAGAGTCAGGAAGAGGCTGAACAGTCAGTGCGTGTGTGTGTGTGTGTGTGTGTGTGTGTGTGTGTGTGTGTGAGGGGGTGTGCGTGTGAGTGAGAGTTGGGAGGTGTTGACATGTTAAATAACGAGGCTAGTGATTATCTGAGAAGGTAATAGTTGGGTAAAGATTTAACCAAGAAGATGTAATATCCAGAATATATAAAGAATTCCTGCCCAGACTGGTGTGGCTCAGTGGGTTGGGTGTCGTCCTGCGAACTGAAAGGTCACTGGTTTGACTTCCGGTCAGGGCAGATGCCTGGGTTGCAGGCCGGGTCCCCGGTTGGGGGTGTGAGAGGCAACCGATCGATGTTTCTCTTGCACATCGATGTTTCTTTCCCTCTCTCTCTCCCTTCCCCTCTCTCTAAAAATAAATAAATAAAATCTTAAAAAATTCCTACAATTCAACAACAACAAAATGAACAACGCGATGAAAATATAGGCCAAGGATTGGAATAGACATTCTCCAAAGAAGATACACAAGTAGCCAATATGCCCATGGAATGATGCTTAACGACACTAATCGTTAAGAAAATGCAAATTAAAACTATAATGAGATAATGCGTCATGCCCATTAGGATGATTATTATCCAAAAAAACCAAAACAAAACAGAAAACAGCAAGTGTTGACCATAATGGAGAGAAATTGGGCCCCTTGGGCACTGCTGCGAGGCGGCGCAGCTGCTATGGAAGCTGCTGGCGTGGAGCACCACACAAAACTAAAAAAGTAATTACCATATGACCCAGCAATTCCATTTCTAAGCACAAACCCAAGAGAACTGAAGGCAGGGACTGGAAGAGATGTTCGCACACCCATGTTCGCAGCAGCATTACCCACAGTAGCCAAAAGGCATAAACGGCCCAGGCGCCCATCAACAGAAGAATGGGTGGACAAAATGTGGTGTATACATATAATGGAATAGCATTCGGCTTTGAAGAGGAAGAGAATCCCGATGCATGCTACAACACGGATAAACGTCGAGGGTATTGCGCTAAGTGAAATAGGCCAGCCGCAGAAGGACACATGTTCTGTGGGATTCCACTTACACGAGGTACCTGGAGTAGTTAAACTCACAGAGACAGGAAGTAGAATGGTGGTTGCCAGGGGCTGGGGAGAGGGGGAGTGGGGAGTTTTGCTACAGAAAAAGGCAAACAAGAACGAGAGGAGAGACGGAATGTCTTGGGCTGGGCATCCCGAGCAGCAGAGCTGAGACAAAGACCTGAATGCGAGCAGTGTCCGTGGAGGCGACCATGCCGGGAAGCGTGGGAGCGTGGCTGGGAAGGGGCTGCGGTCCTGCGGGTGCCGGGGAGCGAATGGCTCTGTGGGCAGTTGGGGCTCAGCCTCCCTGGGGCCCCCTAGGAGATGGTGGAGTTGTCCCACCAATGGACGAGGCGACCGGACCATTGATTCCTGGACCCCCATCGGCACAGGGCGGGCAGGGCCGCGGGAAGGCTGGACCTCAGCATTGTCTCTGGGGAGCTGCAGGGGCCGCCCAGGGAGGAGGGCACAACGGTCCTGAGGTGGGAGCGGGAGGTGACGAGGGGCCCGTGGGTCTCGGGAAGCGCTTCGCTGTGTGTTCTGGGAGATGGTTTCTTGGCATCTCTGGGGCTGCTGGGTGGAGAGCGGGCTGGGGACACTAGCAGAGGCCAGGCGGTGGGCGGGGCGGGGGGTGGCCAGGAGAGGAGCAGCTGCATCTCGGCCCCGTGGAGATGGAAGGCAGCGGTCTGATCTCGGTCATTGCAGACAGCATTCTCAGCGACATCTCAGGCAGATTTTGAGTTCCTTTTCCAGATGAAGTCCACTCCAGCCTGAGATGCGGTTTAGGGGCAGGAGGGGCCTGGTCGACCCTCTCACGCTGCCTCATCTGGTTGGCCCGTGGCGCAGGGAACAGAGGCACCTGCGGCCTCACGGTGGTGGCTCAGCTGGTGGCGGTGCCTCCATGTGGACGTATGACCTTGCTGGGCTCTGGTTAGCCTCCCTGGCCAATTAGTGCCTGAGGACCCCTGCAGAGAGAGCAGGACCCCCCACTTTGGCCCTAATCAAGACAGGGAACCACCTGATGTGGCCAATGCCCTCTGCGTAGCCCCCAGCTCCTGTCTGTCCCAGCCACCTCGCTCCCGGACCCCCAGCCCAGAACGGCCATGCTCCCCTTCAAAAGTCCCCAGGCACCGCAGGGGACTGGGTGGTCCCAGGCTTTTTATTCCAGGGGTGTCCTGGGCTTGAGTCCTGCAGGCAGGAGTCGCCCCTGTTCTCAGTCATCCCCAGGTCAGAGAGAGCGGGGCACAGGGGCCGGGGCGGGGGACTCGGCTGCTGGAGCAAGTACCCTCCTCCCTCAGCATCCCTCCACCTGCCTCGGCTGGCGGGGTGTGCGTATTTCTTTGTGTTCCTGTGTGTTTGAATGTGCCCATGACCACAGAGTGCCTGTGAGTGTGAGCGCCGTGTGTGTACAGCTGTGTCTGCATGTGCCTGTCTGTGCTACCACGTGTGTGTTATCTCCGCGTGTGTCTGTGTCTGTGCGTGTGCCTGAGTGTGTACGTGCTGGGGACTCTGCCGAGTCAGCGCTGGTGCTGAGCGGGCGGCGCTGCCAGCCAGCCTGTGGCCTCCCCACAGTTGCGTAAACACTGGTCCCAGCTCCCCCCTCAAGCAGGGTGGTCCGGCTTGTGGCCCCGTGGGCTGGCGGAGAGCGATGGGAGGGGTCAAGGGGTTTGCCCCCCCTGTCAGCCTGGTCCCCTCCATACCTAAAGTGCCATGTCACGTGTCCCACGAAGTGGGGGTTGTTCTGGGGTCTCTCTGTGTCTCACTTTGCCCGTCTGGCCTGAGGCCTGACCTCCAAGGTCTCTCTAAGGTTGCAGGAGCATTCGCCTCTGCAGTCCTGGGCTAGCCTGAACCAGAAGGTCCGTGGGGCAGCCAGGGGGCTGAGGATCAGGCACCAGAGTTCAGCTTCAGGACCCCAGAGCCAACAGTCCCTCCTCTGCTCTGATGTCCCCGCACGGATGCCCATGGCTCTTGGCAGCCTGCCACACCCTGCATCCTCTGTCCGGCCACCATCCACAGGGATACTGGGTCACCACTGGGACACGGGTCACGTGGCACTGTGTGGGACCCAGGAAGGCCGCACATTCAGGCTGAGGTGAAGGCAGGCAGGGCCTTGAGGAAATCAAGTATTGGAGGAAAGTCGTATCAGGTCACCAGAAAGAAAGAAATCAGACTGCGGGGAAGAGAAATGGGGCTCTAGGGCCCAGATTCCTAGCGCTCAGCTGCCGGGTGGTGGGCAGAAAGCTGATAACGATCTTAAAAGAAATCAGGGGTTAGAACAGAAGGGTCCAAGCAATGGCGTGTATGAAATCAGAGGGGCGTGGAGATGAGGTGGGAGGGGAGGAGGAGGAGCAGAAGAAACTGGGACACAGTGCGACAGGCGGACCTCCTGCCTGTTGCATAAGTGGGTGCTGAGGGTGCCAGGCCGGAGTTGCCAGGCTCTGCTGTTGGTCCTGAGCCCTTGGGCAGTGGGGAAGGCTGCGGGGAGGGGGCAAAGATGAGCCTTCCCCGGGGAGGGGGCCAGTCACAGCCTGGGTCACGCTGACCCGGTCACCCCCAGATCGGGACAGCCCCAGCAGCAGGAAAACCCCAGACCCTGAACCCACTGACCCAGCTCAGAAGTAGCTCCCTGGGGTTCTCCCAAGTCCCTTCCAACAAGCCCCAGGCCTGTCCTCACCCAAGTTTGGGGGTTATTTGTTCCCACCCTCCCAAAGCCACACAATCCTGGTTTGCCCAGATGCTGACAGAGCACAGCTGGAATGTGGAGTGCGTGTGAGGGTGTGCGCGAGGCTCCCCAGGGCCGGCCGCCCCACGGCCCCTGCGGTCCCGGCAGCCAGGGCCCTCGAATGGGCAGGGCCTAGAGGGTCAGGTCTGGGAAGGGCCCCCGCCTGGCCCCTCCTCCCCAGCCTGGCTGAGGAGGCCCGAGATTCCACCATTTTTTCCCAATCTTTTGTTCCCTTCTCTGGCCTCTGAAGCCACCGAGGCCTCGGTGAGAAGGGCTGCGTCGGCGGGTTTTCTAGAGGGTAGGAGATCTGGAAGACTCCGGAACTCCAGAGATGGGAGACAGAGCTCCCTGGAAAGCTTCAGGTCTTGGCCGACTTTCTGATTTTTATACTGTGGTCCAGCCGAACACGGTCACCGCTTTTCCTCCATAACTGGTGTGCTCCGGGTCTGGAGGCCTCTGTTTTCTCTCTCCTCCTCACCTCTCTCATCTCTCTCCCCTCCTGGTTTCTTTCCCTTCCCTCCATGGTGCTTGGAAGCCACTTAAAGGTGCCCTAGAATAACATCCCCAGCTCCCAGCTAACTGGGATAGGTAGTGAGAACCCTGTTCCAAGGGGTGTGCAAGCAGGGGCGAACCAATTCTAGTCGGGGAGGCTCCAGGATGAGTTCTTGCTCTGGGAGAGATTGGAAGCACTTGGGCACCCCAAGGTCAAGGGCCCCCCTGGGAGTTTTCATGAGAGGAAACTAAGGTCCATGTTGTATGTTTCCATGAAGCTCAATTTTTATGCATCTTCAAGGCCTACCTGTCTTCTGAGATCACATTCTGCCCACTTTTTTTTTTGCCTTGAGATTTTCCTTTTGTTTTCAAAACAATGAAGGGATAGCTGATGGCTCTTGTTTTCCATGTCTTTAAGTGGCAAAATGAGGTCTTAGAAGTCAATTTTTAAGTTTTGAGGAAATGTCTGTTTTGTCCAATCAACATCTTCCCAAAGCCCTGGATACAGACTCTTGGATGGGGCAGACCCTTCCCAGGCCCAAGACTCCTTGGAATCAACCCGTCTATCCACACATCCAGACATCCATCCATCTGTCCATCCGTCCATCCATCCACCTACCCGCCCGTCCGTCCGCCTGCCTGTCTGTCTGCCTGCTCATCTAGCCACCCATCCAGCCATTGTGTAATTATCAGGTGCCGACTGTGCTCCATTCGTGATGACTGGACAACGCGGGGCCCTGCCTGTTAGGATGTTAGGATGGCGCAGGGGGCAGCAGGGGCGGTGCCAACGAGCCCCTGGGATCAGCAGTAACCGGTGAGGTCAGGGCTGGGGGGCGGGGCACGCGGGGGAAGGTGCCCCTCTCCCTTCGTTGGAGTACCTGGGATGCCGGAACTCTAAGTGTCCCCAACCTCGGGATGCCCATTCCAGTCCCCACCTCTGGAGCCTGCAGTGGAGAGTGGAAAGCCAGTGGCGGTGACCTCTGGTCTCTGGGGACAGCACCGAGGGTGGGATGGCACTGCTGGGCCACGAAGGCAAACCTTCAAGGGTTTCTGGTCCAGGGAGAGAAGCAGTGCTCGGGGCTGAGGGACGGGAGGGGAAGCGGGGCGCCTCCCAGGAGCTTCAGGGGTGTGCTCTGCCTGGCCTGGCCGGGGCGGAGGGACCCTGGGCTGGAAGTTCCCAAGAGGGAGGCACACCCGGGCCCCACATCTTTGGGCCGAGGGAGCTGCGGGCCAGCCCGGAGCAGCTGCCTCTCTCAGGGGCCCAGGCTCTGGGCAGCCCATGTCACATGGGCGCCTTCCTTGTGGTAAGGGGGCTCCCTGGGGGTAGACCTGGAGGTATGGGCAGGCCCTGGGTCCCCGAGTTGGCTGTGGATGGCGAGGACCCTCCAGGACCCCATCACAGGACACCGCCTGTCCTCCTGGGCACCTGAGGATCCAGCAGTCAAGCCCATACTCAGAGTGGACAGGCCTGGCTGTAGGGTGAGCAGGCGCAAGATGGTAACAGGGTGTCAAGAGTGACCTCCCAACTCAGTTCCCAGTACCACCAGGTTGCCTGCCTCACCTGGGCTCCTGCCTCCGTGTCCCCTGTGGTCAGAGTCCCTCCCCGAGGGGGAGGCCCTGACTCCTGCAGGCTGCTTTCTACCCCCGAGCCGCACCCAGCGTAACCCATCAGCCCACAGTGATTGTGTGGCGACGATGCTCCCAGTGCTTCTCCAGCTGCCAGGGCACTGCAGTGGCCCCACCGGGTCTCGCTCCGGCCTCAGGCCAGCTCCCAGGCCCTCTGTCCTTGTGCCTTGGCCCGTGTGTCCAGACCTGTCTAATGGCCCCTGAGAGTGAGGAGGCCCCTCATCTCATTCGCCAACAGCGGGTACTGTGCCTGCTGGCCCCAGACTCTGACCTCAAGTTGGGCAAAGGGGCCTTAGAGACCTGGGCCGACCTCTTTTCCGGGCCAAGTCTGACGAGCTGCTACTGGCTTGAACGCTCCCTGCGACAGGGAGCTCACCCTCTGTTGCCCCAGGCCCACTGGTCGGGGCAGCTCTCTGACGTTGGACAAACTTCTGTCCAGGGCCTCTCTAGCTCCCCAGACTCCGGAAGCAGGTCCTCAGACCTGTTTCTCCCTGCGCCCGGCCCCTCGGAGGCCCGCTAGGCTGACCCTCGTCCTCCTAGTTTCTAGGTGGGCCTTGCCTTCTGTAGAACCGCTGACACAGTGTGGGGGCTCGGTTTGTTAGGGCCCTGAGCAGGCCAGGGACCCTGGGAGCTGACTGAACGCCTGCTCCAGGAGCGGGGAGACAAGGACTCCCTGTGCTTTGTGGAGGGGGCCCCTGAGGCCACCTGCGTGGAAGGCGGCCGAGAGGGGCGAGGACGGCAGTGTTGTGGGAGGGTGACGAGGGGAGCACGGGAAGATCTGAGCTTGAGGGGAGGTGAGTTCAGGTGTCGCCTGTGAGAGGAGGCCCCTGCAGGAGCCCCGGGGCTCTCTCTCAGCCTCAGTTTCCCTTCTGTGCTGGGCCGGAAGAGTGGGAGCCCCTGGTGTTCTGAGCCCTGGAAAGGCCCCTTCTGGACTCTGAGCTTCCGGCTAGGGGTGGTTGGGGGAGGCGACAGCTGCTTTGAAATGTGGAGAATAATAACGCGAGGAATGTCTGAGCTCAGGGGAAAAATAACCCCCGCAGGCCTCCCACCCAGGCGGAGTGTAATGAATTAAGTACAGGGAGGCACGTTTCATGTGGGGTGGGGGAGGCCAGGAGGCCCCTAATGAGAAACAGGGTCCTGGGTGGGGTCCCTGGGAGCTGGGGGTTTGGAGCCACCTGACTCAACCCCTGTGGGGTACCCTTACTCCCCAGAGGCTCCCCCTCAATCTCCCTTTGCTTGTATGGGTGAGGGGGATGCAGTTCATAACCTCTGACCCCCCGTGCTGCTCCCAAAAGGCCAGAAAGAGAAGCAGTGGTTGATTTGGAGGGAGAGCTCCTCATTCTCACCCTTCCTCCAGCATTTGCTGAGCACCCACTGGGTGGGTGTCTCCTGCTTGCAGGGTGATGGGGCCAACGCTTCCCCCTGCTGGGCCGATCAAATCTGCAGCCCCAGCCATCAGCCTCTGACCAGTAAGCCCCCTGGCCTCAGGCTACCTCCTGCCTCCAGCCTCCACTGCCTCTTCGCTCCCTCTGCCAATCCCTCCCTTCTACCCCTGTGTTCCTGGCCCCAGCTCAGCTCCTCACCCCTCTACCCTCACCCCATCTCCCCAAGGCTTGGACATCTTGGCTCAGCTCTACCCTTCCCGTCCACAGGTCTGGGGGATCTGGCTTTTTGACGGGTCACCTTCCCCCACCTCTTGTCTCTCCCTCCCCAGTAAACTCAATGTCCCCCCACAAGACCCCCACTCTCAGGTCTTCCCTCATGCTGTTCCCTCTTATCTGCCTGGTGGAACCCCATTCATTTACCCCAAAGACTGCTTTCTAAAAGCCCACCCTGTCCCAGAGGGGACCAGGGGACAGTGGGTGAGTAATTAAACTGTCAGCAAAGGGGCAAATTCTCAGCGAGGGTGCTGGAGAGGGGTGAAGGCAGGTGGGGTTGTTCCTAGGGCTCCCCAGGGGTGCTGGTCCCCCAGCCTCTGCTGGCTTGAAGCTAGGCTCCCACTTTATTTTTAGGAAGTGTGGGCCCCGTCTTGGAGCTCCTTGAACTATTCTCCCCCACCATCCCTTCTCTCCCCCACCCACTTTAATTAAAACCATTGTTTTTCAAGCACATGTTAATTAAAAAGCAAACATGTTTTGCTAAGTAATTTGGAGGCTCTGGTTATGTAAACCAGAGTTATTCCAGTTGAAAAATCCCTCACCCAGCTTGCCCCAGTATCTCGGGAGCTGAGGATCCCGGTGGCTATGGCTGATGCACATCCCTTCGGAGTTAACACTCCTTGGACAGGGCACGCTGTCCTCTGTCTCACACGTGGGGGCACCATGGAGGCATGGAGGCCTAGATTCCTAGGCAAGCTTCCTAGTGAGCTCTGCCAACGTGTGCTTTGGGCCCTGGGAGTAATAGCTGGTAAGGAAGGGTGATGGACCCATACGCCACACCACATCTTGCAGGCATGATCCTTGTCTCGATGCTTGTCTCAGAGCCACCACCCAACTGTGAGGTGAAGGGAGGAGGGCGGGGGCATGTCATGCGAGTTCAGTCAGCCCAGCCAGGAAGACAGGCAGGTTCTGGGTGGCCAGCACCACCTCCCTGAGGTCTCCAGCATGGAGCTGGAGCTAGGGCTACGCGAAGTTGGTACAGTAGGTCCCTGAGGGGGAGGGACAAAGTAAGGACTAGCCTAATGGGTGGGGGGAGCCCTGGATGCTCCTGCTCCGGTCCCGCTCCCCACTTCGGGTCTAGATATGCTCCCAACTCTGTCATGCCGTGTCTTCCTATATGATCTGTGAAGATTTTACCCATTCAGAAAGATGGGAAGGGAGAGAGAAAGAGAGGGATAGAAATATCAGTGTGTGGTTGCCTCTTGCACCCCCGCTACTGGGGACCTGGCCCACAACTCAGGCATGTGCCCTGACTGGGAATCGAAGCAGCGAGCCTTTGGTTCCCAGGCCAGAGCTCAATCCACTGAGCCACACCAGCCAGGGCTCTTCTTCCCTTCTCAAGGAAAAGTGCCCAAGGTCCTGAGGAAGGAGAGTGTGGGTGTGGGGGCACAGTGACCAGGGAGCTGGGTTTGTGCATGGGGGGAGGGGAGGTGGGCCCCAAACACTGACCCCAGCACGGTGGAACGTGTGGGCTGGCTCGGAGCTTCTGTACACACGGGGACACAGGCTCAGGGTTAGATAGCCAGGAGCCCCAGCCTTGTGCCACGGCCCTGGCCCTCTCCCTCTTCTGCACTTGGCCTTCTTTTCTGTAAAATGAGAGGTATGTGCTGGGATGTGTGCAACTTATTACACGCAGTGTTTCCCCCATGGGGACAAACACACCCTCACAAGCCACGACACACGGTGACACACAGCGACACATGCTGGCGGCAGGCTCCCAGGGCTCAGCCCACCCTGGGCGACGGGCCAGTGACACACACACTGCCGCCTCCCCGCTCACACCCACATCCCGGGAGGAGTCGCTGCTCCTGCCGCGCGCCCCCGGCCGGCCCGCGGCGGCGCTTCTGTGCTCCGTTCCCCTCGCCGCGCCGGGAAACCGCAGCGGGGCGGGCCGGGATGAGCTCACGCCACAGCCCGCCAGGCCGCCCCGGCCTAACTCGCTCCAGATGCCGCGCGGCCCTGCCGGGCCGCGCCGGCGGATGGCCCTCGGGCGCCCCCTGCAGGGCCCTGCGCCGGGATTCTTGGAGGTGGGGCGGGCAGCTCTGGAGGAACCCGGGCTGGGGGCCGGGAACCGGGACTGGGGGCCGGGAGCCGGAGGCCGGGGGCCGGGGGCTGCCCGTCCAGGAAGGGGAGGGGCTTAGCCCCGGCTGGCTTTCTCGTAGGCCCTGCTTACTGCTTGAGTTTGGTGCCTGGTGCGGGTCTCTGTGAAGGCTGCCCTGCCTGCCCCAGCGTGGTTTCCAGGCCACAATCCGCGACCCCTCCCTGGTCAGCTCAGTTCCACGTGCTGTGTGGCGGTCCCCCACGCAGGTTGCCCTTTCCAGGACGTCTGGGTATCCCCGCCCGGTCTTTCCCGCCATCCCGTTTCCCCGGACGTCCTGACCCACAACCAGGTACTGCCGCTCAAGCCTCCCGCCTTCGTGGCCCTTGCCAGGCCCTACCCACTTTTGTTCCTCTCGGAACAAACACCCTAGTTTCTACTGGGAAAGCAGCAGGGGCCTGACCACCGCCTGTTTTTAATCAGGAGCTGGTATTTCCCCGAAATCGCGGGCCCGTGGCTGACCTCACGGGGATGACGGCTGGCCCTGGGCCAGGGGGCGGAGCCGGCTCCCGAGAGAGCCCCTGACGCCTGGCCTCGGGAAGTCCGCAGAGAGGAGGGGCTCTGGTCTCCAGTCCCAGCTCAGAGCTCGCTCGTGCGAAAAGTTGTCCATCTGTCTGCTGTGTTGTGTGCCCCGGGCCCCTTCTCCCTAGGCTTGCCTCTGCGTCGTGTGATTGTGGAGAACTTACCCTCTCACTTCTCATTTCCTCCCCTGCGGGATGGGAATAGAGAGGGGATCAGCGCGCGGGGGGTGGGGGGAGCAGACAGACTCCAGGAACAGTGATTTCCAGAAGGCAGGAGGAGGGGGTTCTCGATGGAGCTGAGGGACCAGGCAGGGATCAGGCCCTGGGCTTCCTCGGGCAGAGTTGGGGAGGTAGGAGATGCAGCAGGCAGGTAGGTAGGCAGGTGGTGGACGCGTCTGGTGGGTGGAAGATTTTGTTTGTTAGCTCTAGAGCCTGCACTTTCTAGATGCTTGGGGTCCCTTCTGAAAGTAACAATAACAATGATGAATACTTACTGAGCACAGTGTGTGCCAGGTAATGCTCTAAGCACTTACAGATATTAACACATTCTCTCTTCATTACAATTCCATCTATCCATCCATCCATTCAACAGATATTTACTGAGTGCCTACTATGTGCCAGATATGTTCCAGATGCTGGAAATACAGCAGTGACAAGACAGACGAAACCCCTGCCCACATAAAGTTTACATATGGAAGGGGAAGACAGCCAATGTATGCACGCGAAAAGATATAGTATGTCAGATTGTGAGAAATGCTGCAAGGTATGTTAGAGGGGGATGAGAGGGATTGAGAGGGCAGAATTATGTGGTGGGACAATTTTTGAGAGGGTGTCCTGGGGAGCCTCACTGAGATGACATTTGAGTATAGATCAAAGCTGGCCCTCCATCTCTTAGCTGAGAATGATTTTTAGAGAAGGACATTTGCAATCAATTTCATGATGGGGAACACTACTTTGATGTTATTCCCCTGAAAGAATTCCATTCTTGTCCTTAGTTGACCTGTATTACCAAAAAACAAAAACAAAAAACAGTACTCAGTTCTTATTTTTTAAAAATATATTTCACATTTCATCAATAAACATTTTGCGGAAATATGTTTTCTTTCTTATTATATGTAAGTACCTGCATAATATCTCAATTTTGTCTCTCAACCCACCAAGCCTAAGATATTTACTACCTGGCTTTTACAGAAAAAGTCTGTTGGCCCTGATATAGACACAGGGGGTGAGAAAATGAGCTGTATGGATATTTGGGGGCAGAGGGAACAGCCAGTGAGGCACATCCCATTGTGGCTGGATTCCTCGGAGTCAGGAGGGCAGTGATAAGAAAGGATCACAGGAACCTGGGCACATGGTGTGAGGTCTTGTGCCAATGCCTAGGTATTTGCAAAAATGTGAGTGGCTATCATTAATAGAATATCTTTTTTTTTCCTATTGTATGTTCTAATTTGTTATTGCTGAGGAATAGAAAGCTATTGATTTTTGTATATTGATCTTTCCCTAGCCCTCTTATTTATTCTTATAGTTTTATTAATTTTTCAGTTGGTTCATTGGATTTGTTTTAGAAGGCAATTCTGTCTTTCACAAATGATGCATTTTAGATCTTCCTTCCCATATATAACTCAGTTTCTTCCTCCCCTCCCCTTCCTCCCTCTCTCCCTTCTCTATCCCCCCTTTCCTCCCACCCCCTCATAAAGATGAGATTTTAAATTTTCTAAAGAGCGTCAGTGAGAGTGCCTCCGTTGTATAATTTTGCTGACCTCCCTGGGGTAGGCATCAGAAGGCTTGGTCCTCTGGGCCTGGATGTGGATGTAGGAAGCAGGAGGGTCATATACAGACTCCAAAAGGGGAAGTTGAATGAATGTGTTGATCAGGTGCTCTGTGGCCAGGAAGAGAACACTGATATCAAGCAGCTCTAAATGTAAAGAAGACTAATAGATGGCTGTCCCTTGAGAATACATAGGGTAGGTGGCTTCAGTGAGTACATCCAGGGTCTCTATTTCACTCCTTTGTACTCGGCCATCCTCAGGATCAATAACTTCAGAGGCAGATTCCTGTGGACTTGAAGGGGGTCTGCACCAGTCCAGCGAACCCACCTGTTTCCATTCACTGTCAGGGGGATGAGAGCAAGGTTGCTGTTGGAAGGTTCTTGAGAAGAATGAGGAGGCCTCGTCTTCTGAGGTTCTGAAAAACCTTTCCTGAAACTCACTGGCTGGCATAAGATCGCCTGCTATTCGGGACCCAACAGTTACAGCCTTAGATGGGATAATGGCGAATAGCTCTACAGTTGGGCAATGGAGTGGTTTCACCTCTCAGAGACCTGTGTGTACCCAATCATGATGGGTAATTACAGAAAAGAGGAATCTTTGTCAGGGCAGCAAAAACCTTAAGACATCTGTCATTTATTTAGCCCCCACATGTAGATTCACAAATATGAATATAGCATGAACTTTCTGCTACTATCCAAATGGGAAATGGGATCATATTGTGTACATCAGTCTTTATTTCGCCTGTTTCACTCAATTGTATGCCTTCTAGAAGTCTGAAATAAGACTTAGAGGGCTAAACTCAAGGTGTCAGCAGCACCCATTCCTTCTGAAGGCCTGGAGAAGAATCTGTTTTCTTGCATTTTCTAGCTTTTGGATGTTACCTGCATTCCTTGGTTTGTGGCCCCTCTTTCTCCACCTTCAAAGTTAGCAATATTGCATTTCTCTGACTACAGCCAAGAAAAGTTCTCCACTTGTAAGGATTCATGTGATTATATTGGCCTCACCCAGATAGTTCAGGATTATATCTCCATTCAAAGTCCTTAAGGTTAATTACATCTGCAAAGTTCCTTTTACCATGTGAGATAACAAATTTACAGGTTTTGAGGATACAGACATGGGTGTACGAATACCTGTTTGAATCCCTGCTTTCATTTCTTTTGGGTACATATCTAGGAGTGAAATTTCTGGATCACATGGCAATTCTATGCTTAACTTCTTGAGGAATTGCCATATTGTTTTCCACAGTGGCTGCACCATTTTAAATTCTTACCAGCAATGCACAGGGTTCCAATATTTTCCCCCTCTTGACCAACATTTGTTATTTTCTGTATTGTTGTTGTTGTTGTTTTTTTTAATAATAGGTGTGAAATGGTATCTTACTGTGATTTTGATTTGCATTTCCCTAATGATTAGAAATCTTTTCATGTGTTTATAGGTCATTAGTGTATCTTCTTTGGAGAAATGTCTATTCGATTTCTTTGTCCATCAAAAAATTTTTTTGTTATTGTTGAGTTATAAGAGTTCTTTATATATTTTGGATATGAGTCCTTTATCAGATATAAGATTTGCAAATATTATTTCCCACTCTGTGGGTTTTCTTTCACTCTATGGATAATGTCCTTTATAGCACAAAAGTTACTAATTTTGATCAAGTCCAATTTTACCTATTTTTTTCTTTTTTGCCTGTATTTTTGGGGTCATATCCAAGAAATCACTGTCAAATCCAATATTTCCCTATGTTTTCTTCCGAGACTTTTATAATTTCAGCTTTTACATTGAGATCTTTGATCCATTTTGAGTTAATTTCTGTATATTGTGTATAGGGTACACAAGGTAAGGGTACAGCTTTATTCTTTTGCATGTGGATATCCAGTCTTCACAGCACACTTTGTTGAAAATACTGTCCTGCCCCCATTGAATGTTCTTGATATCCTTATTTAAAATCATTTGACCATATATGTAAGGATTTTTTCTGGTTCCTCTATTCTATTCCATTGGTCTAGATGTCTGTCATTATGCCAGTACCACAACGTTTTGATTACTATAGCTTTGTAGTAGGTTCTGAAATCAGAAAGTATGAGTCCTCCAACTTTATTCTCTTTTTCAAGACTATTTTGGCTATTTTGGATCCTTGAGATTCCATACAAATTTTAGAATGGATTTTTCTATTTCTGCAAAAGAAATCAGTGAGATTTTGATAGGGATTGCATTGGATCTACAGATTGTTTGGATAATGTTATTATTTTAACAAGATTAAGGCCATGAATATATGGTGTCTTTCCATTTACTTAAGTCTTCTTTAATTTCCTTAAGCCATGTTTTATAGTTTTTAGTGTATGGGCCTTTCGCCAACTTGATTAAATTTATTCCTAAGTTGTTGTTTTTTTTTGATGCTATTGTAAATGGGATTGTTTTATTAATTTCCTCTTTGATTGTTCACTGTTAGTGTATAGAAATGCAACAGATATTTGCATATTGACTTTGTATCCTGCAACTTTTTTGAATTTATTATCTGTAACAGGTGTTGTGTGTATATGTGTGTATCTTTAGGGTTTTCTATATATAAGATCATGTTGTCTGTGAACACAGATAATTTGACTTCTTCTTTTCCAATTTGGATGACTTTCTTTTTCTTGACTAATTGTTTTGGCTAGAACTTTCAGTAACATGTTGAATAGAAGTGGTGAAAGTAGGCATCCTTGTTTTGTTCCTGCTTTTAGGGAAAAGCTTTTAGTCTTTCACATTGAGTATGATGTTCACTGTGGGTTTTTCATATATGGCCTTTAAGATATTGAGAAAATTTCTATTCCTAGTTTACTGAATTTTTTTAATCATGAAAGGGTGTTAAATTTTGTCAAATGCTTTCTTTCATCAATTGAGATGGGTGTATAGATGCACATATATGTATACCATATAGGTGTATGAGCATAATTATTTTTACTTCCTTGAACATATTGTATTTAAAATAGCTATTTTGATGCACTAGTGGAGTCTCTCCAACACATGGGGCCCCTCAAAGACAGCTTCTGTTATCTGCTTCTTTTCCCTATGTACTGGTCCAAGTTTCCTGCTTCTTTGCATGACTCGTAGTTTTTTTGTTGAAAAGCAGACATCTTAGATCATATGTTGCAGCAAGTCAGGATACTGGAGAACTGAGTGTTCCTCAACCCGTTTCCAGATCGCCTCTTCTCGCCAGCGCCAGGCCAGCTACCACACCGGGGAGGGCACGGGCGTCAGGAGGCACCCGCCTGGAAGTGCCCGCACCCTCCCTCCCCACTCCAAACTGGGAGGTCCCTATCCTTTCCTCAGAAGTACCCTAACCCCTGGGTGCTGCGGCTGGACACAGTGTGAAGCGAGGATCTGAGTGAAACGGAGAGTGTGACATTTTCTCGCTCAGGCAAGGAACCTTGCCTTGCCAGGCCCCGCCGTTTCTGCCCTTTGGACGACCCGGCGGCCCCCGGTTTGACGCCAGGCCGCGAGGGGGCGCTCCCAGAGGGCCGAGGCCATTGGCGGTGCCATGGCGTCCCTGGGCGTCCTGGTCTGCCTCCTGCTCCTTCAGCCCTGGCTCCAGGACGCCGGTGCAGGCGGGGAGGGGGTGTACGACGTGTGTGCGGCGCCCTCACTCCCTCCCACCCCCTCAGAGGACGGCCTCCAGGACCCCGGGGCGAGCCCGTCGGAGCATCTACCCACCGCGGGAGGCTGCAAAGTGGTGGACTTCACCCCAGGTGACTTCGTGATGGGAGTCACCAGGCGAGGGCTGAGGCGCTGGACTGGGACGTGCGGCTCCCTGGGAGTCTGGGGAGGCGGGGGACCAGGCTCCGCCCTCGGGGGTCCGAGTGACCGCAGCCGTGCCTGTGGAGGCCGAGAGGGACACGGTTCGGCCTTAGAGGTCTGAGGGACATGGCCTGGGGACTTGAAGCGCGTCCCTGGAGCCCTAGAGGACGCGGCCTTCAGGGCTGTCTGAAGGGAAGCAGGGAGCTCTGGGCAGACAGGCCCTGTTTATTGAGGCTCTTCTGCCTACACCACGGTCTCTGGCGCAGTGTGCGGCCGCGTGCTCCTGAAAATCGTGGGCGGCCAGGAAGTGGAGGAAGGCGAGTGGCCGTGGCAGGTGAGCCTGCGGGTCAGCGGCAGGCACGTGTGCGGGGGCTCCCTCATCTCGCAGCGGTGGGTGCTGACAGCCGGCCACTGCATTCTGAGGTGAGGAGCGCGGGCGGAGGCGCCAGGCTTCCGGCCTCGGGCCTGCCTGCCTTCCTGACACCTGCCCAAAAAAGCCGGAAGTGCAAGCTAAAGCGGAAGCTTGTGAAAGGAAGGCGGGAGGGCTTCTGCGTCGGCGGCCTCGTGCTCTGGGGTGCTGGTATGGCGAGCGAGGACAACCATTTGGGCGAGCCGACCAGCTCGGAGAGTCATTAGGAGGGACTTGAGGAGAGGGTAGTGGGAGCGAGGTGAGGAGGGGAGTGGGGGCTGCCTGGGGAAACACCTGAAATGTGGGAAAAGTGGGTGTGTCCTAGGGTCTCCACCGGGGGCCTGCGCTTCCTCCCGCAGGCGTCACCACTACAGCGTCAAGATGGGGGATCGCAGTGTCTACCAGGAAGTCACCAGCGTGGTGGTCCCTGTCAAAAGCATGATTGTCCACCCGCGATTCTCCACGACTGGAACCATTCGCCACGACCTTGCCCTTCTGCAGCTTCACTACCCTGTGAATTACACCGGGACCATCCAGCCTGTTTGCATCCCTGATGTGACTTTCAAGGTGGCAGCTGGGACCAGGTGCTGGGTGACCGGATGGGGCAGGACACAAGAAATCGGTGAGACTGGGAGGCAGCGGGGCAAGCTGGGGTCAGGGGAGGCAGCCTGTTCCCTGGGGGACACAGGGGGGCCGAAGGGAGGGACAGGGCGGCTGACGGCCTGGCCCACAGGGAAGGGGGCAGCGGTTTAGCAGCCGTGGGTGTGTAGTTCCCGATTGTCTTGAGCCCAGAAATTGGGTCACTTGGTAAAAGTACCCGTCCTGGGAGCCAGAGCCACTCTCAGGAGAAGAAATACATGGAGGAAGTTTCCTTCTGCAGATATGTGGGGAAATCGTGCCTGGCTGCTTTGGGAATATTTTTTAGGCTCCTTGAGGACAGAGCCAGATGCTATGGCTCTATCCAAGGTGGATTTCGGCTCAGGGTATCACATGCTCTCTACCAGTCACACCTGTCCCTCACTGGAAGTACCTGTCTTGGTGGGTACCTGTCTGTGGGTCTGGGCAGAGCCAGGTGAAGCTGGTGAGCCTCCTGTCTCTGAGGTGAGGCTGGATTTAGTACCTTTGGGGCACTTCCAGTCCGAGAGTTTGTGATCCTGTTCCAAAGTAAAGACACTTTACTAAAGCACAGGACACTTGTCTCTATTACTGTTGATACTCAGAGTCACAGACGCTTAGTTGTCATTTCTCAGGCCAGTAAGGCCATGCCTTTTTCTGTCCTGATCTGTTCTCCCTTCTCCTGTTTTGGTTTTGGCTCTTACCTTCTCTTCTCTCAATGTTAACTTGGGGCCTCAATTTCCTCTGGCGTCAAATGGGGACAGTGCCCACTATTCTGCCTTCTTCGGGGTGGATTCTAGGTGCTTGGGGACTTACTGTCCCCCATGCGGGTCCAACCACTGCTGAGTTTCTTTACTTGAAGGTGGTGAATATGCTTCGTATACTCTCCAGAAGGTCGACCAATACATCACCTACTACAAAGAGTGTAATGAGATGATCAAGAAAGCCATGCGAATGACTAGGGACATGGTGCTGAAAGGGATGCTCTGTGGCTATATAGATGCAGGAAAGGATTCTTGTCAGGTAAGTTCATGGACCCTTTTCTACCTCTGCATTAAGGTGGTCACCTCAAAGCTACTTCATTCCCAAATGGCAGGGCCTGGGTTATTTACTACCTTGTCCTTTCACCCTTAGTTAAGGAAATGCCTGGGGAGAAACCCTCATGGCTCTCCTGAGCTGACCTCACTGTCTGGGGGCACTCTGGGGTGTGGGAAGATGGGGACAGGTAACGCTAATAATATAAGTTCCCTTCATTGAGTTCCTCCTACGTGGCACCAACTGTGCTGGTGGGGCGGAGGCTGAGTGTTTCTGGCTGAGCTGGTTAGTGGTGGGGCTACCAGAGCAGCTTTGGGAAAGGACAAGAAGAGCTCTGCTTGAGCAGGGGCGTGTATGGGGTGTCTGGGGGTGGGGCTCGCACTATGGAGGCAGCTGGCTGTCTCGGTTAAGACCTCTAGAGAAATGTTAGGCTAGATGAAAGGATCTGGGGGCTCTCATCAGAGGTGATAAGAGTGTTTCACAACCACTACAGTTTGGGAAATAACATGTCATAATAGCCTGGGAGGATATTAGTGTTTTCCCATTAACTTTTTGATTCTTAGTTCTCACATGCACAAGACCTGGGGCCTGGTGGGAGCCTGGGGAAGGCTCTCCGTGCAGTATGACCAGTTTTCTCGGACTTGGGTACTCTCCCCATCCTGCAGTTTGTTTCTTTCTCCTTCTTCAGGGAGATTCTGGGGGCCCCCTGGTCTGTCAGTATGATGACACATGGGTCCAGATGGGGATCGTGAGCTGGGGCTACGGCTGTGGTCGTAGAGACACACCTGGAGTTTATACAGACATTGCGGACTATGCTAAGTGGATAGTCGAAGTGGTGAACAAGGCTACCATTTTGTATCCACTGGTGTTCCTCATCCTACCCTTGTGGGTGGGGCTGCCCCTGGGTATCCTGGTGAGCCCGTGATCACTGTGGCACGTTCCTCTCCTGTTTTTGAGGCTGGTATGAGGCCTCCCTTCCCATTCCTCAGCACCCTCCCCTCACATTCCTGTTGGGACCCACTGACCCTGCGGAGAGCCACACAACAGAGAGTAGAAGCAAGACTGTGGCCCTGAAAGTGTCCCTGCCTGGCGCTGCAGGCTCCTGCCTCGGCCACGCCTCCACCCTGGCTGTGCCCCGCGGGCAGTGCTGGAAAGGAGGGGTGAAACCGTCCCAGCTGGCGGGCCAGTTGACCTGCTGGGGGGGTGCAGGCCCTGTGCAGATGTCTTGGAGAATGTCTACCAAGGAAGAGACATCATCAACAGTGGACACCATTTGACCAGACACTTCGTGAAACCTGTCATCTTGGTGATTGTCCAGAGAGAGTGAATGAGGTGTCACCCTGTCCCTGCTGTGGTGTGGTTTCCACAGGACTCAGGTGTCTGGGGTGGAGAGAAGCTCCCTGCACCCCAGTGCAGATCCATCTGGTGAGTGGCCAGCCTCTGCCACGCAAGCTTCCTGGTCAGCCCCCTTCCTCAGTGTCCTGATGCCCATACCCAGGCTCAGTCCAAGTTGTGTTGAGGTGTGAAGGAGCATGGAGATTTCTGACATCAGTTGAATAAATGTTTGGAGACTGGCTTATGTGTTCTGCATCTCTACTGGTCTGGGATGTGGGGCCACTAGAAGAACTTAGCTCACATTTATCTTAGGAAGATGTTTATGATGCTCTTGAAGTCCTGCAGTGGGAGGGGAGGGCCTTGCCTACCCTGATGGGAGTCCCACAGGTGGGTCTAGCATGAGGGTCCTGCTGTTGCTCTGTGGCTGTTAGCATGTCTGCAACGAGCTTTACAGCCAAATTGCTACCATTGCATCTGGGAAGGAGGAAGTGAGAGAGCCTGGAAGCAAGAGGAGTCAGGGCAGCGAATCCAAACTGCAACCCCTGCCTATCCCAGGAAGTCCCTGTCTAGGTATGTAGAACCTTGAGCACCAGATTGCCTTGGCCAAGCTATGTGAAGCAAGGTCGAAGCCCAGGGGAGAGGACAGGTTGGCATTCGCTGCATCTGTGCTGGCTCCTTTGCCCCGACTCCCCTTTGGTCCCAGAGTAGCTCACTGCCCCCCATTTCCTTTCCTGTTCATGCAGGTTTGAGGCTGCCTTCTTTTAGGAGGAGATTTGTGAGTTTTGCCTATGAAAAGATTCATGTGAGTGTTTAGGTGGATAAAGAGGTGCACAGGGGTAAAGATTGCTAATTGGCTCCCCTGGCACCTTTCATCCCCTTCCGTCTGGGCATATGTTGATCAGGATAACGACTGCCCTTCTGGGCCTCCCATATATCTAAATGTGACACTAAGTTCTGGATAACAAAGTATAAACAAGTGTTGAGTATGGATTTTGGGAAATGTCCTTAGAGATAGGACAAGACCTTCTTCATCACTTTCTTCTCTTCTGGCTGGAATGTGTATGTGGTGACTGGAGCTTGAACAGCCATCTTGGGATGTGAGGAACATGCTGAGGGTAAGGAACAGGAATTTAGGAGAAACTTGGCTTCCTGGAATGTGTAGGGCTGCCGTTACAACTCTTTTGATGCAAGAGAGAAATACCTTCTCTTTTGATTAAGACACTGTCATCGTTGGTCTCAGTTATTCACAGAAAAACCTCATCCTGCCTGATTCAATTGGTGTTCTCTGGGGCTTTATTTCTGAGTGGTTTTCGTATAAGTATTTATAGCCATTTATTATTAAGAGTAAATTCCTTTTATTTCTACTTTGCTATATGCCATTGCTTTCTACTGTATTCATTTAAAAAAATTGATAATGTTAAAAGCTTATGTCAATGAATGGCTATGATCTCTTAGTGAATTTTTATATTTTCTTCGTCAAGATGTAATTTATATGTAGTAAAACATGTACATTGTCACGTATAATTTTGCGAGTTTTAACAAATGTATACTCCATGTCAATGTCACACAAATTATAATAGAGACTATTTCTATCAAGCCAGGGATATTCCCTTGTATCCCTTTTTAATCATCCTTTCCCAGAGGTACACACTGTTCTGATTACTATCAGATCAGATTTGCATGTAATTGAATCACATATTAATACAATAATATAGTAATTACTCCTTTGCGTCTGGCTTACTTTCCACATACTGTTTTTTTTTTTTTTTTTAAGTTCTTTTCAGAGAGAGGGGAGAGGAGAGACACATCAGTGTGCAAGAGATACATTGACCAGTTGCCTCTCATAAGCCCCCCACTGGCATGCCCCCAACTGAGGACCTGGCCTGCAACCCAGGCAGGTTCCTTGAATGGGAATCGAACCGGCGGCCTTTTGGTTCTCCTGCTGGTGGTCAATCCACTGAGCCACACTAGCCAGGGCTATCTGTGGATTTTTCACCTGTGAGGGGTGTTGGCATCCCTAACCCCATGATGATGTTCAAGGGAAAATTGTGCTGTGTTTTTTCCTTACACATACATATCTAAATACATTTAATTTATAAATTAGGCTCAGCAGGAGATGAACAATAATAACTAGTAACAAGAGAAAAAAATTATAACAGAACGTAATAAAAGTTATATGACTGTGGTCTCAAAATATCGTGTAGCGTACTCACCTTTTCACTTAAGGGAAGCACTTTTCAGTTTTTCTTAGGCATGTCCCAACTGCCAGTATCCATCCTTACCCTTGTGCTTTGAGGCCATTATTAAGTAAAATAAGGGTGATTGGACAGTTGATCTGATAATGGAGGTGGTTACTAAGTACCTAGGGGGTGGGTAGAGTATAGAGCATGGAGGTGCTGGACAAAGGGATGATTCACAGACCTGGCAGACAGAGCAGGGCAGCGTGCGATTTCACCACACTGCTCAGAACGGAGGGACGTTTAAAACTTAGGAATTGTTTATTTCTGAAATTTTCCATTTAGTATTTTTGGACTGCAGTTGACCAGGGGTGACTGAAACCACGGAAAGCGAAACCGTGGATAAGGAGGAACTACTGTATTATGAATTTAGCTACTATAAACATTTGAACAGTTATTTTTGTGTGTGAACATAAATCTTTATTTCTCTGGGATAAATGCCCAGGAGTGCAATTACTGGGTCATATGGTAATTGCATATTTTATTTTTTAAGAAACCACCAATCTGTTTTCCAGAGAGGTTGTAATATTTAACATTCCTACCACAATGTATGAATTACCCAGTATCTCTCTGTATCCTTGTCAGTATTCGGTGTTGTCACCATTTTTAATTTTAGCCAGTCTGTTAGGTGTGCAATAATATCTCATTGGAGTTTTGATGTGCATTTTGCTGATGGCTCTTTTCATGTGGGTGTTGATTTTTTTTCTTAAAGGAGCACTATTATCTCTAACGCAGTGGTTAGTAAAGTGCACCATTTATGTTTAGTTTAAGTTTTTTATTGTAAACAAGTAGGAGAGGGAAATGCTGAGAAAGGCCTAATCTAAGCACAGCTGATTCTTGTGGATGGATCTGCGTGAACATCGGGTGTTGGGGTGGCTGCCGCTCTCTGCGGCCAGGGACCTGGGCCAGGGGACACTGAGTGCGAGGGAAGCACCCCATTACCGAGTCCAGGCTGAGCTGGAAAGAGAGAAGGCTCACCTGAGTCACGCAGGACTCCGCAGCCAGTGGGCCCAGACCCTGACCTCCAGAGGACATCACAGAGCGAGGTGGGGCGGGGGGAGGGGCGCGAGGGATCCTGCCGCAGGACCCCTGCTTCCTGCCAACACGGGCAGAGGCCGGAGCCGCTGCGAGGGGGTGCCACCATAGGGCCAAGGCGGTGCCATGGCTTCCCTGGACCTCCTGCTCGGGCTCCTGATCCTTCAACCGTGGCTCTGGGAGGCCGGCGCCGTTGGGGAAGGGGCGCAGGCTGCGTCTGCGCTGCCCTCACGCTCTCCCACGCCCCGCTCCGGGGGCGGCCGCCAGGACCCCGCTGGCGCGAGTCTGTGGAAGCTGCCATCCGTAGAGATTCAGGGACCCTCGGAAGCCCCCGAATCCCCTTCGGCTTCAGGGTCCCCCGACTGGGTGGCGTTTACTCGGGGGGGCTCTGGCTCCGACGAGGCTCTGGCCGCTCCACAGACATCACCCCCAGCAGTGGAAGCCAGAGAAACGGGGATCATTTCTACAGGTGAGGTGTCTGGGCCCTGCCTGGCCACACAGAGTTGGCCAGGTCTGAGGGCCTTGGGGGAGGAGGGCCTCAGGAAACACAAATTTTCCCTGGGGGAGGGGGCCGGAGTGGACCCAACCCTGCCCTTGAGACCTGAGAGTCCCTGGCCATTCTCAGAGGAGTCAGAGAAAACAGGCCTGCGTTGGGGTCAGAGAGGCCATGGCCTTGCTCTGAGGTCTCTGAGGATTATGTGATCCTGGTGGTAGTGGTGTCATGGCTTTACTTTCTCTGTCCCCTCCCTTCCTTGACCTGCCCCAGGATGTGGCCATCGGGCTATGAGGATAGTTGGTGGAAGACCTGCGGCGGAGAAGAAGTGGCCTTGGCAGGTGAGCCTGCAGATCAACGATGAACATGTGTGCGGGGGCTCCCTCATTGCCAATCGCTGGGTGCTGACGGCGGCACACTGCATATACGGGTGAGTGTTCCAGACCCGGGGCATGGGCTCCGGCTCGGGCTGTGGGACCTGAGGCCGGTGCTGTCTCTTCCTGAGCTTTCTCTTCCTCACCTGAAAAAGGGGATCACAGTCCCTCCTCTTCAGGTTGCAGGTTACTATTTGGGCCCTTGGAGGCTGGAAAGTCCAGATGCAAAATCAGTTTGAAAGCCACTTCTTCAGAGCCAGTGCTGATTAGCCTTCACCAAGTGGCAAGAAGGGGGAGAGATGCCAGTGGGGGACAGTGTGTGGGCAAAGACTTGCAAAGGGAGTGGGATGTAGGAGACCAATTTGGCTAGATCGGTGGTCTCAAACTTTAATAAGCCTAGAAAGACCCGCGGAGCTCCTTAAAACACAGATTGCCTGACCCCGGCCCCAGAGTTTCTGACTCAGTAAGTCTGAGGGGGATCCAAGAATTTGCATTTCTGACAAATTCCCACATGATATTGATGCTGCTCGTCTGAGGACCAAACTTGGAGAACCAATGGGTAGAGCGGCCAGGGGTGAGGGAAAGGGATGTGGTTTGGAGGGAGGGAAGTGGCTGATGGCTGGCATTGGAGATAGGAGGCTGGGAAGAACCTAGAACGTGTAGAAGGGGAATGCGGACCCTCCGGGCTCTCCCTGCAGCCTCATGGAGTACACGGCGAAGATGGGAGACATCCACGTGAGGCATTCCTCCGCGACGGCTGTGTCGGTCCCCGTTCGCGATATTGTCATCCACCAAGATTACAGTACTCTTAGAGTAATGGAAAATGACATTGCTCTGGCTCTGCTCGAGTTCCCCGTGAATTACTCCTCATACATCCAGCCTGTGTGCTTTCCTGAGAAGGCTTTCCCGGTGCAAGCTGGTACAGAGTGCTGGGTGACTGGGTGGGGAAAATTACACGAGAAAGGTGAGACTGTGAAGCAAATCCAGGCCAGGGGAGGGGCTGCCCCGCGCCCTGGGGTTGGCCTCCAAGCTAAAGGGAGACACAGGGAGGCAATTTTCTAGCCAGTGGCTAAGGGAAGAGGGTGGAGGAGGTGCTGCAGGGGGAGTAACTTGATGATGCTGCAAGTTTCTGTTAGTATGTCAGGACCTAGGGGTTTGGGCGGCAAGCAAGGTGGGCTTTAGCTCAGCGGGAGGGAGCGGGAGGAGGGTGTTGATTTGTTTGCTAATCTGAGCTGTCCCAAACAGGAAGTCCCTCCCTTGGTGTTGAGGGAGTTTTCTGCAAATGAGAAGGGGCCAGAGAAGGCCTCAGTGTGAAATTGTAGGCCTCCTATCCCTGGGGGGAGGCTGGATTCGGTACCCTTGGGGCACTTCCTGGCTGAGAGCCTGTGATCCTGCTCCAAAGTAAAGATACTTTCCTGCTATGTAGGACACTTGTCACTATTACTAATGGTACTCAGAGTGGCAGATACTTGGTTTTGATTTCTCAGGCTTTTAAGGCCTTGCCTCTTCTGGTCCTGAGTCTGGGTCTCATTTCTTCCAGTGTCAGGCGGGGACAATATCCACTGCCTTCAGAGGGTGTCTGTGTGTGATCACGCTGTATGAGACCCAGAGTGGGTGGGGGGGGATCCTGTCCTGGCCCACTGATCAGATCTGCCTTTTCCTGAACTGTCTTTACAGATTCCAAATCCCAGGCTCCAGTACTGCTTCAGGAGGCTGAGCAAAGCCTTATTTACTATGAGAAATGTAATGCAATATTTAAGAAAAAGTTACGAAGTTCAACAGACTTCGTAAAGAAAGGGGCTGTCTGTGGTTACAATGTTCAAGGAAAGGATTCCTGCCAGGTCAGTTCATGGGCCCTCTGCTGCCTCTGAATTGTGGTTGTCCCCTCAAAGTTTCTTCATCCACAGGCGGTAGCACCGCATCACCTGCCAGCCCCTCCGTTCATCCTTCATTCAATTTAAGCGGACTTAGTGGGACAGGCTGCTGAGCAGGGTGGCCTGATCCAGTCTCTCAGTAGAGAGGAGCTGACGCTGTCTGGAGGGGGACGGGGGGGACGGGGAGGACGGGAGGTTCAGGCAGGAAACACCAATGATACGGGTCACATGTTTTGAACCCCTCCTATGTGATGGGCAGTGTACTGAGGTAAGGACTTTACTCATGATTGTTATCTCAGAATATGTACATTTTCTCTGTTTATTGTCAATATTTTCAGTTTTTTGAGTATACATACAAATGCTGTTTGTGGAAAATGTTCAACTTTTAAAAAACATTTCTTTCAACTTCTAAATCTCTTTCTCAGACCCCTGGGCCTCTTTCTCAGATCCCAGGAAGCCCCCAACACAACCACCTGCCCAGTGCCCTGCTGGGAGGGCAGCCTGTTCTGATTGTTGGTCTTCCTCCATTCCTGTTTCTCTCTCTTTCTTCAGGGAGATTCTGGGGGCCCCCTGGTCTGTGAATTGAATGACACGTGGGTCCAGGTGGGAATTGTGAGCTGGGGCTATGGCTGTGGTCGCAAAGGATATCCTGGCGTTTATACAGAAGTTAGTTTCTACAAGGACTGGGTCATTGATCATATGAGTCAGCCTTCCCGAGACTCAGCCAGCTTCCTCATCCTACCCCTGTGGCTGGGGCTGCCCCTGGGCCTCCTGGAGACCCTCTGATCACCGCGGCATGCCCCCCTCCCACTCCTCAGCACCCTCTCCTCACATTCCTGTTGGGACCCACTGACCCTGCGGAGAGCCACACAACAGAGAGTAGAAGCAAGACTGTGGCCCTGAAAGTGTCCCTGCCTGGCGCTGCAGGCTCCTGCCTCGGCCACGCCTCCACCCTGGCTGTGCCCCGCGGGCAGTGCTGGAAAGGAGGGGTGAAACCGTCCCAGCTGGCGGGCCAGCTGACGTGCCAGGGGATGGGGGCAGGCGCTGCACGGACATCTTGGAGAACGTCTACCAAGGAAGAGGTGTCATCAACAGTGGACAACTTTCGGCCTGACGCTTCGTGATACCAGTCAGCTTGGTGATTGTCCAGAGAGAGTGAATGAGGTGTCACTCTGTCCCTGCTGCGGTGTGGTTTCCACAGGACTCAGGTGTCTGGAGTGGGGAGAAGCTCCCTGCACCCCAGTGCAGATCCATCTGGTGAGTGGCCAGCCTCTGCCACGCAAGCTTCCTGGTCAGCCCCCTTCCTCAGTGTCCTGATGCCCATACCCAGGCTCAGTCCAAGTTGTGTTGAGGTGTGAAGGAGCATGGAGATTTCTGACATCAGTTGAATAAATGTTTGAAGACGCGTCGATGTTCTGAAGCTCTGCTGTCCAGGATGTGGTGGGGTTGCATATAACATACTGTGTGGTGGGCTAGTTTCCCATGGAGATTAGGAACTATACAGGGTTCTTATTATGCCCTTAGAGGGAGCAGTGACTCCCTACCAGCTCAGATGTGATTCCTTCGGATGGCTGGGCCCTGCTGCCTCTGCTCCTGTGATACTTGTCCGCGGGTCTGCAGGGAGCTTTGTAGCCTAATTTAATAGCTTCTACAGCTCAGAATAGAGGATCCAGAGAAACTGGACGTGGGATCAAGGATAAAGTTGGGGCATGAGGAATATCCCTCTTCTACTGCTTTTACTATCTGCTTACCCCCTCCTTTGTTACTGAAGATTGGCATTCTCCCAGGGAGCAGGGCAAGAGAGAGTCACTGTATTAAGATCCAGTTCTTTATCCTCATTCCAGGGCCCAGTGTCCCAGAATTTCTCTGTCTAGCTGCTGACCAACTCCCTTTGGATCTTCTATCCCCTGCTCTCCCAGGGAGTCAAGGTGTCCCTCTGTATATCTGGGGACTTCAGAGGGCAGTCTGTGTGAGTCCCACGTGTTGCCCGAGGAAGGCTGGGGTTGAGAGACAGAGCTTGCAACCAACCTATTCTCTTCATACACATCCAACCAGCTGCCTTAAGAAGCCACTGAGTATTCTTCAGTTAATAAAGTCAATTCTTCTTCATATAACTTGGTCCTCAGGTAGCTTTGCTCCTTCTTATGGCTCCACTCAGCCCCGTGGTCATGCTTTGCTTGTATCGGCATTCCCTGGAGGCCTTGGTAAAATGCAGACCACCGGTTCCACTCCCAGAGTTCCCAGTCCTGTAGGTCTGCAGGGGTCCTGAGAATTCTCACCTCTAACAAGTTGCCAAGTGATGCTGCCGCTGCTCTGGGGACCACGCTTCAAGAAGTGCTGCTCTGCAGTAACACGGGTACAGAAGGCATCTCCTCTTTGTGGGGGAGTGACAGACATCACCTCTACTCCCTTCCTCTTGGTGGGAACACACAGGAACCCCTTCAGATGCCAGGCTGGGGAATGTGGTCTCCAGAGCTGGAGCCTTCACTCTGGATAAGACGTGCAGGAATCTTTGTGGTCACCTCCCAATCTCTACCTCACCAGCAGATTCAAAGACGTGATCCCTTTGCAGAACACCCTGGGAAAGCCCGAGGCCTTCGTGTCTTTAAGCTACACCCTCCGGGTGGTGGTCGGTGAAAGAAGAGGAATCTCAGCTCCCCAAGACTCTGTCCAAGTCTTAGGTCCAGCTCATATGTTGCTTTTTTCAAAGACATCATCCCTGGTCCCCCAGCCTTACTGTTCTTCCTTGTGCTTTCTACAGCTTTCCAGATTTTCAAATCCATTTAAGTTGTGAAACTCCAGTGGACGAAGCTCAGAGGACCAAGGCTGTAGTCAGAGGCTGGGCGACAAGGTGCCATCACTGGTCTTGGGATTTGGGTGTGCCTTCACTGGACAGGTTCTGGGGGCACTGCCACCAATTTAAGGCACTTGGGGGTGATTTCATGGGATGGGGAATCGGGGAGGCACTCACAGATCCAGGGCTCTGAGGTCAGCTTCCAGGAACCGGCGCGAGGTCGGGGCACAGGGCATGTTCAGGACGCCGTAGTGTTCTCGCACGTCGTCGTTAGACGCCTGCAGCCGGCCGGGCGGTCTCGCGCCTGGGAATCCGTCAGGTGACGTGCTAGAGCCGCCATCGTGCGCCAGCGGTGCCGTCACGCTTCGGGGTGCCTTCGAGGCTGTGAAGTCGCCAGGTGACGCCTCTGCGCCTCATGGCTGCCTCGCCGTCAGGCCTCAGTGCTGGGCCTGGAGGCCTGATCAGCAGCCTCCTGCTGCTGCTGCTGCCGCCTCTGCTGAACTTGGGTGAGGCCCCAGCGGCTGTTCCCCGCCTTCTTCCCCAGGCCCCGCCCCCTCCTCTTCCTACTTCCTCCTCCTCCCACCCCTTCCCCTCCACCAAACCCTCATTGGAGACAGGACAGGGGCTGGCTCTCGGCATAGCGTCCCGCTGGACTTCTGTGACCCGCCCACTCCAGAGTCAGCTCGCCAGGACGATTCTAGGAATGCTGAACTCCTGTCCTGCCTGGCCTCCTCCCTCAGGCCCCACCGGCCCTGCAGCCTTCTGAGGACCCCTGACAGGTCCCCTAGCCCGTCAGCCACTTCCTTCCGCTATCAGCGTGGGTGTTATGGCAAAGACCCCAACCGCCCTCTTGACGGCATCCTCAGGCCTCTCAAATGCTACCCCTGTCTCCCCAGACTCCGACCTTCCCGGGCAGCCGGGCTCCCCTGCAGACCCCACTCAGGCACGCGGTCTGGCCCACACAAACTCCTGGTCTCCATCTACTTAAACAATATTCTGCAATTCATCTCCTACCCAGACCCCCTACCCCAACCGTGTGCCTCACTGGCTGCGCTTCCTTCACTCAGCGGATGCGGCCTTCAGGCGCCATCTCCCCGACTGCCTCCAGCCCCCGGGGCCCCTGACTACTCAACACCATCCTCGCCCACGTGTTAGGAATCAGAGACAAGCCTCGTGCTCAAGGTGGGCCCTCCTGTGCTGCCTCCATCAGCCTCGCTCACAGACCTTTATCCCTCCCCGCCCCCTTCATATTTGCTGTGTGTTCCCTCTTTCCCTCACTGCAGGAGTTCTGGTAATTACAGTGTTCACTTCATGCTTCCTTCCAGTGCCTCCTCATTTAATCCTTAGCCCATTCCTGGCACGTGCCTGCTGCACTGTCCCCGACGTGTCTACTACTACTTCCTTTTTCATTTTCTCTGGTCCTCTGGCACCTCTCCTGAATCTGTCACTGGCCAAGAAGTTTTTGTCCCCACCCCAGAACAGAAATAAAGAGAGGAGGCAAAACCGATTCAACAGGCGGTTTATTGGAAACAGGAGGGAGGGAAAGGAGGAAGGGAGGGAGCCCGATGCACCGACGGAGCCCACACTAGCAGCAAGCATGGCTGCGACTGCTCTGGGGTCGGGCTTATGCAGCGCTGGGTTTCTTCACGCAGGTGCAGTGGGTCTCCGTTCTCCAGGCTCCTGCTGTGGGCTGGCATTGACTAGCACAGCTGTAGACACATTGATTGGGGGAGGTCTGAAGAGAAAGTTTAATTTTTTTTTAAATTTTTATGTTTCAGTTACAGTTTACATTCAATATTATTCTGTATTAGTTTCAGATGTACAGCACAGTGGTCACACAATCATGTACTTTACAGAGTGGTTCCCCCCATCCTCGATATTTCCAGTACCCACCTGGCCCTATGCCTAGATATCATGATATTATTGACTGTATTCCCTATGCTGTACTTTACATCTCGGTGACTATTCTGTAACTACCAATTTGCACTTCTTAATCCCTTCTTCTTTTTCACAAAAGCAAAACGTAATCTTTTTTAGGAGAGGCTCAAAAAGTAACTGAAGGAGCTTGCCATCCACCTAAGAGAGGCTCAGCCTCTCTCAGTTCTCCTCTCCCTCAGGGTAACTCCCTTGTTCCTCTGCCTCCCTCCCAGCTACCCGGCTCTGTTCATCCCTGATGTACTGGAGTTCCCTAAGGTGCTGTCTGGGTCCCCTCTTTGTTGCTCCCTGGGTGAAATTATGTGCCCTGGGCAGTGAGCTGCCATTTAGGTGATGCTGCTTCACATGTCTGGATGTGCATCCACCTACTGGACATCACCTGAATGACCTAGAAACACCCCAACTTCTTGGGAGGCTCTCATCTTCCTACAGACTGGTTCTCTTACTCTGTTCTCTAATTCAGTGGAGAGCAGCCACTTGTCTCTAAAATCAAATGGGTAGGGGGGCCCTGGCCTGTTGGTGGGAACATTGTCCCATGATTGAAGAGTTGCAGGTTTGATTCCTGGTCAGGGCACATACCTAGGTTGTGGGTTCCATTCCCCAATCCAGGCACATCTAAGAGGCAACCAGTTGATGCTTCTCTCTCACATCAGTGTTTCTCTCTCTCCCTTCCTCTCTAAAAGCAATGAAAATATGGCTTTGGGTAAGGATTAAAAAAATAAAAATAAAAAAGAAATGGGGAGGAAATCAAGATGGTGGAGGAGTGAATGGAAGTCATACTGACCTCCTCCCAGGACCAATCTGGAATTACAACTAAATTGTGGAGAAATCACCTGGAACCAACAACTGAACAATAGTGAGAGAGGAGCCTTATAACCTCGGACAGGTAGAAGGGTCAGCTTTAGCACAACCTAACTGGTAAGGCATGCGGTAGAGACTCGAGAAGGCAGGCGGGGTGCCCACGGGTGGCAGCACCAGAAGGATATTGAAACAGCCAGTTGGCTCCCCCTGAGAAGGGTGGGGTCTAGACCATAAGCAGGGATCTCCAGCCTACAGCACCAGAGCCCAAAAAGTACACAGATAACATCCAGCTGCAAAAAGCAGCAGGGTTGCTCTCTGCCAGAGACAGGTGGCTGGAGATGCAAAGAGCCTTTTAAAGGGCCAATGCATACATTTTTATTTGCAGCCACTTACTCTGGACTCCAGCAAAGGTAGGGCAGAGTGGGCTAGAGGTGCCTGAGGAGAGACTGGGGAAGGAGGCTTTGGCGGGAGAATGGAGAGAGTAGCCGGCAGGATCCCGGTGCCGACTCATCCCCTATGCAGCAGCAGCCATCTTGCTCAGGCAGTCTACTTCCCTGAGCAGCAACATTGTGAGCAGACACAACAGCCCTGCCCCAGGGGGACTCTGCCCTGGCCTGTTGGTGCTAAAGCCTGACAGATGACTATAGAGTGGAAGCCACAGATAGTAGATCTGGGGCTAAAAGGGGTACAGAGTGGTCTAGAGACACTTGAGGAGAGACTGGAGATGGAGGCTTTGGAGAGAGAACTGAAAGAGTGGCTGGGGGGATCCCAGTGCTGACTCATTCCCCACACAGCAGCAACCATCTGGCTTAGGTAGACCACTCCCCTGAGCTGCAGCAGTGTGAGGGACTCCGCCCTGCCCCGTGGTGTCTAAGCCTGACTGCTGAGTACAGAATGACTAGATTAACAACTGAAGGAGACAGCCACAAACAGTAGATTCCTGGAAGTCCTGAACAGACTGCCTAAGGTCAGACAGGGTCAACATCTGACATCATCAGATGCAGATTCAGAAAGAAAAAACAGCAGTCTCCTACCATAGAAGTTCACACCACAAAGTCAGGAAATCAAGACAGATCAATTTAAGAAGCAGAAACAAAAAAGAAGAGTCTCACAAATAATGGGAAGACAAAGAAACACCCCCCGGTTGAAGGGAAAAGCAGGAATCCCCAGAAAGAGAACTAAATGAAATAGAGGCAAGTAAACTACCAGATATTGAGTTCAAAACAATGGCTCTAAGGAAGCTCAAGGAGCTCAGTGAGCTCAGAGAGAATTACCAAAAACTACAGGGAAACTATGAGGGACTTACTGCAAACTATATCAGCATGGAAAAGGACATAGAAACTATCAATAAGAGACAAGAGGAAATGAAGAATATAATTTCTGAATTGAAGAACACAGTAGGAGAAATCAAAAGCAGGCTAGATGAAACAGAGGATCGAATCAGAGAGCTGGAGGATAAAGTAGAAAAAAGCTCCCAGAAAGAGCAAGAAAATGAAAAAAGACTCAAAAAGTATGAAGAGGCATTTAGGGAAATGCAGGAAAACCTGAAACGTAGTAATATCCGTATAATAGGGATACCAGGAGAAGAAGAGGAGGAAGAAGAGGAGGAAGGAGGAGGATAGAGAACCTGTTTGAAAAAGTAATGATGGAAAACTTCCCTAATTTGAGGAGAGAAAAAGTCACACAAGTCCAGGAAGCACAGAGGGTCCCATTCAAGAGGAACCCATGAGGCCCACTCCAAGACACATCATCATTAAAATGGCAAATATCAAAGACAAACAAAGAATCCTAAAGGCAGCAGGGGAAAAACAGGTATTAACATATAAGGGAGCCCCGGTATGGCCAGCAGCTGACTTCTCAACAGAAACACAAACCAGAAAGGAATGGCAAGAAATATTCCAAGTAATGAAAAGCAAAGGCCTGCAACCAAGACTGCTCTACCCAGCAAGCCTCTCAACTAAACTGGAAGGTGAAATAAGGAGCTTCCCAGACAAAAGAAGGCTGAAAGAATACACCTCCACCAAACCAGCATTGCAAGATATGCTAAAGGGACTGCTTTAAGAAGATGAAGAAAAAGAGTCTATGAATACCCAGTTCCTGTCACAGTCATCAGTACTTGATATTACCAATATTTTTAATACTTATGAATCTGAGTGTGACAGTGCTGTGTTATTTTAATTTTTATTTTATTATTTGTTGAAAGTAAACCTGTTTTTGTATATTTCTTGCCTATTTCTATTATTTTTAAAAAGCTTTAAATGACTTTTTGGTATTCTTTATCCATTTTTTGACTAAATGTTTGTAGAATTTTCCCCTAAAAAAATAAAACCAAACCCAAAACTATTAACCCTTTTTTAGATGTGTTGCAAATATTTTCCTATTCTATTACTTGTCCTTTTTTTGTATGTATGTTACTATATAGTCCTAAATGTTTAATATAGTCATATTGTCAATATTTTACTTTATAGCTGCTAGATTTGAATATTTTACCTCAGGGTAAGAAAAATATTATTTTGCATTTTCTCCTGAAACTCCTTAGATTTTATATATTGATTTTTAACTCACCTGAATATTTTTTGTATAGTGTGTAAAATAGAACTCTATATTTGTTTTATTTTAAGTCATAGTGGTTCATGCACCTTATTTATTGAATAAGCCTTATTTTCCCCATTGATTTGAAATATCAATTTAATCATATATTTCATTGCTAGACAGAGATATACATTTGTTTCTAGAATGCTCATTTTATTTCATTAATCTTAATTATTTCTGTGTTGGTGTCATATTGTTTTAATTGCTGAGACTTTATAATGGATTTAGATTTTTTAAATATTTCATAATTGATTTTGGCATTTAAAAAATAAATAAAATCAATCTGCATTAAAAAAAAGGAAGAAAGAAAGAACTCCTACCTTTTGTGACAACATGGATGGAACTGGAGAATATTATGTTAAGTGAAATAAGCCAGTCAGTGAAAGACAAATATCATATGATCTCACCTATAAGTGGAATCTATTCAACACAATAAACTAACAAACAAAATAAACCACAGGCACGGAAACATGGAGCAGACTGAAAGTGATCAGAGGGGATGGGGAAGGAAGACAATGGTGGAAAGAAGGAGAAGGGACTAGACAAAGAACATGTATGAATGGCCCATGGACATGGACAACAGCGTGGGAATTGACTGTGGGAGTGGGGGATGGGGGTGGGATGGGTGGAGGGGGGTAAAGGGGGAAAAATTGAGACAACTGTAATAGAATAAACATGATTTAAAAATTTAAAAAAATTAAAAAGATATAATCCCTAAAAAAAAAAAGAAATGGGGAAGAGGGTCACCTGGACTCAGCCACCTCCCCAAGCCCCAACTCTAGCTCGCCCACCTCCAGCTCGCCAGGTCTTTTCTCACGGCCGCTTCCTCTTTCAGACCTGCACGTTCATTGCCTGGTTTCTGCAGAGCCTCTGATGGGACCTCCCTGCCTTCAGTCTTGTCGCCTTCCTATTTGTTCTCCTTTCTGACTTCACTATACTAAGCCTGACAATGTCACATGTCCACTGGCCGCCCTCCTCCCTGACTCTGCGCCCCTGGCTTCATTTCTTGCCATTGCAGGCCTTGACCTTTATCCTCCGGAGCCTCAGGCAGACACTGCGGTGTATCTTTTGGAAGGAACGTCATTGTTACATCTCATTTTTGTTTCCCTCTCATCTTGAAGACCTGGCACAATAACCCCTGTTTCCACTACTTCTTCCGGGCTCACCTGACCTCTGCGGCCTTGTCTCTGCACTATATCATGTCAGTGATTGTGTTTGCTTCTGTGTCCCCTGCTGGCCAGCATGTTTCTCAGGGCACATACAGCATGCATCTGTCTGATACCTTGGACCTCACCGGCTCTGGGCTCCAGGCTGGGAACGGAGCCAGACGTTAGAAAATATTTGGCGAATGACTAAATGAACGAATCAATGAAAATGCACCCCTTCACTGTCACCCTGCCACGATCTCTTGCTTCATCTCTGTCCTCCTTTTCTCCTCCAGGTTACAAAGAAAATGATACCGAACCAGGTGAGTAGGGTGAGCCCCCCGCTGCAGGGAAGCCTCAGTTCCTGGGAGGGTATGTTCTGAAGAGGGTCACCTGAATGGTGCTTGTGGGTCTGGAGGAAGCAGGAATTTCATGTCAAGGGTTTACTTCCTAAAGAAGGATAGTCCGTGGCGGTCAGGACATACAGCCCCAGCAGCGTGGGGGAGAGTGCAGCAGGGCAGCCCGTGGGACGCGGAGCCTCTTTGAATTCAGCCCAGACTGTATCCCATCCGGGGGTGTGTCCCTTTTCTACACAGAAACCTTTGGGTTCTAAACTGTTTCTTTGCAAACGGAGCACCTGCAGAGCCTGGCACTTCTGGGTCTTCCTGTCTTTATCCTTAGACCTCAAGGGTGGACGGCGGGTTTATTCTGCTTATTCAGGCACCTCCCCTGTGAAAGGTACACTCTGATTTGTTGTGAATCATTTGACTAAGTTAGTCATCCCTGCTTACGTCCCTGCTCCACCCTCATTCCCTCTCTCTACGCTCTTCCCAACCTATTTTATATGTTCAATATGTATCTTTCTCTTGGTGTGTTCTCATGAAAACACATATTGCAGTTTTGTATGCATGTGTTTTTAACGTACAGAAATGGCATGTGCTCTGGGCCTCTTTCTGTTTCCTACTCTTTTCCTTCAGCCCCATTAAAAAAACCAGTTCATTTGGCAATGATTTTAAGCTTACAGAAGACTGAAAATGCCAGCAGTGCAAAGAACACACATACACACAACATTTTCTCAGAATCAGTTACGCAGGACATAGGACATGGTTCTTTATCTCTAAATACTTCGGTGTGTATGTTCTAATATTCTCTCAGATAACCATAGTGCACTTACCAGCTTCAAAAATTTACACTGATGCCATACTTTTATTTCCTGTCCATATTTCTGTTTGGTCAGTCCTCTGCATCCCTACCAGCAGTTTGTGAAGCTGTGTGTATTGCTACAGGTCTATCAACCTTTGATACAACCCATCTTTTACATTTTTTTGCTAACCTAATAGGTTAAAAAAATGACTCCTTGATTAATTGACATTTTTCTCATTACCAATTAGTTTAAGCATGTTTTAATGTGCTATTATTGGCCTACTGAGTTTTTTCTTGTAATAAATTGCCTGTCCTTATAATTTTCATATTGTCTGTTCTTTTTTTCTTGTTGATTTTCTTGTATATTCCTAATGAAAGTCTCTTACTGATTTTAGACATTGGAAATATTGCCTTCCCATCTGTCACCTGTCTGTTAACTTTGTTCCTGGGCTCAGAAAGCCTTCATTCTATGTCATCAGGGTTCCAAATTTAATGCTTTATGGTGTGTGTTTTGAGGTTCTGTTTTAGGAGTCCTTTCCTACCCCACATGGCATGGTCTGCTGTTAACTACAGTTTGACCTTTTTTGATTAGGTCTTCCAGTGCTAAGAGACAGGAATCCAGTTTTGTTTTTCTTATTTCTTCTAGAGTGAACTGGTTTTCCCAGCACTATATGCTTAGTGAGCTGCCCTTTACCCCCCAGCTGTGGGTACCGCTGTGGAACTTATCTTTACAATAAGTTCCTGTAGTCCATGGAGCAATCTCTTATGTTGGCTATTCTTTTCCTTTGGTCCTCGTCAGTGCCACGCTGTTTTTATTACTATGGCTTTGATGTGTGCCTTAATGTCTTCAAGGACAAGTGTCCCTTCTTTGACCTATTTTTTTAATGTCTGAGCTATTCAGGAAACTTTGTTTTTCTATTTCAATTTTAGAGTAAGCTTATCAAATTTCTTAACAATTCTAACTTGGAAAGTGACTTTATAGAATTAATTTGGGGAAAAATTGTCACCGACGAAGGGCATATTGCCCTCCCTCCTCCCCTACCCAAGATAGAAGTCAAAAGCAGAGATGAAACCAATTTGAAAGGAAGTTTACCGGAAACAAGAGGGAGGGAAAGGAGGGAGGGAGGGAGCTCGGTGCACCGAGGGAGCCCCTTGTGTGTTCCCTTGCTGAGCATGCTCCCCATACTGAGCATGGCTCCCCGGCTGCTGCAGTTGGGCTTATATAGCTCTGGGTTTCTTCCCGCAGGTGTGGAGTGGGCCTCTTTGTTCTCCAGGTTCCCACTGTGTGCTGGCGCAGACCAGGGAAGGCACAGACATGTCGGTGTGGGGAGGGCCTGAAGAGAAACTTTAATCTTATCTAGGAGAGGCTTAAAGAGTAACTGAAGAACATTCCCATCCATCCTGAGAAAGGTTCCGCTGGTCTCAGAACTACATCTGAAATATTTAGTTGTTCTATATAAGAGCAACAGATGTCTCTCCATTTATGCCAATTAATTTTGGAGTCCTTTATTCAAATTGTAGATGTATTGACACAGAAATCTTGTGTAGTGTGAGATAAGTTAATTCCTTGGTGCCTTATACATTTTTGCTATTGAAAATGTATACTGATTTTGAATCTATTTTTCTGTTGGTTGTGCTGGGATAGAGAAAAATTACTGACTTTAATAGTAAGTTGTCGAAGTATTATATACACACAAAAAGTGCGCAAGTTATACGTGTCCAGCTCCAGAAATAATCAACAGCGAACACACCTGTGCAACCACCAGCGAGGTGAGCAGAGCAGCAGCAGCAGCACCGGAAGGCCCCCGGTGCCCTCCTCACAAGAAGTGCCATTATTCCCGAGTCTCGCGTGCAGCCGATCTTTCTCCTGTTCCTCAGGGTTATATGACATTTTATGTAGCTTTGTGGCATATAATGTTTATAAAGTCAATGATTTCCTCTCTATTCCTAGTTTGCTAGGTAAGAGGTTTGTGTGTGTGTGTGTTTAGGTACAAATACGTGTTGAATTTTTCCAGTGCCTTTTTCTGTGTGTATTGAGAAAAGCACGGGGTCTTTTTTGTAGAGAATACACCCAGGGCTCCCCCATTGAGAGACCACCCTTGTGCTCCTGGGACAATCTCTTCATGATTACAGTGCAGTATTTTATAAAAATATGATGTTGGTTAATATTTTATTTATAATATGAGCATCTTTGTCCATTCATGGAGCCGTAGAACTTGACTGTTGGAACTACGTGCACACGGAGAGTGTAAGCTGTGAGGGGCGGCCCCAGGCTGGGTTCCTTCTTGAATGGCCTGGGTAGGATCAGAAGTCTGCAGCTTGTCTGTGCTCTGAGCCTCGCGGGCCTCTGAGAGAGGCAGCCAGCATTAGAGCCGTTCAGGAACGTGGCCTAGGAACTTACTCCAGACACGAGAAAATGCAGTTTTTGTCCTGGGGCTTCTTCCGTGCTTCTCCCTTGTTTTGAGGTTCTGTGCTGCCAGTGTGTCTTGGTATCTCTCTCTTCCCTCCTCTGATGTCTCTATCTTGATGCATTTTGTCTCTGTCGCTGTCATTTTCTGCCTGGCTCGGTGCCTTTGGGCAGGCCGCTGCCCTTCTCTGCCTCTTACGGAAATGGGAACAAGACCCGGGTTTACAGCCTTGTGCGAGTTGCCCCGGGGGGACCTTGGTCTCAGTCATTCTTATCCTTCTCTGTGTGGTCACTGTGTCTCCTTGGCACACTTGTTCCTAAAGCTTGTGGCAAACCCTGGTGGTCGGAGGATTTGGATGGGACCCGCCACTGGCCCTGGGAGGTGAGCCTCCAGCTGGAAAGAGAACACGTGTGTGGAGGGGCCCTCATTGACCACAAATGGGTGGTGACCGCGGCCCACTGCATCCAAGGGTGAGTATGGCCCACGTCCCCAGGGCCTGGGACCGAGGGCTGCAACAGGCCTGGCCCAGCTTCCTTCTTTCTCCTGTGAGGCAGCTTGAGAGTAGGGAGCGGGAAGCGATGTTTGGAACAGAGGAGCCACGCTCAGGATCTACCGGGGACCAAGGACTGAACTGGGACAGGAGCTCCAAGCAACAAAGGCTGCATCCTAAACAGGGCAACAGACTGACTCAGTATAGAATCCCCAATCCCCACGTGAGAAAACATACATGTAGACCAACACCTACATACACAGCACATAGACCAGGCCACCTTGCATCAACCTGAAGGACAAATGGGGAGGCAGTCGTATCTAAGGGAGAGGGCCCTTGGCGGGGGTTGGGGGCATCGTGCTGCTTGGGTCCCTGCCATCTACCAGGGGGGGCTCTGTGTCCCCTGTAGCACCAAAGAGTACTCGGTGACCCTCGGCACCTCCCAGCTGAAGCCCTCGGACCCCAGGAAGGCCATCTCGATCCCCGTGAGTGACATCATCCTGCACCCCAAGTACTGGGGCCGGATCTTCCTCATGGGCGACCTTGCCCTTCTCCGGCTTCACACTCCCGTCTTCTTCAGCAAGTACGTGCAGCCCATCTGTCTCCCCGAGCCCACCTACAACCTGAAGGTTGGGACACAGTGCTGGGTGACCGGCTGGGGCCAGGCTAAGCAGCGCTTCTCAGGTGAGCAGGATGGGGGTGGGTGCGGTCAGTTCCTCCAGGGCCTTGCCTGTGGGACCGCCGCGTGGTGCCTCTCAGGAAGCCCATGGCTGCTCCCTCCAGCCCCTGATTCTGGGGTGGGTGAGGACTGCCCCTTGCGTGGGAACCATTGTCCATTGTTGTGGGCACCTCATCCCGGCCTAGTCTTGCCTGGGCTGGGCAGGATCATTTGCCTCACAGAAGCTCAGAGCCAGGGAGCCACCAATTCACTCACTCACTCATTTGTTCACTTGAACTGTAAGCATCTGCCCCACGCTCGTTGCTGGGAGCATAGGCCCTGCCTGTTGGGAGCTCATCCCTGAGCTCGGAGCGGGCACAGGCTGACAGGGAAAGACGTCAGGTGACCTTGTGCTGTAGCCCAGAGGGGTCTGGGAAGAACACTGGGCAGAGGATCTGCCTGAACTGCCTGTGGGGGCAGAGAGTTTGATTCAGGTGGCACAGCCAGTGCAGCGGGTCAGGCTGCACAGCAGCGGCGTGTGGCTGGCATCCCCGTGCGTCAGTGGTAGCGCGGCAGCGTGGATTGTGGCCTGCTTGGTTCAGAAGCCAGAGCTTCCCAGAGAAAGGCATCCTGAAACACAGCTGGTGGGGGTGAAGGGGGGGGCGAGTGAAGGGCTGGCCAGGCCCGGTCCTCACGGCAGCGGGAGGGGCCCAGGAAGGAGGGCAAGGAGGCATCAAGGGACATGACTTGACCGAGTCTCCAGGGTAGAGGTGACAAGACACTGGGAAAAGACCAGGGCTGAGTGGAGTGAAGCATTGGTTCTCACCCCACTGGGCTGGGCTCCTCCACAGTCAACTCCACGCTGGCCCCAGAGCTGCAGGAGGCCGAGGTGTTTATCATGGACAACAAGAGATGTGACCAGATTTACCGCAAGAAGTCCCGCATCCCCCGCATTGTCCCCCTTGTCTTGGAGGACATGATCTGTGCCACCAATTACGGAGAAAACTTGTGCTATGTGAGTTTCGGGGAGGTCCGGGGAGCTCCCCTTCCATTGGGGACGATGCCCTGGTGCGGGGGGAGTCCCCAGGGAGGGGTCTGCTTGGCCTCCCTTCTGTCGCCATCACCAGGCAGCACTCTGCTCCCATCTTTCTTCCCCTGTGACTTTGATTTTGCCTAGTATTCTGGGAAGGGGTCCCCAACAATGAAGCTAAAGGAGGACCCCAGGTAGCGAGATCCTGAAGGAGTGAAAGAATCTTCCAAGAGGAATGCAGAGGGTGGGCACTCCGGGTCCCCTGTGTCCCCTGGGTCCCAGCTGAGCCCCGAACCTGTCACTCCCCTGTCTTTGCCTAGGGGGACTCTGGGGGCCCATTGGCTTGTGAAGTCGAGGACAGATGGACCCTGGCTGGAGTGTTGTCCTGGGAAAAGGCTTGCGCCAAAGCACAGAATCCAGGGGTGTATACACGTGTCACCAAATACAGCAAATGGATCAAGAATCAAATGAGCAACAGGGCTCTCTCAGGCCCCTGCACCTCTGTCTGGCTTCTACTCCTGTCCTGGCTGCTGCAGCCCCAAGTGGGCCCCTGATCTCGCCCCCTTCCTTTCTTCTTCCTGCTTTGCCTCTGCTGAATGGAGCCAGATCAAGGACAGACCAAGGCCACGTGTCCGTATTCGGCAAGAGTCAATGTGGGGATAGAGCGGCCCCGGGACACCTGGTCCCAGTAGGGAGGGATGTGCTGGATGGCTAGGCCTTGGTCGACTCAGAGAAGGGAAGTATGGCCTAGCAGGGCTCTGGAATTGGGGCCCAGAAGAGCAGGGATTAAATTTGTGTAAATGTGACCTGGTTCTGTTCTCTTTTCTGCGTGGCCTTGGTTGCTGGGGGTGGCTGGGAGGGCAGGGTCCCTTGGAATTCATTATACCAGGTGCCTCCCCAGAGCAGCGGCTGATGGTTTTCCTTCATCACCAGGGCTGGGGCACAGGGAAAGGGCTTGAGGTCTCAGTTTCCTCATCTGTGAAGTGAGCATGCGGTAAGGGGGCAGCTGACAGCGGGAGGGACCCCCATACAGTGCTCCAAATCAGCTTTGACTTTTTAAAATGGCATTTAAAAATACTGATTACAAAAGCATTACATGTTCATGGCTAGTTTTTCTTTCACTTTAAACAAAAATTATAAGCAATGTCGGAATACATTCCCCCAATTTACTTAAAAAATTCAGAAATACACGTAAAGATCTCCCCCTCTCAGCCACCCGACCACAGTGCTGTTCTCTTACCTAGAAGCAATCACTGGTAGCGTCCTTAAAATAATATATCTTTATGATTTTAAATAAACGATTTTAAACATATGTATTATTAATAACCTACATTTAAAAAAATTGAAAACCTATGTCAGTACATAGAGTGATGCCTAATTTTACATGACTGCCTGTATTCTGTGCGAGGTGACAGAGGTCACCTAACCAGTATGCTTTTTAGGCTGTTTCTGGCTTGTCAGCATAGTGGCCGTCGTGAATACCCTCCTGCATGCACAAGGTGTGGTGGGGGGACAGTCCAAAGAAACACAAATTTAATCATTTCAGATGAATACTATCAAATTCACCTGTGCCCAGAATGGAACCAGTTTATATTTGCACCCATTGTATACAAGAATGAGTTTCCCCTGATGCTAAAAGTGGGTATCATTAATCTTTAAAACTCATGTCCATCCAGTGGTAGAAAGTTATATCATTGCTGTTTTAATTTGCATTTTCTTGATTGGTAAAGTACTTTCTCATGTGTTTATTGGAAAAAAAACACGTGTTCCTTTCCTCAAGTGAATCCTCTGTTCCTATACTTTGCCTGTTTTAACAATTGGGTTGCTTATCTTTTCTGATGGGAAGGTCTTCAGCTTTTCTGAATATTAAGCCTTTGTCAATTTTACAAATATTTTCTCCAGTGAGCCACTGGTCTTTTAGAAATATATGGAATGGATGGGTAATTTTTCCATAAACACTTTTAAAATTATTACAGTCACGTCAGTCTTTACTCTCCTTACAAGTTTTGTAAAGCTTTACTTAAGATGGTCTTCTCCACCTCCAGAGGACAAAAGCTAACTTCCTATATTTCTTTTAATGTTTTGATAAATTTATTTTGTATGTGTAACTGTGTAAGCCATTTGAAATTTCTGTCTATATGTGGTGTGAGGTGGGGATCTAACAATTTCCAACTGGAGGACCAACTCTGTTGACACTGTTCTCTGGAGAGTCCATCCTTTTCCTGCTGATTTGAATGTCTACATTTGTAATAATGAAATTTTAATATATCTATGGGTATGTTTTTTAAATCTCTATTATTTGCCCACTGATCTGTGTCCCTGGGTTAGTCTGTCCCTGGGTTAGTGCTGTACTGTTTCAATCAGCTTTATGTAATGTTTTGTTAAGTGATAGCAGAAACTCTCCTTCATCTCATCTTCATCTTCATTGTTTGTCTTTCATTTGTCTTCATTGTTCATCCTCATTGTCTCATCTTCAAAGTTTGTCTTTCAGGCCAGCTTTAGAATCAGTTTGTTTCTGTTATTTCTGTTAAAAATTCTATTGGTATTTGAATTGAAATTAAATGCACAGACTAATTTGGGGACAACTGTCATTTCTGCAGTATTGATTTCTTAACCAGGGATATGGTATTTGTCTCCATTCATTCAGCACTTCTATTCATGGCTGTCTGGAAAAATGCTGAGTTTATTTTTAAGTATTTTATAAGCTTTGGCTATGTTTGTTGTGGATAATATCTTTTCCCAGTACATTTTTTTGTAATTCTACATGTGAAGTATTTTAAAATTGTTGGTGGATTTAAAAAAAAAAATAGTGATCTTGATTCCTGGCCATTTTGCAAAACTATCTTATTTAATTCACTAGCTCTTCAGTGGATTATCTTGGCTTAGTTTTGGGGTCATCAAATTACTTAAAATGGTGACAGTTATATCTTGTCCTTTTTGAAAGCATATCATTTCTATTTCTTTTGTTATCCCATTGCCAGAGACCCCCAGCACAATGGGAAGTGGTGGCCATGATGCTGGGAGTTCATGTGCCATCCTGGCTTCATTCTTTCATTCACTCCACATACACTTACTGGGAGTCTTCTCTGTGCCAGGCACTGTTTTTGGCCCTGGTGACTCAGTAGTGAATTATTGAGATGATTATATGGTTTTTCTTATTTATTCACATAATAAAATATACTACTAGATCTCAATGGGTTTCTTAGGTGAATCCTATGATACAATGTAGACTCAGTTTGGTGGTGTTATGTTTAGGATTTTTGTCCCAATGTTGGATTGGCCTATAGTTTTCCTTTTTTTCCACCCTTTGTTCAAGTTTGGTGTCATTGCTATACTAGCCTCTTAAAACATGTTGAGAAGTCTTCTAGTATCTTCCTATGGCTTAGAGCAGTATGTATAACACAGCATTATTGGTACGTTAGGTTTGGTGGATTGTGCACATAAAACTCGCTGGGCCTGGTGCCTTTTCTAAAAATCTTTGACCATTTAAAAAATATCTTTTATGATTATTGGCCTGGTTGGGTTTTTCAACCTCTTTTTGCATTAATTTCTGTATAGAAAAATCACTTAATTTAACTTAGAATTTAAATTGCAAACTGATGATGTATAAAACTTGAACTATGGCCCCTTTATTATTTCTAATATTATTTATATGTGTACTCCCTTTCCTTTTTTTCCTTTTTAATTGTTTTCTTTTTTATTGGTTCCAGAGAGAAGGGAAAGGGAGGGGGAAAGAGAGGGAGAGAAACATCGATGTGAGAGAGACACATCTATCATCTGCCTCTTGCATGTGCCCCAACCGGGGACTGAACCCGCAATCCAGGTATGTGCCCTGACTGGGAATTGAACCTGAGACCCTTTGGTTTGTGAGATGACAGCCAACCAACTGAGCCACTCTGGTTAGGGCCCCTTTTTCTTAAAGACAGAATCACCAGATTTTGGTCTATTTCATAGATGTTTTCAAAAAACCATCTGGTGCGCTTTTGTCAGTCAGTTTTTTGGTATCCACCCTGTCCTCATGTTACCCCAGGTCCCGGTCAACAAGCCACCCCCTCTGCCATGCTGCTCATGTGCTTCAGGGGGAAGCAGTCACACTGCCAGCTCCCAGGAGGGGTGGCACACAACTGCTACATGCAGCTGGCATGGCCCCCTACCCCGGCCACCTGACCTCAGTGGGTTATCCCTGTCAGCATCAGGCCCTTCTAAGCCAGAGCCACACCCCCTCCCTCTGCGTGCAGAGGAGGAAGCAGGAGCAGGTGGGCTGTTGGCAAACATTTTTCAACAAGGGGACCATCTCAGAATGCAGCTGCCAGCACTGAAGAGAGGAGACAGAAATGTTAAGCCTGTCTGAGTGGAAGTGTCTCTTACTTGGGCACTCCTGAATGGTGCAAACTAACTTTTGGTTTTAGTGATCAAATCTGCTCCTGCCTGTTCATTTTATTTCATTAAAGCTCATTTAGCTTTAGTAATTCCAAGCATTTACGTTTGAGTAATTGTTTTCTTTTTTATTGATTCCAGAGAGAAGGGAAAGGGAAACATCTATGATTTATTTTATTGTTCTTTTTCTAACTTCTTGAGTATGCTCAGTTCATCATTATAGACTTCTTTGGTTTCTAATATTTTCACTTAATCCCATAAAATTCCCTCTGAGTCTTACTTTGGCCATATTTCATAGGATTTGATATGTACTGACCTCATTGTCTTTCATTTTTATATTTTCAATTTCATACTCTATTTCTTATTTAACCCGAGTTAAATAGACGGGTATTATTTAATTTCCTGATGGATAATTTGGGGAAAGGGTAGAAGCTTTTCTTTTTTCTCTATTAAAAATTATATCACAATAAGGACTTAATTATTTCTGTGTTTTGGAATTGATTGAGGTTTTATTTGTGCCTGTTTCATGTGCATTTGAAACAAAAGTGTTGTGTGTTTTGAAACAGAGTTCTAGCTATAACTTGGATCAGGCGTGTTGATTGTGTTATTCAAATCCTCTCAACACTTCCCATATTTTATGTCTGTGTAATCCGCTGACTTCTGAGAGGTTTACCACAGGAATTAAGACTTTGTCTATTCCTTCTTGCAGTGATAATAATTCTTACTTTATGTTACAAAGCTGTGCCATTGAGAGAGCAAGGTTTGTGCCTACTATGCCATCTTGAGGGGGTATATGCCCTATCATTATACAGTATGACTTTGTTCTAATTAATATTTGTGTGCATTTTTCAAAGATCTGGCTCATATCATAGAGTTCATTTCTAATTATGCTGTTCTAATGGATTTGGGTATAATTTTATATTTTGTACATGTTTACTACAGATTTTCCTTGGGTTTATTTTGTACCTTTAATAGCGTCTTTATTCAAGCATTTAATTCATTTATTTTCATTTTTGATACACAAAAATAAATACATCTATGGTAATGGATTTGCCTTGAACACACACAATAATTTTTTTTTACTCTAATTATTAGTATTTTCTAAATAGTTTATAGGATGTTTTTATTTCCTCAAATAAATTAAGTTTATTTAAAATTTTCCAGATAACTTGGTTTATTTATCTTACTCTTTTATTATTAAATCCTTGTTTCATTGCATCATGGTAAAAAATGTGGGCCAAACTAGGTCAACTTTTAGGGAAGTTATTGTGGTTTCCTTAGTAGTCTAGTGTGTGGTTGATTTTTATAGATATTTCATTCCTCAAAGACATAGAGTTGAAGACTCTCCCACTACAAGTGAGGGTTCTCAATTTCTCATGAATCACTGGTTGATTTTGCTTTATATGTTTAATGTTATTTATGAGCAGAACTTTATGGTGTTATACAGTCATAATATTTATCATTTTCCAACATAAATTAATTTTTTATGTTTAAAGCTTTTATGACAAGTCGCATTTTTAGAAATTAACATTGTCATTTTTATTTTTGCTTACATATACTTACTATTTTTTGCCCATCTTTTTACTTTCAACTGCTTTATGTCACTTTATTTTAGGTGGGTCTTTAATAATTATCATGTGAGTAGATTTTTTTTCTACCCAATAAAAGAATCTTTGACTTTTAAAGTTTTTTTGGTCTTCACCTTGGTGGTAATAATGGATATGTGTTTTTATTCAATTATCTGGCTTTGTTTTATTGATTGTTCCCCACAACATATTTCTCTCTCTCTCTCCCCTCCCCCTGCCACTTCCCCCTGGAGGAAATTTGATTGTAGGGATAATCATTTCCTTGATTGTCTACCATGTATCCCTAAAAATAGTTTGTTTTGCTTGTTTTTGAATTTCATAAATTATGTGCCCTTTTGTGTCTGGCTTCTTTCACTTGAAAATATGTTGATAAGATTTACCATGTCCCTTGTCCTCGCTCTTGAGGACTCTGTGCTTCCACCAGGCCTTTGAAGGCACTTGTGTGGCTTCCGCTGGGGCTCTGCCCTGCAGCGCTGTGTGTCTTTTCTGCTGCCTCCGGCTGGTGCGGGCCGGGACCAGGGCATGCAGCCGGGAGCGGAGCGGCCCTGTGTGGGGTCGGCGCGGCGCCTGCTTTCCTGCGTGATCCTGAAGCTCTCCATAGCAGTGGCCCCATTGCATCTCCTCAGCAGCGTGTGAACAACCTCGGTGCTCCGTGTCCCCGACGACACTGGCAATGGTGTGGGGCAGGAGCCAGCTGCCCCCATGGAGAGTGTGAGGAGCATGAGACCATTGCGAGGGGACCTCAGTGGAATGAGGTGGGGAGGAGCCCCCAGATGCCATTTATTCTGCTGATTCATGAAGACCCAGGCCTGCGAGCTGCCGCCTCGCGCCGCCTTCCTAGGTTCGGAACTCCGGCCGCCCTCCTCCCAGGACCTCTTCTCCTGAAACTGTGAAACCCCGGGGGGAAAAGGAAAACTCTAGTTGCAGCTCAGTCACCGCAACAGGAACTAGCCCTCCCATTCTCCATGCCTCAGGCCCCATCCTTCCAGGGGCCTTCAGAGGGTGTCAGAAAGGAGCTTGGACCAGACATGAGGGATGCCTCATGGGCCAGGCACCAGGAGCCGTCACCAGCTAGACACGGGGTGCTGTCACAGCCTCGGGATTGGGCATCCAGGGATGCCTTCAAGACTCAGGCTAAGCCCAGGAGGCACTGCCACGGGCCAGACACCGGGTGCTGTCACAGGCTTGGGGCCAGGCACCAGGGGCACCATTCTAGGCAGGCGCGTGGTGGCAGCGTCACATCGTGCCCCCGTGGGGCCCTGCCATGACCACATTGTCTCCTTTTCAGCAGTCCTGATGCTGCTCCAGCCGGGAGAGCCCCCAACCGTGGGGCAGAGGCTGGCTCCTGGCTACCCTGAATAAACAAATCCTGAGTTCTAGAATTCTCGCACATTGGAGATGCCCAGCCACTGCCTTGTCCCCACATCCCATTAGTAGGGCCAGGTGGCCGAGCACCAGCTTGCCATGGCGTGTGGGCCAGGAGATCTCCAGGGCTTCGCATCACCGTTTTCTTTTGGAAGACTTGGGACTTCCCTCTTTGTGGAAGGTAGGGCTTTGGGGACATGGACAGGGGCAGGAGGGGTCTGTTTGCCTGGCTGTCTGTGTCCGCTGCCCTCATACCTGATGGGTGCATCTTCACTGGACTTCATGGTGTGCCAAGCCCGGGGACCCAGACAGTGCCGAGGCCGTTCCAGTTTGCAGGGTAACATGAACACAAGGGGAGAATCATATTAAAAGCGGGGCACAAGCTAACATCTGTGGAGCAGCTGAGCTTGTTTGGGGGGCACACTAGGATGACTGTGTGGGTGACTGCTGACCCTCTGTAAGGCACCCGTCAGCTGGCTCATGTCCTGACAGCCCGGGAGGCGGGCTTTGTTAGCACCCCCTCCCCATTGGAAGCCAGAGAACTCAAGTGCCCCGTGGAGTCAAGATCCAATACCAGCCTTCAGTAGGCTCTTTGGGGATGAAAAGTTTGGGGCCCCAGGTGACAGAACGTCTCTGGCACCCCCCTAGCTCTGTGTGGCGGTCCTGGCTCAGGGTCACCTGCCCACTGTGTGGAGTGGGCAGCTGCTTGTGGCTGCTGCAGGGTGGCCCGTCTGCCTGCACGGTCTGCCATGGGCAGGGCTCCGGGCGCTGCCTTTGCCGCCTGAGAGTCTGCACAGGCCTGGCGCGGCCCCTTCTCTGTCTTCTTCCTCAGAGCCCTGGTTCTGGGGCTGCGGTCACACCAACATGTCCTGCAGGGTGGTGAAGGGGAAAGTGGTGGAGGTTGGCAAGTGGCCCTGGCAGGTGAGCATCCTGTTCCTGGGTGCGTACATCTGCAGCGGTTCCCTCATCCACCACCAGTGGGTGCTCACGGCCGCGCACTGCCTGCAGAGGTCAGTCAGGGTGGCAGGCGGCCCAGGGGCTTTGCTTCCTGGCCTGGGGGGCTCTGGGGGGCCCTGGTGGACCTGGGACCCCTGGGAGGAGCAACCGTCCTGCTGATGATCCGCCACCTACCCACGGCCCTGCAGGTCCATCGATCCCAACCAGTACTCCGTGATGGTGGGGGTCCAACACCTCCCAGAAAACGGCACTCAGCTCCCACTCTCTCGCATTGTGGTTCACGAGAATTTCAAGAACCTCATGTCCAACGACATTGCCCTCCTGAAGCTCAGGGACCCCATCTACTGGTCCCCGCTCGTCCAGCCTGTCTGCCTGCCTGCCATCAAACTCGTGCCATCTGTTGGAACCTTGTGCTGGATGATCGTGTGGGGACGTCCTAATATACAACGTGAGTGGAGGCAGGCCGGGTTTCCAGAGCACAACTCCACCATGGGCTCATTCCTTCCTTCATCCGCTCACTCCACCAGCAAATGTGTCCTGAGCTCTCCCGCACCGTGCCGCACCCTCTCCTAACCTCTGTCAATAGGAAGACACACACGGTGCTCTAGTGTAGAAGAGACACGTGGCCCGTGGACCTCAGCTTCCAAAGTTAAATCCGATGCCAGGCCGTCACCTTGCGGCATGGTAGGAAATTAATCCTTGACCAGTAATGGGCTTCCCTGTTGACAGGGGGCGCTGAGGCATTGGGCAGCCGGACACCTATTGCCTCAAGACACCTATAGTTTCTGCAGTTTTGCTGCCTGTTGGTGGCACTCTGGGGTTCTAGAATCTAGAAGCCTTTGTGGGGTCCTGTCTCCCAGAGGGTGGCACACCCTGGGCTCCAGGTTCCTGCCCCATTGTCAGGGAGCCACGGAGCAGTGATCAGCCCTTCACTCTCACGGACCCTGAATTCCTGGGGTAACCTCTCTCCTTGCCTTCATTTCAGTGCCTGGGCCTTGCTCTAAGCCCCCTGAGAGACTTTTGCTTATTCTTGTTAATGAGCTTGGGCTTTTCCAAAAGTCAGGCTATGGGCTGGGCCTTATAAGTCGTCACCCCAGAAAATGGCCCTGCCTACCACCTCAGGGAATGTGGGTAACCCCAAGGTGGAGTTCCTTCAAATTGTTGAAGAGATGCCAAGACAAGCTTTCTCTCTCTTTAGAGACCCCAAAGGCCCCCTACAGTCTTCAGGAGGTGGCTGTCAGGATCATAAACAATAGGATCTGCAAGGAGCGGTACCAGTTCCTCTTCCTGAAGGACCGGAAGACATTCATTGGGAAGGACATGCTGTGTACCAGCTCAGAATTGGGTGTAGACTCTTGTCAGGTGTGGCGTGTGTGGCCCCGGGGCAGGGAGGGGGCTTTTGGGACCCTGCCTTTTTACATGACCCTGGGAGACCATATGCAAACCTCCTTTCTCCAGGGCTCAGCTCCTAAGTCAGTGAAACTGGGGTGAAAATACCCTGCTCCTGTCCACGGTGAAGATCGTAGTCATTTGAGTGTCTGAACAGCAATCCGTCACATGCCTGGGTCTGAGCCGGGCACTGGCAGGGCCAGTTTTGCATAAATGGCCTCATTCTATAAACAGGCTTCTGCCTCTTGCATCTTCTATTCAACATCGTTTTTGAGATTTAGCCATAGTGATACATGCAGCTCTAACTCATTAATTAGCTCTGTCTACCATATACTCTTTGGTGAATATGTCTGAGTTTAGCCATTCTACAAATCTTTTTGTACAATGTATGTGAGTATGCAAAATACAAAGTTAATTCTCATACTATTACTTATTAATTATTGTATTATTTTCCATATAGACAAGTGTAAACCTACTTCTGCCCCACCCTATAGTTGGTGAGGCAAGTCCTCCTTCATTATTCTTCCTTTAGAAAATTTACCTTGCAGTTTTCCCACATTCATTCTAATTGAACAATTGTTGTGCAATGTAAAAAAGAAAATCATGTGACAATTTTAGAGGACATTAATAATTTTAGGGAAAATTCACTTTTTATTTTGCTCCATTTCTTTATGTCCCTAGAGCAGGAGTTTATGACTTTATGTAGTTACTGCATGCTGCCTCTTAAGTTTATTCCTAGTAGTTTTCTATCTCTATTGTGAGCAGTATGTTTTTTTTAATTGCATTTTGTATTTGTATTATAGATTGATTTTTTAATTTTCTTTTATAAATAGCAACCTTCCTGGGTCTAGCTGATTCTCTTTAATTTTGAGAGTTTGTATGATATATTTGCCTCTTTCTTTTCTATGTGTATGTCCTGTATTTCTTTTTTCCTTTTGTCTGTTACAATGTCAAGAACTATATTCTAAAACAACTTCTTGTCTATCAGGAGATGCTGTGCCGTTTTGTTTTAGGTATGTCTCTTATAAACAGTATAAAACTAGATGCCATTTTTCAGCACATCAGGGAGTCTTTCCTTTAACAGGAAGAATGCTCTTTTTGTTCCCCCGCCTTACAATTTGCTTTGATTTTTTTTTTCCCACTCCACTGTACCCCCTGTACTGGTTTAGAAGGTGTCATATCTCAATTTCACTCTGCTACTGATCATCTTATATTTTCCACACACATATTTAAACTTGAATTAACAGCTAGAGTTAATGTCTCCAGCTTCGTCTTTAGCAGAGGGAGGACTTTTCTTCATTTCACTTTCTACAGGTCTATCCCCCAGACTCATCCTCTTATGGAAAACATCTGGGGGTTCAGCTTCCTGAACTCTTTCATTAGATCGAAGAGTTTTGAGTTGACTCTCTTGGGCTTTCCAGTTTTACACACCTATGAGCTGCAGTTAGTAATAATTTCATCTCCTGCCCCGCCCTCCCCCATGATTTTTACTTCTTTCATTAGTTTGGGTACCTCTCCCCAGAACAACCTGAAATCACAACTCTTCTTTTCCTTGTTGCCGACCACATGGGAGTGCTTCTGGCGCTCTGTCAGGAAGCGTGGTGCGATTTTGGCACCTCATCTCTGGGGAGAGAGCCACTCCTTTCTGTTCTGTTGTGGCGTTTTATTTCAGGAGAGAGCGCCCTGCTTTGTGAAGTGAGTTTTCTGCAGCTGTCTAGATGACCGTCCGCTCTGACTCAGCGGGCGCAGGCTTTGGGAGAACTCCTTCCCCGCGTCCGGCTGCCCTGCGCGCCAGGGCCGTCCCTCCCTGGTCATGGTGTACTTCTGTTTCATTCATTTGATAGATTCAGATTTATAATATCTTTTTTTAAAACATGTTTAATTTATTTATTCACCCAACAGACAGCCTGTGCTGGATCCTGGGTCCGGCACAGTATGACGCTGGAGCGCGGCCCAGGAAAGCTACTGGCCTGGGAACGAGCAATTCCGTGTGGCTCGGTCCGCTCGGCACGGTGCACACAGCCTCTGTGTTTTTCTTGTTTTCTTCCTCCAGTGAGGCCGGGCTCCATTAAGGTGTGTTGAGGAAGGCACCCTCTTTGTTAAGTTCTAGAATCAAGATTGCTTCATGTGATTCACTAATGTACCATGTTCTGGAACATTTGAAATGAATTATCTTCTTCTTGAACTCTGGATAGAAGTTGCTGATGAAACCACATAGGCCTGTTTTCCTTTGAGGGGGTAGTTCTTGGGCCATGTTTCAGGATACCCATGCTTATTGGACTTACAGGATTTGCATTCTCTTAGAAACTATTCACTTCATCCAAAATTTAAATCTATCCAGAGGAAGTTTTAAACATTCTTCAGATTCTGAGAAAATATACTCTCCCCGGGTGTGGTTCTCATCTCTTTTCTCCTCACACCATGTAATATTTGCATTTTCCTTCTCTTCCTGTTTTTCCTGGTGAGACTTACAAGGTGCTTATCTATTTTGTTGTTTTTTAAGAACAAGCTATTGGTTTTATTTCTCAGGCCTATGACTTTTCTGCCTTCTAATCATGGATTATCCTCTTCTGGTCTTTATGAGTTCCTTTTCTAGTGACTTGAGCTAACTGTGCAGTGGTAAAGAATCGAAGATAATAAATAGTTTATTTTTAGTCTCTTATTTGATATCAAAAGTATTTAGACCAGGACTCTGTGCAATTCAGGCCCGCATCCCATGGACTTCGTGATATGCTGTGTTCTTATCTTTCTACACTCTAATTGTGGATTTTAATTTTGTTTTTACTTTAACATTTTTGAAAGTCAATTTTTTTTTTTTCCTGTGATGAGGTAGTTCACATTTTGTTATTGGGCTCTGGCTTTATTTCACTTTGATGAGAGAATGCCCACAAACAAGCATCTCTCTCTCCCACCACCTCCCATTCTCTCTCTGAGTTCTCGGGGCCCCCCGAGGCCTCTCACCGCGTCCCTCAGGGAGAAGGACCCTACGCTGTCATCGCTAGCGTGGTTATCACTGGCTTGATTTCCCCTTCAGCTTACAGTTTTTCTCCCTGCAAGAGGCTCCTGCTCCAGCCTGTTTAACACGTGTCTTTAAAGATGTCTATATCTTTGAAAAATACATAGTGTTGCTATTGGTGTATTTTAATTTGCATAAATGATACTGTGCTACATATCTGTTTGTCTATTCATTTGCTAAGATGTCTCAATGTGTTAGAGAATCCACATTAAGCGGTTTTATTCACTCAAGTTATTGCCCCCACGTGCCCTGTGTCAAATCTTTTTCTCTCCCTCAGACATCATCTTGGGCAGAGCCCATACGTTTCAGTCACTTTCCATTAATAAACACCCTGTCCTAGTAAAAGGCTCAGTTTGAAAATTGGTTTGATTTAAACCTCACTAAGCCCTACCCACCTCCTTCCTCTGGTGTGCCTGATGGATGGGGTACCTGTGCTCCCCGACTGTCAGGGAGCTGCGACTGGGTGAGCCAGACAAGGAAACCCTTGGGCCTCCTGGAATTTCTAAGAGAATACTCTCTCTAAGAAGCCTCTCTCTTTCTCTGCTTACTATTCAGGGTTTCCTTAGATGTGCTAAGTGTTGACCTCTAGTTGGTTCTAAACAGAACAGATGCTCTGGGTTTCAGCCTTCTCTTGAGTGTTAGACTCTGAGGAACCTTTATTCTCTTGCCAGCTCACTCATGCATTTAAAATGATAATCTCAAGGATTTAGTTATCTTCAGCAAGGTTGGGCAGGGTAGCAAGTCTCCCATATTGTAAGAAGCCAAATGCTGAGAATTGATATTATTCCATGGTCTTAAGTTGACTCAGCCAGAAACAATGGTATGCTTGTACAGGCATGTAGGTCTTCTTTTATGTTTTTAGGTCTAGTTTTATTATTTTTTCCCTTTAAGTGTCTCATTAGATTATGTCCTATAAATCTTGGTTTGCATGATCTTATAAAATCTATATCATCTGTATCTATATCTATAGAGAGAGAACTGTTTTTCTGCTTTTTCTAATTTATTACTTTCCAATGATACAGAAGAATATAAAGAAAGTTTTTAAAAGATCATAAACCCACCATCAGCAGAAATAATAGCCATTACCTTTTTTTTTTAATTTTTTTTTTTTTTTAGCCATTACCTCTTGATTGATCTATGCTGTGGTAAACGCTATTCTTACACTTGCACCTGCTTTGCACAAAAAGATAGGGGCTGGTTTGCATTTCAAATAGCTCACCCTGCAAGCAGTATTGCAGGAAAGAAAAAGGTCAAGGGCACCACCTGGGAGGCCCTCCAGGATATAAGCAGAGGGCACAGGTTGGGGCCAGGGAGCAAAGGTCAGAGAGTTAGCGGGAGAGTGAAGGCAGAAGCCAGCTGGGTCCCGAGCTTGGGCCCCAGTGCAGAGCTCCCGTGTCCCAGAGCATATTCACAGCCAAATCGCATTGTGAGGGACAGCGGAGGCCTACCATAGCTCACGCTAAGGCTATGGCCCGGGACGGGGCACGTTCATCCAGGGTCTGCAATGAGACCCTCCTGCTACCCCCGCTTATGGCACCCTTCCTCCGCTCCACAGAGTAACTCCGGCAGCTCCATGGTCTGCCAGGTGAACAAGACCTGGATTCAGGTGGGGGTGGAGAGCTGGAGCTACAGCTGCAAACAGCACCACTTCCCGGACATCTACACCAACACAGCGCACTTCACCCAGTGGATCCAGAAGCAGATCACTGACGTGAGGTTCATCAGCAGGGACAGCCTCGCCGTGCAGAGCCCCGGCTTCCTCGCTGGCTACCTCCTGCTGGGCTCCTTGGGCTCCCTGTGGCTCCTGTGAGCGCTGTTTCCAGGTGGCCTTTCCCGGAGGAGGCAGCCTCTTCCTGCCCGCCACCCGCAGGAGGAGTGGAGACGGGCAGCGGCTGCTGGGCGCTGGGGCGGGGTGCCCTTGCGGGAGGCTCCCAGGGCCGCTGGTTTTTCAGTTGTTCAATGAAGATGCTTTTGAACTTTTTGCCACTGAAGTCATCACCTTTCTTCTTGACTCTGGCTGGAACCCTTCACAGACGGCGCCACTTGTGGCTCCCCAGGGCCCCTCTCCTGGGTCTCTGGCCAGCAGTTTCCCTCAGCAACTTCCTGCAAGGGTTGGTCTCTTCCCAAGACACAAAGACCACGCCTGTACTTGTGGCCCTTGTTCCAGAAACTGGAGGCCTCTGCCAGCCCCTCACATCCCCCTGAGGGTCTACAGAATCTAACCAGTTTCTCTCTCCTCCCCAGCAGGGGCGGGCGATCATGCTGGTGGGGGAGGGCAAGGCAGAGCGCCCGCTTGGGTGAGCTGTGTGAGGTGACTGCCCCCTGAGCTCCTGAGCTGGTTCAGCGACCTCCCTCAGACACTGGAGAGCGAGGACAGGCTGGCCCAAGCCTGCCGGCCTGCGAGGGCAGAGTCGTGCCCCCGTGTGGAGGAGGGAGCGTGGGGGTGCCTCAGACCTGGCGGGCCGCAGGTTCAGAGCGGGCAGCGACCCTCGCCCTGCGGGCCCTAGAAAGGGAGTGTGATTTGCTGTCTTCTCAGAGAGGGGGCGCAGAATGGCTGAGCTGGGTGTCTCTCCCAAGACGGCAGGCTCTAGCAACAGTTAGAATGTCCTGGTTTGACTGAACTTTGACCTTATCTTTTATTAGGCTGCAGTTTTCCAACAGCTTTGAACCAAAGTTTCTCATCGGCTCTCCCCCACACTGCTCTTTAAATGTATTATCCAGCGATGTCACTGAGACATCAAAACATTCCCCAAATCCCAACAGAGTGGCCTTCAGCTCCTAGGAGACCTGGTGGTCACTGCCACTCTTTCCCTGTGAATGGAAACCTCACCTGTGCCGTCGTCCCTAAGTAGGTGGATCTGTAAGGGAAGAGCCTTTGCTGAATGGAGGTTGGATTGGGGAGGGCGGTGTGCTGCTTAAAATTATGCAATCTTTTAAAAAATGTTTATTTATTGGTTTATTTTTAGAGAGGGGGAAGGGAGGGAGAAAGGAAGGGAGAGAAATATAGACGTACGAAAGCAGCATCGATTGGTTGCCTCTCACGCACACCCCTACCAGCTACTGCACCCGCAATCCAGGCGTGTGCCCTGACCAGGAATTGAACTGGCAACCTTCACTTTGTCAGACGATGCAACCAAATGAGCCACATTGGTCAGAGCAAAATTATGCAGTCTTTAAAAATCTTTATTGAAAACCTTTCAATCTGCTTAATTTCAGTAACCAGGGGTTGGGCCATCTCACCAGGGGAGGGATGGAGGCATGAAACCAGTCCAGGGCAGTGGCCGTGGGAGCCAGGAGGTAGAGGAACTGGTGAGGTTGGCCGAGGGGCTCCAGGAAACTATTTGGCCAAGCGGTGTGAGGAAACCAGGGGGCCGGAGACAAAACCAGAAACCCGGCAACCGGCGGGCGCCCTCGGGCCAGACATAAGTCAGGCAGGTATGACGGAGGCCAATCACTAGGGGGCGCCCTCGCGGGCGGGACCCAGGGAGCACCATCGCGGGCGGCTGCTGGCGGGCGCCGCGTGCTCTGGGACCAGGGACGCCTGCACCCACCACACACCAGGAGCCGTCTTGGGTGGCCTCTGCGGGGGCGCCATCGCAAGAAGAACTGCGGGGCGCCGTTGCTGCTACCCCGGAATGGAACCCTGGTGCAAGACCCCAGCCCCTTCCCTGATCCAGGCTGGTCTCCTGCTGCTGCTGCCGCTGCTGTTCAGGCCGGAGGGTGAGGCCGCTTTCCCGCTCCCCTTCCCCGCTCCAGGGCCTTCTGTCCCCTTCTGACCCTCTCTGCACCCTTCGACAGGTTGCTTGGGCGCAGGCGAAGTCTTGGAGACACTCTACACTGCTGTTCCCCGCGACTCTGGCTCCCCCTGTGCCCCGAGTGCCACCTGCCCCTCAGGGGGTCCTCGCCTCCCCAGGCAGGTCCCTGCCGTGCCGACCTTGACCCTGCCTCCCTCGACCCAGCCTCCCTCGACCCAGCCTCCCTCGACCCCGCCTCCCTCGACCCCGCCTCCCTCGCAGAACCCGGGTTCTCCAGTCGACGTTGACCTACTGCCCAGTGAGTACTGTGGACTCACGCCATCGGGTAGGGCGAATTGCAGGAGTCTTCAGAACCTTTGACCCCCCGGGACAAGTGTTTAGTAGTGAGCACCTACTCCTGGCCAAGCCTCCCATCCCCGGGAGGTAGAAGGCACAGGAAGTACCCCTGGCTCCTAGACTCCTCCGACTGCCAGGGGGCGGGACGGGGGCGGGGCGGGGGGGGGGCGTGGGGAATGGTTCTCCAGGGAAGCTTTCAGGGAGTCCTCCTGTGGGTGTCCTGGGGCGCCCATGCAAGTGTTGTCTTGAGCAGCGGCTTTCAAGCAAGCTGAGGCCAACTTGGGAAATACTTATCCTGGAAATCAGTTCACCCAATTTAACTGCCAGCCTCAGCCTCACACGCAGGACCAGCAGCACTTTGCCAATATTTCTCCTGTGTTAGCCTTACAAATACTGGTTGTGGCCCACGTACCCTGGCTTCACAAGCCACTCATCCGTTTGGAAAACACCCACGAGTGGAGCTTCTGTGATGCTGGGTGTGTGCATCTGCGGTTCAAAATCTTTTCCAAAGTATCTGCACCCACTGACGCCCCTCTGGCAGAGTGAGCCGTCCGAGACGAGAGTCCCCACCACCACTTGGGACCAGGGACGTTTAGTTTTGCCCAGCATGTGTGTGGAGTGGAAGGAACCTCACTGAGATTCAAGTTGGCCTGTCCCCAAGTACCGATGGGGCTCCGTGTTGGCCTGCGGCTGCGTGTCCTCCCCGGGCTGTGTCTGTTCGTGCACGTGGCCGGTTTTTCTGTTAAGTCATCTGCCCCCTCTCTCTGCATCACTGGAGGGGGTTCCCGGAAGAGGGAGAGGGGTCTGCCTTGGCAGAAGTAGGGGAACCAGGTGGGAACACGGATGAGTGTGTGAAGGGTCCGGCCCGAACACTGGGGCCAGTGGGAATGCCCTGGGGCCCGGGCAGGGGGGACAGGGAGAGGGACACCTGGGGAGTGCTGAGGCCATTCTGAGTTGGATACCCCAGCCCACATGGGGACAGCATCGTTCTATGATGCGAAGTGGAAAGGGGGAGTTGTTGGCTGGTTTTGGGCCAGAGGCTGGGGTGGTGGAAGACCAGGCTGATGGGGGGGAGAGTGCCATAGGATGTGGCTGGAAGGTCCCCTCCCTGGCCAAGTTCTCCCCTTCCTCCTCAGCCTGCGGCATGTCCCAGGAGCAGGACCCCACCCTCAGGGACCCAGAGGCCGTGGCTCGGCGGTGGCCATGGATGGTCAGTGTGTGGGCCAACGGCACACACGTCTGCGCAGGCACCCTTATTGCCTCCCAGTGGGTGCTGACCGTGGCCCACTGCCTCATCGGGTGAGTCGGGGCCTGGGTGGGCAGCTGGAAAGGCGTTTGGAACCACATGGGGCCCAGGCCCCCTTCTGGCTGGCCCATCAGTGGCAGCTGCACCTATGGTAGAGCCCCGCAGTCCTAGCCCAGCCTCAGCCCACTCCCGGCGGGGGCGCCGAGTTCTACAGATTCTTTCCTGGGAGCAGGGACCTTGCCTCCCTCCCCTGGCCCCTCGGTCCTATGCAGTCTGCCAGATAGGAAACAGGGGCTTGGAAGCCATTGTCGGGGCCTCCTTCCTTCTATCCATGGAAAGAGGGGCCTGATTCTTTCATTCCACACCCTTTGCTTCACTTAGTCGTTCCTTCCTTCCTTCAGCTAACAGCCTTTGACACTCCTTGGAAACCAGGCCCTGGACTGGGCACTAGGGGCAGAGAGGGGACAGATCACTTCTCTGGGGTTGCTGGGAAGACAGACAAGAAAAGAGGCACTCGATGTGGGGAAAAGAGAGAAGGCATGCCCACGCTCCGGGGCCAGGGGAGCGGCCTGAGGGCACCGTCTCTGTCGGCCGTGAGGGCGGATCAGGGCAGAAGCATGATTCGAGCCTAACAGATGACACACAGGCTGCAGGGCCACGTCGGGAAAGGCGGCCAGAGGGCGAGGCTGGGCTGACTGCACGGGGCCCTGGACAGGATCCAGAGTTTGGACCCAGAGAGAGCTGGGTCCACATCCTACCTCCCCCGCTTCCTAGTGGTGGTCTTGAGCTGGTCACTGGGCTTCTTTGAGCCTCGGTTTTCCCTCCATGAAAAGGAAGGGTTGTTGTGAGGACATGGCCGCACGGCATGTGCAGAGCCATGACCCACCGTTGGGAGGTGCAGGCTCTGGGCTTACAGCGAGGGTGGGGGTGGGGGTGGCCGGCCTGCGTGTTCTCAGAGCGCACCTGGGGGGTGGAGCGGGCGGGGTGCCTGCGTCTGACGGCAGACTCCCTTGGTGGTTCTCCTAGGCATGATGTTACCTACTCAGTACGGGTGGGGAGTCCCCATATTGACCAGGTGGCTCAGACGACCTCCGATGTCCCGGTGCGCCAGTTCATCGTGAACAGCCGGTTCCGGCCCCGTCGCTTGTGGTCCTGGGTCGGCCAGGCCAACAACATTGCCCTCCTCCAGCTGGAGTGGGCCCTCAAGTACAGTAAATACGTCCGGCCCATCTGCCTGGCCGACATGGACTACGTGGTGAAGGACCAGTCCTTCTGCTCTGTGACGGGCTGGGGACTCCCTAAGGTTAACGGTGAGTCACAGCCTCCCCAGACCAGTAGGTGGTGTGGGAGAGGACCTGGGCCTAGGCTGGGGTCTGCCGACGTCGGGCGTGTCTGAGGCATTGTTCCCATCAGCCCTCGCCCTGACCTTCCTCTCGGGCTTTCGTGTGCAAGGTCTTCTTCCCTTGGAGGGTTTCAGCGGTGACTCCTCTGTTACGGTGACCAGCATGTAACGGTCACTTAGGGGACAGAGGCTGATCACCACAAGCACCGGGGCCCGGGCCGAGGCTTGTAAACAGGACGTCCTTGAGGCGGAAGTGGCGCAGAGCAAGCTCGCATGGCCCGCGCAGTCCCAGGGCGCCCGTGGCTTGAAGCAGGTCCTCTGAAGTGAGAGGAGCGGGGCTCCATGCCTGTGAAAAGCCCCCCAGAGGTGCCCCCATGGCTTGCCAAGGACAGTCTTCACCCGGAGGTTGGGAACCACTCTGGGTCCCCCCAGTGGTCCCCAATTCCACATCGTCCCAATTGAGGAGCCACCAAGCCTGAGCGGGGCCCTTGTCCCACAGGCAAATGGCCTCAGTCCCGGGCCATTCAGGAGAAGGAAGTCACCGTCCTGAGCAGGAGTGTTGTCCTGGTCATCTGAGGGTCTATTTCCTCATGATCCCGGGAATGTCCTCTCCCTCCAGGAACCCCTATCCTTCCCCAATGGAGAGCTGCCCTCCCATGTAGCCTCATGGAGCCGACTTACCTAAAAACACCCCACAGGGGCGCCAGCCCAGGCAGGGGGGTGGCTTTTTGGTCTCCCCTGTCATGGCCTGTCTGGGGAATGGCTGGGAATGGTCTCCTGTACCCTGGAGTGCTCAGGCTAGGGGCAGAGCCAGCGGAGGGGAGGGGCGTAAGCAGAGCCTGGGACCCGGGTCGGGGGGCACGCCTGGCAGGCTCAGGGAGGGGAGAGGCCTTCGGGGAGGCCTCGGAGAAAAGGAGGGATTGGGCCTGAAGGGCCTGGCAGGCGTGCGGGGTAGAAGGAAGGGCCAAGCCAAGACGCTGGGGCAGGAGTGGGCGCCATGGAGCAGAGCTGCAGCGTGAGACCAGGCCCAGCAAGGCCGGACGGTGGGCAGCCTGCTCCGAGGCCTCTGCCTCCGGGTGCTTGGGGAAGGCAGCGGGAGTGGCAGGTGGGCCGAACTTGGAGAGACCTCCGGGGCCGCCGTGTGGCAGGCAGAGGAGCTGGAGGAGTGCGAGGAGCCGAGGGAGGTTGGTGACGAGGCCAGCGGCAGTGGGCAGCAGCAGTGGAGCCACCAAGCCTGAGCAGGGCCCCTGTCCCACAGGCAAATGGCCCCAGTCCCGGACCATTCAGGAGAAGGAAGTCACCATCCTGAACAGCAAGCAGTGTGACGGCTTCTACCACAAGTTCTCCAAAATCCCCTCGGTGATTCGGATCATCAATTCCCAGATGCTGTGTGCGGAAGATGCCGACAGGGAACAGTTCTGCTATGTGAGCCTCTGTCCCCTTGCTCACGGACTTCCAAGGCACCTGGCCAGGACGGGGCGAGGGGCGCGGGGGAGGAGCGGGGGAGAGTGGGGGGTGAGCGGGGGTGATGGAGCAGGAAGAGGGGAAGAGGAGAGGGGATGGAGGGAAGGGAGGGAGGGAAGAGACGGAGGTCTGATGGGAGAGGGGCCGTGGGGTGGTGGGAAGATGGAGGAGGGTGGGCTAAAGAAGGGGGTTGGATGCAGAACTGGCACCAGAGAGAGGGGAAATGGAGCCCTTTGTGGAAGGTCTCCTGGGTCCCTCTCAGCCTTGTGACACTTGGGGGCTGGGGGAAGATGTGGTGTCGGGGCACCCTGGGCGTCCCTGAGCTGGGTCATGTTTCCCTCAGGCCACATCCAGCCTCCCTGACCCTTCTGTCCTCTCACCACCCCCCACAGGAAATAAGTGGGGAGCCCCTGGTCTGTCTAATGGAGAACACGTGGTACCTGGTGGGAATGGTGAGCTGGGGCCCTGGCTGCGGGAAGAAGGAGGCCCCGCCCATCTACCTGCGCGTCGCTGCCTACAAACACTGGATCTGGGAACGTGTGAACGGGCAGGCTCTGCCAGCGCCATCCGGGGTCCTGCTGCTGGCACTGCCGCTGCCCCTCAGCCTCCTGGCTGCCCGCTGACTCTCCCGGCTGTCCCTGGGGGCGCCCTCCTCACTCTCTGTGTCCAGAACGCTGCAGGTGCCGCTCTCCCGTCCCCCCGAGGCAGGACAGGGACTAGGTGCTCAATTAAACAGTTCTCTTCCCCGTGTCACCTCCTCCTTGAGCTTTGGAGGCCCCTCGCTCCCTGGGCTCCCTCCAGTGGGAGACGGCTGAGCCAGGAGGGGGCGGGGCGGGGACTCCGGGCCCTGACAAGCGCAGAGGCCCAGGGTCGCCTCCTTCCAGAGGTCCAGAGGGCAGGGAGGCTCCTGCAGCAGGTGGAGGGAGCATGTGCAGGGATGACACCGGGGTCAGTGATGATACTGCCCAGGCTGAAGGGGGTGCTGCCAGGACACAGTGTGAGGCGGGGCGAGGACCTCGCTCTGTGTGCCAGGGAGCCGAGTGTGTTCTTCCTGTGATGCGTCAGTGGGAGTCGGGCTCTGCTTGGCTCTAGCCCGTCTACTGGCCAGTGGCTAGAAACACACCCTGTCTTTGCCTTGAAGCACCATAGTGAACTCTGACCTTCCAGCGCCACCCCCTCCCTAGCAGGTGCCCACCGGTCATTTCTGACCCCCAGCAACAGCAGCCATGCCCGCCCGTGAAGGGCTCCCGAAAGTCCAGGTCAGAGGTCAGGGAGCCTGGGCCTGGACTCTCCCAGGCCGTACCTCTTTTTGACTTTCAAGTGGCCCTTGCCCCTCTGGGCACCCGCTGCCCAGCCACACAGGAGGGGTCTGGCCTGCATGGGTAGAATGACCTTTGCCACAACCCTTTGCCCCCTCACTGCTCCTGGTCAGGATCCAGGTGTGACTCTTGTGTGTCCCCAACGCTGGACTCAGGCCATCGAAGGCCTATTGAAAGCCAAGAGGAGGAAGGGAGGGGAGGGAAGAGCCGGCCACTCTCCCCGCACCCCCCGGCCCGGATCCTGCCTCGGCTGCGCGCAGCTGGCAGAAGCTGCCCCTCAGGCCCTTGGTCAGCATCTCTCCCTCCAGCTCATCCTAATTCAGGCTTGGAGAAAAGTCAGGGGAGGGAACTTCGGCCTGGCCTCTGGCACCTATCACCTGTGGCTGCATCAGCCTTCACAGAAATGCTCCGGGACGGGGTGTCCTGAGGGGTCACTCCCGATCATTCACTCACTCGGGTATGAGAAGGCACTAAGCTTTATTTACAAACCTCTGCGGGGCTCAGGACAGCGGGAGCTTTTCCAGCAGCTCCCCGGCTCCGAAACCTCTGGTTACTCCTTGGTCTCCAGGCACAGGTCTGAATGCCTCAGCTAATGTCCGCTGCCACATGGCAGTCCCTCTCTGCACCTCCCATCGCAGCGGATGCTGTCTCCCGGTGGCCTCTGAGCCTTTCTGTCAGCAGTGCTGCTTTTAGGCACTGTTGTTGAGAATGGTGCAATGGAAGAAGCTGCCTCAACCCCTGACTGCCCCCTCTGGGGACCCCCCAGCACCTTCCACCAGAGCTGAGCAGAGAAGGGGTCATGAAATAGCCCAAGGGCTCCCTGGACACTCAAATAGTCCCTGGATTCCTAAGATAGGGCCCAGGTGCCAGCTTTCTTCCCTCTCCCCCTGGCCCGCGGGCCTCAGCCTTCTGCTCCCGTGACGCCCCCGCCTGGCAGCCCCAGCCCTGAGCCCCCAGGGCCTCAGGTTGGCCTCCTAGAACCTCAGCTCCATCACAATGTATAAACTAAGTGCCTGCCATTGCCAGGAGCTTGGTCTGCTGGGCTGGGGATTCTCTTGCTTCTGGCCACCTCTGCTCGCCCCACCAGGCCAGAACCCCCACCAGGCTTGGGGCAGACTCCTCGCCCCCAGGACTGCCATCTAGACAAGTCTGAGAACCTCCTGCTGCCATAGCTTCCCATTGTCCATCCAGTTCATGGGCCTTTCTGGAAGTGAACCCGCATCCCATCGCCCCTTTAAAGCCACTACTATTTCTGGCCAAGGGGTGGGACAGAGAGAGGCCTGTTTGGGGGTGGGGGTGGGAGGAGGCTGCTCAGGATCTGCAGAGGGACAGTGGCCCTAGGCCAGCTTTGCTGAACGGCCACGAGGATGGGGTAGAAGGAGCGGAGTCCGGGCGGGGAGGCAGGACACCTGCAGTCTTGTCCCTGCCCTTCCTTGGCCATAAGGACATGGTCATGGGCCCCAGCAGCTCCCTCTGAGCGGAGAGGGGTGGTTCTGCAGCCTCCGTGGTCCATGAATAAGCTCGGAGTCCAAGATGCGTGGACGCTGCCAGGACGTGAGCCCCAGGGCCTGTCCGCCCCAGCTGCCACCTCCAGGACGCTCTCCTCATTTCTCTCCCTTCTTGGCTTCGTTCTTCTCGTCCTCCTCTACCTTGATGGCCACTGTGTCCACACTGTCCTTTTTCTTTTTCTTCTTCTTATCATCTGTGTGGTAAAGAGATGTGTGACCGGAGTGAGTCAGCGCCCTAAGGCTCATACCGGAGCCGTCCAGTCCAACCCTTCCCCTCCTCCTTCCTTCCATACCTCTCCCACCTGCACAATATGTCCTTGTTTTACCTGCCTCCCTCTGACCGACTTCTGTGCTCTGGCGGCCAGGGACAGAGCTGGGTCCCCTCCCTCAATCTCCTAGGTGGTAGGTCTGAGGAACCGGCTGGCTCTCCGGGGTCGGGGGGCGCGGGGCGGGGGGCCCGGGCCTGCTCACCTCCGGGGACTTCCGTGAGCTCGTCGAGGGGTGGCACTGTCTCCAGTTTGTCGGTGTACATCTTGGCTGCCTTTCGCTGCAGGTACCGGGCCTCGATCTCCTTCCGGGTCCGTGGCACACGGCAGTTGAACACACAGCACAGAGTGATAACTGGAGGGGGACAGAGCGGGTTTGGCCAGAGCTGGAGCTCGGACACCAGGGAGGTGCCCGGACTGCAGGGGTGTCTCCTCACCTACTAAATGTGTCTCCCCGGAGAGGCTCGGCCAGGGGTCCCCGCGTTGTGACTAGGCCTGGTTAGGCCTCGGGACTTGAAAGCGTTTCCACAGGCCCCGCCCTTAGAAGAGCCTGGGGCTTAGGTTAGTGCTCGGCTCTCACTGTCTTAAAATTCCTAATCGTTTTTGAATGGGGGTCTCGTAGTTTCGTTTGGCACTGGCCCTGTCACTGGGCCTGGTCCTGAGGGTCCTCCCGACTAGGTTGAGCATTCCTGGAGAGCAGGGCACACGGCTGCACCATGACACAAGCCACCGCTTCCTGGAGGTGCCCCGTGCCTCTGACCCAGGCCTCTGGGCTCCATGTGGACCCTAGCTTGTCCTCCCCTGGCGCCTCAGAGCAGAGCCTGCGTGGCCGCGGACACCCGAGGACGGACGTGGCTGCGTCCTCCTCAGCCTCCCGGAGGCCCAGCCTGGGCTCCGCCCGGCTGTGACAGCTGAGAGGGCTCAGACCCTGCCCCGGGGCGTTCACCTCAGACAGTTATTCCAGGAGCGGTTTTCCTGCTGAGGGTGGCTGCGCCCACGCAAGCTGGGCCAGGGCACGGAGCTGGCCAGTCCGGTGATGGCACGGCTGGGCAGGGCTGCCAGGGCCTGGTTGGACTGAGTTTATTTTTCTGAGCCGCCCCCTGTCCCCCAACCCTGAGCCTGACCACCTTGGCCCCAGCCTGAGGAGAGGGGATGGAGCTACTTCCTATTATAAATCAGATGACCAGACATGACTTCTTGGCAGACTCCTGGGGACAGGAAGGCCAGGCAGGAGAAGCCAGGCTTATTTTGGGGAAGATGGATCAGACCTACGTGGCCTGGGCTTGAGCACTGTCTGGAGTCATCTTGTGCAACTTTGGCCAGATATTACAAAGTAAAATATAAAACAAAGTGAAGGAAAGAGAGAGAGAGAGAGTGAAAGAGAAAGAAAGAAAGAAAGAAAGAAAGAAAGAAAGAAAGAAAGAAAGAAAGAAAGAAAGAAAGAAAGAAAAGAAAGGAAGAAAAAGAAAGAAAGTCTCAAAGCCTTTGCTGCTGAGGACAAGCCTGGACTCCTGAATGCGTGGATGGGGTGGGCAACAGCATCCGGGAACACACTGGGGAGGGGGCTGCATGAGGCACCCCATCCAAGCCCAGCCCCTTTCCACAGGGCTCTGGGGGCGATGCTCCTGTAACAGCTGCAACCGGGCCCATGCAGACCAGGGAGCGGGAACGCCGTCTCCTCCCCAGGAGAGAGGTCGTGCCATCCCGGCTCCCTAGAGCCCTGCATGGAGGCAACCAGTGCCGCTCTGCTGCTCAGGGGCCTTAGGGGCCGCCCCGTACCCTTCCTCGGAAATGGGGTGAGGAGCAGGGGTCGGTCTGTGTGGTTGAAGTCCACCACGCGGGGCCTAGCAGAGGCCAGGAGAGGCCATTGTGTGTGCTGAGGTTCCACAGTGCCCTCACCCCGGCTCCCCAGGGCGGCCCAGAGCTGCTCCCTGCCCCTGCACCCTAGGCTGGCGGGTGCTGCCCCCACCGTGCCTGTTGGTGCAGGGAACCCCCTCTGTGGACTCCTGGGCTGAGGCTGAAGCCGCACCTGTCTGTCTGTAGGCCTCCACCCGGACGCCCGCCGGGGCCTCAGCCTTGGCTAGGAGCACAATGCAGCCTCTTGCTCAGATCCTGGTCACACCCTGGCTGTCGAGCAGTGGCGGGGGGTGCGGGGGGAATGTTTTCTTGCAGGGAAGGCACTTCTGGTGCCAGGAGAAGCACATGCAAATCAGATGTCCTGTCGCCCTCGGAGTCCTGCATCTGGAGGGGCCTTCTGCCATCGGCTCTGCCCTCAGGGGACCTCATCTGGGACTGCTCCCCCTAGAACTTAATGCGGCTTTAGCCCCCACCCAGGGTGCCCTCTGTAACTGTAACAGAAGGGTTAGCTGTGGCCCCGCCATCCCTTCTGCCCACCTGAGCGCCTTCCCAGCAGTCCCCCCGGAAGCCCCGCCTTCCCCCCCCCCCAACTGTGCGCTCACAAGACTCCTCCTCTCTGAAGCCTTTGCAGGGGGCCGCTCCCTGCTCCCTTGGGCCTGTAGGAAACTCCCGCAGACTCAGGGCAATGGCGGCCACCCCCACCCAGCTGGCACCTCTCTGTCCGCATTCCCCCAGCTCTAGAGCCCCACCTGAGAAGGACGGCTGAAAGGGGGTACCCAGGCCCGGGAGAGAAAGGGGTCCTGCTTTTAATTGAGGTGGGTGTGAGTCATTCGGGGCAATGGTGTTTGACAAGGCAGGGTTTGCAGCCTGGGAGACGCATCTGCTGGGCATCTGGGGAGCCTCTGGGCTGAGCGGCGGCCAGGGTGGCCTTGCTGGGGCCCCTGGGTGTGGGCCCTTTAAGCTGGCCAAACGGCAGGAAAAGCATCAGGAGGCCTGCTATAGGGAAAAATGACACGTCCTCGTCCTGGTTCCTGGAGTCCCCTGTAATTACCGTAATTGCCCTGTGGCTGCGTCCCCAGCTGGGGAGAATACTTCAGGTCACCACCGGCCTGTCAGCCTCCACAGGGACTTTGTGTGGATCAGGAGGTGCCAGAAACCACAGCAGGCCTCCTGCGGGCGCCTGGCCTGCTTGCACTGCCCGGAATTGCTGCCCTGCGCCCCGGGGGGTGGTGCCGGGGACGCGAGCGCTGCGCTCTCACTGCGTGCGTGGTGGGGTGGGCAGGGGGCAGCTACTCACTGATGGACAACACGAAGAGCGAGAAGATGCCCACCACGTGCCACAGGCGCATGTCCCAGAACACCACCGTCTCCTTGGTCAACGGGGGCGGCTTGGGCTTGGGTGGGGCCGTGCTGGGCTGCGGATGGGGAGAAAGGGGAGTGAGCCAGGTGGAGGCCAGGGGTGGGGCTGGGCTGAGAGAGACCCAGGTCTCAGCAAGGACTCAGCCCAGCTGTTTCAGAATCTCCTAGAATCACGACCAATGCCCTAGACCTTGAGAAGTTCCTGATTTAAAGCAAGAGAAGGGAGCAGAGCCCCATGGAGCCGGGGCTTGGACTGCAAGGGTGGTTCATGCTTAGGGAAACCAAGGCCCAAAGGGACAAAAGGGGACAGGCTATGCCCCTCAGGTTCAAGGCCCCTTCAGGCAGCCTGTGGGCCTCTCCTCCTGCTCATCCTGGGCCCCCACAGGCAGATGGGGACTCAGGACCAAGGCCAGAGACAAGGCAAGGTCTGCGCTGCCCTCTGGACTTCCCTCTCAGTTACCCTCAGTGTGGGGTGGGGTGTGGTGCTGGAGGCAGGGCCAGAGACTCTGCCACCTGGCCAGGCCCCCCACCAGGTGGCCCCCACCGTCGCCTACCCTACCAGAGTCACCTCCTTTGACCAGAAGACTAGCTAGGACAGAGTCTTTACAGGGCAGGACCGGATAAATGATTTGTTCACAATACGACAGCGACACCTGGAGGCCAAAAGTTGTAAGCACAACTGGAGCAAGTCTGAGCAGAGCTGACCCAGTCACCTCCTGCCTTCCAGGTGGGATATGGCCCTGTCCTGGGGGTCCAGAGGACGCGGTCCTGCCCTGGGGTCTGAATAGACAAACCCCTGCCCTAGGGTGGTGCTGGGGGTGTCTGGTCAAGACTTGTCCCTGACTTGTGGGACTGACAGGGATATGATCTGTGTCACCAGGTTTGACTGAAGCGTGTGGATAGGAGCTAATGCTTAGAGGGAGAGGGGACCCTGGGACATCTGTGCAACATGCTGTCCTCTGATTAACCAAACAAGGACACGCCTGAGGACTTTCTGGCTCTCTGGGAATGAAAGGCAGCCCCAGGTCACCACCCGCCCAGTCTTTCCCCTGGGCCATCAGCATGGACTGGGTACCCCCCACATCCAGGCACTTCCTCATCTAATAAACACCCTTCAGCGTGTGTTGGGGTCACCTGGAGATGATCGGTCCCTGGTAACCCAGAGGATCTTTGGGCCAGGATTGGTACATGATTCCCAGCTCTTTTCTCTTAACCAGGGTGAACTGGGGTGGGTACCACATGTACATGAGGTCAGGCACATGTGTGGGCTCAGGGTGCACGTGGGGGGTGGGGCACACATGGGGTCGGGCACACATTTGTGGTACAAGGCACATGTGTGGCTGGAGTGCGCACGAGTGCGGTCAGCACACGTTGGTAGCGTCGGGACCAGGGACTGGGCAGTGGCGGATTTTGGGCCGAGGGTGATGGGGGGGCAGCCTGGCATCTCCTTGTGGCGGGCACTGCTGGTGGCCTGCACTCTGAAGCTGGGAGCTTCCAGCCTCCTTCAGAGCCTCACAGCCTGGAGGGGTGAAGCCTGTGGGGCTGGGGCGGGCGGCGCCATGGATCCCAGCGCTGCCATCTTTCTGGTGCTTCCCTGGATCCCCGGGGCTCGGCCTGGTTCTTGCACAGGCTGTAGGATCGTGGCAGGCAGATGGACCCCAAATGCAATTTCCCTTACTGAGCTGGGAGAGGAGGTGCTCCTGGGGGTTGGGGAAGAGTCCTTGTCTCAGAACAGACTCAGCCCCCACCCATCCCCAGCCGCCTCTCCTGCACCCGGGCCGGCTCGGTTTCTGCACCTGAGGCCTCCGGGCAGCCTGTGAGGGGCCCAAATACACTCCATGGGGCTCAGGCCAGCCTGGCTCCCCTTACAGGGACACCGGAGCTGACACCTGACTCCAGCCCAGCCTTCTGGTCACACCCTCTGGTCAGCATCAGGGTCACTAGCGTCGGGGCTGCAGGGCTGTCCCCACCCATATCCCTCAGACCCTTCAGTTCAGGGCTGTGTCTCCTCAGACCCCCAGAATAAGGCTCTGTCCTCCTTCTCCCACCTGTCCCTTTCACCTGTCACTTCAGGGCTCTCCCCGGTGCCCCCCGCCTTACCTAGGCCCCATCCCTCACCCCTCCCAGGCCCTCCCTCTTGGCCTCATGCTGCAGAATTCTGGGTCTGGTCTGCCTCTTTGGCACCCCTTCCTGGCTCAGCAGCAGCGGGGTACAGAGGGGCCAGGGAGGCTGCAGCGGGCTGCGAGCCTGCCCCTCCCAGCACCCCCGGCCTCAGCCAGGTTCCTGGCCAACCACCCAGCCACCTTCCTCCCCTCTCCTGGCTCTTCAGCAGCTCCTCCTGGCTCTCCCAACGACATGCCCTTTTCTGATTTGTTCTCTTCCAGCCAAACCAGGACTCATCACGATTCTCCCCTTCTAGAAACTTCTTCTAGCTCCCCGTTTTCACCAGGACCAAGACAGACCCCAAGGCCCTGAGTCCTGCCCAGCCTGTCCCTGGCTTCCAGCGCCCACTGCTCAGCAGGCAGGCAAACTCAACACGTGGCTGCTCTGTACAGGGTCTCCCTGCCTTCCTGTCCCCGGTCACCAGCTTGGGATGTTCTCACCTCCTTCTCAAGGCTGTGTTGGCCCCATTGGACAGGGGACCCTGCAGAGTCTTGAGAGGCAGAAGCTGTTTCCTCCAACAGACCCTACGATTAGGAACTAGGTCTCCCCTATCAGCCTAGGGGACCATGCTCCCCCTCTTCCAGGGCCCCCATCAGACCCAGAGACAAGAGGAGGGGTGTTGAGTGACCCCATCAGACCAGCACTGGGGTATCCCCCAGTCAGACAGGGAACCCTGGAGATCAGGTCTGGGCGAGTGTCCTCCATCAGAGTCACGACCTTGAAATCAGGACCTGCGTCCTCCCATCAGACCTGGGCCCTCAGATTCGGGGCTGTCCCCCGACAGCCTGCAAGCGTTTGGGGCAGGTCACCTCACTAAGCCGGGTCTCTCATGGCAAGAGGCACGGAAAAGGCAGCTCCCGAGCGGGAAGGCTCCCCGCCCCTTCCTCGGCCTGGACGGTGCCGGCCCCCCTGAGTCCCCGCGCGCCGCCAGGCCTCACCTCCACCAGTTGCCCGGCGACCCCTGCGAGGCAGACCCCCAGCGCAGCGCCGCCCAGCGCCCAGAGGGGCCCCGCGCCCGGCCGCCGCCCCGCCACCATCTTCGCGCCGCCCGCCGCTCGGGGCCGCAGGTCCGGGAGCCCAGCGATGCCTGGAGGCCCGGCAGCCCGGCGACAGTCCCCTGGCCAGCTGGCGCTCGATGGTGGCGATCTGGTCGCAGGCTGCGAGTGAGCATCATTTATTCATCGTTGGTGTCTGGTTGCTGTGCTGCCTGCCCCCACAGCACGGCGGGTGAAGGGCCCGCCCGCCTCCGGGAGGATCGGACTCCAGATCCCCCCACCCGTCACCCCCTACTCCCAACCTGGACCGACGTGAGCCCACCCTCCCCTCCCCACTGGGCCTCAGTTTCTCCATCTGGGATCAAGGGAGGGGCTTGGATCTGTTGATCTAGGAGGCCCTTCCCATTCTGACGTTCTGAATTTGAAAAACTGTGCTGGACCTAGGTGGACGGGGGCATGGCAGGCAGGTTGCCATGGTGACAGGCGCCCAGGGATGTCCTGGGCGTTCTGGGCTGGCTTCCTGCCCGGAGGCAGCTCTGGTCACCCTGGACACCAGAGCTGGGGGTGGGGGATGGGGAGCGGGGATGATAGCAGAGCTGCCAGCTGCGGGTGCTGTGGAAGGTTCCGGAAGGAGCCGGCATCTGCAGCTAGCAGGACAGGGTAGGCTCCCCTGGAAAGGCTGACTCTGGTTGACCCTCACCTCGGCCAAAGCCGAGCCCTGACCCTGACCTCACACTGAACTGGTCCACACCTCACTCTGGTCCTGACCCCAGGGTGAGCCGTGACAACTCAGGGGTGGAGGGGAGGAGGGAGGGAGGCTCTGAGGGGCTGTGGAGACCCAGGAGGACTGTGGAGGAGGAGTGGGTAGCCTAGGGGAGACGGGTCCGGCTTATCTTCCCTCCTCTCCCCCCTCCCCCTCTTCCTTCCTTCCTCCTTCCCTTCCTTCCTCCCTCCCTTCCTTCCTCCGATTATTATTAATCTCCTGCCTGCTGATTGCTGGTGGAGCAGCTCAGGTGTTGAACCCCTGCAGGCTGGGGTGCTTTGGGCCTTGGGCCCACCCTCAGAACTGGGGACCCTACAGTTCAAGAGCCTCGTGGGGCTCTTGCTGGGAGGTGCCATAGATGAGCAAGGACCAAGGCAGGCTGTGCAGAGGGCAGGGGGCCAGCCTCAGATACCACGGTGTCAGGACTGGGAGGTGGCAGGGCAGGCGGGAAAACAGGAGCGCCACTGGCAGAGCACGGCTGGCCCCAGACACCCCTCAAGGGGACCCCTCAAGGAAACCTCAAGGCTGGGCCACCCCATCCTCCCAGGCTTGCCCTGGCCAAGCCAACAGGAAGTCCACTGCAGCTCAAATCACTTGCCACAGCTCTCCGTTCGCGCCCCACTTTCTTATGCCATCTGTCGTGGGCCAGGTTGGGAAAGCCAGAAACAGGGGTCCCTCTGGGGGTCTGGAGTCAGAGGAGACTTGGCTGGACTGGGTGGGGGTTAGTGGGCCTAACAGTGGCCTCAGGCAAACCATTGCTCCTCTGCGCTTCGTGTCCTCCTCTGTGGGGTGACGAGGGCAAGACTGTCCTCACAGGGCAGATGGAGGGTTATATGAGCGAAGCTTTATGGGGGTGCTGGCTCTCCTCCGTAGGAGGCTCGGCCCAAGAGGGGCAGGGTGTCGCTGTTTTCTGTACACTTTGTCTTCTTTCCATCCGAGCATTTTTGATGCTTTAATGCTTAGAACTAGGACTTCTGGGGCACAATCACATCCACAGCTGTGAGTCCTCAGTGGGCGACCTAACCTCTCTGAGCTTCAGCTGTCATCTGCAAAATGGGTATGACTGCAGTATCGTGGTGCCTGCACATCACCAGCCTTCAGTAAACGCGAGCCATTGTAATTATTGCTGTCACTGTTGCTAAACGCAGCGTGATAGTGCACTGCAAAACACCCAAGAATATCTTTGTTCAATAAATGCTCTATTGTCAAACATTTGCATTATTTCCAATTCCCCAAGAGTAAACACCATGCTGAAAGGAACACCCTGAAAGCTAAGGCCTTCTTCATCTTTTTATTCCTCTTCACTATTTACTTGTGAAAAATTGAGGCCCAGAGGGGGTTTGTGTCCTGCCTCAGGACACTCAGGAACAGGGGCTTCAAACTCTGTCTTCAGCCCCTAACCCAGGGCCCCATCCACTGCCCAGTACTGCTTCTACTTCTGAGGCTCCTCTACCCACTTGCACCTTGCACCCTGCCCCGGGGTGGGGGGGCCCATCAGGTCTGGGGTGGTGGAGCTCTGGACTCCCAGACTTCTAGCCTGGCTTCCCTGGAAGACCGTGTCCCCTCCATGCATGGTAGCATGGAAGCTGGCCTGCAGAACCCTGTTTGTCCCTTGTGTGCTATTTTTAGCTCTTGTGGGTTTCCTGTAGGAACCCAGTCCAGCTTTCAGGGCTCTGGGTTGGAAGCCATGAGCAGAGTCAGTTAGCAGTGGCCAGGGGACACTGTGGAGAGTTCTCTTCTGGAGCCTGAAACCTCAGAGCTCTGGGGGAACAAGGGGGAGGAAGCAGGGACCCACCCCCCCAGTCAGAGTCAGGCTGGGCTGGGACATCTTGAACTTAGCCTGGACTGGGGGTGGGGGCTGGGCAGCCTGGGCCTGTGACAAGCGGCTGGGGCCTGCTGGGAGCTGGCAGTCTCCGACCTTGTTGGCCCCACGCCTGGCTCAGAATAGCTCTGGGGCTGGGCCGGGCCTGGGTGGTACCTGTGTGTGCAAAAGCATGCACTTGCGTCCCAAGGCATTTGTATACACAAGAGTGCACGTGCACTTGGCACTCGCTTCCCTTTGTGTCTGGGGGTGAGTCTCGGTGTGCATGTCATGGAGCAGCGTGTCAGTCTGCGTCCGTGTGGATGTGGACGTGGTCTGCACACACGTGCAGGGCTGCCCCCTGACTTGTGCAACACTGAGGCCCTACCAGTGAGTTCAATCGTAGACGAGTTTGTCTGGCACAAGTGAGTGTATATGTCGCCTCATTACTGTGGTCCCGTATATGTATGCAGGGGGTGTGGGAGTGGGGTGGGATTGGGCAGGGGCCCGTGGCTGTGTGTTGTAGGTGGCCAAGGGCGGGTGGACCCAGTGGAGCTTGTCCTTTGGGCACTAGCCGGGGCACTACAAATTACCTGGCCCCAAGCCCAGGATGAGCTGGAAGAGAGGATGAGCAGGTCTCATCCCATGTAGCAGATGATAAAACTGTATTTGGCAATACCCATGAGGTCACCCAGTGAGTGGGGAATGGGCGAGCGGAGACTGGCCCCCGCAGTCTTCCAATTCCCTTAGATGTGGCTAAACAGGAAGTCTGAACTCTGGGGAGGAAGCCACCGGGGCCCTTCCCTTCCTGCTTGAGCCTGGGCAGCACTGCCTTTCCTCGCCTACAGGTACAGATGAGGAAACTGAGGCCCAGAAAGGGGAAGGGCTATCCCAGGGACACCCGCACAAGACAGATTCCTCCTGCTTAGGGCCCTGCCTACGCCATTTGTCACTGGCTCCCAGATGACCTTGCTGTCTCCCCATGTGACCAGGGACACTCTTCAGCCCTTAGCCCTTCGTCCTAAGCCCCAAGACCCCCTTGCCTGCCCACTCTCGTGTGCCAGGGGACCCATGGACCTCCCAAGACCCTGCCCATCCGCTAAGGAACCCCTGGAACTGGTCATGCACTCCTTCCACCAGGGCCTCTCTCCAGCCTGGCAGGATGGGACATGCCTGCCACCACCTCAGACTTGAGTAAGGGGTTGGTGGGCCACCATTTTTGCTCTTGCACTGCTGGCCTCTGGACAGGTGGCCCAGTGTTGCCAGTCACCCCCTGGAAACTGTGTGCTACAGGAAGTGATAGGGAACTGGCCTAGCAGCCAGAGGGGGACCAGTTCAGACAGCAGGCTCCTTTGTTACAGGCATCAGCCATGGTCCCTCCCCCTCCGGGAGGCCCTTGGGACTAGGCTTATGCCACTCTTTCCAAGGTCGCAGGCCCTAGTGCGGACAACCACTGGCTTCATGCTCTACCGGGCCATGATGAGACCCAGGAGCCGGGGGAGGGACTCCCCCAAGGTCACAGGCAGGAGTGGCCGCTCGGCCCAAGGGGTGGTGGGGCAGCCTCAGTTTACCCCACTCACAGCCGCAGGTTTCACAAACCTACCCAGCGCTCCACTGGCGCAGGCCTCTGTGCCTCGATGAGGGTTGAGGTTATGGGCTGCACCCCAGGCCGGCAGAGCAGCAGGATGTGTGTGGGGCGCGGGGAGGGGAGGTACTGGGAAGGCCCTGCCGGGCGGAGAACACCGAGGCCCCTTCTGGCTCTCCCCAGAGCCATTGCCCTGGGCTTGACTGGGTTGAGCGACCGTGTGTTGGTAGGGGGTGGAAGGGTCAAGTTCACCTCCTCCTCCTCTTTGGGTCCCAAGAGCCTTCGGACCCGGAAGGATACCAGAGGGAGACTTCAGGAGAGACCTAGGGCGCAGGGCGGACAGACGCCGCGTCCCGTCTCCTCCCAGGCGGCCCCCTACCTCGCGCCGCTCCCTCCTTAGCGAGCAACCCCGGGGGCGTGGCGAGTGGCGGAGGGGGCGCGTAGCGGCGGGGGCGTGGCGCGGAGGGCGTGGCGGGCGGCGGCGGCGTGAGGGCGCGGCGAGCGTAGAGCAGCCGGCTCACGCCACTGGGGGCACAGCACCGCGCAGGTAAGAGCGGTGGAAGTGCGCGCCTGTGGGCGGGCTCTTCTGCTCCGCGCACTCCTCGCTCCAGGTGGGCCCTTCGCCTTCGTGCCCCCTCGGGCCGAGTGTCGTAGTCTCTCTACGGCTCTTCGGTCCCGGCGACACGAGTTTGTCCGAACGTCCCCTCCGACCCCTCGGGGGTTCAAGCTTCGTCCTCCCTGCCCCGTGGTCACCCGTGTGGGTCGGGTTCAGGGGCAGCTCAGGGGCAGCCCCACCCTCTCTCGCCGCCCAACTTTCGGGGCTGGGCCCCGCGCGGGAGCGCATCGTCCCGGGACTTGGCCCGGGCCGCGGTGCAGGGTCTCGGACCTCACGTAGCCTGAGAGACTGCCCGGAGGAGGGGACGCCGGCTGGTGTAGCCTGCGGTGAGAGCCGCGTGGGCTCATGCCTGGTGGTTGGAAGAGGAGCCCATGTTTGGGAAACTCCAGTGTGTCTGCGTGTGTCTGGGCAGGGAGAGGTGGGGAAGTCGTGAAGTTTGTGACCCGACCAAGGGTGAAACAGTCTCTAGGACAAGAAGCTTCGAAGCATGGAGGGGCAGAGCCGGGTGCTGGGAGAGCTGGGAGGGGACGCCGAGGGGCCCGCTGAGATGGCTCAGCGCCCCCTTCCTTGGTCAGCCCCTGCCTAGCTCTCTATCACTGGGCTTGCTGGTTGATCAAGGGGGCCGCAGGGCAGCCCAGGAAAAATTTTCCACAGCAAGTAGAACTTCTTTGCTTGTCCAGACCAGGAAATACCAGAATGGGTGCCCTGATGGGGTGTGGCCGAGTGGCCAGAGGGGCCAGGCTTTGGAGAGGCAGGGGAGCCCTCAGTGACCTAACCTGGGAGGGACCCATTAAGGACAGAAGCCAGGAATGCAGGAAAGAGAGCAGACCTAGCTGCTGGTTAGACTGACCGGGGACAGGCAGCTGACTCACCTGGGCTTGCCTAGACTGGCCAGCGCTGTGCTTGCTCCACCCCTTGGTGAGCGGTAAGGCTGCCTGGGGAGGCAGGAGTCTGGACCCTGCCAGGAACTTGCTGTGTGCCCTCAGGTGAGTTGCCCAGCTTCTCCAAACCACCAGCTCAGGTGAGCTTGATGGGACTGGGAGCCAGAGGCCTGCAGATAGTGTGTCTGGGCTCTCCTGTTATTTTCCCCATATAGACATCATGTGCAGCCAGCTCTAAGGAACCTTAGACCTGGATGGAGAGAGAGGGGAAGAGGCCATGCCCTTGACCAGTGAGAGGTGAACCGCAGTGGGACTGGGTGAGAGAGGCGAGAACTCCTGCTGGGTCCCTCTCCTGGTAAAGTTCAGCACCGCCCCCTCCTCCCCCACCCCGGACATACACATTCCTACATCCTCCTGCCAGGCCTCACCCCTGCCCTCATAATGTCCTCATCATCTTCCAGAGGAAAGCGAAAGCTTCCTAATCTGGGAGCCACCAGACCAGACCCTCAGCCTCAGCTGCAGCCTTCCCCACCCACGGCCTCACCAGCCCTGCTTAACCTCTGGCCTTTTCTCTGGGCAGTGTGACTCAGTTTCCTAGGGTTAGAGACCCCTTTGGGGCCACAGACCTGCAAGGACCCCAGAATAGTGCCTGCAAACCAGGTCTGGAAGACTCATCCCAAGGGGCCCCAGGCAGCTCTGAGAGGTGAGGGAGGCTGATGACCAGGTCCCCAAACCCAGAGCCACTCTCCTACACCAGTTTACCCTTTTTAGGGAGAACTGAATATTTGAAGAGCTCTGATCGAGGGGACCCCCATTTTGTAGAGGAGGTGACTGAGGGCCAGAGAGGAGCAGGGCTCTGGATAAGAGAGGAGGGCGTGGCCTAGGCTGAACAGCTGGGCGGGGCCCCAGCGGTCCTGTGGGAGTAGCTGAGGTCTGGGCCTTAGCTCAAGGGAAGGGGAGCCCCTTCCTGCTACGGAGAGGGGACCTAGAGCTCCGTTTCCTGAGTGTGGCATTGGTGGGGAGTGCTGCCAGGCCCCCAGATGAGTGTGTGGGGTACTGGTGTTCAAGGCATCCCGCCAGGGAGTGATTTCCTGCAGGCTTTTGGCTCACCCTAGTCTGGTTTGCAGTCTGCACCTCCCATCCTGGTTGTACCCTCCTTCTTCCACCTTTAACGACTGTCCTCACCTCTCAGCCCGGACCCCAGCTGCCTGCCAGCTGAGGGTGGAAAGGTCACCGTCCAAAGGGCCTCTCCATTTCATCAGTTCCTGGAGATGTGGGTGAGGGTCACATGAGTCGGGCTGTATTTGTTGCACTGCTGACTCCGTGGCTGGACTCTGCTGGTCTGCCCGAACTGACCCGGAGCAACCTGCCTCCCTCCTCCTGGGGCTGGGGGAGGGGGCTGGGGGCTGCTGCAGGGCCAGCAGAGAGATTAGGCTGCAGCTGGGCGTCCAGCCGCTTCCTCTTCCTGCCCCTCCCTCCCGAGGCCTCGCCCTCCTGAAGCAGCAGGAGCAGGAAAGGTGGGGCAGGAATGCCGGGCCCCGCGCCGGCCCACTCTGCCTCAGAACCAGTGCCCTGGGAGTTGTAGGCTATTTGGGTCTGGCTGCAGGGGGATGAGACCCCTTTCCTCTTGCCCGCTGGGTCTGCCTGTGTCACCTGCCCATCACTGGCTGCTTGAATTATGTCTCTTGCCCGACCCAGGTCAGCTAAGTCCAGAGCCTCAGAGTGCAGCGCGAAGGAGAGGCAGAGCTGGGCAGATGACCTGCTTTGCCAGGTGAGGGCACCAAGGGCCGGTCAGAGAGGGCTGTGTCCACTTGGAGGCTGTGGCTGGGCTTGAGCCCGGGTCCGGTGCTGCCCCTCCCTCCAGGCGGGAAGCCACATTCCCAGGTGATTGCTGCCTGCTTGGAGGGTCCCTTATTCCAGGGCAGGAAGTCCACAGGCTCAAGCCCACCTGCCCGTGCCCATGTCTTGAGCAGAACGCAGCCAGCGGGGCCAGCAGTTTGGGGGGCAGGGAGAGTCGGGCTGCCACGCACCCAGACCTCACCCTCCCACTGCTTGGCACCATCTCCTCTGCTGCTGTCCCCAAGTCCGTCTCCCCCGGTCTGACTGACACTACTCCCTTGCTCTGAGGTCCCCCATGATCCTTCTGTTGGCTGTTTAGGGTGCTCTTGGTGGGCCCCCCGCAGAGCCGGGGCCCTCGTGCCCCACGGGCCCCTGCTCTTGTGGTCCCCTGCGTGCATGCCTTGTCCTCCTCTTGGCCTTTTTATTTCTTGCCCATGCTCCATGGCTCCAGCAGAACCCTTCCCCCTGCCCCAGTCCCCTGGACGTCTCCTTGCTTACCCAGCCCTGTAGGGCGACAGGGAGTCCGGAGCCATGACTTCGAGAAGGGCTGGGCTCTCCTGACAGCATGGCGTTGTTTCCAGAGACTCCTTGGAGAGAGGGCTCGGTCAGAGCCCCTCTGATGTCACTCTGAGCCCTGGGGCCGCGATGGGTGTTGGAGGCCTGGAGCGAGCAGGCCAGGGATGTTCCCCTTGGCTGCTCTGAGTTCTGCCTCCCGCTCCTTCAGGCTGCCTACAGCCGGGCCCAGGTGGAGGGTGGGGCAGGGGGCAGCGGCCAGTCCAGGAATTTCTCTCCAAGGCCACCCGGGTTCACCGCTCCATTCTGATGGGGGGTGGTCACGAGCCTCGCCTCCCGCCCACGCCCATGGACCGGCCCTGAGCCTGTTTCTCCATAACCTAGGCCCATTCACAGGCCCTGAGGCCGGCACGCTGGCCATGTGCAGCCCGGAGGAGGAGGCCCTGCTGCGGCTGGAGGAGGTCTTCTCGGCTGCCCTTGCTCGAATCAACAGCGTGGTCCTCCAGCCCCTGCTCAAGGCTGGTGAGTCTCGGTTCTGTGATGGGGAGGATGGGGAACGCAGGAACTGTCCCTGGGATTTTTACCTCGTTGGGCCCTTTGAGCTGCAGCTTCTGATGGGGACTGGGGTCCTGGCCCCCAGTTGCTGGCTGCTCCTTCCTCCAGGGGACCCTGAGGGGCCAGGCCGTGAACCCCGTCCTAGTCCAGATGCAGCGGTGCTTGGAGATGAAATCGCACCTCCTCTGGGGCACAGGCTGGATTCTCTGGCTGAGTTCTTACCTTGCTGACCCCCAGACCATGGCAGGAAGGCGGGTGTTGTTACCTCCAGTTTGGGTCTCACTTGTGAAGTGACCTGGGGCAGGTGTCTTCCTCTGGGTGGGAGGCGCTGTCCCTGCGTCTGTGAGTGGCAGGAACTGCAGGACGCTATGGACTCCACGTTCTGGGTCCGAGGACGGCGCGACCCAGGGCATTAGTGTACTGGGCGCCCCTGGGTCATTGGGCTGTCCCTGTTTGGTGAGGAAGTGGGCAGCGCCTGTGTTCATGCCTCAGGGTGCTGCCCACCACTCCAGCCTGCCCGTCCCCTGCTGAGCTCAAGGGGACACGTGGGCTCCCAGTCTCGTCCCAGGGACCCCAGGGATGCAGGGCCCACGCTGCAGCTCTGGGCCGTGGGGTGCTGCTGGCCCTCAGGTGAGCGCCTGGGGCCGGTGTGCACCCCTTGGAAGGGGGGCAGCCCTGTGCCCCCTCACAGTGTGGTTGTGGCCCTGCCCCAGAGCCCTCGGATCCCCGGGGCAGAGAGTGCCAGCGGCTCCTGCAGCAGCTGCAGAGGAGCTCCCAGCAGCTCTGGGAGGTGACGGAGAAAAGCCTGCACTCGCTGCGGGAGAGGCTGCGCCACCCGGACACCATCGGTCTAGAATCCGTGCTGCTGCTGCGTGATGCCGACCATGTCCTGCAGGTCCACATGGAGTAAGACAGGGAGGAGGCACCTGGAACTGGGCTCTCGTGGGTCAGGGCTTGGGCGGAGGTTTGGGCCGAGTGGGGGTGGGGCTCGCCTGGGGCCAGCCTCACCTGAGGCGGGACCCACCCGGGCTTGGCCTCCTTGGGCTTGGGCTTGGGCTTGGGTGTTAGCCTGGTGCGGGCTTGGACATCCCAGACCGGAGCTTTGGGGCCTTACAGGGAAGGAAGATTCTGGGAGTTAGAATTGTCTCACTGGGTCAGTTGGGACTCAGGGTTGCCTGTCTAGGTCCTCAGGGCTGCAGCCACTCATTGAGTGGGGTTTGGGGACCCCAGAAGGACAGGGGCAGAGTCTGGAGTGCGGGCCAGGCCTGCAGGGTGTCCCCTGTGTTGCTGGCAGGTACATCGAGTCCTATACGAGCTGCGTGGTGGTGCAGGCCTTTCAGATGGCAGCGAAGCTGAGGAGGTGGGCACGGGGTGCTGCCGTGGGCCTCTGGGGAGGTGGGGTGTCTGGGAGGGAAGGGCTGGGGTGACCCCACCCTGGAGCAGCGAGTGTCACGCTCGTGACTCATCCTGAGCACTCTGGGCTCTAACAACCCCCTGCTCACCCACACCGGAAGAAGCAGGCAAACCCAGTGAGGCCAGACTCCGGGAAACCATTAGGCAGGTGACCCTGGGGCCGGGAGCGGGGGCACTCCTGCTCGGGGTGCACGGTTGTGATCACTAATTCACTGAAGCCCTGAGATAGCGCTGCTGAGTCTCCTGGAGGGCCACTCGGGCTCCGCGCCGACCTGCTCGGAGAGAGGTTTGGGGTCTGGCGCTGCTGTGGGGACCGGGGCGGGGCTGGGGTCGTAGCCAGGGCAGGGAAGCGATGGTGGTGGGTGCAGGGACGGAGGAGGGGAGAGTGACAGTGGCTCGCGGCCCTCCCTCCACTCAGTGAGTACTGGCGGAGCCAGCGGAAGGCACTGCGGCAGCTCCTGTCGCAGCTCCTGTCGGGCGTGAGCTCCGAGGGCTTGGGGGGCTCCGCGCTGGTCCGGGCCCTCTGCCAGCCACTCACCCACCACGTGCAGCAGTACGCGCACCTCCTGCAGAGCCTCCGGAGCACCGTCGGGGACGTAAGTGGGCAGGCAGGCGCTGCTCGCCAGGCCTGTTGCCTGTGGGGAGGCGGGGCGGGGGGAGGGGCACGGGACCCTCTCTCAGGACACCTGCCGTCCTCAGGAACCCTGGTTTGAGAGGGACCTGGCCACGCTTTAAGGACATGGCCTTGTACTGGAGGGGTTTTAAGGGACACATGTTTGCCGTGGGGTAGCTGAGGTTCTGGGCCCTGCCCTGGTGGAGCCGGCAGAGACGTGGAACCCTGCTGTGGGTGTGAGGGCCCAGGGGGCAGGCCCAGCCGGCGGAGTCATGGAACAGTCCGGACTCCCCAGCAGGTACTTGCGTGCTGGCTGCGCCCCGGAGGAGCTAGTGGGGAGAAAAGATGAACTTGGGCTTAGATGTAGAGCCAGGGCGGCCCTCACCCAGTGGGGGAAGGTTCTGATAAGACCCCTGCCATGGCTGCTGTGTCACCGCGCCCCCCCCCCCGCGCCCCGCGCAGCATCACCCCGCCCGGGAGCTGGTGGTGCGCTCAGCCACCCTCTTTGAGAACCTACAGCCCTTCCTGAGGCAGGCGCTGGACCAGGCTGTGGACACGCAGACCCTCTGGTACACCCTGAGCAGCCGGCTGAGGGTGAGTTCCATCGGGCCGGGGCCTGCGGGGTTGCTCGAGCTGCCTGCTGTACTCTCAGGGCCTCAGCGTCCTGACCTGGGAGCGGGGTGGTGGCTAAACCAGGTGGCTGCGCAGTCCCTCTGTCTGCCCATCTTCATCTATTTGCTGAGCGCCTCCCGGGCCCGGGCCCTGACCTGTCTCTGGGCAGGAGCAGTCAGCAGAACTGGCCCTCTCTCCTGGGATGTCACCGCATGGGTGCATCCCCACGTCCCTGCCTACCATGGCACCTGCTGTCCCTGTGGGCGGCACCGTTCTCTGTGTCCTGAGAGGGTGTGACACGCTCAGGCGCCCTGGGTAGAGTCAGGAGAACAGGGGTCTGAAGAGCTGCCGGGGGGCGGGGAGGACGAGAATTGCCAGAGGGAGGCGGGTGTTGCCGAGCCCCCGGGGAGACCTGATGGGCTTGGGTGGGCCCTGGCTCGAGGCAGGTAGGGGAGGACACAGTGAGGCTTCACGAGAAAGCGCGCTGCCCCATTGGGAGTGTCTGGGAATGGCCCTCCAGACCTTGGGGCCCCAGCACCGTCCATCAGCGCCTGTCACTGGTCCGGGGGCCTCCAGGAGGTGGCGGGAGTGGGAGGGGCGTGTCGGGGGCGCAGGCAGGCAGCAGAGCGCGGGCTGCATCTGCGATGGGTGCCTGAGCCCGCACCCCCCTCTCCCCAGGATGCTCTCTACGCCCCTGCTCGCCGGCTCTTGCAAGACAGCAAGGACATACCCGTGACGGTCACCCCGCTGAGGGCAGAGCGCGTGCTGCTCTTCGATGATGTCCTTGTCCTTCTGCAGGTTGGGTGGGGCAGACCAGAGGTCTGGGGGCCATGTGGGGCCCATGTGGGGGCCTGGAATCTGGCTGAAAAAGAGGGGAGAGAGACCAGCAGGTGGGAGTGAGAACTTGGGCTCGTGCGGGAGGTGCCGGGCCGAAAGGCAGAGGGCCGGGTGCGGGTGGCAGGCGGGAGCGGTCCAGAAGGGGCCTGGGCTGTGCAGAAGGGCTGCCGGGGTCTCTGCTAATGTCCTGCCTCTGGTTCCGCTCCTGGGAAACGGGATAATTGTGGGTGAGCCTGTCCTTTAGCAGGTGCCGCGCAGCTCGGGTTTCTTCCTCAGATAGGAGAGGAACCGTAGGTGGCGGGTTGTGGGTGGCCCGTGGTGGCTGAGGAGGGCTGGAGGACCCGCCCAGGGTGTGGACAGGCTTCTAGAGAAGGCTCCCATGCAGCAGCAGGGCCTGGGCCCCCGGCCTGCAGACGCCAGGGGGAGCTGGGCCTGGGCTTGTGACGTGGCCGGGAACCTTGACTTTGCTTTGTCCCCTGAACTCATATTGCCTTTGTGGCGGCCCAGCACTCGCTTCTCCGCCCCCTGGAATGTCAGTCTGGGACTGTCTTGCAGACAAGGGGAGATGCCACTTGGGCCGCCCCAGTCCGCATCCCCTGAAGCCTGGTCTGGGGGCTTGTTCTGATTCGGTTTGAGTCCCCCCCCAACTCCTGACTGTACTCTGAGCTCCAGGTACACTGAAGGGGTACTGTCCCTTAAGTGCAGTGAACCTTTTCCAGCCTCCGGACCTTTGCACGCCCCCTTGTCTCTGCTGCACCCCCTCTTGTCCCTGGTTGTGTCTGGTCCACCTTCCTCCCTCAGCCCTGGGCCCGGTGCCTCCGCTCCCCCTCCAACGTGGCAGCGGGGCCAGGTCAGCCAGCCTGGGCCCGGCGGGACGTCACTGCACAAAATCTCCCGGAGGAAGGGACGCCCAGTGTGGTTGTCAGAGCAGGGATGGTAGAAGGAACACCAGGTGGAGGAGAGCGTGGGGCCAGCTCAAGAGGGTGCGAGTGGAGTGGCCGCGAGGTGGGGCTGCGGAGAGGGCGGGGCGGGGCATGTGAGCTGGGAGGGCTCTGTGCGGCCTTGGGTGGGGGCTCCCCAGGGAGGCCTCCGTCCCCCAGGCAGCAGGATCCTTAGAGAGTTTTCCAGCAGAGGCTGATGGGCTGGAGCTGTGTTTCCAGAAGAGCCCTCTGGTGGCCGTGATGGGGCAGGATTTGGGGGTTGGGGAGGCAGATCCCAGCTCTGGCCAGGCCCTTGGTTGGGAAGGGAGCTGCGCTGGCGGAGGGGAACAGGCAGGGTGGCGAGGGACTCCATGCTGTGCACGCCGGACTGAGCAGTCTGGGGACACCGGGGGTGCGCCAGCAGGCCGGCGCGGGGCCAGGCCAGGCCAGGCGAGCAGGCGAGCGTCTGGGTGGTCTGGGCTCTGGACCACACTGGGCCTGTCTTCTTCTAGGGCCACAATGTCCACACCTTTGACCTGAAGCTGGTGTGGGTGGATCCTGAGCAGGACGGGTGAGCAACCTCCTTCAATGACACCCCAGGCCTTTCCTCCCTCAACCCCATGAAACCTGCCCGCACCCCAAGGCTTCGACTGGGGCCCTCCTCAGCGCCCTCCTGGATGGAACTGGGGCCTACACGTCACTTCCGTCTGTCTAGGTGCGCGTTTCACCTCCTTACACCTGAGGAAGAGTTCTTTTTTTCCTCCAAGAACCCCCAGGACCAGGTGAGTGTGAGCGAGCTGTGAGTTAGGAGGTGGGGCCAAGGGAGTGAGGGGAGGAGACAGGCGGGGAGAGGAGGGCACAGGTGTGCCGGCCTGGGGGCTCTGTGGGGCTGCCAGGCCTCTGGACGCTGGTCAGGGTAAGCCAAGGAGCCCGGGGCCACGCGTCAGTGGCGCAGAGGCAGGAACTTTGCGGTGCCCACAGTGGGGCCTGTGCGGCTCCGTGCCCGCGGGCAGCCCTCTGGGCAGGCGCTGAGACTGCAGACCAGGGGCTCAGGCCTGGGTGGAGGGCCCCGGGGGCAGCTGCCGCAGGTGGCGCCTCCTCCGAGTGGCGCAGCGGGGCTGGAGGTGGGGGCTAGGGGGCGTCATGCTGGAGTCACCCTGGGAGGCTTCCTGGAGGGGCCGCCTCCAGCAGCGGCAACCTGTCCTGTGTTTCCCCTGTCCCTGTCAGGCGGTCTGGCGGTGGAAGGTTACCCAGGCTGTGTGCCAGGCTCTGCGTGGGAAGAAAGACTTCCCGGTGTTGGGGGAAGCCCCGGAGCCTTCCGAGACTCCCGCCTGCCGCTCCCTGGCATACACCTTCCTCGCAGAGGGTCGGCTCTGCCGGGCCACCTACGAGGGCGAGTGGTGCCGGGGCAGGCCCCATGGCAAGTGAGTGACCGGGGCCCCTCCCGGGAGGTGGGGGGTGGGCAGGCCGGACCCACGTGGACCTAAGGGCCTCCGGGCCTGAACCAAAGGCTCTTATTCCTTTGGTCACTTTGTCAGTTCTGTTTGTCCCCTAGAGTTTCTCTTGGGTCCTCGTGGCTAGGACCTGGCCTGTACTTGGTGTATGCCAAATAGTCTTGGCGCTGGTGACAAGAGAGCATGGGGCAGACATCGGGGGCTGGCCCGCAATCTATTCCCAGGGACAGGGATATAGTCCTCGTACCTGGCACCGCGGGGCGCTAGAGAGGGCTTGCGGACATCCTGTCTTCATCGGTCCTTACAAGAATGCTCTGGGGGAACTGAGTCACCCGTTTTGTAGGCGCAGAAATTGAGGCCCGGGACGGGTGTGTCGTGCCCGAGGCCTTCAGGGCAGGGTGTCCGTTGAGCCTGGCCGCATTTGCAGGCCCGCCTGATCCCACAGGCAGGCAGGCTCTAGGAGAACGCGTGGACCCTGTGCTACAGCTGGGGAAACTACGGCTCGGCAAGCAGAAGGGATGCGCCAAGGTTACGCTCGCGAACATGTCTGTTAGTCCTGATATCCCGATACTCTCAGAAAGGGCTTGAGAAAGCCTAGGAGCAAGAAGACAGACAAAACAACACTGCATCCAGAGAGGATGCCCCAGGGATGAGCCTTTGGCCTGAGCTTAAAGTTTAGCTCTTGAGCTTCCTGTCAAGGGAAAAAGAGACCCTGGACATTTCCAGAGCTCCTCCTGCAGGGTGTGGTGACCGTGCCCCTTGAGGCTGCCGGGGCCCGTGTGCCAGGCCAGAAGAGGGCCGAGAGCCCCTTGGGTCCCAGAGCCCAGAGAAGAGGGCTGGCAGGGGGCAGAGTCAGGTCTGAGGGGAGTCCCGGCCTCCGAGAGAGTCGGTGGCGGACGCTGGCGGGGGTACCCCTGTGTGTGGAAGGATGGTCTGGTGGCCTGATGCCCGCGGACCTCGCCTGTGTTCCAGGGGAACGCTGAAGTGGCCGGACGGGCGGAATCATGTGGGCAGTTTCTGCCAGGGCCTGGAGCACGGGTGAGGCTGGGCCCGTGGGGGGACGGGATGTGGGCAGGAGTGTGGTTTTCGCCCCTGCCAACGGCCCCAGCCCGGCCCCATCCTAAACCCCCAACCCCAGCAGCACCTTAGAGGCCATCAGGTCCTGGTCTGGTCTTCGTACAAAAGGGGAACCAAGGCCCTTCGGAGGGTGGGCCGTGGCAGGAGTAGTCCAGGGCCAGAAGGCACGCCCAGGGTGCATGGGGGCAGGGTGGAGGGGATCGTCCTGAGAGGGGCCCTTGGGGAAAAGAGACAGGCTGAGCACCTGTGAGGCTGTCCTCATCGTCTGAGGAAGCCCCTGGGGGCTGGGACTGTCCTGGGTGATGGAGGGTGGCAGGGGTCAGGGCAGCGGCCCTGGTGCTGACTCCCCCCCCGGCCCGCCCAAACGGACAGCTTTGGCATCCGCCTGGTGCCCCAGGCCTCTGAGGACAAGTTTGACTGTTACAAGTGCCACTGGCGGGAAGGCAGCATGTGTGGCTATGGCATCTGTGAGTAAGTGACCCTTGGCCTGATGGTGGGTGGGCTCAGGGTGCAGGCATGTCCCCTGGGCCGAGCTCTGGGAGGCAGGGCCAGCCGTTGGTGACTCTCTCCAGGCACAGCACTGACGAGGTGTACAAGGGCTACTTCCAGGAGGGCCTGCGGCACGGTTTTGGGGTCCTCGAGAGTACCCCGCAAGTCCCTCAGCCCCGCAAGTACACGGGCCACTGGGAGAGGGGCCAGAGGAGCGGATACGGCATCCAGGAGGACAGTGACAGGTGAGCACTCCACGGTCACCCCCCGGATTGGGGGCCAGAGAAGACCCTCACAGAGCAAACAGCCTCAAAGCACAGGCCTCCTGAGGGCAGTGAGTCCGTTCCGTTTGTCCCCCTGAGCCCCTGTCTGTTTTCCTTGGCTGTCTCTGGGCTCAGGAAGCTACTCCGTTCCCTCCTTGTGCGACCTGGAGGGAGTTTCTGACCCCCTAAGCTGGTCCCATCTGAGCTGGGCTCTCTGGACTTTGAGATGAAGCTCAGGGTCCTTGCCTAGCGTTGGAGGCTTCGCCTGCTCCTTGGACCTCACTCCTGCCAGCATGCCTGTGCACCCCTCCAGCCTTCTAGACCACTGAACAACCCTACCTAACTGTTGCACACTCCTGCCTCCGTGGCTTTGCATGTGTGTGAATGGCACCCCACACTCCGTCTCTCCTTCCTGCCACCTCCCCCAGGAAGCCTGCCAAGATGTCCTCCCCCAAGCAGGCTCTCTCCCTCCACCTCTTGGGGGTCCTGACTTCACCTGCTCCTTGTCTGAGTTGAATGGGTTCAGGTGATATCATTGATCCTTATCTCCCCCCCCCCCCCCGCCCCACGCACACACGCATGCACACACATCCAGCAGCAGAGCACACAGAGGAGTATGGGAACAATTCTGACTCAACCCTGGCTGCTCTCCTACCTCCCCAGGGGTGAGCGCTACATTGGCATGTGGCAGGCTGACCAGCGCCATGGCCCGGGGGTCGTGGTCACCCAGGCTGGAGTCTGCTACCAGGGGAACTTCCAGGCAGACAAGATGGTGGTGAGTGGGATGACCCGCATGTGTCCTGAGCTACCCTCTCCCTGCACGCGGACCGAATTCAGGAGCCCCCCGTCCCCGCCCCGCCGCCCGGCTCCAGGGACTCTGAAGCTGAGCTGAGGCTGGGAGGCGGGCCAGGGGTGGATGAGGTGGGAGCTGGGCTCCTAGGTGCTGGATAGAGCCGGAACCTGGGCAGCATTCCAGTTCTGCCGCCCACCTACCCTGGCCTTAGCTAAGTCTCCGCCCCTCCCAGCCTCAGTTTCCCCATCAGCAATTCAGGTTAACTATCGTAAAGACTCAGTGAAAGAGTAAGGATGAAGCGTGTGGTAACGAGATGCCAGCAGGCCACACAGCCAACACGGAGGGACCCCTAACTGGATGCCCAGCTCCAGGCTCCGCCTCCCAGCGTGATCTTGTGGGATCCCCCCCGTAGCCCTGCCGGTCACGTCATTGTCCCTCATGTATGAATGACACATGTGAGGCGCAGAGAGGGCAGAGAACCTGCCCACTGTCACATTCCACTGAGAGGCAGAGCTGAGACTCTGACCCGGTCCCCTGAGCCCGGGCACCCAGCCCTCCACTCCTGCCCACCGGCGCCCCGCCAGGGCCTTAGAACCTGGAGGGGCTCTGGCCTGATGGCTGTTACTGCTGTTGTGGCCTGTTTGTTTTTCGTTTGTTTTTACTACACTTTGTTCTGGAAGGGAATGAAAGAGGAAGAAAAGACAAGAATGGGCGTATAAAATAGACTCAGAGATAAGCAGAACAGAAATTGTATCCTGTTTGGCTTGGAGCTTCCTGGCAGCCAGTGCAGCAAGGGCTCCTGCTCTGCCCCATTGTCCCCTCCCAGAGTGTGACAGGGCAGTGGGGGTGGTTCAGGAGAAGCACAGGACCTCCTGGGCCATGGGAGCAAAAGGCGGGCTCCCCAGGAGGCTTCCCAGGGAGGCTCCTGGGGAGGAGGAGCCAGGTCCCCAGAGTGCTGTTCAGGGCAACCAGGGATGAGGTCCTTGGGCGCACGCTCAGCGCGCAGCAGGCCGAGGCTGGCATCCCACCTCGCTCAGTCCAGGGAGGCGCGATGGGGCTCAGGACCCTGTTCCCCATGAGTCAGTGCCCACCTCCCCCTCTCCCACCGTTGCCCTCCCCCACGTCTCCTGGCCCTTCGGAACCCACTCCTCCTCCCTCCTTCCTTACCTAGGGCCCGGGGATCCTCCTCTCCGAAGATGACTCCTTGTACGAGGGCACCTTCACCAGGGACCTGACCCTCATGGGGAAGGTGAGGGCCAGCTCCCCTCCCTGCCAAGGCCAAGACTGGCGTCCGTAACCTCCCCCTGGGGCCCAGGGCTGAGGGTATAGGCAGCGGGGGGGGGGGGGAGGCAGGGGAGGGTCTCTCCCATCCCCACGCATCCCAGGGACCCTTCCACTGCAGAGGTGTGATTTGATCCTGGTGGGAGTCAAGAAGGGGGGGTGGGCTTGCTTTGGGCACCGTGGGTGCTGTTGGTCCCCTGGCTGTGTTTGCCCCTCCAGGCCCCCAGTTGGGACTCTGCCCCTCCACCCCCATTGTCCGCGCTTGGCAGGTACCCCGCAGTGACTGTCTTTCCTGCCCAAGCAAAAGGCAGCCATGTCCCTGATGGGGCCTTCGGAGACGTGGGGGCTGTTTGGGTTCCCTTATGGTTGGCATTTGAGTGGTGGAGACCAGGAGTGCTTGGAATGGGGCAGCCCCACGCAGCAAAGAATTGCCCCTCCCCAGGGCCGGCGGTGCCCCATGCCCTCCCCAGACCCCGGCCTACCTCTGGACATGCCCACCCCAGCCCCACAGCAGTGGTTCTCCCCACTCTGAGCTGTGAGTTCCTTTGTCTCCATTCTTCTCCCTGGATTTTTCCTCAGAGATGATCCCCTGGGAGATGGGCACAGCTCTTGCTCAGGGAGCTCCTGCAGAGGGGCGGGGCTTCTGCAGGGGGCAGCTCCCTCAGGGTGGGGCAGATAGAACTGGGAGGAGGGAAGGCTACCTCTATCACTGGGGATAGACAGGCATGAGGCCCGTCATAAATGGTTGTAAGGGCACCTGGGCAGACAGACAGACTGTGGGCAGACATCCCTGCTTCCCTCTTCCGACTTCCAGGGCAAGGTCACCTTCCCCAATGGCTTCACCCTGGAGGGCTCCTTTGGCAGTGGAGCCGGGAGAGGGCTGCATACCCAGGGCATGCTGGACACAGCGGCCCCTCCGCCTGACCCAAGCAGCACCTGCAAGAGGTGGGAGTCTCGCTGTCTGGCCTGGGGTTTCCGGGGCCTGTCTGCGGGCATCTTTGTGTCTGTGTTTCCACCCCAAGGACTCAGGTCTCACCAGAGGGGCTTTTCTGTGTGTCCTCTTAGCTCTTTGGAGAGTTCAGAGAGGCCAGGACACACAGCACTGAGGTCGGAGACTCTTGGAATCCAGGGCCATGTGACGATAATGCCACATGCCACAAATCGGACAAAAATATTACAAGTAGGCTTTGCTTAGACCCTGCATTTTTTCTAGGAAGGGTACAAGACAGCTTACAAAACAAAACAAACAAGAATAAAATAGAAAATAAAAATGTGAGTTGAGCTTAAAAGAAAGGGAGGAGCAGATAGGCCTTACAATGGTTATGACTGAGCATTCGTCCAGCTCCAAGTCCCCTGGCAGCAAGGTGAGGAGGGAAGTTTGCTACGTGGAAAAGGAAGACTTGGTTTTGCACTCACGAGGGCATCTGAGAGAGTGGGGGTTCTAATGGGGCGCAGCACCGGACAGCATTTCAGATGTGGGGAAGGGTGACTTCCTGCCCATCCTCCCTGCGTGCTGCGGCTCCCGGGCAGGAGGTGAGCGCGATGGCACACCCGAGGGCCATGACCCAGCCCGGGGGGTGCAGGCGTAGGAAAACCTGTGAGTGTGACGTGGGAGGGCAGTGGTCCATTAGACACACACACAGAGCCAGGCCCCCAGGCCCGTTGGCCAAGACGGGATCGAGCCCAGCGAGGCACCAGGCGTGGTGGGAGGGAGGGCAGCGTCTCATGGCCGAGGACTCCGGGACTCCGGGCACGGGTCTTTCTTAGGCCAGAGCTGCACTCTCTGGGCTGGGCCTCCCGCTCTCCGGATCTTTCTGTCACCTTTCCAGGGCTGTGTGTGGCCCTGTCTTTATTCTCCACCAAAGAGTAGATTCTCTCTGTCCCTTCCTGGCCTCTCCTTTCTCCTCCTGGAACATTGGAGGTAGCCTCATTTTTACCCCCAGTTCACCCACCCTTCCTGGGCCCTGAGTCTGGACCACACTGGCTACCCCGACCTCTCCAGGGGCCTGGACAGGGGCCTGCCAACCACAGCTGCATTTCTACCCCCCACCCCCCACCCCCCACCCCTACTGCCTCCATTGCAGGCAGCTGGGCCTGGGCGCCTTCCCCGTGGAAAGCCGCTGGCGGGGTGTCTACGCCCCCTTCCGGGACTTTGTACGTGCCGGCTGCCCCGGGGACCTGCAGGAGGCTCTGCTGGGCTTCCACGTGCAGAGCTCGAGAGAGCTGCGCAAGTCCCAGGAGTACCTGTGTGGTGAGAGGTGAGGCCCGGGTGTGCGTGTGCCTGTGTGCCCACGGGAACACCAGGAGGCTCCCTGGAGGGGTGGGCCTGGTGCAGGCGTGGCTGAGACGCTTGTGCATGGTGGTGCCTCAGGACCCCTCTGGATGACAGCGCCGGCAGAATGGAGGACATCCTGCAGGAGGTGCTGCAGCACCGGGAGCCCGAGGCCCTGCAGCAACACCTCAGGAAGGTGAGGGCCCTGGGGTGGGGCCCAGGGGGGGACCTCCTCACTGCCTCTGGTGCTGGCGAAGAGGACAGGTCGGGGGCCCTTTCTCCTCAGAGGGCCTCCGTGTTCCCATGTATGAAACGGGAGCAGTTCTGGGGGTCTCGTCTGGGCCTGCCAGGCTCCAGCCCCCGGCCCTGAGCATCACCTCTTTGTGGCCTACGTGCCGGCCAGGCTCTGAGCAGCTCGCTGCACCCCCTGGGAATGCTGCTCCGGACGCTGATGCTGACCTTCCAGGCCACGTACACAGGCATTGGGGCCAACAAGCACCTGCAGGGGCTGGCCCAGGAGGAGGTGAAGCAACACGCCCGGGAACTCTGGGCCGCCTACAGGTGAGCTCGGTGGCCGGTGAACAGCCTCTGCCCTGTGGCCCCAGGGGAGTGGGCTCTGCCCTTTCCAAGCATTGGCTCTGTGTAGGTGGGAACAGTGCCTCCCCCTCAGGTCTGGAGGGAGAAAGAACCCGAGGGAGGGTGCACCTGGTGTGCAGAGTGTGGGGAGAGGATGGTGAGGCCTTCGGCTGACCCCTGACCCCAGGGGAACTTTAACCCCATCGCAGGCTGGGCTGCGCCCCCGACAACCATTACAGATAGGGCCTGGGATGCTGCGTACCCTCTGTTGCGGGGTTCCAGTCTCCCAGCTGCTGAGGTTCGGGAGGCTGCGCAGTGCTGCTCAGGCTCCACAGTTCTGGGGGGTGGGGCCACCCACCCTTGGCGAGAGGCAGGTGGGGCTCCAGTTCTGTGGCAGGTGGCAGCCACACTCTCCTTTTCTCGTTGGCTTCAGGGGTCTGCTGCAGGTTGCTTTACAGCGGAAGGGCCAGGCCCCTGAGGAAGAGGAAGGCACAGAGACAAGGTGGCTACCCCAGGCCCCCCTGGGGTCTGCGGGGTACCCCTCTTCCCTCCGGGACAGCCAGGCTCTGGGTCCAGGGAGGCCTCACAGCTTTGCTCCTTGGGCCTCCGCCGGGGAAATGTTGGGACTTAAGGCTATTGACCAAGCATTGTTCGTTGAGCATCCAAGGATCAAAACGATCCCCGAGCTCTGTTGCAGGGAGGGGGTCAGTGCATCACATGTCTCCGTTCAGAGTGCATTAGCGCCCAGCCTCAGCTCGGCAGTGCGCAGAGGTGAGCCTGGCAGGGGCCAAGTCTCAGGTCACACAGCAGGGGTTACATGGACCATTGAATCTGTCTCCCCAGTCCCCTGAGATCAAACCTTCATAGTTGCCTTCAGGTTCCAGGCTGAGAGATGCTGGCAGGGTGTCCACGACCTGGAATCTGAAGATCAGAGAGACCTTTCTATTACTGCATTGCAGGAGGCCCGGGGAGGGGGGTTAGACATTAGGGAGAACTTCCCCCAGAGCCCCAGGAAGCACAGAAAACTAGGAGGCAGGACTGGGCTGTCCTGGAAGGGCTGCTGAGGGCTTCGCTGCCAGTCCCTTGTCCATTCAGGGCCCTGGTTTTGCTTTCAGTCACATGGGATCAAAATTCTCCACCTGCCATATGGGGTCTCAGAGTCCAATGAGACAATGAGACCACAGACATCCCTCAACTGTGCTGTGCCTGAGAACAGGCTTGCCAAGGGTTTCCTTGGGAGCAGAGGAGGCTGGAGGCAGGGACACTGTTGTGGGACAAGGAGCAATAGGGGCTCATTGGAGGGCAGCTCAGGCAGTGATCACCACCCCCAGCCCGCCACCCTGCTGACCCCAACCTGTCCGGTCACTGTCACTCAGGGACCTGCAGATGCATGGATTGATGCTGCCTCTCATACTGCCCAGCTTCTACTCGGAGCTCTTCACTCTCTACCTGCTTCTTCATGAGAGAGAGGACAGACTCTACAGCCAGGGCATCACCAACCTGAGCCTCTTCCCGGACACCAAGCTTCTGGAGTTCTTGGATGTGCAGAAGTAAGCCTTCCCCCCGGGCTACGTTTGCCAGGGCTCTTTATAGCAGAGGCTACAAACTCAACTCAAGTTGTCATTAGCAAAAAAAGGGGGCATTGATTGGCCATGTAGTCATGAAGTTCTAGGGTTATGCTGGTTGCTGGCTTCAGGTATGGCTGGATCTAGGGGCTCAACTGCACAATAAAGGGAAGCAACTCCTCCCGCTCTCTGTTGGTCTGTCTCTGGTGCCCGCTTATGATGACAAGCATGGTACCAGCCACTCAAGGTCTATATTCTCCCAGCTCAGTCCCCCCACTGTCCCCACAGGGAGCTGGTGTCTCCTCCCCAGCAGCTCCAGCAGAGCCTCCGCAGTGCCTCCCTGGCTGCGGTTTAAGTGCACCCTGAATGCTGGCGGTGGCCCAGACTGGCCAGGCCTGACCCAGTATCTACTGCTGGGGCTGGGCCAAGGTCACCTGCTCCTGGCTCTTGGACTGGGTGTGGGGGAGGGGAGATCCTCAAGGGGAAACTGAGACCTGTGACAGGGGCAGGTCAGGGCCTGCCTTCTGGGCTCAGTTGCCACAGTAGCTCCCCCATTAGCGCCCCTCTGATCCATTAATGCTGCCCGTGACCTGGACTCTCTGTCCTATACCTGGTCTTTGTTGCTCAGTGATGGTGTGTCCCGCTCATCCCCGGGAACCCTTTGTTCCCTCCCATTGTGGTGACTGTTTCCTGCATCCGACCAGTCTCCAGCCCAGAGGCTTGGTAGCCGATGGCTTTCCAGGTGTCTCTCCTCCGGCTGCCAGGTCACCTCCCTGTTTGGGGCCAGATGGATGTCTGCCTTCTCTGGGGAGCCCTCTCCGCGCCCCTTGCCTTGGGCTCCATGCACGTGCCCTGGTGCCATTGTGGACCCATTTCCTGCACTCAGCCCTCTGGGAGGAATTTGCCCTCTGACCTCAGACCCTTCCCCCTCCTCTTGGCAAAGCTTCCTGTCTCATTATTTAAATTTCAGGCACTTGTGGCCCCTCAAGGACCTCACCCTGACCACCAATCAGGTGAGAGAGTATGTTCTTCCCCTGCCCCGGGGTGGGGGAGGCCTGGGCCCTAAGCTGGACCCCCTGATTGGCCCTCTGCCTCGTGTTGCTGGCCAGAGGCTGCAGAGGACGGGGGAGGGGCAGAGGTGGGAGAGGGAGGAGATGCCAGGCTTCCCGAGGGTGTAGCTGGTGCCCACAGTGACCAGGTTCGAACACAGGTTCCACCTGTTTACTGGCTCTGCCACTGTTGGCATGGTTTTGGTCTCCGTGCCTCAGTTTCCTTATCTGTGCGAGAACCCCTGCTGCAGGACTGGCGCACCACACAGGATGGCCATTCGGAGGAGGCGGGGTGGGCTGGCCCTCCCCAAGCACTCCCAGCAGCCTCAGCAGCCCCCGGGAGGACGACAGGAAAGCAGATTCTCAGACCCGCCCCAACTTCCTGAGGCAGAAACTTGCGGAGGAGCGGGAGTGGGTGTCTCACCCAGTTCTTGGGTTTGAGAGCCATGGACACAGGCAGTCAGAACGGGGCGGCACCTGGTGGCCCTTGGCTGTTATGATTAGTATCTTTATTCATTTTGATTCTCCCAACCTCCTGCCGAGGATTTACCCCACTTTACAGTTGAGTAAATTGAAACTCACAGTGCAGCTGTGACTTGTCCTGGGTCACTCAACCCTCTGGACAAGGCTGAGCTGAAGCCACTAATGGGGATGGGGTGGGTGGCCGAGGAGGAGGATGTGACAGAGCTGGGGGACCGTGGCCTCACCAGCCTACTCCCCCTGCCACACAGAGACACTCCCTGGTCAAGAACAAGTGCTTCCTGTCAGCTACTGAGTGCCTGCAGAAGATCATGTGAGTCCGTGCCCTGGGGGGGTGGGAGGGTGGCAGGAATGTTGGGCGCCCCCCCCCCCCGCCCCGGTTGACGCTGAACCCGAGGGCATTGACCTGAACCAGCCACCCCGCTGCAGCACCACGGTGGACCCCCGGGAGAAGCTGGAGGTGCTGGAGAGGACCTACGGGGAGATCGAGGCCACTGTGTCTCGGGTGCTGGGCCAGGAGCATAAGCTGCCCATGGACGACCTGCTGCCCCTGCTCATCTACGTGGTGTCGCGTGCCCGGTGAGCTGCAGCTGGGCGGGGCGCTGGAGCTGGGCCCGCCCGGCCCGGCCCCGGTGGACGCTGCTTTTCCTCGTGCAGGCGGGGATGCTGAGGCCCAGAGAGGAGGGGTCCCAGGCTCCCACCGGGGTCCCATGGGTGTCAGAAGCCGAGCGGGGGCCTAGCCCCAGATGCCCGGCCTCCCGGCCAGAGCTCCTCCCCAGCTGCTCGGTGCCTGCCCCGAGGCCCCTCCTCTTCTCACGGGCATGGTGGTTCTGCAGAATCCAGCACCTGGGAGCCGAGATCCACCTGATCCGTGACATGATGGACCCCATCCACACGGGGGGCCTGTATGACTTCCTGCTCACGGCCCTGGAGGTGAGGGACAGAGATGGCCTGGGCCCTGGGGCAGATGCCTTCCGCCGCCCGCCCAGCCACCGTCGTGGGGATGAGCTCACCCACATTCACAGCTTGTGTGCCTCCACAGGAGGGGTCCCCGCAGAGCCCTGGTCCTGCCCTTGTTAGGAGGGGCTGGAGGGCAGCGCGGTGCCTCCCAGCCCTAGGGACCGCAGGGCCCCGAGTGTGTTCCAGGCCACATCCTGACCACACGGGGAGAGGGGAGGCCCTGTTTCCTGGCAGGCTGTGGTGAGGGCTCAGTTGGAGGCGTAGCAGTCCTGGCGTGGGGGTGGGTGCACGCAGGTATGGGCCCGGAGCCTGTGCAGGCGGCGGGGGAGCAGGCAGGGCAGCGGCGTCAGCCTCGCCTCTCTCTTGCAGTCCTGCTACGAGCACCTGCAGAAGGACGACATGCACCGGCTGCCCAGCCGCTGGGGCTCCAGGGAGGCTTGGTAGCTCGGCCTCTCCCGGACAAACTGTGGAGCTGAGGGGGCCGCCGTGGACTTCCTCTGTGGCGCATGCGGCCCGGCCTGGCCCTCAGCGCCCAAAAGCAGGGGCGGGACAGGCCCTCGCAGGCGGCTCTTGGAGGAGATGAGTGTCTCTCAGGAAGATGCTGCAGCAGCCCCGACTGCGATGAGACGGGTGACAAGTGTGGCCCCAGAGCTGGGGTTTCCCTTCCCCTGCCACTAGACCAGCCTCAGATGACTGTGACCTGCAGGAGCTCGCGCGCTGGGGGTGAGGAGCCGCTGGCTCCCGCATCCCTGAGCCTGAGTGGTGGCAGTCTGTAAAATGGGCTCGGCAGTCTGTAAAGGACCTTTCACTCATCTTGCTGGAGTCCTTCTGGGAGTCCTTTGGGGCCATCTCGGAAATTCTACCGTCGCTCTCGGTGTCGTTCCGTTTCCTCACTCCCTGTGAGAGGCTCTGAGCTGCTGGTGACCCCTCTGCCCGCTGGCCTGCTTCCCGGGAGCAGCCTCCTGGGACCTCCCTCCGTCCCGCCTCTGCTCGGGGTGAGGCGTGGGAAAGGGGTGGGTTTACACAGCTGCCGGGTTGCCCTGCCGCTCTGCCTCCTACTGAAGCAGGTTGGTCACCGTTTCTGGCTCTAGGTGTGCTACCCCCCACAGCACGAATGAAGAACACACCTCAGCCTGTGAGGGAAGGGCTGAGGGAGGCTCTGAGAAAGCCCGGCACACCAGAGCCGAAGGCTGGATCCCCACCCGGAGCCTCGGGGTTGGGGTTGCCTGGGGGGCGCCCACGGACCGTCAGATGATGTGGGGCAGAGGGCGAGAGACCCCGGTGCCTCCCTGCACCGGCGCCAACGGAGGGAGTGGTGAAGCTTTCTCTAACTGGCCTCGCCCTCTGTGGCAGCCAGAACAAAGGGTCTTGGGCTCTGGTTTTGCCAGAAACCCCCGTGGCGTCCCCATCATATTACTGGTGAGTGGCAGGTGGGGGCCTGCTCGCCACCTGTCCCTGGACCCGTGTCCACATCAGTGGGAGATGAGTGTGGAAACAGGCTGACCCAGGAAAGGCCGGACTGCGAAGGGCCCTGGACGCCAGGGCAGGTCTGTGGTTAAGACTGGCCAGGGCATCTGTGTCAACAAGCCGCTCACGTGTGACCAGGACAGGCACGGACCCACAGGGAGATGGAGGCTGGGCCAAACTTGGGCTGTAAACAGACAGGATGTCGACGTCACAGCCTCAGGAGAAATAAACAAGACAGCCGCCCTCTTTGTCTACTCCAGGGCTCAGGTTGACCTCGCCTGGGCGCCCGGGCCCTGCCCACAGCTGACAGCGATGATGCCAGTCTGGGGTGACGTCTACGCGCCCTGACCTGCTCCAGGGCACTGAGATCCTGCTGCAGGAAATGCCCCGCGGTGACCAGGTTAAAGCCTTTGAGCCAGTTGTGGTTGGTGGAGATGGGGTCCTGGAAGAGACAAGCACAGGGCGGCCCCCTGAAGTGCCCTGCAGGGGTTGCGTCCATCCCTTAGTCACCAAGCCTTCTCCCGGGCGCGCCCCCCGTGCCACGCATGGATGACAGCCTGGAACACAGCAAACGGTCCCAGCTCTCCGCAGGCAAGAAGGGGTGGCTTCCTCGCCCCAGCAGGCACCAGCGGACTCCCCACGCTTGCTAGGCAGAGAGAGGAAGCTGGAGAAATGGGTCTACAGCTTGCACAAGCGGGAGCTGGTGGTGTCCTGAGGGACCCTGGTCCTGACCAAGCCTCTGTTGATTCAGGTCACCCCCAAGGGTGCTGGAGCCCGTGTTCAGCAGTGCAGCCCCCTGCCCACAGCGCATGTTCCCTGAGCAGGGACCTAAGTGAGGGCCACATGGCCTCGGTGGCTGGCTCTTCCAGAGGGAGGGCTGCCCACCGTGGGGCCACCAGGGGGCAGGGACTGCCCCCTTGGAAAGGGATGTCTGGGGTCAGGGTCAAGGTCAGTGTTAGGGCTAGAGTTAGGGATTAGGGTTAATCCAAGGGTGGCTGGCAGAGAGCGGGGGAGGGGCGGCGGTCTGGTTGGCGGGGGTGTGGGGCGGTGGCAGGTCTCGCAGTTTGGGGGTGGGTGGCAGGTCTCGCAGTCAGTTGAGAGCAGTCGCGATGGTCTGGAAAACGCACACGGGAGCGGTCTGGGCTGCGCTTGGCCTGTCCGGCAGCAGGGAGGGACCCCAGGGCACTGGCAGTGATCACGGGAGGCCACGCGAGGGCAGTCGGGTCTAGGAAATTTGTCCTGGGTCGCCATCCTGCCTCCCAGGTTGCTAGGCCTCAGTCGGAAGTCTGAGAGGACGGGGGTCCAGGAGTCGTATTGCGGACAGCAGTGACAGTCAGGGACAAGGTTATCACGACCTTCTGAGGTGACAGGCTGGGCCAGGTGTCCTGTATGGGAGCCGAAAGATGCTAACGGTCCCGTCCACCGTGTCTGACCTTCGGCCTCGCTGTCCGCGGTCTCCTTCCCCACCAGCCACCAGCGGGACGGCTCTGCTTCCCCGCGCCTGCTGCACCCGGGCTTCACCCTCTGAAAGACCTCGCCATTCCTAGCCCGCGCCCTCTGGCTGGGTGCATCCTGAGGTGATTGCGATGTGCCGTTTTAGAACATTGCCCACTGCATGCTCATGATCGATGTCACCGGTGTCCATAGCTGCCCCCATCCGACAGGTGTAGGCAGGAGGCAAGAGGAGCCGCGGGTGGGACTCTCCCACAGCCAGCTCTTCTCTGCCACCGTAGGCCCCAGTGGCCTGAGTTCTTGAAGGGCTCATTCCGTGGCTGGTGTGTCTTGCAGCCAATGTGGGCCTTTCCTCACCCCACTCCCCACTTCGTAATTAAACTGTTAAATGGGTGGTACATTTCTGGGGAATTACCACCATTTGGGTCAACTTATTTTTTCAGTTTTTTAAAAGAGTTTTATTAAAACTCTTCATTTTATCTTTTTTTTTTTTAAGATTTTATTTTATTCTTGGAGGGAAACAGATGGAGAGAAACATCGATCAGTTGCCTCTTGCCCACCCCCAGCTGGGGGCCCAGCCTGCAACCCAGGCATGTGCCCTGCCTGGGAATGGGGCCGGCAACCTTTCTGTTTGCGGGAATAGCACCCAACCCACCAAGCCACACCGGTCAGGGCCATTTTATCCTCTGATGGCACCTGTTGTCTTTGGGGGCTGTGGGGCGTGACATGTCCTATGAGTGCCCAGGTAGCTGCCCGCTGCTGGTCCTCGGCCAGGAGGGCGGCAGCGTTGTCTGATGCATTCAGGGAGTTCCGATACATAGCTGGACATTTAGGAGTTCTGAATAGTATGGCCTGCGTTCACTCTGCCAACGGGAGTGGTGTCCTACCCAGGGAACACATCCACTGCAGTCAACGCCCAGTGGCACCCTGGGAGGGGGGTTGGAGGGTCTTTGCCAGGACCAGAAGGGTGGGGGCACGGGACTCTGCCCCCTGTGCACCCTCTGTCACTTGCTGGTGGGGCTGGCAATCGGGCACGGCAGCGCGGCTTCCTTGGCTTGTGTGCTGATAGCCCAGCTTTGATTCGTAGCCTGGTGCCGTGCCCTGTGTGATGCCGTATCCAGGCGGCCGTGGCCTTTACCTGGGTGACGCAGAATCGGTCAGCTTGGCGGGCCCATGATGTGCATGGCCACCGTGTTCTTTTCCACGGCATCTGTATGTGCCATGAACAGAGGGCATGGGGCCCGTGCAGTCTGCTGCCACACTGTTTGTCCCTACCTGGGTTAGGACTCCATCATCCCGTAGTCAGGTGCCAGGCTGTGCTGACAGCCCATTGGCCACTGACTACAAGTGGGAGAAAATGCAGCAAGGTGCACCGTGGCGGTGTTTTCCCAGACCAGCGCTGTGGTCTGCATCTGTCCATGGGGCAGGGCCTTTTCTTCATACACGGCTTTAAATAGTCCTTCCCCTGCTCGGCCAGCTGCAGCGGGACCTTGGTGCACTCAGGCTCCCAAGGAGTCCGAGGTGCTGGTCCAGCCCCCACCTCCGGGGTGGCTGCGCCTGGCGGGAGGGGGCCTGTCACCTTCCCAGCAGGGAGGAGGTTCCATCGGTGGCTGGTTTACTCCTTTCTTGGAGGTTCCATTTTCATTAAATAACGTGCCGGCTGGGACGCCCCACTTTATCCATTATGGAGACGCCAGGGAGGGACGAGGCGTGGGGCGCTGCTCTCCAATTGTCTACCAGCGCCCAGTCGCAAGCTGTACCCCGATGGGGGGTGCTGAGCGGAGCCTGTCAGGCCACTGCCACAACCAAAACACCAGGGGTCGCCTTTGCTGATTGCCAGCGTCCCTCCTACCTCCGACCCCAGTCTGGGCAACTGTCAGTCGCTGACACCTGACACCGGTCACTGCAGATCCCGCTTATCACCGCGCGCCCTCGCAAGCCCCCCGCGGCCAGCCCAGACGCACCCCTTTCTCAGGGTCCTGGGTTCCTGCCCCACGGGGCCCATCTTCCACGCTTTGGGGTTTTACTGTGTTTGTCCTCTTCCATTGCTTCCCTCAGCCCCAGGGAGACGAAGCTGCTTCCTCTAGTTGTTTAGGTCGTGTTTTGCCTTTTCAGTTTTTAAGTTGCTGGGGGCAGTAGGCAGAATAGTTGTCCCCCAGAGATGTCCATGACCTAATCCCTAGGACCTGTGAATGTGTCATGCTGCCTGGCAAAAGGGACTTGGCGGATGTGATGAAGCTGAGGACCTTGAGGTGGGCAGATTATCCTGGACTGTGTGGGTGGAGCCTGCGTGGGCCCAGTCTAATCACATGCGTGTCCTTTGGGTGGAAGAGGACCGGAGGGAGTGACCGCAGAGGGACGGCCCCAGAGAGGCCATGTTCTTGATGTTGAAGGTGGGGGGAGGGGCAGGAGCACAGGAATGCGAAGCCTCTAGAAACTGAGAGAGACACAGAAATGGGTTCTCCCTAAGGCTCCGGTCACCAGTTCTGGAGCATGTTCCCCTCCACCCCCTGCCACCAAGCAATTCTCAGACACCAGGCAGGTGTCCTGCGATTTAACTCAATTCCAACACCGCCTACCTGGAGGGAGCGTCAGATCCCACAGGTGAAGGGCCCGTCCTGCAGGACGGCCCCATGCCTGTCACACACCTGTCTCCGTCCTTTCAAGCCTGCAGGGCACTTGTACCTCAGGGTTGTTGTCATAGGGACCGCCAGTGGATCCTGTGGCCCTCAGACAACATCGAAGACCTCAAAGTGAGGCTGCTTTTGTTCACCAGACTACGTACGTAACCATGAGGGCATTTTCCCTGTAAGGGAAGTCCGCCAACCAGGAAAGATGGCATGAAATTTCTCCCTGATTTTAGCTGAAATGATCAATGACACCGCCTGGGCTCTGGACAACATTGGAGGCAGCCTCAACTTGCTGGCCAGGGCTGTTAGGGATGACAGTCTCCCAGACTTCCTCCTCGCCTGCCAAGGTGGCTGGGCAACTGCTAGGACGTTCTGCCACACCTGGGTCAATCCCTGCAGCCAGGAGAAAGCCGCCGGGCTCTCTAAGGTGGAAATCCCTGATGGTTGGCGATAGGACTAGTTCAGCTGGTTGGATCCAGGACCCTGCGTGATGGGGCGAAGGTCCGTACTGCAGGTTGGCTTCATCTGTGGTTGGCTTAGTTAGATGCTCTGTGAATCAACTAAATGACTTTGGCTGGCCTCTGTCAGATGAGTCAGATCAAGAATGAATTCTACACCATGTGCAAGAATTTTCCCAAGAAACAATGCTCTCCCTCTCTGTGTGGGTATTTCCTCAGTTTTGTATCCTTCCCTCTTCTTTGTCTCAAGTCCTTTGTTGACTTGGGAGTTGTCCTTCAAGACAGACACGGGGGCTGGGAGGAAGATGACCATGGGACAGGGATCGCCCATCCCTCAGGCCACCCGAGTGCCAGCGGACAGTTGTGTTTGTCAGGGCAAAGCTAGAAGCAGAGGGGCCGGGAGCACAGCGGGAGTGGGCCCGGGCGGGCACAGCGGCCCTGGGCACGCCGGGAGAGGGTTGCAGAAATGCCGCACCCCTGTAGCCCCCTTCATTTTATAGGTCAAATGACCACACTGGGACAACTACGAAATACTGAAAGTCTCCTGGTCAGGAAGTGGCCTTGGAAAAAGGAGAAGCCTCTGAGGCTTAGCAAGTGATATCATTCTGTTTCGTGTTGACTAACTCAGACAGGCTGGGCAGACTCTGCTAAAAGGGGGAAGAAATAGGCCCCTGGGAGAGCTTCATTCAGTCTCCCGGGCCCTGCTTTCAATGGGGCATTGTTTAGGAGTTCCTCCTTGAGCAGTGTGCTTGTGCTATAGGCAAACCCTCCATTCATTCATCCAACGGCTAAGTTTTGTGTCTCATAACATGTTAGAGATGGTGGTCCAGACCCGAGGGCTGTACCGGATGCCGGGACAGCCAAGGTTTCTGCCTTCACGTTCCGCCTCTGGGGCCCCAGAAGTGGGTCCAGGGTCTTCCTGGCCCTGCCCTATCTTATCTCACCCTGGCCCGCAGCTGGCCCAGGCGGCTGGGGCCTTCTGCCCAGGGCGCTCTCACACTGCAAGCTGGCTCCGTCCCACCAGCTGGTGACCCTTCCATAGATTAGAGACTCTGTTTCTTCTTTAAAAGGAAAACTATTTTCTCTTTGTTGTTCAAAGGAGATAATTTTATTATCTCTCTGCAAGTTCCCTGATGTGCTCTGTGTTCCCCATTCTGCTCTTGAGCGCAGCCAGTGTTATTTTTGTTTGTTTACTGTGGTTATTGTAGCTTTCATTTTTGAACTTTCCATTTGGTTCTTCTTGGTAACTTTTATTTCTTTGCTGAGATTCTTAAAGGATACTTTTTAAATTTGCTTACAGAGTGCTTATAATTGCTTGTTAGACCATGGGTAGAACTGCTTGAATGTCCTTGTCCAACATCCCTGTCTGTTCCTTATCCTTTCTCATTTGAGTGGAGCTTGTCTTGGCCCTTGGTATAAGTAATTCTGGGCTGTCCCCTGGACATTTTGAGTACAAGGTTATGAGACTCCCTCCTTCTCACATACCTATTTTAGCAGGCAGGCAGTCTATTGGTGTTAAGAAGGCACATCCTGGCCTATGTTTGTGGGCTCTGTTTTACATGTCAATTACTTGTCAAAGCCTTGACCATGCCGCTGTGGGCTACCCAGAGGCCCATGTGAAACCTGGGCCGTGTTCCACGGATCGCAGGCTTTGCTCTGTTGATCCCAGTCAGTTTTGTAAGTGTGACGCGTCCAGGACTTGCTACACGTATTTCAGGCATCCCATTCCGCTGTGGCCTGAGTTGTGTACTCCCCTCCCCACCCAGATTCACATGCTGAAGCCCTAACCCCCAGCCTGATAGTATTTGGAGCCTGAAGCCTTTGGGAGGTGGTTGGCTTTAGGGGAGGGCATGGGGGTGGGGCATTCCCTCGTGGTGGGAATAGTGCCTTTATGGGAAGAGGCATCACATAGCACTCGCACCCCCATGCCATGTCAGGACACAGTGAGAAGGTGGCCGTCTACAAGACAGGAAGCTGAGCATGCTGGCCTTTGACCTTGGACTCCCAGCCTCCAGGGCTGCGAGAAGATGGCCTTCGTGCTTCTCTCCCTTTCCTCCCCCGTCTGGCTGCACAGCAGTGCCTGAGCGTGGGCCTCCTTGCCTCTCAAAGGAGGCATCTGTGGACGCTCCCAGCTGGCCTTCCCACCTCTGTCCTCCCACCTGTTAGTGCTGGACAACCCCCCAGTAACATGGCCATGTGGCAGCCCCCTGGCCAGCACCCTTCGGTGCCTTCTTGTGCCAACAAGCCATGCACGCCAATTTCTGCAGATTCTGCTCTTGCTCTCCCTCGTCCTCACTCCTGTTCTACTTTTGCTGAATGGGGTCCCTCAGAGCTCCTGGGGCTTGGGAGCCCTGGGCCTCACCTTCACCTGTATGGTGATTATTTGGGTTTAACCGGCCTGTCCTTAGGGAGCCGTCCCTAGGCCAGGGCGCCCATTATCTGCTGTGTGTGGCTCCCAGTGCTGAAGTCCCTTACTCTAACTACCTTGGCTTTTCTGCTGCCTTCTCTGTAGCCTGCACAGCCAGGGCCTCTGGTTTTCTTCGCTGGGTTCTGGTTGTATAGCACAGTGCCTGGCCTGCAGTGAACCAGTGAACAGGCAAAGAATCTTCACCTACATTTCCAGCCTCGCTCCTCTGCACGAGGTTCCAGCAGCAGCGCCTTGTGTCTTGCAGTTCATGATGGCTGACCTGTGCTTTGGAGAGCCTCCCAGCCTGCAAGGCCTGTCTTCTCTCCTCCCTCCATTTAATTCCTGTTTTCCTCCTATACCCAACTAAAGTTCCTCTTTCACCAAAATGTCCTGAAATGAACCCGGCTGGAATTTATAGTTTATTAGTTGATTTGAGTCCCAGATTGCATGAAGGACCATAGCAGGTGGGAGGGCGCTGAGCTCTGCGCCCTGGATCACGGAACTGTGGGGCCTGCGCAAATGCCCCCCAGCGCTCCTGGCCTGCTGGTGGCTCCCGTTGCCTCAAGGAAGCCTTCTGGGCTCCCTGGGGGCGTGGATGGAGCACTTCATGGCGCATCAGGGCGTTTTGAGGACTGCAGCACCACACTTGCCACTGTCCGGAATCACCCCGGCCTGGGTCTGCCCGTCTCTTCGCCCCTGTGTGTGGAGGGCGTGACCTATGGCCGTCGTGTACTTCGCCGCATGCACCTCTTTGCTCCCTTGCCCTGGTTGGAAACCGTTGCCCCAGGCCACATCCCAGTTTGCACTTTTAGAGTCAGCAACCCTGAGCTGGGGACCTGAGGGATGTCTGGGGCATGGTGGTGACATTTCCCAGTTCAGAATCTGTAATGCAAACACTTCGTTGGGGTGGCCAGGTATATTTTAGCTGAGCTGACAGGGCACTCAACAGTCCAAGCAAGTGGTGATTTTAAATGAAGCCATAAAACGAAGAGCACACACACCGGCGAGGGCCAGGCAGCCAAGTTTTATTAAAAGTACCCTGATCGTATTGAATGGGTCTAGGTAATCATGTTTCTGAATAAGCCAAAGTTAATTTCATATGAAGAAAAAAATAGCATTAGATCAATTGATTTGCGGTCCTTATTGCAATGATTATTTACAGTATTTTTATTTCTGCAGGTAGATGCCTTTCTCTTCTCATAAAAAGAAAACAAGAGAAAGGATTACATGAAACTGTTTCCTAGGAGAAAAATGTGAAGCAACACTACTGTGCAGTGTTTCAAGTACGGCCATGAAGCTCAAACCCCTACTGTGCTGAGAATTGAAAGTATTTGGATTTCAATACTAGACATGGAGCTTTGGAATTAAACAATCTCATCTTTCGAGATATGCACAGAGGACTAATTTGGCTGGTAATTCCATCTACCGCTGGGAAAGGATATTCAGGTAGACCCCTCCCAGGTGGGGGAGGCAGTAGCATGAGATCTGTTTGGCGTAGCAACGGGACTCAGCCACGTGCAGTGGCTTCTCCCAGCAGAGCAGCCTCAGTGCTTTGTGTCCTCTTGTGTCAATGAAGCAAGAAGCTCCCGGCCAACGTTTGTCTGCTTTTCAGTCTCATCCTGATTGTTCCGCAGCCTCAGCTTGGTTTCCAGTCTCTGCTTCCATTCTTCTCTGAGCCTGAAAATAGAAACAAAACCCACGCAAAGGGAAGATTCATCTCCTTGGCTCTTGGTTCAGGGAAAGCTTCCTTCCTTTTTTCTTCCTGAAGGGGTATGTGCGCGTGTGTTTTCAGGTTGTAAAACATATGCGGAGGACTTGCACATTTAACTATATACATATTTTAATTTGCACTTTGGTTCAGAGTATTCTAATCTTAATCCTCTAAATTTTTCTTTGAAAGTGCAATATCTTTAAAGTATGGAGGGGAAAAACTCTGTCAGTCTAGACTTGTTTACCCAGCAAGATTGTCTTTCCAAAAGCAGAGGTTTTCAGATGTGCAAAAACTGAGAGTATTCCTCGCTGGCAGGTGTTCAAGGCGGCCCTTTCAAGCAGAGGGAAATGATGCCACATGGAAGTCAGGATCCCAATGGAATGAAGGCCTCTGAAAAGGCGGCTGTGTGGGCACATGGTAATAACTGTTCCTTACTACGTCAACCTCTATTAAAGATAACCAGTGGTTGAAGGCAAAACTATTAGCTACGTAGCATGGGGATTATAACACATGTGGAAGCCAAAATGTACTTGGCGCAATAGCACGAAGGCCAGGCGGCGGAGAGGTGGGACTGCACCACCGAGCGGCCCTCACACCCCGCAGGAAATGACGTGTCCTGAGGGGAGACTGTGATGGGTTCAGGATGTACATGTGGGTCCTAAAGCGACCACTAAAACACCACCAACAGGCAGAGTCAAAAAGCCAACAGAGGAGATAAAATGGAATCATAAAAATACTTTATCTGAAGGAAGGCAGAAAAAGAAAGGAAATAAAGAACAGGGGAGAGAAATAGAAAGCAATAGCAAGATGGTCGATTTAAACCCAATCAAACCATTTAATTTCAATGATGTAAACAATCCAACTAAAGTGCAAAGATTGTCAAATGGAATTAAAAAAGAAAAACGTTCTCCAAATATATGCTCCCCAAATTTGGTGTAACCCTCGTGCGTTAGAACCAGTGACAGAGATTTTTTTTTTCCCCGTTTATAAAAATAAGTATACATTGGTTAATTTAGAAGAAGTTTAAAACTATAGGTGGTGGCAGCAATGTATGCAATAGAAAATTAAAATAATTTCGTCCTCTGAGATGCCCATCTGGCATTCTGTCGGGAAAATCAATTTATGCCTAAAGAAATAGACACACAGGGACGCCAGTGCTGCGTCAACATGTGTTCGCGGCTGAGGCTGTTGAAGGTGGGGAGGTTGTGCGTGGAGGGAGGGGTATGTGGGAACTCTACTTTCTGCTCAGTCTTGCTGTGAACCTGCTCTAAAAAATAATGCCTATTTTTGAAAATTAATTCATTAAAAAATAGACAAACAAGCCACATACTTCCTCAGTGCGCTTCTTCCCAGGCGATGTTCCTCCGACTCCCGATAGTAAGTCTGTTTGCCAATCTCCCTTTCCCAGAAGCGTTTGAGCTCGTGACAGGTGTTCCGGCAGAAGACCTCCCGGCGGACGTACTGATTGTTCATCCCCTGAAAGAGAAAACACCAGCCGAGCCCTGGCAGACTACCCTCCCTCAGACTCCTGAGGGCACTGACACCGGTCCCCCGAGGGAGACCCTGGCCAGGCACAGACCCTTGGCAGTGGGGATGGCAACAGTCGCAGGGTCCAGTGATGCGAACGCAGAGCGTGGCAGGTCACAGGCTCCTGGCGAATGTCTGTGTCCTTCCCTCCTCCCTCCGGGAGCATGGCTTCTCAACTTTTCATCAGCAGCGGAGGGTGCAGGCAGTGTACACACCTACTCATCACCACGTTCCCACGAGCGGCCATGGCCGCCCCCGTGTCCAGGTGGGCCCCTGGGGTTACGAACTTGACCCTGCTCCCACCGCCGTAACCGGCAGAAGGTGGACTGCAGACCTGGGGTGTTTCCAAGCCCTTTACTAAAGGGGTCGTCACAGAATATGGTCCCAACGTCTGACGCACGAGAGCAAGCAGCACGTGTGGGCGCGGACTAACACACGTCAGACACTCAAGAGCGCTCAGTGGCTTTACATGAGGAAACTCTGCCCAACTCCCAGGCCTCAGTGGGTCCTGCAAACAGGTCAGAAGCAGGGACTGGAGGGCGACAGAAAGGGGTTAGGGATCACTGGACGTGACCGGGGGAAGCAGCGCCCAGGCGGGAGCGGCAAGGATAAGGACGAGTGAACGGGGTCACAACATATTCTGGAGGTGTCAACCGGACCCCTCGCTGAATGGAGGTGAGGGGGTGTCGGTGGAGCCTCCAGCAGCCTGCCTGCGCGAGGATGGGAAACACCAGAGCTGGGCTGGTGGGAGGTGGCCTCCAGCGGGGCCATGGGGCCGGCGGGGGCGGGGGGCTTGGAGCCAGTTGGTGACTCCAGCCCCATTTGTGCGTTAACTTGATGCACCTTCTGCTTGTCAATCCATCCTCCGGGCCTCAGCGTCCTCAGCTTTAAAATGTCTTTCAAGATCAAATTTGATCACGAAGGTGATTTCAGGTGTAACAGGGAGTAAGCCGGGCCCACATTCATCACAGGCACCAGATTTCCCGCGACAGGAGCTGGGAGGGGGCCAGGGCACAGGGAGAGTCACTTCACGTGGCCTGAGGGGTTCAGGGTGCTTCCTAGGAGAAGGGACATTGGGGATGAGTGGGTGGGAGCACCCAGGGTGCGGAGGCAGCGTGAGCCGAGGCCCGCGGCCACAGTCCTGGGAAGCAGAGAGACGGAGCAGGTGGGGGGGCCCTGGGGTGGGGTTGGGGAGGGGACTGACTGCAAAGCAGCATAGGGGACGTTAGATTATGAGAACAACCTGTATCTTGTTTCTAGTGATGGTTGTACAGCTGTATACCATTGCCAAAACCTATCAAAAGGCTGAGTTCTCTCACACCTAAGACACGCCTCAGTAAGAGCAGAGAAGAAACCTCTTCTGTGTTTGGACTAGGGATTCATCCAAGTTCCCAGCTCTCGGCTACTGGGAGACCCTGTGGATGTCTCATTGTTAAGGGTCATTTCAGCCCGTTCCTTTGCGGGTAACACGTGATTCTGTGAGCGTTTGTTTTTTAGTGTCCGGGCTTCTAAAACGAGGACAGTACTCCACCTTGCAGAAATGCGAGGAGGAAAATATCAATAGTTGGAAAGCCCTTTGGAAACACAGGGGATTGTCCTTACTACATAAATGGCTCTGTTCCTCCGTATCTCCTCGGCCAAGAATCCAACCACCAGATTACATGTCCGCAAAGGAAGAGGTACCACTGCTTTCAACCAGTTGGCGCCTCCTTGGGAAAGGCATAGCTTCTATGACTAGTATACACTTTACAAAATTAAGTTTTGCTTAAAGAGAACAGCATGTAACACCTTTCCATCGATTCAGTTAAACAATATGTTGAGCTTGTACGACCTGTGAAGCATCCACACAGCTAGAGGGGCCAGCAACGTTCAGTGAACCGACTATACAAAACAAAGGCACCCTTGTCTGTCGTAAGTCCCGACATGGTGCCAACCATTTAATTTTCCAAGTCTCGGGTTACTGGGAGTATTAAAGCCAAAATGAGGAAGGTGCAAGGTGGTTTTTTTTGTTTGTTTGGTTTTTTTTTTGTTTTTAAGAATTTTGGTTTATACTGCTCATCCTTCGGAGCCTCTCGTTCTAGAGTGGCCCGTTTGACGCCAGCTGGCCGTGCGTGCCACCATAATATTTCCTGTATATCCAATGCCTTTTCAGAGCAACTCTCTTGTGACTACTTTTCACAACAATTTAAAAGGCTTCATACACATTACAGCCTGAAATAGGCCAGAGGGCTTGTCTCCAGCCGCTGCAGCTGCAAAGCCTGGACAGACTGTGCGCTGCAGCCGACCGGGGACTCGGGCGGGGAGCCGACGGAAGCGGGTGCGCCGAAGACTCGGATTCCAATTACCATTGCATGGGGTTACATGTTCTGTTTCTTTGTTCTGCTACCTCCTGTTTAGACTCAAGGCAACCCGCAAGTGAGAACGCAGTCAGAGAGAGCACCAAGAAGTCCTCCGATTCTAGGGAGGAAGGAGACTCCTAGCGCTCAGGGAGTGAGGGGAAGCACTTGCTTTTCTTTTCTCCTGCCTCCTGGGTCTCCAGGAAATTCCAAGGCGAGGGGGGCCTGGCAGCAGCAATGAAAGTGGCCGATCAGTGATGAGCGGGGCCTGCAGACACAGACTCCTGCAGACGGCAAAACTTACTCCAGCAGGAGCAGCTGCGGTCCTGTCCTGTGGAGGGGACCCTCGCTGCCTTGTCCCTCTCTCAGTCCGCTGGGCATTTGACCCCAGGTATAAGTGCAGCCACTGGAAGTGCATGGCAGAACAGGTAACCATGGCAAAGCCCCAGGTTTCTGGCAGAAGGGCCGAAAAAGGGGAGTTCAGGGAACTAGAAATCACCAGAGATCACAGAGGTGGATGGACCTTTGGAAAGAGACTCCTTAAAAATTGCTCCCGAGTGCCTAGGCTGCTTCCGGGCTGCGTGGGCTGACTCTATCCCAAACAACGAAACGGGTAGAGAGAAAATCTTTACAAATACAGAAAACCTGAGCAACATCCTCAGCCAGCTAGATTGAAGTGTAACTTAGAGATCTCCCCACCCAGCAACGGCAGAACAGATTCCTTTCCAGTGCACGTGAAACCAACCACAAAGAAATTCGTATAACTAATCAGTGAATTTAGCAAAGAGGCAGCATATGAGATCAATACACAAAATTACTATATGCCAGCAATGAGCAATTGGAAACTGAAATTAAAAATGCACTACTGCCCTGGCTGGGTGGCTCAGTTGGCTGGAGCATCATCCATTGCACCAAAAGGTTGTGGGTTTGATCCACAGCCAGGGCACGTACCTAGGTTGTGGGTTCAGTCTCCAGTTGGGGGGCGGAGGAGAGGCAACCAACTGATCAATGTCTCTCCCTCTCTCCTTTCCTCTCTCTCTGAAATCAATAAACATATCCTTGTGTGAGGATTAACACACACACACATACACACACACATTACCATGTATAATAACTCCTCAAATGAAATATTGAACTATAAATCTTCTGTGCAAAATGTGCTGAAAACTGCAAAATGCTGATGAACTAAATGAAAGACAACATCAGCAAATGGAGAGACATTATCATGTTAATGGTGGGAAGTCTCAACACAGCAGAGATACCAGTTCTCCTAAAATTAACCTGTAGATTTATTGCAACTCTAATTAAAATTCAAGGTGGATATTTTTTATAGATAAAGGCAAACTGATTCTCAACAAATGGTGGTGTAATAACAGGATACCAATATGCAAAAACCAACCAAACAAACAAAAAAACCCTGACTTAAACCCCATACCTTATACAAAAATTAACTCAAAATGGATCACAGATCTAATTCAAAATGTAAAACCTTCCAGAGAACACATAGGAGAAATTTTTTTGTGACTTGGTGGGTAGGCAGAGTTCTTAGACATGACAGCAAAAGCACAATTAAAAAAAGAATAAAAATAATACATTGGGCTTCATCAAAATGAAAATGTCCTGCAAAAGACACTGTTAAGGGAATGAAAGACAAGACACAAACTAAGAAAAAATATTGGCCAATCACACAGATGACAAAGGATTTGTATCCAGAATATATCAAGAACCCTCTGAACCCAACAATATGAAAGCAGACAACCCAGTTACAAGATGGGCAAGGCCCTCCAGACAGACACCGCACCGCAGAAGGTACACGGGTATCAACACGTCAGAGATGATGACCATCGTTAGCTGCTAGGGAAATACAAGGTAAAGCCACATAGAGACACCACTTCACTCCTCTAAGAAGCGCCAAAAAAAATCACATGCGTGTGCATACACACACACACACACACACACACACACACACACACACACACACACACAGAGCCATGTGCTAGAGAGGCTGGTGCGGAGCAATTGGAACTCTCATGGGCTGCTGCCGGGAATGCAACAAGGTGCAGGGATTACTCCAGAAAACAGTTTGGCAGTTTCTCGTAAATTAAGCGTATACCCAGCCCTCCCACTCCTCGGTGCGTAGCCTAGAGCAAAAACCTGTACACCTTACACAGTTCTAGGTGTAACTGCCAATTGTAAGTGGAAACAAGCTAATAGTCCTTCAATGAGTGAATGGGTAAAAAGCTGTTAAACATCCATACAATGCAATACTGTGCAGTAATAAAAGAGAACAAACTACTGATACATTCAGTGACTTGGATGAATCCCAAAGGCATCAAGCCAAGAGGAAAAAGCCAGTCTCAATAGACTGTATATACTCTTTGGCTCCATTTATAGGACAGCCTCAGAAAGACAGACCGTAACAACTGCCTGGAGTGAGAGATGGGGGAGCTGAACCACAGAGGCACAGCGTGCGGGGATTTGGGCGAGGCCACGGCAGTGTCCTGTTTCCTGACTGTGGGACGGTAATAACCTGGAGCTGTAGGTGTGACAAATTCATAGAACAAAGCACACACACGGGAGTCGTTTTTTACCATATGCTCATACAAAAATAGAAATTTAAAAATAAAACAGAAATGTTTTTAGTAGTATATTGACTTAAAAAATATTTTATTTATTTATTTACTTTTAGAGAGAAGAGAAGAGAGAAAGAAAGAGAGGGAGAGAAACATTGCCTGACACATGCCTGCAACCGGGGACCTGGCCCACAAGCCAGGCGTGAGCCCTGACCGGGAATCGAACCGGGACCTTTCCGTTTGTGGGCCGACGCCCAGCCCGCTGTGCCACACCCATCAGGGCCATTTTGACTTTTGCTGATTTGATAAGATTCAACCATTGAAAAGCCTAAAGATTATTTACTGTCCCTGAAGTGTCACCGGACCCTGATAGCTCTGGAAACCAGTAGCATTGGAGTTGTTATGAAGGCAGATTGATCGGGACCAAAACCTGAATCAAAATCTGCATTTCAACTAGACCCCCCAGATGATTCGTGTGCCTGTTGAAGCGGGAGGGGTTCTGCTTGGTAAAGGTGAAAGATTTACACGATCTGAAGAGAAACCACAGTATATTGGACATGTTCTGCTTGGGAATGACAAAGACCCAAGCCTAGCTCCTCCCCTTTAAGCCTTAGTCATCCGGCAGCCCACGGTGGGGGCCCTTCCCTTTGTAAAGCTCCTTGAGGCCGTTGGTCTGGAGTTAGCAACTTTCCCCCAAAAGGCCCTGTTTTCCTCGCAGAATCTCACCTCCTCAGAGCCTTGTCACCTGAACCCTGGCACTGACTTCTCGCTTCTGCACCGAGCTTAGCTTCTTTGGAAGGCTTCATCTAAATACACAAATTAGATGTGAAAAGCCCTACTGAGATGTCTAAGTTGCTCCCAAGCAGACGCAAGGTGAGGCGTTCAGAGGGGAAGATGAATTTCGGAGGCTGAGGAGGACAGGTTTGCAAGCCTGACATCTGCTTCACTTCCCCCAGAAGCGCAAGGTGAACTCCCATTCCCAGCACCCGCAAGTGCACACCCTTTACCTTGGAGATGAATCTGCTGCTGTCACGATGGGGTAAAGGAGGGCGGGAACCGCAGCTCTGGGCTGGTCCTGAAACCTCAGGGTCTCAGCCCTTTATATGCGGAGTGGAGAGGTTACTGAGATGCCCCAGCCTTTCGAGGTTCCATGCACCGAATTAGGATTGGAATCACAGAGGTCTCATTCCAGGGACATGGTGGCCTCCTTCCTGGTGAAAAATAGCCCCCAATGCTCTGCTCCCCTGCCCACCCCGGGGCCGGGGAGCTCTGCTCTGGCAGAGCCCGCAGTGACCATGACTTGGCTGGAAGCAGTTAGTGCTCAGAACATGCCCTGGATTATCCGTGAGCACGAACCTGCTGTGCCTGAGGCACAGCCGCCCTCCGCCCCTGGGGGTAAAGGAGCCTTGGATGGTGTGACAAGTCACACTTCGGAGTCATTTTACAGGATGACTTAGAGAGGCCTGTTGTCCTTTGGAGCCGCTAATCTGCACACGGAGATGGTGAAGACGTTTCACAGCCCGCTCATTTCTCCCAGCAGACGCAGGAACTGGCCACGGTGACCGTCTCCCAGCGAATGGCCTCCGCCCCAGGAGGACTTCTCAGTTGAAAGCAACATTCAAGCCATTTTAAGAGTGCGCTGTGATCTCGGGTCAACATCTGGGATGGCCCTTCGTCGGGGGCCGTCAGGTGGTCCTCAAACCCTGCGGGGCCATGGCTCATGACTATCGATGCTCAGGCCTCCCCGTGGAAGCCCGGGGCAGTGAAGCAGGTGCCATAGCTGATTTTGAATCTGTGGGGCATTTTAATAAACCTTTTCCCGCCCTGATCGATGTGGCTCAGTTGGTTGAGCGTCGTCCCGCACAGCAAAGGGTTGCCAGTTCGATTCCTGGTCAAAGCACATGCCTGGGTTGCAGGCGGTCCCAGGTTGGGGCATGTGCAGGAGGCAGCCGAATGATGTTTCTCTCACACAGCGATGTTTCCCTCCTTCTCTTTTTCCCTCCCTCCCCCCGTCTCTAAAAATAAATAAATAAAATCTTTTAAAAAAAAAAGCCTTTTTACTCCTAATGAACGAGATTGCGCAACTAAGGGTTTTTTTCATAGGGAAGAGTGGGAAGTAGATTTGGGGGCCACCTCTCAAAGCTCCACCTATTCAAAATGACACCCAAAACCGGAGTATATTTTAAGGTAAAAACACCCGTTTTGCTCTAGTGTCTTCTGCGGATGTTATATGCAAACAGAGAGGATAGGATAAAATGGTAGTAAAAATTTTGAAAGTACCCTTCTCTTCTTTAAAAGAAATCCATAGTGGAACTGAATATTTAATAGGTGAAAGTTATCTTGAAGGATTTTTTTTTTCTTCTCATTGACATGCTAAACGTTGGGAAAGCCTTTGGGGTACATGAGATTCCTCAAATTTCATTGAAGCTATTAGCAAGTCCTTTAAGAAAAACATCAAATTGAACTTCTTAAGTGTTGCTGCTCCCCCTGGGCTCTCAAGGGATCCAAAAAAACCTCCCTAATCTCCCGGCATGGAATTTCACAGTCTCCATAATTTGTCACGTCAAAGGACAAATGTTTATAATGTTCCCATTTCGACTGAAATTTGAATCGACAACCTTCTGAATTTCCAAATTTTCATTTTGTGTTTAAAATGTATTTAGTGGGCAGGGATTCCTCCAGGGGGGTCTTCTCAACTAAGAGACTCTGCTGAGAAGGCAAGTACTGCCCCTCAGCAAGGTTATGCCTTTTATAAGCAATTTCACATTTCATGTGGCAGAAACCGGGGCGTCCACACGCTTCCTGAGCCAATTCCAACGTCTTACTGACAGTGGTTTTGCGACACCTGGAGAACTTCCACGGGGTGCGTGGTGTTTCTCGCCTTCATTTGGACGCTCTTCTGGGATAAGCTGACTGGTCCAGGAAAGGCTGGGGGCACAGGGCCTTCCTATGAACATGAGATAACCTTTCCTTCTAACAAGGAGCTGCACCCCTGCAAAAGCTCACCATGCTTCACGCATGCAGGCCACGCTGGTTATGCCATTGCTTCGTAGTCAGCAGGAGTGGGAAATGACCGCAGGCCAAAGGTAAAATGCTTAAACGTAAGCATAGGAGACTAAGTTTCTACCGGCGGGGTGGGGAGGGAAGGAGAAGATAAAGTTAATATTTATGTGTGTTATATGCGAAGCATTTTATGTTATACTGTGGCTCTTCACTGACGGTCCTTGCCTGGGTTTATGGTGTGATGTGAGGGCTGCGGCTGAAAAAGACTAAATAACGTGTCCATGATCCCCAAGCTGCCAGTGGCAGAGCTGAGACTCCGCCCTGCGTTGGTCTGAACTCAAAGCTGCACGCAGCCTTAACGTCGTGTGTTGTGTGTATGAAATACAATGGTAAATGCCCATGTGAATCACGGCTCACATGGTGTGCTTTGAGCCACCCTGACTAAGGGATGTCCACATCCCTGGTCATTATTTTACTAAGGAAGAAGCAGGGGATTCAAAGTTAAATCTTCTACATGTACATAGAAAATAGCTATGGCCAGCCCTGGCTGGGTGGCTCAGTTGGTTGGAGTGTCATCCCTTACACCAAAAGGTTGCGGGTTCGACTCCTGGTCTGGGCACATACCTAGGTTGCGGGTTTGATCTCCAGTCAGGGGGCCTTCAGGAGGCAACCGAATCGATGTTTCTCCCTCACATCCATGTTTCTCTCTTTTTCTTCCTCTGTCCTTAAAATCAATAGATATATCCTTGGGTGGGAATTTAAAACAAAAATGTGGTCAATGTGGTCAGTTAAAAAACAAATGACCAAGCCCTGGTCAGGGAGCTCAGTTGGTTAGAGCGTTGTCCCAATACGCCAAGGTTGTGGGTTCGATCTCTGGTCAGGACACATACAAGAGTCAACTGATGAATGCAGGAATAAGTGGAACAACAAATCGTTTCTCTCTTTCTTTCTCTCTCTCCCTTCCTCTCTCTTTAAAATCAATAAATAAAAATTAAAAAAAAACAGATGACCAAGTAAATGGCCAAATAAAGTTGGATTCTTGGGGTTTGGTCAATAGAAAGTGAGGGCTTGGGGCCTAAGAATGTGGGCTCTATGATTCTGTTGACTTCCTGTGATTCCTGAGCGTTCACCTATACTGGCTGGTAACACAGCACAGGTGCTTAACCTCTGTTACGATGCGGCAAAGGGCTAAGTGGAAAACAAGAAACCCCCCTGAGCGTCCCTCCCCAGGGAACTACACCACCAAGCCCAGACAGCTGGAAGGTGCCCATGACCAAGGTTGCAATGGTGTGATGGCCTCCCAAGCAACGGCTGAGGACACTCCTGATTGCAGATACCCTCTTCACTCTTGAGGATGCTACTGCTTGGAAACCACAGCATTTCTTTTTTTGGTTTGTAAAATAGGGTCACCCTAAGCTAAGCGGCCTCCAGACGGCTGGGCCTACGCCGAGGGAAGTCCAAAAGTCGCAGGGGCGGTGTACTCCCGGGCTGGGCTCCTTATGCTGCCGGCTCCGCGTGGCTGTAACTTTAGGCGAGCCTGTGCTCCTCCCCCAGGACCCCTTGGGTGCTAAATAGGAAGCAGTTGAGCGTCTGGCTTCTCCTTCTGTCTTCTCGCAGTGACTCCTTTCCCAGCCCAGCCTCTTATTCCAGACTCCTCTTGACCCTGTGGAGGGGTCAAGTGTCATGACTGAGTGAAGGTAAAAGTTTAACAGGTAAAGTTGGCAAAGTACTCTTGATTACATTATCTAATTTAATGAGTTATCAATGGGGATAATGGAAAGAGATAGAAGTGCCACAAATACGACAGAACACAGAAGACAAACATGGGAAGCCCCCCAGGCGGTCAGGCCGCTGCTGTTGAGGGGCGGTCGGGGAAAGGAGGTCTGTCGGTGCACCGACCTCTGAGGGCCAGGCATCCCTGGAAGAGGCGGCACAGGGCTAGACAGGACGGCTGACCCGCAGGCCCTGTTTCCCAAGCAGCCCAGGTCTCTGTCCGCTGCAGACCCCGGCTCACACGAAGCGGAGAACTGAGGCTTCTCGAAGACGTCTCTGCAAATTCTGCCAGAAGCTTCCCTCAGAGGCTTCTAGTGCCTTTGTACGGCCAGGGGCACCGGGCCACTTTGCAGTGCACTAAATCTGTAGGGAATTATAATCCTGTTCTTCTGGAGACTTCTCTTCAAGGACTTACTTAAAATCGTGCTTGGTGAGAGATAAGAGTTGCGAAATTGGCACGGCCTGTGCTCGCGGCTCCGTCCTGACCTTTCCCACTCCTTTGTGAACCTGATCCGCATTCCATGACCTTCTGGTAAGCCGGTCTTGCTTGGTGGGGAGGGGACGGTGGTTCATGAGCCGCCCCGGATTACACCAATATTTGTACTGGAATCTTTCCTGACATCTCTAAAGAAAAATGAGAAGGGGGGCAGATTCTCCAGCAGAGTTCACGGAGGAGATTATTTTGGGCAAGTAATTTTTTGGGGCCTTTCCAGGCACTAGGATTGAGGCTGCTGAGTCCAGGCACGTCTGGCCCAGCACGTCCTTAGTTTCAAGGGTACAGCGCGGGAAGGGTGGGTGGAGGCGGCCCGCAGAGCAGCTCTTCGGCCCGCCCGAGGCTGGCTGCGTGGGGCAGGGGTGAGGCTGAACTGGCCATGGAGCGCGGCGGGGCTCCTCCCTCACTCTCCACCAGGCCCTGGGTGTCCGAGAACATGCGTGAGCAAGAGCACAGGTACCGGTCGAGGCACGCAGCACCCTGAGCCCGGACTGTAGCCGGTGATCTGTGAGCGACACGGCACCCAGGCAGCGCTGCTGCTGCACAGCCGGGGACGCCAGCGGGCACACTTCAGGTACCCCGCTGTCTGTCAGGACGTTGTTCTCGCCAGGCTTCCGCCTGATGGGCAAGGTGCTTCCAGGGGCAGCCTGGGGTGGGGTTGGGGGCTGGGAGAGTCCAGAGGCTGTGTTAAGACCAAGCTATGCCCTGTCCAGTCTTGGAGGCTCATCATTCTAAATCCTCCTTTCATTCACCTGTGAAATGAAAGGGTTCAAGGTCATCTCCTGCTTGAACACACAATGGCTTCAGGGCGGGTCTGATCTTGAGGTCTGCGGATCATCAACAGATTTCGAGGGCCCTCATGTGCACCTTCATATGTGCATTTCTTTCTGAACAGAGTCCATAACTTCCTTACATCCTCTAAGGGCTCAATGACAATGACACTTAGAGAGTGTGCCTTATAGGCCAAGCACTATTCTTACTCTTTCTATGAATGACTCATATCAGGAGCACAGAGAGCGTCAGTAGGTGCCCAGGGTCACGCAGTGGGCCTGGGGGCCCTGGAGCCCAAGCCCTTGACTACGACCCTGTGTGTGGGTGAGGAACGACTCTCTAAGAGCATCTGCAAAAATCCCTCTCTCTTCCGCTGAGGTGAGGTTATAGGGCTAATATGGTATCTTAAGGCTGAATTTCTCCCTTGATTTAAATCATCAGTGTTGATTTTAATCAGCAATGATTTAATCAGCAGTGCTAACTTCAGTCAATAATAATCATAAATAAATTGTAATAAATCAACAACAATGATTTAAACCATGAAAGCAAAGCTTTCCTAATAGCTATGGGAAAAAATCGGTGCAAAAATAATAGGATGGATGCATGAATTTCACAGTTTGCATTTCATGCAGGTGACTGATCTCAGCCAATTGCTATTTGTAATTGTCTTATAATGTCCTGTGTAAACCAAGCTGTTGTTATTCCTCCCAAAGGTGTTTAAAGGGATTCCCAGGTCTTGCATTGGCTTATTAGTGTTTCAGTGGAAACAATATGTTGGACTATGGTCTGTTGTTACCCAAACATGTACCGCTAACAACAACAAAGAGAATAAAAAGATAAGGGGGACGTAAAAGATGACTCATTCTTTATAAAATGTTTCTCTGTAGAACACCCAACATAGAAAAATTATTTCACTATAGTCAAGCTTAACAACCTCTCTTAATTTTATGTTTTTGTATGTTTATTCTGGAGACCAGGATGTCTTTAAGCAAAGGTTGTGCCAGGTGACTTTACTTTGGTCCTTGGTTCAGGAATAGTCTGTCATTCAATGATGGTGGCTTTCTGGTCTCAGGCTATGAGTCGAAAGTGGTCTTGCACTCAGTTCTGAAACGCTTTGCGAAATGTGCAAGGTCAGAGGCAGAGACGCTGTGGAGCCAGCGCGTTGGCCAGACTTGATTCCTGAGATGTGACATGATGTGCCCTGGGCCCCATGTCCACAGAGGGACAGAGGGGACATGAACCCTGCCTTTGGAGGCATGACCCTGGGCGCTGCTGAGCACGTGGTCCATGCTGTGCACTGTCCTGAACCCCGACTCTGAGAGAGGTATGTGCGCCTCACCTGACACACAGGTGGCCAGCAGCCCCAATCACTTCCTAAACTCACGCAGCCAGATGGGTGGCCAAGCTGTCCCTGCATGCCCATCTCGGCCTGCAGGGACACTTGGCCAATGCCGCTGGGCAGGTGTGACGTGGCTGGCCCCTACCTCGTGCTGGACTCAGCCCAGCAGGACCCCCGATGTTCTCATGCCGCCCTCACGGGGATCCTCCCAACCTGGGTGTCGATACCATCCCCACTGCAGGGACGGGGGAGGGAGACCGAGGGAACCCCTGGGCTTTCTCCACACTGAACTCCACGGCTTTTCAGTGGTGTGTTTTGTATGAAAGTCTCCATACAAGGCCGTACAGACCGAAAATTCCAGTGCAGTCACCGTGGCCGGGCCCCTTGGTGACTGAATGTCCCCCTGGCAGTGTGCCTGGTTCTATATTTGTGATGTCACACATTTTACTCATGGCATTTGCCTAGGAAAGGCCGGGCTCTGTGCAGTGGGGATGCAGCTATGGCAGCTAAGTCACCGAGGACCTCCAGCCATGCCAGGCGCCCCCCTCATTTCTTCTCGTTCTCACGCAGGCTGGCGGGCCAGCTCTTCCAGTCATCCCCTCGCAGGTGACAGCAGCAGCTCCAGCATCACCTGGAGTCACTCTGTCCAGAAACAGCAGAGGCTGGGCGGGCACTGCTGCCCGGGTGCAGCGCAGGGTCCGGTGGGCCTCACCCGCCCCCGCCGGTGCCTGGCCCAGGCCCCTCTCGGTCCGGGCTGTACGGTGGTGACGGCAGCAGCTTTGGGGGCGGTAGCGCGGTGACCCTGCGTGTGACCTTCGGCCACCTGCCTTCCCCCTTCAGCTTGCTGGGGCTCTGTGGGGGCTATAACAAAGCTGAACAGAGAGCTGAAAACCTGACCAAAGGAGCCAGAGCTCTAAACAGGAAGCCTTTCAATGCAGCAACAGGAGGCAGCGCTCCTTCGCTTCCACTTCTAACAATGGTTTGTTGCTCGCTGACCCGTGCTGAGCATTGTTCTAGATGCGGCAGTGAACCAGGCACATGAGGCCTCAGCCCTCACAGAGCATAAATCGTGGTGGAGGGCCCAGACAACACACAGGCAGGACGGATGCTTTCATACATGACCCATGCAGGGATGCAAACAAGACCTGTGGCAGGTGTCCGGCACAGGTGACCTCAGAGCAGTCAGAAGCTGTCTCAGTGGGGCGCTCCCTGAAGGCACCCCCACACACGTCAAAGTGCGGGAGCCCGCAGTCTGGGGGTCAGTTCAGGGAGGGAACGGCAGGGCTTTCAGACTCCCGGGCGTGGGGCTGCTCTCCTGGCAGCTCGAAGAGGCCAGCTGCGGCACGGAGTGGAGTCCCAGGCCCAGCCTGGGCGCCAGGGGCCCAGAGGTGGTCCTCACCTTGGAGACGGACAGACCCCTACTTGCTGGGGCTGCCGGCCCGGGGAAGGGGCAAACCTTGTTTTCAGGCAAGAGCAACAAAAGTGACATGGATACACCTGAAACATTCAGGAAAGTCATCTGTTGGTTTTTAGGCCTAACATCTACCGCAGGGGAGGCTGGGCACAGAAAAGCCCAGCCAGGGTAGACCGGCCACCTCTGGCCATGCCTGATGTCCTGCCCAGGGGTGGGGCTGAGGGGCACTGAGACCTGGGTGAGCTGCTGAATTGCTGAACTCGAGTGACTGAGCACTGCTCTGTGGGTGGCACAAAAATGTTTGCAAAAACATGCCCTGGCTGGTGTCAGTCAGTGGACTGAGCACCAGCCTGTAGACCGAAAGGTCGCTGGTTTGATTCCCAGTCAGAGCACACGCCTGCGTTGCAGGCCAGGTCCCCAGGTGGGGGTGTGCAAGAGGCAACCCATCCATTCTCTCACACATCGTTTCTTTCCCCCCCTTTCTTCCTGTCCCCTCTCTTTAAAAATAAATAAAATATTCTTAAAAATGTTTCCAAAGACAGTGGAAAAAATAATACAGAGAAGGAAAAAGAAAAGAATACAACCCTCTTAGTAATGCAGTTGAAATGAGAACCTTGTCAGCCTGTTTCCTAGAGCCGGTGAACCAGGGCCATGCTGGATGCCGCCCAGGACGTGGCCGGGGCATCGAGCACACACAGTGGCAGCGGGGAGAATGGGTGGAAGAGGCTCACAGGAAGAGAGCTGAGGATTGCTGGGCAGCGCAGCGGTCGGACCTTCTCCACGCCGCCTTTCAAAACATTTAGCGGGCGCCACAGGCATGGCCTGCATTGGCTGAGAGACCCCGATGAGCACCCTGCCCTGCCCTCCTCCTGCCAAAGGGCAGGCTGTTAAGTGACTTGCCAGTAACATGCAGGGCTGACATTTGCTTTCAGCCTGTCCGAGTCTAAAGTCAATGTACTGAGGAAAAAGACCGAGGTTTGGACCGAGCCTCGCTTGGCAGCCTGAGAGGGTGCGTCTGAGGTTTCCTGGCCTCCTCCATCCTCTCTAAAGGCCCTTCTTTCGCACCGTCCTTGCTCTTCCCAGCAGAGGTCTGACCCCAGAAGGGCTTTCTCCCGAGTGTCAGGAAAAGGCTGGCTCGGCCTCCTCCAGGCCCCCGGGGAAGCTGGCCCTTCAGAGAGGAGGCAGAAATGGCCTGCGCTGGCGCCTGGTCTCCAGGAGCACATACGACTGGGTGTGTGTAGGCATGCACGCATGTGCGTGCACATGGGCCTCTCTAATGAGGGCCCTGAGCCTCCTTTTGGCCATTTTCAAATGGCAGGTAGTTAGGACAGCGCTGTGAGAGCACCTGCCCCCGGGACCGACAGAGGCCAGGGCAAGAGCCATGTTCCTTTCCAACCAGAGGCCAGTCAGCTCCGCCCACCAGCATATTCAAGGGGAAAGAGGCTGGGAGGGGGACATGGCCATCTGGGGACAGGGTCAAATCGTTCCAAACCTGCGTTCTCGGTGTGGTTGGTGGCTTCGGAGACCAGTGGGCACCAGGGGGCTGTCCCTCTCGGTCCTAAGAAGTGAGAGGAGGTCAGCTGGATTCAGAACCAGCTCCAAAGAGCTGCTCTGAGTGACCTCGGCCCTGAGCGCCTGCATCTTTCCCAGGCTGGAGGGAAAGGTGGGGATGGGGCAGGAAGTTTCGGGAAAGAGGAGGGCATGTCACCAGTGACTGTCCCCGATGTTTCTCCCTTGGGGCTTTTAGGGGCTTATAGAGTCGCAAAGTCATTGAACAGACCTCCCTTGGTGGACCCCGCTCCTCCTTCCCCTGCCCAGACAGGGAGGAAGGAGTCTTGGACTTGGGGTGACGCAGGCCGCTGGCCAGGCGGTGGCTGGGCTGCATCTAGTGGTGGGCGGGGTCACTGTCAGCAGCTGAGAGAGGAAAGAGCTTTATGCCTGGAGGGACAGTTCTTAGGCAAAGGGTTGAACAAAGGCCATCTTTTGCCCACGGGCCTAGCAATATTTCTAACTGATGTGTTTGTGACCCAGCGGCCCCAGGGCTCCTTATAGAGAGGGAAAGCGCTTTCTCTCAAATATCTCCAAGTCTAGGAAAAAAAAATCGACATCTGACTTTTCCCACTACTGCCTGAGATTTGTTTTTGTTTTCATAGCACATGGGTTTTGTTTTGATGTCCTGTAAATGCAAAGTCAGTTTTGACTTTTTTGAGGATGAAATCCTGTAATTTTTTCCTGATTGATATGATTACATGCTGATTTATCTATTCCATAGTCCTTGCCTGCCATTCCTCCCTTCCCCCCCACCCCCCAATTAAAAGAAAACCTGAGTGATTTGGAATTAGATGACTTCTCGCTCGTCTTTGGGTTCCTAGCATTGGCATCTGCGAGGGAGAGTGCGCTACAGAGGTGGGGCTAAGCTGTGAAGGGTTAATTTACATCGTCCCTTCAACAGAAGGAATTGTGTGGCTTAGAACGGCTGTATTGCTTAGGAGAAGAAAGCAGAGGGATTTTTTTCTTTTTTTGCCCCCCTCCCCCCCGTCAGCACAGGGAGCTGGCAAGTCTGCAGGGAAGTGGAGATCCCCGGAGGCGCCAGACGCTGATGCAGACGCCTTTGGTCAAATGGCGCTGCCAGTTCTTCCTTCCACCGCCTGGCGCAACGGAATGCAGGCGTGGTCTCAAGTGCTAATTGTCTTATCACCTGCAGCTGCTGAGGAGGACGATAGGGAAAGCTCCCTGCTTGCCTCCCTCACCCCTTCTCCCTTCCTGCATCTACACAGCATCTAAGGATGCTACCCAGCAGCAGCTCCAGGGTCTCCAGCAGTTGGCACCCAGGTGCTGAGCATCCTTACATTGCAGTTGGGGGAACAGTCGAGGAGACAAGTCCGCAGTGGAGTGTTACGGGATCTATGAGCCCCGTCGCGGGTTCAGCTACGGGAGTGGCCTCGCCCCCACGGTGGTCTGGGCGAGGGCGGGGAGACGGAAGCGGGAGGGGGAATGCCAGCCACAAAAGGACGTGCCTTGTGTGACTTCATGTATGTGAGGTCCCTGGGACGGTCGAAGTCACGGGCACAGAAAGTGGCATGGCGGTTGCCAGGGGCTGGGGGAGGGGCGACGGGGGCTTGTGTTTCACGGGGAGAGTCGCCATGTGGGAAGACCGACAGGCTCTGGAGACGGATATACGTGCAGGTTGCCCAATATTGTGAGTGCACTTAACGCCACTGACCTTCGTCCTTAAAAATGGTTGGAATGGTAAGTTTCCTGTTATACCTTATTTTACAATGAAAAAAGTGCGTTGATATAAAGAAAAACATTAAATACAGATGATGTGGCCCAAAGCAAGGGGGGATGTGAATGCCCAGGTTTGGAAAACCCTGTCCCCGGCTGCACACAGTGCGTTTACTGAGCAGCCTTCTTTCAATACTCTAGAGTTTTCCTTCCTTCCTTTTGTAAATTTTCCATTTCTGAGCAAAAAAAAGTTTTAAAGCCCTCTGTGGTAAACAGGCAGGTAGAAAGAGAAGAAATGTTCCATTTGTTGAAAACAATTTGTGTGCCCGTGTTCCATTTTCTTCCACAGAATTCTAACAATACTGGGTGACCCCTGCTTCACGGACTGGAAACGGCCCGTGTGCCAGTTGCGTGGCGGGACCCGCCCTCCACCCCGGGCCACCCACCTTCTGCTCTGAGCTCTGGGGGATGTCCCCCGCTGCTTCTTGCTTAGTCCATTTCACCTTCTGTCCATTGGGCACTGCAAAGGAATCCCACTCGTCTGGAATTTTGCATCTGCAGGACATTTGGTTGGAAAAACACGAGTGGTAGATCAATCAGTACCTAAATGATGGGAACAAGTTTTGTCCCTCAAAGCAGAACACACGAAAGCCAGAAACAACACTGGCTGCCGCCTGGAACTCCCGGCTCTTCCAGTTCCTCAGCCCAGAAGTGAAACCAGATGGGACACGCCCTCACCACGCAAAACACCAGAGCCCACGGAGGGAAGGAAACCCACCCACAAAGCACTAGTCACGGCACTGCCGAGAAATGGCCGCAGTTCACGTTTGGGTTGGTACACTTCCCGTCTTTACTGGGCATATGCATATACACAACCTATTTTATTTTTGTTTGCACAGCATGTTCTTTATTATAGTCCATAAAGTGGAGAGAGTGAGAAACCAGTGTTCTCTGAGCACACGAAGGAACGAAACATCTGTCAGCTCTGAGAGATCAAGACCTATGAAGTCAGCATGGTTTCTGGTGGAAGTCAGAAGGTGAACTCAGAGCCTGAACTGGAAAGACCATTAATCTTAAAAAAAAAAAAAAAAAAAAAAGTCAAAATGAGATGAGGGCCTCACCATTGAAGAGCCTTTGACATGTGGAGAGGGACAAAAATTTATTATCTTTTGCTTTGCTTTAGTTTCCCATTGAATGTCATTAACTCATTTATTGTGAAAACTCAAGCACTTCTGTCACTCCTATGCTTTCAAAACACTGCCCCCCCCTCCCGCCCCCGTGACTGCTACCGCCCCCAGTTGGGAACCATGGAGTTTAACAGGATGGATTTCATTCAGAAGAAAGCCAAGGACCAGGGGTCAGTCAAGAACTCAACACCCTTGACTTTCATGGATCTTGTAAGCATGACTCCCTACTCTTTCAAAGTGAAACAAAGATCTCTAAGACCTTGTAAGTAATTTGTCATGTTGCTGAGGAACGTTTTCAGGTCACGCTTGGTGTGAGGCTGCTCTGTAGGGATGCTGAGTAAGATTAGCTTACTTCATTCTTGCCTGTACACACAACCTACTTCAAATAGGTGTTGCAATATGCAGCTCTGTCCCTGGGTTTACAACTCAATACATTGGGAACATTTTATTTTCTCTTTTACAACAGTTAAAATAACTGCCTGGTATGGAAAAAACCATTACTGATTAAGCACTCTTGTTGGGGAAATTTAGATTTTTATTTTCCCCAAGGAGCCTTCATTCTCTTCACAATGCCTTAAGAGAAAATGGGTGTCCTTGTCTTCTACAGCTTCCTATAGAAATCTGCCCTCGACTTCACTTTTAACCTGTTTCTCTGTGCCGACTGAATCATCCACTTTGTTTGCCCCCTCTCCCTACCTGGTCTCCCTGAACCCTCCCTCCCGCATCTGCGTCCAGTCCTTCTCCTCTTGTATGTGCTCCGCCCCCTCTCACCTGCTCTCCTTATAGACACTTCCATTCCGTTTCTAGATACTGTCTTGATTATGATCAACTCTACCTACTCAAAGCTTTAGCCTCAGTTCCACATTAGATTAGCTTTTACTAATCTGAAGATAGAATTATTCAAAAGAAAGTATCAAGAAATATAGGACTAGGGCACAATGTATGATTGAAGTGTTTTTTTATTTAAGTAATGTTTTGGAGAGGGAAGGGCATAGGTGAATAGTTGGTTGAGGTAAACCTAATTTATTGCACTTTATTGTGCTTCACAGATATTGCTTTTTTTACTTGTTTGTTTCTTTTTAACAAGTTGAAGATTTTTAACAAATCTTTTTTCACTCACAGCAAGATTACTCCTCACTGAAGGCTCACATGATGGTTAGCATTTTTAAGAAACAAAATACTTTTAATTAAGGTACGTACATTGTTGTAGACATAATGCTATTGCATGTGTAATAGACTACAGTATAGTGTAAACATAACTTTGATATGCACTGGGAAACCAAAACGTTTATGTGACTCACTTTATTGTGATATTCTCTTTATTGCAGCGGTCTGGAACCAAACCCTCAATATCTTAGAGGTGCGCTTGCCCTATAAGGAAGGTCAGGGACCATTATGGAAATCTATCACTACTTCAAGGCAGTTAACAAATGATCATCCCTCAGGACCTTGGAGCCACAGCCTTCACAGGTCATGAAATTTGCATGACAAATGTTGCCCGCAAATGTCGACTGATATTAATTCTGTAGCAAGGCAGATGCCAGCCAGCAGAAGAGTGGCACATGCAGATGGCGCTAATTCGGGAGCGCTGGAAGCCGCGAGGTGCTCATCCATCACTTGGCCATCTGGAAGGTAGGGACGCTTGGTCATTAAAGGAAATCCCTCCGGCAGTGGATCCCGCTGCCCACACACGTGGCTTATCCACACAAGCCAAAAGTCAGTGGGGGCCCAGCATTTGATGAGTACAGGGTGTTTATGGGATCAACAGTACTGACTACACAAATTCAGACTTCTGAAAAAAATCTTTCAACAACAGTTGCCACAGGCTAGCTGTGAACTTGCTCTTCCCTGGACATGTGTTCTCGCACCTGGTCACCTACCCCAGCTGGTGGCACTTTCAGTCAATTGCAGGGAGGCAGCAGAAGTCAGTGAGCCTCTAAGGATAAGGGCACAGCATGTTTTGGGTCTCAGGTTGCAGGAGGAAAACTCAGTCCCCACCTATCCAATCATCCCACTCACACTTACCAAATGCCTGTCCTGGCCTGACTCAGGACGCAAATGGGACGGACGCAGTTACCCCCTCCCCGCTGGGTCGGGGTCCCATCTTGAACTCAAGTGAGGCAACTGCTTTCACTTACGTTCTGGACTGGAGCAGTTTCACTTTCTAACATACACAGGGGCAGAACTGGGAGAGGCCTGTGAACTCGGGTGGACTGGCTCAGGGTAGGGCGGGGAGAGAACCCTGTCCTCCTGTCCCCCTTTAGGTCCCTGCCCTTCTTGTCATTGTTTTCCTCAAATCAGTAAAAATCAACAAAGTGAAAGGGGTCTGGAATCCACCAGCGGGGGAGGAGGGAGGCCCATGCAGGGACCTTCTAGAACCCGGGAAGTCCCTAAGGAATGGGAGTGGGACCACGCCTCTGGTATAATCTAAGGGCATTAGTTGGAGTTGGGTGCACCCACCCTGCTGCTGGGGTGGGTACTAACTGAGCCGCCCCCCTGGAGATTTTCTGGGTCTTCCTGCCTGAAGACAGGAACACCAGAAAGCATCTCTTGGTGTTTTCCGGGGCCGAGTCTTTCTCTTGTTTTCCTCAATAGACGTTCACATACTATAAAATGGCAAAGAGACTTGGAATAACTCTCCATCCAAAAGGCAGCAGTGCTAGCGACCTTTCGAGGATGCAAATATCAAGGAAGCCAAGGAGACTGCCATCTGGAGCCCTTGAGGCTTTTATGAGCAGAACTTCGGCTGCCAGTCTCTAGCACCCCCATGAGGTAAGACCAGAGACCCCATTAACTAAGTGCCCACAGGCCACTCACTAACAACCAGGAAGGGCAGTAGCCACTCACCACAGCCCGGGAGGAACGTCTGAGGGAAGCAGCGCAGCTGGCCGCGCCAGCATTTACACATGGAACACTTCCGGGGAAGCCAGGTGTCGTGGGGCACAGACCCACAGCTCCTGAGAATGCGTGGGTGAGGCAATGCATCGGTATTGAAAATCCCCACTTCCCCCTCCCCCTCCTCCCCACTGCACCCCCTTCTAATGGCTTACTCTTTGCGCCTGTCGTGCTCACAGTTCCGTCCATAGAAGGAGGGGGTGCAGGCACAAAAGGACCCCAGCATGCAGGTCCCCCCGTTCAGGCAGCAGGTTTTGTTGAGCTCCTTACCTGAAATGTAAGAGGTGGCTCAGAGCGGGCAGGGAGTGAAAAGCTGAGTTCCTGGTAGCAAAGCCTAGTACAGCGCCAAGGCCAAAACCTCCTGAAAGTGCTGTTAGACGACTAACTGTTGTAAACCTCACCGAGTAAGAGTCTGGTTTGTAGTGTTCCTTTTGTTACCTGTGCCTTTTCATGCAAAGGCCAGTGGTGGTTTCTGGAGTCCCCAGTGTGATGTGAAATCAGGTGAAGGAAATGCCAGGGACAGGAAATACACAATGCCTGTCTCGCCACCATAACGAAAACCGGTCCAGCCATCTGCCCAGATCCAGAAGCAGGTTCCCTCCCCCTCTGTCAGGCGAAATAGGATCAAAAGACAGAAAACACAGGGAGGACCAGGATAGTGAAATCACTCAGAGCAAAGGCAGGTGGGTCTTACTGTCCTGGATTCTCATGGGGGGCACGAACTGGAAAGACCGATGACGAATCGTTGGCTCCTCCTGGGACCAGAGGCTGTCATGTCTGAAGGCCAGGTCTCCCTGTGACAGACGTGCAAGTTCACGGTGGCCTAACCCTTAATGACAAAAATCAACTCATGGAGTCTGTGTTTCGGGCCACATGAAACTTGCTGGTGATTAAAAGCACCCAAAGTCTCTTACCAGCAACTAATCCCAGTTCAAATGCTTTGGAAATGGCCACGATCAAAATCACCCTGGGCGAAGGAAATCAGAGGCTGTTAGCAAGACAAAGCAAATAAAACCTTAGGAGTTAACACCTGGGTCTTCCATCACAAGGACAAGACCACAGGCCACTAAGGAGAAATTCGAGAGTAATTCTAAAGCATCACCTTTCTTTTCTTCGGTTCCCTTTCCTTTAATTCATGTAACAACAAAAAGAAAAATGATGAGACTAAAACCCACTTAATATCCAGCCCTTTTCAACGTGTATTATTACTTCATGGGCTCTGATCTCGTACGCACCTTGATTTAGGTAGGTACAAGTCTTTTATCATCTACGTCACATATATTTTTCTCCTTTACGTAGTTTTCATATACGAACTTTAAAATGCGGCATAACATTCTGTGTCATAGACAAATCACGTTTTACTATTTCATTTAAACCAGTCATTTGAAAGCTTTTTCGGTTAAAAAAATTTTCCCATTATTCTCAATGGGTTTTGCAAATGTTGACTCTGTCTATGCCTTTAATTTTCTCAGAAACAGATTTTTAATTTGGTGGTAATATTTGACCCTTTCTTACACAAGGGTCGAAAAACACGAGTGACAGGCAGAGCCATGAACCTGATGGAAAATCTTAAAAGCCAAGGGCAAAGTTGGGTATTAAGTGAAGTGCCAGGTCTTTCAGGAAAAACAGGCGCACTGTTGGCCGCTTTTTTAAGGTTTGAGCAGATGAAATCAAACAACAGAGAACCGTAGGGCATTATTTCCTACATGGGCAAGCGCTGCTAATCAAAAGTTCCCATTAAAGACGGTTCCTACCTGGAAGAGAAGCACTCCATCCTCCTGCAGCCCACAGCGCCTAACAATTCAGGAGAAATGTTAGCATGGATTTAATTCATTGATATCCCGATATGCAAATGGGAATTTAAAAAGAAAAATATCCCAGATGAGAAATAATGCATTTCTCAGGTGTTAGGAGAAGCGGGAGTCAGGATGTCCGGCGCAACTGGTGGGGGTGGCGAAGGCTCGGGGCGTGGGCGGGAGGCGCCCCAATCCTTATCCAGGGGCTCAGCCTTCCCGGGATTCTCCTTCCTCCCCTCAGGTGGGCAGCGAGGCGGGACCCACGCCTATCACAGCGCTTAACCTCTTCAGGGGTAGAGGTAGGGCCTCCCAGAGAGTGGAAAAGGCAGAGTCTTGTAAAACTGAGGTTAACCAGGCCTCATATCTACCATTAGTTGCGGCTTAAAAATATCAGATTTACTTTCTGGGGGAAAAAAAGGCAACTCAATTGCACCATCCACTGAGTGGTTCCAGGTTGGAGGAGGGGTGAGAAGTAATTGTTTTAATCAGGAAATTCTAAACACCACCTATGGGACTCTCAAGATGTGGGGTATTTTATTGCCAAGTTTTAATTCTTGAAATTTGCCTTCATCTTTGTGGTTCCAAGAAAGGAGTGTCGAGCCGCGTGCTCTGCATACTCAGGTGGGCGGGTGGGGAGTTAAGTGTGTGTGCCGGGGAGGGGGGGCAGGGGGGCAGGGAGGCGGCGGCGCGGGGCGAAAGGCGTGGCAGCTGGCCCTGCAGGTAGGCGTTCAGAGCCAGGAAGGGTCCCCGAGGGGCTCTTGACCTCACGTGACCGCGGGTAAATTCCAGGACCTGAATTGCAAGCGGAGGCTGGAAGGAAGCCAGGGAAGGCGCGAGGGGCCGGCCCGGGGCTGCGCGGACCTGGCGGACCGCCGGAGGGGGCGCAGCCCCCGGGGGTCCGCGGCTGGGTTCCAGGCCTGCCCCAGGAAGAAGCTCTCGGAACGCGGCAGGCCGGCGTGGAGGCCGTTCCCGCTTGGCACCGGGGTTCACTGAGACCTTGTCGGTCCCCCAGCGCCCGCGGGGCGGCCCCTTCCATGCCCTTGGCGCCCCGCCCCCACGACACCAGCTTTAACCCCAAATTCAGAGGTGTCCCCAGTTACCCTCAACGCGCTTATTTGGTGGTCACATCACAGGTGGCGAGGCGCGCCCCACAGTATTCAATTCGTTACTCAATACGTCCAAAGTCATGCGTAGTTCCTAAACATACTGTAATTCTAATTTCTAAAGTCAACGCCCGGCGTCTACCTGGCATTGCTAGCCACACAGCTGGGCAGCCTTTAGGTAGTTCTCTCGTCACCCATCTCCGTTACACGCGCCAGAGGGACGCCCCCGCACCGAGGCCACTTCGCGTCAGTGTCTACGTGTGTCATTGCGCTGGGTCCGCCGGCGCTGAGAAGGGCCGCAATTTGCTGTTACAGCTACATCTTGGGAGAGTTAAAAGTCGGATTATTTTGATTGCGGGGGGGAGGGCCCTATCAGGGCACTGGGCGGATGCAGCCTATTTACTTAGAGCTACCCGCATTTCCGAGCCCGCAGCCGCAGGCCGTTAAGGTCCCGCTGTCCTTGAACTCCCCGTGGGGCCTTGCGGCTCCCAGAGGCGTGCGGACATTCCGAGGGGGCCCGGCAGCTCGGCCCCCGGCGCTGGAAGCCGGATGTGGGGGAGGGCGATGTGTAGCCGGCTGCCCACCCAGCCCCTGGAGCTGCAGGGGGGCTTCAGGAAAACAAAGGAAGTGCCTGGCGGAGCGCTCACAGCCCCCCAAAGCCGAGCGGAAGGAGCCTGGGCATTGCTCGTCTCACTGTACGGCCACGCCACTCATCGCGTTTGTGGGTTTAAAGGTCTTCCCCACGGAGGACGGGCACGTCTGCGGCCAAACCAGCAGCAGTGGTGTTTCCTCTTCCCAGGGGGCTGTTGTGGAAGATTTAGAACTGGAACTAGGACTCCTGCAAAAGCCTCCGCATTTTCAGAGGAAGGAACGGGATCCTGAGTCTGGCGACGGTCGAGTTCAGCCCACCCCCCGGGGCTGCCAGCCTTCCTGCCACCTGCCACCAAGTTCCTTCTTATCAGAGGACGGGAACTGACGGAAAAGACCCGCATTCCTCCCAGGTGCAGAGGGCGGAGGAAGCCACGTGCGTGTAGGGTAGACAGAACCTGGTCGGCGTTTCAGGCGGTGGAGGGCTGCCGTATTTGAGTGGCCGGGTGTTTGCTGTTGGGGCTGGGGGCCCACAGGCTGTTCATTGAACAGGAGGTATTGAATGCGTCTGCTGTGTTGCCGGTCAAGGGCTGGGCTCTGGGGACCGAGCCGGGAGAAGTGAACCCGCCGTGTGGTGGGGGAGAAAGGAAGACAGTAATCTGTGGCCGTAATTGTGGTAACTGCAAAAGTTTGCTCCTGACTGAGTGGGGGAATTGAGCAGCGATTCTAGCCTGGCCACCGGACACCTGGGCTCAGTCACTGCTGGGACTGACAGAGGCCACCAGCCTCCAGCCAGGGAGAGTCGGAGTCCCGAAGAGCAAGAGTTAGGAGACTCTGTGAAATGGGGGCTCTTTGGTGCTGGGCAGCACCTCCCCGCTTCCTCATAGAGGACACTGAAGACGGAAAATGAAAAATGGTGCTCTTGGTCTTGGGGCGTTTCCGCATTGCCCTGTGCAATGTTGTGTATTAAAAACTGGGGCAAGGGAGGCAGACCTGTGCGTTTAAATCACACAAATAAACATTTGACTTAACACCATCCAGCCAACCAAGAACAGTCAAACCCAAAAACATCGCCTCAAAAGACAGACTTCCAGGGTCTGTCTAAATTCAAGGAGGACACATTTGGAGATGCGATTAGCTTGGTCGACAACATATAGAATGAAACCCCAACTAAAGAGTTAACCAAAAGGACAGCCGTTTCTGCCGCACAATAACAAGATTTTAAGGTTAAAGGCCACTTTTATCATAGAACTCCTAGGGATGGATCGAGTCTTACCTGTCATTGTTCCTGGGACATTCAGGAAGGCTGGGCTGGGGGGTTCCTCCAGCAGAGATTGGCAGGGCGTCTGATCCCACCTGGCTTGGCCCAACAACTTCTGATAAAACCTCGCCCGTTCATTAACAAGTTAATGGCTTTCTGTTCTCACCAGTGAACTTAAATAGCAACTGGGAGCCCAGTCTGTCTGCATTTGCCACAAATCTCTGTGTGGGTTTTTGAAGGATGGATTCTTGCTCACACAAATTTGCAAGCTCAATCCGGCTATATAAACTGGATAGGAAGAGAAGGGCTTAGGGGAGGACTGTGTGTGTGTGTGTGTGTGTGTGTGTGTGTGTGTGTGTGTGTGTTGGAGGATATATCATATGAATTCCTCTAGAGACACATCATAAATTATTTAATCAATGAATGGACGCTTGGTGTGTTTCTGCATTTTGCAGTGAACTCTGTGGACACACACCCTGGTGAATGCTTGTGAGTGTAGCCAGCTGGTAAATTTCTAGCACTGGAATTGCTTGGTTAAAAGGTGAACCTTCCAAATTAATTTTCCAAGAAGGCTGTACCAGTCTCCTTCATCCTCTCCCCCACATACTCCCATATCCTTACCAGCTGGCTCTAGGGAGCCTCTTAATTGTTGCTAATTCCCTGCGTGAAAAATAGCATCTCCTTGTTGTTTGGACTTGCGTTGTGTCCTCTGTCTTACGGAATGCTTGTACTGTTGATCCTTGAACGACATGGATTGGAACCGTGCGGGTCCACTTACATGTGGATTTTTCCCAGTAAAGACTGAAATGTATTTTCTCTTATGATTTTCTTAATAACATTTTTTTTCTAGCTTATTTTATTGTAAGAATAGAGAATATAATAGATATCACGTACAAAATACATGTTCGTGAACTGTTTTTGCTATTAGTAAGGTTTCCAGTCAATAGTTGGCAATTAATAGTTAAGTTTTGGGAAAGTCACAAGTTATATGTGAATTTTCAGCTGGGCTTGGGGGTCAGTGCCCCTAACCCCAGTGTTGTTCAAGGGTCAACTATATTTCTTTTTCTATGACTTGGCAGGTAGTTCTTAGAGGAACTTGAACTGGCCTCTTTTTGGAGACTCAGCCCAGGGCCATTTGCTCTAGGAGGCGCCTTCTAGCACCAGCCTCCCTTCCCTGGGTCGCGGTTGAGAGGCCTGTGAGTCCCGTGGCCACCGCCAACCCCCACCCCCGGTCCTGGCCCCCACACTGTGGCCAGAATTTACCTCACTGTCAACACTGGATTGTAAACTGCTTGTTTTCTTGTCTTTCACCAACCCCACCCCCTGCCCTTTACCCGCCAGACTCAGTGGTCCAGAAACCGGGTCTCCTGGAAATCTCAGCTTCCCCACCCTCTAGGGCAGGGTCTCCCTGGGCTGGGTTTCTCTTGCTAAGCCTCACTCCATCTGATGGAAATGGGAAGTCTCAGCCCTAGTTTCTGAAAGGGGGTGCGGGTGGGGCGAGGGCAGGAGTTTGAGAAGAACCGCAGGAAAACAACTTGCCCTCCCATCCTGAGCCAGGAAATGCAACAAAGAAGAAAAACAAATCCCAAGAATTCCAAGCGATGCTGAATTCTTCTGGGGCAACGTATCCAACAGAGTTTACCATTTGTGTAAGACGAGATGAGTGTGATGCGTTCGCTGGAAATGTGTTAGGGTAAGGAAAGTCTGATTTAGACTTTTAGACGTGGTTACGGTTTTGAATTCTTTCTCACCAAAATTTTTCTCCTTCCCACCACATGCAACAAATATTTACCACAGCGACTCTGTGCTGAGCGCAGTGAAGAGGCAGGGCTCTCTCAGACAGCTCTTACTCGCTCCCTCGCCCCTTGGAAAAGACAGACCCAGCGCTCTACACCAAGTATCACTCAGTGTTATCAAAAATCTTGGAGTCAGGCAGTCACTTCCTGGTTCCAAGCCCAATGGCCCAGGCAGACAGCCGGCCGGGCAGACAGACTCCCAGGAGTGAGACTTGGGAAGGCAAGCTGAGGTCCCCCTAGGTTTCACAACACCTGTGGAATCTCATTTTAAGTGCTTCCTAAGTGGATTTTGTATTTGTTTACATCCAAGCATTCTTCACGGCTATTAATGGTTTTGAAATGGATTACATGCAAGGGGAGGGAGGCGGGAGTACAGAACCCAACCTGTATCAGAAATGAATTAAAGCGCTCTAGCGAGAAGAGAAGACTTCCTGGGCGCAGGCGGTCCCAGGCACTTTGAGGTGTGCCCCACTGTGGAGACTCCGCGGAGCCAGGCTGCCCTTCTGACCGATGGGAATTGTGAGGTAATAAATGATGTTGTGTTAAGCCACTAAGTTTGCAGGAATTTGTTACACAGAACTATAAAATGAATACAGATACTTGAAAAACTTTTTAATTGAAGTATATTATGCACTCATAAAAGCGTACAGATAATAAGGGTTACAAGTTAGTAAATATTCCCCAAGTGAGTAGCACATAACCACGACTCAGGTCAAGAAGATTCTTGCTAGAACTCCAGAAACACACCTTGTGCCTCTTCACAGCCACTACCCCCTCTCTTCCCCAAAGCTCGCTACTTTTCTGATTTCTAAACCCATAGGTTGGGTTTTCCATGGTTTTGGAACTTTGTATAATTGTAGATGTATCTCCTTCTTTTTGCTCTACTTTAGTTGGTGAGAGTCATCCATGGTGTTTTCAGAAGTTTGCTCATATTCATTGCTGCATAGTATTCCATTGCATTGAATCTATACAAAGATTCAGCACCATTTGTTTATTTTAATTTATTTTTAATTATAGTTGATACACAATACTTGCTTCAGGTGTACAACATAGTGATCCAACATTTATATACTTAAAGTTACCATAATAAGTCTAGCAACCATTGGTCAGCTTACACAGTTCTTACGATAGGCCCCATGCCCTAGTCCTTCAGCACCCTTCATTGCGAAAAGTCATCCTTATATTACTGCTCTACAATACCATCTTCATCATACCAGCTGACTGTGTGTGAGCTTGTTTCCTTATGCCTTACTCTGTTTGGTTGGTGTGCTTGTGCAAATACCATTCTGTCTTCACTACAGTGACTTTATAATAGCTCTGGATATTTGGCATAGCAAGTACTCTTCCTTTGGTCTTCATCTTCAAGATTATCCTGACTATATTTGCTCTTTTACATTTCCATCTACTCTTTAAATAAGTTTCTAACTTTCCAAAAAATTCTGTTGGGATTTTGACAAGAGTGCTTGGACACTTCAAAGGGGAGTTGGAATTAACATTTGCATCATATTGAGTCTCCTAGGCCATGAAGATTTCTTCAGGTATTCTTTAATTTCTTTCAGTAATTTTTATAGTTTTCTATATAGAGGTTTGTACACTTTTGTTAGGTTATACCTAAATATATATTTTTTTAATGTTAAAGGAAATGGTGTTTTTTACTCCCATCTTTGTGGTAACATACTTATATTGGCCTCATATCCAGCTGACCTTATGAAATGTACTTATTCTATTAGTTTGCTTAGGCTGCCACAGCAAATGCCATAGACCGACTCGCTTAAACAACAGAAATTTCTTTCTTCACAGCTCTGAAGGCTAAAAGTCCAGGATGAAGCTGTGGGCTGGTTTGGTTTCTGCTGAGGTCTCTCTCCTTGGCTTGCGGGTGGCCGCCGCCTTGCCCCCTCACACAGTCTCTCCTCTGTGGGCACATCTCTGTCCTAAGCGCTTCTTCCTATAAGCAGACTTGTCATACTGGATTAGGGTCCAGCCATATGACCTTGTTTTATCTTAATTACTTCTTTTTTTCTTTTAAAAAAAATTAATTTATTTTTCCAAATACATTTGTCTCTGCCTTCCCCCCACCACTTTCCCCTGCCCCCTCCCCCCTCTCCCTCCCTCAATCCTTCCCCCCTTTGGTTTTGTCCATGAGTCCTTGCTGTATGTTCCTTGACTTGCTCCTTCCCTTCCTTTTCCCCCACCCACCCCTCCCTCCTTCCCTCTTGTCTCTGTTGGTTTCTTTTCCTTTCAGTGTTGCTGGTCTTATTTTCCTTGCCTCTTTGTTTTGTTGGCTAGGTTCTGCTTATAGGTGATATCTTAGTTACTTCTTTGAAGGCCCTGTCTCCAACAGTTATTTCTGAGGTACTGGAGGTTAAGACTTAAACATATAAATTTTGGGGTGATCCAATGCAGCCCATAAAATTTACCAAGTCTCATAGTTTATAGAGTCCTTTGGATCATCAGCATAAAGAATCATATGAGAGTGAATAATTATATTGTTATATATAATATTCTATTTATTATTTGCTTATTAAGTGAAATGAAATTCACACAGCATAAATCAACCATTGTAAAGTGACTAATTCAATGGCATTTACTACATTCACAGTGTCATGCAATTACTACCTCTACCCAATTCCAAAACTTTTAAATCACTGCCAAATAAAACCCCATACACATTAAGCAGTTGCTCCCTGGTGGTGTGGGTGGAGTTGTTCCCAGATAAAATATAGAACACCTACTTATACTTGAATTTCAAATAAACAGCAAATAGTTTTTTTGTCTATAAGTATGACACAATATTTGAGACATAGTTATGTAAAAATTACTTGTTTATCTGAAATACAAATGTACCTGAAAGCATTTTTATTTGCTAAATTTCTCAGTCCTATTTGGGTACACATTATAGTCGAAGGAGCCTGGGCTATCCAATGGCCCACTTCTTCCTTACTTACATCATCAAAGCATCCTGTTGAACTTTGAATGAATTTTTTGGGGAAAAATATTTTTCCCACTTAAATATAATTAAGCTTTTGAATACTTAGCTCTCATAAACTGAGAGAGTATTTAAATAGCATCTCAACTGAAACCACTTTTTCCATTTATATTCTTTGGTTCTTAATACCACAAAACAAAACCCAAACCAAACATTAATTACTGAATAGATAACTTACATTATTTATCAAAAGAGAAAAATTATAAAAATTCTAAGTAGTAGAAAGCACATACAACACTTTGGAGGTCTGATTTACTATTGTCCCAAGGGTTATTTTTTGTGCCCCATCAATTTAATATACAATGTAAAATAATAATTTAATTGTGTTAACAATTATAAATGCCACCAATTGTAAGTGCCAACAAATAGAAAATGTTCTACATAGTAAGTCCTTTCAAAATTGAGCCATTTTGTAATTAGAGCTATTGTGCATATATTAGACAAAGACGGTTTTCTGTTTAGGGCAAAGGGTGGGGGGTTGTGTGGACTGGGCACAGGATACTTAATTCCTAATGATTAACTGTCAAATTGTCACAGTGTTGGATATTAACAAGTCATGTTTTCCCAGTTAGTAAAATCTCTAAAGAGAACCTGTTTTAGGCAATTAAAAAAGGAAAAAGAAATCACGTAAGAATAAAAATCAAGACCTTCACATCTGTTGCTTCACACGTTGAGAAAACATTTTACACTCCCAGGGTCCCTTGGCTTTCTGACCTTGCTTTCTGTGCGGTTCCTCGCTTGGAGCTGGGAGACACGGCCCCTTTCCCTTGTTTGGCTGCTTTATGCACACGCTTCAGGATTTCCATCGTCCAGCGGCCCCGCCACCTGCCGGGGAGGTGCAGATAATCCCGGGTTACGGGCTCACCCTGGCGGGCCGGCTGTTTGCGCAGTGCCAAGCCCTCCCCTCCGAACTCTGTTTTGTCTCATGCCGGGCTGAGTCACATAGAATAGATAGATAGTTTATCAGCACATGTCCTGCAGATCAGGTTGTCAGCTTACAAATATAGCCTCTTAGCGCACTGGCGGAGGCTCGGGCAGTTGGAGCGCTTCCGGCTCCAGGGTGGCGCGGCGCAGGGGCTCGGGCTGCAGCGCGGTCACGGGTAGGTGGCCATCGTGGCGGGGGCGCAGGGGCGCGAGCCAGCGAGCCAGCGGCTGCTCCGGGACCCCGCGGAGATGGCGGGGACCGGGAGGGTGGCGTGGTGTGGCACCTGCCGGGAGGATGGGGGCGGTGTGCTCCTTGTTTATGTTTTTCCCAGGGCAGGACAGTGGTAAACAGCCCCAGCGGGACACACAGGGTGGAGGGTTATACAGCAACCTGCGTTTGAGGGCGAGGACTAGAACTGGATGGGGTTGCGGGGAGGAGGCCGGGCGGCTGCTGTGGCGGGGTCGCCGGACTCCTGCTCCGTGAGTAGTGGGTACTGCCAGCACGCTGCCCTGGTGCCCAAGGCCGAGCGCAAAACTTCGTGGCCCCAAGTGCTGTCCAGGGAAGAGAAATCAGCTTTGTTTGTGTTCTTCCGTGCCCTGAAAGGGACGACTGACGGCCGCCGGGGAAGCCTCTCCCCTCGGAGACTGTCTCCCGCCCTGGCTGCGGGGCAAGGGTGGAAAAGGGCTCGGGCACCCGGAGGAGAACTGCCCGCCTTTGCAGGCAGCTGGCCGGCCGGCCGTGCTGGCGGCTCTCCTGCTGGACCCAAGCCTCTCCCATCGCTCAGGGCTGGGCCGCTCTCCCGAGCCACCGCTGCTAACCAGGCCCGGGGAGAAAAATTCCCCCGATGCTCATGTACCTCTCGTTTTTGTCTTATATGTAATTGGCGACAATGTCCGTCTTGATTTGTTTTATTTTAATATTGTATTAAAATATTATTATTTTACTAGGGGCCGGGCACTGTCTTAGGCACTTCACACAACTGTCACGCGGGATCCTCTCACCAGTCCTGTGAGCTCAGAGCTGCTGTCACATTAGTTGTAGGTGAGAACGCGGAGGGGCGGAGAGGTTAGATCACCGTCTCGGGATGGGCAGCAGCGCGGGGCGGGGCGATGCAGGCCCATTCAGACCCCACGCTGAATCCCATCTGTGTGGAGCTTCTGTGCCTCGCCCTCCCTTTCTAGCTTAACAAATTCTCATTAACATAATGAGTGTCCCCAGGGATACCTGGTCATGTGACATACCATGTAATTTAATTCAGAATTTGGTTGAAATATTGCAGCTATACTGACCTCGCTTGCATAAGTAGCCTCTATTTACCCCCTGTTTCTCTCTGTAAACTCACTCTGGGGTCCAGAGAGTAGCCTCCTGTGAGGACAGAATGGAATTTGTGCGCCACTAAAGCCCCTTGTCTGCCATATGGTCCCCGCTGTATCTTGACGTTGCCAGAAATTCCCACAGGTCACTGTCCTTCCCTTGGGTCCAGCAAGGGAGATGCGCCTGGAAGGCGGGGGAGGAAGGCCGGGGGCTGGTCTGCCCAAGGAGAGAGGGACCGTGGGGACTCTGAGGGGCAGCTGGGGAGGGCGGGAGCCAAGCCTCCCTCCCCATGGCTAGTTCGGATGACCCTGTGACTCCAGCCTCGTTCCCTGCTGCCTGCCTCTGCTGCTGACCCTCTAGGCCTCGGCGACCGAGCGCCAAGAAGGGCTTGACGCCTGCCCCGCTGCCGTTGTTGGGCCGCCTCCCAGACTCCCTAGATCCTTCCGCCACAGCTTCTCTCAGATGTTAGCCTTGTCCCCGTCCGCCCTCCCCGTCGGGTTATCATTTGTCAAGAGGACAAGGTGACCAGAAAGCACCCCCCCCCCCGCCCCCCGGCCTGGTACGCTGGCATATGACTGCTGAGTGAAGACATGTGTTCTGGTGCCAGCAGACACATATTTTCCAGGCATGGCCTCTGGCTCGGGAGCGGGGATGGGCCTGCAAAGTGATTCTGACACACCTGGGGTGGGAGGGAGAGTGGAAAACTATCCCTTTCTTCACGGTCCCTGCAGGACCGCTCTCCGCGCCCCGCCCCGCCCTTGAGACCATCCCTCCCCGTCTCCCCCACGGCAGCTTGGGCAGTCTCCGGCCTTGAACCCTCGCACTGCGGCGTTGAAATGTACCCTGTCAGCATCTGCCTCCTCTCCACAACAGCCCCTCGGAGGCAAGGATGTTTATGTTTGTGCATTTAGTGCGTGCCCTTAAATGCCAGGTATTTAGGGTTCCCAGGAATCAAAGGCTGATGTACCACCTCGTTAACTGCTCAGAGCACAGAGTTCCATGCAGAGGTTCAGGAGCAGGATCTCGCATCTGGAGCCTTCTAGCCGCTGCTCCTGAGTGACTGACTGCTCAGTGCTGGGGGGCGGGGCAGCTGACGTGGGGGGACCGGGCTCTGAGCCCAAGCCTGGGGCCTCCCAGGTGGCTGTTCCCGTCCTAAAGTGTGGCTCTTCTCAGCTGGGTCCATGAGCAGATAAAGTATAATCAAACAAAGGACCAAATAATTTAACTCATATTATGTGCTGTGGAGTAAATAAGCAAGACTCTGAGAGAGGACGTAACAACAGGTGGGTCTGCCTCAGGTAAAGGGCGGGGACACCGGAGCTGAGTTCCGAGTGCGCGTGTGCAGGAAGCCGCGTGAGCGGGGAACAGCGGCCGGACAGGCTGGAGCAGCCCGAGGTGGGAGAAGCTGGGGGCACTCGCACTGAGGAGGGTGGTCCCCGTGAGTGGGAGGGGCTGGCCCAAGGCCCATGGTGCCAGGGACCTACTGGGCCCTGGGAGGGCCTGGGGTCTCCCTCTCATTCCTAAGGGAAGGCTTTGGAGGACTTGAGTCAGGTGGCAAGCAGCATGATCTAGCTCTTGGAAAATGACTGTCACTGTTGTGTGACAAATGGATTGGACATGGGTGGGTGGGAAGGCAGGAGGCCAGCTGTGAGTTTTGCACAGCCGAGGCCAGATGCGATACAAATTGGCGGTGAGACTCACACGCCCTCTAAGACTTAGGTGATGAATTGGATGTGTGCACAAGGGAGTGTGTATGTATATATCTGTGTGCACCAGAATGTGTGCATCAGAGTGTGTGTGCATGCATGTCTGCATACGGGGCGGGCAGAGCGAGGAAACGGGAAGCGTAAAGGAGTGACCTCTAGATGAATGTGGAGTCATTCTCGAGATGGAAGTTGAGGCAACCAGGGATGGATTGACTCTAAATGGGTAAGTTTAGAAGGAATCGTGTTTCTCTGAGATATGTGTGAGATATTCTAAGTGGATGTGTCAAAGGAAGCAGCTGGAGATATAGTCACCAGATGTCACTATAACATCAGGCTGATTTTTATAGGTGCCTCTTATCTTACTGTCTACCACATTGGTTATATATTGCTATAAAACTAAATCACACCAGCTCTTAACAGGTTAAAATAACAACACGTATTACGTCACAATTTCTGAGGGTCAGAACTCTGGAGTGGCTTAGCGGAGTGGTTCTGGTTCAGGGTCTCTCATGAAGTTGCAGCCATGATGTTGACCAGGGCTACCGTCCTCTGAAGTCACCTCCACTGGGGCTGGAGGATCTGCTTGTGAGACAGCTTCCGCTCCTGTGGCTGTTGGCGGGAGGCCTCAGTTGCTTCTCCTTGCGGCTGCTTGAGCACCCTTATGACATGGTGGCTGATTTCTCCCAACCAGGGAATGGGGGGCGCGCGGGGAGAGAGACCTTGTAGGACCTAGTCGCAGAACTCACACACCATCACTTCCACCATACTCTCTTCATTAGAACTGAGTCACTGCCTTTTTTGCCTTTTGCCAAAACGGGGGATGTTCAACTATTGTTTCTTCAACTATTTTTTTCTGCACTGTATTCTTTCGCCCCTCTTTCTGGGACTCTGATAACACAAACATTAGGTCTTTGATATTTTTCCACAGATTCTTGAGGCCCTGTTTATTTTTTGTAAATCTCTTTTCCTCTCTTTGTTTCCAGATTGCTAATATCTAGCAACCTATCTTCAGCTTTCCTCTCCTTTCCTATGTCATCTCCATTATGTTGTGTCAGCCTATCCATGGAGTATTTTATTTCAATCATTACTTATTTCATTTGGTTCTTTACATCTTCTATTTCTTTGCAAATACTTTCTATCATTCCCCTCATTGCCCAGAGCAGAGGGAGAGCACCCAAGAAAAGGGTTCAGACCTCCTTTTAGAAGTTGTGGTTCTCCCCACTGGACAGCAGAGAGGTCCCTGGTTGGTCGGGCTGCTCTGGTTGGCTGGGTAACTGATAGGCCACCCCCTAGAGAGCGGGGGGAAGGCCAGCTGACCAGAACCGTGGCGGGGGCAGGCGGGGGGAGCCCAGGTGCAGGCAGGAGCAGGCAGCATTCAGAGCGCGGACCACACAGGGAATGGCAGGTGGAGCAGCCGCTTGGTCTGTGACCCATCGGACCACAGGAAGCTGTGTGCAGGCCACGTGGATGCAGAGGAGGCCCAGGCACTAGCAGGGACAGGAGAATTTCCGAGCACATGGACTCCACGAGGGCTCTGTCTTCTGGGCCGAAGGAGCTGCAGCAAGGCCACTGCTAGCCAAGGCTGCCAGGTTGCAAAGGGGCCACGTTCCGAGCCCGTGGCTGGGGCAGGCTCCAACTGGTGTCCACACCGCTGAGGCCCAGTCCGCACTCGAAGAGGCATGAAGCCCCTTCCTACCACACTGTCCTCTACTGGGAAATTTTAATTTTTACAGGATGAATACTTGAAGGCATTCCCTTGTGTCTCACAGAGTACGTACACTGAAGGTGCATTCAGAGCTGGGAGGCATTACGTGGATAACTGATGCTGCCGGTAACCACTTTGGTGGGGGTCAGACCTCCCATTCCACCTGCTTTCTGTGAGCGGTGGCCCCTCCCCCATCAGAGGAGTGCTGACTGTGCAGCACTCTTCAGCTGGGCCACATGCAGGTCTGCGGCAAGGTGACAATCTCCCCCTGTGCTCGGCTCTAACAGACTTTGGCTGGGGGGGGCCAGGTCCACCCGAGCAGCTCCGGGATGAGCCCAGAGTTCATAATCAACCTGGCCGGGTTGTCTCCTAAGCTCCGCCCCCTCCATGCTCTCCCCGTCCTTGCAGGTGCCTGGGGCTCCCTTTTCCTGTCCTCCAGCCTGAGACCTGCGGTTTCGGTTACCCTGCTTTGCTGTGCTCTTTCTACAAATGCACCTCGTCTGGGCCAAGCAGCGGGATGGCTGTGAGAGGAAGAAAACAAAGAGGGTTTTCTCCGCCCTCTGAGGACACACAGCTCCCCTGGTCCGAAAGGAAGGGCTTCCTTCCTCAAAGCTCTGGGTAACTGAGATCCTCCACTCCCACCTTCTCCCCCGCTCAAAACTGCTACCAGAATCCTAGGGGGCTGAGGCAGGAGAGGATGGAGAAAAGAAAAAAGCAACAGGGATTTATCCTTCTGTTAGCATTCGTCACCCCCTTTCCCAGTCCTGGAGCAAAACTAGGTGCCTTTGGGCCCAGCCCTGGCTTCTGGGCTGCCGCAGGCTCTGTGGTGCTGTGGATGCTGGAGTCCTCCCCTCCCTCTCCCACAACCGTTCCCTTCCGGAGTTTTCCTCTTGCTGTCCCGTGTATTCGGTCCAGGCTCTGCACCAGTGCAGAGCGGGAGAGACCGGGCAGAGTGTGCATCTCCTTTGACCCGGAAACAGACCCCGCTGCATTTCATGTTCCTCTTACTGCTTCCCGTACTCCGCCGCCTTCGGCTCAGGAACTCCTAAGCTGCACAGGTCTTAATAAGGCTTTGACGTAAAAGCCTCTGTTAAGGAATGACAACCAAGCATTAGCCTGAAAACAAGAGATTGAAGTCCGTAGCCAGCCATGGAGAAAAAAGTTTTAAAAAGAAAGAACTGGGCAGCCAAGTTTCTTAGAGGCAATCTGCACATAATCCAAGTCTATACATAAAAGCCAACCAAAAAGGCCAGCTTGGTGACCTGTGTCTCGGCGGCATGGACAGCCCAGCCGGCTAAGAGTAATTAAAGCTGGAAGAACTCTTCACTGTCCAGACGGTGTGTGCTCTTGCTCAGCCAGCCATGGCTCAGGTTCTGTTGTTGAGTTTCTTTCATTTTTTTAGGTCAATAAACCCTTGAGAAGTAACCAGATCAGTACATTAAGTGCCACTGCATTAAAAAAAAAAAATCATTGCTTTACTTTGGAGAAAGGTAATTCAAGTTCCCATCTTAAAGGAATAGTCTATCCTTGGTATCTTTTGGTTATATTTTTAGATAGTTGTAAATCAATACCAGTCTCAGTATTTGGGGGCGGGGGAGAGTATCTCTGGTGTGTCTTCTAACCATGTTTACCATTTTCCCTGTGTTTTGCAAAGCAGAGAAGGAGGTCCTATTCTTCAACTAAGAGGGTTTTGAATGTGCTAGGATTTAAATTAGGGTCTTGCCTGTAAGGTGTTCTGTTTGTAAATGTGTGTAATGAAGACTGGAGACTGTAAGAACAGTAAGTGATGACCAATGACCGTGTCTTCTAGGAACCTATGTGTAATGCCCAGAGATCCTGGGAAGCTAGGAAATACCAGCTCCTCAATGCCACATCCAGCCCAGCCCCTGGTGTCTCGTATAGGACGTGACTGAGTCCAGGCCTCCCTGACAACTAAACAGGTTCCACCCTAACTCAGGAGACAGTAGCTCCATAAGATTGGAAAAGTAGCTCTATAACAAAAGCCCATGAGTCACTCCACAACAGGTAGGAGACCCCTGATCCAGAAACAAAGCCACACTGGGGACTGGAGAAGAAGTAGATGTCAGGGACAGACACAGGTGCCAGTTACTTAGCAGCTCAGGGGAGAGAGACTCTGGCATATTTATAAAGCTAATCTCTTCTTTGTAGCTTAATCTCCAGTCCACACAATCTTTCAGGCAAACACATAAATGCAGTTTTCAAAGCATGAACTTTCTCCAGCGATACAGAAATATCACTGGGATATACTCTACGCAGCAGAACAGAGACGTTAACCTACAGGAACCGATCTGGAGACCCTCAACACAAACAAAGCTATCACTTCTTAAGGGGAACTTGACCACCCCATGGACCCCCCCGCCCCCGACCACCACAAGAATGCACAGCTGTCATTTGTGCCCTCCTTGAGCTTGACACCAAGATCCATGGCTCCAAGAAGACATCTAGGCCCAGTTCTCTACTGGAGACCAGGCTTTGACTGCTTGTAGGAGAATCACGAGAACAAGTCTTCCTAGATCTGGCTGCACTGTCCACAGCCACTGAGCATCTGCAGAGAAGAAAACACCAGGACTGTGAGAGGAGAGGAGAGCAATTTTGGCAAAAGATAAATCTACTGGATTTGAGGAGCGAGGCAAATCCCACGCAGGATACACCCAAAGAAATCCATGCCCAGATTCATCATAATTAAACTAAGGAAAACTGAAGACAAAAAAGTCTTGAAAGTATTGAGAGAAAAATGATGCACCACCCATAGGAGAATTATGATTTAAATGAAAACAGATTTTCCTTCATTTATGTCCAGAAACCATGGAGCCTAAAAGAAATGGGCACGATATTTTTCAAGTGCTGGAGGAAAAGAATTGTCAACTCAGGATTCGATGTCCAGCAAAAATATTCTTTAGGAATGAAGGTGAGAAAACGGTATCATCAGATGAAGGAAAACAGAGTTTTCCAGCAGACTTCTAAGAGAGTCGTTAAGGGAAGTTGTTTTAGACAGAAGAGAAATGAAAGCAGAGGGAAACTTGGGAAAATGGGAACGAAGGATGGGCAATGGATAAGGTCCGATTCAGTCAGGCATGATGGGGCTGGCTTTCTCCCCATGAGTCGTTTAAAATAAGTTTGATGCTTGGAAGCCAATCATATAACACCAACAGACAGAATATATAGCCCAACTACCACATGAAGGTAGGGGCTAAGGGGACCTGTATAGCAGGAAGGTTTCTACTTCTCACTTGAGGTGGTGAAGTATTGTTTCTAAGGAGACTATGAGAAGTTAAGCAGTATCTTATATTCCCTAGGGCAACCATGAAAAAGAAAAGACTACAGCAGAAAACAGGAAAAGAGAAAACAGAAAATAGAAAAAATAAAATGGAATACTAAAAAGTGTTCAGATAACAGAAACAAGGGAGGAAAGTAAAAGAGGAGAACAGAATAAGGATCGAACAGAAAATGACTAATTAATTTAGACCTAAATGGCAGACTTATTTGCAAACCTGTCAGTAATTATCTTAAATGTAAATTGCCTAAACACACCAATTGAAAAACCTTGTCAGATTGGGTTAAATGAAAGACCTAACAAGATGCTGCCTACAAAAATCTCACATCATGTATAACTATATATTTAGATTAAAAGTAAAAGGATAGAATCAAATAAGTGACAAGACAACTGATTTGCAAAATGGGAGAAAACTTTTGCAAATCATATATCTGGTAAAGGACCTGTATTTAGAATATAGACAGAATTATTACTAGTCAACAAGAAAAAAACAAATGGCCCAATTAAAAAAATAACAAAGGATCTGAATAGACGTTTTTCCCAAGAAGGTATACAAATAGCTGAAAAGCACACAAAAAGATGCTGGGCATCATTAGCCATCAGGGAAATGCAAATCAAAACCACAATGAGCTATCACTTCACCTCTACAGGGATGGCTACAATAATAATAATAATATAACGTGTTGAAAAAATGTGGAGGAATTAGGAACTTCGCACACTGCTGGTGGAAATGTAAGTTGATGCAGCTGCTTTGGAAAACAGTCTGGCAGTTTCTGAAAAGGTTAGACTTAGAATTATCATATGATCCTCCAATTTCACTCCTCTGTCTAATATTTACACAAGAGGATTAAAAACATTATGACCACACAGAGACTTGCACCATTTGCTCCTGTGTTAGAAATCTCCTTCAGGTAAAAGGGTTTTCCAGAGACAAAAGACAGTCCTGGAAATCAGACAGTAAAGAAAGAGGGGAATATTAGGGTCAGCATTTCAGCTCTTTACATGAAAATTATGGCCTGCAAATGTTCAGCTGCACAAACATAAGCCAGTTTTCCCACGGTATTGGCAAGCCATTAATGGAGAGGATACACTGGAGTCAGAAGATTAAATATTTGGTTTTGCATCCCCATTGACTGCTCTTTGGAAGTGTCTGGAATTGGAGCAGAGAATATTCAACAGCCCTCGTATTTGTCAACCAACACCCTGTGTGTTTGTGCGAATCAGGAAATGGATTTAGCCAGATTTCGATGCTGTAGGCAGGGGAAGTTTAAAACAATCTCTAGAAAGTTATTTTACTTAGGTAAAGGAGATAACTATAATTTAGTGGAATAAATTGAAATGCACTTTTATATCCTGAAAAAAGAATTTTTTTTGCAGGGTATTCACTTAATCACTTAAAACAAAGAGCAAAGATGAGTTGTGAAAATAGAAGAGAGAAAGCTCATAGAGTGGCCTGAGAATGAAGCATGCTGGAGGCAGATCTTTTATTCACCATTCATTCATTCACTCACTCACTCACTCACATACTCATTCAACCAATATTTACAGAGGGCCTACTATGTGCCAGGCACTGTGCTGTGCCTCACTAGGATGTGATAGCTAAGATGTGCTTGAGCCTGGCTTTCCTTGCACTTGGAAAACTGCATAAACCAAGATCAGCAGCTTGTGAGGGCTCACGTTGCAGGAGAACCTCATGGAACGTGTCCCCAGGCTGTCTGGTCAGTCCCAGGTGGGAGAGTGCTCAGCGGGTCTCTATGCAAGGTTTGCTTGTGTTACTGGTGGCCAAAGTGTAGCCTGAGATAGCAAGGGGGTGTGTGTGTGTGTGCGCGCGCGCGCTTGCGTGCGTTCTGATGAACTCATCAAACTTACCATTTAGCATGTTAGAACCTACTGGGAAGATCAGATGCTACTAAATTCAATAGAATAGGGGGCCACGAAGCTTCAGGAATGCCAAGGGGACTTTGGGAGCCCACAATTCAGTTGAGACAAGTGCGGCGTTCTAGCGGAGGTGACCCTGGGGTGAGTGTCGCGCCTCGACTCTTACACAGAGTACTGCCAGACCTGAAGAACATCAGCAGCCCGCCGCCCTTGAATGAATGAGGTATTTCATCCTCACTGAAGACAACTGATTCATTCACGCTTCACTTTAAAGTTCATGGTAAAACTATTTTCTTCTGTGTGTGGGTGAAGCTGACATATATGTATATTTTTAAATAGGTAATTTCATGCTCCCAAAATGGGACATAAAGTGGTCGTATTCGACATCTCTGTCGTCAGAGCCTTGTGGGAGACGCGTGTCAAGAAGCACAGAGCTTGGCAGAAGAAGGAGGAAGAAAGACTCGAGAAAAGTGCATTGGAAAAGTATGTTTTCTGTACTTGCTTGCAGCTGCTTTAGCTAATGGGGCCTGGGCAGGCCACAGTTGCCTGCTGGAGGGGTGTCTTTCTTTTGGGGTTTCTCACTGTCGGTGACACCTGCTTATCGGCCCGGGAAAGACATGGTGACACATTAAAATCCTGGCTCATGAGGCCATCTGACACTCTGCGCCCGGGCGAGCCATGTGACTGGTGGCTGCTCCCTGTCACGCACTTCAGCCTTCACCTATGAGCCACATGCTAGATAAGATTCCTTGTGTCGATGCCATTTTTACTTGACTGTAATGAAGCAATTTGTAGATTTACTCCTGTTATGTAAACTCGTATGAAATACAAGTGAAAGAGAGTTACCATGTCAATGAAAACTAAACTGAGCATTTTGGAAAAACTACATTTGTGATAAATATGAACCACACAATTGAGTTAACACTGTACAAGACAGATGGAAATATGACAAGCTAGGAAGGCCGCACATCCAGGTGGCTTTGCGTGTCTGTAATTTTTAATCCCCTGTGAAGAAACCCAAACTGGGACTCTTGGGTGAGGCATTATGGGCGTGGTTAATCTAGGAAAGGCCGAATGGGATCCTGATGGGCACACCCGTTCTGGAGGGAAGTCAATGGCCCTATAGCAAGTTGGCAAAGCGGGATATACAGGACCCCGCAGAAATAATGCCTGTTTGACTGTGGTTGGTAGGGTAATAATATGGGTATAATAATTTACAGTTTTAATTTGAACATTTCACCTAAAATGTCATATGGTGTGCTTGAGTGTGATATTATATTACAGAATCACATGCTTCAGAGTTTGTAATAAAAAAAGGGCGTTATTTGTGCTGGACTCTGTATTTCTATGCTTTAAGTTAAAAACAAAATGCGTACGGTGTGACCGTCTCTTTATTCCTGGTCCTCTGCTTTTATGTGCATCAAGCAAATAACCAATCTGATCATGCCTGATAATTAAGCTGTACTCTACATAAGCGTCAGGGCTGTTTCAGGTGGTTATCATTACTCCACATCTGAAGACAAGGAAGGGGGGACCTAAGTAACTTGCCCAAGCCCTTTCCGCTACATAACGCTGTAATCACAGGTAGCGGAACTTCTTATTCACTTGCCACTTAGCGTCTGTACTGCCTCTGGCCACGGGGAGACTGCGGCTGTACTGCAGCCGGTTTCTAAAATTGCTCCCTTCCAGAAGTCCTCGATCCTGCCTGCCACCACGTCCCTGAGTACAGTCTGGATGCTTTCCTGAGTGCAGAAGGCACCAAGTTCTATCCAAGTGGACTACATATTTTGAGACAATGTCCGTGTCTGATGGCTTTGAAGGGAAACAACAACACATTCCGTTTTTGTACCTCGTGGCCTATTAGCCTGCTAGAGCCTCGGGCAGATACCAAATCCCTAAGTGGAGACAAGCCGGCTCCCTGCAAAGCTCTGTTCTAACCACTGTGTGGCGTCCGGAGGGCAGCAAGATGTGGCTCATACCATCACCAAGTTTCTGATCACGTTGTGGGAAATAAGGCCTAAATGTGGGAAGTGATACCATTGTAGGTCAGAAAATGATCAGGAAGGTACTGAGGAGTGGTGGAGGCGGGGGCGGGGGGCCGGGGAGCTGAAGTCCTGAGCCAGCTCCAGGGTCCTGCTGGGCCTGCAGGTTATGAATAACAGGTTCACCTGCAGCCCTGAGATTTCCCAAGGTGGCTGATGGGTGACTTTCTAAAGCCAGGTATTTTATAAACTGGGACAGCCTACATGTTTCTATCCAAATGCTCTTGAAAGATCAGCCCATTCCTGCCGCCTTGCATGTTTAAAAGCCTTTGGGTTGGCACCACCTGCTGTCCAAGGGAATTGTAATGAATCAAATGCGTAGGAAATTTCGGGAGAAATTTTTAGCCAGGAATTCCAGCTAACTCTGGAACTCCTCTAACTTTTAAAAGTCAAAGTTGCTAGTAATTCACAGCTCTCGAGGTTTTACGTTTCCTCTATATTCCCCACAGCAGCGGAGGGAACAAGACGGGGATTGGGGTTGGGGAGGCGGGGAGCACTGCGCCTGCGCGCGCGCCCAGGTGGGCTGCTCCGGGCAGGTGCGGGCGTGGCCGCGGAGGGTGACTGCGGCCTCTGCGGGCGTTTTAGGATAAAGGAGGAGTGGAACTTCGTGGCGGAGTGCCGGAGGAAAGGCATCCCCCAGGAGGAGTACTGCAGGAATGGCTTCGTAGACACCGGCGTGAGGCTTCTGGAAAAGATCGAGAGGAACTCCCTCGTACGGCGGAGTTTGCCTTCCAAGGAGGGAGGCAAAGGGAGGAGCGCGTTTGTGTTTGAACTCTCGGGGGAGTGCTGGAAGGTGAGTCGTTGTGTTCTTGTCTGAAGCCAGCAGAGGGCTCTGCGCGGCGCTGTGAGCTCCGGGCCTGGGCCTTGGCCGCGGGAGCGCTCTAGCCTGGGAGGATCCGCTCTGAACCGGGCTCTCGCGTCTCCTCTTCCACAGAGACAGTGTCCTCCTGGGAAGAGCATCGGGGGTCCACTTGGACTCAGGCTTGGAGCAGCCGGGGCCCCAGCGGCGCCCCCCGTAGGATGGCATTGCCTTTAAAATGCTTAAAGCTGATGCCCCCGCCCCCAGCACACCTTTAAAATAACTCTTGCTTTTTTAAATTTTTAAGCAAATGGAGCCTTTCACCCTCTAACACCCTCCAGTGGGTGGTGACTTTGCTGACCTGTAAGCCGGTTCCTCCCCACCTCCAGATTCTGGGGCCCGGACAAAGACGCCCCCCTTTTCTTTCCTCAGGGGTTTACAGGTGCTTCCTGCTCTCACTCCTGCCACCTGGCACTTTGCTTGGAGAGGCAGACGCCTATGACTGGCTGTCTCCTGGTTGGAGCGGCACCTGGGTGTGCCCTGTGCAAGTAACCTCGGGCAGTTGGGCAGTCGTCCCTTTCAGTGGGACAGGGTCCGCTGAGACCTGTCCTTTATCCCTTATGACCCCGGGGTCAACTCCGGATGACAGCTCTCCACTTTGGCTCAGCGGCAGGGGGTTGGGCTCCGAACCAGGAGGGGCCGGATGCTTTGGCCAGGGCTGGGAGCTGTGCTTAGAAGGGCCCCGGGCTTGGTTGAATGCTCTGCTGTCACCACCTTGGAAATTTGTTTCCCTCCCTCCTCCCCTCCCTGCCCCAAGGTTTTATTATTTAGTTTTAGAGAGAGAGGGGAAGGGAGGGAGAAAGAAAGGGAGAGAAACGTCAATGTGGAGAGAAACCGGTGTTGGGTGCCTCTTGTACGGCCCCGACTGAGACTCAACCAGCAACCCAGGCTTGTGCCCTGACCGGAGTTAAACTAGAGTCTTCTTGCTTCATGGGATGGCACCCAAACCACTGAGCCAAATCAGTTGGGGCTTGAAAATTCTTAATAATTTTTAGCAAGGTGCCTGCATTTCCATTTTACACCAGTTCCTGAAACTATGCAGCCGGCCCTGACCCTTAGTGATTCACATAAACATGTGCGGGTTTCGGCTTTCCTCTCTCCGTGAGCCCGAATCACGCACACTCTGCCCGTCTGATGGCTCTCATGTGAAATCATGTTTAGGGTGAACATAATTTTGTAAGTTAAAAGCTTAACCCGTGGATCTAATAGCAATGATCGCAAAGCACATTGCCAAGTACCAAGTGCCAAGCAACGGGGTCGCTTGGCCTTCCTGCCACCTCCGCCCCTCTGACCTCGCTCCATCTCCCCCTGTGCACCTGCCACAGTTTGCTGATGGTGCCTTGTGGTCTGGGGACACGTGTGCTGTCCTCATCTTTGTTCCACCCTTCAGTGCTGAGCTCGCCTTGCTTGCAGAGGTAAGACTTGGTGGACTGAATTTCTTCACCTGCACAAAGAGCCACCCTCAAGTCTTCAAGCACGTCTCAACACTGTTCCCGTTTTACCCAGAACACAGGAGTGAGGGGAGGCCTTGGAGACCCCTGCGTGTTCCTCTCTGCCACCTCAGAGGGGAAGGCCCAGGGAGGTGGCTCACTTGGCCAACTGTGGAGCCTGTCCTGGAATCTTTGGGACTAATGTGAAGTCATATTTAGGGTGAAAATAGTTTTGTAAATTAAAAGCCAGGATGACTTTCTGGTGCCTTTTTGCTCCCGAAGACTCATAAAAACATGTAGAAATTTGGCCCAGCAAGTATTAGGTAGTTTATCAAGTATTTTAAAAGCCAACTGCAGAGGAAGGGAGACACAGCCTGAATTTAAGAATCTAATGCAAGGACAGATTTTATTTTTAGAATATGTTGAATTGGCATATCGTAAATAAATAAGACTGTGGATGTGAACTCGATTCTCTGTGTTGACCAGGCATTTGATTGGAATAATTCATGGCAGTTTTGAAGTTGGGCTAATCTCTTGTTGCAAGATTAATGATAGCTGCAGCATCTCCGCTTTCTTTTTGAAATGGCCAGAAAGCTGGCAGTTACGTCACACGCTCTCACACACTGACGCACGTTCTCTGGCTTCTGGCTTTTAAAATAAGTGCAGGTGTTGCTTGGCTTTGTGCACAACGCCACTCAGCTCGGCCAATCGCTGTCCTTCCCCTGTTCCAGGAACTCCCAGACTCACTCAAGGAGCAGACGCACCTGAAAGAATGGCACATAAACAATACCCTGATTCAAATCATTCCCACCTACATCAAGCTGTTCCAAGAGATGAGAGTCCTGGATCTGCCAAAAAACCACATCTCCCATCTTCCAGCTGAAATAGGTATGTCTCTTAGCAGAGCCACAGGCCTCTGGTGAGCAGGCAACTGGTAGATAGGTAATGCACCCCCCGCCTCCTGCCCCAGGAAGATGTGGGTAGAGCCATTGCCTGTGTTGCAAGAGCTGCTTGTCCTCAGTGACCCCCTTTGGGTGGCGATGCCACACTCTCACCTGTGTGACAGCACAGACATTTGCCAAATGCTCAAAAACTACAAGTCTCACAGGTGAACAATGCTGTGTTTAGGAACTGTTTATTTTCTTTCAGTTGTAGAAATATAAACCTGCCATGAGATGTTTACTGTAAATGTAAAATACAATATATCATTCCCATAAATTAGTCCTTGATAAGTTTGGTTTAGCTTATTATGTCATTTTGATTGACATTTTACTCTTGTCAGTCACTTTGTTGTTGAAGACCATAGTGGTCATAACTGCTTCTCTCTCGGGGTGTGGGGTGCAGGTTGGGCGGCTGTGCAGAGCTCCAATAATTTTGATTTCCCACTTTTAAAAATTACGCTAAGAATGTTCCAGTGCTCAGTGCCTTAGAACAGGCATGCCGTGCTTTTTGGAATATTAACTGCATTTGCTCCCATGCTGGCTTCTGGTTTGGGGCTGGTTATGCAGGTATTCAATCAAGACAGCCTTGGGAGGTGCGTTTCTCCATCAGTCATTGCTGCTTGTTATTCTCGGTGTGCTCACTTCCTGTCGGGGAAAGGGATTTTCTTTCTTAAAGCATTTTCTTTATGAAGCATGGCATATTATAACTCAATCAATGTAAACATGAAGCCAGAGAGCAGTGAATTCCGGGCAGTCTGGTTACAGTCTACTCTGAATCATTGACCGCACACAGAAAGCTTCGCGCCTGTTTCGGTACCGAGCTCTACTCAGGAGAGCGCACCGACAGGCCGAGGCTGGGCGCCGGGCTTCCCGGGAGCAGGGGCACGCTCTGCAGCCATTGCCTGTTACTTTACTCATCGTGTCATTTCAAAGGGGTTTACACTCTGCGGTGCTGGGGCCTGACGCGGGGTTCGTGGAGGACAAATCCCCCACACTCACCTCGCCTGCACCTTCACGAAGGGCGAAGCAGGTGAAGACTAAGAGAAAAGGAAAAAAATGCTCAGGAGGAAATGTGAGCAGGCATTTCATAAAAAGTGCTTAAAAATCAAAATCAAAATTATGTTTGATCCCTGCCCATCATTTATACAAAGGTTTTACATTTTTGTTTTGTTTCTGTTCTTAAAAGACCTGAAAGGACCTATCCTGTGATGTTCTTTTTTTTTTTTTTTCCTGGTGACAGGCTGTTTGAAGAACCTGAAAGAACTCAATGTGAGTTTCAACCATCTGAAGAGCATTCCTCCAGAACTGGGAGATTGTGAAAATCTGGAGAAACTGGATTGTTCTGGAAATCTAGAGTTAACTGAGCTCCCCTTTGAAGTAAGAGAGTAAACACATTTGCACCGTGATTTACTCACTTGTGTTTGGTTTCTGACATGGGATGGCCTATAATATGGGGAAGAAGCTTTAAAAGATGAAATCCATCTTTAATATGGCACATTTTCCTGACATTTCAGTCACTCTCTATCAGCTATTATAAGGTCTTTAAAATGTCTTTATACTAGGCTAGGACCTGAATTTACATTCAGAAGTGCCATCAATGGGAAACTAGGCAAAAAGTCCTGTTTTCATGCAAGATATTTTTATTCAATGCCAGTGTAAGATATGATGCCTGTTGGCTGTAATGCAAACCCCAATTTACTATCTACATTGGTGATGTAAAATTGGAAGCAGGTGGAAATAAATAAATGGGGTAAAATTTAAAAAAAATGTGTACATTCAACTAAGCTTGTAGGTAACTAAAGTAGTCCTAGAGCATGGATTTAAGAAGGCCATTAATTTAAAAATATTATTAGTTTCTTTTGGTCTGCATTCATTGGAGAAATGATTTAAAATCACTTTTTGGATGAAATGGAGCAGATTAAAGTGAACGGTTTTTATTGCCAAATCAAGCTCCACCAGCGTCCTGTGCCGGAGTGCGGTAAGGATCTCACAGTCCCGCTGCTAGTGGAGAGGCTTAATGTGTTCCCGCCGGTGAGGACCTGACAGGGCCCTGGCCACTGGGGGAAGTCCTAGAAGGGCTGTTGGTCTCCTTTCCTGAAAAGTTCTGTGTGGGAGGAAGTGGCTGCTTCTACTATCAGCATCCATCTCGCTCCAGGAAAACACAGCGGTCCAGGCGAGGGGACCCCGCCAGGGGTCATGATTCCCTGTGCACCGTCAATCGCTGTCCTCCCCAGTTTAGAAAACAGCACGACCTTCTCTCAGGTGTTCAGGCTGGAAGCCAGCCAAGCACCTTCCACCAGCAGCCTAGTCCAAGCCGGTGTTGCCTGTCATTTAGACTGGGACGGCAGCCTCCTAGCCTGGTCTCTCTCTTCCTTCCTGTACGCTCCCCTCCTTTAATGAGACATAATTTATATGTCATAAAATTCACCCATTATAAATGTGCATTTCACCAATTCAGTTTTTGGATATTGCCACCACCTCCTAAGAATTCTGTCTTGCCCATACGCTCTATAGAATGGCATCGTTTATTTATGAAATCACCAACCCTTCAAGGGCAGCCACTATGAGCTGTTCATCTTAGCGCCCCTGGCACATTGCACAGTGGTCCGGAATGCATGCTGTTTTGATCTCTTTTGCATATATTCATGGAAATGCCTTTGGGAAGAGACAGCAAGTGCAAAATTATTTGTCAAACTTAATTCTCTCTCTTACAAAAGTAGTTAAAATATTTTGTTGTTCCTTTCCAGTTAAGTAATTTGAAGCAAGTGACATTTGTAGATATCTCAGCAAACAAGTTTTCCAGTGTCCCAATCTGCGTCCTGAGGATGTCTAATTTGCAGTGGTTGGATATCAGCAACAATAACCTGAATGACCTGCCACAAGATATAGACAGGTAGCTACTTGCATTTTGAAGGTGAGGTATATGAATTAGTTACTAACATCTTAAATACTGTTAACATTTTAAACTTGTATACCACATGGATGTTCTTCGAAATCAATGAATTTTCCAGAGTTCATTGTTTCCAGGAAATGAGTTTGGTTTGTTGTATAATAAGACAATTTTTAGTCTACATGATACACGTGCCTGTATATGATGAGGTCTGTCCGAAAAAGGCCCAGCCATTGTTAATATAACCAGAACAGTTTGCGCATGGCAGCCAAGGAGAGTGGACTGGAATGCACATGTGTCAACAATGGCGACTTCACTGTACTAGTCGGTGAGGGTGGTAGATGCCATTAAGTGAGTATGTGCACAGTGTGGCTGTCGCATTAAAAATGACTGAGTGAGTAGAACAATGAATCTGCATCCATTTTTGCATTAAGCTTAAACATTCCTCCATGGAAACTATTCGGATGATTCAGAAGGCTGCAGCTATGAGCAACTGGTGATTGGCAGCTTCATCACGACAGCGTGTCTGCTCATGCATCGCATCTCATGCAGAGTTTTTTGGTGAAACATCCAATCACCCAGGTGACTCAGCCCTGCTACAGTCCAGATTTGCACCCTGTGACTTCTGGCTTTTCCCAAAACTAAAACCACCTTTGAAAGGGAAGAGATTTCAGACCATTGATTAGATTCAGGAAAATATGATGGGGCAGCTGATGGTGACAGGGAGAACTGTGTGAGGTCCCAAGTGTCTACGTTAAAGGGGACTGAGGCATCATTGTCCCGTGTACCATGTTTTTTGTATCTTTTTCAATGAATGCCTCTATTTTCCATAGTACATGGCTGGGTACTTTCTGGACAGACCTCTTGTATATATAGGGATGAGAAAAAGTAGGTTTACAGTTGTGAGCACACAAAACAAAGTTTATTCTTGTATTATCATTTATTAATTATTGTATTATATTCCATATAAACAACTGTAAACCTAGTTTTACCCACCTATAAATGTGCATTTGAACAAATCGTTGTTGCCTTGGTGAACTTTAATTTCTTTTGGTCCCCAGTAAAATGGCATCATAACTGTTCTTTACTCCATAGAAGTGGAAAAGTAAAATTATTACATATGGCATAGAAACATATCACTTTATGTTTAGGATATCAGTGACGATAATTTTTATTAGTTTCATTTGTTGACTTACTATACATAATCTTTCGAGCAAAACTGGTATGCTGAGTAAGATTCTCCAATTATATCCTCATAGCTATTCCATGTTTAAAAGAAATTATTACAATGAATCCTGTAAGATTCATTCGTTCATTTATTCTGCCAATGTTATTGGGCTCCCGTATGGCAGGCCTGGAGAGCAGCCTGGGTTTAAAGCAGCGAATGAAACAGACCTCCGGCCTCCCGGAATCCACGAGTGGCCCAGTCCTGCAGGCCATTCCCTATTTCTGTTTCCTATTCCTGGTACATCTGATGTGTATCCACGCTTTCTCGGTTTGTGAGACTCAAGGGGAATTGTTTTAGTTTGAAGCGCAAGGGGAATTTTGTGAAATATGTAGGGGGTCGGTCAAGATTTTGCAAATGAATGAAAAAAAAACCCAGAGAGAGGGTCACTGAGTTGAACAGAGTAAAAATAAAACTCCTTTGGTGCACAGTTGCCTCATTTCCTTTTATCTCTGCAGGTTTCTTCCTATTTTAAAGTTAGAAAATAGGATGAGAGAGGAATAACTGGACTTTCAAGATATGCAGAAAGAAACACTGGCTGAAATTTGTTTATTTTCATTGCAACTCTAGTATGACTTCTTTCCCATGCCCTGCTCACCCTTGGAACGAATGAGGCAGGCACTTGGAGGGATATATTGTTTTTTTTTAAACTTTATTTTTATTTTTGATTTTAGAGATAGGGGAAGGGAGGGAGAAAAAGAAGGCAAGAAACATTGATGTGAGAGAGAAAAAAAGAGATCGATTGGCTGCCTTCTGTATGCACCCCAACTGGGGACCGAACCCGTGACACAGGCATGTGCCCTGACCCGGAATCAAACCAGCAGTTTGTGGGACGACGCCCAACCAATTGCGCCACACAGGCCAGGGTGGGAAATACTGATATTTTTAAAAAAGTTTTTCAATTACAGTTTGCACTCAATGCTATTTTGTATTAGTTTCAGGTGTCCAGCACAGAGGATAGATGTTCACATTGGAAAGATATATTGACTTTTAGGCCCCCTGAAGGTCTACTGCATACGTGCAATTTCCCTATGCTGCCGCTATTCCTGTCTTCAGTTGGCAGTTAGATGGGTAAAAAAATAAAAAACACAAAACAAAGAACAAATTGTGTCACCTGGCATGACTTTATTTATTTAATTTTTGAAGTTAGTTCTTGCTTATAAGGGTCGCATACAAAAAATAAACTTAAGTTGGAATTTCCTGCTAGGATTTATTTGTAACTCATTCTGGTTTTCTTTGCTGTGAGGCTGAGTCCTGTTTTTGGGCCCCTTTCCCGCCTTCTTAGGCTAGAAGAGCTGCAGACGTTCCTCCTGTATAAGAACAGGCTGACCTACCTCCCCTACGCCCTGCTTAACCTGAAGAAACTCACCTTGTTAGTCGTCAGCGGGGACGATTTGGTGGAGCTCCCGACCGCCCTCTGTGACTCATCCACCCCTTTAAAGTGAGTAGACCAGAGGTCCTGGTGGAGACGTGTTCAGACCCAAGGAAAGGAGCTTGGGGGGAGGGACGTGGGCGGGGGGTGCTGGAGCCTGGGCACTGGCCTCAGGAAGCAGATCAGACGGTCCTCGTACTCTGGGACTCAGATCCCAGTTCACGGGAGTTCTGATGCCTTTGTGTGGGATTTTGAAGCTTTTGGACGGAACACGGGGAGGTAGAGCTCAGAGGATTTCTGGACAATGCTACGTGCTGGCTGAAGGCGCAGCGGGGCAGGGGCCCGGGGCTCCTGTGTCTGTCGCTCCCTGGAAGCTGGCTCCATGACATATCCCTGGGCTCCCTGCTAGTGACCCTGCCAGGATTTGGAGCTTTGGGGATCCCCCTTCACCTCTACCCTGAGACCATTATGGCCCATCCCCAGTAGCTTGAAGCCTCCCCAGGAACCTTCCCACGGGGCCACTCTAGTGAGGGTCACTTCCCCACTGTGTCCGGAGACCCATCTGCCTGTTCCAACGTCCACCCAAGGAGGTGTTTCCCGGGACGCCCAGTTCTCTCAGTGGCAAATGCCCATGTCAGCATGGCTCTTTCTTACCTCTGGTCCTGCAGTGAGATGCATAGCAAACAGCAGTACAGAGGTGACCTATTGCAAAGAGAAAGACTAAACTTGTTCCTGCATAAGCACAAGTGTGACGGGGCATAAGACATCTTCCCCACCCGCCCCACCCAACTCCTTCCGCCGGGGTGGGCTGTCCCTGGCTGGCTTAGGAATGCCGCCTGGGTAAGACGGGCCCACTGGAGGGAGGGCTAGCAGGAGCCACCCCCAGAACCCCTTCCACTTGCAGGGGGCAACTGGCAGCAGGCGGAGTTTGCCTCCGTCAAGGTGGAACAGAACATTTGGTCGGGATAAAACTGTGACCTGGTTGCCGGTGACTGAAGTCAATTCAAACGCTGTGACCGCAGGGCTTGGAGAGCTAGGAGCACCAGATGAAAGCTCTTTGAATTAATAGACAGTTCAATAAAAGGACTAGATATAAGTCTTTTTAAAAAGTCATTAGCTTCCTGATATCTTAGAAACAACCTGTAGAAAGAGAGTGGAAGAGTGAAGGCATTAACAGTAATAATCGCAAAATACAACATATCCAGGCAAAACCCCAGGAGAAAAAAGTTCTCTTATATGAAGGGGAACTAAGAAGTGTTCCGAAAGAATATCAAAGAGGTGTTGAATATTTAGAAAGACATGCTGTCTTTCCGGATAAAAAGACTCTAAAGATGTATTTCTTCCCAAAATTATACTTAAGTAGAATAGGATTCTTATCATCACTTTAGTGGGATTTTCTTTTTTGGAATTTAAGAAACAAATTTGAAAGTTTATGTGAAAGGTAAAAAAGCTAAAACCAGCAGTGATAATTTTGAAAAACAGGAGTAATGTGACAGAATTTTCAACCTTTCTGAATGTTCAAAAATGTTCATAAGAAGATTTTGAAAAAGTAAAGGTATAGATCACAAAAACTGGGAGGGCTGGGGACTGAAGAGAAGGGAAGCAGCACCTCTACTTGACTCAAAGATACTGAAGTATTGGTCCTGCGGTAAAAGATACTGCGTGTTGATTAAGTTAAAATAGTGAAAGAGGCCGCCTCTGGGCCTGAGAGTCACAGGGGCGGGACGAGGGGCGGCTGCTTTAAATAAAATGTGCCACGGCACTATTCAAATTAAAAAACATGTAAGTATACAGTAATTACTTTGATAAATTTGAAGAATGATGAAATATAGGCCGATTTCTGTTTTGGGGGGTAGGGAAGGACAATACCAATTCAATGAAAGATGACAAAGGGCAAGTTGAATGGATCTATGTACATAAGAATTAAAATCTTTTGCTTTCTCCATATTTAGACATTAAATAAAATTGAAAAGAAAAAGAACAGGAAAATAGATATGCTAAAAGATGATTGATATGTGTGGATATGTCATATATAAAAATATATAAATATATGGATATAAACTCTTCTAAAACCAGTTAGAATGAGGCTAATACCCAAGACAACAGGGACTACAACTGCAACCAAAGACTATTTGAGGAATTTCCTCTTTTGAATTGAATTTATTATATCATCTTCACCTCAAAACATCTTTTAAAATTGTGAAGATAGAAGACCAAATGCCATTTTAATTTCTTTCCTTTAGCTTTCCTTTACCTCCTCTCTTTTTCTCTTCCTTCTTGCCCTCCCCCTTGCCCTCCCCCTTGCCCTCCCCCTCTTCTTTCTGTGGGGATGTTATCTGAGTTCTTTTTAACTAAGCTACCTCATTTAAGCGCTGATGTCACTATTGGGAGTAATAGCAAGCATAGTAAGACGTCATGCCGTTTTAAGGGCCTGACTGAGAGGAAGCGTTATTGTCCGCCTCGGCCTCCGGCCCGCCGCCCTGTCTGTGGCCGAGCGGCTCCCATGTTCCCCATCAGGCCTCGGAACAGTGTCTGCTTTGGGACTGATTCCATAATCCCGACGGGCTGTGTGTCCCTCAGTGGGACTCCACTGGCCAGGCCAACTTTATGTGACTTTCAAGAATAAGTAAGAACTTGGGATTTAGGACCGCAAAGGTTGACTTCCGATGGGAGGAATTTTGCAGTTAAAAATGCACAGGGGAAAATGTGATATTGTCCGTATTTTCCTGACTAGATTTGTAAACCTGATGGACAATCCTATTGATAAAACCCAGTGTCAAGATGGTGATGAAATTATGGAAAGTGAACAAGATCGTCAACACTTTGATAAAGAATTTATGAAAGCCTATATTGAAGATCTTAAAGAAAGAGGTAGGTTACTGATATTTAAAACATTTAAAAGGAATATACAGAATTCCATTAACTCATGCGACACATTTACTGATATAAGTCAAATCGACAAAATGTTAATTGGTGTGGGACAGTTTACGTTGTAAATTATTTTTCCGTTTACCAAAAAAAAAAAAAAGGAGATACATTTCCTTAAAATGTTTGATTTGCCTAATGCACTTGAATGCTTGGTACACCGTCAACTATTTGACAGAGAAACATACACTTACAACATGAGGGTCGCATTACTAATTATACATAAGTTTTTAATTAAATGACAGACAAAAGAGTCTCCTAGTTAATGGGACGGTAAGATTCCATTTCAAAATCCAATGAAGCTCAACATTAGACAAAGTCATCTCTCATAAATCAAGGTACACCTATATCAAAATCACAGAAGCAAAAACAAAATGGCAGGTTAGGCAATCAACCCATTTAGTTTTGGTTTCCAACAGGGTGGTGATACTGCAGAGGGGCAAGGCGGTCACCGGAAAGGGTGGGAAGTATTTTTCCTGGTGACTGTTTCCAAAGTGCTCTTCCTTTTGTCACAAGAACGTGTAAACAGGAAAAAGGCATGAATTCATCTTCGTTCTTCTCATCATGTAGTTATGCTCCACAATGAAAGGAGAATGGTTGAGTATATGTTTTCCTTTTGCTACAGAGTCGGTTCCCAGCTATACCACCAAAGTATCCTTCAGCCTTCAGCTTTGAGACCGTCCGTCAGAAGGTGACGGAATCTCCCCGTTTGTGGAGTTGTGAATCTTTGTGTTGCGGGTCCGGTCACAGAGATGTAACGCCTTGTGCTGAAGCATGGAGTCCAGAAACCATGGTCATAACTGTTTGGAAAAGTGATTTTCAGATTTCAAATACATGAATACCTCTCTCTGTGGACTGGGGAATTGATAAATGGGTTTATATGTTGATAGTTAAAGGTTCATTTGCATACATTTGCTTCCAAGTAATGCACATTTAATGTTTTAGAAAATGTACTCTTTTTTAAAATGATAACTTAGACCAAATTCTGAAGTTGATTGCATTGTTTTCAGGAATCAAGGGATAAAGGGGTTGTGAAAAGAGCGTTTATATTGGATTAGTCAGGTGAGAGTTTATTTTGGCTTTTTTTTTTTTTTAAGGAGTCGTAATGCATTATTCCTTTTACTGAGAAAATTGTCCTAAGTATATACAAACCTCTATCTCCATGTGTTTTAAATTAAATCTTGCAAGTGTGGGCTCTCAGGAGAGACTTTGGTTATAATCTGGACCTTGAAGATACAAAGAAGGGTGGGTTTTTTGGTTTCGTTATTGTTTTTTGCTCTACAAACACTTCTTGAGGGGGAAGGAGGGGGAGGGGCCGCGGAAGTGGGCAGCTTGGGGGTGGATGTGCAGGCTGCCCGCAGTCCCCTGTCTAGCCTCCTGGTCGGAGTGGGTATGTGTGTGTCGGGGGGGCCAGGGCGAGTCAGCGAGGGGCTGCTGGGCCCTCAGGAAGGGTGGTCCAGCGGGTGGGGGGGAGGTGTTCTGGCAGCGCTGGTTGGGGAAGAGGGTCTGGCTGGGCATGGGAAGCCTTGCATGGCCTGTGTGGGTGGTCATCGTGCCCTGAATGGGCACCTCAGAGTCCTGGGACCCACCTGAGAGCAGGGGACAGAGGTCATGCCCTCAGGGACCCCCTACTAAGGTGGCAGCGGAGCAGGATGACTAATCCACGTTGGTGAGGAGGCCCTGGCGGGCCTCCCTTGAGGGTACCGCAGGAGAGTCTGCCCACGGCCAGGATGCCACGACCCTGAGCGCGCTCATGAGACCATTTTACATGGTCAGAGATGGGGTTCATGACGGGACTTTGGACTCTCACTTCGCATCATGTGGTTTGGAGAGGCTGGACAAATATCCACTTTTGTACCACTGTCTTGGGCGCAGATGAACCCAAGGATTGCGTGTTGAAGATAAGCTTAAACAAGTAGCTTGTATATGAATCGGCTCCCCTGTGGTCCCGCCCAGTGCTGCCCAACAGAACTTGCCGCGGGGACGGCAACTCCTGTGTCCGTGTGTCCCGTGGCAGGACCACCAGACACATGTGCTCCTTGAGCACTTGAACAGTGACTGGTGCGAATGAAGAACTAAGTGTTTAATGTAATGTAAATTTAAATAGCCAGAGGTGGCTGCCCTGTTGGACTGCATGGGTCCAGCCAGGTGGGTTCTTTGGAAGTTAACCTGGGCTAAAAATGAGCGGTGACTTTTATTTTCTCTTGTCTGAAGAATCAGTCTGTCCCCAGAGGTGTGCATTTCAAAAGGGCTACTCCTGATACCCCAGATCTTGTCTTCAGGGGCCTAATCATAATTCCAAATATTTTACCCTCAACATATGTAAAACAGGCAGAGCATTTCTAAACCCACCGTTGAGGATTGCTTCAACTTAAAGACAAACTCTGAGAAGTAGATTAAGAGGTGAGAAGGATAGCAAAATGAGAAATCACTGTAATGGAACCTCAAACGATTGTATTTTTCTGTTCAACTCTTTAACAATGTAATTCAAATTAGTTATATACTACTTGAATGATTTTGGCATTTTATTTCATGGCAAGGTTATGCTATCTGTGGTCAAATGGAAACTATATCTGAAAAGGGGGAAAATGGGCGCTTTCATACCAATTGACTGTCTAGAACTTACGTAAATTTTATTTCAATAAAACCAGACTTTTGTGCAAAAATCTTGTCTTGGTGTTCATATAAGTAAATAAAAAGTACTGCATTGATACTCTTTCATGTTATGTAATACCCCACACAAATATATTATTGAATACAATGCTTGTAGAGATACTATTTAGTTTATTCATGTTAATAAAAAATACAGAAAGATTCTAAAGTAGAATATGCATCTTAATGAAAATACAGAGATCTGAAAATTCTGCACGAGGCATGTGTTAATGACCCAGCACGTTCTCCGTGCCTCACTGGTCACTGCGTGTCCGCCTGTTTGCGGGCTGCTGGGCCCTACTTGGTTCCTTACGTGCTTGTTCCGCCGACACATGCTTGTATCTCTTCAGTCCCACTATTATGTGTTAAGTCCCTGGAGTTTGCCTAGTACGGATGTGTGGACTGTACTCAAGTGTTTGAAAATGAGTAGCAAGTCTGAAGAAGTTATCCACACATTGCTCTAGTGTTCCCAGTAATTATCTCTGTGCTGAGATGTACGCATATTATGTCCGATACTTTCTTTGAAGGGTAAGCTTGCATCATAAAAATCACATTTTCTAGAAATGCAAATTGAAGACATTGAGATAATCACCTCACACCCATTGATAGAGCTATTATATATATATATGTGTATATATATATATATATATATTTTTTTTTTTTAAACAGAAACTGTTGGCAAGGACGTGGAGAATTGGAACCCTTGTGCACTGTCGGAGGGACTGTAAAAGGGTGCCTCTGTTATGGGAAACTGGTGGTATCCCCCAAAATTAAATATGCAAATACCGTGGGATTCAGCAATGTCACTTCTGAGTATGCAGGGTTGGGCAAAAGTAAGTTTTCAGTTGTGAGTATGTGAAGCATGGAGTTTATCCTTATATGATTATTTATTAATTATTGTATTATTTCCCATACAAACAACTGTAAACCTATTTTTGCCCCACCCTGTACATTGAAAAGAATTGAAAGCAGGGTCTCAAAGAGATAATTATACAGGTGTTCACAGCAGCACTGCTCACAAGCCCAGTGGTGGGGCTACCCGAGTTAGTTACTGATGGGTGAGTGAATAAGCAAAATGTGGTCTATACACACGACAGCCTTAAAAAAGGAAGGACATTCGGACACATGCGACAACATAGATGAACCTTGAGGACATTATGCTCAGTGAAGTAAGCCAGACACAGGAAGACAAATACCATGTAATTCAAGTATATGAAGTGTCTAAAGTAGTCAAAGGTATTGAGACAGAAAGAATGAGGGCAGTCAGCAGGGCCAGGGGGAGGGAGAACAGGTGAGTTGTTGAATGGATATAGACTTTCAGCTCTGAAAAATGGCAAGCGCTAGAGATGGTTGCAGAGGGGCGGCCAGGGCGGGGCGGGGGGTGGCCGCCCTGTGCTTGTGGGGGTGACCAGAGTTGATGGGGAGGGGCAGGTGATGGAGTGGGGGTGGGCGGGAGGGAAAAGAAGAATTTGTGGTAAACAACTATCACTTTAATTTTAGTCACATAAACTGAAGGAGGCATATTTCCCGGTAAAAATGATGTGAGAATGAGCCCTAAAATTATCCTCAGGAATCGGAACAGAAGCCTTTTTGAAAAGCTACTTGGCTTCAGAAATCGGGTGGGACCCCCTGCACAGAGGTGGTCCGCACTTGGTCCTGCAGAACAGGGGTCCCCCAATGTATTTAATCACGCAACCCCGTCAATGAAAAACTGAGCATACACTTCAAATGCATGTAGCTTTATTTCTTTATACAGTGTATCACTATATCATTCTGCAAATGTATTAACATATGTTATAAAACATGCAGCAAGAAATACCAAAGTGGAAGGAAGAATTAAATGGCATTTTAAGGCTTCTTCCACCCCCGCACAGCTGGTCCTGCCTCACCCCTCAGCGCCGAGCACCCTGCTATGGCGGGAACTGCCTTGGCAGTTCCAGCCCAGCGCTTCAGCCAGTAAGTGCCTCCGCACACTGGTGTCCTAGGGTCTGGTGAAATTTCCTGGTGAGAAGGCTCCGGGGTTTCCTGAGATTTCCAAATGGTGTTGTGAGCCATAGACCCTCAGTTCTCCAGAGAATGAATGAAATTTCAGCACTTTTTTAAAAAAAATAAGGTGAAGTTCACATTAACCCTTAAAATTTGCATTAAAGTAATCACTTTAGAGTGGACAATTCATTAGCATTTAGTGCATCCACAAGTTGTGCGACCACCCTCTCTCTCTCATTCCCGAACGTTTTTGTCATTACCCCCGACAAAAACAACCTGGGCAGATTAAGTAGTTGCTTCTACTTCCCCTCTGCTCCAGCTGCTGGTCGCCACCAATCTACTCCCTGTTTCTGGATTTACCTATTCTAAATATTTCACATTAATGGGATCATACAATATATGACTTTGTGGGTCTGACTTTTTAAACTTAGCACAATACTTTTGAAATTCACAGAGTGGTTTTAGAAAATAACGACAACCACACGACCGCAATTATGATTAGAATGACTAAACAGCAACAAATGCTTGAATTATAGCAACAAACATTTGAGCAGCAGGGCCTGCGATCCTGGACCAGGGGGGAATACGAATTCTCAGGTGAGTAGTCGTGGATGACCCTCTCCACCTGGTAGCTGGTGTTTACTCTGGGATTCCTAGCCAGTGGGGGCTCAGGAACCCATGGGGTGGGAAGTACCTTTCCTTTCTTCACCCTGGTGTTCCCTGTCGCTGTGTCCCCTGTGGTGTTACTCCTTGGAGGAGGAGGCAGCTTATAGAGGGGTACCCTGGCGTTAGGTGAGCTTATTGTGGGAAGTGATGGGGACATGGGGGGCGGTTTGGCTGGATCTAACCTACTCTGAACGCAAAAGCCCTGCAGACACGCCTCGCAGTTGTTCACGTCATGGGGCCCTTCGAGAGAGCTGTCCTTGATGGTAGGGATCTCCTCCATGGACTTAAATCCTTCTCGATAGCAGTTCTTGAGAATTCGGAGCACCAGGTTGTTCAGGATTCTTGACACGTTCTCTTCCGTGAACTCAGGCACCTCAAATGTAGGCCGAGAGCACTTCTTACATCTCTGAGTGAAGACCCTCATCTTCACCTGGCCCTTGGATTCTATCTTATTCCAGTGCATGTGGAAAAGGACCTGAACTTGGGCGGAGGCCCAGCTGTGAGAGCATGAGGAGCACTTGAACCTGTGGAGACAGAAAACAAGACCCTCAGCTTGGCTCAACCTGGCCAAATGGTGGGCTGTGCCAGAGGAAAGAAGGGGGCACCGCCATCACAGAGCCACGGCTGGGCAGGGGTCATGGGTCAGTGGGGGAAGAAATTACCGAGTCCCTTGTTCTTATCTCCACTGTGCCACTCATGAATGGCATGAGTGCCCTTACAAAAGAGACCTCACAGAGCTCCCTGGATCCTTCTGCCGTGTGAGGATAAACCAGAAGCCTGCGACTCACAAGCGGGCCCTTGCCTGCCCGGCTGGCACCCTGATGTTGGACTTCCAGCCTCCAGGACTCCGAGCAAAAATTTTCTGTTGTTTATAAGCTGCTGGGTCTCTGTTTTTAAATATTTATGTATTTATGTATGTATGTATGTATGTATGTATGTATGTATTTTTACATTTTTATAGCTGCTCCCTAAGACGAAGACGTTGAGGCGTGGAACTCCAGGGCAGGGAGGCACCCTAAAAGCTCCAGGGTCCTAGGGAAAAGTACTGCTTTGCTCTCAGTCGCCCAGGGTCGCCGAATCTGCACCACGTCCAGCTCTCTTTTTTTGCCTCCCTCCAACCCAATTCATCGCTCCAAGTGGCCCGAAACACTTCATACTCTTCATGCCTTGGTCTCGAACAGGGTACAAAAGAACGGCCCTTTATCCCAGCAAGGAGGAAGGCATTTTTCTGAGCTAAGGCAGCTGGACAAATACCTGTCAGAACAGAGGGAGGGAGGGAAGAGGGCAGGGAAGCACATGGCAGCACCAGGAAAGGAATTATGGGAAAGGAGAGGGCTGCTCCATGGCGGGGACTATAGTGCTCACCAAGTTATCCTCGCCCTCCCTCCCGTTCCCCAGCCACCCCTCCCCCGCAGTGAGGCTGGGGTGATGTGAGCAGGTGGCTGATGGGATGTGGCTGAAGTGGTAGACGATGCCCCCTGACCTGGCACTGACGCCCTTGAAGGACCCCCTAGCTCTCTCCTCCTGCGCCTCGGTGGACTTGGGGCCACGTGTTACGTTACATCACTGATATTTCAGGGCTTGTTTGTCGCAGCAGCCACGCCCAGCCTTGGCCTGCCTTGAGGCAGGAGCCCCTGGAGCCTGGGATGGTCAATCAAAGGGGGCTGGGTAGGAGTCAGTCAAGGCTTCCCTTCTGTATTTTTTTAAAAGACTATGTATTTATTTTTAAAGTGGGGAAGGGTGGGAGAAAGGGAAGGAAACATCAGTGTGCAAGAGAAACAGCGACCAGTTGCCTCTGGCACACCCCCAACCAGGGACCTGGCCCGAAACTCAGGCGTGTGCTTTGATAGGGAATCGAACGAGTGACCTTTTGGTTTTTGGGATCATGTCTGTCCCACTGAGCCACACTGACTGGGGTTCCCTTCTGTATCTTGATTCTAGTCTCACCTCATGGGGTGAGCGTGAGGATGAAATGGAGCGAAGATGCCCGGCAGCTCTGACCCCCGCGGGCCAGAGGACCTTCCTGGGGCCAGGGGAGCTGCAGCCCCCGCCCCCTCTGGGCCCTGCTGCTCCGCGGGGCTGTCAGCCCAGAGTTCAAAGTCCTCAAAAAACAAAATGGAACAAACAGAAAAAGAGTGGAGACTTTGCTCAGCTGCTTCTGACGCCAGCGGCTGGCCTGGGAAAACAGCAGAGAGCTCTGTTTCCTCTTTTCAGACCCTCTTCCAGGAGGGGGCAGTGGGCAGGCAACCAGCCCCGGAGCCCCTTCCTCCATGCAGGTGGGCAACCCCCATCCCGCGGGTTCTGACCTCGCACCTGGGAAAGAGAGGGCGAGACTTTGGATGGTCTTCCGAGGGCCCTGTTTTTCTGACGGTTCCATTAGCTCAGAGTAGAGAGGAGCAGGAGGGCTGCGTGTGGCTCGGCCCCCGCGCCCACCGCCTCCTCCCCCAGTGGGTCTCCTCGGCACACGGGGCCCTTCTCTCGTGGGCTCTGCGGTGGACCCCAGGTCCCAGAGGCAGGGAGCCTGTGCTCCACGCCCCGCTCCCCCGGCTCCCCTGGACCTCATGGCTCTTGGCCCTCGCCTCTCACAGCCCCATTTCTCTGTATCTCAGGCCTTTGCCCACGCCAGTGCCCGATCCTGGATTATTGCAGGGGTTCGTGTAATAAGAAAACAATCTTCAATGAAGCTAAAGCTTCTTGGGCGATGGGCCCCTTTCTTCCTGGAATCTTCCGTTTGCCAGCAAGCATGAATGGAATAAGAAAAGTAAGCGGCATACACAGTAAGAAATGAGGGAGAATTTTCTGGAATATGTACCATCCCCTCCCCCGCTCACCTGGCAAAGGCCCACTGCTGGTACTGCGACCACCCCGGCTGCGGGATGTTGGGAACGCAGCTACTGTCTAGTGTCAGGGTCCATGGGTGCCACGGCTTCACCTCCTGAATTAACTCCTGAAACACGTTCTGCCACGCCTTCATGTTCAGACCCGTGGCTGCCGGCATGGTAGGCTGGGGGCGTCAGGGTCTCTGGGCTCTGGCAGATGTCTAGCAGCCCTGGAGGGTTCCCACTTTAGAGAGCCCGGGCTCACACCCGCTCCCCTTTATGTACCTGGACGGGGCTGTGGACCAAGTCTTTGTCCCACGGACAAAGGTCAGTTGAGTCTGGCTCCACGGTCAGAGAACAGCACGGGGTTCCACAGGGAAGACATGGAATGCATGGTTCTAGTCATCAACATATCACCCCAGGAGCACTCCAGACCCCAGGTCAGGAGGACGGATCTCAGCCCGGCTCTGCTGTTACCTCCCCTCAGCCTGGGAGCCGGTTTCCACCCCCGAAGCCCTGGGCGCGGCGGAGGCGGACGGAGGCAGCCCGCGCTGCTCCTTCCAGTTCTCACATCTGAAACCCTTACCCACTGGGCTGCTGTGACCCTGAGGCGGGGGAGACGTGCAAAGCAGGGCGGCCACGGGGCCCTCCCCTGAGCCCTGCACCCTGCTCTCAGCTCCTTACATCCCCTCTCATGCCCAGTCTCTGAGGGATGGTATTTTGCAGACTCTGAGCTGCCCAGGGCGACTCCCAAGCCCCATCTTCTACCCATTAGAGACAGAAGCTGGTGCAGTCCCTGTGCCCAGATGTGGCTACAAGGTCCCTGCCTGGCTGAGAGGCCACTGGCTTCACCCCAAAGTGCTCCACCATCCCCCACCCTGTCAAGGAAAAGTTCAAGGAGGAGGAAGAGAGGAGCAGCAGACACACAGCCCAGGGAGGGTGGACAGGACCCCGGGTGCCACATCCCACGGCCCCAGCCTCAGACCGCCCGGCCCTGGCCCGCGTGATGACTCCTTCCTGGGGAAAGACCCACGCTCTCCGGGCCATCGGCCTGGCAGCCCCTCTGCGCTTGGGCCACACAACGGCCTGCGTCCTGGCCTCCCGGGCCCTGGTGCTGCCCCGGCTGCTCCCCACACTGTGGCCCGGCCTGTCTAGTGCTGCTCGGCATGGCTTTTGACCCCTCCCAGGCCACCCGTGCTAGAACATGCAGGGGAGCAGCAGAGAGGGGAGGCGTGTCGAGGACCGGCAGGGCTCTGGTTTAGGGCACAGGGGTGGATACCGGTTTGCGGGGGGGTGAGCTTTGCCGGGCTGGGGCTGGTAGAAGGGATGGGCTGGGGCACGTCCCTCCGCGCTCACGATCTAACCCAGGGGCCGCTCTCCTTGGAACAGGGTCAGGGCTCCGCTGGGCCCCGCCGTCACCTTCAGGAGGCCGTTTCTGAAAGCCTGGGACATGCCCAGGGAGGCTGACAGTCGGAGTCGCCTGACACACATGTCCCCACTGAGACGGAACAAGACAGCGTCTGCCTTCTTGTTTCACCTCTCACACTGTACACAACAGTCTGTTTCCTGGTCTGTTTGTGCCATGGTTTTGAATTTTGTGCTTTTTGTTGGTGATTCCGTTGTTTGAAGTGGCCCCCGAAACAGGGCTGAGGTGCTGCCTCGTTTCCCTAAGCCCGGGAAGGCAATGGTTCGTTGCTTCTGGAGGAAATAGAGTTAGGTCCCTGCTGGCCCCTGGTAACAGCATTTTTATGAACTGACCAAAATATAACCTTCTGTTTCTGTTCAAAGACATGTAGTATACATTGTTGATTGATTCACATTGACTGCAGCTTATCTAATGTACCTATTTTCTCCGTAAGGGATGCTGCAGCCTTCTCGGGCCAAGCTGCCTGGAATCTGGGGACGGGTGGATACATTCCAGGAGAGCAAGTCCACTCCATTCCCAGTGCTTTCCATGTCCTGTGCCGAGGGTGGCCTGGCCCCTTCAGGTGGTCCCTCTGGATCACCTTTCCTGCAGGGCCCTTGAGTCTCTCCCAGACAGCAGAGGGCCTGCCACCTCCGTGTCCATCCCGCAATCGATAACCTGCAAGATGTCACAAGGTGCCAGCCGACACCACTAGGAGGGTCCATCATTTGCTCCCAATGTGATAGGGGAAGAGACTTCCACAGACACCATTAAGCTCTTTCGTTCATTCAAAAAAAAAAATTAGTGTCAGTTTCTAGGCACTAGGGATCCAGCAGTGAATAAAACAAAGAGCTACCCTCACAGAGTGCATGTTTTATTCCGAAAGGAGAGATAAAGTCCAATAAACAAGCAAATGTGCCATGTCACGTCAGTAATTAAGTCTCAGTTCGGTGCTGTGGGCTTAGTATAAAAGGCTCCATTTTGGGCCTGTTGACTTGTTTTTAACTGTATATATTTTTATCCCTTTCGTATCTGTCTTTGCTGGCTTTTAATATGTGACTTTTTTTTTCCCCCAAAAATGTTTTATGCAACATACAGACAGGATAATAATAAAGAAAATACTTGTAGAAATATCACCATGTTAAAAAAAATTAAATATTGCCATTATTCTAGAAGCCCCTGAAGTGTCCTGTCCCATCAAAGCTCTTTCCTTCCCTAGAAGGAGCCACTCTCCTTATTCTGCTGTTACAGTTACCACCTGTGTGTGCAACGCTAACTGACGTTTTACTTTTGCCTTTAAAAAATGTCTCAGAAATAAAATCAAACTGTATGTATTTTTTGAGTCCTGCTGCTGTTACAGTAATTAAACAAAGGTTATCAGGCTGAGGTGGCTGCAATGCCCTGGCAATCTAGTGGAGCAAACAAAGCTAAGCCAGAGTTCATGCACTGGGATCCGAGAATAGGAAGCTTAGGAACAACCAATCAGGAGCAGCCAACCGGGCTTTCCTAAATAAGGCAGCGGCTGCACTAGAGCCAATTAAATGATTTCCTTGCTCAGCGTCTGTGTCTTCTCTATGAAAACCTCTCCCCCAGCTCCTGTCTTTTGGAGCACACCTCGCTGCTTTTGGTTTGGTGCTGGCTGACTCAAATGAATGAATGCTCAAACAAACTCTTGAAAAACATTTTTTTATAGATCTTATTTATTTATTTTTAGAGAGAGGGCGAGGGAGGGAGAAAGAGAGGGAGAGAAACATCATTGTGAGAGAGAAACGTTGATCGGTTGCCTCTCACACACGCCCCAACCTGGGACCGAACCCGTAACCCAGGCATGTGCCCTCACCAGGTATCAAACTGGTGACCTTTTGTTTGTAGGGCGTCGCCTAACCAACTGAGCCACACCAGTCAGTGCAAGTCTTGGGGAAAAAAAAATTTAACATGCCTCAGTTTACCTTTTAACGCTTCTGTTACTTAATAGCACGTAGGTGAGATTCATTCACGTTGTTCCACGCTGCAGTGATTTCTTCGTCCTCAATCCTGAATATTCCACTGAATGGAAATTACAATGTATTTAGCCACAGTACTTTCGTGGCTCCTGTAGGTTGGTCCCAGTTTTGCTTATTATGAATAATGGGGCTATGCATGTTTAGACATGTGTTTCTGTTCACCTTTATATGCCTTTTTGTTGGGAACGTAACAGAGTACACGTGCTCGGTCACTGAGTGTGCGCATGTTAGATACACCAGGTTCTGGAAGTGATCATACTTCTACCAGTGTATGAGCGTTTCAGTTGCCCCAATCCTCACCAGCACTTGGTAGCGTTATTCTTTTAAAATTTAGCCTTTCTTTGGGCAGGTGGAGATATCTCTATGATTTAAATTTATCCTTCCCCAATGACTGTTGAGGTTGTGCACCATTTTATAATGTTGACTGACAATTTGGATATTCCCATTTGTGAAGTACTGAGTCAAAGCTTTCCTTCGTTTAAAAAACTGGGTTCTTTTCTTTATTTTATTTTTTTGAGTTTTAAAAATATATTTTCCATATTTGTTCTTTTTCAGTTCCATGTGTGACAAATGTATGTGTCTTGCTTTCTACTTTAGAGATCTTTATAACAATAAATTTAAATAACATAAATACCTTTTACATAACTAAAGTAAAACCTAGAGCAAATGAATCTCTTCTTGAAATTATAGAACATTAAAATGGACTTAATTCAATATTCCTATAATTTTTAAAGAAAACCGCAAAAACTGGGTCTAGGTTACGTGATCAAGGCTGTTCTAGGTAAGTTCTACAAAGCAGTCAAGGAAAGGTAATTCCAATCTTACACAGTTTTTTTTTCATGTCCTAGACAATGAAGCCACACCGAAAGAGGTTTGCCGACCTCTGAACGAGAGCTAGGTATGTCAGTGTGGACACAGCGCACAGTCATAGTTTTGAGCGAAGAACTCAAGTTTCTGAAGGGTATACACAATGTGGTCCCAGTTATGTGAAGAACGGAACCGAACACCATCCTCCGTCCCCCTGAGGGAGCCCCTCCCTTGCCCTAAAACAGGAGGAGATTCTCAACAAAAGGAGGGAGGATGAGATCAAGGAAGGGCCGCGTGGAGGCATCAACCACAGGGGCATTTCTTAAGCTGGAAGTTGAGCCCGATTGTCCAATCTTTCTGGATTCATGTATGTTTTAAGTATTTTACAATCAATTAAAAGCACAGGTTAGTACGATGAGGGGAGGATTAGAGGGTCTTCGAGGGCTCCAGACTCTGTGCTGTGGGCTGGTGCCGGCACCCAGCCAGGCCATTCCTCAGGGCCCCGAGAGAGCCCATGGCTGCATGGCGGCCGTGGCCTGATACAGTGTTTCTGGCTCGGGCTTGGTGGCGTGCGTGCTGCCCACTCTCCAGGCCACCGTGAGTGTCCCCTGGCAGAGGGGGCTCAGGGAGCGAAGAACACTGGCCTCCAGAGAGTGAAAGCTTGTAACTGGGCCCCCTTGGAGCCCAGCTTCCTTATAGGTCCTGCCCTCTTACGGCTGGGGTTGTGGCTTCCTGTCCTGGGACCGGCCTGCCACAGAGAAGCTCACCTGGTCCAGAGACGTTCGTTAGACGCACTCTCACTGACACACGGAAAAGCCGGGGAGAGCCACCAGGAGGGATCTCTGGTCAGCGCCCAAGTGAACACTCACCGGCTGGGATTTGGGAGGCTAACCAGCCCGCTGCTGCCGCCACCAGCCCAGGGGCCCAGAGCACCCGCCTGAGGCTGCGTTTCTCACCCCACTGGCCTTGGTCCCAAAGTGCCATCATTGAGCTGCTCTGTTAAATGAGGACACGTGCCTCTGGGGCGGAGGCCAACCTTCCCTGGCAGCCGGAGGGCTCCTGGGGGCGGGGGGAGTCAGTGAAGCACTGCTTACTGTGAGGAAAGAGTAACTGCAGGGTGTAAACAAACAACGTTGTACTGAGGACCAAGGAACAGTGCTTAAAGGAGGACACTCTTGGAAGGCGGTCAGGTCTCTTTGAGGAGGATGTGGTCAGCCCACCAGAGAGCAGAGCTGCTCACTGGGGACCAGGGGACAGCCTTCTGAGTGCCTGACCAGGGGGCGTCTGGACAAGTGGCAGCTGGTGAAGATGCGACTCTCCCAGCCGCAGGCCGCTATGCGCAGGCAACGTGGTCTTGGGGAGAGAATCTGGGTGCCAGCACACAGCAGGTGGCTGGAGCTCACAGGCTGAGCAGGGCTCCCGCCTCCGTGTTGAGGGCGCTGTAGGAGAGGTTACTTATCACCAGATCCCGCTCCCCACGCTAGACCACCCAGGGCGGGTCCTCAGGCCCACGCCTCCCTTCCCCTGCCCCCACTGGAAATGGCTGGAGGGCCCCTTCCCCCTGCAACGTTCCCACAGCGCCCTCTACGGGGGAAGTTTACCATCGCACTCCCTATAAGGAGAAGGAGTTGGATTCCAGCTCAGCGCTCCTGGGGAAGGATGCATTCGGCAGAGCTGGGAGGCAACAAGCTGGTAACAGACACAAACTTCATACAGATGCAAGGCCTAACCACACTGAAGGGGCTGCGAAAGGGGCTGATCTAAATAACTCTATAAAACGGTGTTTTTCCTGGAGGGTGTGAGGCTAAAGATGAAAGGAACTGTAAATATGCTCCAATTGGTACGTTTGTTTTCCAGAGGGGTACAGGTTACCAATTCTGAAATGCTTCACAGATGTGCTGGGGTTGAACAAACAAGTAACCGGAAGATAGAAGGTGGGCCAGGTTCTTCACACTGTAGGAGAGGGAAGTTACAGGTGCCCAAGAAAGGAAGGCTAGAACCAATGCTGAAGACTGCATTAGAATTGCAGACATCAGTATGAAGCTCAGTATACTCGTATACATGGCTGGACACAGAAACAAGAAAATACGTCTGTCGCCATGATTTACGTAGATCACCGATGCATTCACTGCCTAGCTCTGTCTGCTCAGAGGGCCTCGTGCCAACACGCACACCCAGTGCTCAAATCTTGGTTTCTAAATACCATTCTCCAATAAAAGGAATGAAGGCTCCTTGGGGAAATGGCTGATTCTAGGCCTGGGGCAGAAAAATACAAGATGAGCCTGGAGCATCTTATACTGTTGGAAAATCATGAAATGCTTTAAAAAAAAAAAGAAAAAAAGAATGGGGGCGAGTCAAAGGGACATAGGAACCAACCTGAAAGAGCTTCCAATGGCCAAAGTGGGAACAATTTGAGTCACAAAATAAATAACATGGTATTGGATTATAACCCAAAGTATAAAAGAAATATACATGAATTCATGCTGATATCAATACCTGATTGAGTAAATAAATAAATAAATAGGGGAGGAAGCCAAATCTTCTTACAGAAGAATTCCAGATAACATACGTAGATATCCCCTCTCTAGGAGGTAAGACTTCGTTTAGCTCCTGCCACTCTCCTTCCGGGGGGGCTGGACTCATGAAGAACAGAGATACCACTTAACCACCAGTGATGCTGTGGGATGTCACCCACCCCTGATAGGATGTGACAAGAAGGATGCACTACCTCTGAGTTGTTCTCACCAAAAACCCACATCCGCAGTCTAATCATGAGACGAATGTCAGTGACCCAGATCGGGGGACATTCTACAGGAGGCTTGACCAGTACTCCTCAAGTTTGTGAAGGTCATGAACAAGGTCAGAGATCAGAGGGGCTTGGGGAGACACGTTTACTAAATGCAGTGTGGCATCCTGGATGGGATCGCGGAAGAGAAAGAACATTAACAGACAATTTGGTGGGGCGCAAGTGGAGCCTGGGGTCCAGTTAATAGTAACACACCACAGTCTACTATTCAGCTTTGATGTGTGTTCCGTGGCAGTGAAGATGGGGACCGTGGGGGAAGCTGGCTGAGGCATGTATGGGAAATCTCTGAATGGTGTTGGTAACGCTACTGTAATCTAAAACTATGGCAAAATTAAAAGTTTCTTTTAAAAAAGTGGGTGTCTTGGGGCAGAAAGTTTTCCTGCCTCAGTTTCCCCTATAAGGTAGAGGAAGACTCTTTGAGATTCCCTCAGGCCATGAGGAAGACTGTCTCCACGGTCCCTCAAGGCTGGCCTATGCATGCTGGGGTGCGGGGTTTGGATGTGGTGGTGGGGGGGTGAGGAGTTCAAGCTCTGCACATCTCGAGGGTACCTTAGTCTCACTCTGGGGGCTGGGCTGGGCTTCCCTCAGGCCCACAGCTTTCTCCACTGCCCAAAGGGGCCTTGCAGGACAAGTGGCTGCTGGGTCAGCAACACCCAGGTCACCGAGTCCCCTCGGGCTGGCAGCTCAAACATCCTGGGACTCTGAAGGCAGGCGGGGTAGGTCCTCAGCCTGTGAGTGTGGAAGGAGGTACTGTGGTTGTAAAAGCTATGGACCTGGCTGCTGGAAGCCTGGGGGCAGTGTGTTGAATGAGTGAAGCAAGGAGGCCACTAGATGGAGGTGGCTCTAATGCTTTGGTGGCCTATGTAAGCAAACCCAAACGTAAGCTTGTAAACGTCTCCAGTTCACTGAATCCAGTTGCTAAGGCCAACCCATCACAAACAGCCTCCGAGCCTGTAGGCTACAGGCAATCAAGAACGTCCTTCTTTGCTTCTGCATCTTCTCTGCATCAGCCTATCCCCCAGCTCCTGTAGGGGGAGCACTCCTAACCACTTCCTGCTTAGTGTTGCCCGATGGCAATCGATTTTTGCTCAAATAAACTCTTAAAAATTGTAGTGTGCCTCAGTTTATCTTTTAACACTTCCAGTCATGTTTCTGAGTAGCCTAGGATGTTTACATTATCTCTCTGTCTGCCCCTCACTGTCCCCGGAAGTCAGTTCCCGGAAGGAAGGGACTTGTGTTCCCTGGTATATATTTTTTCAGATAAACTTCCAATTTCTTCCTTGGCTGAGCCCAGCCCTCAAACGTCGCCTGGGTGAACAGATTGCGGGAGCCCCTTGGGCCGTGTCTGAGCCTCAGGGAAGGCTGCTTTGCACCACCCCGCACCCCGCCCTGCCTTAAGGGCCTGGCTGAGCTGGAGAGGCCTCGCAGATTTTTACTTTCCGGAGTTAAAGTCTTCCTGAGCTTGCCCACCGGCTCTGAACCCTGGCTGCCTCGGCCCCCACCCCCACCCTGAGGAGGGCATTGGAAATAGGACCTCGGCTCGCTTGCCCTTCCCAGGGGCATCCAGCTTCCCCAGGTAACGGCTCTCTCTGCCTTTCGGGAAAGGCTCTGATTTCTATGAGAGAGACAGATGCGGGAGGTAGGGGACGGGGATGGGGGTGGGGTGGGGGGTGTGGGAGGGGTGCGGCGGGAGAACAACATAGTTATTGAACATTTCCATAAAACTTCCCAACACCAATTCACTCAAGCCCCAGTCCCTTCTGGGTTGTAGCAGGGCCATGACAGAGGAGACACGTGTGTCCCCGCAGAGGCATCTGGGAACTTCAAGCACTTTCCTGCCCTGTGGGTGAGGCAGCCCTGGCTCTCCCTGGAAACCTCCATGACCCCTTGGCAAGTTGGGCAAAGTTTGCCGTCCTCTGACGGAGGCCGCAGGGTGGGGTGGGGTGGGGTGGGGAGGGGTGGGGAGGGGTGGGGAGGGGTGCGGGGAAGTTGGGGAAGAGCCCTGCACCTGGAGTGCTAGGTCACTTGGAACCTCCCAGGGACGCTCTGAGGAATCATGGAGTGGTGGGATCTTATTGACCAGCATTTTTCCTTCTTACCTCCTCCTACCATGCACACCGCCCCCACCCCCAGCCTCCTTTTCCCCCTTCCTTCCTGGCCGGCCTCTCCCCGTTCCCTACGCCTCCTTTCTCCCACCATTCCTTCACTCAGTCACTTATCACGTATGGAGGGGCTGCATCACACCAGCCAGGTGCAGCTTTTGGGCGGCGGCAGGCGGAGCAGAAAGGAAGACTGGAAGCAACAATTCTTGGGGTCAGACTCTGTGGATTATCTGGGCCATTTTTTCTTTTTCTTTAACATAAATGATCTAATCCTCACTACAACCCTGAGAGATTATTGCTCTCATTTTATTTTTTAAAATTATATTTTATTGACTCTGCTATTACAGTTGTCCTGGTTTCCCCCCCTTTGACCCGTCCACCCAGGGCCCCCCCCCTCAGGCCATCCCCCCACCATTGTACGTGTCCATGAGTCATGAGTCTAAGTTCTTTGGCTCCTACGTTTCCTATCCTATACTTTACATCCCCTTGGCTATTCCGTAACTACCTATTTGTACTTCTTAATCCCCTCACCTCTTCACCCATTCTTCCCCTCTCCCCTCCCATCTGGCAACTTTCTGGTAACTAACTTCTTTTCTCTTGCTTTTAAGATTCTCTCTTTATCTTTAACCTTTGGCCTTTTAAGAATGATGTGTCTTGGAATGAGCCTCTTTGCATCCATCATAATTGGGATTCTCTGTGCTTCCTGGACTTGCACATCTATTTCCTTCACCACGTTAGGGAGGTTTCCTTTCACTATTTTTTCAGATAGATTTCCAATTTTTGCTCTTTTTCTTTTCCTTCTGGCACCCCTATGAGGTGAATGTTGGACCTCTTAAAGGTGTCCCAGACGCTGTGTATACTATCCTCATTTTTTAAAAATTCTTTTTTCTTCTTCTTGTTCTGCATGGTTGTGTTTTGTCTCCTTATGTTCCAAATCATTGATTTGAGTCTCAGCCTCATCCATTCTAGTGTTGTTTCCCTCTAAATTGTTATTTCAAAGAGTGTATCATTCGTTTATGACTGGGCCTTTTTTATGCTGTTGAGGTCCTCACTTAGTTTCTCGAGCATCCTTATAAACAGTGTTTTGAACAGTGGTCAATTGCTTATCTCCATTTAGTTTAGCTCTTTTTCTGGAGTTTTGATCTGTTCTTTCATTTGGGCCTTGTTTTTTTTGTCTCCTCATTTTGGCAGCCTCCCTGTGTTTGTTTCTATGTATCACTTAGAGGTGCTTTGACTCTGTGGCTTGGTAGTGTGGCCTAATGCAGTAGGTGTCTTGTAGGGGCCAGTGACACAGACATCCCTATCACCCAAGCTGGGTACTCAAGGTGTGCCCTTTGTGTGGGCTGGGTACCTCCTCCCCTTGTAGTTGAGCCTTGGTTGCTGTTGGCCAGGCCAGTCAGCTGTAAGGACTGGCTGTGACCACTTACACCGACCTCTGCTCTTCGTAGAGAGTCAGCTGTGCAGGGGCAGAATGGTGGTTCTCCAATGTGGTGTGTAGCTGCCCACTGGGTGCACTGGCCCTGGGGTTTCCCAGGTGGTGTAGACCAAGGTCAGCCCCAACTTGTGTTTTGCCCGGGGCCACCCTGCCTGAGCTATAAAGCAACGTGAGATGGCTGCTACTTGTGCTGGGCTTGGAGATTCCCAGGTGAGGCCAAACTGTGACTCTAATTTGGCTGCTGCTAGAGCTCACTGAAGTCAGCTGTTGCTTGTTTGACAGGATTTAGGAGCCAAAACCAGCCATTCTTATGGAAAAGCAGCTTGGGTGGGCCTATAAGTTGTGTGGGGTAGAGCCTCTGTGGATCTCCAAGGTGGGTCACACAGTGTTAGCCAGGTTAATGGAGTCTCAGGTAGGGCACCAGCCTCTTGGCTCTGTGTGTTGGGGGGAAGGCTCAGCAAAGGGACAATGGCCTCTGCTCGCCCTGATGCCAGACACTTCAGTCTCTCCTGTACACCACTGGTGTCCTTCAAGCTGCCGCCCCGGTACTAGAGCTCAGAGGGAGTGAGTCTGAGTAGGTGTGTTTGTGTGCGGGTTCCCCAAGGGGAATTCTCTAGGGCTCCAGCAGCCTCCTCCACCAACTCAATCCCTCTGGTTTTTACAGCCAGAAGTCATGGGGACTTATCTTCCTGGCGTTGGGACGCTGCGCTGGGGGGCCTGCTGTGGTTCTGGGACTCCGCTCCTAAGACATCCCTCCTGAATTTTTAGCCATGTGAGCGTGGGGCCAGCCCGTTTCACGTCCATGCCCCTCCTCCCAGTCCGGATGGATGTGGTTTCTTTAATCCTGTAGTTGTTAGACTTCCATTCAACTCAATTTCTGACATTCCTGAGTGACAGTTGTTCTATATTTTAGCTGTGATTTTGATGTGGTTGTGCGAAGAGGTGAGCCATGTCTGCCTATGCTACCATCTTGACTGGAAGCCTATTACCCCCATTTTAGAGATGAGAAAACCGAGGTTCAGAGTGAAGACTTAGAAATACTGCTCCTACAGCCCAGGTGCACTGTTGGAAGCTGGAGGCTGTCGTTCCTCTTGTGACTGGTTTATGTCATCCTCAAGCTCCAGGTGACGGTCCCTGTCTGAGGTAAACTCCCCCAGCCCTGGCATCACCTCTCCAGGCAGTCAGAAGGCAGGGAACCTGGGAGCTGCTTCCCTGTTCCCACCTGGGGGCGGGGGTCTGCCAGTGCGGCCTGCAGGAGAGCAGCTTCCTGGCACAGACAGGCCCTTCCTCCCTGGTTCACGGAACCCAGACACCTGGGTCCACTCCCTTCTTCTCCTCTTGCCTTTCTGGGCCTCTTCTGGGGCTGCGACAGGTCTCCAAAGATTCAGAGGGACATTCCCCATGACATTTTTTCTTCTAAGTCTCTTCCCGAGACCTTTGCACAGACGGTGGCAGCCCTGGTCTTTCTTACCAGAGTCCTCCAGCTTTGATGTGGTCCACTGCCTCTCTCCCTCCTCCTCCTCCCGGGGAGAGGGGAGCCCAGGACATGGATGGGAGCCTCCCTCACACACTGACACAGAGGGAAGCTCTTCACACAATGGCCAGAGCACACACCCGGACTCCATCGGGAGGCCTTGGTCCCAGTGGCAATGGGGGCGCTGCTGACCTGACCGAGCCTTGGTTTCTACACCTAGCAAACGGTAGCCGCAGTTTGTGTGACAGCTGATAGACGTGGGAAGCAGAGGAGCTGGTCAGCTCGATAGGGTTCTGTGAAGGGCTGAGGGCCTTCTAGGCGGCAGGGCCCTCCTGCAAACTCTTTCCTCCAAGGAGGTCCCAGGCTCTCTCGGGGAGTCAAGTTGGGCCCTCAGAACCCCAACCTCCACCAGCCTCCGCCTGTGACCTCGGCATCCCCAGGGTTGACATTAAGCAAGTAGATGGCCCTCCTTTGCCACCAGTAGCTGTCTCGGGACCTGTGGGTGGACATCCTGCCCTGCCGCTTGCTTCCTTGTCCCAGGACCTCCATTGTTGCTCACTCTTGCTCCCCAGTGGGGAGCTCTGCTTCCCCTCCCAGGGGACAGGGTCTCGTCACCCTCCTGGCTGGCCTGGGCCCCGAGACAGCCAGAACACAGGGGAACAAGGCCTGGAGCCCAGCCAGCAGGCTTATCACCTCCTTCCGGACACCTGCCTCTGGTTCAGCCATGCTACGCCCCGAGCTTTCTGATCCTGGCTCCCCTGGTCCCTATAACTCCAGCTGCATCCTGGACTGAAGTCTGACCTGACCCAGAATCTAATCAACAAAAGAAAAGTAAGAAGGCTCGCTCCCCAGGAGGGCAGGGTGGGGGGTTGGCAGGGGCTCGGGAGACCAGAAGGCTGGCCAGGAGGAAGCTGGCCTCAGCAGCCAGGTCCACAGGGCGTGGTGACTCTTTCCAGGCCGGAGCTCCCTCTGCAGACCCCAGGGGGTGCGAGAGTTGGCCTCTTTGCCCCAAGGTGGCAGGTTCTTGCCCTGCCCCACGGGAGGTGGATGGGGATGGGGGTATGATATGAGATGGAATTACTTTGCATATCAGCACTGGCAGAGAACATTGGACTCCATTTTTCATTTGTTTCCTTGTTCCTCTCGTGGGCCCCTTTGATATCCCTGCTTCATCAATCACAGCTAATTTTGATTGGCAGCAATGTGATGGGGCCTCTGGGCCATAAGAGCTTGCTGCCAGTATGGGAGGAGGAGGGACATTGGCAGAACATTCTGGGGAAGAACATTCCGGGCCCTTCTGGACATTGCCTTCTGAATAGGGACATGCACTCCCCAGCAGGGACACCGCTACTCCCCCCTTTTCTAGGGGACAGTGGTGGGGGAGAGCAGCCTGGAGTCTTCACCTCCTGCCCGAACCTCCCCGCCTGTGAGACGGGCTCTGGGGATGCTGCACGGCCGTTGTTGTAGGGGCGGCTGTGGGCCCGGTGAGTCGGGTACACACAGCATCCAGAACAGGGCCTGGCGCTGTGCTCAGGTGCCGGCCTGTCAGCCAAATGCGTCTGTTCCTCCTCCTCTCCCTCCTGCCTCCCTTCCCACCGCGCCAGCCCCATGCCAGGCCTTTCTTTTCCCCCAGCCTGGGCTCCAGCTCAAACACCCATCCCACTGTGACTTGGGTACCACAGCTTCCATTCATTTACAAATACCCGCCCCTCACCTCTCCCCGCTTCTCTCTTTAAGCCATTGACAAGGGTCAAGCTTGAGAGAGGAGGTCATTTTTTTCCCCCAGAAAAGCTTTGCTCTGCGGGCTGCAGGGGGCCTCCCAGAGGAGCACCCCTGACACCCCCAAGCAAGGGCAGCGCTTGGGGGGTCCCGAGGGGCCGGTGCAGAGAGCTGCGGTCCCAGGCCTGCCTTCATGCTGGGGCCTTTTCCAAAGAAGCTTTTTACCAGCAGAGGACGTACATTCGGAGAAGTGGGTTAAGGTTTGCAGGATTAGATGAGTCATGGCAAAATGAGCACCTTTTTGTAATCACCACCCGAGTTGAGGAAAAAAAACACCACCACATTAACAGCACCCTGTAGCCAGGGTCTCCCCCACCCCCTGTCAATCACCTTCCTGTCCCTCAGCCCCAAAGTTACCACTCTCCCATCTTATGACATCCCAGGCCGATTTGGCCTGTTCTGGAGCTTTCTATGAATGCATTGAGGTGGGAGGTGTTCCTTTGTGTCTGTCCTCTTTTACTCAGGATTATACCTGTGAGATGATGCAGCCGTGGCGTAACAGGTGGTAGCACTTGGTTTGTTCTCATTGGTCAGTTTAGCACTTGGTTCATTCTCATTGGTTAGTTTGCTTCCTTATCACAGCACCCACCTACCACAAAGAGACATTTGGGCTGTTTATGGGTAATGCTCCTATGAACACTCCTGTTTATGCTTCTGGTGCACACGTGCTTCTGTAGGGTATATACTGAATGAGGCGTTGCTTGGTCCTGGGCAGGGCTGTGTGGGAGCCAGCTCATCTTGACTCATGAGAACCGGCTGTTAGATGGCCTAGAATTTGAACGATTTTGCCCCACTCTGACCTTCTTCCCTTTGCATTCCTGTGGCTCTTGAGGTGACTTACACCTACCTATTGCATGTGTATGGTAGGGATACTCTATAATGTGATATTGCTCCTCTCTTCCTAAACCCAAGTTTAGTGATGTGTATTCATGCTGGTAACATGGAAACGACCATGGGAGAGGTTTCCGGTTTGCAGGCTGGCACGCAATCCGCTGAGCCACACCAGCCATGGCTAATCAGGGGGAGGTTTTTATACCATGGGAATTGGCTGGGGTGGGGAGCTGGGGGCATTTCCACTGGCAGATGTGTCCATGCTTTCCAGGTCTCCTGTCCTTTAAGTTTCAGCCCCATGGCCACCTGGAAGGAAGCCTGGGCCTGGCTGTCCCTGGAGCAGGTGCCTAGTTTGAGGAAGCTCTTGAGCCTTCTCTTATAGGACTAATTGTCACATAGTTTGCGTCACTCCTCAGGTCAAATTTCAATATTCTTTGGTGACTGACATTCGTGGGCAACACAGTGGCCTGTAAAATAATAAATACTGTCCAAAATGCACACAAACCCTACTGTGGCTTGTGAACCTGCCCATTGTTCTCTATGCAACCATTTCCTGCTCTTTCTCTCATGGAGAGACCATGGTGAATGTGGTCAATAGTCAACTATGAATGAGGCTGAGTTGTGAAATTCGAGGAGGCAGGCTCTGCAGAAGACATGGACTTTACAGAGAAAAGCTTCAGCCTCCTTCTGAGTTCATGAACCAAGGAAGGAACAACAGTGCAGATGAGCTGAGGGCTTGCACGGGGCATGGTCTACACTCTGCCACTGCAGGCCTGGGGTGGGAGTGGGGGCAGAAAGGTCATGGTGGGGCTTCAAGAGGTTGTTAGGGGAGCTGTGGAGTCCCAGACTCCCCGAATGTGAGAACATTCATGGACACGATATGGAATATTTCACGAGCCAGTGGAGTTAGACACGATGTTTTTTTGTAACTAGGCATCAGCCTTATCCCAGGGAGAAAATGGACCCATGGTACAAAAATAATTTTAAACAAAGTTCCAGACCTCTATCTTTGATGTCTTCAGTACCGGTGACATTCTGGGTGGCAGCAAATCAGGGAGCTTCGTTGCTCACTGTTCACCTAGAAGTCTAAGGCTCTCTCAGTCTGACGGTCTCCATAAAGAGACATCTGGTCTACCTACTTCTAGCTTGTTTCATCCAGTCTTCCCCATCTCAGTCAATGCAAATCCATCCTTCTAGCTTTTCAGGCCAAGTGTGTTGGTGACATCCTCTACTCCTGACCATTACATCCTGTATCCATTGGTACTGTAAACAAATCCCCAGGGCTCCACCTGTAAGACACGTCTAGACTCCAACCCGTCTCCCACTTCCCCTCTGCCACACCCCAGACTAAGCTGTTTCATCTCTCTCCTGGATCATTGCTGAACCTCTACAATGGTCTCTCTTCTCCTCCCTTGCCCCTTTCTCTCAATCTATTAGCTCCCTCCAATGGCTCCTACTCCCCCAGAATAAAGTCAGAAGTTCTTCCAGTTACCCACAAGGCCCACAACTCCTAGTTCCTGTATCTCCCCCTCAGACGTTTGGTTCCAGCCAAGCCCACCTTGTACAGGTTGCGGGAAGAGGCCAAGGTGAAGGAGTAGGGGGGCTTTTCCTTCCTTCTCCAGAGTCACCACAGGTGGGAGGCAGACTCCCTCCCCCATTACAAGGTCTTGGGTACAGGTCTTCCATGCCTTTTCCTGGTCACCTTCCTCTCCCCTGTGGTGGTAACGCCCTGCTGCCTTGCCTGTTGTCCTTGGGGGAGGGACCAAGTCTGACTCCTGTTGATGACCCCAGCACTGGACAAGGGCCTGGCCCAGAGTAAATGCTCCATGAGGGTGTTTTCAACTGAAACGACTCCCCTCCATGGCAAGGAGTCAGAGACCTGACTCTGTGTAGCCCCACCAGGGCAGGTCTGGGTAGGCTACATGCCCCCTTTGGGTTTGGAGGCACCATTTGTAAAATGGCATCAAAGGAAGCATTCAGCTTTGAGACTGATTTTTTTTGGTCAAATTATTTCATAGGAGTGACCTCAAGCCAGAATATTTCCAAATATCCTCGAAATTGCTCACTTCCCTGATACTTTCCTTCATTTCCAAATAGCCACCAGGTTCTGTTTCATCTGCCAGGCAACGGGCTTTGCTCACTAGTTCCTCATTCTCTGAGTCATCTTCTGCTTTTAAACCCCCTCTCGGCCCTCTGGCAGCCATGTTGCCTCCTGCCACTGCTTCCTCATCAAGCTGCACCTTCCCTGGTGACCAGGGATGATGGCTAAGAACCAGCTGGGCCTGGACTCATCCTTTGGTCCCTGGCATTCTGTGTGGTCCCTGTCATTGCCTACTGATGGGCAAAGTCCATCACCTGTCCTTAGTCACCAACACAGTAACCTTCAGCTCTTGGGGAAGTGACCAAGTGGCCATGTGGGCTCTGGGAAGGTTCCCCCTGCAGCCCAGAGAACGTTAGAGGTGGGAGAGAGAACAGCTGTGGAGCAGGGGAAGGACTGAGAGTCGGTGGCAGCAGACTGGGAGACAGATTAGGAGGTGCCGAGAGGAGCTGCTGAGGATGCTGGGAGGGGAAGTTTGAGGGACTGTGGGGCTGAGGGAAGAGGGCAGGAGTAGTGAGGGAGACAGGGGACAGGGGACGGGAGACGGGAGACATAGAGACAGGTTGGGGCAGAGAGAGACACACATGGGGAAAAGGGAGCTGACAGGTGAAATGATTTCCCCAGATCTGGGAGGTGGGTAAGTGACAGAGCTGGCTTCAAGCTCCCACGTCTGCGATTTTATTTACTCCCATCCCTGCCACTGCCTTTGGGGGCCCTGGCCTATCTAGTGACTAAAGGAAAGGACAAAGGGTTCCCCTGGAATGGGGGCGTGGCCTTGGGGTGGGCAGAACTGAGACAAGGGAAGAGGAGCCCAGTGCAGGTGGAGGAAACTGGAGGGAAATGGCCACTGGAAGATTACGTAAAGGACTCCTTTAAGCCAAGAAGAAAAACACTGACCAAGCACTTAAAAAAAGGGCAAATGACACTAGCAGCTCCATGAACAAAGAGGATATCCAAATGCCCTCCCTAGTCCCCCAAATGAGAGGGTGCTCAACTCCATTAGTCATCAGGGAAAGCTCAAATTAAAACCATAACGCCATAGCACTACCCCCTCACAGGATGGCTGAAACAAGGCGCAGAATTTCCAGCATTGGCACGGGCGTGGAGGAGTCGGACCTTCCACTCGTGCTGATGGGGGGCTGGGTTGTTACAGTTAACTTTGGAAAACTGTTTGGCAGGGTTTCTACAGCAGCACCTACGAGCTGTGCGTGTGCCCAACAGGAATGAGCACGTATGCTTACGACAGCACTATTGTGACAGTTGCCCATTAGAGATCGCCCACATGCCTACTGCTAATAGGAGAAGATAATATTTGGTATATTCACATAAACAAAGACCATATAGCAATGAAAACATAAGAGCTATTTTTTTTATGGACCAACATGGGAGAATCTCCTAAACAAAATGTGAACCACAGAAATCAGATACATTCTATATCATTCTGTTTATGAAAACCTTAAACACTCAAAACGTAAGTTGTGTTAGATGTTAGGATAGTGGTTACCTTTTGTGGTAGTGACCGGAAGGAGACATGGGAAGGGCTTCGGGAGGCTGGTGATAGTCTGTTTCTTGAATTGGGAGCTGTTTTCTAGAGAGGTGTTCAGGTTTTTGAAATCCATCACACTGTATGTACACTTAGGATTTGTACATCTGTTATATTATGTAAGTTTCATTTCAATAAAAAGTTTACTTTTAAAAGCTGAGTATTACCGAACTGGGACAAAAACACGCACATATATACACAGGTTTTTTTAAAAAAAGAAATATAAGGTTGATTTGGCATTCAAAAATAAATCTGCAATTCCTCACAAAAGAGAAAAATCAAGTGATTAGCTCAATATAGATGCCGAAATTAATTGATGTTAAAAACTAGAATCAAGGGAAATGTCTTAATTTACAAATATTTAGTGGGGGAAAGGTCGAAAGCTTCCCCCCTGGATTCCGTTACCTCCATATCTAGTCACCGTTGTACCCAAAGTCTCTTCCAGGGCAACATGATGGGACAAGAAGCGACCGAGCCCTCCTTACTGTGTTCGTGGACATGCCCCTGTAATTAGAATGACTTAAAATTAATAAGTGAGTTGAACAAGGCTGCCAGATATAAAGATACTACACAAAACAGCGTATTTCCAATACTGGAAATTATTAGAAAATGAAAAAAAAAGAATGATCTGAAAAACATGTTGAATGAAAGAAATCAGATAAAAAAAGTATAGTATAATTGCATAAAGTTCAAATACAGGCAAAATAGAGTGTTAGACATCAGGAGAGCAGTTCATTTGGGGGATGGGGAGCGGGTCCTGGTTTGAGCGGAGGTACGAGGGGGGCTTCTGGGCATTGACAGTGTTTTCTTTTTTGGCCTGGGTGGTAGTTACCTGAGTGTTTGGAATAATTTGTTACATTATACATTTGTCATTTTACACTGCTCTGTAGGAGTCATTTAAACGATTTTGGGAAAGAGGTTATTTGGAGTTAGGCGATCCATAATGGTCTGTTGTCTGTGGCAGATCAAAAGAGCCATGTGGTCAGCCCTTGGCAGGGCAGCAGGGCTGAGGGGCGGAAGAGAAGGTGCGGGAGGGAGAACAAGAAGAAAGTGATCTCTTCTCGCAGGAGTTCACCCAAACAACGCGGGGCACCCCCGCCCCGGCCCCCGCACACTCATACACACACTCTCATCTGCGTTCTCAAATATGTTGCCTTGGCCGACCAGGACGCTTACTCAGACTCATGATTCAGAGCCTTGGGAGAAACTTGGGCTCTTTTATCTTTCCCTCCCTTTCTTCTCTTCCTTTCTTTTGTTTTTTAAAATAGACACTATCTTAACGGAATAGTAATTCCCCTCACTAAACACAGCCTTTAATAAAATAAAACAGTAACCAGGCTAGATAGAGTGTAGGGTGGTTGGTCTGTAGGCCTGGCTTGCTGGGAGAGCCTTAGTTTATTCCAGAGGAGGAAGGAGGAGGAGATGCGACAGGGACAGAGCGTAGGGACAAGGGAGGAGGGGCGAGGAGAGGGGCCTTGGAACCACTGTTAGCTCTGTGGTCTTGAAAAGAGTCCCTGAGAGACGGACCTCCGGGGGGCAGACAGGCGGCGAGGAGAGTGGTCAGGGCCCAGGGCCACCTCATGGCCATGGGTTAGAAAGGAATGAGTGGGCACAAGAGGCAGGATGGAGGAAGACAGGACGGTCGGGCACCAGGTAGCACATCATGAGCGAAGGAGAAGGGCAACTGGAAAGGACACACAGGTATTGACCTGTATACAGAGCAACTGAGAGCCCGAGCCCACCCCTGCCCCACGGGGGTGAGGAGAGGGCCCTGCGGAGGGGCAGGTGTTCAGAGAGGGAAGAAGAGCACATGAAGGAGGGGCAGGAGGGACAAGCAGAGAGAAGCTCTTTGATTGCTGAGTTTCCTTTGCAAATGGGGCAACATTGGGCAACGGCACTATTGGGTTCAGAGCCATTGCCCCCACGCCCTCGGCTTCCTCCTCATCCCACACCAACACCACCCGCTCCGGGGACTTCAAGTCTCTCTTCTAGAGGGTCGGCCAACCTTTTGGAGTCTCATCCCAAATGGATTTCTCTGGAAATTAATACCCCCTGGAGAAAGATTTTCCTCAGGGTCAAGATCTGCTCGGTGGATCAAGAAGAGGGGCATCTGCTCCCCATCTCTGCCCTGCCCTCCCCTTGAACAGGAACACACGGTGGGGGGTGGTTAGGGATGAGCAGGACACTCTGGAGAGAACCCTGGGCCTTCGCCCTCTGTTCCTCGCCTGCTGTGCGGCCCTGGGAGGGTGTAATTTCAGCAATAGGACACACTTCAGGGGTAAAGGGCTCAGCGCACGTGCAAGCCCCTCCCAGAGGCACCTGAGCTCATGCTGCCTTTACTTTTGATTTTGGCTGAAGGAGAGCAGAAGGAGGAAAGGGCAGGAGAGAAGCCAGAACCGGGAGGGAGAGGGAAGGGAGGAAGTGGAAGCGGAGCGGTTGTGTCCCTGGAGAAGACTCGCACCTGGAAGGTGCTAGAGACAGAGGTCTTGGGCTGCTAAGAACCCCTCTGGAGTCACCTACAAGCCTTTGACTGAAAGCTAGTCCACTAAGATGAGTATGTCCCTGGCCTTAAAAGAGGGGTGTGTTAGGGTTTGGGGGGGCTGACCCTTCGCCTCTAGAGTTCTCGCAGCTCGTCACTGGAATTTCCCTGTGTGTGCTCTCCTTGTCTTTGGAGGGTGACGTGGCTGTAGGGAGAAAAGGGGCTTTTTGGTAGGAGCAGGTCCTAGTGTCCCTGCCAGAGAGGGCTGGGGGCTGGGGGCTGGGGGCGCTGGAGGATCTCCAGCCTCTCCCATCAGCTCCCTGCTGCTGTCCTCACACTGACCCTTCCCAGGCCACCAGACAGGGCAGGGCACGGGCCACTCCTCAGCTGTCCCTGTGCTTTCATGCCGGCTCACCCTTCTCTGTTCTGTTAGCTGAGGGCTTGGATTCTGTTCAGCTCTGATGAGCCTGCTTCTCCCTAAGGTCGGGATAGGAGCAGACTGTCTGGCCTATTGAGAGGTCTCTGCAAGGCACAGACACATGCCCCCACCGTCCCCCAGACACTGTGCTTGAGCCCAGAGCTTCAGCCACCCTCGTGTGCCAGCCCTGGGAGGACGAGAAGGGAGCCATCAATTACAGTTGTAACCAAAGTATTTTGAGGGGTCTTGGCCTCTCACCCCCCAAGCCCTCAGTGAGGCTGCTCCCTGGGCCTGGCTCTCGACTGGGCCTGGAGGGTCCCGAGATGGGCCAGCTGTGGTCTGTTTCCTCCTGCAGCTCAGAGTCAGGGGTAGGGTGTGGGCAGAGGGGTCAGCGATCACAAAGGCTGTGCCAGGGTCTGAGCAGGCTCCCGTGGAGGGGGGGATCCATGACAATTGTAGGCACATGCAAGTAAGAGGGAGGGAGGGAGCTCTGGATGGTGTGGCTCAGTGGATTGAGCACTGGCCTGTGAACCAAAAGTCACTGGTTTGATTCCCAGTCAGGGCACATGCCTGGGTTGCAGGCCAGGTCCCCATTGCAGGGTGAGCAAGAGGCAACCACACATGGATGTTTCTCCCCCTCTCTTTCTCCCTCCCTTCCCTTATTGTCTAAAAATAAAGAAATAAAATCTTTTTTTTTTTTTTTTTTAAAAAGAGGGTGGGAGGGAGAGACAGAGAGAAGGAGAAAGAAGCCACAGGGGAAGAAAGAGAGAGACAGATGAGAGAAGGAGTTGGCAGGAAGCAGGGATTAGAGACAGAGACATGGAGAGGGGGTGAGAGAGCAGGACAGGGTAGGACGGAAGACTCTAGAAAATGTGGGCAGATGGGGGCAGCCATTGCTGTGTGAGAGGGAGGTGCCGGTGGGAAAAATAGCTCTGCCGTAGTCTCTAGTCTCTGCTCCAGGGTGGGCGGCAACGGCTGGCATTGCTGCCTCTGTCGGGGTGGTGGGGACTCAGCGCAGCGGATGCTCCCGCTGCACCCAGAGCCCTCGGATGCCGCCTCCTGCTCCCTGTCATACTCCCATGCCCCCTGAGCACCCCTGCCGCGGGGCTCAGGAACATCGGAAAACAAGGACAAAGTCTGAGCTGAGCACCGAGCCAGCATCTCAAATGTCAGGTTTTAACTCCATCCCCTGCATGAGGGGGGCTTTATTTGTGTCCTTGTTCACACACAAGGAAACTGAGGCTTAAACAGGCAGAGAGACTGTCAGGGGTCCCAGTGGCTGTTTAACGTGGAGCAGGTTCAAATCCAACTGTCCAACCACATAGCTCCCCTGTGCCCTCCAGCCTGCCAAGTTGTCCAGAGAATACATGAATAGAAGGACAGAGAGGGAAAGCCCATCCAGATCACAGGCTGGGGGCCGGGCGCTCCTGGCCCGGGGAGAGCGGCGGGGGCAGGGGCCGCGGCTCTGGGGAGGTGGCGCACAGGCATTGTCCTGGCCGTGGAGGAAGACGGTGGCTTCTTGCCCCTCTGAGGGCCCAGCTCAAGTGCCTTCTCTGCAAAGACCACCTGACCTCCCCCCGCATGGAGCAGGGAGCAGACGGGGAGGCCTCCAGGCAGGTCCTGAAGGCCGCAGAGCAGGCCCCTCCCTGCCAAAGTGCAGCCCCCTGGTAGGGGCAGCCAAAGGGGGCCAGGGTCAAGCGTCTCTGCCTGGAGACTTCCCTGGACAGGGACCTCATTCCTTCTGGGAAGATATTTGCATAGCTGGCCCTGTGCCAGATGCTGCCGCCCTTCGGCTGCCCTTGGCTGGCACCTTCCTGGAAGTCTCCCTGAGCCATGCCTGCTGCACATTGTTATCTCAGTGGATGTGGGGATTCGATGCCCATGGGGATCAGATTTCTGCCTGGGGGATGGGGTGCTACCCTGGCAGGAGAAGGGAAGTCTCACAGACGGGGACGCCTGGGTTGTGATTAGGAGGGGTAGGTGAGGAGGAGGAAGGGATGTCCAAGGAGACAGAAGCTCTTTGTCTCTGTGGATTCTTTGTATATTGGGCAACATTTGGCAACAAGCTCTGTTAATAAAGCCACCGTTTTCCTGCCTGTCATCCTTCAGCTGAGCTATATCCGGTTGGCACCCGCCCACAGGAACACCCAAAGGCTCTCCAGGACCTTTGGCTCTGGGTGAGGGAGCCCATTCAGCGCGAACGTGAGGGCCCTGCTCTGGAAATCATGGCCACCACACGCTGAGGAGCAGGGCGCTCTCTGCCCCTCTTTTCCTCGTTCTTGTTCGCTCTCTGCTCTGTCTTCAGGGTGGCCAGCAAAGGAATGATCAGGAACAATAGGGGATCTCCCGTTGGGGTTGGGGGTCAGTGGCAGGTCTAGAAATCTGTGCATCCACCACGGACCCCACTGTGTGACTGTGGACAAGCTGCTTTGTCTTGGTCCCCTTCCCTGGAAGGCAGGTCTAATGAGGCACTCAGTGGTGAGTCCGTGAGAACCAACGCTGGGCCGATGTGGGAGAGGCCTGGAGAGAGCCTGGTCCACGGAGGGGCTCAGTGCTTGTCGAGACCAAGAGCGAAGGCCACCCCTGGGCCTCAGCCTGCCCTGAGCGCTCGGCGAGTCCAGGGCCCTGTGGAAAGGGGGCCCAGGGTAGGGCTCATGGGAGACTCAGGCCTCTTTGTCTCTGCGTCTGACTCACTGTGTGACCACAGGAAGCCCTCAGTTTACCCGTTTTTAGAGCAGAAACAGCGACTTTCTCAATGCACAGAGCTGTTAGAGTCACAGGAGACAAGAGCCCTGACAGCTCTCTCTGGAGTTAAAAGTGCCATCCCAGTGTTAGGGATTATTACCTTGTCTCTCTCCTGGGACGTCCCCACCCATCACCCCACACTAATACAGACACTGCTTCCAAACCATGACAAACGCAGGCAGTGGTGTGCCGTCAGCGGGCTCTCCGGAGGCAAAAACACCCCGATTCATAGCGTCTGCTAATTTCCGTGGTGTAAATACTCCCGCCATGACTGATTTCGGGTTATCAATGGCTTAACGATCCACCACTTAAATGGTGAACAGGTGGCTCTCTAGCCAGCCAGTCGCCTCACACCACTGGCAGGGGCAGGAAGCAAGGCCCGGGGTCCCCCATCGGCCATGCCAGAGCCCTGCCTGAGTGGCTGTCTTGGGAGCTCCTTTCCTCCATCATTCCATCTGGAGCCGGTTCTACCCAGATGCCGCACTTCCTTCCCAATTGTCCTTCTGGGGTTGGAAGCGAGAGGCCCCCATAGAGGGCAGGGGGTGGGGTTTACTGCCCGTCACTTGGGAGGGCTCAGCTTGGGACAGTCCTTGAGGTGATACAGGTGATGCAGGAATTTCAGGGGTAGAGAGGGACCAGGGGAAGAGAGTTAGCGCCCCTCACCTGCCTGTTAACCAGCTCCTGCCAATGACACGGTTGTTGGTACCAGAGCTGCCTTCTCTGTACTCCCTACAGTCACGCCATGCCGCTGTCTCAGCATTTGGAAACCTGTATCCTACCTCCCTGCAGGTGGCTCAAGATCTGGTCCGGGCCCTGTGCGCACCCAGGCTCTGCGCGGCCCGGCGCAGCCTGCCTGGCCTCACCGACTTCTCAGACCTGACACGCTGTGTGCAGGACTCTCTGCCCGCCTCCTGTCCCTGCTCTGCCTCGCTTACTCATTCATTCAACCAATATTGATTATCAAGTGCCCACCACATGCACAGGGCTAGCTGGCCAGAGGACTTGAGGATGACTCTGAGGCTCTTCATTGGAGGGTTTGGTGGAAAGGGGCGGGAGTATGAGAGAAGGGGCAGGGACAGAGGAAGTGGATGAGTTCCTCCGCTTTAGATGCAGTGGATTCAGGCGCCGCAGGATCCGCGGGAGGGGCTGTCCAGAGGCAGGCAGGCAGACACCTGGTGTGGCGCTCAGGTCAGGGGAGGTGGCGTCGGTCCTTCCAAGGGTTCCAGGCTGGAAGGCTCAGAGTGACCTATCGTTGTCCCTCACGCCCAGGCCGGTAGTCACTGGTCACTGAGTCCATGCTCCCAGGCCTTTGCTTGGTGGCTTCCTTTACCTGAATGTTCTCCCTGTACCACCCTTACCCCTTCCTTCAGGTACCCAGGTCAGAGGCTCTCCTTCAAACTCCTCTGGAGCCTTCCTGATGAGAACTGGTTGCTCTTTCCTCCTCTGGGTCCCACCTGCCTTGCTTTTCCCAGGTGGCCTGTGTGATAAAAGTGCTTGACTGTGCCCCTGCCCCTCGTCCCCATTGTTCCATGAGCTCCTGATGGCAAGGATGGTCCCCTCTTCTCTGTGTCCCTCATGGCATGTACCAGTTCTGGCATGAATGAATGAATGAATGAATGAATGAGTATCAATAACAGATTGATTGAACTTCATTTTCTGGGCAGACCTACATCAGCTTCCTCTGCAGATGGCCTTGGAGGGTTGTCCTGCGTGTGTCCAGCTGAGCACAGCCCCGGCCTGGAGTCTGGTTGTTCCGTGCAGACACAACGGGAAACAGTCTGCCCTGCTGCCAGGCCATCCTGCCTCCAGGGCACACCTGGAGTTCAGCCCCAGGTCTCTGCGTTCCTGCCAGTGCTGTGCCAGATATAAGAAAGTCTAGAAATCTCTGACTTCCCAACCCATCCTTTTCCTACTTTGCCCCTGGAGATAGAGACATGGGTTGTGATATTTCTTAATTCTTTTACAATCATGGAATGACAATGCTGAGCTGCTAATTTAGGACCAAAGGTGCTTCAGCGCCCTTGAGCGTTAGTCAATTTTGTATTTCCTCACTGTTTTTGAAAGAGCTTATTGCAGTGATGGATGAAAGCCTCTTTTAATGTTGCGATACCACATTTCTAAACAGTGAGGGACCCTGGCCCGGTGACCTGGACCCCAGCTGGTGATTCCAGCACCAAGCCCCGGGCCCTGCCCTGTGCCCAGCGAGTGAGCAGGATCCCTGGCCAGACCCCGTCCCATGCTGGGGCATGCTCCCTGCCCAGGGCGGGGGCCCGGGAGCTTCCGGGAGAGCCCCAAAGACTTGGGTGGGGTCTGCGTCTCCACGGCCGAGGGCCTGCTGAGTGCCCCCCCGCCCCCAGCAGTGCTGCTTCCTGAGGTGCTGTTGCCCAGCTGCCCCAGGAACTGCAGAGGCAGGACCAGATCTCAGGATCGCATACTGGCCAGGCTGACCGGTCAAGCGGGCGTGTTCGGGCGGCCCACGATTTCCCTCACTGTTAGGACCTTACATCCTGACTTCACATTTCTTGGAGCTAAGTCCGTGTCAGTACATACAGGGTGGCCTGTCCTCGCTGAGGCCCCCGGCGTGTCCCACTGCATGCACGGCACCACACGCCATGTGGCACCTCCTGGAGATGGGCGTTTCCTTTGCTTCCAGTTGGTTAATGAAACGCTGCTTTGCCCTAGAGACCCTGGTATGTGAGCTGTTGTGCATCATGGGAGTGCGTTTACAAGACATATTCTTGGAAGCAGAATTCTAACTTAGAATTTAAAAACAGCTTCCCAAAATAGGGGAAGGGCTGGTCTGCTTGTGTATTGAGGACTAAATAGGACATTTATCAAAATGAAGCTCCCATTTCCCACCTCATTCTGCCAGAAAACAAAACAAAGGAGTGGAACATCCTTTTTGACAGAAAGGGAGAGGGAGACAGCCATCGGGCCTGGGGGCCGTTCCCTCTGAGACTGTGTCTCTGTTTTCTGGGAGCTGCACTGTGGTCTCAGTGGGGCCGGGAAGGACCCCAAGGCCTCCCGGGGCAGCCTCGGGGCAGCCGCTGGCAGCTGCCTACCACAGGGCAGGCGAGGGGGGTGGTCTTCTCTGGAGCTCGGGGCTGCCCTGGGAGCCGAGGGGGAGGCGGCCCCACCTGCCCTGGCCAGCTCCCCGCCACTGGACTCACCACCTGCTAAAGGGCAGGTCAGAGCCACAGTCAAGATGATTCACAAACCTTCGCCTGGGACCCCTGCTCCGTGTCCCACCCCCCAGAAGGCTCTGAGACCAGGGGGAGGACAATGCCCAGGGGCTGCGACTCTCCAGGGGCTTCCAGGCTGATGGGAGGGAAAGATCGTCTTAATGGGAGGCAGCTGCGGGCTGGGTTTCCTCTCTCTCCAGGTGCCAAGCCCCACCCAGTCACCATTCCTTCCCCTTTCCCTCTCTGTCGCCACTGCCCTCCACTCCGATGCCCATCCAGGGTTCTTTGGCCTCCAGGAACTAGTTGGTGGGGGGTGGGGGTGGCCACAGGGGCGCCTATTGGGCCACAGGGCGGGGCAAACCCGGTGAGGTCAGCAAGCTCTGGATAAAGGGGAGAGGAGCAGGCGCAGGTGGCAGAGCCTTCGTTGGCTGGAGTCGCCTGGGGACCTCAGACATGAAGCTCCTCTTCCCTGCCCTGCTGTTCCTCCTGGCCCTTGGTGAGTGCAGGTACCTGGGGGTGCACCCCACAGAGAGGGCGTCCTGGTGCCTGCGCCCCCGGGGCAGGGCGTCACCACGCCCCCGGCGCCGGAGGGTGATGCAGCCCCTGCACTCTGCCGGTTGGCACAGAGCGCCTGCAGTCAGTCGCCTGCCACTGCCGGTCCCGCCCACCCGCCTTGGGAGGAGTTGGGGGGCTGCGCTTCTAAGCTGGTCCCGCGAGCCTAGAGCTGCTCCGTGCTTCCCAAGTGGCCTTCGCAGACTCTGTCCCATGTTGTCCTGCCGGGACCTTTGGCACCCGTGGTACCGTTACAAGCAGTTTGTTACAAGCAGTTTACGTGGGAGGCAGTGAGACTCCCCGAGCGGGAGGGAGACTTGCCAAGACACAAGGCGACCTGGAGCTCAAGATCCCAGCTGCTGCCAGGGCTGTGCCGACGACGTGGGCAAGACAGAGCCTTTCTGAGCCTCAGTTTCCTCATTTAAAAGAATCGTCCAAACACACCTCCCACCGGGGAGGGGAGGGTGGTGGCGCAGACCTCCTGATGAGCCTTTTTCCCGGAGGAGGGGAGAGGAATCGATTTCTGGTTTCAAATGTGCCCAGAGTAGAAGGGACTCAACAATGGTTAGTTTTGTACCCAAATATCTGAAGTAATTTCTGGGGTGCCCCGTGGGCACTCACCAGTGGTGGACACTGGTGATGTAAGTGCAGGAGCGCAGGGCGTCCTCGGAGAAGGGCAGGGTCCCGGGGGGCAGCAGGAAGGGCTGTCACAGGCAGCACTGAGGCAGTGAGGCTGGGGGTCCCCTCGGCGCAGTGGCACCCCAGCCCAGGGCAGCCCCTCCTGTCTGCAGGAAGGGGGAGGTTAGAGAGCAGCACTGAGCTAACGCCCCCAAACCTAGGGAGCAGGGGGCCGTCCCTGTCTGTCCCTGCCTTCTGGTGTCCTTCCCCATGTTCCTCTCCGTGGGTGCTGGTCATCCCTCTCTCCTCTAAGGCAGGAGCGGGCCTGGCCAGGACCGACTCCCCTCTGCTCCCTGACGTGTGGCCTGCTGGGTGCACAGCACAGGGTGGGAGCCACCTGGGAGGGGCCGAGGACAAGGAGGTGGCCATGGGCCAAGGGCCAGGGCTCTGGCTCAGCGCTGCCTCCACTTTCACTGGCATCTGCGGTCGCCTGTACCTCCAGCACCTTGGGGCGGACTGAGCAGGGCGTGGCCCCTGAGCAGAGAGGCAGAGGGCTGAGTGTGCTACCCCAAAGCTCATCCGGAGGGAAAGAGGGCTTAGGCAACCAAGGGTTTTCAGTTTTTGTAACAACTTTACTGGTGTGAATTTTACATCTCATGAAATCTACACGTTGCAATGATTGCTAGCAGTTTTTCCAGGGAGTGCAACCATCCCTGTAAGTAGGATTTAGCACGTTTCCATCCGCACTGTGGTTCCTCCTGACCATCCGCACTTAGTGCTCATTCTCACCCCAGCCTCCGGCAACTGCTCATCTGCTTTCTGTTTCTGTAGCTTTGCCTCATATGGACATTTCATATGAGGGGAACCATACAATACTGGTCTGTGTCTAGAGCATAAACGAAGCTCATCGATAATGTTGCGCACATCAGACGTTCCTTCCTTTTTATCGCCAAAGGCTGTTCCATGGTATGGGTGTGCCGTTCACCAGTCCTCGGACATCCAGGTTGTTTCCACTTTTTGGCCATTCTCAATAGCGCTGCGAGGAATATTTGCGCAGGAGTATTTATGTGGACGTATGTTTTTATCTCTTAGGGACATATATCTACAAGTGGAATTGCTGGGCCATACGCTAACCCTGTGTGTAACATTTTTCCAAGGTGCAGGCCACTTTACATTCTCAGCAGTGGATGAGGGTTCCCAGTTCTGCACATTTTTGCCAGCATTTCCTATCCTCTATTCCAGTTGTAAGCATACCAGCAGATGTGACATGATTATCTCATCATGCTTTTAATTTGCGTTTTCCTAATGACTAAAAATGTTGAGCATCTTTTCATGTGCTTACTAGCCATTCATGTATCTTCTTTGGAGAAATGTCCATTCATATCGTTTGCCCATTTTTGTTTGGGTTGTCTGTCTTCCTGATACTGAGTTGTCAAGAGTTCTTTGTAATTATTTCCTCCCAGCCTGCTGCATGGGCTTTTATTTTCTTTACTGTCTTTTGAAGCGCAAAAGTTTTGAATTTTGATACGTCTGATTTATTAATTTTTTAATTTGTGGACTGTCCTTTTGGGATCATGCTAATTAATCTTTGCCTAACCCAAGGTTGCAAAGTTTTTCTTTTGTGTTTTCTTCTAAAAGTATAATTGTTTTATCTCTTACAGTGAATTCTGCGACCCACTTTGAGTTAATTTTTATGGATGGCGTGAGGCGGGGCCCTGAGCTCATCTTTTGTATGTGGGTGTCTAATTGTGCAAGCACCCTTGGTTAACAGACTACCCTTTCTGCCACTTCCCTTGCACCTTCATAAAAAATGAGTTGTCTGTAAATATAAGAATCTGTGTCTGGACTCTTAAATCTGTTTCATTGAACTGTATTTGTCTATCTTTTTGCTGCAACCAAACTGTTTTGATAACTGTAGCTTTATAGTATGTTTTGAAAGTAGGAGGTAAAACTCCTACAACTTTGCTCTTTTTCAAAATTGTTTTTGGCTTTCCTATACACATTATACAAATATTAATTATAAATTATATATTTTTTGGGCTATTTGCTGTAAGTTTACTTATTCTATATAAATTTTAGAACCTGCTTATCGATTTCTGCCAAAAAAAAAAAAAATAAGCCTGCTGGAATTTTGATAGGGATTGTGCTGATTGTCTATAACAGTTTAGGAGGAATTACCATCTTAACAATATTGAGTCTTATAAAGCATGAACATAAATGTCTCCCCATTTATTTAGATAATTATTTCCTTTAGCCAAGTTTTACAATTTTCCTTGTACAAGCCTTGCATTTTTCTATTAAATATTTTCCCAAGGATTATTCTTTTTGATGTTATTATGAATAGAATTGTATTTTTAATTTTATTTTTGGATCACGCAATGCTTGCATGCAAAAATATAATGAGTTTTTGTATATTGATCTTGTATCCCATGGCCTTGTTGCACTTATTATCTCTAATAGCATTTCGTGGATGCCTTAGGATTTTCTATATAGAGGATCCTGGCGTCTGCAAAGAAAGACTGTTTTATTTCTTCTTTTCCTGTCTGAATGTCTTCTTTTGCCTTGTCTTATTGTTGTGGCTAGGACCTCCCATACTATGTTGAATAGAAGAAGTGAGAGTAGATGCTCTTGCATGGCTCCTGATATTAGGGGGGAGAACATTAGTCTTTACCATTTTAATATAATGTTCACTGTAGATCCGTCATAGATGCCCTTTACCAGGCATCCGTGTGGTCTGTAAGAGCTGTGGGCATATCAGGTTCAGCCTGCTCCCTAACTGCATAGCTTCTAGCAACACAGGCAGGCTTGGCAGGAGAATCAGTCTTTCCAATACAGAGGTGAGCAGTGGCAACGCAAGCACCTGTTTGGTACACATCACTTACTGCAGCTACTGACAAGGAGCCAGGTATATTTTCCTTAGGTCCCTTGGTATCCCCTGGAGATGCTTGTTGACACAACCCTCCAGGGGGACCTGGGTTTTAGGTTGGACGTTGCCACTGCTGCGCAGCCAGCCACTCAGCCTCGTCAAGAGCCAGTCTCTCCATGAGGAGCAATAGTCCCTTCTCTGCCTGCCTTCCAAGTTCAAGTGGGACAAGGCGGGTGGAAGAACTCCATAAACCGATGCAAGGGATCATCATCATCTTTCTAGCGGCGGGAAGGGTGTCAGTCGCAAAAAGGAAAAGACCCCAGAGGTTCTGAATGTCTCCCTTAATTTATTGAGAAGCGGCCAGGACAGGGAGCTTTCTAGACCACCCTCCGCCTGCAGAGAGAGGCCTGACTTAGCCATGGGCTGGAGTGGGGAGGGGATGAGCAGAGAGAGAGGAAGGAGTCTGGAAAGCGTTGCTGGAGGCTCAGGCAGTCTCTTCCATGAGCAATGGTTAGAAGTCTCACTCCTTGGCCTTTCTCCCAGGGCTGAGTCTGGCTGCCCCTAAGAGAGGGAGAGGGGTTCGATGGTGCGCCATATCTCAGCCAGAGGCAAGGAAATGCTACAAACTGCAACAGAACCTGAGGAAAGTGGGTGGCCCCTCTATCTCCTGCACAAGGAAGAAATCCTACACTGAATGTATCCAGGCCATTGCAGTAAGTCAGTGCCATGTGCTGGGTAAGACCAAATAGAGTGGAAGGGAAGGGAAGGGGAGGGGAGGGGAGGGGAGGGGAGGGGAGGGGAGGGGAGGGAATAAAATGTTAAAAATGTGCTCTCCCCTCCTCCCTCTGTTTTTCTTCCTGGGCGCTTGCCAGTTGGGGAGAGTCAGATGCAATGTAAGACTGGTCGTTATTTTGAATGCACAAGTTAGCATTCTAGAGTGGGGAGACTGTGGGTAGGGGGAAACTGGGACCCCAACTTCAATTGTTGATAACAACTGTGCAAAAAGGACACAGCAGCAGTTGTACCAGATGAATATGTAACACTGGCAAATGTCAAGGTTACCCTGCAAGGTAAAGCCTCCAGAAGGTCATGACCTCTGAGCCCAGAGGAATGGGCTCAGCCGGTCACAGTCACCACATCCGGCTGTGGAGCCCTGCCCGGGCACTAGACATGGGAAAGACATTTGTCCAAGGCATTTTCAGAGAGAGACAAGAGAATTGTGACTTTTGGATGATTTCAGATTCCTTTTGTTTGTTGGAATATGAGATCTACTGAAATAATTTTTACTGATTCACCCAACAAATACGTCCTCTGTGCCACGGCTGTGTGCACTGGGCTCCAGCACAGAGCAGGTAATCTGTGTAAAAGTTTTCAGTAAGAACTAGGTTAGCAGAGTAGTAATTAGGGGGAAAAGTCTAGTTTGAGCAACGTTTTAGCATATATTTTGTAACTATGGCCAGTGGACAAGTAGTATCAACATTTTTTTGCTGGTTTAAAATGCAGATTTCTGAGCCCTATTCTGACCTATTCAACCCAAATACCTGTGAATGAGGTCACAAAATCTGCCTTTTTCTCCAGCATCTGATTTGAAATCAGTTTTACCTATCACACATCAAAATAAAGTTGGGATAAATGAAATGGTTAATAATAAAACATGTATTATTAAAAAACTAAAGGAGAGATTAATTAGCAGAACTATAGCAGAAAGAGAAATCTCTTAGCTTTTAAGCAATAAACTAAATGATGAAGTAAACTGACAAATTTTAAAATATAAAAATATTAATTCATAGCCAGTAGAAACAATTAAACAAAAATTTAGAAAGCTTCAGAGTGAATATGTGCCAGCTCTGATAAGTGATTACAATTCACATTCTGTGAAGAATGAATTCAAATGGGCAAGAAAATGTAGGATCACACGAGAAAAAATGATATGAATGGAGTATTCATAAGCAGAATTCATAATTAATAGAAGTACTTACAAGATGTTTTCCTTGATAATCAGAGAAAAACAAACCTAAGCAATTTGTTAGCACTTGCATTTTCTTTCTTTCTTTTAAAAAAAGATGTATATAATTTTAGAGAGGGGAAAGGAAGGAGAAAAAGAGGGAGAGAAACATCAATGTGCGAGAGATACATTGGTTGGTTGCTTCTCACACGCCCCAGACGGAAACCAAACCTACAACCGAGGTGTGCGCCCTGACTGGGAACTGAACCCATGACTCCTCACCTTACTGGGTAATGCCAGCCCACTGAGCCACACCAGTCAGGGCAGTACTTGCATTTTCTAAAGTAATAACTTATTAAAGTGGAAGCCTGTTCTGCTGGTGATTCTATGGCAAAATGATCCTCACGGCTGGTGGCGTTCTAAGCGGGCATCACGAATCTTCTGGAGAGCAGGCTGGCAACAGCAGCCAGAGCCGTGGAGATAAACAGGCTCCTCGTCTGGGTGGCTCCACCCTCAGATGCCCATCACATGGCAGCAGGTCATCAGAAAGGGAAAGAAGCGAGCTAAGAGGACGAAGCTAGTCCTGAAAACACAGTTTTAATACCAAAAACGTCGGAAGTAACCCAAGGGCTGAACCTTTAGGGGAATTGTTTAATAAATTATAGAACAACCACATTATAATAAAATAGTACAAAGCCAATAAAATCAATAAGGGCTCTACAGAAAACATACAGTTTTAGCCCTGGCTGGTGTGGCTCAGTGGACTGAGCGCCAGGCTGTGAGGCAAAGGGTCACTTGTTGGATTCCCTGTCAGGGCACAGGCCTGGGTTGTGGGCCAGGTCCTCAGAAGGGGGGATGCGAGAGGCAACCGCACACACTGATGTTCCTCTCCTTCTCTTTCTCCCTCTCTTCCCCTCTCTCTAAATAAATAAATAGATAGATAGATAAATAAAATCTAAAAAAAAAGAGAAAATACACAGTTTTAGGTAAATAAAGCAGTTGATAAAATATTATCTATGCCAAATTGCAAATACAAGAAATACGTGAGCATATGAGAAATAATAAGCCAAAGAGGATAAACATGATTTGTTTTGATGATTGTAAGGTATCTTAATAATTAAATTTCCTATTCAATAAAAAGTAACTTGAATATAGAGCAAAAGCAGGGAAGAATGCGTCTAGAACAAAAACTTGAAATATAAGCCACTCTGAAGGGAGTGTTCATCAGAATTTCACAGGGTGGGAGGGACAAAAGTAAGTTTACAGTTGTTTGTATGGAAAGTAATTCAATAATTAGTAAGTAACAATACAAGAATAAATTCTGTGTTTCATGCACTCACAGCTGTAAACCTACTTTTGCCCCCCTCCCCGCCCCATAGCTGGGTAGGCACGTGAAAAAGAGTGTGCCAACTTCAAGACTTACAGCAGTTGGTCTGGTGCCCGTTGTCCCAAAAGAGGGACCCTTGGATCGTGCCACCTGTCACAGGATGTGAGTGGACGTGGTCAAAAGCTGACTCTTTTGAAGATCCTTCCAGCCACAGAATCTTTAGACTCCCTGAAATCCACTTGCCTGGGTTAGGGAGGGTTTTCTCCTAAAGCCGGCCTGGCCTCTGCTTTCAGGCAAACAGGGCAGATGCTGTGACCCTTGATGGCGGTCTGGTGTATGAGGCAGGACAGGACCCATACAGACTGCGACCTGTGGCAGCAGAGGTCTATGGGACGGAAGAGGGTGAGTTCTCCCTAGGGCCCAGGGCTGGAGCGGCTGTGGCCTTGGCCCTGGGCTCTGTGGACTTAGAGCAGATGAGCTGCAGAGGTGGGGTCTCAGGTGGCATCGCGCGTGAAGGGAACGGAGTCCCTGGGCAGCTTGAGCCAGAGGCCGACCCATGGGCCACCGGCAGACACCATGTGCTCCCCGGGGAATCAGGACAGGCCTAGGTAGCTCTGCCCCCAAAGAACCTGCAGCATGCAGGTCCCCTTGGGTCCAGGCTAAGAGCGCCTCTTTCTCTCTGCCCCTTTGCAGCGCCGCAGACGCACTATTATGCTGTGGCCGTAGTGAAGAAGGGCAGCAACCTTCAACTGAACCAGCTGCAAGGCGTGAAGTCCTGCCACACCGGCCTCAACAGGTCCGCTGGGTGGAATATGCCTATGGGCACCCTTCGTCCGTACCTGGGCTGGGCAGGGCCACCCGCACCCCTTCAGGAAGGTGAGCTGGCTGGGGGATTGCAGCTGACCTCAGGCAGGGGTCTGTCTCTACTCCGGTTCACACACAGCCACTTTGGAAGCCCCAAGGTGGCGGTGAGGTTAGCCTGGCAGGTTCCCTGTACCAGCTGCCCCTGGGAGCTGGCCTCTGAGCTCTCAGGGTCATCATAGAGGCGACACGTCGGGCAGGGGTGGGGGAAGGGGCTGTCCCCAGGGTGGGGGGTCCACCCTGGGAGGCGTGGCTGGCTGTGGCCGGGGCTGCCTCACGCTCGGTCCGTTCTCTGCGTCCCGCAGCTGTGGCCAACTTCTTCTCCGCTAGCTGTGTTCCCTGTGCGGATGGCAAGCAGTACCCCAACCTGTGTCGCCTATGTGTGGGGACAGGGGAAGATAAATGTGCCTGCTCCTCCAAGGAACCGTACTTTGGCTACTCCGGTGCCTTCAAGTGAGTGAGATGGCCCTCTTCTTTCCAGCCACCTGGGTGCCACAGGTCCTCAGGCCAGGAGACCTTCTCTCTGGCCCCCAGTAGAGCTCAGCGTGCTCCTAGAGGCCACAGTGGAGGCCCAGCCCTCCCCTGCTGTGCAGACAGAGCCTGCAGGGGGGTGGGGGTGGGGGTGGGGGGTGTGCCGACTCTGCCGAGCGCACGTTACCCCCACCTCTACACAAGCCCGATGAGTGGTCCCTCGGCAGTGGCCCCCTTGGTCTCCCCAGAGAACCCCGAATCTGGCCCTGGGTTCTGCCTGCTGACTTCTGTCCTCTCGCTGACCACACATATGGGCTGAAGGAGCCTTGTCATAGGCAGCCAGTCCCAGGCTCCCCGCTGGGCAGGGTGGCGGGGTGTCCGGGCTGACGTTGGTCTGCCCTACCTAGGCCTCCTCCCCGAGCTGGTGACAGCAAGCCCTGCCCGAGTGACCACACTGTGCCCTCTCAACCCCCATGCAGAGGCTGACGCTGCCCCCCCCCCCGCCCCCATTTGCCTCCCAGGCCCAGGCAGCTTTGCAGAGGGGGACCTCCCAGGCTCCCTGTCAGCCAGGTTGCATTTGCCTCCTCAGTCCTGGGGGAAGGAACCAAACTCTCTTTTATGTAGAGAGAGAAAGTTTTGTCCTCTCAGCTCTCAAAGCGAATTGTGGGGACCCCTGGTCAGCAGTGGAGCCCTCCTTCTTCAGAGCCTGCCTGGAGCTGGCCGCCACCGCCTTCCCAGCTGGGCTGTCCCAGAGTCTCCGGGCCCTGCCCTGCGAGACGGAGTCGCCCACGGGAGACAAGCCCCTGTTTCCTGGGGAGGCGGCTCCGGGCTGACCCTCCTGTGCCTCCACTTCCCAGGTGTCTGAAGGACGGAGTTGGAGACGTGGCTTTTGTCAAGGACAGTACAGTGTTTGGTAAGAGCAAAGAGAAGCGCTGCGGGACAGCCTCCTTTTATTTTATTTTCTCATAATTCTGAATATTGAGCTGATTAGATTCCTGGTGACACACTATGTCTCCAGGTTCCATACAGGGCACGGCTCTGCTCTTCCCTTCCCCTTGCAGACCTTATGCCAAGGTGTTGGACGTGTGTCCTCGAGATGCACGTGGCCTTGTAAATGTCCCGTGCCGGTTTGGGCCCCCGGGCTCTGAGCTCCTGGGAGCTGCACTGAGCGCCAGGAACCTCGCACCCGAGCATGAGCGGCCGGCCGTGCTGCTGCCTGGGCTTCCCACCCAGCGCTGTGCGTTAGGGATTTCTCTGCCTGGCGTACAAATGCCTCGTTCTGTGGTGCCGACCGTGGCGGGCTGCTCCATGGAACGAGCCCACCCGATTTCCCTTATCCACCACCCTCGGGATGGATGACTGGGTCCTCCTGTCCTTCCCTTCACTGCGGACAGCTCTGTGACTCCGGCTTTCGCCTGAGTCCTCTTACCATGTTGCTGGAGAATGTCCCTGAGGGACCGCACACTGAAGCACAGTAGCTGGGTACGCACAGGGATAGGCCTACTGTATTCTATTTTCATTCTTTCTAGACATGTGGGTAAGGCAGTACCCCTGGCTAATCCCTGGGTTTGTCTCCGCCATGAGATACTTTTCTAGGTAGGGTTGCCATGGAAACAGATGGGGTTTGACTTAACTTCCTTGGCCCACCAGCACCAGGCTAGCCCCTATGATCCTGCCAGAGCATCGCTGGGCTGGACGCCAAGGCTTTCTGGGCACTGTCTTTACTTTTCTGAGTGTTCTAGACTATTCCACTGTCTGTCTTTCTCATGCCCCAGTTTTGTCGATTGGGCAAAACGTCTCCTCGAGCTCACATTCCATGGGGGGAGGGGGTCTCCTGCTCCTGGTTGCTGCCTGGAGTAGGCTTATCTGGGCCCCCAACCCTCTCCTCTCTCCTTTTCCCAGAGAACCTGCCAAATAAGTCTGAGAGAGACCAGTACGAGCTGCTCTGCCCAGATAATACCCGAAAGCCAGTGGATGAGTTCAAGGAGTGCCACCTGGCCCGGGTCCCCTCTCACGCTGTCGTGGCCCGAAGTGTGGGTGGCAAGGAGGACGCGATCTGGAGGCTTCTCAGCAAGGCTCAGGTATCCGCACCCACAGTCCTCCCACCTGCTTGGACTTGGTGCTGGAGCCCCCTTCCTCCCTCCACTTCCTGCCTCTCAGCAGCCCCACTGCACAGCTGTGTCCAAATTCAGCCGAGCGCTTGCCTGGGCAGGCCTCTGACAGCGGAGGCTCCGAAGCCCCTCTGGCATTGCTGACGGCCGTGTCTCCCGCTGGGAGAAGCGAGAGGGGCCGTGCCTGCTCGCAGGGCCCTCGGGCACTCAGACGCCCGCGACGCTTTGAAGGATGAGCTGCCGCTGAGCTACTCACAGAAATGGCCACGTCCCCACGTCCCTCACCCGGGGAAGTGAGCCGAGGTCCCCGCTCTCCGAATGAACCCTACGTTCCAGATACTCTCTTCTGGACGCTGTGGGTTATTTTTTCCTTCTTTACCGCTGACATCATCAATTCTCTGTTTCCTTAATTAGGAGAAGTTTGGGAAAGGCAAGTCGTCGGGATTCCAGCTCTTCAGCTCTCCTCCTGGGCAGAAGGACCTGCTGTTCAAAGATGAGACCCTCAGGTTTTTGAGGATCCCTGCGAAGGTAGACGCTGGGCTGTACCTTGGTTACAAGTACCTCACCATCATCAATAACCTGAAGGAATGTGAGTGAGGGTCAGTGGCGAATGCAGGGGTGGGCCACCGCTGCGCCCCCTGGGGAGGGCGCTTCTCATCCCTTCGGGCGTGGGCAGCATGGCCTGCCCCAGAGTGGTCACCTCCCCATGTCCCAGCCACTGGGCATCTTTGCCATGGTTACATTTGCCGCTGGTGCAAGTGCCTCCTGTGGGCCAAGGAAGGGCATTTTAACATGCAGCAGTGTCTCCAAATGGATGGGTCAGCCACGTCATTAACGCTGCCACATGTCCCTGTGTACATCGGGCTCCCCAGCCCTGACAGAAAAATCAGTTTTCCTCCTGTGGAGTGAGAAACAGGAGCGTGGGCCAAGAGAGCCAGGGCCTTCCTGGGGCGCGGCCAGAGGCCTGGCGGCGCCCTGCCCTGTGCCTGGGCCCTGGTCTCGCCTCAGGGCACCGCCTTGCGCGGCCACGGGCTTCCCGCTGCTGGGGGACTTGGGGCGGAGTCTGGGGCACCCAGGGGCTGCACTGTAGTTGCTGGCAGGGGCTGCCGGCTTCAGCGGAGGTCAGAGCTGGGCTCAGGGTGCCCCAAGCCATCTCTTGGGGGCTGGCGCTGTCTCTGCGTTCTGGAGCTTTTATCCTGTGGGACCGAGATATTAGGCGAGTCATTATACTACCGAGGGAAAGGTGGCTTAGAAGCCAGGAGAAGGATGGGATGGAGAAACAAAGGGGGCGACCCTGGCTAAAGAAGGGGCTGGGCGTTGACAGTGGAGGGAGGGGCGAGAGGGCGCTCAGGGTGGAGCCGGACGCCAGGGAGGTCGGCAGCAGCGCCGGTGACCGGGTCAAGGCGCAGCCCCGCGCTGACAGCTGTGTCCCTGCGCAGCGGTAGCGGAGGTGGAGGCCCGGCGCACGCGGGTCGTGTGGTGCGCGGTGGGCCCGGCGGAGCTGCGCAAGTGCCAGCAGTGGAACACAGAGAGCAATGGCAGAGTGACCTGTGCAACAGCCACCACCACCGAGGACTGCATCACCCTGGTCATGGTAGGGCCTCCCGGCGGGGCGCCTGTGCCGCGTGGGCGGGGCAGCGGGCTCCGTAGGAGACCCCAGGTTGCGGGCATCTGCTCAGAAGGGATGGGGCTCTAAGAGGCGCTTTCGGGGTGGGTTGGGCGGGGTGGGCCCCAGGAAGGGCTCCCCCGGGCCGCGCACCGTGTGCCAACAGGCACAAAGTTCTGTTAAAAGAGTTGTTTCTCATGGGCCTGCCACTGCTTTGATTGTAAGAACAGCTCACAATTATTGCAGGTAATTCGGAAACTAGAAATGCTGGGTGTAAAATAGGTAATACGAACCAGTAGTGACCTCAGACACAAAGACCCCGTAGTGAAGTCCGGGTAGCGTCCCACCCAAGGGTCTCTGGGGGCATTGATGCGTAGGCTGGCCGCAGCTCTGGCTCACACCCCTTCGGCGGGGTTTGAGTCCTTTTCATGTGACAGTGCATCATAGCCACTCCCCCACGAGAATACATGGTCTTTGAAAACACTTGAAAGAATGATTTCAGGGTATCTTTTATGTGAGTGAGGCTTGGCTGTGACCCTATTCCTTTTTGTCCCCTTCATTTGTTATTATCAACAACCCTGTGATGTGCATCCTTGAATACACATCTCCAGTTATTTTTAATATCGTTGTAAAAAAAAATATTAATGGGCCAGAGGGGGAGATTGGGATCTTGATGAATCCCTGTTTCGGTGCTGGAGTGTGGGCTCATTCATCCTGACGGCCAGCCAATCATATCAGACATCTCTGCTTGTTTGTCGACCAACTTTTGCTAGTCCCTAGAGGGTAGTCAGCTGGTTCCATCTGTCCCCTGCGCGCGGGAGGCCTGTTCAGGAGGGGGTCCCCACGCATGCCGACTGCAGGAAGGGTTCTCTTCAGAGGACAGGGGGTTCGTGCGGCCTGAGCCTGGTTTTTTCTAACGGAAGTGAGAGTGTCAAAGGCACGTGGGGCTGGCTTAGGATTAACAGAGGTCATCGTGTGTCCTTTGGGCGCTCAGTTCAAACACTCCCTGCCTCTTTCTGCTCCTTCCCCGGGGCAGCTGACAGCCATGCTCACAGAGAGCTGTCGAGACAGGCGGGACACAGACAGCTCCCGTGACGCCAAGAGTTGCTTTGCCTTTGCAGAAAGGAGAGGCTGATGCCGTGAGTTTGGACGGCGGATTAATCTACGTCGCGGGCAAGTGTGGCTTGGTGCCTGTCCTGGCGGAGAGCAGAAGTAAGTGCGGGGCACGTCCTCCCTGGTTTATTCCTTTTGGGCCAGCAGGTGACGGTATGGAGGGGTCGCCCCCGTGGTGGGTCCAGGTGGAGACAGAAGGGTGGATATACTCAAACAGGAGAGTCAGGGGGAAGAGCAAGCAAACCAAAGGGGCTGTGCTACCCACAGATCCCCTGTGCTGAATTCTGGCACAGCACACGATGTTTTCCTCTTCTTAATTTTGTTTTCTAGTTTAATGTATTTTAATAGCAGCTGACAGGAATGGCACAGAAGGCAGATGATATTAAAAACATGCACTTGCATGTAGGACAACTCAGAAAAGTATCTTAAATGGATGGAATCTACTGTATGATAAAAATGCTACAAACACCATGTAGCTGATGTCAATAAGACATTTACTTTTTTTTTTTTAAGTCTAAATGCTGGCACTGTCCACAGACATTTAACAGATTTATTTATAATTGTTATAGAGTTGGAGCGCTGAAACTTGTTCACCGAAACATTTTGACTTGCATTAATGCTTTATGTCACCGCATTTATATTTAAAAAAGTCATACACAAATGAAAATGGAAAAACTGCCAGTAACTGATTTCTGGCCCCTATTTTCCACTTGCAATATTATACTTAGGTAACTTTAGACCCCATGGGAAAAAAAATCTAACGTTCAGAACTATAAATAACAGGAAGGAGAGAATTTTTTTAAAAGAAGGAAATGTTTCCCATCAGAGTGGATTTTTAAGCATGTCCTGCATGTATGAGACATGCCAGCTGGATGGATGTCTTTTGGCCTAACTGCTGCACATCTGGCGCAGATAGCACACAAATTGGTGTCTTCAGAAAGCCCGGCCACACGGTCCTCGCTTGCCTCCTGCAAAGCCCCAGTAGCTGCGCTCTGGCAGCGCAGACATGTTTTGAAGTCCTGAGTGATTTCTCGCACCTGGTGCTGGAAGGGAAGTTTGTGAATCAGAAGTTCAGTGGACTTCTGAAAGCATCTAATTTCACGGAGTGCCACGGTACGAGGGCTGTAACGATGAGGTGCCTTTGCCGCTCCAGCGGAGGGCGCAGAAGTTTCATCCTTGGTTTATGTGGGCCGTGAGACAAGAAAGGTTGAAAGTCGCTGGTACAGAGACCTCTTTACTTACGCCCCTCTCCTTCAGCAGGAGCTTGGCGGTGCGGCGGTGGCTGCCAACACAATTGTCCCTCCTCTTAATTTTTAAAAAGGTTCTAGTAAAGTAGAATATACATACAGGAAAGGGCTCATAAGTGTCCAACTCAATGACAATTCACACACGGGTGTGTTCCCAGGCACTAGCACTCAGATCAAGACACAGCAGGTTTCCCAAGTCCCTTCACATCCTCACGCCACCAGCCCCCTTACTGCAGCAAGGGCAGCGACTCCTGGCTTCCACGGGCACGGACCGGTTCTTCCCGTTTTTGAACTTCATGTAAAAGGAGATGCACACATGTGCTGTTCTGTGTCTCTTAATGTTATCTTTGTGCTACTGTTCTGGATAGTGCGTACTGGTGCTGTAGAATATTCAGCCTTGTTGTGCCGCACTCTGTTGTGTGACTGTGCTGCTGTTACTTATGCATTCGGCTGTGGACAGGCATCTGAGTCATTTCCAGCTGGTGGCTGCCGTGAATAGTGCTGCTGTGAACATCTGCGCCTGTGTCTTTTGGATGGAGGCACGTCTGCTGCTGGAGCTGCTGGGACGGCGTCTTTGAATGTGATTCTGCATTGCTGAGATGGAAAAGTGTGTGACTTCTCAATAAATCTGAATGTTTAACGACCTTTTGCTTGTTTTTATTCCTTCAGAACCCGAAGAAGGCAGTAGCTTGGATTGTGTGAATAGACCAGCGGAAGGTGAGTTGGAATTGGTCATTTTCAGGGTCAAAGGTAAGTTCTTGTTGCTGGAGGAAGAGGGGGCAAGAACTTTAAAAACCTCACAGGAAGGGATGCAGCCAACATCCTTTTGAAGGTACAGATAATTCATAGGTAATTATAACTGCCGTTTACATCAACCTTCACTGTTGGCCACGTCCTGGCCACGTGGAAGGAGAGGTGCTATGTCCCCACCTCCCATGGATGAGGGAGGAAACAGTGGCTCGAAGCGTCTGCTGAAGTGCCCCGATCTCACTCACAGGCAGAGATGGTGCCGCTGTCACCCCGTGCTCCGATCCGGCCCCGCCTGCAGCTCAGGGCTGGTGCTCGCTCAGCTTTAGAAGCAGCGGGGGGCCGTCAGGGGCACCCTGGCAGGAGGCGGCAGCCACCCCGTTGAGCCTCCCGCAGTGCAGGACTCAGCATGGGGCCATCCTTGGAGACACCCCTGCACCCAGACAGCACTTAGCTTGGTGGCCGCGTGGCTCTGGCCCAATGCACGTTGCCATTGGTGATTCATGCGCTATTGGAGTCACACTAGATATTCAGTGTTTGTTGCTTTGATAGCTCACATCTAAGGGTGCATTTGCTGGTTTATAACTCAGGGACAGTGTGTTACTGGTCAAGGACAGTCCCCAGAAATCACTTAAAGGATCAGCTTTTCTTACTATCTCATTGCCCAGCCTCAATTAATGTCACCTGAACACAGGACAGCGGCGTGAGCCTTTTGGTCTACCTAACAGTGCGTCACCTGGGTCGGGGCGGGGGCAGTGCTGTCATTGCTGATGATGCTTCTTGACCTACTTTGGCCTGAGGTGCCGACAGATGCCCTAGAGTCCATATGCCAGCCACCCCCCCCCCCGCCCCCGCCAAGATTAAGTCTTGCTCTTCTGTCATCCAAGGGTATCGTGCGGTGGCGGTTGTCAGGAAGTCAAATGCTGGCCTCACATGGAATTCCCTGAAGGGCACGAAGTCCTGCCACACCGCAGTGGGCAAGACCGCCGGCTGGAACATCCCCATGGGCCTGCTCTTCAACAAGACAGGCTCCTGCAACTTCGGTGAGGAGTCCTGAGGGAGGAGGGGGGGCTGTCCCGGGGGGTGGGAGCCTCAGGGAAGGGAGGGCTACCCTCCGATCTGAGGCACGGAATGGTGTTCTGCACAGCCGTGCATGCCCCATGCACCCCACTCCGAGGTAAAACGAGGCCTCTCAGTCAGTTGCTCTGTACCCCAAGAGTGGGTACAGGCTCTGAGAAGCACAAATGGTATTTTTTACCTCCTGGTGCTCCATATCTAAATTCCTCCCAGGAACTGGCTTCCTAATTTGGGAAAAGGTGCCTGCCTGCCTCACGTGACTTCTGTCACTGAATAGAGCCGACTTCTTAGTCCGCACCACAGAGGAATCAGAACAAGACCTCAGGCTCCCACCCCAGCCTGCTTGGGGGCCTGCTCTCCGTGCCTCCCCCCGTGCTCACACCCCACACCTAAGCCATGCCCCAGCTGCCGTGGGCTGGGCGACGTGGAGGTGCACGTCACAGCTTGTGACAGTGACTGTTCTCTCTTTGCTGGGCAACGGAATGAGCCTGCTCCAAGCTGCGTCCCCTGCTGGCTAAAGGCTGCGTGTGTTAGCTCCGGGAGGGAGAGCTGACTGCCTGCACCCCTTCTCTCCAGGTGAATTCTTCAGTCAAAGCTGTGCCCCTGGCTCAGACGTGAACTCCAATCTCTGTGCGCTGTGTATTGGCGATGACCAAGGCCAGAACAAGTGCGCCCCCAACAGCAGAGAGAGGTACTACAGCTACACCGGAGCTTTCAGGTGAGTGCGATGGTCAGGCTCCAGCAGGACAGGGCCTTGTGCCCCCTCGGCCAACACCTTGGCACTGCGTTTCCAAGGGGCCAGATGTGGCCTGTCCCAGCCGAGCCAGCGGTTAGCTTGGGGGTGTGCTAAGGGGCCGCACCAAGGAGGGTCCCCCCGCCACGCTCACCACCCCAGAAGGTGGAGGCGGGCCCTGGGGCTGTCTGACCTCCGCTCTGCCTTGCTCCTCCTGGGGGCCTGCAGCCGGAGTCTGCCTCAGTGGGCCTCGGTGTCCTCACCCCCAAATCAAACGGATAGAGCAGCTAGTATTGTGAGTCCTGTCTGCAATTTAGTTTTATGGGGGAAGAATTTTTCTTTTTTCCATTGTCACCATCTTCTCCCCGCTCTGTTATCATGTTCCACACTCCACTATTCTCTTTGATTTTGGCCTTAGGAATGACAAAGAAAACAAGCAGGTTTGCAGTGTTATTCTCCACCGGTGAAGTGAAAAATAACAAAAAATTGGTTTTCAGAATTATTTGCAGTGGTTATGCACAGCCCGCGTTCTGTCCCCCCTTTCGCTGGTACCTTGCTTCGCAGCAGCACTTCCCGGTGTTAGTAGGGGTTGGAAGGAAAGGGTCCCTCCCATCCCTTTTTCTTCTTCCTCCAAGAATATATTTCGCCACCAGATGGCATCATGGACCTGAGAGTGACGCAGGTCGAACTGAGGTCTTTGACATTTTTAATAGGAACTCGGTAGCCGTCTCCCCAGAGATGAGATGATATAAAACTCGCTGTTACCATACTAGACTCTGAGTGACTCAAAAAATATTTTGTGAATGTACAAACCTATCGTTAAGGGACTAAGGATTTGCAAATGGAAAAATTGTGATGTGATTTCACTCAGAAATATTGAATTGACGCATCTCTGATAAAAACCCAAAGGGATCATCCCTGGCTGGTGTGGCTTCGTGGACTGAGTGCCAGGCTGTGAACTAAAGGGTTGCCGGTTCGATTCCCAGCCTGGGGCACGTGCCTGTGTTGCGGGCCAGGCCCCTAGAAGGGTACCTGTGGGAGGCAACCGCACACTGACGTTTCTTTCCCTCTCTTCCTCCTTTCCTTCCCCTCTCTAAAAGTAAAGAAATACAATCTTAAAGAGAAAATAACCTGAAAGAATCATTCAGGCTTCCCCTCCACCCCCAAACCTATGGCGAGGTATTATTTCACAGAAAACACCTGGGCGTCCGTATTCCTCGTTATACTAAGGGAAAATGCTTCACCTTTTGTTCAAATTGAAAGCGGCAACCAGAAGTCCTGTTTCCCTCTCTCTATATTTCTAACATCCTTATAGGGCAGGTTTTTAATTTTTAACTCTCAGCTGTTTTCTGATGACCTCCCCTCAGGGAAAAGAAGGTCTCGCCTCTCCTGTGCTTGTGCCTCTTCCATCCGCAGCCCTGATCTTCATTCCCTTGTAGCTCCCAGCGAGGGTATGCCATCTTCAGTGCTCACCTTCTTATGAATATGTAAATATTATTCTCATATTAAATGTATGTTCTGATAAGATACCTCCTTTATTGTACAAAGTGCCTGTACGCTCTGTACAAAGTTAACAGATGCCCCACGGTGAAATTGCCCCACCAGTCAGTTGTCCAGCGGTGAGACCCATTCTTGCCAAGACGTGGCATCCGACGCAGACCCAACAGCTCCGGTGCTCCTCTCGTAAATATGGACAAACCGCCAGAGAGCACTGGCTCCTTGGGGAGATATCAGAAGACACGGAGACCAGAGCGATGGCACGGAGAGGACACAGGGACCATACACGAGAGAGAATAAAACTTTTTTATTTATGCTGCAATTAATATCATTAAAGAGGTGAAAAGGGCGCAGCACTCATGAAACAAGAACAGGAAGATCCAAAAAGGAACAGTCAGACCACGAAGAGAGTTTTTAGGAAGTAAAAAATAATCACAAAGATTCTTTAAAATGATGTCACGATTAGGCTATTTAACTGAGCAGATTGCTCAGACACGGAAAGGTAAAGAAGGGCAAATCATACAAAAATGTAAGTAGCTAGAACATTATGTGATGATCCAGGAGAGCCTGTCATTTAAGAATTAAAGTTTAAAGAGAAATCGGAAAAATCCCGTATGGAGATGATTAAAGAGATGATGCGGTAAGGGCTGTGAGTGAAGCCCCAGGCTGCGGGTTTCCGCTCCCTTCCTTGGTTTCAGGGCAGGGTCGCTGCTGCCTGCAGTGCTCGGGTCTCTAGTCCGTAGTGCTGTTCAGGTTCAGTCTCCCTGGGGACAAACCCCTGGTCTCCTGCCGGGGGCGGGGGCTGCGTGGGATAGGAGGGCGCCTCAATGGCACCTGTGCAGGCTCAGCGCAGCGCCCCCGCCCCCCGTCCTCATTTCCCGTGGTCTTTCTAGTCGCTGAGCCTGGCTGGAGGTCTGCAGCGCTACAGCTTTTCGTTGCTCTGCTGGGCCAGTCACACTCGCCCCTTCGCCCTCTGACTTCCAGACGCTGCCGTTATTATTTTCTCTTTCTCTCCTGGTGCTGCTCGCTCTCATGAACTTAAAAAAAAACCCTCGTAAGTGTCACTTTATTGGGACTTTAGAAGGAGGGAGGCTACATGGATGTGTTCTATCTTCTATTGTAAACCCAAAGTTCCTGGAAATATTTATGTTTATCTATGGAAACCACATTGGCTTCCGTGTTCCAGATTTTGGGACGTATAGTACAAACATTTACGAAAACTCTAAAATAGTTTCTCTGCCCTGGACATGCGTTGACTTTCTGGAACATTTTAGGTGCCTGGCCGAGAATGCTGGAGACGTGGCGTTTGTGAAACCTGCCACTGTCTTGGCGAACACGGATGGTAAGTGAGGATGCTGCCTCTCCCCCTTCAGCATGGAGTCTTTGGTGTCATAGCACCTCCTCAGTATTCATGTTTGCAGCTGGGAAGATAGTATATGGGTTCCCAGACCCTTAAGTTAATTCTGAAATGTTTTACTTTGGTGTGCAACATGGTAATGTCTGTAGGTGTCACGCTGATCCTAAAAGAATCCTCCCTCTCCCTCCCCCGCCCCCCTCCCCCCCTGCCAACACACACCCCAGCAATACTCCAAAGCAAATGTCTCCCCGCTTGGTCCAGATAATCACATAAAGACACATCTTCCTATCCCAGCCTGTGGGAGACTGAATGGGGATGATACTGCAAAAAAACCCCAAAACCTATGCAAACAAAATTTCCCTCTTAAAAAGGAAGTAGGGAACCTTCGTTCAGCCCCGTGGGAGTCCCCAGTGGGGAAACTCCTTGGGAGTAAATGGGGACAAAAACCACAGGCAGAGGGAGATGGTGAAAGATAAACGACCAGCCAATGACGACTAATCCCTTTCTCAGGATCTCTAGATGAAAATTGCAAGGACCCAATTCAAGACTCCCAACTGCATGCCTCTCCTCAGTGCGGCTCAGCCTGCCCGTCCCTCCCCCTCAGCCGGGCCTGGCCATCCCCCCTGAGAAAGACCTGCCCCTTTCTGCCTCCCTCCTTCAAAGACATCAGCAGTCCCAGCTGCTCCTTCCTCCTCGCGTCTTTTGGGCGAGGGATCAAGGCCAGACATGTAAATTTGGAATGACCTCAATGTCACATGGACAAAGCCAAGAGAAGCGTGGGGTGCTTTTTTGAGGGGAGACAGCGGGAGAGAAGCAGAGACCTGAACAATGAATCTGCATTTGCACACAGACAGGCACACAATCCCATTGAGAATTTATGAGCCATTCATCTAAGTGATCTCCAGGGATCAGAGGTCAACTTTAATTGTAAACTTCTGTAGGATTTTACAACTGTACTTGATTGGAAATGACTAAATATATTTGAGAAACCCAGAGACCGTCCTTCCATTCTCTGGCTACACTAAGAGTGCTTGAATGTGAAAGGAAAGAGGAAACAATTTCTTCCTGAACGTAAACCAGCTGTTCCTTTTCTGGAACTCCCTGAAAAAATATGGCACAGGTGGAGCATTTTCTTTTTAAAAGCTAGACTATTTAACAGCTTTATTGGGACACAGTTCACGTACGATAAATCCACCCAGAGTGTTCAGTTCAGTGGCCTTCAGCGCAACCCCCGCCCCCGTCCAATCCTAGAATGCTCGCGTACCCGCATAAAGAAACCCCATATCCAGACAAACCCTCCGCCCAGCCACCACTAGTAGTGTTGGCTTCAGTCTGGAACCCTACTCTCCGTGGCCTCTGTGACTGGCTTCCTGCACTGAGCACCATGTTTTCAGGGTTCATTCGTACAGCAGCCTGTGTCGGTACTTCACTTCGTTTTATGGCTGAATCCTCGTTCATTGTGTGGCTACGGCGTTAATGTTTAATGTGTTTGAAGCTTGTATAGCTTGCGCAGGACAGTGATTTCTTCTCCCTCCTTCACATCCCCGTGTCCCCAGGGTGTGCATTTCAAGAGGCCAGTGGATGGTGACACCCAGAATGACCTTTGGGCTGATGCCACCTTCTTCTCTCCCCAGGAAGGGGCACTGAAACGTGGGCTAAGAATCTGAAGCTGCAGGACTTTGAGCTGTTGTGCCTGGATGGCACCCGGAAGCCCGTGACTGAGGCGGACACCTGCTACCTGGCCAGGGCCCCGAGTCACGGTGTGGTGTCTCGGAAAGATAAGGTGCAGTACCTGGAGCAGGTGCTGCTGGACCAACAGGTATGGACCACAGGGCCTCCTGCCCTTTCTGACCTGCGTGCGCTTCTGTCAGGTGGGGCAGCCGCAGAGCCGGGCAACCAGCCCGTCCCGAGACATTCTTTCCAGTCCCTGTGCTTGAAGTTGGAGGTGACGGCATTTGCGTCCTACTGTAGGGCTGCCCAGAGACGCAGTGAGGACAGCAGAGGCTTCTGTCCTGGGATTTCTGGGACTGGCCTGACCTCTCAGGCCCCTGAACTTGTGCTCACTGCCCTGCTCAGACCCGGTTACTCTCTTTGTCCCTTCTTTTGTTCTTTGAGCAAATGAGGGCGACCCCTGAGCCTTTCTCCCGTAACTAGGTAGAGCAGCTTTTTTAGCGCCCCCGGGTCTGGGCCGACTGAGCAGCGTTCTAGGCAAGGCTGCCGTGTTTGTCATCTCTAAAGACACCAAACCCAGAACTTCTGTAGTGTCACGGCTGCCTGTAACCGTAACACTACAGGGAGAAGTGGTGTGGAGGAAATCCTACCCTGTCCTTCAAGCCTGTGATTCTCTATCAAAACTTCTTGTTTTGTATTAAAATATCATGTCTCTGGGTGTGCTCTACCCAGGCTTAGGGGCCCTGGAATGGTACCGCTAGGCACGCTAAGTGGCGTTTGTGGAGCCCTCACAGCGGCGCCCACACTGGGGCTGGTGACGGGTCTGCTGCCACGGAGGTGCCTGGCGTCCCCGCTGAGCCTGCGGGAGCTCTGGGCATGGAGGAGGGGCTGTGGCCGAGGGGGTTCAGTGACCTGCCCAAGGGCCCTGATCGGTGGCAGAGAGGATTTCCAACACAGACCGCCTCTCCGGGAGAACCGGCCGGTTAGAAAGCCGCGGGTGATCCACTTTTGGGGCAGGTCTCAACAATCCTCAACTGTCACTTAGTCACCCCTAACGAGTTCTAAGGAAAGAGGCCATGGGTTGAGGAGGAAGGAGAGATGGCAGGAGGCGAGATGAGAGGTTGAGGGCCTGGGGGCTGCGCAGGGTGGGTCTGTGCCTGGGCCCCAGGCAGCAGGAGGACATGGGACAGGGGACACTTGGCCACGGCAGTGGGGCGGCTCTGGAGCTCAGCTCCTTTCAGCCCGTGTTTGTCCCAGGGTTGATCCTGGGGGTGGAGGGAGGGGGATGTCCTCGGCCACCCTGATCCACGCACGGCCTGCTTCCCTTGGTCCTCACTTGCTGTTGGCCCCTTTGATACAGAGCAAGTTTGGAAGAAATGGCAGCGACTGTCCAGGCAGGTTTTGCTTGTTTCAGTCTGAAACCAAAAACCTTCTGTTCAACGACAACACCGAGTGTCTGGCCAAACTCCAGGGCAAAACGACATATGAAAAATATCTGGGATCGGACTATGTCTCGGTGGTTGCGAATCTGCAGCAATGCTCCACCTCGCGTAAGTGGGCCGTAGGCAGCCTCTCTGAGAAGCCACCCCGCACAAGTCAGGGTTGGAGGGCCGGGCGGCATTCGAGGAATGAAGACGGGTATTGAAATGTTAAGGCAATATATTACCTCTACACCTCAGGAAAGGACAGTCTCATTGTTGAGGTGAAAGAATTAGAGAATAAAATAAAGCAGTAGATAATATGCTAAATTTTACAATTCTGATAGTGACTGTTACAGAGTTTTTAGAAACCAGCCAATGATGGTTTCTAAACCAATCATTTTATTCAGTAAAATAAAATGTGTGTGTATATATGTATACATTTATATACATGCATATACACACACGTGCATACCTATAGACACATACGTATTAAGAAATGACAAATTCTGATTTCTGGACAGTTTCCATAAATACCAAAACTAAAGAGAATACAAATGCTCAAAAAGCATTTTAGCTAGAAAAAATATACTGGCAGTAATTCAATCCTTTGAAAACATTTGGAAGACTGCGGGAGCGTTGTAAGCTTTAGGTGATGAGGCCGAGACTCCAACATGCATGGCCTCCCCTGTCCCCGCCCCCCAGGAGCTCCCCAGAGTCAGAGACATCAGAGGGAGGGGGCAGTGGTCCAGGGAAGGGTGAGGCCAAGAATCTATCAGTGGCTCTCCACTCAGGCAGCTTTGCCCTCTGGGGGACACATGGCCATGCCCGGAGGTATTTTTGATTCTCAGGGGCGCCAAAGGAAGCACAGACCCGCTCTCACAGCAAAGATTTGGCGGGTCACACGTGAGCTGCCGAGGCAGGGAAGCCCGCCTTCCATCAGCCGCGGTCTCGGGAGCTGCTCTGCAGGGGTTTCTAGGACCGCCCTGGTTGAAGCCCAGCTGTAGGCCGTTCTTGCCAGCAGCAGCTCACAGTGGCACAGGCTGGGCACCCCAGAGGCAGGGCCTGTCTGTCCCAGATGAACCTGGGCACTTAGCGCAGTGACTCATTTGCGAATGAATGGGCGAGGGATCCTGTGGACACTGTTGCAAACAGATGTCCATAAAGGTGACATGTCAATTGCTCACATTTCAGAAGCCAAGGACCATCAGTGTCCGTTGGAGATGAGATGGCGGTGGGGGGGTGGTAGTGGTGGGGAGTGGGTGGTTGTCACCCAGGCCAGAGCAGGGAGTCAGCCCCCTTGGGTGGAATGAGCATTGACCGGCGGGAGTGGGGCAAGCACGGAGGAGGTCCCTGGTTTAGTATCACCCTTGACGGATGTATTGATGAGAGGAGAGACCCATTTCTGTCTTCTGCTTCCGTGTGTCCACAGCGCTTCTGGAAGCCTGCGCCTTCCTGAGGAAGTGAAGCCGAGAAGCTGCCCCAGCACCACCCGCTCCCCCCTGCCCAGAGCCTCAGCCCTCGCTGCCCCAGCCCCTTCCCCAGGCCCGCTGGGGCCTGCCTCTCCCTTCCCGAGGGGCAGCTTGCCAGTCTCACTGTCTTCACAATTCCCTGCTCTCCTCTCAACAAGAAATAAAATCAGAAATATCGGTGATTTTCATTTCTTATTCAGCATCACTCACCTTTTCTAGAATTTCATACTGAAATCTTGTGTCTGACCAATTCCTGCACAGGTGGGCCTTTCCTGCCAAGCTTTTCAGCTCCCAATGGCCCTCTTATGTGCCATTTTGGAGGTGATGCCAGGTGGTCTGGAATCTAAGGACAGGCCAGAAACTATTCACCCCACGGACGTGTGGTTGGACATTGGCAAAGCTGTCTCCGTGTGTGTGCATGTGTGCACTGTGGGAGCATGTGGCAACGTGTGCACATGCATGTGCGTGCGTGCACTGTGGGAGCATGTGCACGTGAGTGTGTGTCTAGGACGGGGAAGGGAATAGGGAACAGAAATCAAGAGACCAGTGAAAGAAGTTGTGTCAAGAAGACTGGTGAGCATTTGGTCCTTTAAGTGAACAGCAGCTGGTGTAGTAAATGTACAAGTACAGGCATCACAGGAGAATGTGGAACATGTCTATCCCCTGGCCTTGCTGCCCCCATCCTCTGCCTCACCTCTAGTCACTCGTTTCCCCCTCCTTTTCTCAGCCAACCTATTCGAACATGACCTAAGCCGCCACCGTCGCTTTCAGCAGGTGGGGTGGGTGGTTGGGTTGCTCTTGCATTCTCCCTGCCCCCCGTCCCCCCCCAATTTGATTCTAACTGTTCTCTCTCCTTCGTGGACCCGGACACACTCCTTCTTGAAACCCTGTTCCCTCAGCTTCCATGCCTCCTGCTCTCTCATTTCCTTTCTCTGCCTTTTGGGGGTTCTTTAAGTGTGTCCCCCATGGTTTTATTCTTCAGAATGTTTCCAATCCCTGTCTCGATGCCACAGCGAGGAATTAGGGAAGAACCAAGCAGCTGGGTTTCAGCTGCATGTGCACGGACTCCCCTCACAGAGGGGTGGGGTCCGGTGCCGAGCAGGGTCCTGCTCTCCCGGGTCAGTCCCTGGGCAGTAGCCCTCAGGTACTCGCCCAGGGCAGTGTTCGTGGCCAGGGAGGCCTACGGAGAGAGGAGAGCCGCCCAGGAAGGAAGGGGTGGTAAAGATCAACGGCGGGGTGCAGCTGGGATATGCGGTGGCGGGGGACGTCCAGCGGAGTGAGGCCTGTGAATCCATGCAGTTCTGGGAAAGACCCCGAGCCTTGCGCAGTGCAGGAGGTGGGTGCCGGGGGGGGGGTTATCATTTGAATTTTAAAAGTTTCACCCTGGCAAGTTGGAGGGCACCCAGACTCTTGGGGAAGGCAGGGGTAGATAAAAGCATGTTCTTTCAGCTTCAGCTCTCCCGAGGCAACGCTCAAAGCTCTCTAGTCTCTGGAAGGAGCCAACGTGTGGACGTGGTCTCAGCCAGAGAGACGGCCTCTGCAAGGCTGCGGAGATTCTGTGTGTCTCCCAACTTAGTATGGGGCTGGGGGCACGAAACCCCAAACCCCACCCACAGGAAGTCCCTCAGACAGCCACCATCAAGACTTCCTGCAAAGGTTGGAAATGGGTTCGTGGAGCCCCGCAGGCCTGAGTACCCCTTCCTCGGTCCACCCTGTGGCCAGGCCGTGCGGTTCCAACCCGCGACCCGCCACCAGACCTCTGGTCCCGCCTTCTTTCCTTCTCACGCTGAATCCAGTGTGGGCTCGGCTCTCCCGCCCTCAAACCCCAAGTTCTGTCCCTTCCCGTCTGCAAGGAGAGCTCACGCCTTGCACTCCACTCAGTCCCGTCTCGAGTCTCCTTCTCCCCTCCCCAGCAGGGCCATAAGGATGTCACATATTATTCTACATATGTTACTGTGGACTCTGCCTTCCTCCCTGAAATTCCCTCTGCCCCGAGCCTGGTCTCCGGGGAAGAGCCTGCCTCTCTCCCTTTGTCCATTTGTCCTGGAGGAGAATGACCTCCAGCAGATTCAGGAATGTCATCTGACCTTCTTGTTGTCCGACCGTTGCCCTCAGAAACCCGAAATGAGATGCTTTCTTGGCCTAGGGTTCTGCCCTACGCGCCTTGTTTGAACTGTTGAATTTTCTAGAGCTTGGTTGTGCTACTTGAACTGTAAAGTACAAAAACAAACAAAAACAACCCCCTTTCCCCCGCAAAAGTCTTCATGTTCTGTTTCCTCCTCACTAAGTTGGGAGAGAGCCTCAGGGGGTCATACCCCAATATTTCAAATTATTAAACTTAAGATATATCTTCTTCTCCACCCTCCACCACCAGAGAAAGGGAGAAAAGGAAGACAAAGCAAAGAGAATGTGACCTACACGGGGAGAACACTCTTGTCCCAGAAGGCTCGGCTCCGGGGGCACAGGAATCAGCAGAAGCAGACGCACTGCACAGGCCGGGGCCAGAGAGACGCGGGCAGGGCGTCTTCCCCACCGCGGCCCTTCTCGCCGCGGTCTGCCTCTGGGTGTGCCAACTCGGCCCTGCTTTCCAGAGCTAAGGTGAAAGCTAGAGATGGCAGAGGGGCGTGCCCTCCTCTCCGAACCTGACCTTGTCAAAGGAAGTAACACCTTCCTCATCTTCCCTGAAGCGGAATTTGCCTTCTACGCATGTCAAGAGTCTTTGGCCAAACCGAACTGCCGAGAATCCCACAGGAAAAGACTGGCACCCGTGTGCCCACGCGGGATGGGGCAGTGTGGGGGCACAGGGGGATACATTAGAAGAAGCGGCTGCCAAGCCTTTCACGGCGCCTGGTCCGGGAGCCGTCAGAGGATGGCCTTGCCAGCCCATTAGGGCCTTTGGGCAAAGACCGAGGAAGGTGGCCCTGTCCTGGGGTTCGCCTCTTCCAGGGACGGCGCCCTGGTGAGCAGCCCCTGTGTGCGCCCTCCTCTGGATGCAGCAGGAGGGCTTGACCTGCGCAGCTGCTCTGGCCGCCACAGAAGCAGAACACTGACCGGGGAGGGATGGTGGGGGGCCCCGACCCCTCCCTTCCCCTCCCAGCGACGTCCGCACTACTTCACAGTTTGGCCTGCCGTGATGCTACTTCCCCCGACAGAGAACCATAGGGTGGCTTCCAAGGTTGGGGTCCCTGTGGGGGTATCATTCAGGTTTCATCTCCGATGCCTGACCTTGTTGGACCATCAGTGACTCTCCCTGGCCCAGCAGTGACCCCATTCCCCCTACTCCAGGCCACATCTTTAGGACTGTTTCGGGTACATGTCCTTATCATTTTTATATCTGACTAGTGGGGACTCTAAGTGGAACAGCGGGTGTAATTTCTAGATTTCTAGAAATCTGAAATCTTGTATGTGTGTGTAGGGTTGAGAAAACGAGTTAATGTGTCGATGTTTTGGGGACCTAGAGTGGCTGTGAAAGAGGGAAGGAAGATGAAACAGGTAGTTGGGCAGAACCTGCGGGGTGAGTCAGAACAGGAAGTATGACTGCAGACGCATAATTTGGCTACAATTTTTTTTTTTTTGGTAATACAGGTCTACTAATGAGAAGAATGAAATTCTTTTTGGGGAGAATAAAATTCTGCTTAATTAGGGTTCAAAATTAGTATTCTTTATTGTTAAAATTGATTGCAAATGTTCATCAGTTAATAAAGGAACATCAGTTAAAATGTTCATCACCGCTGATCTGTGGTGAAATTTTACATATTGTTAGTGCATTCTGGAAAATGTCTTTTCTTCTAGGGTGCTGCCAAATACTGCTATCAATCTGCAAGCATACGACTTTATGTGGATATTTATCTCTTGGAAGAAATGTATTGAACAGTGTTAGAATCTTCTCTCGGTGTCTGCCTGTGAGCGTGGCATGTCATTAGATTGTCCACTGCTTCCAACTGAAGGTTAGATGGATGTTCTTCCATTGCACAGATTGACTTTGAAATATGGGAGTCTCTTTTGTTCTTGCACTGCGGTCTGAAAAACACGTGGGCCAGTAGTTTGAGCCCAGAAAGTATATCTAATACAAATTTGTACAAAAATGGAGACCTTATTTATCTTAACTTTTATTATTTGGGAAATGTGGCTTGACACCTCGTGTGATTCAAATGTTAGCTGTAGGGTCACTTTACTGCGGGATGTGTTTCATTTTTAAGTGTGATTCTACTTTCTAGGTTGAATTTATTGAGAAACATGATCAATTTTGCAGAGCCGTCCAGTGTTTGAAAGGTAGATAAGGGTAGCCCTTGTTCAAAAAAAAAAAAAAATTCAATCCTGGCTGTGGCCTCAAAATATCACAGTAAAATGGCTTACCGCTGCTCAGCCTTCAAACTGCTGTATGGTAGGATGAATCAGGATATTAAAGTTTTATTTCTGAAAAAAAATTCACAGAACAGAGGATGGTTAAGTTTGTAAGAGCAAAAGAAGTTTATGTTGATACTACCGGTTTAATCCACATCCTGTATTAAAATGTCTTCCACAAAGTACCATTAATGAATAATCCCAGACTTTAAACACCTTCTGTTTTCAAAAAGCTTTGTAAATTTGTCCAACTAAACTTTTTTTGTGTGTGTGTGTAACACATTTTAACCATCATCAGTTGTAATACATCTTAGCAGATTTCACTTCAGATTGTTCTGAATTAGTATTTTCTCAATTTTCTTTGAAAATATTTTGCCTGTAGTTATTCCATGCAAACTGTTAATGGAGGCTAATTCTTCACTCACTTCAAACTCACCGCTGACTCCTCAAATAAACAACAATGGACGACATCTGTAGCATCTGTCAATCTATCAAAAGCCAAGGAAAAACCACTGAAAAGCACTTGCTTCGTTTTTAAAAAATTTACTGTTGGTATTGTTTTCAATGTCTTCAACTCTTCTATCAACTGTCATCAATGAAAAGCCAACTGACTTAAATGAGCTTGCCGTATTTTGTTGTGTATAATGCACTCCCGTGTATAATATGTGCCTGCATTTTTGGCCCAAGCTTTCAGGGAAAAAAATCTTTCATTTAAAATTTTTAATTCAATTATTTATTTATATACTTGTTTTTTGTATTATAAAGGAATTTTATAACTTTTTGTATTATAAGAGAATTTTAAAGGAGTTACACTTTTAATGCATAAGCATAAATAAAATAATTAAAAACATTTCTATAGGTACAGAACTAGTACTACCCATGTAAAATGCACACCCTTATTTTTCCCTCAAAAATTTGGGCACAAAAGTGCGCATTATACATGGTAAAATATGGGTGTTTTCTCTGGACACTTTTTTTTTAATTGCTTCAATCAAACATAATTCAATTAACTCAACATAATTAAATGGCTTTTCCTGCTTGGCTAACCAATGAGCCATTCAGAAACTTACATTGCTTGCAGCCTGGTGCTGTGCAAAATGAGTTAGTTGCAGAAGTACTTACGTTATGAGAATGAGCTATTTATATAACCTTTAAAACTGTGAAAAACAACGCTATGTTTTGCCTGTGGGTACCTGTGGTAAAAACAAAATAATGTGGTGGAGAGGGAGGAAGCAGATCCAAGAGGCCCTGGGTAGGTGCTTCTGCTCAGAGATACAGCAAGTGGGTCCCTCCTAAAGTAGCTCCTGGGCGAGGCCTTGGCCCTGGTCAGGGAGGGGCCAGCCCTCACCATCCCCAGGCATTGGGTGGGATCTAAGGTTGAGAGTGCTCTCCCCTGGAGGTGCGTTGCTATCTTTGCCAGCAGAAAATAAACAGGGTCTGTTGGTCTTTACTGATGGGATTAGAGAAGAACAAAGTTGCCTGCATACCAGGTGCCAGGGTTGAAAGGCCGAGTTGCCCCAGCATTGAAACTACATCTGAAACTGCCCTGCAAAATGGAGTCCCCACCTGGTTAAGCTTACAGCGGTCCCCTGGCGTTCTCCAAGGTCCCCCTGGACTCTGCAGGGACCCCATCAGCCATTCGAACGGCGATGCCCTTCTTCGCATTCCAGGTGCTGCTGGAATCTCTCTGCACGTGCAGTGTTGTTTCTGGTTAGTGTGTCAGGTCGTGGCCGTTCCATTGGCTTCCACCTGCCCTTGCCTCTCATGACTGCGCTCGCTCCGCGGGTCAGGGGATCGCTGTGGGGATTCTGTCTGCGGCTCAGTGTGTCTATTCTGGAACCGGGGGAATTAGCCAGTAGATGGGTTCAGGGGCCCTCTGGGTCCTCGGTGAGACAGACCTGGCTAACCCGCCACTGCCCCCCACCTCCAGCCCACCACGAGGGCAGGGCCTTCCCCCAGCTGTCTGAGGCTCAGGGAGGAGGCCAGCTAGCTCGTGTAGGCTCTCACAGGAAGAGACAGACACCCCTTCCCTGAGCAGCGGCCTCTGGGGAAGTGACCCATCCCCCAGCTCACAGCGAAAGGCCAACATCAGGGCAACATCAAGGGCTTTAGAGTTTGAAATTCGGATCAAAGATTTTCTTCTGTTTGACGTGTCAGAGCTCGCTCTTTGGGGGAGTTTGTTTTTCTCAGTGTCTATAAATGGACTGCAGAGGGGAGCAGCGATCACAGGCCTGTCCTCCCCCAGTCCTGTGGATGGCTGTAAAGAACCCGGGAGCAGTGATATACAGGAACCCGCCGTGCCCGGCAGCCGTGCGGGGAAGTACTGGGTGCAGTCAATGGGCAGGCGAGGAAAGAGCGCTGATGTCCAAGAGGGGCACGCCGGGATTATGACGTGGCGGCCCAGAGGTTTAACCTCAGTTTCTACCTTTCTAAAAATGAGGCTGATGAGACCCAGTTTTCCCCGTCAGACTGTTATGTGGTGCAGATACGAGGTCTGTGAAGGCACTTTGTAAAGGATAAAGGCCTATTGAAGTCCAGGCTTGGCGTGGGAGCCTTCGACCAGGAAAGGGCGAGCAGTTCCTAGGCCGGGCGATGCCCCGGGCTCAGGGGCTACATCACACTTGAAAAAAAGGGAAAAGACAAGACTATTTACTGGGTAACGGAATTCAAATTTAACTGAGCATCTTGTCTTTTTTTTCAACTTCAAATGTTACTGCTTTTTCATTCACTATATTAATTGTGTTTCCTGTTTTCAAATGTTTCATTTGTGCCCACAAACAAGTAGAATTGAGGTGAGTAGAAAATTGTTTATGAGATTTCAAAATTGTTCTCTCAAATGTCCCAAATCAGAATACCTTGACTTAGCAGGAAAATTTTTGCATTAGGAAATAATGTATAGTCAAAGCAGAAACACTGTCAGTTTTTCTTGAATACAGTAGCCCTTCCCTTTGCACAGTTGTTAGTTTTCTATTGCAATCATTTGCAGAGAAGCATGTGTTATTTTTAGCCTTAGGTTAACCATCTTCTTATTCTGACACGGGAGGAAGACCTCACTGAATTATTAACGTCCTCACTGCTTTTGCCTGTGGGCCGTTGGAGTTGGATTGCCCAGCACAAAGCTTTGATGCTCAGTAACCATTTCACCCTCAGTCACTGTAAGAGTTCGTAGATCCTTGTTCTCTGTACATTCAATGTTTTCATTGTGAAAATTACAATAGGATCTGTCCTTTGAGCTCATCGCTGCTTCTGTAAACCTCTGCAAACAATGTTATTTCCTCTGAGATTCTGTCCCGCCCCTGGGAGGAGAAGTGGAGGGAGAGTCCAGACCCACATGTATAAATTGGTGAAAAAACCTCTGTCCCTTTTCCTTCTCTTCTTGAACAACAAAACCCCCTTTGCCTATCTGCTGGGACGCTTTCTCCCCTGGTCTCCTTTGTGACATGCCATGGTGTTTGTATATGCTATTTAATGGCATCCTGGAGGGGTCTTGTCTTAGTCTGCTTGGGCTGCCATACAGAATATCACGGACTGAGTGGCATAAACCACAGAATTTATTCCTCACAGTACTGGAGGCTGCGGGTCCGAGATTGGGGTGGGGGGCAGTGGGGTCGGGTTCTGGGCAGCGTGCCCCTCCGGGCTTGCAGGCGGCTGCCTCCTCACAGGGCGGGCAGAGGGGATGAGGGAGCTCTCCGGTGTCTCTTCCCAGGAGGCAAAAATCCCATGGTGAGGGCCCCCCCTCATGACCTCATCTAACCCCAATGACCTCCCAAAGTCCTTAGGCCCCAGTCGCATCCCACGGTGGCGCTAGGGCTTCAACATATAAATTGCGGGGTGGGTGGGCGCCGTTCATCCATAGCCCCCATCAAGACGTAAAGGAGCGAGCACTTGCTATCGATTGTGTTCCTGTGGGGTCTCCCCAGGGCTCACCTCCTCTGCCTCCCTCCCCAGTGAAGGAGGGGAGATGCTGTGGTCCACGGACATGCTGTGTGTCCTCTGTCATCTCTGCTTGGGACATGCAGCAGAAACACAGGCCCTGGATTCCCCGGGCTAACGCTTGTTGTGATGTTTTATAGTTACAGGCTGGTGAAGCCTGAGGTATGTATTATGCTAAAAAGCACAAAACATGTATCGCATTAACTATTTCTTAACCTAATTGTACACTAACTATTGTTAAATGGTAGAAAGAAGTACTAGAAACATGGGAGGCGCACAGGCTGGGGACAGGCCGTGGGCCTGGGGGGTGCCGGGAGCACGTTGCTCCGCCTGGCTTTATCTGCAGCCCCCAGCCGCCCAGTTCTTTCTGCAAGAAAATGTGCCTAAACGGTTGTTTCTGTGTGAATGGGTTTCTTCTCATTTGAAATGCGGTCCAATGGGTTTTAGAAGTACATATTCGTTTCATGGGTTCTCTTGCCCAGTATTTGGAAGCCGGGCACGCTGGACACAGCACAGGCTCTGGAGCAAAAGTCACCGGGGCTGGTGTCCCAGCCCAGCCACTCTGTGTCATCTTAGGCAGGTTTCTGAGCCTCTGTTTCCTCCCCAGAGAAATGAGACCAATTCCACCCACACCACGGACGAGAAGTGAGGCGTGGAGGAGCTCACGCAGTAAAGAGCCCAGCACAGCACCTGAGACAAACAATGTTTGATACGTGTCTGCCTCCCCTCCCCCCTTTCTTCCTGTCGCAACTCCAAATACACAGGTGTAGAACAATTACACAAAATAATGCAGCGAGCCCAGCAGCAACGTTTATTGATCCTGCTGTGCGGAGGCTGGTTTACATATGCGTGGAGTGTTCGCGCTCTTCCCACGGTGTATCGTGCGCAGGGCCTACGGGAGGTCGAGGCGGAGTGTCACCGCACCGGCGGCAAAGGCGGCACAGGTGCTTCCGAAATTCCTCGTCCAGAAGCACATAGAGGAGTGGGTTGACGCAGCAGTGGATGCTGGCGATGACTCTCGTCACCTGAACGCTTCTGTCCACGTTGTAGCTGCTCCTGCAGTCACTCAGGGAGAAGGATTTCTTGAAAGTAGACAGGAAAAGTGTAATATTGTAGGGTCCCCACATCAGAAGGAAAACAACCATTATGGCGGAAACAAGCTTGACAAGGTCACACTTCCTGTCCCTGGACCTCTGTGTTTTTCTCATTCGCATGAAGAGCGCAAAGCAAACTATCAAAACCAACAGTGGGAGGAGAAGTACCACAAGGTTCGCCTTTAAGGTCAGGGAAAGCTCCCAGGAAGAGCCCTCACCGGGCAGGAAATGAGGCCTGCTCAAGAAGCACCTGTATTGCTGGGTTCCCGCGTGAGAGCTGTGAAACAGGAGTTCAGGCAGAGTGACCAGAACGCCCGTCCCCCACGCCAGGACACTCACAATGATGCCACAGGACACCTTCTTGGCAGCAGATGCAAACTTTCTCCCGTGGAAAAGCACCAGGTAGCTCTGCAGAGTCAGAAGGGCATTGAAAAATGCTTCGCCGTGTAGGCCCACGGAGGACATTGTCACGAGAATTGTACACATGGGATGGCCCAGAATCCCGCCGTGGGAGGCAGCGTGAGCCCAGAACGGTAAGGTAAGCAAGAAACACAAATTAGAAACTCCCAAGTTTAGGAGATAGATATTTTCCACGTACTGGAGCCTTTTGTATTTCACCAGGATAAGCACAGCCAAGGAGTTGTCCAGGAGACCAACCAGGAACACGGTGGTGTAGAGCTGAGGCACCAGCTGGGCCAGGAGGACGTTGGCGTCATACTGGGGACATTGTTCTGTGTCACTGTTATTCAGGTCGCCCTCGATGAGGACGTCATAATCATCTCCGTCTGGTGCCAATGTGTAATTAGCCATCTTCAGGCTGCCCTGCAGGGATATAAAAAAAACTTATTATTTACTCCTCACCCAGGATGTATTTACTGATTTTAAAGAGAGATGTAGGGAGAGGGGTTGAAAGAGACATTTATATGAGAGAGAAACACTGACCGGTTTCCTTCGGCACGTGACCTGACCAGGGATCGAACTCGCAACTGTTCAGTGCACAGGATGATGCTCTTTCCAACTGAGCCACCCAGCCAGGGCAGAGTGAGAAATTATTTTCCTGCATATAGCTGCATGGTCCTGGAGGGAACAACGAAGAGATGAGCGCCCATGCAGCCATGCTTTCCCTCCTCCTGGGCTTTGCTTTTAACCTGAGGAGGTCTACGGTTCAAAAGCGTGAAAATAAACATCTCTTCAACACGCCCCTCCCTCCCGAGTGTGGTTGCTCTACTGCATCCAGTCATCACGCACCAGATGCTCAGGAGTGAGCTAACACCACAGGCAAGCGTCAGTAAGCAGGGCACTTCTTCAAAGAATGGCACTCTCGGTAGGAACAAGCCTTGTCCGCTTGGAGATATGTAAGCAACACACCGCAAAAGAGAACCTACAACCCGTTTCACAAAATTGGTGTCAGTTCTAATTTCTACATGTTTAAAGAGTTGGCTCACCCTGAGACAGCTTCCTGTGACAGGCTGAGAGGTCTGAGTTCTTCTCTCGAAAGGGTATGAACAAATGTTTGCAAAAGCGAAACAACCCTAAGGTCCCACGGACGCCGACTGCGGGTTAAGGACAGAGATCACTTACCACTTGACCGAGCTGCTGCGGGAAGGGCCAGGGACGGTGGAAAGACGGGCTTCCTTCCGAGCCGACAGTCCTGACCCTTAGGGGCAAGAGAAACCACTGTTTGTCCCCCCTCTTGCCCAGCAGTGAGAGGTCTCAGGGATGAACTGAAATGAAGCCGCTTGAAAGCTCCCCCAGACCCCCAGAGTGTTTCTGAAGCATCTCAGGGCAACCAGGAAGTTGTTTTCTCCTCCGCCTGCCCCTGTACCCCGCCTCTGATTTCCCAGAGCCTTTACTGTGTCCTTCTGGCTGCCCCAGATAAGGGAACTAAGTTATGCTGCTCCTTGCTGATACGGAGAGAGGATAGGGAGGCGCTTCTGACGTGGATCACTGAGCAGGGGCAGCCAGCAGCAGAGGACAGTGTCACCGTAATGCCTGCAGACCCCAGGGGCCTGACGGTCACCTGCAGCCTTTCATCAACATTGGCAGGAGCCCCTCCCTGAATCCATATGGGCTTCTGGAACTTGTAGGGAGAACCCCAGTGACTGGCATGTGCTTGGGCTTTTAATCATTTTTCAGAGACACGTGTGCTTAGGCTGAGGGACGGGGTGTTGAGAGAGGATTTCATGGCAATGGCAGCCACAGAGTGATGTCCTCTGCAGGGGGCAGGGGAGGTGCAGAAATGGGGCCCCGCTGCAGGGGCTGCTGGGAGCATGTACAGGGGACACAAAGGAGTTAGGCGATCTGGTTGGAGCTGACTGTGCTCCCAGAGGGAGAAGCCAGTGCAGGGAGATCCCGTGGTCAGGACACGGGGGCGTCATCAGGTCGGGGCTGCAGAGCCTGCAAGGGGAACCAAGCTGAGCCCCAGACAAGGCTGGGGGTGGGGCGAGGTTGGCAGCCAGAGAGAGGAGACTGAGATGGGAGTCCGGATCTGGAGCGGTGGGAGAGTAGGGGTGTCGGGGGAGAAAGGGGAAGGAACGGGGACGGTTCAGAGAAAAAATGAACTGAGAAGAGGAACTTGAGAGAGCTGAAAAATGTGTATAAACTCCCATATCAAGTCTTCGTACCTGTGGCTGGCTTCAGGTGGGGACCAGTCCAGCGGATTGGTTTAGCATTCACGTTGCTGGTTAAACGACATCCTGTTAATGCCAAAGAGGTGTTCGAAGTAGCGTTTGATACAGAACGTGGACCTGTTAAAACAGAACTGGAAATAAGGGAACTATTAAGAGAAAGGAAAAATAAACATAGGAAGGGCCCAGACAAACATAGGATTGAGCATCACATTTAACTCAAAGGGAAACAAACGCATGGCCTTACTCTGCACCCAGGGGCTGGTCCTGGTGGGAACCGGGGCGGGGACCGGTTCCCAGCAAGTGCTCCCCCTCCCCCCAGGATGGGCTTCTGTGAGTGAGTGAGGGTCACTGTGGCCTGGGACGCTCTGTCCACTGGTAGCAGCTTCGGCCCTAGGACCAGCAGGGACTGCTCTTTCCTCCTGGGGCTCCGCCTCCTGCAGCCCGGCTACCTGGAGCCACGCCAGCCCCCAGCCATGCTCCCTCCGCCCCTGAACCGGGAGTGAGTCGGTGCCCGCGGAGGCTCTTGATGCTCTGTCACCTCATGCCTGCTGGCCAGTCCCGGACAAGAGGGTGAGAGTCACGTCCAAAGCGGAGACTTGAAAAACCCCATGAATATCCACCCTGTACATGGTGCAGTTAAGTGGAGGGAAGTGCCAGGCAGAAATCAAGAGGAATTTAAGTTTCTGAAAGAAAAACACTGTTTTCTAAATTCAGGATCGCCCTAACTTCCGGATATTAGCATGGCTTTCGCTTTCAGTATTACTTCATTTTGGCTGGATCCCTAGAATCCTGCTTGTCCGCATGCTGGCTGCGAGACTGTTTTTTGTTTTTTGTTTGTTTTTTACATTGATGTATAACTGACCTTTAACACCGTGTCAGTTTAACCTATGATCTGATGCATTTACGCAGTGATAGGACGGCCATTGTAATGCTAACACCTCTGTCGTTTCACAGCATTATTTGTTCTCAGGGTGGGAACAGTAAACATCTATCCCTTAGCAAGTTTTGCGTTTATAATACTGTCTTGTTGTTTGTAACTATTGTACTTTGTATGAACCTCCAAGGCCATGGGTTCCTGGAAACTTCTAAAGTGGTAGGAATGACCGAGAGGTCTGAAGTTGAGGCAGGAAGAAAGTCTTATTTAGCATTTGAGCATCCAGAGCCACCAAAGGGTTGTTGCCATCCCTGAAATGTCACCACATTTCTTGGCTTTGGCCTGTGGCTCACAGACCTTATCTCTGAGCATCTCAGTTCCTTCTGGTCACCGTAGTTCAATTCCAGTTTCAGTCCCAGATGCTATTGTGTCACACGTAGATCGCATTTCCTGGTACACGCAGATCCCCACGTATTGGGTTCATTTATTGAACAAGTATTTACAGAGTGCCTACTGTGTGCCCAGCACTGTTCCAGGTACCAAACAATATAGGCAGACATCCAGGCCTTCTGTGGCTTACATTACACAGACAAAAGCAAAATAAGCCAGCACATCGTCGGGTAGTAGGAGGGGAGCCCTCTGGAGACAAAGCAGGGAAGGAAACCAGGGAGGGCCAGGGCGGTCCGGGGCTCACGCTGCCCACCAACAGGCAGAGATGCTGCCGACGAGGAGCGCTGAGGCAGCCCAGGAGCGGGTCCCCCGACCAAGGCTCATTTTCTCATTCTTTTCTTGTGATGAAGCTCTCAAATCAGGGAGGTTGGTTTCTGATAATCCTATTTTGCTCCCTAGGTAAGGAGCTTGATTCCTGATAAAACTTTTAATCAAACCGTGAGTTAATCAAATCTTTCAGGATTTCATTGTGCTTTGTGAAGCCTGCCAGTGGCCTCATGGAGATCCATTTCCTTGTGTGTGTGTGTAGCCTCTACGCCAGTTCCTCTTTACTGGGGATTATTTTCTCTACCGCAGCTTCCTGTGGCCTGACGGGGGCGCACTCCCTTTCTGAGGAGTTTTGCCTTTGTTTCAGCCAGAAGCACGAGGGGCAGCCACGGCCTGAGATGAGTTTTCTATTCTCCTTTTGGGATCTCCCCTTTTGAGGGTGTTGCAATGGAAGCTCCTACTTGTGTGAGGCACAGATTTTGATTCCCAGAGATTTTCCCCTCTGCTGCTTTGAGTCTAGGCAGAACCAACAGCTTCCTTATCGTCCTCCACCTGTGGTGAATTTCTTCCAGGCCACCTTCTCCCTTGAGGCAGCTTTCCGCCGGGACTGCTCAGTTCCAGCTCCCCCTCATATGGCCCGAGGCCTCGTTGTCTGCCCCAGGCTGGAGTCACCCTTAGTGGCCTTGAGTGGCTTTATTATGTGTGTGGCCTTTGATTTGTCTATATCAGACAGTGGCCAACATGATAAATATCCATCAAGTAGTGTCTAGTAAATACTTGTTGAAAAGTGTCATTTATGTCCTCATTTCACGGATATTTGGTGCCTACCTTCCTGTAAACCTGCCTTTTCCCTCCTGTACCCACTCTCCTCTCTACCCTGCTTTATGTCCAGGGAGACTTATTCATAGCAGACCCTGCCCCCACCCCCTCCACTCCCGTGTCTGATTTTCAGCAGAGTTGGACCAATGGGGAATTTTAGGAAGGACATTGGAAAGTGAGGTCAAGGGATTTAGCTCCCTGGCTCCTTCCCTGGGGGTGGCAGGGGCGGGGGGAGGTCCCACGGGTCTCCGTTTTGGTGGGGCTGACGTGCCCCTTGACCTAGGGGCAGCTCTCGTGAGTTCGCACCCTCCCACAGCCCCTGGCGGCGGAACGGCGGCCCACTTTCACCAGCACTAAGTGTGGCTCGGCTCTGTGTGCTGAGGTTCCCATACGCTGTCTAAACCCTCGTGAGAACCCTCTTGCCAAAATGTCCCCGGTTGCCTTGCTTGAGTGTGCCGCACGTTTCCTAGCCCGACTGCAGGGCACACGCCCAAGGGCTGGCAACTTTGCCCTGGGAGAACACGGTGAACCAAGTGGCCCCGTTCTCTGCCCTCATGACATTGACATTCTAGAGCAGCGGTCCCCAACCTTTTTGGCACCAGGGACCAGTTTCACGGAAGACAGTTTTTCCATGGACGAGGCCGGGGCGGGCGGGGCGCGTGGAGGGAGTCCGGAGGCGGAGCTCCCGCAGCGCTGCCAGCGAAGCTTCGCTCCACCGCCCTGACCTCCCGCTGTGTGGCCCGGTGCCTAACAGACCAAGGACTGGCACTGGTACATCGCCCGGGGGTTGGGGACCCCTGTTCGAGAGGGAGACGGTCAGGTAAGTAACTGCTTTTAATTCAGGGGGTCACGTGCTATGCCGGCGAAGCATGTGGGAGCTAAGGGGCACTCAGCGAGGGCACCTGGCCCAGCCCAGAGGGCCCAGGGAAGGTTCCCCAGGGCAGACGTCATCTGGGCAGAAAGCCTGATGGGACTTAGCCAGGTGAGGGGTGCCTCGGCCCTGCTCCTCCCTGTCCCTCCCACTGTCTCCTTTCTGAGGCTCTGGAGGGGCCATTGATTGTGTGTCAGAGACGGGATGAGGGCAGGGAAAGTAACACAGTTCAAGGTGGAGGCGTTGCGTTGCTGCCGGGCACCTGTGACTGAGTGCAGGTGGAAGAGAGAGTGGGAACCAGGTGGCAGACCACTTCAGATCGCAACCCTGGGAGTGCCGAGGTCCCAGGCAGGGAGTTCTCGGGGTTGCTTTGGAGGGGGCTCCCAGGAGACGGCCTGGAAGGGGCCCAGCCGAGGCGGGACCCCACAGGGGGAGAGGCGGCTGCACAGGAGGCCTCAGCTGGTCCTGCAAGGCGCTCTGGAGCTGGGCTGGCCCTGCGCTGCTGTCCTGCCCTGAGGTGAGGGGGCCAGGCCTCGGCATCCAACACCAGCCAGTCACTGGCCTCAGCCGTCCCCTGGGAGAAGGCACGGTCCACGGTCGGCAGGCAGGTCCCAGTGGCTGAGGGCAGTTCCCTGGGAGGGGGGCAGCCTCCCCGTCCCAGCAGCTGGGAGGGCGGGAGTGTTGACCCTGAAGGGGAGATCCGAGCAGAGCCCACAGTGCCCGCCGCACACCCTGAGGGCCCTGGGTTTCCTGCAAGTGTCATTAACCCTAACGACAAGAAATGGAAACTGAAATGTACAAAACCACTATGTCGTAAGACCGTGAGTTCATTGTGTGGTTGTGCAAGAGCAGTCATGTGCACGGTGCCCGCCCATTCCATGTGGGTGCCGGTCCCTCGGACACCCACCCGGGGTCATCGGGACGTGAAGAGGCGCTGAAGGAGGAGTGAACGGCGCCCCCCCGCCATGCCCGCCCCCCGGTCCCCGTCCCCTTGCCCCCCCTTCTCGTCACCCTCTAGGTTTTCCCTTTTCCTCTTTCTTCCTCATCAAACTGGTTACAAGTCAGGTTTTGTAGGGTGGGGTGGATTGGACAGTCAACTCGTTCTATATTAACCCTGTTTTAAAGAGATAAGAAATCTTAGGAAGAGAGGTAAAAGGTAATACACTAAATAGCATCCTCTCTTTAGAAATATTCCCTTTAACAAAATGAAATCATGACGGATTTTAACCTTGCGAGAGAGGGCTGGGCCCTGATCTTCAGCCTGGGCAGCTGCTCCGGGCCCTCTGAGGGCCAAGGCGCAGGTGAGCCCATGCACCGGCGCCTGAAGGCGGTGCTCCCTCCCTGCCTAGCGGTGCCCCAGGGAGAGCGCCCGAGGCCCCTCAAGGTTCTTCAGCCATTCCCATGGACTCCGAGGGCTTGATCTGAGCTGGCTGCTCTCTGCATCCCAGAGGCTGAGGTACCCATCTCTTTCCCCTCTCAAAGGATTCAGCCACACCCACTGGAAGGGGTCCTTGCAAAGGGCCTCTTCCTCTCCCAGCAAACCAGGACCCTCACCGCAAAGACTGGTCCTGTCCTCTCTGGAGAGGCCAGAACGTGGGGACAAAATGCTTTTCTAGGAGGAAGTAGGGCACTGTGCTCCTTTGCCATGAGCCAGTGCAGGCAGGGACAAGCAGGAGCTGTGAGGTCGTCTTGTTCTTCTTTTTTTAAAAATTATTTTTATTGTTCAAATACATTTGTCTCCATTTTCCCACCACCACTTTCCCCTCTCCCCTCTCCTCTCCCTCCCTTATTCCTTCCTCACTTTGGCTTTGTCTGTGGGTCCTTATACATGTTCCTTGATTTGACCCTTCCCCTTCTTTTCCCTGTTACCCCCCATCTCTCCTCCCCTCTGGTTACTGTCAGTTTGTTTTTTCTTTCATTGTTGCTGGTTATGTTTTCCTTGCTTGTTTGTTGTGTTGATTAGATTCCACTTATAGGTGAGATCATATGGTATTTGTCTTTCACCCTCTCTGGCTTATTCCACTTAGCATAATGCTCTCCAGTTCCATCCATGCTGTCACGAAGGGTAGTGGCTCTTCCTTTCTTTCTGCTGCGTAGTATTTCATTGTGTCAATGTATCCTAGTTTCTTGAACCACTCATTTACTGTTGGGCACTTAGGTTGCTTCCAGCACTTGGCTATTGTCAATTGTGCTGCTATGAACATTGGGATACACAGGTTCTTTTGAATGGGTGTTTCAGGATCCCTAGGGTATAATCCCAGCAGGGGAATCACTGGATCAAAAGGCAGTTCCGTTTTGAGCTTTTTGAGGAAATTCCCAACTGTTTTCCACAGTGGCTGTACAGTCTGCGTTCCCACCAACAGTGCACTAGGGTTCCCTTTTCTCCGCAGCTTCACCAGTACCCATTGTTTGTTGATCTGTTTATGATGGCCGTTCCGACCAGTGTGAAGTGGTATCTCATTGTGGTTTTAATTTGCATTTCTCTGATGACTAGTGATGCTGGGCATCCTTTCATATGTCTCTGGGCCCTGTGTATGTCTTCCTTGGAGAAGGGTCTGGTCAGGTCCTTTGCCCATTTTTTAATTGGATTGTTTGTCTTCCTGGAGTGGAGTCATGTGAGTTCTTTATCTATTTTGGAGATCAAACCCCTGTCTGAGGTGTCATTGGCAAATATATTTTCCCATACGGTTGGTTCCCTTTTCACTTTGCTGGTGTGTTCTTTAGCCGTGCAGGAGCTTCTTATTTTGAAGTCCCATTTGTTTTTTTCTTTCCTTTATGTCCCTTGCTCTAGGGGACATATTGGTTTAAATATTGCTGTGTGGGATATCTGAGGGTTTCTTGCCTGTGTTCTCCCCTAGGACTTTCACGGTGTCATGAGTGATTGCATTGCACACCCAGCAGGTGTTTTTTCCGCCCTTATCTTGTTTGGCGTGTCCACCGCCTTTGGTATCGCTGACACTTCCTCTCCCACCAGAGCTCTCTTCCCTCTCTGGCTGTGCCTGTCCTGGCACGCCTTCCCCTCCTCCTTCCCCTCCTCGGGGCTCCTTCATGTCTGCGTTCCTCCGGGTTCTGTCCCGAGACTTGCGTCCTCCCCCGGGGGCATCCACAGCCTGGGGCCTCAGAGGTGGCTCTCCGCCCATTGGACTCCTCTGGGTGCAAGGCCCCTCCGGACCAGCCAGCAGTGAATTTCTCGCTCCATCTGTCCTCAACACTGAACCCGTCCTCTCCCATCCTGAACCTGGCTGCCCCCCCTGCTCCCCCCGCCCCGCCAGGGCCCCAGCCTTGACCCACTTCCCTCCCTAAATCCAAGTCCTGATGAGTCATTCCCGTGGTAGCTAAATTTGTTAACTGCCCTCACTCAGAGCTCTTGACCTTGGCAGAGGCCTCTGCTGTGTCCCAAGGGCAGCGTGGCCACAGCCTCTGCCTCGGTCCCTGCCTTCCTCCACTCCTGCCTCCTCCCCAGCATTGTCCCCACGCCAGGGCGCATCAGCTGTTGGCGGTGCACACTCACTCCCCGGCCCCGCACTTCTCAACACGTGTGCAAGGCCCGTCCTCGGTTGTCTGCTCACCAGCGTCCCAACCATCTCTTTCCACTCCCTTCTCGCTCTCTGCTCTCACGAAACCTCTCGCTGTTCCCTGAAGCTGCTCCTCCTCCTCATGCCAGTTCGTTTCCACAGAGCTGCCTCCATCCGCCCACACATACCCACTTGTGGCTGTAATTTCTCTTACCCTGCATCGCTGAGGAAGACACGTAGAACTATTATGTTCTCAGGGCGGCTTGCCAGGTTGGGGACAGGGGACCCGCGCTCGCCAGGTCCCCTTCTGCTGTGCGGGGAGCTTGAAAGTGACAGAGTGGCATGCTGGGTGGGCGAAGACAGAGTGCCTGGGACAGCCAGAGGCTCCTGTGGCCGTGCCAAGAATCCAGAATGTTCTGTGAACCTGGAGGAAGCTGCAGCACTGTGCGAGGGGCTGGAACCAGCCCACCACGGGCCCGAGCGTCCTTCTGGCTGGAGCTGGAGTGGGTTTCTCAGCTGCTGACATTTGGGACTGAACATGTTTTTCTTGTAGGGTGTTGTCCCATGTGTTTAGGGTGTTGAGCAGCATCCCTGGCCTTTCTCCCAGGTTGTGACAACCAAATGTTTCCAGATGTGGCTGGATGCGCCGAGGAGAATTGGCTTTGCTCTGGTTGAGATCCACTACCCCAGAAGAACCAATGTGGCAGGGGGAGAAAAAGGGAAAATGTTTTAGCAAGGGCGTGCCCAGGAGAAAATGAAGGCTGTGCATCTCGTGGTTGACTGGGATATCACGGGGCTGCGCTGAACATGCTGGGAAGGATGACATGGGCCCAGGTCGCAAAGCATGTGTGGTTCCGAAAGAGGAAAAGTGTGTCTGGTTATGACGTGGCTTCATTCGTGCTTCTGAGTCGGGGCCTGACGTAAGCATGAGACGTCAGAAGGCCGCTCCCCGGCTCTCCAGCACCAGCTGAGCCGCCCTCCCCGCCAGGAAGCCTGTCGGCCGGCCCCGCGCTGAGGCTGGGAGCGGGCCTCACCCCACGGCATCCCTGTCTATTTACCTCCAGGGTCTGTCTCGAGACTCTTACATCACCCCTTAAATATGGGAACTGGGGCCTGTTGTAATCCTAGCAACAGCATGCTAGCTTCTCCATAAGTATGGGATGAATATGTGATTAATTTAAAATGCAACACCTCTGAATTAACGACCCTTTCCACTGCCCTTGGTTTTTTACTCTGTCTGAGCGAAAGGCAGGAGAGGAAGCAAAAGATCAGCAGGGATGGGGGAGACAAAAGTTACTTTTTTTTTTTTTTTTGTCATTAATATAAAGCAATTTCCAAAAGGACAGGCAAACACCTTGTGGAAGAAATGCCTGTGTCTCCATCAGCTCCATCCGCTATAACTGATTAGGATAGGCCGGGTGGCTCCAACAACAGACGTTTGTCTCTCACAGGCCTGGAGCCTGGGGTCTAAGATCAAGCTGCCGGCAGGTCTGGCGTCTGGTGGGAGCTGGCCTCCTGGCTTGCAGATGGCCACCTTCTCCCTGTGTCCCCACTCGGGAAGAGCAGAGGGAAAGCAAGCTCTCGGGTCTCGCTCTAAGGGCACTAATCCCATTCACGAGAGCTCCATCCTCAGGCCTAGGTGATGAGACCTTTGGGAAGTGCTTAACACCATTGTGTTGGGGGTTAGCATTTCAACATAGGAATTTTAGGGCTCATAAACATCCAGTTCACAACAGATGGTGAAGATACCTGTCCACTCAACAGACAAAGAAAAGGGCATTTTAAAGTGGGGAGGGAAGAGCCCTGGCTGGTGTGGGCTCCGTGGATTGAGCACCGGCCTGTGAACCGAAAGATCGCTGGTTCGATTCCCAGTCAGGGCATATGCCTGGGTTGCAGACGGGGTCCCCATTTGGGGGCATGTGAGAGGCAACCACGCACTGATGTCTCTCTCTCTCTCTCTCTCTCTCCCTCCTTTCCCCTCTCTCTAAAAAAGTAAATAAATAAAATAGTAAAAAAAAAATAAAAAAATAGGGAGGGGAGAAGTACTCCTTGCTGAGCGGGCTGAGTGGGGCTGAGTGGGGCTGAGCGGGTGGGAGATGTGGGGACTTCGCGTGTGCGCTGGTGAAGGTGCAGTGGGCACAAGTGGGCACAAGTGGCAGAGACAGGCTCGGGCTACCTGGCCCTGAAGGGGGCGCTGCGAAATTCCCATGGCCAATCACAGGAGAGCCGGAACGGCTGAGCATCTGGACTCAGGAAAGAGGAAGACACCACTCAGGCTGGCTCTGTGTTGGGACATCTCCCCAGGTGCCCGTGTGTCTTCTCTCCAGGGCACTGGCAGCCCCTGTGGGGCCCTGTTGCAGATGTCATTTCTGGGAGCAAGAAGGCGACTGGCCCACCTAGATTTCATGGTAGGCAGCCGGCCTCCAACTTGTGTCCACGGCAGCGGCCCTTGAATGATCATCAGAGGCTGATGGGGACTGTGTAACTGAGCTGACTGACAACCCCTGAACCCACTGATCAGTGTTCACATCACGGTCACAGTGACAGTGCGCTGCCTCCCCCGTGACCAGGTGATGTGGAGCACTGGAAGGTCCCCACCCACAGAGGGGTCTAGCTGAGGGACCGCCCCTGTGGCGGATTAACTACAAGTTCAAAGAAAACACAGGGCGCAGAGTTTGTTCTCTTTTCTATGAGGTTGCTCCTATCTTGCCGGTTGTTTTTTGTTTTTGGGATTCCACCCATCAGTGAGATCAGAGGGTATTTGTCTTTCTCTCTCCAACCTATTTCACTTAGCTCGATACCCTCTAGGTCCATCCATGTTGTCACAAATGTAACATGGATGGCTGAGTAGTAGTCACTGTATAAATGCACCACAGCTTCTTTATCCATTCGGGGGGTCAGAGGACTAGGTGAAAAAGGCAAAGGGATTAAGAAGTACTAGCTGGCACTTACAAAGCAGTGAAAGGGATATAAAATATAACTTAGGGAATAGAATCGATAATATTGTAGTAACTGGGTATGGTGTCAGATGGGTACTAGACTTACCTGGGGGATCACTTTGTAAATTATATAAATGTCTAACCCCTATGTTGTATACCTGAAACTAATATAATATTGAATATTAACTGTAATTAAAAATTAACTGCTGAGTTACCATTGCCTTCCTCAGGGCTGACACAGACTACCAGAGTTTTCCAGCTCTCTAGGGAAAATGTTTTACTAGGCAGAGTCAAAGGGATGGTTCCCAGGAGGACGGAGAAAGTGGTGGTGGGGGGTTGGGGGAGAAAATCTGTAAAACGCCTCCCTCAGCCTCCCCTTTTCTGCACGAGAGACACTGGGGTTTGAAGCCACAAGCTCAGCTCGGGTGCCAGACACCCCATTTTTATTTAACTGTTCGCTTGGAATGAGCAAGTCAAAGCATAATCCAAACCCAGCAATGAAGGTGAAATACTTAGAGCCTCGGATACAGATATTCTATGTTGCTAATTAAGTCTCTTCATATGCTTTAAAAACCAGCTGGCGGGAAGAGAGCGCTGCATGAACAGTGGGAGCCGACCACCCGCCACCAGCCGGGCGGGGTCTTCCCGGGACGGCGGCCCTGCTCCAGCCTGCTCAGCGGGATGGGCTTGAAGCAGAAGTTTTCAGACTTGGCTACATTTAGAATCCCCAGGGACTTCTCAGAGGCAAAAAACCAGAGCCCACAGGGCAGACCAATCCAATCCGAATCCCTGGGGGTGGGAGGCAGGTGTCACTATTGGTAACCCCCCTCCCAGGTGACTGCAGCTGCAGCCTAAATGAAGCATCCCCCCTGAATTCCAGACCCACCTGGGCTGCTCCCACCTGCCCTGCTCAGGGCTCCCCTCCCCCCGCCCCCGCCCCCGCCCCCGCCGACCCTGCGCGAAGCGGGAACTGCGTGACTGAGAACAGGTCACACCTGTTACACCAGCATCTCCGGGGCTGGTGGGGGCGGGGCGGACGCTGCTTTTCCTCTGCAGGGTGAGGGGGTTGCACCCGCGGATCTTCACAACCTTTCCAGTTTCAAATTATAAGATACCACATGAGTGATCAAACCGAGGTGCTACCAGGAAGGGAGAACGGAGAGCGTGAATGACAGCAGGCAAGCCACCCGCACCCCAATCGTGTTTGATGGCTTCAAGCACTTGGTGCCTGCCAGAGATAGTAGGAAGGGGCTCGCGGCGTTTCAGGGACTATACAAAGCTTTGTCACAAGGCCTTTCCTGACCTTGTTGCAAGACCATGAGTTCAGCGATCTGCAGGGATTGGTAGGAGCAAGGTGGGACCTTTGCTTCACTGCAGGCACCCCGTTGCGTCCTTTCCCGACGCGCCTCTTGTTCTTCAGAAACGACGGGAGTGCCCGGCCGAGACAAACTTGAAGCAGCTGAAAGGAAAAACGAACGCCCGCCTTCATTCGTGGTCACGCCCTTGTTGGTTTGCTAAACGGCCACAGGGAGGCAGTAGAGGCCAAGGTTCGTACTGCCTTTGCCGGCCTTTCCATTGAATCGCGTTTGACAAAGGCTTCTAACGCCTATGCTTAAACTAGTTACCGCTTGCAGAAAAAGGAACAAAGATAGATTTCTGAAACACGACAGAATGTCAATGACCAAAACTTATAATCAAATTAAAGTAGTAACAATATGGAGCCAAACGTAAGTAAGACTTGTAAAAATGCTTGATGGAGAAAAATTCGGCACAATTATGACGTATATAATCTAAAACATTGAAGTTTGACGATGTTTTGGAAAAAATACCAGCAAGATTTCTGTAGTGGATTTTATTCAGAAGCAAAGGGGCTATGCACGTGCGTTTCTGTTTGGGCCTTTTCTGTCCATCCTCACCCGATGCTCCCCAGTCTGCCCGTAGGGGTCCCGTGAGTCGAGAGTTGGGAGGGTAGTTAGAAAGTTAGCTTGTTCCGGCCTCACCTCCACCTCCAGCCTGCCAGCCTCCAGGGCAGCTGATGTGTCTGTGCTTCCCCAGAAAGGTTAACCCTTGAGTTGCTATTTATGTTTGGGGGTCTGTCCTCCCCTCCGAGAGAAAAGAAATGACTTGTGAATGTAAACCTAACCATGGAAATGCGTGTGCTTTTTAACTTAGAGCTGTTTAAACTTAAGAGCCCTTAGAATGTAGGTGTAAAGAGAATGCTAACTCATGAATTTGTACCTTAGCTCCTCCCTGGTGAGGACATTCACTTTGACTTTATCCATGGCATGCACATGAAGTCCCCCATGTGGCAGAGGCTCCTGAGTGAAGGATCAGGGCACCTTCAGTGAAGGGATGGCGAATGGAGTCAGGACTCCAGAGAGGGGTGGGCAGTGGAGGGTCCAGGCAAACCAGGAGCAAAGAAACAGGCAGGGGGAGCGGATGGGGATGGGCCCCGGGAGCTATTTCTTCATGTTAATTTGGGAGTCACTTATTATCCGCCCTGAAAAAGGACACCTTCCAACTTCCCTGTGCAGCTGCCCTCATCGGACGGGACACGCCTCCCTTCTCCCTCAGCCCTTCCCTCTGACCCCAGTCCCCGCTCCATGTTCCTTGGCTCCTTTGGGCCTATGAGGTGGAAGGCAGCCCTTCAGCATTGTTTGGGAGAAGTTGTCTAAAGAGCCGGCTGCAGGTGTCCTATCTTCTGCTCATTGCATTGACCTCCGAGGCATCGTCGCTGGCTCTTCTGCCACCTGCTGGAAGGTGAGAGCACAGCAGGCTGAAAACCAGTGTGCTGCCCACCGTCCGCCAGGAGCACCTGTCCTCTGGGAGGATAAGAGACACCTGCACAGAAATCCACATGGGAACCCTTGCCATCACCGCAATGACAGCCAGGTTTTTGGGAGGGGTTTTAAGTGAAAGAAAAGTAAACTTTATAGCAACCGGCCCCATCCTCGTGCATCGTATCGAGGCCATGGTGTTACATGTCGCCCTCATTTTCAAACATGCACAGTTGCCACATGCTTGAACCCACGTAGGTTTTCTTCTTTAAAAACATGTGTCGGTTCTTTTACTGGCACCGTAGAATTAAATTTGAAATGTAAACATGTTCGGGGTTACTTGCTCAGAAACTCCATCCTGGGGGCGGCATCTTTAAATACAATTTATTCTGCCCATTTGACCCAGGTACAGGATCAACTTTTACAAATATTTAAAAATAAATACAATTCTCAATATGGGTGTGATATTTTCCCAAACAGCAACTTACAAAATGCTCTCACAATTTATGTGGTAGTCTCTAAATGTACACCTGACTGAAAGAACAGGAATACAATAAATTATTTTCATTTTATTTTTTAAAATGGTTTTATTTATTTACTTTTTTAAGAGAGAATGGAAGGGAGAGAGAATGAGAAGGAGCAAAATATCAATGTGTGGTTGTCTGGCATGCCCCCCCGCCCCCAACTGGGGACCTGGCCTGCAACCCAGGCATGTGCCCTGACTGGGAATTGAACCAGCAACCTTTCGGTTGTCAGGCCTGATGCTCAATCCACTGAGCCACAGCAGCCAGGGCTAGATGCATTTATTTCTTCCAAGCAATTTGTAGCTTTCTATATACATAAGAACATCATATACACATGTATATATAGACAAAGAGATCAGATGTCTGAATCTACCCGGAGGCTGGGGTCATATGCTATTATGCCCTCTCAACATTCTTCACAACAAAGGCACAGGCACTTCCAGTCCCTTGCAGTTGACAGCCACAAGCCTCAAGGTTCAGTTTTCAGAGCCTGAGAAAGATCACTAACACCTCCTGTTATTCTGACACCTTAATCTCCTGATTCTTTCTCCTGTATGTTTCTTCACGCTTTTTCATCTAATGTTTATTACCATGGTTTCAGGTGTCCCAGTTTCAAAACTTTCTCAGGTGTGTACAAAATAATAAACGTGGCAACTGCAGAAAGAAAAAAACCTCATAGCTCTCCCTTTAAAATGAACAGCTCCCTTAGTGTTTGGGTACCATTTGTCTGGAGAGAGCATCTGGAAAGAGTATCTAAATGCCCCATACTCAGCCCGCAACACAGAGGCCAGTGAATTGTGCTTTTTGTGGTTTATAAAGCTGGGCACAGCTTGTTTCCAAATGAGTGTGTCTCTTCTCCCCTATGCCTATTGATATAATTAGATCCGGAAGGCAATACCCAAATAGTGGTGTGTGTGCGGCAAGCAACACTTAGTCATCTCTCACCTCTTGGCTCACTGCTTATAAAGCTCTGGATTTCCATGAACTATGTCCTATCTGACCCAGAAATGTTCCTGGATGCCAGGACGGCGCAATCCCAATTGTGTTGTTTCAAAGCCTCCAGGAGATGCCTCGTGATCAAACTGGGGTGGGAAGGGGGGCCTGAGAGCGGGCCCCTCACGAGAGTCCGCCTGCGCTGCTCTGCGCTGCCCTGCACGCACGCTCGCAAAGCTGGTGCATCCTCTTCCGCTGCCCCTCCTGCTTTTCACCAAAACCTCCCCTTCCTTCCAAGCTTGAAGCCTCCTTTACGGCATCTCCGATCCGCATGTTGAAAGCCCAGGGTCTCTCAGACTCCCCTCTGCCAATCACCCCCCACCCAGGTCGGCCCAGTTCTGCTCTTATCTTAAATGCTGTGCACGAACACCCCTTCTTATGCCTCGACCCAAGTGGAGGCCTCCTCACCTTGACCTGCTTGTTGCTCGTGTCCCTGCCCGACGTGCTCACCTCTCCAGGTCATCCTTAGGCTGCAGTAAGCCTTCCGCAACACCGGCCAAGGCCTGGCTCTGCCCTCAGACTTGGCTGAGCAGTGCCGTCCAGCTTCCTCATAATCCGGTCTACAGCCCCCCCACCCCCCGCCCCCAGTCGCACATCTTTGCCACTTGCAGCCTGGAGCTCAGCTTCCACTTTTCCACCAAGAGCTGAAACCCCTGCGGTACTCTCTTGCTGAAGAAGCTCTCCCTGCGCTCAGCAGGCCCCAGGGCTCTTGCCTGGTCCCAGACAGCTGTGGAACCACCTCAGAGGGGAGATCCCACGCAGAAGACGGCCTCTCGCAACAGGTCACATTCATGTCTCTTCTCCCCATGGCAAGACAAGGACCCGTTTTAAACACGTTTACCATCTGTGCAGGAAGAAACGCTACAACGCGTTTCTTGATTCCTTTGGTCGTTCCTGGCCAGGTAACCAAACTCAAGAATCAGCAGTTCCCTGTTTTTTTTGTGTTTTTTTTTTTTCCTCCAAATGAACTTTTGCAGTGAAGGGAAGGTTCGCCAGCAGTTGATGTATGTGGAGGAGGGATTACAAGGTGGCTATTTCACCCATGTGTTTTAATTCGGCATTCTAGAATCCATGGGCTTGAACTATTTACCATACTTCCAGCAGATGCCAGATAGACAGACAGATCTCCAATCTTCTGTGACAGCAACTTTCTTTTTAAAATAACTGCCCCCCCCACCCCGTGTGTGTATAAAAGCCAGGTCTGGGTCACAGGCCAGTGGAGAGTTCCTGCTCCCCTGTGGATCGCGTGTAGACAGAGCTTGCACGCTCGGGAGCCTCCCGCTGGAGGATCAGACAGCGTTTGCAGAGGCGCCTGGCGATGTGCTTTCGGAATAACGCTGACAGGTGGTTTCTGAACTTCTCGCCAACGAAGGCATAGATGATGGGGTTGATACAGCAGTGCGTCATCCCCAGGGTCTCCGTCACCTGCATGGCTTGGTCCAGCCTATTGGAGCTACTGCAGTTATTCAGGCCAAAGGAATTCTGGAAGGTGGTCAGAAGCAGGGTGATGTTGTAGGGAGTCCAGAAAAGAAAGTAGCCGATCATGATCACGAAGATGAGCCTCACCGCCTTGTGCCTCTTCTTCTCGTTTCGACACCGAAGCAGGGTCTTCAGGATTCCCGAGTAGCAGACAACCATGACCAGCAGTGGCAGGACCAGACCCAAGATGACCATCTTTAATGTCTGGAAATTCTTCCAGAAATGATATTGATGGGTTGGGTAGTGAGGGCTGCATGTAAGACGAGGACCTTCTTTTTGGGATTTGGTGAAGATGATTCCCGGGAGAGAGGCCAGCACAGAGACCACCCACGTGACCCCACTTGTCGCCAGCCCGAATGTGACCGTTCTGGCTTTCAAAGCAAACACGGCGTGGACGATCGCCAGGTACCTATCAATTGTCAAGAGGATGATGAAGAAGACTCCAGAGAAGAAGCCGATTAAATAGAACCCTGTCAAAAGCTGACATGCTTTGTTCCCAAAGACCCACTGGTCTGCTGCGTAGTGAGCCCAGAATGGAACGGTGCAAAGGAAAAGCAGGTCGGAGATGGCCAGGTTGAGCAGGTAGATGTCAGTCATACTCTTCAGCTTTTTGTAGTTTACCAGTGTGAGGACGACCAGCAGGTTGCCCACAAAACCAAAGATGAACACCAGCGAGTACAGCGGAGGTAGGAGCTTGGCTGCGATTTCTTTCACATTGGTCTTATGGCAGGGCTCTGATATACCATAATCAATGTAATCAGTTGTAGTTGACACTGCATAATCCATCTTGCCTCAGCCCTGCAAATGAGGAAACAGTGATCTTTTATGAAGTCCTAGAATGTGCATAGTGGTCCACCATGAATGCAAACCATCTTATTCATGAATAAGTCCTTAAAATTGAGAGATAGATTTCTACATTTAACTGAGCTCATTTTGGGGGGGGGGGGGTGGCAAACAATGGATTTTTGTAATAAAGGGAAGACTTGCTGCTAACTTTCCTCTTTCAGTGAAAGACACCGAGGCAGCACCTCACCAAATGAACCCTGGTGTTCCCTAGCCTTATAGAATAAATGAAGCTTGGATAACAATTTAGAGAAACTGAGTCAGGCGCCATTGGCACAGCACTGTCTTACAACCTATGCTGGAGCTGCCTTATCCCTGGAGCAGGCTCATGTGATGATTAACGTGGAAGAGCTGCGCTGTGATAACCGACAGTTCCCAAGGGCGTCATGCGTGCCACCTGCAGTCCTAGGCGTCACGTCCACTTATTCAACTAATCCTCAAGGTCACCCAATGAGTCAGGTCACATTATTGTCCCCATTTTGCAGATAAGGACCTCAAAGCCCAGGGAGGGTGAATAACCTACCTAGAGACACACAGCTAGAGACCAATTGATTTTGAACACAGGCAGCCTACACTCACCAACCATGTTATCCTGTCTCTCATTCCCTGGTGAGAGAACCAAAGAGCAGGACCAGCAGCCGGGAACCTCCGTGTGATCAGAATGAAACAGGCTGATGCTGGGTCCCCGGAGACAGTCCTAAGAGCCAACAGTCAACTGGGAAATCCAGACTGTGATTATTCCTTTTCCTCTGAGGTTTGGGTTCATAGTTCCTGAGATCTCAACATCCACAAGAAATGTCCAAGTGGAAAATGTTCCATTGACCACCATACTTTCTGGGCTAGCTCAGTTCCTTCAGAACCCACTGGCTTGTCCAGTCTATTGAAGTTCTACTTCTGGACCGAGAACTCTCTCTAGTTAATCCCAGGCAGCTGGCAGAAGCACCCAGAAAACTTCCCCTTTAAATTCTGAGCCAGAAGGAGAATCGTGCACTACAATGTGTTATGGAACTCATACGCTAAAGGGAGACTTTATTTCATATTTGTAATGATATTAATTTGGACAATTTTTAGCCTTCCTCTTTTCTGGGGGCAAAACACCCAAAAAAACCAGACCTAGACACAACTTCTGTTTGGATGCATATTCAAAGGGCAGTCTGCCCGGAGGTTTTAGTTCTCCTTATCAAAAGATAATCTCTGCCAAGATTTTGGCCAAGAATCACCTCTTGGAAAAATCTTCCTTTCGAAAGGGGAGGGCTTTTAAGGAGATAATGTTGTTCCCTTTGAAATCTTTCATTCATAATCATGTTTTGGATCTTTGATGTTATCGTGGTCTGAAACCCATTCTAAATTCTAACCCTGTCCTTATTTTACAGATTATCTTCTAAGATAGTTCTATGAGCGCCTGGGGTTTATTTAATGTCTTCTATGGGTTTCCTGTAAAGGCCTGTGCTCATCACAGACACTGAGTTAACTAATAATCAAAGTGGCTGAGAAGTGACTTACCGGGTAGTTTCTTGTGGGGAGAGCGGATGTCTCAGCTGCTCTGCCCAGCCGAGCTGTGCAGATCAAACATATAGTGGCATACAAGTAGGAAATGCACAGTTTCTACTAAAAGTGGGGTGGAGTTTTAATGCTTACGTAGGTTGCAGGGGGGAAAAATTCAGTAAACAGTTCTCCTTTTTCTTTTTTTAAAATTGGGCTTTAAATAGACTGGAGAATAGATTGGGAAGTATATTTGCAGGCTTCCCTGTTACGCTATTTTTTTTTTTTTTTTTGTTCTCTGCTGATTCAACTATGCAGAATCTGTTAGGAAATAGAATTGAAGGACATTAGAACTAGAACATTCACCTATGTCTAGTCAAAAGCCCTCATTTTACTGAAAAACAAAAACCCCCCTAAAACCCAAACTCCGTGCTGCCCATGAGAAAAATGATTTGTATGAGGCCACAGGGCTTATCCGTGATAAGGCTAAAAGGGCAAGAGGCTCCGATCCTCTTGTTATTTGTCATCAATGAAAGCCACTCAAACAACTTGAACTTAGAAGGGGAATACTGCCTGTTCACCTGGTGGCCTCTTTCCCTCACCCGTTTCCCACCCTCCTTGCCTGCCACAACTCACACATTTGCTCACCACCCGGCATGATTTTTCTCTGTAAACTAATACAACTGGTTGTCTAAGGCATTTTAACACTATAGGTTCGCCTGTGAGCTAATCACACTGTCTACTGTTCTCTTGGGTAGCTAGTGGGACATGTCATTATGAATTTGCTCTCTGCCTACTCACTGTTTTGCAGCCCTCCAAACCAGCAGGCACTGATGGGCACCTATATTGTACCAGGTGCACAGATGCAGGTGCGCAGTGGCAGAATTCTCACTCCAAGGTCAGGCTGGATCTATGAGAAATTTTCAACATGAAAGGGACAGCCAACGCCAGGAGTATAAGATCAAGTTCAGGGTTATGTGATGATATATAGGCAGTCACATCAAGCTTTCTTGGTGGTTGGTGACTTATCTAAAAACCTCAATTGTTAATGACAGAGCTGAGAACACAGCAGAGCCAAACCTGAACCTCAAGAGCATCCTCTAAGTGCTTCTCTCCCCTCTGCTCTAGACTAAGAAGCTTGTGATCTACAGGAAGGCCAAAGAGACCCCAGACCTGTGGAGTCACCTGACATGGGGCTAACAGTAGTTGCTTCATGGTTTTGTTGGGAGGATTAGATGACGCATCCACGTCCAGAATTTAGCACATAATAGGTACTCCATAAACATCAAACTCTTAGTCACTCGTTAAGTGATCCTTTCTTAGAGAGATCTGTTTGATAAAGTGCTCACAAAATTGGTTCCCTGTGGTCCTTGTATGCAGCTGCTTGGTAGGAGCAAGCAAGATGCTGAAAGGGTAAATGGACCTAATGTCTGGTGCTTGGAGCACAGAGCGAACGACTGGCAGGGTTGGGGGGCGGGCGGAGCCGGAAGATCACGGAACTGGGCCACACAGGGACACGTGTTTGTGTTACTACAGAGCCCAAGAACTGGTAACCCTAACCAGGACAGTGAACCGTAAAGAAGATGCTCAAGTTCAGGCTGCTTGTGTAATTCAAGTGGCAAGGATTAAGAGCCGGACTCTGCGGTCCTGTGGTTGGATTTAAACCCCAGCTTGGCTGTTTACCAGTTGATCTGAGGGAGTTGCTGAAACTCTCCAGACCTTGGTTTTTTTATCTGTGAAATGGGCGAAACTCAAACACACAAATCTGCTTGATAGGCCTGTGGCCATGATCACAAGATAAATACAGCTGTAAATGATAAATCAGAGAACAAGCTGATGGTGGCCAAAAGGGTGGGGGTGAGGGGTGCAAACAAAAAAAGGGAGGGAAAATTCTAGGTGGACTGTAGTTTTTCAGCAGGACTTAGAAAAATAATGTCAATGGCTATCGCTTGTATTGTACTTACTGTGTGCTGGGCCAGGGGTGGGGGTGAGGGGGAATCAAATGATGTAACAAGCATAGACCATTTTGCAGATAGCTGTCCTCTGTGGGTTATTTAAGCAGTGAAATAGAAGGTATGCTTTAGAAAGAGTTCACAAAATGGATAGCAAATGGATTAATGTGAAGTGTCACAGAAAGTAGGTAACAGTTTTGGTTCTTGAAAGAGCCGCCTTGTGTTTGCTGGTGATACACCTGTGCAGAGCGCTCTGAGGCTGCTGAACAAACGTGGCTTGTCTGTATGAGACAGCGGCTGTTTCCGACGTCCCCCCACGCAGAGTGGGGCTTTGCCCTGTGTCTGAGTCCATCCTTGGGAGGGCGGAGCACGGGACAGCACGCTCACCGCCAGAGGGCAGTATGGAGCAATGGAGCAGGCTCAGAGCCGCCCAGGTTGTGCTGCCGGCTCCCCCTGCACTCTGGGCAAGACGCTTTTCCTCTCTGAGCTTCCATTTCCTCATCTCTCAAGGGGTGTTGTAAGCCTGGAGGGTCCCGAAGGCAGCTCCCCACTTAAATAGTAAATGACTCCGTGGCCGCATTGGTTTGGAAAACACATGTGGGAAGGGAATAGGGTGAAGATTCACAGGCAGAAACAAGGAATCACAGCTTAGCAGGGTGCCTTACCCCCTCTCAGGTGTCTGGGTCCAGAGGTGAGGTGAGGTCACCTCTTGGGATAGGCGTGCATCCCCAGGAGGCCCAAGGAAGGGACAGCCCATGGGAACCCCGTCAGCGTTCCGCCAATGAAACCACAATGGACACAACCACCGAGGCAACCCACGAGCAGTTCATCGTTCTGTGACTTAGTTTCCTGGTCTCTGCTTCTCTTTTAACTCTGTCCCTCCCTCTCTTCAGGGCTCTCGCTCTCCTATGGGTGTCATTCAGATCCACCCCCCCCCCCCCCCCCCGTCCCCAATGATCTTCTGACTGGTCTGTCACTCTCGACGCGATGTCGGTGTTGGAGGGTGTCCCATGCCAGCCCTTCTTCGGGACGCTGACCAGTTATTAAACAGCTTCTCCACATCGGGTTATTGTCCCCAGGTCCCTTGCCCGAGCCGCCCTGGGCCGTGCAGTCAGGGCATCGCCAGCAGGTTGGGGAGAACCGCCGCCGCCTCCTCGGGCCCTCAGGGCCGAGCGCCCGAGCGCAGCGGGTGAGACCCTGGCCGCAGCCGTCCCGCGGGCACCCCCGGGGCGCGGGGGCTGCAGGTCAATGTCAGTCAGCAGTGGGACACGCTGTAAAAATAGCGAATGCATCCTTCAGTTCCGAAAATGAATGTCACATTATAAAACCAACACATGCTCATTGCACGAAATTAGGAAGACAGAAAAATAGAAAGTGGGAGAAAAAAATTAGGCCTATGCTCACAATCGCAAAACAATCTCTCTCGACATAAGATGTGGTTTAATCCAGACCTTTGCTTATACATACGTTTTGATTCATTGTTCTCCCATGAATACCAGTTCTGTGTGTGGCTCTTTTTCTTTTTATACTAAAGATTATACTATAGGCGTTCCCTCGCATTATTAAATATTTTTTATATAGCTCTCTGTTATTTTTATTGAGCTATAACTTACCTGTGGCAAAGCACCCTGATCCTAGGGGTACAGCTTGGTGAGGTTCTGCCACGTGTGTACCGCGGAGCCACCCCCCCGGGTCGCGATGCCGGGGACTAGCCCTGTCGCCCCGGAAGACGCCCTTGCACCCGCCCGGGGCAGAGCCGCTCTGACTCCCATCATCAGGACTCGATGTGCCTTTTTTCCTTTAACTTTATGTAAGTGGCATCACCGGCCAGACTCTGGCCCCTTTGTGTCTGGCTTCTTTTGTTCAACATAACGCCAGAGGGTCTGTGGCAGAGCCCTGCGAGGTGGCCGGGCTTCTTCCCGCGCTTGCTGACGACGCAGATGCTGCTCGCGAATGTGGGCAGCGGGTTTTGAATGCTGCTATCAGTGCTCTGAGCGCCCCAGCAAGGAAGGACCTCCCAGTGTCCCCAAAGCCACCTTCACCAGGAGAGCCAGAGTCCCCAAGAGAAAGGAAGGAATCCTCTCCCCACGTCCCAGTCAGTGCCGCACTTTGTCACCTGTGTGCCAGCAGTGATGCGGGGGCCCTATGTCTCCCATCGCCCTCCCCCTTCCGCCTCAGGCACCCAGCATGACGAGCAGAGTTGTGGGGGCACCTTGCTGTCCTCTCTAGTCCTGATGTCTCTGTCCTGAGGCCCTCCCCAGGATAACCCCTTTGCCCGGCCCACGCACCATGTCCCCGTGCCCTGTGAAATCACCAGCCAGGCAGCCACTGCAGACTGTGTGCCTCATCCCTTGGTGGAAGCCCCTTGCCTCCCCTGGAAAGCCCGCTCTCTGCATTTTGCGTTTTTTGTTTTTGTGGTGTTTGTTCGTTTTTCCCCACATCCCTGCCTGGGCTCGGGGCCAACGCAGCCTGGGGTGCAGTCGCAGACATGTGCCGATTAAAGTATATAGTAGGCTCGCTGTGACCTTCGGTGGGTCAGATCACAGCCGCTGCTCGACATGTAACTTTGTGCATAACAGGATATAATGTGATACTTTTCCTGCCACCCCAGAACTGGCAACTGTAACCTGAGGCTGAGGGCAACGAGGTGTTAGGCAACCTGCATTTCTAAAGGAAACCGCTGACACCAGGGACCAGGCACCTTCCCCGGGGCTCACCCGGGGCAATGAGCCCTGTGCCTCCCATCCCCCCTCAACTCCTCCCACCCTTGTCCCGGTAAGGAGACAATTGGGGGCAGCAAAGGGTGGGAGGAGCGGGTGGGATGGCGGGGAGGGGAGTGGGGATACAGGCGGGGGGGGGGGAGAGCCGTGTGAGGGGCTGGGGCTTGCCAGCAGGGGAGTCCAGCACGTGTTCCCAGGCGGGGCGTCCACTCAGCAGCCGACCACTGAGCAGGGGAAGAGGCCATCAGAGGGAGCACCCAGTGAAGGCAGGGCGTGGCACAGAGGCAGGGAGGGTGTCCCCAGGAGGTGACAGAGCCCGGGGTCAAGGTCAAACATGCTGCCACAGCAGCAAAGTCTGAAGAAGTTTCCAACCTCAGCCACTCACCACACCCAGGGGCTGGTCTCCCCTAAATTCACTCGCTGCTGCCTCAGAGGCCGGCTCGCCGGCCCAGGTGCCTCATCGTTCACGGCGCCTTTCCCCGTGGTGGCCTGCGCTGGCCTTTGCCGCTGGTTAATCGCACCTGAGGCCGTTGCAATTTGTGAGGGAAACTTTAATACTGGGGTCACCTCTGTTCCCTTCCCACGGGGCCAGCCACCTGTGGATGGGGTGGGGGCGTCCCACCTGTAGGGACATGAAATCATGGAGCAAGCACAGGCATGTGTAACCACACAGGGGAAGGAGTGAGAAGGTGTGACAACCTGTCACACTGCAGGGTAACAAAACAGGCAGTGTTTTTCAATTTTATTGTGGTAAGAACACAACATGAGAGCTACATCCTTAACAGACTTTTGAGTGTACAGTACAGTGCTGTTATGTATTGGCACAATATTGTAAAGCAGATATTTAGAACGTATTCATCTGGTCTAACTGAAACAGTATGCATGTTGATAAATGGCTAAAGAGAATGTGATATAAACATAGAATGGAATATTATTTACCCTCAGAAAAGAGGAAATCCTGTAACATATGACAACATGGATGAACCTGGAGGACATTATACTAAGTGAAATATGTCAGTCGCAGAAGGACAAGTACATCCTGATTCCACCTGTACTAGATATTTAAAACAGTCCCACGCACAGGTCAGAAGGATAGAACGGTGGTTACTGGAGGCGGGGGAGGAGGAAATGGGGAGTTTTTTATTAACAGGTTTTGTTTAAAACAAAACAGTACAGTTAGAGAGCATTGACTCCTTTTCCAAGACATAACAATCATTAAAACAAAATCTAACGCATCCATGAGGGTAACACAAACACCTGAAGGTGAAGCGTGTCCCTCTCTACTGCCAACACACGCATTCCTTTGTGAAACCCTCTGGCCACGAAGCAAGAGAGTAAAACCGTAGTAACGCCCCGCTCCGAAGGGCCAGGTACCTCAAGCCCCAGGTTTTTGGCTTGCGTTGGATCACACGTGCACCGGGGAACACGGATGAACATTCTTAACTTGGCTCAACCAAAGCGAAAGTCTTTGCTTACTTAGGTGAACCAAATCCCACTCTTTACAATAGGGTTTAAACGCTTTTGATTAGGGTCAGCTTGATTTAGGAATGAGACAGTTCAAGCGTTGGTAAGGATAGCCACACAGCACTGAAGCATTCATATATGAGTATATCCACAACTACGTAGATTTAAAGATGCAAAAAAAAAAAAAAAAAAAATTCCTGGATTTCTGGCAGCAAGTCTGAGAGAATAAAGACACAAGAGGACAGCTGTGTGGTGTGTGCTGTGATCTAAATGATACTATTTAGACACTGTGCCACCCCAGGCTTGTGAGCCCAGAGATCACAGACCTCCAGCACCGTGGTCAGCAACTATTTGTGTTGACCTGGCAGCCTCCCAAACATGCTACAAAATTTTAAGCTCAAAACCAGAATCATCTTTACAACTAATACAGTCCCTCCAGGCTTGGCACAACGATAGCTCTTACAGTGCTGTGTTAGCATACTTACACGTTGCAGTTTTTAGCTTTAATGTTTTTAATGTTTTTCCTTTTTTAAAAAATATCTGAATTCTACCCCTTGTAATCAAAAATGAAGCTCTGGAAAGTGGTTTGGAAAGCATTTTTATCTGACCCACCCCTGACCTCCTTCCCCCAGGCCCACCATGCCTGCGGATGTGGAGGGATAGGTATGCTGGCCAGTGCGCGGTTTGCAGGGCCGGCCTCCGGCAGCGCCCAGGCCCCTGCTCTGTCCCGAGGACATGCCCCAGGGCCCCCACTTGTTGCTTTCCCTCTTCCCGGCCCACCCAGGGGTCCCTGCTGCACGGCGTCCTTCACGTTTACCCTCCTGGCCCTCCATGAACTGGGCTTTGAAGTAGGTTAATCCTACGGGCAAGAGTTACACGACAAAGGCCTTAGGGAAACAGACGGGCGAGGGCGGGAGGAAGGCCTGGGAAGGTGACAAGGAGGCCACAGCATCAGGCCCGAGACACGAGGCCTTTGGGGGCTCTGAGGTGTCCTTCTTGGCCTGTCCCTTAGCTGATTCTGGAAACATTCCTGGGGTGGTCTTGCTCTTTTTTTTTTTTTTTAAGATTTTATTTATTTATTTTTAAAGAGAGGGGAAAGGGGGGAGAAGGAGATGGAAACACCTATTGTGGTTGCCTCCCATGCACCCCCTACTGGGGACCTGGCCCACAACCTAGGCATGTGCCTTGACTGGGAATTGAACTAGCGACCCTTTGGTTTGCAGGCCGGCATTCAATCCACTGAGTTACACCAGCCAGGGTCATTTGTATACATTTTTATACAGGGGGATTGGCCTAGGAAACGGGGACAGTGGGAATCTAATGGATTTCAAAGGGAGAGTACGTGGTTGCTTTAGATAAAACAGAATAAATCGAAAATGAAGTTACACAGAAGAGGATCATGGGACTCAAGCAAAGCTGTCCAAAAGCGATTACAGTTCCTGAGCTCTCCAGGACCTGGCGAGGCCTTCAGAGCCAGACGCGGACAGGAGATGGGGCTAAGGGCCAGTACTTGCCGGGCTGAACGAGCAAACCCCTTCCTCTCATCCCCGTCCAGGCTCGGCCATGCTCACGCCCCCTCCTCTCCGCACGCAGCCAGCCCCACTCCCCCTCCTTTCCTTCACCCACAACTCTCACTGGGCACTTGATTAGAGAGACTGATGGAAGCAGAGCGAGCGAAGACATGGTGCAGACGGGGGGAAGAGCATAAACACAGGTTATTGAGGCCTTTTCCAGGGACTGAGATGAGCGTGCTGCCGAGTCCAAGTCTCTGCCCACAGTTGTTCTGGGACATTGCCTGAGGACACGTTGCTGTACACGGAGTGACATGAGTTTCTCTCGGCACATGCAATGCCAAAGTTCCTGGGTATTTGCTCTAGCGACTTGCAGGCCTGTGCATGTCCACCAGCCCTGGAGGTTTATTATCATATAGAGATGGCTATCTCCTTTTAAAAATAAAAAGTCAATTGCTGCTCATCTACAAACCAACTGAGACTTCCTGCTCCCCAGTGGAAGGGGTGTATGTTGAACTCACTCGATCTGCTGTCTCCCGATAGAAAATCGGGCACTGTTTGCAGAGGCGTTTGGCGAAGTGCTTTCGGAAAAATACAGAGATGTACCGACGGAACTTCTCACCAACAAAAGCATAGATGATGGGGTTGACACAGCAGTGGGTCATCCCCAGGGTCTCTGTCACATAGATGGCTTGGTCCAGCTGGCTGCTGGTCACACAGTTACTCATGCCGAAGAATACTTGGAAGGTGTCCAGGATAAGGGTGATGTTGTAGGGAGTCCAGAAAAGAAAGTAGCCGATCATGATCACGAAGATGAGCCTCACCGCCTTGTGCCTCTTCTTCTCGTTTCGACACCGAAGCAGGGTCTTCAGGATTCCTGAGTAGCAGATGACCATGATCAGCAGTGGCAGGACCAGGCCCAAGATGGTCCTCATTAATGAATAGAAATTCTTCCATCCTTTTGGAAAGTAAGGGCCGCAGAAGTAAGCACCGTCTTCAGGTTTGGCTTCCGTGAAGATGATTACTGGGAGAGAGGCAAACACAGCCACCACCCACGTGATCCCACTCGTCACCGCTCCAAATGTGACTGTCCTGGCTTTTAAAGCAAACACAGCGTGGACAATTGCCAGGTACCTATCGATCGTCAAGAGGATGATGAAGAAGATTCCTCCAAAATAGCCAATCTGATATATCCCTGTGATTACTTTACACATGATATCCCCCAAGGCCCACTCATTGGAGACAAAATGCATCCACACTGGCAAAGTCAGCAGGAGGAGCAGGTCGGAGATGGCCAGGTTGAGCAGGTAGATGTCAGTCATGCTCTTCAGCTTTTTGCAGTTTATCAGGGTGAGGACAACCAGCAGGTTGCCCACAAAACCAACAATGAACACCAGCGAGTACAGCAGAGGCAGGAGCCAGGTTGAAATACGTTTCACTTCGAATTTATCGCAGGGTTCATTTTCCCCATAGTCAAAAGTGGTGGTGGTGTCTTCCTCATTCCCAGGGATGTATGTTGTAAGCAGAGAATGAGCTGTGGTCAGCATGTTGTAGCTGAACTGGGCCAACGTGTCGTTATTATCACCCATCTCCCTCCGTCCTGCAAACAGAAAACAAGACGATAACATACAACGTAACTGCTGCAATTCCTGGTCTTAAAAATATTCTTGCCCTCCTTAGGTACTGTCTGGCCTTTGTCTTTGCCTTGCAACCATCTCCTTGAAAATATGAGTGCTCTTTCATCACTTCCCTTTATGCCTCGTAGCAGAACCCCTTCATCTCCCTGGCCAGGGTTTGAAAATGTCCTTGACTTTCCCAGAGAGCCCAGCTCTCATTATAGGCTAACACGCTGGACACTTGCTTTTTCTACCTCCTCTGCAGGTGACCCATCCCTGGATGAGAATTGAAGGAGACTCTGCCAGGGCGTTTCTGGGAACACTCTTCTCTGAAAAGGGAGATGCAAGACACTTCCTCTCTTGTTGCTTGTGTTGTGAGGGCTGGGTGCTTGGGACCATGACTGAGGGACCCAGAGAAGTGGAGGAAATCTAAGCAGAGTCTGAATACCACTCAGTCCCAAGTCCACCCTTGTTTCCTGAGAAAAGTCAGCCCCTGTGTGTAAGCCATGATGAGGAACGTTTTCTGTGACCTGTAGCCAAAAGTCTCCTGATACCTGTCTCAGCTTCCTGCCTTTGTCATTTGGCCAAAATGCCTCTTGCCAAGGTTGCAACGACAATCCGATTTTTATTAAAAAAAAAAAAAGATTTTATTTATTTTTTTAGAGAGAGGGGAAGGGAGGGAGAAAGAGAGGGAGAGAAACATCGATATGTAATATCGATTGCACAACTGGGTCTCAGCTTGCAACTGAGGCATGTGCCCTGACTGGGAATCGAACCAGTGACCTTTCAGTTCCCAGGCCAGTATTCAACCCACTGAGCCACAGCAGCCAGGGCAACAACCTCATTTTTAAACGGCCTCATTTAAAAATGCTTCATTTCAGATGCATCCACATTGAGCCTTGGATCCTTCTGATAACTTGTTCCATATAAAACTCTTTTGGTTTCCAGGAGGTTAGCTCCGGCCTTACCACTTCCTATGAATTTTCCTCATTGGTGCCTTATTGGTGTCTTCTTCCCTTGCCAAAGCTCCATCCTTGGCTCCACCTCTTTACTTTCTTCCTCTTTATTCTCGCTCCAGAGTTCTTCCTGCATTGTGTCACCTAATCTCAGGGTCCTAAGTCCCCTGAATACTAAGGCTTTCCGAAGCTCTATCTTCCAAGCCCGCCTTTCAACTCCTACAGCTCAGAGTGGAATTTCCCATTGCCTACTGCCTATCTCCCTTTGGGTTTAATCATTTAAGCAATATTTATTGAGCACCTAGTAGGAACCATGCCCTGGTTTAGGCACGAGAGCTACAACACTGAGCAAAGTGGGTATTCTACAGGTACCTCTGATTCAACTTAAGCCCCAGTGAACAGCCCTGGAAACTTGCTTCAGCCTGTGGGTTCCTATCCTTGGCTGTTGTCCTTTGCTCCATTTCCCAAGAAGCAGAACTTCGCATTATCCTGGTCCCTTCCTCTTTGGAAGATTAGAAACCCGGCCATGGCAGCCTAACAGATCTAGATTTGAATCCTGCCTCCAACCTACAAGTTGTGTAACTTGGGGCTACTTACTTCTTCATCTACCAGTGTCTTGATGTTCAAGGTATTGGCCCTGCTGAGCTGCCAAGGAGATTCCTGGAGACATAGACTTCTTCCAGCACCCGGTGCAGAGATGCTCTGCGTTGTTGTCATGATGTCATAGGACTTCTAGTTCATAAGCACCTCTGAGAGTCATCCCCTCTGAACCTCTTTCCCCTGCCACGCCCTTGCCTTGTACACCTTTCACTTCTGGCTTTGTTGTGGTCTCTCCTTCGCTCACAGCTCATCCCTGGCCATGCTCCCTTTCACCCCGTCTTCTCTAAAACGGAAATCGGATCGTGCACTTCTGAGCTGAAAACCTCCAGGAGCTCCATGATGTGTAGGTGATGGGACTTCAAAGGCGATGCTTAGATGACTCATCTCGCCTTTCCTAAGCTCACGGCTAGTCAGCTTCACCTCTAATCACTTCTTAAATCCCAGACCCTGTGCTCCAGACACAGCCACCGTCTGTCCGTTCCCTCTAGACTCACCATTTCCTCCCATGGTTTTGCATGTGTTTGCCCCTCGGCCTAGACTGGCCAGTGGGCTCCTACTCATCCCCCACTCCCTCATGCTCAAATTCCCCTTCTCTGTGGGGCCTCCTCTATCCAATCACTCCTATCACCTCATGACACAGTGCCTGCCTCTTCATAAGCACTTACCACCTTATCTCCTACACATTGTGTGCTCCTTGAGGTCAAGAACTAGGTCACAATTCTATCTCTGGCTCTTACGATGGCACCTGGCTAACAAAGGCACTGATGAAAATATGACATCTAACATCATTAGGCTTGATCCTCAAGACTATTTATCTTTTTCTGGTAGTGACTGTGATTTTGCTTTTTTAATCTATATACATATCTTATCTTTATATATGCACACATTCTTCAGTTTCTCCTGTGATTGATACATTTCACAGATCTTGCATTTCACGTCACTGAGACAGATTGCTTGATGTCTGCAGACCCAAACAAGACATCTGATCAGGCTTGGAGAACTAATGCATCCACCTGAAGAATTACAACTATAATTATTAACTGAGCTCTCCTTAAGCTCCAGGTGCCACACTAAGTACTTTGCATGCATGAATTCATTTAATCTTTGCAACGAATTTGTGAGATAACTATGCATTTTACAAGCAAAGAAAGGTGAGCATGGATGGATTAAATGACTCCCAAATTCACAAAGCAAGTAATGGCTGAGCTGGCATTTGAACCCTGGGCCACTCAATTTTGAAGGCCCTCAGGGGCTCCCATTTCCAGGATCCGAGGGCAGAGATGGGTGTAGAAGAACAGGTCACAGATTCTCCAGGTAGTCTTCCATGGCTTAGAATCCACACTCATCCATGTTAGCATGCCCTACCCATGCATGTACTAGTGTGTGCACGCGCGCGCACGCACATCCACACACACACACACACACACACACACACACACACACCACTTCCACCAGAACATGGCTTCCATGAGAGCAGAAATCTTTGACTTTGCAATGAGGTATCACAGTGCCCCAGAACCCAACCCAGCACATGGCTACTAAATAAACATCCACTGAATAACTGGATAACAGAGAACCAACAGGCTGCAAGTGGCTGAGACACAGAAGAGTCTGCCCTACTGTGGACCAGACTCACAGGTAATCCCGTGGGAGACCTTGTACAAATGAATATACTGGGGATCCTAGCACACAGCTCCTTCACTGCAGCAAGCTCTTGGGCCGTATTTAACCAGGGGTTAGTCCCCTCATTCGTACGGGCGAGTGTGGAATGCAGCAGTGGTACTCGATGCTGGGCTTCAGTAAAACACAGGAAGTCTGTCAGTCAGAAATATGCAGCCCCGAACCTCGCTCTGATGATTCAGACGAGGGCTGACGGTGTGGTGGGTAAAGCGCCCCAGACCCTTCCACCGTGTGTTTCCTGTGCTTTGAGGTTGACCGGCACCGGCCTCTTAAATGCCATCTACCTCTTCTTGACTGCTGTTCTTTTGTCTCTCCAGCACACTTGGCTGCTGCCACAGCAGACACGTAGCAGGGGGCTGAAATGCACTGGGCTGGGTGTCACTTTCAAGTGTCAGGACACATCATACAGAATCATTTAAATGCTGCCCTTAGGAAAAATAAATCCCTCACTTCAGCCTCTGTGGACCTCCTGAGTTGAGGTAAGAGGCACATTTTGGTTGGGAGCCTGGACTGTCACATATAAGAACTAGAGGGGGAGGAGATTCTGGGTACAAAGTTCCAGCTCTTTAAAGCCCCGGGGGGGGGGGCTGGGAGGGACAGAGTGAGAGGAGCAGCAGTGGGAATACCTGGCTGTCCTCACTTTCTTGATCCTTCCTTTTCACGCGCTCCCTGCGGCCCTCTGAGCCCTGAAGGTGGTCTCACCCCGCTGTGCGCCTCCTCGTTGTTGTCAGGGTCTCGTAACCGTTCTGCCGCAGACACCATCCTCCAGCCTTTCCTCCCACCTTTTCATCCCTAAGTTCCTGGGCTGTGCAGCCCCCCAGAGTGCTCCCAGCCTCTGCACCCCCAGAATTGAGATGCTCTGAGCCTGGGATCCCTAAAGCGATGTAAAAAGCACCCACCACTCACCAGGGGACAGCTTCTTCCAAGTGGCTCTGGTGTGTCAGGCTTCTCAGCAACTGAACGAAGCAGATCTGGAGGTAGGAACTGGGTGTGCAGAAGTAGGAAATAAAGTTCCCTGCAGAATGAGAAGGCGGGGGTATAAAAGTAAGGGTGAAGTTTTGAAAAGGAAAAAAAAAAAAAAAGAATGATACAGTTCTTCTTTTCCATCCAGGAACTTTGTACACTTGGTTGAGGTCTCCAGAGTAGTATTAATTTTGAAATCTTGCTTATGCAACCTTCAGAGACAGTCAGGCACACCCTAAATCTGTTCCTTAGTCTAACGACTCTGGGCTCCTTGATCTTGTGGGTCTCTATATCTAGAGATCTGCTTTCGTCTGCTGGTGATACTTTGCATGAAATGAGCACAACAGCTTCATTTCCTAGAGGACATATGCTAACGGAGGCTGTAGGTGATGATGGAGGAAACATAATGAGGTTTGTATGTGACAAAGTGCCCTGGTCTCAGTGACATCATGGATTTCGGCTCAGGTTAGAAATTTTATTGACGAGAGCTTTTAAACGAAAGGGAATTTTGCTAAATGGCCATTCAGGTCAGAGGTGTCCTTCATGAGAAGGACCTCAGTTATCATAGGTCCTACTTCTCAGAAAGGAGTTTTCTTAAGAGAAAACACCATTGAGATTCTGGGGAAAAGGTGGAGTAGGAAGCACCAGGAATCTCTCCCCACCACCTAGACCAGCAGTTTTACAGGGAGAATCAGTCTGATTTAACAGTTTTGGAACTCTTGAGTCTACAGAAGGCTTATACCTTTCAAGGGTAGGCTTGGATAATTAATTGCAGTTAACTTTGGTCAATTTCAGCTTTTAACACAATTGCAGTTACCCATCTCCCACACCCAGCCCTCAGCATCTTGCACATGTTCCTGAGCAGCTGGCACCCAGCTTGCAGGAGCCAGGGATCTGTGCTCGGATCCCTGGTTACTGCTTCTGATCTCCGAGGTGCAAAGGGACAGGCAGCCATGCTGCTGCATTGCCCCCCATTGCTCCTGCATTCCGCCCCCTCCATGGCTGCTGCATTGCTCCCCATTGCTGCAAGCCCCTCCTCCTCTGGCTGAAGTGACTTTCAGGAGATTTAAAGGGCAAGTGCTCTTTATTTTTCTCTCCATTTTCTCCCCCCCGCCCCGTCTTGGCAGCCAGGCATTAAAGGCTAGGGCATCTGGGGAAACTTAGGAAGTGACCACACATATCCAGGGAAAGGCACAGCCTCAGAAAAGACTCAAGGAGACCTTCATTTCACACCTGAGGCTGATCCTTGCCATAGACACAGCTTTGAACAGAAAAAAAATGGCAAAACCCCCCCAAACCTTAGAGAAGAGGGAGAATCTGATTTCCAGCATTATCACATTATTAGATTCAAAAATCCAGTTTTCAACAACTACAGCAAAGTCACAAGGCATATAAAGAAACAAAGGAAAAGAAATAAATCAACAGAAACTGTACCTGAAAAAGGCCTGATGGCAAATGTACTAGACAAAGACTTTAAAAGAAATGTCTTAAAGGTGTTCAAGGAACGAAAGGAAGATGTGGAATAAGTCAAGAAAATTGCATGGAAAAATGGAGATATCAGTAAAGAGACAGAAAAGCTAAAAAGAAACCAACAAATTCTGGCGCTGAAAAAATAATAACAAATAAAAATTCACTGTAGGGACTCAAAAGCAGATTTGAGCAGGTAGAAAGAATCAACAAATTTGTAGCTAGGACAGTGGAAATTCTTGAGTTTGAGGAACAGATCGAAGGAAAGCGATCAGAGCTTACGGAACCTGTGCAAGTTCTGGGAGAAGAGAGAGAGAAAAGGGCAAAGAGAACATTTGAAGGAATAATGGCTGAAAACTTTTCAAACTTGAAGACGTGAATATAAATATTCAAGAAGTTTAACGAACTCCAAATGAGATAAATTTAAAGAGACTCATACCAAAACACATTGTAATCAAACATTTGAGAGACAAAGACACACAGATAATCTCAAAGTTGCAAAGGAGATACAACTCATCACATACAGGGGATCCTCATTAAGATTAGCAGCAGATTTCTCATCAGAAACTTTGATTGCCAGAAGGCAGTAGGCTGATATATTTAAAGTGCTAGAAGAAACAAATTGTCAACTGAGAATCCTAGATCTGGCAAACCTGCCCAAGAATGAGAGAGAAATGAGGACATTCTCAGCTCAACAAAGGCTGAGGAAACTTGTTACCACCTAAACCTGCCCTGAAAATAATTCTCAAGGTAGTGAGCTTCCCAGAGACTAGCAGCGGCGGGAGCTTTCAGCCCGCTGCCTGAGGGGTCATAGGATACACCGCATCACCTGAGCTCTGTTGAAGGTCTGAACACGGTTGAAGTTGAAGGTCGCAGGACGCAGCCACTACTAGGACATTAGCAATGCAAGAGAAGAGCAGGAGCAGAAAGTACCCAGACCTTCAGCTCCCACTCTGATCGCCTGCCAGCGCCGGCAAGTGACCCAACCCAACAGGCAGAGGGAGCCGTGGGGAGTCTAGGCCCATAGATGCCACTTCCTGGAGCTCAGAACAGATCTAGGGGAGAATGGCAGAAAACCACACAGATAACCACTGGGCCAAGCTTTGTCTGTGTTCTCACATGGTCCATGTAGGTAGTCAGAAAACTGGGAACCAGGCTAAGTACACCTAAGGATTCTTTATACACATGGGAAGAGTTAGGAAAGATACTTTGCCTGAAGCTTGAAACTCCCGTATCTCCCTGTGGCGCCGGGTTCATGGTTTCTGAAATCCTCAGTCTGCAACAGGAGGCTAGCCCTTTCAGCGGACTTGGGGAAAAGCACATCCACTGGCCTCCTTCCTCTGCTGTGCCTGCTGACCAAGGAGGATCACGCACACGTCATGGCAATGGTCAACTCAGGGTGACCTGGGACAGTGGCCAGGAAACACTGAGTTCTTCCATAAGCCGAAGAGTTCATCCGCTGGCCACGGGAAGTTTAAGACTCTTGTTCATTTGTACTCTGAAGGCCAGCAGCGGAGTTGGGGGTTAGACCATCACGGCTGAAAGCTAGGTTTGCTATAAGAGCCTCTCAGCCTCTCCATGGATGGCAATACTCACCCAGGTGAGAACACAGGAAAGCGCGTGGCTGGGAAGCATTGCTGCCCACGCCAGTGCAGGGCGCGGTTTATTGACAGCCCAGGGATACTGCGATGTCTCTAGTCACTTCTTTACTTATCTGGGATGGGTTTGTTCAGGCGACACCTTTAGAAGATCACTTCTCGCTTTTTTTGATGCAGATGCTTTTGGTGGCTATGGTTTCTATGGTTTGCATGCTTCCTGTGACCTACTAAAACAGATGAGTGAGTTCTAGGATTTTACATCTTCACATTGGGTGAAAAACAACGATCTGCACTAAGATGTCCATAGAAAGAGCACAGTTATGAAAAAGCACACCCTCCTAATACAAATAATACAAACGATTACCACTGTTCTTGTTGCACGTGACCAAGGAACACAGCAGAGCACGTAGTCACAGCAAGAAAGCTTAGAAACTGCAAAGGATTTTTGAAAAGGAAGTGTCAAGTAATGGAGGTCAGGTATAATGTCTCCCTCCTCCTCCAAATTCACCAGCATCTCCAAGTGAATGAAGATCAGACAAGAACATGTAATGAAAAATAGAAATAAAATGTCATCAACAGTGGTAATTTATATCTTTATTAGAGTGTGGAGGCAGCAGACTGGATAGTTATGTAACTGCCTAATAAACTTGGAGAAAATAGAGGCGAAGTCAGGATCCTTCATACATCCACTAGCCAAAAAGCTCTCTCAAGTGACATGGGAGATGCCGTTTGAACTCTGTAGTGAGAAGATGATCTTGTATTCTTCTACAGCGCAAAAACTTTAAACTGCTCTGTGACTAATCTTAGATTAGTTTAAATGCCTCAGAGGTGGCCTGATCCGGGACGGAACCCTTGGATGGGACAGGTCAGAACAGAGTACTTATGAGGCACTTTTAGACAGCTCCAGGACATGGCGGCCGTGGGCCGGGGCTGTTCTGGGGAAAGAGAAGCTGGAATTCACTCTGGCCACCGCTCGCTGCTGCCCGCTTCCACTCCCCCACCGCCGGCATGGCGAGCCGGCGCAGAATGGTGTGAGTGCAGCAGGGTGCGGCTTCACGTGGGCCCTGGGAGCCGTAAATACGCCTCTCCCACCTCTGACATCACCTACCATTTGAGTGTGGCTCCTGAGGTGTCCCAGGGAGCGGCACAATGCTGTAGCCAACCGCAAGCAGCCCAGGTAGCGCTCTTTGTTCGGGTACAGGTGGCATGAGAAGAAACCCACAGAACTGGATGTGGCAGAGATTTCAATTGGGGAAAATGATGGAGTGAGCAGTGGGTGGTGGAAGATAGTGGGGGAGACCTTAACCAAGTGTGGCTGGCTGGGGACACATCCAACTGCTGCGGGCTTCGCAGAAAACAAAAATACTTGGTGGGGAAAGGACAAGTTTAGGGAGAAAATTCGTTTGTAATGATATATATATATGTGTGTGTATATATATACACACACACATATATATATATGCACTAAAGCAATACAATTTTAAGAAAAAAGTAGAGGTAAATCTTCAAGACCTTAGATTTGAAGTGAATTCTTAGGTATGACACCAAAAGCACAAGAGAAAAAGAGACACATTGGACTTCATTGAAATTAACAACCTTTGTGCCTCAAAAGGCATTACCAATAAAGTGAAAAGAAAATCTTTTAAAATCATGTAACTACTAAGGGTCTAGGATCCTGACAATATAAAGAATGCCTATATCTTGACAACAAAAAGGAAAACAATTTAAAAAATGAGCAAAGCGTTGGAAGACACCTTTCTGCACAGATGACACACAAATGACCAAGAAGCACCTAAAAAGGCGCTCAACATGGTTAGTCATTTGGAGAAATGCAAATCAAAACCGCACTGAGATAGTACTTCATACCCACCAGGACGGCAAGACTTTTTTTTTTTTTTTAAAGGAAATAACAAGTATTGATAAGGATGTGGAGAAATTGGAACTCTTTTTTTAAAAAAAAATTTGGTTACTGGTGTTCAACTGCAGTTGACCCCATTTTTCCCCATTACTCTCCCCCGCCCTACACCTCCCCCCACAATCAATCCTTTGTCCTTGCGTCCTTTATACATGTTTCTTGACCCTTCCCTTTCTTTCCCCGTTATCCCCCTCCCCCGTCCCCCCTCCCTTCTGGACACTGTCCGTTTTTTCTTTATTTCCATGTCTCTGGTTCTGTCTTTCTTTCTTGTTTGTTATGTTGATTAGGGAAATTGGAACTCTCTTACGTTGCTGGCGGGAATGTCTAAGGGTGCATCAGATTTGAAAACCAGTTTGACAGCTCCTTAAAACACAGAGAAACACAGAATCATCATATGGCCTTGCAGGTCCAGTCCCAGAAGTGCACCCCTGTAAACCAAAGGCAGAGAAGCAAATACCGCTACACTAATGTTTATAAGAACACCATTGGCAACAGTCAAAAGAGGGAGACAACCCAGATGTTCATCAACAGATGAGTGGACAAACAAATTTTGGTCTATGCCTATAATTATCTGTAAAAATAGATGAGGTACTGATACATACTGCGGTGTGGGTGAGCCTCAAAAGCATCATGCAAAGTGAAGGAAACCAGACATAAAAAGTCGCATACTGTGTGACTCTATTTACATGGAATATCCAAAACAGGTAATCCCATACAGTCAGGAAGCAAATGGGTGCTTCCTGAGGCTCGGGGGGAGCACAATGGGGAGGATCAGCCTAATGGGTACGGGCAGGGTTTTACTTGGGGTGAGGAAAATGTCTTGCAAGTTCATAGAAGCTGTGGTTACACAACATTGTGAATGTACGTCTCCCCTATTTTCCCTCATTTTATAGGTTTGTTCTTTGTTATTACTGTTCATATGGCATTGAAGTCACATCATATATGTAAATAATTTTGTACCTTTAAGTCTTTCCACTAAACAAGACAATTTTTTCCATGTTGCAAATTCTTCACAAACATAATTTTAATGGCTGCATACTGGTTAAATGATAAAATGATTTAGGTATTTATTTGTTCATTCAACAAATGAATCCTCAGAGTCTATACAAGTCTGCGCGTGACAATGGGTATAAAAAGTCAAATAACACATACCCAGACTTGGCCTTCAAGAAACTTCCCCATTCAGATGTAGTAGAGGGATGTTAAACAAATAAAAACACATTAATATATAAGTGCAAATTTCAATACGTGCATGGTCAAAAAGGGGCAGGATCCTATGAACTCTAACCTGTATTGAAGAGGCAGGGTAAACTTCTTTGAAATACGAAGGTCAAAAAGAAGTTGACTAGACAAGAAGATTTAATAATGATGGTGGTGATGGTGGAGATAGTGGTGGTGGAATCAGGGGTCCCCAACCTCCGGGCCACGGACCGGGACCGGTCCAGGCCTGTTAGGAACCGGCCGCACAGCAGGAGGTGAGCTTGAATGGAATGCACTCGAATCATCCCCAAACCGTTCCCCCCACACCTCCCCAGGGAGTGGAAAAATTGTCTCCCACGAAGCCTGTCCCTGGTGCCAGAAAGGCTGGGGATCGCTGGCCTGAAGACAATGATGATGACGGTGATGATGACAGATATTTTATTAAGTGCGTGTGGGCACTGTTCTAGCCTTTGCATATAGTGACTGCATTTGATCCTTACAACTCTCTGAGCTCAATACTATTATTATACCCAATTTTGGAAAAAAACACCAAAGCACTAAGAGATCAGAATCTCTCCTGAGGTCAGCTCAGTGCTGGGACAACGTGGCTCTTCCCCTTCGCCCTTACCACGGTGTAAACAGTCCCGGGCCAGGGGAGCCGTGCGGGCGACGGCCAAGGTGGAGAAGAGAGCTGGTGGGAAAAATCATGCACGCGTGTTTGTTATTTTTCAAATGGACTATATAAACATAGAGAAATATTCAAAGAATAAGGACAGAATGCCTGTGGCCCTGCTGCCCAACTTTACTTATTTTGTCACACTCACTCTATTTTTAAGAAGCAAAAATTTAGAACTACAGCGGAAATTATCCGTGTACCTTCCTTTAGTCCCCTTTTATCCTTCTTTATCTTCTTCCGTCCCAGTGTCAACACTGATCTGAATTGAATGTGTATCATTCTTATGCATGATTTACTTATTTTTACTATATATGTACATTGCCTTATGTGTTTTAAAGTAAAAAGCGGTATACTGCTTGTATCCTCTGTAACTTTATGACTTTAAGGTTTCTCATTAGTATTGTTGCCTCTTTGGGGCAAACGGCTAAAAGTGGGAGCACTCTATCAAGTAATACGTTCACCTTAAATTTGTACGCATAATAGCGAAGCCCAGTAATCAGACCACGGTTGTAATGATCCGGGTACAAGAGGTTTCCATCTGGTGAAATGAAACACCAATTATTTCACGTAGTTTTTCACTGCATGAATTTGAAAAAACTTTCTCCTGCGGATGGGTATACTAATTGATTGCAGTTTTTCAGTATTTAAACAATGCAACAACAAACCCTCTTTAGATGTTTAGCAGAATTTCTCTACGCTGTATGCCTAGTAACGCCACTGCAGTCATCAGGGATAGGGCTAAAATGCTAGGTTGGTTCATGGAAGTCACCTTGACCTTGGGTGATAAGTTCAGGAGTTGTAGGCAATGAGGAGGGAAATAAGTCCCACACCTGCCTTACATGAATTAGTGCTTTGATAAGGTAAATCTGATGGAGGGGGGATGTATAGATTGAGACCAAGGAGACTTCCTGGGTAAATGAGCTGGGAGGCCATTACGAGAGTAGCCTCGTGTGAGGTGTCTGAAGGGGAGGCAATGGAAGGCCAAGGGGGCGGGTGCAGATGAGGGTGCCAAAGGGAGAGTGGGTGGGAGTGTGCACGAGTGTTACCAGTTGGGAGTGGCAGTGCAGACATCAGTTCAGAACTTAGGTTCTTATTCATTTGCCACATCAGCTTGATCAGTCTTCAAACCAGGGACGCTCCGAGCCTTGCTACTCAAAGTGTGGTCCATAGACTGACAGCATCAGCATCCCCTGGAAGTTGTTGGAAAACCACTGATCTAGACAAAAAGAGGTTTTCTGTAGTAGAAAGGGCACTAGCTATGCAGTGGAGAACATAGAGTTCAGGTTCAGTGCTTCCCCCTAATGGTCTGGATTACCAAGTACAATCCATGCAGGCTTCCCGGGCAGGCAGGCTCTGGAGTCGGACAGCATCCATTCTGATCCCGGGGCTTCCAGGCCTACCTGATGAGATCGTCCGTAAGGCCTCAGAACACAAGAACTCCTGGTAGTATTATTTCCTCATCTGTACAATGACACAAGAGATCTAGCATTCTATGCTTCTAAGAATGCCATGAAAGGTTGCCCTGGTTGACACCGTTTTGTCTAGAAGTGCCAAGTGCTAAGTTTTGTCTAGGGGCAACTACGCTGATTTTCAAGGCAGAAGACTCGGTTGCAGTTTTTCTCTCTAGACCTGCCATCCCAGCAATCGATTACCTTCCTTGAACTTCATCTTGGAGGTCACAAAATAGGTATATCAGCACCTGGCATTCCTGACATACATCAGGACTCTCACAGAGACGTGAAGAGAACGCCCCTCTTCCCCCACCAGTAAAAAAGAATGCAGGTTAAAAGCTCTTTTGTAAATCATAACATGCATGTTAATTATTATTCTGCTCTTGTAATGAATGGAAAGGGCTATTACTTCTTGCACTAGTGAATGTCAAACCTTAGTGCATCTGAACATTCTCTGATGGGCTTGTTAAGACTGGCCTCTATCCCTGGAGTTTCGGATTCCGTAGGTCGCAGGTGGGGCAGAGAATGTGCATTTCTGACAAGTTCCCCGGTGATGCAACAGCCTAGGGACCTTGCCCTGAGAACCATGGAATTTGATGTAAACCTGGTGCTAGGGAACCTCAAAGGAGAGATGCCAATTCACTGCAATGAACACCTCATGTTGACCTGCGGGTTCACCAAAAAAGAGCACAAGACAGATGTCAGAAAATGACTTTCCAGCCTGTCTCTGACCTTGGTTAACGCTGTGACCCTGAAAGCTCCAGAGGCCTCTTGGTCTGTTTCCTCCCGAGATGGGAGGGGTGGGCATTTCTGAGAAAAGCTCCTTCGGCTCTGACATACCTTTAGTCAAGAAAATGCCCAACTCTTTAGTTCAGACTATTTGAATTCTCAGCTGCAGCAGTGTAGAGACTTAATTTCTCAGAGCTGTTTCCCATTGACTATTTTTTTTCCTTTTTTTTTTTTTTTTTCTGATGGAGTAGTCAGGGAAGAGGAGGAAGCTTCTGGGCTTTCTTTGTAAAAAAATTCAATTTCCATTCCTCTTTTTTTCTAACTAAAATTTTGTCTTCCTCTTTTTGTTTCTTGGTCCAGAACCCTGCCTTTTCTGAAATGTTTCAGTTCCCTCTCCTGTATTTTTAGACCAACCTTCCATCTTTCAACAAATGTGCATGGGGGCTTTTTGCATAGCTTTTTAGGGGCAAAGGACCGCACAGGAAGACCCTCTCTGGAATAGACATGAAGTGGGTCCCAAAAATTCTCTCTTCACTTCTTCGAGCCTTCTGGTTTTAGATGTTTTTGTTTGCTTGATTGTTTTTAGCTTACACTCAAACCTGCAGGGCTGGAGTCTTCCTAAGAAATCATTCATGGGGGTAAAGGCAAAGCCATTTCATTGAGTGATGTTCAGTCAATTCTGATTAAGACTTTTTGCCTCTCCTAGTAACTTGCTTCATTTTGCACTCTTCTGTGATCTGTTGAAAACCTATGGAAAAATAGAAATATCTGCAGTGCAGTACATTATGCTCACCAAATGCTTCTTTCTTTCTCTCTGTCTTTTCTAAACTCTCAGTAGTATTGTCAATTAGGTTAATAAACAGTCTCTTACTTAGCAAACATCTAAAGTCTGGGTTTTTAAAAAAATTTTTAGAGATGGGGGAAAGGAGGGAGAAAAAGACCAATGTGCGAGAGAAACATCAGTGGGTTGCATCCTGCATGCTTCCAGCTGGGGACCTGGCCCACAATCCAGGCACGTGCCCTGACCAGGAATCGAACCAGCAACCTTTCAATCTGCAGGTCAGCATTCAATCCATGGAGCCACAGCAGCCAGGGCACCATCTGAAATTCTTCAACACCATGAATAGATTAAAAAGCATTTCAGACAATGAAAATCTGAATGCTTTTCCTCTAAGATTAGGAAAAGATATGGATGCCTGATTTTAATTTACCACTTCTATTCAACATAGTACTGGAAGTAACAGCCAGAGCAATTAAGCAAGAAAAAGACATAAAACATAAAACTGGAAAGAAAGGAGTGAAATTATCTCTGTTGTAAATGATACGACATTGTATGCAGAAAATCCTAAAGATTTCACAAAAAAAACCCTCTTAGAACTAAAAATGAATTCAGCAAAATGGCAGGATGCAAAGTTAATACACAAAAATTCATTGCATTTATGCACAGTAAATGAGCAAACCAAAAAAGAAAATTAAAAAAAAAAACTCTATTTATAAGTAGCATAAAAGAGTAAGATACTTAGAAATAAACTTAGACAAGGAGGCAAAAGACTTGTACACTGTAACTACAAAACACTTAAAGAAGACAAAAATAAATGGAAAGGCATGCTGTGTTCAGGGATTGAAAGACTTAACTTTGTATTAAGATGTTAATACTAACTAAAGCAATTTACAGATTCAATTCAATCCTCATCAAAAGTCCTGATAAATTTTTTTTTTTTGCAGAAATAGAAAAATCCCCCCTAAAGTGTATGTGGAATTTCAAAGGACCCTAAATAGCAAAAATAATCTTGAGAGAACAAAATTGGAAGTGTCACATTTCCTAATTTTCAACTGATAGAAAGCTACAAAAGTCCAAACAGTGGTTCTGGTATAAAGACAGACATATGGATCAATGGAATAGAAGAGAGAGCTCAGAAATACACCCTTGCGTGTATGGTCAAATAACATTCTACAAGGACAGCAGGACCATTCGGCAGGGAAAGGACAGTATTTTTAACATGGTGTTGGGAAAATGGATATCTGCATGCGAAAGAATAAAATCAAACGATTACCTCATATCACGTAAAAAGTTAACTCGAAATGGATTAAAGACCTAAATTCAAGAGCTAATACCATAAAACTCTTAGAAGAAGAAAAGATAGGCGAAAAACTTTTTAATAATTGGATTTGGGCAGTGACTTTTTGGATCTGACACGAAGGCCAAGGCAACAAAAGAAAAAAAGTAGACAAATTGGAATTCAAAATTAAAAGGTTTGTTCATCAAAGGAGACTGTCAACAAAGTGAAAAGGCCATCCACTGAATGTAAAAAATTATAAGTCATATATCTGATAAGGGATTAGTTACCAAAATATATAATGAACTCCTACAACTCAGCAACAAAAAACCAAACCACCTGATTTAAAAATGGCAAATCACTCGAATAGATATAGCTCCAAAAAGAAAGAAAGAAAGAAAGAAGCCACTAAGCCCAAGAAAAGCTGTTCTACATCACCAATCACTCAGGAAATGCAAGTTAAAATGCAGATACCACCTCCCCCTACCCAGCTGAATGATATTATAAATTTTTAAAAAAATAACAAGTATTGATGAAGATTTGAAGAAATTGGACCCTTTGCTTTGCTGGTGGGAATGTAAAACGCTACAGCTATTGTAGAAAACAGTATGACAGTTCCTCAAAAAGTTAAATAGAAATTACTGTGTGATCCAGCAATTTCATTTCAAGAATTGAAAGCAGAACACAACCCCCACAGATGTTTGTACATTCATGTTTGCAGCAGCATTATTCACAATAGCCAAAGACAGAAGCAACCCAAGTATTCATCAACAGAAGAAAGGATAAGCGAAATGTGGTCTCTCCATACAGTGGACTATTATTCAGCCCTAACGAGGATGCTCTGATGCAGGCCACAACACGGATGAACCCCGAAGACGTGCCAAGTGAAACAAGCTGGTCGCAATAGGACAAACGTGCAATCCTACTTATATGAGGTTCCTGGAGTAGTCAAATTCATAGGTAGAGAAAGCAGCATAATAGTTGCCAGGGGCTGGGCGGAGGGGCCACAGGCAGTTGGTGTTTCACGGGGACAGAGTTTTAGTTGGGGCAGATAAAAGAGTTCTGGAGGTAAACGGTGGTGCTGGTTGCACAACAAAGCGAATGTACTTCATGCCATTGAACTGTACGCTTAAAAGTGGTTAAAATGATAAATTTTATGTTATGTTTATTTACCACACACACACACACACACACACACAAGTTTTGGACTGAGTTTCATCACATCAAGGGCTTGTAGAACTGGGAGGGATCTGCCTGGTTATCCGGGCAACCCCCCTCCCCGCCGCATCCCAGCTGAAGAGACGGAGGCCCCGAGACGTGGCGTGACTGCACGGAGGCTGTGCAGCCACGGCGTGACTGGGCCACGTCAGGACAGCCTTCTTTCTATTGCACTGCACTTAACTCCCAGGTGGCACCTCCAAGTAGCCATCTTGCCCCAGTCCCACCCCCGTCTTATCACACATCCCCTGCAACACATCCAGGCTGCTCATGGGAGATTAACATTCAGATGCGTATTCCCCTGATGAACGTCTTCCCTGCCACAACCCTGTGCCCCCTGATGAGTGAAGATAAAATTCTCTAGTGTGGCACCCCAGATCTTCTGAGATCTGGGCCTCTGGCTCCCCTCCCTCTCCTCCTCCTTGACTCTCCCCCACCGCCCCCATGAGCCCCAGCAAACTCGTTCTAGTTCTCTGAAGGTGTCACCCCGCTTCACACAGCGTCTCCTGCCTGGATGCCTCTCCTCCTCTCAGCTCCTTCCAAGACATCGTTTCAAGCATCCCCTCCTCCAGGGAGCCTCCCAGACACTCTGTTCCAGATCAGCCCCACCCACGGCAACACCGCGCTGCGTAACACTGCCCTCCTCCCACGGTCATTGCCTTTGTAGCCTGCGCTGCTGGACCATGAGCGTCCAGGGGGCAGGGCTCAATTCTCTGATGTTGTCAACGCGCAGTTCCCAGTTATGGCTGCGTCCCAGCCCCAGTCAGGAAACTTTACAGTGGTATGAATGCTCCAGCCTGGCCCTAGACCTGCGGCACTGGATTCCAGCAGCAAAGCGCGTGGCACATTTGGGGGACAGGGAATGACCGACTTCAGGGATTGGTAGGTTTATATAGAAAAATGGGGGACAGGCCCGAAAAGGAAGAAGGTTGGCACGGTGGGAGGACCTGGACCAGGGAGAGCAGCGTGAAGTGCCCATTCTAGGGCGAGTCCGGCGCGGTGTGCAGCCCGAACAGGCGGGAGAACAGGCTGTGGGCAGAGGGCTGAGTGAGGATCCTGAGAGTTGTTTCATGTTTGTATTTCTGATGCCAAATGTGGTGCCCGGCACAAACTAGATGCTCAAGTAGTGAACGAGCAAATAACTGAACTAGAGTCATGATAGCAGAAATGGAGCGGAAAACCTTGTCCTGGATTTCATCTCAACCGCAGGCAGTGAGCTCGAGAGTCGGTGCAAAACTTTCCGTAGCATCTTTTAGAATTTTGACATTTTCCCCTCTAACATTTAAGACCGTGCTCATTCCGCTCTGGCTCTGTGGAGTTGACAGGGATAGGGCATGTACACACACACACACACACACACACACACACACTCACACACACACACACACACACACACTCACACAGCCCCCAGTGTGATTAGCGATTGCAGCTGAGCTCAGCACATTTCTGCTTCACTTCCCCTGCCTCTCTGAGTCAGCCCCAGGGGCGAGGAGCCATGCCTTTTCCTGGACACACATACATTTTCTGTAGGTCAGAGGGGAGGTGGAGATCCAAGGTTAGGGGTGTTGAAACCCGTGCTCCTCAGTCTTCAATGTGCCCACGAGTCCTTTGTCAGGAAGCTGACTCTGCTTCCGCGGATCTGGGGAGGCCCTGAGATTTGCCTTTAGACCAGCTCTTGGTTGGTGCTGAAGGTGCCAGTCCCCAGACTCCTGTACGAGCACCAAGGTTCTATAGAGCTTTCCAAGGGCGGTTGCCAGTGAACGAAAAGATCTCAGGTGGGCCAGGAGGTTGAGACCCTGGGTTGCAAGGAGCTTCATCCTGTTTATGCCCATAAACTGAATAAGTGTCATTCTCTACGATGGTACAACACGAAAAAGGTTGAGACGTACTGCACAAAAAAGCATCGGTTCTCCAGTTTGGGTAGGTATTCGGGGAATTTGGTAAATCTACAAAGGCCCACCACAATTCTATGTCAAAGAACCTGGTCCTCCGGATGATTCCGATGCACGCCGAGGCTGGAGGACCACTGCACCAGTAGATAACTTTAGATGCCGTGGATGACAAGGTCTAGACGGTAGGAAAAGATCTACTGGCCAGAAATAGGGAGACTCACTTTCCCCCAGCTCTGTGGAGGAATGGCCGGGAAATAAAAGTTAGGGGAGCTCATTTTTGCTCCTTCATTCTGTTATGCATTCGGTCACTCAACAAATATATTGAGTCAGGCACAATTTTGAACATAGGGATCATGGGAGCACAGAGATAAGTCAGACACGAATTGTCCCCTCAAGAAGCTTACAGTTTGGTGGGGAGGGACATGTTAAACAGGCCACTGGTATACCATTTTCAGTACCTAGGGTTCACACTCTGGAAAAAATAGAATAAGACGTGCACTTATAGCCCTGGCTGGTGTGGCTCCGTGGACTGAGCACCGGCCTGCAAACCAAAGGGTCGCCGGTTCGATTTCCAGTCAGGGCACATGCCTGGGTTGCAGGCCAGGTCCCCAGTAGGGGGTTCTCCAGAGGCAACCACACATTGATGTTCCTCTCCATCTCTTTCTCTCTCCCTTCTCCTCTCTCTAAAAATTAATACATAAATAAAACCTTGGGGGAAAAAAACAAACAAACATGCTTTTATAATTCACCAAACCTTCACAAAACAGCTAGTCTGGGTCAGTTGCTAGGTTACAAAGATGAATAAAACAGAGTCCTGTCCCCTAGAAACTCCTAAGCTAGTGACAAAAAAAAAGGAACCTGAAAATGTTAGCATGTTGGGGTTCCTTGGAGTCCGGGATCATAACTCAGAGGAGACAAGGGCTCTTCTGCTGCACGGATTCTTGCAGTTGGTACCTAGTGGGTCACCATGGGAATGGGTTCAATTCAAAGAAGCCGGCTCTCACAAATATTTTTAAGTGCCTAATTGGTTGTATTTTCTCCTGCTCCATCCCAGTTATGCCCCATCCATGATCATAATCCATATCCTACAGGAAGGTGGAGGTGAGTAGGGTTTTGATACTGGCAATGTTTAATCTTGACAGGGTTTCATCTTCTTTTGACATCATGGCCAGCGATACCACCGGTGTCGTCGGCAACCCCTCCAGCTCCAATATTTGATATTTCAGATCCGCATGGGAGACATAGCCTTTACACACCAGAAGGGAAACGCACATCTTGCTTTTCCTCTTTAGAAGCCTGCAACTCCCGTGGAGCAGAAAGGGGCCACTTCTTCTGTCTTTGATGTTAAGGTCCAGAACTACATGGCCAAAGTCAGGATTTCGAGAAAAGTTTGGCCGGTAGACTCAGGTGTCTACAGCTGCAATTGCTCCTGTAACCGGCCGAGTAGTGAGGTCATGCACCTGAAGGAGAAATGCGTTTAAATCTCTTTGAATTTTTTTCACTAACTGTAATGAAATCAAAAGAGGAGATTGTCATCCCCCAACCTTAGGAATGAAGAACCAGCGTGTGTTACACGCTGTATTTATTTATTGTTACTTCAATAAAACATTACCACCAAGCAAAATAAAAACAAAAACAACAAGAAAACATTGCCACCACGCATTGGGAGAGTTGTCATTGTCCAAAAAAAGAATGACACTATTGCATTTGTGACTACCAAGGACACTATTTCACACACTCTTTCTTTTCACATTCCTGATTTTTCCCTTGGCCCTATCTGTACAAAACCCACAAGAATTTCCTGTCTTCTTCCATACAAAACCCCCTTTCTTATCTTGCTTTCTCTCTAAAATAATTCATTAAATTATTCAGCGTTTTGGTGATGGGTCAGCAAGTACTGAGGACTGAGAGAGGTGCTGTGAGCAGAGAAATATTGATGCTACCTGTCCTCAAGAAGGATGCTTTCTGACGAAAGAGGCAAAATTTAACAGACACAGAAGGGCATTCAAACTCCTACATCACTTGCTTTCTAGAAGTGAAGTTCCAGTTTATGCATGGGTTTGGATGGTATTTTATTAATGTTCATGAATGATATTGATCTTTTGTTTTCTTATACTGTCTTTGTATGATTTTGGTATCAGAGTATGATAGGATGGATTGGGAAGTATTCCCTCCTCTTCAATTTTATGGAAGGTTTTTTTTTTTTTTAATCCCCTACAATTTCAATTCCTTTATTAGCTATAGGGCTTTTCAGTTTATTTCTTTTTGGGTGAGCTTTGGTTATTTGCCTCTTTCAAGTAATTTGTTTGATCTAAGTTGTCTAATTTATTGGTATAGAATTGTTCATGGTATTTCCATGCTATCTGAAGGATCTGTAGTGACGTTACCTGTCTCATTCTTGATACTGGTGATTTGTGTCTTCTTTTTTTCTTGATCAGTCTGGCTAAAGTTTTATTAATTTTTAAAAATTTTCTCACAGGACTAGATTTCCTTTGGTCTTTCCTTATATTTTTGTTTGCTTTCTTATTGCATTGATTTATGCTTTTATCTTTATTATTTTCTCTCTTTTATTTACCTCGGGTTTAGTTTGTCCAAACTTTTCCAGTTTCTTAAGGTATAGACTAAGATCATTGATGTGAGACGTCTTCTCTTTTCTAACACAGCAACTTAGTGTTATCGGTTTCCTTCTAAGCATTGCTTGAGCTGCATCCCACAAGTAGATTGCAATGTAGAGCAAAGCAAAAACTAAATAAAAACGAAAATATATTATCCTTGAAAATCCTTAAGACTGAAGAGAGAAACTGTTTTTCCTGTACTCTACTCACAACACTTTACCTAAAGGAAAACCCTGCTTTCTCTTCCTACAGAGAACTCTGACACCAAATATGTGGTAGCTCTCCCTATACCAACCAATTCTCCGCTGCTCTCCAGACGCCAGCTAGGTGTCCTACAATTCGATTCTGACACGTGCTACCTGGAGTTAGCACAGACCCCACAGGTTAAGGGCTCTGCTCCATAAAACTGCCTCCCATTCCGGACGCCAATTGCCAGATCACGCCTCTCCTATCCCTGACTAACGGGCTCTAAATTGGGGGGATTCAACAACTCCCTCCTTGGGTTTGATAATTTGCTAAAACAGCTCACAAAACTTTGAAAGGCAGATCACTTACTAGATCACCAGCTAATTTTAAAAGACGCAACAGCCGGATGAAAGAGCTGCGTCTGGCGAGGTAGGAGGCGGGGTGTGACGGTTCCACGCCCCCTCTGGCGGAGCCACCCTCCCAGCACCGCAGAGCGGCCACCCGTCTGTAAGTTCTCTGAACCCCTTAGGTTAGGGCTTTTGGGAGCCTTATTATGTGGGCAGCATTATTGATTAAATCATTGGCCGCTAGCTATTGAACTCAATCTCCAGCCCCTCTCCCTTCCCGAGGGGTGCATGCGGAAGGCAGGAGGGAGCTATGTGAGGGGTGGGACCGAAAGCTCTAACCTTCTAATCCAGGGAACCATGCTGGTTCCTTGAAAAACATCACCCTGTCCTTACAGGCTTCCCCAGCACCCCATCAACATAAACTCAAGTGTGGCTGACAGGCACATGTTATAAATAATGAAACATTCTCCTTCTCCCTTTTTGGCTCCTGAGCGATTTCAAGAATTGGGGACAAAAAAAAAAATCAAATATTGTAACAAATGATGCTCCCTTTACTCTTACCAGTTAGGAAATGACAAGGGTTTTAGGATCTCTGGCCAGGAGCTGGGAAGAAGACCAAATATATTTATTCTTATTATGTCACAATATCACAGAAGACCAACACACAGATGGAAAGCTGTTGGTTAAGTGTAACATAGTGGTTCAGGACCTTGAGGATAGTTGCGTGGTTGGCGAGCTCCCGGAGGCTGAGAGGCGGCCCGGCCTCTGCCCATCAGGCTGAACGCCAGCTGCGGCTCCCCAGAAGGAACACCTGTTTCTAATCTGCCCGAAGGCACCTTAGAGCTGCTGAGCCGGTGTCCCCCTCCCTGTTAGAGCAGATCACTGCTTTTTAGTCTGGCTTAAGACGAAGTAGCTGGCTTGCTTTGAGGAGCCTGTGGGACAAAAGAAAAAGGTATCTTTTGTGTTGAGGTGCTGTTATGATATGATGCTCGATAATAATCCTTGGGCTGTTCAATGTGGTCAATATTTTCTCTTGCTTTGTTGTCTGTCTTTTAACGTGGCTTATTGTGCCTGATTGTCTTCCTTTATTGCTATGATTTTGTGTTTTTATGTAGTAAGGCCCTCCTTATCCCAAAGGAATAAAAATATTCTTCTAGTATTTATAGAGTTCAATTTTTTAACATTTATATATTTAGTCCATTTGGGATTTATTTTTTTTATATACAGCCTGAAGAGTTTAACTTTCTTTCTTCCAATGGATAGCCGATTCAGAACAAATCCCCAGGAAGGGAGTTACTATGTCAAACAGAAAAGTTGTTTGTGAGCATTGGAACAATTGCCCGATTGCTTGCTGAAGGTATTATGACAATTTATACAATATAATGGGTCATATTCACTATAAACTTACAGACATTAGCTAGTATCTTCATTTGGCATTTTTGAGATATAGTTTTTATGCACCTAAAAGTAAGACTTTATATTTCTTTCCATTAATTTAATCTCTTAGTTTTAACTAGTTATTTTAGGCTGTCAAGAGGTTTTTGAAATCTGATTCTGTTATTTAACTCATGAGCTGTCACTCTCAATTTTGTGCCAATTCACATTCCAATGAAGCATAGCTTTAGTGTCCTCATTCAAATACCACTGACTAGAAAAGAGTTCAATGTGATGCATTTTAGCATTCCCCTAATATGAACCCATTAATCAATTATTGTTAGATACCATTGTTGAATTAGTCTTCATTTTTCCTTTAACTAAATAGTCCATAGATCTCCATTCAACCCAATCCAATCTATTCAAATCCAATCCAACTCATTCCAACCCAAGGCAACCCAATCCAATCCAATCCAAATCCATTCCAACCCAACCCAACCCAATCCATTCCAGTCCAATCAAATCCAGTTACATTTATTTCTCATTATTTGAGTTCCAAATGCCATGATATATACTAGGCAGCAGGGAGTGTGCCAATTTTTTTGTTTCTAATCAGCTTCATCAAGCATTCCTGGATTTACCGATTGAGTAACTTTGTTAAAAAAGGGAAATGTGGTTGGTACGGCATAAATTGTTTGGAGTGGACTTATGTCTTCCTATAGTGGAAGGCCTGGTGGCTCTGTCCGGGGAGTGGGGTGGCACAAGGCCAGAGGATTAAGCAACAACAAAACTAAGAGTGGGTAAGTGAGGTGGAACTGAGAAGCTGTTGCTTAAGCAACATGAAGGGGAATAAACCAGAAGTGCTAAGTGTAGTGAACTAATTGCAGGGAAATTTAGGTCAGAGATTGGGGGTAGAAATTAAAGAGTGATATTCAAGAAGTTCATGAACTTTGAACATTGAATTTACCAGCGTCAGTGAGTGTTTCATAAATCCCCCATGTCTGGGGCCCCCTTTACCTCCTGCCTCTTGGCAGGACTGACCCTTCATGGTTAGGCCTTTGAATATTCATTAACTAGCGTTTCATTAGTCTGCCCAGCATTCGTGGAGGTTCAGTGCCAAGTTCACGAAGTTAATACGCCAGAAGTTCTCTTTTCATAGAACTGGAGCAAGGCTACTTCCTCAAGCCCAGTCTTCTCCAAATATTATGGACAACGATTTTCCAGTCACACCTGCAAATTCTTCCATGGCCTCTCATGCGATTTGTTTGAGTCTAAAGAGGGACTCTCTTTTGGAAGAAAAGGGGCACTTTCAACATATTTTCATCTTTCTTGGTCTTTCATTGCTTCTCTTACAAAGTTTGTTTCTTTCATTATAAAGGTGATACATACTCATTTTGACAAAACTGATTAATATATAGACAGGGGAGGGGAAATCTATAGTTCTACCATCAAAAGCCTATCTGCACGCCAGAGATTTGGTTGTATTTCCTTTCAGTATTGTTCTCTTCACGCATTTATTATGGAATGGCCTCAGTTGCCTGGGCATTGTACCAGCGCTGGGGATTGCAGTGGTAAACAAAGCAGAAACGGCTCCTTCACTCCAGCTGTGGAAAAAGGACATAAAAATAAACAAAGAGACACTTCCAGGAAGGTGGAGTGAAAGTACTCTTTTTTATTCCTCCCACTAGTATGGTCAAAACCCCTGATTGTCGTACGTCAAACAAATTCAAGACAGACATGGAAGGTGGAGAGAAGAAGGCAAACCAGCTGGAATCTCGGGAGCTAAGGACCAGCAGGGTCGCGAGTTCCCTGGGGTTTCTTTGTGTCTCATGGACCCCAGACCGGGTGCTGGAGGAGCCAGGAACCTGGACATGACAGCGCACACGGACAACAAATAGCTCCAACAAAAGCCTCTTCTTCCCAGCCAAAGGTCGAGAAGGCCAGAAAACTTTCAGACATGCAATGGTCTCCTTCAGTTAAACGCATCAGGGGAACCGTGGCCCCGCCCACCCGGGCTAGCAAAGTGGGAAGCACAGAGTTTCGCCCTCCATGATCTGAAAGAGATGGACGGCCCACAGTTCCCAGCCCCGCCCCTCGGTGGCAAGGGGGCAAGGTGTTCCAGAAGGCCAGGTGCAGAGCCAGGCCTTTCATCCCACCAGGTGGTAATGAGGTTTGTCCCTGCTCCCCTGTGATGTCAGTAGAGACAAGGTGAGGAGCCGGGGCTTCCCCTGCCACCCAGCAGTGAAAAATTATCCCTCTCCCTCCCCACTGGGGTGGGCGAGAGGAAAGCTCGCGGTAATGGGGTACTTCCAGGACCGTCTGCCAGAGCCAGGGTCAGTGGTGACGCGGCATCAGGGGGAGCCACACAGGGGAACAGCAGTCAGGCACTCCCTCCTATTCAGAACGGTATTAGCAGGAACCTAGTGGGGACATCCACTGTCACAGCAGTGACAAGAGGCTCTGCTCCGCCTTGGGTGTCAACAGAGACCAAGTGGAAAATCTGGACTTCTACCCTACCTGTATTTAACAAGACGAACCCGCTAAAACAGAGGGTTTCAATAGAATCCAGGCCTTTATATCATGCTACTCAAAATGTCACTTGTCATATGAAGAATCAGTAAAATCTTAATATGAATGGAGGGAATCAATAGCTTCTACCTGCAAGAGGGCAGAGATGTTACAATTACAAATAGTTTACGCACAAAGGCTTTAATGAGCAACTAGCACACCTGAAACACATGAGTGACTTGACCGTCTCAGCAAAGAGAAGATCTAAAGAAGAATCACATGAAAAGTATGGAACTGAACAATACAGAGACAAACAAAAAATTGCTGGATGGGCTCAGCCATGGCATGGATGGAGCAAAAGAACCAGTGAGCTTGAATGAAAATGGAAATGACCTATACTAAGCGGCAGAGAGGAAAAAACCTGGGAAAAAAAAAAAAGGAAAAAGAACATCTGGGACTCTAACAAAAATTTCTGACAGTCATGCTGTCAGTCCCAGAAGGAAAGGGGAAAGCGACTGAGGCTAAAATATTCCTCAATAATAGGCAAAAGCCTTATAAACTTGGCAAAAGACATCGACCTACAGATTAAAGAAGCTGAGAAAATTCCAGAAAAGATAAACTCAAAGGAACGTACACCAAGACACATTATCATCAAGCTTCTGAAAACTAAAGATAAAAAGAAAAGTTTTTGGTTTGAAACACATTATCTGTTGGGGGCAGTTGGAATAACAGCGAATTTCTTTATCAGGAACCACAAAGACCCAGAGTTAGTAGCACAGCATTTTCAAGTGCTGAAATAAAGCACTTTTCACCCAGAATCTTGTATCCAGTGAAAATATTTTTATATTTATATCATATCAATGATCTAAGATCCTGCTGCAGGAAGCTAGGGGGGAAAAAAAAAAAACCCCTAAATAAACCCAAAGGAAGGAGGCATAAGCAAAGGGAAAATCAAGACATTATCAAATAAAAGAGAATTTGTCATCAGCAGACCACCAGAAAAGAACAGTTAAAGGCCATTCCCTAAACAAACACACACAAAGATAAAGTAAGAAATCTGAGAACATTAGGATAGAGGACAAGAACAATGGAAAGAGTAAATATATGGGTAAGAACAATACATTTTCTTCTTTATCCTGAGTTTCCTCTATGATGTTTGCTCCTTGAAGCAGAAATTGTTACACTCTTTGATGTGATTTAAAATAGAGGAAATATTTAATACAATTAAAATATAAATGGAGAAGGATAAAGAGAAGTAACAGGAGGTAAGGCTACTACATGTCATTTGAGGTGGCGGAATGTCCACGCAGTCAGGTACCACGTAACGATGTCTTGGTCGATGACAGATGGTGGTCCCAGAAGATCATAGTGGGCCTGAAAAACCCCGCCCCCGGGGCATCCCAGCCACCCTGACGTCACAAAGCCGTGCCTCACTCACGTCTGTGGTGAGGTTGGTGTAAACAAACCTTCTGTCCTGCCATCGTGTAAAACTATAGCAATACAACATGTACAGTGCAGAACACTTGGTGACGCTAGTAAGTGACCGGTTGCTGGGTGGTGTATTTGCTGTGCTATACTTTCTAATGTCATTTCAGAGGGTACTTTCTACCTATAAAAAGGGTGTGCTGTAAAGCAGCGAGCTGTGCTATGAAGGTCCCAGCCCCCTGCATCTCATACATGTTTAAGGCATCTCCTGTGTGCATGGCTCTCAGCTGTGCGAGATTTATAGTCTCGTGTTGTTTTGTTCCTTATGGCCCCGGAGCATACAGAACCCACTGCTCCTGCAGCTGGTAAGAGGCCTGGAGATAAAATTAAAAGTGATGAAGAGCTATGAGTCTGGAAAAATCAATGATGGCTATTGCTTGCCAGTCAGGCAACAAATTTAAAGGAGCTGAAAATATAGAGTGTGTTTGCAGACCATGGTGGAATCACAATAGAAAACAATTATATAAAGATAACGGGAACATTTTTCAAAAATTGGAAATTAAGCAATATATTATTAAGTGCATGCATCAAAAATGAAGTCTCAAGGGAAATAGAATATACATCGAACTAAATGAAAAAGAAAATACAACATATCAAAATCTATGGGCACAGGTAGAGCAGTGCCCAAAGAGAAATATATAGCACTAAATGCTTGCTTTAGAGAAGAGGAAGGTCTCATATCAATGATCTAAGATCCTGCTGCAGGAAGCTAGCAAAAAACAAACAAACCCCTAAAAAAACCCAGAGGAAGGAGGCATAAGAAAATAATAAAAAAGCAAGAGTAAAAATCAATGAAACTGAAAAGAGAACAAATGAAAATCAAAAAAGCTAGTTCTTCTGAAAGATTAATAGCATTGTGTAGTGAGACTAACGAAGAGAAAAAGTAGTTCAGGCATTTCTACAAACATAAATTTCGCAACTTAGATAAAATGGACTGATTCCTTCAAAAGCACAAATTACTACAACTTACCCAATAGAGGGTGGGGCAAAAGTAAGTTTGCAGTTGTGCGTTTAATATGCTCATGCATCTAAATGAGCAGATAGGGGAGTTTGGGATGATTCCCTGGTTAGCTTTACTGTTTTGCTTTCATCGTGGGCCTGCCTGGCTCTAATGGGCTTTTCTTCTTCGTTTCCCTGACTTCATCTGTCCTTGGGTTTGGCTGGCACAAATGTCATTAGTTGGGCCCCTACTCTTGGTCTCCCATACCTGGGAGATTCAAGCTACATCTTCTCTGGTTACGGGGGAGAAGTATAAACCATTTGTTCCCACGTCCTTGGTTAGGGGAGATAAGGTCTTGTGACACCCTAGCTGGCTGTAAGTTGTTCAAAGTGTTTGTCCTTGTTTAATTTTCTTGCCTCAGTTTCCCCATTCCACTTGCCCAGGGCTTTTCCTCGCTTCTTACTGTCAGGTCACAGTGGAATTAAAAAAAGAAAAACAACAGCTGTAAGCATAAAAACTGATAAAATATCTCGGTAAATTTAACTGCTGATGGAAGAAAACTTTGTTGTTGCTAAAAATGTAAAAACAAAACTAAAACAAACCGCAAGGCAACTATGACTGGGTGGCGGGGAGGTGATATTCAGTAGGTAAAGTGGGCAAAAATCCAGGTTGTGTCTAGAAGGAAAATATGAAGAGTAAATAACTACAGAATCTGTTAGAGAAATCTGTTTTTAAATATGCATGCTAAAAAATAAAGAGTAACCGGAAAGAGAACTGACTGCAATTTATAGCTTCCAAAGTAGTGGCTGGGAGGAGGTGGAAGGGCAGAAAAGACAGGGAAAGGGGTTTAAGAAAGAAAAAAAGATGGTAAACAGAAAAAACAGGATGTTCAAGTAAGTCTATTACATCAATAATCACACAAAAAGGTAAAATGGGAATGGATTAATATCGTTTGTTAAAAGACAAATTACTGCATGCTCCTTACACAAGAATGTCTATATTGGAAGCCACATAGATTGAAAATAGAGGGATAGAAAGAGGTATTCTGGAAAGAAATTAACTGAAAGAATATCAAAATTGAATTTAAGGCAAAACCCTTAACTTGGGAATGAGAAAAACTATAAAATATTAAAGGAGTGATCTATTAAGAAAGTAATTTTCATTTTGCTGATATAGTTATAATAAGAAAGGTAGAATTCACAATGTTATAAAATCATGTACTTTTAAAATAAATTTTACAAGTGAAATATTTTCCCAATTTTAAATGAGAAATGAGGTTGCAACCATAGAGTCATACACCTTTATCATACGTAATGCTGGAAATTCCCAGACACATTTCAGATCAAGAGTTTTAATGGCAATAATTTCAAGTTCTTGATAATCACTACCAATAAGGAACATCAGTCACACATGTAGGTGGTAAAAATTAAAGCAAAATGTACAGTCATACAAAAATCTTGCAACAGTTGAAATTTTATTTGAAGAATCTAATAGTTCTCTTTCATTAACAAATATAATATTGACATTTCTTGTATCAAAATACAAAGGCCCATCGAAGGCAATCAACTGTTTTCTACTAGGTTTAAAAAGTGGCGCAGCTCTGCGTTACAAGTCACACAGGCATTGTTAGAACAGTCACCCCTGCAGCTGGCTCGGATGCCACTGAAAGCGCGCGCCTGCCACGAATGGACAGAGGTGACCAAACCGTGTAGAGGAGAGAGCGGGCGCTGCCGCCTGCAGCTCTGGCTGCCAGGAGCCTCGACGAGCCTCCTGGGCCCCCAGCCTCTGCCAGAGGCCACGGCCTGGCTTCATCCCGCGGGCACTGGAACATGAACAAACTGCGTCTACAGCATCACAGACCCCTCGACCTTGAGGGGCAGCCGGAGCTTCGCACCAGGCTGGTGACAGCAGCGTCCAAGGGATGCCTCCGTGGCTGTGCGCGCCAGCGGAGACACAGGGCTGGATGTAAGTCACGCGGTCGCTGTCCACGGGGGTGGGGGTGGGGGACGGGGTTACCAGGAGCCCTTCCTGGATGAGGGGCTGCGCTCTACGAAGTCCTTGCCGTGGCCACTGATAAGGCCCTGCCCTGTGTCCTGCGCGCGCTGAGCGGACCAATGCGTTACAGCACACGCCAGCCCTCCCTTGGCTCGCCCGCTGAGAAGTTCTAACACGGAGAGTTAGGGAGGGAATTGTGATAAGAAGCGGACAAGGGGATGGGGATTGAGGGGGGTGGGGTGCAGAGGAGAGCAACGGGGGAACAAGGTGGGACGACTAACTGAACAATGATAAAAATAAAATAAAACAATAAAAAATAAGTAACTACTATATTGTGTAATGAAAAAAAGCTGACATGTCCAAATTCATAATAGAGTTATTAATAAATATCAGAGAAATGGTATCACACAGACCACATTTTCTGACCATAATTTTTCAAATTGAGTATGATTTTTATGTACACTAGAAAAAACAAACGTTTTCGAAACTTAAAAATTGATTACTAAATGCCTGAGCTAAAAATGAAAGCAGAACAAAAATTACAAAGCCCTTAGATCTGAATGAAAACAAAGTAATAAATCCATCATCCAGAGTACAAATTCTGAAATCCAAAAGACTCTGAAAATGAAAGCTTTTGTTTCTAATTCATTTGGTGGCAAAACCCGAGGAGAGGCTACTCACAGCCTTAGTTATTTTGCCTCTAGTCAGGTGGGTGAAGGAAACATTAAAAAAAAGCACAAATAAGCACTAACAGCAGCGATGACAGCGACGACAGTAACTAAATAGTACAGAGGGTAACTGCACGCTTGGAAATTTGAATAAAATGGACAGTTTTCTAGAAAATTATACATTACCAAAACTGACTCATGAAAGCTAGAAAATCTGAATAAAGTTTTTAAGAAATTGGATTATTAAAACAACCTCTCCCCCTAGCAGATTTCCAGACTAAGAAATACAAATGGCCAATAAACACAAAATACGCTAAATTTTCATCACATTCAGAAAAATGTCAACTGAAACAGTTTTGGACTAATGTTTCCCATGATCCAATTAGTAAAGATGAAAAAGCCTTGGAGACAGGAAACCAGCCCTGTCCCACAACGTGGGTAGGGACATAAATCAGCACACCCATTTGCAGAGCCGTTTGGCAATATTTAGAAAATGTATGGATGCTCTGACTGAGCAATTCCGCTTTTAGGTCTCCATGTGGCCTGGTGAAGTTTCCATGCCAGTGTACAAAGGCACAGCTAGGCAGGCAGCGGTATGGGAGCAGAGGGAGAGAGGGCTGTGCGTGGCGTGGCCTACGGTGAGGAGGTAGTTGGCGCCTTGTCCCGCGGGGCTGGGCAGGCCCTCAGCAGGGGTTTGCCCATTACCAGGCACACCCGCTGGGGGGCTGTTGGAGGGCTCTGGGTAGGGGAGGGACTGATGTCCTAACAGCGTCCCTCTGGCAGCTGCACTGAATGTAGAAGGAGAGAGACAAGGTAGGCAATAGCCCCATCCATGACAGGGACTTGGCAAGGACGGTAGCAGGGAGGTAGGGGCGAGTGGTCAGATCCTGGGCGGGGCCTGGGGCCACATGACTGATGCTAAACGCACACACCGCGTGGCCCTCACTCTCACACACTGTCCAGCTGTTCGGGGCAGACGTTTTCCAACAGCCATCCAGTCGACTTCCTTCAGTTTGTACTCGCTGCGAGCCAATTTCCTGTCAGCCGAGCAGCGCTGCTTTCCTGCTCTCGTGGAAGTGAGGAGGCTGCTGTCATTTCTGTTGGTGTCACGATGACCAGGGGAAGAGCTGATGCTTGAGGAGGACCTCTAAAAGTGAAGAGCTGTGACCATTTCTGGCCACATTAAGCGTGGAGGTGTCATAGAAGGGAGTCAGAAAGCAAATCCCCACATAAACATCATCAAAATCCCTCAGATCTTGAGAAAAGTATTTGCAGAAGCAAGCAAAATGCACCTCAAAAAATGATACTAAAGGGTGTTATGTCTGACTGGCCCCCGAGGCAGACGAGATCGGCACTGTCGTTGTGCCTCTTCATAAGGGGGCGGAGGTGGGTCTCCGCACTTAACACTGTTCTCTCTTTGCTCTGTCTGGACACCACCGAGGGCAGAGTCTGGTGGTGCCTGAGTCTAAATGGCTGGTTGGGCCTCCTCAGTTGGGGACGCTAGAGGGAAAAGAAAGGAATTATTTGATAAGAACCCAAGTCATTCTTTGAAATGTGTGCATTGCCAAGTCGTTATTTTGAATGCATGTACATCCAATGACAACTAGCAAGAGGCAGCCCGCCTGCAGGATCCTGCCATTTGGCCCTTGTGAGGTTAGGAACAGGCACCACCGGCACACCAGGTGGACTTCAGTTGCCCCCTGTCCCATGGGCAGGAGCAGTGCCCTTGTTCAGGGCACAACCTGAACAGCGATCCTTGCCCTCCTCGTCGCCAATGCCCGTGTTGGTAAAACCCAGAGCTAAGAGCCAACAACGCTTTCTTTGTTTTGGTTCAGCCTGGTTCCTCTTTTTCGAGTCCTCGTTAACTTTTTTTTTTTTGTCTGTTCACCTCTTTCTGCATCCCACATAGACCGCATCTGTGCCCCCCAGTTCAGGCCGGACTCGCCACTTCCTTTTCCTAAGATTGACACGTTAACTACCAAGAGCATCTTGCTTTTGGTAGTTACACAAGGCTCAGACTGGAAGTACATCATTTTCACAACTCTCTGTGTAATGTTTCAGCTATTTCCCCCTGTTGGATACCTCACAGATCCATTTAAACATACAAACTTGGGAGCTGTAGTCTTGTTTCGCTGCGGTTCTATAAAATGTCTCTTCTTCATCCTCTCTGGCTCCTCCTTCCCGTTCTTATTAAAGCCTTATGAATATTCTAATTGCGTGGTAGCCGTGGGCTTAGCCTGGCCTGGTCTGTGATGCATGAACAGCTCTTACTAATGATAATGGTGGAATTCGACGCTTGACAATGAATGTTGGGTTTGATGATTTTGATTGGATATTTCACCAGAGGACACTGTAGATGCGACCCGTATGTCACCTAACTCCATTGGCTGGTTCTGAGTTGGTCCACGTTGCTCACACAGCTCTCAGATGGCTTCATGTGTCTTTGCTTTCTCAGTTATGTTTCTACTTGACCTAGAAAACTTCCATTTTTATCATGAGAGCTTGGAGCCAGGGGGCCTCAGCTTTAGTCCTGACTCTTTCAATGAATGGGAGACACTGGTCATGGCTTGTCACCCCCTCAGGGCCTCAGTTTCCCCAAAGTAAAGAGGAAGGATGGGGCTCTATTCCAGCTCTAACAGTCATGGAATTGGGAAGTTGTTTCTTGCTGTGTACACTGTGTTAAAGAAAGAAAAGTAGATGGGTAGCCACCACCCAGCATGTTTTTTCTTCTGATGCCTCTTCTGCCTATTTCATTATGACTCTACGGAAGTGGAGGAAAGGCAGGCAGGGGTACGGAAATGATTGTCTCTCTCATTAAATGGGTTTTTTGCACTGTCTCTGAGCCCTCCTTGAGGGTGGCTCTCCACCTTGTCCTAGCTAATGCAGATTGACAAGCCCTCCCAGGACTCAGTAGGTCTGGGTGGGTGAGGGCAGGTGAGGTTCACTGGGGCCCAGGGTGGTTTCTGTATCCACGTATTGCCAGTATTGCTGGCCTGGGGACCCCGCTTTGAGAACCCTGGCTCCATGGGACCGGCTCAAAGCATGTAGCTCCTAAATTTCATACTCTCACCCTGACTTCTTTCCCATGTGCCTGGCTGTCATTCCAAGCATAAGAGACCCCACTGAATCAGCACCTCACTTCCAGGCACTTGGGGTAGGGGGAGGGGGAGGGCACCTGTGCTCAGACTCGGAGCCTCAGTCCCCAAAGCCCAATTAACGGGTCCCAGTGTGGGCACCGGACTCCAGCCGGGCCAACGAGCCGCTTCCAGGGGAACCTGGAGTTGAAACTAAGAGACTACAGCCTCTAGGTCTGGCAGCTCTCCATAGCCACAGCCCTCAGCCTGTAGAAACACAAACAAAGGAAGCTCCTTTGCAGCTACAGGAAGAGAAAGGCAGAGGGTAAGAGAGAAGGAGAGATGAGTGAAGGAGAGCGGAGACTCCCATTCCGCTTCCCCTGCCCCTACCCTGCACCCATCTCTGTTGGCTGCCCATTTTCCATGCCCTGCTGCACCTCTGTCTTCAGATTTTCCGAGGAGCTTTTGTATCCTTAAAGCAAATTCCTGTGTTGGCTTAAATCAGCAGTTTTCAAGTTTTGACGGCCTTCAGCTTCCCCTGGAGGGCTTGCGAAGGTCCATTGCTGGGAGTCGCTCAGAATTTCTCGTTCAGCAGGTCTGGGGTGGGGCCCCGAGCATCTGCATCTTTAACAAGCTCCCAGTTAACTGAGTGCTGCTGGGAGCCTAACTGTGAGAACCACTGGCCTACCCAGCGGCCTCCGTCATGTGCCTGCTTGTGTGCTAACAAGATGAGGCTCAGGTCAGCCTCATGCTCTTCCGGTGTCTCCTCCGTGGCCTGCATAGTTTAACTCCTTGATCCCTACATGGCCCTTTGAGAAAAGGGATATGTAATTACTAGTTTACAGGAGAGAAAGCCGTGGTTGTGAGGAGTAACATGCCTGATGTCCCTCTCTTGGAGTGGGCACAGCTGGGAGTCGAGCCCCAGCCGTCTGACTTGGAAGCACGTGTTCCTAACTAGTGCTGTAATTTCACTTCCCATTCTGGCCAGACCGATCTGTTGCCACCCTCTGGCCACGGCCCGCACTCCAGCCTTCTGTGCTTTGCTTACGCTGGCCCTGTCTGGGGGGCTCCTCTGCCGTGGGCTCCACTCTGCCCTCCTCAGAGGCCATTTCAAAGGCTCCCTCTCCCATGAAGCCTGTCTGGATTTCCTGCTCTCTTCTCCCTCTTCTGAGTCCAGACTGTCGATTACTCCTTCCCTTAGAGCATGCATTGCACTTTGTATTTGTATCTTAGCCACCTGTTTCCCCAGCGCCATTGCACGAGGCTGTGAACTCGTTGAAGGTTGGGACTGATGCTTGTTTGCGTTGGTATCATCTGCCCCTCCACCCAGCATGGGCTCAGAGCTCAGGCACACAAGCCTTCCGCAGAAGTCTGCTAGGTTAAACCTGGTGCGGGCTGTGTGCCTGGGAAATCAGCCCGTGGTGGTTTTTGGGAGGGAGAATGTTGGTGGGGCAGATGGACAGCAAGTAGGACCAGGAAGAGGGAGGAGCTGGGCCGCCGTGTAGTCTCAACAAAGTCCACAGGGAGCTCTGAGCTGAGAAGGCAGAGCGCTAAAGAGATGGGGCAAGGATGAAGGCTGTGCTGGAAAGGGGGTGTGACTTTGGGCAAGGTGACTCTTTTTAGCTAATGTAATTCCCCAAAAAGGCTGACAGCTGAGGCTGTGCGGGCAGCACTCCCTGCACCAGGTGCAATGGAAACTTTAGCCCTGAAGGGGACCCTAGTGTGCAGCACAGTGATGGCGACACCCCCTTAGATGCTTCTGCCCTTCCTCTCAGTCCTGGGGTCCCCCTCCCAGTCCCTGCTGCCTGCTTTCTGTATCTTGTACTCAGCTCAGGCATTTGGGGTGGTCCTGCCTGGCAGACCCCACCAGCTGACCGCCCACGCCTGTCTCCCCTCCTCCCTCACTAATCGTGGTTATGCTGAGGACAGCCTCCCTTGCAGCTAGAGGAGGCCATGAGGCACCGTTCTGGCCAATGAGATGAAAGTGAATGTCTGCTGGGGGTTTCCAGGACATTTTTCTTCCTTCGTATTGTTGCTGCCCCTTCCTCCTCTTAGTTGATTTCTCCCTTTTTCTTCCTGCTTAGAATGCAAATAAGAAGTTGGCAGTGGACCTGTCATCTGGAGCTCATGTGGCAACCAGGGGGACCAAAGTTTCACCTCAGGATGGCAGAGCCGAGAGCCGGATGCAGCAGCTGGGGTATTGGTGTGGGTAAGACAAGGCCATAATTAGTCAAGCCAGCCCCGTGGCTGGGTTTCTGTTGTGTGCAGGTGGGGGAGACCCAGCTGGAAGCCAACAGGATGGCCACCCTGTTACAATGGCTAGTGTTTGTGCTGACTGGTCGGTGCATTGTGGTTGTTTAGAAATACATGGGCTGGAGCTGTGGGCCATAGATTATGGGTCTTGGGCTTGGGGAGCTGAGGAAGAGTCTTTGAAAAATAGAATAGGGATTCTAAAGGGTGGGTACGAAGGAGGCTGGCAGCAAGAAGCAAGCATAAGGAGAGGGAAAGATTAAGTCAAATCATTATTGTTTGATAGTGGTCATTCCCTACCCAGCCCCAGCATCACCCTCACACCCAGGTCTTTTGTGGGTCTCACACAGAACTGGGGCCGTGGCCTGGCAGAGCCTAGGCCACAAAGATGAGCAGGCTGGGTCTGCATCTTGGATTCCTCACTGATAAGCTCTGTGACCTTGGGCAAGTCATTTAGCAGCCTCCCTGGGTGTTTCTTGGGGAAAAGATTTATTGTGACTTACAAATAGAGATAGACCAAGAAAAATATTCAAATAAATTGACGAGGAAATGGAGGAAAACCAGTGGACACAGTGGGTCAGGCCACAGAGGGTGTGCTCCGCCGTCCCGTACACTTGCTGGGCCCTCCATCAATTTGGCTCTCAGCCCAGCAGCCAATAAGAAGAGCAAAACACACGCAGTTCTGGATTCTGAGGACTCACAAAATGAGGCAATGTAGTTCTGCAATGGACCCATTGCCATTCTCAGCACGAGATTCAAGGAGAAACATAGACGTGGGGGGGAAGCCTGTTTTGAAGTATTTTGCATAAGACTGTCTTGCAAAAGGGGTTACTAAGCTGGAAAGCCCCATCTATCAGACTTCTTCTTGGAGAGTCCCCCATTGATACAGAGGCCCCAGAAGGCTCACAGGAAACCAACAAACATCCAGAGCTTCTGGAGCACAGAAAGGCACCTTCAGTGCCTTCCTCCTCTTGTTACTGTTTCTCGTGGCAGCTGTCAACCAGCATGGCCCGGAGCACGCGGAGGGGACCTACTGCCAGCGTCCTTAGCGAGAGCCATGCAGTGGATGCAGCGGTGCATTTAGAAGAGTCGTTGTAAAATGAAACACTCCTCCATGTAGGTCAGTGATGTGAGGCCGAAGCACAGTTCAGAAGATGTTCGCGGAGGGGGGACGTGGGGAGAAGAGGGAGCGGCTGCCCCTCGCTGGGCATTCAATAAGTGCGCCCAGCGCGCCCCTGAAACTAGGACAGAGAAGTGCTGGGTGCTGACTGAAATTGAAAAATAAAATGAAAAGAAAATAACGATGCATAGATTAACCTTTCCAGATTTCTGGACCTGGAAAACAGTCCCCGGCTAAGGGATTAGGGCCATTCTTAGTGGATGAGTTATTCCTTTCTTCGTGACATGAGTTGAAATTTCCCTTTCATGGGTTTCCAAAAAGAAACAGCAACAGCTCTGGACACCCTAATGGAGAGGAAGTGTGCTGCTTGTAACTAGACTCGTTTCCCCAATAGGAAGGTCACGTGGGTGAGGGCAAGGAAGGCCTGGCTGGCAAGGCCATTCCTGCGGCCTTTGGCAGGGGCCCTGGGCTCCGTGTGGGGTGCAGCCAGAGGAACGGTCGTCTGAGGCCTTGACCGTGGCCGCCCAGGCCTGTCTCTTTGGGTGGGTCTGTGTTACAACCTCTGTAGAACCAAAGGCTGCCTCTCAAAGTCCCTTCTACCACTAACACCCTGCCCTCCTGGGCCTGGGACAGGAGTCTTCAACCACCTTTGGGGAGTGAGGAGGGGGTGAGAGTCATGTGGCTCTTGGGGAGGAGGGAAGTGGGGTGACCACGCCCGTCCAAGAGCTAAAACAGTGTTGCCTGAAGGTATGAAATTCCTAGGGTTCCTGGTAAAAATCCAGATATCCAGGCTGTACCCCAAACTTTGAATCTGAATTTACAGGGGCGGATCCTGGAAATCTGTATTTTAACAGGTCCCAGGGGAGCCTCATGACTGGACAGGCCCGGGGACTTGTTCATCTCGGCTGTGACGAGGCCTCCCCATGGTGGCTTCGTGCCCGGTCACCAGAGCCACGTCCTGACTTGAGCATCCAGAGAAATTTGCTGGGCAGAGGGCAGGCCGACAGCTGTGTCCTCCTGACTTCCTGTGTGGGAAGCATTTGAAATGGGCCTTGGCGGCCTCCGCCCGGTCCCCCTTCCCACCATGTCTCCCAGATTCACTCGGCGTCCCTATTCGGGATCCGTCCAAGCCCTGGCTTGTCCATGAAGCTTTCAGCGGCAACCCACCTCCAGGGAGTGTCTACCTTCCGCTCCGTTGCCTTTCACTTCAACATTATGTGTATTATCTGGGCATCTTGCTGAAAGGGCAGATTCGGATTCAGTGGGGCTGATGTGGGCTTGATACTGGCTTATCTGATCAGAAACCAGGTGATGTGGATGTTGCTGGTCCACCAACCTCACGCTGACCAGCGAGGCCCCACATCAGACTGGTTAGCGCTGTCGCTTCCTGCTGAGACTCGGTCTTACATTTCCCCGTGTACATCCCATAGGCTCTCTCTGCTCAGTATGGCATCCTCGGACACTGCTTTCTCACTGGTTGGTGGGCACCGTGGGAGGTATCAGAAAGCCACGAAACCCAACCTGATTCCTCAGACCTTCACGGATTGGAGCCAGGATCGTGGGCAATTTGAGAGAAGAAAACGCCTTCGCCCCTATCTCTACACCCCCGCCCCTTTTGGTTTCGATTCCCGTGTTGAAATCCCCTCTCCTCACCTGTCTTTTGTCTTTTTGACATAGCTTCTGCAGAAGGACCGAAACTAACAACCTTTGAGTTTGAGTCCTTAGAGTAATTCCCTTTTTGCAGCTTTTGAATTATCGCCATGACTCATCTCCCCGCCGCTTTTTGAAAGTCTGCGTTTCCCTTGTCCCTGCCTCACCCCCAAGCCCACTCACTCCTGGGATGTGTCAGAGCTGCTTTGTCAGTTTCCCTGAGTGACTCCCCACCTGCTCTGTCCTACTGACCCCGCCTCCGGGGCAGAGAGACTGGCTGCTGCCTCCCCCATCCGCGCCTTCCTAGCCTCTCCTCGGTTGTTTCCATGCACGGCCTCAGCGGCCGCTCCTGAGTTGCACTTTTTGCTGGGGACCCACATACCCTCCAGGAGAAAGGGGATGACTCATGGGTCGCGGCGGCTACGCACACGCGCAGGCTGGGACCATGACAAAGTTCAGAAACTGGTGGACTCATCATTTTATGTCTGGTCACCTCGCCCCAGGTCGCCAGGCAATGCCTAAGTCATCATAACTAACACATGCAGATCAGCTGGGGATGGAAGCACCTGAGGACTGGCCTGGACCAGGGGCAGGGATGTGGCTGGGCTGCAGAATTGCATCTGAAGGAACAGGTGTCATATGAAGCATCTTGCTCAGAGCCCTGACCCAGGGTCCCCATCCCATTCAAACAGTTCAGTCCATTGGGTGGGGCCGGGTGGTCAAAGGACAGATGTCACCTGAAATAGCACGCAAAATCCAGCGGCTCCCGTCCCCTGGGGGCCACACTGCAGGTTGAGGGGGCTGAGGGTCCAGGGCAAGGGGACAGCCTCTTCTGCAGCTCAGCGGGATTTCAGAGCCCCACATGGGCGATCTAGAATTCGCAGGGGGGGCTCTCGATCCAGAGCCAGAAATCGCTACTCCAGACCCTAAGAGCACACAGGGTCTCTCTCTTCCCCAGAGAGGCAGCCTGGCATGGCGCGTGAGCTGGACATGCTCTTTGAGGTGGTGGGGTTTGGAAGGAGGTACATAGGCTTCCCTCTTTAAATTTTACTTTTCAAAATGCACTCAAAGCAGCCTTGTAATCTGGCTGTTAATCTAGAACAGTTTGCTAGAAGCAACCATTTTGAGGGAAAACCTGCTATTTGTGGTGTAAAGTATGATTCCTTATCTCATCAAGGTATGACTTCCAATCACATTATATTGGGTTTGTTTTTGGTCTCTTTTGTTCTGCAAAATTTTGAAAAATCCATGTAAGTAAGTATGCTTATCTTTTATAGCTTCTGGACTCCTGTGTCGTTGTTGGTATAAGGAAAAGCTATTGATATTTATGTGTTCCAGAAGTTCTTTTTCTCTTGGGTTTTCAAGACGTAGGAACAAGTGAAGTTTTACCAATCTTTTCTGGTTGTATTCACCGTACTCATCAGACCCTCCAAGAGGATATTAAGCTATAAAGGTGGTGGCAGGCACCTATATATGGTTCCTGAAATTAATTGGCTTCATTTTAATATTTTATTATTTGGGGTAATATTTTTAGAGGATTTTGGCAACAGATTTCATTACAAACTGTTCTACAGTTTCCCCTGTCTTAGAGTAATTGCTGTTATTTTATCAAATAATTTTTTAGTAGCTGATCTGACCAAAAAAAAAATAAGTATAACTTTGACTCATTCCCACTGGATGACTGCTGTGTTGGTTGTTGTCATTTTTAAAATTTGACTCTCTAAGGGAAAAGAGGTCAGTGCCCCTGACTAAACAGTCAAGTATTGCATGTTTAAAAAATTTTTGCAGCACACCGTTTGAAAATCGCCGATCTAATGCATTAAGAGAAAAGAGCTCCTGATTTGTACCACCTTTTCATGTTCAGACCTAACTTGACCATAGTATATTATTCTTGTGCTATACTGCTGGATTTTATTCACTAATGTTTTGACTTTTAGTTATGAATTCATAAGTAAGACTGACTTATAGTTCAATCCTATCTTTAAAATAGACTGGCCTCACAAAATTAAATGGAACATTTTCCATCTTTTTTATGAGCTGCAGTGATTTAAATACCATCGAAACTGCCTATTCTTTAAAGGTAAGGTAGAACTTAGCTGTGAAAACATTTGATTCTGTACCTTTTCAAAAAGTAGATATTAGTTCACCTTTCTAATATTCCTCTGTTAATTAGTCTATTCATAGTTCCAGTCCTTCTTGTGTGAATTTTGATCATTTCAAGCTTCCTGGGAGGTCTCCCACTTCTGCAAGGCTTGCGAGCATGTCCCCACAGCGCTGGGTGTGGACCTCACCCACACTTGCCCGCCTTTCTGCGTGTGTAGGGCTCCCATCTGACCCCTAACGAATGGGCAGTTCACAGGAGAACAAACCCAAATGGTTAAAAAGTACACAAACATGCGCAAACACACAAATTCCATTAGGAGGGAAGTATCGCCCCGCACCCACCCTATGAACCACATTTGAAGAGTGGAAGTGCCTGGTCTAGTGAGCTGGTGAAGGGCAGGGAGAAGCGAGAACTGTCCTCATGCACCATCTGTGAAAAGGAAACTGTTGGTTGGTGTCGTTTCAGAAGCCAGCCTGGCAGGGCCGTTCAAAGTTCAAGTCCACGCCTTGTGCCGCACTGGTCCCACTCCTGAGAGTCAATGCCGTTGACTAAAGGTACCAGTGACTGGCATTGGAGTTTAAAAAAAACCTTGGAAAGTGATTAATCTTAAATAGTAGAAAGACTCGATATATTATGGCCCATCCACACCCTAGAATATTATTTTGCTCTTAAAAAGAAGGAATTAGCACTAAACAGGTGATTTGGAAGGATTTCCACAGGGTAGTGTTGGATGAAAAAGTAAGAGGCAAATGATTGTGTATTATGTGTTTTGAACAATCGCCAAAACCCTCCAAAATTCTCTGCACGCATATGGTGCGTTCGGACAGGGACATGGGTCAGCTGTGACCCTTGGGGGATCCCGGGCATAGAGGGGGTGGACAGACTGGTAGGAAAAAAAGAGGGAAACAAAAACTGTGCTAAAAGGAAAAATTTACCCTCATATGTGCATGGATGTAAATGTAAATATAAATAAATATGCATGACCCAATAAATGTAAAATTATGCATGCAAATATGTATTTTTGCATAAAGCAACTGGGAAGAAAGATGGAGAGTTGAGTATTGAGTGGAGGGATGTCTATAGTCTACAATAAAGTGAAAAATCAGCAAGTTGGAGTGAAGTAAGTGCCACACAATGATGTATCAGTGAAAGCGAGCAAGGAAACCTCTATCTGTGTGGATCTGCTTGCATTTCTTTTTGCACAAGCAAAGGGAAGGGGAGGAGGGAAGACAATGACCTTTGCTTTTCTATACCTGTATCTATTAAGAGTTTGCTTGCGACAACTATACATGTATTATTTTTGCAATCAAAAACCATCAAAGAAGGAAAACACGTAGGACAAAGCAAAACTAATCAGTTAATTATTATTAACATATAAAAATATATGCTTCAGGACTTTTGTCTATCAAAGCCTTTCACAAACTCATTGATAGTAATCGGCTGTCCCTCTTCCTACAACGCAGGCAGCCACCGATGAGCGTCGCAGGGAGGCATGAACTCATCAGGGGTTAAAAAGTGATGATGTGACCATTCTATCATTTTTTCTTTATTAGCTGGATTACACCTATGAGGGGAAACTTTCTCTCCTCTATTATTTGATTGTAATAATAATTTTAAGGACTAGGCTGGTTAGAAATTCTTGTTGCAGCAAAACTCAATATCTAGTCTGCATGCATGCACGCGCGCGCATGCACACACACGGTGGTAGATTAGAGATGGCTGTAGATTCTCTGACATTTCTCCCATGGAGAGTGAGGATGGCGTTCCCTCTTTTGAATCCGAGTGGGCTCTGTCATGGCTTGAACCCATAGGCTGTGGCAGAAGTGGGGCTATGTCATCTCAGGCCTGGGCCTTACGAGACTGGAGGCTTATCTCTTGGAAGATTTGCTTGCAGAGCTAGGGGTGGTTACCTAAGAAGTCTGACTACCTGCTGGAGACATCACGTACAGGAGCTCTGAGACCACCCGAACAGAGAAAGGAGCCCAGCCGGGCCTCGCCTCTCAGCCATCCCCACTCTGGGGATGTGAGTGAGGAGGTCTTGGATCCTCCAGACCAGGTGGCCACCCGCTGAAACCCCAGTCGATGCCCCATGGAGAGGAATTGCTCGGCCAAGCCCTTATCGAGTTCCTGACCCACAAAACTGCAAGACATGATACAGAGTTAGTTGTCTTAACTCACTGAGTTTGGGGGTCACGTGTTTTGCAGCCCTGGAACACAGCACCCAGACACACATCCCATTCAACACAGTTCCTTTGAGAGGTTTAAACCTTGAACCAGCTCTTGTCTGAGCAGCATCTTTGACCAAATCCTTGTTACCTATCTCAGAATAGTTCTTAACTAGTTTCTCTGAATCTCCTGTTGCTGGTTCAACCCACCATGTCCCCTGCTACCAAATCAAATTTCCTAAAACAGCCCTATACTTATGTCCGTATCAGTTAAGTTTCTTCAGAAAGTTACTAAAACGGATGCTTATACTCTGAATGGATTTGCGGGAAGGATGCACAGGAAGCTCACGGGCTGGAAGGTCAGCATGGCAGCCTGGCGTTGGGAGGAGCAGGGACTGCGGAGACTTTGGGGGCCTCCGAGGTGGGGCTTCCTGCACCTGCTCGCTAGAGACCTGCTTTGAGATAACTCAGCTCTTCCTGCCTTTGGTTGCAGACTGTTTTGATGGAAAGGTTCAAAATTATTTTCTATGAAAATTTTAAATCTAATTGTGCAGTGTGGGTCAGCCCCAAGGCCAGGGGGCCGAGTGGGTGAACATGGTCCCTGCGAGGATTTCTGTGAGCTGGTGGATAGCCCTCTGGGTGTTTGTCCCAGTCCACCCCTCAGCTACGTGTAAACACACACCTGGCCTTTTTTGCCTGATCATCCAAAGGTGACCCAGGATAGCAGGATAAATGCGAAAGCACTCAGCCCCTCTGTGGGGTCGCGGGGAGAGCAGCTCACAGCTATCACCCGCTGCTGCACCTAGAAATGAGTGCCCGAGTTCACGGTCATCCATCACACCATCACTCCCAGTGATGTCATTAAAAATTTTTTTTTTTTATTGATTTGTGATAGAGAGAAGAAGGGAAAAGGAGACACTGATTTGTGGTTCCACTTATTTATTCATTCATTGGCTGATTCTGGTATGTGCCCTGACTGGGGATTGAACCTGCAACCTTGGCATATCGAGACGATGCTCTAACCAACTGAACTACCTGACCAGGGCCCAGTGATGTCAATTTCTATTGGAGTTTCACTGTGAGCCCAGATTGATAATCTGCAACCTATGAACCCATGTTAAATTTAACTATAACCAGCATAGCTGATACACAATAACAGAGGTAAAGATGGAAGAAAATTACAGGCAGAAATAATAATACTTATTGTGCAACTCGTATTTAGGACCCATCCTCCACTCCTGTTTCATGTTTCCCTTTCATTTTCTGGCCGCCACCTCCATGGGTGGAGTCCTTTGAAGTGGCCCAATCTGTCATTCCTCGGCCATCTGAGACAGTCATAGGCCTGTCTGCATAGGAGGGCGGAAGTTTCTGTTCACTCCTACTTTGCGGTAGAGTAGTACAAGGAGATGCCTAACATGTTTTCTTGTATTTCACACATATGATATATACTCTTCCCAAATATATATCTTTTCCTTTTTTCGTTGCCATTTCTCTAATTGAATAAGGAAATGGCAGCGTGGTCAGATGGTATTCTCAGTTTCTAATTAAGGGGAACTTTGGGAGGTGCCTTAGGCACTACCACCTCAAGACTAGTGGAGCTTAGAGGTGTGAGGACAGGAAGTAACACCACAATTAGGTAAGAGCCTGAGCTGTGCCACCACTTCCCGCCTCTCCCCTCACCCCCACGTCCACCTGTGGTTCCTGGATCTGAGCTCTTGGGCTCTGTTCCACAGGCTAGATCCTCTCAGTCTCTCAGATGTTGTCTCAGCTGGTAACTTAGCTAAAGGCTTACATAATTCAAAAAATCGATTGACTTTTTCAGGCACAGTAAGAAAAAAAAAAGCATTACATCAATGCATCTTTAGGCTTCTTATACGACTTCCTGAAAGATCTATTGTTCTTGAAATAACCACACTAATGTTGCTCTCTTCTTTTCACTTTTAACCCTTATGAGTCATGAGACAAAAATAGTACATGGATTTTTAACATGTACCCAATAGAGATAAAAGATATGTAAGAATTCAAATACTATTCAAGAAATGGGGTTAAGGTATTAGGAGATAGATTTTAAAAAAGCCATATATATATATATATATATATATATATATATATATATGGTTAAAAGAATCTAATTTTGGCTTCAGCTTTGACCTTAGTCATCAGAAAGGCAAAAAAACTAGATGCTGTCATTTTTGGGATTTCTGAACTTACGCATGATCAGTGGTCATGCGATCATGTATGTCCCCGTCATTTCAATGTATGTAACACAAGCACAAGTTTATTGTAAATAACTGAATATTCAGTCATTTACATTTGGAGGCAACTTAGAGGGAAAAATCTCCCGTGTTTTTTATATATTGAAATTCTATCAACCAGTTGAAACATAAATGTACGTTAAATATTGCAAGAGTGAAATCCTGCAACTAATAATAGTATAAGCTGTCAATTTTATGTACAGTAATTCAGATGCTTCAAATGGTTAAATAAATAAAAAGTAGAATGGAGTTAGAACAATAAGAGAAGGAGGTGTTATTTGGACACTATAGGAAGCACATTATGTCAGTATTGGGCTGAGAGATGTTTATAAACATATAAATAACATTAAAAGGTAGAATAGAAAGAATAGAGATTATGGAGATATAATTATATTATTTTCATCTTTGTAGTTGTTTGACTTACTTATTTATAAAATTAAACATAATGGCCTTTAAGAACTGTAATTAGAATTCCTGGTCAAGATGGCGGCATAGGCAGACATGGTTCACCTCTTTGCAAAGCCACATCAAAATTACAACTAAAATATAGAACAATCATCACTCTGAACCATCAGAAATCGAGTTGAATGGAAGTTTGACAACTGCGGAATTAAAGAAACCACATCCATACAGACTAGCAGGAGGAGCACAGAAACAGAATGGGCTGGTCCCTCACCCACGTTCTGGAGGGACATCTTGGGAGTGAGGAGTCCTAGCCCCATACTGGGCTGCCCAGCCCCAGGTTCTAGTGCCTGGAAGATAAGTCCCCACAACTTCTGCCTTCAAAAACCAATGGAGATTAAGTCAGTGGAAGAAACTTCTGGAGCCCCAAGCAGTTCCACTTAATCCATACATGGATTTAACTACTCAGACTCACTCCTCTGAGCTCCAGCACCAGGGTAGCAGCTTGACAGGGAGAAACTGAAGTGTCTGGCATGAAGGCAAGCATAGGCTATTGTCCCTTTTCTAAACCCTATCCCCCACAGAGACAGCAAGATGGTGCCATATCTGAGACTCCATCAACCTGGCTAACACAGTTGGGCCAGTCTTGGAAATCCCCAGAGATTCTGCCCCACCCAACTTATTTTCCATATGAATGGCTGGTCTTGGCTCGTGTTTCACAGCTTCCTAAATCCTATCAAACAAGCAACAGCTGGCTTTAATGAGCCCCAGGCCTTGCACTAGCAGCAGCCAGCCTAGAGTCACAGCTTGGCTTCGCTTGGGAGTCTCTAAGCCCAGCACAAGTAGCAGCCATCTCAGATTGCTTTGTAGCTCAGGCAGTGTGGCCCCAGGCAAAACACATGTGGGGTCTGACCTAGGCCTGCACCACTGGGGAAAACCCAGGGTTAGCGCACCCAGTGAATAGCCTCAGACCACACTGGAGCACCACCACCCTGCCCCTGTACAGTTGATGCTCTATGGAGGGTGGAGGTTGGTGGTAAGTGGTCACAGTCAATCCTTGCAACTGACTGGCTTGGGTAATCCCTCCCATTGATCTGCCAACATCAACCAAGTCTCAGGTACAAGGGGAGGGTGTACTCAGCCCACACGAAGGGCACACCTCGAGTACCCAGCTTAGGTGATGGGGAGGCTGTGCCACTGGCCCCTACAGGAAACCTCCTACATTAGACCATGCTAGCAAGGCATGGAGTCAAAGCAGCTCTACCTAATACATAGAAACAACACAAGGAGGCTGCCAAAATGAGGAGACAAAGAGACATGGCCCAAATGAAAGGACAGATCAGAACTCTAGAAAAAGTGCTAAACAAGATGGAGATAAGCAATCGATAACATGCCAAGTTCAAAGCACTGGTTATAAGGAACTAAGTGAGGACCTCAACAGCATAAAAAAAAAGATCCAGTCAGAGACAAAGGACGCACTAATTGAAATTAAAAAACAATTTAGAAGGAAACAACAGTAGAGTGAATGAGGTTGAGAATCAAATCAATGATTGGAACATAAGGAAGCAAAAAACAAGCAATTAGAACAAGAAGAGAAAAGAATAAAAAAAAATGAGGAAAGTATAAACAGCTTCTGGGACAACTTCAAGGGGTCCAACATTCACATGATAGGGGTGCCAGAAGGAGAAGATAAACAGCAAGAAATTAGAAATTTATCTGAAAAAATAATGAAAGAAAACTTCCCTAATTTGGTGAAGGGAATAGACATGCAAGTCCAGGAAGCACAGAGAGTCCCAAACAAGATGGATGCAAAGAGGACCCACTCCAAGATACATCATAATTAAAATACCAAAGGGTAAAGATAAAGACAGGATTTTAAAATCAGCTAGAGAAAAGAAGTTAGTTACTTACAGGGGAGTTCCATAAGACTGTCAGCTGATTTCTCAAAAGCAACTTTGCAGGCTAGAAGGGATTGGCAAGAAATTTTCAAAGTCATGAAAAGCAGGAACCTGCAGCCAAGATTGCTCTACCCAGCAAAGCTATTGTTTAGAATTGAAGGGCAGATAAAGTGCTTCCACAGACAAGAAAAAACTAAAGGAGTTCATCATCACCAAACCATTATTATATGAAATGTTAAAGGGATTTACTGTATTTGGCAGTGCATAACACACACTTTTTTGCCCAAATTTTTGAGGGAGAAATAAGGATGTGCGTTATACAAGGGTGGTGCTGATTCTGTATCTATATAAATGTTTTTAATTATTTTATTTATGTTCATGCATTGAGAGTAATCTGAAAAGCAATAACGATATCTGTATGCAAAATAATACCCTAGGATATGATAATCAGTTTTGTTTCTAAATATAAAAAAAATAAATAAATAATTGCATTAAAAAATTAAAATGAGTCCTGGTTGATGTGGCTCAGTGGATTGAGCACCTGTCTGTGAATCAAAGGGCCACCAGTTTGATTCCCAGTCAAGGCACATGCCTGGGTTGTGGGCCAGGTCCCCAGTAAGGGGTGCTGGATAGGCAACCACACATTGATGTTTCTCTCCCACTCTCTCCCTCAACTTCTCCCCCTAAAAAAAATAAAAATAAATGAAATATTTAAAAAGATTAAAATGAAAGATTTTTTTCCCCTAAAAGTTTAGGCCAAAAACGTGGGTATGCAATATACATGGCAAATGTGGTATTTAAGAAAAAGAAGATCAAAACTATGAACAATAAAATGGCAATAAATACAAATCTATCAACAACTGAATCCAAAAACACAAACTAAGCAAACAAGAAGAACAAGGAAAGAATAATGGATACAGAGCATTTCAGTGGCTGCCAGATGGAAGGGGGTGTGGGGGGAGTGGGTGAGGAGGTGAAGGATTAAGAAGTACAGGTAGGTAGTTACAGAACAGCCACGGGGATGTAAAGTGCGGCATAGGAAAAGTAGGAGCCAAAGAATGTATACACATGACCCGCGGACGTGAACAATGGCGGGAGATGGCCTGAGGCGGGGTGGGGGCGGTACTGGGTGGAGAGGGCAAAGTGGGGAAAACCAGGACAACTGTAATAGCATAATCAATAAAATATAATTTAAAAATCAATTTAAAGAGAAGAGCTGTAATTAATTGTTAGTTTAGTCAATTCAGCTTCAGCCAGGAATCTTTCCAGAAGGTTTTCTATTTGGGAATTCTTCTCACCCTGTGAGGACAAATTAAAAGCAGAGTGATAAATATCCCATCTTAAAATTTCCCTAAAGGACTCCAGAAGAATGTACAAGAACATCCATGATCAACCTTCTTTGATCCAGACATAAGACAGAATATAAGGCAGAAAGAAGAAAAAAATGTTGAGGAAAAGGGAAACCACAAAACATATTTCATTTCCCTAATCAAACTTTGAAAAACAATTGACTTCACAGAAATGTTTTACGGAAACAAAGTCTTCATTTTCAAAAGACAATTGAAACCATCGGGGCTAAAATTCAAACAAAACCTTGTGAAAATGACTGCTAGAGGTTGCCAGCCTTTTCCAGAAGTTGAAGGATTTTGAGATTTGCCTAGGCTGTGAAATCTAGGTGCAGAGGTCTTTCGAGAAGACATTTGACTGCTGTGGTTCTGTGCACAAAAGCATTCCTGACGGTGCTGAACACGCTGGCCTGCTATCTGGCGCACCCAGTGTCCGGACGCGCAGAGACAACCAGTTATCTCTTTTTAAAATGTTTGAGAGCGCAGAGGAGTCATGCTGAAATATATTAGGCTTTGACTTCTTTGCTCATCAAGATTCCTGGGTCTCAAACAGGGGGCAACAGAATGAATCTAAAGGAAAAAAATGTGTATTGAATGGAAAATCAATAAAGCAAAAATGTTTGCAGTTGTCATTGAAAACGGAAAACAAATGATGAAAGGCTGAGTGATTCGGGGACCACAGACTTGCAGTGTTTTGTTCGCGCCTTTTGGCGGGGCTTTCAGGGAACACCGGCTGCAGGGCACAGTCAAGCAGAGTTGCCAGGCACAAGCCAAAACGTGGAGGGCCACGTGCAGTTCTCGGTCTTTAGCTAAAGGTTAACTGTATGACATAAAGGAGAGAGTGTGAAACTGCTTTGATATGCATTTATCCCAAAGGCTGAAACAAATGATGCACTAGAAAGGCTGATTTAAAAAAAAAAAAAAAAAAAGGTGTAACGACACTTTGCAGGTAACAGGACAGGCAGAGTAGAACTTGTTAACAACCAATAGTTGTGAAAAAAAGAATAGCTCGTTTACTGGAATCCATTGAAGAAGTCATGTGGAAAGTACCATGCTGCTGAAAAGACCCCGCTGTCCTCCCATCCAGAGGGGGGCATGCCGGAGAGCTGAGGTGCAGCCTGAGGCAATCTTTAAAAACATTTATTGCCCCTCACATCACTCCCCAGCACATTCCTAGATTCAAGGTTTAAGAACAAACTCTTCTCAAGTGTTGGTGTGGAAGCCCAAGTGCATGGAAAAATAGAAGAACTGAAAACAATGTGAGTGAAGGCAGTCACCCTAGCCCTGCATCTTGCTTGCCTTCCTCAGAAGGCAGAGCCCACGATCAAGACTCACGGGCCAGACGGAACTCCGCCTGGGTGTGCAGTCTCAGGCCACAGACGCGAGGGACAGGGGAGTAAGGAGGGAAGGAGAAAGGGCCAGGGCAAGGGTATGGTGTGGCCCCTGTCACGGGCGCCGGAAGCTATGAGATGCTTCTCAGCATTGTCCATCTGGGGGACAGAGGGAGACACCTTTCTCTATCAGCTCCCGTCTCCCACGGGACACCCAGTCCCCTGCACTGCCGGTTTGCGTGTGTGGGTGCTGAGTGTTGGGATAAGTGAGAGGCACGGCCCCGGCCCAGACCAGGTGCCCTCAGGCTGCACCTGTGCAAAGGGACTGGCACCCACGGCAGGGCAGCCGGAGGGGATTGGAAGTGGCTTCTAAGAGGGATCCGTATAATCGGCTTCTGGGAACGCGAGTCATAAGGTGTTCTTCAAGCAGGGCATAATGAAATTGCCTTGTCACCAGTGATGATATCTTCAATTCCAGGAGTTGAAGAAGAGATAAACTGCCACCTTAGTTGATTACCCGGAGAGATAAGGAAAGGCAAGCTTAGTGACTCAGGGCAGGCATCACCGTGAGCACTTTCCTATACTGACACAGTCAGCACGAAACCGCTCCTCCACCGACCTCGGCTGGAAAAAAGACACAGGGTGGCAGTGACCGCAGAGGCCACCGAATACTGACAGTGCTAAGAAGTGACTGTCTCTGCACCATGATGTCACCCTTTAAAAATCAGAGTACTTGCTTGTAATAATCCAATTGCAATGATAATTGCATGTTTAAATAAGATTTCAGGTGGTTCTTAAATCCCAGCAATTTTTTTTTCTGTGATGGCAACCATCAGGTACTGACCGAGTTTAGCAAACACTGGACCATTCAGCATTCACCTAACACGCCCCGCTGGCTGGCCTCTAACTCAATATTGTTCTCATGACCGAATAACCTTGTAGGGACCGTATTGGACAGTGTTTGTTCTTTGTCCGGGTTACTCAGAAGAGTGCAGTCAAGTTTGTGCTTCCTTCTCTCTACTGCTGGGGCCTTGGACAACACGACGAGGAACTCTGTTTAGGGTTCGATCTTACTCTCCTGCTCTTATTTTATGCTCTTTTTTCCCTTCATCTAATAACATCACATTTTTCAAGTTACTTTTTATGAAAATTATAAGAGAGTGTAGTCAGAAATTAGAAATAGCATCTTCTGCTCGACCCCTGCCCACTCCTCGAAGGCGACCACTTTCATTTCTATAGGCCATTTGTCCTGGTGCTGACCGCCGTGTTGTTAAGTAATATGCTTATGTTGTGACCTCCCGGTGTATCAGTTTTTGGCATTATCTGTTAACTGCTTGCTCTTGGTTTTCTATTCATCTTTATCTTTCAAACCTCCTGTTAACTTTTCTTTAAAAATTTCCGATCTTCATACAGGGTCCGGCAAAAATAATGCCCCCTTTTTAATTACAAAATTGTAAGCAGGTAATTCTGTAACATAACAATAGCACCCACTCAAGCACACCATCTGACATTTTAGGTGAAATGTTCAAATTAAAACTATAAATTATTACACCCATATTATCACCTCACCAAGCGCACTCCAGCAGGTGTTACTTCTGCCGGACCCTGTATTTTACATTTCCAAGAGTGTTTTCCCATTTTCTGATGGCTCCTATTGTGCCCGGACTGAATTCCTGACCCAGAAATAATATAGGACTGCAATGATTTGCTTCAACAAGGGAACCAAACTTAAAAGACCACACACACAGTTGAAGTCACTATCTGGTTTAGTTACAATAGTCTATGTTATTCTCCAGGACCCCTCCATTTTTCATGTTGGGCAACAGGAGAATCAAAGGGAACTGCTAGGTCTGCATCTCCCTTTATCTGTGAGGGGATGCTAATTTCTGCCATTCGCCTGGGGTGATAGTGTGTTGGTTTTGATTGGCAGGGCAGGAGGCCTGCAATGGCCTCCACTTGGACCGTCCTTTCCCAGTGACCTTTCTCTACTGTGTGAAAGCCACTGTGGGAATCGGGAATCCCACCCCCTAACCCCCTCCTTTGCTGAGTGTATCTATCCCTTTATTGCACTTGGGAAAGGGTAAAAAAGTCACAAGGTAGGCTCAGCCCACAATGACACAAAGTCACATTGAAACACACCCTGGCTGGTGTGGCTCAGTGGATTGAGTGCCGGCCTGCAAACCAAAGGGCCGTGGGCAGGTTCGATTCCCAGTCCAGGGCACATGCCTGGGTTGTGGGTCAGGTCCCCAGTGGGGGGCGTGCAAGAGACAACCACACATTGATGTTTCTCTCCCTCTCCTTCCCTTCTCCTCTCTAAAAATAAATAAATAAAATTTTTGTAAAAAGAGAAAGAAAGAAACTCTGTCCTGGTTCTTATGAGCACCTGCCCTGAGGTCGACCTCTACGACTTCCTGAGTTTTTTAGAACTGCTGTAATTTACAACTGGCCAAGAAGTCTGGGGGTCCCTTTTCCCAGTACATGCTATTCCAGCAAAAGTGGCTGCAGGTGCATTTGGGAAGGGCTAGGGTGAAGGGCCTCGTGAGTGGCCATATTGCAAAGCTCTTCCTCAGAGGTCAGTGGTTTCCTCCCCATCAAGAGGCCCTGGTTTTGTGAATTGATTCACTTCTGAGAATTTGGAGAGAGGCTACATTGTCTTTCAAGTGACTCAAGACTGGCGGAGTTTTTGCCAGATCTAAAATGTCCTCGAGTAAGAGATGACATAATTCCTGGCATCCCCGTGGTGAGTGAACGGAGGCCCGGCTTCCCAGCTGTCAGATCGCTCCGCATGCCCTGACCACTGGCCTTTTTCGGCTGGTTTTTACAATGGCCACGCCCGTGTTGCTTCTGGCAGCTATAACATCCACACTTAATCTTCTCCCCAACTCACCGAGGCCAAGGAGGTTTCAGTTACAGCTCCTCCCACCACTGTCCCAGATGAGGTTGCTCACCGATCTTGTCTTCATGACAAAGGAGAGGAGGGCCTTCCCTGCTTTGGGGAGGCGAGAGATGGGTAGAATGGCCTGAACCCACCCTGCAGGGGCGATACAATGTTCCAGTCCTCGTCTGGGTCGTTTTAAGGCATTCCTGGCCGTTCACACTCACCTGGCGTGGACCAGTATTTGGTCCGCACCTGTACTAGCCCAATCAGGAAACCCGTAGAACCTTGGCCACGAGCTCAGCATTTCTGAGGAGTGCCTGAGAAGCTGGCACATACCCATCAGTTCAGCCCAATCCGAACCCTGTTCTGCCTTCTTAAGCACTCTTGAAATCCAAACTCAGAGTTTCAATACTACATACGACGCAATTTCTGTAATATTTTCTTCCCTACTCGGATTCCGCTTTTTATCTTCTGGGCCATGTTGAATTCAAAACCTATTTACTGGGTGAGCAACCATGAAGGGTGGTACCTGGGACGAACTGTTAACTTTCTCATACTAAGGAACACAGATTCCTTGGGAACGGGAGGTGTAGATGACAGGGTGTCGGAGGGCACAGGAGGGTCAGGCTTTCCCAGGCCCCCTGCATCATGCCAGATATTTCCATCTTGTTTTCTGCAAATGGGTGAATTCACCTTCTGTTATAATTAAGACACTTGCCAATTCAGCCTCTACATTCGTTTCCAAAAGTCTTCACCTGGCAGCTTCAAATAATAAGAGTTTGTTGGTTTGTTTCCAATATGGTTACAGAAAGGCTCTAAGTTTCACTCTAACTCAAAGATGAAATTTTCAGTATTGGAGGTTTCCGTTGCTGCTGCTTTGTTTTGATTTAAGTTGCTCAGCGCCTTCAGAAGCAACCGCCCTACCTCTGCTTCTGACATTCCCCACTTTCCTCATTAGCTCGGGGGACAGCAGCGCCTTCCGGCCACCCACCCCCCACGCCTGACCAGGCTCTGTCCTCAGTGGGCACACAGTCCAAGGGGACAACTGCACTGATGGTCTCTGTCCTGTGGGCCGCCATTTTCCTGTCCTGGATACATAGGCTGTGTCTCACCTCCCTGGAAGTCCGACGCCCGCAAGCTGCTCTCTAGCCTGCATTTCCATGTCAGTTAACCTCCTTGATTTATAAACGGCCCAGCTGCCGCCTGGAACAACTCTAGGAGCACAGTTAGAACAGTTCACAAAATAGAAGGCGGAGGGACCCCGGTACCCCGGGAGGGGGTCATAGAGCCTCTTTCTAGGCCACGGCCACAGGATCGATTGGTTCTACCCACCTCTGTGTGTCTCCGTTTGAGTTTTCAAATTCCAATTGGCCTTGCTCAGGTCAGGCTAGGATCAGTTACTCTTGGGTCACGTGAGTCAAAGGGGACCTGGGAGGAGCCTGGTGATGGTCACTGTAGCAATCATCATGAGCCAAGCAAACCCCCCAGTTTTTGTCTGTAGCAGAGTCACCCCCATTGCCAACAGGATACGTTCCAAGCTTTGGCATTTAAGGTCCTCAATGCAGGCGTCACTTGCTTCCAGACCTCTGTCCCCCTCCCGCACTGACTGCTAGTCTCTGTGTTCCGAACCTTCTCTGCTCATCCCCAACGCTGCGTTTCCTTAACCCCTCCCCACAGCCCTCTTGAGAGGTATACTTGCCTGTCTTTAGGATCCAGCCTAGTGCCTCCTCCTTCAGGAAGTCTTCCCTGAACACTTACTTGACACTTCCCATATTTTTTCTTTCATTGTTAACTTGTTTTTCTGTGCTATATAGTGTCTCCTTATGTCACTCAGGGTCCCAGCAGGAAATGACACATCCAAATTGGTCAATTTGAGGAGAGTTTAATGAAGGGATCATTTACATAAGTGGCTGCAGGGTGAAGGGAGAGCTGCTGTCCCCTGAGATGAGTAAGAGCGGGGTACCAGCCCAAAGTCTGAAGGGGTGAGGAGTGGGAGACACTGTGCGGAGGGGTCCAGAGCCAGGCTATGGGGCCTGCTGTCTGGCGACACAGCCAGCCCCCAGGGCTGCTACATACAGGTGGGGGCTGGGCGAATAAATATTCTGAGCTTCCTGTCCTCCTTTCTTCCCACCTCCGGCAGGTACTCCCCACGGGTTTAAGCCAGAGAGCTAGGACAGCACTGATGCAGTCTCCACAGGCCAGCTTCTCAGGCACACAGCAGGGGAGAGAAAGCAGGATCTGGCTGGGGAGGCACAACAGTGTATCCTGCACACCTAATTAGATAAATTACAATTCCCAGGGATAGAAATGGCATTCTCTAGAGTTTTGCAACTCAATCGGATAAGATCAGACATAGACATTCCTCAAGTTCTCGCTGTAGTATCTCCAAAACCTCACCTCCCTCCGAGCAAGTGAGCATATTCTCCGCAGGACCCTAAGACTGCCCAGCGCCTGGCGGGGCTCTGGCAGTGGCGAAGGCCCCCTAGTGTTCATATTTTGCCACTGCAACTGTAACTGAATCGGGTGTCCGCAAGGCGGCACCGTTTGTGGTTTGGGGCCAGTTTGCCTGGACCCAAAGGGACCCAGGAACAATCTTCTCTTACCTGGAGACTGAGATCTCAAGAGGCAGCCCTTCTTCTTTTGGCCTAGGTTTATATCTATATGTATGTTTAATATGATTGCCTTTTTCTCCTCTGCCTTATTTCTCAGCCTCGATTTGGGTCTCTAACATCGTTTTAAATCCTGCGGGATTCTCTCCTGAAAGTTTATGTAAGCTCTATGTGGACCTGGGAGGGCTGAAATTTGGGAGCTTTGAACTTGCCACCAGTGTGTTGAACCCACAGAGCCCGTGTAGTATCAACAGAAAGAATCTTTACTGTCGTGTCCCATGTCCCTTTAAACTGAATGAGAGGGCGAAATTCTGCTTGTCCTGGTGAAAACTTGGGAAGTCTCATGGCTTTTTGAGGTACAAAAAGCCCCCTAACCACTTGAGGTCACAAAAGGACAGAGTTTTAATTCAGAAATAGAAGAGTTGATCCCCACATAAATATCAAATCTCAACTTGATTTTACATGTAAACCTCACCGCCTCCCGCCGCGCCCCGCCCACCCAGGTTGGCTTAGGGAGGAACCACTAGCAGGAGAGAGAGATCAGGCCCCATCCTGCTTACCGCTCCACTCCCCACTCCCACCATTTCTCCCCTCCCCCAGCTCACTGGGCCTGTTTTCTCATCCTTTGACAGGGTGGGCACTGGGAAGGAAAGGGAAGTCGAGGTTAGGAAAGGTTCTGGCTCTGTCATAAGATGATGTCACCCCTCGGGACTGGCAGGTGTTTACGAGTCGATTCTCATGACCTGCCTTTATTGTCACGAGACACGTGCCCGAGACGCTTCACCGTAATCTCTGGGATCATAAACAATGCATTTTCCCTGGCTGACAATATCCCACCGGCCTCCGCTGTGTGGCAGTGCCCTGCGCGCCCACCTGCGCAGGGGGCCCCGCAGACAAGCCCCCGCCAGGCCGCTGTCTTGGGCGCAATTAGAAATCCTCTGGTCTGTGCTCACTCATCGGGCCCACGGGAGAAAGCCCACAAAATCAACTCGGAAAGTATAGCTCCATCCCAAAGCAGTAGCAGTTTTCCTCTACTTCCCCCCCAAAGCAGCTGGCTGGCCTGTCTCTTGGTCTCTGACTTCCAACAAGGTTAGTCTCAGTGCTCAGTGCTTTATTAACTGTGGTGACCGACACTGGGCTCATATGACAGCTCTGTCATTGGTGACATGAGATGAGCATCCACCCTGCCTTCCTCTCTTCCCCTCCTGGGTAGATGGCACCAGCAGCCCTCAACCAAAAACAAACAAACAAACAAACAAACAAACCAAAAAAATCCCTTCCCTAATTGTCATCACTTGAATCTCTTTGTCCGCAATATAGGCAAGGGGTCTCATGAGTCATGATACCTGTTTTTATAATTCCTTTGTAAATTCTGCATATTGAAGATCTATCAGTCCTGCTCCTTCAGTGAAAACTTCCACCTTGCTATCTTGACACGTACTGTCAGTGTTCGGCGTTAGTGGGTGGCATTCGCCTACTTCACGATTTAGCCCTATTGACCTTGTTTTGAACTGCACCCAAAGCATCAGGGGAGACGTAGCCTGGGGACTTATGCGGCTTGTCTACAGACCCCACATTCCGAGCTTTCCCCTGCAACCCGGTCTCCCTGGTCAAGGTATGACGGACAGAGCCCCTGAGCCTGTGCGGTGTGGATTGTCGGGGTCAGGAAACTTCTTCTGTAAAGGACAAGAAAGAAAATGTTTTAGAATTTGTGGGCCATACAGTCTTTGTCACAATGACTCAACTCTGTAGTGGGGCAAAAGCCACTTCAGACAATTCATGAACAATGGAGCGTGGCCACTCAGGAATTCATAGAGCAGGTGTGGCTGGGTGTGGCCCATGGATCACATTCCACCGACCCCTGGATTAGATCTGTGAACAGAGAAAGAGAACGGTGGTCCTAACTATAATGGGGATTTACTCCGGGGCAGAAATGGAAGGCAACGGCAGTGGCTGTGAAGGATCGGAACCCGATTTGCTCAGGAGATGTAAAGGCTTTAAAATTTTAGCTCTGGAATTTGAAGAAAACCTACAAATTCAAGATGGTAAAGGATTGTCTTTTTAAAAAATATTTTAATAGCAAGTTGACGTAGCCACTGTGGAAAGCAGGATGGGGATACCTCTGAAAATTAAAAATGGATCTGCCTTTTGACCAAGCAATCTGACTTCTGGGAATATATCTGAAGGAACCCAAAACACTTATTCCAAAGAACATAAGCTCCCGTGTTGTTCACTGCAGCGTTATTTACAGTCACCAAGATATAGAAGCAGCCCAAGTGTCCATCAGTGGATGAGTGGTTAAAACACCTATGGGACATTTGCACAATGGAATACTATTCAGCCATAAAAAAGAAGAAAATTTTGCCCTTTGCAACAGCATGGGTGGACCTGGAGAACACTGTGCTAAGTGAAATAAGCCAGTCAGATATGAGATTTCACTCATATGTGGAATCTAATGAACAAACTGAACTAGCAAGCAAAATAGAGACAGACTCATATACAGAGAGCAGGCGGACAGCTAAGGCGGGGGCAGGGAGGGTAGAGGTTGGAGGAACTGAGCAAAAAGGAAAAAGGACTCACAGACATGGACAACAGTGTGGTGATTGCGGGGGAGGAGGAGGAATAAGGGAGCTAAATGGTAATGGAAAAAAGACAATGACTTTGTTTTAGTAAAGGAAAAGTATAGCAGAGCATGATGCTCAACACAATGGCGAAGGAACAGGGAAGTCCACACTGAGGCGTGTTCATGATCACCTGCCATTGTCAAAGTCACGGCAGCTGCACCCACAGCAATTTTGCCTTCCAACAAATTGACCCACCTGCCTGAACACCATCCTCATTTCCACCCTTTGCTCCATGAAAAAGTGGTTCACAAACCTTAGTTCAAATATGTAGCCTTAACTGAGTGTGCCCAGCTGGCTTCCAATGCCCAGTTTCCTGGCAGATTTCCTCCAGACTAGGAAGTCTCCCTGCCACAGCCTGGCAGGCTGGGTGTGGGGTGTCCCCGTCCCCTGGGAGCAGCCATCAGCCAGTGACTGACAGTGCAAAATAAACACCCCCGTTCTCCTCCCCCTGGAGTGGATAACTGAGGTGTGGGTTACACTCTTTTGCCCCCCAGGTGCCCTCGGTGGAAGGCAGCTTGGTAATGAACCCTGGGCTGGCATCTCCCCGTTCCTGTGTCCCTTCCCCACGCCCTGCTGGAGTTTCCTGTACTTCGTAACTAAATGCTTTGCTCTCACACCGTTGTTCTTGGGGGACCCTCAGCCTAGGCAGAATGTCACTTAAATGTCTTCATTCTGCTTTCTGCATCGGGGTCTGTGGGGCCCCCGCCGCATTCTGTTACAGTCATTTGAGTCAGAGGGGTCTCTTCTGCTAAACGATGAGTTTTTTAGAAATGGGTCCTGTCTGACTTTGCATCTTGGGCATTTTCCCTAGTCTGCGGCATGGTGTGCAAGTCACGTGTTTGCTGGCTACAGGAAGCATGTTGCATAGGGACTAGTGCTGTGCCACTAACCACACATAGCAGCCACTAGCCACATGTGACTATTAAAATGGGATAAAAATTAAAATTCTAGTTCTTCAGTTTCACTAGCCATATTTCAAGTGCTCAGAGCTGCACGTGCTGGTAGGGCCCACACCGGCCCGTGCAGGTGGGCTGGGCTGGGCTGGGCGGCGGCGCACAGTGGAGCACCCTGAATTCATGACCTGGATATGGGCGGCCTTCAGGGACCAGGGGAGCATGAACAGGCACCGACATCCTGCTCTGTGGTTACCTAGGGCAGACGCTGCCCCACAATGCAAGTCTCTCTCTCTGGTTTTTTGTATTTTTGTTTTTTTGTGTTTTTTTTGCATATGATACACTTTCCTTTGGCTTCTGATTCTTTTTCAGTTAACCATATGAGTATATCATTCCTAGCACTTTGACCCCTGATGCTGTCTCTTGGCCGAATTCTTGGCACCTCTCCTACCAGCTGTTGATCTTTCCTTGCCTCCACATCCGCACTTGCCTCCTACCTTACCTCCCTGCATGGCTCTGGGGCCTCCACTCCATCCTTGTGAGTTACCAGACTTACCTGCCTAAGGCACCATGCTGACCTTTTCACTCCCCTGCTCCAAGCCCTTCACTGGCTCCCGTTGCCTCCCTAACAAAGCCCAAGATGCGTTGCTGATACTCATGGCCTTTCCCAGCACCCCCCGACCCTACCACCCACACTGGTTCGTGCTCTCCCCTCTCACATTTGCATTGGGCCTATAGTTGGCTTAAGGTGCCTCCCCATATCTCTCCCTTGCCAATCTTGTTCCTCTTTCACAGACCTGCCCAAAAGCCACTTCTTCTCTCAGATTCTGCTGGAAACAGTTCCTCCCCTACTGGGTCAGGCATAGCACTGAGGGTGTTCCTCCGTGCACTGGAATTATTGATTTTTTTGGTCTCGCACCGCCTACTCAATGGAAGGGCTTGTGGAAGCGAGGACTGTGTTTGTCTGAGATATTTCTGCACCTCTCACTTAACCGAAAGCAGCATTTGTGCATCCCGTCCCCTCACCTCACACACAGCTGTGGGATGAACAGTGAGAAGGGCGTCTAGGAGGGCGGCTTCTACACAGTTCGGGGCTAAGAGGTGTCTATGAGCAGGGCCTTTGTTCTCTATACCAAAAATACCAAATGGCTCCTCTTCCATTGAGTCCCCATGGGAAATGTGGTCATTCGGTGTGAATAGAAAATGGATTCAATGTTAGGAATATTCAGAACAGGTGTGACATACCAGGATGCTACTTGAGAGTACATATCCATAAACTTTAAAAAAAAATGAATCTTTTCATCAAGCAAGGAAAGAACTAGGCACATGGAAAAGTAGTAAAATGGATTTATTGTATTTTGTGAAATATATTTCATTTATGTCAACAGCTGGTTGAAGTTAAGATTGAAAGCATACAAAGCTTCACCTGTTTGTTGCTGCATATACTAACTATGGAACTTTCAGGGGTGCTGAAATGCATGCAACTCTTCAAAGAATCATGCAAAGCTCTGCTTTTCGGGTTTGGCAATAAGTACACTGCTCAGCCGTTGATCTCCAGTAATGACTTCGGGGTGCATAGATACACCGCAACCACTGTGGATATATTTTAATGTCTTCAAAACCTTCTACAGTGTTGCACTGAAAGTTCAAAGACCTGGTATAGAGGCCAATGCACTTGGCTTAGTGTACCTGCCTCGTGTGCCCAGAGCATTTTCCTAAGACAATTTTCAGCATCTAATCTAAAATATAGCAGAGAGTTCCTGCTCCACTGATGATGGGGAAGTAGTGCTGCCTCTTTCTGATCTCTTGCTGTTAAGAAATTGGACGCATTTGCCTGGGCGCACAGCCACATGGTGGTGGAAAAAGTGGTGGAGATGTGCCCGGAATCTCTCGCCGACGAAGGCGTAGATCACAGGGTTGGCGCAGCAGTGCGTGTAGGCGATCCCCTCTGTCACCATGATGGCCAGGTCCAGCTGTTTGCTCTGCTCACAGCTGCCCCCGAAGAAAGTCATTTGAAAAGTGTGGAGAAGAAGAACCACATTGTAGGGCGCCCAGAAAATGAAAAAGACCGCCATGATGATAAAAATGAGCCGGATGGCCTTGCACTTCATTTTGTTGGGGCATCTCACCAGTGTTCTGATGATGCCCGAGTAGCAGACAACCATAATGAGCAGAGGCAGAGCCAGACTCAGGATGTTCATTTTCACAATGTAGAAATGCTTCCAAGTGTTTTCATCACCCTCTGGGTAAAGGGAACTGCAGACCAATTGTCCCATATCCTCCTGGTCCCTAAAGAAGATAAGTTCAGGGAGGGCTGCCAGCCCTACCAGGACCCATGTGAAGACACTGCTTATGATACCGAAAAAGACGGTCCGGGCTCGAAGGGCAGACACGGGGTAGACAACGGCCAGGTACCGGTCTATGGTCAGCATGATGACGAAAAAGGCCTCCCCATACAAGCCCATGCTATGAAGCCCTGAGAGCAACTTGCACATGCCATAGCCAAAAACCCACTCACCCTGCATTGCATAGTGAATCCAGAAAGGCAGAGTGACTAGAAAGAGCAAATCAGAAATTGCCAAATTGAGCAGGTAGATGTTGGTCAGAATGCAGAGGCGTCGGTATTTTGTGAGGATCACCACCACCATCATATTGCCCAGACACCCGATCACAAACACCAGGGCATACAGTGTGGGCAGCAGCTGGGCCATCAGCATCCTGACGTCGTGTTTTTCACACGGCACTACCTCCATATACTCGAAAGATGTGGTCTCAATAGCCTCTTGCTCAGCCTCAGGCGCGGCTGTTGGGGTTGCCATTTTTCTAGTTCCTATGGTAGAAGAAGAAACAACAACCCCACAATTAGGCATGGCCACTGTTTCTGAGTCTCAGTTGATTTATTATTCACCCCAAAAAACCCCACAGGGGATAAACAGCCTATACATTTAAAGGTATACCAGAGCCGCTACGGGGAAGGCGTTGGAAATGAAAGATGGAAGTTTCGATAGTCAGCATGACCCACCATGAGAAAAGAGAGAGGAATTCTGTGGGTGGTGGTAAGGAAGGGGGATGTTGATTTCTGAAGGGAGTTCAAAGAAGTACAAAACAGGGGGAAAAAACCAACCCAGGCTCGGTGATGATAATATAATAGTTGTTATTGTTACTGTAACTTTTAGGCATTTTGCATTTTATGTTTTACTGTGTATATATGACTTTCAAAATCATCTTACCTATTTAAAAGCCAAATGCTTTTCATAATAATAATAATAATAATTATTATTATTACAAATTACTACCCCTCTTGGTGGCCCCATAATAAGGTGCTGTTCACTGTAGCTAATGCGGAAATTGAAGCTTGAAGAAATTTAGTGATTTATCCCAAAGCCTCTAAGAAGTAAATACAAAAGTTCAGGCTAGACCTTCAGCATCCACGTCCAATATTCTCTTCATGACATTCAAATGCAGTGATGTTTAAGTTTAACTTTTGATGATGTAGCTATTAGAATTATTATTACCTATTATAACAATTACATTATAAGCAGTATCAACCCAGGTTAATTAACTCCTTTACTGCTCAAAATACTGAGACAACCCTGTCATGTGCCAACAACAAACCCCTTGGGTTACTCCTTCACGTAGGATCTTAATGGGGGCGGGGTGGGGGGCGGGGCCAATTGGATTTCTTACCAGGTTTGATATTTTTAGGACCAGAATCCCTAGGGTCAGTGCCTGCTTTCCTTAAGATTGCAGACCTCATTGGAGAAAAAGGAAAAACAGACAAGGAGGGAGTCCTAGGAAGGACGGTTAATCCCTGCACTGTGTCCTTGAAGGAGTCCTGCTGACTTTCTCCTTTCTATCAGGAAGATGAAGGAAGACAGGAAGAGATAAGTCAATAGGTGTTTCTCGAGTTAAGTCCTAGAAATGGGATACTCAGAGCCGATGGCAAGGACTTGCCTTGGCTTCCTAACCAGATTTTGAGCCTGTGAACGTTGGCCCAGACAGGGCTCTGTGCAGGTGGGAGGCACAGCAGCCAGTCCTAGCCATTCCTCTCGGCAGCCATAGGGCTGGGACCAGCCTTTAACTCGGGCTCATTGATGGCGCCCCGGACTTTCCGCCTGTGTGGCTGGGCGCTGTGTTTGGCTACCCTGGAGTGAGCATCAGAAGGGCATGTCAGGGGGTTGTGGTAATTCAAGCCTCCCTGTCTTTGAAGAAGTGGAGCCCTTATCCTGAGTCCTCAAACACTGCCCCTAATGCAAGCCAGACCTCCTTCTAAAGGGTGTCAGCAGAAAGGGGCTTGTTCAGCTCCCGATGCCCCAGATAAAACCAGGGCCCTGACCCCCCCTCCTTGGTCTTAAGCATCAGCACACAGAATGCCTCTGATTGGAAAAAATGTCCCTTTTTCAGCATTGATCCAATAATGCATGAAATGGTCAAGAATTTACCCTGTTTGATGTATTTTTTTCCCCTTATGTAAACAACCACCTGGGAAGGGAAAGATACTGAGAAGAAGATGGTCTCTGAGTTCAGGAAGTTTACATTCTTTGCAGATAACCAATGCGACGTAAGGGCCAATCGTAACTGTGTCCTCCTTAGGTCTGCACTTGACATTTGTTTGCTTGTCCTCACAGCTTTGCAAGGCAGGCATTTATGTCCCCACTTCACAGGTGAGGAGAGAGAGGTTTGGCAGGACTCAGTCACTATTGTGTTGTTAGTGCACGACAGCCCTGGGACCCTGTCCTGTGTCCTTTGTCTCCAAAGCCCACACTGTTACTGTCCTAGGGTTACATTTAGTAAGAAGCTCCACACCTCAAAATTACATAAACATTTATCTGTATTTTAGTATCTAAGTGCTTGTCTCTATTTTAATATCTTTATGGTTCCAGTTATGTATATCCATCTATAGTACATTTTAAATTTATTTTAATATATGGCATGAAGTGCACTTCTATTTCATTTGTCTCTATATGGTGGAACAACTTCAAGACACTGTATGTTGAATACTCGCCCTCTGCTCCTTGGGCTTAAAACACCACCTTTGCCATGTGTTGCTTGGGGTTCCTGATTCAGCCTGTGTACTTCACACACCACTCCATTGACCAGACAGAGAAGCGGCAAGTGCGAATAGCCTGGGATGGGAGCGTGCCTGGACATGATTCTAGAAGAAAAGAGGGTCAGCGTGGCCAGAGAGGAGTGGTTAAAAATTATTAGAAAGTATAATTTGTAGCCTGGGCTGAGTAGCTCAGTTGGTTAGAGCTAGAGCATCATCCTGATAAGCCAAGGTTGTGGGTTTGATCCCCAGTGAGGACACCTACAAGAATCAACCAATACATGCATAAATAAGTGAAAATATAATTTGTAATGATGCCAACATATTGTATAGATCGTCATGGTTACTTAATCATTGTCTTATTGATGCATAATTAAGTTGTTCCCAATTTGTACTTTTACAAATAATGCTGCAATATTATGCATGTTTGTCTGCATTTTTAAAAATTATTTCCTTAGATTTCCCAAAGCATCATTTCTAATTGCAGTCTTATTTCTAAGGCTCTTGATGCATTTTGCCAAATTGCTTCCAGAAAGTGTATAAACTCTCTCTCTCTCTCTCTCTCTCTCTCTCTCTCTCTCTCTCTCTCGGCAGTGGTAGGTAATGATGCCTGTCTCAGCGAACATCCTTCAACACAGAGGAGATCTAAAAGAAAATAATTATTTGGCCAATTATAGGGGCAAAGAGATGTCATTATTGTTGTAACTAACATTTATTTAATTTCTTTTTAAACTGTGATTATTAGTCATACATATTTTCTTTACTGTGTGTTATCTGTGCCCTTTACTCATGTTATTCTGCTGGGCGTATCTCTTCTTTCCCTAGAGGCCCTGCAATGCTTCCCCAGCAGAAGTAACTCAGTCTGCACGGTGCGGCGTCAGCATTGCCACCTTCTAACAAGGGCTGACGGTGTTTTCCAACTCCTATTGCTGCCATGTGCTAAAGACCCCATATTCCCACCTTCTTCCCCCAAACACTTGTCAAACAACTGATAGCTTCTGTCCCCAGCCAATCCAGGGTTTCCCAGCTTAAAAAAGATTCCTCTCCCTGCCCTGCAACACAGGTCCAGGTAAAGCAGTCAACCTTGTAGAACCAGACAAAAAGACTCCAAATTAGTCAACAGACTCCTCTAATAGCCTGATTCAGAGTGGATTTCTAATGAAAACTTGAAACATACATGTATACATACAAATGCAATATATAAATGTATATATACACATATATGTCAAATATATTTTCACTGTTTCTTACAAGTCATGATCTATAAGCACAAAACTACTCAGTGTAACCCTTTTGGAGTGGCTATCTTCTCAATAGTTGAGAATTCATGAAAGCCTAGGTCACATGGGCACAGTTATGGGTGTGTTGGCTGAAGAGGCATAAGAGGCCAGGTGAGTGGAGGAGGCAATTGTATCGCAGTATGGTTGGGAGAAAGCCAGGGAAAATGGGAGGAAGCAAGAAGACAATGGACATATTTCACGACACATTCTCCTACTTTGGCCCCAAGCTACCTACTAAATTGGGGTGGGCCTTGTTCCCTTCTGCCTTCCTGGTCCACTGGCACACTTGGTGTTGCTTCGACCTCCCAAACCCCTCACTTCATCTCCTCTTTTCCTAGAAACCTGACAGTCTACCTGGAAGTCTCTCCTAAATAAACAACTTCTGCTGTGTTTAATGAGTTCTCTCCCAGATGAGAATAAAAAGAAGACAAGTGGTACCTGCTAATTGAGCGAAGTCCTTTATGCGTCCAGTGATCGCTTACGTCTTGTCACTGGCAAAGCGGAGATACCATCTGGTTAGAGACATTAGAAAGATGAGAAACAACCCAGCTTCCTTATTTGAGCAGGCTAGTGTTCCGGATTTTGCAAGTTTTGAGGAAGATATGGAGGTGGGTACACACTTGATGTCCAACTGAGCAATCCTTGATATGGACACAGCTGGTATTCAGCAGCATTTTCTTTTCTTTCTTTTTTTCCCTCAGGTGTTCTGTATTTGCTTGGAATTGCTCATTTTTGAAGAAGGGGAGATAATTCTTGACTAAATATCACTTTAACCTGTGGGGAGGCAGGATAATAAAACCATATTGGAATTTCCCTGGGAAGGAGGAAGGACGATGAAGGGATAACTTAATCACCCTACAGGGTTCCAAAGGAGGCTTCGAGGAGGCAGGCTCTACCACAGGTTTACACACCCTCAGAACACTTGGGTTCGAGTTTCAGTTGTAGCTCCTGCCGCTGCATGACCTTGGGTTAGTCATCTAATCTTGCTGGACTTCACCTTTCTCGCCTGTTAACTGGAAATAATAACTACATCACAGTGTGGAACCAACTAGAAAAATATGTAAAAGGGCTGAGGAAACATAAGGTGGGAGTCGAGTACCACCGTGAAAGAAGTCACATAGGGCAGGGCCAAGTGCCCACGTGATGTACGGTTGCGTCCAGAGGGCTTAGCTTGGTGCTGGGCACTGAGCAGGTACCCAATATTTGTGGGAAGGCCACGTCTGGTGTGATCTTTGAGAAAGTGGCTAAGTGGACAAGTCCATGCAATTCACCCCCTGTTTGTTAACATCTGCCATGTATGTAGGACTGTGTTGTGTGCTTCAAATGTCACAGAAAAGGCAGGAATAAAGTACAAACACCCTGAATCCTGGGGCCCAGCTTGAGGAAGCTTACCAGTCAGCAATCTGCTGACTGGGTCAGCAGAATCCCTACTGGAGAAGAGGTAGAGGAACTGGAATCCTCTGGCCTGAAAAAGAGAAGTTAAGAATTTCTTAATTGTTTTATGCTATCAGAGAATTGGCCTTTGCCATGGGTTCTCTAAGGCATCCCTGGGGTGACAGGTTACCAGATAGAAGATTTCTAGCCCCTTGAACAAGAACAGTATCAGCAGGGTCTCCCAGAAAGGGAGCCGTCCTGGAGACCACTGACGGAGCTGGGGACGCCCTGCCCCTGTGACCTTCTGCACGCAGGTCACTCGCCCCTGTGAGAGCAGCTCATGGGTCAGAGGCCAGGCCTGCCCTGCCTGCCACTGCCTCCCCTCCGCCTGAACAGCGTGGGAACAAGGTACTGACTGAACAAATGAAAGAAGGAAGGGCCATCATTTTTGTAAGAAAAATTTTATGTAAGAATCAGGAAATTTTTCTTTGCAGGTGAGGGGTTGAATTAGAAAATTCACAAGTCCTCGCTCAACTCCACTTGCATTTCTCAGGACACCCTTTCTTCCACGAACCCCCCAACTCCAGCTCCATGGGGTACTCACTGGCCTCCAGACAAGCCTCAGATAGTCCCACCATCTCATGTTTGGTCACTTAACTTTTTCCCTTTTCTCTTCTCTCTGCTGGTCTGAATCTTACCTACAGTCAGGGTCCAGCTTCCGTACGGAGATATCTGTTTCTGCTTAGAAAGACTGGATCTCATTCAACTCACTTGGCAATGTGCTTTGGCTCCCTTGTCTATAAACGAAGATCATAATAGCAGCTGCACTGGGTGGACAGTAGGTGGGGTAACACGGGAAAGGGCTTTGCACAGTGCCTGGCTGGTAGGGGAGGGTCAACCAATGTCAACCACAGTGAGCTGCGTCTTAAAGCAGCAGGCCCTTGGTACTCATCTCCTCCCCTGAGGTCCTGCAGCATTTATGGTCTACTTGGTTGTCTAGTGCTCAATGTCACTTGAAGAGTCATAAGTGCTCCCCTCTCCCCTCGCCCCTTTACCACCTGGGTTCTGAGCAAATGAAGAAATTGGAGGCCCAAGAATGAGCTTGTTAAACAAACATTCATCATCATGACCAAATGTGAAGGCAGGGCCCAAAGTGGCTTACTTGAGGTCTATAGTGGCTTGTTCTGTGCTGGCTCTTCCCAAGATGGGCAAGAGATTTTTGGTGCTTCTTTCAGGCTATTCAGGGTATTCAAGGACCTGGACAGATATATCTACTGAAGCAAAGGCAACAGGGGCTCTCTTTCAAGAGGAAAAAGGACAGAGTTGGGCCAAGCCCAGTCTTTCCAAACCTGACCAAATCAAAAGCCACACCACCTCTGGCCAAGGGGAGCAGGGATGCCAGGTGCACCCCTACTGAGTTCCCTTCATGAGGAGGGCGGGCCACAAGGATGAGGGCTACTGTCGGGAGAGAGCCCTCTTTCCCAGGCGTGGACCAGTTTGGCTGCCGCTGACCTCAGTCTTCACCACTCATGGTAGACTCAGAATTCTCCTGAGTGATCAAAACAACCGAAGAACTTCATTTCTTGATGCGACCTGCTAAGTGTTGGTTAATTGTGGTCAAGGAAAGCCAAAATGAAGAGATCTAAAAAGGCAGTAATTCTGGAGCCGAAAACAGAGGTTTAGGGGGAGTGTTGAATTCAGCAGTGACTCACATCTCGATGGGGGTGATCCTCCTGTGTGCTCCACGTGGAAGCAAGGCATCACGGGGGCACTTGGATTGGGTGCTCTGGTCAGGGCAACGTTTTCTCACCCACGGAGAGATTAAGCTTCGGAAAAAATTAAATGGGGGTTAATTTATGTGAGGATAAACACAAGCACACATGCTTCTTTATAGAAATATGACTCAGGAGCCTGTGTGGACTCTGGGAGGGTGTGTGGCAGCTCTGGCAGATTGTGCTCAGTTCCTCACACATGGCCCGAAGCTTTCTCCTCAGCTATTTTTGGTATCAAAAGCCTTAGTGTCTTTCAGGTTGTGGCTCCCCTTTCATGACCCATTGGTTAAACTAACTAATCCATCCAATGTTTTTGATGTCTCAGGATCCGAGCATTAGCCTGATGGCTGTCAAGGACTTCCATGCCTGTGTCCTCCACTGAAGGACTGTTGTGTTATCCAATCCACCATTTATGACCTAGGGCATTGTGTGGAACCTCTCAGTTTTCTGCATAATGACTCCCTCATACATGGTTTGGAATACACCCCTGGAGACTCAGAGGACACTCAGTCTCTGAGAAATCCTGCCGCAAAGAACTGATTTATACTTTGTTAACCTAGAACTTCCTAGACATATTTTTAATGTTGAAAAAAGTTCTTTTTCAAATAATACCTACTAACATTCCTCACGACTAGGAATCCTTAGGAGGATTCTGAGAAATGCTGGTCTGACGCTTGGCTGGCACGATACAGTTGTATTTCTGGCCCATTCTCATGTTGACAGGGGTCTCCACAGCAGCCCTGTGAGGTGGGCAGGGTGCTCTGTTACCTCATGTTGTAGAGGAAATGGAGATTCAGCAAGGACTTGGCAAAAGCCATGGAGAGAGGGACAGGCAGAGCCAGGTCCATCGGGTACTCTCTTTTTCCTGCACCGCACTGCCATCAGAAGGACAGGTGCCTGCTGTCCTTCGACTGAAGATGAGGATGACATCATTGACCAAATGTGAAGGCAGGGTCCAAAGTGCTTTACCTGACATCCACAGTGGTTTGTTCTGTCCTGGCCCTTCCCAAGATGGACAAGAAATTTTGGGTGCTTCTTTCAGGCTATTCAAGGTACTCAGATCACAGGTGTACAAGGTGTATGGGATAACCTGACCCAAAATGCTAGTACTCTCCAATCTTCCAGACTCTCAATGTCATATAAACTAAGGCAGAAAAATATTTCAGGGGGAAACAACCGAACAGAAGACAGATTAGGAGTATAGGAGCATGTGACCCAAAAACCAACCAAACGAACAAACAAACAACCTGAGAAGTTATGAAAGGGGTAGAAGCTTCTCATAGGAGAGCTCAAGTCAACAACAACCTTGGGTGTGTGAAAGGAAGTAATTGCCAGAGCAGCAGGGAGAAGTGCACAGCTTCCTTTAATTAGACCCATCTTGTCCCAGCTGTGGGGAGGTGGTCATAAGGCCCACCTGGCGCCAGAACGTTGGGGTCGAGCCAATGTCTCCTTGCATTAACCTTTCCCATGAAGTTAATGGAAATGTGTATGTAGCCAGCAGGGTTGTAGAGGAGGCATATGTATCACTTTACCTTCTGCTAAACAGTTTTCCAAGTGGTTGCACGAATTTATACCTCCACCAGTAGTGGACAAGCATTCTAGTTGCTCCACATTCTTGTCAACACTTGACATTATATGTTGTTAATTGCTTTATTTTTTAAATATATTTTATTGATTATGCTATTACAGTTATCCCATTTTTTTCTCCCCTTTATTCACCTTTGTCCTGCACTGCTTCTCCCACCAGTATCCCAGCCCCGACCCCACTTAGTTCATGTCCATGTGTCATACATATAAGTTCTTTGGCTTCTCCATTTCCTATATTATTCTTAACCTTCCCCTGTACCTGCTATTTATGCTTCTTATTCTCTGTACTTCTCCCCTCATTCTTCCCTCTCCCCCTCTCCTTGATCTCCATTTCTGTGATTCTGTTCTTTTTTCTAGTTGTTTGCTTAGTTTGTTTCTGTTTTTGTTTTTTTAGGGTCAGTTGTTGATAGTTGTGAGCTTGTTGTCATTTTACTGTTCATAGTTTTTGATCTTCTTTTTCTTATATAAGTCCCTTTAACATTTCATATAATAAGGGCTTGGTGATGATGAGCTCCTTGAACTTTACTTTATTTGGGAAGCACTTTATCTATCCTTCCATTCTAAATGATAGCTTTGCAGGATAAAGTAATCTTAGATGTAGGTCCTTGTCTTTCATGACTTTGAATACTTCTTGCAAGTCCCTTCTTGCCTGCAAGGCTTCTTTGGAGAAATCAGCTGATAGTCTTATGGGAACCCCTTTGTAGGTAACTGTCTCCTTTTCTCTTGCTGCTTTTAATATTCTCTCCTTGTCTTTAATCTTGGGTAATGTAATTTTGATGAGCCTTGGTGTGTGCTTCCTTGGGTCCAACTTCTTTGGGACTTCTTTTGAACTACCTGGATCTCCTAGAAGTCTATTTCCTTTTCCAGATTGGGGAAGTGCTCCTTCATTATTTTTTCAAATAAGCTTTCAATTTCTTGCTCTTCCTCTTCTCTTTCTGGCACCCTTATGATTCGGATGTTGGAATGTTTAAAGTTGTCCCAGATGTTCCGAAGCCTCTCCTCATTTTTTTTTGAATTCTCGTTTCTTCCTTCTGTTCTGGTTGAATGTTTATCTCCTCCTTCTGCTCTAAATTGTTGATTTGAGTCCCGGTTTCCTTCCCTTTACTGTTGGTTCCCTGTATATTTTTCTTTATTTCACTTTGCACAGCCTTCCCTTTTTGTGGGAAGGCTCAACAATTTTGCAACCATACTCAACCATTTCTGTGAGCATCTTGAGTACCAGTGTTTTGAACTCTGTCTCTGATAGATTGGCTATCTCTTCCTCGCTTAGTTCTACTTTTGGAACTTTAATCTGTTCTTTCATTTGGGCCATATTTCTTTGTCTCGGCACCCCTGTTACATTGGAAGGGGCAGAGCCTTAGGTATCTGCCAGGGTAGGGCAACCCAGGTCACTGTGTTGTGATGCTGTAGATGGGGGAAGGGTCTGAGAGGGAACAATGTCACTTGCTTGGTTCTCGGCTGACTTTAAATCACTTCTCCTGCTACCCACAAGCAAATTGGGCCCTTCTGGTGCAGATTCCCAGGTGGGTGGATTTGTGTATGTTCTAGGACCCTGTGGGTCTCTCCAACAAACTCTCCCGTGAGGCTGGGAGTTTCTTCCACTGCCACATCCCTCACAGGTTTTTATAGCCAGAGGTTTTGAGACTTTCTTTTCCCCCACTGGAACCCTGGGTTGCCCGATCTGTCTCGCTCCATATGTTCTCCTAGCTTATCTACATGCAAATGTGAGACCACCTGATCTGCCAGCTGCCCCCTCGCCTGCTCTGTCCTCCAGCCCTTACCTTGCCACGTGTCCTCTCTGCCCCAGCTGCCCATCTCCACCCCTCCTACCTATCTGGATGAATGTTTCTTTTTTAACTCCTTGATTGTCAGACTTCCAAACAGTTTGATTTTCTGGAAGTTCTGGTTATTTTTTTGTTTTTAAAATTGTTGTTATCCTTCTTTTGTTTGTGCAAGGAGGTAAAGTATATCTACCTATGCTTCCATCTTGGCTGGAAGTCTATCTATTGTTAATTTAGTTTTCTTTTTTCTTTGTTTTTCATTTCAGCCATTCTAGTGGGTATGTGCTGCTATGTCATTGTGGTCTTAATTTACATTTCTCAAATGATTAACCTGTGTATGTTCCTGAATGAACATCTTTGCAAAGGCCTTTGTGGGGACTCTGGGTCTCCTTTACAGAGACATCATGAAGGAAATATGTGGAAAAACATCATAAACAGTATAGGATGCTCAAAATGGGAATTAAAGATAAGACAAAAGCACTGAGCTGTCAGAGGGCAGGGGACTTGGCAGGGGGCTGGATGAAGGAAGGCAAAGAGATTAAGCAAAACAATATATCTCACATAAAACTATCATATATATCACATAAATATGCAAAACAATGTATCTATATCTCACATAAAATTATTTATAAAAACTATATATCTCATATAAAACTATATCTATAAAGTATATATTTCTCCCACATAAAACTATATATAAACTGCATATATATCTCTTACATAAAACTATATACATATAAACTATATATCTCTCATATAAAACGATACACATATAAACTACATGTAAACTACATATATCTCATATAAAACTATATACATATAAATTGTATATATCACATAAAACTATCATATATATCACATGTATATGCAAACCAACATATATATCTCACATAAAACTATATATAAACTATATGTCTAACATAAAACTATATATATAAACTATATATCTCTCACATAAAACTATGTATATATAAACTATATATCTCTCATATAAAACTATCATATATATCACATATATATGCAAAACAATATATATCTCACATAAACAAATAGACATATAAGCAAAACAATATATCTCACATAAAACTATATATGAACTATATATATCTCACATAAAACTGTCATATATATGTATCACATAGACCCAGACAACAGCAATGTGGTGAGAGCTGGAGGGAAAGAGCAACGGGGTAGGTGGAGGTGGCAAAGGAGGGATCAATGGGGACAGAAAGAGACTTTGCTTTGGGCGATGGGCGCACAGTGCCATGTGCAGGTGATGTTTTGTTGAGTTGTACACTTGAAACCTGTACGGTTTTGTGAGCAAATGTCACCCCCCGATAAATTCGACTGAAATTCAAAAAAAAGAAAAGAAAAAAGCAATCTGGACAGCACTGAAAGGGAAGAAACGGGGGAGGCCTAGGGTAGGAAGGGGGTGTGCTGGGAGGAGGGGGAGGACAGGAGCGGGGAGGGGTAGGCTAGGCGGGGGGCATCTTGGAGCAGGGAGGCAGGGAGCACCGGGGAGACACCCAGGAAGAGGACATGCTGGCAGAGGTCAGCCCAGCACGAAGGAGGCCAGTTCCATCCCAGAAGCACATTCCTTCATGGACCCTCCCCTGGATAGTCTCCAGTGACCTCGGGCAGGTCGGCTGTGCAAGGGCTAAAAGAACACCAGATTGTCTCATGAGACATTCGAACGCTTGGTTCAATTCCAAGAAAACTGCCAAGCGGTGCTTGGGGCAGAGTAACTGCCAAAAATGAAGTCCTGAAAACAGAACAAAATATCACCATCCCTTTCTCACTGCCCCTCGCAAAAACCCACAGGCAATAGTCAGACTGAAAGGGGAAGTAGAAACTGTGTACAAGATGCCTCTACCGAGGGCTCAAACCCTCGGTTGAGCTCCCATTTGTGCGACACGAACCAGAGTCCACCTGGCAGGGCAGTGGGATAAAGCTGGCCTCGCTCCATGGAGGTGACTGGGCAGCAGTGGTCCCGTGGGGAAAGGCGGTTTGGGGGTGTCTCAAAGCTAAGGGATGCCCGTGCTGCTAGGGAACTGGGCCCCCACTAGCTGTGCAAAAGGCAGGCAGGCTTTCCGGTAAAAGCAGGCTTCTGCCCGAACCAGAGATTTGTGCAAACTCAGGTGCAAAATTTGTTCTGTGATCAGATCCATTTTTTCTTGCAGATTTAAGAGTAAAGAGATCAGGCATCTCTTCTCTACCTTCCTGGCCCGTACACCCTGCAGTGGGATGCTGGCAAGCCCTGGCAGCCCTCGAGGAGGAGAGAAAAACAGGTGCTGACCTGCAGCATTTGCTGATTTCCAGCTTCCCTGCTGGGAGGACTCTCTCGGTGACCTAGTTCAAGAATGTGGAGTTGGGTAGCCTGAGTCTACCGCAGGGTTTGGAAAATCGCGGTAAGGGTGTTCATCGAGTACTTGCTATGTGCCGAATGCTTTACATGTATCATTTTATTAAGATTAAACTGAAGGCCCTGGCCAGTGTGGCTCGGTTCGAGTGTTGTCCCGTAACTGAAGCATTGCACGTTTGATTACTGGTCAGGGCACACACCTGGGCTCCATCTCTGGATGGGGCACATACAATTCCTGGTCTTGCCATCACATGTTAAAGAGCGAAGGTCTAGCACTGAGTTTCAACTCCAGGATAAATATGATGCATCTGGGGGACTTATCAAACACAGCCTCCTGGGTCCAACGCCCACCCCGAGGGGTTCTGATTTGGCAGGTTTGGGCCAGGGGCTGAGAATCTTTAGTTCCAGCAAGCTCCCAGGTGATGCCAATGCTGCCGGCCCCCAGGCCCCACCTGGAGTTAACACCGAGTTTCAGGCCTTGCCTAACTCATTTCTGAGGCCCCTAACTGCCCAGTGCTCAACAGAGGGACGGAACCTCACAGACATGTGATGTATCAGGTAGGAGGGGACAAATACTAGCGCAGGCCAACCGTGTCATTTAGAGCTTTCTGATTAGGTAGAAGAGGCGACATGGACTTACACATCACTGCCTGCAGGTACAGAGGATCATTATCAACCTCTTCATTCCTGCCTGCCTCCCTCCCAGGCGCAGCCCACAGTGAGTTCGCAGACCTGCCATGGTCTGGTTGGCAACTCTGGGCACCAGGCTCCGTGGCTACGCTCTGGGCTCTCTGCCAGCAGGAACCACCCCCAGAAGCCTGTGGCATGTGGAGAGGGGAGCAGGGAGGTTGGGAGGGCCATTCATAGGCCCTCAAGTCCTTCCCCTCCATCTCCGTGTCTGCTTTCTGCTAATCACCTCCCTGTGGCAGAAGAATGGCAAAGAGGACCTTTCCTCCCTGTCACAGTCACCCAGGCTCTGCCTGGTGGGACCAGGTGGCGGGGCTCGTTCCTGGTCTCACTACTGAGAATCTGCCTCTCAAGTGACCCTTTTCTCCCAGGGCTCTGCAGAGCTTCCTGTTCTTACCAACTGATAAAAAGAAGAGGCAGCCCTTTTTTCTGTTAGATGCTATCATGCCTGAATGTGACACAAGCAGCCACTAGGTGGCCACACTCAGAGCCGGTCTGAGTACGTCAGAAGGACGGGAAGGACGCTGGGGTCCTGGGCGCAGCTGCAGAGCTTCTACATTAACCAACTCTGTAACTATACCGCTGCTGAATTTCTCGTGATTTCTCTCTCCAAAAAACGCTTGTTGACTCAGCAGTGAACAGAAGTGGGAGCATTTCAGCCTTCCGGAGGCTGGCAGTGCTTGGGAGGAAAACAGTGCACAACTAAGTAAATAGATGTCGTATGTCAGGTGGTGATAAGTAAATCGGGGAATGGAGTCATAGGTGTCTTTGGGGGGAGGGAGGAGGAGATTCAGTTTTAAATAAGATGAGTAGAGAAAACCTCACTGAGAAAGTAACGCATGTAAGAGGGGAGGGAGCAGACATGCAGATCAGGAATCTGAGGGAAGGGCATCCGTGTAGGGAACTGCAAGTGTGAAGGCCCTGAGGTAGAACTGCACCTGGTGTGTTCAAGGACATCCTAGGGTCAGCTCGGCTGGAGCAAGGCAAGCAAAGAGGGGAGCCTGAGGAGATGAGGCCAGAGGCGGAACGAGGGCCCGGTGGTGCGCCGCCTTGCAGGCCAGCGTGAGGCCTTGGAAGAGAACAGTCCGGTCTGCGATAACTCTCGAAGCATCACCCCGGCCACTATGTTGAGAAGAAAGAGACTGTGGTCTTTGGGTGGTTTGGACCAAAGTGGGGGCAGCAGATGTGAGCAGGGATTAGATTCTTTATATGTTTTGAAGATCGAACCGACAGGCTTTGTACAAACATTACATGTCAGGTCTGCAAGAGCCGAGTCCGGTATAACTGCAGGAGTCGGCATAGTCAACGGGAAGATGGAGCTGCCATTTACCACTAGATGAGAATGAGCGTGGCAGCAAAGGGCTTTGAAGAAAGATCAGTTCACCTCGCAGTGTCTGTTAGGAACCCAAGTGGAGACATTGAGTGTTGGCCATGAGCCTGGATTTGAGGGTGGGGGTGGGGCTGGGGCTGTCCATTTGGGCGCCTTCCACATGAACAGGACATTTAGAGCCATTGGAGAGAATGTTGCCACGCGGGTAGGAGAGGCAGGGGGCTCAAGGACTGTGCCCAGGAGCAGGTCAAGGTCGAGAGGTGGGAATACTGAGCAGGAACCAGCAGCAGGAACTGAGAAGGAGCTGCCCGTGAAATAAGAGAACCAGGAGAGTGTGGTGTCCTACACATAGGAATAAAGACGGTCAAGAAGAGGGAGTGACGACAGCATCCCGTGCGCTGAGCGCTCAAGGCCAATGAGGCCTGAGAACTGACTGTTGGATTTGGCCCCAGGTAGGTCACTGGTGACCCTGACAAGAGCAGTGGACAGAGGGGTCCCAGAAAGCCCGGGTGGGGTGGAACTGGACCCCACTGAACACAACTCTGAGTAAATTGAGGAAACGAGTTGATAATCAGAGGTAGAAGGGGAATCAAGGGACACCCTGTGGATTTATTTTTTGCCGGCCTGCTTGATTGTTTAGGATAGAAGTAGGGGCGCATGTGTGAGCCGATGGGCGTAATCCTGTGGAGCAGGAAAAAACAATGATACCGGAGAAGGTGACTAGACCAGTGTCCTGGAGCAGGTGCGAGGGTGGCGTCTTGCACAAAGCGGAGGGGATGGACTTCAGTGTGGGTGTGGGGAATCCACCCCCGTAACTGGAGGGAAGGCAGAGCAGCAGAGCCTAGAGCGGGTGGATGGGATGAGGGGAGGTAGGACGTGTACAAGGTCTCTTCTTATGGCCTCTGTTTTCTCGGTGACATGGGAACAAGGCCATCAGCTAAGAATGAGCACGACAGAGTGGTGTTAGAGGTTCAAGGAGAAGGCGGAAGGTGTGAAATAATGTCCAGGAGACGGAGAGGCAGCCGGCTGTCACTCCTCTGGAGTGGTCCCAGTCAGCATGGAGGCGGGGTTTACTCCAGCCCCGTTCGTGGTCATGGGTGTGGGTGGGGAGTCGGATCGAGCCAGGGCTGTGCTTTTTACAGGTGGACATGTCAAGATCAGAACAGGGGAAGGGAGTTGAGGATGTATTTACATGCAGGAGAGACCGCAACGAGGGCCCATGGACTTCAACGTGATGGAAAACAAGGGCATGAAGAGGCCAAGGGTCAGTGGAAAACTGAGATATCAGTGATCTCTCTGGGGCCAAAAATAATGTTGGAGTTGAGGTTTTAGAGGCAGGTGAGCAGCAAAGGTAGAGGTGGGGTCAACGGCTGGGCTGCTGAGAACCAAGGTGTGAAGGGCTACAGATGTCAGTGATGGAAAGTTCCAGAGGTCAGGGTTATAGGAGTGAGTGGCCGAGGAATGGAGAAGACAAGACCACTAGAGGAGAGGAGTTCAAGGCAGGGAAGCCACAGGAAACTGGTGCTTTCAGTAAAAGGTAAAAGTGGCTTCAAAGCCCTTCCATCCAGATACACACAGCCTTTCACCATGTGACTTTATTGCTCCTCTTAGACAGGTAGGTACTATTTTCTGACTCTGATTGTGACTTGGCTCATGACTTGCTCTGGCTGACAGAATGCAGCGGAAGTGCCATCATATGACTTCGGAGGCTAGGCCTTAAGATGCTTCGCAGTTCCTGTTTCGGTGTGAGACAGCCTGGCCAGGGAGCCGGTCTGGCCGCCTGAAGGGCAAGAGGCCGCCAGAGCGCTGAGACACGCAGCACCCGCTGCCACGCCCGGGAGTGAAGCCACCGCGGGCCACCCACCTGATCCACAGAATCACAAAATGCCATGGTGATCTTAAGCCCCTGAGGATGGAGGCTGTTATTTAGGCTGCAAGAGCAGACATGGGCAGATGGCGAAGTCACCAGGAATCAGTACAAGAGAATGGTAGGAAGCAATGCCAAACCAGAGCTGACGTCTAGAATTGTGAGAAAATGCTTCTCTCCTTTTTAATTTTTGGAGCTATTTTGAGTGAACTGCTTTATTATTTCCTGTAAAAATTGTCCAATATATACAATTAGGTGTGGAAAAGGGATCTCCACTTTTCCCCCCAAAAGAAAGATTGAACCCCTCAGAGCGCCCCATGGATGTCGTCCTGCTGTTGAGGGCGGGGGAGGCTTCAGGGAAGAGGTGGCCTCTTGGGTGACTCAGGCAGGAGGAGAGGTGTCTGACCTGGAGGAGCCCAGTACCCTCCTGCACTTTGGGACATGAGCCAGCCCAACAGGGCAGCTGAGCAGAGCAGAGAGAGGCACCAAGGACCACTGGGTGTGTGTCCTTTGGTTTGTCAGGGTGGGGTTTGTAGGATGCCGGGGGTCGGGGGGTGTGAAAAATACCTGGGAGAGGCCAGGCAGGCAAGGAGAGGCAGGGAGTAAGCGGGGGAAATGTCCTCCTGGCTAGAAGGAATACAGGGTCCAGGGGGCGGTGGACAGAGAGGCAGGGGAAGGAAATGAGACAAAGTGGAAGGAATGGGTAGGAGGGTCAGGTGGGGAGAAAATGAGGTGGCGTGGAGGGGGTGGGGCGAGCTGCTGACTAAGGGTCACTTGTGTCATCCAAAGCCCCTCTGGTCTATCTGTGGGACACCGCCAGCCGGGTTTCCATGTCCTGCAAGTGCTCTGGGGTCAGAAGCAACCTCTTCTGCCATGCAGCCAGGCAGTGCCTCCCAGAAGGAGGCAGCAGAGAGACCTCCGTGGTCAGGGTGCCTCTGTCCCCTCTCTGGGAAATTAACTTCCTGGTGTTGCAGTTGAACCTCAAAGGTGACAAGGACGGCCAGGCTGCATGATGTCAAGAAGCCCAGCCCTGTCCTGTCTTGGTTACATGAAACGTAAGGTTTCTGGGATGTCACGTTTGAGATGGGAAAAGAGAAGCTGAGACACGGCTGGGTCAGCATCAGATGTCGTGGATGAGACACAAAAAGGAAGTCAGTGAGGTGATGGGGGAGGGACCCGCGGGCCAGGCCACGGGGCGACACTGCACAGGGTGTTGGATTAAGGAATCGGAGTCCTAGACAGAGTCAGGGGTGGAATCTTTTGTGCACTTTACTGATACGTCACTGTGTGCCCACAGCGCAGAGGGCTGCAGCCCCCGCCCGAAGCCGGCCCTACGTGCTGGTGGAGGAGTCTCCTGGGCTCATGTGACAAAAGCCAGATGGAAAACAATGTGTATCACATGCCCCACTGTGTTTAAAAAATTAAAAATTAAAACTGTGTGTGTGAGTGCATGCCCCCCACCTCTGACTGGCCCCAGGGGACCCAGGTGTGGGCACCGGGCAGGGGAGACAGCCCATGGAGCAGCCTCCTGTTCAGCTATAAGCCAGAGAAGTCTTCCCAGCTCACCTCTGGCCCAGCCCAGCTCCCCTGGAGAGAGATCCCCCAGGACTTTGGGCCAAAGGCCTGGTGAATATCTAGATCCATGGTTCCCAAACCTGAGTGCTCACTGGGATCACGGAGGGCATGTTAAAACCAGAGTTTCTGACCCAGTACGTCTGCAATGAAACCTCAGAATCTGCTTCACTGGCAAGTGCCTGGGGGTGTCCATGCTGCTGCTCCAGGGTCCTAACTTTGAGAACCCCTGTTCTAGAGGGTTCCCTTACCCCCACCCACAACAGGTGTACTCTTCCTTGGCTGAGGGTACTTCCCAGGCCATGACGTTGTTCCTTACTGTGTTGACTTGCTTAATTGTCCATGATCCTTGTTAAGCTGTGAGCATCTGAAGAATGGGGCCTGTCTCTCTCGGTCATTGCTATGTCCCTAACACCTCACAGTACCTGGCAATATTTGTTCAATGAACAAGTATATTTGCCTGGCATGTTCTGTCTGTGTCGTGGGTGCCACAGAAGCCTAGAGCTGAGCTGGAAAGCTGCTCAAGGATCAGAGGCACTGACCATGGCCCTTACCTTAGACATGACCAGGAGAGAGGCGGGCCTCCCCAGCTTTGATCTCTGAAACTGACCGGCCAGCAAGGCACTGCCAAAAGCCAGGCACATGCTCACCTACTATTTGCTATTGTGGACATGGCGCTGAGAGATGATGTGCGGGGCAGAGGCGCCTTGCACAGGAGGGGCTGGGAACTCAGCTGTGCGAATGCTGGCGTGCGCCTGACTCTGCTGGGCACCACGTGGCCACGCACCTCTACACGCTGCAGCCTGTGTCCTGAAAACACGGGGCTCCCTGCCTGGGGAGCCGGTCAGGCAGGAAGCCCGAATACCCCAAGGAGCAGCCCTCAACCTGGGGTGGGCAGGTAGAGATGTCATGGACACCGCCTGGTTCCCTTACCCCTCCCGCCTGAAGCTGGGGTGATTCTAGGGACCTCTGAGTTCCACGGTAGGGCCAAGTTCTGCTTGCCCGCAGCGGCAGTGGCTCTATGACTCCCCTTCACAGCCCCTTTTGTTTCTGGTCCCTCGTTCCCCTCCCTTGTGGTGCTTCCTGGGATCCCTGCAGACACACTTCTTGTGCTTCCATCCAGATTAAGAGGGGCAACTTGAATGCCTCAAGAACTGCACCAAACCATTCCTTTATAGGCATGTGTGTATGTATCTTCATGGAATCCTCTTGATGAAGTTGGCACCATTAACCTTGTTGTACAGTAGAGGAAAGACACACTTGGAAGCTTAAATAACATGCCCGATGCCAGGGAAAGGTAGACGCCAGGTTGGAATGCAGGACTACTTGATTGGGGAGGCGCGGCTCTGATGCACAACCGCCTCCCCTCCCACACACACACCCTGCTCTTTGCGCAAAAGCCACACATTCCCAGGCCCATGGCCGTCCTTGTCAATCTGGTTGCCTTTTTGCCTCTCTCTTGTGCCATCTCCTTGTGGACAGGCTGCCCAAGAGGCGAGTCCCAACCCAGAAGACTCATGGGATGTTCCAAGGAAGGGAATACTGAGGCACCTCATCTAAAGTCTTCATTTTTACAGATGAGGAAACTGAGCCTTGAAGGGACAAGTGACAATTTCATAGCATGTTCACATTTATGATTTCTGAGTGGCACTTGGCAGCAGACCTATGAGAAAGGTTAGCAGAGCCCCCCTTTTACAGAAAAGCAGATGGAATCTGAGGGACAGAGGCAGCAAGCAGGTGTTCATAGTCGTGGGCAGAATTGTGAGCATCTCTTATCAGACATTTTTCCTTGTGCCAGACGACCTTGACATTTTTTGCATACAAGCCGATCTCACGCACCCTCCCACAAGCCTAAGCATTCAGCGTTCTCATTGGATGGAGTGGGAAACAAGACTTAGAAAGGCTAGTGATCTGCCTGTGTGTCAAGTGGAGAGCTGGGACTTGAACTTGACCTGTGTTGGTCCATTGCCAGACTCCATGCACCTGTATTCGCTGCAGGCTGGGGGTTCCTCTAAGTAAAACCGCTATGTGGATTCTCGGGGGAGGCTGGAGGGCACAGACAGGGGAGAAGAACCAGGGTTCAGAGCAGTCAGAAGTGGAGGGTTAGAGGGCGCCAAAGAGAAGTTGCCGCCTCTCTCTGGCTTTTATCAGCAATATCATTTTGAGGAACAAAGGACACAGGGTACTTGTAATCTTTAAAGGGAAAAAAAAAAGCCTACTTAGTGACCACAAGAACTCCACGCCCTACACCCGCCCCCCCCATTCCAGCCTTCAATTGCTCCACAAGTTCTGAGAACTTCATGCCATCCTCCTTGCCCCATTCAACTCCACCCTCCTCGATCCCTTAAGACAGAGCTCCCCAGGGAGAAGTGAAAACCAGTGACTAGAAAAAGTTCTTTGAGTGAACTCCAGCCTCCAGAAACTGGCCACTGGTGGGCATTGTGGCCATTAACGGACACCCAACTACACAAAAAGAAGAACTTTGTCTCCTTGTCATTCTGAATGACTGAGAACCCCCAGAGTCCTGTCCCTATCATTATACAGGAAGCTGAGGACTTCCTTCTATTCTCTTGGGACCTAAAACCTTGAAAACAAACACTCGAAGTGCTCTGGAAAATAAGGCTTTGTGGACAGAGCTCCTTGACGCCAGAGTAAGTAGCACTTGCCTTTTCTGTCTTGTTGGTTTCTGTCGGGAGCAATCTGGTTGGAACACTGCATGCAGTATGTCTGAGCAGCCCATCTATGCATCTGTAAGGCAATGAGCTGTGTAGCAATACTGAGAAGGGGCGGATTTGTAAGACTGGGTACTCAGGTGTAAAATAGATTTTTATTTTTTGCTTAAAAAAGGAAGCTTTTGTGAATAGTGGGTTATTAGTGACTGATTAAGAGAGCCCAGCCGTGGCTGGTTGTGGCTCAGTTGGTTGGAGCTTCATCCCATAACAGAACGGTTGCAGATTCTATTCCTGGACAGGATACATTCTTAGGTTGCAGGTTATATCACTGATCCCTGGTCCCTGGTTTGGGCGCCTATGGTCCTTGGTCCAGGGTCATGTAGGGGGCAACCAATCAATGATCCTCTCTCGCAATGATGTTTCTCTCTCTTTTTAAAAGCAATGAAAAAAATGTCCTCAGGTGAGGATAAAAACATTTTTTTAAAAAAAGTCAGCCCAGTATTAAGGGACAAGGGGCACTTTCTGTAGGAGGCTATTCAAGAGGAATTTACTTGCCAAATTTTCCCCATGTAAATGAAAACCATGCCTGGTGTATAAAGTCAGTGTAGCAAGAGGGAGATATGAATATGAAAAGCCTTTGCAGATGCAAGGATGATTTGATACTGAACCCACTTTTTAAGATGACTAGAACCAAGGATCCTCAAAATCAGACTGTGGGCTGAGTTTGGAGGCAGTAGAATTTTGCCCACCTGAAGGTGGGGAGCTCACCAGATGACCTCTTGGGATGCATCTATTCTGTTCTACTAACAAAGAGGCAGCAGAATTTTGTTCCAAAGGTAGAGGAGCATGGGGTCTCCTTGGAGGTATCTACTTCAACTCTTCCCCCATAAGATCTGAGGGGTCTCAGATATCCAATTAGCACTTCCCAGAAGTTTGCGTAGCCTGCCACCAAGCTGTGTGCCACTCACTGACCCCTTAGTCCCCACTCTGACTACCAGGACAGCTCTTAGGCTACTCAGACTAGGGGGCATTGATGTGCTGCTAAGTATTTCATAACAGGCTCTCCTTAAAAAGCACCCTGATTGCTAGTCTTGTTGATTTCTGTGTGTAAATATTCCCACTATGGTCCATTTCAAGCTACCAACATGCTGAATGTGGAGCTGAGAAAACATGCACACGATTGGTTCTTATGAGCCAGGATAAGCCAGCTCCTGCATACCACCAGGCCCGGGGTCTTTACCTTCACAGACTGCCCTTTCTCTGCTCAGAGACTCCCAGACTGGAGGATGGTGGCACTGGAAGGTTCCAGGTTCCAGGGCCAGAGCGGACTACTGGGCAATGGCCTCGGGGCAGACTTTTGCGGCAGACTATGGTGTGGCTGGCAGGTTGGGTAGCAACACGGTCCTTGGTTGCTCCTCCAAGGCCCTAGCCCTGCCGTGCCCGTTCCGGGAGCAGTGTGTCCTGGTGGTGTAGCACGGCGCCCGACAAGTTGGAAAACAGTAAAGGGAGTTGGATGTCGGGGGGGCATGGAGGTGACTCTCAGTTCAAAATGACATCTTACAACACTGACTCAACGTGCCTTTACCTTTGTCAAAATTTCCCCAAAACCTGGGCTCATGGGGTCAATCTTGCACTAGTTGCTCTCTGTGCTTCCAAGCCGCTTGTTGCTTCCACCGTAAACCCACCGGCCCCCAAAATGCTGGCTGCCCGGACGATCTGCCAGCACTGGCTGAGACAGTGGGAATCAGATATTGTCAATATGGCTTTTCAGTGACTGCCAGTCTGGGCTTCTCCAGAAAGAGGGCTGATTACTCATTAAAGGGGCAAATCCGGAGGTGGAAGAGTAAGCCAGAGGAATGGATTTGGTAGGAAGTCACAGGGCCCCAGCTGAGGTGCCCAGCGCCCGCCATGTGCCTTAATTTCCAATGGCCAGTGCACACATGTAAGTCTCTAAGCAGGAAACATGCGTTAAGCAGAGTGTAGAAGGGAGAGCACCAGAGACTCCGGACTAAAGCTGGGAATGGTGGTATAGGTACCACCTATGTTATTCACTGGTGTTTAAGTCAAACAATTCAGATTGGTGGCAGCATATTGAAAATTGCAAAGCACAGTTCACATGGGAGGGACTCTTGTGTCCATCATTGAGCAGAATTCACTTTCTAGATTAACTACAGAGAGACCTCGCGGGGAGACTGGGTGGCAGGGTTCATCAGCCAGAATAGGGTTGGCACCTGGGACATTCCTGGCGGCAACAGGCCTCCGGGAAGGGTCTCTGCACGGGAGGAGGTCCCCTAATATTTACGAAGGTCCTGATTAGTATCACAGGTAGATTTTCTCATATATTACCTCACAGTAGCCCTTCAAGGTAACTGTTACTTTCCCACATTACGGATGAGAAACTGAGGCTTAGAGAGATAAACTTCTTCAAGGTCACACAGCTGGTAGGTTACACCAACGCCCATGCTCCCTGTGGAGAGGTATCTTCAATAAGTGATCTAAAGGATTGAAAGGGAGGGCTAAAAGGCAGAGCTTGGGGAGTTTTCTAAGGCAAGCTCTCTAGAGGTTCTTTTTTATTCATTTATTTGTTTGTTTGTTCCAAGGTAGCCTTGGGTAAAGATATTGAAGAGTTTATTTCAGCAGAATTTCAGCTTCCAGCTGGATGTGGAGTAACACCTTGTGGTCTGAGGCCATTCCGAGCTCTTTCTCCCTAGAACCGCCTGCTCCACCAAGCCTGTGCTTTCCTATGAACCCTCATGACTGTCACAAGAGGCCTACGGAGTCACCATAGACCTGCCTGTGCCCCATCAGGGCCTCCCTGGTGTCCTTATTGCCCTCTGCTAAGGGACAGGGTTGGCTCCCCAGAATTTCACTATGGCAGCACGGTAGGGTTGTGGCTGGGATGACCTTTGCCCTGTAGGACACCATCCTTGATTCCGCCTACCAAATGACAGGAGCGTCCCCTAGCCTTTGACCACTAAAAAAAGATCAAATGCCTGCACATTTTCATGCGCTCCCAGTGCCCTCTGTCACCCCGTCTGAGAATCTCATTAGCCCCAAAAGCCATGAAAATCCATTGGTTAGTTTTTGACTCTCAGCCAGGACTATTTTCCATCCCATGTCCTTCTGTGGACTCCAAAGTGCAAGGTCATTGCTCTGTTACCGGAGACAGGGAAGCCGAGTGGGTTCAGGCATGGGCATGAGAGTAATGTGCACCCGCTTGAGCTCCAGCTCTCATTCTTACCAGATATGGGTCCTAACCACTAAAATGAGTAAGAGCAATGGTACCGCTCCAGGGCTGTTTAACACCAAGTCTGATGCCAAGTTCATCGGAAGCAGGAGGGAAGCACTGGCGAAGAAGAATGTGGGTGAGGTCTCCCTCTGCCTGGGTTCTCCATCCACTTTTCCTCCACAACACTCAGTGCAAAAGTAATTGAATTCACAATTTGTGCACTCATCTGTTTTCCCCTCCCCTCCCCATTAAAGTACAGTTTCCATGAGGGCAGAGAGGACCTGGGTTCCCCTAGCTCATCCTTAGGTCCCAAGGCATGGTATTCAGTAGACACTCTGTAAACAGTTGTCAAATAGTTGAAGATATATAATCACCACCTTGTCTCTATTGTCCAGAGCCCTCTGCCATTAACAGCAAAGTAACTACTGAAACCATCTTCCTGGACCTGTGGGAGAAGCCAGGATGGAAAATACCACCTCTTCAATGGTCTATGATGAGACCACAGAATATGACTATGGGGATACAACCCCGTGCCAGAAAGCAGTTTTGAGGAGTTTGGGGGCTCAACTGCTGCCCCCTTTGTACTCCTTGGTATTTGTCATTGGCCTGGTCGGCAACATCCTGGTGGTCCTGATCCTCATGCAATACAAGAGGCTCAAGAGCATGACCAGCATCTACCTTCTCAACCTGGCCATTTCTGACCTGGTCTTCCTCTTCACATTGCCCTTCTGGATTGACTACAGCCTAAAGGACAACTGGGTGTTCGGCAATGGCATGTGCAAGTTGATGTCAGGTTTGTATTACGTAGGCCTGTACAGCGAGATCTTTTTCATCATCTTGCTGACCATCGACAGGTACCTGGCCATCGTCCACGCCGTGTTTGCTCTAAGGGCCCGCACCATCCATTTCGGTATCATCAGCAGCGGCATCATCTGGGTCCTGGCCATCCTGGCTGCCATCCCGGGCTTTTACTTTTCTAAGACCCAGTGGGAGTTCACTCATTCTACCTGCGGCCTTCATTTCCCCCAAGAACACCTAAAACAGTGGAGACAGTTCCAGGCTCTGAAGCTGAACATCATGGGGCTGATTTTGCCCCTGGTGGTCATGATCGTGTGCTACACGGGGATTATCAGGATCCTGCTCAGACGGCCCAATGAGAAGAAGTCCAAAGCCGTCCGGCTGATTTTTGTCATCATGATCATCTTCTTTCTCTTTTGGACGCCCTTCAATCTGACTGTGTTCATTTCTGCTTTCCAAGACGTCATCTTGGCCAGTGGCTGTGAGCAGAGCAAACAGCTGGACGTGGCCATACAGGTTACGGAGATAGTCGCCTACACACACTGCTGCGTCAACCCCATCATCTACGTCTTTGTTGGCCAGAGGTTCCGCAAGTACCTGCGCCAGCTTTTCCGCCAGCTCCTGGCCGTGCACCTGGCCAAATGTTTCCCCTTCCTCCGCACCGAGAGGTTGGAGAGAGCCAGCTCCATGACCCCCTCCACGGCGGACCAAGAACTCTCTAATGGGTTCTGACACAAGCCCTGGCAAGAGTGACCTGCCAGACACGCTGGCCAGAGAGGAGGCAGCTTGGTTGTCCAGGCCAGATTCTGACTGCTGACGTGGCGGGGAGTGGACGCCGCCTGGGGGTGAGGTGGTCTAGACTAAATCACGTTTAGGGCTTGAGTCTTCTCTGTAAACTTCTCCCTGGAGATGAATGAGTGAATGGGGACATTCCAGAAGATTGGACAAAGGGTGACAGCGAAGGTTTGGGGCTCAAACAGGGTTTTGGATTTGTAAACATTAACGTTTGCAAACAAAGCCACTGAACATCCTCCACCTCTACCCTGACTGCCAGTGAATGTGGGAATAGTGATTTCCATAGTCGACTTGGCCCACAGGCAGGAGCAAGCAGCTGCCTCCACTCCCCGCCCCCGCCCCCACCCCCACCCCCGCACACTCCCCCATTGCAGGGTTTAGGCTCTTGGAAACCTTGAGGAACATAGAACTCACGACCTTGAGACACAGTGGGAAATAGGAATAGGAAACTGCTGTTGTCAATGGAATTTCCCTTAGAAGTTTTATATTCACCAAAATCAAGTCACTCACGCAGTGAGCTAGACACAGACTGTGTGTATAATGTGCTGTCTTTCTGGAAACAGCCACAGAAGGAAGGAGACATTGTTCCCATGCCCATTCCTTTCTTCCTGAGTATTTTCACAATCTCCCTTTCCTGGCAGTCTCACGAAGCGGCAGGAAATTCTCATGGGTTTATTGCAGAATTACCAAGGGCCAAAGGAGACAGGGTTGATTTTCTTCCTCTGGTTCTCTGATTCTACGGTTCTGCGGTTCTACGGATCAGAGCTCTGGCTGCCACCTCGCATCCGTCCTCAGAAAACTAACCAGTGCGTAAGCCGACGGTGCCTGAGGCTGGGACAGAGGAGAACAGGTACCAGGCGGGTGGGCTGGGGACTCTGTCTTGGTGTAGGAGGTTGAGAAGGCCCTTCACTCTAAGAAACATATTTACCCTGTACACCTCTAACACTTCATCTCTCAGCAAGGGCCTCCTATGCATCATGTCCTTGTGCGCCTGTTTCCCAGACTTCTATTTCCTTAAAACTCATTTTCCCAGTAGCAAAAATTATTTCTAAAAATGCTTAAAGACACAAAGCGAAGAAACCCGGACATCAAAATCACCCATAAATCTCACCACCCAATGGCAACCCCTGCACATTTTTGATGTGCTTTCTGTTGGTTTGCTTTTTCTCTTATGCATATTTATGACTGTGACAAAGATGGACTTTTGTACTCACCCTTCTGCCCTTGTTTTTAAGTAGTATGTTCGATCACTTCTCTGGGTCAATACATTATTTCAAAGCATTGTTTTTGGTGCCTGCCCTGAATTCCATAGCAGGAGTCTATTCAAATATACTCGTTTCCCCATTACGGCTTGCGCAAATCATTTCAGTTGCACATGGTGACTGAGGGTCTGCTCCAGTCAAAGCTAACCCTGGAAGACACAGGTGCGGGATTGGGTGGTGGCTGGGAATGTTCTGGAAGAGCCCTCTGCTCAGTGAGGTGTACAAATGCCAACAGAGGCCAGGTGGGGGGGGGGGGCGCTGCCATGGAGCCCATGGTGCCAGGACGGCCAAGGGGAGGAAGGACTATACCGGTCAGAAAGCACCCGAAGGGGCTGGCTGTCCCACCTAACAACACAGCGACACCACGGGGCTGGCCTCTTTCTGGACACTGGTGTGCTCTTACCAAGCCACCCTCGCATTCAGGCGGGGACTGCTATGTCTGCATGTTGTCTTTATGTGGGGAAGCTGGTATCATGAAGGTTTAGAAAACTTGCCTGGGGAGGAGAGGTCACACTGCACTGGGCATATGCCTCCACATGGAAAACGTGGGCAGACGTAAGCTTTGGAAGTCAAGGTGAATGTCACCTCTCCGCCTGTGAACTGGCCTGCCCCTCTGCGGTGCGGAGAGAAGGAGGCTTAATGGGATAAAGAAATGTTTGCCCATCACTTCGGTACAATAAAAGTGCATGAGAAGTCAAAATTTGATCCACAACAATACTGTAACGATGAATGTTTCACAACATCCTTCAGTTCCATTTTTGAAATAGTACTTTTTTTTCCTTATTACAAAAGCAATCCATGTGCATTGTAGAAACTGGGAAAAGATAAAAAGCCCAAAGAAATAAATGGATGCCCCCTCCTCAAATCCAGCCTCTCTGGGATTTTAGTATTTTAGTGCATCGTCTTCCAGTGCCATTTCCTGCGTGCACGAACATGTGTGCACAAATGTGCAGTCATACCTCACATGTTTTGTGTAACCTCAGGAGAACGTGACACACAGGAAGTACTTGGCCAATGCTGGTTGGGTAGCGGAACATCTGAGCCTCCAATTCTTTATCAGTAAAGTGAGGATAAGACAAATGTCTACCCCATGAGGCTGCTCTGAGGATTAAATGAAATAAAGCAGGGGACGTGGGGTAATCTTCCCCCAACTCTATCAGAGAGGAGATCTGACTTCCTCTGCCAGGCCCTGCTGCCCGCCCTCACTCAGGGCACCTCCGGCCCCTCCCAGCGGCCATCCTCCCTCCCCGCCCTTCCCTGCTCCCCACGGTGGGCCGGGCTCACAGCCGAGCCTCCTTGCCAATGTTCTGACTGCTTTCACCCTTCTGCCCTCACAGAGAGGTCGTCAGAACAGCAAACCCAAAGAACTCCCGTGTCACCCATCCAGACTCCCCAGTCATCAGCATTTTGCCGCATTTGCCTTAAATTCATCATTCTCTTCCTCCCTCCCCCTCTCAAAACTCACACAGACAGATAGACATCAGGATACCATTTCTTTCAGGAACCATTTGAGATAGGATGCCTCCGCACTCCTTAGCACTTCAGAATCATTTTACTGGCCACAGGACAGTCCCATAGCATCAAAAGAGGAACCTGCCAGGATGCGGTTGTCACCATGTGATTTACAGCCTTCTTCCCCACCCTGCCCGCGCGGTGAAGAATGCCCTTTAGCACGCCAGGAGCCAGAATCCCTTGTTTGACTTAGTTGTCATGTCTTTCTAGTTGTGCCTTCAATCAAGAAAAATCCTGCAGGCTTTTCTTGGCGCAGCGATCCCACTTCCGAAAACATATCCAAAGGGAACCCAGTCACTACCTCAAACGGAAATCCCTGTCCCCACGTCTATCACAGCCCCATTCACGGCAGCCCAGGTGTGGAAACGACCAGGTGGCTGTTGACAGGTGAATGGGAAACACTCAAAGGTCCTTGGGAAAGGACCAAAAGCAAAAGTCCCATTCGGAGGCTGTTCATGTCTGTGCTTTTCTTTTCTTTTGTCCATTTTTTTTTTTTATTGTGGCAAGGCACACATAAAATGTACCATCTTAATCATTTTTAAGTGCACAGCTAAGTGGCATTAAATTCTTATAATATCGTGCAACAGCCATCCCCATCCCTCTCCAGAACACTTTTCATTTGGTAAAACTAAAAGTTCATACTCAATAAAAAGTAACTTCTCATCAGCACCAAGAGAAAATGGAACCAAATGTTGAAAAGAGTGCAAAGCTGGCACATCCCCCAATGTAATAAAGGGCACGAATAGTGCAAAAAGAAAAAACAAGTCCTCGTTCTCCGCCGCGACCCAGGCCTTCATGGAATCGTGGAATCATACAGTATTTGTTTCTTTGTAACCGGCTCTTTCACTTCCTCCAATGTCCTCAACGGTCCTCCATGGGGTGGCATATATCAGAATCTCCTTCCTTTTAAAAGCTGAATAATATTCCATTGTTTATATATACCACATTTTGCTTATCTGTTTATTCACTTATTGATAGATACTTGATTTGCTTTCATGTTTTAGCTACTGTGAATAATGCTGCTATGACTAGGAATAGACAAATATCTCTTCAAGTCCCAATTTTCAATTTTTTAGATACATGCCCAGAAACCATCAGCAGAATTTGGGAGCAGCACTAAGTTATAGGAACCTTGTGAGTCTCCTTTGCTACCTGCCCTCTCAGGAAAGTGGGAGGAAACAGGAGTTCCTGGAAGGGGACATGGGAAGGGGAAAGAAGGGATCCAGTAAATTTTCTCCATCCATTTCTCTGTTTATTCATCCGTCCAAATGCTACCACCCACCCTCACATTCAGCCTCGCCCTGATTGGACCTGAGCCCCCGCAGCCGCACACCAGGGATGTGAAGACCGCCGGGGGAAGGACCTGAGGGGGGTTAAATGAGTATCGGTAAATATGAGCTAGGATACAGACATGAATGGTTTTCAAAAGAATTTTATTGACATGAGAATATGCTCGTACTGTTAATGTTAAATAAGAAAGAAAAATACAGAACCCGTCTCACTTGTATTTTATAATGTAGGTGCCGAACACAAAGACAGGAGGAGAATATACTCGTATTTCTAGGGGCTCATGTGTGTATCAGTCAGGGTTTGATCAGAGAAACGACAGGAGCTAAGCCCAGGGTTCCCACCCTGGGCGCAACCAATTCACAGGAGCAAAGGGTTCCAGTGTTAAGGGCTATCCACCGATACGTGATGTTTCTTGGACTACGCGTTTGAACTATAGTTCACAGTTTCAATATTAGAATGCAGTACATTCCTTTCGAAGTTGCCGTATCTTTGCCAAGCCAGGTTTCCGGCGGCTTGAGAAGAAGCGGTGTGGAACAGGGACCGAGGGTGGCAGGCTCCAGTGGATTCCAAGGTTTGAGAACACGGCTGTGCCTGACAGGCATACTTATCCCATTGGTTATTTAAAAATAAAATCAAATAATTTTTTTTCAACTGATGTGTATTTTTAAACAGCTATGCACAAAAACACTTCGGCTGTTTGGGTCTAACCACTTGATAAGTGGAACAAGCTGGTATTTCTTTTGGCCTGGGGGCACCGAGGAAAAAAAAGTCCCAAGACGTGAAGGGCTGCGTGAACTGAGAAAGCCTGGGCGCCTCTGGAATGAGGGTTTGTTTGCAAACGGGGTTGCATGCAATGGCGGGAGCTGGCGGGCAAGCCTGCGCAGGCTGCAGCCTGGCCCCTAGCAGTGGGAGGAAAGCCTCCACCGTTTGTGGAAGCCACCACAGGGTCTGCTGCAACATTGTTGCTTCTCTCTTGCAAATGACACACTAACGATCTTTCCTGGCAGACACTCGCCCGGCCCTCTACAGGCAAGGGATTCTGGGAAATGTCAGTCCAGATGAACTAGAATGACAGTAGACAAAGCCACCAGAAAGGGCAATGTTTGTTTTTCCTCTGTGCACTCTTTCAGTGCTAACCGTTATTTTAAATAGACACATCATAAGAAAAATTATTCTTTGTGGAAAGAAAGAAAGAAGAGAGAGAGAGAAAGAAAGAGAAAGAAAGGAAGGAAGGGAGGGAGGGAGGGAGGGAGGGAGGGAGGAAGGGAAGGAGGGAGAGGGAGGAGGGAAGGGGAAAGAGAAGGGGAAAGTTGCGGAAAGAAAGAAGATGAGAAGTGGTTCCTGACAAGAACAAGATGGGATGAGGGCGTGGTGTCAGAGAAGACCCAGGAGCATGATGCCCTCTAGGAACCAAAGGTTGGGTAGGTTTCCACAGTGCGCCTGGGCAGCCACGTGCCCGGGGCAAGCGGGGAGCTGGGAGACGGGCAAGAGCACGACGCCACCAAAACATACTGACTTTGAGTTTTCTGTTCAGGAGCTGACTCCCAGCACACACTTTGAGCACAGGCTTCCTAGGACAAGTATTTATGTGCCAGGAGACCCTGGGTAACATCCGTCTGAGCTTCACTTTTCATATTAGTAGGAAGACCTAGTGAAAATAAGGGTAGCTATAAAGACGAAACAGAGGCCTTGTCAGGCAGTGCTAATTGCTCAGAGCCCTGCTGCCCCCTCCCCGCTCAGCGCCCCCTCTCCCCTCGAACTCCCTGCTGCTTGCTCTTCCCTGGCACCGCAGGCCCCTTCCTCTTTGCGCCTGGTAACAGTGTGAATCAAACTGCGTGGATCACTGCAGAGCTGCAAATGGGGATTTAATAATTAGCTGTCTATAGAGACGCTCTGCCTCAGAGTGGCCCCCTTATTTTATTTATTGACTTCTTCCAAAGTTTTCCTGAAAAGGAAGTTTTGGTGCATTGTCTTTGAAACAGTGTCACACTCCAGTGATTTGCTTGCGTCGCTTTGATGCCCAAGACACCTTCAGGAAGCTTACCCGTTGTGGCCATTCACATTGGACATTCCTGGGGGGCCGGGGGTCTGCTGGGACAACTCCTGAGCCCTTCAGTGTTCCCAGAATTCAGCACTCGGTTCCTGAGGAGAAAAATAAAAAGGAGAAGTAATCTCTAGAACTTCACTTCTGAGTGTGTATCTTTGCAAAATTGCAGAAGTTCAAGCAACTTTGTACTTCTGTTTTCTCGAAACTCAATTTTCTTTATTTTTAGCCAGAAGCATGGTTGAGAGCTGTCCTGAAAATAAATAGAAAGGCACTACTACATGTGACCACAGAAAGGCTGCAAGTTTGTTGTCCACAGCTGTGCTCCTTCTAAGACAGAGCTAGACAGACACTTCCTGAGGGGCTGGTACTCATGTAGAGCAGTGAATAAAGGAGACTGCTTCTTCCTGCTGTGTCGGACACATCTTGTGCATTGAAGGTAAAAGGGGGAATGAACAAACAAAATAGCAAAAAAAAGCCCCCAGAGGATTAAACAGATTCAGCGATGATGTGCCCCAGCCACCCTGTCACCGTTCACAAGAATCACTCTCTTCCCAACTCCATAATAAGTCGTATAACATTGGTACCTTGAAACTGGACATGGTTAGAGTGTTTACGCCAGGGAAATTGGCAATGCTACAAATCATGGACAGGGTTTTGGGTTTGTTTGTTTTTGTTTCATTTTTGCTTGTTTTGAGAGACAGTTGTTAAACACTGGGATCCCACTGTTTGTAGTATACAAGGTCTGTCCAGAAAGTAACTAGCCACATACTATGAAAAATAGAGATATTTATTGAAGAAGATACAAGAACATTGCACATAGGACAATGATGCCTCAGTTTCCCTCAAAGTGGGCACCTTAGGATCTCACGCATTTCTCCCATGTGCAGTCAGCTGCCCTGTTGTATTTTCCTGAATCTCATCGATGGTCTGAATCCTCTTCCCTTTCAAAGGTGATTTTAGTTTTGAAGTCACAGGGCACCAAATCTAGGTTGTACAGGGGCTAAGTCACCCAGATGATTTGATGTTTTGCCAAAAAACTTGCATGAGACGTGATGCATGAGCGGGCGTGTTGTTGTGATAAAGTTGCCAATCACCCATTGCCCACAGCTGCGGCCTTCTGAATCATATGAATAGTTTCTGTGGAGGAATGTTCAAGCTTAATACAAAATTGGATGCAGACACATTGCTCTACTCACTTAGTCATTTTAAATGTGATGGCCACACAGTCAGTACACATGCTCACTCAATGGCATCTACCACCCCCACTGACTAGTACAGTGAAGTCGTCATTGTTCACAAACGTACATTCCAGTCCACTCTCCTTGGCTGCCAGGTTACATCGATGTTGCACAAACCATTCTGGTCATATTAACAATGGCTGGACTTCTTCTGGACAGACCTCACATTCATGAAATGGAATATTAAGCTCTTATCAATATTAACATTGTAGAAAAATGTTTCATGATAAAACAGTATGTGTAGGCAAAAGAGCAACTTAGACCCTCACCTCACACTATACACAAAGCTTAATTCAACATGAACCAGATTTCTATAGATGTAAAAGCTGAAACAAACTTTTAGAAGACACAGAAGAAAATCTTCAGACTTTAGCTAAGCAAAGATTTGCCAGATGCAATACCAAAAGCATGATTCGTATATGAAAAAAAAAATGATAAAGTAGACCTCATCCAAATTCAAAAGTTTTGCACTTCCAAAGATACCAGAAGGAAAATGAAAGGCCAGGAAACAGGAGACCAGAAGAAAATATTTGCCAAACACATAATCTGATAAAAAGACTTGTATCCAGAATTTACAAGGAGCTCATACATGTAGCCATGAATATGTAAGAGGAAGAAGGTAAAGGGATATTTGGCTACAGAAGAACAAAAGGCAATGTGACAGCAAAAGCAGAAACTGAAGTGATGAGGTTACAAGTCAAGGATTACATCAGCTGAGAGAGATTGAAAGAGACAACAGATTTCTTCCTGGAGCTCCCAGGAGGAACCAGACCTGCCAAGGCCTTGATTTGAGCCCCATTAAGAGTTGTTTCAGACATTTGGCCTTCACAACCACAAGAAAATACATTTGTATTGTTTTCAGTCACTAAATGGGCGTTATTTGTTACAGCAGCAATGGGAATCTAATATAGACACCACGGTCACCATTACCACCCTTCCTGGAGCCGGCCATCCAATCACCACCAATCACTTCATTCTTTTCCCCTCCAGACACATGATCCCAAGATGTCCTCATGACATCTATTATTTTTACTATTTGAAATATTCTTTCAAGAATTTCTTGATAACTGTTGAAGTAAGTCTTGCAAGACTAGGGTCAAAACCCATTCATGGCTTTCGGTTACACATGAAACCTTTTGGAGGTTGGAAGGCTCTCTGGGAGGTCATTTCAGTGTGGGAATACCTTCTGTGATGGGCCAGCAGGAGGTCATCCAGCACCGTCTTTCTTCTAGTAGCCGGGAATTTGCTTTCATCTGTGAATTTACAAAGAAAGAGTGTCCTTGTTCTGGGTCAGCCGATCTCCAAGTAGACCGAGACCTGAGAACTAGACGACAGATGTGGGGAACAGAGGAGCATCTGGAAAAAAGACCAGGATCAGAACTGAGACCTTATTTCTAACCACCCTCATCTAGAGGAGTTGACCAGCTAGTTAGTATGAAGGGGCTGCTGAGTTTTATGCGTGGGCATCATTGTATATATTCTCAAAGTGGTTGTTAATTTAACCCTGAGGTAATCTGTCCATTGTATTCCTTTGATTCTTCCCAAGCATTGGGGGGAGTCGGAAAGGGGGAGTCGAGTTTCTTTGTTTTCTAAGCCAAGAGACAATCAGGTCTTTGCGATCAGTTTCCCAAAAAGTGTCACACGATTAGTTCTCATTGATTGAGTTGTAAGGTCTTTCCACTTATGACCTGGTCACAGAATCTTGTTTCCCCTGAAACGCCTTCTACCACAAATCTTACCATCTAGTTCTTGCGCATGACTAATATTTTAAGAATCCAAGCATGAATTTACTTTCTTTCCTCTTAAATCTCATTTTGTTCGTTTCAGTTCAGTGACTCAGTTTATCAAGAACCATCAGAACTGTCAGCTTTGCTGTTCACTTTTGCCTGGCGATCATAACCCATGCTCTCCCGCTCCAAATTGACAAGCTGTAAGTGCTTCATGTAAGTTACTCTGGAAACTGGTACAGAATTTGCACCATAAGAATACTAAAAATTTGAGCCGTATTCACTTTTTCTTCCCTTGAGGGAGTCAAAGATCAATGCAGTAGAGATCAAAGCAGCACAAAGTTCACTGGGCCCCGTGGCTTAGCAGCTGCGGTTACAGAGCAGAGGATCCTGGTGTACACCCACACATGTGCATAGGGGTGTACAAAGGGCAAGAGGAGGAGGGCTTCCGTGGGGCTTGTTAGGAAGGGGATCAAGGAGGGCAGAACTAGGGCATTGGAATGATGGCCAGAAACAGCAAACACTAAGTCTCCCTGAGGTGCCTTGTAACTCCTGCAAGGCTGATGTTTTCTGCTCCGTTTGTTCGCTTCCTCTGGAGTGAAGGCCAGCAGGAGGCTCGGCAGCTCAAAGCCCCTTTGCAGAGATGGATCAGCTCATGGAGAAGGGGAAGCAGAGGCATGAAAGTCTACATGGGCAAAATGCAAAGCAGTTGAAGGAGGAAGAGGGCGCTTGGATACCCCGTGCAGACCCTTTGGCAGGGGCATCCCTGCCCCACACTGGGGAGGGGTTTCCTCTTCGGAAGGGGAGGCAGCAGGATAGAATAGTCTCTACGTTTTTTTAAAATTTAAATTTAAATTTTTGATTTTAGAGAGAGGGGAAGGGGAGGGAGAAAGAGAGGGGCAGAAACATGGATGTGAGAGAGAAACATTGATTGGCTGCTTTCTGTATATGCCCCAACTGGGCGTTGAACCCACAACCCAGGCATGTGCCCTGACCAGGAATTTAGCTGGTGACTTTTTGGTTTGCGGGATGATGCCCGACCCACTCAGGCACACCAGCCAGGAGGTCTCTGTGCTTTTGATGGCAGGCTGCTGTCAAGAACGGCACTGAGCAAGTACCTCCAGCACAGGAATTGTCTGTGTTTATGATGCCACATGTGTTCCAGCTCCACTTTTCTTAGCTAGGTGACCGGGGCAACACCCCACCTCCTCTCAGCCTTGGTCTCCTCATCTGGGAGGTGGGTGTTGGCCACAGTGTGGACGACAGAGGGTGTAGAGCCTCTGGGAAGGTTCAGAGATGCTTGCTCACACGGAGTGCGTGACACCTGGGAATCAGTCACTAAACGCTCGCGTCTCTCCTTCTGACCATGGAGAAAGGGGAAGGGGATTTGGGAAGCCCTGGTCTTTGGTCTAACTCCGTCATCTGGGAAGGGAGCAGGCCACCTTCCCTCCCTGGACCTCAGTTTCCCCATTTACAACAGGAAGCCATTAGCCCCAGCACTGATGTCCCTGAGGGAGCTGTGGACTGGGGAACAGTGATCCAGGATGTCCTGAGAACTTGTAGGGTCATGAGCCTGGTTCAGGCTCTGTCAGTCAAGCCTAAACGCGTGATTACGTGACCTAGTCATTAGACTTTATAAAGGATCTGGAAGAAGTAATGCCCGATTGAGTGTGTTGGTAGGGAAACAACATGGTTATAATAATTTAGACTTTTAGTTTGAACGTTTCACCTAAAATGGCATATGGTGTGCTTGAGTGTGATATTGTTCTATTACAGAATTTAATGCTTATGATTTTGCAATAATTTTTTAATTAAAAAAAGGGGGGCGTTATTTGTGCTGGACCCTGTATTTCCTGTCTTCCTCACCTGACCAGCTTACAGTGTGTTGTCATTTGCTACATTAAAAAAAAAAAAAAAAAAAAAAACCCAAAACTTGCTGGTTTAAAAAAAACCAATTTGATGTTTTACTGATCCTGTCATGGTTTGCGTAGCCTCGGCTGGCAAACCGGGGGGGCTGGGGGGCCCCCGTGGGCCCCCTCACACAGCTGGTAAGTTGATGTCGGCTGCCTACCAGGAGTTCAGGTCTCCTCCATGGGACCTCTCTGTGTGGCCCTGGGGGCATGTCACAACTGGCCACTGGATTTCAAGAGGTAGCAGCCAACAGAGTGAGTGGTCCCAGAGGAAGGAAATGGAAGTTGTCAAGGCGTTGAGGCCTGGGCTCGGAAATTGCCCCACATCTGTCCAAAGCAGTCAGAGGGCTGATTGGGAGGGGAGGGGCACCACGTTCATCCCGTGACACAGACAGGGACAGACAGAGCTGATGGTGACTGTTCTGGAAATAACCTGCCACCTGATGGTAAATATCTCTTCTTTTACACCACTGATTAATAGTTCAAGAAGACTCAGAGACAATGTCTCCTTCTGAGGCCTCTCCGCTGAATCGTGAAGGAACCCTGAGGGCTTGAGGAGGATTAGTCTTTCTTCCAAACACAGGCTAGGAGAGAACTGAAGGGGCCACAGCCCTGTTCTAGAGACAGCCACACAGGTCCCTGTTGAAGCCTGAGCTTCGTGACGCCCTCGCAGCTCGGGCTCTGTCTAGACCGCGGTGGAGGGGTCACACGCTGGCCTCGCAGACTGTAGCTCCTTCGGCCTACTCATGAGTCCCGGGGGTGACGCCGTGCCAGTTGGCCCAGGTATGAGCTGCACACTCCTCCAGAATCGCCGCCCCTACACACACACACACACACACACACACACACACACACACAGCCTTAGGGCCTTGCTTTAAGCTCAGACCCCCTGAGGACGTTTGTTCGGGGAGCCCTTATCCTTGGCTGTGGGTAACCCCAGGCTACTCTGCCAGAACTCCTCAACCTTTAATATCTTCAGTTCCTCCTCTCCCAAGGGCGTTCAGCTCTCTGTGTGACATGGTTTCCCCTCCCTAAAGCTTCCTGTACCCGTGGGGCCCAGGGCAGGCGGTTTTCATGAGGCCGCATGAGGCACACGTATGTTGCCCTCTGTTTAAAAGCAAGCCGCCTTGCTGCAGGGAGTTTGCTGAGCTACACGGGGACTCTCAGGGGAAATTGCTCCCAGGTGTCCTTCAGGCGGGAGGCCACTGGTCAAAAAGCAATATGTAAGCTCTTTCAAATGATAGCGTAAGCAAAGCTACATGGTAGTCAGTAATCATAATGTTTGCTGAATACATTTCTCTTCTACAGAGGGCGATTTAAAACAAACAAACAAAACACCCAGTGTTGGCTCTGTGGCTCCCATTCAAAGGTCAGTTTATTCTCATTCTGAGTTTACATTCCAACCCTGAGCCTTGCCTTTGTGTCTTTGGAAGCTTTAAATTGGATATCGTTTCAAATTTACACCAAGATTTCAAGAACAGTTTCAAAGAACTCATGTTCAAAGACCATTTTATCGCGATTCACCCACCATTAACGGCTGGTCCCTCCTGTGTTACCATTCCCCTCCCCTCCTTATCTACTACACGCGTTGTTTTCCTGGACAACGGCCAGCAAGCTGCAGGCACCATGCTCCTGAGCACTTCCTGAGCGCTTCAGTGGGTATTTTCTAAGAACAAGGACCCTCTCTTGCGTAGCCGCGGGACAGTGATGGAAATCAGGAAACTCAGCGTCCACCCCATGCTGTTTTCAGGTCCTGGTGCACAGTCACATTTTGCCAGTTGCCCTGAAACAGCCCTTGGTGAGCTGTCTCCCTGCAGTCCGGACCCACTGTGGGCACCTGCTTGGCATCCAGTTGCCACGTCTCTCTTTTCAGCCCATTTTCACCTGGAAGAACCCTCAGCCTTTCTAGTCCACACCTGCTCTGCCGGCGGGTGGATTTCTGTGCGAGGGCGGGGGGTGCTCAGAGCCGCCACCTCCCCGCTGCAGCTGCTGCCTGCCCCAGGTACATACAGTCCATTCGGGTCTCTTGGCTCTTTGTCCCTGAGTCCTTCCTGGTACGTGGTGTTCTTCCATAGCCCAGGACGCCCCCCGCCCCCGGCAGCCTCTCCTTGGGGCCTGGGGAAAAGACGGAGAACATGAAGCACACATTCTGCCCTGCTTCCTTGTGACTTCTTTCCAGCCCGGAAAATGTGATTCTGGAAACCAGCGCTTGTTCCCATTTAATTTTAACCACATTTTGTTATGGAAATCAACATAAAGGGAATTTCCTGACAAGGAAAGAGAATGTAATCCTCCTCTATGAACCTGTTTTGTTTCTTTCTAAAAGATTTTATTTATTTATTTTTAGAGGGAGAGGAAGGGAAGGAGAAAGAGAGGGAGAGAAACATCAATGTGTGGTTGTCTCTTGCGACGACACCCCTTCCTGGGGACCTGGCCTGCAACCCAGGCGTGTGCCCTGACTGGGAATCGAACTAGTGACCCTGCGGTTCTCAGGCCAGCAGTCAATCCACTGTGCCCCACCAGCCAGGGCTGAACCTGTTGATTTTGACACATGCCAGCCTAGCAAGACATTTCATACGCTTGAAGCCACTGTGCTCTTTGCTGTCCTCTGCTTTTTCACATTTTTTTAAAGTGCAAATTGTTTACTCTCACTCCCCTCCACGGAGGACACTCAGGCTAAGGTGTGGACGTGAACCTAGTGTGGCTTGAGAGACCCCTGCCTGTTCTCACCCTTGACACATGGCTCCTGTGTTCCCCACACCAGGCCACCAGGCTTTTTGTCAGCTCTGTCCCTTCCCTCCGCGGATGCCGAGTGCCCACCTGCTCAATGTCCCTCCCGGAGGCCTAAGCATCACCTCCTGATCTCACCAGCCCAGCCCCTCCCCCGGACCAGGCCGGTCCCTCACCGCTGGTTCCAAACAGCTGTTATCACCCGGGTTTGTGAAGGGGCCCAACTGCCTGCCTCCCCCACTGGGCTATGATTTCCTCAGCACCAGGGGCAGTCCACGGAGGTGCCTCCAAAAGCCTGGGAGTGACTGAGGCAGATGTGAGGTTCGGTATCAGAACGCTTTTACCCCAATTTCTCTGCTCAGCCCTGCTCATAACACCCCTCCCTTTCGGGAATCGTGCCCTCTACCTGTGCCCACCCCCCTTGTCCCCCCCATGCTTTGCCCCCTGCTTGACAGCTCCTTCCTGGATTCTAAGTCTGGTTTAACTCCAACGAAGATTCTTTGCTGGATCAAACTTTAATCAGGTTCCTGAACCTTCTCCTAGGCCCATATGTGTGCTTCCTTGTAAAATTCTGTTTTAGGGAGAGCCCTGCTGAGTGGTTTTAGTAAGAACCTCCACCTTCGCTATCTGATCGCCCTCAGCCCCCACTGCGTTCCTCAGCTTCCACCCCCATCCTGTTTCATTGCTTTCCCCAGAACCACCCCCTCCACCCCCTTGGGACAGGAAATCACAAATTTCCTATTTGTGATTTCCATCCCCTGCCCCCAGCCCCACTCCTTGCTTCCAAATTCCCACTCAGCCTTGCGGCGTGCGGAGCTGGGCCCAGCCTCTCCGTCCCACCGCAAAATGTCCTTGCACAGGGCCCTATGCCTAGTTGGATAGCTTGAATGAAGTGCTATGAATTTCTTTTGTCGCCAACAAATTCCATCTTTCCTGGTAACTAACTGTATAAAAGGTGACTTCGCCCTTCTGCCCTTGAGTTTCTTGACCTCCAACCCTTTGTCTTCGCCACGCTTCAGCCACCCACACTCTAAACTTTGTCACCTCCAAGATCTGCCTTACCAAGAAATCTTTAACTCAACATCTCCTTCTCTAACCACAACTTTCTACCTTGCCCACTCTCTCTTACCCTCCGTACCTCACTCCCTCCTGTTTCCCACCCCGTCAAGGTCTCTGGCAGTTTGTTCCTGCTGTTGTTTTTTATTATTGTTATCAGCCTCATGCTGCCTTGACTTGATTCTTTATCCAACCCAACACGTGGTCACTGCCTCGGTCTGTCTCCTTCTGACACACCCTACACGCTGCCCTTCTCATGTCTCTTCCTTGGGGACCCCCCACCTCAGCTCCATCGGGCAATTCCATTTCTGTTTATGCCCAACCTTCTAGAGAAAGTAACCCAGGTGTGGAGACACCACAGATTCATAGTCTCCAGTTTCAGCTGGGCCCTCAGCAGCCAGGAGAGCTGGGCCCATCGTTAGAAACTGCAGGGTCAAGTCCTGGCTCTGCCGTCTCAGGCCATGAAATGTTCTTTACTTCATTTCTGTCAGGCTTGGTTTCCCCACCGCTAAGTGGGAATCCCAAAAGCACACGCCTCCTCCGTGGGGGTTTGGAGAAGATGGAGCTGGGCCCACGCACACTTTAGGGAAGGTCAGCGTTAGCACTCACGAGCGCTGTTGTTGGCTGCCCCTCCCCACTCCCGCCATGCAAGCGAGTGGGGGTGGCTGTGAAATGGCCCGCAGCTGTCCCAAGCCTTCCCCTTCCTTCTCCAGCCCCTTGCCTGTCTCTTCCGTGACCATTCCCCACCCAGCTCCCCCTTCATGGAGGACACAGGAGCCGCCAGAGCAGCTCTTGGCCTCGCGGCTCGTTCTCATTTGTCTGCACACTGCTCATTCTTGCCTCCATTTTTACGAGGCGCCCTTCCCCTGCCCGAGGCTAACCCCTCTCCCTCGCCTTCAGATCCTAGCCTGCCCGGGGCCCTCGGTGCAGGCTTCCATCCGCACATCCCTCACTGTCTTCTGCCTTTGACCTCTCCGGGGGTCCCTGCCTTCCCGAAGCACAGCTAAAAACCCAGGACATTATGTGTAAGACCAATGTAAGAAGACCCTGAAAGTGGAGCAAAGCAGACAGACAGACTGGGGATCCCAAGACTGGAGGAACGACTCAGTGGTGAGTGACCTGGGTTTTCTTTTTGCCTTGTTTATCCTAACATTGGAGCCGAAGAAGCCAGCAACCAGGAAGCACGAATGGGCAAGGAGGGGGAAGCCAGGGCGCAGCCTGCTCTCCTCAACGCCCCCACTGCAGTGTCACTGGGGCGCGAGCAGGGAGCCGGACTGGCACCCCACTCAGCTGCCACATGTCTGCAGAGACCCTGTCTCTAATTAACAGAACTAATTATAAGTTCTCTGTTCTGTTCAATTAATCTATATGTCTTTATGCCATTACTATACTGTTTTGATTATTATAGCTTTGCAGTAAGTTTTGAAATCAGGTAGTGTACAATTCTAACTTCATTCTTCCTTTTTTTTTTTGGCTATTCAGGGTCCCCTAAGATTCCATGTGAACTTTTAGGGTGAATTTTTCTATTTCTGCAAAGAGAGTCATTGGGTTTTGATAGGGATTGTATTGAATCTGTAGATCACTTTGGGTAGTATTGAGATCTTAATGATATTAATTCTTCCAATCCATGAACACAGGACATGTTTCCATTTATTTGCCTTTTTTAATGTATTTCTGTAATATTTGTAGTTCAGTGTACAAGTCTTTAACCTACTTGGTCAAGTGTATTCCCAAGTACTTTGTTCTTTTTGATATTATTGTAAATACAATTGTGTTTTTAATTTTCAAGTTGTTCACTGTTAGTGAATAGAAGTATAACTCATTTTGGGGTGTTGATTTTGTACCCTACAACTTTGCCAAATTTATTTATTAAGTTCTAATAGGCTTTTTTTGTGTGTGTGAGGGTTATTTTTAGAGTTTTCTCTATTTAATATCATGTCATCTGTGAACACAGATAATTTTACTTCCTTTCCAATCTGGATGCATTTCATTTCTTTCTATTTTATAATTACTCTGGTGAAGACTTTCAGTACTATATTAAATGAAGGTGGCAAAATTGGAAATCCTTGTCTTGTTCCCGATCTTATAGGAAAAACTTTAATCTTTTCCACCATTGAATATGATTTTTATATATTGCCTCTATTATGTTGAGGTACTTTCAGTCTATTCCTAGCCTGTTGAGTGTTTTTATCATGAAAGGGTGTTAAATTTTGTCAAATGCTTCTTTTGCACTGAGATGATCATGTGGGTTTTTCCTTCACTCAATATGGTGTGTTAGGCTGATTGAGTTTTGTATGTTGAACCATCTTTGCATTCCAGAAATAAATCCCACCTGATCATGGTATACAGTCCTTTTAATAGGCTGCCAAATTCAACTTACTAGTGTTTCCTTAAGGATTTTTGAATCAATATTCATAAGGGATATTGTTCTGTAGTTTTCTTTTCTCATCATCTGGCTTTGGTATTGAGATAATGCTTGTTTCATAGATAAGAGTTAGGAACTCTTCCTCTTCAAGGTTTTAGAAGAGTTTAAGAACATGGATGTTAATTCTTCTTTAAATGTTTGATAGAATTCAACAGTGAAGCCATCTCATCCAGGGTTTTTCTTTGTTGAGAGATTTTTTTGATTACTGATTCAATCTCTTTCTTAGCTATAGGTCTATTCTGATTTTTTATTCCTTCATGATTCAGTTTTAGTAGATTATGTGTTTTTAGGATTTTTTCCATTTCTTCTACATTATCCAATTTGTTGGTATATAGTTGTTTATAGTACTCTCTTATAATCCTTTTCTTTCTGTAAAATCAATAATAATGTCCCCATCTTGCATTTCTAATTTTTGTTATTTCAGTCTTCTCTCTCTTTTGGGGTGCCAATCTAGCTAAAGTTTGTTGATTTTGTTGATCTTTTTAAGAACTAACTCTTGGTTTTGTTGATATCTCACTACTGTTTTTCTGTTCTCTTTTTTTTAATTTATCTCTATTGTAATCTTTATTATTTCCTTCCTTCTGATAACATTGGGTTTAGTTTGCCCTTCTTTTCTCTAGTTCTTTAAGATGTAAACTTAAGTTGTTGATTTGAGATCTTTCATCTCTTAATGGAAGCATTTGCAGCCAAGTTTTAATCTGAAGTCACTTGTCCTACCAAGGACCAGGAAGATCTCAAACTGAATTTTAAAAAATGGAATCAATAAATGCTACACCAAGAGATATTAAAATTACCTAATAATGAGTTTAGGCAGCTATCATAAAAATGCTACAAGAGAGCAACTACAAGCACCCTGGAAAAGAAGAAAAATAGAAAGTCTCAGAAAAAAACGTACAACTGAAAAATATAATAACCAATTTTTTAAAAATTAAAAGGGTGAGCTAAATAATAGACTGAAGGATGTCAAAGAAAAAGTGCAGCAAACCAACAAAAGAAGCAAGGAAGATTTTAAGCAGGACTGTTCGAGTAGGGCTCTAGACTATTGCAGTAGGGAAATTGAAATAAAAGGCAGGCAAGTTTTAAAATGCTGGGGTGGGGGTACTCTAGTGGACAACACTGGAGGACATAAGTGGGGAGGTTGGTCAATGACATGTAGGCCATCTGTGTTCGCTCATTTTTGCTTATAAACCTTAGGTTTCTCCCCTCCCACAGAGACTGAAAGATAGGAGTCTTACCTTTCTTGATTAAATTTCAAAGGGATGACTCACAGATCATTGAAAAAAGATACTCACTGATTGTAAAACCTGAAGGCTAAAAGATTCATCTACATTTCAGAATGGCAGAGGGAAAAAAAAATTCAATCCAGAAATAAGTGGACCTAAGCAGTTCAAACCCACATTTTTCAAGAGTCAACTGTATTTTCCACTTATGGTTGGGAATCTGTGTACGGCAGGGCAACTCAGACCCGTAACTTCTGCATTGCTCAGGGGTCAACTGTACAAACTCTATAAAGTAAATGCTCTAAGAAAAACTGATCAGGAGCTGATGTCAGAAAGAAATCTAAAGTTCAGTCAAGCTGAGGTGAACACTAAAGCCAAACCGGTCCGCCCCCGTTTTGTTCAAGGGAAACCAGGTTTCTCACTGAACAAACTTAGAAAAACTTGGCTATGGATCAAGCTTGTTTCACCAGATTTCTACTGTTGAAGTACTGGTTGAATCACCTGTTGAGACTTGACGTGAATGAGGCATTAATGAGGACGGGTTTCTATGAAAAGAGAAAGGAACAGTACTTCACAACTAGTAGGAAGGAACTGTGGATACACACAACTTGGATGAATCTCAAGGGTGTTATGCTGAGTGAAAAAAAAAGCTCAAAACATTATAGACTCTGTGATTCCATATGTATAACAATCTCAAAAAGAAATGATAGCGATGGAAAATAAATTAGTGGCTGCCAGGAATTACAGGTAGTGAGCGGGAAGGGACTTGGGGTGATGACCAAGGAGTAGTCAACAGAGGATGTTTGTGGGAATGGAACGGTTGGTTCTGTTCCTTGACTGCAAGGGTGGTTCCGTGACTTGGCACACACGATAAAAGTGACGTAGAACTACACACACGCCTTGTATCAACATCAAATTCCTGTTACTAATGTTGTACGATGTAACCATGGGAGAAACTGGGTGAAGGGTCCGTGGGACTTCTCTGTACTTACTATTCACTACCTGTGAATCTATAATTATCTTGAAAGTAAACATTTAAGAAAATTTTTAAAAAGAATGGTAGCTTTGGAATCAGATAGATTTAATTTAAAAAAATAATAATCACCTTCTTTCTCATCTACGTTGCTGCCCAACTTTTGCCCTCCCGCTCACACTGCGTCCTGCTGAAAAGAGTTGCCCACATCCTGCCCCTGCTTCAGGACCATTGACTTTTCCCCCTCACGCTCAGTACTTCACTGGCAACTTCCCAGCTGCACAGGTGATCGAAACGGCTCAGGACTTAACTTCATGCACCTACATCGCCACCTTCCTGAGACCCTCTGCTCCTACAGCGCCGCCGGCGCTCTTTGTCACTCTTCTTGCTCTGCAAAGATGGGAAGCTGTCCCTGACACCCCACACTAGAAGGGACACTTGTCCCTGTGTTTTCACAGGGCCCCGGCCGCTGGGTCCGGTGAGAGTCTTCTTGCCTTTACGAATTGGCATTTTCTCTCTGGGCTGATCATTTTGTGCGCCTGGACCCTGGGGCAGCGAGTGGCTAATAACTGACAATGATGAGACTGAATGAGTGACCCCGTGGCCCCTCCTGAGCAGAGGGGCAGATGCCCAGGCTGGTGTCCTTTGTTCTGAGCTTCAGCCTCCTGTGTTCAGGCTGTGGGGTCACTCAGGGCAGCAAGGGCCTCTGCAAACTAAGGCAATTGTTTTGTTTTGGTTAAATACATTCAGGAGGAGGAACTGAAGCTATTAGGTTAGTAAATTATCACAGACTTTTCTACTTGTTATGTGCTTCCTCCACACATTGTGTTCTCATCAGCATGTGACCTTGCCCCGACTAAATGAATCAGCTGAGATTAAATTATTCATTTATTTCAGCAGAAGTATGAAGGTGGAGCGTGCGGACAGATGGGCCTTGCACCCTCTCTAGGAGGTATTTTTCTCTAATTGTAATTTAGATCTTGAAATTGTTCATACCTTTTAACTCAGGAACTTCATTTCTAGATATGATTCTAAAGAACCAATCAGGGACATGTGTGCAAGAATATTCAGTGTGCTACTAGCATTCATACTGAAAAGTGAGAGCCATCTTAACTACCTAACAGTAGGCTCCTGGTTAAATAAATTATGGTGTACCCACGCGACCAACTGTATGTGGTTATTAAATATTGTTTGAGAGAATTAAAATGATATAAGGAAACACTCACCATGCCATGCTATGTGAGGAAAATGGAAAACAGTTTGATCTCAATTTCACCCCAAAAAATCCAGAAGAAAATACTTCACATTATAAGTGGTTGCTGCTGTGTTGTCTTGTTACTTGGTAAGGTTCATTTTATTTTTTTTCTCTAAATTTTTGTTAGTAACTATGTATCTCTTTTGTATTGGTTTTAATTTATTATGAAATATTTTAAATATTCAAAAAATATAGAGCCCTGACTGGTGTAGCTCAGTTGGTTGGGCATCGTCCTGCAAAGCAAAGCTCCCGGTTCAATTCCCCATCTGGGCACAAGCCTGGGCTGTGGGTTGAATCTTCAGTTGGGGCGTATGGGAGAGACAACCAATAGATGTCTCTCTTTCACATTGATGTTTCCTGCCCCTTCTTTCTCCCTCCTTTCCCTTCCCTCTAAACTAAAATAAAATCTTTTAAAAATAAAAATATAGAAGAAACCAGGAGATATACATTAGGTCTCTACCTTATACAATAAAAAAAAAATTAATTCCATATTAATTCCAGAGTGGTACAAAAATATGAGAAGCAAAATGGAGAAACTTTGGAAAGAGAATATAGAAGATCCTGTTTGATCTCAAGGTAGGGAAGAATCTCTTTAACAAGACATGTGTTATTTCAATATTCTTGCCTAATAAGCCAGCCCAAAATTCAATGGCTTAAAATAGCAGCCATCTTTCCCTACTGATGATTCTGCAGGGCTTAGCTGGGCAGTTCTTAGAAACTTTGCTGGGCGTGTTCATGGAGCGATGGCCAGCTGCCAGGTTAGCTGGGGACCGGCTGCTGGCTGGGGGCCGCAGAGGTGTCTGGACCACATATCCACCATCCGGGAGGCCCACTTTAGCTCACATACCTGGCAGCTGGCAGAGTTCAAGGCCTCTGTGCTCAGAGCTGCCATAGCCTCTCTTCTACCGCATTCCCTTGGCCAAAGCAGGTACCGAGATTCCAGTAGGAGGTAGATCCTACCTTTTGACAGAAGAAGCTGCAAAGACACATTGCTCGGATGCAGGAAAGCCTGGAACAAAAAGATTGCCACCATCTGTGTAATTGGCCATGAGAAATAAAATGCACCCACTGTAAAGGAGCAGACTGAGACATCTGAGTACATTCAAGTTTAAAACTCCTGTATCAAAAATGACACCTTAAATGTGGATTACTTTTATAATCATTGAACGAAGCCAAAATAAAGATTTCAGAATACTGCACCAAACCAAATTTTTAAAAAGCACTGAAGAAAAATATCTATGTAAAAATCTGAACCTTCAAATTGTGGAAATTATTGGCTCAATAATTTCACTATAGCCGGATGCTTTCTCCTCAAACAGGTACATTACGAGACTCAGTTAAATAGCAAAGCCCACCTTCTGTGTTTGAAAAGGAATCCCTTCCACAAAAAAATTCTTATTCCACATCTATTAAACATAATAAGCTGTGCCTATTTTAAATTGTGTTTCTTCATCTTAATTCTTCTCATTTGAGGGAGATTATCAAATCAATCATCAGAATCTTGGGAAGAAGTTCTCTTTTTAAAGAAGCAGGAAAATTGAGCAAGTTGAGCTTTTCTGGCTTCAGGAGAGAGTGAGGAGCAAGAGGGGGCTGGTTTGAAGCACAGGCTGAGGGAACTACTATTTTTTTTCTGAAAAAACTTCCAGAAGGAAATGACTGGGGCGCCGCAATGACCAATGGCTGACATGAGGGCAATGTCTTCCCGACCTGGGAGATGGAGGACAGGTACCCCTGTCTTGCTTAGAGGTGATGTGGTAGAAACACTTTCGTGTCATTTCTGTGAACAATGCTAAAAGTTCTCCACAGTGTCCACAGGTGCTGAGACACTCTTGTGAGAACTCAGTGCACAGGAAGCGCTTGTCCACGTGTGAAACCAACTCTTGTCACAGGTATAGCTTCAGAAATGTCATTGTGTGAGCCGCCCCCGGGGGTCTCCTTCTGTGGGTTCAGACTCCCCTTGGTGTGGCCCCTTTTTGACACCTAAGCCATTTCCAGCAATAGAAAAGTGCAGACGTTTATAAAGTTGCTTCTGCAAACCACAGCCATCACCCACAGTACACCATCCCCCCACCTCAACTCAGGGGTGTCACAGAAACAACTGCGACCTGAGTCGGGGGAGGGAAACGTTCTCTCTGGAAGACCAGGGAAGCCCCCAAGGTAATCAGTGAAAACTGGCCTGTTGCACCCCAGAAGCCTCTTTCCCAGAGAAATCACACAGGCTCAGCAGCACAGAGACTCAAAGGAAGATCGCAAGAGGACTGGGACTCCTACTCGACAGAAAGGGGATGTGTTCAGAAGCAACAGAAACCATCGGTCAGCGTGTCCTTGGTTCTCTCCCTTGTTAACTTTACCATTTCAAGGTCTCATTCAAACACCTCTTGCATGAAATCTTCCTGCATTTCCTCCATCCCCAGCAGCCTCTGATCTCGCCCACCTCCCACTGCGCCCCCCAGCCCGGGGCCTGGACTTGCTTCTCCGCAGCACCCTCACATCAACTGAATAACTGAATGATTACGATACTTTAAAATTTTTTCCTAGCTGCAGAAGCAAGAAGCAGCCATTATAGAACATCCAAAACAAAACAAAACAAAACAAAACAAAGAAGCAGAAAATTTAAATCCTAAATAATTTCCCCATCTTGATGGACATTTTTCCATTCTTTGTCCTGTACATTTTGTATCTACTAAAAAAAAAGAAGAAGAAGAAGAATGAATCAGACTGAACGTATTGCTTTGAAGCCACTTTGTCCCTTCAATCTTATTCTGTTCATTTCCCTGCATTCTAGAACATCCTTTTAGTGCTTTTGGACCACAGCTTATTTGAGGCAGCAGAGCACCGGGATTTAAAAGCGTGGATTCTAGAGTTGTTCCTCCTGGCCTGGTGACCTTCATCAACTCAGTTATCTTCCCTAAGTTTCAAGTGCCTTATCACTGGTTTGCTGTGAGTATATAGATTTTTCGAAAGTTCTTCAAACAGTGTCTGGCACATGTAAACACTCTATCTGTATCTGCCACGTTCTTGATTTGGCCACAGTCCCCTGCAGGTGAGCCTTTAAAGGTCAAGGTTACTACTCCAAGTATCACTGCAGTAACCATCCATGATTTTTTTTTTAAAGATAAATGGAATTTCTGGGTTACAGTACTTACACATCCTGAGGTTTTTGTGTATATGCCAAATGGCTTCCTATCGATAGGGAAGCAGTTTAAAAGTCACCGGTGTGCGTGACACTGCCCGAGATGGAGTGCTGGAGCACTCAGGCCGACCTGGCAGGTGACCCTGTGGCTGAAAGAAGGCTCATTAGTGTCCCACCCTCGACCTATTACTACGCTAGGTAGTACTGGGCTCCAGGTCAAGCCAAGGCCCCACCAGGCTAACACATTTGTGTCAAGCTGTTAGAAACAAACAGAACCCAACAAAATAGAGCCAAAACAGTGTTTTTTCTTTTATTGAAAGTGGGAAATGTATGAATGTTGTCTGTGCTTTTCAATATTAATTACATGAGGTGGAAGTCGAAACATGTCATATTCTCTGCCATAAATTCAATAAACACCAAAGTGTTCTTGTTGGTTTTGTTGTTTTTCATACAGGCAAAAATATTCCAGCCGCTCTCAAACCAACACAGGAGCAAATGTCGCAAAACACACTGCTTTACATAGCATTGTCAAAAGTAGAACTAGAAAATTCCAACCACCTAGTGGCTTCCCCTCACCCCAACCCCCCAAAGCAGAGTGATGGGAAGGGGACAGAGAGCAGGAGGAAGTGGACTGGAAGCTAAGTGGACAGATTGTGAAAAGTATGACTTAAATCCCCAATTTTAAGGAAGTAGATGGGGAAGCGCAGTTTCTAGACTCGAGACCCTCCCTACCAACCTACCAAGGATAAAAACAAACTCACAGCAAACACAAAGAAGGACATAAGCATTGCTAACTGTCTTTCCCTCACTGATAACACTAATGAATATGAATGTATATGCTTTACACCACCAAAATCTGTGACACATACAATTTTATATCCTTTTTTCCCCACCAAGTGTTCCATCATAAAAGTTATCCCACATCATTAAAAATTGTCCACGAACATCACTTTTAAGACCTAGTTAGTATTTGTAGATGATACCACAGAAATAATTTTTGCACCTAGAATTTGACACCTTGCTAAGCTTTCGATGCATTGCCATGTAGGACCTCGGACTCCCGTACAGTCTCTGCAAATAAAATTAATCGATGATGTACTACTCAAGCAAGAAAAAGATACAAGTACTAAAACCAATTCGACCAGCCTCGAAATGCAATTTAAAAAACACTGCCTTATGGGTGGACAGCTGGTCTAGCCTATGTATTTTGGAGCACTCAATAAATGATATAAGAGCTGGAAGGTATTTTGTAATATTATACAGACGGTACATGCTTCGTTGCCAATCAACTAAAAATTCCAGGAAATAGTAAGTTATGAAATACCCACATTGTGGCTCAAATATAAAGCCAACCAAGAGGTAAGGTTTTGTATAGTGGATGGAGTCTTAGAAAAGAAGACCCACTTGACCTTGACATCAAAACATTTCCCTCTACAGATCTCCACATAATACTTGCTTTTGTGGAGGGCAATATTTACATCATCTTTCTACTTTAAATACAGCTTGTTCATTGGCTTTCAGTGGTCAGACTGAACTTCCTGGCAGAATGTGGAGAACAAATTTACTAGACAGGAGGCCTGTGCTGTAACCCTTGGCCACATCACAAAGGCGGTATCACTGAGAGAGGCTGTGAAGTAGGAGGGAGGGAAGCAGTGGAGGGAAGCAAAGGTACAGAGAGGGGAACCAAGCGTTACTACCAACAATTAATGAGCCAATAAACAGAGATTGAATGTTATGTAAAATCATAACCATCAAAAGAAATAAAAATACACTACTGTCCCTGATATGGAGGTGAGAGATGGGGGTCAATGAGTGAATAAATTTCTCACCTACCGCAGCTAAAAGTCTATCGATAGTGCTTAGAGCTGAGAATCGAAGGATGCTATTTAGCAATATTAAAGTAAATACCAGAAGAAATAAAAAATCAGAAACAATCAAGTGAAGATACTTATTAGGAGAAAAACTGGGAAGAGAATGGGGAAGAAGACTTACTTTTTATGGCTTTCTCTGTGGTTTCCATTTTTATTTTCAGGCAATGGTATTTTAATAATTAAAAAGCAAAATACAAAAAAGTACCACAGGATTTAAAGTAATAGATAGGCATCAGGTCAAAAGGATAAAGTAGGTGACATTTTCTTCTCAATTTTCTAATTATACCGCATGTAACATGCTATTCGTTATTTCCATAGTGGAAAAACGCATGAGGAAAAGAGAGAGAACTAATGCATTATTTTTGTCACGTCATGGTTAGAAGTTGTAGGAAATGGGGATGATTGGCAAAGAAATTCATCTAAAACGCGTGTGGGATGATTCTGCAGTGCACACGACAGGCTGGCTGTGTCACCCTGAGTAAGTCACTTAGCTCCTCTAAACTTTTGCTGCCACCTCTGAAACGCAGAGAGGCTTCCTAGGGAAGGTCTCAGGCCCAGTTTGGCTCCCAGAACTTATGACTCTCTGAATATCCAGCCACCGTGATCTTTGCCTTTGAGATCACATGACCCAGGCCATCTCGACTACAGAATGGCTGGGTTCTCTTTTCTGCTGTCAAGGGCTTATTTCCACTTGAATTCCGAAGCTGTGAGGTGCTGCAGGCCTCGTGTTCTTTTAACAGTTGCAATCGTTGCCTCCAGCAGAGAGTACAAGCCCACGTAGATTATTAGCCCTGGTGTGTACTTAGAAAAAGGCCAAAGGCCTTGCCGTGAGGCCCAAAGATGTACCCCAGGCCCAGCTCGAGCCCTCGAAGAAATCTGTAACCATTTGTGTTTGCGACCTCCAAAAGAACAGTCGTTTTGCAAGAAAAGCAGGAAGTGTGTTGAAGACATAACCACAACAGAACTGCCACATCAAGATGGGAGGTATCCTTTAAGCACAGGGAAACCACGTACCACCAGGGCACAGCTAGCGCCAAATCCTGCTGTCTGCAGGGGTCAGCATCCCTCCACGTCGTGGCCAGGATGTGGGAGTTTCATCCCCTGGCAGGTTATTGACAAGAGCAACAAAACTGAGGTGGAAGAGAGAAAGTTTGTGGTGAGATCACGTACCAAATGGCAATTCATTTTCTTCTTGCAAAATAGTGTCTGAAATTGTCAGATCAAGTTTTGAACACGGAGGGGCAGGGACTAAGGGATACCTGCAGGTGGTTAGTAGAGAGTCTACAGTCTTGCCGCAGGAAGCGTGGTCCCCAGAGCAGTGGCAGCTTCCCGAGAAGCTTTCACATATACAGACGCTTAGACCCCACGCAGACCTGTGGAATCAGACTCTGCCTTTTACCCAAACCTCCAGGTGACACGTTTGAACACAAAAATTCGAGAGAGGCTAGTATACAAGACCTCTGAAGCCCGTACACCTACCCACGTCAAAAACTGAGGATTTCACTGTGCATGAGGTCAAGCACCTAAGCCCGCAAAAACTCTCCCAGAAAAATGTTGTTGTTATTGTTGTTTTTAATATTATTACTCCTATGTACAGATGAGGAAACCCAGGTTAACTTCAGCAGGACTGGGCTACCAGGAGCTTGGAGAGAAGGCTTAGAGAAGGTAGAACTTGCCCAAAGCCAGAGGTAGTAAAAGGCAGAATTAGGATTTGAAACAGGAACTCCTTGAACCCCAAGCTCATGTTCCTATCCATTACCTTCAGTTTCCTCACTGGAGTTGAACGCTTTCAAGTGATTCACTTGAACCATTGAATCTAGCTGGTAGCACATCAAGAACCATTTTCCAGAATGTCATCCTTAGGAGGCATCCTTAGGAGCTCCTTTCTCACCCTTTCCTCAACCATCTAGGCAGACATGGATGTTCTTTTTCAGCAGAGAGCAGGACCCTTCTTCTGGGCAGTCAAGTCTGAGTCACGGAGGCCCTGAGAGCATCAGCCAGCCCCACAAACAGGGCCTAGAAACTCCTGTGTGTAAAAACAGAAGGTCAAGGCTTCCGGGAAAGATCTATTTTGTGATGCCTTAAGGTTTCAAAGTGACTATGGTGCCCCTTCACCTACCTCCTCTGAGATAAACACCATCAACCACCCTCTGACACCCTTGGGTCTGGAGATGGAGGAGGGTGGGGTGAGGCAACTGCCACCAATAGGAGCCTCGATTTCCAAGAGCCTCGGCTGCAGAACAAACCCAGTCGAGGCTCCCCAATCCCCCCATGGTATGACTTGAGGAGATGAGGGGCATCTAGAAAGCCACGCTTGCTTTCCCAGGATGCAGGGAAGGGAATAGTTGGACATCCCAACGGGGAGCTTCGCAGCACTCTATTTGTCAGCCCTGCCTTTCTTCGTGACCTCATGGGATTCGTCTTCTCTATCTGCAAGAATTAGATTCAGCTGCGAACAGCAGGGCTGATGACAACCACCATGATGATGATGGCATGAATCAACGCTCCTCAAGCCATGGTGGACACATGAATCTTGCTGACGTGCAGATTCTGATTCAGAAGGTCTGGGGCAGGCCCTAAGGCTCAGCATTTCTGACAAACTCCTAGGGGTCCCGTGTGGCTGGACCATAAAGCACACTGAATGGGGAGGGCTTCAGCCAGATTGAAGCGCACTAGGTACAGGACACCTGGAGGCTGACCTCCAGGTCACCTTGAGGCTCCATGGCTCCAAAGCGGCTTCAGAGGCTCTGTCGCCGGCTGCCTGGCCCTCCCTCTTTGCACGTGGCTTCCATCCTTGAGATCACCTGGTGATCCAAGAAGGATTCTGGAGACCCAGCCCCCCATCCATGCTCCCAGCTGGCAGCAAGAGGGAAAACTAGTGTTTCTCCCAGCTAAGCCAGCTCCAAAAGACCTTTCTTGTAGGCCCATACCTTCCACTTTGTCCCTGGGCCACCCTTAAACTGCAGAGAGGCTCAAAATTGGGTTTCCTTTCCTAAAGGAGGAGAGGAGAAGGCAGAGCTGGTGAGTAATTAAGATGTTTGCCCATCTCTCCATCTTGCTCGTCATCATTTGGAAACCTGAAGGTTGAGGCTACACGACGTTGGCGGCCCCTCTTTTCCGGCAGTTACTCTGGGGAAGAAGACGCTGGGCTCCGCTGCGCCTTGTCTGGGTGCCCGTGAGCCACGGGCAGGAGTCAGGGGGGAACAAACGAAATGATGCTGAATGCAGGGCGAGCGGGGCGGTGACTCCCGCTGAGTGGTCTGAAACCGCATGCTAGAGCCAGGTGGGACGCGGAGGACCATGGGCGGAACCTGCGTCCCACTTTTGAAAGCTGGCCTTGGGCTTGCTTCTGAGGCTTAATTTCTACTTTGTACTCCAAGGGGCAGGGCTTTCCCCCTGGGCCTGACAGCCTCTTGGGGTGGCCCTGGAACCTGAGTCCTCTCTGCTGTGTCCGAGCTGGACTCCTCCCCTCCTCCCCCACTCCTCAGAGGCAGGGTGCTGCCTATACATGCTGTGGCCAAAGCCTGGACCTCTCTTTCTGCTCCCACGCTGGCGCCTGGTCTTGCCCTTCCCTGGGTCCCTTTTCTTGCTTCGATAGAACCTCCAGAATCTCCAGAAGTGGCTGCAGCCCATTCTTTTATGCTTTAGGTATTTTTCTTCTATGCCAACATCCCCTTTGGCCGAGATTGCCTGGCATACAGCCCCCAACCCACCTACCCCCCCACAACCTCGGGAAAGCAGTTCTGGGATGATTTGGGGGCAGGGGTGACCACGGATGGGACCAGCAGTGGACACCCTGCTAGGAACTGCTAAGAACGGCTACATACCTAGATAAAGTTCCGTGGCTAATGACATGGTCTGAGGCAAAGGGAATGGACAAAACCGAGGTGATAGCATTGCCTCAAGCAGTCAGAGTCCCTCTTGAAGGAATTTAACACAAAGCTACAGGACAGAAACAGGCAGACATGTGGCTGCCGCTGAGTCAGATTAAGGGTGCCACAAACTCCCATGGCCGATGTCCCCAGCTCTCAAAGCCGGTGGGCTGCTACGACCCAACGTGGTGGTTTTCACCCCGCTTGTTCTCTAGGAACTCCACGGGTTTTCAGACAAGCCCAGGCATCTAGTGAAAATGACTTGTGACATCTTGTGATGTGTGCAGCCCACGCCGTTCAAGTCTCTGGTTTTGATGTCTGCCCTGCTGTAGTGCATGTCCCTACCGGGCTGAAGCCGCCCTTCCCACAGCCCTCTGCCCAGGGAGGCGGGGGTCGGCTAACGTCTGCGCAAAGGTGGTCCCTGGTCGGGCCACAGGAGCCCAACCATAGGCTTTCCAGTCAAGGGGCTGGCCTGTGCTCTCCGAAATGTAACAGTGGTCAGCTGCTGTGACCAAACCCCAGTACAATGGTGAAAACAAATCTAGGTCTACTTTCCTCTCCTGTGAAAGTCTAACCTAGTGTGGCAGCTTATTCTGCAAAGGGCCGAGGCTCTTTCTATCTTGTTGCTCTGCCAGCTCTACAGTGCTGTCCTGCTCTGCACTGTCCAAGCTGACTCACAGCATGTCCACATTCTGTAAGAGGGAAGGGACAAGGAGCCCGGAGAGCACATCCCTTCCCTTTAAAAGCGCAATCTTGAAGTTGAATGGTTAACTGACACTCGTATCCCATTGGCCGAAACATGAGCACATGGCCTCACCCCGGTGCAAGGAGGGCTGGGAAATGTTAGCCCTATTCTAGGCAGCTACATGCCTAGATAAAATTCCAGGCTTATAGTATGTACCTAGCGAAAAGTCTGGGGATATACAACATGGGGCAAAAGTAGGTTTACAGTTGTGAGTACAGGAAACACAAAGTTTATTAATTATTATATTATTTTTCATATAAAAACCTGTAAACCTACTTTTGCCCCACCCTGTATTGTGTGCCTCGCTAAAAAGTCGAAGTTCTATTATCTGGAGAGAACGAATGGTTCTCTGGAGGGGCATCTCCAGTCTCTGCTGGTCAGATCAGCTCCCTCTGGAATCTGGGGCTGGAGAAACAAGAGATGGTTGTTTCTTGAGAGTAAGAAGACATGGCCCTGGCCATGCGGCTCAGTGGGTTAGAGTGCTGATCCATGCACCGGAAGGTCACCACTCTGATGTCCAGTCAGGGGACATACCTAGGTTGGGAGTTCGATCCCCGGTCAGGGCACCTACGGGAGGCAACCAATCAATGTTTCTCCTCACATCAGTGTTCTCTTTCTCTCTTTCTCTCTTAAAATCAATGGAAATATGTCCTCTGGTGAGAATTTTAAAAAAGAGAGAACGAGGAGGTGGAGGGCGGCATGCAGACAGAGTCACAGCCATGATGCGCAGGAGAGGATTCGAGGGCGTGGCCAGGCCCCACATTGCCTGTGGCACCAAATGGCTCCCACTCCTGCTCTCCCAGAGGGGTGTCCTCACAGAAAATCCCCTTCTTGTAAGGAGCAGGAGGCAGCCAGAAGTGGCGCTGCATGTCCCGGGCACGCAGTCCTGCGGGAGGGGAGGTCCAAGCGATGCTCGAACAGCGGTTCTGTTCTCCAGAGGGAACACTGAGCCCTAAGTGCTCTGCCGGCTGTCCTCAGGCAAAGGAGAAAATACGCAGGTGAAGCTGCTTTCAGCCTCTTGGTCAGAGGTGGAAACAAGCCATCAATACACAATGTTATCTGGCTTCCTCTGTGTGGAATGTGCAGATAGAGATTGAGGGGATCCTGTTTGCCAAGACCACAAGCTCAGGGTGAGCCCGCCCTATAAGCACGTCAAAGGAGGAAATGTGAGGCCGGCGTGTTTAAATGGCCCTGAGCCCCAACACAAAGGCCTCACAGAGGTGCCAGGAGCCGGAGGCCTCCTGGAGACCGCTGTCCGTCAGCCACAGTGTGCACAGTGTGGCCTGAGGGCAGGCAGGAAAGGAATGGGGGGTCAGGACCTGGGACCCCACTAGCACCTAGAGGGGCAGGGTTAGTCTCAGTTCCTGGGGGTGGAGTCCTTTCCAGAAGGCAGAAATGGTTTCTACTTCCTGAAGAAGATGGTCAATGCGATACCTTGCCCGGCACTATAACTTTCAAAAACCAGAAACCCAAATCATTCATCAGGCCTTCACTGATTTGCAATATGCATGATCTGGCTGTGGTCTAGGTCCAGAGGTGTGGGTAGCCTGCACCCACAAGAGCGGGCACTGCCAAACACACTGGCCACAAGCCAATGGCCCCGGGATACTGAGGACTCCGCTGTGGCCTGGGTGGTCCTCAGGTGAGGATTCAGACGTGCTGGACAGCATCGGAAGGACGCAGCGGGTGACCGTGGTCCAGAGCAGCAAGCACCAGCGGCCACGGTAGCACAGGGCCCCAGAGAGGAGTGAAAGTTTGCTCCTGCACAGCAACTCTTGATGGTGGAAAACTTAATTAGAAACTTTAACCAGCTTGAGCAGAAAAGGGAATTTGTGGGCGGCGTAACCAAACCGCACACAGTGCAACAATACTGCTGGATCCAAGGACAACCAGATTTGGAGATTCAACTATTGTCATGTCAGGACTTCCTCCCCCGTTTGGGCTGCTGTACAAAATACCACAGGCTGGGTGGTTTAAAGAGCAGGCATTTATTTCTCACAGCTCTTGAGGCTGGGACACCCAAGACCAAGGAATCGGCACGTTAGGTGCTTAGTGAGGGCCAGCTCCCTGGCCTGCAGACGGCTGCTTTCCTACTTTGTCCTCACAGAACCTCTTCCTCACGGAGTGTGCTTGGGAAGAGAGTGAGCTCGGGCGTCTCTTCCTCTTCCTCTGAGTGTGCTGACACCATCCCGGGACCCCACCCTCTTAACCTCTTCCAAACCTAATTACCTCCCAAAGGTCACACCTCCTCATGTAGTCCCATGGGGGTTAAGACTTCTTTTCTTACTGAATTTATTGGGGGAACATGTGTTAATAAAAGTATACAGGTTTCAGGGGTAGGAGTTAGGACTTCAAAATATGAATTTGGTGGTGGGGGCGGGACACAAACATTCGGTCCTTCGCAGCCTCTGTCTCTGATTCTCTTTGCACATTGGACTCATTCTCAGGACTCAGCTTTCCCCCTACAAGGCCAAAGTCATGACTGCAGGCAGCTTTGGACCTAAACATTAGTGAGGAGAGAGGGTCCTCACCAACTCTGGGTTGACAAAAGTCTCCACGAAGTCTCCTGACTGGCTTTGCAAGCCGCTTGCCCATTCCTGGACAGTCCCCGGGCCAGAAGGACGAGGCTACGCTGATTGGCCCAGGCAGGTCACGTGCGCGTCCCTGCGCCCTCACGGATGGTTGGAGTGGGGAAGAAGCTGCTTGCCCCGCCCCCAGAATGGGGACTGCTGCTGTCGGCTTGCACAACAGCAAATGCCCATTGCAAAGGGAGCTGGGGGTGGGAAGGGATGAAGTGGGAGCTGTGCTGAGCTCCAGCGAGCGGAACTCCCGGGAGTGCCTGGAAACCATTCAGGGCACTGACTGCGCAAGGGGCTGCGAGCCATGGAATAAGAGCTTGTAAGCCAAGGAAGGGCTGCTTATTACTGTTCCTACAGAGATCGGGGGGCTCTGGTAAAAGGGTATCTACAACTGACTTTGAATGAAGTACTATTGCTGGACTCTTGTCACATTTACCCCAAGTCAAACTTCCTTTCGTGCACAGTCTTGCCAGAGAGCCCTACAGAACAGTGCTTCATCGAGCTCACAGGAGGCCGTGGGACTGATTTGTGCCTATTTGCTAATAAACGTCTGTCTCCGGGCAGAATTAGGCTGGAGGCTTGGCTGTGTGGGAACCTGGAGCGGGGCTGCAGGACGGAGCTGGCCTTGGCTTCTGGAACTAGTTGTGGCTGCACCCAGTAGCCCAAGGGGACCTTGGGGTTCTACGTGACCAAATGGGGAGTAGGAGGTGCTCTTGCAAACCCAAGGACTTATCAGTTTTCCTCAGAAAGATTAGTCACCCATCAGGTCTCAGGGTTCCATCTGGGGCGTGAATCCAACCCCGAAAGATGGCGAAAGGGTGTTGGGTACAAGGCCAGGCCATTCCCAGCGGGACCGAGAAGTGAGCAGTGTCCATGAGGGAGAGAGAGGAGACCCAAGCGATGAGGCCCAGTAACCAGGCTGGAGCAGGACCTTGGCACCACCATGCCCGTGGGCCTCAGGGTCTGGGATGCAGCCCCCTTAGAGCCCAGGCGGAAAGGACCCCGAGGTGCTGTGGGCTGCGGAGACTGAAACCACACCGAGGTTGGCCACCCTCTGCCACCCCCCGCTCCCCCGACACGTGGATCCACTCCCGGAAAGTGCGAGGAGATGGGAGCTCAAGGTGCCTCACTCCAGTGACAGCCTTGAATCGCTACCCTTTCTTTTCACTGACCAGCATTTTGAAGGTCACTGCAAAGACTATAGGGAGACACCTTTGCAGCTGCTGGCATGAAAGTTTCTTTGAAAAGAAAGAGCCTCTGAGAAGTCTACTTTTCAAAGGGAGGAAAGGGAGTCTCCAGCCTGGATGTTGCGGTCTGCCCGTATTTTCTGCACAATGAAGGGGCTTTTTCTGACACACAAAGGAGAAGGAAGAGGAGGAGGGCTGGGTGCGAAGGGCAGAAAGCCCGGGAAGAGGGGAGAGAGGCTTCCGTAGCCCGGAGGAAGGTTTTGAGGAACATGCTGGACACGCAGGTGTGAGGCTGACCTGCCCTGGTTCCCCCCGACCCCTGAAATCTTTAGCAAACTCCCCACTGCTCATTAATGTGCGTGTTCCTCCTAACTCCCAGTTTAGTCATGTGAAACCATGCAGTTCCTTTTGGTTAATGCCATCAGCTGCCAGTAGTTAAAGAAGTTGAAAGCCACCTACCCCATTTTGACCTCACTCCAGGTCACCAGAAGAGCAAGTCTCAGAATGAATTCTAACCCCAATACTGACATTTGTTAGCAAGCAGGCAACCCAATCAAGGGCAGGAGGATCATTTGGGGCCACAGAGCTGGTGAGGCTGAAAACAGGAACCTCAAGCAAAGGCGAACGCACCTTAGTGAGAACTGATTCAAATGGGCTTTTGGTGTGTTTATTTATACACACCTACTACTTCACTCAAAATCGTATTGGAGGCAGGGACTACTTGCTTTGCTTTCAAAAACTGCACATGGCCTCTCTCCCCAACTAGCAGGGGAGGAATATGATAAAACATCAACAGCGCAAGCGAGCCTTGTGCACTGCGAAACATGAATGGTTCTTTACTCTGCCAAAGTGTAGATATTTAAGGTCTAGATATGGGATGTTGTATCTCCGAAAACAAGCATTTCCCCCCAAGGTGTCCACCAAGATCTACGAGGAGACGCCCTCATGAAGACACAAAGGGAGTTGCGGGAAAGGGCAGGGAGGAATCCTGGCCAGCAGGCAGGGCAAGTGTCTGGCACCTGCTGGTACAACAGACAAAAACCAGGTGTGCATTTGGCACTGGAGTCCAGCCAGCCATGCACCAAGAGGGGCAGAACCCCGCGAAGAGGACCCCAACAGCAGCGAGCCTCCCGAACTCAGGAAGACGCTGCAGGTGGAAGGGCACCTAGGACAGCAGTGGGTTCTAAGGCTGCAGCCACCAGACTGAGAAAGAGGCGAGCACTCCAGCCCGGAGCAGAAAGTGAGGATAGCAGGGGTAAGAAGGGCAGGTTCTGAGTCCACGACAGGCAGAGAGTGACAGAAAATCCCAGTTGTCGGAAAGCCCTGGCCATTCCCGAAGCTTAGGCCTGGAATGTGGCGGAACATCTCTTTAAATGCCCCTTCCTAAGGGCAGGGCTAATCCCAGAGATAGAAGGAGTATTTTCATTCAGCGGTGTTCAGCTGCAAGTAACCAGAAACTGAACTACAAGCGGCTGAAACCATGAGATCACTGATGCACAAATGGGCAGGTCAGCAGAGCAGACCTATGGCCGACCTAATCCAGGGGGTCCAGCTCCGTCTTCTGGTGACCTTCTGGACTCTGCCTACTGTGGGACGCTGGCTTCGTCCGCAGGCTGGCAGAGAGTGGCCGCTGCGTGCTGGCCTTGGGTGAGGACCGAGCAACACTGCGGGGCCAGCTCCCCATGGACCACATGGGCTGGACAGACACCCAAACGAAATCATCCTTCTGTGAAGAGGAAGGAGAGGGGATGATGCCAAGGGCAGGACGGAGGGCACGCAGGCGCAGCAGACTTGGGTTCTCACTGCCGCTCCTCTGACCAGCTGTGTGAGCTGGGCGGAGCCACTTCTGCTCTTGAGGCCTCAAATTTTCCACCTTATAGCAACATGATTAAACTGGAAAATCTTTAAGTCCTCTTAGATTCTATGAAATAAGATGTTCATGAATTACTCAAGGCAGGCCTTCAAGTATGGGAAATGATTCCAGTCCTTTGTGGAAGCTGATACTTCCCAGTGATGGCCCCAGCAATTTTCCCAGCCCTCACGCCCACCTCTGGTGGGACTTTGCCACTCTGCCTAGTCCTCTTCCCCTTGGATCTGCACTAGCCGGATGGCTCGCCTGCACCCAGGGGCCATAGTAGCTTCTAACTAATAAACCGATGGCCTTTTCCAAAGACCACACAGATTCCAACTGGTTCCCTCTGAACACTAGCAGCAAGAGCATCCAGCACCATGTAAGAAATCCAGCTACTCTGAGACCGCCATCTTGGAGAGGCCACGGCAGGCAGCCGTGTGGAGAACTCGCCGAGCCTCGAGCCCACAGCCAGCATCAGGCACCAGCCCCGAGTGTGTGCCACCTTGGACTGCAGCCCAGGCTGACCTCCAGATGACCGAAACCTCGGCTGGCATCACACTGCCACTCCACGACAAATGCCACAGCTGAACAAACAGTCCAGCCAAGCCTGTCCAGAGTTCCTGACCCAGAACATCATGAGCAAAATGAAGTGGCTGCTGTTCTACACCCTTGTTTTTGGAGTGATTTGTTACATCTCAGTGGTAACCAGAATATCCTTAGAGACGAGTGGGCATAAGACTCAGAGTGGGGAAAGACTTAGACTCAGCTTTGAGAGATAGTTTCTGATAGTTGCAAAACACTGAAAATACTTAAATTCCTTTTTGTGGCTACGAAGCATTCAGGTGGAGAAATTCTTTGAGGAATGACTTAGGGGAGTCTTGGCAAGAGGTGATAACAATGGACCTTCATATCTTTGTAGCCCTTTGGGGTTCATGAAGGGCAACTCATTCGAATGTCAGAACTAATGGCCAGGGCACAATTTAATCTCTGTCTTTGTTCAGTCCCTCTCCTGGAATCCCTGAGCCTGTGATGCCCCTATTTTTCTTAGAACAGTAATGGATGAGCAAAACCTCCTTTCAGTGAGCCCCATGTGCAATGGGAACAATGCTGGCCAATTTCCCCATCGTCTCCACAGTGTACCTCCATGTGGGGACAGCTAAGAGGGCTAGAGGCCTCTGAACTCCCGTGTTTCCCAGGTGGCCCTCCTGCGCTCCTCTCAGGGTCTCCGAGTCTCAGGGTCCAGTCCCCGCAGCCCCTTGTACAGCTGTGTTTAGCAGCTGTCACCTTGACTCTTAGCAACTACACCCTCTGGTTAAGGGTTTTCCTTGAAGAGGCCGTGCAAACAACAAAACCTCACAAGGTCTCTGTGGGGTGGGCAGGGCAGGTGTCACTAACGCATTGTGGTAACCAGCCTTCAAGATGACCCCCAGGAGTTTGTACCTCCTGCTATTCATATCCTTCAACAGGTTGCCTCAGGTGACTAACAGGATAGAGCTTTAACTTCAGCAGCTCGGTCATAAACAACAACGTGGCTTCTGTCTTGCTCTCTCAGACTGCTCATGCCGGGGGAGGCTAGCTACCATGTCAAGAGGACCCTCAAGCCGCCCCATGAGTGACTCCTGCCATGCATGCAGTGAGCTGCATGCGGGAACCACCTTCAAGGCAGATGCTCCAGCTCCAGTCAAGATTTCTGATGACCGTGGCCCCAGCAGACACATTGACCTCATCTCACAAAAGACTACGAGCCAAAACCATGCACCTGAGTTGCTCCTAAATTCCTGACCCAAGGAACCTGTGCGAGATAACAAATGTTTATTGTTTAAGCTACTAAGTTTGGAAGGAATTTCCAAAAGAGTGATCGGTAATTAATCTGTCCATTGTACAAATGAGAAACTGAGGCCCAGAGATGCACAATGACTAGCCCAAAGTCACAGAGCTGGAACTGGGAAGAGAGCCCACATCTTGTGCTTGCTGACTCGTACAGCACAGGCCTTCTTGCAGCTCATGACTCAGTAGGTCTCCAGTGTGGCCCCAGAAGAGGGAGAGATGAGGCTGCAGGCACGGGGCAGTGACTGCGCAGGCAACCTGGCCACACCCAGCCTAGACCCACAGGGCTCCGCCCCAGGAATCCAGGGTTGGGGAGGGTGGCTGAGACCCTTGGCCCCGCTTGCATGGGGCCCCCATGATGAGGAGAAACCAGCCAGCACACGCACCTTCTCACCTGGGCAGCCCTCCCTGCGCACAAGCTCACTCCTGTTCTGGGCCTCAGCCCCTCCCCGCCCCACCACCACCACAAAGGAAGCTACTATGGAGTGACGATGCTGCAATTTTCCTGGCCTGCGGTGGACATGTGGGCGCAGTGCTTATTTTAAAGACCACTGACGGTGACTCAGGCTCTGGCCTGGCCGCCTCAGCATCCCCACAGCTGATTCACACGTCCGCTTTAGAGAAATCACCCCAGTCAGGGGCACTTTCAGTCCCCATGTGAATCACTGGCCATGTGATCGCTGGCCACTTGGCTGCAGCCCAGGCCTGTGGTCTACAGGAGCGCGCCCTAGCGACACTGTGTGGTGGTCCTGCAGTCAGCACGGGGCCAGTCTACCTGGCTGCTTCTCCATCTTTCTAGTTGGATGGGACTTTTTCCAGCGAGGGCTGCTACGGGTTCCTGGGGCACATCAAGAGGTGGTTTAAGACAAAAGGGGAAACAGTAGCTGCTTGTATTCAGGGTCTCAAGTCCGTCAGCACCGTGGAGGGCACACCAGATAGAGACCTAACGCAGGGGTGGGGGTTGGCAGCAGGGAGCAGAGAAATGCTGGTGGGGTGGGCAGAGGTTGTGGCAGAGAGCAGCCCCTTGGCTGTGCAGGCCTGTGGGAGGGAACAAAGAAGACACCTGAGGCAGTGACATTTCTTCACAAAGGACCTGAACAGCCCAGCAGAGATCCCTGGGCCTATGACCTTGTGTGGCATCCAAGGACCTCCACAGTAGGGAACAAGAGGGTATAGGACACTGGGTTGTGATCTAAACTCAAGATTCCACCACATGGCTAACCTTAGAAAAGTTGTTGGCCAATCTTGGCCTCAGTTTCTCCATCAGAAAAGTCAAGCAAATGGTGTTCAAAGTGGGTTTCCTGGAGCCGTTGGGTTCTGCAGACCTACCTTCGAGTTTGCCATTGGGAGGGAACCTCTAAACCAGCGCTGCCCAATAGGAATAGAAAGGGAGTTACGTAGGCAATCTTAAATTATTTTAGCAGCCACATTTTTAAAAATCTAAAAATAAATAAGTAAAATGAATTTTAATAAATCTTTCAATATGTAATCAATTTATTACATTTGTTAAGATATTTTACATTCCACTTTTTGTACTAAATCTTCAATGGCTGGTTGAAGACTTAAGCACATCTCCGTTTGGACCTGTCACACTTCCACTACCCGGTAGTTTGAATCGTGTGCCTGACCTGGAGAAAGGAAGGAGCAATCAGGGCTTTAAGAGAAGACTGCCCCCTGGTGGACAACACAAGAAAGTATGGGGAGGCCAAAGGATTACAACGAGCAAAACACTGGAGAGCACGGAGAAGCCCTGGGTGCATGAGAGTGCGGGTGGCGCAGTCCAGTCAGAGGGCGAAGGTAGAGGATTGAGCGTGACAGAAGAGGTCCTAAATTCATTTGGACGCCTCCAGCATCATGGGATTTTCATGACATCTAGGCATTGTCTCAATTCCTTGGTTCAATGGTCATGAATCATGTCAGTGTTTTATACATATATAGTAAGAGCATTTGGGGAGAACGCATGCAAATCAGAGACATGGGTCAAAGCCAAACTCTCGAGGGATTTGGGAGTGAGAGCTGATGGCAGAGTGACTACGAGGAAGAGAGTGATGTGGACTATTCTTTCCAGGCAAAGGAGAATGGGGCACAGACAAGGGTATGTTAAGCTGGGAAAAATTATTTAAACAATAGTACAGGCTACAGAACAATTGTCATGTTCAAGTCCAAGGACTCAGAGGCATTCAAGAGGCAGAATAGCAGAGCTGGTTAGGAATAGACTCTGGAGGCAGCTTTGCTGCTTCCTGGCTGCATGACTTTGGGCAACTTACCTCCCATGCCTCAGTTTTCCTCATCTATATAATAGGCAGAACAATAGTAGCTGCCTCTTGTGCTTGCAGTGTGATAAGTTGTATTTGGTAATGATAGATTCTTTTTTTCCTAATAACATGTCAAATGCTTAGAATAAAGATAAGGAAGTCCCATAATTATGATTATAAGAATTTCTTTAGAGGGGCAACATTTTCTGTTAGTGCTCACGCAAGAGTCAGCCTCTTCCCCAGTGAGTTGAAGTTCAAGTGCAATTGCATGGCGAAGTCTGAATATCCCTCACTTAGGAATGACAATATTATACAGAGTTCTGGCAAAGATGGAGGCATAAGTGATATACTTTGCCTCCACACAACCAAGAGAAGGACAACAAATTTAAAAACAAAAAATAAGCAGAACTGCAGAAAATTGAACTGTATGGAAGTCCAACAACCAAGGAGCTAAAGAAGAAACATTCATCTAGACTTGTAGGAGGGGCGGAGATGGGAAGCCATGGTAGAGAGGATGAGGCAAGGTGGCGGCCGGAGGACCGGGCCGTACCATATTTCCCTGCAGACAAGCCAGGAGGAATAGGTGGGGAGCAAAACAGACCTTGCAACCCAGGGTTCCAGTGTGGGAAAAGAAAGCCTCAAAAACCTCAGTCTGTAAAAACCTGTGGGAGTTGTGGTGGCAGGAGAAACTCCCAGTCTCACAGGAGGTTTGTTGGAGAGACCCACGGGGTCCTAGAATGTACACCAACCCACCCACCCAAGAATCAGCACCAGAAGGGCCCAATTTGCTTGTGGGTAGTGGGGGAAGTGACTGAAAGTCGGCTGCGAGCCAAGCAAGTGGCATAGTTCCCTTTCGGACCCCTCCCCCACATATAGCTCCACAACACAGCGACCTGGGTTCCCCTGCCCTGGCGGATACCTAAGGCTCTGCCCCTTCTAACATAACAGGCGCACCGAGAAAAAGAAATATGGCCTAAATGAAAGAACGGGTTAAAACTGCAAAAATAGAACTAAGTGAAGAGAAAGCAACCTATAAGATGCAGAGTTGAAAACACTGGTAATCAGGATGCTCACAGAAATGGTCAAGTATGGTCGTAAAATAGAGAAAAAAGGGAAGGCTATGCAAAGTGAAATAAAGCAAAATATACAGGGAACCAACAGTAAAGGGAAGGAAACCAGGACTCAAGTCAACAATTTGGAGCAGAGGGATGAGATAAACATTCAACCAGCACAGAATGAAGAAACAAGAATTCAAAAAAATGAGGAGAGGCTTAGGAACCTCTGGGACAACTTTAAATGTTCCAACGTTCGAATCATAGGGGTGCCAGAGGGAAGAGAGGAAGAACAAGAAATTGAAAACTTATTTGAAAAAATAATGAAGGACAACTTCCCCAATCTGGCAAAGGAAATAGACTTCCAGGAAATCCAGGAAGCTCAGAGAGTCCCAAAGACGTTGGACTTGCGGAAGCAGACACCAAGGCACATCAAAGTACATTACCCAAGATTAAAAAGAAGGAGAGAATACTAAAAGCAGCAAGAGAAAAGGAGACAGTTACCTACAAAGGTGTTCCCATAAGACTATCAGCTGATTTCTCCAAAGAAACCTTGCAGGCAAGAAAGAGCTGGAAAGAAGTATTCAAAGTCATGAAAGGCAAAGGCCTACATCCAAGATTACTCTATGCAGCAGAGCTATCATTTAGACTGGAAGGGCAGAAAAAATGCTTCCCAGATAAAGTCAAGTTCAAGGAGTTCATCATCACCAAGCCCTTATTATATGAAATGTTAAAGGGACTTACCTAAGAAAAAGAAGATCAAAACCTATGAACAGTAAAATGACAACAAACTCACAACTATCAACAACTGACCCTAAAAAAAACCAAGCAAAAACAAACTAAGCAAACATCTAGAACAGGAACAGAATCACAGAAATGGAGATCACATGGAGAGTTATCAGCAGGGAGGGGGAGGGGAAAATGGGGGAAAAGGTGCAGGGAATAAGAAGCATAAATAGCAGGTACAAATAGACAGAGGAAGGTTAAGAATAGTATAGCAAGTGGAGAAGCCAAAGAACTTATATGTATGACCCACAGACATGAACTAAGTGGGGCAGGGGGGATACTGGTAGGAGGGGCGGTGCAGGGCAGAGGGGAGAAAAAAATGGGACAACTGTATGGCAAAATCAATAAAATACCAAAAAAGAAAAAAAAAGAAATGACAATATTGTTTCAATAGAGGGCAGTGGCCCATAGCATATTTCTCTAGAGTCTTCAAGCTGAAACAAGAAGCCCAGCTTTCCGACCTGGTGGCGACATTCAGGGCCATGAGGTTCAGCCCTTGCTTTATGTTTCCCTCTTCCCCAGGGAGAGTGTGAACATGTCAGGATTCACAATTCTCTTAGCTTTGATGACAATGAATTCAATGATCTAATTTAAAAGAAAATAATAAGAATGGCTGCATTGTGTTGAGCCATTGCTAAGTGGCAGTCACAGGCCAACATCCCACCTTATCCATTCAAGTTTGTGAGATGAGTGTCTTCCCCATTTTATAGCAGAGGTCGCCGAGGCTCAAGTGTCACCCAAATTTGCCTAAATTACAGGGCTACTTATAGTTCTATATAAAAACTCTGAGCCCCTGGGCAGTGGTCCTCAATCCTGCTACTGAAATTTCTTCTGTCACAGAGCCACTCCAGCCCTGAAGTCAAAGGGCTGTGCAAACGGACGTTTCCATCATGAGCCCTAAGCCCCCTGACAGATGGATAGCTCTTCGCCATGCGGTTTCACGTATGTCAGCTTGTTGCTCCCCACAGCGCTGCAAGGTACTCAGAGCGGAGGAGGAAGGAGGGACTCGGTTTGGTCAGTAGGCCCTGGGTGGTCCAGCCAGTCATCACTAGAACCAGGACGGGAATCCAGGTGTCCTGACCCCTCGTCAAGCCTGGTCCTACTCAATGGCATTGTACCCCTGGAAGAGATGGCTTCTCCCCGCAAGCACAGGGTTCAGACATTTCTGTTTTGCTTCTTTAATCAGCTTTATGGAGCCATAATGGACATACAACGAAATGGACATTTCCCCGAGTGTCTACCAGTGTAACCACCACCAATCAAGATAGGAAACTGAATGAAGCTTCTACCAACCTCTGAGGATAGATCGCTGTGCAGAGATCAAGGTCAGGAATGGATGGAGGTATCTAAGTGCAAAATTTAAGGAACCATTCAACCCTCAGGTTCAGGAAGGCACCAGCTCTGCACCTTTGCAGACCCAAGAGTGAGTCCTCCTTAAATACCACACCTTGCACCTCCCTGCTGGCCTTACTCTAGTCCTGGAATTGGTGGACAGACATTTTGTTGTGGAACAGGCTGTAACTGTACACTAAGTGTTCAAGAGCCAGAGTCTGAATTTCCCTAAGTGGGAGCTGAAGACACCTCTTGCAGCCTAAATGCATGCTGAGCTCATGAGATGCACAGATCCCTGCATCGGAATTTGGCGGGGGGGAGGGTTGGGGCTGGGGGTCTGCATGTTGCATGTTTAATACTACGTGAGCAATGCTTAAATACACTAAAGATGTAAGGCCACTGTGGTGGGTGATGGAAAATTTTCGACTCTTTTTGAGCTGAACAATAGCTCAAACTATGATCATAGCTTTTTGTTTAAATAATTGTAGATTCACAGGAAGTTGTAAGAAGAACATAGAGGAATCCCACCTACCCTTCACCCGTTCTCCTCCAAGGGATACATCTTGTATAACTATAGTAGAATATCACAACCAGGAATTAGACATTGGCACAATGTGCATGTCCAACAGTGTGTACGGTTCTGCTTCGTTCACTCACATGTATAGATTCTTATAACCACCACCTGGGCTAAGATACAGAACTACTCCATCACCACAAAGACCTGCCTCCTGCTACCTATACAGTCACATCTGCCCCCACCATACCGAAGCCCTGACTTACTTTCTATCTCTATGATTTCTATGATTCTACCATTTCAAGGATGCTATGTAAGTGATGTTACCCAATATGTGACCTTTTGAACTACATTTTAAAAAAGATTTTTACTTATTTATTTTTAGAAAGAGGGGAAGGGAGGAAGAAGGAGAGGGAGAGGAACATCGATGTGGGAGAGGAACATCGATGGGTTGCCTCTCATACCTGCCCTGACCAGGGACCGCACGTGCAACCCAGGCATGTGCCCTGACTGTGGTTGAACTGGTAGTAAACTTTCACTTTACTGAAGAACACCCAGCCAACTGAGCTGCACTGGTCAGAGCGAAACTGCTTTTTTTTTCTTTTTTTGTACTAATCATGAAACCCCTGAGTAGTAGCCCATGGTATGCAATTCAGCCATTCACCCATTAAGGGACATTTGGGATGTTTCTAGGTTGGGACTATCAAGAATAAATCTCCTACAAACATCATGTATAGTTTTTTGTGAAAACATGAGTTTTTATTTCTTTGTCATAAATGCCTAACAGTGCAATTGCTGGATCATACAGTGTGTATTCCATTGTATAGAGGGCGGCAACGCTCTCCCAGAATGGCTATGCCACCGTACGTTCCTAACAGCAACGGGTGAGAGATGGAGATTCCCCAGATCTTTCCCAGGATGTGGTATCGCCACTATGTCTAATTTTAGCTATTCTAATAGGCGTGTGGTAATATCTACCATAGTCTTACCCTGTATTTCCCTCACAGCTAATGATGTTGGCTCTTTTTTCCTGTGTCTATTTGTCATCTGTATATCCTTTGCAATGAAACTTTCTTCAAACCCTTTGCGTATTTTTCACTGAATTGGTTTTTTTTTTACTGTTGAGTTTTGAGAAATATATATATATTCTAGACACAGGTTCTTTATCAGATATGTGGTTTGCAAATATTTTCTCCCAGTCTGTTCTTTTGAAGAGCAAAAGTTTTTCATTTTGATGAAATCTTAAGTTACCTATCTTTACTTTCTACTATTATGCTTCTGATGTTAGGTCCAAGAACTCTTTGCCAAGTTTTGGGTCTCAAAATTTTTTGTAAAGTTTTATAGTTTCATATACATTTATATCTTTGATGCATTTTGAGTAAACTTGATAAGGTCCAAGATTTAGGTTGGAGTTTTTTTGTTTGGGGAATTTTTTTTTTTTTTGCTAATGAACACCCAATAGCTTTTGCACCATTTGTTGAAGACTATTCTTCCTTCACTGAGTTGCTTTTGCACCTTTATCAAAAATCAGTCGGTAATATATGCATAGGACTATTTCTGGGTTTTCATTCTCTTCTGTGAATCTTTGTGTCCTGAAATAGAATAGAGTGATCCTTCCTATTTCTTTCTTCTTTTTCAAAATTTTTTAGCTTTTTTAGTTCCTTGTCTTTAATATAAGTTTTAGAATAAGCCTATCCATGGGTACAGAAATTCTTGGGAAAATTTTGCTAAGAATTGCATTATAACTATATGTCTTTTTAGGGAGAATTGACATTTTTACTATGATGAATCTTCCAACCCATGAAAACGGTATGTTTCTCCATTTATGTAGATGCTCTTTGATTTATTTTATCAACATTTTATAGTTTCCAGCATACCTGTTTTGTACATGCTTTGGTGATTTATGCACAAGTGTTTCTTTTTTGAGAGAAAGACTATAAATGATATTTTGCATTAATTTTGCTTTCCACATTTTTATTGCTAGTATATAAAAATACAATTGATTTTCATATGTTGCTTTTGTGTTTGCAGCTTTGCTAAGTTCACCTATTCTAGGAATTGTTTCAGTTTCTTGTTTCTGCTGTTTTTTAATACTCTTTGGCATTTTCCATATAGACCATCATGTCATCTCCAAACGGGGATAGTTTTATTGCTTCCTTTCCAATTAGCATTCCTCCCCACACTGCTTATCAAACTGTCTGGAGCTTCCCGCACTGTATTGAATAAGAGTGGTGAGAGCTGACGTCCTTGCCTTGTTCTCAATCTTATGGGGAAACATTCAATTTTTCACCATTAATATGACATTAGCTATAGCTTTTAAAATAGACGTTCTTTATCAAGTTGAGGAAGTTGCCCCATCTCTAGTTTTTTTGAGAGCTTTATCTTGAATGGGTGTTGAATTTTGTCCAGTGCTTTTTCTGTATTATTTAATAGGATCATGTGATTTTTCTTCTTAAGCCTTCCCATGAAGTTGGTTATATTGATTGACTCGGAGTGTTGAACCAGCTTCCCATCTCTGTGCTATTTGTTAATATTTTGTTAAGGATTTTTTGATGTGTATTTGTAAGAGATGTTGGTCTATAGTTATACCTCTATTTTTGTACTTTCTTTATCTGGTTTTGGTATCAAGGTATTAATGGCCTCACAACAAAAGTTGAGAAGTGTTCTCTTAGGTCTTCTGGGAGGGATTATGTACAATGCATGTTAATCCTTCTTTAAACTTTTGAAAGAATTCTTCCAATTATCTGGATCTGAAGATTCCTCTCTCAGGACTTTTAAATGATGACTTAAGCTTCCTTAATAGTTATCAGGCTAATCCTGCTATTTAGTTCACATAGAGTGAGTTGTGGTAGTCGGTGCTTTGAAGAAACCGTCTACTTCTTCTAACAGGGGCAGCTGTTTGTAGGATTCAACTGCTGTTCTTTGGTAGCCACAGAGTCTGTAGTGCTACCTTCTGTTTCTTTCCTGAGTTTAGTTATGGGTGTCTTCCTCTTTTTTGTCGGTCTTCCCGAAGAACAAACTTTTTGCCTAATTTCTCAGTTGCTTTTGCTTTCAATTTTATTATTTCTGCTCTTGCCTTTATTTCCTTCCTTCTACGTACTTGGGATTTATTTTGCTTTTCTTTTTCTATGTTCTTAAGATAAGAGCTTAGATATTTATGTGACACATTTTCTCTTTTCTAACGTAAGCATCTAGTGCTGTGACTATTCCTCTCGGCAATGTTTCTCACAAACTGTGAAGTGTTGTATTTGTATTTTTATTTCATTTATTGTATTCTTATTCCCCCATAGATTTCTTTGGTCCTTGAGTTATTTAAAAGTATGGTACCTAGTTTCCAATAACTCACTTGGTGAGATTTTCAGGGACACTAAGTTCATTTACTATTTTATTATATGTTTCTTCAGCTGTCGATTTCATAGTGAGGGTATGCTACAAAGAGAACCACACCTTTGGTGTTGAAGGAGCCTGGAACTGTGTGAGCTAACTTCATTGACATGGGGACATATGTGGAACCACACACACATATATGCATACACATATGGGCATGCATTCTTCTATCCACACCTAACCAGCAGAGCTCAAACTCTCCTTTACAAAGAGCAAGACTGATGGCAGACACCGTGGTAAACAAAAAACAGGAAAAGGAAGGGAAAAAAAAAGTATGGGGTCCACTTAGCATCTCTGAAAGAACTAGGCCAAACCAGAAACCTCCAGCGGAAATATCAGAGATATTTCATAGTTTGGGTTGGCAGTAGGCAAGCTCTGTTTCTTGTAGGTCAGCAACAGTTAACCGCCAAGTCGGTTCCCTCCCCACTTCCCCCCTTCCCTGCCCCCGCATCCCTCAAGATTGGTCCACTCATTCTGCTTTGAAACATTGAAAAAATGAAAGATACTACATTTAATACAACAATGGAATGGAAATTCCAGGAACTAAAAATGTATCAGAAAGAAAGGTTTGTCTTGCAAAGCAATTCAATGTCTGAGAGGTAGCTCCCTTTTCAAATAGGATGTGCTGAAGGGCATGGATAATATTCTATTTATGTTTATATACAATATATATGAACATATGTTTATAAAGTCTCCCTATCCATCTGATAACTATTTCTGTCTTCTAGGTTTTATGGTTTTATTTCTTACACTTAAATTAAACCATATGGTTGTAGCTTTATAACACATTTACATACCTGGCAGTGTCTACGGTCACTCAGAGACTGAGCCGTAGAATAGGATCTTTGGGCCCTCAGCTCCAAACACAGAGTGAAGGAGGGAACTTTACCTTCCCCATCTAAGCTAAGGGCACCCATTGATTTAGACCAGGGCTTTGTAACCTCGACACTATTGCCATTTTGGTCATTTTCCTACATGGGAGTTTGTCCTGTTTGGCTACATCCTTGGCCTCCACCTGCTAGATGCCATTAGCATCCCCTCAGTTGAAATAATCAAAAATTCCCCCAAACACTGCAACATTTGCCCCCATGAGAGCCATTTATTTAGACATGTGCCTCCTTACTTTCTGCTCTGGATGCTGTAAAAGCCACGATGCCTGGAGCCATGGCAGCCATCTTGCAATCATGAGGATGGATACCACCAAGGTGCTGGGGCTGGCATAAGGGATAGAAAGGGTCCTGGTCCGTGTCACATTGCCGAGTTATTGCATCAGCTCCAGCCCTCCCTTCCTCTGGGAAATTAGCGGCCTCCGCTCACTTAAACCATTGTAGTCACGTGCTCTGGCCCTTGCAGCCAGCAGTATCCTGAGGAATCTGCAGGTCCCCTTATTCCCCTACTCACGACCCTTCACTAGTTCTCCAGTCAGGATGATTTTTCAAACTCCTTAGCTTAACACCCAAGGGCCTTTGCCTCCCTCTCCTAATCTCTTACCAGCCTTTCCTTTGTAGCCCTTTGGACCAGCCCTGATGTTCACATGGTTGGTCTTCTCCATGCCATGTCCTTCCTCCTCTTATCTCCTGTTCACGTCTGCTCACCTTTCAAGAACATAGCCCATGTCGTCTCCCGCGGTAGTTTTCCCTACATCTCCATGTGGGGGGTTTGAAACACGGACCCCAAGTTATTTCTCGCTCCTCTAGCTGAGAGTGATCGTTTATTTCCGCGTGTGAGGATTCGGCCCTCACACTCGGAACACCAAGGCAGAGCGCTAACTGACTAAGCTGGGGGAGTGTTATCCTTTGGCACGCAAGGTGACCTTTGGGGTAAGGACGTGCAGTGCGTGAGCTGAGCTGGCCAGAACCAAAGGTATCGGGGAACCCAAGCCGACCCAACCGGCTGAGGGTGCTCATCTTTCCCGCCTCACACCCTGGGAGCCCTGCCTCTTACACCAGGCGCCTCATCTGCTCTGAGTCACTGGGTGGCCCAGAAGGTGCACTACGACATGGGTCCCCTGAGCCCGGTGTTCAGCCCCCTGGGTAACTGCTACTTGTCCTTCAGGATTTTCCTTGACATCACCTCCTCTAGGAAGCTTTCCTGGCCTCTCCGAGGCTGGCGTGCCTGGAGCCAGCCCCTCACATGGCACTTAGCACACTGCATCTTAATTGTTCATTTCCATATCTGTGAGCCTCGAGCATCCGAGGGGCAAGGAACAGGGTTTATTCCTTTTGAGCCCCCCACACCTAAAATAATGCCAGACCTGACATAAGACGGCCAGGGAGCTGTATGCTGTAATTATCTGCACTATATCTTAATTCAAAAATTACTCGGGCATTGAGCCCCAGCCATCTCATCTCAGAGCCTGCGATGCTGAAGTCTACGCTACCTGGCCTCTGCCTCCTGAACCAGCTGGACACTTGTCACAAAAGCAGAGGTCTAGGCCCCACCCGAAGACATTATTTCTCTAGGTCGGGGAAGAGCCTGGGAAACTGAGTCCATACGAGCCTCACAAAGCTCCAGCTCCCTGCTTAGAAATGACGGATGTGCCCCAAGAGCATAAGGAGCATCCAGACCTCTACAAGGTCCAGCCTCGATGTGCCCGCCTCACCAAATCACGAACAGATCCTGGACTTACTCTTCTCCAAACTCTTGTTCTCTCTGCCAGGAAGGCTGTCCCCAGCTCCCCAGCTCCCTCCCCAAGCAATGAAGGGAGTGAGAAGAGGGGGCCCTCCCTACTCAGGATGAGCTGGCACATGCCCCATGTGGCAGGGACATCCCATGACACCCCTGCCAGGGGCCCTGGAGCAGGCCAGGAGGCCTCAAGCTTCTCAGGTGCCCATCGAGTCATGGCGCTACCAGAAACGCCCAAAGGCTCCATCCAGAGCGCTGCATATGTTGAGGGCATACACGCCAGGGTTCAGTCTTCTGGCTGCCCCCCGTGGCTGCCCTCGGACCCTCCTCCCACACAGTGCTGGTGACTCCAGAAGCACTTTGCTCTGCCACCTGGGAAGCAAGGCGGAGGTGCAGCCAGGGACAGCCCTGGCCAGCCGCCTACGCAGCCCCAGCTCAGTGTGAAAACCCTCGAATCAGACCCGCGCGTGGTCGGGTGGGCAGAGTGCGCTTCTCAGGAGAGGGCCTCTCCCTGGAGTCACTGAGTTTGCTGTCACCTAAAGTTGAAGGGGCACCATATGAAGATTTGGCAGGCCCAGAACAACTCAGCTGTTGGAGCTTTGCCGTGAAGCCAGTCGGCGCACATTTGGGGGATTTCCCGGCTGTGTTGCAAATGGAAGCTAAGTGGAGACGACTCCTCTCTTAAAGCCACATCAAAGTTGCTGGAGCATTAACAGAACTCTTGGTGACGGTAGTTTTCACGGGTTATCTCAGAGTGTGGGATGGCTGAAGGCAGGGTGGGGGTTTCCCCGTAACCACTGTTAGCTCCGTGGTCCGACTTGCTGGTTAATGAAACACCCCAATAGAGAGGCTTCAAATAAGAACCATGTTATTATTTCTTATAATTCTGCGACTCCAGACCTTGGGCGAGGCTCAGCTGCGGGATTTTTGCGCGTGTCGCATCAGCGGAGGTCCCTCGATGCTCCTGAGCTGGGGGACGGGCTGCCCCAAGGCAGCTTCCAGTGTGTGTCCGGCTTTTTTGGCAGAGGAACCTGGGAAGCTGGGCCCAGACCCTCCCACATGGTCTCCCCAGCAGGTCTCTTCCACCACTAGAGTCGCCTCAGCCAGAGACAGGCTGGACGGCCCGTTAGAGAGGGGGATGGGCCCTCTGCATGCTGCTGGCCTCCTCCTTCCCGTTCCTGATCCCGAGGACCTGCTCCTCCCAGGAGAAGAGTTGGCCCCGCCCCAGACCCGAGGCCCTCACAAGGCCCTTGAGCAGCTCCTGTTCTCTTGGAATTTCAAAAGCAGACACCAAGTGAGGATTGGATGGGCAAGAGGTTTATTGGGGGAAATGCCTGGAGGGATAAAGGGAGAGGGAGCCCGCAGGGACAGGGAGCGCCCTTAGGCCATGATGCTGCTGGATCCGACTTGTGAGAGGAGACGGGAGGAAGAAGAATCAAACTGCAGGAGCCTCCCACCACAGCGCAGCTCTGAGAAGATCTTGGACAAGTCAGTGGGGAGTCTAGGAGAAAAACCTGCCCTTGGACAGGAATCAAAGGGCTCTAATGTCTGCCAAACTCAGTCACTGGCTAGGAGCAGCAGGGAGCGTCGGGGAGAGGGGCGCAGCCTCAGGGTGCACATGGTGGAGGCAGCCGGGGCCCTCAGTCAACCCGGTGCCCTGTAGGCGGCTCCCCCAGGAGAGCTGGGCTGGTGTTTCCCTGGCCGCCACAGGACCTCGTACCCACTGGCCTTGCTGCCCAGGGGCCTACATTCCCCTCTGGGAAGTTTAAGCTCTCACACTGTCTGGCTCTAGAAGTTCAGAACTCTCTGCCTTCTGAACCCTAGCTGCGCGCTGATGGAGCCCAGAAGCCCCAGCACCGCCTGGGCCCCATCCCACCGCTCCGTCAGCCTCTGTGTGATGGGTGCTGCCAATATTGCTCTCTGGCTAGTTAAGACCCCCAACCTTATGCCGCTCCCTCCCTGGTTCATTGCCCCCGCAAAACCCTGCCCTTGGGGCCTCCAGGAACAGATCATCCAGAGATGTTTTCTGTGCCAGACTCTCCGGTCCCAGCTTTAGGCTGCCCCCCATCCCCCGCGCTGGACCCTTCTGGGCCTCTGAATCCAAGCCCGCCCTCCAATGTTCAGACTCACCTACGGAAGCCAGGAGTCCAAGGAAAGAGGCCCAGGCGCTGCATGCCCATGATCCCTTCCAGCACCAACCACGTGACTCCCACCCTCTGCACCCCTCACCCATCACAATCCTTTCCCCCAGCAGGACCCCAGCCTTCAAACTCCACAGGCTAAGGCTCTGTCTTCTGATTCTAAGAGGCCTGTCCCAGAGGGTCCTTGGAACCCAGGAAATAAGGCATGAAAGTGGTCCTTATTGGTCAAAGCAGATACCAGACACCGTGCTTCAGCCCGAGGCTTCTCAATAAGGGCGTTGAACAAAATTCCATGAAAGAAAAGCAGGGGAATGTCTTACGTCAGTGCTCACCAAAGGGTGGGCTCGGCAGAGGGGAACTGTAATAGTCAAGTGGACAGGATGGCCCAATCTGTGGGTACCAGTCAGCCTCTTCCTCCAGACCCCCCTCTCCCTGCCCAGTGGGCTCATGAGCCAAGTGGCCATGGTGGTAGCACTGGAGCCCGGCAACATAGACTCCACTCCCCAAGGCTGACTTGGTTACAATCACCACTGAGTGCCCAGTCTGCCAGCGGCAGAGACCAACACTGGGTCCCTAACAGGGACAATGCCCCAGAGTGACCAGCTGGCTTATTCAGTGGTAGGTTGATTACACTGGACTGCTTCCATCATGGAAGGAGCAGTGTTTTGTTCTTACCAGAATAGACACTTACTCTGGATACAGATTTGCTTTCCTTGCACACAATGTTCCTGCAAAAACTACCCTCCATGGGCTCACAGAACGCTTTATCCACTGTGATGGCATCCCATACAGCATTGCTTCTGATTAGGAAACTTACCTCACTGCATAAGAAGGGTGGCAATGTGCCTGTGTTCATGGAATTCAGTGGTCTTACCATGTCCCCCACCATCCTAAAGCTGCTGGCTTGACAGAACAATGGAAAGGCCTTTTAAAGACTCAGTTACGATGCCAGCTAGCTGGCAATACCTTGTAGAACTGGGGCGGTCCCCTCCAAGATGCTGTAAATCAGCATCCAATATATGGTGCTATTTCTCCCGTATGGTGGCCAGGATTCGCTAGCCCAGGAATCAAAGGGTAGAAGGGAGAGTAGTACTACCCGCTGTTACCCCTGGTGATCCTTCAGCAAAATTTTTGCTTCTTATTCCCATAACTCTATGCTCTGCTAGTCTTGTGGTCTTGGTTCCAAAGAGAAGAACCTTCCACTAGGGGATAATTCCACTGAACTAGAAGTTAAGACAGCCATCCGGACACATTGGGCTCCTTTTGCCTCTGAATCAGCAGGCAAGGACGGGAGTTGCCGTGCTGGCTGAGGTGGTTGATCCTGACTACCAAAGGAAATTGACCTGCCACTCCACGGGAGAAGTAACGAAGAATACGTCTGGAATACAGGTGATTCCTTGGGGCATCCCTTAGTACTACTACCTGCTGAAATGCGAATGGCCCAGGTTTGGAGAATGAAGGCTTGGATCACCTGTCAGTCAAAAAGAACCATGACCAGCTAAGGTGCTTGCCGAGGGCGGTGAGAATACGGAGTGGGTAGTGGAAGAAAGGAGCTACGATACTAGCTATGACCATGTGGTCCGATGCAGAACTGAGAACTATAACTGTTAGGGGTATCTCTTCCTTATTTTGTAATGAATATGTCTATATACATATGTACTAAGCTAATAAATTTTTCTTCCCTTTTATCCTCTAACATAAAATATATTAATAACAAATAACTATATTATATATTCAAGTTACCAGATATCCAGTGAAAAAATGAATATCACTCGAGAACTTTGCAACCTATCTGGGAAGAAGTGAGCACATTTGCAGTTGTAAGCAAGATAGTCATATCACATTAGGTGGAAGTATGACTTTGTTATTGTAAATGTGTATATATGTGTTATTATAAATGTATCTATAAACTATATTTATATTGTAAATGTAAATATCATTTATATTATATAGATTATATATTTTATATTATATAAATGTCTATATAATTTAGATTATATAATATATATGATTTTATATTATGAATAAATACATAACTTATAAATATATCTAAATATCATATATATTTATTCCTAATGGTTCTCTTTCTTTGGTAGAACCTTGACTTACACATACCTCAGTAAAGTTGAACCAAAAAAAAGTCTTGGAGGCTACTGTGGTCATAGGTACTACGGTCAAGTGAAAGTGAGAATTACCAAGCATCTTTCCTCTTTTTTGCTAGAAGTGAGAAATATAAGCCACATGTTACATAGAAGTAAAAGTGAAAGTCCTTTTGGAACCTGAATCAGGGAATCAAGAACTGAGATTTTCCTTCCAGAATCCACCAGAAAATTTGATGTGCACAGGTTGAGATCAGCAGGCCTGAACCCAGAGGCCTATAAATGGCATAACGGAGAGTGTGGGTACCCACTGCTCTTTCCAAACAAGCGAACAGCCAGGTGCAGTGCTTCGCATTCCGCCCATTGGAAAGATTTCCCTCCAGTGATGTCCTTCAGGGCTGTCTCAGGAAGAAGCTGCAGTTCTCCCCAGCTGACCACTTTTGGGTGGTGTCTGCAGATCATGCAGAATCATCTATAAACAAGACATGGATTTTTCTCTTCTTGTTCAACTGGACTTAGGGAATTTCTCACGAGGACATACGTATGTGAGCTGGGAGTGAGAAGGTGGCACAGCAAGAGTAGGGGCCATGGGTATTTGGGTCACTTCCTCATGTAACTTTCTCATTGTGCTTTCAGGGTCTGCTTGGTCCCAGTCTCATATATAATACCTTCAGCTGATGATGGCATGGTAGGACACACAGAGGTGAAAGGGCTGCTTCTACTAGCAACTTTGGGGTTCTATACCCCCAGCTTCCTTGGGATCTTTCCATATGTTCCTGTTCCAATTTTCAGGATTTCTTTTTTTCCCAGTGAGCACCCTCCCTTCATCAGAAGACACTTGGCAAGGCTGTGGATTTCACCTGCATTATAATTCGGTCACTGCAGGTTGTGAGGTGGTTTAGCTCCCAGAAATCTCAGCCTGCTAGCACTTTAAAGTTTTCTTTAAAGACAAACAGAAGTTTTTGTATCATTTATGCAGAGCTTGAGCTGATGATCTGAAGCCCTGAGCTAATCCTTTTCTTTGCTTACTTTCTCTAGGACACTAGAGAGCCACCAGCCAATGTCATTCATTATACCTGTTAGTGCGACTAAAGTGTCCTAAGGCATCAAATACATGGATAGTCACCCAGAACCTTGCCTTTGTAAGTATCTGATTAAGAATGCACATTGGAGACTTACAGCCAAGATGGAAGCGTAGGTAGTAGATCCACATTGCCTCCTTGCATAACTAAAAGAAGGACAACAACAAATTTAAAAACAAAAACAACCAGAAATGCCAGAAAATCAAACTGTATGGAAGTCTGACAACCAAGGCGTTAAAGAATAAACATTCATTCAGACTGGTAGGAGGGACAGAGAGGACACATGGCAAGGCATCATCTGGCTGACTGGGCAGTCCCACATTTGCATGCAGATAAGTTTGGGAGAACAACTGAGGAGTGAGACAGGCCATGCAATCCAGGGTTCCAATATGGAAAAAGAAAGCCTCAAAATCTCCAGCTGTGAAAATCTCTAGGGGTGGCAGTGGCAGGAGAGACTCCCAGCCTCACAGGAGGGTCATGGGAGAGACCCACAGTGCCCTAGAATGTACACAAACCCATCCGTCCAGGAATCAGCATCGGAAGGGCCCAATTTGCTAGTGGGTAGCAGGGGACATGACTGAAAGTGGGGCAGGGGCGAGAGCTGAGTGAGTGGCATTGTTCCCTCTCTGACCCCTCGCCTACATACAGTGCCACAACACAGCACATGGGTTGCCCACCCCCCTGTGAATACCTATGCCTCTGCCCCTTATAATGTAACAGGGGCGCCAAGACAAAGAAATATGGCCCCGATGAAAGAACAGATCAGAACTCCACAAAAAATACAACTAAATGATGACGAGATAGCCAACCTATCAGGTGCAGAGTTCAAAACACTGGCAAATCAGAATGCTCACAGCAATGGTCGAGTATGGTCGTAAAATAGAGGGAAAAGGGAAAGCTATGCAAAGTGAAATAAAGAAAAATATGCAGGGAACCAACAGTAAAAGGAAGGAAACCAGGACTCAAATCAACGATTTGGAGCAGGAGGAAGAAATAAACATTCAACCAGAACAGAATGAAGAAACAAGAATTCAAAAAAATGAGGAGAGGCTTAGGAATATCTGGGACAACTTTAAACATTCCAACATCCAGATCATAGGGGTGCCAGAAGGAGAAGAGGAAGAACAAGAAATTGAAAACTTATTTTAAAAAATAATGGACAATTTCCCCAATCTGGCAAAGGAAATAGACAAATAAGAGATCCAGGAAGCTCAGAGAGTCCCAAAGAAGTTGAACCCAAGGAAGCACACACCAATGCACATCACAATTACATTACCCAGGATTAAAGACAAGGAGAGAATATTAAAAGCAGCAAGAGAAAAGGAGACTGTTACCTACAAAGGTGTTCCCATAAGACTATCAGCTGATTTCTCCAAAGAAACCTTGCAAGCAAGAAGTATTGGAAAGACGTATTCAAAGTCATGAAAGGCAAGGACCTACATCCAAGATTACTCTGTGCAGCAGAGCTATCATTTAGACTGGAATGGCAGATAAAGTGCTTCCCAGATAAGGTCAAGTTCAAGGAGTTCATCCTTACCAAGCCCTAATATGAAATGTTAAAGGGACTTATCTAAGAAAAAAAAGAGCAAAACTATGAACAGTAAAAGGACAACAAGCTCATAACTATTAACAACTGTACCTAAAAAACAAAAACATAAACAAACTAATCAAACAACTAGAACAGGAACAGAATCACAAAAATGGAGATCCCATAGAAGGTTATTAGAGGAGAGGGGAAGAGGGGAGAACAGGGGGAAAGGTAGAGGGAATAAGAAGCATAAATGGTAGGTACAAAATAAACAGGGGGAGGTTAAGAATGGTATAGGAAATGGAGAAATGAAAGAACTTATATGTATAACCCATGGGCATGAACTAAGTGGAGTGGGGGGAATGCTGATGGGAGGGGGGTGCAGGGTGGAGGGGAATAAAGGGGAGAAAAAAATGGGACAACTGTAATAGCATAATCAATAAAATATACTTAAAATTTTAAAAAAGGACTACACATTGACAATGTGCTACATAGCTCTATTGTCATATCAGATGTGTTGTGGCAATAGAGTTATGTAACTCAGGCAACCATGGATATGACTTCTGTCACTATAGGTTAGTTTGACTTGTTGACAACTTTATATAAACGGAATCACACAGTATATCCTCTTTCTCACTTCCTTCATTTAGCATCATTTTGAGATTTGGCTTGTTTAATAGTCTGTCCCCTCACCAGTTGCTAAACAGGCTAATCTTTCCCCACTGAGTGGCCATGGCACCCTGTTGAAGCCACTTGTAGATAGAAAAATCTATCTACATTTACAGTCTTAAATAGAAGAAAAGAACAAAATTGGAGAATGCGTACTTCCTAACTTAAAAACTTACTGCAAAGTTACAGGAATCAAAACACAAGGCTATCCTTGGCCTAAGGATAGACCTAGAGAATAATGGAATATAATTTGAATATAATTTAGAGTTCAGAGCTAAAACTGAAAGACTTTAGGCAGGAAACATAGGTACAAGTCTTTGTGACTTTGAGTTGGACAATAATTTCTAAATATGACACCAAAACCACAGGACACAAAAACTATTTATAAATTTACCTTTAGCAAAATGAAAAAGTTTTGTGTGTGAAAGGCCACTACCAACAAATTAAAAAGGAACCAAAATGGCAAAAGTTATTTGCAAATCGCGTATCTGGTCAGAGACTAGTTTCCAGAATATATAAAGCAACTCTTAGAATTTAATAATAAAAAGCCAGATAACCCAAAATTTAAAAAGGCAAATGTTCTGAACAGAAATTTCTCCAAAAAACAAAACAAAAACCCAAATGACCAATAAACACAGGGAAAGATACTCAACATTGTTATTTATTAAGGAAATGTGAATATAAAATATAATGACTTACCATTTCATATCCTATCATTTTTTTATAAAAAAGAAAGGAAGCTAACAAGTATTGATAAATATGTAGAGAAATTGAAACTCCTATTGAACTGGTAGGAGAGTAAAATGGTGCAGCATTGTGGAAAAATTTGGCAATTCTTCAAAGAGTTAAACATGGAGTTGCCATGCAACCCATACATTTTATTCCTGGGTGTATATCCAAGAGAATTAAAAATATATGTCCTCAAAAAATGTGTACATGAATGTTCAGAGCAGGAATATTTATAATAGCCAAAAAGTGGAAATAACCCAAACGTCCTTCAACTGATGAATGGATAAATGAAATGCGGTTTAACCATACAATGGAATTACTCAACCATATTACTTGATCAATTATTTAACCATAGAAAGGAATAAAGTACTGACATACGCCACAACAGGACGAACCCTCAAAGCTTTGTGCTAAGTGAAAGAAGCCAGTCACAAGGGGTCACATATTGTATGATTCCATTTACATGAAATGCCCAGAATAGACAAAATCATAGAGACGGGAAGTAGTGGTTGCCAAGAGAGGGAGGGAGGAGGGGATTACTAACAAGCCTGGGGTGTCTCTGGGGGAGGGGGCGGTGATGAGAATGTTCTGGAAGTGGAGAGTTAAGATGATTGTACATTGAGACTATGCTAAAAACTTCTGAATTCTACAATTTAAAATAGTAAATTTTATGTTACACGAATTTTACCTCAATCTGAAACAATCATAATTATATATAACTGGTACATTAATTGAATATAATGTTTAATAAAATGTACAGATTAAAAAACACATTATCCTTTAATATCCCTTTTATCCCCCAAATTACCCAAATCTACCCTTGATGGAACTCAGTACTCAGATGACCCCATGTTGTTGGCCCCACCTGCCTGTGGAGACAGATTGGGTACCAGCTCTTCTCTGTGCGGCCAGCGCTGCAGCCGGGCTCTAACAAGGGGTCCAGAACGGCAGGAGCGGGTCTGGCAGTGGATCAAACCAGGAAGCCTGGTGGTGGGAAGAGAAAGGGTTAACAAAGACTCCCTGTACCCACCTTCCCCCAGCCTTCTGGACAGAGCAAGTGTTGCAGTTTCTTTGAGCAAAATATGGGAAGCACTGATTTCTGCCTCAAGACATGTGTAAAGAGGTGTAGATATAGGTGAGTTCCTTTAAATGTTATGTTTTTCTCTATTTTTTCAAATATTAAACCAATTTCATATTTCTTGGGTAAACACCCCTTGGTCATGGTGTATTATCCCTTTTAAATATATTGCTGGACCTGATGGTCAGGGTTTTGTTTCTATGTTCTTGAGGGATTTGGGTCTGTAGTTATTTTTTTCATTGCAATGTTTTTGCCTTGTTTTTGGTATCAGGATGATGCTGGCCTCATAAAACGGTCTGTGAAGGATTCTGTCTTATAGTTCGGATAGATAGTTTATATAAGATTAGTGTCATTTCTTTTATAAATGTTTGATAGAATTCTCTAGAGAAACCATATAGCTCTGGAGTTTTCTCTGTGGGAAAGCTTTTTTTATAGTTAACTAAGTTTCTATAATAAATCCAGGACATCTGAGTTTGCCATATCATTTCATATCAGTTTTAATAAGTTGAATTTTTTAAAGTTTTTTTCCATTTCATTTAAGTCACTGAATTCGTTAAGATAAAATTAATGTACTGTTTCATTTTTATTCTTTTAAAGTCAGTAAGCATCTGCAGCAATAACTATGCTTTCATACCTGCTGTTGACAGTTTCTGTTCTCTTTTTGTTTTCAATCTAGCTTGAGTTGTAGTGCCGTTACAAATATTTTTCAAACAACCGGTTTTTGTTTTGTAGTTTCTCTCTTTTTTATTTTCTATTTCTGTATGTCTTCTTTTATCTTTATTTCTATCCTTCTACTTACTTTTAATTTGTTATTCTCTTTATGGTTTCTGAGTCACCAATTTTATTTCATTTTTTTAAATACTATTATTCTTTTTTTAAAGATTTATTTATTTATTTATTTATTTTTAGAGAGGGGAAGGGAGGGAGAAGGAGAGAAACATCAATGTCTCTGTAGTTGCCTCGAGTGCGCCCCCTACTGGGGACCTAGCCTGCAACCCAGGCATGTGCCCTGACTAGGAATTGAACCAGCAACCTTTTGGTTCTCAGGCCAGCACTAAATCCACTGAGCCACACCAGCCAGGGCTGAGTCACCAATTTCAGAGCATTGATTTTAGACTTTCCTTCTTTCTAATTAAAGCATTTAAAGCTATAACATTTTCTCTAAGTGCTGCTTTAGTTGCATCCCATTAATTTTCATATGTGCTATTTTCCTTATTTTTCAGTTCAAAAATACAAGTTTTGGCATAAATAATGCCCCCTTTTTATTACAAAATCATAAGCATGTAATTCTGTAACATAACAATATCACACTCAAGCACACCATATGACATTTTAGATGAAATTGTTCAAATTATAACTATAAATTATTATACCCATATTATTACCCTACCAACCACACTCAGGCAGGGTTTTTTCTGCCAGATCCTGTATTTTACAATTTGTCTTGTTATTTCTTCTTTGACTCATAGATTTTTTTTTTTTGGAAGTTGGATTTCCACATTATTGACACTTTTCTAGACATCTTATTTGTTATTGACTTCTAATTCCTTTCAGATGTTTTATATAATTTTCTTTTTCTGCAGAAATTCCTTATCTTTTCATTCATTATGAATATTTCTCCTTTATTCCTTTGAGCATTGTTACAATAGTTGCATTTTCATCCTCTTTGCAAATTTTAACAGCCAGGTCATCTGAGGGTCAGTTTTTTGGCAATCTTTTGTTCTGAATGCAGACCATATTTTCCTATTTCTTCATATGCTGAGTAATTTTGTTTTGTATCCTGAACATTGTAAAAGTTGTGTTGTGGAGGCTGAATTCTGTTTTACTCTTCTGAGAAGTACTGATTGTTTGTATGTTGCTTGTTTAGCAGACAATTAATGCAGCTGGCTCAAATTCCAAACTGTCTCCCCAGAAGCAGGCAGCAGCTGAAACTTCAGTTCAGTCCTTTGAGCTTGCGCTGGTGTATGCATGGCTCAGTGGTCAGCCAAACATTTCCATGGCAGAAATACACACAGAATTTGGGGTTCTTGCCCTTTCTTAAGAGAGAGATTTGCTCCATTTACGTTGTCTATTTTTGAACCTGCTCCCGGAGACAGCAAGGTTTTTCAAACAATCTTGCCATTTTATAGGGGCTTCAGCATTTTATGGGAGAAAGGAAAGAAGGGGATGAAGGAAGAAAAAAAAAGGATGAGAGAGAAGGTGGGAGGGTGGAGACAGACGTCGTAAATGCTCACTGGATACTTGTTGAATAAATGATGGAGTGACTCTGGGATCGTTAGCTCCCTGTTATAAATGAGGACACAAGTTTCAGAAAGATTCAATCGCTTGTCCAGGAACACAGTACAATGGAGCCAGAATCAGGTCTCACATCTCTGAACCCAGTTTCGTTTCTTTTTCCTACACCTAGGACACTGGTCTGCCTTAGCGTTACTCAAATGCCAGTCTTCAAGGAGAAAAGGGACAGAATGAAAATTAATTCCCTTCTTTCTTCATCAAGAAAATCTCGCTAAGCAAAAAATGCTAAGCAAACTAGAGTATGCTTAACGACTCCATGTTCTGGTAAAAGTTCCTAATCTTACTACAAATAATTCACCAACCAGTAGCGGGTCCATGGACCACACATTGCAGTAATATGAATTCTCTCGCACTCTCGCCAACCACGTGGCTTTAAATTCCATGTCTTTATCATTTCAGATGCTCTCAGTGTCTAGATGGAGCCTTCAGGCATCCCAGAGTCCACCACTCCTTGGTATTATGATCCTCAGAGCTTTATGTGTGAGCTGCAGACCTTCACCTTCGCTGCCTTTAACACCACCATCCTGTACTCTCTGGTGTTCCTCCTCAGCCTGGTGGGCAACAGCCTGGTCTTGTGGGTCCTGGTGAAGTACGAGAGCCTGGAGTCCCTCACCAATGTTTTCATCCTCAACCTGTGCCTCTCAGACCTGGTGTTCGCCTGCTTGTTGCCACTGTGGACCTTGGGATACCACTGGGGGTGGATGCTGGGAGACTTCTTCTGCAAGCTCTCCAACATGATGTTCTCCACCAGCCTCTTCAGCAGTATCTTCTTCCTGACAATCATGACCATCCACCGCTACCGGTCTGTGGTGAGCCCCCTCTCCTCCCTGCGAGTCCACACCCTCCGGTGCCGAGCATTGGTAACCACAGCTGTGTGGGCAGCCAGCATCTTGTCCTCCATCCCTGATACCATGTTCCACCAAGTGTTTACTAATTCAGAAACTTCCACCTGTGAGTATTCCGAAACCAAGTGGTTCCTGGCCTCGACCTATCAGCACATCATCTTCTTCCTGCTCTCCATGGGGGTCATCCTGTTCTGCTACTTGGAGATTCTCAGGACTCTGTTCCGCTCCCGGTCCAGACGGCACCACCGGACAGTAAGGCTCATCCTCACCATTGTGCTGGCACATTTCGTCAGCTGGGCTCCCTACAACCTGGTCCTGTTTCTGCAGACACTACAGACGCTTGGGGTCATTCAGAGCTGCACGGTCATCGAGCAGCTGCATTACGCCTTGCTCATCTGCCGCAATTTTGCCTTCTCCCATTGCTGCTTCAACCCAGTGCTCTACGTCTTTGTGGGCGTCAAGTTCCGCAGACACCTCAAAAGCCTGCTCCGGAACCTCTGGCTCTGCCGATCACAGCCACCCAGCCCTTCCCCCCCAGGTGCCTTCCACTCTGAGGGCGCCTCCTTCTATTAAAAGAGAGTTTGGTGCTGCAGACTGGGGTGGACAGCGGGGCTGGCGGGGGGGGCAAAGAGAAGTGGTGCAGGAAGGAGCGTGGCAGGCGGTGCGACATGGGCGATGCTACCAGCTGCAGGCGGGGAGTGAAAGAAATGCATTACGCCAGGTCCACATGCCCCCTCTCCTGCAAAAAAGTGGCTCACCACCTGAAAATTTTATATTGCCATCAAGAAAAACATGTCTGGGACTCTGAGTGTATTCTTCATTTCTTCACTGACTCGCTCATTGAGACATGGATTTCCTATCAGCGCTTAGTTCAGAAGGTTCTAAATAAATCGGAACCATGAAAGGACTCCCTGAAGGAGCATTCTTCACGAGGGGCTGGCACTCACTGGGTTGGACAGCGGCGCAGGTGAAGGCTGCTGGCGAGAGGGTCTCTCCCGTTCCTGACTGCACGGTCGTCCCAGCTGATTTTGGAGAGTGTTGGTTCTGTGTTCCTCAGTGGCGCCTGCCAGAGGCTTCGACAAAGAGTAAAATAAGCATGGTCAGAATGAAATCTGGAGCCTAAAAGCCCACAACTGGACTGCAGATGCATATCATAATTCCAGTTTCGAGCATATGAACTAGCCTTGCATATTTAGTCCCTAAGTCTGTTATTTAAATATATAAATATATATATATATATCTCAATGCCATAAGGACTGCCTTCTGCCTGAAGCATGGATTTAGAGGAAGTAAAGATGAGCAAGGTGGAGCTGCCACCCACCGGGTACCAGCAGCCCAGCTCCGAAGGCCCAGATAAATAAGCACCCATCTCGGTGAAGGCACCCAAGGTGCGAATGCCTCCAGCATCTCATTCTCTCTAGGTGGACATTGAACAGACACTTCGGATTCATCGCTTTCCACCTGGAATGTTCTTCCCCCGCTTGATGGCAACGGCTTCCCCTCCAGTCACTCACCCTCCAAACCTCCGGCATCTTCCAGCCCTGCTTTCCTTTCCCTTCACGCCCGTAGCCAGGTCCCACCAATTCTGCCTTCCCAAGGTCTCACGGTTGTTCTTGCCATTGCACACCCACGGATCCCTCTGCAAACGGCCTCACTTCCTCAGTGTCTTCCTGCTGCCCATCTCTTCCCCTACCAGGGTCCTCTGCATTGAAACCAGGGTGCTCAAAACTTTTAGTGGCTCCTTATGACATAGAAATAAAGCGCAAACACCTTAGCAAGTGCTCCAAGGCCCCTACAATGCAGTGCCAACGGACTTTCCCATTCTCATTCCATCACTAGCTGGGGATTAGACCACCAAAGACCACAGGCTCTTTTCCAGACATCCTTCTCCCGATTTCCTCTGGGCTTCTGGTACGCTGTCACCTGGGCCTGGGACACTTGTCCTTCTGTTCCCTAATCCACAAGCGCCAGCTGAAATGCCACCTCTTTACATTCAGGAAGTCCTCCCCAATCTTCAGATCTCTGGGTTGTCGTGGCACTCTGCTTGTCCCCTCAAAAATATTATTCATCACTTTCTACCACATGTCATAGTTATGTGCGTGCCTGTATTATCTCCCTGTCCCGGGACACTACAGACCGCCTGAGGGCAGGAACCTGGTCCTGCTCCCTGACAAGCAGGGACCTGGCACCCTGTCACTGTGTGCTAAGTGGGAGCAAAGAATGGCAGCTGTCATTCTTCTTCTAATTTGTGCTCTTTGAGGAGCTGTGTCATGGGGCACTTTCTACCTCCCTTGCCCCTGGCTGCTTCTTCATAGATATTAACCTTCCTTCCCTGGTCTACACTCAGAGCACATCGCTTAATCTTCTCCATGGCAATGGCTATGCTTGACCTTGCTGTTTAGCTCATAGTATGCATGCCTGCCTCTTACACTGCTCCTTGGCTTCACATCCAAGGACAGAGGTGAAAGCCACCCTCTCAATGTTCCCGTACACACAGCCCTGGTCCCAGTCTGTGAACCTGGTTCAGCTCCGGAGCGAGGCCTTTGGAAAAGCCCCCTGGTGATCCAGACATGCACCCTAATTGGAAACATTTCGCTGCAACTCCCTGAAAATGGGAATTCCAGAATCTTCCACGGCTCCTTGAGCAGGACTCTGCACAGAGTCCCTGTGGCACTCAATGTATGCTTGTTGGATAAAGTAGCTACTAATACAGCCCTCGGCTGGAGCCTAGAGAGCGTATATGGCATTTCCCCCTGCAGTTCCAGCTATAATGGCAATGATCTAGTTGCCCCTGGGTGGCCAACCGTGGAGGAGTTTGACCTTGTAGGGGAGAGCGACAGTCTAATTTTAAGGATTAGGTCAGTAACACCTGCTGGAGAGGGCTGGGCGGCGCACCGGAGAAGGGACTGGCTAACCAGTAGGTGGGGCCGTCACTCATCACGGATGGAAGAAAGAGCAAAAGGGACGAGACAGTGACATGGCTTCCGGGTCAGAGCTAACCATTCCTTCAGGAAGCCCTCCCCAACCTGCGAATCAAGGGAGCACTTTCTGGGTTGTCCTGGCACTCTGCTTGTCCCTTCGAAAATATGCTTTGTCACTTTCTACAACGTGTCACAGTTATGCACATGCCTGTCTTAGCTCCCTGCTGGACACTGCAGACCACCTGAGGGCAGGAAGCTGGTCCCGCCCCCTGCCAAGCACAGGGCTTCTGGCAGGCTAATCATTCGGCACCCCCGAAAGTGATAGTATTAAACTTTTGTTCAATTTTGATTTAGATGGCAGGCTGACTCCAAGGAGCAGAAGGACAGAGGTTTCCAACTCACATACCTGCTTGGCCAAACGAAAGCCCTGTGGGTTTTGAGTGCGCTCTTCTTAGAAGGCAAATTGGAGGCAGGGGGTCTTGTGTTACCACGGAGCATGCCCTTTGAGAGGTACAATCCACTGTCTCCTTAACCCATCCCATTCCTTCAAATCCCAAGATGCATATTTAAGTATTTCTTTCAACACATACAGTCATACCCCTAGGAGCACTTCATTAACTACAATCGTGTTCTCCTCTTTACATTTCTAGTGATGTTTTGGCACTCCCGATAGACCAGCTCTCAGAGAGATCTCTAACCAAGAGTCTTCTCCTGATCCAGCTCCTTGAGAATCCAAGGGGAAAGGCATGGAGACAGAGAGATATTAATGGAAAGATAGAGGGACATCCTATCAGAAGGCGAGTGTGGGTGAGACCAGGGACCACATTCTACATTCTCTGACCACCTCTTTCATTGGCCACAAACTCCTGCTTTCCCCTCCCTTACCCACTGAAACCACTGTTCGACCTCAACTAGACTCTGTGGGACTATCGCTCTCCCAACAGTTGAAAAACTATGCACCGGACACTTGGCTGCAGACGTTCCCTCCCAGGACCTAAAAAAATCCCCAGCAGAACCTAAGGAAGATCCTCGTCACAGCATTTCCATCTCCACATTCTTTCAAACAAAGGCAAGAGGAGAGGAACCCTGTTGACCTCCAAATAGGGACGTGCCTCCAAACCCAGGGCAGCCCCAACCTCAGGTGAGCCCAGCCAGAGTGGAACTTCCTCAAGAGTACAATATGTATTATATGTCGAGAACTCTTATTGGTGCCCTGAAGCATTTGTGGTTGGTTGAGTAAGTGGATCAGAGACCATCTTTCTTTCTTTTTTTCCTACTTCCATTTCCTCTTCTGATACTTGCATATATTACATCTTCCAATCAACTCCCAGTACCACCCGTGGGCTTGCCATGAATTCTCCTCTAGAGTCCACCAGCCCAGACATCACCTGTTCATGCTAAACTCCTGCTGGCTTTCACTTGGGAAAGCTGACAATGAAACCCACAAGTATGGAAAGCCTAATAGAGAAGATTCCCAAAGTAAACTACCTGAGAAGGCTCTTGGGATTTGAACCCTGGACCCAGACCCCGAATCCAAGCTCTTTTACTCACCCACTGTGACCTTGGGTCTCTCACAGCCTCAGTGTCCTCATCTGTTCAACTGTGTAAATGATAACAACACAAAGACAGACTCTATCCACACAATGGAGCTGTGCTTGAGGCCATGTATATAAAGTGCTTGCTTTGTAAATCATTCAGCTGCAGACTAATATGAATTACTACTACGATCATCTTATGAAAACAGAAATTATCATTATATCATACACACAAATAAATTTCTACCCAAGATCATTACATAAGACCCTAAAAGTTCTCTGCTTATGGGGGGAACTGGGTTAGGACTTGGGGTGAAGGAAGGGATACAGAAGAAGCATTGGAGACAAAATGTGGAACAAGCCCTGTGCAGGCTGGGAGGGTGGGAAATTGGTTCCATTTAGACCTTAGAAAAAATTGTTTGAGGCCAAGTCTGACTTGAGTGCTCTGTGGCTCAGTTTTCTGTTCCTACCTCTCCTCAGGCCTAACACCCAAGTGTTCTGCCTCCAAGTCCAGGGCTTGTTTGTATCTTATGATCCGTTTGTGTCTGAACAAGGACCTTTCAGAGATCAGCCCTCCAACCAGAAGGAATGATACTGCTTCCTGCTGGGAAGTTCAGGCATCCTGAAGATTTGGTGGGAGTTACTTCCAGGTTTGGGGAGGAGTTTGAGAAGGGGAAGTGGGATTATCCTAACTCCTCATTAAGTTACCCTGAGCACAGAGCTCGCCTCTCCACCATGGATGGAGCCAGTCCAGATTTTCGGTGTGAGGTTGTTGCAGTCCCCTCCCACACAACCTCCCCAACTCCCACAAAAGGAAATGTAGTCAGAGGGACCACAGGAAGACAACGGCAACCCAAATAATTGATTTTGACCTTTTCAGAAAATCAGTCTTGAGCATCATTTGTAGTTAGAAGAAATGGACAGCATGGGAGCATGGGAGATTGGATGACTGCAAGGGTTAGAGACAAGAGACAGGGATGGGAGGAGGAGGTATAGACCTCTAGGTGGTCCCCGGCCTCATTTGCAGAGGGTCTGCTCTGTGCCAAGCTAGTGCTGAGACTGTGTTGGGAGGAGAAAGATGGCAAAGATTAATTAACCCTGCTCTCAAGGAAGTCAGCCTCTAGCCATTCCCATTTGGAGAAAGGTTTCCATGGGATTCCTCCAGTCCCAGGGGATTCCTGATTTTTCCAGATAGTCTGAACAAACCCTCTGGACTAAGAGAAAACAAGCTTGCCTGACTGCCCGCACAACTGGGAACACGCACCTGAAACATGTCGTTGACACTATTCCAAGGAACTTTGCAATGAACTATGGGAGCTTGGGGAAGGAAGTACCCACCTGTATCTGCTCCCCCACTTTGATTATGACTGGTTCAACAATCTGCCTCTGATCTCATCCAATAGTAAAGGAAATATAAATTTTTAAAAAAATAACACCAAACATTGATAATTTTTCAAAGTATCTTCTGCTTATTTCAAAATTAGAGGACCCACAAATTTTGGTCCCAATAAGAAGTCACACCCACTTTTCTATCTGGGTCCTTAGCAAGGCCCTTTCCTTCCTTTAGAGTTTATTTTTTTTTCAAATTCACTGGAGAGGTTTGAACTCATTGATGTCAAAGATCCCTTCCCATGATTAAAAAATAAAGTCTATGGGCCTATAATGTCATGGGTTGCATCTCCATTAGCTTAGGGCATGTTATGAGTTGAATTGTGCCTCCCTTCCAAATTCATATGTTCAAGTCCTAACCACCAGTATCTCTGAATGTGACTTTAACTGGAAACAGGGTAGTTGCATATGCCATGAGTTAAGATGAGGTTATACTGGTTAGGGGCAAGCCCCTAATTAATATGACTGATGTCTTTATAAAAAAGGGAAAATTTGGACACAGACCTGAACAAAGGGAAAATGCCATGTGAGGACTGGGGGTCTTCTACCAGAAGCCAAGGAACAGCAAAGATTGCCAGCCACCACCAGAAGCTGGAGGGAGTCATGGAACACATCCTCCCTATTAGCCTCAAAAGGAACCAATTCTGTCAACACCTTGATCTCTTGGTCTGAACAAACTAACACAAAGCACAAATTCCAGTGGGTGTGTGGGGAATTCCAGTGAGTCTCAGACGCCCCCAATAAGGTTTCATTGTCTCCCTCGCCCACACAGAAGATGGCACCTAAGTAAAGATGCACACAGGAGATTGGGAACTGACTTTTACTGAGGCCTACTCCGTGCTGGACGCACACATTTCCGCATCTCACAGCCACCCTGCGAGGGCGTCTGTTCCCCACTTAGACTGAGGAGGACATCATGGCTCAGAGAGGTCGCACTCCCACATGCAGGGTATGGCTCTCATTCTGGGCCGCATGCTTGATCCCACGGGGAGCGCAAATAAATACTGATGCCTGGGTGCCCCCCACCCCCGCCACCACCACCAGAGATTCTGATGCAGTTGGTCTGGGGTGTTGCCAGGTATCAAGATTTTTAAAAGCTCCTCACGTGGTTCTAATGTAGAGCCAAGTTTGAGAAGCCAGATCTAGTGTATTTATTCATTTGGTCACTCATTCAACAAATATTTAATGAGCACCTACTGTGTGCCAGGCATTGTGCTATGTGCCTGGCGCACATCATGTCACAGAATCAATATACTGTACTATCCACTGAACATCTAGTACACCAGACACTAACAACAGTTATGAAAGAGGAACAGACTCAGAAAGGTTAAGGTAGGAAAACTGATCAACGTAGCAAAGCAGTATTACAGAGAGGGGAATTTTGCATGTTCGTGACTTCCTCAGGTGTGACCCACAGAAGCTATTTGCTTTTGGAAAAATATCCTTTGGGATACTTTTTTTTTTGAAATTCACATGACAATCCCTTTAGTCAAGCATGTGACATGGACACATGCTGGTGATACCCTGCCCTTTGAACTTCTCACTTTTTGTGAACGAGAAAATATAGCAAAATCTAAAATCATTGTTTGGCTGCCTTGCTGATTACATCTTGCTGTGTGTTAATAGAATTCACATAACAATAATAATAACCATTAATATTATTTTTAAGTGCATCCTGGGTGCCAGGAATTTGGGAAACACTTCATCCCTATTATATCATTCAGTCTTCACAACACTCTTCCTCGTTGTACTGGTGAGGAAGCATCCATCGAGAGGAAAAGCCACCCAGCCAGGGTTACACTACTGGACAGTAGCCAAGTTCGAACCCCAGCTTCCTCTTTTTCATGGCAAGGCCACCCAGCCAACCAGACCCAACTATGACAGAATGTTACCTACAGCATTCCTGGGGAATCAACAAGAAAACGAAATGATTTTGTTATTACCTTTCTCACATACACACTAAAAGAGGAGATATTATTGCAGATAGCTGCTGTTAATGAATGCATTTTGTTCTATTGAGTCCAGCCTTAGAGTGCTTTGCAACTTAGAAATAGAAAATAAAACTGGTGAATAGAAATTGCACTGAGTGTGGGACAACAGTTAGGAATGGCAGTTCATTCATGAACACAGTTTTCGAGTACCCATTTTAAGTAGATTCCTGTGTTAAGATGTGAGGGAGCTCAAAAGATGGGACTTTAGACCCAGCGATATGTAATACTTTTTATTTAGTCCAGCATATCAAAAATGTTATCATTTTAACATGTAATCAAAATAAAAATATTCATTTTACATTCTTTTTCGTACTAAGTCTTTGGAATTCAGATGTATTCTGCACTTAAAACACATGCACAATTCAACTCAAACTAGCCACATTTCAAATTCTCAGAAGTCACGCAGAGACAGCTCTGCTTTCAAGAAACATCCCAGACGCACAGCTTGCAGACACATAGGCCTGCGAGATTGCAAGAGTTAACACACGACCCACAGCCCAGGAGCTCCAGCAGGAGTTGTAAGGCTCGGCTCTGCGGAGCATGCCGGGAGTTGTAGTCTGCGCCCATCGACTCGTGGATCCGCTGGGCGTTGTAGGCCTCGGGCTTGTGGAGCATGCCGGGAATTGTAGTCCGCACCCGCCTGTGGTGGGGTCTGCGTATCATGGCCGTCTACGCTGTGCTCTTTCAGTCTTCCGCTTGGCCCCAGAAAGTTTCAGTTCTGTCCAGAGGTGGACCCATGAGCGCGTAAGTGCTACCCGGGGACCGGCCAGACTCTGGGGGTGCCTAGGCTGCTCTTGGCCCCCGAGCGGAGAACTTCCTGCCAGTCGCGGCTTGTCACCTGTTGCCCTTTCCTTCCCGGCCCATCCTGGGTCTCCAACAGACCCCTCCCGAGCCCTTGCCCATGGGGGGCCTGGGAAGTTCCTCAGCCGGGTGAAACTGACCCTGGAACCCAGGCGGCCTCTGGTGGCCAGCTCCAAGACCCCAACACCAGCTCCAAGACCCCCAACGGCCGAGGGGCCGCTTGGGGGGTGGGGGGAGGGAGAGAGAGAGAGAGAGACACACACACACACACACCGCTTGGGAAGTGTGTGTGCGCGCGCGCGCGTGTGTGGTGAGGGGTGTCTCAGAACAAGCCTGGGGTGTTTTAGGCACAGGAGGACAGGTCCCCACTCTTCTGCTTGCATTGTCCAAGAGACTGCTGACTTTAAGAAGCAAGTTCCAGGCTCATCTGGGCCAGGACAGTCGAGACCTTCCCTTGGCGAGACTCCGCTGACGCGCAGGTCTTTCCCCGCCTCCCGTAAGAGGACAGTTTGTTCATCCCAGGACATCCTCAGGTCGCGGCCCATCGTGTTGTACCCACTGCCCCTTGTGCCCAGGTGCAAGGTCTCAGGATCGCCCCCAGGCCGTCCTTCCTGAAACACCTGTGGCTTTGCATATTTCCTCTGGGGTGGCTGCTCCGGACTTGATGGAGTGCGTGCTATTCAGAACCTAGACTAGGGGGCGGGGGGGGGGGGGGGGGGGGGGGGGAGATAGGGCTGAATATTTACTGTTTTTATAGGAAATCGCGTGGGGTTGACACATTAACCACGTGGCTCCCTGTTACTGCATCCTCCGATTCCTCTTGTCACTCTTAACAGTTCTCATTGGCTGCCCCCTCCAGGAAAAAAAAAGAAAAAAAAGAGCGTTAAGCGGCCTGCGTTGGCCACAGCGTCTCTGCCTCTCTGCTTGTCTGACCACAGCAGTTTCCTTTTCCGACGGAGAAATGGGTCAGGGGCTCTGCGGACAGAGGATCAGGCCTTAATCTGCTCACTGGCCCCTGCCCTCGCCCGCTGTCTGCCTAATGCGAATGCTGAGTGTTGCAGCAGCCGGTGGCGTGGGGGCAGGTGTCACGCTGAAGGTTTCCTGCTTTCTGCGGCTAGCACCTTCCGAAGTGGGCCGCACTTGGTCCCCTATCCCCCTTGGGTGACAGGAACCGTTCAAAAATTATTGAATGCCCTGTGCCAGTTGTGAGCCGTTATTGTTATCACCAGGGAAAGCAGAGTCGATTTTCTCAGAGATGGGCTGTAGCCTTATTTGATTAAAAGGATCTGAAAGGGTTCTTGCTTGAGGAAATGGGTTTTCTGCTTCATTTAGTTTTGAAATTGTTTTCAGTATTTTATTAGGAAAAGAGTTAAATACAGGATCTTTGAAAGAATCGTGTAGTGAACATACGCCCGCCTGTTAGATTCTACAAGTAATATTTTACTTCGATATTTGTAGTTGCTTTCGAGTCGGCCCTCTAGCTGCTCCTTGGTCTCTGCCCCTTGTGGCTGGTTTCGGGGCACCAGCATGGGTTCCGAAGCCACGCTTTTAGCCTGGTACTTCTGGGGCGGGGGTGGGGGTGGGTGCCCACTGATGTTTGTGATGAGAGGAACTACTTAAAACAGATGCCTGGGAGGAAAAATTATACTCTACCCTTTAAGGTTCTCCTCATTGGACTAAGAATCAAATTAACATAAGGCAAATTAGTAGGAGAAAAACAAATTAAAGTTTAATCATATGTATACCTCCTGTATACATGGGAGGGACCCAGGAAAACTGGGTAACTCACCAAAATGGTGGAAGCCATCACCTAAAATACCACCTACTGCTAAGGACAAAGGCAGAGGCCGTGGGGGTTGCCAGGTGAGCCTGATGACTCCAGGGTGTGCTTGTAACGCAGATTTAAGCGCCTGCCTTCTCCGTGGGATGTAAAAGCAGGCCTGGTACAGTGATGGGGGCACCTTACCAATGGAGGTTTCCCTTCCACACGTAAATGTCCTTTCACCCGGGGTAGCTTCCACGGTTTCCGAGCTTCTCCCGCATCTGCTGTTTCCATATTTTGCCGTGCACAATGTGCATTTTGCCCAAATTTTTGAGTGGAAAAATAAGGATGCACATTATACATGGGTAGTATCTGAAATACCTTGTATCTGTTCTTGTGTTTTGTAATTATTTGTTGCCTAAAATTTCTTGTACCATAATATGTTCCAAAATAAATGCTAAAATGCCTTTATACTACAAAAAACAAGTATCTAAATATAAATAAATATAACAATTGAATTAAAAAATTAAAATGAAAGATTTTTCCTGAAAGTTTGGTCCAAAAACATGAGTGCGCATTATACACGGTAAAACACAGTAGCGGAAAATAATCAGCCTCCCAAAGAGGCACCTTTCGGAGGGGTAAACTCTGCTCCCTTTGAGAGCAAGACCCCAGAACCGCTGGTGACTCTGGCCCACATTGGTCACCGAGGCCATGGGCCACTGCCTTCAAAGCACACAATTGGCACCCACAGCGACCTCCTTCCCTCCAGGGGAGAGGCTTGGCTGGAGGGTAAACTGTTTTCTGGTGATTCCAAGGACTCCTTTGGTGACTCAGGGCTAGGAGGCCTTTCCGAGGAGGCAGAGGAAGCGTGCCGTCTGGCTGTGGTTGCCTGGTGAAAATCCTGGCCAGGAGCTCGGCGCGCAGCTCTGGCACACAGGCGGCCCTGGTCAGCAGGTGAAGTTCGTTAACTTGGTCCCTCAATGGCCTGAAGCTGCCTGTGAGCAGAGATGAGTGGAGTTTGGCCTTGTCAACGTCTGTTCACCTAGTGGATGAATGTCCCTGTCTTGCTCGAAAGATAAACTATGTTTTCTAGTTGTAATCTCAGTGCCAGTGTTTGTTTGTTTGCGTGTTTGTTTTCAAGCTCTTGATTGGAGTAGGACCCTCTGTTTGAACAACTAAGTAACCAGTAGGGTGGGTATTGAATCGTTTCCATGAGGCTGTGTTTATCTTCTTGCTGCTTTTAGAGGTGTCGCTGTACTGTCCCAATAATGAGAGCTTCACCCGCAGAGCACATGGGCTCTGTGATTTTTAGAAGGTGAGTGTGGCAGAGATGTGCTGACTTTTCCCAGAGGCGTGTTTCCTCTGTTCTTCCCACTGAAGCCAGTCAGCCCAATGGTTGTAGTGACCAACCACAGGAAGTGGTCCTTCCTGTCCCTGTAGCTCTTAAAAGACACCAAGTGGCTCTTTGTTGCTGGGCCAGATCCTGTTTTCATGGACAAGGGTGTGTGCATCAGTGTAGTTATGAGGACAGATTTGAGAACCTTCAGTCCAGTTTCAGAACTGTGGCCCTGTGGCTGGTTCAGGGGCCCAGGGGCAGGTTCGGCCAACCACCTGGGGCGGGGGCGGGTAGTGCCCCTCAGCCTGGGGCAGAAAACTGTTAGGGAAACCCTTGCAATTTAGAAGAAAAGGCTGAAGCAGAAAAAAAGCACTCCATGCACGTTGTTAGCATGTGGAGGGCTAGGCCAAGAGAACCCCTGTAAGGGGTCCAGGATGGGCTGGACAAGTCGCCCTGTAGCGTGGAGCTGGCAGGAACTCCCGCAGGCTGAGCCTGGAGCCCCGGCTGTTTCCTCCAGAGCACCTGCAGCCTTGGTCAGTCAGGTAGGGGGCAGTTGGGAGGAGCTGCAACCAAAGTTGGCCACTGAGAATGTCTGCTCTTCTCTTTCCCCAACTCCAGCGTGAAGGAAGGTCAAGGATATCCTCCCCTCATTGTACCTAAAAAACAACCAAACAAAAAAGAAATCCCCCTCTCCCTCTGCCGCCATACACATACCAGGTAGGAAGAGGTCAACTAACATCCTCAGGACAGATAGATTTGCCAAAACTGCCTGAAAATAGTTTGGTGAGCTAAACATGCCATGGCTCTCACCCCATCCTGGCATGATCTTTATTACATTATTCATTGCATGATAGGTAGTGGAAATTTCACATGACTAGTCTGATTCTAAATTTGAATAGGGTCTAAATTGGCAAGACTCAGCTACAGTCGATAAAGAAGACGATCTTCTTGCCTACTGCCACAACTCCCACAGTCCTGGTTCTTGCTTGCCCCTCCTGTCTGCCAGCCTGGCGCCAGCCCCTGGCCCATCTCTGCCTAGGTTGCTGCTCTTGTCACGCTGGGAGCACAGCAAAACTCAGATCCATCAACACCTCCCCACCCCACCCTTGTAGCCTTCCTGTTTGATGGTTCCAGATCCAGACTTCAGGAAGAGAGGAAGCAAAGGGCCTTGGGAAGGGCTGGGTGAGTGGGAGATGGTGGTGCTGGCTGTGGTTATTATTGCCCTGGGTGGGACAGAGGAGGCTTCTGGGTAAGGCTGTCTCGGGTTCAGAGCTGTGGTACACACTCGCCTGCGATGCACTCAATCCATCCAATCCCTAAATTATACGATTCCGTTTATTCTCTGAATAATAACTCCATAATATTCCCACAGTGGCGATGATATAATGTCTGCAATTACAACTTGACTTTTTAAATGCATTATTTTAGTCAACATAAAAGCATTTCATACTCAATAAAGGAAAATTGAAAAATCAGAGAAATAGAAATTTTTTGCAGATGGACCCATATTTCCCACCACTGAAGGGAAATTGGCATTATTTACAGGTTGGTACATTTCTATGCCTAAAGATTAATTGTTTAAAGTTTCTATGCTTAAAGTTTAGGTCTTTTTGTGGAATAGGAGTCAATGGTTTGGTTTTGTCTAATTCATTCATTCATTCAGTAAGTAAGTAATTCATTGACTGCTCTCCGTGTCAGAACTGTGCGAGGTGCTGGGGAAATCATAAATAGCCATGGAGCTTACAGTCAAGTGCGAAAGACAGACTAAACAAGAAATTACTGTGCTGGTGAACGGCCACAAGAGTAGAAGAAGGGAGAGCCCCCCTGCAGTGGGGCTTCAAATCCTGAGCAGAGTAGCATTTGTTGCCCATGTGTTCACCTGTTTTCACCAAAGTGCCTCTCAGGCCTCTGTTATCTGTCTGTAAGCTTATCGGGTGCCTGCTGTCTGCTTCCGCCCTCTGGAGCGGGAATTCTGTGAAGGCCAGGGCTCAGCTGCCTTGTTCACAGCTGCAGCCCCAGCTCCTGGGTCAGGTCTGCCTCAGTGGTGGTGCCCAGCAAAGCCGGCTTGGCCAGCAGGAGGTGTGTCGGGCCGTGCAGGGTACCTGCTGCCTGAGCCCGCCCCCTCCCCCGCCCAGGGTATGATGTGGGAGCCCTGCTGTTTTCCTGCCCGTGTGGGGTCCATGTTATTAGGGGGCAGGAGCTAAGTACACAAGTTGCTGTCATTTGTTGGTGCAGCTCTTCCAGAAGCTGCCAAGGCTTCCACACACACACTTTCATGGCCTCCTGGATGCTTCTCGCGCTTTCCAGGGGCACTGCAGCCCTGAGTACTGGTGTGTAGCCCCTTCTGGGAGCAGCAGCCCACCTTCTTAAAAAAACAGCTTCCCCAGGCCCACAAGGAACACCTCCCATCCAGAGGTTCCCCTTTGCCTGCTCTCCTGGGTCAGTGGCCTGGAATCGGGCCGGTTCTGTGTGTGTTCCAGGGTGAACGACCAAGAACCCTGAAACTGTTGGTGGGAAGGAGGGACGGCAAGAGAAGTTGAAAGGCGAGATAGCCAAGTCTCAGGTCTTCCTCCCCTTTAAGAAAGGGAGAAGACTGAGAGCCGGAAGGAGTGCTTGGGAAAGATGACTCAGGCATACAGTCGGTCAACATTTTAATTATAGGTCTGAGGGCGGGGTTGCCTAATGAGCCTTTGCTCACGTGTGCTGCAGTGTCTCCATCTGAGCTGGCCTCTGACAAACTGCTGGGCAGTCTCCAGGGCACCTGCCTGAAGCTCTGGTGGCCCACCACCCGATCCAGTGCTGAGCCAGCAGGACCGTGGGCCTTCAAGCAGCAGGTACCAGCCTAGGGCTCCCTCTCCACAAATGGTAACGAGACAGAGGCTGTTGGGTGGGCTGAACCAGACTGGGGCAATGGACTCATCCAAAAAGGCTTTCTGCTTTGACTGATATGAACTTGTTAACCTCCTTCCTTGATCTGGGTGGGATTTGTAACTGGTATGTTCCGCCTTGTTTGAGAGTGGGCGGAGTCCCATTGTATGGTGTCCTCTCTGGGTCAGTTCTTAGTTCTTGTGTTGTTACTATCAGTACGTTACTGAGCAAGTATGATATATTTTGAAGGCTGGGCAAAGTTGCCTTTCAGGCCCCAAACCTCCTACCCACTTTCTGATCCTTCATTTCTGATGTGGGAACTCAGATACTGTATCGCTCCTGCCAGAACCCATTTCTGGGCAACAAGAATGTTAGTCATTTACACCAAAGCATAAATAAGTTTACATGAGTCAGTCTTTGTATCTTGGTTTGGCACTAAACTGCTGTGTCTATTGTTTAAGTCATTTAAGGCTTCTGGGCAGGGAGAGGAGGAATTTCAAAGTGAGGGAAGATCCTTTACCTCTCACATAATACCTAGGCCATGACTAGATATTCAGGCAGTAGTCCCAGGTAGTAAGAATTGTAAAAAATGCATTTAGTCCCTTTTCCTCTTTCAGAAGCTTAGATGTTTCAGACATTCTGGCTAAGCTTAAACATAATTTTGAGTTATTGACAAGAGAACCCAATGTTCTCCCAAGTGGTTAGTGGCGGCATTGAATTGAATTGTGGGACACCCAGGTGTCAAAATTGGTTCCCGTGTGGGAAAAAGCCACACATTGGGTGTCAGAAGTGTTATGGGTTTAAAAAAAAGTTTCATTCCTCAACCAAAGGACAAGGTTGTCGGGAGACACAGAAAGCTGACCGCAGTGTGGAGAGGGACAGGGCGCCTCTCTGTGTCCCATTGGTTACTAATGACCTCAGACTAAGGGAGAGGGAGGGCACGATGCTGAGTCACATCCTGTCCAAGTCCATGAAAACAGCATCCCTGAGTGACCGTGTCTTTCAAGGAGGCTCTGACTTTCTGAAACCTTGTGAGGTGGTGACCGACAGCCTTGGTGGGAAGCCCACTGCGATCTATAGGCCCAGCAGCCAGTTTCTTAGGGCTCATCGCTTCGGCAATGACACAGGCTGTTTGGAAAAGCAGCCTGTGTAGTCAGCAGCTGGCCCTGCTCACCCCATGACCCGAGGGCTTGGCTTCAACTGAGCACATTGCTAGGGTCAGGCAAAGAAGGCCTCCTGGGCTCGGGCCCACACAAGGGCAGCTTCACCAAAGCGCCAAGATGTCCTGAAGCAGCATGCGTATGTCTGCGTTCAGGCTCATCATGCCAAGACGCCAGTTTGATTTACAGATGTTGTTCCCGCATGCCAGGCTCCAAAGAGGGCTGGTTTCTAGGAAATCCAGCTGGTTGTATAGTTCACGCATTGTCCTGGCCAGAGCCTGCTAGTTAGCTCAGGATCTGTTGTTGTCACTTCCTTCCAAGCTACACCCTCCTCTCCCTTGTGTGCACGTCTTACCGGTACTGTAAGTAAACACACAAACCCAGCAGGCTTCCTTTCAGGACTCATGGGCTATTAGTCATCTTCCTCCAAGGTTAGTTCTCCGAGAAGCTACAAGGCTCTCTGTGTTGACAACATTCAAAAAAGAGAAACACAGGTAGAGAAACAGGCTCTCTGGACCCCCCACCCTCACCCTGCACCCTGTCCACCTTGTGTCTCTGAAGGCCTCCTGCCCATTTTTCAGGCCTGGCCCAACTCAGTTGCTCTCACTTCCCCAGGCAGAATTAACTTTCCCTTCCTCCTGGCCCACCGCATGCAGCTTTCTAAATGCATCACAGTGCAGCTGTTCTGGCGGAGCTGTCATTTACAGTGTGTGAGTTTTGACAGCTCAAAATATGTTTGTCAGCTATTTGCAGTCCTGTGGCCACCACCACAACCAAGATAGAACAGAATTGCCCCCCCCCCCAAGTTTCTGCATACTCTTTTGTAGTCCAAGCCTCCCTCCAACCCCAGCTCCAGGCAGCCGGTGATCTGATTGCTCCTGGATGTTTTGCCTGTGCAAGACTCTGCAGATAGAATCATAAAGTGCATAGTCTTTCAGTCCAGCTTCCTTCACTCGATGCACGGCACTTGTCGTGTGTATCTGTGCTTCGTTCCTGGGCACTGCTGAGCACCCATCACTTTTTATCCCTACATCTGCATGGACCTCTTCCGTCGTATCTTGACACCTGGATAGCTTTCTCTCTGTCTCCTTGGTGCACAGCTGAGCTCCTAGGGCCGGGCTGGGCCTCGCTTGCCTCTGTTTCCCCAGCCCACACATAGCAGGCACATGACAGAGTGTGGGGCCAGGGCAGCTGTGCACCGACAGTGATGACCCTTGATCCTCTCCCTCGCCAGGATGGCCGAAGGGTCTCCCTGGGCAGCAGAGCCCCCGCGGAGGCGCGGCCCAGCCTGGGCGCCAGCCTCTCCAGGGCCTGGTCAGGCTGTGTGAATGGGGGCTGGCTGGACTGGCTTCTTGTAACCGGCACCGCCCTCAGTTTGGTGCCTGTGGAGGCCAGGGTGCCAGCGCCTGCTGGGGAGCTTTGGCGGGTTCTGGGCCCCCAGACTCGCTGGGGCTCCGTGCCCTGAGTCGCTGGGAGCGTGCGCCGTTGCGCCGGTCCCGTCCCTCCTCGTCTGGAGCAGCCCTCTCTGGGCCTCATTTTTACTAAGTCACAGCTGCCCTGGCTTGTTAGTTAAAAATAGGCTGTCCGCCCTGTGACAGGCCCTACTCACTCAGGCTGACACTGGAATGCTTACGTAAATATTTGGAGGAGCTGGACGTCGGTGACCGTTTCTATTCCAGGGCCTTCTTGCCTTGACTCCCGGAGCAATAAGGGGAAGGTGGCCGCAGGAGGTGAGGCCCGCACGGCCCTCAGGGTAGCAGCGCAGGGTTGGGGAGATGGCTGGGGGGCAGGGTGGTTCCTGGAAGCCAGTGGAAGTGGCTGGCCATTTGCCATAGTGACAGCGGCTCAGCTGTCAATCCATAGAGTGTGAAATCAGACTCACCAGGGTAGTTCAAGCCACAGTTGGACTCCTGGTTTGTGGTCTAAGACAAGTTCCGTGACTCCTCTGAATGTCGGTTTCTCCTTTGTACATTACTTATCCTGCTGGGGTGATTGTGGGAATTAAAATGATCACGTGGGCCCAGTACATAGTAGGTCCTCATGTGGTGGTGGCCGCTCCGATGGGCACCTCTAGTCTTGGCAGCTGCGTTGCCGGCAAACATTCCAACTTTACGTGGGGCATCTAAGGAAAGAATGAGAGGTTCTGAGAAAAGGACATGCGAGTGTTCGAATGCGTGCCAGGCCTCTTTTCAGCGCTGCTCATATCACCTCATCTTTGTTGGGTTCGGCCACTACAGTGTCCTTAAATCACTTCAGCAGCTGCCCAAGTAGGGCTGGTAACTGAGGACTCACCAGTGGCAAGAGGACAGTAACTGAGCTTAAAATAGAAGTGCCCCTTGACTGGCACCCAGGCAGAGCCGGACTCCGGGCATCTGCAGCCGCAGACCTCCCCCGAGGGAGCCGCTGCCCCAGAGCCGAGGCAGGCTCTCCTGGCCCAGAAGCCCCGAGGGTACGTGTCCCCAGCCCCTCACCCATTGCCCCTGCGCAGTCCTCAGAGAAAGCGATCCTAGGGAGGAGGTGGGGGTAGGGGTCTGGTGCTGGCAGGCCAGTGACCTGGGAGGGGCTCGATGAGTTCCGGCCTTGGTTTTGAGGGTATAGGGGGGCCACAGGGAGGCATTTTTAAAGGTAGAAAGTGAGGCAGTGCTAAGAGGGCACATTAGGAGGGGAGCTCACAAAGACTGGGCCACGCAATTGGGTTGCTTTTGTTTCTTTTTAAGGCCCAGACCAGGTCATTGTGTTGGAATAAGTGTGTCAGAAGCCAACCAGGGAATGCCCACAGAGCAAGGCCCACACAGAAGGGCCAAGCCCTTCCCGTTGCAGGAAGATGCCCAGATGGGGCAACGTTGCGCCCGGAGCAGCGTTCGTCTCCTGTCTCTACGCTGGTCTGTGACTGCCTCTTCCACGCCTCCTTCTCCCTCACATAGGTGCCCCCATGGAGTCTGACTTTTGCTGACCAGACTCAGGCAGGAGGTGCGCTGCCAAGACAGGTGGCCCGCAGCCAGTCGCCATGGCATCCCCCAGCACGGAGAGCCAGCTCCAGAGGATCATCCGCGATTTGCAAGGTAGGGCTAGGCCACCCGGCTTGGCGGGTTCGGTTTGGAGGGCGCCGTGACTGTGCTGTTGCTGTGGCCCGCTGCAGCCCAGCCCTTCCTTCTGTGTTCACCCTGGGGGTCACTGGAGCCCTCAGGATACAGCACACCGAACGTTCGGGGCTCAGGTGTCCCTCCTGTGAGGCTGGGAGAGCTTGCTGGCCCTCCCTGCAGGGCCCCGTAAAGGCACTTTGTAAACAGAATCAAATACCCCTCTCTGGGTCCGGGTCTGATTTCTCTGTGTGCGTGCGCGCGCATGCTTTCTTGGCTGAATCCCGGTGGGCTCTGGTGGAGTTGGGGGAGAATGCCGTCCTTCCTCTGAGCAGGAAGACTGGACACCCGTTGCTCTTGTTTTGCTGTCTCACCCTCTGGTGGTGGGGAGATGGCCTCTTCTGGATGCGCCCCAGCTGTGGGCCTGCAGCCTCCCCGGCAGCCTCGCCCCGTGAGAGAGACCCCCGTGCGGCCCCTCCCTGGAGAGAGGCCCGGGGCGCAGGGTGCCTGCGAGGCGCGGTGGGGGCTGCCTTCCCTGCTGGCCGCAGCCTCGGCCGACCTCCGCTCCTCCGGCCATGGTCCTCTAAGCCCCTCCCGAGCTCCAGCGTGTGCCCTGTAACAGTCTGCAGCTCGCCGCTTCCTCCTGTCACAGAGCCCGCAGTGACACTCTCTGGACAGACTGATGGCCCAGGTTTCTGGCTGCTCAGACACAGCGGTGACCACTTGCAGTCTCTTCTACCAGGGCCCCCAGGCCACGATACAGTCCCCATTCTGAAGGTCGCAGTCGATGACATGAAAATCACTTTCTCAGGCTTATGCCCTGTTTCTGTAGCTCTTTGGGCCTCTAATAGCTAATAATGACATGGCATTTCACACATGCCAGGCACTGTCTTACATGTGTCTTATGGATAATAAATCACTGAGTCCTCATGTTTAACCCTGAGGTAGGACCCCTCATTATTCCCACATTGCAGATGTGGAAACAGATAGAGGGGGTCAGGGACTTCCCAAGGTCACGCACACCCAGTCCCGCAGAGTCTGGTTTCCACACACACCCGGTTCCAGACTCTGCTCGTAACCACACCAGTCTCCTTCCAGCTAAAGTATTGTAGGCTTTTAAAAAACCTGCACACACACACAGGTGTGTACAGAGGAGGTGAAATGCCAGTCTCTGCCGCTGACCTTGGGAGGTTTCTCCACAGCGTAGGCAGCCTTCTCCGCTCAGTCTCTGGTTCGGAACCCGCAGCTCCTCGCTGGGAGGAAGAGGGGAGCCCTGGCATCAGCACTGGTTCAGCTGCCCTCGTCCAGCCCGTGTTCTGGCTGCTTCCGGTCCTCCCCGACATCCCAAGGCCGTCTCGGGTCCTATACCCAGCCCACGGAGCACCTCGGTGGGGATTCTTAAAAGGCACCACATTCTCAAGACCCTTTCTTTCCATCCGTTGGTAGGTGTCTTAACAAGCACCCAAGAGATGGACGGCATTTGCCGTGAGAGCGGCGCACCGTTGGCCGAGGTGTCCTGGTGCGGCGCCCGGCCCTCACACCTCTGCAGGCAGCCTGCTTCTCCTGGGGACGCAGTTATGCGGCTTTGGTGTCAGGCAGGCTGCGGGTCAGCGCGTGGCTCCGCCTTTGAGCCCTGGAAGATGTCGAACAGGTCCCTCCACCTTTCCAAGGCGAGGTCGCTTCCTTCTTGTGTGGGGAAGGACGGTGATGACGCCCACTTCTCGCGTGCTGGCAGAGCACACGTGTAATTGATGGGAAAACAAGAGATCCACAAGCAACGCATCTGCGTTATCAGAAATTGGTGCTAAAATCTTGATGCTTCTTTGAAAAAAGTCTCTTTCAAAATTTCAGGAGCTCCCAGGCCAGGTTGGGAGCGTTAACCCAGCCTGAGGGTGGAGAAGGAAGGCCCTGAGTCTTTTCACCAAGGCCAGCCACAGCCGACTCTTCTCCAGGGCACAGCTGGGCATCCCTCACTAGATTCGGTCCCAAGAACCTGTCTCCACCATGAGCTGCCCTTTGCTGTGGCTTAGACTCAGCACCGGGCAGACCTGCCTTGAGCCACGGTGCTTGAGAGCGGGGTTGTGGACTCCTTTTCTTGTAACACTTGTCAGGGGAAGGAGGTAGTTTTTCGCAGCGTGCTCCAGCCACCTCCGCTGGGGACATTTTTCCAAGTTCTAAACCAAACCCAGCTTCTCATAGCCCCTCTGTCTCGTAGCAGAGGCTGAGAATAGGGGTCAAAGGTAGCTTTCCCCCTTTCCTGCCCAGGGAGGTCAGTTATCTTAGAAGTTACGGGGTGTGCTCTGAGGTAGGAAAGATCCTGAGGAAGCCAAGGTTCCTGTATAAAATTCCGCGTTGTACTTTTTCACATTTTAACAGCAGTTGGGATCATCTTAAAATCAATTGCATCTTAGATTTGTTGTAATTACATTCCTGCCTGGTGCTACATTAAATGAGAATGACTTGCAGAGGCCTGGCCCCTCATAGGTACTCAGTTAACGGAAGCAGGTACTGCTGTTGTCATTTCTTGGCATTATTATCCTTAGTGTTATTTACACGTTCTCGGTCTTCTTAAAGCCTGCACTTCCCTGTGCTGAGCAGTCAGGTGGTAATGAAGAACCATAAGCAGTATGGCCAGAATAGAGGATAAGGCTTCCTGAAGGCCAGTAGCAGGGGCCTGCGGAACGATTCACCCGCTCAGCAAATACTTGTTGACCGAACCCTGCATGCAGATTAGAAGCCTACATGGCAGGCCTGCAGGGGTGACCCGGAAATGTGCCCACCCAGTGAGCTGCTGCAAAGGACTGGGCTCTCAGGACACCGTGGGGCCTCCTGACTCGGCCCTGCGTCCCCATGGATGTGGACACAGCGCTCACGTTCCCCGTGTGCTTCGCCATCATTGACCACCTGCTCCTCGGGCCTCCCAGGGTTTTTTGCTTTTCTCTCTGAGGTCCGTCTCCATCTGGTTACATGTTCCTATTTGTTGTCTTAAAGATGCTGTGACAGAACTAAGCAAAGAATTTAAGGAAGCAGGGGAACCCATCACAGATGACAGCACCAGCTTGCATAAGTTTTCTTACAAACTTGAGTATCTCCTTCAAGTAAGTGGCTCCTGTAGTGTGTTCATTCCTGCTCTGCTGTCTTTAGTTTCCCTTGTGGGTGGCTCGTCTGCACTCAGGACAGGGTGCAGAAAGCTCAGTGGGCCGGAGGCCGGAGCAGCCCTCTCAAGAGCTGGGGCCTCCGCGTGCCATTCATTCTCTGGGGGATCAGAAGTTGCCCCTTAGGCTGATTTTGAAAATCCAGAACATTCTCTTTAGTGATTTAAGTCAACTTAAGGCAAGTAAGAAGGTCCCTGTATAGCAGATCTTAACTTTGGGGCAGTCACGTCCCCTTTTGAAAATCTGGTGGAAGCTATACAATCTCTCTGCAAACAGATATGCATATGTGTGCACAACCAGTAACACACTTTCCAGGAGCCTGTGGTCTCTCTGAAGATTGTCCAGACGCCTGCTTTAGAGCCGTGCTGCTCAAAATGAGGTCCACAGACAGCAGTGTCAACGTCCCCTGGGAGCACATTAGGGATGTGTTCTTTGTTCCCACTCCGACCTCCCGCGTCGGGGTCTCTGAGGTCAGCCCAAGATGGAATTTTTCTTTTAACACACCCACAGCATAATGCTTGTGTGTGCTTGGTTCAAGTGCACAGGTCTAGAGAACTCTGCAGAGGTGGAAAAATACAGGCAACTACAACAGGAAGGAAATGGACCAAAATGTTAACAGAAGTTAAGCTTGGTGTGGTGGCGTTGGGCATTATAATTTTTTCTTTTCTGTTTTTTTGAGGGGTTCTCTCCAGATTGCCTAACAGTATATACATAATCAGAAAAGAAAGCCATAAAATGCTATGTTATGTTATAGAAAGATATCCCAGTACATTTTGACCCTCATTAGTTGGCATCATCACATCCCCCCAAAGTACATAGGACGCGAGCCCGCCGGAGGCGACGGCCCCGACGTGGTGAAGGCCCCACCGTCCCTGCCTCTTCACCTGCTTCTCTGGTTCACACGGTGAAGATATTTGTGGACCTTTTTTTCCCCTCATGTAGCTCATTTTGGTTTTGGATTTGAAATGACTCATGACTGGCACCTATTTGAATTTACTGTTCATATATTAAACATTGACATTTGAGTAACTGGGGTAAAGTGTCACTAACTCATTTCCCTGGGATGAGACATAGTTAGCACTCTTCATGTCGCCCTTAAGACTTCACACTCGTATTTATCATAAGGTGTCACGTATCTTTATCAAAGTAGTTAATAGCAACTTTGGTGGTCTTCCACTCAGCTCTGCACAGAGGTCCCTTCAAGACATAAATCTTTATTTTGGGGGCGGTTGCTGTTATTCCTGAATCTTACTAGCCATATGGCCTCAAGCTAGGTACTTAACGTCTCCTAGCCTCAGTTTCCTTATTTGTAAATTGGGGATGAAAACACTCATTTGACAATAAATAAAAATAATGCCAGTCAAGGGCCTTACCCAGCGCCAGGCAACTAAGAAACCAGTGTTATCATTTATCACTTAATGAGATGAACGGCAGTGTTTTGGACCACCTGTCTCTGTGTTTTCCCTTCCCAGTTCGATCAGAAGGAGAAGGCCACCCTCTTGGGCAGCAAGAAGGACTACTGGGATTACTTCTGCGCCTGCCTGGCCAAGGTGAAAGGAGCCAACGACGGCATCCGGTTCGTCAAGTCCATCTCGGAGGTGAGCAGAGCAACCACGGGCCTCATGTCCTCCTCTCACCCGCCATAAGCATCTCTTGCAGAGACCTTTGCTGCAGACAGTCAAATGAGGAAGGGGGTTTACAGGTGGTAATGAGGTGAAGAAAGCTGGTCCAGCACACCCAGCGCCCACCGTCAGCTCAGGGAAGCCCCCTCTGTGAGTGTCTCCCGAGCCGACGACGGCCCCGCCCTGGCTCTGTGGTTAGACGGCGACCCGCATGGTACCGGGCAGGGCGGGCCGTCCGCGCTGCAGGCTGCCCGTGGTGCCCCTCCGAGGTACGAGGCATTTTTTTTAAAAAGTCAGTTTCTTAGATAGAATTCTTAGTGTTTGTTAGGCTTCTGTCCCTACAGCTTTTCCAGAAAACTTGGATTTGAAGTGCAGAGAGTAATGTGAGCTCTTAAGAGACACTACAGTGCTGGTGTGCCAAGCAGCTGCCCATGTTCCGTTCCGAGTCCCTAGAGCACAATGCCGTGGCCCAGCTGTTTTACAAAACTCCAGGATGACCTCTCTTTCTCTCTCTCACTCTGCCTCTCCCCTACCTCCCACTCCCGACAAATCTTTTTCTCTCAAAGCCTGGTCCATCTGGGAGTAAAGAGCTGTACACATTAGGGAGCAAGTAACCCCCTCGATTTAGGACAGGAGGTCTAAAGGGTTTGAACATTTCTCTTTCAGCATCTTGTCTGTAAGTTTGAAGACACTCTGAAGTGCCTTCATGCTCCGTGGCTGGCCTCCTGCAAAAGCCACAGGGTCAGGTGCTCTGGGACGAATTCCTCCCTGACCCGGGAGCCAGATGGGTTTCTTCTTACAGACAGGCCCAGGGCGGCGGGCTGACCTTGAGGGCTGAGCACTCTCCGCCAGCTGCCCCCTGTGAGATCTGAGCTCATGAGGCAGGGTCCTGGCTCGGAGGAGTTTGTCCTGCCAATTTCGTTAATGTCCGTGTAGCGCAGACGGGTCTCATGGGATCTTGCCTGGTGGGACACTCAGGGCCACTGTGTAGACTGGTGTCTGATGCTTCGTAGCCCTGCAGGGGGTGCCCGTGGGTGCCCTCTTCTCCGTGCCCCTGGGAGTTCTCACCGCCACTCTTGTCTCTTCCACTCCTGACGGCAACCAAAGCCTTCGACTCCCTGACTTGCAACAGCCAAAGCCCAGGGTAACAAAATGCTTACATCTACTTGAGCCTTTTCTCACAATGCAGTGAAACCTGTCAAGGCCGGAGAAACTGTCTCCTAGAAGCAGGAGCATTCCCTGCTTGCACAAACACTGCTGGGGTTTGGGTGGCTGGCCTAGGCTCCACTTCCCATAGAGTCCGGTTGTCTCATCCGTTGATGGCTCTGCTCTCTGGGGGAACACTGGGCACAATGGCTTGGGATATCACTAGGCCAGCTGGGCTGCTAGATACTTGGGTCACCTTGAAACAGTAATCAAGTGCCAGCCAGGCCAATAAGCCAGGAGGTAGAAGTTAATGGATAAGAAGCGCTGCTGGGCCCCTTCTGCCCCTTTGGGGTGGAGGCAGCCACTGGGACCACAGCAGTCCAAGGCCTCATCAGCCACTTCCGAAGGCTCACAGGGGCTCGGCCTGGACTGTGGGCATTTCACCGCCAGGGCCCGAGCAGAGCTGGGGGCAGCCTGGCACCAGGCCCCTGGCACAGTGACCTGGCCTAAGGCACAGTCCGTTCTCATGTACCTTGCAGGCTTCCTGTCCTTTGCTGCTGCTGTATCGCTTCCCAATATAGAGCATGTGAGTTCTGATTAAATGCTAAAGCATTTCAGGAATTAGGTAATGAAAGCGGACCCGTGATCTCAAAAAATAGAAAGTGAAAAGGCTGTGCCATATTTTCATTTGTACAAAGCACAAAAAAACGACTGTTTTCTTTGCCAAGGGATGTTTAAAAAGACCTTTTAAGATAAAGAGCTCTTTTTATATAAGTATATAAAATCAGTCAGTAGGTCTGATTAAAAATATAGACTCACGTTTTGCATTAAAAAATTAAATATGCTAAATGCTGTTACCGTGGCCATTTTGCTAATAAAGACAAGCTGCTCACTTGGGAGCCCCTAGATGGGCTGTTCTGTGAGGTTCCCACTTGGTTTCGTGGGGCCTTGTGTGAGTGCGTGTTTGTGCAACTGTCACGCTCCGCGTCATTGTGCCCGGCTCAGCTGTTCTCGGCTGCCCGACTTTCCTGGTTGTCACCACTGGACACTTTGTTCTCACCTCGCTCATCAGTAGCAAAAGTATCTGTGGACCTGGGGCGCCCCTGGGATTCTCCCTGGGCATCTGCCGTGGCCGCCCGTCTGCACACATGCCCCGGAGGGTTTTATAAAGCCCGAGGTCAGGCTGCCGCCCGACTTCATCTCCAGCATCTTGACTTTACCCCAAGCCCACAAAACTCGCATGGAAAAATATCTTACAGCCTTTACAATTTTGGGGGTTTCGCAGCTTTTTATTTCTTAAAACAACCTCATGTTGTGCTTATCGTTTCCTTGAGTCATCAGCAAGAAGTCGTACAGCCCTGGCTTGAAAGGTGCTTGATCTTCTTTGGCTGGGGTATGGGCAATCCGAATCCTGATTTACAAACTGGTCTCACATGTCTCCTGTGGCGGATCCCTTGATCCCAGGTGTCTCGGTGGCTGTGTCTGCAGCTGGCGGAGTTTCTGACCAGCACACCCCATCTTCATCACAACGAGCGTCCGCGCGTTGGCATGGTAGGGAGTGGTTTCGCAGACAGGCCTGCACCTGGGCCCTCTGTCCGTCTCACACTCTCTGAAATAGAACCATGCCCGCCTTTCCACTAACCCAGTGCGGCCCGGCCACCTGGAGACGCCCCTGCTCTCAGCCCCTCGGCACCTTCTGACCAAGTGCAGTGAGCTGGTGTAGCTGAAAAAACAGCCCACCGGGAAAGTTAACATGTGTGGATTTTACCGATGGTTTGATGAGAACGCAGAGGAGGCGGTTTACACCCCCATCAAAACTTCCTTAAAGTCTCCCTTACCCGCCGCTGCCATTTGCCCTCCTCACTCCCCCTCCACACGGACCCCAGCCAAGCCCCATAGGCCTCTTCCCCCGCATTCCTTCTCCCAACGCCCCGCAACAGCCCAGACATGAGCCTCATGAGACCAGCTCTCGCTCAAGCTCCCTTCTGGTGTGCAAAGCCCCTCATTTGCCTTCAAGCTTTATTCTGAATACCCCAAATTAAATGGTACAGCTCTCCTCTGACTCCAGACCCAGAGGACCTGATGGGGTAGAGGGGGGACAGCAGCATCCCATGGAATCGCAGATGCTGGAGAGGCTCCCGTGGATACATCTTTCTTAACACGTTTGCTGGAGTCTGTGGATTATCCTTGGATGGAGGCCTGGAAGACGCTGACCCACCGCAGGCCTCACTCTCAGGGGTGACATCACCCAATGCTTTGTGTCCTGTGAGGGGCGTGAATGAAGCCAATGCATAGGTAGAACTGGTGGAGTTTTTTGCCCCATTTCTGCTTGATGCAGGCCATCTGTGAGGCCGGGAGACTAGGTAGACCTAGGCTGACAGTTCTTCATTTCTGTGTGACCTTCTTTTTCCAGCTCCGAACATCTCTGGGAAAAGGAAGAGCATTTATTCGCTACTCCTTGGTGCACCAGAGGTTGGCCGACACCTTACAGCAGTGCTTCATGAACACCAAAGTGACCAGGTGCGTACATGACGGTGCCAGGTGACCCCCCGGGCGGCCCCCAGGTGAACTGAGGTCCCCGGGTTAATCATGACAGCTGCGGCCTCAGCGCCTCTCCGTGGCACACCCTGGCCAGGCAGAGCCCTTCCAGGCCTGTGGTCCTCTTCTCCCCTCCCCACCCAGCCCTGGGCACAGGCGGGGCCGAGAGCGTGGGTGCTCACGGGTAAGCGATGCGAGGCTCAGAGGGGCGCCAAATGCCTTCCTCTGGGCCCTGCCCGACGCCGAGTCTGAGTCGCGCAGCAGGAGCCGGGGGCTGGCTGGCTTTGCTCCTATCGCCCAGTGGCTGTCGCTGGGGGATGGCCTGTCCTTGGTGCTGGCACTAGTGAAGGGACACGCCCCATTGGTCACCAGTGGGTTGCAGCCTTGGCCTCTCAGCAGAATCCCCTGCGGGCTTCTTAACACCACTGAGCCTGGGCCCCGCTGAGGTGACCCAGACACCGAGATGGTCCCTGCCGGGCACGGCGGGGCTCCCTGGGAACAAGATGGACGGCCATTTGGGGAGCCTTTGTGCCACTGGCGATGAAGCCGGGGGCGGGGGCAGGGATCGCGCGCGAGGAGCAGGTGGGGAGAGGCAGTCACCCGGGGGCCGCAGGTCAGGCAGGCACCTTTTTGGGTTGCCCAGCACCCCTTTCCAGCTCTGCCTGCCCCCATCCCGAGGGAGCGCTCCTCCAGTTAAAGAAATCACTTCTGAATTTTTTCAAAAAGAACTGTTGGCAGAAAATATTCTGTTTCATTTTGTCACCTTTAAGATTAACTTACATAAAGGTGTATTTCTCAGGCACGTGACGTGTGACGGGCTCTGCAAGTTCACATGATTTGCGAGAACATGTTAGATCTGTAGGTTATTTTGTCCTAGAGGTTAGTGAAAACCACCGTAGGCAGCTTGGCTTCCCGGGCACCGTGGTTCACAGTCTCAGCCCAGAAGCCCTTTAAACTCATAGGTGTTGTCCTTTTAAACTCCTGCTTACAGGGAAGGAAGCACCCAACAACACACAGGGCAGAGCTTTTGTTCTTTGTCTTTTAAATTGGTGTCAAGACAGAAATTAGCAGTGAGTTCGCTGTCCTGTATTGAATTCTCCAGCAGGAATAGATTAGGTTATTTACCTCTCACAAAGGAAGTGTCCTTTCCCCTGCAGCTACCCTCTCTTGGCAGATGACTGAGGTTTAAGGTTTCTCATATCCTTTTTGGGAAAAGCTATGATAGAAATAATAAACGTATAAATATCTAGTTCATCTCAGCAATTTCTGTGAAGAAGTGCAGCTTACTGGAAAGTTACGTGCTCCTGCAGTGGAAATCAGATGGGAAATCAGACCAAGTCTGTCTGTGTGTTTAATTTAGCACCCTGAGTTAGAATTGGGTGAGACCAAGGCATACTGAGAGGACCGATTAAATTCACTCTTTCCTTACCTGTGTTAGTCTTGTAATCTGTACCTTGTTGTCTCCCTGCAGTGACTGGTACTATGAAAGAAGCCCCTTTCTGAAGCCAAGGCTGAGCTCTGACATTGTGGGCCAGCTCTACGAGCTCACTGACGTTCAGTTTGACCTGGCGTCCAGGGGCTACGACTTAGATGCTGCCTGGCCGACGTTTGCCAGGTATTTTGAAGAATTGCTCGGTTTAAAAGACGGGGGAGGGATGTTTGGAATTTTGAAGATCACCAGCAGTCTAGTCAAAGCACTTTTGTTTGCTCAGTAAATATATAAAGCTTTACAACTCTCAGTCCTCTTAATTTTACAGACTTTGTTGAAATTGTGACTCAAAATAACATCTGAAGGCGCCAACCTTTGGCTCCCCTGACTGGCCAGGTGGTATGAGTCTATGGAAATGCATATGTGAAACCCAAGGTTTTTAAATGGGGGAAGGGGCTTGGTGCGCAAGTCTGGGGAGAAGCAGGTGGGCTTTCTCCCATTCATGTCCTTAGAGAGTTATCGGGGAGGCCTCATGGGCAGGAAGGGAGGGAGTGAAAGCTGCAGCCCATCCAGGTGCGGGGCGCTGGGCAGCGTTTTCACTTTTTACACCAGGATGGCACTCATCCATCTAAGTCGCCACCCCACTGCGGAGGGAGGGGGGAGGGGAGGGGGAGGGCACAGGCTCAGAGAGGAGGGATGCGCCCGCGGTCACGCAGCAGGGCCCACGCAGCAGGGCCGGCGCCAGGCTCCAGTTCCGCGTTCTTTGTTGTACTTTCTGTTAATGAGGCTTTTAAAATATGAGTCTTCATATTTCATATTAGGACATATTTTCTACGTAGAGAATAGTACTGACTGTAATGATACCCATGTACAATCGAATAGTTAACCTTTTGCCATATATATATCACATGTCCTTTCTGGTAACTTACTGATTTTGAAGTTATTTCAGAATTACAGAAAAGCTACAAAAGTAGTACAGAATATTCATCTATTCACCTCAATTCGATTCCCCAATTATCAGTATTTTACCAGGAGAGTTTTCTTCTTCTACCTGCACATGTTGGTTTATCTCTTAAGCCATTAGAGAGTAAGTTAGACTTGATTTTCCTTTACTCCAATACTCTTCAGTGTGTGTTTCCTAAAATCAAGGACATAACCTCAGTACCATTATTAAAATCAGGAAACTAACATCGATACAGTAGTGCTATCTAATTTACAGACCCTATGTAAATACTAAGAATTATCCTGATAATATCCTTTACACATGTAATCCAGGATCACCCGGTGCAGTTACTGTCGTGTCTCTAATTTGGAACAGGTCTCTTTAATTTGGAACAGCGTCTCAGTTTTTGTTTCTCACAGCATACATTTGTGAAAAGTACTGGTCAGTTATTTTGTAAAATGTTCCTGAATTAGAGTTTGCTAGTGTTTCCTCCGTGTTAGTGTCAGGTGGAACGTTTTTGGCAGGATGCCGCAGACGTCATGTCCTCCTCAGCACATTACATCTGGGGACACATGGTATGGTTTTGTTTCATTATGAGCTCAGTTAACCATGATGCTTTGGCTAAGGCGGTGTTTGCCAGGTTTCTTCTAAAGTGGCTGTTTCTCCCATTGTGATTCTTATGTGTCTCATGGTAAGATACTCAGAGATTAGGTTATTCTCCTGGTTCTTTTAATTTTTCATCTGTTAGTTTTAGCATTCATTGATAAGTCAGGCAAGAATGATTTTACCACACTTGTATGCATAAATATTTTTTATATATACAGTTTAATTTGCGTACTTTTTGAGTCATGAGACAGCTATCCCTTTGCAACTTGCTTTTTCCATTCCACATCGTTTTTAATATTTTTATCCATACTGGCACATGCAGTTTGTGGGTTTTTAAAGATTGTATTTATTAATTTTTAGAGGAAAGGAGGGAGAAAAAGAGGGAGAGAAACGTCGATTGGTTATCTCTGGCACACCCCCAACTGGGGACCCGGCCCACAACCATGCACCCTGACCACGAATCGAACCAGCAACCTTTGGGTTCGCAGGACAACGCCGAACCCACTGAGCCACACCAGTCAGGGCTGCATTTCTATAGATGTGGAGTAGGGTCAGCAACTGGGACCCGTAGGGCGGTGTGTAACAACCAGAGAGTCTGTGGCTGCTTTCATGCTACAGTTGGCAGAGTTGAGTCTTGGCAGAGACCATAAGGCTTGCAAGCCCAAAATGTTCACCTCTGGCCCTTTCTAACAGAAGATTGCCGGCCCCTGGTGTGGAGTATTCTGCCATGTGCATGAGCCAGCTTGTCTGTTGCCCTAGGGATACCGAGTTAGGCTGGTTGTGCTGCCCCCACCATTACAGGCGGTGCTGCCAAGAACACCCCCGTATGTCCCCTGTGTGCATACGTGGGTGCCTGTCTTTAGGGTAGGTGCTGGGAAGTAGAATTGCTGGGCTGTGGAGACCAGCAGTTTTAAACTTGTAGATAAAGAAGATTCTGCTTAAGGAGAAAGGTGTTCAGTCTGCACTGTTCCCACTAAATGGGAATTCTCACACAGGCCTTTGCACTGCTAGGCTGTCAGGTAGAACTCTCTGCAGTGGGGGGAGGGTTCTGTGCCCGCACTGGCCACTGCGGTGACCTGAGCTAGAAGCAGGTCTGAGGAGCGAGGACCATGAGCCCCTAAGCACAATGCAACGTTTAGTTACCAGGTTGACTGCTTGGTCACTCACCAGCAGGCCAACGGTGGCAGGCATTGCAAGTTAAGGAAAATTTAAACCAAGAATTGGGAAACACTGTGTTCGCTTAGTTCTTTTTTGACACTGGGAGGAAGCCATCATGTGTCAACTTTAGCAATGGAGTCCATTTGCTACAGACCAGGGTGAATGTGCTCTTTGGTGGAAACTGTTGGGTTTGTCTTTTCACACTCTCTCTGACAGGGACATCCCACCTGCCCCCACCTGGTTTTCGCGCATGTGTTTCCGGCTCTGACACAGGCATGTCTGTTCTGTGGCCCCGCAGGAGGACGCTGTCCCCCGGCTCGTCCGCTTACATGTGGAAGCCCCCCAGCCGCAGCTCCAGCATGAGCAGCCTGGTGAGCAGCTACCTGCAGGTAATGCCAGGAGGGCCAGCAGCTCCCTCACGCCCGTCGCAGCTGGGCCCGTCCTTCCCCGCGCAGCTCGGGGTGATGCTCCCGACACCTGTCCTTCCAACCAGAGCAAACACAAGCCCTCAGTTATTCCCACTGTTTTCTAGGGCCCAGGTTTTTATAACCCAGTAGGACTTAGGCCTCATAAAAAGTCAGTGCTTTTCAAAGCTTTTAAAATATTTGAAAAGAAGCAGTTTAGCACTATGGTTAAAAGCAACAGAGTGAGATCCAGCTGTCACCTACCAACTGTGTGCCTCTGGAAGGTGACCGACCCTCTGGAAGCTCCAGCTCTCTTGCCCATTCAGTGGGGAGCGTAAAATCGCCGTAGCTGATGGAGTGGTTGTGGGGATTGAATAAAGGAGCATGTGAACTGTGTGTGAGGGCTTGACGCAGCAAGTGCTCATTAGATGTTAGTGGGGAGGGTTCGTTTTGTTAGAAATGTGACCGTCATAGCTGTGTATAGTTTTATGGGAAAGGACACTGAAATTAACCAACAAAACACAGTAAAAGTAATCAAGCAGCATTAAGAGTATAAAATTGACTACACTTTTTACCCTATTTTGTGGTTTAATCACAATAGGAGTTGTAGATATAGTGCAATGGTGAATAGTAGTTTAAAATACAATGTAAGTTATTTAAGAGTCAACATCCTTTATGCTACTAAAGCTACAGGAGGCTCAGTGGCAAATACGAGTTCTAAGTGTCAGGGGAGCTTGTGTGTGGCATTGGGTTTTTAGGATGTGCTGCCAGCAGGGGCTGTGAGCGAAGGGGTTTTCTTTGAATAGCTCGATCAACTCACCTAAGGTCATATAATTGCTCTATTTTTCTTTCTGTTCTCATTAAACTCTAAAGCTTTTCCAAATACCCATACGGTTTCACCCCAAAGCCACTTGTTTTTTGTTTTACCTCTGCAGACTCAGGATATGGCCTCCAGCTTTGACCTGAACAGCCCCTTGAACAACGAAGCGCTGGAGGGCTTTGATGAGATGCGGGTGGAGCTGGACCAGCTGGAGGTGCGGGAGAAGCAACTGCAGGAGCGCATACAGCAGCTGGACAGAGAGAACCAGGAGCTGAGGGCAGCTGTCACCTCTCAGGGAGAGCAGCTGCAGATGGAGAGGGAGAGGGGTCGCTCTGCCGCCCAGGACAACATACGTCTCACTCTCACAGTGGCCGAGCTCCAGAAGCAGTTGGAGCTCACCCAGGCCACACAGAACACCGTGAAGGAGCTGCAAACGTGCCTGCAGGCCCTGGAGCTGGGCGCCGCAGAGAAGGATGAGGATCACCGCGCGGCCCTGCGGCAACTGGAGTCCATGCTGCAGCTGCTGACCCAGGAGCTTGAGGCCACCCGGGATTTGCTGGGCAGGAAGAACCAGCTTTTAGCTAGTGTCCCAGCTCCTCCAGGCACAGCTGAACAGAAGGCAGAAGTGACACTGGACACAAAGGGGCAGCAGGAACGCATCCCCAGTGCCTCCGTCCAGGAGATCCAGGAGCTGGGGGAGAAGCTTCGAGCTCTAGAGCGGGAGAGCACCAAGGCCCAGGAACTCAACAAGCAGCAGAGTGCCCGGCTGGAGCAGCTAGCCAATGAGCTACAGCTGAAGGAGGAGGCCCGGGCCCGCCTGGAGCGCCTCGTGGCAGAGACAGCCTCACTCCAGGAGGAGATGTCCGGGAAGAGGCAGGAGGCAGCCGAGCTCCAGCGGCAGCTACAGGAGGCCCAGGCCAACTTGAGCTCCTTGAAGGAAGAGCTAGCAGAGGTGAGGCAGGAGGAGAAGCGGCACCGACAGGAGAAAGAGCTGCTGCAGGGAGAGGCCAGGTCCCTGATATGGCAGCTGCAACTCTTGGAGACTCAGCTGGCACAGGTGAGCCAGCATGTGAGTGACCTGGAGGAGCAGAAGAAGCAGCTCATCCGGGACAAAGACCACCTCAGTGAGAAGGTGGGGACACTGGAGCGGCTGGCAGGGCAGTCAGGCACAGGCCTGCCTCTGGCAGGCGAGGAGAATGAGACTCTGGCCCCACAGGATTCCACCCTGCAACAGGCCTTGGAGACGCCGGAGGAGCAGAGAGGCCAGCAGGAGGGACCGGTGAATGATGCCAAGATGCAAGGGAGCAGCCAGGAGGAGGAGCTGCAGCAGGCCAACAGGGCGCTGGAGAAGGAGCTGCAGAGTGTGGCAGCGCGCAACCAGCTCCTGGAGGACAAGCTGCAGACCCTGCAGGCTGATTACCAGGCACTACAGCAGCGGGAGGCGGCCATCCGGGGCTCCCTGGCTTCCCTGGAGTCAGAGCAAGCCAGCATCCGGCACATGGGTGACCAGATGGAGGCCAGCCTCCTGGCTGTGAAGAAGGCCAAGGAGACCATGAGGGCTCATGTGGCAGAGAAGGAGGCTGCCCTGCAGAGCAAGGAGGCCGAGTGCCAGCAGCTGCGGGAGCAGATGGAGCAGGGCCGGCAGCTGGCAGAGGCCCGGGAAGGGGAGCTTAGGGCTTTGGAGAGCCAGTGCCAGCAGCAGACCCAGCTGATCAAGACCCTCACTGCAGAAAAAGGCCAAGAGGGGCTCAACCCACCTCAAGAGAATGCGTCTCAGGAGCTAGCCGCGCAGCTGGCCCTGTCTCAGGCGCAGCTAGAGGTCCATCAGGGGGAGGCTCAGCGAGCGCAGGCTGAGGTGGTGGACCTTCGGGCCAAGCTCCAGGCAGCCCTGGGTGACCAAGAGCAGGTGCAGGGCCAGCTGAGCGTGACCAAGGCAGCTCTGGAGGAGCACAAGGCCCTTGTGCAGCAACTTAAGGAGCAGAATGAAGCCCTCAACAGGGCCCACGTCCAGGAGCTGCTGCAGTGCTCAGAGCAGGAAGGGGCACTACAGGAGCAGGGGGCCCACGAGGCCCACCTGAAAATGGAGGAGCTCCACACCCTGCAGGAGGAGCTGTCTCAGGCCGAGTGCCTCTCCCAGGAAGCACAGCTGGAACACGCCGAGCTGCAGGAGCAGCTGCACAGGGCCAACACGGACACCGCCGAGCTCGGCATCCAGGTGTGCGCACTGACTGCTGAGAAAGAGCGGCTGGAAGGCGTGTTGGCTCGCACTGTCCAGGAGCTCAGGGATGCCAAAGAGGCAGCCTCCAGGGAGCGAGAGGGCCTGCAACAGCAGGTGGCGGGGCTGCAGCAAGAGATGGAGAGCTTGCAGGAGAAGCTGAAGGTGGCTGAGGAGGCAGCTCACTTGCTGCCTGGCTTGCGGGACCAGCTGGCCCAGGCCGAGCAGCGGGCCCAGAGCCTCCAGGAGACTGCGTGCCAGGAGCTCGACACCCTCAAGTTCCAGATGAGTGCCGAGATCATGGACTACCAGAGTAAACTTAAGGTAACCCTACCCTGACCATTGGGCGCACCTGTCTCCCACAGCAGGGCCTGGTGGGTTCGTGAGGGTGTAGGCCGCATCTTCAGCCAGGTGACACATGAAGGCCCAAGGATGCCCTGAAGACCCGGGCAAATGTGCTCCTGTTCTGCTGTCAGTGTCCCCTCTGCAGGAAGTGCTAGGGGCCTGGCGCTGGGAGTGATGCCTTGGCCCAGAAGTCTAAACTCAAGACCGTTGCAGAAAAGTTTGGCCCACACCGAATATTTTTTTTTTTTAATTAGCAGCCAACATGTAAAGAGCAGGATCTTCACAAATTTAGTTCAAGTGCTTTTTTTGAAATCTTGCGAGATCTCAAAGCCTGCACCCTCATTGCTGAGCGGCAGCGGTCAGCAGGAGCTGGCTGGGGGCTGCCTGCGTTAAAGGGGGCAGGCGCCCTCATTGTTTTGGTTGCTGTCCCTTTGGAGTTGCCCAGCCCTTTTGGGCATGTGAGCTTGAGGCCCCTGCTGCAGCCTCTAGAACCTACTGCAGAACACCCGCAGCTCCTGGCTGCCTCGAGTCCTGCCTCCAGCTTCTCTGTCTCCTCAGGTGCCATTCTGGTAGCAGGTGCAGTTGGAGGGAACTGAGTCAATTAGTTATCACAGGCCCTTGGAATAGATGAGAGCAGCGGTTACCACGTGCCTTTGATGCTGCACAAAGGAAAGGCATTAAGAGCGAGGACAGCTTTGGTTTCCAGTGCTTATCGTTTGTTTGTATCCAGGTCTGCGTACTTTCAGGTCGCTCTCAGGCAACTATTGTGTTTGTTTCCACAGATGTGCCCTCTACCCTGCCATCCCATCCCATGCAGCTCTGTGGCTCAGAGGCCAGTTTTTCCCTTGCAGAAATGCAATTCTGTTTTGGGACCAAGCTAAGTCTTAGTAAGCATGAAGGTTTTGTTACCAATGAAGTCCAAAGCTTATTGAGTTTGGGGCAAAAAGAGAGAGGTAGCTTGTTCTTTACCCATTTGGGGGACATAGCTGAGGGAGTCTCAGATCAAGGACCCCACTTCTGTGACCCCTTTCTCGTCCTCTCCAGACTGCCAGTGAAGAGTGCAGGAGCCTCAGGGGCCAGCTGGAGGAGCGAGGCCGGCAGCTGCAGGCCGCCAAGGAGGCAGTGGGGAAGCTGGAGGTAGGTCTGGCCCCGGGGAGGGCACCTGCGGGGGCCCCGATCAGCAGCTGGCCTCCTGTGGGGCCGGGAGGGACCGGTGCAGCGGCCTCTTGCCTGGCCAGGTCCACTCCTGGTGTGCGCCCCTGTCAGGGGAGAGCAGCTCTGGTCTAGTTTTCATGGGACCATGGAAGGGCTGCTTATAGGACTCCCAGTTCCAAGCTGATGCTGTCCTCAGTTCACTTTCGCAGTCGTCCTGAGTTTTGTATCACAGTCCTTTTCCACTCCTGGGACACCTGGCTGGAGCTGTGACATGTCTTTCACCCAGCCTTATGGAAAGGAAATCAGTGGCCCTTCTTAGTCATCTCTGCAGACGTTCTCTAGGCCAGTGACTCTGAACTGAGCAGTAACAGGGGCGGTGCTAAAACCACAGTCTTCAGGCCAGTGACTTATTTAACTGAATCCTGCTCCCTACCACCCACCTCTACTCCCACCCTGGAGATGCCTATACCAGCCGCCCCCACAACCACCACAATCAGTTGCAGTTGCTGCTTAAGGGCCATAACCACAAATGCGTGTGCATCAGTCTCCACAAACAGAGACAAAGGGCCTTGGCCTCTTGAACTGCAAAACAAACAAAAGCCCCTCCAGTTAGAAGTGGCCCACCCTGTGGGGTGGGGAGCACAGCAGTCACTTGGTGGCGTCTGTGGTGGCTGTGACATGCTTTTGCAAGCCCACTGTCTCCGTGGCCTCCTTCGCCAGGCCGCCCAGGCAGACGCAGGAGAGGAGCTGAGCCGCACGAGCAGGCACCTGTCGGAGTGCCAGGCCGCCGTGCTGAAGAAGGACGAGGAGGGGGCCGCCCTGCGCCAGCACTTGGACAGGTCAGTTGCAGGCCTCACCAGGCCGGCGGCAGTTGTCGGGGAGGGGGCGTTGGGTGCAGTCATTTAGAAAGTCAGCCACTCATATGAAGGTAAAGAAGTCCTTTTTCGAGAAAAGCCACAGACTCAGGAGGTGCTTGCGCCGGAAGCACTGCACGGAGAACATGGCCACCTACCTGTCACAGCCCTGTAGACAGCAGGGCCTTTCTCCTAATTCCACTTTCCTGTCTCTGACAGGGCGTATTTCAGTTCACTAATGTCATGTTTTGGAAAAACTAACAGGAAGTAAAAGTTTGGATACAATAATGGTAATAATAACAGCAAACAAATAACGGCGAAGGTGGAGCAGGCACCATTTTTAAGTTCTTCACATCTAGCTGCCCCCTTTCGCCTCCCGGCAGTCTGAGGAGGCCGGTGCTGTTTGCCCCCACGTTACAGGGAGGGAGGTGGGGCTCCGAGGAGCGCAGCCACCCTCCCAGGTCAGACAGTATGTAAGCGATGGTGGTAGGACTGGAACCCAGACCACTCGGCTCCAGAGTCTGTTTTCTCAACAACCACCCTAAAAATACACAGACAGATAGTTTTGTGTTCCGCTTTACCGCAGGGCACCGGTGTGTGTGCATGTGCGCGCGCGCGTGTTCCCGCTCGGGAGGTGACTGCAGCTCTTCCTCATCCCCGCTGTGTTAGGTGTGGGCTCTCCCCGGCTCGTCCCGAGAGCAAGTGAGAGCGCCGGGGACCCGGACCAGCTTGTGTTCCTGCAGCCTCTCCGGAGCTGCGTCCGTGGAGAGCACCTCAGGCTGTCACCCTTTCATCGTGGCTTTTTTTAACCTTACTTTACGGGCCTACGTGCAGCCAGCGCCCAGGCTTTCCCGAGCCTCCTGCCTTCAGGCTTCGGGGCCACCTGGAGTTGTGAGCAAAGGCCGCCGTCTCTTGATGGAGCCAAGCTAGTCCAGCCGGGGCCTGGTTAAAACAGGTTTAGCAGGAGATGCGAGGACTGAGTTGCATGTGTGCCCCCCACAAAGGCAGGCACCCCGAGTTGTGCCGAGGGTTTCACTTTTCTACCCACCCCTCAACACGCCCGTACCCTCCTTTGAGGCCTGGACCCCAGCCCCGTGGGAAATCCGGAGCCTGTCGCATGTGCGGTTCCCTGGATGTGCACTTTGCTCATCGGACTCTCCCTGGCTGCCATTAGCCAGGCCACGTTCACATGGCAGTTCACATAGAACGTCCGAAGTTGGTGGTGTGGTTTTTTTTAAATGCTGTAACAGTGATTATGTGTGAGGTCTCAAAGCCATTGTTCTAGCGGCTCAGAGTTGCATAATCCATCCGTCCAAGACTGGATTTATGTTGCTCATTGTGCAAATAAACCATGGTGGTGTGTGTGTGTACCCATGAGATCATTTCGGTGGACAATTTCTAGTAAACAGTCTCTTAACAGCATTATACTCGATGAGATGCAAGTTCTTCTCTGCAGAGATCTCTGTTTACTGGAGCGTTTTCAAACATCTTGCTGAGCCGTGGGCTTGATGGAGTCCTGGGAAAACCACTGCCTTGGGGGATAGCTGAGCTGCAAGCGGGGCAGGCAGGGGCCGGGGCCCAGCCTCGCCCAACCGGCGTCCTCGGCCAGGTTCCTGGGTAGCACAGCAGGCCGTGCAGGTGGCGTGCCAGCTGTGTGCCAGCACTGTGCCCCGGGTACAGAGTCACAGAGACACATGGAAGACTCCTCTGGGTGGTCACCTCCAGGAAGCTGTGCCCCTCTGTCCTTCCTGGCCCGACTCCTCTTCCCCTTGCAGATCCCCCCATCACCAGCCCCTGAGCCTTGCCCTGCAGGCTCCTCTCATAACCTCAGTGCCTGCGCAGAGTGCACCTCGACCTGCGGTGCTCCGAGTGACCTGAGGTTACCTGCTTTCCCAGAATGCCCCTTGTGTTTGGTGTGTGGGGGGAGGGTGAAGAGTTTGGAGGTGTGAGGGGGTCTTCAAGGCTAGGGGAGGGCATCAGCTGTGAGCAGGTAGTGCCAAGAGACCCCTTCGCCGTGAAGGGGAAAGGCTGGGTGGGCAGTGGGACCCCCTCATTAGAGGCCTGGGGGAGCCTGGAGGCACAGGCGAAGCAGGAAGGAGCCAGTAATCAGGAAAACTGACCCTCCTCCCCCAGGACCCAGAAGGAACTTGAAAAGGCCACGACAGAAATCCAAGAGTATTGCAGCAAACTCCGCCAGGAAGTGACAGACCGGGAGAAGAATGATCAGAAGCTGCTGGCAGACCTGGATGACCTGACTAGAACCAAGAAGTACCTGGAGGAGCGGCTGATAGAGCTGCTCAGGTGAGTGCTGGGGTGTGCCGGGATAAGCCGGTGGCTGGCATTTTCCCCCAAGCTCGGGTTTTCTTCAAAAGAAGTGCAGCTGTTTTTAAAAGAACTCTTCAGGGGGAAATGCCCCCTCTGCCACCCCATCTGTTGCATTCTGTTGTTAGGGCCCCGCCCCCACCACACACACACACCCCCCACCCCCACGAACAGGTTCTGCTCAAGCCCTTGGCAACCTTTAAGAGTGGACCTCAGCGTTCCCACAAGTGCTCACCGGGTCAGTGTTTTCATGTTGCGCTGTAATGTTTTCAGAACCTCTGTGTGCTTCGCCTCAAGTGACAGTAAGCGATGTTTCTTTTATGGAATTTCTGCCTTCCCTTCCCCTGTTCCACGAGCCCTCTTCTCCTTCTCCATCACACGGTCCCCAGCACCAGGTCCCCAGACCTGAGTGCAAGGAGCAGGCGACAAATGTAGATGTGTGAACCGGGCCCAGAGGGCACTTGGAGACGTGAGGACGAAGCGCACACCCTTCTGCCAGTTGTTGCCACACAGACATCGAGCCCCAAGGAGCCACCCTAATTCTTAGAAGGTGGAAACCTTGCTTTTTTTTTTTTTTTAATGTGAAATTGTTCTAACTTTTAAACACTGGCAAGTTGTTAAAATTTCTAAAAAATATTTCATAGGGAAATTTTTAAATATACAGAAATAGAATAGCATGACCCACCCCTGTGTGCGTGTTCCCGCGCTTACGCATCATGCGGTTCACGGCCCATCTTGCGTCGTCCTGCGTCCCACCCGTTTCCCCCACCTCTCCAGGTTGTTGTGAAGCAAACCCCAGATACCACTTCATCCTCCACTGTTTCCGTACTTCTCTTTCCATTTTAAACAATCATCACACCATCGCCTTGCTTAAGTTTCTTAGTCGATTTCAGATTTTTTCAATTGCCTGTCAGTTTTTCCTAAGCAGGATCTAAATTAGATCCATGCATTGCATGGTGATATTTTCCTTAGATCTCTTTAGTCTGTGGGTTTCCCCACCATCTCCCTTAACTATTTTTTTCTTTGCCTGATGGAGCTTCCTGTAGCCTGGATTTTGCTGATTGCATCCCCATGGTGTCATCTAACATGTTCTGCCAACTGTTGTCTTTTCCTATAAATCAATAGTTAGAGCAGGGCTTTCTCAGCCCTGACTGCACATTAGAATCATGAGGGGAGCTATTAAAAAAAAAAAAAAATCCAGGCCCCACCCAGACCAACCAAATTGGAATTTCTGGGAGTGGGTTCCCGACATCAGTGAGCAAGAGTTGAGGTTACTGCTCTAATAGAGGCTCGCTCAGACTGGGGTTCCAACTTTTGGCCAGAACGCTTCGTAGATTTGGATTACAGTTCCGGTTCTTTCCTTTAAGAGCCACATTGATCTGATTAGCCCTTTCTTTGAATGTGAGCAGCCACAGATAAGCAGCGCTAGACCTAATAATTTATCTGGGGTTGCAAAATGGTGATACTAAAGTAGAAGTTTAAAAGCTTTGCCCCATGTCATCAGTTTGCAGGCTTGGAACTCAGGCCCTTGACCTCTGAGCACAGACACCTTCCCGAGGTGTGTGACAGAAAATCCCAGGTTTACGGCATTGCCACACCCCCGGGGTGGGGATGCCCAGCCCCCTCGGACAGAAAGGACAAACTGTGCACCAGTCAGGAGAAGAGCTGGTCCAAAGAATGAGTCTCCCTACTTCCTGACAATGTCACATGTGCTTAAAAAGCCAATCAATTCCATTTTCTGGCTTTTGGATTTAGCGGGACCGGTCTGAAGTTGATGCGGAGTCCCTGGCTGGTGGTGGAACTTGTTTCCCTCAGGACCTAAGTGGCTCTGGTGATGGCCACCAGGGGCTGAGGTGCAGCTGGGCCACGTGAACCCTCAGGGCGTGGCTGGGGTTCCCTCCAGGAAAGAATGAAACCTTCTTATGTCAGAAGCCATAAACCCCAACAATGACCGCTAGCAGCAATAAGGAAGTCTCTGTACATATCTTCTCTGGTATATCGGGCGTATTTGGACACTGTCAGACCTTTTTTAAGAGCCTCCGCTTCTTTCAGACTTGCTTCCTGGAGTGGTTTCCATCCTTGGAGGAGCTGGTGGGGATGAACATCCCATCAGATTTTCAGGCTGGGACATCTTTGATCTCCTGCAATGATTAGTGGTTACTGGAACCGTAAACCATGAAAACATAACGGTCCAGAGCACACTTAAGATTTGAGTGGGCATTGCGTTTGCAGTCCTTGGGTTCGTAGCACACACACTGGCCTGTAATCTGACAGCATGTTGTAGCTTAAATTCACGGTGGCCTTATGCACTGTCACTTTAGGTACCTGAGCAATGTGTTGCCCTTGTCCATGCTGGCCACTCTTGGAGGTTGCCAGAGCCTTTTATTTACATCACAGGCCACCTCTCTGCCTTCACATGTGGTGTCAGTTAAGGGCCTGCCTGTTGGGAGGGTCCTACTGAGTCTAGGACTGATGTGTGGTGACAGAGGAAACCTAGAGTGGGACATGTGTCCAAGGTAAAAGTGAATTTTCCCTCTGTGCCTTGGGAAATCTGGAGTCGGTCTTTTGAAAAGAAGCTCTTGTTTTCATGGATCCTTTCTTTTTTCCTGATGTGTCTCTGTCCCAGGGACAAGGATGCTCTCTGGCAGAAGTCAGATGCCCTGGAGTTCCAGCAGAAGCTCCGTGCTGAGGAGAAGCTGCTCGGGGATGCAGAGGCGAGCCACTGCCTTGACTGCAAGCGGGAATTCAGCTGGATGGTGCGGCGGCACCACTGCAGGTCAGCGGCAGCTCGCCAGCCAGCACCGGCCCCGCCAGGGCCCAGAACCAGCACAGACAGACAGCTCTGGCAGGCGCTAGCGTGGAGGCCGCTGCCTTCAAAGAGCACAGTGCTTTTTGGTTGTAAGGGACCTGGGCAAGGAGGGTGTGTTAGGCAGGGTAATGGCAGGACACTCAGGGATCCCTGAAGGGGGAGAGACTTTAATACTGACGTGTGGGTGGAGTTAAGGGGACCCACGAGGATGTGGAGCACCCAGAGCCCAGCAGCCCTGGGCCCTCCCTTGGCCCACAGGGACCAGGAGGGAAATGGTGCTACTCGAACCCGAGGAGAATGGGGGCTGAGGCTTCCCTGGAAGAACACAGAGAACAAGGACCCGCTAGGGCCCAAAGAAGGGGAGGCAGAAATGAATCTCGGGCTGTGGCCAGAGCAGAGGGGAAGCCTGTTATCTCTCAGGGCCTCGGCCCCACCCGGATCTTCATGTCAAGGAAGGTGGTCCTGGCCACACGCTTCATCCCCCGGCCCTCCACGGCCTTAGGAAGTGAAACATTCTCCCACTGAGCTTCCTAGGATGGCTTTACTGGAATCTTACCAAATGGGCCTTAAGGCCACACTCTGAAGTAGGGGCAGAGCCAGGTGTGACAAGGGCCATGTGGCATCCAGAACCCAGCGCAGAGCCCCTCCGGGGCCGAGCAGATCACATACAGCCTCACAGCCGTGCTTGTTTCGTCCCCAGGATCTGTGGCCGCAGCTTCTGCTACTACTGCTGCAGCAACTACATCGTGACAAAGCCCGGGGGCAAGAAGGAGCGCTGCTGCCGAGCCTGCTTCCAGAAGCTCGGCGAAGGCCCGGGCTCCCCCAACAGCACCAGCTCAGGCACCAGTCAAGGGCAGCCCAGCCCCACCCTGTCACCAGCCCAGGCCGGACTCCAGGCCCCCGAAGGCCAAGGTCAGGCTCCTGCCACTGCCCTCAGTGTTCCCTAGGTGCCAGCCACACCCTCCCACCCCGCCCCACACACACACCACCGCCCCGTCTTGGCTAGTCAGCTGTAACCAGCTCAAGTCAGTGTTGTCCAAACCTAGGCTCTGAAGAGGTGCTAAAAATCGAGTGCTACCAATTTGAGACTTTTTGTTCTATTAGGACTGAACGAAAATTGAAAAGGGTATAACTTTCTCTTGGTGTGATTCAGCGTGGGGAGCATGAGGTAGCTCACATACTACCAGTGGACCGCACCCCGCGCTCAGGAGATGCACCGACATTCCGCCCCTCCCGGAGTAACCAAAGGCCGGTAGTGATGTCTGGAAACGACCATTACCCTCCACTCCCCCTGCGGCTCACGTTCTCTCTCAGTGGCCAAGGAGGGTGTGTTCTCCTTCGTGTCCTTCCACCTGGAGCAGTAAAAGGGAGCAGGATTGGGTGCCCGCTGCTCCTGCCCCCAGCACCACCTCGCTGAGCAGCCCTGGCTGCCCTCTCGGGGCCTGGCTGGCGGGGGTGCCCGGGCGGCAGGGCTGATGCGGGAAGGGCGGAGGTGAGCCTCGTCTCTGCTCCAGCGACACTGCCCCGGCTCTGGTCCCTGGGGACTCCTCCCTGGCCTTTGCCTGGGTCCAGGGCAGCCAACCATCAGGAATAGTTCCTCCTCCGTTTAACTGGATCGTCAAGGGGGTTGGTGGGCCCCGTTACCCATATTGGGTATAAAGAGCTGCTCAGGGGTGGGGGAGTCTGTTTGCACAGCTTCACTATTTCTCCATATGTTTTGCTCATTTAAAATATTTTTAATTATTGAATTTTGGAAGTCCTTTATATATTCTGGATACAAGCTATTTACAGGTAATGTGTTTTACAAATATTTTATCTGAATCTATAACCTGTGTTCATTTTCTTTCAAAGAGCAGAAGTTTATAATTTTCATGAAATCCATTCCATTTTTTTTCATGGATCGATTTTTTCCCTTTTCTTTGTGTACTATATGTATCTTTGTCTAACCCAAGGACTCAAAGATTTATTTTTTCCTAGAAGTGTTATAGTTTCAGGTTGCACTTTTGGGTCTGTGACCCCTTTTTTTTTTTTTTTTTTTTTTAAGATTTTATTATTTATTTATTTTTAGAGGGGAAGGTGGGGAGAAAGGGAGGGAGAGGAGAGAGACATCAATGTGAGAGAGAAACATTGATCAGTTACCTCTCATACACGTCCTGTCCAGGTATTGAACCCACAACCCAAACATGTGCCCTGACTGGAGTTTAAGTGACGATCTTTTGCTTTGTGGAATGACACCCCCCCAGCCCGCTGAGCCACACTGGTCAAGGCTATGGTCCATTTTGGGTTCATTTTTTGTATAGTGTAAACTATTAATAGAGAGTTGTGGGTTTTTTGGGGTTTTTTTTGATATTGTTGTCTAATTGTTTTTACTGCCATTGGTTGGAAAGTGCATTCTTTTCCTAAAGAATTGCCTTTGCATCTTTGTCAGAAATCAGTTGAGTCTTCCAATCCACAAACATAGTATAGCTCTCCATCTATTATGGTCTTTTTTTGAGTTTGCTCAGTGGACATCAATTTGGACTCCGGATGCTCATCTGTGCCTCGGTCTATACAAAAAAACGAACAACTGGTCCCTTTTTTTAGCCTGCACCTCAACCCCTTCATTCTGTAGCCTCAGACAAGAGGAAGAAGTTTTCTTCTAAAACGCAGCCCACCCCAGTGGCCTTGTGGCAGGCCAGCTGGGAACTCGTAGCTTGCGAAGTGGGATCTTCTTTTTGCCCCCCCCGACTCATCAGCCTGTGTTCTAGTGACCACAGAGCGTAGCGCTGTGCCAGAGTGCTGAGGGCTCTTGTTTTGATTCTGACATATCCTGTCTCCTCTTCTGTCTGTCTGCCTTCCCCTCTTTCTGTCATTCTTTATCTTCTTTTTTCACCTCAGACCTGTTGTCATTTTTTCCGTGACATATGCAGGAAAGTGCTCGTAGGCGGGTGACGGGCACAGGAGCACGCATACAGCATCCTTTCTGCTGTGCGGCCCACAAAGCCAAACACAGGTTCCCTGGTCAGGAACACAGCGGTTGTTACCGCTCCTTGAGCAGCTGGAGGGCCCTTGCCCCACCCCCCGTCCCCGCCCTGCCCCAGTGGACTGGGATCAAAATGCAGGGCAGGCTGAATCCTATTTTCAAAGAGGCGCGAGTAGGAAGTGTGTGAGGGAGCGAGGGCTCGGCAGCACAGAGGTGTGCTTGCTTTCCTGTCAGGGTCTTTCCAGGCGAGGCTTTGACACTTTTGCCCCCTTCTAAACCAGAGGCCTGAAAGAAGGTCTTGGCACCTCTCCGGGGCCCCGACCAAAGGGCTTGGGAGGAATCTCTCAAGTTGGCACTCAGTTTCACCTGTAGTCCCCACTCTGCTCCCCTGGCGTGTCCCAACAGCCATTCCTCGCACACCTGGGCCGAAGAGCTGTCAGCGGGGTGACCACCCAGTGTGTCCTGGTGGCTTGTCCTGCGTAGCTGCGCTCCCCCGCCTCCCCGAGGCGCTCTCCCTGTCCCGTGCATAACCGGATGCATTTCTCTTCTCTCCTGATCTGCCTCTGTGGTCCAGGCGCGATCACAGACTTCAGGTCCCCAGACGACACCATGTTTGACATCATCACAGACGAGGAGTTGTGCCAGATACAGGAGTCCGGCTCCTCCTTGCCTGAAACACCCACTGAGACCGATTCTCTTGACCCAAACGTGGCCGAACAGTGAGTAGATGTCACCTCCGTTTCTCAAGTGCTCATCGAATGCCTGGCCCTTGTGCATCCTTATCAAAGGGGCCAGGCAGGCTGGAAGCAGGATCAGCTGTCTCTGCTTAAAGGACGGTGCCTTGGAACAGCGCTTGGAATGGGAAGGCCCTCAGCGAGCACCAGGGCGCGTGGTGGTCGGAGGCCCCCGGGACTGTCATTGGTCCCCTGATTCCAGCGTTAATGAAGGCCTTTCTTGGCTTGGGCAACTATGTCAACTGCTTAAATGCCAGAAATTTATTTGCTCACAGTTCTATGGACAGGGAGTCCAGATAAGGTGTCAGCAGTTTGGTTTCCCCTGCGGCCTCTGTCCCTGACATGCAGACCACAACTGTACCTCTGCACGTAGTTGTGCACGTGCGCCTGGGACCTGGGGCCCACCTCCTCCCCTTACAAGGGCACCGCTCGGGTTGGATGGGGGCCCACCCTATGGGTCTCATTCTCACTAAGCTCTTTAAAGGCCTTACTTCCAAATGCGGTCACATTCTGAAGTACTGCGGGTTAGGACGTCACCGTGAATGTGAGGGGGCCGCTTCAGCCCATGAGAGTGGCCCCCGCCATGCGGCCCTCCACCGTGCCCGGCCGTGCGTTGCCCTTTAACGGGTCCATTCATCTTTGGGACCACTGATCAGGCAGGGCGCCGAGGCCGTGAGAAAGGAAGCTGGGGTTTCGTGTTCCATGTCACTAGTCGGTGGATGGGTTCTCTCAGAAGCCCCATTAGCTTCTGAGAAACCCCTTGAGGCCCCAGGGTTCGGAAAGCAAGAAGCACACAGGCAGGCCTGTTAGCTGTACCCTGCGGGGGCCAGGGAGCCCTCCGGTCCCCAAGCCCAGGCCAGGCCCTTCACCGCTGTCTTGTGCTGCTTGTGATTAGGGACCCGGCCCCCCAAACTGCTCTCATGCTGTAGATGACAGCTGACGACCCCACAGTGCACCCCTTAGTGCTTATTCTCTGCGGCCCCACCTCCGCCTCGGTCTTCTGGGCTAGTTGTTCCAAGGTTTGTGAGGAGAGTGTTGCCAACTTTTAAACAATTATGCAGTAACTGAACTGAGTGCCACCACATTAAATGTCCAGAGTTTATGCCTTGGGACCCATAGGAAAAGGTCGGGACCCCTCCACGGCAGCCTGAATGCAGTTTCCCCGGCAAAGCGCTGGCGGTTCAGAAGCTCAACAAAGAACCAACCTGGCTCCCAGGGCCAGGTGTTTCTTGACACACCTTCTGTCCAGTTGGGGAGTTTTGTGATGCTCTTGCTGACTTGTATGGAAATCTCTATTCCTCTCTTCCTGCACAGAATTGGAAGGCGGGCTTGGCTTGACCTGTCAGATTTGCCACCTAGGATTTCTGCTGCATGGGCAGTGATGCATTTAATCTCCATGGGGCTCTTGACACAGGATTTTAGGCTTAGGTGTCCCTCCACATCCTGTGTCTCTTACTAGAGAGTGAGTGTACTGACCATGCCATGGTCCCTTGGAGAAAGCCACCCTGATCACTCAACCCAAGAAAGCCCCTGCTCACTGTCGCTGCTGTGACTTTTGGTCTTTTCTGTTCCTCCTGGGAACTGCCACCTCAGAATTCTTCCCTGACTGCATCAGCCTGCAGCAGTGTCCCCCACCCCATGGCCCAGGGGTCCCCAGAGCATGTTCCGTGCCATTAGCTCTAAGTCACCCTGCTGTCACCACCAGACAGTTCTTTCCTGACAGCGCCTCAACTCCCAGCCAGGTGGTAGTAAGGGGAGCAGGACTGAGCTTCGGGGCCTGGGAGGGCAGCCGGCGGCGGCGGCCATGTGACAACGTGATCCTCCTGTAGCCCCCTTTCCCTCGCCTCCCCATTGCCCTGTAAGAACAAAAACAGAAGAGGTTCTGACAGCCGACGTGTGCGCGTGTTTCCGTCATGGGAAATCAGGAAGTGTCCCCGGGAAGGAAGCTGCCAGAGTGTCGGCCCACAGCCTGCAAGGTGGGTCCGCGTCTGATCGGCAGAACCTGCCGCCCCTGTTTTGGGGTGAAGAGCCAGTACTCCGCATCCGTTAAGGGCCTGCCCCATGACGCGCCCTCCCGGTGCGTTAACTAGGGGCAGACCCAAGCATCTTTGGGAGCCTTTTCTTATATCCTCTTTCTTCCCGGGTTTCAAACCAGTCAAAAACACCAGGAGTCCCAAGAAAATTGGAGGTGTAGAGTCCAGGATGTGTGTAAGTCCAGTAAACTTAGAAAAAGAAATCAGCAAGTCCAAAGTCAGAAGTGGCCCCGGGGGAATTAAACATTGTGAGTCCAGATACGTGGGGAAGGAAGGCTGCTTGGGAGCCATGTGGGGGAAGGCCACTCTGTCGAGCAACATCCCTGGGCCAGCAGCCCTTACATGTGGCCTCACTTGGTCCCACCCAGCCCTTCACAGACTGGGGTTATGATCCCCACTTCACTTCAGGTGAAGGTCTGAAGCCTCAGGAGGCCAGAGAACTTGCTCCCTGCAGCCCACAGGATCCATGTTGGAGAGAGCAGCTCTCTTGGCCAGGTCCCTATTTCCCCATCTGCACAGCAGACACCTGCCCGGCTCCCCTGCCCCCGTGGCCCCTCCTCCCCGCACGTACTCATTCTCAGGGCTAACGAAGCTGTCGGTCTTGCCCCTCCTGGTAGCGGGGGGACAGGAAGAGGCGATACATGATACTCTTCAGAACCTTCCAGACGTGGCTGTGTACACTGCCCACAGTCACCCACCCAGGCCCCCCCGCCTTGCTCACTGGTGCCCTCAGGTCTGAGGTGGCAGGCAAAAGAGGAAAGAAAGCCCTGTTGGGGCTGGGCCTTGGACCCCTTGGCCTCTGCTCAGCTTCTACCAGGCGTGGCTTCCTGGAGGCCTGGCCTCCCCTGGTGATCACCAAACAGACAGAGTAGAGATGAAGAGCTTGAGCTCCAGAATCAGACGCCCCGGTCAGGTCCTGATCTGCCACCTGCAGGTTCCACCTGCACCGAAGAGACGGGCCAGCACCCACCCCCAGGGTTCTTAGGATTGGAAAGGAACAGTGTGTGCAAAGTGCTGAGCCCCGTGCCTGCACCCAGGAAGCCTTCCCTGGAGGTGTGTTGTTCTCATGACGTTTTGCCTGCATTGTGTTGTATAGAGCTGAGTTGTGCGCGTCTGCCGCTGTGTGTCCAGTCCTGGGACCTCGCCCACTTGTCTTCTCCAAGGAAAACCATTCCAGGTGCCTAGGTGATGATGAACTTTCACTCACAGACTGTCTCTACCCATAGAGCATCTCTGCTAGTGATGACTTTAGAACTGATGCTTCGTGATCAGCTGCTTTTGGGACCTGTGGTGGGTTTGTCACCGACCAGGAGATTTGGCACCTGGTATGTCAGAAACAAAATGAGAACAGGATATGGTGATAATGGTTAAGGTTAGAAAGCCACTTCATGCTTGGGTTAACTCACCATCCCTGCCTTCCGATGAGTAGAGCTGGCAGGTACCGTGGGCCTGACCGGTCTGAAACATCTTACCAACATTTGGTGGCAGAGAAAGAGGTTCTTCCCTGGGGTCCTAGCCCTGGGTCTGTGGCGTAAGCTTTGGCACATACTGGTCTCGCAGAGAGAGCTCTGTCATCTGCAGGGCCATGGTGGCTATTCCCGTGAACCATGGACTGGGCACGTGGAAGGGGGTGCCACCTTGAGAGCCCCTCTCAGGAGAAGGCTCAAAGGAGCGCCCTGACCACTCTGGGCCTCGTCTTCTTTGCTCTGCCTCCACTCTGCACCCTCCCTTCCGCCACCCCCATAGGGCAGCTGTGGGGTCTTCCCTCCCACAGCACGATTCCCTCAGTCCAGACCGCTGGTGGAGATCACCTGGGCCTCTCCCGGGCAGCCTCCGTGTTCACATGGGACAATACATCACCGCTGGTTTCTACCAAGCATTGGAAACATGGTCAGGGAGGAGCACTTTCTTTACCTTCAGGCTCTGAGGCCACACCCAAAGCAGACTGGGCTCAACCAGGGTCCCCACCCGGCCTGCCCCTTCCTCCCCTGCCCCAGGCCTCTTACACGATGGGCTGGTGTGTGTTAGCTGAGGGGAGGACCGAGGAGGGGAGCAGGGCAGGTCTAAGGAAGGGACCTTAGACTTCATGGCTGTGGTGTGGATGGAATGAAGTCAACACACAAAAGCCCCGTGACACATATGTGCTGTGCCCATGTCTGTTGCCAGTCACGATGGTGTGCACCCAGGGGAGGAGCTGGAAAGTCCTATCTACTCCCAGGTGTTGCTGGTGAGGGGGAGGAGCAGTGGGTGACTGATGAGGCAGGAAGGTGGGGGAAGGCTGGCTGTGGGCAGGCAGGCTTCCTCAGCTGCGGGGCCTGGAGAGCGCAGAGAAAACAGGCTGGAGGTCGGGGGCGGACTGGCGGGCGCCCGGTCTCATTTGACTCAGCCAGGCAGACACCCGGCCAGGGAGAAGCTGGGGGTCCCCGTAGCTGCCCCTGTGTCGCCGTGGCCAGGCAGCCTGAGAGTGGCCCTCAGAGTGTGCCATCGTGCCTCACAAGCCCTCCTGGTAGCCAGTGGGGCGGGCGGTGACTCGGGCCTGAGGAGGCTGCATAGCTTTCCCAAGGGTACACAGGCGCGGAGCTGTCACGGAGCCCATGCCTGAGTGACCTGGAGTCCTGCTTTTCCCGCCGCGCCGCACAGCTTCCGCTGCAGGAACCTGCGGAGAGGCTGCAGGGCCCTGGACCCCCCAACTCCTCGCTGCGCTCCCCGGTTAGGGCCTCTGCCTCCTGGGCGAAACACTGTCAGGGAGTCAGGGGCTAGTGGCCCCTCTGGTCACAGGCGCTCTGCGTGAAGGTGAATGCAAAAGGCAGAAGGCAGGCTCTCCCACTGAAGCAAATTTAGAGGCAGAAGAAGCTGGCCTCGTCATCAGGAAGAGGGCAGATTTTGTTGTTTGATGGTGGACTCTGTGGTCCGCGCTACCTGAGTACAGTAAAGTCACTCTCCCTGTGGATGCGTAGGCTCGTTTGTGAAATGACAGGAGGGCCACGTGGGCCCTGCAGGGCCCGGCCTGCGCTTGGCTGGACCAGGGGCACGCCATGCCCCTCCGGGAGGCAAAGCCCACCGCCCCCTGCCTCGCCAACTCCGGCAGCTTCTGTTTTGTTATTAGTTCTTTGTTCTTTTTTTAAAGAACTTACTTGGTGACGCTGCCTTATGAGATTATGTAAGTTTTAAGTGTGCAGTTGTCTAGCACATCATCTGTGTACTGCGCTGGGTGCCCATCGCCCCGAGACTAGTCTCCTTCCATTGACATGCACGTGGCCCCCTTCCATCCCCTCCTCGACCACACCCCACACCCCACACCCCTTAATCTCTGCTAAGCACCATGGTGTTGTCTGTGTCAGTGGATGTTTTATTCCTTTTTTTAAATCCTCACCCAAGGATGTATTTATTGATTTTAGGTGGTGGGTAGGGGGAGAGAGAGAAACATCGTTCACTTACCTCCTGCAGGTGCCCCCGCTGGAGGGTCTGACCGCAACCTGGGCATGCGCCCTGACTGAGGATCAGCCCCAGCCTCCCGGTGTGCAGGGCAACGCTCCAGCCAACTGAGCCACCCGGCCAGGGCTGGTTAGTTTCTTTTGTTCATTCACTGTTGCTTTCTGTTTTATTTCCCACCTAATGAGTGAAATCACGATTCTTGTGCTTTTCCATCTGACTGACTTTGCCTAGCATGACACTCTTAAGATCCATCCAAATGGCAGTATTCCACCTTTCCTTAGGGCTGAGGAGTATTGCTAGTTCTTGGAGAAAGAACAGTAACTTCTGCCATCGTAGAGCCCTCCCACCCATGAATGCAACTGCACTGAGAGTTTTGTGCGCAGCACCTCAGGTCTGCACGCCGGCCCTGAGAGGCGGGTGCCGGTACGCTCCGCATTCCGCCACAACGGAAGAGGTGACGAGATTACCGACTGTTTACCGGCTAATAAGGGGCGAAGCTGGGATTTAACTCTGGTCCATCTCAAACCTCAAAACCGCATTATTCAGCCAGTTCTAACCCACGTCCCCTGTTGTCAGCTGGTTCTCCTGATTTTGATGAGTGATTCGTGACACATGAATCAAAAAGGCAACTTTAAGCGTGGTAAGCAGACAGTTAGGATCTTCCAAACATGCGCCAGTGTCTGATATTTTAAACTCTGCCTCATTCTGTCACCACGATACGGAGATTAAGGAAATGCACCTCACGTTTTGAGCAGGAGGTTGGAAACCACAGTGAAGGAGCTTGTTTTTTTTTTAACTAGTGTATTCTACTTCCTTGGTAGAGCAGTGCCCTGAAAGTTTGCAATTTTAACTTATTTCTTGTGCTCTGAGCCCACAAATAATCTCTTTTGATGTATTCCAGGCATACCACATTAAAGTAGAAGGTGCGCAAGGGATAAAAGTGGTTTGGAAACTTTTAAAAAGCTTTATTTCTTAGTCATGAAAACCATATGCTGTTTGATATATGTGTGTAAGAATATATATACATGCATACATAAAGGATCTGTGCACGCATGTGTGGGAAAGGCAGAGGATAATTCAGTTTTAAAGTGAGCGGACACACCAAAGAATCCATTTCAGAAACACTCCTTAGATTCATGAGGACCTTAAACTCTGCTATCAGTTTTAGTGCAGTTTTATAGCATTCTGTGGATCGCTGGAACCTCAGCCAACTAATCCGTTTTGACCCATTCCTATTCCCTGGTGCTATTCCTTCTAGGATAGTCTCCAAGGACAAAAACGCCTGCCTTTGTAAAAGTCAGACCCCTCGCTGAGGCAGAACCTGGTCTCATTTGTGAGGTGACTGAGGCCTGAGCCCTGCTGACCTGCACTCGTTTTCTCGGCTGCGTTCAGCTCCTCTGCCTCCCAGGAGCCAGAAGAACCTTCTGAACTTGGGAGCTCAAGAGTGTCACCTGCTATCGGCAGCTCTGTTGGCCATGTCCCCCTCTTCATCCTTCAGTCTAGGTCTCAGTGGAAGAGGATCTGAGGTTTTTAGAGTCACACGTCATTCCCCTTGGGGTCAGAATTCTTGGGGATGGAAGAAGGAAATTCCTTACAGTCTTCAGGCTCCCCTTTGAGCTTCAGGCCTGCATGTTCAAGGAAAGAACAGATGTGTTCACACCTGAGAAGAAGCATTCCGCACCAGCCATAGCATTTGGTTATAGCTCCATGAAAATGTGCAACCTATATACAAAGCCTTCCCTGTGGCATCCAGAGGACACAGCCCTGCTCCTGCCAGTTTCTGAGTCGCTTCTCCAAGCCTGGCCAGGCCTAAAGCTGGAACATGCTGGTGGCCTCCGCCTGGTGGGAGGTAGAACACGTCTTGGAAGTGGTCTCTGAAAAATCCCGCTGCCTCGAGACTCCCAGGTAAGGGAGGCAGCCGATGTCTTTCACAAGCTTCCAGAAGTTCTTTCGAAATTTCAGGCCAACAAAGGCATAGAGCACAGGGTTAAGGCAGACCCGTAGGTAGGCGATGGCCTCAGTGACGATGATGGCATACTGAAAGCTGGGCATGCTGTGGTACTCCCAGCTCGTGCTGCGGATGAGCTTCACCAGGTTGAAGGGCATCTGGGTCAGCAGGAACAGAGCCACCACCAGGAAGATGATCTTGAGAGATCTGTGTTTGTGGAATCCTCGGGCACGAAGCAGGGTCTTAATTATGACTGAGTAGCAGACAATCATGACGTGCAGTGGCAGGAAGAACCCCAGGGTCATCTGGATGGCAAGGACCATAGTGGAAATCTCCTCTTTGTGGTAACCACAGATGTACCTGTCCAAATGTTCCACATCACCGTAGATGATCTGCGGCAAGGAAAACAGCAGGGAGACCACCCAGGCGGACAGGCACATGACCTTGCCCCAGCTCGTCCGTTTCGCCTTCTCATTGTAGGCCTTGGTGGCCTGGACCACCACAATGAAGCGGTCCACAGTGACGCAGATGAGGATCAGCATGGACGTGTAGAAGTTCAAAGTATAGATGCCCAGCAGGATTTTGCACATGATCTGGCCAAAGACCCACTCATGGATGCTCGCGTAGGTCCAGAAGGGCAGAGTGCAGATGAACACCAGGTCGGCCAGGGGCAAGTTCACCAGGAACACGTCTGTCAGGCTCTTCAGCTTCTGGTAGAAGATGTATATGACCAGCACAAGAGAGTTCCCCAGCAGGCCACAGACAAATACCACCAAGTACATGCAGGGCAGAAAGATCTTTCTGAACTGCAGGAAGTATGTGTGCTCCTGGCTGTTGTTCAGGGAAGAATTGAAGAGCCCAGGGTCTACGTAATAGTCGTCATCAGCCATGGTGTCTGTTCTGATGAACAAGTCAAAACACAGAAATTATATCTGGGACTGAGGGTTCACACCTCCTGTCTTCCCACAGACCACATGTAGGGGGCAGGTGCTCATCTCCTAAACCCGCCCCTGTTCAGCTCCCTACCGGCTCTGCTTAGTGCACCGGAACAAGGGCAGTAGGAACACCGCTCAGACGAGACGAGGAGTCCTTCATTAGTGCTAAAGTTCTCAGGGTCTCACCCGTCTGGGAGACCACACACAGGCCATAAAATCGTGTGCTGACTTTGAAATCAGAAGGCCCCTGTGGAGAAATGGGGACAGTGCCCTTCGGACGAGCAGCATGACAGGGCCGGTCCTCGCCTGCCTGTGCCTCACAGCACTTGCCCGCCCGTCCTGTGCCCCGCTTGTTCAGTTAGGCCCCTGAACTACTTGTGAAAGCTAAGGCACAGATTCCCTTTCCAGGGGGTCCGCCGTCAAGGAGACTGGAGACCAGGCGGTGTATCGGGGATGGCCAGGACTCTTCCACCTGGGTGGCCCGTCCCTCCGGCCCTTCTCGCTCTCAGTTGCATAGATTTTAAAAGACAACTGATGGGAAACCAAGACATAGAAAGGCACGTGGGCCTGGCACTTTGGCTGAGCTGACCCCCAACCAGAGACTGGGGAGTTCTCACAGCCCAACCCCAGCTTCCTCTCTCATCGCCTGTCACATTTATGACATGCCACCATCAGAGCCTTGTTTCCTGAAGACTTCTTGACCTTCAGACATCTCTTTCTTTTTAAGGTTCTATTTATTTATTTTTAGAAAGAGGAAGAGGGGGGGAGAAACATTGATGTGCCAGAGAAACATCGATCAGTTGCCTCTTAAACACCCGCAACCGGGAGCCTGGCTCACAACCCAGGCATGTGCCCTGACCTGGAATCAAACCAGTGACCTTTCAGTTTGCAGGATGATGCCCAGTGCACTGAGCTATACCAGCCAGGGCATCAGGCATCTCTTAAAAGGTAGATTTCCCCCGAAGGAAACATGGCTTTAGCTTTAATGGCTAGCAGTGTGGGCTGAAGGGTCCCCTTTAGCAAATGGAAGAGCCGGTGGAAGTGAGACGCCAGCTGGGTGGGTAGCCAGAAGCCTGTGGCCAGCCTTGCAGTGAGCCTTGTAGCAAAGCCCAAATAGCTGCCGTTCCCGTCTGGGGCTCCCAGCCCTTCAAAGCTGGCGCTTCCCTTGGGCTCTTCTCTTTGACCTATGACTCTGCTGAGGACCACAGGCAGGACATAGAGGTGATGTGACCGTGGCACGGGCATGGGCCCCAGTAGCAGCATCGGCCTGGGAGCACCACGCCACTGGCCCACAGAGTCACTGGGCACAGTGACTCATTTCCAGGAACCCAGTGCGGTGCCCTGGTAGAATCTCAAAAAGTTTTTTTTTTTTAAACTAAAACAGATATTCCTTATTGCACATTTCAGGGTTGGAAGGAAGCAGGTATATGTTTTAGCAAAGTCAAAATATCAACCGGCCAGACAAGAGCACATTAAAGGAGGTCTCATCTGTCCTCTCTCACCTGCTTGGAGACTTCTGCTGAGTGGGAACGGGTCAGCGTTGGTGCTGCCCCCTTGGTCCTCCCTGAGAACAAGGTGCCTTTTTCTCTGCAAGGAAGGGCCGTGCCTTTGAACGGCGAGACTACTCAGTAAAAAGTCCCTGCTCCTGGACCACAACCGTGAGCTCTCACAGGGCAGTAGGCCAGCCGATAGATATCAGGGCTGCTGGGTCAGGCGGTCAGCCGACGGGTGTGTAGGTGTTAACTGCTTCACGAGGGGACAAAAAACTTTCTTCATCATTTAGAATATTAAACAGGCAGCTCTGCCTCTCTTAGGAGTAACATCAGCTCTCCATTATTGCTTGCCTTTTGTTTTAACCCTCCGATCAGGGCAGTTGCTGGATCCTTACACTAACGTTACGTATTTCCTTAAAGGGCTCAAGCAAATTCCTTTGTGATAATTAGTGAACTCTAATAATGTGTTAACAGATTAGAACTTCACAATTCTATGTAGATGGAGTACTAAAAATTCCTTTTCCTCTAGAAATGTGAAAACCATGCATTTTTCTTTTGTAACCAACGTTCTATGTTGATTTCTGAAAATTTTAAAAGAATAGTAATATATGCAACTTTTAAAATAGTGTAAATGCCTGATAATTAAAAAGTAAGCACATTAGAATTCAGAAAAAATACAATTAATATTTAGGAAGTACTTTTAATATTTTGAAAAATTTAATACATTTAAATTGCTCAGAAGAGTGCAAGCACAAAATTAGTATCGGCTTTTATTATTACAATGAGTAGGTGAAAAAGGAACGTAAAATTGGTCATGGTTCTTAACCTTTGATCATAAACCCCGTTGAGAACCTCATGTAAGCTACACACCTGTCCTTCAGAAATATGTACACACATACCTGCAATTCTGGGGGATGAGGAACCCTTCGACTCTCTGCCATATATATATATTCAACAACTATATATTTTTTTTAAACAGAAAAATGACCAGATTTTATCAGCAGTGCCCTTCAGCTGGTAAAATTAAGGGTGACTTATTTCCCTCATAGTTTCCAAAATTTCTACAATGGTACATTGAGACAAGAAAGTAAACCATATTCTGACACAGCAGCCTGTCGTTAAATGCAAAAGAAACAAAACCAGAAAGGTTATTCAGTGAACAAGCACAGACAGTGACGCTCCTTGTCTCCCTGGGAGCGTTGGGTTAGGCCTTCGCTCCCCAGGACCGTTAGCCTACAAGCACTTACTGTGTGTCCAGGACCACGTTAAGTCATTTTCACGTCCCTCTGACCCTTGGCCGCACACAGCAGAGATGAAACGCAAACCCGGAGCAGTTACGCTCTAAGCCTGCACATTTGCAGCAGAACCAGAGGCCCTGGAATTTACCTACTAAGAAGATGACGAATGACTCACCAGCCGAGATGCTTTCTCAGTTTGTTCCAGAGATGAGCTCTTCTCAGCAGCAGGGTCTACCTCTACCCCTCTGTGATGTGGTCCATGTTTCCGCTGAATAGTTTTAAGCTCTCGGTTGGTGACTGGAGACCTAACCCAGCATCTAGATCAGAATCCACATGATCAGTCTGCACCCGTGGGTCAAAGGTAGGAAGCTGTGGCTCTGTCACTGTGAACTCCCTGCCCCCTCACTGCCAGCTGTTCTGTGAGAAACTGAGAGCTGTTTGTAAACTGAAGGGGAACAATACATCTGGCCCTGGCAGTCCGCTGAAGGTGGCGTTTGCACCTTAAAATTATTTCACCCACTAGGCACGCGTCTCTTAGGAACAGCTCGAATCTGGACCAGGGCGAGGTCCGTGCTCTGGCGGGGCCTCGTGTCTGCGTGCCGCTCCCCCGCGACAGCCGCCCGTTCTCAGCAGCCCTGCAGAGCAAGCGTCCCCATGTTACAGGGGAGAGCATGGGGGCTATCCTCACAATGACAGTCCCATGTGCATACAACTAACAACCGGCACCTCCAGCATACAGACCCGGCTCTCTGTCATTGCCAGACCCACAAACCTATGGCTTCTAGGTGACAGTCTGCTGCGGCCCTGCCTCCAAAAGCCACGCACTCGGCCCATTGGCAGGCAGTGCTCGCTCGCAAGCGTTGGTTGTGAGGATGGGCTCGCTGGCTTGCAAGTTGTGTCAGACCATAGTTACCAAGTAATCAGAAATCAAAATACCTCTGGTGTTTTGTGCTCTTCTTCGCTTGTTTTTCAGGCGAAAGGAAGCCAATGACTAAAAGAAAAATTAGGAATTTACTTGACTAGTCAAATAAAAGGATGCCCCCAATCCACAGTGAAAGTGGCCCACAAAATGACTCAGCCCGGCTTCCAAAACCGCGCTGCCCAATAGAGCCTCCTGGAGTGACAGGCCCGTCCTGTACCTGTGCTGTCCGGTGCAGTGGCCACCGGCCCATGTGGCTGCTGAGCACTTGAAATGTGACCAACCAAGGAAACCAAGTGCAACCAAGGAAACACATTTTTGTGTGTGTGTGATTTTGATGAATTTGAGTTTAAACAGCCACATGAGGCTAGTGGCTACCGCATTGGACAGTGCAGCTGTAAACCAAAGACCTCTGCAGTTCGCAGGAGACTGTTGGCAGCTGGAGGCTGAGCTGGGGGGCTGCGGAGCTCTGTGGATCGGCCACAGGACCAGCGCTCCTAACTGCGCCGGGCTTAGCCGCACGGAGGAGCGGATGGAGCCCTCCAGGAACGACCGTCCGCAGGATGCCCCCGCCGCAGGGGCCTCTAAGCCTCTCTTCCCTCCCAGCCAATCTAAACAAGCAGGGAGTCTGCTCCCCCGGCAGTCTGCGGGGCTGAAGTTGTACAACAATGAAATAAAAAAGAGACTAAGGCATTTTGATTTGAGAGGAAAATACTGACGATTCCGCCTGCTGAAGCCAAACTAGAGGAGCCCCGCCCATGACCCGTCCCTCATCCAGGCAGGCTTGACCCTGGGCTGTGTTCCGGGAACTGCTCAGCATCCCTCTCGTATGTGGCTGCTGCTTTCTCAACTTGGTTCTAAAGTGGAGCCTTGGTCCTGTCCTCCACTGGAGGCATTTGACACAGAACACCACCTTCACCTGAGGCGCGTCATCTGGGCACTTACTGAGCAAAGGCTGTGTGGGAGGCAGGCGACCGCCCTCAGGGTGGAGGGAGATGGCACAGATGTGCGTGCCTCAAGGCAGGTTCCGCTGGGCTGGCCATAGGCTCAGGGACAGAGAGTGTGACCCTTGGCAGGCAAGTGTGACCGGCCATCATCTGTAGGAGGCCGCTTAGCTCCCATGGCCGGAGCAATAGGGGGAGGAGGAAGGCCACTTGTGGGCAATGAGTTTGTCTCACTCTTCTGAGAAAAGCACCTCAGTGACCACAAAAGGAAATGGGTGTCGTGGAGATAGGCTGCCCCCTAGTGGCCTTGTTTTGTTCCCGGTTGTCTCACATATTTTTTAATCCTTTGACATCTTCTAACAGTTGCTCATTTTCTGCTGTATCCTATAGTAAGAATACATTTTACATGACTACCTAGGTGCGGACATGTGTAGACTTAAAACAAGAGCCTCATAAAACAAAATGTATCCTCACAACATGCATTACTAATTTCTTTTTTAACGTTGGCCATAACTTAAATTGATTCAGAACCCACTAGATGAGTTGTGACCCACAGTTTGATTGAACTGCCCTGGCCGTTACCTTCCAGACTGCGTGGCCCACCCAGGCACACTCCCGGCTCCGTCCTCCCGCGTCACTCAGCCCCTCCTGCAGGGCCTCAGCCGGGGCTGGCTGCGGTGTGGGGGACCTGCTCTAGGAACCATCGGCTTGCAGGTAGTCGGGACTTGTCTGTCGCCATGATGGTCAGAGAGGTGGGAGACGCAGGAAGAAAGGGAATAATAGGTTAGGACATCTTTTATCCCAATTGCAGGGAGGTTGAGAGAACCGACTGCGGTTTTCAGAGTTTGTTTCATCATATGTTATTTATCTCTCATTTACGGTGTTTCCTCTTCCGACAAGGTTAAAAGCGAATGAAATAAGGCAGGCCTGGGTGGCCTTGGGCCCGCCTCTTGAGCTGCTTCTTGCACTGACGTTGTGTGATTGTGTTTGTCCTGGGGTCAGAGGTGGGGGATCTGGGAGCAGTGGTTAGAGGAGCAACGAGAAGGAGGTATGCAGGGAGGTTGGGGTGGGGGGGCGGTGGCTAGGCTGGGGAGGAAAAGGAGCAGCGAGTGACAAGCCTTGCCCTTGGTGGCAGCAGGGGACATGTTGCCCTTGGTGGCACTTTGGGACATGTTCTTGCTGCACCTTCCCTAGAAAGAACTGAAGGCCAAGAGCAGGGAGTTGCCGACCAGAACAAGCCCACTTCTTTCCTGGCCAAAAGATGGAGTAAAATGCCTTCTCCAAGTCCTTTGAAACACACAGCCTTTCCAAGCTGTCAGTTGCATCCCCTCCTATTTGGAGGAGAGGAACTAAAGCCTTGGAGGAGGAGAGGGCTCACCCAGAGTCACACTCTAGTTGTAAAGCCAAGACTGCAGTCGCCTTGGCGTGATCGTCCACCTGCCTCGCCCCCAAGGGCCCCGGCCAGGCCCCTGCCCGCCAGTGGGTGTCTGACGATCAAGGCAGCCCTGGGGGCTCCCAGTGCCAGCCCCCACCGCCCCCCACGTACACTGGCACCGAGAGCAGATTCCCACATCCAGCGGCCTCCACACTCCAGCGCTAGACGGGCAGGAACAAGGCCGGGAGGTGGGGGCTCTGGCGGGGAGGGCGGGAGGGCGGCTGCGTAGCCGGTGGTGAGCAGGTGTAACGTCCGAGCTTTGTAGATGGAGCCAGGTCTGGAGCTCAGAGATGTGCCAGCAGGACAGAGGCCTGCTCCGCCCCTCTCTGCACCCCGACCCCAACCGCAATGCCTGTCCTCCTCCGGCACAGAGAGGGTTTGTAGGGGGGCAGCAAATAGAGGTGAGGGTGGCTGCATCTGTCCTCAGACGTGGGTCTGCTAACCCACACCTGCCGCCTCATGTGTCACTCAGGGTCTTCTCCACGGATTTGTCCCCAATTCTTTTCTTGTCAGTAGGGGTTAAAAATACTCCGTGGTCAAGTAAATATAGAAACACTAGAGTTAAAATTTAGTAGGTGACTTTGCTGCAGGGCTCCTCGGAGCCTTGAATTTACTGTGGCTATTTAAAGTATGCTGTGACTGCCCTGACCAGTGTGGCTCAGTTGGGCGGCATCCTGCAATGCAAAAGGTCGCCAGTTCAATTCCTGGTCAGGGTACATGCCTGGGTTGCAAGTCTGGTTCCCAGTCAGGGCGAGTTCCAGAAGCAACTAGTCGATACTTCTCTCCCTTTTTATCCCTCCCTTCCCCTCTCTCTCTAAAAAGAAAGAAACTCTCTAAAAAATAATATAAAATCTCTCTAAGAAAAAAAAAATAAAGCTGTGACTTTCTAAGCGTGTACGTGGTGCCCCCCACCCTGGCACCGGTGTCCCGCCAAGCACACTTCGGGACCCGCAGGATGTCTCGATGGCCAGGTGGCCCTCACTGCTGGCTCTGCACAGCTGAGAGTGGGTCACGAGGGAGGGAGGGGATGTAGCCTCGGCCTGACCCCTTTGTCCGTGGCCCCGTCCCACAGCCTTCCTCTTGGCCCACACAGTTGCCTGCCCCATTAGCTCTGGGCACCTGGTCTTGTTCCCAGCGGTGGGCCGGAGCGGGCTCCTCTCGTCGCGGCCGGCGCTGAGAAGGCAGGATCCCCGGGGCTGCTGCCTGAGCTGTGGCTGCAGCCTGCTGGGGTGGGAGGAGGGGGTGGTCCCTTTTTGTTACGGTCGTCCCCTCCCCACACCTGCGGGGACGATGTCAGGGAAATCCCTGCTCCCCCGGGGTCCTGCCCCCCGTTCAGTGGCCCTCTGCCTGCAGAGTATGCCGGGCCCCTCTCGTGGCCTCCGGGACTGAGGGATTTTCCACGAGGTCTGAGGTTGGCTGCATGACTCCAAGACTGTGGACCGAAGGATGTGTGACCCTGTGTTCTCGTTTGTGACACTTCAGGGACACCACGTCAAACTCGCTAACTCCTGAGGACACTGAAGACGCGCCGTTGGGGCAGGATGCTGAGATCTGCTTGCTGAAGTCTGGAGAGCTGATGTAAGTGCCGGGTCCCTGGGCAGGGCTCCCGCGCTGTTGTACTTTGGGGGGAGGGGCCTGGCCTTTCCACTGCTGAGGCTGGGAAGCTCGGACTTGGACAAAATGTAGAGCAGAATAATCGCCAGTCATCTTGCTCCGCCCCGCGCCCAGCTCCGCCAGCAGCTCCTATGACCTCGGGGATCCCCAAAGCCCGCCAGCTCGGCTCCCCATTGCTGCCAAAGAGGAAGCCTAGGTCTAGGAAGGAAAGGGGACTCGGCCCCATGGGACCACTCACCGTGAAGACACAGAGCAGGCCCCTCAGCCCTTGAAGTCCTCTGTGCCCCTTTATATTCATCCCTCTCCCACAGGGATGCCCTGGAGTCTGCTTTTTGGAAAATAACTTTGTTTCGTTTTCTTATCGTGAGAGCAACACATTTTCATTGTAGAAAATTAGGAAAGGAAAGTAAATCTAGTCTTTCTATACATATACACATAATTTTTAACATACATAATCTACACTGCATTTTGCAGGCTTTTTAAACTTCGTATTGCATGAGTCCTTTCCCATAGCAACCTTTGTCCCCGGTGCTCAGTATGTTCAGTGGCTGCGTAGCTGCATAATAAGCGTTGAATAGGTCCAGTCAGCCACTGACCGGTGTTTATTCAGCACCTCCCGTGTGCCGGGAACCGTTCTAAGTCCTTAGTGCGTCAGCGAACGACACGGGGGCAGACCCCGGCCCTCCTGTTCAGCATCTAGTCCAGGGGGGCTTGACAAACGATACACGTGAGTAAGTAAATCACAGACTATGTTACAAAGTGGTGGTTGCAATGGCAAGGAAACAAAGAGCAGGGTAAGAGGCCAGGGGGACTTGCCGTTTTAGGTAGAGTGACACTAAGCAGGTAAGACTTGGAGGAGTTGCCGCGCAGATACATGAGGGAAGAGCCTTCAGGCAGAGAAAACGGTGCACAGGCCCCAGGACAGGAGGGCGCCTGGCGTGGTCAAGCAACAGGGAAGGGGCCGGTGTGGCCGAAGTAGAGAGAGTGAGGGTGGCCTCGTCAGAGGACTGGGGCATGCACACCACCTCCGACCTTGCTGGCCACCGTAAGGACTTTGGTTTTTAATCTGAGGGAAGTGGGAGTCCCCAAGTCAGGCGTGGGACGGAAGAGTGCCTTAATCTAATATACATCCAGGAGAGGACCGCTCTGGCTGCCGCGGGGGGCATGGCTGTGGAGGGTCAAGGGCAGAGTGGTTTACACTTACAGTGCGAGACCTGTGGACGCAGGCTTTCATTTAAGATCGTATTTGAACAGCAATAGCAAAGCCTTGATTTGTTTTTATTAGCATCGCCTTTGGGGAGACTGAGTATTGTTCTTTACTGAAAACATGGTATCTAGAAAGGTTAAATCCAAAGAGTGATGTGAGGGGAAGATTCTGGAACATGAAATTGTAAGATGACCCAGCATCAGTGGGGCATTCTGTCATCAACAAGTGGAAGCACACGTGGTAGTGCATTAACATTTAATGTTCCAAGAAAGACCTCTTTTCCCCAGTGAACCTCTCTCCCTACTCTCAGATTCTCTGAAAAACGTAAATATTGGAAAAGGTCTTTTATACATAATTAGAAATAATGCCCCAACTCGTGTGGCTCAGTGGACTGAGCGCCAGCCTGTGAATCAAAAGGGTACTAGTTGGATTCCGGATCAGGGCACGTGCCTGCACGGCAAGCCACGACCCCAGCTGGGGCCGCGGTGCAGGGGGCAGCCCGCAATTAGCAATAAAACTTAACACACGGAAATATGGTTTACAGAATTAAGTTTTCACAGAGGTGAGTGACTTAGATCAGAGCTGTTCTTTAGAGCACTGGGGTTTTTTAATCATTGATTAGCCTTCTTCATTAGTGTTTCTTTGGGGAGCGTTTCCATCCCTCCTCATAGCTTTGTAGACAGACAGACAGACCCCTCAGGCACCACTACTTGCCACACAGCCTTGGGCAAGTTACCTAACCTCTCAGCTCTTTAACTTCTGCCCCTGTGGTTAAGAGGACAGTAATATATTGGCTCCAGCAAAGGCACAGTTGAGCAGGTAAGACCGGCCCCAGCCCACACCAGTCCTGAGCTGTAGCCCCGAGCTAGGGTGCGGCCTCTGGAGCTGCTCAGCCACTTAGTCGAGACAGCAGCCTCTGGGAGACTCCCGCCTCAGTTAAGTTCAGCCTTGTGTCCGCTCCACACCAGGCAGGAGGTGGGCATGGTCGTGTCTATATGCAAATGAAGAGACTGGGGCTTAAGCGATGGTCAGCCCGGTGGCAGTAAGAAGAGAGGCAGGTGCCAGAGCCAGGTCCGTCTGGTTCCACACCCCATTCAGCCCATCACTCCTGGGTCCTGCAGAGGCCCGGTAAGCAGAGGAACTCACTGTCCCTGAACCCTTCAACCTTCTGGAAGACACTCTTACCCACCTCTTGGGAGTTTGACCCAGGAACACAGCCCTAAGAAGCCCTTCTCCCCAAAGCCATCACATCAGCCCTGCATTACATTAAAGAGAGTCTGGGGAGGGGATCCAAGATGGTGGTGGAGTAAGTGGAAATTGCATTCACATGCTCCCGGGACCAACCTGGAATTATGAGTAGAATATAGAACACACAGCCTGAAGTATCAACTGATGACTAGCTTAACAAAAAAGACATAACCAAGGATTTACAGAAGCCACATCAAGACTGGTACACAGGGCAGAGACTGGAAGAGGGCTGGCCCCAAAAAGGGCAGCCCTCCAGAGGGGTGTCTCAGTGGCAGAGGTTCCCCCTGAGGAGTGAGGGGTCTCAACCCTTCGTCGGGCTGCACAGCCCAGGGCACCAGAGCCAGGAGGAGGTGGCTGTGTAACCTCTGGTTGTGAAAATCAGTGGGGATTCTGTCCACCAGGGAGAGACAGGGTTCCGCTAGAACTCTGGCGCCCTCTTGAAGGTCCAGCACACAAAATCTCATATGCAGACACTTACCCTGGGCTCCAGCGGAGGGATGGAGGAGGCACTAGAGTCCTGTGAGGAGAGACTGGGGTTCGTGGATCAAGGGAGAGAGCTGAAGGGTCAGCTGCCAGGGTTCCTGTGCTGAGCCCCTCTCACCCCGCAGTGCTGTCCTTAAGTGGAGCACAGCTCTCCTAAGACAACAGCCTGGGGGAATGCAATAGCCCCAGCTTCCAGACTTCCTGTTGCCCCACATAGCAGAGGTCACGCTGAGCACACTTAGCAAAGGAGTCATCTGACTGGGAGTTGTGTGGCTCTGGGACAGAGGCAACTCCCCTCACCTTCCCCCAAGCCTGACCAGTGCTTCCCCGTCATGGTGGGGGGGGGGCAGAATCTGGGACAGGCTCAGTTGTGTAATTCTATGACGTGGTCCATTTTTCCTTAAAAGCCCAGCTTGTGCAGAACACTCCCTTCACATGGCCAAATCCTGCTCTCTTTGGGCCTGATTAACTCTGCTGGCCTCACTCTAATGGCTCCCTGAGACCCTGTACCACCACAAAAATCAACAGGTACCTGGCAGGTGGCATCTAGCCTTGGCATACCCTGGGACTTTTGCTTAGTGGCCTCAGATCCAACATTGACACCAGTCTAGTAATCACCACGCACCCCTATCTGGTGGCTGAGAACCTGCCTCATAAAACTTGAGTATTGCCAGAGGCTGTTTCACTCAAGGTTCTGACTAAGAAGCTCCCCTGGACTAGAGGCTCTGACTAAGACTAACAGGTGGCCAGAAGGCAGAGGCAAATCTCAGAGTTTTTTACTGGTGCTTTCTACCGACCTGCCCCTCGTCGTGGTGCTGGTGGAAGCCGGCCTTGGTGCACAGCTTGCTTCTTCCCACACATACCCAGGCCCAGCAGAGGCAGCCAGAAACTGGACTGGTTCGTACCTCCAAACAGGGTGCCCAGGGCCAGTCACAGGCAGTGTCCGACATTAACTGGCACCAGCGTTCCTCCCAAGAGACCTAGGATAGACACACCCAGTGGTGAGCTCCAGACAACATCAGAGCAGGATTGATAGTTTCATGAGTGGCACATGCAAAGGGACATCTTGGTAGGCACTGGACCTTGCTGAGGTGTACTCTGCTTCGTGTGGTCAGTGCTTGCACAGCAGCTCATACACTGTGGTTGGGCTCGATCCTCACAGTTAGCCAGCCTGAGGTTCAATCCCACCAATGAACAGGCAAATAGCAATCAAGATTCAGTTATTATAGGAGGGCTCACATAACCCACACAAAAGCCTTGGATCAGATGGCTTCATGTGTGAATTTTACCAAACTTTCCAAGAAAAACTCCCTCTCCTTCTCAAACTATTTCAAAAAATTTAAGAGGAGGAAAGACTACCTCTCTCATTTTATGAGGCCGGCATTATGCTAATTCCAAAACCAGATAAATATACTACAAAAAAAGAAAATTATAGGCCAATATACCTGATAGGCACAAACGCAAAAGTCCTCAGCAGAATATCAGCAAACCGAATCCAGTGGTACATTAAAAAGATGATACACCATGATCTGGTAGGATTTATTCCTGAGTCACAAGGTTGTTACAATATCCACAAATCACTTAACTGAATATACTACGTAAACAAGATGAGGGATAAAAATCATATGATTGTATCAATAGATGCAGAAAAGGCTTTTTTTTTTTTAGATTTTATTTATTTTTTACAGAGAGGAAAGGAGGGAGAGAGGGTGAGAAACATTGACATGTGAGAGAAACATCAATCAGCAGCTTCTCATACGCCCCCAACCGGGGACTTGTCCTGCTACCCAGGCATGTGATCAGGAATCAAACCAGCAACCTTTCGCTTTGCAGGACGATGCTCAACCAACTGAACTACGCTGGGCAGGGCCAGGAAAGGCTTTTGATGAAATCCAGCACCTACTTACGATAAAACCTGTCAAAGCTGGAATAGAGGGAACATATCTCAACGTATTAAAAGCCACATATGACAATGTTAAAGTCATACTGACTGGGGAAAAACTGTTGAGTTGGCCAAAAAGTCCATTTAGTGTTTTCTGTAAGATAAAAGACACATTTTTTATTTTCAAAATAACTTTATTGATTTGGATATTTTGAGTATGCCGGCTGTCTCCTGCTTTTGAATTCTAGTGGGTAGAGGCCAGGGGTGCTGCTAAACATCTTCCAGTGCATGAGACAGCCCCACAGCAAATAATTATTTGACCAAAGTGTCAAAAGTACTAGGAAACCTTGCAAACCACTTTTGACACATTTGATCGGTCACACAATTTCTCCACATACCACACAAATCTTTTTTTGCAGTTCAGCTGTGTTTTTACCTTTAATGAAATAATAAAGCATAATAATGCTGAAAAAGTTGTGTATCATTTTCCATCTTCAGTATTAAAATGGCTACACAAAAATTCAATTTTAATCTTTTTTAAGTACACCCTGATATGACAGCTGTCAACAATACAATCTAAAATAATTGTTTCACAAGGACTCATGGACAAAACCAAAGTGGGGAAGGACTGATGGCGGGAGAAGGGGGCAGGGGAAAGTGGTGGGGGGAAGGCAGAGACAAATGTATTTGGAAAAATAAATTAATTTTAAAAATTTAAAAAATAAAATAATTGTTTCAAATGAAGTTAAAGACAACTAAGTACTACTAGAGCCATCATACAGGAAAAACTAAATAAACTTTTTGGCCCATCCAATAAAAGCATGTCCCTTAAGATCAGGAACAAGACAGGGATTTCCACTTTCACCACTCTTATTCAGCCTAGTACTGGAAGTCCTACTAGCCACAGCAATCAGACAAGAAGGAGAAATAAAAGTCATCCAAATTAGAAATGAAGAGATAAAAGTGTTATTATTTGCAGAGAATCCTACATACTCCACCAAAAAACTATTGGAACTGATAAATAAATTCAGTAAAGTAGCAGGATATAAAATAAATCTCCAGAGGTAGGTTGCATTTCTATACACCAATAATGAACTCTCAGAAAGGGAAACTAAGAAAACAGTCCCATTTACAGTTGCGTCAAAAAATCAAATACCGAGGAATAAATTTAACTAAGGAGGTAAAAGACCTGTACTCTGAGAATTATAAGACACTGAAGAAAGAAATTGAAGCAGGTGCAAATAAATGGAAACATATACCATGTTCATGGATTGGAAGAATTAACCTTGTTAAAATGTCCATACTCCCCAAAGCAATCTGTGGATTCAGTGGAATTCCTACCAAGTTACCAGTGATGTATTTCACAGAACTAGAACAAATAATCCAAATATTTATGTCGATCCCCAAAAGACCCCAAATAGCCACAGCAGTCTTGAGAAAGAAGAACAAAGTTGGACTAATCACACCACCTGATATCAAACTCTACTGTAAGTCTATAGTAATCAAAACAGCACGATACTGACATAAAAACAAACGTACAGATCAATGGAACAGAATAGAGAACTCTGAAATAAACCTACACCTATATGGTCAATTAATATTTGACAAAGGAGACAAGAATATACGATGAGGTAAAGAGAGTTTATTCAATAAACCGTGTTGGGAAAATTGGACAGATATATGAAAAAAATGAAACTAGACCACCTTCTTACACCATGCAGAAGAGTGAACACAAAATGGGTTAAAGACTTAAATGTAAGACTCAATCTCACAAAAAAAAATCCTAGAAGAAAACATAGGCAATAAAATCTAGGACATTTCTCTTACTAATATTTTGTCTCCTCAGGCAAGGGACATAAAAGAAAAACAAATGGGACTACATCAAACTAAAAAGTTTTTACACAGCTAAGAAAACCTTAAACTAAACGAAAAGACAACCCACTGAATGGGAGAAATGTATTCTCCAATGATACATCTGATAGGGAGTTAATAACCAAAATTTATGAGAACTTATACAACTCAACACCGAAAAAAAAAAACCCCAATTTTAAAATGGGCAAAAGATCTGAATAGGCACTTCCAAAAAGGACCTACAGATGGCCAATAGACATATGAAAAGGTGTTCAACATTGCTAATCATCAGAGAAATGCAAATTAAAACCACAATGAGCTATCACCTCATACCTGTCAGAATGGCGGTCATCAATATGTCAACAAACAAGTGCTGGCGAGAATGTGAAGAAAGGGGAAAGCGTGTGCCCTGCTGGTGGGAGTGCAGACCGGTGCAGCCGCCATGGAAAACAGTGTGGCGTTACCTCAAAAAATTAAAAATAGAACTGCCTTATGACCCAGTGATTCCACTTCTAGGTATGTATTGCAAAGAAACCCAAAATGCTAACTCAGGAGAATAAAAGTATATGCACCCCTATGTCATAGCGACATTATTTACAATGGCTAAGCTATGAAAGCCATCCAAGTGCCCACGTATAGATGAGTAGATGAAAAAAGCTGCGATACATGTACACAGCGGAATACTCCTCGGCCATAAAAGTGATGAAGCCTTAGCATTTGTGACAGTGTTGATGGACCTAGAGGGTATTATGCTAAGTGGAATAAGGTCAGAGAAAGATACGTACCGTATGATTTCACTTAATGTGTGGAATCCAAAGAACAATATAAACAATCAATATAGAAAGCAACTCAGATACAGAGAACAGACTGACAGTTGCCAGAGGGGGACTGGGGAGAAAGGTAAAGGGATTGAGAAGTACCAATTAGTAGCTACAAAACAGTCATGGCGATGTAAAGAACAGCAGAGAGGATATAGTCCATAATGTTGTCCTAACTGCCCTGACCAGTATGGCTCAGTCAGTTGGGCGTCATCCTGCAAAGCAAAGGTTCGCTGGTTCGATCCCTTCAGGGCACGTGCCTGGGTTGCAAGTTCGGTCCCCGGTTGGGGAGCATATGAGAGGCAGCCGATCAATGTTTCTCTATCACATCCATGTTTCTTTTCCTCTCTTTCTCCTCCCCTTCCCCTCTCTCTAAAAATAAATAAAATCTTTAAAAAAAAATAATATTGTAATAAGTGTATAGTGCCATGTGGGTACCGGAAATATCAGGGAGAATACTCTATAATAAAGTACATGATTGTCTAACCATGATTGTCTAACCACTGTGCCGTACAGCTGTAACTAATACAAAACAACAATGAATGCAAACTGTAATTGGAAACAAAAATTTTTTTTTAATTGAGAAAAAGAAAATCTGGCGTATTTGCATTTAAGAAAAGTCAGAGTGCCCACTTGGAGGTTTCTGTTGAGGGGTGTGCCTTCTGCTGGTGGTAATTAGATAAAGGGGGACGGAATGGGAAAGAGAAAGGGGACGGCTCAGGAGCAGGGCGGCTCGGGCGACCGGCGGACAGCCGCGCCTCAGCACCGGCCTCCCGTCCCGGAGGGGCTGGGGCAGCTCGGGCCGGCCTCTCAGTTCCACTGCAGCTCCACACGAGCAGCGATTTTGTCATCTGTATTTTTTACTTCTGTGTCCCCAGTGCCTAGTACTGTGACAAGCACTTAGTAAGTGCTCAGAAAATGCCTGTTGGCACAAGTTTCATATTAAACTTTCTCCCATATTAAGCCCGTAGGTCAAGGTTACCCAGGGCTTATCCTCCCAAGAGCTTCAGATTCCTGGCCACGTCTGAGCCTCAACCAACCCGACTAGCAAAGGCGACTTTTACCCACTTTGATCGGGTCCCTCCCTGCATTTGCTTTTTTAGGATAAAAGTTCCTTTCACAGTGGAAGAGATCGCCAGCTTCGGGGACGGCAACAGGGAGCTGTTTGTGCGGTCCAGCACCTACAGCCTCATCCCCATCACCGTGGCCGAGGCGGGCCTCACCATCAGCTGGGTCTTCTCCTCCGACCCCAAGAGCATCTCCTTCAGTGTGGTCTTCCGGGAGGCAGAGGACACACCACTGGATCACTGTAAGGTAAGGCCGGGTCCCTGCCAGCGGGCCCTTCTCCCGCCTCAGGACGCCTGGGCAGGCCTTTCTTGGAATATTCTGGAGCCCAGCTGTGAGAGAGACCCCAAGAGAAACGACTGTAGGAGAACGCCTGGGGAGTGTTTTTGAACCGACTGCGAGGCCACACCCCAGGCCACTAAATCAGAATCTCGGTGGCTAGGCTGCAGGCATCCCTGGTGATCCCTGTGAGCAGCCAGGGGTGAGGACCACTGCACTGCACTCAGGGGGGGAAGCCGGTGTGAGGACGGCTGGGGCAGAGTCCGGAACCGAGGCAGGCGGACAGGCCCCGCGGTGGCTGATTGAGTGTAGGCTGAGGCAGGGGGTCGGGATCCGTGCCCACTCCCCCGCAGGGGAAGGGAGGGTGCAGGGGCTAGTGGACGAGAGCCGGTTTGGGTGGGAACCCAGTTCCACTTGAATCACCAAGTGGAGGGAACGGTCAGGACAGTGAGACACTGGATAGGAGCTCAGGGAGGAGCCCAAGCCCTTAATATGGTCGCCCAAATCTCCACTTTCCAAAAAGACAAGAGTCAGGCTAGAGGAGAGCGCTTGAAGGTCACGTGAAACAAGATACTATCCATTTATCCCTCATGCGTGTGGCCCACAGGGCACCCTGAGGGGCTCGGGGTGAGGGCAAAGGAGCACCCGGCCAGCTCGGCTCCGTCGCAGCAGCTACTGCTCCCGCACCACGTGCCATGGGGAGGGGCGTCTGGGTTTGCTCACCCGCCATCCCTGTCCTGCTCGTTGTAGAGATTGCTTGCCCCTTTTGTGCTCTTAGATCCACTCCTAGAATGTCGTTCTAGCCTCCCTGAGTTGGCTGTGTTTATTGGGGTCTCATGTTCATTCCTACCTGAACACTGCTCTGCCCTCTCATCCTTGCGGGGGTCACAGCTGCGCCACCCACCTGGCTTTGGGGCCCCTCCTTCCTGAGAGGCCATGAACCCCTACCGCAAGGCCTGAGGGCGTGAGGTCCGAGAGCACGCTCAGGGGGTGCCGTTGCTCTGTGTGCAGATGAGGAAACAGGGGCAGAGTGAGTTCACGGAGCAGCAGTGAAGCTGGCGCGCTTACCAGCTCCGCCCGACCCCCGTGCTGCCAGGAGCTCCTGGCAGCGCCTCAGCTGTTTGCCCTGCCCTTTCCAGTGCCCAGCAGGCGCCTTGCACTGCGACCTCCCAGCCTCGATGCTGGTGGCCAGCAGGGAGGAGGAGATGGAGGGGGTGACTAAATCGGGCGTCCAGGCCTTTCCCATTCCACCTGCCCACACGTGGCGGAGCCATGGCTCTCTCTCTTCCCTTGCTCAGTCGCTCACCTGCCAAATCCTCCTGGCCTTCGGACCGTTGTGGGGTTCCTACCGGAAATCAGGAGCCTGGGGACCTGGAGGAGCTGTGCTCACCTCTGGCTTCCAGGCGCCTCCTGAGCAGGGGTCATGACCACAGTGTCTTTCCCACAGTGGACGCCAGGGGGCAGAAGGAGCCCATCTGCAGGGTGAGCGAGCCGCCGGGTGCTCAGGTGCTCCTTTGCCTTCAAGGGCCCACTCTCGCCAGCCAGCTGTGGGCGGAGGTGGTTATTTCTGCCTGAAGTCCCCAAACAGGTGCAGCCTGGGAAGCCTGTTTCCAGCACGCATCTGCCCCAGGGACTCCCTGTGTGAGCCCCTGACCTGCCTGGGTCCCACAGGAAACAGCGGGGTGCGGGGTGACACCGGAGACACAGACACAGGAACTGCACACGAATTTGCAGTCTGTTCCCAGACGTTTACTGAGCCTCTGCTGTGCACTGGGCTCCGTAGGGCCCACTGGGGATAGAGAGAGAAGGGACAGCATGGGACCTGCTGTTGGGGAGCTCCCAATATAACCAGAGACCCTTGTAGAGAGGCAGCTGCGATCCCACATGGCGAGTGTCATAATCAGCCCTGCCTGGGAGCCGGTGAGCAGGGCAGGAGGGGCAGCACAGCAGCAGGCCAGCCCCCGCTCTGGTGGCACCTGCCAGGCACCTCCCACCCTGGGCCACCCTCTCTCCAGGGCAACTTCCTCCGAGCCCAACACCAAGCTTGGAGGCTGAGTTTGGGAAGGCATCTGATAAAAGGAACGGCCCACCAACGACTTGAGGCCACCCATGCGCAGGACACAAGCCCTGCCCGCTCTGGGCAGCGGGCCCCTGTTTGGCCCGAGAAGCTCAGTGTCCTGCCTGCGGCCACAGAGGGAGTCGGGAGGAAGCAGGACTGGGAGCCAGGACCTGCAACCTTTTACTTTGTAAATAGCTTTATTGAGACATAATTCACACATTTAAAATACACAAGTCTTTCTTACTTGCTGTGTACTCACAGAGTTGTGCGACTGTCCCCACCACCTACTTTTAGGTCATTTTCATCATAACCCCTCCCCCAAAATCCCCAGAGCCGCGAGCAGCCATCTCCAGCCCCCACCCCGAGCAACCGCTGGCCACTTTCTGTCTTTCTGGACTTGCCTTATCGGGACCTGTCATGTGACTTGAAGCTGACAGGATGTGGCCTTTGTGACTGGCAGCTTCCATTCAGCTCAGAACCCTTGCTTTGAACCTGGACCCCAAGCCGCTGGTGCCCATAGAGAGATCAATGAAACGCCTGGCTCTGCTTTGCAGACATGTGGCATGAATCAGGGCACGGCCACTCAGGCCCGGAGGCCTGGGGAGACGTCCCCAGGGAGCACAGCAGAGCCCTGCCTCTCCCAGGTGACGGCCAGTCATCTTCCTGTCCCCTCAGTGGCACGAGCTCTGACACCAGGACCGTTATGAATGTCCCCTGGACACTTTTGGGTTTTTATTTAAAATAAGGAGAGAATTTTACATATTTGACCATGGTAGGAAAGCAGCAGCTGAAATGAACAAAATCCCTATAAAATGGAATGTTTGAAAGAAATGAAGAGTATTATTCGAAACAGGCTCTTCAGAGGACCTATTTCGTGAGCTCTCGGTTGTTGCTCTGTAATCAAGGTGGTGACTGAGGGCGGGAGGCACCTTTTACTCCAGCAGCCCCTTCCTGCCTGTGCTCGCAGGAGTGTCGCAGGCCAGGCGCAGAGGTTGTAGGTTGGGGACCACAGAAGCAGACCCCGCCACTCAGCTTCCCAGGACTCTCAGTCCCCGGCGGAATTAGAGTATCATTGAGCATTAATGAACTTAAGGAGATAACCTGCACAAGGAGCTGCCACAGAGCTCACCCAGAGCGGGTGCTCCTGCACCTCTGCCCTCCGGGTGCGCCCTGGGCGCCCCTCCTCCCTCGCCACCACCAGCTTCCAGCCGCAGCAGAGGCTGTGGGGCCAGGGACGCGCCCTCCCGGCTCGCCTGCTCCCTCCCGTGCCTCTGGGATCTCCCTTTTGATTCCTCTTTGACTTGTGTTATTTAGAAGTGTGTGATTTCGTTTCCAAATACTTGGGGATTTTGTAGAGATCTGCTCTTTATTTTTAAGTCAATTCCATTGTCAGAAAACACACTTTGTATAACTTGAATCCTTTTAAATGTAAGTTGCCATTGTTTTTAACAGCCTGGTAGAATGTGACCTGCCTAGTGAACATTCCAAGTACCTTTGAAAAGAATGTGTGTTCTGCGCCTGTTGGGTGGAGTGTTCTGTAGTTATCCATTACTTATCAAGTAACGAAGTAACATAGCTACCAAGTCTACTTATTCCCTCAGTTATTGAAAGATACTGAAATATCCAACGGTAATTGTGAATATATTCTATTTCTTCTTGTAATTCTACTGCTTTTGCTTCCTGTGTTTTCAGGCTCTGTCATCAGGAGTATAAGTGTGTAGGATTGGCGTGTCCTCTTGATGGACTGGCGTCTTTATCATTATGAAACTCTCCCAGGCTATATTATTTGGTACACTATTTACTTTGACATTAATATAGTCCATCTAGCTTTCTTTTGGCTAGTGCTAGCATGGTGCATCTTTCTATATCCTTCTACTTTTAACCTATTGGTATCTCTACATTTAAACTGCGTCTTTTATAGGCATGTGTATGGGTCTCGCTGCTCCCCAGCCTGATGACCTGTGCCTTTTCCCGGGTATGTTCAGGCTACTGACATGTAATGTGATTATGGGCGAGGGTAGGTTTGAGCACAGCATCTCCCTTTTTGTTTTCATGCGTCCTATCTGGTGGTGGTTTCCTTTTCCCCTCAAAGCCATGAGCTAAGGCAGTTGTCAGCCTGACCTTGTTCTCCCAGAGACCGCTGTCCTTCATCACCTCATGTCCAGTGTTTTGAAAACTGTTGTTTTGTATAAAACTGGGGCCAACAGGAAACAGACAGACAGGTGGATTTTACCCCCAGCTTCCTAAAGCCAGAAGGGGACTGCTTCTCCTGCTGGTGGGGCGTTCTGGCCCCGGTCAGAGGCGGCTGGGGGACCGCTCTTTTGAGATGGTGACTAGTTCTTGATTCCGGATGAATCCGTGCCTACGCCGCACTGCACGTTACCAGCAAACCCAGGGCCCGTGGAAGGCACCCCGCCACTGCCTGGGGCCCTTTCAGGCCCGTGACGCCGCCGCCCTGCTCTCCCCCCAGGTCCTCATCCCCACGACCCGCTGCAGCTCCCACAAGGAGAACATCCAGGGCCAGCTCAAGGTGCGCGCGCCAGGCATCTACATGCTCATCTTCGACAACACCTTTTCCAGGTAGGGCCTCCTCGCTCGTCAGCATCGCCCTGGCCACCTGCCACCTCCTCGCAAGAACAGAGGTGGACGCTCAAAAACGATTATTTAGATTACTTAATTGTCATTAATTTATTATGAGCAGCTCTGGGATGTTAGACCCCTATACTATGGGGTTCCAATGTCTGTTATCAACTTTACAACACACAAGCGAATACTTACACACTTAGCGCAGGTCGGGTGTGTTGTCAGCCCCCCACACGTTGACTCGCCTGAGCCCCACGGCGCCCCCATGTCGTGGGGACCGTCTTTCTCCTCATGTTATTGCTAAGGGGCTGAGGGCCAGAGGGGTAAAAGAGTGACTCTTCCAAGCCGCACACCTAGTGGCGGGGCCAGATGTGAACACAGGCGGCCTAGCCCCAGGCTCTGGACTTGCCCGCACACTCTCCTGCCTCTCCCTGACGTCCAGGTTCCCCGTGCTGGGCCCAAAGAAAGGCTTGTAAATGCAGTGGATGGGCAGGTGGATGAATGAGAGAGAGAGGAATAAAAGAATGAAGGCTAAGGCGAGAGAACAACAGGACCAGGCCTGCGAGGTGAAGCCCCTGCCCTTGGTGTCAGGGAGCGGGCGCAGCGCACGCCGTCTCCGGGCAGCGCCGTGTCAGTGCCAGACCAGGTCCAGCGGCGCAGGGCCTGGGGGCGGGGCGGGGGGAGGTGGGGAGACCAGGCTGGAGGGGAGCCCAGGGAGGGAAGTGGGAGAGAGGCAGTGTTGGGTGTGCATCTACCATAAGCCGGGGCTCCTGGGGACGCGAGACAGGGGAGCGTAAGGTTACTGGTGCCTGTCCCTCTGACGTTCTCTGGCTTCAGCATGAGCCCTTAATTGGGGCTGCCTCTTTATGAGACCTGGCTTATCGGCCCCCAGCCACATCTTCTCTGAGTGGTGCCCCAAGCTAGTGGCCACATCCCCCGATGTGGGCACCCTTCCCAGTCCCCTTGGGCTCTTAGCAGAATGACTTGAAAGGATGCTCCAGGGAAAAGCTGTGCCATCCCCTCACCGTCGCCAGGCCTTGAACCCCCAGGGCTTGTGGCCAAGGGCGTCCACTGACAGGGTGGGAGGGTGACATTCCCACCCTGCCCCACTCCTACACGCCCCCGTGACCATGAACACGCCCGGAGTGGGCAGGACTCAATGGCACAGGTCCAGTATGGCCCATGCGATGCCTCCCGAGGGGGCAGGGCTCGGCCGGGCCCCGGCTCTGCTCTCTCCTCTGCGGGCCTTACCTGAGCTCCAGTTCCCTCTGCAGTGACCGTGAGCATTGTCACTGCATCACGGAGCCTCGCTGTGAGCTGACAGGCCAGGAAGGGGCATGTTGAAGGCAGAGCGCAGCTCAAGCCCCAAGCCAGCTCCCGGTTGAAGGCAAAGGTGGCGGTGGTGCCGTGGCCAACCCTGCCTTCGCCTGTTGAGTCTGTTCACAAAGATGGTGGCAGAACAGACTTGGGTGCCCAGTCAGAATGAGTCCCACCCTCGCCTCACCTTACAGCACCGGCCCCATCCACACTCCGCTCCTGCCGTGGAGCACAGACCATCCAGGCCCCCGAGCCCCACCAGGCCTTTTCAGAGCCGCAGAGAAGGAGGGAGGGGTGCACAGCGTGGGACCCAGTGGGTGTTTCTGCACCCAGGCCCCAGGAAAGCCCATGGTGATGTCCCAAGACCCCCTGCTTCTTGGCAGGAAGAGAACTCGGCTGGACGGACAGGAAACAGGGTGAGGGGCCAGGCCTTTGCAGCAGACCTCTCGGCTCTCACCCTCCTTTTCCATTTCTGTTTCCTCAGGTTTGTCTCCAAAAAAGTATTTTATCACTTGACGGTTGACCGGCCAGTGATCTACGACGGAAGCGATTTCCTATAGCCTCAAGCACCTGGATTTTCAGTGTCACTTTACCCACAAGAAACACTACTTTTCTCACCTGTCACATAAAACACTAAAACAAAAGCAAACAACAAGAAAAAAACCACCCGCTCCAAAGCCGATCAGCTATGCAACTTCGGGCGACAGGCCCTTGCTGCTCCTCAAAGCGGCACAGCTCTGAGCGGTGGGCGCTCAGTGCCACGTGCTGACACGTTTGGCCTGGGCTCCCAGGGGCCCTAGCAGCGTTTCCACTGGCTGGGGACCTGACCGCCCTCACAGCCAAAGGCGTGCTCTGCCGAAGGGTTACACAGTCCCAAGGACATAGTTGGTTCCAAGGCCCCTGTAGAGAGTTTCCCAGGCCAGGGGTGACACCAACGCCTGTCCTTGGAGCAAGCGCCCTGCTCTGCCCCGCCTAGACCCTCGCACCCTGGGCGACCGGGTGCCGGGATGCCCTCGCCGGACCCTGTGAGGTCTGCAGGCCCTCCCAGGACACGAGTCACAGTGCCCTGGGGCCCCCCCGAGACCTCAGCCAGCCTCTTCCCATCACGCTCCTGTCTCTTTCTGCCCCAGTGAGTTTGCGGTTGCTCCCGAACTCAGCAACTTCGGAAGGGCCTCCAACTGCACCTTCCTCCAAGCCCTGTCTGGGCGGTTCTGTCCTCGGGCAAAGGCCTTCACTTACCCAGGCTTCTCCTCTGTTCAGAACATCACCCTGGGAGTCAGAACTGAAGATAAATCAGGAAACAGCCCATTAGGCTCAGAGCCGCAGTGGCTGTCTTCACGCAGTTGACGAAAGCCAAATGCTGGCCGACAACGGTGCCATGACCAAAAGGTAGCATCGTGCCGTGGCCTTGAGGTCCCGCTTCTCAGCGGGTGACCTGTCTATGCTTATAGAAGTAAGGGCTTCCGCTTCACCTGCAGGCATGTTCGCCAATGACCATGAGCAGGATGAGAGCCACTCTCAGTAAGCCTTTGATAACGCAAGTGTAAGCAGGGGCGATTCAAGAACCTGCTCTTCACCTTTTGGTCTCAACTCCCCACCGGGGGTTCCCTGGCCCCAAACCTGCCCACTTCCTGCTGCTCAGCCTACGCTTGGCAACCAGGAGCCACCTCCCCAGGGGCCAGATCAATCCTGTTTCCTTTCGCGGACAAGAAGGAGATAATCTCTCTGTTCTCTGGCCCTTTTCCTGTCACAGAAAGTCACCTTTGGTGGCCTCTCTGTGACTGTTCAGGTCTGAGTGCTGGGCCCGGGCAGTCTTCCAGGTGTGCTGGTGACCGAGGCAAGTCACAGCGTCCCAGGGCTTCATTTTGTCATCTGCAAGTCTGGTCGGGCTGGTTTTGAGAGCTTAGGACAGGCTGGGGCCCCAGGCTAAGTCCAGCACAGGCTCCCGGGGCTCTGGCACCCGCAGAGCGCTCCTGGGGGCCGGGGTGGAAGGAAATGACTTTTGCAATGGACTCGGGCCCCTCATTCAAACAGGAGACGGACGCTTCCTGTTCGTTTAAATGGGGACTGGTGAACAGAACCTTCCAGAGAAAAGCCGGGCCTCATGCTCACTCATGGGAGCAGCCTCTCACAGGAAGCCATCTGAGTCTCGCCTCTCCCACTAGCCACGGGCCTGCTGGTGCTCAGCACCGAAAGAGAAAACGCCCCGGCCCGCGGAGACTGCATAGCCTCATGCTGGTCTCACCACATGAAGGGAAATTACAGTTAAAAGAGAACCCAACACAGCCAGGCACCTTGTGAGTACTTAGCTTTCTCAGGAAACAAGCTCTGGCTGATGGCTTCCCACGGGCGTCGCGGCCACCTGTGGCTAGAACCAACCTCTAGCGAACAGCTGATGAGCGTCCTGCGAAAGGCCTGGGACATTCCATCTGCCCGGGGTCCTACTGCAGCTTTAAAAACCACTTGGCTCTTGGACCCAGAGCCACCACTGGAAAGCGGGGCCCCCGTGGTGCGCGCCCCTGCGCCGTCGGCTACAGTGAAGCAAGAGGGCCTTCGCGGCACTCGGAGGACTGCCCGATCCCCGTGGTCACGTCCTGCCTCTGTAGCTTGTTTATTTGTTTGTGCTGGATGGACTCCTGTCCTTTGTTATTTTGCTGTGTGAGCTCGAGTTTGCTGTGCACTCCACAGCTAGAGAACATCTTGCCCTATTTAAGTGGCTTGTATAAATAGCTTTATCATTTGAAATAGGTCCCAAACTTGACAGAGGTTTTGGGGTTGGGGCACCCTTTAAAAATGCAAATGACAATGAGGAACTATTGAAGGGAGTAGCCCAACCAGTAGACAAAATGACACTAGAAATCAATGACGAGGAAACATCCGGGGGATCCCAGATCACTAAGACACTCACGCAGCCCCACGATGGCCCACGGCCACCGGAGTAACAGTCACTTTTTTAGCATTGACGCTGGCCGTCTTGTTCATCGCTGCCTCAGAAGCCACTAAACTTCAGTTGGGGCGTGGCCTCTGTCAGGCCCACTCACCCGCAAGGAAGTGTGTGTGGGGTGGAGCACGGCCTCTGCAGAGCTCTCCGGACAGCGGGCCGACTGGGCCAGGAGCGGACGCCGTTCCCAGGCAGGATTCTGGACGTGAAAAGCCCCGCGGGGTTGGAAAGTAGAAATACAAAGCCACGTAATATAATTCAAAAATAAAGGGGGTGGTTTTTCTGGACATTTGTCACCCACCTAAGATGGCAAAGCCATTCTAGACTCGCATGAAAGGAAGTCCCCCGTTTGGGGATGAAGACGTAGAGTACTGTATCTCACGGTACTGGCTAGATGTCCTCTCCTGTAAATTTTAGAGCAGTTTCATTGAGTGAGAGTCCCATCCTTGGCTCAGGGGTGTTGAGAGTCAAAGCACAGAGAAGCCATTGGTGGCGCGTGGAGCCTGGGCTCGCCCTTCGCAGGGACTGTGGAGGCAGCCATCCGCCACGACAGAGCAGGCAAAAAGCACTTTTTAGTGGAAACTTGGGTGAATTTTTCTCATTTCACTGTGATTCTTTCAAGGAGATGGGAAAGGCTGAATAGAGCTTTTCCTCTTAATCACTTTTTTAAAATAATGAAGTAGATCTTTGAATTTTGGGAGACATTTCTGATTTAAAAAAAAGAAAAAAGGCTTACGTAGAACCTTCTGATGAGCCATCCAGAGACACCCCTGCCTCTGGTGGCTGCAGCAGCCAGGCCTGCCCTGCACAGCTTCCTATCGGAATTGCACTTGAACTGACTAGTCCTCACTTCTCGCGGCCTTATGGGATAGTGGGTCTGGGACCCCAGTCCATCCTTATCTGCCAAAGAATGACCCAGAAGCACATCAAACGCCAACACCCCACCTGCCCGGTGGAGGTGAAAACCTGTATCCCAAAACATTTCTTTATAGCATCTGCTGCACCATTTGGAAATGTATTTTTAACCTCAGGATTTAAATAAACACTATGACATTGAGAGTGGGGTCATCTTTCTTTCCGTGGGAGCATAAGGCGCGAGTGAAGTTGCCCAGACCAGAGTCGGAGCTGAGCTGCCCTCCAGGGACGCAGAGGGCTGGAGGGAGCCAGCAGACGTGCTGAGCCATCGCCGCCTGGCCTGCCATCTGGGTACTCGCTGCCCCACTCTGAGGCGGGTGTTCTGACCCGTCCAAGCCAGCACGCTGTGCCAACCCACCGCCCTCCACCAAGTGAGCTGTCCTCAGCCCCAATGTCCCCAGCCCTTCTGTGGTGCTCAAAGAGCACTGTGAGCAAAAAGCAAACTTATGATTTACTAGAGTAGTGAGGTTGGGGAGAAGGTTGCAGATGGCCTGAACCCACAATTAGTCCCCTTGTGGTACAAAGCTGGGCGAGACCACCAGCCCGGGCAGCCGGAGAGGGAGGAGCCCAGGCTCCCCGTGCTGACACACAGGGCTCTCGCTGGGTCAGGCCGGAGTGGCACACCCAGTCACTCCTGGACCAGTCAGACTGAGGTCAGGCCGGGCAGTCTGTCACACCTTGGACTCCGCATCCGGGGGTGCCGGAGCACCTTCCCTGAGTTCCCTGTGCCTCGCAGAACACCTCCCCACCCCTCCCCTCCACCTCCCTCCTGCAGTACCCCCAGATCTTCGTGCAGCCTCTTCTTTCATCAGTAATTCAGGAATAAGTTACCCTGTCTGCATCCATGTTCTCCCTGGCTTCGTTCTTCTCCATCTCCCTCCTTTCCCTCGCCCTCTGAGCATCGAGCACTGTGCCAGCCAGGAGACTGATCCACAGTGGCTGACTCCTTAAGGACATGGGTCGGTACCAATGCCTCTGTCAGCTAGAGGCCCTCCGCAGCCCCGCTGGCCAACTTGGCCAGAGACAGAAGCTCCTGGAACTCCGGTGGCAGAGAAAGACCAAGGGCGAGGCTGCAGGAGGCCTGAGGAGCATAGGGGTGAGCTGAGCACTCTCGGGCTCCTCCCCCTGCACCCTAATTAATGACGCCCTCAAACCAAACCTGGCACTGTCCAGCGACCAGCTAGAAGTAACCGAAGATTGGTTCACCCAATGCCCAAAACAGCCCAGAGAAGCGTTTCTTGGCTAATAGAACAGCCGCTCCAGGGACTTAGTGGCTTTGCAGTCAAGGAGCTGGAAGACACAGATGTGCGTGCGGTATCTGGGGCTGTGATCCGGGGGCCTCCGGGTCAGAATCCCCGTCATGCCTCCCCGCCTGCTAAACCGCTGAGCAGCGGAGGTGCCGGGGTCCGTTCCGGCTTCCCCAAGCCCCGTGGTCCATCCCGGCTCCTGGCCCGACGCTGTGCCGCCCGCACCATGGCACGGCAGGGACCGCGCGTCCTCCGGCCACATCAGCCCTTGGGGCCGGAGGATGTAGCGGTCCCCCTGGTGACTCAGAAGGACGCTCTCAGCAAGGTCAGCCTTTTCAGTCTGAAGATGCGTGGGAGAAATCCAGTGAGGGAGCTCACCACCCACACATCTGAAAAGCAAATAGTTGGTGAGACCAGTTTGCCGGAGATGAGAAAGCGGACTTTTTTGGAGGGAACAGCTGAAGCTAAAGTGATACAAAAAAAAAACAAAAAAAAAACCAGGGGGCAGGCACAGCTATTATGAAAGCCGCTCACAGTGGATTAGGGTTGAAAGAAAGTCTAGCCTTTTACTTTTCCCACGCCCCACTGGCTTCTGAAGAAAGATGGCGAAGCTGAGCAGAAGTGCCACTCCCCACTCTGGCCTTTGATGTGTGTGTCCCCCCCATCTCTGTGGGAGGCCCGAAACTGTGGTTTCCTCCCACCTTCAGTCCTGTGCACTGAGGTTATCGCAGGGCGGGCGGCCCCCTCTGGAGCCTGGAATGAATGGCCTCTTGGCTAAAAAGGGAGCCGAGTGAGACAGGCCCCCGGACCTAAGATGCGTGAGGGCCCTTTCTGAAAAGAAGGCCTCATTTCCTGACCCGGTTGGGCTTTGGGCCCGTGGCTCCATGGACTCATGAGAGACATGGAGATTTCAGGAGTGCCTCCCCGGCTTCCTGCTCCCAAGGGGCCAGGCTGGGCCATGAGAGAGAAGGAAGCCACGGCCTGAACCTCTGCCGGCCAGGTCAGTGGGGTAGGCGCGGTCTTCTCCCTGGCGGGTAAGGGAGAGGGAGGGGGTGAGCTATAAGGATGGGAGAGCAAGGAAGGGGTGCAGAAAGAGAGGTAGGCAGGAAGGGCCCTCCCCAAGGCTTCCTGCGGGGCTGGACTGCAGGCTAGGTTAGCAGAAGTGGCCCAACTCAGTGGCAGAAAGGAGCAGTGGGGAAGGGCAGAGCTGGCGGGGCCCAAGCCGACCACCCCATTCAGTGGAGGCAGCACGTCAGCGGCTTCGTGACCTGGACCGTTTACCGAACAGCAAAGGCAGTGATTGCAGGCATGCACAAGACAGCCCGGCGTGTTGCACCGACGCTGACGTGGCTTCGAGGCCTTGCGCCCTTTCACAGAAAGGCACTGGGAAGCAGCAGCACTGACATTCCTCCCGAGACGCCTTGGGACAAGAGACGGGGTCCGTTTGTGGAACCAAAAGTCTTTGTAAGGACAGCCCTCTCCGCAGCAAGGACCCCCACTGAGCAGTTGGGCGTTTTCAGGAAGACAGCCGTACCTTCCTACCCGGAGATGTAGATGTGGGATCGGGACAGAGGGTCCATCTCAGGTCGGCCCGGAGCCTCCTGAGTGACAGAGGGTGCAGACGTCAGGCCACCGATGTCAGGAAAAACCCAAGACAGACCCAGGGCTCAGTTTCACTCCAGAGTCAAGCTGTTCATTTAGTGTCGGGAAACATAAAGCCTGTACCAAAGAGTGTCTTAAAAGACAGTTCTCTCCTTCTGGCTACGTGGGGGCCTATGACAGTGCAGATTCATGGCGCCGCCCATGTCACGCCTGGCTCCGCAGCTCTGGCCCTTCTGCAAGCCCACCAGGTGATCCTGGCAGAGGCGACCTGTGGACACGGCGAGAAGGGCCTCGAGGGCAGCTGCTGTGTCACCGCTTTGGTTAAAACTTGAGGACAGAGGGGAACATGAGCTAATGGATCTTTTTCCTAATTTAACTCTACCAGCGACCGCGAAGTCTTAGAACCGCTGGGATGTAACGGCGGAAACTCCGTTCTCAGAGACCTTTCTAACCGGATGGCGGGTGGGAAACTGTTCTGCAGGTAAAGTCTCTCTGCAACCACATTTTGTTTTAATGGCTGGTATTTATATTCAAGGGGCATGTTGCCACCTGGCAGATTGCTTGTCAATGGAAAAAGTCCCTTTCCACGAACCCAAAATTGTTCCATTCATGCCCAAAATTTAAGAATCAGAGGAAGAAATATGACTTTGATGCCCATGGGTGTAGGTTGGGGGATGTCAGGTTAGACGTGGGCTCCTAAGCTGGTCCATCCACAGAATTGCGCGGCTCTGAGTGTGCCTGGGGGGATGGCATCTTTCCCCTAACTTCTAACTAAAATTCAGGTCTCCTCTCAGTTAGGAATGTAGACAACATTAGCAAGACCTGTGACTTTGTCACCAGTGGAAGTGACAGATGTTTTCATGTTATACGAAAGCTGTAGAAGACTCTCCAATATCAGTTAAGCTCATCTCCACTCAGAAAGGAAGGTTGGCATTACACCTGCTGGTAGATTTCATTTAATGCGCCAACAAAGAGGACCCTGTGGTACTAGTTCGTAAATGTGTTTTAATATTTAGGGGGTTATATTTCAATATAATTGGCTCCCTTTGAAATCCGACCTATTTTATTCATTTTAAAACATTCTGAGATAGAAGCTACAGGCTTTGTCAGGTTGCCAAAAGGGACGCGAGACATACACACAAAAAGGATCATTGGCTTGGAGGGAAGACTAGAGAAGGATTGGGGCAGCACTGGTTACAAATGGCAATCGTAGCTTGTATAACTCACAGGCTCCTGCCATAGGTCAGCCAGCTGTTGCAGATGAGGAAACCGAGGCACAGGGAGCGGCAAGGCTGAGCCATTTGGAGAATATGCTGTTCCTGAAGCTCATGGCTGTGTGTGCGACTGTCTGGAAACAATTCTCCTCCCACTGGACCACACATTATCCAATGACCTTTTTAAGCCTCCTGTAAACCAGGAATTGCCAGGCCAGGACGGGACAGACGACGACTTTGCCTGGGCTCTGACCTTGACTCTGTGGTAAGCTCCAGCATAGGAGGCCAGCTCAGATTTGGAAAACCAAGCACACCCGCTCAGAGGTCACACGCACGGAACGTGTGGCAGCTCTTCATTCACTGACTCTGAAAGTCACTGGAAGTGTCCAGAGCGCTCATCCTCCACAGCAGCCTCTGCTGGGCATTTAAGCCCATCATGGAAACACCATGTGTAACCACCACCTGCGGTGGCGATGGCCTCCAGTGACAGGCGACCAGGTCACAATGGCAGGTGCTCGCGGGGGCTGGTTGCTTCCTCATGCAGGGCTATTTTTATCAACCACTGTGTGCCAATGGAGGGGGTTGTAACCACGCACCTGTCCCACAGGGGGCGGCCGGCAGCCGTCTGAGCCCCTCCCCAGGCCGTGGCCAGCCCACTCGAGCCAGCCCTCCCTGGGTAGCCGCTCCCCCCAGCTGCCTGTAGCAACGGGACGGCATTACTGCCCCACGGTAGTAATAAACTTTTCTGGTAGCTGATTTCTGATACCTGAAGTACAAATTTGACAAAATGATTTAATTTTAAATTTTAACACATTTATTCATTCAACATACTGTGTCTACAACATGCAAAGCACTGAGTGTGGGCCGACAGTGTCTGGCACGTACGCCAGGTCAGGAACACTCCCAAAGCCGCTTGTCCAGAAGTCACCCGAGGAGCTGCCGTGTGCGCCGCTTGCTGGCAAACCCACGGATAGGCCAGAGGGGGGCACCAGCCTCGGGGTTCTCGGTCCGGAAAGGAAAATCAGATGCTCCGTCTGGGCACGTGGCAAAGCTGGTGGTTTACGTTGGAAATGGCACCGGACTCGCCAGGGAAAACTTGGGAAGTAAGTTTGACCAGAGGAGACAGAAAAATGTGTCAGCCAAGGTGGTTCCCAGGTATGTTGGAGATTTTTTATTTCCTTATCTCAATCTCTTACCCTTCATACTCTTCATGTGGCTATTTAATCTGCACTGCACACACAGGGTGAAGAAAGTGATTGGCAATGGATATTCTTAATGTACATTACAAAAAACTTTTCCAGTTTACCTAAAACTAACATAATATTGTATGTCCACTGTAATTAAAAGTATACTGTAAAAATTTTAAGCACTTTTCTAATATATAAGATGTTTTCAAATGTGATGCGTTTGCCAAATAGCTTTAAAAAAAAAGATACAAAGAAAAAAGAATGGCATTACCTTGTTTTCAGCCTAAGCTCTAAGTTGAAAGCTTGTGGACCTGCTGGCGCTGGACAGTGAGAGGGGAGGAGCATGGAGGCGAATCCGCAGCGGGGGGGGGGGGGCTGAGGGACGAACCCATTTTAAAAGGGACGGAGTGGGTCATCGCCGAGGCCACTCGGCAGAGCGAGCCCACGGCGAAGCCAGGCCAGTACTGCAAACTCAGGTTCCCAGTGTCCCTGCGCAGGCTGAGGAGACCACCTTTCACGACAGCAGTGGGCAAGTGAAACGCTCACCCACGTCACGCCTGCAGGCGGATGTCACGCCACAGAGCCTCCGGCAGGACTCAGAAATGTGGGGAGGCGGGGGAGCAAGGGGAAGCCAACGGATTCCAGATGCCCCGCTGTTACGATCAGTGGCCCAGGGACTCACTGACCGGTCCTCCAGATAGTTTCAAAACAGGAACAAGGACTCTCCCTGGCCCAGAACAGATCAAGGAGACCAGGGGGATATTAGATCTGAAGTTGTTTGCGAAGATTCTAGATTAATCTGTAAGACCTCATAGGGATCGGCCTCAAAACCAGGGCAGAAGCTCCCTGAAGCTGGCAGTTTTCAGGAAACCCTGAGCTCTTGGGGACTATGTACAATGGCCGCGGCTTCTGTGTCTCCTTCGGAAGGGGTGGCCTCGGGACTGAAACCGCAGGGTGCAGAGGAACTCGGACGCCGCCTCCAGAGGGCAGACGCACCGCGGAGTGGCCTGCGTGCTGTGCCGTCCGCCAGTTCGCCTTTGAAAACGGCAGGCGGCGTGGCCAGGGGCCAGTCAAGAGTCTCCTGGGATGGCCGGTCAATTTTGAAAACTCTGCCTTGGCAAATTCTGACTCGGAGTAATCATTTTCCAATTCATTCCTTTCCGAGTTTTCTCGTTCTCATTTCCTTTTTCTTCCTTGGTTTCTCTCTGGTGCCATCAGTGGGGAAGCCATGTCTGCATTTATTGTTATACTTCCCAAAGGACCAGCCACCTCGGCCAGAAGGTCCCTCAGAGGGAGAGAGCCCCCGAGGTGGTCTCCAGCAACACCGAGGACAGCTTCACGCTACCCTCTCTTCTCTTACAGGAGATCCCCTGGGCCTGGATGCTGCAGCCCAGGTTCTTCAGGGTTTTCAGGAGATCGTGGCGGAATCTCTCACCCACAAAAACATAGAGAACAGGATTCAGGCAACTGTGGAAAAAGGCAATGGTCTGAGTGACCTGGAGGCAGACGTCAATGTTGTTGGAGATGGCGCAGTCCCAGATGAACTTGGTGTGGATGTTGATGGTCTGCACCAGCAGGACACTGTTGTAGGGGAGCTGGGATATGAAGAAGACAGTAAGGACAGTGATGGTCACCTTTAGGGCCTTGTGCTTGGACGACTTCTTGGCTTGGATCAGAGTGTGGATGATGAGGGTGTAGCAGGAAGCCATGACCACAAAGGGAAGGAAGAACCCCAGGATCACCTTCAGGATCAAGACCACCGACTTCACTTTGGCACTGTTGTTGTGGGGGTAAATCATGGTGCAGTATGTCATGTCGCCTTCCTCCCTGGTTTGGCTGTACAGGATTTCCGGGGTGCAGAGCGCGGCCGCCGTCACCCAGACGGTAATGCAAACCGCCTTGCTGTACAGAAGCCTCTTCTGCCGCCACATCTGTGCTCTTGTCGCCTGAGCGATGGCGATGTACCTGTCCACGCTGATGCACATGATGAGCAGCACGCAGCTGTAGAAGTTCATCTTGTACGTGCTGTTGACCACTTTGCACATGAAGGTCTGGAATTTCCACTGGTCAGCAGCGGCGACGGCCCAGAAGGGAAGAGTGACCAGGAAGAGAAGGTCGGCGATGGCCAGGTTCAACAGGAACATGTCAGTCATGGTCTTCACTCGTGTGCAGTACCAGTAGACAAGGATGACCAGGCTGTTGCCCACGGTACCCACGAGGAATACGAGCCAGTACAAGGGTGGGAGGAAGTGGCTCGCAAACTGCCTGACATTGTTTTTCTTACAGAAGAAGTTTGTGAAGTTTAAGGCCATATAGTCATCTGTGGAGTCATAGATGTAATCATCAGGCATATTAGGGACAAGGTCCTGCAAGGAAACACCAGACAGCATAAGATCAAGGACAGTGTTTTGTAGGTCCTGTCTGTCGGCCGAAGCATGGACCACTTGACCTTTCCAATCCCTAAAATCTATGATAAGGAAAAAGACATGTATATGTAGAAAGTAGGGATTCTGAGAGCATCTGCATGGATCATAACAGATCTATTTGTTCAACAAATATTTATTGAGCACTCTCAATATGTCATATACTCTGTATGTGTTGGAGAAACAGTTGGCGGATAAATCAGACGTGGTTCCTGCTGTCATGGAACTTGCCTGCCTGTGGAGGGTACATGCAAGGAGCGAGCCTTGCAAGGACACTGACAGGCGCCCTGACGGGGCAGGGCCCCTTGGGACTACTGGTGCGCACGGACTTTCACCCAACCCTGTGAACAATTCTGATTGTCCCCCCTCTTCTCTAACGCATCCTATCCTGGAACGTCCTCAGACGCTCTTAAACTTTTCCCGTTTTCTAGGTCCAGCTCCCTCTGAGTCTCCTGAAAGCGGTGGATCCTCTGCTCCAGAAGCACCGACGCACACACATGCACAGACGCACGCGCACGCGCACGTTTATACACTCTCACATACATGCACATACACCAGCACCAGGTCAGGCTATAGAATTTTCAGGGTTTCTTGCTCAAAATTTGTCCAGAATCCCAAGACAGCAGAGCATTAAATCAAGCAAGCGGCACTTCTAAGTACAGGACCCTGGGCATCTGTGCTGGACAGACGCCCATGGAGCTGGCCCTCATGGGCACGCACGCATACAAGCATGCACAATTCGTGCACAGATTCACACATACACTCATATGTGCACAGATATGCCTGCACTCATGCTCACACACATATGTACATGCACATATTCACACACGTATATGTGCATACTGTTGAGCCCCCACAATGCACGCAGATATGCATACAACTAGTGTCTATGTGCACACACACCCCCACATTTCAGTTTCGGTGGGTTCCTGGCCCAGTGCCAGCCTAGAACACCTGCTAAGGGAAGTGGAAACAAGGGCTGGTGAACAGAACCCCGAGACATGAGCCCTCGAGTCTGGAGGAAGGGGGGAGGAGAGAGCTGTGGGGATGGAGGAGGGACGCAACCCCACATCTGCCACATTCCAGAACCTCAAACACTCTCACTTCCTGCCAGCACCCGCCGCAGGGCTCCCAGTGAGGCTCCCAAATTCCCCCAGGAGCCATAGCTCCAGCTCCCTTGCCCCAAGGCGGGCTCCTTGCCAAACTGCATCTCTACCTTTATTTCGATTCAGACAACTCCAACAGTTGTTCAATTCACCTGGATGCACTTGGACCAGAAGTAGCCTCAAATCCACAATAGATTTTTATTTTGTTTCCAATAGTAAATATTTAAGTATAACTATTTAGTTTACATATTTAACTACTCAGTGAAATAATAAAATCCCCCCTGCCAGACTCCTGTTAGCTGTGGTCTCCCTGTCTACATGCATCGTAATTTCCATCTCTTTCTAGTAGTTTCGATCAGCATTTCCCAAACTGTGTTTGGGTGGAACACTAATGGTTTAATGGTTGAGAATCTCTGCATATTATATCACCTTCTTTGACCTTCACAATACTCACGAGCGTATTAAAGGCTCTGAAAGGTCCTGCAGAACTTGTTTTATTAGAACTGCACGTTAGACTGTGCGGTTTCTGCGAAGTCCTTCAGATCTGCTGAATTTTGCACAACAGCGCCTCCTAAAGCTAGTCGAGCATGGAACCCAGGGGCTGATTTTTGCGCGCTCACCAAGGTAGCAGGACGCACCGAGCCGACTGATAAAGGGCAGTAGATGTCAGGAGGTGGTTGTCTCCTGGCTTCTGGAGCTCGCACCAAGAGCTCATGGGACACGTCCGTTCTACTCGGGGCCTGGCTGGCAGGAAGTACCAGGAGGATTCCAGGGAGGACACCCATGGTCACTTGGACTACGACTAGGAAAACCTGGAGTCTCGTCCTGACCCCATCTCCAGTGTGACCAAGACAAAGTCCCAGTGCAAAGAGGGAGACCCCGGGAGACTGGATCCAGGAGATGGCTCAGCAGGATGGGGCAGCCAGAAAAGGCCGCCGCGGGAGGCGCTGATGGAACCACCTGTCCCCATTTTCCATGTGCCTTGTCCCCAGGCCTGACCAATCCATCCTCGGTTTACCTGTAAACACTTCCCTTGCTATCTGGAAAGCCAGTCTCTTGGGAGGACGGACCTCATGGGTAACGCATACTTTAGCGAAGATTTGGGGAAGATGACATTTCAGAGGAACGGCAGTAAAACCATGCAAACAAGCAGGTGTCAACGGCGAATCCACACGATGAGACTTGAAACTGTTTTCTTAGAGGATTTTTTGTTTTGATTTTACACTTTTGAGGTTACATAGCTTGAATAGACTCTCACAGGAGCCTGAGCCCAGGCTGGAAGGTAGGGAGGCAAACGGCATCCCCACTGCCAGGTGCAGCCCAGAGGGTCTCTCTGAGGGGACTTCAAGCAGCCCCAGTGCCCCAGGAGACTTAGCATCCTCTGCTGCCCAGCGAGGGGCCTGTGACTGCCGCTCCCCAGGGGAGTCCTGGAGTGAGGACCCTGCATCCTGCTTGCGGCACAAGTGGTGCGTTTTCTTCTTGGGTGAGGGTTGGAGGACCCAGTGCTTCAGCACAGAACTATATTGAGTTAGGGACTCCCTAAGTGCATTTTTTTCCTTTAATAATTTTTTATTTCTCAATTATAATTGACATACAATATTATAGTAGTTCTAGGTATATAATGTAGTGATTAGACATTTATGTGACTTTCAAAATGAGCACGCCGATAAATGCAGTCCCCGTCTGACACCATACATAGTTATTACAATTTTACTGACTATATTCCTTTTGTTGCCCGTTACTTCACCACGACTCTAACTCCCAACTTGTAATTCTTAATCCCTTCCCCTTGTCACCCTGCTCCCCAACACCCCTCCCATTTGGCAACCGTCAAAGTGTTTCCTGCACCTATAAGTTTCTGTTTTGTTCACTTTTTTTAGATTCCACGTATAAGCGAAGTCATACGGCGTTTGTCTTTCTCTGATTTATTTCACTCGGCAAGCACAAGGCCCTCCCTGCGGGTCCGCCCGTGTTGTCACAGATGGCAAAGCTTCCTTCTTCTCTATGGCTGAGCACATACCACTGTACAGATGCACCACTTTTTCTTAATCTGTCCTCTATCGAGGAACACCTAGGTTGCTTCCCTGTCTTGGAAATTGTAAATGCTGCTGCAATGAACATATCAGTGCATATGTGTTTTTGAATTAGGGTTTTAGGTTATTTTGGATAAATACCCAGAAGTGGAATTGCTGGGCTTTTCTTTGTCTCTTATTATAGCCTTTGTTTTAAAGTCTATTTTGTCTGGTATAAGTATTTTTTCTGTTTGTTTGTTTGTTAGTTTACATTTTCATGAAATATCTTTTCCCAGCCCTTTACTTTGAGCTTGTGTGTGTCTTTCAGTCTAAAGCAAGCTTCTTGTAGACAGCAAATATAAGGGTCTTTTTTGTTGTCTGTTCAGCCACTTTATGTGTTTTGATTGGAACATGTAATCAATTTACATTTAAAGTAATTGCTGAAAGATATGTAGTTGTTGTCATTTCAATATTCGTATTTCTTCTTCCCCTCCTCCTCCCCTCCTTCCTCCTCCTCCTCTCCTCCTCCTTCTTCTTCCTCTTCTTCCTCTCCTCCTCCTCCTCCTAAGTTTCTTTAACATTTCTTGTAGTACTGGTTTGGTAGTGATGAACTCCTTTAGCTTTTTCTTGTCCGGGAAGCTCTTTATCTTTTCTTCTATTCTAAACGATAGCTTTGCGGGGTAGAGTACCTTTTGTTGTAGGTCATTGCCTTCATCACTTTGAATATTTTGTGCCAATCCCTTCTGGCCTGCAAAATTTCTGTTGAATAATCAGCTGAGAGTCTTATGGGAGCTCTCTTGTAGGTAACTAACTGCTTTTCTCTTGCTGCTTTTAAGATTCTCTCTTTGTCTTTAACTTTTTGCATTTTAAGTATGGTGTGTCTTAGAGTGGGCCTCTTTGGGTTCATCTTGTTTGGGACTCTCTGTGCTTCCTGGACTTCTATGTCTCTTTCCTTCACCAGCTTAGAGAATTTTTGTCATTATTGCTTCAAGTAGGTTTTCAATTCCTTGCTCTCTCTCTTCTCCTCCTGGTATTCCTGTGTTGGTACACTTGATGTTGTCCCAGAGGCCCCTTAAACTATCCTCATTTTTTTGGATTTTTTTTCTTTTTGCTGTTCTGATTGGGTGTTTCCTGCTTTCTTATCTTCCAAATGGCTGATTCAGTTCAGGTATATTTTAAAAGTGATTCAATTCACACACACACACACACACACACACACACACACACACACGTTCCTGGATTTGTAGACATTTTGTCAAGACCGTATTTGTTGTGGAGGTAAGCCTAAATCATCCTTCCAAGTCCAAAGCTTTGGCCATCTTTATGAGCATAACAGAACGAGTATTCACGACCCAACCTGGGGAATCCTGAACAAAGGTGTCCTGCCTTCTCAGGACAACACTGATAGCGGCATACATGCCTGATAGGTAGATATCCTTTGTATAACTGACACAGGATTCTTTGAAAATCTCTTAGCAAAAGTCAATGTCAATATTTACGAACATATTTATTCACTATCATTGGAGCACCTAGTGCTTGTCAGACCCAGTGCTGAGCACAGCCGTGCTTATATTTTATCCTGAAGCTTCCAGGTAGGGTCAGGCCTCTCTTTCGATGAGGGACTCCAGGCTCCCATGAGGAATTCTGAGCAAAGTCATTATTCCATCCTCCCTGTTCTGAGCTGTGCGTTAGAGACACTTCTTGCTGGAGAAGCAACCTGTAGACACTGCTCTCAAAGCCTGAGTCAGTCAGACAGGGATCTTGAGAGAGGATTAGTGGAAAGGCCTGAAATCCACACATTTTTACCCCACATTCCATCCAAGAGCACATGGCAGAACCTTCTAGAATGATTTCCCACCAGCTGCCCTAACTTTACTCCCAGGGTCTGCATCAGGGTGGGATTGAAGGAACGCCCCGTGAAGCCCACTCTCTCCATGAGGAGGGGGCCCTCTAGGGGCTTGGTCGTTTGCTCTGTGTCCTGCTCACTAAGATCTACTCTGGACATTTACTGGGCATTTAAATACAAAAGAGCTGTGAAGAAAGGCTTCGTAGCTCCTGAAGAACATGTGAGGGTTTTTATTCTCATGAAACATAGGAATTTTACGACTGTTCAGGATTCTCTTTTAATTGGGAAGCTAAGCCAAACTCATAGCTCAGTTGCAGTAACCACGCAAGATCCTTTAGGCTGCCACAGTCCGATAAAAACTTAAGGCAAACCGCAGGTTAAGCCCGCATTTTCTAGTAGCCACATTAAAGTAAAAAGAAACAGGGGGATTCGTTTTAATGTATTTTATTGAAAACCAGTATATCTAAAATACGACCATCTCACTATATCAGCAATATAAAGCTTACTGAGATATTTTACATCCTTTTGGGGGCACTGTTTTCAGCCCAAGTATATGTTACACTCACAGGACCTCTCAGCAGGAGCAGCCACATTTCCTGTGGCTGCCAGGCTGGAAACCCAAGTCAACCCCCTCTTGGTCTTTTCTACCTGTTCGATCCACGGCTTCTGACCCTGTTTTAGTTTACGTTCTTCCTCCCCCCATTCTGAGGTATGTCTTTTTGTAAATGCCCGAAGCTGTTACGGAACACGGAGCAGGCGGGGACGGCCTGAGAGAGAGGGCCCTTGGTCATAGGAAGTGCCCCAGCCCTGCTCTTAGAAGGGGCTGACCAGTTCCCTTTTGCATCTTATTAAAATGTCTAGAAATACTCTTACCAAAGGTTTCTCTTCCTGTATCTCTTAGCAAACTATGTCATTCTCAGCCCCTCTTAAAAAAATGAGGTATTTACCAAAGCTAGACCTCTTCTGCGACCTGTTGCCCTGACTAGCTGGTGTCCAAGCTCGTTTTTGGTTCTTCTGCTGTGAGGAGAGGTGATTCATGGGGGTGGGAGGGGCCCAGACCTGGACGGCGTTTTGTAGGAAAATGGGACTGAGAAAGTGGCAGGTCACCCCAGGCTTGGGGACCGTTAGCTCTTTATGTCTCGTTCATGGGCAGTAAGTAATGTAATCTGTTCGCTCATTCAACAGATACTTCCGGAGCACCGTCTACATCCTAGGCAAGGACGCGCTATCCAAAGAACACCATTCAACTCAATGATGAAATGGAGAGGCATTGGAAGCCTCCACAGCTCCAGGGCAGGCCCGCGGGTGGGCCGGGGTGAGGGGGTGGGGGCGGGTTTGCCTGCGTACAGGGCTCTGGCAGCAGCTCCACAGCCCCGACATGTCCCTTTGGGGACAGTTAGGTTGCCCCCAAGGGGCTCCTAATTTAGGGATTTATATCATTTATTTCAGATGAACTTTAGCACTTCGATCAAGAAGAGAAAGGGCGCCACAGCCACACATCTGGGTACACGGGAGAGTGCGCGCAGCATTCTCAGCAGCCAGCACCGGACTCAGCAGCGGCGCTGCCTTCTTCTCCCACCGGTGTCCGTTTCTACTCTGGAAAAGCCCTTTGAAACCTCAGCAGGTCTAGGAGTGATTTGAGGATCTTAGAGGCTGCGGAGTCTGACCCCTTCACCTCAGAGGAGACAGACCAGAGAAATGGCATGTTCTGCCCTCAGCCCCCAGCCCCCAGGGGAGGGTCAAGGCCAGAGGCAGCCCCGCAGCCCCCTCCGTCCCAAACTGGGGCACTTTTAATCCCTCCTGATCCAAAGCCTTGCTCTCTGCATTCTGATATCAAAATGGCCAGGACAAATCTGAGCCCCCACCCCCACCCGGCCACCACCTCCCTAGCACCACAGGTCCTCCGGAGGCTCCGCTGGGCCAAAAGCAGCAGGGGGCTGCCTTTGGCTGGGGCTGACCTCAGGGCTCAGGGAGGGTGAGGGGCCTGCCTGGGTCCCGCGAGGCGCTCACCACAGGTGCCACCTCCCTCCCCCTCCCCCAGGTGTGTCCTCCCCCCCCCCAGGATCCAGCGCCAAGGGCTGTGCAGGCACTGCAGGGGTCAGGGGGAGGCCTCCCCTGCTGATTCGTTCTCTCTGGATGGAGGGCAAAGACTGTGTCCTTCCAGGCTCTGTCCCCCGTTGTCTCTTAGCACCAAGATGGGTGTCTGGGTGGGAAGGTGAGATGATGGGGAGGAGATGGAAGCAGGGGACAGGACTTCGTTGCCAGCAGTGGAAGTTGGCGGGCATCACTGCCAGGGGTGCTGTCCCCACACCCCCGGAAGACAGACGGCCAAGCAGGGAGATGGCATTTGCCCACAGGGAGCAACCCAGGGCAGCAGAGGGTGCCCCCTCCAGGGCTCCTCCTCCCATTCTCCGTGAGACCTTGAACCCTCCGTTTACCCTCTCAGCTTCGGTCCCACATCTGTAAACAGGGCTCTGCCTCTCCTCTGAGGCGGAAGGACTGCAGTGTCCTGGGTGGTGACCGATGTGGCCACAAGGACATCATGGCGGCTCCCCAACCCCAGTGAACCTGGGTGTTGGGGCCAGAGTGGTCCCCATTTAGGTGACGCCGGACACATCTGATCACATCAGTGTGTATTTTATTCCAGTCTGGGGCTCACTTGCTAAGTTTGGATACTTTCCAAGATCCCAAATGAGAAAACCGGATGACAGTCCCTCTAGCAGCCCCACCTTAGCTCTGCTTCTACTGCGTCAGGAAGAACGGCAAATTCTAATGAGAGGAGAGGCTAAAGGGTCTAATTCTGGTGAGAAAAATGGAGACATACCTCATTACTTCACCAGGTCCAAGTTAATCACCTTTTTCTACTGTTACAAATACTTGATGACACATACGCATTGCTAAGCATCATTAGCACATCATAAATGGCTTATCTGACGTGGGTGATTACAACCCACCGCAGCTCAGCTCTGTAAACCACAGGCTGGGAAACCTACGGTGCCCCCTGAGGCCAGTTAGTTACCTGCACGAACAAGGCTTGACTTCACTTATCTACCTGCAAGGCCCAGGCTTTCCCTTTGAGAAAAGCAAAATTAAAGCCTTTAGGTATTTTTTTGCAAGATGTTTATGAATATAACAAAAGCATGAGAATTCAATTTGATTCTATAACTGATGACATTTGGCTAGAAAATCATAAATGACTCTCTGGTTAATGACTTACTAATTTTTGTTAGCCTCTTTGTCTCTTTCTGAGAAATATATCCCATTGTGTGGCTTTGTGAAAACCTACATCATGTTATGTGAGAAATAACGATCAATGTGCCCACCAGGGGTCTTGTAAAAAACAAAGTAAATGGATTCACGCTCGCCCCCTTTTGTCTGTATCCAGAACAGACACATGGAATGAAGATTGCCCTAGTTAAAGATCATAAAAACCCTTATCTATTAATAAGATCTAAAATAACCTTTCCTCTGTCTTCACAACATACCCCCAAGGGCTTCTGGCTCTTCGTGTTTGCAAAGCCCCCTGCACTGGGTGTTGACCGCCTCTATGGGGCGCTGCTCTGCAGAGATCTTAGCCCAGGAAACCTCACAGAGAAATCCTTCCCCTACGATGGATTGTTTCCCACACCCCCAAAAAGGCAAGACCGGAGCGTATTCCCAGGAGCCTGAGGAGCGTGGCCGTACTCACCAGGAATTCTGTGGGTGTCATGGTGGGTTGGATGCAAGCTTGATTCTAGAAAGAGGGCAAAAATAAAAAGGAATCCTTGTAAATGAACTGTAATAAACACTAAAGGTGGAGGTTAGATGTTAAATCTGTTTTTCTCATGAAAAAGAAAATCTCAAGCAAGGGTTGGAGTCCACGTCATGCCGATGTCCAGTCAAACAGTCTAGATTTCAAAATCACCTTGGTTGTCCTCATAGAAATGAGAGAATCCCTTCCTTTGAGAGCCCTTTGGGGCCTTAACATTCCAGCATGTCCTTTTTCCATTTGCCCGTTTTCTCTGGACTCAACTTCTCTGTCAGCATCTGTTTCGCTGAACTCCCCCCTCCCCATTTCGTCACCCTGCCGATCACGGGACAGCAGGTGCCTTGGGAATGCTGTGGTCCAGACTCCTCAGGGAAGGGGCCTCTGGGTAGCCAGGTGGCAAGAACGTGAAAGCTGGTGGCATCCACCAGCATTGAGGTCCCTCTCCCGGAGGCGCCCAGCACCCAGCACCTACCTGCACACTCCGCGTGCGAGCTCAGAGAGTGATAACAGGCCTTACTTTCTCTGAACCCTGACTCCATCAGGAAAAGGAAGCCCTGGGTTTGTTCACCAAAGAAGAGGTAGTTCCCTAGTGCTCATGGCCTCTGAGTGGATTGAAACCAATCTCCACCCTGGTTTCCACGTGTTTTGAATCTCTGTAAAACCCAGAGCCCAAGGGACCATTGGAACAACAGTTGGACTCCATTCAAGGAAGGGGACAGTGCCTGAGTGGGCATTTCCTTTTACGCCTGTAGTGTCTGCCCAAGAAAGATGCAAGCACGTGTCCACACAAAGACTGATCTACAAACGTTCACAGCGGCTTTATCCGTAACAGCCAACTGCTGGAAACAGCCCAGGCGTCCGTCAAGGAGAGGGCACGGGCGAGTAAAATGGGGGCGCTCCACACAGTAGAACAGAGATGAACTGCCGATACACACAGCAACATGAGCAGGTCTCAAATAACTGGGCTAAGTAAAGAGGCCAGACCAACCATACACGCTGTGTAATCCCACTTACATAAAATTCTAGAAAATGCAAGCTCATCTGTCAGGACAGAAAGCAGATCAGTGGTTTCCTGTTAAGAGGGAGACAGTGAGGACAGGGCAGGGCGAAGCTCCTGGAGGGGTCCTCGGGAGGGAGGCCTGCCGGCACGTTGGCTCTGCCGGCCGTGGGCGCGTTCGCAGATCAAAGCTTACGTGCTGCCCTTTGAGCATTTGCCTTGGGTTGGAGTTGGGCCACACCAACCAAAGTGGTTAAAGTGAAGAAGTGAGGGAAGAAAAAGCAGGAAGTAATGAACACCTGGTTTTCTTCACACCTCCCTCCCTCTGGCCATTAGCAGGGAAGAAAGAGGGGGTCAGAATGCCCTCCTTCCTGCCAGCAGCCTCTCGGAGCGCCTCGCTCTGTCCTATGGGGACTGAGGGCTCAGTGCGAACTCATATCTTTAAAAATTAGATTTGATGACAGAGGGATAATTCGTGTGTACACAGATCTGTGTTTTACATACGTGTTTCCTGCCTCTGTCTGCTGAGAGGCCCTGAAAGCAGTGACCCACAACAGAATGGGCACTTAGTGCCCAGATTTTGGTTTCTAAATTCTTTTCTGCACCAGAAGGAACCAGGACTCCTCGGAGGAAGGGCTGACTCCAGAGCCAGGGCATGGAAACCACAAGATGAACCTGGAACTGCTTTTTGCACCAGAAAGTGAGGAAGTGAGGACTTGTCAAAAGGACCGTGAGAACTTGTCAAAAGGACATAGGAGCCAATTCAATGGGGCCCCCGCTCTCCAAACCTGAGGCAATCTGAGCATCCAATTAAATAATGATAGCAATAACTATAGCTCGTTCAATTAAATGAGGATCCATGAATCCACACTGATGAAAAATATGAACAAATAAATAAGGAGAACAAATTGTTGCGGTATCAACTAATAAATCCAGAAGGAATAACGGAATTAGAAAATCACCAGTAGATATTGAAATTAGTGGGGGAACGTTTCGTGAGGAAGGGGACATTGACCTCATCTCCAAGGATCTCTCCCAAAATGGCCCACGGCCCACTGACTGCGTCATTCTCTGCCCCGCGCTTTTCTGAGTCACACTCTTTCAAAAACTGCCCAGTGAAGCCTGGATGATCCCAGCTCAGCCAATTTAATTTTGTTACAGCCTGGGGTATAGGAAGATTGGTTTGGGGGACATCGTTAGAAAACATATCATGTATATTTCTAGTGGCCATGGCGTATGTTGCCTCCTTTGTAATTGCATGAAGAGACTGTATGTTAATCAGATAATATCCGAGAGAACAAACGTCCAAAGAAAGAAGCTACACAAAGAAGAAAGACTGGCTTTGGTTATGGTTCATTATAGCTAGTTTAAGTATGAGAACAGGGATTGATGGTAATGATGTTGATGAGAGTTTGGGGCAAAAGCTTTGACGCTGCAGTGGGAAATGTAAAGTTGGGTCATCTGTTTGGAAGGTTAAGCCGTATCTGTCAGAATTACAAAGTACCACAGCTCTGACTCAGCAGCTCGTCTGCTGTGAACACAACCTACTGGTATTCTCACCAGAAAACATCAAGGAACCTGCGCGGGGATCTATGTCGCAGGGGGGTTCCCCCACCCAGAACAAAAAAACTAGAAACAACCTAAATATCCAGAAATTGGTAATATTCTAATATACCTGTTCAGTAAACCACCGGTAACCAGTAAATGGAATAAAATAGACCTCTCGCTGATACTGGGAGGCCACCAAGATTATTAGGTAAAAACGCCAGGTGTCGAAGACTATGTTGCATGATAAAACTATGTCGCATGATCTTTTTAAAAATATATAAAGGGCTCTGTACACCTTACCGCTGTCTAGTACTAAAACATTTTCTGGAAGGAGCTTGAACAATGAGGGCCGGCGAAAAGTGAGACTTCCATTATTTCCTTTAGATTTTGTAAACTATTTAAATGTATTCTTTGGGCCTGAAACTTTATTTTATGAGCTATCATAAAAATAACTTGTCAGCTTTTTATAAAAGAAGAAAGAACAAGAAGAAGCGCCTGTGTCCCTGCGTTCCAGGAACCCGCTTGCCAAGCTCAGCTGCAGGAGGGACTCACAGCCCACGGCCGCGGGGCCGAAAGAGCACGTCTCCTCGTTAAATTCGGCGAGGCTACTCTTTGTGACTTTGAAATCCTGCACTAGCTTTTTTTTTTTTTTTTTTTTTTAAATCCTCACCCAAGGATATGTGTATTGATTTTAGAGAGAGAAGAGGGAAGGAGGGCGAGAGAGAAAGAGAGAAATAGCGATTGGTTGCTCCCACAAGCTCAACCTAGGCATCAAACCCACAGCCTTTTGGTGAACGAGATGATGCTCCAACCAACTGAGCTACCTGTCAGGCCCCTTCCCTAGCTTTTTATAAAAGTTCATCTTTCTTTCGATAAACACGATAAATGTGTTTCTGGCTCACAGAAAATTTGGAGAGCCTAAGAGGAAAAACGAACCACTTTCCTCCTTAGACCTAAGGACACCGCCAATGGCCTGTCTCTCTATTCCCCTCTTGATCAGGATGTTTTACTCCATCAACTGCAGAGCCTCAGAGCTTGCTTTCATTTTCTCCCTGCCCCTGAGAAGGAGAGAAAACCAGCCTGGGGAAAACCCGCATGAGACAAAACATACCAAGACGGTTGGGAAGGCCCTGGCATTTGCCCAGAGCTGGCTAAACCTCGCCCCTCACTCATCAGGGTTCTCTTCACGGGCCCTGCAGCACCTCTACCTGGAAGGCCTGCCTGCTGCACAGAGGGATGGGGCGGTGGGGAAGCACAATGGAACAGACGTGAAAGACCCCCATCTTCCCCTGGTCCGTCCCTTTCTGCCTGTGGGACCTTGGCAAGGAGCGACAAACCCTCACTGAAGCGAGATTTCCTCCCACGGGACTGTTGGGAGGGTCAAGAGCACGGCTGTGCGTGAATGCTCTTTGTGGAATGCAGAGTAAGAACAGGGAATGTCCGTCCCACAGCTACTGAATGTGTCCTGACACCTGCTACATTTACTTGGCATAATCAGCGTATAAGACATGATCAGTATCCTCATAGCTCACACTGAGTACAATGGATACGTCATGGCTGCAAATACCAACAAGGGTAAATGCTATGAAATGCTCTCAGTGTTAGGAAAGAGAAGTCCTGTTCTCCAGCACTGGGGAAAACCCAGGAGGCTTCACTGCGGAGGTGATGTTTTTGCCGGCCCTTGAAGGCTGGAGAGCCTGGGGACATGAACTAAGGGGAGAGAACATTGCTGCAGGGCAGGGAAACATACTAATAAAGGCATGAAAGCCAGAGAGCATGAGATGCGCGCAGGCCTCCCAGGTAGAGGAGAGCAAAAGAACGGCCGAGTCTCCAAAGGCAGAAAGTGCCTATTAGAAAAGTTAGTCTGGTATCAGTTACTATCCCACCATTATTCCTCTATGCTCTCCTGTCCTTAACTAACGAATATGAAAGTCAGCAGGGAATGGCTACGGAGCCTCCGTGGCTCACAGCAACCCCGCAAACCGAACACCCACGCAAGTCAGCAGTGTGGATCCTTCGAGCTCTGTCCAGTTTGCTCTAGGGTCAGGTGCCCACCCAGCCCCCACTCCCATAGACCCTGACCTGGGTCCCGGGGGCTCCCAGTGTGAGCTTATGAGGGGTCCTCAGAGCAGAGAGACAGATATTGGAAGAAAGAGACTGTCCGAGCTCTGGGATGGCTTGCTGACATTGGGAGAGAGGGGCTCTTGCAAGCTGGTGGCCCACTGGCAATCGAGCACCGGCTAATGAAGAACTAAACAAAGGGGGTGTTGGGAAGAACAAAACAATCTTTCTCTGATGAGTCATTTCAAATAAAGTAGCTTGACTGTTATCTGATTACATAGGAGTGTTTTCACACTGTGCCAGAAAAATCCCCCCAAAGCAAACATGCACAGTGAGGAAGGTAAAAACCACAAGCATCTCTTCCTAGTTTAGCCATTGTGAACTTTCTGAGGTAACTTCTTGTACATTTTCCTCTGTAACAGGCACACGTGCGCGCGTGCACACACACACACACACACACACACACAGCGCGCCGTAATGGGCGGTGGAATGCAACTGCACACAAAATGGTCAATTGCTTTCTAGTGAACTGTCCCTGCCAATTCAATGCCCGCAGGACATGGAGTCACAACATCCAACTGGATGGCTGCTGAGTGCCCCATCATCTGCATGGGCTACAATCCAGTGCATCCATCACCTCTTAGGCATCTCATTCCTTACCCTAGAAGCCTGGTGCTTGTGACCACTGCACAAATACATGAAAGCCTGGGATTTAGAAGCTATTACAACAGCACACAACTGAGGACACAGGGGCCCTGGGAACCAGGGAGGAGGAAGAAAGGTGGTACTTACCGTGGAGGGCAGCATGAGAAAATGCAGAAGGCAGGTCACCAAGCGCGCCCGGGAGGAACTGGCTTCCTGTCTGCCTGTGTGAGAGGCAAGCTTTCTATGAGTTCTGAGCCAGCAGCGACCCACTGAAAACACCAGAAGAGAAGCCAGGCCAGCCCTGTTGTGTTGTCACTGGCCCAGGAGGGTGGGGAACAGGGTGTCACCAACTGCAGCTTTCAACAGTGAGATTTACAACGGGAAATGAAAAGCCAAGAACTGCTGGGCTAAGGGAAAACCGTCTTCCCTGAAGATGTACGTGCAGGCTGGTCATGAAAGAACAATGCTTTTTCCTAGACAGCAGAGCTGCCTACAGGGGAAATGGAAGTGGAGAGGCCCAGCGAGGGCAGTCAGCCTTCCGGCTTGCTCACAGTGGACGTGTACAAGGTTTCTCCCAGTGGGGCTGTCTGGACAGGCTTGTGCGGGGTTAGCGCCCCTCCAGTGCTGGCCTGGACAGAGGCACCCAAAGCCATAGAGCTGTGCTATCCCATAGGGTAGCTCCAGCCACATGTGCCTATTTAAATTGAAATTAATTCAAATGTAACACGTTCCCTAGTCCCCCTGGCCACATTGCAAGTGTGAGGTAGCCAGGGACAGCATGCCCGTCCTCCCCAACAGTCTACCGGACGGCGCTACTTTAGAGTCAGCATGTGACACATATCTAGAAGCACAGGGAATGTTGGTGGACCTCAAGCACTTTTAAAATTGGGATCAAATACAGTAAGGTTTTATTTTGACATGGCCATAATACATCGGATACATTAATACATAATATGTTTCATTTTATTAACTATGGGGGTTTAGGTGAGATTTGAAAAAGCCTAAACATACAAAATGTATATGTGTGTGTGTGTATGTTATATATATTATTATTATTATTATTTTAATCCTCACTAGAGAACATGCTTATTGATTTGAGAGAGAGAGAGAGAAACTGGGTGACTCACACACGCCCAGACCAGACACCTACCCACGACCTAGGTATGAGCCCTGACTGGGAATCAAACCCCTGACCTCTCCGTTTACGGGACAACGTTCCAACCAAGCCACGCGGCCAGAGCCAAAATGTTATATTTTTTAATGAAGCTCACAGAGGACATCTTCCAGACATAATTGTACCCCCACTGGGCACATAGAAAAGACCAAGGTCGATTCTCTGTTGTGCCTATGACAGACTCCTCTTTTATGATCTTTCCGGGGAGAATCCCAACCACAGTCCCATGGAGACTGAGCTACTCTGTCAGCGTGTTTAGCGCCCTGTGGCTTCGGTGGGGCTCCGCTGCAGCCCGGGCCGCCTATACACGGGACCCAGCCTTCACCGTCCATTTGGACAGAACAAACCAATATGTAAGATGCAGTCGAATTTAATATCTGAACAGGAAAGGCCAACGATCAGTCCCCCTGAAGGGGACAGGCCGTGACACTAAGAGTGAAAGCAACAGTTGATTCAGCAGCCTCGTGGGAGCCATGAGATCCTTCCCTCGTCCCACATTAAGTGTTGTGTCTAAAATGGTGCGTGACTGAGAGTCAGCCTTTCACTTCTCCCCCCGCCCTGGCGATCAATTATCGGCAGGAAAGGAAGGGGCCATGGGAGAAAGAGAAGCCTCCCCTTGCTGACTTTCCGGCTGTCTTTGCACAGGGGAGCAATGCGTTCGCTGCTCCCCCGTGTTTGACGGGGACCTGGGAAGGCTGAGACACGCACGCACCGTGGGTGCAGGAAGATGCTGTGCCTCCCGCCTCCTCGTGGCTCCGGCTGTTTCTTCCCCAGGTAAGGGCCTGCGTGCACACGCTGCTTGCCGGCCGGCTGGTCGGCTGAGATGGCGGAGGCGAGGGAAGTGGGGAAGACGGAAGAAGAGAAGGATTAAACGCACCATCAGGGGAACATTCCCTCTGCTGTGGGACCCCCGTGGTCCGGGTGAGTCAGGAACACTTAGGTAGCATCTGGTCCTGGAAGAGGTGCTTTAGAACTCCCAGGTTCCTGCCCTGGGAGGCAGAGAGGAGGCTGGGGAGGCACAGGCTGTGCGGAGGTGGGAGAGAGGGCTTACTCATTCCCCAGAGGGGCCTGGGACGACTGTGAGTCTGTTGCTGGCTGTTGCCCAGTTTAGGTTCATTCCTTAGAAGGAAAGACCACTCTTTTGTTTTCGTTGCTGCGGCTTTCTCTTTGCAGGTGGAATTCAGAGCGGGTGATGCTAAGAGGTTGCAGGTTACCTTGGGCAAAGAGCACTTCTCTCTTTGCGTTCTCACCCTGCGGAAGGGCGTGGCAGGGCGCGTGTCCGCTCCGGGCCCCAGGGCCGGATGCTGTGTCGGGAGTTGCCGGGCATTCAGGGGTCGATTGTGGAGTGGAAGCTGCAGTCCGTAGCCTCTGCTGTCTACAAAGAGAAAAGACCCGGTGGGCTTCACGGGAGGGGCCGACGGGGTGCCAGGCCTCGGCTCATACTCCCTCTTCCCCACGTTCCGACTGTCTAACGCACTTCGGCTTCAAACCTCTGCTTTCCAAGGTCCCCATATGTAAACTAGATTCATGACCTTGGCCTCCTCCTGAGCCTTCGATACACCCTGGGAGAGTGATATTCCAAAGGCACCCTGGGGGCTTTGGGGGAAGGTGATGCGAGGTCTCTAGTCTTCCTTGATTAAGGTTTTATCTGCACTTGGGGACTCCAGCGCGGCTGCGAGAGGTTAACTGGCGTCTGGTGCCGAGGGTCTGATCCGTGCAGTGACAAGGGACCCCAGGGACAAACCTCTGAGGAATAAAATCCCGAGGCACTCTCCTTTGGCCCGCTGCCTCCAGGAGGCCGGCGCCCCTGGGGTTTTGGCCATGGCTGCAGCCCAGCAGAGAATTCTAGGGATGTATTAATCCCCGCTTGATCACTTTAATGAAAGAAAGGAACCTCCCGCAGGCGCTGCGGCCCCAGCTGTCTGCAAGGTTCCTATCTGCACCCTGCCATGTGCCAACCACTTGGTAGCGACGAACGTGAACTGTGTTAGGTGACTGAGAACCTGTTTTTGGTTTTTTTTTGTTTGTTTTTTCTTTTTATTTTATTAAAGTCGGTTTAAATTTAAATGTAAACAGCTACATACAAGCAGAGGACCCCTCAGAATCCCAGAATTTATTTATAGAAAATTGTGTAATTATTCGACCTTCAATCACCTTCAAAGGGCTCTCTCCTTTTTGCCAAATTCAGTTCCCGTGAACAGCCATGGGAAGTTGGGAGTCCGATCAGGAGACCGAAGCGGGGATGGAGAGAGAGGGAATGAATGAGCGACTGTCCACACCCGGCAGGCGCAGCAGGAAGGAGAGGGACGGGAAGGCACAGCTGCGTGGCCCACAGGAGCGGGCACTTGATGGAGCGTCACAGGCAGGGAAACGCGAGGTCACTTGGAGGCTCTGGAAAGAGTTGAGGACCTGACACAGAGAGGGAGCACAGGAGGGATGTGCCTTTGGAGGGAGGCTGACCCATTTAACGCTGGACGCGGTGTGGGCACAGTGCGCGTGTCTGGAGCTCAGAGGCAGGTCCAGTTCATCGTGCAGCTGCCAAGCTCTTGCAGAACAAGAGCTATTGAGAAGGGAAGTAACTGTCACCTCCACCCCCAAGGCCTGGTGCTCAGAGCACGTGAACTGTGAGCCCACTCGCAGGATTTGCGATTGCACGTGCCTCAGCTCGTAACGCTAACACTCGTCCCTCCTGCCCTGACACACTCTTCCTCAGTGGAAGAGCCCATCTGAGCCCTTCGCTCGCCTTCTATGTGTCAAGTTCCTATGAGGTGCCAGCTCTGACCTAAGAGGTAGGGATGAAGCAGTAAATGCGAAAAATAATATTAAATTAAACAACAGAATTAAAGCAGAGACAGGACAGAGTGACCGTAGGCCTTAGGGAAGGCTCACTGAAGAGGTGACACTTAGGAAAAGAAGTTCCCCTGAAGGTGAAGTTGGAGCGGACTGTTCCCTGCAGAGGGAGCCAGTGGCAGGAAGCGCTTGACCTGCCTGAGGACCAGAGCACAATGTGCTGGGACAGAAGGGCGTGGGCGGCAGCGGGAGAGTCCGTGGGGCCTGAGCGTGTGGGGGCGGAGGCCGGGGTCCACGGCTCTGATCTGATGCCAGGTGTGAGATTTATTAGACACGAAGAGGTTCACGTGGACAATGACATGAGCCGAGGCCGCGTCTAACAGCTCACAGGCTGCTACGTGGAAGCCTTCAGAGGAAACAGCAGAGGCGCACGGTTTCCCCACGGGCTCCCGGCGTGGGGCCCGCCTGCCAGAACCAGCTGACCGATGACAGCTCCCCCTGAGCCGGGCCCCGCAGGAGCCAGGCCCCGTGCCCTGCCGGCCACTGTCCCCTCTCCCACTTCTGACTCTAGGGAAGCAGCAGCGTGAACCCAGAACACTCAGACCCTCCCTCTCCCGGCGCCCCCGGCGGAGGGCGGGCACCCCGCAGACCACAGTTAACCTCTGCGGAGACGATGACAAGGATGCGCTGAGGTGGCTTTTTAAAAATTTTGAATAGACTTTATTTTTTAGAGCCTTTTAGGTTCATGGCAAATTTGAGTCACCACATGCCTTCTGATGCCATACGTGGGCGACCTCCTCCGCGGTCGGCACCCCCACCAGGACGAGTCGTCCGCTAGGGCAGGTGACCTGACCCAGACACAGCACTATCACCTGATGGCTGCAGTTCGCGTGAGGTTCATTCTCGGTGGAGTGTGTTCTGTGGGTTTGGACAAGTGTTTAACGACAGGGATCCACCACTATGGTGGCACCCAGAGTAGTTTCTCTGCCCCCAAGTTCTCTGCTCTGCTGTTCATTCCTGCCTCCCCCAGCCCTTGGCAAGCGCGGATCTTTTCACCGTCTCCATAGTTTTGCCTTTTACAGAATGTCCTATACGAGAGAGGGGACCCCCCAACAACTAGAATTTATTTATAAAAAAATTGTGCATTTATTCTTACACGTTTGACCTTCAGTCACCCTCCAAGTGCTCTCCCCTTGAGGCAACACACCTATCGAGACATCGTTTCCACTGCTCAAAACAGCCTTTGAACTCTATGATTTTGATGCTTTTCAGTGCTTCTGCTGGTTTTTGTTTCACCTCTTCCACATCGGCAAAACATTACTCTTTGAGGACTTTTTTCATCTCAGGAAACAAACAAACAAACAAAAGAAAACCACTTAGGGCGAGATCGGGCGAATAGGGAGGGTGAGGTATCCGGGTCATGAGGGTTTTGGTCAAAAACTACTGAACACCCAGGGCGGTGAGGGCAGGTCACACTCGTAAATCGCCCACCATGAAATGGGCAAATGCGTTAAAAGAGTCCTCAAGAAAAATTCACTGAAGCCGAACGCAGCCTCTCACAGCAACGCCAGCTGGCACACTGATACAGACGGGTTCCTAGAACACTCAGGTAGCCAAGGAGGCCTGTCTTACAGGGATCCCGCCCTCCAGAATATAGTTCTGGGTTTTTTAGGGTCCGCTCTCATAGTTGGACTCATACAGCACCTAGCCCTTTCAGATTGGCTTCTTTCACTTAGCCATACATTTAAGAGGCCTCCACACCTTTTCATGACTTGATAGCGCATATCTTTTTAGTATTGAATGATATTCCATTGTCCGGATGTATCACAGTTTATTTATCCATTTACCCACTGCAGGGTATCTTGGTTGCTTCCAAGTTTTGGCAATTATGACTAAAGTTGCTATAAATACTTATGTGTAGGTTTGTGGGTGGACGTAAGTTGTAAACACACTTGGGAGAATCCCAAGGAGCATGACTGTTGGATCATTTGGTAAGAGTACATTTATTTGTAAGAAACTGCCCCCCGTCTTCCAAAAAGGCCCTGCCCTTTCGCATCCCCACCAGCAATGAATGAGAGAGTTCCTCTTGCTCCACTTCCTCGCCAGTGTTTGATGGTGTCAGTGGTCTGGATTTTGGCCACTTGAATAGGTGTGTAGTGGTACCTCATTGTTTTAATTTGCATTTCCCAGATGACATCAAATGTGGAGCATATCTGTCATCTATAGATCTTTTTTGGTGAGATATCTGTTAAGATCTTTGGCCCATTTTTAATTCAGGTTGTTTATTTTTCTTCTTGACGCATTTTAAAGAGTTCCTTGTGTATTTTGGAGAACAGTCCTTTATTAGTTGTGTCTTTTACAAATATTTTCTCCCAGTCTGTGGCTTATTTTCTCATTCTCTGGGCTGTATCTGTTGCACAGCCAAAGTTTGTGATTTTCATGACGTCTAGCTTCTCAATTCTTTCTCTCCTGGATTGTGCCTTTTGAGTTTTATCTAAAAAGTCATTGCCATGCTCAAGGACACTTAGGTTCACCTATGTTATCTTCTGAAAGTTTAATAGTTTTGTGTCTTACATTTAGATCTGTGACCTATTTAAGTCAATCTTTGTAAGAGGTGTGAGGTGTGTGTCTAGCTTCATTGTTCTGCGTGTGGACGGCCAGCCGTTCCAGTGCCACCTGTTGAAGAGATACCTTTGCCCCATTGCATTGCTTCTGCTCTTGTGTCGAACATCAGCGACTATATTAATGGGGGTCTATTTCTAGCCTCTCTCTTCTGTTTCATTGATCTATTTGTCTGTTCTTTCACTGACACCACACTGCCTTGAATACTGACGGGGTTTGTTTTAAACTTGGGGGCTTTTCGTGAGCCTAAAATCGGACCGTTAAACTTTGAACTCTTCTTTTCCTGTAAGAAATACATATTAAAAATGGACTCTTTCCCGGAGCCTCATCCAGCCCCCAGGGCAGGCCAGGACTCTGCCCCCCGCCCTGTTTCTGACCCCAGGCTATGCTGAGGTTTGACAACTTTTTCAAAAGCTGAACGGTCAGTGGCTGATGTTTTTGAAAAGTCAAAAATGGTCTACAGCATTAAAATAACCGTGTCAAAATGTCCTCAGTTTTAAAAATGGCCACATCAGAAAGACCACATCAAAGGTCAGGTCCCTGTGATGGAGGCCCCACGAAGAGCCTCCTGATGGTCAGCAGCTGACCCCAGGCCTCCTGGCTCCTCCTCCTTGGTGCCGTCACCCACCTGCGCTTCCACCTGCCGATCGCGGAGGAACGTGAACCCAGGCCCCCTCCCCAGGCTTCGGACGGCTCCCTGGGTTTCACTTGAGAAATGACTGCTTGCTTTTCAATACTAACCACATTTAGAAAAAGTACATCCCTGAACAACATAGAGCAGCCTTCCGAAGCCAAGTGCTAAGACCCAGAGATAGTCCATCTATCTCTGGCGGTAGGAGTTGGACCCCCAAGTATATCCATTGGCTATTGCTGTGTAAAAAACCAGTCCACAGCATAGTGGCTTAAAACAAGGATTATTCTTTAGCTCATAATTCTGTAAGTAGCAATTTAAGCTGGGCTCAGCTGGGCAGTTCTTCAGGTCTCAACCAACGCCCGCTGACCTCTGCTGGGCCTGTTCATGTGTAAGCGAACAAGCTGGCCAGGGCTGGCTGTCTAGGGTGACCTTAGCTCTCGGGCATGTGGTCTCCCATCCTGGCCGGGCTTTGCACAGGTGCTGACAGTAAGGCTCCAAGAGAGAGTAGATGTGCACAAGGCCTCTCAAGGTTTGGGCTCAGAACTGGCATGTCATCACTTCCGTCACATTCTATCGGTCAAAGCAAGTCACGAGGTCAGCCCAGAGTCAAGAGTGGAAAATTTCTTTTCCCTCTTGATGTGAAAAGCTGCAAAGTTCATTTCAAAGGATATGGGTAGCAAAGGCTGTTGACTGGGGACATCAGTGAAATTAACCTACCACACAGGGTCATGTGACAGAGGGTGGCTGGGTGGCGGGAAAGAGAAAGTATGAGGCTACTTCAGATGGGGGGACAGGGAGGGGCTTCTCTGAGAAGGCACATTTATGCTCAGAGCTGAAGCAGGAAAAGGAAGAGCCACTCCAAGACAGAGGAAAGAGCATCCCCTAAGAAGTTATTATAAACGATACAGTCCCCAGGGGACAATGTCCATGTCCTACACACAGACCTGTTGGGTAGACATAGATTAAATAAAGGACTGAAAAGCAGGCAGGCAGGAGACCAACAGAGCACCCGCGTAGCACCGACGTGCTCACCCCTGAACCTCCCTCCACCCCAACAGGCTGCTGAAAGCCTGGAGATGGTTTCGATGACTGTTCTTTTCATGAAATAGTTTTGGTTCCCTCAAGAAATGTGCTGCCTTAAATTAGGGATATGGGAGAAAAGAGGAAGTAAAAGGAGTATTGGTGAAGAATGAAGACAGGAGCTAATGATAGGAAGACAAGGGAAGGGAAGGGAAAGAGGAGGGTAGGAAAACCTCAGCCACATGGTGCAGTGCAATCCATGAATGGATGAGGTGACTTTGTACTGCATGAGGTAAAGCAAACATCCAAGAATTAAGACAGAATAAGAAACATTATGATGTAAAAATACATACATATGTACATTATATACATATGAGTATGTGTGTGCGCACATACATGCACACAGAAGAATAAGGGAATTAAAGGGAAGCAGAGGGAGGCATGTCCACTGAGGGGAGTGGAGAAGCTAAATGGCTTCAGAAGGTTGTGTTCTGATCGGAGCCATGAATACTACTTCAACAGGCTGCTTGTGAGCCTGTGCAGCGCAGATGGTAGGGGACAAGGGCAGGTATTCTAGAAGGAGCAAATGACTTGAGGAGAGCTCAGGGGGAGGAAGGACTTGTTTTTGTTAGAATCTGTGGAAGGAGTCGGGGTAGGGACGTCTTCCAGAGAAAAGGGGACTACATCAAATATCTCTCTGGTGAGCTTTTAGAGAAGAAACAGAGGATTATTATGGGCAAGAAGAAGAGAAAGGCAACTCAAAACTCCAAGGAAAACAAAAGGCAGCATAAGAAATATAATGTAATAACAGATCGTTACGTGGCTCTGCAGTGAACAACATGACATAGTCACTATAATATGAACATGGGTTTTAAATACTGACACAAATAGTAAATAAAATGATATTGTAGCTATAGGAAGGTATCTGAGGCTGGTGTAGGAATGAAAACCTCATCTATTATAACAGGTTGTAAATGAATAATGTCTAAAAGTGATTGCCAAACCATACAGCTAAAAGAATGACTTAAAACCTTCCAATAGGAAGTGTGGCCCACACACCAACATCACAGCACCTGGGAGCTTGTCATAAATGCAGGGCTCAGAACTTGCCCCTGCCTCACTGGGTCAAATCTGCATATAACAAGAGCCCCCAGGGATTTGTGGACTCAGAACAGTTGGAGAAGTGCCAAAAAGTTGGTTTGGGGGATAGGACTGGGCCTGAGGGAAAAAAAGAATAAGGAACAGGAGGTTTTTGCCGTAAGCCTTCAAAGTATTATTTAACCTTTCTTTAGCCATGTGCATGTTATTTATGGCTTTAATTTTACAAGTTTTTAATAGTCAAAAACATAAATACCTGGATAGAATGTGGTTCCTTTCTAATACTTATTCTTCATCCCAGTTAAGTTAAGCTCGCCCTGGCCTTGGCCCTCAGCTTTGGCTGGGTGACCTTTCTAAAGAAACCACAGCCCCACAGCTGGGACGAGCCAGCACTTCTGCCTCACTTGGCTTTGGAAGCTCCTGGGGCAGATGCGATGCCTCGCCTGCCATCCGCAGACCTCGCCATAAGGCCCCTCTGCGTTTTTCCCGACTCCCTGCCCTGCCCTCCCCGCCCCTCTGCAGCGGCCTGGCAACAGACCACGGCCAGAAACCGCCTGCACCACCTCCCAGTATCTGCTTTCTCCCCAGTTATCCGTTGCCCAGTGGTTCTAAGTGTGCTCCCCAGCCCACCAGCAGCAGCTCGGACACCCCTCAGAGCCATGGGCTGCCGCGGGCCCACCGGACTCCGAAACGGGGGCCAGGCCAGCCCTCCGGGTCCACCACGGGCCACGACACCCCCCGTTCTCTTGCTGGGTGTGTTTGTCACAAATCGTCCCCAGGCTCCTCCAGCAGCACCCACTTTGCGGTAACTTCAGCCGCCTAGTCACTTTCCACCCAGAATGGAGACACAGCCTCTCAAGCCTGTTTTCAGAAAAAGGCTGGAGCCTCTCTCTATAGAATCTTTTGAAACAATACGTTAAAATAGAGGGTGAAGGGGACATTGTCACATACAATCCCTTACTCCACAGCACCGCACCCCCCTTTGGCGTTGATCGCTGTATTCGCTCCCCGACCTCATGCGCGCACACCAGAACCAACTGCAGGAAGCATGGACCTCCTGCCCCCCTCCCCCTCGCCCCCCTTCTCTCGAGCCCCTAGACTTTGGCTTTCAGCCAGGAAGATGCCTGTGCAGATAAGTTCCCTGTGGTTGAGAGTGAGATAATGAGTCTAAACCTGATACTCCTCGCCGTCACAACCGCTTGCTCCTCCGTCTGTCACTGCCAGGAGAGATGAGCCCCTCAGATAACCCCAGACGGGGACCACAGACTCAGATCGCTTCCTCAAATGGGCAACCGACAAGCCCGAGCCCAGGTCCTAAGCTCTCCCTACAGAAAAGGCTTCCATGGGGAAGCTGGCCCCAGGATGGCCGAGCAAGCCTCCTGCAGACCAGAAAGCCAGATTTCCGCCCTTGGCTGGAAATGACCTTTTTTGTTAATAGGTTTTTCTTTGTCTTTCATCTTTGCTGTTGCAATCTTAGGGGCTTCACTCTGTGTTCTAAAGGTCTGTGGGTGTTTGAGTCACGCTATGGAAAAACATGCACGTGCACGCACACACCACAGGCTTTGTTTTTCTCTAGGCGAGCAGATGTTTTCACGAAAACTGTTACTACTTACTTTTTGCAATTTCTCTTAGAAAAGTTCTAATCCTACAAACCAAAAAGAGAAAGGTGAATAGCCTCAATCTTAAAATATTTGGATGAACAAAGAGGCAGTTCCCCGATGCGGGAAGAAAAACTTTGGAAATGCTCTATCTAACTAGTAACCAGAGAAATGCACGTGAAATAGCAACAACAATGTTTTCACCCTGCAAACAGACAAATGTTCGTGGGTTTAATATTGAGCATCGTTGGGGGGCGCGGGTGCCATGAGCTAAGGAGTCCCCCACTCCTAAGAGTGTGTGAACGGATTCAGCCACATTGGGGAGCGGGGACCACGGCAGGGTTGCATCCCTATGTCTCAGCAACTGCACAGTGGTCTCCCCCTTACAGAACACGCAAGCTCGCAAGGTTGTTTGGGTGAAATTGGAGAACAACCTACATGTCCATCCATAGACAAGGATTCCATAAAGGACAATATATCCACTGGAATACTACACAGCAGTTCAAAAGAACGAGGTGGAGCGATATGTACTAACATTGGAAGATTCCAGGGTTTGTTTCTGAATGAACAAAACAACCTATATATATATATGTTCAATATAGCAACATTTCTGATGGAAATGAGACCCCAAGATGACATTACTGTATGTCTAGGAACCTATTCATGTTTATAATTTCAGAGAGCACATTTCGGAAGTAGTCATACCCAAACGGCCACACTGCTTACCTCCAGGAAGAAGCCGGGGTCAGTGGGAGGCGAGCAGGGAGGAATTTAGCTTTGTCTGCCACCTCTGACTCTTTTTCTATGAGAGTGTATTGGGGAATAATACACTCTCATAGGTAATAATCATTGTGTAATTAACCTTAAACATTTTACGATTCAAAGTGTTTCTATCTGTTGAATAGCACACAAAAAACTGTAACTTGTCTTCAGTGTTAAGTAGACTTCGTATTTGGGCAACTCTATGATTACATCTCATTAGAAAGTTATTATAAAATCATCCCACTAATCAAACTCTCTCATTGTTCATCTGATAGTTAAGAACAAAGATAAGTTCTCTGTGTTCAACCATACACACACACACACACACACACACACACGTGCGCCCCATTACTCATCCTGGGCACAGCATGTCCACCCCATGCCACAGTGTGCTAACTTTCAGGATGTTTAAACCACATCCAAGCAGGCCTTTCTGACTAGCTGATAACTTTGTTTCTAGGCTGCCTTGCCCTCTGATTGCCAGCTCATAATTTCAGAGCCGCCAAAAACCAAGAGACACCTGGCTTGGTGGTAGCGCCTGGGGCCAGGGGTGTAGCCTGGCAGCCACGCACCTGGTTTCCTGGCTGCAAACCGCCAGCTCCCTACGGGCCCTTGCGAGCCCCCTTGCAGCACGCTGCCACGTCCCTCCCACCCGCCTGAGCCTCAGAGTAGGCACTGGGGAGAAAGTGCCTACGGTCATCCCGGGAACACCTCCACCACAGCTTCCTTATCTGCACCCCGCTTACGAGGCATTGATGTGTAATGGAAAGGCATGGCGATTTGGAGGAAAACGTAAGAGCAGGTAGGTATCACGGGGACTCGTGTACCTCTGTGGGCACAACCCCCTCTCCACGGGCAGACTCAGCGAAGAGGCCAAGTACAAGCCTAGAGTAAACAGTTATAGACAAGATGTTAAAAGATGATGTAAATGTCATCTTGGATTCTGGAGTGACCTCCACATTCTGGATTAGATATACTTGAATTTTTTATTTTTTAATTTCAAGGACATGGAGATTTTAAGACACAAAAAATCAAAGCATTCACCCTGATCGGTGTGGCTCCTTTGGTTGCGTGTTGCCGGTTCGATTCCCAGTCAGGGCATGTGCCTGGGTTGCAGGCTCAGTCCCTGGCCAGGGCAAGTATGAGAGGCAACCGATTGATGTTTCCCCCTCACGTCAATGTTCCTCTCCCTCTGCATTCGCCCACCTGACAGCCTGTTTCAATACGGACGTGCCTTCTTTAGCTCTTCAGTCAGCGTCCCACAAGACCTGCTGGCCTGGGGGACACACTCTCTGTTGCTTCCCAATGACTCTGTGTATCTCCGCCCTGGTCATGGTGCACACAATTGATGGCTGACTTGATGGAGCCCTTTCAAGGTCAAATGTGCAGACAAGTTGCCTGGGGATTTTGTTAAAATACAGATTCTGGGTCAGCAGGTCTGGATGGAGCATGAGAGTCTGCATTTCTAACAAGTTTCCAGGTGATGCGCATGCAGCTGGGCCAGAATCACACTTCAAGTAGCAGTTGTCAAGTTGAGGAGACCTGGGGAGAAGCCATGCATCACAGTAGGCACCCGAACGGAGAAAGGCTGTCAGGGCCTGGAGGAGGTTGTAAACTGTGGTGTGCAGGGAAAATGCTGGCTGCTATGATTACCTTATTTTTCATATATATTTTATTGATTTTTTTCTCCCCTTTATCCCCCTCTGCCCTGCACCCCCCTCCCCCCAGCATTCCTCCCGCCCTTAGTTCATGTCCACAGGTTGTACATGTAAGTTCTTTGGTTTTTTCCATTTCCTGTACTATTCTTAACCTCCCCCTGCCTATTTTGTGCCTACTGTTTATGCCTCTTATTCCCTGTACCTTTTCCCCCATTCTTCCCGCTCCCCTTCCCTCTCCCCTCTGATCTCCATTTCTGTGATTCTCTTCCTGTTCTAGTTGTTCGCTTAGTTTGTTTTTGTTTTTAGGTTCAGTTGTTGATAGTTGTGGGTTTGTTGTCATTTTACTGTTCACAGTTTCTGATCCTTATCTTTTTCTTAGATGAGTCCCTTTAACATTTCATATAATAAGGCCTTGGTGATGATGAACTCCTTTAACATTACCTTATCAGGGAAGCACTTTATCTGCCCTTCCATTCTACTTTTTGTATTTTTAAATCATGTTTATTCTATTACAGTTGTCTCAATTTTTCCCCCTTTACCCCCCTCCACCCATCCCACCCCCATCCCCCTCTCCCACAGTCAATTCCCACTCTGTTGTCCATGTCCATGGGCCATTCATACATGCTCTTTGTCTAGTCCTGCTCCTTCTTTCCACCATTGTCCTCCTTCCCCATCCCCTCTGCTCACTTTCAGTCTGCTCCATGTTTCCGTGCCTGTGGTTTATTTTGTTCATTAATGTATTTTGTTAAATAGATTCTACTTACAGGTGAGATCATATGGTGTTTGTCTTTCACCAACTGGTTTATTTCACTTAGCATAATATTCTCCAATTCCATCCATGTTGTCGCAAAAGGTAGGAGTTCCTTCCTTCTTTCTATTTTTTTAAATGCAGATTTTATTTATTTACTTTTTAAATGTCAAAGTCCATTATGAAGTATCAAAAATTTTAAATCCATTACAAAGTCTCAGCAATTAAAACAACATGACACCAGCATAGAAATAATCACGCAGATCAATGAAATAAAATGAGCATTCTGAAACAAAAATATATATCCATCTAACAATGTAATAGATGATTAAATTGATATTTCGAATCAATGGGGAAAAGAAGTCTTATTCAACGAATAAGGTGCATGAACCACTATGACTTGAAATAAAACAAATATAGAGCTCTGTTTTACACATAATACAAAAAATATTCAGGTGAGTTAAAAATCAATATGTAAAACCTATGAAGTTTCAGGAGAAATACAAAATAATATTTTTCTTACCCTGAAGTCAGATATTCAAACCCAAAATCTATAAAGTAAAATATTAACAATACGACTATATTAAACATTCAAGACTGTACAGTAATATACATATTAAAAAGTTAAAGGACAAGTAATAGAATAGGAGAGTATTTGCAACACATCTAAAAAAGGGTTAATAGGTTTTTTGCAGGGGGTTTTAGCACAAAATATTCTACAAACATTTAATCAAAAAATAGATAAAGAATACCAAGAAGTCATTTAAAGCTTTTTAAAAATAATAGAAATAGGCAAGAAATATAAAGAAACAGGTTTAGTTTCAACAAATAATAAAGGAACAACTAAATACATCATTGTCACAATCAGATTATTAAACATTAAAAATATTGGTAATATCAAGTATTGGTGACTGTGAAAGAAACTGGGTATTCATAGACTCTTTTTCTTCATCTTCTTAAAGCAGCCCCGTTAGCCTATTTTGCAAGACTGGTTTTGTGGAGGTGTATTCTTTCAGCCTTCTTTTGTCTGGGAAACTCCTTATTTCACCTTCCATTTTAGTTGAGAGTTGCTGGGTAGAGCAGTCTTGGTTGCAGGCCTTTGCTTTTCATGACTTGGAATATTTCTTGCCATTCTCTTCTGGCTTGTGGTGTTTCTGTTGAGAAGTCAGCTGCTAGCCATATTGGGGCTCCCTTATATGTTACTACCTCTTTCTCTCTTGCTGCCTTTAAGATTCTCTGTCTTTGATATTTGCCATTTTAATGATGATGTGTCTTGGAGTGGGCCTCATTGGATTCCTCTTGAATTGGACACTCTGTGCTTCCTGGACTTGTGTGACTTTTTCTCTCCTCAAATTAGGGAAGTTTTCTTTTCCATCATTACTTTTTCAAACAGGTTCTCTATCCCTTCCTCCTCCTCTTCTCCTTCTGGCATCCCTATTATATGGATATTAGTACGTTTCAGATTGTCCTGCATGTCCTCAATGCCTCCTCATTCTTTTTGAGTCTTTTTTCATTTTCTTGCTCTTTCTGGGAGCTTTTTTTCTACCTTGTCCTCCAGCTCGCTGATTCAATCCTCTGCTTCATCTAGCCTGCTTTTGATCCCTTCTACTGTGTTCTTCAATTCAGAAATTGTATTCTTCATTTCCTCTTATCTCTTATCGACATAGTTTCTATGTTATTTTTCATGCTGATATAGTTTGCATGAAAAACTACTAAGTTTCTCCGAGTTTCCCAGCAGTTATTGATAATTCTTCCTGAGCTCACTGACCTCATTGAGCTTCCTTAGAACTGTTGTTTTGACCTCAATATCTGATAGTTTACTTACCTCTATTTCATTTCATTCTCTTTCTGGGGATTCCTCCTTTCCCTTTGATTGGAGGGTGTTTCTCTGCCTTCCCATTACTTGTGAAACTCTTCTTTTTTTGCTTCTGCTTCTTAAATTGATCTGTCTTGATTTCCTGACTTTGTGGTGTGAACTTTTATGGTAAGAGACCATTGTTTTTACTTTCTGGATCTGCCTCTGATGATGTCAGGTGTTGTCCCTGTCTGACTTTAGGCAGTCTGTTCGAGACTTCCAGGAATCTACTGTCTGTGGCTGTCTCCTTCAGTTGTTAATCTAGTCACACTGCACTTAGTAGTCAGGGTTAGTTACCAGTGGGTGGGCCAGAGTCTCTTCTCAGGGGCGAGGTTATTGGGTTCTCTCACACTGCTGCCACTCAGGGGAGTGATCTGCCTGAGCCAGACGGCTGCTGCTGTATGGGAGAAGAGTCAGCACCGGGATCCCGCCAGCAACTTTCTCTGTTCTCTTCCCAAAGCCTCCTTCCCCAGTCTCTCCTCAGGTGTCTCTAGCCCACTCTTCCCCCACCTTTGCCGGAGATCAGGGTAGGTGGCTGCAATAAAAATTTATATGTTGGCCCTTTAAAAGGCTCTTTGCCTCTCCAGCCGCCTGTCACTGGCAGAGAGCAACCCCGCCACTTTTTGCAGCTGGCTGTTATCTGTGTATTTTGGGGGCTTTGGGGCTGTAGGATGAAGATCCTCGCCTATGGTTTAGACCCCGCTCTTCTCAGGGGGATCCAACTGGCTCGTTCTGGTGCTGCCACCTATGGGCGCCCTGCCCACCTCTTCGAGTCTCTACCGCACTTCTTACCAGTTAGGTTGTGCTAAAGATGATTTTTCTGTCTGTCCGAGGTTATAAGACCCCTCTGTTGCCATTGTTCAGCTGTCTCTTCCAGGTGATTTCTCCACAATTTAGTTGGTCCTGGGAGGAGGTCAATGTGACCTCCATTCACTCCTCTGCCATCTTGATTTCTCCTGCTCTTCCATTCTAAATGATAGCTTTGCTGGATAGAGTAGTCTTGGATGTAGGTTCTTGCCTTTTATGACTTTGAATACTTCTTGCCAGCCCCTTCTTGCCTGCAAGATTACTTTTGAGCAATCAGCTCATAGTTTTATGGGAACTCCTTTGTAGGTAACTGTCTCCTTTTCTCTTGCTGCTTTTAAGATTCTCTCCATATCTTTAATCTTGGGTAATGTATTTTGATGTGCCTTGGTGTGTGCTTCCTTGGATCCAATTTCTTTGGGATTCTCTGAGCTTCCTGGCTCTCCTAGAAGTCTATTTCCTTTGCCAGATTGAGGAAGTTCTCCTTCATTATTTTTTCAAATAAGTTTTCAGTTTCTTGCTCTTCCTCTTCTCATTCTGGCACCCCTATGATTTGGATGTTGGAACGTTTAAAGTTCTCCCAGATGTTCTTAAGCCTCTCCTCATTTTTCTGAATCCTTGTTTCTTCAGTCTGTTCTGGTTGAATGTTTATCTCTTCTTTGTTCTCCAAATCATTGATTTGAGTCCCAGTTTCCTTCCCTTTACTGTTGGTTCCCTGCATATTTTTTCTTTATTTCACTTTGTATAGCTTTCACTTTTTCCTCCAGTAGGTGAAAATACTCAACCATTTCTGTGAGCATCCTGATTACCAGTGTTTTGAACTCGGCATCTGATAGATTGGCTATCTGTTCATTGCTCAGTTCTATTTTTGGAGCTTTGATCTGTTCTCTCATTTGGGCCATATTTCTTTGCCTCAGCGCACCTGTTACATTGGAAGGGGTGGAGCCTTAGGTATTTGCCAGGGCGGGACAACCCAGGTCGCTGCGTTGTGACATTGCATGTGGGGAAGGGGTCCGAGAGGGAACGGTGCCACTTGTTTGGCTCCCAGCTGACTTCCCCCACTACCCACAAGCAAATTGGGCCCTTTAAGTGCTGATTCTCTGGGTAGGTAGATTTGTGTACATCATAGGACCCAGTGGGTCTCTCCAATGAACTCTCCTGTGAGGCTGGGAGTTTCTGCCACTGCCGCAACCCCCACAGGTTTTTACCTCCATAGGTTTCGAGGCTTTCTTTTCCTGCACTGGAACCCTGGGTTGGGCAGTGTCTCGCTCCCCAGCCGATCCTCTCGTTTATCTGCACACAAATGTTACACTACCTGGTCCGCCAGCCACCGCCTTGCCACATGTCCTCTTTGCCCCAGCTGCCCGTCTCTGCCCCTATTACCAATCTGGATGAATGTTTCTTCTTTAACTCCTTGGTTGTTCACTTCCATACAGTTCGATTTTCTGGCAGTCTAGTTGTTCTTTGTTTTTAAATTTGTTGTTGTCCTTCTTTTGGTTGTGTGAGGAGGCAAAGTGTATCTACCTACACTTCCACGTTGGCCAGAAGTGGGGATTTGCCTGATAACTTTGTATTATATAAATTACATGCTTCCTTTGGATTCAGATAGAGCTGGAGTGACCCCTCTCACCACTTACTAAGTGTGGGATTGAGCAAGTCCCCAATCTTAGTTTTCCTAGGTATAGAAAGGGAGATTATCACTTAAATAAAGATACAGTTGCAGCATTCTAAGTCTAAATATATTCTATAAATATATATGTTCATCTCTTTGTTAACCTAAATGAATGAATGGGGTGTGTGTGTGTGTGTGTGTGTATTTAACTCACTAAACATTTCTGCTAAATGCTAAGACTCAAAAACCAGAATTTGGCTAAAAATCCAAAACTGTTAAATCAAACAGTTCTGTTGGGACTCATCTGTTTCCTGTGGTTTGCAGAGCTTCTTAGGGAACCCAGAATGATTTATGATTTGTTACAACAACTCTATGAAGCTAGTGGCTTCAACTAAGTTTTAATTACACAACCCCCAAATTCAGCCAGGAAGCTGGGGAACATCCACTCGGAAGAAAATTGCTCCCCTGAATCCCTGAGATCCCGGGAGCTATCCAGGGCCAGAACTTGGAACCCATTCCATTGGGGCCAATATTTATCTTTGCTAAGGTGAGTTTTCTAAAAAGGTGCTAAATTGTAATGATGTAACCTGTAGATCTTATTATTTCATGCCAAACCACCCATCCAAAACATTCTTTGAGCCAGACTGCCAGATGCGTTCAGACTGGCAGGTCCCAAGGAAAACTTTTTGAGCTGAGAGGAATTACATGGAAAGGTGGGCCATTCTGGCATGAAAATGGCCCCGAAATGCCTGTCGCCACAGTCTTCTCTCTGCCCAGTGTTGTCATAGCTCTGTTTTGGCGTCTTCTCCTTTAATCCTCACAGCCACCTTCAGAGGCGGACACTATGAGTACGTTCATGTTGCAAAAGAGAAAACTCAGGAACAGGGAAGTTAACAAGTGAATTTTAAAGATGGAAAATGTAACTATCCTATTCTTATCTGCACGATGTAAAATTAAGTTGTTCACCTGATTAATTGGATCCATGAATTGCCTTGGAACTGCCCATGAAATATTCAAGGATGTATCCCAAAGCTGAATATCATAGCACTATTGATTATATCGAAAAGTTGTTAACAACCAAAGTCTAAAATCAATTACTATAGACATATCCAGACATTAAAAAGGTATACAGACATAAATATATTTTCAAAGAGTTTTTAACGACACAAAAAGTTCTAATGACATGCTATGAAGAGGGCAGAGTATTTCCACATTCACTTGTTTATTCTCAATAGTTATTGAACGTGCTTTTCTGTGTGGTGCTGGGACTATAGTACGGCTGGATGTCAGACAGACTTGCCCTTGTAAAGCTTATAGTCCAGTGGCTGTGGAAAATTCTTAGAGAAAAAAAGGCCCCAAAACATGAGCAGTTGTCTTCTAAAGAGAGTAAGGGTGCTATTTATTTTTCCTCTTTATTCCTACCAATTTCCAATTTTTCTATATGAAGCATGGGTTTTATTTTTCAAGATTCATTTGAGGTATAGTCACACAATAAACTGCAGCTAGTTCAAGCACACAATGGGATAAATTTTGATACATATACGCTACTGAGACCACCCCCACAGTGAAGGCAGTGAGCATAGCCTCACCCCAATGTTTCCTTGTGCCCCTTGGCCGCCCTCCCTCACACCCCTCCCCACCTCCACCCCCCATTCAGCCACCAGTCTGTTTTCTGCCACTGTAGTTTGGTTTGCAGTTCTAGAATTTTATACAAATTGAAATATATCGGAGGGACTCTTCTTTTGTCTGGCTTCTTTCACTAGCATCGTTATTTTGAGACTTACCCAAGCTGTGTGTGCATCAGCAGTTGTTCCTTATTGCTGCTGCTGAGTATCCATCGGAATGGCTACACCATAATCTGTTATCCGTCCCCGGCACGGTGGACATTTTGGTTGCTTCCAGTCTCTGGCTATTACAAATAACGCGTCCGTAAACATTCACATCTTTATGCATGCCTACACATTTCTTTTTCTTCCGGGAAAACACCTTGGAGTGAAATGGCAGGGTCACATGGTTACTCTGTTTAATTTTCTTTTTTTTGAGGAACTGCCTAACTGTTTTCAAGTGACTGTATCATTTTTACATTTCTAGCAAGAGTGGCTGAGTTCGTCGTTCCTTCTTTCTAAAAATTTCATAAGAAATAAATGAATATCTGTTCCTGTAAAAAAGAAAATTCCAGGAATGTATAGCATATGACAAGTTTAAGTTCCCTTTTACTCCATTCCTTTTCTAGTTGCTCTTTCGTATTTATCATTAAGAATCTGGTGTGTGTTCATCCAGAGCCTTTTCTTTGCATGTGCACGCATGGGTATGCCTTGTGCGTATGTGCTTGTGTGTGCACACATGTGTGCATGCACATATTTGTCTGTGTACGTTTTCATGTGTGCGGATGGGGTTGTACATATGTGCGTGTGTGTAGATGTGTGTCTGCATGTGTGTGCTTCTGTGGATGTGGTTGCGCGTGTGTGTATATATGTAAACATGCATGTGCGTGTGTATGGTGGTAAGTGTAGTTCTACGATGCCTCTTGCTCTGGCTTCACTCGCTGCACAGCGAAGCCTGGAGATAGATCCTTCCTTGTCGTTTGACTGTCTCAGTCTCCTGAATGGTTGCTGAGTATCCCACTTCAATAATTAGGGATGTGAGAGAGAGAGAAAGAGAGAGAGAGAGAAAGTGTGTGTGTGTGTGTGTGTGTGTGTGTGTGTGTGTGTGTGTGTGTGTTTAACACGGTTAGAATTTTATGTACCCGTCCTCCGAAAGAGGCAGGTATCTTCAAAATTTTCAAGTAACGGGACGCTTGCTGAAGTTTCTTTTCTTCCCATAACCGAAGAAGAGCTGCCCCTGAGAAAGGGCTGCCTCGCCCGGGGTTGGCGCGGCCTCCCGGTGGCCCCGCAGGCTGGCAGCCCCGGCGTGGAGCGAGAGCGCGCGCCGTGGGAACGCGCCGGGTTTGCGCTCGGCCGCGAGGAGCCGGCCCGTGCGGCGGCGCGCGGCGCGCAGTCATCCTGAAAGGGCAGAAGGGCTTCACCTCTTCAACTCTCGGTCCTGGGGGTGAGCGAAAAGAGAGGTTTCTCTTTACCACGTCAGAAAAGTCACCACACCTGCCTGCTGCGGGCGAGCGCCTCCTCTCCGGTCTAAGACAGGCAGCCGTGTACTCCCGGCTTAGCGAGCTCTGCCGGTTTCCACCGCCGGCGCCGCCGTTCCCCTGGGTTTTCTTGGAACGCAATGCTCCTAGGATTGCGCGGGGTGGTGCCTCTTTATCCCTCCCTCCGCGGTAACCGGGAGCTCCGATCCTTGTTTCCCGCAGAAAATTAGGACTAGATCGAAATACAGTTGTCTACCCTGCACTTGCTCTGTCGTGTGTTTTTCATGTTATTAAATGTGTAATCCAAAAGTTAAATTAAAACCAGAGCTTCATGGTTGAGGATTTCACAGTGTTTCAGATATGGACATATCATAATTTATGTAACCATTCCCTATAGTTGATCAATTTTTATTAGTAGGTGACAATTTTGAGTAGCACTAAGTGAAGGAAAGTTACCAAAATCATCCATGGGGTTTTCTAGGGAATAATACAGAAAAGCTTGCTGTTATTTTTGGTGAAGAAAGTCAATTTTGTATAGTTTATTTCAATATTTAAAAAATGTTCATTGTGTTTTCAAAAATCATTAATTGTGAACAGTGGAAATTAGGTTCTGCCGGCCATGCTAAAATTGAGTTGGTTACGAGGTCTGGATTTTTTTTACTAATCTTACGATAATGCCTTCCTTATTATTTTGAACTAAACATTTTATGCTATTCTTTTTCACTTTACTCCTCATAAAGACATCAACCTTTAGAAAATTTTTTACAGAATTTGTGCTTGTTATTTGGCAGCAACTTATAATTACACATTACTTGCTATTATGGTTGTTTCGGGCAAATGCGGTCGGTAGGCAGTCTATGTATGTTCAGTCATTCCACAGGGGACCTGAGCCTCGCGTCTGTTTCACGTGGAACGTCCCACTGTGTGTCGCCTGTGAAAAATAAATTAGAGACATCATGACATTGCCCCCCAAATATTTATTTTTAAGTGCATTTCTTAAAAAAAAAATACTTTCCTACATAGCAAAAAGTACATCTCACAGCTAAAATTAATAATCATTGCTTAACATCATCTATTATCCTGTATATATTCGCATTCCCTCAGAATGTCCTTCGGAGCTTATTTGTCCAAACCAGGAACCACTCCTGGGCCATGCAGTGCAATGCGTTGTTAATGTCCCACCAGCGTTTTGATCTGGTCGTTAGTCTTTTCTTCGTGGACTTTTCTTAGTGCAGCCACCGAGCGTTGTTTGCCTGTGGTGGTGTTTAACTTTCTCCCCTGTATTTCTTGGAAGTTCCGGCGATGGGATGTCTAGACGCCAGGTAAATACCTTTGGCGTCCCAGGTGAGGCTGTGATAACAGAGTGCACGACACCAAGACACATGTAGTATCTGGTTGCCCCACCATCTGTGATTAGATTAGGGTGACGGCCGTCTGAGCCGCACAGTTACTTTTTTCTCCTGATGACCTGAACCATATTGTTGTGGTGGCCCTTTGGTTCCGTGTGAATGCCCAGGTCCCATCAACCACTCATCAATGTCTTTAACACACGTTGACAGTCCTTATTTGGATCTGCATGCCCACTGGAATTGCAAGATTATGATCTTCTAAGTGTATCATCCTATATCTAGTTGGCATTCTTCTGTAAAGTAGAGCTTTATCTTATCAAGTGGATTTATTTGGTTACCCTGAAATACAATTCCTACTGGAAAGACATTCAATGTACTTTGCTTGGATTACACAGTTTCCAGGCCCTGGCTGGGTATCTCAGTTGGTTAGAGCATCGTCCTGATATACCACGGTTGTGGGTTCGATCCCCAGTCAGGCACACACAAGAATCAACCAATGAATGCGTAAGCGGAACAACAAATCGACGTTTCTCTCTCACTCTCCCTTTTCCTTTCTCTCTCTAAAATCAATAAATAAAAATAAATATAAGAAAACTGTTTTCATTACATAGTTTCCAAATAAGGAGTTGCTATTAGCTGTCTCAAATGAGTTTCCACTGAGTTTCTCCTTTTTAGTATGATTATTGACTCATAAACTTTCATATATTCAAAGCTTGTGTTTTATTAAATTACTCTTGACTCCTATGATACTAATAGTCTCATCTGAAACCAACACAGCCAAACTGAGTTTTATTTAAAACAACTTTCAAAGCAAGTAGTTCCAAATAGAATATTCACACATCCAGGAAAGAGGAAGTACTACTTTCTAAGAGAACAATGGCAAAATAATCTAATAAAATATTGCCATCACTATGATTCACATTCGTATTCTCTCCTCATCTTCAAGATACGGGCGAATTCCAAACATGCACGTAACAAAGGCTGCAAGCCTGTGCTGGGGTGCTCGCGGACTGTCCGTGATCTAGGCGTGTGTCGTCACTAAATTCACATGCAAGGTCAAGAGCTAGTGGATTGACTTGTACTTTAAGACGCTTCCAAGCTTGCCATGGCAACCAACTGGTGTTTCTCACGTTGATGTTTCTCTCCCTTTCTCTCTCTCCCTCCCTTCCTCTGTCTCTAAAAATCAATAAGCATGTTCTTGGGTGAGGATAAAAAAAGAAAAAAAAAAGATGCTTCCAAGCCACAAGGCCATTAAAATTTTTTTCTCACCTGCACTGAGACCCCAGTCTAGACTCTCTGTCTTCCTCACAGAACAGCCTGTAGAAACGACAACATCAAGGCCCACCCACAGGCTGCTTCCTGCGGTAGGTCATGGCTGCCCCACTGAGGTTTCCAGAAGAAACAGTAAGGAAACCAAGCATTGCTGTGCTGCTATGAAAATAACTGTTGAGGAGGGAGTGTATGTGGGATCGTTTCTCTTCAGTGTCTTCCATGGTCCCACGGGTCTGGGATTTGCTTTTGTCCTGGTCCCTTTTCTGGGGGCCAGATTCATCTGAAGAGAAGCCACCACATCCCAGCTCCTCACCGTGGGTGTGACCACACTTTGCTCCCCTTCAGGGGAGGCTGAGGCTCCACACGTCCCTCCTGGTTCCCAGTGGAGGAGGCGGAGGCCACAGTTAATCTGCCAGTTTCACCAAAGAAAGAGCGATGACTACAACCAACTCGCTCAGCTTTCCAACCCACTTTACCGCACATAAGCAGAGCCCCTTGGGACCCCAGAGCCTGAGACAGTGTCAGACAAATAGATTGGAACTCGGTATACATTTAAAAAAATTAAATGAACTTGGCTTGCAAAAGTTCATGGTTCGCGTTATACAGGGTGCGGCAAAAGTAGTTTTATGGTTGTGAGTACATGAAACAGATTCGTTCTTGTATTAATATTAGCTATTTTATTATTTTCCATATGAACAACTGTAACACTACTTTTGCAGCACCCTGTATAATTTTTATTTTCTCGAGAAGAGTGATCTCCATAATAATAATAATAATGGTACTAACTGCAAGGCAGGGAATAAATGCTATGACAGTGATGGAAACTTAGGCCAGCCACATGACTGTCTTGGACCTTGGTTGTCCCCAAGCCAGATTTGTAATAAATGATACGAACGTCCCTGGTGGCTTTCAGTATCTATAAATAAATTTCTCTTTTAGGGAAGGGGTGAGTGAAGGCTTCCAGGTAGTTAGGTGGAGAGATCAAATGGCGTAGGCTTTTGAGAAAGTAGTAGACCTCCAATCGGCTGTCAGCTGGAGCTTGTAATAAAACTTCGATGGTGCTTGGCTACCATCTCACCTAGGGTCTCATCTATGGCGAGGCCCTTGTATCTGCAAATAAGCAGGCATGACAACACACCACACACCAGACAACACACATCCACACACACCTTTGCAAATATTATATAATTTATTCATGGGCAGAGTCAGCCCACTCACTGGACTTTCTAAAAACATCCTGCCTCTCTGCCGCCCTTGGCACACGCTGTAGCTGTAGTCAATGGGTTTTATCTGGGACAAGCAGCCAGTTAGAAAAACCTTTTAGGAACAAGGCAGATGTGCTGATGGACGCTGGCTCAGAAAAAACAAACATGCAACCAACCACAGAGCACTTCTTGGTATTCTGAGCTTTCGCATTTTAATCAGCATTCTTGATTTTACTCACCATCCATCTTCCCTTTTGGCATTAAAAATAAATCCTCCCTTGAACGTTTGCCCTCTGAAGTGTGGGGTTTTATTTTCCCCCTTTTGCTTCTTTGGTTCTTTCAAAATAACTAGAATATCTTCAAGGGGTGTCTGGACTGAGATTTGGAGTAAATGCTGCTCCCGGGCTCTCTAGTTCCCCAGAAATGATGCTTCTCTGCCTAAACGCATTCCTACAAGGCCAGTGTGCTTGGGCCCTGTCCATTTTTTCTTATCTTTTCTCTCAAAATAATCCCAAATAAAAGAGCCCGAAGAAATATGTCAAAATAAGAGTCAAGCAGAAAACGTTGGCCAGGAACTGGACCAGAAATCAGTTGGGAGACCTCAGCTGAAAATCTCTCCCCACACAGAAAAATGAAAGTGATTTTTAAATTAAGGTGGGGGGAGGGCATGCAACGGGCTCACATACTGTAACTAGCTCCACTAGTCCGTGTTCCTCAGGTAAACAGCGAGTTTCCTTGCTGTGCCAGTGTCTATGAGGCCAGATGGGAATACAAGCTGCCCCTCCGCTCCCAAGTCCCCCCTGGAGTTCCGTCTGGCCTTTGGTGGTCCATTTTCAAAACGACTTGTCTGTTCCACCTGCTCTGAAAGTGTCCTAGTGGCCTTTCGCTGAGACATACAAATCTGGCCCAAGTATTTGGACAAAATCTAAAAGAAGAAGATTGATTTCAGGCGAAGAAAATCTTTGCCTGCCAAACAACTCCACAACTCTAGTGGCAGAGAATTTGATTACATTTGCTAATTTTCATCACCTACGAAAAGCATTTATTAAGATGGGCTTGTGACGAATGTCCACCTACTACCCGAATTATCTCTGGATTCCAAAGTCCTTTCTTTTTCATTTCTGCTCTTCCCCACTAACACACACACAGACACATTCATGCACATGCATACACACACATACACATGTGCACCCACACACACCCATTCATGCACACACTGACATGCCCACACATAGCACGCATATATGCGCACATGTACACACATACTCATAGACCCACACTCTTCTTTCATTCTCTTGGCATAATTTCTTGAATAAGTTATTCTTTGCTGGTGCCAATTTTAAAATCGACATGAAACCTTTCTTTTTCTTTCTCTAAAATAACAGTACCAGTTCATCACGCTGTGATCGTAGGGGCCCAGAGAGCCATGCTCTGTGATTCATAGGTCATTAAGGCGTCATCCCGTTTCAATTTTCCCAGCTTCCTATTTTCCAAACAGGCAGTGAGTTTTGTCTCAATTCTTCATACCACTGAACAAGTATCCCACGTCCTGTTCTCTGTGAAACGCTTGCTTTCATCCCTGTATTGCCTTCTGTCATTGAAAAGGAGCACCAGTCCACTGGTGGTGTTTGTTAGTAAAAGACAAAAGTGCTGGAGTGAATGTGAAGGCATGAGAGGCTCGGTTATCATTCTGATACATGGGAATGGAGTAGAAGATTTAGACCAGGATTTTAAGCTAATTATAAGATGAAAAATCAGTTTTGTGTAACAAATATTTTAAAAATACAGGTTAATTTTATTAATACCGCCCCAATTAGATAAATAAATAAATGACTAAATGACTAGATAGATAGATAGGTAAATACAGGGAGAGATTAATTCCCATCTCTGTCCCACCTGTTGTATTATCAACTCACACAGCCCAAAAAATTGACTTGCTGCATTCAGTTTTAAAATTCTGCTGTTAGGGCCATTTTTTTCCAGCTGTAAATACTTTTCACAAGGAGCAAAAACCTCCAAACACCTCTCACTCAGAGAGGCTCATGGGCTTAGAGAGTTTGTCACGGTGTGAGGAAGTAAAGCAACCCCCTCTGACAACCGCAGTTTACAACTCTGGTGAACAAAGCCCCGTATCTAGAGTAAACATCACAGAAAAACTTTGGTGACCTGGAGGTGCAAATCAACAATTCTTAGAATTATTATTTTTTTAATGATGTTATTACAGGGAAAACCTTTTCTCTTTGGAAAAAGGCAGGCTCAGCTATTTCACAATGAGATAAAAATAGTAGTCCAGACTTAACAAAGTTCATGATCTTTTTTTTTTTTTTTTCCTTTTTTTGGATCCAAACAAAAACACTTTCTAAGCAGTGGCATCTATAGTTCCTCATTCTCTTGAGATCTCTATTTTTAAAAACATTAAGGTTGCTTTTTTTGGCTAGTTTTTATAGTATATATAGCATATAAGTATAGTTTGCTGAATATGGCATATGCTTTTAACTTTAACAAAGAATAGAAAAGATATTAGGGATACTAATGGATAATCTCCATGGCACTAAGTAAAAATGTAACCAAAGGTGTTATTTAGTTCATCCATCCCTTTGGACACTCCTCTGTCACCATTTTACCTCAAAAGTCCTGTACTCCAGCATGTCCCCTGACCTTGGAGGTAGTATTGAAAGGCTCGTTTATTTTTTGGCTAGAGTACTTGCATTTGTAAGTACACACGTGATCTTTCAGAGTAAAGAAGAGCAACGTAAGATGATTTTGTTGTAAAACGGTATGGGTTTTTCTCTTCACACTTGACAGTTATTAAAAGAGTGAAATACGGTTGCATTTATTTTTAATCTACTGTTCATATCTTTATTCTGTCCTTGGAAATGAATGTAAATTAGCCAGCATTTTACTCCTGAAAACTGGGTATGTAAAAGGACATTTTAAAAAGTTATGGCCCATTGATTTACTCCATTTCACAAGAGAAATGCAAAAACCAGCACTTCTTTGACAAAATGATCATTATGATTAACTGATTTGGAAAATTACAAAACACTATTTTTTTATACATCAGAAATAAAAACTAAACACATACGGTCTTTCAGCCTATTTGCCCAATACCATTTCTAGCAGTCTTTAATTTCTTTTTTTACTTTAAATATTGAAATATGAATTTTAGCCCATTGGGCAATTTTGTTGATATGATTACATCCTAGGCTGGTGTAACTAATACACCCCTTCAGGCCACAAAGTCCCGTGCACAAGACCCATCACTTTGATTTTTCAAGATACAATGAAATTTTTATTCTGAACTCTCATTTCGGGGGGAAGGAGGAGAATATCCATCAATTTGTACCCCCTCACTCAACCTTCTTCGGCGTTTCCGTGAAGCTGTGCTAAATGCCAGTAGGAGAAATCTCTGTAAGTTGACGAGCACTGTAGACATACCAGAATCTGTTTTGGTTGTTGATACTGCTTTTTGGTTATTATTCCGTTAGGAGGAATGGGACCAGGGAAGTAGATGTCAGAATGGAAAAGAAGGGGGTGGTGATTTTGAAAGTCATTTCTGGAGATGCAATCCCAGGAAATGCTGGAAGCAGCAGGAGAGAAAGGAAGATTCATAGATGACTCTGGACCGTCTCATTGGTGGATAGTGATAGAAGGATCGGCGACGCAAGGGGACCAGGACAGAGTGGCAGGTTCTGATTTCTCTTTGGGCATGTTAAATATAAGTAGCTTTTGGGCCACCCAGTTGGAGAAAGCCTGTAAGCTCCTGGAAATATAAGTTGGATGTACAAGTGAGAAGCATGGCTAGAAGGTGCAGATTTGATGGTCATCCTCATACATGACAGATGACACCCTGGGAATAAATGGAATTGCCCAGATAGGGGACAATGCTAAGACAGAGTAGCTGAGGAGAGACCTCCAAGGGACACCAGCCAGCCCTGGAGAGTGAGAAGGAATAGAAAGGAGAGAGCAGAGTAGCAAAAGCTAAGGAAAGGGTAAGGAAGGAGGGAGTCCTTACTGGGAAATCCTGTAATGCTGACTGAGATGAGGCATTGGATTTGGCCACCGGCAGATCATCCGATGGCTTCAGAGGACGCTGTTTCCGTAGGGAGGGGAAGAAAAAACCCAGACTGCAGGGTGAGAAACAGGTGAGGTGTGGGTTGTCACGGGGGAGCACCCTCTCCGGGAATTCAGCAACAAAGGAGAGAGAGAGAGAGAAGGAAAAAGCTTGGGTAGCCAATTATGAGTAAAGTTTGGGCAAAAGAAGCATCATTTTGGGGTTAGTTTGTCATTGTTTTGTTTCATTTTTAATCTGGGGGACGCTCCAGCATGATTTTAAACAGAGGATCAAAGAGAGAGGAAGAAAATAAAGGAGCTTTAAAAAAAATCTTACAGGACACTTGATGAAGTTCAGTCCCAGGAGAGGTAGAAAGGGTTGGATGGGACTGTGAGAACTGAGTTGTGTTAGCCTTGGACAGAGTTCCTTCTGAGAATCAGCAGGGCAAGGAGGAGGTCCGTGGGTGTTCCGGAAGAGATGAGAGCCCAGAGCCTCTGCAGAGCCCCCATGACACTGTACACTTCATAATCGTAGCCTGTATTTCTGGTAAAAGAGTGGCAATGATAAACCATGATTGATAATCATTGTTCTCAAAGTAGGTCACACCAAAATTGATACGCATCTTTCTCATGAAAGATAGCCCCCGTAACAGTAAAGCTAATGAGCCCAATGCTGGTACTGTTTCTTAGTATTCAAAGACATTCGCCAGCTTTCTGATTAATTTTACTCTAAAATATCAGAATGGGACACGCCCAGTGAACCTGATGAAAATCAGACAGAAATTAGGACAGAAGCTCGCCAAGGCTAAGCATTCCTGCTCAGAGAGACCCGGAAACGGGGGTTCTGAAACCAGCAGCCAATGGCAAGTCCAGTCTTCCCGTTGGCTCCCACCCACCCCATCTTCAATATGGAAGACCTGGGTCTGCGCGCCCAGGTAGAGAAAAGGGTTTGCAAAAGCCAGCGACGGAGGTCTGAGCCAGCGTGAAACTACCCAGGTGCTAGCAATCCTGTTTGGAGTGCAGACTAAAGAACGGGCGTCTTCCTTCCGGGGTCTCCATCCAGCTCTCCTGCCGACCTGACGTTTCTGCCTCCTTTCTTTAAAGAGGACAGAAACGAGGTCTGGCCCTGAGACCGAAGGTGCTTGCATTGTGGTGAGCGCCGAAAACAACGGCAAATGAAACCGAAGGTGTTTTTGCATGGGCGTTTATTTTCTCTTTACATCATTAAATAAAAGTAATGATGTAAATAAAGAATATTTATTTCCTAATCAAGAAATCCAAATTACAGATGTGAAGAAAGTAGAAATCGACCACCTCCCGCAGCTTTCACCTCGTGTTACCCCGGCCCGGACTTGGGGCTGAGTTGTTAGCTGCTCTGCCTTTCTGAATAGATTGTAAGTGCGTTTATAACTAACTAGGTGGGGTCATCCTCGGAGTACTCTTCTCCCACTTGATTTTTTCATTTTACTACATATCTTTCCATGTCCATGCACATGGACTCTTCCTTGTTCTTTCTGACAACTGCAGAAAATCCTGCATCATTGCAGCATAATTTATTTAGTCATTTCCCCCCAAAGAAGCACATTTGAACAATCTCAAGGTTTTTATCATGTCAAAACCACAGTAAACAATCCATGTTGGCTGTCTTGTTTTTTTCTTAAATAAAGTCTTAGATGTAAAGGCAAATTACTGGGTCAAAGGGCGTATACATTTTCAGTTTTGATACTAATTTCTAGTTTGCTCACAAAAAAAAAAAAAAAAAAAAAAAGGCCCAACTACTTTATCCCCCTACAGAAGGTTTAAGAATGCCTATGCAATACTGAGTGGTGATAACCTTTAAGTATTTTCTGGCACACGGGTGACTGACTCACTGAGCAGGAACTCAGGAATATCAGGGAGCTTACCCTTCCCGAAAAGCAGAAAGGGGATCTTCTGCTGCATGGGGAGATGGCAGGAGCGGACGCGTGAGGACTGGGAACACTTTACAAGACAGCCACGGGGCAAGGTGGGGCAGCGGCTGACCCAGAAGGTCTAAGCAGCTGGAAAGCCCACAGGACCTGGGGGGAAAAAACGTTTGTATAAAGCCAATACAGTTAGTTATGTGACTTTTCTGGGTTCGAGGCAAGAACAAAAATATGGGCGGCTGATGAGAGTCACCTGGTAAGGAATAGAAACTTCTCATGGTTGAGTGATGGCATGGGCCTCTGGACTTGGGAGCAAGAGAGGTGAGTAGAGGAGCAGATGACAGAATGGAAGGGCACAGAAGGTTCACAAGGTCACAGGTCAGCGAGGATCACGTTGGAGGCGAGGCTTCAGGGAAGTGAAGGAGTTGGTGGCCAGCTCAGATAGCTGATGATGATCAGAGAGGGACTTTTCTGAATTCAAGATTCCAGCTCTGCATCCTGGCCGGGCGGCTCAGTTGGATGAAGTGTCATCCCGGACACCGAAAGGTTGCAGATTCTTTTCCCAGTCAGGGCACACACCTCATTTGCAGGTTCAATCCCTTGTGGGGCCGCATATGAGAGGCAACTGATCAGTGTTCCTCTTTCTCTCTTCCTCTCTCTCCCTTTTTCTTCTCCCTCTAAAATCAATGTACAGAGCCTCAAGTGAGGATTTATAAAAAAGGATTCCAGCACTGAGGGCAAGGATGAAGTGTGGGGAGGAGAATACATGCTAAAATAAAATAGAGCTAAAATGGCAAAAGAGCAGCAGGCAGGGCCAGGACAGGCGGCGCCAGATGGGCCATCCCTAGGGATGGCAAGACAGAGCGGAGCCAGGTGCCACAAACCTCAGGTGTGCTCGCGTGAGTGAAGGATTCGGAGGTTTTCCTACTCATGATGTATGCACCAATGTGACATTTTAGCAAAGCAGTGACATTTTTGGCAACATGGACTCCTAAAACTAGATGCTAACCGAATATTTAAGCTGTTGGGGTTTGTCACGAATTCGCAAGACAGGCTGCCTTGCGCCCTCTGCCCCCCGACCTTGCCTCCCGACGCTCATTCTTGCCGGCCTCTCAAGATTCCACCCAGGGATCGTCCTCGACGCTTGCCTTGGGGACCTAGGTTGAGCTAAGTGCCCCTTACCTGGTTTCCCAAGAGGTGACCACATTATGTGGACAGGACCTTCTAATGGGTCTGTCTCTCCTACTACACAGTTAGGAGCCCAGAGAGCAGGGACCTTGTTTCTATCACCTTTGGCCTTATGATGGGCCAGCCCCTGCTTGAAGGGCTCAGGTTGATGATAAGATAAAATTTCCTTCCTTCAAGGAGCTTGCAATGTAATAGTAGGAAAGATAAACAGGCATAAACTAAGAATGGTGTTTCCTTCATTCTATTCACCTGTCTCATTGAGCAAACCTCCATTCAGGAACGCAGACCGCACTGGCCCGTTCAGACCTTCCGAAGCACCTGCCTCTGTAGGCAACGCTTCCTGAGCAAATTTAAGTCGGCTTTCTGCTTTCTAAGGTGGGACGCAACGGGTAAACACCTTGACACAGACAGGAGTTCAGGGAATGTACATCGAAGATCACAGATCTCGGAGGGCCCGCCTTCCTGCAGAGGAACTCGTCCAGGGACTCCAACATTAGCTATCTCTTATTGCAATTCAAAATAATGACATCTAAATGTACATCTTTGGATGCTTCCACTGCCTCACCTGAGGAAAACCCTGGTTCATGACTCAGGACCACCTTCACTCTCTCGCAATCATCACGACCGCCTACAACTCTTCCAAACACTTTTTAAAGCTGAACCCCAGTTCCACTGCCTTCTGAACGTCTCTTCATTTTCTGCCGAGGTGACCGCGTCCTCTGACCCATGACACTTACTGTCTGCTTTGAGATTGTTTCGCAATCTTGCTTTTCTCCATTGACTTAATCATAAGGCCGTGGGCGAAGGAGACAAACTCCATCTTGCTCACTGTCCCCTTCCCTACAGTGTCTCTCATGTATCCATTTTCCATGGACTGAGCTCGTGGGGTCTAACTCAAACGTGTATGTACACGTGAGGGTGAAGAACAGGGATTTGGCGCATATCACCCCATTCATGGTACATTTTCCTTGTACTTCACAGGAAGTTATTTCTCACAACCAATCCCAGACTTGTTTTTAGGTAGGCTTAACTTTTTGATGATTTGTTTGTTTCCTTCGGAGGTTTTTAATGTATGGAGATTTATCAGTGAAACTAATCTCTTTTGGGCTAAGAATGAGCGTTATCCACGCAATCTTAAAGGGAGCTGTAATGTTTTATGGTGAACCACTTCCTTGCCTGACCTCCTTTAAGGCATGTGATAGTGATTTTACTAATCTAATCTGTCAGCACCTCCAACACTCTGCTGGTCACTAGAGGGTTTTGAAATCAACTGACTGAGAGAGCAAACAGCAAAAAACTGAAAATAACCTCTTGCCACTAGAAACCCCCAGAAAGGCCGTAGCTCCTGTAAAAGCTATGTCAAACCCAGGCTTTCCCCTCATTAAAGTCTTGGCTGTTTCCTCAGCTGCAGCTGGGCAGGGTTGGAGACGGGGAGGACCCCATGACAAGCAAGCTGCCACGCTCCAAAGGCTCTGTGTTCTTCAAGATAATCCCCTCAAATGATTTTCCTCTAACCATTTCCACCTCCTGTCAGTTCGGGGTTGCTCAAACTATCCTCTTTCCCATGTGGCCTTCAAGATGTTTGCCTTTTCTGTGCGCCTCTTGTACTAATTTTTACCTAATTGCTTTTTTAAAGTCTTTTCTTTTTTTACCTAAGTAAAGCTTCACTTTAGTCCCTCCCCTCACCCCTGCCGCCTCACCCAAAGATCTATAGAGTAGGGGGACCTAGGCCTTCCTGAGTCCACTACCGCTGCCCTTAGACCCTCACCACCACGGCCGCAAAGGGGACTCTGTAAACAGTGGCAGAATGAGTCACCCTGGCAACACCACTAAGGAGACTGCGATCACTTTGCGATCCCTCCTTGCCTAGCCTAGCTTGTAAACGCTTTGAAATCGGTGGCCCTACTGTTATGACTGGTAACTTGCGAGCCCCTAAGAGCCTCACTTTGTAATAATCTAAAAAGACAGAGTTGATCTCCATTTTATTTGCGGTGCATTATACTAAGATGCATTTAATGGTCTTGTTTGTATGCTTCCCAACCAATCCTTTTGAACTGACACACACAGACATACACGCGCGCGCGCGTTTTAAAAATTGTCACAATTTTAACAGAATAGAGTGTGACTAAAAAACTCACTCTTAAAATAGGGTGGAAACATTCTCCCACACAGCTCAAACTGTTTGCTTTGGTGGTCAACCCAAGCCAGTAAACAACCCAAAGCACAAGTTCAGCCTTTTCATGAGCCAAATTCATCAATTTAAGACCAAAAATACACGTTCATTTGCTGACACTATTTAGACAGCTTGTGTAACAACATTCGACTCAGCTGGGTAGATTGGCTAGATGTGTTATAGTATCTTTGGTGCAGAAGATTTGAGATTAAAATAGGATTTTAAATTAAAACAACTAGCTGATGCAGCTTTGTAGAACAACTTAAAAAAAAAAATCCCCAAGCTGCAGACATACAAATGAAATATTTGCATGGCCCGCTCTCTGCTTTGGTCGCCCTACATCAATAACACTTAACAAGCACAGGAGTTTGCCTGAAAGAAAGCACACTTAAGTTTCCTTAGAAAGGCAAACTGAAAAACAACTTAATTTTCCCAAATGTCATAAAAGTGTTTATAAAATTCTTTCACCTTGGATCCACACACCTAGTAAGTTGACCTTATCTCTCTGTGAAACCCATGAATATCTACTGCAGTAAGAAAGGAGACGGTGAGGACTGACTATTGGAATGGAATATGTCAAGCCCACAGTAGGCACTAAATAATGGCAACTATTATTATCAAGTTCAGCAAACACTCCCTGAACAGAAACGTGAGAGATGGCAGGGAAAAGCAGAAAATTCACTGCGCTTGGCAGAGGTCACAGTGGAGTGCAGGGGCTGAGAGCCTGCCCTTACAGACCTTTCTGGGAGACAGAGATTCTGCCCAGATGCCACTGAGAGGCCAAAGTGAAACTGGGCGTAGCCAACCTAATGACCCCAGACCATCTTTCATGACTGAGAGCGCTCTAGGCTATACAGAGGGGAGCCCTGTCAGCTGCTGTCCCTGAGGCTTGAGACCCTTCCGTGGGCCATTGCCTGCATATCATCCTGGGAACATCTGAGCGGACTCCTGTCCCAAAATTTTGCCAAGCCCCATCCAAATTGGTAAACTGCCCCTTCTCCCGTTGCTTTTCAAAAATCATTGGACATTCATTCATAACCTTCCCTAAAGAGAGGGTGAGGGGCCTTACATTGAGAGAGGGGGGGATGCATTTGGAAGACAAGCCCTGTCACCTGTATTTGGCCGGTAAATGGTCAAGACAATCTTGCCAGTAATCATGAGATTCGGCTTTAGCAGATCCGCCTCTGCTGACCTCTGTTACTGGGCAAGAACTTGGCTGTTCTGAGCTGTCTTTCCTCATCTGAAAATACTATTTCCTTCTAGTTCTTACTTTGTCTGAATTGAAAATGATCCATTTTAATTACTTTCATTTTACCACATTGACCATGTAATTAATAAACATGTTTCGTAGCCGCACTTCTTTAAAAAAAAAAAAAAGATTTTATTTATTTTTAGAGAGAAGAGAAAGAGGGAGAAAAAAGGATAGAGAAGCAGCAATGCATGGTCGCCTCTTTCATGCCCCTCACTGGGGACCTGGCCTTCAACCCAGGCATGTGCCCTGACTGGGAATCAAACCAGTGACCCTGCAGTTCACAGGCTGGCACTCAATCCACTGAGCCACACCGGCCAGGGCACAGGTGCACTTCTTTAAAAGGTGTCATCCCTTTGTAAATTAGCCTTATTCTACAGAATTTAATTGTAGCTACTTTATTCTAACAATGAAAGTTTCAAGTTTAAAAAGTAGTGAGTTCAGTTCTTGGGAAACTAAACTTTGTACATAATTTAGTATGTCATTTGCATTGCATAAAATGAATGCAGCAAGAAATGAAAAGAAAAATCAAATTCTTGAAACCAGAACATGTTTTACACGTACTGTCCCAGAATAGTTCACATCTGCTTTCTGGTTTTTCTCTTGAAAACCTGTTTGTTATTAGTTTCATCCCACACGCAAGCTTCAGATGTCCCCCACCCAGGCTCCTGAGGTCTTGAACATGTGACCCTGGCTCTCAGTCTCTTCATCGATAAGGTAAGCAGGTGGAACAAGATATTTAAAATCCTTTCTAGACTTTTAAGTCCCAATTGTGATCCATTTTCAGTTGCACTGTGTAGCAGCCAAAATCAACATAAAACCGAAAAAGCATTATCCAAGTTACTATATCTATTCATGAGTCAGGGTAAATGCCAAATACCTCTCCTTGATTTGAAGTCCACCAGATTGTCAGAGAGCTCCCCACTCTATGCACCTTATTTCCATGTGCTGAGCTCACTTCTTAGCTTACTAATGCCTGCCCAGTGACTGCGTCTCGTTCACGTTTCTGTCTTCGGAGCCTGCAGAAATGCCTACTCAATGGCCCATGCCCACTTGATGACTTTCGCCCACTCAGCCCCAAGCGCCTGGTACTTGCAATAGTTTATGTCATCCTACACCTTAAAGAATAGTCCATGGTCACTCCTAGAGTGTCAGTGAAGATGGCAGATTCCAAGGACCCAAGCTAGACTTAATTAGAATTTCTGGGGGTGAGGCCACGACGTGTTCTCTCAACAAGCGTCCCTGGTGATTTTAAGCACAATAGCTTGAAATTCATTAATCCTTCATAGACTTCGTTAGAGATTTTTTTTTAAGGAAAAAAAGGGTGTTTTATTTATTTATTTTTTTAAAACGGGAGTATAAAAGTAAAAAAAAAAAAGGTGGGATGGGGAGGAAGGGTCGTTCAATGCTCTACCGAGGAACCTGGCATCGCTAGTGCGGTCAACCTATCTTGGCCAAGTAAGAACTCCTGGAGAGTAAAGGAAGTCGCCGGGGGGCGGGGCCCGACGTCCCAGGAGACCGTCCAAGGGTCGGAAGTCGGCCACCGAGGCCGTGGCCCTGGCCCTCGGGGCGCCAAGAAAACTTTCGCAACAATCTGACTCAAGGCTCTACCGCACGCTACAGCATAGAGTCCCCAGGCACTCTCTTGCCCCGTCACCCTTGGCAACGGCAGCCAGCCCCTGCAAGACGTCGTGGCGCGAAAAGGCGGGACTTCCTGGCCCTGGAAGCCAATACGCACACAGAGGCGGGGCCGGCCACGAAGCACTTCCTGTTGCGTGATCTTAAGGTCCAATAAAAGTGCATGACTCCAGGGTCACGTGCCTCTGTTCCCATTAGCAACCGGAGGCTTCTAAACAACCCGCCCACCCTCCCCATCCGCTACGGTCCAACCTCCCTCGGCTGCCCCGGGTTGAACGGGGCTCCGCCAGGCCTCCACCTCTCCCGAAGGCTGCTGACTCCCGCCCGCCGCCATGGTGAGTAGCCGGCCCGCTGGCGCCCCACCGCGCCGGGGACTGGGCACTGGCCGGGGCTGGAGACCTACAGCGGGGCCCCGGAGTGATGGCGTGACTTGCAGCGGTTTTGAGCCCGACCCTGGGCCTCCCTGAGGAGGGGGGCCGCGCCGAGTGCGGAGGCTCAGTTAACCTCGGCCGAAGCCCTTCTGGGATAGTCCTAGGTGAAGAAGCCCTCCTCTAACAACTCGCTCCGCCGCATCGCGATAGTACTCGCCTCTGGCTGGGATGCCAGGGCCAGGTCACACCTCGCGGGCAATAGTTGAATGAGCTGGGGAACCCGGCTGCTAGCAGAAGGCTAAGGGCGGGATTCTCATTTGCTTCCAAAAACGCCAAGTTTGTACACACACACTGCTCCCACCGTCCCGCACCCCGCCCCGCCCCACCCCCGCCCCGCTTTGGTAACATAAGCGATAATGTGCTAACAAGCCGAGGAGGGAGAACGTGATTAAATCCAGCCTCCTGATGCGAGAGCGACTTTACGAACCCAAGCCCACCGTTTTACTGCTGAGGGAACTTGGGTGACATTTCTTTTGTCCTGCTCTGTTGAAAAGAGGCCCCGTTCTCCGGTATGCTAAAACGATACTGAGAATATTGCACAGTACTAAAGTGTTCAGAAAAAGGGAAGAAACCAGAGTTGGGGGCCGCACTGAAATGGGATCCTGAAATACCTCAGCAACCAGAATTCCTAACTTAGCCCGCACTGTAATCCAAGCACGCTCTTGCAGCTGATGATACAGCTGTGAGCACCGCAGACCATTCCCGGCCCTTCTTGATCTTAGAGCCTGTCCCACGCCTTCTCTTGATTTCAATAAAATATCGAGGTCAAGTTGAAAAATCGATAATGGTGATGCCACATGCGCATCCCCAAAAAGACACCTGCTTCCATTCTGTCTTCTGTCATTGCTTTCTGTCAATTTGCTTAACAACTGAGGCTCAGTTTCTTCATTAGTAAATAGAAGATATAACAATAATTCAGGTTGTTAAAATGATAAATGGGCTAATGCATATAAAATAAATAGCTCAGGACCTGTTAAAATATTAAGCATTCAATATATGTTAGATTTTATTAGAGTGTGCTCGTTTTTATCATTGCACTTTCTTACACTTCTCATCTTAAAATTGTACATGGATTTTTTGAGACTAGTCAAGAACAAGGAACCATTTCTGGTACCTTCGCCCCTCCTACCCTCCCTTTATGGCACAGGTTAAAGACATTGGCTTGGCAATGCTCTGGTATGTTTTTTAGCTTATTTTAATTATTATTTTAATAAAATATTTCTGCAACAAAACTCTAACATTCTGACTTCCCTATTTGGGTATTTCTTATTTCTAAATATTTTAGAGCTGATCATCATATCTACCTCTCATTTAACAACTGGCAAAACTGGTATCAACAAGGTCAAGTGGCTTGGTCACAAATAATTGCATAGCTAGACTTAAACTTGGCGTTTAATCCAGTGCTTTGTCTACTTGTGTCACATGCCAACCTATGTCTTTTTCTCTAATGATTTGATTCATGTACATGTAGTGAACATGTATGCATACGGGGAAGTAAAGGTTTGTGAATGGCATTTCCTGTTCCTCCCTGAATTCCGCTGCCCATTCTGCTCCCTCTCTTTATGCCCATCCATTTGAAAGGAACGTTGTCTTTTGTCTTAAAGTTCGTCCTTCTCAGTTTGAGTAATTTTTTTCTTCTTAGTCTTAGGACAGTCTTAACTCTGCTTGACAGGACAGAATATAGTTAACAGAGATGAACAGGCCACTTAACTCTGCACATGGCACCATACTAGGCGCACTATAATATCTTAGGTAGTTCTTAAATTATTAAACTTTCACATCTCAAATTTTAGAAATAATTTAAAACAGTGTTGGGGGTAAGACAAAGACTTGGTGGAGCTGTTCATCCACAGCTGGGGACACACATCTGTAGGTCAGCATCTTGGACTTGAGAGTCATAGGCACATAGGTAACCTTGAAACCTTGAGATAGATAATGTCATCAGGGAGAGGATACGGAAAGAGAAGAGCAAAGGTCCCAGGGCAGGGCCCTGTGAAATCTAGACATCTAAGAGACAAGCCCAAGAAGATGAGCCTACAGATGAGATCAAGAAGGAAAGGTGGGGTTAGCAGCCAAGGAAAGGAGCAGAGCAGCTGAGAACAAGGCATCAGCCATGGAGCTGGATTTGTATAATAATTAAGAGGCTGCTGGTGAGCTTTACAAAAGCAGCTTGAGTAGCACACAGGTTTAAGGACTAGAGGGTAGATTGGGGATAGCAGGAGTAGAAGAGAAGTAGAGAAAAGCAGCGGCAACTAGAGGGAACCTCAGGTTTTGTTTTTTAGCGTGAATGAGGTGTAGATGCATAGTCTTCCCTATAGTCTAGGGAAGAAGAAACCAACAGAGTGTTGACAGGGGGGAACAGCTGGTTAAATAAAGTCCCTGAGGAATTTGAAAGCGAACCATTGAGGCCTCAGGAAGGAATGACCGTCAAAGGGGATAATACTCCATGCAGTCATTTAAGGATGCGTGTCCTTTTCATCTTACTGCTCCCCCGGCCCTTGGGGCATTGGTTGGGCACATGTCGGCTGAGTGCCAGGCGCCACGGGAGTGCTGGGTATGCCTCGGAATCAGATGGGCAGGGTCCTGGCTCCTGTTGACTTATGCACTAAGGAAATCGAGCGCGCCAGGAAGAGGCACGGGTGTGTGTGAATACAGAAAAGCCAGGGTGAGGCTTCGGGAGGGGTGGTGAAGGAGACCATGCCCGGTGACCGTGGTGTTGGCCGCTGCAACATTGGAGGCAGCCCCGTGTGCTGAGAGTGACGGGCGAGCCTGAAAAAGGTTCAGAAGTGAGACCTTTGCCTCCCATAAGAAGGCTATGATAGTTTCAGTTATTCTTAAAATACAAATAATCCTGACTCATGTAGTCCCCTACGTAAGATGTTCAGTTTTTTAATTTTCTTCTTTAATTTTCAGTATAGCTATGAAATGAAAAGAATTTCATTACCCTCTAGCTCATAGTTGTCAGGCTGTCATCTGGCTTAAAAGCAAGACCAATGAATGGCTATGTCAAAACCAAATCTATTTTTTTAAAGCTGTGTTAGAGAGGGTATGGTTGAGGTGCTGTAACAGAGGTCCAAAAAACAGCGGCTTAAAGAATGTAGAGGTTTATTTCCGCCTCTCAGGTAACAGCCGTGTCTCTGCTCATCTCAGGTGAGTGGGTCGGAGCCCCTCCATGAAGTCGTTTAGACATGCGGGTCCCTCTCATCTTGCTGCACCCCCAGCCCCTAGGGGATGGTTGCTGTCTGCATGGTTCAACCTGGTCACCACCTCCTCCCCAGGTCAGAGAAACAGATGTGACACAGGCCCAGCCTCTGTCTTAAGGCCCAGGCTTTGGAAGGAGCCCTCGGGTCTTCTGCTGACATCCATGGCTGGGAAGCAGTCACGTGGGCACACCCGACTGCCAGGAGGGCTGGGAAGGGCCCCCGGCGGGGCAGCCGGGCAGCCGCGGGCCTGGGAAGACGGGAGGACTGAACTGAGTGGACAGCGAGCAGCGCCCCGCGGTGTGCCCTTTCTGTCCTCACTGTCGGGTCCTTGGTCACAGCTTCAAGGCTCACAAGAAAGTTACTTCTCTCTCTTTCAGGCAGAGTTGGGCCTAAATGAGCACCATCAAAATGAAGTTATTAATTATATGCGTTTCGCTCGTTCAAGAAGAGGCTTGAGACTCAAAACTGTGGATTCCTGCTTCCAGGACCTGAAGGAGAGCAGGTATCAGAAGACTGGAAGGAAACCCAGGGGGAACCAGGGTCCCTCCAGGCAGCCCGCGCGGCGCCGCCGCAGCTGAGCCACACAGACCTTTGCTGGGATTACTGGGGCCGGTTGGTCACTGAGAGCAGCTGCGCGGCCTTGGGGGCTGCGGGACCCAAGTCAAGTCGCAGAGGGCGCAGCCTCGTATCAAACGTACGCCCAGCTGAGGGGCTGCGAGGCTTCAGAGGGCAGCCAGGGAATCGTGAGGCGCTTGTGGATTAGCGATCGGCTTGTGTTAAAGATACCAGAACTTTAATTACCTGGGTTACTAATTAAGAGATTAGAGCCATAAGATATGACAATTTGCAAGAAAACACCTATGCAGTTCATATTGAAGAATTGGGAGCCGGGAAGACAGACTATAGAAAATTTATGTTTGATCTGGAGAATAGGGAAACCAAAGAAGAAGACAATAAAAAAAAGACCTCAGATCACTTTGGAATGAGGCTGTGGCACACTGAAATGTCAGGGCCTCCGAACGGGCTGCACCTGTCATACGGCCGTAAGCTTCCCTGGGTAGCAGAGACCTATAGCTGTCAACCTTACCTGTTCCATTCATTAACCTGATCTGGCCATCCGGGTCCCCACCCCCAGCAGAGCCGAGCAGCAGTTGTGTGTTGAGATAGTGGGACAGCCAGTGAGGGCACATCGTTACCCACTTTGTGTGCCTTCACGGCTCTTCTGAGAATGAACCCAGGTTGCCAAAAAAAAGAGCCGATTGTTTTAAAGCAGACCCGATGTGTTCTGTTAAAGAACAAGAAAGATTGTGAATATATTTAGGTAAGAGTTCAAGTTTTGGTTTTTTCAAAGTGTTTAAACTGTGCAGCCTAAATGAGACATTAAAGAATGGTAAATCAAATAATATGAACTTGAGTATAACTGTGATTAGACTTGGGTGCAATCCCGCCAATAGGTCCCTTTGGAAGTGAGGGAGAAGGTAGACCTGGGTCGGGGGCGTTGCTCTTCTGAGCGTTGGCTGGATGGGGACTTGGCAGGTGGAGGCGGGGAGAGGAGAGGCCCGTTGAAAGGAGGAGGTGTGCCCAGAAGCTTTCTGCAGCATTCAGCTGTGGGGCGTGTTCTTGAGCGAGCAGGACACGATTGTGGGGTTGTCACCTGCAGTTGGACCGTGGGCATGTCATCTCCACCTTCTGAGCCTGTGTTCCTGTCTGTAAAGTGAGGGAATTGAAGACATTGGCCCCAAAGTTCCCTCCCAGCCCAGACACTAGGAGGGAGATGGATTTTTAATGCTGCCGTAGATGATGATGTTTGCTGCTATGCAGTGGTCGGTGGTCCATGGAGCTTTAACTAAGAGAAGTTAGGTTTGGAGTGGATATTTATGGGTTTTTGAACCTTAAGACTGCTAGGAGAAGCAATATATAATTACATTGATTTTATCAGAGGCATTTACTACCATGTGAACAGTTCACATGAAATGCTAGACAAAAATAGAAAGGAGAAATTCCATCTTCCAAGTGAATTTTGAAATTATTGTGATAAGAGGATATTTCAGTGGGGAATAAAAAAGATTTTTAAACTGGAAAATTAAAGAAAAAAAGTGAATAGTTTGGGGGAAATGTCTCTGAGCTTATACTTGCATTAAAGGATGTCCACACTTGAAAAATGAGCCACAATTTAATCGTTTAAATGGTCATCAGAATTTAATTTGGCTTAAATTATTTCAGTCTTCTTTATTAATAAAGAGTATAGTTCCCAGAGAGATTGTCACAGTGACCCCGTCAGGCCCTAGATGTCACGGCGTGGCTGTCGCAGTCCTGTCCTGTGAACGGTCTCGTTGTTGACGCGGACGTTTCGGATGGCTGCGTTTCAGGCTGGTGGAGGAGACGTTCACCGCTGACGAGGTGTCGGAAGTCCTGCGCGGGCTGCAGGCTGTGGTCCACAGCGAGGTGGAGTCTGAGCTCATCAACAGCACCCACACCAACGTGCTACTGCTGCGGCAGCTGTTCACGCAGGCGGAGAAGTGGTACCTCAAGCTCCAGACAGATATCTGTGAACTCGAAAACAGGTAACAAAGTGCGTGCCTGCGACTCGGGCAGGAGCGGCCCAAGCGCGCTCTTCAAAGTTGCTGAACATCTTCACTGCTGCTGTCCTTGGGGCTGGGGCAGCAGCAAAGCTTTGGGTCCTGAGGGATCTCTCAGGGGCCACTCCATGTCCTTGTCAAAATTCTCTGTTCCTACTGTTTCTGGATATTATAAGGGCATTTGGGGCTTACCAAATTGCTTTTCAGGCTGTTACTAACTATTCCTTACAGTACCTTTGTTAGCCTGAGTAGTATTAAAATAAGTTTTTAGAGATCGGTTGACTAGGAAAGTATGAAACATTTGAAAAACTAATTCCAATACCATCACTTCACACTAGTAATATTGGAAGTTTACTTCTAAATAATTACATTATAAATTACACATTTATCTTTAAAATAGGAAATGTAAAAAAAAAATTTATAATCCAAACAAAATCAAAGCATGCATCAATTTAAAAAAATATGGTAAAATCAGCAAAATTGAAACCCATTCTAAGAAAAGTCATGCGGCAGACCAGGACCGACCGACCTCTGAACTCGGGGAGCGCTTCCGGGAGCCAGTGCGGCCCGGGGCATCTGTGGGCACTGCTGGCCAGCGCGGGCCCAGGCTCCTTTGCAGGCGGAGGCCGCAGCCGGGCCATCACCTGGGCCACCTGTCTCTCTGGAGACTCTACCGTACTTTTTCAGTAGGTGTCCTGAGTTTCCATTGTTCCATTTTTGCGAGGCCACTCTTAAAATCAGACTGCCTCTCTTGAATGTCTGCTAGCTAACGACATGTGTCATATGACAGAGCAGCCTCCCCACAGCACCTCAGAAATCCAGGGCTGACTGCAGGGTCCCCACGCCCGCCCTCACTGCAGCACAGCGATTGCATCGCACACCGAGGCGGGGACCCCAGTGCTGTGGGCGATTCATAGCCGAGGCCATGTGTTTGGACTCTCGACCGTCAGTAACTAAATAGAGTTTTTGACGGGGTGACGTGTTCATCTTGCTCTGTTCTCTCTGGCATGTGATAGATTGGTGCAGTGATTTTATTCTGTGTGTGTGATTTTATTTAAAATGTATTTTAAGTAAATATTTTTTTATATCTGCTTTTACCTTCAAGAGAATTACTGGAACAAGTTGCAGAATTTGAAAAAGCAGAATTTACATCTTCCAATAGAAAGGTAATTTCTGGCCATTTTAAGTCCGTATCTTAACAGCCAGCGTTTAAAATCCCTGAGTTACACAGAGCGTTCCGAGGGGAGAGTGGGAGCTTTCACGGAAAAGCATCTGATTTAAGAGCAGAATTGAAAAACTGTCTCAGGTTTTCAGGCAAAATAAGAAAAGCTTTGTAAATAACTGGAAAACTTTTTGTCTTCTCTCTCTCTCACACACACACGCACACGCACTCTCCCCCACCGCCCCCACCCCACCTCGCTGTCCCCTGGCTCCTGGCCGTATTAACTCCCCTCCCGTGCCGTGGAGCGTGGGTGTGGGGCTGGCCACGCCGGCTGTGCACCCTGGCCCTGGCCCTCCCGAGCCGCGTGACCTCGAGCACTTTGTCTGAGATGGTGGAGCCCCGCTTTCCTCATCGGTCCTGTGGAGACTGCTACCAGCCACGTCTCTTTATGGTCATTCTCACCATTGGCAGGGCCCACCTGCCATTGCCCCATAAACACCCCCGCGTCGGGCAGGAAGTGCTGCGGAGGAGAGCCCACGGACACATACACACACACTCTCTCTCTCTCTCTCTCTCTCTCTCTCCAGTTACCCCTCAGACCGCGTTTCTGGCTAAGACATTTCTGGGTCCGAGGGACTGCGTTCTTCTGTCTTTTGTGCACGTTCGTGCCACGTTATTCTTCATCTGTAGTGTAGTCGCCGGGATCCCCATCACTATGACAGTTTTTCCCGGAGCCTGGGTCCGTGCAGAAGGGTGTTCTGCTCCCACCGTTTCAAATCCAGTCCTGAGATGTTAGGGGTTGTGCCTGCTCTGGTTTTGAGCACCTTCCCTCCTTCTTGTCTTCCCCCGCTCTCTTTCCATCTGTATATATATTTTTTAAAGCTAGGAGGAGGATGGGCTTCGTTTCTGTGTCTGATTTGTATTGGGCGCTGGGACACAGCAGAGAACCACCCCAAGGAGAACCCCCCCCCATGGAGCTGGCTCCCCAGTGGGTGTGTCTGCGCGGCGTCCCCACGCGGAAAGAGCGGGCGCTGGACGGTGGCGCAGGGCTTGCCCCGTGGGGCTTCCAGCTTGGTGTCTGTGTTTCACTTCAGCCCGTCGTGAACAACGTGAAGCCGAAACTCGCTCCACTTAACGAAGGCGGGACAGCAGAACTCCTGAACAAGGTGACGCCGCCATCGTTCTGGGACACGCGGGCCCTCCGCTCTGTCCCCTTGTTCCCGCCCAACTCCGGAGTGGAGAAGCTGGGGAGGGGGGCTTGGTCCTGGCTCTGGGCCCCTGAGGGTGGTTAGTCCCGGTCGGATGTTTTACTTGGTGGTGCCCAGTGGGCCAGAAGAGAGGATGCTTACCTTTCAGAAAGTCTGAAGGCGCTCTTTTTAGAAAATATATTTTTTTATTACAGTTGACATTCAATATTATTTTATATTAGTTTCAGGTGTATAGCATAGTGGTTAGACGTCTCTGTAACTTACAGAGTGACCCCCCCGGATAATCCTAATATCCACCTGGCATTGTATGTAGTTACCCCACTATTACTGAATATATTCCCTATGTTGCCCTTCACATCCCCACGGCAGCAGCTCTTGATGACATCTTTTCATGGCAAAGTGAAGAGCAGAGAACTTTGGACATCATTTTTTTTTGTTTAATATTTTATCTATTTATCCCCAGAGAGAGGGGAAAGGAGAAAGAAAGAGAGGGAAGGAAACCTCAATGTGTGGTTGCCTCTCACTCACTCCCCACTGGGGACCTGGCCCTCAACCCAGGCATGTGCCCTGACTGGGAACTGAACTGGCAACCCCTTACTTCACAATCCGGTGACGAGTCCGCTGAGCCACACCAGCCAGGGCTGGACATCATTTATTGATGGGCATTTGCAGTTTATAACTTGTCACAACAGTGAAGGGATTTTTATTTAGAAGTTTATAAAAAGTTAATTACCAATATACAAATAAATATTTTTCATGACCTGTATTGTCAGCATTATGCTAGGTTTTGTTAGATGAAAAGCAGTATAATACATGGACTTTGGCCCTCAAAACCCTTAGAGTCTCACTGAGAAGGGAGAACTAATACTCTGGAAACAGAGTTAGGAAAATGCTCGTGTGTTGCCCCAGGTGCCACAGGTGGCAGGGGAGACACAGTCCTGGGTGGCGGGGCAGCTGAGGACAGACCGTTGGGTAAGGCAGTGTCCGAGCTGGGCTGAAGAGTAAAGACAGATTAAGGGTCAGAGGGAGGAGATGGGGACCCGGCCGGCGGGGGCAGAGCGGCAGTCGTCAGAGGCAGCGGGTAGGCTGGCACGAGCGGAACCGGGCAGCCCTCTGGGACTGGGCCGCTGTGTGTGCCGGAGCGTGGTAGCAATAAGAGAGCCCGACAGGTGACTCCAGGGAGAGAGGTGCTTACGAGCAAAGGCTTTTGGCTTCAGCTTAGTCAGAACCATCCAGGGCTCAAGCGCAGCTGCTGGGATAGTGCCGATTGTGTTTCAGGACAGTGGCAGCGGGGTGTGGTGTGGGCTGAGAGTGGAGCCAAGAGTTCCAGGATCAGCTGGGTGAGCGAGGGCAGACTTTGGAAAAAGGCTGAGAGTGGAGGGCTGAAGGAAGTCGGAGACCGTGAGGGAAGGGGTTGGGAGTCCGAGAGCCAAAGGGGACCCGCAGGCGCCGAGGCCGGTGGGCGGGGTAAAAGTGGGCTGTCACCGGTAACCGGGACATGCAGGTCTTTTATCTATTAGGTAATTTTAATTTAATTTAAAAATCAAATTTTCAAATGAAACAAGTGATTTCAAAACCTTGGGCTAAAATAATAAAATTTGAATTTATTCACAAAGGAAATTTTAAGACTTCAAGATGAAAATGAAAAACTGAAGTCAAGGCTGAAGACCCTTGAAATACAGGTAACTGAGAAATACTTTCACAAACTTCTTGAAAGAGCTACTTAGAGGCTAAATCCTGAACAGGTTCTGTTTAAACCTCATTGCAGGCTACGGCCACGCTGCAGGAGAAGTCAAAGCTGGAAAACGCACTGCACAGCCTGCAGCTCGAGCATGGAAACCAAAAGGTGACAAAGTGTTAGCTGTCTCCTTCACACTTGCTAGGTAGAGCTGCCAATTTAACATTACTCTCTAGTTGCTGCTCCTTGTGCCCTGCCACCCCGCAGTTGCTGTCGCTGCTGTGCTGCGACGTCCTTGTCCGGGGAGGCCACCTAAGAACCAGCGCCCGTCCCTCTGTCCATCCTTCAGGGCCAGGGATAGGTCACATCTCCCATGGCCTGGGAGCTCATTGGCATGCAAGAGATTTTTAAATATATTTTTAAAAAGTTTTCCACCTTTCATTTTGACATTCTTGTTAGAATGGGAAAAAAGGAAGAAAGGGAGAGTTTTTTTAGTTAATTGTATTTGCGTGTGGATTTAGTCATACCAAATTTATTACTTAGTTTGCTTTCAGCGCAAAATGATAAAATAGAGCCAACTTTCCTGTTACAAAGCTTCAGCTCCGACCACTTGTAGTGGCACTTGCGCAACACAGTGAAGTGCAGGCTCACCGGAGCACGACGGCGCTTGGGCACCGGACCTCGTCGCGCGCAGCTCTGCTCCTGCGGCCTGCGGCCTGCCCAGCGAGGCCGGCCGCTGCCTGGGCCTCGCATCAGCGCGGCCCTCTGAGGGAATTTTCAGTGCAGCACTGGCTTTTCTTCTGCTGGTATTGTCATTAGAAACGTCTACCGGACAATCCCAAGACCTGCTTCTTTAGGCTTATGTTACCCCCTCTCTATGGAACATTTCAAATACGTACAAAAGTAGAGAAAAGCGTATACGTACCCCCAGCTTTTCCAATCATGGGCATGGCCAGTCTGATTGCATATTTACCTCCGCTTCTCTCCTCTACCCCTGGTTTTTTTGAAGCAAATCTCAGACTTGACTGTAGGTATCTTTTAAATAGGATAGTACTTTTATGGCTAAAAAAAAAAATGGGAAAATACATAGGAGTTTTGATCATTATATGCCAAGGAACACAGATTTATAAAACAGAGCAAAATACTCCAGAACAGCTTTGTAATTTCCCAGAAGTAAAACAGTTACAAACATTTTTAGGTGATGAATTTGCTTGAAAAGCCTTTTGTACTTCACTCCAATTTTGCTTTTAAGATTTTGGCAAAAACAAAATGCATACGTGCCTTCACTACCTGCAAGGAAACAAAATCTTTTTAAAGACCTGATGAAAAATGAGTAAGGAATTTTTCTTTTGCTGATACTACTGCTGCTTCTTCATACTTAGCAGCTACAGACCAGTTTCCTGTCTTATAATAATACAACTTTTTCTTTCTGTTTTAAATTTTTTTTAGTCAAAAACAAGATCCAGGTAGAGGATCCAGCTGCTGTATTATGCTGACGAACTATGCAAACGTGCATATGTGTTAATATAAAAACTTAAATCTGGTAAACTTGCAAACCATAAAATCAGTAAGCATTAATTAGGCTCTCATGTTTTATTGTAAATAATGATAAAGATAAATTTTTGATAGAGATGTACTAATTTTCTTCTTCATGTGTATCATTTAAATTTCTTCACCAGGATTTTTTTTAACTTCACTTTTCAAAAGAAAGCCCATTTGCCATCCCAACTCTGAGATGCACAGCCTTGTCGGATTTAGGGTCTCAGCTTTCTCCTGTTTTTCTTTGAATCCCAGCCGTTCATAAGTCATAGTTTAAGTGTTTGGAAGTCGGTGGCCCTGTGCTCCGGCCCATGCAGGTCACCGTGCACGGAGGGCCGAAGGTGAGCCGGGCGTGCTGGCAGCCCCAGGAGCAGGGGCGTGCCGAGCTGGGGCGTGCCCGGCCGGGGAGGGCGGCCGGCTTCCCCTGCCTGCGTCCCCTGCCTGCGTCCCCTGCGACAGGGAATCGCCATGTAACACAGCCACTGCTTAGGATGTCCACATGAACTCATGACCACGTGTGATTTCTCACAGGATTTCACAAAGGCCCAGGACTTGAGTGACTTGGAAAACACAGTTGCTGCTTTAAAGAGCGAGTTTCAGAAGACACTGAATGACAAGACCAAAAACCAGAAGTCCCTGGAGGAGAGTCTCGCGACAGCCAAGCACGACCTGCTCCGGGTTCAGGAGCAGCTGAGCATGGCTGAGAAGGTCAGGTCCATCTGCAAATGTCCAGTCGGGCGGTGGACGCAGTGAGAGGAACGGGTGCGGCTACGGGCGGGGTGGGGCAGCTGCGGGGTGCTGTTTTTTCTCAAGGTGTTAACCAAGGTCTGTTCGAAGGTTGACTGCTTCTGGGCACTGAGATTCTGCCACCTTTGGCACTAAATGTCCATGATAATGAAAATCTGCACTCCTTCCTGTGGTGTGGTAGGAGATTCTTCCACAGCGGCTGCCCTCCTTGCCCGTCCCTCCAGCCCGGCAGCGGGATGGTGGCTTCTATTTTTAAAGGATTCTATGTAGTGGATGGGGTACTTCACTTTAGGGATTAGACACTTAAGAATCTGGGAGCAAAGATGTAAGTAATTTAAAAGTCCCCCTAAAATATTGACGCTGCTTTGGGATTTGGAAAAAGGTCATGCTTATTACACCTGAAGATTAGTTTACTGTCTCAAATAGATTTCCCATGTGTAGGGCATAGTATGTTTGAGTTACTTGCTAACATTATATTTGGAGACATATTACTATTTAACTGGCTTCTCATTTGAAAGAATGTATTTTTAGAGTTTGGATACTCTTAGTTTTATATGTTTTATAAAAGAAATTACAAAATAATATAAGCAGAATATCAGTAAAATTAGAGCAAAAAATACACATTTTCATCAGATTTATTAATTCTTTCCTTACCTATTTCTTAGTATTGGAAATTTTTCCCTGCAGGAATTAGAGAAGAAATTCCAACAAACAGCAGCTTATCGAAACATGAAAGAGATGCTAACCAAGAAGAATGACCAAATTAAAGACCTGAGGAAGCGACTGGCAAAGTAAGCGGTGCTGATCTGTCAGCCTCTCAGCTCTGCCTCCAGCTGGGCTGGCATCTGTTCTTCATTAATTTGAAGCTTGTGTCCAGAGAGGGCAGGCCGGTGGGTGGTTGCTCACTCATTTAGCTCGGAAGCCTGCCTTCGAGGACAGCTGTTTGGCCTGTCCCCGTCTGTAGCGCCCGCCGGGATTTTTAGGTTCCACTAGACCTGTTTACTCACACACGACTGCAGCAGGCCACGCACGGCAGGGGGTTCTGGTCGTGGGGTATCGCCCGGGAAAACAGCCGGCCCGCAGGGCGGCATTGGGCACTTCTCCTCCGTGGCGCCCTTGCAGCGTCCGGGGCCTGGCCGTACTGAGCCTCAGTGACAGTCCAGGTGCAGGAGAGTGAGATGCACGCAGGAGCGTGCCAGAGCCAGCACGCCAAGGGGTCCGCGCTCCCACGGAACCAGGGCCTCTTGTCTGGCGGCCCTGTTCCCCAGGCAGGGACAGGCGTGGTGACTGGAGCTCACCGCACAGAGGGAGGCCCAGAGTCGGGGCTCCCACCACGTATTGGCTCGGCCAAAAAGCCCATTACATCTCTTACATAAAATAAAAGACACATTTTTCATTCTCGCCAGTAACTTTATTGATTTGTATATTTTAAGTATGTCATCTCTCTCCTGCTATTGGCTTCTAGTGGGTAGAGGCCAGGGGTGCTGCTAAACATCTCCCAATGCCTAAGGCAGCTCCACAGTAACAGAGTATTTGGCCAGAATGTCAATGGTACCAGGGAACTTTGCAAAACACTTTTTTTCCTCTCTAAATGCAGTTTTAATCCTTATTTTAAGCTAAGTACGATAATTTAATACAATAAGCTAAATACGCACAAAGCCTATATACCCTGATCTAGTAGTTTCCATAGACGCATATGGTTTTAGTCAAGTTCACATTTCCACAATGAACAAGCACTAACGAATGTTCATCAAACACCACCCAAATGCTTATCCTGCCATCAGCTTTTTAAGCAGTGCCATTCCTATTACTGAAAAATTTATTTTTATTTAGAAAGGAAATCTAACCTGGGAAAATGAGTTCCCTTAAAACTTGACAAATAGTATATTATAAGCCCAAAGGCTTTAAATGAAAAAGCCTTCAACACAGAAGTATTTGTGAAACTTAGCTTCTGCCTCCCCAAAATCCCTCTCTTTAACAAACGGAAAGGATATTAAAAGAAATTATTACCTTAAGACAGATAACAGTACTATAAAAGACTACTTTCTCCTATCGTTTTCTCCTTAAAAGAAACACAAACCATTTCACTATCTTTTACTAGCCACTCAGACTACTGTGGTCTGAAAACTTGAGAGTTTTAGCTGTCATGTCTTAGCTATCATAAAGTGAACGGTGCCATTTAAACCCTGCACATTAAATAGCATAGCCTACAATGGACAGATACACCTAATACACAAACACTGCTTCATTGTTTAGACAATCAAAAGTCAGAAGGTTCTGCATGGTTTGCAAGGTCCTTCAACTTATTGTGGTCATTAAAACCCAATAGGTAATTCAGGCACCATAGTGTCATGGCAGGCAGTTAAAGGCTCAGCTATCACTCCGAAGTTAAAGACATGAAAATAAAAGTGGGAAATTCTGTGCTTCATCTTTCACTTACATGGCTAGTTGTCAGGACCTTACTATGTAAAACATACGGGTGTTAGTTGTTTTTTGTTTTTTTTAAGATTTTATTTTATTTTTTAGAGGGGAAGGGAGGGAGAAAGGGGGAGAAACATCAGTGTGTGGTTTACTTTTGTGCGCCCCCTACCGGGGACCTGGCCCGCAACCCAGGCATGTGCCCTGACTGGAAATTGAATTGGTGGCCCTTTGGTTCACAGGCCGGTGCTCCCTCTACGGAGCCACATCAGCCAGGTCCATACAGGTTATTTTCATGTACAGTCTCCCCAGAAGGTAATGAAGCTTCAGAAAGCACTAAAGTTGCCAACATCCATAGTTTGCTTCATCAGATGCTTTTCTAGCTCATTGCAGTTCTTCATTCTTAGTAACCAAGTCTTCAGCAAATTTCCTTGGATCCTTTCGTGTCAAGAAGACGATAACTTGTACCTGCCCTTGTCTTCCAGTTGACACTGCCTTGTGAGTCATTCCAGTGAAGAACTCTGTGACAGGTCTTCCAGAATATCCACCAATTCAGCATAAGGATTCTGGTCATCCCCAAACTATACTTCACACATCGTGACTCTTTAGGGAAAAGTCTCTTACTTTTACCCTGTCTACCTTCTGCGCCGCCTCTAGTTTCTTCATTTTCTTCCTCAAAAGTGGGGTCCTCTTCCTTGTCCACCACCCCAACAGCCAGCCTACAGACCCCACCAGCTGCAGAACACTTTTGACATGTTTGATCATTCACAGCACCTTCTCCATACACTGCACAAATCTCTATTGCATTTCAGTTGCATTTTTACCTTTCTTGAAACACTAAAGCATAATATGCCCAAAATGTTGCATATTTTCTTCCATCTTCAATATTAAAATGGCCACACAAAAATTCACCAATTTTGGTAGTTTTTTTTTTTTTTTTTTTTAATGCACAGCCGATATGACAGCTGTCACAATACAATCTAACAAAATTGTTTCGAATGAAGTTCAAGGCAACTAAGTGCTACTGCAGCTGTGTACAGAAGAAACATAATGGACTTTTTGGCCAGCCCAGGACTTCAAGTTTGCCCACAGTCCTCCTGGTCCAGGGGGAGTCTACTCATCAAGGTCATTTTTGTCATCAGCGGTTTCTTCTGGAAATGGCTGACATTTTACCTTCATTAGGGTTTCAGGGAAACAGCTAGGAGGTGAATCCAAGATCAGATTTGCCCTTTGAGAAGGGGGCTTGTTAACCTTTCCTCACACAGCAGTATCAGCTAGTGGTGCTGATCTGGCCTTTTAGGCAATTACTGAAATTCTACTGTGCTGTCGTGGCTCTAACTGCCAGGTATAGAGGCTTGAGTCTGAGGGTATCTTAGCAGCTAAGGGGCCCACCCTCCCTGCTTCAGAAATCCCCTCTGATTCGCCGTCACGCTTTATATACATCCGACGGCTGCCACAGCCGTGACTGAAAGGGGAACGTATGTCCCTGGTTTAGTCACTGGGAGATGTTTTTAAGTAAACCTGCTTGGAAACAATGACAACAACAAAAAGTATCATGATATTTTGCTCTTAATTTATATCTCTTTCCAGATATGAACCTGAAGACTAGAGACTGAGAAGATTGCCTGTGAAACTGCCACACACAACCTGAACGTACACACTAATCCTCACCTCAGGCATGTATTCTGAAGCAGTTTGTCATAGTCCCTGTCTCTATTTTTCTAATGTTTAGACTTTGCTTCTACTATTTAAAACTACAGTGCCTGTTTTCAGTTGTCTGAGAAGAGAGAAAACCCACTAACCCTGGTCAGTTGTCCCAAACTCCTCTCCGTCGAACGCTCCAGAGTTATCATTCAAATGTGCCGAGAATTCTTTACAGTAGAGGAGAGATTTTTAGAGTGGGAAGAACAGTCTTATCCTTTATTAGTATAAAGAGTACACCTCTTTAATAAATATTAAAGCCAGCAGTATCCATACTTGTGCATTCCCCAGGGTAAATATAAATATAGTGTTATGAAGGATAGTTATTATGAATAAAACTTATTTTTAAAAATGAAACCTAATTCATTTTCTCTGTTTGATCATCAAATATATGAATGCTTTGGAAATGTAAATACCATCTATTATAGGCAAGATTTTTAACACTTTCGATGAAAATCAACAGTGAACGTGAGAGTTTAACTTCTTTGGTCTAAGTGCTGTGTTTACCAGTGGAGCTGCAGACACTCTTTGCAGCATAACTTTTAAGGGGCCTGGTGGAGTAGTCAAGTACACCCTGTACTTCAACAGTTGAGAAAGTACTTGGGTTCAGAATAAATGCACAGTACTTCCCCCTTAGCCACGGTTTCGCTCTCCATGGTTTTAGTTACCAGTAGTCAACTTTCGTCTGAAAATACTAAATAGAAAACTCCAGAAAGAAACAATTCCTAAGTTTTCAATTACACGCCATTCTGCATAGCATGAGGAACTCCTACACGGTCCCACAGCGCCCCGCCGGGGACGTGGGTCAGTCCGTTGGCCCGCGATACCCGGCTGTGTGCGCTCCCGGCCCATACTCAGCGATCCGATCGGCTGTCGCAGGATCGCGGTGCTTGTGTTCAAGTCACCCTTGTTGTACTTAATAATTAGTCCCCAAGTGTAAGAGTGGGGATGCTGGCAGTTCGGATGTGCCAAAGAGAGGCTGTAGCGTGGTTCCTGTAAGAGAATAGGTGTGTGTGTGCAAGAGAAAAACAATAGATACCGGACGCGGTCCTGTCCGCAGCTTCAGGCATCACCAGGGCCTTGGGACAGATCTCCACAGATACGGGGAGTCGGCTGTCATCTTTATTCAGTTTCCTGAATATTTTTTAAATTACATGTTAAAAATACTTAAAAAGACTTCTATTCAACATAAAATCAGTTATCAGACCTCACGTTCAACATCTGATTATAGTTTACTTGTATGCATCTATAGTAACTGCATTTTCCAGAGGTTTTGATTATACTGTTTCCATTTGTCCTGCTTTTTCTTGAGTGATTTTGAATAACTCATTAGAAATTAGGCATCATATCTGCAGTCATGCAATGCAACGGCATACACTTTTAAGGACAGTAAGATCAAGTCCTTAAAGCAGTAACGCCTCCGAGGGAAGGCACTTACTTGTAACACATTATTAGGAAGTAATTACTGTCCCCACTTGTGAAAGCAGAGTGTCACACCCTGAATGAACACCACCTACCAAGAGAGGTGATTCCTCTTCCACAAAGGAAGATTTTATTCACCAAGGACAGTGTGCTGACCAGAGCATAAGGCTTGTTATTATTTTTATTTAATCTTTTAATACCAGCCTTGAATGTGTTGTTTTCCTTGTAGGCTTCATGTTAAAATATTGAAGGAACAAATGATAGAGGGAGAGAGAACCCCCACAGGCATACAGAAAGCGGCCTTTAAAAGGTGACTCCATCAGAGGAGGGAGGGGAAGACAGCTAAGCCGGCCTTGCCCGCCTATCCCTCCCCCACCCCCTCACCGTTCTGGTCACTCACCAGTCTCTGGGTCCCGTTGGGGCCGCCAGTCTCCCTTCACGCTTCTTCATCCCAAGATCAGGACTTTGTAAAAACCTGGTCCATTAGGTGTGGCATTTTGTTTAACTCCGAACCAGAACTCTTGATGAAATGGCTGGTGTATGCTTCAGAGACCACCTAATCAGTTTCTCCCTGCCGCTCCTTAGTTTGATGCCCACAGGGAAGGAAGACATGTTGAGAAATTTGAAGTGCTAAGTAGAATTCAACGTGGCTTTTTTTTTTTTGGTAGGGACTGAAATATTCTGTATAGTGTGTTCCAGTTCAATAATTATTTCAAAAGTATTTCTAAACCTTAAACCCTAACTATGTCCCACATTAAGATAGACAAATGTGACATTCTTTGACATAAATCAACATGATGATTTTTCACATATAAATTCTTTTTTTATGCTCTGGTTTTGTTTGTGCATGTGTGTGTTTGTTAACTCATACACCTAGCAAAATGCAATTGTAAATTTCTATTTTTTGAATATTTACCTAGTTTTAGGATTTATCTCATTTAACCAAGAAAGCCAGCCTTTTTAGTCCGTGTATTTTGGGTTTCTAGGGACAGCGTCGCAAGCCTTGGTTGAACACTCAGTGTGTCCTTAGCTGCATGGGTGGCTAAGTGTTGGTGACTGTTGTAACGCAGCTTTGGCTGAACTTAAAAATTCAAGGCTACTGCTAAATTATGACTGGGACCTTTTGTTGACAAAAATAGAATGTAAGGGGTTTGTTATTAATTTCTTCTGTTCAATTTACATGTTCTGAGTAATATATTACATTTTGATTGTATATTAAATAAATGTTTATGATCATTTGTTCACGTCTTATACAACTCTTTATAAGGAAACTATTTCTCTATATTGAATCTGTAATCCTGGTTGATAAAGCCTTTGCTATTATTTCCATCCTGGTGAAAGGGAAAGGGTTTATAGAGATGTTTATATTTTTAAATGCTTGCTGCTTTTAGATATAGTGGATTGCAAAAATTTGGCTTTAGTTTTCTTCTGGGTATAAGTGCTTATATTCTAAAGCTTTGCCATAAGAAATTCAAGACACGGTTTCACTCATGTAAGCCGTTCTTTCAGAAGCAAAAGTCATCTCAGGGAAATATTATTTAGTATTTAGGCAGTAGTATTTAAACCAAACAGTTCACAACAGTACATAGAAAAAAAGTTTCAGTATTTTACAGTTAAAAAACTATTGATGTTATAACAAAATTGAAATTTGAAAATCCTTCATAATTTTTAAAAGTAACAATGGGCCTACTATCAAATTAATAGCTTATTAAATGGGTTTTCATGAGCCCATTCTTAGAAAAGAAACTTGCAGTCACCACGAGTCAGTCTGGGTCTCCCAGCCGGAAACCATAGCAGACACGCTTGTCTTTTAGGAGAAGGAGACACAGTAAGTCGGCATTTCCGCAAGGCTCCTGACCAAGCCCTCAGGCTCACGTTGCTGAGAAGGGTCTTACTCGGGTTCTCCCAAATGCAGACCTCAGGATAAGGGTGAGGGTGCAGGCAGTTTATCTGGGAAGTGATTCCAGGAAGGCCTGTGGGAGACTGAGGAGTTGAGACAAACTGAGAGTCATCCCGACAGGCAGCGGGGGCTCAGTCCTGCCGGGACCGCCCGAGGCCCTGTGTGAAAAACATCTCCACATCTTCCCACCGCCTGCTCTAAGCTTCCCCCGCAGCCAGCGTTTCTGCTGGTCAGCATTGCTTGCCTACTGAGGTGAGCCAGAGCCTCCCTCCTCTCCGAAGCACTGGAGCCCTGCTTATTTCACGCTTGCCTCACTGTGGTCATGCAAGTTCCCTTCTGTTGTTCCCACATGTCGCCGAGAAGCACCCCTGTGAATCCTGGTCATTCACATGCAGCAGAAGGAGCCTAGACAGAGACCTCACGCCTTTTACAAACATTATCTCAAAACGGACCACAGGTCCAAATGTAAGATGCAGAGCTAAGAACCCCTTAGGAGATGAAGCAGGAGAAAATCTAGGCGACCTCAGGCCCAGCGATGCCTTTTTGATACAACCCCAAAGGCACAATTCCTTAAAGAAAGAATTGAGAGCTGGACTTCATTAAAACGATAAACTTCAGAGACCGAGAAGACAAGCCACAGACTGGGAGAAAATATTTGCAGAAGACACATCTGATAAAAGAATGTTCTCCAAAATATACAAAGAACTCTGAAAACTCACCAGTAAGAAAATAAACAACCTGATTTCAAAATGGGTCACAGATCCTAACTGATACCTCACCCAAAAAGGATCTACAGGTGGCATATAAGTGTCTGAAAAGATGCTCTACATCATGTCAGCAGGGAAACGCAAATTAAAACAATGAGATACCACCGCACACCTATTAGAGCGTCCAAAACCCAGACCACTGACCTCCCACCAGGTGGTGGGAGCAAACATCAATTGCTAACAAGGAGGTAGAGCACCTACCATACAACCCAACAATTGCACTCCTTGGTGTTTACCCAAAGGAGCTGAGAACTTACATCCATGCAAAAGCCTGCACACGGGTGTTTATAGCAGCTGTATTCATAATTGCCAAACTTGGACGCAGCTGAGCTGCCCTTCAGTAGGTGATGGGTAAATAAAACTGTGGTCCCTTCAGTGAAGGGGCTATGATTCAGCACTAAAAAGAAATAAACTATGAAACCATGAAATGCATATTAGTAGGTGAAATAAGCCAATCTTAAAAGGCTACGTACTGCTGTAAGATGCCAACTATGTAACGTTCTGGAAAAGGCCAAATTATAGGGACAGTAACGGTAAAAAGATCGGTGGTTTCCAGGGATTGGGGGGTAGGAGGAGGGATGAAGAGACAGAGCACAGTGGATTTTAGGGCAGAAAACGCTCTGTGTGATGCCCTGATGATGGATACACGTCATTACATTTATCAAAACCCACAGAGTGCACAGTTTATCAAGGGTGAACCCCAAGATAAACTGTGGGCTTTGGGTGATTATGATGTGCCAACATCGGTGCATCAGTGGTCACAAAAGTTCCATTCCGGTGGGAATGTTATCATCTGATGAGGGAGGCGGTGCGTGTGTGGGAACAGAGGAGTATATGGCAACGCTGTACCCTCCACTCAATTTTGCTATGAACCTAAAACTGCTCTAAAATAATAAAGCCCTAAAAACCTCCCGTCCCCCCACTCTGTGCTCATTCCCACAAGCTGTCCTCCCCAGACCCTCTCGTCTTCCACGTTCCACGCTTGGTCCTCCCAGGACCCTCGTCCTCCGTGCGCACCACTCACCCCTGCCGGGAGTCCCCACGTGCTGTAACTGGCTCCCCCGCCCCGTCCACACCAGGCAGGTCGAGCTCGCGGCCTGCAGTGCTGCCCCCCGGGAGATCCCCACCCAGGGCCGCCTCTCAGTGGCCAAGTGGGGTTGGGGAGCAGCCGCGGCCCCTGGGGCACTTGGCCCCAGGCGCTGAGCCGACCTGTTCATTTGCCAGACCCAGCCGTGCTTTCCTTGTCCGTTGCCGTTGGCGTGCGCTGCGGGCAGGACGTGAGTGCCAAGGCAGGGAAGTCAGGTGGCCCATTGGTGCGCTTTGCTTGTGCCCCCCAGACCTTCTTGGCCCCAGCCCTGAGTGTACCATTTTTATTTCCCTATGGATTTGGTGATGTGTCTGCTTGGCCTTATGACTCAGTGGTTCGGACAAGACTCAGCTCATCGTGGATGACGCAGTCTCTGCGAGGACCCGGAGCGGGACAGGAGCTGCTTTCACGGGGAAGCGTTCGCTGCCGCCTTGCTTCAGAAGCTTCTGCACAATCACTCTGCATTTGGGGCTCGTCAGCGTCTATACCACAGCTGCCTCTTGCACTGGGGGGTCTTTTGGGACATGTGGCCCAAGTGGCAGGACCGCTTGTGCTGCAGCCTAAGCACAGAGGATGTACCCAAAACTGACAACCTTCTGAAAGACCCAATAGCTGGTCAGGGCGGTATTCCGGAGCGTGGGGCATGCTGGCTCCAGAATCCGAAGACTGCTGAGTGGCTTTCTTTTATTAGTTGTAAGAAGTTCAAGATAGAGTAAGTGGCTCTTGCCTTGGCAGGATGTCCCAGCAGTCCCCGGGTCACTGGGCCACCAAAAACTGTACCATTGTGTTTGGCCTCTAAATCTTTGTGCAGTTTGCTTCCCCCTTTCAAATGCACGAGTCAACAGCACATCCAGATTCTTTGCCAGCTCCTGCTCACCATGTCTGACTCACATTCCATCATCCCTGTCGTGGGCCAGCATCGTTTTCTGCAGAATGCAAGGCGATCCAGCGTTGCTCAGCCTGCGCTGAAGCAGAACAGGAGAGTCACGTACTCCTGGGGCAAGACTGTGACAGTTCACCGTGACCTGATCCAGGGGAGCTTTGTGAACACTTTTGGGTTCTCTTTTCTGATGGGGAATAGAAAGATCTCATTAACCCAACCCATAGCCTCAGACCAAGTTTCAGAGGTTGTGCTGACCTGTTCTAGCAGAGGGCCCACATCCCGCAAGCAGCTGCCGCCGAGTGACTTTTTGCTTCATGTTAGTCCACTGTCATCTCCTTTGATCCCATTGTTTTTTATTTTCTTTTGGTGGGTCTTTGTTTTGTTTGCTGGAACTATTCAGTGGGGTATCATGGGGATGTGGAATATCACTGCCATTATAGCTGGGACATGGTGATGCTTCTGATTTGGACCAGGGGGTGTGGGAGGGTAGGAAAAACATTTGGAGCCTAAAGTAAGCCTTTTCTACCACGATAGCTCTTACTCTCCAGATCAGGAAACCAATGGAAGGGTTGGTCAATTACGTATACTGATCCCCACATCTCCTCAGGAGCCAAGGACATGACCACAGATGGGCCCACAGACTCACTGAATTTACGATGAGATGGACTTGGGCTGGAACTTTATCGATTGCGGGGCCCCTCTACAGCCCCATCCTAACACAAGAGCTGTGATGGTGTTCTGTCCCCTGGGCATGTCAGCTCTGGCCCTCTGTCCAGCTGTCCTTGAGAGATGGGTGCATTCCACTTTCCCCATGTACAGTTAATGCTGATAAATAGCCACGGGGCTCTTTGGGACGGACAGGAGGTGTTGATTATATATGGTTGCTACAGCGCTCCTCCTCGGGCCTTGGCCTCCTCTCCCATCGATGGCGTCTGGCACTTGGAACTGACATTGGTCTGGAAACCGAGTAAGAGATCATGATTTTCCACGGTGGTGGCTGACGTCAATGTTTTACTCACCAGCTGAGTAAAATGTTTTACTCACCAGCTGAGTTTGGTTCGGTTTCCTAACAACCGTGCGTTGCCCATTCAGCTCACCTCTAGCAACACCGTCACCTCTTAGCCAGATCCTTGGCCCCCGGTTGCTATTCCAGCCTTGTAGCCCAGCAGGTCATCGCAGTCATGTTGCTCCCTCATGGCCAAGTGCTGCCCTGAGACTCCGCTTCTGGAATCCTGCCGTTGACCCTGGGGAACACGGCTAAGTGCCAGCATCTGCTGTTGTCAGCTCGGGGCGACAGGACAGCCACCACTGAGCTTCTCGACACTGCTGATGTTACAGTCCTTACTGCTGCAGTGAGGGGAGCGCACCCCCCCCCCCCCCCGCCCACAGGTGGGTTCTTCTGTCTTGTAACCAGCCATTCTAGCACGCTGCCCCTCTGAGCCCTCTGACGCCCTCCCAGCACCTGCAAGGCAGCTAGGGACTCCCCACCTCATTTTTGGTTCACCTCGTCTTTGTGCTCCAAGGAGCCATTGCAGCTGTGTGTTGGGACCGCCTTCATGCGTCCTTGCCTTGGTGCCAACGCCGAGGAGAAAAGGGCCCCCATGTCACAGACTCGGCCACCTTCCGTCCTAGTTCCCACAGGGCCAGCATCCTTGGGATCCGCGCCCACGTGCGCCTTTCCGGTGCCGGCCCGTCCGCAGGAGCCGGGGTCTTCGGCCCTTTGGGGAATGGCTCATTTCCTCTCCGAGCAGGGCGATGTCGCTCCACGCAGGCCACGCCGGTGCGCGTCCTATTAATTGGTTTAGGAGTAGTGAGTGGAAGTGGGTAGATCTTGGGGAGGACAAAGGTTTCCTTTCCAGTCTTTTCTCTCCAGAGAGGCTCTTGAATGACTGCCAGGTGGGGGAGGCTGCCCATCTCCACCATGGGGTCGTCAGCCACTGGCAAGACCCACGGGTTCAGGGGAAGGTGGGGTGTCAAGACTCTTGAGAACATCTACCTGAATGGGCCCATCTCACGTCTTTAAGTTCTATTCCTTCCTAGTGAGAGCCCTCCCTGAGGCAAAGGAGACTCTCTCCTCATGGGAATTTTGTCCCCTTTTGTCACTGCACTGCCCTAAAAATCCAATCTTGGCCTGATTCTCAGAACATCCCTTCCTCTGCAGGTAGGTGATGCGGTCTCTTTAAATGCTGCCGTGTGGCATTCTAGTTGTCACAGCGCCTTCTGCAGTGTCCGTTGTCTAGTCAGAACCCGTCACCCTCTTCCTTCATCCCCATCCACCCCCAGTGAGAGCTGCCACCGTCGTACTTACCATCATCAGCAGGGAGACCCTATTGTCACCTGGCTGTGCCTCGTGTCTCATCCTGAGGGACTGCTTTCCGGGGCCACTTCTGGCATCAACTCTTCTGGCTGGGCTCCCCTAAAAGCAGGCCCTGAGACAAGGACTTTCGTTCAAGTAGTTTATTTGGGAGGTGATTCCAGGAAGCACTGTGAGGGCACGAGGGCATGAGGCCAACAGGGAAGAAAGCCGGTTGAGCAGGTCAGCGCCGTGGGCCACCCCACTCAGCCCCACTCAGCGGTCAGGAGGCCAGGACGGGATCCAGCTCCTCATTTGTCGGGTCGAGTGTTGCTCCCAGGATGTTCCCTCTGGACCTGTGGTATCTGGGCTGAGCCTGCTCCAACGGCCAAGAGAGCCTCCAGGTGCAGAGTCACGGAGCACCTGCGGCTGCCACCTCCTGGCTACAGGATAAGCGTGTGGTTCCACAACGCACGGAGAGGACAGAAGAGTGAATGCCATGGGCAACCTGACCCGCTTGCCATACTTACTACTCCAAGGATGAACTTGGCTGAGCAGAAATCACAAACCTTGCTCAGCCTTTTCAGCCCAGCGTGCTCACGTGGCCAGGCCATAGCTGCCTTTACATAGTCACAGCTCTGAAAAACACGATCCCTGGGCTGAGGACCCAGGCGAGACCCCATCTTTGTGACTCAGACCCAGGGAGGGGCTCGGTCCAGGTGTTTGTGATGCTCAGCTCCTGCTTGCTGCACACGCACTGCTTAAGCCATGGGACACTCTGGGTAGGTTGTCCAAAATTAGGTATTGCCTATAAATTAATTTCCTAATACCAAAGTTTCTGCATACAAATGGCAATTTTATAATCGGCCAATAGAAAACTCTTTACTATAGGACATAATTCCCTCTCCTCTTAAGCAGTGGGTCATAAGCATGATTTGATCATCTCCTGCTGACTCCAAATTACTCCAACACAGTCACACAGATGCTCATAATGGTGACCGTACCGCAGTGGCCTCAAGGGTTTCTGAGGCGTGGTGAGCTGGCTGCCCCTAGAATAAGTGGTTTGCAGCTACTATGTTTTCTGAGCTATTTCATCTGATTTTTATAGTTCACCCATATTCACCTGATACAGAAAGCTCTGATGGGATCCCTGGGGAAGACTAAGCAGGGGCCATAGGAGGAGCCTGCCCAAGGCAACAGTAAACAGTCTGGGCCGGGATTGGCTGAGAAGCTCAGCGCCTCCAGAGAGTGTGGAGTTAGGGGCTAGGAGCTTCGAAATGAAAGAAGGGCCCTCGGCTCTCTTCCTCGAGGGCGACCGAGGAGGCCTGGGTGACCGCGCCGCAGCTGCCCGCGCTTCCAACAGGCGGTATTGTGGATGGGAAGGGACCGCGGGCACAGCCTAGGGTCGGACTAACCCTGGCCTGGCAGAGGGGGGCAGGGTTAGTCTTCTTGGGGTGTTCTAGGCCGGACGACCTCTGAGGCAGAAGCCTGCCATTCTTCAAAAACTGTGCAGCTTTTGTATCTTATATTATTTTAGTTTGTAAACTAACGCTATAGTAATAACTAAAAACTAATGGGGAAAGCTAGGAGAGCTCAGGTGTTAGAGTTTAGCCTTAATTGCTAGGCTTAAGTGACTACTGCAGGTGGAAAGCCGTTATTCCAAAATTGTGAAGTTTTTGAACAAAGACTCTTCCTTTATCACCAGCCTTTGCCCCTGGGACTTTGCCCGGAGGGCGGCGGTGGGCAGCGGGGCCCCGTTGCTGTTCGGTAACATACCCACGTCCTTTCCTATCATGACAGCTAACCCTCTGGCTTGGATCACGGTGCCAGGCTCTTGTTGCCATTTCTCATGGGGTTGAGCAGCTTATTAGAATTCTGTGCGTCTCCAGAGTTAGGCTCCGGGACGACTCCTCTGTGAGTGACGTGCGTAGCCGTGGGAGCCGTTGTGATGTCCTGGCAGCTCTGTTTGGGCTGCTTTGCGAGAGGATGTCGGGTGAATAGCTTTGCTGCAGGTAGTGGCAGTGTCCAGGTAAATGATTTTGGATGAGTGAGATGTTGTGGCTTTTCTTTTTTTCTTTCTCTTGTCTCCCTGATCTGCCTATGACCTCAAGTCCAATGTTGAACAGACATGGGAATAGGCCCCCGTGTCTTACTCACAGTCCCTGGGACGGGGGACTCTTGATATATTTTACCATGAAAGGATAACGTCTGCAATTAGCTTGAGGAAGTTCTTTTCTCCTCCCAGTTTGCTAAGAGCATTTTTATAAATGGGTGTTGAATTTTGCCACATTCCTTTTCTGTATCTGTTGAGGTGGTGATAGTTTTTCTCTTTGTCTTCTGTTAATGTGAATGACAACACTTAATTTCCTAATGTTAAACTGTCCTCAGAGAAACACACTCCGCTGGGTCACTGCGATGGGTGCTGCCGCCCCCCGGCACCCGCGGACCAGGGTTGAACCGCAGCCATTTTGTCTCGGCAGAACACCTTGCGGTCTTCCCAGAAGACGAGAGGCGCGGCGGCTATGAGGAACTGCCCGCGGCCGTCTCCACCCGCCTGCTTATCTTGCCAGGAGGGCTGTGGGGAAGCTCTGCCGAGAGCAGGGCAGGCCCGCAGAATGGAAATGTCACGCAGCCTAGAATCCGCGCCTCAGCACCATGGCCTCCAGCAGCTCAGGTGGCGGTCATCTGGCCCCCTCCGGTTTGGTGGTGTCCTTTGTGGTACGTGGGAGGAAGACCCAGGGAACCGGCGCCTTTGGCTAACTCTCTTCTTTTGATGGTCTAAGTAACACCCTGCCTGAATGTAGAACTGGCTCACTGTATTGTCACCCTCTGACCCAGCGCCCCGGGATGTCCCTGGCTGCTGCTATGTGCTGGGTTATCAGGATTGAAGGACGAAGGCCCCAGTTCCTGAAGGGTTGCCGGCCACAGGCCCTCAGCGGATCCTCTGCGGCCCGCGCAGAAGCACCTCACCCGCGTTCGCTCTCCCCGGCCGAGCGACTGCACCCAACGGCAGCCCGTGGAGGGGAGAGAGTCCCGGCCCTCTCCCCGCAGCATGGGGCCGTGCTGGAGCGTGTCCCGTCCTCAGAACTGCCCCAGCATCGAGAGCAGGTCAGGGGGCCGCCCAGCCCTGGCTCCTTCCCACCCCCGTACGCCAAGCCCTGCCCAGAGCCCCACCTGCGACAGTCCAGACGTACCGTCCTTTCACACCTTGCTGGCTCCTATGAGCTCATACATTATTTAGGGGGGTTTTGCATCAATATGCCACATGAGATTGGTCTGGGATTTTTCTTCCTTGTAAAACAGCTGAAAGCCACCAACAGTGTTTCTGAATCAATAGCTGATTAATATTCAACTCAACCTTCAAATACTTGAACCGGTGTTGATGCCGCTTCCTAAGTAAAAACACTTGGTTGTCGGAATCAAGCCCATCTCCAAGGAAAGAAGAGCTAGACAGAGAGAAGCTTGAGTGAGGCGGGTGGGGGTAATGAACAACTACCAGTATCCCCCGCACAGCTGCCTGGTTAACCCAGTAGAGGTTTCCTTTCTTCCTTTCTTTCTTTTTTTTTTTTATTTTAAGATTTTATTTATTTATTTTTAGAGAGGGGAAGGGAGGGAGAAAGAGAGGAAGAGACACATCAGTGTGGGGTGCCTCCCGAGCACCCCCTACTGGAGACCTGGCCTGCACCCCAGGCATGTGCCCTGACCGGGAATCGGACCGACGACCCTTTGGTTCACAGGCTGGCGCTCAGTCCCCTGAGCCACACCAGCCAGGGCAGCAGAGGTTCTCTCGCATGACCGAGGCCACCGATTTGTGTTCGGGGACTGGAAGTAGCAGAGGAGATACCGCCGCCGCTGCCTGGTCTATAGCATGTGCTCTGGATACAGTGCCATGTCACGTGCGTGTCCTTGATCAAGCTCTCAGTAGCCAGGGCGCCCTGTGTTTCTGTCACTTTGGTTTTCTATTCCCTGCTTCCTTAGAGTGTACATTACTGCCACATATTTTTGGACTCAGAAATAACGTCTTTAGACCTGTCCCAGGGTCCACACGTGGGTATTAGCTTTAAATAACAGTGATGTTATTCTAAACAAATAAACCACCTTATTTTAGCACCTTTTTGAGAAAAAAAAGTTCCACACAATAACATGCACCCTTTTTAAGGGTAGTTTGGTGAGTTTGGGCATATGTGGATACCTACGCAACTTCCACCACAACCAAGGACATTTTTCTCACCCCAGAAAGTTCCCTCCTACCCTCCGCAGCCAGACCTCACCCGGGGCCCTGGGCAACCACTGATCTGCTTTCTCTCTTGCTGGTTAGGTGTCATCAGAGGAGATCATACAGTGAGTTCTCTTCCACGTCTGTTTCCTTCACTCAGCAAAGTGTGTTTCAGATTCACCCACGCTAGTGTGTGTCTCAGTGTATTGTTCACCTGTGCTGCTGGGTGGTTCTCCAGAGTATGACAGCAGCACAGCCTGTTCATTCAGCCAAATCGTAGAGCACGCCAACCAGGGCTTGCTACACGGCATAAATAAAGCCAAGTCTTCTTCAGGCCCGAGTGCCTACTCCGTGCCAGGCACTGGTACTTGGAATGCATTGGGAACAAACAAAAATCTGTACCCTCATGGAGCTAACAGGGATAGAATATAGAAAATAATACACAGTAATAAATAAACCACATAGTAGACATTAGTTTCCTAGAGCTGTAGTAACAAATTACCATAAACTCGGTCGTGCAAAACAACAGAAATCTGTATGGAGGGACCTGGAGAACATTATGCTAAGTGAAATAAGCCGGTCAGAGAAAGACAAATACCACATGATTTCACTCATTTGTGGAATCTAATGAACAAATTGAACTAACAAGCAAAACAGTGAGAGACTCATAGATGGAAAGCAGATGACAGCTGGTGGGGGGAGCGTTGGGGGGAGGGACTGAGCAAAAAGGATAAAGGACTCATGGACATGAGCAGAACTGTCGTGACTGCTGGGGGGAGGGGGTTATAAGAGGACTAAATGGTACTGGAAAAAGAGAAAATTAAAATTAAATTTAAAAAACCATAAATTAATTTTTGCACAGCTCTAGAGTTTGATTGCCCCAAACAGCTTCAAATTCTCTAAAGTAAAATGGACATAATTAAAAGTGGAAGATATTAAGATACTTCTTTCAGCGATCAACAGAACCAGCAAACAAAAAACCAGTGCAGATACAGAATGTGGCAGCCAGACACTAGCAAACTTGGCCTACTGAACACTGAAGCACTCCTCCCAAAGCGAGGCATCGCTTTCTTTGTAAGCATATACAGAATCTTTACGAAAATTGGCCACACACTGTACCATAAGGCAAGTCTCAACAAAGTCCTATAGGCTGAATCACACAGAGTGCATTCCACTGAAAACTCCCTGTCTGTGTTCATCAAAGTGACCGTCCACAGCAGTGAGAACGCACCCATGGCAGCTACGCAGGGCGTGGGATGTTAAACAAAACTAAAACGCAGCAAAGACGGACATCATGATTCCATTTGTATAAAGTTTAAAACCAAGCTACGTTTTCAGGATGTCCGGATAGAGAGTAAATCCCTAAAGAAACGGGTGGCTAGTGGGGCCAGGAAGGGCGCTGGCCACCCCTTTGCCTGCTGGCAGGGACGCTGGGTGACCACAGAGAAGGTCTGAAAACACAGGGATGTCCATTCACCAGAGGGAGCATGGCTGTGAAACCTCAAGGAAACGGGGCGTAGAGGGACAAGCGAGGGGGCTAGGAGGAGGGATTTGGCCGCTACAACGGAACGTAAAGAGGAGGGGGAATACCACGCACCCACAGTGAAAAAGAGAGCCTAAGAAACAGCCATCCTAAAATTAGGGTAGAGGTGATCTCTGGGTTGGGGTGATTGGAAGGCACAGAAAGTGTCGGGTGGCCATAAATGGCACTGTGCCTTCCCTTGGGCTGTGGCTACGTGGGCACTAGCACTGTAGCTGTGTGTCCCGCTTCACGCAGGTGGGTATTTTGCTGTATGCCGTACTGTATAAGGCAGTGGGTACGAGGAAGCACGACCGGCAGGCCAGGATGAAGCGTAACCCGGGGCGGTGGCCTGTTGGGAAACGGGCACCTCACGAGGGCAGTTCCGGAAGTGCACAGCGCCCTGCAACGCCGCCGGGCGTCGGCTCAGCACAGCCGCCCCCAGAGAGCGCGCCCCAGAGAGGACAAGGTGGCCCCGTGGCAAGCAGGGAACAGGTTCCGGGCTCCTCAAGTTCATGAGAAGAAATTCGTGTTGCATTTGCAACAAAATTACCTTGAAGATTTTTTTTTTTTACTGTTGACTCTGAATGCATTTTGGGGAAGAAATTGAGAAGGTGGAAAAGTGGGCATGGGGGACCATGGGACAGGGAGGGCGATTCTGCAGATGTCAATAGAGTGAACTCAGAGGGCTCGTGAGAAGGCGCGTCCCCTCCCGGGGAAAGGCAGCCTCGCCAGCCGCCATGTGATGTCACAGAGCAAACATTCAAGAGACCCCGGCAAGTAGAGTGGTTCACCAGAACCCCTGCAGTGGTGTTTTAAAAGCTCAGTAGATGACCCTGAAGTGCAGCCAGGATGAAGAACCCAGTGTGCAACTGAGGCGTGCCTGCCGACCCCGGGGGTCTTATTAAAACCAGGTTCTGACTCAAAACGCCTGGGGTGGACCTGAGAATCCACATCCTCACCTGCTCCCTGGGCGGCTCCTTACTGCTCCACATACCCCGTGTTGGTACCGAGGGCTGGAAGAAATCCGATATAACTTGAACTCTTGAGCTTCTGGGACGAGCCGGTGTGTTTCCTGGCAGCTGGGATTCCTAGGATCCGTCCCGTTGTGAGAGGAGAGAACAGGCCCAGAACAGCACAGCCGGACACAGGCACAGTCCTTAGGGGGTCACCGATTGAGACAGCGTGGCCCCAGGGACACTCTGACCCGGGAAAATATTTTCACAGTGTCCCGTCTGTTTTTCTGCACCAGATTACGCCTTCTGGTTGGTCTTGATTGCTGGTCCCCAGCAAACACGCTTGAGGTGCAGGAATAAATTCAGCCAACACCAACAAGAAGAACAGAAGGGTTCGTCACTGCCCTCAGCCTGCGGTTTTCAAGGCACGTGGCCCTGTCTTCCTAACGTGGGGCGATCAGCTGAGTGGTCGTGGGGAGAAGCCGCAGTGTTTCCCAAATCAGCTCATTTCTGCATCTGTTCTCTCTGACCTGAAAAACAATGCCTGTTTGTTCCACTGGGGCCTTTCTGGACGAGACCCTCTTGGTGTTTACCCACATTAGTCACTTTGGAAGCATAGGCATCAATTGACAGAAAATCCTGTTCAGGTTGCTCTGTCTGCTCTGTCGAAAGAGTTGGGAGAGGGCATACGGACGAAAGGACACAGAATGTCCACTTTATCTTCTTCAGTGTCACTCCAAGTGTGGGCCGGTGCAATACTCGTATCTGACTGCACACATGTATTTTAGCATTCGCCTGTGTTATTTTAGGTTAAGTCTTCTTTGCTTTCAAGCCTTAGACTCCTTTTCACTTTCTCACACTTAAGGCTGTGTCCTTGTGTCCCCTCTGTGTTCCCATGTCTCACAGCAGAAGCAGGGCCAGACACAGGGCCAGAGCCAGCAGCTGCCACCCCAGTCCCAGTTCTGTGTGGCCGCCCCGCCCCCATCTGACCAGCCGTTCCTTATCCTCCTGGGGCCTCTCTGCCCCCTGCTAGATTTGCCCAATAGTCCAAATGGAGTGGCAGTATTTGGTGAGGAAGGTTGGTACTATCTCCCATTTTGCAAATGTAAGATGTAAACTTGGAAAGGTTATACACTCATTTTTCCCCATATCCATCAATGACAAACACTGTTAACTGCCTAAGTGAATGCACAATGCTGTGATACATGTTTGATATATTCCGTATGAAGACTACAGTGAGCGCACTCTATGCAAATTACAGGGGGGGAAGACAGTGTTAAGGGACCCCCTATGGAATCAGACAAATCCTAAATGGAGGACTTTCTGCAATTTAAACAATTAGGCTGGTCTCTTCGGAAAATTAATATCATCAAAATTTAAAAATGGGCAAGCTGTCCTGAAATTACTTCCATTCATAACAACCAAATACAGTGTAGGAATGCTGATTAGACCCTAAAGAACTGTAAAAAGCATTTGGGGACAACTTGAAATGTTGATTTGGCATACTTTCCCAAAATCTAAAGTTATTCACCAACTTAGAACCTTTTAACTCTTACTGCTCTTCTAAGTTACCTGCTATTCTACCTGTCCAAGATTTAGATTCTACCTTATTTTCTCAAAATCCCACAAAATTAAACACTCCTCTGCAGTGAGAACTTTGACATGATTGAGAGCATGATGATGATGATGATGATGATGATGCACCTTGATGCACTGGTATATTTTTTTCCCTTTTTAAATAATCTTCCACAGGGGTCATTGGGCTGCATGAACCTGTGCTGGGAAGAGCTGAGCTCTTCGTACTCTAAGTACTACTCTGTCCCAGGTCTCCCTCCTCCTTCTAGAATTCTAGGTGAGCATCTGTGAGACTTCATTGCCCTACATATCATATTTATATACCTTTGCTTTTTCTTACTTTTGTCTCTCTATCTCTCTGTGCAATGCTCCAGAAAAATTTCCTCTGACATATCTTTGAGTTCATTGAATCTCTCCTCGGTTGTGTCTGATCCAGTTTTAAACCCATCCACTGAGCTTTAAGTTTCAACTATTGACTTTTTATTTCTAGAAGTTCCATTTGGTTCTTATGGTAATGATCCATTTTATTTTTATTTCCTGCTCTTTTTATTCTCTGCTTTCATGTATCACTGATGGATGCAGAAGTGCTGAGATCCACCTCCTAATGGCAAATTTGTCAGGTTCCTCTTGCAGTCCCATCAATTTTGGCTTCCAGTCTTTTGAAGCTATTTTATTAGCTGCACTCAACTTTGAGAATATCCATTCTAGTGATAGGTGTCCTAATCACTAATAACTTTTTTTGGTTTAGAGTCTATTTTGTCTTGTGTAATATAGCTTTTTTTGTCTTTCTTTTGGGTAACATTTTCCTTTTTATCATTTTACTGTAAATTTTTCTGTAATCTTATGTTCAGTATGCCTCCTGTAAGTGGCATGTAACTGTGAATTTTTTTATTCCAGTCTTATAGTCTCTGTATTCCACCTGGTCCATTTAACCCATTTATAGTTATTGTAATTACTGATATATTGGACTTATTTTTCCTATCTTTTTTGCTTTTTATTTATTCTGAATTTTTAATAACTCTTTTCTTCCCTTTTTTTCCTTTCATTAGACTATGTAGTACTAAGCAACTAGAACTCTCAGGCTGCTGTGGGAATACTGATGCACCTATATGCATTGATCCAACCATTTTAGGGATCATCTAGCAAACTGAAAATATCACACTATGTTTCAGCAATTCCAGCTATACAAATGCCTGCACACATATACTAGGACACGTCTACCAGAATGTCCCTAGTAGCATTCTTCATGATAGCCAGAACTCATAAATAATCCCAGTGCCCATCATTAGTAAAATGGATAAATGGTCCATGGTTAAAACCATAGAGGGAATACAGTAGCATAGCAAAAAAATTAAAAATTACCTATAGCTACACATACCAACTTGAATGAAAATTAAAAAGAAAAACAATGCTAGGCAAAAAGGTGAGACACCAAAGAAGGACCACTACATTGTTCCATAAGACAAAGTTCAATCACAGGTAACACTAAAGGGTGGTGTTTGGGGAGCCATGCTCAGATGGTAAAGCCACACTGAGAAGCAAGGAGGACTCTCGCTTCTGCATGGACAGCGTTGGGGACTTGCAAGGCAGGGAGGTGAGGAGGACTTTGGGTGCTAACTCTCCTGCCTCAGCCTTCATGAAATGATAACTTGGGGGCTGTGGAAGCTGGTGTGTGCAATGTTCTGTAGGTGTATGATAGTTCACAATGAAGAGTAAAGGAGGAATATAGTTAACATGTCTCTTTTCCTACTCATTTATATTAGTTTCCACACTCCCCCATTTACTAACAACATTGATGTCCTTGGGTTACGTCAGCCATCTGGCTTCACTTCACAATGACTGTATACTGAGCGTTGGCCTGCGTGCGCGAGGCCCGCAGCAGCTGGGGGCGCACGCAGTCCTGTAGTTGGGGGTGGGGGTGCCAACAAGGCAGAGGGGACCACCATCCTAACCAGAAGCACAGAAGGGTGGCTTATGTTCACGGGGACACTGGACAGAGGGCATTCATCATCATGGAGGTCTAGACGCCACATTACTCCCTTAGAAGAGACGAAGGAGCAAACGGTGTGATGCGGAGCTGAGGCAGATGATAAGGACGACACTCACTCCCCGACACGCACACAATCAGCAATGCCAGGGGGAGCAGGGCTGGTGGTAGAGAGCAGGGGGCGGGCCCTCGCCCTGCAAGGGGTACCCGGCCTGGAGGGCATGTCCTTCAGCTGTCCAGCCACCCGTAGGGCTCTCAGGACCTTTGTTAAGCTGTCCGCGGGCTGAGGGGGCTGGAGAGGGAGGTTTGAGACACACAGAGAAGTGCTGGAACCCTGGGCCAGGGCCTCGAGGCCGCAGCCAGGGACAGTCACACAGGAGCGAGCAGCAGCAAGGCCCTGCTGAGGTCTCATGCCTTGGGTTGGCACCACAGCTTTTATCTAGATTTTTCCAGAACCCCTCACAGCAGCCTAGGGATCCCAGAGATACTAGAGTTTGGGTGGCACAAGGCTGAGAGGCCGTGAAAGGACTGGGGACAAAGGTCGGTAGGAGGGAAACATGTGGAAATGGTCAACCCTGAGGTCCAGGCCAGAGGGAGGCACTGAGGAAATGGGGGGTGGCCTGGTGACAGAGCCCAGCGGGGTCCTGGTCCCAGGAGACTAAAAAGGCAGTGGGAGGCATCAGGGACTGGGGTGCAGAAGGCAGTGGCATTTCCCACCTCGCAGCTGGCGTGGCTTCAAAGAGCCATGGGTGGCGCTTCCGGCCTCCCTGTGGCAGGTGAAGTATGGTGGTCAACTTCTTGGGAGGCAGAGGAGCAGAGAGAAGGGAGCTCCCATCTTTCCTCTTCCGGGGACGAAGGGACAGCATTGCTTTGTCCCAAGGAGCTGCCCACAGTCCAGGCTCGGAAGAGATGAAGCCCCGTGGCAGGAATTACCACGGAACCCTCCCCGCCACACACACCCCAGCCAGGGCTGCCCAGCAGAACGTCCACCAGAGATGGGAGGCGCTGCGCCTGCCCGGCCCAGCGCCGCAGCCGCCGCCACGTGCGGCCCCCGTGCTCGGGAAGTGCGGCTGGTTGACTGAGGAACTGGAGTTTTTCTCTTACTTCATTTTAAGTAAAGGTAAACGATCCCACATGGCCCGTGGCCCCCACGCCGGCCAGCATGAGTCCGGGGCCTCCTCTCTAAAGCAGAGGCGTGTGCTCAGCAGTGCGATTCGGGCACTTTTTTGAGACCTTACCTCTTTTGTCAAAAAAAAAATTTCCACACAACATATATGCATATATAACATCATGGTGGGACTACTCTGCATGGGCTCCCAGCACCCCTTGGCAAGCCCTGGGCACATCCTTGGCATTCAAGCGCCCTGTGGGCCCATTCGGGCAAGGTCTGTGGGGCGCAGTTCAGGACCCTCGCCACTGGGAGCCCATGAAGGGGTTCGAGGCAGCACTACCCGACAGACACTTGAAAACTGCCATATCGGTCAATGTATGTTGAAATGCATTAGAAAAGCACTTGCTTTACAGGTACGGTGGTGACATGAAGCTTCATTTTTAATGTATTTAAGCGAAAAGGGGAATTAATTTAAAGGAGAATGATAAATGATAGTCCACGTAGTTTGCAACTTCCTCCAACAAAATGGCGGTTCAAAAAATTGGCAGGCGTGGCTGGAGCATGGGAAGTTCTGCAGGGCCAGGCCTGGGGCCGCAGGGCCAGGGGCTGGGGGCCAGCAGCGACGGCTTCCCCTGGCTGCTTGCAGGGAGCGCGGAGGCGCAGGCCCATCCTGGGCCTGCTGAAGCAGGGTCTGCGTTTCAAGCAGTCCCCAGGGGAAGGGGGGGACCTATGGGCTCCGTGGACCTGAGTTGCTGACAAGCGGTGCTCCCCACGGCCCTGCAGCTCCCAGAGTCCAGGGCTCTGCTTGCGGGATGGTCCTAGGTCTCAGAAAAAGGGATGGACGGGACACTCCTGCCTCCTCAACACCACACACACACACTCACACACGTTTGTACACAAACACGTGTGTACACATGCATGTGCACACGTACGCGTGCACCGCAGGCATACACACCCCCGAGGCAGGGCTCCCCCAGGCTGCGGGGAAGACCCCCCCCTTCACCACCTCAGCGGGGCTGCCCCCCAGCAGCCCCAGCGCTGCCTCCCAGAGGGAGAGTGGGCGGGCACCTTGGACAGCAGGGTGGGAGGGCGGCCTTGGCCAGAGATTCTGCCGGGGCTCCCAGCCTAGCAGGCCCCTGGCACAGAGTAGGGGGACGGTAAAAACAGGACGTCCCAGGAAACATCCTGAAACACGGATGTCACGGGGCTGTTGGTGTCGTGGGACCACAGGGCAAATTCATACCTAAGGGCTCAGATTCCTCAGCAGGCTTTCCCCTCATCTGCTGCCTTTCCCTGAGGCCCAGCCATGAGCCCCACACATAGGGAGTTGCGGGGGTGAAGAAGGCACGCTGCCGGCCACAGGCCAGAGGGCACACACGGCTCGCCCTGACGGGGCAGCATGAAGAACCTTAGAAACGACATGTGCACCCCAGGCTTGGGGGCATCTGGCTGTGGCCAGGGGAATGGGCCTTCTTAAAAAGGGTACTACTTCACCCTGGCTGGTGTGGCTCAGTGGACTGAGTGCCAGCCTGCAAGCCCAAGGGTCCCTGGTTCGATTCCCAGTCAGGGTACACGCTGGGCTTGCAGGCCAGGTCCCCAGTGCTGGGCACATGAGATACAACCACACATTGATGTTTCTCTCCCTCTCTTTCTCCCTCCCTTCCCTTCTTTTAAAATAAATAAATTATTTAAAAAATAATAATCCTTTAAAAAAGGATACTATTGCATCTGGTCAAGAAGGACAGACAGGCTTTTTCAGGGAAGAGAAGGGAGACGGTGTTCCTGGCCGATGTAGGAAAATGCCCCTGTTCCAGAAGATGAAAAGTCTTGCTTCTCCTGGAACCTAGGTGAGCAAGGGTCAAATTCCTTCGTGCCCAATTAAAAAATAAAAATTCCTCAGGGCTTTACAGACCCAGCTGAGGACTTTGGACTTTATCTTGTGGGGACCGGGGAGCCACTGAATAGGGTCAAGTCACAGCAGGCTCACCGGGGTGGGCACCTCAGTGCAGCAGGAAGCTGGCGTCCTGGCGCCAGGCCAGGACCGCACCCCCCGGGGCCACTGAGTCATGGCCGTCCCCCCTTGCCCCACCCTCTTCTGGAAATCAGACAGCACCTGTCCTCCCTGCAGGAGGTGTGTCCAGGCCTCAGCTCGGCCGCACACAGCGGCTCCCCAGCCCCGGCAGGCTGGCGAGCGCCAGCGGGGCCCTTTTCAGGGATTTGTGAGCTGATTGTTAAACAGGGTCATTATTTAAAAACTAAGTTACGTAAGTGACTTAAAACAGAGGTGATAAATAGCCCACACCCACTGCCTCTTAATCATTTACCGCACTATTAGGTTTGCCCTTGCAGATGGGCGGTGGCAAGTCAACATTGCGGGGTGCCACGCTGCCCATCTCCCCACAACCCCGCCTTCAGGGACTCCACGCTGCAGCTGGGAGCTGGCCGTCGTGGGAACATTTACACCTCAGATGTTGGTGGAGGCTGCAAACCAGGGCTGCGGCTGCCAGCCGCGGCTGCCGACCTCCACTGCCAGCTTCCTGTGGAAGCACCCCCACCCCTCCCGGCCTGTTCTTTCCCCTTCTAGCAGCCAGAGCAGCACAACTGGCCAGTCAGATTAGAGCCCTCAGACGGGTTTCAGGGAGGTGTGGGGAGCCCTGAGCATCTGCCCCTGAGGACTTGGTCCTGTCACGGAACTCTCTGGGGATGTCTCCCTGTCCTGCCCAATCCCCGCCGAGGGCTGCGCACCCTGGACGGGCGGGGAGCCTGGCCGCATGAATGGGGGCGAGGCGGGCCTGATCCCAACGAGAGTAGGGAATTGAAGAGGGGCCTTGCTTTTGCAAAACCAACACAGTCCAAGCAGCCTCCTGCTCCGGGTGAAGACAACGGTGCAGGGCATCTCTCCAAGGCGCCAGCTCCTCAGCGCCACTGTGTAGCCAGGCGCCATCTAGGGAAAGCTCATTTGTGAGAATGAGAATGTGCTCAGCAGATAAGCTGGAGGCAGCAACGCGCCTCCGTCTACACTGCTTAACGACTGTCCTGACCAGTGCAGCTCAGATGCTCGGGTGTTGCCCTGCAAAGCAAAAGGTCGCAGGTTCAATTCTTGGTCAGGGCACACGCCTGGGTTGTGGGTCTGGTCCCGATTTGGGGGTGTGCAAGAGGCAACATATTGATGTATCTCTCTCACATCAATGTTTCTCTTCCTCTTTCTCCTTCTCTTCCCCTCTCTTTAAAAATAAATAAAATCTTTAAAAAAATAAAAAAACAAAACTGCTCCACAACATTGCAACGGCAGACCTCTCTCTGGATCGCTGAGACCAACTCGACCACAAATTTAAATTCGCGGGAATATCTTCCTGACCTTGTAGTTGATAAAGGAGACTTCTCTCCAACAGGATGTATATGTTTCAAACTAAAAGGAGAACACGACAGGAGAAGGCTGGTAATTTGACTTTGTTAAAATCTGCTCATCAGAAGACACCACTGACAAAAAAGGCAACTCACAGACCGAGAGAAGAAAGGGGCAATCCATGAAACTGATGAAGGACTTATGTCCAGAATATAGAAAGAACTATAAGTCAGTAGAAAAAGACGAGTCCATTAAAAACTGGCACAAGAACTGAACAGGCACTTCCTGAAAGATGACATCCAAATGACCCAATCAGTCTGTGGAAAGGTGCGCCGCCTTCTCCGCATCAGGGAAGGAATGTACAGATGACCCATAGACATGAAAAGATGCTCAACGTCACTAATTGTCAGAGACATGCAAAATTAAAACCACAATGAGATATCGCCTCACACCTGTGAGCATGGCTATTTTCAATCAATCAACAAACAAGTGCAGGCGAGGATGTGGAAAAAGGGGAACCCTAGTGCACTGTTGGTGGGAACGCAGACTAGTGCAGCCACTGTGGAAAGGATGTATGGAGTTACCTCAAAAAATTAAAAATGAGTCTACCTTATGACCCAGCGATTCCATTTCTGGGAATTTTTCCAAAGAAACTCAAAACACTAACGAAAAAATATATGCACCCCTACGTTTATTGCAGCGTTATTTACAATAACCAAGACTTAGAAACAGCCCAGGTGTCCATCAGTAGATGAGTGGATAGAACAACTATGGTTCATTTACACACTGGGATACTACTCGACCGTAAAAAAGAAGAAAATTTTACCCTTTGCAACAGCATGGAGGGACCTGGAGGACATTACGCTCAGTGAAATAAGCCAGTCAGAGAAAGGCAAATACCACGTGATATCACTCATACATGGAATCTAATGAACAAACTGAACTAACACGCAAAATAGAGACAGACTCATGGACAGAGAGCAGGCTGACAGCTCTGGGTTGTGGGGAGAATGGGGGTAGAGGGATGGAGCAAAAACGAAAAAGGACTCGTGGGCACAGACAACAGTGTGGCGACTGTGGGGGGGAGGGGTGCGTGGAGGTAGAGAGGGTATAAGGGGGATAAATGGTAATGGAAAAACACATTAAAAATAATAATAAAATAAAACATATGCACATGTAAAAAAATAAAATAAATAAAATTGAAAGCCACAGTGAACTATCTATGTCTCCAAAGGGAAGATTTCAGCCAAGAGATAAAGTGCAGTAAAGCAACTGTTTCTTGGCCATGGCAAAAGCACACTCAGATGGGATGCTTATTACGAAGCCGAGGACGATGAAACAAGGAAGCGCTCAGGACGGAAGGGGCCGCAGGAGAACCCAGCGGGGCTGCTTTAGCTCTCTGGGAAGTCAGGGAAAAGGGGAACCTAGAGACAGTTTCGGGAGTCAGCCTGGGACAAGCTGCCGCTGCCCACAGCTCCCCTGGCTACAAACCTCAGGGGTCCCTTCCCGTTTAGGAGAAAGGACCGGGAGGGGAAAGGCGGGGGAGAGAAATGCACGGGCAGGTCTCGGGAGGGTCTCAGCAGACAATTCATCAGTCCCCCAGGGGAGCTCTTTCCGGGTCCTGGTCCCCACTGATAGATCAGCGCCAGGGGTCATCAGGTCATCAGTCAGGACAGCTGGTCCTGAGGCAGCTGTGGCTTTGCCCGCCTGGTTTTGCTGCTTTTCTGTGCCTGGAGCTAAAACACAGCTGAGGCCTAGATGTTATCTTTAGGGAGGGAAACTCAGGGGTCCAGCCCGTATTACCAGCCATATGAAAGGTCAGGGGTCCAAACCACATGACCAGAGATAAGCTAGGGGAGGGAAGGTCACCTGTGGGAGAGGTCCTTGCCTTCCCAGTTTTTCTCATTGCTAGGCACCTGGGGATTTCCACCCCAGTGACCTTCTACACCCGGCCTAGTTGCTCAGCTCATGTGCTTGCTCAGCTCATGGCTGTTTCACTGCCTGCGATGAGTAGAACCTTCTTTTTCTTTTTATTGAATTTATTGGGGGTGACACCGGTTAACAAAATTAGTCAGGTTTCAGGCGCAAGACCTTTAAAAACAGAATGATAAGAGTCAGTGAGGATGCAAAGCAACCGAAACTCGTGGGAGGGTGAACTGGTACAACCTCTCTAGAAACAGTTGGGCAATAGCCACTACAGCTGACACACACACACACACACACACACACACACACACACGTGGCCCAGGATGGCCCAGCTGCAACACATACGCAAACGTCATTCGCACTTCATTCATTAGAGCCTCACACTGGAGATGATGCGAACATCCACGATTTGTAGACCTGAGTGCGTTCACACCGGGGAACGCTATGTAGCCGTAAGAAGGAACAACCGACAACTGCGCGCCAGGACAGGAGGGAATGAACCCCGCAAATGAAGCCAGGCACGGAAGGGCACGTCCTGAAGGGGTCCGTTTATGTGGAGGTCCAAGCAGCTGAAACCTAACCCATGGCAACAAAAACCAGGTTTCCTTTGGAGAGGAGACAAAGGGTAGGAAAAACACTCTAGAATCTAGAGTTAAAAATCAAAATACTTTCTCCTGCTGGATTGCTGGACTTTTCTGCTTTGCTCTGTCGGAAGTAGACAGTTCAGCGACAAGCAATGTGTCCGAGGAGCCTCTACCTTCCTCACCACGCCCTGCTTTCTCTCCGCCGCCAGCCAAGCAGGAACTCCAAGGAAAGCCCAGCCAGGCACTGTCCCAAAGAGGTGGTTTCATTTTGGCTTCAAGGAAGAGTTCGGCTAGCAACTTGGCGTCTCACTTCTTTTTAACTGCGTGCATTTATGTATTTACTTAGCAAGCACATTCTTAGCTCTTCCTATGCACTAGGCACTGTCCAAAGCATGGCATCAACCTTAACTTACATAGCATATTACACATGCATTCCTTTAGCCTATTGGGGACTTAAAATCCTGGCCTCTTTATTGAGCACGTGCGATGTGCCAAGTAGTAAGCTGAGTTACTGATTAATTCTCACATGAGCCATTGGGACAGGGAAATGTTTGTTCCCACTGCAGATGCGGAAACAGAGGCTCCGCTAAGTCCGTGGCACAGCTGAGATTCGAAGCGGGACAGATCCTGCATTACTACAAATCGTCAGTTTAGCCTGTCTAGTGACCTTGCAGCGAGTCACCCGGCAAGACTGGGAGAAATACGAGGTTTCTTAGGCCCCGACCTGAGCCTAATGAATCAGAATCTCTGGCCCTTAGACTGGCCTCAGAAGTAGAGCCCCTCACAGCAGTTGTTCAAAGCCCGATTTTCAACTGCGCCAGGCACCGCGGAGCCAGACCCCTGGCCCCGCACACAGTAGACGCCCAGGGCCGCTCTGTTGAGTGGATGGAAGGAAACTGGGCTGCCTGAACGGTTCTTCCTCCGCAAGGGGGGCGGGGCGGGGGACGGGGGTCCCTTGCTTCCTTCCCGTCCCTGAGCAAAGGCCATGCCTCCTCCTCTGGGAAGCCCTCCCTGACCATCCCAGCCCACTACCGGAGCTGCTAATCCCCTTGCTTTGCCTCAGTTGCTTCCCTTGCTTCTCACGGTGTTACATGTGGACTACAATGAACCAGATGAAATTGTCCGTTCCGTGGATCAAAAATAGCTGAAAATGGGACATTTTATCCAATTCCTCTACCAGAATGTCAGCTGCAGCAAGATTCACAGCACTGTCCTGGCGCACAGTAGGCACTCAAGAAATGATGCAGGGGCGGCTGAGGGAGCCTGACCACTCCAAGGAGCCCACGGCTCCCCCACCCTCTGGCCCCGACGTCGAGCCCGAGGGGACGAGGCGCCGCCCCGAACGCCGGCATCGAGGGCTCCTGCCCGGCCCCGGCAGCCGGGCGGGGTGGGGCTCGCCGTCATCCATTTACCAGCCACGCCCCTCCGACGGGCGCGCCGTTAATGAGATTAGCAATTAAAAAGCGGGCGAGCGTCTGTGGCGCGGGGCCACCCCCAGGCTGAGCCGGGGTGGGACGGCGCTCCTGGCGGCCGCACACCGACACAGACGTGCGGGCGCCGGGGCGGGAAGCGAGCGCGCGAGCTCGGGGCCATGGAGAAAGCGCGGCCGCTGTGGGCCAACCCGCTGCAGTTCGTGTTCGCCTGCATCTCGTACGCCGTGGGCCTGGGCAATGTGTGGCGCTTCCCCTACCTGTGCCAGATGTACGGCGGAGGTGAGTGCGGGCTCCGCGCGGCGCGGCTCCGGCCCGGGGCTGCGCGCGCGCCCGGCGGGGCTGTCGCCGGCTCGCTCCGTGCGGTACGGCGCTCAGCCCCGGCGCTCCTGCGGGGGCGCGTTGGGATGGGTCCCCTATTCCACCCCGGTAAACCGAGGCTCGGACAGTGTTAGTGCGGATTTACAGAGCCGGGCATCGGACCCGGGGCATCTCAGGTCGCATCCAAAGCCGCCCCCCACGCCCTCTGCAACCCCAGGCCCATCCCAGGGGCGGCCAAGCCGCCACCACACGCTTATTGGCTAGGCTGTGGCTCTAGGAAGTGCGGGGGACACTGTGTTAAGGAGAGGTGACAATGGTCTGAATACTAGTGAGTGTCAAAAGTAACACTGGTTCAACAGAAACTCGTTCCACTACTTTAGATGCGAAACTTAGATTCCTGGCAGCATGATTAGAAACTCGGATAAAAGGATCTTGAGCCGTTCCTTCCTTCCTCCCTCCCTTCCTTCCTTCCTTCCTTCCATCCTCCCTCCCGTCCCCGTCCTCCCTTCCTCCTTTCCTTCCTCTCTCGCTCTTTCACTCTCTTCTTCCTTCCTCTCTCTTCCTTATTTCTTCCTTTTCCTTCCTTCCTCCTTCTCCCTTATTTCTTTCCCTCCTTCTCTCCCTTCCTCCCTCCCTCCCTCCCTTCCTTCCTTCCACTCTTCCCCTTTTTTTGTCTTTTTAGAGAGTGGGGAAGGGAGGGGAAGAAGAGAGGGAGAGAAACTTGGAAGTGCGAGAGAAACATAGATCCGTGGCCTCTGGCACGCCCCGGGACCCAGGGTCGGAAGCGGCAGCCCAGGCCTGTGCCCAGACCTGGGGCCCATCATGCAGCCTTCGCTGTGCGGGACCTCGCCCCACCAACCCAGCCACACGGGTCCGCGCCGGAGCTATTCTTTCCGATTTCTTACAGAACGATTGTTTTGGGTTTGGAACCAAAGAGAGCAGGAAGACAGTTCGTTCTATTTCTCCTTTTTCTTTTTTTACACAAATTTTTCCCTGAAGCATCACAGCACGCTCACTAAATAGACAGACAACAACATACACCACATTCTCTTAATGTCCAGAGAGCTGGAGAGACCTTCTGTGGCCTCTAAAAAAAGTTCATGAAGGCCAAGTGTCTTTTTAGAAGGCAAAGTGGCATAGGGATTGAGGTCTCAGCGTTTAAAAAAAATGTTTTTCTTAGTTGTTCCATTTCTAAAATTCTACATAAAGGAAGTAATGAGAATTCTGATAGAAGGTAGATGATAAAAGGATGGTCTCCATGTTTTAATAAAAGCAAAATACTGGAAACTTCCTAAGCCCTCCACTAAAAGGGACTCTGGTTCAGTAAATACAGAACCTTCATAGCCATTAAGATGATGTTTTCACAAAATGTTATGTGTTTTCTCATTTCATGTATTAAATGGAGGGAGGAGGAGGAAGTCAACACTGAAAAAAATGAGTGATCTCAGTTTAAAATATGCAGAGATGAAAGAATGAAAAAATATACCAAAGTGCCCGCAAATAGTTTTATCTGTGGGTGATTTTTGCGTACCTTGTAATGTATCTGTGTGTGTGATGTCTTCTGTTATCTGCATGGATTTTTTTTTTCACCATAAAGGACAATGAAATGTGTTAAACCAAAGTGTGTTTACAAAATTTAACCCATTTAAGAAGATTAAGACCTAAAACACTGCTCCACCGCCCATCCCCTGACCAGCTCAAAAAGAAAACAAAACCAACACACAACAAAAATGTTAATCCATGGAACTGGGTTTTTTTTCATATAGTGCATTCTTAATTCTGACTCTTCTTTTTTTAATTTTAAGGGCACATCCTAATTACGTGAAGGACGTGGGTTGCCATTTGCTGTAACAGTTTCATAACTGCCTTTTGGAATATTTACTTGTCAGGGTGGGATCTCCTCGCCATTCTGGGTCGCACACCCACCGGTACTACCTTTACTCTTTCCCAGTCACCCACCAGCTGCGCCTTGCTGTCACATGACTGCTTCCTTCCTTGTTTCTCACAGCACCCTCACCTGGATAGTCTGCAGGTGGACACAGGTAGGGCCAAGGAGCTCGGCAGTAGAATAGGTATAAGGAGTGGCTGGGGAAACCTCTAGAGCTTGAGGACTCAGGAAAAGGAAATAAATATCTTGTGCCTGGTATGGAGTCTATTAAGCGGGTAGGTAGCTCGAAAGATGGGTGGGTGATGGTTGACGGAAGGATGGACACGGGGGAGAGGATGGAGGGAGGGCTGTTAGCTGGGTGAATGCCACCCTCTCAGCCATAAGTGTCTAGAATGACGCCTAAGTAGTTTATCCTGGCACAGTGACGACTTGACCACCTAGCACCTGCCTGGGTTTCCGCCTCATTTCCCGCCACTCATCTTCCAGCCCCACCCCCAACTATTCTGACCAGCCCTCAGTGGCACACGCCCACTCTGCCCCCACACTTCCCTCAGGGCGGGGCGTTTCCTCCTGGAGCCGTCCCTCTGGGAGCATCCCCCCCCTCACCGCCCCACCCGCCACCCCGGGCCAGGCCTCTCCCTGCCTGTCGCCTCTGCCTGTCCGGCCCAGCGAGCCCCGAAGGTGGCACGCTGATCTAGAGTTTCTCTGTTTCTCACGGGCCCGTCTCTGTGGAGCTGCTGGGTCAGAGGAGGCGCCAATGAGTATTTCTTGGAGGAAGGCGGTGCGTCTGCTATGAAAAGCCTCAGGATCCACGAGGTGGGGACACCGGTGGTTTTCCTGAGGCTCTTGCTGCCAATAGTGTGACCTATCAATAAGCGATTTATGGTCCCACAAACTCAGGCAATTTACAGATCCATTCTTTACCTAAAGCTTAAGAGTAAATCAACCACCCAAAAAAGGGCTCCGGAGGCGTTTGTAACTTCCCTCCAAGCAGAACTGAGACCCTCCCACGCCCAGTCAACAAAGAGCTGTTGATAAACGGCATAGACAATCAGTGCCAAAATACTTCCCATAATAAACGGATTAGGGGTTCCTGCTCCTTTCCACCGGCTCTGCCTGTGACTGTGCCCGGGAGGCTTGTTTCCTTCCCACTCTGCGGGCCAGGCCCAGCATAAGGAATGTTAATTCTGCAGGTTACATGCCAGATACCAACCACGCTGTGTACAGCCTGCTGGCTGGAGGCAGGGGGAAAGGGCAGCTGAAGGAATCACACAAAATCTCTTCTTGAAAAAGTCAGCAGGTCTTGGGGATCATGTCAAAGTCTAAGTTGTTCAGCAAGAAATCAGGATGCAAATGCATTGTATACTAATACACAGAAAAAAAAAATGTGCCAGCAGCTGGTTTTTATATAAACACGAACTCAAATGGTGGAAGAAATGTGGAGAAGTGAGAACAGTTGTGTGGCTGGTGGAAATACGAATTTTTTTTTCTTCTAAGTTTTCTCTATGTGATATTTGAACCATAAGGAGGGGGAAATCGAAGGCTACTTCATTGTGCTGTAGGACAATGACACTCTAAGCCTGGAAAGGATCCCCCTTCCGCTCAGAGCCTCTGCTGCTCCTGTCTAGTGCTTAGGATCTTGATAAACTGCTGGACCCCACCCCCAGAGATTCCGACTCAGATATCAGCAGGAGGGCGGGATTCTGCACTTCTGACAAGCTCCTAAGTGATGCTGGGCAAAGCTGCTAGCCCAGGGACCACACGTTAGCAGAAGCCCGCCTACCAGGCACCAGCTGCTGAACACCAGGCAGTTGGGTGCTGGTAAGTGTTGAACAACTGGCTTTTGGTGGAGGAGCAGAACCTAATTTGTAGCATTTGCCGATTACCGTGGTGTAACTACTCCCACCATGCGATCGCAGACTAGCAAAGTCATGTCCCAGGATGTGGGGTTGGGAAGAGGTGGGCACAGCCCGCTTTTGTGAGCTAGTGCGAGGCAGCCCGACACACACCTGGGGCCCCAGCCTGTCAGGCCAGCACCCACCTGGAACGGAGCCGCGCCAGATGGGCTCCATAGAGGGTAAGGTTGTAAGTGGAGGGAGAGGAAGAGTTTGGAAGCCTGAGTAAACTTTTCCCTGGAAGTGGTTGACTCCGATTTGTCTCTTTGTGGGTCTCAAAGAGATGGAGGAAGATAGGAGGGTTCGCAGGGTTCAATTTCATGCAAAAGGATTTTCTCTTCTAGTGAGATTCTTGGATTTAGCAAACAGATAAAGTACTGGCTATGATAATTAGGAAAATAAGTAGCAATATGTTCCAGAATGAGCAATTAGTGTTTCTTTTGGGGTCATAGAAGTAATACATCTTCATGGTAGAAAGTTTAGAAAATAGAGAAATACAAATAAAATCCAACAAAGAAATAAAATACAAAATCACCCCACATTTCAGCACCCAGAGGATATGACTGTCAACACATCATTGGCTTTAGAAAAATTAGAACCATCTTTTATATGTAATTTAGTGTCTTGCTTTTTTTTTTTTTTTTTTTTTTACTTAACTGATTATCATTTCTAAGGTCATTTACTATTATTTGAAAATATGGACTTAGCTCCATAACATTCCCTTTACAGATGTAACATATTTACCCATTCTCCAATGTGGAACTTTCAGTCATTTACAGTTTTGTGTGACTGTAACCCAAATGATTAATATCTTTGAGCAGAAGAATTTGCTCCATTTATATTTATTATGTTATATTTGCTCTCATTTTTCATTATGTTTGTACTGCCTTGCTATTTTCTTCTTATTGGGTTTTATTTTGTTCTTTTACAAAATGAAGGGTATCTCCTTTGCTTTATTTTCCCCTCAAGTGATTTCGAAGGTATAAATCCTATTTTTAGTCTATTAGTAGTTAATTTTTAAAGAAAACAATGTACGTTTGGCTCCAGTTATCAGTATCAAGATGGAAAGTTGGAAACTGTAGTGCACTTTTATGTCTCGTTCCTTTCCTCTCCCCCATTTTACTTGCCAAAATTTCAGGTGCGCGATGATGGCTATTGCACTTCCAATATTACATGTCTTCTTATTCGAGAATTACATTTTTAATTTGGTTACTTTATAATGACATTTGCATTGTTATTTCTACAATTATCCTGTTTAGTGGGTTTACCACTAGTTAGTTCTTTTATAACATAGCCCACATTTAAGTTCTTCACTTGGATTCATCACTGATTGACTGCAGTTTATCTGCTAGTACTTTTTCCAGGAATACTAAGCAAGTGGTTCCCCTTCTAAGCACGTCTGAGAATATCTTGCCCACATGAATGAGTCAAGATCCTATTTCCTCAAAACTCTATAGACATAGACATTACTCCATTCTGTGATGCTATTTCAGGTTTTTAGTTCTGCAAAGGAGAATGCTGCAGCCAGATTTGTTTTTTATTAGTTCTTAGGTATCCCATATAAATAAGACATTATATAGATTTATATGACATTATATGCAATTTTTACCTCAAAAATATGTGAGCTTTGTGTCTAGGTATTAAGTGTGTTTTCATCACTTTCACCTGGGACAAGGGAGCCCTCAGGTGCCCAGACCAGGCGGTGTCCCGCGGGGCTGCCCGCGCTCCAGCTCTGTGGACGCAGTGTTCTCCTCCCCCGTCCTCACTCCAGAGAGAACATCCGTAGGCTTCCTGTACGTGCCGCATCTCGTCTCTTACCATTTCCACCGCTCCACCCCTTTCCGCTGAGCTGCAGGATAATTCCTCAGGGGTGTGTTGTGCATTTCCCTTATTGCCTCCACTGGCTTCAAATTAACCATCGTATTCTTTCGTCTTCATTGAATCCTTTCTCTTCTTGACTTATCCTTCCGTCATCCTTGCCTGATGCTGTTCTGCAAACACAGCGTCCCCTTGATTCTGAGATCCAGTAGGAGACATTTTCTACCATTCCTTCCGTTTCTCACAGCAAACCTATGTCAGAGGAAGACCTTTGCTCTGACACCTTAGAGTGGTCTTTTTTTTTTTATCACCAAAACAAATTGTATATTCATATCAAGGGAAAAGATCCCTTTATTTTAAGTTTCATATTTCCTTAAAAGGAAGGACTTGGTCAAACATTTTACATGCTCTGGGAAAGGGCACGTCAGAGTAATTTTTCTGTATCTGGAACCTTACACCACAGGACAGCCGAGAGCGTATATATAACCTGCAGATTTTGAAATTGTATAAGTTATCCATTAATAAATTGTACAAAGTAATTATTTTAATAAAACATTTGTTTTCCAAAGACATAGGTATTTCCCTGTTACTCCCCCACTCCAAAGGCCTCACATGAAAACACTTAAATAGAAAAAGAAGAAAAATCGAATGAAAGGAATAAATGAACGACTGGTCCACAGCCTGTGAGTTACTTACGGGCTCTCTCACTTTTGAACAGGCGGGCTTCTTCCACCTGTGCACCGGCGCATTCTGTCTTCGTCGCCAGCTCCTGCGCTTTCCTCGGTTTCTCTCTTTTGCTTCTGATACAATTTTTGCTTCCAGACCTCCATTCTCTGAAATGCCAAGGGCCAGTTTGCCATCGTCCTTACTTCCTATAGATTTTAGTCCTTGAGAAAGAATGTCTCGTAAACTTTGATAAAGAGGTTTCTCGACATTGTCCAGTCATTTCACCGTTTCCATGTATTTAGCGATTCATCTGGCTTCTTTCTCTCAGGGAGACATTTGTCCATCAAGCCTACAATATCTTCTCTGTATCTCATTTTGGAATCTCTAACATAGACAGGATATTTCAAATTATTCTCCCACTGAAGATGGCCAGTAAGCCACTGGATCATACAATAACCAAGTATTTCAAAGCTGCCATGTCTGGATGGGGCTGCACCATTGTGTGCATCAGTGCTGGTGAATTCCATGGTGCTTCTGTGACATCTTTTGGGATCTTCCTTGTATTCTTTATGAATTCCTTCTGGGCAGTACCGGTAAGCAAGACTGTAATCTACCAGGTATACTTGGTCAGGATGCTTGCAGCTCAGAAGATTAGAGGCCTTGATATCTCTGTGTACATACTCCTGCTCGTGAATACAAGGCCTGTCTGGAAAAAGTGCAGCCATTGTTAATATAAAAAGAATAGTTTGCACAATATCAATGTAACCAGGCAGCCAAGGAGAGTGGACTAGAATGTGCACGCATGAACAATGACGACCTCACTGTACTAGTCAGTGGAGGTGGTAGAGGCCATTGAGTGAGCACATGCACTGTGTGTCCATTGAATTCAAAATGACTGAGTACAGCAAACATATCTGCATCAAATTTTGCATTAAGCTTGAGCGTTCTTCTGTGGAAACTATTCGGATGATTCAGAAGGCTTTTGGGGACAATGCAAGGAGAGCAGTGCAAATAAAAGTGTGGCACAAACACTTCAAAGGTGCTTGAGAATCTGTTGAAAGTGATCCACATTCTGGAAGGCCTACAACAAGCAGAACCCCTGAGAATGTTGAATGTGTACAGGCTGCAATCAACAAAGATCAGCCACTGACAGTGCAAGAACTAGAAGCTGATCTGGAGATTTTGACGCAAGATCTTGGCCTGAAGCGTGTCATGGAAAATTCATTCCATGGCTTCTGCTCCCAGAGCAGAAGGAACATCGTGCTGCGGTTGCTAAAGACTTGATTCAAACCGCTCCCAGTGAACCAGACTTTTTCAAGAGTGTTTAGAGCAGTGGAAGAGACGCTGGGAGACCTGTGTGAGGTCCCAGCATGCCTACTTGGAAGGCAGCTGAGGCGTCATTGTCCTCTGTACAGTGTTTTTTGTATCTTGTATCTTCTTCAATAAATGTCTCTCCTTTTCACAGCGCATGGATGGATACTTTCTGGACAGAGTGCTTGGATCCCAGGCTCTCCAGACTTCTTTGGCTTAGCTGCAAGGCACTTTTCCAAGAAAACCTTTCAGCATTTGATTCATATGTGTTCTGAAGGTCACCCCCAAAGGGATCCATCATCGTGAACTTGTAACTTGTCCCACTTGTCTCATGTAGGCCAAACCCCCAGTACTTAGGAACACTCAGGTACTTACCTCAGTTTATGGGCACGAATCCATTTCTGAATCTGCCCTGGCTTGGCAGCTCCCTGGCAGAACTTTAATTCAGTCAAAAGAGGTCCATGGTCCTTGGGTTCCACTTTTACAACATAGGGTGCATCGCTGCCCACCAATTTTGAAGAATTCTTGTCAGCAAGATATTTACAACCAAAGCCACCTTGGCCCATGGGCCATCCTGGCTTCCATTCCTTTTCCTGACACGTCGGCGATCACCTCCGCAGCTGCTAAGTGTCCTGCACGAGGCCTCTCTGCAGCGGGAGCTGCTTCAACAGGAGGCATCGTCATCCCTGCCGCTTTCGCCGACTTGCGTCTTTGCTGCAGTGCTGGCCTGTCACACCCTGGTCCTTTCCCTCTGATCTACTGTGGAGTAGAGGTCCAAAGCCACTTCCGTGATTGCTGCTCCTTTCTGAGGGAGGTGCAGGCCGGTAGAGACATGCCCTATACAGACAAAGCAGAGTCAAAGTTCAAAGGTTTGTAGATAAAATAATAGTCCTGCATCAGCATTATTTCTTATTGTTTATTATTTCTTTGACTTATTTTTTATTGATTTATTATTGTCTATACATTTGAGAGAGAGAGACATGCATTTGTTGTTCCACTTATCGATGCATTCATTCTTTGGTTGCCGTATGTGTCCTGACTGGGGATCGAACCTGCAACTTTGGCGTATCAGGACGATGCTCTAACCAACTGAGCTGCCCAGCCAGGACTCAGCGGTTTTTTGGGTTTTTTTGGGGGTTTTTTTTGTTTTTTTTTTTTTTGCTGATTGCCCTGGGACTATGTAAGAGAATGTCCTCTTTTCTAGGAAATACACACTGAAGTATTAAAAAACAAACAAAAAAAATGGCTACAACAACAATTAGTTATTTCTCACAGTGCTCAGGTGGGCTGTACATTTCTCTACTTGTTTGGCGGTACCCCTCACACGTTGACAGTCGGTGCCAGGTTGGCGGAGCCCTCGATTTTCCTCTGTCCGGATGTTGCTGAACCTGCTTCCGTACGAGGTGGCCTCAGGCCCTGTTCCATGAGAATGAAGGCAGAGTTACCAGGCATCCGGGGCGTGGCCTCTGGGACCACCGTGGTGGCCTCCTTTTCCCCACATCCCACTAGACAAAGCGAGTCCAAGGCCAGCCTGCATTCACAGGCGGGGCCGCCGGCTCCGCCTCTTCCCAGAGCGGCTGCACAGACTGTGGCGTGTTTGACCCCTGGTTCCCATCGCAGAAGGGCCTCTGTCTACCTCTCCCTGAAGCCAGGGTCTCCTAGAGCAGGGCCCATGTCCGGATTTTTACATCAAAGGAGCCTGGGGAACAGTCCCGTGAGAAGAGGGATGGTTAGTGGACTTGTTTTCAAATGGATTGCAAAACAAAATTTTTTTTATTGACACATATTCACAGGCAGAAACATTTCCTTTTTTCGGTGTCCAAGTGCACCCAGTTGTGCTACCGCCACCACAGTCGTGCCCTTGAATGTCAATGCCGGCCTCACCCCTCCCCTACCCTCACATCTGTTTTCTGTCCCGATGGTGTCCCCTTTCCCATAGTGCCATATGCGCGGAATCCCACAGAGTGTCACCTCTTGCTTCTGGCACCTTTCACTTAGCGTAATGCTTTTGAGATTCTCCCATGTTGCTGGGAGCACCAAGAGCTCGTTCCTTTTGACTGCTGAGTAGTATTCCCCACTCAGATGTACCAGCGTTTGTTACCCGTTCCCCCATCGAAGGCTGTTTCCAGTTTTGGGCAACTCTGAGGAGAGCCGCTATGAACACCTGTGTGTGGGCTTTTGCGTGAACATGAGTGTCCGTGTCTCCAGAGTACACACCCAGGGCTGAAATTGCTGGGTTGTGCAGTAAGCGTGTGCCTAACTTCATGAGAAACTACCCAACTGCTCTCGAGAGAGGCTGCAACATTTCACATTTCCACCAGCGACTTTGGGAGTCGCCCAAAGCTTCACAGCACGTGGTATTGTCAGCATTTCTTTCTTTCAAACATCCAATTGGCTTTATTATGTGATTCATGAATCGGGCAGGACCCCACCCAGCAACTAGAAGGGTGCACCTGGCATCTCTGATGTTAGCCATTCTCATAGGATGTGCAATGGCAGCTCCCTGTGGCTTGGGTGTGCATTTTCTTAACACTGATGTTGAGCATCTTTTCATGGGCTAATCTGCCATTTATATAGCGCCTTTGGTGAACTGACTGCCCAAATGTGTTGTGCATTTTTTTCATTGGGTTCTTTTTCTCCTCATTACTGAGTTTTGAGAGTCCTTTATGTACTCTACATACAAAGTCTTTATCAGATGTGTGTCTTGGAGATATTTTCTCCCAACCTGTAGCTTGTCTTTTTATTCTTGCTACACTGCCTTTCACAGAGCAGAATTTTAAAGGAAGTCCCACTTGTCGATGTTTTCTTTCACAGGAAATGCCTTTGAGGTTGTCTCTAGGACACATTTTGATGTTGACTAACCTGAGGTCAGAAGGATTTTCTCCTGTGTTTTCTTCTCGAAGTTTTATAGTTTTGAGTTGTCCATACAGACTTGTGATCCATTTTGAGGGGCGCGCTTTTATTTGGTCTACAGTGTGAGCTATGGGTTGAAGTTCGTTTTTTTCTGCATACGGATGTTCACATGTTCTGGTTGTTGGGAAAAAAATGGCTGCAGAGCAAATGCCCCAGATGTGTGGGTTGGTTTGGGTGGCTGGGGGGCGGGAAGGGTGACAGGAATTGCGGCGGGCAGGGCGGCAGAGCCCCATGCTACCACCAGCGCCAGGCCTGGGACTTCAGACCCCCCGCCGGGTGCGAGCCATCAAGCTGGGGCCATCGGGCAGCCCCTGTCAAAGAGACAAACCTTCCGTGGACCTTGCCAGGCCTCTAGCAGTTACTGTTTAACACCTCAGGTAAAAATGAGCTTTTCTTATGACCACTGTAGCTCCAAGCAGTTTGTGTCAACACAGTCTTTATTGTCAGGGGTATCTTGGGTGGGATCCCCCCCACCCCCCGCAGTGGACTCCTTGCCATTGAGAGGAGCCTGGGAAGGTGCCAAGACACCTCTCTCAGGGCAGGAAGGGGGCATGGCCTGGCAGCGGCTCCGGGGGCCGGAAACGGGGGACAGGAACATTTCTGAGCCCGAGGAGCTGTGGATGCTGAGAGCTCATGGTGCGGGGAACGAGCTCTCCTCTCTGTCTGCGGCTGGACAGCCCCCGGGGGCTCCCGCACGGTCAGGTTCCCCCCACCCCCGACCCTTGCCGCTGTTGCTGGGATGTCCACCCCAAGGAAACAACAGACACGTGGACCGGGCTCTGTCCCGCAGCTTGGTTTGGGGCGGCAGAAAACCGACAGCAGCCTAGGTGTCCAAGGCCTGATGGGAATGACTCCGGGGCCCCTTTTCCTAGTGGACTGTTATGTAGCTACGTCAGGGGTGATGCACAGGGACAGGGGTGTCGGGAGAGCACTTGGGAGGTCCCTGGGTTCCAGGACAGCCTGCAGGCACAATGGCGGCGCTTTTGTAAATGCTGGGTGTTGACGTAAGCATATATGAATTTCATTGTTTCCCTTAAACTTTCAGAGCCGGTTCCTTCTGTAACCATCCCTAAGCCCTGCAGCTGTTGCCTTGAGGTTCTTAGCTTATTCAGAAGTCCCGTCCCCTTTTCCCAGAGGAGGAGGGGGTGGGACCCGCAGGAGAAGCAGTGGGTCAGGCCTCTGCACGGAAGGGCGTGGTGTCAGATGTGGGTGCCCCCACCCACACCCCCAGCAGGCTGCCTGGCTCTGCCCGTGTGTCCGGCAGTGGGGAGGGCGTCTGTAGCTCTACTGACACTCTCTGGCTCCCCAGTGTCACCCAGGACACTTGCCTGCAGGTGGCTCCTTAGAAACCTGTGGGTTTAACTTTGATACCAGTCACATTTCATTAAAAACGAAATTTTAGGCTGAAGGCTACTAAATAAATCAGATGCACATAGAGGTGCTCCGTAAAAGGCGGTGGTAGCCTAGGTTGTGTCTGTTGGGGGCCCCCTTGCCTCCCCACACATACACAGCAAGCCCCCACCTTATCTCTGAAGATATGAGGCCTGGGACCCTGAACCGTTAAATGGCGGCTGAGCCCAGATGGATGTGGCTCGGTGGGTTGGGCGCCGTTCTGCTCGTTCGATCCCTGGTCAGGGCACATGCTTAGGTTGTAGGTTCATCCTGGATCGATGTTTCTCCCCCTCTCATTCTCCCTTCTTTCCCCCTCTCTAAAAAATAAAAATAAGTAAAAAGTCTAAGAAACTATCTTAGGAGGTTTAGGTTACTGAGGAAGACAGTCGCTATTACCAATTCTTGGAGGCTAGATTTTAAGTATTAAAATCTAGCCCATGGGCTCAGATGCACCCACCTAGGTGACTGTTCATCAGCCACATGAAGGTTTATTCCCTGTATATTCCTCTGGAGACCAGAAGAATAAAAGCTTCATGTGCTACATGATGTATCTCTTCTTTTAAAGTTGCATCCAGTTTCAATGTGGCTAGTCCAGCCCTTAAATTCATTTTACTAGAGTTGATAACAAAAAAACTACGTAAGGAAGTGTGGATCTAAATTCCAAATAACATGCGAGCAAAAAATGAAATCTGTGCATGCAATAAAATATACCCTAAACATACAGTAAGGGTATGATGTGCTCTGCAGCATGACATTGTGTAAGATTTTCACTGACATGGTCGCATGTCACCCATGGATGGATGGCTGAAGAGATAGATGGGTGGATGAGTAGAAAAGAGCAAAGAGAGAAGGATGAATAGGTGGGTAGGTGGGTGGATGGTAGGATGGGTGGGTGGATGGATGGATGGTAGGATGGGTGGGTGGATGGATGGATGGTAGGATGGGTGGGTGGATGGATGGATGATAGGATGGGTGAGTAGATGGTTGGATGGTAGGATGGGTGGGTGGATGGATGGATGGTAGGATGGGTGGGTGGATGGATGGATGGTAGGATGGGTGGGTGGATGGATGGATGGTAGGATGGGTGGGTGGATGGATGGATGATAGGATGGGTGGGTGGATGGATGGATGGTAGGATGGGTGGGTGGATGGATGGATGGTAGGATGGGTGGGTGGATGGATGGATGGTAGGATGGGTGGGTGGATGGATGGATGGTAGGATGGGTGGGTGGATGGATGGATGATAGGATGGGTGGGTGTATGGTAGGATGGGTGGGTGTATGGTAGGATGGGTGGGTGGATGGATGGATGGTAGGATGGGTGGGTGGATAGATGATAGATGGGTGAGAGGAATGATGGAAAGGTGGATGTGTGGGAAGGTGGAAGAGTGTGAAAGCAGAAAGGTGGAAGGTAAATAGAAAGATAGAGGGATGAATGGACAAGTGGAAAGATGGGAGGGAGGAAGGGAGGATGGATGGAAGGACGTTGGCAGAATGGTTAGGTGGGCAGCAGAGTGCGGCCCATTGGTAATAACCTGGCTGTCGGCTCTGGGTGCCCACAGGAAGTTTCCTGGTGCCCTATGTCATCATGCTCATCGTGGAGGGAATGCCGCTCCTGTACCTGGAACTGGCCGTCGGACAGCGCATGCGCCAGGGCAGCATCGGCGCCTGGAGGACCATCAGCCCCTACCTGAGCGGTGTCGGTACGTGGGCGCTCTCCAGTCATCCCCCTCCCCCGCCCCGGGAGACCCCCTTCCTGTATCCTGAGCAGCTGGGTGTGGCTGGGAGCAAAGGGCAAGCACAAGGCCAAGAGAGAGCCCTTGAGTGGGGTGGACAGGTGGCCCAGGAGAGGCTGCCCTAGAATATGGGCTGCGAAGGGCTGGTTCCCTTCCCCAGGACAGTGAGAAAGGGCAGAGGTGCGGGTGGAAACTGAGACCACGTCGCTTCCCTGGACCTCAGGTTTGTCTGCAATGAGGAAACGGCCGCCCAGATGGAGCTGTGAGCCAGGGTCTGAGCTAACAAGCATCCTGGGAACTGGCCCCTGCTGTCTCTCAGTAACGGCGTCCCCTGTCAGTGAGCACCTACTGTGTGCCAGGTGCTAGCTGCACAGTATATGTGCATAGGCTCATTTAATCTTCTTCTCACCACTGAGAGGTTGGCAGGATGTCAAACAGAAGCTGGGCACACGTGGGCGGTAAGGGGCGCAGCCCCACAGCCGGCCTGCCCAGGGCTCCCTGGCGCCGGTGTCCCGCGCGCCTCGGGAACGTGGCTAACTGGCCTCGCCCTCGTGCTCCTGGGCTGCCGCTGTCAGCAGGAGGAACTTTAACCGGCGATGGGCGTGCTCTGTCCTGCCCACCCTCCCGCCCCAGACAGGAAGGCAGAGTGACATTTCGGGGGCAAGGAGGGTGTAAATTTGTACGCGACTTGCCTCAGGTGCCAAAGAAACGTGTCCCGTGTCCTCACGAGTCATCTCCTAACCCGAACTGCCACCCCGTGTCGAATGGCTGTTAATGTTTAGCGCGGAGGTGTGTGGTTGACGATGTGCCTGAGCGAGCAATCCCAGGGGGCTTCTCCGAGGCGTCCCTTGCTGTGCAGTAGAAGAGGCCAGATGGCTGTGCCAGCCGCCGGTGAATGTGTAACAGCCGCTCTCCGGGTGGAGTGGGGGAAGGCCTGGCCTGCAGCTTTTGCTGATACCGTGATATAAATACAACACCAGGATCACTTTCAAACTACTTCGTGAGAAGTCCCTGAGCCTGGGGTCGGCAGAGGGGCGCACAGCGGCTGGGGGTGCTGTGGCCTGGCTCCAGAGCACCGCCAGCTGCCAGCTGTTCCTCTGCTCCGCTCTCCTCTCCCCACTCCCGGCCCTGGGTTCCCCGCACACCTGACCAGGCAGGGGACAGCCTCCCTCCTGTCCCTACACCCCCTGCTCCCGGCCACCACAGGGCAGGGGTTGGCCTCACTTCAGGTGACCCGAAGAGGGAGCAGCCGTAAAGTCTGGCACCAGGGGTACTTGGCAGCGACAAAGGGCGTCTAACGCAAGGTTTGAATCCTAGTCCTGCCTGGGGTGGGGTTGGGGGGACACTCGAGTGAGCTCTGGGCCTCCTCGTCCCCCAGTGCAGGGGAAGTAGTCACGCCCACGTCACAGCACCGTGGTGAGGGCCTGCGGTGCCTAAAGTTCTCAGCGCAGCAGCTGCTGCTCAGATCTCCCCAAAATGTCATCAGCCTCCCGTCCCAGAAGACGGGGAGAGGTGGAGGGAGAGACAAGCGCTTGGTGGTGCTCGTGGGCCCTGATCACCGCGAGCCTCTCACAGACCTGCTGCAGGGGTTTTGCCACCGGGGCAGGGGCGGGGGGTCGGTGCGTCACTGCAGGGGTGTCCTGGGCGCAGCGGAGGGGCCGCGGCTGCCAGGGCCCGGCAGGCGGGGGCAGGCAGAACGTCCTCAGCACCCTCTGCTTTGGCACAGGCGTCGCCAGCGTGGTGGTCTCCTTCTTCCTGTCCATGTACTACAACGTCATCAACGCCTGGGGCTTCTGGTACCTCTTCCACTCCTTCCAGGTGAGTGGGCGGCCAGAGCCGGGCGGGAGCAGGAGGGCAGGGCCCCCCTCCCCCCCGGGGACAGTCAGGGCTGGTATGGGTCAGAGTTCTGTTGTCACAGACGGTCCGGCCCTTATTTGTTTGTGTGTTCAGCCCCTTGGGCCCACAGTAGAGTCTGGTGGTCCTCAACCAACAGCGGTAAGGTTGTAAGGAGTGTGAACCTCCCCCCGACCCCCCACCTCTCGCCTATTCCCAAGCCCCACCTGTGCCCTTGACTAACCCTCCCCTGTCTGCCTTCAGGGGCTCCAGCTGCCTGGCATTTGGGGACGAGCCTCCTTCTGTTCCAAGAGCCCCCTGTCAGGGCCACCCCCCGCCCCGTCCTCCCCACCCCGACCTTTGGCCTCAGCCCTCACCTCTCTGTATAACGCTGCGCTGACCCCCAGGACCCCCTGCCGTGGTCTCTCTGCCCACTGAACGGCAACCACACGGGCTACGACGAGGAGTGTGAGCAGGCGTCCTCCACGCAGTACTTCTGGTACAGGAAAACCCTCAACATCTCGCCGTCCATCCAGGAGACCGGCAGCGTGCAGTGGGAGCCGGCGCTGTGCCTCGTCCTGGCCTGGCTCGTGGTCTACCTGTGCATCCTGAGGGGCACCGAGTCCACCGGCAAGGTGGGCTGGTGGAGCGGGCGGGGCCAAGGCCGGCGGGGCCGCGAGGCTGCCCTCCGCAGGCAGGCGAGGGGCAGAAGCTGCGCTGGGGGAGGCATGGGCGCCGTGCTGGCACAGGCCACCTGCTAGGTGACTGTAAAGGTGGCCAGAGGTGCTTGGGGTCACAGCCCAAAATCTCAACACAAGGACTCACCCCCTGCCTCCACCTAGGGAGGTGAGCGTTTCTGTACCAGCCAGCCCCAAACCCACACTCCCCAAGTAGCAACCCCCAGAGGTTCCCGAGTACTCAGCATTGGGTACTCAGCAGCCTGAGCGCGGGGCTTTGAAAGCTCGCCAGGTGCTCCTGCCACGCAGCACAGTTTGGGACCCTCTGCGCGAAGCTGCTTTCAGCGGCCCCGCTACATCACCAGGGCTGAGTCATACGCCTTTTCTCCTGGGTGCCTCCTCCCGGGCTTATACTCCTGCTGGGGCTGACGTTCCTTGAACCCTTCTCTGCCCCTCCGGGGTGGGGTTTCCTGGGGACAGCCGGTCTGTTGTGGGCAACCAGGGCCCCACCCGTGGTCACCGGGTCTCCAGGAAGCTGACTCTGCCCTCTGGTGCCCACAGGTGGTGTATTTCACTGCGTCGCTGCCCTACTGTGTGCTCATCATCTACCTGGTCAGGGGCCTCACGCTGCACGGAGCCACCAACGGCCTGGCATACATGTTCACGCCCAAGGTAGGGGCTGAGGAACAGGGCCCCTGAGGGCGCTCCGTTCATCCTGCCACCATCCAGAGCTCAGGGAGAGGGCGGGGGCGGGGAGGGGGAAAGCTGCCCAGTGCCCAAGAGGCTGGTGCGGGCCCTCCAGGCGGGGGAGGGGAGGGCATGGACTACCCGAGGGGCCTGAGTCACTGCCTCAGCCAGGCTGTCCCCAAGCCCTGTGAACTCTCAGGAATTGAGTCTTTTGTTGTTTAATCCTCACCCAAGGGCACACTCACTGATGTTAAAGAGGGAGAAAGGGAGGGAGAGAGCCATCAATGTGAGAGAGAGAGAAACATTGATCGAATCCACAATCTAGGCATGTGCCCCGACTGGGAATCGAACCCATGACCTTTCAGTTCATGAGACAACGCCCCAACCAATTAAGCCACATTGGCCAAGGTTCAGGCATTGGATCTTCTGTCCACTCGCCCTCTTGGTCCTCGCCGACCCCCGCCAGCGGCTGCCCGGCCCCACGCCTGGCCTCCTGGCCCCAGTCGCCCCTCCTTCCAGCCGGGAGCTGAGTTATCTGCCCTGAGCATCACTCTAGTCTTCTCGGTCTCCTGCTGGCCACTTCCAGGCACCGCTTTGCCTACAGGGGCAAGTCCCCATTCTTCAGGGTTTTCCGCGGTCCTTCGCCCGCACCCACAGCCAGTCGCCATCACTGTTGCCTTTTCAGGCAGGACAGAGTCTTAATTGAGCAAATTTGGCCTCTGAAAACAAAATAACTGTGCTAGCAGCCTCCTCCCCTCAAGTGCCTCACCACCAGTGCATTGCGGGGGCTCAACCCAGACGTCAGACGTGGACTCCACCACCAGACCTCACCCCCCGCCTCTGGAGGTGGCCCAGGCCCGTGCAGTGCCTGCCTCACAGACCAGGGCTCACTTCCTTTTACAGCGATGTTACCCCACACTTTTTTAAAAATTTATATTTAGAGAGAGGGGAAGGGAGGGAGAGAGGGAAAGAAACGTCCATGTGCAGTTACTTCTTGAGCGTCCCCCACTGGGGACCTGGCCTGCAACCCAGGCCTGTGCCCTGACTGGGAATCAAACTGGCGACCCTTTGGTTCTCAGTCTGGCGCTCAGCCACTGGGCCACCCCAGCCAGGGCTACCCCCCACTTTTCAATGGCACGCCCCTGCGGGCGCGGAGCTGTGGAGGACAGGACAGGAGGGACGTGTTTCGCCCGCTAAGACAGGGCCGCAGCACCAGCAGGAGGCTGGGAACGCTGGGTTCCAGTCCTGGCCGGCCTCTGGCAGGCTGCGTGCTGCGGGCACGGTCCTCCACCCGCCTCTCCAGGCCCCCTCCTGCCCCTGACCTGGGACTTTGGGACCCCACCCGGGCTCATCCGCCCTGTCCCATCCCCGCTGGCCTTCCAGATGGAGCAGCTGGCCAACCCCAAGGCCTGGGTCAACGCGGCCACCCAGATCTTCTTCTCGCTCGGCCTGGGCTTCGGCAGCCTGATCGCCTTCGCCAGCTACAACGAGCCCTCCAGCAACTGCCAGAGGCATGCGATCATCGTGTCCCTCATCAACAGCTCCACCTCCATCTTCGCCAGCATCGTGACCTTCTCCATCTACGGCTTCAAGGCCACCTTCAACTATGAAAGCTGCCTGAACAAGTAAGCGCCTCGGGCCTCGACGGGCCGCCCGGCCTTCAAAGCTCGGGCTGAAGGGCCTCCTGGGAAGAGGGTGATGCCAAGAGGTCAAGGGTATGGGGCCAGGGGCACCCCCTTGCTGAGTTTCTTCTGCCCTGCCTCTCCCACCTCAAAAACAACCAAGCGCTCCCTCGCCGAGCCACAGAAATGACAGATCTGCTTTCTGTAATGTTACTGAAATACAGAAAACACCCAGGAGATACACTGTCCAGCAGTGCGTCACAAGCCCCAAGGGGCTGTTTACAAATGTAAATGTAAATTGTATTTAAACTAGTTTAGATTTTGATTTAAGCCAGTTCCTTGGTGCACATGGGCTCGTGGGTACCCCGCGGGCGGCACAGGTGGGAGGCGTTCCCGTCCTCTCGGATGCTCTGTGGGACGGTGTGGGTCCGAGGTTAGAACAGCCTCGCCCCCGTGCGGGTGGGTTCCTCCTGTCATCGCTGTTCCCACCTGAGGCTTCTTCAAAGCTATTCAAAATACCTCACCATTTAAAAGGTCGTCAATCAACAGGTTCCTTCCTCCTGTTGAGAACCTCACCCAATCAGAAAAGAACAGGCAGGGCTACAGGCTGGTGCCCAAGCCTGGGGGGGTGGGCGGTCGGTTGGTGTTGCACGTTCAGCTTTCTCATCAGTGGAGGTCCACCTGACGCTGTGCTCTGCAGGGTGATTCTGCTGCTGACCAATTCTTTCGACCTGGAAGACGGCTTTCTGACAGCCAGCAACCTGGAGCAGGTGAAGAGCTACCTGGCCTCCACCTACCCCGGCAGATACAGCGAGGTGTTCCCGCAGATGAAAAACTGCAGCTTGGAAGCGGAGCTGGACACGGTAAGGCTAAGGCGCTGAGGACAGAACTCGGTGCCCCGCGCCCCCTAGGAAAAGGGAGACCTGACCCCCGCATCCTGGCCGTGCCTGAGCCCGAGTTGTTGTGAAGTGCCTTGAGGTTCATGAGCCCTGCCTTCCTTTCCCTTTCCTCCCTTTAAATTTTGAGAGGACAGGAAAGGACAAAGAATAATATAACAAGCACCCTGAATGAACAATTGTAAACATGTGTCATTTGGGGTTCAGGTTTTTTTTTTATATATATATATAAAAGAAAAGAATGTTTTAGAGACAGAATGAAAGGGCGCTGTGGCTGGCTTCAAACTCTCCCTGCTCAGCAGAGACAAGTTCTTCATGTGGACATTTTTATTGCCCATGTACATCTCTAAATATTGTTGTTTTGTTGGCAGTGTTGTATACGGAAATAAGGGGTCTAGGGGAATACCTTTCTCATTCGACATTCTATTTTCGAGATCCGTCCATAATATGTGTGGAACCTCCTAACTCATTTTACGGGCTGCATTTTATTGGACCACACAACTACATCACGATTTATCTATTTATTTCCTCACTACTAGATATTTGGCTTTTGAAAAAAAAATTGCTGCTAAAGTGATCCTTATTTATATTTTACAGAATTATCTTTACTCTGCTGGGACCCCTTTTTTTTCACATTAATTTTAGGATGAATTTGACAAGTTCCACTGAGAGACAATATTCCTTTAGGAATTTTTTCTAGAATTGCATTGATTTTTTTAAAATGTAAATTGGCTAGAATTAATATTTTTTTTGATTCAGGGCTTTTTGTGACTTTTGATTCAGGAACATACATTATTTCATCACACACACAGGTCTTCTTTTATATCCTTCAGCTAATTTTCTCCTTGAATATCTTGGCACATCTTTTATTAGCTTTTAATCTAGGCACCTTACTGTTTTGTGGCTATTGTGAATGGTGTCTTTCTTTCCTCTTTCTATCATTGCTTATTTTTGTTGCGAAAGAGCTAAAGGTTTTGGTATGCTGATCTTGTATCTAGCAACCTTGATGAATTCTCTTATTGATTCTTCTATTTGTCTATATACGTACTTCCGTTTTCTGTGTGAACTCCTAAATCACCTGCTTGTGTTTATCTTTTCAACCCTTACCTCGCTTTCTCTTTTTCCTATTGTATTTGCTAGGACTTCCAGCACAGCGGAAGCAGAAATGAGAGTGGGCATCTTTGTCTAATTCTTATATTTGATGCTCCTAGAGACTACTTCTAGAGAGTGTCTCGGGAGAACATTTTACAAGAATAGAGACCAGCGGAGGCCCCTCGCTGTGGTTGCCGGGGAGCTACCTGGGAGGCGCCTTGGCCCTTTGTTTCCTTTGAGGGTTCCCTTTGTTTCCTTTGAGGGTGGAGCCACCCTCGGTCTGTCTGTAGTGGACGAGGCCACGCTTGTTCCTCCTGGCTGTCTGCTTCCCTGACCCTCTGTCCCCAGGCCCCCAGCCTTCAGGGCCTAGGTCCCTCCCATTCAACTGGCCCCTGAGGCCTTTGGCTTTAGCTCCTGTTCAGGTTCAAATTTCCTCAATGTTCTTGGCACCTGGGAGTCTTTCTTGCTTACTTGGACATTGGCTCAATGTCCAAGAATCATGTGGTTATTGATTTATTTAGACTGCTTTTCCCCTGTTGTGGATTTTTTTCCTCATTCCACTTCATTCTCCACTGTTTGGAATGTGTATACTCCATTTCTCTCCTTGAAAATTTTCCATGCCTATTGAACTTACTAAAACCTAAAGTTAAATACTGTCTTGACTTCAGAGCACCTTCACCTCCTCCCTCCTGGTTTAAATGCCACATTTGTCCAGCTCTGCCATATTTAAACTCATAAATTGGATATTATTGGTACTTTATACAGATGGTGTTTGTGTTTACCTTCATTAGCTGTCATATTTACTCACCATTTGTTCTTGCGGCCCAGCCACCCTCTGGGGTTTGCTTTTTCCCCCTTAAAATGCGCTTCTTTACAGCAGGTTTTTAATGAGAAATGTTGTCGGGCTTTATTTACATGTCAATATCCCTATTTGGCCCCCACTTTCAGAAATTAATCTATTTTCCAATTAGAGTTGACATACAATGTTATATTAGCTGCAGGTGCACAGCATGGTGATTAGACACTTACATGACGTACAAAGCGATCACCCCAGTAATTCCAGGGCCCGCCTGGCACCATGCGTAGTTGTTGCGATATTACTGACTATATTCCTATGCTGACTTTCCCTCCTGTGACTACTTTTACAACTGGTAATTTGTACCTCTTGACTCCTTCCCCTTTCTCACACACCTCCCCAACCAGCCCTCCATCTTGTACCATCGTTTGTTCTCTGTCCCTGTGAGTTGGCTTCTGTTTGGCCCCCATTTTTTAAAGATGGCTTTGCCACGGCTGGTGTGGCTCAGTGGATTGAGCGTCGGCCTGTGAACCGAGAGGTTATCCGTTCAATTCCCAGTCAGAGCACATGCCTGGGTTGCAGGCCAGGTCCCCGGTGCGGGGTGTGCGAGAGGCTACTGGTAGACGTATCTCTTACCTGTTGATGTTTCTCTCCCTCTCTTTCTCCCTCCCTCCCCTCTCTCTAAAAATAAATAAAATCTTAAAAAATAAAGACAGTTTTCCCCTGAGTAGATCATTCCAGGTTGACAGCCATTTGCTCTCAACACTTTGAAGACACTTCCCTTGTGATTCTGGCTTCCAGTCCTGCTGTTGAAGTACACCCTCCGCTTTCCTCCTCTGTCGCCACCTGGCTCCCCCGTCGTCCTCCCTGATTCCTCTCCTCAGCCCCCCTTTGTCCTCGGCCTCTGCAGTCTGAGCCTGGGTGTGTCTTCATTCATTCCACCCTGGCCTGGGACGAGGGTGGGGACGAGGGTGGGGGTGGGCATCCTGGGTCTGTGGGTCCGGGTATGGTCGCTTTCCATTCCAATAGTTTCCCATGTCTGTGTGTCTTGGTAATTCCAGCTCTTGTTTCTTTAAATACACCCTGCGGAGCTGGCTGGTGGTAGCGGGAAGGGCCGAGGATGGGGGGAGGAGGGGTTGGAGGGAGACCCGTCGCCCTCGGTGGGGAGGAGAGTTTTATTACCGACAGGGCTGAAAATTGTCAGCTCATAATAATCATAAAAAGCAGGTCAACTTCAGTCGGTTTGGTATCTGTAGATTCTCTACGAGTGGGACCTCCACGGCCTGCACCCAGAGCTGACAGGCCCGCGGTCCCCGCTGGAATGTCACTGAGCCTGTTTCTATTCTGAATGTGGCATCCCAACGTGGGCTACTCTTGGGAAGGGCGCTCCTAGTCCCCTTTTCTTTTCCTGCTGACTCCTCAGTCATAGCGGCTCACCTGCTCGGGGGGGTTGTAAATCTCCGCAGCTCACTGTCTCTGGGCGCCCTGGGGGCCCCCCTCAGGGAACCTTTCCCCCAGAGAGGGCTTGCTCCTGGTCTTCTGATGCTGGTAGCCAGGGGACACAGCAGGCATGACCCCTTTCAACCCCTGCCTCTGGGGACGGGGGGGTGTCTTTAAGCAGGAGCTCCAGGCTCCGTGTCCCCCCACAGTGTCCCCACCGCAGGGACCCAGCCGCGAGCCGCCCTGCCCATCCCTGCTGCCTGCTGGCCCGGCCGCCCCCCGCCAGTGCGCGCCTGCCATCCCGCCTCAGCCGCCAGCCCCCGAGGCCTCCAACACCCATCAGTCGCGACGGCGGAAGCAGAAATTACCCAAACATTGTTTTATGATGTTTTAGCCAGAATTTATGTGAGTTGGGGCAGGAGAGAGGAACTTGGTGTCCCCAGTTGACGGAAATGCCTCCTCACACGTATGGACTCCTGACAGCTCCCATCTCTGTCTGCCCAGCCGAGCCCGCGGGCTGGTCTACAGATGGGACATCCAGCCCCGGTGTGCGGCCTCTCGCAGCAGCTCCACGGCACCTCCCCGCCCCACCCCCAACCCTGCCGCCGGCCGTCCTCGGGTGTGTTTGAGGAGCGGTCGCCCCTTGCGTGTGTAACTGGGGTCTTCTCTCCGTGGGCAGGCAGTCCAGGGCACCGGCCTGGCTTTCATCGTCTACACCGAGGCCATTAAAAACATGGAGGTGTCCCAGCTGTGGTCGGTGCTGTACTTCTTCATGCTGCTGATGCTGGGCATCGGGAGCATGCTGGGCAACACGGCCGCCATCCTCACCCCGCTGACCGACAGCAAGGCCATTTCCAGACGCCTGCCCAAGGAGGCCATCTCGGGTAGGTGGCAGGCTGGGGAAGGCGGCGGGACTGCAGCGGGGGGCGGGATGTGAGGACAAACCGATGGACAGGGGCCTTGTTCCTGCAGAAGTGGCCACGGGGGCTGTGGCCACCCATGGTGGCCTCACCTTCTCCACCTCTTGGGCAGCCTGGGCCCTGGCACGTGTGATTCACCCTGTGCATGTGGTTCTGCACCCCACGGGGACGTGCCCTGGCCACCCCAGCCTTGGGAAGAGGCCAAACTCCCCAACGCGGCGCCCAGACCGCTCCGGTCTAGGAGAGAAGCCGCTTTTGTTCAGTTGAGGCATAACAATTATAGCGAGTACATTCCTGAAGCCCACGCTCCATGAATTTTACATGTGTGTCCGCCCAAGTGACCACCACTAGGTCCGGACCCAGAGCCTCGCTCCCGCTCTAGAGAGCCCATCCCCGCTCCCAAAGTCCCCTGTGTTCCCACAGCCACCATTGGGTGTTTGTTTCCCCCTTTCTTGACTCACAAACATGACGTCACACGGTACGGACTCTGTGGGTGCTGTCTTCACGCAAACTCTGAGACCCACCCACATGGTTGCGACCAGCAATTGTCTGTCCCTGTGCTGCCCGTGTGATGGGTCATCGTAAGAGCAGACACCACCTTTGGTCTGCAGCTCTGCCGCTGGAGGGCAGCAGGGCTGTTGGGAAGGAACCAGTTTTCCAATCACCCCCCCACCCACCTGCTCCACTCTAACCCTGCGGGCCCCTCCCCTGCCTTTGATGACACTGTCCCTCCACTTCCAGGATGTCCCTCCTCCCAACCCAGCTCCCGTCCCATCTCCTTGAAGTCCTGCTACCCCGTCCTCCCGTGTGTCCCCCACGGGACAGGGCGTGGTGGCGGGTGGTACGTGGTGGAGCCGTAGAACGGGCAGGTGGGAGCTTGAGTCAGATACTGCATGGGGTGCCCCAGAGAGGCAGGCGAAGGAGACCGGGACAGGAACCCAGATCCTGAAGGACGCGGGGCCTGTGTCTGAATCCTGACTCCGCCATTTATGTGCTGGGCGACACGGGGAAAGCTACTCAGCGTCTCTGAGCCTGGGCTTCCCCGCCTCTGCACGGGGGCTCCCGTGACCCGTCTCAGAGGCTCACGGACTCAGTGCCTGGGACAGAGTGGGAGCGGAGTCAACATTGGAGTCTTCTCTTGCCTTCGCCCTCCCACTTCTGCTCAGACAGGAATCCTCGCCAGGAAGTCCTTTGAGGGTCACCCAGCAGCTGGCATCTCCTGTCCCAGTGCACCTCCCATGAGCTCAGGGACTGAGTTGTTGAGATAAATGGTATCAGGAGACTCAGCCTGGGCCAGCTCCCCCCTCAGGAAGGCCCACAACGTTCTCTTTTCCCTTGAGCTGGTGCCCCCTGCTGGATAGCTCCATGAATTACCACCAGTGACACTGGCCGACCCTCCTTGGGACACCTTCTTCCCTCCCTCACGCCCAAACACACGCAGACGCACACGGTATACACATTCAGAGAGGCCAGACCATGACAGCTCTCCCAGCCCACGAGGAGGAGCTGATCAGCCAGAGTCCCCGTAGCGTCCACGGCTTGGCTGCCCCCCAGAAAACTGGGTGAGCAGGTGCTCTTGTGGCCCCAGGTCTGGTGTGCCTCGTCAGCTGTGCCATCGGCATGGTGTTCACCACGGAGGCCGGCAACTACTGGTTCGACATCTTCAATGACTACGCAGCCACGCTGTCCCTGCTTCTCATCGTCCTGGTGGAGATCGCGGCCGTGTGCTATGTGTATGGACTGAGGAGGTGAGGAGGCCCCGCCCCCAGCTGCTGGGGAGCCGCCACCCCCACCCCGCACCCTGCACCCCACCCGGAAAAGCCCTCTCTCAGCGCACGCTGCACGTTCAGCTCAGCCTTTGTCGGGGCCTTGAATCTGCCCCAGACCACAGATAATTCTCTGCCTCCCTTCCTCTTCTGTGTGCCTGCAACCACAGCTTCCCTATTTCCCGGGCTCTCACCTTTGATGAAAGGGCCGGCTGACCCTGCTGGACCCCACTGGCTCTAACCCTTGACCAACACCAGCATTTTTCAAGCTCACTGACCAAAATCCAGTTGATAACTCAGACCTTAGACGTTGGGCAGACTCAGGGTGTGAGGTTCTCAACCCCGGGGCCCAGTGCAGCCCTGGAGTGTTTACATCTCCCAGTGACAGAGTGGGTGACCGGGCTGGGAACTGCGGGCTGGGAGCAGCTTTCAGACCTGGGGGCCAGCTCTCACGCAGACCCTGGGCTCTGGCGCCACTAGGGCGGCGGTTAGGTAGGTCCTAATGGGGTTCAGGCTCCAGCTGAGCCCGTGAGAACCACGCCGAGTGTGGTCCCAGAGTCGCGGCTTGTTAGAATCAGGGAGCGTGTTAGAATGCAGGGTCTCAGTGCCCCCCTAAGCCTCTGAGTCAGACCCTGCATTTTAACACCTCCAGGGGTCCAAGACCCTTTGCATTCTGGGAATCGCCGCTCGAATGTGAGCCTGATGAGAAGGGCTGTACCAGGTGGTTCCTCACCCCTTCATCGTCTTCCAGACCGACTCAGAGGCGGGTGGGGGACCAGCCACAGCCTCTGGGAGCCGGCCTCCGGCCGGGTTTCCCACTGTCTCTTTGGAAGCCCTGCTGAGGGATTTCCATGATCAAATAACTTCAGGACACAAGTTAAAGCCAGGTTTCTCAGAGCCTTGGAGACAGTTGCGACTCTCCAAGAGGGATGTGTAATTTGCAGCCTTTCTAAAACCTCTGTGGTCAGGAAATGGCTTTTGACCCATCCCCACTTCTCCTCCACAGCTAGTAACATGGATTCATGCCTTTCTCCTGGGAAAGAAGGGGTTCCTGGGATGTTGGGGCTTTCAGTGCTAAACCCAGGAAGTCCCGGGTTAAGTAAGTCCTGGGACAAACTGGTCACCTAGGAAATGCCTTTCTACAGAGAGAGAAAGGTGGGCCATCTGAGAGGCTGGGTGTTTCAGGGTAAAGAGAAAAAGCTGGGGACAGAGGGACAGAGCCCAGGGCCCACTTGCCGGCTCTGGAGAGGGGCACCAGCCCGTGCAGAGTGGGTATTGCTAGGTGATGGGGATGGAGTGAGAAACGCACCGTGTCCTGAGGATGCCGCAAGCAGCTAGACCTGGGAATGACCAGCAGAGGGCAGTCTTTCTGCGCCCACAGCGGACAGCGCCATCTCGTGGCCACTTTGCAACAGGGCTAGCAGCCTTTTTTTTCTGCAGCCCGCTCTTCCCACCTTTCTCTATCCAGGGAAGTGGAGGGCAGGGGAAGTAAAGGGGCAAGAGACCCCAACACTCTCTGCCGTGTGTGGTCTTAAAAATCCCAGGTATTCACGTCACGCATGTGAGTCTTCGCGGCCTAGGGTCCAGCTAGGTCAGCGGCCACACAGGGGCAGGCAGAGGTCTCTGCAGGCTCATGTGGGAACTCAGGACAGGCCATGGGTCCAGGAGAAGCAGGAGGCGGAGGTCGCTGCTGGCAGTCACCCTGCTCCCCCCACCCTCCCTGCACGACTGCTTCTCCCCTCACGGGGAGCAGTTTTAAAGCCCCTGTTCTGGGTCTGCCACACCCTGGGAGCCTTCCAACAAGCCCCTTCTCTGCCCTGGGCCTCGGTGCTTCCCCGCTGTGAAACGGGGAGGTGGCAGGTCAGCGTTTGCCAAACTGATCTGTGTGTATATTGAAAAGCATGTGATTGATTAGCCTGTCCAACCCACAATAAAATGGGCGCTGTGATGCTATCACTAAACTTAGGCAAAAGAGTCCATTTAAAGAAAAGGAAAGAAAGACAGTCTGCAGTGTGACTGACCACAGCGGCGGGCGGCGGCCGCTTGCTCCTGGCTCCAACCACCGCCACCGCACCCTCCCCCGCCCCCGACTCTGCCTCCAGTCCCGGGCCTGGCTCTCTGTCCACCCAACCCAGAAAACCTGCTGTGGTTTCAGGGGACACAGGAGATTCCCCTGGGGGGGGGGGGTGTTTTGTTTATTTTTTAAATTTTTAAATGTATTGATTTTTAGAGAGTGAGAGGAAGGAAGTGAGAAACACTGACTTGTTCTACTTTTCCTGGTGTAGCAGCACGACACTATAACCAGCGACCTACTCAGCCGGGCCTCCCTCTAGGATTCTTTCTAGTGGGCAGTAGAGTTACTGGCAGACACCAGGGCGGGAAGGGTGGGGCAGAGCTGCCCCTGGGGGTCCCCTGGCGGTCCCCTGGCATTGAGGCCACCTGGACCGATGTCCCGCGCTACCTGTTCCTGCCGCTGCTGGGTGCGGCCCTCCGGTCTACGCCAGCAGCCTTCGCGTGAAGGTTGGCCCAGGAAAACGTCTCCCGACATCCATTTCTCTGCGGGGTGGTCGCTTTGCCCCTGCTCTGTAACGGCCTCAGCCCTTCATCCGTCCCCATACCCAGCACCCCTGTCCCCAGAAGGGACAGAGAGGGAGGCCCCATAGCTGCAATCAGACTTGAGTGGTGCAAGCTGGGGTCCCCTTCATCCCAAGAGCATGCATAATCCCGACGTTCTCTCCCGTTTTCCAAATAGATTTGCAAGTGACCTTCAGGCCATGACGGGCCGCCCCCTGAACTGGTACTGGAAGGCCATGTGGGCCTTCGTGAGCCCGCTCATCATCGTCAGCCTCTTGCTCTTCTACCTGAGTGACTACATCCTCACGGGGACCCTGCAGTACCAAGCCTGGGACGCCTCCCAGGTACCTCCCCTCTGGGACCCCAAGCTCCCTGGAGGGCACGGGCCTTAGATTCTGAAACCAGGGAGCTCCTGCCGTGGTGCGGGCAGGTTATCTGTCAGAACATGGGAACGTCACCCAGGGTCAGCCCGGGTCAGCAGAGCCGGGCTTCGAGCTTTTCAACAGGTATTGCAGTAAACAGAGATCCCTCCAGAATTCCCAGTGGGTGTTCTCTAGGGAGCAGGGAAAGGCCGCCTGAGAAAGCACGGGCTCCTGCCTCCCGCCTCCGGCCCGCAGGCCTGTAGGCCCGCAGGCCCGCGGCTCCGTCCAGTGCACACAGGCCTCCCGAGGAAAGGCTGAGCAAGCCCGGAGGCATGGCCCCCGACCCCGGCTGCTGACCCTGCAGGGAGCAGGCTCCTGGGCCCTGCGGGACTTGCCCGGACACTTGGGCTGCCCCAGGGGGCAGCTGGCCCTAGGCGTGGCTGGGACAGAGCTGCCCACCAGGCAGAAGGTTGGCATGGCAGCATTTTAACAGCCAGGGCAGCCATCGCGTGTCCTGGCAAGCCCAGGTTGTCCTCAGATAAGTTGCACAGAGAAGAACTGGCCAATTTGGATTTCGTTCCCAGGGGGTGGAAGACTGTCTGTTAGCCTATGGTGTGAGTGGCGTGAGCAGAGCACGTGAGCAGGGCCCGGCGAGCCAGCCCAGGCCGCCCCCAACCTCTCGGTCCCCTGCCCTCAGCCTCCAACGTTAGGCCCTTGGTTATCCCTGTGGTCACTCTTTACGGGTCTCCCCCCCCCAAACAGTGGTCCTGTGGGTCCTGGCTGAAGTACGTGGAAGAGGGAGCAGACGAGGGGAGCTCGCCAGCCCAGCGCCCCTGCCTGCCAGCCAGCCGCGGAGCTGGCCGAGCGGCCGGGCCTGGGGCCCGCAGGCCGTGATGTTCTCAGAAGGTGGCGCCTGGGGAGGTTCTTGCCGCTGACGCTCAGCTTCTCCTTTCAGGGCCAGCTCGTGACCAAGGATTACCCCACGTACGCCCTGGCCGTCATCGGGCTGCTCGTGGCCTCCTCCACCATGTGCATCCCCCTGGTGGCCCTGGGGGCTTTCATCATGCGCTGCCTCAAGAGGGGCGGAGGCACAGCCTCCGAGGCCTGAGAGCGGGCCTCCCCGAGGCCGCCGCCGCGCGCTCCGTGTCCCAGCTGCTCTTTCCAGGTGGCACCGCCTGGGCTGCTTGTGCGAGTATTGGCCCCAGGAGCTCTCGGCCCCTCATCTTCCCAGGTCCAGAAAGAAGAGGCTGGAACGTGGGGGAAGGAGGTGCCCCCCGGAGAACCCCCACCCTGCGCCCCAGGCGGCCCCTCGGGCCCTCTGCCACCCCCAAGGTTCCCTGGGCTGTCTCCTAGGTGTCACCACAGAGGCGGGTTGTCCAAGGCCAGCCTGAAAGACAGTTGCTTTCTCGATGCTAGGAAAGCCCTCGGATTAGAGCACACTGCGAGCTGAAATGTGGCTGTAATTTTTATGGGATAAAATGGAAGCCACGTTTTCCCCCAGATATGAGAGGGCCATCGTTTTTCAATCGGTTTGAAAAGGAGTTTTTTAAGTGAGTGCCTGAGAGGACAGATCGGAATGTCCCTGGTGCAGACCTTGTCCTCTTTTCTCAGTCACAGTGACTGTGTGTTTGCTGGGTTCTTCTTCGCTAACAGGCTGGACGGGCCGTCAAGAAGGCCTCGATTTGGGACTCACGAAATTAGAATTTCTCTAAGTCGAGGTCCCTCACTGCGGGCCCAGGACCAGTCCTCTCGACAAAAATCGCCCCGACTCCCACGCGCAAGCCCAGCCGGCCTCTGGCACGGGTGCTGGAGGAGCCGCTGCGGACGGCCCTGCCCCTCGTGTCTTAGCGCCACCAAAAAAACCAGCCAGGGCCGCTGGGAGGGCAAGAGTCCACCTAACTTCCTGTTGTATTTGAGCATGACGGCCAAGTCCGTGTAGGAAAGACCAAGAACACTACTTACAATCCATTTAAAGTTATTTATCTGTATATAAGTTTTCTAAAATGTATATAACTCAAACAGAGCATCTTGTAACTGAAGACACCGTATTTATGATAAAGCTTTTATCCACCACGCGCATGTCTCCTGCCTTTTTTTACTGCAGCGAGCGGGTCCTTTCCTCCTTTAACATTCTGTGCGTCCCTGAGGCCCTGGCGGTCAGGGTGGTTCATTTGGGTTGGTTGGTGGAGACACCTTTGAAGACACTTAAGCACTTTTGACATCAGCTAGAGATGTCTTTTTAAGAAGTTCTTTTCATGCTACAAATTCTCCTAAGGCATCAGGAAGCTCTGCTGCTGTCTCAGACTGCCATCTTATCAATACTTCCAGCTTCCGCTGAGGGCCAGTTATAAAAAGATCACTTGCCATTAAAATGGGTGAACCAGCCCTGACTGCTGTGCCTCCGTGGGTTGGGCATCATCCTGCAAACCGAAAGGCCACTGGTTCAGGTCCCAGTCGGGGCACGTGCCTGGGTTGCAGGCCAGGCCCCTGGTTGGGTGCCTGCAAGGTCGATGTTTCTCTCCCTCTCTTTCTTCCCTCCCTTCTCTCTAAAAATAAATAAATGAAATCTTTTATAAAAAATACAATGGGAAAGATTTAAAAAGAATAAAATGGATGAGCCAGCATTTATTTACCCCAAATTGTCCATCCTCTGATTTCTCATCAGAAGGTTTTTTCTGTGTGTGTTGAAAAACCTTGCATATCAAGGCTTGAAGCGTGAGCACACTCAACGGCAAACACACAGCGCAGAGTCTGGTCCCGAATCCTTACAGATCAGACTCCGCCCCCAGCAATGTGGGCCCCACCTCCCCGCCCCGGGTCAGGCATCATCGGGGTGTTTCAGCCCCAGCTCTCAGGGGCCCGCAGGAGTGTAGGGGCAGATGTCCTAGGTCACCGCTTTACTCACAGTGACTGCATTTTAGCCGTCTCCACTTCGCCGCCCATGCGAACCTGAAGCCCCAAAGCGCAGACACATCCCGGAACCGCTGAAGCTGAGAACCAGCACCCCATTCGAGAAAGAGTGAAAATATGTTGTACATTTAAAAACGCTGACATCATAATGACCTTTAAAAGTCTGAAAGCATGTTTGAGCTTTTCCAGTTGTATGGAAATGTCACCTCCACAAAATACTCTGGTTCACCAAAGTCAGATGAATGAAATCCCTCTACTTATAGAAAAATGAGCTGCAGGTGAGCTGTCTCACGTTTCAGTTCAGTTTTGCTCCGGTTTCTGTGAACTGCATGAAGGGCAGACTATTTCTCAACAATTCCCTTGAGCTAGTAAAGTAATGAGACTGCTCTCAAAAAAAATTCTTTGTTGACTGTTTTCTAGGTTCTTCACAAAAGTAGTCATCTGGACATTTGTCCACCCCCCACCCCTGCAACAAGCTGGAGAGAAAAGGGGCCATTCTATCCCTGTACACTTAACAGGAACCATGGCAATACGGCCTGGTCGCCAACTCCGCAAAACTTTCTATTTCTACTGGAAACAGAAGGACACTGGACTTAGCTGTAAGGAGCCAGGTGGGAAGTATTTAAGTTTTAGCAACTGTCATCGTAAAGAAAACCCTAAACGAATACATCTGTAGGTTTTTTGTTATTCACTGGCTGCAGTGTTAAAGACTCTCACTTGATCCAATATTTCCTCTCCTTCTGTAAACATACAAGCTGATGTCGGAAAAACAGAAAGGGAAGAAGAGGAGGAGAATCCACCCAGTCTGAACCCAGCTGGTGTGGCTCAGTGGATTGAGTGCCAATCTGGTAAACCAAAGGGTCGCTGGTTCAATTCCCAGCCAGGGCATCGTGCCTGGGTTGCAGGTCCCCAGCAGGGGGCGTGCGAGAAGCAACCACACATTGATGTCTCTCTCCCTCTCTTTCTTCCCCTCACTCTAAGAATAAATAAAGTCTTTAAAAAAAAAAAATCCACCCAGTCTTTTCTCTACCACCTGTTCCATGTTTACTTCCTTATGTGCCCAGTGAAACCACACCAAAGTGGTGGATGAGACCCGGAACAGAAGATGGTTAGATTCCCTAAGAGAAGTTAGAAAGAAACATTTCTAATTATCTGAATCTAAGACAGAGCCGGAGCTCTGCTGAATTGCTGCAGAATCTTTCCTGCCCTCTGAGAGGGGTGCTGGGCAGTCGGCCCATCTCCGTGTCTCTCACTGGCCGAGGCCTTGAACAAACACAATAGGGGAGCCAGCATGGGGCCGGTGCCGCAGGGAAAAAGCGCGTGTAAACCGCCGTCTTCAGTTTCTGTGTGAGTTACTTTACATGGAAAAGTAAACTCACGGCTGTTCCGCTATAGAAATAGAAAAGAGCCCTGACTGGTGTGGCTCGGTGGATTGAGTGCCAGCCTGTGAACCAAGGGGTTGCCGGTTCAATTTCCAGTGAGGGCACATGCCTGGGTTGCCAGGCAGGTCCCCTGTGGGGGGGGGCACATAAGCGGTAACCACACATTGATGTTTCTCTCTCTCCTTCCCCTCACTCTAAAAATAAATATATAATCAAGATGGCGAAGGAGTGAGTGAAAGTCACACTGACCTGCTCCCAGGACCAACCTGGAATTACAACTAAACTGTGGAGAAATCACCCAGAACAAACAACTGAACAATAGCGAGAGAGGAGCCTTATAACCTCAGAGACAGAAGAATCAGCTTTAGCACAACCAAACTGGTAAGAAGTGCAGTAGAGACTTGAGAAGATGGGCAGGGTGCCCATGGGCGGCAGCACCAGACGGATATTGGAAGGACCAGTTGGATCCCTCTGAGAAGAGTGGGGACTAAACCAAAAGCGGGGATCTCCAGCCTAAAGCACCAGAGCCCAAAAAGTACACAGATAACAGCCAGCTGCAAAAAGCGGCACAGTTGCTCTCTGCCAGAGACAGGCGGCTGGAGATGCAAAGAGCTGTTTAAAGGGCCAACACATAAATTTGTATTTGCAGCCACTTATCCTGGTCTCTGGCAAAGGCAGGGACAGAGTGGTCTGGAGACATCTGAGGAGAGACTGGGGAAGGAGGCTTTGGGAAGAAAACGGAGAGAGTAGCCAGAGGGACCCCAGTGCTGACTCCTCCCCAATACGGCAGCAGCCATCTTGCTCAGGCAGAGACCACTCCCCCGAGTGGCAGCAGCATGAGAGGACCCAATAACCCTGCACCCAGGAGGGACTCCACCCCACCCTGAGCTGTCTAAGCCTGACTGATGAGTGCAGAGTGACTAGATTAACAGCTGAAGGAGACAACCATAGACAGTAGGGCCCAGGTCCAAGACCTAAAAACAAAACAAAACAAAACAAAAAAAAAAGGAAAGAAAAGCAATCCTTGCTTGTGTTCAGGTGTGACCACGGATTCTCTTCCATCCTTCTCATTGAGAGATGGGGTCCGTGCCTCCTCCTCCTTCGTCTGAGTGGGCTTGTGATGTTCTGACCAATAAAATATGGTGGAAATGACCCTGTTTGACATCTGAGGCTAGATCACAAAAGGGCACGCAGGCATCCACTGGGCCCGCTGGAACGCTTGCCCAGGCAGCACCAAGCTGCCCCGGAGAAGCCCAGCTGCTCGGAGGCCACTGTGCTGCAGGGCCACCTGGAAGTGCTCCGGCCTCCTGGACCAGCACAGCCTGCCCTCCAGCCGTCCTTGCTGACACATCAGACCAGCGTGGACCAGACAGACCCACCCATCAGCCAGCTGAGGACCACCGAGGACCTCCATCAGTGCCATTTGCAACAGAAGAACCACCCAGCTGAGTCTTGCCCCCATTCCTGGCTCACAACACGGTGAGAACACTCCCCAGGAGGAGGGAAGTTGGACAGGGGTGGAGAGGGGAGATGACTGAGCAATGCAACAGGGACTGAAGTTGGACACAAGCCAGGACAATGTGCGGTCCCGAGGCTCAGCGAGAACATCTCAAATTCTCCTACACATGACTTACAACCTGCGCCAACTTTTTTCTAACCTCAGAGTCAATGTTTAAACCCAACCCTAATAGGAGCTTAAGTTAGGACATCAAATGTAACATGATCTTTTAATGGATGGTACTTAAGCTTTGCACAGTTAGAATTGTAAACGGGCAGCAGTCACACATCACAGAAACGGGTGAATGGCGAAAGGCGAACACTTGGACCTTTGGCTGAAACCAACAAAACAAGTACAAATTCATGCTCGGAATAATCTATAGAGGGAAGTGCTGAGAACAAACAGGCCGTCTAGCAGTTCACCTGGAACCAGTCATAATTAAACACGGCACAGCTTCTTCGCTGCCCCTCCCCCAGGGAAATCCCTTTCTTGGAGCTTCTGTGTGCCACCCAGGCCAGAGGATGGGAGTGAGGCATGAAGGGAGAGCGAATGTAAACGGTACACCTACGTAGGGATCCATGTGTCTACTCAACTGCGAAGAAATGCAAGGAAATGTAAAGAAACAAGTAAGGCTTGTGGCAATTGCAGGGAAAGAGTTAGGGACGGCATTGGGAGGGAGGACAGGGGCTTCCAAGGGGCAGGCTCTGCTCCCTCCCCGGAAAGCGTCAGGAGGGAAGCAGTGAGGCTTTAGATTGAGTCGGGGCAGCAACCCCTACAGCAGGGTCGTTCCAAAGCGGGAAGGGAGCAGGGGTCATGGTAGGTCAGCCTGGCCGTGCCTGGGCCAGGAGTTCCGGGCAGCCTGCCGAGTCCCTCTCTCCTCCCGCTCCCGTCTGCTTCCTCTTGGCTCCCACCCCCCACCGGTGAGTGAGCGCCTTTCTTGTGATTGTAGGCGCCAGCCTTTGAGCTGCACAACTGCCGTCAAGTGGGAGTTGATGAGCAGTGCCCACGAGCTCCTGCCCACATTGCAGGCTTTTGCGAGCAAAAAAAGTTACCGTTGTTCTCTGCCACTTTGGGGGGCAAGCAGGATGCCTGGGGCTTAGCCGAAGCCCCGCTTCCTGCAGGCCACCTGGTCCCCTCCCCATTAGCGTGGCATCACACCTTCACATTTCTCTCCTCGCTGGTCATGGTAGCAGATGTCTAAGATGGTCCCCGGAGATGCCCACCCCCTGGTATTCCTGCCCCGCGAAGCCCCTTCTCCCTTGGGCTGAGCAGGATGGAGTGGCTTGTTTCTGAGGCACAGAATGTGACAGAAGTGACAGGACACTTCCGAGACGTTATAAAGGACTGCAACTCCCACCTTGCTGGCTTCGATGCAGCTGCCACGTTGGAGGCCTGGGAGGTGGGAACCCCAGTATTTTAAGTGTTTATCATAATTTACCCTGTACTACAATAACTTACTTTCTTCTGGCACTGGACTCTTGGGCAAGCCCGAGGGAGGAACCCGAGGCCCCTCCTGTGTTTAAGCCGCTTCCCCAGTGGCCCTTCCCACACAGCACACCTAACCCTGCCTGTCTCCTTCCCTCAGGGCGGACTCGGGTTCAGCTCTCATCCGGACACAAAAGCAAGCCCTGTACCATCGGAGGGATGAGTCTGCGTCAGGTGCTTGGGGGACCGCCCCACCACTACCCCTCCTCCCCTCCCGCCCATCACTGAGCCCTGAATGGGAAAGAGCTTTCCATTTTGGGGTCACAAATGAAGACTTAGAGCACAAAGAGGCGGCTTAGGAGTGCATTGATGAAATCTCATTCATGCTGAACAATTATCAAGCCATCGGAAGCATAGTTTACCTTTCCCCCATGGAACAAAGGCACAGGTCACCAGGCAGAGCCCCGACTAGTGGACCACAGCAGAGGGCGGGGCACGGGGAGGGTGTGGCAGTGCCACCTAAAACCCCTTTGCAGAAGAGGGCCGGGACGAGCAGGGCGCAGCCCATGGCAGCATGGCACCCTTCACGAGGGGGGTGCGTGTCCCGGAGGCCTGTGCCCAGGACCCCCCACACGCTCCTCCTGCGAGGGTCTCCTCGGTGTTCCATCCTGCTCTCTGTCGCCTCCCTGTGGCCTTAGAGGACACTTTCCAATAAGCAGTATCATCCCACTCGTCAGTTGAGGCCTGTTATCATTTTGGAAAACAAATGCCGATAGGGAGGTGGAACAAAGGACATCTTTTTATGGACATTACACCTTACTAAATTATTTCCCTGGCTTTAACTAAGAAATAATTATTATAAGGATAAACACAATTTCGTAAGCGAGCATAACTGGAAAGTAGGATTTCAGGAGCTACAAAATTTCTTGTTCCCTTATGCTGTCAAATTTTTCTACGTTGACCATGCATTGCTTTGCAAGATTTTTAAAATTCTAATAAAAAAAATTCCTTTCAAAATAAAGTATAGGAATGACACCAACAGTAGTTAGAAAATATGACATTTTATTTTCACTTATGGATATACAGTACATGAATTTAGAAATAAAATCATTGTAGGGCACAATCAGCCACCCCAGCACCAGCCCGTTCGCTGCAAAGCGTCCCATCCGCGGTCCCGGTTTGGGATTTGTTGTCATCGCGAAGTTAAGCTCCCAGCGTGAAATGCCAGAGTAATAGCAGATGTGAGCGACAGCAGACATGAGCCGGTTTCAGTATTTCATCTTTGGAACAGGTTCTGCTTATTTACATGTTTGGGATAGGTAGTTCTAATTGCTTACCCTAGTGTGAGTTTTAATGACTGATTTTGAAGCTACAGAGTGCTTTCCAGCGATTACTGCCTTTAGAGTTTCTAAAAGCAACACCTCTTATTAATGTTTATAAAATATAATGTTGAAAGAAAAAGGTAATGTTGAAATAAAGGTGCTTTTAAAGATATTTAAGGAAAACAAGATTGCTGTTGAAAAACTGTACAGATTTTCAAGCACAACACAAATACTGTAGCAGTATTTAACCGAACGGTTTTAAAATAGTGGCAATTACACTACCTTACGTACTTTTCTAATATTTAAACCTCACAATTACAATTTGAATATACAATCCGACTTAGACCTATGCACAGCTTCTAAAGCATATTTTTCAGGTTTGTTTTTACACATAAATTAAAGTTTACATTGGTCCTTGATTGGAGAACTATGCCCTACCTGACAGAGGCAAGTGCCTCCATGGTGCCACGTACCAGGCAAGCACACAGCAGCCACGGCCTCTGTGTCCCCACCGACCCGGCACAGGAGCCCCTCGGGGCCTCTTGTGTCTCCATGAAGGGCCACAAAGAAACCCAGGTGTCCAGGAGGAAGTGGCTGACCAACCAAGGGGATTTTGCACACCAGGGAAATCCTTAAAAGAGAGGCGGCTTTGGACCATTAGCATAAGAGATAGACTTTACATTCTTTGATTCATTTACACCTTTTAAAAAAGATAAAGAATACCTGAACTGCTTCATCGCACTTCGCCAAGCTGCGCTTACACATAAGGCAGCCCAACCAAGACTCCCCGAGAACATGGCCCCCACACCCCTCCCTGCCACAATGTCAGGGTCTCTTCTGTCAAACTCCTTGATGAGTGTAAAAGACGTATGTTATATAAACATAGCAGAGTTAGCTTATTATTCAACTTCTAAGAAAAGTTCAAAGATGTGCAGAAAAGTATGCTTGCTGACAGCGCCTTCTTCCATAATGACAAAAATGAAACTAAGCTAGAAAAATAATTTTACTGTTCTAAGTAATGAAAGAAGCTGGATTTTTAAATATATTACTTATTCTGCAACAGTTGATTAAACTGACAATGAGTAGATTCCTTCCATTCTGTGAGCTGAATTCAGGTCCCGTTTGCATTAAGAACAGCAGAAATTATAAGCACAACAGTCTCGACCGTAAAGAGATCATCATCCAGACAGTGACGCCAGGTCGGCATTAGGCCGTCGCCCACACAGAGCACAGGGCGCACCTCCGGACCGAGGCTCTGCGGGGACCGCGGGCTGCTGTGGAAAGCGGGTCAGTAAAGACTCCAGCTCTGCACAGTGGAGTCTTCCAAGCCAAGCCGCTTTCCACAGACACAAACTCAGTCTATCTTTTCTTTCTGGACCAATCGGGGAGCGTCGACAAAATCTTTGCCATTGTAAAGGATAATAAAAAATGTTCCAAAGCTTGCAACTCCCCAGAAGAGCACATAGGCCAGCGTTTCTGTCCAAGTGTCACCTGTTGATATAAAAAACAAAGCGGTGGTAAATGAAAGTCATTTACTGATACCAGGGCCGACTGTCGGCTTTCAACATGTTCCAGGGGCCCAGGTGGAGAAGCATTTGTCTAAATTATTTCATGTTCAATCACTCACATAATAGCTACTTTTAGATTATGTATTTTAATATTATAAGAAACTCACTTGTAGTTTATTTTTTTTTAAATTTCTCAGCCCTATTTTTAGTTATGTATATATATCCTCCAACCCTCATCCAGGATATATATGTTCTTTATTGCTTTTAGAGAGGAAGGGAGGGAGAGCAAGAGGAACACTGATCAGCTGCTTTCCGTATGTGCCCCGACCGGATACCGAACCCGCCACCTTCGGTGTGTGGGATGACGCTCCGATGAACTTGGCCGCCTGGCCGGCGTGTCACTAGTAGTTTAGTTCACAGTATGAGCTACTATCAAAATATCTACACAAAAACAACTACAAAATGTACATGTGTCAGAAAAATTATGTATTAGTGTGTCTAAAACAAAACTCAATAACCTACTCTAATAACACACTTGTATGTACATAACTCTCCTGATGTGCATTCTTATTCTAGAGGTTTAGTTGTTTAACAAGATTTTACTTACTGTATTTTTCCCTGTATAATGCACACCTTTTGCCCAATTTTTTGAGGGAAAATAAAGGATGGGCATTACATGTGGGTATATGAGTACATACCATGGATATGCTGCACACAAAAACATGCGTGCACATTATACATGGCAAAATACGGTATTTTATTTTTAGAGAAACATCAATGTGAGAGAGAAACATCAATCGTTTGTCTCTTGGTCACACCCCGACCAGGGACCAAACCCACAGCCCAGGCATGTGCCCTGACGGGAGGCTGAACCGGTGACTTTCGCTTTGCAGGACGCCCGACCCGCTGAGCCGCACGGGTCAGGGCGCTGCTGTGCCGTTTTCCTAAATTCCATTCAGCTGTCCTGCGTGTGGGGGAGAACCAAGGACCACCTTGGGGGTGGGGGCAGCACCTGAATGGGGCCCCGAGGAGAGGAATTCAGACAAGCCGCAAAATGCTAGCCCCAGGATTCAGGGGGGAGGGGGAAGACAAGGGCGCCTCCTCTTCCAGAGCGTCTAAGGCTGCGCCTCAGAAGTACCGTACAACCCAGTCACAGGCAGACCCACATTCCCAGAGCGCTGAATATCACTCAATGGAGATACGCAAGTCTTTGATGCTTATGAACTTAGTGACATAGGAAAATGTTGAGAGGAAGAAAGGAAACCAGTAAGGACCTTGTTAGCTCAGTTCTTAGCCAATTTTGCTCTCAACTGATTAAAATTTGTAAGTACTACATTAATCTATTAACAACACTTATTTGTCCAACAGGTGGTTGGTTAAACAAACTGTATATCCATAAATAGAATACTTTGCAGCCCTTAAAAATAAAGAACATGGGAAAATGTTTACATTGATCAGTGAAAAAAAATTATGAAAAATTTGTATCTTTGAAAAAATATCACACACAATTACAAAGATTAAAACATCAAAAAATGAAGAGCAGTCAGTGTATCTCTGGGAGGCAGGATAATAGATATTTTTTTCTTTTTGCCCAGCTGTATTTTCAATAACGACTATGTATTATTACTCTGGCAGTAAAAAAAAAAAAAAAAAGTTTAAAAATCTTAAGAAAAAAACACTTATGAAGCTACTGAGTATGTATTTTTCCTCTGGTCACATTTAAGGACCAGTCTTATCTGCTCACTTCACTGGTGAACTGAATTGGGAAACATCAAGCATTGAGTAGACTCCAAAACTCAAGACGTCGTACCAGGAACATTCAACGTTCTAAAACACAACGAGGAGAATGTGAAAGAGACTCACCTGCCATGAGCAGGCAGATAATGCACATCGAGAAGGCCACCACCATGATGATCGGCAGCTGGAAAGAGAACGGAGCAAGACCGTCAGTGAGAACGCTACCCAGTGGCTGCCAAATCAGCTGCGCGTGCTTTCCCTGAAAAATAAAACTTCCACAATATAATACACAAATGTCTTTTTTCAACAAAACATTCCTACTTAGGGGTTCCATCACAACTGCCCAAACCTTCAGGCTGGTTACGTAACCAGATCTGAGAAGCATGCCTTTGCTCCAAGCCGAGTGCCGCGTGGAGGGAGGCTGCCCGGACGCGAGCCTGGGACACCAGGCCCTCCCGCTCCAGGCCGCTCTGCCCCGTGACGGGTGGCCTCGGAGAGGCCCTGCAGAGTCTGGTGAACGCAGGAGTCAACACAGGAGGGGAGCACCCAAAACACGTTGGCACGCCTCATCCTCCTGCGCTCCACCTATCTGGGCTTTGCAGGTACCATCTTTTTCTTTTTCTTTTTAAACAAATTGAAGGTTTGTGACAACCCTGTTGTCAGGCAAGCCTAATATTAGGGCCATCTTTCCTACAGGCTCAGGTGATGGTTAGCATTTTTCAACAATATTTTTTAATTAAGATATGTACACTAACCGAGCACAGTATAGTGCAAACTTTTATATGCACTAGGAAACGAAAATAGTCATGTGACTCACTTTAATGAGATACTCGTTTTATTCCAGTATCTGGCACCAAACCTGCAATATCTCTGAGGCACATGCCTGTACTTTGCCTTCCAAGATACAAGCTTGCCTCTAGCAACCCCTGACTAAGGGGAGTGGAGTCTTCTTCAAATGAGAAACCTCCCACATTATCTTTGCTATGTGTCGTCACAGTAAAAGGATGTGCACAAGGTGGTGAAATTTGAAAACAAAACAAAGCACAGATGCTCCAGTTACTCTACTCCTCTCCCAGACGTCCTCCGAGGGGGCTTTGGGCATTTATATTCCCTTGAGAACACCACATACTGTTCTAAATCAAGGGGAGCTGGCACTATCTATGCCTTCAGACACAATGGTTTTAACATGTGAAAAACATAAAGGTTTCTTACAGCCAGGAATTTCAAATCCCTTGGAACACTTAAAGGACTGTGAGACTCTAATTCATCCACTGAATAGTTCCCAAGAAACAGGTCTATTGCATCCTAGAACAGACAAAAGGAAAACAATTAACTTCGAGTAAGGTGTGATTACATTACGGGGGACCAGCGCCGAGGTGTGGCCGCCTCATGACCCAAAATGAACATCAAACACAAACGTACCTGCCTAAAGCCATCAGAGAAGTTGTTCTTGTAATACCGTATTAGTGAGTTCCAGCCGTCCTTTAAAAGTCCCAACTGAGTTCTTTTCCCGGTTCTGGTTGAAAGAGGTTAAGTGCTGAGTTACCTATTTCCATATTAAATTCTCACAGCTTCATAGTGTGAATTTCGAAAAAAAAAAGGCCAATATGTATGTTGTATGGAGATACGGGAATTACAAAGATTTTAGAAGTCAACCCTGAGAACATAAAGGAGGTACCTCACAAAAAACACCACTAAGCGAGTCCAAGGAATATGTATTCCCTTTCTAAAACACCACCAAAGTAGGCACACAGAGGAAAAGTTCCATGTCAAGTGCCAAGACAAGAAGAAAGAGAGACACAAGGTCCAGGCTGAGTGGTGTGAAATGGCAGAAAGACTGAGAAATCTTATTTGGCTCCCAGGAAACCCAGAGAGCAGAAAAAGGCCCAACTGCATTTGTAACCAGTTCAAAACGTCCCCGCCTCTCACTGCCCCACGCAGCTGCGGGAAGCAGCCTCAGAACCATCCGGGTGCCTTTTGGCGGTGCAGGCCTCAGGCCGGCCCCAACCTGCCGAACCTGACAGGGCCAATCCAGGCACAGGGCAGGGCCGAGAGGAACAGGAGCCGAGGTTCTCGCCACCTGCGCGTCCGAATCATGGCGGGGTGGGGAGGGGGGGCGATGGGAAGGGCCCACCCGCAAGCACTGGGGCCTCGTCGCCCAGCAACCCTGGCCCCATGGGCCCTGACCGGCCGCTGCCCCAGGACTGCGGCCATCTGTCCGAAAGGCCGCCGTTTTCAAAGCAAGCTTGCCTGGTGAAGTCGGTCTTCAAGGCACCGGTCCCCGCATACTGCTTGGCACAAGCATTTGCGTTGTCGGCCCAGGCTGTGAAAAGAAGTAAAGATCAGCTGATAATGATGAAATGACAACCAGAGTTCTAGGTCTAAAGTATTAATCTATTTCAAAATTTGAGTAACTTTGCCTCTGTTAAAGAAAACACCTACCATTTTTATAAATCTTCTCAAATTCATCTTGTTCTTCAAGCTTCTGTCCCACATGCAAAACACCTAGTCTCTGAAATAAGAACAACTCCCATGTTTACATGTAGTAGATTTCAGCACCAGATTTAGAAGAAAAAGCAGACAGTCTTCAAGTCACTTCCCGTGACTCCTGGCTGCCGGCCACGGGCGGGAGGCGCGGCCTCTGCACAGCGGCCCCCTCTCCCTGGAGCCCCAGCACCGCAGGAGGGGCAGCGGGACTGCCTGCTCCTGGGGAGGGGGCACAGGGACAGGAAAGGGGCACCATGACAGCTCCATGGGACTCCAGCTGTTGTTCCTTCCCCCCACCGCCTCCCTCCCCCCACTGAGAAAAGGAGGAAACCTGCACGTTGCCTCCCCACCAACACGCACTGCACGGCCCTTCGCATATGCTCTCGGGGGGTTCCTGGGCACCCCAGGTCCCCCGCAGGCTCCCCTTTGGGTTCACAGGCCACAGAACTCTGCCTTGGGCTTTGTCGTGGACCCTCGGCCCTCTCAGGACCACCAGCTTCACCATCACCACCTCACGCTCAGCGCAGGAGCCACCTCAGCGGCCTTCATGGGTGAGAGCTCGGCCACCCCGAAAGGGACAGGCGTCTGCCCAAAGATTCTCTGAACCTGGCCACGTTTTATAACTGCAGACTACAGAACCTAGTTAAATAGGTTTTTGTTCATCGGCCCTGGAAACAACCATTCCTAATATTGCTGCTATTGAAACACATACTTTGAAGTCAGTCCAACAGACTGACAAGCACACAGTCCAACACAAATCAAAGGAACCAGAGACCACTCCAAAAGGGGATCTGTGCCCTGGACACAGGCTGCTTTGGGGTTTAAGGACAATCCCTCCTCAGGGAGGTATTCAGCCTCCATGATTCCTCCCTGGGGACCCCAAAACCGTTACGCACAAAGTTGTGAGGCTTACTAATTATTTCAGCAGGAAACCACTTGTTTGCCCCTCACAACAAATGTCAATGTGATTTAAAAAAGTTGGACTTTAAATACTTTTCATTCCGAACATAAACAAGAAAATATTTATATCTATTTTTTGCAACAGCATAATCTTAATGATGAAGCAAAACTGTGTCAGGAGCTTTTTACCTGGGGCATTACTATCCTTTGCCAGTAATAAAAGAGATGCAAGTAAAAACGAACTTGAGGCACTACTCTGTATTATTAAAATAGAAAAAAAAGTTTTAAGTAAAAATATCTAATGTTGGCAAGAGTTCACGGAAATGGATTCATCTGTTGCTCGCTGACATCAGCGCGAACTGGCAGGGCCTCTGGAAAGTACTGCATACATTCCCTTTAACCCAGTAACTGAACTTCCAGGAGTCAGCCAGAAGGAACTAGTCCAAGTTAAAAATAATATATGCAGACATAGTTCTCTACAGTGTTACTTAAAAGCTAAAAATGTAGTACCCTAAAAGGCTTAGGAAACTGTAGTGTAACTGAATGCAGCACTTAAAAACTATGATTACATATAACGCTACAGGAAATGGCAAGATTCAACTTGTGCGCATGCAGACTGACCATGGCTACGGAAAATGCACAGCCACAAAACAAGACGCAGAAACAAAATGAGTGGGGTGAGGGCGAGGGCAACGTGAATGCTTTTGTCACTGGTTTTTAAAGATGAAGCTCCCTTCACGGCTGGCTATGCCGTTTAATGGAGGAGAAGCGGGGCCGCACCTGCAGCTGGGCCTGAAGCGAGCGGCGGGCCAGCAGGCTCTGGATCACGTTGGTCCTGTCCAGGCAGTCCATGCAGTTGCTGCGGAACACGCCCTCCTGGGTCGCCACCACCTTGCCGGTGGAGTCCACTAGAAAATAACTAAAACATATTTGTATAAACACTCTCATAGAAGTCGGTTAAATTTACTAAGGACATACTCTTATAACACCAGTCTCTGAGCCGTAACAATATTAAAACCAGTAAATTGAAAGGTCAGAGAGGCAATGCACAGTCCAGGTGTATTTCATTACCACAGACCAAAGAGACGCCTGAAGGGCCATGCAAGAGAGCCCCGCTTCCAAAAGCAAGCGCAGCATCACAGGCCACTTCCCCTGAGGGACGTAAGGCGGCAGAGCAGCGCATTTAACTGACACTGTATCACTGCCCAATGGAACGCAGAAGCGCCATAAACACTGTCCTTACAAGGACTAGGAACGCTAATGACACACATCTGTAATGGAATGTTTAGTGAAAAAAAACTGACTATAAAACTGTAGCAAATTAACTTCATTATGTAAAAAAATTGTAAATGTGTGAAAGATAATTTATAAAAATACAGAAACACCCTGTTGTGGGTCATTTTTAAGAACTTAAAGACAGTATTTTTAGCCCTGGCTGGCATAGCTCAGTTGGTTGGGTGTCAGGTCACCAACTGAAAGGTCGTGGGTTCAATTCCTGGGGAGGGCACATGCCTAGGTTGCAGGTTTGGTCTCAGGTCCGGGTGCATTCAAAAGGCAACCAGTCAATGTTTCTCCCTCCCTTTCCCTCTCTAAAAAAATTTTTTTAAATTATGAAGTCTCATCTTTTCAATAAAAGAAAACCCTAGAAACAATAGTGCAGGCAAGTGCTGTCATTCCAGGGAACTATACTGTAAGTCTGCTAGATAATGAATAAATACGGTTAACACACACACACACAGACCTCATCCCACAGCCTCCACGGGGAGATGGAGGTGAGACAGCTTACCTTAATTCATCTTGCATTTCTGCTACCTGATCCAGTAAAATACTTAGTCGATGCCATCTCATATTTTTACATTCTTTATGGAAGTCAAAGGCAATGTATCTACCAAAAGAAAAGATATTCAAAACTAACCAAAGATTGATCATTTTTCTTCTATCAGTAACACCTGCACAGCCGACTCTCCTCTCTACAGCAGAGCACAGGAACCGGACGGCCTGGGACAGCAGGGCCTCCTCCACGCCTGGTTCCGCGCTGCGCACACGGCCGCCGTCGCAGGCTCACGGCCGGCCGCAGGGAGAAGCGGCACACGCTCCCACCTCACGGCTCTGCTGGGGCCCTTGGGCGGGGCACCGGTGCAGCGCGCTCAGGGAGGGCAGGGGGCGTGTCCTGGAGAGGAGCCCTCACCAACCGAGTCTCTAGCACACATTTATTCTCTACCGCACACATTTATTCTCTACCCCCGTGTGCAAAGGAGAGCATCCCGTTTTGTGGTTTTCAAGTTCATTAAAATGCTCCAAACGGTCAAACATGGTTCAGTCCAAGGAGCGTCTGTTCTGTGCTAGGGGCTGTGAGGCGCAGAGGCAGGATGGCCCCCACGCCGGCTGCTCCTGACCATGCTGACAAAAGCCCCCCTCAGGGTCTGCGCATCACACACACGGGTCAATGGGCCAAGGGCTGTCGTCAGTTATCCAGACTTAGCAGGCACAGCTCTCCGTGAGAGCGCGCACGTACAGTAAGGTGGCCGACCTCAAGCTGGGGAACGCGCTGTGAGAGGGGGAAGTCATGAATCAGTCCCTGAAAGCCAAGAGCGGGGGACAGAAGGCAGAGGACACACGGAGACCCCCGTGTGTCCCTGGTAAGCTGCCGCTCCACGCTGAGGACAACCCCGGAGGCCAGCACAGCCCCGAGAAGCCTCTGGGGAGAGGCCGCAACCAGGCGCTCACAGAAGCCAGGACACACGCGTCCCCAGGAGAGACACGATGGACGCCAAACCCAGAGGTTCTGATTGTCAAGGCTGAGGTATAGTGTGAGCATGTCCCCCTGGGGATTCAGAGGCACGTCTGGTGAGCAGTTCCTCCTCTGCGTCCCCCCGAGTGGAAGTGGACAGGTCCACTGCGGTGAGAAGGCCGCAATGGGCACAGGGCAAAGGTCTGATGAGTTTGCTAGTTTTTAAATTGGACAAAATAGACAAACTCTTCCCCAAAGGTTCACTGTATCATCCCATTTTCGTGTATGTTTAAAATTCTCCCCAAAGAACCTAGAACTATTCCTTTGGGAAGTTTCCCCCAAAGTTTGTTTCTACTTCCCACGAGAGCACAGCCCCGGCCACGGCAGGTTCCCGACAGGCTGACTCGTCCCCCGCACCTCTCCACCAGGCAGCTCCTGCCGCCTGGGGGGGCCCCTCTTCCGCCAAGGCTACAAGGGGTTTGCAGCTGTGCCTGGTGACGTCCAGTAGGCCACGCTGCTGCTCTGGACAAGGCCACCAGGCCAGAGGAGAGCGCTCCAGCTCCCGAGGCGGGTGGGACTGCAGGAAGCCATCACGAGGGGCTGCAATTCATGCCTCGATGACCACAGGGACACAAACTCAAGGGACACAAAGCCTCAAGAAGGCAATTTTAATCACAGACTAAATTCTTATAAAATTCAAATTAAAACTCGACTGTTAAGAAGTTGTGCAATAGAAATTATGCCAGAGAAAATTTTAAGCCAACAAAACCATGCTTTGATCTAGTAGTAAAAAAAATTAAGTTGAAATACACGTCTGTGAAATGGACGGTAAATGAGATCTATGTACTCATATATATATGTGAGTGCGCGCCTAACCCGAAAAGTCCCCCACAGACGCCTGGTAAGGTACCTGATCATTCCGTTCCCCAAGGAAGACACCATTGTTGCAAATGCTTGTTCGAGTGGCTTCTCTGAACCCTTCTGGTTAACCTGTAAGAAATTAAAAACACCATAGCTTTAAGTTTATTTGGAAGGAGAGTGGCATCAGCAAAACGGAGGACTAGGGTGATGGAAGTCCTTGTTCCCTCTCAGAAACTCTGAAAAAGCCAGAACCCGTCTGAACCAAGTTTACAGGAGCTCTGGACAACAATCAAAGGTTTACAGCAACCAAGAAAAGGTCCCATCAAGAGGAATCCATCTTCAAAACCGCAGAACAGCTGTGGCGCTTTTACTTGCCCTTACGCCCATCCCTGCGCAGGGACAGTCTCAGTCTTAGGCAGCGGGAACCGGTTCTCAGTTCCCCTCCGCACACCGGAGGGGGCAGGCCAGACCTCGCCTGCACAGAACTGTGCATGTTTTGTTCTGACCTAAAGGCCTGGCTTATTTGTCTGTCATGCAAGACGGTGAATACAAGCAGGAGAAGCGGCGGGCACTGCCCATAAAAGCTGAAACAGGACCGCAGACCAACAGATGCTCAGGGCAAAAGATTCCGGGCAGAGACATGAAACAGACCATCTAAGCCTGCATACGAAGTTGGGGGGGTAATCTTTGGGAAATTAGGGCATTACAAAGCAGCCACGGGTAAGGGGGATGTTAGAGGGCCCCATGCGGGCCCAGGTGAGATGCGGGCTCGGGAAAGCCCTGAGGATACCTCAACTCTTCACCTCAGGCTGGCCCCTGGCCCCTGGGCACACCTCGCTAATCTGCAGAGACTGGGAGCTGATGTGCTCTCTTTTTTGTTTTTTTCTTTGTTTCAATTCCTGGCATTCAAGGAAATCTCTGTCAAAGCATTAGCTGAACATGAGCTAAAAGAACAGACTTCAGTGAGCAAACATGGCAGGAAATAGTCTTAGCAAAAACAGTCTGGAAAAGCCTCAAAACAAGGGGATTACTAGAGCCTTCAACATGTGAAACAGAAACGAAAAAAGAGCAAACCCACGGGTCCAGAGTTACCACATTATAACCAACCAGTACCCCAGTTTCATCCACAACAAAGAAATCATAGGGCATGTAAGGAAATAAGAACATAAGGCTTATTCAGTGAAAAAGGATGAATGGTCAGAAACCATCGTTGCAGAAACCTTATTAGAAAAAGGTTCTAAACTAACTGTCTCCAATATTGCTCAGGGCCCTGTGGTTCCGGGGCGCATGCCTGGACTTTCTCCCTCCCCCTCCCCCCAGGTGCGCTGCTCTTGCCTCCCCCTGCCCCACCCCCGCTAAGCTCCAAGGGCCCTTCTGCCTGTCACCTGCTTCCCGACCCCACGCCCAAATGGCTCACTTTTCCTGCCTCTGTAACTTTCTAAATAAACTTAGTCTAATCGTTTGAAAAATATATGCTCAAAGCTATAATAAAAGATGGACAAAAAAACTAAAGGGACTCCAGAAAACAGTGCCTGAACAAAACAAGAAGTTCAACAAAGAAACAAATTATCCAAAGGAACCAAATACTAAGTCGGGGGATAAAAAGTACAAAATGGAAATTAAAATTCATGAAAGGAGATCAAAAGCATATTTAGCAGGAAGAAAAAAGAATCAGCAAACTTGAAGAGAGGACAGATGAAAGAGTCAAGTCTGAGGAGCAGAAAGGACAGAGAATGAAAAAGAGCAAACAGAGGCACGGGGACTCCTGTGCACCATCGAGCAGACTATGTGCTCGTTACGGGAGCCCCAGAAGAGGCGAGAGAAGGGGGTGTGGAGATCATTTAGGGAAAATGGCCCAAACCTCCCAAATCTGATGAAAAACAAATCTTCAAACCCAAGAGGCTGACCAAACTCCAAGTGTAATAAACTCGAAGAACCCCACACCAAACACATTTTAATTAAACTGAAATACAGAAAGGATACTAAACTCAACAGGGGAAATGGCTCGTCACATACAGTAAAATCTTAATAGGATTATATGACAACTTCTCTTCAGAGACCTTGGAAGCCAGAAGGCAGTGGGAGGATATGTCAAACACACTGAAAGAAAAGGACCACCTGAAAACAACAAACAAACAAGGCAAACAAGCAAAAGCTCCTGGATTCAGACAATAGTGTGGTGGTTACGAGGAGGAGAGCAGGACAGGGAGAGGTAGTTAAGGGAAAGGGGGGTCAAATACATGCTGATGGAGGGAGGCTGCGCTTCAGGTGAACACACGATGCTACATACAGGTGATGTATTTCAGAACCAAACACTTGAAACTTAGGTAATTTTATTAATCAGTATCACCCCAATTAATTTTAATGAGAAAATGCAAAACAAAAAAAACTGTCAACAAAAAATTCTGTATTTTGCAAAACTGTCTTCAAAAATGAGAGAGCAGTTATGAGTCTTAGACAAACAAAAGCTGAGGGAGTTACTATCCCTAGACGGGCCCCATAAGAAATGCGAAAGGAGGTCCTTCAGGTTGAAATGAAAGGATGCTACAAAGTATCTCCAAAGAAGATACACAAATGGCCAGGACAAGATGCTCAACATCACCAGTCATTAGAGAAATGCCAGTCAAAACCACAATGACTTAATACTTCACACCCACAGGGATGGCTATAATCAAAAACCAAAAGAAATACAGAAAATAACAGTGTTGGCAAGGATGTGAAGAAACTGGAACCCTGGTGCATTGTTCGGAGGAATGCAAAATATTGTAGCTACTGTATGGCTGCTCCTTAAAAAGTTAAACATAGAAATACCGTAAGATTCAGCATTTCCACTCCTAGGTATTATACCTGATAAAGAACTGCACGCAGGGACTCAAACAGATACGTGCACACAGCATTATTCACAGTAACTAAAACATGGAAACAATCTAATGTCCATGGATAAATCAATGGATAAACAAACTGGTTTACACATACAATGGAGTATTCAGTCTTAAAAAGGAATGAAATTTTGACACATGCTGCAACATGAATGGACTTTAGATAAAATAAGCAAGACACAAAGGAACAAATATGTGAACAGGCAAATTTATACAGAATGTAGAATATAGTTAGTTGGGGCCGAGGGGAGAGGAATAATAGTTAAGTCTGATGAATACTGAGTTTCCTTTTGGTACGACAAAAAGTTGGAAATGGTCAGTAGTGATGGTTGCACAGTATTTTTTCGAAGGTTTTATTTATTTTTTAGAGAGAGGGGAAGAGAGGAAGAAAAAGAGGGAGAGAAACATCGATGTACAAGAGAAACACTATGAATTACCTCTCACACGCCCCCCCACTGGGGACCTGGCCCACAACCCAGGCACATGCCCTGACTGGGAATCTAACCGATGACCTTTCAGTTCACAGACCGGCACTCAACCCAGTGAGCCGCACCAGCCGGGGCTGTACGCCATTCTTAATGGTACCAACTGTACACTTAAAATGGTTAAAATGATAAATTTTACGTTAAAAAACGTCCTTTTTCTCTTGGTTTGTTTTGCTTCCCCAGAAACAAGAAAGAAACATACCAGATTGATTATGACTTGTTTTCCATAAATAATTAATTGCGAATCAAAATGCCTTTGGAAACCATCCAACTAGAGAAGAAAAAAAAATTAAGACACTTTATTAGAGCACATTGTAAGAATATTCATAAGATGTTTTAAAGTATCTCCTTAAATATCCTTGCTACAGAAACCTCGTCTCTGTCTTCTAGATCATCTAAATACCACACAGTAAATAGTAATTATAAGCCATTCTGCTCCAAGCTGCAATACTACTATTGTAATTCTGAGCACAACCTCAAACAGAATACACAAAATACTCTGAACACCAGGTAGCTGCAAATCTTACTGAAATCTCTAAAATCTGAATTTGAGATACCATTCAACCATGGCTTGTTTTTCACATTTCTAACATGCCATCTATACAACCCTTTGGTTTGGACTCTGGGGTGTCCAACCTTTTGGCCACAATGGAAGAAGAAAAATTGTCTTGGGCCACACATTAAATACGCTGTGACACTTAATCACATACACACACACACACACACACACACAAATCTCATAATGTTTTAAGTAAATTTACGATTTTGTGTTGGGCCGCATTCACAGCCGTCCTGGGCTGTACGCAGGCTGCAGGCTGGACCCTCCTGAGGGGGTTCACTATGTGCCAGCACCAAGGAGAAAGGCCTCAAAGATGATGAATTTTGATTTATGAGGAATAAATACATGCTCTATATATAAATTATAATGCCAATAAGGAAAACACAGAAGATACACACATGATTTGCTACTTTGTTGATCTGTGGCCGTGGTTTGTACTTGAGGTTTGGTCTTTGAGACCAGAAAACTGGTATTGATCCTCGAGTCTGAAAGAGGAGAGAGAAATGTGAAAAGAAACATACGTGTAGACTTGTTTTCCTCAGCTTGCTTCCTGTCACGGTACATACACATCAGTGACTGCAAAGGAAAGACCATAAATACAACCTACCAACTATGAAAGACGTCCACGTGTACCTGCTCCTAAAGTGCCTATTTTGTGGCAATCCTTTGGGAAAGGAACTTTTCTCCTTCTGATTTTATATGCACAGCACCAGTACCTCGTTCAGTGTTTCCCCTAAATTCCAGAAACCCGTTGACCGAGGAGTGGACAGTAACAGGCCACGCCTGTTACCTGCGCTGGCTTTGCGTGGAAACTGGAAAGTGGCCGCACTCGTTCCCGCAGGGATCCGCATGTGCAGCCCCTCCGGCGCGGGGGGGGCCCGTGACCCACAGCCCCTGACGGAGGCAGCAAGGGGGACAGGCTCCTCTCAGGTGCCGCAAGGCAGACGGGGTCGTCCTGCCCTCGTCGCCCTGAGGAAGGCCACAGGGCCGAGCGGGGAGGAGGCCGCATTGCCAGGGCCCCGCACCTCCTGCCCCACCCTCGCCTTTGGGGTTTAACCAAGGGCAGGAAATGCCACCCAGCGAGCGCCAGATTAACGGACCGCCTTTGTTCTGGGGGCACTTTTCCTACACTGTAGACAAGTGTGTTAAAGGAGGGGAGAGAAATCTCAATGACGTAACAAATTTCCTATCCCCACAGAAAAGGCCAGCTGGCTGGCCAGCCCACAGACACGCTCACTTGCCTGGACAAATGAGGCTTTGCTCCCGTTGTAGTGCACAATTTGCTCTGTTTCTACAAAGTTGGCTGCGTGGCCCTCGGAATCAATCCCTAAATTGAAAAAAATTAACTGTATTTATCACATAAGAAACATACCAAAAAATTCTATTTAATTTAGAGAGAATCAAGTGAGTGGAAAAGTATTTATAAAAACACATTTTAAACAAATGCACAATACATGATCAGAAAGGTAATCAATGCTCATTCATTTTAAATAGAAGGGCAGTATAAGGACCTGTTAATAAGTAGTTGGTTATTATTTGATATATCAATTATTTATACATATGCACTCCTATAATTCCCCCAAAACAATGTTTCTCAAACTTAAGATATATTTTAAAGGAAAAAAACAAATTCTCAAGGATGCCTCATATATGTCCACAAATCCTAGTTTTAAAAAATACTACTGTAAAATTTTGAAAGTTAAAACCATTAAACACAATATTTAATGCAAATGTGGGCCATTAATGTTGATACTATTTGGTTATAATAATCAAAATGGCCCAGCAGATGCTTATGATGATAATTATTAAAATGAGAGCACACGAACTGTATACACTCCCCAGCTCCCCACGTTCGGAAACCCCCTGAACACACCCACCCAGCCTCGCCCGAAAAGCGCTGTCTTGCTGTGGGGCCGTCCTTCCAAACACCTGACGCGTTCCCAACGGTCCTGTTTCCACCGTATATTTTCACTAAGAAAAGCTTGCTGAGCAAAGGTAACTTTTGAGCTAGTCCCTGACTCAAGTTTCCAAATTATCAGAAAGAAATCAGTGGATTTTTAACTATCTGAAATACTTCTTAACGTTATTTCTATCTGACATATTTCTGAAACGTAACACTTTGAGGTGTGAGGTATCAGTTTTTTTGTTAATGTATTACCAGAAGGGGACAAGATTACTGAGTCAAATCAGTAATGAAATGCCTTCTCAATGCCTCTCAAGTTACTTACCACAAGCACAGACTATACACTTGGTTCTTTCCACAAGTCCCACATTTCCATTATGGAATGATATGCAGTTATTTTTAAAAGTGAGATGGAGATGGGGGAAGAGAGAAAGAGAAAGGCCTCCACGAAAAGCTTTTCTCAATATATTAAGTTAAAAAAAAAGACAACAAGGTGCAAGAACTGCGCACAGTACACAACCACTGTCCACAAGAGGAGGAGGAGGAGGAGAACATACCTGCAACAGTATAAAATTATCTGGAAGGATAAACAGAAACTAACCACTGATTAGCTGGTGGGGGTAAGATACAGCAGATGGCGTCAGAATAAGAAATATTTCTCATTGCATTTCTTTTTATACTTTTTGATAGCTGAACTATATGAATGTATTACCTATTCAAAAAATTTAATTAAAAATTATGTCTCCAGCCCTGGCTGGGTGGCTCAGTTGGTTAGAGCGTCAGCCTATACACCGAAAGGTTGCGAGTTCAATCCCCGGTCAGGGCACATACCTAGGTTGCAGGTTCAATCTCTGGTCAGGGTGTATACAGAGGTAACCAATTGATACTTCTCTCAGTGATGTCTCTGTCTCTCTCCCTTCCTCTCTCTCTACAGTCAATAAATATATCCTCGGGTGAGGATAAAAAAAAAATATATCTCCACCCAAGAAATTCTAGTTACAGGGAGCTGCCAATGCTAACCCTGGTTCTGCGATCTTGGCCAGCTCACTCGCTGAATGTCTTTCCTCCTCTGCTCTACTGCCCATAATAAGGGAGATGAACCAAGTAACTTCCTGACCCAAATGCAGCAGGAAGAAGCTGCGGCGTACCTCCCGCGCCGGAGCAGGGCGCAGCAGGCCTACCTGACCGTTACAGCGAAGCAGGGGGTAAATATTTACTGAGCTATCAAATGGTTATGCAAACAAATAAAATACAAGAGGTCACAGCCATGTCACTGTAAAACGAAATGTTAATTAGAGCTCGGCATAACCCAGGACTGAACCGTGCTGACGGAAGCAAGCCCACCTCTGACGTAGTAGCGCACGCCAGCTCTGAAGCAGCTCCTCCTCGAGATGAGAATCCAGTCAAAGTGTTTGCCGTTAATAGAACACGAGTGCATAGTAATAACTTGGCCACATTAAGAAAAATGTAACATATAGAGAAATCACATGTACTATTTCCAGAGTGAACAATTCTGACAAATTGTACAGGAGGTATGAAGGAGGAGGTTAGTATGAATCTAAATCTACTTGGATACCTACTGAAATCTCCAGCCTCGTATGAACTCTCTTCAGCCCCCCTCCCACCTCTAGGCTCTTCCCCACCTCAGCAGATGGCTTCCTTCCACACACCCTGGTCAAAAGTTTAGATCCGAAGTAAACCTCTCCCTTTCATGCCCCCTGCCCCCCGTACAACTTGCCAGGAAGTCCCGTCAGCTCTGCCTGCAAACCGCCCCTAGAACCTGCCCGTCTTTCGCCGCCGTCACCCCACCATCCAGGCAACGCCGCCCTTGCCTGCATTACTTCCACCACCTCCTCACTGCGCTGTGTCCACCCTGGCTCCCTTCGGCCTCTTCTCTAACGTCACTGTCACACCGTGATCTCGCCTTCTCCTGCCGGCCCTCCCCTTAGATCCCAACAGCTTCCCATCCCAGCTGCCGACAGATGCAGCCCTTCGGGCTCTGCAGAGCCTGGGCCCAGCCGTCTGCCTCCCGCGCCTCCCTCGCAGCTTCGCCCTGGCTGCTCCCTGGGCTCCAGGCTCCCTGGGCCCCAGGCTCGCGCCTGCCTTGGGGCCTTGTTCTTGCTGACCTTTCTGTGTTTATTCAAAACATGTGACTCTACCTCTAATCAAGAAACTACATTAAACAAAAACTAATTTAAAGTTTCAGATGAAGCCAAATGGATCAACTATTCTAAAAATGCCTAGAAAGTGTCCTGTAAATCTCACTTGACAGTTTTATGTCCGTTCACAATCTCATTTGGTGGAAAACCACCACAATCAGTCCAAAGCCCTTAAAGCACTGCCTAATTACACCTGTTCTCACTGCACCCTCAGCGGAACCTGGAAAGCTCCAGAGAGAAAACAAACAAACAAACAAACAAACCCAGAATAAATAAGAGATTTTAATCTGAGGTTTTCTATTATTCCCCCATGACTGTGGAGAATGTTCTCTCCGCTACTTCTCTGCCTTTCTTTACATATAGCAAGCAAAATACTTTAAGGAAATCATAACACACAAACGAATCAGAGGCTGCTGTGGTAAGGAGCCTGGTGGGGTGCGGGGAGCGGGGAGCGGGGCGGCCCCTTGGCTACTGCAGGCACCAGCCGCCCCAGGGCCAGCGCCGCTCCTTCCCCGGCCGCCTCTCTCTGCCTCCCGTTTTTATTGTGATGCCTATGACAAAGACAAGCTTTTAAAGTAAACTTCCAACTAGATAATCATTACTTATTTTGTATTCGTTCTGATTTCCCCACTCCCCAAGCATTATCTACGTTTACTTTCCTGTGGCTATTTCAAATGACAAATATAATTTGTAATTAATTCTCTCCAAGTTGCAGATCACCCTAGTACTTGAGACTTTTGAGATTTCTACAGTTTTCAATAGCAAGGTTCAAACTACTCTTGTTTATTGATGCAAAGTCTAGTAAGGCAAAACACAGTATCCCTATTCCTTTTTTTGAAACCATCAGCCCCAGAATTCCTGAAGAGAGAGAGTAATTCAGTCTAAAGAGGGCATTCTTAAAAAAAAAAAAAAAAAAGTTATTTACAATCAGTATTCTAGGATTTTATGTTAATGGGCTTGATTTTGTTATCAAAAGCAATTTCTACTAATTCTACAATATTTGCCTCATGCAATATTTGAGATTATCTCTGAATCTGCCTTATAAATAATATTCAAATAAAGACCACTAGAAAACTAAAGAGTAGCGTTATGTAAGGATACAGCCATGTACTACTGGGAGAGCAAACCGGTGGACCTGAAATGAAGATACACATTACATTTAGGAATAAATATACTTTTAAAGTAAACAAAAAGCCCTCTATAAAGCATATTTACACATAAGGAGGTGATATACAAATATAACAAGGTAGTAAGCTTATGGGTAACTCTTAATTTTAAAGAAACTTCTCTAGTTAACATCGTCGTCCCAATGGAAACATCGAGGACGAGCTGTAAGCGCCGGGCGGGACAGTCGCAGGCCCTGGGACACCGCGGAGACCGGCCGCGGCTGCAGAGCGCTCACCTGGGCCTCCAACGCCCGCTCCTCTGGGGCAAGGCCGGGCCCATGCTACCTGCTCGCAGCTCCAACTACTTTTGTAAAACACAGGCAAAGCAAATGGTAAGACGGAAAGCCAGCAGGTAAAATCCAGGCGCCCAGATCCGGCGTAGTATGCTTCCTGGCTGCGCCGCCTGCTTGTGCCTCACTTGTAGAGACCGGGGACAGGGGCGGGCGACACCTGTGTGTGACTCCTGGGCTACTGAAGGGGGTCCCGGCCCCAGAGGGGCAGATGCAGAACTCTCCCCTCGCCTGGGGACTTAGCTCGGCCCCTGGTTTCTCCCTTACTCATCCACCAAGGCCCAATCTAGCTCTCTCACTTATCGAAAGCGTGTTTTTACTTCAGTATTTTTTCTTTACTGGAGGCTTCCCTAGGAGCCCAGGGCCGAACAGCTATTCGTCCTCAGCCCAGAGTGATGCGAGAGCGCAGACCTGACCAAAGTTTGTAGGTCGTCAGCGGAGTTAAACGAGCATCACCCAAATCCCTGGGGATCAGGCAGCCCTTCTATAACGCGCAATTAAAACTTGGGCTGTCACAAATAAGCAGGTTCTGTTTAGTGTACGTTACCTCTGGCTGCGCGGAGAGTTCTCTCAGAAGATGACAATTCCATACAAACCGCTGATCTGCCTGAGAGAGAAGTTTTAAAATTAAAAAATATCTCCTGCTAAGGTGAGTCTCTACAGAAAGAAAACTATGATGTTTCCACCTTGCGGCGAGAAACAGGCCTCTCTGACGAGCTCCAAACAGGACTCCTCTTCCCCTCCAATCAGCGCCCCGCTCCGCCGGCCGGGTTTTCCTCTCGCTCCGCCTCCACACCGGGCGGCTGCGGCCCAGAACCCCGGGAGTCCCCTCAGGGTCTGTCTTTCTCCTGCGTTCAGTCAACCGGCAAGTCCCAACTCTTCCAACCCACCCTCTTCTCCACAGGCCTGCTCCCCGCACCCCTGCCAGCACCTGGCTCCAGCCTCACCGCGGGCCCCCGCCGGCTGCCGGCCGGGTTGCCCAGCGCGACAGGCCTCCCGGCTGCGGGACGCTCCGCTGGCTCCCCGCGTCTCAAGAACCAACGCTCGCTTGCACGGCCTAAGCGGTCGCGGGCTCCGGCAGCCCCTACTTATTAGCTCTCTGATCTCATCTCTGGCCATTCTGACTTTCAAACTATAAACACAGAAGCTCCCTCAACAACTCCGCAGACTAACCATTTCTCTCCATTCTCTTCACAAAACACGCCCATCTGGCAGCCCCCCCGCCGCCCCCCGCCATCTGAAACCGCAGGGAGCGCGCTTGCCCGCCGCCACACCAGGCGGATGGCCCGCTCCCCGAGATTCAAGCGCGTGTTCCCGTGCCAGCTGTACTAGTTACTCGTCATTACACAGTTTAACTAAGTATTTTATAAATCGATGAAATGTGACTTAAAGTATAAAGCAAAATGAGTTGGAATTTAACTTGATAAAAGGTAATTCGCTAAAACAAAGCTGCTGTTGAATTAGAGGTGGGAGTGGCAACTGCAGAAGATGAGAGAAACAGTAAAAATCTACAGATTCTGCAAACACACTGCTGTGTCAAAACCTTCCAATAGACTCAAGCTGCAAAGACAATTAAGAATCAAGGAACCAAAAACAAAGAAAAGCCTATGGTCTGACATCAAGAAACTGACCGGTCAATGCAAAAATTTAAGTGAAAACATTTAAGGCCCATGTGGTGTATTTATCACTTTTACAGTTCCCTATCTTAACTTTAACTGACTCTTCGGATTCGCTAACAAAAACTTCTTTTCCCATCCCCACAGATATAATGGCTTCTTTCTCAGTTTAGCCCAATATTGTCACCATCTCCGCCTGGAAACCCGCCCTCTTCCATTGTCACCTGACCACTAAGGCCTATTCACCATGAAATCTCAGCTCGAAAGTGATCTCGGTAATGTCGCCCCCGACTGCCGGAGACTGAGTGAGACCCGCCTCCCTGCAGGGTCCCACGACACTAGGGTACAGAGCTCCGTGACAGCAAGTGTCCCTTGTCGTGTGACTGCCTAGGCTTCCGCCTCCCCAGCAGACGGCAGGCCCCCCGGGCTGGGGCCAAGTCATTTCATTCTGTGTCCCTAGTGGCTAAAACAGTGCCTGGTACGGAGCAGGCATCTGAGAGACATCTGACAGACAAACGGACAATGCAGCCACTGCTTTCAAAATCAAGAGTCTTTAGGTAAAAGCCCAATTTCTTGACTGCTAAGGTTGTCTCTGAATTTACAGCTAAGCCTACATAAATTTTACCAGAGTCTGGATTCTTAATAAAGCCAATCAACTAAAACTTTGATTTAGGTTGAACTATTTGAAATTATCATTTTTATTGGTCAAAACTCATTAATTACCGCCCATTTCATATACTCCAATCTAATACGTAACTGATAGCAACCTTTGAAAGTCTGTCTGCCCTTAGATGTAACACATCTAAGGTTAATAAAAAAATCACGGCAGCAATCACCTAGATTCCTGAACAGGAAAAATTTTAAGTTGAGATCATTTGAGGCCCAGTTTTAAAGATACTCATCTTTAAAAAGAAAAGTAACAACCAAAAACCCCACCTTAAACGAAAGGGTATTTTTCAAACTCTTAAGTCAGTAAGTTGTACTTTTCTAGCTGCAAAAACTGTAAATGACACCACTGCAGAAATACATTAATTTTATAAGCATAATTACATCACTAATGCTAATACCTGTTAGACTATAAAACACCTAGAGCTAGGAAATCACCAACATGTGCGATAAGACCAGATTTCTGACCACCTACATCATAATTCTCAATCCTGTCTGCGTAGCATATACAGATTGGGACCCAGAATGTGGGACTGATGTATATTTGAAAATATACATCCAGCCAGGATTGAGAACAAGCAATACATATTTTAATGGATGAAACAGGGATATGCCTCTTAAAAAAACCCATAGGAATAAAAATAGCTGACAATTTAGCTTACCCTTTCCAAGAGACTCATTTCTTGAAATTCTGGACTAGTGTTTGACAGCCGCTGCAAAGTATGGGTCAAATCATATGTGGTTGAAAAGTAAAACCCATCCACATTCAAGACATGGTTTATCATTGCTAGGAAGGTTTTATTATCTTGTAACTGTAAAAAAAAAAAAAATTAAAAAAATCAGCTTACTTCATACCTGAAAAGGAATCTGTAGGCATGAAAAAATAAGGAAAATAAAAACCTGTAAGTCTGGCCCTATTAAATATCACTGGCAGAAGGACAATGCTCAATAGTGAAAGGTATGATTATATTAATTGATTAGGCAGAGCTCCTTCCCTTCGGTATCATTCAGTTTTTACTTTAATGGGAAGAGTTATTTTACTGAAATATCACCAACTTAAGTGATGACCTACTGTGTGCGAGACACTTTACATAGATCTTCTTTCACCTTCAGAAACAAACCTGCTAGGTGAGTAAGTATCCTCATTTGATAAATGAAAAACAAAATCACGAGGGCTCAGTAACACAAACAGTGAGTAACGAGAGAATATTACCATCCATGTTCTTAAGAAACTTTACTAGGCCTGGCCAGCTAGCTCGGTTGGTTGGAGTGTCACCCTGATATGCCCAGGTTGCGGGTTCGATCCTCAGTTAGGGCTCATACAAGAAACAACCAATGAATGCATGGGTGGGTGGAACAACAAGGCAATGTTTCTCTCTCCCTTTCCCTCTCTAAAATCAGTAAGTAAAATTTAAAAAGAAACAAACAAACTAACTTAACTGGTTGGAGAGGATGGTAAGTAAAACAGAATTCTTTTTTAAAAAAATTAAAAAGTCCTATAAAAGTAATATATACTTTATTTTCTGATCATCATTTTAGCTGGCTTTCCCAGTGAATACCAAGACGGACATTTGTTTTTATCTTTGTTTTAAAACATAACCGTTGGTGTTGGGTCACTAGGAAACATAGCCACTTCACTAAAACCTCTGGCTGAGTCTCCCGAGTCTCGTGAACAGTGACAGTACCAGTGTCCCCACAGTCAGCAATTTCTTCTACGCCTCACTCGTGGTCAGTCTGAATGTCACTTCCAGAGCTGTTGCTTTTGTTTGTTCGCACTTTCATCTTTGGTGGGACAATCTTTAGTTAATATACCAGCATGACCGAACTATAAACCATGTTGTCGGGGACTGCGTTAACTAAACCACGCTAACCGAAGCCTGCGCACGCAACAGGAGCACTGTCTGCGCACACATATGCACACTCACGGCCGCCACACGTGGGAAAAGTGAAGAAAACTTTTTTCCTTTGGGGAAAAAGGGAATGAAATAGGATGAGTGGCCCTGACTGGTGTGGCTCAGTGGACTGAGTGCCAGCCTGTGCACCAAAAGGTCACTGGTTCAATTCCCAGTCAGGGCACACACCTGGGTTGCAGCCCAGGGCCCCAAGAGGGGACATGTGAGATGCAGCCCATTGAGGTCTCTCTGCCACACTGATGTTCCTCTCCCTCTCTTTTGCCTTCCCTTCCCTCAGCCTAAAAATAAATAAATAAAACCTAAAAAAAAAAAGAAAGAAAGAAAGAAATGGAATGAGTGGGACTTCAAAGGTATTTAATGTTTTATTTCTTTACAAAAAGCATATGAAGTTAAATCTGGGCATTGAGAACATATGCATTTTCTGTTTGTTGTTTCCTCTCCATGTGGAATTTCATAATTTAAGAACAGAGCCAGTTATTTTTTTAAAAAAAAAACACCCCAAACCAAGAGAAATAAAATATATGAAGAATTTTTTAAATACATTTTATGCCTAGGTATAAAGGTGTGTAAAGTGACCTTGCTCTATGGTTGCTTAAATAGTTAGGTTTAAAAATCCATCAAATGTTCCTTGTATTCTACCCCCCTCTCTCCACCCCCAAGGCACTACTTTGGGTTTTGCAACTAGTGCTTCCATTTCTTACCTGAATATCAGTCAAGTGCAACATTGTCTTCTTATAAGAAAGAATATCAAAATCTGTTGCTTTCCAGATTACATGATTGAAAAATTCACCTATTTTTATCTTTTTGGTAATGACAATTAGATAATTTCCTGCAAAAGAGCAAAGCCAAACTCAGATAAATATAAATAAGGCAACTCTAACGCCAAAAGAAGCGTCTTTGTCGTGCAAACTCCAAAGGCCAGCAAGTAAGACCGTGCTGTGCTATCCAGATAAATGGCCAGCAGTTTTAAAAAGCAATCTTATAATTTATGAATAGAAAGACCAGCATATTATTTACAGAAATTCCTACTGAAAGTTTACATATTTTTCTCACAAAGACAAAAGCCAAGGCTTTGATACCTGAAGCGGTGACCTTGGCAGACCAAAAGCAGGGACAGAGACACTCGTCTCTCCCCGCCATCATCCCCAAGGCAGACAGGCTTCTAATACATTTCCCAGCGTATAGCTCCAAGCGCCACAGGGCATGAGATCTGACCACTGCAGGACAATGTCCTGTCTACACCATTCTTACGTCCTTCATGTCTTTCTATCAACATAATGGTAGACAAATGTGCTGGGGCAGCACTATATCTAACTGGTCAATGCAGCATTACAGAGGGTCCTCAACTTACGATGGTTTGACCTAGGATTTTTCTACTTCACGATGGCGCCAAAGTAGCGTACGTTCACTAGCAGCCATCCTTTGAATTTTGCATTTGGATCTTTTCCGGGTCAATCATAGGCAGCAGGATCCCCTCCCGTGCTGTGGGCAGCAGCCGCGGGCCGCAGCTCCCAGTCAGGCACGCGGTCAGGAGGGCCAACCACCGAGAGTCTACGGCACGTTTGTGGGTCAGAGATCCCGCCCAGCTGTAGGCTAACATGGGTGCTCCGAGCATGTTTAAGGTGGGCCAGGCTAAGCTATGAGGTTCTGTAGGTTGGGTGTATTAAATGTATTTTCGACTTACGACACTTTCATCTTATGATGGGATTACTGGGCTGTAACCCCATCCTAAGTCTGGAGCATCTGTACGAAGATGCACAGTCAGGCAGGGAGGAGCCGAGAGCGCTGTGCGCAACACCAACCCTGACCCTGGCCGCCTCCTCCCCGACAAAGAAAACAAGGTAAGCCTTTCCCACTAATTAATTCCTAAGCTCTGTTGTTCCAGGCTCTACCATACGTGCCACCCCTGGACGTTTTCCTACGTACATTTCTCTCCTAGAACTTGTCACACTGTACTGCAGTAATTGATTACTTAAATGCCTCTCCCTGGCTGTAAAGTGAGGACAAATGGGACTTGCATCTTTTATAACTTAGCATCTAGCACAGGACCTGATACAACAGGAATTTTTTTAAAGTTCAATGAAATGAAATTTAGATACATTTCTTTCCTAGTAACAAAATCACTTTCCTACTAACTCAGAACCACATAATGCTCTCTAACACATACTATGTCTTACTCAACTCAGAATGGAACTAAAGGTAGAATAATCTGGTCCATTAATATGTGAAAATTTTTACTTAAATACTCAGAATTTATGAAAAATGTTTAGTTGACTAGGGATTTCAACTCTAGCTGAAGTAAAACCAAAAACAAGCTTCTTTTTTAATGGAATCTCAGGTTGATAAATTTAACCATTTGGTGTATATTACTTTTAGAAATTAATGACAAATACCTAATCTACAGATTATTGCACAAAACATGAGATGAAAAGTATGCTTTCATCTTATATACTAATTGTGTCAATTTAATGACGTTCTTTGCCCACCGGAGCGTACTTGTTCCTTACCTGCCACCAGGTGGATTGTGCCCAGTATACCAAATATTGGTCTCGTGACAGCTGAAGGAGGAATATCTTTCTTGACTTTAAAAGAAAAAAAAAAAAAAAAATCAAGAACACAGTCACCGACAGATGGGGAAATTCAGTATGATTTCAATAGTTCAACTAAATTAACATGCATGATTTGTTCTCAGAAAACGATTTTGGCAGAATTTAAAATACAGATGTCCCTGTTGTATATAAAGGTCTCTGCCTGTCCAGATTATGGTGTCAAAAGCAACATTCTTCAGCATTCTTATCAAGTAAATTGTGGATTATTTCTAGTTGTCAATTTTCAACTAAATTTATTCAACCTCTTGCCACAAAGTCAGTCTTTATTGCTTTAAGAAAATTAGGAAGTAAATGAAAAAACAAAAACAAAAAATACATACATAAATACTAAAATGAAAAAGAAGGTAAATGGAAGAAGGGTTGGGACATGATTCTAATTTCAACACACAACCAACAGAACGTAAACAGGACGTGGCTCTCCATGCCTAAGAATGTGGGAGGTGCAGGTGAAGGTCCGAGGGAGACAGAGGAAGGAGAAGCCTCCTCCACGTGTCCAACAGTAATTTATGGAGGCATGCAGGGAGGCACCGTCTCGAGCTGTGCCTTTACCAGTAATGCTCTTATTAATAAATTACCAGTAATCTATTAATCTTAGATTATAGGGTTCATCTCCTAATTGTTTAACTTTTGCCCAACGTGTTTCACCAAACGTATTTTGTAGAACCCCAGTACAGGGAACAATGTCCCGTCAAAAAAGCTTCGTTCGTTCCGCCCGCGCCGCTGCTGTGCCCTCCCCCAAGAGGAGCCGGAACGCACAGCAGACGAAACCTCCGAGGCCCAGCTGCCTGGCTGGTTAGTCATGTGTCCCAAACGTAGGTGGCTGCGCACTTTTTCTTTCAGTCACATCAGATTCATCACCTTGGAATCCATTTTGAAACACTGCTGTAACCCAAGCTCTTTTTCTTAATGGCAGCCCTAGTATCCTGAAGGAAGTAATTCTGAGTAAGTCTCAAATTCACTTCTGTTTCACTCAGTAATTCAATTTACTTAGCAACACTAGGCCACAACTAACTAACATGAAAAATGGTAATACCAGTGAGACAAAGAGCTGAAAGAAAATCTTGAGTCTACAGAGACCATCTGATGGGCTTAAACAGATAGAGCTGTAAATTACATTAACTGGGGAAGAATAGCAATAAAACAACGGTAATTTCTAAGAAAACAGGTTAGTTTTTCATGGAAGGAAAAAAATCTCTCTCTCATGAGGGTTCGCGCTTCCAGCCGGCGGAGAAGCTGCGAGCGAGCCACAAGCCACCCGCCGCCGCGGCTGCGGGTCAGAGCGGCTCCGACATGCCCGCTGGCGCGTGTCCACGCCATTCCCGGCCTTTAGCTCTGTCCCCTCAAATGGGCCTGCAACCTCTACTCACTAATTAGGTGTCGCTGCAAAGTCAGAAATAATTGAAAATACATCCATACTAAATAGCTTTAGTAAGACACTAGGTTGTATCAATATTTACAAAAAAGTAATGTAACTACTTTATGAGAAGGGCACTGCCATTGGTTAAAACCAATTATCTACCTTAAGAGAGCAGCCACCAAGTAAATGTCAAATTATCAAAGTAAAGCAGAGCTCTGATTCCATTTGGTCAAATGAAAATTATATATATATAGTCCGTACCAGAATAGCCACATAACCAAGGAAACTGAAATGTGGTCGTATCTTTCTTATACTTTATTATTTGATGCAAAATATTTTCATATTTCACTTCATACAAAGGATATTCATTGTTTACTGAATGCCTACTATATGGTTACTCAAATACTGTACTGAAGGGAAAAACAGCTCTGGCTGGGGTGGCTCAGTGGATGGAGCGCCAGCCTGAGCACCAAAAGGTCGCCAGCTCCATTCCCAGGCAGGGCGCAGGCCTGGGCTGCAGGACCGGTCCCCAGCTGGGGGCGTGCATGAGGCAACCGATCGATGTATCTCCTGCACATCAACATTTCTCTCCTTCCCTTCCCCTCTCTCTAAAAGTAAATAAATAAAATCTTAAAAAAAAAAAAAGAAAGAATTCTGTCCAGAGGTGAATTTTTAAATAACTACAATATGAAATTCTAAACATGATATCACATGGTACATTAATTAGTCACCAAAATCATTTCACATTACTCTAGTCAGAAATCCGTGTTCTACACAATTGAAAAAGAATTTGTTTCTTAAACTCCAGAGAAACAAAAACAAAATATAACTGGATAGATGGATAAGACAGACAGATAAAAAGCTTAGAAACATCATTTGCCTAAAAGAATTTTAGTCAATGATGTTTAGATTATTTTTTATTCATTAAATTACCCTCATGGTCATGAATATTTAAAAAAACAACAGAAGCTGTTAAAATCACATACACCTAATGCTAACAAATAAGACATAATTGGTTCTAAGTCCTTACAGAAAGTGAAATTTTCAAGATCATTTTTCCTTTTCATAAAAAGGAGAAAGCATAAAAACCAAATGAGGCAAAAAGAATTGAAATTCTGTAAGACACTGAGAGGGGCACAACTGACATACCTGATTAATTCAATTACTGCAACACAGGTATACAGTCTTTCTCAGACACTCCTGAACCTGCCTATAAAATACCTGAGAGGGTGACCTCCGTGGACACACGGTCGATGATAAGCACGTCATCTGCTCCGTCATCACAAGCTTCCACGTAAAATTTCTCCGGTGTGATATGCCTAAGAAAAATGTAAAACCCCAAATAAATAAACCGAATGAAACACCGACTTCTGAAAAACTGCTGAGACAATGGCAGCCGGGCTGCGACCGGCCACCGCTCCCCAGCCCTCCGTGTGCGGTCCCGCTCTTTCCACTTGTACATTCAGTGCTGACTAAATGCTACTTTGCTGCAAAACCACCGATGGGACTTACACAGGAAAATCATAACAAATTCTAATTTACTATATTCAACATGGCGCAGAAGGCAAGTAACACAATAGTTGGCAACACAATCCACAGAACCAGACTAACTGTGCTGTGATCCTGAGCGAGTTACTCATCCTGTCTGTTCTGTTCCGTTATCCATACAAGAAGGATGATACCAGACTCATCGCGTAGTTCTGTTGTGAGGACAGAATGAGCTAATCTTTGATAAGCATTTAGAACAGTATCTGACACATTGTAAACAAGATCTAAATATTAGGTAAAAATACTAAGAAACACATTTTTAATATAGTATTTCCAGGAAATCATTTAATAAACTACTTTAACATTTGGGTGTTTTTTGTTTGTTTTTTTTTCGGTTAGGAAGCCACATTAAAAAAAAATGAGAATTAAAAAAATAAAATCTCATTCTGCAAAATAAAAAATAAAATCAAGGGGGTAAAATTAGGGTTGGGACAGATTACTCAAAACATACGCAACTTTGTAACTAGAGTCCAACAGAAATAACTAGTGGTTCCTAAGGAGGTAACCTGAACAACTCAGGCAGCATCATTAGGGACTGCCTCAGGTCACATCAACAATGAACAGAAACAATAAAGTGAAACGTAGATGTGCAGGTGCTAAAACAGCGCAGCTGAGGCTGCTGTTAGGAGGGCACAAGAGGAAGTACAGCCCCTCAGAAGCTGCTACCTCAGGCTGCAGGGTGGGCACTAGTCCCCCTCCCGCCCCAGGAGCTAATCTTTACTGTTCTTACACCCCACTTGAAAAAAACCTGTCTGTGCCCCAGCCGGCCTGAGGGGTTTGGTTTTTCTTGTTCTTTTTAATTCTACGCCCTCGATTCCACACCCCTTGCCCGCTGCATCTTACACAAACCCACACAGCCACAACTGACATCGCTGCTCGTTCACGCGTCGTAGAAGCCACTTGATGCCACAGAATCAAGTCCTGTAGCAGCACAAACTGTACCGACCATTTCTAAGTTCTCAGAAGAAGGATCAATCCTTAATTACCCAAATACGATTTACATCCTTCTATGGTTCATCTATAACTAACTAACGTCTTAATATTAAGCTAGTTTCTTCCACTTGGGGGGATGTGCTAAGGGAATGAATATCCATTTAGATACAAATCAAAGACAACAAATCTCACAGTTCAAACTAAATGTAACAGCTCACTCCTTTTCGTTGCAGAATAGTATTCTACTGTATGGGTACATCACACTTTGTGTATCCGTTCACTGGTGGATGGACGGTGGGCCGCTTCCAGTTTGGATGTTACCAGTAAAGGTTTTATGGCCCTTCCTGCAGAGGTGTAAAGGCAGGCATGGGCGTTCATTTCTCTCGGGCAACTACCTAGGAGGAGGATGGTTGGTTGGATGGCATTGCAGTTGTTTAACTTGTGCAGAGAGGAAAAAGGGGTGCGGGGCGGGGGATAGGGACAAGGAGACTTTTCCGGTGATGGATGTGTTCATTATTTTGATACTGGCGATGGTTTCATGGGTGTAAAACTAGGTCAAAATGTATCAAACCGTACGCTTTAAATACGTGCAGTTTATTGTATATTAACTGTACCTCAATAAAGCTATAAAAAGATAACAAAGTGAGAAGTTCTTGAAACAAAAATAATATAATAAACTTCAATCTACTCATAGAGGGTACTTACTTCTAGTATGAAATTGGTTTTTAAAAAATCCAACACATCAGTCCATATCTGCAGAATGTTTTATGCAAGTATAAGTTGCATTCTAAGAGCAAGTCAATGAAGTGACTGAAAAGCTACCATGTGCCAAGTAATTACCCAGGCACTGGGGCCTAGGAGGTATGTAATAAATAAAAAACAAATACAAAATAGGAAAAAAAATATTAAAAAGCAGACCTGAAAACAAGGCTTCTTTATAATAGCTTTTGAAAAAACTGCTGTCTCTAAATCAGACAGCATTTTGCTAAGCCTCACTCTTCCAGGTCCCCGCCACACCCCTAGTCCTGCCTGTGCCGGAAAGTGCCCGGGGGCGGGACGCGTCCCACCTAGCGAGAGAGCTTCGGCACGTGGAAAGGTTTCAGGCAACGGTGGTTGCTACTGCGGAGCATTCTGTTCCTCCTCTCACACGCCAGGAAACTCTGTGAGTACTTTTCATAAAGTTCAAATGAATAACAAACAATCTCTCCTCTGCTACCTTGTTTTTAAAATGACTGTAACACTGAGAAGGATCAGTCCATTACCAATGCTGCTTTAGCATTCAGTCAACTACCACCGACTGGTTCTAGTCCCAGTAAGCCCGAGCAACCATCCTTGATCGCCATCAACACACACATAACCCTTGTTTATATGAGATGATCATTATATTTGAACTATTATATTTAGTTTGAACCAAAGACTGCCAAATTATAACAGCACTGCATCAGTAGTAGTTATTGGGTTGGCCAAAAAGTTCATTTAGTTTTCTCACTAAAATAAAAGGCACATTTTCATTTTCACCAGTAACTTAACTGATTTGGATATTCTGAGTATGTTGGCTGTCTCCTGTGTGGGAGAACACTGCTCTCAATTACTGTCTTGATTTGACTGGTCCAGCGAGCAATCTCCAGCTCGGAACTTCACAAACCACGTCTGTCACGTCCGCTTAGTCCCACGCCTTCTCCGCACACCTCACAAATCTTTTTATGCACTTCAGTTGCATTTTTGACTTTCTTGAAATAATAAAGCATAATATGCCAAAAATGTGTATTTTCTTCCATCTTCGATATTAAAATGACTACACAAAAATTGACCAATTTGGTTAAGTTTTTTAAAAAATGTACAGGGATATGACAGCTGTCACAATACAATCTAACAAAACTGTTTCACATGAGGTTAATGACAGCTAAGCGCTACTATAGCCATCTTACAGAAAATACCAAACAAATTTTTTGGCCAACTCAATACAATGAAAAGGCTTCAAGACTTGCGGTAAAAAATACAGAGGTTCTAATCCTGACTTTGCTATTGCTGGCTACGTAATGCTGGCCAAGTTACAAGGGTCAACCCCATGGCAGGCCTTGTTCTAGGTACTAGTGGTACAAAGTCCCTGGATCACAAAGCTTATATTCTAATAGGAAAGACAAGCAACATGCTAGGAAGTAGCTCAGTGATTTCAGCAGGTGGGAAACGCTATAAAGAAAATGAAGGCACATAGGAAATTCTGGGGGTGGGCATGGTGCTCAATCTTGAGGACTAAATGAAACAATAATAAAAGCTTCTGGCACAACTGTAATCAAAGAGAAGGAAAAAACAACAACAGTAAGAAGCACTGAAATATTCAACAGTCACACTATCGGCCTAGTCAATATCTGGAGGATAACAATTTCTAATTCAGAATCCTGCACACAGCCACACTCGCACACAAGTGCGGGGACAGAACGAAAACAGTTGCAGGTGTGCCGTATCTCCAAAGATACAGCCTTCACTCTTAGACAGAAGGAAAAGTTTGTTCCGCAAAAATGGAGTAAAGGGCGAGTTAGACTTGGAATCCTGCGCGGGAGAGGCGGGAAGGCAGGAGAGAGGCCGAGGGGCAGCCCGGCCCCACGCCGCACGGGCTCCCCGGGGAAGCCCCAGGGCCGAACGTGAGCTGCCCGGTCCCCACATGTCTGAAAGGGGTTCCATGGCTGAAACTGAAGACTAATTACTGACAGAGACACTGAAAAAGCCAAGTAAATATAAAGAAACAACCCCTTTTAACTCCGGGGGTGTGGGGAACATTTTTATAAGGTAATGTAATTAAAATCCCCTATCGACTTCATTTAAATCCTAGCTACTGACCATAACCAATCTCACTGTAACTACCTTGAGGAGAGGAAAAGAGTGTGGTACAAAAGCGGAGTTCCCACCTTCTGAAGTCAGAGCCATCAGAAGACTGAAACTGAAAAAATCAGGGACAGTAGCGTAAGCACGTTGTGTGGACACGTGGAGCCAAACACGTGAAGAGATCGCCTGGGCAGCTGAAAGCGGACGTCTCTGGGCAGTGGCGCCTGGGCCTGCAGGGGGTGCACGGTGCTTTTCTTACAAGCTTGGTGTATTGTTTACTGTTAAACCAGACACACGTATGAAATTAAGGTAAACATCAAGTTTTAAAATGTGCTAAAGTAAGAAAAAGAAAAAAGTGTCATCGTGGATCAAGGCAGAGAGCCCTCGGCCCAGGGCTCCGGGACCTCTGCTGGGTATTACCTCCCAGGGAGACGCTGCTGGATCTCAGGGGCCGGTGCTGCCGCCAGGCTACTCTGATAATGTTATTGAAAATGGCTTAAGAACTGGAGCGGTGATCACAGAACAGTGACTGCCAGCTAATCGACATTTCTAAGAGGAGTCACGATAGGTAATGACTCGGGATCGCACTAGTCGTAATGGCGGGGGCCGTCCCGACCCAGAGTCCCCTGCACACCCCTTTGCTGTCTTCCTCCTCTCCCCTTCCATTTCCCCCTCCTCTTTAACCGGCCTTAACAGGGACCTGAAGTGTATCTGTTTTATGTAACAGATTTTATTCTGTAAGTTTTATGCTTCCCAGGTTTCATTTCAAAAGCTAGTGAAACTAGCTTTAACTCCAGCATTTACTGTCGGAAACACGGCCGTAAACGGACAGTGGTTTGACGTTTGCCGGTGTGCATGGTTTTACTATTTTTATCTTTAATCTTCACCAATGGGCTACTAAGTCTGTAGACAAGGACTCAGTTTTTCACACAAGAAGGTAGGAAAAGCTCCAATCAATTTTCTTAGAGACCGTAACAAAGACCTACATTAAGACCTACATAGGTTTTTACCTATCGCCTTTAACTAATATTTTCTTTGGCTCAGTGACAGATTAAACAGAATTTTAAAAACTGTTTTCCTTTCTCCTAGTTAAGGAAAGATCTTGACAGGTCAAATTTTAACTGGATTTGATGTCACAATGTAACTAGTAAGAGTAGAAGAAGGGAGCAGTTTTCTCTGATGAGAAAGTCTACAATGTGTCAGGGAAGCCAAGTTTGCCAGTTTTTCAAAATGAACCAGCCAACAGGCCATACAGAGCCCTCAATGTAATAACTGCATGGAAACCAAGAGGGAAGACTCAGTGATAACCAAGAACCTAGGAGAAAATCCTCTCCCTACTGCAACTGCTGCGGCGTCCCTCATTTCCATACAGCTCTCTCACATTACTGATATTATGAAATAGAGTTTAGAAGACAAGGAGAACACCTTCAAGAACATGCTCTGCTCATTAATGTACTGTTGATAACCAATCTCTAAAGTTCAACGTAATACTGTATATTGAAAAGAGCGCTGGCCCTATATAAAAGCTGTCTGCTAAGGCTACGAGAATCCAAGGGGTATCTACCATGACCCCTACTGCACAAGAATATCACCTTCTTTCTTTCAAGTCAGGGGATTCAGTATCAACAGAGTTCTGGTTTCTGTTAGGATGATACATATTTTGGGAGACAGATAAAAATAACATAATACTGAAATAACAATTACTTCCTACTGACAACTTTCATTTGGTTGACTATTTTCCTTTTATGAATTACTGCCCAAGTATGGGGACAAAAAAGAAAATTACAGGGAACTAAAAATTAAATTCAACAAAGGCAATTCTTACTATTATATTTTACATAAATGCATTTAATCTTACAGCCACCTGATACTCAATAGCTTTTAAGAGTGCTTTTAAAAAATTACCCTTGTTAAATTTTTAAAAAGGCAATATAATTATAATATCAACATCAGCTGTCATTTTTATTTTTTCCTACTGTTGGCGATACGATTTTCCAGTGTCTGAAAACATACTTTTTCTCCCACGTAACATTTATATATTTCAGGAAACAACTGACCTCTTCAAAATCCTGTCACAACATAATGCATAAAAGTAACCTACTTCAAAAAACATGACTATTTGCTGGCCTCACACTCATTAGCATGGCTATTATTAAAAAGAAAAACAAAACAGAATAACGAATGGTGATGAGGATGTGGAGAAATGAGAAACCTGTGCCCTGTTGGTGGGAATATAAAATGATGCAGATGTCCTAGGAAAACAGTATGGTGGTTCCTCAAATAATTACAAACAGAACTACCATATGATCTAGCAATTCTACTTCTGAGTATATACTCAAAATTGAAAGCAAGGCCTCAAATAGATATTTATACGCCCACGTTCATAGCAGTATTACTCACAATAGCCAAAAAGACAGAAGTAATCTAAGTATTCATTGACAGATGAATGAACAAAATGTAGTATATGCATAAAATATTACTCAGTCTTAAAAAGGAAATTTTGACACATGTATAACCTGGATGAACTTGATGAGTTCATTATGCCAGGTGAAATAAACCAGCCACAAGGACAAATGCTGCGCGATGCCACTTATATAAGATACTCAGTCAAATTCAGAGACAGAAAGTAGAGTGGCGGTTGCCGGGGGCTCGGGGGAGAGGATGGGGGTGCTGAGCGGGTGCAGAGTTCTGGTTTGGCAAGGTGAAGAGCGTTCCGGGGATGGATGGTGGTAACGGCTGATCATGTGAATGTGCTTAATGCCACTGAAGTGTACACTTAAAAATGCCTTCATGCTTTGTATATTTTACCACGATTTAAAATAACAACAAAATTACAATTTGCATAGGAGCACGGTGACTGTCCTGTCACAGAACTGCAGCAAGAACATACTTCCTCAAAAACCTTCCATAAAGAATGAAACCAAAGTCTTGATGGAATTCACCATCTCGCTGGTTGGAACCATGCAGGCACGACATTTTATTGGCTAAGCAAAAAGTAAGAGCTCAGACAGCGAAGAAGGGTCCTGTGAGCCCACCACACCCATACCCAGAAGGTGCGCCCAGCAACCCCAATCCTTCCTCCCTTTGGGTCCCAGCAGTGTCTCCCTCGTTGAGTGGCGACTCCTTGGGCACCTCTCCTAGCACCCACGTTCACTCCAGACAACCAGGAGCCCAACCCGATCCCAGAACCCAGGCTGGTATTTCTAGAAAGCCAATTCATTTGAATTCCATCTTCTTCCTCAACTCCCGGAGGTCCCGTCTACTTCCTATGCTCTGTCCATCCTAAAACCCATTCCCTCCAAAAACCAGTCTTCTTCACAAGACCAGATCTAAATGCCCCCTCGCAGGAAGCTGCAACCCACAGCAAAACGCCTTCCGGAGCCCCAGGCACTCCAAACAATGCCCTCTACCAGCACGCTCCGCTCCTCACTCAGCCAGCCCTGCCCTCAGACACCTGCTGGAGTGCAAAAGAAAGGCAGCAGCACAGCTGGCTGAACGTGCAGGCTGCCAAGCCTCAGGAGGCCTACCAAGGGGCTCCGGAACAGGCATTAAAACAAGCACAGAAAGTGACCTATGCCACCCAGCACCAGCCTAGGCTGTCTAGTCTGAACCCCCTCCCAAGCAATGTCTTAGATACAAACGTCCTATCATCCGTGCCTAAGCTTAGGAAGGTAACCGTGGCTTCCCTTCATCCTTCCTTGCAGAGAGATTTGTGAGTAATCTGAATGTTCACTGTACTAGACAGACCACAGGTGTCTGCGTCACAGTGTAGCTTAGTTTACCTCTGTTCTTGGGCTTCCACCACATCACAGCTCTGACTTTTTTAAGAAGAAAGGCAACTTCCCATGGGAGGAAACAATGTTTCTTCAGAGGTAAACTGCAGCCTGACTGATCTACTTTCTAAAGGATTACACCTATTTCAGTTGACCTTTGAAGAGATTTTTTTTTTTTTTTTAAAATACTTGAGTCCCGACTGGTGTGGCTCAGTGGACTGGACACTGTCCTGCAGACCAAAAGTCGCCAGTTCGATTCCCGGGCAGGGTTGCAGCCTGGGTTGCAGGCGAGGTCCCAGATTGGAGATGTGAGAGGGAACCAATCCGTGTTCCTCCCACACATTCATGTCCCACCTTCTCTTTCTCCTTTCTCTAAAAATAAACAAATATTTTTTTTAAAAATGTTTTGAATGTTTCCAATAATGGATTTGTTGCCATTATTTTGTAATTTCAAATTTATCATTGTCTGATATTACCCATCTATACACAAATGACTTATAAGGAAAAAAGGAGTCGCAAAATAGGCTATTTAGAACTGCCTGGATGTTTAAAGTATGAATTTTAAATTCTAAACAAATCAAAACTCCTTCTATATTAAAATTCCATATGAACATGTCCACTATTTCCAATTATAAGTGACTCATTTCTATACCAGACATGTCTGAGGACTAAGGTAAAAGCAATCTGATAAAAGACAAAAGGTAATTTGAATCAGGCAGTGCAATGGAAAGATCACTGGACGGGGCCTCCCGTGTTCCAGGGCCAGTTCTGCCACGGCTGGGCGGGCTGACCTGGCTGTGGGGCCGAGGGCAATTATTTCCCTGTCTCCGGCTACGATGGAGGATATCTATCAACCGCTGACCTCACAGAGCCATTGGAGATATAGCAACACAGGTACATGAAATGGCTTAAGTTGCTGCTGTTTGAAAAACCACATTCCAAATGACTCCAGGCTGTTCAATTTCTGAAGTGCTGGCAGGTGTTCTACACTGGAAAGTTCCTTTCATTCACTCAGGTGATTCACTGAGGATCTGCTCTGCACAAGGTTTTATACTTGGTACTGGGGAGGAGTAGAGAAAAAATGAAGGTTAAGGTGTTCCTAGTATGTTCCACATGTGTGCAACACAGCTGGAGAAACAAAGTACATAATGACTTCATCAACAGTGCTGCGGACTGATCGCTGTGCCTCTCAGTCCTCCTGGCCACCACGCAGCAAACACGCTGTTGTCCATTCTACGAGGCTGAACGTGCAAACCACACAGATGTTTAGCATCTCATCCCAGTGACTGCAGACTGGTCTGGCAGCTCAGGGAAGGTAAAGATGAGGGAAAAGGCTCAACAGAAAGTGTCTGTTAAGGACGCTGGTTATGTCAGATATGCTTTCTTTCAATCCTCGTAATAATCCTGTGAAACAGTAATGTTCTCATTTTATGGATGAAAAACCGTTTCAGAGAGATAAGCAACACATCCAGGACACAAAGCAAGAAACCAGGTCGGGATCTGAATCAGTCTGTTCTGACTAAAAACACCTGATGCCGCTCAGCTCTATCACGGGTACGACCAGCAGGGAAAGAGGGGAGAGAGGAGGCAGCACTGAAAACAAGCCCAAGCCTGAAGCTAAAAGAAAATCCGCCAAGTCTAGGGCGGGGCGGGGCCAGGGAGCATCAGGCAGTTTGGGGAAATAAGGTTAAGGCAGAGATTGTGAAAAGACTGAATGTAGAGATGGCTAAGAAAAGGGGACTTAATCCTACAGATTTATAAAGTGGAACTGGAGACTGAGGAGTAGAGTAGGGGATGAAACCAGAGCATTAGGAAGCTAAACTTCATAGCAGGTCAGAGATGGACTGGAGAAAATGGTATGAAGGAGAACAAATTACTTAAAACCAAAGCACTCCAATATTTAAACAAACCTAGCAGCAATACTTTTGTAATGAAATATCATCAAACTATCTCTTGTATGGACCTTCCTTAAAACACATCTTGAGACTCTTTTTTAAAAACAGCTGTTGTGTCCTCCTAATTCTAATATGGGTTGGAAACTCCTTCCACCTCCAAAGGCATCTAAAAAAGCACGCTCCTTAGATCAGGCCACACTTAAAAACCTGGGGCACCAGCCTCCTAGCAGGAAGGGCCACACAGGAGTAAGAAGGGAGACTGCAACTCACAAACTCCTAGGTCAAGAAAAACAAAGTTGCAAAAAAAAAAGGTGGTATCTTTGCATTTCCACAAGCACTCAAAACTTTTTGTCAAGGAAAAAAGTTAAGGACAGACCCATGAGAATGACTTTCACTTTTCTCTCAAATTCACACAAGTTTCCACTTCTCACAAAATTCAATACAAAAGCATCAGCCTCATCACTTAAGGGCCCAAGTTCCTTTCTCTTATGGATGCAGAGGTTTTAGTGTTTTTGTTTTTTTGGTCTGGACTGATGGATTTAGTGCTTCTTTGGCTGCTCAAGCTCTCCTCCCATTCGATCTTTACCGCAAGAAAATTCAATTGCATTCCCGTAACCTAACCCTGAGCCGCATCAGGCCAACGCTCAGTATTGCTTAAACACATTTGAGACCTGGAGGAGGATCGTATTAAACCCTTTAGTAACTATCAGATAGACAGCAATAACCTAATTAGCCAGCAGAGCACAGGTGACAGAGGCCCCGCCAGTACCCTGGTCAAAGACACTGATGGAATCGTTCACCAAGGTGAGCGATCACCCTGAGAAGGGGAACTGGGGGAGAACACGGAAACTTGGCCAGGAAAATCTGCAGGGAAGTGTGCAGCTGGGGTTTTCGAAGGGAATTCCAGTGAACAGGAGCTGCGAAAGGAGTGGGCTCAGGGGAAGGTAATGTTTATCTTCTCCGCAAAATATCTGGTGTCAAGACGACCTCACTCCCAATTCTGCACGCCAAATTTTAACTTGAACCCTTGAGAAAGTGCAGCGGGCTTGAGGTTCTGGGGAGCACAGGAAGTGCCCAAACCACAGTCTGATGTCCTCATAGCCCTGCAATGGAAATACGACACCTGTGTCCAAGTACGGAGGTATTTCAACTTCGGTCGGGAGAGAGAAACTCCCCAAAGGTGACATCTGCTCCTGCTGCCAACGGCATTCTCAGACTACAGCCACTGGATGCTCAGTCTAAAGCTAAGGCATTAAACACCGTGAGTAAAACAAAGCTATTCCGATGAAAAGTGTAGGGGTCAGATGGCAATGCTACCGGAAATACGTGTTTTCATTTATCCAGGACAAGCCAAAAACCTTACAAATACCTAACTGACAACTCTATCACCCAGAGCCTGTTTCTCAAAGCCTCCAGAACCCGGCCTCGCCGAAGAGTCCGTCGGCAGTGCCCACGTTCTCGAGACCAGCCTCTGGCTATCAACCTGGACTTAAGAACCTGCTTTAACGCTTGAGCTCTGTAATACCCAAAGCCGAGTACACCTTTCGGGACCTTCAGAGTATTGAGTATAGTTTACTTTTTTTTTTTCCCTACTTTAAACAAATTTTTCTGCCTCCTAAAGACACGTCAGGCAGGCTTCGATGCCCAAAGGTTTGTCGATTTGTGTGTGGTCTCCAACGTGGCGCTACGGGTCCGTTAAATAAGAAACTTTCCGGGCAGAGCGTTTGGCTGCCACCTCTCAAAAAAAAAAAAAGTGGGGGGGACGTGAAGGGCTGCATCCAACCGCCGACCTCGGTTTGCCAGCAGCCGGCCTGCAGCTTCGCTCTCGCCAGGGACGCCGTGGCCGAGCGGGACGTAGGAAGGCTGGCGAGACTGTCGCTCCCCGGCCTGGAGAGACTCGGGCGGGGCCTTGGGGCGGCCGCGCCGGGCGAGGAGGGCGAAGGGAACGAAAGGCTCCCACAGCGGCCCGCCGCCCAGGGACTCAAGAACCTTCCCCGGGGCCATCGGCCCGCACCTGCCGCCGTGCCCGCCGCCCGTTTCGGTCCACGGCCTCCCGCCCGCGGGACTCACAGATTCAGCCGCTCGTAAGCTGTCGCCGCCATCCTGCACGTCGTCGCCATCCTGCACCACCACCTCCTTCCTCCTCTTTCCGCCTGCCCCGCCCCGAGCCGCCACCTCGGCTACGGCGCCACCGGTCACCCTGGCACGGCGGCCGCAGCACCCAGCCTGGCCCCACCCCTCTCCACGCCCCTCCAGGCCGGACAGCGAACGGGAGGCGGCCGTGGACAAACTTAGTGCGTACGCCAGACAGACTGTCAGACGTAGTGGGTGGGAGTGCAGTGACGTCGCCGCTTAGGATTGGCGGAGGGCATCTACAGGGGAAAGGAGGAGCCGGAGGAGCCGTAGGCGGGCGCCGCGGCAGAAATGCAGTGGCTGTGATGGGGAGCCTCTTGAAACTGTGTAAGGGGTGATCTACGTTGCAACGAGCATTTTGGTAGTACGGGGCCAGTGGCGCAATGGATAACGCGTCTGACTACGGATCAGAAGATTCTAGGTTCGACTCCTGGCTGGCTCGTAACGTACACTTTTTGTCCCATCTGAGGTAGATGTTCCACGGCTTTCTTGGGAAGGATTATAACGAAAGTGTGAAGATTAAATATCTTGAATTTTAACGCTTCTTTGCCCAAAATGTCATCCTTTAAGCTATATTTGCAACCCGGAGTTGTGCGAGGTCGTTTGCACATTGCGAAGCGCCGTATTAATGAACCACTTGAGGAGTCTCTGTAAAGTGGGTACATTTGGGAAAACACACCTGGAACGGCAGCAGTTTTGGAGTGCGGATGGGGAGGGGGCGCGTACTGTGGCCGGAGGTTAGCTACCGGAAGACACAGAGGCGCAGGGAAGGCAGCGGTTCTGGCCTTTTCCCTGTGGATGAGAAGACCCATTGGTGATGCGCAGAGCGGCTCAGGGCCAGTTTACCGAGATGGGGTGGGCTCCAGATCTAACCGCATTGGAGAAGGAACCGCCGCAGTGCGGCTGCGCGCGTCTGAGCGGCTCAGCAGTGGCGGGAGCCTACAGCCTGGTCCATTGAGAGCTGGGGGTCCCAAAGCAACATGCCCTCCCAATGCCATCGAGAAACCTTAAGACGTGGGTATTTTTACAGGAAGAAGACCCCAGGTAATCTCGTATATTCCTCTCATTTTACGGGTGCCTGGCTCAAAGACCTGGGAAGGCCCGACACGTCTGCGGCTGAGAGGGGACTTGAATGCGGGGAGTGGCTGAGACTTCGAACACTGTCCATTAACCAGTCACTCAATCGATCGTTTAATCACTCCAATATAACGTGTTTTCCTCCTAAGGAAATTACAGAAAATTTGTAAACTATAGAAAATTATTGGAAATAAAAGTAATGCTAGGTCTCATCTGGAGATCATCAATGTTAACGTCATTAATTTTTCCCTTCGAGGTTTTTTTTTTTTACCCCTATTTTTAATATGGGCCTATCCACACACGTACTTTTCCGAATTTGGCCTTATACCAGAAATGTCTGTGTTTCCTTTTTGTCTGCTTGGTTTTTTTGCGTGAGATTTAAGGTTATTAAATATTCTTTGAAGATTTCTCATTAGAGAAGTAGGTATTTTAAGCATTACTCTTTTGTTGGGAATTTGGATGGTCAGTTTAACTTTTTAAAAATAATTCTGTGTTGAATTATTTCATATATGTCTAATAAATTTCTAGATGTGGAATGATCAGGTGGTAGTTTTAGGGCCCATTTTATGGACATTTTTACCCCTTGGTATATATTTTCATAATCGCTCTCCAAAAAAATTAAGCCAGTAAACACTTTCACCAATTAACATGTTTCCTGGCATGCTATCCAGCACTGTGTATTACAAATTTTATTATGATTTATTCACAATTTTCATAATTGAAGAACAGGACCTCCCTTTACTTGTATATATTCATCACAATGTATATATTTTCTTTTGATATATGCATTCAGTGTTTTCTTGCAGATTTGTTAGACTTTTTAATATATAAAGGATTTGAATTCTTTAGCTACCAAATATTGACATTTTTCCTTATATTTTTGCACCTAGAGTAATTTGCACTTTCATATATTCCAGTGTTCCAGTGTTTTCCTTTATAGTTTCTTCTATTGCATATGTTGTTTAGTGTCTGTATTATTTTTTCCATTTACTTTTAGTCCATTTGTAATTTATTTTGTTGGTCCTCCCAATGCAAAAATCAATTCAGTCTGAAAGCCCATCACTCTTATTGAGCAATTAAGAGCTCTAAGCTCCTTGCTTGGACTAATTCAATCCTACCACAGTTCCCTAAGGTAAGCTCTGTTGTTGTCCCCATTTTTAAATATCAGGGAACTAAATTTGCTTAAAGTCATTGAGCAGTTAGGTGGTGGAGCCTGAGTTAAACCTTGAATCTGGGCTCTTGATCCCAAAGCTGTTCTGCCCACGGGCTTATCACGTGCCAGAGGGTGACCATGTGAGTGGACACAGGGCCATTCCCTGTCTGGGCATGAATGGTGATCACATATGCGCTCCCCCCGGTCCCCCTTGCCAGTTAGCAATCAGAAGACCTCCTTGCTAGTCCTGATGATGCTTCTACTCACCAGCTCTGGGCTCTTGGACATTTCTTCTCCTTTAATAAGATGGGGAATTAGGTTGCAGCCTTTCTGGTGAGGCTTTAAGGATGCTTATGGGCACCTGCTTGGGCTCTGAACACGTCACCGTGTAGAGTTCTGTCACCACAAAACTCAAAGAGACACAAGGGTTAATCCTTTGCCAACTGCATAATACAACCCACAGCCTTTGTGAACATTCAATGAGACTGGAAAACGGGAACTAATCCACATGGAAACAGGGGTTCCTCTTGGACGTTTTTAAAGGCCAAACAAACCAAAATTGGATTGTTAGGAAAGCAATGTTCAGGACGAGAAACCAGCCAAGGAGTAGTAATAGAAATTGACATCTCTAGCCAAGCTTTTCCTATAGTGAAATTATGTTGTCCATGTAAATACAATTTTTTATAAAATCTGCCAACAGGCTTTCCATGGAAACAATCCCAGCTGCAAATGAAGCTTGGTGGCATCACCCCAATTCCCTCTGCGGCCCACTTTGATGTCCTTTCTGTACAGGAGAGTGTGGCTCCCAAGTGCATCTCCCACGTATCTACATTTGACCCATTCTGTCTGTTGTGCGGTCTGCCTTCTTGCCAAGCCTCCAAATTGGGTGTGTCCCCTCACTTCCCCTCAGTCCCATGGGCAACGCAGGTCCAGCAGGTCCATTCGCTGATGCGATGGTGCACCTTACACTGCTTTGCATGGGGCAGGGCAGGGGGGAGGCAGTCATATAAACAGGGCTTCTCCTGAAAGGGTTGCATAACTACAGTTGTCATGGACCCAAGACCTTCTCCCGGATCAGACCTCTGGCTTCTTTTTCTCCCAGACTGTGACCCACTTTATTCTTTGTTTTCACCCAAAGTCCAAGGTCCAAATAACTTATTCACTTCCATTTTCAATCCAAAGAAAATGCAAACCCTACTTTTAGCAATGCTTGAAGAAAATGTACTTAATATCCCTGGGATCATCTTTCATTTCCACCCCCAAAAACTTGGACACTTTAGTAGGCTAAAGGATGTCCGCTCCCCGCCCCTGGCAAGATGTCTTAATCCCTAGAATCTGTGAATAGCTTAGCCTTCAAGGAGAAAGAGACTTTATGGGTGTGACTAAGCTGAGGGTCACAAGATGAGGGCGTTATCCTAGACGGTTTTTGATCATCAAGCACACCGTCTGGGTGTGCTCGATGAATTCCCGTGGGTCCTTATAAGAAAGCAGGAGGGTTAGAGGTGTGAGAACAGAAGAGATCCGAGTGATGGAAACACAGCCTGGGAATGTGAGCAGCCTTTAGAAGCTGAGAGGGGCAAGAATGGATTCTCTCCTAGAGCCGCCGGAAGGAATGCGGCTCTGCTGACGCCTGGGACTTTAGCCCTCTGTGGCCACTTCCCCCAGAACTGTAGGATGAATTTGCGTTGTTGTAAGCAGTAAATTTGTTACAGAAACAACAGGAAACCAATGGAGACTCCCCCGAGACAGCGATAAGCCCCTTGCCACACTCACAGTGAGTTCTGGCTAAGCAGCTTTAATGAATGACTGCACTCAAGGACAAGTTAAGGCCTCCAGAAGGTGGAGTGATCGAACAGCTCCCCTGGGGTGAGACTGCCTGGGACGGAGCGGCTCGGTGCACTGGGTACTTACTGTTCAAGAGTGAACTCACCTTTCTGTATCTCAGCTGTCCATAAAATGAGGGATTATAAAGAATACGGTCCTCGGAACAATACCTGTTACGTGGTGAGCACGCAATCAAAGCCAGCTGTTACCGCCGGGCCTGCTTTATCGTGGAACTTAAAACCAAACCACATTTCCCCACTGCTTCAGATCCAAGCAGCCCAGGGGCCGGAGCCAGCTAGCGTTTGGTCAGGACTACGCCTGTCTCCTCCCAACTCCCAAGTTCAGGGATGTCATGCTGATAGCCTAAAACTGGCCGTCCTGGGACTAGGGAGTATTCACATGAGAGAAACCAGCAGGCATTTCCAATCAGGGCTTAATTCCCACCCCACCCCCCACCTCACCCAAGCTGGTCTGCCAGCACGCCTTGGCCCAGACTCTCTTTTGCCCTGATTTTCATCCCTTGTAGCATCAGGGTCATAGGAAAACAGCTGCCTGTGCTTGTAAAGTCAGAGTAACTGCTCTCTGATCATTCAAAAAGATGGTTTATTTTCTAGTAAGATGCTACTGCCATCAGCGCCCCCCTCTCGGATTTCCCTGTCCTGGGCACAGCAGGCCTGGCAGCCACAAGCACTGAACCAAAACCTACGATGACGCCACCCACGGAGCAGTGACAGAGAAGTACCCGGGCCCCCGCCCCCGCCCCTTCCCCGTGCAACTCCTGCCTCCTGAGCCTGCCTGCCTCCGGTCTGCAGGGCAGCTCACCTCTGGGATTCTTTGGTCACAGACTCATTAGGAAAAAACCCAAAAACACATACACAAAAAGGGAGGAGATAAAACAGCCGCCGCAGCAGCATGGAGGGTCTCAATCAGAAGGACCCAGCTGAAGAAACCGCCAGTTCTTAGGTGAGTCCCCAAAGGGCTCTCGCATTCCTGCACATCTCATGAGCGAGGCACCGACTGCCTGGGTTCCACGCTACCTTTTCACGGCGGTTGCTATGGTGAGCCATCTTGGATGGTAGACCTAGTATCTCTGGGTGGAGCAGAAGCCAGGCCTCACAGACAACTGAGGCTCCCTGAGCGTGGGTTCCCTGCGGTAACTGCACGTGCAGTCGCTGGAATTAGGGCTCAGGGAACTGGTGCAAATGCTGATAAAGTGAAATGCTACTCTTGTTGCTGTGAACATCCCACTGGCCTGTGTCTCTGAACTAGGAGTCTCATAACTTCTGCCAGGATCGACGAAACCACAGGATGCCAACTTAACAGCTTGTAAGTACAGTCATGTGCCACTTAACAAGGATACGTTCTGACAGATGCATCGTTGGGCAATGTTGTCGTTGTGCAAACATCAGAGTGCACCTACGCAAACCTACGCGGTCCTGCCTACCACACACCTAGGCTCTGTGGTAGAGCCTAGTGCTCCTGGGCTACAGGCCTGGGGGGCATGTTACTGCACAAAACAACACAAGATTAAATGCAGTCAAGAGACACAGTAAACACGGGATGTGTGAGGCTGCTGCCAGTGTAACCTGGGATACCGTTTTACAGCCAACTATTTGTAAGTAGAAAATAAACTCTAAAAGAGCGATAAAAAGTATCGTACAGAAAATACATAAACCCGTGATGGTCATTTCTCATTGTTATCAAGTATTAGGCAGCACTGTACATGATTGCACGTGCTACACTTTTATACACCTGGCAGGGCAGGTTTGTTTAACCAGCATCACCACAAACACGACCAACACTGCCCTACCACGTTGAGGGCTATGTCACGAGGCGACAGAAATTCTTCAGCTCCGTTATAATCTCATGGGGCCACCTTTGTATGTGCCGCCCATCGCTGACTGAAACACGGTTATCAGGCGCCTAACTATGGGGCACCATCTCAGTCCCTTCCCAGTTTTGACACCCATGTGTTCCTTTAAGAATCCAGAGCTCAAAAAGGAGACCACATCCAGTGAACAAAAAGCACCATCTTCTTAATCTACTCACACACAAAAGAAGACCCGGTAAACGGCATCATGTTTGGAGCACACTTTAATAGTCTACAAATTGATGCAGTTTTATTGTCATGATATTTTGAATCACTTTACAGTAACAGTAACATTTCAGGAAGATTTTAGTAGTAATATTTTGCACACTTTCATAGTAACAGTGAACTTTGGAATAATTTTATGGTAAAAGATGATACAGAAAAATAATTTTCCCTGCACAGTTGAAATTTTCATACACTCTGGAAATTTCCCACCTCCGAAACGAGGATCAGAACAATAGATCCTAATACATTTTGTTCATTTTTTTTCTGTTGCTTTTAAAAGTTACTTCACATAGTAACTGGGAGATTAGGACTATTTGTGGCACAAAGGAGCGCAGAAAGAATCTGGTTTCCTGGCAGACTTTTATAAACAAGTGCACCAGACAACGATGATTTGGGGTGAGGTCTCTCACACACTTTTTCCAAAAGCACCCACTGCCCTCACAGCTCCCACTTTGACACACGTGGGAAAGGCACACAAACACAGCATGCAAAGGACTGGGAAGGCCAGATCATTCTTTCGGGTCCCAACACTCCTGTTTTCCTTCTGTGTGACTCGAGCCCACGGAAACAAGGCGGTGGCAGCCCTCGAAGGGGATGCAATTTCTGTGACGATCCCTCCTGCCACCCAGGACTCAATGGCAAACCTCAGGACTCAGCAGGAAGAGGTTTTCACTGGGGCACTCACCACGGAGCGATGGGAGTCCTGTGCCGGGGACAGGGGACGAGGGGGGCAGGACCAGGTGAGAGGCGAATGAACCACCCCACTCGGCGGCAGATGGGGAAACGCCAGGCAGACCGACCCAGAGAATCCGGACAGAGCCGGCCGAACTGGGTTCCTGGCCTGAACGGCCCAGCCTGGGGAGGAAGGGGAGCTGGTGACGGGTGGCGAGAAAAAACTAAAGGGCAAAACGAGGCACAGAAGGCTGGAGGCTGGCTTTGGGGTCTGGAATCAGGCCACAATTCTCCTCATTTAGCTGAAGTCCAACAGGTGTCCAGGGAACTTGGGAAGGGCTATGTGCTCTAACTTTTACAGCAAACTTACTCATCCTGGTCTACCAGGCGCTTGTTTTCTTTCTAAGCCACCTGGAAGTACAACCTCGTTACGGTTCTATTTGGGCAATAACTTACAGAATGTTTAGAATAAGCAGGTAGGTGAACATCTCTTCCTGGCTTACACGCAAGGGCCTGGGTAGGAGAGAAACAAAACCAGAGTCTACCCGGTGCCCTCTCCTAGGACGCCGATCGCAAGAGAAGCTGCTTTTTGGATTTCGTCTGGGAATTCTCTTCTTTGCTCTCCAATGACATAAAATATCTGCAGCGAGATCAGAATCACCCCAATCAAGGCTACTTTTAAATTTTCATTTAAAAAAGTCAATCACACACTTAACTAGTTAGTTTCCCAATTTGCAAACGCAACTGTCTTTACTTGAAAGTGGAGCAAAGGTGAGTCTGCAAGGCCGAGGAACATTCCTGGATTGGCAAAGACAGGTTGAGACGTATCGGCCGGCTTCACCTGCCCACAGCCTTGCCCAGGCTGAGCCGGAAGACTTGATGGGAAGAGCGGGGTATGACCTCCGGGGGTCACTGCCCAGCCCCACGCACTCCCGGATTTTTCAGGAGGCTCAGCCCGTGAAAAGGAAGCGAGGAAGGCATGCAGCGGGGACAGAAGAGACATCTAGCCGAGGATCCTGGCAGAACGAATTTAACAAAAATGTGAAACAATCCACAGTGCCCATGCTGTGCTTCTTGCAGGCAGCTGCTGCCGAGTGAGGCCAAACGCAGCCCAGATAGGAAGCTGGGCCCCGTGGAAAGTCTGGGAGTCCCAGAAGGGCTCTGCTGACCGCCCACCACAGCCCCAAACCCCCAGTCCCCTAGTCCCTTGGTTCAGGGTGCCAGGTGAGGAGGCGGAGAGCAGATGCCAGCTGCCGTGCCCCAGCCCGGCTGGACGTGGTGAAGACGGCCCAACGCTCCTGGGACAAGGCCATGGGGCAAGTATCAGCCAATCTTTTAAAACATTTATGTATATATCTTCTTCTTATTGACATACCAAGGGGCCTTGACCCCCATCTGGCCTCAGGACAGTGACATGCAGGGCAAATTTCGCCTCTTCAGGGCAGAGGCTGCCTTGGAATCTTGCCAGCGTGTGGCACGATGCAATGCATAGCACCTGATGTCAATCTGCTCTAGTCCCTGCTGACCTTTGCTTAGGGTTACGGCGCCCTGACCCGCCGGAGGCTGGCCGCACAGCCACACCACGGGAGCTGGCTGAGCCACGGTGACGGTCGAACTCCCCCTTTACCTGCGATGTGGTGAAGCTCTTATCTGTGAGGTATATTTTGTGTGTGGAAGACTGACAGTGGAGGGAAATAATTTTTTTTTAAAAAAGAAGAAAAAACAGATGACAGCAATGTACCTTATACTGGTCTCTGCAAACGTAATGCCAGCACCAAGAATTGGGTAAGAGAGACACTTGTGAAATGACGGTAATAACTTCTCCCCAGGCATGCCCTCCACCCTGGCTTCGAGGTCTCACACACACAAACACGCCTCGTCTACACGGGGCTGGCTCTCAGGACGCGGGCAGGACTTCCAAAGGGGATGTCCGCACATGGGGTCCCGAGACTCGTCTGTGGGGGAGCGACTCCAAAGTCACAGACTCCGGAGGGCACGAGAGCGGAAAAGGGCAAAGGGGAAAAGGCAAACAGCTGGGCAGAGAAGCCTGGCGCCGGCGCCAAGCTCTTCGTCCCAAAGCCCTCTGCTAGGACAGGGCCAATCTGCATCGGCCCCCCGCCACCTGTGGGGCAGGGGAGATAGGGGACACACAGAGGGCTGTCAGCGTACAGGAGGCCGCCCTGCCTCGCTTATTTCAACACCTGGCTCTGGTTTATCTAAGAGACAGAGCCCACGTTAGGGCCTCCCTCTCGCCATAACACGATTAAAGTTCGCAGCCCGTCTACAGGGTTACTGTGGCTTGGGGTGGAAGGAAGCCTTGAATCGTGTGTGTGCACACACATGCGCACACCCGTGTGCGCAGCGGGAGGTCAGGTGCACGCGTTTTCCTGAAGGGAGGAAAAGGGCCGATGGATCGGCAGCTGAAATCTCTCTTCCAGGGACATTATGAAATATGCCCAGTGCAAACCTTTCCCTCTGGAGCGAACGGTCCCCAGAGGGGACAGGTAGGCTCCATCAGTTGCACTGATGTGATCTCTCGTCACATGCCACACGCTGGCTGGAGCGTTTCCTGAATAATCTGATGAGCGCCTGCCAGCTGAGAAAGGCCCTTGGAAAATGCACACACCACACAGAGAGGGGTGGCCTCGCTGGGGAAAGGAAGGACCCACGGTGTGCACGCGCGCGGGCACTCGCCGGCCAGGCCCTCCTTCCCCCACCCCAGCTCCCAGGCGGACCGCTGGCATCAGCAGGTGGATTTGTCCCTGTCCCGCCCTGCGGTCTGCACGAGGCTCTGGCTAGAAGTGGTGCTGGTGGAGGCCAGCGGACGAGGGGCCTTTCTCCAGCCTCTTGACATGGCAGGACTGACAGAACAGGTGGTCCTCTAGGGGGTAGCAGCGGCGGCCATCTTCGTCGTTGAGCTCCAGGCCACAGTCCTGCGTGAGGCAAAGACATCCAGTGGTCGCAAACGAAAAGGACGGCAAGACTGACACAAAGGCCACCGTCCCTGAGACCAGCACGGTGATTCTATGGCGGGGAAATGCGGACCCCAGGGACGGTCTGGGCTGCACGTCCCACACCCGGGCTACCAGCCACGTGTCGCTATCGAGCACTTGAAATGGGACTCGTCGGAAATGGATGGGATGTCAACGTAAACACACAGCAGTTTTCCAAGACTTAGGAAAAAGGTTTCCTAGCGACTCCGTGTGGAAATGATGACGCTCTGGGTCAAACACAATTCTATCACCAAGATTGATCCCGCCTATTTCTTTCACTTTTCTAAGGAGGCTACTAGAAAACAAAATGACAGGCAGGACCTGAACCTGTGGCTCTCGAATTTCCACTGGGCGGCGCTGGCCTGGGAGGCGTGGAACAGAAGGTCGAGCGAGTGTCTCCCCTCTTTCCCCAGGGCAGGGGTGCCACCGACAGCACCTACCTGCTTCTTCAGGGCCGGCGGTGGGATGGAGCTACCTGCCCCCGCCGCCCTGCTCTCCCAACCCCCCACACCACAAAATGAATCTCATCTCCTTCCATTTAATTCCGGTGGAAAGTCCACAGGCTCTGACGCCGCCTGTGCCCTTTACAAGGGCTGGTGAGAAGCGACCCCGGCTGGCCTAATGGTCACGGCCCCAGTGGCTCCTTCAGCCTGGGAATGATGATACCCGGACAAAGATGGGGCAGATGGCCCCCACCCGCCTTCTCACCGACCAGCCACATCCCTGTTTCCAAGGGCAGGGGCGGGGCGGGGAAAGTTTCTTCCCTATCTCCAGGGCTCAGCTGAGGAAGAGCCTCCGGGCAGGCAGAACAGCCTACAAGCTGCAGGGGAGTCTACTCCCCAAATCGCACACCTGCCTGACAACGTGGCCCCCAGACAGAACCTGCACCCCACACTCCCCATGCCCCTCTCGCTCCGCAGCTTCAGGCAGGGCAGCTGTGATGGGCTCAGGCCGTGACAGGGACGAATGAGGAGAAAATAGCAAAGGCCTTCACGCCCCAAATGTCTGCGTGCCCTCCGACCGCCCCTCCCTCTGCCCCAGTTCCTCCGTCAGCTCGGACGGCCGCCCCTGGCCCGAACCTCGATGACCGTCTCCTGCCACAGTCGACTGGGCCGCTTTTCTCTTGGACTGCTCGTCAGGTTTGGGGGGCCGGGGCGGGGGGGCGGGGGACCTACCTCACAGTGGTAACATTCCACGTGGTAGTCTCTGTCCATGGACACGACACGGATGGTCTCGTCTGAGCCCTGGACCGAGAAGAGGGAGAACAAGAAGCCAGTTGGGGACCCACCGGGCTCCACACGCCGAGGGGCTGTGTCTGGGGCAGGGGACGGGACTCTGGGTAACAAGCAGGCGGCCTGAGAAGAGCCAAAATCGGCGATGGATACAAACACTGGTGGGGAAAGGGTGCCTTTGCTGATGGGAAGAAGCGGAGGGACAGGAGCCCTACCTCCTGGGATGTCCCAGTCCACACTGAAAAAACCACCCACCTGCTTTGGCTCACCTGCTTCTAACCCGGGGGTAGTGTGGAGTCAGAGAGTTTGCCCTGATCACAGGGGCAAACAGGGCACAAGAAGGGCAATGGGCGGGGCAGCCAGCTAAGGCGAGAGGGGCTTCCCGGCCAGGGCACCAAGGGCACGGCACGGATCTTGAAAACAGCCCTGGGGAGAAACTCGTGTCGCGGGGCCCGGGCCTGCAGGGCACCTTACCTCCGGCGGAAGGATGGGCAGTCCACAGGCTGCACACTTGGGGGCCAGCACCCTGCGGGAGAGGCAGAGCAGCAGTGAGGTGCGGGCTGTGCTTCTGGGGGACAAGGCCCCATGTTTTGGGGAGACCTATGCCCAGGCCTGCCCCAGGCCTCCCTCACTGGCCTGGCCCCAGAGCCTGGCTCACTGTCTGGGGCTCCTTCAGCAATGCTTAGGGATCATTCCTCGGTGGCAACAAGCACACCCGGCCCCCCTCCCTCAACTCGGGATAGACACTGTCTCCTTACCCCCCTCCTGGTGCCTGGTTCAGGCCAGGCACAGCGAGGGGGTGGAGGCCAGCCGAGTCAGTGGTTTCTAAAGTTAGGCAAAGCTGGAGATATGGAACCACGCAGGTTTGATCTGTTTTTTTGTTCCTAGTAAACATGATCCTTTAATCAGTTCATCTGCACAGGCACCCGCTGAGCTCCCGAGGCCCCTGCTACACTCCTCGGACCGCTAAGCCTCCGCTGGGCTGGGGGATGACCGGACCAGCCGCCTGCAGGCACGTCTCAGCAGGGGCCGCCTGGCCCTCCGCTGAGTGCCCCGCGGCGTGGCCCACACGGGCGGCGCCGGCCCGCCTTACTTGTGGTAATCTCGGACACAGTAGATCTTGTTCTCAGAGTCCACGGTGAAGGGCACCCCGTCCAAGCACTCGTTACAGATGACACAGCGGAAGCAGCCGGGGTGGTAGGACTTCCCCAGGGCCTGCAGGATCTGGGGACACAAAGGACAAGGCTGGGCCTCAGCGGCATGATGGGGAGGAACAGACGGTGGAAGGGAGAGCATCCCGCGAGGGGACCGTGGAATCGCGCCACACGAGGCACTCGCCCTGGGGTTTCCCTGGGACTGAGGTCAAGAAGTGACCACGCAGGAAAGCCAACCCCACCACGTGCATACACAGGGGAGGCCAAACAGGATCCTTCTCCTGAATTCATAAAAACTCCGGGGGGAACTTTAAACGGCTCCCTTTCAAAAAGTGTTCCGGTTCTTCGCAGGAAATGAGGCACAGCAGGGCCCCGAGAGGATCCATCCGGATCTGGGAAGCGGGAAATACGTGGGAAGGTTAAAGGAAGCGCCCTTGAAAATGCAGAGCTCGGAGGAAACCCCTCAGCTCTTTCTCAGCAGCTCGGACTCTGCGGCAGGAGGATCCAGAAGCCGTGGCTCCACCCCTGGTCACCACAATCCAAGTGGAGGCAGAGCTTCTGTCGTTCTTCAACGCAGAGAGAGAAAGCCCCACAATCCTCCCTCTCAGTGTCACTTGACCTGGATACGATACCTGGGGCTGTAAGAGGCCACCCTGAAACCAGGACAGGGCTGAGACGCCAGGGGAGGGGCCAGAAGAGCAGGAAAGAACACCCTTGGTGACGTTGTCCGCGAGTAACCAAATTCACCCACCATGGAAGTGCCTGCCTCCGAGCCTCTTAGGTGAGAGAAAGCAGTTTCCCTATTAGGTCAGGGGTTCTCAAAGCACAATGCCTGCAGCATCGGCATCACCTGGGAACTTGTGAACAACGCACAGCCTCGGGCCTCACCCCAGGCCCCCTGAATCACCGGCTCCGGGGAAAGGCCAGTGGTGGGGGTTTGAATAAGGCGATTCTGAGCACGCAGACATTTGAGAAGCACTGATCTGAGTTAACACGAGTCTGAGTTTTTCTATAACGTGCACCTGAAAGCATCTTGGCTGACTCAGTAGGAGATTCATTTCTGCAAATACCTGGGGCCTTGAAGCTTAGCACAAATCGTGGAGCTGTGGAAGCAGCACCTGCCAGCCTGCACCGAAGCACCCAGCTGCCGGCGACGCACCGAACGGCCATCGGTATTCGGGAGCGGGGGCCACACAGGGCCCCTCAGAAGAGGCCTTGCAACGGAGGGAAGGCCTGTTGGTGCATTGTGAGACCTGTGGGAACGATGTGCTGTGTTCCGGCCCCTTCCAGCGCCCTGACGCCGCCTCCAGAGGCCACACCGCACCGCGCACACTGCGGCCACGGGCGAGCAGGGAGGACTCCTGCTTTCCCAGCTTTCCAGCTTCCTCATTCCGTCTGGGCTTCCCAAACCTTTGAGGCCCCTCTCAAGCTACCAAAATACAAAGAACCGCTGGATAGGCTTCCAAAGTCCAACTGACAATTCAGACCCTGTTTTGGCAGAAAGAGACCCTTGAATTCATTTAACCCACACTGTGCCAGACACACAGTGGGATAAAGGTGCCATTTTGCTGCACTCTGAGGAGTTGTTTCTTTTTATGTCATATCTTCTTATGTAGTGTTCTTTTAGCAGGGGAAATGCCCAGGTCCAAGCTGCAAGCCCAGAGCGCTCAATCCGTCCAGGAAAAAAGAGGGCACAGACAGACAATTTACACAAAGTTGGACAGCTGGGGTCTGTTGGAGAACCAGGGGTGGTATCTGAGGGAATCTTTCTCTGCATCATTACAATTTTGGGTGACAGGTAAGGTTTCTGTTTTTAAAATTGGGCATCACTGCCAGACAGACATTCTCTAAAAGTTTTCAAGTCCTAGAGAAGGCCTGCAAGAATCCAGGTTTAAGTTCACAGTGTCCAGTGTGGTGGAGATTGTCTCCAAAATGCGATTCCTTTCCTTCCCACATGCATGGGATGATTCTCACTTCAAGAAGTGAAGAATATTTCCCGTCCCCCTGAGTCGAGGCTGGTCTTGTGACATCCTTTGATCAACGGAATGAGGAAAAAAATGATGTTCTGAAATTTCTGAGTCAGGATGTAAGAAGACTGGCAGCTTCTGCTTCCTCTATCTCTTTTTTTGTAACAATAATCATGCCTCGCATACACCTCCCTGGCTACGATACTGCCACTGTACAAAGCCTGCTTCCTCTCTCTTGCTGTAAGGAAGTCCACACCAGATACTGAATGAGATTAGTGGCCACAAGGAGAGAGACCTAGAGTGTGAGAAGTCATCTTGGACATTCTACTGTGCCACCAGCTGAACAGAGTTGAGAAAGTAACCTCAGCTGATGCCACAGGGAGCAGAAGAATCGCTCCACTGAGCCCTGACCTAATTCCTGACCCATGGAACCATGATCAATAGTAAATCACTGTTGTTTTACAGCGCTGTTTTGGGGGGTACTGTGTCATATAGCAATAAATAATTGGAACATCCTGAGGTTCAAAGAAGGCTTAGGATACCCAGAAATAAGAATAGGGTATAACTGTGTTAAAAAATGTGAACATCAGGACCCTGGCTGGTGTGGCTCAGTGGATTGAGTGCCAGCCTGTGAACCGAAAGGTCATTGGTTCGAACCCCAGGCAGAGCACATGCCTTGGTTGTGGGCTAGGTCCCCAGTAGGGGGTGCACGAGAGACAACAGATGTATATTTCTATACTTCTCTTTCTCCCTTCCTTCCCCCTCTCTCTATAAATAAATTAAAATTTTTAAAAAAGTTTGGACACTGTTGACCTCACAGGTGGTGGGTTTGTCAGAAGGACTTGTAAAATCAAGGACATATTCTGCTAAAGAAATGGTGCCCTGTGGAGTCAGGCAGGCACCTGGGGAAAGCGGGGGCGAGGGTGGGTGGCTGCCGCCGTCCTTCCCTGGGGGAATGGGTGGAGGCCGCCACGTTGCCAGGGAGGCCCGGCTGCTCACGAGGACACCGCAGCTCACGGGGCTGACTCTGCTGGGGGGTGTCAGGGCCAGTCGACAGCCCGTTCTCTTCATGAACGGGGACGGCTGCGGTTCACCATTGTATACGGGTTAGCATAAAACCAGCAGAAATGGGCATCTATGTCCCTCAAAGACATGCCTCAGAGTGTCCGCAGTGGCCTCATTCCTACGTAGCCCCAAATCGGAGCCCACCTAAGTCCCCATCAGCAGGAGGATGGAAAAAGAAATGCTGCATCCCTCCAATGGAACTCTACCTAGCCATGAAAATAAACAAACTACCAACACACGTAACAACATGAATGAATCTGAAAAACACTTTCCTAAGTGAGAAGAGGCAGCCCCAAAGGAGTCTCTGTACTGCACTACTTCATTTATATGACATTCCGGGACCAGCGAAACAAATCTGGGGCAAGAGGTGTCAGAACAGTGGGTGCCTTTGTGGGAGGGGACCTTGGCTGGAAGGAGGCCAGGGAGGGGCTTTCTAAGGTGTAGAATGTGGGATATGGTCTACGTCCTGATCTGGGTGGTGCTTACATAGGTTTATGCAAATGTAAAAATTCATTAGCTGTACATCTAAGAGGAGTTGTCTCTCAATAAAAATGTAAAAGCAAAAAAAAAAAAAAAAAAGCAACATTCAGCAGTTCTCTTTTCCAGAAATGAATTCATGAGTCAGTTTAGAAAGGAATTTAACTCTTCCCAACTAAAAAGAAATGTTATATAGTCATTTTTTCTAACCAGTATATTACAGAAATTCTGCAGGACCAATCTCCAATGGTAAACCATGTGATCCCTGAAACAGAATAAGAACTCCATATCCCTCAAGCCCACAACCTTGTCCTAGAAGGAGGCCAGGAAGGAAACACTGTCCCCACTGAAGAGATGAAGATATGACGAGCTCAGAGAGCCAGTGGCTGAACCAGGAACAGAGTGTATAAAACTTGCTGCCTGTTCTGCTGGTTCAAAAACTCATCTTAGGAAGAGACTGAGCCGGACAGAACACTGGGGGCGGGGCGGGGGGGGCGGGCAACACACAGAGCTCATCTGAGTCTCTGCGCTGGACTCCACGGTAGCTGCCACATCTGTGGTAAAAACAGCCTCCACTGGACAGCTCACCTGGGACGCTGTGGGAGGTCACAGGAAATCAGAAGGAGGCCCGCGTGCTCTGGACAGCCCAGAGCAGAGACAACTGTCTGAAACACAACACTGCGTGGGCTGGGTGGCGGAGGGTACTCATGGCAACAGGCCAATGGCGTGGGTCCTACTACAGCAAGCAAGCTGCGTGTGTTGCATGGGGCCTGCTTTTAATAAAACCGGCCAGACCATGAGTGCAGCTGGGAAGTGATGTTCTCTGTGGTTCCTTTCTCTTTTCTCTGAGTGCCTTCCTTCTCACCGTGCGCCTCACCGTCCTGTTCGGCGGACCCTACTCACCATGTCCATGATCAGGTGGCCGCAAAGAAAACATCTGTCCGCAGACTGCTGGAAACCAGAGTACTGCAGGGGAAAGAGAGAAGGCAGTTAAACGCCGGCCGGACATGTGGATCCAGCCCCGCGCCTGCTGGTCACGATGACAACAGGGAGGCTCCCAGATGTGTCATTCTATTCAGGGATTCGTCATTTCCCCACGGACAACACAGCTGTGTGATGGATCATGGAATATTCTCTGCCACAAAGGCTGTTACACATACAAATACCACCTGCCCTGACAATAAGTACATCTGGGTGCCCAGGACGTGCCAGAGAGGCCTTAGTCTAATCACGTCATTCGAAAGAGGCAAATGGGTGGAATCCAGCCCAAACCTACTGAACTGGAAATTCGGGGGCCCTGGAATCTGTTTTCGCGAGCCCTTCAGAGGACCCTGATGCATGTACGAGTTTGAGACCATCACACTGACCCTCAAAACAATTCTGCAACCTGTATGTTACACTGTTTCTCCGAAGGGAAGCTCAGAGAGGTTAAGGGACCTTCTTGAGGTCACGTAGCCGCTCAGGGCTAAGGAGAGGATTCAAATTCAAGTCAGCTTCCGGTTAAAAAGCCGACGCCTTTTACAGTTAGCTTCGAGGAAACCTGGTATTATCGACCTTACGTGACCAACACACACACACAGAGCCACACACACAGCTGGACCCTTGAAGGAAATGAGGAACTCTCTTCAGAAAAGCTACAAAACACTGTACACTGGAAAACACTATAGTTTAGATATTGTAGATAAAACAATGGGGAAAACTGTAATGGACAGGAAGGGGGAAAATGGAAAAAGGGAAACTTTCTACTTTTCACGAGTAGTGAAGCATCCTGCTGCCTGGCACCTTCTCTCATTCTAGGAGTAACGGCAGTTCTTTATTTTAGCTTGGGACCCAGCCCCGCCCCAACCTCGTGGTCCCCAGGGTTCCTGCGGGCTGATCCCAAGCTGCGTTCCAAGGTGGGGCATCGACTCAGCCCTGGCCACTCAGAACCTCGCATTTCTCCAATGCCAATGATTTTGCCCAGGGATGAACACGTGACCCAACAAGAGCCACTGAGACTCTAGGCAATGAGGCAAAGCACTGGACCCGCGCCTGGAAGGGCTGCCACCATGTGGCCGTCACGTAGCGCCCGAGACGGACGCTAACACAGCGAAAGGCAGGGCCAAAAACGGAGAGAAAACGACTGCGGAAGGTGCTGCTGGAACGACTGTCCTTTCTGCTAAGTCGCCTCGGGTTTGCTTGCCTGTGCCTGGCAAATGCGAGTCACCCCGAGCCCACCCTCACAGCCACAAGGAAGCTGGCCCTGCCATCTCGGGGCCTCCCAGTCCTCATCCCTGAAACGCGGGCTCCATTCGGCTCCCTTTCCCGAGCCCTGCTCTGGCCTGGGCGCTGTGCTCGGATCCGGTGGCGTACAGGTGGAGCCTCCCTCCGGAGGGGTGCATGTTCCGGCGGGGGCGGGGCAGGAGGACTTGTGAGTGGGCAGGCGGAGTGCTAACTGCTCTGCGGGGTGGAGGGACAGGGGAGGCCGTGGGCGTTAACAGAGCAAAGAAAGGGTGAAGACATTCCAAGCAGGGAAAAGGCATGCGCTAAGGCAGGAAAGGGGGGCTGGGCCAGCGGCAGGCGCAGCCAGCGCGAGACCCAAGCAAAGCCGGAAGAGGCAGGCCTTGGACACAGAGCTTTCTGCACACGCTTTGAACCCTGGGGAGGCGGGGCCCGGCAGGCCAGGTGGACGGGCAGCTGGCGTGGAGGAGGTCACCAGGCCAGCCGGGCTGGGCCAGCTGACAGGGAGAGCTGTGCAGACCCAGAGGAGGACGGGGTGGCACAAGGCTCATGTGTGGCTGCATTCTGGGACAGGCGGGGAAGGAGGAGGGCGCAAGGAGGAACCTAGGACACAGTTCTCAGAGATGAGGACCCAAGGCAAAAGGTGATGGTTCTGCTTCAGGCAAGTGAGGTGGGAAGAGCTGGGAGACAGCCCAGGAACTCCTCCAGGCAGGGAGGGGTCAGCGGCTGGTCTCCGGGGTGCTGACAGGGCTGGGGCCCAGATCGGGGGTCACTGGCACGTTGATGGGCTGTCTGTGCCTGGAGAGGCGGCATTCCCGCGGCCGGCCGGCAGAGGGAGCTGCAGGGAGGGCCGGGATGGCGGCTGAAGGATCGCAGCTGAACGTTTTTTGGGGTGGGGCGGGGGGAGGGGAGGCAGAAATGGGTGAAGCAACAAGAGGACAGGCTGAGTGATCCCCAAGTCCTTTCAAAGCACGAAGCTCTCCAGTTTGTCATTTGCCCGAGGAACTCAGTCCACCCTGTGCGTCCACAGAAAGAGAGAACCCCTTTCTTAAACAGTGCAGCTTCCCACTGACACTGGGGACCACAGAGACCACCCCCTCTCCCGGCCGGGCCTCTCCGATGCTGCCCCGACTCTGGTCCGGACTCCAGGGAGGGCAGGTTTGGGTGACAAACTCACCAGGAAGTCTTCCTCACAAAACACTTTGCCGTTGACGAAATAAAAGGCTTTCCCTCTCAGCTTCCGGCCTAAGGAAAAACCACAAAGGCCAGGTAAAAAGAAAACGTTAGTATGCAGTGAACAAAGACAAAACAAAGGCAAGAATCTCTGTAAGCAGAAATACACACGCAAAATACGCCCACTGTGTGTAAGCGTGGATATGCCCACGGGATTACTGAAAGCTGCAGGCGGCCCGCGGCCCCAGGCAGGCTGGGGCCAGAGGACGGCCCGGGGCCGCGCCTGGTGGGACAGCTGGGGGCTGCCCCGGGAATCCTCCTGCTGGGAAGCCAGCGAGACGTTTGGTGACAGGATGGCCGAGGCACACACAGGTCGGGGGACCGGGCCACAGTGTCTTGTGAGGCTGCCATTTCCCACAGGGGTGTGGGCCCATCACCTTTGACGTGTTCTCCAGGGGATGCTGGTGACAACCTAGCGGGAAGGCCCTATAAACCGATCAACTCTTACTTTCCTTATTTTCTGATTTTTTTTCCCATCTGAACATAAAACATACACATTGTTGGAATGATAATGATTTTTCTTGTCTTCCTGTGATCTAAACGGGGTGAACAGGGAGTGGGAAAAATGCAAGCACCAGAAAGCGAGGCCACTGATGCGAACAATGTATCAGTGCCCTTGATCCCTTAGGAAAAAGCACAATGGGCCACGTGCTCAAGGTCACCAGGGCCACCCTGGGAGAGGCCCGGGGTCTGTTACTCGGCGGTCGGCCCAGCTCCGAGAGTATTTCCAGGGCCAGGCACAAAGCACAGGCAACCGGCTCCACGGGAGTTTCAACCATGGAAGGGCTTCGAAACACTAGTGGAATCAAGCCCCCGGAGCCAGGGTCCACAACATGAAACTGAAGCCACCAATGCCACAAACAACAGTGCCAGGGACAGCGAGAAACCCACTGAGTGTCCCCAGAGCAGGCAGAGCACAAGGTGACAGAGGAGAGACCGATGATGGGGACTTGTTGGAGCTTGAAGAGGACTCTGACAGAGGAAAAGCCCCAGAGAAGGAAGGAAGTTTCACTACAAAAGAAGGATCGAAGACCCCAGTGTGAAAAACAAAAGCTATTATAAGGAACTATAGGGAGCTGCCTTTGACTTGGGCACGGAAAAGGATTTCTTAGGTAAGACATAAAAAGCACATCTTAGGAAAGTAAAAACTGATACATATGACATCAAAAGTCAAAACTTCTGTTCAGCATAAAACAAAGGTCAAAGGATAAAGCTGTTGAAAAACCAAACTGCTCCTCAGCAGGGAGGCAGAAAGAGACTGTGGGAAGAGCCAGGGGTCAAAGAGGCAGAAGAGGCCCCGCCCAACCCACCCCGGGGGGGCCCCCCCCACCCACAACAGCCCGCTTGGGCGTGGCCGCGGGCTGGGAGGCTGGACTGGAAGTGGAGGTTAGGCGGGAAGGACGCAGGCTCGCGGGCTGACCATCCACTTTTCCGCCTTTGTACCCCACCTCCCAGGAAGGCCCCCCTTCGCCTGGCCTGGGCAGACCCTCCTTTGTGTGGTGCTTGTTGCTGCCAGACCCGCTGTTGTCTCTGTGTCTCCCCAGCACTCTGACTGATTTCTGTAGAACTTTCTAATATTCTGAGTATTTGCTACATTCCTTGAAGATGTGACATAATTTCAACTCAGCTACACACTAGGAGGGCTTGGCCTGTCCAAGGGCAATAAATGCAGAGCTGAATTAGTAAAAGGCAAGCCAGGGATCAGAAGGTGGCTGCAACCCAGGTAACAAGGCACTAGTACCTAAAACAGAGAGAACACCAGCCATCGATAAGACAAAGACGAATAACTCAATGGAAAAAAATGGGTAAAGGATAGGGAAAGGATAAGGAAGGGAAGGCGCAGAGGAGAGAAAACCTGTTAAGTTCTAGGCGATAACCACTTTAAAAGATGTTCAATCCCACCAGCAATCAGGATGTGCAAATTAAAACACAGTGAGAAGCCATCTCATCCCCAGATGGGCAAAACCACTAAGCCTGACGATACCATGTCTTGGTGAAGCCGAGGGACGAACGGAGGCCTTTCACACTGCTACGCGGGCGTAGGGCAGGGTCGACTGGCACTTTGGGGAGAACTTGGCAAGAGAGAGCCCACAATCCTGGAAATCTACATTCCCCACGACACAGGCCTCGGGCTGCCTCTTGGGAAGGTCTCCTAACGTGCACAGACAGAGGCCCACTGGAGCACTGAGGTGAAAACCTGGGAACCCAGAAGCACCTTTGGTGTTCGTCAGTGTGAAAGATCAATGCGTACGTGGAGGGAGCATTTGGAGTTAAGAGTCACGGGACGAGATGCCACTCAGCAGTCACAAGGAATGAGCTGGATCCGCACATGTCACTATGCGTTAAACATACTGATGTGCGAATAAGGAACGCTGCCCAATGATGCATTAATGTGATAGGTACTTATATATACGTAAGTTAAAGCATGCACACAAACTAGTACCGCATGTTGTTTACTAATACTTGTACGTGTGGTAACAGCAGAAAAACTGGGACTGACGGATCCAGGCACTCGATTCACGATAGCAGCCGCCCTGGGGAAGGGGAAGTAGGATGGGAGGCCAGATGATTCCAATTTATCTGTAATAGTCTACTTCCTTCATAAAAAAAATAAGCCAAATGACAACATATGAATATTTGTGCATTGTGGGTGATAGGTGAAGTGATTTCCTATAGCACTTTGCTGTAGTTTTTTAACTGTATGCACACCCACAAACAACTTCTTCAGATGAAATTATACAAAACAAAAGGCAAATGACAAACTAGAGAAGGCATCCACACTATGTGACAAGAGATCTCAACCCTAATAGGCAAATAACCCAATTAACAGTCCAATATGAAAAAAAAAAGAAGGTAGGCAAAGACAGATGACAAAAGAAGTATGTATGGCCCAAAAATATTTTTTAAAATCTTTAACTTTTCTCACAATTTAAGAAAAATTGCAAATTAAAATGCTATCCCATGTTTTATCAGGCTAGCAGAGGCTGAAAGGAGCAGCACTTAAGAGTTCATAGCAACACTGACAGACGTCCTCCGCTCAGCGAGGGACAGCAGAAACAAGAACAGGGTTTAACAGAATTTGGTATTAAGTATTCATAGAATTTAGAAAGTTCAGAGTATTTTGACCCAAAAACTCTACTGTAAGAATTCATCCTGAGGAAATAATCGAGGTCAACCGTTTCAAGGAGCCTCATCTCAGCACCATTTAGAATAGCCTGAAAAATGACAGGACCTCATGTCTGGTTCCTGTAAAATAAATGATGGCATTTATACCACTATGCAGCTGCAAGAAGACTGTTTTCAAAAAGAAGTTTAATGATCCAGAGATGTAATTAAGGTAGTTTAAAGGGGGGTACACAAGTGTGCATGAGTGTATGTACAGATACCGATATACATGCTCACACACCTATGTGACTGCAAAAGTATACGCACGCCTGCGCACCTCAGATGTATACCAAATGCCCACAGTTGTTACCTTTGAGCATGGAAATGGGGGATTTTTAGTTAGCTTTTTTCTGCGATGATTATTATTATTCATAGCCTGGAATAAAGTGTAACGGAGCGAGGAGTGTGAAAATGGAAGTGGGGCGTGTTAGAAAGCTACAGATCTTTAGCTCTCCAAACCTTCTTCCCTGTCCTTCCTTCAAAGTTAGTTACCCGCACTTCTAGAAGGTTCTAGAACCTTCACAAGTACTTCCTAATTCTGCCTAACTAGGATAACAAGATGAGTGCTTACAACTAAGTGATTTCAGGGTTCACTCACAGAAACCCCTGACTGCCATACGAGTTAATTTTAGTTCGCAGACTGGCACTCAGTTCACTGAGCCACACCAGCCAGGGCTGCAAGTTAATTTTAATTATTTCCTTCATTCTGAGGTTTCCCAGGGGGATGCTGAGAAAGGAGGTGAGGCTGAGGTAACACTAGAGGGAGCCAGCAGGCCATCTGAAAACCCCACAGGGCTTCGTAGAGAGAGGTGAGGCTTCTGACCCACTGGGACAGAGCACCCAGCTCCGGGTCCAATAGGTCCCGAAAGTTCTAAAGAATCTGAGCTGGGAATTAATGTTTTGTTTTAATAGAGGGCAGATCACCTCTGTTCTAAAAATCATCAGGGAAGATCATCAAACGTGCCAGGGCACTGAACCCTCCTGTATTCTAAGAAACACAAAGTCAACAAGAGCTTTTACAACTCATGATGTCAACAAAGATTTTTTTAAGCGACGACAGCCGTTTGTGATTGCTGTCACTGCATATTTCTGTAAACGACTGATGAGGGTGTAAAATCATAAACTCTCTTTGGAAAGGAAACATGAAAATGTTTACCATTGATTCTGTGGGGCGGTCTGGGACTTCGCGCAGGGAAAGAATCTGAAATGTGCGTAAATATTTACTTAGATCTAAATTGGCAGCCTTACAGAAAATGACTACATAAAACAGAGTACATCTGAATGTTAAAATATTATGTAGCCATCGAAATACCATTCAAGTAAGTGTTTTAGTGATACTGGAAAATGCTTATATTATAGAAACATAATCAAAACACATTAGTTAGTGAAAAAAGAAAGCTGGATAACTGTATTTATAGTACAATTCCATTTCAGTAATTTACACACATACCACTGATATGCAAAAAAAGAAAAACACCTGGAAGATTGCAAACTAAAACTAATTGTGGTTACTACTGGTAGATTGCATTACAGGGAAATTTTGCTTTCAATTTTATAAAATTTTTAAAAACTTGTCTGGTATTATAGATCACTGGTTAGGTTGCATGAAAGGTAAGTTTGACTTACCACTTTATACATACATGTCAGTATTTAAAATTTTTTATAGTATTAGGTACGCTGGTAGATAATATGAGAGAAAGTTCGCTTTTTGCGTCACACATTTCTGTATTTAAACTTTCTAGAAGTGTGTATTTATAATCTAAAAAAATACTTTTCAAATTTTAAAAAGAAATCCCTTATGTAATAATATGAAAAGTAAAAAAGAGCTGAGCATTGTGTAGTTCAACGTAATGAAGAAATTCAAAGGAGATTGGAAAAGGAATCTGCCTGGGAGCGGCGGTGCCTGTCAGCGGCCACACATCGCGTCTGCCTCATGTGTGCGACATGCCCAGGGTTGGGGGTGTTGGCCGGCTGTTTGCTTCTTTATCCTCCACCTTCCCAAACTTTCCATAACAAGCAGGTATTACTTCGATCATCATTTTAAAAAGTGCCCAGCTGGCTCGACAAACCCTCCTGCTGCCAGTGCCCAGGGCTGAGACGTCCCATGTCCAGAGGCCAGGGGAGGGGCTTAGAGGCTGAACGCCTGCTTTTCCTCTCTTCAAAATCATCATCATCATCATCATCATCATCATCATCATCTGAGGGCTCCCCCGCAGACATGAGGGAGAGTGAGGGGCCTTAGTCCTCCCCGGAGGACTCAAAGTCCAGTCTTTACTTCACTCTTAAAAGCCCATCTAAATTTAGACATCAAATCCCACATCCAAATGTTTTAGTTTGTATTTTGTCAGTGGGAGAAAAAGGCTACCATCTGTTGATTGCCTTCTGTGTTTCAAGTACTGCATTTAGAACTTTCTATGTTATAAGAGCTTTTAAAATGTTTTAAAACACTGTCCCTCGTCACTGTACCATTAGTGCCCCTTTCTGCCCCGCCACATGCCTCTTACAGAGACGTCCACGCGTCACCCCGCATCACCTCCTCCTCCGGGTTTCAGCGAGCGTGGAAAGGGCTCACCGGAGAATGAGGTCGAAACAAAATCCATGCTATGCCAACACCACAGAGCAGCGTAAGGAGGCAGAACTGTTTATTTTTGGGAATCCCTGGGAATGGCACCCCAGGATCGCTCCCAACTCCCCAGGTTTCCTTTTCTCTTCTTAAAAACACAGTGCTTATCCATGAAACGTGATCATCTGCACTTGGTGAGTTCTCAGGCTCAGGGAAGCTGGCCCAGGCAGTGAGGGGCAGATGGGATCCAGGTTTGCGGGCTCTGTGCCCATGCTTGTCGCGCGGCCTCACAGGCGCCCCCTTGTGGGGCGCACTTGGTACATGGAATCCAGTTTCTCTGCTCCTCCCAAGGAACAGGGAAGGGAATTTTCATTTTTGAAGCATTTTCTATTTCCTGGGCACTTTACCTACACTGTATCTTGCTCAGTTATCTTGACAATTCTGTACAAATCTCTCACGAAAGCACACGTGGGATATAGCCTGATTGGGGACCCAGAACCGTCCCCACTGACATGGAAGCCAGAGGAGCCGAGCGCCACTAGGTGGCCCCAAAGCACAGCCAGGACCAGAGCAGGTTGGCGCAGAACTCCGCGCTGTAGGGTGGAGGAGGCTGGCAGCCATCATTTCATAAGTCCCGCAATAATGGGGCCCGAACTTGAGGCAGTTCACGCCCACGTATCACATTATGCGACACAGCCAGGCCAGCTAAGTAGAAGAGCTGGGATTGGCACCCAGGTCTCTCTGGTGCAAAATCACCACTTCCCACCATGCTATATGTATCATCTCCTTGTCCCAGACGGAACCTCTCTCAGGCCCAGTGGAAGAAGGGGGGGTTCCCGGCCTCCTGCCCAATCAAACTGCAGGGAAGTAGAGTGGGAGCAAGTGGGAGGACTGGCTGGCCTCACTCCCTGTGGCAGGACACGGAGGGCAGAGGTGACACCAAGGAGCCGGCAGCTACGGCTGTGCCAGCCGGCGCTCACATAGACCAAGGACGAAATGCAATGGTGGAGGGGTGATCACCAATCTATAAAGCCAGTGGTTCCTGAACTTTCGCCTGCTCAGAACCAGCTGGCGGCTGTGTTCAAACACAGATTTCCGGGTTCCAGGCCCCGAGATTCTGACTTAGCAGGTCGGTGAGGCGCTGAGAACCTACCTCTCCCAGGCGATGCTGCTGCTGGCCCAGGGCGAGGACCACGATGGCTGGTCTCCAAACCAGCACTTCCACGGGATGAGACCCACCTTGGTCAAGTGCTAAGACCTAGCCCACCCCTGGCCAATCAGCATCAAGCACCAAGCCCCCGAGGGACAAGGCGTGTCAGTGTGACATCTTTATAATTCTAGCTTCAGAGTCATCCTGCCACTGGTGATAGGCACACCCACAACACACCAGTTTTTCCAGAGCTTTAGAAGACAGGAGCTAAAGTTGCTCTTTATTTAATAGTTTATAAAATACTGACTAACAAAAGTACAGATGCATCCGGAATCCCCTGTAAAAGCCACTTCCCATAGACTCAGAGACTGAATATTTTATATTTGCCTTTGGGGCGCCTTTGGTAGAAAAGAGAAAAGCGGGCGCAAAGCCGGTGTGGCTGACAGAGGGGACAGCGGTGGAGGGTGCCGCAGGGAGAGGCCACAGCCAGCCAGCATCTAATCTGACAGTCACGCTAACCGGCAACACTCCCCATTCTTCCCTCCGCTCTAGAAATAGGAGCGACGCAGCTATTCTGGGAAAGTAATTGGCCCTTAGCTCAAAGGCCTCACCACAAATTTCAGTTTCCAAAATACCTCCCTGGAAAGTAAAAATGCAAGTTTTCCTGACAATGAGATGAATTCCCGAGAAAAGGGAGTAAACACTAGCAATCGTTTAGACTAGCGATTTTCAACCTTTTTGACTGCATGGCACACATAAACTAATTACTAAAATTCTGCAGCACACCCAAAAATAGATCTTTTGCCGATCTGACAAAATAAATAGGTCTAATTTTGATTCATTCACACAGAGCAGCTATTGTTGTGCTGGCTGTTGTCATTTTTTTATTTGACAGTCTAAGGGACAAGAGGTCAGTGCCTCTGACTAAATAGTCAGCTACTGCATGTTTTATAAATTCTTGCGGCACACCGGGTGAAAATCAGCGGTTTAGACTGTGCTTTAGTTGAATTGGTCATTCCAACCTGTGCTGCCCACAGTGGCCACCAGGCGGCTATTTGTATGCAAATCTAAGCTAATTTTTAAAAATTCAGCTTAAGTACTTGGACGAAGAACATGTGAAGGACCTGCCGGACACTCGTGACGAGGGCAGCCTTAGAGCATCTGCACTATTACACCAAGTTCTGTCCGATGCGCTTCTTCAAACAGCTTTTCCCAAAATAGGGCAATGCTTAAAACGTACTGCTAGTCACAAAGCCGCAGGAAGAAACCAACCACATCGGTCTGGCTCAGATGAAACAGATCAACCTGGATTTCACAGCTCATGATGCCGCCTCGGCGGCCACGGGACGCAGCGGCAGGAGGGGGTGTGGAAAAGCGCTCGGTCTGGCGTCCTTGGCTTTGCCACTTCCCAGAAATGACCAGCTGGCCCGTCACTAACTCCCTGGGCTCCCTGGTGGAGCGTGCTGTGGAGAGGACAAAACTGGGGTCCAGGGAGGGGAACCCAGCACAGTGCTGGCTTGTAAGAAGCACCTGACACACAAGGGCCTTCAGTTTCCTCAGTTGAAACCTCCCTGAGCTAAAAATCACGGCCGCCGCCACCTCCCTCTGTGCCCAACTCCGCCAGGTCTTCCTTCTCAGTTCACCTGTGGGAAGAGACCAGGTTTTGTTTTATTTTTAATTTCCACCTGTCAGATTTATTTTCATAATACAGTGGAAAAATGGAATACGAAACCCAAGGCCCAATTTACTCTGCCACATTGTTATGAAAGTTCCTCAACAGTCTCCACTTCTGCGCTGCTTCCCCGGCTTCCCAGCCCGCGCTGGGGGACGGCCGCGCTCCCGCTCCCTTCCCACCGGCCACCCTCGCGGGCACCGCTCTCTCAGTTTTACAGCCGTTCTGTTTGTTTTCTGTTCCCACCGTTCTGGACCACCACCATCCAGAGCAGAGAAGGAACCCCGCGCAGAGAAAAAGTCCTGGAGACTTTTCAGCAGAGCACAGAGCTGTGCGGAAGAACTTACACGGCCAGGGGAGAAGACATCTGCAAGGACGGGACAGCAGCGCCTGGCGTCCAGGGCGGGGCGGCGCGTATTCCCACCAGCCAGGCTGGGAAACCTCCACGGGGCACTAAGTGACCTACTCAGGGAGGTCTGCCCTGGGAGTGGGGAACAATTAGACCAAGCTCTGTCCTAAACTCACCTAACAAATCATACAAGCTACACTGGGAAGGGGCATTGCTGCCATATAACTTATTTGCAGACTCGAGAGAGCTCAAGAAAATTCAAAGGAATATGAAGGTACCCAGGACTCAACAAGGCACAACTCACAATGTCTGGCATCCAGTCAAAGATAACTAGACACGTAAAGAGGCAGGAAAACATGACCTGCATTGAAGAGGACAGTCGGGCTCTGGAAATCAACCCAGACCTGATACCGACATTAGAACCAGTAGAGAAGAACATTACAAATTGCTGCTGTATTCCAATCATCCAAAAAGTTAAGTAGTGACATGGAAGATATTTATTTATTTTAGAGAGAAGGGAAGGGAGGAAGAAAGAAAGGGAGAAACAGCGATGTGAGAAACATCGATCGGTTGCCTCTCGTACATGCCCACACCCAGGCATGTACCCTGACCAGGAATTGAACAGGTGACCTTTTGCTTTGTGGGATGACGCCCAACCTACTGAGCGACACCGGTCAAGGTGAAGGTATTTTTTTTAAAGGTCTAAATTCAACTGCTAAAGATGAAAATTAAAATGTCTGAGATGGAAAATACATTGGATGGGTTTAAGAGCAGATTAGACATTGCAGGAGAAAAGATTAGTGGGTATAAACACATAACCATAGAGACTGTCCAACAGGAAACAGTGAGAAAAATTAACAACTGAAAACGGCATGAGTGAGTATGAGACAACAAAGATACAGATGACACTGAACCTCTGATGGGAAACAACGGAAGAAAACAAGGGAACAACACCTTTGAAAAATTAAAAGAGAAAACTATCAACCTAGAATTCGATAACCCAGCAAAAAATATCTTTTACAACCAAAGGTGAAATAAAGATGAATTCAGACATTCAAAATCTGGAAGAATTTATCACCAGCAGATCTGTATGTACTACCAAAAAAAGACCTCAAACTGTTAAAGCAGTCCTGTTGGTCTAACATGGGGTTATGGGTGATTTTCTTCTCCCACGTATATATTTTATAACATGACTATAATTGCCTTCGTGATGTATAAAATACTAAAAATAATAAACTTCACTGATTATGAATAAGTGAACTCTAGTTTAGGAACAGAAGCTATATTGGCACCGTCTCAAATGGAAGCCACTGGCCACATGTGGTTAGCTAAATTTAATTAAACTTTTATTAAAGTGAAATTAAAACATCGACTTCTCAGTCACAGAAGCCACATGTCTGGGGCTCAATAGCCACATGTGGCCCCTGGCTGCCATCTGGGACGATGTGCGTCCAGAGTTCAGGAGGGCAGCAGAGACCTGGAAGCTGAGTGAAGGTGAAGGGGGCTGGGAGGAGAGGCCGCAACTGGCGGCCCCCGGCCCCTGGGACGCTCACCACGATGCCCGTGCCTGGGCTCTGCTCTCTGGATTCCAGGGATCAGGATCGCACAAGCGGAGCCTGGAGTCTGTATCCTAACAGGCTCCCCATGACTGTGACTGATGCACAGGAAAGGGTGAGGATCACCGGTGTGCTGGCAAGCGCTTACACTGCAAGGCCACCTGGAGCTGAGCTGGGACCCCAAGTCCCCGAGCACCAGCTGTGCGACCACTCCGAGACTCCACTTCCCCTTGTGTACATGCGTGTGCTGGGGAGGCACAGGAGGTGGCCGTGAGAAGACGAGCGAATACTCCATGAACACTGGCTCACGCGGGGACATCTGGCATCGGAGGCCCAGAAGTGCCGATGAAAACCAGGGGTGCAAAAGAAGTTGTTGGTGAGGGAATGTGCGAGAGAGGAAGTGAGGAGGGAAGGGAAAGTAGGGGAGCAGGAAGATGAAAAGGCCTGTATCAGTCAGAGCTCTCCAGAGGAATGGAATCAACTGTGTGTGTGTGTGTGTGTGTGTGTGTGTGTGTGTGTGTGTGTGTATGTAGACAGATCTACTATAAAAGGAACTGGCTCACACAATTATGGAGGCTGAGGCTGACAGGTCCCAAGATCTGCAGTCAGCGAGCTGGAGACCCAGGAGAGCCGACAGTGTAGTTTCAGTATTTTTAGTGTCTTTACAGGAAGGAAAAAAAAAAAGATGCCCTGGTTCCAATTCCTCACTTGTGGGAGTGCCCGCCACGGGGCCTTCAACTGATTGGGTGAGGCCCACCCATTCTGAAAGGGCAATCTGCTTCACTCAGACTACAGATTGTTAATCTCATCTAGAAACACCCTCCCAGACAGAAACACCTAGAATAATGTTTGATCAAGCATCTGGGCTCCCCATGGCCCATCAAATTGAAACACAAAATAAACCATCACAGGGCCAGAGCTGGGACAGAAGTTTTAAGAGAAAATTTTAGAGACGGGGCATATAAGAGAGAAAAGAAGAGAAGCTCTTAGGAAAATGAGAGCCCAGGAGACCCAGGTAGCATCGGCAATGCCAGAATACCATCCTCCTCTGGAAAAGCTCTTCCTCCCTAAATCCAGGATTCTGGCTCTGACATGAGGCACCCGGTGTGACATCTTCCCGCTAATTGGGTGCAGTGTCCCCGGCGCAGCGGCACACTCTCCGTTCTCCTCTGAGAGTTGGGGAAACGGTAGACACATTGGGCACAACCAGGTTTCACCCGTGGTCTAGGATTGCTGAAGGAAAGGAAAGCAGATTTCCACCCCAAACCACGAGTGTGCTTGGAACCCGGGTGTGGCCACTCATGTTGCAGGTTACACTGCAGTCCCCTGCACAATAGAGTTCAAAAACCCTGTTTTGATTCATGTGCCACCACCATGAAGAATCTGACGTTCTTCTACATCAGACACTTTGTGGCCTCTGGTTGAATCAACAAAGTCTGGCCTCAGAAACCGAGTCTGGTTCCAATTCCAGTGCACCCAGCAGAACTGGCTTTGCTACAGACGGACACAAGAGAGCCTTTGACCCACCCAATAAAAGCGGCCCCCCGCTTGCTCTCTTCCGACCCGCACAGCCCTTTGCCCAGCCATCTATTTTGGTTGTTTCCGGATTTCTCCCGCGCCCACTGATTGCCTTCAGGACCTGCCCACTCTTCCTTTCTCACATTCTTGATCTTCAGCTTCTTCCTTAGGTCCGGCTGACTCATGAGGCTCGGGCGTAAATACTGAATCGGATGAGAAATACTGGGATGTCTCGAGGGCTCAGAAATTCAGGGATCAAAGGCTTTGAGAAGGAAGAGAACTCTGATCAAAGCCCTCCATCTATGTCTCTGCTATGGGCGCAGCCCGCTAGGGAGTCCCATCTCCCCCCTTCCAGGGCCCAGGCAGCTAGCTCATCTGCATTCACAACCCCAGAGCATCCGAAAACCCAGCCTTTGCTGTCACACGGCCCCAAGGCGGCAGCCGCATCTGAGAAGTCATGGAGAGACCCCCTGTCCAGGGACAGCCGCCTGCTTCAGCACACATTGTCTTTAAGCAAAGGTAACAATATCATGGCTGATGGCAAGGGCTGTGGGTCCACACGGTCCTGGGCTCAAGTGCCGACCCCCGTACTTAACCACCAGAGAGCCACCCACAAGCAAGCTAAACTCTGCGAGCCACTGTCTGCTCGCCTGTAAGATGTGGGTGATGATAACGCCGAACTCACTGGGCTGTTACAGGACTTGGTGAGTCACTGGGGGTGGAGGCTTGGTGGGGCGAGGCTGGCAGGGAGCTAGAAGGCTCACCGATAAACTACAGCAGGTCCGCGAATAACGCCGTTTCATTATAAGGCTGATGAGATGCGTCAGGAACTTAAAACTCTTGTTTCTATCAATTAGCTTATGGTGAAACCGATTTAGTTTACCTCGGTTTGAGGCGCAGAACCTGGCGGTGAAGTTAAGCGAGGCCTCACTGTACTCATGAACACAGGGACGGTTGTTTTAGGGAAGCGGGCCTGCCATGAATCTAGGATGGCCTCCCTAATTCGGGCGCCAGTGATTGCGACTCTGAGCATTTTCGGAGTCAACGATAAATACGGTAAACAGGATTTCAGGGGCAGTATTTAGACTTAGTAAGAAAAACCAAGTAGCTGACCAGAACCCTCCTGTACTTCAGAACTCACTGGATGATGAGCTGCCAACCACCTGACTGACCTCTGTTCCATACACTGGGCTTATTTCTAGTTGTTTTATTTACCTGAAGGAATAAAAAGGCACCGTTCTAGGGTTCCAGATGCAGGCTGCCCCCTGACTCAGGCTTCCCCCGACTGGGTCTACCTGTGTGAGAGTTCACTATAAAATCCTCTCTCGATCCTTAACAACCACGGATGCTTGGTTTCTGGGAGGTGGGATGGGCAAATGGCATATAGTCTTAACTTTGTAGGGGTTTTCCCGTGAGGTACAGCCAGCGGGTCACAGTGCACCCTACCCAGGAGTGTAAGCACTGGGTCACAGCACTGAAAGTCACCGGCTCTGGCCTCGACTTGCACATCCCAGCCCTGTCCCCTGAATGGGCCCTGTCTGGCCCTCGGTGACCTTCCTCTGGACACAGGCCAGCACTGGGCACAGTTCCCGCCAGCGTAGAACACCTGTGCCCCAACCCTCACTCCCAGGACCTGGGCAACCCCTGTTCTATGAGCACCACCCAGGGCAGGAAAGCACAGGCAATGTCTTATCGAGCCCATCGCCTTCCAATTCCCACAGACGGGCCACGCATGGCAAACAGGTCTCATCTGGGTTCCAGGACGGACTTCCACTGGTCTTTACAAATTGACAAAAATCTCACTTCCCAGACCTGAGGCTGCCTGGGAGTGAGGACACAGCCCTGCCTTCTTCCTCCCTCATCGTCTATTCTGGAAGGTGCCAAAGAGAACTCCTCTTGACCCCACCAGTTCAGCACACGTTTTCTTCCTTCTCACTCCACCTCTCCGAAACCTCACACGGGCGCCAGCGTCTCCTCAGACAGGCCACTTGACACACAGTGTCCAGACGCAGAGGCTGTGGCCGCCAGCCAGGCCATGCCTGCGCTCCTCACTGACCCTCCCTTCCACTGCACTGCCAGCCGGCAGCTTCCGGGAGCCCAGTGGGGGCCCAGCCACGTGGGTGGGCAGGGCCTGTGGGGGGGGGGTGCGGAGGCAACACCAGCTCCCATCTCCATGGCAACCAAACACTCACTGCCTGAGAAGCAAGTCAAGAAAGAAGAGAAGAACTTTAACAAACCACAGAAACACCCACATGCTGCACCCGGAAGCTACTTCTGGGAGCGAACACCAAGGAAACAATTCAGCAGAGGGGGAAAAAAAAAAAACTGCATGCACAAAGGCATTTGCCAGGCGTGGGTGGTAATCAACAGCCTGGAATCCAACCCGCTCGATGCAGTCAAACTGTGGAACCCGCCCCCCCCCCGCGCATCAGTTACTAGGTAACGGCTCCAATGGTTAAGAGGAAGACAGCAAAGATGGGGACGAATTTACAACAAAAGAGTAACCAAAAAGGATATGCTTTACTAACATTTTGGAGAAACTGTGGACCCAGTTGTATAAATTTGGACAAAGCCTAGAAGGGAAAATACACACATGAAACTCCCATGTGACAGCAACAGAACAGGGGTCTGCCTCTAAGATTTTCTCAATGGCTGCCACGCTCTTCTCACAACTAAAAACGAACGGAACGCTGTCGCCTCTTGTCGGTGGGGAACCGCCACGGGATCCTAGAGACCCGGCACCCCCCACGGAGGAGGGGGCCTGAGTGGGAACCCCTGGGACCCGCCCAGGGCCCGAGAGGGTGGGAGGCTGTCGAGGCATCTCCCTTGCTCCCCAGCGTGCCTGTCACTGAGACGAGACAGCTCTTCCTCTCTGCTGAGGTGCGGGGCTGCATCCCGCAGCGTCATCGGGCCCCTCTTTGTGTCACCCTTTCAGGTGTGTGGGACAAGGACCCAGGAAGCTGGCACCTTGGGCATGTCTTTCGTTTCGCTGTCTGTGCAAGTCATAAACTGTCTGAACCTCCAAGTGGCTCAGTGTGTCTGTGCCAGTCAGGTCAGTCAGGCCTTGGCCTGGCCTTGTAAGCGTGTATGAACTGACAAGATCCCAGCATTTTATTTTAATAAATTATCAGTACAATCCAAGAAGTGAGTGTGTGTACGTGTGCGCGCGTGTGCATGCCTACAGAAACATCCCTATTACTGTGATAAATGAAGCGGGGAAACAGGAAGATACTCACACCCGTATACACACTCACATACACACACAATAACCAACCCGCAAAACGGGGGCACACAAGGCTCCTCTAGGTTGGGGCGCCTGGACTCCAGAGCCAGCTCCATGCCAGGTTTTCAATCTTGGGAAACTGTCTGCCCTTCTCTGGGCCTCTGTTTCCAGCTCCACCAACGAGGAGGCGGTGGGTGGGTGAGCCCGGCCGCAGTTGTGCCGTCCTCTCGACGCTGAGCTTCTTAGACCTGCACAGCCAGGCCGCAGGGCGCCCCGGTCCCCCCTTCTGCTGCAAGCTGGCACAGGCAGCAAGAAGTCAACCGAGCAAAGGCAAATGATTTCCGGGGTCCCAGAGAAGCCGCTCAGACACATGGCTGGTCTCCAGCCGCTCCGTCCAAGCGCAGAGGGAGTGACATGTCTGCGTACAACAGGAGTGTGTGCAGGCGCCGTGGCAAACAGGAAGGCGCAGCACTCACTTTTGGAGCGAGTCCCCGTCCCTATGCTTTCAGTAGCTCTGCTCTCGGGCCTGGGTGGCTGGCCCCAGAGTCACAGAGCGTGGGTCACAGCCAGTAGGAGGACATCGAGGAGCAGGCAGGCAGGACAACTCAGGAGAAGGGCTCCTTCCTGCTAGGGGAGGGGCGAAGGCTTCCTGGAAGGGGCAGCCTGCGAGCTGGGTCCTAAAGGCTGGTCAGAGTTTAAACATGCAGAGCAGGGGGAGGAGATTCCAGGGCGCTGTGTGTTCGGATGTGGAGAAGAGGAATCCAGTTTGACTTGGTAAGTTAGCAGGGAGCAATGGCAGAGGCCAGCCAAAAGGGCCTTGAATGCTGGACCCAACACCCAGCCCAGCCGCTTCCTTAAGCCTTTGTGCTTGGCATAGTTTGAAGAAAGATAAACTCAACCATTAAGAAACTGATAGCTAGGCACTACCTGGTGTGCCTCAGCAGATTGAGCGCCGGCCTACAAACCAAAGGGTCGCCAGTTCGATTCCCAGTCAGGGCACAGGCCTAGGTTGCGGGCCAGGTCCCCAATAAGGGGTGCACGAGAGGCAATCACATATTGATGTTTCTCTTCCTCTCTTTCTCCGTCCCTTCCCCTCTGTCTAAAAATAAATAAATAAAATCTTTAAAAAAAAAAAAGAAATCAATAGTCATGCAGCCAAAGGAGGAACCAACTGACTCATTAACAATATTTTTCCCCAACGACTTTCTTAGTTCAAATAATTGCTTGAGAAGAAACACAGCTTCTACTCGGTATTTTCTTTCTATCCTGGAAAATAAGAGCAAATATTGAGACATATTTTGGCAGGAGCCAAAAGTCAAAGATGGTTCTTAAAAGAAGGCACAATCACAACTCTCGCACAGCTACCGTGGAAACACGTGTCAGAGATTTTATTTAACTTGCGAATGACGGAGGGAACCAGGGAGCTGCAGTGACCAGGAGTCTGCAGGGAACCACACATGTGTGGCCGCCGGGGCTGCGCGCATTGACTTGCTGAACAGACATGAGACCAACAGCGGCCGATCCCCACAGAGCAACAGCCCCCCGCGCCTGCACCAGACAGTCTGCATTGTCACAGACAAGAAACGTGTGCGTCGCCATCAGGACTGTGCAATCTGCAGAGTGCAGCACGGCTCAAAGACAAGGCAAGGCCCAGGGCCCGGGGAATCTGCTAACCAGACAAAGCAGTTCCGCTGAGGTTCTCAGGAGACTTCACATCCATTCCGAAGCCTTCCCAGTTTCTCCCTACAGAGGTCCACACCGACCCCCGCACAAATGGTAAGCTCTCAGGCCCGGGCTTTGCAGGAAGCCGCAGTGAGGACCCACGCAGGAGGTTTAGCCCCTGGCCATCAAGGCTCGGCAGGTGGGGAGACAGGTCCCTGCCCACCTGGTTCACTTCAGGCCGGGAGTCAGAGGGCTGCTGAGAGCAGGCCCCTCCCCGCCCTCCTCCAGAGGCTCCTAAAATGAGGAGCCTGGCATGCACCCGGGGCGCTCAGCCCTGGCCACCGCCTGGCGTCGCTTGGGGAGCTTCAAGCTGTATGCTCGCCCCGGCCACCGCCTGGCGTCGCTTGGGGAGCTTCAAGCTGTATGCTCGCCCCGCTCCAGGGACTCCACCCATGGGGCTTCGGGTTCTGCTGGCCATGGCGGGGCAGCGGCGCAACTGGTTCCTATGCCCCCTGGTGATTCTCAGGAGCAGCCAGGACAGAGAACCCCTGGGCCGAACAATAGACCCCTTCGTCCCTGACACTCCAGCTTGGTTGTAATGTCTCCTGCTGCCTGACAGCTGCTAGCCTCGGTACAGAATTAGAGAACATCCGTGGGCCATGTTCCAGAAATGCTCCTCAGAACTAATCTCTGGTAGAGGCCACGAAACAAGCACAATTCCTGACTTGCTCAGCCTTGGCAAACGTCGTGCAATGTGTCAGAATCTTTCCACTGTGGTCGCCATCAAGTTGGGGAGAAGTTTGCTGAGCTGGGCACAGGCCCGGTCCCCCGGTTTGCTGCTTTGGTCATAATGCATGTACCAGAGTGCAGAGATGCCCACAGGTGTGCTCCTGAGCTGTGCGCACTCACAGGCGCGCACACGCGTGCACACTTCACACTTGTACAGCAGCCTTCCAGTCAAAGACTGGAGTCATGGAGTGTTGAAGGGGCCCCGCCTCCCACGGGGGTCGCTGGCTGGCCCCTGCCGTAGGGGAGGGCCCTGGCAACAGGCAGACGGTGGCAGATCCCCACGCGCCCCCACCCCCAACAGTTCGGAAACCTCTGACAGGCATTACAAGCCTGGCCTTAGCCGGGATCCCTCTGAAGCCACTCAGCGTATCACCAAAGTCCACCCAGGGCAACTCCTGGCACTCTGTGGTCAGTCACCTGACCTGGATGAGCCCTGGGCTGGTGGCACGGAACCCTGCTCCAGAAGGCACTGCCCCTTCAGTGAGGCCGTGGGGCACCAGGGGCCAGGGTCTCCACGATGGGTGCCCCTCCCGCCTCCCTTTCTTAGCCCCAACGATCCTCACCTCCCCCTCCTCCCGCACGCACACACACTTACTGCAGGCCGCGCAGGTGAAGCAGGCGTCGTGGTAGAGGTTCCCCATGGCCTGGCAGGCCTGGCCGGCCCCAAACACCCCTTTGCTGCACTTCACACAGGTACCTGCAGGGCGAGAGCACACGAGTGAGCTGGGCAGGGGAGGGACGGGGAGACGGTGTAAACCGAATCATCAAAAGCCCGTGAACAAAGCCCAATAATCCTCCCCATAAGCAGCTCCCCACCAAATCCTGCCAAATCTTGTGGGCTCCCCCTTTGAAATGTCTTTTTCTCTCACACTCCCTCCCCGAGCCGTTCAAGGATCAGTACTTCCAGCGGCAGGGGACAGCCATCAGGCTGGGCACCAGGCGTCCGCCCCCCGCCCACCACGCGCCTGCACTTTATCTACCCGCTCCCTGGCCCAAAGCTCTCAAAGTCTCCTGCCGTCTCTGAGACAAAGTCCGAAACACTGCGCCATGACTGCAATGTGCCAAGCACGCAGGTGGCAAGATTTCAGGTAAATGATTTCCTTCCATGCTCAGCGGGAACCACCGACTAGGATTTACTATCCTCACTTTTACAAAAGCACCAGGCGCCCTGCCCCAGGTCCGTCAGTCTGCAAAGCCGATGCTTTCCCCGCTCCCTCACCTCTGAGCATGACCCCCACCCCCCACCTCAGCTCCCACGCTCCTTGCTCATGGGCTCCCCTGCCTGGCACTCCGCGCCCAGCTTCCGTCCCTTCACACCCTCCAGGTCTCGCCCCCTCCCTCCGGCTCTCTGGCTCTGAGGCCACACAGTGAACCAGAAGCCAAAGAGCCAGGTCACCTCCCACGGGGCTCGGGTAACCCTGGTAGGCTCTCTGCGCACTAGTTCTCAGGTAGGAAAAAGGTTCATCTCGCTGGCCGTGCACGACTCAGGAGCTGCAGTGAAGGCTGCTTAGCAAACCAGGAGCCCTGAAGAGTTCATCTACCAGGGCCACGGCGTGTTCTGCGAGCGACCTGGGCTTGGACTCTGTCACGCCACAAGCTGTCATGGCCCACATAGGGGGCCGACGGCAGCCTCCCCCCGGGCTGCCGTGAGACACGTGAAGAGGGCGTGGCACAGGGCCCTTCCTTTGGTGGATGCTCAAGAGATGGGCACACGAATAAAAAGGAGGGTAATAGAGCTGCTGCCCTCAGCAGTGAGCTTTGTCTGAGCACGAAGGGAGCCCAAGACTTTCCGGGCCTCCTAGGACCTCACCTTGTGAACAAGCCAGGTGTCTGCCTGGGAGTCAGTCTGGACCAACCCGGACGCAGTGCGACCACAGCCAGGCTCCGGGCCAGCCCACAGGACGGAGGCCCTGGGGCCCCTCCACCACAGGGCTCCCCCATCGGCTTCCAGTGAAAAACACCACAGTTACATAAGCAATGCCAGCTGCATAGTAAGCAATGCTGGCTGCGCAAAAAACGATTCAGGGAAATGGACCAAAACGTCAAGAGGGGCTTCTTTAGGCTGTAAATGTATGGCTGGCTTTACTTGTTTGCAGTGTCTGTATTTAAAAAATAATTCTTGGAAGAGCAGGCATGGCTTTTGAGCTAAAAAAGAAAAAATAAAGTCTAGTCTCAAAAAAGTTTAAGTATGTTTAAATATATGGTATGATGTTAAAACTTTTGAAAAGTCAGTTTTACATACACACGTCCAGGGTCTGGCAGAAGTAACACCTGCTTGAGTGTGGTTGGTAGGGCAATAATACGGGTGCAATAATTTATACTTTGAATTTTAACATTTCACCGAAAATGTCATACAGTGTGCTTGAGCGTGATATTGTCATGTTGCAGAAATACACGCTTATGATTCTGTAATAAAGGAGGGCGTTCTTTGTGCTGCACCCTGCCCTGTATATAAGGCAAGCGCTCCCCCAGCGCCCCGCAGGTGCCGGCTCTCGGGCTCAGTCAGAGGGGGCGGCCCCCTCCCAACCCCGGTTCCGATCTGTGGGTTGAAACCCCCCAGCCCTCTGCCTGCAGGGCGGGCAGCCCTCTGTTCCAGAGCTCCTCTCGCCCCATGCTCACAAATGAGCGTGGTGTTGCCCCAAGAAACGGCTCTCGGGGGGATTTGTTCATGGAAAACTCCAGAGAACGCAATTTGCAGTTCTTCAATTTCAACATTAGGAAATTTTTCAAACATGCAGAAAAGTGGAAAGAATCATACAGGGGCCCCCCATACACCCACCACCCCAGTTCTACCACGGTTAACATCAATCAATCCAACTCCCACCATCTCTTTAACTGCTGTGAAACTGCCTGTGTGTCAGTGTCTACATGTGCCCGTGTCATGTGTGTGCGCATGTGTGCATGCATGCAGGACGAGACTGCTGGCAGCTGGTGTCCTGTACTTAGCAAGCCAGAAAGTAAACAGAGTGCCCCCGCTGCTATGAAATGGAAAACATCAAGGAACTCAGAGGCACCTGCATTTCTTTCTGCTTGTTAATTTCATGGACAACTTAGGCTGCTCTTACATTAGGAAATACATCAGTTCTGGACATGCTCGGAGCTGTGACCATCAGCAGGGAAGCTAACGTGGGGGCGGCAGGGTCCTGTTGTGACGTCTCCTCTGTACGGCTCATTTCAGCAGGCTCACCAGTCCAGAAACGGGTGGCGCAGGCGGCGGCTGCTGCGGGACCCGGAGGGCTGGTCACTGAAGCGGGCCGGGCCAGGTGTGGCCTTGGGGCGTCCCACACTGGGAGCGTAGGGACGTTAAAGGAGGGCATGGCATGCCTGCCACCAGACTAAGCACCCGCCGTGCTGTGGCAGATTCCTGGTTGCCTGGGCATCCACCTGCCTCTGCTGGTAAACAGCACATGCCTTCGGGACGGAGCCGTGTCCTAACCGGCGCCCTGCAAAGGCTCAACACCGCTCAATTGGATCCCTTCCTATGTAGCTCCATGCACAGCCCTGCCCTCTCCCTCCTCGTCCCCTTGTACCGGGTATACATGTCTGTCCCCCTGGTAGGTGTCTCTTACAGAGATTCAGAGTCTTATTCTGAACACCTGCAGCCACTGACAGAGAGCGCTTAGTAGGCCCTCAACAAACATGTGAAGACAGAAACAGATTACGTTTCTGAGCACTGGCTGAGGCCGGATGCCAACGCAGTGATGGGGGGATGCTCCTGGAAGTTGTCAAATGTCAAGTAATGGCGGGGTATCGATTGCACTGTCGGGGGACCCCGAGGTCTACGTCCAGCCCACCCCATCCCAAGTCCCCCAGTTGACCTGACTCTAAGCCTTGACCCCAAGCAATGGAGACCGGCTTGTCAGACGGCAACTGAGACACGCCCAACGCAGACTGGACGGATCGTCAGAGCAACACGAAGAGAACTCTGCTCACCCCCAAGGGCAACCCCCCTTCTTCCCTGCTGATCACAGGGGCCTCTTTCCTGAATACACTGTAGAAAGAGCCGAGGAGCCGTGTGGGTCAAAGGCGTGGCCAGTCTCTGCCCCCCGGCCCTCGCCGCGCTGTGCACGGGTGAGCGCAGGAAAAGGACCAGCCTTGGAGACCGCTGGCCAAGGCGGGAAGCCGAAAGAAAGCTCATGGTCAGCGGGGCGCTGTCGGCCCCCACTGAGACGTGAACTCATCTTGTTTGGGTTTGGGAACTCGATCAGAGCAGCTGTCCCACTCCTGCCCGTAAGGCGACCGGCAGGACGGACAGCGCCTTCAAGTGGCCGCAGACAACCGTGCTTCCTGCTACTTTATCTCTTGACGTCAGGCCTTCCTCCCCCTCCTGCAGCCAGCTGAGCGGCACTGTCTCCTGGCTTCCTCTTTATCGGAGGCCTGTGACCTACTGACTTCAACCTTGCCCCTCCCCTCATTCTCTCTCACTTAACTCCTGCAGCGGGACCTTAAGCGCTGACATCCTTTCTTAGCACGTCACTGTCTCACACAGATACAAAGCAAGGAAGGACTGTCAGCCAGAGTGAGGAAGATCCCAGAAGAAGCCACGTAGGTAGGAAAGTATTTCTTCCTTGTGGCTTGTGGTAAGTAGACAGAAAAGTACCACGTGGGCAGGAAACAGCTTTGTTCTTCCTTTGGTAGGAAAAAAAAATCACTCAAAGTCAATTTCATGTTTTAAGAAAAAAACGCACCTATCAGACCCCAGGCTGAGAGTTTCCTTCTAGCGAAGGAGCCGCTGCCAACACCTCTTTCTGGAGTCCAAGTTCTAGATGGAAAGATGTGTAACTTGCTGAAGGTCACGCCGCTGGGGCCTTCAAGCGATGGAATCCGAGCCCCGGCTCTAATCTAAAGCCCCCTTCTCCCCTTTGGTTGGCAGATGTGGCTACTCCACCCACACATATGAGCCCCCCAATAAAACAGGGGACTCCTTCCTCACCCCCTACACACCACCTGCTCTGGGGTTCAGACCCAAGAGCAGCCTGCCCCTGGTCTTCTCCTGGCAGCCGGGCCCGCCTCCCATTGGGACCTCAGCCACAAGGCTGTCCCCGCCCCCACCCCAACCCCCCCGTGGGGACCCTCAATTCCTCCTGCCCTCTGTCGGTGCCATTCGCCCCACAAAAGCTTCTCCCTCCTCGTGCTGAGCCAGGCTCTCCCCACAGGCCGGCAACAGCATGATGAGAAAAGGGGCCGCATGCCAGCCCTGCCCTCGTGGAACGGTCACCCAGAGGCCAGGGAGCCAGAGCCTGCCATGCTGACCGGTCTCGTCTAGGGTCCTGCAAAGTGGCCTGGGGAGAGGCTCAGGCTTGCGAAAGAGTAAGAAATACGTGTGCGGGTCTCTCATCCCAGCTCTGACACAGAGTCCCTAAATCCTTTGCAACTTCCTGGGTGATGGGACTGTCTTTTGTTCTAAGGAGGCGATTCTGGGTGGCGAGGGTCGCTGGAAAGACGAGCCAGGATTACAGCTGGGAACTCTCCGCTCCACCCTCCGGAGAGAGGAGCGGGCTGGGGGCCTGGAGAATGAGTTGACAACAGATCGCGCCTGCACAATAAGGTCTCTGTCAAAACCCTCGAAGTAGGGGGTTCAGGGAACGCTTCCAGTTGGCGGACACACCCAGGCACTGGGAGGGTGGCACACCGCCACTCCACGGGGCGGCGCTCCTGTGCCCAGACCCTCCTGGACTTCGCCCTGCGCATCTCTTTCCCTGGCTGTTTGTCTGTCTGCTTTATCATATTCTTCACCATCACCTGGAAAACGTAAGGTTTTCCCTGAGTGCTGTGAGCCATTTCAGGAAATAATCGAACCTAAGGAGGGAGTTTTGGGAACCCCGATTGATAGCCGGTCAGTGGGAAGCACGGGTGACAACCTGAACTAGTGACTGACATCTGCAGTCGAGGCGGGGGACAGTTTTATGTGGGGTCTGTGCTGACTCCCAGCAGGGTCAGAATTGAACTGAACTGCAGGTCACCCGGCTGGTGTGGAGACTTGGTGGGTGTGGGGAGGACCCCACGGCAGGCATCAGGCGCGTTGCAGGTGTGAGCCGCCGTGGCACAGAGAGGAGGAAGAGGCTCCCCGGCGCCTTGGCTCCCGCGTGGCCCCTTAGCTACAGGGCTCTAAAAAAATGTCCAACAGGGGAAAGGGAGAGTATGTCCTCACACTGCACTATAGTAACCCAGCGCAAACACCAGGGGAGGGCGAGGGAAGAAGAAGGCAAACTTTTAGAAAAGAAAGAGAGAGGGGCGTTTTCGCTCCTGCAGTTAGACTTACTGCCCACTAACCCGTTCTCCAAACTGCGTTGGACGGACGTTTTCACCAACAGCTTTAAGGACGTGGACGTGACATACGGCACGCTGCACATGTTTAATGTTAATAACAGTTGGCATTTGTACACAAATGTCATCACCACACTCAAGGCAGTGACAGCATCCTCTGTCCCCAAAGATGGCACCTGTCCCCGTGCCTTTGGCAAGGCCTCCCTTCCTACCGCCCCCTTCCCCAGGCAACCGCCGCTCTGCCTTCCATCATCACAGATCAGCGTGCCTTTTCTCAAGGCTATGTTGATGGCGTGTAGAGTGTGCGCTCTTTTTTACTTGTTCGCTTTCACTCAGCATGATTCTTTTGAGATTCACCCATGTCGCTGCATGCACCAAGCGTCCGTTCCTTTTCATTGCTGAGTAGTATTCCATTGCATGGCAGGACCACAATAGGTTCATCTGCCTGCCCCCCCCCGCCCCCGCTGATGGACATCTGAGCTGTTTCCAGCACGGGGCTGTTACAAGTAAAGCTGCTTGCGTACAAGTGTTTTTATGGACATATATTTCCTTTTCTCTTGGGTAAAGACCTAGGAGTGGAATGGCTAGGTCTTAGGTGGGTATATGTTTAACTTCATAAGAAACGGCCAAGCTGTTTGCTAAAGAAGTTCTGCCATCTTACATTCCCACGGCGGTTCACGAGGCTTCCACCTTCCCGACATCCCTGTGGCACTTGCCACGAATGATGTGCCGGAGCAACTCTTCATGGGCTTCTTTGCCATCCTGTATCGTCTTGGGTGACATGTCTGTACAAATCTTTTGCCCCCTTTTTGTCTTACTGCTGAGTTACGAGGATTTCTTACCTGTCTGGGATACAAGCCCTTTATGAGATACTCGCGGAGTAAAGATTTCACCGGAGTCCTATGAACTCCAGCTGTCTCTGTCTCCCCGGACTCTGAGGTGCATTTCAACTCAAGGGTCTACGGGCCCGGCCTCGCCTCCCCCTGCCGTGTGCCAAGCCCGCGCCCTCTCCCCAGGCAGGGGGCTGCGGCCGCCCCAGCGCTCACCCCATCTCCAGTCCGGCTCTCAAAACTCACTGTCCTTCACTGCCTGATATCCACTATCTTGAAAACCTTTGGTTCACATATTTTGTCCGTTGTTTGCTTTGTTTGTGCTTTTTGGTTGTTTCAGGGAGGAGGTCCATCCAGTTCCCGTTACTCTATCCTTAGTGGGAATTATTAGGCATCGTATGTACCAAGCACCGGGCTGCACAATTTATATGTTTCTTCACTTAACAGCAATCCTACAAAACGGGCATCATCGTCATTATACAGACGAGAACCTGACATTCAAAGATTAAGCAGAAGGCCCCAAGTCGGGCTGACCTTACGCCATGCCCACCCCGTGCATTCACAGAGAGGCCAGGGGAATAAGGGGGGATGCCCATGGGGCTCCAGGCTTCTCGCGCCCACGTTCAGAGCACCGAAGAATCCATAAATTCCCGCCCACTGGCGGGAGCGGAGCCCTCTCGCGGCTGTAGCCTGAGGTGGGGGCCACGCCCGCTCCCCCCACCACAGATGTGGGGTAGGGGGCACGGAGGGATCCCGCAGAGAGTGTGCGCCTGCCCGGGGCCTCGGCCTCACAGGGTTCCCTGGGGAGCTTGGGAACTGGGCAAGTTTCTGAAAGATCGTGAATACTCACTACCTGGGGTAGGGACTCCTGTTTGCTTCTTCCCTTCTGGCGGTTTATTTAAAGTACAACTTACTTTTTTAAAGCAGTTTTAGGTTCACAGCTAAACTGCGTCACCAGCACAGAGGTTCCCCACACGCTTGCCGCCCCCACGCCCTCGCATCCTCCCACAGCATCAACATCCGCCGCCGGGGCGGGGCGTACGCTGGACGTGATGAACCTGCACCCAGAACCCACAGCCTGCGTGAGGGTCCGCTCCGGCTGCGGCATGGTCTGTGGGTCTGGACACGCGTGTAATCACAGGGAGTCCTCTGAGCTCTGCTACACATCCCCCTCCTCTAACATCTGCCCCCCACTGATCTTTTCACTGTCTCCACAGCTTTGCCTTTTCCAGAAGGACATGAAGGCGGAATCATACAGCGTATGTGGCCTTTCCAGATTGGCTTCTTCACTTAGTCACACATGTTTAAGGTTCTTCCATGTCTTTTCATGGCTGCATAGCTCATTTCTTTTTAACTGAATGATAATTCCATTGGATGTCCTACCGTTGGCTTATCCATTCACCTACTGAGGGGGGCGTCGCGGTTGCTTTCAGGCTTTCACCATTATGAATGCAGCTGCGACAAACACCCGCGTGCACGTTTTCATGTGCACACAGGTTTTCAGTTCATTTGGGGCAACACTATAGAGCAAGCTGCTGGACTGTACGGTAGGCATATGTTTCGTTTTACAAGAAACTGCCAAACTGTCTTGCAAAGTGGCTGCATGGGATTTTTTCAAAAATTATACTCTTCCCACAGGGAAGGACAAGGACGAGGCACGGCTTCCTGGTTTAAAAGGGGGACCACCTGGGGCAGAGAGCCGCTGCAGGGATCCGAGCCCAGCCGGCCCCTCCTCTGCAGCCTGTGGTTTCCTGCCAGGAAGAGCCAGCCACACCTGTCCCCTCCCACCTGTCACAGCAGCAGCGGCCTGCGGAGGGCTAGGGCCTGGCCGCGTGGCTGCGTCCCCACCAGCAGAAGGAACGCAGAGCTCACGCACGGTGGAGCAAAGAAGCACTGAACGCATTCAAAAGCTGGGGCTGGCGGAGGGAGGGCGGTTTGGGTTCGGGAAAAGGCACAAGAAGGTGGCGCGGAGACAGGAAGGCCAGAGGCCTGTGCGCAACTGCGGGGGGATGCATGTGACAGCAGTGAGCCAGCTGGGCCGCGGGGAGGAGGCGCTGGAGGCCAGGACACCCCAGAGGGGCCCCTGGGACACAGGACGGGATGGGGAGTGACTGACTGAGCCAGGCAGGGAGTGTGGTGCCAGGGAGCAAGAGCAGGAGAGAGACACCGCGCCGCTCGGCCACAGGGGGCTCACAGGGGCCGCAGCGTGTCCTAGGAGCAAGGCATCCTTCCGAGGCGCTCGGACTGGGCAACCGCAGCCGCCCAGACCTGCAGGGCTCCTCCCAGGCAGAGGTGCCAGGACGATGAGGCCCCTATTCACACTGCATTTGCTCCTCCCGGGGCCTGGGGCAGCTGTCCAGAGCCGAACCAGACCTCCCAGTGACAGAGAAGAAAAACTGGGTACCCGTGACCCATGCTGCTAACACTGTGACTTACTGTAATGTAACGTAGTAACAGGCCTTCACAAAAGCTTTCAATTCACCAGGCATTCACAGAACGTTTCACTCCTAAGGGAAGGTGGTATTTTATTATTACTGTTGTCACCGCCACCATCGTTATTGTTTCGGCTGCGTATTAACCGCTCTGGCTGGCCTGACCCTCTTGTGCACAATGGTGGTTGTCAAGCTGCTTAAAGGACATGAAACTTTTCTCAAAAACAGTATCAGTGGAACCTCCACTCTATATGACAGGCAAAGGGGAAGATCATTTTATGGTTTGGGTGGGACACAGGCCACTCGGCCTCCTGGAATGTCCCCGTCCCGGACGGCGGTACCAGGAAGATTGTCTGAGAGCCAATGACACAGCGAAACTGATCGAATGCAGATCGAATGGGCAGCGTTCCCTGGCAGAGACGCCACTTACCCCAGATCGGTATTAAATGATCTTCGGCACACCTGAAGCCAAACGTTACCTGGGCCTGCCTCCTGGCCAAGGCAGGAGCTGCATACACAGAGGCAGCGAGCAGCCCGGGCGCGAGGCTTGGCTGCAGCACAGGTCCTGCCCACGTCCCCGCCCCCGCCGCGGACAGCGCCGAGAACCCTGCGGCCCCCTTCCACCGGACGCACAGCCGACCTGCGTGAGGACCACCTGCGTCAGCGCCTTCCGTTGCTATGACGAGGACTGAAATACAAAGGCCCCATCAGGTAGGCAGTGGGTGTGGCCTGCACCCCAGGTCCTCTATCAGGGGGCCGTCCTGAAGCTGCCCCCTTCACTGGACGTGGGGGGCAGCCTCTTTAGCTCTGGCCCCTGCAGCAAATCACAGGGAGGGGGCTGGTTCACACAGTCATCAACCACCTACTGCGCTGAGAGGGAGTGGCGACAAAGGTCAGGGCGCCCAGCCAGCATTGGGGAGCGGGCTGGGGCCGGGGGGCAGGTCTGCCTGGAACATATCGGGATGAGTTATTCCAGACACAAGCTGAACAGGGCTTTTTGTGAGCCGAGGGCTGTAGCCTGTGGATCTGGGCAGCTCTGGGAAGCTCTGGGAGTAAACAGGTTCTGGAAGAGAGGCCCAGGGCTGGGGCAGAGCTGGACCAATGACCCCAGCAATGGTCCTCCTCCACGCCACCCTAGAAGCTCCCCTAAAACCCCAGGGGGCGGTGGGTGCTGGGCTCCTGCCTCACACGCAGATGAGCACTTCTCTTAACAGGCGGTAGGAAGCGGTGGAGACGCTCACCTCAACCTCCAGGGAGGGGCCTCAGTTTGGGGGCGGGGCCAAACCACTGCAGGGGACACTAAGAGGCGGCCAAGGCTGACAGCCCGGCACCCTGGCCCCCCCTGCCTCTGCCCCCTCTCCCAGGCACCCTGTCATTCCTGAGTCCAGGGGTGAACTCTCAGCAAGCCACAAAGGAAGTATTTAAGGCCATTTTGGGCACCGAGGTCATTGCGCCAGTCCGCTTTCTTCACTCTGAAAGCTGCTCAACACCAACCATGGCTTCAATTCATTGCAGTGGGAAAGGAAGTTTCTATTGCAATAGGCCGAGCTAGCCTCCCAGCTGCCCAGGGCTCCCCGCCAGCCCCGCCCGCCACTCCCGAGGGAAGAAGAGAGTTCAGGGTATCCCCCAGCAGGCCCCGCGCGCCCCCAGCTCCTGGGGCTCCCCGGCCTGCCCTTCCCTTCTCCTCCCGTCTCCCCACTCAGAGGCCCGCTTGCTTTCTCAGCTCTGTTCTGACCTAGGAACGGCCAATCCGCGCAGGGAAACATGTGCCGCCTTGCCAGGAGTCAAACGCAAAGGAGGGACGCCACTTGTCCCTGACGCATTGGCAAAGACGGAGAACAACAGCGGCTGTGGAGGGCGCAGAGGAAAGGGCACTTTGGAACACTGTTAGTAGATGCATAAACATGACAACCTTTCTGGAAGGCAGTGTGGCCTGATATAGAGAAATCCTTGAAGCACCTTCACCCGACCTGACACACTGAGGAAGAGCCCGACTGTCATGCTGTAGAAGAGTCTCGTTCTCCACCGCAGCTATTATCCGTGAAGCCGCCGCAAATGCCAAGTCAACAAATACTGAACTGCTGTTCCTACAGGAAATACAAGGCTAGGTTCCCATGAGCCTCTGGTCACTTTTTCATCAACCAATCCATACGTAGTGTTGTTTTATCTGTGTCTCTGACACCTTATTTAGTATAAACTGTTGATTCATTAACCCTGAATTCACGCCAACAGCAGCATGACTCATGCCCAAACGAAGCTTGCAGAGCACATGTATCTTCTCTGTCAGACACACCAGAGCCTCCTCATGTTTAGGAACAAACACTAGGCCGCACTTCAGCAATGCTCTCGGGGGCCATCTAACACTGAGAAATCACCAACAAAAAGCACAAAAATGCAAAAACCGTGGCATTGAATAGACCACGAAGAGGACACTTGTTTGTAGCATGAGAGCCGAAACAGGCAGGCACCACGTCACCCCAAGAGACCTCGGCTGGAACATCTGCAGGCAACTCAAAATTTTCTGTGCTCTGTGCGTATTCCCAAATGATCACCGAAGAGCTAACTATTGTTGATGGTGTCAACAAATAAATTTCATCAAGTAGGCAAATGCATAAAACAGAATCTGAATAATATGGATCGACTGTATAGAAATTCATTAATGTTACCTTTTAGGACAGGCAAACAAATAAAAGGATGAAAAAAACCAGAGCAGTGGTTGCCTGGGGCCGGCGCTGGCTGAGAAGAGGCCAAGGGAACTTCCTGGGGCTGGAACTTTCTAGATTGTGATAGGAGAGTGGGTTACAAGGGTGCATGCACTTGTCAAAACTCATGGAACTAAACAGTGCACTGTATATAAATGTTTAAAAAACACAAGCACAAATTCCTTGGCATTCCTTCCATGGGGAGGTGGGGGTCCTCAACCTCTCCCCCTGAGTATGGTTGGGCTGGCGATGCTCAGGAGAGCCTGGGGTGTCCGGTGTGGAGGTGAGAAGCCCAGTCAGCGTGCAGCTGGGCGGAGGCCCTGCCTGTTTGCTCAGCACCAGCCGGGCCATTCCTCCCCCACCCCTCATCCAGCGCCGCCCTGGACTGTAAACGTAGGCACAGCCGCCTGTCCCCACCCCCGCCCCTCCTCATACACCACTGTCGGGCGCGGGTAACCTGGAGAGGAGGCAGCCACAGGTCGGCCAAGGGCAGAGGCGGGGCTGCCAGCTCCAAAACTGACCTCAGTGTGGTGGGTCAACAAAGGGCCTGTGTAAGCGCGGCCACCTGAGAGGACAGCCTCAGCTGCGTTAGAGCAGGCCCCAGACAATGGGGTCTTTGGAAGCTGCCCGGAAAGCCACCCCAGCCTGGCCGCCCTCCCCCACAGGCGCACAAGGCCTCCAGAGCCTGGTTAGAGGTGCAGGGTGTGGGCAGCCTTTCGCTGGGGCCCCAGGGGAGCCAGACCCCGAGGGGCCCCCTCCCACCTCTCTGGACAGGAAACAGCGATTTTCACTTCTCTAACTATAACAAGGGGATGGGCGGTCTCTTTGGATGCTCTGCCCATACTCGCTGAACAGAGCGTGTTTTTAAGGTTCTGGAAAATTGGCTCAGCAACATGACCACCTGCTAGGTCATGCCCCACGCAGACACCAGCTTGGGGCCCCAGGGCGTCTTCTTCCTCTGTCAGTGCACACGCGAGCCTCAGGGGGCGGGGTAGGGCTCGCTGGTAAAATCCGTCCCCCCCCCCACCGACAAGTTACAATCTTCTTGTTTAAGCACTTACGGATTTGAACAAATCAAGGGGGCTAGGCTTTCTCACGGGACGAGGTAAAGAGGCTTTGATATTTTTGAGCAAATAATCATCGTAAGTGTTTGTATGGTAGGCCATTCCCTATTCTGAGGGCTTCACGTAGCACAACCCCGTCCAACAGAAAAATGACACGAGCCACCTGGGATTTTACATTGTCAAGTAGCCACGCCTAAAAAGTAAACACAGGTGAAACTAATTTTAGTAATATATTTACTTAGCCCCGTATATCCAACATCTTCTCATTTACACATAAACTCAGTATAAAAATATAAATGAGCTATTTACATTTTTTTTCCATGCCAAGTCTTCAAAGTCGAGGTCTCTCACAGGCAGAGCACAGCTCAGTTCGGACTGGCCACCTTTTGAAGTGCTCGGCACCACCTGTGGCTAGTGCCTCCCACACTGGACAGCACAGACGCATACTGTACCGATTAACTTGCTCCTCGCAACAACCACATCCTTATTTCCCGGATGGGGAAACGGAGACACGAGACCCGCGAGCCCTCCGCCCAGGGCCGGCCCAGCCACACCCACTCACATGGCTTTTCTCATTCACAAACAGTGACTCCGAAGCGGATTTTCTTGTGCTGCGAATATCTTCTCGGGCAGGAACGCGCGCGCCAGCCAGCGCGCCTCCTGCCGCCCGCCACCAGCCTCCCCAGGACTTAAGTGAGCGGGCCCCAAGCTCTGCAGACCCAGGCAACCCATGGCGCCCAGGCCTCCTCCGGCCCCTCCAGTCCTCAGTCACCCGGGCACCTTCTGCCCGCGCGGGAGAGCCCACCCGAGCACCTCCTGGCCCGGGTCATGGCTAAGGAGGGCTAGGTGGGCGAGCCGGCTACCCTCACCTGTGCATGTGGCGCTGTGCCCACCACGGCGGCAACAGCTCCCCTCAGAGCACCGACACTCAGGAGGGAGCCAGGGAATGTCTCCTTTCCTCCACTGGCAGGGTATCCATTGTTTCATTCACCAAGGACCTGCTGAGCCTCTGCTGTGTACCAGGCGCTGCCCTGGGCCCCGGAGATGCACCAGCGACCAGGACAGACACCGCACTCTCCTGGGGTGCATGTTCCAGCAGGGGAACCAAGCAGTAAGTCTCTGCGCACAGAGGAAGCCTCCTAATCCTAATTCAGCCCCTTGCATACAGCAGGTGCTCCATGATGGCTGTTGAGGGAGTAGAGGATTTGGGCCTGGAACTGAACAGGGTGACAGACAGAGGTGGGGGAAGGGTCTGGGAGGGACAGAGGAGGGGCAGGTGAGCGCCACTGGACGCAGTAGGGAAGTCAGTGCCCCATGGGGGCTCATGCCCACCGTCCCGCTTCAGGCCTTGCGAGCTCCCCGCGGCCAGCAAGACAGGAAGCGTCCAGAGTCACGCAGGTCACGTGGGGTCTGACTGCAATTCCCTTCTCCTCAAAACGTGGTCACGTGTCAGGCCGGCGCAGGGAACAGGGCATCCCCACGTGCACAGCCTCTGGAGGTTCAGCGTCTGCCATGTTCAGCATCTGCCCCGCGTCTGGCCCACCTACCGCCGGCCATGCCACCAAAGTCCTCACCCAATAAGCTCACCCTTCAACTCGATGCGCTGTCAGGGCCTGACAGACGTCGGTACAGGGCGTCACAGCTGCCGCTGCGCACAAGTTATGGAGCGGTTACGTTTGTGGCTTCCACTGTGGCTCAGCGCCCTATTGCTAAGCAAAGAGTAGCGCTGTGACCAGGACATTCCAGTTTTTGACTCTGATGGCGTAACATTATAAATACCCACCATGACTCGACCATTCACCAAACACTTTATGAGTCCCTTCCATGGACCAGGCCCTGTGTTTTACATCTTGAATCTTATCACTAACACAGTGTTCGGTTTTATTTCCTCATTTTTCTTATTTCTTAACTGCTTCTTTATCACATAGCTTACATTTTTTCCCCCCAAAAGAATGTAGTTTTGATCCCATGAGTCAGGCCAACGACGACCACGCATTGTTAGTGAAAGGACACTTCTACGCCACCTGGGTTGAGACACTGCGATCTCATGGAGGGGCCTGGCGGCCGACTCGGAAAAGGGGCTGCCGTCGCTGTCCACCTGCTCCCCGCCCGGGGGGTGGGTTCATTTACACGCAGGTTCTTCCCGCCTTCACCACCCCAGGCTTCTCTGCTCTGGTGCTGGCTACTCTTCCAAGTTCAACAGACACACACACCCCCCACACGCAGTGTCTGAAGCCGCTCCTGCCCCCAAACATGGTCACCTCCAGAGCCGAGAGCCACCTCCCAGCCGACAGCCTGAACCCCGCAGCACGGGAAAGCAAACAGAAGTGTAACAAACACAGGACACCCACTCCCCATCGGGCGAGGAAACTGAGGCAGGAAAGGGAAGCTACGTGCCTGAGCTGGCACAGCCTGCGGCTCCCAGCTGCCGGCACGTCAGGGTGAGGACAGCGCTGTTGGCGAGCGCCCTGGAGCCCAGCCACAGCTGCCGCCAGCCAGGCTGCCCGGAACCTGTCTCCTTCTAAACTCAATACCTACTGCATCGTCAGGCAGCAAATGTCAACTGAGAGGGGAGGGGGCGTGCGGTACACAGAACAGGCAACACTTCAGCAGGTGCAAAACCTCCGCCCAGTCCACAGGGCAAGCACTGACTATCCTATGAGCAAACAGGGTCACCGCTGGGTTCCACCGGCTGAAAGGAAACCATCAACGCTGCCGATAGGAGGTTCCAGGGCACAGGGAAGCTGCTGTTGTGGTCGGGGGGCCTCGGGCAGCCAGGGCAAATCCGCTGCTGTCTCGTCACGCTGAATGGGCTGTCACGTGCTGTCCAGCCCAGGGCCTGCGGGGGTGCATGTCCACTCTGACTCAGGGCCTATGAGAAGGGGCGCCCTGTCCACTCGGTCCTCAAATCACCTGGGCCTCTGCACCTCCTGGGGTTGGCTGCAGAGGGAGACCCATGCTAACCAAGCTCAAGTCCCCTTCTTTTGACTGACAGACCACACCATGGTAGGCTTCCAGAACTTTCTCTGTGCTACAAATACACGTGTGCAGGAAGCTAGAGGCCCCTGATATGCTCCCGGCAGACTTCCAGTAACAGGGAGTAAGCAGTCCCGGCTCTTCCCAGGACACGCACAGACGAGTCACCGAACAAGAAGGGCGAAGAAGGAACAGGGCCACATCCAAACCCATGGCTCTCAAAACTTAAAAATAACCTGGCCTCGGCCCCTAAAGAATTCCCCTTGGAACACTCACGCAGAAAGTCTCCGGCCTCCCAGCGTGACCCTGACATTCTGTGTCCAGCTGGCTTCCCTGGGAGGGGACAAATGAAAAACAAAACCTGCAGTAGATATAAATATTTGCTGGCAAACACTGTCCTGCCGGCGACGCGCCTTGGGGAGTTCAGGGCCTGTGCTGCTGAAGGGGAGGCTTCTGTTCAGGGTGGACTCCAAGCACAGCCCCAGCCAACGCTGGGTTTCGAGAACCGTCGCCCACGGCCTGGGCGTGACAATGACCCTTAGGCCAGGGCATCGTGGCCGCCCCCCGCCAGCTCGGGTGCCCCTTCACGCCCTGCCTTCCTTGTTGCTGCCCCGGAGGACGGGGGAGACTCCGGCCCTGAGCCCTGCAGTGCCCTCGGTCAGAAAGCCACCGCGCTCCCCGGGGCTGAGGGGCAGCACGGTGCGGAGGCCAGAACCTCGGACTCCGCAGCCACGCTCAGCAAAGCTCCTTAACGAATGCATCAGGCAGGTTACTTGGTTTCTGTGTGCCTCCGTGTCCCCATCTATGAAACGGGGTCATGAAATAGCGCTGGTAGGAGCATTAGACACGCTGACGCAGCCGAGATGACTTGCAAAGGGCCCGGCACAGAGCGCCTGCTCAACGAATTTTAGCAAAAGTATCTCAGGGCCGTCCTCCCAGCTGAAAACCCTTCTCCTTTCCCTCCACAGCCCCTCAGTCCCGTCAGCAGGCATCAACTGAGCCCCCGCTATGTGGGGTCCTGACAGTGCCAGGCCCCAAGGCCTCTGTCCCACGTCCAAGGATCACGACGGAGTGGGTCCACAGAGGCCTGGGACATGCCGGCAAAAACAAGGTCACTGAGCCCCACGGCCGGGGCTCACCGGGGTCCCCCGCCCTGAGGACCCCACGGTTAACTAGAAGGAGAGTCTGAAAGGCCTCGAGGCAGGGAGACCACTGTAACACAGCAGCTCCCACGTTCGGCTGTTTCCTGAAGGAGCCCTTTAGTCCTTTCTAGTGTCACTTTCGTAGACACTCCCTGCAGAGCAGCCTGGCTTCTGGGTCCAAAACGCCTCCGCATCTGGCTAGAGAGCCAAGGCCCACAGCTCAAGACGCATCCTGCATCCCAACGGGCTCCGGCCACGGCTCTGCACGGGCAACTTTCTGCCAAAAATCTCAGCGCTGATAGTTCAAAGGGTGGCAGGCACGTCAGTGGTTCGTGGTTCTTGTTGTAATTGCACGTCTGCTCCAGAATATCTAAAGTATAAGCAATTACCGCTTACCACTGAAAATGGAACAGCAACTTAAAAAAAGTCTTTTAATTCTATGCAGGTCTGGAAGGGAGATGATCGGGTCAGCCCCCGGCTCCCCAGGCTCCCGCCATGGCCGACCCCCGGCTGCCCTGCTGTGGGCCGCTGGGTCAGCTAGAATCCGGGCACGCAATTGCAGACCAAGCCACGGCTGCCAGACTGCGGGTGAGAAGCTCCCAGCTCAGCAGAGCACAGCCAGCCCGACGTCGCACCTGGGGCTGCTGGAAGGCTCCGGGCCAGAACACCTGGTCTCCTCGCTCTCAAGTGCGTGCCTTGCTTCCACAGCTCAGTCTCCTGTGCCGAGTCATAAATCAGCATGTGTAAAGAAACGCAACTTAAAAAATCTCTGGCAAGAACGGCCATGTATAAAGGTCAGTTTCATGCTCCAGATTACTAATGGAAAGAGCAGGAGAATTAGATGAACAAGACAAGCCGTTCTTTCCTGGTCCCGAGGAGGGAGGCCCCAGAGACGGCCAGCCCGATGGGACCAGGCAGCCGCCGTGGGAAACCGATGTCAGGGCACACCAGTGCTGCAGCTGCAGACCCACGGCCCTGGGGGGGACGCAGGAGCTGGCCAGGGGGACGCGGGCTGCGCAAGGGCAAGGGCAGGAGCCCTGTGGTGGGCAGGGACACCACCGGCTCAGGGCCAGCAATGAGGCTGGGGTGGCAGGAGCCAGTGAGCACAGTGGGCTGGGGCCCAGCAAGAGGACGATGGTGTCACTGCTAAGAGCGATGGCCCGAGCCGGACCCTCCTGTCCGAGAGGACAGGGCCCTGACCGTGCACCTTGCTGATGTGTCATCAGGGGACAGGGGAACCCCTGTGAACGAGGTGCAGACGCTTGGTCGCCCTCTCCCCGCTGAAACCCCTGAAGAGCAATCCTGCGGACGGCCGGCAGCTGGGGCCGGGGCTGAAGGAGGATGGAGAGTCCACCCCCTCGGAGAACAGAGGCCCAACGGTGCCCGAGCCCTGACCACTGGCCAAGAGGAGCAGCCACACCACAGTGCGAGCTGGACAGCGGGTACGGCGGGGCCGGCCACCCTGCCGTCACCGAACCCCTGCTCTCCACAGCCAGAGCTGCGCGCGCACGGCCCACGCGCTGCCTCTTCATCCCCAAACCTGCCACGAAACGTTTTAAAATCTGCTTAAGGTTTTAGAAGTTATTTCAAATCACACGATTGCTTAAAAACTCAAGGTCGTGGTCAGAAGTTACCTTTCTGATAACTTTTTTCTTTCTTTCTATGGTTATCTTTCAAGGCTGGTAGAGAAATGTAAGGGGCGCAGGTAGGGGGGGCCTCTTGGGTCCTGGTCACGCTTTGTGTCTTGACCTGGGTGCAGGCTACGTGGGTGTGACCTCTCAGTGAACATCTACAATGTATGTCTGTTACACATCAATAAAAAGTTAAGAAAACATATGCCCTTCTGATTTTAAGGAGACTATTATCTGGTTTATTTTTTTAAAAATCCACATGGCTTATGCAATTTGAAAAGGGCTGGGTGTCCCCATATCTCAGGTGGCACCTGCAGGGCTAGCCAGGCAGGACCGAGGTCATAGGTGCCACTTAGAAACGTTACCACAGGATCAGAAATTTACCCACATGGTAACGGATGCCCAGATCCGAGTCACGGTGCAATGTCCCCAGAAGGAACTCAGGGGAACTCCCGGGCGATGGCATCTGGTCATGCCGGCTGCTCGGATGGAGCCCGAGAGCTGATGCTGACCTTCTGCCGCCTCCTACTTCAGCACTAGGTGCAGGTTTACTGCCGTGCCTGGTCTTCGGGGGTCCCCGGGGTCGGCCCAGGCTGCAGGCCCATGTGGCAGCTGGAGCTCTCCTCTGCCCACCTGGCTCCCCTCCCCACCGCAGGTCGGGGTCCCAGGAGCACCCCCTGCACATAAACTCTGCCTCAGAGTCCGCTTCCCAGGAAACCCAGCCCGTAGCAGGTGGTTTATTTGTGCCCTTTTTCCTTGGAGCAGGAGGAGAGGCCCAGTGTGAGGAAGACAAACGAACACCGCGGAGGAAAAGGCAGGAAAGGTTAAACAAAAGGCACAGTGCCCTCCTCGCTTCCTCCCGGTGTAAACAGTGGTGTTTAAACGGAAGCCCACAGGGTCCTCGGGTGGCCTCCTCCAAGGGCAAGGCCTGGGGAGGCGGGAAAGCCAACGATGTTCTCCTAGCAGCAAAGCTTGTCCTTAACTCTTTCCTCGTGGACAGAAAGACACAAAGAGGAGGACTGGAGAACGGATGAGGGAGAAATGCCCCCCTGGGACCTCATCGTACTGAACCTACAAGGGCAGCCACGGAAAGTACCAGAAGGGTCCTCGGTGACCGGATGGTCAGTAACTGGAAACTGAGGTGTCTTCAGACCTCAGTGTTCTCAAAGGTGGCGGCCGGGATTCACGAGCTCCTCCCACAGTGCCCACCGGGACACCTCGTCTGCCCCAGGACGGGGCCTGCGGAACCCACCCAGACTCCTACCTTGCTTCTGGCTAGAGTTACGTTGACTGAGGATGCCCATTACCTTGCCCTGATTCTCTCTGGCAAGAGCCCCATATCTGTAGATAGTCTTCTGTTTGGAAGCACCATTTCATCATGATGTAACAAGCGCGGTGTGTTAGACAAACTCTATCCAGTGACACCAGGTCCAGGGAAGGGGAGGCCTGCGAGCAGGGAGCCCCGCAGCTGGTCTGGCCTCCCTGTACTACGGATGCGGGGTGGCCTGGAAGAGAGCATGTTTCGCTCAAGGTCCCGCGGCAGGAGCCGGGCCGAGCACTGGCTGCCGGGGGCTCAGAGGACCAGCGTCCCCCTCTGCCACACAGCCGGTCACATCAGCACGGACGGAGGCTCGCTGCCGTACCAGGCGCGGGGCAGGCCCTCTCCTCCACGGTGGGCTGTGGGGTTCCCGGCACAAGCTCCAAAAAAAGCCACCAGGCAGCATGTGAAGGGCACACAGCCCCCAGCCCCACAATCGCACCCTGGGAGCTTCCCCCACAGCTCCGCATGCACCTCGCAGGTGGCCCCTTTGACAAGTCCTCCTCGAGCGCTGCTTACGTGACCCGGGGCACATCCACCCGGGGGTGACGCTGAGCCAGCTCAACACATGCCGATATAGGACAACTGCCAAGACACACTGTTTGGGGCAAAGGCAAAGAGCAGGTGACAGCATGCCACTGCTGCCACTGGCAGCTATGTATTCATCATACTCAGGACACCCGACTAGAAATGGGGGTAGGAAGGAGACTAGTTATTTATAGTACATGTGTTTATGTCTTTTGAATTTTCTGCATGTGAATAACACAATCAAAAAATAAATACGATTCCGCCGTGGCTGGTGTGGCTCAGTGGCTTGAGCTCCAGCCTGTGAACCAAAGGGTCGCTGGTTCGATTCCCAGTCAGGGCACATGCCTGGGTTGCAGGCCAGATCCCCAGCAGGGGGTGCTGCAGAGGCAAACATATATTGATGTTTCCCTCTCTTTCTCCCTCCCTTCCTCTGTCTCTAAAAATAAATAAATATGATTCCCTTTATATGAAAGATCCAGAGTAGGTGAATCGAGACAGGACACAAACTGGCCGTTTCCCGGGGCTGGGAGCGAGGGGCAAATGGGAAGCAACAGCTTGGATGCAGGGCTTCCTTGTGGGGTGATGAAATGTTTTGGAACTAGACAGAAGTGGCGTTTGCACAGCACTATGAATGTTCTAAATGTACTCAATGCCTCTGAACTGTCTGCTTTAAAATGGTTAATTTTGTTCTATGAAGTTCACCACAATTTTTGAAAAGCCATAAAAGTAAACATATGAATGAGGTTTTCACATCTGAGCTTGGGGGGGTGGGGAAGCTTGGCAATGCTGGTGAGAAGCAAGGCCAGGCTGGACCATGGGGCCCAATCCCAGCCACACCCAGCGCCACCTGCGAGACCTGAGACCCCAGATACGTAACGCAACCTCCCCGAGCTTCAGCTTCCTCGGTGCAGTGGGTTTAATGCCAGAGCCTGCATCCTGGGGTTGCTGTGACGAGTAAATGAAATGTTCTGCGTGAAGGGCCTAGCCCAGTGCCTGGCCCGGCCCAGCCCCCGCCCCGGGCCCCTGCTCTTGCTGTCTGCCTGGCCTTTCCCTGCGCAGACTTGTGTCCACCGCCTCACCTCCCTCAAGCCTCCTCCCAAATGCCACCTTCTGGATGGGACCTCCCCTGACCACCTGATTTAAAACTGGACCCCCTCCCTGCCTGCGGCTCCATCCCCTCCTCTACCTCCTTCTCTCCCTGAAAACCAGCTAATTTATCTTGTTCACCTCCTGTCTCCTTTGACCGACCGCGGTGCCTGCTTGGGGAGGCAGAGCATCTGCCGGTCCTGTTCACTCTGCAGGGCCTGGAGCAGGGCGTGGCCCAGGGAGATGCTCAATAAACACGCTGAATGAAACGAATGGATGGTGCTAGCTAATATCTCCGCTCTGATCCACAGGGCAAACGTGCCTCCCCGGAAAAATAAAACTGTTGTTTTGCAGTTTAATGAGCTTGAAATGCATTAAAGAAATGGGCGCTCTCCCTCTGGGCAGCATGCCCACGCCCCGCCTGCCCCCTCCTCCTGCCCCCAGGTGCGCTGCCTCTGCCCGACTCCCTAAGCTCCACGGGCCCCTTCCTTTGCCTCTGTAACTTGCTTCCTCAGCCCATTTTGTGTACGTCTCACTTCTTCTACCTCTGTGACTTTCTAAATAAGCGTTCTCTTATTTTAAAAAAATTAAACAAAAATTTACATGAAAAAACTCACAGAATTTCCAGCTAAGCCCTATTCCCAAAGGGGGGGATTTGTGGAGAAGAAGAGAGGATTCTTAGTAAAATGATGCTAAGTGCTCAAAAACATACACCAACAAACGTCCCCGCGACCTCTGACCGCCCGATGCGGCGCGAGACTCTCGCAAGGAGCAAGGACACAGGGCCACCACGAGAGCCTCAGACCCGGCAAGCACCCAGGACACAGTGGCCCATTCTCGGAGAAAAGGGTAGACTGAAAGCAGCAAGCCAGCCTCTCCCCCAGGGCCGCCCCTGCCTCCGTCCTGCCCCCTCCACTCCGCAGAGCGGTCATCCCAGTGGGACTCAGCTTCCCAGGGCTCTCAGGCCTCACAGGGTAGAAAGCGTGACTTCAAGAATCCAGAGTTCAAAATGAAAAAAAAAAACCAAACCAAAAACAAAAACAACCCTCCAACCCACCTAAGAATAGGCTGCCTTCCAGCGGGGTCCCCTCCGAGGCAGCCACATCATTACTCCCCAGAAGAACATAGCTGTTCTCCTGCCGCCTCAAACCCCGCGCAGAGGGAAAACGCCAAAGCCAGCAGTCTCCAAAAGTTTGTGGTTTTCAAACAAAAAGAGAATAAAACCAAGTCTGCAAGTTTGAGCCAAACCAGAAAGGAGCATCTTCCATACTATTTTCAGCAACCTGGCAGCTGGTGGGGGCTGAGTCAGGAGGCACCTGGTCTACAGGGGCTCAAATTTCTCTGTATGTCAAGCTTGTGGAAATGCCAGGTCTCACCCCAACTTCGGAGGCAGTGTGTCTGGGGCGGGGCCCTGTAGGCTGCAATTTCTAACCAGTTCCTGGGGGAAGGAGGGGGCTGGTCCAGAGACTGAACCGCTGCTCTAGAACAAATTCCCTCATGTTAGTGTGACTCATTTCAACTACCCACAGTACCTGCAGACACACACACACAGGGCCCTACAGCGCCCCTGCCTAACCACTGGTCCTGGTAGCCAGACCTGCCTGGCCCAGCCGGCTACTGATGCACGGCTCAGGGGACCAGGGCGGAGAGGGTGGCTCCCATGCACGTCCCTGAATGAGGCGGTCGCTGTGAGAGGCCCTAAGGCACACCTGAGACCCTCGAACACGGGTCATAGCATTTCCCTTTTTTGAACGTGGTCCCAAACAATCCCACCCTGCTTCGCCCTTTACACATGGGTAACCCCCAGCTGCAAGATCCGCTTTCTGCCCAGGGATGCTTTCAAGTTTCTCAATCAGAAGCAGCACCTGAAAGAGGAAGCCAGAAAAAAAAAAGGGGCGGGGGGGGGACAGGCCAAAGAGAGTCACAGCATCCCTGGCGGCTACCCCATCACACAGTGGGCAACTCCGCCAGCCTCTCACTCACCGAAGTAGTCGGCCTTCGGATGGGCATCCATCTCCCGCTCCAGACGCTGAGTGAGGGCTTCCAACTTCAATTCAGCGGCCGAGGGCCCAGGCTCAGCGCCGGGGCTGAGGGTCTGGCAGGGCAGCTTCACTCGGTGGGGGCTGGGGCTCTCTGGGAGCACAGACCCCAGGCTGCCCTCAGACCAGCCAGCGGGACCTTCTTTACAAGATGCCTCCAGCGGGGCGGACATCACTGGATGCGCACGGCTGGTGGGGCTGAGTTTGGGACCAACGCCAAGGTCTGTGCAGCCGGGCTTGGGACCCAGCCCAGCGGCTGCACCCAGCTGCAAACCGTCCATGCTGGCTGGCAAAGACGATGGCCCAGAACTAGAAAGGTAAGATTTGGGTCCATCCTGGAACCAGGGTTGAGAGTGCACATTCAGTTTGGGCGTCACGCCTGGAACCTCACTCCCCGCGCCCGAGTTTGTTCTTGGAAGGGCTCCTTGACTGGGGCAGCTCAGGGCCAGCGGTGCTGAGATGGGGGTCCTGGGCTGAGCCGGCCCCAGCAGGGCCCCGTTCTCTGGGCCTGGGGAGGGAAGGCCAGGCCGCACCCACTGGGAGGAGGCGGTGGTCCAGAGACCTGCTGGCTTCTCACTGCTGCGGCCATCGACACCCCCGTCCTGGGCGCCCTCAAATGACCTGCTGGAACTCGGGGAGAGCTGCGGCTGGTGTAGGTGAGGGTCCCTGGAGGGTCTGGACGGTGAGGGGTCACTTCCTGAGGAGCCCAGCCACCCGCTCCCTATAGCCAGCCTGCCGCCGGAAGGCGCCCCGGGCTCCTCACCCCACTTCGGGCTTCCCAAGGAGAGGCTGTCGTAATAGTCCCCATGGCTGAGGCAGGAAGGGTCCTCGCAGGGGCTCAGCCCGTGGAAGGCAGACATCTCGGAAGTTGCCGGGCTCTCCTTGGAACCACAGTCCTGGCTACCAGGCCTTGTGCCACGGACATACGGCCTGGCCCTCTGCTCCTGGGGCGGGTACAAGGGCTGCCCAGCAGCAATGGTGGTGGCTGTCCCAGGAGCGACTGTCGAGGCAGCCAGAGGGGGCTTGGCAGCACCGTCTGTGGTCAGCTTGCTGCCCGCCCCAGTGTCCCGGTGGGCTTGTGGGGCCAGGCGGCCCCCGCCGTTGACAGGACCTCGGCCAGCCCTGGGCAGGGTCTCCTCTTGCAGGAGCTGTTGCTGCTGCTGAAGGTGGATTTTGGCCATCTTGGTGGCAAACACCCGGCGGGTTTCCTCAAACTCTGGGTTGTTGCCTGCACCTTTGTCCACTCGGAAGAGTCCATCCTTGGAGGCCTCATACATGTTCAGGTCCTCGATGAATTTACTGGCCTCCAGGCCCAGGTCGTCGTACTTATCCATGTTGCAGACTCGGGTGGACGCCTATGCCAGGTGCCAAGGGTGGTGCGTCTGTGTTTGGAGGGGGTGGTGGGACGATGCTGGCCACGAACAGGGGCTCAAGTCCAGCCCAGAACAGGTAAAACCTTCCACCTGCCTGGAGAGAGAGTCATGACCCCAGGCTTTAGAGCCCAGCCCAAGTGGAGGCCTCAAGGCCAGATGGACCAAGTTCTCTTCCAACTCCTTTTCCCCTCGTTAGTGTCCACGTGGGGGGAGATGGTGGCGCTTCCCTGTCCCAGCTTACAGTGCGTTCTTTTCTCTTTTTCAAGTCATAAAAGGAGAAAGAAAAAAAAATCACATCCTCCTTAAGCGACCAAACTCGGAAACCCAGAAAGCAGCAGCCGCAGGACGGGGCGGCGTGAAGTCTCCTGGGCCGGAGAGTGTAGAAGCCTCCGCACCGCCCGGCTGGACGGGGGCCGGAGGCGCAGGCACGTCCCAGGCGCGCTTCGTCCCCGCTGCTCACCCCCGCAGCCGCGCAGCTGTGATCCTGGCCCGCGCCGAAAGGCAGCGCGGTCCCCGGCGCACGGGCCGGTCTAGCCGAAGCAGGAAGTTCACGGCGGCCGGAGCGGGCGGCCTATTGTCCGAGAGCGGCGGTAGCTGGGCGCGCGCGGGCCGAAGGGCGGCGGGACGCGGAAGTGAGTGCGCCGGACGCCGTACCCGCCGCTCGGTCGCCAGCCCGGCACGTCCCGGGACTGAGGAGGCGGAGGCGGGGGAGGTGGCAAGGGGGCGGGGGCGCGGCCGAGGGGCGGGGCCGGCGCTCGGGAGGGCGGGCGCCCGGGGCAGGTCTGCGCAGAGCAACGTGGCCCAGGCAACGTGGCCCAGCCGCCCATTCCGCCCGCGCTGGGGAGCCCGGAGGTGCGTCCCGCACGCGGGTCCGCGCTCAAGCGCCGGGGTTGCGCGGAGTTTCCCCGCTGCCACCGCCGCCTCCTGCGCGTCCCGGACCGGCTTCGGACCGCCGGCTCCGCCCCGTCCCTGGCAACCGTGGCAAAGCTGGGCCTGGGCCTCGGCGCACAGACCACTAACTGGAGGCCTGGGCAGTGGGCCCGAGACGTGCCGCTTACAGTTTGCGGGAGCCTCGAGGGTGCAAGTCTCTCTCCCCTCCAGGCCTCTGTTTCCAGGGTGGGAAGCCAACCCCACGTGTGCCGCTGGACTCGGCCTCTGTCCGGGCTGTGCCCGCCGCTCAACTTGACCGAAGTGCACGAGTGGAGGCCCGGGGTGTCACGTCCTCGCGGAGGCCGGGCCGACGTCCTCTCTGACAGGTGGGGAGACTAAGGCACAGAGGAGGACGTGTCCAAGATGCCGTGGTAACAAGCAAAGCGTGGACGGGAGCTCAAGTCCTCTGAAAGGAAGAAAAAGTCCTGTTCCTGCAGCAGGAGCGTTTGAGGTCCTCAGAGCAGCAATAAAACCGCGTCCCCTGGTGGCTCGTTATTCATATGGACATTCCTGACCCCTAAATAGATCCACGGGGCTTTGGGGGCCGCTGGCCCACTCCCGAGCGCCAACGCGCAGCCCTGGGCTCCCTGCACCAACTCCGAGGTAGGGTGAGGCATTTCCCACACAGCAGCCAGAGTGATAGTAAAAGTAACAGACCCGTGACTTTCCTGCTTAAACCCGTGTCAGCTAAGGACGTCCAAACCTGTAGAGAATTTTTATGAAAACTGATTTGCACCAAACACAGGGTATGCCCGGAAGTAGGGACTTTAACAGACTTAAGATAAATGTTTCCAAGGAAGGGACGGTTTGCAACTTTTTTTATGCGTTTGGAATTAAGGAGGGAAACTCAGGAAGATTATGTGGAGGTGAGAGAGAGCAAGACGGGGATGGGATTCCAGGAGAGTTACGACTCTGTGCTCTCTTGAGGATGATACCGCTTTGGGAGAGGTCTCCTCTGAAACTGGGTAGTCACACACTACAAGGAGGGGGTCTGAAAACAGACTTCTCAAAGGTGTGTTAACCTAGATGCACAAAAGCAATGGACAGGGCTCGCATAAGGCAAAGATAAGGCATTTACAAAAGTTGTTTGCCTGGTGTGTGACCTGCCTGGTTGCATTTATGATCAGATCACCCTGTGAGGTTACTTCCTGTAGAACTCGTTTTTCATCCCCAGCCTCCAGGCTGACCCTTGACTTAGATTAAAATTGGTCTCCTATCATGGCCTTCCTGCACTGGATCCCTGGAACCGGCGGGTGGGTGTCGGGGGGCTGGCTGCCCTGTGTTTTAGCTTCCTAGTGTATGCCAAGAACCTGACTTTGAACTTCTCAGTGGCTCATCCTTCCCATTTCTGGGGAAGCCACCCCCTCCCAGAGGCTGAGTGGTTTATTTGCACCGTAAAGTTTGAGAAGCACTGCTATTAAGAAATATACTAGAATAAGGTACTTTTACTTTTAAAATCTTTTAATTTTTATCTACGAAAGGAAAACATGTTTATGATAATACTGAGCGATCGAGTACATAAACTTTTTAAAAGTTGCCCACAATCCCCTTGTTCAGAAGTAATTATTATTAAACATTATTATACCCTTAGGTATTCAGTAATACTTGCTAATTAGTAACAGGGTTACTCATAAACTGAATAATTTTCTTATGAAATTTCTAGAGCCGTGGAAGCAGCAGCATCAGTGTCACTGGAACGGGTCTGGGTCAGTGGTTCCCACACGCGTTAGAATTCCTCGGGGGCACCTGAAGCCGCTGCTTGCCAGGCCTACCCCCACAGTTTCTGATTCAGCAGCTCGGTCAAGGTAGGGCTTAAGACCTTGCATCTGTCACCGGTTTTCAGGCGACGCTGGGCCGGCTGGCTCAGGAGCCACACTTGGGAAACGCAAGTCTAGTCTCAAGTCCCGTGCTTCCTCAGAGCACTGTGACGGTGACCCATGGCGCACACAGGCGTGAGGACATCTATCACAGTGGCAGGCTGTGGGCCCCTTTGCCTGACCCTCGAGTTTTGGGGACATAGCTGACAAAGCACTGGGAACACGAGGCCATGCCCCGAACGAAGTCTGAAAGCCCAGGGCCAGCCTCCCGGGTGTTCAGCGCTCACAGCTCCGAACCCAGTGCCGGCGCCTCAGGCTCCCGCCAAGGCCTCCGGCCAGTCACTCTTCTCTTCTCACCCCAGCTGGGCAGCTGCTGAGGCCCACGCTTTTTGGTCCCCTCCCGCCCCCCACCCCCATCTTGGCTTGCCTGGAGCGCTCAGAAGCTCTGGCCTCTATGCCCCCCTCCCACTCAGGTCTAGAAGCAGCCACACCATCTGCACCAATACACACACACACACACACACACCTGAACCCACCATCCACGTATTTCCTGCCCAAGCTGGCTCATCCTCCCTTCGTCCATGGAGCACCTTGTACCTTTAGTTTATAAAGGCAGCATCCCGTGAACATCAAGGCGCATAATAAACCTTTGTGCCTGGAAAAGGACAGGCAGCCACTGGATGTTTTACTGCTGTATTCAGTTCTTAAGGACGGAGATGCTTTCAGATTCTGTGCCTGACATTTAGAATGGCAGCCCTGCCCTGGCCAGCGTTGGTTAGGCATTGTCCCTCAAAGTAAAAGGTCACCAGTTCAGTTCCCCATCAGGGCTCATGCTTGGGTTGAGGGTTCAGTTCCTGGTCAGGGCACATACAGGAGAAAACTGGTCAATGGTTCTCACATCAATGTTTCGCTCCCTCTCTTTCTCCCTCCTTTCCCCTCTCTCTAAAAATAAATAAATAGCCCTGGCTGGTATGGCTCAGTGGATTGAGCACCCGCATGCGAACTAAAGGATCACAGGTTCGATTCTCAGTCAGAGCACATGGCTTGGGTTACAGGCCAGGTCCCCAGTAGTGGGTGTGGGAGAGGCAACCACACATTAATGTTTCTCTCCCTCTCTTTCTCCCTCCCCTCTCCTCTCTGAAAATAAATAAAAACTTTAAAAAATAAAAATAAATCTTTTTAAAAAATTGGGACACCCTGCAAATGTAAATAAAAATAAAAATAAAAGTAAGGACATAAATGTAAAAACTGCCTTCCTGGGAACATACTCATGAAATGTGCAATTTTCAACTTGTGCCCAGAATCTCAGTCACATCAGTCAAATCATGTCCCTCCCCAGCTCCAAACCCGCCACCCTCCTGCTTCATGAGTCGCATTTAGCATAAGAGCCTCCCCTTGACCCTCTGTGATGGGGCCTCTGGCTACCTCTGCCTGCAGCTTTCCCTCCACGCCCAGCCACCCGACTCCCTCGCCATCCAATCGGCGGCGGCTGGCCCGCGCCCGCCCTCACGTGCGTTCGCTCCCCCCACTGAGCAAGCGCTACTGGGCACCTCGAGAGCCCTGGACCCTTTTCCAGGAGCTGAGGGTGTGACCATGAACAAAATGGACAGCCTCTTTTTTTTTTGTCCTATTTGGACTTCATCCTGGAATGTAAACAAATTAGATACCTGCCTCACAGCGCGTATTAGAGTCAGATGAGAGCCAGGGAGAAAAAGGAAGCTGGGGAGGAGGGGCGCAGCTCTGAATACAATGGTCAAGGGAGGCCTCCCTGAGGAAGTGACAGGGAGCGGAGGCTTGAAGAGCACCCGGAGGGAGACGTTGGAGGCAGCCACTTCCCTAGGAATGTGTCAGTGAAGAGGAACAGAGGGGAACGTGCCATGGGGGGGGGGGTAATTTTTCAAAAGATTTTATTAATTTATTTTTAGAAGGAAGGGAAAGGAGGGAGAGAGCGCAAGAAGAGAAACATCGATTGGCTGCCTCTTGCACACACCCTGACCAAGAACCGAACCTGCAACCCAGGCATGTGCCCTGACCAGAAATCGAACCAGCAACCTTTCACTTTGCAGGACGGATGCCCAACCAACTAAGTCACGCTGGTCAGAACTCGATTTTTTTTTAACTATGGGAAAGGTACCCCATATTTCTATGCTGATGGCACGATTCCAGGAGGTGGGGGTTGGGAGGAGGAGGGCAGCTGATGTGGGAGAGAGGGAGCCTCTTTGGAGTGATGTGCGTGAGTAGCAGGCTGGGGCTGGGCACCACTGCGTGTTTCCTGCAGGGTAACAGGGAGGAAGGATTTGGGCAAGAATGAAGTAGGTAAGTGCATAAGCGTAGGAATCCTGGTGCGGTAGGTAGCTCTTCAGTGACTCGGGGAAATAGGAAGGAGAACGAGCTGAGAGTGAAGCAGGCGAGTTGCTGATGGCAACTGGCCACCTCAGGAGTAAGAGAGCGAACGGCCCGGTGAGCACTGCGTGACGGAAGCTGAAGGCCCCCCTTGCTCCCACCCTCCACCCTGTGAATTCTGGGCACCACTTTCGGTGAGGCCAGCCAACACGGTGCACGGTTTTCTGTAGCCACGGTTCAGTTGTGCAGATGTGGGTTTGTGGTGGGTGGAGGGTTGGGTCTGACAGGGCTGGCTTTTGCCAAGTGAGCGCAATGGAGCCCCCTGGCTTATAAGCCTCCAGTCTGCACTCGATGGTCACTTCCCCGAAAGCCCCCTCTCTCCATCCTTGTCCCTATCTGACACCACAGTGAACATCTCAGGCCATGGGTCGCTGACCACGCTGTTCACTGATACATCCCAGGACCCGAGAACAATGCGTGGCACACGGCAGGGCCCCTCACAATGCTCGGTGAACGAACGAATGAGTCACAGCAGAAAAGGGGCGCAGCAGCTGTTAGCATCTGTAGGTGGAAAGAGCGAACGGACTGGACGATGACTCAGATTTGGAGAAACAAAGAAAGGAGGCTCTATTATTACTCTTATAACTTTGCATGTCACTTTAAACTTTCTGTAGATCTTATTGTTACCTTGTACTAAATAGGCCAGTCAAGAGTGTGACGACATACAAATACGTGTGTGCCGGTATGTTTGAATGTGTAAAGGCTCTTTGAAGGGTGCCCATTTGCATGCATCCGGGTATGTTTTTCCTATAGGTATGTATAAAGACTTGCAGACTACAGGGCATTTGAAAAACCTAAGGCAACACCGCAGGCGGTAAATGGTGCTCATACGGCCCATGAACTCGCAGGGGCCCATGAGGCAGAGGGCCCGTCTTTGGACAGAGCCCTGCCTCTTGTGCAGTTTAACTGAAAGGGCCTTTCTGTCCCTTTTGCTGGCTACAGGGAAGTCTCCGCACACAATGCCGTGTGTGTCCCGAAGCTGGAGGGCCGATTCAGGGAAGGCTCTGAAAAGCATCTTTATATTTCAGCTCAGCAGATGGATGAAGAATGAAGAACCCAGGTTCCTCGGGGCTCGTTCCAGCCCACGGAGGCCCAGCGCAGGCCAGGAAACCCTGGCCCCTCCAGCTCTGCTTCCTGATCCTCGGGCGGCTCTGACCCCGGCTTTCACTGGGAAATTGCCCTGTGAACGATGACATGCAGCTTCGATGGCGAGCCTTTCCTGGTCCTTATAATGAGGCCATAGGCCACCCCTGTCTGCCCTGGCAAGCCATCCAGGCCAGACCCAGGTACAAGGACCATGACCTTGCACGGGGTGTGCGGCTTGTGCCAGACAGCGGGCGCCTCCTCTTCAGCGGCCGCAGCCCCGCAGCCGGCCTTCCGCCACACAGGGAGGCGCAGCGGGAGGCGTGCGCCCAGCCACGGGCCCCGGTGGCTCCGCGCATGCCGCAGGGGACGGAGGCTGCCCGCTGGCCCCCGCCCGACCCCGCCCGGGGCCATCTGCTCGGGGAGCAGCAGCAGAAGTTGAACAGGACACGGTGAAGTGCAGTGCTGATTTCTGAACCAACTCCAGTCTCCTCCTTTTTTCCCTTAAATAAGCAATGTGTGCGTATGGCTTCCCATTCAAAAGGCGCCAACAAAAACAGGGTGAAAGGAACATGTCTCTCCCACCTCTGAGTGCCAGGCAAGCAGGGATTCCGCCAGACACAGCCACCATCATATCACCGAAGCACACCGGCACGCGTGGTTCTTCATGTGCACACGTGTGTGCGAGCTTCCACACAGCGTGAAGCTGCACTGCCCCTGGCGTTCTGGGATTAATGATACCCTTGGAAGTCTCTCCACATCATTTCACCTGCGGCCGCCTCAGCTAGTGTTTCTCTTCGGGGGAGGCGCACCATCTGTACCCAGTCCCCATCACGGGCCTCTGCTCCCACGCGGCTGCTGCTACCATGCCGTAGCGATGGAGCACTTCAGGCCTCTGCCAGCCGCGCCATGGGAGAAACGCCCACGAGGCAGGAACTCCACCGGGCTGCAGAAATGACTGGGCTGACTGGATTTCTTCCCCAACACCAGGGAAGCCTGCCTTGCTTCCCCCTGGTCGCCATCGCGGGGGGCCAGTGTTCCGGCCACTGGGGAGTCAAAACAAGGATCATCGCCAACACGTCGCAGCACCTGCGCTGCGTCCAGCTCTGCTCTCTCCACTCGACGTAGGTGACACTGTTTAATCTTCCCGACAACTCATGAGATGCGTCCTGTTATCCACTCCTTCATACAGATGAGGAAAGAGGCACAGAAGAAGTGAGGCCCTTGCCTAAAGTCCCGCAGCGAGGAGGTGCCAGGTCTCGGGATGGAGCCCTGGTGGTCCACCTCTGCGCCACGCCACCCACATCTCGTAACAAAATTTCCGGAGCAATCGCTCGGCTGTCGAAGCCCCCGGAAGCCGCTGCCGGTGTGTGTGAACTGGCAGGTGCTCGCCTGCCAAGCCCGAGTGGGAGCCATGTCTTCTGTTCCCAACACCACCGCGTGCCCGGAGCCCTGCTGGCTAGGCTGTAGGCCTTCTACACCCTGGTACCTGGCCCACCGCTCAATTAATTGTCATCGCACGAATGAATATTGTACCGGATAATAGTAATGCGAATAAGAGCTAACACGTATGGAGTACCGGCCAAGAGTTTGCCATAAATTGTCTCATCTATAAATGGAATAGATCCCATTATTCCCTTTTACCGATGGAGAAACAGGGGCTCACAGAGATTAAGTAAATTGCCCAAAGCAAACAGCTGGTAAGTAGAAGGGCGGGGATTTGATTTCTGGGTGTCCACTCTCTGCCTTGGTGATGTCTGTAGTCCTGGCTGCACCTAACTTTATGAATCCATGGATTTCCCTTCTCGGTATTAACCTCCGTTGGGTGCAGGCTGAAGATAATAGCCACACGTCCTTTAAACAAATTAATAACCTTGTGTTTTAGGCTACTTTGAAGTTGAGTGGAAAGTATACTTTTGTGCACTTAAAAGTACAATTTTGCGTTTCATAGCAAAATTGAGTAAAAAGTAGAGAAATTTCCCATATACCTCTGGCCCCCATACCTTCTGCCCCTCCCCACCCAACAGCCTCATCCCTCATCGACATCCCCGACCCGAGTGGTACATTTGTGACAATCGTTGAACCTACCTTGACAACAGTATCACCCAAAGTCCATAGTTTACAAAAGGGTTCACTTTTGGTCTTGTACGTTCTACAGGTTTTAACAAATATGTGAAGACGGGGCCCACCACGACAGTACAATATCATACAGAGCAGGGTCATTGCCCTAAAAATCCTCTGTGCTCCGCCTGCTCATTCCTCTCCCCCAGGCAAGTCAGCCACGGACTTTTTTACTATCTGCATAGTTTTTGCTGTTATAGACTGTCATATATTTGAAATAATACCATGTGTAGCCTTTTCAGATTGGCATCTCTCACTTCGTAATATGCACAAAAGTTTTCATGGCTCGATAGCTCTTTTCCTGTTTTTTTAGTATTGGATACTATTTTAGTGTCTGGATGGACCACAGTCTATTTATCCATCACCTGCTGCAGGACACCTTGGTTGCTTCCAAGTTTTGGCAACTATGAATAAAGCTGTTATAAACATCCGTGTGCGTGTTTTTTGTGGGGACATAAGGTTTTGAGTTCCTTGGATAAACATCAAGGAGCGGGACTGCTGGATTATATGGTTAAAGTATGTTTAGTTTTGTAAGAAACTGCCAAACTGTCTTCCAACGCAGCTGCACAGGTTCGCCTTCCAGCCCTCAGCCCTCTACTGACGCTCGGCAGGCGACCTCGGGAGCCAACTAGGCCTGGAATTAATCCCGGCCCCACCTTTGGGACATGTAAGTCGGGAGAGAAAGCTGCTCCTGAAGCCCCCACCAAATGGTACCTGATCGCAAAGCCCAGTGACTCCGGGAGCTGTCACAAATGTGGAGCAGGGACAGCCCTCTTCCCCTGCTGGGGACGTAAACTCAGGACCACCTGGGAAAGTCACCTTGTAGAGCCACGCACGACCTCATCCCAGTGACTCCATTTCCACGGCTGTCCTCAGAAACACCCGTGACCCAGGGGACAGGTGCTGAACTCTCAGAGCAGCATTGTAGTAATAGCAGAATCCTGGAAACAGCCCCAAACTCCACGGATGGTAGAATGGGTAACAACATACACATGTCCATCACACGTTCTATGAACTACAGTTCGGTGCACTACCGGGGATGCACACTCAGGTCCCAGAAGACAACTCACAGCAGGAGATATGTTTCTAAAGCTCAGAAACAAGCAAAAGTATAGGAACACAAGGGGGTGATACAAAAGAATCACTTTCAGGTATTGGTTACTTGCCTCTGTTTACCGGGGAGGGGAACACGTGAGCTTCAACATGTAGGGAACATTCTGATTCTTAAATGGGACGTTGGGTTCACGGATATGATTTTTGGTGTTATGCGCCACAGCTTAAATATATCTTCACATGTATGAAATATTTCCTGATTAAATTTTAAAAAATAATATTTAAGAATATGATGTTGAAAGAATATACACCCAACTATTACAAGTGTTTATCCTGAAGGCAGGGGACCAGTTTATGGGGACTTCCACTTTCTGTTTTATACCATTTTCATCATTTAAACCCTTCGGAGTAAATGGGTTACAGTTTGTATTTGGAAAAACAAAAGGCTGATAATGTTTCAAGATAGAAAAAATCGAGCTCAAAATCGAACTGCTGAGTTGGTGACCCATCTGAAAAAACAAAAGCAGAGGTGGCCTTCTGGCCGAAGGCCCAAGCAGGACAGAGAAGCCCCAAGACTGAAATGAGGCCTTTGTCACACAGCTTCATGCCCCTGTTGTGACAAGCAATTAAATATTGTGAGAAATAAATTCAGTGACCATGCGGTGAATGTGGAAGTTTTATGTGAGTCTGAGTGTGTTAGACATACTATTTTGTTCAAGGTAAATACTTAAAACACACCGCAAACTTGGAGCTCTCTTTTGATGCTATTTGTTTTCAAGTGGACTGGAAGCCTCAACGAATCAAAGCAGCCAGGACCTCTCCTGACCCTTGAGAGGCCCCGTCCACCTGGGATCCGGGGAAAACGGAGCCAAAAAGAGTGGGTGTCCCTGTTGTCCAGCCGTGCCCCCACGGAGAGATCTAGAAGGCGGGAATGGGCTGCCGGAGGATTTGGGGCATGAGCAGGGGCCCCGGGGGACAGAGAGGGCTGGTGCTCTGTTCTGCGCATTCCAGAAAGCTCTGTGCTGCTGCCCCCTAGAATTCTGCCTCCACCCCGGCTGGTGCGGCTCGGTGGGTGGGTTGAGTGCCGGCCTGTGAACCAAGGGGTCCCAATTCGATTCCCAGTCAGGGCACATGCCTGGGTGGTGGGCCAGGTCCCCAGTGCGGGGCATGCGGGAGGCAAACAATTGACGTTTCTCTCACACAGTGATGTTTCCCTCCCTCTCTTTCTCCCACCCTTCCCCTCTCTCTGAAAGTAAATAAATAAAATCTTTAAAAAAGAAAAAGAATTCTGTCTCCTTGGTGAGATGAAAAAGAAATTGTAGGTAAATGAGACACCCTTTTCTTTTGTTAAGCAAATGAATTTCGTGATCCATGGGGCTTCAGTTTGTCAGAGCATGTGTAAATATAAAGATATCACTTGTATACATATGTATGTGTCAAGGAAAAGAAAACATGTTTTCTGATGCCAATAATAATATAATCTTAATTGACTAAAATTGGGGAAGCATATGGCAAATACAGAGGAGCATGTCAAAGTCAGCCACAGTCCCCTGGGAAGCAAAAGCCAAGGCAGAGTCAAAGTGCAGATGATTTCTCCAGATGGTCACCTGGGAAGTAGAATAGGTGAGGGATTATGGGTAGGTGGGAGCGGCCGAAGGCGGCGATGCCCATCAACAGCTGGGGGAACAGAGGGAGAAGGAAGGAGGGCAGGGGAGGAAGAACCGCGGACCTGGAAGGTTCGGCCAACACCAGCTGGACAGGAAGGGCGAGGCCCTAGCCCTGCACCGAGCTCGGTCGCTGGCTGGGGCTGCCCGCAGAGCGCGTGGCCGCAGCCCCAGCCTGGCCGCCGCCGGCCGAGGTTAGCTGAGACCTCGGCGGGTTCCCTCTTGAAGGGAGATCTGAGGGGCACGTCCCCTTGGCCGCCATAGGTATGCGTATGAGTGTGCAAACAGGTGTATGTAAATTATTTTTGTTTTACAAAACGGTGACGCTGTACAGATGGCTGGGTAGTCTGATTTTTTTTTCCTACTTAATTTCTGCCACTGGGTACACAGATACACATCATTAAATGGTCCTTTTAAATAATAATTCGTTCAATGAAGCTTCAGGGGACCCATAAGTTTTCTGACATGGGCTACATTTTGTTGAAAACGTACAGACACGCATTCCCCCGAGGAGGAGAAGGCTGGGCGTCTCCCTTCCATCCTCCAAGGGGTCCCACAGGCTGAGAAGCACAGCCCGAAGCAGCGTTCCTGGCGGTGGACACTGTGATTTATGAAACCAGGCCGTGACCACTGAGTCGTGTTCAACCCTTGGCGGCGACGGACTCTGACGTTCATAAATCTCAGCGCAGTGCGATCCCCCGTCCCCGGGGTAGATTCCTTCACGAGCTGCGGGAGTCAATAGGTACGGGCTTCCTCTTCAAGGCTTCTGATGCTATCGCCGAAGACATCAGAGGCCCAGAAATGAGGAACTTGGCTCAGAGGACAAGGAGATCCTGGCCGCCCTAACGTTCTCTCCCCTTTGTCTTCTCCAGAGCTCTGGTGGCCATCGCTGTCCCCGTTTTCCCGATGAGCTCTCTGAGCCTCAGAGGGTAAGAGGCGGACCCAGGGCCGCCGGGCCTCTGCTAGGATTCAAAGTCCGATCCGTCTGGTTCCAGGGAGGACGGGCGAGAGGGAATTTTTGTCCTAAAAAGCCCCCACTATTCAATACCAATAGGCTGACTCTTCCCTTTCTTCCTTTGTACGTTGTTTACGATTCTCCTGCTCGCAAGTAGCAGAGGCCCATCTCAACTTGGCTTAAGCAAAAAGGAAGTTGACGGCAGGATACAGGCATACGCCGTGGTGCACAAAGCCAGGAGCGCAGGTGGCGCCTGCGGTGCTGGGGAGGGCGCCCTTCCCCACCCCCTCCTCGCTGCAGCTCGCTGGCTTCTCAGGCCGCAGGGCGCCCGCGCCAGCTCCCGGGTCCCACCTGCCAGAGCCTAGGTCCTCACAGGAGGACTGACCACCTTTTTGGTCTCACACTCAGATTCCTGGGAAGGAGCTCCGCATGGCCCGGATTGAGTTAGGTGATTCCCCAGCTCAGTCACTGTTCCAGGGGAGGGGCGGGGGGTGGCGGCAAGGTGAACCTGCATTAAAGTTCCAAACTGTGGGCCGTCACCAGGACCGGGCATGGGAAATGCCATGACCCATAAACTTTGCCCTAGAAGGAAGAGGATAGGATTTTCCATCGCCCCTCTTCAGCTCTCAGAAATAGCTTTGAGGGGGAGAAGCACAGGGCCTTGACCTTGAGCTCCATCCAAGAGTGTGGTGGGAGACAGGGGACGCTGCAAGGGAACAAGTGTCATTGAATTGCTCAGCCAGTTATTTGTATGACCGACAAGGAGGACCTTGGATCAGAGGAGAATAATTAACCAGACTGTTGGTTATAAACAGCCTGCCTACACATGCACGCCCCGCTCATAGTCTAGAGCGGCGATTTCCAGCAAGCGCGCCACGAGAAGCTTTAAAACATGCAATTCATGACTATTTAGTCAGGGCCACTGACCTCTTTTTCCTCAGATTGTCAAATAAAAAAAATGACAACAGCCCAATGCAACAATAGCTGTCCAGTACAAATGAATCAAAATTTTACCTATATTTTTTTGTCAGATGGGCAAAAAGTACATTTTTTGGTGTGCCGCAGGCTTTCAGTAATTAGTTTATGTGTGCCATGAGATGAAAAAGGTTGAAAATCGCTGGTCTAGAAGGGAAGATTAAGTAAAGGGAGGCGGAAGTTCTCTGCACAATAAAGTCTTGGGAATTTTCAGGGAGGTAACACGAGGGGAGATGGGAAGGAAAACCCAGGCACCGGGCTGCAGAGAGAGGCTTCCTGCAGAGGGGAGGGCAGCGCCCCCTCCTGGAGAGCAAGGCCAGTGTGGCTGGAGTCCGGGGAACCCTGGAGAGGGGGAGACGGTCAGCAGGCTGGGGCCCGTCTGCTGGCCTTGCCACTGGGGACCGTTAAGAAGGAGAGTGAGGTGATTTGAGCGCACTCCGAAAAGACCGCGGGGGCCGCCGCGTTAAGAACAGACTGGGGAGGAGCCGGGAGAGGGGCGAGAGCGGGAGGCGGGAGACGGGGCTGAAATCAGGGAGAGGACTCTGGAGTCAGAGGACAGGGGGCGGACTCGGGATACCTGGGGGGTGAAGCAGACAGAGATTGAGGATGGAGATGTTGGAAACCAGAAAAGGGGGGAAATCAAGGCGCTTTCCTAAGTTTTGGAAGGGTTGGGTGGCAGGTGATGGGTCATTTACTGAACAGGGACAGACTTGGAGAGAAATTTGAAGGACAAACCCAAGAGGAGAGACAAGGAAGCCAGCTGAGTGGCCGGGGTGGGGGGCGTCGGGCTGGACACTGGGTTTGGCGTCGTCGGTGTTTGAAGCCATGCGCCTGAGTGAGCTCGCCTCCGCACAAGGTGACATTAAAGAAGAATGCTGGCCTGGTACCAAAACCCTGAGGAGGTCAAAGAGAGGGCAGAGCTGAAAGTGAGGCCGAAGCGAGCAGCCAGGGAGCGGGGAGCCAAGGCGAGAAAACAGAGTGTCTGTGGACCTAAGGGGAGGATGCAGACGTGTCCGCGGGCTCTGTGACACCGAGGTTGTTGGCAAGGCGGTTTCAGTGCCGCGGGGGCGTGATATCCCCCAGTCTCATGGGATGGGACGGCTGGATCTATTTCCTTTGAGTCAGAAAGAAGTGCCAGAGGACTTGGGGACATTTGTGCTATGTTTGTAAAGCAATATCACACAGAAAAAATTCCCCTTGGCATTTCCATTAGTCCACTTGGTTAGGGTGTGAACTACGAAAGAGGCACCTCCCAGCTTGAGGGCGGCCTGAGGAAACCCTAGAAGCTGCTGGAGGAACTGAATGAAGGCCTGGGCGTGAAGCAGTTCCCCTTGGCTACTTGGAGAGGTGACCTGCCACTTGCAGAATGTGAGCCCTGCAGACAGGAAGGAATGCCCTTCCTCGGCTGATTTCACAACTGCTGACGCCTTCACACTCTCGCACCGGCTCTTCTGCCCTTCTTTAAGCCTCAACCATTTAGGAGATAAAAATGCAGGCTTATGGGCAAAGCTGTGCTCCATGCTCCGTCGATTTGGCACAACCAGCCTGCTGGAGAGCTCAGAAGGGGAACTACTGAGAAGTACGAAATACTCATCATCTCCTAATCCTGTAACAACTACAACAACAACAACAACAAAAAACCCAAAAAAACCCAAAAGATGAAAGATTTGCTCCAAGCCCGCGAGTGCTGTGGGCGGCGGTAAGGCAGCAGGCGTCTGCGGGGCGCCGGCCACATCTGAGTGCTGGCTGGAGCCACTATTTTTTTTCTTGGGCCTTTTGTGTTAAAAATGATTTCATGGTTTGATTTCCTCTAAGGACATCTAACCCTCATTGACGTTCAAGTGCCTCATCGAAACTCCCAGTGCTGTGGGCGGGCCGTCCTGGGTGGCCTTTCCAGGGCAGGCCTGGGCGGGGACATGTGCCTCCCTCCTGCAGCGCCGAGCTGGGATCCCTCAGGCCCCAGGCTTCGTACCCCACGGGGGCTGAGCCGTGACGCTGGGCTGGGAGAGGGCTGCTGGACCCCTGCGCCCGCCTGGCAGGCCCTGCGACCTCTTGCTGTGGAAAGGACAATTGCCGGACGCCCCAGATGCCACCCTGGAACCCAGGTGTGCTGAGGCCACACCTCCCACGGGCTGCGCCCAGCCCACGGCGGACCACGGCAGGGAGACTCCCAGGTTGAGGGCGGCCTGAGGAAACCCCAGCAGCTGCTGGAGGAACCGAATGAGGGCCTGGGCGTGAAGCAGTTCCCCTTGGCTGCCTGGGGAGGGAGACTAAGGCAGGCGCAGCCCTGCCCGGTGGGGGCTCCTCCAACGGGCACCCTGCCGCAGGGGCTGCTTTAGCCAGCCGTCTAGGATCCCCGCCGCCGCCCTCTTGCCCTCCTTCACAGGGGCCGCCCTCCTTCTCGGTGAGAGGGCTCTCCCAGCCTCCTCCACCCCGCTCCCCCTTCTGCACAGGCATTTCCTCCGCAGATGTCTTGCGTGCCTGATACCACCTTGGTGTTTGCGTCTCAGAGGGCCCAATGCAACTGGAATCGATGGCAGCACAGCAACAGCCCCAGTGCTTGTTGCCTGGAGGGCAAGGTCAGCCTTACCCACCACTCTCAGGCCAATGGCCGTCCCTAATGGGGGCCATTATTCTGCCCCCTTCTGAAGAGACACAAACTCCCTCATGACAGCGGCACGTCACATCCCCAGGCTTTCACGGTGCCAGCTGCAGGGTGCTGACGCGGAGCCCTAGCCTGTAACCCACGATCACCCCAGTACCTGCGTGTCCCCATCATGGGCGCCTCAGTGAGTGGGTGAGTCCCACGTTCAAGTGAGCAGTGACATGTGACTTCACTCTGAAAAACCTAACAGGTTTTGGGGCTCAGTCAGCAGTTCCTCTTCTTGTTTGGGGTGGGGAACATGGTGTGGTTGAGCTTAACCAGGGATTCTGGGTGCCACGAGATTAGGAAAAAAGAGGCAAAAAAATACCTGGCTGGTGTGGCTCAGTGGATTGAGCACCGACCTGTGAACCAAAGGGTTGCCCATTTGATTCCCAGTCAGGGCACATGCCTGGGTTGTGGGTCAGGTCCCCAGCAGGGGGTACACGAGACGCAACCACACACTGAGGTTTCTCTCCCTTTCTTTCTCCCTCCCTTTCCCTCTCTAAAAATAAATAAATAAAATCTTAAAAAAAAAAAGAGGCAAAATATAGAAGCAAATCCACAGGTTACCCAGATGTTAGACTCAGCAGACAAGGGTTTTAAAACAACTATTTAAATATGTCATGGAATTTATGGAAAAAGAGGGTCAAATATAAGGAAATATGAAGTAATTCAACAGAAAAATAAAAACCTATTAAAATACACAGTATCTGAATTGAAGAGTTCATTATATAAGTTTAGCAGTAGACCAGACACAGGAGAGGAATCGGTGAACTCAAAAAAATGTCAGTAAGTATACAATTGCCACATGACTCAGGAATTGCACTCCTGGCATTTACCCCAGAGAAATAAAAATTTATGTCACACAAAAACCTGGACACAAATGATAGCAGTTTCATTGATAACAGCCACAAACTGGAAACCACTGAGCTGTCCTTTAATGGGTGAATAATTATACAAACAATGATATGCACATACCATGGACACATCTCAGTAATAAAAAGGAATGAACTGTTGATAGTCACAGCAAGTTGGATGAGTTTCAAGAGAATTGTGCTGAGTAAAAAAAGCCAATCCCAAAGGTTACATACATATCATATGATCCCATTTATATAACATTCTTGAAATGACAAATGTATAGAGATGAAGAACAGATTAGTGGTTGTCAGGGCTTAGGGATGCAGTGGGGATACGGTAGAGAGTAGGGGCGGTTATGAAAGGGCAACACAAGAGCTCCTTAGAGCAACGGGACTGTTCTGTGTCTTGACTGAGGTAGTGGACATGTGAACCTACATTTGTGATCAAATTGAATTGAACTGTACACACACACACAACCCAGATCAGTATGAGTAAAACTGAGAACATTTTGAGTAAGATCAGCGGATCACATTAATTTCCTGACCCTGGTTGTGATATTGCACTATAGTTGTGTAAGATGTTACCATTGTGTAAACTGAGTAAAGGGTAGAGGATAGATTTGTACTATTTCTTAATAACTGCATGTGAATCTACTAAAAAGTAAGAGAGAAAAAGGAGTAGAACAGTGTCAGAGGACCATGAGGCAATATCAAACGGTCTAACATAACTGTAAGCGACAGAGCAGAAAGAAAGAAGAGGGGGAAATGGGATAGAAGAATTATTTGAAGACTCAATGACTGAGAATTTTCCAAAATTAACAAAAACTATCAATCCATAGACCCATGGAATCTCATGGAACCCCAAGCAGGATAAATACAAAGAAAACCACATCCAAGCATATCCTACTAAAACTACGCAAATACACAGTTTAACAGAAAATTTGAAAAGTAGCCAAAGGAAAGAAGACACCTTCAGTGGAACAACAACAAAAATGATGACTAATTTCATCAGGACAATGAAAGCCAGAAGCCAATGGAAGAGCATCGAAAATGAAACAAGAAAGGATCACTAAGAAGTCTATATATCCAGTGAAAGTACAGGGGAAAAAAGTTTTAAGACAAACAAAAGCTAAGAAAACTTGAGATAATTTATTACCAGCAGAACCACTATAAGAGACACTAAAGAAAATTCTTTAAGCGAAAGGGACGTTATCTCAGATCAAAGGCCAGACTTGCAGGAAAAATCAGAAACACAAGAAATGGTAAGTATTTGGGTAAATGTAAAAGACTATCTCTTTTCTTTTAAAAATTTCTTTGAAGACTGTTGGCTGTTGAAAGCAAAAATAATACAATTTGGGATTTACAATATACATAGAAATAATCTGACAACAGCTCAAAGGACAGTTCAATTTGTATATTTGTGAAGTGGGACATTAACTCAAGGAAGACTAGTATCAGTTAAGGTTGCATGTTGTAATATCTTATAACCACTAAAAGTAATACAAAGAGGTACAATAAAGATATTTTCTATTTACTACGCATGACAACTGGGTAAAATGGGCATTACCACCCGATCTCACAGATAAAGACGCTGAGGCTTGGAGAAGCCAAAGCTTTGCTCAAGAGCACCAGATGGGAAACAGAGCTGAACCCGAATTTTGGAGCCCCCAAGTCTGATGCCCCTTCCATCATTTCAAGGGTCAATAAATTTTCTCAGCACAGGGTCAGAAAATAAATATTTTAGCCTTTGTGAGCCATAGAGCCTTATCACAATTCCTTAACTCTGTGTAAAAGCAGCCATGGACAATTCTTAAGTAAGGGGCCATGGCAGTGTACCAATAAAACTTTATTTACAAAAGCCGGTGGCGAGCCAGGTTTGGCCTCGGGCCACAGCCTGCCAGTCTTCACATCATTCCACCATCCCGTGGTGTTTTATTCTGGCCCAGAAAGGGTCATTCTGACCCACAACCGGGGCCCAGGGCACCAACTTGGCCAACAGGCTCCACTTGCTCCCCACTCCCAGCCCTCGGGGTAAGCCAAGCTACTGACATTCAAGACTTTAAAACACACACCAACCATATTCTCAACAGGCTGATGTGCTCCAATAACGCCCCACGTCTAAACTTTCAGCAACAATTCTGTGGCAGCTCAGGTTTGAGGGTCCAGAACTGAAGCCTTAACCGAAAGGCCAAGGCCCAGCGGGGATGCTTTCGCTCCCCTGAAGGGAAGCCCCCAGACCTTCCCTGAGGGCTGCTCAGCAGCTTTCGGTTTAGAAAAGATCCCCCGACTATTTTCAGCGGTTTTCCCTCCCAGGACACTCACCTCTCCCACCAGCTGGCACGGCGGGGTCAGTTTTGTAATTAAGGAAATAAAATCTCAGCTGTGTTTAACACCGCGCTTGAGGCCACAGAACCCACCGAGGGCCAGAATCGGAACTCAAAGCTCTTCTACACAATCAAGCATCACCGTAAAGTCTGTAGCCCCTTCTCTCCCCTGGAAATCACTGCGAGGCTTCGGACCCCTGGTGCGGGTCAGCCCGCCAGCCCATCCTGCCCTGCTGCTCAGGCGCGAGGCGCTGCGGCCGGCGGCCCCGGCCAGGGAGCGTGATTTTGTGAACTAAGCTCAGCGCGCAGCCCCTTCGTGGGCGGGTGCCGGCAGAGGACGGAGCCCCTGTGATTTGACCCTTTGGGTGAGGGTGTCCCACCTGAGCGTGTGGGGACGTGGGGGGCCTTCCTGTGTAACTGGCCCCCTTGAACCCGGCCTCAGACACTTCCCTGACAGCTGTGAACCTGATTAATTCTCAGGACCTCTCTGCCTCCTCACAGCTCCCCTGGTTACCTGCGGCCCATCCCCTCCCTCCCAGGCAAAAAGAAATGGCCAGGTGCCATCCCCCAGAGCAGCCCTTGACTATGTGGTGTCTGGGGGGTGCCTGTGTGCACTGTTTTGTGTGTGTGGTGTAGGTATGTGTGTGTGTTGCGTGGGTGTGTAGTGTGTGTATTGTGTGTAGGGTGTGTGTGCGTGTGTCTTTTGTGATAGCGTTGTAGCGTTGTATGTGTGCTGTGTGTGTGGACATGTGTGGGGGTGGGGGTGGGGGGTGAGGGGTGAGTCTCCCGAACAAAAATCACAGCGAGGCACAGAGGGATGTGTCCCGTTTCCACCCTGAGTGAACGGCCGTGACCCTTGGGAAGCAGGAATCCGAAGAATTTCCCAGGTTTCCTGAGGGCATCTGGGAATCATGCCTTTCTCTACCTTTCAAATGCCCCACATCCTCCAAACCAAAAAAACACTCCACACCAGCTCCAAAAACCGATGTGTGAGTCTCGCGGAAGAAGGACGGTGGGGAGAACTGGGAACCAATAAACAGACCTTTGGAGTTAAAATCAGTCCTTTATAAGTGGCACAAAGCAGGTCTGTGATTTTGCACGTCTCCGCATGGTGAGGCCCGGGGTTCGGGACAGAGGCAGGCGGCCACTGGCAGGGCCGGCGATGCACGGTCTGTGACTGCAGGCCGTTTCAAAGCCACAGTTGGCAGCTGTCACAGACTCAGGAAGTAAACAGCTGTCACCCCGGAGATGCCTGTAAACCCAGGTGTTAGCAGACAACTGAGGTATTTAGAAGACCAAGAAGACTCACTGACAGTCAGGAGTTTGGGAGTAAAGGTTGTCTGGTAGCAGAGGCACCTCGCTGCCCGCCCAAGACCTGGGGTCTCCTCGCCTCTCACCTCGTTGCACAGCTGTTGCCGGGAAGTGGCTTCACTTTTCCCAGTCCCCCGAGACCAGGTGACTGAATTCCAGCCAAGAGAAGGCAGGCAGAAATGGTGCGCGTGTGAGGGAGGACTTTGCTCTACCTTCCTACGTTCTTCCAGCTTCTCTAATAATTAAATCTGCCTGAGACAGCATTTGCCCTGGCTAGGTGGCCCGGTTGGTTGTAGCATCGTCTCCTAAACAAAAAGTCACAGGTTTGATTCCTGGTCAGGAAACATACCTAGGTTGCAAGTTCAGTTCGTGATCAGGGTATGTATGGGAGGCAATCAATTGATCCCTGTCTCTGTCTGTCTGTCTGTCTCTCCCGCCCCCTATTCCTCTCTCTCTAAAATCAATAAACATATTTTTAAAAATTAAAAAAAACCTACATAAGACAGATTAGAGTGACATGAGAAAAAGGCCAAGTTTAATTACATACGTACGTATGGGAGCCCGGCATACACAAGAGAGTCAGAGATCCACATGGCACCAGGCGTCAGAGGCAGACAGGGGAAGGTGAGGGATAAGCGACGTTCTGCGCTAAGGACTAAGGACGGGGTCAGGCCTCTTGGGCCTTCAGAGGGGACGGAGGTCCTAGCAGGATGATAAGAAGAGCTGATGTTCTGTGATTAGAAGTTTGCCCTGCCCTGTAAGGTCATAAAAAGTTATCTGGTGATAATTCTTATTACGGGCAAGGCCCCAAATTTCAATTCTTTCAGGGAGAGGTAAGAGAGCCCACAGGATCTTGACTGACTCCAGCTCAAAATCGCTCACATACCAAAGTCGCAATCTTAGGGAGGCCCGTCCTGAACCCCTGCATATACCTCTTCCAGACCCAACGCATAAAAACCTCCTTATGAATGTCCATCTCTCTCGTCCCGATCTGCGGGCTGGGTGTCAATGTCCAGGGCAACCTTGAAAGCCAGGAGCTAAAGTGGGAGGAGCCTCCCCGCTCCTGGTCCCTCCATCAGGCTGGAACGGAACCTCCCACCCTCGCTTTCTTCTCTTGGGAGTTAGATGACAATGGGTACAAGGTGCTGTGTGAGACCACTGAGGTCACGGGGTTTCTAGGTTATAGTTCGATTATCAGTTGGCTGATAATTTTACATGTTTTCTTAGTAAAGATGATTGGTAGACACCCGAGATACTAGCAGGCCACCGAGGTAGTATCGCAGGCGGTGGTGAAGTAACAGACAACAAAGAGGTCCACTGCATTCACTAGGAGGGGAACTGGCACCCAGATGCTTCCTGCCGACTGAGATGGTTGTGGTTTCTTAGTTCAGGCCGCTATGGCAAAGTGCCATAGATCAGGTGGCTTATGAACTGCAGAGATTTCTGTCTCCCAGTTCTGGAGGCTGCAGGCCTGAGACGGGGGTGCCCGCGGGGTCGGGCTCTGGGGAGAGCGCTCTCCTGGGCTGCAGGCTGCTGACGGCTGGTGCCGTCCCCTGGCAGAGAGCAGGGAGAGGAAGCAAACCTTTGTGACACTTAAAAGGGCACCAATCCCACTCACGAGGGCCCCACCCTCACAACCTCCTCTAATCCTAATTACCTCCCAAAGGCCTACCTCCTAATACAATTCCCTTGGAGGGTAGGGTTTCAACATTCGAATTTTAGGGGAGACACATTCGGTCTAAAATAGTCAGTTAAAATAGTAATAGAAAACTAAGCTAGCTCTTGAAAACTAAGATGCTAACCACCAAGAGACTGACAACAGGTAAGAGGGACATTCGGTGACATTGGCTTGGGTTCCCTCTTCTCAGCTACCATATTTTGCTGTGTATAATGTACACTTTTTTGCTCAAACTTTTGAGGGAAAATAAAGGATGTGCATATGGGCAGTGCTAATTCTGTATCCATATAAATGTTTTTAATTCTTTTATTTATGCCTATGTGTTAAAAGTGTAACTCTAGAAAGCAATAACGATATCCGTATACAAAATAATACCATGGAATACGATAATCGGTTTTGTTTCTAAATATAAATAAATAACTGAACTAAAAAATTAAAACAAAAGGGTTTGTTTTTTTTTCCTGAAAGGTTGGGCCAAAACTGTGGGTGCGCATTATACACGGCAGAATACGTTTTCTCAGTCTGTCTGCGCAGCGGCTGCCCTGGGTCTGGCCTGCCCCGGCTGTTTCTAGTGGAAGGGGCTTGTCTTTTCCCTGATGGACTAACAAGCCAGGCCCAGTGGAGGACGTCACCCTTTGAGTAGCCCCGCCCCCCATTTACCCCACAGCGCCCATTACACCCACTGCACACTCACCCTCACCTCATAGTGTCTGACAGAGAAGGGGGGTCCCTCCCCAGGCCTGGCTCTCCTCCTGGTTCTGAGGGCAGCCATGAGGTCTCAGCTACAGCAGGCGTGGCGGGTGAGACCACCCCTCGCCAGTCATCCCGGGTCAGGTTCCTCGGTCGCCATTGGAGAGAATGACCTGGGGAAAACACTAGCGCAGGCTGCCATTAGGCCAGGCCAGGTCTCCTCGCTCCCCCTTCCCCGGGATGCTCCTTGAGGTATGCGGAGTTGAGCAAAGTTGACTCCCGACTTCCAGGTCCCACTAATGTGGCCCAAAGGGGGCTCTCTCTGTCTGCCAGAGAGGACGGCTCTTTGGGAGTGGTCTGTCCCAGGCTCACAGAGACCCCAGACCTCTCCCCAGGCTCGGGCCCCATCGGGTGCCTCCGAACAGCAGGGCGTGCTCACCCAGGTGCGCACCCTCAGCGGGCCGGTTTTCCTGCCGCAGATCAGGAAGTGTGAGCCTGGCAGGGGACTTTGGAAATGACTGGAGGGAAAGTCAGAAATCAGGACTATCTTGAAAAATCCAGGGGGTTCAAGAACTGGCTTGCACAAAGGCCTTTGGGGAGCAGTGCGGCGGAGCAGGGTCAGAATCTTGGTTCTGTCATCCTCTCGAGGGTGGACCTGAGCGAGGCCCTTTCTGTAGTAAACACTCAGAACAGGTTGGCACAGGACTTGTCCTCCAGAAATGGTAGATATGAGAGCTGCTGATATCGGGGAAGCACAGGCTGCGGCTCCTGCGTGCTGGGTGTCTGGCGCCGGCGTGCTCTGCCGGAGGTCAAACAAGAACTGGGATTCAAGTTCAGGGCTTGAGGCACAGGGCAGTGAGTCATGAGGGTTGCTTTCCAGGCCCATAACTCCAGCAGGCCTGGCCACCACCTTCCCCTGGGGCCTCGTCATCCCTGCGCCCCCTCCCTCACGTGGGCCTGGCCTGGAGACGAGATGGAAGCTTGGGGTGAGGTCAACCTTCTGCACAACCCTTGGCCCACGCTGGGATCCGAGGCCTCTGCCCACAGGTTTGGCCTTTCTCTGGCTGCGTCAGACTCTTCCCCTCCCTGCCAGCATCCTGGGAGGACTCCCCTTAGCTCACTGTTGGTCACCCCGGATTCCGATCTTCAGACTCATCAACTTGGGCGAGAGCTTCCAGCCGCCCACCCTCTGGGCGTCAGGCAGGGACCCAGCCCATGAAGCCAATGGGAGCTGCGGGCTCCTCTCCCCGGCAGGAAGGGGAGAGTGAACTCTCCTCATTTTGCGGGGCTCACAAGCGAGAGCGCTCAGCTCCTGAGCTCAGGTTTGCCTGGCAGAAGTGCTGGGCTTTTCTTAAAAGGAGGGAGGGGGAGCTCTGCATGGAAGGAGCACAGACAGGGGTCAAGAAACTTCACCGCGTGCTGTTGTAGCCTAAAGCAAGGCACAGGCTGCTTGGGCCACAGTATCATTTGTGGAAGGGGACGAAGCACCGTCTGGTTTGGTCGTATCCATGGCCCTGAGTCCCACGGCAGGGCCGGAGCCACAGCCCCCGACGTGAGGCTGGTTCCCACTCCGTCCCTCATCCCACTTCTCCCGTGACTCCGGCTTTTGTCTACAGCCCTTCCTCACCCACAGACTCACTGCTCTTCAGGCTCTGGGACTTGCCTTCTCTCCTTGTGGGGGTTCCCATGGGCGCTGCCCCCAGGTCCTTGTCACAGGCTGCTGGGCTGTCCCCAGCTGCCAGGTGTGTTGACTGCCGATGGCCTGGTTGTGACCCTCTCTGGCCCCCTTCCCTGAGCCAGTGGGCGTCCCTTCATTCCAAGATGCCCAGGAAGTTATTCCCACCCCATCCCCCAAGAGGTGGGCACAGCCAGAGACAGGCACATTCGGGGAACAAAAGCCCAGGCCCCTCCCTCACAGAGGGACAAGTCTGCGGGGCCACCTACGTGCCAGAGCTTCAGGTCAGAATTCCCTGGATGGAACAATGAATAAGCTGTTTTTCCTCCCAGGCAGTGGAGAAAGTATTAGCTGCGGACAGAAAGGCAGACCTACGAATGAATCCTGGCCCAAGCAGTCAACAGTGGTGACTGGGGTGACTTGCTACATTTCTAGGCTTCAGCTGCCTTATGTACAGGTACGGGTCCTAATTCCCACTCTGTAGCATTGATGTGAGGATTTGAGCGCAGCGGCAAAGCCCCTCGTATGGGGCCTGGTACACAGAGTGACCCGTGACCTCGGCAGCGGGAGGGGAAAGGCTGAACAGGACAGCCGGCTGAGGCGGCCGGGCAGGGAGGGGCAGGAGCCGTGCCCCCCCCCCCCCAGCCCAGCAGGAAGGGCAGCCAGCCAGCTGCATGCTGCACACTTCCGCGCGCACTAGTGGTCTTGTAACCCCTCCCTGGGGGGCTCAGCTCAGGAACCAAACACCTGTAAACAAAAACCAAAGCCAGCTTCTGATGCTCGGCTTTCCGTTTGGAGGCCATCTTCACTGGACACTAGCCTGTCAGGAGGCGCTGGACTTGCACGGGTCTCTGGTGGGCCTCCCCACTTGGCCCCAAACCTCCTCCAGCTCACGCCGCGGAGCCCTCTGCTCCCAGCGGCCTCAGGCCATAGGTCACTAAGTCCAAAGCCCAGGCTGCAGAGGCCACAAGAATGGTGGCCAATCCATTCGGTCAAGAGGCCCCTAGGCAACCGCAAGGCCCCCTTCCAGCCACTGCTGTCGAGGGAAAGACACAGGGACCACCCAGGGAAACCCTCTACTCCGGGTGCCCCAGGCACCCTCGGCTGCGCTCACGGCCACGGTTTCCAACTCTTGGACTCCTGTCCCTGGCTCACTGTTCCCATGTCACAATCCCACGTGTCCTCAGGCAGAAGCAGGTGCCCATCGCAGGGCCTGGAGGAGGTTTGGGAACTTCCGGAATTCTCGTCAGGCCCTGGGCAACCCCTTACGGAAAAGGCCTCCAGCACCAGAGAGACGCTGCTGTCCCACGGGTGGGGCTCCCAGAAACCAGCCAGGAGGCTGGAGCCCGAACAGGAGGGACAGCTGACGGGGCCTGAGGGGACACTACCCTATAATGAGGAAGGTTCTGCCACGGGGCCCCAAGCCTCCGAGTTTACCAGTTAAATCTTTTTCTTCCACAGGCTCTGTCGGCCAGGATTGGCATTCGCACCTGGGTGCCGCTTCTCCTAAACGTCCCCTTCTTTTCAGCCAAAGATAATCCCATCCCAGACACCTGCCTCTTCTTCCTCAGGCAAGGCTAACCATTAACAAGCCACTTCGGTTGGTTGAGAGCTCAGAAGAGGCACATGCTTTACACACACATTGTCTCATTTTATCCTCATACCCAAGATCCTTGTTATTTTCACTCCTCTGTGCAGCTGAGGAGACAAAGCTTCCCAGAGGTTCCGTGGCTTGCCTAGGCCACGAGGTTTTAAGTGACCTAGTCACTTGGTCGCAGAGCCTCAGTCCGGCTGACTCCAGAGCTGGCGCCCTTGGCTCTGTCCGCCATATTGCTTTGTCCACCAGGAACAGAGAAGTCCCGGGAAGGGGGTGTTACTTTCTGCTCTTCCATCGTCCTCAGGCTGCAAGATCTTCAGCCTGAGTGGCGAGAGGGAGCCCCCCACGCCTGCCCACGCTGAGGAACCACAGTCCCTTCACGGGGGCTGGTTTGGCTGCTCCCGGTTCCCCCTTCCACAACACAAGGCGTGTCTTTTCCTGGCGGGGGGCACGGCTCCATGGGCAGCTGGACGCCTTGACTGGGAGGGAAAGGAGACACCCTGGGGACACGTCCTTGGCTCATTGGGAGCATCACACAATCGTACAGTTTGATGTTGTCTTCCCATTATTGAAATACTACTTGGCCAAGGAAAATCAGAACATGCGCAAAAGTAAACAGAAGGAAAAAAATAACTTGCAGGACTCTTAACCAGTGCTCTGTGGGCAAATATCCTTTTTCTCTTCGCAAGTCGGAATTGCATCGTGTATGTATACGTCTTTATTGATGAGCACATCCCCATGTGTACCAGTTTATTTTTTTAAACACCGCCCTGTTTTTCTTAACCGGTTCCCTCAGGCGTGTATGTAGCTGGGGATGAAGCACGGCTGTGTGGTTTCCCCACGCGCCGTTTTCGGGTCTCACGATTCCATTTCCTTGGCAGACAGTGGGCTGCTCCTGTGGTGCTAGTTGCTCTGGGGCTTCCTGGGCACCACTTCCCAGTGCACAGCCCGGCTCCATTCATTTCTCCTATAGAAACAATGCCGACATTGACCCGGAGCCGGCGCCTCCCACTGGTGTGGCGGCACCCCGGGCCCTATGGAACCACCACTGTGCCCTTGGCCTCTCTGCTACCACCTGTCCCTGCCCCGAGGACACGGTGGTGATTTCCCAGCTTTCCAGAACTGGGGCCCTCACAGGAAGGCAGGCCCAGCCAGACTCGGCTCAAAATGCCGGCTTTCGGCCAACACCTCAACTCCCCTGCCCGTCACACCTCACGCAAGGTTAGGTGAGGGGACTTGGCCACAGAGGGGCGCCGTAAGGGGTCTGGAGGCCAGGAGACGTGGCCGTGGAGCCTGGGTCTTCTACTTGTCAGCTGTGGAAACTGAGCAAATTCCTGCAGCTCAGAGCCTGGGTTTCTTCATCTTTATGAGAGAATACTTCCTTCCCTCTAGGGTTTTTGTGGGAATGAGATGACATAATGCAAGCGAACTTGTCGAGCCCCGCTTCTGACCTAATGAAGGCAGTTAATAAAGAACTGAGATCATTTCCGACCCCACCCCCACGCCCCCAGGGAGCAGGCTCTCTGTTCGGTTTTTCCATTATACTATCTCTTAGTACCACTGAGCTCTCGTTTTCAAAAGCTTTATCCTCTTGGAGAAAAAGTTCTCCACAGCCAGGCTGGTCAATCCAGTAGCCTTGAGGCCATGCGCAAACAAAGGGCTCCCTACCCTCATCTTGTAGACGAGCTCAGGACCGCTTGGCTTACTTTCGGAATAAACAAGACAAGCAAAAACAGTCCTTACTCCTCATACTAAATAACCTCATCTGTTTGTTTATATTTAATACACATTTGCTGGCACATGGAATGGGGTTGCGTGTCCTCACGCCAGCTCTGGGAACGTCCTAAATACCTGCTTGAGAGTTCTGGCCCCTGCCTTCCCCTCTGGTCCCGATCTTCCCCAACTCGCTTCGTCCTGTTTCATTTCTGGACCCAACTCATCCCGCCAAAGCTGAAGATCAGGGAGAGGAAGGACTAGTCAAACATCTTGGTTCAAAGGCAGCAATTAATGTGGCGGTTCCCTTGCTGCTCAGGAGCACCTCAGTTCATTCAATCAGGATTTCTGGGCATGGCGACCAGGCACAATACCAAGTTTGAGCCAAGTTCGAGAACCAGTGACTTAACTGCTGTTGGTAAAGACCCTGACTGTTCCCCGCGCATCTCACTTTATGACTTCCACGTGGAGTTGGGCGCACAGCCAAGGCTTCTGATAGTGACGGACTAACTCAATCCGTTCCTCATTAACTCCCACAACGGGGGTATGGTGGCTATTCCAAGATCACACAGATGTCCCGAAGTCATACATGACAAACATTTTATTACATTAAAAGAAGTCATCTGTTAACTGCTGAACTGCAAGGGGGCTGCATCGGAGGCTACTTCAGAAAAGTAGCATCAGAGAACAAGTATAGATCTTTAGCCTCACAAAACAGCTAGATTCTCCTCCGCTTTCTCCATAAAATATTTATCAGTGCCTTTGGCTGGTTCTGGTAAGAGCACCGAATCACTGACTTGACATAAAACCAGGATTATCCTAACATGTCAACAACACAGGTCCCTTCCTGACCCTGTCCTTGGCAGCCAGGCTGCTGCGGCTTGAACACAGGCGGCAACGCCCCAGCGGCATCCATCCCACGTCTCTGTGGTGACACGGTGCTCTTCCCAGTGGCTGGCTCTGGGGATGGTCTCAGCGGCGGCCTCGCCATCTGGGGCCCACGTGAGCAGCCGGCGGTGGGCTCCGAGACTGGTTCCCTCTGAGACTGGAAGCGGCTTGGTTCCCCCCCACTACACAGCACACTGTCTGTCCCGAGGGAGTGTTAGCAAGAGCGGCTCCTCCTCCGGGCAGAGCAGGTCCGGCAGCTGGGGCGGGCGTGACCTGCAGGGCGGACCCGAGGAGCCGCGGGGACGCTGGCAGAGGGACTGGCCCCACTGCCTTTTGGTTCAGAGCAACCTCGGAGGACTCCAGTGTCCGTTCTACCTACTGGGTATTTGGACATGACCCAAATGGCTTTCCCGTGGAGCCTGAAGGCGAGGAGCCCAGGCCCTGTCGCCTGTCCACGCTGTTCCTGCACCTCGTGTGGTGGCTCAGTTTACCCTCCTGTTCCTGGGGTGCGCCGAAGGCAGCACAATTTCTGGGATCCAGAGGCATCCTGGCTGCTCGAGAGGCAAGGCGCTCATTCTCACTTCCACCCAGCAGCAGCTCCGCGGGCTTCACATGGGGGCAGGCGGCCCCCCGCCCCCGGCACGCAGTGGGGGTGGGGCGCGGCAGGCGCCCTCCTTCTCCCCCTCTGCCCACCCTCACCCTTGCACCAGGCCACGCCCCAGAGGCATGAAGGTAGATGTTCAAGACATGTCTTTCCCCTGCCCCTGGGCCAGCACGTCTTCCTGGCGCCCAGGCCTCCACGGAAGTCCCTCAGAGGCCCTCGTGGTCCCTGCCCCTCCACGTCACTCCTGCACCAGGAAGTTGATGAGGGCCGTTCTGGGGGAGAGAAAGGCTTTCTTGATGCTTCGCCCCTGCAAATGTCTGGCGCCCAGCTCACTTTGAAGAACGAGCTCGTGCACTTTATCCTGGTCCCGGGCCACTTGCTGGGGCACAGGGACTTTGCCGCAGGCTTTGTTGTTGATCTGAGGAGATAAGCCAGAGACAGAGAATACTGAGAGGGGCAGGCAGCCACTACCAAACCCCACTTCCTGCAAAGGGCCTGCTGTGTGGGGGCGGGGAGGAGGGACAGGGAGGAGGGAAGGGCAGCACCGGTCACAGCCACGGTGGAAATCATGCCCCAGAAACAGGCTTCGGCCGTTTCCCGGGCGAGAGGGGTAACTGTGTCACTGGGGATCAAGTCTAAGTTCAGATCCAGCCACAGGGGGTGCCCTGAGGATTTCACCTGGGCCTCCAGGGGACTACCTTCTGGGGACCCCAGTCACCCTCCCTTTCTGATGACTGGCCCCCAGAGGGGGCGCTTGGCGAGGACTTGGAAACTGGACCCACATCACGTGAACAACTTCCTTGCTTAAAGCAAATGGACCCGTGCAGTTCCAGACGTCAGCAGGCGCTCACTGAATACCAGCGCCATACGGACAACCTTCACGCCAAATACGCACTGATACTGCCGCCGAGGAAGTGGCCCCATGGTCCACACGGTGCCTGAACAGCCGTCCTTCAAATCCTCTAACTGTTCCCGTAAGAACACTTAGATTTCTTCCACTAACACTCGTTTCTCGCTTGGAAAATAGTCCCTGTGTTACGAACAGTTACTCAGAATAATTTCTCAAGTTTCAACAAAAAGCCTATCATCAAGCATTCCTTAACCACCCACTTCATTTTTTCAGATTTTTGTAAAACTCAGTGTCCTGTTTATTGGTTGCATTCGCCTGGATTACCGCAGGGGAGACAAAGCATTGTTTCCTGAAATATCCTGAAATGTTGGGTTTTTAAAATAAAAGTGTGAGACTCCACAGTGCAGGGCCTTTGTGTTCCAAAGCCGTGGAGCTCAGATGTGCTGTTTGAAGGACGCTGGTCGCTTTCCCTTCCTGTTTCTACATCATGAGAAGCTGCCTTCTTTCAAGGCCATGTGCTGGGTTTGACTGAGACCTTCGAAGGGACCTCTCACCCCATCACACAAAATCCACGTCCCTCGTGAAGTCCCGGGAACCCCAAACATGCAATTCTCGGGACGTGCATTTGATAACGAACCCATGTACTGGCCTTCCCATCTCGGTTCTTACTCTCTTTTTAGGAAAGAGGCCCAGGGTGAGGCCTCCTGGGGTCGTGGTGGGGAAAGAGCGTGTTCCTACGAGGGACAGACTCTGGGTGGCCCTCAGGACTGAACTCCTAAGCGGTGGGACCTTGGGCCTCAGTTTTGTCTACTTTGAGGACAGAGCCCCCTGGGAGGGTGAGGGAAGAAAGTGACAGAACCTCTGTCCAGAGACCAGCTCGCTGTCTTACGTCCTCTGCCTTTGTCAGCATTGCCGGCCAGGGCGGCAGGAGCGAGCCCTGCCACGACCCCTTCGACGCACAGCCTCAGCTCTGCACCGACCCTGCTGGGTTGGCGGCCCAGGCGGCCTCCGTGCTTCCCCGGAGCCGGGGCTGCTCCCGGGCCGTCACTGGCGAGGCCTGTCCGCAGGAGTTGGGTCATTCCTGCCAACACAGAGGGCGTGGTGACCTCTGGGTGTGCCATGGGTGCCCAGGGGGTCTCCCCACGCTGCCCCGGGCACCGCTCATGGTCTCAGGCTCCCCAGGACGCCTCTGAGCAGCCTCTCCAGGGCAGTCTTTCCTGGGCGAGGGGGTCTCAGTCACGCTCCCCCCTCCTGAGCACGGGGCGCCCGCTGAACGAGCAACAGCAGACTGCTCAGGGCTTGGCCTGCAGGGGCCCAGAGGGGAAGAAGCACTTTCAAATCTCAACAGCGCCTGTCAGACATTAGAGAAGTTTCCAGTCCCCACTTGGTGGCCCTCTGCCTTTACCACCTCCATGTCATCACTGGCCCTGTCCACCCAGGGCCTCAGCCTCGTTCTCGCGGGCTTTCCCCTGCCCCAGGCGCCACTGCGCACCGACGGGAGGGGAGTGTCGGGGGATGAGGCCCCTGCCGTCGCAGCCCCCATTTTACAGACCGGGAAGCTGCAGCGCGTGCGGGAGAGCCCCACTCCCCCTCCAAGGCGCCCCCCAGCAGGCAGATCCTCCCTGTGCGCAGCGCAGACCCCCTGACGGCCCCAACTCCTCTCTAGCGCTGCCCTGCTGTGCCCCTGCGCCACCGCAAGGCTCACCGTCCCAGCGCTGCTGAGGACTTTCCCTGCCTTTGCTCCTTTTCTCCACAAAGGGAATACTCCTCCTTCAGAGCCGAGGTCCCGTGGCCCCTTCCTCACGATGATGCCTTCTCCCACGAGCCAACTGCCGGGGGCGCGATGCTGACGCTGGCGGCAGTCAGCACTCACCAAGCGAGCGGTGAAGCCCGAGGCTGCCACCATTTCCTCGCCTGGGACACGGGGTTAGTGGCACGCCTGCCGTCGGGGAGGTGCGGATCACATCAGGGCTGCTGGGCAGGTCGCTGAGCTGGTACCTGGCCGGTTCTTAGGGCACTGCCGCGCCCTCGGTCAGCGCTCACCGCGGGCCACCGGGTTTGCGTTAGTGTGCCCAGAGCAGGCTAAGCGCCTCCTGGCACGATCCCATTGCGTTCTTTCAACAACCAGGTGAGGCGGACGCTGTGTTCGCTTCCATTTTCTAACTGAGGAAACTGAGGCTCAGAGAAATCAAGTATTTTGCACAACAGACTTAGGCAAGGATGGTCGGACTCCCAAGCTCTTACATCTTAACCTCGAGGCTTCGTGAACCCCCTGAGTGTGTGACAACTCATGTGCCCCGAGACGGTCCCCCACTGGGCGCTAAGCTCTGTGAAGACGAGGCGGTGGGTCCAGGCTCTGCAACCCTTGGATCGGGCACAGCCCGCATCGTGGGCACAGAGGCCAGAGAACGTAGGCACAGCTGAGCTGAGCTGCGCTGCACTGGGCGCTGCCGCGGCTCCCGTGTCTGGCCATGGCACCGACCGAGATCGCAGGGAGACAGAACGCAGGCCTGCACAGGGGTTCGGCATGGTGCCCTGACAGGCAGGAGGTTGGGCTGGGGGCTGGGCAGACCAGGGAGGCCTCCCAGGTGACGGGACCCGCCCCCTGGCAGGCTGGCCCCGTGTGGGAGACAGCCACTCACCAGCACGGCCATCTGCACCACGTCGGGCTGCTGCAGGAACTGCGGGTCCACGGCCGGCCACGGCTGGAGCAGCACGCCGGCGTCCCAAGCATAGTGCGTGCACAGCTTCCGGGGCACCAGTGCCAGGCCTGCAACATCAAGGCAGGGAGACCGTCAGTGAGCGCACGCCAGGCTCCGTGCGGCTGGACAGAAAGTGCGCACCCCAGCTCAGCCGGGCTGGGCGGACCAAGGCAGCTCCCGAGGCCACACCACGGCCTTGCAGCGCCTACCGGCTGCTCCCCTCCTGCTCCTGCCTGGTTTATCCTCCCAGGTGACAGGCGGCTTTTTCCTCGGACAGCGCCCAGGGCTGTGAAGACACATGGACAGGCTTCATGGAGCGTGCGTTTGGAAAGGCACGGCTGCTGGCTCAACTGGGTCTGTGTGTTCTGTGCGTGAAGGGATGGATGCCTTGTGCTCGTGAGAGCAGAGTCCCAAAGCCCAAATTGCGCTCACTTCCTGTCTGGCCCATGAATACCTATGGTCTCAGGGCCTCCCCTCACCAGGCCTTTCACTCATACTGCCAGCCTGTGAACCAAAGGGTCGCTGGCTCGATTCCCGGTCGAGGAACGTGCCGGGGTTGTGGGCCGGGTCCCTGGTTGGGGGAGCACAAGAGGCAACTGATCCATGTATCTCTCACACACTGACGTTTCTCTCCCTCTTTCTTCCTCCCTGCCCCTCTCTCTAAAAATAAATAAAATGTTTTTTTAAAAAATAAGAAATGATATAAAAATCTATATGAACAGATAAAAGGTTGGAAGGAAATAAATCAGAATAGTAGCAGGGGTTATCCCTGGGAGGGAGAAATAGGAGGGACCTTCTTTTCTCCTTTTTTAAACATTTAATAGGTTTTCAAAAGGAGCATTTAGTACTTTCGTAATTTGAAAAAATAAAACTTTACTTAAGAATAAATTTTTCCCATGACGTAAGATCCATTCAAGATTTTTCTTCCGGTTTCTTTTCAAGGTTTCATTTCCTCCCCTACTTAACTCTTATTTCTATCTGAACTTTAGTTTGTGTATAGTATGAAAAAAACACTAACTCAGTTTTATTCAACAAATCCTCTTCGTTACTGGTTCGTGATTTTTCTTTTACAAATACTATCCCCGAGATGGTTTCAGGACTGTTCACTGCAAAGCTCCCCAATGTGTCTGCCTGTGCGGAGGAAAAAAACCTGGGCCCATACGCAAATCAACCAACACGCTGCGTCTTCCATTGAGAAAGTCTCGCTACCCAAGGCAACGGCCATCCTGCCTCGACTGTGTGCTCAGTGGCAGGCTCTTTACCTTGTCGTGGGCTGTCACAGGCAGGTCCAGCCAGGGGCCACTCCGAGCAGCACTGGCCCATTTTCCTGCCTTATCTCCGGCATTAGTATCATGAGTTACTTGTCACAGCTTTGCATGTCTTCCTATCTGGCACCCCTGTCGCCCTGTGCTGCCCAGGCAACGGAGGGACGCGATGGCCCCCCAGGGTCTGCGGATCCAGCGGGAACCAGACAGGTTCACCTGGGCCCGGCTGGGCCCCCGGATTCCCGAGCTCACCGGCGAACCCGCCCCGTTTCTAACAGATGCGCCTCAGAAGGGCTCCTGTGAAGACTCCTGTCTGAACAGAAGGCAGGGGTCACAGAGGGAGAGCATCATTTCTTTATCTGAGCAGCCTGGCCCAGGGTGGCCTGTCTTGCGACCCAGCTGCACTGGGAAGGACTCCAAAGCCTCCACATGGCCTTGTACAGGATGCCTGGCAGATGGAAGGACCTTGGACACAAATGTTCTGGGCAGAGGCTGTTACAAATTCCACTTAAAAAAAATGAGGAAGCCCGGCCTTCCTGGAGTGATCAGGATGCTTATTTATAGCCGCCTGGGCCCCTGCCAGCGGTTCCCTATAGATAGGCGTGGGGCCATCCTCCGGGAGAGGAACAGAAACTCACTCCTGGAGGCCTACGTAGTGTTTGTGCCTCCCAGCTCTTTATAGGGAAGTAAAAACACCTACCATTTGCATGGCAAACACAATGGTTTCTTTACATGACAAGGTCGAGGGCTGGCCTTCGGGAAGCTCACGAAGTCTGCACGCAGGCCGGGAAGCGCAAGGCCTGGCACACAAGGCCACCATGCGAGGCCCGCCTGGCCCATGGCCTACCCCCTTTAGTTCCCTCGTCTGGGAGAGCTGCTGTCGCTGACCTTCCTGCGAAAGAGCCGAATCAAGACCCAAGACCCCTCTCCCACCCCGAGCGCTCAGAAGTGCCACTCGGAAGAGCGTGCCCGGCGGCCCTGGCTTCTGTGGACGGCAGGCCTCCCACCGGTGTCCGTCTTCACACACACACACACGCACGCGCGCACACGTGGCAGATGTGGGGACGCAGGGGCGCCTGACCCCGCCGTGCCTCGTCCAGCCGGGCAATCCCAAGGACATGGATGGGAGGGGGGCCACCGCCCTCCGGCCTCTGACTGCAGAAGCCCACGGCTCCCCCTCGTAATAAACCTGACTTGTTCAAACGAGCGTGTTCCTGTGGCTTGTGGCTGGAGGACGCCAACAAAACTGCAGGCTCATCGGAGTCAGCCGAGACCCTCAAGGCCTTGGACCAAGACTGCTGACCCCGAAGAAGTGTGCGCATCTGAGACCCCTGGCACCTCCACCTGGCCGGGGGGCCGCCCACCCCCGACTGGGAACGCGGCGCATGCAGAGCCGGGCTCCAGCGGAAGACTTTCAGGGTTGTGCTCATTTTGTTTCCCTAGATATAGGTCCCTCTTTGGGCTTCGGTTTTTCTGATGATCAGAGCAGTCTCATTCTTTGGTGAAGCCATTTCCTAGCATCTCACGCCTGCTCCTCGAATGTCGTGTCTGTCTGCCTGTGTAGCATCCTGAATGCTGCTTATTCTTGTCATTCCTTCCCTCCTTTGCTTTCACTCTTGGAACCTGTTCAAGCCTCACGAAGTTTCTGCCATTACCGCCTCAGCTCCCTTTCCTTCTAGATAATTACTTCAGAACGCACCACAGCCTCACACACCCAGGAGGGGCTTTCTCGTCACTGGGAGCCGGCCAGGACAGCACAAACGCCACCACTTCCTTCTCGTGGTTCCGTGTCTTTTCAGCTCACCTTAGTCTTTGAAAGAGAGACTTGAACCCCGCAAGCTTCTGCTTAATGACGTGTTTTGCAGAGTGTGTGGCCAAAGTTCCTATTTCAGGAACTGATGCGTTCCGTGCGACACCTCACAGCTCGTGGCCCACACGCCTGGGAAGGGCTGCTGTGCGGTCTGCTCCTTCTCAGAGGCCCCAGATAAAAGCGTTATGTCTCCCACAAGCTCCTGTAAAACGTCCCAGGAGGCTCAGGGGACCACTGAGTACAAAGTTTGGGGAACCGAGCCCAGCACAGCCACCTGCACAGCACCTTCCATTTCTATTCCCGCTTCGTTTCCATTCCCGCCTGGGACCACTGCGCCGCCGGGACCGGGCACTCAGCGGGGCTGCGGAGGCACATGCCCCCCGTTCGGCAAGAGCCTCGAGTGCGTTCTGAGGAGGAGCCACAGGCCCGGCAAGGACTGGCTCACCTACCTGCCCAGAGCTCGGAGGTGATGTGGGGGGCCATCGGAGCAGCCATCGCCAGCAGGGCGCCCAGGGCGTCCTCAAACTCGCGGCTGTGGAGGACGACCGCCTGCGAGGCTTGCTGAGGAAGGAAAGGGCAGCGTGAGGACGCACGGGAGCGGCGCGGCAGGCACCACCGCGGGCACGTCCCCGTCCAGACCCGCCGCAGCCGGCAGGAACCCTCCGGACCGGCTGCTCTGGCTCTGGACAAAGAGCTTTCCCCACTAATGACACTATTAAAAACAGCTTGAGCAGCAGCGACAAGCACATTACCATTCAGGGAGCGTTTCCTACGCCCTCAGTCTGACGCTAACTCACTCGGCTCCCACAGCCACCCTGCGAGGGCGGCATCCTTACCCCGCGGGACAGAGGAGGCAGCCGAGGGTTACAGGGGCAGGAACCTGCCCCGGGTACATGGTTATCCAAGTGCCACGTCCAGATTACAACCTAGCGTGGTCTTCTTTCGGCGCGAAAGTCTAAACCCCTCGGCTAGGCTTCCTGGGTGCACGGGACCCACAAGAAACGCAGAGAGGGCGCCCAAAGGCTCTGCAAGGGGAGCCTCCACAGCAGGGGCCCTGCGCTCCCCCAGGGGCCCCCATTCTCTTACTGCCGACACAGCTTCTGCCTGAGGTGCGGCTGATCAGCTCCGTCACCCCCGTTCGATTTATGACGTGCCTACCAGATGCCTGGTTTTAGGGATAAAATGTCCAGAATATTTTTATTATATTTGACAGGATAAATGTCTCTGCCCTCCAGGCGCTGACAGTCACCCGGGGGAACCAGCAAAGGATTCAAGGGTGTCACAGGACTCGACAGGTGGGGGGAGGGGTGGCCAGCACACCTGGGCTTGAGGGGGGGTGTGGTCGGCCAGCGGCCTGGAAGGGACACGGGCGGTCCCGAGGTGGCTGCGGGGAGAATGTCGCTAAAAGGATTTGACCGAGGCCCTGAGCAAGTCACGGTAAAAACTAGCCCCATGTGGTTGTGCTGCTCAGTACGTGGTGCTTCTAATACCCTGTGACAAAAGCAAGTTTGGTTGAATTTTACACACTTGTTAAAATGAAAAGTCAGGGCCCTCATGATGTATTTTTGGGAATAGAGAGGCCAAACACATTATCCATGGCTTTCGTAGTAATGCATTGATACATGTGTGAAATAACAGAGAAACATCCACCGGTCCCCGTCCCTGGCTCCCAGCACAGCGGTCCTAAACCCCTCGGAATTTCCTGAGAGACAGGGCGTCTTCTGTTCAATTCGGAGGCTCTGGGTGGGCTCCTGAATAGCTCCTGGGCTGGTGACCAGAAAGACCAAGCCGTGGTGACTAGAAACGTGGGACTTTCGGTCCCACCCGCCCATTCTCTGGACAGGAGAGGGGGCCTGGACGTGGAGTTAGTAACCGACCAGGGCTCCGTTACAATCCCCACAGCACCGGCTCGGGCAGCGTCCGGCCGGGGACCATGTCGGGGTTCGGGGACGGTGCTGTGCACGGGGGGATGCAGTTTTTCCCATCGCAGCGTGACCGCCGACAAACCGTCTAAGGGATTTGGATACAACCCCGTCGGGTAAGGGCTGTGGGCAGGGCACACTGCCAGGGAGCAGAAATTTCATTTCTTAATTTAATTTTTCTATACTATGTGCTCCCTTTTCCTGATTAAAAAAACAACGCACACTCGGCTCAGGAACTTTGCGAAATACAAACCCACTCACCATTGTACCACCCAGGAAAACAAGATCCAGTGTGTTGTATGCCAGTCTCCAAAAATGCAAAAATATGGGGACATCCACACTCACACACATGACGTTTCACGACTGGGGTTTTTCCATGTGGACACGTCTGTGTCGTGTGTTTTTAGTTAATGTCCTGATGCTAACGTGGTGGCACGTTTCCTTCTCGCTAACATGACATTAAGTCATTTCACCATTTCCCCCCCGGAGGACATTTGGGGTTCCAAGTCTCAGTGATTATAAATCACCTGACAGAGAACACCCTGGGTCACGGGATTATTTACAGCCCCAGGCAACCTCACAGCTGGACAGCTTCCCGGCCAGACTGCAGCAACCTCGTGCACCCTGTCTTGGCAACAGCGTGAAGAATAGTTATGTTTCACAGTCTCTGCACATGTGATGGGAATAAAAATAGCAGCTCATTTTTAATTTGCATTTCAAAATAATTAGCAGGGCTGATTTTTTTTGGCCATAACTTTATTGGCTATTTCTCTCTCTTCTTTTATGAATTATCTTTTCACATCTTTTGACCATTTTTAGGTATTTTCATATTAATATGTAAGAGCTTTTTATACACTAAGGAGAGTTGAGAGGGAAGGAAGAGGGGAGTCACGGGGAAAAGAAGGGGAAGGGTCAAGTCAAGGAACCTGTATAAAGGACCCGTGGACAAAGCCAAAGTGGGGAAGGATCGAGAGTGGGAGGTCGGGGTAGGTGGGGCAGGGAGAAGTGGTGGCAGGAAAATAGAGACAAATATATTTGGACAATAAAAAAAATATTTTAAAAAAAGGACAGTAACTTTTTGTTGGACATATTTGTTAAAACTGTCTTCCCCATATTTTATCTGTCCTTTAATATGGCATGTTGCATATGCTAAAAATGGTAAGCTTTTAGTAGCCAAATTTCCCAATTTCTTCCATTGTTCTTAGAAGCCTAGGGAGGGCGTCATTGTAAAGAGCATTTGTTGATAGTTTTAATGTGCACTTTTTTTTCTTGTCCAAATGGCCAACCACTTGCCTCAGTCCCTCGCGTGGCCAGAAGAGCCACGAGGGCCGGCATCTGTCCTCAGCGTCGACAGGTTGGGCTGGCCAGGCGTGGCACATGTAAAACGCCAGTGTCAATGCGGCGTTCACTTGGAGAGTGGGAGCAGGAAGGCACAGAGGCCCCATCTGCTCCTGGCGATGGCACGTCGGCCGGACATGTCCTCTAAGCTCCCTGGGCCTGTGTCCTCATCACCAAACTATGGGGGAGGGGGTTTGGACCAGATAATCTTTAAGAATCTTCCAGCTATAAAACTAGGTTGCGACTCTAGGGAAAAAATGCTGCTTTAACAGAACAGAGCCACACTGAGAAGGTGACACCGTGGTGGGCTCCCTGCCCCCCGGCCAGAGATCCTGGAGGCCACCTCACCCTGGGGCAGAAACCTCCCCTCTCCTCTGCTGCCAGCAAATGAGGGCAGGCAGGCCACCTACCAAGAGGGCGCTGCTGAGCCCCATCAGGTGAGAGATGGCTGAGTTCAGTGAGAAGTCCTCTGTGAAGTGGGCGGTCACCTGCGGGTAAACGTGGAGTTACTATTGAAATTCCTTACGCTTTACACACACACACACACACACACACAACTAAATTATGCAAAAATGTGAAATTAAATGAATGCAATCAGAGTGTTTATCAATGTATGCGCTTTCTCAAATAATCACGATAATGTCTCATTGGCACAAAGAGTTAAAATGACGCCAGTGTTGTTCCCATGACTCAAGGTCGTCCCTCTTCCCCCGGAGCTGGGACAGGGTTGGCGTTCCTGGTATGGCCTTCAGAAAACACTGAATGGGGGCAAGACCCACAGAAGAGCAAACATCAGAACAGCAGTAAACAGGGGATGGCGTAAAGGAAGCCACTTCTCCTTGGTTCCGTGGCTTTAATCCGCACGGAGGATCGCTAGTGCACGGGACAAGTCTCGCGTTTTCAAATATGAAGTCAACATGAGAACGCTAATACGCTCTGTCAGCCTGTTCCTGTTTGTGCGCCTTTCCATTGTGACCATGGGCAAGGACGCACAAACACGGCACATCTTTAAGATGCCAAGAGTTCCCGAGTTGTTGAAATAGCCCAATTCTATTATCTGACAGAACCGGAGGACGGGCCAAATCCACAGAGAAACTATGTGGTAGGAAAACAATCACTCAGTCGTCACTCAGATGACAGAACGCCATTCAGTGCACTCTGTTCCCCACACCAGCGGACCGAGGGCGAAGCGACAGCCGGAGGAGTGTCACCGAGGGAGACCGTGCTGGACCCAGGGCCCCTCAGGTTACACAAACCGGGGAGGAAAGGCCCTGCTCCTTCAATGCCGCCAGTTATCAGAGTCCAGATAAGCGGCTTTGGCTGACTTTATACGTTTGAATCTGAAAAACAAAATTCAACCTCAGGAGCATTTGGGGTATCTGGTATCCATTAAAAATGGCCGCAGATTTCCAAAGCCTGCCTTCATTCAGAGACATGCGGCATTTTTTACAAAGTTCTTAAAAAGACGAATGTCACTGTTTTATAGCAGACTCTTAGATTAAAAAAAAAAATGTAAAGGGTTCTGTTATCAATGAAGAATCTTTTGAAATGATTTAGATAACAATGTACTATTCTTTAAGAAGGGAGCAGGAACAAGTCATTTATTTGCAAAAATTAATCCACAATAACTCTCACGGACATTGTGTAACAAAGTCACTGAGCGGGCAAGTCCCCACTTAGGCTGAGCATCAGGGAACAGGGAGCTAGTCTCTTGGTTCCGCAAGACGTTTGCCCTCTCTGCGCCTCATCCCTGTCCCCCTCTGTAAAATGACATTGCTAAAGAAGACGGTCTCCTGACGCCCCCTTCGACTTTCGAGTTCTGTTTCTGCTGATACAGGACATGTAGCGCGTCACCGGCATGACCCTGCCGTGGCCCCCGCCTGCATGTGTTCGGTTATGGAGACTTGGGCAGCGGGCGGCTCGCTGAGGTGCAGGACGGACAAATGCGGGAGCTCAGGGAGCCGCCCCCAACAGCAGCTCTGCCCACGAGGACAGTTGTACATTCCCTCCGCCTCGGCGGAAGAGCAAAGCCGTAGGATCGATTGTTCAAGGCAAGTGGGGCCACCGTAAGAAGGGAGAAGACCCACAAGGGCCCACCCCGAGGGCGGGTGGGCCACACCGACCCCGCGTGCCACTTACAGAAGCCACCGGTGTCCCCTGGAACGTTTCTGACCTGAGAGATGACCGAGTTCTTGTGCTCCCAGAGCTTCCGGGCCTCGGCTTTCTCCTCGCTGCTCAGCAGCTGCGGTTTGGGCACTTCCCCGGACGCCCTGGCCTCGATGAATCGGGTCACCAGGGACCAAAGACGCTGCTGCCACCTCAGCACGCCAGGGAGTGCGTCGGCTGAGGTCGGGGTCAGGAAATGAGAAAGGGAGACACGTGAGAATGACCGATCGGGTTATAAATAAGACGAGAAAAGCACCTGTGAAGTGGAGACACGTATCATTGCGCCCCAGCGGGTGCACCCAAGGGCAGGGGAAGGGTCCTCTTTGGCTCCCCGTGTCTGGGAACTCCAGCCGGATGGATTCCATCAGGCCTCAGAACCCCGGTACTCAGCGCTGGGCGGCAGGGTTGCATGCAGAGCTCCCCGCTGACCATCCCGGGCCCATGGCAAGCTCAGGAGCTTGGGCCAGGGTATGCGCCCTGCGCTCCTCCTGGATAAAGACAGCTTGCCAGGACGGAAGTGCCTGCGGTGCTCAGAGTGCTTGGGGACATAGCGGATTCCTCCCGCCTGGGCAGGGAACACGCAGTGGCGGCGGTACGCAGACCACGCTGGCCGCGGCCCCGTCCCGGCCAGATGTGCGTGTATCACCTATTGCAAACGTGTTCATCAAATCTAGGTGCTGATCTGATTTACAGAGAAGTTGAAGGACCCTCTCGCACAGCCCTGGGTCACCACGTTAGCCAAATGCAGGCCCAGCCCATCTTCTACGCTTTGGCTACTGGACTAGGTGTTCGTAAGTCCAATACACACAGAACCCTCCAGAAGGCTTGTCAGAAACAGCTTCCTGGAGGCCACCCTGCAGGGGTGGGGGGCGGGGAGCACAGATCTGTGCCTGCAGGTCTGTACTTTCTCATCCTTGGGGTTCTAAGGCCCCCAGTTCCAGGACTGGCATCCGGGCCGCTCTCCTCACCAGAAATGAGACTTCAAACTCAATGGTGATCCCAGACACCTGCCTGCATCTCCCATCGCAACACGGGGCGCAGGCCACACCAAGGAAAAGTGAATCAGCCCTGGTTTATTCTAGACCAGCCAGACTATTTTACATATTCTATTATATGCTATTGATAAGTATCTATGTATATCACACACTATACATATTAAATATGTAATGTGTGTATTAAATATAATTCATTGTTTGTAAGTATATAATATGTATATATAATAAGATCATAAATCCAAGATTATTTGACTTCCTGCTGTGTCAGATCTCAATGATTCTGGAGAGGGTACTGTCCCCTGAGGGGCTCTGGAGGCTGCTGGGGTGCAGAGAGGTCACGGGCAACATCAGGGTCAGGCCCCGGTCGGGCGTTCTGGGTCAGTGAGGCCCGATGCCACTGTGCTGGAGAAAACCCTTCGGGGCAGATCAAGAGCGGACGGGCCCCTGGCGACCGCAGTGGGCTGAGGGGCAGCAGGGAAGCCATCGGGCTCCGAGGACACATTCTCAAGGTGGTCCTCGTGGGAGCAGCATCAAAACTGCGCAGGCCTGCGAGAGGCGGGCTCCTGGGCCACCTCGGGGGCCGGGTCCGCAGGTCGGGGGTGAGGACTGGGAACCCGTGAAGCAGCGAGCTCCCCACGTGAACGGGACGCTCATTCATTGGAGACACCGGGCTATGAAGGGCCCCGTCCTGGGCTAAGAAGGGAGTGAGCTGCTGCTCGCTCCCCTGAACCCATCCCTCGGATCCTCTGCCAGTGTCTTCAGCGAAGGCCCCTGCTTAGGGGAGAGCCTTCCGCGCCTGAGGCGGACCACGAAGGGGGCGGGCCGGGGAGAAGCGGCCGACTCACTCTTCACGTCCCACAAGATGTCCTTCTCCGGAGGGGCGGCGAAGAGGAGGTAGAGGCGGACCGTGTCGATGCCGCACTGCTCCACCACCTCCTCGGGGTCCACGCCATTGTGCTTGGACTTGCTCATCTTCTCCCACGTCACCTCCAGCCTCTCCCTCGTCCGTGCATGGACAGGAACGGGACCTGGACACCAAAATAACGCGTGGGTATGGTGTGTGCGATTCCCAACTGGCTCCATAAAAATACACCCAATGAGAAAACGGTGGGTGAGCCATTACAAGGGCCCGCTTGGGGAACTCCCTTAACTCACCGACCCTGCTGCTCTCTCTCCTTCCATATTACATTATAAGAAGAGTTTTTAGATAAATGAGGCCCATCTCCCACCACAAATCTTCCTTTCAGGAATATATAGTAGTTATAATGGCTTCTGACAGTTTCCCCTCCACCACAAAAGAAGACAAAGCAATTGCCCCCTTTATAAAAGTAAATTAATTATATACAGAGATAAAAAATAAGAAAGGACAGGAAGGACTCAGAAATGCGGCTGTTTTCTCTGGTTCAGGGTTTCCCATAAAAGGCTGGCAGCTGACCAGCGAGGGCCTCAGGGCAGCAAAGCCCCCTGCGAGGTCACCTCGCCTCCATGCCTGTCTTGGTGTCCCCACCTTGGTCACCCACACACAGTCTCCCACGTCAGGGCGCACGGAGGAAACTCACTGGGCTCCCAGCGACTCCGGCCCCATCTGCGGTGCCAGCCCACCATGCCCGCCTCTTGGAAGCGCCTCCTCCCCACTCCCACCCACACGCCGGGGCCCAGACGGTGCCGACGGAGGAGGCCTTAAATGGCCGTGTCTGGGTGAGATGACCTCGTTGCCAAGCCCCAGTGGCTGGGACCAGGAAGGACATCTGATGAGGCTAGCCCCCTTTCTCGGGAATTGGACTAAGAGACAGAAGCTCCCTGCTGACGTTGGTGGGCGCTGCGACCACAGAGACCTAGAGAGACGGGGCAGGACGTGGCACGGTGCGTCCCCAAGGCCGCTTTGTAAACTAATATTAGGAGAGAGCAGAATCCAAGCCTGGAAAATAGGACAGAAGAACAGAGAGAAGCAGGAAGAGGAACTAGGGGCTTGAGAAAGAGGGAGAAGTGGTCTGGTGACTTCCCGAATGCGGTGAGGCGGCTGCATTTCCGCAGCTGCACTTGGGCGATGCCCCTCTGTCCCTGTGCTCTGCCCGCCTTTGGGTGGGTTTCTGTCCCCTCCAGGCAGCAACCAAACTCCCAAGGAACCGATGTGTGTACCTAAAAGCTAATTCCATACTTCATGAGAAGCACACCCGTTACATAGACAGGGGCCTGCCCTGCCGAGCCAAGGATTCTATCCCAGGGGACAACACTGCGTGAGAAGGGAAAAGACGGTCACAATGCTGTGTGGCCCCATGACATCAGAGCGGAGGGAGACGTTCTGAGCAGGCTGTGGTGAGGCCCAGGGCCACTGCCCCAGACCCCGCACACACCCTGGGGCTGCGGCTTGCACTCTGGGGCTGTGAGCAAAGCAGGAGAAAGGCATCTTCTGGGCAGAGAGCTGGAGAAGTTAGAAAAAGGTGCCTTCTCTTGACAGATGTGGCCCTGCGGTGTGTGGCTCGGCACATGGCTGGATGTCAGGCCCCGCTGGGCCCCTCCGCAGGGTGCCCTTGTGCAGCGCACAGACATACATGCCCCCAGATTTAGCTCCTGCCCCCTCTGCTCTGTGTGGGAGAAAGACTGCCAATTTCTGCTTCTCCAGCTTCTTCTTCTCCCAGGGTGACCATTCCTAACTGGACATATCACCGCTTTAATTAGGTAACTCACCGACTGCCTCCCCTTAAGCCTTCTCTGTAGTGTCTGGCGTGGGAGGCTGAAGGCCATATTAGGGGTGTTGGGTTTACCCAATCTCATCCATTACGCTCTGGTTTTCTAAAAAATTCCACGGCCAGAGTGCTGGGGGCTTCTCACGGCTGCCCCCATGTACACCCCTCCCCACTTCGGAACAGGTCATCTCCTTCATTTGCATGCCGGGTGCACATGGCACATCCTTGCGACAGAGTGCAAACACTGGGCAGAGGGCAGGGCCCGGGAGAGCGGGGAGGACAGGGAAGTCAGGGAGTCAGCAAGCAGCACTGTGCCAGGAGGTGCCGGGCGGGGCGGCTCCTGGCGCCTGCGGGAGCCAAGAGAGGGGTGGCCCCCCACGGGCTCTCAAATGCGCCTGCAGATCACATGCAGAGAAACACTGAAGGTACCCCAGGCTTGGAAGGAGCATCTCTTGGGCCTGGGGGCTCTGTCCCTAGAAGGGACTGTCAAACGTGGGCCAGAAGACAGGAGGCGATACTCAGGCTGGTTCCACGTCACAGACTAACGAACACTGAAGCTGGACTAGGTGGGGCTGAGGAGCAGCCAGCCAGGCCAGGCCAGGCCCGGCCTTCGGAGGGCACCAGCCCAGAGCAGGCTGGGGCTCAGAGCGCAGGAAGCCAGCAGGCCCCTCTCCTGGCTTCTCCACCCAGCCAGGACTCTGGCAACAGAGCCTCGGGCCTGGTCTCCATTCTTTGCATGTACCTGTGTGGGACTGAATGGGTCACTCTTACCTGTGAGATCTACTTCCTCTCTCCTTAGGTACTGACCCGATGGTAGGCGGAATGTCTGCCCCTTGATGAGGCCTTGGGCCAGCAGCTTATGAAAAGGCTCTCTGAGAAAAGACAACAGAAGAAAACTGGTGGGGTAGGAATTCGAAGCATCCAGAAAACAGCAATAAAAACCTTACCAGCCGATGGGCAGAGAGAACCACTCTCTCTGAAAACGGGTAGGCCGAACAGCGCCACTTGTAAACCCACTTGAACAAATAGCTCCTTGTACACAAGCAGTGAGCAAATTAAGTCAGACCAGCAGGTACTAACTTCTCTCCACCGTGGCGAAGTGGAAAGAACCTGAATGTTGTGGCGGGGGGTGGGGGTAGGGGGGTCTCAGCTCTGCTTCTCAAAGAATTCTGCGAGCTAATGATACTCCCTTACCTGTTCTTAGCCTCAGTTTGCTTATCTGTACATAGATAAGCAAGGTGGGATCATTCTTTAGAAATTTTTAAATTATACAAATTATACATGATTGTACCCTTTCTGTTCACCAAACATTACACCCCTCTTTCTAGGCCTACTACGCTCTGAGGGGGCAGTTATTCTTAATAATTTGGTGAATATCCTGAAAAAGTCTGGAGACATTTTTTAACACCTTTTCCCCACAAACCTGTATATACGTATCGATGGTAGCAGAGATTTTTTGAGGGGTATTTAAGTTAATGGGATCGTAATATACATTACTTTGTGCTATTTCATTTAACCATTATCCATTAATAGGAAAAAAATCTATGAATATGAATGGATTTTTTTCCCACAACAGTCCATGTAGATGTATCTCATTTTTAAATACCTGTCTGATGTTGTACAATATAGATGTATAATAATTTACTTACAGTGCCTGTTTTTAGAAGAGTTTTAGTCACACCCTTACTGGCAGAATAGAAAAACACAAACATTTCCTCTAACGAGGACAAGGCAAGGCTGACCCTCATACTGAATTGCTTTATTTCGGACTGGAAGGGGTTCTCTGTGGAGCTCACCTGATTGAGCTTTGAGGCACGTGAGCAAGGGCTACTCCAAACTCGAAGGGGGACATGTGGAGGCATCGGCTGCTAACCGGGCCCGTACCTCACACTCACAAAGGCACACAGGAGACCGAGTGACGTTCTGCCCGATGGCCCTTTCAATAGGCAGACCTGGAGGGGCTTCAAGTTCACTTACAAAGGTTCAAAAAACCAATAACTTCTAAGAGGCCCAAGAGACGGCAAATGTAGCTGTGGTGATGCAGGCAGCAGGCCGGCTTTGTTCATTCCATGGGCTCCCACTCGGCACTAGGCTGTGTGGTCTAGGTGAGCTATGTTACTAAGGCCTCTGGGCAGGCCTCCAATTCGGATGCTGTGCGGCCCTGTCACCGTGGCTGTGTGAACAGAGGTGATTTCAAGGAAACTTTCTAGTGGATCTGGGCGTGGGGGAGTGGAGGCTGGCAGAGTGGAACAAAGAGATTGAGCAGGAAAGAGACGAGGGTCAACTGGATAAAGGATTCCTGGTCTTTGTATTTTAAAATCTTGTTGTGAGCACGTGTATATGTGTACATCGCTGTTGCCTAAGGCAAACGATAGAGACTGTGGTCCCCACCCCCCCACTCCCAGCCCCGCTCCGGTGCTGGGAGCCGGGAAGATGCGTTTGCTACAGTCTCAGGCTCCGGGATTCCTGCGCTGGCTGTGAAGGCCGTTCCTTTCGGCCCTCACTGCGAGTCCATGGCTCTGGTGGCTCTTAAGAGAAGGTTGTGTAAAAGATGTCTTTGGGATGGAAAGAGGAAGGGAATAATCTAGATCTCAGAAATAAATCAAAATCAGTAGTACCTAGTCCTCAGGAAGGGTGGGCAAAGAAACAGGAATCCGGCTCTGCGTTCTTGTTTATCAAGTGGCGCGACGCCGCCACCTCCCGGGAACGGACGGAACTGCAGCCTGCCAGCCTCAGCCCAAGGGCGGCCTGGCGGCCGAAGGCTGCGCTCTTCAAACAGTAAACGTTAAAGAGGAGTTCAGCACCCAAAGGGGACATCCTATAATCCCAGGGTAAAACCTGATGGATTTTCACAACATAAACGCGCGGTGTAACCAGCACCCAGGTCAACGACCAGAATGTGACCAAACTCCTGCAGGCCCCCAGCGCCAACGCTCCCCCCTTCCCCGCCCCGGAACACACTGGGGCTCCACGGTGGGCGGCACCAGCCTGGCTGCTGACACCAGGGCCACTTCAGAACCTGCTTCTGAACCACCTCCGACCCTCTCAGGGGAGTGTTCACACTGGAGGTTGCCCCCAGAACGGGCAGGCGTCCCCCAGGGAGCAAAGCACCCGCTTCAGAAGCACAAGGACCCAGCAGCCAGCCGAAGCCTGCAGGGCTCTCATCTCCCCGGACCGCACGCCTTCGCGCAGGGCCGCCTCCGGCAGGGGCGGGGGTACTGCCCAGGTGCGCCCGGCTCCCACCTCCCAAGCATCACGGATCCTGCCTGGCAGCTCTTCCTGGCTGGCTCCGGGGGAGCCTCGAATTCTTCCTAGGATCACATTCTCGGGAAACGCAGTCACCATGTGAAATATATCATTAAAAAAAAAAAAAAATTTCAACAGGAGTTTACTGAGTGCTTACTATGTGTCTGGGCTGAGCCAGGCCGGGGGGATGTGCGGAGGGCAAAGCACCCCCCTGCCCTGGGGGACCCCATCTGCTGGCTCTCACTGGACCAAACCAGCGCCCGAGCACCCTCAGAGCCGCGAGCGAGGAAAGGAGAGTCCAGTCACATCTGAAGGTCAGCTCCTTCCCAATCAAGTCTCAATGCCTCAGCCCGGCCACCAGGGACCTCCCCTCATTCCCTGTCACGCCCTCTGCTGTTTCCATGTGTTGCCCTTACGTGCTTCCCTGTCCTCACTCACACTGTTCCCTGAAGTGATTCCAAAATGACGCCTTCCAGGCTCGACTCACATGCCGCTTCCCCCGGGAAGGCGTCTTGGACCCTCCTGGTCAGTATCGAGCTGCTCTTTCTGGTGTGGTGCCTGCACGTGCATTTGCAGATGCTAAGTCTGACTGCGTGTTCAGCTCAGTTGCCTCCCTGGTTGTCTCCCTCCTGCGAGGAAGGAGTAAGAGGAGGAGAATTCTTGAAGACCCCTCCCAGTGCCTGGGTCACAGGTGATGCTCAATAAACGTTAATTGGTTTGAGCTAAATCACGTTTGTTCCCGTGAACAAATAAACAAACCTCATGCTGAGCAGAGGTGGGGACAGCGTGGAGGGGGACAAGGGACAAAGGAAGAAAGAGGCAAATGAAGGGCAGGCGCTGGGTACTATGGCTACTAGTTGGGGCCATGAGCTTTCGCAGGGGGAGGTGCACTCAAAGGGTTCAACCTCTGTCCCCTGCAAGCTCCCAGGAGGAGCAGGAATGGGACAGTGAGTCAGGGAGAAGCCCAAGCATGTCTGCCTGGAATTTCCCTGTGGGGAAGGGGTGCTTCCCAGCTCCCAGAGTCCTGCTCATTCCCCAGTGACCCCCCCAACTCTTCCAGGGCCCCAGGAGGCGCCCCGCAGGGCTGTGTGAATCTGGTTCTCATTTTTTTGGCTGAAGCCAGCCACATCCCCCCCTCCAACGTTCAGTGTAGCTCAAAATGAGGAGTCACACGTGTTTATTTATTCAATACGCGTCTGAACAACTGGGTCCCGAGCACTCTGCAATTAATCAGAGAGCTTACGGTAAAATGGGCGGCCCAAGACATGCTCATAAATAACAGTCAACACCTCAAGCAGGAGGCACGAGGTGTGACTCGGAGGGCATGGCGCATGGGAGTGAGAGTCAAGGGGACATCAAGGGCCCTGCTGGACTCGGACCCCAGTGCTGCTGGAGCAGGGATCACTCCACATTGCCAAGTTCATCGTCAAGATACATGACTGGTGTAATGTATTTCCCATTTGTTTATTTACTCATTCATTAAACAAATGGTACTTGGGAAACTCGTAAAAGCAACTGGGTTATTCATTCATCACAGTGATTGTGTATAGCCGCGGGCTTTGAAACAAAGCGAACACCTGCAACTCTAAACCATCAACCCACCCCCGTCTGGCTCGGGGACCACCCAGAGTGGGGGCATCACGCAGGGCCTCTGCCTTGGGGATGGCCCTAGACAGTGTCATTTCATGAAGAGACACCCCTGTGCTTTCTCCTCGCTCCTCTACCACCAGCGCTGCGGGGGATCACCGCTACGGGCAAGCAGAGTGACAAGTCTTCAGAGTTTCCTTCATCATTTGGGCTGCACTAATTCAGAAATGATAATCCATACCTGCTGGTCACTGAGGGCCACCTTTGTCTCACTAAGAAAGGAAAGCACGGAGGGCCAGACAGAGGGGGAGGAAGAAGAAACTGAGAGGGAGGGTGGGGCGCGGGGGTTGCTGATTAATAGGATGAACAAGGAATTTCAGAACACAGACTGATAGGCTATTTTAAGCAGCCTCATAAAAATCTGCATACAAGGAACATACTAACCAAGAGGCGGCTACAAGAATCTCAGGACTCAGAGCCCTAACCGGCCACTGGGGATGACGCTGACCTACTCGCAAAGCCCTGAGAGCCTGCTGCCCACTCTCCTGGCCTGGTCAGGCGGCTACTACGTAGATCTGGAAAAAAGAAAGCAGGAAGCCCCAGGTGTCTGAACCCAGCTTCTAGACTGGACTTTCCAAACTTAGCCACCGCCTCCTCTTCCTCACCCTGTGTCTAGGGCCATATATTTACATCATTAGCCAGTTTCCAAGTATTAAGCCATGGCTCATTCTTAAAATACCACTATTTCTATCTCCTAGCAGCCAGCCCTCAGCACAGAAGGAGACCTTATTAGTACAGTGAGACCCAGCAAAGCTTCTCATCTATTCCCTTCCTTCCCCCGCCCCCTGCTCCCACACCGTAGCTGCGTTTCCGGCGGGACCAGAGGACCAGGGCCTGCTGAGCCCTCCAGGGTCAGCGGGCGGCTGGGAGCAGCGCAGCAGCCGCTTCTGATGCTGCTGCTCTCGGGCTGCAAACTGCTGGGAGAATTTCAGTGTGGGGGATTTAGTGTCTCTCTGAGGGGTATTAAAGAGCAACAATAAAACCCGACAAGATTCCCATGTTTACAGTGTTTCTCACAAAGGGAGAGAACAGGCTTCCGTATCTCAGGTCAGGGGACAGGAGCCACGACTCTGCCGCCACGGCCACGAGCCCCCCTGCAGCGGCCAGCCCAGTCCTGAGACCTAGCGCAGAGTGGCTTCCAGCCAAAGCTGACACCTACCACGCCCACCAATCAAATGGGAGGCCCAGCCCTTTGCCCTGCTGCAAAATGCGTCCAGGCAGAAGCGAGGCCTGCTCGAGGGCAGCTGGCAGGGTGCGTGAATGTCTCCCACGAGATGGCAGCAATTTGAACACTTCACCTAAAATGTCATATGGTGTGCTTGAGTGTGATATTGGTATGCTACAGAATTACATGCTTATGATTTTGTAATAAACAAAGGGTGTTATTTGTGCTGGACCCTGTATATACTGTAAAGGACTGGGAGGTTTTCCCTGTTATAAAGCTATATAATCATTGAAAAAATCAGAAGTGCATTAAAAACCAATAAAATCATCAATAAGTTCACCATCTGGAGAAAACTCGCATTCACACGCCAGCACAATTTTTTCCAGTCTTCTCTGTTGTGCAGTGTATGTGCATATAAAGACAGAGATAAACAAACTGTATCCACAATTTTATATCTTTCCGTTTTCACTTCTCATGGCTTCAGATGCCTTTCTCCGTGCTATCAAACATTCTCTGCGATGTAATTCTAAAGAGTTGTACAGGAGTCCTCCATACAGATGAGCTATACTTGATTTACTCTCTCTCAGCATTTTGGGGCATTGAGGTTACACCCCAAAATTTTAGCTTTCGAAATGATACACGAGCACTTTGGTGCCTAAGTCTGCATTTCTGATTACTTCCTGAGGACAGATTCCTTGAAGTGTAATCAGTGTGTCCAAAGTGCGCACGTCTGTAGGGCTCGCGCTCCGCCCGGCCGAAGAGCTCTCCAGGCACCGCTCCGCATGCCTGTCTGCTCGGGCAAGCGGCTCCCATCCCCACCCCTTTGCTCCATGGAAAACAGCACCTCACAGCGGTGAGATCTGTGTTTCTTTGCCGGCGAGGGAAACACTTTATAGTATGTTTCTTGATCATTGGTGTGTCTTCTTCTGCAAATTCCCTGCCGACGTTAATTCTGGCTTCATCATTAACCTGGCGTTTCAGAGACGCAATGAAGACCCCTGCTGCCCTGTGCCCGGGCACACCCAACCTGGAGGCCAGCTTCTTGGACAGGGAAAAGAGACCTTCTGAACAGTCAAACGCAAACCCAAATGTGCAGGCGGTGAAAGAAAGGGCCAGGGCGCTTTTGGAAAGCAGAAAAGATGATCCGATCCACTTAAACCTTTGCTGTTTGTGTTCAGTATTTGGAGAAATTTAACCAGAACTACAGTGGGAAAAGGAGGCCTGGAGGAGACCGAATTCCCGGCCACTGAGAAAGAAGGGGGTGGGGTTTCTAGTCCGGACGCTAATGAGTGCTGCAACGGAGCACGGGGCAGAGATCTCAGACAGAGGCCTCGGGGCTCCCACTCTAGAGCTACTGCTTGAGACAGCGGCAAAGGGGCTGAGAAATGTACGAAAGCGGACCAGCTGTTATCTCAACCCCTCCGGAAATGACGGTGCTACTCCAAAGGGACACAGGAGTAGACATAACATTCTGATTTATACACATTTAAAAAAGAAATAGCTAATAAGTAAAGAGAAAGCCGTGTGTGGCTGAGAGGCTCCATTTGTCCTCCGAGGGCGGCTATGTGCAAACCCCACCCGGAGCATTCGGCACTCCTAGTCGCAGGAAGAGGGTGGTCTTCGCCTCATTCGCGGCCCCCGGGTTCAGGAAAATGTCTCTGATGAAGACCTGCTGCTCAGGAGCCATCTTCAGAGGACCCGCTGCCTTGTGTGTTTAACAAGAGCGACCCCAACAGCTGTGCAGAGAGGCGGGGGGGCGGCGCTTTCTGCTCCTTCTTCCCAAAGGCCAGGCTTCTAAGTGCTCAGAAGAGATCTCTCTGTTTTACTCAGGGTGGGAGGGTGTGGAAAAGAACGTTCTCTTTCAAATAATTTTTTAAAAACCAAAAAATGAATACTGCAGAGATAGACTTCAATTTATACCATATAGCCACCCCTTAAAGGTGATGGTAAAGCAAATTAGAACACCATTTGAATAGTACAAAGTCATACCCCAAACCATATTTTAAAATGACCCTGGAATGCTGCAAGCCTTTTTTCTCCTCAGATACAGTATTAAGCCTCTGTGAGGAAGTCATAAAAGCAGCCAGGCCCTGTCCCATGCCTTGAAATAGCCATTGAATGATTTCTTGATTCATCTCTTCCTTCTATGAAGAACTGTTCGCAAGCAGGAGACATGTGTCCCACTGATGAGGAGAAGGCATCCACGGTCTGTTTCTAGACCCATGTGAAAAAGAGACGCGTCTCATGTTGCATTTGGTCTTTGCGCTTCACCTCTGCCCCATGCTCCCCACCCCAAACGGAACCTTGCCTTTGAGGGACGTAACCTTTTATCGGTTTATTTCAAGGGGTTAAACTCAATTTATTTAAACAGTCACCGAGAGCGTACAGTAGCCAGCAGACTGTGGCAGTAAGAGGACGCAATTTCCAGGCCATCGGTGCCTGGGGAGGTGAAGGCGTTTCCGTAGACAGGAAATAAGAAACGTGAGGCAGGAGCCCAGATTCAGTGACCCGGGGCTCAGAGAGCTGCAGGCCTTTATTACCGAGGGTCAATGCTGCTGCTAATGTGTTCAGTGTCCTGATGCAGATCAGTTTATTTTTACACATGCAGCTCTCTGGGACTAATGAGAAGAAAATCATTGTAAGTATTTAATTTATATGCTAAATTAGTTTTCTGTAAGTAGGTTTTTAATCCGTGTATGCAGACAGAGTGGGGGAGCAGGGCTGAGCTTTCGCTGTGCTGCTTTTGAATGAAACTGGATTTCCGTGCATTCCAGAGGTTTGAAAAGTCATGTATTTTTCAGCTATCAAAATTTAAAAACACAAATCTTTTGACCCAGCAGTCCACAGTGTGAGGACTAGAGACTACAGATATGATTCCAAATACCTGCCAAGAATGAAAGAGTCACTGGCTTTTTTTTTTTTGTAAAAGCAATTAAAAAACGGATGACTGCTTAAATAAATTATGGCATATCCATATGATGGAATACTATGAATAAATTTAAGAGAATAGAAGATTTTTATGTGCTGATGTGGAAGGAGCTCCAAGATATACTATTTAATAAAAAAAAGCAAAAGACATATGTAATATATGCAGCATTTGAAAACGAATGTATCAATAGAAACATGGAGATATGCAAAATATTTTCCTGGAAGAAATCACAAGAAACTGTGAGCAGGCTGAGGAGGCGTGTGGAGTGTGGGGTGCAGGGAGGGAGGTTTTAATGTCCTCCTTCTGTGCAGCTAAAAATTTTAATCTTATACATGTGTCACTTTTTTATTATTTTATTTTTTATTGTTAACAGGGGCTATCTAGACAGGGAGATAATCAGATATTTTCCCCCTTTTCTCTGCAATTAAAAAATATCCTAAAGGATGTTGTATTAAAAAAGCAAACAACAAAACACAACAGTAACTCAAAAACCATCCCAGGAAATATGCTCCTGGCAGTAATAGCGGACAGGTGAGCCCAATTTATTGTACTGATGAAAAACATGAAAAAAAAAGATATAAACACACACACACACACATTGCTTTAAATGTGTCACTGAGCTGGCAAACTCACGAATAAATACTAATAGAAGGACCTTCAGCGAAGAGCATAAGAAATATACTAAAGCATGTTTCAGAGATAAAAGGGATATGACTTCAGATGTTAAGATCAGAGATGCATGAAGGAAGAGTGAGAAAAGATATTAGCCACTCCAAGTACATTTCTACTAGACACTTCTGTAGACATTGACAAGCAGAATCTGAAATTTACACAGAAGAACAAAGATCCAAGGGTCGCTAAGATACTCCTAGAGGAAAAGAACAAAGTAGGAGGCCTTCCCTTCCTGAATACTAAGACTTGTAAAGTTAGCGTAAAGCCAGGAAATAACTAGCCCAGGAAAGAGCAAATAGACCAATGGAGAGATAAAGATCCTATGTAGGACCTTGTGTATGTCTGACAACTTGATTTATGAGGCAGAGGGCACCATCGACCAGCGGGGAAATAGATGGCCCTGAGACACGGAAAGCAATTAAAGATTATTAAAATTTACTACATTAAGAGTTTTCGTTCATCTAAAGACATCATAAATATAAGACAAGCTAAGAACAGGAGAAAAAAAACCATTTGCAATACTTACTGCTGAAAAAAACAGTAGCATCCAGAATAACTAAAGAATTCCTGCAATCAATAGAAGACAATTCAGAAGAAATAAAGGACAAAGACACAAACAGGGATCTAACAGAAGAGGAAACACAGAGGTCCGTAAACAGGAAAAACATGCAAACTTCCGGCAGTCGGCAGTGTTTTTAAATTCAGCTATAACTCAGAGGGGAATCCGTCACATAACCAGCCAGTGAGTCAAAATGTCAAGCGGTTGTAAGGATGAAGATGTAGATCTAGCACTAGGAGCTCTCAGCTCCCCTGGCAGAAGAGTAGGGTTACATAACCAACTTGGAAAAATGTGCCGTTCCTGAGTCAAGGTGACACGTGCAAACCCGCAATTCGGCAGTTCCAGAGACCCACTGGCGCATGGGTCAGGAAACACAGATGAGAATGTGCACAGCGGTTTTGTTCGTAATTGGGCAAACTGTCTGGCGAGCACTAATGGTGATCCGGACACGTTAGCTGGGCTCTGCACGAGAATCCCAGTCCCCGTCACAGAGCGCCACCAGCCGTGCGGCGGGAATGAAACATGTCCACGCAGCCACAGGGATGAATCCCAAAATCTTGAGTGAGAAAAGCAATCAGGATACATGAAATAGGATTCTATTTATGCAACATTCAAACATAGGAAAACTAAATAACATATATTATTGAAAAATTACAGAGGTGATGCATTTATAAAGAAAAGTAGGAGAACCCTGGCTGGTGTGGCTCAGTGGATTGAGCACCAGCCTGGGAACCGAAACATTGCTGGTTCAATTCCCAGTCAGGGCACGTGCCTGGGTTGCGGGCCCAGTCCCCAGCTGGGAGTGTGCAAGAGGCAACTGACCGATGTATCTCCCACACACTATTTCTCTCCCTCTATTTCTCCTTCCCTCTCCCTCTCTCTAAAAGTAAATAAATAAAATCTCTTTTAAAAAAAGAAAGAAAAGGAGGATGAATAATTCAAGATGCAGGAGAGGGGTTTGCTGGGTGGGGTAGGAAGAGGGATGATAGGAGGGGGCACTTGGGGTGCCAAGGGACCTGTGATGCTCTGGCTCCTAAATGGAGAAGGGGGTGCGTGGCATTTTCATCTTGGCCTTTAAATCGTACAATGCATTAAATGCATCTTTTATATATGCGATATACTTCATGGGGAAAAAGCACACACACCCATCTTTCTGAGCACAGTGGGGACTGGACCATCGGCCAACAAGAGAGGAATTTATCAATGGATTTACAATGTGATTCCCTAGCTTTCAATTCATTGTATCCCTTTATCAGAGTGATGTACTGAGGCAGGATTCAGTCAAGCTTAGAAATAGAGCTTGCACTAAGGCACCAGAAGATAAACCGGAGTGCACATGAGAAGCTACAAACAGCAACAGTGTAACGTTATACACCGCTTTCTCTGCCTCTCAGGTAAAAAAACCTCAAATACTTAGTTAAACAGAGAAGAGCTGAAGGCACGATTCTATGTGAATAGGCAATGCCACCTGCTAGAACCAATTAGGTGGCAGGAATGTACTTCCCGTAGTGAAGGCGGACCAGGACCGCTAAAGCCTACGTGTAAAATAGAATTCTTCTGCCACAGACACTCGCCTGCCTTCAGAAGACCTGACACCAGCCTTGAGGTGCTGATCACGCTACTGAGTTCTTTCACGCCGCAGTCCGCACACTCACCTGTGTTTGACCATTTTTTGATCATGGCAAAAATGACTGAAGAACCTCGCGTAGAACAAGTGCATGACGGCGTGTTCTTTCCCTCCAATGTACAAATCCACGGGCATCCAGTAGTCTGCCAACACTGCGTCGAAAGGCCTGGGAGGGAGGGAAATGGCCGTTTTTAAAAACCTGCTCTGCCACAATTGCGTGAGACAGACTGACTGTAATTTTGCATAGGCCCTGAAATAAATTACGTCAGAGAAAAACAGAGCGTGCCTGTTTAAAATATAAGAAGAGGAAAACCTTATATAACAAAGGAGGAAAAAAATGGGCTCGGTGTTAATTTACAGAATTTACAGAAACAGTTTCAGAAGCTGTTACTGACATATTTTAACAAATGCAATTTTTATATAAAATGAGGGTGAGAGAAAAATACACCAGTGGGAATAAAGGTACTTCTGTAGAACGCATATCGGACTAGATTTATTTCGATTTTTATTATGATAGAAAAATCAAAATTTTAAGTTCTTACCAATAGGGGGCAATGTGTCATTTACAATGGAGAGTACCACGTAGATATTAAATGTTCATTTTAAAACAGAAATTCAATCTTATTTTTAAAATGCAGTCAGCAAGAGCTTGTATATGGCTCCTGACTGCAGTGAGCAAATTTAGGGTAACCGTCGGGAAAGAGCCCCCAAACTCCCTCTCACGTAAGAGGTTTATAGCCCACAAAGACCCTAAAAGTAAGGTGTTCTCATGCTCCTGGGCCCTCAAGGCTGCTGGGAAGGAGAGGGAGCGCCCCTTCCCTCTCTTTTCTGGCTGGGACTCTGGGTCTGTGAGTGTGCAGAGGTGTGTGCGTGCGCGCGTGTGTCGGCGCAGCGCTGCTGGGGACGGACCTCTTCCTTCCCCAGGGGGTGTCCTCGGGGGAGGCCAGCCGATGCATTCGGACTCCAGGGTTTCAAATATCTGTGAGTTGCCCTCCACTTATGTCCCCCATACTTCCCCCCCCCCCCCCCCCGCAACCCTGCTCCTGCTTCACGCAAGAGCCTGGTGCTCGGCAGGTGAGCCTGTCCAACCACCCCGCGCCGCACCTTCCTGCGGCTCGGTCACTGCTCCTGCAATCACCATGCCAGCATAGCAGTAAAATTAATTTTTTTTTCTTTGTGAAAAATGGCTCTCCAGAGAAATCCGACTGCTAATCCAGGTGATGGAAAAGCAAGGGGAGTCTAGGATGGTCCTCAGCCCCAAAACAAGTTTGGGAGAAACTGGGGGCTGGCTGCTAAAAGCGGGCCCGGTGCGCCTAGATCTGCAATCCGCGCGGAAACCCCGAGCGCGGCTCCCACCGAGCGCGGCTCCCACCGAGCGCGGCTCCCACCGAGCGCGGCTCCCACCGGCGCGCGCACTGCACTGGGGGAGGAAAGCCACGGGCCGCGCGGCAGCCCCGCGCTGGGGGCCGTGCAGGCCTCTCGCCGCGAGGAGGGCTCGTCACGGTCATTTAGTCTCCGACACCTATGAGAAGCTTTTCCTTTGAAGCTCTCTGAGAGGTCGGGAGCCCGAGTCCCTCGAGTCCCAAGCCAGCCGTTACTTGGTGGCCCCTCGGAGAAGGAACCCCAGAAGGGGGTCCCCTCTGTGGTTTAGCCGGGGCCACCCTGCGGCTCCCAGCCACAACGGTCCCCCTGCGCCCTGCCTGCCTTTGCTGGCTACTGTCCTCAGAGCCCCACTCACAGGGCCTGAACCCACCCGCCAGAACCTCAGCGCTGCCGGGCGGGGCGGCGTTGGCCCGTCTCACTGCAAATATGTGATTTTACAAGCAAGGAAGAAAAATGGTGCATTTTTATAACATGGGCCTCAGGGTTTCAGAATAATTGTTCTCCCACAGACAAGGGCAGGCTGGCAAAGGTCTCTGAACACAGTGGCTTTTTGCAGTTTTTCCTGTGCTCTGCAATAGTTTTGTCCTCATTCTCTTTTTACCTGTCTACCTACTGCGCTCCTCCCTTTTGTATCTGCTTTGCCAAGGAAACATACGCTCAGCTGAAAACCCAGCAGCACAGAAGGCGCGCCACTCAGAGCAGCGGGCCCCGCCCCTTCCGGCACTAACCACCGCCCCCCCCGCCCCTCCCCATCCCCTCCCCCCAGCACCCCGGCCCCTTGGCCACGTGTAAATCCCCTCGGTGGCTTCTTCTGGCAATTATTGAACACATGTGTATGCTCTTTGTTGACTTATCAATTTTAGATATGAACAGTTGCTTGCATGAGAAGAGGTGGTGTTTCTTAGCTCTCATAAACCCTACCCTCTACCCTCCCTGTATAGTTACATCGGTTATTTTCAGTTAAGTAAATAACATTGGATCTTTCCAAGGGCACAAATGCAGGGTGGTGCGGGGCCAAGGGGGAGGGCTACAGCACTTCCTTCCTTCTCCTGTGTTTTGGCTTTTTTTTTTTAATTTTCTATTTTATTTTTAGAGAGGGAGAAACATCAATGTGTGGTTGCCTCATACTCCTCTCACTGGGGACCTGGCTCGCAACCCAGGCATGTGCCCTGACTGGGAATCGAACTAGCGACCCTTTGGTTTGCAGGCCAGCGCTCAGTCCACTGAGCCACGCCAGCCAGGGCCCTTCCCCCCACTGTGTTTTATCTTTCTTTTACTGGGGGCTTCCTTGGCCATGAAGAATCGAATTCAATCATCTAACAACACACTCCCTTTGCAAGATCTGTTTCAAGGAGCACATGGCCCACAGCTCCATCTTGAAACCCACTGGGTGTCCACGCTGTCCCAGAGGGAGCAGACCAGAGCAGCGTCATCTCAGCCCGAGCTGGGACTCTGATGGCCCGCCTCTGCCCGGGGCTTCCTGTCGGCCTGGCGAGACTCTCTCAGGGCCTCACTGCGTGCTCTAAGGCTCTCCCTACCCGGTCCCCTTCCCTCCCGGGCTCCCTTCCCAGGTGTCGGACCTGCATCGTGGTCCAAGGGCGCCCCCGGTCGACTGCTGCTCCCTCACCCTTCATTCTCCATGGGCACCTCCCCCAATAAACCTCCCGCATATCTGATTCCACGCTGGTGTGTGCCCTGTGGAACACCTGCCCGACCACGAGGAGGAGCTGGGCGGGGCTCTACCTGTGAGGATTGTGGGGGTCGGTGTATCTGAGGTAGTACCAGGCGGAGTCCACAAAGGTATCCATCGTGTCTGTCTCTCTCTTGGCTGCTCCCTTGCACCTAAGAAATAAATGAAGTTCATCAACTGGTTTCTTTTCAGTATTAATGCAGTTTTCCACCAGCTCTTGAGAAACCTATGGTAATTAGGAGGAGTTTGAAATGTCATAAGAACAATGCCACGTCTGAAAAAGACAATTCAGAGACAGCTCTCTTCCTGTATTGTCCCCTAAATGATGTTTTAAAGAAATTTACAAAATAAAAGTTTCAACCTTTAACAATGAAAACCCTATTCTCCGCTTCTCCAAATTTACCTGTTGGAAACCTAACCTAAAACAAGACAAGAGCGTCTTCTTTGCGCATTAACTTCTATTTCAGGCATGTCAAGCCTGCCTTCAGCCAATGCCTACTTTACAACGCTTCAGAGGAAAATCAATTTACGAAGTTGAAAATCAAATGTAGCAAGATGTTGCACTGAAAAATGAACTCATTTTGTTTTGTTTTTTAAACCTCTGCCCTAGGGGACGGGGTACAGAAGTCCACAGGGGTGACCTCAGACAATAAATCATCCTCGAGGCCCAAAGGCAGAGTGCGCTGCCGCAGGTTCACCCCAGCTCGTGGGGAAGGCCCGTGAGCGCCGCCTCCCCTCTCGGCGACAAGTGAGGTCAAGCAGGCAGCCTAAAACCAGCCCTGGGGGGGCGTACACACAGCACCGAAACCGGCAACACTGCAAATCGGAAGCCCCCTCCAGAGAGCTGTTCAGTACACATTCACCAACGTTCACTACCTCAACACAGGCTCCTAACGGAAGGGCGAAGACAAACCTACTGGTCAGTAAAGTAAATGGAAAGCCTGGGTGTGGGAGGGGCTGAGAAGAACGAGCAATCCACACCCATGGTAGGGAAAACGGGAGTGTTGGACAGGGTTCCACCAGGGCCCGACGGCTGGACCAGTTGTGAGGTGCGTTCCTAGGGTGGTGGGCCTGGGGAGTGAAGGATCCGGGTGCCCAAAGCCACAACTTCTTGGGTCCCAAGAGAGGGTGCCCTTCGTCAAGCCTAGCTAAGGAGGGGGCTCAGCTCCCCTGAAGGCCCCTCAAGGCCTGGGCCAGCAGTGGATGGGCTGGGTGGCAATGAGAAGCCACACAGACTCAAGGCTCTCCCTTCAGCCACATGGAAGCAAGGGCAACCATGCCACCAAATGCCGCCCTGTGGGCAGTATGAGTCCTCGGGCGCTCCTGGAGACGCGGAGCGGCCCGGGGAGCCCCGCGATGAAGCGATGACTCCTCGTTAATGCGGCATCAAGGGCTCGAGTCCGCTTTTAATGTTTAAATAGAAGAAAGGCCGCACTTCTCTCTCACATGTGTGAAGCAGTTCACACTGGCTTTACAAACATCGCCGAAGCAAAGAGCCACGCCCCTCCTCCCCCTTGTTAAGTGGAAGTGGCTGAGCAGAGTCCGGAGCCCCAGATATGAAGTGGGGTGGGCGCTGGGACTCCCAGGAACCTCTTGCACTTTAGTCAGGGGGCTCCCCCGGAGAACAGTGGTGGCCCCTGGAGGGTAGGAGCTTATCAGAGAAACCCCCCCTCCCAGGAAACCGTTTGCTAGCACCCAGTGCTGCCCTGAGACACCGATCTCAGCAGTGCGGCTCTAAATGAAAGGCAGCTCTAAACGAAAGGCAGGTCGTCTCATTTGGAGAGCTTTCAGCTAGAACACAGACACTATTTCGGGAAGTAGTTAGAAGATAAGGTCACTTCCTCTCCCTCGCTGTACAAGTTGGGAGGAGAAGGCAGGCCTCGGTGGAGAAAAGGAATGACACGCGGCCATGCGGGTTTTCTTCCGAACGGCCCTGTTGGACTTACAGACCAGCGACGCGCTTCACTGCGCCTCTAAGGCTGGCCAGCGTGGAGAGGTGATTCGCGAGCAGGAGAAATGGGCGACGGTGACAGTGACGCGATTATCGTTATTCGCTGCAGTCGTGGCAACGCTAACCCCGGGCAGCAGGCGCTGGTCACGCTTCACAGGCCTGACTGCAGACGCGGTCTCGGCGGGGGACACGGCTCCTCACCTGGGGCAGGGGCAGTTCACCCACTCTGCGGCCGTGGCCAGCGGGGAGCCTCCCTTGCCAGTGAGAGACGTGATGCTGGGCAAGGTCACAGGCAAGTCCTCCAGGGGCACGGGCACAGGGCCGCAGGCCGGGCAGTGGACCATGGGGATCGGCGTGCCCCAGTACCGCTGCCTCGAGATCAGCCAGTCCTTCAGTTTGTCACTTGTCACATGTCCACCCACTCTCGTCCTCCGGGCTTTCTGAGTCAGGGCTAGAAACGCTTCCTGCCGGTTCATACCTGTGAACTGAGAGGGAAGGAGATCCTGTTCCTCCCAGCACAAGAACAAATCACCGCCCCCACGCCGCCAGCGGGACGGCTGCGTTTACGTGGTTCTACATGGGTTTCCGCGAGTGCCCCGTGCCTTTGCCTTCATGGGCCCCTTCCTCCCTAGGATAATACTGAAAATTATACTTTATGTTGAATAAAAAGGGATATAATTTTTGACCCTGAGAGTTCACTTTTTCTTGTGATTTTATAAGAAACTAAAATCTTTTGGGAGGGCCCTAGGCAACGTTCCACGGGGCTGTATAATGGCTAAAGTGGCCCTTGTTCGGGGGGTTCCCCGCACCCCCGCCTGCAGAGAACATCAAATGCCAGCATTCAGCTGCCGGTGAAGAACTGCATGGTACGTATTTTCAATGACTGCTTCTCTGTTGAGGAACGGAAAATATCCAGAAAAGAAAAATTCAATATTGCCCCAAAGCAGGAATGAGGTCAAGCAGGGAACAGAACGTGGGGTCCCAGCTTGAAGAACTGGAACCTCTCTTTTGTACCTAAATCCTTCCATTTTATACCCAGCAGGGCAGAACCCTAACAGTAGAAAAGAGAAACTCTCTTTTCACCTGACGCTCTTCAGGGAAGGAAACGAATGACAAGGATCGGGCCAGCGTGGCCTGCTGACAGGCGCCACGGTGAGCACCTGGCATCGGCTCAGGGACGGGGCCCCGCCCTCAAGGAGCTCGCACCCAGGAGCCAAAGGAGTAAGAACCCCCAGCTATGTTGACCAAAAGCAGCGCTTCTCAGGACGGCCCTGCAGCATCCCTGGAAGCACAGAGCCCTCCAGCAGGACCCACTTCCCCCGGGGAGGGCGTCTCCTGTCCCGCCCCCCACGGGCACCCCTGTTGTGCTGCACATGCTCACTAGCTCTCCCAAAAGTCTCTCTTACCCACGCAACACTGTTGGTCCCTCCCAGAAACTCATGAATGAGAGAGATTTCCTGGAACAGGTCAGTTTTCTCAAGCAGAAGGGTCCCAAAATAAAGCTTAGTTGCTGTGAGAACCATACTATTCTAAAATCAGGCTCGCTTAGAGTTGAGAGACTTCTAGATCTTGAAAAGGAATGTTATTTTGCTTTCGCAGCTTAAGAGATGAGGCAGCAAGACTGTTAGGTGCAGGAGGAGAGACACAGCGGGTGGTCATTTGCCCCAAAGGCAAACGTCTCATCGGACTCACGTGGAGGTCATGAATTTAGAAGTCAGTACGCAGGCCCCGGCCACGGGCACCCACCTCAGCGGAGCCGCTCAGTCTCTCCGTGCCATCTGGCAAAGTCTCGATGACGTCGGAGTAGGGCAGGCCCAGGCTCCGGGCTACGACGGTGTCCTCTGAGCTGGTGCTGGGAATTCCTACCAAGAGGGGAAGAAACACAAAACGTCTCCCTTGCACCGACCCTTAGCTTTAGTTGCTACCAGGAGGTGCCCTCTTTGTTTGTGACCGAAGCCGTAAAAGTACACACCGCACACTACATCCCCCGGGACGCAGGAAAACGAGCTGGGGAAACGCACCGCCCTAACACGACCACTTTACCTCCTTGTATTGTTTCCTTTAAGTTTTCTTCCTTTGCTTAGTTTCTCTTTCAAAATAGTTGCGATTCTAAAATACACATTTTGGGGTGCACTTTGGGGTCGCTGACATAGTGAACCGCAGGCCTTGGGGGGAGCCTCTCCTTTGACCTCCTCAGGGATATAGGACAGTTCCTTCTGGGGACGAGGCTGACTCCTCCGGCATGTCCCAGCACCCCAGAAAAATCCTCTCCGTCGGGGAGCCAGAAGCTGGCAGCCGGGTTTCTTCCTACTGCGCTTTGTTCCCAGAGGCAACGGCACATTCTAAAGAGACATTTATTCTCTCACCCACACATGCCCTTGAGGAGACGGAGTTGAGTGTTGAGAGAATCACTCATCCCGATGGCCAAGGCCTGCTGTGCTGGCATCGGCGGTTCAGACACAGGCTTTCCAACCCGACAGGCGGGTTCTGGATGGGTCCGAGCAGCAACCCCGGCCTCCACCAGGAGCACCGCCCCCACACTGTGACAAACAAAAATGTCTCTAAGGTTGCCAGATGGCCCCTGGCTGAGAACTCCTGCTGTAGGGTCCACGGCTGGGACTGCGGACACCCTTGTGGAAGCAGCATATCGTGTGGCGTCTGAGGGGGGCCGAACTATGGGGGCTGCACAGAACACTCAGGCCAGACCCCTGCGAACAAGCTCTCGGGAGCTCTGGCCTAAGGGCGGGGGGAGTTTCGTGTTGGAAGACAGGCTGGAGGGCTCCTGGGTAAGACGGAAGCTCCGTGGTTGGTGTTGTAGATGAGATTGTTGACAGAGGACACCTAATGAAGCCAACACATGCTCACGGAGGATCCGAAAAACATTGAAGGCTGAGGACAAGCGATAAATATTACTGCAAAGTGTTTGCGGTCAAGAAGGGAAAAAAGAGCCATTTACTACCTTCCAAAAGTGCGTGGCTCGGAGTAACGAGGGGTAGTGCTCGAATGCGGGTCTGTGGCACAGGGTTCATCGGACCACAGAGATAAATCAGGGCCGTGGAGTGGTCACATGGGCTCAGGTGTGCACTGTGCAGTGGTGATAACATGCAGGTAAGGTGGCCGAATCACTGCCTTCCCTCGTTTGATTTCTGTCTCTGTTCTTGGAGAACAAGAGGCAGTAAGTTAGAAAAACTGTGGGAAACCAAGACACGAGGAAATATGATCTTACAAGCACACCTAAAATACCAGATTTTTTTCCCCTTCAGAACACTCATTGTTTGTCAGTGCTTTGACTCAAAATACCATCAACAAGGGCATCCTTTGTTGTTCATCGTGGCTAGTGGTATTAATGAATGTTACTAGTTATAAAATGCATAGAAGTAGTAGTAGATGTTATTTCCTTTAAGTGACACACTTTCTAGGTTTAAATTGTCAGAAGAGAATGACCTGAACGGCTTAATATCTGTTTTCTGCGTTGGTGTTCCTTCAAATCGCTTTGTCAACAGCGGATCTGAGAATCGTGAGGACAGACACGATCCCGGTAAGAAATGCTACATTGCACTGTGGACACTGGCCGGAATCTGCAGCTGGAGTGTTGATAAGAGAGGCGCTTGGGCCCATCCGGGGGGCCGATCCGGACGGGCTGCCTTCAGCTGCCGCCGCTGGCTCCTTCCCGGGCTTCCTGCTGGGCGACGATCGTTTGGAACGCTCACGAATGAGTGATGCTGCTAAGGGTATCCACTTTACAGTTGTAAACACGCCCTCCATTCCACTGCAGTCTCACGCTCCTTTCCTTGAACAGCTCACGTTCACCTCCTCCACAAAGCCTTCCCCACAGTCCCAGCCCACGTCGGCGGTTTGCGCGCGGAGCGCCCATCTCGGACGCTGCCGTGGGTTCTGAGTCCTGAAACGGGACTTTCAGGCCGCGTGCACGGTCCCCCACACCGTGGGTGCGAGTCTCACCAGCCAGCTCTACTGGCAAGATCCGCATATTTTATCCTCAGTGGCAACTAGCAAGGTGCGATATACTTGACGTTTTCCGAAGCAGTTCTGAAAGACAGGAGACTGAAGGAGGGAGCATTCGTCTTTACAAAGAGACAAAGTGGATCACGGAGTCAACAGTCGGCTCTTTCACTTGACGGCAACGGGCTAGTCCTTTGATTTTAAGCCTGCTAAATTAACATTATCCCGATTACATTTTAATAGCTACTTACCTATTTTGGAATCCAGAGAGCCCTCAAAGTCAGCTTTGGCCAAGATGACGACAGGGACCTCCTGCTGGGTGAGCAGGTTCACGGCTGTCACGGGCGTGAGGCAATCTGCAAATGAGAGCAAAGAACTGTGGGTACCAGCCAGCTGGGGCCACCTGAGTCTCAGAGGAGACAGGTGAGAAACACAAGCGTCTGGACTCCTGTGTTTTGTGCTAATAGTTAGAGTTTGTTCTTCGAAGGTTTTAATGGATTATTCACACCAGTGGAAAATCAAAAGATTAAACAAATACACGAAAATGTTCATCCATGCTCATAACCAAAGGAGTGAAAATGGCATTTTTACTTTGCAGGTATTGGAGAAAAGACGTTCCTGCAACTCCTCTTTTCCTTTTGAAAGATACCTCAAGGAGACAGTCGAATGAGCAACACAGAAATCCACCTATGGTAAAACGAGGAGGCGCCTGGAATTCCAAATCATAACACTGGGAGATGGAAGAGGAGTAGAAAATGACTGAGCAGAGAGATTTCCAGGCATACAGAGTCAAAACAGTTTCTTCCCACATGCCCTTTCTTAGGAGATACTAAAGAATGTGTCCCAGCAAATGAAGGGGTAAATCAAGAAAGAGACAGACTTGGGGCCCAGGAAACAGAGGATCCAACAAAGGAAACAGGGCAGGGTATTTGCAGAACAAAGTCTGAGGGAAGTGCCTGGATGACCGCTGCGCCGCAGGGGCCTGGAGGGTGGCCGACCAGGTCAGAAGGAGGCAGGACAGAAGGCCCAGGAAGCATCTTCAGGATAAAAAGGGAATCGATACATTTATCTGACAGGTCAGAATCTGTAGAAAACTGTACTGCGAGGAGTTTTTGGAAAGAGCTTCAGGGAGGGTGTGGGAAGACATAGAAATTCAAAGAACACCAAAGCAAATGAAAAAAAATGAGGACATCATGAACTTCAGGAAAAACGGGAAGTTATATAAAAAGGAGAATGTACTCATAGTATCCTTGGCTCAGCTGTGAATGATATTTATGTGGTCATAATAAAACACTTTATTTAGAACTATCCAAAACAGTGTGTCATCTAAAATGAAGCTGGCGACAATACTGCAGCAGGGGAACAAGCCATATATACGTGAACCTTCACTAAATACACGTAGAACTGGAAACACAAGGACCCCAGTAAAGTCCCGGAAGAAGGGATGAGGAGATGAACTCAATGAGTGAGTTCACTTGAGCTTACTGCAGCATAAGCAATTTATGAACTCTTACTATTTACCCTTGCAATGTTTTAAGCCTTCATATAATGATCTAAAATATGTTTTACAACCCCCAAAGTTGAGCCTAGGAAGTAGGACTTCTTTTTCAGAGGGAAAGATCGGCTCTGTAGGCATCTAAGCCAGGCCTATCTTCTCTCAGAGTGGGTGCCAGGAAGACAGGTCGGGGAACGGTGGGGACAGAGTGAAATGCAACCCACGTGGGTCTCCGGGGCGGAAGCTCGGCAGCAGCCACGGGACTACGGCAGAGAGACAGCTGCTGCTCACGCTGCTTCCGGGCTGACGCTTCTCACAGTGGAGACCCAGACTCCTGGTTCCATATTGTCCCATCTCAAAGACAGGGGGTGTGTTTGCAAATTCTGCAGTGATGCTATCATGTTCTTAGGAGGATGGAAGGGGAGGGGTGGTGAAGTGAGAGAACAAGCACAAGGTGATGTCTAGAACTGGTGGACGGAGAGACAGCAGTGTAGGCCTGTCTTCAGACACATGGGGTTTGCGCCCGAGACCCAGCCTGGGGCGCGGGCGGCCCGCTGACGCCGGCCACCTCTGCCTCCCCTCCTGACTCAACAATGGGATGTTCAGCAGGACACAAGGCACAGAGCTAGTGGCAGCACTGAGCAGCACCACTGACACTAGATGTCGCCGTGTGTACCAAAATCTAGTCCACACTCTCCAAGAAAAGGGGATGCCCTTCCTCTTGCCTCCTCCTTAAGATGAAGTGGAGAACATCTCAGAGCACACAGATAAGGGAGGGGTCCCAGAGCAGGAGCCAGGAGGAGCCTGGGTCCTAACTCCTCCCCAAGCAGATTGGCCACGCCCACTCCAAGTTGAACATCGGCAAGAAATAAACTGCTGTCTTAAGTCCCTGTATTTCTAGGACTCTGTCACAGTCACTGAGCTTACATTTTAAGTAATACACACCCAAAATAATTACCAGGGGTTGAGTAAGAAGGCTACCATTATTGTCGTTAGTAGTAGTTTTGACTTTTCATGTAATATACATGTACCGCTTGGACTTTAAAAAATAAATTAATTTTTTAAAAGAGAGATGGAAATTAAAGTAATCTTGAAGAATTATCATTTTCTACCCAAGTTGGCAAAGGCTTTGAGAAGGCTAATATCAATATTTGTGAAGCTGCACTGAAATTCATCTGCCTTTGGTGATGACACTGTAAACCGCTACAGCCCTTTCAGAAACCAATAAAAGCAACAAGTAATGAGAACTAGAAAAATGTTCATAACCTTTGACCAAAAAATCCCCGCTCTCGGGAACCTCTCCTGAGGAACCAGTTCTATAGAGGCAAAGAGCTGGGTGAACACAAGTGTTTATAGTACCTACCTTCATAACAGCACCAAACATGAAAAAGGCCACATGTCCAATATGATAGGGAAGATTTAGGGTATGATAGAAAATTGAGTTGAGAGAATATTGTGTATGGATTGAAAAACAATTGTGAAGTCTGCAAATAAACAAATATTTTCTGATGTCACATTAAGCAAAGACCAGAAGGAAAGACAGAAGCACTCTGATTTTTAAGATCCAAGTATGTAGACACAAGAATTAAAAAGTACTATGGCCATATGCAAAGGCATGAAGTTGGACCCTACCTATGCCTTATTAAAAAATTAACTAAAAACTTATTAAAGACCTAAATGTAAGATCTAAAACTATAAACGTCTTAGAAAAAACATAGGTATAAATCTTCTTGATTTTTGATTAGGCAATAGTTTCTTAAATAGGACACCAAAAGCCAAAGCAAAAAAAAAAAAGATAAATTGAACTCCATCGGAAAAAAACTGCTTCAAAGGACATCATCAAGAAAGTGAAAAGACAACCCACAGAATGGGAGAACATTTTTTACAAATCATACATTGGATAAGGGACTTATATCTAAAATGTATAAAGAACTATTAAAATTAAGTAATAAAAAATAACTCAATTTAGAGAGCGGGAGAGAGGATAATGGGGGAAGGATCCATCAAAGAACACGTATGAATGACCCATGGACACAGAGAACAGTGTGGGGACTGACTGCGGGAGCGGGGGGCAGGGGAGGGCTGGGCAGAGGAGGGCACAGGGGGACACTGGGACAACTGTAACAGAATAACAATAATAATTTTAAAAGCCAATAAAAAATCACGTAATTTAAAAACGGGCAGAGGATCTGAATAGACATTTCTCCAAAGAAACACGAATGGTCAATAGCACATGGAAAGATGCTCAGCATCATCAGCCACGAGGTAAATCCAAACCCAAACCACGACGAGATGCCTCTGCACACCCACGAGGAAGACCATGATGACGCAGACAGGCAACCACAGGCGTTGGCGAGGCTGTGGAGGAGCCGGAACCCTCACGGCCTGCTTCCTGCTGGTGGGAATGGAAGATGGCACAGCTGCTGTGTGCAATGGTCTGCTATTCCTTAGCCACTTAAACAGTTACCATGTGAGCCTGCAATTCCACTCCCAGGTGTATACTCAAGGAATGAAAACATATATCCGTGCAAAAATCTGCACGGATGTTCATAGCGGCCTTACTCATAATGGCTAGCCAGGCGAAACAACCCAAGTAGCCATCAACTGATGAATGGATCCACAAAATGTGGTCTATCCACGTAATGGAATATTATTCTGACATAAAACGGGGTGAAGTGCTAACACAGGCTACAACATGGGCGAACCCTGAAAACATCACACTGAGCGAAAGCAGCCAGTCACAAAAGGGCAAAGATCATATGATTCCATTGATATGAAATGTCCAGACAGGCAAATCTTATGGAGGCAGAAAATGGATTAGTGGTTGCCCAGGGCTGGGGGAAGTAGGAGGAATGGGGGTGACCGCTAGAGGGCGTGGGATTTCTTTGAGGGGGTGGTGAAAATGCTCTAAAACTGACTGGTGACGTGTACAACTCTGTGCGTGTTACTAAAACCAGTGAATTACATACTCTAAACGAGTGACTTTTGCATGTGCGAATTATACCTCAATAAAGTCGTTACAAGACAAATATGAAAAACATGTAGAGAACTGCATTAAAAGGTTGGATTTTTTTCATCTTCTACATAGAAGTTGTTATGAGTTTTTCAATTAGACAAAAAAATTGGTCTTTAAACTTAAATATTAGCAAATTTGTAATTATACAATAGCACTATACATGATTGCTACACCAGGTCAAAATCTACTTCTTAAAAAGCATAAAACTAAAATACAAAGTTCCTGAGAAGATCCAGCTTTCCCCATATTTCTCATAAACCGTGTGCAGGCGACGTGATGCCAGAAGCCAAGGAAATCAAGAAGAAACCCAAAGCCACCGAAGCACTGCACACAGCGAGCAGACAACAGCCGAACACGTCCATAATGACAAAGGGAACAGTCCGGGCCAAAGGGCGCCCCTCTGTGCCCAGGGCCCCCCACTGCCAAGAGGGCAGGGCTTCCGTGCCTCCCGGGAAAACAGCCGTGCGACTTCATGCAGCGGTCAGCAGAGCAGTGAGTGCGCCGTGCAACGGTCCCCAGGACATTCTGTGGTCACCAAGCGTGCCAAGTGCTGCCTGGCCTCCACTCTAAGGCAGCCACGGCGCACATTGGCACTGCAAACCTTCTAAGGCGCCCAGCAGCTAGGAAAGCGGGGTTCTATTTCCTCCAGGTGGGGGGTGCCGAGGGGTGCTCCCCCCCCAGGGACCTCCCTGTGCAGTAGACAGTTTGGTTCAAGGACAAGCTGTTTTCTGTCCTGTCTCCTGTGGACACTGGGGAGGGAAGGGTCAGACAAGAGTGAGCAGTTAACCGTTTGATGTTCAGGGGCTTCCAGAAAAAGAGGCTCTTGCTCTCCAGTGTGCCAGTAACAACCCTTTAGGGATATCTCATTTACCCTATTGGCAAAAAAAAAAAAAAAACAATGCACCGTGCGGACCACCGGTGACTCAGCTCTGACACACGTGGTTCCAGAGCCCCAGGGTTTGGCTACTTTCGTTAAGTATTAGGAATGTAGGAAAAGACTCCAGGAAAAGCCAGGACAGATTCTAGACCTCTCATGGCATTTCCCTCTTGATGTTTTTTATTGTTTCTAGTGCTTATCAAGTCAGAGCTCACGTAACAGGACTTCGTCAGAAGCGACAGGCCGAGAAAAGGAGGCGACGTCAAAGGTTACAGAAAACTCAATGCCAAGAGCTCTACAGGGAGGGACCTTACTTCTCACTCCCTTAAAGGACTTTGTGCCACATTATGTGACACTGGGCAAAAACCAGGACATTTAGTCAGTAACGACAGCCACCCAAGCCGGAAATCAGAACGCTGTCTGTCCTTGCCACCTTCCAAAGAGTTGGCAGAGCGCCCCCCGCCCCCGTTCTGACACCCACTGTTCCATGGTCTTCACCCCCTCTTAATTAAGGGGACAAGCGTGTCCTCCTCCTCCTCAGAGCCAGTCACACCTGCATGCTGCCCCGACTTTCTGTGGTCACTGCTCTAGCTCGTCACCCTCGAAACCTGACCTGACACTCGAGGGAAAACCAAGCTGCCTGGCTGACATGAGCCAGTTGGCAACGGTGAAGGGCGACGCGCGGGCTTCAGATGAAACTTCAAAGGCCAAAGGAGGCATAGTCCATCGTCTGATGGTCATTTTCATTCACCTTTTGGGACAATTCCATTACACTCAAAGCAAATTGGCCTTACACGACTAATGCCGTGTCAAGTGCCAATTAATCTAGAGACTTTGAATAAATTGACAGCTACAAAAAGAACACCTCCACTCTGAAAATGAGAACGGGAAAACTTAAGAGTCAAGTGTAATGTTCCAACTGGAATCATTTCAGAGATCATTAAAAAGAGAGGAGAACGAAGCTAGTGAGTCACTTGGTGCCGCAATGAGGGGGTCAGGCCCAATCAGATGGGCCGACTCCCAGCGGATCCGGGAAACACTGCGGAGATGATTTCTTCCATGTGAAAATGTTTACATTTACATGGTGCTGTTCATGTCAGGAACCCCATCTTTTCTAACTCATTCGCTCGTTCTTCCCCTATTAATATTGCCTCATTTTGTGTCCTCAAATTAACCATAAGAAAAAAAAAATCTAAGGACTAGACATTTACATTTTTAGTTTTTTCAGTTTTAGATATTATTCAACCATCATGCCCCCACGGAACCTCAAAATGCTCATGAGAGCAAAAACTATGAGCTTTCCCTTTAAACAGTTGAAAAGCTCCTGATTTTTTTTTGAGTAGGAAATAAAAAAGAAAGGCTACATGGGACTTCATAAGCACACACAGAAATTTTAACTCGAGTCTTTTCTCAATTTCAATATACAACAGCAAAGGGATAACAGCCAGTTATATGTGTCTCACGCCAGAGTGATGACCCCCGTAAACAGTCCCCTACGTCTCCCCAAGGCTGCAGCATGAAGCCAGCTCTTAGGAAGTGTTTGCTGATTTGAACCCAGGCTTTAATGCTGAAAGGAAATGATTAGAAGTTGAAACGACATCGTCTGTACTCCCAACCTGATGTCAGGAAATGTTTCATTCTGGCTATCTGAAGAAGAGCAATTAAAAAAGAAAACTTTATCCCACCCCCCAAAACATTTTTGTGAGTTGTGTAACCCAGAGGGATCTGAATGATTCCGACCGCGTGGGCTGCGGTTTACACTCTAGGAAAAGAAAACAGGGATGAGATTCTCATAGAAATATTTGCATTTCTCCAGAGACCTCGCCCTAATCCAGAGGGTGTTTCTTGCGGCCTGCCCAGGACCTCTCTCCCCTTCCTCTGGGAAGGGCCTCTGAGTTTGTTTTGAGCAGCCACCCCCTCCCCACTGGTGAGAGTCTTGGTGGTCCATCAGGAAAGATCCCTGGCCTGCCCTTGGCCAATAAAAAGGCCGTTGTTAGCAATCAGACAACTTCCCCTGCAGCAGGCGTCCTGAACCAAGTGGCCCCAGCACCGAGGGCGGGGGAGCGCGGAGTCGCCCAGTAGGGGGCGCTCCTGCTGCCCAAACTCCCAGGGCCCCCGGCCCACGTCTGCCCCTTCCTGCCTGGCTCTTCAGGGCTTCCTCTGGTCAGCAAGTTTCTCAGAGCCTTCCGGTGGGTTCGGCACCCCCCACCCCCCACAGGGTTGGCCAGAGGCGGAGTCTGCGCCTGCAGCCACAGGGCCTCACACAGCGGCCCCCCACCCAAGCCCTCACTGGACGGCAACGTTCGCCGGTCCCCTGCCGCCTGGATCCATTCACCGCAGATTTTTGTGGAGCAGGACTCTCTGTCCGTCTGCTCAGATGACCATGTGAATTCAGTAAAATAATAAAATTAAGTTGTTGAAAATGTTGCCTCATTCTCAGCGGCTTCCTTCCCGTCCCTGTCAGGACTGTTCTACTTGATGATGGAATTATTCATGAAGCAGAAGATTCTATTCCTATCAGAAGAGAGCTTTAAATCTAGGTTCTATTGTATTTAAAGGCAAAGTGCTGAGCTTTCAGCCAGAAACGCAAGCAGCACACAATCGAGTAATCAAAGTGGAAAAGGGGGGGTGGGGGGTGGTAATGTAACATTTTCAAAGCTCTTTTGTAATCCTCATGGTTTACAGTAAAAAATCAGAAAGTCAGGCCCAGGTGAAGACCAAATCACGCGGATGACCTGTGAGACCGTGAACTGTGAAGGGACCGTGAGGCGCAGAGGACGGCCCGGTCCTCCGTCCCAGCCTCGGCGTGCCGGCTCACCTTTGCCAGGGACCAGAGCCTTCTGGAAGGCCTCCTTCAGAGAGCTGTGCCCGTGTAAGAGTCTGTGGCTGGGAGTGACAGCAACGTGGGACGCCCCATAAATGGCCTCGGGGGTGGCCGTGTAGGCGGTCAGCTTTTCTCCTGTGACTTGCCCGTCAACCTGGCAGGGGGAGAACACAGTCATTTCACTTCTACCCACCCCTCCAGGCTGCGGTGACCCCAGCCAGTCCCCTTCTCCTTCCCCGGCTCGCTCACAAACACTGGCCACGGCCCCAGGGATGGGGGGCCCGAGGCGGACCCTGCAGGGGCAGAGGGGGCGGGACAGAAGAGGGGCGCAGCCCACCGCCAGGCCGCATGGCGCCTCGGATCGCAGGAGGCCACAGCACGCTCAGAGAGGCCACCTGGTTTTCTCGGCTCCTTTGTTCACTAGTCAAAAATAACTGTCGGTGTCACACTCCTTGTCCTGAGAAAGGAGCTATGTTCTCCTGCAGGATTTCAGGTCTGGCGAAAACAGAGGCATCTACCTTCCTATCCAGAAACAGCCGCCGAGGTGAGCCCTGCTTGGAAGAGAGAAGGAAGGACAGCCAGGGCTTCATGACCAAGGTCCTAGGGCTGGTCAGATGCCTTTCAAGGAAGAGACTATGTCAGGCATCAACCAAAGTCTGACTATGTGACAGAAAGGACACAGAGGACAAATGCTCCTTCCTTCACACATCCATTCAAATGGTTTCAGAGTGAGGTGCTCGGGTCCTAGAATCCGAAATCCCCCTATGGCCTGCGTCCCAATTAGGTGGTACCTACAGATCAGGCCCAGGGCCACCGAGGCACAGCCACATGGCCCTGCACCCTCTGGGCTGAGTGTCCCCTTCTGAGACCTCTCATTTTCAGGGGGATCTGGGACAGAGATGGAAATCTTTCCATAACGAAATGTTGGGAAGGGAGAGAAGGTAGAAGACATACTACACATAGCAGCCCAGGAGCTGTGGGACCCTCCTCGTCACCCTGGTTGAGAAGCAGAGGCCTTCGACGTGGGACCAGACTCAGGCTAACACGCAGGACCCCAAAAAGACGGCCCTGGGAGTCTGAACGAAAGGCACAGTGGCAAATCTCACCCCCTTCTCAGAAAAGCAGTAAAAGGTAAGGAAAGCTCACTTCAGGGGCTGTTTTTCAAGGGTTTCCAGGGCGCACACCCTCTGGGGGGGAGGGCCCTGTGTCAGCAGCTGCCGTGAGCTGGGCCACATGGGCGAGGAGGTGGCACAGGAATCGTGAGCTCAGAGACAAGCAGTGGACGCCAGAGGCAGTGTCAGAGCGACAGGGCCCCGAAAGGTAGGTCGACTCTCTTCTCGGCAACTGCTCCCCTCTCCTCTGGTTGTAACTGGGACTAAGAGCGGGGATGGGGTTGGAGCTAAGTGAACAGGGAACACAGGCCTTGCTCGGAGGAAGGGAATCAGAAGGATAAAAGGGACAGCCAGGTGAGAGGCAGCAACGGAACAATGTTCCAGCCTGCAGAGCCAGAGGCAGGCTTGAGGGGGCTTTCCGGGGCCGGGGGGCTTCCGTATGGCCTGCAGCAGTGTTTCTGCGGCAGGTCCCCGCTGTGAGCCCCGGCTTGGCGCAGTCCTGGGCAGCTTTACGGCTGTCTAGTCACCGTGTCCCCGTTAGCTTCAGCTCCGTTTTGGGAATGCCCCAGTCTGAGGGTCAGTGAGAGCCGTGGACCCGCTGCTCTGGGAAATGGCCACACGAACGTTCTGCATTTCACTTCGGAGAGTCTGTGCACCCCCAGAAGGCTGTCTATAGCTGCGCTGTCCAACAGGGGAGCCAGGGCAACATGTGGCCACAGGCGCTTGAAACGTGTGTGCCGTTAACGTGTGAAAGAGCAGATTTCGAAGACTTGGTACTAAAACCAGAGGGTTAATTATCTCCTTCATAATTTTTTTTTTTTTATTGAATACATCTTGAAACAGGAACATTTTGAATATAATGGACTGAAGAAAATATGTTATTAAAATTAATGCCACCTGTTTCTTTGGACTTTTAAAGTCATGGCTACGGGACAGTGTGAAATTCTGTAGGTGACTTGCCCTCTTCCTGCTGGACAGCACAGTGTAGAGCCCACGTCACTGGGCTTGTCAGTGACTTCAACAAGGAGGAAGGGGGCTTGTGAGCACTGATTGTGGGAAACTGCTTGGTCACCTTTAACATGAAGTCCAGGTGGCAGCCCACACAGTCCCCGATCCAGTGGGCCTGCATGCCTTTTATTCCATACCATTCCGGAAGGTCCGCCAACCCGTCCCGCATGGCCTGTAGGAGTGAGAGAGAACACAGGGGGAGATGCACAGGCTGGAGAGCAAATGACGCGGGGTTTGCAAAGGAAGGACAATGGGGACACAGGAGGAGGTTCGGGGTTTAGCTCTCTTCTCATTCACTGTCAGAGGAGGGAGGCACATGCGCTTAGCATGACCCAAGTTCGTACGATGGGTTTGACCAATTTCTTTAATCTGAGTGGGTCAAGGTTTCCCAGAAAAATTAAAATGAGCAAGGAAAGACCATAATTCACGTCTTGGATGAATGTGGTAAGTGCACCCTCTCCCGTAGGCTGGGAACTATACGAAGTTCAAGTTTATGAATTTTGAAACTCTAAGGTAAGCCATTCATGGTAAGAGTGTTCTACAGCTCAGCCATACCACACATAAAACATATGAGATCTTTGCATTTGAAAAATAAAAGTTAATGGAAGGGAAACCACCACAGTGATTTATATACACACTTGCTATTAGAAATGCATATTAATTTTCATTGTTACTTGTCTTTTTCTAATCCGAAATTTAACCCTGAATAAAACAGAGGCTTTTCTATACCTTATTCCCTGTGGCCTCAAGCACATGTCAGCGCTTCTCATTAGATGACAAGACGCCTTCCTCCAAAGGCAAATTTAAAGGAAATCACATATTTGTAATGTGAAGAGTCCCATTTAAAATTCCTAGCTGGGTAATGATTAATACAAGCAACATAATGATGCTTTGTTTGTCTGGTGCTTTGTAATTCATGAAGTACTTAGACGTATATCTCTCCTCCTGCTGTTCAGTGCTTTAGGACCCCTCGCACGCGAGGCTGCGGGAATGGACGTGCCAGCGCCCAAACCAGGCGCACAAACAGCAAGTGTCCCCGTAGCTGCGGGGACACTCACGTCATCGTGTGATAGACAGCACAGAGCTCCTTCTGCCCCTGTCCTCCAGCTCCCAATCCATTCTCATCAGGAGAGGCTGAAAGCTTCAGGATCCGGAAATTTCTTGGGAGGCAGAAATCGTGGATAATGAGCACCATCAAGCTGACCAGCACTGTGTCCCCTCCACACCAGGGCCTCGCTGGGACTAGGCACTGGGGGCCTGGGCATACACAAAGCGGATGCGCCAGAGTCCCTAATGTCAAGTTTAAATACAGTAGCCCCGCCGTTCACGGGGGGTATGTTCCACGGCCCCCAGTGGATGCCTGAAACCATGATGGGACTGAACCCTGTATCTACTATGTCTTTTCCTATAAAGGTTAATTTAGAAATTAGGCACAGCAAGGGATTAACAACAATTACTCATAACAAAATAGAACAATTATAACAATGTACTATAATAAAAGTTGTGTGAATGTGAATGTATCAAAGGTTCTGATAACTGAGACGGCCCCTAAGTGACGAGTGGGCGGGTGGCACACACAGTGTCGGACGAAGGGATGATTCACATCCTGGGCGCGACGGAGTGGGACTGCGCCAGGCTTCCTCAGGCTGCTCAGAACAACTTGCCATTGAAAATGTATGAATGGTTCATTTCTGGAATTTTCCATTTAATACTTTCCAACCACCTTTGACCACGAGTACAATTGTGAAAAGTGAAACCGGGTGGAATTGGGGGTGGGGTAGGGGGGCCTCGGGAACCCATAAACGACATCTGCTGCTGTGAGTTGGGTAATGGCAACTCAATGCCCAATGCCATTTGCAGCAAAGAAATATGGGACCCAGGTTGGGGAGAGGCGTCAAGGGAAGGGAACACTGGGTGGGAAGGGAGGGAAAAAAGGGAGCAGCGAGGAAAGCAGGAGGGAGAGATGGGTGGGGGAACCCCAGAGGGGGAGGAAAGTCCCAAGAGCTGGGTGGGTGGAGAACAAAAGCTCCAGAAGGAAATGAAAGGAAGGAAAAAGAAGACTGAAAACAGAAGCAAGGCAGGCCATGGAGACCTGGTGCGGCGGTGGGTGGGGGGCGCGGAATGAAAACTAAGGAAGGACACAAGTTATCCTGGGCGGTGCCCAGGCAGCGGAAGCGTGTCTGCCCACAGTCGGGTGCGGTGCACAGCAGCTGCAACAAAAAGCACCGGGTTTGCCGCCGGACCCAGAGCCGTGTGAGCCTTCCCGCAGCCCAGCTCTCCATCTGGAAGGTCAAGCAAAGGAAAGAGGGAGCAGACGACACGAACGTGAAAATAGGAAGGAGACACCTGCGTGCAGACTAGGAAAAGGGCTGCGCTGGAAAGCGCGGTGAGGGGGTCAGGCTGTCCTTTAACACGTCATGCCACGGCTCAGTGAAGGGAGATCCCCTCCCTTCCCGCTGCCAGTGAACCCCGTGCTGCGCCACCCTCCAGGCCGGGACCCGACTCCTCCGCGGGTGATTATGGGTCAGTTTTAAAACCTGATAGTTCAACATGACCTACACCTCACGACAGGGGAACGATATTCTACTAGGAAAGCTTGCCCGGTCTCCCCGGGTAGGACCAAGGGCATCCGGGGCTGCTGGTGTTAAGTAACATAAAGAACAGACCAGCGTGTGCTCATGCCACACAATGTCCCAGCTTCCTGCGGCCGGGAGCAGGCTTTCCACAGGAAACATTAAATCCTTTATGGTTACAAATAAAGTTGTCCAGAAGGACGGTTATGTTTCTCTATTTGTCTGAGTGAAAAATGACTTCTACGAAGGAGATGGAAGTCCTGCCTCGGGTTCCTGACTGTTCATTTCCCACGAAAGGGACAAGCTCTCAAAAACACCATGCCTGCTTCATGGCCTCGGCACACGCTGCGCTCTCGCCCTGGAACGCCGTTTCCACGCCCTCCACGGTGGAGGCTGAGAGAGGCCCGCCCTGCCACCCTGTCTAAAGGAGGTGCCCTTCTTGCTCCTTGCTCCTCTCCACGTCTCCAGGGTTCATCTCCTGTCTGCTTGCTTGCTGACAGTCTGTGCCCCCTGGGGGCCAGGACCATGTTCCCCACTGTATACGCAGCACCTATAGTTCCTGGTATACAACAGCCGCCTTGAATATGTAAAAAAAAAAAAAAGAATAAACGAGAAACAGGCCTCCTCCCAAGGCAGTGTAGAAACCGATGCTTTCCCTCGCCTCCCCGTAACGAAGAGGAAGCCAGCCTCTAAAAACCTGGAATCGTCATGGCTCTGGCTTCAGCAGACCTGTCCCAGCGGTCACACTGCTAACTGGGGGCAGGTGGCCTCGTCTTCCTGGGACACAGGCCACGGGAGGCTGGCTCTTCAGTGGGCCCCTTCGGGGCCTTTCAGTTTCATGGGTTTCCCTGCCCTTCACTCTCAGGGACCCCAAAGGGCCTCGAGCCCAGGGTTGTAAGTGTGCAGTTTCTACTTTAAGAGAAAGTTACAAAAGTCCCCTCTGCCACCCCTCAAAATAGTGGACCTTAGATTTATCTGGAGGTGTTTAAAAATTACTCATGGTGGTGGCTTTAAGGCAGTATAAGGTCTTGATTCACCAAAAAACGTTCAATAATATTCTGTTATATAGTTTAAAGGTATTTAGTTGGACATGAATTCTTTAGAAATTCATTGACCACGTATATAAAGGACACATACACACACTCAGCTAATTCGAATATTTACTTGAGTAAAAAAGCACCATGCAATACACAGATGATGTATTATAGAATTGTACACTTGAAACCTAAAAAATTTTATTAGCTAATGTCACCTCAGTACATTTAATTAAAAAAAATTTTTTTAAAGCCTGTTCTCCCTTTCAGAGGAACAGTTTCTCCGTGCCTTCCCTTCCAGGCTGACACAAACCGAACAGGAACACGCAGAGCCATACACGTGTGTGACAGTTTAAGAACACACAGAACCAGGCAGCTCCCTCGGGAGCACACTCACGCCCTTCTTCCCCATTTCTTCCTCAGGCGTGTTTTTTTCTCCCTAAGTTCTAAGGGGCCCACGAGACCCGCAACCAGGGGAGCAGTAGGCAACGGCAGCTCGTCCTGGGCTAACCCCCCGAACCTGTGCCCAAGGCCCCTTTTTCCCCCGAACTGAAGCAGCCCAGCCTGGGCTCTCCTGTTGCTTCTTGCTCCCTAAGGCCTTCCTTGTTTCACTGTCTCAGCTTTAATAAATGTGCTCGTAAAAACAAAACAAAACATTCAAAAACCAACCTTAGAAACACGAAAGCACTTCTGCTACTGACAGCACAGACCTGAAAAGGTGAGCGGTGGCTTTCAGCATCACTTTACAGACGAGGACGCAGGTCCCAGAGGGTGAGCCATCTGCTCAACAGCACTTAGCTAACTGGAGCCAGGCCAAACAGCGAGGTCTCTGAGTTCACCACTCAGCCCTCACTGAGCTACCTTGCACCTCCCCATAACCTTCCTTGACGACCGCACAGTGAACGTCTGCGGTCAGGGCTGCCCGGCGTCTGGGGTCTCTTCTTTCTCGAAGGGAAGTGCACGATGGGTGAGTGGCCGGGCCCCACCACCAAGTGTGGAGGCTTGAAAGGGGCTACCGTCCCCACCGCATTCTGCTTCTCCGTCGAAGCAAAACAGTGTAACTGACCACAGGCTCAGTGAGTGCTGGCACACTGGGGTGACGCAGGAGCGCAGGGCCGACGGGGTTAATGCCACGCCAGCGCTGAGAGGCTGGACATGCTGGCACCAGTGGCGGCAATGGCTCAGCCTGACTACTCCTGAGGCAAGACCCGAGCTGCGCCCGGCTCTCCGGGCTCCCGCCTGAGCCCCGCTCTCCAGCCCCCCCATCCAGCTGGGAGGGACCTGATTCTCTTCTGGTCCCTTCCCTCTGTCTTAAGGGAAGCAGAGAATCTTTAGGAAACAAGTTTCCTAAACTACCATCAAAGAATTTAAAGAAGTTGGTATCCTGACATACGTCTCTGTTAGCTGAAACTATACTGTGTTGATATCATTGTAACAAAAGTGTAAAATCTTAACCACATTGATTATATATTAATAATAATAATGTAAATAAATTCTTCTTCTTCTAATAAAACTGGGCATTCTAGTCAGCCTTTCAATTTACAGAGCACCTTAGGGGACAAGCACGTAACTAGCGTATTGTAAACTCTGAGAATGACCCATGGCTTTTCCTCTCCAAGGATCAATGAATCCCACTTAACTTCCAAGCAAACCTACGTGTGTCTTTCCATCCGATGAAACCCCTGTTACAGGATGGGAAGATTAGCTCCGTCTCCAGTTCTATCCTTTCCTGCCACAGAGAAGGTGGCGCAGACAGGGCCCACGCTGACAGCGCCTTCCGCCCCACTCCCCCTGCATCACTGAGCCACAGCTGATAAAACCTCTAATTGAGGTTTCTCTAAAATTCATTGTCAAGGCTGGAATGCTTCTTGCTTAAAATATTCAGATCTCAGTGAGGACAAAAGATTCAAAGAGAATGAAGTGTGAATATTTTGATATGCTAATTATGAAGGGGGGGAAAAAACCCTCCCGCTTAATACCTTACCAAATTTATGAATATTTTTAAACACCAAAAGCAATTTAAAAATAAACCAAATGAAATCAACAACTTAAGAACAGCCCAGCAGGCCCTTTTTCGTCCCCGCTGAAAACTGAACATTACCTGGGGCTGATTTTTGATGAACACCTGCAACAGCAGCTCTAAGCAGCCTCTCCCTCATCCACGGCTGGCCTGTCTCCACCAGAACAAGTGGTGTGCATTTCCAGCCCTACCATGGTTCAGCCTACAGAGCTGTTTTGATTTGTTTGTTTGCTTTAGGTTCTTGTTGCAATGAGAGCCTTCCTCCTTTCGTTTGTGTTGCAATTACAGTGACAGTACACGGTATTCATCTCATTTCACATCCTCACATTCGGCAAACAATTGGCAATGACTCCCTCCCCCACCCTGGCCAACCTCGATTTACGGAAACCTCACTGGTGCACAGAAGGCAGAATCCTGGGGAGACGGTGGGTTTGGGGACTCTTTTTATAAAGGTCCATAAAATCCCCTTTCAAATAAACTCTGAGGGAACCCAATATCTAAGAGCTGGACGCTGAGCGATTCTAGGAGATGCCTTGCTGCCTCTCCTGAGCCCTTTCTAGCAACCCTCAAGGCTTGGAACAATCCAGAAACCGTCCATTTGTTCAACTCCCTTCACTTAGTCCATGAAAAATGGCTCACTCAACCAAGTCAACAGCAGACCCAATATCACGAATTATCCAGATCTTCTGATGGTTCTGGGACCACCATGCTCAGCTTCCTGGTCTCTTTAGGTAAATGAAACAAAATACAACTTCTTCCACATATAAAACCTAGAAATTAATAATATAAGTGGCTTCTTATTCATTTTTTACAAATAACTCCTGTATTTAACCTGAAGTCAGATTAAAGTTGCCCTGTGGTTATTATTTAGCATTCATAGAAGTACTATGGTTTACAAAAAGGCTTTATAATCATTTCACTAGGATAGGTCTGAGAACACAGTCCCTGTGGCCCATAACATGCTGTGTGGATGCGGATGCTTTCAGGAGTTGAAACAGAATTGTACATTAATAAGTCTGAATAGGAGCCAATGTTTAAGAACAGGAAGTAACAGGAGATGGGCTGAAGCAAACATCCAATCAAAAAAAGACCTTTGTAATACAAAATACAATAGGAGCAAGAAAGAGGATGAATAAAATGAACAAGCTGAGGGTAAAAAAAGGATTAGATATAACCTGGCCAATGTGACTCTTTCTTCAAAGATGCAGAAGTAACACCAGCAGTAAATCTGTGCCCCTGGAGAGAAGACAGCACATGAAGTAAAGCATTAACAACAGTGTACAAAAAGGCCACAAGTGAGAGCTCTAGAAGAAGTGGTTTAAAAAAACCATGAGGACATCAAAGGGTCTCTACCTAGTACACAGACACAGGGAGGCTGCCAAAATGAGGAGACGAAGAAACACAGAACAGGACCCCAGAAAAAGAACTAAGCAATGCGGAGACAGAACAGAACAGGGCCCCAGAAAAAGAACTAAGCAACGCGGAGACAGAACAGAACAGGACCCCAGAAAAAGAACTAAGCAACGCGGAGACAGACAACCTATCAGACACAGAGTTCAAAACACTGGTGGTCAGGATATTCAAAGGTCTCGCTGAATATGGCAAAAGCATAAGGAACAGAACAGAACCCCAGAAAAAGAACTAAGCAATGCGGAGACAGACAACCTATCAGACACAGAGTTCAAAACACTGGTGGTCAGGATATTCAAAGGTCTCGCTGAATATGGCAAAAGCATAAGGGAAGAAATGAAGGCTATATTAAGGGAAATAAAGAAAAACCCACAGGAAACCAACAGTGAAGGGAAGGAAGCCGGGGTCCAAATCAATGATTTAGAATATAAGGAAGAAATAAACATTCAACCAGAACAAAATGAAGGAAGGAGAATTCCAAAAAAATGAAGAGAGTTTAAGAAGACTCTGGGACATCTCCCAAAGGGCCAACATCTGAATCATAGGGGTGCAAGGAAGGAGAGGGGGAAGAGCAAGAAATTAAAAACTTATTTGAAAAAAATAATAAAAGAGACCTTCCCTAAATTGGCAAAGGAAATAGACATACAAGTCCAGGAAGCACAGAGTCCCAAACAAGCTTGACCCAAAGAGGACCACACCAAGACATGTCATAATTAAAATGCCAAAGGCTACAGATAAAGAGAAAATCTTAAAAGCAGCAAGAGAAAGGCAGAGTTACCTTCAAAGGAGTTCCCATAAGACTATCAACTGATTTCTTAAAAGAAACTTTGTGGGCTAGAAGGGGCTGGCAAGAAGTATACAAAGTGATGAAAAGCAATGACCTACAACCAAAATTACTCTATCCAGCAAAGCTATAATTTAGAATGGAAGGGCAGATAAAGTGCTTGCCAGATAAGGTAAAGCTAAAGGAGTTTATTATTACCAAGCCCTTATTATATGAAATGTTAAAGGGTCTTATTTAACAAAAAGAAGATCAAAACTATGATCATTAAAATGACAACAATCTCAGAGCTATCAACAACTGAATCTAAAAAACAAAAATGAAAACAAACTACACGAACAAGTAGAACAGGAAAAGAATCATAGATAGAGAGATCATTTGGAGGGTTATCACCTGAAAGGAGCAAGGGGAAGAATTGGGGACAAGGTGTAAGGATTTAGAAGCATAAATGGCAGGTATAAAATAGACGGAGTGGTTAAGAATAGCAGAGGAAATGGAGAAGCCAAAGAACTTACATGTGCGGCCCACGGGCATGAACTAAGGCGGGGATCGCCGGAGGGAAGGGGCATACCAAGTGGAGGGGGGCCAAGAGGGGAAAATTAGGACAACTGTAATAGCATAATCAATAAAATACATTTAAAAAATGATATATTTTAGAAGGCCTTGGTTGAAAAAAGTTAGGCAAACTGACAAGCCCAAACCTTTCAGAACAGGTGGATGCATTAGCTACCAAGCGGGCAGCTGTGAAGCCAGGACCGTGAGAGCCAGACACAGATGAGACAGGATGGAAGAGGGAAGGTTTAATAAGATTTAATTACAATGAGCACTTTTTAAACAGCTTAACACTTGGCCTATTTCTGAATCAGTGTGATTTGATTAGCAATTATTTCTGAATTATAATTTGTATGTTTTTTCCTAAAACCTTTTCTTGTTGCCATTTCTTTCTTCTTTAAAAAATCGCTACAGTGCAATTGCTCCAAAGACAGTGTATACTTGAGTCCTAATAAAGGAAAATCAATTTCAAAGGCAGTAAGATGTCTAAAAGTCTAGATGTCCCTTCTGGAATATTCTAGAGAAATAAATGTTCTCTCTCATCCTAGCCTCATTCTCCTGCATGAAGTTACACACGAAGATCCACACATTAGAAATCTCATTTGGCAGGATGTTTACCTCCCTCTGACAGTCCTATGTTCATCTCTCTTCTGAAACACGTTCTGTATGTCTACCAAAATCCATGTGCTGCAGCGCCTCAGTGCAAACCATTCATTTACAAATACAGCTGTGCTGTCCGAGAGGGCCAGTTCCAGTGAAAGTGCTGGAACCCAGGAGGGAAATAATCATTTGTGAGCAAGCCATCCTGCTAATGAGGTGTGACCAGTCAACAAGGCGTGGACTCCTGGAACAGCAGGGACAAAAGGAGCAGAGGCAGCACCGGCCCCCGCACTGGGCAGCTGTGCATCTTGGAGCCACGCGCACCAGCCATTAAATGGCTTCCCAATCGCCAGGAAGAAGGAAGTGCTTCCTGGGTGTGACCGGCACGATGGCCCCATGGGCACGCTCTGAGGGACAGGACGCGGTGAAGGGGACCCGGGAAGCGCAGTGGCAGCCAGTCTGGCCCCCTTCTTACCCACATACCCGGACGGCCACATTATCAGCCTTCTCCTCTCTGACCCAGGTGACCCACCTTTCAGCAGCAGAACTGTTCTAATTCCGCTGACTTCCCAGAGACGGTGACCACCCTGCCAACAGTGCAGATGACAGGGGCCAAACCTTCCTAATGACAGAGCCTCCTGTCTAACGAGACAGCTTCTGATTCCCAGAGGCCACCCATGTCACCTCGCTGCCCCTGGATCCACAGGACACGAGAGGCTGTAACTGCCCCCGACAGGAGGAGGAGGGAGAAATTAAACAGCCACAGCATGGACATCACACTCTGCCCAACACGCGGCACTAGCGGCCTTTGCCTGAAAAGGTGGTGCTGTTCCGGGAAAGAACGAAATGGAGACAGCGGTCCCAGGGGACGTTCTGCTCCATTACTTCCAAGCTGGAAGCCTGCCTATAAATTTAAAACTTGCAAGAATATAAAACCATCCCTTTCCAAGGCTCTGAGGTCGCAAGGTGTATACATAATTGCCACTACAGCCTTGCTATTAGGCTGTTTGGTTTTATGATTATCAAAATGACAATAATCATTATGGAGAATTTGGAGAAGACAATTATGTAAATCAAGTTAAGGACCAGGGAGACAGACCACCATTAATGCTTTGCTCTATATCTTCCATCCTATTTATTCTCACCTTCCATTGATTCCAAGATGCACATTTCCCCCACACACTCTGAAACTGGGACATGTCTTATAGTCGGTGGTGACTTTGACAGCATTTTTCTTTCTCGGTGGACCATAACAAATAAAACCAATGGTGTGTTAGGCCCTGGCTGGGTAGCTCAGGCAGTTAGAGCGTTGTCCCAATACTCCAAGGTTGCTAGTTCAATCCCCAGTGAGGGCACGTACAAAAACCAACCAATGAATGCATAAATAAGTGGAACAACAAAACAATGCTTCTCTCTCTCTCTCTCTGATTCTAAAAAAAGTCAATAAAAATTTTTTAAAGACATGCTGTGTTACAATTGATCAGAAATGGAAGTGTGTGAACCTGTGTACACATTTTTACATTGTTCATATCATGATCTTAATATATTCTTTTTAACTGAAGTCTGCATTTTGCCAGGGTTCATAACTTACTACAGCCCCAGAAAGGATCAAATCTCTATTATAAGCAAACCTGACACTTAACATCGGCCACCTGGAATAGTAAGCAAAACATACAGAGAAATGGGAAATACTGTGGAAAATTGGCTCTTTCTATAAGGGAACACATTCTGAAAACAAAGCACCACAGTGTGGAGGCGCATGCGTCTGTTAATGACGGTTTGCTTCCTGAACAGCGACGTGGACGCGGACTGGCTCGGGCTCCTGCTCTCCCGGCGGCCAGGCTGCAAGGGCCGAGGGCAGGGCGTGGCGTCGGGGGTGGAGAACAATGGCGCAGGGCCCGACCCAGCCCCAGCGCCCAACCATCAGCACGTGATTCCATCAGGGACCGACGAGGCAGCCTCTCTCTAACCGCCGCGCTGTCCCTTGCCTGGCCGGCTGTGCCCTCTCCCTGGTTTCCGAACTTGCTAACGCGCTGCCTTCCTGCAACACGCACGACTGTCTGCCTTCTGCACGAGATTCTCCAAGGTGCCTGGTTGCTTGGGAACCAGTGCTCAAGAGCAGGAGGGAGGCAGGCAGGTCTGGGATTGAGGGGACTCCAGCTGGGTTAGGAGGGGTCTCAGTTATAAAACGAAGAATGGGCTGGGTTAGTCATTTTTTTAAGGACCCCCCAAGGTGGCAATTGCAGCATCCCCGTCCCAGGCAGCAGGAAGGGTGTGTGCTGCTTAAAATAAAGCAACAACTAATTTTTTTTTAAAATGTAAATCTTACCATCATGCTGTATGCTTTAAACTTATTCAGTGATGTATGTCAATTATTTCTCAATAAAACTGGAAAAAAATTGTAAAAGGGGGAGGGGAATCAGGACACCTGTAATAGCATAATCAATAAAATATAATTTAAAAAATATATATGTAAATCAAACCATCGTTCTGTATGCCTTAAAATAAAGCAATACCTTATCCCTTTGTTTTTAGACATCAGATTGATTTTGTAACTTCAAGCAGCAGTAAAAGCGGGAATTTAAATGTCAGGGGACTCTGAACTAATCAATGTTCCCCCAAGTTTCTTCTAGCTTTAAAATTCAAGCAAGCCCCTAAGCTAAAGGTTCATCGGTGACGCTTGCTAGCGCCCCCTAGCACACCCAGGGACCCCCACCTCCCCCGGCAAAGCGCTACCACCTGTGCTGCGGCGGGGGGGGCGGAGGGGGGGGGCGGGGGACGACTGAGGCTCACCGAGTCGCCCAATGGAGACGGCACACAGACGGGAGCCGGGTCTGGTGCCCACGTTCTGCAGGTGGGCAGAGGGCCCTGCGTTGAAGGAGAAGAAATCTAGCCGTCTGTGTCACCTAGAAGCCCCAGAAATTTCTAATCCTAGAGCCAGGCCAGCCCTGCACTGGCTCTGGGGACCTCTTCCCGCTGAAGCTCCCTTTGCCGCCCGCTCAGAGCCGGCCGGCTGCCGCCTGCTGGCCGGGGCTGGGGCTGCGGACGCAAGTCCCCAAGTCCCCAATCCCCCTGGCAGCCTCCTGCTGGCCCGGGAAGGGCTGGGAACCATGGCCTCAGGTCGCCTTCCTCTTTCCTTTAGCTTCTGCCCCTCCCACGCCTGTCCACTCCCACCCACACAGCTTGAGGGGTGGGCACAGCTCCCCTGAGTCCCTTGGATCACCCCGAGAGGGCTGAGAGGTCAGCAGCAGATGGAGGGTGGAGAGCCGAGTTCAACCCTAGGCTAAGGACAGGCAGGTTCAAAAGAGAAGACAGTGAGTAAGATATTATGTAAGAAGGGGCAGAATCTAAGGGTTCATTAGCTTGTGCAACAGGGAGTCAAAACCAGATTAATTAGCTTTGTGGGGCCGGGAGCAGCCTGCTGTTTCTGGAAGGAGAGACAGGGATTCCGACGGGAAGCTCACTCGAAGGGCACATCCCAGTGCGTGTCTGAGTCCCGGGCAGAGTCCAGAGCTGCTCGGGCGGGAGCCCTCTGCGGCTCAGTAGTTAATAAAATATTTCTACAAGCGGGGAGACATAAGGCCACCCCCAGCCCCGAGTGACCACAGGGGGGCGTGATGGAGAGGAAGGCGGTAATAGCTTTAAAGCCACGGGGCTTTTAAGAGGAAACCCTGGTGGTAGATTAAGCCGAGCGTGATCACCATGAAATCAGGCCCCAGCGCGAATCCTCACAGCTGCTGATCCCAACAACCCTGCTGAGGAGCGACAACTCTCTAAGCCTTTCTCGCTCACTCTCCTTGGATCTCAAACTTCGCCTCCTCGGCCAGCATCTCACGTGCTCGCACACACACAGGCCTAGGTTGCGCACACAGAGGGAGGCCCGAGGCCAAGCGGCTTTCGTGGACACGGAAGGCAGGGTGGGGCCCAGGCGCCCACCTCACCGATCAAGCCCTCTGCAAAGCTTCCTGGGCAGGGCAGGAGTGACTTGGTCGCTGTTACAGGGAGGCCTTTCCGGGCACTACCCATGAGCCAGTCTCTGTTCTGGGGCCGAGGGAGGACCTGAGACAGCCCGGGAGCAGGCCCAGCACCCAGGAGACGGCCAGATGCTGGCTCAGGCAACTTGAGGCCTCAGGACTGGAACATGGCTGCCCAAGGTTCCCGGACCCAGAGTGTGGGGAACCCTCAGGCGCACAGAGACTGGCCCCGGGCACCGTTGCTCCTCCGCAGCTCCCTCTGCCCCTGCCTCCTCCTCCACCCCCCAAAGAGCTCCTGCCATGCACCTCCCTGCCCTCTGCTCGCCCTCTCTCCAGCCCCACAGTCCCACCCTTTGCAGGCCCAAAGAAGCCCGGTGCATTCTCCTGAAGGCACCTGTACTTTACACGCAAGGTCACAGGTGAAATCAGGGGGGAAGGCACAGGGGGACAGAAAGAGGGATATTACTTCCCAGCCCCCCGACTTCATGACAGCTCATGGTTGCCCATCTGCTTCTTGCCAGCCAATTTCTACCTGAAATACTGGTGAGGCATGAAGTTTTCCACACGTCTGGAAGGAGACAGAAGGCTCCCTCACAGGTACCGCGCTTCCCTTCTTCCATCTCGTCCTCAGCTTTGCCTCCTGGGCCCTGGGCAGACCTGGGGCTCCTCCTGGTCACCGCCCATGCACTCTCCTGCAGCGTAACGGTGATCCCACCGGGCCAGGAATGCCCATCTGTGCCACTGTCTCCCACACTGGCCGCCAAGCTCCATAAGAGCAGGGACCTCAGCTTTCTCCTCTGTATTCTTGGCACCTAGCCCGGCACTTGGTAACGCCTGGGGAAAGAGCGCGCGAATTCGGACAACCTGAGAAGCGGTCCAGACTGCCAGCCAACAGCTCAAGTGCCCGGATTCGAAGCCCAGTGCTGTTACTTCTTTCCAGTGAGAGCCTCAGTTTCCTCATCAGTAAAATGGGGAGAACAGGAGGACCAGCCCTCAGAGGGCTAATGTGGGGGTTAAATGAGATGGTGAAGTTAAGGCCTGAGCACCGATCAGATTGGAGCAGGCAGACAGGAAGTGAAAAGCGACCATGGACTTCGCCAGGGAATTCCTGAGAACTTGGCAACTATAACCACCGACGTGGGTTTGACGCAGCACCGTCAGGGCACGGTTACGTTCACCTTAACACCAAGAGGGGCCCAGGAACAGTGCCCCAGCAGCCGGGGCCCTGAGAGGACACGGGGAGCTACCAGAGGCAGCCACAGAAGTCAAAAAACCAGGATCTGTTCGAAGAGTTCAAACGGGAAACTGCCCCTCTGTCTTGCCTTCCAATCGGCACCCTGCCGTCAGGAACTGAGGCACTGGCTCCGTCAGACTCTGAGCCTTTGGCTTCCTGCATGTGCGTCCCCAATCCCCCTCCTCCCCTCCCAGTGCCGCCCACAGGATTCCACCCACACGCCTCTGCCAAGGCTAATTCATGTTCCTCACATACTGCTTTGCGAGCCTCCTTGTTCACAGAGCGTGCGGCTGAAAGCACTTCAATGCTGCACAGAGCAAACAAGCCTAGGAAGGCTGCGAGGGGGGTAAGGGGCGAAAAATCAAATACAGCACAGAACAGCCTTCATAAAGGGATTTTTATATTTCAGGGCTCCATGTAATTTTCACATCAGGCATCGTCTTTATGATTTGAAAGTTGAGTGAATGAAAGAGGGCCTCTCCACGGCCAAGCTCCCAAGCAGACCCCCAGCCATACATCACAGACGCAGCTCTCAGGTGCAAATGCAAAGCTCTAAAGATAACTGCGGCGGGCGCCGCTCACTGGCCATCCCAGCACCCATGCCGACCCTCTTCCCCAGGCCACCTTGACCACAGAGGCTGAAAAGGCCAGGCCTGCTTTCCTAATCTCTCTTGAAGCTGGGAGTAGGCACAGGACACAGCTGTAGCTAAAAGAGCATCAGGGGACTTCTGCTGGGGGTTGCCAAGAAAGTTCTCGCTTTCCAGATAATGGAAACAGTCACCCTGCCCCTTCTGCTTTTTTCTGTCTTGAATGGAAATGTGATGTCTGGAGCTGCAGCAGCCATTTTGTAACCATGAGGAAGGAAGGACCGGCCAAAAGAACCACTGAAATGCCAACTCAGAGCCCTATTCCAGTTCAGTCCAGCAACTGGAACTTCTTATATGGGAAAAAGAACTTCTCATTTGTTTAACTTGGGTCTTTTGTTACTTGCAGCTGAAAGCACTGCTAACTTATTCAATATCTCATCCATCTATATAGCCTATCATTATATATAACTACGTATATATAGTTCAACACTGTTTTTTAAATACCAGGTTTTAAAGTATATGTCCTATCTCATTTAATCTTCTTTGAAGTTTCAGACCCATTTATCCAAGTACCTATTATTTGCGCATCTCTACTCAAATGTCTTATGGCCACTGCAAATTGAAAAGTCAGGACTATGTCTTTTCCAGAACGCTCTATCCCAGTAAGTTGCTTCATCATCCACTTGGTGTCCAAGTCAGGGTCTTTCTTGATGACATCATCTCCTACATATGCTCATCCAATAGATCACCAAGTTCTACACATTTCACTATCTGAGTATTTTTCTAACCTACCTATTTCTCTCCATAACTCCCAGCTGAGTCTAAGTTACATGTGCCTGAACCACTGCAATGGACTCCACACGTATCTCTCTGTATCCACACTTGGCCCTCTCCACACAGAATGTATAAAAACACGTATCTGCACGTCATTCCCTTCCTCCTTAGAGTCCTTGAATAGTTCCCCACGGCCCCCAAGATAAAGTCCAAATCCCTTAAGGACTAAAAGGCTTGGCCTGATCCAGCCCCTCCCCAGCGCTCCAGCTTCTCCAGCCCTGTCGTGAGGCTCTTCCTGTAGCTCTCAGTTTCTATGATACTGATACTCTTTCAGCTTCTCACACTTGTCACGTAGATTTGTTTTAGGGCCACCATACATGATTATTCCTTATTTGAAGGGTCTCCCCTCCAGCTTTAGGGCCTACTTTACCCTTACTCATCTCTCTGCATCCCAGTGAATTTTCCATTTCATGTATTATATAATTTTCTGTTCTGGATTTCCAGTGTTTTTCTTTTTAATAGTTTCCATTTCTCTTCAGAGATTCCCCATCTGTTCACTCATTATGACCATCTATTTCTTTACGTTCCAGATCATTTATTTAATAGATGACTCTGGCTTTATTTCTTAATTCTAAATTCTGGGTCATCCCAGGACCTATTTATATTGGACTGCTTTTTAAATTTCTTAATTATGGATCACAATGCCCCTGATTCTCTGCAAGTCTCGTAACTTTTTATTATAGGTGAGTCATCACAGGTGGAGCCAGCCTTGTGGGGGGTCTGGATTATGTTGTCTCCCTTTAAAGATGTTGAGTTTTGTTCTGAAAAGTGTCTTTTGAAGCTATCAGGCTTAATTTTATTTACTAAGGCGAGTCTCTTTTGATTTTGTCCTCAGTCCTAGGGTGCTATCTGTATGTCTAATACATGGCTTTTGGGGCGTCGACCGCACACTTTTGGCTGGGCTGGAACTCCAAGGTCTCCGAGCACCATGCGGGTCCTCGTGTCTCTGTCCTCCTCTCGGTCCCATAGCAACCACTTCCATTCAGCCTTAGGAGGTCTGGCTTTGCGTGGCCTTCAGCCAAGAGCCTGCGGTGAACATAGATTTCCGCTCCCTCCACCCCCGCCTCACAGCACTCCCTCTTCTTCCGACTTTCGGGACAAACCAAGTGCTGACCTCCAAAAACAGATTTTTCAATAAATCTGCACAGGAGTTCAGCAGGAACCAAGCAAGTCACCATGGTAACTAGCACTTCTGATGAACAGTTGAAAATTCACGGCTGACAATTTAAAGAATAATGCCCCTCCGTTAGGTTATTACATTTCCAACTTGAGGCAGAGGCCAAAACAAAAGAGCTAATGAGGTGGCTTTATAACAGTGCCCGTTACAGTCATCCGACAGACCCTTGAGGTGACCCCGCCTCCCTCCCTGTAACAGACCCCGACTGTCGGCAGACACGGGCTCCCCTGCCTGGGATGTTACAAAATGCAATGTCCTCAGATTTGTTCTTCTCGCTTGGTCTCAATGTTACTGTGTGCTTAAAAGGGGCAAAGCCCTGTGTTATCAAGTTCTGATGAGCAGTTTTCCAAACCCATGTGTGCTATTCTCAGCTACATCCTAGATGAATTATAATGGGAAAATAGCCTCATTGCAGAGATGTCTATTGAGTGAGAAAACCTGGGGTCCTAGAGCCACAGGCATTGGTATTGTGAGCTGGGGTTCTGCCGTTCTAACTCAGCAGTTTTGTAGTGACCAGAGGTCATTTATAACTCTGCGCTTCCTTTGCATATAAGTACAGTATTAGATCTGACCCAAAGTCCATCTCGGCCCAGCGCCCTAACTCCGACAGCACAGCCCACAGTCACTATGGAAGGGGACAAACATCCTTCTTTCAGTGCCCACCACGGGGAGGAACTGCGCAAACGTGCTGCCGACAGGCTTCAGGATGCTCTTACCTGCCCAGACCCTGTCTTTGCCGAGCTCTGCTGCTCACGGACACAGGGGGCGTCAGATGGCTGTGCGAAGGGGCCCGATTTGATCCCGTCATTTCTCTCTGGAGTTTCTGGGAGTGGCCCCTCAATTCTAGATCCTAAAACTGGGAGCTCAAAGGGCACCTTGCACGGAGTGGTTCTGGCACACCCAGAACAGGTTATTTTGCCCTGGCGCTTGGTGATGTTAAGCCAGCCCCCTTTTACTGGTTGGGTTTGCCTTGCATCTCTGAACACACAGAGAGCCAGATAGCACTTTAACGACCTCCTTGGTCCTACCCTCTCCTGTTAGTGATGAGGAAACTGAGGCCCAGGGACTCACGCCAGTTGGCACGGCTAATCAGGGACCCAACGAGAGTTCACACCCCGAGCTCTGGTTCCTGGCTTAGTTCTCTTTCTCTCGGGCATTCCCTCATGGAGACCGGCTGCCTCCTTCTTTGCTCCTTTTAGGTGACCTTCTCTGGGCCTTTGAAATGCCGCTGTCTTTCTGAGGGTCTCGCCAGAGCCGCACCAGCGGAGATGCTAATCCCCCTTCTAGCTTTATTGCTGACATAACTGTGGGGAAAGCTGTCTGGTCTTTGACCTCTAGGTCAGTGCAATGACTGAATGTGAACAATGACCCACCACCCGGAGGTGGGTGACCCTGAAGTTCCTGTGCTTCCTGTCTGTACACCCAGGGCTCCAAGAGCCCTCCCCGGAGCCCTCCCCGTCCGACCCCGCCAGCCTGAGGCTCTCCAGTACCCACTGCGCCTTGGCGTCGCCGGCCGACATGCAGGGCATTCCTGGGGAGCCTCCGGGCCCGCACTTACCTTTGCATAAGCTGTTGTCTTAATAAACCACTGCCTGAGGTACTTCTGCTCGACCTTTGCTCCAGAGCGCCACGAACAGCCATGTTCATCCACCTGCTCGTTGGCGAGCACTGTTTGGTCCACCGGGTCCCAGTTAACCAAGGCCTGTTATAATTCATGAAACAAAACGATGCAGTCTGGTGAGTACACTGAAGGATCACTTCAAGGCTCTTACACGGTAGAGGCCTGCAAATGCAGCCGTCGCTGCTCAGAGACTGGAGGGCCTCTCCTCGGAGTGCTGCTTGCCAGGGAAGCCCCTAGCGGCTGCGGAGAAGCACGAGGGAGCTGCTGCTGTGCCTTCGTCTCATTAGGGTCTGTACGCTTGGGAGGGAAGCCCGCATGCCCGTGTCTAACTCAAGTTGGGTGTGTTCTTGCACAGAAGGATGAACTTGCAAGACTGGAAACTTTAGTAAACAGAGGAAAAGAAGAAAGAATGGTACCTAGAACTTGGCAGAAATCGGTTATTTTAGGGGAAACAAATATGTTTATTATAATATAAAGAGCTAAAAATTACTGAGTGATCATCATCACGTGCTAGATGCTGGGATAGGCACCTTCCTAACGCTGGCATCTCTGATTCTCACAACAACCTTTTAAGGTGAGAATATTGTTGTCCCCCTAGGGAAAAGGAGGAAACCAAGGGACAGAGAGATTAAGTAACCTGCCTAAGGTCACAGAGTCAGTAAGGGACAAAGATGGGGTCAGAATTCAGGTCTCTAGGAGCTGTAAAAGTTGTTTGCAATTTTTAAAAACTTCTATTTAAATTAATGTGTAACACACACAGGGTAATGTGAATAAATCTCAAGTGTACAACATGATGAACTTTTACTACCACTCATACCAAGATACAGAACATTCCTACCATCCCAGAAAATTCTGCTGTATCTTCTCCCAGTCAACACCTGCCCCCCCAAAAGGTAACAATATTTTTGAGACCTATCTGAATAGTTTCATTTGGCTGAGAGAACTTGTCATCGTAACCACTGTGAAGTTTCTCTTCGGAGAGTTCTACTTCACTTCTATCTTCCCTTAAAATAACAACCTCTTCCTTCAACATCCATTCCTTTACTACCTTTAGGTACCACGTAGTACAAAGAAGGAAATAAGCACAGAGATGTGTGTCTGGACGCTAAAATATGCCGGCTTGGTACACATTTTTTTTCTTAATTTTAATGAGCAATTCTAATAAGAGATTGTGCTGAAGGTCGTCTCTTTGCCCCTCCAAATCCTCTCTCCACCCTCGTCCGCACCCCGAGGCTGACCCCCCTGCCGTGGGCTCGGGCTGGGCTCAGCCGACGAGCAGCACCTTGGCTTCCTCCCAGCTGGGCAAAGCTGGCACCGAAGGCACAGCTCCTGCCAGGCGGGCCCCCTCTGTCACGGCTACCACCCTCCCGGTTCCAGGAACCGCCCCCCACATCGCCCCTTCTCCCAGGGTGGCAGACTCTTCCTTCTGTCGCCAGCAACAGGTGCTTGGCCATCCCTGCGGGTTTCCAGAAACTGCATAGAAACAGGCCCTGTATTACATGGTTCCTGTCCGCTGTGCCCTCTATTTCCTGCCGGGACCCCGACTGACCCAGAGACCTATCTCGAAATTTCATAAACAGCAGGGGTGGAGGACAGGCTAACCCCTCTGTGCACTGTGATTTTACAGCTGAAAAGTGAACTATGCACTGAAGAGTTTAGGCTTGTGAGGCCTGGAGTCGGAGCAGGAAAGACACACAGTGAGTGATTTTCTCCCTCATTCTAAGGCCCCCCACAGCCTTGAAGCCATAAATAAGTAGAGATCAAATGTAAACAAAAGTGCCTTAGATGTAAAAACTTTAGGCTAATGAACCAAGGATGATTACTCATCTATTATTATTGCTCGTGTTAGGGGTTGGGAGGGATACCACTTAAAATAGATAAGGCAAAAAGAAACAGCCAAGTTTTGTTTAGTGTTGTGGAAAGTTCTTTAAGAGGCAACCCTCCGTCAACCCTCCACCCCCTAAATAAAACCACACATGCAACTAAAATCGTATAAACCACGAAGAGGTGGGAATAAGCCCTATAGGCCTCCACCTGTGCCTCCTGCCCCCTGCAGACCTCAGAGGATACGGGAGAAGCAAACACTCAACACTGCAAAGTGCGAAAACAAGTAAGACTTTATTTTCTTATCAACATTTCCCACACAGCCTGGCATCTCTCCGGCTCTAGGTTACACCCGGCAATGAAGAAGATGTGCTCCTAAGAGGTTTACATGCTATCGTAAAACTCGGGCGTGGAATGGAAGACAAGTAAGAGCAAAACACAATAGCAATTTTTCCCCCAGTGCAAGTCTTGGGGGAAGAGGTAAAACACCGAAGGAACTCACGTTTCAGATCAAAGCTGCCTCGGCTGTGAGAACCACTCTGGTTTTCTTCCCACGACCAGGATCCATCTCAAGCACAGACACGCGGGGCAGGCTCAGTGCTCCTGCTGGGGGTCAGGCCCGGGCGGCCAAGGCGCGGGGCCCAGGGCTCCGGGCCGCGCTGCACAGGCAGCCACCCGAAGCCCCGCGGTTGCTCCCCGGACCCCCTTCCCAGTCTCCTCTCTCGTACAATGGTCTCTACCACGCAGCTTCCCTCAGAACCAGGTCTTCCCTTTGCAACAGTCCTGGGTTGTCGCGTGTGAGCATGTACTTTGATGGACACCCTGATTTTCAAGCAAGCACAGTCTTGCTACATAGATCGTGGTTTCTGGAAAACCTCAGTGACTGGCAGGCGTGTCCCCAGCTGCCCCTGACGTTCTCTGTCATCGCCTGAAGCCAGCTCCAGTTAACTCCTCTGCGGTTAACTAGCCTTACTGGTAAGACACAGCCTTACTGGTAACATTGTTAAATCAGCACTGAGGCCATTAAGGCCCCTGCAAACACACTGAGCCGCAGCCCACTCCGTCCACTGCCTTCCCAACGAGAGGGGGCCATGCCACATAAATGTCCCCCGCTGATCAGGGATTAAACATCAGAGCAACTTTTTTTTGTCTGAGTGACGTAGGGGGAGCTTTTAGGAAGCACTGGAGACATGCAGGCCCTAACACCATTGGGCTCGTAGAGGTACAGGCGACTGCGGGCTCCCCGGGGGATGCTCACGGCCGCAGCAGCCTGACTCCGGGTTCAGCAGCGCCCCTCCCTGCGACAGGCAGCCGGGAGCCCACGGCCCCAGCGGGCCTCCGGGCCAGCCCTCACCTTCCTCCCCTCATCTTCCTCTTCTGGGTTCTCTTCTCCCTTGCCTCCCTGGCCTCAGCCCTGACACAGGATGCTAGTCCCTTCTAGATCACATCCTCCATTGCATGCTTCTGTCTCCTGGCCAATGCATCGCTCCTCAAGCCTTTGGCTCCCCTCCATTGCTCCCTTACTTCTTCCTCATCAAGCTCTGCTCTGCTACCACCGAAGACTTTTTCTGAGTAACTGTCATGCAGCTTCAGGTTACAGAAGGCTGGTGAAGTCTATGATTTAGGGGATTGATTTTCTCCAAGTCTATTAGCTTTTTTCTTGACAAAAGCATGCTTCCTTAAGGAACACCACATAGATCTTATTTAAGGACGTAATCCTCAAAATCAATATTGCTCTGTTCCATCCAGAATAAGCTTAAATTTGGATGGAGTCCGGGGAAGGTAGAGAGTTCCCAAGGCTACTGCCACCAGCTTCCTCAGCCGCGAGGGGCAGAGTGGGAGAGGCGTTTGTGCCCAGCGAGTTCTTCCATATGCTTCCCGGAGATGAGGCCATACTGCAAACCTAGCTGTATTATTATTTTTTTACTTTATTTATTTATTTATTTTTAGAGAGAGGGGAAGGAAGGGAGAGAAACGTCGCTGTGAGAGAGGTACATCGATCAGTTACCTCTTGCATGTCCCCACCTGGGGAACTGGCCCACAACCCAGGCATGTCCCTTGACTGGGAATAGAACCAGAGACCTTTCAGTTTGCAGTCCAGCACTCAATCCACTTGTCAAGGTTTAAGACTTTCTTTTTAAATTCTGAAATTCAAGTTGAGCCTTCTGCATTTGTCTCTATGTTGATTCTAAAACACTGCAAACTTAAAACATAATGATTTTGTAAGTACTATTCATTGTAAGACCAAGCAGTGTGATGTGACCAGGAGAACAGTAAATGTAATCCTATGTTGTTACAGCCCTCTGGTTGAAGGAGAATGTCCTTTCTACTTGTTACTTGTGAATTTTCTAGACTAGTGTTGTCTAGAATGTGCTGTGATGATGGCAATGTTCTAGATCTGTGATGTCCAATATTAGCTACCAGCAAATGACTGAGGACCTCAATCTTCAATATTAATTAACCTTAGTTACTTTAAACTTACATATGGCCCCGACTGATGTGGCTCAGTGGGTTAAGTGTCACCCTGTAAACCAAAAGATCGCAGGTTCAATTCCCAATCAGGGTGCATTGCCTGGGCTGGGAGCATGTGAGAGACAACCAATCGATGTTTCTCTTGAACATGGATGTTTCTCCCTTTCTCTTTCTCCCTCTCCTTCCCCCTCTCTTTAAATAAATAATAAATAAGTAAACACAATCTTTTTTAAAAACTCACCACCACTCACATTAGTGGCTCCGCACCGTCTAAGGTGTGCCTGCTATTAGCAAGCTCCTGCCACACAAGCGCCTCCAGTTCTTGGGAGACCGCTATGTGTAGGCACTGGGACAGTCATACTTCCCACATTCACCTCTGTCTTCCCAAGACCCTGCAAGGGTGATGTTACCACCCCACACGGCAGATAAAGAACAACAGTTCCTGGAGGCTGTGACACAGCCAGCACACAGCGGGGAGAGGCGGCTGAGCAAGGGTCTGAGAAGCCTGCATCCCTCCCTCTCCTCCTGCTACATCTCAGGACAGGCGCCAAACACTGAGACAGGCTGGAAACTGCAGAGTGAAGGGGCCAAGCCCTGTCCTGGGGCACCACACTGAGCCAGGCAGTAGCTGCTGTCTGGGTCTGCTGTGACTGAGGTCGCGAACTTGCGGTAGTGTTCATTTTCACAGCTACTGTGCAAACAGGGCTTATTTGTTTCTTATTGAACAATGATGTGTTCTGAGAAGAGGGAGGAAATTTACAAAATTTTTTAAGTGCGGCTAACTTGAACTTACCTCCTTCTGATAGGCCAGTCCGGCGTCATAGAGTTTAATAAAGAGGTACTGGGTCCATTTATAGTAGTCTGGTAAACACGTGGTAATTTCCTGCCAAAGAGGGGGAAAAGGCATGTGTTGGCCATTGTAAACACTTCCCCCCACGCAGCGCATGCATCAGCCTTGCAATCAATTTTTGAAAAATGATCACACTGCAAACATTTGCCCAACCTACTATATTTTCCACCTATTTGTAAAGCAAGGGAAGACAGATGTCACTGAAATGCCACTCCCACCGCCACAGGGCATGTTTAATGTTGAGAAAATCAACCTGAAGTCTTCTGCACAACCCATCCCTCTACTCTTACGGTTAGCAGGTGTTTACAACACACTGTACAAAATTGGGTATTGCCACTTTTTGTCAGCATTAACATATTCTAGGGGCAATGGAGCTAATTCATGACTGATGTTCACTTTGAAAGCAATCACAAAATTCAAGAGGAATATTTGCCTGCTCCCCTACAATCCTCATTTGAAAACAAACTTTGCGTTTCCTTCCACATATAACAGGCCTGGTAGCTCTTTCAGACTCATTATACCCCATTCATTCCATTATGTGAATCAGGCTGGTGCCTACTTAGGAAGACCCCTGAAAAACATTACGAAATATTAAATTTAGCCAGTGAGAAATCACTGGGCTTGTATTTCTAAGCCTACATTGAAGCTTCTGTCCTGAAAACCCACTTGTTATAGAATCTTTAAAAACAGATTACTGACTGAGTAACCAACCTCTAAGGTTTATTTTTATTTATTTAAATTTTATTTTTTACATATTTTTACATTTTAATGTATTTTTTCCATCATCATTTATCCCCCCATACCCCCTTTCACCTCCACACTCCCAACAACGACCACCCCCGGCTGTCCATGTCCATGAGTTCTTTTTTCTTTTTTTTTGCTTGATCCTTCCACCCTCCAGCACCCCTCCAGAGCAGTCAGCTTGCTCTCTAATTTAAAAAAAAAATTTTTTTTAATCCTCACCTGAGGATATTTCTTCATTGCTTTTAAAGAAAGAGGAAGGGAGGAGCAGAGAGAGATAAGCACCGATGTGAGAAACATGGATTGGTTGCCTCCTGTACACACCCCAACTGGGGACTGAACCTGCAACCCAGGTGTGTGCCCTGAAAGGGGATCAAACCCACAGCCTTTCAGTTAATGGAATGATGCTCCAAACAAATGAGCCACGCCAGCCAGGGCCCAAGCTGTAAGGTTTAGTTGCTTCTTTTCTAGTTCTCTTCCTCACAAGACAGCTAATGGAGGAATGGAGGCAGGACCAAGAACATTCCAAATGGTTCCATTTGTTGTGGACTATTGAAAGAAGTCCCACTTCTATGAAAAGTGCCAAGAATGCAGCCTTTCCTCAGATGACTAAGAGAGGAGAGTTTACACCCATCTGGGAACAAGTCTGGCAGGAGCTGAGCAAGGGGTCTGCTAAACACATGGGGCTCCCAATGGGCTACCTCTCATATGTAAGATTCTTACTTCTTATGTCCTTTGACCATGCTGACTAATAAAAATAGCAGCATAATAACTATTAGAAAACAAAGAACTCTGATCACCAGCTCCACAGCCCAGCTCCCACCCTGCCGAGCAGAGGGTGAATCAGCAGCCTGTCTAGCAGCTTTGCTCACACGGTGGCAGTTCCTGGGAGCAGCCCCATGAAATGCCGGAGCTGGGGCGCTGAACTGCGTACACAGCAGCTGGTCCCAGCTCCCAGGCTCCATGGACACCCAGCCTGCAGCTGCTCCGTGCAACAAAGCGCTCTGCCAACTCAAGAATCGGACCAACTTCCTAAAACCTCCAAATTCACCCTCATCCATTGATCTTTTCCTCACCCGCTACCCCCCAGCCTGCCCCCGCCCCCGTCCCCCGGTGGGCATACACAGAACTTGTTTCCCTCTGATTCCAGACAAGCAGCTGAAGAACTTGCATTTCTAACGAAAGCCAGGGCAGGACCTATGTTTGCTGTTTCATTTTGTTCATCGTTTTGTGCCTGCTCAGGTCCTGGTACATCGAGGCACCCAAAATGACCGCTGAATGAAGAGTAAACTAAATAGACATAGGAACTCTTGCAGGTTGAATCAAGCTGGTATCCCTCCTGTAGGTTTCATTAACTAAATTCGAATTGCGTTGTTAAGTCTGCAAGATGAGCTAGGAAAGGGGATGTGAGAATGTGGTAACAATGTTCTCAGACCTTGTTACTGTGGATATGTTTGCTTTTTGAAATTCTTCTTCATTAGAAGTTTAGAGAAATGTATGAAGCCAATACGGAAAAAAAAAAATAAAGGCAGTTGTTAAATTTAGGAGGTGACAGTTCTGTTTTCTCCACTTCTCTGTATATTTAAGTTTTTCAGAATAAAGTATCAAAATACTTATAATAAATATATATAACATCTGTATATGTTATAGGCATGTACGTGTTTTCTCAGCCCTGAATCTGCTTCCACAGGTTGAGAGTAAAAACTACACAGCAATGGAAAAGCATTATCATCTTCATCAAGGTTTATGGTTTTGAAAATCACTTTTACCTAAAATAGAAGAAAGATGGTGACAGATCCAGGCAGGGGGAAAAAAGAGATGGTCACCCTGCTAAGCATTAGCCTACTTTCAGGCCGCCATGAACGCCGGGGCGCGCTCTCAGGGAGCGTGGGCTCCGGGGTGTGCTAAGCAGCGGCGGGCAGCTGCAGCCCCTCCCCCCACCCGTCTTCAAACTTGGGTCTGGCCTGTGCTTTTACATTGGGTTTCTGTGTATCACTTGAAGAAAAGTTACATCAGCTGCTGCAAGTGTACAGCTTGAAAGCCCACGGTGCCCCGGGACCATTATTCCACCCCGACTGTGGAGGAGAGAATGTTCCATGACGTGACTGTGGCTGGACCTGAGAGCTGGGCCCGGGCCAGAATGGGAGAGAGCTCACTGCCCTCCCCACTACAGACTGTCTGACCGCAACTGATGCTCTTTCTGATGTAAGTCAGCGCCCCTCCCTGGCTCCCGCGATGTGCTGGCCCCTGGAACAGGCTTTTGTCCTGACCTGGTCAAGCGTGTTCAGTCATTTCCACACCTGCTAGCATTCATGTCCTGGTATCTGTGACCGACCCCTCTTTACCCTAAATAATTCTTTGGTGCCTGCCAAGCAGCACAATGATCCATCCATCTTGTCATGTGGCCGCCCAAGACATGTCTCGTATGTGGGTTTCCCGTAATGCGTTCTATTCATTACCACCGGGCGCGGCAGCCTCTTTCTTCGGTCTTTCCTGCCCTCCCTTTCAGAGGTAGATTTTTCAGTCCCAGGAGCTCTCCCTGGGTCTGCGTGTATGAGTGCCGATGGCTTTACTTTCATTCATTTTTACCGCGAGCGTCACCTGCCCAGAGGAAGCCGGGAGCACTCCGGCCCGTTTTATTTCCATCCACTGTCCCCCACCCCCCTCCCCCCCGTGGCCCTGCCAGACTCTCAGTATCATCCACCCTGTGAGGAAATGGCAGACCAGGTGCCGCGAGGCCCCTCAGGAGTCCAGTCTCATGGGAACCATATTCGTGGGAGGGAGAAACCCTGCTACAAAATGCATTTCCTGAAATTATCAGCGCACACTTCTGGAGCCTTCCTTGATCTGCTGATTTAAAAAAAAAAAGAAAAAGAAGAAGCTATTTCTAGTCACCTAATGCCTCATCTCAATAAAAATCACCAACAACATCTTTCTGAAATTAAAATGCTTAAAAGCTTTAGCATTAGTCTGGCTAGAAATTGTCTCACATTTTCACTGGGAGCTACTTGCTTAAAACCCAGCTCTGTAGACAAGGGTCTTCTGAGGCTTCAACACCCACAGAGAGGCTACCAGTCCTTCCATTGTTTTCCTAAGGTAGGATTCTCAAGACGGACACTTTTGCTCCTCTAGGCTATCTGGTAACACCTGGAGACATTTCTGTTTGCCACAGCCGTGTGTGGGAGGGTGTCACCGGCACAATGAGGAGAGGCCAGGGACGCTGCTAATATCCTACAACGCACAACACAGCCTCTCGAACAAGAAAATCATCCAAGTCCCATAGTGCTGAGAAGAGGAACCCTGCTCTGTGGGGGTCAACCTTTGTAGTTTGAGCCTGTGACCTGAGACCGGGTAAGGAGACAAGCAACTTTCTGGTAGACATTCCACAGAAAGGGACAAAATATCCTTGGGAGAAGCGGAAATGCCAGCCAGTTAGCTTAGCTTTCCCCTCTCCAGCCACTGTGGCCCCATCTCTATTGAGCACACACAGTGCAGGACACTGGTCCCCAGTGAGCTCACCCCTTCTCCCAACACAGAGACCCAGCTGAGGAGACCCGGTGAGCGTGTGGGCGCAGGCAGAGACAGCCCCGCCGCCCGGTCACGCATGCATAATGCTGCTCCCCAGGAATGAGTGATTGGTTTTACTCTCTAAATTTTAAATCATTTAATATGCCTCCAAGCAGCTGTCTGACTTGGAAAATCTCCTGTAATAAATTCACGTAATAAAGTTCTCATTTTGAAGTTAGAGAGGTGTAGCATTTTTCTTGATAAAACATCAGTTTACCCTCTTCCATGAAAAGGTTGTTGACTAAGTATGCGTTGAAAGATCACCTGCTGGAACCCGGCCCACAGCACCCCAGTGTCCCGGCCGGGCCCGGCCTCCACCCTGGGGGGAGCCCGAGCGAGGTCTGGGGCGCGGGGATCCCTGCCCCCAAGCGGTGGGGCAGCACTAGCTTGGGAAGGGTACTTAGTCAAACTAGGGCTGTTGACTCTGTTTCAAAATCCCTTTTCATTCCTGCACTTTCCCTTCCCTGGTTTCCAAATAAGCCGACACCTGCATTAATGCACCCTTGTTTTTAAAACAAAAAGTCAGGTAACTCAAAGCTATAGCTGCAAAAGCAACAGCAACTGGGCCACATCCACAGAGACCCATATGAAGTGTCGACTTTTCTATCCCCATGAGCTCTGGAGAGCGCCAACTACCTGCAGGGAGACAAAATTTAATGCACCTGGGACCTTGGCTAGACTCAGTCTCCCACCTGCGATTCCCCTTCTACCGTACCTGGTTTTTAGCATGAAAAATGTGTTGCACATTCATGGCCAAGCACAGAGCCCAACACAGAAGGTGAGTTCGCTCAGAACACAAGGGAGGAGCAACACATCACCCGCTGAGAACTGCCACCCACACCCCCGACCGCACGACGCAGCAACGAAGCCAGCCTGGCCAGGGGCCCCTGCAGCACAGTGACTTGGCAGCGACCAACTGCAAGAAGGCCTCCTTTCTTGCACAGTACGTAGAGGTCAGGGACGCTGCTAAAATGCTGCAATGCTCAGGACAGCCTCCCGACACAATACGGCTGGGGAGTTGTGTCAAGGGCGCCCCACTAAGGTCTCCAGCCAACCCTCCTCGCTCCCGGGAGACACTGAGAGAGGGATCTGAGGGGAAAGATGGTCTACTCTGGGGCCACTGCACTTGGATTTGGGTCCTTGCATCATCTGCCACAGTCAACTGTCCCAACCAAGAAACAGGGGTAAAGAAGCCCACCCGAGAGGGCCACTGTGAGGACACATGTCATGACGTGTGTAAGGCACGGGCTGGGCACCCAGGAGGGATCAACGGTGCCACTTCCCATGACTCGGGCAATTTACGGGCGACTGAGGCTGGTTTCATCGTCACGTCTCTCAAAAAGGCGGGCTGAGGCCCCCACGAAGCTCCTGGGGCCAAGGCGGAAGGGAGAGGAAAGGACCGGGGTACAGAAAGCTAATCCCTCTCCCTGACCCAATATCCACTTCCTGACTAAAAGGTGATCGTGCTTCCAAAAGAAAGACCAAAACACAGGCCCGGATGGACAAATTCACACAAGGCTGCCCCCAGTCACTGCTGGCGGCAACGCAGCGCCGAGAGAGCCGGCTGGGCCGCCTCCCGCCCTCGCCCCAGCATCTGCTCCAGCTGCACTGAGTGGAGTCTCGGCCCCTCGGCTCCTCGGCTCCGTTGCACCTCAGACTGTCACCGGCACCATACCACAGAACCACTGACGTCACTCACAGCCAGCTGTGTTTACTTGGCACTGAGACCTCACATTATTCAGGTTAGCTCTCAGAATTTCACAAAATGAAACAAACTAAAACCTGAAGCGACACGTTTTCTAAGTCAGTCATTCCATGGCCCTGCACACCGAAGAGTCAACACCTTGAGACAGGGGAGGCGCCCTGTGCATCCCAGTGCCCAGGGACAAGGCCCCACCTCACCACCCGCCTCCCGCCTCCCCAGCAACCAATCTTGGCAGCTGAGGAGACAGGGTCTCACACACCTTAGTAAAAAATGATCTTCTGTAATGCGCATTTTTGTCATTTGCTCTTTATTGCAATGGAGATGTATGGTAACGACCTTGCTTTTTATTCTGTCTGGGGTTCTCTAATCCTAACAGGGAGAGGCTCAGAAAGCACAGTGCAAGGTAGGAAAAAAATACACAGTCAGTCTACATCTGATGCCCTCGCTGGCAATGGTTCCAGGTTCGCAGCTCTGCACACCCGCGGGCCAGAGAGCAGGAAGAGGGGGGCTCACGGGAAAGCTGGCTGGACAGGACAGCATGGCACCCCCCGGCATGAGGCTGTCGGAACACTCAGCGCTAATCTGCCCGCACATTGGAACAGAGCTTTAAGTTACTGGTGCCTGGCCAGGGGCGAAGTGGGAAAAACTGGGACAACTGTAATAGCATCAGCAAATAAAATATTAATTTTTTTTTTTTTTTAAAGCCCTGGCTGGTGTGGCTCAGTGCAGTCAGTGCCGGCCTGCGAACCAAAGGGTTGCCGGTTCGATTCCCAGCCAGGGCACATGCCTGGGTTGCAGGCCAGGTCCCCACTGGGGGTGTACAAGAGGCAACCACACATTGATGTTTCTCTTCCTCTCTCCCTCCCTCCTTTCCCCTCTCTAAAAATAAATAAATAAAATCTTTAAAAAAAGATGACCGGCCCCGGATCTCACAGCACCCCTAGAAATTCCACATGCAGCCAGGGTGCAAAGAGGTCCCTCCCAAGTACATCTCATTCTCAAACACTGCGTGAGAGACTGGGTCCTGATCTGCCCTTGGGTTTTCACGGAACGGAATGAATTCTCCCCAGAACCTGGAATGCTGGGCAAAACAGTGCCCACACAGAAACCAATACTGGGTTGCCCCAGGATGACACTGACCATGGGTTTAGGTTTTTTTTCATTATAAAAGGTTTTCTGAACTTCACTGTTCTTGTGCGGTGACTTTGTATTATACAGGGAACTAGCCTATAGTTTTACAGCTCTTGAAACCCGATTAAAGTCAAAGGAAGAAGAAAACAAAAGAGTGGCCCCGGTGAGAAGTGTTCCGATATCCTTGGCACATGCACCTCCAGCCCCACACGGGGAGGGGGGGCGCTTAATGGGACTGAAGGCGGAACAAATGTCCTGGGGTTTCCACGCAGGCACACCCACAGGGCCACCTCCAAGGCCCCTGGTCAACCTTAGCATGAAGGATACATTGACATTCAGGTAGTCCAGTGTCTGTAGTTAAAAAACAAAGGAAAGCTTTGGGAGAGAGCCCTTGCTGATTTTCTTAACTAAAGCAGGCTTTCTAAAAAAGTTCTTGGACCCATAATCTGGTTTATTCATACTAAATGTCAAATATGGGTTCACATGAGAAATGTTGCCCCAATTCATACCACACAGAGAGCTTTAAGAAACCTGACTGGGTCACTCAGTCAGTGAGAGCGTCGTCCCGACACTCCAAGGTCGTGGGTTCGATCTCCAGTCCGGGCACATACAGAAACAGCCACTGACTGCATGAATAAATGGAACAACAAATCAATGTTTCTCTCTCTCTCTCTAAAAATCAATTTACAAAACAATCAAACCCGTGTGCAGAACCTCCACATCCCCAAAGGCACGTGAAGAAGAATCACATTTATCTCCATAGGCAGCTTCCACATCAAGAACCAACGAAGGACTACTTGTGAAGCTGAGATCACTTTCTCACCTCCCTGGTACGGGCTGGTTCCAAATTCGCTGTTTCTCCCCATTAACTACACCCCTGAGAAAACGTTCACTAGGGTCTGTCACCCAGTCTTTATTCCACGGGGCTCAGGACTCGGCTAGATGCGGGGGGTGTCCCACCTGCAGCCCGTGGGCCACATGCAACCCAGCATGGCTATGAATGCGGCCCAACACAAAACCGTAAACTTACTGAAAACATTACGAGATCTTTTTTGTGACTACTTGTCACAATGTATTTAATGTGAGGCCCAAGACAGCTCTTCTTCCAGTGTGGCCCAGAGACGCCGAAAGGCGGGACACCGCTGGGAGCGACAGGGAGGAAATGGAGGTGCTGGGAACAGAAGGATGGATTTTCCACCCGCGCAAGGTTCTGCTTGTTCATTCACTCACTGACGGGTCCCACGTACATTTACTGAGTGCCCAGTACATTTACCGAGTGCCCACGGTTCCCCAGCCCTGAGCCAGGCCGCCTCTCCTCCAGCACTGACGGGGCACGGCCACCAACAGCAGGCCTCAGCACAGTCCCTCCTCTCCTAGGCAAGCTGCCCCGAATTGTCGGCCCCACCCCATCCCTGGCTTCCGGGAGTCCCTGAGCGGAAGAACAGGGATCCACCTCCCAGCTTAAGGCTCTCTGCCCATCCCTCCCTCCTCTCCAGCCTCTGCTTCATTCCCTCTCGTCTGCATCTTTGCTCACAACACTCGCCCACGTACAGGCCCAGTCAGGATCCCCGTCTGAGACCACAGGGCCACCTCTTCCTCTTGCCTCGCTGCTATTCCCCACGGGTCCCACTGTCCGGCTTCCTCAGCCTCACCGCTGGCCACTTCCTCTCATTCTGCCTTCCTTTGACCATCTGTTAACTTCTGTCTTTGCCAACCTTCTGCCTCCGGTCTCCTTCATTTTCCCTGTTCTCCTCCTTTATGCGGAGTAGAAGGAACAGGTGTTAATACAAGGGTAATTAATTAATCATGAACCTAACATTTGCCTAAGAATTCATTTTGAGGTAATTATGTTCCCTCACCTCAGCGCTAACTTTAGACTGTAAATAAGCATTTACTGAAAATTGAAAATAACAAATGCTAGACGCTGGGCTTACATAGAACGTGCATTTTGATCGTAAAGGTCTTGTTTCTCAAATCTAGGGCATCAAATTCTCAAGTAACCTGAAAGGTTCATGTTCTACCTGCTCTGGAAGCCAATTTAGGGAATGAGTATTAATAGAAGGGAAACCATGGCCTTTGCAGTTTCGAAGACAGCTCACGCTGCCTTTCAAAGCCGAACTCAGCTCAACAGCGAGCTCCTCTTTTTGCTCTTGTCTCGACCATCATTTTCTGAGCACTGTTGTTTTCACGGTGACCGGCAACCTGCCTCCCGCTACAAACTACCCAAGATTCTGGGAACGCCCCACCATCGGCTGGGAAGCAACAGTTTGCTTAATTTCTCAGTAATTGTCCTTTGCCAGCTGACGAGAATTTCATTGAGGCGGCCTAACAATACAGACAGCTTTTCTAAAGTAGACAGTTGGGAACAGGAAACCCTCCATTAAACTACAGAGGAGACTAATGGGTCTGAATTGCAATTTGTTATCAGCCCACTTGAATAGACGCCAGTATTTCGACTATCCAAGCCAAGCCAGCTCTCCACAATTGCTGCATTTTTCTGGAAGGAAAGGAACGTTCATTTTATCTGCAACGAACTTGAAAATTTCAGGATCGACAGGACAGAGTCATCGAAAAGAGAGTCTCCGGGTTTCCTGAGTAACACGAAGGCTATTTGTACTCATGGGCACAGACCCAGAGGAAGAGCAAGTATCGATCCATCCGTTGCACAGATGCAAAGTGGAGACACCAGTGCCAACATGAGCCGACCTGCTGCCTGCCGGCCCCGTGAGCGGTGGGTGGCAGAGGCCTGTCCCAGCCTGAAAGATCTCATGTGGGACACAGGCGGAAAATTGAAACGATGAGCTTCAACAAACGCTTCCCTTGGATCTTCCAAAATCTTCTCAGAAGAAAAGTTTTTAAATTACAGGCTCACCTGAAATTGACTTCTACATATAAATTCTCAAAGAAAAGAGATGTTTTGACAGCAAGTTTGAAGGGTTATTTGAGAGCTAATTTAGGGCTATTAGATGCTATGAATAGCTCTCATCCTGCGACGGCTCATCCTTCAAGGCAATTAGACATCTCTTCCGTGAGTTACCCTCTGAGGAAGGTATGTGAGGCCAAGGGTGAAACTCCGGGGGAGACCTCACCCCAGAACTTTCAGTCAAACTAGAAAACCCCTCATTAAAAGTGCCAGTTCACCTCATGTCACCCTTTTGCCCTGGCTTGTCCCCACCCCGACTCTGAGCCACATGATTTACAAACACCATCACAGGCTGTTGGTCAATGTGCAAAATTATGACAACAAATCAAACGGTTTGTCATGTGGGCACAGCAACTGGAGCCGATACCTGAAGAACCAATCAGACAAATCCAGACTGTTGGACGTTCTGCAAAACCACTACACTAAACCCTTCAAAAGTCAAAATCCTTGTATTCATCAGCTCAGGATGCTGTACTAAATACTACCAATGGGGACGGGAGGCGGGGCTTAAACGGCAGACCTGTACTTCTCACGGCTGCAGGCTGGCTACCAGGGATCGGGGTGCCCGCAGGCGTGGGGTCTGGGGACAGCTCCCTTCCCGGCCTGCAGGCCGCTGCCACTTGAGGGTGCTCGCATGACCTCTCCTTTGTGTGCATGCAGAGAGGGGCAGCAAGCTCCCTGGTGTCTCTTCTGATAAGGGCACCAATGCCATCGCGAGGGTCCCACTCTCATGACCTCACCTAATGCTAATTACCTCACCTAAGATCCCATCTCCAAATACCATCATGTCGGGAGTTAGAGCTTCAAAATATGAATGCATGAGGGGAATAAGCACAAACATACAGTCCATAACGAGCATTAACACATAAAAAGGGTTGGGGGGGGGAAATGGCCACACCCTAACCCCTGAACCTGTGACTATGTTAGTTAAGTGGCTAGAAAGATTTTGCAGAAGTAATTACAATGAGATTATCCTAAATTATCCAGGCGAGCCCCCTGTGATCACACAGGCCGGTAAAGGCAGGGGTCAGAGCCGCCACGGCAGATGGGAAGCCTGAGGGCGCCTGGCCACTGCGGCTGGAGGGAGCCAAGCGCAGGCAGAGAGGGCGAGGGGCCGCCTCCAAGAAGCCGGGACTGGCCCCTGGCTGAGAGCCGGGGAAGCAGTGAGGGCCTAGGCCTCCAACCACCAAATTTGGCCAACGCCCTGAATGAGGAAGGAGGCGCCCACTAAGGGACACAGCTCTGCTGACGCCCTGATGTTGGCGTGTGAGGCCATACGCAGAGGACCTGGCGAGGCCCACCCCGATTTCTGGCCTGCTGAAACTGTGAGGTCGTAAGTTTATATTGTTTTAAGAAGCTGAGTTTGAGTAACTAGTTACAGAAAAAGTAGAAAACTAATATAGGAAACAGTGTCTGGGATAAAAATAGCTGCAGAAAGTAATTGGGAAATTCGCATACAGATTGGATATTAGATAATATTATGAAATGACTGTTAATTTTCTTAGTTGTCAAAATGGTATTGTGATTATAGAGAAGGACATCTCAAGTTTTCAGACAGGAATGCCAACGTCCTTACAGGCAAAGCCCCACCGTGCCTGAAGGTTACAAGGCGCGTGCCGCAGAACCCAGCCGTACTGGATCTAGGTGGAAGGCAAATGAATGTTTAGTGGACTATTCTTTCAACCTTTCCAAATGTTACAAGAAAACATCAGAGAAAAAATGTTGAGTTCAAAAAGCTAGATACAAAAGGAGCCATGTTGTGTGAATCCATTTATGTAACTGCAAAAAACGTGCTGAAACTCGTTATGGAAACCAAGGTGGCAACTATTGGGCTGGCGACGCTTTATTTCTTCATGGAGGTGGTGGGTACAGATTGCAATCATGTATCAAGCTACACATACACGTCCTATGCTCTAGACTACAGATGCCTAGTATTTCACAATGAAATAAGTTATTAAAATAATTCTTGTGTTCGCAAAAACACTGCCTATTTTTAAATGTTTTTATTATTCATTGAAAGAACTGATGGTCGGCTTCTATTTTGATTCCTGTCCCATGAGGTTTGGGAACATGCTCATTCCCAGGATCCTTTTTCTTTTTTCCAACCAGACACCCAAAGTCACAGACCTACTGAATCAGAAACTCGGGGGTGCGGCCCCGAAATCCGAGCTGTGACCAGCCCTCTCAGTGATTCTGGTGCTCGTGGGATCTGGTCAGCGGTGTGTACTGACAGGAGTGCACACACGTGCGATCCTTGTTATCCGCACAGCGCAACAAAACCTTGTAGATACCGCTTCCCGACGCACCTAAGCCCCTCGCACCCACACAACTCCAGGCACCTGCTCTATCAGAGGCCGAACGTAGGCGCTGACATGCAAGACCGACTGGAGGCCTGATTCAGCCGTGGAGAGAGAGTTGGTCTCTCATCCCTTCAACAGCCGTGAGAAGCCTCCCAGCTCTGGAGAGAAGCCGAGGCCCAGGGGGGCAACAGATGACACCGACCACAGGTGGATGGCAAGACCCGTCACCAAAACCCAGGTTTCTGAGATGAGTGTCCAAGATCCCACCTCCTAAGGGCACTTCATAGACACAAAATCGGGACATTCTAGTCCCATCAGCCAGCACACGTGCCCTTGGCAGGGACGATCTCACTGAGGTCATGACTACCAGTGGGGACTATGGATTAAACAGACGACTTCCTCTGACAGCCACGTTTACAGGGGGCACCCCAGAGGCCTCCTCCTCCCCCAGTTAGGGCAGAGGAGACGAAGAACGCCATGCCAGCTGGGGCAGCGAAAACCTTGTCGCCTGGTGGAGGCTGCTGAGTACTGAGGGGCACAGGCTCAGTCTGGGGTCTGCTGTGTGTTCACAAGGAGGTCCGGTCCCACCCTCTAGGTGCCTGTGGCCCTGATCACTAACACCCAGGCCCCAGCACCAGCCTTCCTGGAAACGGGGAAGCACCCAAAGATAGACTAGACTGTCCCTTCGCTTCAGCTGAAACAAAGGTAACCAAAGGAAAACCTCCAGCAAAAAGGTTAATCTTCTGATTCTGAGGGAGAACAAGTAATCCAGAGCCAGAAATCTGCCCAAAAAACTGCTCCACCCCTGCGAGGACCTGAGAGGGGACTCAAGAGTCAAACACTTCCGGACCTGTTAGGCGTTGCCAGGGCAACCACAGCTCCTGGCTCCCACCAGGGCAGTCTTCCCAGGCATGTTTCCAGGCGCTCTCTTGCCCCCAAGTGCTTTTTGTTTCAAGCTATTCTTTGAGTTCTTTTAAAATAAAAAACATTAAAAATATATACCCATATTTTGCTGTATACAATGTGTTCCCGTGTATAATGCACACCCACATTTTTGGCCCAAACTTTCAGGGAAAAAAAGCTTTCTTAATTTTTTAATTCAATTTTTTGTTTATATTTAGATTCTTGTTTTCTGTATTATAAAGGAGTTTTAGCATTTATTTCTTAGTGTATTATGGTACAAGGAACTTTATGTAACAAATAATTACAAAACATAAGAACAGATACAAGGTACAAGAAGTTTTCATTAGTTCTACTCATGTATTATGTGCATCCTTATTTTCCCCTCAAAAATTTGGAATAAAAAGTGCGCATTATACATGGCAAAATACGGTATTTCTACTTCCTGGAGCCTTATTATTTGTTGTAGTTTAATCCTTCCTTATCAAACATCTAGTCCTCTGTAAATGAAATGCCAAAGTAGTGAGGGCCTTGAAGCAATAATAATTTTCACTTTCTAATGATACGAATAATGAAAATCAATTTGTGCAGGTGTGGTCTGAAGAGCTTGTGTGTTTTGGACAAATAGAGAGCACAGCTCCCGACCCATGATAACAACGTGGGGGCGGGAGGAGGAGGCCCGGCCACGGCCGCAGGAGTGCGGGCAGAGCGGCCGTGGCGCTAGGAAACACTTACAAGACATCCAGGGAAACGTGCAAAATGACTGCCATTCCATGATGTCGTATGGCATGATCGTTAATTGTTTTAGCTGTAAGAATGGAACTGTGACGAAGGAAGAAAGGAAGGAAAGGAAAGAGCAAAAAAGCCTTCATCATTGCCACATGTACTGAGCTCTTTATCGATGGGGCTATACGAGGTCTGTCTTGAAAAAGTCCAGCCACTGTTAATATAAGAATGGTCTGCGCGACATGAGTGTAACCTGGCCGCCAAGGAGAGTGGACTGGAATGCGCGTGCGTGAACAATGACGACTTGACTGTACTAGTCAGTGGGGGTGGTAGATGCTGTTGAGTGAGCACGTGCACTGTGTGGCCATCGCATTCAAAATGAGTGAGCGAGTAGAGCAACAAATCTACATCAAATTTTGAGTTAAACTTGAACATTCCTCTGCAGAAACTACTCAGACGATTCAGAAGGCCGCAGCTGTGGGCAAATGGTGAATGGCAGCTTCATCACGACAACGCGCCCGCTCGTGCATCGCATGTCCTACACAGTGTTTTGGCAAAACATCGAATGCCCCAGGTGACTCAGCCCCTCTACAGCCCAGATTTGGCGCTCTGAGACTTCTGGCTTTTCCCAAAACTAAAATCACCTTTCAAAGGGAAGAGACTTCAGACTGTCAGTGAGATTCAGGAAAATACAACAGGGTAGCCGATGGCAATGGGGAGAGAACTATGTGAGGTGCCAAGGTGCCCACTTTGAAGGGGACTGAGGCGTCACTGTCCCATGTACAATGTTTCTTATATCTTGAATCTTCTTCAATAAACGTCCCTATTTTTCATACGACATGGCTGGATACCTTCTGACAGACCTCGTATAATGTCTGGGACTTGTCACAAAATAATTCAGAGTGGACCGTGCACGTGACGTAAGACTGGCCGTGTGATAGCAGCTGCTGACCAGGCGATGAGTGTTTGGAGGCTCCCTCTGCCGGCCTCGCCTTTTTAAGTATTGAGTTGGAAATTTTCCAAAATAAAAAAGGTTATTTAAAAAGAAGAAGCAGGAGAGAAAGGAGACGGGAAGAAACAGAGGAAAACGAAAGCAGGTGAGTCGGCAACAGAACGAAAGAAAAAACGGAACAGAAAGCAGAGACGAGGGAAGGAACGAAGGACCGGAGAGAAAGTGGGAGGATCAGAAGCCAAGAGGTCAGTGCAGACGGCAGGGGTGCCGCCGCTTCACACAGGCTCTGCGGCGCCGACGGCAAAACCTGGAAGAGCTCGAAGCCCCCAGAGCCCGTCCTGGTCAGAGTCCTGAGAGCACTGTGCTGCACGGCCTCCCCCACGGCCCCGGGAGAACCGCCCCGGAACCGCGCCCACCCGTGGGGAAGCGTGCGGGTCCAGTACGAGTTTGCTTCCAGGCTTTGGCCGTCTACGCTGTGTTTCCCTGGCCCCAACGTGGGCGAAGCCATCAGGGTTAATTACCGGGCACCAACATGCACAGAAGACCAAACGTAAAAACTCGAGAAGGAAATGAGACACAGGAACTTAAAATCCAGTAAGAAGTAGAAATAAAAACTCATAAGAGCTCCACTATAAAGAAACTCAGCAAATAGTCAATGTTTTGATTATGCCAGGAAGGGAAAACATCATTTATGCCAATCCTGGAAGATGTTTGTTCTGATTTTACACTGCAGTATCTGAGTGTTTGGGGTCACTCAGCAAGCACCACAGACCACTCAGAAAGCCTCCTTCTGGCAGAGTCCAGGCATTACGTCAAATCCTGTCTGGTTAGGACTTTATTTTTCTTCTTGTACTTGTCTGGTTTGTGAAGGGAACTCCTAGGGACTGCTCCCAAAACAATTATCCAGACGGTTCTTGATCAAAATTAGCCCCAAAGTCTGCTTCAGTCCAGAGTCACAGCCAAGCTCTGGTCCAGAACCAGCTCAGGCACCAAAGCCCTGGTGGGAGCACAGAGGCCGAAGTCAGAGAGAGACACGCCTGCCGCAATGAGCCACACCTGACCGCCCGGAAGCTCACTCTGCCACCTGTCACGCGGAACTCATCAGGCGCTTCCCTAGGACCAGTTCACGATCATAAGCTGAGCCCATGAAAGTCAAATGCAGCCCACACCCCGCCCTCAGACAGGCTGCCGACTCCTGTGCAGGGTGAGACCCCCCCAAAGAAACAATTCTCTCTCCCGCTGCACAGTGTGGAATTTTACTTCCTTCTTACTCTTCCCTCAATAGACATTCAGCTATTCCAACTCAGCTTTCAGTTTCTTACTTTCTGTCTTCTCGAAATGATACAAGCTGTTTGGGTAGCAACATCTGACAAAGTGAAACAGGACTGTCTGTGCTAAAAGTCACCCCGTGATCACGCTGGCTCCCCAGAAATGCATTCTTTCCAGAAATGTAATTTTTTTTTTTTTTAATCCAGAGAATTAAGCCTTTTCTGAAAGATAAGAATGGAGCTCAAGGGCTGGGCCACTCCTCCAGACAGAGCACCCAGGGACAGGCAGGAGGAACGTGGCTGTGGGTCCAGGCTGTGAAGCTGGCTTTCTCCACCTGGGGGAGGAAGATAACATTTCTGAGCCATCTTATTATTCTTTTTTTTCAATACCCTGCTAATTGTCAGCTAGCCATCTGCAGAATGATTGCGTTTTAATGCGACTTTAAGAATGCCACCTTGTGAAAGGCACAGGTTCGCCTGGTCAATTGAATAACTCCTCCTCCCCTCCTCACTTTGCTGCTCCGTCTAACCCCGCGGACAGTAAGGGTTTCGTCGAAAAGCGCCTGTGCACTTCTGGGCACAAGAGCATCATGCACACAGCCGTCTAAACGGGTTTCCATCACCCCCACTAAAATCGCCCGTGGGACATAAGGCTCGGGGGCCAGGGCCCGCCCCAGCACTGGGAACCACAGAAGGTGCCATCAACGTGCCAGAAATGTCAAGGGCTTTTGGCAGATGGGACCAGATTGAAGAAAACGACTATAAGCCAAACAGCACTTCCCCCTCACCAGAACAGGTTAGGTTCTTAAGAGAAAGGGTTCTGCCATCCCCTGCTCCGGAGGGCGAAGTCCACAGGGCATGGTGGGACCCGGGGCAGGCGGAGCGCCCACAAGCTGGACCCGCTGGCCGGGGTGGCTCAGCAGCACTCGAAGCAGCCACAGTTGGGGCGTGTCTGTGATGCCACCGGGCGCATCTGGGTGAAGGCCAGACCAAAGAGAACGAGGCACCGGGAGCAGTGGATTCCCCAGCCCCAGGCAGAGCTGAATGGTGCAGAGACCATGGAGCCTCTGCTGCACGGCTCAGGCTGATGAATCTCTGCGTGGATATACTGATACACTGATACACTGACACAGCAGCGCACTCAGCGAGCTGGGGGGAAATCCACAAGGTGCCTATGAAAAGGTTCCCAAACAAACAAGAACATAGCATTCCAAAAGATTTCTTAAAGGCAGCAACAAAAGTTTTCAAGAGCACCTCCTTGTATTCTCAGGAAAATTTCTGAACATACAGGGTCTGTGAAGATAAGATAGCAAAATAAGAAGGAAAAAAAGAAAGCATCTGGCCAAGAGACTTGGGAAAATGGGAAACAGACGAGATAAGGAAACCAGTGAATCTCAACATCCAGCAGCAGAATTCATTATTTGCATTAGAAACCATACAGAGCAGGGCTGATTCTCTAGAAACTGAGTCAGGGATGTGGAAAGCAAATATGCTGAGTTCTTCCCAAGAAACAGACCAAAATCGTGAGGAAATCATGAAAATGGAGGACGGCGAGCAGCACACACCCACAGGCAGGGCCCCTGAGCCCCAGGTACAGTTCAAGCGAAACGCTCTGCACCAAGAGGCTATTTGTGGCAGGACCAGAGCGGGCTCTTGAAGCCCCACGTCTAATCCTGGAACAAAAGGTAAATAAAAGGTCAGTCAGCGGAACACCTAATCCCCTGAGGACCAGGTGGGGTGACAGCCCTTCACCTCCATGTAGATCCCAATGGTCTTTTTAACCTACTGATGGGAAACGCAGGTGTCCTGGAGCAGTTTTTGCCACCCAGGCCTCGCGGCCAACTGCGAAGTTAGACAAGAAGTTAACACTCCCAGCTTCATCCCACACAACATCCCTTATGTGCAGGCCAATGTCCTCTGGGGACAGTCTGCCATTCCTGGAGACCGGCCATCCGCCTCGCTCCCTTCCCTTCTCCCACCTCTGAGGGGCAGCACACGAAACAACTGTCACAGACGCCGCGCATTCACAACCTCCCACTCACAACCTCCCACGAGAGAGGCCCCACTTACCCTGTCCCAGCTGAAGCACAGGCCCAGCTGGTCCAGCTGCCGCCTCATGTGTTGAATATTACTGTGGAATGAAGGGAAGAAGGTTTGGTCTGTACAGGGGGGAAAGCCATAAACAAACTAAACTTTGAGAATATAAAGGGTAAATGGAAAAAGTCTACATTATTCCAAAGGGCTTTAAGTGTCGTTTTGCCCTGGCCAAAAAAAAAAAAAAACAACAAAACATTAATCACTAGGAATCCATGAAAATGTCAGCATATTAGAAGATACCTTCTCCCTGGACTCAGACAGAATCTACTAGAAGCCACAATGGTCTTTGGCTTCAGGATGGGCCCTTCCGCTGGCTGTTCAGATAGACAACTCCTTTGATATGTGTGCTCCTGGCCCATCCATATGTATGTCTGTATTCTGCACAGATAGAAGCCAAACATTTACAAGTATAAAATCCACTGAGCAGGAAAAAAAGCCTTTAACGTACAAACCGTGGCAATCCTAAAGCAATCTGGTTTAGCGCACTGTCAATCAAAACCCAAATCACTGGGAAAGGAGAGAAGTGAATTAATCAACTTCAACACAAAATAAAAAAACACACCATTTTTTCTTTTTGTTAGACAAAAAGGACTAATTCACTTACCCTGCATCCTTTTCGGTTCAAGCAGCCTGGGCGCAGGAGAAGCCATGAAAAGACCCCAGGCGGCCTCCGACCAGCTCACAATAGCTTATTTTACTCCAGGCCTTGTGCTAAGCATTTTTGCAGAAAAGTACTTTCTATAGACTCAATGTTTGTGCCCACAGATTCGATTCATTGAAACCTAGTCCCCAGGGTGACTGTGTTAGGAGGCTTGGTCCTTGGGAGGGGATTAGGTCACGAGGACAGAGCCCTCAGGAATGGGAGGCAGTGTCCTTCTAAAAGGGACCCCAGGGAGCTCCCCCGCCCCTCCCACCATGCGAGGACACAGAAAACGGCCGTCTGCACCCTGTGAGAGGGTCTAACTGGACACTGATCTGCAGGCGCCTTGACCTCAGACTTCCCAGCCTTCAGAACTGAGAAATAAGTGTGTTCTTTACAAGCCGCCCAGGCTGGTGGCGTTGTTACAGCAGCTGAGACAGTGCTTCATCTCTACCCATCCTTATGAGGCAAGAACTATGACTGTCCCTCCTTTACAGACAAGTAAACTGAGGCACAGGGACGTTAACTAGTTTGTTCAAGGCGAATCGCTAGCAAGAAGGGAAGGCAGGGCCTGCTCCGAGGTGGATGATTCAGGGGCTGTCTTCTTCACTGCTATTCAACAGGGGAGGGTTGGCAACTCTTTCCTGTAAAAGGCTGGACAGTAATGTCTTCAGCTTTGTGAGCCACATGGTCCTGGTCACAGCACTCACCTCTACCACTGTACCGTGAAAGCGGCCACGGACAAAATGTCAACAGATGGGTGTGGCTGTGTTCCAGGAAAACTTTATTACAAAACCAAGCAATGCTTGGTCTAACTTTACATCAAATTTATGCCCTATTAGATCCGTTTTATTTGATCATTTCCTCCAGAGAAGTGGATGGTGCAGTGAATGTTTTCACAACGTAGCCTTGGTCAAGATAGAGCAAAGGGAGGTGAAGACCCTGGGGACAGACCCCAGAACTGCACGGCCACATCGCAGGGCACTGGGGAGCCCCAGATCTTTGTGAAAGAAGCTGATGGGGTGGGCCCAAAACATTCTGCTGGGTTCTGGTATGAGGCCCTCCAGACTTGGCCAGGTGGGAGGGGGCAGACAGGAAGCCTGAGGCCCGGGAGGGACTGGGAGTGTGTAACCTTGGGAGAAAGCTACGCTCAGAATCAACTGACCGTATATTTCTATGTTGAATCGCTAAGCTCCTCTTGCTTCAAAGTGGTGAAAGCAAAAAACTTAACAGACTTTTCAGAGAAAATGATATTGTGGAATTTGGATATAGCTCAAACTATGACCACGCAGGGCAGAAATGTATCAGCTGCAACACTCGCTGCCTTTTCCTTCCAAATGCAAATACTCCACAGAAGAATAGCTTTGTAAAGAACAGAGCATCAGAAAGAACACATGAGTGACTACGCCAAGCCCTCTTTGTGATTCTTAGGTAAGAACAGAGAGCACAGAAAGGCAAACGCGGGTAGACACAGTCCTGCTCAGCACTTGGTCACCGCAACATTCACTTTGCTTTTCTAGTTCTCCTGCGCAGGTTTAAAAAAAATGTTAGGGTTCTGGTACATAGGTGTTTGAATATGTCTGTAATTCATACCTTTGCGTCCAACTTTCTGGATGGAGCTTTCTCTCGATGGCGGCATTTTCGGCAGGCAGTCCAAACGCGTCCCATCCCATGGGGTTGATGACCTAGCACCCGGAGAGAAACATCAGGCATGACAGACTGCAAAGACCGGGGTGAGTATTCTCTTCTGGGCTACGAACAGGCGCTCTCTCCTACTAACAGGCCTTATCTCCTTCTGGGTGATTTCAAAATACACTTTGGAAAGCCAGCTAGCTACCTATGCCACACGTATAGGAGAGAATTTAGAAGATTACACGCCAACGCACCAACAGCAGTTGTCGCTGAGCAGGTGCTCTCATTCCTGCTTTATGGCTTCTTCTTCTTGTCTGTATTGTCTATAATGAACCTGAACTGTTTTTCTTAAATTATAGAAAGTTTCTTTCCATCTCAAAAATAGGTATACGTAAAAATGTATTGTCTTTCGAAATGCTCACCTGGGGTTAATCTTAGTTTCCAGTTAAGGGGCTGTACGGTCCAATATGGTAGCCGCTAAGCCACTGGTAGTTACATAAATTTAAATTCAATAAAAATCTCAGTTCCTCAGTTGCACTAGCCACCTTGCATGTGTGCAACACCCACTTCGAATCACTTCCTTAAGCATTTCCGTTCTTCAAAGAACAGGGAATCCAGGACCCGAAGATCATCGAGCTCAGAGGCTTTTGTGGTATATCCCCCCCGCCCCTTATCTGACAGTTTCAGCAGCTGCAGCCCCACAAGACTGAGCAGCTGCGCTCAGCCACACCGGAAGCAACGTCCCTAAGCCAGGACAGGCCAGTAAGGCTTCATTTCTGCCAACGGACAAGTGACAGCTCAGCTGGCAGCTTCCATAGGAAGTTCTGTCAACCTAACCACGTGCTATGGCCCCAAGGGCCAGAAAGAAGGCGGAGCTCTCTACCTTCCATTGGGAGAGACACCTGTTTTGACAACTCAGTCCCCTCCCCTTCTATGCTACTGGTGTCACAGCTTCTCTTCCAGCCACATCTCTGAGGCTCGCCTGTGGGTGAGGCTGACCCACGGAGGCCCTAATATTTCTAGGCAACTGCACTTTCCAGCTGACCCTGACTGTCTATCAAGTTCACGGTCTGTCAGCAGCCATGAGCTGGGCCAGTCGGCTGGTTTGGAATCACACATATCTCCTTGGGGTAGTGATGAACACTGAGAGGTGCTTGCTGGCCCCCCCTCCTCACCTGTGCATATCACAGGAGGACGTTTTCCACTAAAGAAGTGGATGAGTCTTGTTTTCTTTTATAAACAACTTTCCCGCATTACTAACGTAATGTACAGTTACTATAAGTAACTTCGTACACAGAGAAAAATGTTCAAAAGAAAATAAATCACATCTGTAATTCTACCATACAGTCATACATAAACTGTTACATTTGGTAAATTCATATCTAATGTTTATAAATTGGGTATCGTTTCCCTATTTTTTTGCACTGGGCACCTACAGGTTTCTCCCACCTTTCCATCTGGCCTAAGGACTCCCCAAGGTGCACACGCCTTGTATCTCCCAGGTCCTTAAGGACTTACAGTCAAAGTGTCCCAGACGGGACTCATCCCCCCGATCCCAGTTCCCAGACCTGCGCTCTGCCCAGCCCCTCTTAGCAGGTGGCAGTAAGGGAACAGGCATGTCCCACCCAGGGGCTGCAGCCACTGGCCGTACAGTCCCCCTTCCACAATGCACATGATTTTGTCATTGGTTTGGTAGTCTGATGGAGTAATCCCACCCAGACAACGAAGACCATGCATCTAACCTCAGAGCCACTCTAAACTAACTCCATAGGCTAGTGAGTGGGAAGAACTGGCAAAGGCTCGCTCTCAGGAGGCTGTGTAGTGGGAGGGGACCCAAGCCTGCCATTCCCTGGCAAGGGGACCTGTGGCACATCACTGACCCTGAGTCCCGACTATAAATTGCGACTGAAAGTAGCCACCTCGAATTGTTGTTATACGCCTCAGTGTCTGTGGGACACACAGCAGAGAACGGCACCCAGCAAATGGCAGCGCAGGCCGTTGTCACGACTGCTGCCACCTGCTTCCCTGACCTCCAGCACCTCACGGTTCCCTTGTCAAGGGTGCACATCCCCGGTTCCCCTGTCCAGGTTTTAGCCCGTGTCTTTTTGGCCACAACGGGGAGTGAGACACCCTGACCCCACACACATCCTCTTCCACAGACATTTGTAAGCATGCGTTACTTACAACAAGCCTCTGTAGCCGTTGCTGCCAGGCACGGGAAGTTCTTAACCAAATCGAACAGACCATGAGGCTCACAGGGCTGGCCAGCTACCAGCCTCCCTGTCTGTACGAGGGCCCCGTGGGTCTTCTTTCCCACAGAGTCAATGGCTCACAACAGGTGCTTCACTGGAAAGGAGCCCAGCTGTTCTTGCGCCAGCCGCCTGGACCAGGCACAGCCCACGACAAGACGGCAGCCCTCTGCGAGCCGGGCAGGAGGGGGTTTGCCTCCGGCTGCCCTGGACAAAGGCACCGCCGGCAGATCTTGCCCCACTGGGGTTGGTGGGGGGTCCTGCCCACTTGGATCTGCTTTCTGGAAGTGACGTACACAGGCTTGGTGAACAAACAACGCTGTGGCCTCTCCGGCTTCCTGCTGCTACAGCCGAGGCTGGTTTGCCACGTCTAGTGCTGTGCTTCCCAGTCTTGGGGGCTTGGGAAGCCTGGCCAGCTCTGGATCTGCAGCCTGAGACGACACGACTCCCCGGCTCCCTAACTCCCTTCCGTCCCCGCACCTGCCCTGTCCTGAGGTCAGTCTGAATAGGCTTCTGCTTTTTTAGGTATTGCATGTTTCTGAAATTACAAATGTAATACAGGCTTATTTCAACAAGTGAAACGACACAATACATAACATGCAAAGGCAAAGCCGCTCCTCTCCTCCTGGCCGCCGGCCCCATTCTCAAGCCCTTGACGTGACCAGCAGCAGCGGCCTTTGTAGCCTCACTCACACACAGAGGTTCAAACATGTGCACACGCCCCCAGGAGCCTGCTGGTTTACTTTTATGGAAACAAAACCTATGTTACACTATGTTATGATCTGCTTTTCTTTTCACTTAATAAATCATGGATGTCTGTGCAAAATATAGACGCATGCATGGCCGTAGGAATGTCTTTTCTAAAAATTCTAACGTTCCATGGGTATGTCTATTGTATGCAGTTTTAGGGGCCTGACTAGACATACCCAATCCAGCGGATCTCCTGGACCCGAGGTCTCCTCTCCTCTTGTTCAGTATGGCTGGCCCACAGTGTTCCATCCTTCCAAACAGCACCCTCCCCTTCTCCTGAAAACTGCTCCTCCTCCAACTTCATACGGTCCTGCTGAGGACCGCCCGTTGCAAAACCCACCCCTCCAGCTCCGGCTACGGAGGGAGGCAGGACCTGAATCCTTCCCCAGGCTCGTCAGCGGTCTGGGGTGCGGGGCAGGGTGGGGTTGGTGCAACAGAGACCCGGGCAATGAGGGCTCACCTTCTTCTCTTTCCTCCTCAGTCGGGGCAAAGAAGGACAGGAACCAGGGTTCCAAGTGGCCCTGCCTTCCTCCTGGTGGAGATGTCTGAGAGGGTAAAGCTGGCACGCGGAGAAAAGTGGAAATGGGAGGTGGGCAGAGACAGGGGACACCGACGTGCTGCACGGACCTGGCCCCACACCCAGCACCTGCCTCCTACCACATTTCCTTTGACTTTGACCCTGTAAGCTCTGCCCAGATCTGGAGAAACAACAAAACCTCCTTTTGTGCTGAAGCTGGTCTGAGCTGGGCTTCCATCCCCAGGAGCTCAAAATCCCAACTACAACGGACGCCCTCTAGGATATGCTTTCTCCTGAGTATTGTTTAATCCAGAGATGAAAAACATTCCTACTAAGTGTCAGTTTTTCCTCTCTTTTCAACTATTAAGAACAAACAAACAAAAAAATATTCCCATGCAGGGGTGCAGGGGATACATGCTGGATTACTAGAAATTTCTTCAATGCTTCCACGGACAGAGCAGCTCCCAGATGTGCTTCAATTCTCCTAGGCCCGCTTCCCTGGCAGAACACAGTAACTGTTGCATAACCACGAGGTGGGGGAAGCTTAATCACCACTCAGGTTCTTTGCTGGAGCTGCCAACTGGCAAGAGGTCGATGTTTCTGCCTATTAACATTCTGTAGGTACTGTCCGTATTTTTAAATACAGTCAACACAGAAGACAGGCACAAAAAACCTGTCTGGATTTATGTAATATACCTGTTCATTTCTATTTTTGTTGTCAGATGAAATTAACAGAAAAAGAGATTGTAAGTTCACGTGTTACCCAAGCTGTCTATAAAAATAAAATCAGAGCCCTAGCTGGGTGGGATCAGTTGGTTGGAGCATCATCCCACACAGCAAAAGGTTGGGGGCTCGCTTCCCAGTCAGGGCGCATACCAAGGTGGTGTGTTCAGTCCCCAGCCGGGGAGCATGCGGGAGGCAGTGATCAGCGTTTGCCTCTCACATCGGTCTCTCTTTCTCTCCCTCCTCCCTCCTCCCCCTCTCCCTAAAATCAATAAACATATCCTCAGGTAAGGATTAAATACATAAAGTCAGAAGAATCTTAAACCTTCTTAACAGTAACATCATATTCTTACCAAAAAATTAATAAAAAAAAAACCAGAAAACAAAAACAAAAACCAATGTCTGCCCTAGAACGCAGGTCGGGGCAGGCCTTTGTGCTTCTGGAACCAGGACGGTTCTCCTCACCGGGGGCTGGGTCCCTGGGACCAGAGCTTCTGTGGGCCAAGCCTGTATGACATGGGAAAGGGCCCTATGGTTTCCGCAGCCTGGGTTTCCCAGTGGCAGCAACCGAGCGCGGAGCGCAGCCCGTGCCCCCAGATGGTTCGCTGCTGTCCAGGGCGGACGCAGTGAGCACCCGCAGCAGGGGTACAAACGACCAATGCGTGCCCCTCGCCCTCGGCAGCACGTTCTACTCGCTGGTCAAACTGTCACAGCTCCTCTACGGGACAGACACGGTGTCCGGTGCTTCCTCGGCTGGTCCCCTTCACGTCTTGGTCTCGCCTGGCATTCAGATCCAATACCTCCGTTCTCAGCAGAGATGCCCACTGTCTTCTCCGTGATTTCTTGACGGCCCAGACTGTCAAAAGCATTCACTGGAACGACTCTAGCCTCTGCTTTTTAGCTCCAAATTTCCTATTCCTTTTCTTCTGTCACCATAACTTGGTTTAATCCTTTCACCATTGCACAAGCAACATGTGCCAACGAGGCGATTTATTGTAAAACAAAAATCAAAAATTCCCCGGCGTCTGGATTTACATGCTAGGGCCACCTGAGCCCTCTCAGCTCCCCAGGACTTAACCTCTTCTCCGCTCGGTGTGCTTCCAGCAGAGCAGAATCGAGAACAAGCTCTCCTAGCTGCATCCTGCAAATCTATAAAACAAACTTCCAGAGTGTGAAAAATCATCATTTCCACCACTTCTTCAACAAATATTCTAAGTCTTTAAAGGTGAGTGAGAAGCCAAGCAGGTAACAAAACAACCCAGGAATTCGTAAGGGCAGGACGCTGTCGCCACCGCAGGACACAAGGCACGAAGGGAGGGGGCCGAGCTGGCAGAGCTCGAAGGCTGAGGTCGGGGCAGGAGCTGAAATCGGTCGGTCTGCCCGGGTGGCGCTACCCTAATGAGGGAGACAATGACCAGGTCGGAGAGAAACTCCCCAGCTTCGCCTTTCCTCCTGCCCTCCAATTCTCCCAGAATCTCCTACTATCCAAAACCAGCCAGGGGCTGGCTGACCCCCAAGCTCGGGAAATGTGGTCCACAGGGGTCTGTCCCTCTGCCATTCAAAGCAAAGCAGGGGATGGATATGACAGCAACCTGGCCAAGGGCCAGCCCAGGAACGCCAGCAGGACTGCAGAGCCTGCCAGGAGTTGATATATCAAAGAGGAGTCAGGAGCAGCTATTGACCAGAGGCAAACACAGGAATCAGGGCCCTGGCGATCAGACGGGGCCGGGCCGGGAAGCGGGGCCCGGGAGCTGGGTCTGGGCCAGCGCCCGCTGTGGACACAGCCTCGGGGCCGCGGCTCACCCTGCTGCCCGCTGCGGGCAGAGCCACAGGCATCTCAGGGCTGTCAGGCGGGGCGGGTGGCTGCCACCTAGGAGAAGGGACACAGGAGAGAGCACAGCTGCACGTGACGATGCACAGACAAGGCGCCTGAGGGGCAGACGCTGGAGAGCATCAGGGGCGGCTGTCCAGAAGGGCCTGGGGAGGCAGGCAGTGGTCAGAGGGGGCTGCCGCCTTTCACAGGCATATATATTTTAAAGGGGGAATATGAAATTTTATGTTCAATTTTAAAATACTTTTCTTTCATAAGGGGGGAAAAATAGCAAGCAAAAGTCCAGTTCTTCCTCCAACCCAGGAAGTAAGATGGAACGAGTGGAGTGAAGACTCTGGAGAGAGGCCAGGAAGCCGGGGCAGCTGCCCGGCTGACTTCTGCGGAGAGGGGTGCACGACACCCATCGCGAGCCCCCCTATTTCCCTCTCACCATGAAAGAAGCTTTACATCTGAAACCAGTCCGGCTTCTAATTGACAGCAACCATGGTTACCGCTTCCCCAAAAATTGCTATTTTCAGAGACTGCCATGGTTTTACTGGAGTAGATTAAACACTTGATTTCCAAGAAATGAGAAACACAACATTTCATTGTGTTTGGCAAGTGTCACAACCCACCATGATCACAGATTGGGAATCAAATGCAGGTGAACACGTCTGGACAAAAAGACCCCAGTGACAGCACCCAGGCTCAAGGAGAAGACCTCCCGTGGGGACGTGGAGGGACTTGACCGGCAGAGGCAGAGGCCACTTTCCACTCAAGACTCTGGACCATTAATGCCTTCTCTTCCTCAAATGCCATTGAGACAACAAGCTCCAAAAACCCTCTCTCTCTCCTTTCAGACGCTGCAAAGATTTGAAAATTTGAAAACTCAAAGCCACGCTTTGTGCTCTGGGCTCTTCGTAAACACTTGCTGGTTGACAGGCAAACTGAAAACCGGTGAACCGTATACAGAGGATGGTTCACTTGCTCAGAACTCCCCTCACTGCCTGATATTCACAGGTGATGACGTCGGGCTCACGCAGCTGCCACACACACGGCCTCCGTGTCCCGTGTCCTTCCTCGTCCGCAGGGAACAGCAAAAAGGCCCTAGCCAAAACCTCTGTCGGGCAGTGCCCAGAGGTTTTTCGGCTACGACAAATTAGCTCCCGTCTGTGAGGGGGACGTGGCATGTGGATGCCTTCATCGCCCCGCGTCTGGCCCAGAAGGTGCTGGGGAGACCAGCCGAGGTGGGAGGCGGGTAATTTTATTTTCCAGCCATCTGTGCATACAACAGATGAAAACACAACGACATCACCATATGGCACTAAGCTCTAAATGTGTCACCAGACACTGTACACGTGTGCGGAGAGGCCGACCGGCAGCAAGCCCTGCCTGAGTCCCAAAAGAGGACCGTTTGCCTCTGGCTCCCAGCAAGCCCTGCGCCAACGCCCAAACCTCAGGACTCCCTTACTGTTGCTGGCAGTGAGGGGTCACACTGGGAAACTGCATTAGAGTTTGTATGGGGTTTTCACATTGATCATCTCACGTGAAGCTTGCAACAAAGCTGTGAGGCAGGAGGCGGGTAGGCCACTGTTGTTGGCTAAAGCCCCTCATTCCCGATCACTTCATCGCCCCCAAACCGCTGGCCTGTCCACTGATAAAGCCTGGTGGCATCTACTTGTGTATCCATGTTCTACCTAGCTGCTTGTGACTTCAGTTTTCCCCAAGAGAGGTGCGAAGGTCCTGGCTTTCAGGCACGGCGCCACAAACTGCCGCAGAGGCGTTACACTCCTGTCTCATTTCTCTCCTTTGTGCAACTTGCTCACTGCTACAGGAGGAAACCAAAGTAAGAGCAGCCCTGAGCCTTCCATCCTTCTCGCTCATTCGCAGTCTTCAATTACAACCCATGGTAACTGGCCGGGCTCAGAGAAACACAAGGGCAAACCACAGAAGGGAGAAGATATTCGCATTGCTAACTAACAACGAATCAATAATCCGGAAGAAATCTTACAGAGCAATACAAAAAAGATAAACAACCCAGGAGGAAGCTGGCAAATAAGTGAGCAAGCTGGTCAGGGAAGAGGAAACTTAAAAGAGATATGAAGATATCTCAGCGGCACTAGGACAGCACTCAGGAAAATGAAAATTAATAACACAACTAGGTGTCACTTCCTGCACACCAAATTAGCAAAAATTAAAGTCTAACATTAATAAGCAATGTCAAAAACATCAGGCAGTAAGAAATGTCATCCATTGCCGGCAGAAGTCTGAATCAGCACCAGCACTTGGGAGGGCAATTGGATGAGGTGACCCAGCAATGTCAGGTACAGGCCAAGTCAGGGACAGGACACTCCCTGGGCAATAATCTGAAACAACTTCCAACTTTACCAATGCGAAAATGGGTAATTAAATACGGCCATCGTGACACAGCACTTACAATGGATGAACCATCTCCACAAACACAGGATAAATCTTCCAACAGAATACTGAGTGAAAAAATACTCAAAATACTAAGTATCTTTTATAAAATTAAAAACACACAACACTACATAGGAGAGCGCGTATCCTTAAACAATATATCGAGTAAAAGCATGGGAATAGGAAGGCCAGGATACATACTAGGCTTGGGACAGAGGTTTCTTGGAATTGAAGGACTGAAATCTGTCATGGAGAGGCACAAATGTATCTGTTACATTAAAAAAAAAAAAAAAAAAAAAAGAGCTGAGGCTAATATGAATAAATGGTAACATCTATTACATCGGGATGGCCAATCTGGGTATCTGTGATAATGTTCTCTGTACTTCGGCAGTGGAAATGTTTATAATTTTTAAGAATATCCTATTTAAACTAAAGGGGATAGATGAGGCTACGGAGGGATGGTGGGTAAGGAAATAAAGAAGGCAGTCCAGAACAGAATCAGAGGAAGGAGGGACAAATTCACTGAGAACCACTCAAACTGACACGAAAAAACAGAAGGCCTGAATCGTGCTGCATACGTGAAACAAAATTTGTCATTTTGAAACTTCCCACGAAGAACACTCTAGGCCAAGATACCATCACTCGTGAATGTTATTAAACAATAAAGGAAGAAATAATACACAACACTTTCAGAAAATAAGAACACTTCCAAACTTGTTTTATGAGACCCAGATAACCCTGATATCAGACAAAGAAATTACAAGAAAAGCACAGATCAGTATCTCTCGCGTACATAGGGATATTAACAAACTGAATAGCAGTACAGACATTAAAAATACATCATGTGGCCCTGACCAGTGTGGCTCAGCAGATTAGGCACCATCCTGCAAAACGAAAGGTCATCGGTTCAATTCCCAGTCAGGGTACATGCCTGGGTTGCAGGTTCAGTTCCCTAGAGGCAATGATTAGTGTTTCTCTGTTACATCGATGTTTCTCTCCCTCTCTTTCTCCCTCCCTTCCTCTCTGTCTAAAAATAAATAAAGTCTTTAAAAACAAAAAACATCACGTAGCATGCTCCAGACCGAAGAGAATGGGGATTCACTTATTCAATGGAGATGAACCACTTCCCAGAGGAAGTCAGGTCAGTGTAAGAGTCACAACCATCACTGCTTAAGGGATTACTATGTGCTAGACTCGCACAGCTACTGACTCGTGGAAACTGCCCAACACCCCCTGTGGAGGCGCGGCTGTTATCCCCATTGTAAAGATGAGGAAAGTGGGATACTGAGGCATTAACTGACTTGGGCAGCGTTGCTCAGCTAGAAAGCAGTGGAATGGGGTTCAAACCTAGGTTGTCCAACTCCTGGAAGCAGCCTGACCCTGGGCCTCTGCTACTGTAGGCAACTCCATTTGTTGTCCTTTGGGCCTGAGCTACCTACAGAGGTCCCGGTCCCTCTGGGCCCAAGGCTTTGCCTTGAGCTTTCTCTGTAATCCCTCCTCCATCTGCAGGTACTAGAAGCCCACCTATACCCCCCAACCACCTGTCTGCTTAATGGGCTTCTCTTTCTTTACCATAAATGTACAAGCTTAACCATCAGCGATCTGTCTGCATGTGCTGATTGTCTAAAACAAGTTGGGTAAGTAAAAAAATATGAAAAATCTAGTTGAAGAATCCACAGTTAGATCAAGAATTATACTTCAGGCAAAGAGCCCATTCATTCCACAGCGCCTCCTCCTAATAAACACAGCAGAAAAGATGGAAAGCAATGTCTGGGGGAAGTGACAGCTAGCATAAACCAGGGAGACAAACACCTGAGGGCCATCTTCAAGTAGAGCGCAAATCTCTGTGTTTGATAGTCTCAAGTTATTAACTCTTCCAGGGACAGAGACGCTAGAATCTGACTTCCTTTTTAGGAAGACTTCTTGCTGCCAGTGTCAGTTTGGCATAAATTTTCAAACCAACTGTGACAAGGATGCACTCGTCTCTCTAAAAGAATGTCTTCACAGAGGACAGGGAGGTGGCAGTTGCCATTCTTACAGGCCCCGACGGGTTCATCACGGCCCGCAGGAGAGCCGGTTAATGTCTAACGGGCTCTCCGGAGGAAGAAGCCCTGATTTGTGGTGTTTGCTGATTTCCATGGTGCGCAGATCCCAGCACATTGGATTGCAAGCTACTAAGGCAACTAACACATGTAAAATTGGGTACAGAGACACGCAGGGGTCTCTCGGGACCTGGCGTGAGCAGATCCCAGCCCTGGCCCAGCTGTGCCAGTATTGACGGTTACTACCACGTGCTGGGTACGCACTAAGTGCTTCACAGTCATCTTCTTTGAATCCTGGAAGCAGACCACTGAGCATGTACTTGATCTCCTCTTTATAGGCGAGAGAAAACTAGGTCTTAGAGAAGTTAACTAACTCGTCAAAGGTCGCACAGCTAGGAAGTGCTAAGAGCTGGTACCCTAACCCTGGCCATCGGGTTCAAAGGTCCTCACTCACAAGCCCCCTCCCATCCTGCCTCTTTGTGCTTGGTTCCAGAAGGTCGCCAAAGAGTAAAGGGCAGGCTCAGGGGACACTGGCAGTGAAGAGAAGGGGACTGGCCCACATCGGCCAACTAGGCCCACAAGGGTCTTTCTCCTGCCCTCTCCCAGGAAATTTCACCCGCCCCCAGAGCCCCGTCGGATGGCCCCTCTTTGGCGGAGCCTTTCCCAACTCCCCCCACGTTTGGTACTCTCCAAATACTTGTTTCTTACAATAATTTTACTTATTCTATTATGAAGTAAACACATCCTCATTAGACAACATAGAAAATATCAAATACAAAGAGCAAACTTTCTTTGTGGCCCCACCTCCTCCTCACAGCCTTTGATCCATATTTCAGCTATTGGATTCATCCCCTAAACAGCGATTCCCTATTTATGTTTCACCCCCACCAGCCTGTGAACCCCTCCTGGGGAGACGCCCTGTGTTACCCGCATCTGTGGCTCCCCCACCCCCACCCATCTCCATCCCTGGCACAACACCCAACACGTGGCTGCCCCCCAGCAATTAATCTAGAAGCTTTATTATAATGTCTTCCAACCCACAAAAGGAAACACTGAGCTGTTCGCGTTGATCTTCAAAGCTAATCTCATCTTTTTTCGATTGTAGTTTTCATTACCATTTAGTCCCCTGATACCCACCAATCTCATCTTAACTGAAAGGGGCTTTCTCTGCGCCTTGAACACACGATGCGGCGTTCTGGTCGTGGGAGCCAGGGGGAGCCAGACGGACGCCGGGGGTTCCGGCGGCGCCTGCCCTTACCTGCATCCCGCGCATCCGCTGGAACCGTGCGATGGTGTCGCTGATGGTGTACACGCGCACGTGGCCCATGTGCAGCTTGCCGGAGGGATAGGGGAACATGGAGAGCACGTAGAACTTGGGCTTTGACTTCTAGGAAAGAATGACAGAATGTGACGAGGCGTGTACTGAGCGGGATTTACTGGGAACCTGCCTGCACGTAACAGCGGGCGCTTTCCTTGGGGTGATCGCTTATCATTGTGAAAAGTTTCCTTTTGAAAAAAAACTGTTCCTGTAACATAAGTTGACAAAAATGTCAAAACCCAAATTCTTTGAACTTAAAGAACGTCCAAAATATGCCGAACCCCCTCAAAGTGCTAACTACCCATCTGTATTTTTAATCTGTTTTTCTCTTTTAAAAGCTTCTAAGACAGCTCCTATCTGGGTCTTGGAGAGCTGTGTGTTTTGCCACATGGAGCTCTAGCACTCATGCATGCAATTCACGGAAGCGGCAGTGATTCACAAGGGTATGAAAACGAGCCCCTTCCGAAGCGCCCTGGAGCTGCCCTTGGCTTGAGCAGTAACACCAGTATCCTCTGGCACCGATTTGGGTCCTGGGTCTCTCCACTGTGTTGTGAACTTCACTTTGAACAGAAAACGTTGCAATGGGAAGGGAAGGAGAAAATCCGTGCCGAGGAAGGGGCAGGGCTGTGGTTTCCCGGAGGTGGATCTGCGGGCAGCCACAGGCCAGGGTCATCCAACACTCCGGCTTCCAGAGGCGCGGCCGCAGCGCGACAAACTCAGGAAACGGTACGTGAGCCCCACAAGGATGAACACCAGGCGGGAAGCCCTTATTGGAACGCTGACTTGGGCACCTTCATCCTCCCATCGGTAAAGGGTGTTGTCACAGGCTCGAGTGCACACCCAGCTGAGGCTCCAAAGGAAAGGTGGTAGTCATTTCACTGATTCCTTAGCGGGGACCTGTCGTTCAAGGGCAAGGACTGTGTTTAATCATCTCTTTCCCCCACCCTCACCCACCCCCAGTGGAAGTTTAATAACAATTGGATAAATGTTTGCGGACTTTGTGCTCGGAAAGCCTGATAACCGGCCTCTCTAGGCCAGTTAGTTATTTGTTCTGTTAAAATTGTGCCCATAGTGTAAACTGGGCACTTCCCCCAGCAAAGCCCGCTGATCCTGTCCAGGTGACTGCACCGCTCCCTCTGCCCGTGCGGAAGAAGGCGCCCCTCTGAAGAAATGCAGGCAGTGCCTCTGTCTGCTCACCAAGGGTCGGCCGGCTGGTGTTACAGCTGTTCCGTCTATTTCTGCCCTCCGGTTTCCCCTCCTGCCCTTACTCCCTGCCTTCCCCAAGCTCTCCCAGAGCTCTCTCTGGCTTTGCTTCCCCCAAAATTATAAAAATGAATGTAAAACAGGATCTTCATAACCACTCTTTCTTGCACATGTTGGGGGGAGGGGCAACGTTATGTTTGTTGCTAATATTTGTATGACCGATATCAACACAGCAACAGGGACCAGGGGAGCAGGAGAAACTAGAAACGCAGAGAAACTAGGAGTCACACCTGACCCCTTGCTTCCCACTCCCTTCAGCAAAGAAGTGAAACTTTCAACAGAGCCACCAAGGTGACAAAGCAGACTAAAGTGGCACTTCTCTCTGTCCTGCCCATCCTCTAGCAATGACCAACGGGCAGTCAAGCCAAGCTGCCTGGAGGAAGGAAAGGGGAAAGGCGACCAATAAGGGGTCTGGAGCCGGTCTGCACAGACTGGGAGGTCAGCTTGGAGTGCTGTTGATTCATATAAATGGGTGCCCAGCAGTGCACGCGTCACGCTCTTTAACCGGAAACTGCGGATCCACGACTCTCCGGAAAACCTCAGGAGGGTGGGAGGGACCTGAGACACGAAAGTCAGTGGGGACTCAGGAATTTACATCTTTAAGAAGACAAGTAATTCTCGGCTGGTGGCTGGTGAACGAGCCTCTCAAGGGAGGTATGAGACCTCAATTCTTCAGCTGGTGCAGGATCAGAAATAAGCAAGCCATCCACCCCACTTGCTCTTAGGGACTGGGCAAAGGAGCTGGTTACAGAGTTCTCTGGGACCCAGGAAGAAAAAAATCCTTGGTATAAAGGATCTCTCGTTTCTCATTGTAAAGCTTTTACATTAAACCCATTTTTCTTTCATTATAATCACCTTGTTTTTTATTAATCTATTTTTTTATATTATGTTATTTAACAATCAATCTTGCCCCAATTTCCACATTTAACTTCTTCATTAGCATCTCTGTTTTGTATGTCTTCCAACAAAGATAAAATTTGTGTAAAACCGAGTGATTCATTACGTAGTCACTAAGCAAAACACCACAACAGAGTTTATAGAAGATATTTAGAAAAGTATTGCTAGCAAAAGCCTTTAATATTCATGAATATTTTTACTGCAGACAAGGTATTCGGCCTCCTGCCTGCCCCTGCCTTTTGCTTTCTGCGTGAACCAAGTCCCTTTCCTCTGTGACACTGAAATGCATTCTGTCCTCTGTGGGTGGCAAGCAGAGAAGGAATTATGGGGGTTTGTTATAACCGAGCAGGAATCGGATTGAAAAGGAAATTTTCATAATTATATAAAAGTGTAGGAACTTAAGCCTTTAAAAGAAATTAAGATTGTAAGCGATGGGAAAAAGATAGTCTTTATAAATAGGTCCTATTCTTTCTGCCAGCTTCTGACGTCAGGAGAAAGATAACTTCTGCCTCTTTAGGGATCCGGCTCCAAGCTGCCGCAGAGCCGGGAGGACTGGAGGGAAGGAGCTCTCAAGGGGGCCTGGAGTCCTCCGACCCCCCACCCCACCCCCTTCTGGTCCTCGCTCTGCCACCAGCTGTGAGGCCTTAGACAGATTCCTCAGCGCAGCCTTCCTGGGCTCGGATACAATCTGTAGGTCAAAGGTGAGGCAAAAGAAGGTTCCAGGTGAAAGCTCAAAGCGTGAGGTCAGGAATCAATCCTGTGAGCAAAGCCGTCTGGGTCTGAATCCTGGCCCTGCCCCACGTGAGCTGTGCTTCTCGGCAAAACTGCCAATCTGCCCCCCCCCAAGCCTTGGTGTTCTTACCCCCCAAATTAGGAATGATAACACCTTCCCTCAGGGTTATTTCAGGATTAAATGAGGAAATAAATGGACAGATGGTGCCTGACGCATAGTAATATGCTCATTAAATGGAGGTTCTTTTTAGGAGAAGGATGATTAGGATAATTATGGCAAAACATTCAACTTCTAGAAACTCATCTGGGTGGGTTTCAAATGTATCTAATACGAGAGCGAGGTCGCTTGCAGACACTCTAGCACCCACCCAGCCGCTGGCAGGATTCTCATCCCTGACGCAGACACATCGTGCACTTTCATCCTCTTGTATCTTTCATTTACCTAACACTTCAGTTTGTAAACTGTGTTCCATCACGTTTTCTCATTTGATTTTCAAAACAATTCCATGAGACAAATAATGCAAGGACCAAGGCGGTAAATGATGTGGCCAAAGTCACACTAATTCTGGGGGCGGAGCCAGGATTTCGCTGCCCAGGCTCCAGACCCCTGGCCAGGCGGTGTCCCTGAACACCATTCCCCCGGCTCTGACCCACACGGTGCCACCAGGGCGTCACCCACAATAGCCCTACAGCTATTTACCCAATTACAGAAACAGTTTATTTTGAGCCACTTAATTTTTTTTAACCATATGCTTAAGAAGAATGAGATGTCACCAAATCAATAAGCTACTACTTCAAAATGTTTGAAAGTCACCAAATTATAATCTAAACCAAAAGAAAGCAAGTTAATTTTAAGCTCCTGATTCAGAACTGAACCACTCCCTAAGGTTTGTTTCTAAAACACATTTAGTTAGATTATCCGATCATGTTGCCAGGAAGGCTTTTCACTTCCTAAGGAGTAAAAGTGAAGCTTTTGTTGTATAATTACACATCACATTCAAACCTTCCTTTCTATCATTTCACCTGTTACACGCTTCGTCTTTCTCAATACCAGGTTTTCTCACCAGAAGCCTCCACTAATGTGTCCCAGCCTGGTCCCCAGCAGCGCGCTCCCTGGGAACGGGCCCCAGCCAAGCACCCGAGAAAGCGAACTCAGGCTGAGCACTGAGCTGGTGCATCAGACCAGACGCCACGGGTCCACTCACTCATACAGCTGTTACGGCAGCGTTGGCTGCCCGCAGCCCCAGATCATACCAGGGAAGGAGGGGCTGGTGCCTTTCAAACCCTGAGGCTGAGGTGACAGGCGGGGCGGCGGGGAGGCCAAGGCTGTACCAGTGGAGGGGCAGGCATTTCTCAGAATCTATAGCTTTAAAGTTCCACAGCTGAGGGGCCCAGGTGTGTCTTCTGGCGTCTCCCATCTGGCCCCACCCGACCTCTGCGTGCTGCCCTGCTAGGCGATAGGCCAGCACGGGAGCTCCTGTCGCGATAGTTCCCCTCGACGCTGTTCCAGAATGCGCGCGCACCGCAGGGAAAGTCCCCTCAGGCTCTCCTTGTCTTGTCACATTCACCCCTCGCCAGCACCCTCGGGAGCAGCAAGTGGGCACTGTTGTTATCCCTGTCCGTTTTACATAAGAAAACTGAAGCACAGAGAGACTCAATCATTGGGTTCAAGGTCACATACTTGATAACCTATTTGAACCGGCAGTCTGACCCCAGGGTCCGAGCCCTTAACCCCCCTCCTTAACCCCCCCCCCCCCGGGGTCTCTCCGATACTCACATCGGCTTCGGGAATTTTGGAGGCCTGGTCTTTTATTCGCAGACGCCACCACTTCTCGACGTCCTTTCTGGTCTGCAGCGTGTACTCTTTCGTCCACTGTCCCGTGGCACTGTAAATTCCCCGGGCATGTCCTGGAAGCACTGTCCTTCCCCAGCTGAGGACATCTGGCCCACCGCTGAGCTGCCTGTGCAGGAGAGCGACTCGGAAACCCAGTCTCTGCCAAGCAGGGGCCATCTTCGGAAGGTGGGGGGCCCTGAAGGAGGATGGGAAGCAGGCTGGTGAGCCGCCTGAGCCTGTCCTTCCGCTCGGCACAGCCCCATGTCCCCTGCCCATGCACGTGCTTTCCTCTTATTCTGAGATGGCTCTCCCTGTGAAGAAGGCTTTAAGGGTTCAACTGAGCTAAGCACAAACTTTTTAATGGAAAACATAAAGGCAGTCAGTGCTCCCAAACACCAAAGATACAAAACCGCAATCAGAACCAGCGGAGACCACTGCCTGGGCCAGCTCCTACCACAGCCACAGACTGCATGGGAGGCGGCGGAGCCCCTCCCTGCCTTCTCTTTCCAGAGCTACTAGGATGTGCCCCGTTTCCCAAAGGTACTGGGTCACAAATGTTGCCGACAGGGTTCGTGACGGGCTTATATGTTTCACACTCACGTAAGTTGGCATCACAGGGTTGGCATTTTACAAGTCGGTCTGCCAAAAGTCGTTGACATACCAGTTCTCACTGTATTTAACACCTCTTGCCCCTTTGGGGATGGAATTAGAAACAGACCAAAGCAAACAAAACAAAACAACTCCCTATCCACTGGGCTTGGCTATTTTAGAGTGAGTAGATATGTCTACAGATACACTGGCGAACTGTATTAAATCAGTTGAATATCAGCAATCTCACATGACAAACCTAATGTATAGACACTTTGTACAACTAAGGCAATTGCATTTATTTTTAGGGGTTGGGTTTCTACATAATTACAACTATCTGAAGGATCCATGGGTTTTATGGTTCGCTTGCTAAGACCGCCTTTCCGTATCTTTACAGTTTAAAGCTTGCCAGTGTAGCAGGGGGCGCACAGATAGAGAGATGGCTGCAGTCCCTAAGAACACATTAGACTATTCTCTCGAAGAGAAGCCATGGGGAGCAACAAATGATGAAAATACAAACTGACCTTAGCTGTAGCCTCACAAGCTTTTGGTTTTAATGCTGGTTAGCCATTGTGACAAATGAATGCAGACAGAACCGACAGGAGCGATATGAAAGTCTCTACAACTTATACTGTGAAGCAAATTACAAACCACCCATAACATTTCCTGACTAAACATCAAAAACAAGCTCCCTAAAAATGTTTACATAATACCTGGCTCACTAATAACTTCTTAATAAACTTTCCTTTACACAAACCAGTAAGACCAGAGAATTTTGAAACAGATCTGAGTATTTAAAAGACCTTAAAGTTCATGAAGAAAAAAGAACACATAGATTACAAAGTGGTAGATTATTCAATGAATGGTGGGAAAATTCATATCAGAGCCCCCAACCTCAAACCATAAACCATTGTAAATTCCATATAGATTAAAGAATTTTTTTAAATACTACAAAACAAGACGAAAATATGCAGGGTGGGACAAAAGTAGGTTTACGGTTGTTCATATGGAAAATAATATGATTATTAATAAATACTAATGCAAGAATAAACTATGTCTCATATACTCACAACTGTAAACCTACTTTTGCCCCACCCTGTAGATGAATACTTAATACGTCTTTACAGGGTGCAGGATGCTCTGTCCTGAGAATAAAAGCAATAGAAGAATTCAGAAAGGAAAATATTCATAATCTCTCTTAAAATCTAAAACATCTGTATATCAAAACACCATGAACAAAGTGAGAAAGCAAACAATAAGCTGAGAGAAAACTGAAAGAACTGCACCAAAAAAACTTATCCTAAAGAGTTCACTTATAAGAAGAAAAACATTAAAAACCTAATTTTAAAAATGAACACAGAAAAAAAGAGGAAGTACAAATGGCTAATACATATGTTGAAAAAGGTTAACTTTACAACTAATCAAAAATTGTGAATTAAAACTACAATGCATTATTTGCTTATCAGATTGACAAATGCCTGTTAAATCAAAAGTGATGTGCATTTTTATACAGTACTGGTGGGAATGTAAATTGATTCTATCTCTCTGGGAAGTAATATGGAAAAAAAATGGGTCAAGACCCGAAGAAAAGTTCACATTCTGTGTGTTAGATGGTCCCCAAGACTCAGCATGCAGTGTACTGAGGCCTATGATTTATTATAGAACTTCCTGGCGCTCAGCCCAGGTCCCCTCCTTCACCTCCGAGGCCCTGCTCTCGGCCACCAAAGCCTGAAGGGGATGGCCTCTTTCTCACCAGGAGCAGCAATTTTACCGGAGGACTATGCCCATAGGATAAACCTAAAAGGTGTGGCCTGTGTGTTGTATTTAAGACCAACTTGTCGCCCTTCTTGCTCATCTCTCTTACGCAGGTCCTTGCCTAGATATTTGGAATCTTGTCTCTTCTTCCACCATATTCCGTGATCCTTCCAAAGCATCAATCCTCGCTACTCCACTCCTCTTTTAGAGTCAGCCCTGACCTCCATTCAACCTCACGTGGCGCTTAAGGTTAAGTTTTAGGAGAACAGTGGGGATAGTGGCATGTTGCCATGGGAGGGAGGGGCCTGAGAACCGGACTCAAATTGACAATCATTTATGCACAGAGAACCTAGGAGAAAGGGTAGAAGAAGACAAGAAAGAGAACACATAGAAGCACTTGAAGGCATTTGGGTGCACCCAAAAGAAAGTGTGAGAATGTACTTGGGAAAATTAATCTTAAAGGAACCAAGTTTGCAGATGAAATAAAATAATAATAATAATAATACAGATCTGAGCTTTTGCAACTACCAATTCCTCGTATGACCTCAGGGAAGTCATGGCTTCAGGTTCGTGACTGGAACTTCAGCTTCTCCTTAAGATGAGGGGTAAACCCAAATGATCCCTGAGGATCTTCGAGCCCTAACATGGTGTGGCAATGACCTGTGGGCCAGAGATGCATTGCATGGCTTTTAACTGAGTTCAAACCCCCGACCCAGGAAGCAAAGCTCCAGGGACCAACTGGGGTAGGGGAGCGGTGGGGGAGGAACTTGAATACAAACCTATGTGCACCCGTGCGTTTTTTCAGGGAAAGGGTCCCCAACTATCAATGGGGCCTAGGGCTTAAAGAGTCTGAAGACGCCGATCTCGGAGACTTTTCCAGTTCGGAAAATGCACGGGGGCGAGACCACCTAACCCAGTCCGTGCCTTCCCTTCCTGCTCCCAGCCAGTCGGAACCTCCCGATCCGGAGGGAAGGAGATCGGGCTGCGTCTCTCATCCCGCTGAGCCCCGGTCAGGGGTTTACCTGCTCACAGGCTCTGGCCTGCGATTCCTTAAACGCCTCGGTTCCCACCTCAGGTGAACACGGCCCGCCTTGTCTCCATGGGCGCCGCCATGTTGGCACAACAACAACTTTATTGATAGCGGCCGCCACTGACACAGACAGACGGGGGCGGAGCTCGGCCTAGTCTCCGACTTCCCACCGTCCACGGAGCGGGACTGTCTGCCCGGCCTCTCCAGGCTCCGCCCCCGGGGCACAGGGACCGCCCCACCGCCCCAAGCCTGGCCGTTTGGCCAGGTCGTACCCGGCGGCTAACCTCGCCAGAACTCTGGACACCTAGGGTGTCTAGTTATTAACAACTGCAGAAGACGCGCGAGAGCTCTCGGTGTTGCGGCCCCAGAAAAACTAAGCAGCAGGTGGTGTAAAGAGCAATGGAGGAGTCCTGAGGTCAGGTTTAAATCCCAGCGGCAGTCCCCTACTGGGCTTGGTCGGGTCTCGTAATCTCTTGATACTTTCTGGGCCACATGATGGTGAAAGCATCTTCTTCTACCACATTCAGCGATCTAGCTGTGGGAGGAGAATTGCCTGGCTTACGTTGGAGGTAAAGTACTTCCTCACCTTGTACGTGGGCTGGGCGTCAGGAAAGCATGATACCTACACACCCACTTTCCTAGGGGAGTTTGTTTCCCACTCTGAAACCTCCACCACTCTAGCAAGCCTCTTGCTGTAAATAAATAAGTGAATCGATGAATGAATGACAAAGGACCAGTAGTGTCAGGGTGTACTTTTCAAAAAGGTAAAATCTGTTTAAAAGAGATTTTGAAGAACATACATGTGGGCAATCATGAATACTGAAACAAATTTGCTAATTGTGCAAAGGGGTTGGTATCCTATTGAACAAGCAAAAGTAATGTTTGGGAGCCATCTTTTTCTACAGGGCTGAAATCAATTGTACCTCTTTCAAACAAAATTCATCCTATTCCTATTCATATTCCACATCTACTCTTACGGAGCTGAATAAAAGCCAAGCAAAGGGGCACAGCCCTATAGCACCCGGCAATCCCAGACCAGCACCACCAGACACACAGTTATCTTTCACCAATTTCTAAGTCTGTAACAGTCTCCTGACATTTCAAAATCCAAATGCTTTGTTATTCAAGGTGCAGTCTCCAGACTAGCAGCATTCTTACCTGGGAACTTGCTAGAAATGTAGAATCTCAGACACCATCCCAGACCTCCTGAAGCAGGCTCTGCATTTTAACAAAATGCTGGGGGGTGGGAGTGCAGATTCTTAGGCACATTGAAGTTTGAGGCTCAGTGTCTGAGAATGTGAGAATTAGACAGACTCTTGAGAACCTGCTAGTCCAGCCTGCTCACTTTACAGATGAATAAACTGAAGCCCTACAGATCTGGCTGTCTAGCTCAAGGTCACAGCAAGTTAGTAAAAGATTTGGTATTCAAAACAGGGTGTCTAGCCTACTAGGAGAGTACCCTTCCAAAACTGCAGAATGGAACATCATCGGGAGCTTAGAAAACTTCCAATGCAATACTCTCACTTCAAAGCTGAGGATGCTGAGGCCCAGAGATCGAGTACAGCTTGCCTAACATCACAGAGATGCTTAATTTAAACTGATAACATGGAAGCACTGACTCTCACGCGAACAGACCACACTTGAAGTAATTTAACCTTCAGGTATGTCGTGCTGCATCCACGGGTAACTAGAGGGCCCTTTCTCTAATCTCCCCAACGTACTAAATTCTAAGTAGCCTCTACCTTTATAGTTGGTTCAAAATCTCTTCCCTCTTATGAATTAAAACACTGACATTTCTAGGAGATTATTTCAAATGGAATTTTTTAAAAAGTCACTTGCTTTACTGGAAAGTTGCTATTTTTACATCAAAGACAGCAGCATGAATGTAAATCCCTTTCACTCTAAAAGAGCTTACTGCAAAGATACATTATTAAATGAAAGAGACAAATTGCTGGGCTGTGTAAGAAGTTATCTCATTTTTTATTTTTAAAAGGAAAGGAAATATGAGAAATACAGGTGTTAGTAGATGCATGGAAAGATATCTAGAAAAATATGTCACAAACTATTTCCTGTGATGAACTCTAGGGACCATGGGGTTTTGGGGCCTTTCTTCTCTTTATGAAAGTTTTCTGTGTTCCTTTTGCTATTGGCCTGTGTGCTAGGCTGCATAATGGCCCCCATATATCTAGGTTTGAAACCCTGGAACCTGTGAATACCACCTTAGATGGCAGAAGAGGCTTTGCAGAAGTGATTAAGTAAAGAATCTTGATAGGAGATTATCCTGGTGGGCCCTAAATGCAATCTCAAGTGTCCTTGTAAAAGGACACTTTTACAGAGGGGAATTGGAGAGAGAAGAGGCAGAGTGACCATTTTAACAAATGTCATAGACAATTTTTCTTTTTAACAGGTCGTGCTGACCTGAACCCTAAGTCTAGCATTGATGGGCCCAAAGACTCGTGATGATCTTTGCACGTGTCCAAGAGAGGCCAGTAGCAAAGAAATTGGGTGGGGGTGCCCTTCTCAAAGTTGCCACGAAGCTCTCTTGGCCTTGAGTGGCCTAGAGTAAAGTCAGGATTTCCCTAGGAGCCTGATTTTAAAAAGTACCCATTTGGCGCACCCCTTCCAGGGTACAAACTCTATTGAAAGTGACCTCTTTTGTTGACTTTTAAATTTTGGGGGTGTTTTTCCCCAAAATGACTTACAGTTCTTGAGTGCACATGGAAAACCCACTTGGAGTGACTCACACCACAATTCTGCTTGGACCCAGAAAGTAGAAAGTAGACAGAGACAGAGCTTGGGATTATGCTTTTAATCTGTTCATTACAGGAAAGAAAAAAATCCTTTTCATTGTCGTGAATCTTCTTAGGCCTGGCGGTTGCTTCTAGAAAGAAGGTAATCCTATTTAAAGAAATACTGAATGTATAAAACAGTTTTAAGTTACACTTGACCTGATGATAGATAGAATTCGTTATTGTTAGTCGAAGCGTGGGCCCTAGGTAACCTATACTTACTTGTCAACGTATGAAATACGTCTTGCCTATCTTTGGGTGACATTGGCAATTTTAATAAATGTTAATAAGATCCTGTAGTTCCTACATCTCTGCCATTAACTTGGCATTTCAACACACCACCTCTTGACTCCCTGGTATTCTTGTAGAGTTAATTAGCCCTTGAATGTATGTGCATGTGTCTTCTCTTCCCAAGTAGACAATAAATTAATTAAGTCAATGATCGTGCTCTTCGGATCCCTGATAAGCACTATAGTTTTAAATATAGGGGACAGAAAATCGTGTGCCACTCCCAAAGATTTAGTTGAGTTTAGTGTTTTCCAGACCAAATTATACAGCAGAGAGAAAGCACTGGCCTCAATTTCCCGCTCTGCCCAGTTTGTGAGGTGTAGGGCCTGCGTATGAAAGAATTTAACAAGCGCCAGACATATGGAGGGGGCTTAAGAACTGGTGGGTTCAGAGAAATGATAACAGTCATGTCACTGCCCCTCAATATCCTGCAGTGACTAGGGTTTGTCAGCATGTCCTTCACCTGACAGTGGCTTTCCGGTGGCTGATGACAAACACACCCCAAGGAGAGGGGGTGACACTGAACCCACGGGCGCCTTCCCCACCAGTCACCTCACAGATCAGGACCTGTGCCTGTGGAGCACCCTGGAGTCCCTCCTCTGGTCTCCCCTCTCCCCTCCCTCCGCAGTCCCTGCGAGCTTTATGACCCTTCAGCTCTCTCCCCCTCCCCCACAGAGGCTCTAAATCTGTAAGACAAGCCAGCCTTTCTCTTGCTCCTGTTGTCTGCCTTTCATAGCAGAACTTCCCATTCGGTGGCGACTGGTTTCCTTCTCACCCGGGCAGAGGGGGAGAAGAATAAAGAGGGAGAAGGGGCTGGAAATTCTAGCTGGCAAAACTTACAATAACCACAAAATCACAGTCACCATCACTCTTACCAAGGCTGCCACCTAAGTTCTCTATCTGGAGCCCAGCAGGGAGGGAGGGAGGCAGTGGGGGAGGGACGGGGAAGGAAGAAAAAGGAGCTGAGCTGCGTTCAAGTGCTTGACCGCAGGAGGAGAAGGGAAAGAAGGAGGAAGACAAGAAAGTAAAAGAGGAGCAGAAGGAAGAGGAGGAGGAGGGAGAGAAGGAGGGGGAGGCAGAGACCGAGAAATGAGAAGAAAGTAGAACAGAGGGGGTGGGGGCGGGGAATGAGACACTGGCCCTGACCCCAGGCCCAGGCTAGGGAAGGCCATTCAAGAGTCCACACAGCTGAAAGCAGAAGAGGACCGCCACACGATGCAGTCCGTCAGTCCATTGGACTGTCCCCCCAAAGAGGAGGGAGATAACAGCCCTCAATCACAGAAACCTCGTTGCAGGCCAAGCTGGGTGGCAGCGATCAAGCCATTTCACCTCCCTAATCCTCGGGCTCCTCATCTGTCAAGGGGACAGGAGCAGTGCCTAGCTCACAGGTTCCCTGTAAGGATAAAGCAGTTGGCGCAAGGGCTGGCACAATGTAAATGCAGATCTTAGCATCGGATGTGGGCGAGGGGCAGGGAAACCTACCTACTGTGCGAATCCAGTGAGGGTGGTGGCTACTTGGTGCTGAGGAACTGCAAAGAGGTACGTATTCAGGACCCCTCCTTTGGTGCTGCCCCCACATCACCTTTATGGTATAGGACAGGGACATTGTCAAGGTTAGGTAAACCTCTGCTTCCTAGGCATGTGCATGCATATGAATCACCCAGGGGCCAGAAAGTCGGGGGAGGGCCTGAGATTCCGCACTTCTAACAGGCTGGGGGGGGTGGCGGGGGGGGGGGCGATGCTGCCAGCCCATGGGCCACCCTGTGAGCAGCAAAGAGCTAACTGATAGCTCTGGTGTGACAGAGCCCATTGCAACATGAAAGCCGTGCAGAAATAAAGACAAGACACATGACCTCAAATTCAAGGGCGCATCTGAATGAGTGGGAAGCTTGAATAAGAAAACTTTAATAAAAAGGGAGGAAGGAAGGGAGAGAGGGAGGAAGGGAGGAAAAAGAAATGAAGTGAATTACTTCTAAGGCCATATTGTAAAGGCCAAAAAGAATTAGGATTTTGCCAAACAGAGATTGGTCCTATTGAACTTACTCGAAGAAATACATTTAAATCATTTGTAATTAGCCAACTGTTCCTCAAGTGGAGGCTGCCAAAGTGCTTGGAAAAGGTTGGGTTTTTTTTTTTCCTTGAGAGTGCTTAACATCTCTTTACCTGAGTCTTGTTTACATATTAAATTTGCTTAGCAGATCCAAAGGCGAAGACTAATCCCTATCAAAATAACCAATTTTCCTTCTGAATTCAACTAACCACATATGAACAATTCAATTCAACCCATCAAACTGCACTGAACATTATGCATGGATGAAGCACCCTCTTTGATCCTGCGGTAAAGAGAAGACCCTGAACACGTGTTCTCAGGAGCTCAGGCGCCAACAAAGGAGAGAGACAGGGAGAGAGACAATTGAGCCCTCTCTTGATCTACGCTGGTGGTAAATACAGGGACTGCGGAACCCAGAGGAGAGACATGTTCTCAGCCTGAAAAGAAAGGAGAGGGCTCAGTGAGTAGGACTAAATCAGGAAAGGCTTCCTGGGGGAGGTGAGCTGGGTGCTGCCCTGCTTGTGCAGTTGGACGATGGCCTTCCAGGTGTTCATTCTTCAAATTCCCAAAACTGGATCTAGGAAGGTGGGTAGCCTGCAGCCACCAGAGCAGCCTCTGCAGACCTCTGGCCTCCACGGTCATGAAGGAAGCCTTCAGTTCCTTTGCTCCTGTGTCACGCCTTCCTCCCATGGGCATGGCAATGACCCCGAGCAAAAAGGAGTCTTCCAAGAATTGCATTGAAGTGGTAATAATGTGTGCATTCACATCTCATTAGCATCCTTTGCCAGCAGAAAGGGTGTAAATAATTCATCGGTTCTGCTCTTGAATGTCAAATAGAGTGGTCCAAACTTCCGGGGAGAAGGGGCAGGCTGGGGGAGGCTGAGATGGAGCCCCAGCTCTCGGACTGGTGTCTTCCTTGCTGGCCAACCCTGCCTCTCTGATGGAAGAAAGCAAAGCAACGTGTCACATTTCCTTTACCCAGGAAGGAAACCACTTTTCTCCCATAAATGAGACTCTGGAAGAAGGGAAACCCATCAAGATGGCCCACTGTTAAAACAGAATAAAAAACCGCTGTCAGGAAGCTCGCGACAAACCCAGATCAGCTCTCCAAGGTTCCCCATGTGCTACAGAACGTGATTTACAGCTAAGGTATGAGAAGTTCTGCGACACAGAGACCTTATAAGCATCGTTTGACCAAGCCCTTCTCCAAACATAATTGACCGTGGAACCATTTTTTATAGTAGCTGAGGACTTACTAACATTCATCAAAAACTAGAGTTCCAAGGAGCCCAGAGCTGCAGTTTGAGTCCAGAGGCCACCTGCTGGCAGAGTCATTCTTGCTCAGGGAGGCCAGTCTTTGAGCTATTCAGGCCTTCAACTGATCGGGTGAGGCCCACCCCCATTCTGGAGGACAGTCTGCTTTACTCACAGACTACTGATTTAAATGTTAATCTCATCCACAAATGTGGGCACAGGGGTCCAGCCAAGTCGACACAAAACATTAACAGTCTCAGTGCTTTTTTGATGTCACATCACTCCTTGTGGTGTCAGCTAAGGCGCTCACCTGGGGCAGGAGGAACAAACCCTCCCAGCTGGCTCGCTCACGTGGCTGGCAAGTCAGTTGCGGCTGCAGGCTGGGAGCTCAGCTGGGCCGTTGGGGTGGAGGCAGGGTGGGGGGCAAGCCACTCAACATAGGGGCTTCCCATTGGGAAAGACCAGGGGAGTCAAGGGGAATACAACCGTTAAGATTTAATTTACACTGAATTACCTCACCCAGATTTCTTTTTTCTTTCCTGTTTAAAAAACATTTTATTTATTTTTAGAGGGAGGGGAAGGGAGGGAGAGAAACATCGATGTGAGAGAGAAACATCAATCAGTTGCCTCTCACACATGCCCCAACCGGGGATCAAACCCACAACCTAGGCATGTGCCCTGACCAGGAATTGAACCGGCACCTATTTGCAATGCCCAGCCATCTAAGCCACACGGGTCAGGGCAGCTTCACCCAAATTTCGATGTTTCTAGCACGTGTGCTCAAGGCCAGTGCTACACAGGAAACCCCAACGCTCCCTCGAGTCCTCTGGCCTCTATGGCACCTGCCCCAGGGCCCAGTGCCTCTCCCGGGCTTCTCCAGGACCCCCACCCCCACCCCCAGATGGAGCGAGCCAGACCACAGCTGGTTCCGCCTCTAATGACTGTTTTCTCCATTTGCCTGTTTTTCCTTCTTTCCACAATTATGTCAATACCAGAAGGAGAAGGTTGTCAGGGCAACCCCGAGTGGGGGCGGGAAGTCCATCCTTGACCAAAAACCTTAAGTCTGTTTGGTTAAAACACCCACTGAGTTCTTGGCTGCCTGTTTCCTGGGAGCAAGAATGTAAAAATGAAACATTTTTTTTCCTTTTTTTCTCTCCCTCTAATAACATCTTTCTCTTTCTCCCCCTTCCTTTCTGTCTGTAAAATGATTTTTTTTAAAGTCTCTATTAATATTGACGTATTTAAACATCCTAGGAGACTTTGAGGCCATTCTTTGGGGAAAGAGCTTCAGCTCCTATGGGAGTCTCCTCATCCCACCCTGGCAGGGGCCGAGGTTAGGGCTGAGGTCCCTGGGGGAATGGGGGACGATCAGGGTTGATCCCGTGGGCAGGACCCATCCAGGCCGCATCTTTGGGGAGGACAAAAGGTGTTGGTGCTGGAGGAGGACGGGCCGATAGGAAGGCTGGGAGCAGGGTAGGAATGTGCCCACCAGGCCGGGCTGGGGTCTTACGGCCCCTCACCTCGCGGCTCGTTCCGGCAGGTGACACACTTTTGGCTGTCAACTCCAGTCAAAGAAGGGTGACAGAGACCCGGAAATTTCAAGCCCCAGATCCCTTTCCTGCCTGCCTTTTCTAGAAATGTTTCCAGGGCCACTGGGATGTGTTGTTTTTAGTTTTCATCCATAGGTGATAAAGTGACGAGTCGAGTTCACAGGAAGCCGGGTGAGGGGGCTGAGGTAGCAGGGTGGGCCCTCGCTGGGCTTCCTTTCACGTCCGGGGGCGGGGGTGGGGGTGGTGCGCATTCCCCAGACAGGGAAGTGCCAGCTTCAGAACAGAGCCCCCCAGGGCCCACCTGTGCCTGCAGCACCGCCCCCACACCCAGTCCCAAGGTTGCCCTGTGTGCACCTGGGCCTTCAGAGTCGCCACACCCACTCCCACAGCACCTAGCGGCGGCCCAGCAGCAACCCCCGTTACCACTCGCATTTTAGAGAGAAGCAGCTGAGGCCAAAAGAAGCCAAGCAATTAGAAACATAGGCCAAGGGTTAAACACCGGTTCCCTAGTATCCTAAATATTTCTCATTTGGCCGAGGGAGCCAGTGTGACCCCGGCTCTGACACTTCTGTGCGAGCCAGTCAGCAACGCTGAGCTGGCCCCCAGGCACCCAGCAACGCACAGGACACTGAACAGCAGCCACGAGGTGGGCCATGGTTAACAGCTTCACACCGAGGGAGGCACTGAGGCTCAGGACAGATGGACAATTTTCTCCAGGCCACACAGCGGGAGAGAACCTGTGCGGGGACACCCACACAGCCTGCTATGAAAGCCGCGAGCCACACATGGCCACAGAACCCCTGATGTGCAGCTGGTCCACGCTGAGAGGCCGCTGCAGGTGGAAGGTACACCCCAGCTTCTGGCAGCTTCGTGAGAGAGAAGAAAGAATGTGAAGCTCGTTTATGTATTTTTATACTGTAAAGATCATTTTGGATACAGTGGGTTAGATAAAATACATGTCTGAAATGAATTTAGCTACTAGGAGATTTAAAGTGACATATCTAGTTCACAGGATATTACTATTCACGTGATTCTCAAGTCCTGGTCCAGTGCTCTCCCTCCAGTGTAAGCCATTTCCCGCATTCAGGGACACACAAATCCCTACAGGTCCCTGTGTGCAAACATGCGCATGCATGCATGCACACGCATGCGCGCACACACACACAATGCCACTTGCACAAGACCCCCTGCAGCCCCTGCCCCTCTCCCTATACACACACCACGCTCTCCGCACGGCCACACAGCCCCCAAAAACCTGCCCTCAGAGCGCGGCCTGAGGACCCCGCATCCTCCCTCCTGGGCACTGAGGGAAAACGCTGTTCTGCAGCTGTTCTGAGATGCTCCCACCCAGTCCGCACTCACTGCCTTGTCTGGCTGAGCAGCAAGCATGTGGCAGATGGCACCTTTAGCAGCCGCATCCATCTCTTTGGGGGTTCTCATGAGAGAGGGCTATCGGCCTGGGTGCTAAAATATCACACCCGTGGATTTCGGCTGCGGGACTGACCCTCGGGGCACAACAGCTCCGGTGTCCCCCATGAAAGCGGCTTCTATTCAGACGCAGCTTTTCCCACGCTGTCTTCTTTCTGAGTTTTCCAGCGTGAGTGTTTTCACAGCTGCCTGTGACAGGGGGTGCCATGTATCAGAAGCCCACTGCTGCCGGCTTCGGAGCCAATTTGCATACCCTGTACACGTGGGTGTGGGTCCGCATGTGTGTGTGAGGAAAGCAGGAAAACCAACACATTTTCTTCCAGGTGCTTCTCTCCCTCGTCCACAAGCACACTTGTTTGGCAGGCCTCCTGCCACGGCCTGGCCTCCCCTCCCAACCCTGGGACACTAACGTTCAAGAGTCAAGTTCACACCCGCTGCGCATCTCCAAAGGATCTGTTCTCCTCCCCTTAAGCAAAAATCAAACAACAACAACAAAAAATTTTTTTAAAAACACAGACCTTCTGGCCCAGGACATGCAGATCTGACAAGCGCATGGAAGTAACTATCCAAATGCAGACTTCAGATCCTATAAACACACAGTGCCACGGCCCCCACGGTGGCACAGCAGGACCTGGCTTCCCGAGGTCCCAGCAGCCCCTGGCATCCATCACAGCCACCAGTGGGCGGTTATAAAGATTCATCACGAAACACAGGTAGTCTCTGGAGATGTAGCCTTCCTGCTCATAATTGCTTAATTAGATAGAATATTGCCTGCTGGATTCAAATCAGATGAGCTTCCTTAGACACATCTGACTATAGAATGCTCAGAGCTGATGGGGGTGGGGCAAGGGCAGAAGATTCTAGAACCTGCGGTACAACAGCATGAGGCCTGTGTTGGAAGGGGAATGAGTCTCTTGTCTCTTGTCTCTTGTCTCTTGTGGCCATTAGTCAGCTTTGCGACCTGTACGCTTGGCCCTCCCGTTGGGCCTGAATTTCTTCCTCAGAAAAGTGAGACAGTGGTGAGTCGGCAACAGCAGGGCTATGCGAAGCTAAAAACCCCCATTCGGTCTGGTTTGTCGTTATTTCACGTAACAAGAGGCAGAAGACGTGCACCTCAGGCACAGCAAAATGAGCACTGGATGCCAGAGGCCCAGGTTCCTTCTCTGCCAGCTGTCCTGCTTGGTGGCACCTTATAGTCACTAGGTAGCAGTGGCCATTCCAAGCACCTTTTCCCCCCGCAAACTACACAGCCAGTCCTCCGGAGGGACGGCCTGGGTACTGCTTCCTTTGTCACTGTGTCCACTGCATCCACCCCAGGGGTAGCCAAGGAATGTTGTGGAAGGGCCCACTTGCTCCTTGGGCATCAACACAGCTGGCTCGGGGTGCATTTGGGTGCAAATTCCAGTGGAAGAATTTGTCATTCGTTCATTCATTCAACAAATGTTTATTGAACACCTGCTATATGCCAGGAGCTAGGTCCTGTTTTCTTTGGGATAGCATGGGGCCAGCCTCTTGGGTAAGAGGATGTTTGAGCAGTGCTCTGAAAACCTCCCTCCGATTGATGGCTGAAGGCATCAGAAAGAAAAGTGAGGTATACATGATCCAGAAGCAAAGTGTGCCTAGGTGTAAAACCAAACCGCAGGATATTTTATTCCTGGTGAAATATGTTATTGGTTTTGCCTCATTTTCCTGGTTGGCCTTGGGTTGTCGTTTTTTTTGTTTTGTTTTGTTTTGTTTTTGTTTAAAAGATTTTATTTATTTATTTGCAGAGAGAGGGGAAGGGAGGGAGAGAGGGAGAGAAACATCAATGTGTGGCTGCCTCTGGCACACCTCCTACTGGGGACCTGGCCTGCAATCTAGGTATGCGCCCTAGACTGGGAATCAAACCGGCGACCTGTTTTGTTTTGTTTTGAACTCAAGTGGCCCGTTCATGAAGAAAATCCTGGAGTGCAAACAGCCTGGAAATGTAATAAAGGTAAAATGAGGTGTTTGCGTTTAGACTCCAACTACTTCAAGGCAAGACACGTCGGCCCAGAGATCGGAGGGAGGGCCCCGAGGCTCCCGCAGGCCAACTTGGATTAGACTTGCTCGCCCTGCTCCCCCATCCCTGAAACCAAAGGACATGGTTGGGAAGGCACCAGGCAGCAGGAGACACCACGTGACCTGCAAGTCCAAGCCCCCTGCGGTTCTGCACCCCCGGCTCACCCGGCCTGTCAAGGGCACCCTGAAGCAGCCTGGGGGCAAACCAGGCCCTGAGCTCTCCACAAGAAGGGGCTCTCATTTCACTTGTCTCTCTCTCTGAAAGAAATTCTTTTCCTTTCAAATGAGATCCAAAGTTTAAGGGAAAAAAAAAATCTATTGAACCTGGTCTCTTCCTTTGGTCTCTGGGTAAGACGGATTTGGGTTTTGATTCTCTCAAAATGAGAAAGTTGCCTTGTTCTGTAAGATCAGAGATTGGAGGGGTTTCTCTTTTCTTTCTTCTTTTTCCCCCCCTGTTTTAAGCCCTCTGGAGATGATATGGAGGGACAGACAGGCAAGGTGCCCTGCTTGCTGGGACAAAGGGCCAGCAAGTGTCCCAGGGGAGGCTGGCGACCCTGCTTCCCAGGCAGATGGATGGTGGACCCAGTGCCAAGCCCAGGAGCAGGTAGAAAGGGCTCTGCTCAGGGCATTGCTGCCTCGAAGAGACTCTGCAGCCCTTCCCTGCCCAGACCCACCGCTGCCCTGCCCTGTCTTCCTGAGACCCAGGAGTTTAGCCTCATCTCCATTCTGTGCCAACCACGTCCTCCCCCCGAACTCCAGCTCTCATTAGGTTACAGTCGGATTCTGCTGCTTGCAACTGAAGAATTCTAATTCTAATGGACATTTCTTTACTCCTCTCGTCCAACCTTTTCTTTTAAAAAAGGAAAAAAAAAAAGAAGGAAGGAAGGAAAGAGAGAAGGACATGAAAGTAAAGGATGACATTAGTGTTTTTAAAATCTGTGTTAGCCACGGAGCTATTTCCCTAATTAAGTCTAACATGGACTCTCCAGGACAGATGAGAGCGGAGCTCCCTGTCCTCCTGCCTGTTTCTTTCAGCTTCCCCAGATCTGCTTCCTCAGGCTCCAGAAATCTCAGCCACCATTTCCTCTGTTACTGTTTGCACATGAGAAGTTGTGTGCTTGGGGAGAGGGGCCAAGGAGAGAGAAGGCAGAACAGCAGCACTTACTGAACACGCCTGTGCTCCCAACACAGTGGGGGAGCGGGGAGGGGAGGGGGAAGGAGGAGAGGGAAAAGGAGAAGGGGAAGGGGAAAGGGGAGGGGAAGGGGGAGGGAAGGAGAAGGGGGGAAGGGGGTGGGGGCATCATCTAGGCTTTTTTTCATTAATTCAACTAACCTACGGAGTGGGTTCTGTCATTGTCATTTTGCAGAATGAGGAAACCCAGTGATCAAGCAACTGGCTGGAAGGCTCACAGATGTAAGTGGCAGAGCTGGGATTTGAACCGAGGTATCTTGTGACCTAACACAGACAGACGGCCGCCCATTCCGGTCTCTTCTGGGGTGCACGGTATGCCTCTCCCACCCCCGCCCATCTGTAGCACCGGCCACCCCTGACCATGTCACCACCACGGCATTATTTCCTGTGGGTCTTTTGCTACCTTTGTCTTACCCAAATCCTTCTGTTACTATCAACATAGGCTTTCCCTAACATGTTGAATGAAAGAACAGACACACATGGAAGGAATATAGTTTAAAGGTTAAGGAAATGCAGGATCTAGCATCCAATGGCCTGGGTGAATGCCAACGCCACGGCTCACCAGCTGTGTGACCTTGGGCAGGTCACACATCTTCTCTGGGCCTCGTTTTCCTCGCCTGGAAAATATACTTATCATGGCCCCAAAGATGTCCACTTCCTAACTTCCTAATCCCTAGAGAATATGAACACCTTACATTACACAGCAAAGGGGAAGTCACATCATTAACCTGATGGCTTTGAAGAGATGACCCCAGATTACCCAGGTGGGCCCAATGGCAGCACCACGGTCCTCAAATGCGGGAGAGGCAGAAGAGCCGCTGTCACAACGTCACTGGCATGGCTGGCTTTGAAGACAAAGGCTGGCCATGAGCCAAGAATGTACAGCTTCTGGAAACTCAGGAGGCAAGGAAAGGAATTCTCCCCAGAGCCTCCAGAAAGGAACACAGCCCTGGGGACACCTTTATTTCAACCCAGGGGGATGCACCCCGGGCTTCTGACCTACAGGAGCCATAATCTGTGGCCACAGGGAACTAACACACCCATCCTGTAGGGTTGCTGGGAGGATTATGAGAGGGTTGTGTCTGCTGGGTGCCCAGGAAAACAGTGAACTTGGCTTTCTTTGTTGGTGGGTGCGCAGAGGTGGGCGCGGCTGGACGCCCCGGTGAGCTGCGCCCCGTGCACCCGCCCACCCAAAGCAGGGAGCCAGTCCCTCGGCCTTGATTACCGTGGAATGCCGCTTCAAAATCACACACCCGATGGCTCCCTTCATCAGGCCGAATCCTAAACTGCACTCAGAGTGGCTTGTGCAAGGCTAGCCCTCTGATTAGCTTCCTTCTATGCTCCAGAGTGAGGGCAATCAGAGCGGATGAAAGATCTTAACCGCGTGCCCGGGGGCGGGATGGGGCGGGGGCAAGGCGGGGAGGGCAGGGAGCGCTCCACCGTGATTTTCTAATACGATTTTAAGAGCTTATAGAGAGCAGGCTCCGGTCCCCCTGCAGGTGTGTGGTCATCCTCCCGTGCACCCGCCATAAACGCAAGTCCTCAGATGCGCCCTGCCAGGGTCTGACTGCAGCTGCCGCAGGCAGCCCTCACCCTGGTCCCTCCTCCTCGGACATGAGACCTGCGATCTAGGCCAGCGTGACCCAACCCCCTCATTGCACACTCTGTGGACCCCCAAGTCCCTCCACGATTTCCAACTGGGGTCTGGCCCTGCTGTGCTCACATCTGCCCAGAGGAAGATTTATAAGAAAGCTAATGAAGCTGCAACTCCAGGGCCACTCACTTGTGGGGGACCCAGCAGTGTTCACGTGGTCATGTGTTTGTGTCAAATTGGCCTAAGTTTGATTTCTTTTAAAATAATTTTATTATTTTAAAGATTTTATTTATTTATTTTTAGAGAGGGGAAGGGAGAAGGAGAGGGAGAGAAACATCGATGTGTGGTTGCCTCCCACACACCTTCTACTGGGGACCTGGCCCACTACCCAGGCTTGTACCCCTACACCGGGAATTGAACCCGTGACCCTCACCAGCTAGGGCGAAGTGTGATTTTTTTATATTCTTTTTCTGCACCGAGTCCCCATCTCTATGCCACAGGGTATTCATCCTCACACAAGCCTCTGTCCTTTGTTTACTAACAAAAAGCACCAAGGCGTTACTGAGTGTGGTGGATGGATCTCGTGCGTGCGTGTGTGTGTGTGTGTGTGTGGAGTGATGGTAGTGGAGATGAAAGAAACACTTTATAACGTACAACTGCCGCTGCCACCAGCGTGAGCTGCCTGTTCTGTGATCTTCCCCCCAAGGGACCCGCTCAGGGACTCCGGCTTCTCTCTGCCTCATCTCTCTTCACTTCCTGGTCTCAGGAGCACAACAAATTCCTTTCACTCTCTCACTTTTAACTACGACTTCCGGGTTCTTACCGAGCAATCCCCTGCTCTGCGCTCAAGAAACTGGTCACGGCATTTTCCCAAGCTGGCTTTCCAAACAGGGCTTAGGGCGCCCGCAGTTAAGGGGACATAAGTTTTACACCACCACATGTGACAAAGAGTCCTCTCTAGGGCAGGGTCTGGGGGGTCATGGGACGCAGGGGTAACCTGAACGCAGAGGCAATGAGGAAAACAGGGTTGGCTGAGAACTTCACTAAAAAAAGGAAAAAGCTTGTGTTGAGATGCTGGTCTTAGGTCCATATTCCGCCCCCCCCCCCCCGCCCTCTGGAAAGCCACAGGGCTTGCAGCTAGCGCAACAACACAGAGCGCGGGGGGCCTCTCCCTCCTCTGTGCCCACCTGGACCCTAACAGTGAGCTGCTCTGCTGGCTCCCGGGATGCCTCATTGCATGTCTTTGTTCATGCGTCAGTCGCTGCCTCCTCCATCCTGAGTCCTTGGTGCCGGGACAATGCCATTGTTTTCTGTGCCTTCCCATGGAGCGCTAGGCCAGGTGCAGTAACACTCTTGAAAATTCCATACTCAGGAAATAGTGATACGAGTATCAGCTGTCCCATAGAGTAATTATATAAGTTGAATGAAATAATCATCTAAACATATCATAAAGTTTGGCACAGAGTAAACACTCAAGAAGTATCCCTTGTTAGTATTACTGAATGAATGAATGAATGGGAGAGATGCTTGGGTTGAATTCATTAGCACAAGCCTTCACATAGGCTTTGAATTTTTTGCGTGTCCTGTGTCTTGCTGTACAGAACTAAAAGAAATGGCATGATGAAAGGAAGAAAAACTGGAAATCACAGCTGTTTGTATACATCTGTAGATGTAGATTTTTTCTTTTAAATTTCCAAGGGATGGGGAGCAATCAAATACAGCCCTGCAGGGATGTATGCGTTGTCAGGGAACACGGCCTCTGTCCTTCAGAAGAGTGACTCCACGGTTATCAAGGACCCGCTGGCACCAGCCACTGTGCCCAGTGTGTTACCTGCACGCGCTCTTACTTAGTCTTCACAAGTACCCTACGAAGTGGACCCCACTTCCTGGTAACATGGAGTGAGAACAGAGAGATGGGCATTGAGACCCAGAACGTATTTATAATCGGGGGACAAGAGAGATAAAAGGAGGCTTCCAAGGAGAGAAGACAAGCCGGAGAAGCAACAAGCAAACCATGAGAGGAGAGCATTCCCAGGGGTGGGAGAGCCAGGCTGAAAGGGTCCAGGAGAACCACACAGAGAGGACTGAGCCTGAGAAAGGTGTGGGGTCTCACAGCTGGGGGCTTGGGGGCTGGAAGGAAAGCAATGTTCCTGGGGCCCAGAGGCAGCCGTCAGAGGGCAGGGACGCACGGGGAGGGGCCACAGCGGCCTGGAGGCCGACCTCTCGAGAAGTTTGACTGTGATCTGTGTTCGGAAAGGTTTGGGGCCAGCCTGGTGCCAGGAGAGAGGGGCGTGGGGGCGGAGGTGGGGGGGGCAGGAACTGACAGCTGAGGAGCTGAGAGGAGAGGGATGCGGGGCCTCGGGAAGCAGGCAGGGAGGGGAAATGAACGGGTCAGGGTCCCACTCGTTGTTGTTCTCAAGGCTCCGGTGGCCGGAAAGGATTACGGAGAAACCAGTGATGGAGCCCGGTCTGGGGTGAGAGGAAGAGGAATCTAAAGAGGGAAGGGGGCGACAGGTCAGAAGCCTAGATGGGACGGGGAGCCCTCTCAGGGCGAAATCTCGAGGGAAGACGAACTGGGCACGTTTATGGGCACAGGATGGGACTCAATGAGGAGGGAAGAGAATGAAGATTGGAAACCGGTGACCGGCAGAGCAAAGACTCAGAGGAGGTCAGGGAGGAGAAAGAATTTAAAACGTTGGAAAGGACCAGGGTTGCCCCAACTTCTGCCCCCCACATAGGAACTAAATGAAACCATAGAGACCCAGAGCTCCATGGGACCTCATCACAGGATAGGATGCATTTCAATAAATACCAGGTCGATAGTTGAAAATAATTGACGAAAGTCTTGCTACATTCCTTCCAATTGGCTGCCTCTCAATGAGGACCTCCTTTTTCAACTGAGACCTTGTGGGATCTGGTCTCTCTCTCTCCCTCCTCTTCCCTCCCTCCTTCCGTCTCCCTTTCCCAACCTGCCTCTCTTCCTCCCTCCCTCTTTTTTCTGACTCTTTCTTATATGGCTCTATCTGACCACTCTGGCTTCTTAGCGTTAGATAGCTATTCATCTGTTCATCCACATCTAAGCTTCAGCCTTTCCTGTTTACCCATTTCTTGGATTCTACAAAACAAAGGACGCTGATCCAACAACCCCAGATCCCTTCTCCTTAGAAGGAATGGGAGCGCAAAGGCTTACCATTTCAGATCCCTTCTCAGAAAACCCCTATGAGAAGAGAAAGGGGGGAAATGGAGCGAAAGATGGAAGGGCTGAGAGGCTGCCAAAGAGAGACGGCGAGGAGGCAGGGGGCTGAAGACAGGGCACCCTAGTGCTGCCCTGAGGCTGCCGCAGGCCTACCCCCATCTCCCCCCTTTCTGGATAGAGAGCAGCCTCAGAACTTGTGGCCCAGGCTTTGTCCTCCAGGCCTGTGGGCGGTGGCAGGGTGGGGGGGAGGGAAAGCGATTGTAGGGTACATTTCCCATGCCAATACTGAGTGAGTGCATGTTATCAGAAAAGCCACCTACACAAGCTCCGGAAATAAAAAAATTTCTGGGCTGACTTGGTTTGTGTTAAGCATTGATCTTTGACTTTATAATCAGTTGCACATTCTGCTTACATTAAAAGGCCAGCCGGTCTCTGGAGGAAATCTAGATTTTAGTTGGGGAAAAGGAGGAGTAACAAAAGTGTTAATTTTTGAAAAAATAATATTTTACGCTAAAGCGGGCAATGTATTCAGTGATAGTTGATAATGAATTCCTTTGAGTTTCAAAGCATTCTAATTATTTTGAATGTATGAGGACTTTGAGACTCATTTACAACATCCCAATTATCAAGACGTGTCTGCTCTGAATAGGGTTACACAGTTGTAGTCCCAGTTTATATTCTACTGTATTATTGACCTGGGAAAAGGATTTATAGTTCCAGTTTTATCAAACTTTTGGAAAATACTGCATCACATATGTTAATACCAGAGCTGGAAATGACTTCAAAGCTTTGACATCTGCCCCTCTGCCTTCTGAAACATCGACAGCAAAGGCAGCGATTATCTACATCTGCTTTGGAAAGCCCTCAAGAGTCTGGCTTTTACAGTCTCTGGTTTTTAGTAAATACCTAAATCACTATTCCTACCAAGATGTTCTTTCCGGAGAACGTGGCTTTCTCCAGGGGCAGCTTAAGCACGAGCCTACAGAAAGCAGTAACGAACCATCGGTGCGGGTGTTAAGTGCACGTCTCCCCCAGGGCTACGGCGTCTCTGGGGTGCCGGTCATTCCGTCTTCAGCGCACTGGTCACCGGCTCTGTGCCCTGCGCTGCGCACCAGGAGCCTGGGCTCAGGACCGCACCACCCTCCTTGCCGCGTCTTCTCCCGCTGGAGGCTGGCTGGGTTGGCCAATGGGAGGCCCTGGCAGAGACCTGCGCCGGAGGAGAGCCACAGCGGTGCCTCTCCGTTGGGCCCCTGCCCTGAGCGCCGCCCCAACCCCGACCCCCCGTGACCACGTGCTGGTGGGCTGGCCCCGCCCTCACACTCCAGCTCCTTGCGCTTCCGCTCAGGCTCTGAGAACCGCTTTTCCTCCCTCCCCTCTTCTGGCCCAGGGGTAGCACAGTTCCACTGTGGGTGGTCCCCAATTCCCTTAACCTGCCCAGTGTGTGTGAATAGTCCCTTCACTGATGGCTCTGCAATGGCCGGATTTTGTCCCAGCCAGGAGTCCGGCTGCGAAGCTGGGTGACAAGATGTCTTACGGTTTTTTGCAGCAGAGGAACGCCTCGTGACCCGTATCACGCACCTGTCTCCCATCTCCTCCCTGAATTGCCGCAAAGGGCCTAGGCTGTGCCAATTGCTCGGAGGCTGGGGGACCCCTGGGCATCAGGGACGAATCATGCTGTGGCCACCGAGAGAAGGTGCTGCGTAGGAGCTCGGGGTGACAGCAAGCAGGACCTCCCCTGCAGTCCAGTGTCAGGGGGAGAGGACAACGCCGATTCAGGGCCATCCTGCGGGTGGTGGAGGACCGCGGGGGGAGGGGCGGGGCCGCAGAAACACACACACACACACACACACACACACACACACACCCACCCCCACCCTCTGTCTGGGGCTCTCTCGGAACATAACACAAGGCCCTGGCCAGGTGGCTCAGTTGGTTTGAGCATCCCCAGGAAGGGCCCATACTTAGGTTTCAGGTTTGATCCCTCATCGGGGCACATATAGGAGGCAACTGATGGATGTTTCTCTCTCACATTGATGTTTTTCTCTCTGTCAAATCAATAAAGATATTCTCAGGTGAGGATTAAAAAAAAAAAAAAACAACAACATAACACAAGAAATGAGACAAAATGCCTCCCACGCAGCTAATGAATAGGTCTAGGAAGCAACACCTACGATACGTGACAAGCTCCTTCTCCCTCTGGGCCTCAGCGTCCCCGCCTGTGAAAAGAAGCCCTGCCCACCTGCCAGGACTCAGCCAAAGCTGGTAGTAACACACCCAGGAGCACTCTGAATATTGCTCCTATACAAAATCATTTATATAAAATCAACGTTGGCGTCATCTGGTCCGCTCGTCTTCCTCTGACACCCCCCATCCAATGTGTCAGGGAATCCTGTCAGCTTGTCCTTCACAGTGGACCTAGAATCCAGCCACTGGGCGACCAGCAGCACCCAGGCTGGTTTGCCCGCGCCCGCTTTGGCTCCTGACCTCATGTCTGTTCTCCACTCAGCAGCCAGAGTATTTCTTTAAAACCTAAGTCAAACCCGAGCCGAGATTCTCCTAAGGCTCCCTGGCTCACCCAGGCAAAACCCAAGGCGGTCTGAAGGCAGCGGCCTGCTGTGTGGGCTGCATGAGACCCTGTACCAAACACTCTGTGCCCAGCGCCTGCCAGAGGACATGCCTTCGGGCCGTGGTCATGGCTATTATTATCCGGAAAATACCGCCAGCTGACGCTTCCCAGATGCTGATACCTCTCTGACAAGAGAGGGACACGGCCCAGGCACCCACCCCGAGGGGACAGGCTCGGTTTCCATGTGACGTGCGTTAGTGAGGATGACCTACTTTTCTGCAGGCAGAGCACACCGGCAGACCCTCACCTCGGCCTGGGCTGCTGCTCTCCGCCATTCGGACAGAGCGTGTCCACATCTCTCATCTGCACCATCGGACAGGGGAAGGAGGGAAACACAGGAGTGGCAGCCTGGCCTGTCCCAGATGTCACTTGGCCACAAGCGCTGGGGAGATGGCCCTGGCTAAGGCTGGCAGTGTGGCATCAGCTACCCTCAGCATCCTTGTCACTCAAAGCTCAGGCTTCCCAGAGCCCAGCCTGCATGAGACCAGATCGCGGGCAGAAACCTGGTTCCCTTCTGGTTTTCCTGGGGCTGGAATTGGGCCCTGACTCCTGCCTGGGCGTGTCCTCCTCCGTAAGTGTCTCCCTGCTGAGGGTCAGAGGTACACAGGCTCCTTCGTCACTGGTCCACTCTGGGCTCTGGCCACCATGGCAACCAGTGTACCTCCCAGCACAGTGGCTCTTCCACTGCTTGACTCGAAGTATCGCTACATCCCTGGCCTGGCCAGGGCAACCCCGCGAGAATCCACGGCTGTTTAGAGCAAGCCCCCCTTCGGGGGTTGAAAGCTGGCCTGCTGCTCACCCCAACAGCAGGTTTGTGCTCTCACTGTTGCCGGCAGGATGACCCCTGGAAGCTTTCCCATGGACCCCCGGCTATGCCACGGTGTCTGTCACCTTCCGACATTTTGAGACTCCTGAGGACAGGACCCTGGGTTGATCACATTTGCAGCTGCAGCACCTTATCCACGGTAGGTGCTCAGAACATGTTTGTACAGCGTGCCGTGGTCCGGGGCCTGCCTGGGCTGTGAAGGGAGGGACCAGGGACGCGCTGAAGGCTGATGGCTCACTAGTGGGGGAGCCGGTGCCGGAAGTCGGGCCCGGCATGGCGGCCGCTGGGAGCGGGGCTGTGGGGCCAGGCTGCCAGGGGTCGAGCCCTAGGTCCATAGTGCATTAACTAATGGCCCTGGGCGAGGAATTTGAACAGCTCTGTGCCTCAGTTTCCTCATTTGCAAAATGGAAGAGCTAAAAGCACCTTTCCTTCTAGTACTTGGGAAAATTCAAGGAGACAATGCCCACAGAGTGTGGAAAACCGGTCCTGGTACATGGCTAACACTCCATACGTGTTGACCAGCAGTATTTAATAATTTGCATGTGACAAAGTAAAAAAAAGTTCAAAAACAGAATATTTTGTGTGATCTATTAATACTCTATTCTTTGTGCTAAAACAGATAGGAATAGATATTCAAAAATGCCAATAAGGATTATCTGTGGCTGGTGGGATTATGGATGCCTTTCAGCTTCTTTTACAATATTTTTCTATAACTTCCAACTTTTCAATAGCGAACTTAAATAAAATGACTTATGAAAGTAAATATTCCAAAAGCTTGTTACAAACCTACCTGCGACCTCTAACTACAACCTCCCTCCCCCACCCCACCCCCGGCCTGAATGTAATTTTGGAATCTCAGGAGACACCTCCGCTGTTTCCAGTGGCCTGGGAATAAAAGGGAACCTGCTGAGACATTTCAGCTGGAGTGGTGGAGGCTACAGTTCTGCTGTGTTTTGCTTGTATACCCAACTAGAAAATGAGACATCTTGTGTTTTGAGTGAATCTCTTCCATTAATCATGGGGATACTCAAGGTCTATCTGGCAGAGTGATTAGTATCATTACAGCCTCCATCTGCGAGGATGATGCCAGCAGCAAAGAGCAGTGTGTGTGAATCAAGCCCGGGTCTTCTGGAATCTGGGGAAGCGAGATGGCTTCCCGGAGCCTTGGAAGCCAAAGGAGAGGAGGCCCGTGTGGTCCAGAGCGGTCGGGGGGTTGGGGGGGGGGTGCGGGGGCTGGAGTGTTGTGACGGTTACTGGGAAGATCTCCCCAGGACTCTTCAATAGGGGAGTAAATGCAGCGGTGGCTGGATTATTACAAAAGGATTTCCACAGTCCAGGAATTTCCTCAAGGACAGATGACCCAAGTTTGACAAGTGATTTTCTTTCCAGCCAGGCTCTGTGTCTTTGTTGCCAGGGAAAGCAGCCTGGAGCTATCAAAGGGTTATGACTGGTTCAGAAATGCAGCCACACACATCACTGCAACAGGTACAAATTCGGCCCTGGTTAGGTTAGAGCATCATCCTGATACGCCAAGGTCGTGGGTTTGATCCCCGGTCAGGACACATACAGGAATCAACCAATGAATGCATAACTAAGTGGAACAACCAATTGATGTTTCTTTTTTCTCTCTTTCTCTGCCACTTTCCTCTCTCTCTAAAATCAATTCTAAAAAATGTTCAAATTTTAGAGCCCAAAGAAGTGGATGGAAAAAATGACTGGTATTGAGCTAGCCCCAGGCAACCAACTATCATCACCATTAAACATTCCCCACCAAAGTAGTATCTCCCTCTTCCCTCACCCTCAAAAATAAACCTCAATAATAATCATCTTTACAAAAGGAAGTAACATGACCAATGAAACATGTCCATTCCCAGCCACTGGGCCACCTGCCCTAGCTGTTCCCAACCCTCTTTAGCAGCTGTGGGCTCCCTGTGGGTTTGCCAAGAAGGTGTGACCTGCCTCTGGGAATCCTAGAAAACGCCCCCTCCTCCCTCGTGGTGTCCCAAGTGGTGAGGGGGCCCGTCTCAAGCCCAGCTCAAAGGAGAAAACTTTTACTATGGTTCCTACAATCGCATGCAAAACCAAGCGCTTCCCATCCAGACCTCTCCTATCACCATGACAACCCTCATCCCTTCCTCAAAAAGGCAGCTATCAAGACACGCAGAATGGGCAGTGTGTTATTTCTTACTGGGGTTTTCTCAGCCCTCCAATCAGCCTGTGGTTTTTGGCAGCCTGAGATGGACGCGACACCTCAGTTGGCCCTGTACCTGTCCCCGGGGGACCCTGCCGCCAACAATGGCCCTTCGACCCTTGCCTGTCCTCCCCTCACCCAGCGCCCAGCCTCAAAGCAGGACAAGCATCGGAGCTACGTTAATCACACAAAGCAAACAGGAGAGAGATGGGGGCTTGGAAATAAATTGGCCCTTTTGCATTTGAATTCCAAAAGGAAGAGAAAGACCCCTCAAAAGAGGAGAATGCAGGAACCCTGCGCGGAGTGTGCCCTCGGTCTAGGGACAAAGGAAAAATGGGAATTTCACAGACGAGATGAGCCCCCGTGCATGCTGACCTCAGAGCAGCGGCGACGGCCTCTGGGAGGTCCCAGTGAGGGCTCTGACGAGGCTCTTGGGCTGCAGTGGTCAGCAGGCCAGGGGAGCAGGAGGGGGAACGGGCAAGGGCAGTGAGGAAAGGCCAGCTCCCGCGGCCTCACCCCTCTCTCAACGCCTCTCATCAATGAGGACCTTCGGGGTTGCTGCTTCGCTTCGGTCTCTTGGGTCTTGCAGAACCTCAGTTTTGGTCAAATCAAACTCAAACCATATGAGCAAGGGGATTCTGGAAAACAGAGTCCCCAGACTAGACAAGCTGGCCGCGGAACAATCCAGCCCAGGCGGCCAACTAAACTGGGGTGAGGCACAGTCAGGAGGTCGGCTCTGCAAAAGAAATGCAGGCTGTTGGCGGACCAAAAAACGCCTCCTCCGGGGACCAGAGAGACAGAGGCAGGCCAAGGCGGGTTGGAAGGCCTCCGCCCCTCTGGCCGCACTTCTGCGACGGCCACCCTGACTCCGGATGGCGACCGGCTCCTCTGCTGAGGCATCCAGCTCTCGCGGTCGCGCTAGGCCCTAGGGCGGGAAGCGATTTCCCAAGGGAGCAGAGCCCTTACGGGAGTCGTTGGGAGCACAGTCAGGGGGCCGCCCCTGAACCACAGGCCTCAGGGTCCAGCCTCGCCGTGGAGCTCCCGAGGCGGGACCCTGCTGTGACTGTCCCCTGCTGGCCATGACAGCAGGGGGCAGCCAGTCGGTCTGGCAACAGCTCTCGTCCCGCTGAGCTTGCCCGCCCGCAGCCGCTGCCAGTGTCTGCCTTCCATGGGCAGTCAGCTCAGGCTTCCGTAACAGAGCGCCGCCAAATGGGCGGCCTAAAAGCAGAAATGTATTCATTCTCTTGCAGGACCGGAGGCTGGAAGCCTGAAATCCAGGTGTTGCAGGGCTGCGCCCACTCTGCTGCTCCGGGTGCGGCCCTCCCTCGCCCCCGCCCGGCTCCCGCCGGGGCTGTCAGTCTTGGTGTTCTCTGTCCTCACATGACATTCTCCCCGCGCGTCTCTGTCTTCATGTGGCGTGTCCCCCCTTACAAGAACACCGGTCCTATAGGATTGGGGCCTCCCCTAATGACCTCATCTTACCTTGATCCCATCGGCAAAGATGCCATTTCCAAACAAGGGCACTGTCACAGGTACCGGAGTCTAGGACTTTAGCCTGTGTTTGTGGGGACACAAATTAACCCCTCCCGCTTCCTAACCCGGCATGGGAGTCGCTCATGGGCAGAACATCATTCACACTCAGGTCCCCAGCCGAGGAGTCTAAGGAAAGCCATGTTAGCTATCCAACTCGTCAAGCAGAGCGAAGTCAGAGAGGGGCTGAGCCTGACCATGTGTCCAGCACAGTGGCCACAGCAAGCGCCACTGTGTTCTGGCTGGACAACGATGCAACCCTGACCTGCAGAACGAGAGACGGGCCAGCAGAGCGGTCAGCAGCGCTGGATCTGCCATTTGAGCATGGCCCTGCTGGCGGGGAGGCCTTGGCTGGTTAGTTACTGCTCCTCCATAGCCCTTGGCTCCCCAGCCCGTAAGTGGGCGTAGTGACAGCTGTCACTTCTCAGGGTTTACGTGAGGATTGAATGAGATAATGGCTCCAAGTCCCTCGGGCCAGGCACACAGTCCGCAGTCCACAGCTGTGAACTGTTATTCAATTATCAAACATATTAGATTTTTCTGGGTCCTGTCACGGTTGGGAATTGGATGACACACAGAAGCGTGGACGAACTACATATAAGGGTCCCCTGGCATGTTTAGGATTTTATATAAAAATCAGAAACTTCAGAAACTTGAGCCAATGCATAAATTTTCTGATGTAAGGATTTTCTTACTTAGTGACCCATCAGAGCATCAAGAAGCTGAGGGATTTATCTCTAGAATAAATTTCTCTCGGTTCTGTTTGTGACCCCTGCACTTTAGTTAACACAAGGAAAGATAAAGTAGGTGTCAGCTTCTGTGTGGCCATTTTACTACACAAGCATCGCAGGTTTATGTTCTTGAGAAAAGGAAGTAAAAGTCACATTAACTGCGTTTAGGGTTCTGATCACAAATCCATTTTCAGTTTTAACTTTGTGATGGTCAGCGTGACTTGGATAGAGACATGCTCTGAATTTTAGTAATCCTCAATCTGTCTCCCTCAGGGAGATAAAACAGTTGAGACAAACCAGCCCTTCATTCCTCAGAGGAGGGAAGTTTTCACTGTTAAAAATTGAGCACCATACTGTTCGATAGGACAGACAGCACCATACAAAAACAGGCAACAATTTTGAACAGACATTTCACCAAGGAAGATGCACAACTGGCCCATACACACATGCAAAGATGCCCTGCGTCACCGGTCATCAGAGAAATGCCAAGTGAAGCCACAACCACGCAACTGTTAGGGTGGCTGAAGCAAATGGACACACAAGCAGAACAACGACAGAAAACTGACAAAGGTTGCAAAGGTGTAAGGCCTGGTGCTCTCGGGCATCGCCCTGGGAATGCGGAACGGGGCAGCATCTGTCACAGGTGGATACAAGCTTACTATACGTCCCACCCATTCCACTTCAAGATATTTACCTCCGAGAGATGAAGACAAAAGTCCATACCACGGTATGCATGTGAATGTCCACAGCAACCTTACTCTTTATCACCCCAAACTGGAAGCAACCCAAATGTCCACCAACTGGCGAAGAGACAACCACGCTGTAGATTATCCACATGATGGAGTACCACTCAGCAAGAAGGAACAAAATAGCAATCCATGGAACAGCACAGAGGAAGCTCAGAAAACATTACCATCAAGTCAAAAAAGTCCAATGCAGAAGGCGAGATGCGTTATCGGACAGCACCGACGGTGACATTCTAGAAAAGGAAAAACTATAATGTCAGAAGGCAGACCCGGGGTTGCTGGAGGCTGGTGGGGGGAGGGAAGCAGCACACAGGGGCCGGGGGCTTTCTGAGGGGAGGGCAGGTTACGTGATTACCTACAATTACTCAAACTCATCAAACTGTACACATCAAATGGGTGAGCCTTACTACGTAGATAACATAGTAACACGAAAATAAGCGCCAAATTCTGATGTGACAGCTTTGCAAAGAGGGGGCGTGGCTTCTGATGGACAGGAGTGGGGGATGGGTGGGAAGGGCTGCCGTGGGGCGTGGTTGGCCTGTGCGCAGCCTGAGCCCAGCCATGTATCCTTTGAGATCAAGCGCATTATTCAGGACTGGGAACCGTGCACAGCCAAGCCTTGTTCCAGGAGAGGCTCCTAAGAACATATCTATAGTTTTTTTTAATTATAAAAATTTAGTGCTTTTTATTAGCATATTGATTTTTATCATAGCTGCAAAGGGAAGTGAGGATAGGTATTGGGTTGGCCGAAAACTTTGGTTTTTTTCTGTAAGATAGCTCTAGTAGTGCTTAGTTGTCTTTAACTTCATTTGAAACAATTTTGTTACATTGTATTGTGACAGCTGTCATATCAGCTGTGTATTAAGAAAACATCAAAATTTGTGCATTTTTGTGTAGCCATTTTAATACTGAAGATGGAAGAAAATAAGCAACATTTTTGGCATATTATGCTTTATTTTTCAATAAAGGTAGAAACACAACTGAAGCTCAAAAAAAAAAAGATTTGAGCAGAGTATGGAGAAGGTGCTGTGACTGATTAAACGTGTCAAAAGTGGTTTGCAAAGTTTTGTGCTGGAGATTTCTAGGTGGATGATGCTCCATGGTCAGGTAGACCAGTTGAAATTGATAGCAATCAAATCGAGACATTAGTTGAGAACAATCAATCAATGTTATACCACAGGGGAGACAGACGACGTACTCAACATATCCAAATCAATGAAGTTATTGGCGAAAATGAAAAATGTGTCTTACTTTATGGAAAAAACTAAGTGGATTTTTTGGCCAATGCAATATGACCACGCATCAAATAGCAAATCGGGAGTGGTGAGAACCATGTAAAAGGTGTGTGTAAGGCAGAGTACTCGGAAGGCATTCACGAACGGCAACTATTCTTATTTGCCTGTTGCTGGCACACTGGTCCGCGTTCAAGTGCGAGTCCCGGTGTCCTGCAGCGGGGAGGCGGTGCAGTGGTTCAGCCTTCAGCCTCAGGGGTCCATCTTTGTAACACCCCTTTCTGCCGTCCAGAATGGAAGGATCTACCCATGCACCTGATTTTACAACAATGACTACTGATGCTCCTAACCGCAATAAAAAGAAGAAACAAAAGGAATTTGCATGATGAAGTAGCATTCCCTTTAACGGTAAATGCTTGAGCGCCCATGGGCCAGAGAAACTTCGGTGACACCTCCAAGGTGGCTGGTCTGAGGGACAGGCTGGGAAAGGTGAGCTGAGTCAGCGACTCAGACACCACCGTGGCTGTGCCATTGCGACAAGATTTTCCGAAATGGCGAACCGCTCTTGGAAAGATTCCAGACAAAACTGGGTTTCAGACCATGAAAGGTAGCAAAATCAAGTAAGATTCTTTGTGGAAAGTGCAATAAAGGTACTATTTTCAAAGGGCCAGGTGTTCAGAGACTAGGGGGGATGGGTTCTTAGCCCAGGGCTAGGACCTGTGGTGGCGGGGGAGGGGGTATAATTGAATCATCCCTGGGAGCTGCATCTACCCTGGGGAGGCCCAGACGGGTGAGCCAGGGTATCTTGCCACCTCAGGCAAGGAAGGAGACGATTGGAGAATGAATGACTATTTTCCATCTCTTTCTTTGTCCGCAACAGGTTTCTAACACAGCTGTTTTCTTTTTAAAGTGTTTAGTGTACGGAGGGCCCTAGATGATTTAAAACGCGTAGTCGGGTGGGGAAGAAAGGAAATAGGCCGTCCCGAATTGTTCGAGCCCGCCTAGGGCGCCTCGGGGACCCTTCTCCCTACAGCTTTGCTGCCTCCAATCCAGTTCCTGGTCTAGGTGCCGAGCCAGCGCGCGGCCTCCCAGCCCACAGCCCATGCAGACCCTCTCACCGGCGCCCCCTCGCCCTCTTCCTCCGCGTTGGGCTGCGGCCGCCCCAGCTCGGGCTCCCGGGCACCAGCGTCTAAGGGGCCGGAGGCCAGAAGCCTGTGGGTCTCTGGCTCCTCCCTGGGAGTCTATGTGTCTGCTTCAGCCTTTTACAGAAAGAGAGCGAGCAATTCATTCCAGTAGGTTCTAAGCGGTGGGCGCTCCCCAGGGGCTGAGGGCTCCAAGACAAACGGGGCAAGGTCCCACTTCCCAGGCTTTCACAGAGAGACAAGTCACAGCAAAGGTTTGGAGAAGCTGCCCTGGGAACATAGGGGAAAAGAGTTCTTTCTGCAGGCTGCCTTTCCGAATGGAAGATTTCTGTCTCCTTCCCACTAAAGAATTAAAAATAAGATCTGCCTGGTCTTTTTAATTTAATTTTATTATTATTATTATTATTATTATTATTAGCATAAAGCAGTACTAAGGTCCATCTGTGTTGAGGAAAAAATGCTTCTTGGTGTTTGCCATTGCAATAGCTGGGTTATTTTACACGACTCTCTATGATAAGTGTCGGTGCCTCTCTGCATCCCAGAATAAACTTGTTTTTGAAAATAGTTCAAAAAAATAAAATGTCTGCCTGGAGGGGCTCCAAAGGATTGGCCTGCCCAGATGTCTGTCCTCTCGTGTCCGGTTGGAGGCAGGCGCCTCGCTCCCCACCCACCCGCTGCCACCCTCCGCGGCTGTCAGGGGACCACGCTGGGAGGCGGACCCCTGGTTGGGGGCGGGGCTTTTTCAGGTCAGGCTGCGGCAGACGAGGGTGCTCCCTCTTCTTGGGCAGGACCATGGAGGGGCAAACCCAAGCAGGCCTGGACGCACGCGGAGCACGTGCAGACAGAGGACTGAGCTGGGAGGCGGGGAGGCCCGGTCGGGAGGAGCTCTGAGCTCCATCTTGGTGTTCGTTACAGGGTCGCTGTGGTCACAGGAGGGGCCACCTGGGAGGGACGCCTGCGATAGCAATAGGCAGCCAGCCTTGCTCTTCTTAGAACAGATAAAGAACTCTGCAAACAGGAACTTACACTAAAAAAAAAACACAAGGACTAACACGCACATGGGAATAGGTTCAGCTTCCTTAAATAATCAGGCATTAACACTAAAATTAGATATCTTTATGTTTTCATCTGTCAAATAATGTTTAAAGAAAATTCTGGTTTGGTGAGGTTTTGGACAAATGGGCAGGCTCCTGGGCCTAGGAGCAGGGCCCAGCAGACCACGTGGGAGGTCGGGCTCAGCGACTGCCCTCTTGGCGGGAAGGTGGGCGCGGCCACAGTGGCGGCCTTTCCATTAGGACAGGAGCAGGGGGAAATCTGGGCCACTTCTGAAGGCTCCCAGCAGGCGCCAGCCACAGTGACAGAGGCCTGCACCAACTCTGCATCGACCCACCAGCCTGAAAACAGCGCGGTCCTTTCCCCACCAGAAACACGTTTTAAGGATCGTTGGTTTGGCAGAGGACGATGGGGTGCCCCTCTGAGGAGACCCCCGGGGCTCCTGCTGGAAACCTGGAGGCGAAGGTCACGCGGCCCTCCCCTGCAGAAGCCGACAGAGAAAGCTGCCTAGGCCCTGGATCCGTATGTCCCCTCGCCCACTGCCCCCATCCTGCTAAGGAGCCACCTGAGGCTTGAGGAGGCTGAGGGGTTTGCCCGGGCCCCTCGGGGAACCTGACCGGGGTTCAGTTCCAAGTGCCATGTTCTTCCTCCAGAGACACAATAAGTACACATGTTCCCAGGGACAGAGGGAGGAGTGGCTGGCAGCAGGAAGCAGTGGGGGCCCAGGGCCAAGTTCCGAACTGATGCTTGGGCGGGAGAGGGACGGGTGTCTTTCCTGATCCCCAGAGGGGTTATTTCCAGCCGCCCAGCTGTGCCTCATTAGAGCCTCTGTGGAAAAACCCAGGTGGCTAATGCCATTTTTCTTGCTTCTCCTGAGACCAGTTTTCCGGGCCTGGGAAGCAGCCACACCGATACCTCCAAAGATCACCGAGGAGACTTTTGGTGGGAGAGAAAAATTCTCCTGTTACCCACAGCGGCCCCAGGCTCTGCTCACACAGCTGGTCCCAGCTCCTGAGAAATCACTTAATTGGTTTGGAGGTCATAGCCTCCTCTTCCGAATAGAGTCCCATTGCACCAGCTGCCATCTGCACCGGGGGCCAGCCACTCAGAAGCAGCCCTGAGTCCGCGAGCAGGTGTCCAGCCCCCTCCGAAAGGCAGACTGATCCCAAGGCCGGAGCTTGCCGTTGTCCCCAGGTCGGATGTTTGGGAATCTGGATGGAATGGACAGAATGAGAACGTTCAGCTCTGTCTCTTTCCCTCCCCAGAGCAGCCACCGGGAAGACAGACGGGATTGCAGGGCAGGGAGGGGCCTCGAGGTCTGGCTTTTCTGGAAGGAGAGCTGCCCCCCAAGGGGCCTGACAGCGTGTCAACTCCATCACCCCTTGCCTTGCAGCACTCACCCCACATGGCCCCTGACATCAGCCTCTGGGCCAGGGAGGGGACCCAGTGATGAGGAGCACAGGGCAGGGAGCTCCACGAACAGGGAATGGTGGGGAAGACAATATAATGAATAGTGCCCGTCAGAGGGTGGGGCCGCGCTTTGCTTGCCAGGTCTGGCCCCAAAGGATGTTGCAAGAAAATGGAGAGGACCAGGGTGGGACCTGGGCCACACACGGTGAGGTCAGCGACACCCCAGCTCCAATGGCTCCTCCTCCACAAGTCACTGCTCCAAGAGTCTAAAGTGACATCAGCTGCGCCCCTGGGACCCTGACAATCTAGCGGCACTCCTGGGACCTGGGAAAGACTTCAGTTCAGGCAAAACCACCCAAGCAGGCCAGGGCCGGGGGCTCTCGGAGGCGCTGGGCCGCTAACCCTGTCTGTTGGAGAGGACTTGTCTATAAATCCCTCCAACCCAACAAAACCACCCCCAACAGACGTGGGCTTTGGTTTTGTGGTTGTTTTTTCAAGACTTTAGGTTTTTAGAGTAATTTTAGGTTCACAGGGAAAGTGAGAAGGTACAGAGATTTCCCATACGCTCCTTGCCCCACAGAAGTATAGCCCCCCGGCCCGCCCGCCAGAGTGAGACATTTGTTACAATTGATAAACCTACACTGACGCATTATCATCACCCAAGCCCACAGTTTACACAAGGTTCACTCTCGGTGTTGCAAGTTCTGCGGGTTTGGACAAATGGATAATGACATGATCCATCATTACAGCATCACAGAGCAGTTCCACTGCCGTAAAAACCCTCCGTGCTCCGCCGGTTCATCGCCCTTCACCCCCCACAGCCAGTGGTGGTGGTACTGCCTCCACGGTTTTGCCTTTTCCAGAGTGTCGTAGAGTTGGAGTCATGCAGTATGCAGCCTTTTCAGAACCATTTCTTTCCCTTAGTTGGTTGCATTTAACATTCCTCCATGTCTTTTCATAGCCAGATGGCTCACTTCTTTTTATCACTAAATACTATTCCATTGTCCGGATGGACCACAGTCTATTTACTCATCACCTCCGGCAGGACACCTTTGTTGCTTCTAAGTTTTGACAACTATGGATAAAGCTGCTATAAGCATCTGTGTGCAGGTTTGTGCGCCAACCCAACGTATGTGTTTTTCATCGGAGTGGGGCACCAAAACCCCTGCAGCCAGCCCTGCCTCAGGCGCACCCTGACCCGGGCGAGCCCTTTGGAGGGACCGTTGTGGTTCACATACTCGTTTTCAGCTTATAGAGACTGGAGGGCCTGAGGGACCCTGGCTCAGAAAAGGGGGAGCAGGAAGCCAAGGACCCAGGGTCCCAGCCCCTCTCTGGCCTTCAGCCAAAGCTCCTTGCCTTTCATCAGACACATTTGGGCTTCCAGGCCACCTATCTTTTCAGGAAAGAATATTTTTAAAATTTCAAACACCTGAAGCAAAAATACCTTAACTGCTGTAAACCTTCAAAAATTAATAGAAATGAGATCATACTGGTTTGTTTCTTATTTTGATTGGAAAAAACATTAAATCGCTGCATTTCACAGTGACCCGTTTACATGGCATTCTCAGCTTAGACTGCATAAGAAGAAATATATGTGGTGAAATGTTGGGAAAAAAATTTTCAAACACCCATGCTAGACAAAAGGCCCACCCAGGCAGCTGGCCTAGTCCCAGTTAATGTCAAGGCTGCCTAGAGTCCCTCGTTTTCCTGAGGTGGAGAGTGAGGTTGAGAACAGTGACATGACCTCCCCAGAGTGATATAGCCAGTGACGGGGTGGCCACCACCAGGGCTCCTGTGTCCAGCCCAGTCCCCTTCCCTCTGCTGCGAGGTCAGCTGGGCCAGCACAGCACTGGCTAGTGGGCCTTCTTCCCAGGTGTGGGGCTAGGCCACATTACCCAGGGCTCCTCGCATGTGCAGGGTGTTGAGTGAGCCAGCGCCTTCCTGGAAAACACTCCATGCAGCCTCTGGCATGTAGAAGCGGCTCCATGCACTTCAAGTCAAGTTAACATGGTATAGTAGTTAAAGGTCAAAATTCTGCAGCCACGCTGCCTGGGTTCAAATCCCTGCTCCACCCCTATGAGTGTGTCACGCTAGCCACCTCCTTGCCCACTCTCTGTTTCAGCTCATTCATTCTTTCAGTTCACTCATCATGAACTAGGTTAATTACAATAGGTCATGTACCTCGCAGGTTGGCTGCGCACGTTCGATGAGTTAGGAAGCTCATGGCAACGTCCCTGGCACAGAAAAGCAAAACTGCCATGGCAAGGTGCTGCTCCAAGCAGCAGACCCAGATGACACTGAGGAGCCTTCAGACTTCTTGGAGGAGGACTTCAACAACATCCTAATGCAACTCATCTCTTTTTCCACCTAGAAATGTAGGGTTTTTGTTTGTTTTTTTTTTTTAAGTTCTGTAGACACGATCTCAATTTTAATGGGTAGGTCTTGGCTGTCCTTTCCACACGAAGCCACCTGCTGTCTCTGTGCTGTCCCCGTCCCCCCTCCCACGAATACTCCTCTCTGGTTTGCCATTAGACTTGATGAAGAGATGAGAGCTCTCTTTGTGGACATGAGATTTGTGTTCTTTGAATAAAAGCTGGCAGAATCCTCCTTGGAGGTGTTGACAGCGCTTTCATCACCTAGGCATCCATTAGAAGACTTGAGCATGTCTAGCTTTTAATTGCCTTGCCTGCCCACACAGAAGCTGTGCAGGGCGTTCGTCTGGGCTGGTTAGTCCTTTCTGATTGCAACTCAACTCATGTAAACAGCTTTCTGTAGGGATGAGGGGAAACTGTCAACATCTTGTTCTTCTCCGGTACAAATTTCTCAAGAATCTTTCACCGAAGAACCCATCTCCTTCAGAATTACAAGGGATGTACAAAGATCACAAAGAAAGGGCCAAACTACAAAGGTAAGATCAGCAATAAAGGAAGAGGGGAGGGAGACAATAAAAAATAAAAGAGCTGAAGAGGAAAAACAGTTATTTAACGGGATCAATGCCAACGTTATCATAAATAAGAGGAGTCAAAGGGGGCAGGTGAGCGTCACCTATGCACCAGCCACTGTGTCACAGTGAAGTGGAACCAAGAAGACTCTAATCTAAGCTGCTACTAATCCATGGGTAGCATTTGAAGCCATTTTGGCGACTCCTGTAGGGGCAGCCCTTCTTTGCCAATTCTCCTTGCCACAGTTATGCCAGGGGTACAGTAGTCATGCTCACGGCAGGGACTTTCCTCACATCAGATCAACGCCTGCCTTGGTGAGGTTGCTTTCTACGTGGGTGAATCATTGGGGAAATCAGCTGCATGGATGGGGGCATTGAAGTGGAATCAGAGCACCCTTAGCGAAGGGGCCAGAGGGCCTCAAGGAGCTTCTGGCCAAAGTCTGGGGTGGCCATGTGTGCAAGACACAACAAGAGACAGAGGGAGGCAAAGCTTTTCCCCTCAGGGGTGCAGTAGTGGCCACAGCAAGGGAGAGGGAGGCAGGGCTGCGGGTCGGTCATCAGCACCAGCCAGGCCACCCCAAATGAAGCCTGAACCCCACACTTGTGAAACAAGACCGTAGTCTTCAGCCCCGTTCCCCCTCCCCCTTCTGTAGAGAGAGCCACAGTCTCATCTGCTCCTCCAGCCACATTCTGGAGCTCAGTGAGGGCAGTGAATTGCTTAAGTGGAATCGTGGGGCTCTGGAGACTCGGAAGAAAAACTTGCTTGGGGAAGGAGGGATTTAGCGGAGAGAGAGAGAAGAAGAGACAGACTCCACGTGGGAAACTTACCTCTTTTGCAGTAACTTTTTTTGGAGTTTGTGCACTCAGAATTAAGTTGACCGTGTTCAATAGGCCAGCTAGACTCATGGATCCAGGCAAGGCTCCCCTTTGCCTTAGCAGACAGGACAGCAGTGTGACGCAAGAGCGGCCGGCCCTCTCCCTGTGGAGACCTTTGGTCTCCGTATCCCTCTGCGTTCCTCAGACCTACTTCTCCCTGCGTGTGAAGAGGAACAGTGGTTGGATCTTCCACCTGTACCTCCAGAGACGGACTCAACGTTTCTCTCCACTTCCAACAGCCCTACAAGCTGTCAGACTGGCCCAGTCGGGGTCCGATGGCCAACTCAGCCCCACTCTCTGGTCAGGGGGCTTGAGTCATGTTTGGCTCTCCCACCAAACCGTATGGTTAGAGAGGGACATAGGGCATCTCCCAGATGGGAGAGGGTGTTTCTTTGGGTGGACAAAACAATAGAGGCCTGCTTGGGGAAATCACGAAGTATGTGGATTTTTCACCATACTTTAGAAAGGACCTTTTTTTTTTTTTTTGGCTTTTATGCAAATTTAATGTTGTGAACCCAGTAGCTATCTCATATAATCCTGCACCAATTTTTCACCTTCTCCACAGAAGACTCATAACTCCCAGCCCACTGTCCTTGGAGCTGCAAGGCGGTGGAGATGAAGGTTATGATGATACTAATTACATCAACTATCTAATAAGAACTTTCCCTACGTTATCTACTAAGTAGTTTCCAGTCATTAACGTTCATTTCATTTTCTCAAAATTTAAGCACCATAACGATCCCCATTATATAGATAAAGCAGCCAGTGTGTAAAAGATCAACTTGCTCAAGGTCATAAGTTAGTATATGACAGCCAGGATTTGAAGCCACGTGTGCCTGCTTCCAAAACCCATGTGCTACCATCTTAAGCTCTGGTGAGTGCCAATGACCAGGTATGAACGAGGGTGTGAATGCAGAGAGAGCAGGGACTCACTTCTTTTTATCCCCTAGAGCACCAAGCACAAAGCTTTGCACATCATAGGAACTTAAACATTTACCTAAGTGAGCTGAAGTATGTTGCTCCGGAGACCTATCTGGCTTCTTCCCTGGGGCAGTGAAGCATCAGGTTGAAGAGTTACAGTTGCACTTCCTGAAGACTGTTGGATAAGGGAGGTGGGTGGATTGTTCAAGTTGTTGCCAACTACTAGGCAGGCTAGGCTCCCTCTGTGTTTAGAGCAAAAGCATGCAGTTGTCGTACATGCTGGTTCGTGCGCTGCGATAGTTTTCAGATCTAATGAGCTTTATAGCTGAGTTCTTCAGCATTTTCACAGACTAATGACCGTAAGCCTGTCCACACTGAAATGCCCCTGTTTTGAGAGGTTAATGAGTTGATTCAGCCACTTGTCTTCCACTGATTTGATAGACACATTATTATTATTAGTTTGTAGCCTTTATGTAATTCCAGCTAAGAGTCCAATGAGACACCAAATGCAGTCTCGATGGGAACATTGGTTCTAAGGTTTAGTTATTATTTTTTATATGATTACTGAGGTTCTGGGATAACATGGAGAAGTGGAGAGAAATCTAGGACTGCCCTAGGGATTTCAGACTCGCCAGCCCCCACAACCACAGAAGCCAATTCCTCAAGGTAGATCTCGCATTCCTGCCTTCTGAATTCTGTGGAGAGTAGAACCCAGAAAACTCAGTTCCCCAGCCTTTGTTGCTGGTACCCAGGCACATGACCCAGGTGCCAACTCTCAGACTCATTGGTCTGAGATCCAATTTCAGAAATGAGCAGCTCAAAGAAGGAGGCTTCGTCCAGACTCTTCTGCGGGGCGGTGGCAGAGGCGTCTGACTTTCAGGGCTAGCGGTGGGTTCACGGTGACTTCTGGGGGAGAAGCATCCTCAGTGGCGACGAGGGTGTCCCTCTGGCCCCAGAGGTGCGGTGTCCTCTTCAGGTCAGTTCTGCCGTGTGACTCTGGAGGCCTGGCCTGGAGCGTGATTCTCCAGTCCTCCCAACGGATCTATGCGATATGTTTTCAATGGACGCGTTTCCTGCTTAGTGAATCGGAGCCAGCTTCCCAGCATCAGACACCCCACTTATGCAGAAATTGAGACCGGAAGTTGTTGCCAGCTCCTGAAACTTGTGAATTGGTTATGTGACCCAGTTGGAAGGGACGGCGCCGAGGAGCCAGCTAACATTAAGGAAGGGGACCCAGCAGTCCAAGGCATGAATCTTGAAGGCCGTGAATCCAGCTACTTCGTGGGGGCACCATGAAGGACATACTGAAGGCCAGCCTAGGGGAACCTAATGGTGCCTCCATCAACCAGGTTGAAAAGTGTGAGGAAGCCAAGGCTGGAGGGACAGACCGACTACTTCCAGCTACAGTGGACAGAGTAACAAGACCAGCACTGAGCCCACTACCCCTCTCTTGACATCAGTGTCCCGATCCCTCCCTGTTTGCAGAGGCTTCCCCTGCCTTGCTGTGACCCTGGCATGCCTCAGCCACAGAAGTTACTTTCCAGGGAAACCGAGTCTCTCTGAGATCCCTTGGATGCTACCACCTCTTTCCCAAAGGGACCTACGGCCGCTGACCAAGGTTCTTACGATGTCCTTGGGGGAAAGGAAATCATCAAGCCATTTGAGAAGCATTGGACGTCGGCTCTAGTGGACCCAGGACTCCACTATGGTCCTTTGGGACCAGAAAGAACTAGCCCACTTCGGTCAGCCCACTGATGTCTTCCACACTCACTTATATCCTCGCAGGGAGTGGCTAGTGTCCCAGGCCCGGAGGATATGGTTACATGAAACACATTCAGCAGGAGGAAGGTTCCCCTCCACGGACCCTCTGACCTGGGTTAAAGGCAGTTATAGTAGGAAGGGGCCTGGGGGTGCCCACAAGCTGCTCTTTCATTCCATGACTACAAACAAACAAAAAAAAATTACTAAAATTAGTTCAATTAATTAAAAATTAATATTGAAAATATTTAAAGATGTGAAAGACATAGGGGTATTGATTCCTATTCCCCATTTAACTCACCAGTTTAACCCGTGGAGAATAACAGTGGGTCTCGGATAAGGACAACACATTGTCATGCACTGAAGTAAGAGAGGAGCCCAACTGGAGCTGCTGCTTAAATGTGAATTCTTACTTCAGCAAGTACAGTCTATTCACCTGGAAAAAAATTTTCTCTGTCCTAAAAAATAGAGAAACAATAGAGAAAAACTAGACGCAGATGGTTTCCCTTTGGCAGGGGCTGCGGTCCGCCTTCACCGTTTTGTCTCAGCGTCACGTCGACTTTCTCACTCCTTGCCCTCCTCGACTCGACAGAGGTCTCGCTCGGTCACCCTCCTGCAGGACGTCACAGGCCACAGCAATGACAGCAAACTCCCGGAGTCCCAATGGCAGGAAGTGGACAGCGCTCCAGAGGCCTGGCTAAGGCACATGCCTGCTGGCGGTGAAAGAGAAATCCCATGAAAATACTAGGTCCTCTCATCTTCGTGAAGTTTCCAGGGATACAGTCACCTGGGAAATGATGTAATGAAGTAATAACTCCTTCAGTATGAAAGACATATAGTTGCACCCAAGACTAACAAAAGGGCACGATACTCATTGGGCTTCATTGTCTTTAGGAGGAAGTATAATATACGCTACAATTACATGTGTTGCTCCAGTTTATTACCCAAGTTACCCAAAAGGCTCACAGCTTTCACAAGGGCCAGCGTAAACATCAGCTCTCCAGCCAGTCCAGGCTGTGGTGCTAGAAGTTCTGCCTCTTCCAGCTGATGGCCCCGTAGATCCAGCATTGCCCGCACTGGGTGTGGTGGACTGGGATGCTTTAGAAAGTAAAGAGCAAGCTCCAAGAGGATAATTACAGTGTGAACCCAAGGGTGTAGGAGAAGAACCAAGTCTTCTTCACAAATAACTATGTTCCATTTGAGCAGTAATTCTTGGCTTGCTTCTGAGCTTTAGTGCAGATTCAATGTATGATAGAAGGACGCCAAGTGACCATGACATCTGAACCTCCCACGAATAGCTGGGTGTTATCTGGAATGCCAGGCCATCAACGCGGGCACAGGGGAAGTGACATGTATGGGATGAGGCATGGGCAGCTCTGAAGCTACTGACGAGCTCTGTGAACAGGACGCCCACCTCCTCCAGGGCACCTTCTCTGGTTGAATCGCCACCTCCCCTTGAATCCACAGCTGTGGCCTCGCTGGGAGTTCCTGAGACCATTGACCGAGGAGAAAGATGGACAAGTGCGTTTACAGATAACACTCAGTTGGATGCAATTCCATATACTCATTATCTTGGAAAGATAATACGATGGGAAAAGGCCCAGAGGGAAGAACTTTGACTTATCTACTTTTTCTGGAAGGAAAGATGGCCAGAGGAATGGGTCTATTGTGATTCACTAACTATGGCTAATGATTTGGCTAATTGATCAGAAATTTGGAAGGGACAATATTGGAGGATTGGTGTCAGGGAAATTTGGGGAGGAGGTATGAGAATAGATAGGCCTCTTAGAATGGGTGCAAAGTATGTGATCATTTGTGTTCATGTGAATAATCACAAAAGTAGACTTTCAAAATTGAAAGGGACAATCTGACCATGGATATCAATCACCCCTGACACCCACTGGGCTCGCAGACCAAGTGGCTAGAGTGGCAGGCAGGGATTATGCATGCGCTCAACAATAGGGACTCTCCCTCAGCAAGCTAATCTGGTTACTGCTGCTACCCTGTCTCCAATTTGCCAGCAGCAAAGACAAGACCACTGCCAGGTGTCTGATATGGCACCTATTCAGGAGACCAGCCAGGTACCTGGTGACAGTCTGTTCACACTGGCCTCTTTCCATCTTGAAGGGAGCAATGATTTGTCCTCACGATTCAAGTTTGCCTTCCACAGCTGCCATGTTTCTTCCAGCAACATCATCAACAGACTTACTGATGCTCTTGCTCCACCGTTGTGTTATCCAACCCACATCCCATCTCAGCAAGGAATTTGGAGCCAACGAACTGAGAAAGGGAGATGAAAAACGTGGCAACCACTGGCCCTCTACAAGTTAGAATGTTCAGTAAAGACTCCACAACAGTGTTTGCTGAGAGAAAACCCCTTGCAAGGTTGGACTGCTGTCCTGTTGAATCTAGAAACCAGGACATGGTGCTGGGCATCCCTGAGGCAGAAGACCTGGCTGGGAGAAACCAAGGGGCAGTGGTGGAGGGGCATCTATCACGGTGACACCTAATAAACGCTTGCAGATGCTTTCATTTCCTATTTCCATTGGTCCCTGCGCTCAGTCTCCCAGATCCACCCCTCCCTCTCTGCCCTGCTACAGCCCCGCAGACTGTCCCACTGGGCCTCCGGTGCTGCCTGGCCTCTGGACCAGCTGATGGACAGTGCAAGCAGGTGAGTGGGAACCAGAGGACAGAGAGCACCGGGTGCTTTCCTCCTTTCTGTCTAAGCTTTGGCCGTCTACCACGGGGCGGCTGGTAGGTGATCCCACCCCAGTTCCACCCACTCTCACTGGGCTCAGGTCACTCTGCTTCCCCCCTGACCTCCTCAAGGCCAGCGATGGTACCTGCTCTCTGCTGACCGTCAGTCTCTGGGGGCCTCCCCTCTGTCAGCGGTTCCTCGGCAAAACCTCTTCACTTACATCCAGCGAGTTGAACTCAGTTTCCTCCCGGCATCCTGGCTGACTCAGTATTTCTGCCACTCGGCTCTGCAGGCTCTGAGGGCTGATACCCAAGAGAGGAACAAAAGGATGGGTCCACTGGGTGGAACCCGGAGGCTGCCACCGGTCCATCTCAGTGTCTTCATGTCACTTGGTGAAGAGGCATAAAGAGGTTAACAGTAGGTTTCAGGGACAGGTGCTGTTCTGTAAATAGTAGGAGCCATGAGCAACCGCCTACATGACAGAGAGGGTGACACCTGGTTATGCCACACTGACATTAAAAAAAATTCATTGGCCCTGACTGGTGTGGCTCAGTGGGGTGTCATTCTGCAAAGCGAAAGGTTGTCAGTTCAATTCCCAGTCAGGGCACACGCTTAGGTCGCGGGTTTGGTCCCCAGTCAGGGTGTATATAAGAGGCAACCGATCGATGTTTTTCACACTGATGTTTCTCTTCCTTTTTCTCCCTTCCTTCTCTTCTCTATAATTAAACCTTTAAATAAATAAATAAATAAATAAATAAATAAATAAATAAATAAAGTGAATGGAAGACTTTGACAGTTTCACATAAGCAAGACTGCCAAGGACTCAGATCCTTCAAAAATCAGTTTTGAGGACCTTACTGGGACAAGAACTCTGTCCAGCTGAGATGCCGCTAAAGGGCACAGGAACACAGAGTAGGTTTTAGAGGAAGGGTGGACAGCATCTAAGGCTACGTGCTCATGGTCAGTAGAAATGAAGCTGAAATGTCTACTCACACTTTCTTCCATGTATGGTTCAGAAATTTCCCCCTTAGCTCCTCCCCTCCTGCTTTTACAATTTATTCTGTGGATAATGGAGCCTCACGATGGGATTGTGAGGGACTCAGAAGAGGAACATGTGTTCCCAGAGGGAACCTGCCTTTGGAGTTGGATGCAGTGGCCGATGACTGTTTGAGTTGACTGCCTGATCTCTAGATTTTTGGTACATAGAAAAGGATTCTTCCTTCTTCTTCATGCCACCTGAAACCCAGGGAGGGGGCCGGACGCACCCTCATTGATGCACGTGTGGTGCCACTCAAGAAAGACAGTTCACCCCTGGCTGGTGTGGCTCAGTGGATTGAGCACTGGCCTGTGAACCAAAGGGTTGCCAGTTCAATTCCCAGTCAGGGCACATGCCAAGGTTGCTGGTTAGATCTCCAGTGGGAGTTGCACAAGAGGCAACCACACATTGATGTTTCTCTCCCTCTCTTTATCCCTCCCTTCCCCTCTGTCTAAAAATAAATAAGATCTTAAAAAAAAAACTTAAAAAAGAAAGAAAGAAAGACAGTTCAGTAAATTTTACTCCACACAGTGCTCAGCACATAGCATCCTTCCTGCCAGGGACACTAACCAGGTGTGTGGTTACGGCTATCGGTTCTACGGTGGGAGAAGCCGGCTGCCGTGCTCGGAGAGGTCCCATGGAGGGCCAGACCGCCCTGACCTGGGGGGCACGTGAGCCATCTTGGGCACCCACCCCGGCCTGGAGGGAGGGGCTTGGTGGCAGGAGCCGAGTGTGTAAGGGGAAAGGACGTGAGTCGGTTACGTTTATGCTCTTCTGTCTTCTTCAATCAGAGGGATTGTCCCGTGCGTGGGAAATCAGATGCAAAGCAAGACAAATGAGTTGGTACCATAGCAGGCTTCCTCCTGACTGTGGCTCAGATAATAAAATGATGTTTTGCTCTGAACAAGTGACTTGACCTCAGATGCTTGATCATTTTGGCTTCCAGGACGGATGAGGAATGGCGCCTGTCACAGAGGCTGTGGGTGTCCACCGAGCTCCTCCTTCCCTGGCCAGTGCGCCCCTTTCTCCGCTGCCGTGAGAGCCGGTGACTCATGGCTCACGGCTTCCCCGTCTCCAGAGAATCATCCTCAACACAGGGAACCGCCTCCCCCGCAAAAGCCTGGGAGGTGCCGCCCTCCCGCAGGGGCAGCCCACAGCCAGCAGTGACGGGTGTGGGCGTCTAAAGGCCAAGGTCGTACCTCCAGGTGGCAATACATGCTTCCAGACCCGCCATGGCATCAGGCGGAGATCGGACTTCAGCCGAACCCCCGTGTTTGCCCAGCCCCTTCCCCACCCATCCCGACAGCTCCCCCACTTCCAGGTTTACCTGGAGCCAGCCCCCAAGAAGCCTGGTCTCAGTCAATGCCCCTGGGACTGTCAGAGGAGGGGACTCTGCAGAACAGGCCTTGTGCGTGGAATGAGCTGGCTCCCTGCTGCTCTGACCTCTTGCTGACTTTCTGCCTGGCCACCTGTGGGTGTTTGGGAGAACTGGTGACTCCACCGGCTCGTTAAGCAGCCCCGAGGCCCAGAGGAGGGGGGTCCGGTGTAAACCTGCCCGCCCACACAGCTGGACGTCTCTGGGGGAGAGGGTAGGCTCATCAGACCCACCTGCGCCACCGCCCCGCACGGCGGTCATTTTGCCTGTAGGCTCCCGGGGCGCCTTGCGTGAGCGCTATGAATCACCTGCCAGAGTGGCCAGATGGGTGGTTAGCTGGGATTGTTCCCGAAAGGTTTAGGGTTGGGAAGAAAAAATTGAAGTTGCATGCTTACAACTTGTACAATGCAACACTCTGAGCCTAAAACCCAGGAGCTGAGGGTCCTGGCTGCGGTGGCTCCTGGTCTCCAGTTGGGTCCCTCCAGCGGCCAGCAGACACCAGGGTGGGCACACGGGGTTCCTCAGAGGCCATGGTGGGTCCTCAAAGTTCAGTGAACGTCTCCAGTGTCACCATGGTCCCTGGGGGCAGCAGGAGAGCAAAGGGGCTGGCATTTGGGGTCCAAAGACAATCACTCAGGTCCTAGCTGTGATCTTTACTAACTGCGTTCCTGGGAGCCAGCCACCCTCCCTCTTTCCACCCACATTTCTTTTCCTGTAAAATACGGATAATGTCCAGCTCTCAAGATCTCTCGGGAATGAGCGTCATGGGACGGGCTATGTGGAAGGGCTTTATAAACTGTAAAGTGTGGGGAAGAACAGCAATTGTTAGAAGGAGACTCTAAAAGGAAACCCAGAGCCTCCAGCCTGGCCCCTCCCATCCTGTTTGTAGGGGTGTTTGATCAGTGCTGCTTGTTTTGATGTGGGCAGCTCCACACTCAGACAAGAGAGTCGGAGGGTGATCTCGATTTTGACGATGGACAAAGATTCGTTCTGGGCCTGCTCGGCTGTCAAGGTCCTCCTCTGAGACCACATAGCCCCAGATACATTGAGTCCCTGCAGAGCGTCGGTGGCAATCGGTGTCGGCAGCCGAGCGGGGCGGCTGAGAGGCTGCCTGGCTTACCTTGGTTTACACTTCTCACAGACGACTATTGAAAGAGAGATATATTTTTCCTGTCTTGTATACAGTCAGTAAATAAAAATATGTTTGCCTTTCTTGAGTCCCATGAACCACACCCAGGAGATGAACTCAAGCAATTCTTTCTTTTAGTGAGTTAGCAAAGAAAAGATCTTTGTTTAACAAGCCTCTATGTTCCGTCTCTTCCGGGGACCCAGTCTCGTGCTAGGACCGTGGGCAGGCCTTCAATAGATGGCAGCTCTCCAGTTCTTATTGACAGACCACCACGGTGAAGAACACTGGACTTGGAGTTACCTAACCTATCTGTGACATAGTTTCCTCATCTTTAAAACGGGAGTTCAAAAGGTGATTATGGGGAAGAAAGGAGAAAATAGATGAAGGAATCTGATATACTAAAAGGCACACAGAGAAGTTTATGACATGTAATTGTGGAATATTAGGGTTGGAAGAGACCTTAAAATGTGGGAGGTAGTCGCCCATATCATCCCCATTTTATGGATGAGGACACAGAGACTGGGAGGGGTTGTCTGATGAAAGGTAAATCCTTTGCCCCCAGAAAAATGTCTTCATGTTACCAGTACTGGTAACTCTCTGACTTTTCTCTGCTTAAGAAGTCCTGTTGAGTCAAACTCCTGGATTTGATATTAACCAGCTGCACAGCAGAGAAGAAATTTGCCTGAGTATGGTCTTAGTTCACAGGAAGCCGTACTCAAATTGGTATGCAAAAAAAAAAAAAAAATCCCTATCAGCCAAAAGCTGGAGAGCCTCCCTAAGCAATGGGCACCTCAGTCAAAACACATGTCCTTTATATATGGCTGCTCACCAAGCAGAGTGTACGAGGTCTGTCCAGGAAAAGTCCAGCCATTATTTATAATGAGAACGGTTTATGCAACATCGATGTAACCTGGCAGCCAAGGAGAGTGGGCTGGAATGTGCGCACGTGAACAATGATGCCTTCACTGTACTAGTCAGTGGGGGCCGTAGACACTGTTGAATAAGCATGTGTACTGTGTGGCTGTCACATTCAACGTGACTAGGTGAATAGAACAACAAATCTGCATCAACTTTTGTGTTAAGCTTGAACACTCCTCCATGGAAACTATTCGGATGATTCAGGAGGCCTCAGCTATGGGCAAATGGTGACTGACAACTTCATCACAACAATACATCCACTCAAGCATTGTGTCTCGTGAAGAGTTTTTTGGTGAAACATCAAATCACCTGGTGACTTAGCCCTCCTGCAGCCTAGATCTGGTGCCCTGAGACTTCTCGCTTTTTCCAAAACTAAAAGCACCTTTGAAAGGGAAGAGATTTCAGACCATCAGTGAGATTCAGAAAAATATGATGGGGCAGCTGATGGTGATTGGGAGAACTGTGAGAGGTCCCAAGGTGCCTACTTTGAAGAGGACTGAGGGGTCATTGTCCTATGTACAATGTTTCTAGTATCTTGTATCTTCTTTCATAAATGTCTCCCTTTTTCATAGTACATGGCTGGATATTTTCTGGACTGCATGTGTGTGTGAGTGCTTAAGGAACGAAATGATAAAAGAGCTGGAAAACAAGAATTGTAGTTTACAGCTAATAAAACTTTCAAGAGAATTCTGGAAGCTAGAAAACAGATGAGGCTGACTTGAATTGACAAAATGAAATATAATCACAGAAACTTTCCCCACTAACGCCTAAGGAAATGACAAAAACAGTACAAAATAAATTTTAAAAAATTTACCAGTAGGAGCCAGGCAAGGGCATAATCTAATGACGCAAGAATTCAAGAAGCAGTGACAAAGGGGGGGGGGAAACTCAGAATATGATGGAGTACAAAATACCTCCTACACATAGCTCTGGTGAGTCAACACAATCCTGGGAATTTTACTCATAGACCTATTCTGGAGACAAGCGATATTCTTTCCCTCCTCTATTTGGATGGGGGATGGGAGGTAGAATAAGAGAATAGTAACAGCACTGAGGGAGAAGGGAGATACTTTCTCAGGAATCCATAGTGAATGAGAACAATCATCCCTGTGATTGAGATCCCACGATCTCAAGTTATAGGAAAGCAGATCAACAACAAGTACTTGGAGAGGCAGGGGTACAGGGAACAGGCTGATAGCTGTCAGAGGGGAAGGGAGGGGGGAACTGGATGAAAGAAGGTAGAGGGATTAGCCAAGGAATATGAATATATATATTCCACAGACACAGACAACACTGTGGTGATGGCCTGGGGCGGGGGGTGGCTGGGAGAAGGGGGGCAAAAGCCGGGGAGGAGCTGTTAATGGAAACATCTGCAATAGTGTCAACAATAAAAATAAAGGGGAAAAACGGGAACGCTTGTAGGGAAATACCTCACAGAATAGTCTCCAGGTGAATATAGCTGTCTACATGAAACTACGGAGACATACTACAATAAACAAAAAGAAAAAAAAAAACAAGGCATGCAAAAGATGGTTGAAGAACATATTCTAAAAGAAAATGTGACTCGAAAAACAGAACATGTGTGCTTCTCCTAATGAATTTAACAAATTCAGGGAAACGATAACTAAAAGGTGAGTTGATAAATCAGTAGACTGAAATTACAATAAATCTTTCAGAAACAAATTGAGGACGAAAACAATACCATTAAAGAATTAATAAAATATTACTAAATAGTAAGACATAGAAGGCTCAAAATCAGATTGCGGTTATACAATAAGAACTTATAATAATCATATTCATGCAAAGGAAAAATACCAAGATATTAATTCAATTAGAAGGAAGATATTATAAACAGGGGAGGGGAGGGGGAAAGGAAGAAAAAGGGGGAACAACTGCAACAGCATAAAAATACAAATAAAATCAATTAAAAAATAGATAGGAACAAAGTCAAGCCAACATAAAGAAAATTAGACTACCTGGAGAAGCAAACAATTTGAAGACCCTGAGACCTCCTAGATTAAAAAAAAAAGTATCCTAACATGACAAACACGCACACACACAATCTCTTTTAGAGCAATGAAATAATCTGCAAGAAGGTAAAGCAAGGGGATCACCAATGATTCAGAAATTAGTAGGAACACCAGCCTTTGAGGGTAAATAAAAACCAAGAAGCACTTCACCACTTGAGGTCATTTTTAGAAAAAAAGTGACCTACAGTTTCCTTATAAGGAAACATATTGGGGTGGGGGTTTGGGGAATAGGAAAGGAGAACCAGCCTTCAATATGAGGAGTAATGTGGATCCGGAGCAACAACACCTTGCATAAATCCAGGACTTAAAGAGGGACGCACCCTCAGAAAGGGGTAAAGGAGAAGACATCCTGCCTATCCGAGGCTGACTGCAAGAAACAGTGATCCAGAAGGAATTCAGTTGGAGGGGGAAGAAAGGTTTTCCATGAAAGTTCAAGGCCACTAATGAACCCTCATATAGGTTTGTACACTGAAATATACCAAAAGGCAAGAAATTAATGTAGAGGATCCAGGTCTATAGTTCCTAAAACTCCTGATGGAAGCAAGCATGTACCCTCAACCCAGACTTCATGAAAGTTATACAGGAAAATTTTCATCATATGAGTTCACAATATAAAATCAAAAAAATAAAAAAAAAATAAATGCTCTGAAAAAAATAAAATAAAATAAAATAAAATCAGAAAATGCCTAAATAGACAAGCCACCATGAGTAAGAGGCAGAAGGGGAAGAAATTTACTCATAAAGATTGGATATTAGAATGATCAAATATAAAATTATTTAATATGATTAAGTAAATAGAATCTAAAAGTAAGAAGCAAGAAACTATAAAAAGTGAGCAGATGTACTAAAAAGAGAACCAAAAAAAGACTTCTAGAAATGAAGAATATAATATAAATTAAAATAGCTATGAAAGAGCTGAAAAACAAAATACACACAGCTGAAAAAAGAATAAGTGAAAAATATAAATCTGAAGAAATTATACAGAATGAAGCTCAAAGAGACAAAAATATGGAAAACCCTGGTTATGAAAATTAGAGGATGGTGTGAGAAGGTCCAACATAGAGCTAACTAGGGTTCCAGAAGCAGATAATAGAGAGAATGTGGGTGGGGAGGCAATAGGCAAAGAAATAGTAGCTGAGAATTTTGCAGAATTAGGTAAAGATGTGAACTCTCCTATTTAGAAATTTAAAAAAAAAAAAATTCCCAAGCAGGATAAACCATTAAAAGGCCCTACCCCCCCCTGGCTCATGTGGCTCAGTGAATTGAGCGCCAGCCTGCAAAGCGAAGGGTCGCTGGTTCTATTCCCAGTCAGGGCACATGCCTGGGTTGCAGGACAAGGCCCTGGTAGAGGACCCCATAGAGGGCGCGTGAGAGGTAACCACACATTGATGTTTCTCTCCCTCTCTTTCTCCCTCCCTTCCCCTCTCTAAAAATAAATAAATAAAATCTTTTTAAAAAAGGTTTTAGAAAAGGGTCATCCTCATATACATCATAGTTAAATTACAGAATGCCAAAGATAGAGAAGATCTTAAAAAAAAAAAAAGCTAAAAGAAAATAGATCTCCCACAAAGGTATAAAGATTATCACCTGACTTCTCCACGTCAAATATCGAAGCCAGAAAACAGTGGAATAATGTCTTCCAGGTGCTGATAAAACTAATTCAACCAGAAGAGCATTTGAGATCTTGCTCCCTGGCATAGGTCCTCAGTCAATTCCATTCTTGGATATTGCCCAAGAAATGTGAAAACACATGTTCCCGAAACAATTTGTATATGAATGTTCATACCATTCTGTCAATTAGATTTGTGTAAAGCCAACAAAACTATCTCTAAAGTAAGTGAAGTAGAGACATTTTCAGTGATATCAACTGAATACAATAAAAATTGATGTAATTTACCCACAACGAATCTTCACTGAAGAAACTTCTAAGGGTTGTCCTTAAGAAAGAAGCCAAAGAGCCCAGCAGGAAGATCTGAGATGGAAGAAGGGACTAAGAGGCGAAGGTGGTTTCTCCCATGCCACCGTTTCCTCCACGAATCACTTCCTCCTCACTTCTCTGTGGGGGCAGAACGCCTTCCACTGTCTTGGCCACGTGGGAGATCTCTTCTCACCTCCCAGGAACTGCCTCTCCTGTAAATCCTGTCCCGGATCCCCAGCTAGAATGGATGCCTCTTTCCTTTGAGCCCCCAGTGTACTTTCTACAAACCTGAAAGCACGTTGCTTACTTAATCATCTGCCGGTTTTCCTCTTCTACGGTGGGAGTTGCTTGAGGGATAATTTTAGGATTAATCTCTATAGCCTTGGGTTAAATATCAGTGCTCGCATTTATCATTTCTTGGTAATGGAAATTTTACATCATTAAACTCATTACTCTTTAAAGAAGGAAAAAAAATCATATAAGATTTTGGAAATGGGAGAGAACAATAGTCTTAAAAACCACAGGTAAGAACAGCCATTGCCATGGGAACCCCAGAAAAGTTTCCACCTTGCAATGCACAAATATAAACTCAGATGTGGGCTGGGAGCAATTATCAGGCCCTTTCCTTACAGAGCTGCTTTGCAACAGCTGGGCTCATCAGCCCTCTCTTTCCTCTCCCTTTTTTTTTCTTCCTGCTGGAAATAAAACATACATAGCTGGAAGCGATGGCTTCCTCCTGAACAAAACCTCTGAAGAGAGTGGAGTAACCTCCTGGGGAGAGCTTTGGATCAGGGTGCGGGGCTTTCAGAGAGCCGCAGAGCAGAGCGGAGTCTGAAGTCAGGGATGTTAAGCTTAGGGAGAACAGGCAGCTCCTTCCAGCAGCGAAACCCGCTGCAGGGCTGGCTCCATGCCCGGCTCCATGCCCAGGACAAAGTCCTCCTTACCTTAGCCTCAGGGAGTATCCAGTCTGCCCTGGTTCCTCATGCCCTGTTTACCTTGGAAAACTCCACAGGGGAGGCATCTCAGCAGCCCACCCACAGCAGGCAGGCTGAGCTAGTGGACTTTGGAAGACCAACTCCTTCCGGCTTACTGCCAGCACCTGTGCCCAGGGAAGAACCCACAGTAAGGGCGGGGGCCGTGTGGGGCTGAAGGGCGAGGGGCCTTTGCCCTATTCCAGGGACCTTTGACAGCCTTGGAGGTTTAGACACGACCCCAGAGAGGGATGGGGATGCAGCTGAAAATTGACCTTTCTGGGGGAGATACTAAAACGGATGCTGGTAATTTAGAAAAAGTAAAGAATGGGATGTTCCTTTTACCCAGGGGTTAGAGGGCAGCTCCCTTTTCTTTTATGAGGAAGACCATTGTTTTTACAGAACGAAATGGGAGGTGGTGCGAAATAGGGCCAGCGTGGGAAAGCCCTCAGCCTCCGCATCTGAGGCTGATGAAAGGTGGAAAAGACCAGAAGACTCCAACAGCCACTCGCCAGAGGAGTGGACCCCAGGGAGCCCTGTGCAGGGGAGATCAGACGGGCCTGGGGGAGGGGCGGCAGAGGGCTTTCCCCGTAGAAATTCCTAGTGGTGGTTCAATTCCGTTTTGATCAGGTGTATGTGTTTCTTTAATAACCACAACAATAAAGAGATACATTGTTTAAAGTCAAAACTAATGGGAATCCCCATGCACTGGAGCCTGTTAAATAAATGGTAGTTTAACCATACAGTGGCTGCTGTGCAACATTGAGAAACGGAACGTGGTCTGTACAGAAATAGAAAGATAAGTATGATGTTATTTAAGTAAAAAAAATTGTTGTAATTAAGTTGATGACCAATATGGATGTTATTATGACTGTGCTTTTTAAATCCCTATAAATATGTATATTATCTGACTCAGGTTTTTTTTTTTCTTACAAGTGGCAGAGACGCAACTTATACGCAAAAAGGAGAACTGAGTTGGCTCCTATAACTACGATATCCAGAGGCAGATCTGGAGCTTCAGCCAAGCTTGGTCCTGGGCTTGGCCAGCTCAGAGAGGTCCAGTCTCCCGCCCTTCAGCCTAGCAACCCCAGGAGAAAGGCACCCAGGGGACCGCCCCCACCCCCAGTCCTGGATGGAGCAGATGGCTGAGCTGAGTGAAATAAGGGCTGGGAGGAGAGAGGAAATGCTTCATGGGCAGGCCAGGGTCATGTCCCAACCCATGTTCCGGGGGAGGCGGGGGGCCCGTCCCCCAGACTGAGCCTCACAGGCTAAGTACACATGAGAGGTGGGGTGAGAGAGAGGGCCCCCCAGGGAAATCTGGTCATTATTTCAGAAGAGAATGAGATGGGTTTGGATGGAGTCACTCACTTGGTGTCTACGTATACTTATACACACATGTGACATGATTCTATATAACCAGGCAAAGATCTGCAAGGAAACAGATTGGTGGATTTAGAGGGGCTGCTTGGAGAACTACATGTGTATTGCGAGGTATTTTGAAGCCCCATTGAGGATCAAGGGTATAGAATTCTGAAATCAATTAGTAATGTCTGCCATGGGAGTAATATCAGGAGTAGCAGTATGCGAGCTTTGTATTTGTCATTCTCGACCTAGAGACTCCATCTGCCCATGGCTTTTCTTTTCTTTTCTTTTTATTGCAAAATAATTAGCACACGGCAAAGGGCAATGATCTTAGGTTTCCAGCCTGATGGGTTTTGGCCACTGTCTACACCCTTGGATCCACCACCCCAAACAAGATAGAGGATGTTTCCTCACCCTGGAAGTTCCTCTCACGGGCCCCCAGTCACCCCTCCCCCGCGACCACATTCTGACTTCCGTCACCAGGGATTAGTTTTTGACTGCTCCTGATTGAATTGCACAGATATGAATGTGGACTCTTCTTGCTCAACATAATGCCTGTGAGCTTCATTCACCCTGGTGCATCTACCATCAGCTCATTCTTTGAAATTGCTGGCCGCATTTTTCTATATGGAAATTTTATGTATCCGTTTTCAAATTGGTAGACATTAGACTTCTTTTCATTTTGGAGTTATTTGTGAATTAAGTTGCTATGAACAGTCATATACAAATTGTTTCGGGAACATGTGTTTTCACATTTCTTGGGAAATATCCAAGAATGGAATTACTGGATCAGAGGGTAGAGGCCTATAGGTTTAGCCTTATGAGAAACCATCAAACAATTTTTCGAAGTGGTTACACCATTTCGATTTTCCCGCTGTTGCTCCACACCCTCACCAACAGGTGGCGTCACTCTGAGGTGAGCCACCCTAGTGGGGGCAAATGGTGTTTCACTGTGGTTTCAATTTTTCATTTCCCCTCTAACTAAAAAACTTCAGGCCTGTTCCCTCCCCTTAGAGGCCACTAAGCTTTGTCTAGCTTCTTTTGTTAAGTGTCCCTGTGTGTTATTTATTGAGTATTAGAATGGTTTCATCCTTAAAAGGAAGTGTTTGCGCAGCTTCTCCGTGGGCTGGGATCTGGCTTCTGTATCAAGGTGATTTCGTTGTCATGTCGTGGCTGCTACGGAACGCAGGACTTCCCACGGCTGTCTGGATTCCTCACCTCTAGTAACCGGGCCCTTTCCTTCTGTTATCTGGCCCTCCGAGCGCTCTGCCCCCAGACCTCTTACTTGCGAAGCTGCAGTTTTGGATTCTGCTTGCAGACCAGCCACACGCCCCCGGCGGCCCTGCACGTCCGAGCGCACGCCTGTTGCCTGGTTACCGTCTCACAGGCCCAGGTCCGCCTGGTCCAGCCCGGCCTCACCTCCCAGCGCCCCCTTCCTCAGAGCCGGGCATCTGGACACGCCTGCTCTGGGGAGTCTGGGGTTTCAGTGGTATTGACTTAACACCCATTAATAACAGCTGCTGAAGAAACAGGATGATCCAATTGTCTGGGTATCAGGCTGGTTGTTTTCCCGAGTGAAGCATTTTGTGGGTATGTTTTTTTTCAAATGTTAAAAAAGAAAAATAAAACTGTCACTTCTCTAAGTGGGGAAAAAATACTGGCAGTGTGAGCAATCAGGACTGCCGTCTTCTCTTCTCACAAAAGCCTGTTGTCTCCACGTCCTTCTGCTGCTTTTCCTAGCGTCCTCCCCGTGTATTACTCCTTAATTAGGATCAATATTTTAGTTGTGGAGGAAGGAGGCCTAATCACGGGACTAGAAGTGGCATCTCCCTAGCTATGTCTTACCAAGACGAGTTAACGGTGGCACCTCCTACTGGGCGGTTCAGGGGTGAATGAATGAAAATAGATTAATAACCAGGGCCTCTCCTGCCACGGGCGCAGCTGCCTGGCGTGTCCATGCCAGGAAGGCCGTGGACACAGCTGGCAGAGTACTGAGCCCAGAGCCTTGACCACCCCCCACCCCCGTGTCCCAAACATTCATACTAGCATCCCAAAGGGGTGTCGCCCTCAAGCCTGGTGCAGACAAGAATTTTAATCGTAATGCATGATTCTCTCCAAGATATCAGGGGATCTAATTTAGGCCTTAGCAGCTTATTAAAGTCTCCTGCTTTCCACTCTCTAGCATCCTACGAGTCCTAAAACTTGGCACTCGTCGGCTCCAGCATAACTCTCTCTTGAACGCTGTCTTTTCCCACCGTCTCTTGGACCCCTCGCAATCCATGCTTCCGCGCAGTGTAACTCCTCCTTCTCCGTTGCCTCGTCCAGTGATGCTCAGTGGCCGCAGGAATTCCTGTTATGTCACGATTGCCTTTCTTCCAACGGTCAGCCCGTCTACATGGTTTTTCAATCTTTAAAACCAGAGAAGGCGGGACAGATGTCCCAAGAAGAAACGAAATCTGAATAGTTCCACGTACAGGGTGGGGCGAGAGCAGGTTTACAGTTGTGCATTCCTGAAACACAAAGCTTACTCTTGTCTTATTATGTATCCATTATTGTATTGTTTCCCATATTGAAGAACTGTAAACCTACTTTTGCTCCACCCTGCATATAAGACAACTGAATTTATAATTAAGAAAAAAAATACTTATTACAAGAAAACTCCAGGTTCACTGGTGAGGTCTACAAAATTTAAGGAAGGGATAATATGGATCTCATATAAACTCTCAAAAAATAAAGGAGAAGGGATTTTATTTTATGAGGCTAGCCTGTCTCCACTATCAAAGCCTGACCTTGTATGTCAACTATACTATAATAAATAATAACACTTTTTCAAAAACCTGACAAAGATATAACAAAAGAAATACAGACTAATATCCCTCATGAACCTAGACACAAAAATCCTTAGCAAAATATCAGTAAATCAAATCCAACAGGGTATAAAAGGATAATAGATTGTGGTAAAATGAGGTTTATCCCAAGAATGCAAGATTTATTTATTATTCAAAAAATAATCAGTGTAGGCATTAGTTATCTATTACTGCATAAAGAAAAGAATCCCCCTCCAAAAAAGAAGTTAGCCTCCTAAAGCAATGAACATTTGTTTTCTCACTGTTTCTGTGCGTGAGCCATCTGGGTACCATTTAACTGGGTCCTCTGGCACAGTGTCTCCCATGAGGCTTCCGTCAAAGGGTGGCGGTCCTATCTGAAGACTTGAAGGATCTGCTTCCAAGACCACTTGTGTGCTTATTGGCAAGATTCAGTTCCTACAGGTTGTTGAACTGGAGCCCCCAGTTCTCTTCTAGCTATTGGCCAAAGGCCTCCCTCAGTTCAACCACATGGACCATGGATCTCCACAGCACAGCCCACAACACGGCATCTAGCTTTTCTGGAGCCAGTGAATGAGGAAAGTTGCCCAGCCTTTTTATGAACTAATCTCAGGAGTGATGTGCCACGGCCGGGGCCTATTGTATTCATTATAACTGAGTTCGAAATCCAGGTCACTCTCAAGGAAAGGCATGCATGCCAAGCGGAGGGGACGACCAGGGACCATCGTAGAGGAGGCCAACAACATTGTGATTCACCCCATTAACAAGATAAAGAAGAGGAAACGTGTGAGATCTCATTAAAGAAAATGTATTTGACAAAATTGAAAATAAAATCTTTCAGTAAATTATGAAGAGAAGGCAACCTTCCCAACCTGATAAAGGAGATCTATGAAAAACCTAAAGCTTACATGGCACTTAATGGTGAAAAAATGAATGCTTGTCCCCTAGAGCAGGGACAAGGCAAGGAGGCTCACTCTTGCCGCTTCTATTCACCATTGCCCTAAAAGTCAGAGCAAGTACAATAAAGCAAGAAAAATAAATAAAAGGCATAAATATTGGTCAGAGCCCATTTGTGGACACCATGATTGTGTATGTACAAACCCAATAGGAATCTTTGTAAAAATTACTAAAACAAACAGGGGAGTTGTGCAAAGTTACAAAAATACTAGGTTAATATTTAAAAATCAATTTTATTGGTATACGCTGTCACAATTAGAAGGTAAAAATTGTAAAGATACCATTTATAATAGCATTAAAAACATAATATTTAGAAGTGAATTTGATGAAAGATATACAAGACTTCTGCTGAAAAACTAAGAAATTTCAGAGCAAATGAAAGGTTGTTGGACTAAAGGAGCCATGTAATCACATGATTATTTCAATAAGGCAGAAAAAGTCAGTTAACAAATTCAACTCCTATATATTATTAAAATGTTTATTTTAGAAAACTGGAATAAAAGGGAATTTCCCCTCCTCCCCAATATAGCTGGAAAAAAGTCATAAATGTTCAGTTACCTATGGCAGCTGGATAACAAATGACCCCAAAACATGGTGGCTTAAAACCACAGCAATTGACGCTTTGTGATTCTGTGGGTCCTGAACTTGGGGTCATGTTCAAGGCTGGGTGGTTTTTCTGCGCCATGTGGCACAGGCTGGGGTCACTCGCTCACCTGCATGCGTGGATGGGCTGGGCGGGGAGGTCCCAGAAGCCTTCACTCACACAGCTGGCTCCCCTGCGTGGCCTCTCCCTCTCTGTGCGGACTCTCGTCATCCAGTGTCCCGGCCTGAGCTTCTTCATAATATGGCTCAGGTTCCCAAAGCCTGGGCCTGGAACGGGGGTACGGTCACTTCCACCCCATTCCATTGGTCACACCAAGTCACAGGCAGCCCAGCATCAAGCGGAGGGGAAAATAAACATCTCTTGATGGAAGAAATAGAAGGTGTCCATCTTTGAAAGCAGTCTGCCACAATTAACAGATGAAAAGACAGATGAATAAATGAGTTCTGTCCTTCCCTCCAATTCCCACTCTGGTTAAAGAAATGAGCAAACTAGACTCCACGTGCCCCCTTCCATTTAGCCTGCCTCTCCTTTCAGCAGAACATAAACTGGTGACTGATTTTTTAATGTGTTTCCAGGTCTGTATAAACTCCACTATGGAGTTTAGCATCTTCCTTTAATGTCTTTTTGGTTCCTCCCATCTCTCCTACCCTCTCTCCCCATTCAGCGTCTTCTCCCAAATTCAACAGAAAACTAGAGTCTCTTATTTGCGGGTGACGAGGCCCACCTTAGAGGACCCAAGAAATGAACCTCTAATAGTAAAAGGTTGCCTGCATGGGGGGAATTATTTTCAAGAACTAGGGTCTTCCCTTTCCACAGAGCCCTAAAGTCTTATCCCACTGACAGCTCCACATCATCTGTCTCGGAAGTAAGTTCTGGTCAAAACCAGTTATTATGTGGATTTCTGGGGCTCGAGCCTCCACAGTTGCTCTCCACGTCGGCTTGAACCTGGCCATCCTTTCGTGCTCTTCTGCTATCAAGGAGGTTGTGTGCTCTCCAGTAAGCCCAGAGCCCCATTCTGACTCATAAGCAAGGAGCACGCAGCACAGTCTAACAGAAGGTGCATCCAGCAGAAGGGAAGAGCTCTTTCTCTTCTCTGTAACAGAAAACAGCCCACTCCAGGAAGCCAGTGACTCAAAACCATTGCAGAAACCGATGCCGGGTTTCCCGTCCGCATATAGGACTTTCCTTCCTTAAAAGGTGGTGTATGAAAAGGAACAAAGCAGCAATACTTCCTGGAATTCGGAGCCGGGACAATGCTTCAGAGTAGCTTTATCCGGACATGCTGGGGAAAGATATTAGTACAATTAGCGTGCCCTTTAGTCCTGGGTGAGAAGTGAGGGCTGTGTGAGTCCCGTTCGCCCGCAGTGTTTCAGGAGATGCCAGAGGCTGGCAACCTCAATCTTACGCATTTCGGTGAAGAGAATGTGTGTGTGCACCCTGGTGCCCAAGGCTTTAATAATGCACTCGTTCTTTCCTCTTGTAGAAGACAGAGATTGGCACCATTTGATTGCTGGGAGAGATGTTTGAGATCATACACCGACAAATGAGTAGACAGAGGCCCAGAGAAGGGGAGGGACTCGCCTGAGGCCAAGCAGTTAGTTGGAAACCGGGCAAGAGCTGCAAGGCAGGTCTCCAGGCTTCCAGGTGTAGAGTTGGGCACCACCAACATGTATTACTGCCAACAGTGGGAGTCCTCACTAAGTGGGGAGACAAAGTCACAATTCTTGTGGATGAAAACATCCTGATAGAACAAATGCGTGAGATGGGCAATGTGGCAATGAGACAAGGACATGGAAGCGCTCCAGTGATGTCCAGAGCAACGGAAGCCAGCTCTGCATGGGCTACGGCAACTGGAAGCTGCGATGGATGGCACTTGGGCCACAAGAGGTGTAGGGCAGACATTTCAGCAAAGATGGCAGACAGAATGAACTCGGGGAGTCACGAACTCTGGGAGACAGCCTGGCCCTCAGAATCTGCCCCGCGTAGGACTCACACTCAGTTTCAGTGAGAACATGAAACCTCTGTCTGCTACTGGGAGGATTACTGGCTATTGTTCCATGAACTTCCCTGAGGAAAAATGAGATGTAGGCACTCAATGATGGTATAGTCTGTGATTAATTTCAGGAGTAAAATCGCCTCTTTGGGATGGAGGAGAGCAGAAAGCTGAACAGACAGTGGGGAAATGTAGGTTTTAGCTGGTCTCTACCACTGAATAGCTGGGTGACCATAAGCAATTCACTCACCTCCTAAATGCCAGGATACTCACATAGCATTTCGGATGATTTGGGCTGCAAGGAAGGGAAACCTCCAAGCAGTACAGGAAGTCATTCCTTCGCGTAACTGGAGGTCCAGGGGTTGGGTGCATTCAGCAGACCCGGAGGCTCAGCATGTCTCCCAGGGTCCAGTGTCTTTCCTTCACTCTGCTCTGCCATCTTGATAGACTTTATTACTGGGTTAGCAGCAAGATGAGAGCAGCCGTCCCAAGAGCCGCTTCCAGGCACAGCAATGTTCAGGTTGACTCTTTCTGAGGAGCAAAGATAATGTTCCTGATGATATCCAGCACACTTCTCACTTCTCATTGGCCAAAACCGAGTCACGTGTCCTTTACGAAATATTCATTGGAAGGGTTTGGGGTTATTAAATCAAGATCTACCCTTGAGGCTGGAGATACGCTCACCTTCTTCTGAGCCATGTGGGGTATGGGTAGCTACTGAAACAAAACTGAAATAAAAAAAAGAAGAGGGTAAAAATGAGTGTAACTTCAATACATTGACATTATTAGTGAAGACAGTATCGTCCTGGATGTAAAACACTGGGTACTTGTGAATATCAGATGAAAGGACAATATTCTTTTAAAGTCTTGGAGAATGTAAAACTAAGCAATAAAGCATGACAGCCCAGAGGAAATCGCACAGGGACATCATCCAGCTACTATTGGCCATCAGCCCAAACACAGCCTGCTGTTTGGTTGAATCTAGATTTCTCTTTCAGTTCACTGGAATGGAATGGAATTAAATTCCCTACTAAACTATCTCCATCCTTAATTCGCTTTACTCTGATTTCATCAAAACCCCCCAAAAAGAGAGTGCTTGGAGCTGTGGTTATTTAAATTTTCAGCTGTAGGAAAGTTGATCTCTTTTCACGATTTTACAACATTCTGGGTTCTGGCTGGACTCCATCACATTTCACTGTGTTCTTGGAAGAGGATCGTTATTTTTCTTGAGAAAAGCTTCCCTGCCTCGGATTTGCAAGCCTTAAACAGGCCAGAAGGCACCCTCCCCTCTCACCCTGCGCCATGACGCAGACCCAGACCTAGTCTGCGGGGTGGTCACACCCTGAAGCCCCATTAGCCCCAGGACCTTGTTTCGATGGTTGTGGCCCCCGAAGGTCTTGGAGTAGTTTCCAGAAAAGAGAGTCCCATCTGGCTCAAAGGTGATGTCGCTGTTCCTACATGGCTGGGCTCAGATGAGCACATCTTAACTGAAGATGGTAAGAGTCACAAGCACTCCTGTGGCAATTTTAACGACAGTGACAATAATGGTGACATTCTATTGAGCATTTGTGATGTACCCATTGCCATGCTAAATAGCTTAAATGCTTTACCTTGTTTGTACTCCCAGAAAACCTACAGACTTGGTATTATTTTCATACCCCACTTTATAGATTAAAAAAACAGCGAGGAGATATTAAACAATTCTCCCCCAGGCCACACAATTTTTTTTCTGTTTCACCCTCCTCCTCCTCCTCCTCACCGCCACCCACCATCACCCTAACAACCTTTGGTCCAGAGCAGCCCGGGCTGTCATTGGAGGAGATGAGAGAAACGACCCCTGCCTGCGTCTGGGCTTAATGCAACATATTGGTGGCAAATGCATTGTTTGGTTCCTCCCTCATGTCGGTATCCCCAAGGCCTTTTAAATGCCAGAACCTTCTCTCCCAAGATTACGTAACCCTCGGCTGAGTGTGCGTCCTTGACTGAACTTTAGTCAGCCTCCCTGAACCCTCTTCCCGGTGAGTCTTGTCCTTCGGCCTCCCACGCCCATCTTTGCACGGTCCGATCTGAGCAGGAGCCAAAGAATCTTATCCTGTCAGTTTAGCCAGAATCCCCCATCGATTTCCGATCACCCTTGAAATCTGATCAAATTCCTCTTCTGATAGAGTCATATCTGATCTCCCGACATGTCTTCAGCAAGAAAACGGTTAGGTCAGTTTAGCAAAGAATTCCACTACACATCTAGTAATGTTCCATCCCCTGACCTCCCTCGCTCTCCTCCTTGAGTGTAAATCTCCACTTTCGCTTGTTGTTTTTGGTGTTGACCCGCTAAACCCCCGAGTAAGTCAGTCTTACCATGTTAATGAGTGTCAGAAAAATTTTTCCTTTCACACCCTACAGGTCAACCCTGAGGACAGTGAAGGTCCAGGGATCAATGCCAAACCCTCAGGACCTCTGGGCGTTGGACCCCCAGCATCGGACTTTTTCAAACCCTCCAGGCGGCCCTGTGGGCTGCCAAGGCGGAGCATCGGCCCAGCACAAAAGGAAAAGCAAACAGCCCTGTTTCATGAAAACTCGCATCGGGCCTGGCGAGTCCTCCCTGACGCTCTGCCTGCAACTCGTGCAAATTTCTAGAACCCCAAACAAATCCCTAGTCCTGAAAGATGTGCTCTGTGGTACGAAACCTTAGCACGTACAAGGCTGGGGTCCAAGGACCATTAATCCAGTTACAAAAGACACCAAAGATTCCTTTAAATTACAGGTAACCCAGACAACAAACCTATCATTTGCTTTACAGGACTCAAGTTTATAATCATCCTTTCAGAAGGCACCTGTATAATTCTTTAAAAAAGAAAAAGAAAAAAGATTTTATCCATTCGCCCCCAGAGGGAAAGGAAGGGAGGGAGAAAGAGGGGAGAGAAACATCCATGTGTGAAAGGTACACTGATAGGTTGTCTCTTGCACACCCTCAACCGGAGACCTGGCCTGCAACCCAGGCGTGTGCCCTGACTGGGAATCGAACTAGCCGCCCTTTGGTTCACAGGTCGGCTAATAAGCAAAGAATCGGGTTCGAATCCCAGATTCTTTGCTTATTAGCATTGTGGCCTTAACCTGGTGACTATGCACCTCCACTGAGCCACACCAGCGAGGGGGCCTAATTCTTTTTAAATAATGTACAAAAGCAGGCAAAGCTGGTCTACACTGTTACAAGTGAGAAAAAGATCACCTTGGTGGGGGAGCGATTGGAGAGGGGCCGGAGGGGACCTCTCGGGGAGCCGGTCAGGTTCTGTTTTCTGATCAGGGTGCTGGTTGCACGGGTGTGTTCAGTTCTGAGTAGCTCAGCTTCATCGAAAGTTGACAAATTGTATCAGGTGTGTACATCCAACTGCCCTGTACCGAGTCCTTCTCCAACAGTGGCGTGGAATAGGGCCCGTCCCGGCCGGCCTTTCCGTCTGAGGGTGTCTGGGGAAGGCCCCCCACTCCACATCCCATTTCTCTGAGGTCCAATCAACCACGGGCTCTGACGATGATTTCCCTCAGGCCAACCCCTCTCGCTACATCCCGGGCCAGCCGGTCTCCAGGGAAAACGCAGCACCTCAGGCTCCTGGGAACGCCCTCCGCGGAAGGGCCCAGCAACCGCCTCCTGTGTTTCATCAAGCAGAGAAGCAGGCAGGCGTGGAAACACACAAGTGCACAGATGTGTGCGTGCACACACGTGCGTGCACACACTCATGCACTCCCTCTGTGCCTGCAGTCTTGGCTCCTACAAACAGAAGAGCCCACTCAGCCTCCTTGTTTACAGCATTCTTCAGGGACCCAGAACACAGGAAGCGATAAAAATAACTCCCTTTAGCATGGTAACGTGTTGCCACAGTCAGCTTCTCAGCATTGTTTGCAAGACCACCCTTTCAGGAGCCCGTTTCAGAACCGCAGGGACTCAGCCCTCCCTCCCCGGCCAGCCTGGCGGTCGCTGCCGTCTGCGCTGCGCAGGCTCCCGGCGCTGCTCCGTCCATCTTTTTGCCAAAGGGACCCCCAACACACCTAAAATATTCCCCCTGACCTCGCCCCACAAATGCTCCACGACGCTCAGGGCACTCGCTGGCATGGCGCCTCCCCTGTCAGGACTGCAGCCTTGGGCCGTGGTGTCGGCGATGGACCGGGTTTGAATCCCAGGTTCTTTGCTTATTAGTATCATGGCCTTAACCTGGTGACTATGCACCTCCACTTCCTCGCCTGCAAACTGGGAGTGAAAATAGCTCCTGGGATTGCTTGAAGCCAAGCAGTTGTCCAGTGGACATGGCTGGTCCGAGGTCAGCCCTTGGCAGTGGGTGCTCTAGCAACTGCGAGGAGCATAAAGTGGTGTGAAACCTGCAGGCCCTGGGTCCCAGGGCTCACCACGGCGCTCTGGCTGTGTGTCCATGGGCAGGTCACCTAACCTCTCTGAACTTGGTGCCCTTATCTGCAAAGTACGGTTGCACTGGCTGTGCAGAGCAGCCATGAGGGGTCATCGTGGGGTCGTCGGGCACTGCGGTGCCCTGCCCAGATGCCCTCCGATGGTTTTTGCTGTTTCTGCACCACCCCCGCCCCTCCTTCAATGGGCTTTTGCTACCATCAGCCACACCTGCCTCTCTCTAGGAGAACCACCCCCAGCCTTCCTGCACTGAGACCTGCTGATTTACTCCCCACTCCCGCCCAGGGCAGCCCCAAGCCCGTGACGGACAGCAGTGGGGTGCAATGGCCCAGCCCCGTTGCTTCAGCCTGGGGAAACGGGGAGGAGGGACACTGGAACTCCCCCATGGGATGGGGGGGCCACCGTCCACGGGACTCTGCCTGAGATGGCACCCTGGCCTGGCTTCCTCCCCTTCCCTGGTGGCTTCCCCCCTCCCTATTTTTCATGGGAGCACCTCTATAGTAAAATACTTGCACTTAAATAAGGCCCTTGCTTCTGGAGAAGCTAACCGAGGATAGTGAGAGGCACCCACATCTTGGATGGCTTCCTGGATCCCCTGCGGATCCTCACACCAGACGTGTCCGACATAGAATTGTCCTCCTGACTTCCTCCCTTGGTCCCGTGTCCCTCGCCCAAGTCCCAGCCCTGCTAATCATAGGCCCTCCCTCACCACCACCCTCCACGACTACAGTGCTGCTCCTCAGGACCCCTAACAGCTTTCCTGATGACTTCCGCCTCCGTGTCTGTCCCACCTCTGTCCTGTCCCAGCCGTCCTCACTGGCTTCTGTTCCATCTGGACTGCTCCCGGCCACGCCCCACACTGCAGCCTGAGAGCTTCCAGAAACCTCTCCTTAGCTCATTATTCTCCTGCTTAAACCCTCATGTTTTCAGGATAAAGCTCCACCTTAAAAAAAAAAAAAATCCTTACCCAAGGATATGTTTATTGATTTGAGAGCGAGAGAAACATCAATGTGAGAAACATCGATCGGTTGCTTCCCGTAGGGGCCCGACCACGCGCCAACAGGGGATCCCACACCGCAGCCTTCTGGCCTACGGGGATGATGCTCCAATCAACTGAGCGCCCGGCCAGGGCTGAGGCTCCACCTCCTTAGCTCAGTACTGAAACCCTGACGAGCCAGCTCCTGAACCTCAGCAGCCCCGTTTCTGTTGCTTCCCTGGCCTCGCACACCACCCCCTCCCCGCTCTGACCTACCACGGGTGCCAGGCAGCCCTGGATGCACACCCTGCATGCACTTAGAATCTTCTGTCCACCCTGCCCAGGCCTCACCACCCCCAGGAGGCTTCCGGACGCCCCAGTCTGATGAGATGGCCGCTGGGTCCCCACAGCATCCTGCGCACATCGCCATCGCCTTCCCAAGACCTTGCGAGCTCCTCTGTTGACCGTCTGTGTCCTGGCCGGTCTGGGGGCCCATGGCGTGGGGCGCGCACTGCTCCTCACTCATCTCGCCAGCTGCTAGGCCCACGGCAGCCTCTCAGGAAGGGCTAGCTGAGCGAATGACACATGCAAAATCCCCTGGCGCGTCGCCGGGGTCTGCGACGCCACCTTCTCCTCTCTTGCTCCTTTGGCCCCCACATCTGGAATGCACTTTGCCAATGAACTCCACGTGCCTGCTCCTGTGTGCCACACCGTTAAGCAGATGTGATCCAGGGCAGTCACATGGGCTATTTGCATATGATTTGTTAAAATTTGCATGTAATTGGCTTACGCTTGCAGAATCTGATCTCCGGCTATTTGTTTTCAATGCTGAAGCTGGGTCATTGAGATGTTTGGGAAGGTTATTCCCTCTCTCTTCCTCTGTTGATCGTTCCATTCTCCCTTCCTTGCTGGCCGAGCTGCCCTGGCAGGTGGGGTGTCAGAGGTCTCTGAGAGATGCAAGGTGAGAGGGGACCTGGGTCAGGAACGGGATGTACGCTTTGCTTCTGTGGCATAAGGAGCAGCCTGTGTATAAAGGATCTGGACCAGGCAGAGGGCAAAGGTGTCCCTGTGACATGCCTGGGCTCCGCTGAACTGGCCCTGGAAATCAACCCACCCACAGTCTCAAGCAGCTGGGACTCTCAGGGAAAGAACCAATCAGGGCTGAGTGAGGTGGGTGACACCCTATGGGGAGAACAAGAGAACAGAAATTTGAATCCCACAGTAGCAGGAATCAGGGCCAAAGACAGGCAGGAGAGATGGGAGGCCCAAGACTGTCCCGAGGTACGTGAGGACATCAGGTTGCCTATAGAAACGGGGCTGATTTTCCAGGGGATTCAACCCGACAGTCCAAAATGACAAGTTGAAACCAGCCCATTGAAGGACTTGGGGTGGGGGGGAAGAGGGTTGGTGTGTGAGCGACGGAGGGTCTCCCAAGCCGTGGACCCCCATCTGGCTGGTGACACCTTCCTCCCAAGCCTGCCCTCTACCCCGTCCCCATCCATCCCCTCTGAGACCAGCTGGCACCTCCCTTTCCCACCACAGCTGTGGCAAAAGGCAGCCACGGTCTCTGGGGCGGCCGAGGAGTTTTGGACCCACCCGATTAGGCTCACGGACACAGCACGCTTGGTCTCACGCACAAATGGACACAGTTGCATCTCAGCAAGTCACAGCCAGAGAGCATGAGGTCCTAGGAGGAGCTGGCTACACTCCAAGTGTGACACAACACGGACTGCTGGCTGCTTCGCACGCTGCTCTGCCAGCGCACCAGGTGCCAGACGGATGCTTGGGGACGCTAAAGATGGTCACCACGAGCCCAAGCGCTCCTGCGCTTGGCTTACATTTTCTGTCTGGTCTAGGGAACGCGTCTCGCAAGTCAGCCTTCTTCAAGGTGACGTTGCCAAAGACCCAAAGGCGACATTTGAAGGCGGTGGAGCTCTGGAGTAGCTTTGAATACTAAATAAGTAAATAATACTAAATAAATAAATAAAACTCACAGAAAGGATTTTCAGCTCCTGTAGGTCCCAGACTCCAGTATTGCATAAGAATCATCTGGACAGCTGTTTAAAAATACAGATGCCAGTTCTCCATCCCTGGAGATCCTGGTTCCAAATGTCTGGGTTGGGGGAGGGGTCCCTGACATCTGTGTCCCTAGAATTCCCATATGCAGCCAGGGATGAACCCACTGACTTAGACCGTGGCAGGAAGATTAAGGTCAGAACTTGAGGCTGTTGCTGCCCAGAGATCACCTGCAAGTGGGCAAGGGTCTCCGCAGACAAGGCCCCCAGGCAGGGAAGGTTGGATAACCATCCAAACAGTGTTCAGGCTGCAGGATGCAACAGGGCGCATTAAGGTTTCCGTCAGGTGCGGGGCTGAGATAGGCAGGGTTCGCCTACGTGAGACCTAGCCATTTTTGTCTTCCTTCCCGTAGGATTTTTGATAGACAGTTTATCTGTCTATCTGGACAGTCATTCAGGCACCTGGATTTCTATGGAAGACGGAGGACTTAGAGCAAGATCCTTATTAAAGTGTAAGGAGCAACAGAGCCTGTACGTTTTGTGTTTGTCTGAAACCGCCAGGCCTCCTCCCCCGGCCTGGCTGCTGCCGGGTGGGCGTGGGGAGGTTACCTGTCCGTGGTGCTGCTGGCCCAGTGTCATGAGCACCTACTCTTCAGCCTCCAGCATCCCTTCCCGCTGGCGCTCTCTGCCCAGAGAGACTTCTGCACCTGTCTTAGCAATTCTGGGAGAGATACTTTGAAGGGCCTTTTCAAAATCCCCTCTTAATGATCTGGTAATTATTGTAGTGACTTTTCAATGAAGCGTGACGCGCTCAGCTAGTTGTCAGCCAAGAGACTCCCAAGGCGCTGGGAAGAGGGGCACAGGGAAAAAAGCCCCGGCCTGATGCTGGCAAGGCCACCGGGAGTTCCTCCTGACAGATGAGCCCTCTCTAAGTCCTGGGACCAGTCTGACTACAGAGTCCGGGGAAGTGACATAAATGACCCCCAAGTCCCCACCAATACTGTAGCTGGCAGTGCCAAGTCCCACGGCTCGCTCCAGGGAGGACCCGCACTCCTGCGCACAGACGGCAGGTTGTCCTTGGTTCCCTCCCACCAGAGCACCCCCGTTCCACTCCCAGCCCAGGTCCACTTTAAGCACTCAGAGCTGCCAACCACGCCCAGCAGGAGCCGTTCACGCCTCTCTCCCTGGGCCTTCAGATCCACTGGGGCCATGTGTGGTCCAGCTGTGCTGGGCACCCCAAAACCTGGAGGCCACATATGCCGCCCTTCTCCACACCTGTGTTCCCCAACATCCTGCTTTCACTAGTCAGAGCAAAAGGAGTCCCCCAGGGACAGGACGTTGGGTGCCTCACGGTCTGACCAGCCCCACAACAAAGGAGGCTACAAAATGCATGAAGGGGTCATAACCGGCCCATGTTCTCACAGTATCTGAGCGAGTCTTCTCCTCTGAAAAGGAGACAGTTCGAGTGCAGGAATGAACGCCAGCCCTGAGGACCCATTTGGCTGTGGGGTCTTATGGAGCAGGCTCCTCATCTTACCAATGAGATGCTGACCCCTAGGCGGGTGACATGACATGTTCAAGATCAAAGCCTCCTTAGCTAATGCTCAGGCTGGGACTAGAACCAGGGGCTTCTCCACCAGCACCCACCACAAGCCTAAGACGTCTTCATATTCCCATGCGTTGGCTTGGCCCAGTATCTGCCAGCAGGAGACAAGGGCCCGGGGGAGCAGGAGGGCTGGTCCAGCTGCGCCCTTGGCCATCCCTGACATGCCCGTGGCACAGCGGTGCCTGATTGCAGTTGCTGGTCGTGCTGACTGGTCTTCCTCCCTAGCCAGCTCCTGGGGCCTCAGCCACCAACCTCTGCTGGCCCGGCCCTGCTTCCAGTGCTGGCGCCTCTCTGGCCTGGAGACCATGGGAGTTGCCCTGGTCAGTTGCTGGGAATCATCTTTCTAAGCCGCAGGCCCTGATCAGATCTCCTTAGTTACGCAAACCCAGCTGATGGCTGGTCTGGGATTCCCCTTCTCTGCTTCTCTGGAGCGACTGGGAAGCAGCTGCTCCAGGCACAAGCATTTCTATGGCCGCCCCACCAGGAATATATGGGATGAGCGAGCAGCCACTACCCAAGAGAAAAGGGTGTCCTTTCCAGGAGATAGTGGCAGGCAAAACCGCAGGCCTTCACTCTGGCAGCTACCATCGCGTTACTCTCCCCTGAGCCCACATATGGCCTCAGAATCCTTCTTAACACAGCACTCAGGCAACCACCAAGTTAAACTGCAAGACAAAAGTGATGTGCCATTTTGGGGCTGAAAACAAGAGGCCAGACCATGGATGAACAAGAGACTGACGTAGACCAGGTTTAAGGAAGGTGTGAGCCACAGGGGTCAGCGGTTCTGATCCCTCCTGGGCCCGCCCTGGGAGGTGCCCACCCCTGAGACTGTGGGTGACAGAGGCGTCAGTCTCCATGGCCTGAAATGGCTCAGCTTTTGATGGCATATGGGACATTATGAGCCTCTGTGTCTACAGGAGGCCAAAATGTTTTCTTTCCATTACTGTCACTCACAAGTCAGTTGCAAGTAGGCAGCTCAGGAGATCTCTGGGCTTCGTTCATTACATTTCCACAGGGGGTTGCCTTCTGGGGAAATCTGACCCCTCCCACCTGTGTGCGCCATCGCTTGGGCAACAGCCAGCTGGTGGGAGGGGGGCGGGGGGAGTGCTGCTGGGCTGGGACTGGAGGTCCAGCTCCAGGGCAACATGCAGCTCTTCCACAGAGACCTTACGGGAGCATCGCCAAAGCTGTAAAGGGCAGAGCAAACCCAGGCACAGTCAGGATGGAGACCGCCACCGAGAGGGCTGGCGTGGGCGGCGAGGTACACAGCTTCAGGCAGGCTGTCACATGGGGGTTCTGATACCACGTGAAGGATCCCAGGGGCTTGTCCAGGAAGCATGATCCGATGGCCCCAGTGGCCTCGCTTGGACTGAGGGCACCAAGCTCTTACCTATTCCCGTGAACTTCTTCAGGCCTTGAGGCTGCAGCTGGTCCAGCCGGGGCTTCCACCTCACACCTGGTCTCCTGGGGCCTGACCCAGGCCCTCGGCAGAGCGGGGGCGAGCAAGGTTTCATTGCACCAGAACAGCAGCTTGCCGGGTGTGCGGACACGCTCGACCCATGCGATCAATCCTCCTAACTGTAAACAGGGTTAGAAGTGTGATTCCGGCAATTATAAAGCCTATCATTTCCTCCTCTTCTCTAACTCAATTAGAAAGGCTCTTTGCTCTCACTCTGCCACTGGACCTCATTTTGAAAGTGCAGCTGTGGAAGGGCTGCCAAGGGCTCCACTGAGCCGCCGCGCCTGACGCTCGGTTGGCCAAGGGGTTGGCTTCCTGCCCCAGTCTTTCCGCCAACCAGACTGTGATCTTTGGCAAGGGCCGCCTCCCTCTCTGGGCCTCAGTTTCCCCAGGTATAAAATGAGGAGTTTGGACAAGGTGGCCTCTGGGATCCCTTCCAACTCTCATGGCCACTGGATCCCGGGTTGGCTTGGTTGCTAAGGATGGCTCCGTGTAGACAGCAGTTTAGCTTCTTTTAAGCCAGGAGGTGTCCCTCTCTCTTTACTCCTCACGTTTGATGTCCAGTTCCTGAAACATACCAATACCCACAGCAGCGTAAGAATGGAGAGGAGCCACGCGCCCAGGTTTCTGGAACTAAAAGTGCTGCCCTCCCTCAGGGCAGACCCTGAACTGACCAGTCCACAGCAGAGATCGCATGTAACCCGTACAACAGAACCGCCATTCGGCCCATTTCACAGGCAAGAAAACTGAGACACGGAAATGTCAAGTCGTGCATCCAGGCCTGGCTCCAAAGGCTGTGCTCATAGTCACAGCTCTCTCAAATCCTCAAACTTGGGGACTTCTGTAGAAAAAGAGAGAATGGGTAGGCCACCTCAAGGCGAAGGGAATGTCAGGCAGGACACAGGCATGACTGAGCGTGCGCAGGCAAACGGCAGATGTCCCCACGCCTGTGTGGCTGGAAGGTCCAGCGGAAAGGGGTGGAGTTAGAAGGCACGAAGGACTTTGAGGACTGTGTGCCCATGGTCCCAGCTGCTCCCCGAAGCCCCTCCCTTCCTCTGAAGCTGGAACCCCCAGTGGTTTTCTTGGAAGGGGGTGAGCGCGCTTTTTAGAAGCAGCAAGGAGTAAATTTTTACGATGCTTGTTAGTGGCTGAGGGGACAACTCAGTCGCCTGGGCTCTGATGACCCAGCTCTGTCTCCCAGGTTTGCCCTAATGAAATCCTCAGAATTGACACTTATAAATGCTAAGTGAGATTTTAATTTTTTTTAATGAGATGGATCTAAGCAGCACAAAACACCATTTGCTTTAAGAATTGTCTTTCCAACAAAGTTACTTTAAGGAGCACCAATGTCAGGGAAACGCACACCACCCTATCACCAAACCAGTGTTGTTAAAGGACCATTTCCGTTGGTCTCCGCTGACGGATGCGAACCCTGGAAATCAGTGCTCCGTGGCCGAGGCTTCATAGAAACCGCTCTGCTGTCCCCTTCACTGAGACTTAGTCATTATGCTCGACCTTGTTTACATTTCTCTTAAATAGCTCTCCAAGTACTGTGTAAACATGTTCTTTCAAAATTCACCTGTGGCCAACCTGCGGGCTCCCGGGCACCTCGGGAGCGCCAGGCTGGATGCCTGCCCAGCGGAGCGGTGCCCCCCACATTCCGGGTCCCCCAAAGAGCTACTCTGCACCAGGCACCCCGGCGCCCCTGGTGGCAGAGCCACGGACGTGGGGAACCACAATGCATTTCAAGTGCTAGTCTCAGTGCCTGGAGCACAGGAAGCGTCTGTTAAGAGACAATAACATCTGGCGAAGGTGCCAGCACCAGGCCAAACCCAGAAAGGTGCTGGCTTGGCAGGCGTTTCTCTCCCTTTAAATTCTTTAGCACCATCTTCTTTCCCCAGTTCTCCTTTAGACACTCTCCATCTTTCCACAACAGCAGAGGCTTCTAATTTCCTCAAAAAGCCTTTGCCGAAATCATCCCAGAGGCCCAGTGTGAGGCTCTGGTCTCTGGATGGAAATGCCACACTGGCAGGAGCCCTTCCCATCCTGCACACCGGGGGGCCACAGCAAACCACGAGTGTCCCAGACAGAAGGAAGGCCAAGCCACAGCTCGAGCTGGCAAGAGCAGCCTTGTCCCGCTGTAATCGTGCGGTGACACATCTCCCTTCTGCCCACATCGGTTGGGAAGGATAAACGTCCACACGCCGGAGACTTGGCGAAGGCAGGCCGCGAATCTGCGTGGAGGCCGAGGGCCTGGGATGGGCGGGATCTGATCAGCCGAGCACGGGGGGTGCTTGTAGCCCTCCCGCTGGCACCTTTGCCAGATGTTATTGTCCCGACAAAGGCAGGCCGCTGTGGAGGCCTGTGCCTCCGAGGCTCCCGCGATCGGCGCTGGAGCTTCCGTCTGAGGAACGGGATTTCTCAGGGAGACAGGCAGGAAATTTCCCAGCGGGCTCTGCCTGCAACACACCCCCCAACACAAACCTCACAGCACCCCCCACCCTGGCCCCGCCGCCCAGTGATCCTGATATAGTTGAACCACTGGTTTCTCAGCCCCTTTTCTCCTATTGTTTATGATTCTTTTCTGGTTCTTGCTTATTTCTCAGTCTACAAGGTGTGATAGTATCATCTTAATTCCACCCACACGGGAGGGGAGGACTAACGAATTGCTGTACCTGCTGCAACTCTGAGGTCAGTGGATGGAAGGAATCCAGCATAACCCGGAGAGAGCCACCCGAGCAGCATCGGGGAAAACTAGCTGATCCCAGGCAGGGACAAAGGAAATGCTGAGAATGACTGTGCATCATTAATTACTTTCTTTGAAGTCCTCAACGATTGTTTTCTAGCATGGCAGTCCACGAACAAAAGCTAGCTATCCGTATTTAATGGACAAAACAGAGATTTAGCAACATCTCCCATGCATTTTACAGAAAGTTACAGGATTTGGAGAAATGAAAGGAGTCTCATTTGCTTTTCTTTCCTTAAATCTGATGCCAGGGAAGTCTGGGCTCAGCTGGGGCCTTCTGTACAGCAACAAGGCCTGCACGGGCTGGTGCTCCTCGGGGCTGGCTTCCGCGCCAAACTCCGCCCAGCCGGGCAGTTCCCCCCCGGGGCCTGGCTCCTCGGCCAGCCCCGGACGGGCAGGGCAGGGCACAGCGAGGCGGGCAGCTCTAGGCCCACAGGCTGATGGGAACCGCGTGAGTCTTGGTGCCGTGGGGCTGCTGTGGCTCTCCCCATCCATCTCAACTCCCTAAACTGCCGCCCACCCCTGCCCGCTGGGGAGTCCAGTCTACTGAATCCACTCACTCGTTCATCAACTACGAGGGGCAACCCTCCCAAAGCCCAGAATGGTCTTCTGGAGGGCGGGCCCTTGTATTGCAGGCTTCCCCTGCTAGGTGAGTGTTCTAACAACCTATCTGTATCAGAGTACCGGCTGGTGTTGTTGTAAGAGGCTGCGTTCGGCTTCAGTGAATTTTTTTGGAAGACTCTTCCAACACGTGTGCCCGTATCATGATGGGTGATTTACGAGTGCACCTGCCCACACCGCACTGAGTGTTCAGCAGTTTTTGACCAAAACGGCGTGACCCCCGTGCCCCACCCTCCCTATTCACCCAATCTCACCCTGAGCAACTTTTTTTTTGTTTGTTTCCCTGATGGAAAAAGCCCTCAAAGGGAAATGTTTTGCCAATGTGGAAAAAGTGAAACAAAAAAACAGCAGAAGCACAAAAAGGCATCAAAATCAACAAGTTCAAATACTGTTCTGAGCAGTGGAAAAAAAGTCTCGATAGGTGTAGTACATCAAATGGAGAGTACTTAGAAGGTGACTGAAGTTTAAACATGTAAGAATACATACACAAATTTTTTATAAATAAATTCTGGGTTTTTTTCAGGTCCGCCTCATATGTATTGAAGCCTATACTACCTGCTGTAGGCCATTCTATTGAACAAAATAGTTAAATCCCTCCTCTCAGGCACAGACATTCCAATGCAGGGAGAGATACTAAGCGAAGAAGAAACACAAACATTGCATCAGCGACCGTAAGTAGCAGGAAGATATGGAACAATGCACAAGCTGGGGTGGAGGGAGATGGGGTGGTATAAATGGGTGCAGTTTTACAGGAGTGGCCGGAAAAGGCCTCTCTGAGGAGTTCACATCCTGGCAGACGTCTCCCTGACAGAAGCGAGGGAGCGAGCAAGACAGATATCAGAAGGACCAGTGTCCTGGGCAGAGGAAACGGCTTGAGCAAGGACCTCGAGCCCGGACTTCGCTCAGTGTCCCAGGAACAGCCAGGAAGCCAGCACGCCTGGAACAGGGCGGGCGAGGGGAAGGGAAAGCGGTAGGAGATGGATCAGGGAGGGGGCAACAACAATAAGAACAGGCTGGCCACGACTTAAGCAGGAGGCCAGCTCAGTCAGTCAGCCACTGCACATCCAGTGCCCTGTGCCCCTGGTCAGCCCTCCACATCCCCGTTGGGCTGAGGGGAAGAGCACAAAGTGGTAACAGTTGCAAAAGACAGGGGCACTTTAACATCATTGTCTTCCCCCCGCCCCCCGACAAAAGTAATAGCTGTAGATTTAGAGACTATGGAAAATGCAGAGAAGAATCATAACATGGATGCAGAAAAGTAGTTATCAGGCGGCTGGGGTTATCAATGTTTCCTTCAGTTTTCCAACCTTTGCCTCATGCTGCTATAGTATGTTTATAAGAAACATAAATTTCTTAGAAAGAAACTTAACCAAAAGCTTTTCTCAAAATAAAAGAGCATGGCACCCTTTCAGTTGGTGCAGACTTTGGAACAAGAAGAGAAGCCACTTGTTCTCTAAAAAGCACAGACTTTGGAGTCACTGGAGACGGGGCCAATGTTCTGGCTTTGCCACTCACTGCTGTGGGAGCTCAGGTCAGTCACTCACCCTCTCTGAGCCTCAGTTTCCTCATCCTAAAATAGGTATCACACCCATGGGATCTTTGTGAAGAGTCGAGATGACGCATGGCAAGCACCTGGCACATGGAAAGCACAAAACAAACAGTGGCCAGTCCGAGCTTCAGCAAGGTGGCAGCCTTGCTCAGTCAATGGAGACTGAGCCTCTGCCCTGTGCTGAGTACATGCCCTGTTCTGGTAACACAGCAGTAAACAAGGCAGAAAAGTAACTTAGTCTTTATCTTCTTTCCCCAAATTCCAATGGTCCAAAAGAGAGCATCAATCTAGGAAACACAGGAACTATGTTAACATCCCTCTGAATGAGAGCAAGGTGCTGCGGTCCACAGTGCACGCTGGAAGAGCGGGCAGAAGGTACGTCGCCAGGACACAGGGCTGCTGTGGTGCCACTTTGCAGGGATCTGCTCAGCTCCCCAGGATCTGTGCCTTCTGCCTTTGCTGCTGCCGTCCCTGCTGCACAGACAAAGCCAGGAAGCCCCCTCCTCTGGCCGAAACCCTAGGAGTGTCACCATTGTCATAGAGAGTGACCTGACTCGAAACGCACTCCTTGAAGCCAGGGACATCTCTCGGCCCTCGGGATTAATTACTGCGCGTTCCGGGGCTGTTCACCAGCCACACGGCTCAGACCAAAACAGTCCCGTCACAGCAGACAGCAGATACTGTTCCTGACGTGCAATTTTTAATAAAAGCACGGAACGTCACGTTGTCCTCTCTGGTAGCACCGCTTCCCAGCAGAAAAGTGATAAAGGTTTAAACAAAAGGGACGTCTGATCCCCTTAGGGAAATTAACCATTTCTGCAGAAACTGAGAACCATTCCAGACAGCCGGCTGGGGCTGGACTGATAGCCACGGAGTCACGGCAGCCACCACGTGAGCGCCTCTGTGGGGAGAGGGACAAACTCTGGGCTCAATGCATTTATCACAGCAGTCCTGCCAGGCAGGTACCCCCGGCCCCGCTGTTCGACAGGGAAACCAAGGCCAAGCCAGAATTATGACTTACCCACCTGGAAAGAGGCTAGGGAGCCTTGGGACCCACATTTGGGGCTTTTTAAAAATATCTTTCTCAATCTGGTTTTTCCTCATTATTAGAAACAATTGGACAAAAGCTTCCAGAAATGTAACTGGCCAGGATACCCAGCAATGTAGTTCTGTTCAGGGAACTTGACGGGTTTAGAGGGAGGGCCATTTGGTTGACTGCCTGTTTCCTCCCCCCACCCACCTGACTCTGGAACAGCTGGTGCCCAGAGCACAGTGACTTCAAACCACAGGGTCACCCTTAGAGTGGGTGGGATCAGGGAAATGTTTCTCCAAGTGTAAGAAGCCAAATTTACCAGGAACGTATTTTTGAAATAGAAATCTGACTGTTACACTTGGCAGGCCTCCCCCTGCCCTGCACTTACTAACCTAACAGGAATGAATTGTCCCTTGACATGGATTCTACAGAATAATCTTTCATAAACACGTGCTCACTCGACCTGCCAGGCAGGGAGGGGCCCTGAAATTTCCCATCAGGAAGCGACCACCACCACCAGCCACACATTCCCACCAGCCCCTCTCGACCCCAAACTCTGGAGAATTCTTGCAATTTTCCTCAGGGTTTACTTGCTGTGAGGAGAATACCAAGCGGGTCCATTGTGTTGCGGACATTAAAAACCAGCCAAACTCTCCAGATTTGAGGTTTTAAAGAGACACCTTAGAAAGGCAGAAAGAGCTAGTGGTCCGGGGTTCCAGTTCTGGCTCGTGGGGCGACTTGGGGAAGTCGTTCCCCTTCTCTTGGCCTCAGTTTCCCTTTCTGTAAAATGAGCAGGGTCAAGGTGAGCCCCAGGTCAGCACCAGGGAAGATGTCGCAGGCTCCCCAAGGCGTGACAAAGGAACGGTCTCTGGGCCCTCTCGCCTCTCTTCGAGGCAGTTTTCCCAGAGCGCCTTTTCTGCTTGGAGCCCCACTCCGGCAGTGTCTCTGGACCGCCAGAGCGCAGACTTCCCGGCCAGGCCAACACCCCGCCCGGGTCATCCGACGACATCCTCCTCCCGGCGCGGCCCTCGTGCTGGTCTCCGAGTCCCAACGCACTGCCCCGCATCCCTCCGGTGGAACCCCGCCCTCCCCCAGTCCCCGAGCCGCGCGGGCGGAGGGCGGGGCCGGGCGGGGCGGGGCGCGCGGGAGGCGGAGCCGAGCCGGGGAATCCTGCTCCGGGCGAGCGCCGGACCCCGCAGAGCAGCCGTGCCGTCCGAGGGCCCCCGCGCCGGGGGCGGCGGGGAACCCCAGAGCAGCCGAGCCGGGAAGGATCCCCGCGCTGAGCGGAACGCTGCCGCCGCCTCCGCGCCGCCCCCGCGGGCTGGCAGGTGCCCGGCCACCCTCTCTCCGCCTGGCCCCCAGCTCCCGCGGTCCCGCCGTCAGCTCGCCAGCCAGTCTCCCGCGCGCCATGCAGCCGCCGCCGGCCCCGCGCGCGTAAGGCATCCGCCGCAGGCCATGCTGCCCCTGCTCGCCGCGCTGCTGGCCGCCGCCTGCCCGCTGCCGCCCGCCCGCGGCGGGGTCGCGGACGCGCCGGGCCTCCTCGGGGCGCCCCCCAACGCCTCCGTCAACGCGTCGTCCGCGGGCGAGCCCGCCACCCCGCGGCTGCTGTCCTCGGCGGCTGCCGGGGCCCCCGAGCGGCCGGGCCCGGAGGAGGCGGCGGCGCCGTGCAACATCAGCGTGCAGCGCCAGATGCTGAGCTCGCTGCTCGTGCGCTGGGGCCGCCCGCGGGGCTTCCAGTGCGACCTGCTGCTCTTCTCCACCAATGCGCACGGCCGCGCCTTCTTCGCCGCCGCCTTCCACCGCGTCGGGCCGCCGCTGCTCATCGAGCACCTGGGGCTGGCGGCCGGCGGCGCGCAGCAGGACCTGCGCCTCTGCGTGGGCTGCGGCTGGGTGCGCGGGCGCCCGCCCGGCCGCCTCCGGCCCGCCGCCGCCGGGGCGCCCACCGCGCTGCCCGCCTACCCCGCGGCCGAACCCGCCGGGCCGCTGTGGCTGCAGGGCGAGCCGCTGCACTTCTGCTGCCTGGACTTCAGCCTCGAGGAGCTGCAGGGCGAGCCGGGCTGGCGGCTGAACCGTAAGCCCATCGAGTCCACGCTGGTGGCCTGCTTCATGACCCTGGTCATCGTCGTGTGGAGCGTGGCCGCCCTCATCTGGCCGGTGCCCATCATCGCCGGCTTCCTGCCCAACGGCATGGAGCAGCGCCGGACCACCGCCAGCGCCGCCAGCGCCGCCCCCGCCGCCGTGCCCGCGGGGACCACCGCCGCCGCCGCCGCTGCCGCCGCCGCCGCCGCCGCCGCCGCCGCCGTGACCTCGGGGGCCGCGACCAAGTGACCCGCCCCGCGCCTCCCTGCGTCCGTCCGGGGTCCGCGCTCTCGGGGGCCTTTCCCGCCGGCAGCTCGGCCCGTGTGCTTCGTGCTGTAGTGACCGTTAGTTCTTCCGGGGAGGGGGTCGCCAGAAAGGTTGCGGCGCGTTTGTAAAGCAAGGTGTGTGAGGCGCTCGGGCTCCGAAAGGATGCCACCAGCCCTCGCGCTTGTGAGGGGTGGGGTCCGCCGCTGGGAAGACGGAGAGGAGGGACTTGGGCCCTTTCCCCTCCATTGCATCCCCTGCCCTCCCCCCTCCCGCACCCACGTGCCCTAGATTCATGGCAGAAAATGACCAAATCCTGTGTATTTGTTTTATATATTTAATAACTGTTTTAAATGAAAGTTTTAGTAAAAAAAAAAATCAAATTGCTATTGCTGTAGTTAAGAGAAGTTCTTTGTATCCAAACAGTATTTGAAGTTTGTTTGTTTTTTTAAATTTATTTAAGAGGGGGCGGGGCCTGGGAATGATTTAACACCGATATATTGTTACCGCTGAAAATGAACTTTATGACCCTTTTCCAAGTTGATCTATCCAGTGACGCGTGGCCTGGTGGGCGTTTCTCCTTGTACTTCTGTGGTTTTTTGTTTTTTGGTTTTTTTTGGCTTTTAATACAGACATTTTCCTCCAGAGTTGCGTATGTAGCTTTTTTTTATTTGACTGAAGAAAAAGAATCTAAGAATTATAAGGTGTTCCCGGGAAACATGGAGCGAGGGACTGCCAAGAAGTTAGAAAAGGGCTCATTCTGGCTCCCTTTCCCGGCTGGGAAAGGTGGGAGATGGGGACAGGTTCCTTGCCTGATGGCAATGGCTTTGCCTGGCACTATGCTGCCCCCCTTCCCATCCCTCAGCTCACTGCCATTTATCATGGTGGCAAACAGGGTTTTCGTGTGATTTATCGCTTTCCCCACTGACCCAGGCTCTGCAAAGCATCCAGTAAAGTACCAAAATGGAAAAATCAATACATATTCTGAGCGGGTGCCTCACGGAAATGACTCATTTTAAAAGCATGTAGATTTCCTTTTCATTTGTGTAAACTTGAGCACATGAGCACATTTCAGAAGCAGGCCTTAAAACCAGAGATATTATTTTGGCATTAAGATTTGTTTTTTATCTCCACCCGAGGATATTTTTTTCATTGCTCCTAGAGATACAGAGAGAAACATCAATGTGAGAGAGAAGCATCGATTGGTTGCCTCCCATGCTCACCCCGACCGGGGAGCACAGGTCCCTGGACCTAGGACCGAACCCAAAACCTAGGCAATGTGCCTAACAGGGAATCGAACCCGCAGTCTTTCGGTTACGGGATGATGCTGAGCCACAGTGGCCCAGGCAAGATTATTTTTAAAGGTAAGTTCTCGGGGACTAAATAGTCAACGATCACAAGACTGTCCTCACTCCCAGTGTCCATGTGTGTCTGCGGAGTAGTTCCCGATTCACCCTGCTTTTCAGAAGAATAAATGAGAAGTCCTTAAAGTGCCTTCACAACGAAACCACCTCAACAGTGCTCTCCCTCGCTCCCTCTCCCCACCGCCAAGTGAGTACTTTGTACTGCTCTAAACCTCCAGCTCTCAATGTGTGGCCCCCGGGCCGGCAGCATCAGCACCCTCTGGGAGCTTGTTAGAGATGCAGGCCGGGGGCCCCACCCTGGATCTGTGGAGCCAGAAACTCCGGGCCAGAGCCCAGCAGTCTGTTTTAACAAGCCCCCCCTCCCATGGATCCTGATGCATTTCAAATCGGAGAACCTTCAACATACGTTGCCTCCTTTTAGCTATCGTATGGAAGAAACAGGAGCCTTTTTTCATGGGACTCTATCTGAAGGAGAGGCTGGGCCATTGTCCTGCAGTGTCAGCTGCCCCTCTGGCTCTTGGCGTCCAGGGCTCTCTCCGACGCCTCTCAAGCATCGAGGAAGTGCGACTAATGCAAATCCCTAGCTTTGCAATTCCCTGTGAATCTTCTGCCCCAAAGCAGGGCGGGTTGTGAACTACCTCGTCTTCCCCCCTGCAGTTACCGGCAGGAGAAAACCAATAATTGCTAACCGTGGTCTATTTTAATACAATCATAGCATCTGTACGTCTGGAAGACGCATTACGTATTCCTGGTTTAACGCACACGCAGCCACTCCCTGCTTTTTCCCCAGGCGGAAGCTGAGGCTCAAAGACCCCACATTTCTCTTACAATCACACCGCCACAGGCAGACAAAGCAGCAGAGACCAAACCTGGGTCTTCCGCCGCCCTGGCTGGCCTTCCTTCATCACCGGAAACCTCATTTCCTAAGAGAATGAGGAGCTGGCCACTCAAAGTCTGCTTTCTGTTGATCCACCCCTGTCCCCATCAGATTCTAGGAGCCACAAACCCAAAGGGGCCAGGGAGCATTAATTTTAAATGAGACCCTTGGCACGTAACATAACTTCCATTTGCATGCCTTCTTTGGGTGTCCCTAAGAATACTTTCTTAGGGCGGGTTTGAAATACCCGTATCTATTGCTAGAGCAATAGACCTTCCTCAAAGAAGATTTTCAGAATTGCCAGAGAGCCTGTGGGGGGAGGCATGTGTGTACAAACACACGTCCCTGTACACATATGTATAAATCTGATGGACTGGTTAGTTCTCCTTTATCCTGATGTTGGCTGCTTCCTGAGAGCTGGAGCTCCAAGCGGAGACTGCCAACAGAGGATAGAGCCTGGGTCCTTGTGGTCACTTTAGATTGGGGCCATTCAGTGGGTGAGGGAAGCCAGGGGCAGGCAGCCTCAGCTATGGGGTCTGCGCCCCCTGGTCAGTTCGATTTGCATCGTCTCAGCGGTGAAACCCTTCTGAGTATGCAGTTCACTGAAGGCCGACCACTGCTTCCGCAGGAGAAGCATGCAGACGCAGCCCGTGTGCACACAAGTGCGGGGTCCCCTGAATCCAGCCCACTGTTAAAGCCTTCTAGGGACAGCTCAAGTTACTGGTGACAAAGCTCAAAAAGGAATTGTGCTGTTCTTAACGGTTTTTAAAACTTTTCTTTATTATACAAGTGCTATGACAGAAAATGAGAAACCTCCCTTCATAAGATCAATGAATTGATATCACAGCAACAATCCCAGCACCCATAAGGGACCGTGGCTAGTATTTATCAAAAATGTTCAAATGCATGTATTATACATATTTCAACCCAGCAGGCGCCTCCTTGTAAGGGCTCTGTTTTCCCCACTCAGGGCCCCTTTGGTGGTCCCCTCCCTCTGCAGAAGGTAATGGAAGGCTTCTCAGGGCAGGTGGTTTATGAAGGCTGACACATGGGGATATTACAGACATGCGGGTCAGAGGTCAGCTGCACAGGATATTGAAATCCATCTGAGGACCACAGGCCCGGTGGAGATGAGGGGTGGGGGAAGGTGTGCTGTATCTTTCCCATCCCAGGTTTATCACTTGCAGACACATTTCAATGCCGGACTGAATTTCCTGTCCCTTCTGGAGAAAGATCACCACTCTCCAGTTCGAGGTCCCAGACGTGGCTGATAAGGAAGGGAACAGAAAGTAACTTTGCAGGATGAACAATGCGATTCATCTCGCGTCATAACCACAGAGCTGCCTTGCAGCACCTGGGGTCTATCTGATGTCTTTTGTGCAAAAATGAATTCTGAGATTCAAAAAGCAGGACGGATATTGTGTCTGTACGACGCTGCCCCAAAGGCTGTCGCAGCTCCACGTGGCTGGGTAACCACCGAATTCAGATGCCTTGTTGTTGGGTGGGTGCCCTGGACAGACCACTCAGAGGGAGGAAGGAGACCATCAGGGGGGCAAAATGTATTCAGCATCACTGGCAATAAGTGGACTGTGTTGAGGTTTTCTGTGATGGATCTCGTCCAGGATTGGGTTCCCTAGAAGCAGAGCCTGGGATGGAGGGACTCATACAAGGGATTATTGCGGCAGGTGGGGGCGGGGCGGGGCGCACCCTGGAGCAGGAATTACACCTCAACGTTGCCCCACCGGAAGGGAAAGGGCTGGCCTTTTGTCTTCCCATTTCAGCCACGGGGCAAGATTGTGGTGCTGGGGGCTGTTCAGCCTCCCTGGCAGCTCCCCTTCACCGCGCCCAGTTCTCCAGAGGAGCAGCAGCTGCGAGACTGTGGGCGCCCACGCTCACAGCAGCTGGGGGGCGGTCGGCAGCCTGCGGAGGGAATCTGGGCGGGGCCCCACTGCAGTCACCGCAGACCTCGCGTTGCTCTTGAGACCCATTCCCAGGAACGGCGATGGCGGGGTGGGGAGCCAAGCTCCACCGTGCGGGCTGAACTTTAAGCTCCCAATCTGGCCTGCGCGCCGACCTCCGGGCCTTTGCCCGTCTCTGGGTGTCCTGCCCTTGTGCCGACTGAAATGCAGCGCGCTGTGTCATGCTGGCCCTCTTTGATAAAGCCAGAAGTCCCTGTCCTGTGTCTGTGTGCAAAGTCCTGGCTCCCCAGTACTGCATTATTAGAAGGGAAGTCCCACAGTATTAGTATTGATATTATTGGTATTAGATACAGTAACAGTATCCCTGCGGCTGCCAGCAGACTGGTAATAACATGAAACAGGACACCAGGGCACCTCCTTTGCCATCCTGAGCTGTGTGGCCAGGGGCAAAGCCCTCGCCTTGGACCCTTGGGTTCCTCCGCTGCAGAACAAGGTTGCTGGGCAGGCCAGGCCGGGTGGCTCCAGGCCCTCAGCTTACGTCCTGGCCCCTCGCCACCTCCCAGGTCTCTCAGGCACAACTACAGAGAAACACCCCCAGGTATTTCTTCACCAGGCAGCCTGAATCAGGGGCCAAGGCCACTGCTTTTTCTAGGTGACTTGAGGGGGAAACATGATACAAATAAGAAAATGGCGGTCATAAGGGTTATTGTCACTGGATTGTCTAAATTGGCTATTTGTGTGGGTCTCATAATCTATAAACTTATGATTTTTGCATTCCTCTATTCACATGGCTACTGCCATGAAATAAAGCTATTTTAGGCCAATGAGGCAAATAAGAAATGAGAAATTGTTTACATTGTTGACTTTGTCACTGAACATCGGGTATCGTACTTTAAGGTGAGGTCTGCACAAGGTAGGAAAGAGGAGAAATTAGCATGGACTGTGCGCCTAGGACATGCCAGGAGCCTGGCCCTCCAAATGCATCCTCACAGCACCCGCACGAGATATTTTTTGACAACCCCCCCCTCCAAGGGCGGGCACCAGGTCTCTTGCAGGTGTGCATGACCTTGAGCACCAGACGAGAGCCCGTGTGCCCAGTGAACAGGGCAGGCCAACAGAGGCAGGAGCTAGTGGCCGGACGCGCTGGCACCGTGGCATGATGATGCAGCAAACTGATTCTCAAGCTCTCCCACAAAGCCTCCCTGAGCCCTGTGGAGAATGTCCCTTCCCTCACCCCCGTCATTCCGGGAATCCCCGGCTCCATCTCGCAGCTCCCCAAACCCCTTCTAAACATAGATCCATGACTAGTGTGCTTGTGGGTTCAGATGAGCCGGGGCTCATTGTGACTCACACCCGCCCCTGCGGGAGCCCCCAGAGCTCACTCCGTTAGCCCGACGAGGTGCAGAATCCCTGTATTCAGAGCGAAGCCAAAAATCCAGTCATGTCTGCTATTTCAGCTCATGGGGTAATTTTTCCTGCAGAATGGAGTGAGGATTGGGGCCAGCCAGGTGGAGCAGAGGTGAGGCTAATGAGGCCAGACTGTTCAGGTTCAAATCCTGGTCTTGCCACTTTCTAGCTACTCTCTGAGTCTCAGTTTCCTTGCCTGAAAATAGGAATCGCAACAGTATCTCCCCATAGGTATTGTTGTAAAGATTTTATTTTTTTTTAAAGGTTTTATTTATTTATTTTTAGAGAGAGGGGAAGGGACAGAGAAAGAGAGGGAAACATCAATGTGTGGTTGCCTCTTGCACTCCACCCACTGGGGATCTCCCCTGCAACACAGGCATGTGCCCTGACTGGGAATCAAACCAGCAACCCTTTGGTTCTGTGCTCAGTCTACTGAGCTAGTCCAGCCAGGGCTGCTGTAAAGATTTTAAAAGATAACGTACCAAAGAATTCAGTCCCTCCCCCCCCCCCGACAAACCCTCCCAAGAACACAGATTCCAACTGGAGTCCTGGCTCTGCCACGTACTTGGGTTAAATACTTATCCTCAGTTTTCTTGTCTGTAAAATGGGCATAATGACACCTATCCTTGAAGGGCTGTTGGGAGGAAGAGTGAGGATGTCCGTGAAGTACCACGCACATGCAGATCCTCAGCAAACAGTACCAGTCAGGTTACTACGCTAAGGTAGTAATCCCCTCCAGTCCTGCAGACCAGCTCTCTCATTCCATATTCAGGAAATACTTACTTAAGTATTGCTCTATGCCCAGTGGGCCACGGTGAGTCCTGGGTACAGAGTGAAGATCAAACAGTCCTGGACCTTGCCCGCATGGAACACACAGCCTATTCCAGCCACCTCTGAGGACCAAAAGATTAAATCCATGCTTATGGGTAACTGAGGGAAACCTGTGTAAGTTACTCTTACTATTAATCACTGCTCGCGGAAGCATTACCAGAGGGTGTCAGTAACCACCGGTGTCGGCGGCGGCGGCCTGAGCAAGGCAGGCAGGTGCTGTGAGAGTGTCGTCGGGAAGCTGAGCGCCCTCTCTGTTCCTCTTTTTAAATCAAACAGCTGGGTGTAGATGTAAAAGAGAGACTAACATCCATCAACAGAATCATGGATAAACAAAATGGAGCACAACACACAATGGAATGTCATTCAGTCTTGAAGAGAAATTCTAACACACGCTACAACACGGATGAACCTTGAAGACATTATGCTCAGTGAAATATCAGTCACAAAAGGACAGCTATTGTAAGATTCCACTTACACGAAGTACGTAGAATACACAAATTCATAGAGATGGAAAGCAGAGGGTACCGGGGTTGGGGGAAGGGGGTAATGGGAGTTATTCCTTAATGGGTATAGGGTTTCTCTTTGGGGTTATGAAAAAGTTTTGGAAACAGAGACTAATGATGGTTTCCAAACATTGTGAATGTAATTAATGCTACTGAATTGCACACAGAAAAATAGTTAAAATGGCAAATTTTACGTTATACAGATTTTCCCACAAAATTGTTTTTAAAATAATAATAATAAAGGAAAGGCTTACCTTGTTCCAACCGAGAACTCAACGGGGGCCATAAAAGATGGATTTTGTCCCCTGCCCAGTAGAGTGAACCAGAAACAGCTCCTTGTGAAAACTATGCTGCCCTGCCCACTCCGTGGCAGCCCCGCCCACTCCGTGGTGGCCCCGCCCCATCGTGGCAGCCCCACCCCACCCCACCCCACTGTCTTCCAGGCTGCTGTCTTGTTATCCCAGTGTGAACGAGGGTACCTGGAGTTTTCTTTTCCTGGTCACCGGCACCGCCACCTGCGGCTGTGACTTTCAGGAGGGAGAGCTAAGCAGACCCTCTATTCCCGACCGTGATGGAGGCAATGGGACCTCTGGCTTCTGGCTCCTGGAGGGCAGACCTGAAGCAGGCCCCGTGGGCAGACAAGCTCCAAAAATCCTTGGGGGCAGGACCGGAAATGAGCGAGAGGGACGTGACCTTTCCCTGCTTCCGCCGGTTCCCCTTTCTTCTCTCTCAGGTGTGGGTCTTGCAGGGGGAAAAAAATAAACACTTCCTTGCTCTCTCCTGCCACTGAGAATTCTCCCGTTATTCTTCCAAGACACCCAAGGCATCTCAGGGTTTGGAGGCAGCTTCAGGCTTGGATGTAGTTCATTGGGGTGCCCACACCCAGGGCAGGACAAAAAAGATGCAGCCTTGACATTTTACAGAAGGAAACAAATTTCTGCATAGTCATGGTTGGGCTGAGAGAGAGAGAGAGAGAGAGAGAGGGAGAGAGTCTTAATTCAAGCAGAGGATGAAAACTCGTTACAATCCCTGCACAGGCGGGAATAGGAGCCCCTGCCCCCTGGGAGACCACCCCAGGCGTGGAGGTGAGGGGACCCACGCCCATGACGCCCATGACGAGGCTCCACACTGCAGGAGCATACGCTTTGTCACCTATGAAGTGGGGGACATCAAACACCTGCTGTACAGCTGTTGTCACCCAGCACTCCCCGCAGCACGCAGCCTGTCTGTACCTCCTTCTGGTTTATCAGCCATGCCGCACTGTGGTGGAGAGGGGACGGGTGGGTTTGATTGGAACGCTGTTTATTGAGATGTTACTAGCATCCGACTCTGTCCTGAGAACTTTGGGAAGATTTTGATATTTCCCTACCCATAGCCCCTCTCCACTGACAACGTCTGTGCGTGTTGGCCCACCTTCCAAATGCCATCATTTCGGAATCTATCTTAGCTCACGATGCCCAGGCACCAAATAAGCCGGAAGTGCTGAGCAATGAAGAGAGCCTGGGGGGCTGATGGGAATTGGTGGAGAAATATCCCAGCTCCAACACCCCAGCCAGGTAACAAATAAGAGACTGAGTCCGGGCCCCCGGTGGCAGCACACTTGCTGGGAAAGTCACTCCTGCTGTCCTCTTTCCCTCCTGTCTCATGTCCCTCTCCTCAAGGGGTGTTTCCTGAGATCACCTCCCAAATAAACTACTTACATCGGAACCTCTGAAGAGCTGCTCTGGGGGATCCCAACTCAGATAATGCAGAATCTCCTTTATTCTTTACAAAGAACACAGGGAAGCAGATCCTTTGAGCTCCCTTTTACAGATGAGAAACTGAGGCATAGAGACATTCGGGAACTTGCCTGAGTTCCCACAGCAGGGAAGCTAGGGCTTGAATTTCAGCACCCGGTTCCAGGGCCCCAGCCACGCCCTCCCTCGCGGCAAGCCAGCAAGTGTCCCCCAGGCAGTGGCCTATCAGGGAAGCCTGAGACGGGAGAGGGTAAATCTTCACCCCAGCATCCCTCCTGAAGCCACCACCTCCACCGTGTGCACCAGCTGAGCCAGTGAGAAATGTAAAGAGCTCTCCCATCTCAAGTGCCCGCCACCAGGTGGCGCTCTTTCCAGGAGGCTCAGGTTGGCCCTGCAGACAATGGAGATAGAAGCAAGTTGTATTCATAGATCTGAGCCCTGCTACTACTCCCAGGAACCATGGTGTCCACCTTCTGCCTTTCTGCAGAAGGCGGAATCTGAATTGAGAAGTGTCTCCGTGCTCCCAGGACTCCCGAGCTGTTTGAGTAACAAAACAATATTATCTTGTTAGGCGAAGACTTGCAAGTTCAAATTTCTAAGTCTTGAAACGCATGTCCCGAAGTGCAGTGTTAGACATTGGAAGGACCATTGGCCTTTAGAGGCAGAGCTCGGTGGGGCTGAAGGGCTTCTGGAGAAAGTGGACTTGTGATGGACTCTGAAGTGCTGGTAGGATTTTCCCAGGGAGGGAAGGAACGCAGCTTTTGAATGAGATGTTGTTCAGAACTGGGGCCTGAGCAAGTAAGCGGGCAGGAGTGTCCTTGATGAGCCCTGAAGATTGAAGTGGCATTGGGAAGGAGCTCTGAGGCCAGGGATTGGGTGGCAGGAGAGGTCCGGAGAGGTAAGGAGCACCAGGCAGTAAACAGGAGGTGCCATAGCTCGGCAGGAGATTAAGGACTTTGTTCTGAGGGACCCATCTCAGAGGCACAGATTTCAGCGCAAGGGAGTCACGTGATGAGTGGTGTAAGGAGGGGGGAGGGTGGGTCGGAGAATGAAAGCCCTCGGGGCCAGTGACAGGGATGAGCCAAAGGCTGGGTCCTGCATTGTGGGCCTGGGTGACTGGAGGCATCAAAGCCTTTTAGAGATGAAAGCCACCTTGGAAGATTTAATCTTGTGTAGGCATCTGAAAACAAAGGACCTAACTCAAGGGCACACAGCTGATTAGGGGCGGAGTCGGAAATGAACTCACATGAAAGAGGGAGAAGATTTGGGGCAAGAGATGAGAGGATGGATTTACCTCTGGAGTAATCGGGTTGAGGCGAATGGAGATGTATGAGCAGAGAAAGCCACCAGGCAGCGAAATGTGTGGCAGGCGCCCAGGGAGGGTCCAGCTAGGATTTACAGCGTTATCACCACACAACAGAGGACACGGTTGGAACCCCGTGGGGCAGTGTGCAGAGATGAAAGGCCAGAAGTCCAAAAACTGAAGCTTTGGGTCCAAGAACAGGATCCAGGACAAGGGGCAGTCAGAGGTGGGATGCGGCCCAGATGTGGACGTGGTCAGTGTTCTCCAAGGGCATGGGCACTGGGCTCTGACCTGCCCAGCCCTGCTGTGCCGTATAAAAGATGCCTGTACATTCTCTAACCCCCTCTCCCATTGGGATGTGGGGGCTTTGCTCCCTCCCCTTAAACCTGGGTGGGCTCTGACTGACGCACCACCCGTAGACTAAAGACTGGCAGCCCTGACTTCCTGACTCTGGGAACCCAGCCACCATGTTGCGAGGAAGCCCCAAAAAGCCCTTAGAGGGGTCCAAGTGACGAGGAGGCTCAGCTCTCACCTCTGCTGTGCCATGCTCACCTTAGATTTGTGAGCGAAATAACCATTGTTTAAAGTCGCTCAAATGCGGGGTGGTTTGTTTTGCAGCAACATCCGTTCTCTTCTCCGAGTGCATGGCGAGCACGTCCGGAGCTCCCCTCTCCGCCACCCTCCTTTGGCTTCTGTTCCAGTGGCTGCCAACCGGCACTGGCTTAGAGCTCAGCTGCGGTCAGGCACGGGCATACGCAGGTCTCTGTGGGGGCCAGGTACTAGGGGAGGCCACACAGAGGGGGGTTCACGTCCCCTCAACAAGAACAGGACACGCTCTGGCCTCTGAATGACCCGCTGGCAGCCCCCAGCGCAGCCTCCTGCACCGCGGACACAGAGGGGGCAGCCTGTGCTGAGCCCATGTGGCGAGTGTCACAGGGAACCCCCGAGAAATTTGGGGCCTCAGCTGAACCACAGACAAGCAGCCAAAGCATGTAAACAACCTGATGCCCCCTTTTTTTTTTTGGTACATGTTTATTTTAAAAAGCATAGGAAATAAAACGGTACCTAAAAAAGTATCTACAACAAATAAATTATTTCCAGTGATGCATTGCAGATCCGCACACACCAGTGTGCTACCGGTGACCAAGGTTATGCCCCGTGGACCTATGCTTTCCCCCTCTTCTCTTCCTTGGCACTCGCCCCTCCCATGCAAGGTGACCGCAGCATTGGAGAAGGGGTCTGCCTGAGCGGGTCCTCAGAGCCGTGGCAGGTGGGCGTGAGGGCAGCCCAGGTGGCAACAGCCCCCGTGTGGAGGCTTCAACAAATGTGCCTGACTGGTTTCCAGCGACCCCGAGACAGTTTACCGAAGTGGGGTCTGAGTTTTCGAGAGCCATGAGTACGTCGGGCTGGCTGCTCCCGGGAGGCACATCTCAGAACACCTGAGGTCTCGGGAAGACGGCAAGGCGGCCTGCAGTTTTGAGCTCTCGGTTAATAGAAAATGACCCCATGGTACCCTTGTCGTTCATTAAAGGGGATGTGTGCGATGACAGACAGCCATGCCAAAGATGGCCAGCCACCCTTCGGGGCAGAAGGCAGAGCGCCCAGCCAGTGACCCTCAGAAGAGGCCAGGAGGCAGGGGCGCCGGGCGGGAGCCAGCCTTGGAGAAAGGGAAGGCGCCCCAGCAGCCCCAAAGGCATGATGATGAAAACTCAAAACAACAAACTTCCTGCTGGGGAGAGTTCCACGGGCCTTAGAACATACACCCCCGAGGAGACTGCAAAACTCCTTTTCATGAAGGCGAAGGAGCCCACGAACAAGTCCAGACGGTGAGTTTCCAAGGTGAATTCGCCGAGCTGAATGAACGCGTTTATATTTCAGAGGAGGCTTTGCCACAGAAATATTGAACTTTGGACTGTGCTGACAAGCCATCACACAATCTGTCTCCTCCCGGGTGAAAGCGGGGCCCAAGAAGGCAAACAAACACTCACAGGAGCTGGGTGGGTAATTACAATAAATGAGGGGTGTGGGCTGTGTGTAAGAAAACTTCCTGAAGCGCATACCAAGCCTTGAGGCCTGTCTTCTCATTTGATAGGCAATACGGGTCCCAACCTTTTCATTTCCTTGTGAGAAAAGCAACACTCCGGGGCAACTGATCAACAGCAACAGACACTAAGCCTCCCTGTGGGAGGTGGCAGGGAGAGTGGGGGGAGGGGAGGGACTGTGAGCAGTTGGTAGACCAGATGCCCCAGCTGAAGGTGGCGTGGCTTCTCAATGCAGCTGGTTGTTGCTGGGTGAGAATGTGAGCCCCAGCCTGGCCAGATCTTCTGGTCTGGATTGTGATGTAAACACTTGATCATTTTAAATGTTAGCAATCAATTCTTTAAAGATTCTGTCGGCTAAACAAAGCACACCTGCGGGCTGGATCATGTTGTAGCCTCTTCTGCAGTGGAAGGAAGCTGTAGGAGGCAAACGTGTGGCCCCCCAAAGAGATCCAAACCCAAACCCAGGGCTTGCCGCAACCCTGTACGGGGTGACTCGCACTTCTCGCTCATGATGGCCTGGTTGACAACCCAACCTGAGTTTAGAAAGACGTGAGCAGTGATAACTGTACCAAGACCAGAACTCATCATTTTCGGCGCCTCATCATCAGAACGAGTCCACTTGGAAGTGTGAAGTAGGTGGTGTCCAGGAAAACCTCCTGCTGTTCCTTCCCTAGGATTCTTCTCCGTTAGGATTGCTGGTGGACACCCTGCAGGGCGTCTCAATGCCCTGCGTCATTTAAAGTCTTGGGGATGAGTCCAAGTTATTCCTCCGTCCCCTCTGGATCGTGGGCGTCCAGCAAGGGAATGTCTGTGTTCCCATTGCTTCCGTTCCCCTTGCTGGGGTGGGAGAAGGTGTACGGTTCGCTCTCGGACTCTGGACTGAAGCCAGGGGATGGCTCCTCAGGGGTCAGCTTTACAGTCGGGACCCTGGAGCATGTGGGGGGCGGGGAGGGAGGGCAGTCCCCCACGTGGCCCTCGAAGGGCCGATAGGTGTCCACCTCGGGCTGGACGAAGGACCCGTTGGAATCCTGCAGCAGATGCCCGTACACCATGGTGTCTTCGATGACTGCATACACGTGGGAGTCCATGTCCTTCTGCACCTTCGGAAACTTCTGCGGCTGCATCGGCATCTGGGTGTTGATGTTTCCATTGTAGATACCTACGGCCGGGCCCTTGTTCTTCTTCTTTTTCCTACCGAGAGAGAGGGAACAGGCAGAAGTCAGGGAGACAGTGACCTTAGACACGTCCCACTGTCCATCCCTGCTGGGCCTCAGATCCCTCAAGGTTCTGACCGCACGTCCCCGACAAATCACTTGGCATTTGAACCTGAACTATTGTGCTCAGCGAGTATTTAAAAGGGCCCAGCTTCTGTCTCTAGTTGTCAAGGTGAAAACAGGAGATAGAGAGAGGTTTAGAGATAGTACTTTTAACAATACCTGTGCTTGAATTCGCTTCAATAGCCACACAGAATTTGATGTTGGGGACATCTGACAACCCCTCTTTCCTACTAGAAAGGGGTGGTGGCCCAGCCCGGATACGCCGGGCACGGTAATGCCTGGGCCAACCTGCCACGCTCAGTACTTTTCCCACAGCTAATGCTCCATCCCTCTCTTGGATGGGTAAAAAGCTCTAGAATCTGACCATTTAAATTCTAAACAACATACAAGATTCAGGATGGCAGGTTGTTTCTTTGTTTTAAGCTGGAGTTGGGGACAGCAGAACCCAGCATTAGCAGGGGGATCCAGTCCCTTCAGCAGCAACTTCCAACAAGGGAAACAAAATGAGAGAGGAAAAAAAAAAAAGACAAAATTCAGGCTGGAGTGCCTCCTGAGTGACACCATTAACCTTTGGTTTGTGGTGTTCCTGGTACTTGGGCGTGGACGGGCACCGGCACTCTCCGCTGTGAAAAACAAAGCTTTGCCCTCCACCTCCATGGACCAAAAGCGGGGGGTGCTGGCTTTTTGGCTGTCTGCTGATTCAAAGGGAGGGACATTATCTCACAGAACATAATGGGCCATATAATGTGCAGGCTGGCGGCTCACTAATTGTACTTTTCTGAGATAAAAATAAATCTAGTACATTTAGCTTGTCACACTGAGACACTGGCCAGAATGGTGGGTTCCCAAGGCTCCAGCCTGGAGCCTGTGATGGCTGCCCTTCCTGGTCCCCACCAAAGCTCTCCTCATGCTGTCCTGGGACGGCCGCTTTACCTGCCTGACTCTTTAGTCCCTCCTCCCCTGGGTAGTAGAAGAAGAGCCTGTGTCTGGCGCATGGTTGTAGCCCTGGCCCCAGGCACGGCTCCTAGTGCCCAGGAGATGCTCAGAAATACGTGCCTAACACACACGTTCAATGTTGCTGCCTTCCCCCATGCTTGCTGCAGAACCCGCCCACCCTCCCACACCACGATGGGGACGGATGAGCCTTCCTTATGCAAGGCTGCGGGCCAGCGGCCTCCCCCACCGCAAGGCCGGGGCTGGGGACCCGCGGCCAGGACTGGGGCTGTGCAGAGAAGGGGGCAAGTGCTGCACCCTCCTTTTGCCCAGTTCCCTCCTGGTGAGAAATCTGGGGTCCTGGGTTAATGCCATGCCTCCGATCTGGGGGGCATACTGTGCACCCCAAATAAGGAAGTTTCCTGGGAGAAGTAATGACATGTCGCTTTGTGAAAAGCCCTCTCTCCTGTGCGACCTATGGGCCGCCCCATTTCACAGAGAAGAGGCCTTGCCCTGGGTCTCCCCGGTGGGCAGGCCCTTCCTCTGCTGTGGGGACATTTCTAGGCAGTGCCACTGTTGATCGGGCATTTCAGTTGCTTGTTCATGGTCCCAGTTAATTTAAAAAAAATTTTTTTTGGAATATCGAATCATGCTAGGGGAGACCGATTTGCCCTTCCTTCCTGGTTTTAATCAGAAACATGAGCAGAACTGGTCAAATCCGGTAGCAGCGTGCACTCCGTCTACAGAGGTCGCCGCCTTCCTTTCAGGAAGCAGTAGCTGTCACGCTGAGGGGGCGGGAGGAGGCACTGGCTCAGTTCCCTAGGCCTTCCCTCCTCTTGCCCACGGAACTGGCTTCCTCTGGAGCTTGTGTCAAGTCCAATGAACACGCCTGAGACTGTTTAAGAAACCAGAGGGAACAAGCTGGGGCCGTAGCGCTCGTGCCTCAAGGCGACAGAGGGAGCCGGTTTTGAGTCCTGATCTGCCGCGGCCCATGGGGCCACTGTCCTTCCAGGACCGCCCCCGCGATGCTCACAGGCCAACGAGGGGCCTGTAGGTGGTTCCCAGAGGCCTGTGCTGAGGCAGCTGCATAGAAACTGCAGGCGAAAATGTCACCACACACATAGTTTAGAGTTTTGGGTTTTTACCCCCACTAAGTATGAGATTCCCCCACCCCCACCACGCATAACTCACATCTGGCGATATGATCTCACACTAATTTCGTGGCGGCGGGGGGGGGGGAGCGGAGAATGGGAAGCAAGAAAAAAGGTCCATAATTAATGATAGTTCTCTGTGATCTACGGAGGCACCGGATCAGCTGAAGACAGTTTGAGAAATTCCACCTACTTCTTTTTCACAAAGCAAATGATGAGTCCGAGGACAAACAGCAGCAAGGCGCCGCCTCCCACCACGGCGATGAGGATGACAGTCAGGTCTGTGAACAGAGACACAAAGGACAGAGACGTGTGGGGTGAGGTGTGTGATGAACGTGACTGTCTCGTCTCCAGAGAGGCCCGCCCCCGTGCCTCCCTTCCCGGCACCCACGTGCCGCTCTCACATTCCGGGGAGCCTCTTTCCTCTTGACTCTAGGCTCTGCAGGTTCTGGGCCTAACCCTGGAGAGGCACGGCAGCTTCTCGCACTTTCTGCCTGAGGGGGCGGCCAGCCACCAGTTACGGAGACTGACTCTGCCGAGACCACCGTGTTGTGAGGAAGCCCGAGCTTGCTGCGTGGGGTTCCATGAGGAAAACACGCTGAAGAGCCCAGACGAGTGCCACCATCAAGGCCCCAGACATCTGGGTCCAGGGGAGCCACCCAGCCACCACTCGCTGTTCCACGCATCTGGCCGAGCCTCCGGCGATCTCAGAGCAGAGGCGAGCGCTCCACTGGGCCTGGTCCGAATCCCTGACCCAGGGACTTATGAGCAAACAAAATGGTCATTGGCTGGGCCATGCAGTAACTACAACAAACCGGGAACCTACCAGATCTACTCAAAGGCTACTCTGGGCCTACACTGGCGTGTTCCCCCAGTCGCCACAGCCTGTGGAGGAGGAGAGAAGAGGAAAGGGGTGCAGGAGAAAGCAGGGAGTCAAAAGCCAGAAGAGAAGGCGTTAAGGAGAGGGTCGTTTCATTTTGTGCTGTTCTTTTCCTACAGTGGTAAAAGGAAAGAGAAAATAAATCAGAGAGCAAGCCCTGCACCAGCCAGGGATGGAGAATTTCTTGCTTGTTCCACAAGAAAACAAAAGGGGAGATGAAGAGAGAATAGGAGCAGAAATAAACAACAGAAAATGAACATAAGAGAGGCAGAGAACCCAGGAGGGAACCTGAGAGTGGAGAGCCTTTACTGTGTGGCTTTTGGTTCCCATCAGTTCTCCTGTTACTAACCAGCCTCTGCCTGGCCGTGGGCGGAGATGCCACCTCTCTGACCAGCAGAAAGGGAAGAGGCCAGGAGGAAACACCTGCACGGCCCGCTCTGGTTCCAACAGCCTAGGATGCTCTGTGACTGCCTTGGAATAAAGGGCAAGCACGGCCCCACCAGGCTGCGCTGCCGTGCACGCACACCCTGCCTGGAACTCTTCCATGGACCCTGCAACCCTGAGCATAAGGGCAGACTCCTCTCTTGGCCCGGAGGCTACCGCCAAGGGCGTCCCGTGGACTCCAGTGCGTCTCGGAACTAAATAAAAAGGCCAAGACCATGGGCCTCTGTCTCACTTTCCAGGTCCTCACATTTTAATCACCAACACCGAATGCCCAAGGATACTTTTTTTAATCCTCACCTGAGGATATGTTTACTGATTTTAGAGAGAGACAGACAGACAGAAAAAGAACAACATTAAAAGAGAAACATCAATCGGTTGCCTCCCGTACACGACCTTCTAGGGATTGAACCCACAACCTAGATATCTACCCTGACGGGGGATCGAACCTGCAACCTTTTTGTGTACAGGACAGTGGTCCAACCAACAGGGCCCCCGGCCAGGGCCCATTGATACTTTCAGGAGGCAGTTTTACCGTCAACTCTCTACAGGTGAAGAAGACGAGAAGGGAAAAGCCTTCCCCTATGTCAGAGAGAGATTAAAAATCAACGATGGTGGTAGGTTGACTACAAGAATGCCTTAATTCTCTCTTTCCTAAACCATATCCTTTCCCATGTTATTTTGTAGCTCCTCCCATCAAGAGGTGGAGTCTATTTGTCTACCTCTTGACTATGGACTGGCCAAAAGAATGCGGTAGAAGAAATGGTGCCTGAATTCCTAACCAAAGCATCAAGAGACCTTGCATGCCAGCTCCAGCCTCTCTCAGACTTCTCTCCTCTGGCATGAGAACGGATCTAGGCTGAAGGATAAGAGACCATGCAGAGGGGAACCAAGAAAGCCCCGTCATCCCAGCTGATGTTGGCTGGGCCCCAGACATGTGAGAGTGCCCCTCGCCAAGATCAGCAAAGCCCCCCAATCTGCAGCTGCCCACAGGCGCATGAGTGAATGAACTGTGATAAACCCAGCTCAGACCAGAACATCCCAGCCAACAGGAGAACCATAACAATGGCTGGGTTTTTTTTAAAAGGTTTTATTTATTTATTTTTAGAAAGAGGAGAAGAGAGGAAGAGAAAGAGAGAAACATCAATGTGTGGTTACCTCTCACGTGCCCCCTGCTGGGGACCTGGCCTGCAACCCAGGCATGTGCCCTGACTGGGAATCGAACCAGCAACCCTTTGGTTCACAGGCTGGCACTCAATTCACTGAGCCACACCAGAGCTAATATGGCTGTTTTTAAGCCACTGAGTCCTGGGGTGCTTTGTCATGCAGCACTACCGATATAATAATAACTGATGGATACGTGGACAGCCAGGACTCAAATCCGTGTTTGTGACTCGCCTCCTAGGCTTGCTCCTTACCCCGCAGCCCCCAATCCGCTCTCCATGACCATCCCCGAAAGACCCTGAAGGCCCTTACCTACAGTTCTCGGGGTAAGTGACACCTGGAAGAGCAGGTCCAGCTGCTTGCCGCTCACAGGGCTGCAGTTGGAGATGTTGACCCAGAAGCTGTGGTGGTGGGGGGTCGCCTTGGGCAGCACCTCCTCCAGGCTGAAGATCTCCTCGGTCGCCGACTGCTGTTCCTGGACAATCAGGAACGCGCGTCCCGTCTGGCAGACCAGGCCGGTCCGTTCCTTCAAGAAGGTCAGGATGGCCACCTGGTCGCTGGGCACGCTGATGTTCCAGGACACCGAGGCGAGGGATGGCAGGCCCCGCTCCCAGTTAGGGGTCCTCATGTAGACCTTGCTTTTCGTATCCGGGGTCACTGTGAAAACGCCTTCCTCTGCAGGAAAGGGGAGAGAAGCCACACGGACGTTTCACTCAATCGGAACAGAGAGAAAAAGTCGTGCTGCCGGAGACGGGCCAACCGCCCAGGGCGGCCTGTCCAACGAGAGCTCTGTGACGGCGGCGGCGTTCTTTGTCGGCACCGTTCCATTGAGGAGCCATGGCCACACATGTCTGTTGAAGACATGACACGTGCTTGGTGTGACTATGGAGCTAAACTTTCACTTTTCTTTACTACTGATTTACATTTAAATTGCCACACCAATGTGACCAATGGCTATTGTATTGGTCAGTGCAGGATTAGAGTCTCAGTCAAATCAGGTGCTTGGGTCTTATGCAAAAAATAAAACACAAAAAACAAACAAAAAAACCCCCCAGAATACAAACAAGCAAAACACAGGCCAGTGTGCCAAGTCAGCAGTTATCTCTGCTTCCTTTCAGATATGCCCTCCACGTGGCTAACATTCTTCTGTGCCCCACAGTGGGAGGGCCACATACCAATCTCTGTTTCCGAGGTTAAAACACACCCGGTTCGGGGAAGAATTCCGGAGTTGCATAGCTGACAGGGGTGTCCTGCCTGTGGCCCATGGGCCGCATGCAGCCCAGGGGGGCTGAGAATGCAGCCCAACACAGAATCGTAAATTTACTTAAAACATTATGAGATTTTCTTGTGATTACATGTTGCAATGTATTTAATGTGTGGCCCAGGACAGCTCTTCTTCCAGTGTGGTGCAGAGACGCCAAAAGGCTGGACACCCCTGGGCCATAGCAGAGCCTTTGACATGTCAACCAATCTATTCCTTACCTTCAGGTGAGACAAACCCCACGTTCCACGCTGATGAGATTTTCCTTTCTCTGATAGTCCTGGAGCTACCCAACCACCTAGACTGACCTTAATCTCATGGCCCAAGATTCTTACCCCTCGCACTCAGGCCTCCGAAAACAAAATGAACGAAGCCAACCTCACATCAAGCCCTTGGTCAGTGTTGAAATGGCCTCTCACATTAACTTATAATGGTGATGAGGACTTTTAAACTTAGATCTGGAGTTCACTTTCATGGCCGATTTAGACCTCATTTCCTGCCTGGGACAGTGAAGACCACTGTTGCCTCCCAAGAAAATAGGACCCTTGAGTTCTATCTAGAGCCTTCTCTCTCCCAGCATTCCTTCCCAGCGCTCTCTGGACTACATCCTGAATTCTGAAAACAGGATCATAAATATGTCTGCGCAAGGGTTCTTAACATTACCACCTTCAAAATCCAGGACGTGGGGATACGTGGCTAACTCTAATTTATGCTCAGCCTGCTTCCAAAACAGACTCGAATCCGATCATTTGTTTTGCTGCCATCAACCACTGGCACCCACTGTCACACGACCTTATTTCTACCTCTTGGAATTTTCCACACTAGGTTAACGGTGAAGGCAGCATCAGGACCCACCATCCTTCAAATGTCTGGTCTGAAAACCAGCCCACTCAGCTCTCTCTCTGCTTCCAGTTGACAGGCTGATTAAAGCGACCACGAAAGCAAAATAAGATGAACGCCCACACAGGAAAGGCTCAGGGGCCTGGAGACAGGGAGAGTGAAAGATGCCCTTACCTTTGAAGTAGGGTATGAAGGACACAGTCAGGCCCTGCTTGGAGACATCTTGTTGGAAGCTGGGGGCAAAGGTGCGCAGGGTCACCGAAATGTTCTGTTTCACCTGGATCTGCTGGATGGCGCCTCCAGAGCAGAAGGAACCAAAGTAGAGGTCCTGGCCGGGGCCGGGGCCGGGACCAGTGCCGGCCACCAGGTAGCTGAAGCTGGTGTTGCAGATCCGCTCCTGCGTGTGCTGCTGCAGCTTCTGGGCTGGCACCAGTGCCAGGCTGAGCCGGTCCTTGGGCACCAGCAGCTTCCAGGAGAAGTCATGGAGCTGCACAGGCAGCTGGAGGATGTCCCTTGGCACCTGGAGGGGGTAGGACCTCCTGAGGCAGTACCGGTGGTCCATGCAGCCTGGAAAAGAAGGGCTCATGGTACCCAAGCAGGGAGGAGACGGGAAGAGCATCCTCCCAACTCTCAAGTCTGCCCACGGCTCTCTGGCCGTTCTCTTTGGTCTTTCCTCCTCCATTGTCCTCCACTCTGGCTTCTAGCTTCTCCTCCTGCTCTATCACATTCTTTCTGAACTGGCAGGCCAACTTCTTGTTTGTCTGGTTCTCGCCTCCGTGTGCCTGTGTCTTAGATGCCAAGTGCCGTGTGGGCAGGGCGCAGGTCTGCCTCCGCCCAGGCCCACTGCCGAGCGCGCCCGCCTACGGGGAGGCAGGCCTAGCCCTGGCTACAGCCAGAAGTGGAGTCGGAGGGATCTCAGCTCACGTTCCAGTTCTGCCACCCCCTAACGGGGTGGCCTCAGCAGAGACTCTGGGGCACCCACGTCGGAGAAAATGGGGGCCCCTCAGGGAGGAGACTGTTGGTTTGGCTGCCCCCCACTCATCATGCATTTATTACGTAACTAGCACGTGTTCAGCTAGCACTCATCACAGGGGCTAAAGGGGTACAAAAACGGAATGAGTCAAAGGTCTTGACCTTAAGACTCTGGGTCTCGTGAGAGAAGACAAGTGGGCAGTGAGCGTGGGGGCGTGGGGCGTGCAGCCGGGAGGGTGGGGGAAGCTACGCCTAGGACGAGGCTGCAGTCTGCACAGAGACATGAGCGTGGACATGGGTCACACAGTGCCCTTCTGAAGGACGCATGTTCCAACTGCGGCTGCCGGTCCCCAAGGACGCGCGTCTCCACCTCGTGGTTTGCCTCTTGGCTGCCCCTGCTCACCCTGCACTGTGGGGGCCATTTCTGGTCATACTATGTACCGCCTACCCCGTGGACCCCGCCAAGAGGTAGGGCAGGATGGGGAGAGGAGCCCGCGGGCGGGGAGGAGCACACCACGCGCTGTGGGGGCAGCAGTGGCAGCGTACTTAGGGTTTTCTCGGCGTTCATCCACAGGCGTGTCAGGTCATTGCAGAGGAAGGAGATCTTGTGTTGGAAGCCAGCTGTCAGGGTGAGGTTGGAGCTGCAAGTCCGAGACTCCAGACACACAAAGCAGCCAGGCACAAACCTGCGGCTCTGCTTGCTGGGTCTCGGCTCGATGGTGAGGGACATGGCCCTCTCGTTACTCAAGTCAACCACGTAGGTCCTATCTGGAAGCACACGGAGGGGGCAGGTGTGAAAACGTGCCAGCAGCAACCCCGTGGAGTGGGGAGCGTTGGGAGCACTTGGTTCTTATTCAGACAGCAGCACAAGAACTTTAGAAGAAATTTAAAAGGAAAAATAGTGGGTGCATTTCTACCCCCCCTTATTGAACCTCTTTCCTCTCTTCAGATTCATTTTTGTCCCTGTTCACATGCATATTTTTACCTACTTACAAGTCCAGTGAACATAAAATTTTATATTCAGCTTTCGCTTTACTATTTTATACCCTTTTACATATTTTACTATAGTTTTCATAGGCACTAATCTTTTTAAATATTCATTAATCTTAGCGGCTGCATAAGAGTCAACCAAGTGAGATTTATCATCACTTACAGAAACTCTCCTATTATGAATAGTAATCAAGACCAGTGTGGTATTAATGTACGAATAGAAGATTCATAGACTGGATGAAGCCTCAGATGTTATAATATAGTCCCTAACAAAGACTACATTTCAAGTAAGTGAGAAAAAGACGGCCTATTCCATAGGCTAAGCCAAGAGAACCATCTTTCCCATTAGTAAAAGAATAAAATTAGACCAGTATCTCAAAGCAGTCACCACAATAGAAACAAGGAGAATGTCCTTATACATATACTACAGAGTAAATCCAAATTATAGAAGAAAAAATGTAAACATCTTTCTGTAACAGGCACCATAAATGTTAAGGGACAAGGGACACAAGGGGAGAATGTGTCTGTGACATGGAATGACTGAGCACTTGACAGAAAAGGAAATATAAATGTCCAAATATACAAAATATGAAGAGTTCTGTTATAATGTGTGATTTTACTTGTAGTAAGAGAAAAGCAAATATAGACAAAGTGTTAATGTCTCCCCCTACATCAGACAGGGGACGACATAAAAGCCTGACAATATGGGGTGCTGGGGAGGGAGATGGGGAGATGGGCCCCTCACACGCGGGGGGGGGGCGGGGCACGGAGAGCCCCGCTACGGTAACTTCCTCAATGTGCTGCCCGGCCATCCTGGATATGACTTTGACCTTTGCTCTCCCACCACGGCCATCCTGGTCCAGACTTAATCCCATGACAGCAGCTTCTTACTGTGTTCAAACAAACGCTCATGCCAGCTGTTCGCCAATAAGTCTGTCTGGCTGCCTAGCAACGCACTTCCGGCGACTCTTCCAGGGCCCAGAGTCCAAGCGGTCCAGGAGCCACAGGCGAGTAACAGGAAGGGGACCTCACCCCAAGCAGACTACCCAGGAAGAGAAGAAAGTGCTAGAGCAGGAGGGAAAAGGAAGGTAGGCTCACTTACTGCTTTCATTTTGTGGATATTGGACCAAAACTTGAAACTTGAGCCGGAGGATCCCTGGATTTTGGGCGTCTTGGTCACAGCCCTGAAGAGAGAGGTTGAAACTCCCGGCCATGTTCCCGGGCTGCTTGTCTGCCAGCTTGAACACCTCGGGGTTGGTGGTGGAGCCCGGGATGTAGTACTCAACCCGCTCCTCCTTCCTCTCACAGTTGGAGACATTGAAGTGGAGGAAAGAGACGCTCGCCCGCAGGGGCGGGGGAATGATGAACTGCCATGTCATAAGCTCATCCTCAGGGAAGCCATTCGGGTAGTTGGCAGACATCAGGGTTGCTGAGCCTTCACTGTCAAACACAGATTCGATGATGCACAGTCCTATTGGGAAGGGAACCCAAGCCAGGCGATTAGACCCTGTCCTGGTTGTCCACGATGGAGGAGCGGGCTAAGGAGAGGGGAAGGCGGTTCTCAGGTCCCGGGCTGCGGGTCTGGATAGGGTATGAGGAGCAGACATCGGTGGTGTGCGAATCAGTGTTTAATAACTGACTCAGCAGCGGGGGAAACAGTCCTAATAAGTAGGGTGTGCCCACTTCCTTGGTGTAAATACTCCCACCATAGCTGATTTCAAGCTACCGAAGTGAGATGACTGAACGTGGCCTTGGGAAGAGACGGGCAGCAACTCATCATCATACAGGATTGCCGCCTAACGGTGCAATTGGCATAAACAACCTCAAGAACACAGACAATGGGAAAATGCAGTGAAATAAAGAGGCAGTGAGTTTTGAGTGTTTATGACCTTTGTTTCTAAGCTTTTTTTTTTTACTTGTTCATTCATATAATTTTATTTGTATGAACAGCCCTGTTTAACACCAGCTCACAAACTTCCTGCACATGGAACAGTCAGCTCTAGGGAGCTGGTGTGAGCCAGCGCGAGCCCGTGACCAATGCCATCGGAGAAAATGAAATAGCAAGAAGTCGGGACAAAGAAACGATAAAAGGAGAGATTACAACAGGTCTGTAGAATCAATCCCATTTCATTCTTGAAAACAAACCTCACATGCACAAAGGACAGAGAGAAGTCACCACCCAGGTTAACAGAGAAGGGTGGGTCCACTCCAGGCGTCAGTGGCCTGTGTGCCTCACAGAAGAGCAGGAGCTCCCTGTAAGCTACTCAGGTTGAATCATACAAAACTGGCAACACCCAGTCTTTTCTGACCTAGAGAAAGTGGGGATTTTGTATGTTTCAACCTCAGCAAGTAACAGGAGGGCGTGGCATGCTCACGTTTTATGGATGACCGGTTTGCGATGCTGAAGCCAGAAACGTTTCTGTCGTGGAACCACGGCAGGTGTAAGGCTATTTGAACGCCCTCTAGCATCTTGATCCGGGACACAGTGCCATTGCTGCAGAAGGTTCCAATCTTGACCGTGGTGGAGTCAACGCGGCCACTGATGGTGTGAGTGACTCCGTCTGGGCAGCTGTCCCCTGGCTCGATCTGCTGCAGGCGCGGCAGGGAGAACTGCAGCTCCAGGCCAATTCTCTTGTGAGCCTGGACGTCCCAGGTGAACGTCCGGTTGAGGGGGGGCAACACCGATGTTGGGGGCTGCAGCTGGACCTCCCCAAAAAAGCACGGGCCTGACATGCAGTCTGAAACAGTCACAAAACAATCTTGGTCACAAACACTAGCGGGCCACTCACTGCTCCTCCCTACCCCTTCAGTAGGCTCTCTGGGAGCACCGTTGGGTGGGCACGCCCACCTCCAGGTCACGCGAGCGTCGGTGGCCCGTAGCACACAGATGCCCGGTTCTCTGCTTAAGTGCCTGGTGGTGCCTCCTGGGGCCAGAAAAACCTGAGGGGTTTCACTGCCCATCCCAGCGGGAAGCAGCAGCCCACGGCCCATCTCGGCTCGTGGCTCATGTCGTGGGGTGGAAACACCTGACCTTCAGGCTTCAAGGGGAGGCTACACTTCAGCTAAACCCACACATCCTTGTTCACTTCTTCCCTTGCCCCCCTCTGCTTTACTCACTTCTTCACAGGGTGCTTTCAAGGGCACGCTCTTGACAAATGACTTGAATCAAAATCCCCAACGCAGGCTCTGTTCCCAGGAACCACACCCACGACACGTCCTAACTCCTGTGTTTTCAGACTGGATCAGTGCAGGTCAGCCGGTGGGCCTTCCCGTAAGTCCTCTGCCACGGAGGCTGTGCTTTGGGAGCCGCAGTTTCACAACTTTCAGGGTGCGGTGCCAAGCTCTACCTTTAAAAACTGGTTTTCCCATCTGCACACTCATCAGCACACTGAGTACACTCAGAAGGTGCAAGCCCCTTAATGGCTGGAACCCAGGGGCACGGTTTCTTCCTGCCTTGTGGCCTCAAGGTTCCTATTTTATTACCACATTGGGTTTTTTTAAAGGCTAACAACTAATGACATCCTCTGATGTACTTTGTTTTCTAAGCCCTTCAAACAAAGGGAAAAACGCTGCCGCCAGGGAGGAATAAGAGAGAAGCGCACAGCAGAAGGAACAGGGTGCACGCAACGCAACAGTAAGGCTTTTGTTCTCGGGCGCAGGGAATCTGAAGGGAGTGACGGGTTCTGGCCGCTGTGAAAGTCTGCGAAACTCCGCTGCTGCTCCAGTTGGGTATTTATTGGAAGGTCCTGCCAGCCCTAGACGGGTAGCTCAGCTGGTTAGAGTGTCGCCCAATATGCCAAGGTTGCTGGTTCAATCTCCAGTCGGGGCACGGATAAGAATCCACCAATGAGTACATAAATAAGTGGAGCGACAAATGGATGTTTCTCTCCCTGTCTCTCTCTCAAATCAATTAAAAAAGAACTACTGCCAACTCAGACTGGAACTATGGGAGAATTTCAGAACTGGACGTCTGAGGTCACCCACACCAAACCTCTCCTTTTTTGCAAAAGAGCCCCGGCGTCCGCAGGTGAGCACCGCGCTTGCAGTTCGCACAACCCCAGGACAGAGGCCCCGGCTGCGTCTGCTCAGCCGTGTCCTTGCCAACGCGCTGCGTCACCTAACCCATAAAACAGCCTTAGATAACAAGGTTGACAAATGTGGCTAAAATTAGATTCTGTGTGTCAGTAAGGTCAGTACCTATTTTTAGGAGCTCTTGCAAACTTCATTGTTTACGTCAAGCCACCTTTCTTTCTTTCTTTTAAAAGCTGGCTTTGTAAACTTTCCATCTACAGCTCCAGCGTGCCCAGGGCCACGGGGAGCCGCTCCTGTTGGGTCCTGCACGCCTGTGGGATCGCTTCACCCCGCTGAGGCAGTGCTCCCCGGCCCTCGCTCCCCATCAGACTCACGTGGAAAACGTGTAAAAAATACACATCCCCGCGTCGTTTGAGAGATTATGGTTTAATTCTATATAAGAACCTGGAGTCCCGAGGCTCCGCCCCTCAGCCACGGCTCCTTGGCCGCCGCGGACGCGGGGAGAGTCGGGGTGTGAAAGCACTTTTCTCTTTGTTGCTAAGAGCTTCAGTTGGGAGGATGGATGCCCACGAAGGAGCAGTCACAATGACCGGCACACCTCCAAGTCTCCGTTCTCCGTCCACGGCCAAAATGTTAAATAACTAAAGATTCCCACGTAGGGGATGGAGAAGTGTCCTTCCAGAAGTGATTCACAACTCCCATGCCCCCTGCGCAGACTTCTACCGTCATGAACTTTAATGGCACTACTCAAGAAAGGGTAACAAGAGATCTCAAACTTTGAAACTCAGAATGCTTACTCAGGACACGTTTCTAAAATGAGGGGCAGGCAGGACACGGGACTGGATGTACTATTTCAGAAGTGCATATCTTTGTATCATTTTCAAAAATTGTGAGCATAGGTTTTGACTGTAAACCGGGTAGCATCCTGGGCCTCAGAGGCTGATGCAGTCAAACACTTCACTGTGGGATGATTATCTGTTAAGATGATCATAGGTAGTTTTTCTCTCTCACTGGTTAGTGCAAAGCATTACATTAACCGATTTCTTTTTCCAAAAGGGCAGTCACTTTATTGGTTGAAATGATTATAAAGTCATGCGTGCTTGTAAAAAAAAAAAATGACAACATGGAGGAACAGAAAGAAGAAAATGAATGTCGCTGTTCCCCTCCTCTGCCCACTACAGAAATACTGTAAGGCTAACGTTCTGGTGTTTAGCGCTCTAAACTTTGCGCTCTGTATGATTACGTTAGCCTATCTGCAAATGTGTGTATTTAATAAAGTGGGGTTGAGCTGTTTTCCTACTAGAAGCTGTGCTGTTTTCAATAAAATAAAACTCTCTTTCCATGTCAGAGAGGCAGATTTATTCCTCTCTTTTAAGAGCAGCACAGCGTTCCATTGAACCCTCACGTAGATCAATATTCTCCTCGGCGCTGAAGAACCTTCACTGAGAGGCTGATTGTGCTCGACTCAAACTGACCGATTAATTTGGGGGGAGAACTGACATTTAAAAAGTACTGAGATTTTCATCAAGGAACATGGTCCGCCTCTCCATTTACGTATGTCTTCTGTTTTGTCTTTCAGTAAAAGTTTCTATTTTACTTTATATACATCCTATGTGGCTATTAAGACGATCCCTAAATGTTTATTTAACTAGGACTTCTGGTTAAAGGTGGGAACAATGGTGGCCAACAGCAAGCAAGGTGGGAGCCCTTCTGTCATTTCCTGTGTTACCGGCAACGCCTCTCTGGCAGAGAGTTGAAGGTGGTATTTGCTATCAGGTTTTGGCAGATATACTTTATTGGATTAAGAAAACACCCTTCTATTTCTGATTTACTAAGAATGTTGCATTAAAAACACGTATAATACCTACTAAGCTGATCATATAAGTTTTTTTCTCTCAGGACGATCCTTCCAGTCTTCCAGTCTCCCTGTTCTTGTTGCTTTATTCTTTTCATGCATTTTTTGGACTTGATATCCTTATACTTAGGATTTGGTTTTTACATGTATAGTCATCACAGGCTGGTCTATGTTTTTTTGTTGTTGTTGTTTATTTTTTAATCCTTTGACAGATTTTGACATCAGGGTTGTAAGAACCATATAAAACGAGCTATGAAACGTCTCTTTCTGTGCTCAGAATGGGAATCGGCAAGCTACATCTCGTGAGATCTATCCAGCCAAACACCTGTTATTATAAAGAAAGTTTCACTGGAACTTTCGCTGCCTATTCGCTTCCCTATTATCCATGGTTGACTGTGTGCTGTACAGCACAGCTGCGTCGTCATGACAGCGACCATCTGGGCTCAGATACTTACCATCTGGACTTTCACATAAAAAAGCCTGCCCCCCCCCCCCAATGGTGTAAATATCATGGAAATGATTTGCTCCTTCAGGTTTTACAGGATCCTCTATGAAACCATCTCTAACTAACCCAATCCCTGCTCTCCTCCATCTTGGACATTTTCCAAATCTCTTCCATTATTATTTATTCATTCAGGTTTCCGGCCTTTTTATAAGTCAGCTTGGCCTGTTAAGATTTTCCTGAAAATCATCATGTCATTCAGGAATTCACACTGAGTAGCATAATGTTGTAATCTCTTGCAATTTTAGAAGTTGCCTTTGTATCTGTCATTAAGTCTGCATTTCTACTTTCAATGCTGCATATATGTATTTTCTCTTTCTTTTCTAGGAGACGAGCCAGAGATTTGTCTATGTAATTGGCCTTTGTCAAAAACCAGGTCTTGGTTTTAGTTATCAAATGTAGTTTTATAACCGCTTTTAAGGACTTTTAATTTCTCCTTTTATTTTTCTGAATTCCTTCCTCCTAGGGTTTCTTTTATCCTTTTTCTTCTTACCTGATTCATTTATTTTCAGTTAAAGGTGAAGGAATCTTCTGAGTATGGCTTTGACTGGATCACAAAGCGTTCTCTCTGTTGTCACTACCTCTGTTAGTGTCTAGCTGGCATGCCCACCTCCAAGCAACTGGGAAATAATAGCTTTGTTGTTTTCTGCCCGATTATTCTTTCTTTTTTTTAAAAAAAGATTTTATTTATTTATTTTTAGAATGGAAAGGAGGGAGAAAGAGAGGAAGACAAACATCGATGTACAAAAGAAATATTGATCAGTAGCCTCTCACACACCCCCACTAGTGCCCTGACTGGGAATCAAACCAGCGACCTTTTGGTCTGCAGGCCGGCGCTCAGTCCACTGATTGACATATTTCTATGTCAATCTCCTACCCCAAGCTCAAGTTCTGAATGATAATAATAATAATACCAAATACCTATAGTTTGTTGAATTCTCATATATCATACACACTCAACTCATTATTTTATTTCATCCTCGTAACAACCCTATTGGTTGGTACAATGGCTCTTATTTTATAGACTAGAAAACTATGTCACAAAAGAGTTAAGTAACTTATATGAAGTCACATGATCAGTAGCCCTGGAGCGTGAAGCCAAAACCCAGCTCCCTCAGCCTCTGAAGCTGCTGTGTTGCTTTGTGCTTCACGGGCTCATTTCTCTACTCTTACCTCCTCAACCTTCATTTCTTTTGTCCTCCAATCCTTTGACTTTTGCCTGTCATCAGCCGGGCGTGTTTAGCACATCAGACTGAGCATCACAGACCTGAAGACTTAAAGCTCTGTTCAGAGACAGCGTGGCTCAGGAGTCACAGGCCCAGACTCTGGAGCCCGAGAACCTGGGTTCCGGTCCTGCTGCCACTTACTGGCTGTGCCCTCTCAGGCAAGTCACTTTCTTTGGGAACCTCTCCTAGGCCTGTTGGCGGGATTTAACGACTTAACCTACATAAAACACATAAAGAGCTGAATAAAGTGCAGTTTCAAATTAGATCTTACCTTCCCCAGCCTCGGAGGCTGGTGGCCAAGCCACCCACGAGGGCGTACTTACCTATGTTCTTCTGGATCTCAACGACAAAGTAGTTCTCTGGACTCAGGCAGCTGAAGGAAAAGCGCTTTGTTTCTCCAGGTTTGATGAGCAATGTGGTTGAAAATTTCCCATTAAAGATGTAACAGGGCTTCCCAGGCAGAAGCGGGGTCCCAAGCTTTATCAAGACTGTTATGCCACTTCCGTGGGGCAGACCAATCTCAAAACCTTTGGAAGGAAGGGGAAAAATGCAGTGAGCAGGGTGACTCAGTTCTGCAGACCTGCTGTCTTCCCCTGAGTTGGTCTTGGGAGGATACCCTCTCGTCTTCAACGACTTTGTTCCTCTTCCCCAGCTTAAGAAGGGGGATGGAATAAAACAACAGTGCTTTATTATTATTTTTTTTAATGTTTAGAGGAGAAAGGAGGGAGAGAAACATCAATGTGTGGTTGCCTCTCACACACCCCCTACTGGGGCCCTAGCCTGCAACCCAGGCATGTGCCCTGACTGGGCATTGAACCAGTGACCCTTTGGTTCACACACCAGCGCTCAGTCCACTGAGCCACACCAGCGAGGGCAACAGTACTGTCCTTATCAATGGGGAAGAATCGGGCCATTGCAAGCTGAGCGTTGATGTGTGTTTCGTTTGGTTTATTCGGTTTTCTAAAAATTAAAAACGCTATATCATGTCCTATATGTCTTAAGCTATATGTTTTCAGATACCCTGTCTGTATTAAATAGCATTAAAGAGCAATCAGAGAAACTACCACATTTCTTCTCAATATGACTGCAGATCAAAGTCCACACACAGACACTACAAACACGTTTATCTGCAAAGAGCAGCTGTCTCCTGCTCGGGGTGCTTCACATGCCCAGTGCATGCATGTGTACATACATGTATACATACATACACTCATACACATTCATACAGTAGTGGAGGGTAGGAAAACTTTTACAGAAATTAGATATAAATACATTATGTCAACAAACTTGGAAAAGTTAGAGCAAATTAATGCTAATACCTCAGGCTGGGGTTCAGCCGCACGACCTGAGCAAGCAAACAAGACCAATCCAGGGAGACGGGGGTTGGTTACTGAACAGAGGGGTGTGCTCCGCTCAGGACGGAGCCCTGACTCAGGAACAAGCACACGCTCTCTCCCGCTCCCTCTGCTTTATTGACCTTTAAGTCTTCTCAGACTAGCAGGGAAGAACCGTGTTTCTCCTGGGAGGCGGCCACCCTTCCCTGACGAGTCCTGACTGCGGGGCTCCGGGAGGCTGACGGCCGGGGAGCGGCGCATGGAGGGACGATGGCCCGCAGGCAGGTCCCGCGGAGGGAACCCAGGGGCTCACAGAGGCCCGCAGGGCTGCAGCTGGTGCCCCTGTCCCATCGTGCTCTGCAGCGAAGAGATGGCCAATGCGTGTCCTAGCACCTGTTCCCGGAAGGCGCTCAGCAGACATCTAGCCTACGAACAGCAACCCACCCTAAAGCTTCTCTTCTTTTTCCAGCTGTTGCTTTCCCTTTCCTTTAAAAATTGTATGCACTTAATCCACTTCAGTGAGCTCTAATTTACATACATTAAGAAAGACCCACTCATTTTCAGAGTTCTGACAAATATACATACATGAGATCACCCCTCTAAGTTCCTGTGGCATCCCTTACAGTCAACCTTCACCCCAGACCCCAGAACACTGTCACTTAGTTTTGCCAGATTTAGACCTTTATATAAACAGAATCTAACAAAAGACTCTCTTTGGCACCTGGCTCCTTTGCTCAGCATGGCGGTGAGATTCATCCATGGTATTGCATGGATCAGTAGTTTGTTCCTTTTTATTGCTCCGTAGTATCCCACTGCCTGGCTAGACCACAGGTGATTGATGCATGCACCTGCTGAGTGCCGTCTGGGTTCCTTCCAGGAGTTGACGAGCCATGTGCTGTAACTTTACCAGAACTTCTAGCCAGGACCAGAGCGGAGCTCCCACACCGTGGAGGAGTGCTCCTGTGTCCCCAGAGCCTAGCAGTCGTGGAGGCCGAATATCTGGAATTCAGCCAATCTCTCCTTGCACCCCTCCCCCTCGCTCTCTCGGCTCCAGTGAGCACGGAAAGCAAATGAGGGAACTGAACCCTCAACTGTGATAATGGACTGCAAACCTTTCCCCCAGTTTATTTTCAGTTAAAGGCAAAGGATCCCCCATCAGGCACGAACTCTAGGTTCCTTCATTTGTCAAATGAGGGGGTTGGGCTAGAACACCGCTCCATCCCCGCCAGCTCAGAGTCGATGATCAGTAGCCAAGTAAGTAAGAAGTGGCTTTGCAAGTGCAAGCGTTGCCAGCTACTGCCTAGCAGTGACATGTCAGAGCGCCAGGGCACCAGCACAGTGGCCCATGCGACTTTGTTTCCCAGACGGCATAGATGTGCATTTCCAGAGCAAGATTTCTTACCTCCAACCTCAGCATACACCCCTCTCTCCTTGGTCACTGTACGTGGCCACCTTTGCCTTGTTTCTTGAATGTGCCAACCCCTTTCTCACCTCAGTGGCTCTGCACATGCTGGTCCTGATTCCTAAAATGCTTTCTCTAGAGAGAGCTGGGTCCTTGTCATTCCAGCCTCAGCTCAAAAGTTACCTCCTCCGAGAGGCCTTTACTGACCAGCCACATAAAATGCTCCTCCCACCCCCACCCGGTCGTCCAGCACTTCCTGTCTGTCCATCCCCGCTCTAGTTTCCGACTCAGAGTGCCCTGCTATTTGTTCATGTGGGTTCACATCCCATGTTCTTCCTGCAGGAATGCAGCAGGACCTTGCTTAATTCAGTGGTATCCGCAGGACGGGGACAGTGCCTGGTGCCCACGTGGAGGCAGGAGCCAGAAGCCTCCCAACAGCCCCATAAAAAACTAGAACGTGAACCTCCTTGTCTTTGACGCATGGCGTGTCTCAGACACACCACTGTCCCTGTACCGCAGCTGGGGCTAGTAAATCCGGGTGGGAACCAGGGACTCTGAGCTTTTCCATTAATACCCTCAGAGAGAGAGAAAACATCCTCTGAGGCAGAAATTTATTCACTCAAACACTTCATCTTCAAGGAGTGTAGCTATTTCTTCTGAGATCGATCAAAAGGACCAAGGGTTCTTTAAGACGGCGAATGAAAAAATGAGTCAAGCCCTGATGGGTGTGGCTCAGTTGGCTGGGCATCAGCCTGCAAAGCGAAAGGCCACCAGTTCAGTTCCCGGTCAGAACACATACCCGGGTTGCAGGCTCAGTCCCCGGTTGGGGGCATATACGAGAGGCAACCAATTGATGTTTCTCTCTCGCATTGATGTTTTTCTCCCTCTCTCTCTCCCTCCCTTCCCCTCTAAAAATAAATAAATAAATAAATTCAAAATTTGCCTCTAGATCTGTATTCAGAAACCCAGTGGTCAGATTCATACCCACACGGTGTATGTCAGCCCTTGCGTTCTTGTCCTGACATCCCAAACACGTCTTGCCGTGTTATTTGTACAAACCCCTTGGAGAGCCCGTCTGGGAAGGCTCTGCTCGCGCTCCTGTGGCCTCCAGCCCTGGCTCTCAGTGCCCAGGCCCTAGTGCCCAGGGAAGCCTCACCCAGACCGGGGTCTGCAGCCCAGCTAGGCGGGCTGCCGATTTCCTTCTCTCTCCTTCCGCCCCTCTCTGCTTTTATACCCTTTGGCCAAAGCATTATTTAAAAACTCCTGACTCTACAAGTGTGATTATATTACTTTAAGAAAGTGTTAGACACGAAGCTGATCAGCTGCCACGTGCGGCTGGAGGCGGCAGGAGAGGGTGGAATAAAAGGGGCAGAGGAGAGAACCCCAGGATTTGAGAGCCCTTCTGTGTCTTGACCATGGTGGTGGCTGCGTCTTGCACACAAATGCCACAATTCGTCAGCCTGTACACTAAACATGGGGGAAGTCTGTTGCATGTGAGTTATGTCTTAATAAACACAGAAGAGGGGAAACAAACCTGTGTTAGAAAGATTGTGTTTCTACACAAAGTAGGCTCTTAATAAGTGAAAAAAGACTCATCACGCCCATGGTTAAAATATGGCTTAATAATATCTTGGGGTGGGCTTAGTTTCTCTCAAGGTATGTGTGATATTTGCAACTGTCTTTAAATTAGATTCCGAGGAGAGCCAGGCTGTTCTCACTACCGTCGCTCCTGCTTTCAGGCAGGCAGGCCCGCACTGTCCCCCTCCCCCCGGGGAATTTTGGGGACATGACAACTTATTCTGTTATTAATGACAGCCAGAGAAAAACGTATAGTCTCTTTTGGAAATTCTTTTTTAGAATCCTTGAAGTTGTGTTTTCACTCAACAAACACTTTCTGGGTTCATAATATGTTCTAGGGGCCATGCTGGGTGCAAATGATTGAATGACGAAATCAGCTGGAGCCCCCGTTCTCCCGTACCCAGGGAGTGAGCAGACTGGACCGGGGCGGAGCGGGGGGCGAGTTTCTAAATGGTGTGCGAAGGGGCTTAAAAGCGAGGAAGCTCCAGTCCCAGGAGGCCCAGCGCGAGACCTGAGGATCTGTATTGGAAACTTTTTTGGTCTATGGTAGAAGGTAGGGATCCAATTCCCCCCCCCCCGCCGCACCCCGTATGGAAAGGCAAGCATCCCAGCTCTAATTATTGAATATGTCAAGCCTTCCCTCTTGAATCACTAATGCTATCTCTGTAACTTATGACCCAGATTTTCACCCAAACTCATTTTGCAAACAAAGACCAGGCCTTGTAAGGGTTACCTGACTCACTCTGGGTGTACTTTTTTTTAAAATTTAAGAGTGTATTTATTTATTTTTAGAGAGAGGGGAAGGGAGGGAGAAAGAGAGGGAGAGAAACACTGATCGGCTGCCTCTCATATGCGCCCCAGCCGGGGATCAAACACGCAACCCAGGAATGTGCCCTGACCGGGAATCAAACTGACGACCTTTTGCTTTGTGGGACGGCACCCAACCCACCAAGCCACACGGGTCAGGGCCCTGGGTCTACTTTTAACACCTGACCACGCTGCTCCGTTCTGACTTTGAGATGGCCAGCCCAGCCCGTTGTCCGGCCCAGCCACAGTTCGTATCTCTCTCAGTCCCTGAGACCAGAGAACCTCGTGGCATAATCCCCACCTGCCTTGCAGCTCCCAGAGCGAGGAAACGCGAAGCTAAAGGCACGTGCACCACAGCCGGGTATGACCATCTCTGAAGCAGGAGGAGACGACTGACACTATGGCCTGTTTCCTGGGGTCCCAGACAATGACACATCACCCACAGGACTGTCATTTTCAACTCTCCCCGGACAGTGAAAAGATAATGACTCAACCACGCACAGACCCGAAATCTGGACTCCCCTCTCCCGCCCGCCGCCACTTGCACTGCACTCCGGAAGGACGTCTTTCACTCTTACGAAAGTAGCAGACAGATCCCCGCCGCGTGAGTAAAATAACGAACTCATTTGATCACAAATGCTTGGGTTTGAGAAGGACATTTGCTTGTGCACCTTCCCTTTTCTCCACTCACCACCATTGATCATACCCTGAAATCAGAAATCCCAGCACTGCGGCATAATCCTCAGCCCTCCTGCCGCCCCCCCACCCGCCGCCCGCCCGGCCGGGCCATGCCACCCCCAGCGGGGCGGCAGGGCCCAAGGGAGCGCTCGAGACGTGTACTGTCATTTAAAGAAAATGGGAGAGTGTTTTCTTCTTCACCAGCTCTTTCTTGGTCTCCCCAGGAACTTGGTATTGCATTGCTGTGCTATTTCGGAAGATCTACCACCCAAGTTCACAGAAAGCCGGCCAAGTTCACAGAGCTCCGCACTCCACTGTGGTGCTGAGGTCTCACCGGCCTAAAGAACCTGGGAGCATTCAGAACGTGCGGGGGCGCCACCCTTGGGCCCATGAGTCACAGCTCCTCCTCACTCTCCTGCCTCCGACCTCTCCTTATTAGGGCACCTTTACCAGCTTCTGCCTCACCAGCAGCTTTTCTGGGGGGAATTCCCAATCGTTTTAATCGCCATTCATTAATCACCATTCATTAATCCCTCTATCACAGGATGCTATACAAACGCCCTGTTCTTTCTTCTCCCTGCCATTCGATTTTCTTTTCGAGGGAAAAAGACACAGGGAAGGGGGCGGGGCTGGGGGGGTGCGGATTGCAACAGATAAACCTGAGGAAGTTATTTGCTCCCAGATTTGTTAAATAGTTTAAAAGATGGACAAATGTGATTTAAATTTTCCTGGATGGGGTCGGACCAGCTGCTTCAAAGCTGGGTGTGGTCCCCTGGGATGCTCGGGACCCAGTCGCTCTGTCCAGTGGAGGGGAACGGAGCGGCTCTGGGCCGGGCACCAGGCACCGCCTGGGCAGCAGGAGCCATGCATACGAAGGCTAACGAACGGTGCCCTGGAGGAGCCCCCGGGACGCAGAGGGAGACAGGCGCAGGCGCCGGTGGCGTAAGCAGCATAGGCAGGCGTAGGCACCATAATCGTGAATCAGCCGGGCTGATCCGGCGCAGCCAGCGTGGGATCGGGTTCCAAAGCGAGCCCATGAGGGAAGTCACTTGGACCAACACACCCCCATCCTCTCTTGAAAAGGTGCAACACTGCAGACCAACCTCCCTCTCCAACAAGTTCACCAGTAGCGACTGGATGTGCTCCGCTGTGGAGCAGATCCCTGCCTCTCCAACCGAGCACCAGATAAAATAAATACACTGTGGATGTTCCCTTCGGGCATGGGATGCTCACATCATGGGAGCCCGCGGAAGTGACACGGGCAGAAGAGTAGGTGATTCACCCTTCCTTCCACCTCACCTCCACCTGGTGGGGACACTCATGCCAATTACATGATTTCTCCTGCCTTGATCACCTGCAGGAGCAACTGCCGACTTCATGTCAGTTGAATGCTCATTTGTCTGTCTGTCTGTCTTACCAGCCCCCACCTGAGAGCAATCTGAAGGCACCAAGAAGGCTCAAGGTTCTCTGAAGACCTTCAGGATCAGCTATTAACACTCTGGGGGCAGTGGTCAGGGAAGGCTTCAGGGAGAAGGCATGACCGAAGGCGGGTCTTGGAATATGAACAGGAGCTTGTCAGCCAGGCATCGAGCCCGGGGCATCAGGGGGGATTTTAGGTGGAGGGAACAGCAGATGCAAAGACACAGGGGCATGAAGAACATGGCTTCCCCGGAAAGTGCAGGGAGTTCGTTTAGGCAGGAAGCCAAGGAAAGATTGGGTAGAGGAGGCTGCAGATGGAGGCCAGGCCAGGCTGGTGGGAAGGCTTGGTTACTGGCCCCAGAGTTCAGGCTTCACCCTGTGGGACCAGCGTATCTTAGCTGCTCCGCGTGGTGATGAAGGGCTTTGGTTCTAGAACCTGGCTGCCTGGGGTAATTCCTGGCTCTACCACACGCCAGCTGCATCCCCTTGGGCAAACCCCTTAATTTCTCTGTCCCTCAATTTATTCATCTGCAAATTGCTGTAGGGACTATAAGCCCTAAAGCACTTAGAACAGTACCGGCAGTCAATCGATGTTAGTTTCCGTTGAGATTACAAACGCTCGCAGGTCACGTCTACTAATACGAGTGACAGGACACAGGTATGAGGCAGGGAAGCATTGGGAGAGGCAGCCTGGCTCTCAGTCTGAAGGCCAGAGCCCTGGCTGTCTGGACGGGGGACAGTGAGACACGCACGGCACTTAGGGACAGAGTCTAAGGAGCTGCACCTACTGTCGGGCTTGTGCCAGTTTGGTGCCTCCTTAAATTGTCCACGTCTTCCCTGCCCCGTCCTGGGCCCACTCACTAACTGGTGAAGCCCTTCTCTATGCGGTGACTCCTGTGACTTCAGCACCCCTTTGAGGCTCACAGAAGGGCCCTCCCTTCCCGTTGCTGAGCTCAGGAGGCAGCAGGGATCTTCTGGTCTGACCTTAGCGCCCCGCCCTCTCTGCTCCCCAGGAAGCGCAGGCATGGAAGCTGCCAAGCCTGCGCCAAATCAACCAGCAACGCAGAGGGAGTGCGCGGAGTTGCTGGCTGACCCCAGGGCTGGGCGGCACCACCAACATCGTCAATCCATTTAACGGGGCCTGCTGTGGGGAAGGGGTGCCAGGCCATGGCACCGCCAGCCTCGGGGTCTTACTGGGGCAGTGGCCTGGGGCAGCAAGACCTGCCGGCAGCAGAGGAACAACTGGCTGAGCCACCCTACATCCAGTTGGCATTGACTTGGCCAGGTCTATTCACAGACTGGTAAATGGAAGCGAACGTCTCACCCATAGCAGGAGGCCCACCCATCTGCCCACCCGCAAAGGATTCCTTTCCTGGGTCCACAGGAAAGAGAACCACCGCTCAAGTCGCTGTTTCAGAACTCCCGGGTCTCTCTCGGGTGAGGGGCCTTTGAAATCTACACACCATATGCACTTCATATGTACATGCCGTTGGTGAGTATTTACAAGTCCCCACAACCCCACAGACATTAATATCAGTATCTAATATTAATCCCCATTCACAGATGAAGACACCAAGGCTCACAGAGGCTAAGGAACCGGTCCAGGCCTAAATGACGAATAAGAGGCGGGGCCGGGCTTTGTGCCCGAGCAGTTTGACCCTGAAGCCCAGCACCTGCCAGACGACCATTCGGCAGAGCTGGCCCTGCCCAAGGAATTCCGCACACAGCCAGGGGTTTTTTGGTGAGGATGGTTTGCTCTCACCAGCAAAGTCGATCATGATGCAATACAACACTTCCCAGCGGATGGCTGGCTATCTGGGGGATCTCCAGGCTATCAAAAGGGACAGATGTTTGTTTGTTTGAAATTGTCAACGGGGCACAGTGCATTAATACAAACCCTTCATTTCAAAATAACATGAAGGTGGAGTCTGAATTTAAACATCAAGTTCCCTGGAATTTAGAGTGCGTTGGGCGTGGTTCTTTTTCTGTGCGTATTTTTGGCAGTGTCTCAGCGCAGGGACCTGAGAGAGAGAAACTGGCACATTTGCCAGGGGTGTGGCCACGGGGGCAGGTGGCTGAGCTGGTGGCACAAGGCGAGCGGCCATGGGTCCAGGAGCAAAGCGCTGGGTGCGAAGGGCCGCTGCCAGGCCTTGGCGGAGCCGCATCGTGGGGCTCCCTTTTCCAGGCCGCCGCCAGTGAGGCGCATGGGCGAAACCGACCTGCGTTTCGAGGAGTCCCCAAGCCCCCATCTTCCGAATGTCCTTCTCCTTTCGTTGGGGTGAGAGACCCACAGTTCCCTTTAAAATAGTTTATTGCTTCCATAGCTCTTAGAGGATCAGAGAGAACATAAAGTTCAAAGAGTTCAACGGAACTCCTAGTTAATCTGACTTCTCAGAACAGGGGACTGTTATGTGCGTCCATTCACTCCTTACCTTCACTCCCCAACCTGTTCAGGACTTAAATTCATAGGCAACGATGCCAGTTCTTTATTTTCTAAAGTAACCAAACGCTCCTCTGCAGGGGATATACTGGCGATCACCTGTCTGCAGCGCTTGGGCTGAGAGTTATTTTTCTGATGCAGTGAAGGGTTTGTTCAGAAACCACCCAAACCCTCCCGGTGTCTCTTCCCTGCCAGGGTCACATACGTGCCACATCAGAGACCCACAGCTACGCTGGGGGCCCTGCCTGGGCCACGGTGTGCAGCAAACGGACACACTCACTTGGAGAGAGAGAGAGAGAGAGAGAGAGAGAGAGAGAGAGAGAGAGAGAGTGTGTGTGTGTGTGTAAGCCCCTTTGGCCATTAGATGGCCAACCCAAGACACAGACTTTAACTCCATATTGAATCAAACTGCGCTGGCTGGAGGGATGGTTTCCAAGAGGACCAGAGAGGTAGCAAAAGCTGCGTCACAACCGACCGGGAAGGCGAGGATTGCAGAATTAAACAAATACAAGTCAGTTTATGGCCCCTGTAAATAATTCACAGTGATACGCTACAATGTCACAGGGCCCATTTAAGTCACTTGAACGTTTTATGCAATGTTTGAAAGGTTCGTTTTGTCAGACCGGGAAGTGCGAGTCGTGAGGGCTGTGAGCGTCTGCGAGGATCGCACTGACGGGGAGAATCGAGGGCAGCTTAGAAGTCCCACGTGTACGTGCGCCCAGGGATAGGCGCAGAGCGGTGGGCCGTGGCGCCCCTTCCCCACTGGCTAAATGTTCAGGGGTTACAGAATTTCCGACGTCTTTAGTGTTCCAGCCTTAGAGGACTTCGGTTAAAGGGCCTCACCTTGCCATCTGAGATTAAATAGTTGTTCAAAGTCTTCTGATAAAAAGCAGGGAGATGATGAAACAAGAAAAAGCTACATGTTGTATGATTCCATTTACATCACGTCGAAGAAGACAACCAATCCATGCTGGTTAAGTGAGCCTCTGGGGGCCAGGTATGAACTGGGGAGGGGTAAGAGGGAAACTTCCGGGGTGCTGGAATGAGATACACAAGCGTATTTGTAAAATGTATCATGTTGTACACTTAAGATCTGTGTACTTATTGTATGCCTCACTAAAACAAATTTTAAAACTCAGGAAAACCGTTGAACTGATATCTGAAACTTTCTCTGACGCTCAACACTCTTGGCCCTCTGGGCAGGCGCCCCACCCTCCCGAGTCAACCATGTGCCCGTGGGGTGCTGGCCTTGGGGTCTCCTGACAAATGACTCAAAGACTCTGTCCTTAGGGACCGAGGTTCTGGCAGAGCCTCACGCTTCCTGCTACACCAACCTGCTGTCCGCCTGCTCCGAAGATGGAGGAGAAAAGCCTGTTGGCTTCTGATTAAGTAAATGGAGCGGAGTCTGGTCTGAAGCCTGAGTGATGTCCCGGGGCGGGTGAGAGGAGGGTCCCTGGGTGTGTCCAGACTTCCTCTGAGCTCAGGGTTACAGTCAGCTACACGAGCACATTGACAAAGCAAGCCCTGAAATCGTAAAGTTGGCTTTGCTTTTGTGTGTCAGGAGGCAGAGGGGGGAGGGTAAAAAAATAAAGCAAAAAAGGAAAAAGCACTTTCTACTACGCATGGGTAAGCCCTGCAAACATTTTTTTTCCTTTTTTTAACTGTAATAAAGTATACAAAACACCACCTTTACCACGGTAGCCATTTTTAAGTGTGTGGTTCATCAAGTACATTCACAATATCGTACGACCAGAACCACCATCCATCTCCAGAACTTTCTCACCTTCCCAAACCAAAGCTCTGTCCCTCCCAAACACTAACTGCCCGTGCCCCCTCCCTCGCCCACCTTGGCCGCCGCTATTCTACTTCCTGCCTCCGCAGAGCCTGGGTACTGTAGGAACCTCATGGAAGTGGGATCGTTCCGTATCCGCCCTTTCGTGTCTCGCTCCTGTCACGCAGCATTCTGTCGGGGTGCTTTGCTTTTAAACCTGGGAATTCATTGCTGATCGTTGATTTGAATAACCACCAAAAACTGAGCTAAACTCCGCAGACGCAAAGTCATACCTACACATACTCATCGCTTTGCGAGAGGGGGAGGAATTGTTCTCTGAACCAAAAACGATGCCAAAAACTAGGAAGTTCACAAGATGGCAAAAGGCTATGAGAAATAAGCAGGAGCATGTCTCTGCAAAGTAAAAATGTGGTCCGATCTGACCACATTCTGGCCACTAGCGCTCAGGGGCACTTGCTTCCTGTCCTTGGCTTCCTTGAATGATGGATTTGGGCTTGGTGACAGGCACGTACAGCCACCTGGAGAATCATCCTGACAGGGCCGCATTCCTTGGCGATTAGGAGCGATATAAAAGAAAACTGTCTTACTTGTCTGAACATCAGCCGTGAGCTGGCTAAACTAAATATAAGTTCAACTTAAAACGGGCTTTTCCAGAAGCTTACACTAGCCCATTGCTACCTTATTATTCATCATCCCTCAAAGGATAATGTGAGAATCAAAAGTCAGGAGGGGGCAGGAAAATGTTCGTTATTAAACCCTCCACCTTGCATTCAAGTCCAGCTGCAGCTTTGAAAACCCACCCCTGAGGCAGCGGGGAGGGGGAGCGGGACAGAAGGTTCTGTTCAGACAGACACATGCTCTGGGGACGTTGGAGTACTGACCTCCATCAGTAAACCTGATGCGCGTGACGCTCCCGCTTCATGAGCACAGGCACTTCGGTCATTCGCTGGGCCACTTGCACAAGCCGCCTTGCCTCCCTGCACCACAGGTGTCTCAACTGTAACATTTGGCCAGATACATGAACTGCGTGGGGGCTTCGACAAGCCTTGCAATGAGACCGTATGTGTAACGCACAGAGAACGGGGCTCTGACGGCCGCCGTCACCACCATCCCTACAGGCGGGACAAAGCTGCGACCGAGTCTCTGAACCGCAATGGCCCGTGCCCTTGGTCCTGCCATCCCCTTGAGTGTGGGGCTGTGAATGAGATGGATGTCCCCTGTGGGGCCCAGGTGGCCTTACCCTGAAGGGCTAAACCCGTTGAGCCCTTAAAAGAGACGGGGCTTTCCCTGGAGAAAGAGATTCAAAAAGTGCGATGAGATTCAACATGAGAAGGATTCTCTGCGGCCAACTCTGAAGACAGAAAGGGCCACAGGACACGGAACATGAGTGGCCTCTAGCTGCTGACCGCGGCCCTGGCTGTCGGCCAGCAGGGGGCGGGGACCTCAGACTTCCAGCCCAGGGAGCTGAGTCCTGCTGCCACCACGGGAGTTTAGGCCAAGACTCCGAGCAGCAGATAAGCGCGCAGCCTGGCCGGCGCCCTGACTGGAGGCTTGTGGGACTGAGCAGAGAACGCCTGCCCGTCCTAGGCCATAGCTCGAGCCACAGCTCGACTTTTGACCTACAGAACTGTCACCTAATGAATGGGTGTTGTTTTAAGTCGCTAAGTTTGTTGACAATTTGGCATGCGGCACGAGAAAATACAGGACTTGGAACCAGATGGAATACCAGGCAGGACCTGCGAAGCTGCTCAAGGAAAGGGGGTTAGAGAAGTAGAAGGTACCGTCTGGCACCCCAGCCTCCGCTTCTGAGCTGAGTTACCACTACGGATGGGGTTATGCCATGCGGACGGCCTGTATGGCAGGGCACACCAATGAGGAGGTCTAAAAACACCGAATTTACTATACAACATTAGTGTCCAGATGCTGGAAGGTGACGGGGAGGAGCAGGTCCAGGAGAAGGTGACGCTGCAGCCGAAAGAGCTCGTGACCGGTCGTCTCACCTAGACCTGCGGGCAGCTCGGACGAAAAGCAGGAATCAGGGAAGGTTTGAAGCCTGGCCTCAAACCCCAAGAGGTGCAGAAGTGTTAGGCGGCAGAGGCGCTGGCTGAGGCTCAAGGCTGGTCGGAGGTGACATCTAGGAAAAATGGCAGTAACTGACCAGCCCCCGTTTGTTCAGTTTCTATCTATCTATTTTCAGATTCACAGCTGGGAAGACGCACAGCTGAGCTTTACACCCAGGACTGCCTGACTCCAAGGCCCACACGTCTGCCGCTTCTCCAAGATCTCTGCCCGCGGGTCCACAGGCTAGGGAGGGGCAGACGGCAGGGAGACTTGTTTGGGCCTCAGGAATGACAGGTCCTGGGCAACCAGGGGTGACATCTGGCCATCCTCTCTGCCATCATCACTGCCTCCTTCACTGCCTTTACTCCTGAGACGGTGGCAGCCGTCTGCACGCTGCCCTTACCTCGTCTGGAGGAGGACCAGGTGCTGCCGCAGCCCGTGCTCCAGCCTTGGGGCACCTGGCAGGCGGGTGGACTGCAGCCTCCGCCCGCGGCAGCCAGGGCGTGAGAGGCAGTGGCCACCTGGGCCCTCCGCCTTCACCAGTGGCAGCTGGTGAAACTGGTCTGGTCTTTGGGGGAGGGAGTGCCTCGTCTACCTTTTTATTTTTTTATGATTTTTATTTACTTATTTTTAGAGGGGAAGGGAGGAAGGGGGATAAACATCAATGTGTGGTTGCCTCTCACGTGCTCCTTACTGGGGACCTGGTCTGCAACCCAGGTATGTGCCCTGACCGGGAATCGAACCCGCGACTCTTTGCTTCGCAGGCCGGCACTCAATCCACTGAGTCACACCAGCCAGGACTCCACCTCCTTCTTCACTGCAAGGGCCCAATCTCTTCATCACTTAGGGGGATGTGATTGGGGGTTGTGGGTGAATCACCATCCTGGGAGCCAGGGTGGCCAACTGGGAATATAGCCTTCTGCGTAAACCTCCTGTTTTAGGGACTAGGGATTAGTACCTTTTATTGTTATTGTTCCTTCCAGCCATCTTAAAGGGGTGTCAACCCACATGACATGGACAATAAGTCTTTTTTTTTTTTAATCCTTACCAAAGGACATTTTTTTTATTGCTTTGAGGGAGAGAGAAGACATCGAACTGATGTGAGAGAGAAGCATGGAGTGGTTGCCTCCCCCTACATGCCTGGACCGGGGGTCGTATGCACCCTGACCCAGGGGTCAGCACCCTGACCAAGGATGTACGTGTCTGGACCGGGGACCGAACCCGCAACCTAGGCACATGCCCCGCCAAGAATTGAACACTCAACCCTTCAGTTACAGGATGACCCTCCAAGCAACTGAGCTACTCAGTAACGAGGATGTAGACTATGTAAGTCTCTGAATGAAGCTCTCTCAGTGACCTCGGTCCCAGTCAATAAAGCGGTCCCTTTGGCCAACCAAGCAGCCTGGGGGTGGGGGAACCAGGTCAGCAAAGGAAGGCTGCACTCCCCAGGAAATCTTTGGGGCAGGCAGACACATGCTTTCCTCACCGGGGGGGACGAGGACAGCCCCGGGAGGTGTTGTGCCAATGAGGAGAGCCATTATGGAATCTGTTACATCAGAGGATGGTTCTTAGGGAAGGTGTTCTGTCCATGAGATCGGCCACATCAGTACACGGAGAAGCAGTACCCCATCCTTTTAAATGGCTGCAGAGCATCCCACAGTTTGGCGGAGCCATACTTTATCTACCCAGGATTCCTTCTCACAACGCTGGGCTGCTGCCACTCTCCAGCAACAGGGCAAGGAGCAGAAGATGCCTATCTAGAGTTTCAAAGTGCCTGTGGGACACGCCTCCCCCTCCCCCCAGGTTCCCGCCTGGAACTTGGATTGCGTTCCCAGAGGCAGCGGCCGAGGAGGCGGAAGATGGGAGTCCGCTGGGCCGTGGCCCGCTTCCGCAAGACATCCAAGCGCCGCTTGCATTTGAAAAATGCCTTCTACGTTCTGACATGTTGAGACCTTTCTCCTTGACAGAGTTGGCCCAAGGCTGAAGTGCCCGCTCAGGCTGCCAGCAACTTTCAGGCCCGTCTGGCAACCCTCCTCCACTCTCAGCGAGGATGAAAGGCCGGGGCCCTGCCAAGCTCCACGGAAGACCCAGCACTGGTTTCACGGCCTGGCCCGTACCAGCCCCGCAGACACCTGCTCAGAAGCCGAGCTGATTCCTCAGAAGCCAGTGGGGTGTTTTCATTCATTTCTCACACAGATATTATAAAAAACTGGTCCGGTCAGTTCCTCAGTAACAGGAAGTGTGTGTATGTGTGTGCGCGCGCGCATGCGCGTGTGTAAGCCATTTGCAAACACTTTATTAGTTTTTTATTTTCCAATTACAGTTGACATACATTATTATATGAGTTTCAGGTGCACAGTGCAGACTTGCAAACAGTTTTTAAAAGCTTGTTCCAGGCTAAGAAAATTTCTTGCCGTTGTTACTCTAACAGCTTCGGTCCTAGAACCTTCGCCCCCCGTCTGCTCAGAAATGCCCGACAGCAGCCGCACTGGGATGGTAACTGGGGCTCGTGGATGGCAGCAGAAGCCTGAAAACAATGGATCCCTGGAGCGGCCTGGTCGCACGGGCCCTGCCCTGGCGGAGGGGTCCGGACCGTCTGCTGTTGAAAATCTCGCTGTTCCGGGGCCCAACTTACATAATCGAAGTAGGAACGACTCCCATTCACGGAGGAATCTGTCTGAGGCCAGACGCTGGGCTGAGTGATTTACGCCTCTTATTTTATTCAGACATCCTGCCACCCACCAGGTGCTGGAGTCCCAGTTTGGTAACTAAGGACGTTGAGTCTTGGGCAGGCTAAGTCACTTGCCCACGTGACTAGTTAGTAAGTGGTGAAGGTAGGATTTGAACCAAGCTTTGCCCAGTTCTACAGCTTGTCAGATGCGGTTGTCTCCAAAAAGCTAGAAGGGAACCGGCATCCCAGAGAGATCTCTGCCCTTCTCCCTCCACCAGTTTGCAGGTGGGAGTCGGAGCCTTCTGGGACGTGTGGCCTGTGGAAATGAAAATGCAGGGGAGGGCAGGAATCCGGAGGCTGAGAGTGACTGAAAGACACCGGGTCTGTGCCTCAGAGATGCTCCAAGACCCAACTGCAGGGTGGTCCTCCAGAGACAGCGCCCACGGCTGCCCGGAGCCTCCAGCAGGACAGCGGCATCCGATCACCCCTCCCTCCAGGCCACTGGCTCGTGGCTTCCTCTCCGTGGCTGGACGCCCATGCACAAGAGCAGAGCGTCTGTCTGGGTGCAGGAGATGCCCCGAGTCCTTCAAACTCAGGGGCTTCACCTCACCACCTCTGCATCCTCTGTGATGTCCTGAAACCCCTCAGCTAAGTATGTGAATTGTTCTCAGATTACGCAAGGCTTTAGCCAAACATCCCCGTCTAGAAGAGCATGATATTCCTGCCTTGGGATCAGTAACAGACGACAAGGTGTCTGTTTGGGGGAAGCCGGCACGTGCCTGGACCTACTCCATCGCAGCCCAGCTCCCTGCTGGACCGGACGGTGTCAAGTGTTGCAGGAGCCTCTCTGTGGCTCCAAGAGTTGTGTGACATCTCACAAGGCCCAGTGGGCAGGCCCCAAAGCAAAAATGACAGCCCAACTTCAGCACTACGTAGCCTGCGGATGTGGGAAGCTAACGAAACTCACTTCTGGAGACTGTTGTGTTTGTTTTTTTTTAGTGTCCCAGACCAAGGCAGCAGGCTGGCACCTCCAACCTTTCTGCAGAAATGGCACAGGTCACCCAGAATGCTTAAGGTTTCTGTCATCTAGGGTAGCAGTGTTCGCACTTCAGTTGAAACTTCAAGCAAGTTACACTGCCGGTGCTCATGGTGCAGTTTTCATTTGTTTTTTTAAAAAGACATTTCCAAATGTGTTATTCAAAGATGTTTACGCTGTGCTGTGAAGCAATAATGGCCCCAGAGTCGTGCCACCGAGCTGCAAGCCTGCGTGGCAGAGTGGACGGCCCCTCCCTGTCCTCATCAGACCAACGAGGCTTTCGGCGGTGCCCTTGGCTTGGGCCGCACTCAGGGGAGAGCTGGTAAGTGCAGATTATTTTTAAAGTAATTATTGTAAATGAAGAAAGAACTTTTAATCTCATAAAAGTTTGTGAAATGCAAACCTGTAAAGCCAATTCTGGTTTTGGACTGTATTTTCTCACCAATTCAGCATTGCCATTTAGAGAAAACCAAACCAAACCAAACCAAACCAAACCAACCGAGCTGGGGGACCGCGGAGCGATGTGACTATCATGGCAGAACAATACAAAGTCCCTGTCATGATCATGAGGGCTGCCAACATCTGCCCTTCACACAGGCGGCCTCTGCTGAGCTACACCGCGAGGCCAGATACATCCAGTGTAACCAATTCCTTCCCATCTCTTCCCCTAAGCTCATGTGAGATCTAGCCAGGAAGACAGCAAGATACCACGACTAGACTCACATTGCACATACACACCCTCTACACCCTGCTTACACTGTTCCACAGGCCGTTCACCACCGTTTTCTGGTTATTCCCTTGAAACCTGCCAGGAGGGGGGCTGCATTCCTGCAAACCCACCTTCAGTCCCCTCTCCTCCCTCCTGGACACACTTAAATGAGCAGAGACTGAGAGATGTGTCCTATGCTGCGAAGACCCCAGGCTCTGGGTGAGGCAGAGGGGAAGACAGAATGCATGGGACGTCGGTGGGACACAGACGCTGCCTATTGGAGACGGGGACCCAGAAAGTGGGCAAAGCCCAGGTCCCTGGCTGCCACCTTACATGAGCAAGAAATAAACAGACACCTGTTGCGTCTGAGCCAGCACATGCATTTGGGTTTGAGTGTTACAGCAGCTTACAGTGTGTTACACCAGCTTACAGTGTGTTACACCAGATTACAGTGTGTTATATAGACTCATCGATGTAAAAAAGTCAGTAAGAACTAATTACTCATCAATGTAAACATGAGAAGCTACCAGAGCCCACGCCTGTCTTCAGTCTCCTTGATACCTAGTGCTCATGGCATTCTGGCCACTTAACTGAAAGTAAATATTTGAAAGGAAATTCAGCGCACTTCCCTCACTTAAAGCCTATGCTTAGTTTCCACTGGACGGAATACAGGAAGCAGTGGGCCGCAGCATGGGGTGGTTAACAGCCTGCTCTCTGAAACGAGACGGCCCAGGTTCGTGATGAAGCCTGGGAGAATCCCTAGAATAGCGGGGGGGCGGGGCAGGGAACCGTCGTTGCCCACGAAACAGCAGCATCTGACTCCAAGTCCTGCAAACCCATGGGGTGCAGGGGAGGGGTGCTCCCCAGGCCTGCCAGGCACGTGCGGCACACACCAGCTGGCAGCTCCCCGTTTGGACGTGAAGAATGATGAACACGCGCCCAGGCGAGGGCGCTCGTCATTTGATGTCTGCTCTCATCTCCGGCCAGAAACAATAGAGGCAAGAATGGGGTCACTGAGCCTGACTCTGGTATCTGGATGGCGCTTGGAAGGATGCTAAGCTGAGGTTTTAATAACTGAATTCCAATGGAACCAGCCCTGCACTCTTGGAAGTAGGGGAGCTGGTCCCGTACCCAACTCACCCAAACACGCCTCAGCAAGAAGCGAACTTCCCTTTACCCTCCAGCTCCGCCAGGTTCATTTTCACTCTGCCAAGTCTATGTAACGAGTGCCAGGGCTCTGTCTGGCTCTCTCCTTCCCTTCAGGGCCAACTCCAGCAGCCTCTCCGAGGCCCAGGTGGGTCAGACCAACCCTGAGACTTCGGCAAAGCAGATGTTTCATAGGCAACTTCTCCAACCTCAAAGGCACAGCCCTCGGAAGTCTGTCATGTGGCCTCACAGGGCCAGTTCGGGAGGCCACAGAAAGGATTTAAGAACGTGAAATGAAAGTGCTGAGGTTTCATCCTATTTGCACACGGAACCATGAGACAGGGTGCCCAGGTTAAGAACTTCCTGGAAGGAGGGGCTCCATTTGAGCTACAGAGACCAAAGGGCAGCCTCTCCAGTCTCCAGGGAGAAATCGGATGCTAATAGAAGCCAGTTCAGAACTGGCTGTCACTGCTGTCATTAGGAATGGCTCGATGAACACCACATTCCTCCTGGGGGAGTTCTCAGCTGTTACCGCAGGCCGCTGGAAACATTTCGAATAATTCCCAGAGCTTCAACCCAGCTCCCAAGTGGGGTGGGCGCACATTTTTCTCACACGTAGCCACTCACACTTTCGTTCTCTAAATTATTTCCTTCTTCTTCTTCTTTTTTTTTTTTTTGCTTTGTAATCGATAAGGTATTTTGCCATTTATAATGTGCAGTTCTTGCCCAAATTTTTGAGGGAAAAATAAAGATGCTTATTATACATGGGAATCACCACTGAAACGTGGGTGCGCATTATACATGGGAGCGCATGATATACGGTAAAATACAGTATATTAAGGAGACGTTCATACATTTAAATTACACTTTATTCTTATTGTAAATTTTTTTATTTATTGACTTGAGAGAGAGAAAGAGAGGCAAGGAAAGAGACAGAGAGAGAAACATAGATTTGTTCTTCCACCTATTTAAGCACTACTGGTTGATTCTGGTATCAAGGCCCCGGATGGAACGCGCAACCCTGGCGCGTCAGGGCCGATGCTCTTATCAACCGAGCCGTCCCGACCAGCGCATAAATTACTCTTTATTCTTAACCTGATTTTTTTTCTTCAAGGGACATCCTGAAAACTCAGTCTTGAATTAAAGTAAAAATGCACACAATGTTTTAAATGACGTCTTTAAATATTCTATCTACCGGGCAGAAAGGAACCAGGAAGCTTTCCTGTCTCGGATTTATAACGACGGCAGTAACCAAAACGCCCAAATTCACCTCACCAGCTCAGTTATATTCCTTAATTTAGAAGTGACCCTAATTTACCTCCCTGCCACATACAAACACCCCTCTTCGGCGCAGCAGAAGGATCATCAACGACCCAGATCGCTTCCGGGACAGCTCTTTACAAACCACAAAACCTGTGCTAGTCTCAGGAAAGGCCTCAAATCAAGTTCTTACAAGAAACCAGGTTATTTATGGTTTAAATAGTCCCAGCGTCCGCGGAACACCTCCTCGAAGGCACAAACAGCTGGCCTGTGCCGGGCCCTCCCCCAACCTGAACAGCTCGAAATTTGGAGAGATCGGGAACGCCTGGCCCCGCCGACCCCTGCAGCAGTCAAGGTCCCCCGCACCAGGTGCGGGGGCGGGGAACCAGGAACCTCCGCGGCGGCCGTTCGCTATCACTTTTTGTTAGTGTTGCTGAACTTCAGGGGAGCGAGAGTGGAGCGCGCGGAGAGGGGAAAAGGTGAACTTCCCTTGGGTTGTCCCAAAGCCAAAACCCTATTTCCTTGAACCTCTCCTTGCTCTGGTAGAGGAGGTGGGGGTGAGAGGGACGGGGAGTGGGGAAAGTTCCCTCCCCACTCCCTGCCTCCCCAGGCGCCCCCCAATAATCCAGCTAAAGCCCCTGCGGGCGCGGCGCGCGACCGCGGCAGGTATCGGGCTCGGCTTCCACGCGCTCTTCTTTCCTTCCCGATCCGCGCCGGGCTCTTGCCCTAGACTGCGGGGCTCCCGGCTCGGGGCCACTCCCACGTGCCGCCGCGACCTGCGCCCAGGGCGAAGTCGCCTGAAATCCAGGAGGGCACGGCCACCGCGCCCGATGTGCCGCGCCCGTAAATCGGGCGGTCCGGGGGACCCTGCGCCGCCCGCGCACCACGACTGCTCGTCCCCGGACCCCAACTCTGTACCCGCTGTCCCCGCCGCCCTTCTTCCCCTCCTCGCCTGGAGCCCACTCGGCGGCCACCTCGGCCCCTCAGCGCCGCGCGCACCCGCAGCCCCGCACTCACCCGCTCCGACCGACAGGCGCGCGGCTCCCAGCAGCAGGATCCCCAGCAGTGGGAGTGTGGCCCCGCAGTTCAGGCCGGCCATGGCTCCGGGGGCCTCGGCCTCGGCGGGGAAAGCGACTGTGGCCCGTGGTTCGGAGCTGCGACCGCAGGCGCGGGCGCCGGAGCCTGGCAGCGGCAACGCTGCGCTCCGCCCTGCCCGGCTCTCTCACCTGCGCGCGGGCGGGCCGGCCGGGGGTTCCGCCCTGCGCCGCGGGAGCCCCAGCTGCCGGGACCTGTCCCGCCCCCTCTCCCCTCCTCCTCTTCCTGCTTCAGCACCCGCCTCTTCAGAGCCCAGGATACTGGAACTTGGCTTCACCTTCTGGGGTCTAGTCCTCTCAAGGTTGAGAGTGATGAGTTTCGTTTGTTTTTTGCTTTGTTTTCCTTTTTGGTCTAAAGCCTTGGTGGTCGCTCTTGGCGGACATTAGTCCGCCTTCCCTTCGCTGTTCAGCAGAGAGGCCACTGTGCCCCCTACTTCCCACGGGAGTATTTACGGATCCCCCAAGCCCCGACTTCCTCCTCCGTGCTCTGTCCTGGGCCACCGGACTGGGGCGGAGCGCACTGGACTCGAAAGCCGGCGCCTCAGCTGCGAGCCTGCCCCCTACTCCCCGCACTTCACCTGCAGTGTTTCTAACGCTCACAGCGACCCGTCGGCATTGCACATGAGTCAGACTCGCAGAGTTACGCAACCTCGCGAAGTCTCTGGGCCAGTGAGTAATTTAGAGGCAGGTGGTGACCGCACAGGATGGGTTTTCCACAAACGAAGTCACTTTGTTACATTTTTGAAGAAGGATTGAGTAACTGAATGAATGAATGCAGGAGGCCGGAAACGGCCAAGAGTTAGAAACCTTAACGGGTCCGCAAGGGCCCCTCTCCTGCGTCGTGAGTGGGGTGGTACCTGCTGGCCGCGTGGGCGGCATTCAGGCCAACTGTCGGGCTGTAAAAACGAACGGCGCTGGGCTCCGTTCCCTCCTTCCAGCTGCCCATGTGCCTTCGCTTCTGGCTCCTGTGGCTTCTCCTTCTATTCTGTAGGCCACGCACCAAGTTCAGGATCAGGCCACAGGGAGGGACCGTGGATGGTGCAGGGGTGTCCAACCTGCCACCTGCATGCAGCCCCTCGTGGCTGTGAATGTGGCCCAACACAAAATTGTAAATTTATGTAAAAGATTATGAGGGGTTTTTTTGTGACTATGTGTCACAATGTGTTTTGTGTGGCCCAAGACAACTCTTCTTCCAGTGTGGCCCAGAGACACCAAAAGGTTGGACACCCCAGGTATGCACTCTCAACTGGCAGACCAGGGTTTTTTCTGAAATGACTGGATACCCACCCCCCAGGGCCGACCTGTGTCAGGGGAGGGGGCCGCACAACCTGGGAGGGCTGGGACAAGAGCAATAGTGTGTGCAGAGCACCAGCCTACAGTCCAGCCTCAACTTCTGTGTCATTCTAAGGGAAACTGAACCTTTTCAGGCTGTTCCTACTCTCATTGCGAACAGGGCGAGAAATGATCTCCTAAGAGATTCTCCCCCTACCTTCTCTGTCTTCAGCGATGAGAATTAAGCAAACCCTGGGCACAGGGAGCACGTAGTCCATGGAGGCAGTGATGTCCACACTTGGGGACATAACCCAACCTGGGCTCTACCTGTGGAAGGGCCTGGACTGAGCAGGAGGGGATCTCAACGTGTATCTTCTAGTCCACGTTCCCCATCAGGCAGAGAAACAGGGAAACTGAGTCCTAGAGAGAAGGTGAAGGGTGAAGGAAGGAGGGACGCTCTTGGTTCTCCCCACGGAATTAAGGGCAAGTTCATCAAGAAAAAGAAATCTAATGCTCTTTTAAAACCTTGGTGCTGACCGGAAGAGTAAAAGCAAACTTTGTCTGTGTTTCTCATTCTAAGCAGCCATCTCTACCCCAGCCTCTTTTCCTAGCACCCAGAATGCCATTTTTTTCTCAACAGCAACAACAATAATAATGAGTAGCAGTATGTTGAACTGAAAATATCAAGACTTGCTTAACAAGTCTCAACTTAAGGAACAAGTTATTTCATTTCTCCAAAGTTTGCTTAACTGTCCTCCCTGAGACAGTGAAACTAACTTTCTGTAAATACCATGAGAGTCAATCATTTTCCGATATGAGGGATTAGCGATGCAGACAACGGCAGCAAAGAGAGTTGAGAAAGTAGAGGGGCATCTGAGTAATTCCCCATGTTTAGAAATATTCAAATATGCGGGCACTGAAATGTCGGCGTATGCTCATCGCAGCATGTTTAATAATGTTTTAAAAAACCCTAAATGTGTCACATTAGAGAGTGCTGCAATAAATTCTGAGAGCAACAACAAAAAAAAAGGAAAGGAGGCCACATCTCAGCATCCTTCACATGACAACCCAACTATGTAGTTGAAGTCAGGATATCTTGCGGGAATGTCTTGGTCGATGGAGTGGAGTGTGAGCAAAGATTGCCAGGGTATGGAAGTGTTTTGTCTTTACAAATATGGCCGAATGGAAGGAGCCCATTTTAAGGCTATTTCTGAACTGGAAGAAAAATTCAGGCAGGTTTAGTCTGTTGTCAGAGAAAAATGAGATTGAAGGGTGAGTTTTAAAACAGACAATCCCATCTAATACCCCTCCAGCAACCCTACAGAGCTACAAAACAGTGATTTTTTTTTTTTAAGTCATAAGCCCACAGATATGGGGAGAACAGAGAAAAGACAATAGCAAAATCCTCAGGAAGCTGGAAAGCAGATGGACAAGTGGTCATAGCCTTAGGAACACAGAGACAGCAGAATCCTAAACCACAAGGTGGGAAGACTGAGAAATAGCATGATTTATACAATGGAATTCTTTAAAAACAGGATAACTCAGGAACAAGTAGCACAAGGTATTCTGGGACAAGAGGGGCTAAAACAAGGAAGCCTGGGAGGAAGCTGTTTTACAAATTCAATAGTAAGATCCCTGGAAACTGCCTTTTGTTCCTCCTGGCTGGGCAACTGTCCTGCTTCACTGCAGCAGAAATCAGAAGTGCTGTTTTCTGGACAGGTTAAAACTAAGGGATCTGGTCCTGACTAGAATGGCTCAGTTGGTTGGGCATCATTCTGAAAAGCAAAGCACTGCTGGCTCAATTCCCGGTCAGGGCACATGCCTGAGTTGTTGGGTTCTGTCCCCAGTCGGGGTGTGTATGCGAGAGGCAACTGTGTGTGTGTGTGTGTGTGTGTGTGTGTGTGTGATGTTTCTCTCCCTCTCGCTCCCCTCTTCCCCTCTGTCTAAAAATAAATAAATAAAATGAATATTCAATGAACCACTAAAGAGTTCTTGGAAATTTTTAAAAGTGGTAGTAGACATTAAAAGAAAAAGAAGGATTAGAATGTCTCCCAGATAATGAAGCAAAAAGACAAGGAGTTGAGAGAGGGAAAAGTTAAGGAAATTGAGGGTTCTGTTCAGGAGATTCAACCTCTGAATAATGGGCTTCCTAGAAAAACAGAGTAGATGAAACAGAAGACATCTTTGATGATATAATTCAAAATATTGCCCAGGCCTAAATGACATGAGTTTTCAGGTTTAAAGACTCATGGAATGTTGGCACACTGGTGAACATTAGCTCACATCAGGGCACATCATGGTGAAATTTCAGAGACCTATGAGCAAAGAGAAGTTTCTATAGCTTCCAGAGGCAAGAAATTGGTTTCATGCAAAGGAACAAAAACCAAAATGGCTTCACAATCCTCAGCAGCAAAGCCTTTGAAATTCTGAAGGAAAATAACTTCCAACTTAGAATTTTATACCCAGCCGATCTACCAAGTAAGAGAAAAGGTTAAAAAGGGGGCACTATTAGACTACCAACATCTAAAACAAAAAACAAAAACACCTCAAACAACAAACTCACACACCTTCTCTCAGGAAAAAATTGGAGGATGTGTTCCATTAAAACAAGAAATGCGTGAAACACAGAAAGGTGTAGATACAGGTCTGTGGGTCTGAACTTAATCACCTGAGAAAAAGAATGCAGAGTTACAAATAGAAGACCAGGTGTGAAAAATGATTATTTATTTAGAACGAGGAAAGAAATCACAACAAACTACAAATTTGAAAGAAAAAAAAAGAAAAGAAAATTATCACAAATGTCACAAAGTCCAGAAAAAATAAAAATATCTTTACTATTAACTCACTGGTACAGCTCTATAGTATTCATTTCTTCAGGTCATTTAGCCTCATTGATGCAGGTCTGATGCAGTTTCTTCTGGAACTGCCAGACTTCACCATGAGAAGATGTATCAGATAAGCTAAGATGCAACCTTGATTTACTTGGACACACAAAACGTGAATTCACACAGAGAAATTCTCATTGTTCACAGAAAGAGAGTAGTGTTGTGTGTGCTCTGCTAATGTAGAAATTCTTACAAACTCTATGTGTGATTCCTACTTTATGTAAAGAACAAAATAGTATTGTACATTTGTAATTTTACAAGCTGCATTATCCATTTATTTCTAACAACAACAACAAAAAACCCTTCCTGTTCGACAAGGCTTATGCATTATAAGCTTTTATAGAACACTGAATGTTCTGCTTAAATTGTCGGTTTTCACAGTAGGAAGAATTTTCCATAGACCAGCTCCCGGCGATGCCCACGTCAGAGTTGACTCCTCCTCCCCTGCTGTCCACATGCTGCTGGAGTTGGGCACTGCACAGCAGGCTCGTAATGTGACACCACATCTGGTCTTCCTCCTTTTGGTCACCTCACCAGTGAGTCAGCCCAGTGGTGGGGAGGAGTATTCCTGGAAGCCTCTACTACACATCAGGGCAAGCAATGGCTTAACTGCACATGAAAGCAACTGCAGATTTCATATATATATCCCACTGCACCCAAAGGTAGAGGTATCTCCAATTCCACTTCCCCAGCCCCATCCCAAAATGCCTACAGCAACTCTGTGCTGCATTGTGTAAGGGAGTGTGTTGGAGGGGCAGTGGGGGAAGGGGAGGAATTTATTTGCAGTTGAAATACATGCCTTTGCAGATTTGACAAGAAACACTGACCAGGTGAGCAGATGCCTTTGGTACTGTGACAGGGGAGCTCTCTTCGCTTCATGGTTTATTTGCCTCTGGACACAGGAAGCGCAAGACCCAGCCCAGGGTGACGTGCACCAGACTTACACCACCTGGCATCCAGACTGAGTCTGGTAGCAAAGCGTGCGGCCAGGGATCGAGGAGGTGGCGTCCCTCCCAAGTGAACAGACGGGCAGAGGAAAAACGAACGAAGCCGTTAATTTATCGATGAGATCCTAAAATAACAACGGTGTCTGGTGGAGATGCGCAAACCCCACCCCTCCGCGCACCCCTGCTCTCCAGGGGCACCTGAGCCCCCTCCAGCTGAGCAGCCAGAGATGAGGAGCCTGAACCATGGAGTGAGACGCCAGTCCTGGACACCTGCCTGGCTTGCTACACAGGAGAGAAGTAAACTTTGCTTTCTGAAGCTTCTGTGACTTGGACTTCCAGCTACTTGTAGCTCCTTAAGGCTTGCTTCATTAGGGCAAGAACAGGAGGTTTTTTCCTGGTGCTGAGAAGTGTTGAAGGGACAGCAGACTCAAGCAATTCACTGCCCAAAGGAACTTGACCTTGGTGAGCCGGCAAGGCCAAATAGCTCAGGGACTTCCAATTGTGCAGTCGGGTGTCCTGGGTTCAAATACAGGCTCCACAACTTACCAGCTCGGGCAGCTCCTTTCGTCTCTGTGTGCCTCAGCTTCCTCATCCATAAATGGGGGCTATGGAGGACGTCCTTTATCAGGCGTTGGAAAGATTAACCAGATAGTGTGTGTAACGCGTTTGGCGCATAGTAAACCCACCGTGAGGACGGCTGAGCTTGCCATTGCCAAGGGCGCTGGCGTGAAAGGGGTGGGTGTCGGGTTGGTGGGGGTGGCAGCCTTGGAGGGGAGGGTTCTGGAAAGGGAACAATGGGGACAAACTTCTTCACGATCTCGTTCAAGCGTGAGAGTGTCAGCTCCCAAGGCAGGAGGTTGTTTCTGCTTAACTCATCTTGAGGTCCCTGATGCTGAAAACTGAAAACGGTGCTTGGTACGCAGTCAGGGCGCAACACAGGCACAATGTGTAGATTCACCAGCCACTGAATGCACGATTTCCCTGCTTCCTTGGCCAGCTGTGCCTGGGGAGCCCCTCGACACTGGAGACCCTGAAAGAAAGAATGCACAGTTCATTTTAAAAAGGGGCGGGAGAGGGAGGATGGAGGGGATAAATGGTCATGGAAAAAATACAATAAAAATTTTTATTTAAAAAATTACAAGGGATGGGGCCCCTGGCTTCCAGAATGAGGCCATTGTGACCCAGGCCGGGTGTCTGGCAGCCTGCCTGGCCTCGGGGGACTGGCCAGTGTCTCGTGGGCCAGGATGTCATCTGGTTTGAACAGAGGGTGGGGGGACATCTGTCTGAATCAGGCAGCTTCTCTGAGACTTTGCTTTTCAGGAGACTGAGCAAGTTAACGTGGAGGCTCTCGGTGCCTGAGCAGCCTTTATTGTCACTGTCAGCTGCTGGCTGAGGGAGGAAAGGACCACGTCACAGTTTGGCTAGAGAGGCCCGTTTGTGAGCCTGGAAACGGAGGCGCTTGCTGTGGTCTGGGGCTGAGGTACGTGTTCCTGGGGGCGACTGACTTTGCCAAGTACTTTGCCCCAGGGGTAGCCGCGTGGTGCAATTTCAGCCCTAGGGTGAGTAAGGCAGGTGAGGGAAGTCCACGGGGAGCAGCTGCAGTTGGGGCATGAGTGAACTGCGCTCCACAGGACTCAGGGACTCTCCAGGAGGCAGCGAGCACTTTCTGCCATCGAGCCCAAGTTACCTGGAGTCCAGGGACCCACCCTCCAGCACCTCTCCAAATTGTGCCACCTACGCGGTCAAGGTAAATGGTCAGCGGGCAAAGAGAGGAAACGTGGAGCTGGAGACAGAGCTCTCCTTCCTGAGTAGAGACTTGCTTCCTAAGCGCGTGTAGATCACTTGCCCGCAGGGCGAAGAAAGCCAGACCCTGCCCCTCCCCGGAGAGCACCGCCCCCGGATGTAATGCATGCCCACGTCAGGCCCCTGCCTGCCAGCCGGGCGTCCTTCTTTTCTGTGTTCACTTGGAGCTTGGGAGGCAAACAGCCTGAATAATGCTTTCATGGATGTTTCTGCCTGGAGAGGGAACCGAGTGCTACACCTATGGGGCTGGTGCTCCTGTGGGCGTCTCCTCCCGCTGGATGGAGTCGCAGAGAGGGAACGTGACACTGCAAGCGACCTTCAGAGCGGAGCTAGGTGTCCATCCCGGAGCCCATAGGTTCTCCGTCCTGGTCCAACCTCCCAGCGCCCTCGCGCCCTCGCCTTCCGCTCTCCGCACCCACACGCAGCCCTTCGCAGCGTGGCTCCCGCCCCTTTGCTCTGCTGGAATTTTCTCCCTGGAATGGCCAAGTCTCCACCTCTGGCACCCCAGGTCTGGTGACAGGAAGGTGGCTTCAGAGGGAAGAGGGTAGGGAAGTGTTGGTGGGCTGAGCCTCTGAGGCTCCCCGCCTGTGTTGTCCAGCTCTGGTTCGGGGGCTGGGAGGGTTGAGACAGGATTACCCACATCACACGGAAGCCGTTGGTCACTGCCTTCGTCCGGAGTCCCCTCCCGCCCACAGTCACTCAATGAGTGAAGAGTCCATGCCCTCGGTAGCTCAAATGCACTCCTCTGGGAAGACTTCTCTACTCTGTCCCATCCACACGTGAGCTCTGTCGCTCCCTCATCTGCTGTAGCACCTGGTGCTCAGGGATGAGCACCTTGGCTTTGCTGGCCTGGCCAGGGCCCCGTCTGCTTTGTCACCAGGATTTCTTGTCTTGCATAAAACTTTAAACATACACAAAATTAGAGAAAAACAGGACGATGTACCCCGGCTATGAACTCACCCAACAATCTACGGTTCCCATTTCCTGTATTATTTGAAACATATTTCCGAGATTATATCATTTCACCTGCAGTACATTTCAGTAGGTGTCTCCAAAAGATTGGGGGTCTTTTTTTTATTGTGGTAAAAGATGCAGGTCATAAAATTTACCATTTTAACCATTTCCAAATGTACCGTCCGGTGCCATTAAGCACATTCACATTGTTGCTCAACCATCACCGCTATCCCTCCCGGGAACTTGCTCATTGTCCCAAACAGAAACTGTGTCCGTAGCAAACAACCCCCTGCTCCCCCCGCCCAGCCCCTGGCAACCACCCTTCTGCTTTCTGTCTCTATGAGTTTGCCTAAATGGATACCCCATACCATGGAATCATATAATATTTGTGCTTTTGTGTCTTGCTTGTTTCACTGAGCATAATGTCTCCAAGCTTCATCCATGTTGCGGTCTGTGTCGGAACGTCTTCCCCTTATGAGGCTGAATAATATTCCACTGTATGAATAGACCGCATTTTGTTTATATGCTCACCCCTCAGTGGACATTTGGATTGTTTCCACCTTTAACTATTGCGAACATACTGCTATCAGCACAAGTGTACGAATGTCTGTTTAAATCCCTGCTGTCAATTCTTTTGTGTCCGTACCCAGAAGGGGAGCCGCTGGACCCTACGATCACAACAATGCCGTCCTCACACACCTACAACTAAATCGGTGATGACGCCTTAATGGCATCAAATACCTACTCCGTGTGCAACCGTATCACCTCATCAGCACCATTTTTAATAGTTGTTTGAATCAAAATCAAAACATGGTTCCTGTATTGCAGTTGGTTCATATGACTTTTTGAGATAAAAGCAACTGTTTGCTTTGGAATAATTTTATATTTACAGAAAAGTTGCAAAGGTAGTATGAAAAATCCCATGCACCCTTCGCCCAGGTTGCCCTAACGTCACCGCCTTACGCACCATGATGCATTTGCCAAAACTTAGAAATCATTGCTGGTGGTTGACCACTCACGAAGCTCGAGGCTTTATTTGGGTTTTACCAGTTTTTTCACTAACATCCTTTTTCTGCTGCAAGATTCCACCTCGGATACCACACTGCATGTAGTCGAGATGTCTCTCCTTCGGTGCCCGTGGCCTGTGACAGTGTCTCAGTCCTTCCGTGTTTTTTATGACCTTAACAGTCCTGAGCGCTGGCCAGGTGTCCTGCAGAAGGTCCCCAGTCCGGGTTTGTCTGGTGCTTTTCTCATGACAAGTGTGGGTGTTTGGTAAGAACACCACAGAGGTAGAGAGCTCTTCTTCTTTTTTTCCTTGGTTTTATTTATTTACTTTTAGAGGGAGGGGAAGGAAGGGAGAAAGAGAAGGAGAGAAAATCAATGTGTGAGAGACACATTGATCGGTTGCTTCTCACGCATCCCCAACTGGGGACCCGGCCCGCAACCCAGACGTGTGCCCTGACTGGGAATCGAACTGTCGACCTTTCAGTTCTCAGGCCAGCGCTCAGTCCACTGAGCCACACCAGCCAGGATGAGAGCTCTTCTTGTCATATCCTGTCGGGGGCAGGGGGGACATCCCCACAACATCACTGGGGTCTCACCTCCATCACTTGGTTAAGTGGAGTCTCTAGTCTTCTCCACCATAAAGCTACATTTTCCCCCTTTCCTTGCTCTGTTCCTTGAAAGTGGATCACTAAGTTCATAATATGTCTTTTAAATCTGTTTTAATCAATAGATTATGGCATCTCTCTTATTTTTTCTCAAAACTTAACTACTGAAGAAACTGGGTCACTTGTCCTGTAATGTTCCTCAGAGCCTGGTTGTGATTTAACGTGATCCTTCGCCCTCCGTGGCTCCTATAAACTTGTAGCTGAGTCTGAAGGCCCGGTCTAAGTCATGTCTGATGTCTTCCAGCCGGACCACTGCAGGGTGGGGTGGTGAACTTCTGTTAGGAAGCACCAGTTGTCTCCTGTGTGTGACAATAGCAGCTTTGACACCCACTGTGTTACCTCAGTTCTAACGCCTTTAAATTCCTCAGGACCCACCTTATCAAAATACTTCCTAATGCAGGTCATTTCCCGCCCTCATTACATGTAGTAGATTTCAGCCAATCAAAGATCCCACCCATGGTGAGAAACACCATCATTTTATGCACAGCTAAGAAAGAAAAAAACCACTGGGCATGAGTCGATAGCACAACGCTTCCTTCCCGCTTGGGCCTTCTGCACTGTTGATACAATTTTGAGGCAAGCTGGAGAATACCAAGGTTGGGTTAGCAATTTTCTTTTTCACCAAACTCAGTTATTTTCTTTCCGCTGTTGAGTCGTATTTGCTAGAAGTTCAGTCACAGCCGCCAGGACACCTCTGACAGGTGGCTGTCTGACACACTTCCTGCAGCCTTAGCGGTGTGGGCACCTATCCCATCCGGGTCTTTTGTTGTGTGACTTGGACACCTTCACCTATCCCGTGAGTCAGCAGTTTCTCCACCTCCTTGTGTTGCGGTATGTGTGGTCTGCTCTCCTTCTGCACACGTCTCGGTGACAAAAGAGCTTAATCTATTTCTTCTACATCCTTTCTAAAGTCCCATAAGCACTTGGTTATAGCGTTTCCAGAAAACACAGAACAGAGGTCATTCCTCTAATGACCCATATTTGCTGCTCTACTGAATTTTTGTCTTGCTGTCCTATTTCCTTGCCTTTCTGTGCCCACGCCAACTTTCTGTTTCCATACTGAATCATACTGTAATTTTCTGATGGTGTTTTACATGGAAACCCCACCCATTCGGCTGAAGGGTTGAACGTAGCAGGGGCAGTTACAGCCAAGTGTGAGCGTGCAGTGGCCTGACCCCCGTGCCAAGACCGCTGCTGGCGGCGACATCTGGGACAAGCACCCCCATTTTGGAGATGTTTAAGGTCTTTAAAACATGCATTTTAGAATTGACAAACTGCAGAATTTCTGCCTATGTGGCTGGCAAGAACTCCATTTTATTTAACTGGGTGACCTCCCCACAGAACTTAGCTCAGAGCTTATGTTACCGAACATACACTGGGGTCCTGCTGCCCGCTGCCACCCTCAGGTAAAATCCCAGAGGCAAGGGTTTGGAGACTAAGGAAAGGAGTCTTTATTCAAAAGCTTCACAATTTTGGAATAACAGCTTTCCACAGGCAGTAGTCACTTAAACCTATCAATTAAGGCTAAACTCTAACACCTGAGCTCTCCTAGAATTCCCCCTCAGTTTTTAGTTATTTCAATAGCGTTAGTTTACAAACTAAAGCAATGTAAGATACAGAAGCCACACCGTTCAGAAGAACGGAGGGCTACTGCCTCAGAGGTCGTCCGCCCTAGAACACCCTAAGAAGACTAACCCTGCCCCCCTCTGCCAGGCCAGCCCGACCCTAGGCTGTGCCCGCGGTCCCTTCCCATCCACAATACCGCCTGTTGGAAGCGCGGGCAGCTGCAGCGCGGTCACCCAGGCCTCCTCGGTCGCCCTCGAGGAAGAGAGCCGAGGGCCCTTCTTTCATTTCGAAGCTCCTAGCCCCTAACTCCGCACTCTCTGGAGGCGCTGAGCTTCTCAGCCAATCTCATCCCAGACCGTTTCCTCCTCCTAGGGCCCCTCCCTCCTCCTCCTCAGTCATCTGATCAGATCTCTATCACTTCCACATTCTACCATGCGCTCACCCACTTCGGGGGTTGCAGCGTGTTCTGCTCCGGGGCTGTGGCTTTCTCTGTCTGGGGTGCACGTGTCCTCTGCTCCCCTGTGAGACATGCTGCAGGGTCCACATCGCACCCTCTTCTGACATGTCCAGCTATTGAAACCGAGAAGGTTGGCGCCTGTGCTGCCTTGTCACTACCAGAAGCCATAAGTAGAGACCAGGGTTGAATCTGCACGGATGCTTTATTCAGATGCTGGCAATCTGAGATGGCGGGTTATATACCCTCAAATACCGTCTTAACATCTCATCCCAAGCCTTTTTTTTTTTTTAATAGGGAGAAGGAAAGTGTAGGTAAGAGGGTTGGGAAAAGGTTAATCAGGAAGAGTTGCAGTCCAGCAGCAATTTCCCTAGTATTTCTTTATCTGCTGATCAACAATGGCTCTGATACCATCCCATCCCTCCCAGACCCCCCAGGCCTGAGGCACAAAGGCTGAATTGACCTCACATAGGTCATGCACTCCGGTCCCTGGAATAGCCGCTTTCCACACCACGAATTGCTTAAGCCTATCAACTATAATTGAAGCTAAAATCTTTAACCTCAAGTTCCCCATCACTACAGTTGCTGGGCTAGGCTGGTCTAATTGAAGACTGTTGTATGAAGGGGCCCCTTGGCCACAGATCTAAACTGAGCTCTCTGATTGGCTTTATCAGTAATGAGATAAAGGACACACACTCCCAGACTGCCTGGCTCCAAATCTAGCCTGCTGTGTGACCTGGGCAAGTTGCTTAACCTCTCTGTGCTTGTTTCCTCACCTATAAATGGGGGATAAATAATCATATCTACCTAATAGGGTTGTTGGGAAGATCAGAGGAGCTATTACACATAAGAGCACTGAACACAGTGCTTTGTATCTGGCAAGTATGCGAAAGCATTAGCTCTTATCTGTTGAAAAGACAACATTTTTATCTTGTTCCCAAGTCATTTTTCAGGAATAAAAAAGACATGGAGACGCTGACCAGCTCAGTCCCTCATGATGGCAGGGAGTGGCAGGAAAGTCAGGAGAGAATTTTTCTGTGCAAACCATGGCCTGCGGTCAGGCAGGCCTTGCCTTGCTACTTGGAGGTGCCGACCCCAGCTGCAGGGTGGGGAAGAGAAAGCGGAAAGTGAGTGTCCCCGAGCCAGCCCAGCCTCTGAGCACAAGAGCCTGTGGAAGCGGTGCCAGAAGAGCAAAGGCGGTGGCAGTCCGGTGCCTGGAGACTGGTTGTCTTCCAGGGTCCCCTGCTGTCGCACTGGCTTGGGCAGGACTCGGTCCACTCCGTGTGCCTACAGCCTCTGCCTCCTCCCCTTATAATTCAGGACGTCAGCTTCCTGTTCACTTTTCCCACGTGTTTGGTCCAATCTAGCTTCCCTGTCAGCAAAGATGAATCCTAAGAGATAAGAAAAAGACATCTGAAAGCATTGACTCTGCCCTTCCTTATCTCCCCGCCCAGGGCCTTAGCCGGTTCCAAGGTTCTGCTCCCCAGTCTCGGCAGGTTGTCCGTGTGGCTCTTTTCAGTGGGTGAACTAACAGGAACTCGGTGTGCAGCCCTTCCCAACGCCTGGGGGCCCGGGTCCCATCCCAGGCAGGACTGTCTCTCCTTTGTGAGCTGCTAAGAGACAAAAGACACTGAGAGAGGCAGGCTTCTTTTAAAAACCCTAACTTCAAAATCTTGTCCCAAAGGGAACATCATCAAAACTTTGCTGCGACCATTCTGGTCGTTCAAAAGATGGCCCGTGTTTCTCCTTTTCCCACTCCCTTCCGTCCACACCCCTGTCCCTTCTCTGGGTGTGTTGATGGGCCCGGACAGCAGGGGTGATCGGGCCGGGCGGGGCTCTCCGCCGCCCCCAGTCAGCCTGCGGCGGAGGGAGTGTTTGGGGGAACTGACGTTCTCAGTCCAACCGCACCTGTGTCATTTACCAGGCGACCTCTCCAACAAGCCAGCTCTTCCTCATGATTATCGTGGTTCATAGTTTTAATTATTATATTAAAATGAAGTAATCGTCTGGGAGCAACAAGCATCCACACTTTTTGTGACTGCAGAGTCCTTTAGGGCTTCCCGAGTCCTGGGTGCCTTTTTTTTTTTTTTTTTTAATGTGTTGTGTGTATCTGGCTCTCCATTTAATTTTTAAACCAATGAAAATGGCACACTATCACCTGTTCTGCCCCTTGGGTTTTTTTTTTTTTACTTTTAGCGTAACAAGATTTTTGATTACCTTTCCGTGTCTGTACACCCATCGGTCTCAATGGCTAGTGCAGGGAATGCACTTTCTGCTCCCGCCCGCAGACTGCAGAACTGGGTCCCCAGGCTGCTGTGTGATTCAGGAGGGGCGGGAAGCAGATGGCGACTGGATCGTGCTGACGGAGGAGCTCTGGATGCCCGCGCTGCTTGCCAAGGTGTGGGTGGGGACGGCCAGCAAGCAAGCATGCGCCCCCCCGCCGGGTCGCCCCATCTAGTTGGCTCAGTTTATCGCATCCCAAGGGGCTGTGTGACTGGCCCAAGGTCACACAACAAAAGGCAAAGCCATCAGAGAATGGGGGTCCTGACTCCCGATCAGTATCCTTTGATTGTCAAAAAGTGGAACAAGACAAAAACACCCCTGGTTATTTAAATCCCATTCATGAGTCTGGGAGAAAGCTTTTAAATGAATCTTTTTGACAATTGAGGTCAATTTGTCAACTGTTCTATCAGGAGTTTCCATACTTTTTCTATTTACCCAACTTACAAATTGCTTTTGAAGTCATAACTTGCAAATGTACTCACAGCAAATGTTTTTAAAAGCAAAAATGTGGTATTTAGATACACCGTGGTTGCTGGGTTTGATCCCTCATCAGGCCACGTGCAAAAATCAACCAATAAATGCATCAATAAGTAGAACAACAAATCGATTTTCTCTCTCTCTCTCTCTCCCCCTCTGTCTTTCAAATCAATAAATAAAAAATTGGTATCATATAAGTGTCCTCAAATAGGATAATGAGCAGGTAAATGCTGGTATATCTACACAATGGGAAATCATGCCTTTCTTAAACTCGACATTTATGGAGTTTTCTATAAAGTGGAAAATGCTTAGCTGTACTCCTCAAGGAAAATTGTGATCTCCCATTTATTTAGAGTATCATCAAATTATGTTAATTCACACATGCACTGAAGCAAGCAAAAACCCCTAAAACTTACACAAACAAAAGTAAATACAGGAAAAGAATACACCAGCATGTTACCGATCATGATTACCTGTAGGTGGGTGAGATATGAGTTACTCCCTTCTTCCAACTTTTCCAGATTTTCTACACCAATTAACTAATATGTTCATAACCGTAACGGTATCGACAACAATTTAAAATGTTTTAAAAAGTCACTGTGATCATCGGACAAGGGCCGTCTACGCAGCACGGAGAAGTGACCCACTGCTTTTGACCAAGTCATTTTTCTTCCAGGAACCTGTTCTGAGCAAGGGATTCTGCTTTCGAGAAAAGCTCTAGGTAGGAAGACACTGACTGCAGGGAGAAGCTGGAAACCCCTAAATGCCAAACCGTGGAGCAACGACCATAGGAACTGTAGTCTGGCTGCCCCATGCCGCCGTGTCTTCGTCGTGATAGAAAATCAAGACAAAAGCATTCAATGGAAAACTCAGGATTCACAAGGAAAAGCAAAGCACGGCTATAACAGGTTTCTTAAAATGCTGTAGGTTCTGGGGAAAAAAGTAAACCAAGAATGAGCTGGCAGGGAGGGGTGCCCGGACTGTGGCTCACTTTTCTCTTCATTTTCTAACATTTTCTACAATGTACTTACCTTGCTTTTATAATTTAAAAAATATATAATAAGTAGCTGTTTGTCTGGGGAGTTGGTTCTTTTTCTTTTTCTTTTCTTTTTGTCCTTGTCCACAGGTCCTTTATAGTTTTTCCTTGACCCTTCTCCTTCTTCTTCCCCTCCCCCCATGCCTCTGAACTGTCAGATGGGTTTTTTTTGTATTCTGCTTTCTTTTTTTTTATTGTTCAGATACATTTGTCTCCATTTTCCTGCCACCACTTCCCCCTGCCCCACCCACCCCCACCTCCCACCCTCAGCCCTTCCCCACTTTGGCTTTGTCCATGGGTCCTTTATACGTGGGGAAAGGGAAGTTGGTTCTCAGCCGCCTGTCCCCTAAGCCACTGTCCCTCAGGGAAGGCTGGTGGCCCAGCCCCGACTGGCGGAAGAACTAGAGGGAAGTGATCATCGTGGAGGGCCCAGGGAAGTCTGAGTAATGAAGAGTGAGCAGGTGAAAAGAAATTGCTGGGCCCTGCAGGGGTGGAGGTGGAGAAGGGAGAGGCGAGGCGTGCGGAGCGCAGTTAGAAAACCAGCCAGCCGGCCATTTCCGGTGAGCTGATTCCCAGGTCCCCTGCATGGACCCGAATGGGGACGAGGGTGTTGCGCCACAGCGCCCTGTCACTGCATGCAGGTGCCCTGTGAACAGAGCTTGGGCAAGGGGGTTCTCTGCCCCCAAGGAGACGCAGCCCTGGGGAGCGAGTGTCCTGTCCCGGAGGGAGGCTGTGTCTGGGCAGCGCACACCGTGTCCACTGTGCTTTGCACCACTCAGATTCATTCGTTTCACAAGGTAGGTTCTAGAAGCACCTCTTTCAGATTCTGTGGAGCCTCTGTTCCTGGGGACTCTTCCAGGGGGAAGGCTATAGGTGGAAATTCAGCTCCCTCCTCCCGGAAGCTGATCCCACGGGTGTAACTGATACGCATCCTCCCCTCCCTTCCCGCCCCTTCTCCCATCCCGCACCCTGAGTTGGCACCTCCACTGGTCTGGGTGGCTTGGATGGTGGGGCGACAGAGCCCCTTGTCCCTCAGAGGTCTGGACCCTCATCACCATGTCCTTCTTGGTCCATGAACTTGTTTATTGTCAACATTAGGGACAGGAGCACCAAGAGATGCCCCGGTGGGCCGCTTGGGGGCCAAGCCCACCCTGCCCTGCCCCATTGTGCATCAGCAACTTGGCTCTCTCCGGATGCCCAGGGCCCGCTGCCTGAGCCAGGAAGTGGCGCCTCGTTTCCTGCTGGTCTCAGCACAAGGAGCCCAACGTGCCTGGGCGGCAGCTGCTGCTGGGGGTTTAATGGGATCCTCACGGTCGCTGGTGGGAGCGTTGCCTCCTCCGGAAGCCAGGACCTCTAAATCCAGTGTGGGGCTGGGACATGAAATTCTGCCGCTAGGTTCCCCGAAGTGACAGTAAGTGACGCTACTCTGGCTCTTCCCCCTTGGTTTCCAGACTATATGTACTCTCCCTAACGGGGACACAGCAACAGACAACACCCATCTATTTAGGGCGCCAGGGTACCCAGTGCTTCATGGAGGATGGTGCCCCATCCCCAGGGCGTCCTCACCACTGACTCTCTGATGTGCTGTTTTTGTTGGAGGGGGTGCTCTGGCGTGTCCCCCCCCCGCCGGACTCTGAAACACTTGCCCAGCCTCGGGGTGCCCGAGTCCTCACAGGACCCACCTCCCACCCCTGGACCTCATGGGCCCTATTCCCGTCTCCAGCACTTGTCACTCGTCGGTCCTCTGCTCCGATGGCACGCTCTCTTCAGCGCGGTGGAGTAAGCAGGTGAGGCAGGCACCTGTGGACTACATGCCTGCAGCGCAGGAGAGGATACAAAGCCCCCCGGGAGGATCATCGATCCCTCCCGAGCAAAAGGGAATTGTTTCTGATCCCCTTTTTCTGATAAGGAAGAAAAAAGTGCATCTGCCAGAGCACTGGCTGTAAACTGCGTGCGTGAGTCTCGGGAACCCGCCCTGGCAGAGGCACCGCGTTGGGCAGCTGCAGCCGGGGCTGCTACCTGTCTACGTCTGAGGGCCCTGGCCTCTTCCGGCATCCACCTGGCACATCTTTCAGGGTGCGAGGAGCGGCACTGGCCTCTGCCGCTCTCCCGGGAGGGTGGCAAGAGTGGGGGCCACTTCAGGGGCTGCCGTGTGGCCTTTTCATCATGTCGCCTCCCTCCCCACAGGCAACGGGAGCGACGAGGAGTTTTACTCTCAAGCATGTCCATTCATACGATACACTTGGGGGCTGGAGAAAGGGCTGCCAGTCAGCTCCTTGGCTGGCTGCGCGGATCCCCTGCGAGCCGGAGCCAGGCCTTGTTACCGCTGAGGTTGCTGTTAAGGTCAGGGGAGAGCGTAGCCGAGAGGAAGGATCGGAACATGCCGAAGTGACAGCTGTTGTTGTCCACCTTGGAGCGGGCGCCTCAGGTGGGAATCCTGGCACGGCTGCGTATGGGCTGCATATCCTTGGGCATGTCGCCATGCCCCTGGGCTTTAGCTTCCTCATCTATAAAATGGGCATAATAACATCCGCTTTGCAGAGTTGTCCGCAGCCAGATGAGCCACAATAAAACTTGAAAGTGCCTGACGTACCTCCACATATGGTTCTTCTTGAAGGGAAGCTTTATTTTATCGAGAACTCTTTCCTCTGAATTTCCGCGGGACTCCTTGTCTTTGCACCGATGGAGCTTTGGCTGAGCCCGGAATCTGCCCTAGGTGGGGCTGTCCAAGTCGGGGCTCCCAGCACTTGGTTTTCCAGCTGACGGGGAAAAGTCCCCTCCTATAAACTCAGCTGCTCTTTCCAGCCTGCGTGGGTTTGAAAGTTCCCCACTAGAAAGCTATACCTTTGCCTCTTTTTCATCTCCTGGGACCCCCTGTTTGTCACCAGCCTCTCCTGCTTGGGCGACCCTTGCTTTTTGATGTCCTTCCAGCAGCTTTGGAAAGCGCACCAGAAGACTTGCCCACAGCCGCTCAGCTGGAACGGGAGGAGCTGGGACTGGAACCCCCGGCCCACGGCAGAGAGGTCCTCAGCTGGGGGCAGTCTGAGCTCCGACCTCCCCACCTGCTGGCTCTCTGTCCAGCAAACACCTTCGGTCAGGTACAAACAGCACAACATTTATCTATTAACATGAAGCATTAGGACCCTCTCTGCCTCGCCTGTCCTGTGCACATCCCCCCTTCCCCCAGAGCGGTGTCTGGCCCGCAGCACAATCGATTGCTGTACATAAAGGGAATAATTTGCCGACGTTCATACACCTGTTCAGCAGCTGAGCCTGGAACGGAGCCCAGGCCACGGGATTTCAGAGCCAAACCCCAAGCCCGCAACCACGGCACCTCAGTGCCATCCACGCACGTGATGAGCGATTGGAGGTGCAGACGGAGTGAAGCGCGGGGACAGCCCCGCAGAGTCCCCCACGGGCACGGGTGAGGCAGTTCTGGGTGTTCGGGTCGCGGAGCGCAGTGTGAGAGTTCATGGACCTGAGGGAAGGCGGGGGCCGGGATGGCTGGAGGGGCCGGGGGCAGTGAAGGGCAAGACTCGGCCCTTCCCCCCGCCCCCAGACACTTCCAATGCCACTTGGGGCGCTGTCTCCGCCCGAGGCGGAGCCTGAAGCCGGAACTCGTGGAGTTATTTGAATGAGCACCTCTCAGCCCTGCCAGGACCTTTGGGGCTCAGGGCCCACCATCCCCACAGGCCACATTTTAGCACCGGGCCTGATTGCCGAGAGGGCAGATGCCAGCACAGCCTCTGGCTCCCCGCTGGGGGTGGCACTCGCGCTCGGGCGGAATCTTGGCTCTGCAGTTAACAGGCTGAACGCCGAGCGCCATTTCTCCTTTGGAACGTGTGTGGGCCTAGTGGTAACCGCCTATGTGGATCTGTTTCTGGGTTAAAAAGACAAGCAAGTAGAAATACCCGCCACCAGCCTCCATCAGGGAGGCAAAGGGGGGCAGCCAGCGGCCGGGCTCTGGAGGAACAGGTCTGAGACGGAGGCCCAGCCGGGTCCTGTGCCCCGGGGGCTTGGACCAGTCTCCCAGCCTCCCGAATGCCCCGGTTTCTCCAGAGAGACTTGGCTCCCAAAATACTCCTGCTGATACCAGCTCTGAAGTTGGGGGCACTGCCCAGCCTATAAGCATGCGTTCAGTCAAGGTCACTTTGGTATGACACTTGGGTGGTACTGACCAGTGTAGTCCTACAGCCTCAGGTCAGATTCTCCCGGAACCTGGGCCAAGGCTTTGGGTGCCAGCAGTTTATTAAACAGGGTGTTCCCAGGAAGACTTCTTATGGGAGTAGGGAAAGCGGGCATGGAAGTGGAAGAACCCCCTCCAAGGGGCAGAGTTCAGTGGAGCAGCAATCTGGGCCGGATCCTGCGGGGAGCTCCCGGCTTGTCCCAGCACCAGGCGAAGGGGCTGGCTGGTGCTTGTCCCGCACAGCAGTCGGTTAGTGGCCACAGGCTGCTGTGGGGGCGGCGGGGGGAGGGGCAGGGACGTGGGGTTCCCAAGTCCTCCCTTCTCTGTAAGGACAAGGGGGCTCCGGGGCCGGAGCTGCTGCGGGGGTCAGTCCTAAGGAGCAAAGCCCCCGGAAGCTGGGGGAAGGATGCTCAGAGCTGGTGAAAGGACTGGAATGCACATGAACTTGAACTTCCTCCCTTGGACTCTACGGGCCTTCCCCAAGCCCAGGCCGCCGGGACCAAGAATGGTTGCCTTGCCAAGGAATAAAGTTGACAATATCTTGACTTTTAAGCTTAAAGGCTTTTGTCCAATGTCAGCTAGAAGGTGTGTGGGAGGACCTGACTCCTGGCCGGAGGTCTCTCCGAGATCTGAGGACCAAGTGACGGCTTCCCTCTGCTGCCTGGGGCCGGCCAGAGGGAACAGCACTCAGAGGGGCGAGGTGCCTTGTCCACCGGCACAGAGCTGCTAAGCAGAGCTGGAAGCTGTGATTGCAGGGCTTCGAGTCATCGTCTATGGCTGCGTCGCTGGTCCCTCCAAATCTCAGGGGCTTCAAACAACAAACATTTATTTTCTCGCAGTTTCTGTGGGTCAGGAATCTGGAGCAGCTTAGCTGCGCGGCTCTGGCTCAGGGTCTCTCTCGTGAGGTTACTCTCCAGCTGCCGGCCGGGACGCGGTCCCCATGAAGGCTCGGTGGGGACTGGGCAATCCCACACCGCGCGAGCTCACGCCCCCAACGGGGGGCCGGCAGCCTCCCGCCTTCCCATCGGGCTCCTCGCAGGGCTGCCGGAGCATCTCCTGCTTCGGCGGCTGGTCTCTCCGGGGCCAGCAGTCCAGGACAGAAAGCCAGGCAGGAGCCAGAGTGCCCGTCGTGTCCTGACCTTGGGCATCACCCCATCACTTCTGCCATAGACCATTCTTAGGAGCAAGTCACCACTAACTACACCCACACTTAGGGAAGGGGGCAGTATCTTTAAAGGGAGAAAAAGGGAGAAATTTAGAGACATATTTTAAAACCACTGCAGGGCTGTGTTGCTGTTCCCCACCTTGTAAGTGTGTTTGGGGCGGGCTGCTCATGACTCCTGGATGATTAAGCCCCGCCCCCCCCACGCCATGTCACTCTGCCACCCAGGGCAGGAGCTTCTCTCCCACCTGTGGCTGCACCCACCCTTCCCCAGGCCTGGAGTGCAGCCGGTCTGCCCTCCAAATCTCCTCCCTGTTTCTCCAGGCATCTTGGTTCCCCATTCCAGAGACAGATGCTGGGCTCTAGGACCAGTGATCTCGCCTTTATGGGAAAGTGGTTCAGCGTGGCCCCACCCACCGAGCGATGCTGGGGGTGTCTTTGCAGGGACGAAGCAGAGTGTCCCTGCCCAGAAGACCCTGCCCCTAAAAGACTGGAGCCCGGACAAAGCCCAATCCACTCAGTGTACCCACAGTCTTTAATCAGAAGAGCTGGGCTTCATCACCCCCTTTCTCTTTCCAGGCTCGTTAGGTGGGGGCAGGGGCAGGGAACTGCTTTTCTTGACCTCATTTCTAGAAAGTTGAGCAGCATCTAGACTTGTCCAATGGCAGCCGTTGTTGCGTGGGCTCTCATTTGGGGTGTGGTAGCCGAGCAGCACTGTGAAACCTCCAACTAAGGGAGTCGACTTGCCCAAGGGCCCCAGCTCTGGGATCTTGAATCCACCCCCTCATTTGTGCTGAGGACATGCTGCTCCCCACGGACCCATCAGTACTGAGCATAGAAGAGGTTTCTGGGAGACGGGGTCTTCTTGGATGTCCCCTCCCTCTGGCTCCAGGATTTCCCTATGGCTTTGCTGAACCTCCCACAGACAGCAGAGCAGGTGAGATGCTCCCATTCAACCCACCTTCCTCCTTCCCTAGGGGTTAGGGCTGCCAGATAAAACACAGCGCGTCCAGGCAAACGGGAATGCAGATAAACAACAAATAATCCTTAGCAGATGTGTGCCCCAAATGTTGCACAGCGCGAGTTTGTGCTAAAAAAAAATTATTTGTTGTTTCTCTTCATTCACGTCTACCTGGGCATGCGGACGGTTTGCTAAATCTGGGGACCCTGCCTGGGGTCAGATTCGCCTTGCAGCGTCTTCGGCTCTCTGGTTCCCATCTCACATGTGCTCTCTCCAAAAGCATCTTTGCATATCTAATCCCTCCTGGCATCTCCTTCTCAGAGGACCCAGACTAACACAGCAAGCGAGCGGGCAGGGCGGGGAGTGGGACCTGGGCTGACGTGACTTGCAAATGTCTTGTTTCATCAGGGCTGGCTTGGCCCTGGCCGCTCAGTGGGGGGAAGGGCGCCGCTCTCCCCGGGCTCAACTTGGAATGTAGTTCCCAAGAGTAAGGAAGTTCTTAACCAGTTCTCCAATTTGAGGGTGCCTCAGAATTCCATGGAGATACAGGGGGAAATGCAGATTCTTGGGTCCCTCTCTCCAAAATTCCAATTTGATAGGACAAAGGTTAGAGTCCTCCATTTGCATTTTTGCAAGCTCCGCAGTTGATTTCATAAAACTTTCCATGAATGCCTATTCATCAGCTTACTCAATGTTCTCTCCAGGTGATAATTAAGAAGAGTTGAGTGGTTAAGCCATGCAACCTAGGAGAAAGTTCGCTTTCCTTCTTTCCCCTCCACATTGCACGTGTGTGTGAAGCCCTTCTCTGGGTTAGAAAAATTTCTAAGAGTTTGGGTCCCTGAGAAGATATAGTTCACTTTCTTTTATTTATAATGAAGCAACATAAATCTCTTTTCCCGTTGCCTGCTAGGAGGCTCAGAGCAAAAGTTTTATGTAAGTTGCGGTGTTCTTTCTAAATCAGGATTTCTGATGCAATAAATGTCTACCCCCTGCGAAGCAAACACTCTTGGACTTTATTATATTGTTACATGACATTGTTAACACTTGTTTCATTCCTGGCCTTAATAGTGGATTGTCTCTTTGCTCCTTAGGGCAAACAGCAGCCTCCAGTCCTTCCAGAAAAATGCAGAGTAGAAACCAGTAGTCACTTACCTGACTCCCCAGAACTAGAGGTGCTTCCCAGGGGATGGATCATCAGTTCTGTGCTTCCGTGTGTGTGGTGGGGGGCGGGGGGGGGAGGCTAAACAGAAGGGAAAAGCCATAGGGAGGGCGTGGGCCTCCACGGAATAACAAGCCCAGTGCCACCCTTGAAGGCAGAGCTGGGTGATGAGTGTGAGGGTGGCGGTCGGGTCGGAGAGTATAAGTACTGTGTTTGGAATGGGTGGTGGCTCATCCTGATCCCAGGCAGGCAGGGTGAGGCGGCAGGAAGGAATGTCCTGACTCACCCCTGTCTCAGATGCTCCTCGGGTGGAGGTCTGCCCCCAGGAGCTGGGGGTTCGGGAAAGAAAAAGACAGACAATGGAGCTTAACATGAGGCCTGTGGGAACAGGAGTCCCAGACCCAAGGGTTCAGGGGGCCCTTCATTCGACAGTCCTCGCTTGCCCTAAAGCATAGCCCTGCATTAGGGGCCAGAGTTGGCGCCATCGGGATATCTGCCACCCTAGATATTCAAGCCACCAGTTCTTATTTGGGGACCGGCCTTTGATGACATCTGCCTGAGCCGATGTCATCAAAGGACGCAGGCTTTGTCCCCCCACCTCCTCCCCCACCCCACCCGTTTCCCAGGTGCTCCCAGGCCCAGCGCCTGCTCCTCAGCCTTCGCTGGCTGACACGGGCAGGTTGCTGGAGCTCCTCCATCAGGGTGCATGGGGCTGGGTAGGGGGCAGAGGGCTCTGAGTCCAGGATCTCCCTTCCTGTGTGCTTGGCCTCACTTCCTCCTCCCGGGCAGTTTGATGGTTGGACACGCCGGTGGAACCCTGGTGGGCACAGAGGCCCTGGGCTGCTCTCTCTCCATGTGCCCAGCCCTGGGATGCTGGCTCAAGGTCACCCCTAGAAAGGGGTTAACCCGCCAGTGCAGAGCTAGAGTGACCCCACCTGCCTCGGAGCCAGGAGCGTTTTCAGGGACAGTGGGTCAGGGACTGCTTGGATTTTGGCTCAGACTACTCAGATAGGATTCGATTTTCTGGTAGCCTTCTTCTTTGCCCCCGGGTGACACTTGCTCTGGGTGTTTTTCACTTTGTGACCCAGCCCGTTATAATCCTGCTTTGCAATTGTCCTGGGGGGCGGGGGGCGGTGGGGCGGGGACACAGCTGGCCTGCTTTAGATGAAGACCTATGGCACTGAAACTCAGCTTCTCTTCCTCACTGACTATTTTGTCCTATGATACTCTGCCCCCTTTTACTGGGGTGTGTGTGTCCCCACCCCCTCTTCCAGCAGCTGGCCCCTGTCTCCTCTTTGGAGGTCGTCTTGGGCTGTTGGGGGAGGCATTGTCTAAGAGCGCATGGATGACAGGCAGGGGCCTGAGAACGTGGAAGCCTGGTCTAGGTGCCCTGGAGGCGGGAGGTGGCACGGATTCTGCGGCCCCGCTGGCTCTGCAGCGCCTCCTGTGGGATGAGGCTACTGCCACCTGCCCTAGGACTTCATCTGAGATGCCGCCCGGCCTGGCCTCCCGGAGAGCACGTTCTTTGTAGATCACACGCATGCAGAACGCACTCAACATTTGCTTGGGGCACCTGGCCTGAGACAGCCAGGGATACGTTTTTAAATGCTCAAATGAGTTTGAGAAATAGCAGGCACTGTGGGTGGGCTTCAGGATTTGAGTTGGTTTGTACAGCGTCTTAAGTAAAAAAAAACAAAAAAAAAACAACAAGCAAACAAAAAACCAAGCCAGGCTCACTTCCCTGGACATGGCCATCTGGCGTTGAACTTGAACTGCAGGGAAACAGGCCCCCTGTAAGCCATGGGGGTCATTTTGCATTTCCTGGGGACATTAATGCCAGATTTGCCCTTCCTTCTGTAGGGGCTGCAACCACCTCAGAGAATGGAAATCATTCTCTAGAAATCACCTCTCTCTCTCTCTCTCTCTCTCTCTCTCTACCCCTCAGAGACCCAGCCTTTCCCAAGGTAGCCAGCAACCCCCAAGGCATCAGGAGGCAGCGGCCGGCTCCTGACTAGTGGTCTCAAGATCAGACCTCCGCAGACTGAAGATAGCGTCTTGACCTAAGTTAGGTTTCAGTTCTTGAGCCCTGAGGTGGAAGACCCCCTGGTTATTTTCCCAGGAGACCAGAGACAGAGGGACATGAGAACTGACCTCAGAACTGTCCTCAAGACCTGCGGAAATGACCCTACCTTTAGCTCACCTCTGACCTCAGCTCCCAGCATGGCCCAGCCCCAGACCCATGGTGCCCTGTGACTTCGCCCGAGATAATCTGTAACCCATGCGCCATCAGGGAGTTCCGGCTTTTGAGCATGAGCTTCCCGTTCATAACAAAATAGCCAGTCTTGCTCCCGGGCAGTTCTCGGTGTCTAGCGTTTGGCTCTGCTGGCGCCGGGTAGGCAAACTCTTTCAGTTTGGTAGGAGTGCCAGGCCAGGGTGCGGAAGGCTCCAGCCCCTTCAACACCCAGAGTGGCGGACAGGGCCCAGGGAAATGCCCCAAAGAAACCCAGAGGGGAAGTGAGGATGGATATTACACAACCCCAAACGACCTACATCACCATCACCTCTTCAGGCCTGCGGCGGCCCTAGTGCAAGACTGATTTACAGGTGAGGATGCGAGGGCTCACGTCCTTGTCCAGCTGTGTCACTGTCACTATTCACTGCTCCTTCAGAGGCGTCAGAGGACCGCTGGTCTTTCCAGGGCTCACTGTCACGTGACCCCTCATTGAACGCTGTTCAGGAGCAAACCCACAGAGGAAGCCGCAGGCCACTCAGCCACCACCTGTCGAGTTGGCTGGTGCGGGGGGGGGGGGGTCTGTCAGTGTGGGAACGTGGGCATGTATGTTAAACCCAGCCTATCTCGTATTTAGGAAACATTTGTCCCCAGACTGAAGATGGCCTCAGAATTTCTGAGAAGCAGCGGTGAGGTACCAACTGTGTGACCCAAACAAGCAACCTAACTACCCTGGGCCATAATTTTCTCAACTGTAAAATGTGTAAGGTGATTGCAAGCGTGGGAGAGAGGATGTGTGTGACCATGTCTGGATTTAGCTGCCACTTGTGTTAAACCCGCATCAAGGGAGAAACACGTGGCCCACAGGGGCTTTATTACGAGCTGCTGTCTTCAGCAAGTCGATTTTCTTTTCCTGTGAGTGGACATACTCGTCCTCTCTAATCTCACTGGCCTGTCAGCCCCAGCGAGCTGGCCCGTACGTCCCCACAGCATTGGTGCGGCTTTGAAAGGGACGTTCTGGGGGAGGCGTCACGGTGGGAGCCCTGTGGGCTCAGCAGCCAGGGGACAGGGAACCTCAGGGCCTCCCTTCGTCACTGCGCTGCAGTGGTAAGACATTTGGCTGCTCATGTCTGGGACAGCCCTGGGCATTTGGGCCTGAGTGACTAGGACCCCCAGGTCAGAGATGGACCCCAAGAGAGATACGCGGAGGGAGGGGTGCGGCGCTCCCAGCGCTGTGGCTTGAAACGACCATAGTCACTGTCTGGTCTTTGTGCTCCATCCCCACCCCATAATGGACCCCTTTCCTTGGTGACAACGGGCGACCAACAGCACCAGTCCTTTAGAGAGCGTCGGAAGTTCATCACTTCCTGTCCAACGTATAGTTACGTCCGTGCCTCTAAGTAGCAACTGGGCATTTGAAAAGTTTAAAACAGAGGTTTGAACAAAATCTTGTTACATTGAAACTGGGAGCCATGTTTTTTGCCTTTTTGGAGAGAAATTGTGTGAGTTGGAAACTTTGCACTATAGATCTTTTTGCAACTTTTGAATTTGAACCTTGAGACTGTATCTCATATGTTAAAATAAAATAAGATGAAAGTGAAAACTTCCTTCTTAAAACTTGTGAAAACTCAAGATGTTATTGGTCCAACGTCCACGCAGCCAATGCTTCGAAAATGCCAAAACTCAAAACATCAGAGTTTGGAGTAAGGAAAGGTTTGTCGACCAACCGAGAAGATGGGGGACCCAATCCTCAGATCCATCTTTAAAAAGCACAGAGTTCAGCCTTCTTCTTTTTTTTTTTTAGATTTTATTTATTTATTTTCAGAGACGGGGAAGGGAGGGAGAAAGAGAGGGAGAAGAACATGGATGTATGAGAGAAACATCAGTTGGTTGCCTCCCGCTCGCCCCCCACTGGGGACCTGGCCCACAACCCAGGCACGTGCTCCGACAGGGAATTAAACCGGCGACCTTTCAGTTCTCAGGCCGGCACTCAATATATGGAGCCACACCAGCCAGGGCAAGTCCAGGCTTCTTTCACGTCAAGGAAAGGGGAACTAGGAGGGGCAAGAGCGGATTGATCACTGCGCACGCCTGGGCACCCGTGGGGCTCTGAGGAAGACCGTGCCAGTTGATGTGAGTCTGGTCAAGAGGGCCCCGCACATCTTTGATAAGCAGTACAAAAAGTCCAGGCTGCAAGCCGAATTCTGCTAATGATTAGCATGTCTCTGTGCAGGAATAAACAGAAGCTATTAGCCCGCAGGCCATGGGATCAAGGCAGGCTCGGACAGGACGCAATCAGAGAGACTGAGAATTTCACTCTGCTACAGTGATTTTGTGGTTATCTCAGAAAAAGTGGTTCACTTTTCTTTTTATTTATTTTCAGAGAAAGGGAGGGAGAAAGAGAAGGAGAAACAATGTGTGGTTGCCTCTCACGCACTCCCTTCTAGGGATCTGGCCCACAACCCAGGCATGTGCCCCAACTGGGAATCAAACCAGCAACCCCTTGCTTCCCAGGCTGGTGCTCAATCCACTTAGCCACACCAGCCAGGGCAAACATGGTTCACTTTTGGCCACATCTACTGCGAGGACGAAGATCCTTGTCAGCAATCAGACTACGGACTTCGCATAAAATGTGGACCTTACTCTGCAGGAACACATAGTTATTGTGAAGGGCCCCGGGGGCACCCTGGGGAGGGACTTCAATCACATCGTGGAACTCAATTTCCTGGGAAAGAAGTAGAGGCTCCGGGTTGACAAATAGTGGGGAAAGGGAAAGGAACTGACTACCGTGCATACTATCCGCAGTCACGTGCAGAGCGCCATCAAGGGGTCCCACGGGGCTTCTGTACAAGAGGAGGTCCACATGCTCACGCCTCTGGCAGCGTCGTTATTCCAGAGAATCGTTCTCTTGCTGAAATTCCAAATTTCTTGGGTAAACAATATATCTGCAGAGTTTGAATGAGGTCAGGTAGTGCTGTCTCAATGTCTCAAGCCCAGAAAGATGAGCTACTTTTTGAAGGTAATCACATTGAACTTGTATCAGGTGCCCCTGTTTTGATTTTAACGAGCCACAACAGCTAAAAACAAGGCTATCGGAAAATTTTGGAGGGTATCTATGTTCCTGAAAAAAGAGCAGTGCGGCAGGCTGAGGGGTAGGAGCTAAGCTGCCCAGCCACAGAAACAGCAAGATGCCGCACAATTGCTCAGGCTTATTTGTGGTATTTTAAAGATGCGATAAAAGCCCTGTATTGATCTGGGAGCAAGGGGTGGGGGGTTGCTTCAGTCCTGGGCGCCTGTACTGAGTCCAGTTTTCCAGAGACTTTAAGCCTCCTTCCTCTCCCTCCCCCATCCCCCATGGTGTGACTGGTTCGCCAGACTCAACCCCCAGGTTTCTGCCTGAGAGGCTAGAGGCTGGAAAAGGCTAGAAGGTGTGGCAGCAGAAACCCTGCCCAAACCCTTCCGGAAGCGCTTCCACAGCACTTCCAAGCACTCCTGACTTCTCCCTCCATCCACTCCTCCAATGTAGAAACTCCCCGGCCAAGATGTCCTCAGAGGCGTGATGTCCAGGCCCGAGATGAGACGGGAGGTATTGGGCTCCCTCCCTGCGGAAAGAGGAGTCCCAGCAGCAGACGGTGAAGGGACCTCAAGCCCCTTCGTGGGTTCCTCACCCTGCCCAGGACTTTCAGACCTGACCTCCCAAGGATCCAGGCGGAGGGGACCGGAACCTGCTCAGATCTTAATCCTGGGGGCTGAGGTTGAGAGGAGCTCCCGCAGCTGCTTGGAGCTCGGAGAGAAAAGCCCAGCACGTGAGAAGGGCTGCTGGGAAAATCATTTCGTGGTTGTTATGTAATTTGAGGGGAAAAAAGTATTTTTAACCAAAACCCAAGCCCACAGCCTGGTGGGGGTGAGTGGAGCAGCCACTCCGCCCTGGACTTGGGCTCAGCAGGGACTTCGGGCCTGGGCTGCTCACTGGGTCTCCGGACGCCACAGGAGCCTGTTCCATTCTCCATCCCTTTCTTTTCACGGGACACTAATTGCTTGGCTGCCCACAGCACCGCTGCGCAGCAGGCAAGCGGCCGCTATTCCTGGGCTAAGTCTCTTTCCCACCTTCCACCCCAGGGCCGCCCTGCAGCCCTTGACCAAGGCTCCCACCCCCACCCCCACCCCCACCCCCACCCCCACCCCCACCCCGCTCACACTCAGCCTGCAGGCTAATTGTCATGGGCCTTTGATCTCAATGCTTGTCAACTAAATACACTTTCTCTCTTGCTCTTTTTTATCCTCACCTGAGGAGAGTTTTTTCATTGCTTTTAGAGAGAGAGGAAGGGAGAGACAGAGAAACATCAATGTGAGAGGGAAACCTCAACCGATTGCCTTCTTGTTGCTCCCTGACCGGGGATCTCACCTGCAACCTGGGTATGTGCCCTTCCGAGATTCGAACCTGTAACCTTTCAGTCCATGGGACAAAGCTCCAACCAACTGAGCCACACCGGCCAGGGCTACCCTCTCATTTGAGTTGCAAGTCAAATATTAGTTCAGTTGCTCCCCCAAGCAGCCCTCTGCCTGGCACTTACCAACACAACAAATTCTAAATTAATTGGTTATTACAACCACCCCATGAGAATCGCACAGCAGGATTTATTATCTTCCTGCTTCTAATTTAAATCATGAAACCCGAAGAACGTGTGATTTTTGCCTAAGGCCCCGCAGCAAGAAAATGGCGGACTGAGGGGCTGACTCCAGCCTCCTGCGTCCAGGTCCGGACGCCCCTCTTCTGCACACATCACTCCAAAGTGTGTTTACGAACCTGCAGGGGCCGCTGACCTTTCCTCCGTAGGCCGGTGCCCTGGACGGCACAGGCTCTCCGTAGCTTTAAGGCAGTGCTCTCCGAGGCCTCTGTGTGACTCAGGAGCAGGCCTGTTCCCTCCTTTTGCTTAGACATTTCTTCTACAAGGAAAACCACTCACCAACCAAAAAGTTCAATTGAAAGTTGCCAAAGAAGAATGAATCAGTCTTTTGATTCTGAGGGCCCCAATTTCCCAGAAAGCCAAACAATCCTATGCAATGGTTCTTCCCTTTTCCCACAGACACCCAGGAAGGTAATTCATGTGTTGGGGACCCAGGAAAAGGAGGCCGCCCCGGTGGCCCGGCCCACGTTACAAAGCTGAACCTAAGTCAGTCTGCATTTACAGGAAACACATCATTGCTGGGGAAACCTAACATACCCCAATCACAATCCTCCAACTCAGTTTTAACTAGCTCACCTGACCCCAGAGAGCAGGGCCGGCTTGCCTTATACGGAAATCCCCAACCTCCTAGCCAACACACCCTGTTTCCCCGGTGCCTCTTCTGACACTCTGGAAAACTCACTCTTACCCCAAGTCCCCTGGCAAGGGCCTTCTGCTGCTAATGAGGCACTATCCTCCCCAATCCATAGACTGTTTTCCCTTGAATAAAGAACATCGCACCTGTGACTAAACTGTCTCCTTTGTGTCATGTGACAATACCCAAACAGAGCTGCAAGAACTCATGTGTTCATCAGACCGCACTGAGACATTACCAAACCTGCCCCCCGCCCCGCCCCCACCAGGTTCCTGAGGAGAAATCCCGGGAGAGAGAGAATCCCTGTGACAATGGTGCCATCAGCTGGGACAGCTTGACAGGCCACGGAAGAGGCACTCATCCCTTTAGTTTAATCAAGCTTGGGTATTATTTTGCAGGGGTATGATCAAGCATGTCAAGAAAAATGATCCAAAACTTGAACGGCAGGCGAAATGACAGACTGGACGTCCTTCCGGGGTCTCCCGGAGCGCCGTCTAACAGGCTCACTCGCGGGTCATTTGGGGCCCTGTGGATATGGAACTTTTGGTTGACTTACTATTGATGGGAACCTCGACTCAGTCAGAGTATATGTTCATTTGTGGAAAATTGATAAGTTGCAAGCGATTTTGCCAGGAGAGATGCAAATGAGCTGTGTCCAACAGTAAAGATAATGTGTTTTTATTGCTTTGGAGGACATCCACCAGTTTCGTGTTTCACTTTGCCGTTTCATTCTACTGTTATTTTTCCCAGCGGGTGTACTTTTCCTATCGATTCTGATCTTCAGAAAAGTAAATATTTCTTGTGGGCTAAGTGTGTTTCTAAAACAAGCTGCCACCTTCAAGAGAAAGAGAACCAAATGCATCTGACGCGCGCAGCAATTCTGCTTCCTGCGGTCATGCACTCAGAGCTCCGGGGCTGGCTCCCCGTGCTGCTGCGGGGAGAACAGAAGACGCCACTGGTGCTCTCCTGCGGGGGACACCGCGGGAACTTTCCCCTCCCGTTGGAAGACCGATCTGTCCCAAAGAAAGGATGACAGGCAGGGGAGATGACCGAGACCCGCTCAGGGAAGTGCTGGGAGTAGTGGGGGAAGTAGGAAGTAGACCCAAAGGTCTAAACAGAGTCTTGTCTCCTCATCCAGTGGCAGAGGCTGCGCTAGTGAAAGTGGGGCTTGTGCTGAAGGCCCGCCTACCTTCCAGGAGGAGCACTAAGCCCCCCATCGGGGGGGTGCAGGCCCTCGGCCTTTGTTTCCTCCGTGTCCCTAGCAAAGTCAGCAAATGGGATGCCGAGGACAGATGTCTCTACATGGAAGACCCAGCCCGATGAGGACGTGATGGAAGCTTCTGGGGGATGGGACTGTTCTGTGTCATGATGAGGGTGGTAGGTTCTCTGGGGGCAAACATTTGTCAAAACCGATCAGTTGCACACTTAAGATGGGTGCATTTTCTTGCATGAAAATTACACCTCAATAAAACTGATTTCAGAAGAAAGCACACTAATCTGGATTTCTTGTATTTTTTAAATAGTCTGTGACTCATTCTAAGCAGTGCTTGGTTCCCAGAGGCCAGGCTTTGACCTCCTGCCACTTTCAGAGTTTCTATTTGAAATGAAATACTTATAAAAACAAATGTTTTGGGATACCCAGTGGAGGTAGAAGCCTTTTGTTATATAATTACCTTTAAGAACAAAAAACTAAAAAAAAGAACAACAACAACAAAAAACTAACATAGATTCCTAATTCAGTATTAGCTGACCAATTGTCCTTCATTTCAGTTGGCAAAAAAGTAACACTTTTTGAAAAATTAGAATTAGGAGGAATGTTAAAGATTATCTAGTGACCAACGCATTCATTTTCCAGACGAGAAAACAGAGGCCCAGAGGAAGGTAGGATAATGGGGAAATGTGTTAGCCAGAGACGGTTCTTAGTCACGGGTCAGGTCTTTCCAGAAATTTCCTCACCGCCTCTTGAAAAGCAACCCAGTGATATTTCTGCAAATAATCTCTTTGAGAAACACTGGCAACAGAGATACTTCCAATAATGAGGATTAAAAAAGGCTCATACCTTTTAAAAAAGATGCAGCATCAAATCACTCTGGTATATCCAGGAAGAAGCTGTATTTTAATTACGTTTCCCATAAATAACACAGATAACAAGTTCCTTTAATAAAAGCTTTTGTCTTCGGTGTTTTACACAAATCCATCTAATTTATTTTCTCCAGGCCAGGGACATTGATTTTTAAGATGAGGATTTACACGTACTACAGATGCTGCAAGCATAGACTTCTTGCCCAAATAGAGCAAGATGTTTCTAGGCATCTTCAGATCCTTGCCAGGGGTTGAGCAACAATGAAACATGACATCACATCTGCTCAGGTCTGCATAAAGCAGGTTAGCGCAGGGCACTACGCTGTGTGGTGTTCATTCTGCTGGTTATCTAATCCAGTTCCATTATTTCAATTCACTCTAATTGAACGCCACTGTGTGCAAGACATGGTGCTAAGGCGAAGTGGAGAAACCAACATGTAATGGGCTATGAGGGAGAGTTTAGAGAAGGGGTGGGTTGTGGGGGAGGGAAGAGATTACAGACTTTATGAGGTAGCATCCAGTCGTTCATCAGCAAGCATGGCGTGCTTTCTTGAGCTATTGAGACACTTGTAAGCAAGAAGAAGCATGAATTGTGGGGCTGTGGCTGGTGAGGCAGTAATAACATGTGATGAAGGCTCTTTGCCAATTTTTATTCAATTTTCCCAATTCTAAGCTTTTGTTTCCAGCCCTGTTCCCTAGGCAACAGACTACACTGTGAGTTCTTTAGCAAACAAGCTATATTAATCTATAAACTAATTAAAATATAGTGCAATGATTTCTTGGTATTATTCTTTAATAACGTTCATTTTGGACACCGAAAAAGAAAATCATGGACTCTATTATGGCCTTTGGGAATGCAGAAGGCCAAGCAGCTAGAAGGTTATAGATTGTGCACCTGCAGGAGATTTAATCTGGATCTCAATCCTGTGTAAAAAGAACTACCTTTTCCTTTAAGAATAACAAGCTAGCCCTGGCTGGTGTGGCTCAGTGGATTGAATGTCGGCCTGAGAACCAAGGGTCACCAGATGGATTCCCAGTCAGGGCACATGCCTGGGTTGTTGGCCATGTCCCCAGTAGGGGCACCCAAAAGGCAACCACATAGTGATATTTCTCTCCCTCTCCTTCTTCCTCCCTTACCCTCTCTTTAAAAAAAAATAAATTAATTAAAAAAAAAAAAGAATAGCAATCTAGAGCTCTAGCCAGGTAGTTCAGTTAGTTATAGCATCATCCCAACACACTAAGGTTATGGGTTCAATACCCAGTCAGGGCACATACAATACAAAAATCAACGAATGAATGCATAAATAAGTGGAACAACAAATCAATGTTTCTCTCTCTCTCTCTCTCTCTCTCAAAGTAAATGTTTAGTTTTTTTTTAACAAAAGAATACCAACCTAGTATTTTCTACATGAAAGGGTCAGGAAACCTATGCTGGAGCCACCCAGAAATATGAAGAAGCAAACAGGCTCATTTGGGTTGGGTGACACTCTGGGACATCCTTGATCCATTTCGTCAAACCCAGGGTTTGGGGCAGAGAGGACAGGCACGACTATGATGCTCTCATTCCTTTCAAGTTTCTGAATTGACAGTTCACAGGTCCCCCTCCCCAAGTTCTTTGAAAACCCAAAGAATCAGGAAGAGGGTTTTGAAGACAACGTCTGTGCCAGGGATGAACTGCTGCAGACCGAACACAACCCTTGCGCTGTGTGAACAGCCACCCTGAGATGCTGAATTAGTGATAACCAGAGGAAAGGAGAAGGAATCCATGAGCTTTATGCCCTTGATTAGTCAAATTCTTCCAGCAGGTTCCCACTAAAGGGCTCCTACCACAAGGAACCTTTAAACAAAGGACTACCTGGTGCCCCAGAGACGTCTCCTTCCCAGACATCTCCAGGGGCTGCCACCCCCGACACATACCCCCCTCTAAGTGACAACAGCAAAAATCCCCACCCAAGGATCTTGGGTTACATCAACCCCCAACCCTCCCAGATCTTTCTAGTTTCAAAGTTCAAGCCCTTCCCTGCCCCTCATTTCCCAGTGGAGAATGAGGTGTGTCTTGAGGCATGAAAGATTTAATTTATTTTTAGACAGAGGGGAAGGGCAAGAGAGAGGGAGATAAACAACAATATGTGATATTTCTGGAGCGCCCCCTACTGGGGACCTGTCCCACAACCTAGGCATTTGCCCTGACTGGGATTCGAACCGGTCATCCCCTTTGGATCTCAGGCCCGCGCTCAGTCCACGGAGCCACACCAGTCAGGGCTTGAGGCGTGTTTGTGAACCACCCGTGCCTTCTCTCCATCCTGTCTCCCACTATCAAGCTACGGGTTTAAACTGTTTAAAATGGACCAGGCTGAGGACAATGGCCCAACCTGAGAAGCCCAGAGGGTGAGAAAGACCCCTGAGGCCTGGAGAAGGGGGAGGCCCCAGGGCCAGGGCAAGGTGGAGAGAAGGATTATGAGGGAGGGGGACGTGGGGAGGGAGGTCCGGCCGCGGAGGGAGGAGGGCGGAGGGCGGAGGGCGGAGGACGTTGGGGGAGGGGCGAGTCAGGGGCCCAGGGCGGCGGTTGGGCAGTTAGCCTCCAGAAGGTGAGCGCAGACGCCCGCGCCCAGGCGTGGGGCCTGTCCGCACACGGCGGAGGGACAGGAGCAGCGCTTGGCTCAGGACCCAGCAGGGCGCAGGAGGCTGCGAGTCTCCCAAGGAGCCTCCACGCAGGCCACCATGGACGTGAAGAACCTGATCGGGGCACAGAGTAAACCCCATTAAAGCCAGGCCTGAGGCCAACGGTGTGAGAGTGAATAAACTGCTAGGACCCGAATCGAAGACTCGGGCGCATGGGGAACCGGCGTGTTTCTCCAGGAGACGGGGCCAAGGGCTTGTCAAGCGAGTGTCTGGTTAACATGTCGCTGTTGGGGGCGAAAGAGGTTTGTTCTATCAGAGCTGCGACGTCAGGGTTTTGGCCCACTTTTTCCTTTGGAGCAAGGATTTCCCCTCCTGGGGCCCCACTTAAAGCACACAGCTAAAAATGATAGCAGTGCGATAGGACCACACCATGGCTTAAAGGCCAGCCAGCCAGGGGCATTCAACATAGGCAGCCTCCTCGCTGCTCAAGCCCACCTGGGCCAGGTAGGAAGTACAGGAGACAACATCCCCCCCCCCGCCCCCGCCCCCTCCTCTCCTCCCTCCAGCTGGTGTGGCTCAGTGGATTGAGTGCCGGCATGTGAACCAAAGGGTCGCTGGTTCAATTCCCAGTCAGGGCACACGCCTGTTTCAGGCCAGGTCCCCAGTTGCATAAGAGGCAACTACACATTGATGTTTCTCTCCCTTTCTCCCTCCCTTCCCCTCTCTCTAAAAATAAATAAAACCTAAGAAAGAAAGAAATATGGGAGATCTTCTAGACACCTTTCTGTTTCTTCTTCAGGTCTCGTCCCTTCTAGAAGCATTTGTTCTCCTGACTAGGGCACTCGGCTCCCACTCACAACTTCAAAGTTAACCTTGGCCTCTGGAAGGTGGCCTGCATGACGGGTCCGTTCATTCTCCTGAAAGGCCTGTGCATTCCCATTTGGGAACAGCTCAGGGAACCCGAGGTGGAGCCTTAGGGAGAGGCTGGGACCTGCACCTGCTCTGGGGCCTTTCCCTTAGTCAAGTAGGGGGACACTTGCCCGTCTGGGGCTCTTGATACGGCCCATGGTCCTAGGTGGGCGTTGGACTCCTGTCCTTCTTGACCTCTCCCTTAGCACTCACCTGTCCAGTTCTGCTGGCCCCCTCACCACGCCCCCCGCCACAGTCCCCAGAGCCTCCCCACATGTCTTTGCCCTTGAGGAATGAGGTGTGTTTCAAGGGCAGGGATATCCCATTGGGATACGCGTGGTCTCCCCTTTCTCCCTTATGTTCCCGTTGCCAGCTTTGTTTCCATCTGATGTTCTGAGGTCTCCTTCCTCCCTGAAGTGATTGATTCTCACTCCCTTGGTTCGTTTCACATCCTCTGAACCTTCTGCCTTTCCCTCCACCTGCCAACGAGCACTTTCATATGCCAGCCATTGTGCACGGCGCCTTCTCATCCTAGACGCAGTTAAAACTTCCTTTGCAGCCCCGTGAAGGGTAACTGTATTTCCACTTGGAATGAATTGTTCAAGGTCACAGAGCAACCAGAGATAGAATTAGAACTCTAATCAGGAGCTGCACCTATGCCTCAGCAGTAGGCACTCGTCATTGTCTTGCCTTTCACTTCTTTTTCCTTTCTAGGATGGGTCCAGCACCAAGGGGACAGAGTCAGAAGCTGCAGTCAGAACAGGCCACTTACCTATGCCCTGCAGTCAGCGACCACCAGGAATGAAGCTGGAGGGATTGCCGTGTTGCAATGAGGAAGACACTACAGGTGTCTATATGAGGAGCCTTGGGGCATCTCAGTACAAGGTGTTTCTGGGGACTCCCCACTTGAACTGGAGCTTGTGTTAGGGGTTGTGGGAGAAATTTCCAGGGAGCGGGGCATTGCTCTGGACTGGATGCTGTCCGGAAGCAGGACCAGTCCTACGACGGGGCTTTTCCGTAGAAGGTGCCCAGACAAAGGCTGCAGAGCTACAGCTGTGCTTGATAAGGAGACAGTCGTCACTGGCCTTAGCCAGGGGTGGGGGCCAATGGAGGTGGTTTGCACCGTGGCCTTGTTGTTTTCTGTGCTCAGACGTGGTTACTGAACAGTCTCGTTTTGTCCACCCACATGGGATGTTGACCGTGACGGCTTCTGTTCCACCAGAGGGCATGACTGCCGAGCTGTGAGCACCTGTCAAGCACCGTTTTTGTCTTTCGTGCTGCAGGCAAAACTGCCATCGTCCAGTCCCAGCCTGCTCTGAATCCTGGTCTTGGTCTCGTATCTTCACAGTGGGATAAGGATCATCACACTGGAAGAGGAAGAGAAGAAGAGGTGAACAGGAATGAGGGGGACTTGCTTGGGGGTGGGGGAAATAGCACCTTAGCTCAGAGGTGTCGCCTGAATGGGTCCAGGGTTCCACTCCTTATCTGGACAGAATGGGACTCCAAAACTAAGACAGCGGAAGGAAAAAAAAACCAAACAAACCAGAATTAGGATAACATCCGTGTGCGGGTGTCTTTTGAATTATTGGAGGAAGTTCCAGGTAGAGGGGAGGGGAAGGCAATAAGATGCGGTCACTCTTAATAGAGATAATCCTCACAAGCCACCCTCTTGGGAAACACAGGCAGCGTGATTGTACATTGCAATTTTCTGGTATGTCCTGATTTTAAGTAACACCACGACTTGATTACCTGGGATATAATTAAGCTACATATTGTTTTATATAATCTTATTTTTTTAGTGAAGGGAATCCACTTCTCTGAGCCTCTGCCAAGCAGACAACAAAATGGGATTAGAAACACAAGAGGTTTATTGGGAGAAATGCTTGAGGAACGCAAGGCTTTGGGGTGGGGGTGGGCAGAGTCCGCTAGGAGCGCCTGAGCGGGGAGGCAGGGAGAGAGGGCCTGGGGAGAGCCTCAAACCGCAGTGCAGTTCTGAGAAAATCTTGTCCTGGCCACTGTGGCGTCCCCAATTTCCTGTTGAGGAAGTCACCTGCCCCGTGGGGCAGGCGTGGCTCAGCACAGATGCCCTTGCCTTGCTCAGTCGCTGCCCAGACACAGGCAGGGAAAGACTGGTCCTGTGTCCGGCGAGGGGTGGGGGTGGGGGGGTGAGGGGGGCAGTCGAGCTGTCAGTCAACTCTGCTCCTTGCAGCAGGTTTTGAGAGCACCTGAGCCCCTTCCTCCACGGCCATGTTTGTTCAGTTGCTATATGGCCTGTTTTGAGTCCTCGAATGAACTCAAGATTTCCTAGAAGCAGAGGCCAAGGGGGAATTAAACACATGAGAGTCTTTATTAAGGGAAATGCCTGTGAAGGATAAAACAGAAAGAAAGGAGGGAATATCCTATATACAAATGTAATGGAAATTGCTTACTGCTGGCAAATATACTGTTTCATTGAGGAGATTAAAAAACCCAACTTTGTTCAGTCACGTGTCCTGAATTTTCGGCTTGGGAAATAAATATGGTTTCTTTATATGTCATATGAAGTGGCAAATTTGGAATTTGAAAAACATCAAACTAATAAAGTCTGCCTCAGCTACTTTCTTCATGGTTCCTTCCTGTTCTGGCTTTGCAGGTACCCTGGCCCTAACTTCTTCTCAACTTCTCAACAGGGGGTAGGTGGGGGCCGATGTGGCCCCCCAGGGGTATTTGGTAATGTCTGCAGACATTTCAGCTGTCACATCTGACATCTAGCAAGTGGGTAGAGGCTGGGGTGCTACTAAACATCTTAATGCATAGAAGAGCCCCCATAGCAAAGAACTGTCCTGCCCAAGACATCAGCAGGGCTGCGAGTGAAAAACTGTCCCACTGGTCTTCTCTGTCCTCTTGCAAGGAGGTGGCAGCATGGGTCACTTAAAGGGGCTTACTGGGCTTAGTGGGGAGACCCCCAGGGACTGGGATTGTTACAGGTGCAAGGTTCATGTGCACGATGCTTCAAAAGAAAGGTCAATATTCAATGTGCCAGAGGCCAGTAAGGAACGGTTTACTGATCGGGAAGGCACCAACGGAGGAGATGGGAGAACAAAACCCTCAATTCCACCAGAAGAGAGCCCACCATTTAGGCCTCTTTCAAGTCAAGGGAAGGGAGGAGAGTGTGGTCTGAAGACAGGAGATAGCTAGGTTCCAAGAAAGATCCAAGGAAAATCGAGAACATTCTAAATCCCTTTGTTCCCAGTCCGTTCCTTGGCTCACACTGATCTGAGACCATTTGTGGGGACTCCTGGGAGCCTTTGATAAAGAGTGTGTATTCCTCCACCTCTTCAAAGGCGGCCTTCTGACAACCGGTTGCTCTGGCAAAAACTCCAGCCTCTTGCAGGATTGCAGTAGTTAATTAGCATATCGATAGCAGGAGCTCTTAGCCTGAGAGCCATCAGAGAGAGCAAGCATTCCATCTGTCACTGGGCCTCCTAGACGGAGAGGCTTGCCCCTGAAACGGCCCCTGAACAAGACAACTCCGTAGAGCCATTTCCTAACAGAGACCGTTCATAGATATAGGAAGCGCTAATGAATGCCCCAGATCCCTTCCCTCCCCACCCTGACATTTTCATACCCTTCTAAGCTCTCCTGGCTGGCCTAATAAATTAATATGAGACAGATTAACAGGAGAAAATAAGCAAATGTATTAGATATGTATGTATGCGAGTTCCCTAAGAATATTGCGCCCCAGGACAACCGCCCAGGGGTAGTTGAGGCTTATATAAAATTATGGACTAAGGAGAGGGAGGCAGGGTCTGGGACTCCAAAGAGAAGGCAGATAGTTCACAGGGAGATGAGGAAGAGCAAACATCTGGTAAACAAATGGGGCATCCAAGGGAGTCTTTTTAGATTCTTCCCTGTCTGCCGCACTCAGGGACACTATGATACTAAGGTGATGCTCCCTTCCTTTAAGCAGGTTTTTGTACATGAAGTCCTTTAAGCGGGTAATGGAGAAGGTCGAGTTTCTTCCCGGGTCCTTGTTTCATAAAAATAATCAGCTTACAAGATTTGATATTCCCATGAGGCCTATTTTGGCAAACTCTGTTTCCCCTCACTGGTCACTTCACCTCCCTAAGCCTCAGGTCTTTCATCTCAAGATGTCACTGACCTTTGAGAGGTTTCTCTCCGGCCTTGCTCTCACGTCGCATGAAATACCAGTGCTGGAGAAAATGGTTAGTTGTTTTGTGGGTTGTGCCATTACCTTTAGCTTGAAAGAAAGAGTCATTAACCACGCTCAGGAGTGAGTCACCCATGACAAGGAGGTGATGTAGAACCTAACATTAAGCTTCAGAAATAGCTCTAGAACATCTGGAAGGAAAAATGTGATGTCGCAGGATCCCCTATTACCAACCACAAACGCACACCAATACACATCACTGTCAACTCTTTTTTACAAATCTCTCACACTCCTGTCATGAAACACCTGAAAACTTTCTTCAAGATTCAAGGATTAATGTACAGAACAGATGGTACGTGGGCTTTGGAACTCAACAGACCTGTGGTGGAATTTCAGCCCCATCAAAGGATGTTCTTTGAAAAATTATCCTCTGCCTGTTCGTGTAGGTAGCTAGATATTAATAAAGGGGGCAAAGAGAATCAGACAGTATTAAGCATAATCAGGGAGGGAGCATAAGCCTGCTTGCTTCGCCAGGAAGTTACACCTTCACACACTCCCCAGGGGCCCGTGGGTCTGTTTCACAGAGACCACTGGGGGGAAGGGATAGAAAAACAAAGAGGAAGATATGCACATGCGCAGTGGAAGCCAAGATGGCGCCATAGAGGCCTGTCAGTCTAGCCTGGGGAAAGAATGGATTGGTTAGGAGGCGAGCCCATTGGAAGCCCGCAAAAGCTTGAGAAGTTGATTGGTTATTTTGAAATGGCATTTTGAAATGGCATTTTGAAATGGCTTGGGTCCCTCCCAAGCCTGAGATAATATAACTGGGCTAAAAAAGCCCCTCTTTCTCACACTCTCTCGTCCCCGGTAACCCACGCTCACTTTATTCGTTCTGACATTCAAGCTATGGTAGCATCCACTCTAAACCTCATTTTGCAGGTAAACAAACTGGAGGCCGAGATGCCCCACAGGCCTTATCCAGGATCCCACAGCAAGTACCACCAAGGGCAGCCCCCGGTCTCCCAGGGCGCCTCCTCTCCGTCCCGGAGTCTCCACCCACCCTTCCTCCTGTGGCTGGGTGACCAGGCTGAGGAAGGCTGGAGGAATGGCCAGGTGCGAAAGGAGGACGAGCAGCAGGAGCAGGAGCAGCCGCGGTGATAAGGCAAGGAGGAGAGCTCCGTCGGCCTGGGGCCGAGCGCAGGGCATCAGTAAGGGGCAAGCGCTGGCTGAGCGAGAAAGACCCTTTACAGAGATCGCCTCCTCCCGCCCAGCTGTTCTCTCTGTGCCGAGTCACTGCCGTTCAATGCGTGTTCTCAGAGAAAGGGCATGGGCCAGTGCCCTTCAAACCGGTTTTGCTAGCATTCTCTCATCCCATTTACTGTTAGCACACAGTGGAGCAAAACATCGCAGATAGAATGTATATTTTTATAAACATGGATTTTTTTTTCCTCTTTAATTGGTGCATGCGTCAAAGAATGAGGCAGGGTTCAGCATCAATACCAATTCAATGTTTCACTTTTAGAGTTGTAAATGCTGAGAAACGTTGATCAGGGAAATAAGTTGGTGGCATTGAAAAGAGCGATGTCACTTGTACTTGAACTCCTCGGGTACAGGTTAAAAGTGCTCTGTATTGGAAACCCGGCAAAGGGAGCTTTCACCCTGTCTTTTGCTTCTTCAACACCTACCGCAATATTCCAAATCGTCCCTTTGCTCGGCCAGGCAACACCACGGCAGAGAGGGGAAGGGAGGTTGTGAAAGACCTCCGCTGTCCCGACTGGTAGAGCAACACAGAGGTTGAAGATCTAGAAACTGTTCCTTACCGTTGTTCATGTACACCCTGGAAAATTCTCCAAATTTTGTACCTCTGAGCCAGGGCCAGGACTAGTGAAATGGGTGACACACTCAACTGAGGCACAGAATTTAAAGAAGTGCCCCCAAAACTCAATAATCACGATGAACAATGCTTGAATATTTTTAAAAATCAAAATTAATGCAAAAGAACCCATGATGAACACAATGTCAAAATTTAAAATAAAAATCCCAGGACAGGTGTACCCTCGCCTGAAGTCCGCAGGTCTCAGGGTCCCACATATGGGAAGCACATTGTTGGCCAATTAAAGGTGAGTAACGATTCTCTTGCCCATACTGCCACCTGCTGCTGGAAGGGAGTAATAACCGCTGCCTGGCCCGCCGCAGCCCCCAGGGCGCATCTCCACCGGCCCCCACGCTCGGGCACAGAGGCCTGGTGCCCTCTTGCCGGCAGCCACCCCCTTCAGGGACTTTGAAAATCCTCTGGCCACCTACTTCCTGCTAGATGGAGGAGTGGGGTAAAAAAAGCCCAAGACAGCTGCAAGGCCTAGATTCGAGCCTCAGCTTTGCCTCTGGCTCGCTTCACCTTAAACAAATCACGTCACCCTTTTGAACCTGCGTTTCTGCACCTATAATGGATTTTATTACCTCTTTCTAGAATTGTGGAATTCCATGAGACGCTTTCTGTGATAATGCCAAGCAAATTATCTGGCCCGAAGCGTGCCGCCTCCCCCAGCCCACCTGCTATCATGTATCAAAAAGGTTAAAGCGAATACGGGAAAATGTTAACGCTTGGAGAATGTCATTGGAGGGTATACAGGAATTCTTGCACCTTTCCTGTAGGTAGGAAATGATATGAAAAATATAAGTTATACAAAGAAGTCTTGCTCCCCAGGGCCCTCCACTCCGCGGTGTGTCCAGACGCCTCCCACGCCCTGTCCCCGCCCTGAGCCCTGAGACCCCCCGCACAGACGCAGCCACTCCCCAAAAGCTGCTCCAACTTTATTTGCAAAAGGAGGCTCCCAGCAGCGGAGGGGGCTTTTTGCAAGGGTGCGGGGCTGGAAGGTCCGCCGGCCCCTCCCCCGGCCCCGCCCATCCCCATGGCCCCGCCCCAGACCCCCCCCACCGGCTACACGATGGCGAACTGACAGATGTAGGGCAGCTTGTCGCGGCAGCGCTTATCGAACCACTTGCCGTTGCCCGTGCCCGACAGCGCGGCGCAGTTCTCGGCCTTGCCGCCGTCGGGCTGCGGCGTGATCTCCGTCTCCCAGTTCTTGTAGGCGATGGGGCCGCCGGTCATGTCCACCCAGGCGCCCTCGGCCGCCATGTCGTTGAGGCCCAGCCAGATCTCGGCCTCGCCGCCCAGGCTCTGGCGCAGGTACTCGTACAGCGCGTCGTTCTCCGAGCCCGTCTGGGGGGTGCCCAGCGTGCCTCCGCGCGAGATGCAGTCCTCGCTCGCCTCGTGGAAGGTCTTCGCCTGGTTGAAGGCCAGGAAACACTTCAGGTGCACCTTGGTGCCCTTCAGGCAGACTGCGAGGGGGACAAAGGGCCGTCACGAAGGTCTCCGGGCCCCCAAGCCAAAGAGCCAGCCGCCAGGGCGGGCCCACCGACCTCCCTTCCTCCTCGACCATCCCACGGGCCCTGGACAGTCCCCTGACCCAGGCCCGAGCGCATGCACTGAACGGGTCCTGGCGCTCCCCCTGCTGGCGTGAGGTCAGCCTCTCAGCTGCCGAAACCCCACCCCCGAACCCTGAGGTCACGCCCTCCCTCGGGTGGAGGCTTTCCTGTGGGATGCAGGGGTGCCAAGGCAGGACAAGCCCTTCCTTTCAGAACAAGGAGGCTAGACTGCGTTTTTACTTAGCCGTTGGGTTTGCACCTTGGTTCTTACTCATTTTTAGACAGATGAGGCTATGCGACCGTCTGCCTGCTGCTGGCACCGAAAATGTGAGGGGTGGGTCTGTACTCCACCCCACGCCATTCCCCGGCTCACACAGCTACTCCCACTCCACTTACTCCACAGATGCCTGCGTGTCCCCACGGGCAGCTGGCCCCCCTGGAGCTCTGCACTCGAGGCCTGAAGCCTGTCACCGAGCTGACGTTGCTCACGGGCCGCGCCCCGAGTCAGCCATTCCACCTCCTGCTGTACCGCAGCTTGTGCAAACTGCCCTTCATTGTCCTCCCCAGCCCGGCCCCACACGGCCTTTCCTTCCTGCTGGGGACATTGTGACATGCTGCCTGGACCCTCTTTGGAGACGACGGATGCTACCAGTGCAGTGAGAAGACAGCCCTCAGCTCGCAGCCCCCTTGGGAACCGCCTGGGCAGAGCACAGCCGCCTGGCCCGAGGCCATGCCCCTCCCGGGGCAGTGGGCACCCAGCCTCCACCAAGTGAGCCCCACTCAGGAGAGCCCTGCAGGGTCTGCCTGTCGTCCGGGCTGCCTCTGCTGTTGGCCGCGGCTTTCCCTGAGACCAAGTGCCACTGAGCTGCTCTCTCTGCCCACTCCTGCTCCCTTCTGTCCCCTCTCTTCCCCCCGAGCGGATCCTAACAGTACCCCCAAATAAACCGCCTGCAGGCAAAACTTGACCTCAGGGCTGCTGCCTGGGAAACCGCCCCCCCCCCCCGCCCCGGGCAACACTCCCTGCGTCACAGGGTTGGTCCCCTGTGAACACGGCTCCCAGCACCTTATCACTAACACTCTGTTGCTGTGCCCTGTTCATGACCCCTGGATTCTCGCCGGCCCTCTGGCTCCTGCCGGGCCCTCTGCTTGCAGTCCCTCTTCATCTTCCTACACATCCTTTAGGGGTCCAGGCGAATGCGTCCTGGGCTGGGACCTCACGTGTGGCAGCCGTCGGGGGGAGATAAGGGGCCGACGGCCGGAGGGGATTGCTCCCTTGCCCCTCAACTCTTCGGCCAGGTGAGGGGAGCTGGGGTATGCCTTGGATAGGTTACAGACGAGGGGATCCACAGGTCGGGGTAGCGAAGGAGAGGAGGGTGAGTGGGAGGAGGTCCCCAGGGAGGCCAGGAGACCGTGAACCCCCTGGGAACGAGCAGAGAAGAGGGAGGGGTTGGGTGCAGGGAGGTCCCCACCAGGTCCCCGCACCTCAGGGGGAAAGTGGCATCTGGGTTACATGCACTTTGCACAAGCACAAAGCTTAGACATGAGAGGGGCCTTAGAGCGTGTCCTGCAAATCTCTCCCCACCCCTTCCACTGTACAGATGGGGCGCTGAGGCCAGAGTGGCACTGTGCTCATTCAGACCCTGTGGTGGACCCAGCCAACATCCCTTTATTTCACTCCCCACGACTTGTCTGTCTCCGCTGCCAAAGCTCCTTGCGTTGGAGCTACAGGTGGTCATGTGACAGAGCTCTGAGCAGCTGGAAGGGGAAGGCCTTGCCTTCCTGATAAATGGGACAGAAGCAGCCGGTCCCCTTCCGCGCTCCTTCCTGCCTTCAGTGCACTCACGGTGCCTGGCGTTGGGCCGGCTCTCCTGGGGCCACGCAGTGCAGCTTCTGAGCAAGAGCGGCTCTCTACCTCCGGATTCACTTTTTGTTTAAACTACAGCTCGGTTTTCTATAATGTGAGGCCAAAATGTGGTAGACACCTCCTTTCTAGAGCCCCTTTTCTCCACCTGCCAGGTTATGAGAGTTGTCCAGAGTCACGTGTTTGTCCTTCCTCCCTTCAGCAAAGATTTCCTGAGTGGCAGACACTATGCTGGGCAGGCTTGTGGGAGAGACAAGGGCAACTGGAAGCAAACATGGCCCCCGTGTTTCTGGGGTTCCTCATATACTGAGGTTGTAAACCAACAAATGAATATCACGTTACAAATGGCAATAGGTGAGATAAAGGACGTTCTTTCCTTTATGTTCTTCTGTGAGAGCTTGTAACTGAGGAGCCTGACTGAGAAGAGGGATTAGAGACTTTGAGATGGTGATGCTGCAGGTATTTATTATGTGGATCTTGGGGGAACAGTTCAGGCGGCCAGGGAAGCATGTGCAAAGGGCCTGTGGTGGAGGGACAGAGTGTGGCATGTCAGAGGGATGGAAGGATGGCAATGTGGATGTTGAAAGAAAAGAGGGAGGGGGTGTGTGAAAATCGCCCATGGGAAAGGATCTTGGAGGTTTCTGAGGAGGCGGAGGGGGCGGGGGAAGGGAGGGCCCAAGGCTCAGACGTGAATGTACGTTGATACAAGACACAGCAGGTGAGAGCGTGGCTGTGGGCGCAGGGAGGTTTGTAGATTTCCTAAGGAAGAGCCAGGGTGACTCCCAGATGACCATTTGGGAGGCAGCCTACAGGGCTAAGAGCCAGGCTCTGCTCATCTTGGCTGCTGGCAAGACTCAGTTTCAGGGTAGAAAGTGGAGGCGGGGTTATAGCAATGAGCCCACCGCATGGGTTTTCTGTGAAGAGGAGTCACGTACACGAGGTACTCAGAGCAGGGCCAGGCACGTCTAAGCTCACGTCGTGTTACCTGTTACTGTTAGTTTACGTTCTGTGTGTCCTCCAGAGCAAAGTCACAAAGGGCTAGGTGAGGCCGAGATGTGCGGAACATGGGGACGATATGAGAGGAACACAGTGAAGACAGAGAGGGAACAGCTGCCCAGGAGGGCTGCCTGGGCAGGGCCGGGGCAGGCGGCTGTGATGGTGACCCCCGGCTCCGCAGCTGCGCCGTTTGGCCCACCCCTGCCTGGCTGCCTAGTGCAGGGCCAGGGAGACCAACGCCCAGCTCTCCTCGCACCCGGCACCCACCGGGCAGGCCGCTTCCCATTCAGGTCCTAAGCTGTACTAACCAGACAGGGGGTGAGGGCAGGCAAGGACTGGGGCCTCTCCGTGCCTCAGTTCCCCCATCTTTAAAATGGGGACGATAAACCCTGCCCGGGCCTAGTTGTGAGGAGTAGGAGTGACGGCGCCAGCGAAGCCTCTGACACACGGGGGTGAGGCTGACGTGGCCCCGAGGGCGGCAGGGCCTGGCTGAGCGCGGGTGACAGTGGACTCTTGTGGGAGAGCGTTTGTCCTTTGGGACAGTCCCATTCCCCCACGTCAGGGGGGTCTTCCCAAGAGGAATCAGGCTGAGCTGGGGCCCCCTGAACTGGGTGCCCTGGTCTAACGGAGCCAGCCGGGCCCTGGTGCTGGCCGCAGCCCGCAGCGCGTTCTGGCTGCCTGCCTGAGCCCTTCCCTCTGACGCCTGCGGCCCAGAGAGGCGGCCGCCTGCACTCACCCGTCTGCAGGGCTTGCTGCTCCTTCAGCAGGGCCACCTCCTGGGCCAGGCTGTCCAGCTGGCTCTTGAGTTCCTCAAACATCTTCGGGCTCACGACATCTAGGATGAAGTCAAGGACTCGGGTGATCACAAACATGTGAGGGGGGCAATAGGACCTGGGGCAGGGCAGGGGCTGGGTAGCGGGGGGGACCCTACCCCGCAACCACAAAGGACAAGGGGAATCGATTCTCCTCAACCTTGACCTCTTGGTATGCTTTGTCTCTCTCTGTCCCTGCTGGGGTAGTGTAAGTAGCTGCTCAGGATTTCCCTTCTGCCAGGGAGACCGGTCCCCCGCTCCTGCTGTGGTGAGACCTGTGCTGCATTTGCTCGGGGAGGCTGCTGCGGATCATGTGGCGCTGGCCCTGGCGCTGGCAGGGGCTGGGCTGGGGGTGCAGGCAGAGTCTCCCGTGACCCCTAACCGTCCAACCATCTCCCAGCTCCAGAAGAGAATGGAGCACGGGAAGCAGGACTGGGGGCCCTGGAGACCCCTCCCCCAGCTCAAGGAACAAAACACAGACCAACAAAGCAGGGGCTCCAGTTTGGGACCCCGTGTGGTGGCACGTGAAAGTGTGCGCACGGGCTCTGAGGTCGTCTGGATGTGCGTGCCCTGGAGCGAGCTGCTCAACCTGAGTTCAGTTTCCGCATCTGGGAAGGGGGTGGCCCCACCTCCGAGGCCTCTGCAGAAGACTAGAGACTAAGAGATACAAAGCACATGAACAGGGCTGGCCTTGCCATCAGCCCTGTGACCTGGGTAATGTTTCTATGCCACCACTTCACAGGTTCACAGGCAGGAAACTGCGGCCAGACAGAAGCAGCTCTCCTAAGGCCGCAGAGCCAGCAGCTGGCCAGGTTGGTCTGAACCCTGGGCCACAGGGCTCCCAGCTGGATCTCCCCCCCCCCCGCCCCCTCTATCCCCGCCCCGCCCCCCGACCGCATACAGACTCCTAATGTGAGCGCCAGGCCCTGCTGGCCTGAGGCCGGGAGCCAGTTACGCAGGAGGCCTCTCTCTACATGTGTGTCAGTGGAGAGCGCTGTGGGTAGACCCGACTTTCTGAACTCCCAGGGACTTCCGAAAAGGCTGTGCTCGGCAGGGGGCGGAGGGCGAGGAAGGGCTCCCGTGGCCCAGCTGGCTGTGCCTGCATGAAGTCCGCGGGTGTGGGGGTGAGGTCGGAGCCTCTGTCCACCTGTAAGATGGCTTCGCAGGGGAATCGCAGAAAACGAATGCAAGCAAAAGCCTACTTGTGTTTACAAAAATTAGTGATGCAACTTATTAAATATGAGGAAAATGACACGCAGGTGAGCAAGGCTGAAAAAGGAGGGTTTGGGGCTGGGAAGGTGGCCCGGCGGGGTTCCGTGCGCCTCACCCCGGGCCTCAGCCGCAGCTGGGCCACACCAGCTCGGCACCCAGTCACCTGATGCGCCCACACAGGGGGCCATGTGAGGTGGCTCAAGCTGGGCCCAGCACAAGGGCACTCGGCTGAGGGGACGAGCGGGGCGCGTGTCCAGGCCTAAGCCTTGCCCTCGGCTGTGCTGGATCAGACCACAGAGAGAGGTGCCTTTCTGTAAGCTGTCCGTTCAGAGGGGCACCTTTGTCACTCGCACCGAGGTGCCTGTGTGTGCAAGACACCGTCTGGGGATGGGCCTAGGAGCAAAGTGTGGGAGGAGGGGACATGTCTACAGCTCTGGGCAGGGTCAGGAGGCCTTTGCCCTGCCCCCTCTCCAACTCAAAGGCTCAGATTGCTGATGTGTGTGATCGAAATGGATGTCATCCGGGTCCCCCAGTCTCTGTTCTCAAGGCCTGTGTCGCCCTTTGAGGCCACCCTATCGCCCGGGCTCCTTGGCCAGGTGTGGCCACGTGGCCCTGGAGTTCCAGCTGCCTGAGCCCTCCCCGCATGCCTCGCTTCTGGCTGACCCAGTTTTTCTTCCCAGGGGTAATCACTGTTACCCTTGTTAATCCCTCCAGAGAAACGGTATGCGTGTATGCAAGCATGTATTTTCACATAAATCTTTTCAAAACACATGTCAGCCTAATATCCGTTCTGTTTTGAACTTTTCTTTGTTCACTTTATAAACCGAACCTCGGAGATGATTTCCCATCAGCTCTGCCCGTTCCCTGTCGCCGCCCCGCGGGTCTCCCTGGTCCTGGGCCACCTTTCGTACTTCACTAGTCCGTGGCCAATGGCGACTGTCCACTGACAGAGGAGGCTCAGAGAGGGCCCCCTTTGCCTGCGCTGTGCCTTCTGTGTGGCAGCCCTGGCCGCGTGCGCTGCCGCCTGGACCTTCTCCGAGCCCCCGAGCCCAGCGGGGGGACGCCCGCTCCATTGCCATGGCATTGAGCTGATGTTGTCTCAACACAGCTCGGGGTGACTTCACTGCAGGCAGGGCTCCAAGGGCAGGCCTTGCTGCAGCCAAGGCCTCCCAAGGACACCCCAAGCCCCAGAGGCGACAGAGGGAGAACAAAGCTGCTTCCAGCATCCTAGTTTGAGTTTGAACATTTGGGCTTCCTCGGGGCTGCTGTGCACGATAGAACCAAGCAGGAATTAACATATTCCCACCGATCCCTTCCACCCTGTGCATCAAGTACATCCCGTGTGCCAAGCCTTTTACATATTTTGTATCACTAAATCCTCACAATGCTTGGCGCGAAGGCCACGATCCCCACTTTACAGTTGAGAAACCTGAGGTTCAGAGATTTCAAAGCAGAGCCCACGGGCTCTCTCCAATGAGGGGTGAGCACCTCCAGACTGCCAAGCAAGAGGTTCGATTCCTTTACAACACTGAGGGGGCCAGAGGGAGAGGAGCAGATGGCAGTTGTGACAATCTGGAAGGTTCTTTCCAGTGGCGAGAGTCAGCAATCCCGACAGTTCTGCCAACAAACGGCCCCTTCTGTCGGAGAATTCTCCCAGGCCTGGGGGTACTTCACCAGTCCCCGGGACTCAGCCAGAAGGGGCATGAGCCAGAGGCCAGAGAAAGAGGGCGAGCAGCTCCCTGGAGGACAGAGAGGGGCCCGTCCCCCTCCTTACCTTTCTTGACATTGGCAGACTTCTTGACCTGGGGGGACGGTGGCTCGGCAGTGACCTGGGGCAGGAGGGAGAAGAGGCAGAGGAGCAGGTAGGCCCCCCAGAGCTCCATGCTGCTGCCTGCGCGGCGCTGGTCAGAGAGCAGCGGCCGCCGCGACCAGGGCTGCACGTCTCCAGCAGCTGCCACGAGGACCTCTGTCCAGGAAACCCTCCCAGACTTGGCCGCGGGCGGGCCCAAACAAAACAGAACAAAAAGCCTGCGAAGGGGGAAGGACGGCCGGAGCACAGAGCCTGGCCTCCCAGGGCACGCCCACCCGGCATCGCCCCTGCCTTCTGACACAGTCCGGATTTCCTAGGATTCTGAGAGATGCTAGAGAGTCCTCAGAGCTCACACCTCGGGCGGGTGCCGAGCCACTCCGTTCCCTGGCATTAGCTCAGAGGGGCCTCCCTCCACCAGCAACTGGAGGGGAGTCCTGTTGTCCCCCCATTTTACAGTGGAGGAAGCTGAGGCTCGGCGCTGTTGAAGGACTTGCCCAAGCTGCCCAGATGTTGGGAGCCCGGCAGCTCCTGAACTGTTACGCGCGTTGGGGCTGGCCTCCTGGTCAGAAAGTTTGTTACACTGATTTTGTATTTCTGTCCGTGTGCACTTGATGCATCTTTGGTGAAAAATACAAGCGAGTCCTCCCTTTTCTTTACCTTCTACTCCTCAACCACGCTGTCCTGAAGGAGACGTGAACACACGGGGACAGGGAGAAGTCACGGTGCCCCAGAGCTGTCAGAGATGGTGCAGGGAGAAAAGAATGTCCCTGGAAGGGAGACCAGTGTGGGTGCCAGGGCCCAGCAGGGTGGAGGGGGCATCCGCGGGGAGCCCTGCATGGAATGTCTGAGCCCGGCAAGGAAGAAAGGAACGAACGGCATAATCTCAGTCTCAAATCACATGCCTACAAAATGCTTATTCATTACGAAGAGAAAGAGGAACCCTACAGTGGAAAAACCTGGCAGGCATTACTTTAATCACGTGACCAGAGGGGAGACTGGGTGCATATGGGGCCCCCAGCGTGTAAGTAAACCTTCTGAAGACGGTGGACGCCAGGTTTCTGGTGGTCAGAGAAGGGCAGCCCAGATATGGTCAGAGGACGCTAGGAGTCCCAATGGACAGGACTGAAACCGGAGCGCCCCGTGTGCCGCGGCGGACCTCAAGTCAGAAAAAGGCATCTGGGAGTTTAGATGGAAATGCGCACCCCTGTTCCCAGTGGTCACAGGGAGGGCTTTGGGCCATCAACCCCTCAAAGCCCCGAGCACGCCTGGCAGCCAAGTACCGGCTTCTAAGTACAGCGTGGAGAGGTGGCTGGTTCCAGAGCTGCACAGGGGAAGCAGACCATGAGCCTGGAACAAGCCGTTTTGCCAGAAAGCAGGGGAGTGCTTAAGGAAGGAGGGGGATGTGCCGGTGTGACACAGAGCCAGCTTGGAGTTTGGTCCCCAGGCCAAAATCAGGGACAATTTGAACATCAAAATAGTGATAGTAATAATAGAATAGGGAACGATGAGTAGACGCAGATACAAATAAGCAAACATAGTGAAAGTCTAGGGAGGAATGGGCTATTTTTACAGATGGAGAACGAAGCAGGGGCGGAGAGGGGAGAGCCATGTGGCTGAGCTGGACTGGGGGCCCAGAGAGGTTGTGGAGACATCAGCATCTGCCTGACTTGAGCCCCAAGCGAGGTGGGAGCACATCTCACCCTTTCCTAGGGAGCCTGGCGGGTGAACTCTCGGCTCTTCAGGAAGGGGCCTTGCTTAGAGAGCTTTCCATCGGCAGGGAGCCTGTCTTTGGCTTTTTCCCTCCTGCAGGTTTTGCAGGCGTGTGCATGGGCTACACAGAGCGCCTCCACAAGCACCTGGAGGTCGCCTGTGCTGTCAAATGGCATGTCAAATCACAGCAGAGCAGGTGTCTTTTGGCTTGAAGCTCCTCAAGCTTCAGCCTGGCCTGGCCTCCAAGAGGGGTCTGCACAGGCTGGGAGCTGCGCCGACCGCCCTGAGGGGAGACGAGCGCCACACGCTGAGCACTGGTACCCGCCACCCGTGCCCGTAGTGCCCTCAGAACGACACTTTAAAAGGACGCCTCCATCATATTTGTGTGCCAGAAGTTCCATTTCGTTAAATGTAAGCATTTAAAATAGATCGCCATTTTTGGTGACCCTGATTTGGCCTGTCATTTTTTAATTGCTCCAGTGACCCGCTGTCTCTGGATTTCTGAGTTAAAAGCAGGTTGGTGGGCCCTGGCTGGGGTGGCTCAGTGGACTGAGTGCCAGCCTGGGAACCAAAGGGTTGCCAGTTTGATTCCCAGTTGGGGCACAGGCCTGGGTTGCGGGCCAGGTCCCTGACTGGGGGTGTGTGAGAGACAATCAATTGATGTTTTTCTCCCTCCCTTCTCCCCTCTTAAAAAAAAAAAAAAAAAGGGCAGGTTGGAAGAGGTCCTCTGGTAAAACCACCCTCAGTGTAGGAAGTCACTTCTCATCAATCCTATCACCTATCTTGGTGCGCTTGCTTAAATCTTTTCTGGAACAATCAGCTTGTGACTGCAAAGCCGCTGGTTCTGCCAGGAGAAGCTCAGCTTGTTAGAAAGCCCCCGGGGGGAGGCCAGCAGGCTGAGGAAACCTCCCCCATGGTCCCCGGCTTGGACGGGGCCTGGCCTCAGGAGCAGTAATGTGGAAGGCCAGCGAATATTCAAAACAGGCCACCTTTTCTGATTGTCTCTTCTCCGTGTTTCTGTCCCCCTTTTCTCCCAACGGTTCCTCTACCATGTGGTTCCCACTTTTTTGACCTTCTGGAAAATTGCCTTTGGATAGACTTTTGCTCATTGCCGGGGTGCAGCTCCCAGAGCAAAACATGCCCCCAGGGGGCCTGCCTGGGGTCAGACCGGACACTCTAGTCAGAAAGCCCCAGGTGCAAGGGCTGTTTGTAGCCACCACGCCTCCTTGTCGCCAGAGTTGATCTTATGGTCATTAAATACCCAGGTGCCCCCGTCCACCCGTGGCTCCCCCTGGCCAGTGTGCGCACCACACTGCGGCCACTGGCGGAGTCTAGAGTGCATCCTCCCTGCATGAGAGACCTCCCGTGCTGGCCCCGTCCCGGAGGCTTCTGCCAGCCCGGAGGGCAGCAAGAGCGGGCAGCTTCAGCCCGGAGGGTGACCCTGGGCTACTGCTCACCAGTAACCCACCCTCAAGGAAATGTCCCTGCACTAATGCACCGCCCCAGGACCCCGCCTTTTTAAACCAACTTCCCAGAGGCAGAGAAATCAGAAGAGCTCTCAAGGGCACATTTCAATTTTCAAGTTTCTTTGTGTTGTTGCTGTTTTGATGTTTTTTCCCCCCTCCAAACTGTTGGGAGTCTGAGTTACATAAGCCAGGCTCCGGCCACCCCACCCATGTCGACCCAGACAGCACGAGAACTCCCGGCCCAGTGCCCCGCCCCTCGCTGCCCCTACGCTCACCCCGCACAGATGTTCCCTTTCAGCCCCACTGGTGCCTGGTCAGCAGAAATGGGCCGTGCCTGGGGAGGCGGGGCCGGGGCCATTCTGCGCTGTCCTCAAAGGTGACAGCATGGGGGTGGGGGCATCTCCAAGGGCAGCCTCGGCCCTTACTCAAAACCAAAGACAAAGGGCCTGTAACCCTGGCCTCGACGACCCTTAGGAAAGCCGTTCGTTCCTTTCAGAACCTGGCTGGCCTGGCGCCCGGTCCTTCACTCAGCGAGTGTCCACTCTGCTCGCACTCTGCGGTCTGGGGATGAGCTGTCTCGGTGAGCCTGTGCCCCTGGCCTGTGCACTTCCCGTGGTCCTCAGGCCAATGTGCACCCCCGTCATAGATGGGACAGGAGGGGGGGCGTAGGAGCTGGGTGTTTCCCTTCCTCCAGGTCGGTTAGCTTCTGATAAAACCCCAGCAGGCGAGGACCTGGCTCAAGCTTCTCCTGAGAGCAGGCCTTGTTAAAAAGAACAGAGAGCCCTGCCATATTTCCAAATGGTCCCTTGGTCCCTCCTCCTCCACTACACAAGGGATGTTTTCTCCCAAATTCACGGTGGGAACCGGGTCGAGCTCTCGGAAATGAAGGACCAGGAGAATTTCAGCGTCAGAGCCAAGCAGCCCGAGCCTCCAGCCCCTCGCCAGCTGCAGCTCTGGCCTCCCTCCCCAGCCTGGTGCCCGCAGAGGGGTTTCCCTGCACTTCTGCTTCTGCCCCGCAGGGCGGCAGTCTCTGAACTTGCCTGCCGGGCTCTCCCACTGGGGGAGCAGAGCTTCGTCCTGTGACCTCGCTTCTCTTGCAGACCTTAGGAGAGCTGTTGCCTTTCCCCTTTATTCTGGCAGCCCCTGCTTCTCGACTCCAGGTGACCGCCAGGCCCAGGCTTCGGGAGGGACGCAGCGGTGAATTAGGAGCAACGTCAGGCCTCTTTGCCAGGACGTTCGCCCCTTTCCAGCCATGGCGCTGACCTGACCCCCTCAGGGGCCGCTGCACCCTCCCCCACCCCCGGCACATGCCAAGTCAGGTCTTGCGATTGTTGTGATGAATAGTCTAGTTCTTCCCACAGCAGGGACTGTGGCTCCTGCTCAGGCTGGGCCTAGTTGGACCCTAGTCACTGGCCTGGAGGCTGTGAGGGAAGGGGGCCGAGGCGAACAGGCATCATCTCCAAGGCGTCTGGCTCAGGACGGCCTTGGCGTGGCGGGCAGTACAGCGCTGCTGCTGGGAGATGGCTGCTCTCCTTCTGCCAGCGGTGGGGGCTTCCTTGGCCTGCCCAAGGCCTTCAGAGGAAGCTGGGGACCGAGACCCTGTCTTTACCCCAGGCCCGAGGCCTTCCTTCCTGATGGAAGCCCTGACTTTGGCAAAGGATACCTGCCACATGGCATGTTCGGTCTCCCGTGCTTCTGCACGGCTCCCACAGACGCGAATCTCCGGTCTGGGTGCCGCGTGTTCTGCTCAGCGGCTGCACGGCAGCCTCTTTACACTGAGCCCCGGAGGCTTCGGGTCCTCAGAGCACACTGCAAGCCAGCCAACTCAACAATTCTTTTTTAGGACTTTATTTATTTTCAGAGAGAGAGTGGAAAGAAGGGAGAAAGGGAGAGAGAGAAACATTAATGTGTGGTTCTCTCTTGCATGTCCCCTCCTGGGGACTTGGTCTACAACCCAGGCATGTGCTTTGACTAGGAATCGAACCAGCGACCCTTTGGTTCGCAGGCCGGCGCTCAATCCACTGAGCCACACCAGCGGGGGCTCAACAATTTTTATAATGCCCATTGGCTGCACACTGGGTGTGGCAGAGCTTCCACCTGACCTCAGCCCACCACAGGCAAGTCTAGGTGATGTCGATGCTATCAGATGTCCTTGCTTATCACCAATCCACTTACAACCAGCCACGGGCCTCGGCTGCCATCCGCCAATCACTGATGCAGGTCCCAAACCCCATTTAGAGGGTCAGCTCTCTAAGGCCACTTGTAGCACCAGCTGCTGAGTCTGGGTTCCTCCCCAAAGTCAAGCCAGCGATGAGGACTCATGTTTGTAGTTTATTTGGGAGGTGGTCCCACAGGGAACAGGAGGGAAGGGCGGGGAGGAGAGGGCAGGGGAGGAAGAGAGGGTCACAGTCATGAGCACTGAGGTGTGGTCCAACCTGCATGTTGGACGAGGGGATTGGATACCTCTCAGAATTGTCCCCCCGGGGTGGAGGGGTCAAATGGAGAAGCATTCCCCATGGGCTCCTGCCCCCTGGTGGTCGTGGGCTGACTTGGAGGTGGTAAGTCTCCAGCGCTTCTGGGCTGCACACACCTCGACGCCCAGGTCTACGGGAAGCACTGAAGCAACACTACCGACAGGAAGTGACCCGACCCTGCTTGCCCTGCCCTGCCGCAGTGGCTGGCCCGAGGCTGCCCACTGGAGGCATCGGACACCTACAGCTCTACTGAACCGCCTCCCCACTGACTGGCACTTTACCTATGGCCGGTCTTGGGGGGGTAGAAATAATACTGGGATGAACTTCATTATATTTCACATTTACACTCCCCTGTGTCTTGAATTATTTGCTTTGGTTACATTCCCAGAAGTGGGAATATTATGTGAAAGGGAATGAACATTTTCAAGGCCTTTCACACACACGGCCAGATTATTTCCGAAAAGTTTGGAACAGCATAGATTTATGCTCTGTTGGCAGTTTATGAGACCACCGCCTAGTGAGCAATATGTAAACTACTGTTGATAGTCGAAATTCATGTGTCTTACAGGCTTGATTTACATGGCTTGGGAGACCAAGGAATCACAAATACAATAAACGAATTTTAACATTCCATAACATTGCATTCTTTGCACGCCTACCCTCCCCCTCCACACCCCCAAGCTCTTGCCTTTTGGCCAACTACAATGTTCTTCTCCCTGGTGTTTATTTCACGGCCACTATACTTTTCCAAGTCCTTACCTTCACTTTTCTCTTCTCATACTCTCTTCTGAGGGCTGCAGTAATCAGAAGTTTCTAGTAACTGCGTCTCCTAGAGAGACTTTGCCCAGTTGGGGTTTGGTTTCATCTGTCGTGTGCCCTTCTCACAGGTAGGCGTGGCTTTCACGGCAAGGTATGGGTGGGAGAGAGAGACGCTAACTTATAGGGGTTGGGCGAAAGGAGGCTTGCAATTGCAATACAAATAAATAATACAATAATTAATAAACAACAGCACAAGAACAAACTTTCGCATACTCACAACTGTAAACCTCCTTCCTTCGTTTTCACTGTGATCGCTCAGCCAGCGTGAAGCTGCCTTGCAAGTGGCCTGGCCACGCCCACCTGCCTGTCGCATTTGCCCGTTGTCTTTAATCACCAAGTCTGAAGGCTTCTAAACTTTATTCAAACTCTAGTTTCTCCTGACCCCTGTCCATGTTCTATCACGCCCAGTCAACCCTGAGCAGGGAAGGAGGAACAGGCTGGTTTCTGCTTCATCAGGAGCCCTGTCAGGGCACGTGTAGAGGTGATCACTGGAAAAACATTTAGAAATAATGAAAACCCAGCCCTGGTTGGTGTGGCTCAGTAGACTGCGCGCTGGCCTGCAAACCAAAGGGTTGTGGGTTCGATTCCCAGTCAGGGCACATGCCTGGGTTGTAGGCCAGGTCCCCACTAGGGGGCGTGTGAGAAGCAACCACACACTGATGTTTCTCTCTCTTTCTCCCTCCCTTCCCCTCTGCAAATAAATAAATAAAACCTAAGGGAAAAAAAAAGAAGGAAAGAAAGAATGAAAACCCAGGTTCTGTTCTCCACAGGGCAGCAGCTGCAAGTCTAAGTCTAGGCAGTTGCTTCCCTCGGCAGGACCGGACCTGGCCACGCCAGGAGGAGAGGCCATGCCAGGACCCCTGGGGCCGGTCTGCAAGCGCTTCAGCTCACACTGTGTTCTTCACATGAGGCAATGAATTCCTAACCCCTTACCCTCTTTGTCTAACTAAATGCTGCGAGCAAATGCCAAGGCTAAAACACTCTCCTTCACAAAGCCACTCCTTCTCCCGGGTCCTTTAAGATGTGCTTGCGGGGGTGGGGGGCAGATCCCCTGGAGAGAAACAGGGACTGCTCAATCTGTGAATAGACTCCACTCCAACACACTGCACTCGGCGTAGAATGCAGGCTTCGGGCAGAGCCTTCTGGGGCCATCGAGAATGGCCTTCCCTGTGTCCCCAGAGTATGAAGGAAGGCTGAGTAATCAAATGACAACATCTCTAAAGCAGCCGTGTTAATGCTGACAAAGCAAGAAAATCTTACAAAACACCAGGGAGTGGTTATAAAACACAAAGCAATTTCAAAACAAGAGGGACAAGAAAGGCTGGCTAAGGACCAAAGCGGCCACTCAGCCCCCCACCCCGGGGGAGCTCGGCCTGGATGTCTTGGACGGAGACAAGGGCCGGGCTTCCCCAGGAAGGTTCAGCAGCCTGGTAGGGGCCCCGGCTGTGCCCCGGGACAGGATGCCTTCCCCTCCCCCGCCATCTCCCCCACAGATGCACCCAAAGGCACGAGGCAAATGAATTTTTGTGTGATTCTTACGCTGAAAGTTCTCCAGGGGAGGGAAAAACTCACAAAATACCTATCACAAGCATTTCCTTTGAAACATTTTTCTCACAGGTCCTTAGTCTAGTGTGTTTGCGTTGTTTTGAACTCCCTCCTGCAGCGGGAACAGGTGAGTCTCCTTGGCACGGCCCATGGCCAGATCCTCCGCCTGGGGGCAGGTCTCTGCACCCACAGAGCCGAGGGCCTGGCCCTTGGGGCACCCCCGGATGGCGTCCTGGCTTAGAGCTAAAGAACCTTAGCCTTGCCAAACCAGACCAGAAAATAGACTTTTAATTTCACACGTACAAATGTTGCTTTGAGTTCGTAACAGCTAAGAAAAATATATACACACACCGGCTTCCACGGAAAAGTGAAGGCCAACGCTCCGTTGACCAGGGTCGGCATGCGAATCAGCCCAGGAAGCCGACTTTCGGTCGCTTGGGCCCCAGGCTCTCTTCCTTGTGGAGGACGCTCTGCAGGGAGGCGTGCAGCACCTTGCCCACGCGCTTGCTGGTCTGCAGGACAGAGAGGGCGCAAGGCAGCACCGTGAGGCCCACGCGCTCTCCCCAGGAGGGGCTTCCCTGTCTGCCAGCCTGCCATGCCAGTACCTGCCCGTTCCATCTGCCTCGCAGGCCCCTTCTTTAGTTAGTTCAAGAAATCAGTACAAACACAAACTCCAACCCCCAACCGTGTAACAGTTACATTAAGGAAAAACCTTCGTCCTAAATAAATCAAAACAAGACAGCCACCCCGGCCCCCAGGCACCAAGCAGCTCAGCCTTCAGCTCACGCTCAGCATTCCTGCTGCTGGGACAACAGCAGCAAAACTGTCAACCAAATCTGGACTTGGTCACAGCCATGAACGGTGGCAGGAGGGCACAGAGGGTCCACAGAGTGGGCAGAGCCTGTCTGAGGATGCACAGTGGCGCTGAGGGCGCGTCCCAACCAGCAGTGTCTGACTCACCTGCCAGCAGGTCTCTAAGCAGAACTGCTCAGATGAGACCAAAATCAATACCTGGATAAGGGTCTTTGGTGTCCTTGACCCCATATGTACCACCCACTTTTGCTTTCAAGTGAGACAATTAAAAAGGAAAGGCGTCAAGGGCTCAGACTCTTCAGTGAGAAGTCGCTGTTTGCAGGGACGGGGGAAGAGTGCAGGTGGCACCGTGCTTGCTGGGGAGCAACGACCTACGGACCAGTGTTGTGACCTGTTACAGTGCTTATCGGAAACAGAAATCACCTGGCCCTGGCTGGTGTGGCCCCGTGGACTGAGCGCCAGCCTGCCAACCGAAAGGTCACCAGTTCGATTCCCGGTCAGGGCACATGCCTGGGTTGCGGGTCAGGTTCCCTGTTGGGGCACGTGTGTGAGGCAACCGACTGAAGTTTTGGTCACACATCAATGTTTCTCTCCCTCTCTCCCTCCCTTCCCCCCTTCTCTAAAAAAGAACAAAAACAAAAACAAAAACCAACTCAACAACAAAAACCCCGCCTGAGTCCAGCTGTGTTCCCGGCAGTTCAGCCAGCCAGGCGGTCAGTCGGTCAGTGTCAAAGTCCTCAGAGACCTCTGCGAAGTCGAGGGGGCGGGGGCGGGGGCGGGAGCCAGGAAGGTCTAGGAAGACGCAGGGGAGCAGGACCTGGCCCCTGCCACAGAGGGGATGCTGGGCCGGTGAGGAGGGCAGGCGCGTCCCCAGGGAGCCCAGGGCAGCTGGGAGGAGCCCTGCAGACAGCAGGGGGTGGGGAGGGCGGAGGGGCCGCAGGAACATGCACCCGCAGGCTGTCGGAGGGCCGCCCGCCACCCCCTCATCTCCGCTGAAAGCCTGCTGTGGGGGGACGGCTAGCCTTCGGCCCCTGGCTCCGCCTTCGCTGACGTCAGCCCCCTCATCCAACCACAAAAACTTGGGATTTTGAAGTTACAAGAGACTCTCCTCTCCCTATCATCAGTTCACGCTGTCATTCAGAAAGGTGGGCAGGCACTTGGGATCGGAGAGGGAGAGGATAAAACTGCTGCGGGCAGGTTCCTTCCCCCCAGGCCCCGGCCACCACCCCGGGCTGAGTCGGCAGACCTCCCGCTGACCCCAGCCGCCCTCCAAGCTCCCACTCTACGTCCAGGGCGTGCACAGGAGAACCCCGGTGGCGGGACCGACCGAGGGGGCAGGAGGCAGTGGGCGCCCCCGCCAGGGTCCAGTCCCCGCACCGGGGACTCACCTCCATCATCTCGAAGATACTCTCCGGGTCCAGGCTGCCCTTCCCCACTTTCCTCACACAGGTCACGACTCCCTTGCTGGTCACGGACACCAGCAAGCTGGCCAGGGAGCAGGCCTCCTCCTGGAGCGTAGCGTCCACCACGTGCCGACAGCCGATCTGCCGTCGGGAGAGCAGAGCACACGTGCAGGCGGTGAGACAGCTCCCGGGTCCCCGCCCTTGACAGCCCCCTGCGAGAACATCTGTACCCGTAAAGAACCCGCGCGGCCCATTCAAGATCAAGAGTTTTAGATTCTGCTCACATGGGAAATATTTGACACAGTGTTCAGCCAACGTATTGCAGGCCACTGTGTGAGCCGCGTGACAGAGCGCGCCAGGGTGGGGGAGCTGGAATTACCACTCAGATACCAGCCAAGTCAGAGGCCACCAAGAGTCTCCAACAGAGGGACACCAGGAGAAATTCATCTGTGAAGCCACATGGACGTCTCACAGCTGACGAAGAGGAGATCAACAGAGCACATGCTGAGAGACATGCTCAAGAACGAGTCAAGAGCAGGTGGCCTTGGTCAGTCCCAAACTTCAGCATACCCCAGGTTAACCAAGTGAGTTCTGCGGCATTAAACCTGACGCATTCAGTCTGATTTTGAAATAACGAATCCTGTGTGGCATCAGGGCCAACCTCCACCAGCACAGGCGTTTGCACAGCCTTGGGCAGAGCCGGCTACACGTCGGCATCCGCAGGCCGCTGTGCTCACGTGAAAACCACACTTGGCCTGTTAGACACCGGGGTCCACTCCGACCCCCTCATTTCGTAGGTGTGGACAGTGGGGCCCACAGAGGGGACAGTCTTGGCATTGCAACCACCTTATTACTATGCGGCCAGCCTAGATCCCGCAGAGCTGAGGAAGTGAAAGGAAGTATGCCTACAGGGTGTTCCGGTGAAATGCCTGGGATGTGGAAGGAGCTTAACAAACTCTGGCTACTATGACTATGGACCCGCTGTGCTCCCGGGACCCCGTCACATCTCCCAATTATGAAGAAAAGAGAGAGCGCCTCCTGGTAATGGCCTCTAAGAGGACCAACCATTGGACTCAGGTTGAAGTCCTCTACACAGTTTGTGAAATGATAACTTTTCAACCCATCAAGGGACCTCAATGGGTTAGGGTTGAAAGAGGCCCACCAGGAAGACAAAACCGTCAGATACAAGTTCATACCTTGCAAAGGGTGACGATGCAGGGGACATTTTCCACACTTAGCCGGATGCTGTCATAAGGGTCATCAGACAGTTCAATGTCCTTTGAGCCCTCTTCATCCTCCAGAACACGAACTCTTGGTATCCTGGAAGCAAAAGCACAATTAAAATTCCATCTTACTGAAAGGTAAGTTCTTTTTCTTGAGACTGGGAACAGAGGTTGGAGTGCCTGTGTCTCGCGAGTCACTGTCATGCTGGGCCAGTACTCCGTCTTTCCCGTCAAAACACACAGGCAACACTGCAGTGCGGGGAGCAAAGGAGGTCCTATTAAAAATAACACTTGGGCCCTGGCCAGTGTGGCTCAGTTGGTTAGAGCACTGTCCAGTAAACGAAAGGTTTAGGTTCAATTCCTAGTCAGGGCACGTGCCTAGGTTATGGGTTCGATCCTTGGTCTGGCTGTGGGTAACACTCCATCCGGACGCATACAACCCCTGGTCTGGGTGCCCATCCCCAGTCTGGGCAAGTATGGAAAGCAACCAACTGATGCTTCTCTCTCACATCAATGTTTCTCTCTTCCCCTTCCTCTCTCTTTAAAAGCAATGAAAAAATGTTCTCGGATGAGGATAAATAATAATAAAAAATAAACAAATAAATAAGTAGATAAAAATAATGCTGGGTCAATCCAATATCCAAAATGAATCTTGATCCCTACCTCACACCAAACACAAAAATCCATACCAAATGGACTGCAGATGTAAAGGTAAAAGATAAAACAACAAAGCTTTCAGAAGAAAAACTAAGATCATCTTCATGACCTTGGAGTAGACAAAGATTTCATAAACAGGACATAGAGCTTACCACGAAGGGGGGAAAATGATAGATTCAATTATATTGTAATTAAAGTACATACACGCAATGTAATACAATATACTATATATTGAGATGATGAACTCTATTCATCAAAAGGCATCATTTAGAAACTGAAAGATCATCCAGAGTGAAAAAAAAAATTTGCCTGTATGTGTATAAAATGATGTATAACATAAAGACTTCCTACTAACTGTAAGAGAAAGCCAGACAACCCAACTGAAAAATGGGCAGAAGACTTGGTCAGAGACTTCACAGAAGAGAATATTCATGTATCTAATAAACACACAGAGAGGTACTCAATTTAAATATTCACCAGGGAAATGCAAATTAAAACTGCAATGTGATACCACGGCACACTCACCAAAATAGCTAATAGTAAAAAGACAAAAAAAAAAAAAAAAGAAAATTCCAACCGTTGGCAAAGATGTGGAGCAACCCAGTGGGTACCAATTCATAAATGCACTCTTATACACTGCTGGTGTGAATGTCATTTCATAAAAGCACGTTGGAAAACTGTTCTGCAGGATCTAAAACTGAACGCGGCCATACCCTCTGATGCAGAATTCTCACCCTTGTCCAATGGAAATGCATAAACATGTGCACAAAAGACATGCGCAAAAATGCTGATGTCCAGCATTACCTGAACAGCCCCCTACTGGCGACTACTCCAATACCCATCAACGGCAGACGGGATAAATAAAATGCGGCATATTCACACACGGAACAGCACACAACGGAAAGCTGGCTATGACTCCAGGGCACAATGGAGGCGTCTCAAAACCTAGTGTTCGGTGAATGAGGCAGTCACGGAAGAGGAAGCAGTGTGTGACTCCACTTCCGTCAAGTACAAAACCAATCTATTGCTTTAGGGCTGTGGCTATCCTCAGCGAGGCCAGTGGCTGCATGGGAGTACAGGCTGGGAGGGACCCTGGGGGCGGGCAATGCTGTTTCTTCAGCTGGGTGCTGGAAAATACACTTAACCCGTCAAGTCAATTCATTCCAGTCTAGGGCGGAGGAGCCAGGAACAGGTGTCTGCAATGCAAACAGCGTTGGAGGTTTCCCCTGTTCCTCCAACAAAACCCCTCTACGGGGGGGGGGGGGACCCCCAAAAAACCTGGAATTATCTTCTGGAAAGTGGGCTCCTTATGGCACAGGCTTCCCCTGCTAGGTGAGTGTTCTAGGAACCCATCTGTATCAGCGTACCAGCTGGCGTTTTTGTGAGAGGCTGCGTTCAGCTTTAGTGAATTTTTTTTTAAGACTCTTTTCAACATGTTTGCCCATTTCACGATGGATGATTTATCTGTGCCCCTGTCCACGCCACACTGGGTGTTCGGCAGTTTTTGACCCCCGTGCCTCACCCTCTCTATTCACCCAATCTCACTCCAAGTGACGTTTTTTGTTTCCTGAATGAAAAAAGTCCTCAAAGGGAAATATTTTGCTGATGTGGAAGAGGTGAAACAAAAAAACAGCAGAAGCACGAAAAGGCATCAAAATCAACGACTTCCAAGACTGTTTTGAGCAATGGAAAAAAAAAAATCTAGATAGGTGTAGCGCATCAAATGGAGAGGACTCTGAAAATGACCAAAGTTTACACATGTAAGAATACACAATATATTTTATAAATAAATTCTGGGGTTTTTGTGGGGGACCCCCTCATATGATTCGGCCCCGTTGCCCCTCCCTACACAAGCCAACAACCAGAGAAGGTGAGCTGCAGCCAGAAAATGTCCACAAGGGGCCCGCCCTGGCTGAGTCTCTGTGTCAGGGCCCCCCAGGGGGTAAGTACTAAGCAAGATCTCGTCTGAACAGATCAGGGAGCCAGTCTGAAGTTTTGTTTGTTAAAAAATAAGCGCCAGCGCTGAGCACGCACGCACACAGGCACCTTCCCAACCCGCCGGCCGCAACGCGCTTCATAGAAGGGCCAGAGCACGCCATCTGGAGCCCTGCCTCTGCCCTTGGAAAGGACCCCACTGCACACAAGGCCCCCCCACGGCCAGGGGCCCCAGGGCCTTGCAGAGTCCCCGTTCCTGGCTGCCTGCAGGGCTGCCCTTGTTCTGAGGATGAGTCTACGGCTGTGCCCGTGAAGGCGCCCTCCCCAACCCCGGCAGCTGGGCTCTATTGTCCTGCTGCACATCTGCCCGACATCCCCGGACCTGCTCGCCCAACAGCCTCGGCAGGTTCTGCTCTGTCTGCCCTGGTGCCCACGGAAACCGGCTGGCAGATGGGGGTGATTTCTGAGGCCTGAGGTGCAACAGATGGCAACGTCCCTTCTTCTCCAATAGCGCCGGCCGGGCCCGGGCTGCTGCTGCGGCGGCATCTGGCACACGGGCCCCACAGCAGCCGCCAGCGCCAGGCGCCGACCGTCTCGGCCAGGGGTCCCATGGCCCGGCTCTGGGTGAGGACTCTGCAGCTGTCACTCTCGGCAAGTATTCCACGCGCAACTTCTGACCCACATTTATTTTTGTTTTTGTTTGTTGTGTTTTAAGTTATGCAGCAGTCCAAATTCACCAGGGAAAAACTCTAAAATACTGATAAATGTTAAAATCATCATCTATAATATGAGCACTGGAAAATTGTCACTGTGACCGTTTTGGGATATATATATATGTGTGTCTTATCACCAGACATTAAATATAAGAATCAGCAAAAGTAAAATACAACAAAACACACACAGAACAGGCTAAGAAGACTGTATTTAGTGGCTGGTTTTCCATATGAACAAATGTCTAAAATTGCTGCTGTGTCGCTTTCAACCCGCGATGCTGGGGCGCTGCGTTGCCCCCAATTTCTTACCACTACGAAGCTGCCATGAGCATTCCTGGGATCATCTCCTTGGTCACTTACCCAGGTATTTCCTCAGGCTGCGCCCCTGGCAGCTTCACCCCCCATTTCCCAGTCCCCAGGATCCCCACGACCGTAACGTAAGCTCTCTTGTGGAATGAACACCTCACCTGTTTCTTTTCTTTTCTTTTTTTAACTTTTATTGCTTTTAGAGGGGGAGGGGGAGAGAGAGACATCACTGTGTTGTTCCACTTATTCATGCCTTCACTGGTCGCTTCCTGTGTGCACCCTGACTGGGGACTGGACCCGCAACCGTGGCGTGCTGCGATGATGCTCTAACCAGCTGAGCTACCCTGCCAGGGCCACAAGTTTATTCTCGAATGCCGCACACTTTCCTCAAAGAACCTGCTGCACAGAGTGAGGCAAATAGCCTGAGGAAACGCCAACTCCAGAAAAGGCTGGTGCCTCGTCCCTTGCTGCAGCCTGTCTGGGAAGCTGAACCTCAGAGGCAAAAAGCATGTCCCGCTCCTAACTTACACCGAAGAATGGGCTGCGACCCTGCTCTTAGGACATTCCCATGCCCAGTCAAGCACTGCGTGGGCACCTGCTTCGTGCTGGGCACCATCCATGGCGCTGGGGGTAGAGCTGCGTGCAGAACAGGCAGGTCCCCTGCCCCCATGGGGCTTTGACCAGGAACAGTATTTGGACAGCTGACCTGCAGTTGGTTTCTACTCTTTTTGCTTCTCTGTAGTTTTCTGATATTTGTCTGCATGGTACATGTTTGGAAATAACAATATAAAAAATAAGTACAGAAATATATGCAGATTTAGTTTTAACTGATGAAATCTCTGTTTTCTGGGGCCTCACGGTAAATACTGTCATTTTCAACACTAAGCCCCTCACTATCTCCACCTAGAACCTCAGGAGAAATCGCCTCGGCTCCGTTACATGGCCCTGCAGTTCGCCACGGGCCGTGGGGCTGCTTCCGGGAAGACTCACCTTGTATTGAAGAGAGCGGCCTTTACAGCAATGGAGATGGTGTCGAACAGATTTCCTCCACATTCCAGCAGCTAAGGGAGACAGGGAGTGAGCAGGGAAGAACAGGCAAGCGTCATGTCTTGCTTAAGTCTTATCCCAATCAAAGGCTACTGGTTCCCAAGAAATGCTGACCAAGTGTCTAGAAAGCACAGGCAAGTACTCCTGGCTGCGCTCCTGGCTCTCGGACAGTGTCCACCTCTCGCTGCAAGCACTGCCTTGTCATGGCTGTGTTCACAAGGGTCACACATGCGAGGCCACACGTGGCTGTGGCTGTGGTACTGACACTTAGGCCTTTGTCGGGTGGGTCTCCGAGAGCCAGAAGCGCCTGCACTGAAGGAGGAACCAATCACCTTTACTGTCCCCAAACAGCTCCCAGTTGCACCGCATGCGGGACTCTCATCCTTGCTAACGTGCGCACAGCTTCTGAGCAAGTAGAAACAGCGGCCGCAGACGCCGCAGCTCTGCCAGGCTCTCGTGTGCAAGTGTAGTTTCCTGCTGCGTAGCACCACCCACGCGCACCTGCTGCTGAGCAGGCAGCACTCCACACTTTACAGTTACTACGATAAAAATGAATGTCTTTTATACTATTTTTTGCCTATGAGCAGAAGTGCCAACTGCGTATCTGCGGTCATTCAGCAGGGAAGCTTAGGGCACATTATTAAGTGGAAGGTGACACATCCTTTTGTCCCCGTTTAATTGGAGCCTTGGCTTGAGCTTATGGAATAAAACCAACTGGGCTACATCAAAGAAGAAGGGAGAGGAAGTCCCAGGTGGAAAGAAAAGTCGCGTATTTCGTGTTTTTGCTTAGACTCTGTCTCCTTTTCATCAGACCTGTGACCTCCTGAGGCCAGACCTGGTTGGGTTTGTCCAGCAGACGGGCTGCCATGAAGGAGCCTGGCGATTATTTGCGGAAGACAGGCAGGCCCTTGCCTGCGCCTCCCAGCTTCCACACACGGCCCATGGCTGCGCCTGGCCCATCGTGCTCATGCACGTCACTCATGCCCAGGGCAAGTCTAATTCCCACTTTCACGCTTTCTGAGCCAACTTCACATGTGGACCCTGCCTTTCCTACAGCCCATGTAATTACTGCTCATTAAAATGATCCCCTGGCCTATATGACCACCTGGCTTTATGACTGGCACTTGGTCATCTAGCAGCCGGACTAACTCTTCCCCACTCTGGTTCAGATGTGACTGCCCACAGCAAGGAGCTGCAGCAAGATCCCCGAGTCAGGCTGCCTGTGCTTGACCCCCGTCTCCCCATGAGTGGCAGGACCTGGGTGGTACTGCGTCACTCTGTCTCGTGGCGGGTGAAAATCACAGCCGCCTCACAGGGCTTGAATGAGTTAGCATTTGCAAGGCCCTTAGAAGTGTGTGTAGCACATGACAGGTGTGAGCTAAGTGGGTTTAAATACTGACTTGCCCTGTTGTTTTCCAGTCGTCCTCACAGGCTGGCTGAGGACGCGTGTGGCACGCTCCCCGGCTGAGCACCCCTGACCAGGCACCGGAATCACCAGGGAGCCCATTAAAACTTCAGGGCGAGGCCCTGGGCTCTGTGTTTTGCTCCCGTCTCTAAATGGTCCTGGTGATCGGCCAGGGCAGAAAACCGCCACTGGACACTCTGCTGTTCCCCAGGCTCTGCTGTCTGCAAACCAGGTGCTGGATGAAGTTGTTCTGTTCTAGCTTTTGGTCCCACTCCCTGACATCCAGAGAGGGGAGAGGAGCTGGAGGATGAATCAATCATCAATGGCCAGTGATCGAGTCGACCTGGCCAATCATGGAACACAGCCTCCAGAAGAACCCTGAAGGCCAGGGTTCGGAGCTGTCCAGAAGGTGCTGGGAGGGTGGCGCATGCGCAGAGGACACAGGAGCCCACGTGCTCCCCCGTGCCTTGCCCTTCGCGTCCCCTCCGCCTGGCCGTTCCCGAGCGACATCCTCTTGTAATAAACCAGTGATCTAGAAAGTAAAATGCTCCTCTGTGTTCTGCGAGCTGTTCTAGCACATCAGCCCTAGGAGAAGGGCGTGGGGACCGCTGATGTGCAGCCGGGAGGTGAGAGGCACCGGTAACAGCCTCGTGGTCCGCACCCTTGTCCTGTAAAATCTGAAGCTGTCTCGGGGTGGATGGTGTCAGAACTGAGTTGAACCCTCAGATCCTGCTGGTGCTTCGGACTTGTTCGTTGATGGGGGAGAGCCAAGGCCAGACATGCATGCTGAAACGAGGGCCAGGAACCCTTCACGAGGTAACCCCCCAAAACCCACTGCGAGGACGTGCAGCCTGCCATGCGGAAAACCTGCCTCCCACTAAAACCCTGCTCCCCGCTCCGCCCTCCCTACCCTCGGACAGCAGGGTGCGGCGCCCCGCTCTGCACACAGCCAGCACCAGCGGCTGAGAGGACGCCTCCCTCCCTTCCCTTCGCACGCCCAGTGCCACACGCCCTGTCCTGGTCCCCGTCACCCCGCCCGGGACCCAAATGAGACAGCCCTGCACACTGTCAGTGACATGGTCCTGACAGCCACCCCACTTGGCATCAAAACCAATGACATTAAAGAACTAGGAAAAGCAAAGAGTGAAGTTTCCACGAAGTTAAATTTCTACCCTCGTAAGATAACCTGACTGGGGGAAACAAAAATACTGGAAGTGGGTGGGTAGCCTGACTGTGATAGGTTTCAGGTAAGTGTGTCTGCAGAAGTCTGAGGACATGGAAGGGTGTCCAGTGAATATCGGTTTCAAAGATGGGCTCTGCCTGAGCACCGCCCAGACCGGCTGGTCAAATGAATCACAGGAGAGTCAATGCCAACGCCAGGACTGTGTTTCCACCCTCTGGCTTCAAACAAGGACTCAATGTATTCGGTGTATTTTTAGATGTAGGATAAAAACCTACTTCCCGCCAAAAAGCCTATCCCCCACCTCACGTGCTTCATGAGGCACATTCCCGTCAGGAAAGAAAGCAGTCATTTGCTTCCTGGCAGAGGAAGCCCCCACTGACGTGTGTTATGTGAGGGATGCAAACTGATACTATTGCATTAATGGTATGTAAAACCGCTTTTCTAATTCATTAAACCTTTCCTGATGATGACAGCACTTCAAAAGCTCATGTCTTCTTCCAAAATAAATAAAACCTTAAAAAATATGCTAGAGAAGGAATCTAAACCGGAGGGGTCTTAAAGAAAAGGCCGGCCGACGAAGGGAGAGGGCGCACCCCGGGGACACTGCCGCTCGGCACACGTCCCTGCTCGTGGCAGAAGGGCGGCGGCTCTGAGCTGAGACGATGAGCTACACTCATTGGTTTTGCAAACGCCTTCACTGAGTGAACAGGCTTCCGGACGCGACATCGCTGGGCCCACCCCCTACCAAAGCACTCGAGTTCACAGATCTGAGCAGGGGCAAGGCGGGGTCACCGAGGGGCAAATGCGATGCTCCCACTTGTGTCTGGCTGTTTTGTGTGGGAAGGACAGACGCAGTGTCCTCAGACACAGGGTGGGGCTCAGCATCCATGCTGTGCGCTGCCCTGTCCTAGGCAGGCGTCGAGTGCCCGCGGCCAGTCCCGCCGCTCCGAGATCAGGGCCTGCGACCGCCTGCGTGGTGGGAGTCACACTGCTAGGCACATCCCGCTTAGTGCAGACGCGGGAAAGCCAACGGACTTGTACTTTTGTGATTTTTTACCCATTAGCACCAGCATTCACAACAGCCCTCACCTGCTCGACAATGGTAACCACTATTGATTATCTTTTGGCTATGTTCCACCCATTATTGAATTACTTTAAAAGTATCCAGAAAGCCCTACCCTGCTTCATGCAGGGCCAACATTTAGACACAGCCAGGCTGTTCCTCCTCAAGAAGTTCACTATCAGCCCCCAAGATCTGCTCTGTCCTTAGGCTTGTCAAAGAATCTGGTCAATGGCTCACCTTGTGCCCTCCATCTGAAGTGAAAGACGTAGTCATTGACCTCAAGGTTCATAAAATTTAATAAAAAAGAACAAAACAGACCCAACAAGAGCCTGTTCATGAACATACAACTGGCAAAATTATTCACAGCTGTAAAAGAAGTTCAAGCCAAGTGCCTAAAACCAGGGGGACGAGAATTTGGGAGGGAAAATACCAGGAAGGAAATGGGGTGGGGGTGGAGGCGGGACCAGAGAGCCCCCTGTAGGGGCAGACTCTGCAGGAGGGAGGAGGCGGGGCCTCCAGGCCCCCACCCAGGAAACCGTGGGCTACCAGGTGTTTTCAAGGGAAGACGGCTTAGTGAGGGCAAGAAGAGGCCCTGGCACTTTTTGGCCCAATGCCTGGCTTTGGGGACTAAGACCACCACTCCCAAGCTGAGACCTCTCAGGCTAGTTACTTGACGTCTCTGTGTCACTTTACCGCATCACCGTTCCATGCAGAATGTGCCAACTTGTCTAAATTCCACCACCGCCTCTGCCTGGCACCACCGTCTCTTGTTTTGTCTTCCCTGACAGTCTCGGGGGGTGATTTTAGGTGCTATGTGACAGGGCTCCTTGTAACTTCATTGTAGGATGGCATTCTATGTAGGCTACGATTCATATGTTACACTTAACTTAAAAATAAAAACTGTTACAGGAGACTGATCTTTTCCCAACTGATCTCACCCCGGAAGGTGAAGGTACCGCTTGAAGAGGGAAAATGCCTGAGGAGGGAGGCAGCCCCCGGCGGCGCGGCACCTACCAGCACGTCCACGTAGAGGACCCAGCAGTGCTCCCGCGGGCTGATGCAGAGGGCCTCCAGGTCCACGCTGCCCTTGTTGCGGAATATCCGGTAGAGGGTGTTGGCGATCTCTGTGCCAAGGTCGTCGCCGCCTCGGCCTTCAAACTCAGGGGTGGCGTTGGCTGAGCTACACAGAAGGGCAACAGGAAAACTGGTGAGTCTTCTCAAACGCAGAGAGCAGGGCGGCAAGGCTTTATTCCAGTTGCCCCTGGACGCTGGAGGAGCCAGCCCCAGAAGGAGGGTCACTGAAGCGAGGAAAGAAGGGCATCTGCCACCTTCCCGGCCTCCAGACAGACACACATGAGGAGCCAGGCGAACGCCGAGCCCTGGATCTGTCAGTGTGGGTGACCTCCTGACCCCCAACAGAAGTCGCCTTTAGCCAAAGAGAAACAAGAGAGCAATGGTACAGTGAACCGTGGCCAGTAATAATGAACTCTCTTATCTTCAAAGTATTAATACTACTCTTCTCTGGCAGGCGCAGGAAGCTGGGAAGCCCGTAGAATCAGTCTGGCTTACAGAGGGGTTCCATTATATACACCACCCCTGGTTTTCACAGCCTTGGAATGCACGATGATGTTCTCAAAGCAAAAGCCACAGCATAAGCATAATAATCTCCCTGGAATGTTTGAGAAGATGCGTATGGCGGTGTGCCAGAGCTATGTTGTAAACTCCAGCTTATCGCTGCAGCGAAAAGCAGGAAAATAAAAGAGACAGGCTGCAGCTGATTAAATATTAGGTTATCTCTTTTACTTTATTTGCTGTTTTTCAAAGAGAAGGCCTTTTCCATTTGGGCCTCTTGAATTTTATGCCCAGTTGCCTCAACAAAGAATGAAGACACATTGGCCTTTGCCACTCTCAGTGCTACTCGAGTGTTTAACAGGAAGCTGTGGAGGGTCTTGGCTTAAGAAAACAAAACCCTCCACATAACTGTGAGATAAGTAAACATTCCAGAGATCACTTTACATAATGAGTAAGGCCCAGAAAGGTAAGAAGCCAAGCGCTGGGGCGCAGTCTCGACAAAGTCACACAGAGGCCCTGCCTGTGTGCCCGCCAGTGTGCCTGCCGCTCCACGTGGAAGGGCCTGCCGTGTGGCAGATGCCGCCGGCCAAGACGCTGTGCCAGGAGGGTGCAGGCCCTCAGCCAGGCTTCCGGTGAAGTGGGAGGCAGTGTCATGAGCAAACAGCAGGAGTGGGGGGTCAGGGAGCACCTCAGTCAGTGCTGAGGGTTACAGGAGACTTTTAATTTGAAGATGTGTAGAAGCTGGTCTGGTCACAGGCAGGGCAGGGGGAGGGGGCAGGGGCTCCAGGCAAAGCAAACCCTGTGTGAAAGCTCGCGCTGGGCCCTGGGCCCGCCCTGCCTGTGGGATGCTGAAGGACACCTCAGCCAACAGAGCGAGACATCCCTATCGCCCAGTCCATCCTAATGCAGGTATAAAAACGAATCCTAAACAACCTGAGGGCATCGTTGTGTAACCACTGTGCTTCTCTAATCATATAGCCTCCCCTTACCACCACGAGCCAGCAGAACCCCGACTTAAAGTCCCCAAGAGAGGCTTCATTACTGCCGTAGCACCCTTGTGGGTCTCTCTCGGCCTCCGTGGGCCTCAGACACTGGGCCATGAAATAAAAGTTCATTTACGGTGAAATCATCAAGTCACCAGGGACCAAGTTTATTTTGCACTGTCGGCAAAACACAACCTGTTCCTAACTCAAACACTGAGCACTCAGTATTAAGTGTTTAAAACATACCTTTGTAGGTCCCTGTGTAGACAAATCCAGCCCGAGACGCTTGCACTTAAAGTGTTTCCTGCCCCAATTCGGTGGGTCGCATCCTCCTGGGGGTGGACTCACTACTCGGGGAGCGCGGCACTAACGCCTTCCCGGCCCCGAGGGATGGCTTACCGGGCCCCCCAGGTCCAACGGGCTGAATTGATCTACTGACAAAACTACGTGCAATTGGTTTGGGTTTTGGGGTTTTTTTTTTGGACACTGGGCTAATTTAAAGTGGAATTTTTTCCCATTTTAGAAGTTTCTTTTTCTTTTCTTAAACACATCGTTCTTTTGGTATGGCCAGTGGATAGGCAGAGAACGATGTTTGGAGGTGGACGGGACCACCAGAAGCTCCTACATCTGGATGGCGCCCTGGCTCAGGAGCGACTCCAGGGAGGAGGCTGGAAAGAAGGAACTTGTTCAGGGTAGGGGGTGGGGTTCAGGGCTTTGGGTGTCACGAGACAAGCCAGAGCCCCGTATTCTGCCGAAGGATGAAGAGAAGGGCTGCAACAGAGAAATGAGGGCCCCTCATCATCACTGGGGACGCTTACATAGCACAAGGGGCCTTTCTGACAGAGGTGTCAAAAATGTAGGCCACAGAGGCCCTCCCCAGAGGACTAAAAGCAAGTGCTCGCAGGGGCCCGCCAGGTAACTACCTGCATCTGAACAAAGGGCCATGTGTATTTAACAGGGAGTGATGGAGACGGGCAAGCTTCCAGGCCCGGTCTGAAGGCATTTTAATTCATCTTTAATTAAAGCCTCCATCAGTGAAACAAAAGTCTTGCAGGCAGGCTGTGTCCTCAGGACAACCCAGGGAGACCTCAGACGGTCCAACTCTCTCACTTTACAAGGAAGGAGAACTCAACAACTTTTTGGGAATGTTTACCATGTGCTGGACACCATTCTGGGCACTTAGATGTATTAACTCTTTTAATTCTCCCAAAAACCCTAGAGGAGGTGTTGTCATCAACCCTGTTTTAGACGATGGCACTGAGTCACAGAAAGGTTGTGTAACTTGCCCAAGGTCACACGACTGGCGGCCGGGGAGTGAGATGCTAACCCAGGCGGCCTAGCCCTCGTCTGCTAGGCTTTGCCGGACTCTCCCCAGCATGCGATCCGGCACGTTTGGCTTGCAGCCTAACACTGGCCAGGTCAGCTTTCCTTGGGCCTGTCTTATGCCTCCCAGTAATGGATAGGGGCTCTCGTCTCGGGAGTTATTGGGGGACCACAAACGTGGGAGTCAAGGAATGCAGACCAAGGGAACCCTAAATAAAAAGCTTCTTTATTAGGCGCCAAGTTTAAACAGAGAGAAACACAGGCTGGTAATCCCAGCGCCCTGCTCACAGGCGGCACAGCAGATGTAGGGGAGGGTGTACACTTAGATTTTTTTAGCATAAAACCAAGTGCTTCGTATTTTTACAGGTGCACAAACCAATTCAGATCCTTCGGGAAGATCCATTCTTCCAGGGCTTCTGGGAAATAGCTTACTGAGCTGGATCCACTCTTACCCGCCCCCCCCACCGGCGCCCATCCCAGTTCTCCGCCCCTCCTGACTCACCGCCTCCAATCGCTCCTCCGGCCTGGCACAGTGCTCTCCGGTTTAACTGGGGGAGGCTGAGATCAAGGCCACGTCTACCTGCAGCAGGACTTTAGACACTAGGCCCATTGTGGCTTCCCTTACAATCAATCTAGCCCGTCACCCATGGCAGAGCCTGCAGCCAGGCCAGGCCAGGCCCATGGCAGAAAAAGCGCTCTAGTGGGCACCTGGGCCAGGGCTGACACAGGACCCCTCCCGCTGTCACCCAGCCCCGAGACAGGTCCCAATGCCTCCGACTCGTGCTCCTTTCTGAGCCTCCCGAAGTGTCCCCATAAGTGCGTTAGGAACACTAGCAACATTCTGAGATTGTCACTTAAGCTTTTGTTTGCAGGTGCCGGAAGAGCTAGCAGCTCTGGAGCCTTTCTGAGTGTGGCCAGCCTTGAGTGGCCTCTGCAGGCTCTGCTCAGCTCGCCCCACCCTGGCCTCCAGCCAAGAACAGCGCCCCCTTCAGGTGGCAGTAAAGCAGGTACAGAACAGATCACATGGCTCCACCCACCAATTCAGGGCTCAAAGCTGATGGTTCAGTATTAATGTAAAGCATGAGTGATGACACTGAAAAGTAGTTCAGTCCCAAAGGGAAGTGACAAGTGTTGAGTACCCCGAACTGCCTATGAATGAGCCATGTGCTCAACTCCCCCAATTACAAACCGAAGCCTCTCGGAGAGGCTACACCACAGCCCCTGAAGCCATCGACGTGAGGTCAGACAGCTGAGAGGCGACCTGACTGACCGTCACCTAGGGGCAGCCCAGAGTGATACAGCAGCTCGTTCCATCCTTACCTTTTTCTGGGCTTCACACAGAAACCATTGTCGCCTAACGTTTCAAAGCTCTTATTTAAAATGGCCTATTTTCAAGCAACAACTAACAAATACACAAGACAGAGGTCAGAAGGTCTGAGTCTGCTCCCAGCTGAGGGAAAGTGCTAGCAGAGCTCAGGGACCCTGAGCTTCGCTGCTCCAATGGCAGGGGGGCGGGGGGAGCGGGTGCCAGGCAGGCGGTCAGGCTCAGTGCAGCTGCGGGGGACAGTGCTTACCTCAGGCTCCATGCACTGTTCCAAGCAGATACATTGAAGTAGAATAAGTTGGCAGAAAAGCATTTCATTTCACTACCTCCAGGAATTCAAATAATTAAAACCTGGAAGCAGCTGATAAATAAAGTGGTTAAGCCAAGCTGGACTCGGACTGGTAGGGGGGCCTCCCCACTCCCCGACCCAAATGCTTCCCTCCTGCTGGGTAAGAGCTGTCTCCGCCCTGAGCTCTCCAGCAGAGGCCCTCCTCCCAGGGCCCGGGGAAAGGAAGGCAGCCCCTTTATTGCCGGGCACGTCCACAGGTGCCCAAAGACACCCCTGGTCCCTGGAGGAGAATGAAGGGCTTCTCTGCTTATGCAGTTTACAGGTGCTCCTTGCAGACTCCCATGAGGTTCTGAGAAAGGTCGCAGCCAGTGGCAGTTGAGAACCTCTCCCTTCCCTGTGGGAACATGGGGTTTTGTGAACCTCTCACGGTAATTCCACTTGCTGGGCGGATCACACTGACTGAGCCACTTAAAGACGCTCCTGCGTGCCACCTTCAGACAATCAACCTTGAGAAAGAGATTCAGGACTCCCTGGGACCTGGAGCTTCTAGGCCTGGAGGGGCGCTCCTGAAGTTCACAAAAGCGGGGAGAGACCAGCAGCCACTCTCAGCCAGGACAGGGGCGTGGTCCCAGAAGCCAGCCCTTGGGAAAGGCAGCTCAGAGGCTCCTCTCAACCTAGAGCCACCGTCCCTTTAAAGCGGGGCAAGGGAGGGACAAGAGCAGCAGGCAAACCTCAAGTCCCATTCAGCCACAGAGCCACAGTGAGATGGGCCTCCTGTACCAAACGTCTTCGTGGGCCTGGGTGGCCGTCTCTGGTCTAAGATGAAGAGGTAGAAGACAGTGAAGAGGGAGAATGGGAAAGCGAATGGCAGTTCCCCACGCACGGGGCCTGTCCCTCTGTGGCTGTTTACCGCACCGAAGGGGGCAGGTCTGGGACAGGAGAGGCAGCCCTCTTCCTCCAAGAGCAGCAGCAGGGTGAGCTGGGAGCCTGAACAAGTCGCTCTCGGGCGTGGAGAAGGAGAACGGGCCGACTCCGCTGCACAGCGCACAACTATGAAGAACCAGGAGGGGGAACTGCTCTGGGACCAGCGCAGGAGCAGGGATGCGCCAGAGGGAAAGCCGGCCCAAAAGGTGGACGTGGATATGTTCTGGGGCCTCGAAGCACAATGTCCCTCCCCAGGCTGCACGAAGCAGAAGGAGCAAAGGCCCGGAGTCGGGGAGACCCTAGGAGAGTCACTCCCCGCTCGGACCTCACGTCTCTCACTGACAGCCTGCGCGATGAACCTCTGTTTGGAAGGGGCAGCTGGGCAACTGTAACTTACTGAACACACGCAGATTAGCACCTGAGTAGAAAAGGGGGGCCCAGGCTGCTCTCTGTAGGAGGATGGCCCTCAGCCCAGGGCGTCCTCAGGCAACAGCAAACTGTGACTGCTGTGCCCAGATCGCTGCTGTGAATACGTGGTTTATGCTGAACACCTGCTTTCCTTCCAGGAGCCCGGTGCTGTGGTGTGTTAAGCAGTGGGTGCTACGTGACCAGCGCCCCAAAATATCTTGTGTGCCAAGTCTCTAGTGGGTTTTCTTTCAGAATCACCATGGACATGCGTTGCTGCATTTTTGTTGCTGTTATAAATCTTAGTTGCGGGTACAATTATATGCTAGTCCTGTGAGTACTTCCAGCAAATTTCTGAATGTGGGGGTGGTCTCGGAGACCCCCAGTACCGTATCAATGATATACACCTGCACCTAACATCGGCCAACAGAGATCCTTACCTACTGCAAGAAGGCCCGCTATCACCCTCCGGCTGGAAATGAAGCTACAGACAGAAGATGAGGCTGGGTCAGCAACCCCGCACCTCCCCCAAAAGCCCCACTGCCCAGAAAAGGGAGGTAACAAGAGGGAGAGAAAGAACATTTACCCAAAAGCCCACTGGAGATAGTTATTCTCAGGGCTCTACCTTCACATTCTCACCTCCTTAGCATCACAACAGTATTATTCTCCCCATGTTTAGATAAAGAAATGCAGGCACAGAGAAACTGAGCGACTAGCCCGCGGTCACACTGCTGGCTGAGGAGGCGGCCGGCTTCGGGCCGGCTGGCCACACCGCCCGCCGTGCGGGCTCTGCTCTTCCAGTGCCCCCACGGCCTGCCCAGCTGCCACCCCCTCGGCTGTCAGGCCGCCTGGCCAGCCGGCCCCAGCCCTTGCTCTGCCAACAAGTCATGAGAAGTTTTCTGCAAAGCCAGAGCAGAAAGGAAAACAGGGCATTTTAGACCAAATGATCCTTATCGTCTGCGTGTAGTATTTTTCAAAGCATCCACCATCTCACTGGACTCTAGCAATCACCACGTGCCGGGCCGCCTGGCACACACCCTCCCTTTCCAGGCGGGGAAGCGGGGCCCAGCGAGGGCCGGCTGAGGGGACGAGGGCAGCGCTCGGCCCAACGCCCCCACCATGGGCCTTGGTGTCTGGCATGTAGCGGGGACTCAGTGAACACCTGCGGGCTGGCGGGAGGAGGCTTCAACACAAAATAAAAGTGGGCTCAACGGGAGACCAGAGGGTCACTCTGGGAACCTTCGTCTTTTACATCATTTTTCTTTAAAAAGCATCTGTACAGTACTGACCAGTCAACGAAAAACTCCAAGTAGCCTTCATTGGGTTTCTCCAGCTTCGGTGTCCCCATCTCGGCCTTCACTCCCACCAAGATGTCCGTGTGACCCTGCAGGCAAACGAGAGATGGGTCCTCACTCCAGGGGACAGCCAGGCCCCTGGCCACCTCTTTCCTCTGTCAGATGCAAACCCTGGGGACTCTCTGAAGGGCAGCGCTGGGACTTGGAAAGCAGCCCTTTGAGAAGACGAGGGGTCTTCAGACCTAGACAGACCCCCACCCAGCATTCGGCCTGGGTCTTGGATTTCCCCCCGAAAAATCGGTGCTGCAAAGCCTGGCGGGGCCACCGCCAGCCCCCTCCGGCCCGTCGGTCCCTCCGCCTGGGCGCCGGACTGCGCCCCGCACTCACCAGCCTGACCCTGGCGGACCCACTGGTGTTGGACACGACGTCGGTTTCCACTTCGATGCCCCGGTAGTCCTCGCAGCTCCGGCCATCCACGCGGAGGTCCTCCTAGACAGCCACCACAAGCCTGAGGCCGTGCCCCCAAACCAGCAACAGACCCCCGAGCCCATTCACTCCTTTTGAGTCCCCTAAAGAAACAGGCAGCGCGTCTTCTTTTCTCAGTGCATCTACCGCATCTGCCAACCCCCGAGGCCAAAGGTGGGTTTCTGTACAGCCTTGTCCCTCATCCCTGTTTAACTTCTTCCACTGTTTCCTGATATCAGCGCAACGCTGAGGTGTCTGTTTTGTGCTGTGGCTATGATCCAATGCTACCATTATTTATCGAGTCGCTTCAGAGTTGACGTTAGCCACGGGAGCTCCTTTGGGTGGGTTCCTGTGTCCTTTCAACTCGCCTCCGATCTTTTTTCAGGACTTCTTTATTTTTCCTACAGCACAAGCCTTCCCAACCTCTTGTTTTCCCCGTCCCGGCACTGGGATCGGCCCGTTCCCCAAGGAGCCCTGCGTCCTTTTATTTTGGAGACAAACCCGGCTCTGGGCGATAAGCAGGTTCAGTGCTATGGGGGTGTCCCTGCTTCTAGGGCTTCTCGGCGGACAGAATGGGACACGGGGAGGGTCACAAACCCACGTGCACACATCCGCAGTTACTTCTCTATCTCCCCACGTATCAGTTAAAGAGCTACGTGTTCGTACTGGTAGTTGGTTCTGACCTTCCTTATTTATTTATAACCTCTCTCTCAGGGAGAGCCCCGGCTTCCCTTATCTACAATATATTTAGGTGTTTGTTAAATCTTAGTAAAAAAAAAAAAAAAAAAAGAAAGAAAAAGTAGCCTAAGGATGGCTAACCCAGAGCCCTGGGAGAAACACATTTACTACTCGGGTCTAGTATTTGTACAGAGTTCCTTTTGCCGTTAGCCACCTGGTACCTATTCAAAATACTGTTTTTCAGTGGTCTCCCCTGTCCCCCGTCCTCCGCTGTGGCTGTTGTTCATTTGTTCCAGTCTGTGCCCCAGGCTGGGTCCCCCGCCCCCTGGTTCGCTTTAACTATGCATTTATTCTCACAGCCCCGAGGTCAAGGCTATCAGGAAAGTCCGCCCCCCTCCCCTTTCCCACCCACACCAGGCAGGGAACCAATCCCTTTAGTTCCTGGGTCACATTTTCTGTATTTTCTTTGCACAAATGAGCAGCCGCATGGATACTGTAAACACCCTCTTCCTGCAGAAGGGTGGCCCACTACAGACACGCTTACACTTTGCTTCTTTTTAACACCTTGCATATATATGAATGGGACGTCACTCCCCATCGGCTCAGAGATCTTCCTCGTTCTTTGCAAACAGCTTTTGAAAGTTTTTTGTTTTGTTTTGTTTTCAGAAAAAGAATCATTAGAATCATCAGACTCTCAAGGGGGTTAATGCCCCTCGAGCGTTAGAAACACTGGCCTGCAGTGTGTTAACTGTCAGAAACTTACCTTTAAACCACCGGGCCGATTGCGTGGGACTGAATTTTTAATTTTGAGAAATTAAAATACAAAAAAGCAAGACGCTGCCTGCCCCCACGACACAGCGCCAACCACCCCCGCGTGCCATGTGTGTGTGCCAGCTCTCGCCCTCTCAACCCGGCGAGGGGGAGACACAGAAGCCCCTCTGCGAGCGCCCCACTCCCGCGTCCCTCCCCTGAAGGCGGCCCCTACCTTCAGTCTGGGAGAGAGGAATTTCAAATCAGGGAGAATGAGCCTCCTGGCAGAGCTCAACACTTTGTAGCTGTCTCTTCACAACCCCATCCCCAGAACCGGAAGGCTTTCTAGGCTACTCCCTGACTCCCCCGTTTGCCCATCCCCCAGGCGCCCAGAAACACTGTGTACAAGGAGCCCTTCCCGGGCTGCAGGCACGGGTCGGGGCAAGCAGTCGCTGGGAGCACCGGGCATGGGCTCCAGGCCTGGTCCCGCCACTCACTGCTTGTCCCAGGTGGGACCAGTCCCTTCCCCTACTGACGAGTTTCCTCATTTGTAAATGGTGGAGATTGAATTAAATGGCCCCATAGGTGTTGCTCTAATTCTACAGATCTTTACATCAAAATAGGCACAATTATTTGTGAAAATTAATAGTAACTATGATTTAATGTGCACTTATTATATATTAGATAATGTTCTAGAGGCACTGCGATATGGGTAACTATTTAATCTGTCATACAAATAGCAAAATAGGTTCAGCCCTGGCTGGTGTGGCTCAGTCGACTGAGCGCCAGCCTGCACACCAAAGGGTTGCCAGTTCAATTCCCAGCCAGGGCACAGGCCTGGGTTGCAGGCCAGGTCCCCACAGGGGGCACATGAGAGACAACCACGCAGTGATGTTTCTCTCCCTCTCTTTCTTCCTCCCTTCCCCTCTCTCTAAAAATAAATAAATAAAATCTTTTTAAGAAAAAAAAAGGAGAAGGGAAATGGGTTGACAGATGCTAAGTGGCTGGCCCAGGGTCACACGGCCAGTAAGTGGCACGTGAATGCCCAGCCAGAGTTCTTCACCACAATCCCCTGGGACCCCCTGCATCCGAAGGGTCTCCTCACTGAGCAGGAGCAGGCGGCTCAGGCCTCCCTCAGAGGATGAATGGGCCGCTGCGCCAGCTGGGCCTGACAATCGCCCAACGGCCCTGAAAGCAAGGAGACCACAGGGCACAGGGCTTCCAATTGCTACTTTAAAACACCACTGGCTCTGGAAAGATCACGTCACACCCATGCGTGGTGACAGCTCACTTACTTGTTCCAGGAAGGGGTGGGAGAGGAGACAAACAACTGGGCCTCCCCAGATCTTGCCTTAGCAGCCTTCCAATCACTCTCTGCCCCCTGGGAAAGGCTCAAGCAACAAGGAGAGATCAACAAAAAGCTACAAATTTTCCTCTTAAAAGATACATCAACTACAACTTTTTTTTTTAATAGGAAAAAAAAGCACTCAGAAGAATAGGAGCAAAACAAACCAAAAACAAAATACACTAGTCCATGAATGACTGGATGCATAAAGGTCAGGACATCGCCCAAACCTGCCTGGCCTGGCGCACAGCCTGACGCCCACCGGTTTTCTTTAGCCTGCAGGACTCGGGAGCAAGGGGTCTGTCCACGTGTGAACGCTTATAAACAGGGACTGCCCAGACCTGCGAGCTTTGTTTAAAAATCAACACAGATGCCAACTGCTGATGGATGGCACCAGTGAGCAGAGCCCTGCCCTCGGCAGGGGACAAAGGCACCTTTCCGGACTAAGGGCTTCTGCCACTGGGATGGCTCCCGGTGACTTTTAGGTTGTTACCCCTGTGATCACAGCACCCCTGCCAGCTGGGTGCCATGTGTGGGGTCACCTCCAATCTATATTTAATTCTTGGCTGTCACACGCCAGCTCTGTGACCCGGAGCCAGTTCCTCAACAGCTCTGAGCCCGTCTCTTCATCTCAAAAGCAGGAACAACCTCGACCTGAGAGAGTTACAGGACAATCCGAAAGCCCTACATCGCTTCAGGGGACCTGTCGGCCGCTGTAGCCCGTTGGGAGCCCCGTCAGCAGCTCCCTTCGCCTGCTCCAGGGGCAGGGATTCGTTCACGGCACCCTCCAAAACACCCCCGGAGAGAGGTCACCGATGAGGACACTGTGTTGAGGCACCGGGATCTCCTGTTTGTGACTGTGGAAGGACACAGGACTCAGCCCAGAGCTGCTTTTCGCAGGCAACCCAGTCCTGTCACGTCCTGGCACAAGCTGACGAGTCAGCTCTACTAACGCAACGCACCTGGGAGGGTTTCAGACTCAAGCGAGTCTCTGGGGTGACGGCACCCCCGCATCGCACTGCACTGCTTTGCCGTGTCCAGTGCCTCGGGGCTTGGTAGCGAAATGAGACCAGGACGTCTGCCCTACGGGAACACAACCCGCTAGGGAAAGGGGGCTCGACGGTCCCGCCTGCAGGCCCAGGCTGACACAGTGGGCACACCCTGCTGTTGCCCCCTTTTCACTCTCCGAGCCTGCTGAGCGGCCCCTCCTGCCTTTGAAAGGCTGTGTGATTCCGTTCACCTTGCAAAGTGCCCGGGTGAGCCCTTTTTGTGCCATGGGTCCCTAAACGGAAATGGCACAGGGCTCAAAATCAAGTGTCCTGCACAGCCGGGCTGAGCAGCTGAGTCCTGATGGCTCAGTCTCACGGCTGAAGACAGGGCTCGGCCCCATTCTCCTGCTTCTGCGCTGCTCCTGCAACAGTGCTTACAGGCGAAGCTGGGTCCACAGAAGAGAAACGGAAACGAACAGCTGAGCAACACTTCCCTTCAAGTGCCGAGAAAAACTCAACAGGACGGCCTGGACGGGACCAGGCTTCTTAGTGGGGTAACGAACTGCTGCGGAATACGGACCTACGACGGAACATGGACCTAACAAAAGTGGGACACCTCAGCCGTCGAAGGCTGAGAGGGGACTTAGAAGAAACCGGTTAAATCACACCCTAAAATACTGATTCACCAGCCTTTCCATTTGCCCTCCCCCGCCTCCCCAGGTCTGTCCTCCACCCTCCCCTGCCCTAATCTGTGCACCAGGCCGACTCCCTCCAGACTGCTTCACCTGGGCTCCCTTTGCTGGCTTCAGCTTGAGTTTGGCCAATGGAAGGTACCAGAACAAAGTGGCCCCCACCACGCACACACCCCTGACCTGGGGCCACGTTTCTGACAGTGCCTACCTGCCTACATCTACCCAAGACCACGACTCCTGTAGGCTGCTCTCCCTCCGTGGTGCCAGCAATTGCTGGCATCTGGCAACGCCATCGGCTCCCTGGGCCCTGTCGCCCTAGATGTGGTGGCTACGCCCTGTGGTTGCTAGTCTCGCTCTTCGCCATCTCTTGGTGGCCTCCTGAAACCCGCCCATACTATTAAAAAGAGTCCCATCATAAAAGTCTCCCGAATTACCTCAACTAGCTCCCATTTTCTGCCAGAACCCAAAACGATTCAGGCTCCTGTCCATAAATTGCTCTCTCTCTCAGGTGCACCTCGTTCCCCAGTGGCCATGTCTGCGCCTAATGATTCTGCCCAGCAATGAGTCTAGAAGTGAACTAGAAGGGCTGGTTTCTCATCCAAGGGAGCTGTAACCCCAGCCTTTCTACCGCGAGGCCTGAGAAACAAAGCCAAGAGAGAGAAGAGAATACAGCAAAGGTATAAAAAGCAGCAGAGACAAGCAAGGGAGAGCCTGAAGGTCTAACTGCCCTTGAATTCCTGAAGACACACTTAGAGCCTTCTCATACACTTTTTTTTTTTTTTTTTTTGCGCTAGAGTCAGCCTGTTGGTTAACATAACTAGCAACTGAATCCTCAACACACACTCTGAGGTTACTTTCGACTGCTTCTAACTCCCACCAAACCAAGATGAAACGTCCCAGAAATCAAGGCTAATAGGGCAAGGGATGATAGAAGCCGAAACTGACCAAATAGGACCAAGGATGAAAAGTAAAACACCAAATGATGAGAACAGGATTCCCGCTGGGCATTGCTCAGGGCGCGCTGCTGGCACCTGGGAGCCAACTCGACACAAGTTTAGGTGACTCTGGAACAGAGTCCCTGGAGATCCTGCAGTGGGCTCGCTCACCTGCATCCTGACCTTTGTTCAAATAGAGTAAGTTCTGTTTTGCTCCTCTGTAAACACAGCAAATGTGTGGCCAATATTAATAAAGCTATGAGCAGGTTTATTTGGTCAATTGCACAGGGCTGAGCAATTGTGGCCCTAATACGTCCATGCTACTGGTGAGAGAGGTTGAATTTAAAAGCTGAAATCACTGTCCGACTTGCTTCCCCTTTAAGGCCTACTTTGCTCCATCAGTGTGACTGAGTACCTCCCAAGTGCTGGACAGTGGCCAGGCCTTAAGGGTATCGTACAGACAAGTTGATCATTACCTTCCAAATCCATGAGGAGACAGGGCCGAGCCTCTAAGACCCTTAGAGTCCCCTCTGCAGCCTGGTCTTCTACCATTTCCCCCAGGGAGTGGACTTACCATCCTTTCCTTCTGAAAGGCTCAAGCTTATTCAATTGTTGGTCATGCTGAGGGCTCAGTTCAAACGCTATTTTCTTAGGGAAGCCTCCCCTTACTTCTCAGACTAGACAAGCCTTTCCCCCCGCTTCACAGGACTCTGTATAATCATATATATAAACACACAAATAGATCTGTAATTTCTGCTTTTTCCTTCCAGCATGGGCGCTATAGAAGGCGGGCTACTTCCTATCCCCCTAGACTAGCTCAGTTCCAGGGAGAATGAATGAAATACTGAGCCCAGTCGATATATACAAGAGACACACGGATTTAGAACAATCCCACCTCCTTGGGGAAGGCTTCAGAGCGTTACAGCCCCCAGTATTCCTTAGTCTCTTTGGCTTCCACTAACTATAGCACCCCTTGATATATGAGGGGAGACCCCCCCAAAAAAAAACAGAATTATATTCTGGAGAGTGAGTCCTTGTAGTACAGGCTTCCCCTGCTAGATGAATGTTCTAGAAACCCATCTGTATCAACATACCAGCTGGCATTGTTGCGAGAGGCTGTGTTTGGCTTCAGTGAATTTTTCTTGAAGACTCTTTCATTACATTTGCCCATTTCATGACGGGTGATTTATGAGCCCACACCACACGGAATGTTCAGCAGTTTTTGATGAAAAACCGCGTGACCCCCATGCCTCACCCTCCCTATTCACCTGATCTTGGTCAGAGCAACTTTTTTTTTGTTTCCCAAGATGAAAAAAGTCCTCAAAGGGAAACTCTTTGCTAATGTGGAAAAGGTGAACAAAATGGCAGGAGCACTAAAAGGCATCAATATTGATGAGTCCAAAAACTGTTCTGAGCAGTGGGAAAACGTCTGGAGAGGTGCACTGCACCAAATGGAGAGGACTCTGAAGGTGAATGAAGATGTAAGAATAAATACACAATTTTTAATGAATAAATTCCGGGTTTTTGGGGTCCTCCTTCATATACCTTGTATTCCATTGCTGTTATTTTATATTCATCTTTGAAATAAGAAAGGAGTCAAAGGCTGACATTAAAGGAACGCCAGAAGAGCTGAAATTAACCATACTGAACCAAAAGGGAAAAGTAAAACACAAAAGGATTAGGTCCATACAGGATTCTGCCTAGGCTTTGAGGGGAGGTTTGGGAGGCGTCTCTAACCCGGGAGGTTACACACCAGAAGGACGCACTTGGCTCCCCTCGGTAGCTCACTACCAGACCCAGCCTTCTTCACCTCGGGTTCCGGCGTTGTCACAACCTGGGACTGAAGAGTGAGCACTGAAAATCTTAAAAAAGCTAGAGCTGCCCCTAGGGATCTTAGTTGTCCAATGGCAAATGGGTAACGGTAAACACTGTGCTACCGGCTGTGTAGCCGCTTTTTAAACACCTCCCTCCCCCGCTCCCCATTTATTTGTAAGGCCATTTATATCTTCAAGGCGCTTTCACCGCGGTGCCTTCTCTCTCCCCATGATTCCCAACCACTAGGAGAGGAAAAGCGGACCAGAAGCGCACACCCACAGTAAAGCGACGCGCCAAGGCTGCAGAGATGGCCCTGGAGCGGGGGCTCCCTCGCTAAAGCCTCAGGGACGCGGCCCATAGCTTCCTACGCGGGTTGGGAACCTCGTAGACCCGGAAGCCTCAATCAAGGACGCATTCAGTCCTAAACGGATGCTCGCTGCCCGGTTCTACACACGCCCGCGTTGCCGGCTTAAGGCTGCAAACGCTGGTCGCAGAGCTGTTGAATCACAGGGTAAACCCAGACCCGCCGCTCCTCCCGGGCGAACCGAGTGCCGGCCGCGCGCCGCAGGGCCGTGGGGACCGGCGGCCAGCGCCGGTGCTGGAACTACCTGCACGCCGTGCACGATGTACACCTTCTCCGCCTCGCTCAGAGACACGGACGCCATACTGCCAAGGCGCGCTCTGCGTCATCAGCCCGCGTCGCCCCCAAGCCGACCGCGCCCCCCCTCGCGCCCAAGTGTCATCAGCCTGCGCGACGGCCGCTCCGGTAGGCGCCACCGCCACTGCCGGGAGATCCATGGGCTTCTCCTGGGCGCCGCCGGGTGTCTGGCCGATACCAGGGAGCCGCGGCGCCTCGTGCCCGGGAGCCATCGCTGCAGCCCGAGGCCGGGCCCCGGGGCGGGGACGGCAGGGGGAGGCGACGGCAGCTGCGGCGGGAGCCTCCCTAGGGGCCTGGGACTGGGAACTGCCTCCGACTTCACGGTCAGTTGGGGGACGGAATCGGGGCTGGGTGGAAAAGCCGGGGTGAGGCGAGAGGCGCGAGCCGGGGACGGAGCCGGTGGACTCGCAGAGGGAGAGGCGCGCGGCACAGTTTGCTCGGAGCTGGAGTAGAAGTGGCAGGTCGTGTGCGTGCGTGTGTGCGCGCGCCTCAAGTAGCCGGTCGTGTGTGTGTGTGTGTGTGTGTGTGTGCGTGTGTGTGTGGCCGAGAGACCGCGAGTGAGGGGAGGCGGACTTCGTGATCGGCCCGGGGGGCTGTCTCCTCGCTCTCCCCTACAACCATCCCCGCCCCGGCCCTGCATTTACGTGGTCCCTAGGATGGGTGAAAAGAAGAGGCGCTGAAGCCCTCAGTGGGAAGGGTCCGGGCCGGGAGTGAGTCCCGAGGCGTCCTCACTCCACCCCAGAGATTCTCCCCTCCCCTCCCCCGCTCTCTCCCTCTGGGGCTAACCAAACGCTGACCCAGGACCTTGTCGGATCCCCTTGCCCCGGGTGGTCGCCAGAGCAGGATCGCAAAGAGAGTAGCTAGAGGGGAGAGTCGTGGTAACCGACGCTGGCGAGAGGCGCAGTGCCCAGGCGTCCCCAGCGCTTCCCAGCGGTGGCTGGAAGCCCCGGCGTGATGGAGGGATCTCTGGTTGCTGTGCACAGCTGCTTTAGAGGGGAAAAAACAGCTCAGGCGGTGGCCGTATAGGACTATGGGTCTCGGATATCCGGAAAGGAGACCTACAAGGTGAATACGGGGGTCACTGAAGGAGCCCATTAAGGCGGGGCAGACAGGATATGGTACAGATTTTAAAGAGACCTTGTGAATAAAAGCAGAAAAGTTAACCATAAGTGACTGAAGCAAAGAGGGGCTCTGGTGACTTTTCCAAATGTCTCCTTTCTTTTTTTCTTTTTTTTGGTTTGTTTTGGTTTTTTGTTTTTGTTTTTTTTTTTTTTTTGAGGAACCTTCTTGTTCTTAAAACAAGATGGCTTGATCATCCAAAGAATGTTTGGTGTTTCACATGTAGTGACTTCAGTATAGTTGCACAGATTACTATTGGGAGCTGACTGTGGATGGGCTTTGGGCCAGCTTTGAAACAACAGGACAAGTAAGACACAGCTTCTGCTCAGAGAAGCTCCCCCGCCCCGCAGAAGGGCAGGCTCCCATCCACAGCCAGCGTAGCCACAGAGCCTGATGGTGACACTGAGGAGCACCATGGGACAGGGAGGTGGGCCGCAGGAAGGTACAGAAAGGAAATACCCTCCCACATTCTTAAGGACTAAACTTCTGAGTCTCCACAATAGTTGATCACTTCGTACTAGTCTAGATATGAGTTGTTTCTTCTGTTTCTACATAGTCCTCTGTAGGTGCACCTACAGGGAAGGCAGCTTGCTGGGTTAGACTTTGCCCTCCAGGGAAATTGGGAAAGGTGAAGCCGGAAGGACTTCCTTCCACCTGTTGTGGCAGGCAGGCTCCTTTGCGTGGCTGGATGCCTGGATTCCGTGTGAGGAACTCTGTTGTGAGCTAACCAGGGACTCATAATCTTAAAAATGGTATTTTGTGCTAGAGATTACTCCGAAAGGAGAGATGCTGGATGTGGAATTTTAGTGGCTAGGTTACTATGTAAGAGGATTGACAATTTAAAAAGCGGAAGTGGATGAACAGGTCCAAAAATACACAAAGAAAAGTCTGAGTTTGAGTACCATGCAATCATCTCTGTATAAAAATCTTTCTATATGTCTATAAAAATAGAGAACATCTCTTTGAACTGTTTGCCCAACAAGAGACTAAAGGTTCCTTGGTGGAAAAGGGTTGGCAGTATTTGCTAAATAACAATATGAATGATGTCTGACATGTTAGGCTAAGTAGGTGTCAGAGGTGGAAAATATGGGATTTTCATTTTAAATTCTCTATGAAATGAGTGACACCTGCACTACTTGTTCTACTGCCATGGAGCCAGGACATTGTCACCCGGTTTGTTGGGATCATGCATTACAGTTTTAAAACCCATGCATTCAGAGTTCTTTTTTGGTTTATGGAATCAATATAAAGAATGTATGTGAGCCAGAAAATCAGGAAGCCAAGGATGGCACATTATTCTCTTAAACCAGCTTACTTTTCCATCATTGTTGGATTCTTTGGCGAGTGTACTGTTTTGTAGGTCTGTCTGTTCTAAATCTCTGTCCTCTGTTAATTCTACTTCACGCTCACTTAACCTAGTGCTCATTAAGTGCTGAGCGCTGTTCTAAAGTGCTTCCTGAAGGTGATCTGAGTCTGGTCTCAGCGTAGCGCTGGGAGACAGATACCATTCTCTCTGTATTACAGATTGGGAAACTGAGCTGCAGAGCGGTGCGCTGCCTTGACCAAGGCAGTGAGTGGCAGAGCCAGGGTCTGAGATCGGGGAGCCCCGTGGGTGCCATGGTTGCACGACCCCGCAGACCCCATTTCATTCCCCAGAGTATTTGGTGAGGGAGGCCTGTGCTGGTGACAGAGTTGGTAACTGCCCTGTAAGCCCTAGTGAACTTTAATTCCAAAAGCCAGGAGTCCGTTCAAACGTAGACTTCCTCTCCTTGAATCCTGTTTTTAGAGGAATGTAGAACGCGGTGCGAATGGGCGATTCCTGTGGCGAAGTAACCTTTTAGATAAGGGGAAAGGTTACATACAGGCCACGGAGAGCTTAACTCAGAGGCATGGAGGAGGTGCCCTCAACAGCAGAGGGGGCCGATGACCTGGGACGGAGGGTGATAGGTCTGGAGACCCAGGCTCCTCACACCCCAAATCGACACACAGGAGCTCTTCAGACAGTCAGGAAGTGTTTATGTGCATGCCATGAGTCCCTAGTGTTCCCATGGGCCTGAAGAGATAAACCGAATCAACACACGCCTGCCTAAAAGCAATTTAAGATTTATTACCCCCGGATAGCCCTGGCACTTAAACTAGTGCATGAACAAGACAATAAAATAAAGTGCTCAATTGAGACTCGGGATCATTAGACCAGAGGCCAGCCTATAATCAGGTGCTAGTTGTGCAGGCCCGGCAGCCTGGGCAAGAGGTAGAGAGCAAAGCGGTGGGTGAATCTGTCCTACCGAGCCTTCCTTCGCTGCAGCAGTAAAAGCTGGAGACAGACGCGGTTCTGTGCAGTGCTGAGTCCGTGGTGCTGAAGTTGGAGAGGGCTCTTAAAATCCCAGCGGAGGGATGAACATTTTATTCCTGTCTTAAGCAGAGGTAGCCGAGTTTTAGGCCTTTTCCTTTGCATTTTCACAATTAGCCTAGCACCCCAGAAGAGCAAAAGTGAGCTACTGTTTTTTCCCTATAGATCTGTTTCCTTCAAATGCTTTGCATTTGTCCTGTCTGTAGGTTGTCTTAGAGAACATTCAATGTCAGTAAACTGTCGTGGTCTAGCGAGCAGGTCGCTGTCTGTCCTGCTGTCCTAGAAAGGACAATTTATGATTACAAGGACAGAAACATTGATAGGAATACACGGGCAAAGCTCATTCTCATTGAGAGGATGGGTCTTCACAAGCGTGTCATTTTGAGAGGGTGACAGAGTGCTTCCTGTGTCTTTCATTAGGGCATGTGTGAGAAAAGGCGGTCACGGACCCTGACTACCAAATCTGGAAATGTTCTCTCACCCCCCACCCCTGGCCCCCGAGCCATAGGAAGGAGCGGTAGGGGAGTGATGTCTGGATTTTGACCTGCGGGGAAGAACAGGCTGCGTCCATGCTGCCTCGAGTTTCTTCCTGTTTGTACATGTTTCGATCCTTTGCCTTCCTCTTTGGAAGCAAATGTCCAGATATAAGTGGACTCATCCAGGAAATGCCAGGAAACTGCCATCTTCCCATAGTCTTCTCCAAGCTGCACCCTTCCTGACGTGCAGAGATTGGTGATGCGATTCCGGACTTTCTCAGTGCCTGAGACGTGAGCATGTCTCCGCGGGGTCGGTGGGGATGGAGCGCCTGTGGGTGGGGTCAACTTTTCCTCTGAGGACGGTGAGCCTAGTGGGACAAGTACAGTCTCATTGCGGTAAGTCTTAACTTTCTATGGACAAAGTGTATTTCCAAGCCACATAATAGTAGCAGGGAACCTAGAAAGACAGGGTGTTTGGGAAGGTAAGGCTCTATCTTGGAAAGACTATTGGACCCTGGCTGGGTAACTCAGTTGGTTAGATTGTCTTCCCGATACTCCAAGGTTTCAGGTTCGATCCCTGGTCAAGGCACATACAAAAATCATCCAATGAATGCATAAATAAGTGTGACAACAAATTGATGTTTCTCTCTCTCTCTTTCTAAGAAAAAAAATGAATAAAAACATTTTTTAAAAAAAGGAAGACAGGAAAGACTGTTGGGAGTCCCAGTGAGTTGGATGTTGCCGCCAACTTGCTTTGTGAATTTGAGGAAGTCAGTTAACCTCTCTAAGCTTCATTACACCCTAAAGTACATATCCTACCAGGTTGTGAAACCTGGGACAGATCCTAGATACACAAATATTTTAACATTGAAAAATAGTCATGTTTAACTTTGGATTTTAAGGCTTCTCTCTTTTACCACTTTATAACATGTGATGTATTTTTATAGTGCTTTTTCCGCTCTGAAAAAAGAAATGAATGAATAAAACCAAATGGCATATTTGATTGAAAAAACTGAACATGCTCAGAAAAATTGCTAACACTTATTGGTGGGTTCCTTTTTCAATGTTAACAAAGAATGGGAAAAGGAACTTAAGGGACGCTTTTTATAAAAATATAAACATCCAAGGAACTATCAAAGGAAACGTTCGGTTTGTTCCAGATAACGGAGGCATCGGAATCTCAGCCCCAGAGAAGGAGATGGCTCAGTCTCCCCTCTTGTTTCATAGATGAGGACACCGACGCCCAAGGAGTGACTGTGTTGCCCCAAACCATGAAGCTAATGGCCCAGAGGCCTGGGAGTGGAGTTTTGGCCTCCCAACTCCAGGCTGTCTTCATTCTGTGCGGCACCAGCATCCCTTGTGGCTTCAAAGCCCTCGAGCAGACGCCAGGGAGCACCTTGCCTGGTGGGCGGGAGCCCAGCACACGCTGAGCCTTGTCTCCTTAGTCCCAGGCTCCCCCAAGGCCCCGCTCTGGCACTGCCACCTCCAGTGCCTGGGGTGAGTGGGATCAGCAGAGACCTGGAGGCAAAATGGCTTCCCCTCTTTTTTTCCAGTTTTACTAAGAAATAGTTGCCCTACATCACTATATGGGTTTAAGGCAAACAGCCCAACGGTTGGATTTACCTATATTGCGCGATGATTATCACCGTAGGTTCAGGACACCCGTCTTCTAGACATACAGTAAAAAGCAGAGGAAGGGAAAGGGGAAGCAATCTCTACCTTGTGAGGAGAACTGACAGGATTTACTGTGTTAACAGCTTTCCTGCTTCTCTTACAGCGGTGTTAGCGAGAGTCGTCGTAGCTCACCAGAGAGATACAGTGTGTGTTATTTTCCTCTTATTGAGCTTATAATAAAGTTTGTACCTTTTGACCACCTTCCTCTAATTGCCTCTCCTCCTACCCTCCACCTCTGGTAACCGCCAAGTCTCATCTCTTTTTCTGCACATTTGGGTTTGATTTGTTACGATTCCATATATCAGTGAGATCATACAATATTTTTCTTTCTCTGACTTATTTCAGTTAGCGTAATGCCTTCAGGTTCCATTCCTGTTGTTACAAATAGTAGGATGTCCTCATTTTTTATGGCTGAATAATATTCCATTTTGTGTTTTCTCAGGGCCGTGTGTAACTCACGGCCCCATCCGTCAGTAGACAGGATGTTTCATGTCTTGGCTATTGCAAGTAATGCTGCTGTACCACGTCGTGTTTCTATTTTCAATTTTTTCAGGACCTTCCATATTGTTTTCCACAGCGGCCGTACCAGTTTACAGTCCCGCCAGCAGCATGCAAGGCTCCCTTTTTCTCTTTTGACACCAACACTTCTTACCTCTTTTTGAGGATGGACATTCTAAGAAGTGTGAGGTGATATCTCATTGTGGTTTCGTTTGCTTTTCCCTTGTGACTATTGATGTTGAGCATCTTTTCATGTACGTGTTACTATTAGCCTTTCATATATCTTCCTTGGAGAAATGTTGATGAAAGTCCTTTGTCCTTTTTTTAATTGGATTATTTGTTTTTTTGCTCTTGAGTTGTATGAGTCTTTTTATATACGTTGGCTATTTAACCCCTTATGAGATACGGTTTATAAATACATTTTTCCCATTCCATAGGTTGTCTTTTCTCTTTGTTGATAGTTTCTGTTGCTATGCAGAATCTGTTTAGTTTGATGTAGTATTACTTATTATTTTTTATTTTGTTTCTTGTGATTTAGGTGTCATTTAGGCTTCTGTTTCTTCTTGGTTGTCCAGTTTGTTGGCATATAGTTGTTCATGGCAGCCTCTTAGGACCTTTTGAATTTCTCTGGTATTCATTATGATGTCTCCTTTTTTTATTTATAATTTTGTTGATCTGGGTCCTTGCTCTTTTTTCCTTGATAGTCTAGCTAAGGGATTGAAAACTTTGTTTATCTTTCAAAGAACCAACCCTTAGTTGGTTTGTTTTTATTATTTTTTTCTTTCCTATTATCTTTGCTCTGATTTTTATTATTTCCTTTCTTCTCCTAACTTTGGGCTCAGTGTGTTCTACTTCCCTAAGGCATAGAGCGAGGTTTATTTGGAATGGAATCTTCCTGGCCTCTTAGTATAGGAGTTTATCGCCATGAACCTCCCTCTTGGAGCCGCTTTCGCTGCACCCCACAGTTTGGCACAGCCCTGTTTCCATTGCAGTTTGTCTCAAGTAACTTTACCTTCCTCCTTGATCCATTGTTTGTTCAAATAGTATCCCTCCTCAAAACCTGGTACAGTTACAATAACTGGTTCTCTCATTCTCATTTCTAGCTCTTCAGAACCTTCTAAGCCCTTTTGCTTTTAGTCCCTAAGGAGAAAAAAAAAAAAAAAAACACCCATCAAGCTTTGCCTGGGTGATGTCACAGTGGCTGCATGTCTGCACATGGCCCAGCATGGGGTTGGGTGCCATTTTTAACACCCTTGGGTGGGCACCTTTGCTGACTGGTCTCTGCCTAGCATGGGTGGGCTTGCTCTCAGAAGACGCAGTGCGCCGCCGCTCAGCCCCACATGAAGTGTCCCCTAGCAGAAGCAGATTCTAAAAGGGACAGTCTTGGTGTGACGCCTGGCTAAAGCGTCACAGCCCTCCTGCTTCCTGACTTAAGTTAGGATCAGTCTTCTAAATGCTGGCTGGTGGTTCAGCCAGGGCCCCACCTTAGAGCGCAAAATACAGAAGCTCAGGCCTGTGGCCTGTGAATTTGCCGCACGAGGCCCACCGATACTGCCATCTCTTCATAACCATGGGGAGACGAGAGAGCCAAACTGTAAGTAACCCACAGTTGCTGGTGGAACCATCTGCGCTCCTTCCTCTTTTGTTTTCTAGTTATTGGGCCAAAAGTAGGCTCTAAAATGAGAGCGGGCATGGGGAGTGTATCCCCTCTCACTGTTCCTTAGAAGTATGAACTTGCACAAATCTTTTTTTTCCCCTAGATTTATTTACTTACTTATTTTTAGAGAGGAGGAAGGGATAGAGAAAAAGAGGTAGAGAAACATCAATGTGTGGTTGCCTCTCATGCACCCTGTACTGGAGACCTGGCCCACAACCCAGGCATGTGCCCTGACTGGGAATTGAACCGGCGACCCTTTGTTTTGCAGGCCAGCGCTCTGTCCACTGAGCCACATCAGCCGGGGCTAAATCTTTCCATGCCTCAATTTCCTTCATCTTTAAAGGGGGTGGGGAACTCGGGGTTCATACCTATAAGATAGAGAGGACGTGAGGATCAGGCAGGATGAGGCGGTTCTGGCAGACGGCCCAGTGGCCAGCAGGCAGCGCGCGGTCAGCACACCCTGTACTGTGGCAGCAGCCGAGCAAAATGCTCCTCTCGGGAGCTACCCTAACAGAGGCCCGAAAGCAGCTCAGTGTCAGGTGGCGCCACGCCCCTGATTGCAGAGGGTCCCATGCATTCGCTCATTGACGAATACTAACTGGGTAGCTAGGTCAATAGTATGCTATTGCCTTTGTAAAAATTGTCCTGCTGGGTTGTAGACTCCCCGGAAGGAGGAGTTAATGCAAGAGATGGCGCTGGAAGCAACTAGTAGATACCATTTGTCAGACCCACAGAGGAAGGTCGACCCTTTGCTAAACGTTTCATGGAAGATCAGTTGACTCCTTGAGCTTCTTTTTTTTAATCCATCTCTACAACAGGCTGGAGAAGAGTTTAGAAGTCAGCTAGCCTAGTGGAAATATGGTCCAAAAGAATAGGCATTATAGGCTCCCAGTAGCTAGTGGAAGGAAAGTCTGCTTCGAGTCCATTTCTTGGGTTTTGAAAAAGGGTCACAGCTTAGAGATCTGGTTCTTCCCACTGACTTGAGAGGTGAAGGCAGAGCTAAGGTGAGGGGGCTTCTCCTCAAGGCCATCGCATGTGTGTGAGGGAGTGGGACGTAGAACTCCTGCTTCCTGCTCAGTCATTCCTCCTGTCCCTGTCTTGAGAGAAAGACAGACAGGCAGACAGCCATATGCTGGGCTCAGATGTGGTCTGCGGGGAAGCAGAGCTAGATTTGCATCCTGGCTTTACCACCCTTCACTTTGTGCGACCTTGAGAGTATTAACCAAAAGCCCTGCACCTCACTTTATCCATCTACACAGTGAATGAAAGTAGCCGTGCTGGGTGGTTGTAAGAATTAAAACGAACTCCTTGAGTCCACAGCCTTGTAGGCACTCCGTTCACGCTGGAGGCCTATCCCCATTACCCCGGACAGCACTGCATGTTTTGTGCGAAACATTAGATAAAATCTCAAATGGACTTTGATTTTCTCTTCTGTAAAACAAGAGTTTGACTAAAATCTACTACTTGGTCTTTGAGGTTCCTTTCCACTCTAAAATTCTGACTCAGTTATTTTTTTTTTACCAGTTAATCTTATGCGTGGTCCTGTTTGAAAGTTGTCTCATTAATTTTTCTCGTTGTTGCAACATATGACAAAGCACCTCCATAAAAAGGGAAAGTGGAATGTGTTACCCAAATGAGTGGTAGTTTCTGCGGGTCCCCAGCATTTGTGGCACTTGTTGCGTCATCCTCTACGTGGGTGTGTGTGTTTTTTCATAGTTCTGGAAAGCTGGGAGGCGGTAGCCAGGTGCGGCGTGCGTAGGAACTCCTGGCCTGCCCCAATCCCACAGGTCCTTCTGCAAGGAAGGCCCATTGTTAGGAGTCTGGATGTGTACAGACGGGGCTTTATGAGAAGGTGGCCAGTTCTGAGGCAAGAAGGCAGATTTCACCTCCTGCTTCCTGGTTCCTTCAAGGAACTTGAATGTGCACAGAGTTTGGTTTTGGGGCTCAGTATTTTACTTTTCAGAGTTTTCTGTTGGAGGTGAAGCATGACAGACAGGAGGCGGGAGGGAGAGCAATGTGCACTCGCGGGTGAAGCCCTCAGAGGAGAGGCCAGCGCTCTCTGCCTGTGCGGACACCTCCCTCCCTCGCTGGGCTGGCAGCTGCAGGGTGGGGAGGGGGAAGACTGACGGGGGGGGGGGGGGCGTGGGAGTGGGGGGCCGGGTGTGCAGAGGACTGGCGCCTCTCCAGCGGCCACACCTCTCAGGCAGCCACACCTTTTGAAAAAAGTTTAGTGATTCATGGGGGGGGGGGGGGGGCGTGCCGCGGGGTGTGTGTGTGTGAGAGAGAGAGACAGAGAGAGAGAGAAACATTTCAAACATAGTGATTCAGGGTTCATTCTTTCTTTTTCTGAGAATCATCTAAAATGGGTGTAAAATGTATAGGCCCGTGATTCTTACACAAATTGAATGAAGCTAATTGTAGCCCTAATAAATTAATTTTCTACTTGATCAGATTTGTTTCTGAAGCTTGCAGGGCACTGCCCATTGATTCATCTTTGAAGTTGTGTGGCTGGCCTGTGAGAACTTTGATACTTTAAGTCTATTATTCTGAACAGGGAGGAGTTCTAAAAAGCAGCAAATACCATATTCTTAAGAATGTAAGATTTGAAGCATAGGTCACTGATATACTCATTAGGATGAATTTCAATCGAGAATTATGATAGAAATATCAGCAAAGACGCCCCCGTCTTCCAGTGGACTTTTCAAGTGACTATTTACTGAGTTGACTAGTAAAAATTAGTTTAGGTGAGAATCCCATGTTTAGGACAAGCTCAGGAGGACACCAGCCCCCACCAACAATCTGACATAATCCTAGATTTATCAGAATGGTAACTATTCACCTGAAACAAGCGCTGGCTCATGTTAGAAGCCTCCTGTGGAAGGGTTCCTGCTGCCATGCTGACGTTCTGACACCCACTAAGGAGTTAACGAAGTTGAGTTTCAATTACGTGGTTCCTACCTGGAGGGACCCAGTAAATATCTCTCTATTTTTTTTAAATTTTATTTATTTATTTTTTGAGATTTGTATGACCCTTATTCTCTAAGCCAGAGGAAAATAATTGCACCTGCTTCTAAGTTGCTCAGACCAGCCTGTGTGCAGGCATTTCACAGAGGCCTGCACGTCCGCCTGGCGCCCCACTCCGCGGACATCCCGCCCCTTCCGGAGCCCTGGCCCTGAAAAAGCCTATTTATCTAGCTTCCGGGTTTGAGGGGGCAGTTATTTGTTTTGGGAGGTACCCTTTGCCTCTTTGCTGTGCTACTCTATAGAAACTTATGTGTTAGGATTATTGTAGGGTGTGTCTGTCTGATTTACATATCCATTCACTGAAGAAATACTGATTTGAGCAGATACCAGCTAAACAAGTGGGACTTGCAGGTTAGTAGGGAAAGAGCGAAGAAGACTGGTCCTACCAGGTTGGGAGCTGGGAGAGAGGGATGGCGGGGCCTGAGCAGGCAGGCGGAGCACACACGTTGTACGCGCGCCCCCTGGGGGTGGGACAAAGGGGACCGGAAGAGGCTGCCCCTCTGAGGGTTATGGGGGCTGGCAAGTGGGGTATTGTGGGTTCTGGGACGTGCCCGCCCCCTTGTGTGCCTGCCCCAGAGGCCTGAGCAGCCAGTCCTGAGCAAGGACTCCGCGGGGAGGGGGTCATGGGCAGAGAAGCACCCCAGGGACTGGCGTTGTCCTGATTCAAAACAGAAAAGGAAAAGAGGTGAACATTTGCCTTTTCTGTTGTTAGGGGCAAAGGAAAGGGAATGTGTACCATTTGTTTCAAGATGAGTTTTTCCCCCTGATATGTCTCAGATTTTCATTTGGCTAATTTAAGAAGCAAATCCTTACTGGAAAGCTACTGCCATTGCCTTTGGGGACCTGCGGGTTAAGTAAATGTTTTTACAGCAGTGTGCTCTGCTTGGTTTTGACTGGGACATTTCGAAACTGTAAAGTGTGGGTAGGAATGCGTCCTTCAGTTTACCGCTCAGTGTGTCCCTGGCTGGCGCTTTTCCAGGCCACAGGTTCTCAGTCACCAGTGGGGGACAATGGGAAAACAGGGCTCCCCCATACACTTCTTGGTCCCCCTTGTTCAAGGGTGGCGCATTCTGGGCACCTGAGTAAGAGCCACAAGAGTCACAGCCCACCTGCATCGGGACCCTGTTCCGTGCGCTCCCGCCACCCAGAATATGGCCGCGGCCCTGGGAGCGAGCAGGCAAGACCTCCATGAGGTGGGCCTGGGGGTCACAGAGCTCACGCACGACTCATGTGTCTGCACAGTGAACACACATGGTATGTGGCTACTGTGTGCCAGGCACTGGGCTAAGAAAAGACGGCCCCCAGCCCACACCAAATGGTGGGAAGGCGTGGAGGGTGTGGCCTAAGGCCTGCCGCCTAAAATGAGTCCCCTTCTTGTACAAACAGGTCTAACAAGGTTTCATCTTACTGCTTTTCCAGCCGGCAGCCAATTAGCGAAGTAAGTAGAGGGTATGTGGGGAGGATGGCAGCCGTAGGCACAGAAATGGCAGCGGCCAGGAATGGAGGAAGGAAACAAAGAACCAAGGAAGGAGGTGCCGCAATTATAATGGTCTGAACAGGCCAGTGGGCGTGCGGTGTGTGAGCCCAGTGAGTCCCTGTTCCCCCTGAGGACACAGTTACCTAACACGCTCCAGTAATTGATGTTCCTGGTAATAACTCTTCATCCTTCCAAAGAAATGGATGGGTATTGTGCTTAAGGCAGGAAGTAACCAGTTACCTGGGAGATTTACTGCTGTGGAAGGGCCTGTTCCTCAGCAAAACCATGTATGTGAGACAGAACTCTAGTCGGGCCATGGCCAGGTCTGCAGCTGAGAATGGGCAGCTATCGGGGGACAGAACACAGTCATCTGCTCTGAATGTGCAGTGAGCATAATTTAATCACCGGAAGTATCTAAACATGAGTGTTGCTCTAAAATTTATTTTCAGCGAGCCTCCATTTCTGAAAACCACACCATTTATAGTCATCGAAGAGCAGTTTGATGGAGCACACAGGTCATGGGGAGGTGACCCTTAGGCTGCAGGAGACAGGAGGTTATGCGGCCACCTGGGTGGGTAGGCTGATGTGCGCGCTAACTGACTGTGCCTCACACTGAGCTGTTCTGCAGGGAAGCAGGAGTTGGGGAGGATCCCTCCTACTTATGGGGTGGGGCAAAAGTAGGTTTACAGTTGTGAGTACCCGAAACAGAGATTATTCTTGTATGATTACTTATTTATTGTATTATTTTCCATATGAACAGCTTTAAGTCTGCTTTTGCCCCACCCTGTACTTGGCAGGTCACAGCTGCCTCAGCCAGGATCAGCAGGCTCCTGTAAGGTGCTGGGGAGTAAAACACTTTGGGCTGGCCGGTCAGCCGTCTGCATCAGAACTCCTCAACTCCACCATTATGACGCAGAAGCAGACAGAGACAATACGTAGTCAAATGGCATAGCCGTAGACTAATAAAACGTTATTGATTTAGAGCTTAAATAGTAATTGCGAGAACATAGGTGCCATACAAACATGTATGGCCGCCCGCAAAGCCAGGACACTGGTTGCATCTGGAGGTTGTCGAAATGTGGGGCTTCGTTTGGTCGGCTTTTGAATCATTGTGGGATTTCATCTTTCATTTGTTTGGTTTTGTTTGCATAGAGTTTAGAATTTTAGAATTTACTGGGCATAGGTCAAGGTCCAGACGTCCCTGGTGTATGATCTGCTGTCCTGTTTGGCGCTTCACAAGCTGTCCCTGCATCTTTTGATGCCTCTGGGTTGCCACCGGCAACACTAATTACCACTGTCTCGTGGAGATCACAGGTTGCTTCATTAGGAAATTCTGGTTGGCAGGCATGGGGACCCTCCGCTTTTCCTCTGCCTGGGGTGGCTACTCTGTATGTGTCATGGCTTCTTGCTCCCCAGCTCCCAACACAGGGCGCGTAGCATGTGTTAGTCACTCAGAGTGCATGCTGAGTCGATGTGTCTTTGGACAGATACACAGTACATGTTTTAACTGCCTTTGAACCATTGATTCGGTGCCACCCTGGGAGAGGAGGCCCTGACCTTATTCTTTTATGATTAGTATGTGCATCTTTTGACTCTAGAATGTGTCATTTTGACTAGTAGTTACTGCTCTGCCCTCTCAGCTTTCTGGACACACCCTACCCATGACTGCACTGTACTCAGTCTAAATGCTCTATCTGTGTTTTGTTTTCCTTTTCCTTTAAAAAAAAAAATGATTTTATGTATGCCCTGTCTGGTGTGGATTGGCAGATTGAGTGCCAGCCTGCGAACCAAAGCATCACTGGTTTGATTCCCAGTCAGGGCACACGCCTGGGTTATGGGCCAGGTCCCAAGTAGGGGGCCCTCAAGAGGCAACCACACGTCGATGTTTCTCTCCCTCTTTTTCTCCCTCCCTTCCCCTCTCTCTAAGAATAAATAAATAAATAGATTTTTTTTTTTTTTTAAAGGCTACAGGTAGCTTTTCCATGGCACTTACCTCTGGAGGTGTGGAGGTGAACTTGAGCCATCATAGTTTCTAACTGAGAAACCTGGTTAGTGGTACAATAGGCCGTAGAGTTTAAGAGGAAGAAACGGCGGTGGTGGGGGGGGGATAGGAGGGGCCTGGAGTGTGGTGTTTTCACAGCCGAGGAGACTAAAGCCAGGCAGTGGGGGAACATCTTTGGATGCAGTGTTCAACATTCCTACACTTTGTCCTTTCAACCTCAAGAACAGAACTCAGTCTCTTATCCCTGGAAGAGACGCCATTTTGGCCATGGGCTTAAAAAAATCCTGGCTTGTTTCAAGAATGTCCCCATCCTCGAGGGTGTTTTGCCTTTATCACGGGCTCGTGCAGTCCAGGAAGTCAGAATATCTTAACAGGGGCAGCTTAGGGCGAGCCCTGGGTACCACTTTCCCTCTGCCCATCCCTGTTCACCCCGAACTGCCTTGGTCTCCGGGTTTGTCGCTGGTGTGGAGGCGGTGGCGCTTCTGCTGAAGGCAGCTTTCCCAGTGGGCTGGGTGCCCTGCCCCCATGGCCCTGTGTCTTCTAGGTCCCAAGGTGAACACACCCACTGGGACACTGCCTGGCCCGTCGACCCCTGGTAGACGAGGAGACCCGGCTCTAGTCTGCCCCTGCGTTGGAGCGTGTGCGCTGCTGCTGTTCCGGCTGCCCTTGGGCAAGGCGTTTGCCCTTTGAAGGCTCCCTGTTGTTACCTGTCACGTGACCCTCTTTGGCCACAGTGGCCCTACTTCACAAAGTCTCAGTTAACGCTCAAGTGTAGGGGGAAGGACTCGCATTTTAAACGAACTGAGGTTCAGGCAGCTTTTCTGCAGGAGGTCCACCGTGGGAAGGTCATTTTGTCAGATCTGCTTGGTGACAAGACAACACCAAGTTCCTGGGCCTTCTCTCTTCCAGATGCCAGTATGGACAGAATAGCTTATGATGCTCATCCCAACCCACCACTTTCGAGACATTGAGCGGAAGCCAGAGTACCTCCAGCCGGAGAAGTGCGTCCCGCCTCCCTACCCCGGCCCTGCGGGAACCATGTGGTTTATCCGCGACGGCTGCGGCATCGCCTGTGCCATCGTCACCTGGTTTCTGGTCCTCTACGCGGAGTTTGTGGTCCTCTTTGTCATGCTGATTCCGTCCCGGGACTACGTGTACAGCATCATCAATGGAATTCTGTTCAACCTGCTGGCCTTCTTGGCCCTGGCCTCCCACTGCCGGGCCATGCTGACGGACCCCGTGAGTATGTCTGGGCCTGTTTTGACCAGCCCACACTCTCCTCCTCTGGCCCTGGCATGGCCACAGCCTGCATGTCCCCCCGCCCTCAGGGATGTGGAGAGCAGGAGGGCCAGGCCCGGGGTGGGGGAGGGGACTCCTGCCGCGCCGAGGAAACAGCGTCTGCGGCGTGCACGTGGGTGTGTGCGTCAGTGGAACCTGCTGGGGAGGGGGAGGGGATGGTCTAGGCGAAGCCTGGTCTCTAGTGAGAAAGAACCGTGAGGCCTGGAGCCAGGTGAGGAGCGGAAGGCCTGCTGGGCGATGGGTCAGGACGGGCCTTCGCAGCAAAGAGAGGCCTGGAGCCGGATGGGCTTGAGCAAAGCCATATCCCGTTTGAAGATTCTGCACGGGAATGGCCTCCCCTTTGGGCGAGGCTCATCCTTCCCTGAAAAGCTGGACAAGCTTGTTGGGGCCGCAGCAGGGGCCTCCTGGTGAAGGTCAGTGGGTAAAGCGGTGGCATTCCACCCGGTGACTTAGCTAAACATACTGAGCTGTGCAAGTGGCTATTGAATGTCAAGTACCCTGGCATTAGATCCTCTGTTCCTGTTCGTTATCGTGTATGGGAAAAGCAAGAGTGTGTTATTTGATAAAGACCTCCTGTGTCTTAATTGTGTTCAGTACTTGGGACGAGTGTGTTTGAATTAAGAAAGGAGAAGCTCTGCTAATCACAGGGGCAGCGCCACACAGATTTCAGTGGCCAGCCCCGGGGAAAGCTCAGTGAAGAGCGAGTTCCCGTCTCAAAGGGCTCCATTTTTTGCTGGTTCAGGCGGTGGATTGTTAATCCGTCCCGAGGGAAGGCGGCTTTCCCGGCTCGATGGCGTGTCGCCGCCGGTCCAGACTGCCTCCTCTCCTGCACGTGTCTGGGGAGACGCCCTCCGGCGGGCGGGGGCCCAGGGCGCCCTGCGTGGGTGCCGCTCGTGGGATCATCGGACAGCGGGCACCTGAAGGACGTGAAGTGTGTGCTTAGAGCCGGAGTGTCCCAAAGCACAAGGGTGTGAAAGAGCTTTCCCGGCTGCTCTTTCTTGGTCATACTGGTCACCAGTAGAGGTTTATTCTGAAGTTTGTATGAGGCCCTTGTTATCGGGGATACAGAGCTCAAGGACAGTGTTCTGCTCACCATACAATTTAGTTTCTGTTAAGCCCCAGGCCACGGCTCCTGCCTTCTCGGTGCCCCCCAACTAGGGAAGGTGGTCCCGCGTGATAAAGGCTGTGGCGAAAGGCAGCACAGGCGGGTGCAGAAGAGCCAGGGAGGGGACGCCGACTGACCTGGGCACCTGGGCGGGGTGGCTGGGAGGAGGGGGAGCGCAGGCCAGCTCTTACCAGGGCAGCGTCGGCGAGCTGGGGAGGTGGAGGCCGCGGGGCAGGGAGACGCAGCGTCCCCGGCAGAGGGGCAGCGCGCGCAGAGACGCAGGAACGCAGGGGTGCGGCTCCTCTGGGCCCCGCGTGTTGTGTCGAATGGCGGGGACTTGGGAGGAGAGGGGTCTGGTCTGGCCCGGCGGGTGGAGTGCCTGCGCAGCAGGCGGGTGTTGCAGGCTGAGGGGCAGCCTGGAGCCCCTGCAGGTGTTACACAAAAGGGTGACAGGAGATCAGACTGTCATTTCACAGGCCTCACTGTGGCAGCGGTGAGGGTGGGCCCGGGGACACTGAGGATGAACAAAGTGTGGGGCGTGTTTACTGGGCGGGAGGTTCCGTGCTGCGCAGCGGACGCAGCTGTGAGCAGGACAGACGCAGCCCCGGCCGCCCCGCAGCTCTTCCTCACGCTGGGGGTCAGGCCGTGGCAGCGTGACGCGGTGGGTGCTGAAAGGACAGTGAGTGCGACCGGGGCGACGTGGTGGCCTTTATGGGGTGAAGGGGACCGCTTTCGGTCAGGGCAGTCCGAACGCCTCGGCGAGGCAGTGCCACTTGAGCTGAGGCCTGAGGGACATGGAGTTGCAGGCCAGGCCATGGACGGTCCGAGGGCAGACCCTTCAGGAGGGGGGAGGAGCGCGCTGGAGAAGCGGAACTCGGGCCAGGGGCCGAGGCGTGCTGAGTGGGCGCGAGGGCCCAGTCGAGGGGGACGGGCTGCGGAAGCCCCATCCTGCAGGGCCTGTGGGCCCTCTGGGGCCCCTGGTCCGTGTTCGGAATGCAGTGGGAAGCCGTCAGAAAGGCACGGTGTGACCAGGCTCCGTGCTTGGGATGGGTGTGAGGGGGACAGGCGAACGGAGGGAGAGGAGAGGTATCGTGTGGTCCACGCCAGACGTGTGGCTCAGGCCAAGGTGGGGGCCCCGAAGCCGGAGGGAAGCTGTTGGGTTCAGGGTGTACTGTACGGCACTAATTTTCAAGCCTGGCTGTACGGTAGACTCCCTTGGGGAGCTTTTAAACTGTGCTAATGCCCAGGCCCTGCCCCGGGAGAGTCTGCTCTAATTGGCTGGGGCGGGGCCCTGCGTACTGGGACTCCTTTAAAGCTCCCAGGGGTCCCTCAGGTTCAGCCAGGTCTGCCAACCACCATTGAGAAGAGCTGACGGACTGGAAGGGGATCAAAGAGCCTGCCTTCCAGAGCCTTCTTAGCTGGGGGCTGGGGGCGGGGGCGGATAGTGATTGGTGGGGCCATTTATTGAATGGGGAGAGTCAGGGGAGGATAGATTTTAGAGAGAAATCAAGGCTTTTGTTCTGGTCGAACTGTGCATATATTACATGTAAGCGGAGAGGCCGGGTCGGGGCTGGTGGAGGGGGCAGAGGTCATTGGTTTCCAGAAGGCAGGTGAATCAGGGAACTGGGCGTCAGGTGGGGAGCGGGGAGGCTCCCTGCTGCCCTCACACTGTCTCCAGGGCCTCCTTAGTCTGGCCCCTTGCAGTTGGGTGCGGGGCACAGTGGTCCCCACTGAGGTGTGCCACTCAGCGCTGGGCTGTATCCCCGGCTCCCGCCAGCTTCCCGTGGGTGTGCTTTGCTGGTGGCCCCAAAGAAAACTGAGCAAAAATATGAAGCATCTGTCGAATATCTACCATTGTAAAGGGAGCGTGTCAAAGCATATCCTGCAGACAAGCCTCAGGCTCGTCTCAGGCCCTCCCTGCCCTGCCCGCACCTGCGGGTCCCCACCTGCAGGTCTCCATCCCGGATCCCCAGCCCAGCATGTGACATCTTATGCAAAACCCGGTGTGTAAACAGGGGAGGTGGAGCTGTAGCTGGGACCCTGGGGCCCCTTGCGGGGAGCCCAGATCTCCCACAGAAAGCGGATCAGTTAGGGGTTCCCCATCAATGCGGCGGGAAGGGGGCACGGTGGGGGGTTCTGCTTTCAGAAAGGCTCTCTGCAGGGTTCTAAGTTCCCTACTAGGGTTACAATGTTTTGTATCTCAAGAATTTACTGTTGCCTGTAACTTTCACGAAAAGTTACATCTTAGGTTATAAATAACCTATGGCAATGTATACATTGTATATTATATTGGTTCGTTAGTATTACTAGGAGGAAAAAAAGGTATCTTACAGTCTTCCCCAAATAGTTACTGTACCACCTCCGGCTTTGAAATTCTTATTCCAAATATAGCAGCAAAACAGTTGCAGCCACAGTACTTTCTGGACCATTTAGCGGTCATTTAGTAAATGCGTCCACGCAAAACTCGAGCAGAAAAGGGAAGCAGGAAGTGACTCACACATGTCTTACCAACCCCCTGACAGTGAAACTCCCATCTGAGAAATGGGAGAAGAGGGATAGGCCTTTGAAGAGGCGGACAGAGGGCTCACTCGGCAGGTGGGCCGGCCGGGCGGTGGCCTGAGCCACGCGTGGGCAGCAGCTTGAGTGAGGCTGGTGTTTGATGTCAGGCGGCCCCTCCTTGCTGGCTCTGAGGTTGTGTAACGTCATCTACGGAGCTTGCCTTCCGTGTTCCCGAGACGCCGCCGCCGATGCTTAGAAGTCCAGCCTGGCCCCCTGGCCCAGCCACCCCGAACCCGGAGACCCTCACCCCGGCAGCCCTCCACCTCCCCCTGCGTCACCAGGTCTTCTCCAGTCACAAGCACATTCTTGTTCTGCGTCCTGAGAGCTCCCTCCGGACGCCTAAAGGGGCCCCGTGAGGAGGCAGGTCTGGGACAGTGTCTGTGTCCCCGCAGGTGCCGGAAGCGGAGGGCGGAGCTCGTTTCTTTGCGTCCTGACTGCTGGCAGCTCAGGCCCCGCCCTGCGCCCTCGCAGCGGTTGTGTGGATCCAGTGACCAGGGACTTCTTGCCCCTCCATTCTCAGGACCCAATAATTTAACCTCATTGTAAGTTCTCTCAAATCCTAGATTTGAGGAAAAGAGGACTGTAAATTCAATGTGACCACATTGCCAAGGAAAAGGATGTGCGTCTTTCTGCCGCCACGGCCCCTCCCTCCCTGGGAGCCCCACCCAGTGACACCTGGCTGTAGACAGACTTCACACGAGGACCTTACACCGCCGCAGGCTGCTGATCGTCCTTTCAGCTGCCAAAACCACCTGTGGAAGGGTCGGGGCTCACCCGACCTGCAGCTGGCGTCCCTTTCTGGAGCCTCTCTCCGGGCGACCTGGTTGAGCACACACTGTGTGGAAATCAGGTGCCAGGCGTTCCCTGGGGCTGGTCGCAGGCAGCGCGATGTCAGACTGTGGGAGCAGGGAAGGGGAATGGGGCTGCTGGGTCGTAGGCCAGGGACCAGGTACGGCCAGGGAAGGGCCGCACCGCCCTGCCCAGAGGCGGGTCCGCACGGCAGGGCCTGCGCGGGCCGGGGGCCGCCCGGGGGCCCCTCGAGCAGGGCGGTCACGCCCTCTCACGCCAGGCAGCCCCTCACCCCTGCCGCTGAGCAGCTCATAAGTGCCGAATGAGAAACCCTTCTGGCTCCAGGGAGCGGAGAGTGACCACTTGGGGGCTTCCTGCCTCCTGCCTTTCTGTGGAGGAGGCCGGTGGCCTGTGGCACAGGCGCAGGGCTGGCCGCCACGTTCCGCCAGGCGTGAGGGCGTCCGCTTGGAGCCGCAGGCGTGCACGAGCCTCGGCCCCCGGGCCGGACAACTCCTGCGCGTTTCCTCCTTGTTGCTCCATGGGAGTGGGAAGGCGAGTCCTTGGAGCTGTAGCGGGCGAGACAGTGAGACCTGGGTCCCAGTCTTCCTGAAGGAAGACTTCAGTCGAGACAAAAGTGCAGCCAAGCGAGGTGACACTAGGGCGGAGGGCTCAGCAGGAAGGCGACCGCAGCGGAGGGCGGCGGCTGCCCAGTCCCTGGGAGGTCCGAGGAGGGGTGTGGGGGACAGTTAGCTCGGGACGAGCTGCCGCTGCCCGCCGCTCCCCTAGCTGCGGGTCTCGCGGGGCCCCGCGCAATTAGGAGACGCGCACCTGTGCGGGAGGAAGGGGCCAGGAAAGGCCCCCGCCTGCTCCCCAGAAGCCTGCGTCCTGAGGGTTCTCTCTCGAAGGTGGGAATCTTAGGGGGGTCTTGGGAGGGTCTCAGCAGACGACTCATCAGTCCCCCAGGGGAGCTCTTTCTGGGTCCTGGTCCCCACTGATTGGTCAGCGCCAGGGGCCACCAGTCAGGACAGCTGGTCCTGAGGCAGCTGTGGCTTCATGCGTCTGGTTGTGCTGCTTTTCGGGCCTGCAGCTGAAACGTGACTGAGGCCTGGATGTTATCTTTAGGGAGGGAAACGCAGGGGTCCAGCCCGTATTACCAGCCATATGAAGGGTCAGGGGTCCAAACCACAGGACCAGCGATAAGCGAGGGGAGGAAGGGTCACCTGGGACGAGGTCCTGGCCTTCCCAGCTCCGTGCGTCACTGGGCGCCCCGGGCTCTCTGCCCTGGTGACTGACCTTCTGTGCTAGGCCCACAGTGCCTGCTCCGCTCGCGTCTGCCTGCCTACGACAGAAGCATCGGTGTTTCTCTGGAACCTGTGTCCACGGCTTCCTGCTGTGTCCTTCTTGCTTTCCGCTCTGTCCTTCGTACGTTTTCCTTACATCCCAGATATGGCCTGAATCCTGGTCCTGCCCCTTGTTAGCTATGTGACCTTGGGAACTTGCTTAACTTCTCTGCTTTAGTCGCCTTGTGCGTAAAATGAGGGATATAGTCTCTGCCTCCCACAGTTATTGTCAGAATTAACTGGCAAAATACAGTAAAGCACTTGGCACTGTGAATGTAAATGGTGGTTGTATCGTCGCTGTTGTTCACCATGGAGTCATTGACTACAGGCTCCCTGCCGGGCCCTGGGAAGTCGGGCTGCGAGGCGAAAGCCACTGTCCTCCAGGGGTTTCCGGTCACGGAGGAGAGGCTGCGGCGTAATTCACTGGTAGCTGCTGTAAGACAAGTACAGGCTATCGCGCAAAGGCTGTGAGGTGGCTTTGGGCGGCGCGGCCCGGGTCCTGGGGAAGAAGGCAGGAGCAGTGGCCGCAGGGCCTGGGGAGCACGGGGCTTTTGGGGAACTGCACGCCGTCCACAGCAGGACTGGCGGGAAGGGAGGGGTGGGCCAGGGGAGGGCCGGGATGAGCTGGGACCCCCGTCCTCCAAGATGGTGGGCACCGAAGGGCGGGGAGGGAGGACTAGCGGGGGGTCGCGGGCAGCCTCCGCTTTCCCTCAGGTAGACGCGGGTGGGGCCGCGGAGGTGCTGGAGGCTTGGGCAGCCGCTGAGGGGCCGGCGCTGAGGGGCCGGCGACGGAGCCAGCCGTGTTCTCCCGCCCTTCCCGAGGTGCACGCCGCGGAGGGGCCAGGTAAATATTTTAGAAGCCTGTGAGCATTTTTATGGATCTATAGATTTCTAGAAGTGTTTTTAGCTTCCTGTGTGCACAGAGACTAGACCAGAAGAATACGCTTCAAAATGCTAACAGTGCTTTTCTTTAGGTGACAGAACGAATGGGTGGGTTTTTCCCTTTTAATTTTCTCATCCGTATATTTTTTAAAATCAGGAACAACTATGATTTCGGAAATTAGGAGGGAAAAATCAGTTAAGTTTTGGTCCGCTAGGCTGCGGTCACGGAAGCTTCCAGACATCCCGGTGAGACGTGTAAGAATGGGGGAGGGGAGGGGTGTTTCTCAGTAATGCCAGTGAGCGTGGCAGCGTTGACATACAGCTCCGCAGGACCTCCACTGCCTGCCTTCGGTCCCGATTGCACAGAACAAAATTCCTTCCCATGAACCAGTAACAGGAAGTTCTGAAATCTGTGGAGATAGGTCCAAAAGGGCATATCCTTTAAGGAGGAGGAGGAGAAGGGGGAGAAGGAGAAGGAAATAGAAAGACTTTCTGAGGCAGCGATGGGATGTGCATGTGTCACAGGCTCCTCAGTGCTGGGGCGGCCCCGCGGCTCCCCGCCCCCCTGCCCTGGCAGCTGGGTCACAGGCCGGATGACGGGAGGGAGCGAGCCTGCCAGGACACGCACACAGGCGCAGTCGCCCTGGAGGGGCCGACCTGCGGAATGACCGTCCCTGAGGTCTCCCACGGCGGGCACGGTTGCCCTCTGCAGGGGAGGGGCCCCGCCTTCCCTAGCCCTTTATGGGGGGCCTCCCGAGGTTCACAGCAAGTTCTGGTGGCCGGGACCTGAAAAGCTGCCTGTGGGTGGGGCGCCAGGCTGGGTTTTCATGTAGGAAACTGAGTCCCATTGCTCACCTCCCTCGGGAATGATGTTTTCCCTGTGTTCAGGTGACAACAGTGACTTCTAGTTACAGTTTTGTGGCTTGAAGATCTGTAAAAGGTCATACAGTTGTCTAAACTCAATTCCTTTTTTTAAATATTAACTTCATTTTTTAATCTTCTCTCAAGGATATGTTTATTGATGTTAGGGGTGGGGGAGAGAGAAAGACAAACATGGACGTGAGGGTTGCCTGCCACGCGCGCCCCGGCTGGGGACTGGGCCCACGGTGCTTTGCGGTGCTGGACAGCGCTCCAGCCAAGCCGCCTGGCCAGGGCTAAACTCAGTTACTTACGCCCTTGAGGAGAAGGAGAAGTAAGGCCGTCTCTCTGTAATTATGCTCCGCCCTTTAACCCAGAGATTTCCACTTACTTCTCCATTTCATACACTTAGTAGATTGTATCTTCACAGAATGTGGCAGAATTCTGTTGCACTTTCCATTTTATTTTGTATTGGTTTCCGGTGTACAGCTTAGTGTTTTGGGCTTTTTTGTTTGTTAGTCTACTTCTGGCCCTTTGGGCTTTCGTAGGACCTTCTCCTCCGCCTGGGCCAGCGCCCACGGGTGGCCGGGCCCGCCGTCCCGCTGAGCCGGCCTCCCCGCCCGCCCCGCTTGCCTCCGCCGCAGGCGCCCCTGCTGGCTCACAGCATTTGGGCTTCACGCTTCAGGAGAGCGGGTCGTGTTCCTTACTTTGTAGGTGGCTGCCCCCTGAGGTATATATATATTTTTTTTTTTTTGCTTGTATATTTAATGGTTTTTTTTAACTGCAAAAGCCACATGTTCATAGTAGATCGTTTTTGAAGTATCGTCAAAAAAATAAGACATTCCTGTGATTCTAGTATATGAGTGAGGTAGCCATTAATACTTTCCCATGTCTTCGTCTTTTTATTTATGTCTATAAAATCTTTACCACAATGAGCGCGTATTCGAACGCTGTTTGAAAGTCCACTTTTCCCTGTAACCGTCTGTCCTGGGCGTTTCCCACGCCAGTAGCTGTGGACCTCTACGGTGTATTTAATGTAAAACAGTATCTTAAATAGCCTTGGCATACTGTGTGGTCCCTGCCCCCCAAAGTTTGTTTGCTTTAACCTTTCTGTCACAGGCTTTTCTGGCACCTGACTGCATTCTGCAGGCCAGATTTTTTTTTTTTTCTACTTCATTTTTGAACTGTTAGAAAGATTTTTACTGAACCCCTTCAGACACTGCAGAGGGTACGCAGAATAATATGACAACCGCCCACATGTCACCTTTTGGCATTTCCTCGGGAAAATGGTCAGTAGATATTCGCGGGTGTTGGTGTCATCCTGAGCACCGAGTCCACGTGTCGGGGTGCGCACAGCTGCTGCTTTGAAATGAGTGTGTCCACAGTGGAATGTCCTGTCCCTCACGCCGGACTGACGCTGTCCTCTCCCTCACAGGGGGCAGTGCCCAAAGGAAATGCCACTAAAGAATTCATCGAGAGTTTACAGCTGAAGCCCGGCCAGGTGGTGTACAAGTGTCCCAAGTGCTGCAGCATCAAGCCCGACCGAGCGCATCACTGCAGGTACGCGCCCCGGGGCTCACCCGTGGGAGACCTCAGGGACGGTCATTCCGCATGCACGCACTCGCTCCCCATGGTGCCGCCAGCAACAGGCTGCAACCGCCTGCTCTGGGCGCCAAGGGACCCCTGAGGGTCTCCCACCCAGACCCCTGTGAGCTCACCAGATTGGAAAGGGTGTAGGCTCTGGGCTCTGGGCTCTGGGCTCTGGGCTCAGGACACCGGTGCGGAAACTCGGCTCTGCCGCGCCTGACGCAGACACTGGGCAGGCCCTTGACTCTGCGCCTTGTTTCCTCGTCTATAAAACCCAGGAGATTTCTGCCCTTCCTGCCTCACAGCTTTGTTACTTTAGGAAGGGCACCTGAGAAAAAACTTTAGAACACCATTCTGTGAACGTCGAGTATTTGACCCTTTTAAGGGGTGGGCCCTGCTCTCTTAAATTTTACAGGGAAATGCAGGCGTCATCTTCGACTGAAGGCTTTTCTCTGAAACGGAACTTTGAGAAGTTATGACATTATAGAATTCAGCCAAAAAGCCACTGCCCCATCTCATATGCGGTGATTCTTCCCGTTTGGTTTTCAGATTTCTTAGAGGATATCTAGCTAAAAATCACATGTTACTGTTACGGAACCACAGACATGTCAGTTGGTCCCTTTCTCAGACTGGTGTGTGTTTGTGGGTGGACAAGGGGCATTTCTGTCTCGGAGGAGAGCAGGCAGCCTCCAGCATTGCTGTGCCATGGTCGGCCCCTGAGCACCTGCTGTGCCCCGGGCACCCGGCCCACCATCCCCTTGTCTGTCACCTGGTTTCCGGCCTCACGGTTGCTCTCGGAGCTAGCTTTGCTATAGGAGTGACTCCCTGAGTAAGGACTTAGGGCTCAAGGGGCGAGTGGCTTCCTCTTTCTTCCCCAAGCCCTGGGCTGCCTTCCTGGCTTGGCATTTTCTCCCCGCCTCCTCGCCTCTCTCCCTGGGATGATCCGAGGGAGGTGTTCTTGAGTGCTAGCCAACAAATCAGCCTGAGCAAAACAAGAGCTGCTGATTCCGATGATCTCGAGGGAGGATCCCTGACTCAGGAAGTGTGTGCTGACAACTGCTCCTTTGTGGCAGCTTGCAGTGGCCCATGCCATCTGGGGACCCACAGCTTTGGATAAGTGGAATCCCAGCACGCCCGGCAGAGCTGGGTTCGCGACTGGCCAAGCCAGGAGGCCTGCTGCGTGGTTAGAGGAAGGCAGTGCCAGTCTTGCCTGCTCAGGCAAGGCGCTTGGGCCCAGCTGTTTGGTCCCTCTCCTCCCAGGGGAGTCCGTGGAATTTAAAACTCCGTTCTCTGAGCTCTGGTGGCCCCACAAGCACTCTCTGAACTTGGGGCTGTAGGCATTCTTCCCCGCCTGGTGGTGTGCGGGGGGCCTTCCTGCTGAGGAGTACACTCTGGAACCCTGGCTGCTTTTCCCTGGTGCTGAGGACCATGGAAGCAGGCGAAGTCCTGCAGAAGGGGGCGGTCTGCGGTCGGGTGGACGGGGCGGCGCTAGGTGTATGTTAGGTTCTTGCATGAGGGGGTGGAGACCTCTGGCTCTGGCAAGGCCTCACACCCCTGCTCACCGCCGCACGCACGCGTGCACACACGCTGAGGCCGGCCCGTCGGGGACCGCTTGGGCGCCTTCCGGGGTCTTGTTCTGCCTTTCTCATGCTATGACACTGATAAAGTTTATGTGGCTTCAGTATTGTTTCTCAAGCATTTTATTTACACACATTATCTCAAGCCTCAGGGACATCAGGACTAATTCTGCAGAGGCTGGTTCAGAAGCTAGGGGTCGTTGTTGTGGTGGTGTTGTTTTAAATTAGTTTATTGACTGTGCTATTACAGTTGTCCTGATTTTTCCCCCTTCGCGCCTTCGCCCCCCTCCACCCGGCAGCCCGCCCACTGCCTCAGGGCATCCCCCACCGTTGTTCCGGTCCCTGGGTCCTGCATAGTAAGTTCTTCGGCTCCTCCGTTTCTTACGCCGCACTTTACGTCCCCGTGGCTGCTCTGTAACTGCCTACTTGTCCTTCTGACTCCCCTCACCTCTTCTCCCCTTCCCCCACCCCTCTCCTCTCTGACCACCATCAAAACGCTCTCCATATCTGTGGTTCTGCCTCTGCTCTTGTTTGCTGAGTTTGTTTTTTAGATTGAATTTCTGATAGATACGTACTTTGCCATTTTATTGTTCACAGTTTTGTTCTTTTTCTTAAATAAATTCCTCTAACATTTCATACAATAACGGTTTGGTAATAATGAACTGTTGGGGCTCCAGCAGTTTCTTCCACCAACTCAGTCCCTGCTGGTTTTTGCAGCCAGAAGTTGTGGATACTTACCTACCTGGCATTGTGACCCTGAGCTGGGGGTCCTGGTGTGGGGGCTGGGAGTCCTCACTCCCAAGATATCCCTTCCAAATTTTCATCCACCACCCATGGGTGAGGGACCAGCCTATTCCACATCTGTGCACCTCCTGCAAGTCTGGGTGGTCTCTTTAATCCCGTAGCTGTCAGGCTTGCATTCAACTCAATTTCTGACGGTTCTGAGTGATGGTGGTTCTGTATTTTAGTTGTGATTTTGATGTGGCTGTGGGAAGAGGCGAGCCATGTGTGTCTGTGCCGCCATCTTGACCGAAGTCCTGAGCCAAGTTCTGCAGCTCTCAGTGGGCTAGGCCCCCTTTTCCCTGCTACCGGAAGGATGAGTAGTTCTCTGATTTGGCTCCCTGGTGAGACGTAGGCCTTTGTGAGGGTCAGCTTCCCGGGGGCACGCCTGGTCCCCCCAGAGAGGCTGGGAGAACAGAGGATGGGTCTGCCAAGAGAGGGTGGGTCAGTCCTCGGCAGCTTCCTGAGGGCGTCCGGCCAGTGCGCACCCTCCTTCTGCTGAGCAGGCGGGGCCCCGGAGCACCCACTCAAAAGCCTCTTAGAAATAAGTGCAGCGGAAGAGACAGTGCTCAAGAGCCTCGAGCTGGGAGGTGGGTCCCCTCAGCAGTCTGCTCCCCACACAGGGAGGGGCCCAGAACCCCCAGAGCTGATTGTCCCGGGAAGGACAAGCAAGAAATGGGCCCCGCAGGTGGCTCCGCGGGGGGTGTGGGACCCAGCGCCTGGGGCCTGGGGTGCGGGGAGCTCAGTCTCCTGTCCCCTTGTCTGCACTTCAAACGTTTGTACTGGGAACAAGTGTCACCAATTGACTCAATGATACAATAATTCATAAATAATAACAAAAAATAAACTATTTTGTGTACTTGCAAAAGTAACCCTCTCTTTGCCCGCCCCTTGTATGTTATTCATGCATATTCTTTAATTAGTAACAGAGACAAAGAGAGAGTGAGAATAATGGGGCTGCTGGCGCCTGGCTCTCTACTTGCCCACGACCCTTCTGTTCCCCCCGTTCTCGCCTGCACCCCTGGCCCCGGGAGCTCAGTAGTGGGGCCACCCTCCCCGAGATGCGTCCCTTTCAGGTGTGTTGGCAAGACCCTTCGGGGTTGTAGAGAAGAACAGGGAGGAGACCGGGCTGGCTCCAGCGCTTGGCCGAGCCAGGCCACGCCTGTTCCCGCCTCGTCTCTAGTCTCTAGTCAGGACTCACTCCCTGTCGGTGGGCGGGCAGCCGGGTGGCTCAGCAGACCCAGGTCTGCCTTGCCGCCAAAGCTCACGCCAGGCTTCGAAAAGGCCGCCCTCCTCCCAGGGTGGGGGTGGGCCCCGCAGCTCCGGGTCACAGGTCTCAGCGGCCCGCAGTGGGGCCTCCCGCGCCTTCCCACCCTGTCCGCCAGTGACTGGCGCTCAGCGGGGCCCTGGCCAGCCCTTCCTGGAGGGGCTGCCCGCCACCACCGCTGCGCACGGCCGGTACCTGAGACACGGGGAGTGGGGAGAAACGCTGGTGTCAGCTCAGCGACTTTCAAAGAAGAAATCTAACTGTACTATTTCCGAGCTCTTATTTTTAGCATTTCCAACTGTTTCAAACAAATAATGCCCCCAAGATAGATGTTAAGGAATCTATTTTAATGAATTGAAAAGAGAACAATTTTGGTGAACCTATCTGTTGGCAAGTGGGTCTCTCTAGACATGAGCTTTGGGAAGTGGTTGCTTTCATGGTGCTCTTGTTTCATATGATGACCTTGTGTGTCCACGAAGGGGTGGGCAGGGCATTTGCTTTCACATAAGCTTGGAACCTTCCAGAATGATCCCAATAACCAGTTAGTGATTTGCAAATTTATGAGATCCTCTGATCAACACTTCAGCTCAAATGACCTTTGTGCCTTTATTCTTTTCTTTTCTTTCTTTTTTTTTTTTTTTTTTGGCTACTTTGGATGTTATCTTAGATCTGAGAGGTTCTTGGAGGGGGCTTCCTGCCGCCCTGAGGCTTCGGGCACTTGACCCAGCCCCGTCCCCGAAGCTCCTGCTGGGCTGCTCCCCCGCCTGTGAAGCCCCGGGCAGCCTCTAGTGTTTGGTCTGTCTGGGGAATTGGGAGCAGCTGTTTTCTCGGTCCGTCTCATCCTGTCAGGCATTTGAAACTGCTCCTTCATTCTGTCCTCTCCGTAAAGCACATGCATTCTCAGCTCAGTGTCACAGCAGGAGAGCGGCCGCGTCAGTCCCACCCCGTGTCCGTGTCACATGAGAGCCCGGGGTGGATGGCGGTGCCCTGGGGGCCCTGGCCGCCTCCAGCCCCCTGCGGCACACCGCTGGCAGGAGGCCACCGCGAGGAGCGGGGCTGGAGCGTCTGCGCTCCCTGCAGCCCTCCGACCATGGCCAGGCCCACCTGACCCTGCCGTGTGGGCCGTTGCAGTGTGTGCAAGCGGTGCATCCGGAAGATGGACCACCACTGTCCCTGGGTCAACAACTGTGTGGGCGAGAACAACCAGAAGTACTTCGTCCTGTTTACAGTAAGTCCCTGGCACGGCGCCCGGCTGCCCTCTGCCTTCCCGCCGGTTCTCCTTGGCCCTGCGAGGGCCTGCCTGTTCCTCAGGCCTTCGCTCGAGTGGCTGGAGGGTCAACTCCGGTCAGTCAGCTGTGCACGAGGCCGTGCCCTATGCCCCCTGTCCCCAGGGTGCAGCGGGGTAGCTGAGGCCGGTAGTCCTGGCGAGGCCTGCGGGTGGGGGGCTGTGTTCAGAGTGAGAGCTGGAGGGGCTGCTGGCCACGGCGCCCTGCCCTCCCCTGGCAGACCCACAGCGCCCCGGGCAGCCCCAGCCCCTGGCGCCCAGGCCACACCCGGGGGTGGGCCCTTGTCTCTGTCCTTGTCCACACACTTCCCGTGAAAGGCCGCTCAGCCCAGACCCGGGCTGGGGGCGGGGACCAGTGGGGGAACCACAAGGATGCCTCTTGCGGCCCTCGGCGGGTCAGCCTTCCTCCGCTACCTCCACCCCTCGCCCCGCCCCTACTGAGTGTGCCTGTGGGGGGGGGGGGCGCCCTCACTCTGCACCTGCGCTGCCCTCCCATTTCCCGTTGCAGATGTACATAGCGCTCATCTCCTTGCACGCCCTCATCATGGTGGGATTCCACTTCCTGCACTGCTTTGAAGAGGACTGGACAAGTGAGTATGCGTCAGGGTCCCCCTCCCACTCGGGGTGGGGGGGCCCCACTTTATTAGACCTCCTGCAAGCCCTCAGACCGCCCGGGCAGCAACAGCGGAGGCCCAGGCCTCTCCTCCTGAAAGAGAGCAGCCCTGTGGGCGCAGTGGCCGCCCAGCCAGACCCCGCGCCTGCGCCCACGCGGGCGGGGAGAGCACTGCGGCCCGGAGGCGCGTCCGGGGAGAGCAGCCCTGCCCGGGGAGGAGTGTTTGTTCCGTGTCCTTAACAAAGCACTCGATTCAAAGGTCACTTATGCCAGTCTCGCAGAAATTCGTTTCTAACTTTCTGGCTAGGATGTGGAGACTGTTTATTAATTTGTTTTCTATGGTGGTTGATTTTTAACTGCTTGGTCACCAGTTTACGTTAAGATTGTAGATAAATTCTTTCTGTTGAGAAGTATCCCACGTAAATGTGTAAATGGGGGAGGAACTCCAACCAGGAAATCACACAGATTCTGAGGGGAAATGCAGGTGCTGAAGAAAATAAATACATGAAATTTAAAACGCGAATAAAAAGAAGAAATAAGAATTTTAATACACTCAAAAATTTAAGAGAGGCCGCCTGCCGAGCCAGACCCTTCGCACGCACGCGCAGTCTGTGAGACAGACGTCTTCAGCAGAAACATCCTGTTTCTACTGGTTTTTCCCTCGATGGGCCCCCTTTCCCAAGTCCCTGTCTTTCAGAAGTGGTGCTCTTTCTGCGTGTACCGACGTCCTGGGCGTTGTCCTGCCGTGGTGGTTTCTCAGGAGTCGTGAGGCTGCGAGGCAGATGGCGTCCGGGGTCCTCCCCGGCCCTGCCCCTGCCCGGCTCTGTCCAGTTGGGCCTGGCCCGGGGGGCAGCAGCTCCGCCCCAGCCACCCGAACAGTCCCGTGCCCCCCTCACAGCTCCGGAGCTGGGAAGGCCAGGTCGAGGGGCCGGCCAGTTCGTTCCTGATGCGGGGTCTCCTCCTCGTGTGCTCACACGCAAAGAGAGAAGCAGCCTCCCTGGAGTCTCTTAGAAGGGCACTGACTCCCTCGTGACCTCATCTGGCTCATCCTCCAAAGGCCCGTGTCTGAACACCACTGCATGGGGGGGTGGGGCGTAAACACAGGCACGGAGGGGGCACGGCTCCGTCCACAGCTCCGTGTCTCCCCGCTGTCGTGACTGGCATGGTTCTGGCACATGCCAGCGAGGAGAAGGGCGAGCTAGTGGGTGCCAGGGAGCGGAGGGTGGGGCGAGGGGCTGTGGGCCGGTCGTATGTCCTGCACGGCTGGACGGGTCACCAGCAAGGTCCTGGGTGAGCGTTTGGAGGGCACACGAACTCTGCCAGGTCCTCAGGGTCCAGTCCCGCTCCAGGTGTGGCTTTGGCAACTCAGCAGTGGGGTCTGAGGAGGACACTTTGTCCTCACAAGCAGCGCCCACCTGTTGTCGGGTTACCAGGCATGGGCAGTGTGAGCCTCACGTGGGCTGTCACTGAGGCAGAGCGTCTCCGCTCCGAACGGAGCTGACGGGCCATTTTCCACGGTGCGCAGGGCAGGAAAGACGCGGGGCCCGAATGGCGCGTGAGTGGTGGCACCGTAGTGAGGGTCACGACGGGTTGGTACAGGACCCGCGCCCCGCCATGCCTGCCTGACCTCAGAGCCCTCGCGCCTCCCACCGTCCCGCCAGCCCCCAGGCCGGACCGACAGCCGCCGCACCTGTGGCCGCCCGCCAAGCCCTGTCCGCCGAGGCCCCGGAAGGGAGGGCGTCTCTGGAGGCCCTGTTGAGGCCCGAGGGCCACAGGAGGCATGAGATGCAGCATCCTGGGCCCTGCCACCTGGGCAGTGCCGAGTTCCCCACGAAATCCCTGTGAAGGAGCCAGCAGGGCGGCTCAGAGGGGCCGTTTACTCCTGGATGCCCAACCCAGCGAGGCCTGACTGCCCTCCAGGATCCGACCTCTCCAGCTGGGGGCCAGGCCTGAGCCCGGCGCCATGGAGCGCAGGGACGGCCGGGCCTGACCTCACGGGCGGCTCTTGGCCAGGGCAAGGGCTGGCGCGGCAGCGGGGCGCCCCCATGGCCCGTGCCGGCCACCGTCCCCGGGCTTCCGCCTGCTCGTCCCGGTCATCTCCCCAGCACCTCTGCTCTTCTCTCCCGTGGGTCGGGGTTCTGACTCTTGTTCAAAAGATTCCACTACTTAGGATAAAAGCGTGCATCTCATCGATCTTTCTGACCCGCAGTGGAGGGAGGAGAGGCCTGGCAGGGGGGACACACCCCAGGTCAGCGTGGGCTGGCAGCGGGGCCGGGATGTCTCGGTGGTGGGTGGTGCCAATGCTGCCAAGGGGGCACGGCCTGGGCTCAGCTCCCCCCAGGGCAGGGTGGAGCCCAGCAGTCACACCACCCGCCCCCATGAGCTTCAAGTCCCAAAGCCCCCAGTGACCCTCCAGACCCACAGTCTCGCCCCTGAGCAGATAGAGGCGTGGAGAGGGGCGGCGCCGATACGGGAATGCCCAGGCTCACGGCCACACCGGACCGGGCTGGGCCGCTCCCCCGGGCCACCCGCAGCCCGCTCTCTGAGGGGACGAGGGTCTGTCTGGTGTCGCCAGGCCTCACACCTTGACCCTGGGTCCTCGCTGGGTCCTTCCGTGGGCAGGCACTGTGCTTGGCACGAGGACACAGGCGTCACGTGCTGGCCGGGGAAGAGGCAGTGAGTGAGGACCGGTACGTGCTAGGGTGGGGGGGCCCCGCCGGGCCCAGCCTGTCAGGGGACTTCCCTGAGGGAGCGCCGGGGTGGCCAGCTGTGTGCAAGAGGCCCTGGCCCAGTCCGGGAGGCTTGAGGCAGAGGGGGAGCCCTGGGGGCACAGGGCAGCGGGCCGCCGCCCTGACCCCCGTGCCCCCTGCTTTCAGAGTGCAGCTACTTCTCGCCACCCACCACAGTGATCCTGCTCATCCTGCTGTGCTTTGAGGGGCTGCTCTTCCTCATCTTCACGTCGGTGATGTTTGGGACCCAGGTGCACTCCATCTGCACAGACGAGACGGTAAGCAGGTGGCCAACCGGCCCTCTGCACGTGGGGCTGGGGGCGGCCCCGGGGCAGGTGCTGCTGGGAAGGCAGCTCGCAGGCCAGGCCTGGGAGCCCGCCCAGACCCCCGTGTGCAGGGCTCGCTCCCCGCAGGCAGTGACACTGATCTTCATGGACACATGAGTCCGCCCCCCTTGGGGCTGGCATGACAGGCCACGCCAGGAACGGGCCCAGCAGCCTCGGTGATGGCTCCCCTCTGTCACTGGTCCTTCCATCCTCCCGCGGTGGTTCTCTCCGAGCCCTGCTCTGTGTCGGGTGCCCAGCTCAGCACTGGGACACCTCCCATCCAGGGGCCACAGGCCTGGAGACAGGGTGGTGGACGAAGGGGCCTCTCACCCAGCGGGCACAGGCGGGGTCGGTCTCCCAGAGGAGGTGACTCCATGGTCAGGTCCTGAGGGCGGAGTCGGGAGACAGCCTGCCTCAAGCCCCGCCCCCGCCCCCATCAGTGGCCAGCAGGTGCTCTCGCCCCAGACCGCGGGGTCGCCCCGCCAGGCCCAGCCCCGGTCCTCGTCCTTGTCAGGTGCTGCTCCCTGGTTCTGCCTTCCGCCTGCTCATGCCTCCTCCTCGGGGGGCCTCGAAGCTCCCGGGCTGGAGCCACCCCCTGTGCCACTGCCACCTCCCGCCCCTTCAGGAGCCGTGCGGGAGCCTCACAGGGGTCAGCCCATGGCTGACGGGGGCACCTCCTCCCTTTTTGCCTTTGGGGTCGCGAGGCCACCTGGCAGTACCCCTGGCCTCCCAGGGCCCCTCAGGTGGCAGGGCTCACACGGGCGGTGCTGTCCGGCTGCCTGGCACCACGGTTTGGACATGTGGGGCTTCCCGACGGGTTAGAAGGTTGGGGGGCTTAGAGCAACTCTTTTAAGAAATAACGTCATTGCCAGAGGCCCTGACATAACGGTCGCCAGCGGCATCGATGCAGCTGTGCCCGAGCAGTAGACGTGGCCGGCCCCCCATGGAAGAACTGCAGGAAACCAGGGTGACCCCGGCCTGGCCTCAGCTCGCAGGAAACGGGGCCGTCCCCTCACCTCTGTCCTCCCAGGCCCCTAGGCTGAGAACAGAGGTGCAGGCTGGGCTGGCTGTTCCCTCAGGCCCTGCTCACCGCCTCACCAGAGGCCGGCCCGGACCCACCGGCTCCCGCCAGGCTGCTCTCCCCTGTCCCTCTGGGCTGGGCCCGAGTCCTGGCCCCGCCCACCAGCAGCTCCTTGGTGGGGGCGCTGCGGGGTCTGTGACAACCGCTGAGGTGGCCCCGGTCACACTGCTCCCCACAGGAGCCCTGGGAAGACCTTGCGGTGACTGAGGCTGACTGGTCTGTCCGCGTGGTCCTCTGACCTGTACTAACTGCCTCCTTCCTCCTCTGGTGGCTTCTCCCCTGGCGCGGTCTGTCCCTCCTGTCCCCCTCCTGAGCTGTGCCTCCTGAACCCCAGGCTGGCGTGTCTGACCGCGCAGAGCCGCCCTTTGACTTGCTCCTTTTTTTTTGTCTGCAAAGTGGTCATAGTAACTTTAGACTTCCTGCGAACCAGTCCCAGATGAACAGCTGTGGCTGGCGGCCACGGTCGCCCACCTGAGGCTTCCCGCGCCCAAGCCTGTGCAGTCCCCACGCTGCTCTGGCCCCCACGCTCCTCTGGCTCCGCAGCAGCGCCCGCAGAGCCAGTCAGGGCCTAAGGCACCCCGGCCGGCCGGCGGGCGGGCAAGGAATGAAGGCCTGGGCGCTCCTGGTCTGCTGCTCACTTTCCTGCCCTTCCAGGAGGGACTTACAAGTATCTGCCCTGCCCACCCCTTCCCCCACCAAAAGCATGATTTTTTTTAAAACACTTTTTTTGAGAGAAAGGGGAAAAAAATGCATATTGCAGTTAGCTTTATGGCTTTAAAAAGGAAGCATTTACTCCATTCATCTCAAGCTAATGGACATCCCTCCCCCAAACCCACAGCGATAAAGCACTTGACTGAAAGTGTGATTGTTCTTGTTTTCAGGGAATAGAACAATTGAAAAAGGAAGAGAGAAGATGGGCTAAAAAAACAAAATGGATGAACATGAAAGCCGTTTTCGGCCACCCCTTCTCTCTAGGCTGGGCCAGCCCCTTTGCCACGCCAGACCAAGGGAAGGCAGACCCGTCCCAGTACGTGGTCTGAAGGACCCCGGCCAGCAATGCCACTCAGACACAAACCACATCACAGCACCGCCGCCAGCCCGGCCTCACGAATGTTTAAACCGAGAGAGCAAAACAACTAAAACTTTTTTTTATGGCTCAAGTAAAATGGCTGAGCGTTGCAGAGAAAAAAAAAAAAAGTCCCCATGTTTTATTTTTAAAAGATCATCCTTTCTATTTTTTGGCAAACCGAAGCTGCTCTTCTGTTTTCCTTTTCAAAAATCACTTCTCTGGCCTCTGGTTTCCTCTCTGCTGTCTGTCTGGCATGACTAACGTGGAGGGCGCTGTCCCCGGGCGGTGCCCTCTCCCACTAACTGAGACGTGTGACGCTGGTGCGTGGATGGATGGACTGGTCTCCATGCCTGGTCCTGGTCGGGGAGGCACTGGAGGGCCCTGACCTCCCCCTGCCCAGGAGGCGGCGGCAGGACTAGAACCTCGCAGAAGATGGACGCTTGCCCCTGGCGGCCCAGAGGGCAGGATCAGGGCTGGAGCCCTGTGCAGGGCCCCTGGCACCGCGGCCCCATCCCCGACGTGGACATGGTTTGCCTCCTAATCCACGAAATCAGTTGCCTGCCTTGTACTTTGTAGACTCGGGGTGTGTGGAATGATTGGGGCGGGGGGGTGAAAGGGTCAGATTTGTATTCTGAATCACCAGTTATGTTCTCTCTGATTATTTGGAAGAGTGTGAAGGAAAGAAGTCTTTCTGGTTCAAAATGCCTTACACAATCAAAAGACGGAAAAAATCGCGCGATTTCGGGCAAGCCCCCTTTCCCTCTGTTGCGTCTGCTTGCTTCCCCACGTCCCTCCTCCCGCTCCTCGCGAGACTGCCGCCAGGCCAGGCGGCTGCAGCCCCGCACCTGCACCCCTGCCGTCGCCCTCTCTTCCTTGCTTTGTAAGTCACCAAAGCAGGTTCGCTTTCTGATAATTAGACCCTTCAATGTGCACGTGCCCACGTCTTGTCTCCAGTCTGACCTGGGAGCCTGTTGCCCTGGCCTGGGGCTGACCGTGCCACAAGGGCGTCGTTCCAGCCCCCCGACTTTCCACAGTTGGCAGGGGCTGCCCTGGTCCCTGAAACCCGCAGGTGCGCCTGGGCCTCGGGTGCTGGGCCTGCATAGCTTTTCCCAGCTGGGGCTTCCCGCTGCAAGTACCCTTTGCCGGAGGGAGGCCTGAGGACGGGGAAATTAGAGGGAGGAGACCGAGTGCCCTCATATGCAAAACTCAGAAGCCCGGATTCTCACACATGGGTTTTGTTTTGTTTTGTTCTAAAGGCATCGCCACAAACCTTTTGTAGCTCCTAGGGTGGGGACGGGATAAGGTTTATTAAATCCGGTCTGGGATAGGAAGACCGTGAACCTAGCCATGTGATTTTTCAGAAAAGTAAGTGGAACATGCTGCGTCTTCAATTCTGTCAGTCCGTGCTTCCACCTGGAAACAAAATGCAATAAAAGTTTTCCAAAACCCGTTCTGAGGAAGCCCTGCTCTCTGACAACGTCGCTGCGCGTCCAGGGCCCGCGAGGGGTCTGGCCACTGAGTGTGTTGACTGGGTGTTTGTTTTCACGCTTCCCTAGGAAGGTAGGCTTGCCCCGCCAGCCTCGCCTCTGGCTCCCGCAGCCCAGTCCCTTCCCTGTACTCATGGCTTCTCAGTCACTACCGAAAAAAATTGTCAGGTCTGCAGATGTTGCCTCTAGGGCTGGGTCTGGGAGAGAGGTCCCCACGCAGCCGAACGCTGGGGAAGTCACTGCAGACCCCCCCGCCCTCCGCCGACAGTTCCAGGATGTTGCTCTGATGCCCCCTCGGCGTTGGACCAGGGAGTTCTGCGGCCTGAAGTCAGCTAACGGGGTCTCACTTCTGCTCTGCTGTTTGTGCTGCAGTCAAGGCTGAAGCCTATTTTCAAACCTAGCTTATAGCATTTGTTTCCCACACATGTTTTATTTTAAAGGCTTTTTAAATTTAAATTGTTTAGAGAGAGGGGAAGGGAGGGAGAAAGAAAGGGAGGTAAACATCGATGGTCAAGAGAAACATCCATCAGCTGCCTCTCGCATGCTCCCCAACCGGGGGACCTTGCCTGCCACCCAGGCTCATGCCCTGACTGGGAATCAAAACAGTGACCTTTCAACTTGAGGGACGATGCCCAACCCACTGAGCCACACCCGTCACTTATGGGTGTGGGATAAGCGTGGCTGTTAAATGACTTAGAAGTGGCCTAGAGGACTCTGGCCCTGCCCGTGCCCCTCGGGGTCTGTCCCTTGGGAGGCCGCGTGACCGCACTGGTCCTCCTGCTACAGGAGGGAGACTGGGGCCCACGGTACATTTTTTAAGTATTTGGATGACCCCTAAGTCCCCATATTCAAGAGCATATTTTTAAGTAACCCAAGTTGGTTTTTCTCCCAGGGGAATTTCTAAAGAACGCAGTAGATAATGCTGAAGATGTTTTGAACATTTTTTGAGTCCTAAAACTAGAAGCCCCTCATTTAAACCTGAGTGGGCTTTGCCCACCTTCCCCAGAGAGACACTCCTGCCGATGTCCAGTGTGATTCTATCTCCGGTGTCCACAAGCCCCCCGGCTGAAGGGATGCATGTCCCCGGTTCTCAGGCCAGAGAGACATGCTGCCCTCGGAAGACAGGAGTGCCCCCGCCAGGGTCCTGTGCTCTTCCCATTTTCATGGAGATGGAAACGCCGCCGAGGGCACCGCAGCTAAGGAACGATGCTTCCATTGGCAGTAGAGGGGGTGGCCTCCAGCCCTGCGTCCCCCTAGGAGGAAACGGGCCTCCTGAGATCTCCTCGGCCTTCCCAGATGCCTGGTCAAAGAGGACACGCCTCTGCACAAAGGTGGCCGGCTGTTGGCCTCGGCACAGGAGCTGGGCCGCGCTGCACGGCGCACACACGTGGAAAGCGGGCCAGCCGTAGCCAAAGGGCTTCATAACGTGGCCTCTGCAGAGAGGAAGTGATCTGTGAAGAGGACGGTGGTGACGTGGCAGGGTGAATTAGGGGACTCCTTGTTTGCAGCGACCCGACCAAATGCAGAAGGCCCCGTCTGGACAAATCTGCAGATTTGCATGGGCTGGGGGATACCACGCGCGCGCAGGGAGTTTGGGTGGGTGTGCAGGCGCCGAGCCTCCTGTTAGTCCTAAGCACTGCATCTCCGTAATGCATTTTTTTTGGAAGAGCTGGAAGGGAGGTGCCTGGAGTTACCAGCTTTTGCTCATTCTGGCTGGGCTGCTAGAAAGTGAAAACCCGCCTTCCCGAAGCAGGAATCTTCAGGTGAGGTCAGTTAAGAAACAGTCACGAACCACCCGTGTGAGGTCGGCATTACGCAGGCCTCGGGAGGCTGGGCTTACGCCACTCACGTTTCAACACTTACAGTGCATCAGCCTGAAGGGTGAGCCAGCTGGTGGAGGTGAGGGGTCCCAGCCTAGAAGGGGCCTTTAAATACCAATGAAGGGAAGACTTCACTGGAATTCCTCTCAAGAATCTTTACAGTGAGGCACGGAGACATCTCAACATGTGGTGGTGCCCAGACGGGGGGCGGCAGCCCCTGGGAACTTGTTAGAAATGCACATTCTTGGGCTCCCCCATGATGGTCACGCCCAGCAGTCCGGACTCCAGTGGCCCCGCCGTGGTTCTGACGCAGGCTCAGTTCTGAAAATCCACTTGGGGCTGCGAGGTCCCCCAGCAGGTGGCCCTGGCGCCCGTGGAGGAGGTGGCCCTGGGTGCTGCTGGGCTCGGTGCGGCGCGGGCAGGCCTGCAGCCGGCAGCCCCTCTTCCTGCCCGAGCTGCGGCCGCCCCGGCAGACGAGTGCTGGGGGCAGCGAGAGCACGTGCAGGGAGCCACGTGCGGCTGGCAGCCCTGCACTGCTCATCTGTCCGCCTGGTCTCTGGACCAAGGGGCCCTTGGGGTGAAGAACCATCTAAAAGGGCGAGGGGAAAGAACGTAGAGCCTGCGCAGATGTACGCCCACGTGCCGGCCTTTGGTGTCCGCGGGGACCTCTGCACCACGGCGCTGTGTCTCAGCTGAGCCCTCACAGAGTGTGCACTTGAGTCTCTGCCTCCCTTGGACCCTTAGTCTTGGTACATTCATTCTGGGGCGTTAGTGGTTTTGTTTACAGATCACAGCTCGTGTCACTCAGGCCAATGGGGCCCAAAAGCCCCATGTCACATATGGCCTGCGAGAGGTGCTGCTTGGGGCCATTGCCAGGAATCCACCGTTGTGGGTCTCTTCAGCCTGAGGTGGGTGCGGCTGTTGCCTCTGCAGACCTCCAGCTTAAGACCGTTTCCTTCAGCTGGGTGGCTCAGCTGGTTGGAGCACCATCCCGATATACCAAGGTTGTAGGTTCAATCCCCAGTCAGGGCACATGCAAGAAGCAACCAGTGAATGCAGCAATACGTGGAACAACAAATCGATGTCTCCCCCCCGCACCCACCCCTCGCGCCCCTTCATTTATTTCTAAAATCAATTTTTTTTTTTAAAGCATTTTGCTTTCAGGACACCTTTAAATCTGCACAAAACTCAAAACTGAGTCTTCCCAGGAAAAAGTAACTCTATAGGCTCCTCCTGAACCTGAGGGTTCAGATCTTCGGGCCTTTTATGCCTCAGGTTTGTCGGAACTTCTCTCCGGACTCTTGAGTCAACACACTTAATGGCTGAGGAGCTTCATCTGGCGGACGGGGAGGCTCAGTGGGGAGGCTGAGCCTCGTCCTCGAGTCTCTGGGCAGGAGCCACGGGAACGGGCTCCAGTAATCCCGGGGCACGCTCTCTTCATTCCCCTCCCGGCTTTGCTCTGCCTTTGAGATCAGCACCAGCAGAGCGATTTGCAGGAGGACGAACACAACGTGGGCAGAGGGAAGTTACCAGTTCGAGCCCCAGTTCTAATGTGTGAGCTGCAGGACGCGCTCTGGCCGCTGTCACAGCCTCTCAGCCTCTGTTTGCCCATCTGCCAAGTGCTACCCTGAGCCCGCATCTTCTCTGGGTGGTTGAGAACCCATAGCCGTGGCTTTGAGTGATACCATCAGTGTGGGTACAGCCCATCTGCCATTTCTGGGGTCCCCTGTGCAGCCTGGTCAGCCACGTAGTGACATCCCAGCGACCCTGCCGTTGTGGTTTAAACTCTTCTTAACACGCTACAGATGACGACCCAGGACAGGAATGCAAGGTCCCCAAAGCAGGTCACCTCAGTTGGCCGCTGCTGCTTCGGCTCCGCAGGGAGGACTGGCAGGGGCCTGCCCACGAGCCGCACCGAGCCCTGTACTCCTGGCCCAGGTGGGGCTCCCCCAAGACTGTGAATGGGATCCATCTGAAACAGCTGCTTTGGTTCCGATTATAAGGAACACCTGTGTGTTGGTGAAAACTTGGAACATGGGGGAAGTTTGCCGAAATAAATTCAGATCATCTGAAGCCCCTTCCCCAAAGGTGACCTCAGGTTCTACGATGATGTCATGGGCCCCTTGTCACCATGTGGACAGGGTTTTCCAATGTCATGTAAAAATGTATTGATACCATTTTTAATAATTGCAGTGTTTTGCTTTATAGATTACACAGCCATCATTAGATACTTCGATTGTTTCCACCTTTTTGTTATAACTGTGTCCAAGATTGCCTGCATAAATCTGTCTCAAATTGTCTTAACTTTTATTGTAAAATTGTTTCAGACTTACAAAAAAGTGGTTAAAATAGTATAAAGAGGTCCCATAACCCTCCAATCAGTCTTTCAGTGTAAACATTTTATATAACCACAATGCAAATGTAGAAACCTGGAAATGTATGGATACATTACTATTAACTAATCTGCATACTCTGTTCAGATTTCCCAGTTGTCCCTCTAATGTTCTTTCTGTTCCCGGGTGCCACATGGCATCGCTTATCCTGTCTCTAGTCTCTGCCTGTCGCCAGAGTTCCTCAGTCTTCCTTTGTCTTTCCTGAACTTTTTTTTTGAGGTGAAATTCACACAACATAAATTTAACCATTTTAAAGTGCGACTCTGCCGTTCAGGGCTTTCATAACACTGTACAGTCCCCTCTTCTATCTGGTTCTAAAACATTTCATCAGACTTTGAGCCCTTTGAGGGTTAGGAGCCCCGATTTCCGTGAACTACCTCCGCTGCGTCTGGCTCCTGGCGGTTTGGTGGCGGCCGGGCTGACGGGTTGAGGGGCTGAGGGGCTGAGGGCCGTGCCTTTCTCAGCGCAGGTGCTGTTGTTAACTTTGATTTGGCTAAGGTGATATCTGCAAAGTTTCCCTACTGGAAAGTTACTGCTTTTGCCCTTTGTAATTAGTAAGCATCTTACGAAGCAATACTTTGAAATCAAATTCTTTAACCCATGATGTTTTCAAAAGCCAAGAAAGGTCAATCTCTGAGAAGGTGTGGGAAGGAGGAGCTGGAGGACTGGTCCAGGGTGTGGTCAGATCTCTGTGTGTGCCTCAGTTTCCCGTTCCTCAAAACAGAAAGGATTAGACCAGTTGTGTAGGATCTTCTGTGGAAAAGGAGAGAAAACCTAGAACTAGAGGGCCCCGGTGATCGGCGATTGTCCTGAGGTGGGAGTCGCATGACTGAGCCGTTCCCACGGCCGACAGACCCGCAGCCCGTCCCCTTGGCATCCAGAAGAGATGGAGAAGGCAGAGTCCTCGTCCTTCCCCGTGGGGGTCAAAGCCTCTGTGGAGGGTGTCGTGGGCCTGCGGAGCCGGCCTGGCTGGGCCTTTAACTCTGGGGCTTCTCTTTCCCCAACACTCTCCTTCTGTGGCCTGGTGGCTGAGGCGCAGCCGACGCCCAGAGGCAGGTGAGTGGGCAGCTTGGGAGAGGCCGCAGGGCGTGTCCACCGCATGAGCAGGCCCCACACCCGCCGTGGCCTCCCCACAGTGACCCTGTGCGCCCTCCGGCTGCCCGCTGCATGCTGTCTCTAGCTGCACACACCTCTGCTTCCTCGCCTCATGTGTTGTTTGTATCCTACACTGCCCCCTTTGGCCCGACATCTTTCTCCATGCTGTTTGCTGCGGCTACTGCCTACCGTGGGGGGAGTGGCCCGGGATGCTCAGGGAGGCGTCACCTCCTCAGTGGTCTCAGGACAGGTGGCCCAGCTCCCGCCCCGGAGGCCTCAGGTGTTGCGCTTTGGCCACCCCCCGGCCTGGCCCCAGCGCACAGCTGGCCCCTCAGGAGGCGGGGCAGCCTCGCACCTGTGGGAGGGGGCGGGCGGGCCCGTGGGGTGGGAGGCACCGCCCGGTCTCGTGAGGCCCTGCTTGCCGGGACCCTCCCCGCTCCCCGCTGCACCCCGTCGGCCCTCTGAGGGGCGTCGTGCTCTGCTGTGCCAGGGCTGGGGGGGCGCCTGGGGGGCACAGCCCGTCCCATGCTGACCCCCTTGACCCCCTTGTCTCTCCAGGGCATTGAGCGCCTCAAACGAAAGCACCAGCCCAGAGAGCACCGGGGCAGCTGGAAGACGGTCAAGGAGACCTTCGGTGGGAACTTCTCCCTCAACTGGTTCAACCCCTTCTCCGGACCCTGCCACCCAGAGCTTCTCAATGACGGGGACTGGGTGCGGCAGGCGGCATCCATGTCAGACAACACGGAAGCGACGGAGGAGCAGGTGGAGGGGAGGAAGGACGAGGAGTCTGTGGAGGTGACAGACGAGTGATGCTGTTGTGGGGAGGAGTCGCTGTCAACCCCACCGTTGTGGCTGCCCGGCTCTGGCCATGACACAGTCCCCGCCTCCCGCTGCTTCCCTCGGGCCGCTCTCCGGGCACTGCCACCCTCAGCCTGCCTTCCTCTCCCCATGTGGGGCCAGGGCTGGGGATGTGGGGGGCGGGGGACCGGGGGTGACGGAGGACAAGAGACTTTCCCTGAGTTCATCTAGTAAGAGTGTCCGGAGCGGGATGGCCAGGAGCCACTCTCCCCGACTGGGCGTCCCTCGGCCTCGCCCGCGAAGGGAGCTGGGCCCCGGGCAGCCCAGGGTCAGCCGCGAACTTGCCTTTGGTTTCCCGGGGACCTCTGTCTTCTCTTGTGGCGGGTGGGGCCCTGCCTCGCGGCTTTTGAGAACCACAGCCACGAGGTTACGACGGAGGGACCCGGGCAGGACGCTGACACCAGGAGACCAGCCGCGCCCTCGGTGGGGCGCCCCCTGCCGCCCGCCTGGGTTTGGAGAGCAGCCCGGCGGCCCGCTCCCTGCAAGGGCCCGACTGGACCCCGTGGGCTAACGTACCCCAGGTGGCAACGCCCGAGTTCCGACAGTAGTACCAAACTTGGCTCCTGTTCCGTGGACACCGGAATCGTCACCAACCTGTCCCACGGGAACCTCACTTTACTCTCCCTCCCGAAGGGGGTCTAACAACCCGCGTGGCAGCGCTGACCAGACATCTGGCCTGTATGTTTCAGGCCATTTCTCCCGAGATAGTGCCCTTCTTGTCTGTCAGCAGGTGGGAGGTGGCAGGGCCTGCACGTTGATGAACCAGAAAGACAGTCACCCCTTTTGAAGCCTGAAGACCTGCGCAGGGGGCCCTCTCAGTGGCTGCTGGGAGAGCGTCCTCTGCGCCGAGGGGCCGGTCCAGGTTTGGTACAGGAGTGGGCTTCCGGCGCGCCGCCTGCCGCGCGGTTGGCCAGTCCAGCCCCCGCGGCTGCAGACGGCCCCTGCCCGCACCTGGTGGCCCACCAGGCCCGAGGTTCATTGCCCAGGGGCGGCGTTCGCAGAGCTGCCTCTGTCCTGATCCCGGCACGGCGCGCTCTAACAAGGCCTCAGGAGAGGGCGATGGCAGGGCTCCAGCCCAGGCTCCCAGAACGGGCCGAGGCTCGCTTCCTCGGGCCACATCCGCTCTAATATTTATTAACGACAGCGTGAGGAGCCCCGAAACCCGCGAGGGGGAGCCGAGCGCGGAGGCCGAAGGCCGTCCTCGTCCAGACCCAGGAGGCAGACGGGGGTGAGAGCGCGGAGGGCCGCGCACCGGGCTGCGCACAGCGGGGGACGCGCTGCTGCCCCCTGGTGGCCCCGAGGAGGCAGGGTTAGAGTTTAGAACCAGGGAAGATGGTTGCGGGCCGCTGCTGAGTTCAGGCCGTGTCAGAGGTGTGTGCTGAATAAACCCAGGTCCCCTGAGACAATGGGCTTTAAACTGCTCCCCTAGAACCAGCTTGGCCTGAAAGCAGACCCAGCCCCCCCCAAAGCCATCCAGTTCTCAGACCGTTGGGGGAGGCATCTACCCTGCACTGAGGCCTGGTGCCCCCTCCCTGAGCCCGGCTCAGCACTAGGCCTCAGCCACAGCAGAGCCTGTTCTGGGAGGACAGATCAGGCAGGCCCAACCCTGAGCCTCAAGTCCTCTGCACACCAGTGACACGGCGGCCTTGTCCCTGTGGTGGCTGTCGACAACACTAACACTGCTTGGCCTCAGAGGGCACGCACTGCAGCTGACGCCGGAACAGGAAGAGGGCCTGCTGGGCAGCAGGCCGGCACCTCTGCCTTCCTCTCAATAAAGAGCTCTTTGCTTGACCACAGTGGCCAGTCTCCCATCTTCAGCAGATCCCAGGCCAGGCCCTGGGTGGCATCCTCCCTCAGGGTCACCTCAAAGCCCCTGCTCTCCCATTTCCCATGTGGGAGGCCAGTGCCACACAGGCACAGGCTGCACGTGGGGAGTTGCTAACCAGACCCTCCTCTCTGGGTGGTATTTCGAGCAAAAGGAGAATCGCCTTGCATGCAGCGAGCATTTACTGATCATTTACCATGTCAAGGAGGTGGGCATTTGGGGCCAGAGCACCTGGGACCGAAGGTTTCTGAATTCGGAGCCCAGCCCACCACTGCTGAGTGTCGTATGAACTACACAAATTAACCTTCATTCAGCTCACACGTGCTGCTGCCAGAAGTGCGCAGCTGAGGGTTACAGCCTCTGATGGAGGGGCTGGGTGTCCTGAACAGGGCCCCGAATAAGGAAGGCCGGCCCCTCAGAGAGGGACCTGGGAAATGTGGAGGATTTGATGGCTCCCCAAGTGCCCACCTGCCCCCGCTACTCCCGACACAAGATGCTGAGGCTTGTTTGCTGAAAGAAGTGACCCAGGGGGCCAGCGCTCTTCAAGTGGTGAGTTTGAGAGCATGCTGATCATGTGAGCAAGTGCGGAGGGCAGAACAGGAAGGACTTCCCAGGACAGCAGCAGAGGAAGGGGCTGCTGCGGGGTGAGGAGCCTCCCTCCTCAGGCCTGCCCGAGGCTTCTGAGAAAAAGGGCAGCCTCCTCCCAGGATCTAGAATTTTCTACATGTAAGACGGTGTCACCTTTGAACCATGGTAACTTTTCCTCCTCCTTCCCAACGGCATGCCTGTTCTTCTTGCCCGGGGCTCTGGCCAGAACTCCCGTAAGGTGCGGAGAAGTGGTGAAAGCAGGCGTGTTTGTTCCGCTTCTGGTCTTGGGGGCAGCTCTCCATGCCCCACCGCTGAGTAGGATGTTCACTGTGGGCTTGTCACAGTGAGAAAGTTCCCTTCTATTCCTGGTTTGTTTAATGTTTTGATTATGAAAGGATGTTGAACTTTTTGGCATCAGTGGAGACGGCCCACTGTTCCTCCCACTCCAGGCTGCTCTGGCCAGTCATCTCTTTCCCAGCCCAGTGGCCTATTCTCCGTCCCCACTTTTGTGACCCTCAGCATTAGCCTGGGTGGCTGCAGCCTTTTTCCAGAGGTGTTCCCAGGATGCCACACTGGCTGGGCTATACCGCCTCTCACTGTCTGCTTGCTCACCTGGCCAGTTCCTCCACATCTCCCTGACTTCCAAACACTGGGGTGCCCGGGCGCAGCCCTGGGGCTATTAAGAAGGCAGCAAGGGAGAAGTTGGGGGGAGGTGGGCTGGGGCCAGGCCCCAATCAGCGGGAGCCATGAAGTTCCAGAAAGCCCACCTGTTACTGTGCAATGAGGAATGGAAGGCAATGAAAGCACTGTGTGCACAGAGCAGGGACTGGCCTGGACGTGACCCTTCTCCCCCCACCGGCCTCCTGGCCCAAGTCCCCTCTGACTGCAGGGAATGCCTCAAGAAGACCTGCGGCCAGCGGTCGGCTGCCGGTGAGCTGAGACGGCTCTCGGACACCTGGGGAGCCCCTGGGAGACTGGAGCAGGTGAGCGCCACACCAAAGGCTGTGCACACACACAGTGTGCAGGCAGCGTAAACACTGAACTAGGAATTACATTCACGTGGTGCAAGACACAAAAAAGTCACAAGGATCTGGGCAAGATACTCAAGGGACAGGAGGGGCCTAAAGGTGGAATGAGGGGGTGAGAGCAATCTTGGCCAGCCTTCTTTCCTCATCAGTAAAATAAAAGGAGGTCCCCACAGAGAGGTCAAGCTGTTCTCCGTGGGTACCAAGAGAATGGACAGGCCCTCCTAGATCTGAGGAGCGCCCGCTGGCTGATGTCGGAAGGGACCACGTGCTGAGCCGGGCAGGCCCAGGAGGTGGGGAACTGCACCTCCAGAAAATCAGGAAAGAAAAACACAGGAGTAAAGAATTAGGATTCCACACCTGGTAGTTTTAACTTACAAAAGAGCATCGATCCAGTCTCTCTTCTCCTGCCGTAACCCAGCATGAGCCCGATGGCCCAACACAAAGCATGAAGCTGCCTGAAAGCCCCACCAGTCACTGATTCCCGTGTGACGTGGCTGGCCTTTGTCAGGCCACAGGACAGCAGTCACAGCGTAGCTCCAGTCCATCCACGGGCAGACCATGCCGGGGTCTCTGGCATCTGCCGAGGCCCCTGGGCGGGCCTGGGGCGGTGAGAATCAGCGCACAGTGCAGATGCATTGGGTGCTTCAGGCAGCACCCTGCCGCGCCGCGGCCCCCCTACGGGAGGCAGAGCAGTTGGCCCTCGAGAGCCCGCGGCAGCATCTCCCTCCATCTGACGGTCGGAAGGCGGCACCCCAGATCACCCTGGGCGGTGTCCCCATGCGCCAGCCCAGGCCTGAGCCACCATCGTCATCTGTCTAGCTGACCCGTCCAGCCAACTGATGCTACTGCTGCTTGTGAGGAAGGGTCTTCCCGGTTGGCAAGAGGTTCCTGTGAATCAGGATGAGCCCGCAGAGGATGAGGAACACGCCTCCCCACCACAGGACCTCCTGGCACTCTCCGTAGAGCAGGAAACCCAGGAAGGCCTGCAGGACAGAGACAGCTGTGAGGCCCGCGGATGCAACTAGTGTGCCAGCCCTGCGCCCCTGCTGCTGCTGCCCTCCTGGGGCAGGGGGAGAGGTCTGGAGCCGCAAGTCTTGGGCTTGAGACCTTGCTGTCACCTTCAGCAAGTCACTCTATTCATTTTGGTCTCACCTGCAGAAGTGGAGAGGGTACCTTCCTCACGGCATCAGACCCCAGCAAAGTGGGGTCCAGCAGAGGCCAGCAGCCGGCCCTGCATGCACCTGGTACCTGGCGCCCGCCGACCCGAGGGCCAACCACGTCCTCCCTCCCCTGAGCGCAGCACTGAGTGGGCTCAGTCTGCCTGGCCAACCTCAGGCCACCAGAAGAGGGAACTAGTCCCTCCGCATCTCACACTGAGGTGTGCCGATCCCTAGGAGACGGCTGGGCCGTGCACAGACCCGAACGAGGGCTCCAGCCTGGAGCGGCAACACGCCAGGCGGCGGCACCGCTGGGCTCCACGTCCAGCTCACTTGGTTTGAGAGACCACAGGAAGAGCCCCAGGGGTCGAGCCACAGCCCAACCTCTGTTTCAGTTCCTGACCCTTCTCCTACCTAGAGAAGCAGGGCTTACCAAAGGATACCCCACCCAGAAGCCAAGTTTGGGGCAGGGGGATTGTACCCCCCAGCTACTCACCGAGCTGAGGATGTTTGAAAAGGTCACCGTGACAGATGCAACGGCCGAAGACATGGAGAAACTGAGACCCCGGCTAAAAAACGTCCACATCAGAGAGTTGGTGGTCGCCATCATAACAATGCCTAAGGCACAGAAGCCCACATGCACCTGCAGGAGGAGGTGTCACTAGAGCGGTGCCCAGCCTGGGCAGTGCCCAGCCTGGGCATCGCAGCGGGCAGTGCCCCCCACAGCACACCTGGGGTCACAGTCACCGGCAGCCAGCGGGGCCTCAGAGCGTCACTTAACCCTCAGTGGGCAGCACATCCATTTTACAGCTGGACAAACTCAGCACTAAGATGGCACTCATTTGGCCATCTTCCTGATATGCGACCTGGGGCAGAAGTAAAACGCTAACCCATGATCAGTACTTTCTACTGAACACCACTCTTTATTGGTCACACAGTGACCAATGCGGGACGTTCAGTCCCCGGGGGCCCAAGCAGTTATTATCGGGCCTGAGCTGTGAGTCCATCCAGGCAGAGTCCTCACTCCCCCAGATCAGGTAAAGCGTGAATCAGCTGCATCTCCCCCGTTTTGTGCGGGCTACATCTCACTCAACCATTCCTGAGTTTTCACTCTGTGCCAGGCTGTGTGCTAAGTGTTTTAAGTGCATTCTCATTTACTCCTTAACTTCACTTCACAAAGAGAGAACCCGAGACATTATGTAACTTGCCTAACACGCCACAGGGGATGGGAGCCACCAGGATTCAAACCCAGGCTGCGTGGCTCCGCGCTCTTCATCGGGACACAGCCCTGCGCAAGGAAAACCACCTGAGACTATCTGGCTGGTGGTCCCAGGCACCACCTGTAGAACTTGCCGAGTTTTCTGTCTGCCTCTTTTTTTAAAGGTGACAGCCTTGAGAGGAGAGAGGATCTTCAGAAGCCTTCTACACAAAGAACACGCAGACCCCCTTGCTTTGCTTGGTATTAAGGTAGCAACCCACCTGCAGACAGAGCTGTGTTCTTGGAGGCTGTGCCCACTGAAAACCCATACTCGTTTCTTGTAAGTTTTCCAGCAGCCGAATATAGTGTCTTGGGGAAGGGACGTCTTTGTATAATTTACACAAAAGCACTGTTTGTGCCAGTGGCAGGCAGCTTATATAAAAGATTTTGAAGGCCTGGTGCACAACTAAAAAGATCAGAAAACCATTTATGTCTCATGGAGTCACTCGTCTTATTTTGGACCACTTCAAGAATTACAGCCAACAGGATACTAACCTCAAGCATGGCCGCTCTCACTGGATTAGCCCTAACTAGGCTTAAACCTAAAGAATCAGCCTGTCCACTGTGCAGGTCAGGGTCTATCCCTGGGCTGCAGACTTGGGATGGGCAAGGCAAGGAGATACACGTTAGCAGACGTGGGGAGGCAGCTTAAGGGTTCTCAACATCAAGGGAATGTCCAGACCGCTTCCCAAACTCTCACGTTTTCTGGCAGCAGGGTAGACTGGTCAAAACACCCGTTAATTACGGAATAAAGACACGGGCAACAGGCTTCTCACTTTCAGTCACGTGGAGAGAAACGTTCAAGCACAAGGGGCTTAAAATGAGAGAGGTTGCGCGTCTTCCCCGAGAGAGAACTAGCCCCAGCAAAGCACAGATTTCAGATCCCCGACGCCTCCTACCGCCTACACTGGCGGCCTACACGCGATGGAATCGAGGGCTGCTCCTCCGCCCCGGGTGGCTGCAGCACCCCGCCGCGGACGCGGCCGAACAGAACGGCGCAGGTGAGGCGGCGCTCTGCGCCCTTAGCCCGGCACCACGGGGGACCCCCGCGGCCCCGCAGCGCTCCTCAGCCGCCCAGGCCCCCCGCCCCCCGCCGCGGCTGCGTCCCGGGCTCGACCTCGCTGCTGAAGGCCAGCTTGGCGGAGGCGGCGGCAAGGGCCCCGAACGCGCCGGCACACAGACAGTTGAACACGCCCCAGAAGCGACGCCGCATCGCGCCGGCCTGCAGATGCGGGGGGAACCCCGCGGAGGGGTCGGGGTAGGCGGCCACAGGGCACGTAGCCATCGTGCCTGCCGCCACCGCCTCTCCGAGCGCCCTATTGCCCCGCCACCCGCAGGGCTGAGTGAGCGCTGCGATTGGACGGCGGCCTCACGTGACGCAGAGCTCACGTGAGCGAGGAGGCCAATGCGGATCTTGCGAGGGCCTCACAGGGGTGGGACATAGGAGGTGGGGGTGGGGCCACCGGGCTGGAGCCCAGGGCGGTGGGTGACCGTCGTCACAAGTTTAGGCACGTTTACCCGGAAAATTAGGCACACCACCCCATCCGGGGACCCGGAGTCTGATTCTGTTTGCTGTTGTAGAATTCGCGGCCCCACAGTTTCAGTCCTTGCCACTTGCTGTGTTCGCCATCGGCCTCTCCAGGGTATTTGTTTAAAATTTTGAATCCCAGGCCTCACCCCATACCCGTTGAATCAAAATCTGCATTTTGACTAGACGCCCACGGATTCACCTGAACCTTCCGAAGGAGAGATACTTCGGCCGAGGGCGCTTAGAGGCCTCCAGACTCAGCGAGAAGGCGGGCTCGGGATCGGGTTTCGGACAAATCAAAAGACCCAGATGGATCTCGTTGCTCGTTGGTCATTGCAGAAAATTTAGAAAAGATGTCATCCGTAATCACTCCACTCGGATAGTCAGGATTAACATTATTTCTAATTTCCTGTGCATTTAAAGATCTTTAAACGGTTTTCACTTAAGTGTTTAGGATATGTCTTTGAAAATAAAATGCTGTTGAAAGGTACGAAGGAAAAAAATTTAAAACGAAAAAAAAATAAATAAAAGAATACATGAAGGACTGTTTCCGCGCTCCAGGAAAATCATGGTTATAGGGTACTTTTTGTATATTTATTTTTTTATATAACACATGTAAAGTTTACATATAGGGGTGGGACTTTTTGAAAACAATTCACAGTGAACATACTACCGTTCAGCGTTTTGTGATTTTTTTTTAATCCATCCGGGAGATTTTTGTGGAAGTCCTTCCTTGCCACCCTCTCTCACAGGGTGATTTTGTGGCAAATGAAAGCATGGGTAACCCTGGTAACTCCTACTTTTGCAACTGAGGAAGGAACCACACTGACGAAGGTGTTCTGGGGGTCTGGGACCCACTGTGGGTTCTTGGCTTCACCCACGGGAGAATTCAAACTCAGACCAGCACAGAGATTAAAATGAAAGAGAGTTTATTTGTGAAGCAGCCCTTTCACCGTGGGAATTTACTGCTTTCATTGAGGCTCATTTAATGGAGGGGTCAGGCAGTCCATAAGGGGAATTGTTAGGATTTTTCAGGGCTGAGGGAGACTTCTCAGAAAAACTCTGTTGGCCATTTTGGGTCCGTATATGGTTTTGATCGTGGTAGCGCGGGGTGTGTTTAGTATGCTAATGTATTACAAGGAGCTTATAGAGGACAGGGGTTGCTACAAGGTGAAATTAGTCACCATATTGGATGAAGGTGGACTTCTGCAGGTTTTAAGCCCTAAATCCATTGCGGAGTTGGTCGTACTATCTCCTTGATAATCATTGTAGCCCTTATTGGTTACAGCCATTTTGCCACATACCCTATCTTAATGCCCAGCTCAAAGGTGATCCCCTCTTGAAGTTTGTTACTTGAAACTTACAGGAAATTAAGTGCTGTTGCACTTCATCAACTCTCATACTTGAAAGACTACAAAACGAACTTTCTTAGAACAGGCCCACTTCCACTGGCAACGCTTTGATTGCAAACTAGAACTGGGACAGTGTGTTTGGGAAGGATACTTCATCCCACACTTATCAAAAAAGCAATCAAAACAAACCTCAAAGATGACATCCAGGCAGAAGATGCCTTCTTGTGTCCCGGGAGACTCATTCAAAATGCCCCTCACCTTTAAGAGCTAGAAGCCACATTTAAGAGACCTTAGGGGCCAAAGAGGGAATTTAAATGTGTGAAGTCCCTGGTGGGAGATAGCAGAAATGGGTAGGGCCGGTGAACATGGGGAGTGAATGTCTCTGTCCTCTACTGTCCTCTCTCCAACCTTACCTCTTCCTCTCCTTTCATGCTGTGTCCATTTCTCTGTCCCTTCTTTGTTCTGCCCAGTTAAACAAATGAGCACATATCTGAGGCCAGGCCCTGTTGCTAGGCAGCAGAGTTGCCAGGGTGACTAAGATCCCAGCACTCCGTTGGGTTCTGGCTGTTGGCAAAACTCTTAGTTCTAACTCTCCATCCTAAGGCTTTCTCTCTCTTTTCTTGCTGAGTGATGTTACAGGTTGAACTGCGTCTCTCCAACAGGTATGCTGAAGTCTTAACCCCTCAGCACCCATGACTGTGACCTCATTTGGAAGTGGGGTCACTACAGATGTAATCAAATTAAGATGGGGTCAATAGGGCAGGCCCTAATCTGTCTAATGTCCCTCTAAGCAGAACCAGAGACACAGGGGAAAATGAATGCCATGTGACCATGGTGGCAGAGATTGGAGGGACACGATATGCAAGCCAAGGAGCACCAAGGATTGTTGCCCACAACCTGAGAGAGGCGTGGAACGCACTGTCCCTCCGAGCCCCCGGAGGCCAGCTGCAGCAGCGCCTGATTTTGGACTTCTAGCCTCCAGAACTGCGAGAGGATAAATTATTGTTTTAAACCCCCCTCCTCCAGCTTCCAAGGCAGTCAGGTCTCCTTTCTACTTTACACTGACTTTTGTTTTGTTTCTGGCTCCTAAGGATTTAGTACTATTTATTCCTTGAAGTTCAGCTAGGCGTTGTTTTTTTAAAAAAAGATTCTGTTTGTTTTTAGAGAAAGGGAAACACGGATGCGCATGAGAAACATGGATTGGTTGTCTCACACCACCCCACCCGGGGGCCCGGCCAACAACCCAGGCGTGTGCCCTGACCGGGAATCGACGGCCACCCCACTGAGCCACACCGGTCAGGGCTGCATGAACTATGAATGTTTCTCTTCAGCTTTATTGAGGTATGACTTATAAACCATTTTGAATGTAATTTAATTTTCAGTAAATTTAAAGAGTTGTGCAATCATCACAAGCCAGTTTTAAAACACTTCCACATCAAAACGTTCCCTTGTGCACACGTGGTCATTTCCACTCCCACCCCTGCCCCTTTTCTGGACATTTCACTTATATGGGATCATACAGCCTGCGGTCTTTTAAGTCTGACTTTCCACTAAGCATTTTTTTTAGGTTCATCCATGTGGTGGCATGTATCAGTCTCTCTCTTTTTACTGCTGTCATGTTTCCACAGTATGAACTAGTGTTCAGTGCCAGCAGCCACCCGGGAGCTAACTGGTATACCAGCGCACACCCGCTAGGGCGGCCAGAGTCAAACACCTGAACGGCAAGTGTCGCTGGAGATGGGAGAAACTGGAACACACCCCTGGCGGGAACAGAACGTGGTGCAGCCACACAGAGCATTTGGACAGCAGGCAATGTCTACAAAAGTGAAACAAACACCTACCACGAGACCCAGCAATTGCATTCCTAGGTTTCTACTCAAGAGGTAAGAAGGGTAGGTCCATGCCAAGACTTGGACTGAACATTTATAGCAGAATTATTCATCATAGCCCCAAACTGCAAACAGTTCAAACGTCTGTCAGGTGGTGAGTAAAACGTGTGTGTCAACGCAACGGAATATCATTTGCAATGGAAAGGCATGAAGCGCTGGTGCAGAGCAGGTCTTTGTTTGCCTCGCCCACAGACAGCCCGTGCGTGGCTTACAGTGGGGGCTCACTAAGTACACGCTGCATGAACGAGTGAATGAACCATGTGAATAACATTTTTGGACTCTTTATTTGAAAAAGATTTATTACATTTTGAAAAATGGCCATATTTACAGTCATAAAAATGATCATGAAAATACTTCAAGTAGGAGTAGAAAAATAATCTATATTCATCGGTTTGCTTTGTATACACACTGCGCCACCAGCCATGAGCCTCGCTGCAAGTTTTGGGACCACCGAACACAGAGCTTCTGGACCTCAGACTCAGGGGATCACGTCAGTACCCAGGGGAAAAATGGTCTGGCTAACGTCCACTGGAAACATTGGCTACAAGCTTTTATTTTAAAAATGCCAAAGGTTTTCCCAATATTTACAGTTGGCTTAGAGCCTTGCAATGCGGCTGCGCCTCTACACAGCAGGCTGCTCACTGCCACAGGGCGTGGATGGGTGCAGAATGTTCGTCAGAAGCTCTTTCTTTTTATTTTCTTTCAAAAATGTATTTTCAGCCCGCAACTTTCCTGTCTCCTAGTAATTTTAAAAAAGAAAATAATGAAGGGCTATAAATATTATAGGAAGAGTTACTCGTGGCACTCTTTAAATTTATATTTCAAATTAAAACTGTAATTTTTAAATCTATAAACATTAAACAGAAATCTGATGTGTATGAAAAATGACCGAATCATCCTTAGAATAGCATTAACTAAATTGTTTTGAATTCAGGAAGTTCCCTGAAGAAAGCAGTTAAGTGATTCAATAATTAATCATTTAAAAACCAGAGTGAGTTTACTCAGAATAATTTTCATCGTTTACCTCAGTGAGTCGCACGTTTTCCTTCTTCAGCCTCATGACATAGTGAATCTTCTGGTTTGGGTTTTGGTGACCTACCAACTTTCCATTTTCCTCAGCAAGACACTCCACCTGCTTCCTTAACATTTCCACCTCCTGCAGGTAATCAATCCAGGCAGGACAAAATGAGCTGCTCTTAATTCCTTAAAGCAAAGTAACATTTGCCCTGGCTGTGTAGCTCAGTTGGTTAGAGCATCATCCCTCTGCGCCAAGGTTGGGGGCTGGATCTCCCGGTCAGGGCACACACAAGAAACAACCAATGGATGCAATGTGGAACAGATCAAAGTTTCTCTCTCTGCCCACCCTCCTCTCTCTCTAAAATCAATAAATTTAAAACAAAAAAAAGTAACATTAGTTCATGCCTCTGAGAACACAGGGAGGGGGAGACAGAGCCCAGGCCCCCAACTTTTGTGGCCACAGGACACCCAATCAGACACGAGTCTCATTCTGATTGGCTCTATTAATTCATGTGTCCTAAGTACAGGAAAAAATAAACACACAAACACACCTGGGATGTTCTCTCCTTTTCTTCATACAATTCTTCTAGCTTTGATCTCAGTTGCTCCTTTTCCTGGAATGCTTTTGACTCCAAAGATCTGGTTCGTTCGACTTCCTCACTCATTCTCAGGCAGTCTGTTTCTTTTTTCTGGAGGGCGCTCTGGACCTCTTCCAGGCTATAACAACGAATATCCCTGTTTGGTCTTCCAAAGAAACGTAATTACAAGGGTCTTCCCCGAGCCCAGAGCGTGAACTTGGAAGGAGGACTGACTTCGAGGCCTCCAGGCAGGCGATCGCCAGGCAGCACGGAGGCTTTCTGTTGTTGGTTTAACCGAGACTTTCCTTTTGGCAAAACCCTCGTACCATTTTTAAATAATGAACATTTAGAATAGGAACTTTTAGATCCAGCTCACGTGGAGCCAACACAGTAGGCTCCATACCCAAGAGCAATCATTTATTTCAAACAGTGGCTCTCAGACGGTGGATACTGGTCATGGCTTCAAGGAGGCGCTACTTAACACTTACAGACTTTCTGTAACTACCAACTGGAACGGCTCCTGTGAGGAGCCCCTTTAGCAAGTCGTGTTCAGGAAAATGATTTTGTAAACATCTATTAAGTTCACATATTATTTCAGAAGGAAAAAAGTTCCTGACCTTGTGGATAGAACAAGCGTTTCTCCACTTAGAGAATAATAAAGAAAGGGTCGACAAGAACTTGAATTACAAACCAGTGTACTTACTCTGCTTTCATTCTCAGCATTTCTTCAACCAACTTGTTCTATGGGATAAAAAAAGAAAAAGATGGCTTAAGTTCTTAACATTGTTAAAACAACAACAACAAAAAAGATTGAAAATAACCAGTCCACACTCTTTCATGGTAACAAAATCAATTAAACCAATAGCCTTTTCCACAATCCCAGCTGCATGCACATAAAAGGGACCTATTTACATGCCTTTGTGTACTGTGCCCCCCAAAGGACACTGTCCTTGCTTCTAAGTGGCCAACTGTGTGGGTGCACTGAGCAGTAGTCTCATTACCATCTAGACATAAAGACAAAATTCTTAATTCTCAGCTATGTCTAAGTACTAATGGCGAGTATCAAGCTTAACAGTAGGAATAAGGAAAAGACAGCAATTTCAATAGTAAATGGTTTCTAAAACGTAAAACCATAAATGCTTACTATAAAAGCACTTGTCAGACAATAAAAAACTACTATGTAAAAAAGAAGTCATACTTTAGCCAGTCTTTCTTTGGTAAGTTCTTCTTGTTCATTCTTTAGCTGCTGGTCGTCTGGATGATTCTGTTCCCTGCAGATCAGGAAGGGAGAGTGGGGAAACACTGTCAAGCACACCCAAATACCAGTTTCGTGTCTATCATACACAGCAATGCCAAGCTGTGCTAAGAAGCCAGCCAACTCAATGACAATGAACTGAGGCTGGCGTGCTTGCTCAATGTGACCGGCACGCAGGGTGACGCAGGCACCTCCCCAGAACTGAGGACCCCTCCCATGCGAAAGTGAGGCGAGCAGAGCCGAGAAGCCTAAGGCTTGGCTGAAAGTAAAACAGACACTTCGTCAGGAGCAGTGCCATCGGAAGATCAAATGTAAGCAAAAGGTGGCTGAAGGAAAAGGCAGCCCAGGGATCTGCGGGGCTGTGGTTTGCTGGGTGGGGGTCTCAGGGGTGGGAAGGGCCCCGCAGGCTGGCCTGGCCCCCAGAGCGCCGGATGGCCCCTTGCACTGGATTTCCTAGCCAGCTGGCAGTTTCTGATGACACTGGCCTCCCCGATATGCTGATGCCAGGAAGCGGATCCCCTGAGTGTCAGCCAGCCATCAATTTCTTCATGAAAAACTCTACGTGCAGGAAAGCGGATTCTGGGTGAAACGTCGGCATCACGGGAAGCCACTGAATCTGAGTCCCTCTCTGAGCCTGACCCTGTCAGGAAAATGGACTGGGTTTTTGTGCGCAGCCTCGGGACCGGGGAGACACCCCCTGGGCGAACCTGCCTGAATGCCACAGGCTTCTCCAGGAATATCTGTTACTGATGAGTTGCCGGGGGGGTGGGGGGGTGGAATACGGAGATTGCTTCTCACAAGAAAACAGAAGATACAATTTCTTTCACTTAATGGAGCTGGCAGCCTAGACAAAAATTGTAATAAGACCTCGAAAGGAAAACACCCGAAATCATTAGGGAAGATGTGTTTTCCTTGCCCTGCGCCAGGGGTGGGAGCCACAGGGCCTGTATCACAGCTGTCAGGCTGGCTGTCATCACGCCGAAGAGCGGCCACAGCAAGGTCTACACGACAGGGCATGACTGAGTTTCCTACAGCTGTGTTTACCCGACAGGCCAGGCCTGAGCCTCACTACAGTTTTCGGTTAAGACTGCAGCGTTTAACTCCCTTCCCTCTGTCAAACCCTGAGCCGACCGCTTTCCCAGGCTGCCTGGAGAGGCACAGGAGAAGGGAACCCCAGGGCAGACCGGGCGCGGCAGAAAGGGCTGTGGGCAGCGGCCAGGGCTCCTACATGTGGTGCAGAGGGTGAGAAAGGCCACCGTCAGGCTAAGGAGCCACCGGCCTCTGAGAGGGCAAAGCCCCAGAAGGCTCAGGAGGGCTGTTGCTTCAGAGCAGGGCTCCCGGCCTCACCGGCGAGGCTCCCAACCCTGGTCCCAGGTCCAGCCCCAGCCCCCGAGCCTGTGAGCCCTCCCACAGCAGCCCAGCCCCAGCCGCAGCCCCAGCCCCAGCGAGCTTGGCTGCTCGGCACTGGTTTGGAAGCTGCAGCTAGAAATCAGGGGGGTCGGAGCAAACTGGACATGAGGAGAGGCGAGCAGCATGTCCAGGGGGCCGGGGCTGTGGCAGGAGCGCTGCCCCTGGTGCACAGAAGACAGAGGGGCGGGGACTCCAGTGTTCTTCCACCTGACCTTTCATGAGGAAGTTTCTGTGTGGCTGCTCCAGAAAGGCACAGAGGCTACGAAACCGCGTTTCTAGCTGTGGTTGTACGAACGGCCTGGGAACATTCTGTTTTCCCTGCTCACGCTGAGTCTTGATAAAAGATAGTATACCAAGTACAACGCCCTGTTTGAACACAGCTGAGGTGGGGGCGGAGCACGTGGGAACGAGGGAGCACATGGCGCATGGTCTGCATCAGCATCTGCATCGGAACACCCCGAAGGGGGTGACGTCCCTAAAAGAGGATGCTACTGAAACGAGCATTTCTGATGCTCCATAAAACTCGAAGAAAACCACTTAGTAAGACAGTCATGCACTTGCTGCTTAACAATGGGCCTAAATTCTGAGAAACGCATTGTTAGGTGATTTCATTGTTGTGTGAACACCATATAGCAAATTTACACAAACATACATGGTACAGCCGACTACACCCCTAGGTGAGGTGGTATGGCCTGTTGCTACAGGCCTGTATAGCATGTTTCTGCACTAAACAACACAAGATTAAATACAATCAAGAGACACAGTAAACAGGAGATGTACAAGGCTGTCTAAAATAACACCAGCGCCCTGGCCAGTGTGAGTCCGTTGGAGCCTCATCCCATACACTAACAGGGGTGTCCGACCCGTGGCCACGGGCTCCATGCAGCCCAGGATGACTATGAATGTGGCCCGACACGAAATTGTAAATTTACTTAGAACCTTTCTTTTTTTTGCTCATCAGTTTTTGTTAATGTTTGTATATTTAATGTGTGGCCCAAGACAACTCTTCTTCCAGTGTGGCCCAGAGACACCAAAACATTGGACACCTCTGTGACTAAAAGGTCATTGGTTGGATTCCCAGTCAGGGCACACACCTAGGGTACGGGTTTGGTCCCTGGTGGGGGCATGTGCAAGAGGCAGCCAACTGACATTTCTCTCTCACGTTGATGTTTCTCTCCCTCTTTCTCCCTCTCCATCCCTAAAAATCAATGAGCATGTCTTCAGGTGGGAGAGGCGGGAAGAGGAAGGCAAAGTACAAAGAAAATAAAACTCTAACTGTAAAAAATAAATAGCATAGTACCAGTGACAGCCGCTATCATTACCAGCTGTAACGTCACATAGCACGTGAATGGAGCTCGGCAGCTTGCTTACACCAGCATCCCCGGAGCTGAGCGAAGCGCCGCACTGACGCAATGACAGCTATGATGTCACTAGGCGACAGGAGTGTCTCAGCCCAGAGGGACCACGTCCTCCGCACGGTCCGCCACGGACTGAAGCCAGTCGCGCAGCATGTGACTGCAGGCTGCCGGCAGAGCCCAGGCACCGGCCTCAAGTGCCTGCCGTGTCAGGGTCTGCACGGTGCACCTCAGGGCTGCCGCCGCCAGCAGTGGGGATGACAGACACCCCTAATCTGGGACGCTGAGTTCAGGAAGGGTCCCCATCCCAGAGAGACCCCCGACTTTGATTCACTCCAGCTGGCTGTGCGGCTGTGCAGGCCACCGCCCGCCCGCCTCCCACTCCCACAGCTGACAGCAGGCGGGGCGCAGCTCTCCCTGTGCCCCCGGCAGCCTGCTGCCGAGCGTGGGCACCAGTACGTCACACGCAGAGTTTCTGGACTTGAAAATGCCTTGCGTGAGAGCTATCATTTTCTTCATTTTATTGCTAAGGAAACTGAGGCACTAAGAGGGTTAAAAGTGTGCCTCAAGCCACATGATTTTCAAGTGTCAGAGAGGGGATGTAGCCTGGGTGTGGGTGCCGGGGGTGCTATGTTGTGCCAGAGGCAAACACAACTGGAAACCTGCCTGAGCTGAGGCCACACACACAAACCCAGGTGCCCAGACCCAGGGGAAGTCTCCCCCAGAGAGCTGCTCCCCAGCCGGCGAGTCAGAGGCAAACCCAGCTGGGAGGACATCCCCCTTTGCTGCGGGACCTCTGATCTTGTTGATTGATTTGCTCCCCTTTTTCTTTTCAAATAGAAATAGACAGTTTGATTCAAGTTTCTGACATGTCTGAAATTCATTGCAATAGCTCTCCAACAACACAGTTTCATGGGCAAGGCCAAGAAAATGCCTCGTTCTCCCACTCTGGAAAAATCAACACCCTCAGCAGACCTGATTCAAAAGGAAAAAAGGTAAAAAATATGAATAAGCCCTGGTTGGTGTGGCTCAGTTGGTTGGAGCATCATCCCATAAACCTGAAGGTTGTGGGTTCAATCCCTGGTCAGGGCACACGTAAGACCCAGTCGATGTTTCTGTCCCTCTCCCTCCCTCCCCTCCCCTCTCTCTAAAATCAACGAGCACATCCTCAGGTGAGGAAAAAAACAAACAAACAATAAAATGGCAATAAATACATATGTATGAACAATTGAATCTTAAAATGCAGAATAAACAAACAAGCAGAACAGAAACAGACTCATAGATACAGAGAAGATTTTGATGGTTGCCAGACTGGAGGATGGGAGGGGGGTTGAGGGGACAGGTATAGGAAGCGAAGGGATAAAGTACAGATTGGCAGTTAAAGAAGAGTCATGGGGAGGTAAAGTGCAGCACAGGGAATACAGTCAATGACATTCTAATGCTATGTATGGTGACAGGTGGGTACAGGATTTATCGGGATGATCACTTAGTTATATCTAATCACTGGGGAGTATTAATTGTATTTGAAAAATAAAAAATGATTTAAAATAAATAAACAAAACAAAACGAAACAGCAGCTGGTGGGAAACCAGTGTATATTCCGACCTCATGCATGGAACTATACCCAGGCAGGCCGAGACACAGCCCACAGGGTTCCGGTGGCTCTTTCGCACCTGTTGTCCTTTTGGGTTTTGATATCATCCAGCTGATCTTGCAGGAGCCAGTTTTTCTCTCTCAGCTGCTCAGCTTCCAGGCGTAGGTTTTCCATCTCACTCAACTGCTCCTAGTAACACATGAAATCATACTTTTCAGAAAACACGAGAGGAGGCCTTATTTTGTTCCCCAAGGCCATGACCAAGACAGGTATTTCTCCTTCAAGCTCTTCTGCACAGAACACTGCGCTGCATGACACTGGATGAAAAGTTGACCGTGATAAGCTCTTAGGGGCCTGGAACTTGTGATTCAGTTTCATACCCAGCATCTTAAATGTAGTCTCTGATCAGCACCACATGATTCATTAAAATTCCTTTATGAGGAAAGATGACAAAACGTCACTACTTTGGTAATTGTTCTATTTGGGTCTATTTAATAGAATCTAATTGAAAATCATGAGCATAACCATCTAGAAGGTATAAATACTAGTCTGCAAGAAGGATCCTCTTTGATTTACTTCTTCCGTCCATTATTTGATTTCTTTTAACCTCACCAGTTTCTGTGGGGCACCCAGACCACGCCAACCTGGGGAACAGTTACAGTCCTGAGACGGCAGCACGTTGAGAGCTGCCCTCAGCAGAAAGGCCGGGAACAACCCCTCCAACAGAAACAAAGCTTGAGAGGGACATGGTCGTCATACACCTTACCCAACGAGGGTGCAGTGAGCTAGCACTGTTCCTGAACAAAACCGCCCTGCAGAGCGATGACCTTACAAGCACCTCCCTACCCGCCCCCACTCACCGACGACCCGGCACTCCCCCCGCACCCCCCACACCCCTCCCAGCCTGCAGTGCCACGCGAAGCACACCCTCACCCCCGTGTACCTGGCTAACAAACACTAGGAAGAAGTTTGAAAGGATGGCAAATGAGAGAACAGTATTTTTAACTATCATAAACAAAAACTAATCTAATATATAAAGAATGCCTCCAAACCATTAAGAAAAAGTTCAACAACAGAAAATGGGGAGAAGGACAGAATTCAAAGAAAGGTGCTCAATCTTACTGCTAATGAGAAAAATACAAACTTAAAACTTCAATGAGACAACACGCGTCAGCCACTGAAAACGCCAAGATCTAGCCGTGAGCCAGCACTGTGCGTGATGAGAGCGGTTTGGTCGGCCTGCATGACGATGCCACCGTAGAAAAGCCAAAGGAGCAGGGAGACGCGTGCTCAGACGTGGTTGCACATGCCCCGAAAGCTCTAAAAGGTAACTAAGGAACTGGCTACACTGGGAGCCTCCAGAACAGCAGACGAGTAGCTCGGAGTCAGGAGTGAAAGGGAGGCTTTTCTGTCTACACTGAGTTTTGTGCCTTTTGAATTTTGTATCTTCAGTAACCATGGAAGATACTCCTTATTAAAATGTTAAATTTATTGGAAACAATTACCCAGTTACCTTCATTCTGAGGATTTCAGCATTTTTGATTTCTCTGTCTTCATTTAGCTTAGTTACAAGGTGTTGCAAAGAAACCTTAGAGGCTCGTCCATCTTCTATCTCTTGTTCTTGTGTTTCCAGGAGTTTTGCCAAATGTGTTTGAAAATGAGGTGGTGTTTTAGGGCTCTAAAATAAAATCAAATTTCATCCAAATGCTCGATTAAGTGATGTTATAAAGATTTCATTTTAAAGGTATATGCCAACCATATAGAATATATTCAAGCTATTTGGCTTAGTCTAAATCTTGTCCAAGCAAAACGTAAAAAACACTGGTTCCTTTTTTTCAAGTAAAAAGCAGAAAATGTGTCAGTGAAAAATTTTTTTATAAAAAGACAAAGCTATGGTCTTAGTAATTTCCAGACTTTTAAAACTCACAAAACTTCATTCCTCCTGAAATGCACTCTTTTTCTGAAAAGTACCTGGGGACACTCGGCAGCAGAATCCATCACATGCTCCAGCTGCCTCATTTTGAAGTTATATTCGTTTTTCTTCTGTTCCACTTCCTCTTTCTTTTGTTTCAACTGGGAAAAATCAGCAAATGTAAGGTTGTAAGTTAGAAAATAATATGGAACCTATGGTCCAGTTAGACCAGCCTATCTTCCTAAGGTTTGTAGAAACAGGTTTTACATTTGGGAGGCGGGGAGTGGCAGGGGGGCGGGGATTTGATCAATAATCAAAAGCAACAATATATTAAAACAGCAATTTTTAAAGTAACAAATTGTAAAGTCTGGGGCTGCCATTTGTGTCTGTATATCTTAGTTACTACTATATCCTTCCCCTCACCCTCTCTCTCACCAATTTGTTTACGCTTTTTATTTTATTTTTTTAAACTTATTTATTTTTAGACAGAGGAAAAGGGAGGGAGAAAGAGAGGGAGAGAAACATCAATGTGTGGTTGCCTCTTGTGTGCCCCCTTCTGGGGATCTGGCCTGCAACCCAGCCATGTGCCCCGACTGGGAATCGAACCGGCAACCCTTTAGTTCTTAATCCACTGAGCCACACCAGCCAGGGCTGTTTACACTTTTTAAATAAAACTGTGTTTTGCCCTGACCAGCATGGCTCAGTTGGTTGTGCATCATCCTGCAAAGCGGAAGGTCGCCAGTTTGACTCCTGGTGAGAGCACATGTCTGGGTTGTGGGCCAAGTTCCTGGTTGGGGTGCTTGCGGCAGGCAACTAGTTTATGTTTCTCTCCCTCTCTTTTTCCCTCCCTCCCCCTCTCTAAAAATAAATAAATAAAATGTTTTTAAAAAATAACAACTTAGTTTTTAAGCTTCACAAACAATCAAAGGGTCACGTGAGGAAAAATATAGAATATAAAACAGCAGCAGCCAAAAAGAGGATAAAAATTAGCCATAACCTCACCACAGTGGTCAGAACCTGCCGGCGCCATCAAGGATGGAAGGTGGGCAGGAAGACAGCCAAGCAAGGCTGAACCCCCGGGAGCAACCGAGTCCTTCAGAGCTCATGCGCGGCTGCCCACGCAGCTGCTCACCTGGTGCTGGAGCTCCTGGATCAGGGCCTCCTTCCTGGTCAGCTCCTCCTGGGCGGACTGCAGGAGCCCCGAGTGCTTTTTCGAGGCCTCGGTGAGCATGTTCAGCTGCTCAGTAGCGTGAGCCAGGTCCTCACAGAGCATGTCTCTCTGTCAAGGGACAATCCCCACATAAGCAGAATTTCTTAATTGTGTTTCTCCAATAAGGATTTGCAAATCATTACTATGTGCAATTTTTAAAAGATTGAGAGAAAGTGTTAAGTGAGACCTTTTTCTCTTTTTTTCTTTTTCTTTCTTTTTTTTGCTTGTGGGGTAATCCATTCCAAGACAAACCAAGCAGTTAATACTAGTGAGCAGGCCTAGAGATAAATATTACAGCGAATGCATATGGGTATCCCAACAGAGGTCTAATTGCCCTCTGCTCTCCCTTCCCCTCACCCCCAGGGTAGTGACAAGAACTTAACATGGTGTCTGCACAAATGATTAAAGATAAGTCAACCAGATAAAATATAACAGTGTAATCTTATGTGTTAATGTCTGCTTGGGGAAAAATAGGTCTAATTATGGCCTATTCCTATAAAAAATCCTCATTTATTCATCAATAACTTCCATATAAACATATACATATTGACAAGTAATGAAGTACAAAAAAAGAGTCATGATGTGCTAACAATTACCTCAATGTCTTCAGAGATTATTCTCAGTCTAAGGGTTTCCTTCAGATCCAGAATCTCTACTTCCTGTCTCTTAATCAACACTTTGCTCTCTTCTTTGTCGACCAAAGCAGAGTTGTATTTACACTGCAGAGAAGAAAGTTTCCATATAAGAGCTGCCTGCTTTATTATCTATAGTTTTAGATGAAAATAAACTTAAGAATGATTCCAAATTCCAAGGTGATGACCACATTAACACAAATTAATCCAATCATTACTTGTTGAACTAAGGGATGGAGGAATAAATGCATGGATGACCAAACAGTGGGTAAGTCCTACAGGTACCAGTGAAAACATCTGCCATCAGAAATAAATATGGCGGCAGCAAGCTCCATATGGAGCAGAGGAGTGGGGGACGCTGACAACCATACCCCCTTGTCGCAAGGGAAGGAGGAAGCACGACCCTTCAACTGAGATGCACTCACACTGCACATTCGCATGTTAAAGGCTCTGCCTGTTCTGCAAATGCAGACTCCGTTGAGGTGTAACTAGCATTTGCAAATCTATCTGACCACAGAGTCTTTTTTTTCTGGTGAAAGTATTTGTTAACCTCCTGAGGCAGCTGCAAAATGTGTCTTAGGCTCAAATTTAATACCTTTTTAGGAACAGAACTTACAGTGATGTCCTTCAGTTCCTGCTTCAGGGTATCTATGGTCTCTGTTTTCTCACGGACTGATGTTCTCAGCACCTGGATCTGGCTCCTGAGGTCAGCGACAGCTTCCTGATGGGGACAGAAACAATAGCTTCACACCCAGTGACGTGAAGATCATTTATAAATGACAAACTTTTTATCTTTCCTAATGACAACAGAAGCCAGTTTCACCTCAGCCAAATGTCACATTACATTATTGTTATCTATTTATATTGTAATGGTTTTATACCAGTTTATTTAATCATTTCCTTTGTTTTTATGAATAAAAGCTAGACACAAGGAATTTATACCTAATGTTGTTATACTTAAGCATACTTATTATGATTATTAGGCTAGCTAAAGTCAACACCAGGGATTTATGACTTTGTATTATGGGGCTCAGGGTCAACAGGAAAAGGCCACACGAACAGCCTCCCAGTGAAAAGGGGCAGGGCGTGCTTGGGAAACACTGCCTTCGAAAGAGACGGAACTGCTGGCACTTGAAGTTATGTGGAAAATGAACGTAAATAAAAGACCTCATTCTCTAGAAACCTTGGAGGATGACAGGGCACCGGTGCACACAGAAGCACTGGCTATCAGTCGCCCTCAGAGCGGGAGGCTGGGAGGCTAAAGCACCACTTCCAAAGAAAGCACAGAGGGAGGCGGCGCCACCCGCCACCTACCTTGTCAGCCTCCCTGGACTTCTCCAGGGAACGGATGACTTTTTCGGTGGCATACAAACTCTCTTCTAGTCTTTGTACTTTTGCCATCTATGCGGGGGAAAAAAATAAATATTTTTAGAAAAAGAATTAAATCACAGAGTTAACTACACACATAGAAAAAGTTGAAATGTTTTTCATATACAGTGTACAGTAGGAGTAATACTTGAACACAATAAGTTGGGTTAAAAGACTCAGATTTTGTGGTCTCTATTAGGAGACCACCAAAAAATATAAAAATGGCCATATGGGAGTTAGAAATACAGAGTTGAAAAATAATACAAGCAACCAAACACTCCATCTTTTTATTACCAATGGTTTTTTTTTTTTTTATGATTTATTTACTTTTAGAGAGAGGGGAAGGGAGGGAGCAAGAGAGAGAAACATCAGTGTGAGAGAGAGATAACCACTGGTTGCCTCTGCATGCCTCCAACCAGAGACCTGGTCCCGCAATCCAGGCATGTGCGCTGACTGGGAATTGAACCAGCAGCCTTTTGGTTTGCAGGCCGGCATTCAGTCCACTGAGCCACACCAGTCAGGATTTATTACCAATTTTCAACATATGAAAGCTGAGACACTTGTTATAATAAACCTCTTTTGACATAAGGAAAAATTACAAAGCTCAAATTTTAGAGTGAGAGTACAGGAACTTTACCTGCTGCTCACACTTGGCCATCTCTTTCTGTTTCTCCTGACGCACAGCTTCAAGAACATCTAAGATTTCTCTGGAAGAGAAGAAGTATCTTTTACTCATGACTTCGTTCAATAAAAACAGGAACTATTTATACAAAAGAGATTTAGTGCAATGCACCTAAACTTTATTAGGCACAAACTTGGTGTTAGCATTGTATTCCAGTGTGAGTCATAAATTTGAACCTACTTCTTCCACAATTATTGAATACAAACCCAGTTTTGTGTCACAACAGTTTCTCTTTCTTCAAAGCACTTAGGATTCCCAAACATAACATCTAACATATTGTGCGTATTTGTTACCTGTCTCTCTGTGCTAGAATGTAAAACTCATGAGAACAAGGATATTGTTCACTATCTCATCTGTAGATGTTCTAGCATTGGCCAGAAAAATACCTGGCTTGCCCGGTATCACTAAGTGTTTGAAATGAATAACTTACTAGTTAACTGTCTCTTTCCCAACCAGATATTTGCATCCATTAGATGCATTCACCACTGTACACTAGGGCCTAGAGAGGCTCTGTCTCATAGTCAGAACTCTACAAGCATCTGCTGAATAAACAAATACAGATTCTTCTCCAAAGAGTAGTATCATCCGGTTGGCTGAGGCCAAGAGACTGACAGAGATGACCAAGGAAAAGAACTTGGAGAGAAAGGGAAGAAAGACAATGGCATTCATATTAAGAGGCCAGGAGAAAAAAAGGGCAGCTAGAAAAACAATAGTAGAGACAGAAATAAAGAATCAATCCCCCTTCCAATAAACAGTGTGATTTAATTATAGAAGGCCCTGAGTTCTGATCACCACCATTCATTTAAAAAGTACCATGGCTAGTGATTGAATACTTGAAAAAATTAAGTTTCCCTACATACCCATTTACACAAAAAAAGAGATATTCATTTTTGGAATGCTATAGAAAAAAATAACTTTGCAGGGTATTAACAATAAAGAAAAACAAGATAAAGTGTGGTAGTAAATGATATTCTAGTTCACTAATGCAAAAGAGAAAGAGCACTCACTTAGAACTGTTTTCTTTATCTTCTTCAAATTGTAATAATAATTTGTTATTGCGTTCTTTTTCTGCCTCAAAAAGCTCCATCAAATTCTAAAAGACAACGTGACATCAGATTTTAAGTAACTGTTTACCAGCAACGTCAGGGCAACAAGCGCAATCAGTACTTCCTGGGTGGCAGGCCCCACGCCAGGCCAGCACAGGAAGTGAGGGAGAGGCCCTGACCGGGCCTGCCCTGCACCCCAGGGGGCGGCCACACACCCAGCACAAATTCGGGAATAACCAGTACCTTTCTTAACTTACATTCAGATCAGATTTCAGAGTCTCATTTTCTTTTTTGCAGTTTTGGAGATTTTTGGAAAGTTGGTCAATTTCAAACTTCATTACTTCTTGTAAGTTTTCATAGGAATCCTGAAGGCAGGCTTTGCTCTCAAGAAGTTTTTCATTTTCTAATCTTTATCAGGAAAACATTTTTACAATGGTAAATATAAACATTAAATGTAGCTCTAGTCAGATCGTCTGCAGTTCGATTTATCCCAGCTACAGACCATTCCCAACTTAGTGAAGCCTTAACTGATTAAAGATCCTCAAGAGCTTATGTAAAATGCCCACGACGCGCAGGCCTGTCACAGACGGAACCACAGCATAGTGCGACGGACGGGACAGGGTGCCCGTGCCAGCCTGTAGCCATTTCCTCGTTCTTCCTCCCGTGGTTTCAAACAGGCATGCCTAATTGACTGGCAATCTAGAATGGTGCCAATTTAGGGGGCTCCAGACCTAGCCCTTGCGTAACCTAGGGACTGGCTATTAATTTAGTTTGGTGGATAGCTCAGTTCTGTCTATTCATTACATAGTCCCCCAACTCTACGGAGGTTTCTCAAGATGTCAAATGTGGCTTCAATCTGGGAGGAGTGTAACCTCCCTGGGGGCAGAACTATCTAATGCACACGATTATTATCGGCTGCTCTGTAGGCTGCCAGCCTCTGGTGCTGCTACCCAACAAACCGTGGACGCCCCACACCCAGAGCCCAGCCAGGAACTAGGAAACGAGCCTGCCTCATGGGCCATCCAAAACAGACGCCCCAGCTTTCACACAGGGGTTACCAGACAGGGGCCTATATCTCTACTAACTGAAAGCAGAGCAGAAGCAGCAAACTACAAAGCCGTACAAATCGGTTGCTAAAGATAAGTATACAGACCATAGGTGGTAGTGAGGGGGAACAGATGTATTTATAATGTAAACTGTATGAATAAAGCAGGTAAAATAATTCGAGAAACACATCTGTAGGGAGAGTGCCATGAGGGGGTACACGCAGCCCGGTGAGTGATGTACTCTATGGGAAATCTGAAACACTGAGACGTTAAATTATGTCTCATTGAAGAAGCAAGGAAAAGCTCGATGTTTTTAAGACAGAATTTAAGTACACAGCCAAATGTAGTGGATTCTTAATATCTTAGATCCACTTCAATTAATATATAAACATGAGGAAATTAAGATCCAGTAAGATTAGTGGAGCAACTTTTCAAAAAATCACCCAGTTAATTTATGACAAAGCCAGGATTAGACTTAGTGATTCAGATATGAAAAATAAGTGCCAGGTGTCAGAAAAGACAACGGCTCTACCCTGGCTGGCGCGGCTCCGCGAACTGAGTACTGGCCTGCGTACCGAACGGTGACCAGTTTCCATGCTAGCCAGGGCACATGCCCAGGTTGCGGCTCAGGTCCCTAGTTGGAGGGCATAAGAGAGGCAGCCAACTGATGTTCCTCTCCCACATTGATGTTTCTCTCCCTCTCTCTCCCTCCCTTCCCCTCTCTCTAAAAATAAATAAAATCTAAAAAAAACTCCAAAACAAAAAACTAGCAGCCCTAACTGGCGTGGCTCAGTTGGTTGGGCATCATCCCCTGAAAGAAAGGTTGTCGGTTTGATTACTGGTCAGGGCACATGCTTGGATTGTAGGGTCAAGAGGCAACCAATCGATGTTTCTATCTCACATCAATGTTTCCCTCTCTTTCTCTCTCCTTTCCCCTCTTTCTGAAAATAAATAAATCTTAAAAAAAGTAAAAGAAAAAAGAAAAAACAACAGTGCACCCGATGATAAATGGCACCTCCCCAGCAGCCTTGATGCTGGGGACACAGCACAGGGCAGCGGAGGAAGCGCTGACTCAGCACATGCCTCTAGAGGGAAGAAGAGACTCACAGCGCAGCTGAGGGTCACTGTGCAGCAATGTGGGTTCTGTGCCACCAAACTGTCTAATTTTTAAAAAGATGGTAAAGTATGGGTTGTTTTAAAATAAGAAAGCTCTCATTAAAAAAAAAAAACAACTGTGTTAATTAAAAAAAAACCGCATTGGCAGTCCCCATAAAAAGATAGCCATGGGTGGATTGGGTCTACAGTTCTCATTTTCTTCCTCTCTTTTATTTTTTTAATTAACGATTTTATTTATTTTTAGAAAGAGGAAAGTAGGGAGAAAGAGAGGGAAACATCCATGTGTGAGAGATACATCAATCGGTTGCCTCGCACACGCCCCCAAATGGGGACTTGGCCTGAATCCAGGCATGTGCCCTGACTGGGATTTGAACCAGCGACATTTGGGATCGCAGGTCAGCATTCAATGTATTGAGTTACACCAGCCAGGTTTCTTCCTCTGTCTTAATTAATAATCAGAAAACATTCAACAGCTACAGGTTTTAATTTTTACCACTTCTATAAAAATTAAATCCAAGGTTGCCTACTAGCAGGTTTTCTAGATTGAGCAGTCACACTCATATACACTCAGAGCATCACCTTCAAAATGTCCATTATTAAATTACTGCCACAGACCCAGGAGGCAATATCAAAAACACAAAATAGCTCTGGCTGGTGTGGCTCAGTGGATTGAGTGCCAGCCTAGGAACCAAAGGGTCAATGGTTCGATTCCCAGTCAGGGCACATGCTTGGGGTGCAGGTCTGGTCCCTGGAAAGGGGCATGAGAGTTGCAACCACAAACTGATGTTTCTTTCTCTCCCTCTTTTTCTCCCCCCTTCCCCTCTCTAAAAATAAATAAATAAAATCTTAAAAAAAACACACCAACCATCACCACAAAATAGTTTTAAGTTACATTTTACAGAAGGCTGAAATTAGCAAGAAAAAACCCCGTAAAAAAAAACATGTTCCATCTTAGATTACTCTGTTTCTCTATTGCCAGCACTAGATGGACCAGCCAGCCCCTGAAGTTACTGTGGATGATGGTGACAACTGCGGACTTGTCCTCCCTGTGCTATCCCTTCCTCTCATGAGAGGACACCTCTCCCTCTGGAACAGGCATGTCACCTTGTCAGGCCAATATCACCTCACACCCTTGCTAAGTGACCGGTCCAAATGTAAGCAGAGACTCAAGCAAGGCCAATTCCAGTTCTCCCTGAGAATGATACATGGCTGTTGGGTGAGAGGATTTCTTCACAGGAGTTGACACACCAGGAGATGAATATGGAGCAGTGAGGTCTCCTGTTCCCTGCCACACAGAGGAAGGCCCTCAATAGGACAGAATGAGGGCAACCCAGAGGGAAGCAGAGCTGGGACTGAGAGGGAGGGAGAGACAGAGAGCAAAAGAAACAGAATGACGCACACTGACAATACTGTCTGAGACACAACCTAGTTTGCCCCTGAAATCACCATCACCCCCGAGCCTTCCCAATATTGTGAGCCAATAAATTAACTTTCGGTTTAACTAGCTTGAGTTCAGTTTACAGAACGCGCACTGCTAGGAGTCCAGGGCTACAGGCCAACTGTAACCAAACCACTCTACCTGACACTGTCTAGTTGCAGCTGCACGTGCACGTGTCTTTCAGAAAGGTCGCTGAGCTCTTTCTCCTGGCTCTCCTTGAATGAACTGTACTCCAGTTTCACCACAGACAGCTCCTTGTCCGCAGACTGAAGAACGACTCGCAGGTCATGCACCTCACTTTTCAAAACTAAAAAACAAAGTAATTCCTCAACAGGCTTCTCTACACATATTGTTTACAAAGTAGGCAAATAAAAACAATAGGTATCTTCACACAATCAGCAAAAGAAAGTCGATGTTGCACAGCCAGGTGGTAGGTGCCTAAGGGCACTGAGAGTTCTGTTTTCTCCCTTTCCCTGCTCATAGCTTTTGGTATATTTGTACCAAAAAAAGGAAGAATTAACATCATTTGTCCCTGACTTGTAGATTACATAATTTTCTACATTTAGAATGTGCATCAAAATTCTTTATATGAAAAAAAAATCAAGGTATATAACATATTTTAAGTGACCTAATCTTAATTACTGAAAACGCCCTGGAAATGTGCCAGAACTTTCTAAAATGAGTTAAACACTTCTGGTCTTCTAAGGGAACTCCAACTTAAAATTAGGTACTTTCTTAGGTGAAAAAAAACTGAATGGCTGTCTTTTTTGTTTGAACATTATTACAAACTACTGCAGATATTTTGATGAAAGGAGAAATAAACTGAAAACAACAAACAAACTGGGAATCAATGACACTCCTGCATTTATGAATATATACCAACGTATAATTTGTGCTTTGTTTTGTCACTTTTAAAACGTTCAAAACTATAATTGAAAAGTGAAAATAAGTGGTTAATAAAAAACAAAACATTATTCCTCTTATGAATTCAAGGCAATTCATTTTCAAAGCGGTATTAAAACTTTAAGCAAAGAGTTGTATCATTTGTCTGTGAGTGATCCTGAAGCAAATTACCCTATATGGTTATTACCTTCACTTACCACTGCCAGGCAAACTCAACAGTCTAATTAAAACAAACAACCAACCAACCAAAAACATAGGGACAAAACTCAGTCATATGAATAAAAAGATACTGAATTCCAGTATCCAGATTAAAGTTCCTAGTTGTTCAAACTTACAGTCATTCTTAGTTTGAGTGTCCCACAGCTGCTTCTCAAGGTCATTCAATTGTGAGAGATGCTTCTGCTGCTGTTTGGTCCAATCAGTTCTCTCCGACGAGAAGAGCTGTGGGAAAGAGATCACCTGACTGGAAAAGGCACACTGGCGTGCTGAGACACACCCCAAAGCATCACCGTGTTTCTCGTTTGAAAATCTAGTTTTAAAATCTCTGACCAGAAGGAAACTGGCTGTTCCCACCACTTCAGCGAGGACACCCAACACAGAAAGGATCCTTGCAGGCACCTGGCTGGTCCATTCTTCTTTCCTCTGGACCGGCAGCAGGGGATCCCGGAGCACTATGGACTGAGAGCGCCAGAGCTCCGCCTGCGGGGATGTGGCTCATTATCGCAGCCGTGTGCGAGGTAAGGGAGTGGAGACCACAGCTCCAATCAGCCTTGACCAGGGCTCTGTGAAGTCCTTTCCTTCCTGAGACGCTTCCTTTGAGAACTGGACTCACATTCTTGATGCCATGCTCTCGGACTTACCTCCTGCATTTGTGTAGAATGATGTTCAAGTTTGTCAATGTGCTGCTGAAGCTTCAGGTTTTTATGCTCTTCTTCATCCAACTTAGCTTGAAGGGCACTCATTTGTTCCTGCAACACAAAAACTTCAGTTGTTGTCAAAATGTCTTGTAATGCAAATTTCAAACATTCCACTATTTCTTCTGCATTAAAAAAAACAAAACTCAGAACCTCATATGGACAAAGGTATCAAAGGCCTGCTTGGAGCCAGAAAACAATCTCAGAAGTCTACTCTAATGACTTCTCATATTTCAGAATTGTACTTGTAGTTGATCTAAGTGGATAAACTAAAACACACAGGAAAGAAATGATTAAAATTAAAACCATGGATTAAACCATACAACCATCTTGGGATTTCTGAGGAGCTTTCTCAGGGCCACAGAGTGACTTCACCAGATAAGACTCCATGCCATAAAAGGGCAAAATTTTGGAATTTGGGGTGGTCTGGTTCATTCTAAGTTTTACTAGACAACAGATAAACTTTTTCTAAAAAAATTAAATCACCAGAATTCTGAGATAATCAAATTTCATGTTATTTCAAATATAGCAAAAGCTGTCTAAAATTTCATCTGTAACAAGAGTCTTTAAAATACTTTTAACTTTTTTTAGCAGATAATCAAACCAGTTCTGTAACCTGAAGCTCGTGGCAAACTGGTTTCCTTACATATAAAAGAACCAAAGCCTCAGGACATTGGAAAATGACTTGCTGAATATCGCAGAGCAAATTAAAAGGACAACAGTAGATTGGATTCTAGGCCAAGGACTTAGAAAGATACCAAATAGGTCTGAAAACTGCAAATTATAGAGTTAAAATGATAAATAAAGAAAATTTGTTTGAATAAATGTCTATTTATTTTTTCTAAAACTAAACATTACCTGCACCATTCTAAGCTCTTCAGAAATGGCCTCAAACGCTTGTTCATTCATCTCAGGTGGAACTGGCTCATTGAAGATATCGTTGTCTAATTTGCTAGCATCCTGAGTGTGCAGAGACGCCAAACTCCCCATTTCGGGGCTTAGCTTTTGTGCCGGTCGAGACCAAAGTTGGTAAGTCTTGGTTGGTGTAGTTATAATCTGCAGTAAAAAAAATAATTATGGGAAACATTACCATACATGAAAAATATAATAATTGTGTGAACAGAGAGGGCAAAATTAAAATTCTCTTAATAAACAGGAAAAAAGCATCCCTGAGAGGCAGCACAGAAATGCCCAAGTGGAAACAAATCTATCAATCTAATGAAGACTTTTAAGCATTTCAAGTAAGATTTAGAAAAATGAAACCTGATAGGCTGATTCCAAACCTTATACAAAGAATAAATGTGTAAGAAGATAAAAAGAACAAATTGGGAAGACTTCCCTGGCCAATCTAAATACAGTGTAAGGGCAGGAAGATTTGTAGTAAAAGAAAGTATTATATACTGATGATGCTGAGATGGTCTGAGCCTTTAAAAAGGAACAGCAGGAGGCCTGACGTGCAGCCCAGCAGCTTAGCCACCGCCCCACTCACGAAAACCATTGTCACTGGTTCGACCGCACTCCTTAGCCACCGCCCCACCCACGAAAACCATTGTCACTGGTTCGACCGCACTCCTGGGCTGCGGGCCAGGCCCTCGGATGGGGATGTGCGAGAGGCAATCCAGTGTTCCCCTCCCTCTCTTTCTCCCTCCTTTCCCTCTCTCTAAAAATAAGGAAATAAAATCTCTTAAAATTTTTTGGAAAAAATAAAAATGAATGAAAGAAGTCAAAAAGGTAAAGAAACAGTAAACCTGGCTATATGAAAATTTTAAAATTTCTATATAACAAAAGGACAAGGAATGCGATGACAGAATGTATTGGCCGTAGGTATAACAAAGATTAACACATAAAAATTCCCACAAATCAAGTAGTAGAAAAATGGGCTCTTTTTTCACAGAAGAGACAAATGGACAATGAACAAAGAAAGATGTCTGACCTCACTGCGAATGAGGGGAATGAAAGGGTCTTAATTTTCATTCCCAGGTGCCTAGCACTTTATTATCTCATTTAATGCTCTAATAAACCTAAAAAGCAATTAAATGATCCTCCTCTCCGATGCACAGACAATAAGGGTGAGGCTCAGAAGCTGGAAATCCCTCGTGAGAGTAGTGGCAGATGGGAATCTGAAGCCAGGTCTGACCCCACAGTGCACTCCCCTGCTGCCGGCCACTGGGTCCGCGTCAGAGCACTGGGACTGGTCGCCCTGGCTTACCTGCCCGCAGGAGACTCTGTCTGTGCAGGGAGGTGCTGGTGCAGACCCTGCTGGTAACAAAATGAGAGAGCAGTGGCCGAAGGCTGCAGTACTGCTTCAGGGGACCTACCTTCAGTGTCTCAGCATGAATTTTATTCAGCTGAGAAACTTCTTGTCGTTTGCAGACTTTTGTTGCTTCCAAAAGGTTTTCAAGATTAAGGTTCGCTTTTTGCAAAGACTGAAGCTCTGATTCTAATTCTAGCTGCCTTTTCCTAAAAGATATTATAAAATTTAGTATTTTAGGTAATAAGTAATATCATACATTAGTAGAGTACTTTATACTCTCACATAACTTTATCGTTACCTCTTTAAATCAGAGATATTCTTCGATTATTACCCTCGCTTTCCATTTAGGGTAAAACACAGCTCAGAGACTTGGTGACTGTTTAAGGTGCTCAGCGAGTAAATGGCAGAGCTCCAACCTAAAGCCCAAAGAGCCCATACTGGTTCCATGTGTGAAATGTTATTTAAAAAACACTTTTTTGTATTTTAGAATAGGGTTAATCTTTCTTATAATATAAATGTGGTTTTACTTGTTTTCTTTTACACAAAGAACAAGTAAGAATATTAATAACCTGAAATTTCTGAAAATCCAGATTTAATTCATAACATTAGTGATTTAAATATATGGTCAGATAAAATTCTTTACTATGTAAGTTCAATAGACATTCACATCAACATTAAAACATTCTTATTATCTAGTTCATTAAATACATTATTAAAGAGCTAGAAATTTATGTTAATTATACCTCAGTTTAAAAACAATGAGTAAAAACAAAACTAGAAGCAAACCCTTTTCCCTCATGCCTAAACAAATCAATACTTCAAGTAAAATGCTGGATTAAATTGACAACGTCAAACCCGAAAATAAATCAACACAGAAAGATAAGAAAATAAGTAAGCATGAATGTGCATGTGTACGTTACCTAGTCAGTTCTTTGTATTCTTCATACTCTTGCTTTGAATTATTCAGCTCTGTCTGAATTTGTAGAAGTTGTGCTTTTAGCTTCTCAGTGTTTGCTACAGAACGTGGCTCTTTTGCAGCTTTAGGAGAAAATGCTTGCTGACCTGATAATAAGTCAACAACTTGGTCTTTGAAAGACAAAAACAACAGAATACATTTTCTAAGATCTCTGCCAGGTATCCATTTTGAAGCATAAGGAGGAAAACACGAGAAATGAGTTGGAAGGTGGGCCCTAAAACACAAGAGCCTGAGACTCAACAGGAGACACAGATACAACACAACATGACAAAGAGCATTAGAAGTTGCTTTTGAGAATCTGAGAAGCCACAGGATGGGACAGGGACAGGTTGAAGACAAGCCCTTAGGGGCAGAGCCTGCAGTGCCACACGCACGTGACTGGGGGCAGAAACGGCGCCAGGGGAGCCTGGCAGGAATGAGTACTAGTGGCTCCTGTGGACAGCCAATGGATTTTAGGAAAGAAAACAAACGGCAAAAGCAGCAAGCTGAAAGAACTTGACATCACCCACTAGGTAGGAGAGATTAATTTTCAGGGATTACTTAGGAGACTGAGCATGTTGAAGAGTGCTCCACTGAGTTTCAGGGTGGGGAAGCATCATGTAGCAGTTATGTAGAGAATGGCGTCTGTTTTGAAGATGGTGGGGTCCAGAAGTTACCACTATTATTTTTCAAGGGTAGCAAGTCAAGGTACAATTGAGGTCAAAGTGGCCAACAAAATACAGAGTACTGTAGAGAAAAGTAGTTGAAAAAATACAGAAAACCTGATTTTAAAATTGTATCTAAAATCTTAGTATCTTCACAACCCAAAGACTGGGAATTTTAGTCTTTTATTAAGTCATAAAGAGAATGGGAAAAAACTTGGAAAAGAAAATTTCAAAAAGCAAGTAGACAGCAGGCTTCTTTATGAGTGCAGAATAAAAGATTAAAACTTTCTAAATTTCATCCTAAACAGAAACAAAGACTGAGACAGAATATGATAAAAGGCCATGAAAATATTCTCTAAAAATCGAGTGACCACAGACTTTCCTGCTAAATTCCAGAGCATGAACACCAATAACTACCAAGCCTGTAAGTCAGGTTCAGTGCTCATAAACCACTTTCACAAAATTAAAAGTAAGCCTAGTGGAAACGCCGTGTAACTTACAGAGTGAGCACGAGCAAGCACAGCCAGCAACCGTGACACCAGGACCAAAACACTGCCGGGAGCAGCATGAGGCCGTAACTAGGTGGGTGAACATCTCAACTCTACATTCATCATGTTGTACTTAGTTAAGCATTTTTTACTTCAAATACTTAAAACAGGAAAATTTCACTTAATATCTAACCAATCTTTAATTAACAAAATGATATGCAATGGACTTTTCTTTGCATTATCTATTAACCTATGTAATTTACTAATCTGATTTTTTTTAATCCTCACCCAAGGACACGCCCATTGATTTTAGAGAGAGGGGAAGGGAGAGGGAGAGGAGAGAAACATCGATTGGCTGCCCTCAGTACACGACCCCCTGGGGACCAAACCCGCAAACTAGGCCTGCGCCCTGACTGGATAGTGAACCTGTGACCATCCAGTTTACAGGATGACGCTCCAACCTACTGAGCCACACTGGCCAGGGCACTATTCTGCTTTTTTCTTTTTTTAAAAGGTTTTACTTATTTATTTTTAGAGAGAGGAAAAGGAAAGGAAAAAGGGAGAGAAACATTGATGTGTGAGAGAAACATCGATCGGCTGCCTCTCACACGCCCCCAGCCGGGATCCTGGCCCACCAACCAGGCCTGCGCCCTGACCAGAGTCAAACCAGGACCTTTCAGTTAACAGGCTGGCACCCAATTCACTGAGCCACACCAGCCAAGGTGGGCACTACTCTAATTTTTGAGAGAAGTATAGAAAATACCTTTTGATAACATAAAAGAATAAGTATGTATATAAGAAATGAGCATGCCAGGTCTAGAGGCTAACGTGAAGACCCTCCACACAAGTGACATAAGTGCCCTTCAGAACAGCCCATGCCTGCAAGGCACGCGCCAACAGCCCCTCCTTACTTCTGCCATGTCTCTCTGTGCCGGCCGCCTCGAGGAAAGCTCTCTCCAGCACCGCGATCATCTGTGCGTCCATCTCCTGGGCCCTCTTCACGGGCTCCAATAACCTCAGCCTTCTATTCTCCTCCCTGAGGGAGTGATTTTCCATTGCATACTTGGCAACTCTGGGGTGGTGCTCTACCTGTGTGACACAGAAGTACAGACTTACATATGTACAAAGGTGTCCTTATGGACGCAGGAGGAACTGGGGGGTGGCCTGCTGCCACCACAGTGGAAAGCAGCGTGGCACTTGTGGTCAGACTGCACGTGTGTATACCCTACAACTCCACGTTCTCTGTTGGGCTCTGCACCCATGAAACTCTCAGCCAGGCACCTAGGAGACACGCATAAGGCTTCATGCGAAGGAGACTGCTTATATCAACTACACAAAAGACAGGAATAAGGAAACTGTGGACCAGGGTCAGATGCTTTCCAAGATATATTACGTGAAAGGGGCAAGGTGCAGGAAAGAATGTGTGGTGAGTGGCCTTTAATGCAAAAGGAAAAAAAGTAGGAGTATACATATTGCCTTGAATATGCATAAAATCTCTTGAGAGACACACATAGCTGATAACCAATCATCTTTATATTTAATGATGTGCCTGTATTAATTATCCATCCTTCCCAGGCAAAAGGAAAAACAAAAAAAGAAACTTTAAAGGGACTAGATTCAGGCAACCACAGCTGTGCACAGGAGTGAATCAGATTTGGCCTGCTGGGTTGAGTGCTTTTCCCTTCAGGTTTTATTATTTTCAGAAAAAAGGTGTGTGTGGGGGGGGCGGGGGGTTGGATTATACAATCATACTGTCAGTTTAATTCATTTAAAACACTTTCTGTTGTGTTGCAAGAATGTGGTAACAACTTCCATTTGCCGCAGGCTTCCGTTACATTTAGAAGCGCCGTACACGTCACGCACTCACTTGTTCTCGCAGAGTCTGAATCTCGTCCCTCAATTCCGACAGCAAACGATCCTGCTCCTCAGGCAGGAAACTGCCCCGCGATTCCCTGTGGAGCTTCTCCAGACGTGTTATTTGATCTTCCCGGAATTTCACAATCATCTTATTAGACTGAATAAATTTCTCTTTTTTGAGGGTGAGGTCTTCTAACTGGGTAACTTTTTCTACCAGAGACTTAAAAAAATTCATAATTTGGTTAAACGTGAAAAAATAATTCATCTTCCTTAAGCAACAAGCACTAACTTCCCATTTAATCTCAAAGGCAAAATTAGATTTTTCACAGCTTTCCTTTGTTTTACTCACTGGTGCCATTTGCTCCACTCAGAAAGGCATCCATCACATACATGGTAAAGCCCGAAACATCTTGCATCCCCTTTATACTAATTCAGTTTCCTACCTTCTTTTCCTGTTCAGACTTCTTAAACAGTAACATTGCCTCTTGGAAATATTTCATGTAATCCGTCTCATCTTTGTCTGTAATTGATCCAGTAAGAAAGGGAAAGGGGAAGAAATGTTTCTCTCTCAAATCTGAAAACTAAGAGATGACCTAAAACAGCCTTTGACTGCTCTCAACTAATCTAAAAGAATCAAATTATTATCAACAGGTCACGGATTTTAAATGAACCTGGTCAATATATTAGCCATTCCTTCAAGAAAAGCCTCTCTCATTCTATTTAGTAAACATATATAGATTACATATGATATAACCGAGTCTTAGAAGTGTATCAAAATGAAATTTATTAGTACGTCTTCTTAGCACTTTTATTATTCAAAATTATTTCTACAGCCACTTCCCACATATCTCACAGAACTCCGTACTGTAGAGTCTGGTTACAGAACAGGTACCATGTTCCTCTGTAGGTGAAATAAACAGAGATAGACACTTGTGGAAACATGTGGGTGGCCTTATGGGGTTGTGCCTGTCGCTGGAGGGTTCTCATACTAGTGGCCGCACACGGTCTTCCTCTGGATAAAGAAGATTGTGCGCATCTCACCTCTGGTCAGAAAGGTTCCTGGTGGCATCTGCCCTGAGGTTAGCTGGGCCAGCTGTTCTTTGAGCCTCTTCACTTCAGCTTGGAGCTGGCTCACGTTGCCTTGGGTATCTTCGTTTACCACTGCCTGTTCAAGATTTTTTAAGAACCATTAAAGGAATCTTTTGTGAAAAAATAAAAGAAAAAGAGAAACAGGAACAACAACAAAAAGAACGTTCTGTAGATGTACAGTCTTGTGTTTACATTTGTATGACTTGGAAGGATTCTCCCTCGCAAACAGTCGAGAGGCCAGCAGGACCAGCGTGCTGTTGGGAGGGGGCTCCTGTCCCTGTGTTCAGACCTACAGCCCGAGACCCTTCCGCTCCTCGCCGCGCCTCCTCCCGCCTGCTCCCACTTAGGTCTCCGCTCCGTTGACTAGCCCTGGGCCCTGCTCCGCCGGGTCACCGGGACCTGGGACAGGCAGCTCTGCCCCCCGTGGAGAGCGGCGGGTATGATGCCCCCATCTCGGCTTGCTGTAAAGCTGTGATGGACTGCAGGGCTGGCCCGAGAGCCCTGGCCTGGCAGAAACCACCCTCTCCGCAGGAATCCGCCCCTGTATTTCCCAACGGCACCTCCTGGGGGCGAGGCGGGTGCCACAGCTCCACTTCTGCTTCACCACCATGTTTAATGCTATTTTAAAGAACTGTCTCTTTAAGGAGAGAACTGTACTTGAACAAAAATTAAACAAAAAAATTTTTCTTAAAGAAATATCCTACTTGAGATGACGTCTAAGAAGTTCAGAAAGTCCCACAAAACCTACAGGCTGACGAGAGCCAACAGCTGAGTACCAACCAGATCAAAGTGACCCAGTTGTGAAATAACCAAAAGTCCAGTGAGGAAAAAGCCCCATGGGTCTGGTGTTCCTGTTTTTTTGTTGTTGTTTTTTAAAGATTTTATTTATTTATTTCTAGAGAGAGGGGAAGAGAGGAAGAGAGGGAAAGAAACATCATATCAATGTAAGAGAGAAACATAAATAGGTTACCTCTTGTGTGCACCCCAACCAGGGACAAACCCTCAACACAGGCATGTGCCCTGACCAGGAAAAGAAATGGTAACCTACTGCTTTGTAGGATGACGCCCAACTGAGCCACACCGGTCAGGGCTTATGTTTCCTCTTAAGCCAGGTCTGCGCGTTAGGAAAGATCTAACTAGTTCATCCTTAGACAAGTCCCAGGTATCCTAGCCACTTGCCCTGCGACAGGGGACTTACCATTGATAGTGACTAGTGTAAGGCTCCTGGGTTTGTTGTTTCATGTGTTAAGAAGCCATTCCTGGTTGCTTCTGATTCTTAAGGCCAGGCTCATTACAAGGCACTCCTGTACATTCTGACATCATTGCCACATCAGTGACCCCATAATTCTAATCACCCCTGCAGCCCTCTACTCTCTAAAGACTTGTAGTAAGTCCCAAGAGATAGGGTTAGGAAGCTCTAATGATTTTTCCTCCTCATATTACAAATGCCCGACAAGAGGGTCATAATCCAACAAAATGAGTGAATGACTAAACCTACGTTCTTCTTCCTGACCTAGGGAAGAGGCAACATGGCCCCCCTCACTCTTGCCATGCTAAGATAATCAGGCAGTCTATTTCAGGGGTAAGAATGATCAATTTCTCCTTTGAAAGTCAGAAGGAATTAATCTCCAATTTAGGGCATGACGATTCTTTCATTTGGAACCAAAGGGGCCTCCAACCTCTCCAAAATGAGTGGGGGACTCCTTGGTCCTTTGTCAGCCTGCACCAGGAGCTGGCAAAGTGCTACTCGCTCACAGGCGACATACACTCTGCTGCCCGTTTTAGAAAGCCTTGTTGGAACACAGCCACGGCCACATGCTGACATTGTCTACAGCGGCTTTCTCTTTACAAAGGCAGAGTCGAGTAGTTGGGACGGAGACCATACAGTCCAAGAAGACTAAAATGCTTACCCTTGGGTCCCTTACAGGATAAGTTTGTGACCACTGGTGTACATATATATCAAGGAGCCTTCTTGTATATAAAGAAAAATGGAGGACCCTTGTAGTTAGAGGCAACATGAAAGACCAACTTCTTCAACATCATCAAATTATCTTCAGGGAGAATCCCTACCCCCCACCCACCCGCTAATCCACCTACTCCACCCCCGCCCCTCCGCCACAATTTAGGTACAACTCAGTCTCCAACTCAATTACAAAGGAAAAACTTTGCCGTAAACAAAAAACTAGGCAAACGTATTAAGTGTTAACCATAACACTTAATCTAGGTGTCAGATTACATGAATGATACAGAAGGCTAGGAAAGACGAAATAGAAATCTTGCCTAGAGCTAAGATTTCACAGTGAAATAAATAAAAGCTACTGTTAATATTAGGGCAGTCACAAAAGTGAGATACTATAAGCTTATGTATTTTTCTAATTTACTTCATTGCACTCAGGATTTTACCTTATTTTTAATCAGCTTGGCCCTCTGAGCAAAATTTAGCGTTGACAGCGTTTCCCCAAAACACCTGGATCCAGGATGAACATTTGCGATTATGGCTGTTCTGGCATTACCTCCAAGGGAGTCCTGTTTAATGAAACAAATGTACACACTTTCAGGAGAGAAACTGCAAGGTCTTTTTTAAGCAAAGAAAATGTACACTCTTACCACCAAGGCTGAGAAATTACCCAACTCTTAGACACAGTGAGCACCACCAAAAGAAGGGTCCAGGAACCCAGTTGCACACTTTACCCGGAGCAGGAAGGTGAGCTTGGAGTCTCTGTAGCAAACGTGTCTCTGTTTTCCATTTCCCACGTCAACAAGCGCAGTGATCACTTGCCCCAGGCAGCTCAGAGATCGGTTTATGTTGCCCGCTTCCTAAGGCATCGGGAAAGACAAAAATTTAGGTGAACTAATTTCTTTTTAGTATTTTGAATTAAAATATACCTAGAAAGATGACAATTCTGAATAGAAAGGCAAGACAGGGACATACTAGTTAAGGATAACTTAACTTGTCAGCAAAAAGACGTCCTCAACTATCCCGTAACCTTTTCCTGTTTGACATATATGGCAATATTAGTATTCAAACACAAACACAGAAATCCTGTCTGGGGAAAAACATAAAATCAGCGTCTTCTCATCACTGTAATGTAATAGTTTTAAAGTGACCTATCAGTAGGGATAAAAACTAGAAAAGAACAGAGAAGAAAAAGTTGGAGTAGTGCATTAATGAGCATATTTTTCAATGCTTTTATGTTAAAATGCATGCTACATTATCAAGGTGTGATGATTCATGACCTACCCCCTGTCCTACAAAGTCACTGATGGAGTAATTACAAGCAAAACTAATTCTCTAATGGGTTTAAGAAACCCCTTTCAGCCCCAGCTGGTGTGGTTCCGTGGACTGAGCGCCAGCCTGCAAACCAAAGGGTGGCCGGTTTGATTCCCAGTCGGGGCACATGCCTGGGTTAGAGCCAGGTCCTCAGTGGGGGGACAAATGAGAGACCAACCACACATTAATGTTTCTTTCCCTCTTTCTTTCTCCCCCACTTCCCCTCTCAAAAAATAAATAAATAAAATCTAAAAAAAAATGAAAACCCTTTCAAATAGTGGTTTGGGTGGAAAAAGTGTTTGGGTTAAATATGTGACACTTGATTTTTACTGGAAGCAGCACATTTCAATAACCTGGTCTGCAGTGGTGGGAGCAGAGGAAAAAGAGAAAGAATGGAAATGATAAAGCAAACACACTGAGTCAGAGCTGTCATTCCACAAACCAGAAAGGCTGAGAGCACTGCCCAGGAGCCCAACGACACACTTGTGTTCGAACCTCAGCTCTGCTCTTAGCTGAGTGCTCCGGAAAAATTCAATTCAGTTTCTTTAAAATAGCAACGATTATAGTACCTACTTCCCAGAGTTGATGGGAAGGTTGAGTTAATATATATAAAGCATTTAGAAGAGTTCCGGCATATGTCCTACTATGAACATATGCAATTTTTCGTTGCTTCCTATCTCAATACAAACACAAATCTGAGATTGCCTGAAACTTTGAGATCTCAGGAGGCTCAAATCCTTGCTTCTAATGCAATAAGCAGACCCTCCGCCACCATTTCCGGTTGCTTGTCCTCAGTCCTAACATACGAGTATCCTATAGAATCCACATGTTTTTTATTGGCAATACACATGCACATACCGGCAATAGTCACGGCAGGGAACCTCTGGCCCTACCGCTAACACCCTAGCCTGCGCCTGGGTCTGAACCCTCACTGCCAAAGCATGACACAGCTCAGCTGCTTTCTCTTCAGGCTCCCCTTCGGGAACCTGGCAGTGGTGGGCCAGACGGCTACGTTTTTACAGAACTGGCCTTTTGCATGAAATCACTCAAAACTTTTGTCTGTCAGTGTTTGGAGAGCTGAGAACAAACTTGGCCAGGCACTTGTCCTCAACGACCTAGGCCGACTCGCGCCGCCAACCCAGCCATCCTTCGATCTACGCTGAAACGCCACGTTCACTTTGCAGCCACACCCTAAAGATGTCTCCCTGCAAGGGCATGTGTCCCTGTCCCTCTCCCCCTATCCGAATCCTGGCCCCTTTGAGAACACAACTCAAGAGTTACTCTTTCCCACACTTCCTCCAAGCAGTCCCTGTCACACCCTTCTCCGTCTGGCCCCTGCTGCCACTTGTACTATATTGTCCCTTCCCGCATGAACTCAAATACTCTTGCTACTGACAGACTTGTCCCAGGTATGTTTATTGACCCTACCCAACAAAAATGTTTGTATCTTTTACAATTTCTTATTCCTTTGTAGGCCTCACAACACTTAACTTGGTATAGATTTCTTGTAAGAATTCATACACAAGTTCAACTGAAGGCCATAATTCCATTCTTACCTTCAACCTCATCCCTTCTGCATGGGTGTCTTTTTGCCTTTCAGATCCTGCTAAATCCACCAGATTGAGCAGGGAGGTTCGGATGTTCACAGTCTCGCTGCTTTTCTCCATCGACTCTATTGTGACTGTAAAGACTGCGTGAGACCTCGAGGACTCTCTGTTCATCGAGGTCGATGCCACGCGCCTGTTCCTCCATCCTCCAGTCAACACCTGGGCGGGAGGGAAACATATCGTCACAGCCTCCCAGTGGTCACGGCAGCCAACAACATCAGGGGGAAAACTGTAAAAAGCGGTGAGGAAAACAAGCTGCTCTGGCAAGGAATATCCGTAAGGCGGTTTCCTTTCCCTTTCCTTCTTGTCCCCTCTGTGCGCTATGGAGAGAGAGCAAAGAGGCAATCAGAAGGCATGGGGCCTAGAGCCAGTTCTGCCATCCTCTATTTGTGTTCCCTTAATGCAAATCACAAAATCTCTCTGAACCCTTTCCTTCCCTGGACAATGAGAAAGCTAGACAAGATAAATCTCAAAATGACCTTCACGCCCCCAGTGTTGTCAGCTCTTTCAGTCCACCAAGTATTTGTTCCCCCTCCCTGTTCCCTATGGCAAGCAGGACAGATGAAGGCTCGGCCTGCAGGCTCTGGAACCAGGTGAACATGAGGTCAACCCCTGGTTCTGCTATTCACTAGTTGTGTGGTCTGAGGCCAGTGGAACGTTTTCAAAGCTCAGAACATCTCAATCTGTAATACACATTCTAATCACCTGGGAATCTTGTTAAAATTCATATTCTCATTTAGTAAGTGTAAGGTAAGGACTTAGGTTCTGCATTTGTATCAAGCTCCCAGGTGATACGCACAGTATGAGAACTATATTTTGAGTAGCAAGGGCATAGTATGTACAGCTGATTTAGAGAACAGATCCCAGCAGCTCTTCAAAGCAGCAGCTCCCAAGAGGAACCGCTAAAGAAATATGGACACTACGAAATGTCCCCATGTCACCCAGGCTGGTTTTTGAGAGAGCCTGACAGGTATGAAGAGCACAGAAATAGTGCAAAACCGAGGGGCATGAAGTTCTGCTTTAACGAAGGGGAGAGCTATAAAACACCGTCATGTTCTTTTTTTTTCTTCTCATGAACATTCTGTGTTATGCCTTTACAAAGTATTATAATAGCTCAATTCTTGCTTTTGTTGAGATCAAGGTGCATCGCTCAAGACGAGATACCTGGTAGGCCCCGGCAGCTGAGGTCACCACCTGCTCCACAGCACCGACAACGAAGACTCCCTTCTTGATATGCTCCCTTAAGTACAGTCCAGCCGATGCAGAGTCCAGCAGGTCATAGATCTGCTCGTTGTAGATTTCAATAAAGGAACACTTACAAAGGAAGCTCTTCCCAGCTCCAGCCTGTGAGGAGAAGCCTGGTTTTAGATATATTATTTTCATGTATCCATCCCTACCTTTCATTAGCATTAATCTTTCACTTGCTTCACAAGTGTAAATTTTCTACACTCTTATCCTTTACACCATAAAAGATACCTAAAAGTCAATTAAAACAAACAAACAAACAAACAAACCCTATCCCTGGCCAGTGTGGCTCAGTTGGTTGGAGCATCATCCTGTAAACTGAAAGGTCGTGAGTTCAATTCCCAGCCAGGGCTGGGAAATTTCATTTTTATCTCTTATATATTGGACTTCCTCATAAAGTTTTATTTGAAGCAGGTGTTAATATATTTTAAAAGACTAAAAATATCTTATCTTGAAAACCTCCCTATTGAAAGTTTTTAAAATATTTTATGTATTTATTTTTAGCGGGGGAGGGAGAAAGAGAGGGAGAGAAACATTGATATGCGAGAGAAACATCTACTGGTTGCCTCTCACACACCCCCAGCTGGGGACCTGGCTCACAACCCAGGCACGTGCCCTGACTGGGAATTGAATCGGCAACCTTTCGGTCTGCAGGCCAGCACTCAGTCAACTGAACCATACCTGCCAAGGCTCTACTGAATTTTTCACCACAGAAATGCACGGCACTAAACATTTCGCTGGCATGCAACGTGTGTGTCTAACTGTGGTGGTTAGGAAGTTTCTGCAAAGGAATAAATGTTATACATACCTCAGACTGCTTAAAACAGAGAACACTAAGGGCTGTTATGCCTGGAATTCACCAAGATAAAGCGGCACAAGTGTGAGAATGGCCCAACCTGGGAGCCAATGGCAAAGGGAAGCCCACACCCCCAGGATGACAAAGCCACACCACCGTGAGCACAGAGATCACAGTCAGGTGGTAGCAGGCGCAGCAAAGGCAGTAACGAAGGACCTGTCACTACTGGATGTCATGAGGATCTATGAACATCTGCAGTCAGCTGTGAGTGTAGTAAGGCAGGTGATGAAGCTTAGTGAACTTGTTCCTTTAGTTCACACTTCCTTTACACTTTTCCTCTTCCAAAATCTGAAAGCTTAGGAAGCACTACGTCCTTCCTTCTTTTAAACCAGCAATCTGGGTTCATGGATGATACATGTTTTATAAACTAAAAACTTTCAGAAAATAAAAACACCAGCCTGTCCACTCTAAAATACCACCCCCTCCATGTGTCATGACTAGTAGCTAACTTCTCAAAACAGAATTGCTCTTTTTTTTTTTACAGGAAGTTTTACCTTATCTTTTTCACGATCAATTAAGGAAAACAAATATTCAAAACTTCGTGGGATTACTCCTCGCAGGTTATGAGAAAAATTATCAGATTCAGATGGTCCTAAAAAATGTAAAATATATAGCTGTTCATTTTTGTTCTTAATACAGGAGTCCTTCAAAATGGCAACACTGAAATGCAATTCAGACAGAAATGAGCCAACACATTTTATAATGTTTCCTACCTGTGACGCCAAATAAGTTAAATTTGAGCCTCAAAGAGATCATCTAATAGAACATGTCTATCAATGGGACTGAGGGAAAAACCCACAATAACCACTCTAAACCAGATCTAAAAAGTAGCTGTTGTTTAGTAAGTTTAAAAACCATCTAAGTTACCAAGCTTGCAATTTTTCCTGCTGCCAGGTACCAAAATGAGCAGAAACACCCCAAAATTGCACTTTACTTATTACATATGACAATTGGTTGCATGGGCTGCCCTGTTCACACTGGCTGTGTGGTCACAGGCTAACTGCTTCTCTCAGAGTTCCTAACTGTAAAATGGAATTATAATGGTATTAACCACTTCATAGGTAATTACCGAAAATTAGCATTAGCTAGTATTTTTTAAATTTGGCAGTAAAAGCCAAGCTGGTAAGAAAGATACTATAGGAATATTCCAAAAGATTTCTATGGAGACAGAACAATGCTGTTAACACTGGGGAAAGGGGAAGGTGTGAGTGGATATGTAAATAGCACGATTTTACAAAATACTAATTCTGCTATAGCTATATATACCAGAAAAAAAAGCTGTAGCTAGAAAAGATCTGAAGTTATTATAAATTTTAACATCCTTAAAGACCAAAAGAACTAACAAAAGACTGGTGTATGCAAGAAAGGTACAGAAAATATTTTCAATATTATCATTGTCTTGGTGTGCTATTCCTGGAACATATGAAATAGTCCTTATACCTTAAAAATATCTATCACACTGGTAGAAGAATGCAAGTAAATGAACAAAAAGGACAAACGATATCTGGATGTGCAGCTAACTTCAGAACATTTTCTGGTTAAAACCGGAGCCGGCCGGCATACGCCTCACCGCCCCTTCACCGTCTCCTGCGCGACCCCGCGGCGGCAGCCCCTAACCCAGCCCCTCCTGCGGTCTCCAGTCCCTTCAGCTGCCTGACGCCGCCCTCTCAATTACACAGGCAATTCTTTAAAAAAAAAAAAAAAAAAAAAAAAACATATATCAAAACCTTCCAATGTCTGTCCGTCACAGGCAAAACAAAATCCCAGCCGCTTGCCCGGCCCTCCGTGGCCTGGCCTCCGCGTACGCCAGCCCCTCCCGCGGGAAGGCTGCCCCCTAGGCCCAGGGCTCTCCTGCCGTCCCTCCGACACCCTTCGCCGGGCTCCCACCCGAGGCCTGTGCACTGACAGTCCCTCTGCCTCCAAGATTCTCCTCCCACATAGTTTCATGGCTCACCTTCATTCCACTTAGTAATTCTATTTAAATGTCACGTCCCGAGAGGCCTTTTCGCACCCGCACTCGCCTGCCTGTAACAGCGCCCCCACGCCCCGCTCTTTTCCACCATCTTTCTTCTCTCCACGGCACTTCCTCCCTCCGGCATAATCACCAGGCATTTCCCTGCCTCCGACTGCGCGCCCGCCCCGAATGCAGGTTCCACTAGCGGAGCTCCCGGGCTCGCCCTTGTCCTCAAGGGGTCTTTCAGAGCCTCGAAGGGAGCCTGGCACCTTGTCAGAGCTCAGCTGTCTATCGTTACTGCCTCCGAGAGGGGGAGACCTTTCCTATTACAACTTACACTTCAGAAACTATTTTTGAAAACCCTGAAATTTGGACACCTGTAATCTGTATCATAGACAAAGGGCCATATCTATTTTATAAAGAGTCACCACCAATGAGTAAAAAAAAGACAAGCTAATTTTTTAAATGGAAAAAAGCCTTTAGTGGGCCGTTTACAGGGAGGCTATTCAATCTCCAATAAGCATAAGAAAGATGCTCAGCTGTTACTAGACATCAGGGAAGAGCAAATAAACACACAGTAAGAGAATACTTCACATACTCAAGAATGGCTAACATTTTCCACACTGGCAGAATCAAATGTATATAAGGATGTGGAGCACTGTAACTTCTATACATCACTTTGGAAAACTGTTGGCAGTTTTTTCTAACCTGAATACACCTATACTGTGATTCAGCAATTCCACTCCTAGATATATATCCAACAGAAATGACTTTAAAAGATGCATACAAGAAAAAAATGTTCATAGTAGCATTATCCATGTGGTCCAAACTGGAAATAATCCAAATGTCTATCAACAGTAGAATGGAAAATTGTGGTATAATTTTACAATATACTTTTACAGTAATAGAACATGCAACAATAGAAGGGAATCCTGAAACTTAGTGCTGAGAGAAGCCAGACATTACAGAGTACATACAGTAAAGTTTCATTTGTAAAAGTTCCAAAACAAGCAAAACTAATAATGATAGAACTCAGAGCAATATCTACTTCAGGGGACAGCACGGATAGGAATCTGTATCTGGGTAGTGGTTATACAGGTACATAAATATATAAAAATTAATTGAACACAATTCAAAGATTGTTTATCGTGCACTTACTTTGTGCTGGGCATTGAGCTGGGAACATAGATGCAAACATGGATTTTGCTGTCATGGAACTCAAGTCTGACAGAAGCCTGGGAAATACTCCTAATTTTATGAGGTCAAAATTATATACATATAAAAATTATACCTTCCCCAAAAATGTGCTAGGGGTTATCATCACAGAAAGAGTAGATTAAGCCAGCAAATATTAATCTTTAATTTACTCACCCATCATAGTAAATGTTTTCCCTGAGCCAGTCTGTCCACTGTAAAAAGAATGTGTTATATATTATTTTTCCATATGAAATTTGTAAGCCTACTCTCCTACTTCAATATGGTCTACTCATGTATAAATTTTCCCCACAAAAGGCTGATTTTCTTTCTTTCTTTGAGTAACATTAGGTAAAAAGTAAACGATTCAATTTCTTTCTCTCCTATTCTACCACTAGGACCTAACCACTGTTGTCCAATAAATGCTTCCAGGTTGTACAACACACTCATCAGAGTTTTCATTTACAATACTGAAACAATGTTCTTTTAAAAAAAATTTTTTTTTTTTATTTTTAGAGAGGAGAAGGGAGGGAGAGAAATATCAATTTGTGGTTACATCTAGTGTGCCCCCTGCGGAGGACTTGGACTGCAATCCAGGCATGTGCCCTGATCGGGAATCAAACTGGTAACCGTTTGCTTCGCAGGCCAGCCCTAGACCCACTGAGCTGTAGCACCTAGGGTGGAACGCTGCGCTTAAAGACTGCTCTGCAACCTGGCTTTTTTTCCCCCTCTAAATATTACTTCAGATATTTCCCTAAGTCAATAGAGATCTATCTACTTCATTTTTTTTTTAGCTGCACGATATTCTTCAAAGTATAATTTACTTAACCAGAACAAACAAGACTTTTGTTTCCAGTTTTTGCTATTCTAAATAATGAAGCAATTTCTTTCTTAAATTCTGCCTGTAAGATACTAAAATGTCTTCATTTAAAAATAAAGCAATTTTTAAAATCCTTATGCTACAGACTTAATTTTTTAAAAAATACATTTTATTCATTGGTTTAAGAGAGAAACCAAGTGATTTGTTGTTCCACTTATTTATGCATTAATTGGTTGATTCTTGTATGTGCCCTGACCGGGGGCTGGAACCCTCACCCTTGGTGTATGGGGCCATGCTGTAACCAACTGAGCTACCCGGTCAGGGTGATAGGCTTATTTTTTGTTTATAGTGTCATAGCTCCTCAGTTATCCTATGAACAAAAAACTCAAAAAAGTTTATGTTGAAGATAGAGGTCAATCAGGGTATCAAATGCCTTTAGCTTGGATTTATAGCACAAATATAAAATTCTGAATTTATATTCTTAATTCTTGGTTCAATGTCCCCAAAGTTTGAAAATAGTATAGCCTAGTTATTTGCCTCTTCCTTGTGAAGGTAGGAAAAAAAAGGTCTTTAGTAACTCAGAATGAGAAATGGACTATTATTGAGTCCCCTACTGAGAGCAGAGGGGACAGTATTAACAATTACTCTAGAATTTGTACTGTCTTAGGTAAACCGGAAAGTATGCTCACCCAACAAATAAATCACTCATTTCTCTGAGAGTTTTTCATATCTTCCCTCAATCACCAAAAGCAATTTCCATTAAGCTATTAATTAATATTCTACAAATTAAATATTATAATTAGTGTGCCTACAGTGTCTTCGAAGAAAAGACTTTTAAAGATATATAATCTCTGGCAATCGTAGCTTTTATTTCAAATTCATTTTTTAATTTTACCGCTCAAAAAATTCTGTGGAAAGAAAAATGTTTCTTTTCTTGAGATGACAAATGAGAAAATAGGTATCTGCCTCACTGCTCAGGAGAACATTTAGTTCTGCTGAACGCCACTAAAAAATTACAAAAGGCAAAGGCAAATTGTCATGGAAAAATGTATATACAATATGAACCTAAGCTTTAAACTTCTTAATTTACTTATTTTCTTGTGGTTTGAGCCAATTATAGATGAATCAGACACACACACAAAGCATCAGCTACTCAAAATAAATTATATAATTTGCTATATCCTATTGAAAACCTCTAGATATAGATAAAATTTAGAAGTCTATTGCTAGAGTCCTGACCGGTGAGGCTCAATTGGGTGTCCCTCAAAGTGCAAAGAAAAGTCACTGGTTCAACTCCTGGTAGGAGCACATGCCTGGGTTGCAGGTTTGGACTTGGACAGGGTGCATAGGAGAGGCAACCAATCGATGTTTCTCACATCAATGTTTCTCTCCCTCTCTTGCATCCTCCCTTCCCTTCTCTCTAAAATCAATAAGCATGTCCTTAGGTGAAGATAAAAAAATCAAAGTCTATTGCTAGGGATAGTCAGAAAAGGGGAAAATAAGTCAAGAAGATGTACTATACAGCTTAGGGAATATAGTCAATAACATTGTAATAACTATGTACAGTAACAGACGGGCTCTAGACATACTATGGTGGTCATTTCTTAAGATATATAAATGTTGAATCATTATGTTGTACACCTGAAACTAATGGAATATTGTATGTCAATTATAATTAAAAATAAAAGTTTTTGAAAGTTTTTAAAGAAATTTTAATGCTTACAGCCTATTGCTGGAAGAAAAGGAAAAGAATAATTACATTACAAATTACATTTCTATTTATGAAACGATACTAAAATTCACCTTGTATAACTGCCAAGGTTGTCTCAATTCTTTCTGGCCCTCCAGCTGATACTCCAACATTAAATCTCTAGAATTATTTTAAGGCTTGCCAACATTTAGAAATTCAGGATCATCACTCCAATATTCTAATATTTGCAGCATTTTTATGTATAATCACTAAAAACTGGAAGCAACCAAGACATCCTTTAGCAAGAAAATGGATAAACAGTGGTACCAAAAAAATAGCAAAACAGGAATATACTATTGATGCCTTCAACAACATAGATGAATCCTAAATGCATTTTACTAGGAAGAAAAAAGCCAATCCAAAGGCTACATATCATATGATTCCCTTCATACGACATTCTACAAAGGCAAAGCCATAAGAACACCAAATATGTTATTATACCCTGCATGTCAGGAGTGTGGGAAGGGAGGAGCTGACTACAGAAGGGACCGACAGTTGGGCCTGTTCTCTTCAGTACTGGGTGGTAAGTACATGACTGCCTGAAAACACTACACAGCTGTACACTACAAAAGATGAACTTTAAAGTGTGCAGACTCAATGAACAAGCAAAACATACCACCCGGGATGTGAGAGACCTCCGGATGGAACGCATGCAGCTGCACTGCAAGAGCACGTCACACTCGCACTGCAAGGGATGACGGGCAGAGGAGGAGCTGACCTAAGCAACTTCCGAAAATGAGGCTTTGACTGGAAACTGTTAAGGCTTAAGACAATAAAAGGGTCTGTACATAACACTGTGCTCATTAAATCTGTTTCTCACAGGGGTCCTGGGGTTGAACAAATGGGTAAATGGACGAGAGAAGGTGGCAGCCAGGCTTCTCACTGCCAGCGTGGGAAGTTACAGATAAACAAGAAAGACTAGAATGAACCCTGTGGATTCACTGGGTTCTAGAATGAACCCATGTGAATTCTGAATCTTTGGATTAGAGTCAGAGACATCAGTATGAACTGCTGTTTAGCTTAACATATACAAATGGAGAGACAAAGAAGCAACTACAGATACATCTGTATACATGACTTAGTATATATATTACCTAGCTCTGCTTGAGAAGGCTGAGAAGCAATGATACCCCAGTAGCAACAGACACACCTAGTGCCCAGATCTTGGTTCCTTAGTACCATTCTCCAGTAAAAGGAATCAGGGCTCTCTGGCAAGTGGCTGATCTTAGGCCTAGGACAGGGAAAATATAAGAAGAGCCAGGAGCATCTTGTAGCACTAGAAAGTAGGCAAGTGCTAATAAACCCAAAAGGATATGACATGTCTGTAGACCTCAACCTCAAACAGTTTCAATGGCCAAGACAGAACAGTATGAGCAACAAGATAAACATAATATAGTACTGAATATAATATAACCCAAGGTATAAATACACCTGCGTCCATATCAAATATATATATATATATATATATATATATATAAATAAATGGGGGGAGAAGAGACAAATCTTCCTTACAGAATTCCAAATATAGTAAGTCCTTAATGTTGTCGATACGTTCTTCGACTTTAAGTGAAACCAACATACAACAAAACCAGTTTTACCATAGCCTAATCAGGATACAAGAGTTAAGTTCCTGTGGCATCTTACCAAAGTTATAACTCAATGGTATTATTCAAGAACCTATTATAAGTAAACACACTTCTGCAGGTGATTGTGCAGGTGGGGGCAATCTAATCACACGAGTCCTTAAAATTAGAGAACCTGTCCCATCTCTAGTTAGAGGGAGATGTGACTTAGGAAGAGATGAAGTTGCATGTTGTTGGTTTTGAAGATGGAGAAAGGGGGCTGTAAGTCAAACAATGTGAGTGGCCTGTACTGTGAAGGAAATGGATTCTCCCTGAGAGCCTCCAGAAAGGAACACAGCCTTGCTGACACCTTTATTTTAGCTCAGTAAGACCATGCCAGACTTCTGGCCTATAGAACTGTGACACAATAAATTTGCTTTGTTTCACCACTAAGTTTGTGGTACTTTGTTACATCAGCCATAGGAAGCACCCATGATTGTAACCTTGTATAAAGACACACTTACTATGCAAAGATGGTGCCATTATAACCGCTCATGCAAGACTCCACAATACTTTTGGCCACAGTTGAGAACACAGACTCCTACAAATGCAAGCACCAAATATGTTAACATTTCATAAAAAGAAAAACATTTTTCCTAAACTACATTCTAAAATACAACAAAAGTTATGTGCTTAGATTTTTTAACATTTGTGATATCATGAAAATACTATCCACTATAGAAAAAAGGCTAAAACATCTAAAATGACAAAATTTGAAACATATTTGTGTCATTAATCTCCTACACAATTACAGATTTAAAGCTCACATCTAGACATTATATAGAACTTTATTCTATATAACGAACATTGCATGCAATTACACTTGTATTAGCATAAAATGTATAGTCCAATATGTATATCAGTGCTTTTTCACAGGCTTGTACTAATAAATGTCTCATTTTTATTTTCATTTTAACATACAAGTAGGTGCAGTCTTATCAATAATGCACAAATTCCTAGACGTGCACTGTCTAATATAGTAGCCATGAGCCACGCATGGCTATTGAGCACCTGAAACGTGGCTACTCCAATGTGAGATGTGTTGTAAGTGTAAAATACATAGCATATTTGGAACGCTGAACATGAAAGAAAAAAAGAAAACATCTCATTAATAACTTGTTATGTTGATTTTGTGTTGAAAGGATATTTTGGTTACCCATAGGTAACCAAAAGGATATTTTGGTTAACCATATACATGGTTAAATCAGATACAGAATTAAAATTAAGTTTACCTGTTTCTTTTTCTTTTTTTACATTTTTTAATGTGGCTACTAGAATATTTTAAATTATATATGTGGCTCACTTTATATTTCCATTGTTCAGCCATGCCCTAGATGAAAAAAACAACAAAAACTAAAGATCTAATGTCTTGCCAAAAACATCCATGCGTATAGAGAATAATCAAGAGCTGTGATGTCCAGTATAGTGGCCATTACTCATAGGTGATTATTAAATTTAAGTTAATTAGAATTCAATAAAACTTAAAACTCGGGTCTTCAGATGCACTTGTCACATTTCAAGTGCTCAACAGCCACATGTGGCTGGTGCATCTGAGAAACTGAATTATAACTTTATTTAATCTTTAAACAGCCACACATGGCTAGAGGCTACTGTAATGGACAGTACAAATGCAGAACATTTCCATTCCTGCAGAAAGTTCTATTGGATAGTGCTGACTTGATGTTAACTAAACTGTCCTTAATTAGAAATGCAGTTATTGACACAGTAATCTTAAATCTATCTTTCTTTGTTATGGACTGGATGTTTGTGTCCTCCCCAAAATGTGTATGTTGAAACCCTAATCCCCAATGTGATGGTATCTGGAGATGGGCCTTTGAGAGGTAATTAGGTCTCCCTCTCTCCTTTACTCTCCCATTCTCTCTCCGCTCCTCCATCAACAGTGAGAAGGCAGGTGTCTACAAGCCAGGAGGCGAGGTCTCACCAGACCCTGGACCTCCTGGCCTTCCCAACCTCTAGGACCTGTGGAAAATCAATGTTTTTTGTTTGGGCCACCCAGTTTATGATACTTTTGTTACAGCTGCCAGTGGTGATTAAGAACCCTCCTTAAACTACAGAGTTCCACTGTATTTATCAATCATCCAAGAGGCTCTGAAAAGCACACCTTGGCTAACCACCATCACTGGATGGACACAAACAGTGAAACAGACTCGTCATTCTGGTTTATGAAGGAAGAAAAATTTAATAAAATTAAATTTAAAATATTTATGGAATGTTTGAGCTTCCTTATGGGAGAGCCATCAAAACCAAAAACAAAATCCTCACAAACAACAGAATCTTACATGCTCCAAACGGAAACTTAAGTGTCCAAGATTACCCTTACCTGAGTAGCGTCCATGCCAGCAATGTGATCAAAGGTGAAGGTCCTGGGCTCGGGGTTGGAGTGCAGCCGGAGCGTCGTGGAAGACAGCACAGACAAGCAAGAGTTCTGCTCCCCATCAGCTGATCCAGAACCCTCTGCAGGTGGGCGAATCCGCACAAAAACTTTGATGGCGTCACCTTCATTACTAAAGACCAAAAATGCAGCAGCTGAGTTCACTGGAGAAAAGAAAACTAAAAAAAAAAATCTGAGGCTCATACTGCCTCTAATGTTTCTATACTCAGAGTTTCTCCAGCCCAGCCCAACATTCACTCCATTTCCATATACCTCTTGTAAGAGTCCCGCAAGACCCACACCCTTTCCTCATTTGCCTCAGGACAGTTACCTTCACAAGCCTTAATTTGAAATCAGCTCACAGGGAGTTGGTTCCAAGGAGCTCCAAGCATTGCTTGTCCCTAATTTCCCTCCAACAGCAATAATAAAATGAATCACCCAAGGGAGAATTACTGATTCTGTCTTTTAGCTTGGAAGGTAAGAGGGCAGAGGGTGGGGCAATGTGATACTTCCAGGTAGCCAAGGCCCAAGCTTAATTCTGAAACAAGCACCTCTTGTTTCAAGTACCCTTATTATGCTGAAGGGTTATCTTAGGAAAAACTATATCCCTAATTGTTTTGGTCTCATTAACAAGATTTTTCCTTACCTTGGCTGGTTAGATTGACAATTCGTCACATTGCGTAACTCATCTAGGAAAAAAATATATCATTAAAGGTGCTTAAAAGTGAAATATAAAAATCCCATTTTTATCAAGCCTGCTCTTCAGTTGCTGACAGTGCTCCTCAGTCTCCCCAGCTCCCTGGGCTCCTGACAGCAGGTGCTCGGGGGCCTTGGCCTTCCTCTATTCTCCCCATACCTCCTCCGCTGGTGCCGTTCAGTCCCATGGTTTTAAATGCTGTACATACACTGATGATTCCCAGATTTAAACCTTCTCCTGGAACCACATCTTATTGCCTGCTTGACATCTCCAATTCGATAGGCAATTTCAAATATAATGTGTCCAAATTGAACTCCTGATCACCCCTCCCGCTATACTTCTCCATCCCAATTAATGACAACTGCACCTTTCCAATTCCTCAGGTCAAAACCTGTCATTCCTAACCATTTCCTTCTCACACTCATATCTCATCTGTCAGCCAATCTTTGATTCTACCTCCAAATACATCCAGAATTCGGCAATTTCTTGTCAAATCTACTGCCGTGACCACCACAGAATCAAGTCAGCCATGTCCCGTACTTGAGTGACTACAGTAGTCTCCCTGCTTCTTTCATTCCCTCATTCTGCAACTCCCTTCTGTTCTCAACCAACAGGCAGTGTGATTCTGTTTTTTAAAAAAGCCAGAGCCCTGGCTGGTGTGACTCAGTGGATTGAGTGTTGGCCTGTGAACTGAAAGGTTGCTGGTTTGATTCCCAGTCGGGGCACACGCCTGGGTTGTGGGCCAGGTTCCTGGTCGGGCGCATGTGAGAGAGAACCCATCGATGTTCCTCTCCCTCTCTGTCTTCTTCTTTTCCCTCTCTCTAACAAAAAATAAATAAAATCTTTCAAAAAAAATGCCAGAGATTAACATCTAGCAAGACAGCGTGAGGAACGCCTCTGACCCACTACCCAGTGTAACTAGTGCAATAAAAAAAAAAAACAAAACCAAAACACCAATTTAAAGCCTCTAGAAATGGCCCTAAAGGCAAACAGCAAATGAAGTCAAGAAAATTTTTGAAAATTCCGTAAGAAAGGTGAAAGTCTGTATTAGTTGAATCAAGATCACTCCCTCCCTCCCAGCTCAGTGAATTGGAGACTCCACTCCAGACTGAAGAGCAACCACCACCAAAAAAAAAAAAAAAGAAAAGAAAAGGAGTAAAGGAGGAATGGAGGAAAGTAAAAGACACAAGACACATAGAAAACTAAAAGTAACACAGCAGGTATAAATCCAATTGTATCAATAATAACATATGAAGAGACTGTCAGACTACATGAGAAAACACTTTCCAGCTATGTACCACCAACAGAAACCACACTTTAGATTCAAAGATACAAACAGACTGAAAGTAAAAAGGTGAAGAAAGATCCCTCATGCAAACAGCAACCACAAGAGAGCTGGGGTGGCTATACGATGTTGGACAAAATAGACTTTAAAATAGCAAAAACAAAAACATTACCAGAGAGAAAGAGGGACATTTTTAATGATAAAAGGGTTAATTCTCTAGGAAAGCAATACAAATATAAACATATATTCACCTAATAACAAAGTATCAAAATACATGAAGCAAAAAATGGACCGAAGGGAGAAATAGGCAACTCAATAATAATAGTTGGAAACTTCCATACGCCCCTTTGAATGATGAACAGAACGACTAGACAGAAAGCAGATTAGCTGTCACTTAGCGCTAGTGGGGGAAGGGGAGGCGAAGGCGTGAACGCTACAGGTTCAGAGCTGGGGGAGCCAAAACCAGAGAAGAGCGGTTCACAGAGAGGGCTAGTGATCGGCGGAATACTGCTCTGGACATGTGCACCACTCTTCTCTAAATCTAAAATTCCGGAACGAAATGTTTGCTAGGGGTAGTAGAAGTAGAATTACAATGGACAGCTAGAAGCATTAACGTGGCCGGAAGGCACGAACACCAAAAGTTCAGTTTCTTCAGTCTTCTGAGGCTTCTCCCCACCTTCATGCTGCTCACTGAGAGTTATCAGAGCTGCTCAAAATCAGCTTTAAGAAAACAAGACTTTTAAAGGTCTTCTAAGAGGTGGGGCGTGTAGTACACAGGCACAGTAAAGGACCAAGGTATTAGAGAAAGTGAAAGGGTCTGTCAAAAGTAAAAATGACAGCGCTCCTCTCTATGACACCCGGGAGAAATTGGATGGGTCTTCTTGGGGAGAAAATACGAATTTTAAGACTACAAAGAAATGTTATCTAAGAGAGTCCATACACCTGGGCCCTCCAAGGAGAAAGATGTGCTTGGACCATGGGCATGTCCTCCCCTTCAGAAGGTGAGCGGTGTGGAAATACACAGAAGGTGGTGAGAGCCAGGGCCGAGCCTCGGGAGAGGCCAGCTCCGAAACGGGAGGAGAGGGAAGAACAAGCCGCGCTCCCGGAGAGCCCCGTCTCTGGTTCACTGCTCCGCCCCTGGGGCTCGGACTGTCCTGGCTCACAGCGTGCGCCCCACACACCGCGGGAAGGGAAGAAAGCTGTTCAGTCAGAGTCTTTGAGGGACAAAGAGATTCCAAGCACCCCCAGCCGCTCAGTTGACTCCCTCCTTTCACACCCAGCAGGAGGCCGGCGGCGGCCATTCTTTCAACGCTGTATTTGGGGGCGGGGGCAGGGACGGGGCAACGAAGCCCGGGGCTCCATACTTACTTTTGGAGCCGGGCGCCATGGCGCCCTCACCCCTGGATCCTGAGACCAACGCAGAGTTGCCCACACCTCCAGGCGCGCTGCGAGCCGGGATTCCGCTCGTTCAAGATGGCCGCGAATTTGAATTTGGCGCCCTGTTCCGACGTTGACGCACGCACCGAGGCCGCCATGTTGCCCGACCGTACGCCAGGAGGCGGGACCGAAGTGAGGTCACGAGTAGGCGCCGTCGCCTTTGCACAATCTTGAGGCCCGCGGGGGACCCGTCTTCCCCTGAGCGACCATGAGCAAACGGAACCAGGTGTCTTATGTGCGGCCAGCCGAGCCGGCGTTCCTAGCCCGCTTCAAGGAACGGGTCGGCTACAGGGAAGGGCCCACCGTAGAGACCAAGGTGAGCCCGGGCCAGTCGCGGCGCGGAAACGCGGCCCGCCCCGCCACTTCCGGCATCTGCTTAGCCTTGGAGGCCAGGTACTGACAGGTCACTCCCCTCACCCGCGCCCGGCCCTCGATCCGAGGGGGCCCCGGACCCCAGGCAGGTCGAACGACTACAGCCTCTTGCGCCCAGAAAACTGTCGTTTTCAGAGGGCTGCTCAGGTCTCGCCAATGCCTTGACGCAGGCAAAGCGCCTCGTCCCTGGTAGATAGTGAAGAAAGATCACTTTCCTGTCTCTCACTCGCATATCCCAAAACCCATTGTTAGCGGGGCCCCATTTTCCAGATAAACTGAAGCCACTTGATGAAATGACCCGATGTCGTAGGCCCTGAGTCTGGAACATCTTTTTGGAGGAATGCTCTGGATCTATTTCTGTGCTTTGTTGTAGATAAAAACAGCTCATCTAGTGGGGACGGAGAGAAAAACACTGATAACACGGTGTGGCGCTTGCTCCCTGTGAGCGCCGTGCACAGTGTGAGAAAGGAGAGGTGCGATCAGGGAAGCGCTGCTGAAGGATCTAGGCCCGGAGGCAGCTTGAGTGGGCGTTAGGCAGGGTCAGTGGGGTTTTCTAGGCCCTGAGAACTTCAGAGAGAGGGTAGGCGCAGGATCTTGTGTGTCCGTGATCTGCAGTATCCAAAGCTGGCTGGAGCTCAGAGGCCGGGGGCACGGTGGGCGATAGCGCTCTGACAGGTGACAGGGCAAAGGCAGAGCAGGCAGGGCTTTGTTGTCCTCTTTGGGGGACAAGGAACGCTTTGTGAGAGATGGGCCAACAAGCAGTTTGAATAATGCGTGGTTGTGTGCAAGACTTTCATCCCAGCAGTTCCACTCCCAAGGATTTATCTTACATATAAGTTTGCAAAAGTGAACCAAAATATGTGAAAAATTTGTATCATAGTGGGGGAAAAAAAAACCAGAAACAAGCAAAATTTTTATTTACAAGGTACTGGTCAAACCATGAGAGGACCATGTGTACAATTAAGTACTAGGCAGTGATTTTTAAAAATAGATCCTTCCAGCCTGGCTGGTGCGACTCAGTGGATTGAGTGCCAGTCTGTGACCCAAAGGGCCCCCGGTTCAATTCCCAGTCAGGGCACATGTCTGGGTTGTGGGCCAGGTCCCCATTAGGGGGCCCGTGAGAGGCAACCACACATCGATGTTTCTCTCCCTCTCTTTCTTCCTCCCTTCCCTCTATAAAAATAAATTAATAAAATCTTTTTAAAAAGATCCTTCCATATGTATCTCAAGGTATGGTGCAAAGATAGTGTTTGAGTAAAAAGTTAGGAGGTGGGGCTTTTATGGTATCTGACATATTTTTAAAAATCTGAATCAACTGACTAAATGTTACCACCTATTATGTGTATACATGGTTTGTTATGTTATTCTTTGTACTTTTTCATGTTTGGGAAACCTCATAATTTAAAAAAGAAAAGAAAGCACATCAGCCCTGGTTGCCATCTGAAAGGTTCCGGTTCAGTTCCAGGTCAGGGCACATGCCTGGCCTGCGGGCCGTCCCCACTTGGGGCATGTGTGAGAGGCAACTGTCTAATGATTCTCTCACACATGGATGTTTCTCTCCCTCTTTTTCTCCCTCCCCAATCTGTAGAAAATAAAGTCTGTAAAAAAAAAAAAAAAAAAAAGAAATCACATCACATAGTAGTATGTACAGTAGCCTGTTTGTAAACACAATGTTTTATGTACTTCCATATTTTTATACACTTATAAACTGGCTGATAGGGTATCCCCTAAACAAGCCATTGGGAGGAGAGATGAGCAGAGATAGGAGAGGACCTTTTGCTTGCTGCTTTTTGTATTTGGTGGTGGGTTATTTTTTGTCACAGTTTGAGAAGAGAGGGCAGTGCCCGAGGGTTGATGAAGAGCAGAGAGAGGTGGTGTGGTTCATCACTGTCCCAACTAGGCTGGGAGCCCCGGCAGCAGATGACACAGAGGGCCCCTGACACTGGGCGCTGCAGCTGGGGGCCTGCTGAGAAGGAGACTAATCCCACTGCGTAGGCACCCCAGGGTAGCTGGCTGGCAGCCAGACCTCTTCCCTCCTTGACAGGCTTAAAAGTGACCTGACAACTCATTGCCAAACACATTTAGTCAATAAAGTTACCCTTTCCACTTTAGTAATTGCAGTTTCTCGCAGAGACAGAGGTTGTATTTGATTCAAGGTCAGCAACCTACAAATTGTGTCTGTTGTCCCCTAGAGAATCCAGCCTCAGCTCCCAGATGAGGATGGTGATCACAGTGACAAAGAAGATGAACAGCCTCAAGTGGTGGTTTTAAAAAAGGGAGACCTGTCAGCTGAAGAAGTCATGAAAATTAAAGCAGAAATAAAGGCTGCCAAAGCAGGTAAGTCTGAAAGTAATCTGGGTTTTCTGACAAGTTAAGGAGCCCGGATAGGAAATTGTTTTATATTATACTGTGGTAAGTTTGAAGGAGACAGTCCTAGGTTCAAACTTTGGCTTTAACATGCACCAGATGTGTGATCTTGAAAAAGTTATTTCGCCTCTCAACCTCGGCTACCTCATCAGTAAAATGGGGACAATGATTGTGCCTACCTTACTGGATTGTTACGAGGATTAAGTGTGAATTTAAGTAAAAACATTCTATTCTTAAAAAAAAAAAAAAAATAGGTGGTTAGGACCACAAATTAGTTAACAGAGATCAATTTTTAATTAGTGCCTGAAGTATGGTATGCTATGTAGTATACTTTTCATTATTTGAAACTATTTATTAGATTGCTTTAAGGGAAAATGGAGTTATAGTCACTTTTCAAAGTAGTTGAAAATACAGCCTGATTGTAATTCATTAAGGATGGCAACATTACAGAATCCTTCAGTGAGCTTTTACTATGGGACTGCATGTCTGGTTGCATGTAGCTGGAGGCAGTGGAGAAGACCAAGCTGAAATGACTTGAGGATTTCCTTAAAAACAGTATAAAGTTTTCTTATCATTTGACTCTCTGGTAAAGGCAAAATAGTGAGGGAAAAAAAGTTTTTTAACTTTGTTTTTTGCTGCAGATGAAGAACCAGCTTCAGCGGATGGAAGAATCATGTATCGAAAACCAGTCAAGCGTTCCACAGATGAAAAATACTCAGGTTTAACAGCAAGTTCAAAAAAGAAAAAGACAAACGAAGATGAAATAAATAAGCAGGACTCAGTTAAAAAGAACTCACAAAAGCAAATCAAAAACAGTAGCCTCCTTTCTTTTGACAGTGAAGATGAAAATTAATAAGTATAAACATTTTGGACTGAGTCTTTAGGAGCATATGGGGTGTTTTTAAAAATATTTTTTCCTATTATAAAGATAATACAAGTGCATTACAGGAAATTTAGAAAATAAAAGTTAGTAAGATAAAAATTGTCCACCTACCAATACTCCTTTGACTTGAAATGCTAACTGTAGACAAAAACTAGTATAGTATTCACTTTGTTAAATCCCATGTGGGGTGTGTATGTATGTAAGTTGTATTTTTAACAAAATTGAGATTTTATTGTGTCTGTTCTCTATCCTGCTTCTCACTTGACATTATTTTTTGAGTATTTTTTCCGGTTAGTAAAATTCAAGCACCCGACATTAATAGCTACATTAATTTAACTTTGTAATTAAACAGATCCCTTATTGTATCTTTCTCATTAGCAAAACCCCACTTTGGTGGGAGAGACAATAATGTGTCTAGGTAAGAATACTTCCCTACCTCCTGCCAAGGGTAGCCACATGAGAGTTCTGGCAAGCTATGAGATGTGAGTGGGTCTCCTACAGGTAAGGATCTAATACAAACGATCTTGATACAAATTAGGATCTAATGTAGAACATGGTGACTGTAGTTGGTAAAACTAAAAGAGAAATACAAGTAGAAGTCTGCTTAATAAAGCTACTGGGATTTTTGATACCAAAGGACAGATTTGGCAAGCATGAACCTTTGTCCAGTTTTACTGAGAAATACATAAATCACTAAGTTTAAGGAGTATGGCATAATGGCTTGATTTACATCTATTGTGAACAGTATTTGAATATTTTTAAAGCTTTTGATGCTTACTTTCAAATTGCTTTCTAAAGAGGTTTTTTACCATTTTATTCATTTACCATCTACAAGAGCCCGCTTTGCCTCATCCATGATAACAGTGCACAAGCCATGGGCTAGAGAACCTGTCTTTTGATTTTTGTCAGTTTGGTATATTGAAAATGGTGTTTACTATTTAAATTTAATTGACATTTCCTGTGATTTACCAGGGAGGCTAAACTGTTTCTCATATTTAGCAGACTATTTTGTATTTCTTTGTCCAATTAATTTTTTGTTGATTTCCCATTAGTATAGTCATATTTTTCTTATTAATTTGTAAATTATGTAATCTATCTGACTTTTTTGTTGGTCTCTGTATCAGATAAAGAATCACTTGGATTCTCTTGTTCTTTGTTTTTATTTTTTACATTTTAAACTGTTCCCTCTGGATTTTATTTTAACATTGATAATTAGCATAGAACGCTAATTACCAATGGCCAAATCTGGAACAATTTGAACAAGAAAATAAGTGCTAATAGTAGATTGCAACTCATATAATAAAAATTCTTATGGCTATAAAGCAGCTATTAAACAAGTGAGGGAAAAGAAAGAATGGTGGAAACAGAAAAATCACCATTTGGCAAATCCCACAGTAATAAATTGCAGCCTGGATGGCAGCCTCCAAAGAGATAGATCCTGTTCCCTGGAACCTGTGAATGTCATCTTTCGTGGTAAAGTTTTTGAAGATGTGATTAACTTAAAGCTCTTGAGGTAACTAGGTAAAACGAGATTCTCTAAAAGCCAGCAGGCAGAGGGAGATTAGACAGAGATGGCAATGTGAAAACAGGCAAGAGGTTGGAATGATGCAGCTGCAAGCTAAAGACTGCCAGCAGCCACCAGAAGCTGGAAGAAACAAGGGACATACTCTCCCAAAGTCTTCAGAGGGAGTACAGACCTGCCAATGCCCTGACTTCAGCCCAACAGACTTCTGGCTTCCCGAACTCAGAGAATGCGTTTCTGTTCTAAGCCACCAAGCTTGTGATAATTGGTTACAACAGCCATAGGAAACTAATACATAAGTGATATTGGATAGATTCATCAAAAAATGCCAAAAAAAAAAAAAAAAGTCAAAATTTAGCAAGCAAAAATATTGAAAAGTAGAATATTTACAGTCTCAAAGTATCTTCTCAAGATACTTATTCCAAAAGGAAAATTAGTAGCTTCACAGTGGAGAAACCGGAGAGATGCCCCCTTATCTAAATGGTCAAAGGTACCGTTACCAGTAAGAAGTCATCCTGACATCATGACCTGATGGTGTGCACTGAGAAGGGCACATCACTTCCAAAGCCCAACATCTCTCTAGGGCCTTGCTGATGCCCTTTCCAAGGATGGGCTTACCAAGGGCACCCCGTGTCTGGGACTGAAGAGGCCAAAATCCTAGGATGTGGCCATGGCACAGGAATGTCAAGAATCTGAGAAAAAAAATACATTGAGAACCAAAAAAAACTAATGCTGAACTTTGTTTTTAATAGTCACATTTATAACTCAACCAATGAATGGCAGTTATTTATTATGCACAGCTCAACTTATTCTCAAGACGACCCTAGCAAGTATCCTCATTACTCTTCGGGGATGGAGGGTCGGTGGTGGGGAAAATAGGCTCAGAGAGGGTAAGGTCCCATACCTAGTAAGTGGCAGACTCAAAGCTATCTGGTACTGAGTCTGTTTTCTTAACTTTAAGGACACACTGCCTCTTGCTCAACATACAAAACATTCATCCCAACAGTGGACTGAGTCTTAAACTTTTAAGAATTTAGGGGAAAATGTGATTTTCACACAAGTCTTTCCTCACTGGTTATATCCCAAGTTTTACTCTCCAACATGAAGCTTCTGGTGTCGAACAAGTGCTGAATGGTGCCTAAAGGATTTCTCACACTCAACACATTCATAAGGTCTTTCTCCAGTATGAATTCTGTAATGTTCACTAAGGTGTGCTTGCTTGCGGAAGGGTTTTTCACACACGCTACACTTATAAAGTTTCTCTCCAGTGTGAGTTCTCTGGTGGTCAACAAGGGTAGAGTTCTGAGTGAAGGCTTTATCACATTTATTACATGTGTAAGGCTTCTCTCCTGAATGAATTATCTGATGCTGAATAAGGCATGCACTCTGATTAAAGGCCTTCCCACATTCATTGCACTTATAAGGTTTATTTCCAGAATGACTTCTCTGATGACGAGTAAGGCATATGCTCTGACTGAAGGCTTTGCCACATTCTGTACATTTATATGGTTTTTCTCCAGTGTGGATCCGCAGGTGTTTAATAAGGGAGGGACTCTGACAAAAGGCTTTGCCACACTCACTGCATTTATAGGGTTTCTCTCCAGTGTGAATTCTCAGATGTTGGACAAGAATTGCTTTTGTTTGAAAGGCTTTCTCACATTCCTCACATTTATAAGGTTTCTCTCCTGTATGAATCCTCAGATGTTGAGTAAGATTTGACTGTTTGCGGAAACGAGTTCCACATTCACCACATACATAGGGCTTCTGTCCTGTGTGAATCCTCTGATGCTGAGTAAGAGATGATGTCTGAGTAAAGAGTTTCCCACACTCACTGCACTTTGAAGATTTCTTCTGCATGTTAAGTCTCTGATGTTTCATTTGCAGAGGGATCTGGCAAGAACTCATGCTACTTAAAAAATAAGGGGGCGGGGGGGAGATGTCCAGTAGGTTCAGGTTTAGAAGAAACTTTCTCGCAAATTCATGATTGTTGCAAGGTACTTTCTCAAAAGATGATTATCCTTAGAGTAACACTGTTCTGGGACAGAGCTGTGTGTACTTTTGCATGCGTCGTCCTCTCCACCTCTCCCGCAGGACTCCCCCTCCTATGCTTTGCTCAGAATGCGTCTTCAGTTTCTCCAGATGTGAACCCTGATGAGCAGGCTCCCTGCCTCACCACACCTTTCTCAGGTCATGTACACTGTGTCACTTGGGTTGGTCTTCCTGCCTGAAAAAAAAAATTTAAAAAGGAAAACGTTCTCTGTGCAGAACAAGGACCTACAAGTGGTGCGTTGACTTTTATCCTCTTTTCAATAATAGAGAAAGGAGATCACAGTGACCTGAGGGAGACCAGGAGAGGTGGAAAGGGAGAAAGAGATTACATAGTGACAGGTCTTGGGAAATGTAAAAAATTCTGTATAGTGATTGACTCCCATACAGGAAAACTGTGTGGGAACCAAATCATTGTCACCAAAACACTCTGGGAAGCACAGAATGAAAGTGAGACTGAAATACTTAGATAATCCTAATGGCATCAAACTTTGAAATCCTGGCGCACCAAATCAGAGAGTGGCTATTCAGTTACCACACGCCAAAGCAACCTTTTCCCAGGATGACGCTGGAGATAATGACACATTCTAATTCTGAGGCTACTTTTCATTTTAGTTTTCTAATTATGTTACACAGAAACATATCCTCACTTAAAAATGTTTAGATAATATGGAAGTACATGGGATGAAATGATATTTTTATAACCATCACTACCCCACCCTACCTAAACCCATTTCCTTCCCAGAGATTATCATTAAGTTTGGAGTATATTCTTTGAGTTTTTTTTTCTACATATTTCCAACACAACACAAAGCATTTGATTCTCTACATAAATGAAACATTCTATAGGTGCTGCCATGCAATTTGCCCATTTTTCACTGCGAATGTGTCCTAGAGATCATCTCATGTTAGTACATACGGATCTCCTGGGCTGAGAATCAACTGGGACACACCGGTGCAGCTGCACAAATTGTTTACCGTCAGAGACTGATCTGATTGGCAGTCCTGTCCCGCACTGGTTCTTAAACGTATTGACTATTTCGCCTGAACCTGTCTATCTGCTGTATAAACTTCCACTATGGACACATAAAAATGAACTTCAAGTGATTTAAATGGGTAACGTAAAACCAAAACTCAAACCACACTTTTATTTCCTTTATTTTTGATTGTCCCAAAATAAAAAAGATTTTTTTATAATACAAAGAATGCATGCTTATTCTAGAAAAGTCACTCTAAAAATGAAATTACTGCCCTGGCCACTGTGACTCAGTAGGTTGGGTGTCATCCCATAAAGAAAAACGTTGCTAGTTTGACTCCTAGTCAGGACACATGCCTGGGTTGCAGGCCTGACCCCTGGCTGGGGCATGTGGGGGAAGTAACCAATCAACGTTTCTCCCTCACATCGATGTTTCTTCTCTTTTGTCCTCCTTTCTCTTCTCTTTAAATACATACATAAAGTCTTTTTAATAAATAAATAATAAAAAAATAAAAATGAAATTACTTGAAACCCTATCAAAGAAAATAGCTCGTATTTTGAAGAACTTTCTCTTAGACATCTCTCAATGCATATACACATATGTAGACACATGTGTACATATTAGACTAGATTGAGTTCTTCAGAATATAAAGAGTCATGACCTAGTCACAATTCTCATAATCTAAAAATCCAATTTACCCAATCCTGTTCTTCCTGAGTTTAACAGATTCCCGGGCTCTGCTGCTTTCTGATGACCAATGACAATGGCAGTTGTGATTACTTATGCTCATGTTCCAAACAGGGCTAGGAGTTCACTGCATATTCTCTAAGGAAACAGCTCTCTTTCAATAGATCTTCCAATAATTTATCATCAGTTTTCCCAGATCTGACCACCACATCATTAAGCCATACTTAGCAGCTCAGTGAGTAGCTTCAAGGTGTCCCACCAGATGACTGCAGAGGAAGTAGCTAGTTTTGCTACAATTTAAGAACATATGATTAAAAAGCTAGTGCACCCTATGATCTGTCCTATAACCAATTACTCTACAGCCTTCTTCCACAATAGGCCATTCTAACTCTGATTTGAATAAGATGGTTCCATTTCTGGATGGTTTGTGTTTTCAGTCTGAAGGGTCTACTAGCTACAATGGTCACTGTGGGCCTCAATGTGGGCCTGCCACCACTTAACAACCCATCCTGGGCTCTCTAGCTCAATTTCATTTACCCAGAGAAAAGCTGTTAGGAACACAAGTGACACTGGTTTGTGGTCTTCTCTTAAGAAAGGACAAGAATCTGAGTCAGAGAGGGAGAAGAAAGAGCACCCATAAATTGTCAGCTGACTTCATACTCTGGATTCAGGGGAACCCAGGAATATCCCATCCCTAACTAAATGACTATTTTAAAAAAGATTTTATTTATTTTCAGAGACAGGGGAAGGGAGGGAGAAATAGAGGGAAAGAAACATTGATGCGTGAGAGAAACATAGGTCAGTTGCCTCTTGCACACCCCGCAACAGGGGACCTAGCCTGCAACCCAGGCACATGCCCTGACTGGGAGTTGAATGGGAAACCTTCTGGTTTGCAGGCCAGCACTCAATCCACTGAGCTGTACCAGCCAGGGCCCAAATGACTATTTTAAGTCTGAATAAAAGAATATCATTGTTCTAGAAGATTATCATTAAGAACAAAAAGGTCAGTGGGTAGACTTCAGAGAGATGTGACAGTCACAAAGAAATAGGGTAGGTCCTCCTAAGAACTAAGCACCCTTGGGTAAATACTCTTCCACAGGAGATGATGGTGGAGCCCAAAGACACCGCCACCCCCACCCCAATCTAGCAGAGAAGCCACTGACTGCAAAAGTCAGAAAGTAAAGCCACAGTAGAGGGCAGTGAGACAAGCCCTAGACTGAGCCAAGAGGTCTGGATTCTAGTCTCTACCACTAACTTGTTCAATGACCTGAAATTGAGGCAAGTCGCTCAATTTCAACAGATTTTTTCCTTATCTGTGAAAATAAATGGAAAAACTAGACATTTAAAGCTTCTTCTACTACCAACATTGTGATTCTTTGCTTCTAAAAAACAGATGGAAAAAGACCAAAAATCTCAAATCAAGACTTTCCAGTCCATCTTTAATTGACGCTGGATATACCACTATTTTATTTGAAAGGTACAAACTGAGCAATTACTACGCCTCAAGAAAGGAGATCACCTCTTTAGAGAATGGGCTGAGTTAACAGCAGGGAAACTCCCCACCACTTATTTTCTCACAATCAGAGGTGGAGGGATTGCAGCAAAGTCAGACTGCCTCTGTGTGAAGCAGAAACTTCGAAAAGGACACGGGAATATGTTGGAAGATGTTAAGGACCCCTCCTGAGAGGGAAGGTTTTAAGAACCCTTCTCTCTGAACAGAAAGGAAGGAGCGCTGTGTTAAAAGGTGTGGACCTGGCTTCCAGTCTAATCCAGCCCGGTCCGGTGGAACCTCTTACTTGATCCTGCACAAACCACTTTCAGACTCTTAGTCAAATTCTAACATTCAGGTCAAACGTGAACCACTCTCCCCGCTTCCTCGTGAAAACTTTTCACGTTTCAAGGTACTTGCGCCACAGTGTTCTGAAAGAATGTCACGTCTCCACGGTGGGGCTTTCCATCCTGTGTTTGAACACTCTGATTCCTATCTTCCTCTTCCGAGCCTGAAGACAAGCGTGGTGTGGGCTCTGGGGCCAGCACCCCCTGGGTCTTAACCCCAGCGCCCCAGGCATTAGCTATGTGAAATTGCGTAAGGTACTTAACCCTCCTGTGCTGCAGTGTTTTCAAACCTCAAGTGGCGGTAATAAGTACTTCACACGGTTGTGACGATGCATGAATGAAGAATGCTGTCAGGTAAGCATTCAATAAATGCTACTTGCTGTTAAATCATTACTGAGTCTATATGTCTTCATACCTATCCTGTTTCTTTTAGAGCATAAAAACTTAATGAAAGGAAGACGCTAACTCACACATGGCATTCGCATGCAACACGCACAACGTTGTGAAGCAGCGAAGAAAACGAGATCGCACCCAGAGTGGTTCGCCTGCCCGGTTGAGAATGTGCAAACGGAGCCCAGGCCTCCCCACTCCCAGGCCAGAGACCTCGAACAGTGTCCTCGCTTCCCTCCCCGGGGAGCCGCCCCAGTCCCTGGTCCCTGGCCTCCGCCCCAAAGGACTCTGCTCCCTCCGCAGGAGGAGGGGTCCACTGGAAGCCGCTCCAAGGGGGCGCCCGAGGCCCTCCGCTGGAGCCAAGTTCCGGGCCGGCCCCACGTCACAGCCCGCGCAGTGGGGCGGTAGCGGCTGCCAGCTGCCCTAAGGAGGCTGGGGCGCCTCCTTTCGTCTCGGTGGTTCCTCCTAGGCCGGCCCGCAAAACTCTCCTGAGGGGCGCTCTTCGGGACACGGAAATGGGCGGAAGTGCGAGTGAGGCCTGCCACGGGCAGCTCCCACCCCGGGCTGGTCCGTCCTGCACCCGGCATTGGTCTCCCTGCGGCCTCTGCCCCAGGGCACTGTCGCTTGCAGGGCTTCCGAGGCTGTCGGAAAGCTGGTTCCCACCTCCCTCGCTCGTATGCTCAGCCGCCGGCACCCGAGCGCCCTGCCACCTTGGGGTCTCTGCTCAACAACTGGCAGACAGAGCGGAGCTCCGCCTCAGGCCTACGTCCCAGGTCCTTAGTGTGTCGACTTGGGCCCCTTACCTCTATACAAGTCTCCTCGCAAAACAGTGAGGGTAACGAGTTTCACGAGGTCATTGTGGGGATTAAATGCGCTTAATGCCCTGTACATTACCAACAATTTCTGGTGCTTAAAAAAAGGTTCAGGAAATGTTCGTTCCTTCTGAGCTCCTCAACCCCCAGCTCCAGCCAGTTCTTGTTCTGCGTTGGCTTCTGCGACCCTCCCTGCCCTCAAGTTAGCACTCCTGTCCCGCTTTGCAAAACTCCAGATCTTGCTGGTCTTCATTCAGGAAACATTTGCACATAAAGGCTCATCCTAAACAGGTATATATTCCAAGGATAAAGGCGAAGGTAGCAGGGCACCTGATCTATTTTCAAACATTCCTAACAATCTGCAAACTATGGGAAATCGGGCTGTCTGCTTAGCATCATATCCCTATTGTGCAGTAGCGGGCAGTGAGTAAACACTTGAATAAATGAATGAGACGCAGCACACGTTACCTGCTCAATTCTCCAGATGTGACTTTTTCCCACAATGGAGTCCTTCACTGAGGAGCTTAAATCAGGTGTGCAGACGCCGCAGGATAACCATCTTCATCTAAAAGAGCACCCTTGCCCTGACCTACGTGCCTCTGTTGGTCAGGCATCAGCCCCCAAAAGTGAAAGGTCACCAGTTCAATTCCCAGGGACAGCACCTGCCTGGGTTAAAGATTCAGTCCCCATTTTGGGCGCTTACTAGAGGCAACTGATCAGTTACTCTCCCTTACATGGATGTTTCTCTCCTTCTTTCTCCCTCCATTCCTACTCTAAAAATAAATCCTTAAATAAAGAGCACCCATTGTCCAACTATCAGCTGCCTATGGAACGGTGAGCTTCCTTTTTACCAGGGTCAGTCTCAGCATTTGGGAATCAGATACCAAGTTCTTCCCCGCAGCCCTAGTATCTCGCAGGCCAGAGTACCTAGACCTATTCGAATTTTCCAACAGGCCTTGAAGAATCTCTAAATCAGCAGGCTTGAAGGTGTGGAAGCTAACCCTGGGGATGCGGGGGAGGCACCCTGGGCAGAGCACCAAAATGGGCTTAACAGCACCTGGGCTGAGCTTCTCTCATTGAAAGGTAGAGAATGAATGGGAGGGATGAAGGCCACATGTCTGCATCATGTTGGAAGGGAAGTGCAGTCATAGAGAAAAGTCGACTTATTTCTCACCCTTACATGCAAGGAGGTCTGATTTTGAGGGCCAAATTTGTTCTTGATCTAAAGTGAGCCCTCCAATCCTCAGGAACAGGGCAAGGTTGGAGCCTTAAGTGGTCAATATGTGTCATATAATAGACACAATAAAGCATCATGGAACAGAGGTAAAACCAAGAGAGAAATCTGAAGCAAAAGTGATAGAAAGAACACCGAAGTTTCAATTTCACTTAACACTTACAAGTTGTGTGACCTTGGCAAGTCCAACCACGTTTTCCCTTTTGTTGTTTTGAGGATCTAACGTGGTTCATCTCCTGTGTCCTTCTGAAACCACTAATTAAATTTCAACACATTGTGAATAAGCAACACATTTCAGTTCCCTATCCTTCCAGAGCGTGGGGAAAGCCATGAGCTCAGAAAATGCTTTCACATTGGGAATTCTAAGCTCAGCTGCTTTCTTGTGGGGCCAGCATCGTTGTTGAGCTCCTGCTGATTTCATGGATAGTCCTGTTGACACAGCTATGGTTCTACATCTGCATGCACCTCCCTCTTCCTATTCTGACATCAACATATCTGAGAGGATTTTGTTAAACTGTGGTAGGACATTTGAATGCCTAATTTGGAGCAAAACAAAAAAAAAAATTGTTACAACATAATTCTTATGGGATCCTCTGCTTAATACAACCACATACTCCGTATCTTGCAGAAAGGTTTGGAATGATTGTTCCTTGCAAACAACTCATGGACACACTCATGTATTCACCATTCCTCCTTTCTGCTGGTAACTGTAGACCTGAGTCACACATTGGCATGGAGGAATGTCTCAGTATTTTAGTTGAGGTCAAAGATGATGTGGGCCAAATGAGGGGCCTCCAGCGCCTCTTTAAGGGGATACTTATTCTGAGAGAGAACAACATAGTTTCTATAGTTGTCCTACAAAGACCATCAAGAAGAAATGTGAAAGATGGCCTGGGGGGCAAGAAACTTAGACTGGTTAGAAAAAGAGAAAAAACAGTCTAGGAAATGAATGGGAGAGCTGCACTAAAGTGATAGTGGTGAAGAGTTTCAAGATTTAGAAGATAATGTCAACAGGACACAGCAGCTGACTGGGCAGGAAAACTCAGACAGAGGAAAGGCTGAGAGGAAGGAGATTCCTAGGTCTGGGGCCAAGCTGGAGTGACTGTGCACATTCTGGGATGGCAACGGAGAGAAAATTATGAACAGATATTTGCAAATATGAGACTATGGAATGAGGATAATGGAAAGATGATGAGTTTCTTTCCTCCCCGTTTCCTCAGGAGTGAAAATAATACCAGACTTTAATCCTGATCATTAAAAATTGAAAAGTTGTGCCCATTCCATTTTGTAAAATCTTTCTAACAAGAACTCAAGACATCTCTCACCCGTGTTCTAACATTTCTTCCTTAAGAAATAATGCTTATCTTCTCTAATCTCTATTCAGGACTCCAAAAAGAGGAGTATATAAATATTATGCTAAATACCTACACATCAGGAATTTCCTGAAGTTTCTGGTGTGCAAAGATTGTTTAAAATACATTAATAAATATTTATTGAACATTTACTATGTGCCAGTAACAAATTCTGTAGCATTATTTTTCATACTTGCAAAGTGGAAATACATTGATGTTTGCTTTCTATACACTACATTTTTATAAGCATAAAATATAAAGTTCTCATACGGTTATATCTGCCCATACAGTTTTAATTTACTCAATTACACGTTGCCCTGTGCCAAGTTTTGAGAACATATCTTCACAGCTGGAGAGAGAAAAGTGTATTTCTTCCACATTCCTATTAATGGTAATTAATGGCTCAAAGTATTGCTTAGAAGACAGGTGCTCCTGAAAAAAGTCAACACTGAGTTCCAAATAATCACCATTTCAGAATCAACTTACTTTCATTGTTTTTAATAGCTATATTTTAAAAGCTGTATTAAGCTTCAGAGCAATGATTTCCTATCGAAGGCTATCCTCAATCTTCTGGAGCAGCATCTCTGGATAGCAGTTAAGAACATGAAAGGGAGTAAAGATAAGAAACATCCCCTTTCTCTCAATAAAATACCTTAGGTCAGTGGCAACCCATCATATCTTGATTTTCAGGTAATCCTCTCTAGAATACTTTCCAAATTTAGCCCATAGGAAATGTTTCTCTAGATATTCTCAACCTGCAGGTAAAGGTAGGTACCCAGAAATAAGACAGGCCTAATAAAAAAAAGAAACACCTAAGATGTAACAAATCTGTTATAGCCACCAGTGGCATAATGAAACAGGCTCTCCCAGCTACAGTAACCAATGTTTTCTTAGGCTGGCGCAGCAGCCCCCAACTCCAGCCAACTCAAAAGACTGTCTCCTTCCTTCATTAATGCTGTTGCCTCCCTAAAGGAAACAAACAACAAAAAACACAAACAAAAAAAACACCAGAGTCCTATTTTGTTTGGACAGTTATTTTTAGTAGGGCCCTCTCCCCTAGTCCCTGTGAACTTGAGACCCAACCAAACTTACGAGAGACAGGTGTACACCTCCGTCCAGGGCAGGTGCACATTGATGGCCTGCTCTATCACATGCAGATTTCCTGCTCGTGGCTTCTTTTGACCGCCAGCCTCACACAGGCCATTTCCATCCTGGGGAAGCCACTGTCCCACTAGGTCAGAGGCTGGGCCTCCCTCTCCAGGGCCCTCTGAGCAAACAGGATACCCTTTCCACAAACTGGCATCATTCTAGAAGTCTCTCTTTACCTCCTCTTTCTCCAACTCAAAAGGATCAGGAAGATCCCCCCCCCCATTCTGATGAAAGCTTTCTTTACCGACCTATCTGTAGAGTTCAGCCCAGTCCTTGCCACATACCCGTCCCACCGCCCCCATTGTCAAGAATGAATTGCCTTTCTCTTGTTTTCATCCCCCCCACGGGCCCCTTCACAGCTTAAGCAGTCTCCTCACAGCAGCATGGCTAGAGCTGCCTCAGACGTCTGGTGGCTTCCTGGCACTACCTCAGAGCTGCTGCCACTCTCACAGTGAGTGTTTGGGCAAGCACCTTGGCCTACTGTTCACTGAACATATGTGACAATTTGGGAAGGTGCGGCAGGAACGTAGTAAGGGAGATACAAGTGCTAACTTAACACATGGCACCTCAAGGTACAGGTCATATGGGGACAACGGAGTAGCAAGCAGCAAGGATTTACCTGAAAAGCAGGAATTTCCCTTCTACCTTGTACTCCCAGATGCCCACCTGGAGTAGGCTCTGCATTCTCCAAGCCCCCACATACATCTCTGGAAATATTCTTCTGATGTAGCATTCAAGGCTCCATCCTCCTTCCCTCCAGGGACTCTACCTGCCCCCATCTCCTCAGCCAGATTCCTAACCACTATTTCTTGAGAAACTGCCATAACCTAATGCCAGGTTCATTCACTACCGTGAAGCTTCTGATGTCTGAAAAGGACTGAACTATGTCTGAAGAATTTTCCACATTCAATGCATTCATAAGGCTTCTCACCAGTGTGAATCCTATAATGTTCACTAAGATGTGCATACTTGCGGAAGGTTTTCTCACACTCGCTACATTTATAGAGTTTCTCACCAGTGTGAGTTCTGTGATGTTCAGTAAGAGAAGAGCTATGAGCAAAGGCTTTCCCACACTCTTGACATTTATAGGGTTTCTCTCCAGTATGAATTCTCATATGCTGAGTGAGGCAGGTATTCTGATTGAAGCCCTTCCCACATTCATTGCACTTATAGGGTTTCTCTCCAGTGTGACTTCTCTGATGCCGAATAAGGCAAATGCTCTGAATGAAGGCTTTACCACATTCACTGCATTTGTAGGGTCTCTCCCCTGTATGAATTCTCTGATGTTTAGTGAGTGGTGTACTCTGAGTAAAAGCTTTGCCACATTCTTTACATTTATAAGGTTTCTCTCCAGTATGAATTCGCAGGTGTTTAATAAGGGATGGACTTTGACAAAAAGCTTTGCCACATTCCTTACATTTATAGGGTTTTTCTCCAGTATGAATTCTTTGATGCTGAGAGAGGTTTGCCTTTGTTTGGAAAGTTTTTCCACATTCATCACATTTGTGTGGTTTCTCCCCTGTGTGAATTCTCTGATGTTGTGTGAGATTTGAGTGTTTGCGAAAAGAGGTGCCACATTCATTGCATAAATAAGGTTTCTCACCAGTGTGAATTCTCTGATGATGAATGAGGTGTGTGTTCTGATTGAATGCCTTTCCACACCTATTACATTTATAAGGTTTCTCTCCAGTGTGAATTCTCTGATGTTCGGTGAGATGTGAATGATTGCAGAAGGAATTCCCACATTCGTTACATTTATAAGGTTTCTCTCCAGTGTGGATTCTCTGATGCTGAGTAAGAAATGATCGACATCGAAATGTTTTCCCACACTGCTCACATCTGTATGGTTTCGTTCCAGTGTGAATTCTTTGATGCTGAACAAGGAATGAACTACGACTAAAGGCTTTCCCACATTCCTCACATGCATAAGGTCTCTCTCCAGTATGAGTTCTCTGATGTTGGGTAAGGGATGAGCTCTGAGTAAAATGTTTTCCACATTCGTTACATTGCCAAGACTTTTTCCGTGTGGAGAGGGTTGAGCATTTACTTTGGTCTGAAACCTCATTGGTGTGTATGCCACTTGTCTCCCACTGATGTAAACTCTCTTCTGTAGAAACCCTGAGATGCGTAACAAGGCTTGAGGTCAAAAGCAACCTTTTCTCAAAATTATATTCTTGGCTAATCATTTCAGGAGGTGCTTCCTTGTGGATGAAAGTTATTCCCCCAAAACCTCCTTCCTGGAAAAAGCATGGCCCAGGAACATCTCCAGGAGAGTTCTCCTTCATGCTCTCACATGCATATTTGTCATTGAATGCAGAATGCTGGGATTCATCCCCTTGGAGCCTCTTTCCTACTGTCTCTGGTGAATCAATTTCAGAGACATCTTGTTCTGGAGCAGGCTTGTTCACCCAACCTGAAAGAAACCATCAGAATGAATACCTCTTATGTAGGCCAAAGTAGAGGCCCCTGAAGTTCTGGGACCTAGGATGCAGGTCTCATTAAGGACCAATAAAAGCAAGTGGGACAAGTAATTCGAAGTTGCAAGTGGTGGAAGAAATCTGCATTAGAGTAAGGCGATCACCATTAGTGAGGAATCCCATGGAAAGGACAGCTACAGACACCCAGAGAGAGAGAACCAGAGAAAAATGGAGATAAAGGGAAAGCAACAACCACAGGCTGATGATTAGGGCAAGACAGAACATATGGACTGTTTATATGCAAAGAAGGGAGGATAGTAGGAGAATGTAAAAGGGCATATGGTGGAACTGAGAGAGAAAATGAGTATGAGGGGAAAGCTGACCCCCAGAGAAGCTCACCACATCTGCCCCCAAAATCCCTAAAAGAGGAGGTAGTTTTATCTTCTGAGCTTCATTCAGTTTCTCTTGTATGATTTCCAAAGCCCTGCTGTTTCTCCCACTGGCTGTCTCTTGCTCACTCACCTGGACAAATCTCTCTTCCACTCTCTCTCTCTTCAGCTCTGTGCATATTCAACATCCACAAATCTTCTCCTTGATTTAATTGCAAAACACTTCAAGGTTGGAAAAGTGGGAGCCCTGCTCACAGGGGAAAAAAAGGTGGGGGACGGGATATCACTGTCCCAGTAAACAGAAATATGAGAAAGAGCTGTAGTCTAGGGAGACTATCTAATAACTCACACAAAACCTGTCAGGTTAGCAACGTGATTGCATCAGCAAGAATTGGGGTTGGCTTCCACACCTCTAGGTTCACAAACTCCATTTGTCAGCTTTCCAAGAAGTGACAGCGAGACAGACTGACATATTAATAAACATTCAAGTGATTGATGAATAATCAAGGTTATTTATGATGATAAAAATAATTAAGAAGTGGATAGGAATACTCATGTCAATTAGTACATTCTGTCCATTATACAATAATCTGTATGAAAAGTCAATTAATAAAATCAAAAGTTGCATGAGCAAATGGCCTCAGGGCAAGGCTAATGCATTAAGTCTGATCCACCAGCCTCCCCTGCATGCCAAGGACCTAGAGAGTAGTCAGAGAACTCTGCAATACAAACCTAAGGATACACTGGCTGTCTTTTCTTCTAAATGTCATATCGAACAATTTTTCTTCAGGCACAGTTCAATATAAGAGTGTAGGCTGCAGTTTAAATAAAATACTTTATAATTTTTGACTTACTAAGAGTTACAAAAATAGTGGAGTTTCTGGTGTTCGGACTGTCAAAATTATAAAAGTTTATATAAAAATGTCTCTTTATATAACGCTGACATATGAACTAGAACTGGCAACATTATTTCAAGGAAGACAGAGATGGTTTACCACAACTGAGGGCAAAGAGGGCATGAAAGAACAGGCTGTGTCTGAAGTACACAATAAGGCTGGTCCTGTGGACTTCTCATGAAGGCCTCTACTTCTGTGTTGAGTTTTAAAAGTCTAAGAGGATTCTATCTGGGATTTCCTGTTCTTCTTCCACAGCAGAGACATAAAGTGGACTCAGCACACACATCTACAGAGACTCATGAAGTAGAGTGGGGTTTGGGTATAATCAGAGCTAGACACTAGAGATAAAGTCAGACACGTGCCTGCCTGCCCAGGGCTTATCTTGTAGCTGGACAAAGACATTAAACCAGTTACAACTACAGCAATTATGAAAGTGGAAATATGGAGTGCTATGGAATATAGAACAGAGGGTACCTAATGTCGTTAAGGAAAGAAAGCCTCCCTGGAGAAGAAATAAGTAGAATTTAGACACATGAGAAGGGAAAAGAATATATCAGAGAGATTAAACAGAATTTACAAAAGGAGTCAAGCTCAGTACATTGGAAGAATAAAAAGATCTAGTAAGTCAAATTATTGAGCATCAGAAATAGGACATGAAGTCTGAGTCAAGCAAAGGCCAGCTCAAATACAACCATGCAGACCACTTTAAGGCATTTACCCAAAAGTGAGCAGAAAGCTATAAAAGGGATTTGAAAAGATTTGAAAAAGATGTAACATTAGGTGTCCTGTTTAAAAAAGAATACATTAGAACTTTCCCTGTCCATAGGAAAAAAATACATATACAAGGGGTGAGAGGTAGGGGAGGGAAAGTAAAGAGTCCCAGTAAGGGACTAGACTGCCTAAGAGACTGAATCTGCAGCGGTGGATGAATATTGCAGAGGGAGAGGGGATGGTGTTGAGAGGGAAAAATCAAGGAAAATTTACTGGGTTTTGATGTGTGATGACAGTGAGAGTGGGAATACTGGTTTGGGGAGGAAAAAGATACATTTAGTTCTGAAGTATCCAAATAGAAAGTAGGTATACATATCTGGAATAGAGGAGAGAAGTATGTATTGAAAACTTCTATCTAGAGTCTGGCATAAAGAGAACTGAAATTCTGTAGTAACAGATCAAAATCATCAAAAAAGGGTAGCTAGGAAAACCTGGACAGTAAGTCAACACATTTAAAAGGAAGTTTAACTCCGGCTTTTGATTTTACAGAACACTAATCCCCTAAGAGAATAAAAGAATTTAACATGATAAAATTGGCATTTATAATAATAAAAAATTGATTATTCATAAATTATGTTGAGACTGTTGCTTAACTACCTGGGACAAACACCTAGTGAGATTCCTACCTCATACCATAGTCTCAAGAAAATATAAACTGATTACAAAGTTAAATATTAAAAAATGAAACCACAAAATAAAATATTGGCAAATGACTACTTTCATGGTTAGGGTAGCCTTTTCTAAGCATTATGCAAAAAAGCACAAATGACAAAGACAAACTGGATGAATCTGGCCATAGAAAATCAAGTCTCTATATTCAACATACAAAGAAAACTAAAACGCAAACAATCTAGGAAAAATACTTCGATTTACACATCAAAGAATAGATATACCTAATAGATAAAACTTATTAATGATTAAGAAAAAGATGAAGTGAAAGAGAAACAGTATGTACAAGAAATACAGCAATATTATAAACGGCCAATAAGCATTTCAAAACAAAGTTCCATTTCATTGGTAATCAAAGAAATGGAAACTGAAGGAATGAAGAATCAATTTTTATATCAAATTGGATTTTTTTTTAATGCTAAAATTCAAGACCAGTACAGGAGCAGGTAAAAGAAGTTTCTCTCACATTACCAGTGAAAATGTAATCTGGCAATATGTATCAGATCTTAAAGTTGTAAGTTCATTTGCAGTTCGGACACAGCGATCATCATTTTGTGGGAATAAGAACCAAGACAAGAATACTCGTTATATGTACACAGCACTTGCAATGTATCACAGATGATCCTCAAAGTCATCGGTATATGTTATAGAAATGCCTATATTGTTTGACCTAGTAATTCCACTATTAGAACTTTTTCATAGAGAAGTAACTTCCCAGGGAGGAAAAAATGGAATCCTTTCATTAACTGTTAAAAAAAATTAATCCCCTAAAAGGTTGCAGGAAAACACAATTTTCTATTGATGGGCACTGAGGCTTAGCAATTACGGTACTTCCACTTGGTAGAAATTATATGGACATTAAGATTAAAAAAAAAAAAAATATATGGGACCACTTTGAAAATATTGAATACTTATGCTATGTGGAAATAGGAAAAATGCAGGATATTAAAATTTTAAGTAAACCTAGCATTATATATGTTAAAATATGCATATGAATAAGATCAAGAAGGAAAATTAATCATTAATCACTATGGTGAATTATGAATGACTTTCTCCTCTAGTTTCCAAATCTCTATTATCTACATTTTGTCTTATTTTTTAAAAATTAACTTAAATCTCTGACTATATATGATTTTAACCATGATGACCTCTGAGGAATAAGATTATGGTAAACTTTTAAGGACTTTTTGTAATATTTGAAAGTTTTGTAATATTTGAAACAACTTCTGTAAACAGGAAAAAAAACCTGAAAAAATATAATCAGAGAGGAGCACAGAGATTCATGTACAAAGATCACACTCTTATTATAATAAAAAAAAACCCCAACAGGCAAATAAGCAGTGATGGCATATAAAGATGTTAGATTTTGAAACTGTTAAAAATCATGTTTTCGAAGAAAGTCATGAGAAAATACAGTGTATTAAAACAGGATACAAACACTAAAAAAAAAAAAAAAAAAAATTTGCACATATACACCAGCATCAAGCATTAGATAAACAGAAACTATTATTAATACAGATATTTACAAAACACATACACATAAAGGGCAGAAGAAAATTCACCAAAATGTTAACACACTAATCCCTAGGGCATTTAATGGGTTATTTTACTTTATCCTTTACAATCTTCTATATCTTTCACTTTCCCTACAATAAACATACATTACTTTTAGTCAGAGAAGTGTTTTGAAAATGACAGATCTCACTCATGGGTTTCAACACCCCCCAAAAAACCATAAACAAAAACAAAAGCCAGATCCAATGGATACGGTATTGGCTTCCCATTCAGAGTGGATTGGGGTCGGGAAGCTTTTTTTCTGTCATAGCTCATGTGAGTGGGCCTACACGGCAGGCTATCTGAAAAAGGTGGCAAATTAGATAATATTCATGAGTTCTTCCAGCTTTACCATTCTGTGAATCATGGACTAAATGAACTCACTCATGTAAAACATTTTGAGCATCTGTCATAAAGTAGGCACTCAACAGGAGTTAAGAGTTAGGGTGTTTGACACTAAAGCCCATGGAGAAGAAAAGACATTTTGGTGACAACCATTCCACTTCAACTGGGGATCATCTGAGCTGTCAGCAGTTTATGTCAAACTGCAAACTTTTTCTGTAAAGAGCAATAATGTAAAGATTTTAGTCTTCCTGGGTTAAAACGGCTACATGGCCTCTCTTCTCTCTGTCATTATTCAGCTTTGGCTTTATAGCCTGAAAACAGAACTAGACAAGATGTAAACAAATGAACTTAGCTGTTTCAATGAAACATTTTTACAAAATGTTAGAAAAACATGGACCAGCTTGCTGACTCCCTCGTCTGTAAGTTCCCCAGAAAGGAACGTACATGCGTTTCCACAAATGCCTACTGTGGAATGATCCGATTGTTAGTGATTTTCAGAGGCTAAAAGGCTCTGAATCCAGATTTGGGGTGAGATGGTATTATGATGAAAGGTAACAAGAAAGAAGCTTTTAGTAGTTTCATCCTGTTAAAAGTAATAGGGAGCTGGCCTCCTCCTCATACCTTGTAAGCCTTCTCCCTGCTGCGCCCTCTTCACCCTCTCAATAATTAGCTGAAGGGTTCTGGGCAACCCAGGGGCGGTATTTCAAGAGTTTGAAACACAATTCTTGCAGTAAGGCCCCACTTAAGTGTACACTTCTCTGAAGCCTTCCTTGGATTTGTCAGTTTGCCAAGTCATGTACCCAGGCTGCAGTTGCACAACGGATCCACCTCTTCGGCCGCTTTGAGTCACTTACTAGTAACGTGTCCTTGGAGAAGTTATCTAGTCCCTGTACCTGAACTTCCTCGTTAAAAACTACAGATAGTACGTTGCTGTGATGGTTAAACAAACCAGCACAACTGCTCTGAACAGAGCCTGTTAAGTGCTAAATATCAATACATGTAAAATCGCAAATATCTGCGCGCGCGCAATCTTCCAACACTAGACTGGAAGCATCTTCTCATTTGGCAGTCTCCAACGTCACTCATTTCGTGACCCCGCCCCTGAATTCTACGTAATATTTGGCAAGAAACGGACAGTAAAATTTGATGGAAGGCATTGACGTCTGCGGAAGTGCTACAACATACTAGCTGTCCACTGAGCCTTGTAAACAATGGAAGGCAGGGGTTACTGGGCAGCCCAACTGTAGAGCTCTGTAAGCAGCCTCCGTCCCCCGGGAACTATAGAACCCAGCTCTCGACACACTCCACCTCGCGCATTTAGCTCTATTCGCCGTCTCCTACGAGGACGGGCCTTACTGCGCTTCTGAGCTGCAGGACTGCTTGTGGGAGGCAGGTGGTGTCCAGACCCAGACTCGGGGTTTCGTTTCCGAACACTTATCGGATCACTCATCTCTCGCTCAATCATCCGTTCATTCACTCCATCTTCTCCGGCATCTCCTCAGGGCCGGGCCTGGCAAGGGCAGTGCTGAGGCCGCCGGGGGTTCTGGGCCGCCCGCGCAGGCAGCAAGCCCGGGGAGAACGCGCCAGAGCAGGCTTCCTGTAGAGGCCTCCGGCCGGCCGCCCCGAGCTGCCGCGCAGCCGCTTCCTTCCCCTCCCTGGGGCCCCGACCGCTCACCGTAATCCGGGGGCCCCTCGGGACGGCGACTACTGTCCCAGAGGTGCTCGGAACTCCCGGGCGCAGACCTCCACGCCCAGGCCGGAAGAGCTGTGGCGCGGCCGGTAGTGCGTCACCAGCGGCCCCGCCCTCCCCTCGCGTTGCCCGCGGTTGCTCCTCTGAGTAGTCTGGGTGCGTCTCGATGAGAGCCTCCAAACCCACCCGTGTTCCTGATACCCCATCCATACACCCTGCCTCCTGGAACACGGTGACCGCCTCATCCCTCAGCTTAAAAACCATCTGCCTTTGACATCCCGCGTCCTACATCTAGGACGGTCACAGCAGCGGCCGCAGTAAACTTGGCTTTATCGATCGTTTACTCTGGTGGCCTCTTCGGGGGGTCAGCAGTCTACCCCACTGTCTTTGTCATCCCAGGCTACCACACCAAGATGTCAACTGAATGACTTAAACAACATAATTTTATTTTCTTACAAATCACAAGGCCAGACGCTCTGAATTCTCTGCTTCATAAGTAATTAGCTGAACTTTTACATCCATTGACCAAGCTGGATAAAATACTTGCTAACTTAACCAATCTTTCGGTAAGCCTCTACGCCCCACACCCCTAAATTTTGACCTGTCCTCAGCCCGAACCAGCAATGGGATGTGGAACAACTTATTGTAATGGCCCGTTCTGAGCATTGGCAGCCCTCCTCTTAGTTCCAGGCTCTCTCAGCCACGGATTAAAGGTGATATGGTACCCACTTCTTGTATTAGCCTCGAGTTCTGCCAGGGCACCCTCAGAAAACCCTCTTGTCTTTGGACAAAAGCCAGAGGCAGAGGCTAGGATTGAGCCCAGAACTTCCATCTCTGCTTGGTGGCAGCAGCTGCTCACCTGCTCTACAAGCCTCCTGGAGCATGAAGCTGGGGCTTGAAGCCGCTGACGTGAGTACAGCCCGTCAGCCTTGCCCTTCAGGGGTGCCTGGCTCTGTAGAGACAATGTGGTCTCTGCGGACCCTCGGTGCTGGGGCGAGTCTGCAGCCTCAGGAATGTGGAAGCAAGGAGAGTCCTACCGGTCTTTTCACCTACATTTAAGATGTTTTCCAGTTGGTTCTTGACACAGTGGCAAAGTACATCTTCACAGTCCTGATGGTTTATTTTCTGTGATGTCCTTGTGCTCAGGGAATATCTACACTTGGGAGTCTCCCCAAATTCTGAGGCTCCCCAAGCCTGACCAATTGTTGAGTATTTGTCTTCAATGAGTGGAGGGCTGACCACAGGGATGATGGCAGAGAGAATGACAGGTTATGAGAGTTTATTTCCAAAGCAGGAGAGAAAGATTTAAAGTAGAAAGAGAGATAAGAGGATGAATGGAAAGAATGACAAGAATTGAGGAAGAAAAAGGAAGGAAATAAAAAGAGGAGGAAAGCCAAAGGGAAGAGAAGAGAGCGGTGGGGAAGAATGTATAAGGGAAGAAATGGGAAGAGAAAAAAGAGGAAAAGGAAAAAGATCCGAAAAAGATATGACCTTTGTCCCACTGCGGCCACCTACAGGCCCAGCCTCCCAAGTTCATTTTCAGCACACAAGTTATTTCCCCAGGTCTGTACATCCTGAGTTCCCCATAGTCCAGGACAGTCTCCTGAGCTGCTGGGGGCTGTGTCAGCATCTCTGAAGGCGCCCAGCTCAGTGAGGTGCAGCTCAGCTCAGAAACGAGCACGGACAAGGAGAGGTGTGAGCAGTGCCGGATTCAGGCCTGTTTCCTGCCCCAGATCAGGTCTCCTAACCCACCAGAGCCTCTGTTAGCTTCTCTGTGAATGCCCCGCCCGCAGCCTCCTCCCCTCCCAGCTGCCTGCTATCTTCTCCTGTAGCCACAATTGGTGTCGATATTCTGTAGACATGTAAATCTGCCACTGGAAACAGATGGCATTTTCCTATTTTCCCTATCTTTTGTTACATTATGAAGCCAAATCCAAGAGTGAGGAGTTGGTTCTGAAACAGGAAGTATCAGGAAAAACAGAGCAACAGAATCACCGCCAGAGAACTTCAGAATGACCCCCAAGAATGCAGGACTGGAGGATTTGGAAATTGAGATGATACTCTTAAAATTCATCAGAGAAGTCCATCTCCAGGGAGATGTTGAGGGCAAGGACCAAAAACTTAAAGCCAGCAGAAATCAAGGATGCAAAACTCTCCCGAGAAGCCAGGGTTAAAGATTATTTTCATCTGGCCTCAGAAAGGATTTCATACTTGAGCATCCACAGGGAAAAGAACAAGGGGCCAGTTTCAGAAGTCAGAGAATGAGTCACAGATCATGAAAGGCTTCAGCGAGAAGCCCTATGAGAGAGGGGAGGTGCAGAGAGGCAACAGGGACACCAGGCAGGACCCAGAGGAAGAAGGAAGTTTCCAGGTATGTTGCCATCCAGAGACAGAAGTGCCCCTGAGGAGGAAAGAGGGCCAAAACAAAACCAACCAAAGAAACAACACAAGACAGAAACCCCGTATCTGTCAGGAGTGCAGAAAAGCCTTTGGTCAGAGTGCAGACATCGTGCACCAGGGAATCCACAGCAGAGAGAAGCCTTTTCTGTGTAACAAATGTGGAAAAGGCTTTAGGCAGAGGTCCCACCTCGTACGGCATCAGAGGATCCACAGTGGCGAGAAACCCTCCAAATGCCAAGAATGTGGGAGGACCTGGGGCCAGAGCTCAAATCTCAGTTCACCAGAGCACCCACACCACAGAGAAGCCTTCTAAATGTGGCAAGTGCGGGAAAGCCCTCAGGCCTCACTGTGCACCAGGGGAGCCACACACGGCAGAAAGTGTCTGAGTGTGGTGAATGAGGCAAAGCCTTAAGTTGTGGCTTGTACCTTGTGCACCATGGAACCCACATTGGGGAAGAGACTGTATCAGTGGGACGAGTGTGCAAAAGCCTTTGCACAGAGCTCCCCGCTTACTCTCCACCAGGAAGCTCATGCCAGGAAGCAAGTTCAGCCAGCTCCTTGGGCTTGTGCCCAGCATTAACAGGACAGAGTTTAACCCCCAGGTTCATGTGTTTGCTCTTACCAGGCCAGTGTGTGGTTAAGTACTAGGGAGTGGGTGAGAGTTCATGAACTGTGCACCAGTGGAAATCAGGACTCACACAGTTACTCTTACTGGTATGTGGTTTTACTCTCTTGTGTCCATGTTCTGTGTGTCTCCGATCAGATTTTCAGTTCCAAGAGGTAGATGCAAAGGCCTCACTTCCATTTGGACCGGAAACTCAGGAACTCTTCTACAATACTGGTTAAATTTTAATTCGTTAGGAAATAGGGTGTCTCAAGAAATTCTTAGTCTGAACAGTGTTGCGACTGTCAAAATGAAGAACTGTAGTGTCCTGTGAGTTGGGGTGTTTAGAAGGCTGTGAGCAGTGCTGACATTTAGAACGTCATATCCTCTTTCACATTTTAGCTGTCTTTGGAAATGACTCAAGCAGAGGAGGATACATAGGATGATGGAATCATGATTCAAAGGGACCATGACAGACAGAACTGCAGCCTGAAGTTAACAAGATGGAACATGAAACGCTGCCCATTGGGTCATGGAGTCTGCACCTCTGTGAACCCCAGACCCCTGAACATTATACAGGTTTAGCGGGTGCACCAAAAAGCTCCTGCCTTCTCTCACCTGCAGCCACCAGGCTGCTGAGGGCTGAGGTGCTGGTCTTCATCAGAGCCTTCTGCCCCCTGTACACTATGTGGGTTGACTTTTACTTAAAAATAAAAATATAGCCCTGGCAGGTGTGGCTCAGTGGATTGAGCGCTGGCCTGCGAACCAAAGGGTCGCCAGTTCAATTCCCAGTCAGAGCATGTGCCTGGGTTTCAGGCCAAGTCCCAGTAGTGGTGGCACGCAAGAGGCAACCAGACACTGTTGTTTAGAGAAACATCAATGCCTCTTTCTCCCTCCATTTGCCCTCTGTCTAAAAATGAATAAATAATGTTAAAAAAAAACACACACAAGGGTGCATTTCCTTATTACAACGTTCTCTTACTCAGCAGTTTTGTGACTTCCCTGAGGTGACCAACTAGTCAGAGGCAGAGCAGGTCCAATGGCACTTGGTTATCAGCTGGCCACTTGGACACTAAGTTAATAAGAAATGAGCACGGTGCACCTGGGCTCATAAATCTAAGGGCCCAGGCCCCACGAAGGAACAAAAAATGGCTTGTGAGAGGGTAGGAGGTGAATCCACCTCCACCCTGGCAACCCTCGGTGCTTTCACCCCCGCTCCTGGGGCCAGCCCACCTCCCCAATCTCACCTTCGGCTGTGGCCCACCATGTCCCAGTGGGACATGCGCACCAGCAGCCCTCTGGAAGCCACTGCAGCCCCCACAGCTGTCTGGGACCACCCATCCTGCTCCTCCCTCAGGTCCACACCCTGCCAGAGACTTCCTGAGACATCCCCTCGCAGCAGCTTCTGGCCCCAGGATCACAGAGCCATATGGCTCCTTCCTCGGCACAGTGGCTCTTTGGCCTCTAAAGATTCCACCTTTCAGGGTGTGATTTAGGACTTCATTTATTTCCTCCCTCGTCTGTTTCCTGTCCCCTCATTAGCCAAGGCCTCTGCTTATTACTCTCTGGGCTGCAGATACATTTGGTGTAACTTCCAGCGGTGGTAAAGGGAATCCAGCCCAGTGCCAGGGAAGGGCTGCCACATGGGGAGGCCTTTGCTGGCCCGTCTCCGCCGTTTGAGGCCCACCACCACGAGGGAAGAAAACGGAATGGCTGCTCACAGAGCCTTCCGTGGACATGTGACTTCTATGCGCAAGGCAATCAGCAGGAACTGTGCCCTGTGGCCAACTGTGAAAGTAAAAACGTTTTCTCAATTAAGGCAGGTTCCTTTTCTTTTATTCACCCCTACCCCGTCCTCCAGCAAGAACATGGCAGGTCTGTGCAACGAGGCGGCCTTTCAATGGTCACAAAGCCATTTCAAATCCATTCCATCCGGCCTTGCGCCCCCAGCTGGAGGCGTCTGGAAGCGGGAGGGCTGATGTTCAGAGGTTAGGGTTTGTCCTGGGTTGTGGGAAAGGGGCAGGGCCAGCCAAGAATGGTCTGAGAGAATGATCTTGTCCCAAAACATGGCCTGGATTGTGCCCTGCCCACCCAAGGCCAGAGAAATCAGCTGTGCAGGACCAGGTTCTGTCTTGGAAGGTGCCCAAGCAGGGTCTGATCCTCTGCTTTTCAACACCCCCTTTCCCGCCCCATCTGATCCCTTTCCCTGCTGCCACCCCTTCCCATGTCTTTGCTCTCCCCCACCCCACTGCTGTGTCCTCCCCCTGCAGGCCTGGCCTCTCCCCAACACTCCCCTCACTCCCCACCCTTGGCGCAGCCTCCTCCTCCCCCTCACCTCAGCCTGCAGCCTCTCCTTGCCTTCCCTCTCAAAGCTGGACTACAGCACCCCTCCCCCCACTCCTCCCCCAGGAGGAGGCCCTCTCCCCCTCCATCCCCAGCATGCCTCTGGCCCTCCCTTCGGGATCTTCCCCTTCCTCCCCTAGTGCCCTCTCCCTGAGATCCCCATCCCTGCCCTACCCCACTCCTGGCTCACCAAGCCAGACCCCCAGGGCCCTGGCTCAGGCTCTTGCTGGGCAGCTCCAGGAAGCTGGGAGGTGTCTTCTTGGTGATCCTCCCACTAAGATCCTCCCTCTGAACCCAGGAGGAACAGGGCGGGAGTCGGGTGAGACCCAACTCAGTCCTTACTCCAAGAGGAATTTCAAACGGACCTGTCTCAAAGGACTAGTCGAAGGGCTATCCCATGGGAGCACGTAGTCTGCTTGCAGAGGGGAAGTCTTTGATTTCATGTTAAATTGCAAATATCCAAACATCAAAAAATTAAAGGAAAAGGACTAACTGTAAACTGGTGAAAATATTTACAACACATATGTCAGGTAAAAGAGTAATTTCTTTACTACAGTTTGTACAAATCAATTCTTAAATGGATTGACCACCCAAAAGAAAGGCTGCGAAAGAACATGAAACAGCAATTCACAGAAAAAAAACCACACATGGCTTTTAAGCACAAGACATGATAACCAGTTTCACGCATAACGCAAAACATGAGAGCATTTTTCATTTCTCAGATCAGAAAACAATAGTTTTAGAGGATTCAGGGAAATGGGCTTTTTCATTTACATACTCATATGCAATTTCTATCCAAATATCAAACGCACTTACCCTTTATCAGTTTATCCTGCAAAGCTGCACACATACTAAGAAGAGTACGCCAGGATATTCAGCATGGCATTGTTTATAATAGCCAAGGACAGAAAAGCACCTACGTGCATCATGGGACATCCACACAATGAAAGATCACACAGCAGTGGGAAAAAAAGAATGAGGTAGATCTTATAGGCCAGCATAGAACCATCTTCAAGACAAGTGAAAAAGCAATGTATGTAGACAGTGTATGTCCTAAGCTCCTGTGTGTGCGTGTGGCAGGGGGATACGGAATATCGTAAATGTGTGAACTATCTCTAGAAGGGTCATTAATTTTTTTTTTTTTTTAAGCCACAGTTCTCTCTTGGTGCTCTGGGCTGGGAGGTTTACCCTTCACTCTTTGCTTTTATACCCCAACTTGAGATGAGGAGAAGGGTCCCTGGAGGCACACCAAGGAAGTAGCCTGGGAGACGGGGCAGGGGCTTTGGCCTCAGTTATTCTCATCCTGACCGAGGCTCCCGGCTCTGTAAACGGGAGGAGAGTGCTTCCCTCCTGAGGGGAATTAAGTGAGATAGAGACACCCGGCATGTAGCACAGTGCCCAGCACCCAGGAACCCCTCAGCTAACAAGGTGGTCACAACCTTCCTGCTGGCTCCAGCTGCCTCCCCCGCTCTCTTCCCAACACCACAGATGTGGTGGCCACTGTGAATGCAACGGGTGGCCTCAGCGAGGCACAAGGACACTGGGGCCCTGGGCCCTCCTGGCCTGGGAATTTGCCAATTGCCCCTCCAGCCCACTCATTCCATCTGTCCCTTTTCTGACCCCCTGTTGCCCCCTGGGTCAGAATCCCATAGTCCCTCTTGGACTCTGACAAGAGCCATCTGTGTGGTCTCCAGGATTCCTTTCTCTCTCACAGCCTAGCCCCCACACTGCATGAGAACGTCTCACAGGCTGCGGGCTTTCCCTTTTATTAACCTGCCCTGCGATCATAAAAGATTCAGGTTCACTGTAAAAAATGCAGACAATGTGGAAAAACTTAATCAGTGTTAATACCAGGTGCACTCTTTCCTTCCAGTCTTTTCTATGCTATAAAAAAGGGATAAAACAAGAAAAGCCTCTTAAAAATTAGACTGATTACAACCAAAAGGAAAAATTCACTAGAAAGGTAGAGACATAATCAAGGTTATCCCCCAGAAAATGGCACAAGGAAATGGAAATAGTAGAGAAAGTAGTTGAGGATCAATCCAGAATGTCCAACATTTGATTGACAGGGATTCCAGAGAGAGTAAAAAACAAAAAAAAAATAGAAAAAAGAAATTGTCAAATAACACGAGAAAATTTCCAAGAGAACCTGAGTCACTATATTGAGAACTTCCACTGAGAACATGAGGAAATTGAGTACACCAAGGATAAAGTGAATACTTTATTATTATTATTTATCTTCATCTGAGGACTTTTTTTTTCATATCTTGTAGAGAGGAAACGAGAAACACTGATGTAAGAGAGAAACATTGATTAGTTGCCTCCTATACACGCCCCAACTGGAGATCCAACCTGCAACCTAGGTTTGTGCCCTGACCAGGAATCAAACCTGCAACCTTTCGGTTCACAGGACAGTCCAACCAAATGAGCTACATGGGTGAAGGCAAAGCAGAGACTTTAAAAGCTTCTGGGCATTGGGGCGGGGGAATAGATCACAATAATGCAAATACTATTTGCCAAAGAAATAAGAATCAGACTGGAATCAGACATCCACAAACTTCTGAGGAAATTTTTCAGTCAAGAATTCCAGAGCGAGTCAAACTACCAAAAACGTGTGATGGCGGGGAGGTTTGGATACATAAGCACTCAACAAGTTTGTCTTCTATATACCCTTCCTTGAGGATGCACTGCGGTAAAGCGATGGAGTGAATGAAGACAGAGGAAGATATGGAATTCAGGACACAACAGAGCCCGTGTAACAACAGAACTGCAGGCAGAAAGACCACCAAACACTGACTAGAACAGAAGGCTGCGGTCTCAGGAGGGGAAACAGACAGGAACAACGCGACTCAACAGAGTTAACTGGCTGGAGAATTTGGGGGAAAAAACCCCCCAAAACTAAAAGCAACCCAATGCCAGGGGAAAAGAAGGCAACTAGAACTTCAGTAAAAACAAAAAGGAAATAAAATCGGAGTAAGCTACTCAGTTCTTCAGTGGACATTTGCACAGTCATGATGACATTCCTGTTTGTTTTCGGCTTTTAGAACAAATCAGTAAACAAAGCATAAAGAGACTAACTATAGTTACAGTCTAGAGTTCAAGGGTCATCCGACTTGACACTGTCAGAGGCAGAGATGGAAAAGGAAAGGAGAAAGGACAGGCGTGTCCCCCATCTCACAAAATGGGAATTGATATTCTGTTTATAGTTAATACAATAAAAACTAAGTGTGTACATTTAATAAATAATTACTTTTTCCTGGCTATAAAATTCTTGCTCCCACAGGAAATATGGAAATCATTTTAAAAAACCCTTTTAATCATCCATAATTCTACCACCATAGGACCTGGGTCTGAGTCCAAGTTCTACAGTTTACCATCCGTACGGCTGTGAACACGTCACTTAACTACGTAAACATTTTCTTATATTTCAGGTAATTTATCCGTATACTTCTTACTAGTATATGTAACATTATGAGGACTGTACTGTATACACAATTTTCAGTCCAGATTGTTTTCACTTTAAAGCATAAAGTAAAACTGGATACGTACATGTTGTGCCCTTTTATATTTCTAAAAATATTTCTAAATATGCCCTTGGCCACGGGGCCATCTTTCCCAGAGATGGGGCTTCAACCCAATCTGAAGAGAAGCCTCCATAGGCCAAGTAGTCAGGGGCTGTGCAGAACGCGGCGACATGTCGTGGGCGCGGAGGACGGCAGGAGCAAAGGCACATGGAGCAGGCAGGGGTCTCTGGGCCACAGTAAAAGGTGCACAGGAAGCAGAGAGAGGAAGCTGGAAAGAGACTGTGAAGAGCTTAGACAATCGTGTTAGTGGATCCAGTGAATTTCCCATAAGAGACACGGAAAGGGGGTCTAGCAGACCTTGTTTTCTCTGGCACCCAGGATCTAGGACCATGTTTGTCATGAGGAGAGTGCACGACAAACATTTTTGTGATCCATGTACATACGATACACAGGAAGCCAGGATGCCTCCTGGGTTTCCAGTCTGGGTGCTGAATAAGGCCGCAGTTTGCTGAGGTAGGGAGTTCAGAAGTAAGCTTCATAGTCTCCCCTCATTTTTAAAAACGTCACTGGTAAGGAAGAGCACATCCCCGGGTGAGTCTTTAGGCCCTAGAGGGTATATGAACCAGCCTCACGGAGCCTGTGTCCCAAAAATGAGCACAGAACTGAATGTGCCATCTGCTCTTCTCCAGAAGAGGATCCACAACCTCCATCAGATTCTTCTCCACACGGCTGTGACCCCAGAAAGGTCAGGCATGCTGGGTGGAGCAGCAAGTGGAGAAGCGACAGATGTGGGAGGACAACTGGCTCGGCAGGGAAGACACAGGATCCAGGGCGCAGAGGGCTCTGCCGGATCACAGCTCTTCCTGAGCCTAGAGGGACTCACAGCCAGTTGTGGTGGAGCACATGTGCGTTGAGGAAGTCTCTCCTGCTTGCTCCCAAAGCTCACGTTCGATTTATTACCCCTTTCCCTGACTGGGCCCCACATCTTAAATACACATCTGTCAGTCTCCCTTGAAAGTGAGGACACACTTCTTCGCTCAACCCTTCACGCTCATCACTAGGCCTGGCTCTCTGACAGCTCTTGGCCACGTAAGATAACGAGGCTGTAAAGCTCCCATCCACTTCTAGCAAAACCAGCTAAAGGGAGATGACTCCAAACTGACGCCAACTCTGACAGTGAGGGAGAGTCACTCCTTCCCTATGAGAAGCGTACAGACTCTCGCATGTCTCCATCTGAGACTGGCCTCCCACGGTCCCCTCTGCAAATGGGCTGTGGCCCAGTGCCCCCTCCTCTCCCCTGCCCCATTCTGACACCCATGATCATGCACCAGGGTCCGCAGGGGGTCACCGCCCAGGAGTCCACCAGTCCACAAGCAAGAGCATGGCTGCCATCCCCTCCAGTGGCTCGCCCATGGCTACCCACGGCTACCACTGGCGCCACCTGGGCTCCACTTCCAGGAACAGCTCCTGTGGAGGTGCCAAGTATCCTGGGGAAGCCATCTCACACCATCCTGGTCCCTCCAAAGCTGACCCGGGTCACTGGTTGGCGAGCTTCTTTTTCGGGAAGTCTACTCTCCCGTTCATGGCCACAGCACTGGAATCTCCAGTGCACTTGGAGTCTCCAGCAGCACGATCACCTGTGACCTGGCCCAGGAAGCCACAAGGAAGCCGCCTGGCATGCACCACAGCAAAGTCAACAGTGGGCCCCCATCCTAAGTGGCCACCACCAGCCACCAGACTTCCAGAGGTGCTAGACTCTTTTGAGACCCTCCTCCACCCCTCCTTCTCTACCCCCTCCTCACCAACTCATAGACTAGGCAGGCTGCAGCGAGCAAGGAGCAGTTGGGCTCTTTTATATCAAAACAGCAAAACACCAAAAAGGAAGTGGAGAGAGTCCACCTCTTTACTACCCAAGCCACACACAAGCCTTCCTGAAACCCCATAACTGCATGCATGCCTTGCACCAAGCGGAAAATAAATGAGTAGCCAGCAAAAAAGAAAGAAAGTGTACAGAAAAGAAGTGAGTGGTGATTCATTTTGAGAGCCAGAATGGAGTTGGGAGGAAGAGTTATTAGTTGGGGAAGGATTTGATCTGTCCAGCAATCCACTAGGCATGCACGATTGGTGCAGGGTCAGGGGTCCTGAGCCGGGGTGCTGGTTTGGGGAATCTCGGATCAGGAAATGAAACACCAGCAGAAGTGTACAAAGTCCTTTTGATGAATGAGGAACATAAACTCATGTTACATAAAACTTGGTTTGCTCATATAAATAAAATACTTGCTATATTCACTGAAAATACACATAAAATAAGTCAGGTCATAGAATCTTAATAGCCAGGAGTTAATACAATAGAAGGACTCTCAGGGCAGCCAATGTAGTTAACATCCTGTTTTGATGAAACCACACAGAACACTCTGGGCATCCATAGTTTTATGCCCCTCCCCTGATTTGATCACAGACATTCTGGGCCTGGGCTTTAAGTGACTGCTGCGGCCCATTACCTTGGTTGCACAATGGATTGCCTACAGGGTTTTAAAAATACTGAGGCCTGGAAAGAGAAAAAGAAATTTCACTTTTCACTAACTTCTGGCCAAAATGGAGGCATAAGCAGATACGCTTCACTTCCTTGCACAACCAAGAGAACAGTAACAGCTAATTTAAAAACAAAAACCAACCAGAACTGCCAGAAAATGGAACTGTATGGAAGTCCGACAACCAAGGAGTTAAAGCAGAAACATCACACAGACTGGTAGGAGGGGCAGAGATACAGCCAGGAGGCGGGTTAGGCACCAGCTGGTGGACCAGGCAGCCCCACATTCACATGCAGATAAAAACATGGAGGAACAACTGGGGAGTGAGTCAGACCACGCAACTCAGGGTCCCAGCACTGGGGGAAAAAAATAAAGCCTCAGAACCTCTGGCTGTAAAAAAGCCTGTGGGAGTTGTGATGGCAAAGAAACTGCCAGTCTCTCAGGAGAGTCCATCTGAGGGCCCATGGGGTCCCTGAATGTATACCGGGCCACTGACCTGGGAATCAGCACCAGGGCAGCACCTGGAAGGGCTCCATTTGCTTGCAGGAAGCGGGGAAGTGACTGAAAGCCGGCCAAGAGCTGAGCAAGTGGCACTGTTCCCTCTCTGACCCCTCCCTGCCATGCAGCACCACAATGCAGCTCCCTGAGTTGCCCTGCCCTGGCAAATACCTAAGTCTCTGCTCCTTACAACGTAATAGGTGCACCAAGACAAAGAAATATGGCCCAAATGAAAGAACAGATCAAAACTCCAGAAAAAGAACTAAGTGATGAGGAGATAGCCAACCTATGAGATGCAAAATTCAAAACACTGGTAATCAGGATGCTCACAGAAATGACTGAATATGGCTGCAAAATAAAGGAATAAGTGAAGGCTATACACAGTGAAATAAATACAAATATACAGGGAACCAACAGTGAAGGGAAGGAAACTGGGACTCAAATCAACGATTTGGGACAGAAGAAGAAATAAACATTCAACCGGAACAGAATGAAGAAACAAGAATTCAAAAAAATGAGGAGAGGCTTAGGAACCTCTGAGACAACTTTAGATGTTCCAATATCCAAATCATAGAGGTGCCAGAAAAAGAGGAAGAGCAAGAAACTGAAAACTTATTTGAAAAAATAATGAAAGCAAACTTTCCCAGTCTGGCAAAGGAAATAGACATACAAGTCCAGGAAGCTCAGAGTCCCAAAGAAGCTGGAATCAAAAAGGGCCACACCAGGACACATCATAATTAAAATGTCAAAGGTTAAAGGTAAAGAGAGAATCTTAGAAGCAGTAAGAGAAAAGCAGAGTTACCTACAAAGGAGTTCCCATAAGATGATTAGCTGATTTCTCAAAAGAAACCTTGCAGGCAAGAAGAGGCTGGCAAGAAGTATTCAAAGCCATGGAAAGCAAGGACCCATATCCAAGATTACTCTATCCAGCAAAGCTATCATTTAGAATGGAAGGGCAGATAAAGTGCTTTCCAGACAAGGTAAAGTTGAAGGAGTTCATCATCACCAAGCCCTTATTATATGAAATGTTAAAGAGACTTATCTAAGGAAAAGAAGACCAAAACTATTAATAAAATGTAAACAAACTCAAACGATCAACAGCCAAACCTAAAAGAACAAAAAAACAAAACTAAGCAAACTAGAACAGTAACAGAATCATAGAAATGGAGATTACATGATGGGTTATCAGTGGGAAGAGGGAGAATGAGAGAAAAGAAAAAGGTACAAGGAGTAGAGGCATAATTGATAGGTACAAAATAGACAGAAGGACATTAAAAATAGTGTAGGAAATGGAAAAGCCAAAGAACTTTTATGTATGACCCATGGACATGAACTAAGGAGGGGGGTTGTTGGAGGGAATGGGAGTACCAGGTGGAGAACAAAGGAGAGAAAACAAATGGAACTGCAATTGCATAACCGATAAAATATACTTAAAAAGAAAAAAATTTTTAAAATCCTTAGGTGACATGCAGCAAGGCTGAATATTACTGCTTTACTGCAAGGTTGGGTCAACGATTCCCAGACCTAGCTTTGTATCACAATCACCTGGTGCCTCTTCTGAACTACCTATGAATGGAAATCTTTCACCAGGAAATCACAATCATCCATGACTGAGCATGAGGATGGGTATACAACGTAAAACTAAATACAGTTTACCTGTCTTAATGCTCATACATCCCAGGTGACAGCTTCCAGGAAGGTATATCGTTGAGCTCTGGGTGGGTCGGTCACAGTTTATCCCCAAAATTCACACCTGCTCTCCCTCTTTCGAGCTTCCTGATCATGCTTTGTGGGGGTGGGGGGCCCTAACTTGATCCTAATCTCAGTAGGTCTGTTATTTCTAGATCTCTCCACATCCAGACAGGGAACAGAAAGGGTCACTGATAGGATTTACGAGGACTTGAGCATTTTTGATTCTTAATACTGAATCCTGATTTCTTGTGTTTGTGTCCCTCTGACTCAGTGGTGCGGGGAAAGAGGTTGCACGTGCTTTGATGAAAGACTGCAGTTAAAGGAGGAAAAGAAGAAATTAATAAGCTTTTTAGTCTGTGCTTCCTGTATGTGAAAGTGCTCTGTAAACTACTAAACACCATGATGACTAACACTCAGCCTTGCAGACATGAGATGAGAAGAGCATGGGCCTCCTCCACACGAGTGGCACCCAACCGCTTACCGCCAGGTGTGGCACCCATGGTAAAGGCTCTCCCACGCTGAAAGGTGGTGGTGGACAGACTGAGCAGTCAGGAGACTTACATTCCCGTCTTAGATGTGCTGCCTGCTGGTCACACTGCTTAAGGCACGCCCCCAAAACCTGTCACCTCAGCTTCCTTACCTAAAAATGAGACTGCACGCCCCTTTCTTGTCTCTCAACAGACCTGGGTGGGGATTACAAGTGGCTGGACAAGCAGTATGGCAGAACAAAGAGAATCTGGATTTAGATCTTGGATTTGAATACAGGCTGTCACTTATCACGTGGCCTTGCTTTAAATGACCACTTGCAGGTGAATGGGGCAAACACCTCTTTCAGTGCTGCAAGGATTAAGGTAATGATCTACATAAAGCATGAGATAAGTGCTGGGTACCATGGTACTATACATGAAGGTACACAGAGACTCAAGTTCCATATAAATACAAGGCAATGTTACATAACTCTACCTATTGCATAGTTTTATAAATAATTTTCCAGGAGTAAAAGGCTCAGTGGTAACAAACGTATCTTACCTTAGCCAGTTTCTTCATCCTTCTAAAAGTTTTCATGTTCCAATACCTTTGAACTTCTCAAAAAACAAAAACAAAAACAACACCTAAGACCTTAGGAACCCCACTCTGTGCCCCCCCCCCTTTCATTTCCCTCTTTGGTCCTCCCAGAGTAAGAAGGGCCCCATTTCCCCCTCTAAAGACCATCCAGAGAGTGAGAATGACGCCTAAACTGGGGAGAAAACATGGGCCTGCCTCTGGGCCAGCTTCTCCTTGGACCCCTCTGCCTGGGAAAGGGCTGTCAGGAGCGTCCCACTGGAATGGAAGGCAGTGGGAGTCGGCGCCGTGAGGAGAGGCGCGAAGCAGCCCCAGTGTGTTGTCTCCACCCGTCCTCCAGGGCCTGGCCAGGTGCGCCGGGGAATGGGCAGGAGATTCACCAGGGCTCCCCAGAGCTCCACCACACCAAGGTTCATGAGGTACAGACAACGAGGGAAAGCTGTTTTCCCACTTTTGTCCATTTTAGGAGTAGACGGTTAATAGGTTTATAAAATTGTTTTTGTTTTTGATTACCTAGGGAATGGAAAGCTTATATTCATAGGTGAGTTGTTGGTGAATTACCACCCCAAGTAGTTTCTGTAACTAGTCACTGCTTAACCCCAAATACTAGGAGAAAAGGTTCAAAGCACCAGAATTCCACCAGGCAGACCTTCTCCAGTAACCTGCCTGTTGCTCAAGAAATTACCAGTTTTTAAAAACAAAACTTAAGAGCTTAAAAATACCTTTCCCCAAATGAGACCTTTATCACTTGGCTTTATAGGACGCATTTCTAGGAAAGCCACATTCTATTTCAGGCAACATCACCACTTAGGGGACAGTTAAAAACAAAGTCCTTGCCTTTGGGAGCTTAGGTTTCATTTTCTTAACGTCTGCCTCTGAAATGTTTATCTTGTGCTGCACTCCTGAAAAATGTAATTTTTAAGGACAGATCAGGCCTCGTTTTTACAAAGGAGGAAGGAACCAGCAGGGGCATCTACGTCCTTGATTCGTTACTCAACCAGGTGGGTTCTGTGGTGTCGCATGAGGTGCGAGTTGGAAATGAAGGCCGCGCCACACTTCTCACACTCGTAGGGCTTCTCCCCAGTGTGTGTTCGCTGGTGCACAGTGAGGCTCGACCTCTGCCGGAAGGCCTTGCCACACTCGCCACACGTGTACGGCTTCTCCCCGTTGTGGATTCTCTGATGGATGAGCAGGTAGGAGCTGCAGGTGAAGGCCTTCCCACACTCATTACACACATAGGGAAGGTCTCCACTGTGAATCCTCTGGTGCACAATAAGGCAAGAGAGCTGACTGAAGGCTTTTCCACACTCACTGCAGTCATAAGGTTTCTCTGCAGTGTGGATTCTCTGGTGCACGATCAGGTGTGAAAAACAACTGAAGGCCTTTCCACACTCTTTACACTCATATGGCTTCTCACCAGTATGGCTTCGCTGATGCACAATAAGATTGGCGCTCTGGGTGAAGGCTTTGCCGCAGTCATTACAGGCAAAAGGCTTCTCCCCGGTGTGGATCCTCTGGTGGACAATGAGGTTGGAGCTCCGCGTGAATGTTTTCCCACACTCGTTACACTCATAGCATTTTTCTGTGATGTGGACTTTCTGGTGCCGAGCAAGCTGTGAGCTGTAACTGAAGGCTTTCTCACACTCACTGCACTTAAAAGTTTTTTCTAAGGAGTGGATTTTTTGGTGCACTGTCAGGTTGGAACTCTGAGTGAAGGCTTTCCCGCACTTGGAACACACGTAGGGCTTCTGTCCAGTGTGGATTCGTTGGTGCACAACGAGGTTCGCACTCTGGATGAAGGCCTTCCCGCACTCGTGGCACTCGAAGGGCTTCTCCCCCGTGTGGATTCGCTGGTGCACCACGAGGTTTGCGCTCTGACTAAAGCCTTTCCCACACACACTGCAGGTGAAAGGTTTCTGCCCAGCCTGGCTTTTCTGGTTTTTAACGGGGCCAGAACTCAAGGGGTATCTTTCCCCGGATTTCTGACATTTCTGGTCTTCCTCTTCTTTGAAGCTTTTAGGTACGTGACAGTCCTTCACTGCCACTTGTCTGAAATCTTTCTTCTCCCTCTTTATTCTCTGCCTTTTCAACATGGTCCCTTTTTCACATGCTTCTTCTACCTCCGGTCCTTGAGAGTCAGCTTTCTGGATTCTTTCTGGTATTATGAAAGGTTTTTCTGCTTCATCACATATTTCAGTTTTTGGAACCAATAACTGTGGGTTCCTGGTTTCAGCACCTGAAATGAACAAAAAATACAAATGTCAACTTTTGCTGACCTAGAGAAAGAACAGGATCATAAAGTCATGAAGGTCAGGAAGTATGTGACTTCAGTGTTTGTAAAAGGTCTTTATCAAGGGAAAAATCCCCTCAGATGTCACCTCTCCTCTGCAGGTTCTTCTGCCAGGCCTGTGACCTCCCCACGCTCAGAGCGGAAGCCACCGATTCATGGTCTCTCCAGCATTTCCCTTTACCTCCATTGGACACTTAACATGCTGCCTCATGCCAGGGAAGCCGTCCCCAGACAGGTCTCCTCCCAGCTGTCTGGTGCCTGAGCTCACATTGGAGACCAGTTCTGAAGGGCAGTGTGTCCCCAGGCTCGCCTTCTTACCTTAGCCTCCAAGTGTGAATCTGCTTATGACGCACCAGCTTGTTAGGGAGGTTCCCTACGTGTGAAGGAAGATCTAGGCAATTTAGCTTTGTGTCTGAGGATGCTAGACAGCAAAGAGAAGGTGAACAGGAACAGAAAGGGCCATGCTAGACGCCCAGAGGACTGCAGTGGCCAAAAGCCCCCCCGTCACTGAGAGGCCGTGCAGCAGAGCCAGACTGCTTTCAAATACCTGCTCTGCCACGCACCAATCACATGACTGTGGGTAGTAACTTAACTCCTCTGTGCCTCAGTCTCCCTACCTCTAAAATGGAAACTATAACAATCTCTACCTCATTAGACCACGAGAAGAGGAACTGAGTTCTCTATGTCAACAGCCGAGGAGAGCCATGGAGCACAGGAAGTGGCTCTGCAAGTGTCCACGGTGTCTTTCGGCCTGACCTGTGGTCCTGTGGGTCATGGTGCTGGGAGCCAGGAGGAAAGATGAACCCTAGGGGATGGCAGTTGCTATGGTGATAGGTGGCAACACTAGAAGGTTCTAAAGAACAAACGCCTTACCCCTTGTGTCGAGGAAACAGCCTAGCCTTGTGTCAGAGAAAGCTGACCTTTTTGAGTTGAGTGTGAGACGTAATGCAGCCTGCTCCATCGTGCCAAAAAATACCATGAGAACACCAAAACTTCCCAAAGTTTTATTTAAAAATTTTTTTTTACATTTTACTTATTTATTTTTACAGAAAGGGGAAGGGAGGGAGAGAAACATCGATCAACTGTCCTTTGCATGCCCCCAGCTGGGAACCTGGCCCACAACCCATGTGCCCTGACTGGGAATTGAACCAGGGACCCTTTGGTTTGCAGGCTGGTGCTCAATCCACTGAGCCAGGGCGGAAACTTCCCGAAGTTTTAAAACTCTGACTAGTTTCTGGTTGCTCCGCTGCATCAGGACCCGGACGGTGTCCACACGGGGGCCCGCAGCCTGTGGCATCGCAGCTCTGTCTCGTCTCCAGCCCCACCGCCCTTGACCGTGCAATGCGCACCCACGCAGCTGGCAAAGCGAGCCCTTATTAAGGGTTTGGGAATTAAATAAAGCTCAGGGACACTACTCGAACAATAAGGCAAGTGGGATGAGGGTCAGCAGGGGTGGGAGGCAGGCCTTCCCATGGGCAGGGTCAGCTCGGAAGGAGCAGCGGCATCACACAGCGACTGCCTGCGGGGGGGTCCGCCGTCCACAGAAGGTCCCACCGGCCCAGGCCAGGGTGACTCTAACAGGAGACGAGTGGCAGGGACAGAGCAATATGGGGCTCTGGGCAACAGCCCCGTTTCGCTGCCTGGCTCAGACTATGGTGACATGAAATTCCATCACAATCATTCAGGTAAGAAGGGCAGCGTCACAGGAAGGAAAGGCCTGAGCATGATATACTGTAAAGCCCCAAATGCAACAATAAAAAAAACCTGAAATGTTAATCTTTTTCTGGTTACTTCAATCTCACTGCTTTTACATCTTCTTACTTTTTCCCTCTACCTCCTTTCCCTACTGCCTGTCTTATCGTTCTCCTCTCCTGGTGTTTATTTTTTAAAACTTTTATGTCAAACATTCTGATTTTCCCCTTGTACACTTTCATGTCTCTTCTGCTTTTCCTTTGCTCATTACATGCTTCCTGTTTCTGCTCTCTACCATTATTGCCTACACCACACCTTACTTTTCTCCCTCTGCCGCTCCTTCCCTGCTTCCCCCTCCTTCTTTCCTTCAGCTCCTCACCGCTGATACTGAGGGGCCCATCCCCCACAAAGCAGGTCCCCAACAGAACAAAGCCCAGGAACCCGTTAGCCCCTTACCTCACTCCCACCTTCCTTACTGTGAGACTTAAGAGAGCCGTGAAAGATGAAGACCAGTGGGAACTACTACTGAACCAGTTAGGTCCAGTAACAGAAACATTCCTTACATTTGCATAATGCGGTGTGTTAAAATTATTGCACAACCAAGTATAACTGTAGCCCAAAAGGTCTTGATGTAAGTGGTTATTTAACAGTTTCCTCACACAGATGGATGAAGAGGTAGGGTCTTGGCAAGTGACCAGGAAAACCAAAGCCAATGCTGTGTGCTTAAGCTCAAAGCAAAATCAAAAGAAAAATACATTCCTTTCACTTTCTAATTAGCTGCTGGCTGTATTCTGAGCTATGAAGGGTAGTTTGATATACTAAATTTTTAAGTCCCATTCATTAGATTTACTAAAGATTTATGTTTATCAAGATTTATAAGATTTGTAAGTCTGCCTACCTAGGTGTTGGAAATGTTTTAAAGAACTAAAGATATTAAATTTATAATTTACTATACTTTTTTCTTGAGAAAATAAAAGTAAATTGTTATGTAGGTAGAATTAAATGACCAAAAAAAAGTTAAAAAATTTTACTTTGTAAAACTTGAAGCTTACCTAACTACGAATTAAAGAAGTACAAGTATTTTCATGTTTATAAAAATATTTCTAGATGTATAAATTAACTGAAAATAAGTTACTCTTAAATGTATCAAAACTTGATTTGAATGTGTCAACTTTAACTATATAGGAAACTACAGATAAACTCTTTCAGACTTTAAAAACCCAGTAACACATCAAAATTTCACAGCACTTCCATGAATAGTATAATGATTTTACATCAAAATGAAACTTCTCCTTCACTTGTGTAGGAGGTATAAAGGGCAAGTCTCTGTCTTTTCCATTGCTCTATCCCCAGCACAACGGCCCTGCCTGGGATGCAGGAAGCCCGCCCCCAACAAACCCTGCGTCTCCCGAATGAAGGCGGCCCTGCTTCATAGAACAGGGAGTGGAGGTCCAGAGAGTGAGCCAATAGGCTCAAGGTCACAAAATTAGCAGAGGCGGGGGAGCAAATACCCTCAGGTCTCTCCTGATTCTTAGAGCTCAGTGTTCCCACTATCACCTGCTACTGTGGAAATGGCTGGCAGCACAGGAAAGCAAGTCTTGGCTGGGAACAGACTGCTGAAGCAAGAGGCAGAGAAGGAAAACAGAGGTCGTTCCTGCTGGATGAGTGCAGTTACTGCAGTTAGGACTACGAATGACTGAAAAAGCAAGGAAACAGAGAAAGTGATACACAGAGGCATGCTCCACTGAGGATGGAACAGAAAGCAAAAAGTGGGGAAAAGAGTCTGCGGAGAGTTTGGAGAATGAGTAACAGACACAAAGGGGAGATCCTAATCTTTCTCGCAACATTGGTTGAGGAAAGTGACTTGGTTCGAAAATGCCTGAGGACCTGGCCAGGGAGGGGGGCGGGTTCGACATACTCAGACTCAGCCCTGTACCAGGCAGGCTCATGGACCGAGTGCCGAAAGGGGCCTCAGCAGTTACCCAGAAGTTGTTTCCACAACACAGGACTCACGGAGACCACAGTCATGTGCCACTCTGCTGGCAAGCTTCCATTGCTGATAGCTAGACACAAAGCCCTTTCCTGAATTCCAGCTTAGAGACCCAGGTGATAGTCCAATGAACTCTCCATGAAGATCTAGTTTGGAACATCCTTACAGCTGACACAACTTCTCAAAATCTTCTAGAATGTGTACAAAGATCTAGGAAAACAAAACACTCCAGGGCATTTTCTCACAATTACCACAAAAGTTGGGCCCTGCTACCTTAGCTGGCTTCTCATGCAGGCTCACCAGCCTATGCTGAACACAAAGTATATGAAGAGGACATATCCCTACATGTATGAATAGATACGAAACCTGCTGAGCAATAAATGTGATGAAAAGGTGAATGTGAAGATTACCTGTGTGTGTCTGCAAAACAAACCATTTCCCGTGACATATGCATAGGCACCTCTCAGTGCTCTGAATCAGGGGGCTGAACTTACCTAGCGAGGCCACGTTCCCATGACTCTCCAGGACCTCGCCCTTGGCCAAATTCCCCCGTAATGCGCAGCTGCCGAGGGCCGCAGCAGCAGGTGCCTCCTGCGTTGCTTTCAGGACCACTGCCATGTCCCAGAACAGGTTCTCACCCTAGAGAACAGGCACAGGTGCGTTTATGAGAGAACGGTTGCAGAGGTGGGGGTGGAGGGGCAGAGTCAGGTACGATGACAGCTTTTGAGGATAAGAACGTAAGTACCTATTCCTAGAAACCATACACAAACAAACAAACAATTTCCACACAACTGCAATTCGTGAACTATTTTTTAAAAAAAGAAAAGGAAGCCAGAGTCTTTCCTAATCCTCAAAGCGAATGAGGCAGAGAAGCAGGCCTGCCACCTTCTTCCCTATCAGCCTGGTTTCACCTCACCGCCTTCTCTGGCATCCAAACCTAAACTGCGAGGGACTGTGTGAGAAGACAAGAGAGCACATGGGGACACTTTCCTGAGCAGAATTTTCTAAGACCTACAGATCAAAGAAGATCATATCACTACAGGGAACCTTACCACTAGCGATGCTAAGGAGGATGTGTGAAAACCTAAGGGCCGCAGTACAGCGCACAGCCTCACTACTCAAAGTGCCGCCCGCCACTCAAGAGTCACCATCGCCTGGGGGCTCGTGAGAAATGCAGAACTTCAGGCCACACCCCAGACCTTCTGAATGGGAACCCGCACTTTAACAAGACCCTGCTGCAGCGATTCCTATGCATTATTAAAGTGTGAGAAACATGGGTTAGAATCAGCAAATCCTGACTGGAACCACCTAAAAAGTGTTTAAAACTACCAAAGTCTGCATCCTCCACCCCAAGGGACAGTGATTTCCCTGCAATGGGGCAGGGCACGGACACCCCAAGCTTATAAAATGCTCCCCACGTGGCTCTGTGCAGCCAAGTCTGAGGACCACCGGTTTATAAAGTACTAACTGTCATGCCAATCAGAAGAGAATGTTCTGATTGTATTTCAAAGGACCAAAGGTCAGGGCCCTCGCTAAGAAACAAGACCCCGGATCTGCAGGCAGCGGGACAGCGCCCCACCCCGACACCGCCGGACATCTGTAGGCTTCTCCCCCCTCATTTCCCCCAAGGCCGTCACTCACCTTCTCCTCCTGTTCCGCTACATCGAGGCCTCCGTGGGAAGCCTGCCCAGGGGCCCAGGCTTTGATGTTCCCAGAGTGGGCCTGCGGGCCGGGTGCCTGATCCGGAAAGGTTTCCTCCTCTTCCTCCTCCTTCTTCACTGTCACTGGGCCCCAAGGGGCCAGGGCCATGGCCTCTCTCAGATCGGCAGTCATCTGCTCCGCTCGGCAGGGGGACTACAGCTGGGGGCTGCCCGCAGAGGTCAAGCCCCATCTAACCGTTCTGTTTCAGAAGTTTCTTCTTCCGTTTCTTCCCAGGGCCCAGGCCAGTGCTGCCTCCTGAGAAACCAGAACACACCATTAGCGCAGAGCAGAGGTTTGCCTGGCTGCCCCTGGGCCCACGGGCCGAGCCCACCAGTGCCTGGGCAGCGTGTGGCCACTGCAGCACAGGGTCTGCTCTACGCCTCACTCCCAGGACGGAAGGGGCTGGGCTGTCAGCATGTAGTTTGTCCCCATGATAATTACATTATAAACAGCTTTATATAACGTCTCTTGATTATTTTCCCTGATTATAAAATTAATTTTTATTATAAAAACTTGAAAAATACAGAAAATCATTAAAAATCATCTCTTATCCATTTCCAAAGAGGTAACTGTTATGTAGCATAGAATATAGTTCTTTCCTTTTTTTTTCAATTTTTTAAGAAGATTTTATTTATTTATTTATTTATTTTTAAAGAGGAGAAGAGAGGGAGAAAGAGAGGGAGAGAAATATCAATGTGTGGTTGCATCTCATGTGCCCCCTGCTAGGGACCTGGCCTGCAACCCAGGCATGTGTCCTACATTGGGAATTGAACCAGTGACCTCTTGGTTCACAGGCAGGCACTCAATCCACTGAGCTATTATTTAGCCCAGGCAGGGATAAATAACACTTTTAAGATAAAAAAGATTTTTCATGTTGCGATTCTTAATATTTGTTATTTTTAATAGCTACACAATAACCTATGGTGTTAATTACTATTCTCATTGAAAAAGAGTCAAGTAGTACATAAATGTATAGAGTTAAAGATATGTCCTATATAACACAGAGTAGATATCAGTCTATTTAGTGTTTTCTCTGCATTGTCATACATGTGTGTACACCTTCACATATTTTCCCACAGCATGTTACATCACACACGTATGTTGTTCAGCAATCTGCAGTTTGTTTTTTGAACTCAATTTCCGTATTTCACAACAGTCTAGTAGTCTTAGATGTTTCAATACAAGTACATTCAGAACTATCACGTTCTGACATAGTACTCTCAGTTACAGCTATAATTTACTTAACTATCTCTTACTTATGAACCACTGCTTTAGTAAAAGGAGTTTTGATTCTTTCCAGTTATTTCCTTAATAATAATTGTTAAAATTTTTTTTCTGTGAAAATAAGAGAGATTACAGGTTGAAGGATTTTTACGGTTGACATGTATTGCCAAATTGCTTTCTAAAAGGACCACACCAAATCACACCACCACCAACTTAACAGTATTCGTTTATCATAGACAAGCCAGCAGGTTTTTGCTGTTTAAAAAATTTTGTGATAAAATTATCTTAACATTTTCGTTCATTATGAGAATGAGAAATTTCCATTCCCCTTTGGATGCTTTATTATTAAAAAAAAATGAATGTTAGCCCTGGACCAGAGGCAGCTCAGTTGGTCAGAGCATCATTCTAATTGTCAAGGTTGCGGGTTTGATCCCCCTTCTGGGCACATACAGGGATCAAACCCATGAACGCATAAATAAGTGGAACAACAAATCGTCTCTCTCCCCCTTCCTCGCTCTCTAAAAATCCATCAATAATTTTTTTTCAAAAAGAAAAAAAATGCTACATTTTACTAACTTTCCTTTTGCTGCTATTAAAGTGTTCATATGCTTTTTCCAAGATGTTAACTTACTGGCAACTTATAATATAGATTGAATATCTTGAGTAATGCAATATTTTTATTACTGCAACAAATCTTCTGTAAGATTATTCTGTCCTTGACTAGCTGAATTCTACCAGGTAAGGAGAACCCTTGTAACACCCGTTTCACCTGTGAACGCGAAAGACTGGCTAATGTGAGTAATGCCATCAGACTGCTGATCAAACTTAAAACGGCGTCCAGCTCTAGACAGCACTGAGTCCCCAGCAAGAACTTCCCCTTCACTGTTCTCTCCCTATTTCCAAACGTGGCTGCCCATCCTCCACCAGGCCCCGCGCAGCCTTGTTCCAGGGCTAAGCCAGGCTCCTGGGGGAGATTCGTGTCCAACATGCCCCAGGCCAGGCCCTCCGCAGGCGGCAACCGGTTTTCCGAAAGTCGTGGGGCACGGAGCCACCCTCGGACACAGCTGGCGACCTGGCGAGTGGATGCGTTGGTCCACCGCCGGGATGGCTGGTCCCTCGCCCGCGGCGTCAGCGCCCACCCCCGCCAAGCCCGCTCACCGTGCGCCGCCGAAAGGCCCGGCCGGAGCTCGCGGGGTTTGGGGAAGCAGGACTACGGACCAGGACCTCTGCGCCTAGCGGCGCGAGAACAATGACCGGACAGGAAGTGCCTCGGGATGGGCTTCCGGCTCCCCAAGTCGCCAGGCCGGCCTCTCTAGGAACCTCGGAGGTGCTTTCCTCTCGATGGGTGTCCACTCTCGCTCCCGATCAGGGCTGGGACCCAGAGCGCGCAAGCAGGATGGTGCAGGTAGGCTGCGGCCCCGGGCCTCAGGGATGGGGACATCCCCACGCTGAGCGGGGGCAGTTGAGCGAAGGGCGCACCTGGGAGCCCGAAGCTACAAAGCATTAATCTGCAGAAAGCCCTGATAATTTTGCTCCAAATATTTTATTTTGTAAATATCAAACGGTACAGAAAACTGGAAGAAAGTGTACAATGAATGCCCGTTTCCGCCATCTAGACTCAACAATCATCACTTTGCTACGTTTGCCTTGTACTATACATACACTGAAAGTTTTTTTTTAATTGTAAACATCGAAACACTTCATTCCAAATACTTCAATATTCATCCTTTAATAAGAATATTCTCCAAACACCATCATTACAGGTAAGAAAATTAGCAAGAATTCCCTATTACCTAATATCCAGTTATATTCAAATTTCCCCTACTGTCCTAAAATATATATTTCATAATCTTCTTTTTCCAAGTCATTTTCACAGACTGCATATGATTATGGCTCTTTAGTCTTTGTTTTGACTTTTTAAAAAAATTTATCGAGTCACAGGAAGTTGCAAAGATAATACCCTTCACCTAATTTCCCCCAACAGGTATATCTTACATAACTATATAAAAATCAGAAAACCAGCACTGGTACAATGTGTGTGTATACTTGTCATTTTATCCCATGTATCGATTTGTGTAACCACCATGAGCAAGACACACAACGGTTCCAATACTATGAAGATCCCCCTTAGTGCTACCGTCCCGTCTCCCCGGTTCCCTCCCTCCATCCCCCACCTCTGGCAACCACTCATCTGTTCTTCACCTCTATCATTTTGTCATTTTAGATTATATAAATGAAATCATGTACTTTTTGACCTTTTGAGTTTTTCACTCAGCATCATTCTTTGGAATTCACTTGAGTGACCACAAGTACAATAGATCATCCCATTTTATTGCACTGTAGGAAGTATTCATGGTATAGATATACCAGTTTCTTTTAATCACCTGCTGAAGGATTTTTGTGTTACTTACCAATTTTGATTGTGAATAAAACTGCTGGGAACAGTCATGAACAGGTTTTCATGCGGACGTGTTTTCACTTCTTTGGGACAAATGCTCAGGAGGGTAAATACTGGGAAGAAACTGCCAAGCTATTCTCCAGAATGGCCGTACCATCTAACATCCCTCGCAAACATGAGATACAGTTTCTCCACATCCTTGCCAGCATTTGGTGTTAACACCTCTTGCTAAAATTCTGTTCTGCGCAGTTCTTTTTAACTTGCATTCCCCTAATGGCTAATGATGTCAAACATCTTTTCATTTGCTTGTTTGCCATCCATACTTTGGAGCAACGTGTTTGCGACTTTCTATAATTTTCTAATTAAAATCTATTATTGAGTTTGGAGAATTTGTTATATAGTCTAGATACAAATCCTGTATGGATATATGATTTGTAAATATTTTCTCCCCTTTTGTAATGTCTTTAAATACTCTTAAAAGTGTCTTTTAAAAAGCAAATCATTTTAACCTGATGAGATCCAATTTTTTTTTTTTTCCTTTTATGGAGCATGTTTTTGATACAAATCTGAGTTCTTTGCTTAGACTTAGTTCATGATTTATTTTTTTATGTATTTTTGCCTATGGATGTCTAATTGCTCCAGCAGCATTTGCTGAAAAGGCCTTCCAATACCCAATTCCTTTTGCATCTTTGGCAAAAATTAACTGGACATTTGAGTCTATTCCTGGGGCTCGTGCTTGCGTGCTCTCTCTCTCTATACACACACAGCAGAGAACAGTACAATGAACTCTCAATACTCATACAGCTTCAAAGATTATCACCCCTCTTGTTTTTAAGAATCCAGGGCGGTTTTTTTTAATACAGTATCTCATGTTCTGAATTTTTTTCTTGTGGTGTTATCTTCTTCTGCCTCCTGTGTTTCCTGTAAACTAGGATCCAAGAAACCTGAATTCAGGTCCTAACTTTGGCTTATTGTATCACATGAGGCAGCACAGCATGTGGGTTGTTTCAGTCTTAAGTGATGTTGCATTTCTTAAAAAAGATTTTATTTGGGGTGGGGGGAGAAAGGGAGAAACACATGAATGTGAGAAATATCCATCAGCTGCCTCTCTTACATGCCCTAACCGGGGACCAAAACAAGTGACCTGATGGGAATCAAACCAGCAACCTCTTGCTCTGAGGAACATTGCCCAACCAAATGAGCCACACCGGTCAGGGTATTGATGTTGCATTTTAATTGGTTGAGGTAAATACCTGCTCTGTTATTAAAGTACATCATTCCTTTTGTAATTATTACATAATCTGGGGTGGTTCTCCTTCTGCAGCATGGATATAAAGCATTTTCATATTCATTACCTCATAACAACTTTGTGAGGTAGATATTCTTCCTCCTGTTTTACAGATGAGGAAATCCAGGCTCTGAGAAATAAAGGCATTTGTCCAAGGGAAGTTGCAGAACCTGACTCATAACCAGGTGATGATACTTTTAACCTTGGGCTCCTGCCAGTTTTCACTCTTGGGTATCTTTCATTCTAATGAGGAACCAGCCCTCAAGGAACTTTGGAGATGATTTAATAATACTTATTATAATGAACACACTACTTCAACACTGCTGGTATTAGAAAACACAATCCTGATGTTAAGGTATTAATAGTCCAGCTGCAGAATTGGAGTTTTGAGAAGTACAACATTACAAAGAGAGAGAGAGAATTAAAACATAAATTTACCAACTCAAGAATACAGGTTGAATTAATCTTATAAATGTACAAAAGGGAAGACTGAATGAATGGTTGGTTTAGGGAATAATGGGCCTCACTGCCCAGAGGTGGGTTCTGAATTGGTTTAATTAGAGCTTGAAGGGCTTGGCTGTGTACGTTGCTGAGTACTGGGACAGAGCACTGTTTCTGGAGTAACATGCTATCTCATGTCAGTGATGACAAAATGGTGATTAGAACTGAGAATGACAGTGGCAGGGATAATGAGCTCAAGGGCTGGAGTTAAGGACTTTCCCCCATGAACAAGGTGAGCCACATAGGTCTGGTCTTCCATTCTGACACTCTACATCCACTAGGTTTCCAATTCAAAGGTTGAAAAGAAATTGTTTGCCTTGGTATCAGTGATGACGGCTGTACCTATTGTTTCCACAATAAGCCAGTACTGTTACATAAAAACAAACTAGGCATATTATCTATTAATTCCCATAAGCATTTTTAGAGCTATATTTTTAAAGTCCCCTTAGAGTGCTAAATTCCAGTTAGTCATCCACCACACTTCATCCTAATATAAAAATGAATACCTTTTGAGTTTCAGAGTCTGAACAAACATTATGCCATGTTCTAGATTTTGACTATACCTTTTATCCAATTTTACTGACAACAAAATCATTTCACAAAGATCACTAAATCCTCATAACAATCCTGTGAGGTAGGCATTATGTCAATATTTGACTGACGGAGAAACTGAAGCTGACTTAGTAACAACATACAGCTAAGAAGAGAAAGAGCCAGGACCTTAACCTAGGTCTTCTGATTCCAAATCCAGTGCTCTTGTTAAGCTGTCCTCAAACAGCAGACTTTTTTTTTAAGTAAAGCATATCTTTTTTTTAATTATTTTTTTTTTAATAAAGAAAGGGGGACATAGATTTTTGTTTCAATTACTTATGCATTCATTAGCTGATTCCTATATGTATCCTGACCAGGAATTGAACCTGCAACCTTGGCACATCAGGATGATGCTGTAACCAACCAAGTTACCTCACCAGGGCTAAACAGCAGACTCTGGCTCACCCAACTCCATGTCTGACATGTCTCAATCATACTGTCTACATAGGCTTTCTGCAGCAGTGATTCCATCTTTAAAATGTGTAATATACACATTATCCGAAACAAGTTACACTTCTTAATACAAAGATATTTTTGCTATCGCTTAGAACGTCATTACTTCTTAATAAGACATAAACCCAAATTCCTGAGTCCTCATTTGCTCTAAGGTCTCTTTCTAGGTCATAGCCAATGGTCTGGAACAGAGTATCCTTTAACTAGAATTTGATTTGTTTTTGTAGTCTTGAAAATCTAGAATAACTTTCTTCCACACGTAAGTTACTTGACTATGAAAGAGGCAATCAATTTTTTTCCTATTAAGAACCACATACTGCCATTTCTCTAACAGTAGCTTAAATAGGCAGAAATTGTATTCCATTTCACATACGACACTAGATTTTCTGAATCTCTATCTTGGGCTCAGTTCATTGGCATTTTGAAGCCAAGAGAATTCTTCCATGGTATGGACTTTTTGTTGAAGATGAAGGTTTGAGGTCTGACTGAATTCTTTTTCAGACTCATCACATTCACAGAGTTTTTCAATTGTATGAATTTTCTGATGCACTGTAAGGTTTTTTCTTTGCCTAAAAACTTTACTACAATCATTACACCCATACGGTTTCTCCCCTGTGTGGATTCTCTGGTGGCCAACTAAATTCCTCTTAGAAGTAAAAGATTTTCTACACTTCTCACACTCATATGGCTTTTCCCCAGTGTGCATTCTCTGATGTACAACAAGATTTTTATTCTGACTGAAGTCTTTTCCACACTCACTACATTTGTAAGGTTTCTCTCCAGTGTGGATTCTTTGATGTACCATAAGATTTCTACTAGAGGTAAGGACTTTTCTACATATATGACATTCGTAGGTTTTCTCCCCACTGTGAATTCTTTGATGTTCAATAAGGTTTCTGTTGTAAGTAAAGCCTTTCCCACACTCATTACACGCGTACGGCTTCTCACCAGTGTGGATTCTCTGATGGGCTATAAGGTTTGAGCGGTAACTGAAGACTTTCCCACAGTCACTGCATTTGTAAGACTTTTCCCTTGTGTGAATCCTCTGATGTCCAATGAGGCTTTTTTTCAGAATGAAGCATTTGCCACACTCATTACACTCATAGGGTTTCTCACCGCTGTGGATTCTCTTATGTTCAATGAGGTTTCTGTTGGAACTGAAAGCTCTCCCACATTCACGGCACTCAAAGGGCTTTTCTCCAGTATGGATTCTCCGGTGTACCAGCAGGCTTGAATTGTAGCTGAAAGCCTTCCCACAATCCTCACATTTGTAGGCTTTTTCCTGTGTATGAAGTTTCTGGTGGACCATGAAACTCTTGCTCATAATGAAGGTTTTCCCACACTCACGACATTCGTAGGGCTTCTCCCCATTGTGGAGCCTCTCATGGTCAATCAGGTTTCTGTTAGAACCAAAGACCTTGCCACAGTCTTTACATTCATAGAGATTCTCTCCAGTGTGGAACCTCTGATGTAAAATGAGGCTTTTCTTTAGAATGAACACTTTCCCACATTCATTACATTCATAGGGCTTCTCCCCATTGTGAAGCCTCTGGTGGTCAAAAAGGTACGCACTCTGAGTGAAGGCTTTCCCACATTCAGTACATTTGTAAGGCTTCTCTCTGCTATGCATCCTCTTATGTTCAATGAGGTTTGACTTAGAATTGAAAACCTTCCCACATTTTTTACAGCCAAAGGTCTTCTTTTCTGTATGTACTCTCTGGTGTAAAAGGAGGCTTTTGCTTCGAATGAAAACCTTTCCGCATTCTTTGCATTTGTATGGATTCTCTGCACTGTGGAGTCGCTGGTGGTCAACAAGGTAAGTGGTCTGAGCAAAGGTTTTTCCACATTCATCACATTTATAGGGTTTTTCCCCAGAGTGGATTCTCTGGTGCAAAATGAGGCTCTTCTTCAGAATAAAAGCTTTCTGACACTTGTTACATTTATAAGGTTCTTCCCCTTTATGAAGTCTCTGATGGTCAATGAGGTAAGCATTCTGAGAGAAAACTTTCCCACATTCATTACATTTATAAGGTCTCTCCCCAGAGTGGCGCCTTAAATGTATAATAAGGCCTGAGTGCCTATAGAAGCCCTTTCCACACTCCTTACATTTATAGGGTTTCTCCCCAGTGTGGATTCTCTGATGGTTTAGAAGGTAAGCGCTTTGAGAGAAGGCTTTCCCGCATTCATTACACTTATAAGGTTTCTCCCCAGAATGGTTCCGTAAATGCATGAGGAGGCTTGAGCGCTGAATAAAGCCTTTTCCACACTCCTTACATTTATGAGGTTTCTCGCCAGTGTGGATTCTCCTGTGGTTTATAAGATGGGAGATTTTATTGAAATGTTTACAACATATATCACATTTATAAAGCTTCTTTCCTTCAGTACCCACTAAACTTTCAGAAAGAGCTGAACCTAAAGTCAAGCTTTCTCCAAATTCCTTCTCCTTCTGGCCTCGCTTTTCCGACAGGGTCCTTTTCTTCTTGTCTCGTTCATGGAGGACACCTTTCCTTGGTGTGTCTCTTTCATCTGATTCCTTTTCCCACCGACTTGCCGAAACTCGCCATTCGCACTCCTTCTCAAAATCAAGGACCTGGGGAACACCTCCTTGAAGTCTTTTTGACGTTCCTTTCTGGGAGTCTGCTCTCTGAGACATGCTTGGCTTTGATGTCACTGCCTCATTCTCAGTCATGGTCTCCCATTCTGGTAAAAAGAATTAAAAATCCGTATGTTACCAAGTCCCTGTGTTAGTGAGAAGAGAATCTTCTAACAAGCTAGAAGGACACACTTTTATATGCATACAAAAAGAAGAAACTTTTCATTAAATGAAGGTACAAAGCAGAATGCTACATTGACAGAGTGTTATAAATTAATTAAAAAGAACTCATTTTGAGATACATCTAATGCTTTGTCTTCAGGAAGCAGGTGGAAAAATATAAGTGATGTTGAAAAAGCAGATGCAAGGAAGAATGAAAAAGAGAATGTGGGATTTTATACAGGTGGTTCAGACCTGAGGACAGGGAAGTTGACTGGAACATAAGAATCATTTGTCTACAAAGAACTGTCTTTTTATTTCCTTCATGCTAGAAAGGTGGGAACTCTAAAAGAAAGAAAATATACTTAAGGATGCTGAAAGGCAACCTTTAATTTTAAAGAGTCAGCACATAAACATTTTTATTTACTTGAAAGCAATTAACCTACAAGGAAAAAAATCCATTAAAAAACTACTTAATGCTTAGAATTAATGTATTAACTCCTATTATTTCTTTTAAACTTAAGAAATAGAAATTTTTTAAATTCTTTTCACAAAAATATCAGGTCTGGGTTAGCTTCCCTCAATTAGACATAAAAGGTAAGAGAATATGGAATGTAAAGAAAAATAGAGAAGAGATTTAAAAATATGAAAACATCTAGAAAATGAAGAGGCTGAACTAGTTAACGTCCAAGGCCCCTTTGTACTCTACCACTCTCAAATAGTGAAAAATGTGAAATTATTTTTTGCTCAGTTGGTTAGAATATCATCTATATACACCAAGGTTGTGGGTTTGATCCTCAGTCAAGACACATACAAGTATCCACCAATAAATGGAACAACATGTTAATGGTTCTCTCTTTTCCTCTCTAAAATCAATAAATAAAATAAAATTAAAAACACAATGGGCTATCATTTCAGACCCAATAGGATGACTATAATCAGATAAAGACATAGGAACACATGTTCATGAAGATCTGGAGAAAAGGGAACCCGTGTGCAGTTGGTGAGAGTGTAAAATGGTGCAACAACTTTGTTAAACAGTTTGTTAGTTCCCCAAATGATTAAGCATAAGAGTTACCATATAGCAATTCCACTCCTAAGTATACATCCAAGAGAAATGAAAACATACGTATACACAAAACCTTGTATACAAATCGTCATAGCAGTGTTATTCATCATAGCCCAAAGGTGGAAGCAACCTCAAGGTCCACTGACTGATGAATGGATCAATAAAATGTGATATATCCATACAAGGAAATAGTATATGCCCATAAAAAAAAATGAAGTATTAATATATGCTACAAATGGAGGAACCTTGACAACATTATGCTGGGTAAAAGAATTCAGTCATAAAAGACCACATACTATATGATTTGATTTATATGAAATGTCCAGAAGCAGCATATCTAGAGAGATAGAAAGCAGCTCAGTGGTTATCTAGGGCGGGGCTGGAGGTAGAGTTGTGTGAAATGAGGTTGAGTGCTAAAAAGTGCCAGCTTTTTTGCAGGGGGGTGATGAAAATGTTCTGAAATTGATTATGGCGATGGTTACTCAACTCTGTGAATTTACTAAAAACCACTAAACTGCACCCTTTAAATGGGCAACTTGTATGGCACATACAGGAAGGACATGAGTAAGAGTAAAATGACCAATACATATTGGGAAAGAGTTCAAGCATATTAATAATTAAAGAAAAGAAAAAAAACCCAAAAGGCAGTATTCTTCATCTACCTAGGAAAGATTTTAAACACGGACCAAATCATAAGCACATACAGGGAAAATGGGCCTTTCCTGCTCGGTTCATGGGAGTGTAAATTGGTACACCATTGATAGGAAGCAGTCTGGTAATTGTATTGGAATATAAAATCTACAGAAGACTTGATGCACCATCACCACAACTGAGGTACTAAAAGACATAGTCTCATAAGTATAAAAATATACAGTATAAATTAATATGGACAATAACAATTTATTAATGTTGCTGGGTACAAAATTAACATACAAAATCTCAATATTTTCATATATGCAAACAACAGTCAATTGGAAAATATCAGAAAAGATTCCAATTCCAAAGAATCGGTGTAAGCAGAAACATACAAGACCTCGATGAATGTGATTTAATTTAAAACACTCCTGACACAAACGAAGGCAGCACTGAACAAATAGAATGACACATAATGGTTTTGAATAGAAAGCCAACATCCTAAAGCTATCCATGTAAAGCGTGACCCAGACAATGGAATACTATGTATCCATTTAAACTGAGAGCATAAATCTGTATTTTGGTCCAAATTACTTCAGTCCATTGGTTAATTCCACAGTGTTTAACCTCTAGCTCTCCACACAGAACCGGCTTTTCCCTGTAAGGTCCAGCACAAAGCTGCCTTCTTTAAGGCCCGTCCCAGTCCCCAGGGGGGAGCTGGCCGCAGCCGTCCCCACCACTGCACACGAAGCCGGCGCCACCCTCGCCCCGCTCATCTCGCTCTGCCTCGTTTACTCTATGTTCAGCTCCCCAACCAGGGCGAGCTGCTTAGGGACAGAAGCACCTCGTTCCCAGTCGCCACCACAGCACAGACGTTCAGTGTTTGCTGAAGCACAAATAGCTAGTAAGTTTTTTAAAATACTCTTAATTTATTACTAATCAAAGAAATCCTGTTGGGAATAGATACTGTAACTTCAGACAATTAAATTAGCAACAATTTAGAAGAATGGGATTGCTCAGCAGCAATGAAGGCAGAACGAAGGAGCATTCTTCTGCACCAGCGGTTAGAGCCAGGAGGATGGAGATCGCTAGGGAAAGCAATTTGGCAACACAAGCCAGAGCCTTAAAACAATTCAAACACTTAGGCCTAGCAATTCTACTTCTAAAAAATCATGAGAAATAAAGAAAGGTTTAAGGCATAGAGATAGATGATTATTACAGAAATTATCTAAAATAAGAAAATGGCCCTGGCTGGTGTGGCTCGGTGGACTGAGCACCGGCCTGCGACCCAAAGGGTCACCAATTAGATTCCCAGTCAGGGCACATGCCTGGGTTGTTGGCCAGGTACCCAGTGGGGGGTGCACGAGAGGCAGCCACACATTGATGTTTCCTTCTCTAAAAAGAAATAATCTTAAAAAAAAAAAAAAAGAAAATGGCTAACTGAATTATGGCACAAATTATGCAGCCAATATCGATAATATTTGCCAAGAATTTTTAATAGTATGACTGAGGAAAATGCAAGCTTTAAAAATGTACATAAACACAAACACACACTTAAAACAATGTAAAAATCCCCTCAAATACACAGAAAAAAACAGAAAGATAATATATCAAAATTTGATAGTAGTTGTCTACAAATAGTTCGAGTTTTTTTTTTTCCCCTTTTTAACCTTCTGTTTTCCACAGTAAGTATATACTACTTTCATAATCAGAAAATAAACAAAAGCTGATGAAATGAAGGTAAGAATCATGAAAAGAAAGGGTCCTCACCTAGGGAGGTCACATTCCCGTAATTCTCCAGCATCACATCCCAGTACAAGGCCCTCTGAATTGGTCCCAGGCACGCCCACTCCTCTGCAGTGAAGCAGACAGACACTTCTTCAAACATCACCAACTCCTGAAATAAAGGCACAGGTGTAGTTACCCACACCCAGGAGCTCCCCTACTGGCAGGTTCCGTTCACACTGTGAGGTCATGAGGTGGGCACGGATATCAGGGAGATGTAAGGAGACCCCACAGGACATCTGCTTCCTTGACTTAGAGGTAGGAACCGGACCAAGCACTAGAATAAGGGAGGGCACTTGAGCCCCACTTAGGTGGTACAGGTCGGGCTTTGGGAAGGAAAAGGGACGCAAACCTTACCTGGGGCTGGGCTGTTAGGAGCATGAGAGCCATTAATTGATTTCTTGGGTTCTCTTCCTGGGAAAGGGCTGAAGCTTCAGGGGCAGGAGGATCTGAGGAAAGAGGAAAAGCTGCACTGCGATTTCTGCTGTTCCCGCCTGCTATTCCACGCCCAGTATCTTCTACGAACAAGGAATTCAGAAAGACCCAGGACTCCACGTCTAGGCAACGGTGGCTATAAAACGACCTATAAACCTTTTTTGAGTGACTCCCTTGTGCAGGGCTGGAATAACACCAAGAGCATTAATAAGAATGGATAAAAGGTCAGGGACCCAAGATGAGGACAAGATGGAGAACAGAAAGAGCTTGCTACCTTAAGGAATTCATATGGCGGGCAGGGGAGGAAGCATCTGGGAGCTGACAGGTAAGTCACAGCAAGGGGCCAAGCAAAGAAAGGAAATCTGAAGCCAGGGCCACTAAGTAAGTACTGTGTGGAGGACTAAGCAAGTACCGTGTGGAGGATCCTGGAGGCTGGCCACCTCCAGGTGAGGAGGAGGGTCTGGGCACATTCCTGCGGCTACGTGGCTACCAGGGGGTGCCTGGGGAAGCGCGGTTCCTGGGGTGCTTGCGCCCCCCTGGACTGGGTCCTGGTCCAGGGGGAGGACTGGAACCTGGGAACAAACAAAACAAAGTAAGCCAGCTCTTCCTGTACCCCCAGAAAGTGGACTCACCTAACCACTGTGGACCGCTTTCTGCCCGTAATCTAGAACTGTGTGATCAGAGAGACCCACCTCAAGATTGGAGCACCAGAACAGCAGTAAAGCTCTGCCTTGAGAACAAGGGGGCCGCCCTCCAGCCCCACTCATGGCGCTGGTGACCTCTCCCAGGGGAGACTGAACACACAATGGTGGAAACAGAAGCCAGACCTGGGTGTGGGCTAGGGAGGGAATGGGAAGTAACAAGCAATAATTAAGCCACGTGTTTTAGCTTCAGACCTAGCTTTACATAAGAACTGGGTCAATACACTCTCCTACTTATTTACCCTTTCACCTGCCCCTTCCTGCTCCAAAAGAAGGAACACTAAAGTAGGAGTCGAAACACTTGGTTTTGCTGCCAGCTAGATGTCTGACCTAAGGCAATCCTGGGCACCCTTTTCTGCCTCCCATTTCTTACCTTTCAGATAAGGACGATGCATTAGTTATGGTAATAAAATATATGGCTCTAAAATTCTTGATTTTTATGACTAAAGCAAACAAGCCCATCTTTGGTGTCACTGCCAAGGTGAAGCTCTGTCTCAGACTCCTAACGGGCACATTTCTAGCGGCTACAGACTGACACTGATCTCGCACACATTGGAAACTGTGTTAAGATTTAACAGTCAAGGATAGAAAATCTCATCAGAAGCAAATACCTCAACCCAGTCCTCTGGCTCCCAGAACCCCTCGCAGGGCGCGCAGGGCGCACATGGCACAGCCCCGCCAGCCCTAGACAGCTTCGTTCTGGCCCTCTCACCACCTCCTGACCCCGGGCTTACAGGGAATACATGTGTTTCTGCTCAGGAATGCACTCAGAAACCTTAGGTCCTTCCGGCTCTCGAACCGAACTCGGCATTAGCAAGCATCACCCAGGGAGACAGAGTGCAGTCCATGCCTTTGTGCCGATTCTAAACTGGGCCCAAAGCCCCCGACCATAAATTCATCCCCCTGAAAAGATATTCTGTGGTGTGAATACCTCACAAACCTGTGTCAATCAGCATCAGGGTTGCCTATGTGCTAGTAATTGTCAGTGGGAATCACAGGCTCACCCTCCAGCCCTGCCGGTCCTGCCCCAATTCACTCCTTCCTGCCACCCCCACCCCTGCCCCTTCCCCATTTCTCACTTTCGGAGCCAGTCCATCGAGGTCTCTCTGCAGCTCCTCTACCAGGGCCACGGCCTCCTCACCACTCCCGGGCCGGTGGATCTGCACCCAGGTCCGGATCTCCCCCGGCAGGATGCTCAGGAACTGCTCCAGCACCAGCAGCTCCAGGATCTGCGCCTTGGTGCGCGCCTCTGGCCTCAGCCACCGGCGGCAGAGCTCCCGCAGCCGGCTCAGCGCCTCCTGCGGCCCAGACGTCTCGTGGTACCGTAACTGCCTGAAGTGCAGGTGGGAGGTCTCCCAAACAGAGGAGCTGCTGCTCCCTTGGAAGCTGGTTCCCCACTTCCAGGTATCATCCTTCCCTTTAACGAGGCCCTCTTGTCTCAGAGCACCGTGGGCCCAGTTTTCTCTTGTCATTGTCTTCATTTAAGAAAGCCTCCTCTCTGGGCCCCCCAATCCTTGCTTGACTTCTTCCTCAGACCTTGGAGAACATCATCTACATGACCTCAAAAAGTAATTGTCAAAGTTAACTCGGTGAAACAACCGAGCTTTCCAGTCCCGAGTCAGTTCCCGGTGACGACAAGAACGTCCCCAAATGCCAGGTGCTCGGCTCTGAGCAAGTGCCTCCTTTGACAGAGGGCCCTGCCCAAGCCCCTGGGGACACTGACACAGGTTAACCAGACCACCGCTGAAACCGTGGACGTGAAACCCCTGTAATCGTTAGTCACGGCGTCTCCCCCACCTGGATACAGTATATCCCGTATCCAGCGCTGCAGCGATGGGCCTCCTGGCTAGCCCTGTGCGATGCTGAGCACGTTACCTCACTTCGGAGTCTTAGTTTCTTAACCTGAAAAACAGGAGTGATGACAGTTCCTATCTTATAGGCTTGTTGTGAGAATTTGATGTCTCAATACATTTTAAGTTTTTGAACAGTGCCTGGTGTATGGATTCAAACGTTAGTTATCCTTCTGCAACGTGCATTCTTTCCTATGTTCTGTAGTGTCAGCAAGGAATCATGGTGTTAATCCTGATACAGAGGAGGTAAAATCCTAACACCTCAATTAACAAAGAAAGGCTACATTAAGTTCTCTGTAACTTTACTGTACATACTTTAAATTCTCTGAAAATTGTTCATTGTGTTAATAAAAATATTTGGACGAATCTGAATAAGATTTTATTATACAGCACTTAGGCTTGTTGCTCTAATCTTCTGGTTCTTTTTTAGAGATAACATTTGATTTTTCTTATTACAAAACAAAAAATTTCTAAAACCAGAAAACATATACAAAACCAGAGAATAATCACGGCTATGATCGGGACTATGTTCCTGCAGCCCTTGCTCTCTGTCTGCACCAGCTCGGATCACAAGATTGGAGCCATCTGGACTGCTCTGTAATTTACGTGTCACATGTAATATTAAATATCCATCATTATTTTTAAGAGCATATGAGCCCATTCAGACTTAAGGAGTCCCCTGTTGATATACAGTATGATTATTTATAGTTTTTCCCTTTTATAAATTAGGCCACAATGACCGTCTTGACTAATAAACTTTTAGCTACATATCTGTTTATTTCTTCAGGAAAAATTCCCAGAAAAAAAAATTGTTGGGCCAAAAAAGGTGCAAAGAGTTTTAAACTTTTAAGGTTATGAGGATTATATCACTACCAGGAACATATGAAAGGACCTTCATTAATTCCATGTATCACATAGACCCTTAAGGTTCATGCTTACAACTGAGCAACGGAAGCAGAAATATGAACACAGTTTCAATACGATGTGTAAGTATAATGAATAGGACATACAGCGTGGAAGAAATTCATGAAGGTAATTTTGGATTGGGCTTTAAAGGAAAAATGTTAAGGTTACAGTAGTACTAGGAAAGCCATTCCAGGAAGAAACTATAGGTTCCAAAGCAAGGGACTGACAGCACACGCAACTGTTAGAAGTGTGAGCTGCACACCAGAGAAGGGCAGTAAACTCTGGAGTGAGGCTGCAGGAGTAGAACAGAAAGATACATGGAAGTCAAATCCTAATGACTGGTGGAAGGGAGAACAAGAAGGTGATCAGGAACTGTAAGTGACAAGCACCAGTCAAGGTTTTATTTACGTTTTTCTGTGTTATTTTTAAAAAATTGGTAATATATTCACAGTTCAAAATTTAAAATTATAAAATGCATATGGTGTAAAGTTTCCCCCTCCTTATTAGTTTCTTATGTATCTTTCCAGCTATATACAAATATGTACAGATAACTGTTTTGTACTTCTCTTTTTCAAAAACGACAGAACATCATGAATCACGTACTGCATCTTGCTTTTCTCAATTAACGATGTATCCTACTGATCTTCCTTGTCGGGTACATAACTCCTCCCTCTTTTTATGAATGCATCTCCAGCACTGATCCATGAAATAAACAATTGATAAGCTGGACTTGATTAAAACAAAAAATTTCTACTCTGCAAAAGGCAATGTCAAGAGAATGCGCACACAAGCCACAGACTGGGAGAAAGTATTTGCAAAAGACATTCATATCTGACAAAGGATTATTATATTTTGTATACATCATACAAAGAACTCCTAAAACTCAATAACGTGAAAACAAATAACTCAACTTAAAAAATGGTCCTAATTGCCTTCCCACTGGCCCTGGGCAGGCCCTACATTCACTGTCACTTTGGAGTTGTGTCTTCTTTCTCCCCCCGGCTTTCTTTCTTTCCTGTTAATTCTAAACATTAGTACAAATAAACGTTTTTACAAAAAAAAAAAAAGGTCCTAACACCTTAACACACACCTCACCAAAGAAGATATACAGATTCCAAATGATTGCATGAAAATACTCTCCACATCATATGTAATCAGAGAAATGCAAATGAAATGAGATGCCATTAAACACCTCTTAGAACGGCCAAAACCCAGAACACTGACAGCATGAAACGCTGGTGTGCGTGCGGAGCAACAGGACCTCTCATTCATGGCCGGTGGGACGTAAAATGGCACAGCCACTTTAGAAGACGGTTTGGCAGTTTCTCACAAAACTAAACATGCTCTTACTATATTACCTAGCAATTGTACCCCTTGGATTTTTTACTCAAAGGAGTTGAAAACAAATGTCCACACAAAAACCTGCACACAGATGTTTACAGTGCCTTTATTTATAACTGCCAACACCTAGAAGCGACCCAGATGTCCTTCTGCAGTGAATAAACTGGGGTACATGCAGACAATGGAATATTATTCAGCACTGAAAAGAAACAAGGCAGTAAGCCATGGACAGACATGGAGGACGCTTAAATGCACAATACTAAGTGAAAGAAGCCAAACTGAAAAGACCGCATAATACTACTACACAATTCTAACTATATGCCCTTCTCAAAAGGCAAAACTGTGAGGGGCAGGGGCAAGGAGGGATGAATAAGCAGAGCAGAGGACTTTCAGAGCCGTGAGTCTACCCTGTATGATGCCACAGGGTGGGGCGAAAGTAGGTTTACAGTTGTTCACGGGGAAAATCATACGATGAATAAATAATAATACAAAAGTAAACTCTGTGTTTTGTGTACTCACAACTGTAAACCTACTTTTGCCCCACCCTGTATAATGGTGGATATGTGTCTTTCTATATTTATCAAAACCCACAGAATGGACAAGAAAAAGAGCGAACCCTAATGCAGCCTATGGACTCTGGATAATAATGATGTGTCAATGTAGACCCATCAATTTTGACAAATGTACCAGCCTGGTGGGGGAGTAACATGGGCGGCGTATGCGTGAGTGGGGAAGTACAGGGGAACTCTCTGCACTCTGTTCAAGTTGCCTGTGAACCTAAAACTGCTCTAAAAAATAAAGTCTATTAAAATAAATAACATGCATACATACAGACTTTGCAAACATCTAAAGATGCATTTTGTTTGCGTCTCACAAAAGGTTTCTGAGTCATAAGTTGGAAAGAACAGAAGGCCCAGAGGAGCCTTAAGTGATTCACCTGAGGCCACTCAACATACTAAGCTTTGTGAGCAAGTTCGGAATTCAGGGTCTCTAATGCCAGAAGTCCAAAATAATGCCATCTAAGGAAAGACTTTTGAAACCCACACAACTATTCGAAAGCAACGGTTCCCAAACGATAGTTCATTATCAAGTTTTAATGTGGCAAGCTGTAAAACGAAAATAAAACAATAATTGTATACAAATTGTCACCGACTGGCTGGCAACGACGTTTCTTGCAAAGGACAGCATTTATTCTGAGTTTTAGAGTTTCAGGACTTAGTGTTAGGATACCTTTTCTGAAGTCACGGTGGTACAGATAGTCTGTTTGCTTTTTAAATATCATTATATTACAAAATTAAAAGATGGGGCTTGGTCCATCCCTCAAGGGAAAAGAAAAAGTCCCCAGAAGTGCGACAGCCACTGCTCCAGGGTATCTACAGAGGTTTGTGGGCATCAGCTTCGGAGAAGACCAAGGAAGAGCGGGAGGGCCTCGGCTGGGGACCATGGCTACGGGCCGTTCGCATAGGGCATGCTGTTCCTGCGGTGGCTCGAGCGCCGGCCCAGACCTAGCCTCATTGGTGCCGTCTTCGAAACCGCCCCCAGGCGGGCAGCAGCCTAGGCTGAGACCACTGAGTCCGCCTCCTCACCGGGCTGGGGCGGGACCGGCCAGGGGCCCGGCGAGCAGTGCACCGCCCCAGCGCGCCCCAGCCCGCACCCTGGGGCGCCCCCCGCGCATGCCCAACCGGCCCGATCCCTCCCCACTCACCCGGGGCTCCCGCGGAGGCTGCGGCTTCAGGAACCATCTCCTAGGCGCCGGGAGATGACTCGAAATCAGGATGCGACGGCAACCGAGACCCAGAATAATGGAGGATCCACGAGTACCGCGACTTCCGGCCGCTCACCACACCCACCCTGCCTGTCCCCGCTCTCTAGGAAGCCACATCTCTATGGTTCCGTGCTTTTTTTTCCCCCGGAGGAGACCCGGAATGCCGGAGCTCAAGGGTCCTGGGGTGTTGGTTCCTCCCAGAGAATAAGTTGGGGGCTGCTGCGTTGCCGACGCGCAAGGTGCAGAGATGAACCGTATGGCCCATGTCCTCAGGAAGTTTGCTGCCTCCGGAAGACGCCGGACCTTTCTGATTTAATTTGTATTTCAGTTGGTATTGTTTGGGATTAATTTCTCATATTGGCCTCCTGGACGTTTTTCTTACCGTAAATAATAACGGTTTATAAATGACCCCCCCGTGAATATGCTTACTTGTGGTATATCTCTTGCCCAAATGATGAGATAATGTACCATTTGATCTCTGAAAAGCAAGATCAACACAACCCTGTCTTTGTGGTTCTCCTTTGAGGTTTGTCTCAACTTGGCGGGAGGGAAGTTGACCTTCCATTTTGGGGAGGGAAAAATGGTACCAGAACCTTTGTCATCGATCAACGACACACCAATTTGCATTAAAAACAGCCCTGGTAGAGTGGGGTTTTATAGAAAAATGAGAAACACAATCTTAACATTCAAATTGGAATTTCCATTATTAGTTGAGCAAGGTCCTGAGGTCTTAGTCCAGGTAGAACTGCCAGCCTTCTACCTCCAGGTTCTTCTCAAATGCCTAGCTCTATGATGTTCATGCCTTTACACTAAGCTAAGCATAATTTTGTTTCCTTTGGTAGGACCCTCTGCAAAATATCCACAACAAATAAAGAATCTCAGTCACCCCCAAAGTGCATTTATTGGGTTGACGTATCCCTGAACATACCTGGTGTACTTATCAGGGGTTTCCAGAGACACAGAACCAATAGGAGGTAGGTGTAAGGGATTGGCCCCGTGATTTTGGAGGCTGCAAAATCCTGAGATCTTCAGTCAGCAAGCTTGAGACCCACAAGAGCCGAAGGTGTAGTCCAAGTCTAAAGGTCTCAGAGCAGGAGGGCCAAGGGTGAAAATACAGGCTGAGTCCAAAAGCAGGGAAACACCAATGTCCCAGCTCAAAAGCAGGCAGGCAGAAAGGGCACAAACCCTTCCTCCACGTTTTTGTTTTCCAGGCATCCAACAGACTGGAAGAGGCCCACGCGTGCTGGGGAGGGCCATCTGCTTTACTCGGCCTGCCAATTCAGATGGTAGCCTGGGGCAGAAGCACCCTCAGCGACACACCCAGAGTAACTTTTAACCAAGTATCTGGCATCCTATAGTTGACCTGTAAAACTAACCATCGTACCTGGACTTCTCCAAATATAGTTTACAGTGTTGGTTATAGAATAGTTTATCTAGGCCCTGAAGGGCAGCTACAGTAGATAGATTCTGGTCAGCGTCACTTACAAGGACCCAGATTTGGATGTCCATGTTGGAGACAACCCTCCCCCTCCCACCACCTTTACATCCTGAGGGAATGAGGGAAGTTGTAATAGAGGAAAAGTTGGAAAAGGGGACAGCCTGCGTGCGAAAAGCCACGCAATTTCTATCCTAACTGCATTATGGTCGCCGCACGTCACCTTTTGCTGCACTGTCAGGACACCCCTAAGACTGTCCCCTGCCCCCCAGCTGGAGGGGCAGGCTGAAGGCCCTCTCCTGGAACTACCTCAGTTCCAAACACAGTCAGCTGAAGGAAGTCTGCTTCACCCAAGGTCATGCTTCCCTTCCGGGGGACGTGGCCAAGCTCGTATGCAATGGCTGGTCAATGAAGGAGTCCCAGACCTCCCATCTCAAGTTTGGACAATTGTGAAAGGTAATCCCAGTCTAACAAGACTGACGCCAACAGAGGCAACACAGCTAACATCTCCCACTACTAATCCTGCTTTCTTCCGTCTCTACAGGTGTTAATCCGGTAATACTCTCCAGTAAATTTGCTGCATGTTTTCCTGTCTGAGTTTACGTCCCAAAAAGCTCAACAACAAAAACAAATTAGATAACTCCATTGTTAAGGTTGTATTCATTTTTAAATGACTCTCATGTATACTTGGAAATGTACATACCTAATTTCATGTTACTTTCACTGCAGTATAGCCCTACAAACATCGAGGCTTCGTGTGGACATCTCAGTTCCAACTCTCTACCTCTTCCAAGCCCCAAAACTCAAATCCTGCCCTTGCAGCTGATAAAATCTAAGTCCCTTGGACCAAGGTCACCACACTGCCTCATGTCACCTAAGGCATCATCACCCACTTCCCTTTCTGGCTTCCACTTCATTCATTTTAGCCTCTGAGCGTCACTTTGTTAAAAGGCCTCTTAAAGGGTGTTTAAGTTTCATCTAGTATTTCAGGTGGGTTTGTAGCCAGAGGGCTTTATGATTATCTGACTTACCATATTGTCCTATGTATCTTTTAAAAACATCAATATCTGCTCAGTTCTGTGATTAAACCAACACTGCAAATGTGGCAGCATTTTCTTTCAGACTCTGTGAACTGGTTGCTGATTTGTCATAATTATACAAACTTTAGTATGTCTCAATAATTTTGTGATCCATAGGTTCTTCTGAGGAAAAATGGGTAATTATTACAAAAACAGTCATGTAAGGAGACAAGGCCACTAATGGAATTTTTTTCTTCAATCCCCACTGTGGAAGTTTTGTTTTATAGATCCGTAGGCTCTGCTCCAGATATGCTGACTTGGTGGACCTGGGGAAGTTTATCTGAAAGTATGAAATTAGCGCTTGTAATTTCCAGCTTTGGGGGCCACTGGCCTCAGTTTCAGAGGCTGGTTACAGCTCTTGCACGTCTGCAATCCAGAGTCAGCGGTGCCATGTGGCTTTGAAACGGTCGGTGGGAGGAGAACCAGCCAGGTCCTGTGTCTGTGTGTCCAGAAGGGAGTCTGCTCTCTCCTTTCTTACCCCTTCACAGAACTACCTTCTGAAGCCAACATGGACTTTTGAGGGAACCCGGCAGGTTTCATGCAGCCAACTGCAGTCTACGTGACAGTGAGGCCAGAGAGGAGGCGCGACAAAGGGGCTGGACATGTCCTCAGAGGAACTGAGGAAGGGACGGTCTAATGGCTAGAGAGCTCTTGTTTTTTGTGTTACAGGTATGAAAATAACAAGCTTCATTTGCATTTGAATCAGAAACAAGCTAGATCACTTCTTCATTCCAAAAATAGCTGCTTAATGAAAAGCTAACAATTGTTTCCTTCCCACTCTGAGTAAAGGAAGCAAAAAGAAAAAAGAAATCAGTGATATTTATATAAGTAAACAACAGCAGATATTTATTGGTGGAATTGTAACTATTTCCTGCGAAATGTTTTATAACATCAGAGGTGATTAAAGACAGTCTAGTTTCTAAAAACAATCTAACAACATGGGGATAGTTATATTCAATTGAAAAAAGTCAACAAAGGAAATCTGTCACTGAGGATACAGAGATGAATTGAAATTTAGTCTTACGGGCTTTAGAGGCAACACAATTACCCAGCGATTTAGAGCTCCTTCCGCTTTCAATTTTCTTCTCCATTCCAAGTGAGACATAACACAGCACACACCATCAGTGAAAAGTATCTCTAAGCCTAGGTAGACACTCTCCTCTCTATGCAAGATTCTGTCTTTCATATTTCTTTTAAATCAAGGCTGTATAAAATGAGACTTTATTTCACACTTTTTCTCTCAACTAGAAAAAGACATGTATTTCTATTCCACACAAGAGCAATTCTACACAACCGGTATGTCTGTGGCTAAAATATACTGCCTCTCTGTATTCCTCAGGAATATTCAGGGTGCTACAAACATGAGTGAATAAATGTGAGTGCACAGGAAGCCAGCAGATGACAAGGACAGCGACGAGTAATACACAGCAGTTTAGTGATACATGTTTTCAGAAGGGCTGGGTTTGGGATGGAGAATTAAGAGACGAAATGGCAGCAGTGGGTTGAGGCAGATGAAAACTAACAACTGAGGGGCCGTGGAGGAAGCACTGCTGTTAGGGCACAGCCAGGTCTCCCCTCGAGCAGGAAGCTGAAAGACACAATCCCAGGGGCCTCATGAACGGGTTTGAAAGGAAGAGCTGTGTGCTCAAACTGACTGAAGCAAGCAGCTGGTAGTCTTGGTAGGCTCTAGAGGACGGTGCGTGTTTGGTTCAAACTATACAGCAGGATATTTCTCTAAAACAGTACAGGGACCACTTAAAAATGTGTACTCCTACAGCTCAAGACAGGTATCAGCCTAAGGGATGGGTGAGGACCTCCTGAGAGTCCATTATCTTCGCTTGCCTGAGGCAAGAAATGTGAAGATGTATATTCCTAACTCTGGGTCTGAGATGACAAGGTACAAGGTGGCAAAGACTTTCAAGATGAAAGAGAAAGCCTATATGTGAAGAAAGAATTCCAGACATTACGACACAGTGATAGGAAAATGTCTCGTTCAGAGAACACCTGCTCAGAAACATCGTATCAACATATCTGCATCAACAACTCTGCTCAGCAATAATAAGAATTCACAGAATAACCCGACAGGCACACAGAACGCTAAATGCCCATGTCCTCAGAGCAGTTTTGGAAGCCCAGTGGGCACTAGCCACAGCAAGTTTGCACACAGGCGATCAGCAGGTGAGGGTGGCTGGTATGACAAAAGGCATGGAATACAAACTGTAAAAGGAACCGTGACAAGGGAAAGACGATGGGACTTTCCCCATCGAAAGACTTTGCTGTTCTATTTAGCCACTGCCACATGTGGGTCACCCTGGCCTCAGGTCCACCTGACTCTTGGGGAAGTCACTACATGAGGGGACCAGTGATTCGGTCCCGTCCCCTGAATGCAGCAATGTCTTCCAGAGCTTCCAAGCTGTGTTTTGAACAACTATGCAGAGGGACAATTACATTACAAAATCATGTGTAAGCCACCATCCTATGAAAACAGAACAAAACCAGACAATCCCTTTTTACACAAATATACCCTTCATACTTCACACTTCCTTCTTTCCAGGAACAGCAAGGAAGAAACAGATAATCCTTAAAACTAAATTATAAGGTGCAGAGATAGGCCATACGTCTAACTCAGAAAAGACTGATAGCATCTTCCTTATGAAACCGTGATGAAATAATTGTGCATATACACTCCCCTTTCACAGAAATGGCGAATCCAGAAGAATCCCAGCAGGTCCCCCCGTCACGGATACGACCACCATGGTGGGCTGAGGCACTTTGGTAAAGGAAGCAAGGACCTGAAAGTCAGATCCGAGTTCAGATCCTGGCTCCAACCTCTTATTAGCCTGTCACCTAACCCCACTGAGACCCGATGCTCTTGCACAAACATTATGAGGGTTAAATGAGATAACGCACCCCTAACAGTTCCTGAAACAATAAACTATAAACATAAGACAAATGGCATTAGGCTTAGGGACTCACTGTGCATAAAGAGGGATGGCTGAGTTAAGTATGGGGAGATTCTAAGTATTCCCAGATGGATTCTGAACAGAGCACTTAATCGTTTAAAATGCTGGTTGAAAATGGTCTAAGGCCTTCTTGGAGGGGAGAGCATAACGCAAGCCGGAGGAAGCGGGTGAGCACCTGCAGTGTCGCCCACTCAGCTCCCTGCCTTCTCCTAGGAAAGGCTTTTCTCAGTGATAACGGAGAAGGGAAGCAGGTGAGGACATCTCAGCTCCTTTCCTCACTTCCAGAGTTTGAAGTTGTGTGAGGAACCTGTGGCAGCGGCCGTCTGCAACCATGAGGTTGCAAAACGTGAAAGCCAACATGCTGAAAACTATGGAGTTAAGATGGAAGTTTGAAGACTGCCAAGTTGCCAAACAAAATTTGGAGCTGCTTACCTCTAGAATTCTCCTAAGTAAACAATGTTCTTAAGGTTTAAGCTGCTAGTACTTGGTATCGTGTTCATGAAACACCTGGAAAGATTCTAACTGCTACCCTGGGTAAAACTCTTCTGGAATCACTCTTGCTAAGTGTTTAGAAACACTGTTACAACGTCCTGTACTTAAACAATTATTATTTACCACGTGCCAGGCTGTCACACATCACATGCATTATTATGTCATTTAATCCTCATGACACCCCTGTGAGGCAGGTAGTTATTCCCTTTTCACAGACACATCTGAGGCTAAGAGCCATTAGTGACTTATCCAAAACTGAAAAGCTGGTGTGTCAATTTGGGATGAGAACACGTAAGTCCCTGGCTTCAGAGTCCACACTTTTAGCTACTAAGCTCTACATAACGTGTGAAGGCAGTCTTCCTCTAGTATTAGGTTATGCTGACTGTCTTTTTAAAGGTTAGGAACCTGCAAATGTTTCTATTTCAAATGAACACATATTTGCAGCTTTTGTAGACATCTATGGAAGAGACAGAGCCCAGGCAGGTGTCTACTATCTGTAGATCCTTATACAACTGTGGGAGGGAGGATACATTTTTGCTGTGTTCTTTGAACCTAACAGTGATTAAAGAAGTGGCTATACAGTTTGTTGACAATAAAGTCAGCTTTTCTTAAAGCTGAAAAATAAACCCCAAGGACTGGTGCTTCTGCTTGTACTAAACAGGAGACAGGCTCTAAAAGGAAGCGACTCGCTCTTGGCCGCACGGCTATATGTGCCAGTATTAGGGTGCAATTCCAGGACTTTAGAGTCTGTATTCTATGCACCTTCCCTAATACTGTGTAGTGAAGATGAGCAAGTACTCACTGCATTTAGAAAATACTGTACTTTTTCACTAAATATAAAAAAGTACATCCTCTTTGTAGAAAAATCTAAAAAACATAGAAAAGTACAAAGAAGAAAATAGAAATCACTTATAATCCTATCACCCAGAGATAATCACTGTTAACATTTTGGTTTGGTATCATTACATTCCCATTTTCGTCCTACACATAAATGTTTTTTATTTTTTCCCATTTGGATCACACTTCATTGTTTTTTATCTTCCATTTTATCCAAATCATTTTCCCCACGGCATTAAATACTCTTTAAAAATCTTTACAATGACTGCAAAACCATTCTATGGCTAGACTATCATTAATTTAAAGCCTGTACTGTTGAAAATCTAGTTTTCTTCCTTTAACTCTACACCTTGCTGGCATGAATCTCTCATACGTTAATCAGTCTGCTTCTGATTACTTTCCCTGTATGCGTTTTTAGAAATACAATTAAATTGATGATACTGAAAAACTGCTTTTCTGGAAAGTAGCAATTAGTCCTCCTACCAACAATACATGTTATTTATGAGGTTTCTTTCTCCTCAGTATGTTTCCTCTGGTGTTGAATTAGCTGTGAGCTGTAACGATAGGCTTTTCCACACTCACTGCACTTATAGGGTTTCTCCTTAGTGTGGGTTCGCAAATGCAGAATAACTTGAGAAGTCTGTCTGAAGGTTTTTCCACATTCGTTACATTTATAGGGTTTCTCTCCAGTGTGAACTCTCTGATGATCGATAAGGTTTCGATTAGAAGTAAAAGCTTTCCCACACTCATTACATCTGTAAGGTTTCTCTCTACGATGAAGTCTCTGATGTTCATTAAGGGTCTTCCTTAAGATGAAAGCTTTTCCACACTCATCACATTCATAAGGCTTCTCCCCTGTGTGAATTCTCTGATGGTCCATAATCTTTGTATTGGACACACATGTTTTCCCACACTCCTTACATTTGTAAACTTTTTTTCCTTTGTGCATTCTCTGATGCTGAGTAAGGTTTGAGCTACGGCTAAAGGCTTTCCCACACTGGATACAAGTGTATGGCTTCTCCCCGGTGTGAACTCTATGATGTGAAATAAGCCCTGAACTCCGACTAAAAGCTTTCCCACACTCCTTACATTCGTAAGTTTTCTCCCCACTGTGGATTCCCTGGTGGCGAATGAGGTGCGACTTACCACTGAAAGATTTCCCACATTCACTGCACGTGTAGGGCTTCAGTCCCGTGTGGATTCGCCGATGCACAACAAGGTTGGAGCTATGGCTGAAGGCTTTTCCACACTCTTTACACTTATAGGGTTTCTCTCCTGTGTGGATTCGCTCATGTACTGTAAGGTTCGCACTCTGACTAAAGGCTTTCCCACACTCGGCACACACATACTGTCTCTTTCCCGCCTGAATTCTCTCATTTGTTGCAGGATCGAAGCACTGACTGCCATGTTTTTTGGATTCTTGGTCACTCACTCCTGTGAGTGTCTTATTGTCTTTAACTGTCTTGTGTTTGAAGCTTCTTGTCTTTCTCCTCATTTTCTCTGGCTTGGAGCATCCCAGTGGCCTTTTGAGTCTCCTCCTTCCCTTCGCTGGAGCTTTCTGGATTTTGACTTCCTTGGCAAAACCTCCTTGGGGTTCTCTTCAAAGTATGAGATCCTGATGGCTCAGAAACAATACTTTGGAATCAATACCTCCTCGGTCCCAGTTTCCCCATCTGACAGAAGAAACAGAAGTTACACACGTCACCCGATCTCCATACTAGCGAAGGAGATCTACCCAAGGATGACAAGATGCGGTAGACAACAGGGTCTCACATGGAAGAGGAAGTGTTCAAAGGCAGGGGGAACTGATCAAAACAGATGAGAAAATATGGTTAAACAGAGGTCAAGGTAAAGCCTTATGGACTAATAGGTCCAGAATCAGAATGAGCAATAAGTAGTAGAAAATCCACCTTGGTTCTTCCAGTCTGGTGCTCTAATCCCAGAATTGGGGTCATCTAGTCCCTAGAAAAAATGAACTGAAAGGTCCTTAGTTCAATAACTCAAATGACTAATTTTTAGATCACTTTGACTTTTAGTTCTTATTGACCTATTCCCTTAGTACCAGTGATGCAGTGGCTGGCACAAGATAGTTGCTGGAGAAATGTTTTATAGACTAGCAACTGGGACTCTGTCTTAGGGGATGCCTAAGATTTCATTTTTTGCTCTAGTCTGGATAGTAGGCCCCCGTCTACGTTACCGCTCTTAGACTCTGTCTTGATAAGGGGTAACACAGCTCTTGCCACATTGGAGCCTAAGCACATCATAGCCTCCTCTGCAGGGCTTGGGCTGTAGCTGGATCCAGCTGCGTGTAATAGTTCCGCCTGTTGGCTTTGTCCCAAGCTATCACTCTGACAGACTGAGTCTACTGGGTGAACCTGGGAGACTGAACAGGGGACAGGGTAAGTTAAAGCACAGCAGGGGAAACTGCTAGTGCCTCTGGGCATGGCATAATGATCAAGTTTCTAAAGATGGCAACAGGGTGAAGTAGGGGACAGCACAACCAAGAGGGGCTGACCCTGAAACCTGTATCAGGAATGAGCAGGAATTTCCTTACAGGTTTTAAAAATCTGTACTGAATTCATTGGGGTGACATTGGTTAATAAAATTATATAGGTTTCAGGTGTACAATTCTATAATATATCACCTGTATGCTATATTGTGTGTTCACTATCCCAAGTCTCCTTCCATCATCATTTATCCCCCCCTTTCCCCCTTCTATCTCCATACAGGTTTGGTGTGTAATTGTAGACATACACATACATAACCCTAGCAGACCCACAAATCCCTGAGACTGATGGGTAGGCGTTCTGGTCTCAGAACTGCCATTCACTTCATGTTAAACAAAACCTACAACGGGCTTGGTGCTAGTCTCTCTCTCTCTCTCTCTCTCACACACACACACACACACACTCTCTCTCTCTCTCTCTCTCTCTCTCTCTCTCTCTCTCTTACCTAGGGAGGCTGTATTCCTTTATTTTGCCAGGATCACCTTCCTGTTCAGGTCCCTCTGAGCAGGGGTCATATGGTCCTTGGTTACTGATTCACTGTAATGGAGTGAAGAATAAGAGGTACTTCTTGAAAAGAAATTCCAGAGAGACAGGTAAGTAAAATGTAAAAAATGAAAGGAAGAAAAAAATAAAAGAAATATCAGGGGACTACTTGCTGTCAGGGAAAGACCCAAGCCTTAAGCATAAAACAAAGGCTGACACCTAACAGCAAACTGATAGATCTGGCCATGTACAAATTTCTGCCCTTCAGACAACCCCATAACAAATCTGTAACATACCCTAGGGTTACCTTATTCTAGAACAACTTGTGTGTAGGTCTGTGCCCCTCCTCAATATCCGTATGGGGGTCCCACCCAGTGCCTGGCACAAAGAGGACTCTGTAAGTGCTGTGTGATTAGAAATGTTAAATTAAACAAGCTCAGGATTCCGCCTGATTCTGTCTGGGTGTAGGACGGGGAGATGTACGTCCTCTAAACAGCACCACCACCACCGTGCTCCTCCGCCTGGGTCATCCCTTTTGTGCTTCGTAGTGTTTGATCCCCATGACAGTGCATTTGCTTTCTTGGCAATTTGGTCTCAGTGGGGCCTCCGAAGGGCCTAAATTCCCTAAGAGACTGACCTAGTCCAACTACTCAGATTCTCAGAATGTCAGAGCTGGAACCACCTAGACTAGGCCATATCAAAAGGTAGAGATGGGGAAACTGGAACTGAGAGGGGAGCTGGCACTCAAGTCCAAGTCTCCTGACAAATTTGAGTCCTGTTACCTCACCCTTCCTTTCATCCCAAAACTCTGCTCTTCAAGGTCCAGGGCACTCCCATCCCACCCCACCCCACCCCACCCCGCCCTTCTCTCTCTCTCTCCCTAGATAAATAGCCATCCAGAAATGCTCCTGTTCAGCCCTGGTCCCCACATTCTCTAGCAAGCAGGATTCCTGTCCACTGACTAACTGGTTTCACAGGATAGGTCTCCCCTGCCCAGGAGAGAAGGGAGTCGCTCACTCTCTCCCGTGCACAGCAGCCTCCCTCCAGAGGATCTGCCTGGCTCGGACCTTGCCTGATCTCTTCCCTGGGTTTGGTGAGGAAGTTCCCAGTGGGGCCTTGAATCACCGTACACAGAGTGCTGTACTCCCAGTGGACACTCAGGGCAGCGTCCCGTCCCCGGGTATCTCCCCTTCCTACTGAACTATGGGCAGTAAGCGTGATCATTCCCATTGATACTTTAAAAAAGAGGAAATGAAACTCCTAGAGGTTGAATGACTTGCCCAAGGTCACAAGACTAGTGAGAGACAAGCCTCCCCTGCCTGAAGGGAATCCGCATTCCATCACAGCGTAGTCCCTCCTTTTCACCTGTTCTATTGGTATCTAAAAGCCTCCATACTCTCCTCTACCTGCTCGGCTCATTCCAATTGAGCAGTTCTCTGCACTTCGGCTTCCCAACAAAAGTCTGCAGAAGGGAAATGAGAGAGGATCTCTGCTGAGTCAAGTGTCTTTAGAGAGACAGGAAAATTAAGGTCTTAAAGGATGCTAGAAGGAGAATTTTTAAAAAATAACTACCCATCTCTGATCACTAGGTCTCCACATACTTCGTGTTTCCAACTCCAGGTTCCCAGACTCTGCTTCTAACCCTGCAAGCTTGTTCCACTTCTTCCCTACCAGAATGCAGCTCTGCCTTGTGCACACTAAAACCCAGGACCCAGCACACTACCTAAGTAGGTGGTCAATAAACACCTGTTGAATGAATGAGTGAAAGAGTGAGTAACCTTGGGCAAGACTGCCTTCCTCCTGGGTCCGTCTCCTCACTGGAGCAGAGTCGGGACTGGACGGGCGACTTACATAAAACACTCCAGTGCTGCAGGGTCCTTTGAGGGCCTGGGCTGGACTTGGACCGCTATTACCAGGGGGGCACAATGGCTGGGGGCGGGGATGACACAGTTCTGTCACTACTATTCCCCGCCCCCCAACCCCGGTCAGAGCAGGCAGCCTCGCCAATTGGGAGACATGCCAAAACAAAGGGACAGCTTCGAATAAAGTGGGGGCAGGCCCACAACGACCCCTTGAGCTGCCGCTCCCCGGTCTCCAAAGCGGGCAGCAGTGGAGGAGGGCTGGCTCCCGGCCTGTGTCCCCGACCCACTCCCAGAAACCGCGCACGGACCCCCACTCCAGGCTGCCACATACCCCTCACCGAAAGCGCCTGACCCACATCTTGGAACAATGCGCAGAAGGAATTACGTCACCGACACCCCACTAACCCGCATCCCAACCCTCAGGCCCTTCTAGGCATCGGGAGGTTTCTGCATCTCTGTGCCCGGGAAGTGGGAGTCCTTTCGCCCCTTCGCCAGACAGTCGGTTCACAGGCGTTCTGGTCCCGCCCCCCGCCCAAGTTTTGTCCTACCATTGGCTGGAAGGAGGAAAGGGCTTCAAGGGTTCAGCCAATATAAAGAGGGCACTGGAAGGGGTGGAGCCTGAGAAAGGGACTCGGTGGCGCGGGAGGAGGAACCGAGCTACCCCAGCGGCCAGCCCTGAGTGCCTAGCGCTGAGGCTCCCTAAAGTCACACCACCAGCTCCGGCTGCTGAACGGAAAAATTATCTTTCCTTCTACAGATCTCAACGCCTTTCAGTCTCAAAGCCAGGATCAGCAGCATATAAAAATAACTTTGGGGTGCCTACTATGTCACTGTTTAAAGCGCTGCGGATCCAGTAAGGAAGAAAATGAACTCGCTGCCCCATGAAGCTTACCTTCAAGTCAGGGGAGACAATAATAAATACATACGTAGAACGTGGTAGTGAGTAAGGGGTAAAAGAGAGAAATGGCGGTGGGGCTGTTTTGCAAATGACCGGAAGTGAGCAATTGAAGCATGTAGGTGTCTGGGGGAAGAGTATTCCTGATAGAGGGAACATCAGGAGGCAAAAGCCTTAAATCATGAGGGAGAGAGGGCACGCATTTTGGACCATACGGGCTTTTGGGTGTATCCCAAATAACATCGAAGGGGTTGGGGCAGAGAACTGACATGATCTTACCGTTTTTTCCCCTGCCACATATTCAAAGATTTATTAGCTATGAGATATGAAAGGAGCCAAGAAGTCTGTCCCTCTGAATCGTTAATTTCTTGCTCTCAGTCGTTAGTCATTCTGACATAAACTGCACGAAAGTGTTACTCCACGAAATAACATTTTAAATATTTCCCCTGGCTGCTCTGTTGAGAAGCATCTAAAGATGGGCAAGAGAAGAAGTAGAAAAATTGAGAGGCTACTGCAGTATTTCAGATGAGAAAAGATAGTGGCTTGGACTAGCTTAGAAGTGACAGAGTGCAGGTGATGCAAAATGGTTCTCCATGTATTTTGAAGGTATGACCAGCACGATTTGCTAATGAATTTGATGTTGGTTAAGGGTGACTCCATGGTTATTGATCAGAGCAACTAGAGTAAGATTTGTCTTTTGGAAATAGAGTAGACTGAAAGAAGAATGAGTTGAGAAAGAGGGATCAATAGTTTTGTTTTGGATGTGCTAAGTTAAAGATGCCAATTAGATATCCAAGAGGAAATGTCAAACAGATGGAATAGGAGTTAGGAGTTCAGTGAAGAAATCACAGCTAAAGATGTAAATTTAGGAGGTGTCACTGTGTCACTATAGGGCAGTCAGGATAATCTAGGAATGACTGTAGATAAAGAAGTCACTAGAGAAGTCACTTGAAATTTGAAGCTCATCAGTCAACAAATATGTAATATATACTTAGAGCTTTCTTACCCATCAGTTCATGTAGGTGGCACAATAACTCTGCCACATTTTTTAGAGGAAACTGAGAAACAGAGATTCAGAGAAATGGTAAGATACACATAAGTTCATACCCCCAGCTGATGCTGGAAGTAGAACTCGAGAGCACAACAGTGTTGCCACTATATCAGGAAACACTTAAGAAGAATATTCATGTACATTTGGACAGTTATAATTAATTTGCTCTTGCTTTTCATCTTTTCTTTTATTTGGGGGATTGATTCTGATCCAAGCTCCTAACCCTACCTCTGGTTGCAGGGATTAATGACAACTCATTATATTTTCTAGCCCCAGATGTTCTCAAATCTGAGTGTATAATTGGGACATATATTAAAAATACAAATTTCAGGACCCCTTATCCAACTTGTCTTTATCCACAAGCATATTTTTTTTCCTGACAAAAGTCTGTTCATTCAGTCCAGAACCATGTTACTGTTCAGAATCAGGGTATTTTGGGTATTCACAATTGCCTAAATATTCAGCAATTTCAATATTTATCATGACATCTGCCAAAGAAATTCCAACTCCTATTTAGAAAAAAATGAGTTGGTTAGTTCTTAGTCAGGTCTTAAGTTACTGGTCATAATGACGATAATACAATGCTTCCCTTTGGGAATTCACAATCTGTTTGAAGCGGTGTCTCTCAGGCTATAAGAGAAGATGAAAAGATACTTCAAAAGTGTAAAAATGAGTGGAATTTATTGCTGTAATGTATATTGCTTTACAAGTTGTAAAGGGCTTTCATTGGCATTAACTAGTTTACACACCAGTAATTTTATGACATAAAATTGTCCTTGTTTTCTCTATCAGGAAACTAAAACCTGGGTATGTGAAATGGTTTGCTTATTGTTGCACATGTAGTAGTGGACAATTTGAGACTTGGATTGGGACTTCTGTCTGTAGATCCCTGGTTTTTTTATCTACCACCACACTGCCTCAAAGTACAGATTGCATTTGTACTGAGGTGTAATGAGCCATCCATAATCCCCTTTTACCTTTTTCAAACTTTATTTTAAAATTTTCAAATATACATATACCTTCTAGCTAAAGTCAACATTTGTTAAAATTTTGCCACATTAGTTTTTTCTCTCCTCATACACATACACATGGTATTTGTTGTTATTGTTGAGCCATTTGAAAATATGCTGAAAAGACCATAACCCTTCAATCCTAAATATTGTGGCATACATCTCCAAGGAATAAGGAAATCTGCTACTTAACCAAAATACAACTGTCACACTTAACAAATTAAAAAATAATTCTATATCATCCAATGGGCCTACTATTAAATGTTCTATCCATTTCATATTCCAATGTCTCCATTATTTTCTAAATATCTTCTACAGCTTTTTAAAAATCAAAGTTCTCTCACTGTATTTGGTGGTTGTGTCTCTAAAGAGTATCTTTTAATCTATAATAGTTAAGAACATTTTTTCATTTCACCAACTTTTTGAAGAGTTTAGGTGAAATCTCAAGTGTCTCACATTGTATAAATCACAAATCTCTCAATTTGTCTAATGGTTTCCTCATCATATCACCCTATATGTCTTGTAAATTGGGAGGTAGAACTACAGGCTTGATTTGATTCAAGTTAAATCTTTACTTCACAGGTTGTGTTAGAACTTACTGCACTACATGGAACCCTTAATTTCCTTTCTTTTCTTTTTCTTTCTTTCTTTGTATTTTGTATGTATATTTAAAACTTTCCATAATAAAAAATAAAAATAAAACAACATTAAGTCTGGGGAGGAAAGAGTGGACAAAGGAGAGGGAGAGTTAAAGGTAGGGGATCTCTTTTTGAGGTGATAAAAATGTGCTAAAATTGACTGTGATGATGGCTGCACACATATGTTAATATATCAAAACCACTGAACTATATATTTTACATAGTTGAATTATATGGCATGTGAGTTATAGTTCAACAAAAGTGTTAAAAACAACAAAAATAAGGCACTCACACCAGAGAACCATTCGTGTACCTGCCATAGTGCCAAAAAGTCCAGGTTTCAACTGGAAGTAAAACTCAAATTGAGGAGCCACTTGGAATACAACCCGGAAGGCGGTGGCCATGGCGTTCAACCTCCGGGGCAAGTATGTGCCCCTAAGAATAAGACCAACTCCCCTCCTCGGCAGGTAAATCCAGTCTTGTCCTTGAGTTCAATTTATATTAAAGCAAAAAGCCCTGCTATTATGGCCTGAATTGTGATCCCCACAAATTCATATGCTGAAGTCCTGACCCTTAGGACCTCACAATGTGACTATTTAGAGATAGAACTTTTAAAGAGGTAATAAAAGTTAAATGAGGTCATTAGGGTGGGTCCCAATCTAATACAACTAGAGTCTGCATAAGAAGAGGAAATTAATTATCACTTCTTGGCCTTCTGGCTAAGATCAAGTATAGAAGAAGAAATTAGGAACACAGACTAACAAAGAGGAAAGGCCATGTGAAGATAGAAGAAGAGGCCCATTTACAGGCCAAAGAGAAAGGTCTCAGAAGTCAACCCTGATGGCACCTTGATCTCAAACTTTTAGCTCCAGAAATGTGAGAAAATAAATTGCTGTTAAGCCACCCATCCTGTGGTATTTGTTATGGTGGCCCTTGCAGACCAGTACACCTGACTTCCTTGAGGGACAACATATTTGGTGGTGACCTACTCATTATTATCCCAGAAGAAGAAAAAGGAGTCCCAGAACCTGGCAATGCAGAGCATGTGACATGTCAGGTGGCTTTGCCATTGGTGTCCATTGCAGGCCAGGACACTAGCTTCTTGTCTGGGGAGGGCAGGTGAAGCACACCTTTACATCTGCCCTGATACAAGCATATTGCTCTGGACAAATCGGAGGCCCCTGATCACAAGCGCAACGCCTCCTGTTCTTGCAGATTTGGGGGAATTGTCCAGATGTTCCTGATTCTAGAGTTCAGGCATCCCACATGCCCGCTCTCGATGGCAATCTTAGGAAGCCCCTGAGAAGAGGTGAATTGTCTAGAGTTCCTCAACTGGTTCTTTTTCAGAAGGCTTTTAAAGAACAACTACAACTATGGCATTGGCCCAGTGCTGCTCACTATGACAGATGTTGACAATGGATACCCTATTGTAAATGCACAGCTTAGGCTGGAGAACACAGTTGTCAGTGGCTTTAAATTTAGCCCAGTAGCAGCACCTGCCAGGACCACTTTCCCCACAAATGACCCCTTTAGTAGGTCACACACATCTCAAGTCCTAGGGGCGCCAGTGGTCCGGCTCCCCAGCAGGAGATGGAGTGGCATCCATTTTTGCCCATTGCCGGGGTAGCCTGGATACTGAAAGAGGTTTCACCCACGGCCTCTCCCTGACAACGGGATGTGCTCCCTGACTTGCCATGGCTGCCGCAGGTATGGTGCGATTCCAACTGTTTTGGCCTCTACTTCCCTGGAAAGCATCATACTCTCAGTGAGGGGGTATAGCGCTTTTCCATCTTACCCAAGTGGGAATCAAAGTATGTAATTAATGTATACAATCTAGTGGCTGGGCATATACATTATGTGCCCTGTGGCCCTGAGGATGAAGCCACGGCTGCCACTCAGTCTAAGGGGAATATACAGTGTCCTGAGGTTACTTTCATGGTGCCCAAATATTGGGTGACTGTTGGCCCTGTGCATGTCTGTCCACAATCCATACGGCACCAAGCTGGGAAACTGATTATCTTGTGAGTGCCTCAGTCGTATACAGGGCAATGCAACTGGAGGGACCTGGGTGGAGAGGTCTATTAGAGATCATCATAAAATGCATCTGTTCATGCCTAGAAAGTTTTAAGTCTATGGACTGGCCCACCTAAGGCATATAAAAAATGTGTTTTTAGTTAGCTGGTAATTCCTAACCATTACCTAAGGAATACCCATAGGTCAGAAAGGGAGGCAGGATTTTATACATTTCTTTCCTGTTTTCGTGTAAAGGATTCACGTGCCTTAAGTGGGAATCTGCACCCACCTTACTTGGCACCCACCTGGGCCAAATATGAGGTCCTTAGCCCTGTGCTCGCATCAGTGGGAAGATGACTGTGGTTCAGTGAGCAGGAAGCCTACAATGTCCTATCCTCAGTCAAATACTTGCACCAGTAGGTACTTGGAGCTGACACCATGGCACCTTCCCTTTATCCAGCTTTATCCAAGTGCCTCTAAAAGGACCCATAAGGCTAGAACATGTCCTAATGTTAGGGGTAAGGGATTTGTTAACTTTATATAGAGCAAAAGCCACCCTGTAGGTATTCAATTTGTCCCTAACACTTAAGAGGTTTTCAGGAATGCATCCTTTGCAGCACTCCAAGAGGTCAACACCTTGGCAGAAATATCTCCCAACATGGGACAGTATTCAACAACTTGTCAACACCCCAAATCTCTTCACCTTTCCTACTGGATTTAAAAGCTGAATTACCAGGGTTGGGATGCAGAGTGTAGCTGTGCAGTATCTTCTTTGTGTAAAAGGTAAGAGGGGAAGTGAGCTCCTAGCACTTCTGCCACCATGTGGCACTGCCTGGGTCATACCCATCTTCTGGGAATATTGTCTGATTTTTAAAAATAATTTGAGAGTTTGTTCATACTGTTTACTGATACTCTTTTTCTGCATTGTGGAGTCATGGATGGCGTAGAACCTATGTGTTATAACAAAAAGATTTCTACTTATTTCAGGTATATTTTTTCAGAAATGTGTGCAAAATAATAGAAGTTCTGCATGATAGATTTCTTGCCCTCCAAAACCAAGAGACTCAACTCATGTGGATTTTCTGATGTCAAATGATAAACTATAACTAAGGCATTCCCCCTCACAATGAGTAAACTTTCTTACAGGCGTTAACTCTGGTGGGTAATGCTTTCTGTAACTGAACATTTTCTTGCACTTTACTAAGAATAGGTCTGTTGGGGGAAGGGGGGAATAAGGGGACTAAAAGTAATGTAAAAAAAAAAAGTAAAATAAAAAACCCCCAAAAACGTTCTTTTCCCGATTTGAAGTGGCTGATGGAAAATAAAGCCCGAGTTGTGACTGAAGTTTTTTCCGCACTCAGTTTTTGTTTTGTTTTGAAACAACAAAGTTACCTGGAATCAATAAAGAACATGGAAGGAGGTTTCACTGAATCCATAGCACAACAGCTGAGCTGAAATGAAGCGAGATACAAAATGCTGGCGCTGGGTGGACGGTTTTCAACCAGATTAGCAAAACCCTGGGCTGTTCCTTCACTCTTTACACACACATTAGCAATGTAAATACTCACCGTCTAGCTTCAGATCTAAACAGACAATTTTAATGGCATCCAAGAGGACACTAAAAGAAATCCAGGAAAATCCACTTTCCCTATTTTGGGGAAATATCAAAATGGGAAAGCCCTCAAATTGACTAATGGGGAAAAAAAACAAATGATATATGGGACAAATGAAAAGCCTTGCAACTTGAGGCAAGTAAAAAGACATTTGAAAAAATATATTGAAGAAAAACTGTGAAAGAAAAAGATTTTAAAAAAGAAAAAAACTTGAGTTCCAAAGAGAAACAAAATAAACTTGGCAGTCATGCCAAAACAAAACCAAACAAAAAACTTGAAAGGACACTCAAATGTAAAACATTACGTATGAAAACAAAGCTCTAACTACATATACAAGAGTAAAAGAATTTTACAAAACACTATGTGTAACTTTCTACCACTGTTTGACAGACCAGTAAAATGATTTCCAGATATATATTAACAAAATTAATAGAGGTAGAAATGTAGAGTGCAACCACTGGAGAAATCAAAATGTTGCTAAAGGTTTGTCTCTCCCAATTGACTCCTCTCCAAGAATGGATCTGACCCAGTTACTTTTATCCTTCAAAGAATAACTCTCATATTATGCAAATTCTTCAAAACATTTTGCAAAGCCAGCAAAACCTTTAAAAATAATTACCAGAAATGAATGGATTTTATATTGAGTGCAAAGGAATTTCAGCTATTTGGAAAACTGTCAAAAAATTACAAAAATAATAAATGACATAACCCATAAAATTACACCAATAGATTTTTTAAAACTTGACAGAATTTAACAGCCACCCTAATAAAAACTAGGTATACTAATTGCTATACTGTATGAACTAATTTATGAGGTAGCTTCATTTTTAAAACATTTTTAAAAAAGATTTTCTTTCTTTTTAGAGAGAGGCTAAGTGACAGAGATAGGGAGAGAAACATCAATGTGCGAGATACACCTATTAGTTGCCTTTCACACACTCCCAACTGGGGACCAGGCCCACAACCCAAGAATGTGCCCTGACTGGGAATCAAGCCAGTGACCTTTTGGTTTGCAGGTCAGTGCTCAATCTGCTGAGCCACCCAGCCAGGCTGGTAGTTTCGTTTTATAGATGGAAGGACTGAGACACAAAGAAGTCAAGTGAGAGACTTGTCCAGGATCACACACCTGAGAAACTGATAGATTTAGGATTGAGCCTAGAGTGCAGGGCACAAATCTATGTACTTAACTATGATTCTATATCGCTTCTTCTAAAAACAGGAATAGAAGGAAACTTCCCACACTCTACAGTATATCAGACACCAGCCCTGGCTGGTGTGCCTCAGTGGACTGAGTGCCAGTGTGCAAACCAAAGGGTCGCCGCTTCAATTCCCAGTCAGGGCCCCTTCCTGGGTTGTGGGCCAGGCCCCCAGAGGGGATGCACAAGTGGCAACCACACATTGATGTTTCTCTCTCTCTCTCCCTTCCTTCCTCTCTCTCTAAAACTAAATAAAATCTTACAAACACACACACACCCGCAACAAGGGAGTAAGAGTAGTGAAACTTCCAGGGGTACATAAAGATACCAATGAGGTTTTTGTGTATGATATCCTATAATGAGAAGCCACTTCCATCTTTAAAAGCTTCTAGTCTGATGGGAGAGATGGGTAGGTAGACTGTGCCCAATTTAAAGATGGTTCAATTCAAGAGGAAAGTTTAAAAAAATATTTATTAATGACTAGTATGTGAAAATTATCTATATGCTAAAAGAAATGGATACCATATCCAACCTCAAAGAGCCTACAATAAGTTGCTATGAATGCATACACATATGCATTAAAATGAGAATAATTTACAAGGCAATTTAACAACAGTTGCATGTTGTAGCACCAGATACTTTGAAGCACTGAGGTCAAATGAGTAACAGGAATAAAGAAGGAGATGAAGAAGTCTTTCACAGATGAACTGGATCTGGAAATATCTAAAGACGAGATTGATCTGGGAGGTTCTGAGGGACATAGATTAGCAAATGGGATAAGAAAAGCTTTTTTGAGTCCGGAATACTGATGATGAGGGTCTAGGTTAGAGTGTAAATTAAAGAAGTAGGTAAGGAGGGCCACAGCCAAAGAGAGTAAAGAATGAATCAATCCTAGAGAATGACTTGATAAAATAGAGCAGGTGGACTAGAATAAGGAAGACATAATCTCTGTCTTTGAAAAACATAGTATGATGATAGGATGCATACGTAAGAAATGAGATACATTTTTAAACAGTTGGAAAAAAAAGAGAAAGAGTAAGACAGAAAGGGAGCAAGAAGGGAGAAAAGGAAGGAAAGAAGGAAGAAAGGAGAAAACCACACAAGTCCATGAAATGTGCATCCATTTGTCCCCAACAGTGGGGAGGGAGGCACTGTTCCTCCACTCTCCCACCCTCATGACCCCGCAGACAGCACTTAGGGGATGTTCCACTTTCATCAGTGGTTCCTAGAAGGGATCAGGGTAAACATCCATCTTACAAAGAAGGCTTAATTCAAAGTGCCTTGCTCTCTGCCTTGGAAACTCAGGCCTTAGGAAACTGACCGAGCCAGACCTGAGAGTGCTTCTCTCCAGTGTGAGTTCGCTGGTGGTGGTTAAAAGTGGAACGCTGGCTGAAGGCCTTCCCACACTCAGTACATTCATAGGGTTTCTCGCCAGTGTGAACTCTCTGGTGCACAATGAGTTGTGAGCTGTCACTAAAGGCTTTCCCACAGTTGTTACATTTATAAGGTTTCTCTCCAGTATGAGTTCTCTGATGCACCATTAGACTGGAGCTGTAACTGAAAACCTTCCCACACTCGGTACATTCATAAGGTTTCTCACCAGTGTGAATTCTCTGGTGTATGATGAGGTGTGAGTTTTGATTGAAGGATTTTCCACATTCACTGCATTTATAGGGCTTTTCACCTGTGTGAAGTCTCTGATGTCGAATAAGACATTTGCTCAGGCCGAATGCCTTTCCACACTCATTACATTCAAAAGGTTTTTCTCCAGTATGAATTCGCTCGTGGTCAACAAGCTGAGAGTTCTGATTGAAGGCTTTCCCACACTCCCTACATTTGTACGGCTTTTCCCCAGTGTGGAGGCTTTGATGTCGAATAAGACATTTATTCCGACTGAAGGCTTTGCCACACTCAATACACTCATAAGGCTTCTCTCCAGTGTGGATTCTCTGATGATCAATAAGATTTCTATTAGAACAGAAAGCTTTCCCACACTCGTTACACTTGTGGGGTTTCGCACCAGTGTGAAGCACCTGATGTCGGACAAGACTTTTACTTCGAATAAAGGTCTCCCCACAGTCACTGCATTCATAAGGTTTCTCCCCAGTATGGGTTCTCTGGTGGTCAATGAGTTGGGAACTCTGAGTGAAGGCTTTTCCGCATTCATTACATTTGTACGGTCTCTCCCCGTTGTGGTGCCTCTGGTGTTGGATGAGATGGGAGCTGTGCCGGTAGGTCTTCCCACACTTGCTGCATTCATAGGGCTTTTCCCCCGTGTGGGTTCTCAGATGAACAATGAGCTGAGAGGTCTGCCTGAAGGTCTTCCCACACTCGGTACACTCATAAGGTTTCTCTCCAGTGTGGATTCTCTGATGGCCAATGAGGTGTGAGCTCCTACTGAAAGCTTTGCCACATTCGTCACATTGGTAGAATTTCTGTGACTTCAGAACCTGATGTTCTGCAGGACTGGAAGACAGGTTGGGACGTTCCCCAAGTTCCTGACAGTCATCACATCCATCTTTTGCGGATTTGTTTTCATCCTCACGTGTTACTTGCAGGAGATCACTTTCCCGGCTGCTCCCTTCCTCCTCGGAGGGTTCTAGCTTCCCTAAAGCACCTTCAGCGACATTTCCAGCTCCTGGTCCCCCAGGAACCACCCCGTACAGGCATCCTGATGTCCCATCAGATGACCCCGATCCTTTAGAAACTTCCTGCCCTCGAGGCAGTTCTGATTTCTCCATCCTAGTCTCACCTGATGCCAAAAGAAAGAAGAGAAAAACGCTTTTACTCATTTTTTGTCCTATTGAGAAAACAATCACCAGAAGTGTATGTGCCTGAAAAAGCCTTTGTATGACGGGTAAGGAATGAGGTGACACACTGAGAACAAGAGAAAAGGAGAAAAGTCTCAAATTTTTCTTCACAGACATAAAGACAAAGAGGGGGAAGGTCAGTGGAGATGGTGGAGGAAAAGCCATTTGGACAGATACTTGCATCAGTACAACCAAGTGAGTAAGGCAACTGAAAGCAAGAGACCAGATGTAAAGCTTGCTTGAACTTGGGATCTTCCACAAGTCACTCAGGTGCTATGTGTCCTCAGTAAATAACAACACTAAGATCTTTTCCAACCATGACACTGTACAGTTCCATGATTCTCAGCAAGATGGTGGGGAGAGAGAGCGACGGCGAACACCTCATATGAAGTATGAGAAAAGCACGGGCAAACATGAGACTTGAAGGGAGATTGACATTATGAGTGTATAATTAGAAAAAAAGTATAAAAAAGGAGTGATTCTGGTATGATAGCTTAATGACAAGATTTGGAGAAGCCATGGGTTCAGAAATGCTGGAGGAAAGTACTGAGGGGGAGTGCAAAGCTCTAGGAGTGGGGATCGCCTAGACCTTGGAGCACTGTACTGTTAGGAACTAGTGCTACAGTGCTATACAGATTGAGAAAGGCATCATTAATATGGAGTATAAACCAAAACACGACTGTTGTATTTTGATAATCTGGAACCATCAGGAAACTGAACAGCTGAATATATGATTCTGAATACAAAAATTGGGAGAAGGCAGAGCAATCACACTTACAGCTAAACAGGAAAACTTTGGTTCTTTTCAATCATGTCTAAAGTCACATCATCATGCTACTTTAAATATACAAGTTGTAGATTTCTGAATACCTGACTCCTGAGCCTGCCCTTTCCAGAGTAGACTTGTCAGACACAGAGCCTGTACTGACAACAGCACCTTTAAGGAGCTGCCCTTGTTTAGTGTTTCCTGAAGGAAAAATTGAGGCAACCATGCCTTATGCCAAGCGACCCAGATCATTCCATGACGGACCACAGGCCACTGGATAGGGGCCGGGCATTATAGCCAAGCGTAGCTAACTTTTCTGGAGATCAGTTATCCTTCTGCTGTGGCCAGGAACAAAGTTCTGCCCAAAGATGATATGTAATAGCTGAACCGCCCGTGGAGTCCCTCTCTAAGTAAATTCCTAACTGGAAGGAGAGCAAAAGGAATACAACTGCAACAAACGAGAAGCTCAAGGTGAAATGATGTATGGCGGGAAGCCACGCCATTGGGAATAAAACTCATTCCTTTTGTTGCTGAGGTTCCCAGGCTCCCCAGGCTCAATGAGGCCCCGCTTCCCGAAGTCTGGTCTAGCTGGTCCGTTTGTAGAGGATTCCCATTCCCTTAGCCTTATCGTAAATAGCATAGCTCCTTCCTTAAAGTAACTCCAGCAGGTCTCTATACCTTATAAACACAAACTCTAACTAAACCACCCTAACTCAGTTCATAACGACGTAAAGAGAACGTTGATAAGTGTTAAAACTGGGTGATGGGTGTAGAGGGTCATTATACTGTTCTGCTTTGTCCACGTGTGCAATTTTTCACAATAAACAGCTAAAAAAGGAAAGAACTACAGCAGAGACAACGTGGAGGATGCGGCTGCTGAGTTCCCGGGGCACAGACTCATTACCCGGTGAGGCCATGCTGCGGTGAGTTTCCGGCACGATGTTCCGGCACACGGCTCTCCGACTCGATGCCGGACCTTCCCACTTCTTCTCCGTGCAGTCCACGGACAGGAACTCGTACGCCGCGGACCCCTGCAACGACAAGCTTCCACTGCTCAGAGACATCCCCGCCTGAAGGGCAGAGCCATCAGGGACACCAAGAGCACAGGGCAAGGGCCCTGGTGGGCTAAGCGGGGGAGGAGGGAGGAGCTGGCATGACACATCCCAAAGGACAAGTCCAGGGCGAGAGAGAGAGTCCGTCAACTCAGCAGGCAGCCCCGCCTCCAGGGAAGCAAGGAGACGGGGAGTCCCAGGAGCAGCCTCAGGAGGGGCGGGAGCCCCGGACAGGAGCTCTAGCGATCCCTGGGCCACAGACTCAGGCCGTCGGGAAAGACACAAAGAGCCAAGCTCACCTGGGGCCCGACCTTCTGAAGCACCGCTGCTGCTGCGTGGTGTCCTGTGCTCCCCACTGGGGGAAGGGCCGGCGCCGGGGAAGCACGTCGAGCTGAGGGAGGACAGAAATCTGTGAGTGGACAAGGCCTGCCCTTGGGCCCAGGAAGGCTGTATCCCTCTGAGTGGATTCAAGAGGACCCCGGCAGCTCCACACGCAGGCACTCATCCCTTGTCCACAGAGATGTTCCCCTACTTGTGCTGTGAATTTTCCGCAGAGTACACAGTAGAGGGTCTGTGCTCAAACCGAAAACTGGTCTCCTAGCCCTCGCTCTTTTCAACCTCCTATAAGGAAGCTACTCTTCTGACCACTTTCTCTCCACATGTTTTCCCGCGCACCAGCCCTGCCTAATTTCCCCCTTGCATCTCTGCCCGTCCCTACCCCATTCCCTGGCTTCTCTCTCCTCTCCTACCCTCTCATTTGGGCACTCGAGGCCTCAGAGCTTCCTGTTCTGTCAGAGACTTCCTTGACTCTCACCACTCTAACGATGCTCTTAAGTTCTCAGTTCTCTCCTAGACCTCTTTCTCAGGCTCCTAGTTATCCTTCTGCTGTGGCCTGGATGGGACATTTCATTTGGTGTCCTACTCCTCTTAAGTTCAGTGTCTCAAATGCATGTTCTTACCATCTTCCTTTCCTGACCTCTCAAGATCTGTTAATAATTCTAGATATTAGTCAAAACCCTCTAAATCCCCTCCCCCCAGCTTCCCCCACCCCATGGATTTTTCCTTTGTAATGTCTGTCACATTTGCAAACGTGCAAATTTCACTTCGCACTCCACTCAGCCTCATTGAGGCTGTAACGGCCTCACATCTATTCTCCTGTACTAGCTTCCTACCAGGCTCCCCGTCACTGGTCTCCCCACTCAATCATCATACTCACGTGTGGGGGTAATTGTCCTGAAATATTGTTTCTGACACACATCACCCCTTGCCCCCCTCCCTCGATCTTTCTGGCTTCAGCTCTAAGGCCCTGCATAAGCAGACCCTGTGCTCTCAAATACAGTCCTCCTTGAGCCCACTTCAATAGGTTCCAAAGATCAACCACTTAAGAGTCTTTGCTTATGTTCTCTACTCTGGTGCCCACCACTTTTCTCTTCCCTTTAAATTTCTCTGATTTTTCACTATTCAATCCCACTGCTACCTCCTCTATGAAGCACCCTTACGCACCCTAGCTCCCCATTAACAATGTCCACATTGCTTACTTGGGATGGCACCAGATGCCTGGGGACAGATGTCACTCATGTACCTTAAGAGGTTGTCTCTTACATTCTGATCAGCCCTCTGCCACCTACGTAACTAGCTCTTAGAAAGCAGTGATGATGTACTATGTATCTTTTTTTCCCAATAGTGCCTTTCCCATGACATGTGCTTAACGAAAACTTGCTAAATACATGAATGATTGAAGAATAAGCAAAACGGAATGAAGTCACTAGGAAAAGAAGGCAGAGGGCAGGGCAACGACAGGTTCTAACAGGGTGGGAGATGGGGAGATGAAGGAGAGGAGATGCCAGAAGAGAGGAGAGAGGGGTGACTAGAGGCCAGAGCTGGAGGGCTGAGTACCGGAGTGCCCAGTGGGGAGATGGCGTGTCCCTGGGTCATGAGGAGGCTCCAGGTGGCCTCCCGCAGCTGAATCGTCACTGAGAGGGGAGGTAGGAGGAGAGTCCTCTGTTGCACTCAAGGTTGTCAGCTCCTCTAAATGTATTTCCTGTTCCTGTGCTGGGGCTGAAACCTAGAGACAAGGAAATACAACTGGGTTCAGAAGAGCATCCTTGCAGGTACGGAACACAAAAACCTCTAAGAAGCAACCCCCGAAAGCAAGCTAGGGAAAAGAAGGGCCAGAGTATCCTTCCAGCTGCCCGAGTCCAGCCTACTGGGGGGAAAAACTCTCAAAGCAGGATCTACAGCTTGCAATCCTACTTGCGTCCTTCTGTTGACATTCTTGTTAAGAGCTTGAAGGCCAGATTATATAACTACTTTCCCTCTGTGTTGGTTCTGACAAAAATTTGCTTTAGCAACCATCTAGAAAAAGGAGCCAGGAGAACAATTCAGTATACTCCCTATTTCTGAGCCTGCAGAAGAGACCCACCAGAAGCACCATGGAAATGAAAAATGATAGGTGTGTGCCCCCTACGTGCACACATAATGCTATGAGGCTGGTGGCTGAAGTGATATCCCAGAACAGTGGCCGACAAACCTCGGAAGAGGTTTTCCAATTTCTCTCAGCAAAACTGTTTCCTCTTCGGAGAAACCATCCCTGACCGCAATGACAAAGCAAGGACAGTCACTCTCTCAAATGTAGCATGTGTTGATCTTTATATTATCTTATTTATACCTTTACTATCTATTTCTCCCCCAATGAAAACCACTAGCTTTTCATCTTGACCATTAGTTCTTAAGAATATTGCTGGGCCTAACACTGGAGCTCAGTCAATAATATTTGCTGACTTCCTCTTGGTGTTTTGCTATGTGTTTTTAGGGTTATCTTCAAACTCAGTTTTCAATAAGGGCTACCTCTCTTTAATAATGTATATTAAAAAGTCAAATAAGATCAGATAACACTAATCTTTAGAGGCCTTGAGAATATCTCAAAGCGTAGACCTTTTATTTCTAACCGTTGCTTGTTGTCATCAAAGCAGCTCCTTCCAATCTTTTGGTTATTATCTTTACCAGCAGTTACAACAGAAAGCCTAAAACGCTAAGTAAATCACGTTTATGAGCTCGCTCACGCTGGCATGCACACAGCACTGCAGGAGAGAATAACTGCCGCCTCAGAAAGCCATGTTGCCTCTGCCCAACCGGTCCCGCTGCTGAGGAGAGAGGCACCTAGCTCCCGTCGGGTGTCTCTCCAGAGCAGGGCTGGAGCGGGAGGCTCCCTGGGGTCTGGGTTTCCCCGGCTCTGCACTGGATGGCTCTTCAAAGGGGAGTTACAGCACTTGAATACGGCAGCTCTGGGGCTGGGAGAAGGTGGAACACAATTGCACTGTGATAGCACAACCTTGCAATTCACCAGCACTTAAATCCTGACACTGTTCCTGTTCATTATCTGGGACTCACGGGTTTCCTTTCCCCATGAGCAGGAAGGTCCCATTCCAATTTTCAGTGTAAGATGGTGTTCCACAGCAAGACACTAGGGGGCAGCTGGGGCTTAGCACCCAGGGAGCAGGAAAATCCTCATGGGCTAAGTCTCAGGGAAAAAAGGATGGCTTCCTAGGTGAGTCAATTAACCTCTTGGGTGCTCTATCACTTGTCAAATGGTGACTATTTGCCTATTTTGTAAGCCTGTTAGGAGCTAAAACAAAAGGATATAAAAGCATTTTGCAGGTTGCATGATCCTGCAGCCCAGCGGGGATTCCTCTACAACCTTTTCCCCAATGTGCGCACACATATGTGCTCCCTTCTGCTAAGAAGGCCGACTCTGACCTGCCCTGATAGTTCTTAATCTCTCCCCGCAAACTGCCACGAAAAATCTAGTTTATTTATTCAGCCATAAATACACTCTATGAGCCTGTGCTAGGAGAGACGGTTCTGCTCTCATGTCTTCACGTCAGAAAAGTGAGGCTGACAAGGGTGGCCGAGTATCGAATGGGGCCTGAAGCCCCCACTCCAGGGCTGGAGCCAGGCGTGTTCAGCTGCCCTGACTGCCAGCTGTTAGTGACTCCCTAGGTGTGTGGCTCAGTCACTTTTTTCTGAGGCTCCCTGGGTAAAGAAGACTGAGTTTTAATGGAGAGGGCATTCTCTTCTGCTTAAAGTTAAAGGTAGAAAACAGGAGTTTTTCTTCTACCCCTGCAGTAAACAGCACTCTAAACAGTTCTTCAGCCACTTGTCTTTGTCCATGGTTGGGCCTACTTGATCTCTAGACCTGGGTGATGGCTGATTTACTCCTGTGTGTTTACTTGTTTACACAAGGATATAATGGTTGACAATGGATTTGATAATGCCAAATGGGCACTGACTGGTACTCCTGGAAAAAGGTCTAGCCCTAGGGCTCCAATCAACTGGTGTTGATTACCTAGGCATAGCTATATAATCATTTTGTTTTTTTGTTTTTTTTTAAAGCACTGAATAAAATTATGTGACGGGTACTCAGTAAATTTCACATACTGGTTTGCCCTGATAAACTGCAAAGGAGTAAGCAGAGGGGAGCCTACTTCATCCTGCTTAGCCACAGGGAGCAATCCGAGACCCATCGGGAGGACTGACTCACCCATGCTCTCTCGGGGTGTCAGTTTAGCACTGACCGAGGTGTGCCGTGAAGGGATTTTGTACCTGTGACGGGAAGTCCATAATCAGCTACTTTTGTACTGTAGATAATCTGGATGCACCTGACTCAGTCAGGCGAAAGGCCTAAATTTCAGAGCTGGCAGTTCCATGAAGAAATCTGCCTGCGGGCAGCAGCTTCGGCCTATGCCCGAGAGTTTTGGCTGGTCCTTCCAGTGGGCCTGCCTACAGCTCCCATGATCACGCAAGCCACTTTCTAGTAATGATATAAATATCAATGTTTATATATGTATATATACATAACATTTTCTGCTGTTTTTCTTTGGCTGAACTCTGACTGACACACACGGTCACTGAGCCAATTAGCTCTGTGGCCCTAGAAGCCAGACATCTCTGTTATCACACTTCTGACTCTCCAGCTTTTCCTCTAATATGAATGACCTTGGCTTTAAATTTGAGAGAGCCTAGAGAAATAGGAAAAATGGAAATGAAAGAGACAAAAAGACCACAGTGGAGTTTGGAAAGCTAAAAAAGGAACAAATGATTATGAGACCCAGAATTGTTACCTGTCATAAGGATCCTAAAAGGCAGGAAGAGAGAGCTGACTCGGAGAAGTCTGGGGAGGGAGTCAAGAGAAGGCCTCAAATGAGGGCTCACGTCATCAGCACACCCAAGCCTTACCCGTCCCCGCACGCTCCCGCGCTCTAACCAGTGTGCAGGTCCTCCACCTGCCACAAGTGCCGTGTGCATCTCCACGCTGGAGCTATGCTCACCAAACACTATTTCCCAGATTCACAGCTTGGCTGCAATTTGCACTTTTGTTTATGGCTTGGATCCAAAACTATTTCCCTTCTATCCATGACTGGCTGAGGAATCCTAAGGGCAAACGAGCCTACAGACTAAGGAATGGAGAATGCCTATCCCCAGGCTAGCCTTAGTCCTAGAGACTGGTTCTAGATTCAACTGCTCACCTCTCCTGGTCCACTGAGGTGTCTCTGGAAATCCTCCACCACGGCCACAGCCTCCTCACCGCTCTCGGGGTGATGCAGCTGCACCCAGGTCCGGAGCTCCCCAGGCAGGATGCTCAGGAACTGCTCCAGCACCAGCAGCTCCAGGATCTGCTCCTTGGTGTGCACCTCCGGCATCAGCCACCAGCGGCAGAGCTCCCGCAGCCGGCTCAGCGCCTCCTGCGGCCCAGACGTCTCGTGGTAACATAACTGCCTGAAGTGTAGCCGGAAAATTTCACAAACAGGAGGGTGGTTCTTTTGGAGACTGCAGCCCTGTCCCCAGTTCTGGTTCCCCGGCTCCTGCTTTACAGTCAGGCGTCCCTCTTGCTTCTGGAGAACAGCAGCCCTGGAGATGAGGCCTAAAGTTCCCCTGCCTTGGGTGGCCATTGTGACCCCAAACAGAAGCTCGTTGCAGCAGCAGTTTGTCTAGTTAAAATGACGGTCTGTAATTCAGGTCTCAGGAGCTGTTCTCCAGAGTTGGGATGTGGGGCGATGGGAGTGTCACACCTATAGGAACATCAAGAGAGAAATCAGAGTCCCCAGAGTATTCAATACCAGGCTGATGAGAGATCCTCAACATTTAAAAAGCAAAGCTCCAGAAAACAGAGAGAGACCAGGACAGTCTCTCTAAGCATCTCTCTAGGTGACTTCCCTTCTTCAACTTTCAATACAGGATAAAACCTAAATTATCTATGCACAGCATTCATGGCCCTTCACAACATGGTCTTAGGCCTCTGTTCTAGCCACACCTACTACTACTCTCCCCAGGAACCCAGGCTAGCAAGAGAGCAATGATCTCCAAATATGGGAAATGCAAGATGATCCAAAGGGTGCATAGGAAAATAAGAAGTTGTTATTTAACTCCTATTTAGTGCATCTCTCTCTCTCTCGTTATCCTCATTTGAGAATATGTTTCATTGATTTGAGAGAGAGAGGAAGAGGGGGAGAGGGAGAGACATGGATTGGTTGCCTACTGGATGAACCTTGACTGGTGATCAAACCTGCAACCTAGGTATGTGCCCTGACCAGGGACTGAACCCACAACCTTTTGGTGTATGGGATGATGTTCTAACCAACTGAGCCATCTGGCTAGGGCAGTGCATGTTTTATAATGTGCATTAAATTTGTAAAATAGCATGTATCTGTAATGTACAAAGAAACCTGTGTTGGAAGTGCATGCTCAATACTTTTCTACCCTTCTCTGTTAGGGTAGAGATGCACAATATACAAAGTTTGGGACTAAAGCTCTAGAGACACCGCTGTTTGGAATACTCTTGCCCTGTTTGGATTTTCCTTCTTCCTTTCAACTTTGACAAACTCCTACTCACCTGTCAAGGCTCCAATGCCCTTTTCTCTTGAACACTTTTCCGATGGCCCCATACAGAGAGGAGAGCCGTACATACAGCCTTCTTCTCTCGCCCTCACTATAACACTGTATTTTAACTAGCGTGTGCGCGACACTCACCTCCTCCAAACTGCTGGATGGCCACCAAAGGAAAGAAACCCAATGGAGTTAGAAAATGCCAGACCTTTTTCTCCTCAACCTCCCTTCCCTAGAAACCCTTCCTGCTGTTTCCAAGCTTAGTCATGGCTTTGCCTCACTGAGGACACAGTACCTTTCGCATTCAGACTCCTGCCAGAGCACTGCTCACACTGTGTTTGTGGTTCACGTGGCCGTCGCCCCCGCTTTCTGGGAGGACTCAGGGGGCAGGGCTGGTTCCCAGGCCTCTCTGGACATCTGTGTACACATGACACACAGAAACACGTTTGGTAAACAAATGAATGTGGTTCATGTAGCTGATACTGAAGTAGGCAGGGGTAAACTTTTATTCAGTTTATACATTGTAAAACGTTGGGAATCAGCACTTTAGTGGTAACTAGGGCATCTGCTCTCCTTCCAATTCACCACGCATCTCGGTACCCTGGGGACGCTTCTTCTCACTAGGCCTCAATTTCTTTAAAAAGACAAAGACGGACTTAAAAGTCATCTGTGAACTCTCACATCCTACCATACATGTACAAAGGTCTGGCCCTTCTCCTACTTCCTTCACTGTCCCAAACGCTCAGCAGCTTATCTGGATTTTTCGTGTCCAAGTCACAGTCCGCGTTTGAAATTCCGACAGCGTCCGACCCACTTCTGTCGCTTCGTATTGTGTCCCAGGGCGAGGCTGGGAAAACGCCTATGTGCGCTTCGCGTTCGACTAGGCTCACCTGGCCACGTCTGCCCTGCTCAGCGCTGTACCCGCGGGGGCCCGGGTCCGTGCCGGGCACAGCTGGTCAGGGAAAGTGCGTCAAAGAGGAGGTTGTACACCTGGCTGCTTCTGAGCGCCACAGGAACGGCGCCGCCAGCCGCGGGCGCAAAGCGTGGGCCTGGCCAGAGTCGCCGACTTGGGCTGTGGGCAGCCGCGGCTCCAGCCTAAGGACCCTGGCCCAGGCAGCACCTCCGTCCCCGCCCCGGGTGTGCTCACTGGAGTACCGTCGCAGCGACTCCTCGGCGCCGGACACTGTCGCGGCCGGCAGAAGCAAAAACACAATGGCCGACCCGGAAGTGAGAGAGGTCCCACTTCCGGACACTCCAGGAACCCGGAAGTCTCGGCGTTGAAGGTGGGCGCCCTGGGATTACTAGCTCCCGGGCCAATCACGCCGCCGGGACGGCAGCGGAGCGGGGCTTCAATTGATGCCCCAGGCTGCGTTTGCTTCTCTCAGACATTAAAAGCTGGGCCACCGGGCGCACCCTAACGCTGCCCCTTCCCCTCTGGGTGGCCATGAAAAAGATGCCGAACCATTTGAAAAATGCAGAGCATAGCGCATGCCTCACGGGGCTATGAGCGCTGAATGGTAATAAGACCAAGTTGTTTTGTTCTCAGACCTTTTTCATGCTCAAGTGGTTGGCTTTATTTGCTAAAGGCCAGGTTCATCCAGGCGGTGTATCTGGGCTTTATAGGTACCACCATGGCCGCCACTGTGGGTCTGATCTACCATGACTAGGCTGGGTCCCAGTGGGGAAACATGCTCCGTGATGCATCCCCCATAGCACCCTGGGACACTTGCATTTGGCTCAAAGGCAATTCCAGAAGGCCCGAGGGAACACTACCCTTACCTCTCTTGTAAACCATCACACTAGCCTTTGTACAGAGCTAGCAGAACAGATAACCCAAATTCTACATACCTGAAGCAGAATTCACAATTACCCTCAATTCTGAAGCTCCACACATGTTCCCATCACTGTACAAGGCTCTGTCATTCACCCAGAGGCCCAAACTAGAACCGCGGATGTCACACCATGGTCTGGGTGACCATGGGCAAGATAGCCTTTGTGCTGCAGCTTCCTCATCTGTAAAATAAAGATCATAATAGTACCTAAATTATAGAGTTGATAGGAGGATTGAATAATTTATATATATAGTGCCTGGCACATGGTAGAAATTATAGGTGTTTTCTAGTATTATGTTTCCTCCCACTTCATCCCCTGAATCCAGATCTTTGCCAAGGTCCGCCGAGCCTTTGCCCCATGTGTATGTAACAACAGAAAATACTTAACAGCACTTACTGTGCTGCTCTGCATCACCATTGTCCCCTACCCTGTATTAAGTAAGTCCTGCCTGGGGTGAGAGGACCTGTTGGAAGGGTATTCCTAGAAGCCTTTTGGGTTTATGGAGACCACAAAGAGAGGAGCACAGCCAGGTCTGGAGATTTTCTGCCCCCAAACTGTTCAAACCCTTTGGCATCATCTGTGTGGGCAGTCCCCTTTCCGGCAGTCACGACTCCCTTACCGTAAAAAGAAGATGGGGCCGTAGAACGTACCCCACCCCCGCCATTGCAACGTGGGTAGGAAACCCTCCGCTACTGTGCTCGGGTAGAGGCTGGGGCCCAAGCCTTAGCTAGATGGGATACTCTCATCACTTTGAAAACTTACACTTGTTCTTCAGGACTTAGATGGGAAACTCTCTTCTCCAGTAAGTCTTCTATGTACCCCATTTCCCCGCCCGGATTAGATGCCCCTTCCTTTGTGCTCCCGTAGTGGCCTGCCATGTGCCTGTCGCGGCCCTTACTTGTCACACAGTATCGACTGTCGACCTCAGTTGGCCCTCCCAGTTTCCTAGAGAGGCCGCCGAGGGCCAGGGTGGTGACGCGCGTGCGCGACCCGCTCGGCAGCGGGACGGGCGCGGTAAGTGCGGTACGACCGGAGGCCCTAGACGAGGGACGCGGGGGTTGGTGAGTGGCCGGGTTGGGCGCGGGGGGCGTCCGGGACCGCAGCGCTGCGCCGGGTGCTGGGGGATCCCGGGCTGAGGCTCGGGGCGTACCCCAATTCTCCCAATTATGCAAACAAAGCGTACCCATTACGGACAATTAGGTGACGCGGCTGAGTGTAAGAAAAGAAAAAGTACCCCCTGTTTTCGTCAGGGGGCTTTCTCGTATTTTAAAATTTACGCATAATTATGTAAACTCATATATATGTATATGCATACTTATTCGACATGGGATAATATTGTTGCTATTTCTTTCTTTCTTGGGGGGGGGGGTGGTGTCTGTGGGATGAAAATACCTGTCCTTCAGGAATTCTGTAAGTGTAAAAAGGGAGAAATCGGTGGTAGCATATCTCTAACCATTTGTAAATTAAAGTCTTTTAACATAAATTAAAGTCTTTGAAAATAATCTATTTCAATTACACACACTTTTCACCAACTTTTAGAAAGTGTGCTGCATTTTGTTTAATTTTGCTAGTATTTAGCCTCAAGTATTCACAGACTGTAACATGGTTTAATCCAACACCCTTTCCTAAATGGGTCTCCTGACTGTGGACCAGGGCCGTCTACCTTTACGAAAAGTGAAGACAAGGGCAAGGGAGCAAAGAAAGGTGCAGTGGGAGATCCTGGGTGAGAGCGGCTGCAGCTTGCCAGTCTTTGATGGGGAGAAGGGTGATGAAGACGAGACACGTCCAGGCTCAACTTTGTTTTGGACAGATTTTCAAGGTCCGGCCTCCGGTATCCTTGACGGTCAGGTAGACGACGGCGAAGAGGAAAGAGAAGAGGATGGCGAACCGCAGCGAACAGGGTTGAGAGGATCTGGACCCGCCACCTGGCTGGGCCGCGCGCACCTACACAAGAAGCTATTGCACTGACCAGGCAGGACCGGAGACCTGTGCGCCTCCAGCGAGAGAGCAGCTAGCGTTTTCTAGATTCTGACAAGGACTGGACAGGAAACTGCCCGCAGGTTGTGGACTGCTTGGCTGCAGCCCTTCTCCTCGTGTACTTCACCTTCACCCCAACCGTCCCCTCGAGTAGAGGCAGGTAACACCTGCGAGCAAAGGGACGGGGGTGCCGAGGTTGCGCAGCAGAGAGGAGTGCCTTGCCCTTTCCGCAAAAGCCAGAGCCAGAAAGACAGGCTTGCAGAGGTCTAGCATCTCCACATTGTTACTTTTTGAACATATAATCCATACACCATATATTTTACTTTTTAATTACTTAATTTCTTTTTAAAGAAATTTTATTTATTTATTTTTAGAGCGAGGGTAAGGGAGAGAAACATCAATGTGTGGTTGCCTCTCACCTGCCCCTTACTGCGATCTGGCCCACATCCCAGGCATGTGCCCTAACTGGGAACCCAACCTGGGACCCTTTGGTTCGCAGGCCAGCACTCAATCCACTGAGCCACACCAGCCAGGGCTACTTAATTTCTTATTGAGAAAAATTGACATAACATTAAGTTGCAGGTGTTTTACAACATAATGATTTGGCATTTGTATATTATTGCTTTTAAAAAACTTTTGGGTTTTGCATATAACACTTATCATGTGATGAAGAAAATTTTATCATTTTATCCATTTTAAGGTGAAAATTCAGTGGCAGTAAATACATTTATACTATTACTCTTTGATATATCTTTAACTTGCAGAATGCATTTGCTCAGATGTTGGTTACCTTTGGTGCTAGCATTATGAAACCACTAAGACGTATTTTTGTGAGTATAATTAAAAAGAAAACATTTGTTTGCAGTTTATTTCCTATAGTACATAGTGCATGAGGCTGTGAATGCTTAACAAGTGATGTATGGGGAGAAAAAGAACAAAATCTTTTTGTTGTTATATTCCTATATAGGCCAACTTTATTCATTTTTAATTTAAATTTTCTTTTTCTTTTTTAAAAAAGATTTTATTTATTTTTAGAGAGGGAGAAAGAGAGAGAGAGAAACATCAATGTGTGGTTGCATTTCATGTGCTCCCTGCTGGGGACCTTGCCCACGACCCAGGCATGTGCCCTGACTGGGAATCGAACTGTCAGCCCTTTAGGTCACAGGCTGGCGCTCAATCTACTGAGCCACACCGGCTAGGGCTAAATTTTATTTTTCAATTATATTTTCCATTCAATATTGTTTTGTATTAGTTTCAGGTGTACAGCATAATGGTTAGACAGTTATATGCGTTTTGGAGTATTCCTTCCCCCTGATATTTCCAGACCCACCTAACACCATATATAGTTATTACAACATATTAGGATGATTGTTTTCAGAATGAAAGAGTAGTATGTAAAATGCAGTTTGTCCAGGGTGAGGTACATTTCTAACCTAAAGTCTCTACTGTCTTCTGACTTGCTTAGGCTTACAAAGTCCAGGTGTCCTTCCTCAGTTAAGGGTGGTGGCCAGGAAAGAACACCATCCTGTTTCAAACTGTTTGCAGTTCATACTTAAGACTCATTAATAGCAGGTCAGTTATTTTGCAAAGGAAACATCAAGAAGTGTTTTTAGCCTTATTTTGATTAAGGAAACTGCTGTTATACACACGTGTGTATTATCTGTGTGCACATTCAGGAACTGACCAGTGAGGCTGCTCTTACATGTTAATGCTGAAGAAAGCAGACAAGTTTTGGTTAAAAAAGTAATCCTTCCTGTGAGCTGGAAAGATGTGACTGTTTTGAAGATAAACCTCAGTATGTACTTAAAAGGGGAACTGACAAAAGTATCAAAAATACTAATCGTTCTGCCGTTTTCCATGCTACCCAGAGAGGTGTCCATGTGGTGGTGTTCTCGGTTCCAGGTAACTAAAAGGAAAACTTCACAATTTGCAGGCCCTTGCATGGCCTGCAAATGAAGGAGGAGGACATGCTCAAAAGTCTTGCAGCAGGAGCCCACGTAGGGGTCACCAGCCTTGACTTCCCAATGGCCCAGGACATTTAGAAACGGAAAAGTGATGGCATCCACATCACAGATCTGAAGAGAACCTGGGAGGAGCCTCTGCCGGCCACGCGCGCTGTCGTCACCGTTGACAGCCCCGCTGCTGTCAGTGCCACGTGGTCCAGGAACACAAGCCGGGGAGCTGTGCTGAAGTTGGCGCCGTCACCACAGCCACTCCCACTGCCACCTCGGTGCTCCCGGCCCCTTCGGTCACCGCATCCCGGCGGCCTCCGGGAGCCCCGGGGCTTTTGGCGGTTACTGACCCCAGGGCTGACCATTAGGCTCTCACTGAGGCGCCCTATGTTAGCCTGCCTGCCGCTGCTCTGTGTCACAGACTCCCCTCTGAGTGATGTGGACGTTGCTGTCCCTTACAACCAGGGGGCCGCTCAGGGGGTCCGATGGGTGGAGGCCGGCCCGGGAGTTGTGCGCATGCGCGGCACCGTCGCCCGCGAACACCCTGTGGGGGTCCTGCTGGATCCCGCTTCTGCAGAGACCCTGAAGAGACGGGGAAGGAAGCGCAGGGCGCTGCCGAAAACATAGGCTGTGACCAGGCAGGCCCTTCAGGGTGAATGCGCTGCTCGGGCTCCCGAGTCCGCTGCGGCTCGGCCCGAGGTCGCGGCCGCCCTCTGGGCCTGTTCAGGGGCTTCTGCGAAGCCGGGTCCGCAGCCCCACTGCGCAGGCCGCTGAACGGGCAGGGACAACCACTGAGGGGTCGTTCGCTGCTCTTAACAGAATGGGAATAAGGTTGATGGAAAATAAACAGTTTCTAAAAAGAGAAAAAGTCCCACTGATCAGTGTTCTGTGGCTCCTGGTATCCGGGAAGTGTTGGTGTCTGAGCTTTCTGCGATGCCCGAGTTGCGTGAGAGTGCAAATGCGTTTAGTAAACATAACTTGCCCTATTTTGCCATTTCCACTATTTTATATCAGAAACAACCTGGAAGTGCTCCCTGAGGCGAATTACGATGGGCTCTACAGGACTGAATTTTTGAGCTTACACTTTCCCTTTCCTGATCTTAAATCTCTTATTCTCTTCCTTCCCTGTTTTATACTACTTATCACCCGTCACTGTCCAACACACCCTATATTTTATTTATTTCATTGCCTGTCTTCCTATAAGGCCTTCAAGGCAGTGCTGTATGTCTGCTGAATTCACTGCTATGGCCTTCGGGCCTGATACGTAGTAGTTGCTCATTAAATATTTGTTAATGAAAGAATGAATCCCAGTCAGAGATAGCAGTTGTAAGTGTTTAGTGTCCTTGGTTACCGAGTTAATGCTAAATACAGGGTGGGGCAAATGTAGGCTTACAGTAGAGAGTAGGCAAAACAGTTTATTCTTGTTTTATTATTTATTGATTATTATGTTCCCTATGAACAACTACAAATCCACTTTTGCCCCACCTTTTATTTATGGTACAAATAAATCAGGAAAAAAATAATAACACCTCAAACTTCTTCGATTTAAAACCTTCCAATTTTGAATAACTGTAGACTTAACAGAGAGTTGCAGAACTGTACAGACTTCTCTTATCCTCTCTACCCGGTTTGCTTAAGTTAATACATTGTATAACCCTAGTGCTATCACCAAGCATAAGAAATTTACGGTGGTACAGTATGATTAATGAAACTTCTGGCTTTCATCAGAGTTCAGTCTCTGACTGTTGACCCTCGTGTGCCAGGATTCAGTCCAGAATCCCTCATTTCATTAGTTGTCATGTCTCCTTATTCTTCTTCAGTTTGTGCCAGTTCCTCAGTCTTCCTTGTTTTTCACGACATTGACACCTTTGAAGTATTTCGTATTTGTACTTTTAGAATGACCATCAATTTGTTTTTTCCTTTTTTGGGTATGCTTTGACCAATAAAAAGCTCCCCAACCCCCTAGCACCTGGCACAGTGTTGATTTTCTTTTTTTATTGTTCGAGTACATTTGTCTCCATTTTCCCGCCACCACTTTCCCCTGCTCCACTCACCCCGACCCTCCATCCTCAATCCTTCCTCACTTTGGCTTTGTCCGTGGGTCCTTTATACATGTTCCTTGACTTGATCCTTCCCCTTCTTTTCCCCATTACCGCCCCCCTTCCCTCTGGTTACTGTCAGTTTGTTTTTCCTTTCAGTGTTGCTGGCTGTATTTTTCTTGCTTGTTTGTTTTTTTGATTAGTTTCCGCTTATAGGTGAGATCACATGGTATTTGTCTTTCACCCCTGGCTTATTTCGCTTATCATAATGCTCTCCAGTTCCATCCATGCTGTTGCAAAGGGTGAGAGTTCTTTCTTTCTGCTACATAGTTTTCCATTGTGTAAATGTATCATCATTTTTTGATCCATTCATTTATTGATGGGCACTTAGGTTGCTTCCAGCACTTGGCTGTTGTAAATTGTGCTGCTATGAACATTGGGGTGCATAGGTTCTTTGGAATCAACTTGGTTTTTTATATATTTTCTCCCATTTAGGTTGAGAATGATGCTGAGTCTTATTACTGGTGATATTAATTTTACCCTGTGGTGTCTGTCAGGGGTCACCGCTGTAAAGACAGTGTCTTTTCCTTTGTAATTGGTGAAGTGTTTGGGGGAAGATAGTTTGGGACTTTGCACAGGGATATCCTGCGTCTCCCTAACTGCACCCATCAGTCTTTGGGGGATCTTGCCTATGGCAGTTACCGCTGCCGTGGTCTAACGGTGACCTGTGTTTCCATTATTCCGTCTACATTGATTAACCGGAATCCTTTGTGAGGAAGAGCTGTCCCTTCATCTCCTTTGTTTATTTGTTCGATGAGGTCTATCAGCATGTGATGTTGCGTGTGTAATTTAGTCTTTGGCTCACAATGCAGTGCTATTGTTCATTTTGTTGTCTAATTTATTCTAGCTTTGGCCGTTGGGAGCTCTTTTAGGTTGGCTTGTGCCCCCCGAAGTGCCCTCATCCTTTTTTGTGTCTTTTCCTGACTTTCTGGCCTCAGAAGCTACTCCTCTTGTATCTTTTGTACCCCAGCCCTGGAATCAATCGCTTCTCCAAGGACCCTGGTGCTATTTATTAGAGAATGGTATTTAGGTGTAAAGTTTTGAGCACTAGGTTTAAGCTCCTTTCTTAATTGAGATATTTGTGTATTATTTTACCATTTTAAATATGTACTAGAAGGGAAATCTTTCTTTAGTGGTGACTCCTGAGAAACTTCTTTGCTTATTATCTGTGTATAGAATCAACCTAGGTACCCACATACTGATAGGAAAAACATGAGAACAAGAGACTACTTAGTGAGGATTTTAAAAGGAAAACAAAATTACATTGCATGTGAGTTGAGGAACAAAATGACATAAAGAAAGAAATGTCCCTGAGAAATGGCCAGATGATTGTTTGGTATTTTCACTATTTTTTTGAAGCATTTGTTTTCATTGTGGGCATGAGAGTGGGTTAATGTATGACTCTTGCAGAGAAGAGGCCTGATCTAGCTCATCTTGTTTCATAGGCCCCACAGGCTCACATTTGTGACAGAATCTCAGTAAGTTGATGAATGAAGGCTTTCTTCTGTTCTCAGAAGATAGTTGGGACAGGAATGGACCCTGTCGTATTAGGGTACCTGAATTTAACTGGACAGGTTCAGCTCATTGACCTCCATCTCTTCCTTATCATCTGGGTCTCTCATTCAGTTTCAAAGGCCCAGAAGGTCTTTAGCTTTTTATCGATGTTCATGGTTGCAGAGACTGTGCTCACTTTTCTTTCCTCTCTTTTTTTCTTTTTTTAAGGTTTATTTTATTCTATTCAAGAAAGAGGGGGAGAGAGAGAGAGAGAGAGAGCGCGCGCGCACGTGTGCAAGATCGCAAGAAACATCGATTGGTTGCCTTCTGCATCCACCCTGACTGGAAAATCAAACCTGCAGCCTAGGTATGTGCCCTGACTGGGAATCAAACCTCTACCAGTTTCAGTCTGAGCAGAAACCCTCTACTGCATCCTCCGTGGAAAATTCGCAGCACACGTAGGGGAACACCTGTGGGGATGGAAGACAAGTGCCTGCGTGTGGAGCTGCCGGGGTCCTCTTGAATCCACTCAGAGGGATACAGCCTTCCTGGGCCCAAGGGCAGGCCTTGTCCACTCACAGATTTCTGTCCACCCTCAGCTCAACGTGCTTCCCCGGCCCCGGCCCTTCCCCCAGTGGGGAGCACAGGACACCACGCAGCAGCAGCGGTGCTTCAGAAGGTCGGGCCCCAGGTGAGCTTGGCTCTTTGTGTCTTTCCCGACGGCCTGAGTCTGTGGCCCAGGGATCGCTAGAGCTCCTGTCCGGGGCTCCCGCCCCTCCTGAGGCTGCTCCTGGGGCTCCCCGTCTCCTTGCTTCCCTGGAGGCGGGGCCGCCTGCTGAGTTGACGGTCTCTCTCTCTCTCTCTCTCTCTCTCTCTCTCTCTCTCTCTCACCCTGGACTTGTCCTTTGGGATGTGTCATGCCAGCTCCTCCCTCCTCCCCCGCTTAGCCCACCAGGGCCCTTGCCCTGTGCTCTTGGTGTCCCTGATGGCTCTGCCCTTCAGGCGGGGATGTCTCTGAGCAGTGGAAGCTTGTCGTTGCAGGGGTCCGCGGCGTACGAGTTCCTGTCCGTGGACTGCGCGGAGAAGAAGTGGGAAGGTCCGGCATCGAGTCGGAGAGCCGTGTGCCGGAACATCGTGCCAGAAACTCACCGCAGCATGGCCTCACCGGGTAATGAGTCTGTGCCCCGGGAACTCAGCAGCCGCATCCTCCACGTTGTCTCTGCTGTAGTTCTTTCCTTTTTTAGCTGTTTATTGTGAAAACTTGCACACGTGGACAAAGCAGAACAGTATAATGACCCTCTCTACACCCATCACCCAGTTTTAACACTTATCAACGTTCTCTTTATGTCTTTATGAACTGAGTTAGGGTGGTTTAGTTAGAGTTTGTGTTTATAAGGTATAGAGACCCGCTGGAGTTACTTTAAGGAAGGAGCTATGCTATTTACGATAAGGCTAAGGGAATGGGAATCCTCTACAAACGGACCAGCTAGACCAGACTTCGGGAAGCGGGGCCTCATTGAGCCTGGGGAGCCTGGGAACCTCAGCAACAAAAGGAATGAGTTTTATTCCCAATGGCGTGGCTTCCCGCCATACATCATTTCACCTTGAGCTTCTCGTTTGTTGCAGTTGTATTCCTTTTGCTCTCCTTCCAGTTAGGAATTTACTTAGAGAGGGACTCCACGGGCGGTTCAGCTATTACATATCATCTTTGGGCAGAACTTTGTTCCTGGCCACAGCAGAAGGATAACTGATCTCCAGAAAAGTTAGCTACGCTTGGCTATAATGCCCGGCCCCTATCCAGTGGCCTGTGGTCCGTCATGGAATGATCTGGGTCGCTTGGCATAAGGCATGGTTGCCTCAATTTTTCCTTCAGGAAACACTAAACAAGGGCAGCTCCTTAAAGGTGCTGTTGTCAGTACAGGCTCTGTGACTGACAAGTCTACTCTGGAAAGGGCAGGCTCAGGAGTCAGGTATTCAGAAATCTACAACTTGTATATTTAAAGTAGCATGATGATGTGCTACTTTAGACATGATTGAAAAGAACCAAAGTTTTTGTGTTTAGCTGTAAGTGTGATTGCTCTGCCTTCTCCCAATTTTTGTATTCAGAATCATATATTCAGCTGTTCAGTTTCCTGATGGTTCCAGATTATCAAAATACAACAGTCGTGTTTTGGTTTATACTCCACATTAATGATGCCTTTCTCAATCTGTATAGCACTGTAGCACTAGTTCCTAACTAGTTCGCCAAGGTCTAGGCGATCCCCACTCCTAGAGCTTTGCACTCCCCCTCAGTACTTTCCTCCAGCATTTCTGAACCCATGGCTTCTCCAAATCTTGTCATTAAGCTATCATACCAGAATCACTCCTTTTTTATACTTTTTTTCTAATTATACACTCATAATGTCAATCTCCCTTCAAGTCTCATGTTTGCCCGTGCTTTTCTCATACTTCATTTGAGGTGTTTGCCGTCGCTCTCTCTCCCCACCATCTTGCTGAGAATCATGGAACTGTACAGTGTCATGGCTGGAAAAGATCTTAGTGTTGTTATTTACTGAGGACACATAGCACCTGAGTGACTTGTGGAAGATCCCAAGTTCAAGCCAGCTTTACATCTGGTCTCTTGCTTTCAGTTGCCTTACTCACTTGGTTGTACTGATGCAAGTATCTGTCCTAATGGCTTTTCCTCCACCATCTCCACTGACCGTCCCCCTCTTTGTCTTTATGTCTGTGAAGAAAAATTTGAGACTTTTCTCCTTTTCTCTTGTTCTCAGTGTGTCACCTCATTCCTTACCCATCATACAAAGGCTTTTTCAGGCACATACACTTCTGGTGATTGTTTTCTCAATAGGACAAAAAATGAGTAAAAGCGTTTTTCTCTTCTTTCTTTTGGCATCAGGTGAGACTAGGATGGAGAAATCAGAACTGCCTCGAGGGCAGGAAGTTTCTAAAGGATCGGGGTCATCTGATGGGACATCAGGATGCCTGTACGGGGTGGTTCCTGGGGGACCAGGAGCTGGAAATGTCGCTGAAGGTGCTTTAGGGAAGCTAGAACCCTCCGAGGAGGAAGGGAGCAGCCGGGAGAGTGATTTCCTGCAAGTAACACGTGAGGATGAAAACAAATCCGCAAAAGATGGATGTGATGACTGTCAGGAACTTGGGGAACGTCCCAATCTGTCTTCCAGTCCTGCAGAACATCAGGTTCTGAAGTCACAGAAATTCTACCAATGTGACGAATGTGGCAAAGCTTTCAGTTGGAGCTCACACCTCATTGGCCATCAGAGAATTCACACTGGAGAGAAACCCTATGAGTGTACCGAGTGTGGGAAGACCTTCAGGCAGACCTCTCAGCTCATTGTTCATCTGAGAACCCACACGGGGGAAAAGCCCTATGAATGCAGCAAGTGTGGGAAGACCTACCGGCACAGCTCCCATCTCATCCAACACCAGAGGCACCACAACGGGGAGAGACCGTACAAATGTAACGAATGCGGAAAAGCCTTCACTGAGAGTTACAAACTCTATGACCACCAGAGAACCCACACTGGGGAGAAACCTTATGAGTGTGGTGAGTGTGGAGCGGCCTTTACTCGCAATAAAAACCTTGTCCGACATCAGGTGCTTCACACTGGTGCGAAACCCCACAAGTGTAACGAGTGTGGGAAAGCTTTCTGTTCTAATAGAAATCTTATTGATCATCAGAGAATCCACACTGAGGAGAAGCCTTATGAGTGTATTGAGTGTGGCAAAGCCTTCAGTCGGAATAAAAGTCTTATTCGACATCAACGACTTCACAGTGGGGAAAAGCCGTACAAATGTAGGGAGTGTGGGAAAGCCTTCAATCAGAACTCTCATCTGGCTGACCATGAGCGCATTCATACTGGAGAAAAACCTTTTGAATGTAATGAGTGTGGAAAGGCATTCGGCCTGAGCAAATGTCTTATTCGACATCAGAGACTTCACACAGGTGAAAAGCCCTATAAATGCAGTGAATGTGGAAAATCCTTCAATCAAAACTCATACCTTATCATACACCAGAGAATTCACACTGGTGAGAAACCTTATGAATGTACCGAGTGTGGGAAGGTCTTCAGTCATAATTCTAGCCTTATGGTGCATCAGAGAACCCATACTGGGGAGAGACCTTATAAATGCCGTGACTGTGGGAAAGCCTTTAGTGACAGCTCACAGCTCACTGTGCACCAGAGAGTTCACACTGGCGAGAAACCCTATGAATGTACTGAGTGTGGGAAGGCCTTCAGCCAGCGTTCCACTTTTAACCACCACCAGCAAACTCACATGGAGAGAAGCACTCAGGTCTGGCTCGGTCAGTTTCCTAAGGCCTGAGTTTCCAAGGCAGAGAGCAAGGCACTTTGAATTAAGCCTTCTTTGTAAGATGGATGTTTACCCTGATCCCTTCTAGGAACCACTAATGAAAGTGGGCCGTCCCCTAAGTGCTGTCTGCGGGGTCATGAGGGTGGAGATTGGAGGAACAGTGTGTTCCCTCCCAACTGTTGGGGACAAATGGATGCACATTTCATGGACTTGTGCGGTTTTCTTTTTTTTCTTCTTTTTTCTGTTGAAATATCTATCTTATTGCTTTGTTATGCATCCCACAATTAGATTGGGTGCTTCTGAGGGACAGAGATTGTATCTTTGTTATTCTCCCCCACCTCCTTCATTTCCCAATTTATAGAATGTCGCTCTCCAAGACTGATTCACCTTTTTTTCCCCTTTTGAATTTTATGAGTTTTTTGAGGCAAACTGACAATATGACAGAAAGAAGATCTCAAAATGCCCCTTTTACTTCTCTTGTCTGTGGCCCTTTCAAAACTCTTATTTTAATCTAGACCCTCATCACTTGTTCACTACTTAGGGAATCCTTCTTTCATCCTGTTGTTAAAATCTCCCCCTCATAACCTTCAAGATCCAGCTCATTTGTGAAAGACTTCCTTCTTCTAATACTTCTTCTTCCTTCCTAAATTATTAACCTGACCTCAATAGTTCGAACTAACCTGTGCTATAATTTGCAGTTATTCAATTATCTCGTCACAGATTCGTAACTTAATGCGTATATGTGTACTTCCATGCCACGCTGATGTAGGCTCTTTGAGGTTGGGTATGGCACCTTATATTTTTGAGCATATAGATAATTATTTGCATATACTATTTGTTAAATAAATAATTTTTAAAAATTCAACTCTCCAGTTGACCCATACCTAAACTGGGCACAAACTCTCCTCCCACCTCTGGATCAAAAATTTTAAAGATGGCTGGCATAGGATATCATATACAAAAGCCTCATTTGCATATTCTACATGTACCCCTGGGAGTCTTTCTTTTTAAATTTTCATAACCTTTATTTGAGCCACCATTGTGAAGACATGCCTGGAACCCCTGGGAGTCTTACTACTGCTATCTCAGCCTCAAAGAGCAATCGTGTCCTGCCAATATGTACTTTTTCCTCTCACTGACTTTAGTGCTGAACTGGCTGGCTCCACCCTGACACCTAAGTAAATAAGGGCTTACTCAAAATTTACTGCAAAGAAGACCTGACTTTCCTGGCTGCAGCCAAGATGATTGAAAATCCCAGTTAGCCCTGGCTGGTGTGGTTCAGTGGATTGAGCGCCGGCCTGTATACAGAAATGCCAACAGTTTGATTCCCAGTTAAGGCACATGCCTGGGTAGAGGGCTGGGTCCCAGGTTGGAAGAGTCCTGGGTTAGGAGAGAGACAACTGATCGATAGATGTTTTTCTCGCACACTGATGTTTCCCTCTCTTTTTCTCTCCTTTCCTCCTCTCTAAAAAATAAGTACAATATTAAGAAAAAATAAAATCTCAATTAGAAGCATTCTTGGGAGATTATAATTCACAGGATTCAGTTTCTTGCAAGATAATAGACTTAAACTAATCTGATTTACTTATCAACTAGTTCTGTTTACTGCAACCGCCATCTAAATTTAACCTAAATTTAACTTATTTATTGTCATTATCTTCTGGACCATCTTTCATTCCGAAGGGCGTAAGAGACAAGTAACTTTCCAGAGGATTTCCTCTCCTATTTCAAGGTCATGTATAAGACCTCGAAGCACTTCTTTTCTTCCTTGCAGTAAAGCCTTTTATCTTCCTCTTCCTCTTCCTCCTAGCAGGACAATAGGATTGTGTGTGGCAAAGGAGGGAAGGAGGTTAGAGGTCCAATGCTAGGTATGTTACCTGGAGGGCAGATTTTTTATGAACTGTGATTTATGTCTAAGTAGAAAGGGAAGAGAGTTGAGGCTCAAGAAAATCAGATTTTAATGTGATTCTGTGGAGGCATCTCAGATAAGATTAGGAAGAATGTTTATTGAGGGACAAAAAAAAAAAGACAAGAAACTAGCTTTATTTGGTATGTTAAATATCATGGGAAGCATTACAATATAAAAAAAGAATGAACATTAGGTTACATGTGTATAGATAAGTGTTAATATAGGTAATCTAGAAATTGAAGTTCATAGAAATTTGTTAATATTGTCATTGTCTAGTTGTTAAATTATGCCACGACAATACATTTATAAATGAACTCATCATTTTTTAACCATGGCCACTTAAAAAGTCTTTCAGTCATTTACAAATAGTTACTGTTTTACTCTGACCCTTTTGCAAAAGTGCCTAATCTTCAGAAAGATTAATGAAAAACACAAGTAGTCTGGAATACAGGATTTAGATAACTTTTAACTACTGGGTAAGAATTTCCAAAACTCTACTGGAAAAATTGGATTCAAGCAGAGCAAGAATAAATGACCTGGGATTCAATGAACTGATAAGGATGATTATAATTTTTATGACTTTTTGTTTGAAACATGCTAGTTCTTTAATGTTTTGTTTTCCAGACTTAAAATCTTTTTCTTTTTTTCTCTGAAGTGATATATGACTATAGCAACTTGGTAAATTATACCTTTGTAAACAGAATTAACACATTTATCTTTTTCTCCTTATCTCATTCCTCCAGAATTATGAAACTTATTAAATATTTTATTCTTATGGAATATAGTCATTTGCATGAATTCAGTAAAAATCTATTCTCCTTAGAACACAATTGGAAACATTGGTTATATTACCAAATGTCATATTTAAAAATGATGTGCCTAAAATCAGATATGACCATGCAGTTTTAAGATACCAAGGTTGATTTTATGGAGCCAATAAAGTCCTTTGGAAAACCTCCTGGTATCTTTCTTACTGGGTCCCAAAACTTCCTGGCAGCCCCAGGAATATGAAGATATTTTGGCATGTCAAGAGATAAAGAATTCACTCAAATCTGTAGATATTCCAGGCAACATCTGGCAAGTCCTTGGCATGGCTTCCTAGCCTTAAGAGTCTTCTAAAAGTCCAATTTGAGATTCCTTATGAAAAGTTTGGGCAAAGCAGACCTCTAAAAAACCTCTATGTCAGTCACTACTCTTGTTGCACTTATTTAAATAATCAAGCCAGGTATAATAAGACTAGACTTATTTTGCTAACCAATTAGGCTTACTGTGATTATCTTTGCTAAATATGCAGGTAATATTAAAGAGAAAAATTATATTTCAATAAAAAACCATAACATACCCTTGGGAATACCAGATTCTAGTCCAGTTCACGGTCTTTGAGGTTTTGGTATCTACCTGGAAACCTGACTGGATCCTGACTTTTTCTAGGTTCTTAAAATATATGGCTGCAACTCTCCAAACTGATCTTTTCCACTTTTTGCCACTCTTCTGACTTGGAATCACTAAGAAGAAAGGTTGCCCTTGAACTTCATTGAAAGGGACCATCCTGGATCTTCCTCACTCCTTAGACAACAGCCAAACTTCAAGGCCTTGAACCTTGGATCAATATCTTCCAACTAGAAAGGGCTCCTGCAGACCTTGGACTCCTGCAGACCTTGGACACGTGCGCCAGAGGGAGATCTAAAATTAAAACGGATGTGGAGGCTCCTCCCCAGAAGCAGAGGGCATCGCGAGGTGGACAGCTCTTCCAAAACCACTGGTCAAGATCTTCATCTGCAATACAAAACCTTTTATTCATTTTGCCTTTTTTGCTACTTGCTTTTTCTCTCTGTTAACTCATGAGGAAGCTGTGCTCCTTAACTCTAACAACTATCACTGAATCTACCCCAAGGCCTCTGCTACACAGCAGGAGTCCCTGGGCTTACTCACTGAGGTGGTTTTAGATAATACAATTGCTTTAACTTATTTATTGACTGTACAAGCAGGAGTCTGTGCCATAACAGGTACATCCAACTGTACGTGGATCTACATCTCCGGTGCTATAGCAAATACAAGAAATTAACAAACCACTTAGCTAACACAGGAGGACACCTCCTCGGGTACATTCTTTCATACATATTCACTGGTTTGGCCCATGGGGACCTCGACTAAGGAGCACGCCCCAGTGTCTCGGTATTACGCACCTCACAGCCATCACTGCAGTCTCCTGCTGCATGGCGCTCGCTCAAGGGCCTTGAAAAGCATGTTTGTAGATAGCAGCAGTATAGCGAATGGTCTCACTGTGCTTGGAGAAGGAGAAACAAAATGAACCATGAAATGAACAGTGAAAACAAGTCTTCCAAAACTCTGGTATTAAAACTTCCAAGTTTCATGAGTTTCACAATGAGACAAGAACAGCTTAAATGTGATGGTGACTGAGAGTGATGCTAATGCCAAACTTTTGGTCACTCTCCCATGTACGAGAAGATGACAGAAAGGGGAGAAGTGCTAAAGTTACAGAGGGGCCATTAGACTGAGATGGAGCTAATACTTTTGTGGCTGGCCTAAGCAATCTGAAAGCTAAGCTGAAGTCAATTTCTGTAAATGGCTCAAGGTTAAGAACAACAACCAATCACAGCAGCCAACTGGGCTTTCCCAAATAATGCAAACTTCTTAAGGTATAGCTAATCAAATAACTTGCTTTGCTTCCTCATCTCTATAAAAGGCCTTGTCCTTACCTTCTGCTGATGGAGTGCTCCTATCCAATTCTGGTTTGGCACCACCTGGTTCGAATTGATGTTTGCTCAAATTACTGTATTTTGCTGTGTATAATGCCCTGCTATGTATACTGTGCACCCACATTTTTGGGCCAAATTTTCAGGAAAAAAAATCTTTAATTTTCATTTTTTAATTCTACTTATTTATATTTAGAAACAATACTGATTATCATATTCCAGAGCATTATTTGGCATATGAGTGTCATTATTGCTTTCTAGAGTTACACTTTTAACACATAAGCATAAGTAGAAGAATTAAAAAACATTTATATAAATACAGAATCAGTACTGCCCATGTATAATGTGCATCCTTATTTGTCCCTCAGAAATTTGGGCAAAAAAGTGCACATTATTCACGGCAAAATACGCCAAATTAAATGTTCCTCAACTGATCTTTTAAGAGTATACAATGATGGTGATAATAAAGGGACATGGAAGCCATCATGTACTACTAGTGAAAATACACTTACTATTTTTTTAAAAAGAGTTTATTTATTTTTAGAGAGAGAGGAAGGGAGGGAGAAAGAGGGGGAGGGAAACATTAATGCATGGTTGCCCCCTGTGTGCCCCCCCACTCCCCACAATGGGGACCTGGCCTGCAACCCAGGCATGTGCCCTAACCGGGAGTCCAGCCAGCGACCCTTTGGTTTGCAGGCCAGCACTCAGTCCACTGAGCCACACCAGCCAGGACTACACTTCGTATTTTAGTGAGATCTGGCATTACTTGGAGAATGGCGTGAACACTCAATTTGGACATGTAAAGATAAAAATCAGAACCCGGCCCTTCAGTTCAGGATCTCTCAAGTCAGCAACATAAGATCTATAAAAACATGACTCTGGGACCAGAGCACTAAGAAGTGTCACATGTTCTCAAACCTGTGGGACTCCAATAAGCAGATTGCAAATAAATGCCTTCTTGCTGCTATTCTCTTACTTTCTGAAATTGCTGTCATCAGAATTGAGGCTCAGACCAAGAGGATTGAAACTGGGAATCAGGGAAATGCCTTGGCTGACTTTCACCCACGGACGGCAGCAGCAGAATCTAAGGGCTGTGGCATACGTTGAATGAAGTTCTTTCTACTATCGAGAAAATGACCCCTTGTTGCCAAACGTTGCCTATTGTCATCCCGAGGTCATTGCGACGTGGCCATGGGCCATCTCCTGAATCAGAGAAAGCACAATGGGCAGTCATTGTAAACTTAGTCAGGGACTATGGGAGACCCAAGATAGCTGCTTGGTTCTTCCAAGCTTCCTGGCAAAACCTGTCTTCTGGTTTTTCCATTGATTAACCCACCATGGTGCAGCGAAGGTGACTCAAATTATGAATAAATGCTGGCGTGGAGAATTCTGTAAAATTGTGAAAACCAATTGCTCCCTTTCATGTTCATAATCCTGGAAAAACTCTTTTTGTTTCCAGAGGCCTCAAACCTTCTCCTGTGGACCATTTGAGTATCTGCAACTGGACTTCATTCAGCTGCCACCTAGTATGGGTCACCAATATGTTCTTGTTATTGTATGTTTTCTGATTTGTTGAAGCCTCCCCTTGCCGCAAGGCTGACACCCACACAGTGGCAATGACACTGTTGGAAAATGTGTTTCCCACTCGGGGTATACCCTCCAAGGTATGTAGTGACTAAAGTACCCACTTCACTGGGAAAAATCGTATGAGCTTTAACTAAAAGCTTGCAAACTTCTTGGAATTGTCACTGCTCCTTACCACCCTCAATCATCAGGCAAAGTTGGAAGAACAAAGGGAATTCTTAAACTCAGTCTCTAAACTCAGAAACCGCTGGATTTCCTTGGCCTAAGGTAGTGCCTCTGACCTTTCTGACAAAGAACAAAATTCAAATCTTAAAACTTGAAGTTCAGTGATTCATGAAGTGGGCAACATCCAGTCTAGCAGATAGAAAGGAGCTTGGAAATACTATACAAGGCAAGGAGTTTTATAGGCAGAAGGGAGCAAAACCCAGGAAGTTAAATTAGGCAAAAGGGCAGATCGTTTTTTTTGCAAGGTTGTTTCTCTCATATGAGATGGATGGCAAGTGTTGATCAGGCCGATTACCTAACTAATGCTCACCAGGAAATTCGTGATTGATTTATGAGTTTATTTTGGGGCGAGCCAGAACTGTAAGTTAAGTGTCAATTTGGTGGCATGGGGCTTGGCAAAAGCAACTCTGGCGCCTATTGTCTTTAAGAAGCCATTCAAGATCCTGGTTTGGTAGTTGAGTAGGTCAGAGCTTCCAACAGATACACAAAAGGTGAGGTTTCCGTATTTTCTTCGGCCAGGGCTCAAATAAGAAGCAACCGATGAATGCAAAACATAAGTGAAACAACAAATGGTGTTTCTCCTTTCCTCTCTCTAAAATTGATTTAAAAATAATAAAATCATTAAAGATTTTTCTAATCAGCATTAGTTACGTAGCCTGCCTGAATAACTTCTGCTATCCCCTATAAGATTTTAAAAGTTTGCTCGGTTGACTTTTGTTCTTTAAGAGGAGAAAACCGCTGGAGTTGTGGGAAGGTCAAGTTTTGTGTGCGTGTGGCTGAAAAGAAAACAGACGCTCTCCCAAGGCCGCCACCCCCATCCCCGCCCACCCTCGCCCCGCCCCGCCCCGCCCTGCCCCGTTTGTGGTGCTGATGAGGGAAGAAGAGACTAGTCCTGAAAACTAGCATCTGGCTCCCCTCATTGAAGGGGACCCCAGCGGATAGTGAGTGACCCGTTAACAGCTCCTTCCCGTCGGCACTGATTGGCGGTCAGCTAGATCTTATTGATCCCTCCTTTGACCCCTGGCTTTGGATCCTATTCTTCCCTGGGGCGTGGGGGAGCCTCAAGGGCAGTCCTGCACATGCATTGGGAGGGAAGTGGGGACACAGGCCAAGGCTGATAGAGCCGTGGGGCCCGAAAGGGCATTGGAGCGGGGCGGGCAGGCAACTTACGCGGGGCGTCGGGAGTGCTGGGGATGAGCCCCCGACGGCCCAGAGGCCGCCAGCACTGCCCAGGACCTGGGGAGAAGCCGAGACGTTGGCCCTCCCAGTTTCCTAGAGAGGCCGCCGAGGCCCGGGGCGGTGACGCGCGTGCGCGACCCGCTCGGCGGCGAGACAGGCGCGGGGCGTGCGGTGCGGCCGGAGGCCCTAGAGGCGGCGCGGGGGGCGGTGAGTGGCCGGGTCTGGCGCGGGGCGCGTCCGGGACCGCTGCGGCGCGCGGGGTGCGGGAGCGCGGCGGCGGAGGCGCCGGGCGGTGGCTCAGGCCCGGGGCGGGGTGGGTGGCCCGGGATCCGGTCCCCGCCGCGCTGCGGGCGGACCTAGGAGCGCTTCGCGCCTGGGGCGCGGGGAGGAGAGATTTGTAGTAATGGTTTCTGTGTTTTCGGTGTTCTCCCAATTTTGCAAACAAAGCGTACTCATCACGGACGATTAGGTGACGCGGCTGAGTGTAAGAAAAGTAAAAGTAGCCGCAGTCCGGCCCATTTTGGTCGGGAGGCTTCCCTATATTTTAAAATTTATGCATAATTATGCAAACATATATAAAAAATGAAATGGGATCCTAGCATTGCTTTTAAAAACGTATTATGATAAAACAGTGCTGTGATGAAATATACATAACATGTACATGAAGTATTTATTATTTTAGCCATTTTAAAGTGTATGATTCAGTGGCACTAAGTACATTCATACTATTGCTTTTTGGAAAATTGTAATATCTTCAGTTTGCAGAATGCTGGTTAATTTTGGTGGTAGCGTTATGATACCACTAAAACGTGTTTCTAAGTATAATTAAAAGGGAACATTTGTTTGCTGTTTATTTCCCATAGTACCTATTGCACGAGGCTGTAAATGCTCAACAAGTGCTGTTTGTGGAGGAAAATAAGAAAGCCTTGGTTACTAGGTTGATTGTTTTCATGATGAAAGAGTAGCATGTAAAATGCAGTTCGTTAAACGCGAGGTACATCTCTAATCTAAAGCCACCGTACTGTCTTCTGATTTGCATAGGCTTACAAAACCAAAAATGGTTTCCTTCCTAAATTACAAGTGGTGGCGGGGGAAGAACATTGTGTTTCAAACTCTAGTTCAAAAGTGAAGACTCGTTAATATTAGTTGGTTATTTTACAAGGAAACGTCAGGGAGTGTTTTTTACCCGTTTTTTGATGAAGGATTTCAGGGAATGTCCATCTGTGAATGCGCACGTGTATATCTGTGTGTGCATTCAGACTGACCAGTGAAGCTGCTCTTACTGTTACAGGAAAACAGACTCAGACGCGGTTCAGGGAACGGAGTAAGCCTTTATTTATTGACGCGCGCGGGCTCAGAGGAGGCAGTCTCCAAAATCTGAGCCCCGACCAGGGGTTAGGCCGGGGTTTATAAGCCTTAGCGATGGGCGGGAAAAGGATCGGAAAGTCGCGGGCTGGGGGAGGGGCGGGGGCGGGAGGCGCGGAAGTAGATTGTTAAGGTCCGCCCTTTGCCTGAGGGCTTATTGCCGCTGGCAGCGGTTCCTGGGCTAAGCAAATTTACAGAAGCCAGAGCAGAGCTGGTTAATAGCATCGGGCTTTCTGGTTTTGGTTTTTCTCCCCCCGACATTCCCCTCTTTGATGCCATTAGCTGCTCAGGTGGCTTTTGGCATCATCGTAGGGCTGGCTGTAGGCCTGGCTATGCGAACGCCGGAGAGCCTGGTACTGGTAGTGCTGTAGGGCCAGGATTTTTGCAGTAGTCTGTCTGGTGACTGTTGTCGCTATTATGCGAACTAAGGTTCGCAAGATGTATGGCCCTAGACTTAAACCAAGTACAATAATGAGAATGGGCCGTAAGAACGGTAGTAACCAACTTACCCAGGCTTGCTTGTTCAGACCCCACTTCCATTTCTCTAGTTCCTCCTTTCGGCGTCTGATGCCTTCCCTTATTTCTTCTGCCTTCTCTTTTACTATTCCTGATTCATCAATAACAACATTCCTCCCCAAGGAACATACAGGACCCCCTTTTTCAGCTGTAAGGAGGTCTATTGCTCTTCGATTTTGCAGGGTTACTTCGGAAAGGGATACAATTTGCCGTTGCAGGGCTGGTAAGGAGTCTGCTACCATATCCTCGCTGAGTTGGGCAGAAAGCTTGTAGTAGGTGGAGGCCGTAACCCGAGTCCTGCAACTCCCCTACCGACTCCTGAGGCGACGCCCACCCCTGCTATGGCCCCTGCTATTGCTCCTCTCCGCACTTGGGCTGTCTCTCTGGGAGTCTCCTGGAGGGCTTTCGCTATTTCTTGTGGGGGCCTTATGCTTATGCTTATGCTTATGCTAAGGGGCTAAAAATACCTGGGTGCAGACTCTGTCCACTTTGTAGGGAGACACCTGTACGCAGTAGCCCCACAGAGGAGGAATACCCCTGACTCGGGGCAGAAGGAACTGTTGTTAGAGAGACTCATGTTATGGGTACAAAGCTGATAGTTAAGGGACTCCATAGGGTTCTCTAATGGGGAAGCTTGGATGGGTAGGAGGCAGGTGACACTGGCCTTCCCAGGGTCTAGGAATACTCTTGTGGCCACTGGCTCTATGGTTCTTGTCTGATTTTGACCTGTGGTGTCTCGGGGTCAGTCCCAGTTGTCAGGGACTGGTATTCCAGTCAGTCCCCTATCCTGGAGAGACAGACAGACCCAACACTCTGTTTGGTTGGTAGAGTTGTGGTAACCAGTATATAAGGTCTGTATTATTTGCCTGACTTGGACTTCTGGCCTTAACTGGTCGGTTGCTTCCTGGAAGGCAGTAAGGTTGATTTGCTTATAGTCTACCTGCTGCTTCTTAAGCTGAATATTTAGGTTGTTTACCACTTTTAGCCTTTCTTGCTCAAATTCTGCCTGGTTTAGGTTACTAAGCATTTTGTGCATATTCCAGCAGACCTGTCGGCCAGGGGTGCCGTGTGGCCTGCACTTCTGACTCTGGTATCCTGAGGTGCCTTCCATTACTCCAGTCTGGTACTGGCACCCCCTCCAGGCGCAAGGTTTTATGGTGCTGGTCTTTCTGCATCCTGGGGGCATACCAGTGCTAGAGATGAAGGCCTGGGCGGGTATAGTATAGTAGGTTGCTCCCGAGCCTATTCTGATCCGTTCAGTGGGGGCCCTACACTGACATTCTGGGAGGGTAACTGGAGCTGAGTAGGTTAAGCAAAGCAAACTAAATGTCCAAAGATACAACACAAGCAAAGGTAGACGACCCCGAGGGCTACTCGCTCCGCTGGGCTCCATTCAGAGGGCGGTACCGTTGCTAGCCCGATGCCCAGGATGACACTGAAGACACCGAGGATGGTTAGGTGTCCGCTGGAACAACGGTCCGTGTCCCTGGCTGCCCTCTGGTGGCAGCCTCTCTCCACAGTCTCAGGGTCGGGGCGGCCGGTTGCTGTTCTGGGGTTGCGCTAGGCCCTTGGTCCTCGGGGCTGCCTTCTGGAGTTCTTGCGGTCCTCCTTCTATCTGGGTCTGCCGCCGCTTTGGCTCTGCTGTAATGGATCCATGGATCCATTGGTAATGCCTGCAACTTTAAGGGCAGTCGGGGTAGTTAATAGCACTAAGTGGGGGCCCGTCCAGGTTGCCTGGAGCGGCTTATTTTTCCAATCTTTTACCCATGCGTATTGCCCTGGTCGGAAAGAGTGCGTTAGCCTCCCTCGGAGTTGGGGTTCCTGGCCTAATTTGGCCTGGTAAATGGTATCTAAGGTCTTGCCCAACCGCTTTAGGTACTGGGTCTGACTCAACTCCCCCCTTTGTCTGAGGTCATGGGGTCCTTCCAGCTTAGCTACTGGTGGGGGCCTGCCAAAGACTAACTCATAGCGGGTGTATCCTGAGGGGTTCGGGGCATTCCTGACTCGCAGCAGGGCCAGTGGCAACAGGTCAGTCCATGGCAGGTCTGTCTCCTGGTGAAACTTTAACTAGAGTTTTCTTAAGGGTCCGATTCATCCGTTCCACTTTGCCTGAGCTTTGAGGTCGGTATGCAGTGTGCAGTTTCCAATTTATTTGTAGGAGTCAGGCGACCTCTTGGACTACCTGGGCAACGAATGCCAGCCTGTTGTCGCTGCCGATTGTGAGCGGGAGCCCATACCTGGGTATGATTTCCCTGAGGAGAACCCGAGTTACTTCCCGCGCCTTTTCAGTCCTGGTGGGGAAGGCCTCTACCCACCCTGAAAACGTGCAGACCAGAACCAGCAGATATTTAAACCCTCGGCATGCCTTGACCTCCATGAAATCTATTTGGAGGTCCTCGAAGGGCTGAGTTCTGTTGCGCTGGATTCCCGGCGGGACCCCCGGGTGTGGGGCCGCGTTGTTCCTCGCACAGGTGATGCATTGGGTGGCTGCGGTTGAGCACAGGGACGAAAGATTGGGGAAGTAGAAATATCTCTTGAGCAGCCTTTCTAGGGAAGTTTTGCCCAGGTGGGTCAGATGGTGGCAATTCCTCACTAGGTTACTGGCCTGACTTTGGGGCACGTATAAACGTCCATCAGGTAATCTCCAAGTTCCCTTGGGAGTTTCCTGGCCCCCTGCTTGCTGGGCTCACTTTACCTCTGCTGGCTCGTAGTCCTGGCAGTTAATAGGACTTCCCAACAACGGTCCGAGAAGAGAGGGCTGTGTTTCTGCCATATTGTTGCTTATGGCGGCAGCCTTCGCTGCCAGGTCCGCCTTTTGGTTCCCGCGGGCCGGCATGGTGCCCAGTCTTGAGTGGCCTTTGCAGTGGATTACGGACACTGCGGCCGGAGCCCAGACTGCTTCTAGGAGGCGGAGGATTTCTGCCTTATTTTTTATTTCCTTCCGTTCTGCTGTCAGTAGGCCACGTTCCCGGTAGGTGGCCCGGTGAATGTGCAGGGTGGTGTAGGCATACTTAGAGTCAGTATAAATGTTGACCTTCTTGGCCCGGGCTAGTTCTAGCTCTGATCAGGGCCCAAAGTTCAGCTCTTTGTGCTGACCATCCAGGGGGTAGGGCTTTCGCCTCTACTATTTGATCGAGCGTGGTCACTGCATACCCAGGCACTCGATCCCCTTCTTTCATGTAGCTGCTGCAGTCTGTAAAATAAGTCATGTCCGCGTTCGGCAACGGCTGGTTGCGCAAGTCCGGTCGGCTGGCATAAATTTCTTCAGTTACCTCTAGGCAACAGTGGTCTGGGTCCCCCAGTTCGGCGGGCAGGAAATTTGCAGGGTTTATTCGCCTTACTATTTTAACCTGGACCCGAGGATTCTCTTGGAGGATGCCTTGGTACTGCGTCAGCCTGCAGTTCGACAGCCACCTGTGTCCCTGACCTGCCAGGAGGCCATGGATACCGTGGGGAATAAACGGGGTTATTTCTTGCCCCAGCATTAGTTTGTCCGCCTCCTGCAGTAGGGCTACCGCGGCCGCGACTGCTCTTAAGCAAGGTGGCCCCAGCAGCAACGTTATCTAGTTGCTTGGATAAGCAGGCTACAGGGCGCTGCCAAGTCCCGGCGGTTTGGGTCAAGACCCCAAGGGCCACCTTGTTCTTCTCATGAACGTGTAGATTAAAGGGCTGGCTGGGGTCAGGTAGGCCAAGGGCTGGGGCCTTGCCGAGGAGGTCCTTTATCTGATTGAAGGACTGCTCCTGTTCTTCTCCCCAAGTTAGGGGAGTGGTGTCCGGCCCGCGTAGGGCCTGATAGAGTGGCTTCGCTATGGCTGCAAACCCTGGGATCCAGATTCTGCAGAAGCCGGCCGCCCCCAAGAATTCCTGCAGCTGCTGTCGGCTGCCCAGGGTCGGGAAGCAGGCAATGACCCCTTTTCTGTCCACACTTAGGGATCTCCTGCCTTGGGAGATCAGGAACCCGAGGTACTTGACCTCCTGCTGACAAATCTGTGATTTCTTCCGTGAGACTCGGTATCCTTGCTGAGCTAACAGCCCCAGGAGTGTTCTTGTCCCCTCTAGACATCGGCTCTGCTTAGGGGCAGCTAGGAGGAGGTCATCTACATACTGGAGAGGGTGAGATCCCTTTCCCTTTCCGAGAAGGGTCACCAGTCCCGGGCCAGCGCCTTGCCGAATATTGTTGGGGAGTTCTTAAACCCTTGAGGCAGCCGGGTCCAGGTCAGTTGTGTTTTCACCGCCGTGTACGGGTCTTCCCACTCGAAGGCGAAGATGGGCTGGCTCACAGGAGCCACTGGGATGCAGAAGAAGGCGTCCTTCAAATCAAGGCACGTAAACCAGGTGGCAGTTGGTGGGAGTTGACTTAGCAGGGTGTACGGATTTGGGACTACCGGGCGCAGGGTGACAACGGCCTTGTTCACCGCTCTGAGTCCTGGACTGAACGGTACCCTGCACCATCAGGCTTCTTGACTGGCAGGAGTGGTGTATTCCATGCTGATTGACAGGGGACTAAGATGCACTCCTGTAAGTGCCTTCGGATAATTTCTGATATTCCTAGGCGGGACTCCTTCGAAATGGGGTACTGCCGCAGGCAACAAGGTCTAGCCCCCGGCTTGAGTTCAGTGACCACTGGGGCCTGATTTTGGGCGAGTCCAGGGGGATTGTCCTCGGCCCAGACCGTGGGGAACTCCCGCGATAGTTTGTCCCTAGTTCCCGGTTCGCAGCCTGGGTTGGCCGGCTCCTTTGAATATAGCCAGTACTCTTCCTCCTGTGGTAGGACGACCGCCAGGAAACTGGAGCCCCCTATTTGTAGCGAGGCCTCACCTGATGGCTGGAAGGATATCCGCACCCCAATTTTGGAGAGGAGGTCTTGACCCAGTAGTAGGACAGGGCACTCCGGCAGGTACAAGAACTTGTGTTTAACCCGGTGGCCCCCTAGGTCTACTCTCTGAACTTGACAGAAGCTCCTTGGACTACTAGGTCGGCCGGTGGCCCTGACGATGGTGACTTCTCATCCTGACGGTGGTGCCACCGGGACGGTAACTACTGAGTGTTCTGCCCCGGTGTCTACCATGAAGGAGAGGGTTTGGCCCCCAACAGTGGCTGTGACCATGGGCTTGTGGGGGCCGAGGTTCAGGGATCCCGGTCTTTCTCATTCTGAGTCTAGGCCGGCCAGACTGAGGAGGGTGGGGGCCGACTCGGGAGGCGGCGGGCCAGCTCCCTTTTTCTTTCGGTTCTGGCATTCTCTTTTCCAGTGTCCTCTCTCTTTGCAGTAGGTGCACTGGTCCCGCTCTACCTTTTGATGCCCTTTTCCTTTTTTGTTGCCCTTCTTAGGCTCTGTGGGGGCGTGGCCTAGGGCTGCTGCCAATAGGGCCGCTGCCAATAGGGCCGCTTTCCTTTCTAGCCTTTTCTGGGCTTCCCTTTCAGCTGCCTCTTCCCTGTTATTGAATACCTTGTTAGCAATTTCCATAAGCTGGCTAGTGTTCATGCCGGCGAACCCTTCCAGTTTCTGGGGCTTCTTGTGGATGTCTGGGGCTGACTGCGAAACGAAGGCGGTGTTAATCATCCGCTGGTTCTCGGGGCTCTCAGGGTCAAACGGGGTGTATATGCGATATGCCTCGAAGAGCCTTTCGAGGAAGTCGCCGGGACATTCGTCTGGCTTCCGGGTTATGCTGGCTACCTTCGACATATTGGTTTTCCGGCCCCTGCTCTAATGCCGCGGAGGAGTGCCTCCCTGTACCTGTCGAGTGCTACTCTCCCTTGCTCCGTATTATGGTCCCAATCGGGCTGGGTCTCTGGGGCCACAGAGTGGGTGTATTGGGCCGGGTCTAGCGTCCCAACAGGGGCAGTAGTCTCTAAATACTCGTGGGCCTCTTGCATGATTCTCCTCCTCTCTTCAGTATTGAACAGGGTGAGGAGGAGTTGACGGCAATCGTACCAGGTGGGCCTGTGAGTCTGCATGATGGACTTCATTAAGTTGATGAGAGCCTGGGGTTTCTCCGAATAAGAGGGCGTATGGTGCTTCCAGTTCAGGAGGTCAGTTGTGGAGAACAGCTGATAGTAGAGGACTGTCTGCCCAGGCTGGACCATCCCGTCCGGGGCTACATGGGGCGGTCCCCGGGTCTCCCTAAGGGGCAGTTGGAGGGGGTGTCGGTCCCAGAGACGTGAGGCTATGGGCGACGGTTCTCTTGGTGGAGCCATGGGCTCGGCCGGAGGCGGGGGAGACAGAGCTCGGTGGGGTGTCTAGTGAGAGCTTCCGGCGGGCTCGCCAAGTATGGAGGTGGGCTGAGGAACGGGCGCTCCTCGTCAGGGCCGTTAAGAATAGGCGGCCGTCTGGTTCTGGCCACCAGGATCTGGGACCTATCTCCTGACTTATCTCCTGGTCGTGAACAGCACCCCCAAAAGCCTTTCTGGCGCGCTCCGGTGACACCCAGATGCCTGGGTGCTTGCTTAGCACACTGCTGCAGCCACTTTGGCATGTCCTGAGCCAGCTCTTGCCATCTGTCTATATAGACAAATTGGTCAGAGTGCCCTGGTCTCCCTGTCACTATTAAGTGGACTACCCTGATAGTGGAGAGGTTGAGGGTTCCCTCGGGAGGCCAACCTACTCCAAACGTGGGCCATTCAGCGGAACAAAAAGTCTCTAATTGACTTGGTGTCATGCTGGGGTTCTGGCCACGGAACCAGTCAAAATTCTGGAGCACGCAATCTAAAATTGTCGATGGTCCGCCTCCCATGTTTTCCTGCCCGACACGGCGCAGACAGACAAAGGTTTAGGGGTGGTCACACTTGCCCGCCTGGCCTCTCCTCTCGCGAGGGACTTGGATCTGTCTTAGCTAAGGCTGCCCGAGTAGAGTCCAGGTTGATCTCCCAGCCATTATGCCATATGACGGACCGAGGAACCGCAGGTTGGGGCTCGCTCAGACTCCGTATGCGGAAGCCGGTGGAGTCACAAACACAATCACTCTTGCACTTTCACATTCGCATTCAATCCAGAGGTTAATACGTCCCCTCCCGAGTGGGGTCACCCTATCCGTACCAGAGGCCAAGGGCCTGAGAGGTGATCAGTCTCTCCTTCCACTGTAAGGGTGGGTCAGGTCTCGGGCTGGTCCCCGGGGCACTTACCGGTCCGGCGCCTGCTGGCTGGCTTGGGTCCATTCCCCGGGCGCCCGGGTTGTGGAACGGTCCAAGGTCGGGCCGAGGGAGCCCAGTTCCTCAGGACCCGAAATCACTGGGGTACGTGCTTCCCTCTGGCTTCCAGGCCCACCCGGCCGACCTTGGCCGTCTTCACCGGAAGCAAGCGACCTGTCTTCACCGGAAGCAAGTTCCTGGGCTAAGCAAATTTACAGAAGCAAGAGCAGAGCTGGTTAATGGCATCGGGCTTTCTGGTTTTGGTTTTTCTTCCTCCCACATTACAACATGTTAAGTTAATGCTGAAGGTATCAGACAAGTTTTGGTTAGCAGAGTAATCCTTCCTGTAAACTGGAAAGATGGGAATATTTCGAAGATAAAATTTGTGTTTTTAGAATGACCATCAGTTTGGTTTTGCATGTTTTCTCTCATTTAGGTTGAGAATGATGCTGAGTCTTATTACTGGTGATATTAATCTTACCCTGTGGTGTCTGCCAGGTGTCACCTCTGTAAAGATAGTATCTTTCCCTTTGTAATAGGTGAACTGTTTGGGGGAAGATAGTTTAAGACTTTGCATAGGGATATCCTCTTTCCCCCTAACTTTACGAATCAGTTAGCATTCCTGGGTTAAGGGAGGGGTCCCCAGGCTCTGGCCGCGGACCAGTAGTGGTCCAGGCCTGTTAGGAACTGGGCTGCACAGCAAGAGGCAAGCTTGACTGTAATGCGCTTGAATAATCTCAGAATCATCCCTCCCCCCGCCCCCCCGCCCCCAGGTTCAGGGAAAAATTGTCTTTCATGAAACCAGTCCCTGGTGCCAAAAAGGTTGGAGACGCTGGGTTAAACCGTGACTCTTGAGGAGGAGAGGCCTGATCCAGCTCACGTTCTACATAGGCCCTATGGGCTCACATTTGTGATAGAATCTCAGGGAGTGGATGAACGAAGCTTTTCTTCTGTCCTCAAAATCTAGTTGGGACATGAGTGGACCCTGTGGGATTAGTTTTATCCAAGTTCATGGTTGTAGAGGGTGGGCTTCCTTTTCTTTGAAGGCCTGGACTCCTTTGCCACATTATCAGGTGGTCTCCCTACCTTTCCTGTCTGTCAGTGTTCGCACCAGCTCTTTACAAATAGTTCACTGAGCTTTTACAGATTTAGATCTTTTCTGCAGCTGCTTCAGAACAGGCTAATTTGGAGGCTTGTTTTTGGTGCTCATTTCACTGTGGGTCCCCATTTCCTGAGATAGGTCATTGCCATGTGTATTTCCTGCTGGTTGCATTTCTTCAAAAAATTTGGCCTCAAGGTCATTGTCTTTAGCCTCCCCGCCAGGTTTCTCTTCCCCTTTGGCATCACCCTGGGTCTCTTCATTCTTCAGTTTTCTAGCTCTGTCTAGTTGATTCTGCAAGTTTGGCTGAGGAAGGCGGTCTCCTCCTTTCTCTGATTCCAGCCTCCTCCTGAGCAGTATTTCTGCTTCCTGCTTGTGCTGCTGGAGCTGGGCGAGGCTGGGCGAGGCTGGGCTCGCCTTCTGAGGCCCCCTTCTGAGACCCCCTTCTGAGGCCCCCTTCTGCCTCTGCCCTCTTGTGTGAGAGTGCGTCTTCACTGCTTCTTTTGTAGACAGTTCAGCCGTTACCTTTCCACTCCTCTCATTTTCCTTGCCTTTGTTTCCTCTGAATACTCCTCACCCTGCCCCCTTTTCCACAGGGCAAGGCTTCGTTTCTCCGCACACAGAACCCTTAATGCAGGTCTTCCCTGACCCCGGCCCAGAGCCAGCCGGAGTCTCTTCTGCTGGCTGGATGGTGGCGTGCTTTCTGGGCGAGCCTTCTTCCTGTCGCAGTTACGGTCATTTTTTCCTGGTGAGTCCCAGCAGCACTTGCTGAGTCCAGGAGACCTTGACCAGGTATTACTGTTTTATAATGCATGTAGGGGAGGGTGGCTCTTGTCTTGTACCCTGCGTGAGGGTCGTGGTTTCTTTTAGTTTGCTTCACATGGTGAAGGGTGGAGGGCGCCCAGTTTCAGGGGAGACGACCACCATGCGAGACTTTCACACTTTGCTGCAGGTACCAAGGCCTGCTTGCTCTTCTCACACTTCTTTGTAGACTTTTGCTTTGTTTTAACATCATCTTTCTCTCTTAAAAAAATTATTTACTTATTTTTAGAGAGAGGAAGATAGGGTGAAAAACATGGATGTGTGAGAGATAGATGGATTGGTTGCCTCTCGCACGCACACATACCCCCGACCGGGGACCTGGCCTGCAACCTGGGCACGTGCTCTGATGGGGAATCGAGCTGGAGACCCTTTGGTTTGCAGGCCGGCTGGCGCTCAGTTCACTGAGCCACACCAGCCAGGGCTCTTTCTTTTTTAAAAGAAAAAAAAAATTCACTTGCATCGAGGTGGCATTAGTTTCTGACATTGTGTTTCACCTGTACAGGGTCATCATTTGACATCTGTGTAGAGAGCTTCCTGTTCCCCACCGGAATCTGGTTCCCCTCTGTCCCGTAGCACTGACCCACCCTTACTTGTTTCCACCTCCCTCTTCCCCTCTCGTAACTGCCAATCTGTTACCTGCCTAAGTTTGTTCTTTGTTTTGCTTCATGGGTTTGGAGGCAGCATTTTGCTCTTTCTCTTCCTTGCCTCACTTTCCGGTTTTTGTTGGACACTGTTCTGTGTGTTCAGCCAGCCTTCCCTGATTGGGGCGCTGACTCAGGGTCTAAAACAGAACTCGGGTGACCTAGACTTTATTCTTTTTTTCCAAGGACCTGAGCCGCAGCCCCCGTTGGCGCTTAGGCTCTCTCCGTGGATGTGCTGCCCCTTCTGCTCGGTGCCCGTCTCTTCAGTCCTGGGAGCTGGTCCTTCCGTTGCTCTGTTTTTTGAGCAGAATTGTCGATCACTTTGCTGATTATAAAGGTAGTGCATAACAACTTGGGAAACATAAATGAATAGGAAGGGAGAATCTTGTCACCCCACGTGCCAGAGGAGATCATGGCCGGAAACACTTCAGTGCCGCCGAAGGCTTAGGGACTTACTGTTCGTGTGCCAGCTGTGCTTTATTTTTATTTCGTCTCATGACTAAGTGAGTTCATAACTACTAATTTTTAAAGCTTGCCTTTTAATTTAATTTTTATTTTAGGAAATTGGGAAATGACAATATAAAGAAAATAACGAAAATATAAAATACGAAGAAAGATAATACACAGGGTAATTATTTCTAACTCTTCGGTGGATTTGCCTTTCTCATTTTTCTAGGTGCACTCTAATAAAAAAAAGAAAGGAGAGACCTAGTACATAAATTGCATGTCAAAAAATCATTATACTACTGCCCTGGCCAGTGTGGCTCAGTTGGTTGGATTGCTGTCCTGTAAACCTAAGGGCCACCGGTTTGATCCCCGGTGAGGGGACATGCCTGGCTGCAGGTTCGGTCCCAGTCGGGGCACATGTGGGAGGCACCTGATCCATGTTTCTCTCTCACATTGATGTTTTTTTCCCCTCTCCTTCCCTTCCCCTCTCTCTGAAATCAAGAAGCATGTCCTAAGGTGAGGATAAAAATAAATAAAAATAAAGTACTGCAGATAAAGTAAAATTTAACACTATTTAACACTATTTAACTATTTATTCAAACTATTTATTTATTTATTAACTATTTATTCAAACTATTATTTGAATAGTGTTAACCTTTAACACTATTCCCAACCTCCATACCCCCAGTCAGTTTTTGTGAAATGAATCCTTCTAGGCTGTATTAAATTCTTTTGGGAACTTCTGTGTACATCACACATATATACACTGGTGTACACACATGTATGATTGTAAGGTTTTTTCTACAGTTGTACCCAGGAAGTTCTTTTGAATCCAGCCTGTGGTCTTGTTATTGTTGGGAGAGGCAGCCAGGCACAGCCTTAAGTGAGTGGCCTTGAGGAGCAGGAATTCCCCGCAGAGAGTTGGGGGGCCCCAGAGTTTGTGCTGGGCCTGCGCCTTGTGAGGGACTTCTTTCCCCGTTTGGTGCTTCCTGTAGCCCCTTTGCTGTGCTTGGTGCCTGGCCAGTGGCGCTCAGGCCCAGCCCTGCTCTCGGAACTTCAGCCCCACCCACGGGGGGTTGAGGTCTTTCTGGGGCAGCGTGAAGTGTGCTGCTGGCGGCCACACTGCCCGCTCCATGTGGGCTGCAAAGTGGAGCGCTGGTCCCGGGGATCAGTGGGTTGCAAGGGGTTGGATCCTGTGTACACTCTCTCTGTCTCTCCTGGAAGTAAACGCTGCACCCCTGGAGCCTGCTGTGTTTGTGTTCTGTTCTCAACAACTCAGTGTCATGCTCTGGTCTCTTCCGTGGGTGACGCTTGCTTGCTTTTTAACCTTGGCCACATGGCCTGACCATTCAGGGAACAGTGGAACTGTATGTTTAAGGGCCTGGGGGGGGGGGTCTTTTTAACTATTGTATGGTATTCACCCTATAAAGCGCTCACTTTGGCTTAGCTGTGTTGATGGACAAGCAGGTTACCTCCCAATATTGTGTTGTTATAAAGAGTTCTCTGAGGAACAGCAGGGTCACGTCTCTGTACCTGCGCAGGTGTTTTTCCGGGGAGAGTCTTAGTGAAATTCCTGGGGCCTGAGTAATGTCACTTTTTAATCTTACTGCACTTTCAAACTGTCCTTCCTGGCGGCTGTATAAATTTACACTTGTAACAGTGGTCTATGCTTTTGTTCTTTTTTTTTGTCAAGAGGTTTTTAAATACTCATGTAGTCATTTATCACTTTCCCTTTTTTTTTTCTCTTAAGAAATCCTAACCCCAGGGTTCTCACTCTCTCTCTCATTTTGCAGCATTTACTATAACTCATTTTGTATGTTATCTTTTATTTTTATTTGCCGGGGCAGCCGTCTGTATGCGAGTCGCTGAATTATCCCCTCTTCCCCACCGTCGGACCCCGAGCGTGGCCGCTGTCACATGCCGGACGTGCATGTGGGTATGAGGCTTTGACCGCCCTTTCGGTCTGTTATTTGTGTATTCCTTCAGTAACACTCAGCATTGTGATTGCTGTATTTTTTATATAATAGGCCATATTAACTGGTGGAACAAGTCTTGTCACCTTTAAAAAAATAATCTTGGCTCTCGTTGGTCTTTCATTCTTTTGTATGAGTTGTGGATTATGTTTATCAAGTCCAAAGAAAGTTATATTGGGGTGTTGTAGACTTTTCATGTTAGTTGAGGAAGAATTGATATCTTGAAAATAGGAGTCTTCCTATCCCTTAGACTTATTCAGATCGGTTTTGTCTTGTGCCAGCTTACTGTTAAGGTCTTACACATTTTTTATTAGCTTTATTTCTGGGTATTTTATGGTTTTCACTGCTGCTGTTGTGTTGATTCTTTTTCTAATTGGTCTTTCCTGGTGTATTGGAAAATTATTGGTTATACATTGGCTGTACATTTAGCTTACTTAATGACCTCCCCTAGTAGTTTTTCAGTTGATTCTCTTAGATTTTTTTAAGTGGGTGTTCATATCATTCATGAGTAATATTAGCTTCGACCCTTCCTTCTTTTTGAACAGCTCTCTATTTGTTATTTAGTTGTATAGGCTAGGATTACATTGTCTTACTGTTCCTGATTTTAATTGCAAGGCTTTTAATATTTTCACTATTTACTGTTACATTTGCTGTAAATTTCTCGTTTTTTTCCCCATCTCAAGTTGGAGAGTTTCCCTTTATTCCTGGATTGCAAAGAATGTATACCAAAAAGAAGATAAAGCTATGGTTGTAGTAGACCTTTCTTTTTAACTTTTAAGAGATTACCAGTATGTGAAGAGCTATATGTGAATAAATTTGAAATCCTTGATGAACACTTGGGTTGTTTCCTCCTTTGGACTATGATGAACGCTGCTGCTGTGAACATTTGTGCACAAGTTTTTTTGTGGATATCTATTTTAATTTCACTTGAGATATATGTGTGTATATATAGAATTATAAGTAGTAACTGTATGTTTAAGTTATGAAGAATGGGCAGACTGTTTTACAAAGTGACTGCACCAATTTACATTCCCATCAGCAGTATACAAGGGTTCCAGTAGCTATCTTCTCAATCTTTCCAACGTGTTATTTTCTGACTTTTTGATTCTAGCCATCCTCATGGGTAATGAAGTGGTATCGCATCGTGGTCTTGATCTGCTTTTCCCTGATGTCTAAAGTTGCTGACTGTTCTGTGTGTTTGTTAGTCATTTTTGTATTTTCTTTGGAGAAATGTCTGTTTAGATGCTTTATTCAATTTTGTGTTATTCGTTTTTTTATTATTGAATTGTAAGAATTTTTTATATATTCTAGGTAAAAATCCCTTACAAGATACGTAATCTGCAGATATTTCCCCCAGTCAGTGGATTATCTTCTCACTTTTTTATATGTCCTTTGAAGCACAAGGGTTTTACATGTTGATGAAGTCCAACTTGTCTATTTTTTTGCATGTGTTTTTGAAGTGTATTTGGTGGACTCTGTTGCCTAATCTAGTGTCATGAAGTATTGTGCCTACGTTTTCTGATAAAAATTTTGATCACTTTAACACCTACATGTAAGTAGGTCTTTGATCCATTTTGAGTTAATTTTTGTATATTGCATGGTGTACAGGTCCAGCTTCATTCTTTGTGTAAACATACGGTTGTCCCAGCATCATTTTTTGAAAAGACTATTCTTCCATCTTTAATTGGTTTTGGCACCCTTGTCAAAAATAAATTGGCTTATTTCTCAATAAAACTGGAAAAAGAGAAGTTGATCATTGGTATATGGGCCTATTTTTGGACTCGTAATTCTGTCCCACTGGTCTTTCTGTCCGTCCTTCTGCCAGCATCACACTGTCCTGATGACTGTGCCTTGTGAAGTAAGTTTTGAAATTCGTAGCCTGAGCCCTTACATTCCTTTTCAAGATTAGGCTGGGTCTTTTGAGTTTTCATATGTTAGGATTAGCTTTTCAGTTTCTACAAGGAAGCCAGTTGGGATTCTTACAGTGATTGCATTGAAGCTGTAGGTAAATTTGGGGAGTATTGTCATCTTAATATTTAGCCTTCTGACCTATGAACACAGAAAGTCTTTCTGTTTATTTAAATTTTTATTTTTTTTTAACAATGTTTTGTAGTTTGGGGGATATGCTCTTTTTTTTGGTTAAATTAATTCCTGCCCTGGTCAGTGTGGCTCAGTAGGTTGGAGCATTGTCCTGTACACTGAAAAGTTGCAGGTTTGATTCCCAGTCAGGGTACATGCCTGGGTTTTGGGTTCTATACCTTTGTTGGGGAGCCTACAAGAGGCAAGCAGTGAGTGTTTTTTTGTTATATTAATGTTTCTTTCTTTCTTTTTTTCTATGTACATATCACATCTTTTGTGAATAGAGATTGTTCCACTTCCTTTCTGATATGGATGCCTTTTTTTTTTTTCCTTGCATAATTACTTTGGTTAGAACCTCATGTACAGGGTTAAATGGAGAGTGGACATCCTTGTCTTGTTCCTACTCTTTGGGGGAAAGAAGGCATTTGGACTTCATTGTGTTTGATGTTAGCTGTTGGTTTTGTAGATACTTCTTGTGAGACTGAAAAGTTCCTTTCTATTCCTAGTGAGTGTAGTTATCATAAAGAGTTTGGATTTTTATCAGATGCATTTTCTGACATCATCATGTGATATTTTTTATTCTATTGATATGTTAAACTAACCTTGCATTCCTAGGATGAATCTCACGTAGTAATGAGGTATAATTCTTAGATGTGGCTGGATTCAGTTTGCTAGTATTTTGTTGAGAATTTTTGCATTTATATTCATAAGAGATACTGATCTCTCTGGTTTTGGTATCAAGGTAATACTGGCCTTATAGAATGAATTTGGAAGTGTTCCTTCTTCTGTTTTTCTGAAGAGTTTGCGAAGAATTGGTATTTTTTTCTTCAAATATTTGATAGAATTCAGCAGTGACGCCATCTGGGTCTTGGCTTTTTTTTTGTTGGTAGTTTTTGATGACCAGTTCAGTTTCTTTACTTATTATAAGTCTATTCAAATTATGTGTTTCCTCTTGAGTCAGTTTCATCAGCTTCTGTTGTATAATAATTTGTCAAGTTCATCTAAAACATTTAATTTGGATCTTCAGGTCAAGATGGTGGCTTAGGCAGACATGGCTTGCCTCCTCCCACAAACAATCAAAATTACAACTAAAATATAGAACAGCCATCACTCAAAACTGTTAGAGATTGAGTTGAATGAAAGTCTGACAACTACGGGATTAAAGAAACCATATCCATCCAGACTGGAAGGAGGGGCGCAGGTGGAATGAGCTGGTCCCACACCCACGTGTCATGAATAAAAATTTGGGAGGGATATCTTGGGAGCAAGGAGTCCCAGCCCCACACCAGGGCCCCAGCCCAGGGTTCTAGTGCCGGAAGGTAAGTCCCCACAACGTCTGGCTGCAAAAACCAGCAGGGATTGAGTCAGTGGAAGAAACTTTTGGAGCCCAAGCAGTTCCTCTTAAAGAACCCACACACAGACTTACTCAGACTCGCGCCCTCAGAGCCCCAGCACCGGGGTAGCAGCTAGAAAGGCACCAGTGGCGTTCAGGAAGGAACTGCAGCGTCTGGCATAAAGGCGAGCAGAGGCCATTGTCCCCTTTCTAAACCCTCCCCCAACAGAGCCGCCAAGCTGGTGTGGTACCTGAGATTCCTTTAACCTGGCTAACACTGTGTGACCCACCTTGGAGATCCCCAGAGACTACGCCCAGTCAATTTACAGGCCCACCCAAGCTGCTTTTCCATATGAATGGCTGGTCTTGGCTAATGCTTCACAACTTCCTAAATTCTATCAGACAAGCACCAGCTGGCTTCAGTGAGCCCCAGGGCTTGCACTAGCAGCAGCCAGCCTGTAGTGGTGTAGTGGTGCCTACACCGGCAGGCACTGTGCAAATGCTCATGCGCCCTCTTGTCATGTCCACAGATGACCTGAACTAACAAGGTCAAGCTCTACCATCATCCTCACGTTCCCCCCCACCCCCCTGACCACTAATATTCGTTATTTCAGTCTCTTACCAGTGACGCCTGATGTCCCAGCAAATGGCATTGTCCACTGCGGTGCTGCAGAGGTACTCCCGAGGTCCCACAGCGACACGGCCAACGCAGGCTCGGCGTGCGCCTTGCTGGGGGGCCCCCCGACGAGCAGGATGCCTCCAGGCAGGTGGTGCGCTGTCCGTCCGGCTCAGGCGCAGGCGTCAAGGGAGCGTGGGCGCCTTCAGGTTGTAAAGAAAGAAGAAGAGGATGAGGGCTACTCCTTGGTGCAGGCTGCTAGGCCCCAGACGCTCAACCGTCCTGGCCAGGAGCTCTTCCGCCAGCTCTTCAGGCAGCTTCGTTACCACGAGTCCTCCGGGCCCCTGGAGACGCTGAGCCGGCTGCGGGAGCTCTGCCGCTGGTGGCTGAGGCCCGACGTTCTCTCCAAGGAGCAGATCCTGGAGCTGCTGGTGCTGGAGCAGTTCCTGAGCATCCTGCCCTGCGAGCTCCGGACCTGGGTGCAGCTGCATCGCCCGGAGAATGGAGGGGAGGCCGCCGCCCTGCTGGAAGAGCTGCAGAGAGAAACCAGCGGGACACTGTGGACAGTAAGTGTGAGCGAGTGCGCAGTGCCCGGCGAGCTCTGCCTGCCCGGGACCCAGCTCGTCTGCGTCTGCGGTGGGCTTGGCCTCTGAGCCTTCAGCGTGAGGGGTGCAGGGGTTGTCTTCCCTTCTAACTCCTGTGGCGCCTGTGCGGCTGAGCAGGCTCTAAGCCAAGGGCTTTTTAGCAGGCAGCCCTTCCCGCCTTCCCAGAGGATGGTCAGCTCTAGGAAGGGGGCCCACAAGTATCCATAAGTAACAGCAGCCCGTTTTTGGACGCAGGGACTTAGAGCGTGCAGAGTCCACGCCGCATATTATCTCACTGGAGCTGATGCTGGCCTGTGCAGTGGGGGTGATGTGTCTTGCTCGCAAGGGGGAGGATTAGCGGCTGGACTCGTGGCTCCTGAGTACCTGTTGAAACCTGGAAGAGCAGTCTAGTGCCATTTTGCTTCTTTCTCAGTAAGCCCTTTGAGGATTTGTTCTGTGAGGGATGAGACTTCCTTCCACAGCCTCAGTGTTCTTGCCCACATTGTTGTCCCTTTCAGAGCCTCAGTTTATTGAAAAGAAAATGCAAAACTGGTCTAACAATGCGAACTTGTTCAGTATGTATTTGAGTGCCCACCATGCCCTTGGCCCTGGCCTGGGTGCTGCCACCGGAGCTGCCAGTCCCAGTGCCGGCAGGAGAGCAGCAGGTCAGTTCAAGTGCGCTCTGCCCCTCCCTCCCCCGCAGCGAGCCTCTTGGTGCCTCCCACCACGTCTTTGGGGGGTTGTGTTTTTTTTTTAAACAGCATTTATCATTTTTGTAGGTGTCTTTAAAATGGTTATTTCTATAAAAATATGTGTAATTCTACATATATGACATATATGATTCATGCATAAATGAGTTACTTTTAAGATTTCTGAAACATATTTCATATATTTCTCCCTCACATTTAATATAAAATTAAGTCAGTCAAATACATCTGAACATGGTCTACCAGCCATAAATGGTAATAAATCAGTACAAGGTATGTTTAATTAGAAAAGAAAACCTCTTTGCTCAACATTGGGTACCATTTTTAAAAGTCTAAAAGAGCAGTTATTATTTTTACAGCAATAATGAGATCAAAAGGACCTAAAAGTGATTTATTAAAGCAAATAAGGCACACAACAGGTATAAAATTGTGGCTTGATTGTATTCTGCTCATTAAGATCTAGATGTAAGGGTTTGCAGTGCGTGAAAACATTGCCAAGTGAGCAGAAAGGCCTGCCTGGCTGCAAGGGAGCAAGAAATGAGAAAATGGAAAACAGGCCGGGAGAAAGCCTCTGGGAGCCGAGACGCTCGCGATGCAGGCGAAGCTGCAGGATCACCCTGCGGTCCCTCCAGAGCGCCCGAGCGGGAGGAGCCGGCGTCTGAGGCAGCTGGGCCTCGGACTCACCGGGCTGCGCTTCTGCGGCCTTAGAGTCTCTCTGTCCTCCCTTTGGTCGGGTTTGGGCGGACTAGGAGGTGACGCTGTGGTGAGTTGGTCGTCATTAGTCTGCCCCTCGGTAGCAGGTGTCTCGCGGCCCCAGCACGCGCTGACAGCTGTGTGAGCGTGGGGAATGCCATGGCCCCAGGACCAGGAGGCTCGCCGTTCACTGGCTGTGGTCTTCTGTACTCATTTTTACACCAGCGGGAGCCTTGCCTCAGACACCAGAACTGTCCGAAGGCCCAGAGCAGAGGGTGCCGCTTCCTGCCTGGGTGGGCATGGCCGGTTTTCTGCACCTGAGACGTTTTCTTCCGTGGGTCCGTGGCTGCCCCTGCATGGTCTCCTCCCTCTTTGTCCGTGTCACTGCCGCGGCCGGGGGTGCGGCCTGGGAGCCGTCCTGCCTCTTTGGGGTCGCTTTTCACATAAGTGTCTAGAACTGCGTGGGCCCTGTCCCTCTGCACCTCTGCTGTGAATCATTCTCAGTTTTACTCTCAGGGATAAATGTCTTTCATTTCAAGTTCCAGTCCAGGGGTGGGGGCTGAGGGCTAGTGGGGCGGGTGTCGCTGCGGCACTTAAGGCCTGACCGCTGGCCAGGTACTTTCTGATGTCGAGCTGGACTCTGGCTGCACCCGTCGCTCCCGTGGCCCCACGAGAGCCCAGGGAGGCTGAGGGGTGCGGGGTTCCCCGGGCTTTCTCCTCTGCCTCCCCCCTCTGCCTGTAGGTAACGGAAGGGCCTGGCTCTCCCTCTCTGAGTTGCTTTCTGATTCCCATGGGGTCCTCTCACATTTTCTTCTCGCCAGGACCCGGCCCCTGCCCAGAGCCCCGACGTGCGCTGGATGGGCACAGGAGCCCTGCGAGCCGCGCAGACGTGGCCCTCCGCGTCACCTCTCGGGAGCGGCTCTGCTCTGGGGGACCACCCGGAGCCTCCCTATGAAATAGGAGTGCGTGACTTCCTGGCTGGGCAATCCGGTACTCACAGCCTGGCCCCAAGACCCCAGCCTCATACCACACTCCCTGAGTCCCGTGGTGCCATCCTTTTACCACCTGTCCTCAGGAAAACCCCCTCCTACCCTGGCCCTTAGCTCTGCGTCTTTTCTACCTCTGCCGTGACCCGTGTCTGCCTGGCCCCTTCTCCTGCTGTGCCCCCTGCTTCTCACTCCCTGGCCTCCAGCGAACACTGGGGACATGTGAAGGGGGCGTCCAACACCAGCTGTGCCTGCACGTGGCCCAGGAGTGCTCCCTTGGGGGAGGGGGGCTTCTCAGTGGCGCCGAGGGCTGGGCTGCCCCCTCATGGTTCTTTCTCCTTCAGATACTCCTGCTGGCCAGGCGCCTGCCCTTTCCCAGAGAGAGGGGTGCCCAGAAGATGGCACCACAGCCCCACCCCAGGTGAGCCACAGGACCCGCCGTCCTTCGTGACGTCCCAGTGTTGCTGCCTGATGGAATGGCAGCAGCTTCCCCATGTCCCGCGTCTCTCTCTCTGGTGACCCCATATCCAGAGACCCGTGTCCCAGAGACCAGGTGTTCCCCGCCAGGCGCAGCGCTCCTCTGCTGGGTGACGGCCCTCTCCTTCGCCCTTAACAGATCCTTCTGGAACTCCCAGAGAGCCGGCCCCACCCCCGCCTCCTCCTGGAGCCGGGAGCTGTGGCCTGGCTGTGAGGTGCAGGGCTGTGTTTTTCAGGAGGCTCTGATTTTCAAGGACGTGGAGGTGACCTTCTCCCAGGATGAGTGGGGGTGGCTGGTCCCTGCCCAGAGGAACCTGTACAGGGACGTGATGCTGGAGACCTATGGGAACCTGGCTTCTCTGGGTAAGGCGCCGCCGGCCGCGCTCCCGCCCACTTGTTCCTGCCTCCTCCGCTTTCATCACGGCGCGTCCGAAGGGGCCTGACCCAGGCCGAGATCCCAGCTCTGATCCGATGGCCAAATCACTTAATCTGTCATCCAGCCTCTTCTCTTCAGAAACGGGAGTAGAGCGCCTGGCTTGCTGGGTTATCGTAAAGGTGGAAAGTCCTGTGTGGCACAAGTGCATCCAAAACACGTCCACAGGTTTCACTGATGGAATCGTCAGGTGGTTCCCTCCTCCAGGGGATCCTGGTGCCCCTTTTGGCTGTGACTTCTCTCAGCCTCTCTTGTCGCTGCTCAGTGCTGTTGGAAGTGGCTGTCTGGGCCCCCTGCCTGCCTCAGCCTTCCCCCGCCGAGCCCCAGGCCCGAAAGGGCGCTGGGGAGCAGTTCTGCGTGACTCATCTGCCCTCCCCGCGCCCCCCCCCCCCGCCCTCTCCTCCTGCAGTGGGGCCGCTCACCAAACCCGCTCTGATCTCCTGGTTGGAGGCGAGGGAGCCGTGGGGCCTGAACGTCCAGGGAGCTCAGCCCAAGGGCAGTCCGGGCGCTGCCCCTGCAGGTGAGTTCCAGAGAACCTTCCAGGTCCTGCTCCTCTGGCACCTGCCTTCTCTTTCTTAAGGTCTTTCGCACCAGGTAAATCACGGGGAACTGAGGCCACTGCTGGCCGGAAGGAGGATCCTTATTAGTATTGCTAAGGGTGCCAGGCCCCGGGCCCTTCCCTCCGGGCTGGCCTGTTGACTAGACGTGTGTCTGGCCCGGCTCCTTCCCCAGAAGCCTTTTCAGCAACATTCTTGCCCATGGGAGAGCCTTACTGTGCCTCCTCTTTTCCATTCACTCACACTTCTCAGGCCTGTGCTGTGCCCTTGCTGAACCCCAGTGCCTGCTCCTTCCTGCTCTTAGGAACCCCCCTTCCTCTCCTGCTCCCGTTCTCCTGCCCTTTCAGTCCACCCTGCTTGGAGCCTCACCCCGGCCCTGTCTTGTGCTGTGGTCCTTCCCCCTCTCACTACTTCATGCAGCCTCTCTGCCCGTTTTCTTTAACTGCATGTGATTTCTGCAGATGCCTCGCTGCTGTGCCCTTCTTCCTTCTCCTCCCCTCTCCCCTGCCATCTGGGACACCCTTCCATGCTTTGCCTTGTCCCTGGCTGTTTTGTAAAGGTGTCAGCAGTCAGGCAAAAGCCACACCACCTAAGTCCATGGCACTTTTTTTAAAAAAGATTTTATTTATTTTTAGACAGAGGAGAAAGGAGGAAGAAAGAGAAACATCAATGTGTGGTTGCTTCTCTTGTGCCCCCTACTGGGGACCTGGCCCGCAACCCAGGCCTGTGCCCTGACTGGGAATTGAACCTGTGACCCTTTGGTTCAAAGGCTAGCTCTCAATCCACTGAGCCACACCAGTCAGGGGCCACTCTTTTGTCCCCAGGTGCTTTTGGCAGCTGCAAGGATGGGAGAAGAGTACATTCTCTTGTGTTTTATTTTGTGTCAGGAGGTGAGCTCCAGATTAAAACAAACAAGCTCATCTTAAATCATGAGCCTTTGGAAGAAGCAGAAACTTTAGCTGTGTCTTCAGGATGTCGTGTGATGAGGGTTTCCGAGGAAACAGGGCCTGGAGAACCTTTGGAGCCGAAGAGCAGCTTGCAGGAGCAGGGTGGCGATCCCGCACAAGTGAGTGTTCAGAAAGAAGAGACCAGCTTCAGTCACAAGACAGAAGAAGAATCGGGAGAATCAGGAGGCGGCGACAGCCTCAGCCTCAAACATGTTGCGTATTTACGGGTTCCCAGGAGAAAGCGAGCCCTGAAGCGTGGCTGCGGCCGACACTTCCGAGGGGTCCCGTACCACCACGACTACAAGGAGTACGGGAAGGGCCTCAGGCGCCTGATCAGCGGGTTTGGCCTGCGTCAGAGACTTCACGCTGCGCTAAAGGGGACTGTGAAGGACGCGCACGGGAAGGACTTCATCAGCTCTCATCACCAGCGGAATCTTCACGTGGCGGGGACATTGTACAAGTGCAGTGACTGTGGCAGGACCTTCAGTCACAGCTCCCACCTTGCACACCACCAGAGACTCCACACTCAGGAGAGACCGTTTAAGTGTCGGGTGTGTGGGAAGGCCTTCAGGTGGAGCTCAAACCGTGCGCGGCACGAGAGAATCCACACTGGACTGAAACCTTACAAGTGCGGCTTATGTGACAAAGCTTTCCAGCGCATGTTTGCCTACCATCTGCACCAGGAGACCCACGCTAATCAGAAATTTCTTGAATCTTCTGAGTGTAAGGAAGTTCTCGCGTACGGCTCAAGGTTGGATCATTTGCAGGACCAGAGTGGGGAGAACATCTTCGACTGCAGCCAGTGCAGGAAATCCTTCCACTGCAAATCGTATATCCTTCAGCATCAAAGGATCCACACCCAGGAGAAGCCCTATAAATGTACCAAATGCAGGAAAACCTTTAGGTGGCGGTCTAACTTTTCTCGCCATAAGAGGATGCACCAGGAAGAAAAGCTCTGTAATCAAGATAAATGTCAAGAAGACTCCAGGGAGACCCCCAGCTGCAGCCAGCCCCAGGGCGCGCCCGCCGTGGGGAAGGCCTTCCTGTGCCAGCAGTGCGGGAAAGCGTTCCCTGGGAAGAAATCCCTCCTTAACCATCAGAGGGTCCACACGGGCGAGGTGCCGTACCGGCACAGCGAGTGTGCAAGAGAGTTCGCCCACAGGCCGGCCTTCATTGTGCACAAGAAGCAGCGTGCCCTGAAGAGGAAAGCCGAGGCCGGGCCCTCTCCCAGCCCGGGCGGGGGGCTCCCGGGCACCCCAAGCGGCCAGGTGTCGGAGGGGCGCTTCACGTGCAGCCACTGCAGCAAAGCCTTCCGCAACCACTCGTTCCTCCTCATCCACCAGCGAGTCCACACCCGCGAGAAGCCGTACAAGTGCAGGGAGTGTGGGAAGGCCTTCCGCTGGAGCTCCAACCTCTCCCGCCACCAGCGGAGCCACTCTCTGGGGAAACTGTACGTGTACCATGAGAACGAGAGCGCCCCTGACCTGCGGCCACAGGTCCTCACCGGCGAGAAACCTTTCTGGTGCCAGGAATGTGGGAAAACCTTCACCCGCAAAAGGAGCCTCCTGGACCACAAGGGGATCCACAGCGGGGAGAAGCGCTACAAATGTAACTTGTGCGAGAAATCGTATGACAGGAACTACCGCCTGGTGAATCACCAGAGGATCCACACTAAGGAGAAGCCTTTCAAGTGCCAGTGGTGCGGGAAGGACTTCATCGGACGGCACACCCTCTGCATCCACCAGAGAAGACACGCCAGGGCGGCGCTGCCCGACAGCAGCCCCGCGGAATCGCCTCCCTCCCGGGACTCGGGGGTCACTTTGCAGGAGTTGAAACCGAGCGGGGAGACGCCCGCGGAAGCCGGCGAGGAAGCTTGTGAGAGGAGTGCCAGGCCCGCCGGGCTTCAGAACGTACCCGTGGGGAAGAAGTGTCACAAGTGCAGCACGTGCGGGAAGACCTTCAGCAAGACCTCCCAGCTCATTAGCCACAAGAGGTTCCACACCCGGGAGAGGCCCTTCAAGTGCTCGGCGTGCGGGAAGACCTTCCGGTGGTCTTCCAACCTGGCCCGGCACATGAAGAGGCACACCGGCGACTAGCTGGGGCCGGGCTGTGGAGGGAGAGGGATCCCGGCCGCCCCTCAGAGGGGCCGCAGCTGTGGGCGGTGCAGGCGCGACCTTCACAGAGCGCCTGGCCCTTGCTGTTTCAGAAGCGAGTCGCGCAGCCTCCTCAGTGGTCAAGAACTCAGGGCGGCTGCCGTCCTACCCGCTGGGCAGTGATTCTCCTTGGTGACCTCCTGGAGACTGGGACGCTCGGAGTGGCCATTGTTCAGTGGCCTGGAGCTCCCTCAGCCAGGTCTTCCTCTGTAACTCCAAAGGGAGTGGCCTTTTGGTTTGATACAGTGTCTGTGGCACGGTGGGCTGCGGCAGCTGGGAAGGGGCCAGTTGGATCCTAGGTTGCCCTCTGAGGTTGGCCTGTTGTTATGGTGCCTGTTCTGTGCGACCTTGTCAGCAGCAGCGCGAACTCCTCCGAGCCTCCCAGGTGCCCCTGGGGAGTTCCGCCTGCGGCCTCGGCCGCACAGCCAGCGTTGGATGTCTGCTGTGAGCGGCACGCGAGGAGGGCAGGGTCCGGCTTCGTCCCTGGAGAAGGGAGGGCGCCCGTGCCGTGCCTCGTCACCACCTCCATCCCACAGGCGGGCATGGGCAGCGGTGTGCCGAGCTCCTCCCACGTGCCAGACGCTGTTGTGTGGGCGAGACCCAGCAGGGACCAGGACAGACAAAAAAAAGCTGTTGTCTCTGATCTTTACAGACGATAAACATGTGAGGTACATAGAGTGTTTTAGTTGGGATGTGTGTTGTGGACACATGAATCAGAAGAGGGCGAGGGTGTGCTGGCTGGCGAGGTGGGTTGCGATTTTAAATAGGCTGCTCACGAAGGGCCTCATCCAAGAAGGTGGAATTGGGACAAAGACGCAAGGGAGGTCAGAAAGAGAGAGCCCTGTAGGCCTTAGAACCAGGCGTGGAAAGTGGGCGCTTGGCTGGTGTCCTCAGGGCAAGAGAGGAGGCTCCTGCGCCCGGGTGGAGTGAGCTGGCTGGGGCAGCGGGGCCCGGGGAGGCACTGGGCCAAGGCTTGTGAGCATTGGGTGCTCTAGGTCAGTTTGAGTTGAGCGACGTGCTCTGCATGTGAGTTACGTTTTACAAGAGGTAACCACAGACCCAGGGACTGAGTAAAACAATAGCTGAAAATTTTCATGCAGTTACCCCTGCTGCCAGTTTCCCTAAGTGGACTCCTTGCCCCGCCAAGTGTCTGAGTGTCAGCCAGACCCGCGGCTCTCAGCAGACGGGAGCCGCCGTGGGGCTGCGGCTCTGACCTCTGCTCGCTGTCTTGCCTGCCCCCCGCCCCCCGCCCCGCGCAGCGTCACGCCCAGGCCATCGTGCTGCCCCGCTTCCCCCCCCCCCCCGCCCCCAGCCTCTTCTCTCAGCCGTCTCCCCGCCCCGCCTCGTACCTGTGTTTTCTGCGTTTGCAAATGTCACCCCCACCCCCGACCCCACAGCCAGAGCGAGGCCAGCATTGGGTGCTTGTTGATCCGGTTGCTGCGCAGAGGAGATTTCGCACATAGTTGCCTCTGCTAAGGATGAGGAGCTGAATGTAGTTCAGCCAAGTCATGGCTGGAGGTTTTTGAAAGGGCCCTCCCTTGAGTGACATGTTGGGGAGAGGCTGCCCACGCGTGCACTTGTGCTGGTTGGGAGCCCAGCTCTGTGTGGTCGGAGCCATGGGGCGCCAGTGGACAGCTTTGGATGGCCCCAGCCGCAGCTCCCGCCTTGCACTCCACTCTGGCCTGGAGGACAGCCCTGTTCCCAACCCTGCCCCGCCTTCTCTCACTCCCAGGAGGAACTGAAGCTGGGGCTGAAGAGCCAGCTGGCTGGGCCTCTACCGGGCGCCGCGGGCATCACAAGGTCTCCCAGTCAGCCGTTCGGTGCGGTCAGTGGAGACCAGCAGCCCAGACCGAGCTGCGTGCAGGGGAGGAAGCACAGGAAATGTAAATTCACATGGACCACTTCACTCTCATCAACCTGGCAGATTTTTTAAAGCCCTAGTGTGGGTGTGGGGACCAGTGAGAACTCGCTGCTGTGGGAGTAGAGATGGCGACAACTTTGTGAGAAGGAATTTGCAAAATCTTGTAAAGCTGTGTGCACTATAAGCCAGTGACTCTGCTCCTGGACAAACCACAGAGTAGCTCCACGTGAAGAGATGCGCGTCAGACTGGGCGGAGATTGCACGGCTGTTCGTTGCAGTATTGTTGAGATAGCACGACTGGGGAAGGCCTCAATTTCCATCTGCAGGAGAACAGAGAAGGGGGTTGTTTCTGCTGCTTTAGGAGGTGAATATGAAAGAGCTAGAGGTACATCTTTCACAGATGAACCAAAAGTGATGCTGAGAAAGTGGCAGAAGTTACAAGTACCATTTCTGTAAAGTTAAACGCTGTGTATCTGTGGGTACATTACTTAAACTTCTTTGTGTTTTGCTTTTTCTCTAAAATGAAATAGTAGAGCCAGCCTCACAGGGTGATTGGGGGTGGAAGGGTGGCTAATGAAATAATGTATGTAAAGCGATTAGACTAGTGGCCGGCATGTAAGCATTGTCGGCATATAGTAAACTGTGTTGTTACTGTTTTGCGCAATAATGTATTTCCTGTGGATTCAAATTATATGACGTCAGAGCATAAAATCATGCATTGGAATGATGAGTGGAATTCCTGCCCTGCTGCCGATGCAGTGGGGGAGGGTACCTGGAGGCTGCAGTTGTGTTATGTTTCTTTTTTGAAGTAGATGCAGATGGTTCAGCATGTTAACAGCATTGTGCAGTGGGTTCTTTTTTATTATTTTTTTAACTGTTTGCTTTAAATACTTAAAAATAAAAACTTTTTAAAGCATGGGCTCTGCCATCTTCCAATTGTATAGAAACCCTAGTTCTGCCCTTTATGTGATATGACTTAGAATGAGTCACTTAATCTCTCCAGGTTTCAGGTTCCTCACCTACAAAAATCGGGAGCAACACAAGTGGCTCTTGGGAAGGGAATGGTTAAGCAGGTCTGATACATCTAGAGGGAATATCATGCAACTTAAAAATGATATTCTCCACGTACCAACGTGTGCTCTCCAAGATGTGCAGTTCATAGGAAATTATAAACTTTTCCTCATTCCTCCTTGCCTGGTAACAACAAGTAAAGCCGGAAGCTACAGACTTGTAAGTTTTAGTGATGAAAGGGGCTCTGTGGATGGAGATGCTTAGTCACTCATTTTGCCTTGTCAGGTAGACGAGGAAAGGTTCACATACCAACTACCACAGCTTTTAACTTATTCCACTCTGCTAAGAGGAGTAAAGAGGTTTTGTATCAACCAGGTTCCTCGTCAGGAGCCAGAAGCCATACCGATTATTTTAATGGAAAGTGTATAAAGAACTGTTCACGAGGTGTAAGTAAGTAAAAAGGCAAGCAGGGAAGGTGAAGGTATTGGGGTGGGAGAGACTGCGAGGGGCAGCTGCCACCCCGGTGCTGGGTGAGTGTGTGGTAAGAGTCTGACCCATGTTCGATGTTGACCACTTCCAAGCCCTGTTCCTCACACCTGGGCAAGCCGATAGGAAGCCAGGTAGGTGCTCCGTCTCCACTCCAGAGGGGGCCTTCTGCAAAGCCCGAAACCCCTCCCTAAACCGCAGTGAAGACCAGAGCCGCTCACCCCTCCTTTCAGCTAAGGCAAACTGTGGTACAGGTGCCTGTCCCTCCCCCAGAGGGCCTCGATATATGAGTCACTTTTCTGTAACCACTTGATGTGTGTGATGTCACTAGTCTTCACATCTGTACCAGTTTGGGGTGGTGATAGAGGATTCATCCCACCTCTACGGTGCAAGCTACAGAGCAAGGACAGAGAAGGGGTTAGAATGGTTCAAAGGTGGGACACTGGGAGGGCACCCCCGTGGACACAGACCTGTGAGGGGAGGGCACCGCGGGGCTGGTGCTGGAGTCTGGACTTGGGGGCGGCGCGTTGGCCAGTCTGCAGGCTGGACTCGTGCTGCTGCCAGAAGAAGTTGCCCTGCTGGGGTGAAGGAGCCTTGGGGACAGGAAGTAACACAAGAAACAGGACGGGTGGAGGCCCCTCTCCCTCATACTGGCATTCTCCGCAGAAACACTCAATGGGATATACATGTTTAAAGAGATTTATTATGAGGAATTGGCTTGTGGTTGTAGCAACATCTGCAGGGTTGGCCTGCAGGCTGGAGACGCAGGAGAGCCCACGTTCCCCGTCTGCGGGGGAGTCTCTCTTGCCTGGGGAGGGCCAGTTTTTTTGTTCTAGCCAAGCCTTCTACTGATTGGGTGAGGCCCACCTGGATTAGAGAGAGTAATCTTTACTCACAGTCCACTAGTTTAAACGTTAATCTCATCTAAAAAAAATCCTCACAGGAAAAAAATAAATAATTGACCGAGGAGCTGGGCACCCCATGTGTTGGGACATGCAGAGCCGGGGGAAGGCTCTGAGACCGAAAACCTGCCTCCGTTGGTGGGGGGCAGGGAAAGAACAAAGAAAGGGGCCACCACGGTGTGGTAACTGGTCAGGTTTATTATTAAGGCAAACTTGCATTTAAAGCACGTTTTGGGCAATTGCAAGATGAGCCCCTACACTGCTTGGTTGGCGCCAGAAAATTATAAAAAGCAAGAAGGAGGAAGGAGAGGGAGTAGTCATTTGTACTAGTATGTGACCGTCTCCAAGTGTGGGAAGCTGAGGCCTTATTGACCAGGTCATGACAACTGGAATGTTCTCCAGACTCGGCATGTTCGGGGAGGGGGGGCGGCGGGGGGTGCGTGGGGAGGCGGTGCTGGCTGAAGTCAGGCAGCCCCCCTGCGGGTGTATGGCCAAGGTCCCGCTTGCGGGTCAAGCTGGTATCACAGCGTCTCCTCCACACCTTGGCCCGGGCAAGCCGACGCAAAATTCATCGTCACGCTCCAGCGCTGCAGCGCCTCGGGGTCCTCGATGGCAGTGCCACCCGGGAGCGAGCCAGCAGAGCGGAGGCGCGCGTCTCAGAGCTCCCGCCCATCTCTGGCACCCACTGGGGGGCGTACATTTCAGCTCCGCAGAGAAGCCGGAGATAGTATGGGAGGATCTACTGTCCTTGTGGGTGGGGGTTTGTGCTGGGGCTTCATTCACCCGCAGAAACGGAGGTGGAGCCCTGCCGCTGACTTCTAGACATCTACAGGACCGGGGAGAGAACCCGGAGAGTTCTCCATCCACCCCTCACCCAGCACGGGTTCCGAGAAACCCCGTGGTTCGTGGGCGTCAATGAACTGACCAACCCGGGCCCCACCCGGGAACATCAGCTTTCCCAGGAACATGAGCGACCTAATGAGCTATCGCAAGTTAATTTTCAGTAAGAACCCCCTGGACATCTCCAAGCCGTCCACCCCCGATTCGCTGTGAACTTCGGGGTTGTTTTTTTTATAGGCGTGACGTGAGGACGCTTCCCGGTGACCTCCGGCAGCCTTTGTCGTCCGGGTGAGGGTAGGTTTCGGGGTTTGGCACAGGGTGGAAGGTGGGTCCGATGGAGCAGCCCCGAGGAGCGCGTGTGCTCCAGGCCATGTTCAGTGGGCGGGAGGAAGGGAGGCTGTGAAGGGAAGAAGGGCGGGGAGGAGCGGCAGAGGGCCCACCGGCCCCTCTCCCCCGCTTCCTGCCTTTCATCCTCTGACAGCGGCACCTGGCCTTTATGACGTCAAAGACCCTGGCCAATCACTGTGCCCACTCCTGGCTGTCACCGTGGGCCTGCCAAGGCAATTAGTGGGCAAAAGCACCTTCCACATCGCTATAAATGTCTCTTGGCTTATCCAGTCGCCATGTCTGGGGGAGGGCAATGATCTTAGTCATGTGAACTTTAACTTCTGGGGAAAGAAATTTTTAATTTTCCGAAGTGGTCACTCTTTTAAGGGCGAATTTACTTCTGGGATATCATTTAAAAATATGAACAAATAAAATTAGGCCAGAGCTATCCAAGTCACTAAGAGCTCGCCGAAAGCACTGAGTTAACAGAATAACTGGGTTACCAAAAGGAACGTCTGCTGATTTGGGCGTAAGAAAGCCAGCTTCCATGAGGGCCCGTGTTGGTCTCCAGCTGCTGGCGCCGGCCGGTTCGGTTCGAAGGGTGGGCGCAGGCCCCCCTCAGAGTGAGAGGACGCGCAGGGAGCAGGTGCTCCGTCGGAAAGAGGCAGCGTTTTAGGCGGGAGAGACCCCTGAGCAGTGGCCGTGTGTCACTGGTCGTGACACCGAGGGACTCGTCTCGGCGCCTGTGAAATGCCAGTCATCATCAGTCGAGTGTCCAAGACAAAGCCCCTAGAGAGCATTTTTCTAGAGTCTGGAGCACTCACGGCCGGCTGAGCTTCCAGGGTCGGGGGGGCGGGACGAGGTGGTCATTCCCGGAGACCTGCCCTCCTGTGGACGGAGAGGAAGGTGCTGGGGGAGGGGGCCTAGGCAAGTCGCAAGGAGCGCCGAGCAGAGCCACGGGGGGCTGGACAGAGGGCTTAGCTCCGCGGCAGTGGCCTTGTGCTGGGGCCCGGGAAGATGCCAGGCCGCCGCTGCCAGTGGGGAGGCAGCGGGCGGCCAGCAGGGGGCGCAGCGGAGACCGCGCGCCGCTCGGGGGCCGCCGTGCCGCCGTCAGCCCCACGTCGGGGGGCAGCGGTGGGCGGGTGAGGACGGGGAGAGCCTGGCTGGGCGGCCTGCGGCCAGTCCAGGAGAACGGCCTTTGCACGATGGGCCCAGCGCCGTGACGCCCGGCCGCTGCTGGGCCCCTGGAGGGGCGAGGCGGCCCGGCGAGAAGCGCGTCCGTGAGACGTTCCCACCCCAAGAGCCCCTGGCGTCGCGGTGCTGACAGCGGCCCAGCTCTGCCGGAGGAGGGCGGCCCCCCAGCCCAGAGAGCCTGTCCTAGATAGAGCGGGTGCTGCCTGGGCAGCCACGCGGCCGGACTGGCCGCTCGAGCCGCGGGAAGGGGAGGCCGACGGCAGGGACAGGCAGGGGCTGCCGGGCCCTGTGGCGGCGGGGCCTGCGGGGGGTAGGGGACTGTGGCTGTAGGGGACAGGGCGGGAGACGCTTTACACAATAAAGGCCAGGTTGCCAGGAGCCGCCTCTCCGCGCCCCTCCCCCTTAAGGACCCCTTGCCTCTGAAGCTCCCTCCGGTGACCCCCCCTCCATCCGGCCCCCCACCTCCCTAGGCCTTGCAGACAGGTGAGCTGCTAACCCTTCCTGCTTTTCCGGCCCCGGCTCCCTGCTGCCTGCTGAGCCCACTGAGCCCTTGCTATCAGCGCCCTGATTCTGCGCGTCCCTGGAGGATGGGCTGACTTGCCACCGCCTCGTGGACCACCGGGGGGAGGGGCGTGGCGGGCAAACCCTCTGCCTCCGAGGGCAGGTCGGAGTCGCGTAGGACTAGGGTGCCAGGACCTTGAGGGGCGGGTTGACTTGGTGGGTGGTTTGGGTAGTGGGCCTGGCCATTTTTCAGGCGTGGCAGTCACTGTCCATTCTAAGGAAAGCGAAGCAGCTATCGAGCGTGACAGAAAGCTGGGCAAGTCCCCCAGACCTGCTAATTGGTCCACAGCAAAGGCGGGCGGCCCCTGAGCTTTGCAGTGGGCCTGGCCCGGGTCCTGTAAAAGTGTGTTTCCTGTTGCAACTCCCGACGGCACACTTGGCTGCTTGGGACGAGAGCCACTCACCTCCTGGGCTGTGGGCCCTGCGTCCAGGGAGCGTGGCTTGGGTGCTCTGCCTGGGGCCTCGCAAGGCCCGAATAACGCCTTGTCCACCCCAAGCTCTTGTCCGGAGGCTCCAGGGAAAGCCCACCCCCAGGCTCATGCATTTTGTTGACAGAGTTTATTTCCTCCTTGCCGCTTGCCCTTGGCCCCGGCCATCATGCCGGCAACAGGAGGCGCGTCCTCACGCCCAGAATCCCTCTCACTCCTTTGCGGTGTCCCTGGGACCCCAGCCGGAGAGTGCTCTCGGTCCCCACGGCTTCAGTGCCTAGATTGGGGCACTTGGATAATACAGGCTCGCGTCCGTAGTCTAAGATTTGTGATTTTAATCACAGCTTTGCCATGAATGAAACATAATCCCAGCTTCCGAGGACGAGGACGAGGGCACGGCCATCTCTGGAGGGCCATTGTGCTGGCCACACATGGTCATAGTTTTGTAAAATTTACAAGGTTTTTTTTTTTTTTTTGGTAAGAAGATCAGCATTCTCCATTCTCCTCTCAATCGAAGAAAGGCTTTTCCCAGCTGTAGTTCATTAACACTGTTGCTTCCTTTACAAAATGAGTTTAAGGAGTGGCAGCCAGTATTTGCTTAATGGATATAGCAGAATTGAATTGCATAGAAAATTGCATAGGACATGTTGCACATAACCATTTATGTTCCATGAAATTATTAGTACACACACACACACCCTGCAGAATTAGGTCCAGGTGTCAAGTATACTTCTTAGTGTACTTGGTTCAGATTTAAGAATCTGAAAAGACGCTAAGACCCTAGAATGTATCTGGAGCCTCCAGTTAGGCATGTGCCTGGTCCTGGGAAGAATTTTTTAAAAATTAATTTATTGATTTTTTTTTTTTTAGAGAGTGAGAGACAGACAGAGGGGAAGGTGGAGGGAGGGGAGAAAGCCAGCCAGCCAGACATCAACTTGTTCCACTTATTTATGCATTGACTGGTTTTTAGTATGTGCCCTGACCGGGGATCAAACCCACAACCTTAACATATCCAGACAAGCTCAAACTCACCAAACCCAGCCATCTCCACCCCGCCCCGCCCGCCAGGGCCTCTGGAAAGACTTCTGGAGCATCCGGGAGGGGTCTCCCTGGCAGAGCCTGAGCACACGCGGTTGACAGAAGCCCAGAGGCTGGCGGCTCCCTTCCCGGGGGTGGGGGGTAGTGTAGGTAGAGCCGCTGAAGGTGCACTTGTGCTGCTCAGTCCTCTCTCTTGCAGCTATGTCTGCGAGTCACTTTGAACAGCGGAAGAAACCTCTCAGTACGTTTTTCTGGGTAAATGAGGTAACTGGAGAAGTCACCTACCCACCACTGCCGGCAGACGTGCCTGCAGTTCCCCTTGAGGAGCCCCAGGAGAGCCTCAGCGTGGGAGCGCGCAGCGGGCTCCTCCAGGGCCTGGCCAGCCCTCCCGCGCTGTGGGCTGACTCTCTGTCCCCACCGCCAGCCTCACTGAGATACAGAGGCTCAAGGAACTCCCTCCCCCCCGCGCTGACCCACTACCACCTGGGTGAAGCTGCAGCCAGGAGCCCCCCGCCCGTCTCCGCAACCCCTGTCACCGTCTCGCTGCCAGGAGGTGCTCCGCCAACATCAGGCCCCTGTGGATCAGCCCCTCTGCCACTGGCCTCTACCTTTCCTTCCTGCCCTTCTGTCCTCTGGGCCTACACCTGCAAGCTGAAAAATGTCCTTACTGGGAATAACTGATTTTCCTTTTGAGCTGGAGAGTATTTGCCTGGCGATGTGCGTTAAGTGCCTTTCTGAGCCCGAGCAGCTTGTCGCCTGTACACCTGCGTGTCTGCCTCCCCTAGACACTGGCCCACAGGCTCTCCCCTGCATTCCTACAGCAATGTGCCAAATGCTTCCGAACTCAATATAAATTTAGATGGTGACACACAACGTTTTAATACTTCTTTTGCTTCCCAAGCCTATTTGGTATATTACTCTGAACTCTTCAGGGTTTGATAATTCGGCTCTGATGTTGGCGTCATGGCAGCACGTTTGGCTCCCTGCCAGGGTCCGAAGGGAGCCTCCATGTTTGAGACAGAACAAGCCCAAGCCCAGGCTGCTGCCTGTGCTTCTGACCCACCAGGCACAGGGTGGTGGGTCACATGCCCTCCTCCTCGGGTTCGATAAGTTTGCTAGAGTGGCTCACAGAACTCCGAAACGTTTTACTTAGGAGACGCCTGGTTTATGTAAAAGCACAGGACCCAGGAGCGGCAGACGGAGGAGAGGCACAGGGCGAGGTCCAGGAAGGGGCTTCGGAGCTGCCAGGGTGCCAGCGCTCCACACTGGAGCACAGCCCTCTGGGGCCCTCGGGGTCCTAAAAGCCCCCATGGCCTCCAGGCTGCCTTCCTGCCCATTGCATCACGTGGCTTCACAGTGCCCGCCCTCGTGTAAGCTGAGTGGCCTTCACCTGCCAGTTTGTACCTACGCCCATCCACACTGCAAGGCCCCAGCCATGCAGGTAACAGGACCGTGGGGTCTCTTCCCTCCGGAACACACGGGCTGTGCTACCAGGGAGAAGCGTGTCCCAAAGCCCACGCACTTTGCTTTGGGGGAGGTGGGCTGCTACCTCAGCACCCAGGCTGTGTGCAGTAACTTGTTTTTTAAACGAGTGAGCGGTTTGCTGCAGGACTCAGCAGGCTGGAGCACCGGGCCTCCAGCGGGGCGTAGCCTGGAGCCAGCCTGGCCTCTTGTCCTTGGCTTGGGCTTGGTGCATCGGCCTGGGTCCCAGCAGAAGACAGAAACCACGTGACAATTTAAATGGGAGGCTTAATATAAAAGCTGGTAAAGTTGATCAAGGAATGGTTATAGGAGGGAGTAACACTATCATACTCCAGGGCTGAGCGCAAGCCCCCTGGGAAGGAAAGGCTTGGAGGGGGTCGTCCTCTCTGGAGGACTGGTGTTCAGGCCTTAGCGCAAAAGGTGTGGCTGTGTCCCCTGTATGGCAGGTAGTTGCCACAGCCATCGCTCTCCAGTCACTGGGTAAGCAGGAAGCCACCCCTGGGGGCACAAGTAGGGGGCAGGCAGGTCAGTGGGGGGCGGGGCCTGTGGGCAGCACTGGAGTCAGGGTGCAGGTGTGGCAGGAGGCCCAGACCCGGCCAGGGTCACGTGTTCTGGGCCGGTGGCTGGAGTGGGTTTCCGCCGGATGCCGTTGCACCCACCCTTGTGGCCAAAACAGAGCTGCTTCGGACCAGCATGGGGGCCCTTTCTCCCACAGGGCCCCTCCAGCGCCCTCTCCCGAGAGAAAACGTGCCCTGGCGCTCCCCGTTAGAGCCGGTGGGGAGGACTGGCCTGGAGCTCGAGCCTCTCCAGAGCTTTGTGGTTCTTTGTGGTTCTTTGTGGTTCGCGGGCCTTCAGGGCTGGGGCAGGATTTTACGTTAGATTGGGAGAGGAAGTCAAACAGGCGTGCACAGGCCACCAAATCCCTATCATGTTGAAATAGCTGTGAAACTATTAACTGAATAAAAAGAGAAAACAATGATCTGATTGATATATTATTTATTATGTAACAATTAGTTCTGAGACAAAGTCCATTTCAAAACGTATTACTGAGGATCCTGTATTAGTTGATTTTAGAAAATGGCATAATCCAAACATATTTTTCCTTTACATTTTCTTATGTAACCTTTAAGGAATTTTTCCCTCCCATCATCTGGCTCTGGAAACATTTGTTACATCAGAAAAAAATGTGAAGTACAGCTATTAGGCACACAGGTTAAAAGGGATGATATGCACACACACACACACACTCTGCGATTACAAATCAACGTTTCTTTTGAACATACAAAGTTTAAATAACCAGTGTCTTAGATTAATTTAAAACATACTTCAAGAATGCTTTTAAACATTTTTCCTCTCTAATGCACTGTGGAAGAAGCTCCTGTCTCATTTTGTCAGCACTAAGAGCCACGAAAATGGTATCCCAAATTAGGACTCAGCTTGCCCTCTTGAGAAACAAGCTGAAGGGGTTCTGGGTCTGGTTAAAAATACTCGACGAGAATACCCGCAGAGAGGGTGTCACAGAGGGAGAGGTGTCGCTGGCCAGGCCACACCACGCCCCTTGGGGACGGGCCGTGCTGTGACCACAGGGAAGCCCACACAGCTGGGGACCGGGGTGGCTGGGAGGGTTTAACCACAATCCAGACAGGGAGACAGGTTGAGAGGGGTGAGGGAAATCCTGAACGGCTGGAACCGTGCTGCCCTGGGCCCTACTTTGCTGGACTCTTTGGGAAACAAGAATTTTTCTGGACAGCATTTTTCACGCCAACAGAGTCACCTCATTAAATGATTCTGAAAAATTCAGTGTCTGTTGTTTCATGCGACAGCTACACTATTCCAATGGGAAGGAAAATGTATGGGTTGAAAACTAAATTCTCTGTCACTGAAGGTGTTTTAACAAACTGGTCTCTGACCGCTATGACAAGGTCAATGCCGTACCTCTACTGAGTTGCTTTCTTCCTTCTATTCTCTCTGTTAGGCAAACCCGGTGATCTAGTTTTTGCTACCCGTCAGTCTTCTGTGTTGGACATGGGCTGTCCATGCTGGCTGCAAAATACATGTGTGTACTCATGCATGAGACGTGACTATGAGGTTCCCTGTGGAATTGGATTACATACTTACCCACATTCACTCATATAAAAATATACATCTGTGACTCTGTAACCCCTCACTTACATACCACAAATATATTCTTTTGTCCAAACATCTTTTTTTCCTAGTCTTGCCAATCATATAAGACTGGGAGTAAAACCCTTTAAAAACAAGTTTCCCAGCTGAAATTAATTTTTTAAAAAAGGTCTACTTTTAAAGCAGCAGTTAGAAATTTTGTTCTTGGAGTAGGTAAATAATACTGTTATAGCAAATTGTGGATTTAAATAAGTTTAATTTAACAGTTTCATATTTTTTAAAAAATAATACAGATTTCTGGGTTATTTGATGGCTTCCCCATTTTTCCAGTTCCAAGGGATGCAGAGGTCGCCGTCCTGCATGACGGAGTAGAAGTGGGAGACGCAGAGGTGCATCCCCCGCAGGCGGGGCAGCGTCTGGCCCAGGAGTCTCTTGCAGCAATCCACCATCTGGGTGCTTGACACGCTGGGCTCCTTATAGAACTTCTCCAGGGAGAACTTCCTCGTTGACGCCTGTATCAATTCATTTTCAATAACCTTCAACCTGTTACATTGAAAATAAAAATAATATTACCACATGCACATCAAAGAACAAAATGTAAGGACATTTTTAGGTATGGGGGCTATACCTAAAAATGTTTCTACTCGCAACACTGAAAATGGCGTCTCCAACAGCCAGATGATATGCTTTTCGAAGACATGCCTGAGGTTATCATGCAGTACCTGTCACTTCCACACATATTTCTGAAAGTTTTTTTCAATCTTTATAGTAGTAATGGGGATTTGAAAGCTCCCGTCCTGCCGCACGGAGCAGCTGTGAGCCACTGAAGCCCGCAGAGCAGGGAGTGGGCACCACGCCCGAGTCTGGCCCTTGAGTGGTGATGACTTCCAGAGGTACCCGAGGAGGTGGCAGGCTCACGGTCACCCCGCACCCAGGCCAGGCCAGGCCCTCCTCACTCTCCCTCTGTGAGGCCCACCCCTCCCCTTTGCCGGAGGCTACAATGTGTCTGTTCCGACGAGGGCTTGAACCCCGGCCAGGAGAGTGAATAGCTCAAGGCGGGAGCCCAGTCTGCCCACAGGCGCGGGCAGATGGCCGCGGGAGGCCCGCGGCGGAGGGCGCATGGAGCCCAGCTGCCATTGTCAGTGCTCCTGAACTGGTCTAATTTAAGTCCTGCGCTGGTTAGAAAGCCCCAAACGTCCTTTTACCCAATCTTAAACTCTGATAAAAGAGAAGTGCCAGTGTGCTAAAATAGCCATAAGCTAGGAAATGTTTGGAAAGAGATGTGGTTGTTGCGGTTAGTTTGCAGTTAGTGCTACCAGTCTGTCGTTACTGAATCCCTTTATGCATCAATAGCCAGAGCACTTTCTCAAGTGTTGTTCGTTTTCCCTGTGAGATGACTCCTAGACAAGGCTGCGAGAGATTCGAGAAGGTGGACAGGGTTAGGGTTGACAGGGCTTTGAGGATGTCTGCTCTGAGCAGGGTTCGACGGGAAGAACTCTCAGGTACCATCGACAGCAGGGGTCGGCAAACACTGTCTTTCAAGGGCTTTTATCACTTGCTCTAAGAGGTTCGAAGAGTCTGGGTAAGAAATGAAAAGCCTTGCAGTGTGGCCAAACAACACAGCCCTCTACACGCCTCTGGGCAGGGCCCTGCATTCCCACTGTTTCCACGAGAAGCCTCCGGTGTCGTCCTGGGGTTTCCTGGATCCCCGGGCCACGGCCTCCGCAATCAAGAGGGCCCGTCAGTCCTTCTGGGGTGCCGCCTTGGAGGGGCGCTGGGTCGCGAGAGGGCGGCCCTTGCAAGCTCTCTCCGGGGCTGTGCTTGGATGCCTCTGCCATTTGTAGCAGACTAATTTTAAATGTATTTTTAAAAAATTGTGGTTTTTTTTGCCTTCTCTTATAATTATCTGCTTTATTATACTCACATTGAAAGGAAAACAAAGAGAAAAGGGGGTCACGGTACAACCAGGGGAAGCACCGTGTGTGGGCAGTGCAGCTGGGGGAAGCGCTCTTCCTTCTCTTCTATTGCTAAGAAATGGGCTGACGTTCCCCACCTTCGACACAAATTAAGTGTGTTTTTTAAAATCCTCACCTGAGAATCTTTTATTATTGATTTGAGAGAGAGAGGAAGGGGGAGACAGAGACACATCAATGTGAGAGAGAGACATCAATCGGTAGCCTCCTGCATGCGCCCTGACCACAGATTGAACCCGCAACCTTTTGGTGAACAGACGATGCTCCAACCTACTGAGCCACCCGGCCAGGGCTCCTGAGGTGACTTTTATTTTAACAAGCCCTGCTTCTCAAATTGAGGTCCATGGTGTAAGTGCAATTTGGGTTATTAGAAAACAGCCACAGCAATCCCCGGCCGGACAAGGTAGGGATAAGTAGCTACGGAATATCCACCCCTCAGTCCGTTTCCTAAGTTCAGTTCGGTGCTCCTGTCCCATATTCATGAGGTCGGAATACCTGCACTTTTAAAGGTCAGACTAAATGGTAAGACCTCAGAGAGGGCTGACGGCACTCACTCATCTTTCCTCTTCAGGTTCTCCCTTGCCTGCTGGGCTTTGGTGAGAATGAACCACTGCAGGTTTGCTGGGTCGCAGAGGGTCGGGATGTTAAAATGCCCCAGGTCGTGCAAGCTTGGAGCGTATCTGTCACTGTAATGAAACACGTGAAAGGAAAACTGTCGATTCCCTCCATCCCCCACTCCACCCCAAAGAAAATATTTTATGGGGCTGATTAACGGAAAAGGAATTCATCAAGGAAATCCACCCTAAAAGTACAGCCACACTGACGTAAAGTCCCGCTGTGTCCCAGGAGGCACATGTGACCAGGATGACTGCACACTTCCCAGTCCTGTGACCTTCCCCATCCATAAACTGGGGGCTGGAACCCATGTCACGGTGCAGGTGTAAGAGGGAAAGAGAATGCACGTAAGCCCCAAGCACGGTGCCCAGACAACGGTGCACGTGGTGTGTGCACAAACAATGTTGGCTACTGTTTCAACGTGAGTTTAATCCTGCCCAGTTTTCCACAGGATTAACTTTACCCTGTAAGTGACCATATATTTATAGGTGCAGTGACATTCTTTTCTGCAACCCCTAAGAACCACACACTGAAATACAAAACAACTGAATCGACTGACTCATACATCCCACCTATGTGAATAAATAAGAGTCATTCTTGTTTTAGGTATTTACCTGTTGAGGATCATTTGTAAACCACGCAGACTTCGAGGGTGGAAAGGTATTCTATTTTTCAATAGTCGCTTATAGAACACATCAAGGAGAGAATAATATTCTTCCAGTGTCAACACTGGCTGTAATTCTTCGATATACACAACCTGTATGCCGCCTAGAAGATAGCTTATTTGGTCTTCTAAAAGCATCAGCCTCCTCTGAAGGTCAAAATAACTTGGTAATCTTTCAAAAAGCTACAGGATTTTTTTAAAAAGGAAAGAAATATTTAGTTTTGCATTATAGTAACTCAACTTTAGGTTTCCAAAAAATAGTACTGAGATATTTTCACAAGTTAATTATTTTCCTAGAAAGTTCAAGTAAGCAATAAGCAAGAGACTTAATGTAATGCTGGAAAAGTTAATATTCAAAACAAACCACATTAGGATCTTAGGAATTTTGAGATAGGAATTGAAGCCATTGCAGAAAAAAGGAAATACGTTCCAAATAAAAATAAGCCCTACATACTAACATACATTTAGGAAGAATCTCAGCTTGGCTTGGAGTGATTAAATGGTACAACAAAGAAAGGTTTTATTTCAACTCCAGGTCTATTTCTTCAGAATTTACTTTAATCCATCTATATCAAATTAAATGCACTAAACACTACAAGCACCTACCATGTGCTTAGCACTGAGCTGGGCCTCTGGAGCATACAGATTGTAAGAGTTTGTCCCTCTAGGCCAGGGGCTCACAGTCGGGGGACAAGGAAACAACATAAAAATCAGAATTCCGCACGAGAGGTGGCCCGGCAGGGTGAACGGACACGGGAGGGCCAAGCACAGGTCTCTAAGGAAGCCTGAAGGGGCCAGTCGGACAGCAGACATGGGGCTGAGAAAGGGCTGGACGCGTGCGGGGACGTGTTGAGGCAGCAGTGAGCAGAGCGCGGGCCAGCGCGGGTGCACGGGCGGGCGGCGGCGCGCTCCCCAACGGGGGCTCCCCAACGGGGGCTGGCCCAGGCGCGCCTGCGGGGGGCGGACAGAGCTGACGGCAGCTGCGGGGAGGTCAGGGGCAGCCCTTGTGAGCCGCAGGAGGGGCTCGGATTTCACACAGAAAGCTGTGGTCATACAACTTTCAGGGCAGTTGAAAGGCACTGAAAACTCTGCCACAATACAAGCAATAGCAGTATAAGGTCTCTACGAATGATTTATAATGTACTTCTAACACTTTGCAAAAAATAATTTTACTCCTTTTTCAATTTTCCTCTCAATGGGTTATCTATAAATGGTAACCACATTGTACAAACTTTTTATTTGGCGATCACTGTAGACTCGTAGGTCTCCCCATGGAGCATCCTGGGGAACTCGAGTCCTGTCACAACCAGGAAACTGAAGTGACACAGGCCGCTAGCCTTATTCGATTTCCCCAGTGTCACTTGCACTCGTGTGTGCATTTAACGGCGTGCAGTTTTCATCACACGGGAGGAGTCACGTGACACACCCCAGCCAAGACCCGACGGGTTCCACCACCGTCCCTCGTGCTACACTTGCACAGGCACAGGCGCTGTGCCTCCCCCACTCCTCAACCCCCGGCAGCCACGGATCTGTTCTCTGTGTATCTGCATTGCCCGAGGGCTCTTACAGGTACGGAGTCTGCGGGGTCTGGCCGCCTCGCTCAGCACAGGCCCCGCCCCGCCCCCCAACTTGCTGACAGCTCACTCCCTGGACGGGCAGTGCTTTGTTTAACCCTGCGAGCGCTGAGGGGCGTTACTTAGGTTTTTCCCCCTAGGTTTTGGCTGTCATGGACATTGGCATACAGGCTTCTGCGTGAACATAATTTTTTACTTCTCCAGTATAAATGCCCAGAGGTGCCGCGGCCGGGCCCCAGGGAAGCGCAAGCTGAGGGTTACAGGAAGGTGCCACGCTCTTTTCCAGGGGGCGCGCACCGTTTTACACTCCCACCAGCAGCGAGCGAGGGAGGCCGTTTTCTGCATCCTCGCAAGCATTGGGTAGTGTGTTATTTTTCACGTTAGCCGTGACGATAGGTTAGTGTAGTGACATCCCGTTTTAGCTTTCATCTGCGTTTCCCTAGGGTTCATCATGGGCATTGTCTTGGCAGGTGCTTATTTGGTATCTGTCTGTCCTCCTCTGTGACATGTCTGTTCACGTCTTTTACCCATTTTCTGGTTGGATTCTTTCTTTTTTTTTCACTATTGAGTTTTGAGAGTTTTTATATATTTAGACACAAAGGCTTTGTCAGATATGTGGTTTGCAGATCTTTTCTACCAAATATTTGATTTGAACAGACACTTCACAAAGAAGATATGTGGACCGCAAGGACGCACATGAAAAGACACTCGCCATCTGTTGTCATTAGTGAAATGCACATTAAACCCACGATGAGACAGTACCACACACTTACCAGAACGGCTACAATGAGAAAGGTGCTGTAGCACGTGCCAGCAGTTCCTTAAAAAGTTCCACTACCCTAACATATTCAGTCGTTCCACGTTTAGGTATTTATCCAAGAGTAAGGGAAATACATCGCCATAGAAATATTTGTAGATAATGTTCATAGAAGCTTTATTTCTAATAGCTAAAAACTGACACAGCCTAATGTCCGTCAATAGGTGAGGGGATAAACAAGCTGTGGTATATTTATATGATGAAATACTGCCTGGCCATGAAATGGGCATGGATGAATCTCAACATGGTTATTTTAAGTGAAACAAATAAGACCCTTGCCCCCCAAATTATGTACTCTGAGACTCCAATTATATAAAACTATAGAAATATAAACTACGTAGAGTGACAGAGCAGACCAGCGGCTGGCTGGGAGGGGTGCGGGGATGGAGCGAGGGCTGACTAAGGGACAGGAGCACACTTTTGTGGGTGGCAGGTACGTTCACTATCTTGACTGTGGTAATAGTTTCATGGATATTCATAGATGTCAAATCTCATCAAATTATACACACTATTTATACATAGTTTGTTGTATGTCAGTTATACTGTAATAAATCTGTTAAAACAACAGAATGCAGGTCATTATCCGATGTTTCAGGAAAGACTAAAATTTCCCAATAAAAACTGACTTAAAGATCCGGTCTTCTAAGTAGTATTTTAATTACGTGATATTAAGCGTCTGATCTGAAAAAACCTGTAACTATGTTTAAAAACTTTTTTGATTTCATTGCCATAATAGCATAGTTTGAAAGTGTATCGACAAGTAAGGTTTCCCGCGTTTACGCTCTTCCCTACCTTGGTCCAGTGGTGGTGGACGTCCATCGTCCCCAGCATCACGTGGCCCACCGCGCTCACCCCGGAACGGTCTGTGAATATCACCGTGCACCCTGACAGGGAAAACAAAGCCTGTGGTCACTGTTCACGGCTGCCTCATTCTGTCAGCACTGCGCAAATAATTACGTACGTGTAGTGTGTAAGTTCAGGGTTCAATTCAGCAGAAGTGTAAAGGCGAATTTTATGTTGCTGATTTATTCAGAAGAATGGATTTAAAAATTCATCTGCAAAGACTTTTAACAGTTAGTTTTCTCTACACTTTATAGATGTGAATAACAGCTACGTAATATTTTAAAAGACAATGGAAATTGTTTACCTTTTGCGTTTTTAAGTGTTTCCAAGTTCTGCTGGGCTAAGCGGCCTAAGCTATGCAGCTGGCTGCAGCGATGGGCGATGCCCCAGCTCCGCTGCCACCTGGTCCAACAGAGAGCACAGCGCGCATTAATACCCGGCCCCCGAAGGGGGAGGCACGCATCACCCCCGGATGCTCACGTACGCGCGTTTCCAAACTAGCTTAGTTTTCAAGAAGCAACCAAATGGAAAATGAATTGTTTACTGTAGGGTAAAAATATTACTAATAACGTTCAGGTACCTAAAGATTTAAAACAAGCAAGTAAGTTTCTATTTTTAAAATAGAAGGGTGAAATGGGGAAGATTTTGAAAAGATTTTTTTTTCCTCTACATTGCTCAATGGCGATGATTTTGCTTTCAATTTAAGTTGCAATTAGGAATTCCAGCTGGGTTTATCAGATCCTTGTTCCTCATTGTTGAGATGGTGATTTTTATGACACCACATAATCTGCTCATTTTATACAGGAACATTGGATCTTAGTGACAAATGGAACCTGACGTTCATGTGATGTCACAGTGACGCCACTCTATAAAGGTAGAACGCACCGGTCTCACATGGCACCTTTGTACCCTAATTCCGGCGTTGACGAGCTCTGTGACGGTGACCAGCTGCTCCTAGCCTTCCTAAGGCTTTCACACATGCAAGCGTGGCCCCGTCCCCTGCCCGGCCCTCTACACCGAAGGGGCACGTATGAGAAGGCACACGGCACTCTCGAAAAACTTAGGTTCCTCCCTCCGCTGAACACTGAACTGATGAACGCCATTTGTGAGAAAATGAAAGTAGTCTAAAATTTTTTCCCTTTAACTCACAATGGAAAAACTTAGATATAATTTTAAAGAATTAACATTGTGATAAAGCTACTAACTGCTGTTCTTATTAATAAACGATCTTTCAGACGGGCTGTTTAGAAACAATGTAATTAGCCACAATGCTTCCATTTGGCGGAGGCTAGACTGACTTTCCAGTAAGTGGGGGCGCAGTCATGCCCATGGGTCTCGAGTGCTTCTGTCTCAGGACCTGACGCGCTCTTGGAACCCCGAGCCCCACAGAGCCTTTGATGAAGGAATAATTACATTTACAGAGTATGAATGCAGGAAAAATGATATTTTTATTACAAACTCATGTAAAAAAGTTCAACTAGCTACAGATACATCAGTATTTAAACCTTACTTCACTATTTTAAACAAGAAATTGATAGGTTTTTAAAAAAAGATTTTATTTATTTATTTTTAGAGAAAGGGGAAGGGAGGAAGACAGGGAAACATCAATGTGTGGTTGCTTCTCACACGCCCCCTACTGGGGACCTGGCCCGCAACCCAGGCATCTGCCCTAGACTGGGGATTGAACCGGCAACCCTTTGGTTTGCAGGCTGGCGCTCAATCCACTGAGTCACACCAGCCAGGGGAAGAAACTGACAGTAGTTTTCTTATACAGATGAACATTTGACTACTTTGATAAAAAGTAGTCAGTATCTAGTTATCTGAATAATTAAAGTAAAAGATGCAAATATTTAACCAGTAGAGAACTCTACCACTGGGTAATGCGTGTTCATTCTAATCTGTGAACTAGGTTCTCCATAGTACCTGATATCTGAGAGCTGCAACTGATGAGACAGTTCATCTTTTAAACGGTCTAGTTCTTTTCTAAGTGGCAAACTATTCTCCAGCTTTTTAACGGCACGTTTCCCATTGTTATCTAACCAGGATCTAGAAAGAAAAAAACATATACACATTCTAACTGCAATGCAAACACGCCTATTAACAGACACATGCACTACTTTAAAGTAACCCCAATGTTAAACTCCAGTCAAACCTTTACCAAATTACAGTTAAAAAAAAAAAAAATCAAGTGTAGACGGAAGTAGCTGAGATGAGACTTCAGCTGGGCATTCGGCTGAGGGGGAAGGGACGCCGGGGTGGGAAGCACACCAGCCTCACAGGAGCGGTGGTTTTGGAGACCTGGTGGTAAAAAGCCTAGATTGCTAAGGACGGACGAATGAAGCGACCTGGATAGAGAGAGGAGGGAATAAATGTTGCGAGCTCTGGGCACGAACAAGCAAGATTAAAATAAAGGAAGAAATTGGGGTCCACCCAGTTGGAATCCACACAGCACCCACTGCGCGCTCCTTGCTCAGGACACGCTGCCCTTTCAATGTGACCAGCACCATTAGATGGTGCTTCTTTGATGGCGACCCATGGTAAGGAGTATTTTACATGGTGACTCAGCATGAGCACACACACTTATTCATACATTGAAATAGAACTGAAACAAGAATTCTGAAAAACAATATTTAAACTTACTGACTATATATATTTAAGAAATTTCAAAAGGGAAGATAGCAAAACAACTTTGTTGGTCCCATGTCAATAAATTGTTATAATCTGCAATTTGAAAAACACTGACTTAGCCTTAATCAAGGGCAAAAGTAAATAAATGCATGTATTACTTAAATCATGACTATGAAGTTCCCAAACATTCTACAGAAATTGTTCCAATGGTGTAGTTGTTCAATGTGGCCTTTTGTGGACACCAAGACTGATTCAGAACTTAGATACTGAAAGTAAAATATAACTACTTGAGCAAAATTCGAATAGAAAAAGTGGAAGTGTCATCTTAGTAGTTAACAGTATAGCATTTCAATGGTTTTTCTATAGTTCAGTGGGAAAGATAGGACATATGCGATTATTTTGTTTAGACAGAAATGGAGCTTGTTGGCTCCTTCCAAACTCAATTTTATGTTATTAAAATATTTTTTGTTATATTATTTAATAATCAGAGAGTATTTCCAAAATAAGGAAACACTAAAATTGGTAACACAGAGTAGCATTTCCTAAATTTTTTTTCACTGGTAAATTCTTTTTATTATAGTATACAATTTTAAAAATTCCTTAGGTATTAAAATTTTCATTAAATCCTTTTTTATATGGTATACAGTGCAATGGTTTTGAAGTAAGATAAAGAACAATTTGCTGAGAAGTTCAAAATTACATAGCATGTCCAAAAATGTAGATTGGAATGTAATTACCAGATGTATTATGAAAATAGATTAAATGGAGCTTTTATTAGCTGATAATTCATCTGTTTTGAAAAACCCAACTGATTCATTTTCAATTTTTTTTGTTTTATTTCACAATAGTAAGAGACTATTTCAGCTTGTATTTCTCAACAAAAACAAAATAAAAAATTAAAAGTCCACACTAAATAATAAAATTGTTTTATTTTCTCATATTATGTCCTGAAATATTAGAAATACCTTAACATGCTTTCAAGAATAAATTTTGATCAGGTGAATGCAACTTATAAATCATGTAAAAATCAGTTTGATGTAAATTTGCAGAATTATTTTAATCCTGCTTCTGAAATATTTAATTCAGCATGCGTTCCTTATGATTCCTCTTCTGTAACCTACGTATATAATAAAGATGAATTAAACAATACAAGAATAAAAATGAAAGCTTAAACAATATATGGCCAGAACGACCACGGTGGCTCCCAAGTTCTGGTCGAGTCACAGAAACTCCACACCTCCTGACTAGGCCTCCGACGCCCTTCCACCTTATTTGGGATCCAGCCGGGTAACAAGGGGAGAATTCCTGAGTTAGTGCAGACAATCCGCACAGCGCATGCCCTGCCAGGAGATAATCGAGGGTAAGTTGCCACGATGCAGGGACGAAGGTCCCTGGTAAGCCAGGGACTCCTCAGACACAACCACGGGGACAGGCCGTGTGGCTGGTCTTTACAGGCTGCGAGAATGACTTACTCAAAATACATTAATGGTGACTTAGAAACAAATGACAGAGAAATGTTTGTATATGGTTTTTGTAATTAAAAATTTTATCGATCTGTTCCACATATTTTAAAATGTTGACACCATGTATTTTTATTATATATGGGTTATTATAGTAAAGGACCTCACTGTTGAACTCTCCAAAGACACTGAAAATGCTTAACACATGAAGCAGCTTACATTTTTAATAATAGATTTAGATATAAATTCTTTCTTTATATACTAGGGGTAACTTAAGGAGTAGAATTTTAAAAACTTAAAACAATCTCCTGTATGTGTTTGGTATGAAAAGATAAAAAATTTAATACAATTGGAAGTATTTTGGCAACTTTAAGAAACATGCACTATCTTTTCCATGTGGTTATTACTATGTTAACTGTACTGACAGGATTCCTGTTCCTGAAAAAAATTAGACTTTAATTTTAAACACGAACTACAAGTAAGTTAAGCATGAACTTGTACGTACGTTAGGGTGGTTTCCACTCTCGAGACTTGTTCAAGGTCTTCGTCCGGGTCCTTGAATCCAGTAAAGGAGTAATAAGACTTGTCCCATTTGATGGGCCTGTCGGGCATCCTTTTCGCCTCTTTGAGAGGCTGGGGATGCACATTGCTATTCAAGCTTTGGACATGTTCAATTGATAAACTGCAGGAGTTGAGAATATATAATACTGTGCTTAGCAGATCTCGGGTGTGCAAAGTAAATTTGACTGCTCGAAATCCTAGAGAATATAATTCCCCCAAACAATGAAGATAGGTGATTATTTGCTTTATTTAAAATTTTTTTCGTACAAAATTTATACAATCAAAACCTTTTAAAACATTCAATTATCAATTAAAATCCATCCACTTGTCAATGGAACACCACTCCCCTTCCCCACATCCATGCCAACACCATCTTTACCTTCATCAATCCCTCTGTCACTTCCCTTTATTAGTCTGGCACTGGTGACAAAGCCGACCCACCCCAGCCCCAGAAGGGATTCCGAGTATTTCAATGCTGCCCATAAAGTTGGTCTCTACGGTGTAAGAGATGGTAAAACTCTCCGATGAGCCAAGTGTCCACTAAAGGTAGTTTCTAAGAAGGGAGAGGGAGATGGGGGAGGGGGGGTTGCCCCGTGACAGGTTGAGAAAAGGAGAGTCAGGCAACGCAGTCTCAGTGGTGACAGAATCCCACCTAGTTTTCTCTGTGATTGAAAGAGACTGTCCTCGTATTTGCCCACCCAACTAGCTCGGCACTCAGTATTTTCAGAAGCGACTTAAAATTCCCTCATTGCTTAACTGTGCTTCACAATCTGATTTTGATACTGGGTAGTCAGCGGGCTAAGGTTAGTCCTCTAACTTGTTAAGTCATCAACAGGAAATCCACTGTTCGTTTTTCTGCTCCCCTTTATTGGGTGTTAGGTGCGGTGCTTAGTTAAATCATATAACTTGTCAACCAACAACTCCCAACAATTTTGCAGTAACTATCCCTCCTTCCAAATAGGAACAAAGGCTCAAGGAGGTTAGAAAGGCTGCAGCAAGGGCTTAAATCTAAGCTGACACCAACCCAAGTATTTTCTCCACTGTGAAATGTTTTTTCTTTTTTAAAGACAATTTTTAAAAAAGATTTTATTTACTTATTTTTAGAGAGGAGAAGGGAAGGAGAAAGAGAGGGAGAGAATCATCAATGTGTGGTTGCCCCTTGCGTGCCCCTCACTGGGGACCTGGCCCACAACCCAGGCCGATGCCCTGACTGGGAATTGAACCCATGACTCTTCGGTTCACAGGCTGGCACTTAATACACTGAGCCACACCAACCAGGACTTTTTTCTTTTTTAAAAAAGTACTGTAATTGGTTTTGAAAATTGTATCAGTGTAAGTGCATCCTTACTGTGAAATTAGAGAATATTACTGCAGATACAGAGCACTTACACCATTGCGGGAAGTCTTAGCCCTGCTTGAGACATTTTCTACGTGCTTGTGTGTTTGTGCATATGTGTTTACACAAACACAGCCCCGCCATCTGACTTGTCACTTAACCTTGGTGACCCTTTCATATCTATACGGATAGATCAAGCTTATTCTTTTTAGTAGCTATATATTGGTCCATATAATGAAGGTAGCATAAGTTATTTAACATTTATGAAACTGATGGACATAAAAGTTGTTTTTAATTTTTCACATCCCATAAAAAGCTGAAATGTATTTTCTTGTCTTTGCCAATGATGACAAATATCACAATTTAAATCATTCTCAGGGATATGTAGTCTCTCGCCACATACACTAAAGGAGTTCAGAGCATGCAAACTAAGAAGGATTTTCTTGGTTCAATCATTTGATGGTAAAATGAGAAATATAGGCATTACCCTAATCAGTGAAAGAGGAAAGGAAAGTACAAATTCCTGAATTTGAGATTAGGAAGAAATAGTTTATCCTTAGAAGAGCCAAGTCAAGGAATAAATCTCAGTTTCTATCTTATCAATTCCATTAATTATTTAATCCAGTGTAAGGGCTGCTTTATAGTGAGGAATGCCTATACCAGACTGTACATGTTCTTTATTGGAAAACAGTACCTAATTAATTTAGCTTGCATTTGATTACTAAAGGAAAATAATTTCTTTATTAGCTATTTATATGCATCATTTCCCAAACTGTTTAGTCATTGCCTTTGCCCTTGTTTTGTAATAGAGCTTCTGTTTTCTTTTTGATTTCTAACCCTTATATATTAGCATTACCTTTTTGTCATGTATGCTGCATGTTTTCTCCCATTTCTAGTTAATTCTTTTCTAAAATCTAGTTTTGTTTAATGAAAGGTTCCAAGTTAAGCATTAATTGGAAGTAGAGAATTTTAGTTTTTGCTCAGCCACAGCTGACTACAATTATTTGTTTCTACATTAACTCACAGAAAGCTCTTAGAAATCTTAACTTGTTTTAAAATTTATTATAATAAAGTTTATTTCCTCATAGACCACCAAAAAAATGGGATGAAGGAATGACTTGGGTCTTTAGTCTCAGTAATGAATATCACTAGTAAACATTTTATTTTACTACCATCTCAATTATCAATAAAAAGGTGATTAATAATTTTTATGTTCTAAAAATAAAAATGTAAGAACTTAATTTTATTATCAGATAAAAAGATTAAAGACATAAACATGTTTTAAATCTTTGTCAGAGTGCCAATCTTTGTCATAAAGGCAAAGGCAACGATTAGTAACTATTTTTAGCGAAAAATGAATAGAAAATATGCTACATAAACCAAAGCACTAGATTAGGAATAAGGAGATATTATTTCTAGTACCAGCTCTATGCTTAATTTGCTGTGTGAAACTGTCTAAGCTCCCCTGTTTGTTACTTCGCTCACAAAGAAGTCTGGTTCATTCTTTAATTCTACATGTATTCAGTGTTTCAGACAAAGCCAGTTGATGTGGTAGTGGAGTAGCAGCTGAAGCTGTAGAAATGAGCTTGAGTCTCACAAACATAAAAATAGAAACAGACTGGTGATATTTTTACTGTACAAATTGTGAAGGATATACTTTACCTTTATAAATCCATCTGTCATGGAGAAATCATAAAATCATGCATAAGCATGATGTTTTTTTTTCAATTCCTAGCCTAATCTTGACCCTGAGTATTAATAGAAACATTTATCTATTTAAAAATATTCACCAATATCTGGCCTGACCCTCGCGATGACAGTACCTCAGCTGCTTACAAGACTCTCATGGCTAAGACCAGCACATTCGTCATGATTTACACTTTCAAACGGAACTGTGTCATTTAGTGATAAATACGATTATTTATAACTATTACTATTAGCACAGCATTCTTCAGTAAAGCTGTTCCTTTCCTTCACAACAGGGTTATAAGTTGACTTTTTGTCTCTGGATACTGAAGAACAGGGCCTATTTTAAACAAAACTCCATATCGGATGGAGACGGAAAAACAGCCAAGGAGAGGACCTTGCGGTTCCTGATCTTCCCATTCAGTCATGGGAGGATAAAAGGTAGAGGACACGCCAGAAAGGTGTGTCCCTGGGGAGACTGGGCGGGATGTGGCCTCAGACACAAATACCCCGTCCTGGTACTTCTCAGACCACGCTGCTCCTCACTCCATCCAGGTGTCAGTGCAAGTCAGTGACAGTGTCAGAACTTCACCTCTTTCATTTTAAGGCGAAAGGCCAGAAGTTAAGGTCATACAGCTAGTCACTGGAAGTGCTAGAAACAGATTTTAGATCTCAAAAGGCCTACCAAAATTTGACTTTCATTAATAGTTTGCTTTAAAAAAATTAGTGTGTAATTTCTTTTTGGTCCCTGTTTTATCCTGACCCAAAGGCGTTGTTTTTTTTTTTTTCCATTGCCTTTTTAGGGGGTGAGACGGGAACATAGATGTAAGAAAAAAGCATCAATTGGTTGCCTCCTGTACCTGCCCAGACCAGGAAGTGAACCCACAAACTAGGTATGTGCTCTGACCAGGGATCGAACCTGCAACCCCTTGGCTCCGGGATGACAGTCCAACCAACTGGGCCACACGGGCCAGGGCTACTGTGTATTTTCTAATTATTTTAGCCTTAACTCACAAAAAGCTCTTAGTAAATCTTTAGGTTGTTTTAAAGTTCATTCTAAAAATAAAGTTATTTCCTCAAGGATAACGGAAAGGCTACATATTTAGAGAAATAACGGAGCGACATTTGCTCTTCATTTTAAGTATTACTGGATCATGCATGGATGAAGCAGTGACAAAGGACAAAACAGAAGGCTGCATCTTAGGAATGATTAGATTTACAAAACAGCACAAGGCTGGAGTCAAAAGACCTGGTGGGGGCCAGGCCCACGCTCTGTCTGCGCGGCCCCGGGAGAGGCACTGAACAAGGGAATGTAAGCTGCACTGTAAAAAAATTGTAAATTGTTACATAGTTTGACACTTAAAGCAGCATTAAAATAGGAAGGGGACAAATAGGAACACTTCGATCTTACAGACAAAAAAGTTTAAACACAAAAAATGACTTACTGAAACACATGCAGCCAGGAATAGAATCTAATTCTGGGAGAACAAATCAATTAAATGACATTGTTTTTCTATGACCAAGGCTTCAATCCAAAGGTATTCTGGCAATGTCAGGCTGAATGAACTTATTTAACATGATGCCTACAAAGGACAAACTAGAAGTAAGAAAACGTACCGAAAGTACTGAAGGTTTCCTGGCCTTCAGAGGAATTTTGATCTGTTTCTCTTACATAAAATGTGAGCTGAGTTGGTTTCAAAGACCTGAAGCCTGGTTTCTGGAGGTTTTCTAAATAAACACTTAACCTCTGAAGAGAATTTTCATTGACTTCCTGCAAAAAAATTATTACGGGGCATTTACACACAAAATAGAACAAGTAAACAACAGAAATTACATCCTGACTTTTTAACACATATTGCAGGTATTAAGTGAATCAGTATTAAAAGGTGCTGGGATTTCACAGCACTGGTAGAGGAAGAAAAATGTTCACCTACTGCTAGGTTTAATTTTTCCACACATGTTGGATTTAAAAACTTTAGCCAATGCCTATCAGGTATCACCATCAGAATATTTTCTAAAAACAAAGAAGCAAAATTGATTTGGTTGCAATTGCAAGTAGAAAAATGTAATATAATAATGTTCTAATTTTCAAGAGTTTTAAATTCCTTTTCATGTTGAATCAGAGGTCAGTGTTAATGAAGATAAAATGAACCAATGAAATAATTTCAAAGCACTAAGCTTTGTAGTATATTATCTAATGTTAAAAAATATCGGCCTTGGTAACTAGAGCAGATCCCGAGCTGTTTTCCACGTCAGGCCGCATTCCCCGAGCACACAGTCCACGTGCTGCAGGGACGTGGACCAGCAGGACGCGACAGAAGGGACAACAGAGGCCTTCAATATTCTTTTATACCTTCAACTTTACTCAAGAAAAAAAAAAACAAACCCTGGTCCAGGAAACACAATTAGTAATACTCTAAAGCGTTAAGAGCTTTATTGCCTGCATAAAGAATGTCCAATTTCATAGGAAACAACACATTTTCAGTTGGTAGCACCTATATTTCAAATTGAGTCAGAGCACTGATTACGTATCACCGTGACAGAACTGCGAATGCACAGAACCCTCTGTATTATACTGTCACCGAGGTAACTAAACCAAACAGACACGCAGACTTAAGGTTAAGAAAATAGTAGATGTTTACCCTTTCCCTGGGGTGCTGGCCAAAGAAATCTGGATGCACCGCAAAATAGAATGGCCTCAGAGCATTGACTGCTTCAGCTCCCGAGAAAGCTCTCGCGTAGGAAAATCGGCGTGGAAATACCTTCTTCAGACATAAGCTTTCAAAGAGATGAGCATTGATTAACTGCTGGGGCCCTACTGTCCAAGCGAATCCCCAGTGTAGAAAGTGACGGCAACATTAAAATTACTATGCATGGGAAATACCATAGAAACAAGATAGCAACCAAAATCCAAAACTTGCTTTGTGGTTTTCTGAAATCTTCCAAGTTTTAACAAGCAGTGAGTGACACACGGTTTCTAAAAACAGTGGATGAAAATTCCTCTGATACAATATGAGAATATTAAATAAGAATAATACAATTTCCTCTCAAAAACCCACTTGGAAATGTTACCTGGTTTCACTGCAAATGATGACAATTTTCTGAATCATTTTTGTCTTCAGATTAAAATAACTCTCAGTGTCCCATAGTGTCATCTTTTTATAGTGAAAAATACTTTGAGAATTGTAATGCTTGAAAAGAAGATACAGACTTCTCTCGATTTATTTCCTCATTACCGGCATGCTAATATTATTCTAGGTGGAAAACTGGACATTGCATTCTTAAAATTTGGCATAACTCACCTGAGAGTGTTTTAGTACAGTTTTAAATCTAAATGAAATCATTTGCAGCTTTAAGTAAGCACTTCCCTGACATCTATTTTTGCATGTTACAATGTCCCTTTTCCATTCTGTAACAGACTACATAAAGAAGTCTCTAAATACTGGGCACATTTTTGTCTCATATGCTGTGCTAACTGAGTCTTTTGAAAAGTTTGCTATGTTTAAAATGGTAGGACTATAGCATCACTGAAGATTTTTTTCAGCAATCTAGAGACCACCAACATATTTTCAGATTACCTTTGGTTTGGTTTGGTTGGCACATATTTGATTCTTCTTATAAAGTCAACACACAGGTTGCGTGTTAAGGATTATAACAGGAGTCTGAACAGCAAAGGAAAGAGCGCTCCAGGTATGAAAGTCCTTAGTACGAGGCAGTGTAAATAAATGTGAGTGACAACTCCATTTATGCCCCATCCAAGCTTCGACAGACACTAGCCATCCTGCCAGCCGCTCAGGTTTTACAAGTCTTAACAAAAGGAATAGCGGTCACAATTCTCTTTCTAAACTCAACCTGGGGGCAGTCACACTGCTCAATCCAGGATAATTTCTGTTACTGTGGTTCCACTTTTCTCAGCGTTGCCAAAGCACAAAACCTCAGATGTACTTCTGCCCAAACTAGCTCACGATCCCAACCCCATTTTCAGTTAGTCTTGTTTCTTCTCACTTTCCCATGTCCCTTGAAATCATTCCTTTTCCCCATTTTCTTGCTACCAAATATCACCACATACTTGGACTGCACAGCCACATAATCAGTCTACTTTTCCCTAACATATTGTATATAGGTTAATTTTCCTAAAGTCCCACTATCACTGTATGCCCTCCACCACAATATAACTTTAGAATTTGAAAAATAATAATAAATTAAAATTAGCCAAATGCACAGCAGATTCTCTCCCCCTACCCAATACTAACTATAGATGGGACCATGAAGCTTACCTCCTCACAGGTCTCAGGTGGCAAAACATTTCTGAATATGTATGTACGTCAACTTCCAGGCATCCATTAATTGCTAAAAAAATTAAGCAGATATCCATAATCAACAACTTAAAAACATTACTATTTATATCAGCACTCACCCAAATGAAATAGTCAGCTATAAATCTAACAAAATATGTACAAGATCTATATGAGAAAAACTACAAAACTCTGATAAAAGGAGTCAAAAAAGAACCAAATGGAGAGAAAGCCCATGTTCACGGATAGAAGAGTCAACATTGTCAAGGGGTCAGTTCTTTCCAACTCGATCTATGGATTCAGTGCAATTCCAATCAAAATCCCAGCAAGCTTTTTACGGGTATTGTCAAAATCATTCTAAAGTTCATATGGAAAAGCAAATGACACAGAGAACCAATCCGGCACCGAAGGAGAACAAGTTGTGGGGCTGACACCATCCAACATCAAGATTCACTATAAAGCTACAGGAATCAAGACAGCATGGTACTGGTGGAAGAACTGACAAACTGAACTTCATTAAGATTAAAAACTTGTGCTCTGTGAAAGACAATGTAGGCAACGAGGAGACAAGGCACAGACTGGGAGATAAATATTTGCAAAAGACATATGTATCTGAAGGACTTAAGAAATCAAAACTAGTCTTAGTTAAGACAGCATAGGTACAAGGCTCAGAGCTTGCAAAGAAGAGACTAGAAGGACGTACATATGCAATCTATAACTAGCTATCTCTAGTTAGCTAGTGGTAGGATAGTAAGAGCTTTAATTTTTTTATTTCCTAGGTTATTAACAATGACCATACGACATATGTTCTTAAAAATTAAAAAAAAGTCAATGCTTTTATCATACAAATTAAATGAAGAAAATGATCACAACAGAAATGAGCATCGTTCATTCAGTATTTAAGACAGGCCCCTGGACCCGGGAAACCTATCTGTCCAAATACAGTCCTGGACTGTGGCCCCAATCTAGCTCGAGAACAGCTCTCCACACTCACACATACTGACAAACACACCAATAAGTGAGCCAAAACTGAAGATAAGAAGTGAGGAATAATACTTGGGAGGCATATGATTATCCACGAACACAAATGGGAAGCACGTTAAACAATATGCAGCAAAGCTCCAACCGACATGTGTTATTCAGCATAAAATGATCCTAGAAGCAGCCCTGAAAAGCCAGAATTACTAAACAATGCAAAGAACCTAGGCCTATGATTGCAACAATGCAACCTGTTTTAACTTTCTTTTTTTTTTAGTTTTTGCTATAGTACGAGGGTTGATAAATTTTTTTAAAAATTTTAATTATTTCTTGCAGTAATATCTTAAAAGTTCATAGAACTGGGATGTCTCCATCTGATGAACAATGGAAGTGATCCAGGTGATGTGCTCTATTGGTCATTTGAAAAAGCAAGACATCAAAGCAAACGAACCACTGAAAATAAGCTGTTTTGAAGTTTCAAAGTTAAAGCATAACAAAAAAACAATAAAAATTTTTGACATCAACTTACAAAAGACTAGTTGCTTCAAATTTGACTCATCAAGAATTTCAGAGGCAGGCATCCAAGTCACTATTCAGGAGTTTACAAATCTATACATTTGTGAATAAGAATTGATAGAAACAACAGCTGATTTAGTCACGAAAACAGCATGAAGGGTTTATTTAAAGAGTTCAGAATTAGTCCCCAAAGAATTACCTACAGCAAAATTGCAAAAATTAGAGAATGTATCCTTAATGGCTTTCAAACATGGAATGGAACACAAAGTATATTTGCAGAGAATTATTTAGCATGTTTTAGAAGCGTTTCCATCAAAAATAATCAAAGCAGAGCCCTGGCCCAATGGCCAAGTTGGTTGGAGCCCATACACCAGAAGTCTGTGGGTTCAATTCCCAGTCAGGGTACATACCTAGGTTGCGGTTTCAATCCCCAGTCAGGGACCATACAGGAGGCGACTGATGTTTCTCTCACGTCGATGTTTCTCTCTCTATAATATCCTTAGGTGAGGATTAAAAAAAAACAACCAAAAAAAAAAAATCAAAGCAGAAAAAAAGTTCCTGTACAGTACTGGTCTTCAGTTGTCCAGAAAAATGATTCATTCACTGTTCACTTTGTAATCATAGGGTAGAACTAAATGCTACTGGGCAATGACTAATAAAGAACATTAAAACTTGGAAATGGGATAACAGATTCTCACAATGAAAATAAAATGTTTTCAAATACAAGTGTGAACATTAAATCATGGTTTCTAGATTTAGAAAGAGAAAAACTTAAAAAAAAAAAAGCTATTACAGGTAAAGAATTAAGTGTGTCCTGCCTGCTTTTTCTGTTAGCAGGCTATTTCTTAAAAAGGTTCACACTGCAGTAGCTTAAGAGAATTGCACTCCAGGCCTGTGCTGGATAATAAGGTAGCCACTAGCTACATATGGCTATTGAGCACCTGAAATGAAGTGCCTTAAGTTAAAGTACCCATTAGATTTTAAAGATTTAGTATGAAAATATGAAGTATTTCATTAATGCTTTTTTATGTTGAAATAATTTAGTAAAATTAATTTTGGTTTATTTGTTTTTGCAATTTGCTAATAGAAAATTTAAATTGACATCTGTGGCTCATGTTACATTTCTACTGGACTGTGCATATTTCCGTCCATGCAAGACAAAAATGCTTGAAGTTAACATGTTGCTGTCAGAGAAGGCCATCTGCTTGACGGTTAGGGAAGGGAGGCTGGAGCACCTGAGGTCTGTATTCAAACCTGGACTCGAGCACTGACGAGCTGAGTGAGCAAGGGCATGTTATTTCACCTTCCCGTCACCTGGTAAATGATACAGATGGTCCAAGAGCAGCCTATTCTGCTACAAAGAAGTTTCTTTGACGTGAATTAGATCATGGGCAGTTGGTAAATCAGGAAAGGCGTCATTAACATATGCAGCCTTTCCCAAGCATGTTAATGATTTGGAGTGATCAGAGGTGGACTTCCTATGATTATAAGGCTTTAGCTATACGGAAAGACTTAAGGAGAAAACCTGAAAATCCCCAGTAGTTCCTTCCTTTGGTTCAAGCAGCAGATGGGTTAGGGGCTTCAGGTATCTGCATTTTCCACGACATCGAGCAATCTGGGAAGCTCCCGATACAGATGAAAAAGCTAGAGATTCCCACAGGTCTTGTTCTGAGTGGTGTGTAACTTTTCCCCTAAAACCCTGTTATTTTCCGGTATTGTCTTGCAGCACGTCAGGATTTCCGAGAACCCTCACAGTGCACGTCATCACAGTGGAGACACCTGTGTAATATATATGTGCTATCCCCCCGAACTGGCCTTCGGTTTGAAGTTTAAAAAATTTCATTAAGTGAGAGAATACACTGAGCTAACACAGTGCGACCGTCTGCCAGGCAGTAATTTGGCCAGAGACTATCTTTATTGTAGGAAATGTTTATACAGTTAGTGAATATTTTATGGAATTTTGTCTTTAGTAGAGAAAGAAAAGTTACAATTCTAATACTAGAAATAAGGACTAACAAATTTAACATAAATGAAATAACAGTCAATATATGTATCATTGGCCTTTAGTTGATATTCACTAGACTGAAGTTATCTTCACTGTATGTTTAGGAAAAAATGTTGAAAGACACATGTAAAACGCTGGAAATATTCATTAGCGGTTTTCTAATAGGTGGAATGTAATCCAGAACGTTATAATTAGGTTTTAGCTCTCTGGACATGGAATCCCACATCACAAAATTGTACATGTTTTTAGGAGTACATTATGTATGATAGTAGGGGATATATGATTTTTCTGAAATTAAGTAAAATAGTTATATAAAATAATTATATATAGCTGACAACCCCTGGCAAATAAAAATTCATAAAAATTTCCAAGTATTATCATTATTTTATAATTCCCTCCTAATAGAGGCTTACATGTTGCTAGAACATGGAGTAAAATAAATTTTTATTGGAAAACTCAGAATTATCAAAATAAGGGATCAATGTCCAAAAGTCTTAAATACAGTATTAGGCTACTAGAAGTTTTGCTTGAATTAGTTCTTTGTTTCCTGTATGGTTTACCTCTTCTTGAGATTAAAAAAATCGAAGTGGAAGCAAGGTTAGAGCCCAGCTGGCTGGCAGGCCTGCCTGCTTGCCCTTTCCACTGGCACACATCTTGGGCCAGTCCTCATCTCTGCAAGACCAAGAAGCCAATTTTATCACTTCCGCTGGAAATAAACAGGTCTCGGGAAAACAAAACCATAAGGGTTCTGACTCATAACTACCATGTCAACATTTTAATTTACTGTGAGAAATATAATGGCTGGGACGACTAGAAGATTCAGATCTGCAGGTCTTACAGGACTAGCCACACAGGAAATCAAATTACCACCTGCACATCGAATATGCATCGCTTCAGAGTAGCGCTGGGTGCTCTCATAGGCTAGTGAGACACAGTCTGAAAGCCTAGGGCACCCAGGTCAACTGCAGGGTTCCCGTCTTCAGACAAATTCTCACACGGCTGGTTCTTGTGTGTACTCCATGGAGCCCACTACCTTCCACTGGGAAAGCCTCAAACATTCTGCAAAGTAACTAAAAAGCTTACACTGTCTCATCAGACTTGGAAGGCACTCTGGGTCCCTAATTCACCCGATTCATCAACAGGCATTTACCAAGCACTCACGTGCCAGGTTCTGTGCAAAGTATTGGGGACAGAAAAATATTAAGACAATGCCATCTCTCCAAAAACTGTATCACAGCCCTAAGAGAGGGGCAGGAAGTGGAAAAACATACACAAGCAGATGATTATAAAACGATGCAGTAAATGAAATTAACAGCCATGTGCAGAGTATTATGGGAAACTCTCAAGTGCTGTACCTGGAATTGGGGGCTGTGGAAAGTCTTTTCCAAGGAGACGGTGTTGTCCCCTCTGGACGGAGGGTGAAGAATGGGGAAGGACACAAGTCATTTAGAAAGAAATGTAAACGTTTGCTATACTCTACTTGCTACTGCTTTAGCTTCTATTTCATAAAATATTCTGATATTAACCTAAATTCTGCGCTGTGAAGTGAGGCATTAAGTATCTGTTCACGTTTCAAATTTCGTAAAGAGATACCTAAGTTAAGAAACTTTGCTTCAATTACTTTTGATACAGAAACAGTAACAGATACAGTAATGTGTTTGCCAACTAGAGGCCCGACGATTGATCTTTGGCCATTTGGCACAACTTTTATGACAGTCACTTTCACAAATGACCTCAGGCTACTCTCACTTAAGCTGTGGCTACCATACTCGGTTTTTAAAAGCAGTTTTCCCATTAAGCAGGGATAAAGGCGGGCAATTTTTCATTTCTTTTCAGTTGAATGCTTCCCGGGGAAGAGGAAAAAGGGCAAAGAAAAACCCAAAGTAGTAAACTCCTATTAGACAAATTGTGGTAAGAGCAAAGTATCTAGATTCTTTAGCTTTCTTTTCTAATCTTTTGCTACGAGATTTGAATCATCACAATGTCCCATGATAAGTACAAGACTTCAGGTAAATAGTATAGTCGGAAAAAACGAAGCCTAAATAAATCGTCTTTGGTTTCTCATTTCAAAACAAGTTATTAACACAGATGCGGTGCAGACACTCTGGCCCCTGGCAATGCCTCCGTTCGAGTTAGCACGTCGAGCTAAGGCGACTGCGCGCTGCCCACTGCGACCCCCCTTTTTGCCCTGAGTGGCCAGAAGGAACAACTGGAGCCCCTCCCCTCCAGCTCCTTACAGTTCCGGCAGGTGTCCGCCGGGAGGGCTTTCTCCGAACTGTTCCACCTCCGACCTGTTTCACCTCCCACCCGGTACCAGTGGCTGTGCGGGGCGCGCGCGGCCGTGCCCAGGCGCATGCGCACCGGGGCGCCGGCCCGACCCACGAGCGCGCGCTGCAGTCCCCGGCGCTCCCGCCAGCCCCCGCCCACGAAACCGGAGCTCTGATAGGCTCCTACCCACCGCGCTCCCTGAGGCTCCGCCCCTAAAATCTCCGCTGGGCGCGCCCTGTTCCACTCGGCCTGCAGACGCCTGCCCCAGCAGGTCCCAGGAGGTGAGACGCAGCGGCGGACGGAGCCGCAGGTCGGGCTCTCATTGGCTGAAGCGTGCCAGGCCTTCTAGCCGGGGGCGCGTGCGCGCAAACCGAGACGCGAGTTGAAAACCTTAGCGATAGCCGGTCCCGCGGTGACGTCAGCGCCCAGGTGCTGGCCCCGCCCGTCCTCCTTCTTACCGCCCGGCCGGAGGGAGCTCCGCGCGCCCGCGGAGACTTTAAGGACGTGCGAGGGAGCGCTCCGAAATATGAAGGACTGGGTTGGAGGGTGTCGGAAATGACTGGGCGGCAGGTGGCGGGGCCTGGCTCGAGGGTCGATGGAGCGACTGAGCACGCGCTGGAGGACGCGCGCATGCGTCCCCTCCCCCACAACCCCCACCTTTCCAACCGCCAACCCTGGGCGCCCTAAGAGGAGGCGAGGCCGCCTCCGCAGATCCTCCCGCGGAGCTTTAGGAGCTAACGCCTTGGGACGACCGTCAGTCCCAAATGTAGATAATTTAAAAAAAATTTCTCTTCTCCGGTTTGCATTTCCTTTCCATTTTGGCTCTTGCAGTATCTGGCTATTTTCAAACCTTAAGCACCCTCCACCATCAGCTTGGGTTACTATTAGTTGTATTTCGCTCCTATGACTTTGATTTCCCCTAGAAACGGCCGCAGATGAAATAGGCAAATACGAATAACCTATATTTTCCCTTTCCTGACTTTTGGCATTGTTGACTGGGGTGGGGCAGGGGGGAAGCCTCCATTTGTTCCAGCCCTCACGGCTCTTCTCATTAGAAATAATCTGGTCACTTGTGATCTATTCCACACTATCTCATTTTTCTAAAAGTTTCATTTATCAACTCTCGCGTCTTCATCCTTTCAAATGCTTCTTTGCTGTCAGCATCTAAACAGTCTCATATTTAATTCCTTTCTTTGGGGTTCAGTTACCTCCTACAGAAAAGGCTAATTTATAATTGCCCGTTTACCATTTTGCAGTTGTCCTCAAAGGCACCTCAAACGGATGGTAGTAATATCCAAACCTATTTTATTCCCTAGGTGCCGCATTTAAATGACAGTTACAGTCGCCCAGTTCTTGCTGGAGAGCTCGTCGTCTGTGTTGACGTCTCCCATCTCACTTCCCAAGCCTCTTTGTCTTATTTATTCACGCCACACTTCATGGCCAGCCGTGACTTCTAAGTGCTAGGAGTTAACTAAGTGCTAGGAGCCGTGTTAGGTTGTAGACTTACTCCAGTGATGCTGCCATGACCAGACTTTGGGAGCTCCCTTAAGAAGTTCTTTCAGCCCCTGTAGTCACGACTTACTCTTTTATTACTCACCTTATTCAGACTTTTTCTCCAAAAGATTTAAAATTACGGTTTAAAGTATCAAATCAAGGATTGAGGGGGACCACTTTAGAGAATGATTGTGGTACAGATGCCGAAGGTGACTTCAGAAAAGTAGTTTTTAACTTCCTGAGGTGGTTTGGAAGGGACAATCCTTGTTTGGAAATATAAATTCTGGTATATTTGTTTAAAATACTGTTTTCTTTAGTCATACCTAACGTATTTTCAAAATACATGTAGTATCCTGAGATATACTAAAGGAAAACTATTCACAGGGTAATTTTAAGATTTTTTGGTACAGGCCCTGGCCAGGTAGCAGAGTTGCTAGAGCATTGTCCGGGTGACGCCAAGGTTGTGGCTTCCACCCCTGGTCAGGGAACATGCACGAATCAACCAAATGGATGTGCCAATAAGTGGAACAAGTCCATGTTTCTCCCTCCCCCTGCCCCTGCCTCTTCTCCCTTCTCTCCCTCTAAAATCAACCAATAAACAAAGTTTTGCTGTAACTCAGAAGATACTCTGGAATTTAGTATTTGAGTCATTTTTCAATATTTACTATCGTATATTACAGATGTGGAATCGGCTTATAGAAATTGGGTTAAAAAATACCCCAAACTGGATTGAGTATACATTCAACCTACTTCATACCCCTAAAGATTTTCCTGAATACCCCAGTCACCTGCCTGCACATTTCCTCTTTTATGTCTCCCTCTTATTAAATGCTGTACAATATTCAGTTTGTGATTTTTCAGTGTTTGGATTTCATTATAAAAAGGGATTTACCATACTTAGATTTACTTAAAAAGAGGTCAAAAAGTGATTTGAAAAATCACTTCAGTGGGAGTAAAACCATTATTAATTGCATACATCAAACAAAATTTTTAGTGTCTGAAAACTATTAATTTACTGTAAATAAAGGGCAAAAGCTGACTACATTGAAAACCATCTATTTTTATTGCCTTTTATTTTCAACGATGATTACTTGAACTTAAAAAAGTCTATTAACTAATGGTTATTGAAAAGCCAAACTTTTCCAGCCCACTTCATGTTTTCTTTCAACCATTTCAGGGCAGAACAATATTCCAAACTGTACACCTGTTCCTTATTAACATTGACAGTCATGTGCTTAATGAAGAGCTTTGGATCTGACAAACGAGCAGCCATCATTAACCTTTCCACCGCAGCTTGATAATCATCCTTGCTCTGAGATTTGTTTTCTTCACATCTACAAAGACAAGACCTCACAAAGTCAGAAACTCTAAAAAGCGATATAATTTTTTCAAAAGATATTTACATTTATTAGTACTAGTTATGACAAACTTTTTATTATGTTCTATTACCAGTGGCTTTCAAACTTTTTTGACCATAACACAATATGAAAGATATTTGGTATTGTGACCCAGTATACACCCTCATACATAAAAACTAAAAAGTTTCAGAATACAAGGTGTACCCTACGACAACGTACTCTATTTTCTGTTGTTTCATTTTTAATAATGTGGTTGCAAGCCCCCTAAATTGATTTCACCACACAAATGGTCTATAACCTGCAGTTTGAAAAACACTAATAGCCTCAATCTTTGTATTTTCAAAGTTAATGACTGCTTCATTTTTTCATTATAATGCATAAAAGGATATTGAATTTAATCAAGTTTGGAGTTACTAACATGTTTTACCTTGATACTAGCTATTTTGAATTGTAAACATATACTTACTATGTAGCTAACGTTTGATAACAGAAATTGTAGCTATGCCCTTTAATTTTTTTTTTTTAATTTTTCTTCAGTCCTGATTTAAGGTACTTCACAAAGTGCTAGAATTTACTAATAACTTTTCTAATAGTCTCCAAATTTCATAAAATTCATACCTAATGATTGTTTTTCCTATGGGATAGGGAGGGGGAAGGGGATAAGTAGAGATGTGGCTGTTAATAAGCATAATTTTTTTCTTTTGTGTTCAGTGCATCTTGCTCTGGGCATATACAGGGCCCGGCAGCAAGACCCCAGAATGGGCCCACCTGCGTTAACCGCACAGTGTGGTCCACAGAGCGGTGGGAGTGAGGACTTCCACTTGGAACAAGAACCAGTGGTCCCGAGAGGAAAGATTGGTCAGGCGCCATCTAGTACCTTCTGGCTTAGAAATTGGTGCCTAGAATCTGGTAGATTGGGCATGTGCCAACTATATGCAGTTTTTGAAACTCTGAAGATGAATAGAATTCTCTCTTATACAGGTTATTGTAACAAGATGTTAAAATTTTTATTGAATGGTAGTAATTTGGTTTTAAGTCTCAAACAGGTCACATTCATTCTCAATTTAACTGTTACCAAAGTTTGCAAACACACACTATAGTAGTACATAAATATAAACACATGTAAGCATATATACACATATATAAACATACATAAATACTATATAAAACATTTACATCCTAGGGCAGCTGTTGGGAGTCCTGATCTGTTTTCAGGGTGCAATTAGAAGTTATCAACCAACCTTTTCAAAACTATCTGTAGCGTCTGAGTCGGAGTACCAGGGCTCTGAATACTACTAGCATTAGATACCAGGAATATTTCCATAGTTAAAAGCATTTCAATCTCAGATAAATAAGAAGGAATCCGTAGAAGCTTTCGATATAAATTTCCTTCTAATGGTGGATAGCAACCCAATGAAAGAGCACCTGAAAATCAAATAGATCAAACTTTACTAAAACCCTAACAGGTGAAAACCTAGACTTCCAAAAAATGCATAGGTGATAATTACAGTGCAGAATAATTCTTCACATTAGAAGCAGATTTATTACACAAATTATATAGTAGATAGCTTATTCTGGTACATTTAAAATTATTCTTTGTAAAATGTTTTTGATACATTTTAAATATGAATTGAGAAATATGTTTAAAAACTATGAAAAATGACTTTTGAGCCTCATGACAACCATTTATTTGAAGCCACAGTCAATAGAACATAATTTCAGAATAACTAAAAAGCCAGAATAGCTACTTGGTTTCTGTTTTAATGGGACATAGTCTAATAGCAACTACATATATTTATAATTATTGCCTATCTTGAATTATGAACCTAAAGTGTAGAAAGAAAATAGAACTTACAACTAGGTTTTATTTTCTATCACATTATTATAGTATTTCTAATTTATTGATTTCACAAAGAAAAAGAGAAACATTAATTTTGTTTCATTTATGCATTCATTGGCTGATTCTTCTATGTGCCCTGACTGGGGATTGAACCCGCAACCCTGGCATATTGGGATGACACTCTCACCAATAGGGCTCTCAACCAGGGCTCCTCCTATCACAGTATATTTGAGTACATTTATTTATAGTGCTCTTATAGTGAAGTGCTTGGGGAAAGTTATCCACAGATTTTTTATTGTGTGGGGTTGGCACCTCTAACCCCCATGTTTTTCAAGGATCAACTGTATAGTCTATGCAATAAATATTTATTGACATTGAACTAAACACTAGATATAAAAATGAATAAAATACGTTTTTATCCCGTAAGTGCTCAGTGTGTTGTAGCTATATACTCACCAATTTATGTTCCATAAATTTTACATATATCAAAAGAAGAGATTGAACTTTTAAACGGTTTGGGTACTTGCCCATTACAGTGACACAGACATTTGGGAAATCCCCTTAAGTCCTAGGACATCCAGATTGTATACAGCCAAAATTAATTATAGTGCTCTTTTACTGAGACCATTTTAAATCTGTGTTTACAATTTGTTTAAAATGTTTTGTTAAGGTAAATTTAAGAAATCTTTCTAATGTGGATGGCGGCTAATCTTTGAGGACCTACTATATGCCAGGTACCTGTGCTAGAGACATAGGTTTTATCTAATTTTAACCTGAGAGTTTACCATCTTTGAGATTAGGTATCGTACAAAGACTCCCATATTAGAGACGAGGGGCTTTGGGTAAAACACTCTGGCCTTCTGACTCCAGAGTTTGGATTTCTAACCACTAGGTAGTCCACCTCCCTAGGCCACTTCCAAGACTAACAAACTACCCACTCATTAGATTCCAAAACTTTATTTTTTAAACTATTTATTTACTAGAGAGAGGGTAAAGGAATGAGAAAGAGGGGCAGAGAAACATCGACGTGAGAGAAACATCGGCCGGTTGCCTCTCTCATGCGCCTCGCCCAGGGACGACACCGGTGACCTTTCGCGTTGTGGGATGCTGCCCAGACGAGCCACAGCAGTCAGGGCCCAAAACTCTTTTTTTATTGTCACCTATTATAAGAAATACATTTTACATAATGACCCAGTAAGCCTATGCATCTGTATGTATGTGGCTGAGATGAAAATTTTATCAAATAGTAATCAACCTTCCTACTTGTAATCCACACTAATACTACATATTTTCTTTTCCATTTCATTGGGGAAAAAAGTTATCACCTGCTAAACTGATCACAGCTGGTAGTGTGAAAAATATTTCCAAGTTTGGAGAGGTTTTTTGTGCAGGTAAGGGTGGCTCGGACGTGTGACACATTTGGCACAGTGGTGACAAATGTTAGGCATTCAAATGTTTGTTACATACATGAGACAGTGATAGAAATGGAAATATAAGACAAATTGCTTCAGGAAGACAAATTACTGCAGGAAGGCAAAAGAGAATTGTTTTCTAGGTCTAGATTCTACCTGCAATTACCTTCTAATTGAAATACCTGCGAGGTGGCTGGGACTAGAAAAAGCATTAGTTTTCCAGGCTTATTGGTTAGAGAGAAACAGCTATAAATAGATGAACAAAGTTTATTAGTAGGAGCCATGTGAAAAACTGTTATGAATTATGTTTACTGTAATGGCAGCCTCTGTACTTCCTATGTGGCCTGCTACAAAATATTCTAAGTTTTAAAAATCAGGGATATAGCAGGAGTAAATAAAATATGTAAATATTTCTTAAACTTCAGTCCCCAATTGTTTTACTCTATATATTTTTATGATATGCCAAACTGGTTCAAATACTGTCATTTATTTCCTTTGCATACCCTTCAGTGGACATTCTAATAATGTGCAAAGAAATAAAGATATAGTAATTGGAAACAAGAGAAATAGCAAGTTTCAAAATGGAGAACGAATCTATTTAGACCACTATCTTTGAATGTCTATCAACTGCTCTTTGTACATATTTGAATATCTAATCATAAATACCATACAGAGATTCAGGGTTAGAAAATCAAAGTCCAAACCAACATATCAAATTAAAAAACTTTAAATGTAACTTACTTTTGTAGTGGACTCTGGCTTTGAGCCATAAACAACTCCTTCCTAAAGAAGTAATTAATCTTCTAAGAAAGGAAAAATCAACAGGGATGTTCTTTGAAATCATGAATTCTGCTACAGAGGATGAAATACCAAGACTGTTGCTTTCTATGCAGGCATCTAGCAGTTTATTAAAAAGAAGGCTATATTGTGAGACCTCCACAGTTTCTGAAAAGAAAAACATAATTGATACAATGACTTGGATCTACCTTGGCCTCTTAAACTTCTTTTTGCTACTTTTCTTTTCCCTCTGCTCCCCTTGGCACTTCAGGAGTCACAGTCACTAAAATGCAATTAATTATCTTACATATTCTCTAAGTAACAAACAAAAGTGCGCACCAACAGCATGTAATGCAGACCAGGAAAGGAGGCCTGGCAATGATGCCAGCAGCTGAATTAGCACCTCTGTCTGTGACATGCCCTGTGACCGCACCGCAGTGTCTCAGAGAGATGTCTGCACGGCTCTGTTTGCATCCTACCTCTTGGTTATACCTCAGACGTATATTTCTCATGACTAACAAGAAATCATCGCCTCATAAATATTTACTTTCAAATGAAAAAAGAATCCTTTATTGGGTATTTCTATTCCTTTCTATTCTTCCCTTAGAAGAAAGTGAAGTCACATTGGAGACTCCCAAGTGTTTTGTTCCCTATATTCAGTCAGTTCAATCCATACTCAGACTCTAGCTCTTTAATCGCTCTGGGAATTTTTAGTGGCCCAGGCCTCATCAGGAAATTAACCTCCTTACCTTAGTCTCTCCCTAAACATACCACCAGAGGAAATTTCCTAAAACATCAACTTTAATTGATAAAGCAATGAGGCGAAGGCCTCGGGTTAATGTTTTCATTAAATGTTAACCCATCCCTCTGAGCCCATGACCCAAACCCTTTGCTTGTTTCCAGTAACACGGACTCCTGAGCCTGAGTGGTCAAGAGCACCACATGCCACTGCCCACATCAGTGTTCTGTCTTTGAACTTGTCATCTGCTTAATTTCCTCTACTTATTCCATGTTTACCTATGTTATAAGGTAATGGAAACCAAGTTCTATACTTAAATAATAAAAGAAAAAGTATTCTTCATTATTCCAATGCAATAGACTCTTTTAAGATATAAAGCTTCCAGGGGGCACTTAACATGTTGTTTGCTGACGGCCTGAGTGAGGTGGGGAAGGGGGAATGATGAAGAGGCTTCTGTTAGGAACTGCTGACAAACAACCAAAAGATCAGCATCTCTGTTTTAAAAAAACCATCAGGAAAGCGTGTTCAATTTGCAGAGAACACATTTTACAGAAAACAACTTCATTAAAAATATATGCTGGAATATAAAATTAAACCAAAACAGGTGGAGCACTGTATTTTTATTAATAGTTAAATACCAGATGGGCAAGAGATAATTAAGCTAGACTTTTAAAAATCATACCTTGAGAATTCTGAAAACCTGGTAGATTTTGCAAAACTTCAAAAGTCTGTCTGTAAAGGCTCTTGGCTAAGATTTCATGTGCAATTGTACAGAGCAGATTATGTCGATTGAGTACATCCAGTCTTTCACAAGGCCATAGTGGTGTATTGATTATCCATTCTGACTCTTTCGAAAAGAAAAAAGTACTAATACTTTACACTGTGAAAATTACACTTAGTATAATCGCAACTCATGTTTTTAAATATCTTTTGGAAAGTGACAAAACATAAATATATGTACTCAGAAAAAGTAACCATGGCCCAAATTTATTAGAAACAACTTACACAGTAATGATTGTGATAGCTTATTTTTTCTTTATTTTTCTCAGTATACTAATAAGTTATTGATTCAGAAGTTAATGTTTGGCCCTGACTGCTTGAAGATCTGTCATATCATGAACAACACAGTAACTAGCCAGACCAGGAAGTTCATGGTCAACAGAAGACTTTAGCGGAAACAAATGGTCATTGATGTCCTTTACCCTCGGAAGGCAACAGTACCTGAGACAGAAATTCGGGAAAAACTAACCAGCCAAAATGCATAAAACCACACCAGTTGACATCTTTGTGTTTGGATTCAGAACCCATTTTGGTGGTGGCAAGACAACTGGCTTTGGCGTGATTTATGATTCCTTGGATTATGCAAAGAAATATGAACCCAAACACAGGCTTCCTAGACAGGGCCTACATGAGAATAAGACCTCAAGAAAAGAAAGGAATGCAGGAACAGGATGAAGAAAGTCCCGGGACTGCGAAGGCCAATGTTGGTGCTGCAAAAAGGCAGCGGGGGATGGGACAACAGAAGGAATAGGGATTCTTCAGGGACTTTATCTGTGGTGGCTGTGCAGGTTTTTTCCTGAGAGGGTTAATAAACAAAGAACTTTAAAAAAAGTTAATGTTTATTTTTAAAACGATTTTATTTATCTATTCTTAGAGAGAGGTGAAGGGAGGGAGAAAGAGAGGAAGAGAAACATTGGCCGGTTGGCCTGCAACCCAAGCATGTGCCCTGACCCAGAACTGAACCAGAGACCTCTAGGTTCTCAGGCCAGCGCTCAGTCCACTGAGCCACACCAGGCAGGGGTAATGTTTATTTTTATATGACAAAAATGCTTATATTATAACAAATACTTGTAATAATGTAAAATGATATTTGTGTGGACTTCAACAATTTTACAATAAAGAATACACAATTTAATTAGTTTTGGCCTTCTTGGGGAACAGCTTTTCCTCCCAATTTTAAAAACAATTTTTATTATAAAATATTTGATATGTATGGAAGAATATCTAAAATCTGTAAGTTATTAAAAAAGCATAATAATAAAATGAACTATGTGCACCTACCACACAGCTTAAAAAAAGAAAATAATACATATAGTGGCTGAAGTTCCTTATTTTTTGTTGGTCATATCTGGTGCATATATGACATAAAAAATTAGACTTTTAGTCTTTTTTTTCATAAAAATTGCATTGTTCTTCTTTATTTAGTTCTCATTGTTTGCTGTTAAGGTAAAAATAATGTACTTTTGAAAGACATATATTTTTAGGAGATTCATTTTGAAATTATGCCAAATTATGTAGCTATATTAAAAATCTGAGTAAGCTGATTATTTTATGTACCAAAGTTAACTGAATCTAATAGTTGGGAAGTCACTCGGAAATTAATAAGCTTAATTCAACAAGTTTCATGAAAATTTTATAAGGACTCTTGTAAGAATAAATTCTCAAAAATAAAAACCAACTTACTGTGTACTTAATACTAGTTTTATGGTAATAAAAGTTCTTATTGCATTAATCCTCATATTTTCCTCTGTTCCATAGTTGGGAAATATTTTACATTTGTCTAAAAATCTCAAGAATCAAAGGCAAGCAAATTTTCTATAGTAGACATTCTTTATCAACTTACCTTCCAATATATGCACATTCCGTCATTACTTGTGAAGATTTTGAATGTAGGCACTGAGAATGGAAGACTACTACAATAGTCAGCACTGAATGAACTTCCAGGCTAGTCAGTGACGCAACCAAATAACCACCCCTTACTACGGTGAATACTGTGATTGGGGGAATATATCTAGATATATTCATTCTCTCCTACAGAACTATATTAAAATCTGACACAATAATTTGAAAATACATCCAAAAGAATAAACAGTTGAGGACAGTGAAAAATAGTATGGAAAAGGAGTGAGGGTAGCCTTCCCTAAATAGAGAAATATTATTACCTATTCTAAAGCTATATTGCCTAAAAAGAGTATAGTGTTATCACAAAAAAAGAGATCTCTGGGAGAAAAGACAAGTACAGAAACAGCCCCAAGCAGATATAAGATTCTAATATATAATAAAAGTGGCATTTCAAATAAGTAAAGGATAAGTTGGAATGTTTGGGGGAAATAGATAAAATTAGGTTCTCACCTAGTATCAAAGTTTAAAAGTAACAATAAAACAATTTGAAGACCATAATGGTGAATATATATTTTTGAGATAGCTAAGTACTGCCTAAAGCATGATACAAAACAAAAACTATTAAAAGATTTAAAAAGCTATTTATATTAAATAGAAAATAATGTCAGTTGGGCAAAAGAAGAAAACAGACAAAAATACAAAATAATAAATTTTCCTAAGCATGATATATACATCATTAATGATACCTAAACTAATTTTAGATGTTACATTATAATTTTAATAATTTATTTGTGTATTATAAAAATTAATAAAAGGATCACATTAAATATAAAAATCACATTAAACTTGTGATGTCATACATATTACTTAGAATGGGGCCACAATGGTTGATTTACTTTTAAAATATGTTTACTTTTAAATATAAACTATCACTATAAAAATTCAAGCAGAACAGAAAAGAACAAAGAAGAAATTAACAAAAATCTAATATCCTATCACTGAAAATGGCTAGCACTCGCATTTGGTGAAACGTATTTGAGAAAGAGGTATTAATGACCTAGAGAGTGGCTAGATTAGATGCAAGTGAAGCTGCGGTATTAAAACAGAGGCCAACGACGGCCTGGTCTAACACAACACTGTGCTGAGGAAAGCCACCCACTGACTGAAAATGAAGACAATAGCATTTTAAAAAATACTAGAAGTGTTTATATGCGTCTATTAGTACACTACAGTCCAGGCATTTGAGCTAACACTTATATTTTCCTAGGACCAACAAGTTAACACTTAAAAACCCCAAAACATACATACACCCACATATGCTTTCAAAAACTCCAGCCTGAGACAACATGGTTGGACCTTGAGACCATTATGCTAAGTAAAATAAGTCAGAAGGACAAAGACAAATACTATATGATTTCACTTACATGTGAAACCCCCCAAAAAGACAAGACCAAACCAAACCGAACACTCGAACAGAAAAAGAGATAAGATTTGTCGTTACCAGGGTGGAGGAACTAGATAAAGGCCGTCAAAGGGCACAGATTCCCAGTTATAAGTAAGTATTGGGGATGCCATGCACAACATGACTACAGTTAACCCTGCTATATGGTTTATCTGAATGTTCTGAAGAGAGTAAATCCTCATCACGAGGGAAAAACTTTTTTTTTACTTTTTTGTATTTATATGGAATGACAGATGTTAACTAAATTTATGGTAGTAATCTTTCATAATATATGTAGGTCAAGTCATTGTGCTGTACATTGTAAACTTATTCAGTGCTGTATGTCAATTATATTTCAAAAAAACTACAAAAAAATAAAAATAACAAATGCTTCCTCCAAAACAGCAATTTCCTCCCGAGGAAGGTACAAAGATAGTTAAGTGAAGCAAATCTACAGATAATCCATAATAAAAAAACCTGTAATAAAAATAGTAATGTTTATAGCAGTGGTTAACAAACTGGTGGAGCGACTTGAGGAAGTATGTTTCTGGGACCCAGGTGAGCTGTGAGAAGTCACCATGGGAGAGGGCTGTAGGTCAATGGTCTCAAAGTGAGGTCCCCAGACCAGCAGCATCATCAGCCATATATCTGAGGACTTGTGAGACATGCAGACTCTCAGAAGCCACCCCAGACTTAATGAATCTGAATATCTTGGGGTGGTCCAAGCAGTCTGTGTTTTCACAAGCCTCTCAGGGTATTCTGGTGGTCAAGTTTGAAAACAAGAACAGAATCACCATTTTGCTCGGTAGTTGACCAGCTTAGTCTGGGTCTGTTCATAGGATTTATGCTTCGGCTCCAGTTGCAATTTTATAAAGTCCATTTAATAGAAAGACTAGGTAAATAATAATACAGGTGTAGGGCTTAAAAATAGGGGCTTTGTAAACAGAAAGCTTGCTCCATCCTTATTTGCCGTGGGATCTTCTCTGAACCTTAGGGTCCTCTTTGTGGGATGCCATCACCTATCTCATGAGTTTGGTGTGGATTCAATGAAGTGACACAAGGAACACCCTTAGCGCAACGCTCACATTATTAAATCAATATTGAAGAGAAATATTACAATTCAAAAACAGACCAAGAATATAACCTGACAATTCATAAAAGAATAAAGATAATTGAAAAAAATGAATTTTCTAATAAGCAATTAAATGCAAAGTAAAGCAGTGAATATCCCTTTTGCCCTACAAACTAGCAAAGTGATAAAAAAATATAATAATATTCAAAGTTAACAAGGGTGTTTCATAACATGCATCTTCACACACTGATAAGAAAACTATAATCAGTACAACCTTTCTAAAGGTGTACTTTGTTTCTGTTTGCAGATAAAGGACTTGGAACAAATTATACTGAATAGCCAGATTAGGGTTTGCATAAACTGGAATGCACCAGTCTGTCTGATAACTGACAACCAGAATATTAGGCACTAACACTTGGGCTGTTTATATGCACCTGTGACCCCTAAAAGGACAATGTCTGTATGAAATACATACCTATGTAATGTTTCACTAGGATTTTTCTCATAAAGAGAAGCTTTCTAATAAACTCAAAATAACTTGCTGCAAATCTAATAAGGGCAAATTTGCCAACATTTACTAAAAAACTTTTAAACTGCCCTTATCCATTAACCCAGCAATTCCATCAGAATTTATCCTATGGACAAAATAAAGGCTTCTATAAAAGGATGTTTATCACAGGTATTTGAAAATAAGCTGGTTTAAGAAAAATGGATTCATGGATATATCTATGTATTTATACTTATAGATATAAATTTTATTTATTAATAAGATGAAAAACCATGCAACCCATTAAGTGATGTTGCAGGGGAATATCCCTTTTCACAGAAGGATGTCCAGAGAAAGACAGTGCCTTGAAAAAAAAAGGCAAGGTACAAAAAGAGTCTGCATCATAACAAGTAGGTAATAGTCATTTTTGGGTGGCTAAATACAGAATTATCATCATCAGTTTTCCTTATCTGCCTTTTCCTATTTCTCTATAATGAATATATATTACTTATATAAAGGCAATAAAAGTTATTTTAAAATTCAAGGGCAGTTTATCAATAAATGTCAGCATAACTTTTCCCAAAATTTATATTCTAGAGTTATTTTTCAGCCTCCAAGCTATGATTATAAAATTATGAGTTTAAGGCTTTTTTTTATGTTGGTAAAGGGAAGAAGGCAGGGTAGGAATTTGTTGTTCATTTACCAGGAGATAAGCTATTGGTGCTGAGAAAGAGTTTTAAATGTCAAAGTGAAAAGCCAAAACAATAGATTTCCTTTCATTATAAAGTCCGTCGCCCACTAAAACAAACATGAGTAAAATATCCTGCATTTCTCAAACAGGAGTATTGTCTGTAATCCCTTTTTAAAAAAGTTTAGTAGGTAATAAATGTACATTTTTAAAAGAAAAAAATATAGGAAAAACCTATATAATCTGCCTCTCATCCCTGTCCTCAAGCACTAAATTTCTTTCCCCAAAGCAACCACTATTACTTGTTTCCTTCTACAAATAAGGGTATATAAGCACATATGTATGCATTCATTTTATTTTTTACACAAATAGTAGCTGGTCTGCACATTCCTGTTTTCACTTGACAACGGATCCTGGAAATCATGCCAAATGACCATCTATAGATCTGCCCCATTCTACTGCAGCACATAGCTATCACACAGTTTAATTGACTGGTAGTCCCTTAATGGACACTTCAGTTATCTTGAATCCTTTGCTATCATTGGTGATGGTAAAAAAAGGTTCCAGATAACGAACCATACATACCCTTGTATACAGATACAAATATGTTTGCAGGAGAAGTTCCAAGACATGGAGTTAATAGAAGAAGCGAAATATACATTTTCAATTTTAACAGCTATTTTCCCAAAAAACCTCTAAAGACAATGCATGTGAAGGCCTATTTCTCTATGCTCTCACAAAAAAGCAAATCACCAAACTCTAATCTTTGCTATTCTGGCAGGTGTTTAGTTATTTTAATGGGTACTTCTCTTATGAGTATTACTCTCACTACAAGTGAGGCTCAACCATTTGTATTTCTTTTGTTGAGAATGGCCTATTCACTGCAGAGCCCTTTCAAGAACAAAAAAATTCTGGGGACAACTGCCCTGGATGGTGTGGCTCAGTGGACTGCATGCTGACCTGTGAACCAAGGCGTTGCTATTCCCGGTCAGGCCACATGCCTGGGTTGTGGGCCAGGTCCCCAGTAGGGGGTGCGCAAGAGACAACCACACATTGGTTTCTCTTCCCCTCTTTCTCCCTCCCTTCCCCTGTTTTGAGAAACAAGTAAATAAAATCTTTGAAAAAATTCTGGGGAGAATTTAGTTAATACTTCTGCAGGCCCTTCTTTCAAAGAAATAAAGTTTTACTTATGAAAATGACTTTCAATTGGAAAGCTCACTGCAAAAGAAAATCCTGTGCATATAACTTACAGAAATTTTAAAGATAATTTCAAATTTAAAACATCAAAATTGTAAAGATTTTAAATCTCCTCAGACCATTCCACACCCCTCCCACAAACTTCCCCTCATTCTCTAATTTGGGAAAGACGAGTTGTGCCAGAAACTTTCAGACACAAGTTTCCTATTACAGAACGACCCAAATTCTATTTTATCGACTATTTTAATCTTTCCATTTCTTGCCACATCACTTCTTTCTAACAGAGCCTGTGAACTCTGGCTTGCATTTCACTAATTTCTATTTTTGTATCTTGGTTACTCTTGCCAACTTAGCAACCCTCACTGGTTAGGTTTGTCAAGCTGAAGAAAATCTTTTCCAACGAGCCTTTGATCATGAAGTCCACCCACAATGGCTGTATTCCACACACTCTCGCACTGAACAAATACCAATATGAACAGTACATATGTCAATACACGTGATTGTATGTTAGTGTAAAGGTTAGCTATCTGCTTTACTTGTGCATATATTCTATCTTCCCACCTTGAGATTCTTGAGGTTTCTTAATTCTTATCCCATTTTATCAAATAAAATCTGCCTGACGGTTCAAGTAGCCAGAGTTACTGTTAGATACCATGTTGGGCTGCCACTGTGCTCTCTAAATTTTTATTCACCTCATACCAAACAAACCTTAATTGCTTTTGCTGGCTTAATTTCATTTTAACTTCTATTGAATGCACTGCCTTACTAGGGAAAGTTAGCTGTACTTGTCTTTTCTGGAAGTCACATTTGCCTGCATGTGCAAACACAGAATTTGCGCAGACCGCAACCAGAATTTCCCTGTCTCAGGCCACAGCGGAAGCCTGGGCTCCAAACCTGGACCACCTGGGTTTGAATCTGGCCTCCACTCCTTACTTGTTACATCATCTGGGGCAAGTTGCTTAATGGCTCTGACAACATTTTTTTTAAATCCGTAAAATGGGGATTGTAATAATTCCAAACTCACAGGGCTTCTACGAAGATAAACTGAGGTAACCCAGGTAAAGAATTTAGTATGGTGCCTATGCCAAAGTAAGAACTAGCTTTTCAACAAAGGTTCATACAATTTCTTCTTTAAAGCTAGGTTAACTTTCTCCTTTCATTATATTCAACAACTGCCTTTCCTACCCACATGACTACTAGGGTTTAGACCAAATTATCATCCACAATTCAATGTCACCTTAAGGCATGATTTTCAATGAGTGTGCTGCAAGAATTTTTAAAACATGCAGCACCTGACTATTTAGTCAGGGTCACTGACCTCTTTTCCCTTAGATTTAAAAAAAAAATCACAACACCCAACACAACAACAGCCGTCTGGTGTGAATGAATCAAAATTATACCTATTTTTTGTCAGATCAGTAAAAATAGAACATATTTTTTGGTGTGTCACAGAATTTTAGTAATTAGTTACGTGTGCCATGAGATGAAACAGGTTGAGAATTGCTAACTTAAGGTAATTCATTACATAGACAAGAATTTATAACACAAATGATTTTATGCTTGCATATATCAGAACTTACCTCTTAATACCCAAATGGCACCATCTAGGCTTCCACTTTTTAGAAAAATTTCTACTGCAATATTCACAATTTGACATCTTGGTGCTAACTTCCCAGGCCCTGTAAGTCCTTTTAAACTTGTGAAATGAATTTTTAATTCATATAGTTTATCTAAGACCTTCCTTCCCTAGAGTAAAAATAAAGAGCACTAATTGAGTATCAATCATTTAGAGTATTACAGAGATACAAAGTCACACTGATAATTATAAAGAAACCAATTATCCAATTTGAATCATCATTCTAGATGGACAGCTCTCAAACTGCTCCAAGAGGAGCAAGCAGGGCCTTGCCTCATATTATCCCCTGCCCCCTTCTGCCCCCCGCCAAGCTGGGGTTTCTCCTTTCCTGTGTTTTATACATTGTGCTTCCCTTCAAAGATTTCATTTGGCAAAAGGATTTCATGTTTTGGTGTGGAAAACTATTGGTTAAAAGTTTTTGAACCCTTTCTGTTGATTACCCTCAGGTCCAGGAGGAATAGACAGTGAAAATGAAGATAATTTAGATAAAGAATGATAGTAAAAAAAGGATAAGATTATTAGCCGAAAACTGTTTCTTTCATTCATGTAATAGATTACTTCACATACTCTACATAGAGACTATCTCTAGTCTGGGCATCAGAAATTGCACATATATTATGATTTTGCATCAGGGATCAGCCAACTTTTTCTATAAACAGTCAGAGAGTAAATACCTTAGGTTTCGCAGGTCACATTTGGTCAGCTGTACATTCTTTTTTGGTGGTGGTTTTTAATTTTTAACTCTTTAAAAGTACAAAATAACACCCTTAGCTCTTGGGATGTACAAAAACAGGCTGTGGGCCAGATTTGGCTTTTAGTTTGCAGACCCTTGTTTTATATTTTATAGTATTTTGAGTCAGATGCATATAAACAGTGCATTTTTCAAGAGTTCCTTTAGTTAAATTGCAATGATTTTACTTGTATGTTAAAAAAAGGAATAGGTTTCACTAAAAATACCAAGATAAAATATTCATTTAAAATAAGACAGTAATTTTTTTTTTATCTTCACCCAAGGACATTTTTTCATTGTGTTTAGAGAGTGAGGAAGGAAGAGAGAGAAACATCTGACGCGACAGAGAAGCACTGACAGGTTGCCTCCTGTACGCACTGGACTGGGGATTGTATGTGCCCAGACGGGGAAGGGGGAGCAAGGATCCAACCTGCAACACAGGTAGGGATGTGTTCTGACTGGGTATTAGACCCACAACCTTTCAACCACGGGCAGTGCTCCAGCCAACTGAACCATACCAGCCAGGATGACAGTGAAAATTTTTAATTAAAATACAAACACAAGTTCACCAGTCTCTTAAGAAATAATGATAACCTAGTAAAATTAAAATATACTCTATAATTTGAGCAAATTCAATCTGTGTTTTTAAAAAGGGTCTTCTTGTTAGGTAGTCCTTAATTTCTCCAACATTAAACATCCAAGGTATTAATGCTATGACCAACCTCAAGCTAGATTGTGAAGCCAGGGACGAGGTACATTCTGCCCAATCCAGGCCTACCACACAAAAAGTATTAAGACTTTTGGAGACTTAGAGACTAAGGATCTTTGGTACAATGATTCTGTTGTTATTTTTAATTTTAAAAAGTTTATGAGTTTTTTATGTATATGAGTGACCATATACTTAAATGTGACTTAACTCATTTAATTTTGAAGTAACTGCTTTATAAGAAGAAAGTAACAAAAGATACATATTAATAGTTAATTCAACAGTGGCTACACTCTCAATTATTCCACTTTCTACATTATTCCATCCCTCAGCACTTCCTCCCCATTTTGGATTTTCCTGTCCTCTAACTTTACTAACCCTGTAACCCCACCTTCCACCTCTTAGGGAAGTCTAAAGAATGACTGTATAACATGGTCTGGGATCTCTAGACCACTTCTGTGGTGAGCTAGACCTCAAAGGTAGACATCAAGATATATGGTATACAGTATTCCAGAGCACTCTAGGAAGTGGTGATTTTTTAAAGGAGTTATCTATTAATTGTGAGTATCCTGGTTTCATTTTTAAAAAGGTGTCTTGAACTCTTGCAAAATTACAATGCTACTGATTGATAGTCAGGAGCTGGTGAAATAAATTCTGGACTGAAAGTTGCTTCAGATTATATGACATTTAGCACAGTTTTCTAAGTGTTCCCTACACTGAAATTCTTCATAGTAGGCAGTCTGATGTCACCTCCTTTCCATATTTGCCTAGCGCATCACCTAATAATTCACTTACTAGTCTGGGACTCATTTTGTCATTTGTGATGATTACTAGCAAATTCCTAACTTAACATATTCTGTTCAAAAATGTAAAACTAACACTTTCTATACCAAGCCAAAACAAAAATTAATTGACGTACCTTGGGCCACTGAAACAGCTTGTGATAAAAGTATATAGCGCTGATTCCAATTCTTCCCAGCAAAGTTTTATCTACTTCACTATTTTGTGGATCTTTGTTAACTGCAACACAAAGTAGGCATATGGGAGAAGTAGAAAGAGTCACTTAAAATGATGAAAAAAGCAAATTAAGATAGAATTATTGATACTGCCACAAACATCAGGTGTCAGCAAACTACAGCTCACAGGCCAAATAAGGCCTGTGGTCTGTTTTTAGATATGATCTGTGAACTAAGTCTAAAAAAAATTTTACAGTGTTGTTTAAAAAGAAAACAAAACAAAACTATGTGACCCAGATACATGTGAAGTGTGCAAAGCCTAAAATACCTGGTTCTTTACAGAAAAAGTTTGCCAACCCCTGATAAAGAGCGTAGCAGTGAAGAGCTCACATCAAAGAAAAGTCTCAAAAATATACGAAGTTTAATGACTTGTAATAGTGAATATTTTAACAACTTTAATGATTTAAAAATTCAGGTGCTCCACTATAATTTGCTAGCAATAGTTTTACCAATCTGAATAAAAAGAAAAATACGAACATGAAACATCTGATATTAAAATACCAATATTTGACTTCTTATCATGAGTCTAACTTAATAAATAAATAGAAAAATTTATAAGCTGAAGGAGGACTATTCGAAACCTGTAATATTAACTTATCCTCAACATGGGAAATATTAAGAGCTTTACATTCCTGTTAAGAACATTACATCACCCTAATATATAAGACTCAGACTAAAACAGTCATTTTACCTGTTTCAGCAAATTCGCAAAATGGAACATCTGATCTCTCTTCTTTATAGTCTTTTGTTAGTGTTTCAGCAATACAAGTACAAAATCTCTGGAAATCTGCAAATTTTTCACAGCCCATTTTTACCTTAAGGTATAAATTTCCCAATTTGGTCCAGTCACCTTTTTCTTTGCAATGCTATCAGAATTATTACAAACAAAACAGAAAAAAGAAAGTTGTTATTTATGTAAATATATTATGGAGTAGGCCTATGCAGCCATTAGATATACAGAAATTAATAAAACATAATCTCTGCCAAGCTTACAAACTTACTAATGAGCATTATATCAATAACATGCTATTGTACAATTTGGTTTTCTGAGTACTGCAAAGCAGTAAGTTTCAGATGGCAATGTACATTTATTTTATCTAGTTCCTAATATACTTAATGATGTTACCCCCAAACCAGAACTAGACAGTGGAGACAGATTTTATGGAATTTCTTCTACAAAAGGGGCTACAAAATAAATTTCAGTAAACTTACTATTATTCTGTATTATAAACTAAGGAATAGTTTTTCATGCCAACCAACAAAAAATTGTTTCAAGGATATGAGTACTAATTAATATTTGACCAACAAGTGCTAGATGAGCACAAAAATGCCCTTAAATTAAAATGTAAAATAATCCTGAGAGTCCTGCATTTCTTACACTATGAATGCTGGGTGAGTTCACGCTGGCCTTGGCTTTCCCGGTCATTTCACGTACTGCAGCCATCCCCGCGTCGTGACAAGCAAGCCGACTTTCTTGTGCACTGAGTGAGTATCCCAGTGACAAGAAGTAAAGGCTCAGCTTTCGGCTATTACATCTTAACTTTCGTTAATTTTGAAACTAATTATTTCCAGAATTATTTTTACGATAGTCCACAATTCTAGAAATTATGTTTGTATTTCAAAGTATTAAAACAATTCAACTTCTTTTTCTTGATCATTTTTTCTCTGTGTAACAGCCACATTTTTCAAACTTTCCCTAAAATGGGCTTACTATTCAAAATTTCTAAGCAAAGATCCCAGAAATTCATTAAAAAAATAGGTGCCATACCTCTACTTCATTCAAGGCTGCATCTAAATCACAGGTCCAGTTCTTTTTAAACTGCCTCATTTGTAGCCTTTAACAATAGGAAAGTGTTAGTTAATTCAGTACCTCGAAAGTCATTATTGCTCCTAATTCATTTATTTTACAGTTTGTACCTAAGACTGGAGGAAAAAGAATGCATTAATATACTACAAAAATTCTTGAGCACTAAGAAAACCCCCAACTTCTTAAGTACCTACCTCACAGTATTTCCTCCCCAAACCATAGGCAACAAGGAGGAAAAAAGCAAATTCCACACAAAACCATAGCTTCAGCCTAACTTGAAGACAGATAATGCTAAAGCTCCAAAATAATTGTGAATAAAAAGAGAAAAAATATTAAGTCACAGCACTTCATCTGTAGTTCCCACTCCACCCCCACTGCTCCAACAAACAAAGTCAGACTAAAACAAAAACAAAACAAAAACAAACACACACACACACACACACACACACACCCCCCCCCCCCCCGCCCCCGCCGTGGGGAAGAACCAAAAAGGGAAACTATCAGAGGGATCTAACAATGACTAAAAAAAAAAATGCCACTACAAAGACTAAGTCCACACTAAGTTTGAAAATGCTAAAAAAAAAAACAACAGTGTAGAATATAGTCCATGCAGAAGGAACTAAAAAGTTTGTATGATTTAAAGAAGAAAATCTGAAATGCATAACTCCTGGGAGAAAATAAAAGATAAAAATGAAAAAGAGAAGCATCATTTGGCAATTGAAAAAAGGAAAAGAAGAAAAAAGGGAAAGAAAAAGGTGTAATAGCCAATTATGGGGTCAATTTTAGTAATTAGTCCCAATGTTCTATAAATTATTACAGATCATTAACAGGAAGAACCTGTTAATGGAAGAACCACTTCTTAATTCCTTTTGTAAAGCAAGTATAACAGTGATACCTAAACTAGGTAAAGACAGCACAAACTATAGAACAATATCACTCATAATGGCTATGCAAAAATATTGATAAAATATTAACAAACAGATGAGTTTTATAAGATGTAAGAGTTATGGGGATGGATAATGGTGATAGCTGCAAAACAATGTGAATTTATTTAATACTATTGAACTATAAACTTAAAGATGGTTAAGATGGCTTTATCAACATTGTATCAGAGGTATGAGTCAATGCAATTAGATACAACAAATCATTTAGAGACAAATCACAAAGAGAACATGATGAAAGGATACAGAAACCAACCTAAGGAATTTCAAAAAGCCAAATCTAGAATAATCTGAGAAACAAAATGATTAATGGTAGTACTGAAATTATATATAACCCATAGAATAAAATATTATAAATACCTATAAGTTCATACTGATGTAAATAACAAATAAGTAAATAAATGAAAAGGAAGGGACCGCTCTTCTTTACTGAAGAATTCCAGTTAATAAATGTGCAAGAAATGGGGAAGAAACAGGATCCCTACTGGGCAAATACCAGAGTAGCAACCTGCAGGGAAGAGCCACTGATGAATATGAAAGTTAATGCATGAAGGACTGAGGGGGGACAGGATACTGGCTAGTGCTAGAGTCTCTTCCCTGAAATGCTTATTAACTACAAAGGGACAAACAGTAACTGTACGGTGTAGAAATTTTGTACATTTTAACTAAGCTAATATTTTTAACTAAGTGATCAAGGTAAACTTGACCAGCAATAGGAGATAGTGATACAAGGTACCCCTACTATGATGCACTGAGATCTGTAGTTAATAGATTTGTACCACTTTCCTGGTTTTGATAAGTGTACTTTACTATGTAGGATGTTAGGATGAGAGGAAGCTAGATGAAGGACACACGGGAAGTCTCTATACTAATTTTTGCAACATTTCTGTAAATCTAAAAGTTATTTCAAAATAAATTTTTAAGCCATTAAATGTATGTTAACAAATTTTGTAGTTTATAGACGCACCTATATTCTCACTGATGTCCTAAATATAAATGGTAGAAATCTTTGTAGCAGCCTAATCTTCTGAGAGTGAAAGCTTTTCAAATAAACTATAAACTATTTATTTAAAAACTGTAATAAAAATCAAAATATGAGTGTTCATTAAAACTAATTTCCTTAGTCCAGAAGAGGGTAATTATTTCAAAGTGTGTCAGGGAAATTCAAATATAAAATAATAATACTATTTTTTTCTTTTGCCTTGAGGCTGCGTCCACTTCCCCAGCCACAATCCCTACCCTTTAACTAACTACTGTTATTTTCCTATCCTCGTCTTCATCAAGTAGGTCACCAATGTTACTATCTCTGAATACTAATACTAAAATACTAAACAATTGTTTTGAATCAGGAGCATAGGACGGGGCAGAGTATACAAGGATACAATTTTCAAAATTAGGGGCTGTAAAATAAACTGTAGAAATTGCCCTGGCTTGTTTGGATCAGGGGACTGAGTGCCGGCCTGCAAACCAAAGGGTCACTGGTTCAATTCCTGGTCAGGGCATATGCCTGGGTTGTGGGCCAGGTCCCAAGTCGGGGGCGTGTGAGATGCAACCACATATTGATGTTTCTCTTCCTCTCTTTCTCCCTCCCTTCTCCTCTCTAAAAATAAATAAATAAAATATTTAAATGACAGCCCTGGGGTGGAGTAGTCTTGGCTGTAGGTCTTTCCTTTGCATCCCTTTGAATATATAATGCCCACTTGAATATATAATGCACATCCCTTCTGATTTGAAAATTTTCTGTTGAGAAATCAACTGACAGCCTTATGGGTGCTCTCTTATAGGTAACTGACTATGTTTCTCTTGCTGCTTATAAGATTTAAAAAAAAATATTTGTGTGACGGTATCACTGAAAATTTAAAAACTAAGGCTGGTTTGTTCTGGACTCCTCCTAGAGCAAGACGTCCTTTTCTCAGTTACTGCACAGAGGGTGGAGTTGTGTCGCTGTCCTGGGTAGCGGGATGCTGCTGCTCCTCTTGAACTGGGATGCACATACTTCCCTTGTACCAGCTGCCACCGAATCTGGCAGGAGACTAACATCTGCTAGCCATCTCAGCTCTCTGCCTCAGGTGTCACTGTCCAAAATGCTAAGTTTTCAGTCTATGACTCAGGGGAAGAATAACATAATTTTGAGACTTTTCTCTATGTATCTATAGTTTAATAGAAATTTTTGTAAAACTCATGGCTTTCCTTTTATTCAATACAGATATATTATGGTGCTACTCTTATAATTATCATAGTTTTTTAAGGCCTTTGGAGTTTTTAAGGCCTATTCCCATAAGTTGAATAGGAAAAATAAGCAGTGAGAGAAAAAAATGGAGAGGCATTAAAATAATTTTTAGGTAGCATGATGAGAGAGAGAGAAGAAAAAGAATTAAGGTACTTTATATACACCTAGGAGAGTGCATTAAGTGGAATTAAGCTGTGAACCAGAAGCAACAGAGATTCCTTTCATACTTGATGGGCACTGAGATGAAATCAGGTACTGAGAAAGATATGGCGAGGCTGGCCCGGAGGGCTGGCTAGAGGGCAGCTTGACTATTGACAAGGTAACTAAGACATAGCTAAGGGACGGGAGACAGGCTTACAGTGGGAAACCAGATGTTTAGACATAAGTGATAAGTGCTTTGCCTTCATCCTTTATAAGTCTCTCTCTTTCTCTCTCTACATATAGCTTTAATTATAACAATTTTTCTTACCTGGGTTTCATTTTTAGAACTGCAGTTATTTCTTGTTTGGAAGCCTGTACTTGGTAAAAAAGCTTAACAATATAGTTAAAGTGTTCTGGGTCAAGCACCATCCCAGCTTTAACAAGCTGCAGAAGAGAAAAAACATTTTTTCTTTAGCCTTGTATTAGTCATTCTTATAAAAATATGAAAGAGTTGAAAATGAATGTGTATGAAACAACTAAGAGCCTGATGGAAGGTGTGAAACAGACAGAATTAAAACTCCTTAAAAAATTTAAACCACATTTTCTTCAAATATTTGAGAACCACAGTAAGATACCTGACTTGAAGAATTTAAAGAAAAAAATTAAAATAATAATTTGAACATGAGACTTGAATATTCTTCCTGTTCTCCAAGTTATCTCAACAATTTTGTCACTGTGCCTCCTGTTTGGTACTCATTCTATCTTTTAGTATAGCATTGAGGTATACCTCATCTCTGACTGTTAACTTCCTGAGAAGTATCAAACTGAGGTTATCTACAACTACTAGGGTGTCAGTAATTTCTGATTCAAAAAATTTCCAGGCAAGGATTTCTGTCAAGTTTTGTAATGTGGAACTAGAGGTATTCACTGAAATATTTGTTCATCTGCTAAAACAGTTCCAATGCATCCAAAGAAGATGAGGGGTTTTCCTGCTATTAGACTTATTCTGAAATGGATGCCTGGGCAGTACCAAATAATAGGAAGTATTCAACAAAAGTAAAAATTTTAATATTTTTTAGAGAGCCATAATTTTTGTTTATGCCAAATGTAAAATTAATTCCTAGCCACCATTTTCTATTTACTTTCTTTGTTTTCGTCAATATTTTCTACTTATATATTTGTTTATGTATTAATTTTTGTTAGAAATGACCTCAAATCTTTCGTAAGAAGAGGATTTTCTGTAATCATCCTTCAAGTGTAGATATGAGGATAGTTGATGAATCAGAAAGGAGCCATCTGGAGGGCCTGGAACTATTTATTTAAGGGAAAGGTCTATCAGTCACTGGAGCTGTTTATAAACTATTTCAGGAGAAAATAAACATTCCAGAAAATAGAATTCTTTGGCATCAAGAATGTGAATAAAAGGCAGTTTAAGAGTGCAAGTGGAAATCATTATTTTCTTAAAAATCGTTTCTTTCTAAGTCATTGTTTTCTTTTCATTGATTATTCACTATCAGAGAATAAAAGAGATAAAATAATATCATACCTTGCAAAGGATATCAATTAAAGCAGGTACAGCATTCCTTAATTTCATAGTTGCCACATACTCAAATATTTCGAGCAAAACTTTCACAGTGGGCTGGATAAAACAAAAAAAAATTACACTCATTTTCATGTCTTCTTTCAATACACCTTAAGTATTTCAAATTTGTTTATGCTGAAAAACACAAGTGTTCTCTAGGAAGTATTCAACAAACATGGATATTTAATTGCTAAATTATACAAACAAGAACTATAACAGAGAAATTAAAGTAAGATATTAAATATTATATATTTTCAGGTTACTTACCAGCATTTTAGCCATTATGCTGAGGTTCACTACCTGAAATACCTCTTTCAATAAACAATGCTTTAGTAGAGAACTCAGAAGGTCATTTAGCACTTGTAAATCAAAGTGTATACCAGGAGGAAACTTTCTGTAGTACTCCATAAATATGTTTACTGAAAATGAAAAAAATATATATTAAAGACATTTACCACTTTGAAGATATTCATCTTTTCTAAATTGGACAATTTTTTTCTATTTAAAGATTGAGTAATGGAAATTCATTTTTTCAAAAGGTACATTTCTAGTATCAGAAATATTTGATGAAAATAATTTAAAGCAAAAGTTAATGACAACGACATTTGAATTCAATCAGGCATGTAAGGAACTAGACTGGAAGCTAACTCGTGTGTTCTCCACAAAAAATAGGTCCAAATTGCCTCCTACATCATGGTCTCAATATGAACTCCCAAGAAGCTACTTTCCCTTCAGGCAGTGGCCTGGTCATGTATGAGAAACTGTATAATTTGGTGATGGTTGCAGACTATTTTGACATATACCCATTCTTGCTGTTTTAACCCCACCAACATAAGGATATGTACACACACACACACACACACACACACACACAATCCTCACCTGAGGGTATGTTTACTGATTTTGGAGACAGTGGGGTGGGGGAGGGAAGGAAAAGAGAAAAGGTGGGGGGAGAGAGAATGAGTAACACTGGTATGAGAGAGAAACAACAACTGGTTGCCTGCCGTGCACACGCCCACTGGGAATTGAACCCACAGCCCCCTTTCGGTGTGTGGGTTGCTGCTACAACCACTTCAGCCACCTGGCAAGGGCCATAAGGATATTTTTTATTCCAGTTTATGATTATAAACATTCTACTAAAAATTACAACATTGATCAATTTCCTTTGAGAAAGTAGTTTTTTAATGTCAATTCCTTAATCAATTTTCTACATTTAAACTATTTCTAATTTTCCCCCATTAGTTTTATTAAAATTACTTTAATTGGGATCACTTCATTGATTATTTTTTTCAATTCAAAAACTTTCCAGGGCAAAATCTATACACCTTAGCTGAAACTATTTTAGTAAAAATTACTCTGAGTTTTGTTTTTGTGTTAATCATTTCTGCCCCAAATACTTATTACTCTTTGGATTACCTGGTGTTGTTTGGGAAAGTCAGTAGCTACTGATAAAATTCAAGAGCATAATAGAAAAATTAATGTTGACATTATAATAACTTTTAACAACTTTAATAATACATTATGATAATATTCAGCTTTATTCCAAAGTTTCTTTCTATATTATGATCTTTTTCCTAGGCACATACAGAAAAATTTTTATTGCTATTCACTTTGCAGTATCTATATAGTTGCCTATATAAGTAGATCCCATGATGACATAGGAAATTCAGTGTCTGCTACTGTAACTTACTAATAAAACTGAAACTGCAGATGTTTTAAAAAGAAGGTATAGTTGCAAAGAATTTATATTATCTGGTGTTGTAGTCCACTAATTGACATGCATCCCTCTTTCTTTTGATCATTAAATACTTTTAAAATTTAAATTATTAAAATATTAATACAAACTTAACTTATTATTAATAAATTTCTCCTTTTTAAACAATCTCCTTTGGTTAAACTATTGGGTAAAAAAGGATTGAATATTTTAACATCTTTTGACATGCACTGCTACATTGCTTTTCTTTTCCCAAAATTTTTATTGTGGTAAAATGTACATAAAATTTATCACTGTAATTATTTTTAAGTGTTACAGTTCAGTGGTATTAATACATCGATAATATCGTCCATAACTCTCCATAACTTTTTGTCTTCTAAAACTGAAACCAGACCCACTGAACAATAACTCTCTTTTCCCTCTCTCCCCAACGACCAGCATTTTGATTTTGACTACCCTAAGTACCATATATAAGTGGAATCATGCAGTTTGTGTTTTTGTGACTGGCTTTTTATCATGGAGCATAATGTCTTAAGATTCACTGTGTTATAGCACAAGTCAGAATTTCCTTTCTTTTCAAGGATGAATAATATTCTGTTGTCTGTATATACTACATTTCCTTACCCATTGTTCTGTCAATGGACACTTGGGGGGACTCACATTTTAGCTGTGTGTAATGCTGCTATGGTTATGGGTGTACAAATATCTTTCAAGACCCTGCTATCTTGATGTAGTCCCATTTATTTTTTTTCCTTTGTTTCCCTTGCCTGGGGAGATATACCTGATAAAATATTGCTATGAGCAATGTTTGAGATTTTGCTGCCTATGTTTTCTTCTATGATTTTTATGGTTTCAGGTTTAACATATGTCTTTGATCCATTTTGAATTTATTCTTGTGTGTGGTGTAAGAAAGTGGTCTAGTTTCATTTTTCTGTATGTGTCTGTCCAATTTTCCCTATCATTTATTAAATTAACTATCTTTAGTCCATTGTATGTGGTTGCTTCCTCTGTTGAATATTAATTTACTCTAAAGGTATGGGTTTATTTCTGCGCTCTCTATTCTGTTCCATTGATCTATGTGTCTGTTTTTATGAGAGTACCATGCTGTTTTGATTACTATGGCCTTATAGTATAGTTTGATAGTAGGTAGTGTTATTTCTCCAACTTTGTTCTTCTTTCTCAGGATTGCTGTTGCTATGCAGGCCCTTTTGTGGTTCCATATAAATTTTTGAAATATTTGTTCTAGTTCAGTGAAAGATGTCATTGTAATTTGATAGGAACTGCACTCAATCTACAGATTGCTTTGGGTAGTATGGACAAGGAAATCATCAACAACAAAAAAAAGGCAACCCATAGAATGGGAGAACATATTTGCTGATAACATCGGATAAGGGGTTAATATCTAAAATTGATAAAGAACTTACAAAACTCAACACCAAAAAAACCCCAATCCAATTAGAAAATGGGCAAAGGACCTTCTCCAAAGGAACAGACACTTCTCCAAAGAGGACATACAGATGGCCAATAGACATATGACAAGATGTTCAATGTCATTAATTATCAGAATAATGCAAATTAAAACCACAATGAGATATCTCACACCTGTCAGAATGACTGTCATCAATAAATCAACAAACAAGTGCTGGCGAGTATGTAGAGAAAGGGGAACCCGTCTGCACTGTTTTCATGAATTGTTTTTTTGACTTTCTCCATGTCTTCCTTAGTTATTTAAGCATCTTTAAGACAATTGTTTTAAAGTCACTGTTAAATATATATGTGTTACCAGATTTTTACAGAGATAATACCTATTGACTTATGTTTTCCTTTGAATGGGCCATTCTTTTTCTGTTTCTTTGTATGCCTTGTGACTTTTTGTAGAAGTGGCCATTTGAATTTACTGTTGTGGTAACTACAGTGCTCAGATTTTTCTCCCTTCCTCAGGGTTTGCTGGGGTTCTTTTAATAATTGTTTTTAAACTTTTAAAACTTTGGGTTTTCCCCCCATTATTACTGTAGGCTCTCTCTGCAGGAGAATCAGCCTGCAGTGTAAACTTAAGGTTTTCTCAGGTATTTTCTGAGTTTTTCCGGGGGCATGTATGGTCACTTTAAAATTTTCCCTGTATATGCAATTGTTCCGAATGTTCTCATTTTTTTTTAAAGATTTTATTTATTTATTTTCACAGAGAGGGGAAAGCAGGAAGAAAGAGAGAGAGAGAGAAACATCAACGCGTGGTTGCCTCCTGTGTATCCCACACTGGGTATCTGGCCCACAATCCAGGCATGCACCCTGACCAGGAATTGAACCGGTGACCCTCTGGCTTGCAGGCCAGCTCTCAATCCACTGAGCCATGCCAGCCACGGCAAATGTCCTCATCTTTAATGTCTGATTCCCAAAGGTCAAATAGAGGAAAATGAAGGGGAAGAGAAAAAAGATACTTTAAATCCTCTGGAAGTCACTTTAGCAGGTGGGGGAGTCATTTGGTTTTCATACTTAAAAGTACTAAATTACTTTTAAACCAAAAGATACAACAGCACATTGTTTGAAACACATTAATGAATTTACAGTAATCATTCCATTGTTCCATACCTGCACGTTGTAGCAAACACGGCTCATTGATACTTATAGATTTCTTAAACACATCCATGCAAACCTGCAAAAATTGCAAAAAATGTAAAAATTACCTTTTTATTTTTAATAAAAATTACACAAATTTCAATCCTATCTTTATGCTTATTCCAATTTTTAAAGTGAACTTAAAGCAATGGAATAAAGAAGCTGATGTTAATTTGAAATGTTTACTAAATTTATTACAAAAACCCTAATTAGAGAGGCTCTGTCAAGGAAACAGAGTGAAAATTATAAGCAATTGAAGAAGAGAGGAAAACCCTTGAACATTATAATAAAAATACCTTATTTAGGCCATTTAAAAAATAACCATTTACTGACTCAAGGATAAACACACTCACCAGTGGATTAGAACAGAGCATTTAGAATAGCCCTACTCATACATACATAATCGGCTGATTTATGACATGGTGACACATCAGGGCATGGGGGAAAAATGGTCTCTTTAGTAATGACGTTAGGTAACCTGGGGATCCACATGGGAAAAAACATGTATCTTGACCTCACACCATGAATGAAAATCACTTCTGGATGGCTTAGAGTTCTAAATGCAAAAAAAAAGCAATAAAACTTAAAGGAAAAACAAACATCTTGATGATCTTGGCAAAGACTTCTTTAATAGGATACAAAAAGTTAACACCATAAAAGAAAAACAATGAAAAAATTGGGCAAAAAAAAAAATTAAGAAATTCTGTTTATCAAAATACACGTTTAAGAGAGAGAAAAGGCAACCTGTAAAGTAGTAAAAGGTATCTGCAATATATTGAATATATCCAACAAATAACTTGTATCCAGAATATGTAAAGAATTCTTAAAATGGAGAAGAAAAAGAAAATCCCATAAAATAGAGGCAAAATATTTAGAATTCCCAAAAAGGAGATATGCACAGGTCCAATAAAGATTTTAAATATTTTTTAAATTATTTTTTATCCTCACCCAAGGACATTTTTTCCATTGCTTTTAGAGAGAGGAACAGAGAAAGAGAAATATCAATGCAAGAGAGAAGCATTGATTGGTTGCCTCCAGCACATGCCCAGACTGGGGACCAAATGTGCCCAGACTGGGGACCAAACCTACAACACTTTGGTTACAGGACGACGCTCCAGCCAGCTGAACTACACTGTCCAGGGCCAACAAAGATTTTGAAAGCTGCTCAGCTTCATGAATCATCAGGAAAGGGATCACTCCCCACGCACCAGAATGGCTAAAATTAAAAGGTTGATAATACTAAGAGCTGAGGGGGATGTGAAGCAACGAGAGCTCTGAGACGTTGCTGGGGAGAGAATAATCTGGTAAACCACTGTGGCAATGTCAGGCATTACTTACTAGAGTTGAACCTGTGCAGATCCTATAACCCAGAAATTTCAGTTTTAAGTATAACCCTTCATAATATGTACATATGTCCACCAAACGACATATAGAACGTCGATAGCATTATTATTGTAATTACCAAATTTAGAAACTGCCCAAATGCCCATTAAACACATATTTACCAACAGATATACTTTGATATACTCACACACTGGAACTTCACTATGATAACAGCAATGAGCAAGAAAAGTCCACAATTAAGTTTAAAAAAAAGATGAATCTCAAAAATACTGAGGCAAAGAAATCAGATACAAAAGAATATAGATTATATGATTTCATTTATATAAAGCTCAAAATCAGGCAAAGCTCATCTATTAGGAGTCAATGAAAATCTAAATTAAAACATACGACTTAGATGGTTATTAAAACATTCTCTACTTCAAAGATTTTACATACTTTACCTTTTCATCCCCTTGCTCAGGCACATGAGCAAACTTACATTGTGGTCTCTCACAGCCACGTAACGTATTAAAGTGAAATTTGCAATATCTAGGGGGTATCATCAACCCAAGGGGCTTATGAAACACCTAGAAAATAGAAAAAAATTCCTTTTCAGTGTTAAATGTAAAACATGCATTATTCTCCAATGAGAAAGCATTTGAAACAATCAGAAATATACACCCCAAACAGTATCAGGTTATACAAATTGCTTGCTGACTTTATAAAAAAAAAACTTCAAGCAATTTATATTTTAAAAATAATGAAAAAATCAATTAAAGTGAGTTGTCTGAATTTTTGTGATTTCCTTTAGTGTAAAATACTTCAAAGTTATTTTGTTCACTTTGTACCTTTTAAAAAGCGTATATATTCCTTCTTCCTTCTTGTGTACCTGTGCCTTTTGCTTTCACAAAAAGTTAATTCTATTATAATGTACATCGTATTTCAAATGCATTTATTAGAACCCAAATTTTCCTTAGTTTTTTGGATTAATAGAAAAAGGCAAATGACAAAGTCAAAGCTTTTTACAACAAACGTCTATAAATTGCTCTACATCACTCTTCCCTTTCACCGCAGGGAATATTCACCCTGTATTTTCTGTTTCGGATGTCCAACCCCTCTTCTGCCTTTAACCTCTTATGTTATTTGTGAATATTCTCTGAATCACTATGTATGCTCTTCCTTTTACCACTAATCCCAATTCAAAAACCATATAATGTCTGGAACTGCTTAAAAAATGATAGGGAAATATCACCAGAAAGACCCAAAGTATGTGCTTTATAAAATTATTATTTTTTAAAATTGAGTCTTACCCTTACAATCTTTTCCCTCTTAAATATTTCACAGGTTTCAGGATTCTGCAACTTTAGGACACAATGTTTCCCTGGAAACCTGAAATCTAAAAATGATTGAAAATGACATTACACACCAATAGGTCACAACTTATTTCTTTCATACAATGAAACACATGACCACTACTGTCTGTTTTAAAGTTTCACTTTGGACTATTCATGCTCAATTCACAGACTGCTGCCATGGAGTGTTCCTCTGAAATAGAGTGATTTACTTAGTAGGTGCTTCTTAAGTATTTCTAGTATTATAACGTGAAGACACTGTCTTAAAAGCCCTAAACAGCAGCATTGAGCACTACATTCAAATGATTGTCTCTAAGTTAAACGGACAAGTGTTCTATACAATGAGCTTTTCTAGGGGGAGAAAAATACTGACACAACCCCAGGTGCTCCGACTAAACTATGCCCCCTCAAATTCATGTGTTCAAGTCCTAACCACTAATCTGACTTTATTTGGTAATAGGCTTTTTACAGAAGTATTAAAGTTTAATGGGGTCAAATGGGTGAGGCCCCATCTGACAGAAAGAGTGTCATTATAAGACATATGAGAGGGCTTGCTCTCTTTTGTGCACATGCACCAAAGGGAAGGCATTGTGTAGCCTTAGCAAGAAGGCAACCAAAAGTAAGCCAGAAAGTGAGCAAGAAACTGAACCCTGATAGAACTTGATCTTGGATCTCTAACCTTCAAAATCATTTGAAATAAATTTCTGTTGTTTAAGCCATTCTTGCTGTGGTATTTTGTTATTGCAGCCTGATGAATATCCCTGACGAATATCCCTGAATGTTGGTCTTTTAAAATGAGAATTACGACATTAAAATTTTTTTCTAAAGATAAAACACATTTTTAAATTTTAAATAATTTCATTTTTACTTTGGCAGCATCAAACATAATTTGGAGCAAGCTAATGTTTTTGCTTCATAGTTTTGCAATAATTTTCATTACGAAACACATATGGATTTTCAGGATAAAACACACGACCATCATTGGTTTGCTGATATAGTACACAGCACCAAGTGGCATGAAGTCAGTAGTGGGAAGGTACAGAAGAGTTAGGTATGAGCTTTACACAAAGAGATTTTATTGTTTCTAAATTCATTCCCCAATCTACCTTATTTTTATCAAAGCATTATAAATTATCAAAATAACTGACAAATTCTAAAATACATTCTAAATATTCAAGTAAATATGAAATTTTAGGTATAACCTATAACTTACTTGTATTATCATAATTACATACACAGATACTTCAGAAATTATTCCATCAAAAGAACTAAGGTACAAAACTCTTAACTTTAATATATTCTATGCCCATTTCTTTTTTTTACTTTTTGTTTTTGGTAGAAAAATCTCCTATATAGTTTCTATATTTTCAAAAGCCAACTGAATATTTATTTTATTTTTTAAAGACTTTACTTATTTATTTTCAGAGAGGTGGGAAGGGAGGGAGAAAGAGGGAGAGAATCATTAATGTGTGAGAGAAACATCAACTGGTTGCCTCTTGCATATCTACTGGGGGCCTGGCCTATAACCCAGGATGTGCCCTGACCAGGAATCGAATCAGTGACTCTTTGGGTCGCAGACCTGAGCTCAATCCACTGAGCCACACCAACCAGGGCCAGAGTTTTATTAAGAAAATAGTACCATTCATCCATGGCTTCAGTGATGTGTTTTCTTGATAAGCACTTAGATGCAAAGGAGGCAGCGATAAGCACAGAGGTTTTGGGCCCAGTGCTGCTAATTGTCTTTCACCAACCATGACCTCTGCACTTTTAGAATCTCTGCTGTGTGAGTAGAAAAACCAGAGTCAGAATTTAAATTTATTTCATAAACATTCAAGTAATGAGGATCAAATTAAGTAGAAACACAACCTAATGTTATGAATATGCTATATACTATGCTGTACACTATTATCATTCTATGACTATTTGGTATTTTTAACACATTGCTTCTGACTTCTTAACTAGAAAACCAAAGCTTTATAAATGACTGGGGTAGGGGTAGGAATGAAGTGATGGGATTAAAACTAGAGAAAAATATTTTTGATCATGCTAGGCAAAATGTCTGAGAAAGAGCTGGCCTAGCATTCCAATCTAGAAAAGATAATTCAATTATTCTACTGATAATTCAATAAAATAAGTAAATTACAAGTTATTCTTTGGGACAAGTGCATATAATAAATTTATACATGTCCTTGAGAGCTTCCTTTGGGAAGAAGGTAAAAAATGTATTGTTCTTGGTTGCTGATTTAAACAACCTTGCCTATATTATAATATGTGAGATTCTACATAACCAATTTTAGAAAAACTTAATCTGGCAGTCACTTACCTAGGAAAAAAAACTTAAACAAGGGGGAGGGTGGGAAGCATATCAGAACTGACAGTTATAAATGATTTTACTTTTTTGACGAGTACTCAGATACTATAATATTTTACCTTAAAAACAATTCTATTAAGCTTTTGCAGCAGAGGTTCCCCAGGTCAAGAAAGAACAATAATAGTAAGTAAGAAGAGAGGCCCACACTTAATGGCTGAAACTTAGCATTGATGGAGTTCAATTAAAACAATACATACAAAATATATTTACTTCTCTCCCCAACTTGGGACATCGATAGAGTTGGGACAAGGTGTCCTCCAACTCTAAATTTGGTATTTGTGTACGTTCTAATAAGTGCACTGTAACTCTCATCGCTAATCACTGCAGTCATGTAAAATACCTGCAAACTGCAATGTTCATCTGATTTCAGTTATTCTTACCTTCATAAAAGTCCCATTTACAGTCTTTACTCTTTTATTTTATCACTATTTCTTATGCTTTCCTCAAAAATATTTTAAGGGCTCAAAAAACTTAATGACAGCTTTAAGGTAATTTACAATATCCCTGATATCTAGGTATAACTAACATTAATTAAACAATGCCATGTATGGCTTATGGCATGGTCGTCCAAGTACATACAGCAGAGAATGAAAAGCATACTCAAGACAAACTATAGGGGTCACTGTTTTAAAGTTACCTAAGCAAAAATTATGTTACAGACCTTTTGCAAACTTCATGCATATTTTCTTTTTCTTCTTTAGCACTCACTTTGTCTGAAAATTTACACTGCAAAGATATGGTTAAAAAGTACAAGTGAAAAAAATCTGTATTCCACATTAAGCTATGAGGCTTACCATTTTTATTAGAATGCATTAAGTGTTAATTAAACAACTGGCTTATGGTCAACCTAGAAAACAATTCTACTATACATTATTTAAAATATTGGATACTGACTTAAGAATTTACACTGTTGCTTAAGAGAAAAACTAATATAAATCAACTTATTTTCTCAGCTTTTGATATTGCCTTTAATTGTACAAGCCGACATTTCAATTTATTATGAACAATTAAAGTCATGCTTCTTCTCATTAACAGAAAAGCTTTGAGTAATTTCTACTTTTAGGTGGTACTTATGAACATAAATTTTTCATTAGAAGTATTCATAGGTATTTAGGTCTTAGCTCTGCTTCTGGTCAGATAGAGGCATCTTTGCTGAGGGTCACACTGAGCTGCAGCCAGCTTCAGGGGCATCTTTGGGAGTCAGCAACATGGTGGAAGACATCAAGACCAAAATCAAGAACTACCAGAATGCCCCTTTGACAGCTGCTTCCCCAACCAGAACCAGACCAGGAACTGTTGGCAGAACGACCTGGACTTCCACTGCTGGGAGAAGGCAGTGACTACTAAAGGGGGTGATGTCTCTGTGCGAACAGTACTGGTGTGTGCACAAGTCCCTTCGCGCCATATCCTGGGTGTCAGCCTGGGATGACCACTGGGCAAAAGGCATGTTTCCTGGGAAGATCCAGACTGGCTGCACCCTACCTGTCCTCTGTCCACCATTCTTCTCTTAGGGAGGCGAAGGGGGACCTGTGTACCTTCCACTCTGGGATCCTGAATCCTGGCTTAACAAATAATAAATATCCATTGGAAAAGTGTAAGACTGCTTGTGTAAAAGAGCTAGATGACTGGGCAAGAAGCCGAGTTGAAAACAGTAACTGTACCAGTAAGAAGAACTTCAGATTGAGTGTTTTTTGTTTTGTTTTTAATTTTTATCTTATCAAAATTTGACCACCTCCTCTGTGCCAGACAATAGAGTGAATGATTATACAAAATAGCCTCAAACCCCTTTAAAACTTTCCCTAGGTAATTTTTGAGCCACATGAAAATAGTGCAATAAAAACACATAAAAAATAAAAAAAATTTTTTATGTGTATTTAAAACAATATATATTTAAAACATTTCACAATTAGTGTTTTGGGAATTGTGATTTTCTAATTACTATAAGAAAGTTATACATGCTCAAATGTTAAACTTTTGAAAAAACAGGTACCAAGAAAATAACCCCTCCAAATCACCCATTACTTGAGCAGAGATAACCACTTAATATCTTACTTATATCTTTCTAAAGTCTTTTAAATTTTATTATTTTTTACTAACAATTTTTGTGTTTCTATTGATAAATAATTGACATAAATCACTGTATAAGTTTAAGGCGTACAGTATCATGGTCTGATTTACATACTGGAATTGGCAAAAGTAGGTTTACAGTTGTATGAGAAAGTTTACTCCTGTATTATTTATTATTGTACTATTTTCCATATGAGTAACTGTAAACCTACTTTTGCCACCCCCTGTATACTGTGCAATGATTATAATAGGTTCAACTAACATCCATCTTTTGCTATAGATACAATAGAAAGAAAAAAAGGAGAAAAAAGGTTTCACCTTGCAATGAGAATTCTTAGGATTTGTTCTCTTAACAACTAGTCTTTTTTAAGGTACATAATCGTATTTTATAATGGAGCATACTGTATATACTTTTAGAACCCTTAGAAAAAACTATAAAAGTCATCTGAGAAATATAGAACATTAACAAATAGAAAGATATACCATGTTCCTGGATGAGAATATGAAATGTAAAGATGTTAATTCCTCCCAAATTAATTTATACATTTAAATAACTATAATGTGAGCTTAAAGTATTCTTAGAATATATGAACAGCCAAAAATATTTTAGTTTTATAATACTTCTTAGTATCTCTTAAAATGATAGACTTGACTAAATAAAAATAAACAGCTTCTTCAGGTGAAAAGCTAAACCAAGTTAAAACACAAATGAAAAACAGAAAAAAGTACAGCCACATAAAACAAAGAACAAATATGTTTAATTAAAAGTTCCTATGAATAAAAAAAGATCACAGTCCCAGAAGAAAAATGGGCAAAGGACATAAAAAGGAAGTTCATTTATAGAAAAAAATATAAATGGTTTTAAATATACTAAAAGATACTTAACTATACTCATAAAATAAAAGCAAATTAAAGCCAAAAATCTTTTGTAAAAATAGAAATACAAACAAAAGAGAAAAATTTAATACTGAGTTTGGGAGCATGCAGGGAGAGTACTGGCATATTCATTCAAAGTGGTTGGAAATATAAATCAAAGCAATCTACTGACAATCCTACTTCTAAGAATTAATCCAAAGAATGCTTACACATATGCAAAATACCTTATGCTCAGAATGCATATTGCAGCAAAATTTCAATAGCATAAAATGGGAACAGACCAGTGTCCATCATGATATAGCGGGACATAGAGTATATCCATACAATGGATAATTATATTATTATAAAAATAAGTCATCATTACATACATTGGAAAGAAACAATCTTTATTATATATTAAGTTTCAAAAAGCAAGATAAAGAATGGTATGGCTACCTTTTGTATAAAATTAAAAAGAATATACAACAGGTCCATTTTGAGAAATGGTAGAGTTTCTCTTATTGGGCTAATCCTCCTGAAGGTAATAACTAAAATGCTGGATAAAATATAAAAAAAAAAAATCTGTCTAAAAACGCTGAAAAGATATGAAAACAGAATCTGCAGGGAAGTCTACACTTGGAAATAGGGAATGGAAATGGGTAAATGTTCTATTTTTATGCCTTTACTCCTGAAGGCAAGCCTTAATTGGAACCAGTTGGGAAGGCCACAAATTCTACTGACATAAAGAACCAGAAGACAGAGTTCAGGACAAAGTCAGAAACTGGGAAGTGAAGCTGAGGATCCTGGAATGGAGATGAGATGCCCTAGAATCTGCTTACAAACCTAGTCCAAATCTTTAGCTAACCCTTGAACTATATCCATGTGAGGGAGCCTCCAAAAAGCCCAGCTAAAAGAACTGGGCAAAGATTTTTCAACTGCCTGCTACCACAGGGGAGAAATCTGGAGGGTGAGTTCACCCAGGTTAAAACCTAAGCATGCAGTGACCACATAGTTCAGCAACTGCAGACCTGGGCATTTATCCCAGAGAAATAAAAAATTAAATTCACACAAAAACTCATACACAAATGTTTATCAGTTTTATTTGTAATAGCCGAAAACTGGAAATAACCTGGATATCCTTCAATGAGTGTATAGCTAAATAAACTGTGGTAAGCCATATTATGGACTGTTATTAAGCAATAAAAATGAATGAACTATTGATGCATGCAACAAACTTAATGACTATCCAGAGGATTACACTGGGTGAAAAAAAATAATCTAAAGAGGTTCCACACTGTATAATTCCATTTATATAACATTCTTGAAATGACAAAATTATAGAAATGGAGAACAGATTAGTGGTTGTCAAAAATACCAAAATTACAGAGATGGAAAACATATTAATGGTAGGCATGTAAGGGGTAGTGTGGGAGGTGTAACTAAGGGGTAACATATGGGAGATCTTTGTAATGATGGCATATTTATCTTGATTGCATCGGTGCCTACAAAAAATCTGCACACTTAATAAAATGCCCAGAACTATACACACACACACACACACTCATTGTGCTATCAAATTCTTGTTTCTGGTATTGTACTTTAAGATGTAATCATGGGAAAACTTTGTGAAGGGTAGACAGATCCTTTCTGTACTACTTTTGCAACTTTCTGTGAATCTATAATTATTTCAAAATGAAAAGTTAAAAATATAAAGCATTTTAACTATCTAGAGTTCAAAACTATAATCATTAAGAAATTACCACCACTGTAAACCTAAAAATCGTTACATATGAATTGAGACTATAACTGATACACAAAAAAGAAAAATCAACGTCTCTGGAAAAGAGCATACGAGAGAGAGAGAGAGAGAGAGGGAGAGAGAGAGAGCGCGCGCGCGCGAGAGAGAGTGTGTGTGTGTATTAATATGTACTTATAGACACATACACACACGCACATAAACAAAATACATATGAGGGAGGACCCAAAACCCAGAATTTATTTATAAAAAATTGTGTATTTATTCTTACATATGTAAATTTCAGTTAAGTTCATGGTATTCTCCATTTGGTGCAACACACCTATCAAGACTTTTTTTCCACTGATCGAACAGTTTTTGGACTCGTTGATTTTGATGTCTTTTAGTGCTTCTGCTGGCTTTTGTTTCACCTCTTCCACATTGGCAAAACGTTTCCCTTTGAGGACTTCTTTCATTCGGGGAAACGAACAAACAAAAAAAAAAAACATCGCTTGGGGCGAGATTGGGTGAATAGGGAGGGTGGGGCATGGTGGTCATGTCATTTTTGGTCAAAAATGGCTGAACACTCAGCGTGGTAAGCAGGTGCACTCATAAATCACCCATCATGAAATGGGCAAATGCTTTGAAAGAGTCTTCAAAAAGCTGAATGCAGCCTCTCACAACAATGCCAGCTGGCACACTGATTGATACAGATGGGTTCCTAGAATACTCAGCTAGCAGGGGAAGATCGTACTACAAGGGATCTACCCTTCAGAAGACAATTCTGGTTTTTTGGGGGCTCCCCCCTCTTATACATAACATAAGTGTAACATTGGTAAGAAAGCATTTCTAAAAATACACAGAAAACTATATATAAAAGCAGAAAAATGGAAGGTCAGGCCTATGTCCTATAATTCAACCTATTTATCCTCTAAACTCCTAAAACCCTGTTACTGTGCTTATGCAATACATTATGCAATATATCCCATGGCCAAAAGAATATGATTCTTTTAGTCAATAAAAAGGAGGTATACTTGTCATCTAATGACACTGTTAAAATGAATTTCTGTATTACCACTGTTTAGACCAAAAAATAAGAAAATGCAAAATATTCCCTAGTACCTTTTCATCCAAGTCTGAACTTTTTATGTGTTCACTGAAGTCTCCCAGTTTTTCATTTTGAGAGGTCTTATTAGTAACTTCTCCTAAGGAAATGTTTGCATCTTTAAAATCATGTTTTATCTCATTTGCTGAAAAGAAATAATATTCAACTGTAGAAACTACAAACAACAAAATAACCAAGTCATTCAAAGATTATTCTAAAAATGAGTTAGAATTCAGAGTCTTTTAAAGTCCAATGGGAAAAATATGAAGTAGAGTTTTCAGCAAACTATACAATTATTCCTCTTTATCAAATAACTCTTATTATATGTTATAAAAAGAACTGGAAGTAAAACAAAATTGAGACATATCAAGATAAATTTAAGAATATTTCTTGATCATGTCTAGCTATTTTCAATATATTTTTAAAACTTGAAAGTTAAAGTAAAATTAACTTTTAAATTAATTCCTCTAAAGACCTCAGTATTTAAACCTATAACTAGATTTTATTATAAAAATATTTTAAAAGAACTCAGGTTTAAAATATGATAAAACTTGAATATATTTTTTAATTTAAAAATAAGACTACAAAAATTGCTAAGATCAATTATTTGTATTTTGTAGATAATATATTTTGTTTATGAAATAATCAAATAAAATTTCTCAAAATCTGATCTGTCAACCAGGCAATTAAAACTGAGAAAAAATGACAAACTGTAAAACAAATGTTTAACAGACTCTAAAATGAAGTTTCCTATTGTAATGAATTTATTTTGATTAGGCCTGAATGGAGGTATGAATAGATACTTGGATACCGAATATACTGAAAATGTGAAATTTTACCTGCTGGCAAGGAAGCACAAATCTCTGATTTTGTCAATCCAGGATCCAGTACAGGGAGTTCTCTATCATAGAACAAACAGAGCTTAAACATTATAACATATTCTATGCAGAACTATCTACTTCTTTAAACATTATGTAATACTAGCTTCAGCAGTTGGTGAACATCAGTTCAGGTCCTCCAAAGACAGAGAACTATAGAGGGACTCAGAACCCAGCATACCCAGGTAGATTCCTAATTTGGTTCTTTAATTCCATATGCTTCAATTTTTAGGGATTCTGCCATTCAAACTTTGTTACTCAGAGAATCTGATGACATATACCAAGCATTTAAATTTTTTTTGAGTATTACACCAATATAAGATGATGTTTAACTTCTATTCTCAAGTATGTGTATGTAGGTCTTATTGCCAATGTAAAAGGAAAAGATGGTATGAGAGCAGTTTGAAGGCTTTTTTTTTCCTTTTTGTGGTTACTGAAGACAACGTATGGTCCTAAGGTTAATTCTATGGAGATCATAGTTAGATCAACCTGGGTTTAAATATTGTTCTACCACTATCTGTTAACTGTGGCAAATTTATTTAACTTCTTTGAGTCTAATCATACCTGTAAAATGAGAATACCACCTACTCACGAGGTTACTGTGAGGATTAAATGAGATAAAATGTTCTTAAAGCCAATAATGTAGGCTCGACAAATGAAAACCACATCTATAATAGCCACTCAAAAACAAATGGCCAAATAGTATTCCATTTTTTAAAATTTAGACAAAAATATATAAAAGTACATAGAATAAAATATAAGACACTCATAATCCTATCATTTATTAATTTAATAAATGGGTTTTATTAAACCTATCCTAATTAGCCAAGAAAGAGAAAAACTGAACAAAACATTATATATACACCATTGTTTGAGGTCTTTGGAAAACATGAAATATTTTTTCCCCCAACATATCTTCTTTCCCAATTTATACCTCTTCAGACACTTATCTGTCTACTAGAATATTTCCATTTCATTATTTCAAAGGTCTCTCCAACTCAACATGTCTTAATTTGACCTCATGACGAGCACCCCTCCCCTATCCTGTCCCTTTGCATCAGAGAACTGTAAGACTCCTCTTTAAAATGAAAGAAACCAGGTTAGCATCCATAACCCCTGTCTATGGCCTCACCCCCATGTAATTAATCAATCTATACTTCGTAAAGCTCTGAAATCCACTCTCACTTGTTTGAAATCATCATGTCCTTTTGATCTAAATATTATAATAGCTCCCTGCCAATTTATTTTCCACAACAGAGCTGTGATTTTTAAAACGTAAATCTAATCAGATTCTCTCACTACTTAAAAGTCCTTCAATGAATCCCTGTATCTCTTCAGATAAAGTTCAAACTCCCCATGAATTCCAGTTTATCTAGGATGGTCTATTTATGCCTGTTATCCTGGCATATTAATTATTAATAACTCCCCATTTTCATCTCAAAAGTTTTCCAATTCAGAAGATAAATTCTATGGTCATTCCATTTGTAAAGCCCTACATGACTGAGATTTCTGCACATTCTGTAGCTTCATTTCTTATTTCTGTTTTTCAGTTGTGACATGCTCTTCCTTGTGGGCCTTCATATAGGCTAGTCCTTCTACGACAAAATTCTACTCACTTTTCTTCACCTATTGGCAAATTCCTGCTCATCCTTTAGTGTTCATCTTAAATGTCACTTTGACCAGGACACCTTTAGTATCTTATACTTTTACCATATTTTATTGTAGTTGCTTAATTATTTACCTCCCTTGACAGACTAAAAGTGGTGTGAGAACAAGGCCCATGTATGTCTAGCTGCTCTCTATATACTCAGTACTTAACATCCTCCTGGCAAGACATGAGGGAGACCCCAATGAAGATGCCTCTTTCCTGTTTAGGACTCCCAGTATAGGGGGAGGCTCACATACAAGTAGACAAAATACACTGAGATACATGCCAAGAGAACTATTGGAACAAATCCTTAGAAAAACATCTCAGATGTGATTTAAAGGATAGCTAAATGAAGAGAAGGGACTTACAGATCAAGAAACACATGCAAAAGGATTCAAGTACATGACATATTGTGAAAACAGTGAGCTTCTTGCTGTACTTATGTTTCATTAGCCTTTCATTCTACTTTTTTACACTCCCCCCCACCCCCCAACAACATAGTTTTTAAAGAGAAAATGGATGCCGATATACTGAAGAGCCTTAAAGAGCCATAACAAGCAATTTAGACTCTATCCTCCAGTGGCTGAAAGCCACTGAAGCGCTGTAAGCAGTCACTGACAGATCAATATCTATTTCATAGTAACACAATGGAGAGGATACACTAAAGAGTTCAGGAAAATTAACCAGGAGCTACTTACAATAATCCAAGGGAAAGATGAATAAGACACTAGCAGTGAAAATTAAGATGAAGAAAAATCATGAAATAATAAGGTAATAGCATGAACAGGATTAAGTGATTTAATAGGGAAGAACTGAGGGATGCTTCTGTGGTTTATTATCCTGAAAGTTACATTCATAATAGGTATGATCTTCAAACATAGAGGAGGTTATTCTCCGAAAAAACAAAAAACATAAATAAGTACAGCAAGTGAACTGCTTTAATTTCAAAGTATTAGGTTGTATTTTAGTATTGCTGATATAGTTTATAAGTGTGAGAAACTTTTTAATATGAATAAGTAATTTACAAGGAAAGTAAAATTGCACATGCCACTCTCATTAAAGGTAATTTAGTTTTGTCTCCAATTTGAGAGACACAAGAGGCTAAATTCACCTAAATTAAAAAAATAATAAAGTATGCAAAATTATAATCCACATAAATATTTTACGGTTTTGTATTTGTGGAGTGGAAAGTTATAGTTCTGTCTTGATGGAGTGAAAAGGAAAACAAATAAAGGGTAGAAGGAGCAAAAGAGGAACAAGCAAGAGGTGATTGAGGCTGCAAAAGAAGAGAGAAGCAAAAGAGAAGATTTGAGCAAACAGGAGAGGACAAGAGAGGCTTCTGAAGAACTACCCAGATTATGTCATTTATCTTCTACCAGAGAAGTTTTCAAGGCGGTGATGAAATTTAATGGGTTCCAACCAGGATTATTTTTTAAAAATAAAACAGACTAAAGTACAAAATATGGTAGACAACAAGGTTTGAAGATGACTGCTCAAGAATAATTACTGGCAGAACAAATTTGAAAACTATTGCCCAAGAAAAGTTCAGAATGTTATTGCTTCCTTTTGAGATACTAAGTAGCTGATTGTGGTCAATGTTCACTTACATTCACATATTCTGTTTCTGAATAGGACTGTCACAAATTTATTGGGCAGTTATTCTAGACAGCAGTGGCCAAAAGCAGAAAAATATTACAGTAGCCAATTCATTAGGTCAGAGGTTCCCTAGCCTGATACCATATTGTGAGGCGCTAAGTGTCCTGATATTACAATTACTCCATCAAATGTAATATCATTTATTTCAGCAAAGACAAGGAACAACAGGTTATGTGGCCCAAAAAAGAAAAAAGTAAAAATCAGAATTATACTTCTTTATATTGCTCCACCAGCTACTTTAAAGAGGAGGAAGAGATGAGACCAAAAGGATCAAAAGTAAAATAATGTTCTGTGGCAGTCTATAGAGCAATCAAATTAAAGTCATAGAACCAAAAATATTACTCTTTCAAGCATGCTGTTTTAGGCAGCAAGAAAAACTTTGGATCAGGCTGCCCTGGGTTCAGATCTCAGTTCTGATACTACCTGTGCATCCTTTGGAAAGTTAATCGCTTTGACTCAATTTTAAAGGCAGAGCCGGTTTCATCCTCAGAATTATCCCACCACATGAAAAAAATATAAGTAATTTATCTAGCACTGGGTAGACATCAAATATCAGTTCTCACAATTAAGTGTAAAATGTTGCACTATGGTTGAGACTGCTTCAGAAATTCAGTGGAAAGAGAGAATGGAACAAAGTAAACTTCTTGAAAGGCAGGCCCAGGAGTCCAAATACAGGGGTAAGCAAAAGTAGATGTACAGTTTTTCATATGGAAAGGCATACAGGTTATGATTATAATAATACAAGAATAAACTGTGTATTTCATTACTCACAACTGCAAACCTACTTTTGTCTACCCCTGTATATAAGAGAGAGAAAGAATGACTTTTACTCCTGGCAGAAACTTTTTTTTGTCATTTGGTATAGTACAACTGGTAATTAGACTACTCTATAAGGCCAGTCTCTTTGGGGAACAAACTGAAGTTAAATCAGATTCTGAGAAAGCTCATGGATTTGGTTACTTGAGATGATATAATCTGCCCAGGATAGATCCATGCTAGGCACGGGTCTAATAGAACTCAAATACCTGGGTAAAAGTGATAGGCTTTTATTTTCTGTGCATTGGTGCTAGGTACTTCCCCAAGAGAAGTTTGTGTTTATTATTTACCAGCTCTAGAAGGTACAAAGACTCGTTATGGATTTAAGTCTAAGTTGCAAAGGTGGTATCATTGATCCTCACCAATCATCAGCATCGATTCTGTACTAAGTTTAAATTTTGATGCCTAACTTTCAAACCTTCTTAATGTGGCATCACCCCACTCACCAAGTTTTATTTCTCACTATTCTTCATCTGCATAGAAAGAAAGAATTTGGTCTTCATTTACATGCATTTCAATGCTTGAGAAACAGCCTACAATATAGTAGGAACTGAGTATGAGGGACTGGGCTTACAAAATTATAGGAGACATGAACATTTTCTACCCCAAGAAGTCCAACAGATGAGCAGGTGAGAGAGATGTAAATTAAATTATCATGAAATCAGTGCCGTAAGTGAGGTAGCAAAAGCTGCAATGGGAATAGAGAGGGGCTCCTACCTCTGTCTGAAAAAGTTAAGCAAGACTTCATAACCTTCCCACACAATCATATCCTTATCTATCTATACCTTCTGGCCCACATTTTCTTCATTATTTCTCTCCCCATACCAAACTTTTTTCCTTCTTCTCCTTTGTTTAACTAAATCAATCCAAACTTCCTGAATCAGTACAAATTTTGGCTTTTCCAAGAGGCCCCTTCATTTCTCTTTTCTAAACTACTAGTATTCTTAGTACCTCAGTTTATACATCTCTGTTCCAAACATATTAGTCCCCCCCCCCAACTATAGTTATATAGTAATTCCCTAGACTATTTGGTAGATTCTTAAAATCTCAATAATCCATTGTATAATATCACTCAACTGGTATTTTAGCACATAATACAATTATGATTGAAGAGAATCCTATGTTCTAGTACAAGTTAACTGTCCAGAACTGACTCTTATAGACATTCTCAAATCTCCAGCTATAGTTACAGGCTAATATAAAAAGTTTTACTAATTACATTTCCAAGCTCATCAGTTCAAGTCCTAATGAATTAATTTTAATATGCTTCTAATGCTTTGGGTTTTAATATGAACTTTCCACACTGTGGATACTGACAGTGAAAAAGCATTCTAACAGAACTTAAACATTCTCCCTAACTAGGTCTGAGAATACTTCTCCTGACAATGAAATCGACTCAGGTTTGTTTGCCTGTTTTACCAATAAAAGGCAGTCTAGATTTCTGATGATGTTTGGGCCTAGCCTTCCATCTTCAATTTCTTTTTCTGTAAAATAGAAATTCATTCTAAAAGACTTCAACTTCTTATTGTCTTAGAGTGAGGAAAAGGGAGTATATGAACTAGCAACTGATTACTAAAGGGAGAGAGCTAAAATCTGAAATTATATTTTAAGCTTCATTTAGTTTTAGAACCATTATCAACTTTCTGCACAACTATTAGTAGACCCACTGGTTCTCATACCTCCATTTTTTCATGTTAAGGTTTATCCTGGTACTATGGTTGACTGTAAAATTCCTGTTTCCAGTGTAGGAAAAAAAGAGAATATATTAAAATAACTTGAGGAAATTTTCAAGTTTATTTAAAAACCAAAACTTCTGAAGGAGATATGAAAAAGAGGAGCGAATAAGAGTATAATTGGTGTTTTTGAAGTGAAGTAACATGAAACACTGATTCAAAGGAATATATGCACCTCTATGTTCATTGCAGCGTTATTTACAATAGCCAAGATTTGGAAGCAGCCCAAGTACCCATCAGTAGATGAGTGGATAAAAAAGGCTGTGGTATATTTATACAATGGAATATTATTCAGCCATAAAAAAGAAGGAAATCTTACCTTTTGTGGCAGCATGGATGGACCTGGAGAGTATTATGCTAAGTGAAATACGCAAGTCAGAAAAAGACAAATACCATACAATTTCACTTACCTGTGGAACTTAACAAAATAAACAAATAAACAAAATAGAAACAGACTGATAGATGTAGAGAATAGGCTCTCAGCTGCTAGAGGGGAAGGGGAGTTAGGGGACTGGGTGAAACAGGTGAAGGGATTAAGCAAAACAAACAAACAAACAAACCCCAAACTCATAGATACAAGCAACAGTATGGTTATTACCAGAGGGAAAGGCAGTTGGAGGAAGGTAGAAGAAAGACTTTGGGTGGTGAACACAAAATGCAATATACAGATGATGTATTATAGAAGTGTACACCTGAAACCTATAGAAATATTAATTTCTTAACCAATGTCACCCCAATAAATTCAATAAAAATTTTTAAAAACTATGTAAAAAAAGAAAAGTGAGGTTCAAAGACAATAATAGAAAAATTATCTAAAGTAAATTTGAAGCAAACCAAAATGGTTCACTTTGTCCAGGGAAGACCAATCCATAATTACCAATTCCAAGAAAGCAAGCAGGAAGGGGAAAAAAAGAAGGCAGTTTAGAAAGGGGTGACAGAGAATTAATTTGGCCTCAGACTTTTCCATTACAACACTCAAAGCCAGAAAGCAGAAAAGAATGGCTACATAGCTGTGAAGGAAAAATGTAAACTAATACTTTTATATCCAGTTTGCTCTTAGACAGCAGTCATTCTATGTACCCAAGATCCTAAGGAACACAGCAATCATAAACTCTTCTTGAAAAAAAAATTGCTCTGCACTCTAGCCAACTAAGAAATGAATCAAAATACTCAAAATTAGAGGAAAGTAAAAAGGATTGGTGGTAAGGACTGAATCAATTTAAATACAGAACTAAGAGTAAATGTCTTTGGAAACTCAGATTATTGAAGATAATGTAATTTGCACAAGGTTTACCAATATAAAACAAAAAATTTTAACAAAAATATGGGGGGACAAGACTGCGAGAAAAACAGAATATGTATTGTACATTATTTTTTCATATTAGGAAAGCAAATGCTGCTGAAGTTAGAACACAATTTTTAAAAGTCATAACTTATAAACTTTTTCATTAAGAGTCTTTTAGGAACTAATTTCTTGTGGTAAAGAAGTATATTGATTCAGCAATTCCTTTAGTTTCATTTCAGTCTCCTCCTCCATCCAGTGATGTGTAAGTAAAATTAAATGTTATTACTAAAAATAGCATGATCCAATTGTTCTAAAATTATATTCAGGTATATGCCTAGAATGATGTCTGGAATGATACCCACAAATGGTCAGCAATTAATTTGCTATTTGGGGTGGTGGAATTCCACTCCTTTTACACTTTAATGTAATGAACATGTATCATTTTTACAAAATCAGCCATTATTCTAAAACAACAACATGAGAATAAAACTACCTGCCCAATTCACAACATTTCTCTATCTTTGGCTATAGGTCATTGTCAATGTCGTTAGCTAACAAAATGTTTGCTCTTGAATGCAAGATTTGCTCTAATTTCCCTTTGTAGTCCTCAAAGGGAGCATAGTACATAAGAGTTAAAATATCTTCACTACCTTTTATTGAGCCCTTACTACTACTCATCCAGTGCCATGCTAAAATCTTTCCCATCCATTCTTTGATGTAATCCTCACACCCCTGAGGCAGGTTATCCTCCCTTTTTACAGATAAGGTAAAATAATCTGCCCAAAAGATCATATAGCAATTAAAAGGTGAAAGAATTATAAAACCTGAGGAGAAACCAGAGTATAAAAAGATCACATAGCTATTAAGTGGCAAGGAAAAGATTAAGAAACCTAGGTGAGACTATAATGGTCATGCTCTTAACCACTAATTTTTTTTAAATTCTCACTTGAGGGTATGTTTATTAATTTTAGAGAGAGTGAAGGTGCGGCGGGGGGCAGGAGGGAGGGAACGAAGGAGGAAGAGAGAGAAACATCAATTTGGGCCTTCTGTCCCAACCAGGGATCGAACCCACAGCATAGGTATGTACCCTGACCAGAGATTGAACCTGCAACCTTTCGGTGATAGGATGACTCTTCGACCAACTGAGCCTCCTGGTCAGGGCTTAACCACTAATTTAAAAGACAGGCCTGGGTTCAAATCCAGATTCTGTTACTAGCAGTGTGACTTTGGGCAAGTAACAACTTACTATTTTCATTTTTTCCATCTTCAAAATGGGCAGATTACTACCCTACTTCATCACATTGTTAAAAATAAATAATAGATAAAGCTCCTAGTCCTACATTTGACACACAGAAAATATCCTATGTGGTGATAAATTACAAGTTCTTGTAACACCAAGACCATCAAATAGAATATGGCATCACAAAAGTAACTAAAATTTATAAATACCGGAGAAATTTAAGTCATGTACCATTGAATCTTAGTGGGAAGTATCTTCATGTTTCCTTTTGAGTTTGTTCACAGAACATTATAATATTCAAGTATTGTAACATACAAATATAACTTAGAGCTTGAAGGTTATACAAGTTTGTAAAATATAACATACTATTAAAGAATATTTGGGCCAACTCAGTAGCTCAAGGCTACTACATACCTCCATTTAAAGCTGCACCAGGCAAACCTGCCCTCATTGGGGGTTAAATCACAATTTAAAACCATGACCTAAAAGCACACAAAATTTTATTCTCTTTCTTTCTGAAAACTAGTTTAACTTTCAAGTCTACTTTCAAGTCCTAATTACTCCAAATGAACTTTTCCAAGACTTTTGCAAGACTTCTCTGTTCCCTCAAAAATGAACTTTTTATCTAACAAAGAAGTCAAGGAAAATGGGTTAAAACATATAGCACTGTTCTTAATAAGTAACTTGGCTGAAATAAAAGTATATCTGCATATTCACAGTAATTAAAGAACACATGAAAATAAATTTGACTTTGAAGGAAGCAATCTCAGCAATTTAAAAAGCCATTTACTAAACCACCATCTTAATTTTTGACAGTCAATCTGCTCCATTAAAATTTCCAACACATTTTTAATTGTTTTATTTTGACTATAAGTTTTAACATAATGACATTTGCCTGTCTCAGCAATAGTATGCTATATCATTTTAAATAAGTGGGTTAAAAATAATGGAGCTTCAATGATCACTGAATAAATTAGTGACACCCAAGAGGAGAAAGTGCTTTTGAAACCCCCTCAAATACCAAGAGGCATACTTGAACATGCATACCTTAAGTTATCACTTGGTTCTTTCTGGAGGGGAAGTTCCACATGCTTGGAGTCTGCTGATTGGTGCTCTTCAGCAGCATTGGGCTCCTGGCTTATCCTGGGGACCTCTGAAGTAACTGGGAGCTCCCCTTCATTGGAGACTCCAAAGAGGTCTGGGTCATCTTGAATTACATCAATTAAGAGGACATCATCTTCATATGCTTTAAGAATATCTGGAATAACTTTGATATCTGAAAAGTTCTTAGTCGTTTTTCTGCCACTAACTTCAGAGGAAACTCGTTTGAATGTTTCTTGTTCATTAGAGCAGAAGGCAGGACTTTTCTCTACACACCCAGGATCACAAAAAAAAGTATTATTTTCAATTGCGAGAGAAACAGCTTTCTTATTAGAAACAATATTGCCTAGTTCTGAATTGTAGTTAGAAGGTTTATTATTATTACCTTGCTTTAGGAAACTTGAAGAAATACTACAGGAATTCGTATTGCAGTATAAGTCAGAACTAGCTTGCACTGGAGTGACATTATTTTCTATGTTCAAAGATTGAGGTCCTGAAGTTATTGTGGAGACGGTCTCTTTACTCTTGTTCTGTCTTACCTCTGACCCAGACAAACTGTCAAGAAGCTCTAGGGGACTATACACTTCTCTCTCTGATGACTTGGTATTTATTTCTTTTCTTTTTTCTGTTTTATTCTTAAGTAAAGGAATTTTAAAATTAGTCAGCCGTCCTGTGTTCAATATTTTAACCAAGTCTGGAACCACAAGTGTTGGTTTAGCAATACATGCTTTTCGGTGAATAGTTTTGCCTGTAGAGTTATTTGCCTCCTGACCATACTGGGAAGCCACTGTCAAATTAAGTTTTGTTAAAGTCCCTCTATCTTTTTTTTTACTTCCAATTAAGTTTTGAGTCGCATTAATTAACTGAGTATCTTCAGTCATATTAGAAACTACCTCTGACCCACTACTACTTGGTTCCTCAGACTTCATCTTTTTATCATCGATTACAGGTTCTTCTATAACCTTTAAAGTAGATTCTACAGCAGGGACTACTTCAGAGACTTCAGACAAACAATTTATATCAGAATCCAATTTTTCTTTACTTGAAGAGTCACTGTTTGTCTGTTTTATGGAACTTTGTAATGATAATCTGGAGTCAGTTAAGTGAATTTGATTTGTTTGGTGTTTAAGAAAATCATCTTGCCTAAAACTTTCCCCAGAACCAGGAAGAGAGTAATTTGATTTTGGCATGGAAGCCTTTTTCCAACACTGAGCAGATATTCTAGCACATGAATAACAAGGCCAAATTCTTTTACCTGTCATTGGAATTGTTCTGTGACAGCTGAACTTTGATTCTTCGGCTTCATTTCTTAAGTCTTCCCATGATCTCTTTTCAATAGAATGGCAATCACTAGGTGATTTCACTGTTGAGCTTTTCACCAACTTAAAATATTCTTCTGGTTCCATGCTTTTACATCCTAAAGGCTCTGAAACATTCTTTGTTTCTTCTTTCAAAAGTGGCTCAAGGGTTTTCTGAAACATGGTACTTACATGATGCTCAGGACTTCTGTCTTTTCCTTCTGTTTCTGGAAGACTTAATAAATGATCCATTGGAGAGAGTGTATTATGGTTTACTTTTCTCAAAACTTTTAAAGTTTCTCCTTCTTTACCTTCAGCACCCATTTGGTTTTCTTGTAACAGCAACTCAGACTTGTTATACACATTAGAGAAGTTCATCTTGGTAACTATTTCATCTTCTTTTTGAAGCATCTTCATCCTTTTCCTGGGTTTTCTCCCAACATTGCTTTCTTCTACCGAGTATTTATTTTTTTCACTTGGAAGGCAGGGAAGCAAGCCATTATTTTTACTTTGGTATAAATCAGTTTCTTCAAGCAATAATTTATTTACTCCCATTAAGTCTTCTTCAGTTTTTGGAAGCAGAGGAATATTATTTGTGTCCCTCTTATCTGGAAGACTTCTAAGGTTTTCTTTCTTTAACTCTGAGGAATCTTCTGGTACATGCATACATCCACCATCAGGTTTATATGTAAGGTTATTTTCATCATTACAATCCTTGGAATGGGGGAGGCAACTGCAATCATGTAATTTTAAAATGGAATTATTTTCTGCTCCAGGTGACAAGCTGTTACAAGAATATTTTGAAGTATTCTTGTACACTTCATGTTGGCATTCAACCTTTGTATTTTGTGTAGCCTGATTTTCAGTTATTTTGAGAGGTGGGCTTTCTAAGCTTTTGAGTTTTTTAATTCCAATTCTTCTTTTAATGCCGTCTACCAAAACTTCCTTACCCAAGGACTGCAAAACAGCTGTACTTTGAAATTCACCGTACTCCACTGTTTGGAAAGATTCCAAACTGGTTAATGATTCCTTTCTTACCAGGTTAGTCCCTGGCTGTGGATCATCACTTGAGGCTCCAGTAACTTTTCTTTTTTCCTTGGCTGATCAAAAAGACAAAACATACCAGAAAAGGTTTTATGTTGAAGAGGAAAAAGCAATACCACTTAAAATTAAAAAATGTAATGTCACCCATTTTTATTTCCCTTGAAATTTCCCTAATTTCTGTTAAGGAACTACATATGAACCTGTATAAATTCTAAGACAGCTGAATAACCTGAATAACCTCTAGCGTCACGGTCATTTCACACTAGCCAAAATGGATCACTAACAGGGATTCCTTTCATAGGACTTTTGACCAAGATCTCCTAACTGGGCAAACACCCATCTTTTACCTCTCTCCTGGTCATCACTAAAGCTTACGCTGATTCAAGGTCAACACTAGTGGTAAAACAAAGATGGAGGGGGCTGAGGTGCAAAGGCTAGAAAGGGAGTGACCCCTGGGTGCTTTCTGTCTTCCTGATTGCAAGGGGAGCTCCGCCTCCCTCTCTGCTTCTAATCGCTGCTGGTCCCACAGGTGCGAACCTCCTACCTGCCTACCCACTCCCCACCCCTCCGCTCGTCACCTTGTTGCGGCCTTCCCAGTGCCAACGCCTCACCTGACATGTCGCTTTCCATCTCCTCTCTCTCACACGCGCGGGCCACCATTCTCCTCTTCTGCCTGCTCTCCTCACGCCTCCCGGCTTCACGGCCGCAGACTCCCGCCTCACCTGGCTCTGGCCGCCGCCCTCGCTTCCTCAGGCCTCGAGCATCACCTTCACGCCCTGAGGACGTCGTGGGGCCTGAGGGCTGCGGCTGCCGCATCCGCTCCCTGCCTCCCACCCTGCCGGCCAAGGAGCCGACAAACAGCGCGGAGGCTGCTCTCGGCGTCAGGGTACGGATCCGGATGCCCTTCTGCCTGCTCCTCGTCACCCACTACCACCTAGGGACGACCGGAAGCGGAAGTGGGCCGCCAGGCCCGGCAGGGGCAGGCTCGCGGGGCACAACGTGCGCGGAAGAGCCGCCAGCGCCCTCTCGGGCTGCAAAGTACTCAGGGCTCCCCAGCTAGGCCCGAACCTTTTGGAACAATTCGGGCCTCTTCTCCCACGTGCTGCCCCTTGTGCCTGGCACTCACAAACACTGCTGTCTGCGAGAGGCTTCTAGCTCCACCCCGAGTCTCCGGAGGTCCTGTTCCATCTGTCCTCCCGGTATGGTCACTCAGCTATTCCGTAGGCACCTGTCTCTGGATGCGCAAAGTGGGCTCTCTTTCCTCTCAGGCTTGCTCCTCAGGTGCTGACGGGTGCACTGCCGTCCACCCAGCTGTCTATTCCGGGAGCCGGGGGACCATCCGATACATGCTCCTTTCCACTTCATCCCGCACACGCACGTCAGATCTGTCTGACTCTACTTTCGGTGTTTGTCAGCCACTCTTTCCCCTTGGCCGTTACTTTGGCTCTGGCTCTCTGATTGACTGACGGCATCAACCTCCTGAAGTGTATTTATGCCTCCATCTTTGTGCTATTTCGGTCGTGCTTCCACCTGCTGCCAGGCCATGCCTCTCCAAAGAAAGGATCCTGGCATTTCCCAGTGTGACCCACAGGAACCCCCTTTGCTCAGAGACTAAAGCTAACAAAGTCTAAACTCTTTAGCATGATGTTTACCTCTCTGTGATGTGGTTCCTGAGTATTTACCTACTTTTGTCTCACTGCCACTGAAGGGGGAAATTTGAGCTTCAGTGGAAATTTTTGGGTAGGAGTTACCCTTCTGCATTAACTGATTCTGATTCTATGGGACCTCTTTTACAACTATGTGAGTTGTAAGTGGTAGCAATGCAAAATAATGATCTATAAACATGCAAATTTTGTCCTATAGCAGTTCAATTGACTTCCCACTCCCACTTTTGGAAGAAGCCAGCTTGCATCCATTTGCACATTCATTTCAATATTCCTGAGTTATAAATGCATCTGGTGGTTATAAAATCTGCCTGATGAAAGAAATGAAATCTTTAACACATGTTCATTTTTACATCTATATGAGAGTCATGATTTTATCGTTTTGTGGGGGAGAAAACTCCTCCCTTTTATACTAGGCATACTCTGCCCTTAAAGCACACTGGATTACTACTGGAGTTCCCTGGATTTCATATGCTCTGTTATGCCTTTTTCTCTCTACATGCTCATCTTGGAAATTCTTCCTTGGCTTATCTCCTTGGTGAACTACGTATTCCCCCCCCTTCAATATTCACTGCAGTGATCGCCCCTCAAGGAAGCTTCTTTGCTACTCTTCTCCTTCCGCACGGATGGGTCAGGTGTTCATGCCTGTCTGCTAACACATTGCTTCCAACTGCTTTCTTGTGTGTCTCCCTCAGAGAAGATAGGTCCTGTTAGTCTTTGCATTTTGTGTGTTTAAAGAGGAACTTGTTGATTTTGAACACAACATATGTTGTGCATTAAGGATGGTAGTATGATGCAGGAAGAGTGATGCAGTTTGGATGAGCAGTTTAAGTGGAGTAGTATCCTTAGGAGCTTTTTGTAAAATAAAACAGAGCAGGTGTAAAGGATCTAGAAACTTTCTTTGTTGTTGTTGTTGTTGTTTTTTCTGTTTGTACTGCCTGGAAAAGGGAAACAAGTTTAAGATAGGAGAATTTAGAAAAAATTTATTTTAAGGATTTCAGGCTACATACTCATTCCAAGTTCACTTCGTGCCTCAGTTTGCTCATTTGTAACATGAAATAAAAGTATATCCTGAAGGAAACCAGAGTATGTTCTCCCAAAATATACCTCCTTAACATGAAAATTATTTTAAGCTGAAAGCTTTCTCTGGATGATCCTAAGTTAGGAGCAGAGACAAAAAAAATAGGTAAGTTGTTGGTTATTAGTGAAGTCCTGGTCATTTGGGGCTAATTGTTACAGAAGTTATTGGTAAGCTTCCTGGATTGTTACTAGTAGCAGTCTGACCTCTCACAAGTCTGCTTTATAGCAGAGTGGCTTCCTGGACCATCTACTGTAGATAAAGGGGTTAGTTTCCTAAACAGGTTGCTGCAGGTTGTGGGTCAGAGTTCTGTTCTCCTGTTATCATCTGGCTATAGTCTCTGCATATTTAATTTCTCACTCCTTTTCTCCTGCCTCAGAGAACGAGCCTTTCTTCCTCTGTTTTTCCAAGGCTGACCCTACAGTGATGATTTCAACATTATACAGTCCCACTTACCAAAATTTCCTGTACCTTTCTTTCTTTTACCTGCTAGCTACCTTTGAGTCTACCTACTCATGCTCTTGCTCCTTAGTTCCCTGAAAATTGGTTTCCTCCCCAGATGCTCAAATGAAGTTTCAATATCAAATCAGATTACAGGTTTAAAAAGCTGACAACACAAACATTGCAAACTCTATAACAGTAACATAACATCATATTATATTTATAATTTCTCATTATATGTCATATATTATTATGCTATTATTATGTTTATATTTCAAAACTACCAGTTATGAACAAGTTTTAATTGATCATACTCAAGGAAAGACCAGATTCTTTGTTCTCCCTCTAGAAAAATATTAAAAAGCTACTTATTGTCAGGTGAAGAGGTAATTGAGTATGTAGCCCCAAAAGTTAAAAGTTATAATAATATATGATATATAAGTGTGACATATTATTATGTTCCAGGCTTATTGCATACATTTCTTATCCTGCCCCTGGGATCATCCATTTGGCCAAGAAGCCTTGGTTTCTTTTACTAGGAAATAGTGTTTCAAGATCATAGCCTGAGTGCCATGGGTGCTTATTGCTGACAGGTTGATCATTGTTTCTATGCCTCTTCAGCAGACAGAGTTAAGAAGCTAAATAAAAATACCTCAAGTTCATACTAACACTTCTATTTCAAATTCATGACTGCAGGATTCCTACTTAACTTCTCCCATCTTATCTCTGTAACCTCCTTTCTCCCATATAGGTAATCCTGGTTCTCAAGGAGACAGCAGATGATAGATTAGAATATCTCAGAATTACACACTTGCCCTCCCATGGCACACACACACTATACCCTCAGAGCTACAAAATCAATGCTGCCACCACCACCAAAATGATTACTGAAGACAGCTCACTTTTCCATGAGCTCTCTCCATCCTCTCTGCCTTTAATGGTGTGCTGTATATATACACATTGTCAGAGCAAAAAGCTATTACAGCAGGTGCTTGAATAACCCAACAACTTGCACCTTACTAAGCTCCCCAGGTGTGACCCATGTACAGTGAGGCCTGAGTGCCACGTACGTAACCTGTGCTTCTAAGTGCTCTTTAGGCAGTAGTTTCACCCCACGGCACATTAGACTCTGTACTTCCCGAAAAACACAGCCACTCCAGTTTTCTTAAGAACCCACCTAGCATATTCTTTGAAATCATGGAAGTGCTGATTGCTTATTAGAAACAGTGCACTCTTGCTCAAATGAAGCCTTCCTTGTGTGAAGCAGCTCAGTGAAATTTTGGATTCCCCTCCTCAGGTTTTCCTGAGTAAGAAATCTAGTCAGAGGCTATAAAAGCTCTCGCTGAGCCAGCAGCCTCTGCCTTTATGGGTCGTGGGGGAATCCAGCCTGTGCCTTTTTGAAGCCTGCTGTTCTGGAAGCCGTGACCAGAGCTTTATGACCTTTGGAAGGTAAGCCCAGGTTAAACAAACGGGTGTGTAGAAAAAGCTGAGTGCCCAAGAGTGGAGGAGAGCTAAGGTTAGCCATATGTCTCCCTGTTTCCAAAGAAAAGAACTCCTCTGTGCATTTAATCTGCTCCCTAGAGAATACGGAGTCCAGCCACTGCCCCATCCATCCAAACTTTGCTCTGAAGAACCGTGGTGTCTGATGCAGTCATCAGGGGAAAGAGCAGGGTCCTAAGCCCACTGTTGTTGTTTCTGTGGTGTGTTTGGAAAGCCCCTCCTTAGGTCTTTGGGAATTTGCAATTGCCTCAGTGGAATAACTTTTGGTTCCAAGCTGCTCTTTTGTATTTTAGCTTTATGGCTTTTCTAAAATTACTAAGAGGGTGAATTTTAGCTTTGTTTTGAAGCCCCAAGTCGGGGGAACTCTGCATCTAACATTAGAATGATCCCTAGAAGGGCAAGGCCTGGGGTTATTTAAACCATGCTGCCTGCCCAGTTTAATGGCCCTTGAAAGGAGGTTGGGCTGTGGGTATATTTCATGGGTCCTTGAAGCTTTGGTTAGAAATAGAAGTTTGAAATTGAACTGTAATGATCAGAAAAAAGAAGTGAAGTGCAGTATTATGTGGGGCTCACAGGGACCTTGTCCCCCTACCCAAGGGAACAGGCTAGTCTGCAATAGTAATAACCAAATTACCATGGCAACACCACTAGCATTTTAATTTTGGTCATGGTTATGAAAAGGCCAGATGGTTGCTATTTTAGTTGATAGTAAACTCCTGGGTTTCTGTTTTCAACTCAGTTCAGGTGTTGGGTCTTGATTCCATTTCAAGGCTGTAATGTATCTAGAGACAAGCTAGGACTGAGACCCATCAAATGTGAACATTAATAAAAAGCGGTGCTTCCCTGGGCACCTGCTGCGTTTGTTAGTGCTGGCTTCAAGTCACCTCTTACTGGCCACCCAGCCTTGGTCATTAACGCAGCCAGCCAAAACACCCAAACCAGAATGATACAGTGCCTGGTCTGAGTTCTGCCCTGCAGCTCCATCTACACATCAGGACCTCACTGGCTGTTTTCTCATTCCTTCCATGGGAGGCCACTGCTGCACTAAACACCATTTTATGGGAGAGAACCCCTGTTCACTTTAAACTTGGAGATGTCCTTGTACTTCTTCCCTAATACTTGGGTTGGCTTATGAGGCTGTATCCAACCCCAGAAGAGGTGGGTGGGAATGAAACAGCCAGAGAACTTGGCTTTTCCCATGTTTGCTTAGGATAGGGATCGAAAGTCTTTAATGCTGAATTCTACTTTTGATAAAGAGAATTATGTTTTTACTATAATTTTTCAGCTATAGTTAATTCCTTTACTGTAACTCCTCCCCCATCAGATGGCCAAACATGTTGATGGAAGCAGAAAGCAAGTCACACATTCCCATAACTCACACTGGGTTAACTCAGTGCCTTCCGTAAGGTATTGGGTTGGACAAAAAGTCCATTTAGTTTTTTCTGTAAAATGAAAGACATATTTTTTTTATTTTCACCAATAACTTTTTTGATTTGGATATTTTGACTATGTTGGCTATTTCCTGCTATTGACTTCTAGTGCGTAGAGGCCAGGGGTGCTGCTAAACATCTTCTAATGCATGAGACAGCCCCACAGCAACAAATTATTTGGCCAAAATAACAATAGTACCAAGAAACTTTGCAAATCACTTTTGATATATTCAGTCAGCCACAGAACTTCTCCATTCACTGCACAAATCTTTTCTTGCATTTCAGTTGGGTTTTTACCTTTCTTGAAATAATAGAGCATAACTGGCTGAAAATGTTGTGTATCTTCTTCCATCTCCAGTATTAAAATGGCTGCACAAAAATGTGCTAATTTTGATAAGTTTTTTAAAAATGCACATTTATATGACAGCTGTCACAATACAATGTAAAAAAATTATTTTGAATGAAGTTAAAAACAACTAAGTGCTACTAGACCATCGTACGGAAAACACTAAATGAATGTTTTGGCCTACCCAATACTTTACACCTTCCTTCTGGAGGCTGTTAGTCTGGACTGAGAAAACAGTCCTCTTTAGATTTTATTTCTAATTCTTAGTGTGTGGGCCCTTATGCTATTTAACAATTAGATGTTTCATGTACAGATAGAGCTGGTAGGGACCAACTTGCTGGTTTATTTCTCCACATAGCCTCCTCTTTCAGAGGTAGTCATTGCCTTCTGGCCACTCTCCAGCTGTGGCCCCATCTAGCTCTTGTCTCTACCTGGCACAGGTTCAGAACACCCTATAAGAAGACTCCTTCGTGATCCCAAAGGCTATGTTGGTTCAGGAGCCCAGCTTGGCTTGCCCTTCCATGTTGATTAAAATATCATTGCTTTTGGCAGAAAGCATTCGACCACGTTCTTGGCGTTGGTCCCCAAGAGCAGTTGGCACACTTAAAGCTAGAGCTTTGAGTGGCACCTCTATGGGGAGCTGCAATCTACCTCCATCACCTTTTAATTATAACCTTATGAATTATGCATCCATGAAGATGGCAGGCACTGTGTGTGAGATGTATGATTTTTCTCCATCTAATTTTCTGTAACATAGAACTGCTAATGACAGGGCCCCCACTCTTCCTTTTACTGGACTGACTTTTTTTTTGGTATTTGTTTCTAGATGTCTGAAGGCTATTCTGAATAGCAGGAGTAATAAGGTTATCTGAGGCAGTTTGTGAAAGGGAACTCTTTGTTTAGTACTTAGTCTCTGCCAGAACTATGCTAAACTAGACACATTTTCTTTAATTTTTACAACCCTGTCTGAAGTGTCTTCTCAATTAAGGCTCATAGAGGTTTAAATCACCCAGAGTCACACATTCTTTTCATTGCATCCCTTTGGGAAGAGTGTTTTTCTCAGTAATATGCTATTTATGTATTTGTCTACATGTAGTTATTGTATTTCTAAAACCAATTATGGGAAAATGTTAGGTTATTACTATAGCACATAAAATGGAAACCAAAATTTCCATTTATGTCCTTTTCTTTACTTGGGAGGTATACTGTTAGGATTGCGGGTTTTAAAGTTGAGTTTACTGGAGATCTGCCTAAGACCTGGACGTAAAATCCTTGGCTGTGGCTGTGTTGGTCCTGCAATGGAGTTTTAGGGGCTGTAATTTCCATTAAGGTCAAGATTGTAAGTTGAGTGGACTTTGAGGCTTGTCATCTAGTGAAAACTAGAATCACCTTTATAAGGAGTGGGAGACACTAGGACTTGTTGCAAATTGTTGAGTTACTGATGCAATTCACTATGCACTTAGTTGGGCATATACTGAGCTTATACAGAGTGGGGCAAAAGTAGGTTTACAGTTGTTCGTATAGAAAATAATATAATTAATAAACAATAACAAGACTAAACTGTTTGTGTATTCAAAATTATAAACCTATTTTTGCCCCACCCTGTATTTTGTGGGAGAGCCTGAAACTATGAAATCCTGACTGTCTTGCACCCAAGACTCTCATAGTCTGATGGGAGTTAGATTCGTAACCAAGCACTCCCCTGAGGTAGGTTGCATATTCACCTCTCCTCTTCCTTTGTTCTTTCTCCTTTCCCCTCTTTTCCCACTTCTACCAATAGACAGACACACAGACACACACACACACACACACACACACACACACACACACACACACACACACACACACACACCCCCCCCCCCCCCCCCCGCCCCGCCCTCCCTTCTCTGGTACCCAGTAAACCTCCAGGATAAAGAAATTTGCTGTGTGGAAGTGCTCACATACTGCTGGTTCCTCTGTCCTGGAGGAAATCTCAGTGAAGTTTGGCTGCTGATGCCAGAGAGCAGGAAGTCACGTTCCTTCTTCCTGTCCAATGGGCAGTCTGTCAAGAGTTATAGTTAGCCAGCAATCCAGTCATCTTATTGACCGTTTGTGACTTCCTTAAATCTCATCATATGTCTTAAGAAGATGGGACTAAATTTTTAGAGTATCCCAAAGGTATTTGGGGATCTATCAATGACTGAAATTGTACGTCAATAATACCAGATTGTTCCTATGTGCTTTGGATTTTCTCAGTGTTCTTAAATCAAAATACAAATTACCTCTTCAGCAAACAGTGTGTGTAGGTATTTGTTTTCTGTACTCTGCTGACGACCTAGGTACTCAATTTCTCCAGTATGAGGCACTAATCTAAACAGAGAGATTAGCTTAAGCATCCTTGCAGACCAACCCTGGGGCTGTGGTGGGATGGCCAAGGCCTCATTTTTCCAGATTAAAAAATATATTTTCACTACCTTTAGGAAATGATGGTGCTTTTTTCACCCCTGTAACTTATTACTAAGGCCTTTTATTTAAGAATTTGTCATCTCGAGCCAAATCTATAGGAGTTAAGCAGGTGGCCAATGTGGCTTGCCTTAAGAATAGTAGGTGATTCCTGTCAAATCCAGAAGAACAATGTGGGCTGTTGATCTCTCAAGAAAAATGAACTCTAGAGAAGTAAGAAGCAAGAGTGGACTCTGAACTTATAAAACAATTGAGAGCCCCTGAGAGAAGTGTCCCCAGCTATCAAATGTGAGGTGGCTGAGGATGGTTATAAGAAGAAATCTCTTTGTTTCTGTTTATGTTTTTCATCTTTGTGACCTGAGCACAGTCACTGCCTGCTCCTTCCCTGCTGGAACCAGGAGCAGCCACCCAGGCCTGAGTGAAGGCCAGAAAACATCAGGGCAGCAAACAGACAAAAATCCCTGTTGGTGCGAGGAGTTGAGGAAGTAAAGGGAGGGCTGACCAGCCACCCATGGGCAGTCTTCTGCTCTTACACCTCTAAACCCAGGGGTGGTGCTCTGTAGCTCTTCCTCAAGACCATGTCTTTCTATGAGTTCAAAGGTGAGAAGTATCTGGTGGAGGAGGTCAAGGTGGTTGTGTGGTGCCTGGGGTTCCTCCCCTGCTCATCCTTTAGGCTCACGAGGACCAGAGGAGAACGTGACTCTCAGTCCTCTCCTGGGCCTATTACAGGCAGCATAGCAGATGCCTTCCAGGAAGCAGCCCATAGTCTCCATGACTAGGCACTGGAGGAATGCCACTTCATAAAAGACCACAAACCAAAAAACAGCCCTCTGAAACAGAACTATTGGAACAGATGGTTAAGGACTTGCAATAGGGATGATCAGCAAACTTGACATAACAAACGGTGTTAGCAGCATGAGGCAAGAGCAAGAACTCAAAGACCCAAGTAGGAACGTGAGAAAAGTACAGATAAAGAGCACATCTATAGAATGAACAGTAGTGAATGTAGCTGAAGAACGAATTGATGAAAGAGCAGATGAAAGGAACAAAGTATAGAGAAATCATAAAAGGAAACATCAGATATGAAGGATGGCTCTGACGCCTGGGAGACAAAAGCAAACAGGGGGACTATGGCTGACTAGAGAGGCGGAGACACTTAGTGTGCGGCATGATGTCCACAGAGGCATTGTTTAGCTTGCACGTAAGTTAGGAAAACCAAGGCCAAAATTTTAAAATGGAATTTGAGCTGCTTTTGAGGGGGCAAATAAATAAATAAATAAATAAAAAGACCTCCACTGAAACCAGCTTTCTTCTTCCTGCTTCATGCTGCAGTCCACTGGCTAAGTGATTAGCTTGACCAGGGAAGGACAGGATGTTTGTGTATAACTCCCATCCAGGCCAGAGGATGTCTCTCTAAAATTATTGAACTACATAAAACTATATTTAAGGACACTCCTAAAATCACAGTGAGCCATGTACAGCTTTTCAGTTTGGAGAAGGTATACCACAACCCAACAGCTGCCCTCATCCAGGAGTATGGATGATGGGGTAGGGAAAGCCCTGTGGTTTCCAGTGAGTGACAGCTCTTGCCATCCTTAGTGAGGCCGTTCTTTAGTAGGTGTGGCTTTCAGGAAGATATGAGTAGACAGGCCTGCTGGTGAGCCTGGGCAATTGCTCATTTATTGTTTAAGATCTGAAATTACCTGGAAGATGGCTGGGGTCTTACTGCTAGTGTGTTTCATAGGCCTTTTATCCCTGGCTTCTAGCTGTCACACTGCCCAAGGGCAGTGCCCAGGCACCTTTTCCTGGTCTGGAGGATGGAGAATCAAGCTTGAGAAAACACCTGAAGGGCTACAGCAGCTGAAAGGTTACCTGTCAGCTTTTCCTAGTGGCTGGCAAGGCCCTTTACACACCAAGGGCAGAGAACACATAGGAGCAGGTCCTGTATTCACCAACAATTCTTCCCCCAGTGCCAGAGAAGCAAGGGGTTTAAAACAGGGACAGAGGGACGTCCCCTGCCACCTGTTTCCAGACAACACTGTAATTTCCCAGTGAGACAGTGTTAACCTTGGGGTCCTTGGGAATAAGCTTTGGGGGGCCAGTGAACCACTCAAAATCAAATGTAAGATTGTGAGTGTATTTTTGTGGTGAGCCTTGTTTTACCTCCCAGAGGTGTTTGTGCAACCAAAAATGGTTAAAATCCTAATTCCTTTTGGCGGTCACAGAAGGAATCATGGTCCTAAAAATCGGGGAAAGAATGGAAACTTTTCCTTCATCGATGTTTTTGCCCTTGTTCAGCGGAAGCGCTGCCTCTGCCCACCACTCTGGCCGCCTGCCTTTGGGGGGTGGGTTGTGGAAGGGCAGCCAGAGGACCCTGGGTGGCTGGGTTCAGCTCTACACAGAGTGGTGAGTTGAGTTTTTATGTGTAGGAATATTTATTATTGGCTATTACACTGGTTGTTGGCAAAGGTATTTGAGTGCCTACCCTGCACCAGGCACGGTGACAGCATGTGTGAGTCACTTTTATCCCCGTAACAAACTTAGGGATTGGTACTATTATGCTCACCTGAGATAATGAAAGCGGGCAGGTTCATTCAAATGAGGGCAGTTGGCTCTGCCATTATTAAAGCCCAGGGGAGTACCCTCTCTTTAGGGAATGTCTAGAATGCAGAGAAAACAGGTTCCCAGGCTGAATAAACATCCCTTCCTCTGCTCCAGTGAGTTTACAAAATAAAAATAAATAAATAAAAAATAAAGCTTTTGAGTTCTTCTGGTTGCCACTAGATGGTGGTATACCAAAAGCTATTTTATACCAGAACACACTGCCAAGGAATGCAAAGTTTTGCCCTGGAGTGTGAAAATCTGCCTAATAGTTTGAAAAGAAGACTTCTGGGAGTGAGCCAGGGACTTCTAACCTCCTGCTCCCAGCCCCACCCCCTGGCCCCAGACAATTCAAAGTGAATGTTTCACATTTTGGTTCATTGTATCACGTATGTAATGCATCCTGCCTGCCTTTGTGCCCTGTCCCCGGCCTAATTCTGGACTTTCATCTACAGAGCACGTGTGACGGGTGTGCCAACTGCATCCTCAGCAAGCTGAAGCATTTTCACAGTGACAGTAAGTCCCTTTATCTTGACATCTTTGCACAGTTCTTATGATGTACAGATCCCAGTGCATTGAAGTCTCGAGATGTACAGGAGTGCTGAGCCCGCGAGCGTGTGTTGAAATCTTTTATTACTGAAATTGAAATAAGACAAGAACATTATGACTTTTTACCTTTTCCTCTGTTGTATACTTTGTCCTCTTAAATGAAATGCTGTTTGGGTGTTCCCTGATGTTATCAGTAGCTTTCAGACACCTCCCCAAATGTAGGCAAATAATCAAAATGCCTTTTATATCATCGGGGCTGGCCCTTTCCAAACTACATATATGTGAGTACTACAGTGAGACCAAAGTAATCTCATTCAATTAGGAGTTTTTCTTTAAGTAGGAGTACCGTTTTAATGACTGTTGCTATTTCCATGGGGCCTCAAATGTATTTTTATTGCACCCTGTCCAGCAGTTAGATACTAAGATGAGTCTCTAGTCTAAAGAGCCTAGATATAAAATCATATATAATTCACACACTAAATGGCCAAACTGGAGCCGTGCCTCTTCTCTCTTACATAGGAACTTAAAACAATAGAATGATTAAGTGGTTGGATCTTCCTTCTCATGTGTGCCTGATAAAAATGTCCTTTAGTCTTGAACGGTTTGTTACTGGAAGAGAAGTAGAGCCCAAGTATGAATCATTGCATGTGATGTGTTTTCAGGGGTCTTTGCAATTCCTGTACAGATCCATAGCAGAGTTTTTGGTTAAATGGAAGACGGTCTCAATGCTAATGTTCCTGTTTTGAGACTCCCATTAATAGCACTTGGGTTATTAGAGTACTATTTCCTGCAAACTTTCTTTTGAAACACATAGACAGGCACTATATCGTCTTATGATATTTTTGCATCTGCCAGGAAATATATACCACCCCACTTTGCAAAGACAACAATAAATATTAAAGCACTTTCCCTAAGTATGCTTTTATTTTTGCAAAGCGAATTGTGCCATTGGACTTCCTGTTGAAGAATCCTTAGCATTGTCTTTGTATGCTGTTCACAGACTCCTAATAGCACCTACCTTCCGCCTTCCCCATCTTCTAACATGCTGTCTCTTTGTGTTGTCTCCTTGCAGTTGCTGGGTTGAGTATCATCTTGTGGCCACATGTTTTCTCCCCTTGTCCCTAAAACCTACTGCCATTCTACCTCAGCCTTTCTAATGCATCTAATATGTCCTTATATATGTGTGATTTCTTCAATGTACAGTGGAATGTATTCCAATTACATAAGTGGTTCCAGTCTTCCTCTCTACTCAGTGCTTGTTTAAGAGGTATGCACAGTTATGCAAATATATCTTATTCACGATACTTAATTGTGGCATGGCGTTCAAGAGTGTTTATCGTCCACACTTGCCTTATCTGATCCTCTGACGATGGTTGTTAAATCAATTGTGGTAATATTAGTTAATGGATCAAACCTGATAAATTTATCATTAGGAACATCAAAATAGCCATTCCTGAAAGTAAGTAAGTCTCTTTTAAAGGAGGGACCCAGGCATCTCTCTTGTAGTTCTGTCATCTTCAAGGTTCTCAAGGCTGCCAACATTCCTGGTGAAGATAAGGCAGGGGAGAGAGGACTGAGGATTGCACTTGGGAGGGTTTTCGGAGCTGTGCTCAGAAAGGTGCAGAACACCTCCGGTCACATTCCACTGGCCACGGGTTGGTCACAGGCCTCCCCTACTGCCAGGAGGCTGGAAAGTTATTGCAAATAATATTGCTTTTAAATTACAGTGTTTAAATTGGTATATAAGTATACAACTTTTTCCAATGCTGACCGTGTTACTTGTTAGCTCTAGTAAAGGATATGTAGCTTTTTAAAACTTTTCTATATAAACAAGTATGTCATCTGAAGTTCGACCTTTTTATTTCTGATCGTTTTAGCTTTTTCTTTTTGCAGTAGCTATAATTTCTAGTACAATGCTGAACAGGAATGGTGAGTGTGGCTATCTTTGCTTTTTCACTGACTGTAGGAGGAAAGCATTCAACATTTCATCATCGACTATGACGTTAGCTGTAGGTATTTTGTTGACACCTTTTATCAGATTGAGAAAATTCCCATCTATTCCTAGTATGTTGAGTGTTTTTAAATTATGAATTAGTGTAGAATTTTGGTAAATGCTTTTCTGCATCTATTTAAGTAATTATGTGATTTTTTTCCTTTATAATATTAATATGGGGAATTTTATTCATTAGTTTTCAAATCTTAAACCGACTTTGCATTCTGGGTATAAACCTCATTTGTTCACAATGTATTGATTTATTAATATTAAGTATTTTTGCTTTTGTTCATGAGAGAAATTGATGTGCAGTATTCTTCGTATTGTCTAAGTCTAGTTTTGGTATTAGGGAAATGCTGGCCATAAAACAAGTTGGAAAGTGTCTCCTTCTCCTCCTTTTTCTGAAAGAGTTTGTGTAAGACTGGTGTTTCTCTTTGAATGATTGATAGAATATGCTAATGTACCATCTGGGTCTGGAGCGTTGTTTGTGAGAAGGACTTCGATGATATTTTTTTTTACAATTTTATTTTTCAATTACAGCTTATATTCAATATTATTTTGTATTGGTTTCAGGTATACAATATAGTAGTTAGACAACCATATACTTTGCAAAGTGTTCCCCCAATATTTTCAGCACCCACCTGGCACCATACATAGTTATTCCAATATTACTACCTGTGTTCCTTATACTGTGTTTTACATCCCCATGACTCTTTTGTAACTACCAATTTGTACTTTTTAATGCTTCACCTATTTCACTCCCTCCCCTCTGGCAACCACCAGTTTTCTCTCTGTTTGTGAGTTTGTTTCAATTTTGCTTTATTTTTGTTCTTTAGATTTCATGTATCAGTGAAATCCTGTGATATTTACCTTTCTCTGACTGGCTTTTTTCACTCAGCATAATACCCTCTAGGTCCATTCATGCTGTCACACATGGTAAGATTTTATTCTTTTTTTATGACCATGTAATATTCCATTGTATAAATGTACCTTTTTTTAATCCACTCAGCTATTGATGGGCACTTGATTTGCTTCCAGATCTTGGCTATTATAAGTAAAGCTGCAATGAACATAAGGGTGGATATATTCTTTTGGATTAGTGTTTGGGTTTCTTCAGATATACCTGTATTTTCCCGTGTATAATGTGCACTCTTTTGCCTAAATTTTTGAGGGAAAAATAAGAATGCACATTACACTTGGGTAGAACTAATTCTGTATCTATATAAATATTTAAATTCTTTTATTTATGTGTTAAAAATGTAACTCTAGAAAGCAATACGATATCTGCATGCAAAATAATACCCTGGAATATAATCATTGGTTTTGTTTCCAAATATAAATAAGTAAAAAAATGAATTTGAAAATTATAAGGAAAGATTTTGCCCTGGAAGTATGGGCCAAAAATATGTGCATTATACACAGAAGTGCATTATACATGGAAAAATACGGTATTCTCAGAAGTGGAATTGCTGGGTCAGAAGGCAGTCCCATTTTTAATTTTTCGAGGAAATTCCGTACTCTTTTCCACAGTGGCTGCATCCATCTGCATTCCCAAACAACAGTGCACGAGAGTTCCCTTTTCTTCATATCCTTGCCAACACTAGTGATTTCTTGTCTTTTTGATGATCTAACCAATCTTACAGGTATGAGGTTCTTTGAGCACTTTTAAACATGTCATTACACTGACTTTTTGCCTCCATTTTTTTTCTTATGAGAAACCAGCCATAATTCTTAGTTTTGCTCCCCTATCCATAAAGTTTCCTTTTTGTCAGGCTTATTTTAATATTTTCTCTTTATCTTTGATTTTCAGTAGTTGACTATGATGTGCCTAGGTATAGTTTGATTGTATTTATCCTGCTTAGGACTCACTAAGCTTTTTCAATATCTAAATTCACATTTCTCACCGAAATTGGAAATTGGGCCTATTGTATCTCCATATATTTTATGTCCTGTCTTTGTCTTCCCTGTTTTTGGGTCTCCAAATACAGCTGTGTTAGACCTTTTGCTATTTAACTACAGGTTATCTTTTTTCCCCTTTCATCTCAAATATGCTATTAAACCCACCTAGTGAAATTTTCAACCCTTCGGGTAGCCAAGATCCTCCTAAAACACTGCTTTTACTGTGTAGGTCTCTTAAGAATCTACAGCATGCAATTTATTATATATAAATTATGCCTCAAGGAAAAGTTACAGTGCTTCCCTATCACCTACTAAATGCAGACCAAGTGCCTTATCTTGGCATTCAAAGGTTTTAAAAATAGTTAAGTATATTGCTTATATATGCAAAAAAATAGCTGTCTAGATAATGTTGGTTTCCTCTAGGGATAGGAATTAGGTGGTTGTGAAACAGGCATGGGAAGGAAATGTTCCAACATTTACCTTAGAAATGAGAATGTATTTATTCTAAAAAAAAACAACAGTACCTTAAAGCATACAGTCCTTTCCCCATTCTGATCAGTTACCTCTTCTGGTCCTGATAGCGCACTGGGTCCTTCAGCCTGATGACCCGTGCCCCTGCCCACGCCAAGGTCTTTTCCTTAACACACACCCTGGGGCTTAACCTGCCTCCAACACCCAGCTTGCAGCTTCATTTATGAAGCCTTCCATATCAGGGCTCTGTGAGGTGCAAGTTCCAGCCTTTGCCCAAGACAAGGTGCAAGTGGAGCTGATCTTGGTGGTATCTAGACTAGGGGACTTAGATGTCACTGGGACTCCCCAGGTTTTGCACCTACCTTTCTCTGTATACTGACTTTCTTTTCCCAGGCTTCCTATACAGAGGAAGCTAGAACCAGAGTTTCAGGCAGCTCCAGACTTGAAATTTTTATAGCCATATGATCAGAGAGAAGAAAAAGCATTTCCTGGATAACTCAGTAAGAAGAACCCCAGGGAGGGACTGATTGGCCTGAATCTGGCCAGGGCAAGGCCATGTGACAAACCACTGATCAGCTCAGCCTGTCATTGGCAGGCTGACCAGAGCTATATGGTTGGAGGGGTGGGGAAGCAACCCTCCAAAAGGAGAGGAGAGAGGTGACGTGTTCTGACAAAATAGCGATACACAGTCATTGTTCCTTCCTGAGCACCTCCTACACTGCTGGCCTGTCTGTGCTCCCCATATCTGTGCTTCTCTTTCATACATGTTGGGTTGTTATGCAGGATATGCCTGTGTTCTTTAAATCCTGACATGGGATAGTTTTCTCCAAATTTTAATTTCTGAGAAAACAAGGCTATAAGCGTGGGAAACAACAAATCCTGGCACAGATGTGAATGTGAGGGTTTGTTAACGTGTCAAAGCTAATGTTGGGTGTTGCGGCATGGCTGTTTGAAAAGTTCTCCCAGCAAAAGAACGCTTGGAAGAGAAGCGCGTGCTTGGGCTGACGTTCAGGGTAACCATGACGGGCAGTTTCTGACTTCAGCGCTGGGCTGGGCTGCCTCTTCCTGAGTCAGGGCCACTATCTGTCAATGACAGCGCAGCCTATATTGAGACTACCTTATAACTTTTGCATTTGTAATGGATATATGACACCAATATTACACTTTAATAGCTACCATTTTTAATGTTGTCAGACCCATTAATGCTGTTTGAACCATGATTCTTGTCCTTGTAGAAAAAAGTACAGCAGGTCCTCAGGTGATGTTTCATCCAATGTTGTTTTGTCATAACATTGGTGAGGAAAAAAATGATTCCCAGCTGGGAGCTCTGTCTGCGTGGAGTGGGCATGTTCTCCCCATGCCTGCGTGTGTTTTCTCTGGGTACCAAGGTGTCCTGAAGATGCACGCATGAGGTAGAGTTGCCTGTCTTCATCGTCCCAGTCTGAGAGAGTGGGTGGGTGTGAATGGCCCTGTGATGGAAGGGTGTCCTGTCCAGGACAGAATGAACCCCAAACTCCTTACTTCATTCATAATTTTCTTTGACACTTCGTCAGTGATAATATATTCAGAGATATTGCTGTGTAACTGTTGCCAGAATCTGCCCTCCCTGCATCCCACCCCCTGGCTTCGTTTTGCTACTGCTGTATATGATAGTGATTTTGAGAATGGGCATTCCCCAGAAAAGGATGAGGGGATGGTTTTCAACTCTATTTGGAAATAATAACTTAAGGTAAACAGTTCTGGTAACTACAAAAGCCTGAAACCTGTAAAGTTTCAGCAGTTTGGGTTATCAGCAGAATAATGCATCATGCACACCTTTGTGTGGGTAAATGTCATGGGCGAAGGTGGCTCTCCTGCCATCAAAGTGGTGAAGGACCCTCACTCGTGCCTTGGCTTAGTCACATCTGACTTGGGAGGTACTCAAGGGAGCTCTGTGCACAACAAAAAATGAGACATGGGGGAGCAGCATGCCAGTTTAGCTGAGTCTGTGGCATCAAGTCCCCAGGACACAATACAGAGTCTGAAAAGGCTGAGCTGGAGATTGGGACTCATACTTGAGGCTTAAATAGGCTCTTCTCCTAAGGCTCAAACCCAAAGCCTGCGGCCCTGTTGCCTTGGCCCAGCCTCATGATAATAAATCCAAAGCAATGATGTGTAGGCTATGCCTGTGCACAAGGAGGGGAGGCCAAGAGCTGGCGGGATCTGTGTGTTGCTTCCGTTGGTGATGTGGGGCTTGTTCCAGAAAAATACATTGACAGTGAATGAACTTGGGCGACAATCATTTTTAACAGACAAGCACCATGGTACTAACCTCAAGAGCCCGAAGTGCTGTGAGTGAATAGCACTGGGAGGAACACTGGATGACTTACCCACGCCCGCCCCTCCCGGGAGCCTAGGTTGCAAGTGTTGACTCTGGCTAACTTAAGTAGAGACGAAAGTAATTTGCAGGAAATGATGAAAAAAGGCAGATTTGGAGACTGTGCAGCCACGCACAATAGCCAAAATAACGTCGCAGAACTGGTCCCCTAAAAGACGCACAAGTGACATCATGTACAACCTCTTCTCCAGACCCTGAATGTGCAGCCAGTTAACCGCCTGCCATGCTGCCATCACCAGAGGAGCTGTCCCTGCTGGCAATTCCTGTGGTGCTTAGTGGGACCCTGGCAGAGCTGTGGAGCCCCTATAATTGGCTACCATTCCTGGGCAGCAAAGTAAGGGGGACCCTTTTGGTCACATTCAAAGATGCCATGTAATGTTTCTCTGTGGCTTGTAGCTAGGTTTGGTGAGCCTCTGGATGCCATGTCCCCTCATTTAATAAAAAATTTCACTTTTACCTGTTCTGCACATTGGGATTTTTATGTCAGTCTTTAGAATAAGTTTAGAAACACTGCTTGTGGAAAAATCACGTTTAAATGTCAGGAGGCCTGGAATGGGTATGTACAGGAGGCTGCTGAAAATGCCTTTCCAGGCATGTGGTCTGTCCAGGAGGCCCCTCTGGACACACCCCTCATATGTTCTTATCAAAAGTAATAAGACGGTCCGTGGCCTCTGTCGACACCACAGCCAAGCCTCAGGCTCACCAAACCGTCTTCCGTCCTCTGAGGAGCCCGTGTAATGGCAAAGACACAGGTTGCAGACACCACACCAAGGGACTGAAGGAAACGGACTGTCGCCTCATGGCCCTAGGCTCACTCTGGTGACATGAAACCTTCCTACTTGTCTTCAAGCACAAGACAGAAATGAATCTCTTGCAGTGCTTCTAATTCTGCGTGGAGTGGGCTCTGAAAAGGCCGATGTGTCCAACCACAGACTGGATTCTAAGGGAATAGATGGAGTGAGGGATGCAAATGGTTTCGGGAATTCCCCTTCCTTGCGGGACCAGACCTGTGCTCAGCTCTGCTGAGAATGACCTTCTCCAACAGCTGTGTTCCACTCTGTCCCCTGGGCCCTGAAGCAGCTCTGCCTGTGTCCAGAGTGTCATCAAGCTTCTCGTGAACTACACTCATTGGCCCTTGGGGCCCTCCTCACAGGTGTCAGATCCTTCCAGGGGGCGGGAGAAGAGCTGTCTCCATAGCACCCCTTCCCTGCCCTGGTCAGCTTTCTCTGCTCCCTTCCCTTACCCGCCCCAAACCTCTTCCTCTTCCTATAGGTAGGAAGCAAAAGCTTCTACGTGTCAGCAGATGCAAAGAGAGACTGAGTGTAGCCCAGATGCTCTGCTCTGGCTATCAGCCCAGCTCAGCCCATCCAAATGCCCAGGATAAAGGCCACTGAACATTCACTTTGACCTTTTCTTAACCCTAGACAGAGGCTGCCCATCAAGCTGCCTTTCCCCAGATACCATAAACTCGCAGTACTTCTTTGCTTTCCAGCTTCCAGAAAAGAGAGTTTAAAATCAGTCTCGGTCCTCTGTGCATGGATGCCTCGTCACAAGATTAAAATGAAAGATCATTGAGTAAAGGTGACGTGAATGTACCTTCTTGAGAGAAAGCCCTGTGCCAACTTAGAGGAGCCCTTTTACGTCTCAGGATCCATAGTGAATTTGTTCAGGATCGTACACTTTTCTGGTGGGAACAGTTAGCAGTGGTGGAGCTGTCCACGGTCCCTGCTTTAGGAAGCTCACTGGCACTGTTCTGGAAACACCCTCTTGTGAGATATCTCCTAAGACAGACGGGTGCCTGTGGGTAAACACTTAGGCACTGAAAGAAGGACCATGGAACATCTCTGCAGAGCTGGCTGGATTCCAGGCTTTTCCACCCTGGCTTCTCTCCTGAGTTCTAGGGTCTCCATTTTGCACCCATTAGCTTCATAGGCCATGGAGGACAGATGTCAGGCATGTAAGGAGATGAAGAAGTATTGGGTTAACCCTTCAGTGCTTCAGTTTATAAGCATTTCTGGCTTGTCATTGGCATGAGTGTGGAGCGAGGTGATTAATGGCTACTTTGAAAATCAGCAAGTGGCATAATACTCAATTCCCAAATGACAAGGGGGCAGATGCTAAAGTCTCTAGGCAATGAAAAAACAGCAAATGTTCCCCTTCTGTGTAAAAAAAAATGAGTGGGAGAAAAGAGAAGTGACTTGCAAAGATTTACTGTTCTTAAAAATTAGTCTTTACCTTAAATCACCCAATGCAAGTTCCTGCGCTGCCCAGCCTGCGGGGCTTTGGCTTGAAGCTGCCAGGGAGACAGAGGGAGGGAGGGAGGAAGAGGAAGGGAAAGCAGGGAGAGAGAGAGGGAGAGAAGAAGGAAAAAAAAAATGCAAGAGCAAGATGGAAGCTGCAGTCTCTTTATAACCTAGTCCTGGAAGTGGAATGCCCTCACTTCTGTTGTATGTGATTGATCACACACAGACCAACCCTGGTACAATGTGGAAGGGTATGAACACCACGGGGTCAGAATCATTGGGGGGTGACCACCCTTGGGTGGGAATCATTGGGGGGTGTTTTGGAGACCGCCTACCATAGTGACTGTTGGTGGAGGAGCTTAGACTCAAGTTCAGGTGGTGCTTCTGACCTGTCTGCCTCCACCTTCATCTCCTCTGTTAGGGAGCCAGTTTGGGCATCAGTCTATAAATGGGGTGCATGAAAAACAACTTTATTGTGATCCTCCATTTTACAGGGTCTTCAAATACTTGAACTTCACCCTTTTTCAGAGGAGCCAAGGTATTGGTAGGGATCTCCACGGTTATGAAGCATTTGTCAACCCAAGTTCCTACTGGGATATTCATTCTCCTGAAGGATCCTTGTTGCTTCCAGGCTGTAGCTGGGAATCTATCTGGGCAGCCTTGCAGACTCTCAACTGCCTGGATGTATCACTGTCCTTTCCTTTCTGGGGCCTGGCTGCTTCCCAGGTAGTCCTCCCTGGGAACTGAGGAGCAGGCTGCCTCTGTCATGGGACCCCCAGACTTCTCTGCTTGTTTTCACTTTCACAGCCCAGGGAAGGCTCTTCCTAGACTGGTCCCTTCATTTTATGACCAAATCCCTTTCTTGAGAATTCTATCCTAGAATCAGGGGTTCAGACTTTGGAAACACGCTCTGCAGAGCCCAAGCTCCTTGTAAGTTCTGCCCTGAGGCAGTGAGCACAGAGCTGCCTACACAGCTGACCCTTGAACAGTGTGAGGGTTGGGGTGCCAGCTTAGTTGACTCTCATTATCCATGGAGGATTGGTTCCAAGACATGCCCCCGAAGATACCAAAGTCCACATGCTCAAGTCCCTTGTATAAAATGATATAGATTAATGTATACAGTTGGCCCTCTGTATCCATGGACACCCAACTGCTGCTCCAAAAATGGTACAGGTATTTATTGGGGGGGAAAATCTGTGTGTAAGTGGACCTGTGCAGTTCTAACCCATGTTGTTCAAGGGGGGACTGTGTTTTGAAAGGAGGAAAAAGGAAGATGAACTAGCCCGCCTCCCCAGCGTGCTCCCAGGACTGGGCTGTACTTTGCAATGTCCATCACGTGTGTGTGCCTTTGCTGGCTGCCCCTAAGCTTGGCAGGTTTACACACATCTGCCTGCAGCTCTGGCTGACTCGGGTTCCACGGGCGCTGTCTGAGACTTTCCTTCTTCCTGGAAACCTTTTCTGACCTCAAGCTCCAGGTCATCCCTTTTTATTTTATCGAGTACCCTTGGTCTCATTCCTTGCTTGCTGTAATCTTCTCTGCATCAATTCAGAGATCACGAACTGGTAGTCTATTTGCTGAATCTGTCCCAGAGATGTAGTTTGACCCATGCCACTTTTTGTTTTTAATTTGAGTAAGTTGCCACATTGAAAGATGGAGGAATTTCACATAAATTTGGGTTTTGAGTGGCTCTGAAAAAGTGTATCCGGTAGTACCAGACTTCTATTCCCATGGGATACAATGGGTTGGGACTGAGCAGCAGCTGCCCCCTTCAGGTGGGTCCTATTCGCCACAGTGTGCACCTGCCCCCTTCACTCTTCCCTGTCCCCTGCTAGACCTGTGTTTGTGACTCATGCACTGGTTTCTTGTTTAGTTACCTCACCTCTCACAGGCTGACAGTTCTAGATGCTCTTCTAGTCCATTTACTGACTGGTCAGCACATTGGGCTGAACTGGATACATCAGAAGAAAGTTAAAGCCATGTTATCTATTAAAAATTTAGGAAGGACCTTACTAAATAATTGGTCTTGTCAGCTCATTTCACTCAGAACACAAGGGCTGAGTGAGCAAAGTCTTTTGTGTGGTTGACCACTCTTACTGTATAATTGGCTTATAGCTAATAATCCCAATCAGCCATTTCCCTTCTTAGTCTGTCTTGATATGTGGTAGCCCCCCCACCCGCCTTATTCATGGAGACCCCTAGACCTAGACGTTCCTAGACCCCCAGTGGATGCCTGAAACCTCAGGTAATATGGAACCCTATAGAGACCATGTGTTTTTCTTCTGTATACATACCTATGATAAAGTTTAAATTATAAATTGGGCACAGTAAGAGATTAACAACAATAGTGAAACAGAACAAGTACAATAATATACTTAATAGAAGTTATGTGAATGGCTTTGGGGCTATTATTAGGTAAAATAAAAATTAATTGAACACAGGCATCATAAGACCGCTCTACTCTATCTGATGACTGAAATAGCTTCTAAGTGACTAATGGGAGGGGAGTGTCTACGGCACCTACACGCTGGACAAATGACGGATTCCTGCCGTGGGCGGGATGGAGCAGGATGGTACGAGACTTCATCACACTACTTAGAATGGTGTGCAATTTAAAACTTATGAATTGTTTACTCCTGGAACTTTTCATTTAATATTTTTGGATCATGGTTGACTGAGGGTAATTGATACCATGGAAAGCAAGAAAGTGGCTGGGGAGGTTGCTCTATGCATTTTTGTAATTCATTTGCAATAGGGGCTAAAGAGACACTTATTAGATGGAAATGCTTGTTCTTTCTGAGTTCAATATGCTCTCCATACTGAACGCCCGGGGGCAAGGGTGTGTGTCGGGGGAGGACAAAGTGGAGGCAAGTAGTAGGAAATGAGGTCAGAGAGCCCCTAGGAGGCTGGGGTGTGACTGCAGGTGACAGGAAGTGGTCAGGCTCTGGGTCTGCTACGGGATTGGCGTTTGCCTTGGCTCAATCTAAATGAGGTCCCGCATCCGTTCTCCGGAACAGGGCCCTTGAAGCTCACCTTTGAGAGCGCTCTCAGGAGAAGATGCAAAAACACCTTTAATTTCCTGTGCTTTCCTGTCACCCTCTTGCAGAGCCTGTGATCTGAGGCCTCAGAAAGCTCAGCAACTTGCTCAGGTCATAGTCAGCAGTGCCTAGCTCCAGGCCTTCACACCCAAAACATTTTCTTTGGGATGCCCTTCGCCCCACAGGCTGCCCAGCCTTGTTAGAGAGGCGTGGAGCCCCCGGGAGCCGGAGGGGCTCTTTCCCTGTCCCTCGCTGGCTCTTTACAGCAAGCTTGCGATTGCACAACAACCCATTTCCTTGATTCACAATCCTAAATTTCCTTCTGCCCCGTTCTTTCTGCACCTTCTGGTTTCTGCTGTGACAACCCTTTGCCTAGAATGACTCCAGTTCAGAGCTGTTTTGACTTTGGAGGCTATTTTGCAAAATTAAGAGCCTCCTTTGACATGGCTTCAAGGAACAGCCCATAAGCCTCAGCAGTGGCTTCATTCAATCCTGGGATACAACAAATGTTCCAAATAGGGCCACGCATGCCTAGCGTTGCACAGCCACCCAGCAAGTGGCCATTTAATCTCAATTGCTCCCCACAGCGTGGGCCAATTAAAGAGGAAGCCGGCAGGGCCAGGATCACTGGCAAATCTTTTGAGGGAAGGAGACCCCGGAGCTGCCTTGCCAAAGGCTCCCCCCTCCATTCACACGCTGTGCGAGAATGCAAACCACGGGCTGCTAGCTGGATGGAGGGCTGCCCCAGAAACGGGAGCCGAGATGCAGTGCAGATGGCGGAGAGAGTGGCAGCGACGCAGAATAGTATCCCCAGGGCCCGAAATTTCCAAAATGAGATTTACAGTTCTGGCCCGCCCTCGTTCGGGAGGAAACACCTGCTCCAGCAGCTTTGGGGATGGCCTCTGATTATCAACTTCTGTGCCGGGATCAGATTTTTGCAGCTAACTAGTGCCTGGTGTGAAATAAAAGCTATTTTGAGGTGGGAGGAGTTCTCAACCTTTTCCTCTCTGCATTTTGTGTCCTGATTAATTTCTCTCTCATCCTTTATTCTCAAGTCCCCTTTCTTGCACAATTTGTCCTTCTCTAGCTTGCTTTCTGCCCTGTTCTCCTCTCTAAATATTCGCAGCCTGTGCTTGGGAGACCTAGCCAGGGCTTACTTACCAGGGGTTCCCAGCCCTGTCTGCCCATCAGAGTTGCCTGAGGCCCCAAAACAGTTACCCCTGGGCCACTTTCCAGGCATTTCAGTCAGAATCTGTAGGGGGTGGGCCCTGGCATAGAAATGTTAATTCCCCAGCTGATTCCCATGTGCAGCCAAGGTTCAGAACTGTGGGCTATAGAAGGGTTAAGAAATAAGGTAGATTTGACTGTCCTGATCCGCTGGGGTTAGCTTAATGCCCACACATGAGTTTCTAGAAGCAGGATTCAGTCCCAAAGATGAGCTGTAAGGAATCAGGTTCTTTTTTTATAGTTCTTCTCCTATTAAGCAAATGATAAACATTCGCTGAAGAAGACTTAGAAAATGGAGAGAAAAGACTCTATAATCTAGCCAATTAGAACCACCATGTATGTATTTTAGTGTGTATTTCTTTTATGCACATGTACAGAAGAATTTCTTGAATAAAAATGGGATTATACTATATCATAGGTCTTTTCCCTTAATATTATGAACCTCTTTTCATATAAGCAAATATTGGATAGAATACAGTTTTAATTGATGGCATAGTATTGTTTAATCAGTTTCTGATTAATGGATTTTGGGATACTATTTTGTTCTTGTATGATAAACACCATGACGTACATTACTGTAGCTAAATCTTTGTCCCTATCTATAAAATCAGTCTGATCTTTTCTCTATGCTCCTTCACTGGGTCATCTTGTCTAGTCCCATGCTTTTAATTAAACCCCAAATATTAACCCTCTAAAATTTATGTGCATTTCAAGTCACTTTTGTTCATAAGGAGCTCTTATGATGCACCTCTGGTTGTCTAAACCTCATTACCTATCTACCTATCTCTTGTATATTTGTTTTTTCTTCAAGCCAAAAATCTAGACATCACCTTCAACTTTTCTTTCACCCCACCCCACCCGCCGCCAGCATGGAGTCTCTCCCCACCAATCCATATACAAGACGTGCTGGTTCGAGCTCCGTACAGTATTGAATCTACCTACAACTTTCCATCTTCCTATCAACCTTCTAATCAAACCGTCTTCATTTGAGCTAAACTTTTCACTCTTAACCTTCTGTCTTTTCTCCGCATTCCAGCTAGAATGGTCCCCTTCAGGCACAAATCTGAGCATGGCATTTCCTACTTTGAAGAATTGCACGATTCCCTGTCTTCAAGAATAAAATTCAGGACTCGTTACCATGATCCACAGGCCTGCAAATATGGGTCCTGCTTACCTTGCTGGTCTCTTCATTCTAACGCTCCCCCTGATGACCAGGCTCTGGACACACTTGTATACTTTGTGTCCTTAGGCACACTAATGCCTCTCCCACCTTAGGACTTTGATATGCGCAGCACAGCCTCCACCTGGTACAAACTATGCCAATATGCAGCTTATGCTTCTTGTTCCATGAATAATAAGGTCCTTTGGTCCAAGAGTCTCTTGTCTTCCACCATGAAACTGTAGAGGGCTAATTCATTAGCTTGCAAGTGGGGTAAAAATCTCAGGCCCTTCACAGTTATTGGCACTCACCATTCCAGTGTGCTTGGGATGAAACCCTACCTCAGAGGGGATCAAATGTGCTTGTCTGCTCATGGGATACATGGCTACTGGGCAGACATGACAAATGTATACTATAGTTTCCCCCTCCCCACCATATACACTTTAAACTGAATGTTAAACAGTACTGCCTCATGGAAAAGCATTAAGAAATTTCAGCTTTTAGAAAGTGAGTAGAAGAAGCAGGAATGATAATCTCTCCACTCTAATTATTCTGTTTAACCTATGAGTAAAGCAGGCGGCTCCCAGAGACTAAATATTGGCTATGATGGCTTTTCACCAAACCAGACACAGTGAAAACTGCTTAGTAAGTCAAACAGGTTCAAATGAACTAAAGCTTGCTTTCCTATATGAATTTTGGAAGGAAGCCAGGCACAATTCATTTTCTTTTTTTAAAAATTGTTTTTATCATTTAATACTATTACAGTTGTCCCAGTTTCCCCCCTCTTTTCCCCCCTCCTCCCAGCCTGTTCCCTCCTTCTATAGTCAGTCTCCACACCGGTGTCCATGTCGACGGGTCCTTCGTACACGTTCCTTGACTAATCCCTCCACCTTCTTTCAATCATTCCCCTCCTCTCCCCTCCTCTCCCACCGCTGTCAGTCCACTCCCTGATTTCTATGCTTCTGATTCTGTTTTGCTCATTAGTTTATTTTGTTCATTTTCTTAAGGAATGAGTGCGATACGCATTCACTGTCTTCCTGCAAGGGCGCCTGCAGTCGCCAGTACATGCTCACAGCTGGGTCAGAGGGATTGGGCTTTGATTGCTCTCAACAGTCAGTTGTTTTTCACAGGATGTCATTATGATGGTCCTCTTTTCAGAAGGAGCAGTTGGGGAGGATTGGGGAACTCCAGTAGCACACATGACCAGCTAATGATGGTTAGTTCACCTGGCTGAAATGCGGGGGCCCGGTCAGTTTAATTCTTAGAATTTGTGCTTTTTTTCTAAGGCAACAAGTGCTGGATATTGTCTTTATTTCATGTGTCTAAACTAGGACTGACTCTAAAGGCTGCCCAGCTGCCTGTTGGCATACGTCCCTCATCCTTTGCTTTCCTAACCCTACTCCTCCCCCTTCCTGGGTGTGGACCAATGGGAAAGCTACGGTGAGGCTCACCTCGTTATCTGTTCTGTGGGTGGACAATATGGCTGAATCCAGAGATTGGGGCTCATTATCTGATTTGAGACAGGTAATGAATAGAAAAAGGGGAAATTGCGGCAGATGGGAATGGAGCACACAAATGGATAATGATGCTGGGAAAGGATAATGCCATCTTTTCCCAAGATTGCATCTTGGAGCAAGAAAATAATACTTTTAGATGTTTGTGGTGCCAAATCATGGCAGATGCTGGAAGAAGCCTCTAGATTTGCTTTCCCTTGAAAAGGAGATTTGGACCGAAGCCAGAATACAAGATATATTTTAGAATTCTACTGGGTTGATTTAGGAAAACAACGTCACTCAGTATGCCCTGATGACCAACTTAAATACCAGCGGGATGGATAGGGTGGCGGTGGTTTTATTTTGTTTGTATGCTTGGGTTATATTTGTGATATTGGTTCTTTTTTAGCCTTGAGAGAAATCCTATCTTTGAACTGGGTTGGACACGCTGTCTTATTGTGCCTGGCAGCGGACGTGTTATATGGTTGTGAGCCAGGATGGCATCGTGCTAAGGGTATGAGACGAGCTGCATCTTGCTACTCACACAGTATCTCAGAATCTGCTTTGCCTTTTGACTACACCAGATGTGACTGTGGATAAAAACCAGACAAGCGGCGATCGTGGGGTCAGAATGGTGTCCGAGGGGGTGACTCTCTGTGTGATGCGGCGGCCAGGCCCCGTTGAATCCCACTGGATTCAGGTTAGGGCTGCTGCACAGTGAAACCTGGAAGCCTGGGTTAGTGAGAGCTGCTTTCCTGGGGGCTGGGATATGGCCATGCCACAGACCCGAGGGGACCCGGAGTTTGCTGACGGTGGCCTCTAGTGACCACCCGGGTTAAGGAAATAAGTGGTATGTGAAGAAAAGGGTGTTATTGCTTGGAAAGTTGGGAAAATGATACCATAATGTTAACTGATGTATGTCTTACATATCACCTTAAGCTCTGCCATAGTTACAGAGTTATATAGTAAAGGATTCTTAGCTTCACATATAGAGCTAAGTGAAAACCAATCCAATGTAGAAAGTGATCTCCAGGTTGCAAAGATGTTTTGGGAAGTTGACTTAAGCCCCCTCAATTGATGTCATTCTCATGGGAACTTGCTAGAGGACACTATGTTGTTGAATGTTTCTATCAACACCTCTAAAAGTGGCAAACAATGTGGGGAGAGAGGGGAAATGGAGCAATTGGTGAAGGACTGTATATCAGGAAACTGGTAATTGGCACAGAGCCTTGTTAACTTGTTTTGTGGAGAGAATTCCAAAGTCTCATTGAAGGATACAGGTCTCGGTGATTGTCTGTATTTTAGTATATTTATTTTTTGTACAACAAATACTGTAGAAGTTGCTGTGCTAAGAGTAAGATTATGCCTCAGATGTGCACCAGGAAGGTTTTAACGGGGATCAGGAGGTGAACAGAAAGGAAGGTGCTAACAGCTGGTTCTGTGATCTTTCCTTTTAGCCTCAGGGATATCTGAGGATTTGACTCTTGGTCTTGTCTTTTTGCAACATTAAGTAATTGTTGGGATGATATGCTATTAAGTAGAATCTGGTTGAGGATTATGTACAGGTGCTTTGTTGCATGTGCTGTACATGCACATTGTCAAAATTGGTTATTGAGTAATGAGTAATTGACATTGACGAGATGCAGCTGCCCTGAGAAAAGAGGGCGTTCACATGCCTGAGGGCCTACGTGGCCAGCTGGCATAAAGCGGAAGGCGCTTCTGGGCTGAGGTCATCTGCGCTCCATTTTGTCCCATGTTCAGAATGACTGTGCCTGAGAGTCACAGGACCTCTGCTGTGCCACTCCCGTGCATGCCAGCACCCTGCATGTTCTCTGTACTTCAGTGAAGCTGAGTGGACTTGACGTGGGGTGGGACCTGTTGTATCCTGTGAGTTTAGTTGTCTGTCTGAACCCAGGTCCACGGTGGCAAGCAGAGCAGAGTGGACACTCCAATTACCTTAATCACTTGACGAGAATAAACTCTGCCTTTTGTATACTCACAACTGTAAACCTACTTTTACCCACCCCTGTATTTTAAATTGTTTTATTCTTAGTCATAGTGTCTAATTCACAGCCATAAGAACACGTGATAGAAGGTAGGAACCATGAAAAACATTGCTGCTAAAATATATGTTTAAGAAGATAAATGACAATTCCCCAAATTTGCCTCAAGATGATATTCTCAAATCTGTAAGTTGTGTTTATTTGCTCAGGGTCTTTATATAGCAGATCATGCCTCCCCTACTTAAGCAACCAGTGCCAAAGAGAAAATGTAGTAAAAATTACTCCAATTTGGCTTTCTACTTATTAGAAATAAATACTACCCACATCTGTAATGTGTTATTTGCAGAGAAATACTTGCAAATAGCAGCCTAAAACCTTCTCTCTAAATTTGTCATTTAAAAAGAAGCCAGTTGACTTTACCTCAAAAACGCAAGAATTCTAACCACCTAATATACTGACATCTATTTGTCCCTGGTCCAAAGGCACTTGAAGCGTTGAACATTAGTTAAGGACATTCTGAGACAGCAAAAGCAATTTCATTCAAATTCCAGCTTAACTGTCGCCTCTTCAGGGGTCTGCCTGAACTACTCTATCTAATGTGTTCCCCAGGTGCCTTTCCTTTGGGTACTTCCCACCCTATGAATCAGGGTTTTCCGTCTTACTGCCATACTGTTTTATTTTGCACTCTATACTATATTCCCTCTGGAATGTAAGCTCCTTGGGGGCAGAGTCTGTCTTGTTTTACTGCTGTGACCTCCCAGTGCCTAAGAACATTGTTTGGAATGTAATAGTCATTTGATTTGAACATATGGTTTTTCCATGAGATATAAAAGGCAGTTATTTTGTGGCAGTTGACAAAAAAAGAGAGTATACACCATGCTTTGCAGTTAGACACCATGGGTGGTTCTGTTCCAGTGATTTAAATAAAATATATGTTGGATTTTAAAACCAAAGGTGGGAATGCACTGCCTAGATCTCCTGCCAAGGGGATGGTAGTCGAATGACAGCTCTAGCTACTGCTTCTCTGGATTCACCAAGGTGTCTGAACTGAAATCCTACTTCCCCTGGGCTACTGCCAGCAGATGGCCAAGCATGGTGGGCATCCAAGCAGTACATGAGACTCCTCTAACTGACGGTTTTCGCTTGAGGACTCCCCATTGGCTGGGTTGACACTTTCTTGGTACTACACAGCAATATTTGTCTCTTCCTCCCTACTGCTCCTTCCTTCTGGAAAGTCTAGTCCATGGGAGGCATTGGCCAAAGATTGCAGAACGGGAGGAGGGGGGAAAATCTTGGGTCCTTTTTCTCCTCTCTCTGCTTTCAGTGGCAGCTCCAGCAACATCTGTCTCGTCTCCCTCCTTCTTCCCTTCCCTCCTGCCATGATGCGGTCTTCTCTGGGCTGCCCCCACTGAGCGTCTAGCCTCACCCAGTAGCCGCTGTAATCAAATTTCTCTTGGCTTAGGGATTTTCAAATACACAAATTCTCTCTGCTCCTGGAGAAAACTCAGAAAGAGATCCTCATTCTATAAAAATTTAATATTCCAAAGAGCTCTTAGATTTACAATAGATTATATAATAAATGGTGCTTATACTAGAAAAAATATGTAGACTTTGGCATGGCAAAGTACTGTAAAAGTTAATAGACAAGAAAAAGATTGAGAAAACGTTTGTAGTGCAGAGAAGCATAGATCTCTATAATATATAAAGAGCTTGTAAAATATGACAAGAAGGAAACAACCTCCTAGACAAATATGCAAAGGATATTGAATCAGTAAGGGCTTCTGTTTGACTGCTGGTGACAGACCTGCCTGTAGTGGCTCAGACTTTGGAGTTGGTTTGCTTTTGTAACAGGTCCAGAGGGGAAGGTTGCTGGAATTGGTTCAGGGCTCAAGTGTCTCCATTTGCTTGGCCTTTCTCTTATGGTGACAAATGGCTGCTAGAGCTTCAGACAGGACACACACATTCTTGATCTCAGGAAGAAGAGACAGCAAGAAAAGGACAAATGGGTTTTGTCTTTGGTTTTAGCCAATGACTTCCTATCCCAAAACTACTAGAAACAAACAGGATTACCCACTGAATCAGATACAGTGATTTTTGATCCAGACAACAGAAGATCCAAGTGAAAGAAAATTTTAAAAAATGAGGAAGGATCTTTACATACAAGCCCTGAGGCTGGAAAGTTCCAGGATTAGTTTAGTGGTTCATGTTATCAGATATCCAGATTATTTCCATTTTTTGGCTTTGCCTCCCATACAGCATTTGCTGTTAGCTTTTGCCATGTGGTTATAAGGTGGCACAGCTACGTGTATCGCTATCTACACAACAGTGATGAGAGGCTAGAACAGGCAACTCTGCCTTCCATACCAAAAGCAGCCATGGCCAGGGGAATGGAGTGGCTGTGATTGAATGACTGGCTTGGACCAGAGGGTCCTCGCTCCTGGGCCAGTGCTGAGAGTGGGAGACAGTTCTGAGACGCGGATCTTCTCAGTTCTTAGGGCAGCCTGGGTGGGACCTGGGATGCCTAGAGCCCCCCCGGGCTAGTCTTCTCCCAGGATAAATGGAAGTTCTGAGAAGGGGCCATATAAAAAGCATATTTGGTGTGGACCTTGGTACGAAAGAAGATGGGAAGCAGTGGCTAAGGAATTCACATCTCCCGCTGGGGCTAGATAGAAAACCAAGGCACCCTGGCCGTCAGAAACCTGAACAAGACTCTGGTTCTACCAGCAAGGACAAGCGGGAGCCAGAGCCATCTGAATATTTGCCACAAGTGTAAAAGAGCTAGAATCAGATCAAATTAAAATTATAATCAGAGGGGGTAGTTGGGGGACTGGGTGAAAAAGGTGAAGGGATTGAGAAGTACAGATTGGTGGTTACAAAATAGTCCCAGGGATGTAAAGCATAGGAAATACAGTTAATGATATTGACATATGTACGGTGGCGGGTGGGTTCTGGAAGTATATGATTGTCTAACCACTATGCTGTGCACCTGAAACAAATACAAAACAATATTGAATGTAAACTATAATTGAGAAAAATTAAAATTAAAAAAAATTCTAATCGGTGTCTCTAGAAATAAAACAATAAGATTACTGCTTTAAAGTGTTGGAGGAAAAGAACTCTAACGTGGAGCTTTATATCCAATAAAACTGCTCCAGGTTGGACTGACAAGGAAGCAGACACTGAGATGGAGATTAGCCCCGAGGAGCCGTATTAGGAGTGACACCCACGGGGAAGGGCAGGAGGCAGGGTTAGACGAAGAGAAACGTGGGGCCACAGTGGAGCCCTGGCAAAGGCTGCAGCTGACTCCCAAGGGACTTCTGTGGTGGGATGGCCTTCAGAGTTGTCCTGCATGGCATGGGGTCTTCCTATTCCCACACGAACCTGTCCCTGGGTGCAGGAGGCCCCCGGAAGGGGGTGCGAGCTTGGATGAAGCAGCTCTCTGTAGCGGAGGGCCCTCTGTGGAGAAGGCTGGAAGCTCAGCTCTGTCAGCCCAGCTGCCGGTGGGGGTGGGGAGAGTTCTTCCGTGTTGGGTGGGGGGGACCTGGGATTCAACACGGAGATTAACAGTTTTTTCAACAAATATTTATTCAGCATCTACTGTGTGCCAGGCACTGTTCTAGGCACTTGACACATTATCTATAGATAAAATAAACTAATATCTTTGCCCTTGTCAACTTAGGGGGAAAACTATAAATGTAGTAGTCAGTTGTATAGTTGGGTGTCAATCAGTGTCTAGCCAAGAAAATCAAAAGCACCCTAGACTTTTTATGGAAGAAGTTTCATACAGGGGATTAATATGAGAGTTGGAGGAGTAGGGGAGGCAAAGGGATCTTGGGATCTAGAGTGATCAACAGTAGGAAGCTACTACCACCTCTAGGACCAGAGGGACACAAGCAAGAGGCAGTTTTATTTCTTTTTTATGTTTAATTGCACTTTTATTTTTTATTCAACTTATTGGGGTAACATTGGTTAATAACATTATATAAATTTCAGGTGTACATTACAGTACATCATCTGAATATTCCCCTGTGTTCTTACCGCCCAAAGCCTGGTCTCTTTCCATCACCATGTATTTGACCCCTTTTACTCTCTTCATCCGCCTCCTGCCCCCTCGCCCTCTGGTAACCACCATACTGTTGTTTATATCTATGAGTATGTTTTTGTTTTGTTTGTTGCTTTTTTTCTATTTGTTGTTTGTTTTCTATTGAAATCATATGGTTCTTATCCTTTGCTGCCTGACTTGCTTCACGTGGCATAATACTCTCAAGATTCATCCATATTGCAAATAGCAATATTTCATCTTTTTTATGACCGAGTAGAATCTAGTTGTGTATATTTACCACATATTTATCCAGTCATCCACTGGAGGACGCTTAGGTTGCTTTTGTGTCTTATCTATTGAAAAAAAAAAGGCTGCAATGAATATAGGGGTACATATGTCTTTTTGAAAAAGTGTTTCAAAATTTTCAGGTAGATACCCAGAAGAGGGATTGCTAAGTCATATGGTAGCTCTATTCTTAATTTTTTTGAGGCTCCTCCATACTGTTTTCCATAGTGGCTGTACAAATTCACGTTTCCTGGAAGAAGCAGTTTAATCAGAGCCTAGAAGCTGAGGCTGCTGGTGGTGACTAGAGGTCCCATGGGGCAGCCTAGAAGGCACTGGATCCCAGAGGAAGGAGACAGAGCCATGGAGGGGACATAGGCGCTGATGGAGGTGCCACAGGAAGCAGTGGGAGAGGAAATGCCCCTGTCTTTCCCTTCTTCTCATCCATCAACCTTCTGCCAGTGCCTCCCACTGGCTGGCCTTCCCAGAAGTCGAAGGGCAAGTGAGCCCAGGCTGTAGTTTCCTGGGATACAGAGCAGGGCAGAGAGTGGTGGGGACTGATCTGAAGTGAACCACCATTGAACAACATAGTATATTTAGAATAGATGATGAAGTCAAGGTTTTTTTTCTTAGGGAAAAAAAGAAACTGCAGAACAAAATAAAGGGACCTGGGGACTCAAGAATAGAGGGAGGCGGTGAGGATGGAGGAACCACACTGAAAAGGTGGCATCTGAGAACAGAATCGAGGCGAGAGAATTGGCTAAATGATGGTCTGGTGGAAGGATACAGTGTTCCGGAGAGAGAAGAGCTAGAACAAAGGCACAGAATGACATGGCTCCGGCCTGCTCCCATCAGAGGGACCGGGAGGAGGGGCCGGAGCGTGGCAGGATGTGTGAGCGGCCAGTGCTGTGGCCTGAGAGGAGGGGGCGCCAGGTTACACTGGCATTTAAGAAGTGTGACTTCTACTCTGAGTAAATCAGGAGCCATTGCATAGTTTTAATCAGAGGAGGGACCTTTGAAAATGTGGCTTAAACACAAGCTTTTCCATGCATGGATTTAAAGCATACCACCTGCAGACTGTCTGAAAAAAACTACTAGAGTCATAATTCATCAAGAAGAAAAATTAGTTCAGGAGGAAGTAGAGCGGTGTGATGCTAAGTAAAATCTAGAGCTGTCTGAGTAAGTACTAATTGAGGAAATGTTCTGAAAGAATGATCTGGAACTAGAAATCCAGATTATTTCAGCATGGAGGTCGGGCAGCTGGTAGGGGGTTGGTAGAGAGGATAAAACATATTACGCTTCTTGCCCTGTCTTGGTGGAAAGATAAAGAGAGGGACCTTATTAGAAAATGCGTGTGAATTAAACATTTAAATCTCAGAGTTAAGGTTAAAAGTTTAAGGGTAAGTCATTAAAAAATAAATATAGAATATATAACTTTCTAACTAGTAGAAGAAAAAACAGGAACTGAGGGGACTCAATTTAATTCAACAAAAGGCAAGAAAAAGCTGTGTAGGTTGTAGTACCAGTATAAGAAACAAAGAGCTTGGGAAAGAAAAACCAAAATTAAAAAGCAGGAATATGTTACACATAGAGTTACCCTTTGACTCGGCAATTCTCTTGGGGATCTACCCAAGTGAAGTGAAAATGTGCATCCACACAACTCTGTACGCAATATTTATAGCAGTATTATTTATAATAGCTAAAAGTGGTAACAACCCACATGTCCAACACCAGATGAATGGATAAACAATATGCATACCCACACGCTGGAATGTGATTCAGCTAGAGAAAGGAATAAAGTGCTTCTACCTGCTATAGCATGGATGAACCTAGAAAACATGGTAAATGAAAGAAGGTAGTCACAAAAGATCACATATTACATGATTCCATTCATATGAAATGCTGAGAACAGGCAAATCTATAGATACAGAAAATAGATTAAAGGTTGCTTGAAGCGGGTGGGGATGAAATGTGGATGATAGCTAAAGGACAGAATTACAGAGAGAAATCGGTAGATACCCAAGTGACAGAATGATCAACCTCTCGTGGGCTCTCTCGTTACTGGGTGTCGTGGGTTTTTTCACAGAGCGTGGTACAGGATTTGGCATTTTGCTAATTTGTCTGTCAGATGTTGTTGGGCATTGGTGATACAACAATAAAAGTGGTGGACCCAGGCATGGCCTCACAAAGCACAGGACAGTGGTCACGTGGGTAGTGTTGAGAAGCCTGGGGAATCATGTTAAATCAGAATGGACCTCCCATGAACAGGGTGTGGGCAATGACCTTGAGCAGAGAGAGAGCCAGACTCCCACTTTAATTATGCATTCAGTGCCGGCGAAATAGAATTAATTATCTTTATTGTCTTTGGAAATGCTGCAGTGCACTTCCTATCTTTTGTTTCACACTCCTTGAGATATAGGCATCCTCACAATTACTTTAAAACTGTTTAAAAACAAGGGCTGCAACATAGTCAGTGAGGAGACAAAGATGGTGAAGGTTTACTGAGTTTGATTAGAGCTGTACTTGGCTGGTATTTGGTATATATATGTATTTTTTCTTACTGTATTGCTTTTTATTTTCCCCCCAGCTTTATCAAGATATTATTGATATACATGTAAGTTTAAAGTATGCAACTTGATGATTTGGTACATGTGTATATTATGAAATGATTATAGATATGGTATATTTTGATTTCTGATTTGAAATGTGAACTCTAGGCGTCTGTAGGGTCAGTCCTGACTCTGTCTCTGATTTAATTTCTGTGACTCTGCAAAGCTGTCTTAGCTACTCCTGGGTGCCACAGACTGTACCAGTTTCTAGTACCTATCACACGCAGTTGGCAGTTGGAGAGCTTCAACAAGGCGTCCCTTCATCTTTGTCTCACAGGAAGCCATGATAGAATTCCATGTCCCGACTCCTTTTCTTTCTTTTTGGTTGGTTCACATCATTTATTATTAAAAGGGAAAAATCAGGATCATTAAAAAACAAAATACTGAAATAGAAATAATAAATAACTAAATTACTTGTAGGTAGCTTTGCTGCATTGCGCAATACCATGCTAAATGCTAAAGCTGATTTTTTTTTTTTTTAAAGCTTAGAAAAACATATTTGCCTTTCTGAGTTTTTGGCTAAGTGATGTGTGCTTCTTATAAGGAAAAACTATTCTGTGTATATGCCCTGACTCTTGAATGTTGGACAAGACACCCAACCTGTCTTCCCTACAGCTTTCCCACCTCTAGAATAGGACAGTAGCTCATAGAACTGTTGGAGAGAGCAATGATGTAACACATGCACACTTTATGCGCGGTGGTTAGTGTATACATTCCATAAATGATAACTAGTATTATCAACTACTGGAGTGTCTAAACTCTTCCTTCAGAGTGTGCTCTCCAAAGCTGATGTTGGAACACTGGACACTTACTGGACACTTACAAGTGATTCCAAGGGGTCACAAGGGATCCCTTGTGATTCCTCCCTGTGATGTGGAAACAGACACAATGCAGGTTTGGACATACATGGCCATGACCACTGAGAAGCCATGCTATTGCATCTGGGTAGCTCTTCTGTTGATTGAAGTTTATGGTAAGCCCTTCAATTCTTTCTGACAGTCTTCCGCCTTGCCATTTTCATGAGTGATAAACATAAATGAAAGGTCATATGTTTTTTGTTGAAAATAGATGACTTTCTGATCAGTGGGGGAAAAAAGCAGACTTAGGAAATAACAATAACTTGGGAGGAGCGACGTGACCAGCGTTTGAATCAGGGTGACATTAGCCGGAAGTCTCAGAGCTTCTGTGCCTGCATCTGTGTGAGTCTGCCAGGCGGGAAAGCATTCGGGCCCCTTCCTCAGGCACAGGAAAGGATAGCCATGTTCTGCTGGAGAGTAAAAATCTAAGCCCTCCCAACACAGCAAATGATTGGAGTATGGTGCCAGCATTTCAATAAGTGAATTGTAAGACTTAAAGCTGTTTTGAAAATGCCTTTTGAAAAAGAGAAAACAGCATTCATTATTTCAGGAAATCGGGAGTTGTCATTTCATTCATCCGCAAATTCTCAGCTGTGGGTTATTTTGTAGCTGTACAGTGTGACCCTTCCTGGGGAGCAGACCTGGTTTGTCCTCAGCTGCAAGTGTGCCGAGATCCGTGGCGCAAGTGAGGCCAGCGGAGTGGGAACACGCCTGGCTCTGGATGGACGTCAACTAGCAGGCGTGGTGAAGGAGGCTCCCTGGGGAATTCTACTTTTCTTTCCTTGGGACAACTTAGGGTTCGTGCAACTGGAGGGCAGATAAAACCCTCAGCACTACGTGAAAGTCACTAGACTCGAGGGTAGGATGGCATAGTTGGCATCCAACGAGAAACAAAAACAAAAAAAAAAAAAGATCAGGTACACAAACCTATTTAAAAAAACTCATGAAAATGACTTTGAAGGAGAGATAATATCCAGAGATTATGGACTTTCAGAAATTCCCATTTGGAACATCAATGTAGATCGAGACAAGTTGGATGGAAATGGATGCTTTCGGAATGTTGATGGAAACATTTATTCCCATCCTACACATTTTAGATAATTTAGTTTGCGGCATAGTCTGCCTGTGTTTGCGATGCAATAATTTAAGTAGCAGTAACATAAATTATCCACCACATTGACAGTGTTCAGTCTTGACATTGCTCACTGTTGCTGCTCGCACACTTTGCATTTCATAAATGCGTCTGAAAATATTGGAAAACATTGTGACTTCCCATCTACAGGAGAATCAAAATGCCAGGCTAGCATTTTATTGCTTCTCTGAATTTCAGATGGTCTTCTGACCCCAGCCATGTGGGCAATGAAGCCCCACTTTCTACAGTATAATTACTGAAAGCCAATCAACTTGTTTTAGGTTTTTCTGGTTCACTCCAAAGAGGTTTTAAGCCCAATGTTGAAAACTACAAAGGGAACGATCAGTCTGTAGATTGGTTGTCACTTATATGGCCTGAGACTTCTCTAGGAAGAAGGGGAGAGAAAGGATTGGTAGTCATCTAATCAGACCAACAGCCCTATGTGTGGGTAGTATTTCCGTTTTATGATAAGAAGGCAGTTTCTGAGTGGTTAAACATCATGCCTAAAATCACTCAGCAATTAACAAACAATGGCAGCATTTAAACCCAGAATTTTCTTACCAAAGTCCACGAGTTTTCTGCTCCTTACCTGTGCAACCTCACCCTAGTCCACACCCAAATATTTGAGCACTTTTGTGCTCCAAAGCAGAGGTAGGCCTTGATTTCCCGGGAGGTGTTTAACTCTGAGCAAACGACAAACTTGGCAATCTAGAGCTTAGCTCAGTTAACTAAAGGGTACTGTCTGAAGCAGGAAATGCTTGTGAACTAGACATTATGGAACAGAGATGAAAGCCCTCCATATTGTATGTCGTGTTTTCAAGTGTGTCTTGAAGGAATTGTTATGGATCTCTGGGAAGGCCTGGTGTTTTAAGGCAAAGCTGGTCCAAAGGTAACCTGCATGTCGCTGCCTTTAGTCAGAATAAGAAACCCATTGGCTGGTAGGGAGAATCCAGTAGCTACAGCAGCTGCTGTGGCTGCCAGCCTGACATGCACCCATTGCCTCCCACACACTCCCTCTGTTCCCAAATACCTCCTAATACTCATACATCCTGGGTTTCAGAGGAGGCTGACTCGCTGTGTCCCCAAGGGTGGGTTTGATTGGTGTCAGCAGAGAATTCCTATTCCCTTGCAGGTAGGTTATTGGACTAGGCAAGGGTAGGATGACACAATGAATACGAGAAATAGGCAGCTGGAGTCTCTCCTGAAAGATAGCCTCATTAGTTGCAAGAAAGAGGCAGAACCCTCTCCGCCTCTAGCCATTTGCCTGCATTTGCTGCCTGGCATGGCCGCAGCAATGGCAGGGGGAGAATCAGAGGTAGACGGAATGAGCTGGAATGATAAAAACGGCAGACCATGTCCCTGTCACCTTTGAGTCTATCCAGGGACTGCCCTGTTCATTTTGGATTCTCCTATGTGAAATAATTTCCTTGAAGTTGAGTTGAGTTGGTTTTCTGTTACCTACGGCCTTAGGTATCCTTCTTGGGAGGGTGGGTGAGGGTGAATCTCTGGCATTTTGGAAAGGCCTTGGGGCAACCTCAAAGCTTTAAAATGCAGAGGGTCCAATTCAGCCAAGAAATACTCCTGGACAAAACTAATGCAATTCATGGTTGATTTCTAGGCCTTGGGACCCCGCAGGTCGGTTCAGTGGTGTTGTCTTTGATGGTCCTAAAAGTACTGTGAGTTCTGAGAGCGCATTGTCTTCCAAGCGCTTTCCATTTATGGGTAGTTTGTTTTCTGATTGCATGAGCTTTACATGTTAATGGTAGAGAACAAGAAAAGGATACAACAAAATTACTTGTAATCTTAGCATTCAACTATTTTGGTGTATATACTGTGTTTGTGTGTGTTTCTGATTCATTTTTTTCCCCTTTCAAACATACACTCATCATGTTGTACATGTAGTTTTATATCCCATTATTTAAACTCAAAATGGTAACATGACATTATTTTCCATATATCATTAAACATTTTAAAACTTGCTTAATGATTGTGTATTAGTACATGAATATGTAATAAATTATAAACTGGTTGTATTTTACATGAAGGATGCATAATTCAAGCGTCGCATAATTCAGGACTCTTTTTTTCATAAACAGGAATAGTCAAGTAGTTTTTCTCTGTAATAATAGCAAATACCACGTGGTCAGCTCACCAGCTTTGGACCATGATTCCTGAAGCACTTAAAATGCGAAGGTGATTTACAGTATTTAGAATTTGTCAATGAACAGTGGAACACCTACTCCTGCTGCCCTCAAGCCTATGCTTTTGGGTTCTCTGAACAGAAGTTAAATTTCTAGTCGGAGACAAATAGACACCATCAGACTTAACCTGTGTATCATGTTTATTATATTTAAAGGTGATAAGAGTTTTGAGAAGAAAACAAAACATGAAGGCAGCACAGGGGAGACTGGAAGTGGCAGCCTCGGAGCCGCGCTGTGGAGGCAGGATGGCCTGCACTGGCGGGGCATCGGGAGAACCCCCTCAGCCTTTCCCATGAGCACAATGCTTTGCTTTATGACTGATGAAGACATTGACTTGGGGGAATTAATATATCATGATGGTTGGTCAAAGAGCCTGGCAAGAGAGGTGCTCAATCGATGTCTCCTTAATCAGGATAGAGTCTGCCTGTCCAAGGGAATCATATCCTTAGTACTCCCAAAGCACCAAGTCTCACATTGTCTGACTTTCTGCCATCTAGCTTTTTGGCTCCTAAACTGAAGAACATTATTGTGGAAGGACCCTAAGAAGTATAACTGTGCTCTTACCAAAACAAGTGTAAAGAGTGGTATGATTTGTCTGGAGACATTGGAGGCCCTTCTTCTCTTTGCAGGCTCCTCCTCCCAAACCACTAAATATCTAGTCTTCAGGGCTCCCCAGGGTCCTCTTTGGGCCTCCATTTGTTCTATTCCTTGGATTTTAATACTATCTAGTTGTTGATTGTTCCCAAATTTTATCTCTACCTTTCACTTTTTTTCTGAGGCTTTGTCTTCAAATCTCTAATCACCTGTGCAACATTTCTGCTTAGATGTCAACAGGCAGAACTCTTGATATTTCTCCCCTCAACCTTCTCCTCCTTTAGTTTGTCTGATCTCAACAAATGTCTTCACTCTCCACTTCCTATATCCAAAAATTAGTCATCCTTCTACAATCCACTTATTAAGAAGGAGGGAAATATTTTAAAGAATTAAAAAATATACAAATTGAAAATGAAAAAAATAACAGTTCTTATTTGGAGATGACATGTTTTTCTATGGGAAAAAAAAATCCCAAAGTAGTTAGAAAATTCCCATAACTAATAAGTGATTTCAACAAGGCTGCATGGTATAGGAGAAGCATACAGAAATTAATTGTATTTCTATACACTAACAACAAACATGTAGAAACTAAAATGAAAAACAATGCCATTCACAATCACTTCAAAGAAAATGAATTACCTAGGTATTAATCTGACAAAACATGTATGCTGAAAATTAAAAACTGCTGATGCAAGAAATCAGAGAGGATCTAAATGGGAAGACATGCTGTGTTTATGTATTAGAAGACGCAACATAGTAAAGATATCAGTTCTGCCCAAACTGACCTATAGGTATAATGCAATTCCTATCAAAATCCCAGTGAGATTTTGTCATTTTTGTAGTCATATACAACTTGCTCTAAAATTTTACATGAAATGACAAAGGCACTAGGATAATTAAAACAACTGGCAGAGAATAAAAAAGTGGGAGGAATCGGTCTACCTGACTTCAAGACTTTACCTACAATAATCAAGACAGTGCGGTATAGCTGAGGAATAGATACATAGAACATTGGAGCAGAACATTGAACACAGAGACCCAAAAAAATAGACCCATCTGATTATGACAAAGGTGCAAAAGAAATTTAGTTGGGGGACGGAGGGAGCACCAACAGATGGTGCTAGAATAAACGGATCTACATAGCCATACCCCTTCCCCCAAAGAAAACAAATCCCAAACCAAGCTAAACTCAGCTTCTACAAAAAATAATAAAAATAACACAATGAATCACAAACTTAAAGTTATGAAGTTTCTAGAGAGAAATAGGAAAAAAAATTCAGCACCCAGGGCTAGGTAAAGAGTTGATTTGGCACCCAAAGGTCAAATTATAAAAGGAAAACCATAAATCAGAGCTCATGAATGTGAAAACTTTTGCTCCACGAAAGACCTTGTTAAGAGGATGAAAATGCAAGCAACAGATTGTAAAAAAACTTTCAAAGCACATATCTGATGAAGGATTTATATATAGAATATATGAAGCACTCTTAAAAGTCAACAGTAAGAAAGAAAACAATCCAATTAGAAAATGGGCAAAAGACATGAGCAAATATTTCACCAAAGAGGATAAGCAGATGGTGGTAAGCCCATCCAAAGCCATTCAGCATCGTTAGCCCTCAGGGAAATGCAAATTACATCCACAATGAGCTATCACTACACAAGTCAGAGTAGCGAAAATAAAAATAGTAACAACACCAAATGCTGGTGAAGATGTAGAGAAAACTGGATTACTCGCTCAGACGTTGCTGGCAGGAATGTAAAATGGTACAGCCACTCTGTTTACACAAAAGACTTATGTTCACAGAGGAAAAACTGTACATGAATGTTCATAGCAGGGTTATTTATAAGAGCCAAAAACTAGAAATGACCCAAGTGTCATTCAATAGGTGAATGATTCATCAATTGGTAGTACATTTGTATCATAGAATACTAGTCAGCAATAAAAAGGAACTGACTGTTGATATCAGCAACGACTTAAATGGACCTGGAGGGTATTATGCTGAGTAAAAAAAGCCAGTATCAAGTTGTGTACTGTATGTTTCCATATATGTGTATATATATAGCATTCTTGAGATAATAACATTATGGAGATGGACTAGACATCATAGGTTGCCGAGAGCTGGATGAGAAAGGTGATGCATGTGGCTATAATGGGGGACATTTAAAGGAGCCCTGTGATGATAAAACCATTTTATATGTTGATTGTGGTGGTGGTTACATGACTCTACGCATGTGGCAAAATTGCATAGAACTATATAACACACACACACATAAGTAGATGTAAAACTGGTAAAATTTGAGTAAGTTCTGCAGATAGTAACAATGTCAATATCTTGGTTTTGATATTGTGCTATAATTATGCCAGATTTTTCCACTGGGAGAAAGTGAGTGAAGGGTACATAGGACTTCTTGTTTTCTTGGTTTGTTTTTGTTTTTTGTTTTTTTTTGCAATGTTCTCAGAGTCTATATTTATTTCAAAATAAAAAGCTAACCAACAATAATACAAAATATAGATAAGATCACAATACTCTTCTGTTTATAACCTCTTTAGTATCTTTCCATTACTTTCAAGGATAATTTCTTACAAGGCCTGCATGATCTAGCTCCTGCCTACTTCTCCCCCTTGCTTCCTACTCGCTGGTTGACAAGCCATTTGTTAAATCCGAGAGCAGGCCAACAGCTCTTTCCAGCCACAGGACCTTGCTTTTACTGTCCCCTTTGCATACATCCTTCACAAGGTTTTCTCTCTCTTTTTTATAGATTTCAACTTAAACATCATCTCAGGCAGGTCTTCCCTGACCATCATATTTATTATGGCACCGTGATGTTAATTTCCTTCATTGTGCTTATTACCATTTGGATTATTTATATTTTTATTGACTTTTTATCTGCTCTCTAACTAGACTGCAAGTTCATCAAGATCTGGAAACTTCCTTGTCTTGTTCTCTGTTGTACTCCAGCATCTAGCACTCTGCCTAGCACATGGCTCTAGTTGAATGAGTAAGTCTATGAATTAATGGCAGAGTTGGAATAAACCCATTGGTTAGCTTTCTCTTACTGCCACACACCTCCAGTTCCCTCTGCTTTACTCTCCACCAAGTAAAAACATTGGCAGCAACAGGTCAGTTCCCATAAACTTAGTGACTTAAGGCGCAAATTTAATATCTTCTACTCATGGTGGTTAGCAATCCCAAATGGATGTCACTGGGCTCGAATCAAGTGGTCAACAGGATTGTGTTCCTTTCTCAAGGCTCTCGGGGAGAATCCATTTATCTCCTTTTCCAATTTCTAGAAGCTGCCTGCATTTCTTTGCTCATGGCCTCTTTCATCGTTAAAGTCAGCAATGGCTGGCCAAATCTCTCACATTACATCACTCTGATATTTACTCTTCTGACTCCCTCATCCACGTTTAGGGTCCCTTGTGATTACTTTGGTCCATGATCTTTAGGACCCACCAGGAGGCCATTGTTCTGCCTTTCACCCCACTAGCGTCTACCTTCCATAAAGTAACTCCTCTGTTTAGAGTTGGATCCCCTGGGTCTGGCATCTAGCATCACCCAACATATAAACTGTTGAAACAGTTAACTAAGGCCATGGACAGCATCGGTGTCTAGCACATGGTAGACATTCCCCACTAAAACCCCTTCTTTCTAGCCCAGCTCCACCCAACTAAGTCATTATGTTCTTCAGGGCTTTGCTTAAATCCACTTCCTATGTGAAGCCTCCACAAAGTGTGAACCACGGTTTCCCTGCTTATCTGTGGGGGCAGAGTTGACACAGGTTTCATTAGCCTGTTTCCTCTTCTGGGCTCTAGACTGTCTGGGTAATGGCCGTCGCACTAATTTCTGAGCTCTTCACAGTTGCCAGCATGTAGAGGGCCCTTAACTAGTTAAAAGAAAGGGGATAACACAAGGGAAAGGTTACGGGGAGTCAGGAGGCGAGGAGCGTGAGAGTCGAGGAGAAATCCCTCTCAGGGTGTTCCTTTTCTTCTTCCCAGAGAAGAATCTCCATTGCAAGATGGCTAGAGCGCTGGCTTGGTGACCACGGTTGTAGCAAGGTGTTGGAATCAGATTCTCTCCCCCTCAGTCCCTTGTGGGAACACTCAGTTCCCATGAATGCCGTCCATCCCAGGACCTGCAGCCCTTCCGCCATCTACCTCTGTGCTGACGGTGGAAGCAACCCTTTTCAGCTTTGACCCCCCGTGGCCGCTCTGCCTCCTGATCTGGCCATTTACTCTGTGGCCTCTCCGGTGTTTGGGGGCATCTGTAATTCTCCTTTTCTGCCTTGTTGCCTCCACCGTCTGCTTGGTATCTGGATGCTCTCCCTTCCCTGTTTTGAAAGTTGTGCTTGAAAGTCTGCACCTTGGCCAATAGCTTTTCTTTTCTAGAAAGTGCAGAAGGTCACTCCCATGAAGTTTTTTAAAAAATGGGCATGCTTTTATTTTTCTTTTTTCTTCAAAGACACTTTAAACTCTTTGGTCAACATTTTTCATCATTTTCCTTTTAGCTACGCAAGGTCAAGTACTATTTTTAGCCATTGTTCTCCCCAATGGGGTTCTCCTCAGAGCATCCTGGCTACTGGGGCTGTACTTTTATAAGCTTCTTCAAGGGATAATACACCGGTAGCCACGTCTCATTTCTCCCCTTTTAAGTAGGTTAAATCTTCCACAGATCATTTGCTTGTTGCACATCCAGTTATTCATAAATAAGAATAACTGACTGGAAGGATGAGAAAAAACCACAGAACTGTGGTTGCTATGAGAGAATATATTATTTACCAAATGCTCTCTTGGGGAGAGCCTTGAATGTGTTTGAAAGAAGTGCTTTGTTATGCTATTGGAAAGCGAGTGAGGCCCTGAGGGGCCTGGGTGAGACTAGAATAAGAAGGGATTGTGGGCTGGTTTGGGTTTGGAGAAGGGAGTAGTGGAGATGATGGAGGAAGTGGAGAGAGAGAGAAAGAGGGAATAGCCAGCGAGGTGGTTGAAGGCCATGTGTTCCAAGATGTGACCCATTCCCATACTCCCTCAGCTTCTTGGCGAAGTGTGGTTAAATCACAAGGTACTTGACGTGAGTAGATGCCTGCGTGAACTGGTGAAGCCAGGTTGATGCAGTGCAAACAGGTTGACTCACGCTGCCAGGTTGAAAGCTCTGAGAAGTATGAGGATGCAAACCATAGGAACTCGCAGAAACTGTGCAAAGGGCAAAACTAAAATCAGAAGTAGAACTTCCCCAGCTGGTGCCTAGTCCACGAGTGACAAGTATTGCTCGAAGACGGTTTATTAGCTCAGTTGTGCTGCCGTGGCTGTTTGCACAGCCCTCCTCCCGAGACCACACCGCCCCCACTCTGCAGAAAGCCTTCTCCCCTCCAACTCCTGTTCTCAGTGGTGGCCCTCTCCTCCAAAGTGTTGCTGCCTCTATCGCCTGTGGGACATAATTTAGTGCTTAAAGTTAATAGCTTGTATTAGTAAAAAGAAATTAAAAAACAAAGCAACAGTGGTCTTGTGGGATGCTATAGAAAAGAGTCACAATGGGTCAGAAAGATGCAACCCAGTGAGAAGAGCAGAGAATTATCTCTGGTGATCATGGCAGAGGCAGAAAGATGAATTTTCTGGTGACCAGAATCCAGTCCAATTGAGTGTCCGAAGCTGGACAATGTTGCTTTGAGGTAGACACGAGTGGCTTGACTTTGAGCATCGTTCCAGGTCACCTAAACTGGTAGGCTAGTTTCTCACCCTTCTTGGCATTTTTAAGCCACCTAATATCCCTTCAAAGGTATAGTTTCTGCTTAAATCAACCAGATTTCGTTCCTTCCACAGAATAACACAGGGTCTATAACTGTCGTAAACACTGCTGTGATGAAAGTCTCTGAATACACTTTCTTGGGACACATCTTTGACTAACCTCCTAGCATAAATTCCTAACCCTGGTTTTCAGGTTCTAGGTAAGAGGGAGTAAGCACACCACCCATCACTCCCATGGCATGTGACTTTCAGACCTGGACAGAGTGCACGGAGTAGGTATTTGAGAACTTTGAAAAGTTATTAGCAGGCACATTGGGGAAGACAATCAGAAACCAAAATATAATACCACTAACCTGCAGGGAGTTGACCCTGTTTTTTTCCTGTAGTGTCTTCCAGTCCAACTTCATGCAGCCAGAAACTCAGAGGTGAGCATGGTAGGACAGAGGAGCTCCAGGAGAATCCTTCAGCCCTTCTGGCTTGAGAAATTATAAAGTGAACTCCTAACACACATGTGTGCACGCACACACACAGTCCCCAGGCAATCCTGAGAGCCAGGGGCAGTGGGTAGGGCCTGCCTCTGTTGATTTTTTATGTCTTCCCACCACTTGGCCCAAACACAAACCCAGTCATGGAGGTGTGTGGCAGAATGGGATAACTGCATCCCCTGTTCGTGGCCAGAAGGCTGAAAAGGGGAGGTCTAAGAAATCAGAAAGTACGAGGGAGAATGCCGAGAAGGAGGAGCTCAGGAAAGAACTGTTAATGTTTGCGAGCAGTTGTCTGTGAGCTCCAGGGCTCCCTCCTGAGCCCTGCAGTGTGCATGATATCGTAAGTAGCACATAAAAGATTCTGAGAGCTAAGGTAATGGGTAGATTGCCCCCATAGTCCTCAGTTCAGACTGAGTGGTACACATCCATGACAGATATGAAGAGCATTGCAAAGGTGTCACACTGAACTGATGCTGGAAACATGGCCTCTAGGTTGGAACTTTCCACTTGACCCCAGCCAGGTCCTTTGCCTGCTCAAACAAAAATATCAACATTCTCCGTAGCATTTAAACAAGACCCGGAGTCTCGTAGTAGAATCATTAAAATATAATGATATAATCCAAATTATTCATATTCAAATTATTCACATGAAGAACCACAAAAATTTCAACTTGCATGTGAAAGGACCATCCACAGATGCCAATGCAGCGATGACACAGACAGAATTACTTGACAAAGACTTTGTCAGCCATTATAAAAATGCTTAAGCAAGCATTTTTTTAAACACGTTTGAAACAAATGCTAAAAATACAAAGTTTCAGCAAAGACATAAAGAATTACATTTTAGAACTGAAAATAAAAAAACTCACTGAATGGACTCAGTAGCAGACAGAAGAAAAGGTCAATAAACTTTGACATAGATGAAGAGATTTTATGCAATCTGAAAAACAGAAAAAAGATTGGGAAAAAAGTGAACCGGTGAGATAATAATAAAAGGCCACCTGAAGAATCAGAAATTGAGATTGGAACAGAAAAACAATAAAGTCAATGAAATCTAAGGTTGTTATTTTGAAAACATTAAGAAAATTATAAACCTCCAGGAAGACTGAGAAAGCAAAGAAGAGAGCAGACACAAATTTACCCAGATTAAGAATGAACTAAAAAGGGGATATCACTACAGCTTCACAGGCTTTAAAAGGAATACTACAAGTTACTCAGCTACTGGAGTACTTAGATGAAATGGACCATTTCCTCAAAATCCTCAAATTATCAAATCTCACCTAAGATGAAATAGAGAAACTTGCATTGTGCTATAACTATTAAAGGAATTGAATGTGTAACTTGTAATCCTTTCAAAAAATAAGACTTCAGTCCCAGATGGTTTCATGAGAAAATTCTATCAAGTACCAATTCTGAACACTTTCTTCCAGAAAATAAAAGAGAAGAAAAATTTCCCAACTCATTTTACGAGTCCAGCATTATTACCCTGATATCAAAACCAGACAAAGATGGTACAAAAACGAAAAGTACATGTCAGCTAAGTTATGTCCTTTCATAATAAACTGGTAATCTAGTAAGTAAAGTGTTTCTCTGAGTTCTGTGAGCTGCATCAGCAAATTAATCAAACCCGAAGCTCAGGTAGTGCCAGTCGTGAGTTATCATAGGACACCCAATGAGTGTAGTAGAATTGCTTGGTGGTGTGGAAAAAACACATCAAAATGGGATGCAGAATTGTAGAAGGGAATCTCTTCAACCTGAAATAGGACACCTACAAAAAACCTATAGCTACCATCGTGCTTAGTGGTAAAAGACTGAATTACGTCCTTCCCCCTAATATCAGGAACAAGGAGGCAAGGATGTCCGCTCTCACCGCCACTGTTCAGGATCACGCTGGAAGTCTTAGCTAGTACAGTCAGCTATCTGGTAGCGCCACATCTACCAGCCACAAATCTGATCTCTTTTTCTATGAGTTCAGTGGGTTTTTTGTTTTGTCTTTGATTAATGTATAGTTGAGATCATATGGTGTTTGTCTTTTTCTGTCTGACTTATTTCACTCAGCATAATGCCTTCAAGGTCCATCCTGGCTGTTGCAAATTATAGGAGTTCCTTGCTTTTATGGGTGAGTCATAGTCTGCCGTGCCTGTCCAGAAAGTATCCAGCCACACAGTATGAAAAATAGAGATGTTTATTGAAGATACAAGAAACATTGTACATAAGACAGTGATGCCTGAGTCCCCTTCAAAGTAGGCACCTTGGGTCCTCACACAGTTCTCCCAAACGCCATCAGCTGCCCTGTCATATTTTCATGAATCTCACTGATGGTCTGAAATCTCTTCCCTTTCAAAGGTGATTTTAGTTTTGGGAAAAAGCAGAAGTCTCAGGGCACCAAATCTGGGCTGCATGGGGGCTGAGTGTTTCACCAAAATACTCTGCATGAGATGTGATGCATGAGTGGGGGCATTGTCTTTCTGAAGCTGCCAATCACCAGTTGCCCATAGCTGTGGCCTTCTGTATCATCTGAATCGTGTCCGCAGAGAAATGTTCAAGCTTAACACAAAATTTGGTGCAGATTTGTTGCTCTACTCACTCAGTCATTTTGAGTACGATGGACAGACAGTACACATGCTCACTCAAGGGTGTCTACTGCACCCACTGACTAGTAGAGTGAAGTCGTCATTGTTCACACGTGCTCATTGCAGTTCGCTCTCCTTGGCTGCCAGGTTATATCGATGTTGCACAAACCATTCTCATCATATTAATAATGGCTGGACTTTTTCCAGACCGACCTCATATATATTACAACTTCTTTATTCATCCATTGGTGGACAATTAGGTTGTTTCCATGTCTTGGCTATTGTAGATAGTGCTGGTATGAATGTGAGGGAGCAGGTACCTTTTTTAGTTAGTGTTTTTATTTCCTTTGGATATATTCCCAGAAGTGAAATTGCTGGCTTATGTGATAGTTCTATTTTTAATTTTTTGAGGATCCTCCATACTGTTTTCCATAGAGGGTGTATCAATTTATAGTCCCACCAACAGTGCCCAAGGGTTCCCTTTTCTCCATATCCATGTCAGCATTTGTTAGTGCTTGTCTTTTTGATTATGGGCATTTTAACAGGTGTGCGGTAATGTCTCCTTGTGGTTTCAATTTGAGTTTCCCTAATGACTAGTGAGGTTAAGCTGCTTTTCATATGCCCATTGGCCATTTGTATATCTTTGGAAAAATGTCTATTTGGGTCTTTTGCCCATTTTTTAAATTGGATTATTGTTATAATTTTGCCATTGAGTTGTATGAATTCTTCACATGTTTTGGATCTCAACCCAGTATCAGATACATGGTTTGATTACTTTTTCCCATTCCACCAGCTGTCTTTTTACTTTGTTGATGGTTTTTTTTGCTGTGCAGGAGCCTTTTTGTTTGACATAGTCCCAGTTGCTTATTTTTGTTGTCGTTGCTTATACTTTAGGTGTGATTTGTGCTCTTCTGGGAGCATCCCTTGCCTGGCAAGTGGTGGGTGGGTGTGTAAGTTCTCCCGCGCTCTCCCCTGTAACCGTGGCGCCCGGTACTGTCCCCGGAACCCCTCTGAGCCACAGTTATCTTTCATGGGGCTTCATGGGCCGTCACACTTTTGCTTGCCATCTTCTTCCTCCCCCTCCCTCACCCTACCCCTCCACACCGACAATAGTTTTTCCTGTTTTTTTCCAGTAAATCATAAGTCACTGTGACATGGATCCTCATTTCAGGGTTTTGTTTTATTTATTTATTTTTTGGTGGGAAATCCAACTTAAGACAGATACATTCTTTTTCCTCTGTTTGTGACACAGTTTGAAATTTATAATCCTACTCCACTCTAAAAAATTCTATTATTTAGAATATTGATTTGATTGCTTTACCAGGAATCCAACGTGACTTGGCTTACATGAATAGATTTGTTTTTTTGTGTTCATGAAACAGTGTAGGCAGCTCCACAATGTTGGGAACCAGGACCCGTCTACTGTTTTTCCTCCATTCCTTGGGCGGGAGCTTCATTCACATGGTCTCTGATGGCTTCCAGCATGTCCACACAGGGCTATGGGGAAAGGGAGGCATGCGTCAGGGGTTGTATAAATCCCTTGTGTTCATACCCCATTGGCTGAAACTTAGCTACATGGCCACACCTAACTGGAATGGAGGTTGGCTGGTAGACGTGTGTCTGGTTTGTGACTGGGGCTTCACGGTTGGAAGGGAGAAGGGAGAATAGACCTTGCGGGGGCATCTCCCTCTGCCATGGGTATTCTTGTGTGTTAGCCATGGCTCTCAGGAGAGGAGAGATGAGTACTTGCCTGGGTTGTAGCCTCTGTTCTAGTTCTAATTTCTTTTGGCCCAACTCTCTGCAGACCCAGGTGGCAAATAATGAGATCACGTGTGGGATGGTTGATTTTCCAGTAAGTAGGTCTTTTCTAGAAGTCTAGAAGATTTACTCGAGGTTCACTATTTATCTCCAAGTATAACAAGTACCTTTTATACTGAGATCTCAAAACCTTGGGTATGATGGTTTTCAGTGGGATAACCCAGAAGTGATTTTTTAAAGAAATATTTATTTTTTAGAGAGAGGGGAAGGGAGGGATAAAGAGAGGGAGAAAAACGTCAATCAGTTGCCTCTCCCACGTGCCCCAACAGACCAGGCCCACAACTCAGGCATGTGCCTGACTGGGAATTGAACAGGCAACATCTTGCTCTGTGGGATGATGCCCAACCAACTGAGACACACCAGTCAGGGCCAGAAGCAATTTTTTAAAAGGATGAGCTCCCAGGAGAAATCAGTAAGGGAGTGGGGAAAGAGTTGACAAAGAAGGAGCAGCAGTTTAGAAAAAGGCAATTTCAGGCAAAGTCAGAGCTTTGACCTGATTCCACAGAGGCACTGGGGGAAGGGAGGCTAATTATGTTTGGATTGGAGGCAAGGGAGCTGAGCTCCCATACTCTTGCTCTGGCTCAAGGTTGGCTCAGGGGACAAACTCCCAGTGCCTGCAGACAAAGCTGTGCTCGTAGGCCCAGCACACTCTTCCCAAGAGAGTTATGTGTATAGGCAGTGAGAGTCTCAAGGAAGGTCACAGAGAACCAGTGACAGGGATCTGAGGGGATCTTGGAAGAGCTCTGCTGCAGGGAGCACTGTCTGTTACAGGTGAGGTTTACCAGTGAGCTTTTATGGGGTTCCCTTCTTGGAAGGGGAGGCCTTCCAGCATCATGTGGATGGGGCTCAAGCTCTGCGGCAGCTCCTAGGTAGTTGTTTTGGTCCCAGATCAGGGTCTTCTCTCTGGGGCCCTTTGCTTACTTGGAAGAAGTAAATTGGGATGGACTTATGAAAACCAGTGCCCTCCTAGATTACAGGGAACAGCTGACTTCATTCTCTACCCACAGGGATGAAGCAAATGTCATGACATTGTGGCTCCCAACCCAGGTATATCTCATCAAATGAAGCGGGTGGCTGGTGGCTGGTGCATCTTAAGTGATTCTCCTATGTGGCTGTTTCTAGGTATATCTTTTTAAATTAGTTGTGCTTAAATTAGCAGTGCTTTACTTTTAATATTCCTCTCTTGAAGCAGCTAGCACAGTTTCAATCAGGAGCCTGATTAATATGCAAAAAATGATTTGTTTTGATTTCAGTCTAGGTTTGTTTTTTTTTTCCTTACCCTTCACCAAGCAACTCCTTTATCAAATTCCTCTGCTTTCAAGGGATGAGAGGAAATGTATCTTCTTAAAAGTCAGAGGGCACAGTTTCCTTGAAATTGGAGATGGGAGGCCTTTGTGGGAACTGGCCTGATATCTTAACAGTAAAAATTTTCCAGTGGCAAAGACTCTCTCCATAGTTTCCAGTCTACCTTCTGGTCTCATCAGCTCCCTGACCATGCCATGCCAAGTCTTGTCCAATGGAAGTCACAATCAATATAGTTGTTCTGTCAAAATGTTTAATGCTTTGCTGCTCATTATGTGACCTCAGGCAAGCTACGTAACATCTCTAAATCTGTTTTATTATCCTTAAAATGAAGATAACACCTACACCTTGGGATTTCACGTAATGCTAGTCTGTAATCTCTTACCCAAAACCCTTGATGTATTTCAGAGTTCGATTTTTTCTTTTGGTTTTATTTTTAGGAAGGTAATTCAACATAAATATCATGTTATTTAGCAACCCAGTGGATCTTGGGGGAGCACCCCATAATCAAACACATTAGTATGTCTGCAGCCAAACCTATGAATATTCACACCAAGTGGAATAAAGACTATAAATAGCCTCTCATCAGTCCAGGGCAGGTTTGTAACCGAGTGAGCTACACATAAATATTCCTGTTTTGCAAGCTCTTTGGATTGGGGGGTTGGGGATCAGAGACTGTGGTCCTGCGATAAGACAATCTCTGTGTCCAACTACCCATTTCCCAAGTGGGTCCAGAAAGGACCGAAGACAGTGCAGTGATGCATGTAGTAAGCCTGGCTCCCCGAGCGGCTCTGTTTCCCTCCCTGCTTGTGAGGTAGGTGGGCTTTTGTGAATTTTCCTTTCTTCTTTGACATTTTTAACCCTGATCTGCTTTCCCTGGGGTCTGATTTCAGGCAGAGCGCTACGCTTTTGAACAATTAGAGGACTCACTTTAAATAAAAAAAGGTTCCAGAGAGGGAAAAACAATAATGCAAACACTTAATTGGTAGGCTCACTAAGCAATAGATCAAATTGTCTATAAATTGGAAGTCCTAAGAAATTCTTCAGGTGGCAAATTTTAGGAAGTTCAGAACTAAATGTATAGCAGGAGCTTGTCAATATACACAAAGTGCTGGAAGCCTCAGGCAACCCCCCAAACTACCATAGTACCCGCCCTGTTTCTCACGACCTCAGCAGTTCCACTAACTGTGCCACGACAAGTTTAATTTTTACTCACTGTGTCAAAATACATAATATGTGATATTTGTGATAATAAACCTAACAAAATAAATCTACAAAATGTATTTTCACCATATATACTTCTGGAATTTTCTTGAGAAAATTTAACTTGGGCTAAGCTTTGCTAAAGGGGTGTCAAATCAGTGGCCTTGATCATTTTTTGAGGGTGCTGTTTTGTTTTACTACGTTTATCTTTATTTCAGTAGAAAATAATATTAGTTTGTATTTATTAAGCAGTTACTGTCTGCTAGGAGCTGTTATTAGTACCTATATTCATAGCCCACAATCCCTTATCCATGTCCCTGGGGTCTAGATGCATTTTTGGGTTTTAGAAAGGCAAAGTAGGGTAGATGCTATTGTACTGCTACAGCCCAGAGGGGCCTATAGCACCATCCTCAAATCACACACAGCAATATTTCTTCAGGAAATTGTATAAAAATTCCTACTAACTGGCACAAAACTGTATACACAACTGTGTGTGAGTTTTGCCGCTAAATGATTTAGGAGATCATTCCAGTTTTCAGAGGAGTGGGGATTTTAGAATTGCATACATGGGATGGTAGGCTCGTGTTAGCCCACTCAGTCCTCTCCGCAACGCCATGAAATAGGACCTATTATCCTCCTCTGTGTCATGAAGAATTCACTTTACCCAAAGAGTGGTCTGGCTTCGCCTTGGCTTCTGGAAGCTGATCTCCAGCTCCCCGGAATGTCTTATCTGGTAGGAGTGTCTTCATTTGCTGGGAGGCTTTGGCCACCAGTCTACCAGTGTGATTTATAATGGGGGTTTGGGGCCATCCATTGTCAGTTCTGACTTCTGAAGGAACTGGAGACTAAAGGCATTAGCTTGACTCTGAGTCATGCCAAAGACTAAAGGAGCCACCTGGGCAGGATGTGATCAAGCCCCCGTAAATACTCTGGATGCCAAAGGCGTGGGTGACCTCCCCTGGTTAGCAGTACTCTGTGTATATTGTCACACATTGTGACTAAGAAAGGCAATGCCACCTCAGACAACCAGAAGCTCTGCATTTGGACCCCTCCTAGACTCTACCCTTGGGACATCTTTTGGGGTGCTAATTTTAACCTGTATCTTTTCTCTGTAGTGAACTGAGAGTATAAGAGCTTTCAATGAGTTCTGTGGGCCCTTTGAGTGAATTATTGAACCTGAGACTGTTTTGGGGGATCCCCCCACTTGTAATTGGTGCCAGAAGTGAGGGAAGTCTTGTGTGGAGGATTGTTTCCTCAAACTGTTCAGCTGGCTAAAGTTGTTGCATCCCCATTTGCCAGATGAGCAAACTGAGGCCAGGAAGATAAGTAAGTCTACGCCATAAATGGAGTTGCCAATTCAAACCCAGGCCATGTAGCTTTAGAGCTAAATCTGCTCTTTACCTGTGTCACACTTGTATCAGGAAAGTGGCCAAGAACTGTGGTGCAAGGAGAGGCAGGGCTCAGTGGGCCAGGAGTGGTTCATGAACTGAATCCAGAACAAATGATGGACAAGGAGAGTAAATTCTGTTGGCTTATAACCAGAGAGATTTTTCACATGATGTTACACTGTGGGGAGGGAGTTTAAGTTTACTTGTGTGAAAAGTAATCAACTCTAAAATAGGATAACAATTCTTTTTGTTTACATCATGATTTGTATTTCTGTAAAATATTTTTGAATTCAATTTCATTTCTTCCTTGTACTCTAAAACGGGCAGGCAGCAGTGCTGAAAACATGTAGATATTGGAGGCTGGTGGATATCAAGCCATTTGCCGGCTGATTGATGTGTGTTGCTCAGCCTCGTGGAGGGATGGGTGTGGAATACGGATGCCCGAAACCAACCGACACATCACAGGTATCCAGGTAGCGATGACTTCATTGTTTCACAGAGAAGAGTGAGTGTGTCTGGTGGATTCCAAAGGTCACACATTTACGCAAGGCAGAACCCAGATTTTGCTTTACAACTTATAAAAGGTAAGGATAAAACAGGCCTTATAGATCATCAGGGTATAAGAGTCTCAAACTTTAAGCTTTAAAGATCCTGGCATCAGATAAGGGTGGGGTTACTCTCATTCAGGGGGACCCAGCCTCTCTCCCCTTCCAAACTACTCCTTAGGAATCTGTGGTGCCCTAGGGTGCCCTGGAGCGCTGCTTAAACAGTCTCTGGTCTAGTCCTACCTCTGCTTTACAACCAAAGGTGATGAGGCTGAGAGAGCTCATGTTTATTGCCCAAGGGCCCTCAGGTTGTCTCTGACTGGGGCAGGACTTAAGCCTTGTTGACAGAATCCAAGTTTAGTACTCTCTCTCTGTCACCACCTCTGTGGGGCCAAGATACCTGACCCCACATGAGACAGTGCCGCCTGATGGCACTAAAGTGTACATTGCTCTCCACCCCAGGGACTGTCTGTGGGTCCTTTGTCTCATTCATATTCTCCCATGCTCACATTCCAGTATGGATCTGCATTTTTAGTTAACCTTGCCAGTTGGGGTCCTGTCAGGCTTTGCCATTGTAGGGCATTTGCAGGAGGCTGGAAAGCAGGCGGGGCGGACGCCATGGGTGCTGCTCCTGGCTCTGGGCTGTGAACCGCTGACGGTGACTTTGCAGATTTTAGCAGCATCCATGTTCCTAGGATCAGCACCCATGTGAACTACTCTGTTGGATGTTCTGGCAGTCTTCTGGTCCGGTCCGCCCAGCACCCCACCCCCCGCCCCCGCCCCTGCTCCCCACACACCTATGATGACATTTAAAGATGTCCGAAAGTACCAGCTACTTCTGCTGGCTAAGGGGACCCAAGGGAATGTGCAGCACATTTAATGATTACCCAGTCAGGGAGGGAGAACACAGGTACAATTAATTTTTTTTCCTGTATTACATCTGCTTGGCGTAGCTCTGATTTTCAGCACCAAAGCGGCGGACAGCTCCAAACCAACTGTTGGTCTCCCGGGAGGTTTGTGCCATTTTAGGTGCTCCTAGAGGCAGGAGCTCATGCCGGGTTAGGGGTTAGATGAGCGAGAGGTTTATAAGGGGGAAACGCCGGTGAAGGATACAGGGGAGGAAGGCAAAGCGGGCAGGGAAAGCTTCAGACTGCATGCGGCTCTGAGACAGTCTTGGCCTGGCCAGGCCAGTGCGGAAGCCCTGAGCAGGGACTGCCTTTTAGGGGAGCCCTGCACTGGGCAGGATGGTCAGGTGCCAGTGCCCCTGTCGCCTCTCCCTGGCTGGGGACCACCTGGGAAAGCGTGGCCCTGGGGTGAGTGCTGTGACAGATCTGAGGGTGTGGCAGCAGCAGATACCCCGCTGCAGGTTCTGTTAAAGGAGATCTGAGCACGGACGCGCTGGGGCTGCTGTGACTGGGCCCACAGCTGCTTTCTGCGTCCCTGCCTTGGAGCTGTCTCCAAGTGGAGAGGCCCGCTGGGCTGTCACACACACTCAACCCAGAAGTGCGCGGGAGGGAGTGGTTCCTGCCCCTGGGACCCGAGCGTGTGCGGATGAGCGTGCGGCTCCTCATCAGAGTCAGCTTTACACGGTTCCTCAGGAGGTCCCGGCAGAGTTGGGGCCCGCTGCCCACAGTAGTAACATGCTCGTCAATGCACCGTCATTGTCGTTTCCTCCGTTCCCCACTGCCCACCTCCTGCTTCCTGAGATCACTCACTCTGCAGGTGAACTATCCTCATGTAGACCTTATTTCACATCCTCTTGGGGTAGCTCAGGAGAACACATCTGAGAAGCTGAGCACTCTTTGGGGTCAGTGGCAGTGCTCAGAGGGAGAACACCCTAAACGGGGTGACATTCCAGGGTACAGAGCTGAGGTGCCCTCCGGGGTGACACCCGTATAGTGCCAGGCTTATTTTTTCTACTGGAGGCTGGGTTGCTCAACACACTCTACTTTCCAGTGTCTCATCGCCAGTGAGAGATCACAGGTGGCTCTCATCCACTTCCTCAGGTACCTGGTCACATGGTATGTATTTAGCCTGCTGGCCTCATTCGCTGACCGTGTTTCTGACCTTGTAAATTCATGCTGCTTCTCCTTGGTAACCACCGAACTTGCAGGATCTGCTACCTGCCCCAAGAACCTGCTGCATAGGGCTCATCAACCAGGAGGTCCCTGCTCTGTTTTCTGTCTATGGCAAACAGTGAGATCTCCCTGAGCTTTTCTTTCTGTATTTGCATTCTATAAAAGCAATGCACTCTAGCCCCGTGTGAAATTATATATCAGTGTTTTCTTACCCGTTGTCTTCCCTTAGAGATCACTCTTCCTCTTCCTTAATCTTCAGAACCTTCCTGAATCTTTATCTTGAGAGCTGCTACTTTAGAAGTACATTGAGGAGAATGGATTTTCTCCCCTTTGCTCCCCTTCTTCCTTCCTTCCCTCAGTCTCACCACTGATAGGCAGTGGTCTTTGGTAATACAGAACAAAGAGAAGTCTTTTAGCTAAGAATCTGTAGCTCTCTCTGCTGGTACTCTCACCCCCGTGCCCTTACCATGCAGCCATCAGGCTTCCGTACACCTGCCTGTTGTTGCCTGAGGACTTTTTCTGGCAGCAGCAGGCCATTTTCCTAACCATGTGCAGGCCTAAAGCTCCAAGGAATTAACAGCTCCTGGGAATAGGCTCCGACTAAGGAATATTCCAGGTCTTTGAGGTGCTTGTTCTCCACTAGCTCCCAGAGTGTCCCTGTGGGTGGCTTAAGCTCCAGTGACCCTTAGAAGTCACTAGCTTGATAAGGAACTCTCCCCTGTCCCACCTTCCCGTCTCCTAACAATGTTTCCTAGAGTCACTTCCCAAGCAAAATTTCTTGCACTCAAATTCTTATCCTGGAATCTGCTCCTGATAGAACCCAAAATAAGGTAAAATTCATCCAAGCTCTGCTCTGGAGGGAGTTTAGTAGTCAATGGGGACATTTTCTTCAATGCTCCACAGAACCAGAGCTTCCTCCAACAAAGCCATGCTGCCCCTCCAGGCAGAACAGGAGCTTGGGCAGGAAGGGCTGGACAAGCCAGGAGGTGGGGGCAGGGGCTGGTGGGGACGTGCGGTCCTCCTGGACACCCACCCAACGGGGACTGGTGGAGACGTGGTGGAGAAGTAGAGTGGTGTGCTCAGACATAGAGAAGTGATCTCTTCTTGGAAAGAGGCTGGACCTGACCCTCCTTTGAGACCAAGGAATTTCAGAGAGAGGTTATCCTCCAGGTCTGTGGGTGGATCTGTGGCTCCCTCCATACCTGTGACAGATTTGGTTGATGAGGACAGGAACATATTAGATCTCTCTTTAACTGAAATTTCAGGACTCCCTGTCCCCAAGCCCTTTCCTTCTTATTGGTTAAATCTGCAACATAGTCTAAGACAGGTGTCCAGAACAGGAGGCTTCTTCCTGTCCCCAGTCTCTCCTGTGATCCAGCATGAAAGAGCAGGCTTTTACTTAGGTTCCTGCTGGGAGCTGGCGGAGTGGCCTCTCTGGATGATGGTGCAGGGCTAGCTCCGGCTGACACGCAATGACTGCACCACTGTGTGTCTGTCTAGTAAATCTTTTTGAAAAAATGATTTTATCATTAGCTATTTAGATGTTGGTATTCTTAATTTTCTTGAGTCTTGATCCAAACGGAGGTGACTGTGTATGAAATAAGAAGCCTGCGAGGTATGCCGGTGGAATAGTTCTGAGCAGAATTAACCATGGATGTTGGACCAAGATGGAGATGTTCCCTTTCACATATCAGGGACCCCCCAAGGACTTCTATTTGCATAACACCTACCTGCCCCATCTATGCCAGACTCCTGCAAGGGACAGCCTGTGTGTTTCTTTTGTTACTATTTGATGTAATAAATGTTCCCTTTAGGGGGTATATGCATTATAGCCAGCTCAGAGTCCTGGAATAGCTATAAATAATCATGGATTATAAAAACCACATTCATGGAATAGAATAGAAATGAACAAACTGATTCATTTGTGGGCTTTTAATCCTCAAGGTACATGGCTCTTTGTGAAGCATCAGATTTTCAAGCTGTTGGTGGCCTTTGACAGGCAAAGAAGCAGCATTCTCTGATCTGCTGGGGTATCTCAGGGAGCCAAGGGCAGCGGTGGGCACAGGGGTGTTCTAGGGACATCTCTCTTAGGGAAACACTGATTTAAAGAAACACAGTGAGAATCCAGAGATGATCTTTCTTGGAATGACCAGCATCCCAGCTTGAAAAAGAATCTCAGAGCCTAAAATCAGCCTCCTTCCCCATGACTCTCATCTACACTAAAGTGTGAGGTTCTGCTCGAAATAGGAGAGGGTGCTGTGGGTGGAGGAGGCAAGCCTCTTTAATTTTCTAATTCAAATATTCTGTCACATGTGTTCTGATTTTTTTTTCTTTTCTGAAAATGCACATAGCAGCCTGTGGAATTAAAGGACACAAAAGCGAACAGATTAAACAAAGTCGAGGGGTTCCTATTAGAGGTCAGGAAATGTTGGCCAGTGTGCGGCTTCATTCTATTTTTCTAAGATAGGGACACGGTATGGAGAGAACTGAAAAACACGTATGAAAGTTTCAGCTGAAACAGAATATTTAAAAGAAACGCTAAGCCTGGTGGAAGTGTGAGTGGGGAGGGATGGCTGGCTTCTAGTTACCTTGGGGCAGCCAGGGTGTGGGCTCCCTCTGCTCCTTGATTTGAGGTCCCTCCTGCAGTGAGAAACAGCAGCCACACCTCAGGACAAGTCTGTTTATTTCTGGTAGCTGAGGGAAGTTAGATTTATTGAGCACGGGGGCTCTCCAGATGAGGGGTAGGTCTCTCTCTGGGCAACAGGGTGGCCACCATGAGCCTGAAGGGTGAGCAGAAGACGGTGCCAGCTGCATGATTTCATCTGAGGCTTTACCTGCTCCATGCAATTTTTATAGGCTACAGAAGAATTTGATTAGGAAAAAAGTGATCTGAGATCTCTATGAGCTATGTGAAGATCAAGAATTTGGTGGATGATTGTCCGTTGCCAAATTAACCCCCAGATTAGAAGCTTCCCAGCTCAGTGAATGTACAGCCTCCAAATGGACAAAGTAACCCCACAGCCAAACCCTACTCTGCCCCCAAGTGTGTGTTGCTTATGACAAGAGAGATCAGATGTTATTAAAGTTTTTGCCGTGCTGAGGGCTTGACACGCACCCTCATGCAATCTTCCCCGACCCATACGAGGTGGCTCCCTCTCCAAAGCAGACCCTGAGACAAAGACCCAGCTGGCTGATTTGGGAGGTGATCTCAAGAAGCATGGTGACAGTAAGGGAAAGTGAGACAGAGAAGGGAGGACAAGCAACACAGGGAGCATGGCTGACTGTGCAGGTTGCACAGCGGGCACCTAGGACCCCAGCTGAGGGGACCCCTCTGAAACAACACGTGGAGCACGCCCCAGAACCGTCTCACCCTGGGCCAAGGAAGCTGGAGTGTCTCTCCACCAGCTCCCGGCCTCTCTGGTTGAGGCTGGCTTTGGAGTGTTGGCTCTGGGGCACTTGGCACTTGCCCCACACATGCAGCTGAGCTTGTGGGCTGTGGCCGAAGGGAGCTATGGACTTTGTGAAACTGTCCCTAGGCAGCTTCCTGAGGAAGCCAAGTGGCTATGAGTGAGACCCCAATAGCACCTGCTACAGGTACACATCACTTCCATGCAAAAGATGGGAAAACAGAGAGCTCAGATCTGTTGGTCTATGCAGGACAGACAGCTGACCCAGGACAGATGTCTTGGCTGCCTCCAAATACATTGGCAGCTTTTCGACTATACTTTCATTCCTCCCTCCTCCAGGTCTCAAAACACTGATAGTCTGGAGGGGTTGTCATGGCTGCCAAACCAGCCTGGGACGGGGTGGGGTGAAAGACAGTAACAAGAGCAGGCAAAGACCTGAGACCGACAGGCATGCAGCCAGCCCTTCATACCCCCAGCCCTGCCATTGCCCACTGAGCCAGAGCGGCCCCTCCCTGTTCCCACACACACCTCCAGCTGCTCTTTTGTCTCTGTCTTCCCGGGCAAGGCCATCCCAGCTGATGACTTTCAGAGCGTAGTGTCTACAGGCGCGTGCTCAGGAGGCAGCCAGGTCGGGTCACTTCACAGCTTCACAGCACACCTGCTGCCTGTGCAGGCACCTGCCCTCGGGAACAGGGATGGGGAGGCTGGAGGCTCTCCTTTGCAAGCCCCGCCAAGGCTCCCCCTGGAAGAATCACTGCGGGGATCCAGTGACTCAGGTACTCACATGTATTGTGTTCAATAATGTGAGCTATTGTTATAATTATTGAGTTTGAATTGCCTGGGGGAAAGGAAAGGCGCGGTGTGACTTGTCCAGTCAGGGCTCTTCGAGGGTGGTTCATGTTGGCACTAATTCATTACTAATCACATTAATTACTAATTATGCTGAACTAGCACAGTCACATGACCTCTGTCCAAGCCCCCTGCAGGCCTGGTGGGGACACTCAGGGGTTCCCCGAGGACCTTAGATGATCGCATTACCAGCCCTGGCCTCTGTGCTAATGGGGAAGTAAAGAAACCTCTACCGGTGTGCACACACTGAGACCGGGCTCAGGGCCGGGGAAGGCCTGCGACGTGGGGCTGCTAGAACACGCCCTCCCTCTCGTTCTTAAAAGCCAGTTCCTGTTCCACAGTCCCTTTTGCTGCTCCTTTGGGGCGCCCTCCAGGCGCGTTGGTCTGGCCCAGCCCTCCCTGAGTCCTGGTTCCAGGGATGAGGCCTGGTGCAGGGCCCGCAGTCTCCCTGCATCTCGAGCATCCTGTGGGTGGCTGAGCATGCCCTCCTGCCGCTTCACCTGGGGCCACCTTCCTGTCACCCATCTTAGTCACTCCAGAGGAACCTTCGGGCACCCAGGGAGCAGCTGAGCTTGCAAGGCCACGAGGGGCGGCGACCGCAGCCCTCTCCACAGGACTTTACACCTTTTCGTCTAAGGGAAGCCCCTGGAAGACCGGAGCAGGCGCTCAGAGGCGGGGCTGGTGGGGCCGGCCCTCTCCCAGGAGCGGCCCTTGCTGTTTGATCCCAGGGCTGCACCGCACACTCATGGGCTTCTCTCTCCCTTCCCAAGGGTATATTCTGTGTGACTTAGAATAAGCATTGGGTCATGTGGATGTTACTATGGCAACTGGTGTTTTAAATAAAAATAGGCCTACACCCCCAGTAGCCTGTCAGTGTGAAATGTGCCTACAGGCAGTGGAAAGGCTGTTGGCACCTGCATTCTTTCCTTTCCCACCAGCAGCCTCCTGGCACCCCGCAGGCCCCTAGGGCCGAGCCTGCAGCTCCGTGCCCAGGGCGGGCTCCTCCCTGTTTTGCGGGGCAGGCCGGGAGCTTGCACAGGCAGGTTTCCCCAGCTGGCCAGGGGCCTCCGCCTGGCCCTTCCTTCCTGCTGCTGAGGGTGCTGCTATTCTCGAGGTCTTTCTGGAGAGAACCTTTATTTACCTGACTCAAAATGGGCTTTGTCTTGAAGTCTACTTCTGGAGGACCACAGGGAATCAAGGACTTCGGTGCAAGCAATTTATTTGGGAAGGATCCAAGAAAACGCCAGCAGAGTAGGGAAGGGAAGGCAACTGGTTAAGATGCATTTTCAGAAGTGATGCTGTGGACAAGGGGTGCTCTGGGAGACCATATTGTCCGTCCAGGGGACAAGAAAGCTGGTGGATTTATCTAGCAAATCTCCCTCTATCTTTGGGTGAGGGCTCCTCTTTGGGGGTGTTAACTCTCTACACTCCCAACTTGTGAGTAATCAGAAAGCAAACAAACCACACGACAGTCCTAGGCAGAGAGTGGCGGGTGGGGGCAGGCTTCGGCTCTGGAAGGGAATGCCCGTCTAGAGAATATGGGCAGGACACCACATCACCTGCTGTGAGCCTCCCGGTCAACCTGTCAGCCCTTTCTGCATGCTGATGAATCTCCCCCGCTATCAAAAGTGCTTTACTGTTGGAATAAGGAGCTTAATCTGAAAAGTTAAAGGAATGTGAAATAGCCTTTAAAGATGTTGAAAGCTTGCCAAAATTCCAGAGCTGGAGGATGAAATTGGTACGATGCAGGTGCATTGCTCTCCTGCACAGAGGAGGGTGGAGGCAGGGTTGGGTGAGGGAGGGGTAGAGGACAGGAGGCCGTTTACTACCCCTCAGACCAGTGTTTTTATGTGTGTCCTTCTTGACTAAATATCTGGTACTTTGGGGGATGAAAAACATTAAGATTAAGCACTATGGTATCGAACCCAAGAAACTCAAATTGAACACTTAGGGGAGGAATGGTTGGTGGCTTGGGCAGGAGCAAACAGGTGGAGATGCACTGGAGATACATAGCTTTGAGCTCTGGGCACAAATTGGGGCAGGGCAGGCATTTTCCCATCTGGCAGATCCATTCACTTCTAATGGCGGGCAGCCTGGACTTGCTTTGACCCGGAAGCCTGTGGTTCTACGCACCAGTGGAAGAAGAGTTGCTTCCCAAAGTGCCCTGCCACCTCCTGGGTCAAAATAATTCTTCCTAGAATGTGAGCCCTGAGTGAGGGGGTACGAGGACTAAAATTTGGATTATTGATGTTAACAGCGGTGTCCTGAACAAAGCAGAACAAAACAGCTCACTCATTCAGGAGGTTGGGAGCTGTTGGGTCCCTATCCTTTAAGAGCTTGGTTCTTTGGCTTTTCCTTAAATCCTCTGAGTATGCCGTAGCATGCCAATAAATCCTCGTTCCTTTTCCTGTACGTTCACTGGAGTCTATTTCTGTTGCTTGCAGCAGGAGCGCCCCGGCCGGTCCCTATTCCTCCGGAGGGATCCCCCTGGGGCTCAAAGTCTAGAGATTTTCAATGAAGCCACATGGAAACCTTTCTCATTTGCTGCCATTTCATGCAGAAATAAGAAAAAGGAAAAGATGTCTTAGCATCATCTTTTTAGAGGACCCCAGCGAGAGGGAAGCGGGAGTGGAAGAGGTCTGTTTTGGGGGGGCGGGGAAGGGGAATGGGAGGTGGGGAACCTGTGAAAGGTAGAAAGGGGAGCCTGCAGGACCAGACAGCAGCACCCAAGCGGCCACATGGGCGCGAGGAAGCCTCAGCGGGTCCGGCGGGGGGAGCTCCCCATCTGGGGGTGGGCGTGGGAGGGGGCGCTGCCTGCAAGGAGCATGGCCTCTGCTCGGAAGCTCGGGCACTGCGGAGCTGCACCCCTGCTCCCGGCAGACAGGGCGGCCGCCTTCTGCAGAGCGTGCTGTGGGCCAGGCACTTGTTCCATTTTATCTTGCTCGAGCCTCTCACCGGTCCTGTGAGGTTGATGTTTGTCCACTTGAGGTGGAGAGCTGGCAAGTTATTCACCCCAAGACTGCTCTGCTAGTGAGTGGAAGAGCCGGAATTTGAACCCAGGTCTGTCTGGCTAGACCATTCCTGCTCCAGTGTCCTGTGACAGCAGCCACTACTTTAGCCGCTGCCATCACCCCTGTGATAAGGCACTAGGCCCTGCAGCTTCAGTGGCTGCTCACTGTCCTCAGAGCACGCCTTCTGTCTGGGTAGTGTGTGTGTGTCAGATCCCAGGTCTGGTCTGTCTGGCGTTCAGAGCAGAGCTCTCTTCGCCCCCATGCCCTCAACGGCAGGTGTTGCGACCAGCAGTTTATTTGAGAGGAGATCCCAGGAAGCAGGAGCTGGGGCGGAGGAGTCAGTGAAGGGAGGAGTATGAATCAGTCAAGGGGCCCCAGGGAACCGGTCAAGTGGGCAGGTGGGGCTTGAACCTGCTGGGGACCGTCGGAGGAGCCGTGCAGAAGGTTGGGAGTTTCAGCTTCCATTCCTCCTTGGTGGAAGGCAGCCCCAGGGGCACTGGCTCCCGGGCACTTCTGGGCAGATGTGTAGCACAGAGGCTGAGCTGCAGAAAGAGCACCAGGTGCAGAGCTTGCGAGGAGACGCAGTCCGCGTGCAGGGAACTGCGCATCAGGGCCACGGGGACCCAGAGGTGGCCTGGATGACGGGTGTCCACAGCATGTGAACCCCAAGTATTCAAGGCTTCTGTAAAGGACCCGCCTCCAGCTCGGGGTACTGGATCCTTGCAGCTCAGGATGCAGGAGAAGCAGCAGTGGCCCCGGTACCTGCTAGGGCACCACATTGGTCAGGCCGGGCTGCCATAACAAAATACCCCCGACTGGGTGGCGGCAACAACACAAGCCTACGTTCTTACAGTCCTGGGGGCTGGAAGTCTAAGATCAAGGGGATGGCGGGTTTTGTTTCTTCTGAGGCCTTTTCCTTTAGTTTGCAGATGGCTGCCTTCTCACTGTGTCCTTACATGGTCTTTCCTTTGTGTTTGTGACTTCCTGGTCTCTCTTCCTCTTCTTATAAGGACGTCAGTCTTTTTTAGATTAGGGCCCCACCCTTGTGACCTCATTTGACCCAGTTACCTCCTTCAAGTTGCTATCTCCAAATATAATCACATTCTAAGGCACTGGAGGTTAGAGCTTCAATGTACAAATTTTAGGGAGGACACAATTCAGTTCCTAACAGGCATGAGTGGCTGGCAAGGGGACCTGGATTTGAGTTACATTTCCTCATTTTACTGGTTCCAGAGACAGAGCAGTGAGAACCTTCAGGTCCCCCAGGTTGAGTGGCAATGTGGTGCCGAATCAGAAGCCAATCCCTCTGGCCAGGGTGGCTCTCAGACCCCGGGCTGCCCACCCTCCACAGCCTGCTGCGCACCATGTCCCCAAGGCCTCTCGGGCTTGGCCCAACTTCTTGAAAATCCCTGGCACCGCTCCTGTCTTCTGAGGCCCACATACTGTCCTGCTTTCAGGGCCTCTCCCTGCCCTATTGATGCTCCTGGAGGGGGCCCGGCCTGCATTTCCGAGGCCTGGGTTCCAGGACTGGCCCAGCAGTGTGTCCTTGTGCAAGGGCTTCCTTCTGTCCCCTCATCTGGAAACAAGGGGCAGGGTTGAGCTACCATTCCTATTCCCGTCTATATATTATTTCAGTGCTGCAGACACTTTGGTGGGAAGTGGGCACTGGAAGTGTTGTACAGGGGCGCAGTCCCTCTGGGAAGGCGACTTGGTAGGGTATTTCTAAAACTCTAAAGAATGTGCACATCCAAGATTATTTCCTTATGAAACATTCTGAGAAAGCAAACGGCTGGGCCAAAGGCTTAGCTATGAGGAGCCACTAGTCTTGGGTTCTCACATTCTACTGTAATAAACATCAGAGCCCCAGCACAAATAAACAGTAAACATGACATAGTACTTTATTCAATGGAATGCACAGGCATAAAATGTGATTCTGTAAAGAGCATTTAATGATTTGGAATGATTTTTTACTGTATCAAGTGAAAAGGCTAATTACACAGCAACCCACAGTGTGGTTTCATTCATGCTAATAATACAAAGACCTGGAACAATAATAAACCAGGAGTGAACAGTGGTGATGTCTGTGGAAATTTTTAAATCTTTATTTTCTAAAGGAACAATGTGTATTTATTGCTCTTATGAGAAGAAAACCTAAAAAAAGAGTTATATTAAACAGTAACTCACATAGTTTTGACAGATGCTGCTGACTGGCTAATTCTATAGCTATTACCGACCCATTTCTCCCTTGCTGTGTCAGCTTTCTACTCTTCTGGTTGAACCCTCACCCTTCTAGCTTTTCTGACTGCCAGGGTAGTGAGATGCAAGTTGAAGTCTGCTGGGTAGAAGTGGAGGTCTCTGGGAAAGCTATGTCTCCTGATACAGAGAGAGAATCTTACTGGCCTCCCTTTCTTCTTCCTGAAATGTGGAGGTGATGGCCTGAACAGCAGCAGCCCTATTGTGATCATGAAGTCGTAGGGTGGTAGAGCAGGAAGGCAAAGTCTGGATTTTTGATGGCACTGTTGAATCACTGCATCAATCCTGGAATCCCCACCACCAGGCTTCTTGTTAGGGATACTTCAGATATAACACTTCTGGTTAGACTAGTTATCAGTGCTTTTGGCTGGAGGTAACAGAGTGAGGGCCTCTCCTCTAGATGCCAGGCCACTCCTGCCACTCCATGCTGACCCTGTGGATGGAAATAGGGGCACCTTCACCAAGACTCTCTTCCCAACTAGTGATGCCCACTGTTTGGTGTTGGTCTCTGAATTTGTTTGGTGGCCCTGGGAGGAGAGGGGCACCAAGTCTTGCAGGACAGGGAATGTTAGCATCCCTACATGCTAGAACAGGGTAGGGCACTGCATGAGGCAGCAAATCCGCTTTCCCTCAAAACTGCTGTGTGCCAGACACTCTGCCAGGTGCTGGGCCGGCCAAAGAGCAAAAGGGACCGTGACCCTGCACTTCTGAAGCTTACTGCTGGAGGGAGAACAAGGATACTGCAGTCACTTAATTCTTTGTTTAATTAAGAGTGTACAGTGCTTTGAGGTATAGGAGGTATAGGGCACCATGCAAGTAATGGGGAGCCTGGCCTAGTCTGGACCTAAGGAATGGCAGCCTAGAAGCTCTTTCCCATGTCCTTAAGTTCAGCAACAGGCCTCCAAAATTCCTGGCCTCATCTGTGATAGTCTGCGGTCACAATGTCCCATGGAAGGCATTCTCCCCTTTGGCAAAAGCACTCACCTGGGGGTTTTATTGTCATCAGTAACATGAGGAGACTGGACTCGAACTTTTAGCTTCCCAGAGCTTCAGGGACGTATGAACGCAGCTGAGAGGAAACCACCCATGGGAAGAGTGGGGACGCGGGCTGGGGTGGCGCAGCGGGGGCTCTTAGGAAAGGGGCTGATGACTCCCCAGCCTTGGCAAGGCCGGGCCCCTTGTGCAATCATTCAGATCATTCTCCTGTGCCCGGACCTGCTCATTTTCCCTACCCCATTCAACAAACAAGTACTGAACAGCTACTGTGCACCAAACTATCCAGGGTACTGAGGATAGATCAATGATCAGTGACAATGACTCCTACCTTGGAGGTCGTGGGGTGCTGGGAGGAGACCAGATCCCAAGTAAATTCCGTAGCAGCCTGAAGGCAGTGTGTGCTGTGAAGCGAAGACCGAGCCGGCAAGGGAGGTGGGGGGAGGGGCTGTGCTGCGGACCGTGGCACAGTGAGGTCGGGGCGGCTCCCACGGAGGGGCGGAGAGCAGTCAAGCAGACCCCTGGGGATGAGAAGCCTCTGCAGGGGGCAGTGTGTGTGAAGGCAGCTGGAGTGGCCCATGAGGGACAGCAGGAAGGTGGAGCGTGGCTGGGGGGCCGGGACCAATCCTGTGTGCCCATGGGCACTAGAGGTCAGAGCCCTATAATCCAACCTGTGTTCCAATGGGTGGCAGGTCAGCCCTTGCCCATTCTGGTTAATGTGAGTCAGAAAGAAGGGGGCCCATGGTGGGGAGGCCTGGAAACCCACATGGTGAGCTGTGCTGGTGGGTGTGGTCTGAGTCCCATGCCTGCCAAGGAAGCATTTATTTCCTTTCAATTTGTCCTGAGGTATCTTTAAATGTGTGTGGCTTTTCTAATCACAGAAAAATTATATTTAAGTCATTAAAGAGTAGTTATTGTTGGGATAGGATAATAAGAGACTTTCATACTCTATCCTATACACCTGCAATCCTTTTGACTTGAACAGTTTGGCCCTTGAACAGTGTTTTGTTGTTGCTGTTATTGTTTTGTGCCTCTCAACATTGCCAGTATTGCTCCAGGCAATGTACCAGAAGGAACAGTACAGGCAAAGGTAGGAGAGAATTAACTGAGTTTCACAGTCATAAAGTCAATTACACACCCCGCTCCCCCCTCCCCCGAGTCAGGTCCCAAGGGAAGAACCTTGCGGGTTCGCACCATGAGAGAATAGCAGTGTTTTCTCTCCCCCAGGGCCAGTGCCAGTGCTTCCAGCTGAAGGCAGGTGTCCATCACACCAGTGTCACCTGTTGGTGGGTGACGGGGAAAGCTGCCCCAGGAGGACGGAGGATGAACCCCTCAGAGTTTAGGAGCAGATGTCTTTGGAGCCTGAAGGCCTATTCTCTGGCTATGAGACCTTGAGCAAGTCTTGTGGCCGTTCTGAGACTGTTCCTTTCCTGAAAAGTGGGAATGACACTGCTTCTCTTCCCAGGGCTGCTGTGTGCAAATGGGATGACACAGGCCAAGTACCTGGCTCTTGGCAAACATCAGCAGGGTAGTGGGGTCATTGTCTTCATTCTGGGACACAAAGACCTGTGGCTCCGGAAATAACGGGGCAGGCTGTGTGGCCCAAGGCGGGTTACTTGGCCTCTCTGAGCCTTGGCGTCAACTGTAAATGGAATTGCAAGGGGGCAAGGCTGGAGTAGGCATTTCCATAGCAGGTCACAGTATCCTTCACAGCAATGACAGTAGCTCCCCCACCCCCCAAAGGCCCCCACCTTGACTCCATTCATCTGAGACCGTAACAGCCAGTTGGCAGGTGCCCAGTCGTAGGCTCCCCTGCCCAGACCTGCTCTTGTTGCCCCCACCCCATTTTCCCCTCTACTTTGGTAGTTCTCAAATTTGAGGCACCTCAGGATCTCCTGGAGGACTTGTTAGCACACAGGTTCCTGGGTCTCACCCCAGAGATTCTTATTCAGGGTGCGGGGTGATTCGGGGGGTTTGCATCTCTAACAAGTTTCCAGGTGATGCTGATGGTCCAAGGACCACACTGAGAAACACTGCTCTCCCTGACATTAGCAGCTCAGGAAGCGTCCTTTCCAAACCCAGCTTCCCCCAGAAGCGATGATCTGGGTGAGCTGATTGTGACCGGTTTGAGAGGAAAAGGGAGGTGTAACTGTGTGCTTTACCAGCTCCCTGCAGTACCCGGCTTTTGGTGGTCCGACTGGGTCCAAGTCTTGTAACTTGGGAGTGTGGCTGCAAGTGTAGGACCCCACGGTAGTTACAATATCGATATAAGATTCTGAACATAAGAGCTGCAGAATCTTCCCTCAGTCTAGGTTTCAGAATAAGGGGTGGTGGTGTTTTCCTCTGGTCAGGTGGCAGCAAGTGTACCTAAGTGGTGGGTCTGGGACATCGTGGAGGAGGGCAGGCTGCATTTGGAACAGCAGCCACGCTGCGGGCGGCGGTGTGTGGCTGGGGCGTGGGGCTGCGGTTAAGAACTGGGAGGGCAGGCCCCAGCTGGCTCTCAGCAGCGCAGTTCTGGGGGTGGGGGTGGTGCACATGCTTGCCTTCACAGCCTCCGACCTCTGCAGGGATCTGCGAAAACTTCCAGTGCATTTACCAGCTTAAAAACAAAATTAAGTAGAGCTTCCTCTGGTTCTTAAACAATTCCTCTCTCATTCTCTCTCTGGAGTTGACCCCATTTAAAAATTTTATTAGGTTTTTAATCAGATTCCATGATGGAGTGTTTTAAACAAGGTTAGAATCTAGCCTTTTACAAAGGTGCAAACAGAATACAGTAGACCCCCCTTTTCATGGGGGACTCGTTTCAGGCCCTCAGTGGACGCCTGAAACCGCTGATAGTACCAAATCCTGTATGTCCCATGTTTTTCCTATACATATGCACCTGTGATAAAGTTTAACTTATAAATTAGGCACAGTAAGGGATTAATAGTAATGACAGAACAATTGTATACTGTAAGTTACATAAATATGGTCTCTCAAAATATTTTATTTTACCGTACTCACTGTTCTGCTTGTGATGTGAGATGATAAAACGCCTGTGGGATGAGGTGAAGTGTGGCAGGGGGCACAGCGTTAGGGAGAATGAGGGTCACCGGAGCCCCGCGCTGCGAGACCGTGGCGGTCCGCCTGACAGCTGAGCGGCTGGTGGGGGGCGGGGAGAGTGTACAGCGTGGATGCGCCGGACAAAGCGACGGAGCGGAACCTCGTGAGATTTCATTGCACTACTCAGAACAGTGCACAATTTAAGACCTATGAGTTATTTCTGGAATTTTCTATTAACATTTTTGGACTGCACGTAACAGGAAATGAAATCATGGGTGGGGGGCGGTGCTGCCTCGTGCACCTGATGTGGGAATGCAGAGGGCCGGGCGGGGTCCCTGGAGCAGGCCCTGGGGACTGCTACATTCAGCTTTGCTCCCTTTGTTCTGGTTCCTCAGCAGGGGCTCAGGGTGGGGACCGAGAGGTGGCTGGGGAGTGCGTGGCCACTCCTCCCGTGACAGTGAGGGTGAGGCCAGCTCTTTAAGGCAGAGGTTCTTTAGGGAGGGTTCACGTGGTGTTGGTGTGCATTTTGAAAAGAACATTCTGGCTGTCAGAGACGGGGCTGAAACGGAAGCTGGAGAGGATGTGGGGAGAACGACAAGGGGTACAATTCTGAAGAATCCCCCGGGGGGCCTGCTGACACACAGCCCCTGAGCCGTGCCCCCGGTCCCCGCCCCACGCAGCAGGTGTGCGGGGGCCCGGGAGGCTGCCTCTCTGGGACGCCGATGCCGTCACCACGGATCACACTGAGTGGCACTAGCTTGGGCTCTCTTGGCGGCTGGGGAGCTGGTAAGTGGATGGATTCTCAGAGACGTGCAGCTTATACATTTTGGCAGGGAGGCAGGAAGACCTTTCACAAAAACTGGAACTTAGCCTGAAGATCCTTGTCCCCAAGTGTGACTTGGAAGAGAGTTCAGTGACGCCTCAGCGTGACACAAAAGCAGTGCACTTACCTCTCAGAACTCTGAGGTGACAGAGCCCCAGAGCCGCTCTGATTAACCTGGCACTTCAGTGTGACCTTGATATTTGCCCCGGGCTTGTTCTTGTCCATCCCTCGGTCTTTCTATGAACAGCAGCACAGCACTGAGGTGACCCGGAACCCGGGTTATCAGAGTGGCCCTGGGCATCTCCGTCTCAGAGCTAGCCGGACAGATGGACATCCTCCTTTTCCTTAGTGTTCCAGAAAGGACACGAGTCAACCCGGCCACTCCAGAATTGTTTCTGGAATTTTCTACTTAATATTTTTTCGAGGTCTTTAAACTCCTCCCTCAGCTCTGAGCTGTGGAGGTGTCACATGTAAAACTTAAGTTAGGCATAAACACACTCAGGCCCTGGAGACCCCCGTTAGTTTTCCAGCTCTGCCAGGCCCCTGGCTGGGGGCCCCAGGGAAAGGAAGCCCACCTGTCAGCACAGGTGACAGGTCTCATTACCTAGCACGGGAGTGTCTGACAGATGGACACCCCAGAAGGTTCTCTTGGCTCACATCCAGTGGGGACACGTGCCTGATGGAGAGCCATGGGGCCCCCCACCCTCAAAGGAAGGTGCTTGCTTTCCAGGGCCCCGGGAAGTAGACGTGTTCCCCGGCCTCTCTGGGTCTGACTACTCCCGCCACCCCCCCATCCTGTGACAAGGGCCGCCCTTCCCTCTACTTTGCTCTATTCAAAGCTGTTGCCACCACTCATCAAAACAGAGGTCAGGTCACTGCTGGGTGCTCCTGGCACCTCTCAGGGGATGTTTAGTTTGGTGGTGATTAACCCTTCCGAGGGCCCCTAAAACCATTTTGCTGGTGGCACCAGTGTCTTTGCAAGAAGTTAATGCTGCCAGGAGCGCCTTTTCCAGTATAAAGGCGAGGCTGATTGTGCTGGGGGGTGGGAGAGAAGGGGCAACAGCCTTGGTGCACCTGTGCAGAGCTCCCGCTGGAGGACAAACCTCGTGCTGGGGTTCGGAAGGGCTTGGCGGCATCCCAGCGATGAGGGGCCACTGCGGGGCACTTGGCTGGGGTCGGAGCGTGGAACGCTGCCCGTGGTGGGGTGTGACCCTGGTGTTGTGAAGTAGCCGTTCTCTGGTTGGCAACGGCCTGATTCACAACACCAGCTGCCCCACCGCACCGTGCTGGGAGGTCTCGGCGTGGCCGGAGGTCTCAGGGTGGCCGGTGGTCACGGGGTCACCTCCTCGCTGCTGCTCCTGGATGTGGAGACGGGGGAAGAGAGCAGCCATGGGTGAGAACCAGAGCACAAGCCATTCTGCATTCCATCTCCCTCTCTACCTCCATCTGCTCCACTTCTTTTTGGTGGGTCCTTTGCCGACCTTCCCATCTGTAGGGTCATGGGTGGGGATCAGTGGCCCGTAGGAGCCCTGGACCCACTTTTCTGTGTGTTGGTGCTTCTCTGAGAAGAGCCTACTGCCTTCAACACACCCTCAAAGGAGAACACAAGCCTTCACAGCCTCCAGATCTCTGCGCTGGCAGGTGTAATAATAGCCAAGTAATTTTAAGGCCCATCAGTAGTGTTTTTTTCTGACACCTGCACGGGGGGAACAGGAACACAAGGGCTCCCATTACTCTGTTGCCAGAGACCAGAGACCCTTCCCACCTCCTGGGCAGCAACTCTGCCCCGCCCTTCCCTCGCAAGGTTATGTGCCTATCCCGGGTCCTCAGACCTCGAAGGCCCTGTGGAGTAACTCCCCTGTCTGCTCAGGACGAGTCCGCGTGGGCTCCTCCAGGGATGCAGAGCAGCTCCCTAGCTCAGTGCTCCACAGGCTGGAAACGCATTCCGATCCCAAAATCGGGCCGCTGGCTGAGGATCTGGGCAGTCATGCAAACCAACCAAAACGAAGAGCTGAGAAGAAATCAGGTGGTTAACATGAAAACAAAACTCTGCCCTGCTTTTCAGCAGGTACCCACCAGGGCTCGTGCTTCAGCTGGGAGGGACTGAGCATCTGCGCTGGAGGAACTCATCCGCAGAATGACGCTGGAACTCTCCTTTTGGTATCTGCCTGGATTTTCTCCCCATTGTGAAATAATGTGACATAAACTGACATGAAAATAGCATTTGAAGTTTAACCCTGATTTCCAGGTGTCAATAAACACTTCTAAATGAACAGTTCTTTGGCCCCACATGGCTCCTGTCTGCTGTGTGGTTCTTAGTTACCCAATCAAGAAAAATGACATTTTCCTCTTTCTGCCATCTATCTTAGAATCTGCTTTAAGGACACAAAGTTGGCAAGATCCTAGTAGTGGATGTGGCACAGAAGTTGTGCCAAAGTTCTTGCTGGAGTTGGGGAGGCAGAAGCATTTAGTAATTCATCAATCAGAGCTCAGTACTGTGCCACATTAACCACTGTAGCCCCGGAGTTTTTAGAAATGTCTGGTTTTTCATGTGTAAAATCAAAGACTCCCTGCAGGGACATCAGGCCAGCCTCTCCGCACTGGGGCCTCTGTGGTCCCCAGCACTTGCCAAGCTGGGGATTGCTGCCACGCATGGGAGGCTCCCAGGCAGGACCGGGGCCAGCTGTGCCCTCACTGTGCGCTGGGGCTGAAGGATGCGGGCACCCAGGCCAGACGCTGTTCTAGGTGCTCCTCGCCTGCCCGGGGCATGATCTATCACGGTGCCCACTTGGTTGGCAATGGCAGTTTCAGTGCGCTGAAGGATTCGTGTGGTCAAGGAACAGTGGGAGGAGCCAGGGTGCAGAGGGCACCTCGTTTCACCTCTGGCTTAGCCAATTTTGCTGGGTGGACACGGCTGAGTCTGGGTGCCTCTCCCTGCCCAGATTCCTCGTCAGCTGAAGAGGGGCCCAGAGCAGACAGTCTCTGCAGGCCGGGAACCTGTTCTCAGGAATGCAGTGCGGGCTGGAGGTGCAGCACTGCGACCGAGCACTGAGACTCAACATTCAGCCACACGGAGTGGCCTTGCTGGACCTCAACCAGTTCCCTCCCACCTCAGGGCCTTTTTACCTGCTCTCGCCTCCCTAAGACCACAGGTACCCCGCTAAGGACCACAGCTATCCAGGGTCCCTGTGAGAGCATGTAAGATTTCTCCTGTTCCAAAATTCACCAGTTTTAACCAAAGCCTTTCATCTCTTTATTTTCCACTTTGCCCTACTTATGTTAGTCCTTCACTACTCACTGGGTAGGGTCAAGCTTGCTAGTTCTGTGTTTGTGTGTGTTAATATCACATAATGATTACTTGGCATCAGCAATCCCAAGAACGCAGCATTTATCTATGCTTTGTAACATATGAGGTCTCAAATCAACAGACCATCTCTCTGCCAGTTACTTTTGGAAAACAGTGAGGCAGCAGCAGCGCAGGCTGGCTTCCTCACCGACCACCTCCCAGGCTGACCGTGGGTCAGTGCAGGGCAGCGCTGGACACCCTCTATCTGGCTGGATTCCAGGCTCCACCCCCACTCCAAGATCCTGCTTGAGTTGGTCTGGAAGTGAAGCCAGGAATCCACTCCCAACCCCAGGGATTCTGATTTGGGAACGGCTGCTCTAAATCTAGGCTCTGTTAAAAACCCATGTTCCTAATGAGCCTCAGAGCACTGGGAGTCTGATACGCCTTGAACATCTTCAGAGGAAAATTAAATGTTAACCACGTGGCAGGCACTGTTCTGTGCACAGGATAAGCTCAGTCTGGGGCTTCCTTAGGTCAGGAATGGAAACAAGAGTGGGGTCAGGCTGTACATGGGTGGCTGGGAACCAGGGACTTAACATCCTAGAGCAGCCGTCACCAATGATGCACTGGGGAGAGGGGACAAAGACCCCTCTCTTGCCCCACACAGGCTCACAGAGGTCCCTACACACTCACAGCTGTGTCTGGGAGGCTAACACCATCTTCTCTGACTCCCTCCCCCTCATCTCCCCGAGTCTTGCACAGTGTGTTCTGGACCCAGTTTCCAACACTCAGCTGCGCATATGTATCTGTCTTAGGTGTATTTATGTTCACCCATGTTTTGGATGGGTGGGTCTTAAGTTGTTCCCGTGGTCACCTTCAGCAGTGGGGGAACCTGGGTGCAGGGAGGGAGGCACTCACAGATGCTGACCCGCTTCTTCACCTGCAGGACCATGAGCACCTCCTGCAATTTTGCATCCTGGGCTGTCTTGCTTGCTCACCTTGGTCCCGTTCTGACTTCAGGGAATCAGGCAAAACAACCCATTGATTGCAAGGAGGTAGTTTCTAAAGTGTGTTGTATCTAGGTTTCTTCATTGCTTTTTCATAGACAGCATCCCTCAAATGGAAGACCTTTTAGCACCAAAACTGAGGTATTAGGATCATTCTGCAGAGTCAGTAAGTTACATGTGCTGTCACAGGCATTTAAGACAGCATGCCTGTCCTGGGACAGTGGCAAAAATAAATGCAAAGGCAACCCATGAAGCCTGCTTGCTCTCACCCAGCTTGGCTGATGCTGTCCAGGTAGGCTTTCCGGTAAAAATCCCTGGTTCACAGAGGGCTGCCTGGCCTGGCACGCCCAGCCCAGAGTTTATTAGCACAGTTAATATTGCATGCAAATAGATTTCCCTGCTTCAGTCATGCCAGTCCATTAATTCAGCCCCTTGTCTGCAACATCTTTATCCTTGGCAGGTTAATCCTGCCAAATGCCGTCGCTGTAGCGCATGTCACGCTGTGCCTGTGTGCAACAATGCAATTTGCTAATCCCGTTGTATCAGCTTTGTGGCCCTGTCTGGTCAATCCAGAGGCGGAAAACTGCACATGAGGTTTTTGCCAAGAACTTCCTCCTCCTCTGGTACCCATGCCTTCCCTTTAAAAAAAAAAAAAAAAAAAGGTTTCAATTAAATGGTTTGAAAGTCAGCCACAGTGTTTGGACATCTGCCATGCCAGTGTCTTTCAAACAAGAATGTCAAGGCTCTCAGCAGGCCTCCGGACTCTTTCCAGCAGCCTTACCCAGTGCTGGCCTGGCTGACTGTGCTTAAATGGGAAGGGTTGAAACAGGAAAATCCGCTAAACTTCTCCTTTTCTTAGGCTCTCTATGCATTAAGGGCTTGAAGATGACGGAATGGATGGCATATGCATCACCCCTTATTTTTGGAGCCAACCTCTTTCCAGTTTAGGGGAATCATTAACACGAGTTATTGGGAGAGGCGTGTCCCTTCCTGCAATCACCAGTGCCAGGTGTCCACCAGACACAGGATGGACAAGCATCTCTAGCACCCACGGTGCCTAGCTCCTCTAGTCCGTGGCCCAGCAGGCTTGAAAGCGTGAGCCTTGTAACCAGATTCAAATCTCAGCTAGACCACTTTCTACCTCTGTGACCTCAGGCAAGTTACTTTCCCTCTCTGGGCTTGTTTTCCTCATCTGTAAAATGGGCCTAACCACAGTACCTGCTACCTGGGACTGCAGCAAGGATTCAGTGAGTTAACACATGTTAATCGCTCCGAGTGGTGCTGGTATGCATACAGCAGGCACTGGGTAAATGTAAGCTAATATTGCTAATATTAGCACAGATTGTGAAATATGTTTAAACTCACTGTCATTTGCAGCTTGCCCTAGTACATATGCAGAGTCATAGCAAAGTGACACATGGGCGTGCCTTTTAGGGTAAACTCCACTCTCTTGCCTGCTAATTACAGAAGCGTGGCTAAGAGGAGCCCTGTGTCGCCTTCCTGCCCCCCGTGTCTGCGTTCTGAGTTACCCGTGGCAGCCTCCTGTGGGTGTGAGAGGTTGTCCAAGTTGGGACTGATTTACCCGCGGCCGAACCTTGGGCTTTCACTACCCAACTCTGGGCAAGATACTCAACCTCTGAGACTCTTACAATCCCAACATCAGAAATGGGACTTGATTCTATATTGCTGGGTCAGTGTGTGGAGTAAGTGAAAAAGCTCATGTGAAGGGCTTGGCACGCTGCTGAGAGCACAGTAATTGTCCCATAAATAATGGCTATTGCAGCTATGGAGTCTCCTGCAGGGTACCGGGGCTTCCCTCTGCCGTCCTCCATCCATCTGCTGCCCCATCTCCCCGCAGCTGGAAGGGAGACGGTGCGTGTTACGTGGGGTCATGTAGGGAAAGCTGCCGGCACAGGGCCTGGCTTCCAAAGCAGGCTCCGGAGATGGGGCGACACTCTCACTGCTGTTAAATTGTAGTTCGGCTGGCTCGTTTCTTACCCCAAACATCCACAGAGCCATACGGTCCCTTTTGCCTGAGCATTAGCCTCTAGTCAGCCCGGCTAAGGCCTGTGAGTGGCCTTTAAGGGATGGTGTGCGTGTGTAGGTGTAAAGCTGCCTGTGTTTGAATATGAGCTGAATGTGCGTTCTGACCTGAGCATTTAAATATTTTTATGATAACTTTGAGGGCGGAGGATTCAACCTGCTTGGTATTGGATGTGTCAAGACAGGATTTTGTCCTCATTGAGAGGAGAGGATTTTGCTGCTGGGAAGAGCTGTGCGCTGCCCCTGGCAACCCACCCACCGAACGCCACCTACTTCTCCGGGATCCGGCTAGATCTTGTCTTAAAAACCTTTTTTTCAATTACCGTTGACATATAATATTATATTCATTTCAGGTGTACAACATAGTGAATAGACATTTATATAACTAGGATCACTCCAGTAAGTCTAGTACCCACAGGAGACCATACTTAGTTATTACAATATTATTGACTATATTCCCCATGACTATTTTTGTAAGTGGCAATTTGTACTTCTTAATTCTTTCACCTCTTTCACCCATTCTCCCAACCCCCTTCACATCTGGCAACCATCAGCTTATTCTCTGAGTCTCTAAACATATTTGTTTTATTTTGATTTTTAGGTTCCAATATTAAGTGAAATCATGTGGCTATTTGCCTTTTCTGACTTATTTCACTTCGCATAATACCTTCTAGGTTCATCCATGCTGTTGCAAATGGCAAGATTTCATTCTTTCTATGGTTGAGTAATATTCCATTGTATTGTATATATGTACCACATCTTCATCTATGTCTGTTGTTGGGCGCTTGAGTTGTGTCAACGCTGCAATGAACGTAGGGGTGCACGTATCTTTTCAATTAGTATTTTGGATTTATTTGGATACCCAGAGGTGGAATCTCTGAATGTTATGGTAGTTCCATTTTTAATATTTTGAGGACTCTCTGTACTTATTTTCCACAGTGGCTGCACCAACTTTCAGTCCCACCAACAGTACACAAGGGTTCCCTTTTCTCCACATTCTTGCCAACACTTGTTTTTTGGTTTACTGATGATAGCCATTCTGACAGGCGTGAAGTGATATCTCAGTGCAGTTTTAATTTGCATTTCCCTGATAATTAGTGATGCTGAGCATCTTTTCATATGTCTATGCGCCATCTGTATGCCCTCTTTGGAGAAATGTCTATTCAGGTCCTCTGCCCATCTATTAAATCAGATTTTTTTTTTTGTATTAAGTTGTATGAGTACCTTATATGTTTTGATTATTAACCTCTGATTAGATGTATCATTGGCAAATATCTTCTCTTATTCAGTAGGCTGTCTTTCTGTTTTGTTGATAGTTACCTTCAGTTGGTGAAAAATTTTTAGTTTGATGTAGTCTGATTTATTTATTTTTCTTTTGTTTTCCCTGCCCAAGGATACGTATCCAAAAAATATTACTAAGAGCAATGTCAGAGAGTTTACTGCTTATGATTTCTTTTAGAAGTTTTATGGTTTTTGTCTTATATTTAAGTCTTTAATCCATTTTGAGTTTATTTATCTAAGAAAGTAATTTAGTTTCATTTTTTTGCATGTATGTACCCACTTTCCCCAACACCATTTATTTTAGAAATTGTCTTTACCCCATTGTATATTCTTGCCTCCTCTGTCATAGATTAATTGACCACATAGGCATGGGTTTATTTCTGGACTCCCTATTCTTTTCCATGATCTGTGTGTCTGTTTTTATATGTCAGTATCATGCTGTTTTGATTACTTTAGCCTTGTAGTATAGTTTGATATCAGGTAGTGTGATATCTCTAGCCTTGTTCTTCTTTCTCAAAATTGCTTTAGCTATTTGGGGTCTTTTGTTGTTCTATATAAATTTTAGGATTATTTGTTTTTGTTCTCTGAAAAATGCCACTGGTATTTTGATATTTTATAGATATTTTATATCTATATTTTAGATATAGATATTTTAGTATATCTATATTTTAGTATAGATATTTTAATGATGTCAATTCTTCCTATCCATGAGCACAGTATATCCTTCTATATATCTATTTGTATCATCCTTAATTTATTCAGTGTCTTATAGTTTTCCCAGTACAGGTCTTTTACCTCCTTGGTTAAATTTATTCCTAGGTGTTTTATTATTTTTGATGCAATTGTAAATGGTACTTCCACAAGGGGTATTTGTATCTTTTTGTTGGATTGATCCCTTGATTATGAAATACCCTTGTCTCTCGTTATAGCCTTTGTTAAAGTCTATTTTATCTGATATAAATATTGCTACCCCAGCTTTTTTAAATTTTAATTTGCATGAAATATCTTTTTTCATCCCTTTATTTTCAGTCTCTGTGTCTTTTGACATGAGGTGGGTCTCTTGTAAGCAGCATATGTATGAGCCTTTAAAAAAACATCCATTTAGCCAACTTATATCTTTCGATTGGAGCATTCAGTCCATTTATACTTAAAGTAGTTATTGATAGGTATGTAGCTATTGCCATTTTATTGTTTTCTGATTGTTTTTGTCATTCTTTTCCTTATTCTCTTGCTCTCTTGTATGTTGATGACTTCCTATATTGTTGTGTTTGGATTCCTTTCTATCTCTTGTAGATTTTTGGTTTGTGGTTATCATGTGCTTCATACAAGGTGGGGCAAAAGTAGGCTTACAGTTCGTATGGAAAATAATAATATAAGAACTGTGTTTCATGTACTCACAACTGTAAACCTACTTTTGCTCTATCTTGTATATACCAAACTATACTTATAGCACTCTCTTTTAATTTGATGGTCACTTAAGTTTGAACACATTCTAAAATCACAACAATTTTTACTGACTCCCTCCATATTTATGTTTTTGTCTTTTTTCTACTTTTCTGTGTAGCATTAATTTATTGTTGTAGTTACACATGATCTTCCTACTGTTGCCTTTTAACCTTTGTACCAGATTTACAGTTGGTAGATCCACTGCTTTCACTAAGTGTTCGCCTTTGTCAGTGAGAATTTTTTCTTTCCTATATTTCCTTATTCCAATTTTTGATTTTTTCCCTTATAGAAGTCCCTTTTAACATTTTTTGTAATACTAGCTTAGTGGTGATGGACTCCTTTTAGGGTTTTTTTTTGTCTGAGAAACTATTTTCCTTTGATTCTAAATGATGGCCTTGCTGGGTAACCTTGACTGTAGGTCCCTACTTTTCATCACTTTGAATATTTCATGCCAATCCCTTCTGGCCTACAAAATTTGTTGAGAAATCAGCTGACAGTCTTATGGGAGCTCCCTTGCGGGTAACTAACTGCTTTTCCCTTGCTTTTAAGATTCTTTAACTTTTTCCATGTTATTTATGATGTGTCTTGGTGTGGGCCCCTTTGGGTTCATCTCGTTTGGGACTCTGCACTTCCTGGACTTGTACGTGTATTTCCTTCACCAAGTTAGGGAAGTTTTCTGTCATTATTTCCTCAAATAGGTTTTCAATTCCTTGCTCTCCCTCTTCTCCCTCTGGTACCCCTATGATGTGAACGTTGTTACACTTGACATTGTCCCAGAGGTTCCTTAAACTATCCTTATTTTTAAAAATTCTCATTTTTTATATGTTCCAGTTGAGTATTTTCTGCTACCTTGCTTTCCGAATTGCTGATTCGATCCTCTGTTTCATTTAATCTGCTGTTGATTTCATCCAAAAGTATTCTTCATTTCAGTTACTGTACTATTCATTTCTGACTGGTTCTTTTTTATAGTTTTTGTCTCTTTATGTTAAGTTCTCACTGAGTTCATCTATTCTTCCCCTAAGTTCTTTGAGCATCCTTATAAGCAGTGCTTTGAACTCTGTATCCAGTAGATTGCTTGCCTCCATTTCGTTCAGTTCTTTTTCTGGGTTTTTGTCCTGTTATTTCCTTTGGGGCATGCTTCTTTGTCTCCTCATTCTCGCTGCCCCCCTGTGTTTGTTTCTGTGTATCAGGTAGGTCTGCTGTCTCCCAGTCCTAGCAGGGTGACCTACTAAAGCAGGTAGGTACTCTGTGGGGCCCAGAGGCAGTCTCCCTGGTCACCTGAGCTGGGCGCTCCACAGGTGTGTGCCCTCCTGGTGCATTAGAATCTTGCTCACTGTTCGCATGACAGTGGGTGGGGTTAACCCTCAGTTTGGCTGGCTGTGACTGTACTGGATGGGCTGTTGTGTGCTGGGGGACCCCACCGAACAGGAGTTGTTTGACTGGGGCTCTGGGGCCCATTGAGTCTGCCCTTCATATATGTTGTGTGTGGACCTGGTTGGGTGGTGCTCTGGTGTGGTCTGAAGCCAGTCAGCAGGTCTACAACACAGATCTTAATCCAGTTTTCGTGTACCATTTACTTGAATAAAATGGGTTTGCAGTACTCATGCTAATTCAAACATGATGCAGTCAAGCTATTTGCAAAATGAACACTTCTGCCTCTCTGCCTCCGTGGCTCAGGCGAGTCCACCGAGGCACACCTGTGTGCTGCCTTGGCGAGAATTCCTGCTGAGAGGGCAGGCCATCGAGGCTGGGTCGTGCAAGCGCCGTGCTTACCTAGCAGAATGCAAACATCTCTGAACTTTGCTTTCTGGATAAAAGGCAGCATTAGCCTCCCGTTGCATTTTCTCCAGCAGGATCAACCCCGCACCCCAGCCTGACACTGCGCCCTGCCTGTGATTAATCTCGCAGAGGCGAGGCTCCTCCTGTGAAGGATTTCTGGGTCTGAGTGCAGCCTTCTGGGGGAAGGGTGGGAGGGAGAGAAAGGCTGGGAGCAGAATAATAAGCACGGAGGTTTGAGAAGCCTGCTCCGTGCCATGTGCTGCAGGAAGCTTTTTTTAGTGGTTGATTCACTGTCAGAAAATTCACTTTTGCCATGAATGCTACTTGGGCATCATGGAGGGAGTTTCTGATTTCGGGTTTTCTATGGTGTGAATTTGGTGCCTTAGTTGTGTGTGTGTGTGATTTTTTTTTTCCTGTTCTTTTTCAGCCAAATCAGAGTTGTCTAAATCCTGTCTCTCTGGTGGTTCCAAGGATGTGCTCAGCACTCATGGCCTGTTGGAGGGACAGGAAGTACTTGGGCTTCTCTACTCAAAAGGATGTACCTGACAATTTCATGTAAGTGAAAGAGACCTGCTTTTGACTTTGCGCTCAGGACTCTGATTCTTTGTTGGATTTTTTTCCTTCTTTCACTGTGGACATCTCTGCTCCTAGGCTTGCTGAAGGGGCGTGTGTGGGCGGGGGCGATCACAGGCAAGTGAAAATCCCACACGTGTTCATCAGAGGCAACTAAGACCTGAGGCGCGAAGAGCTTCCAAATGGGTTGTCAGCTCCTTGCCTTTCCTGAATAATTCTGTCTGTTACTATTTTAAGAACAAACCATGTTGCAGGAAAACCTTGCTTTAAAGAAACTCAATACATGGCAGCCTCTATTTATACGCACTAAGGGGTGACTTCTTCATGAGATCTAGGACGCTATTAAAAAGCAAGTTTGCTCGCTGCCTTGAATATCACGAGACACGCTTCATTTTAGAGACAGGCCCATTGTATAGTGAGAAACATCTGCATTTCTCCCTGAAAAGGGATTTCTTTTAAAGAAAAGCCCCTCTCCCCCCTGCAAGCCTGGAAGACATACTGACCATAGAAGGATTATTACCTAACCTGGTGTGTCACAAATGGCTATTAACAAATGAACCAGGCAGTCCTGTCTCCATTTTCCTCCCAAGCACAAAGCCCCATCACCCAGGGATCAGAGCTGAGGTGTCCATGAGGCAGCTGACCTCCTCTGTCCTGCTGCCTGCCCAGGAACCAGCTCCACCAGCAGGACAGGTGAGCTGCTCACCCTTCCTCTTGGCACGCCGCTCGCCAGAGGACAAAACGCTTTCTTGTTAGACGACACGTACATTTGGGGAGCTTGACCAAGCAATTTTTCACAGGGAAGAAAAGAAGTTGTTTGAAAACAGCTGAGGCCCAGCCAGGCATTCCGGGTTCTCAGGAAAGCCCTACAATTTTTTTTTTTTTTAAAGTCCTGATCTCTCCCACAATTCCTGGCATGGAGCCCAGGGTTGTTTCCCTTACAAGGTTCTAGGGCCTCTGTCACAACAGGTTTGCACTCTCCCCTTTCCGGGGTTTCTCCCAGGAAATTATCTTTAAAATATATACAGACACGAATGTACTCTTGGAGGGAGAAATCCTTTTAAAGAAATGTGGTTTCACACATTGGCAAAGGGAGGTTCTGTCTCTGAACAGAACAGCTACCCCACCACCAAGGCCTCAGGAAAAGCTGGCGGAGAAGAGGCCTCCGAGAACGGAGGAATCCCCACTCCTCGTGGTCCGAACCCCCACGCCGGGGCAGGCGCGCTCACGCCTATGCTCACACACCCGCCACAACTGGCTGTGGTCCCACGTCATGGTCTATTAGATCGCCCAGCTGCTGTTCAGACAGATCACAAGTCCGAACCCTTCTGTGGTTACCAACCAGCTTTTGGGGGCAGTCACCTCAAGGAGGGCCCTCTCCCCAGACTCTAGATGTAGGCACATGGATGCCATGGCTTTTACAGAATGTCGTCATGGAGCCGCCCAAGCAGGCCCCGGCCAGCTGGAGCAAGCGAATTCCCCGGCTCCCTGTACACCTCAGAGCGCCCCGGCCCCGCGCGCTGCGGGCCTGGTGCAGGGGTTATTCAGCGGCGTGGGTGGGGGAACGGGAAGGTGGGGTGGTCCATGCAGCCTCCTTGGAAACACTAGTTAAGAACGTTATTTTCTGGAGTTATTTACTGATGACATTGAATGAGGAATACTTAGACAAATATCCTAAGACTTGATCAAAGTAAAGCACTTTTGAAGCCCGAGATATTTTAACATGTTTTAATGGTAAGAGGAGGCCCACAACATAGAAAAGATCAAGGACGCCTTCCCCAAGTGGATGTGGATGCCGTGGGAGGCAGAGGTAGGCCCAGATATGGGGACAGGCTCCACCCCCGGGGCCGGCACCCCATCCCACCTTGCTGTGCTGTCCGCAGGCTCCAGTTCACTCTATGCCTCAGTTTCCTCACTGCAAACACGGCAATGCCATCACCCCTGTGTCTCAAAACCACACATCCCATGCCCGGCCTGTGGCTGCAGCCAACTCAGAACCCCGTCACGTGGTGCAAAAAGAAACCTCCTGACCTGTGGGCCCTGCTGAGCTTCTCCATCCCTGATCTCCAGCCTCATTCTTTGCTCTGCAAGAAATTTCCAGAAAATGGTCACAGTCATAGTCGCTCTAACTTCAGACTGAGCAAAGGCAATCTTGGGACCCAGGTGAATTTCATGGGGTCAATCTGGTCCAAAGAAGGCCCCCCTTATCAGCGACCTGCTACCTTAACGCTGGGCCGAAACTCTTTGGGTGTGGGGGAGTGGGCGGGCTGGGTGGGGAATTCCACCGGCCCCGGCTCACCGCTGGATTCTCTCTTGCACTTGTGTATTTTTTAAGACAAAGTGACAGGGCACAGCTAACATTATCTTGGCACCCTTAAGTGCCTCTTAGCTCTCATTTGACACAATGCTTTTAGTGACGTGCTTTGCTGGGTCTTAAGCACAGGTGGTATAAGAGGGTGAAGAGTTTCCTGTTTTAGGGCCAAGTGCTCTCATCCTTCCCTCCTCACCCTCATTCTACAGCTTTAGAAAGGGGAAAAAAAAACCCCAAAAAACCAAAAGCAGGTGGGACAAAAGTACTGAGCCTGCAACCTAGCTGACATTGTTACTTTGTCCCCTCATTCCCAGAGACAATAGCTTCAGACCTGGGGGGCCCAGGTTAAGGGAGGACGTTCAGGGGAAGCGGAAGAGAAAGGGGTAAAATGAGAAGACCCTTTGCAAAGCTTGTCTTCTCGGCTGAAGATACCGCTGGCCCTTGTCCCCCCTGTCCTTGACAGGCACTAGACTGGGATGTGAGAAGATGGGCTGTGCTTTTGTCCCCATTTTGCAGATGGGGAAAACTGAGGCATTGGGGCTTTAAGCAATCTCTTCTGGGGGCAGGCCTATTCACCTTCATGAAAGTCACAGGTTGGTAGGCACCATACATAATGTTTCATATGTCTGTTTCATAGTTAATGCTTTCTATTTTCTTTACTCCTGTAATGGGTTCAGACCAGCAAAGTGAGGAAGAGGTGACAGAGGACGAGGCAGCTGGCCCACTTCGTTCATTCAGGTGAGGTGGCGAGGAGTTCAGGTGAGCAGGCCGCACAGCAGGAGGGCCTGGAGGGAGGGTTGTCACAGCAGTACCTGGGGTGCCCAGAGACGTTCCCTAGCCCCACCTGTACTGCCTGTCCCAGCCTGAACCACCTGTCAACAGGACCGGGGCAGCTTAAGGAAGTACACAGGATCACGGCCTGGCTGCTTCACGGGGAGCCCTAGAGTCAGGTGAGAGATACCGTCACTCAGCCCTGCGTGACCCTGGGCCACTGCCCTGACAATGCCAACTTTCAGCTGCATCATGTAGAACAGGGAAGTGGGCTATTATCACGAAACAAGGCAATATGTCCATATAAGGCGTTGTCATTTGCAAAATGTTCTCCCCACCCCCTGCCAAGCACACTTAAGTATAAAACACTGCTCACCTCTTGTGGCTGGCTCTGAGCGTCTGAGCATCTGGTACTCACCAGGATGAGCTGGGGGAGGTTCTGAGGGAGGATGTGTGAGAGGACTCCCACAGAGACGCCTGGGCACCTGCGGGGGAAGAGGAAAGGCCGGTGAGGCAGGCCGCCAACGATCAGCTGACAGTGTCCTCATCTGTAAGACGGGGACATACCACTTCCCGTCCTTGGCTGTTACTGGGACCGAAAGAGGGAATCCCTGGGCTTAATATCCACAGCCATCGCTGTCCTCATGGGCGGCTCACCGGTAGGTGCCTCTGACACCCCAGTGGGGGGCCCCTGCACCTGGCTGTCTTGGGAGACCTGGAGGAGCGGTGCACCCTTGGAACATTCCCTCTAAATAATATCTCTGGGCTCGGACTTCCTTTTACCAAAGGGTGACATGTTGGTAGAACCCATCATGTTCTTCCAAGTGGTTTCCTCCACTATCAGAGATTAGGAAGAAAAATGAAAAAGATCCAAGTAGAGGATTGTTGACTCACAGCCAAGGCAGACGACATCGTGGTTAGGTATGCATCGTGAGAGCCAGGAACAACAATGGAGAAAGGAAACAAGGTACAGCTCGTGTTGGCAGGAGAGCTGGACAGCAGTGCTGAGAAAACATTTGATGCCCAGTAGGCACGCGCCCTGCCCCTGGGCTCCGCCCTGCCGTGACCCACCCTCCCCACTGAAATCCGCGAGCCCTTCTTCAGGGCGGCTGGGGCCTGCTCCCAACACAGCTCTCAGGGGTTTAGCAAGGAGTGTCCTCTGAGCCTGCTCTGGGGACAGGTGAGGAAGTGTGTGTGCAGGGCACACGTGATAAATCTACTCCAGCATGCCAGCCTTCCTAAGCCTGGGATTCCTTCTTTCTCTGTCACGCCAGGGAAATCCTAGAACTTCAGTGAATGAAGAACCATGGAGCCCAACCTTCAGCCAACCAGCAAAGCCATCCCCCCTTCCAGCTGCTCGAGCTAACCTGTTAAACTGAGACTCTCATCCTCCTCAGTCTGATGGCTTTAGAGTCCATTCTTACATGTATCACTCAGGTTTTCACCAACACATTCAGCAAAATGTTCCAGTCCTTTCAGAGAACTGCCCCTCCCAGCCTCTCCCTACTTCCGGGCCCTGAGGACCAGTTGCTGCCCAGTGCACCCACCCCGGGGGAGAAGTCCAGGCTGAGGCAGGGCTTCTGGGTCCCCAATCTTGGCTCCCCTAGTTACCGCCAGTGGTTCCACCGGGGGAAACGATGCTTTGGGAAACAATTTGCTGACAGAGAGGCCCAGCTCTAATTTGGTGTTTTGCCAGAGGTCTAACTTTGATTTTGAAATGGAAGTGTCCTGGTCACAAAAGGGTCCCAGTGGAACGAGCCCGAGGCCACGCTCTGGAGTCGGACAGGCTGCTTTTATTCGCTGCAGGCAGGGGAGGCAGTCACCTGCCCGGAATTGTGGACTCCCACCTTATACTCCCTCCAGAAGCCCAGAGATCGTGAATTGCTACCACAGACAGACCGTGAACCAGGCCTGCGCAGGAGGGACAGAGACGGGCTGGACGAGCTGGCAGCTTCTGGGATGTCTCTGTGGCAGTAACCGCCCTTCGCCGAGCCTGCCTGTGCAGTGGCCCAGGTGCCCCTCTTCTCACCACACGCCACCGGGAGGCGGGTATCACTGTCCCCTTTGGGGCTGAGGAAATGGCAGCTCAGCCTTGCTTCTGCCCCCAGGGGGAGCGATGACAAGACATGAAGGTTGGTTTCGTTTTCCCCGAAGAGGCGATAAAGCTGCCTCTGGGTCACGGGTTGGTGAGGATGGAGGGTGAGCTTCTAGGTCAGTCACGCAGGGCATGACGTGGGCTCTGGCCACGGTCCTCCAGCCCCCCGGGCGTGGCCGGGAAGCCCCATGCTTCCTTTCCTCGCAGGCTGGCAGGCTGCCTACCCGCCACCGCTTTTCCAGATTCCCTGGGAGCAGAGGGGAGGCCAACCCCAGCCACTCCATTTTACTCCTGCCTTAGAAGCACCTCCTTCAACTTTAGTTTGAAAAGCCTAGAATTGGCAGCAAAATGAACATTTCAGATTATCTAAGAATGTGAACGCTTAGGCTGTTTCTGAAATGCCCATGAGAAAGCGTAGGGTTCCTAAATGCAAAGCATTCCTCTGTCAACTAGACTCAGCTGTCAGAAATCATGGTTGGGGCTTTGAGACTAATTACTGACCCAAAGTGTGCAAAGTCAAAAAATTTTAAACAGTTCAACACCAGTGTGCAGTATGATAAGAACTGCTACTTTTCCCAACCATTTTGTAGCAAGTAAGCTCACCTGAGCTAGAAAGACAAGGCTCTGGTGAGAGCTGGGACGAGGGGTCAGAAAGACCCATACGATTGGCTCCTGGCTCTCCGGGGTCTTGGGAAAGGCATGTGAGCTCAGGCCCCTCATGGCAAAACGGGGACAGCAGTCCCCGCAGAGGGTCATTGTGGGGCTCAAACCAGATGAACACAGGCACAGGCGCTGTTAACCAATAGCGAGGACAGTTGAGCTTGACATACCTCAGTTTTATTCTTTTTGCCCTTGAAACTCTCCTTCTAGTCACAGGAAGAGACTTTTCCCACGTCCGAAGTATTCCCGCAAGTAATTCTGATTCAACATCTAAGAAAACTGAGTTGGACACTACAAAATCTGGTAACCAGGGATCAGAAACCGCAAAGGGAAACGCAGAAGCACCAAAGTCAAGGCAACAGGGTGGTCTGGTGGCTGCTTCCCTGAAGAGAAGACCAACTGCACTGAAAGACGACTTTAAACATAGAGACTTCCTTCACCATGACTGCTGCGCAGAAGTGTTAACTGTCGCCTACTCTCCTGTACAATTAGCACCTTCCAGCAAAAGCTCCTTTAAACAATAAGGGAATATTTGAAAACCAAGCTACAAACAGGATGAGTGAACAAGGACATGGCACAGGCCAGTCAGGAGAAGGGGAGGATTTAAATGCTTGGGTGACAGCGTTCTGCCGCCACTTGCATTTTTGTTTATTCTTCACTGACCCCACATGGGGAGCCTGGAAGGCAAAGTTGTGCAGGCAGGGGTGTGGGGCGAGAAGCTCAGATGGGGTTCACTGCATCTGCTTTCCCTCTCAGATGGGAGCTGGGTCGGGAGGGGACAGGCTGCAGCAGTTGAGAGTTGCTGTGAACATCCCAGCTGCACCAGAGCCTCGGACCCCAGCGGCCCAGCGGCCCAGCGGCCCCTCTCCCTCCACGGAAATAGAATCTACCTGACAAAGCATCCGAAAGGCAAAGAAATCCTCCTCCCCAGTGGACGCAGCTCTTGGAAATCATTGTTTTATGCTTTCAGCCTAATTAACAACCGAGGGTCATTTTATCCTGCCATTCTGATTTTGTTGCTGCTTGGCTTTCAATTTGGGTTGTTATGAATGGAGTCGGTCAGAAAGGGACTGTGGACTGATCTTGCCTCCCAGTCCCTCCTCTTCACACACAGATAACCACCTCCATCCCTGTCCCCCTTTCCTTAGTCTTTGCTGCTGGGGCTGAGTCTACAAGCGTGCAAGTGCCATTAACTGACATTCATCAAAACACTCTCCATTGTTCGCAGACAGAGCGGCTGAGAGGTGGGAATTACTTGGCATTTCATTTTAATCTGTACTGAAGACTCGCCTGACAAAACATATTAAGGGTAAGAATTACTGGCTTGGGAACGGGGCTGTGTTTATGGCTTGCCCATATTTTTCTTTCCTAAAGAAACAAAATGACACTTCCTCTCCTTCCCAACCTTCTGCAGCTCCCGCCCAACCAGCATCATCCACCAGCATCATCCATGAAATAGTTACATTTCATTTTCCCCTCTGAGTGAAGCTTTTGTTACCAGTGTCTGTAAAATTTTAACAAACATTCTGAGCCTCTGCAGCAGCATTTAAGGGAGATTTTACAAAACCGAAACAAGAACCCAACAAGCTCTGCCTTTAGTCTGGTGTTATCGGGGAATCTCCCTTGCGGAGGCGGGGGCACCAAGTGCGCTTCTCCAGAGAGAGACTGTTACCAAAGGCTTCTGACAAAGAATGGATACCACGCTAATGAATGCGCATAATTAGCAAGGGACAGGGACTCTCCACGCGGAATGCTGACAAGTCTCCCAGTGCAATCCTGTCCGGAGGGCTCTTGCCACCATGTGCCTTTTCCCCCCTTTGGATCATCAGGTTTACACTTTTATCTTTCAGGGGACACTTTTGCATTGTATCAAAAAGTGACAGTGACTACAGGAGCTCACAGATGGAAGACTGTTTTCTGCCTCCTTTCTCCGGTCCGTCTCTGGATCAGGAGGCTGCTCCGGAGAGCAGGTAGGCATGCGTATGGGCCACACTTTCTAGGCTGTGGCTGGCCAGGTTCTGGAACAGGGGTTCAGGAGAAAGAGAATGGTGGGGAAGTGACAGGCCAGCAGGGACCCACAGGGACCTGTGCGCTCCGCCTGTTTGGCGCGTCCTTTGCTTGGGCTCGGCTGCGGCGGCGCGCACTGGTGCAGAGTGCGGGTGGGCGGGGCTGAGGGATCCCTCCAGGTCTTGCACCGTATTGTGATAAAATCCGTGCAGTGGGACCACTCAGGAGTTCTGCTTTGTGGTGCACTTGTATTTCTAGGCTTTGAAATGTCACCAGCCCCTGAAGGTAGGCAGTTTGGTCCTCCGGCCTGGTTCTGGTGGACTCAGGGAGGGTTAGAGCAGCTGCAGTCTCTCCCGGGAGGCCTCTGCTGTTCCCTGCCTTGACTGAAGATACAAAATGGCTGTTCATTTCAGCTCTTTCCAGGATTTGGGGAATGAGCTGTGCACAGGAAAAGAGGAGGGGTGCTTTGTGTCGTCCCCAGGTAGGGCGCAGTCCTCACAGCCTGGCCAGCACCTCCCGGGGCGGCTCGCCCACCCCTTCACTCGGTGAGCCGGTGGCATCTGGCCAGGGCTGCCCGTGGAGCCCACGGGTGTCCTGAGGCTCATGTGGGGGAAGCCCCACCTCAGTGACAGCTGAGGGCGGGTGGCCTGGCTGGAGGCAGAGGTTCTGTTCCGTCAGACCCACCTGGCTTCCTCTTGAGTGTCTTAGGTCAAGTTTTGGTGAAAGCACATACGTTTATTGGAGGGTGTGTGCACACTTTTCTGTAATACACAACACACCACCACTCACAGCCAAATTCACAGTGCGACTGTCTCAGGCCGACCCCGGAGGAGGAGAACTTGTGATCACGGTCTCAGAGGCTCGTTACCAGTCAAGCCTGGAGCCGACCCAGCTCCTCCTTCCTCTCGTGTCCAATCCAGGCCACCTTCACGCACCCCCCCAAAAGCACACCTGAGCAGCCCCAAGACGTGACCTTTTGAAAAGATGTGAATAAAATAACAGCCTGGTACTGTTTGAATGGAAAGATACAGGCTATAAGAGAGACTTGCATGTGGCCTGATTTTTAGGGGCAAAGTGAAAGGAATGTAATTGTCAAGAGTTCCAGAAAATCATTTGAATTAACTACATGGTATAGTCCCATCATGTCCAGAGAGCACAGGCAAGATGATGTCTATTCTCAATTTGTTGTACGTACTTCTGACGTTTTTCACATAAAAATTAGGTTAAACAAATGCTAATGCCCTATCAGCTTCCCCTTGAACAAACTAAAAGTTTGCCAATTTCTGGAGGAGGTAATTTCTCAGATTATCACACGGACCGTTCTCCAGTTCCTTGACCCCAGGTTCCGCCGGCCCCCGAATGACTGAGCCCCTCCTACTGAGCATCTGGAAGGAGCCCCTGGGGCCCTGCTCGCATCTCCGATGCAGCCCCGGGGCGGGGGGGGGGGGAAGACAGGGCAGAACCCACGGTGGCCCACGGCCTCCCGCTGGGGCAGCAGGTGGGGGGCGCCCTAACCACTTCCCACTGCCTCTGCGTTCGCCTGCCTGGTTCTCATCGCGGGCTCACTGTCACCTGGAACTAGGTTCTTCCGGCTTTATTTACTGGCTCATCATTTGACTGTCTGCTGGACGTAAGCTCCGTGAGGGGGGGATCTGGTCTGACCTGTTCACCTCTGTATCTCTAGCCTCAAGAAGAGTGCCTGGCACATAGTAGGTGCTCAATGTATGCTTGTTGAATGAACGAACAAGATGTAACAGCTTTGTTCCACAGAGCTGGCCGCTGTCCCACTGATGTCTGTAACACCCCGGGCTTTGCTCAGAGCAGGGGGTTGCGGAAGCAATTCAGGAGATTCTCATGAAGGAGAGCAGGTGAGACACCACGCTTAGCATTATGGCTAAGAGCTAAAAATCAGAAGGATGCACTAAACACCATGGTTAAAAGCCATAGGCTGTGGCGTCACAGCCTAGGGACGACTGCTATGTTTCCGGTCTGCATTTTTAAGACCAGAAATCACTGCAGAAAAACAGGAAGGGGATGAGAAGGAAAGAGCTGCAGAGAGGAATGAAGGAGGGCTGTCAGCAGCTTGAATGGAGAGGCTGAAGGAACCGCGATGCTGTTCAGAATCTATAATGCGCCCGTGGGCGTGGGCGAAACTGGCCCCCGCCAGCAGGAGACGTGCACATCCACCTCTGCAGTGCTGGGGCAAGGGAGCGCTCGCTGAGTACTTCTTCTTCCAGATTCGGCCACATGGAGATATAACCTGACACACGCACACATTTCTCGTGAGAATGGTTCTTAACCTCATTATTATTTAGATAGCCTCAGTATTTTGACTAGTGTATGTGGTCTTGTCTTTCACGAGCTTTTACGTCTTTAAAACTCTCACAATGGGGAGAGAGGAGGGGGAGAAATGGGTTTCAGGCTGGAACAGTTGCTTTCCTATTTTGGGATGAGTAACTGCACATTTTGTAAGAAAATGACTACTCTGTGCTGAGAGAGGTGACACACCAGAGCCCCCGGCACATGGTACCTGGGCCACGCCTGACCCAGGCACACTTTGGGGTGACAGGGCTCTGAGGTTTGCTAACTGTCTGTTGCTGGACTATCCTCCTAAGGACTTAGGTTACTCAAGAGAATATGGCAGTTAATGACTGAAAAACGTGTTTTCATCTAATCGCGTTCCCTGGAAAGCATAAATGTCATGAAAGACAAGAGAGGCTGAGGAACTGTTTCAGAAGATCAAAAAGACATAACCAAATGCAATGAACACTACTGGACTGAATCCTTGACCAAGGGCAAAAAGAAACTACTTGAAAGGATATCACTGAGATAAATAGCAAAATTTGAACATGGACTGTGATACTGTGTCAATATAGTAATATTATATCAATGTTAAAGCTCCTGAATTGGATAATTGCCTTTGGTTATGTTTTCTGGAAATATTCTTTAAATATTTCAATATTTCAGCTTGTAACTCTCAAATGGCTTAGCAAAAAATGTGTACTGTATATATATATATATGTGTGTGTGTGTGTGTAAGAAAGAGATAAGGCAATTAATCTGGGTCCAGAGCATCTAAGAATTCATTGTACTACTCTTATGAATCTTTTTTTAAGTTTTAAATTATTTTATTATGGAGGAATACTTTTTCATTTTCTATTTTGAAATACATCATTTGTAAATACATGCAATTGAGTTTTTCCCTCATTTTTTTAAAGGAGGTAGAAAAATATTTGAAGCAACTGATATCACATTTAATGTCAACTTACCATAGTATTTCTTTAAAGTCCAGTATTATATAGTCCCAGTAATTCATGTACTACAGAATTTTAAACTGATTCATTATTTTCTGAATCTCACTGGAAAGCTGCTTTGGGAGGGGAAAAATATTTTTATTTTATATGAAAATGGATAAATCAGAGTTTATATTTTCCTTTCAACAATATAATGTAGCTTAAATTATAACGTATCCTTTGGCTTTTCAATTAAGTCAGAAAAATAAATTCATAGTAGGTAATCAGAGCACCTTCCTGCTCCTGTCCCTACTTGGCGATTTTGGGGGCTGGCACGGATAGAGGTCCCTGGGGAGCCCGATTAGCCCTTGTAATGCTCAGTCTGCAAGGGGTGCCCCTTTCAGCGAGCAGTATCAACACAAATGGTGCCCGTTTTGACACTATCACACCCTTCCTTCCATTCAAATGGCAGACAATCAAAAGCTAGAATATTTTGTTTGGCAAGTGGCCTAAAATTGCTAAATTTATGTATTCTATTTTTGCATCATTCTCAGATTGAATTAGTTACCAGGCAACTGAAGTATTTAATTTCATTTGCTAATAGTTAACTTTAATAGAGGCAGCTCTGTCCCTGACCAGTGCTAGCCCGACACCAGCCTCAGTGGGCAGCAGCGTGTCCTACTTTCTTCTGGCTGTCGACAACACTCATACTCTTACATTTTATTTGACTTTCATGTACAGAAAAATGGATGTCTCTTTTGGATTTACAGAAAAAATATTTTAAGTGATTTGTTTTCCTCCCTCAAAAAGCTATCTCTCTGGGGCATCCTAAACCTTCTTTCAGACTTCTGGTTCAAGATGGCAGACCAAGCACATATGTTTTCTTCCCCTCACCAAGAAAGAAAGAAATCTTAATAGCATTGAAAGAGCACCATCAGTACCCCAGCTACACTAATGAATTTCTGGAAGACAGAGAGCAGGTGGGGCAGCTTGACAGAAAAACTAGGAACAGTGAAAATTGCTACCCAAAGCTAGCCCAGCAGGGGGCTTGGCAGAGGTCTAAGAGTCTTCCCAGTGGTGTGTTGGGAAACCTCTGAATTCGTAGAGAGGGCAGATGATGGGGCCCCTGTAAGGGAAATTAGATACACCGGCACCCTGCTTGCAAGAGGTGGGAGGCTGGATGCACGGTGCTGTGAGAGTCGCGCTTCAAGAACATTAGAGGAGAGCACAGAGCGCCTCAGAGTGAGTCGGGGTACGGAGAGGAAGAGAGAAACAGCTCTTCCCAGAAGGGAGTGCTGGGAGGCTGCTCCATCTCAGGGCAAAGCTTCCACACGGGAGGGTCCTGAAGGGAAATCTGCCATCGGGCTGACCCCTAACTGGCCAGGTTCCCGGCCATCCCTCCTGTTCTGAAGAGACAGCCACAATGGAAACCACGGCACGTGCTTGCTGAGGGGACGCAGGGCAGCTGCCCACTCCAATCCACACAACTTTGCACTTTTAAAAGTGGATATGAAAGAATGATGAGACTTTGAGAAAAATAATGTGAACTGGATTCCCAGGCAAAAAACAGAACTCGCATGTACAATTGCTACTTTCAGAGGGATACTAGAGCGATAAAATGAGAATAGGCTACTGTGAAAACGAAGCCACCAGAGAGCCGGGATGAGTCTCTGGCCGTTTGTGTTGCGAGGAGGGCAGGTTACAAATTCTGATTAAAGTTATACTTCCCCATCAGTGATGCGAACGCAATGCTTGGCTTTAACTAAAGAAGAATTACATGTAGACCTTCCAAAGCACCAAAGGGAAAGATGAAAAACACTGTAAGCACAGCAATAAAGGAAAGTGAGTCAGGGAGAGAAACAAGGAGGAACGTGTGAAGTAGAAAATGAAAATAAATGACAGGGATAAGTCCAAACATAGCAATATTTATAATAAATACCAACAGCTTAATTCCCCTATTAAAATTAGACTTTCAGATGGGAAATATGTAGAACTGAGCTGTATATTTACAAAAAGATTTAAAATGACACAAAACAACATAATTAGAGATAGACCTAATAAGTATTATCAAGAAGAAAGCAAAAATGCAGTATTAGTAACAGATATAAATGGAATTCAAGGCCAAAGGCAAAGGAATATTTTACATGGATTAAAGATACATTCTAGGAGATAATCACATACCTTTTTCACTGAACAACACAGCATGGAAACTAACAAGTGTTAGAAATGCAAGCACAAACTATTGCGTTGGCCAAAAAGCCTGTTTAGTTTCAGACACATTTTTCATTTTCACTGATAACTTTATCGATCTGGATATTTTGAGTTTGTCAGTTCTCTCCCGCATGTATAACACTGATTGTCCTCAATTAATGTCTCAATTTGATCTTTATCAACTTCAACTGGTCCACCTGACCGGGGAGTATCTTCCAGCAAGAAATCTCCAGCACGAAAGTTCACAAGCCATTTTTAATACGTTCAATCAATCACAGCACCTTCTCCATACACTGCACAAATCTTTTTGCATTTCAGTTGCATTTTTACCTTTCTTGAAATAAAGCATAGTATGCTGAAAATGTTTCATATTTTCTTCCATCTTCAGTATTAAAATGGCTATACAAAATTTCATCAATTTTGATAAGTTCTTTTAAAATGCACTAACAAAATTGTTTCAAATGAAGTTAAAGACAACTTAGCACTACCAGAGCCGTCTTACAGAAAAAAACCAAACAAGCTTTTTGGCTAACCCAATATTAAATCCATGATCATAGTGGGAAACTTTAGCACATCCTTCTCAGAAATTGACAGATCAAGTAGATAAAAACACAGGTAAGAATATAGATGACTTGAATATACAATCATCACGCCAGATGAATTTCATGTTCAAAATCAGTTTTCAACTAACAGAAAACAACGTTTAAGTTTCTATGTAACACTTAAAAAATCTGACCAAGTATGTGGCTCTCAATAAAACCCTCAAAAGATAAATATGTAGACCCCTTGGAACTCTAACTCAAGAGTAACTTGTAAAAGAAAATCAAAGCTGAAATTAGAGATGGCAGAGTAATGAATAACAATGAGAGCACTCAGCTCAAAATCTACAGGGTGCATCAAAGAGGGACTCCAAGTTTAGAATGTATTTGGAAAACAAAGACTGAAAATGCACTAAACAATGATCTCAAGAAATTTTTTAAAAAGAGGTAAACACAGTAGAAGAAAGGGTATCAATAAACAGGAACTGATGAAATAGAAAAACAAGTTTGTTTGAACATGAAAACCAAAAGATGTTTAAAGACCAATAAAAGAGAACCTCTGATAAGATAAATTAGGAATGATAAAGAAGATAACTACAGACATGGATTTGACTTCAAAATTATTAAAGAATATATACAAATTCTAATAATCTGGAAAAAACATTTGAATACAGAAGTAAAATGATTTTCCAGGAACATATACATTACTACTAAAATAAGTCAATGAGCGGCAGAAAACCTGAAAAGACTGGTAACTATAGGAAAAGAAAATTGAAAAGATAGTCACAGGTCCCCCACCTCCAACCCCCTCAACCAGATCCCAGGTGCAGATGGCTTTACGAATCACTACATTTTTTTCTCTTTTCCTTTGAACAACCTTAAACATTTGAAGAACACATTAATTTGTGTGCTAGACTGGTACAGGACATAGAAAATATGTAAAGATTGTCAATTTATTCTGCTTAGCTAGTATAGCCTAGATACCAAAAATGGACTGGATGGAACAAAGAGCAAGTACAAACCAGAGTTCAACAACTTAAAATACTTACACAAAGATAGCAGAATATTTAAAACAAATAGAATATTTAACACGAGATTGAGTACTCATTTAAGAGAGTGAAGACAGGGAGTGGTCTACGGCAGCGAGGGCAGCACAGGACCAGCGGCTTGGTACAGAGCAGCAGGGGCGAGGAGCAGAGTCTTATTAACACGTACAAAGGCAAAAGTCCCAAATATAATAAGCCAAACTTAGTAGAGTCCTAAAAGAGTAACATGCCATGACCTAGGGAGTTTATCCCATGAATGCAGGAGAAAAATCTATTACTATGATTCAACTCATCACTAGATGAGAGGAGAAAAGCCACATGGTTATCCTGGTAAATACACTAAAAGCATTTAACAAAACTGCACATCTATTCCCAGTAAAAATGCTTAGTCAGCCAAGCTCAGAAAAAAAGGTTGTTAAAAGAAATGGAAAAAGGAATCTCAGAACATCAGGAGGAAGAAAAATCGGAAGACTAAGAATATGGGTAAATACAATATATTGTCCCTCTCCTTTTGCGTTTTGTAAATTATATTTGACAGTTGAAAATAAAATTATAACACTGATGTGATTCTAAATGTAGGTGAAAAACTATTTAAGACAATTAGAAGTAGGAAAGGGTAAAAGGTTGTAAAGGGAAGTAAGGTTTTTAAACTTAAACTGGTAAAATGTTGATACCAATAGACTGTGATAAAATACACACATATACATGTATATATATGCACATATGCACATAGTTACATATATACATACTTATAATGTAATACCTAGACAAACCACTAAAATATATACACAGACACACTCAAAACCAGTACAGATAAATCAAAATGGAGTTCTAAAAATGTTCGGGTAATCCACAGGAAGAAAGGAAATAGAAAACAGAAATGGAAAAAAAAACAAACAGAAAAGAAAAATAAAACGGCCAACTTATGTGCTAATATATCAATAATTATACTAAAGGTACATGATCTAACCACACCAATTAAAAGTCAGAGACTGAGTGGATAAAAAACATGACCCAACTATCTGCTGTCTACAGGAAACTCATTTCAGATATAATGACAAAGATATATTAAAAGTAAAAGGATAGAAAAAGATATATCATGCAATCATTAATCAGAAGCTAGCAGGAGCGGCTCTACTGATATCAGATAAAGTAGACTTCATAAGCAAAGAAAATTACCCGAGACAGAGATGAATATTCCATATGATAGAAGGGTCAGCCCATGAAGAAAACACGGCAAATTCTAAATGTGTATGCAGCAAACAACAGAGATGCAGACATGAGAACCAAACACGGATAGAACTGAAAGGGGAAACGGAAATCCACAATTCTAGTTGGAGACATCAACATCCCTATCTCAAAAGGTGTTAGAAAAAGTAGACAGAAATTAGCAAGGATATAGAGGACCAACAGGATCTAATCAACATTTATAGAACATTCCACCTGATGATAGCAACATACACACTCTTTTCAAATGGCCATAGAACATATATACAAAGAATGACTATCTAGAGCCAAACTTCAACAAACTAAAAAAAATCAAAACCATACAGTGTATGTCTCTGACCACAATGGAATTAAACTAGCAGTCAGAAAAATAACTGAAAATCCTCCAAACACCTGAAAGGTAAACAAAAGACTTCCAAGTGATTGATGGCTGAAAGAGGAAGTCTCGAGGGAAATAAAATATATTAAACTGAATTAAAATGAAAATACAACATATCAAAATCTGTAAGACACTGCTAAAGCAGCTCTTAGAGGGAAATTTATCACACCAAATGCTTATTTTAGAAAGGAGAAAAAGTCCCCAATAATAATAATCTAAGCTCCTACCTAAAGAACCTAGAGAAAGATGAGAAAAATAAACCCAAAATAAACACTTTTCATCATATCTTATGAAGCCAATATTATCCTAATACCAAAACCAGAAAGGCACTGTATAAGAAAATTACAGATCATTAACATAAAAGCAGACGCAAAATTCCTTAACACATTCACAAATAGAAAAAAGGATATAATAAAGGGCAGAAACCAGTGAATTTGAAAACATAATAATAAAAGAAATATGAAGCAAAAATATGATTCTTTGAAAAAGATAAAGAAAATCAACAAACCTCTAGCAAGCCTAACAAAGCAAAAAAAAAAAAAAGAATACACAAATTACCAATATTATGAATTAAAACAGGGAATATCACTACATACCCCAAAGACATCAAAAGGATCATAAGGGACTACTATGAACAATTTTATACACATAAATTTGACAACTTAAGTGAAATGGACCAAGTCCTCAAAAAACACAAACTACCTCAAACTCACCCAACAGGAAATAGATAACTTGACTAGCCCTATAATAAGGATTAAGGAAATAGAATTTGTAATTTAAAATCTCCCAAAACACTAATCTCCTGGCCCGCATAGTTTCCTAGGAGAATTTTACCAAAGGAGAATTTTTTTTTTTAACATTTCACAATTTACTCTGTGGTCTATGCAACAGAGATATAGTTTGTTCATAGAGAAGAATTCTGCCCATCTGCCAATGTTAGCATTTTTAAATTACAGTTTACATTCAATGTCATTTTATATTAGTTTCTGGTGCACACAGCACAGTGGCCAGACCACCATACACCTACAAAATGTGCCCACTGATACTTCCAGCACCCGCCCCACTCCATACGTGGCCATCACAGTGTTACTGCCCGTACTTCCTATCCTGCTCGTCACATCCCCGTGACCATCTTGTATCTGCCGATCTGCATTTCTCATACCTTGACCTTCCTCACCCAGTCCCCCAACCCCACCTTCTGGCAATTATCAGTCTGTTCTCTCTATCTGTGAGTCTGTTTCTCTTTGGTTTGTTAGTGTATATTGTTCTTTAGATTCCACATGAAATCATATGGTACTGAAGAAGAATTACCACCAATTGTATACATTCTCTTCCAATAAATAGAAGAGGAGGAAATAATTTTCATCTTGTGAAGCCAATATTATCCTAATATCACAACCAGACAGCCCCTGTATAAAGAAGAAAATTACAGATCAATATCTCTCACAAAAACAGATGTAAAACTCCTTCACAAGACATTAGCAAATAGAATTCAGAAATACATAGGAGGAATTCTATACCATGACCAACTGGCATTTATTCTAGGGATATAAGTCGGTTCCATATTCAAATATCAGTCAGTGTTAATCTACCACATTAACAGGCTAAAAAAGAAAATTATACGATCATACCAATTAATGCATTAAAGCCTTTGACAAAATCCAACACCCATTTATGAGAATAACACCTGGAAAAGCAGAAATAAAGGGAAACTTTCTCAACTTGATTAAAGCATGTACAGACTGTTGTAACGTTAATGTTCTAGTTCATGATGAAGGCTTTCCCCATAAAACAGGACAAGGCAAGGTAATGCTCTTTCACCACTCCTGTTCGACATGGTACTGAAAGTTCTAGCCAGTGCAATAAGGGAGGAATAAGATAAAAAAAGGCATAAAGAATAGAGAGGAAGATATCAATAAAACTGTCTATATTTCTAGATAACATGAGATTATGTGGAAAGTCCCGACAAATCTATACAACAAAAACAACTAGAACTGATAAGGAAGTTCAGCAGGGTCATCGAATACTAGACAAATAAACATAAGAGAAATCAGTTGTGTTTTTCTATGCTAGCAATGAACCCATGAATGCCAAATTAAAAAAAAATACCATTTACAACTGCTCAAAAAACAAAAAGAGAAATCCACGTAAATCTAACAAAACTTGTACAGAACTTGGATGCTGAGAACCACAAAATGCTAACAAGAGAAATCAAAGATCTAAATAAATGGAGAGACAGTCTGTATTCATGGATTTGAAATCTCTGCATAATAAAGATGTCAATTCTATCCACATAGATACAGTTTAACATGATTCTTAACAGAATCTCTCTGTTTTGTAGATATAAACTGCCCTAAAAATTTTAATGTAAAGGCAAAGGTATTAGAATTGCTAAAACAATTTTGAAAACGAAGAAGGTAAGAGAAATCAATCTGCTCAATTTAAAGACTTGGAGAGATGTCAGGACTGGGTGGGGCTGGCAGAAGAAGAAACACAGAGCACCAGAAAGAATAGAGAACTTTCTAGAATCATTCCACATTACCGTCCAACTGATTTTTGACAAATGTGCAAAAGAAATTCAGTGGAGGAAGGATAGATTTTTCAACAAATTATGCTAGAACTGGACACCAGTAGACCAAATTAAAAAAAAAAACAAAACACCTCAACTTAAACCTCCGATTTTATATAAAAATAACTCAAAATGTATTATAGACTTAAATGTAAAACTGTAAGACTTAGACAAAAATACGGGAGACTATCTTGGGGATTTGGGGTTAGGCAAAGGATCCTTAAATATGACGTGACACCATAAAGGGGAAAAAAGCTGGTAATTGGACTTCCACAAAATAAAAACCTTTTGCTATACAGACTGAGAGAAAATATTTGGAAGCGATATATCCCACAAAGGATTATTATCTAAAATATACAAGGAACTCTCTAAACTCATTAGTAAAATAAACAATCCAATTGGAAAATGGCTTTAAAAGACATGAACAGATAGACGTTTCGTTGAGGAGGATGTATGGATAGCAAAGCAGCACACACAAAAATGTTCGACACAACTATCCATTAGGGAAATGCAAACTGAGACCACGATGAGATGTCACTACACACCTGTTAGTACAGATAAAATTAAAAACAGTGACAGCACAAGGTGCTGGGGAGGATGTGGAAAAATTGTACTGTGCCTGTGGGAATGTAAATGGGACAACCACTAGGAGAGCCGACTGGCTGTTTCTTCAAAAAATAAACATACACTTGCTATATGACCCAGCAAGTGTACTCCTAGGCATTTGTCCCAGAAAAATTAAAACTTGTGTTTACACAAAAAACTGTATGTAATCATTCATAGTGGTTTTACTGGTAATGCACCAAACTGGAACAGCTGAAATATCCCTCCCCCAGGTGAATGGTTAAAAAAACTGTGGTACATTCATACCATAGAATCCTAGTCTACAATAAAAAAGGAAAGAAAACCCTACTGATGCAACAACTTCAGTGGATCTCAAGGGTACTATGCTGAGTGAAAAAAAGCCAATTAGGAAAGGTTTACATACTGTAGGATTCTATATGTAACGTTCTCAAAATGATGAAAATAGGGAGGTGAAGAACCGGTTAGTGGTTGCCGGTGATTAAGATGGTGAAGGGGGGAGAGAGAGAGAGAGAGAGAGAGAGAGAGAGAGAGAGAGAGAGAGAGAGAGAACTACAAAGGGGCAGCACAGAGCAGATCTTTGTGGTGAGGACGAGTTCTTCATCTCAGTTGTGAAAATTACACAAACCTGCACATGTGACTTGTATGGTTGGCTTTGATAATGTACTACAGTTACGTATGATGCGATCACGGGGAAGCTGGGTACAGGATGCACAGGGCCTCTGTGCTATCTTTGCAACTTTAAGGGATTCTATAATTACTCTGAAATTAAAATTTTTTAAAGTTACTAAAGGTTAGAATATAAGCCCTCTGAGATGAGGAACTTTACCAGTTCTTTGGTGTTAGACCCTTAGCACCCAAACAGTGCTTCACCCATAACAGATGCCCAATTAACATGGGGAAACGGGTGACTCATTATGTGGTAGAATCCCATTTTTGGTTTTTGCTCTTTGAGGCGCATGGTTATAAAGGGTGCATATCGGAAAACCTAAAGCACTACATGGTGAATGGCGATTTCCAGAGCTGGGGACAGAGTGGGGAGGGGGTGGCGAGTGTCTTATAAACAGTGCGGGGATACAGAGTGACAGACTGCGTTTTTCATTCACATTTCCTTCCATCATTCTAAAGCAGGGTCTTCCCCACCTTAACGATGTTCTAAAAACACTAATAGATACTTATTCTAGAAAAAGCGAACACACGCATAGATAAGGGGACACCGCACATGTCTCTATTCTCCTGCCAGGAGAAGCCAGCCCACGGGTGTCACGCTGGCCGGCTGTGGGGTCACCCTGCTTGCCAGCTTGTCTCTGCATGACCTCTGGTCAACCTCGGGGCGGCAAGGACATGTTGTGTATGACACAAGTCTGGCTTGTTTTAAAAATTCTTAAAATAACTTATAAAAATTGTTATATGAATAATATCTACCTACTGTTTGAGAATCTGCCTCTTCCCAGTTCCCCTCGCCCTTCTGTCGTGAAGCACAGGGGAAGGTGTTTTTGGAGCATTCTCTGACATTAGCCGTTTTCAACATTTTCATCTCATGGTACACAAACTCATTGCTCAAATTCGGCCACCCACCAAAAAAAAAATTTTTTTTTACTGATCTGACAAAGAAAATAGGTATAATGTTGATTCACTCCCAGCAGATGGCTACTGTTGTGTTGGCTGTTGTCATTTTTTTACTGAACAATCTAGGGGAAAAGAGGTCAGTACCGCTGACTAAATAATCAGGCAGTACACATTTTACACATGCTTGTGGCACACCCGTTGAAAATTGCTGTCTTAAATGATAGTGTCTTTTAACCAATTTATTGCCTTCAGCAGGTGGTGATGTACATTTCCTTTGCCACTGGGGCAAAAGCACTGGAAAGTTACCCGTTATAGCCTTAATTTCTCTTTTAACTCCATTCTTCTGTGAGATCATGGCTCGGATGTGTCTCTCTGAGGGTGGCCTTGTGCCCCTGCACGAAAAGGCCACAGCGGGCAGTGAGCCCCTCCCTTTATAACATTTTTATTTTACGTGATGTCACACAGGGCTTTAGGCTTTTCCAAGCACCTTCACCTGCATTTCTCTGAAACCACATAACAGCCCTCCGAGGTAGGCAGTGTAAAAACAAACACAAGGAATGCAATACAATACCTGCCCTTTCCCGTTTAGACAGCGGGTCAGAAACTGAACCAGGGGTTTCAGCCTCCCCTTATGCCACCACACTTCTCAGGTACCAAAAGGCACACTGTGGGAAATGAGACGTTCCTTGTCACAGTCTGATGGGGGGGCGCGGCAAAAAAAGAAAAAAGAAAAAAAAAGACTGCCTCATGGCAATGATGTTGGTTTCACTTTGTCGGCCCTGTTTCACCTAACACCTCGACTTTACACCAGCTCTTCTCTGTCTGTGTAAAGTAGCAGATAGTTACTAAAGACCTACTGTGGTCATTTAGACTCAACATGCTAGTCGTGGAAGAGCTTAATTCTCTAAAGAAACATCACTGGGAGAACTCTAGAATAGAACACATCTTCTGGCCCTCAAAGCATCCTTAATTTTCATACATGTATTATTATTTTTTTTAACAACAGAGCTGAAACACATGCTTGCTTTCAGACAAGAGTCTAGTGAAATACGACAAAAAACTGCATTAGAATCGTGACGTCTTTGTTACCACGTTAAAGCCAGCAGACTGACTCCCCTGGACAAAGAGCGCCAGGACACAGACAGCTAAACACTTGAAACTGTTTTCTTGGTGAGAAACATGACTACTAAAGGTTGTGCCGGTTGTGGAAGAAAAAATGGAACTGCAATGTGAAGTGTGTAAAAAAAAATCAATAGGAAACCTGGAGATTCTACTGAGTAAATGGCACTAGGACGCAGGCAGGCATTATTCTGAATGGAACCTTCGCTGAAGCTGCCTCTGATGTCACTGGTTCTCACACATGGCCGCACAGTGAGTTCATGTGGGCTCTTTGGGAAAGTGCCAACGTCTGGTCCCTCTCCTGGAGACTCAGTTTAACTGGTGTGGGGCCAGTCTGGGAAGAGGGCTCCTAAAAGCCGCCTCCCCTGCTAATCCAAATGGCCACCGAGGTCTGAGGCCCCTGACCTCCAGACGATGCTGCAGCTCAGGGGCGTTCTGAGCACCCTGCACCCCGTGCCTGGCCGCCCTGGGGAACGCGGAGAGTTGAGAACACGGGAGCTGGAGGGCCCGCCTTCCCAACAGGGGGAAGCGTGAGGGGAAGTGTCTGGGGAGGTTCAGCCTGCCCGGGGCGGGGGCGGGGTTATAACTCAGTGATCCCGAGGTGATGTGGACAACTCTGCATCTCGTAGGTACCAGCCGCATGGAGGGAAATGTGCCGACAGTGAGATCCGTATGGTCTCTGGGCCCCCTTTCATTTTCTTTTTCAAGAATAAAAAGAGAAGGATAGTTTACCATGGTTAGCAGCTCATCGCTACCCAATCTGGATTTGGGAAAATCAGCCTGGTAGGTCATTGCCAAGTATGGCATTTTCCCACATCGACCTGGTGAGAACATCTCCAACATCACGACTCAGGCACCTTTCTTTTAAAAAGCAAGTGAATTAGGATTAAGGGAGAAAACTTCCTTTCTCCCACGTGAATTCTGATCCCCTTTGATCAAAGAAGCAAAAATGGCACATCCCCCAAACTAAACGAGGTCCCCCGTGCTGGCCTCGCGCAGGAAAAGACGGGACACACACGTGGAGGACGGCGGTCAGAGCGGCACGGCTCTCCACCACAGGCCGCGGGACAGCTGCCTCTGGAGGGGTCAACGTCACCCTCCGTAGGCCCAAGGGGAGCAAGACAGGAAGGCTGGGCCCAGACTCAAGCGTGAGCTTGGCAGAGTCGCCTGCGGTCAGCAGCATCTTACCTAACCATCTCAGAGGGAGACGGGAAGTTCGCGACTAGGACCTTCCAATACAAAAGCCAGTCTCCAAAGCCCTCGTTCCTCTCCTGCTTCGTTTCTCTCCCCTCTTTCCTGGCTGTCCCTATGAGACAGACAAGCAGGGACACGGAGGCAGCCTGTGATCCTGTCACCATTCCAGGGGGTGAGTTGGGAGCCGCCTCACCCTCCGATTGGTTTAAGACCCACAGAGCCTTCTAGAACTTGCATCTAGAAAGGGATGTGCATGCTGCCTGACTGTTGATTTCACCTCTTCCAATTAAGAACAACTGTTGTTGTTTTTGTCTCTGATGCATTATTCTCTGAGCATGAATCCCCTTAAAACTGGTCTTTGCAGGGAAACTTTGCTTTTTAAAAATCAGGACGCGTTCCATAAAAGGAGCGGGCCCCGGCCTGGCTGATGGGCCCGCAGCTGTGGAATGGCGAAGCTGCGTACCTCCCGGCTCCTCGTCCCCTGTGCCCCGGCCCCCACCCTGCCACCCCGCGAAATACACTGTCTGCCTCTCTCGGCTAATAGGCTCTCTTCAGAAAGGGAAGTTAATCCCTGGGCAGCGCAGCGTTAAACCGCCCGAGGAAGAATTGAATATTTCAGAAGAGAATGGGATAAAAAATGGCCACTGCTATTTTAGATTCTTTGAAAATTTAAGTGGAGAAGCAAAAAATAGAAAGCTGCTTGTACGTGGTACAACGGATCTAAGTTCACTTTTGTGCGATTCTTAGCAACGTGGAGGGAGATGGGGGAAAAGAGCGACACGCGTGAACCCAAAGAGGGGACCCGGCCACGCAGTCCCAGGGAGCACGCTCTTGAGTTTCAGGGGCCCAGAGACCGTTCTAATCCCTTAGGTATGAAAAGAATATGCAATTTCAAAAAATAAAAACTGACCTATTTGCGTTCCCTGCACAGTATCACAGTGAAAACCAAACTTTCAGCTTGGGAGGAGTCAGCTCTGGAGCCTGCTGCCCGCGGTTGGGGTCCTGTCGCACAGTCACTGGCCTGGCACATGGCGTGGCCTCAGGGGACTCCTCGGAAAGGGGGGGCCTGGGAGAGCCTGCAGGTGGGGCAGATGAGAGGGACAAAGGTGCCCTGTGGCTCGGGGAGTGCCGAGCAACAGATAATGCGGGATGAGGATGACATAATCGTGCAACAGACCTAACCGGCGTGCATTTTTTTTTTTACCGCTGAAGTACAAAGAGAAAGCACTCTCCTCTGTGGCCCGGGGAAAACCAGGTAATTGTAAAAACGCTGCAATCATTTTTCTATCCTGTGCTTTTACAATCCAATTTACGGCTCTGCTCCTCACTGCTGCTTTCCTGAGCACGGGCACGGTGGTTAAACGTATTAGCGGGAGTCGGAATAGCAGGCTCGAGTATTTATGTATTTATGGCTCGCCTCGGAGAGGCACAAGTGATGTGACTTCAATTGTTTTAATTTGCTGCACCCTGTCTCCCTCTGCCAGGGGCTCTGCACATGCGTGCACGTGGCTGGCGGGGACGGAAGGGGCTGTGGTGAGCACGCCATGGGCCACGGCGGGGCTGTCCTACCCTGGAGACTTGTTTCCCACAGGCAGGGGTCTGAGAGCGCCTCCATCCCCTGCGCCGCGCAGGTGGTGGGGCTCGGAGCCTGGCCTGCCTGAAGACGCCGCCGTTCACTCACAGTAAGGGCAGCTCGCGCTGCCTGAGCCTCTGCAGTTCTGCGCCCCGCTTGGGCTCCCCTTGGCGGGCGTCAGCCACGCCGAGGCAGAAAGCCCAGGGAAGGAGCACGGCCTCTGGGGAGTGCCTGCTGGGCTTTCGCTCCTCCCGTCTCCTGGAGCAGGTTGCTTAGCCTCTCTAGGCCTCAGTTTCTCCATCTGGGAAATGGAGGTAATAAAACCTGCCTTGAGGGTGAGAGGAGGGATTAAATGAGGACCCCTCCAAAGTCCTTGGTGGTGTAAGACTCTAGATGCTGGCTCTGCTGTTAGTGGATTTTGACGTCTGGTTCTCCCCAAGCCCACATGGCAACACAGCTCCAGGCCCTCAAATGCACCCCCCTCCATATTCCCCACTGCCTGCCTGACACTCCTTTAAGTCCTGGGGGGTCCTCCCTGCTTCTACCGACGGTACTGACTCACCCCGATAGGCTGGGTCCCAATGTCTCATTCTAGTCTTGCCTCAGAGGCCACCTCCTCCCCGAGGCCTCTCCAGTTCCCCACCAACCAGCTCTCTCTTTCCTTCCCTGGCACATGGCACGCGTTACAAAACCACACTGGTGTGTGTTACGACTGACACGTGTTGTCACTGCCAGTGCCCTTGAGGCCCTAGGCACAGGGTTGTGTCTGAGTTATCCCTTGACCTGGCCTGTCCACTCGCCCCGTCCACGGCGTGCGCTTCCCTGGTGGGCAGCAGGCTTTGGATGAACTGTAAGTTTGCTCACTGAAAATAAATAACCCAGCTCTCAGAAATCCCGGGTCAGGGCCGGGCAGTTTTGTGTATTAGGTGCCCACCACACTCAGACAGAAACTACACAGCCCCTCCCGGAACCGGAGATAAGCCCCAGGGAGGCGCCTCCCCACGGAGCCCTTCGGTCCTAGACGCAGGTGGCCCCGCCGGGGCCGGGCTGGGACTTCCACAGAAGGAGCGTGCCTTGGCGGAAGCCCTGGAGATAACTGTCTGTGAAGCACGCAGCGCCCAGTCTACCCTGGCATCTTGCCACCGTTAGATGCAGCATCCTAAGGGTCCCCTGTTCAAATCTGGGCCCTTTGAACTTCCCCTGAGCATGTGTGGTTAGGGTGGAAGAGGGTCAGGCACTTGGGTTCTGGAGCAGGGCACACCTGATACCACTATTCCAAACCAGGTGTCCCTCTCCAAGGTCCTGATCCATGTGCTCCCCCGTCTCCTCCTCTGTGAGATGGAGGGCCCCCACCTCCCACAGGTGTCTGGCATGACTAACGCGAGCTGCTGCATGTACAGTTTTGCATGTGTAGTTTCGGTACAGCCCCTGGCACACAGTAAGTGCTCAGTAATGCTCACTATTATTAGAATGCTGCTGCAGATGTGTTTACACCTCTGTAGAGTGGAGGGGTGATTCCACGTGGAGTGAATTGTGTCTCCACAATCTAGTATGAGCCAGAGATTAAGGGTGAATCTGTTTTGCTTGCCGAACCTGAGTGGGTAGGAAGGAATCAGGGAAGAGAAGAAAATGACGACCGGACCCAGGTAGATCTAGACCACGTGTGCTGGCAAATGCAAGCTCTGCTTCGTAAGTTTAAAAAGGCAGTGGAGTGGGGTAGGCCTGGAGGGAGAAAATGGAATGGGTTTTTCTACCTCACTGACCTTAACTTTCAAAATAAACTGTTTCATGACAGTAATGACGTCCCTCACTCTCGGCTCATCGCCCAAAGATTCGAAGTAAGTAATAACAGGTAACAAGGGAAAGGTGGAGCCCCATTTATAGCCCTCAGGAGCTGAGAAGCCAGGACACCAGGCGCCCTCCTCTCAGCCCCCTCTCAGCCCCAGAGGGCCCTGGGTGAGGGGTCTGAGAAATCGCCATCCTCCAACGCCCTGTGCTCTTCAGGTCCAGCGGAACGGCAGCAGCTCGCTTCAGTTAACGACCGGAACGCACCCTGGGGACCTGCCTCTCCTGAAATTGACTGGTACAGTCAGAGGGCTGGGAGGCCAGCCTCACAGGTAGCGGCGTTTAAGGAGCCATTTAAAGGAGCGCATGAACCACATGCCTCCAACCACAGCTCAAATCACCCTGAGAGGCTGAAGAAAACCACTTTCAGTGTGTGCAGGGAGTGCAGAGAGAGAGGGGTGGGGGTGAAAAAAAACAACTAGCATTTGAACTAGAGAACCATTTCCAGAAGAAGGAAATCAGCAAACCACTCAAGCCAATCTATTTATGGTGCTACTGCTATTAACAGGTAATTTACAATGTGCATGAGAGGTTTTGCTTCCAGGAGCATCTGCTTTTAAGCAGCACACAGCGAGTTCCGCAGAGGGCACCTCCTGGAGATCCAGGGCTTAATGTATCCAGGAGGGTGGCAAGGCCATGTGCTGGGTAGGAGTGAGCTCACTGCTTTGAAAAACATTTGTGTGTGTATGTGCGCGCATGCACATATATGTTAAATGACCATCTGGTTCGCATACCTATGATCACCTAGCTCCTGCTGCTCTTTCTCCCCTACTCTAATCATTAGTCAAGGCCACTCAGGGCCTGGCAACTCACAGTGGCTCCAGAGAGCAACAGCACCCCCCTGGGAAGCTGGAAGAAATGCAGATCCTTGAGCCACCTCCCGCCTGCTGGGCTGGGAGTGGCACCTAGCAAGCTCCGTGGTGTGCGCGGGAAAGCTGGCGAGCCCAGCTCTGGCGAACACCTTGCCGACATGCAGACCTCAGGAAATTCAGGGGAGTGGCAAGAGGGCTGCCTCCTACCAGCCTACTTGGTCCGAGCATTATCCTCAAGCACCAGTTGGGTCAGACTCTCGGGGAAAAGAAATAGAGCAGGTGGAGTTTGGAAATCCTGGTTTCTGCACATTTCCTAAAAGCAAATCATAGACGACGAAGGCTCACCGTTGCTGGGGAGCTCTCGTACTCTTCATCGGTATTACTCAGTCTTCACGGGACACGAACACATTTCTCCTTTTCTCGTTAATTATGCTTTTCCTGGCCCGACCTGGTTATCGGGCTCCAGCCCTGCCCCCGCCTCGGGTGCCCTCTGGCCATCTCCCATCGCCTTCCCCCGACCACTGGCACACAGCTCTGCCACCCCCAAACCTCTCGTTCTTGACGGTGCCCGTGGCTTTCTAAAGGTAAACCCAACGGTGGCTTCTTCACCTCCATTTACGCTGAATCTGACTGCGCCCCTTGGCTTCCAACCCCCAGCACACACAACCCGTCACATTCGGAGTGTCTGAACTCACTCACTGCGCTCCCTCCGCCCCGTGCCAGGGCCCTCCGCGAGTGCCCCGCCCAGGCTGCCACCCTGCTGTCACCTCGTCTCCCTACACCACCCTTGGCCCTGTCTCAGAACCGCCGAGCTGGGGGAGGCCTGGGAACTCCTGGTCCGGTCCAACGCGGGCCCTGGAGCTCGGTGAGCCGTCTGCCCGAGCTGACGTGGCCGCGTTAGGACGCGGGTCCTCAGGTGAGAAGTTCCGGCTCCTCCACCTCCGCGCCCATTTTCCTGGCGTGGGTGCTTCCGAGTGGCGCGCACCCCTGCCCCGGCCACACCCTCTGCCCATGCCCGCCCTCAAGTTCTCGATTATCCCCGAACACCCTCTGTCTCACCAGCTCCCTGATGGTTTCGCCATTCCAGTCTCAGTTTCTAAGTCATTCCACCCACTGGGACAATTAAGTCATCTTAAAAATACCCTCTCTAGAGTATCACCCACTAGCTCCCAACTGGGCGTCCCCATTTGCCCAAGCCCCTCGCCCTGGTGTCCTGCCACCCTGCTGGCCCTAGGACGGCCCGCAGCCTCCTCTCACCTGTGGACATGAATTCCCCACCTCGGCCCCAGGGCGCGCAGGGCGCCCCCACCCCACCCCACCCTGCCCCTCCCGCCCTCTGCTGCCTGCATCCTTCTAGCGTTCAGACCCGGCTCCCAAACCCGAGGGGGCTCTCCCTTCCTCTCATTTCCCACAGTCCCTTATTTTCTGTCCCATTTATCATTAAACAATTAATCATGTCCTACTTCTGGCTGCTTTGATCGGCTATGAAAGACACGTGTTTAACTCTTCAGCCGCCCGTGCCTAACTGGCCCGCCCCATCCTAAGTGCCCTGGAGACGCGACTCAGCATCCCGCAGGGTACGGGACAAACAGCAGGTGCCAGGAAGACAGAACGATGTTCACATACAATATATGACTAGAAGAGGTAAAGGCCTTTTTGGGGTCCCTGAGTGCCCTGGGAACCAGAGAAGGCTGCAGTGACAATTGTTCCAACCTCTGCTGTCCTCCAAAGTGCCCAAAACGAGGTCTCCGATTTCTCTTTTCTATATAAATCTAGCCTCTTTACAACTGATTAAAATTTTGGCAAATCCTATTTAAGTATCGATTATGACTAACAGGTGTTTTTCTCCAAAGAGGCCTAAATATTTCTATATCCTGACCCTGACGTGAGACCCCTGTGAGACCAGTACCGCCACCCTGCCCAGGTGCAACCCCCCGCCCCCGCCCGCCGTCACATGTCACCAGCAAAGTTGCAGTCACTTCCCATTAGCTGCCTCTCCTTATCCTCACCCAGTCTAATCCACTCCCCTGTTGCAAAATGAAGATTTAAAAAAAGCAAAGTTGATGTTGTCATTCTCTATTCCTCTGACCTTTCTGTTCCTCAAGGCCATTCTCCTTGCTGTCCCCTGTCGGGAGGGCTCACCCCGCCCCCCCAACCTGCCCCCCCAACCTGCCCCGCCGGCTCATTCAGCCATCCTTTTGGGTTTTGGCTAAATGTTACTTAATACCTATCGACAGGCCCTCCTGCCCACAACACATACACTAAGAGGCAAAGACGTGGTGGGACTCCCTGTGCATCTGGCTGTGCCTGTACATAGTAGGTCCCCAGGTGTCGGTTTCACTGTCCCCAAGATGAAGCTGTAACAGCCGAGGAATTCAGAGCCAGGCGAGCCATTCAGGGTTTGTGCTCCCTGACACGCCCAAAAGATGCCGTCTTGTCTCCAGCTGATCTGAGCTCCAGCTGATCTGAGCTGCGACGCCCCGAAAACCCTGCCCTGTCCCTGCTGTGGAGTCTCGGCTGGTGAGGAGGTGACAGTGAGGGTCCCCTCTGCACAGGCTCCTCACTGGCCTCACGGGGGATGGTCACCCCTGAGTTGTCCTGGATGGGTTACTCCAGTGCTGGGCCCTGGTTTTCTGTTGTTCTTTTTCTCCAATTGTAGTGCCATACACATAACATAAAACGCACCACTTCAACCATTTTTAAACGCACGGTTCTGTGGTGTTAAGCATATTCATGCTGCCGGGCAGCCAGCACCACATCCATCCCGAGAACTTGCTCATCTCCCCTGCCTCAGCTCTGTGCCTGCTAAACACTCACAGCCCCCAGCAGCCACCACGCTACTGTCCCTATGAATGTGACTACTCTAGGAACCTCATCCAGGAAGAGCCATCCAGTGCTTGTCCTTTTGAACAGGCTTTGCATGGCACGATATCCTCAAGGCTCATCCATGTGGCGTGAGAGGGGACCTCGTTCCTTTCTAAGGCAGAATAACGCTCCGCTGCACGGATGTACTGCCTTTTGCTTACCCGTTCATCTGCCGTGGACACTTGGGCTGCTTCCACCTTTTGGCTTCCCTTTTGTACAATGGGTTGAATATTAACCTGCCTCAAAGGACAAGCCCTTCCCCCGCCGACTGCAGCAGGTGCTGGTGCCACCCAAGGCTCTGGCCCGGGAGCCTGCACCTCTCTGCCTGAGGCGCCCTCGGCCTCAGAGCGCAGGCTGGGGACACCTCTACGTTAGTAGCTCCGCAGTTACCCACTCTCAGACGTAGCCCCTCTCAGACGGACAGCTGCCCCCTGTCCAGACTCCCTTCCCTGCCGCTCTCACCCGCTGCCCCCCACCCCTCCAGCAAGTGGTGCATGAGCTCATCTCCAGATGAACCGTTTGCACGCGAATCCCCTCCATGCCTGCCTCTGGGGTGATCTGAACCCAGGCCTGCCCCAAGCTCACGCATGCCTGGGGCTGACCTGGGAGGACAGGACGGAGACACGATGATACACTGCAGACTGCGAACCCCATTACTCGCCCGCAGTGGAACGCTCCCCGTGGCCCAGAGGGCTGCCGGGCGGCCATCACAGGAGGCGGGTCCTGACCTAAATCAGCCTGGAAACCCTCTTGGGAAATGAGTGAGGAGGCCCTTTCTGCCGGCTCGGGGCCGACGACGGCAGCTGGGGGCTGCTGTGGACACAAGCCGGCTGCCCTTCTGGCTCCTGGCTGGCCTCCCTACCCGACAAACCGAGTAGCGTTTCCCCACTCAGGGTGACGTCGCCATTGTTCCAAGGCCACCGGCTCAGGCAGAGGCCTGAGGGGCGGTCAGGTCCAAACGGAATCTCAGACTGGCAGGCCCGTGCCTGCCTTCCTGCCTGCCTTTGGGGGCTCTGTCAGCCCCTCTGTACAAATGCAAGGGTGCCCAATGCCTCACAGTGTTCGGGCAGCTGGGGGAGAAGGGGAGTGGGCGGAGGCGCAGGCCCAGGCCCCCCTCCCTCTGCACTGGCACCGGCCTGCCCATCACAGGGGCCAAGGGCTGAGTTTCACTTTGATTTGTTGCAGCCTCCTGCCACCTGCCTTTCTCTTTTCTGCGTCCCACTAACCCTTCCCTGCAAACTGCAGACGATTCAGTGACTTAGCCACACGGCCCAGTCAACAGCAGAAAGCGGAGAGGCAGGGTGTGGCCATGTACAGCGTGGATGTGCCCCACACCCCTCTGGGCCCTTGTCAGAGGACTTCATGTCGTTACTGAGGCCTCCGCGCACGGAGGATAATGTGCACCCCGTTTGGATTCGGCGCCTGGTGTTTGGAGGACCGCTTCCCACCGGCGGCAGGCAACCCTTGTCTGGAGCAGACCTGCCGTGGCCACAGCAATGCCGGCTGTTTTAAGGAATAACCGCTGATAATAAAACAGCTACTACGCTCTGCCAAGCCACTGTGTGTCTCCACTTCTGTATCCACTCACTACGAGATCCAAACTGCCCACCAAGACAGGAGTGACCCCTGTTCATTTGACTGGTATTTACTCTGTGCCACGCTCTGACGTACTGGCCCGGGGCCTGTGAACACAGGGAGAAGCCTGACACGGAGGGGCCTGCCCTCTGGGACCCTCCTGTGCAGTTACAGGCGGATGAGCCGTGACCGTGACAGTGGGCACTGACGGTGTGTCCACAGCTGTCCCGAGTGCCTCACGTCTACCAACCTGTTCGACCCCCTCAGTGGCCCTTTGAGGAACATAGTATTTATCCACACGTCACGGAGCGAGGAAACCAGTGAACCCCACTGTCTCGTTGTACCCTAAGTCACCTGGCTATGCTGAGCTGTAAGATCCCACCCAGACAGCAGGTTCCAGCACTCACACTTTTTTTAAGTTCTCACCTGAGGACATGTTTATTAGGGAGGGAGGGAAGCGGAGAGGAAGAAACGCCGATGTGAGAAACATCGACTGGCTGCCTCCTATATATGTCTCGACGGGGGAGCAAACCCACAACATAGGGACGTGCCTTGACCAGGGACAGAACCTGCAACCTTTCGGTGTAAGGGACGACACTCCAACCTGCTGAGCCACCCGGCCAGAACACAGCACCCACACTCTTAACCGCTGTGCCACACCAACTCCCAGAAGCTCAATGAGGGGCGATCTTTGCGTTTCACAGGGTCACTGAGCTCTGCGTCTGTCCTCCCTCTTTCTGAGCCTCAGAGCAGAGCTGTCTCCCTGTCACTGGGAATCCACAGAGAAAAACAAATGTCTGCTCACCTTGCTCAACCCGCCAAGCTCTGCTGACCCCTGCTCAGTGCAGGTCTGCATGCATAATGGCTCAAGTCAGGGTTCTGAAGGAGGGACCCAAACCCAGGACATCTTCTGAAACGTTTAACCGGGCGTCAGGGCTCCGAGTTTTGACGTAGGCTTTTCCTGCCCCGAGGGCGGCCCCTGACGAGGCCCTGACATCCGGCTTTCACGAGTCTCTGAAATTGTCTTAGCCCATCTCCTTTGCCAAGTTACAAATGTTTTCAAATGCAACGCTCATGACAGAATATGGCACAGGAGCAGAGCAATGCCCACGTGTGAAAGTGTGTGTGCATGCGCACACACAAGCCTTCCATTTGCATCGCTGTAACACAAAGAACTCACACATCCCTTATCTGATGGTGACAAAGACACGTGCAGGGTGCTGGAAGGATGCCGCGGCCTCCGACTTAGGTTCTTAGAGTCTAATGAGAACAAAAGGCTATCGGGGAATTGGCTTAAGACAACATGGTAAGAGTGTCGGTTACAGAGAAAAGGGAGCCACAGACTCTGCCGGGGAGGGAGTAGGGACGCATGCGCTGTCTCGTGTGATCCTCACTGCAGAGAGCTTCGCCCACCCTGTACCCGTTCCATCAACTGCGCATTAGAATGGCTCACAAACAGAGCAGACACTTGGCTTGTTCTCGACCATGACTATGTCACTTTGGCCTAGAGAAAAAGGGGACATAGCCCTAATCCAGTGTCTCCAAGTTCTGCAGGGTCTTGGCTCCTGACCTACGCCTTGAGATGTGAATAAAGGACAACCTTTAGGTTTTTACGCATGCACTGCCCAGGCTTCCTGGCGGAAAAACATCCGAGAACACGTCACAGCTGACAGGCCGCCATGAAGAGGCAGGACAAGCTCAGCAGGCTCCAGGGGAGCCCAGCAACGTGCTTCTTCCTTCGCCTGAGGGGCCCATTATTCTACAGCCGTGGCCTTCGCGGGGGGTATGGTGGGGTGAATGCAGTGGGGCGCTTGCTAAGCTTGAGGAGAAAGGGAGTTTCCACCAAGAGATGGTTAACTGTAGTGAACCTCAGAGAAGCAAGGAGAGACGCCCCCGTTTCAGAAAACAATTGACAAACAAATTGCCAATCAACACAGCTCCAAGTCCCCGGCAAACTCTTCTTCAAAACAGCAAAGAAATGGAGCAAGGGAAATTTATAACCGCTCTTCCTGGGCATATATCAGCCTGTATTTTGACAAGCAGTAATGGAAAATAGGTTTCCTGCATGCTCTCCTCCGTGTTCTGGGTCCTCTTGGCTGCTTTCTGGGCCTCCCTCGGGGAACATTCCATCTATTTTGTGACTGTGACATGTCTAGTGACCCAGGCTTGCATGAGGTTGGCTTAGGATTTTAACTACAGTTCTCATCTTGGCTCTTCATGGCTTGTAATTTTCCCCAGTTTTCCTGGCCCCTGGGCCCTGGCATGGAAGGACCTAGAAGGCAGCACTATGAGTGAGTTGCAACGTTGACTGTCGTGGGACCAGGGACCACAATCTTCTCCGAGACGGACCTTCACAAAAGAAACGGGGGGGCAGGGAGGGGCAACAAGAAAGGGACCAGTACAATAACAACGGATTCCAAGGGACTGGATTTGAGGCTTCTAGAAGGCACCTGAATAAAACCTACAGAAAAAAGGCGACGCCGGTGACCCCAGCCTCTGTCCCCTGAGAAAGATAAAGGATTAGACAGCTATCCACGAACAAAACAATTCTGGGAGAGTTCTAGCGTCTACCGAAGAGATTTTAGCAACACAGTGGAACAAAAACAAGCAAAAAACTCAGGATGACAAGAAAAGAAACGTGGCTTCATGCAGGGGCGTCACCCCTTCCGCAAGCCGGCCCTGTTCGGGGCCCCGAGGGAGCCACCCCGTGGGAGAGCGCGCCCCTCGCCAGGACAGGAAGAAAAGAATGAGCGACCAGCTCCTCTGGCCTTCTGGGGTATCGCTCAACGGTCCCAGAGTTCAGTTTCCCCTTGGAGAGACGTTTGAGGACAGTGCTTCTCAAAACGGAATGTGCACAGGGACTGCCTGAAGGGTCTGAGTCTATGGAGCCTCAAGTCCCGTGTTTCTCACAAGCCCCCACGGACCACACTGGGCATGGGAGGGTCGAGACAATCTGATTCAACCATCTCATCTTCAGCCGAAGACACTGAAGTCCAGAGCTGGGCAATGACTGGGGGAAGGAAGGTCAGGGAAAGAAAGGAGTTGAGTCTAAAATCTGAGTCTGGGCTTCCTGGCCCAGAGCCCTTTTGAAAGAAAGGATCGGGGTGAGGGGCTAGCCCTCCCCTCCCCCTCAGTCCTGGGAAGGATTTTACTTAGAGACGATGTCCAGTTTTGAACCCGAGTAAGCGAAAGCCTAAAGCAGGAAATACAAACTTGAAAATAACTGATTTCTATGCTGAACCTATTTCTCCTTTTGTGGCGTTTGAAGGAGACAAAGAGGGATGATTTTTTTAAAAAAATCAAGAACAGTGCTCTTAGACATGCACGTAAAGAACAAACGGACGGTGACCATAGTGGGGGGGAGGGGACAACGGGGAGAAGAAGGGGAAGGGTCAAGTCACGGAACATGTATAAAGGACCCACGGAGAAAGACAACGGGGGTGGGCAGGGGAGACTAATGGGGGAAAAATGGGGACAACTGTACTTGAGCAATTAAAAATACCTGCTCTTTAGGGCCACAGAGAGCTGTACCTGTCACTCGCAGTGACGTGAGGTTTTCAGATTCTGCAGGAATGCGAGCCTCCTGTCTTAATAAGGAGAATGTATGTGATAATGCTCTTTAGCACTTTTTAATGCCACCATGTCTTCCTGATCGAGGTCACAAATAATCAGAAGGTTAACAAGTAACAGCTTCTGGAAGAGCTGGAGTGTCATTTCCAAGTAGGTGACAGTGACTGAGATCAGAGGTTCCCCACTGAGCTCACCCCCAGGCTCTGCCCCCCTGCCCCCCTGTCATCCAGGAATCTGAATGTGAATTCAACCCCCCAGCTAATTCTACTGCCCACCCAGTTTTAGGGACCCAGAGGTGAGGGGACTCCTCAAAACTGCCTTTCAGCTGGGGAGGGTGTAACCGTGACCAGGACAGAGGCCAGGGTGCTCGTGCGCCACCTGGTGGCAAGGGGGAGAAGGGCGCATCAGCAGGGGTGCAGCTTGGGGTGGGGGCAGAGTGAACCCAGGGGGCTGGAGGGCGGAGAGGACCCCGCCCCGCTGTCTCCGTTGGAAAAGGCCCAAAGCTGCCCACTGTGAGGAGGGGCCCTGATCAGCTCCTGTCGCCGGGAAGAAGGCAATCTGAGTATTTCGGAAGTTACCAGAAAAGGAAGTCAGCAAAGCTGAGGCTGTGATCCCAACGTGGGGAGGGAGGCATTTCTAGAAAAAAACGTTCCTTTGAAAAGCCTTTCAGAGTCGAATGAAGAACATTTGATGTGGGACAGATTTTCTCTGACAATGTGAGCAGCTTGCTGGGTGACTCCTGAGCATGCTACGAGGATGGAGGTGGCAGGGGGGTGGCAGGGGGTGGCAGGGGGGTGGCAGGGGGTGGCAGGGGCTGCAGGCTTTCCCACACTGCCTGCGGGGTGAGGGGGGGGGGTGTGGTGGACAAAGTTCCCAGCCTCCAGGGGTGAGGGGCTGTGGCAGGGGCCTATGTGGCCCCGCTTCTGCCCTCCACCCCTGCCCTTTGCTGTATGAATTTGCAATTCCACCTATTAAGAGGGGAGGGAGAACGCACTTCTGTGCCCCCTGACGTCAGGGTGGGCCACTTAGCTTGTTTTGGGGAGTGGAGTGAGGCCGGCTGGTGGAGCCCAGATGGCAAGGCGCCTAACTGTTTCGCTTGCCCTCTTGCTCCCCAGCCATGACGGTGAGCAATAGGCGCATGTGGACGCGCTGAGCTCTGCAGCGGTTTCCGACGCAGCGCTGGCTGAGTGGCCGGGGAGCCGGGGAGCCAGGCGAGGCGCCTCTGCACGCACATCGCGCCCGTTCCATGCTCGGGAGGCCTGGGCACGGAGCCACGGGCTGAGAGGACAGACAACCTCAGCTACGAGTCATCGTCGCTGACTCCAACCTCGTGGTCCATATTTCAGCCCTGTCCCCACATTCCTAGCTGCAATGAGAAGAGAAACTGGACTTTTCATCATGGGGGTTGTCTGGAAAAAGTAGCACTTTTGCTAAATAATACACATGTGACTGGTATCGTTTTTTGCCAAGTCACTTGCCTTTGGCTCAGGCCTCCTGGTGCCTCACACACACTTCCTCATCCATCACTGGGAGGCCCGCGCCTTCTGCTCTGTCCCCCAGCAGGCAGGGGCCTCGGGACCTGCCCCAGGCTCCTGATGGGGCGCTCAGAGGGGAGGAGGACAAGGAATTGCCCAGGGCCTTGTGGGGAGGGGCGAGGCCCGGGTAGGAATGATGGATCAATCCAAGTGCTTGCTTCCTCCACGCCTGGCTCAGGTTTTAATCTAGCTCAGCTGTTTTCTGACGGTGTTATTTTAGGGAAATCATGTTTTCTGAGCCATAGTTTCCTCAATATAAAACCCCACGAACTGCCGTCAGTGTCCCAGATAATAACCGTGGAAGAAAAAAAGGCCCAGCCCTGCGCTCCCACACGTCGGTACACGGGGCAGGTATTTTCCTCATCAGAGCGCAGCGTGCGCGGGTCGCCCGAGTCGCCCCGTGCGACTGGGTGGGTTGTTAACGGCACCAGACTCCCGGCCCAGGAGGCTAGTGGGGCTGAAGGCCACCCAGGGCTCCCGTGCAGCTGCCCAGAAAGATGCATCTCTAATTTGCACAAAAGGCAACCGGCAGCCCTGAGGTCAAGCTCAGGATGCTAAAGGTTAACAATGCGCTTGTGCTGAAACTTCTCTGGAAGAAAGCGACAAATGATCATTTACCTGAGTTACTAGCAAATAACTAACTATACAGCTTTTTTTAAAAAAAAGCCAGTTATTGCTGTTTGTTTTCCCTTTCAGCCTGGAGAGTCTGACTCAGCAGGTCTGAACAGAAGCCTTACATGCGTGCTTCCACCCCACGCCCCAGGTGTGGTCAGCGCACAGGGAGGTTCGGGAACCACCGAAAGGTTTCTGGTCTCCTTGGCCCAGGCCTGGGCTCCCCAGAGGCACCATCAGGTTAAAGAAACAAACAAATAGGAAGCAGTACTCGCCAGCAGGTCAAGTTTAAATCCCAGGGTTAAAAATCCAGGAACCCCCCTGCTGTGTCTTGTTAACGAGGGCCCCAGTGGGTCTGGGCCACCCAGCAGCTGGGGCAGGGAGAGGCCGGGCACGAAAGGGGACACGGAGCCGGAGACCGGGCAGCCTGGGAGGTGGCCGGGGCTCTGGCATTAGCCTCTGATGCACACTCGTGACAGGAAAGAGCTTGGTCACCGAAGGCAATTACAGGAGATGAGACACCGTGCAAGCCAGCGAGGTGGGGGACTGCAGGGTTGGGGGTGGGGGGATGTCTTATCATCTCTCTGCCTCGATTAATGGGAGTTAATAGGTGGAAGGGGATAAAACAACGGTGTGAAGTTTAGTGCCAGTGCAGTCTAATATGCATGCTATGTTTTTATTTCAAAGAGGATAAAGGCCCAAATTTTATACTGAAAACAAATGCTAAAAATTAATTATAAAGAAGACCCCAGAGGGCGCAGAGCGTGTTCCCTGGGCGACTGATTAAATGCCTGCCTCATTTCGACTGGTATAAACCCAATCTCTTGGAAGGAGGCCAAAACTATTTGCCAACGTCCACAGAGACGCTCCAAGAAAACGATCCTGGGGCCAGGGCGGAGAAAAGCATCGTCACCGCTGCTGCTGGAGCCAGGCACCGCTGCGGGGTGGGGCCCTGTCCCAGCGGGGAGGCGGAACGGCTCTGCAAGGTCAGCGTGGTGGGCCAAGAGCAACCTCTGTCACCTGAAACTGGTCGCGGATGAACTGAACAAGTGCCACAGCTCGGCTGGGGCGGAGGTGGCCGGCGGAGTGCCTTCTCTCCCAGGCTCCAAGGGGACGGGGGCAGTTTTCCTTTTAACAGCTGGGTTTTGTTTGCTTTCAGAGAGTAGCTTCCTAATTCTCAGACAGTGCAAGCTCTCATTGAAAATCTTAGTGCTAGGAAGGGAGCCAATGACTGCACTCTCTTTTGAATTTTAAAATTACATTTTAATGGCAGGATAACCTTTTCCTTGTTGAAGTAAAACGGAAAGATTTCCAAAAATGCTGATGTCCCCCGCTTCAACACTCCCCAGCCCCAAACCCTAGTCCTCTCCTTTTGCCCCCAAAGGTGACTGCTGCTCGCAGTCCGGAGTGGCCCTCCCAGACCCACGGAGAGCACAAGCCCACAGAGCTCTTTCATGCAGTATTTTTCCATTGGCGATGTCACGCTGGGCATATTTTTCTGCAACTTGCATTTTTCATTAGATGACAGGTCTCGGAAATCGATTCATGTTGGTACATATGCTAACTGCGGCGTAATATTCCAAAATATGGATAGCTTCTCCACATTCAAAGGAATAAAGTGTCCTTGTTTCTTAGGCTCATTTAGTAGGTCCCAACCTACATTTTTCGACTTTACTTCCCACAGTGGCGGCCCTCCCTCCACTCCCAAGGACACGATACGCAAACCAGTGGGACCCACTTGCAGTTGCCCACGAGGGAGGGATGGCACTTCAACAAAGAACTGTCTCCAGCATCGGCTGCCCCCCATCCTTGAAGGTCGGCTCACACCTTGCGAGACTTCCAGTCTCCTCTGTGTGCTCCTTGCGCAGGGCCCTTCCACCTCTGCTGAGCATTGGAGTAATTTACTGTCTCACTGTCCTGTTTCAGGAGTGAGCTCTCTGAGGGGAGGACGGTGGACTAGGGGTATAGCAAGTTCAAATTTTTGTTGAATTCAAATAAAAATAAAAGCAACAAAGTCTTGCTGATTCTCTAGACTGCTGTGGGTGGGGGAGCAAGAGTTCAAGTAGAAGTTGGACTGTGGATATATTTTCCTTCCTTCCATCGGTCATCCATCCATCCATCCACTCATCCCTTCCTCCCTCCCTCTGCCCCCTTTTGGTGGGAGCCATGAAAACGTGCCCTTCACATCTCTGACTGCAAGGAGCTTACTGACTGAGCCGCAGCATGATCAGGAAATTGGGTGGGTTGATACGAGAGAAGCACGTGACGGTGGCCGGTGCGTAAGTGCCTGGCACCCCCTTGGTCACTGTGGAGCTGCGCGTGTGTGCTGGGGCTCCTCGCGGAGCCACGTCCGAGGGGCCCTGTTTGCTGACGTTCCCGCATGCACCGGGGCGCAGGGCTTGCCTCTCGTTCCTATGCTCTCACTTTCTCCTCCTGGGACTCAGGATCGTTTCTGTTTTAGAGTCCAAGGGGCTGCGGGGAGGCCCAGTGGTTTGCCTGAGGGGCCCCAGCCGGAGGCCACGCAGGCCCTCCTGCACTCAGACGTTGGGGAGCCCCGCCCCACTCCGAGGCAGTGGAGGCCCAATGAGAAGTGGGAATCTCTTTTAAACCAGACTATGTTTCTTGGGAAAGATGGGCTCCTACTTCCCTTTGAATTCTTAGCTTCTGAGGTTCTGCAGCTCCCCTGATGTGCCCACTTTCAGTTTTGGATTTTATTTTTTACAGAGAGGGGAAGGGAGGGAGAGAAACATCGATCAGTTGCCTCTCGAATGCCCCCAACTGGGGACCTGGCCTGCAACCCAGGCATGTGCCCTGGCCAGGAATCAAACCGGCGACCTTAACCCACTGAGCCACACCAGCCAGGGCTACCCTGCTTTTGGTTTTAAACAAGTGTCTTGGCCACATGCAGCCTAAGAGCGCCTTCTCCCCATTCCTGAGCCTTGGCCTGGCCACCGTCCCCCCAACCTCCCGGGCCTTACCCCTCCTGTGGCCCGAGGTACCACCCCTCACATACCAACTGCTGCCACCTCCTTCCCGGGTCTCCGCAGGGGAGAGCGGGGGCCTGCAGGGTCAGAGGCAGGTGACGGCGCCCTCAGAACAGGGCTCAAAGGCAGTGTGCGGGGGGGACCGTGTGGAGATCGGGCTGCAGGTGTCCCCAGGGGCAGCTGAAATTGCAGATCAGCTGCACGGATGGCCAGTCCTCTCTGAGCTGCTGCCCCAAGTCTGTTCTGCTCACCCTCTTAGCTTCCCACACCCCCCAGAACGGACCCTCCTTCCCAGACCTCAACGCCTGCCCCGCGCGGGTCTGCCCACCCTTCCCCAAGGCCCTGCCTGGCCTTCTCAGATCCCCCTGCAACCACTCTTAGGAAACAGGTTTTGCAAAGGGCTCCTGTTTATCAGCAGCCTATTAGCCACCTTTCTCATTGCTGCTTGCTTTCTACATTTCCACTCACGGCCTTGGCGGCAGGGACTGTGGCCCCCACCATTCCCACAACCCCCAGATCCCCGACCTCTGCTCCTTCTGACCCCTTCCTGCCTCCCATGCACACGTGCCCTGCTCAGACCCCCGCTCCCGTCTGGTCCACGCGGACAGGACCTGGGGTCCCCTGTGCGGCTGCCTGGCTCTGATGATGCTCGCCCGGCCCCAGGTCCAGCCGAGCCCCTGGCGGTTCCTAACAGAGCAATTTTCAGGGACGTGTTCGGCATCGTTTGGCAAACGGGCACCCGAGCGCCAGCCTGGGAGCGGCCGGGCAGCCGCCAGCAGCCTGAGGGGATGGAAACACACACACACAAGCCCGGCCCGAAGCGTCTGGCTGAGGGGGCCGGCGGATGGAGGCAGGAGGTCTGTGTGGGGAGGGAAAACCTCAATTCCTCAACTTCATTGTTCACACTCCAATAAATGGGCACTGCGTGCTGGCCGTGAGAATGATGATAATACGAAAAGAATGAAGATTCAACCAAAACATTGTGTTTTTAAAAGTCACATGACTATCAAATATATTCCTGTTTGCATGGGTAGAAGATAAATTAGACTCTAGGAAAGAATCCTCAAGTAAGGAATAATTTGCGGTGCTTCCAAAGAAAAGGGTAAAGGAAGTATTTTTTTAAGCAAATTAAAATTCTCCTGTAGGGTTAATTTATTAACTATTCTAATTTTTATTTCAAGCGCACAAAAAACATAAAAACATTACTCTGATCTTGGTGTGGGGAAGAGAAATTAAGTTCAAGTTTGTTTCGCCTTTCAGATCACTGCGTGAGCCCTAAAAAACTTACAGGCTGTCGGTGGGGGGCACCTCCCAGCACACTAACACCCAGTGAAGCCCCCCGCCCCGCCTTTGATTTCGTTCTTCTTTGAGGAGACTAAGACGTCACCTGTTCCCTGAGGAAGAACCGGTGACAGCTACATTCTGCCCTTTCCCCTCTGTCATTATCATTCCAAAATCGTTGCATTTTAAGTGTGGCTTCCTCTGTCCGCTGAATAACAACTCTAATTCTTCCCACTCAGACATGACATGACCCCCAGTGTCACCAAAAGGTGTTCTAGAAGCCTGTGGTGGCATCTCCAGTTTGCAGTGTCTGCCCAGCCCTGGGGTGAGCGGGGTCCGCAGGAACCAAGCCCCTCACTTCACGGGCAAAACCCGACTGGCCATCCTTAAAAAGGGTCACCCGCCATGCGACCCGACTCAGGCAAGCTCAAGTCGCCCACCCTTCCAGGCCGCTGATTTCTAGTATTTCCTTTTCTTTCCACCATTTCATCTCACAGTGAGTGTCGGGCAACGGGCTGGCATTTCTGTGGTGTTTCTTGGGTAAGTGTCCCCCTTTTCTAAGTCAGCTTTTCCGTCAGTTTTTCTAAGTCAGTTTTAGGGCTGGGGAAGTCAGAATTTGAAGCGAGCACAGAGCTTCCCTGGCGCGTGCTCACATCCTTCCGCCGGCACGCGTTTTCCAGGATGAAACAGGAGCCACCGCCGTACTCACGCAGGGGCCTCGATGGGACGCATCCCTGTCGTCCCATTAATCAGGCCGCACACGTGCGCCTGACGGGGTTGTCTTTGCGCCCAGTCCCAGGAGCCTGTAATTTCACCTGAGCACTTTCCCCCAAAGTCTGAATCAGGCTCACACACGCTCTCTCGTGGCTTTCTTTGTGCCTCTAAATTAGAAAACCTGAATGTCACTTTTCTCAGAGAGGGAATCCTCTTATGGCCGATGTAAAAGAATAAGGCAATTAACTTCCCAGGTAAATTGTAATATGGTGGGGAAAACGCCACACCTGAAAGAGTGGCTAAAAAAGAACACCCTCTCTATAGCCGACACGCCTTGTTGAGGACCAAAATGATGAACGCGGCAGCACTCGGCCCGCGTCAAATGACCGGGTGCAGGGGAGTTTGCGCCCCACCCCCCTCCGCTGCCAGCTGGCTCCAGAAACGGGACATTTCTGTGCCGCTGGGCACACTGACGGGCTGTTTGATGAGGCAGATCTGCGGCCGGTTTCTTTGCTTTTCCTCCCTTTCCGATATCTTTTCTTTCAAGTTTTCTAAGAAAGCGAGTTCCATTTCTGCATTTCCGGGGGGCCATTGTGGTCTCACAGAGGTGACCGCTACGCGCTAACTGAACACTCTGCGCTCGGCGAATGAGTCTAGCAATTGTGAGGAAACAGACCCATGCAGAAACAAAAGGACAGAGGCGAGGTGCCAACCAGTTACTGAAATCTCACAGGTTTTTTCCCAGGTTTGATTAAACCTGGGGTTTAAAATGTGCAGCCTCCTGCTTCTGCATAAATAAAAACGAAAACACCTTCTCATGTGCACGTTTCTTTGCAACAGTCCCGTTGTGACCTGGAGGGGTGGAGGGACCTGCTGACCATTTTTGACTGAACTTCCAAACCACGGTCTGACCAGTGCTGGGCCGGGCCTGGAGCCCAGGAGGTTCAACAGTGTCCCCTGTGACTGAATGTCCTAAGTCCTGGCCAAAGGCATCAGTGGGTCTCCAAAGAGCTTGACCTCAGAATGCAAAACAGCACGCAGCGCACGACTGCTCCTAGCACACCCGGGCGTGTCCTGAACGCAGGCTGGACGCACCTCAAACGCAGTTCCCCATCGAGGCCCCGGCGGGCCCCCTCGCCGTAACTCAGTAGCTGTCCCTTTAGTCATAGCGGTGGGGCACGCGGAACTGATTCTCTGTGAGGCTGCCGTCCTGCCCAGGCCAGTGCTGCCTCCTCAAGGTCTCTGAGGGCCCCAGGTGTGTCTGCGTGGCTGTGGCTCAGGGGAAAGGCAAGCCTGGGGCTCGGGATCCCCTTGCAGCCAGAACTGGCAGCGGTGGGCTCTCCACAGCCGTGGATACGCACATCGCCAGGCTTGGGTGGCAGCTCTCACAGGTGCGTTGGGATGAGGGGATTGGGGGGTGAGGAAGGGGTAGTTCTAAGAACTGCCCTCAGCCGCTCCAACCCCCACCTCCCTATCAAGCCGCTCGCTCTCGTTACTCCCCGGACACACCCCCACCAACGCCCGGGCATTCCCCTAACACTGGCGGCCTCCCCTTCTCACGTCCGTCTCCCTGTGGACCTGCGTTTCCAAATCAGCTCTGAGCATTACTGAAAGGCCTCAAAACACAGCAAGCGCCACAAGGATCCCAGCTTTCGCCCCAGTGACGCCTGGTCCCCAGCTCCACAAAGGCCTGCAGGAGCATCCTGCCCGCCCCTCTAGGCACACATGGCTGGACGCAAGGAGGTTGCGGCTGGACGGCAAGGCCTGCGGGGGCGGGGGACGGGGGCCAGGGCCTGGAGGGCCAGCGTGTTCAAAAAAGAGGACAGGATCCCTTTTCCTGTGATCCTCAGCTGCAAACCTTCTCAGCCGGTCCGCGGGCACTTCTCCAACCTCCCCTGCCCCGGCAGGGCCGCGACCCCCTGCTGCGTGTCATGATGAATCTGCCTGGCGAGACAAACAGCCACTCGACTCCCACTCGTCTCACTGTCTGGGGCCAAAGCCGCCCCCCGCCGGTCCCCATAGCCCCAGCTGGCAAAGAGAACCTTAAGGATTCAGATGAGCCCGGCAGGGTGTGTGCATGTGTGTGTACCTGCCTGTGTGCATGTGTGTGTGGGCTGGTAGGGGCGCGGCCTGCGGGGGGAGGAGAGCACGCCCACCCCGAGCCCCTGCTTTGGAGAGGTGTGAGCACACGGCGGAGCCGGGAGGGCAGCTTGGCAACCCGCTGCTCTCAAAGGCCCTGGCAGGCTGGCGCTCCCTGTGACTCATCCGCTTCACCCTCAGGACTACTTAATGCCTTTTATCTGCCACAAATGTTCTTGTCAGGGAGCTGTAGGTGTTAGATGTTCAGGCAGACTCGGGGCTGTGAGCGCGCGCACACACGTCTTTTGAAAAGCACATTTGTCTCACTTAAAAACAAACAAAAACGACATCCCTCCCTGCCTGAAAGTACTTCTCCGGGAATAAATAGTCTGCCTCTGACTTCTGAGCTCCTGGCTCGCTACCTCTAGATGGAGGAGAACCTCCTCCCCCCAAAGCAAGCAATCCCTCAGACCCAGGCCTGCGGACCCCCCGCCGCGGCACGTGCACGCAGGACGGACGCCGGGACCGAAGTTAGGACGGACAGCGGAAGCGTGGGCTGGGCTGGGACGCTGTCAAGGCTGCCAGCCTAAGGCCCTGGCCGGCGCGTCTGACACAGGGCTACAGTGGGGGCGGGGGAGGAGGGACAACTGGAACTGTTGAAATGGTGAAGCGACAGGGAGAGTTAGTGAAACCACAGAGTGATTAATCCACATCGCTCCCTATTCTCCACCTCTCCTTTAATCACCTCCTTTAACCACCGCTAACAGTAAGGTGGCTTCCCAAATTCCCAAGCCCCGCTGAACACACTCGGAGAAGGCATTCACCTCCCAGCGCAGAGGCGGGCGCCCGCCCAGCTGCACAGTTTCGGCGCCGCAGACGCCGAGGAGGAGGAACCCTGCCCCCAGGGCGCTGCTGACCGCGGTGGGTCGGGAGGCAGCAAGCAGGCTTGTTCGGAAACAGCCGAACAAGGCAGCCAGTGTAAGGAAACATGATGAACACAGAGGAAGAACTCTGAGTCACACACAGAATCGAGGAGGGCCGCCGCAGGGTGGCCTCTGGGCCACGGCTGCGAGGAAGAGGGGCATGTGGGGAGGACGTCCTGATCTCTGGGACCCCAGCGGAGGCCCGCGAGGAGCAGGCGTGCGGCCGGAGGACTGAGAGCTGCAGCCACAGAGGGCTGGTGTGCCTCCCTGAAATCCCCTCTGGACGGTATCAGAGGCTCCTGGGGGCAGATGACTGGGTCCAGTGAGGGAGGCTGACTTGGGGGCTGAGAGGGAGGACTAGGATGAGGGCAGGGGTGCAGGCAATGTCAGAGCTGAGACACATTTTGGAGGCAGGATTCACAGGACGGGGTCTTGAGCGAGGATGGAGGTAGACAGACGTGTCTATAGCGAGAGGCTGAGGGGGTGGCTGGGACGCAGGGAACAACAGATTGTGGGGGCAGCTGGGCAACACACAGAGGCAAGAGAAGCATCCTGGAGCAGAACTGCGTCTTCCCGTTGCCGGACCGTCTTCCCTGTGCCCTGCACACACCTTGGGGCTGAGGTCAAGGTCACGTACACTGCGAGAGGCCAACAGCCAGCCGTTACTAACCCAGCATGATCCAATGCTGTGGGACAGAGAACCACGCGCCAAAAGCGAGCTTGAAGCAAGGACCCTGGTGGGGTCGAACACGAAATGGGAGACCAACGGACCACCATAAAGGCCAAAGCAAGCCGAGAACTGAGTCAGCCTCCTGACTCAGAAGGTGGCACTGTACAAGGGGCGGGGCGGGGGTGGGGAGCAGATCAGCAGCCCAGGAAGGGTGAGGAACGGGGGTCTATCCAGGAGGTATGGAGCCATTACAGACCTTGTCTTTATATTCCCACCAGGAGGGAGCTGTGGGAGCCCCCTGTTCTCACTCGCTGTCTCTCACTCGCTGCCTCCCACAGACGCTTCCAACTCCTGCGTTTTAAAGCCCTAGCTCCCCACAGGGGTCCTGGGTCTCCAGCCTGGTGCCTTCTCCTCCAACCACATGCCCCCCCCCCCCCGCCCGCCATTAATCCACAGAACTCCCACAGCATACCCTGAGGCATCGGCCTTCTCGAAGGGACCCCAAGGCCATGATTACACAAAATAAAGCGACCAACCTTTTCGTCTCACACTGCAAATTCCACATACAAGGAGAAAATACAACACGGTGAACGTGCTCTTCCAGGCACCGGCTGAGCTCCCGGCCAACGCACTCTGCTTGTCCTCTTCGGAAAGAGACTTGGTTTTCTTACATAAACACATACTTGCGGCGGAACGGAACGTTTTGCCCGTCTCATCGATTCCACAACTGCAGGGTATTCCGTCTTAGGTTACTGCAATTAGGTAAATACCGCTTGTTTTGAGAAATGCAATAAACAGCTGAAAGCGGTTCTCCCCGCAAGGTTACAGTTCACAGGACACGGATATCTCAAAACAGCCCAGCAGTTTCAGAAAAGACAACCGCACGTATTCCAGGGGCCTATCTGTGGGAGGCCTACACATCTCACTCAATTTCTGACCCCAGGGACTTCCCTCGGTCTTCCTCTCCTTTACCCAAAACATTACTTTTTGTGCTTTTTGAAGGAAAAAAAAATCTAGCACTTACGAGGTGCTCCTCAGGTACCGAACAAATCTCTACAACCTTAAGGAACTCAGGAACCATGCTTGTTTTCTCTTAGGTCGTCTTGAATTATAATTGGCAATCGCTTGCATTGTAACCAATTATTTTGCTCCTTCTGTGTCTGGAATTGGGGGGTGAGGGATGGGAAGCAGCAAGTGCCTTCTCTTTTCCACATTCTCTAGCACACTTGCCTGGTGCCCTTCGTACAGGAAACATGCAGTAAGTTTTTTTTTGTTTTTTTTAAAAATCCTTGCCTGAGGACATGCTTATTGATTTTAGAGAGAGGAGGAGAAGGAATGGAGAGAGGCAGGGAGAGAAATATCAGTTGGCTGCCTCCTGTACGCACCCCCACCGGGGACCGAACTGGCAACCTAACCATGTGCCCTGACTGGGAATTGAACCTGCAGCCTTTTGGTTCATGGAAGGATGCTCCAACCAACTGAGCCTCACCTGCCAGGGCAGAGCAATTTTAATGAATGGCCAAATCAGTTGCTGGAGCTTTGGTAGGACCAGCTGTTTCTTTCTTTTCTTTTTTCTACATTAATGAAAATTCTCTCATTGTGGGGAATGAACGGGAGGATTTGAAAAAGACGGTCAGGAAAGACGGCAAATGCACTGCTCTTGAGCCAATCCTCCACCTTCTCGTGCCCTTGGCAGACATTAATAATCAATTACAGGGCTCTTACTGAGCCCTAATTAGGTCTTCTCCGTCATCTCAGATGCCAAGCCCAATCAATCGGCAGTAGCCACCTTAGTTACTATGTAGAGAAGGATCTAGTTGACTTCTCAGTGTCAGGTCTAGATTTTTAAGAGCAACACTTTCATAAAAAAAAAAAAAAAGGAATGTAGGATTATTTCTCTGGTTTTAATGTCACCTCTTCTATTTTTAAACTCCTGATTCCTTTCTTCACCGACATTTTTCCTCCTTGCTACTCCACCTCATCCTGTTTAAACAGGAGTGTGCCTGATGGCCCGGCTGACCGTCCCGGTGGGTGCTTGCGGCTCCTGCCCGGTGCCCACCCTCCTCCACGTGGGGCGCCACACACATCCCACACCCGGCGGGCGGAACCCTCTCCCCAGCAGCAGGAGTGGATACCCTGGTGAGAAACGCTGTCATTCCCTTCGGTCTATAAACACTCCAGTCGGCCCTCGGAGCGCTGGTGACAGGACCTCACACTGGATCCTCAGCACAGAGGGGCCCCTCCTTTGCTCGGGCTTCGGGGGAGCCAGGTGGTTCCCTCCCGGACTTTGGCCATGGCCCCAACTACGGCCAATGGTCCACGCTTCACTTGGGAGTGGTTCTTACAGGGACATACCTGGAGGTCCCTATGCACAAGGTGGATATGGACCCGGGTCACGGCGGGGGAGGGTGTGTGTCTCTCTCTCTCTCTCTCTCAACGACACGGTGGCACACCTTAGAGATGTGATGAGCTGACATGAAGGCAAGAAAATAAGACCTTGTCCCTGCCCTCAGGAAGCTTATACTCTCACGGGGCAGGTGAGGTAAACCGTGCAACAGGAAGACGGGGCTAAAACATGCACGGGAGTGCCCCATCTTGCCCCTTGGAAGATCAGAAAGCACAAGAGGGGTTTCCCTGTGCCCCTCTCATGGGCAAGCTGGGGCGTGCAGGGCCGGAGGCTTCCCTGGCTGCTGGAGGAACCTACTTAAGAGGTTTTCATCGTTATGTTCTCAAAACCAAGAGGGAAAAAGCCAGACTGGGGAGGGCGCTGGGTCTCTCTCAGGCTTGAGCCGGCCACGCGGGGCCCGGGAGAAGGGCCCCCTCCCCAGCACTGCTCGGGGAGCTGGAGGCCAAATTCTAGGGGCTGCAGGGCAGGGACTCAGGAAAGTCTCAAAATTTGCTCAGAGTCCTACAAGCAGGATGATCTGGGGGTCAGGTTCTCTCTCCCACTCAGCCTCGCAGCTTCCAAAGGTGCCAGGGCTGGATGTCAGCGAAAGGACCTTTGGGGCTATGCCCTTATTTGGAAAAACATCTGCCCAGCGGTGCACAGGGTCTATGGCTCAGAGCAGTGCTCAGGGATCGGCGCCCTGGATTCAGTCCCAACCTTGCTCCCTCTTCACTGTGAGACGAGAGGCTCAGCCGCGTGGAGCGAGTCTTCACCAGGAAAGAGGGGAGAAAACGCCTCCGGGGTGGCTGCCCGCAGGAGGAGCCCCGTCCTGTCCTGGGACAGGGCCGCGCTGGCGGAGGGCAGGCTGCTTTCGCATCGACATGCCTTTCCATTAACTTAGGATCTGGGTCGCCAGCACCAGCGCAGTCCCACTTGTTCCCTTTGCAGGAACAGAACGGGGCTGCATCGCAGGCCACCGCTGCCCGCTCGGGGCCGTGAGCTCGGCCCGCGCATGGGTGCGAGTCCTCCCGCTGGCGGGTCGCCCTCCAGGATGAGGGCGGTCACCCCAAGGACCCTGGAGAAGATGGGGAACCAAGCCCTGTGCCGGCTGAAGTTCCTTACAGGGGGCCTGGGTTCCAGGTGCCGCATGCATCCCGGGCCCAGAGAATATCCTGGCCGCCTAAGAACTGAGTCATCCTTACAAGGGCAGGACTGGAAAGGGACAGTCAATGAGCCTGAAGAGAGAGTCCTTGTGTAAAGCACCCCCCCCCGCCCCCACCGCAGCAACATGCTGGGTGCTGGCGGCTCTGTCCTGCGGAGGGAAAGAGGCCAAGGCCAGCCCGGTGTAGGTCACAGGGTGGTTTGGAGGGACTGTGCCTTCACGGCGCCAGAGATGGTGCACAAAGTGAGGACGCGAAGGGTGGGCCCTGGGGCCGGGGGAGGCTAGTGTCCCAGAGGCTGGTCGTCTTTGCGGATGGGGGAGGAGGGAAGGCATACCCTCCGCCTCTTGGGAAGGTGGGAGCGGAGGCTGACAGGCCGAGCCACTGCCCACTTTTTCGTTTCTCTGCTACAAGTCGCTGGGCCGGGGCTTCAGTGTGGGAAGCTGATCTCAGCCGAGCTGGCGGAGGGGCCTGAGTGAAGCGGGGAGTCGGCTCCCCCTCCCTCCAGGCCACACGGCCCCAGCAGCAGCAGCCACAGCAGCAGTACCCAGCCAGAGAAGCTGGTGGTCCTGACCCCGCAGGGAGCTGAGCTGGGGCAGGCAGGGGGCGGGGCAGGAAGTCAGCATGGGGCCCTGGCAGAAGGGGTCTGACAGCCGCCCTCCCTGCCCCTCCCTGGGCAGATCGGCACTAGAGCCGCCCTGGGCCCGGTTTTCCCAGCTGGCAGGGCGAGCAGTGCGGTTACTCTGCACAGTTCAGACCCCGCTCTAGGGCCCTCGGGCATGGGGAACATGCTTCCTGCTGGGCAGACCAAAGGGGAGGAAGGGGAGCTGCTGGGAGCCCACCCTAAACAGGGGGCCTCCCGGGGCCCCAGGCACCCTGAACCGCAAATGCAAACCTTTTGGCCAGAGAGCATTTCGTCGCAGGCTGAGCCCGCTGGGGTAAACAGAGGTCTCCAGTTTCTCTGTCTGTGGGTGTTCTGCGGTCTCCGTTTCCTCTGCTCTCCCCGGGGGGATTGGGGACCTACTGGTAACTTAAGCCCAAGGGCTCCCACCCGTGGAAGTCAGAGCTCAGTCCTGGGGAAGGGGGTCAGCACCGTTTTCCTGCGCAAGCCTCTCCTGCCCTCCTGTATCCACGGGAGGCCTGTCCTGGGACCTGGGCAGGGGACGCAAGGCACTCGGTTTCCCCCACCCTGCACGTGGCCTGGCATCCCCCCAAACCCGAAGGCTTCCCCGCCTCCTCTTATCCCCCAAACACAACGCACAGCCCGGTAAACAGCCACAGAATATGCTATTAAAGGAATCCAGGCTGCACTCGCTCGTTTTCTTTGAAGCTCAGACAACACTGTCTTTACCCTTTAAAAAAAACACTGAATTTCATTTTGGGTCATGCTTCTGTTTGCTTCTCAGTTAAGCAGGATCCGGGCGCGTCTGTAAGATACACGGCAGTTCTGAAACTGACTTTGCACCCCACAGGCTACAGAGGCTTATTAAAAAACATATAAAAGTGACCTAAAGCTCGAGACGAAACGCGTGTCTGCAGATGCACGGGCCCTGGTGCTTCAGCAGCGCAGCGCAGACACTGGGGGTTTGTTGGGGAAAGTTCTACCAGACTCCCACCAGGCTCCCCTGCCCCCTCTCGGCTCTGTCCTTTGTGCGGTGACAGTGCAGATGTGCGGCAGGCGAGGGGTGGGGTGGTCATCGCTGGAGGGGTCTGAGCATGCGCTCAGGGCCGATTCAGAGCCCTGTCAATGGTTCCATGGAAAGGCCTTTGTGACGGGCCCACCCCCAGGGGCTGGGGTCTAAGGGCCAGGGATGAAGGACCCATTTCAGCGCCACAAGAATGCACTGAGGTCCCACCAGGTGCGAGGCACTGCGCTCAGCTCGGGGACAGGCCGTGAGAGGGACAGCGGGCGGCGGTGTCAGGGCTGCGGCTCACCAGTGTCTGGGCCCGCCAAGCCCTTGGCATCGCGATGCACCGACGGAACAGCGGGGATCTTTGCTGCCATTGTCCCTGCACAGCGACCACAGAGCCCACACCGGGGGCGCTGTGGACGCTGAGCGTCGCCGAGGACCAAATGGGCGCGCTTTTGCTTTCTGCTCGAGATGGCCCGTTCTGTAACATCTCGAGGTGACTGTCCCTCTGCAGGTGGCCATGGGGTGCCAACACCCCCACTACATGCTTTCGTCTCTACACGCCTGGAATCTCCCCGCAGCATGGGCCACCAAACGTGCTGTGCGCCCTGCCACCTGCCCTCGAATCTTCACACGCGCACCTCAGCAGGTTAACGATACATTGATCGCTGGAACTAACGTTGATTTTGAAATTGGATGAAGCAAGCCCATGCTTGAGAGTTAAATCGTCCTTGAAATGTGAAGACAAAAACGGTATCTAATGAGGTGGTAGATGAAATTCCCTTAAAAGTGGGGGGAAAAAATCTTTCTGCCATGAGCCAAAGAAGCCTTCATACAATGATGTATAAAAATACCCATGGCAAAGAAGTAAAATAAAAATATCTACTTATTTACTCTGGATTTTCAGAATTTTATGCAAACGCACAAGTGGGCCGAAGACCATAAATGCAATTTTATCCCCAAATCAAATCCTCTTATTAAAAAAACCATTGCCAGATCTCCATTTAACATTGCTCGGTCCCAGTCAACTGTCTTGATGCCATCACGTTCTAGTGTAAGTGCCGAACCAAGACTGCCTCCCCGGGTGTGGTGCCATGGGCTTGATCTGCCTCCATAGTTCTGATCTCTGATCGAGCCATCCGTGGGGAAAGCCTTGATCAAATGGTGCGGTGCCTACAGGGCAGCCACCAACTTGCATGCCTGCGTCTGGGAGGTGCTGCCCAGAGCCTGAGGCTCTGCTGTCTCGGGAGGCCTCACAGACACCCAGGCGCCGAGTCCACTGGGGACGGCCCCTTTCCCCGTAGGAGAGAGGAAGTGCTCTGGTCAGACGTTGCTTGGAGTACAGAGGCTGACTCCTCGTGACCACATAAGTCAGGACTTCATGAACAGGACCCCTCACCCAGTGCGGGGAAAACCCCCAAAGGCTGGCTCCAAGTGTCGGTGGGGTAGGACCTGAGACTGCTGCTTGGCTCCGGGGTGTCTGGCGGGGAGCAGGGTATCACCCCCCGGCCTTTGCCCACAGGAGATGTTACTCATCAATCACACGTGACCTCATACCTGCTACCACTAACCCCAGGCAGCAGCTTACTCCTGTGCAGCTCAGTGAACGCCCCCGACTGAGATAAGGAAAACTCTCCCATCCAAACCCAGAAAGCAATGTCCCCATCAATAGCTTGTGGACCACAGGCCTTGGGACACAGTGAAGAGAATGGATTACAAAAGCTTTGTGCTTGCTTAAAGAGAGCATTCAGACGTCTGCCAGCAGCCACGTTTAGAATTCCAAGAATGGGCTGGTATGAAGAAGGCTGGCTCCACGGACGTGGTAGAAGCACCAGCTAAACCCGACACACTGGGCCCTCTGTTTCTGCGGGCTGCTCCCAGAGAACTGTCCCGATTCAGAAGCCTTTACAGAGAGCTGAAATGGCCATTCACCAAAGGCCTCTTGGGCTGCTCAGAGCTGATCAGCAACGGAGGGCTGTCTGCTAGAGAGGACTGACAACACGCGGATAATTTGGAAGCAGGGCCTTCCTGCCAAACTGTGTCCCAGAGATAATGAAGGAAGTCACACGGGCGGGCGGTGGAACTGCTGGCGTCCTGGCTGCGTTGTCTGCTCAGCCCGCATCGGGAGCCTCCGGGGTTCAGGAAGGTGGAACCCAGAAGCCACTCCACAGACCGCGGGAAACCCTCCTGCCCCTGCCATCCTGCCGAAGTGGTGCTCAGCAGAGGGCCAGGAGCCCGAGGCTTTCCACCATCGCAGCGACCCTGTTGGTGATGGCGCGGCGTGTATGAAACGTGGACGCTACAGAGGCTTCTGCACTCCGACTGGGCTACAAACATTCAGCAAGGTCCCCGCGGTTCCTAAGCCCCCTGGGGAGGTGGAGCAGGTCTCCCTGGGTAGAGATGACCAGCAGCGGAGGCTGGTGATCAAAAAGCGATTACCCACAACCGTGTTTCTGAGGCAAGGCGCTGTACCGTGCGGTAACGCAAAACTATTAAGAACGCGTTGAACACTGAAGACTAAGATTTGCTTTTAAAAATAGCATTGTCAGGTCTATCCACACAGGGACATCCCACGCACTCTGATGAGCTGTCGGAGTGCGGGGCAGGGTGGCTTTGGGGGATGGCCAGGGAACTGCTCACAGCTGGCAGCCTGCTCTGTCCACGCCTTGGCCCTTGGTGTGTCCCCGTCCGTCCTGCCCTGGTAATAGCGCCGGCAATTACTCAGTCCCTTTGTGCCCGAGATCTTATCACTGTGAGTTGTGTTGGAAACCAACGATACCCATGGAACCATATTTCCCACGTCAGTATTACCTAAGGCCTGACTGGGATCAGGGTGGAGGGTCAAGAATTTTCTCTGAGGCGGCCAGGAATCTTGGAATCGACAACTTGGAACTGGATAGAGGAGCTTGCTGTTTGGAGCAGCTGGTGACAGCTCAGCCAGGGGAGCCCAGGGTCCCACCTGGCTGGGCGGGGTGCCAGGTTCAGGTCCTGGCTATGCATCTTCCAAAGGCTTCTACCTCAACGTGGTCTTCTACGCTGGAAGGAGAGGGACACTCGCCGTCTACCTGAATCACGGCGTGAGTGGAGGCTGGCTTTCGCACTGCAAAGCACCTAACGAGTTTTGGGATTACAGAGGAAGTGTAGGCAACAAAGGCAGGTTTTCTGGGCTCTGATTCTCAGAACAAAGAAGCCACCACAAACGGTTACCTTGTCCCCGTTATCTTATGCTCACCCTTTTGACAAGGAAAAAAAAATTATTAAGTGAAAAAATTTGGGTTACAAAACTTTGTTCAACATAATCATAATCTGGAAAACCAAAAATGCTGCATTACTCATGGAAAAAATACTAAAACATGCAGCAAAATATTAACCATCTACTGCTGCAGTTTTTAATGTATAGAATGAGCAATGACTGCATTGTACTCAATCAAGAAAGTTCTTCATTGTATTAAGCACACACGGAGGCTAAAAATATATGTAAAATACATCTCACACTTTTAGATTTCTGTAGGAAATAACCCTAGTGCTATTAAGTGCACACCAACATACCATGCGACGCTGTGAGGAAAATTACCATACTTGATTTACACAATTGATGCTTAGTTTGAAGTCTCTTAGCATTTTCCTCCATTCAACTGAAAATGGACACTCTCTGTTCGAGATTAATGGCAATCAGCTAACACAGTGGTCTCCAAACTTTCCTGGGCACATGACCCCATTAGGAGAAGAAAAAACTGTGGTCATGCCACCGATACATGCATGTTTATTTATAAAGTAGGTACGTACCCTACTATACTAACGTATTAGGTCCATTATCAAATGCATGAGAATAGAACTGCTCTTGTCTGATGAGGTGCCATTTTCCTGCACCGCAGGGGGTCCCCTGTGTGCTCCCCACTCTGGAGGCCTTAAGTTTCGACAGCTGAGAGAAGGACCTGGTCAGCAGGACATGGCTGACGTTCGTTTGCTCCCTGGGAGGCTCCCCTGGGCAGGGCCTCCAGAAGCCCCCACCACTCACCTCTCTCATGGGCTGCCACATGCTGGAAACCCCCAGCAGATGATGGAGGGACCTCGGCCACCTGCACCTGGCAGGGCACCAGCAGGAACTCACTCTTCCTTAGGCGGAAAGTCCCTTCCCGCAGTGAGGCTCACAGCGGCTATGACCGGGGACCTCCGTGCTGCTGGCTGAGGTGCCAGGGACCTCTGAGGAGGAGGCATTTCCCTGCTTTTTCAGCTGGCTTGCCAGGAAGATGATTCAATAGAAAAGCTTGAGTGATTTCCTCTGCTCAGAAATCTGTAACTATGAATGGTCAGAGTAGTAACATCAGAGGTTTCTGAAGGTTTCTGTAAAAACCCGACCTTGGTCAGGACACTGAGGAAAGCCTGCCTGGAGGTGCCTTCCAAACACCGAGAAACACTGAGAATCGCGTGGTTTTCTCTTTCCTCCAAACAAGTTCTGAATGAACAGGGCAGAACTCTGTGAAGTTCAAGTCTGGAGGGGGATGGAGATTCAAAGTTAAAAAGAACTCACACCCCAACTATGTGAGCCCCAAACAGAGACTCCTAAAATGCTGACGTCAGTTCCATCCTGGCCAGGGGGACTGTCTAATGGGCCTCTAGGATTTTCAACACCTGCTCTAACATCCAAAAGTCAGCAGAAAGCAGGGATGCAACGCCTCTGCTGAAGAGTGAATGAATGAATCAGTGAGCGAATGAACCCATGGGTCGATGAACCACCACTTGGGTTTACAAAGAAGGTATAAGCAACAAGGGCAGATGTTCCAGGGTCTGATTCTCAGAACCAAGAAGCCAAACCACCACACGACCTTCGCCACAGTTACCCTGTGCCCACTACCTTCTCCTTACCCTTTTGATCCGAAAAGATACCTATTAAGTGAAAAAAGGTGGGTTACATTGTTCAACATAATCATAATTTAGTGCACCGCCAAGGTGCAGGGCTAAGGCCTGTACGCCCTGTGATTTGTTATATAGATACTTGTGGTCTTCCGAAGGGTGTTTTTTTTTTTTAAGTACATACTGGGAACACAGTTGGTGGTCAGGACTCCTGGCCCCCAAGAGCTCAGGGCCAGTGAGGAAGAAAAATGGGGGGCACTGGAGGTCAACTCAGGGTACGCTGGTGAGTGTCTGAACACACCGCAGGAGCTCCTGCAGGAGCCCTGACCCGGGAGAGCAGAAGGGCTCTGGGGCGAGGAGCTGCTCCGTGGCCAGCAGGTGACGGGTGACGGGCAGCCTGTTGCCCGCGAAGGTGGGGGAGGGGCACTCCCAGCACAGGAAGCAGCTTGTGGGGGTGCCTGTGCAGAGCGCAGAGCAGAATGCGACCACCGGGGACAGGGACAAGCCCAAACGCTGCGGCCTGCAGGAGGCGGCTGCCTGCCCGCGAAGCACCTTGCAGGTGAAGGTGGTTTCTTTCTGTCCCGAAGGCCATGAGGAAACAAGTTGATTCTAAGTAGGACACAGACTTCTCCTTCTGTATTTTTTTTTGGAGGGGGGGAGGGAAATGACAGAATTTGGGAAAAAAAATAGCTCTAACAATGTGAAACTAGGGAAATATCTAAAAATAATTTATCAGCTCAGATACGTTAAAATATCGTTTTTGTTCTTCTATATTAAGATCTCCAGTTCCACATCGCTGATGAAGGGGCAGAGGCACCTCAGACGGATCGGAGCGGGTCTGCGCCGCAGAGCGGCGCCGATCACAGCCCCTGCCCATGGCGCACACCCCCGGGTGCCTGTTATGCCCGGCAGTGCGAGGTGCGATTCGGACAGAATTGAGTGCAAGAGGCCTCACACGCTTGTCGATTTTAGAGAGAGGGAAAGAGAAGAAGAAAGAGGGAGAGAAACATCGATGTGAGAGAGACAAACCTTGATCCGTTGCCTTACACACGCCCCAAATGGGGACCAAACCCACAACCCAGGCACGAAGCCTGAGCGGGAACTGAACCTGTGACCTTTGGTGCAGGGGATGACACTCCAGCCAACTGAGCCACCCTGCACAGGGCAAGGGCCCCACTTTTTATGTACAGTTGAGGAAGTGCAATGGCTGCCTAGAAATGTGTGCTGGATGATGATCCTACGGAAAAAAACCACACAAATAATGACTCAGACTTCTCCAGAAGGATACATAAAGACAATGTGACAAGTCTTATGTTTAAAAAAAAAAACAACAAAAGAAAAATAAGAAAGAACACTACGTGTGTCCATGACACATCACAAAGATGACTTCTCCGGTTGCTTCCGTCCTTGATAATCGCCCAGGAACAGGCAGGAAGTTCCTCAGGAGAGTGAGGCACAGAAAGGCTGCGCCTGTTGGCTGGGACGAACGGCTCCCTGCACCGCGAGGGACACAATGTCACAACACTCAGACGCTGCTTTCATGCGTCGGCTGCAGGGCAGGTGACATGCACAGATGGGCATTACTGGGACTTTCTACACGCTCCAGTCCGTAGGAAGGCAACAGGCAGGGGCTCTGAGGGAGGCACTCTCCCAGCTGCGGAAGGGCTCAGCTCTGTGAAGTCACTACATGCCAACAGGGGTCGGCAGCCAGGGCTTATGGCGGGGGCCAGAGGTTGGGGCTGCCCTCGGCAGGCTTTCCCCATCATTTGCTGTGCTGTGGGCACAGGAACACAGTGAGGGGGCAGCTCCCCGGTCCCCCCGCCCCCAGCACCCTCACCACACCCGCCAGCCAGCCGACCTTCAAAACCTGTGCTCTGCCTGCCCTGATGTTCACGAGGAAGAGGCCGAGCCGGGTTCTGCGGTCTGCACACAGACAGGCTCCTTCCCAGGCCTGGTAAACCCTGGAGGCAAAGGACGCCCGTCTGTGGCTAAAGTAAAAGCAGGGTGGGCACACTGGCTGTCACAAGTTGACCCACGTTTCTTTTAATGAAACCAGCACCATTTGGGGGGGCTGCGTAACCCCCCTCCGCCATGAGAAGAAATGTTTACACGATTCCACTGAATGACTGACCCACGGGGGCACTCGGAGTGGAGCGAGGTGCCCTCTACACGCGGCGGCGAAGTCACTTCGGTGAGGCCGGACGGCCACCACACCCCCATTCTGCCTGCGTAACAGTCTCTGCTGCCCAGAGAAGCACCCCAGCACCATCAGGGCGGGTGGGAAGGACGCCCCCCAGCACACCACGGCCCCCCTTTGCCGCGCACGTTGTCAGGCCGACCTGCTCGCCTCCACCCACCCTGAAGGGCCTGAGGCAGACCTGCCCCTGCCTAACCTGCCTTCTCTGTATGGCTTGGATCATTAACCCGCTCACTATCATGGCTGTGACTGATTGGTTAGTAAAAGATGGTCTTCGGAGAAGCACTTTTGAGCTGAATGAGCAGAAAGGCAGGTGACTAACACCCAGCTACCCTCCTGTGGACCGACACCGTCCGGCCTTCTTCAGCGCCTCCTGCCTGTGGTCCCTGAGCCTGATGCCTTGCGGCTGTGCCATCAAACGTGGGGCCTGATGTCCAGCTTTGCTTCTGTGGGGCTGCTTTGAAATAAAGGTCTGACAGATCTCTGCCACCAAAAGCTCTGGCCCACGCCCTGTGAGGGGCAACTCGGAGCGGGAAGGGGAGTCGAAAGGGACAAAGGCTTTGCCTCCCAGCTGATGAACGCAAGACCGGGCAGAGGCCCCACTGAGTGCTACAGATTGAACTGAGGATCCCGACCTGCCTGGGAAGGTGGGCTCCAGTCCCAGAGATCACCTTGTCCCGTGAGGGGCCACAAGGTAGGAGACTTGAACGTCAGGGGCAGACACAGCATCTGTAGTCCTGTCCATAGGAGCAGCGCAAAGCCCCACAACTGTAAAGCCCCTGACAAAGAATCAGGCAGCCCTTTCATTGTAGAGGTAGGTAAGTTGCCTCTCTCTCTGGGCCTTGGTTTCCCTCCTGGGACACAACAAACAAGCGACTGGGGCGGAGTAGTGCGGCCAAAATCCTGGGCGTCCTGCTTGCTGAGTCATGCTTGTTACCAACCCGCTTCTGAAATGGACACTCACCGTTGATTGACCTCTCGGCTCAGAGAACGCCTTTAAAACACGCAGCCTAAAAGCTTGATGACAAGGACTCGTTTGGGCAAGCGACAGGAACCGACAGATCACGGAAAAGCACATTGGAACAGCCAATTAACACACAGAAAGAGGCCCGACCTTAGGAGTCGTCAGAGAAGTGTGAGCCCCAGCAGCTATCAGCCATCACTCATCATTGCCTCGATTTCTACCAATATGATAGGTGAGAGATCCCACTGCGGGCGGGTCAGGCTTAGCACCACTGGGAGAAATGTAAATTAATTCAATTTTTTTTCCGAAAGCAATCTGACAACATAGGGTTCAACTTAAAGTACGCGTTCCCTCCCACTTACACTCAAACGTCACTCCTGACGATCTTCTCTTTGGTGGACACTGTTGGGTTGGTTTCCTCCTTAGCGTTCATTCCCCCCTTCTTTCTAACAGAATGTCCACTTCTGCCCCTGTACTATTCACCTGACCTTCAGCTACGGCTCCTTCAAGGGCCTATGAGGTCCAAGAGGAATCCATGTCCCTTGCCTGTGATTGGCTCGGGAATCAGGCCTAAGCCAATCAACTCCTGGCATTCTCCTAGTTCCAGACTGGACACATAACCTACTCAGGGCCAGTGGGTTTCTGGGAAAGAGAGTTTCCTGCTCTTAGGGGAGACACCCAGAGCCTCTCTCTTCCCGGGGCTGCATTTGCATGCCGTGGCCAGGCTGCAAACGACTGCACCCGCCTTGCTTTCTTAGTCTGAGAATGAGGCACAGATATGGAGGCGGGTGCCTGCTTATACCACGCCTACCGCTGACCTTTCTTGCCAATGAGTTCCTTTGCTTGGCTTTCTTTGTAATTTGTGCAGAATTTCAGAACACGGAAAGGTAGAGAATGGGTAAAAATAATACTGACGTGCCCACAACTTAAGATTTCACAAAAGTTCACATTTTGCCATATGCTCCAGGTCTGAGTGTTAAAGCAAACCTGAGAGACACACTGGAAACTCCCTTGGTAGGTTTTCCTGACCCCATTCTACTCCCTCTGCAAAAGCAATCACTGCCCTGAAGGGGCAGGTATCCTTCCCTTCACTTGTTAATATTTCTATCATATATACATCATACGTATTAGACTGAACTGCATGAACTGGTCAACGTCAACCATTTTTACCAACGTATTTTACATACATTATCTATTTTGTATAGTTGAACCAAACACAGAGTTTTCTTCATAATTTAGCAACTCTCGTCACTGGTATACAAGGTGTGTCCAGAAGGTATCCTACCATGTAAGATGAAAAAATAGACATTTATTGAAGATACAAGATATGAGAAATACTGTACATAGGACAATGACGCCTCAGTCCCCTTCAGAATAGGCACCTTGGGACCTCACACAGTTCTTCCAATCGCCATCAGCTGCCCTGTTGTATTTTCCTGAATCTCATTGATGGTCTGAAATCTCTTCTCTTTCAAGGGTGATTTTAGTTTTGGGAAAAGCCAGAAGGCACAGGGCACCAAATCTGGGCTGTAAGGGGGCTGAGTCACCTGGGTGATTTCATGTTTTGCCAAAATACTCTACAGGAGACGTGATGCATGAGCGGGCATGCTGTGATGAAGCTGTCAATCACCAGTTGCCCACAGCTGCAGCCTTCTGAATTGTCCAAATAGTTTCTGCAGAGGAATGTTCAAGCTGAATCCAAAATTTCATGCAGATTCGTTGCTCTACTTGCTCAGTCATTTTGAATGAGATGGCCGCATAGTACACACGCTCACTCACTGGCACTTACCACCCCCATTGACTAGTACAGTGAAGTCGTCTTTGTCCATGCACGCACATTCCAGTCCACTTGCCTTGGCTGCCTGGTCACACTGATGTCACGCAAACCGTTTTTGTTATATTAACAATGGCTAGACTTTTTCTGGAGAGACTGTGTACTTTTTTAAAAAAAGATTTTTATTTATTTTTAGAGGAAAGGATGGGAGAAGGGAGAGAAACATCGATGTGCGAGAGAAACACAGATAGGTTGCCTCTTGCGTCTCTCTAAATGGGGACCTGGCCTGCAACCCAGGCATGTACTCCTCACTGGGAATTGAACCTGCGACCTTTTGGTTTGTGGCAAGGACGCCCAACCCACTAAGCCACACCAGTCAGGGCCCCCATATATTTTTAATGTTTATCCACATTAATCCCTGTCATTTTAATTGCCACTCAGAACTGCACTGACTGGATGTGCCCTAAAGTATTTTTCCGTCCCCGACAGGTGGGTGCTTAGGTTCTTTCCTATTTTTCCTATCACAGGGGCGGCACCTCCTGTCATTCATGGAGGAGTGTTTGCAGGGCAGACTGAAGTGGAGTTGCCAGGGAGGGGCTGGATCTTGAGGTTTGCTAGGCATTCTCCGCACTTACTGGCCTGCTGTCCAGCGCGATGGGTTCCGTGCCAGCGCTCTCTCTGACGAGGCTTCCTCTTGCCCAGACTGAAACATCTTAGCTAATCTGGGGGCTGTGGAATGGTTATCTTTTTAAAAATGTGTGTGTCTCCCATTACTAATTGAACAGCTTTTCAAATGTCATGGGCTATCCTAGAAAACCCTCCTGCACAGAGCCTCGCCTCACACTTGGACGTCTCCCACTTGGCTGTCAGAGGTTTTCTCCTCGCATCCCAGGAGTTCTCTGGGTAGTCAGAATGCGTTCCTTCTTGGAGCCACAAGTGCCTTTGCCCGGGAAGGGTCAGGGAAGACGCTGTTTCCCCACCCTCTAAAAATGGCTTCTACTGTCATTTGTCAGGTTGAACTTTTGTGTTGTAAAATTTATCTTTTCCCTCAATCACTTGTGCTTTTTTTTTGATGTGTCTTGTTTAAGAAATCTGTCCCTCCCTAAGGTCATAAAGATACTTGCCCGGTTTTCTTCTTAACATTTTAAAACCTTGCCTTTCACATTTAGGTCTTAGATCCACCTGAAATTTACTTTTGCGTGAGATGTGAGCATGCTCTCTTAGGTGTATATTTCCCTGTATGAAAAGTCAGTCATCTGAGTGCAATATATTGACTTGGAAATAGAACTCTGATAAACACCTAGGCCAAAGAGGCCAGAGGACCCAAATAGAACACTTCTGCAAACACCGCCTTATTTTAATAATTCTATCTTTACGGAAGGAAATCGATCTCACTCTGCAACAGTTCCCTCCTCGCTTCTTTGCCTGGGTTTTCTTGGTCCTTTATTCTTCCACGTGAATTTTAAGATCAGCTTGTTAAATTCTGCAGGAGATATTACCAAAGCTGTTACTGACATTGTTCTGAATTAATTTATTAATTTGGGGGAAATGTGCCATTTTTACAGTGTTAGTTTATGTCTCCATTTGTCGACTCTTTCTTCCCCTTGAATGAAGCTTTATAATGCTCTCCATACATATTCACACTTTTCTTATTGGATTTGAGTGTCTTAGTTTTCATAGTTAATGGAATCTTTTACATTTCATTTTTTTTTTTACTTAAAAATTTTTAGGAACATTATTGAAAAATCCAGTGAACTTTCTGAATTCACTGAATAGTTCTAATCAGATAGATTATCTTGGGTTTTCTAAGTAGACGATCATATGGGTTTCTAAGAAATAATACATCGCTTCTCTCTCCCATTCCCTTGCCCATCCTTTCTTTTCCCTGTTGTGCCTCGGTGCCTCCCATGGCCGGGACAGGTGATGAAGCAAAGGGCTGGGATCAGTCATCTCCGCTGCATTTCCGCAGGTAACCTTTGACCAGGAAGAGGGTGTTGACTGTAGGTTTTTGGTGGATGCCTTTTATTTCATGGGCCAGTAAATTTTTAAAAAACTGGGAATGAGTGTAACATTTTTATCAAACACTATTTGCATACTTACTGAGCTGACAAAACACCTTTTCTTCTTTGACCGTGGCTGTGGTCCATGCCAGGAACGGATGCCCCAATGTGGGCCTATTCTGGCCTGTCCTCGTTACGAAGTTCATATGACATGATCCCCTTTACAACAATTGCTTATACTTGTCTGCAGAGCCAGAGATTTTTACAGTAAACATTATTTACAAAATAAGAAACATTACTTACAGCAGATGCTTACAAAAGATACCCTGGAAAGATGCATATTTAATTTTGTCTGAAAATGTCATCTGTCCATCAGAACCGACCCCCCCCTCCCTACCCACGTGCTCTGAGGCTCCGCCCAGTCACCAGCCAGCACCGTCAGCAGCCTGCTCATACCCAAAGGCACGGGCAGGGGACCCAGTGAGAGCTGGAAGGGGCTAGGGGACACTTTCCATGTGGACCCCATAGCGCCCCAGATCCCTATTCCAAAACCCAGTTCAACAAATAGGAAATGTTCACATCCTGTCCACCTCTCAGAGATGCCACAGCCCAAAAGGGAAAACCGTCGCTGTTCCCTCACCACCTGCAAGCCCCAGGCGGGACACAGAGGACAGGTGTCCTCCGCAGACCGCACTGCTCCTGCGTTACCTCCTGTCCTTTACAACTAAGGAGCAGAGCAAGGTGGAAAAGAACATTCTTATTTTTCATCTGTTCCAGAGGAAAGTCACTTAAACAGAAGCCAGGCAAGGTGGGGAAAGCAGGCAGGGGTGGCCGTGGGAAGGACAATGTGACAACGTCAATAAGCTTTTCTGTCCATAACTTGACATCTACTGACCTCCAGTGACCTCCCCCACCTATGGCTTCTTGGTAAGGAAATGAGGGACTCAGCAAACATCTGCCAGCCCTCGCTTTGGGCCAGAACCCTGGCTACGCACTGGGACCCGCAGTCCCTGCCCCCAGGAGGCTCCAGTCCTCTGAGACCCCAAAATGTAAACCAAGACTTTCAGTCCTTTAAGAAAAATCCAAAACCCAGAGTATTATAGAAAACCACAGGAAAAAGGCGGGGGTGGGGGTCGGGGGGAGAGCTTCTCTCTAGAGAAAATAAATCAGTACAAACTTCACAGAGCAGCACGGTTGAAGTCCTCTGTCAAGGATGTTGGTGTGGAAATCCAACAGTATGGAAGGTATCAAAAAGAAGGGAAAAAAAGGAAAAAATAAGATGTAGAAGAATGAAGGGGTAGAAGCAGGGGGAAGAAAATGGAAGGCAACTGTGGTCGTCCATCGGGCTGGGCTCCCCGGGGGGCGCTTTGCACCCCTTCACTCATTTCATTCTCATGACGCCCCTGAGCGGGGTTGCCTTTGCCTCCGTCAGCCCACAGAGAAGCCAGGGACCGGCTGGGGGCCACAGGGGTTCTTAACCTCCAGCTGTGTTTCCCTAGAAGAAATCCCTAGGGGAGCAACACCCCGGGGGAGACTACTCGAGGGTCTCGGGTTGGCACGAGGGGGCTGGTCTAGAAGGACAATCTCGAAGGAGCGCCTGCGCCCCGGTGTAGACTGAGGCATGCCGGTGCCGCGGACAAGGTGGCGGTGTGTCATCCGTTTAATTAAGGCTTTAAATATTGCTCAGTATTTGAGGGGTAAGGCTCCCTGCTGCTCTGAGGCGTTTTGTGGGTGGTGGTGGTGGCGGCAGCGGCGGTGGCGGTGGCAGAGGTCAGGGTCCTCTCCAGGGACCCCAGCAGCAGCGGTGCCATCATTTTTGTCTTGTAAGACCATCAGTAGCAACAGCAGCGACCCTTGTTCGGAGCGCTTCCACCGTGCGAGGCGCTGTTCTAAGCTTCCCGCATTCACCCGCATTCACCCGCATTCCCCTGCTCATCGACCTTGGACGTGAGTGCTGTTACTGCTCCCGTGAGGCCCCCTGAGAGGCCAAGCAACCTGCCCAGACTTACAACCAGGATTCAAACCCAGCTGCTCCGTCTGAATTGCTAGGTGTAGGTGGCTCCACTGCCAGGCAGCTTTGGCCCCAAACTGACCCCCTCCCCGGAGGGAGCCAGAGCCCTGGAATGGCCTGGCCTACCCACACTTTGGATGGCAGCTGGTCATCTGTCATGAGGGAGCTGGGCGTCCTCACTCATCCAAACCCAAACGGCTTATCCTGGGACTCCTAAGCTCACACACAGAAGCATTCTGGGAAAGACAACTGTCTCCATCCTGTTCAATTTCCCTGCAGCGGGGAAGCACCGGGACGCTGTCCAGCCTGGCTGCCTTTCGTCGGGCTGTGTCCTCAAGAGGCGGCAGCGACCCTGACCTCACCTCGGGCGCAGGCAGAGTGTCCCACACCAGCACCCAGACTCGACAGGATACCCGGTGTTTGAAGCAGGTGTCCCTGGTTCCAGTCCCGCCCCTGCCCTTCACAGACTGTCTCCCCAGGCAGAAGGTTCTGGGCTCAGATTTGTCTTCATAAACCGGGCAGGCGGACGAGATGCCTGGAAGTTTCTCTCACGTCCCAAGTCTAAGTTGTACATCTGAACTGAAGCTCCCTGCCCCACCCCCGATGCCACCACGCTGTGCCAGCCGCGCCTGAGACAGCTTGTTAAGTGGTTTCCAGAAGCTCTTGGCCTCACGCTTGCCCCTCTTCCCGGGGACAGGGCTGGGGAAGCCTGCGTCCATGGGCGTGTGCTGGTGGGTTGTGGCTGGTCCCGGGTGACAGCTGTTTGTGCTTTCCAGCACGACCCAAACCAGAAGTAGCAATGACTGTTCTCTGCCGATGTGAAACACGAGTTATAACCAGGAGAGTCGGTGCAGCCAATTACGGACTCCCAACCTTTAGTTTAAAAGGGGAAAAAAAAAACCCAAGCCCAATGGTTTCCTGTCCCATCAAAGGGTGCTGGTAACTCTTCCCTTTCATTATCTAAGAGAAAATGTCACAAAGCAAGGCCCTGGGTGCAGGCAGGGCCAGGACCCAATTCTTTCTCCACTCGTACTCGCTCATGACCTTGGACAACCTACTTTGGTGCTGGGAGTCTCTGTCTCCCCTAGAAACTCGAGCAGCATTCTCTCTGTCACAGCGCGCCCAAGGGCATTCAATGAAGTCCTATAGGGAAGTCCCTGTACCTGTCTGGGCTTCGATACTTCAAACGAACAACCTAAAGCAAAATTAATTTTGAGACCCATATAAAAGGAACCTCAAATGTGACATAACACACGGCTGTACATATGTGCAAAAATGGACACTAAAGATCTGTGTGTTTTATCGGATGCACAATACCCTTCAACTTTAAAAGTGGCAGATGCCGAAGTGCAGGGCCAGAGACCGTGCCCGGGGTTTAACAATGACATCGGCAGAACCGCTATTCATTCCTGCGGAAAAGAGAAACCACCCAAACCAAACGTCCAGCAGAGGGTGAATGACGAGATAAACGCAGGCACGTCCACACTGTTAAGAAGCATACTGTTTACCTATTAAAACTGTGTTTTCAGAGAAGATTTAATGTCATGAGAACACGCTCCACATACAACGATAAGGGGAGAGAAAACAGGATATGAACCGGTGGAGAGAGGAGAATTCCAACCTCAAGCTTCTACCTGCAGAGCCCAAGGTCAGAGGCTTCAGGAGGAAAGCGTCATTGTTTGTCATCCCTGGGGGTATGACAGTGGGTGGCATTTTTTTCCGCTTTATACTTTTCTGTATTTTCTAAATTCTCTGAAATGAACACATATTACTTTTGGCATCATAGTAAGAAGTGAGCGCGTTCTACGGAGCACGTAGATGGAGAGACGTGGTGGTGGCGTGAAAACAAGGCCCGCCCCGCGGCGTGGTGCTCTGGACGGTGTGGCGGGCGTTGCGGACAGAAACGCCTCCCCCATCTCAGCAGACAAAATACAGCCTCTGCTTCCAAGGCAGCAAAGCTGGAGACCGCATTTTTACCCTCTCAAAAGCACGGACGTAAAGCCCAGGGCATCGCTGATGCACTGACGGGGAAATGAGAGACCATACGGAAGGGCAGGCACACCTTTTGGATTATTTTAGCATTTCAATCCTTAAGACACAGGAGACGTTGCTTACTGAGAACGATCTTGTTTCTACACAACTATTTATACAGGATGTAGAGTTAGAGACTCATTCGGAGATCACCATATTGTTTTACGATCGTTATTGCTATAATCACAATATTATTTTGTAAAAGTGAATTGTCTGAAATAGGAGGAGGGCTTTACATTTCTAAATTTAAATGAGATTGGAGTTTATCTCCAAAGAAAAAGCACATTACATCCCAGCCGCAATGACTGCTTGCACCATGTGGGATTTTACACTCCCATCCTTCTGCTTTTTAAAAAAGATCTGAAACATAATACCATCTTTGATTTTTGCTTTTTATCTCAAAATGTCTAATGTTCCTGAAAGAACAGCATTAAAGGAGGTCAGAGAACGGATTTCCTCAGCCCGGCAACTGCACCATGACACTGGCGGGGAGAGGGACTATTTATTAAGGCAGAGGTTCGGGGAGAGGGTGGGTTGTGGTTAGGACCATAGCCACTGCCCGGGAGGGGCACCCCAGTTCCCCAGAACCTCCTGAACCCATCAGAAACAGCTCCCCACGCAGCCCACAGCTGCCCTGTGACCGCCATTCTCGATGAGTAGGCTTCCACCCTGACCCCACCTCCACGAATCCCCCTGGGAAGGATGTGATGGAAGGGTGACAATCATCCGACCTGAGGTTGCCGGGAGGGACACCAGGAAGGGAACTGAGGCCGGGAATATGATGATGATGAGGAGGAGGAGGAGGAGGAGGAGGCTGAACCTGGGCAAGGCTGCATGGCTGGCCCGGGGCGGGGGGCGGGGCGGGGGCGACTGGCAGAGTGAGAGAGACAGAAGAGATGAGCCCTGGGCCACGGGGGAGAACGAGAAGCCAAGGATGATGCCCAGGTTCGTGACTTGTACGGCCAGGTGACTGGCTGTGCGGTCAACAGGGATGGGGAAGTCGGGGGAGTGGACCTGGTGGGCGAACAGTGTGCCCTGCACTAGAATGGCTACAGCTCTGGTGGGAAGCGCGCGGTGACGTGGTAGAGCCTCGCTGGCCCCTTATTTCGGGATTACTGACAAGGCATGGAAGGGTGGTCTGAATCTTACGCAGGGCTCCTGGCTGTGTTTTCCCTTCCTTCCACATCTCCATCCACCCAGCCATGTTCTCTTTCCTTTCACCTGTCTGTCCCTTCACCCACCCATCCACCCAGTGCTGCGCATGTCGCATGTGCTGCGTTGGGGTGTTGGGGATCCAGGAGTGAAGAGACAACCTCTTGACCTTATGGAACTTTGTTGCTCCCTGGACTACTTTAGATGACACAAAGAAGGCTTCTTTGAAGAAGTGGTCTTCCTATGATCAAAAAGATGAGAGGTAAGCGTTGGCGAGGATGTGGAGAAAAGGAAACCCTCATATGCTGTTGGTGGGAATGTAGATTGGTGCAGCCACCATGGAAAACAATATGGGGGTTCCTCAAAAATAGTTAAACCAGAACTGCCATGTGCCCCAACGATTCCACCTCCAGGTATATACCCAAAGGAAATGAAACAACTCTGTCAAGTGCGAGCCGCACCCACGTGTCCCCTGCAGCATTATTCACAAGCGCCGGGGGTGTGCAAATAGCCTGTGTTCATGGACTAAAGAGTGGACAGAGAAGACGTGGTAGGCATGTCTTTCAGTAAGTCCTCCCTTCCTGATGACAGCTCTTAGGAGCTGAGATGAAACAATGGATAATGAAAACAACTTTACAGTGGACTACTTGATAGGAACAAAAGTTTCTAAAGCATCTCATCAACAATTATTAATGAAACAACCGTATACCGTACAACAGAATATGATCCAGCCTTAAAAAAGAAGGAACTCCTGCCTTTTGCAGTAACGCGAACAGACCTTGAAGACACTATGCTAAGTGAACCGTAGGTCAGACCGAAAGTTCTCATTTGCATGTGGAATCTAAATAGAGAAGGTACTGGAGGAAGTCAGAGGCTGGGGGCAGGGGAAACAGGGAGACGTTGGTCCACGGGTACAAACCTCCAGCCGTAAGATGAGTAAGTTCTCGGGGTTTCATATACAGCATGGTGACTGTAATTAACAACGCAGTGCGATATAACTGAAAGTTGCTGAGAGAGTTAAATCTTCAATGTTATCACCACACACACACACACACACACAAAGGTCATTATATGAGGGACGGAAGGGTTAGTAACTAACCTGAGTGCAGTAATCGTTTCATTATGTATATGTATCAAATTGTCACATCGTACACCGTGTAGTTTTCATCTGCTACCATACACCAGTAACATCTCAATAGAGCTGGAAAAACAAAACACACAAAAAAAGGAGTGTCCTTTAAGCTGAGATCTGAAGAACAAGACTAGAGAAGAGGGGGAGAATTTCAAGGCAAGAGCTACAAGTTGTGGGGGGGCGGGGGGGGGAAGCATCCTTCCAGGAAATGCAAGGAGGTGGGCAGGGCCCAGCGGCGCAGATGCAAGGCCCTGGGAGCAGGGGAAAGGCTCTGGTCTTCCCGTGAAAGCTCAAGGGAGGTTATGAAGAGGCTGTGTCCTCCACTCGCCCAAGGAGCATTCCACCCTGGATGGTGCCACCCCAGAAGCACTGGAGAGCGGGTGATTCATTATGAGGCAGATGCCTTAGGACTTAATACTTTCTCGGAACTGACTGAGAACTACTATCTCAGTAAAGTCCTTCTGCTATTTTAGTAACCTCATCCTTCATTGGGTGGGGGGGTTGTCTATGGTTGAGTCTGTTTTATACAATGCCCCCCCCACCGCCCCCGCTAGGGCAGCCAGGGTAGCCTCGAGGCCGCGCACGGGCTGCAGGCCCAGCTCTGCCCCTCCCGAGCCGCACGACCTCGGGCAAGCTGTTGCGCTCAGCTCCCACAACACCGATTTCCGTTACTTCTCCCGACAACCTGTAAGATAATTCAGAAAAGGAGCCTGGCCTGCATTTTCTTCTGTTGACAGAGCATCTGCTACCCTAGTGCTGTTATCAAATTGCAGTTGAGGAAGGACTTCCCAGGCCACGTGGCTGGAATGGCCCTCCCATCTTCCACAACGGCTGAGGAGCTACCTCATTAAAGCTCACAGTGTCTGCCATCCTGTTCTGGTTACAGTCCCTAGCAAGTGAAAATGCTGTGGGACGTTTTTCCCAGGGACTGGGTGCTCTGGGTAAGGGACGCATCAGGAAATCTGCAACACCAGGCTCCGCTGTGGGAGGCACACGGCAGGCTCCCGCCTCAGGGCTGTGTGGGAGCCAGGACGTGCAGCTGCTATCGGGGGCGACCAAAGTTGCCCCCCACCCCACCGTCCCAACTTGTTGAGTTAGAAGGGCTCTGAGCCACCAGGTCTCTCTTTGGAAGTGTTTTCAGAACGGACTGCAGAGATTTCCGAATGACACGACCTTAAGGGTTATCTGAGAAGTGGCAGAAATCAGACAGACATTATTCCCTTTGGGGGCCAAACCCCAAGGCATCCCCACCCACCTGGGGCAAGAAAGACAGGAAACCCAGTCAGGGCGTGAAACCAAGCACCTAGAGCAGCAGGCGAGCAATCAACCTCGATTTGGTAAAGGCGGGCAGAAGGCCTTGCTGGGCGTTTTGATGTGAGGAGATGAAAGCTGAGAATGGGATTCTGAGGGAACAGGGTATTTTTCTGCATCCTGGGCCCGTGGGCGGGGCCTGCTTCAACCTGGCGACTTCCGAAGGAAGCTGAGGGTGAAACCCTCTAATTCAGCAAGTTCTAGTCTGTCTCACTTCACGGTTCCCAGGGCTCTTTCCCACACACCCTTTCAGTTCCTGCCAATAACTCTGAGAACTAGATGTGATTACCCTCTTTTTAGGGATGTGGAAAACTGCAGCTGACAGAACGACCCCACCCAGACTGCTCGTCACAGCCCCTAGAGAGGTTGTTAAAACCTCGAATCCCAAAGTCCCGGCCTCAAACTTCCTGCATCAGAGCGTCAGGTTTGGGAACCGGGTGGCCTGGGGATCGGAATTCATCATAATCACTGCCATGTGGCCTCAGTGACTTCCACTGAGGAGCCGCCGGTCCTGGGGAGCCACCTGTGATAGCCTCCTTCCCCGCCCCCCGCCCCCAGAGTCCAGTGCCCCCGTTGACCATGAACTCCTCTCGCTAGGTAACTCTAGACTTTGAGCACCATCCCGGGCAACCTCAGTGCACTCTGTTTCTTCCTATCATCATGCCAAGCTGGACGGGACTTCATTCACAGTGTACCGAGGTCAAGATGAATTTTCAAGTGATAGCCAAGAGGAACCAATGGGTTGTAGAATGGCACTGTACAGAGACAAAGAGCCCGATGGAAAAGGAGCAAGGAAGTCACCATTTCACATGCAAAGACCTTCCAACAGTGCACAGGGCCAGGCTGCCTACTTCTTCGGAAAGTGAGCAGGGAATAATGAAGCCAGCAGCCGAACGCGCTGCGTACAGCGGCAGCAGTCCTATACTAGTTACACCGATGACGTTACGTTGGTGGCAACTTTGCACTTCTAAACTGATGACCAGTTAACGGTTTCACCTGTCTGTATTCCTGCTTCTAGGTTTTTAGAAGCCTAAAAAATATGGTTTAAAAAACAAGCAAGCCAAAGATGAAAACATTGGACACAGTTCTCCTTTAAGGGTTGAAAACACTGTGATATTTCTTCCAATAAAGCCAGAGGAGAGAGTCACAAATAAACTGTAGCTATAAAATCTAGAGAAGGGAAGGAGATGGCCTCATCGGTGAAAGATCTTTAGACGATGTGCAGATTTTTACCCAAAAGCTGTGGATGGCTTTGCCCTGTAGCTGTGGCCAAAAACACAGACAGCCCTGTAAATGACCTTCCTGCTTCACCAAGATCAAGGAGGAAATGAAAGACTTGCTTCTGAAAAACCTGACTGGATGTGCTAATAAGCAACAGAATCACAAACTCATGAGCAAAGTCTTAGAGATAATATTAAAGAAGAAACTTCAGAAAATAGTCAACAAATTCCTCTGCAATATAGGAATATAGGGTAATGGGTCTATTTAGACATATGGGATTGAAAGAGGCCCAAACGGAAGAACTGTTATTTTAGGGTATTCTTTTCTGGGCATGATGCTATGCCTAGAAGAAAACTAGCTACTCTGGTCACTTCTCCATAAAGAGCCTGGAACCTTCCATCAGAGCTGAAGACAGGGATGGGAAGTTTCGTTTCTTCCCATCGTGTGACTGTTTTGCCTTCAAATTCCAAAGTGATAAGAGATACCAGGACAACCTATCCCTTGCCTGCTCAAAGGTTCTCCCTTTTCCGTAGGAAGGGCTTCGCAAGAAAACTTACTCTATTTTCAGGGTCAGCCGTTTTTGCCTCATGCTTTATTCCTCACTTCTGTACATACCACAACAGCATGTGATTTAAAGCTACATCTCAAATGCTCTTAACTCGCTTGCATCCGGTTCCTGTGATGGACTTGACAGGAAACTCATTGTGCATCGACGGCCACCTGAAGTCCCCTCAAATGAAGGCTGAGACAGGGAGTCTGAAGTGTGCCAATCTGTCACTGCCACTGGCCTGGGGTGGCTCAGGCTACCCAGAGCACCTTAGGCAGCAGAGCAAGCAGGTCGGCATTTCTCGAAGTCCGCACACGCCCTCTGGCCCCCAGCATGTCTCTGGGTGCACAGCGCTCTCAGCATTACCACCACTTAGAAGCTGCGATAGTGCATCGCGTCTCATCAGAACGGATGCAGGAAACACGGCCACCTGCAGTGCGTGGACTGGGAGGGAGACAGCAAAGCGTGGTTTCACCCCTCCCGCATGGGGAGGTGACCCGACTTCGCGCACAGCGGGCGGGTCCCGGCAGAGGAGTCCGGCGGTCTGGAGTTCCGAGTCTGACCTGACCCCAGCCTCCCTCTCCATTCCTCGGGGCGGCTGGAAATGCCCTCGGGAAGGGCTTCCCAGACTCAGCCGCCAGGAAGGCAGCCCCATCGACCGCCCGCGCTGTTCCGGGGGGCTGTCACCAAATCCGCTGGGCACCATGGCAGCTTACTGCGCAAGATGTCGTTTAAGAAACAGATCCCCAAACCTCCCGCACCATCCTGAGCCCAAGCTTCTGCCCGGAGCCTTGCCTAAGGCGGGGTTTGCAGGCAGCCAGTTTAGCGGGAGCAGGGCCAGGAGCGGGGCCAGGAGCGGGGCCAGGAGCGGGGCACCAGGGAGGCGGCCCAGGAAACCCAGGTGCACTAACTGGGTTGGCTGGACCCTGAAGGAGAGCCTGAAGAAACAGCCTCCGAACTGTCAGACAAGGATGGATGGGGAAGCAGGTCTCTGCCAGCCCCCAACCTCTCCTCCCCGGGAGGTGTTCCTGGGGTGGCGGCCAGTGGCCGAGGCAGTGGCCGCAACAGAGACTCCTCCCAGCAGGGCACCCTGGTCACATCTGCAGGAAGCTGCCTGCAGTTCTTGTAACTGGGCTGTGCAGCGCCTGCAGGTGGAGAGGATTCGCAGAGGTGCACAAGGCGTCCCATACATTCACTCAACAAACCCTTGCTAAGCACCTGCTGTGTACCAGACGGCGGGGACAAAGCCGGTAACAACAGGCAAGGTGCCTGGTGCCCAGTTCACGGTCATAAAGATGACATTTAGTTTTCAATAGGGAGAAAGCACTTGGAGGAAAATGAAGTGGGCTAACGGGGTCAGGGGGAAGGGTTTCTTCAGATGTAAGGGCCAGGAATGACCTCTCCGAGGGGGTGAAATTTGAGCTGATGCTTGAATTATAAGAAGGAACCAGCCACAGAATGTGAGGGGCATGTATAAAGGTCCTGGGGTGAGCTGCGGGAAGCGCAGGGAGGCCAGCCCGGAGGAAGAGTGAGCTGCCACAGAGCAGGGAGGTGGGGGAAGGGCAGGCAAGGGCCAGGTCCTGGAGGACCACGGGGGAGGCCAAGGCAAAGAGCCTGGATTTTATTCTGAGCGCAACAAGGAGGCAATGGGACATTGTTAGGCAGGGGAATTATGTGATCTGGTTGCTGCGTAGAGAAGTAGAGCAAGATCAGCGACAGGGAAATGAGTAACTGCTGTTTTTGTGGGTTGGAAGTGGCCGAACAGTGGCGATTTCCCATGGTTCAACCGGATTCCTGTCCTGGGAGACCATCACTGAGAACAAGAGCAATGTCTTCATTCGGCTGCGGTGCCTGCAGCCAGCCTGGCGTCTTCCGAGCCAGCCAGCAGCAGGAGCAGCCAGTAGCTGATGGTGGAGACACAGCAGAGGGGGGTCTCGCCATGTCCCTGCGACCCGCACAACACACAGGAAATGATTTTTCAATTAGTGCTTCCCTTCCACCATTTTCCTGGGTGTCGGGTTCCTCGGTTCTGCCAGCACAGCAGACTCCGCAGCCACGTCCCCGACCGCAGACACGGGCAGCGGGGGGAGGGCCGCGGCCGCTCCCCTTTCGCCTGCTGCCTCTACCTTCCTTGGAAGAGAGACAGGTCTGTGTAAGAGGCAACCGCAACATTTGCTCCGTGTATCTGTTCCACGTGGTGACAAGCCTCTGCCCGCACCCTGACAGGCCCGTCTTGCGGCTGTTGTCATGAAGCAAAATGCAGACTGTGGAACTGCCAGGCCCGATTTAGCACTCGAACCTCACTGGCACACATTCCTATTTGTCTACCCATCCACACTGCACTCAGGTGCATCCGACACTCAGTCCCGCAATGGGGGAAGGTTCTGCTTTAAAACAAGCGCGAGAACATGGCACAAAAGTTTCTCCTTGGGCTGCATAACTGTGCTGAGTATCCAGTATTTGCCGTTCAATTTTAGACATATCCTGAGCGACCTATTGCCACTTTTCATTTCAAAAGCCATAAGCTGTCTAGTAATTAAACAGTATCTTGATGCTCTTGTACGCTTTGATTTTTGTGTTGTTAACCCTTGAAGCCCAGAGGGAAGCATGCATTTAACCCCACAGCTGCCTGGAGACAGTGACGGACAAATCCTATGGGGCAGAGACACCGCAAGTCATTGAAAATCAAACCCCACGTGGATCATTATTGATTAGCAGCCAAGAGAGCACTGGATTTGGGATAAAGTTTAAAGAAAGGGCAAGAGCCTTTTCTCTTTGAATCTATTAGAAACTAGTTACCGAGGGCCTTTGGGGCTGCCAGACTCATTCTTAATTTATTCTTTCTAAGATGTGCTGGGTTGGTTGACACCGGCCCATCGCCTGGAGTAGCAAAATAGGCCGCTGACCTGAAATAAAGAGCTTAAAATATGAAAATTACATAAAGGTGAACCACTAAGGGATTTTACTATCCCTCTAGAACTGCGTTCTGCAAAAGACACCAAAATCAAGTTCTTTTCAAGTACGCAGAAGACGTGGTGTTTGGTGGGGGGGAACTTAGCCTGACCCCAAAATGACGGCGTTAAAGTGAACCAGAGACAGCTGCGACGGGAAGGCGGCTGGAGGTCAAATACTGGCTAGCGAGGGAGGCCAGCTCGCCCAACGTTAGCTGCCTTCGTGCCATGTAATTTCTCAGGGCGATTCAGGACATCCCGGCGGGGTAATCGGAACGCCCCGGTCCCAGGGCACGGCAGGCCAGCGCCGACAGCCGCTCCAGGAATCCCATCCGACTTGGAGCCACACTCCAAAAATACGAATCAAAGGTTTGTGTGTCAGTGAATATCTCTGTAAATAATCCCTAACACTGCCCAGTAATTTCTCTTCCAGCATGCGCCCTGATAAACACGAGATGACCAGCCGTACCTGCCAAGTGGAAATGAACTGGCCCCTGCATCTGGGTTCACCACAGCCATGCGGTGATATCGTTTTGCCCAGCGACGGCCTTTTTCTGTTCATTCCCTTTCAATTGTTCATCAAAATGAGGGAAATAAATGTATTTTTAGTGGACCCTTTAACCAGTCAAAGAGGATGTTTGTCTCAAATGTTTCTGAAACTGAGAATATTCCAGTTGCTCTCCTTTCTTAGGCTAGAAGCCTAAACAATCAAAGAAATAACACACACACACAGGCACGCACACACACACCACCACTCTTTTTAATCATTAAGAGTTTCTAGTAGAGAAAAGGCCACTTTCTAGGTTAAAAAAAAAAAGTCACCAATGTCATGAACGGTAATAGTCTAGACGGGCATTTTAAATGAAAAAAGATATTCTTTTAGATGAATTTAAAGAGGACTGTACAGACACATTGGTACAGGTTACTCTCCAATAAGTATGTGTTTGTATGTGTCTATTTCATGGGAGCACAATAGAATTCAGACCATCAGTAAACGATTACACACCAGGATCCTCCCCAGGACTCCGCACCGTCTCCTCCCACCTTAAACAAAAGGCCACACAGAGGCGGTGCCCCCAACTGTCTGCTTCCTCAAAAATCCACACCTCAGGGTACAGCTTCGCTTTGCTCAGGGGAAGTCGGCCCAGTTCACTTTAATTCTTTCCCTCCTCACATTCTCTGTGATGAGTTCTGCTCTCCCCAAGACCTCAGAAAGATCTATGCACTGCTTACTATGCTAAACGTGTTAGTGCCGTGTTAAGTCGTTACACGTTCATTCGTGTACGATCCATCAGCACTGGGGCTCACAGACAACGGTAATGTGCTTCCTGAAAACAGGCACAAAGACACACGAAACACACTCCGGGTCTACATGCCAGGCTCCTTCTCATGTGTTTAGTGATCGCCTCCCAGCTCACACCTGCTACTACTCCGGAAAACCCCTCCTCACGCCGTCTTCAGAGTCCCAGTGCTGTGATGACTTCTCAGCAGACAATAAAGGCATCTCAAAAATTTGTGTAGTGAATATACAAAATAGAAACAACATCTTGCTTCGTGAATGTTCTGTCATCTTGTTTTTATTTGATCATTCCAACACAAATATGATGCTACCAGGAAAAGCGTGTTTAAGAACTGAAGCAAACAAAAAGCTTTTTTGGCTCCTTTTCATGTGGTTACTTAGAAGGTATTGATCTGGAGTGGTTTCCCTCTTGCTCTTTCTCATGGAGGCAAATGCTCATTATTCTCACCCAAATGGCTGTCGTTCCTACCCATGGATTGAATCGTGAATGTAATATGCATACTATGTACATCTATTTTGTATATAAGAAAAACTGGCAGTCTCTTGAAAATTTAGCTCACTTTTAAAAAAGTAAAAGAGGCGTAGCAACTAGAATATACAAAAAGTTTGCAGAAATAATAACCCCCAAACAAACGCTACTCTATTTCTTTACATGGCTCCTTCCCCCTAAAATATAAGAAATGCGTACGTCCTTCCCGAGTTCAAAATCAGAGTAACATACTTTCTGTGGTAAAATTTCTATTGTTGTTAGAACAGCTCTTTGCATAAAGGAAATTTATAATGACTTAACCATTAACAGTAAGAACATCTTTTGTTAGAAGTACACTGTACATTGATTAGAACTGGTTGGGTTGAACAAGGCTTTTAAAGTACTCAGTCTAAAAATAGGTATATCAGGACCTGTAAAAATGTTTTTTTGCTAAGTGTTCACTGGCCTACAAAAATCTTTTAAAAACAATTTAGATAATTGGGCTGAGGCGTTCACATGGACATGTCCACCCATAGGCTGTGATTTCCCGTAAGACAGATCAAACTACCCAATTAGTAACACAGTCCAGATCAAGTTTATGGGCCCAGTAGAATTCTTGAAAAATGTAAGCAGGTCTCCAGAGATTTTTTTTTTTTTTTAATTTAAATGATGGGGTTGTAGAGGGATGAATAGAGAGGTAGGAGGATAACAAGAGGGAAACCAAAGTTGAGGAATAAAATCGGGGTAGAGGAAACATAGCTGAATGGATACCTCCCTTTGCCCTACACCCTTTGTAAGGAAAGGCAACACACATTTTCTTGTACCTTGATGGGGGCTCACCAGTGACTTTCACAGAAGTAACATCAACCTAGAATCATCCCCCAACGGAAGCCACACCACCTCACCGCCCCATCTTCACACCCCAGAAGCAGCTACTTGTCAAATGCTGGGCTTTTAAAAAATAACTGTGAGCTTTACTTATAAACTCTCAGTATTTAATGCAGTGATTCCTTGGGAGGGGGTGGGAGTGGGGGCGGGGGCAGATGCCATGCCTAACTAGCTTTCCATAAAACAACAAGTCAGTGGTCACTGGGTGGAAAATGAGGGTGGGGGCAGAGGGCACGACCACCTTTGTCTCCCATCCCTAGCAAGGAACATGCCTGGGAACTGCAGACGGCTCCATGGATCCAAGATTGCTTAATGATGAAAATAAAACACACTTTATACATAAATCAATAAATCAACCTGCAAAGGCAAGCCCGGCAGCCGGTTACTAGACAAAATGAATATGCATAAGCACCACCTCCTAGGAGAGCTCCTCGGCCTGGACAGGACCGCAAAATCCGAAAAGGACAGTTCCAGGAAGGCTCTGGCGATGCCCCATGAGAAATGACATGCAATTTACCGGCAGGAGAGAACGCCCTGCGAAGAAGTCGGGGGAGGGGAGCTCAGCCTGCAGGAGCTCCGGGAGCGCGAGGCCAACCCTCACCTTGCCGCCGCCGGGGAGGAGCAGGCGGGCAGCCAGGCTAGGTCGGCGCTGCCCCAGTGCGCACCTGCCCGGAGCGCAGGGGGCGACCCGCTGCCGGAGCATGCCCGGAGCGCTGCTCCGCTACTTACCCCTTCCGCCTTCCTAATAGAAGCTAATGGCTCCGTTAGATGGGGAAAAACCGCTGTCATACGCAAATTCCAAGTTTAAAAAATCCCCAAGCAGCAGCGGGCTCCCCGGTGCAGCGGATGGGAGTCACACTCCGCCCCCAGCCTCCTCCGCACTCGAGGCCAACCCCCAACTTGCAGCCGCCGGGACCAAAAATCAATCCAGAGCCGGCAGTGGCGGGCGGGCGCACAGGCAGACAAAGACTTCACCTCGGGCACAGCCCCAGTCTGGCTCAGCTAGGAGAGCGGTAACCCGCAAGTGGCACTACAGGAAGGGGGTCCTGCACGCTGTTTTTCTCCAGAGGCTTTTATAAAAAATGACATCCTAAAATACTTAAGTCCTACACTGTCCCAGAGACTGTCCCATGACAGTGGGACAACCCTGTCCCATGATTCTCCAAAAAAACGTGCCCAATCTCCTTTGTGCCAGACGGGAAAGCACCTGGCAGTCTCCTGGCCCCAGATGCTTTCTGGACACACCCACCCTACCTGCCTCCAGTCAGGACAGACCCTCCGCAGTCTGGCCGCAGAACAGCCTTCAAAAGCTCCTTGGGTTTGGGAAAGGAGAGAGGGAGGAAAGGAAAGGAAAGAGGGAGGGAGGGAGGGAGGGAGGGAGAGAGGAAGGGAAGGGAGGGAGGAATCAGGTTTAATCCATTCAAAGATGCTATGGTTAATACCAATTCAACTACTGATGCTTTCAGTTCCAAGACAAACTGTCACTGAATGGGGGAACATTTTTCGTAAGAAGTCTCACATCTGGAGATCTGGTCTGAACGCTGAGCAGGTGAAACACACAGCGCAGCTGCCGCAGCACCCTTTGGCCGGCCTGCGCAACCCCGAGGCGACCCCGAGGCGGCTGGACCTTCCTGGTTTGTCCCACACCCCTGACAGGCCAGGTGGCCAGGCCTGCCATGTGGGTGACCGAGGCAACCCGCGTAACGAATTCAGTTGGCCTTTGCTGGGGAAGTATGGAGCTGCACTCCACGAAGCAGCCCCTCGTTCTGAAATCTGTGGTAAACGCGTCTGCGAAGGTGGGTGCGGGGCAGGGCTCCACGGAGCCGACTTCCCACGTTCTTGATCCTCCGGACCTTCCACGCCTGGGGGAGGCGGCCACCGAGTCTAGCCGCCTGTGTGCCCTCCCTGTGCCTCCCACTTCTTGGTCCGGAAAATGGTTAAGGGACTTCAGTAGTTAATGTATAATTGTGTTAAACATGCCTGTGGTGCATTTTAATTATTTTAATCAAGTTATCTCTTCCTATTTCTTAGTATTTATCCATAACCATATATCTTTCTCAGAAGTAATACAATTCCATTAGTACAATTACTACTTTTCAATAAATCAGATTGGCCTTCTCAGCACGAGAATTAATGGTACAGTAACTATGGATATTGCAACAGAAAACACCATTGAGAGAGAAACTGGAAATTTCGCTAGAACTTTAGAATTGTTTTTTGAATTCCTTACTCTTTGCCCTTCTCCATCCATGGGCACCACCCAGGAGGACAGGCTAAAATGTAATAAAGTTTCAGAATACTGGATCCTTGTAGAGGGAGACATATGCTTTACAATAGCTAGTGCTGCTGTTGCTTCCTTTTTAAAAACAAAAACAAAAACAACAACAACAACAAAAACCCCTGGGCTTTGAATGAGCAGCTGCAAAAGTTCAACAACTAGCTATTAACCACTTCAGGGTCTGTTTTCTGAGAAACGTAATCTTCGTGGGCAATCCGGAGCCCTGCGAATTCCAGTAAACCAGGGGCAATGCAGTTTATAAAATAAATCAATACAGGGAAGTGTATTGCATGTGCTGGTAGGTGCAGCCGGTGAGAGATGAAGGGATATTGAGATTCACCTTCTTACATGCGGATAAAGAGCTGGAACTGTTTTCTTGGTCTCACCAAGAGAATGAAAAATGTCATTAATTCTTTCAAGACAAATGCAAGCAACTGGCTTTGTTGCTGCTCCTCCCTCCTTCCCTCCCTCCCTCCCCCTTCCCCCTCCCCCTCCCTCTCCGCAGCTTTAGAGAAAGGCAGCGGTGAGATTGTACAGCTACGGAATCACAGGCCGCACCAGGGCGATGTCTTAGCTCTCAGCTAATTATTTACCCAGATCAAGCCTGACTGCTGGAAAATCAGCTCTCTCCAGGAGGTAACTGAGCTGAAAGGTTCTTTTCACTGAGAAATGATGGGCTGGTGGCTGGCATCCAGCCCACAGGCCGGGGCACCCTTGTGGGCAGTGTCAGGAAATAAATACCCAGGACCACACCATTTTCCTCAGACGTTCCCAGGAAAGTATTGGTCCGTTTAAGAAAATTAGGTATGGAGAAACCCATCTGTGGTGCAGGAACACACAAAGATCGAGCACCTAAAAGACACTGTTCTTAAAATGAATCTCACGAAATGAGGAGAGGAGGAGGCACACGGAGACTGTTAGCATTTTATAGCCCGAGCGTCCCTTCAAAGTCCCTATATGCAGACAAAGCAGATTGCTTCATTGTTCCCACTTACGGGTGCTGTTTTCTCCTGCAGGTCTCCTGAAAACACAAAATGTTCAGGCAACATTGATGTTCTAATTTGCTCGGGCTCTTAGGAAAACAGAAAGCCACCAGCACCCTGCCAGCTTGCCCGGTCCCCCAACGCTCTGGGTCTCTCCCTGGGCTCCAGGGACTAGAAGATTTAAACCATCTATTTAAATCAATCAATATCATTTATATTTGTCTATTTCTAAAAGCTTTGTTAGCAGCCACACTTCGTTTAAATGCTTTCTGCTTTCTTATTTACTTCCCAGGACTGCAAAACTATTGTCAGACGCATGTAAATTTTTAATTTATCAGGCCCACGATGGGACAAGTCACCTGCCGATTTCTTTATTTTTCACCACTCACAGCCGAACATGGCTGCCAGCGAGGATCTGCTGTGAACGTGAAGGCAAATGTGTGGGCCTGCTCGGTTTCCACCCTTCAGAAGGTGCAATGTCAGGATTCCGCCAACAAATGCATAATAGGTTTGGGGAGATGATATGTGTGCTTTGGTTGGCATTTCAAATTTATGCTGTTTATTCTAACATTAAAATCAATTTGTCTTCTCCCCACATACAGCCACCTCTTAATAGCACATTTGAGGATTCTTTCTCCTGCTTCCCTGTCAGGACTGGAATTCAAAATCTGCTGTGGGTGATTAGCTTGATTTTTAAAAGCTAATTTCCCTTTTTAAAAACCCCTCTCTTTGGGGCAACTGACATTCTAACTTGAGCTTTAGGAGTGGTGGAATTTTATTCCTGCATTCGGCATCTAACCAAGCTACTCCCTCTGAGTTCAGTTGAGATTTGTAATATATTCATCAGATTTCTATCATGAAATATTTGCATCCATATTACAGCTTCTACGTTCAAGGGAAGGGTCGCAGTAAATCCATTATTTAGTGAGTAGCTAGAATGAGTTTGTTAAAAGTCTGTATCGGGCTTCTTATTAGACACTACAGACGTATATCAAATACTCCACAGAACAGGGTATTAATGGAAGAATTAGCAGAATTTTGAAGAGGGTATACATGTAAGCAGGTGGGAAGAAGGGGTATCCCCATTTCAGTAAGAATCCGTGCCCAACTGTCTCGCGATGCCGTTTAAGGTAGGGAGCAATTCATCTTGGCAGGAGGGAAGGGAAAAGTCTCCCATCTCCTGTTAGCAAATTGTTTTATAGGGAAAAAAATAGAATTATTTACATTACAGTATTATGCTTTGGAAGACTGCATATTAATGACAAAAGAATTTTCTCTTTGGTATTGAAGAAAATTTTTCAGTGGAATGTAGAAGAATTTTCTCCCAATTCCGAGGGGAAATAAAAACCTTGCTATTCTCATAGCTATCACAGGCTGTAGACTAGTGTTCAAATTTAGAATTTTTTATCTTCTACAGAAAAATGCTTACTGCAATGAGGAGTTTTAAAAAAACCCCTCAGGATGTTGGGGCCATTTCCATGGCTCATAGGGTTTGCGGCTGTTGAGACATTTTGAGCTTTTTGTCTCAACTACATCTGGCTCTACTCAGACCGAAACCACTGCTTTGTTCACCTGAGTGCAGGACAAGCCCCACTTCCCCTCCTGGAGTGTGTTAAGGGTCCCTGAGCTGGACCCCCCTCTTTATTTTTCAACAGTACCAAATATAAAGTTATTGGACCACCTGCCCTTACCCCTAAAATAAGCGGATGAAGGCAGGACCACGCCAGCCCAGAGGAGAAGAGCTGGCTGATTCGCTTTACGGCCAAGTTATAAAAGGAAGGAGCGCCAGGTGGTCAACTGCACGGGGGGAAGGGGCTGTGCCCGCCTTCGGGGGCATCCCTGCAGGAGCATGGACACTCAGGTCGGCACATCTCACAGCCGGTCCCCGAGCTCCCCTCCAGATCTGGATTCCCTTGGATGTTCCTGCCCTTGGCCTTGGTGCTAATCCTTATGGGCTGTGTGTGATCCTTATGTTTTCATGGGGTGGTCTGGTTGGACCGCAAGTGCTCTGTGAGTCATTCACGAGGGGTCACAAGATAGTCATTACAGAAACCGACACTACTCTGTAGAGTTACAGGGACACAGTGGCCTAAGCCACGGAAGCATCAGCGTTTGCCTTTACCCAACCTCGACATGGCCGCGCCACAGCACGGGATGATGGGTGGCAGTTCTATTTTGCAGAAGAGGCAAAGTGACAGCAACGAGGGGACACAGCAAGCTCACGTCCCAGTCCGGGATCATGTCTACTGATCTCAGGGTATCCCCTCTTGGGAGTTCAAAGCTCTGAATGCCCAGCTAATGGGGGCATGGGGCTGTCCTGTGGTTCTTTCTGGAAAGCAAGGCTGGGTCTGTGTAGGGCCTCTTGTTACTTCCTCCCATCCTTCAATCCCGGGCCCCCTGCCTCCTCCCTCACCGCAAAGGCTGCGCCCGTTCCCTGCTTGGCTGGCCCCATCGGCACGAGGGGTGCTGCAGTGTGGGGCTGGACCTGAGGCTCCTCTACACAAGTGCAGGTAAAGGTGGCCCCTGGGCGCTGCCACCCCTCCTGTGGACAACATCGAGCTCGATGACCTCCAGCAGCACCTACAGGAGGGCCCTGCTCCCGGCACGAGTCAGCCCATGAGCGAGTGACGGGGCCGAGGGAAAGGTCCGGAACCACCTCCAGTGATCAGAGTTCGGAGGCCTTTCTGCTCAGATGGCATCTCGCCTTCTGCCACCATCGTACTTGCTCTCATGGCCTGGCTATCACAGCTGCCCCAACCAGGGCTCCGTTTGCCCCACATGTCACCAGTGAGGTTCTCACCTCAAATTGGCCTAGGTGGCAGGGGCTGGACCACGCCCCGGAAGGAGATTGGATCCTGCTGTTCCTGCCGCCCTGCTATCTATGTTCCGGACACTGTCCCGGCTCCACCCGGAGACGGGCCACCCCTGACCGTGCTGCCAGGCCTCGAGATGGCCAGACAAGGTGGGCCGTTATCCCAGCGATACACGGGCAAAAATGGGCAACGTGTCGCTGGACAGACCCAGGCAGTACCTGGGATCTCCTGGGATGCCCACCTGGCTCTACAGACCACCGCAACCGAGCCCTCCCCACTGTGGGGCCACGTCTTGGCTATGACCCAGGGATGAAGTGATCTGTCATATTAAGACAGGGCTTGAGCACTTGCTTCTTTCTAGTAGGTTTGTCCAGTTCAGGCTTGGCTGATAGACCAGGAGGGGAGAGGCCAGGGCAGCATCCAGCTTCTCTGAGCCTCGACTGCCTACACAAATTACCCAAATGCCCACAAAATTCTAATTATAAGAAAAAAAAATCTTATTTTTTAAGGCTAAGCAGTATTTCCCACACTAATTCTCCCACCCAAACAGAGGGAGAGATACTTCAGAAAATTTCTTGTTTTGTTACCACGAAGCCCTGGCTGGCTGGCTCAGTTGGTTGAAACAGCAATCCGTAACAAAAGCTTTGCAGGTTCAAGTCCCAGTCAGGGCACATAGCTAGTTTGCGGATTCAACCTCCCAGTCAGGGTGCAGAACGGACGCAACCGATTGATGTCTCTCTCTCTCTCTCTCTCTCTCTCAAATCAGGCAGGAAGTGCACAACCAGCCTCGCAGAGTCCAGGTCGCGATGGCCTGAGATGACATAAGAGAAAGCGCGACGCGTCTCCGGGTGTCCTTTCTAACACGCTCAGTGTTCCCCGACCAGGAGCTGTTCCATACACCACATTTTTCCTGGTGAGAGGAGCGCCCCTCCTCCAAGCCTCCAGAAGCATGTGCACCGCTGGGCCAGGCTAGCCCCTCCCTGCTGTCTGAGTCAGAAACGACAGGTGGGGAGGGTGGGTGGGGCTTCTTTCTCCACTCGCCCTGCACTGGCTGTTACCTCCAGGGGGCCCTCCTGGCTTCTCAGCAGGTGGTTCCCAGCCCTTTCTGTGTTTGGGCCCCCTGGGCTCATCTCTCTGCCCACCCCAGCAATGACCATAAGGCCTGCTGCTGCTGCTGGGACACAGAGGTGAGCGACGCAGACACAGTCCTGCCCTCGTGGCCCTTTCTAGCAAACGGGGCGGAGGAACGGAGCAGGCAACTGAAACTGCGGGCAGTCACGACAAAACACAGAGGAAGCCAGTGCCGTGGCTGGGGAAGGGGGTTGGGAGGCCCAATGGGATCAGATTTGTGTTTCTAAAGCCGACCCTGGATGCTGCCTGGCTGGGGACCAGGAGCAGAGGCCGGAGACAGGTAGACTGGATGCAGGTGGAGGCCCCCGGGCTGGGGACTGAGGAGGGAGGTTTTACTTGGTGGCGACTCCGGAGATGGGGTGCATGTGGGCGTGAGGGAGCCGGAGGTGCCAGGGACGACAGCCGGGCTGGCCTGTGTGGCTGCCTTGCTGGCGTTCCTGCTGCCTGGCAACTACAGGGGAGATTTTTAGCCTCCTGAAGTGCACCCACACCCTGGCCACGAGGCTAAGGATGTTCCGTAAGGAAGCAGGCCGGGCAGGGAGGGCTGGGTGGGGTCCCCGAACGACATCCTATTGTACACAGTGTCCTGACCCTCGGGCTGCCACCTGACATGTGCTCCATGTGCGGTAGCTAGAGGTGGAGACTTGTCCCCCAACCACCCGGCTGGCCTACAGGTGACCGTGCCGCCGGATCTCAAGGGAAGGTTCCTTAAATGGGACAAAGAGTATTTTGAAAATCCAGGGATGTGTGTACACACTGGCAGGTGGACACACCCCTGTCACCTGGCCTCGCCTCTGCCACAGGAAGTCAAAGGCAAAAGCAGTGAATCTGATGACACACACAGGACAGCGTTGCTTGGACAGGACCGTCCAGCTCCCAGAATGGAGCCAGTTCCCGAGCGGGTACCCCACCAAGCAGCAGCAGCAGGTGAGAGAGCAGAGAGAGGACAGCGCAGGCCCTGCCTGGCGCACCTCGTCTCCCTGCCCCCCGGGAGGGGGCCGGCAGAACCTCTCCCGATTTTAGGTGGGCACTCACTGACGCTGCCACCGTCTCTGCCGGCGTATGTAGAACAGGAGCTCCTCCTGGTTTTCACTGGATGGAAAACGTCGCTGGCCATTCACTCCAAACAGCTCTTTCCAGAAAGCAGACTGTTCTCATTGCTACCAACACCGAGCACCTACTACGGGGCAGGCACGTTCCTCAGTCCTCAGGACCATTATTTTACAGATTCAGAAACCGATGCACAGGGAGGTTTGTTGACTTGCTCCAAGGCACACAGCAGCCAGCAAGTGGCTTAGACAGGAGGGGACGCGAGGCTGCCTAATTCCAAGCCCAAGTGCTATGGCTCCTGTGAGCAGGCAGGGGGCTCAGCCCTGCGTGGGGGTTTCACTCATCCTGTGCTCTGCCCCCTGCCCTGAGGCCTGTGCCTGTCTACCTGGGTTTCCCTTCTTGCCCACGAGGGTGCGCGGGGCGGCCAGGGGTGACCGGTACTGTGCGGCCGGAGCATGACCTGTTCCCCGTCCTCTCAGCGGGTCTCTGGCTAAGGTGCCGGTTGCCCTGAGACCAACATTTGATTATAACCTGGGATAAAAAGAAAAGTCAGGGTGGATACTCCACCGCAGCAGCCAATATCCAGAGTGGATAGCATATGGTTATATATTTTCCAGAGACAGAAATTTAATACTCAAAACAAAAAATAATTCTGAAAGTCTCTGGAACAACTTCAAAACGTGATCTGCAAAGGCAGACATACATCACTGTGTGGGAAACTTTCTGTCTTCTCATGGGACTAAAACCCTCAGGGGAAGAGCTGAGGAAATGACTCACTGGTGGGTCCTGAGGCGGGGACACTGCGCCCCAAGGAGCCCCAGGGATGGACCCCAGGGGTGGGGAGGCCTTGGCGGGCGCAGGTGGCTGGGACGTGCACACCAGAGCTGACTTGTCCCTTCTTTGTCTTCCATGGCTCATGGCTCAAAAGCACCTGGGGTAGGTGGGGAGCCGGGACCAGGATCCGGGCTGAGACAGCTCTGAATTCAAGCCCTGAACAGGCAGGATGGCCGCCCACCTCTTCCTTGCTGTGTGGCCTTAGGCCATTGGCCTACCCTCTCGGAGCTGATGTTTTCTCTTGTGAATGGAGCTAACAGTACCTGCTACAGGAGTAGTGATGAAAATACCCACTGCCCTTGCTAAGGAAACACCATAAAGTGCTAGTTAACAAGGCAGTAACAATAAATCACAGGGGTGCAAAGTCTCTTTATGTCCTGGATCCTGCTGCTCAGGGACCAACCAGGCAGCCAATTCGAGTCCTACTCCAGGGATGGAGAGCACACAGCGGGTCGTTACCAGTTCAAATGGTGCCCCAGAGCCAACCGCAGGGTGTGATCCTGGATGGAATGAGACCTCAGACCTTGGCCATGCTCTGTCTGCCCCAGGCCCCCCAGGACAGAGCAGGTAACGCAGACTCCAAAGGCCGGGCCCTGGCTGCTATGGCTAAGTGGACTGAGTGCTGGCCTGCGGACCAAAGGGTCGCTGGTTCAATTCCCAGGGCACATGCCTGGGCTGCAGGCCCCAGTAGGGGGCGAGTGAGAGGCAACCACACATTGATGTTTCTCTCCTTCTCTCTCCCCTTCCCTTTCCTGATCTCTAAAAGTAAGAATATAAAGTCTTTAAAAAAAAAAAGAACCTGTGAAGAAGTGGTCAGGCTGGGGGCTGGGGAGGACTGGTCGGCAGACCAGGGACCCTGGATCCCTGATCACCTCTTAAGCTGTGCCGGGTCTCCAACAAGAAACCTGCTACCCACCCATGCGTGTGAGGAGTTCAGAGGGGGTCTGAGTCGCTCCTCATGAAGTCTTCATGCCAACAAGCAGCGTTACAAAGAATCCCCGGCCTTCCACACAGGGCTCCAGTTCCCAATACCGGGACCTTAAACGCCAACCCGAGCTGCTCGGGCTGGGTGAGCATGGGGAATGGCGCCCCACCGCCCGCACGGGCTCCCTGCAGACGGCTCTGGGCCGCCTGGGCCTGCCACAGGCCTGCCTCCCGCCTCCCCGACCCCGCAGACGCCATGACAACCGGGCCAGCGCGACCCTGCCGCCCACCCGGCAAACTCGGATCAGTGCCCGGCGGTCAGTGCAGGTCACCGTGCTGCCTGCGGACAATGAACCCTCTCAGGGAGCTTTAAATCGAACGACCGAATGCCCTTCTCAAAGCCATGCGCTCGGCCGTTCTCAAGTACAGCGACTCCTACAAATGAAGACACAAATGGTGCCAATGCGGACGACGGGGCCGTTCTTGCGCATAAAAGGACTTCTGTGTGGGCTCGTTGTGAATTGTCCTTTTTCAGTGTCTTATTTGTCAGCAGAGACTGACAGCAGGGGGGCAGGCACCAGCCGTGTCTGAGGGGCCCCAGGGCCGTCCACGCCCTTTCAGGCTGCATCCGGTAGGGTGGCCGAGGGACAAGCTGGGGATGTGGCCTGCGGATGCACCCCTGGCCCCAGCTGGGGCTGCAGTAGACAGGCCACCTGAGTGGGCTGAGGGGGACAGGGCATGCTCTTCCCCCCAAAAGTTTCAAGAAGGACTCGTAGCTGGGGGACAAGTTTGAAATGTGCTCATCCTCAGGGTCACAGTCCTCTGGGGCTCTGTGGCCACTTCCCCTCTAGGATTAGTTAGCCTTTCCCATGTGAGGCTGTCAAGTGTCAACTACCATCTATGGAAGATGGAAAAAAGCGCCCACCCCAGCTCCACGCGGGGAAGCCTCGGGGGTCCCCTGCCTGGACCGCGGGCACTGCAGCGAAAGCTCAGGTGACAACACAGCCAACAGGGAGCCCGGCCCCGGCCCAACCAGCCTGGAGCCTCAGTGCGGGGGCCCCAGGACAGGGAAGCTCCCCGGCAGAGGCAGGAGGAGGACAGTGGCCAATGACGGCCCCCCTTGGGAATTTTCAGTGCCCCCCGTCGACAGAATCTAAGGCTGCGCAGGGCCAGGCGGGCCTGAGGAGCGGCACCCTGGCCTCCCGCCTCCATCTCTACCCCACACACATACTTGACATGCTTGCAGTTCCACGAATAAGCTGCCCCATCGCCTTCCCTCAGCCTCTGATGCCTTCTTCCTCTTCCTCCTTCACCAAGATGGAGCTCTGGAAGCTTCTCCAACGCCACCCAGCTGCTGAGACTCTCAGCACCCGGGCTGACCGCCCGCCCGGCGCCCTCCTCATTGGAACAGTGGGGCTGAGCTGCACCCTTCATCTCTGTGCACTTGTCCAGGGCAGCGCCCTGGCTGTCCCCCCGGTCCCGGACGGATGTCCCGGGGAGGAAGGGGGATGGTCTCTGAGTCTGGCTCAGCCATTGGAGGCTCCCCTCGAAGCAGCGGCCCAACAGGGGGCTCCTGGGGTACAGCCAGGACGGGCCCAAACAGGGGTGCTCACTGGGCGGATGGCACGTTACGGCGGGCCCCAGCAGGTCAGTTGGCTAAGCTAGAGGTGGGGACACAGGGTGGGGGCAACGGCGGGAGGGTCCCTGGCCTCCTTCGCCCTCTGCTACAAACACCTGCCAGCTGTGCCTCAAGGTTCTTGTTCCTTCAGAGAAGAAGGGGGCCCAAAATTACCACCGGAGGAAAGGGTGTCCCCAAAGTACCACCAGTGCGCTGGGAGGCTTTGGCGGCGAGGGGTCCGGCCCAAGGCATCCGAGGACGCTGCGGCTGACCCGTGACCCAGGCCCTGAGGGAGACACAGGTCAGCAAACGCGGAGGGGGCAGGACACCCCCGAGGCCTGGGCCACAGGGCACGGACGGCCCAGCGGGCAGCCCCGTGTGGCAGGAGCCACGAAGGCAGTGGCAGAGACGTGGCGGGTGCCACCCTCGCCAAGAGGCCCAGGTGGTGCCGGTTCTGTGAAGGGCCCTGTGTTTCAGCAGCTGGGGAAGGTGACGGGCGAGACGAGCCATCCAGCGAGGCAGAGGCCAGCTCCGAGTCACACTGCTCAGCCTGAGCACCAGGCGGTGCCTGTCCGAACCAGGTCGGCATCAGGTTGGCCAGGGAAACCGGGCGCTGCAGGGGGCCACAGCGGAGGCGGTAGGACTCGGGGACCCCACTGGACTGTGGGGGGAGGAGCAGCGGAGGTTGGTACCCCGATTTCCAGAGCAGGGCAGACGGGGGAGGGGACATGCCCAGCAGGGCCCAGAAGGCTGCGTGTGGAAAGGCCACTGCCGGGACACAGGCCTGGGGGTCATCTGCTCGGCGGATGGAGCAGGAGAAATGAGACTGCAAAGGAAGCAGGCAAAGGGGACGAGCCAGGGCTCACGAAGCCCCGCCCGATGCACAGCAGGTGCCGAGAAGTGAGTGCAGGCTAAGGGGCGGATCTCCCGGCCGAAATCCTGCTGTGCATCCTACACGCCTCTGTGGACACGGACCATGTGGGCTGCCGCGGAAGCACCTGGGGGACCCGGCATCCACAGTGTCCCAGCCCCACCCCCAGAGAGGCTGGTTCTGGGGTGTCAGCACCTTTGGAAACCCCCTAACGGTGAAGACAGGGTGAAGAGAACTGAAAGAAATGCTCTCATTCCACCCATGAGCAGCAGGGCCCAGGAATCTGTCTACTCATATCTTTTCCTGAAGAATCCCCGAGGTGATGCTGAGGTGGGGTCGGCTTGCAGGGTCTCGGGTCTAGGGGAGAGGGGGCGGGGTCAGGCTGGGAGCTTCCTGAGGGTGGCGCTGCCTCGCCGGTGGGCTTCCCCCGACACAGGCCAAGGCCTCCGGCGTGTGCGGACGGCGGGGGGCTCCCCGGGCAGCCACAAAGCAGATGGTCGCGGCTGCAAGGCCCCCCTGGCCCTTTCATCCGCACACAGCTGTCTGCAGCGTCTCAGGACAGCGGGAGGCGAAGACGCCACGCGCCACCAGGGATCAGGCCGCTGGCCCGGCCACTGTGTCCCAGACGGACCCTGGGAACGTCGGACGGCCCTCTCGGTTTATGGAGAAAGCTTTAGCTGGTTTAGCGACAGGTCTCTCTATGGGCCGAATGCGTTATCACAACTTCTTACAGCGGTCTTGCCGAGACTGACGGCGTCCGACCTTTTCACACTCCAGGTAAAATCCTTCTGGGCACCGGGTCCCAGTGTTAATCGTAAGGTGCCACCCTAACCGTGGGCAACAGGGAGTGATGCCAAAAAGAAGGAAGAAACGAATGGTGGAAGGACTTTCTGGAAGAGCAATCCAGACCTCTGCCCCCAAATCCCTTAACCCAAAGCCAGGGTTCTCTCTCAGAGCCCCTCAGATGTACACTCAGAGCCACACCAACCAGCCAAGACCCGCAGAGGTTCTGGAAGGACGGAGACTGCCCAGCTAGGGACCGGGTCTCTGGGCAGGGACAGGAGCCAAACCCACAGGAGCCGGGAAGGGAATGGTGGCTGCGGGGTGCTGAGGGGAGGGGACATGGAAGACCGCAGACAGAAGGGTATGACCTTTCAGTTGTGCAAGACAGGTACGTCCTGGTGCTCTATGACTCAGCACCTATCGATGACAGTGCTGGATTGTACCTGCAAAAATCTGTTCAGAGGGTAGATCTTGTTTTAAGTGTTTGTTGTTTTTTTAAAAAGACTTTATTTATTTATTTATTTTAGAGAGGAGAAGGGAAGGAGAAAGAGAAGGAAAGAAACATTCATGTGTGGTTGCCTCTCATCTACCCCCTCCTGGGGACCTGGCCTGACACCCAGACACGTGTCCTGACTGGGAATCAAACCAGGGACCCTTTGATTTGCAAGCCAGCACTCAATCCACTGAGTCACATCAGCCAGGGCGTTTTAAGTGTTCTACACACACACACACACACACACACACACACACACACAGTGGTAACAATATCATGCACTGTGCTCTGAATGGGGGGATTGGGTTCTATTTAAAAATGCACCAACAAGAATCCAACAAGCACAACCGTGATGTCCTTGGCTGCTGGGCAGAAGCCACCACGTGGAGAGGGCATCGTGGTCAGCACTAACCGGTCTCCCTCTGGTTTCTGGAGTGTGCGCATCCCTTGCTTAGCTCACATCGCCCACAAAGAGGCTTTAGCGCAAACTGGACTCACTGTCCCAATTGTCTGAGGTGACGCGGTCCAGTATGTAGCCACTAGCCACCTAAAATTAATTAATTAATTAATTTTAATTAAGTAAGATTTTATAAATTCAGTTTCTCAGTCAAACTAGCCACATTTCAGATATTCAGAAGCTTCATGTGGCACGTGGGTCTGGGACAGTGAGGGCATAGGACAGGCCTGTCATCCTGGGACAATGCTGCTCAAGACATCAGCTGAGGAGAACGAAGACTATTTAGTCAACACGGTCACCGGCAGCACCATCCCTGGACTAATACAAAAAAGAAGAAACCCTAGAATTCGGCTGATTTTCCTACATTTACGGCATCTTTGAAGAAATGGCAACAGTTCCCATCTCTATAAATGCTCGCCTGATGCTGTTTTTATTTAACTGCTCATTTAAATCCTTGCTCAGAGAGCATTTGTCTGCGTGAACTCAGTGTCAGCTCCACAAATACCGAACCGAGGTACGTCCAAGGTGAGGGTCACGCACAGCCGCGCCACAGCTCGGTCCAGGCCGAGAATTCATACCCCCAAATCATTTCCCCAGATTATACGAGAGTGGAAGGGCATGGAATGGTGCGTCTACAGTACGTTTCCTATTGGTAAGTCGTATCTTGAGCACTTATCTTTTCCCTTTAAAAATCAGAGAAAAAGGTTTTGAAGAATTCCGGGAAAGGGCCGGGAGTCTGCCGGAGTGTGACAACAGCGCAGCCGTGGAGCGCTGGTGCGGGAGGCGCGGCCCTTGGCCGGGGATGGGCAGTGGCTATGACACCGGGTTTTCAAATTCCTGGTTTGGAGACAGAATTCGCAGACTGGGCCCCCGCCCCAGCTTGGCTAAGACAAAACCCAGGCCCCCTGGATGGTGGGTTTGTGTGTGTTCGTGTGACGGACGCGGAGCCTGAAGGGCCGGGGCCACCGTGAAACAAAAAAATGTGACTTGAAAGTGGGATGAACTGGTTTCACTTGATTTTCTGATTTTTGAAAAATGAGAACAACAAGACTCTCATTCCTTAAAGTCACCCCCCCCCATTTGCAGCCAATACATACACACCCTAAAAACAAAACGAACCCCCCAAATGCCACCACGAAGCACTCTTTCACCTAATTCTACCGTAAGCATGGGGACTCGTCTGTCAGTAACAAAACAACTGTTGCTACCAGATGTACCTCAAACAACTACTAAGCTGGGGAAGTAGTTGAGCCTGTTCTCTTTACTGTCATAGGACATTTGTCTTGTCTATTTCTCAGTATTAGGTTTCCAATTAAACTGGCACAGTTTAGCCTTCTTTGAATTGGTATATTAATAAGTAAATATAGCAACATGCTTGCAATTAGCATATACTTATATAATATACATATGTCAATAAGAGGTCATTGGCTGACTGTGACCCCAAGCTATTCGCTTCTTAAAAGAAGGTTTACTAAAGTTTCCTCTGCATTACTGTATTTCTCTTAGTGCAACTAACCTGCACAGAGCTCAGCAGCTGCTCACCCTAAAAGCGCTGTCTGTTGGTTTTCTATTAGCATGAGCAATTAAACTGGAAAACAAACTCTTTATTAAATGTTAAGCTAGATTTATTAAAAGTAATATGCACCAAACTACGACTTCACTGATAATTGAATTAGTACATTGTAATTTTTTTTTACTTTGCTTCAATGTGTTTTATATGAAAGTGAAAAAAAAAGACACCAATTCTTTTTTAAAAAGCATCTTATCCTTAATCCACGGCATCAGCCTAGGTATTATTTAAATCCTTGTTGGAGGAGAATGAGTCCCACTGCTCTTCTTCTACTAAATGAATGGAACTTTAAACGCGCTGCGGCTCATGCAAGAGAGCACAGGCTCTTTGGTTTCTGAAAACAGAGCAGTTACAGGCAAAAACACAGCATCTTTATTTAGCAAATATTAAAATCAGACCTCAGAAATTATAATGACCATTTCTGTGAAAGAGCGGCAAATTCAGCTCTGCTTGTGAAATTTATATTGAATATAGAGGAAAAAAGAAAAGGCAACTATTTAGAAGCTTTACCAAGAACCTGGTGGGTATACTGATGTTTTTAGTCCTCCTGAGATGTATAAAGGATATGTGCTTAAATGTGTTCTGTCTGTCTTTAAATATTCTCACTGCGAAATGGTCAGGACTGGTAAGAAAGCAATGTTAACACCAGGTATTTATATTAACAACACAATCTTGAATATTTTTTAATCAGAAAATATTGGGTTGGCCAAAAAGTTAATTTAGGTTTTTTCTGTACAATGGCTCTAGTAGTATTTAGTTGTCTTTAGCTTCACTTGAGACAATTTTGTTAGATTGTATTGTGACAGCTGTCATATCAGTGTGTATTTTTTTTTTAAATCAAAATTGCTGAATTTCTGGGTAGCCATTTTAATATTGAAGATGGAAGAAAATAAGCAACATTTTCGGTGTATTATAATTTCAAGACAGGTAAAAACCCAACTTAAATGCAAAAAAAGACCCGTGCAGTGTGTGGAGATGGTGCCATGACTGAGCAAACGTATCAAAGCGGGTTTGTGAAGTTTCTCGGCGCTCTTGACATTTTGGCCCAATTATTTGTTGCCGCGGGACTGTCTTATGCATTGGAAGATGTTTAGCAACACCTCTGGCCTCTTCCCTCAAGAGGCCAATAGCAGGAGACAGCCCACATACTCAGAATATCCAAATCTATGAAGTTATTGGTGAAAATGAAAAATGTGTCTTTTACGGAAAAAATGTTAACGGACTTTTTGGCCAACCCAGTAATTCACGTAACTTGTCCTTAGTTTTTATTCCTTTTCCTCTCTTCTCTTTATTGAAATAAATTGGTAAAAACTATCCAAAACTCAAGACAATAGCAAGGCCTATAAGTACAGGGTTCAGACTCAAATGTCTCTGGGAAATTTTGTCTTTCCGATTTTTTTTTGTCCCAGGCTTTTTCCCTTTTACTGGTGCTATGCCAGTTTTAATACTGACACACATACATTCCTCCGTAGGTTAAAAGTAATACATTTTATTTACATCGCTAATTCCTGAGTTTAAAATTCTTGCGTAACCTAGGTTTCAATAAAATCTGAACAGAATAATTCCCCTAATTTAAACGATCAAACCTGACTGCCTCTCTTTGTGCAAAAAGCCACATACTACAAGTAGCTTCTGATTGTTACAAAAGTGTATACATACATAAGGGAATATACTGAGATAAGATTTTACTTATAAAAGATACTACTAAAATATGAGCTCTTCTATAATCACATACTATTGAATTTAGATACCTGGCTAGTTCTTAGATAATCCCATTTCTCAGCACACTTTTTGCAGTCTTTAATCGGAGACCTTGACAAAGAAATTGGGAACATTTTAATGAAGTAGATGAAAATAGGCAAATGTTCTTGAAACCCCACGGAAAAACAGTAGATGGTACCAGGGCCTGGTGCCACGTCCTATATACTTTAATAGCCTCTCCTGGCCTATTTCTCACACTCTATGTGATAAGTAGATTCTTCTGATCATCAGATAGAACCTGAGATTTTAAAAGTGAAACCTCTGCCATAATACGCTTTTTAAACTCTTGAATACCGTACCGGAACTGAAAGAGACCTTTGTGTAGCGCCTGCGTGTGTTTTCCCATAAACAAGCAAATTAAAATCTGATTAGCGAAGAGCCTACTGGTTTCAGTCACTTATAGGAGACAAAGAATTTCTGAGGGAAGTGGGGCTGAGCCCCACCCAGCAAGCTGGGACAGCAAAATGTACCCCATGCCATCCTGCGGGGGAGCAGGATTACAGCTACCCGGGAACCCCAAGTCCCTCACCGGCCAGATTCCATGCAAACAGCAGGAGCAGCAATTGTGCACGTCGGCTACAAAAGGTATCTGAAAACATCACTTCCCCAGAAACACTATCATCACAATCACTGCTCAATCAGGAAAATAATAGATTTTAAAGAATCATACATAAAACTTTACAGTAGAAATTCCTTATCATTCAATGGGAAATTTTAAAAGGAAAAAAAAACACCCCATGATTTAGCTTTTCTAGCATGTGGCTATTCCTTTGCTCAGTTCTTAAAAATAATTTATGGAAAGCAGGATTTTCTCTAAATGTACCCGTGCTCTCCCATATCTACACCGAAAATATTTGCATATAGTGCATGTGTGCACTGCTACACACAGGGAAAACTTAAAAATATGGACTGCATAAATCAGTAGCTGATTTTAAATCTACACCGACTTCAACAGATTTGTTTGTGATTTCTGAAGTCCTCAGGTACAAAAGCTCTTTCTTGCTGGCTGTGGCTCTAGATGATGTTTATACTCTAGAGTGTGCAAAAATGCTTCCCTGTGTAAACAAAGAAAGAAAGGTTCCAGGATCTTGGTTGTCTAACCCTTGCCTCTGCTATTACATATCGACTCGATGAATGTGAGGGAGCCCAGCGAAGTCGGTCTGTCATGCTACAGTAAGCATGATATTTTGCCCAAGACATTTTTTCTCATGAATATAAGTTACCTGCCATTTATTATGAGATTTTTCCCCCCTGACTGACACCCCATTATGTATATTCAGTGAAGCTCAAACAGGATTTCAAGTGATCAATATACCATTTGTGCTGAAAGTCTCTTAGCAGCTACAGCAATATACTCTGTAGCGACACCAACACAGAGAGATCTCTGGTGAGCAGAGCTGTACGAAAACCCGTGTTTGGGGCAGAGGGGCAGAGAGAGGAAGGCAGGGGAGCCAGGGGAGACAAGGTAGGGCAAATGTTTTTCCTAATAAAAACCAGGTTTCCAGACCCTGCCCACTGATGAAACACTTTAAATGCCTACGAATTTTTCAAGAATATCTCAAACCATATGTTGAGGTCTCTAAAGAAGCAGGAGGGGTCTAATCCAGCGCCAGGTCCCATTCTGAGAAGGGACAATTCCCTCCGTCAAGAGCGACCCTCAGAAGTGTTTGATGTGGATAAACGAGAAGGCAGATGGCCCGCCCCTGGGAAACCTGTAAAAGCCCCCACCACCCAAAGCCCAGGGAAGAGCCATGGCTTCCTGTTTCAACACTGTCCATTTTATAACTGAAGTGTGGCCGAGCCCCAAACATGACCTTCACTGGCTGAGCTAAAGAGGCATTTTGATTAATGTACGTGGTGGGGAAGGTAAGTCGATAGTAGCCATACGGTTCCCTTTGGCACAAACGTGTCTACATACTGGAGCCTCTTCTCCTTGAGCCAGAAGAACACTGGAAGAGGCGGGGCCGCCCAGGAAGATGCAACATCCTGGGAAGTGTCCATTCAGCATGACCCAGACACCAAGGTTCATATTCTATTACCAGAAACACACGGGGCAGGGAGGGAAGGGGGAGAGAAGGCGGCTGTGTTGTATGGCAGGAAGTTACACTGCTGTGCCATGAATAAACGTGGCTCCAAGTCAGTCCTCCCTCCCTTCACCCAAGGGAGAGCTGTCATCTCCCTGGGGACTCTTATTTATGAGGCTGAAGTCTTGGGTAGACGAAATGGAAATGGGAAGAAGTACTCTACACAAAAGCTTCTGAATTATCGATGTGTGATTATTTGGTTTGCGGAACTTACGTTTTGAATGACTCTCGGGCAGAAGAGCAGCCTCCATCCACTGTATCAAAGGAACACCTGTTAAGACCAAGATATTTAGACCATTAACAGTCTGGATAGTTTCCAAATTCTATGACTAGCAAAGATTTGCAGGGATTTGACCAAAGGGGGGCATCCTGAACCGCCTCTGGACAAAAGCTATTTCTCATGATTTTTAGTTCTAAAACCTAGAGCATGACTACTTTTAAATTGGCAACTTTGAAGAAGACGCACTGTAAAAAGTACACTTTCCTTATAATGTGAATTATTGTACTTGTTCCCTGACTCGTCTTGAGGGTCCCAAATACTAAGGCACCCAGGCACAACAGAATTGGAGCCCGACATTTACCAAGAAAAAATAAAAATAAAAACTCTCCTCGCTACCCCAAGTCTCCTCAAAATAAATAACCAAATAATCCTAAATAGCGCTACTAGTTTGTGTGGGATGCATGTGTATGCAGAAAAATGTGCACACTGATGTGCATTCTTTAATTCTGCAGAGATTTATGTGCAAGTATTTAATGTCACATGACTTTAAAGGAGCAGCGATTACCAAATGGTTTCTTAAAGGCAATTCCCTACCAATACTCGGCCCAACTCAATACCCACACCTCCCAAAACATATGAATATGTTAATTTTTAAATACTTAAAGACAATGATATTATTGGTATTAGTATCTTAAAACTCCCTGTAATAAGTGGATTAGCAAAGTGTACTCTCTTCAGTGTCCTTGCAAAATACAAGTAACTAGACATCCTCAAATGGAAAAAGATAGAGTCTTAGAGGCCAGCTCTGAAAGGAGTCTGACATCAGATGTCCCTATCCATCCTGCAAGGCTCTCTCGTGTCCTACAAAAGCTCCATTTGCAGCCCTGGCTGGTGTGGCTCAGTGAGTTGGGCGTCGTCCCTCAAAGCGAAAGGTCACGAGTTTGATTCCCAGCCAGGGCACGTGCCTTAGTTGCGGGTTCGCTCCCTGGTTGGAGCGTGTTCAATGACTGATGTTTCTCTCCCTCTCGTCCCCTCTCTGAAAAAATAAAATCGCTCTGTGTACATTAACAGCATCACCGACGATAAAAAAATGAGACGGGCTGGCATGCAAGAGCAACCCAGGTGTTTATTCAGCCAACACATTCATTTCACCACATTCATTTCACCGGGAGGTGGGTGTTCTAGAATGCTCCTCCTACAGTGCTGTGTACACATCTCACTGTCGGAACTCAAGGAGGTCATGTTCTGGAATCTTCTTCCACTGCAATTAACTGTGCAAGTGGGCAGAGCTAGCTTCCATGAAATAATCACTGCAGATCTTAGGAAAAGACCCATTTTGAAACAAGGCTGCCAAGGCACCAGTGTCTGAGGAAAGCGCCAGAGACACCTGACCAGTACGATCCTTAAGGCAAAAGTTGAACTCTATTTTGATTTTTGGATGACCTGCAATCACATCAATTTACCTGATTGCGTGTTCTGGTGAAATCTCCAAGCCTTCCAGGCGCTAGGATTTGTAGGTGTTGGTGTGTGGATTTAAAAGAGGGGGAGATGGTATCAGAAAGAAGGAAAAAGGCAGAAGGTGGTTCCGGCAGCTTTGAACTTCACATTAGTTCCAAAGAGAACACACAATTTCCACCTGGAGTCTCACTTTGGACGGGGATAACTGCTGAGCTACAGCTAACCCACCACATCCAGGCTCAGCGATGCATTCATTCACTCTAGCCATCAGGGGAAAGGTATTTTTTTCTTTAAGTGGTTAATTTGCCTTGAAAAGAGAATGATAACATCAAGTGGGCATCCTTTTGAACTTTTTTTTTTTTTTTAAAGAAAAGAAAAACGTCTTGGAACCTCTCTTCCTGGTGGTCGGACCCGCCGTGGGCAGCAGGTAAGCGTGGCTCCGACTATAATCAATTGTACATTTACATGAACGCCTCTTTCTTCAGAGCAGCTCAAATCATTTCTCTTTCCCATAGACTTGAAAAGAGATTTGAGATCTCGCCTTGTTGCAGAAATGGCCTTCCTCTACTCTGACAGGACTGGGTTCTGATCGAAGGACCAAGCAGTAAAAGGTAAGCCCACTCACCTGTTTCCTGCTCCTGTTAGGCACCTCTGTTCTAACTGAGATTCCAGGGGCTGTCTGTTCCGCAAGCATGTTTACTGCCTGAATATGAGCCCCCTCTTCCTTAAAAAAGGAGCTTACTTTTATTTAAAAAATTTTTCCCATTAAGAACACCAGAGCCAAAATAACTCTTTCTGGCTTCACTTTATGCTTTGATATTTGTCTTTCCAATCATGTCTTTTAGCCCCCAGATCTTAAAATGTGGAAGCGGCTCCCGCTTCATATCCCTGTTCTATCAAAATCAACCTTTCAAAGTTAAACGGGCATTTTAACAAGCTGCCAGGTGAATGTGAATACCTGCCTAGGGGTAAAGCCCACCCTCCAAAACTGTAGTAATCATTTAAGTAAATGTAACAGCCAAGCCCAGAAACTGCCTCTCACTGCACCACTGCAATTGTTGAATTCATTTCCTGGCCTTTCATGCAGATGCTCAGAAACAGGGCGGGGCCCCCTGGCCTTGCATGCGATGTTAGGGGAGCCTGTGCGGCAAAGAACACTCAATTCATCCTTCCCAGCCTAGCATTTCAGTATCCTTTCCAAATGCCTTTGAAATAATCACGTTGTTCCGAGTGCCACTGTTTCTGATGTTAAGATTGCGATTAAAATCTTTGTGTCAAATCCAATGTTCTGTGCACCAGCATGGATGACAGGTATTGAAATGAAGGTGACAAACCCAGGAATTGGAGAAAATCGCCCTGAAGACAACATGAGGAGGAGACAAGCTTCTGCTTCTGCATGTCTCTGTTGAATCCATCTCTCTCTCCCTCCCTCCGTCTCTCATTCTCTCTCTCTTCAGTTTTTACAGGGATGGTTCTTTAGAGTCCACAAGTTAAGCCCAACCCTGCTAAGCCATGCTGGTTCCCTTATGAGTCAGCAGGCCAACGAGCAGTTCAGACAGGGCGGCCCACAGCAAACCAGCAAGAGCTGCCTTTGGACACACCCATTTTACTAACCCTGACTCTGAGGTTTAAAAAAAAAAAAAAATCATCTTTATGCTACTTGGTGTCTGACCTCAGAACTTGCATCAAAAAATGCACCCCTCCACCTCCACCAAAGAGCACTCTGGCTCCCACAGTGGGAGCACGCACTTCCCTTGGCTCTTAGCGCAATTGGATTATGGCTCATTTCTTTCTCAATGGGCAACTCCTGTTTCTTTTTCTCTCTGGTCTGCATGTTATCAGCTTGACATTCTCTTCGGTGGCATATGACAAATCAAATTGGCCATCACTGCACTCATCAAAGGACCATCTTTTCTCTTCCCAAGAGCTGTTTCCTCCCCTCGTACAATCATGGACCCACCAAAAAATAAAAATAAAAAAATTTTATATATAAATATATCTCCACCAAAAAAAACATAGCATCTTGATTTTTTTGTGGGGGTTTTTTTCTGAGGGGGAAGGTGGTAAGAGATAATGGATACAACTCACCCTAAAGAAAGAAAAGAAATCAATAGCCATAAAGCCAAGGACACAGTCTCTAAATGATTTTAAATACCTGGTGCCTATACCTTTCATTTAAAGCATTGTTCTAAAAATACGAATATTATCAGCTTTGAAAAACTTAACCAAAGAATAAAGTAAATTATTTTCCATGTCTTTTTACATGAGTCAGCACTTTTAATACTAATTTATGCCAAGAAGTTAAAAGGCAAAGGGGTATTTTCTGAGTGCCTTAAAACCACACACACTCTTCACGGAGCCACTACAGGGGCATATCAGAAATACGGGGGTCACTGGTTTGCTGCGGTAACGTCCAGTGACCACCTCAGGGCAGCGCAGTATCTCCCTCCGGCATCTCAGTGGCTTTTGGGGGACGAAATGGCCCGCCGCAGAGGCTGTACCCCATTTCGGGCTCATCCTCCTCGCCCAGAAGCCACACACGCAAGCACACTCAATGCACCTGTGTAACCCCCACCAGCTGCAGCTACATGCTCCACCTGATGTGTCTTTTCAACCTTCGTCAAGTATCTCAAGGCAAGAATTTCCCAAAGCCCTCCCCCCGAGTCGAGCCTTTTGCGGGAGCCCCCAACCCGCGGGAGCAGCGAGAGAAGACCGAGCTCGAGAGAGACCTCGGACTCGCTTTGCAAACTTAACCTGCGTGTCGCACGGACCCGCGTCCGCATCCGAAGACGCGCACGTACCCCGCACTATCCCCGCAGCATCCCACGCCCACAGTGCACACTTACCTGAGGGTCCGCAAGCCGCGCGTCGCCGCGATTCAACCTCCCGTGGCGACCTCCGCCCGCGAGCCTCCGCGCCGGGTGCCGGGGACCGCGGGCCGGCTCCGGGCAGGACGCCGGGACGCCGGGACGCCGGGGACCGGCCGGAGGAGCGCGCCCGGGCGGGTCTGCGCCGAGCCCGAGCGAGCGGGCGAGCCGGGCGGGAGGGGCCATTTGTAACCGAGCAGACGCTACCACCGCCCCTTACTCGCGGGGGGCGGGGGCGGGCGGTCAGGTGACGGCGGCCCACCCTCCGCCGCCAAGCCGGGTGGTTCCTGCCCAGGAGGAGCCCCCTGGCGCGCTCTGATTGGAACTCCCGCCGCAGTGGCGGGGGCGGGTGGGGGGCACGTGACAGCCCGGCCCGGCGGCCGGGCGCGCCCCACCCCCGCTGGGCACCCCATCTTCCTCCTGGAAAAGCCGGGGGACACAGGGAAGGCGGGGGTTCACGCGAGGCGCAGGAGAGCCTACCAGCCGCCTCACCCGCAGTCTGGGGTGCTCTCGGCCGCTGCGGGGAAAGGCACGGTTCCGGCGGCCAGCCGGTTTCCGCGGTCCCCCGCCCTGCCCTTGGCCGCAGTGCCCTCCCCCACACCTCTAGGCACTGGCAATCTGTGCAGACCACCTCCACTCTATAGATGCCAGTGGCACTTAGGAATGTGATTTTGTTTTTCTTTCTGCACAGTGAGCCAGAGAGAGCGCACGGCGGTGCATTGCAGACACCGCCCAAGTCCGAGGCCTGGAAGACCCGGACCACGCCCGGGGATGTCAGACGGCACCCGCGTTAGGTCGCGAGGGGGGTCGGGCCAGCGCCCTCGGGGAGAGGGGGCGGTGCTGGGGGAAACTGCAAATCCAAGATCCTCCCAGGAAGCAGGCAGGGCGGCGGGGGCAGAGGACGGCCTTCGGGGTGCGAAACCAACTCCTAGCCTCTCGGAGCACGTTGTTAATAATAAAGGTCAAGTTAAAACAACTAAGCGGTGCCGGCAGGGACGCACCGCGTGGTCGTGGGAAGCCAGGCTATTAATCATCCATAATGAGTATTGCTTTTCTCGGGTGGGAGAGTGGGGCCGTGGGAAAGCCCCCTCCCCCGGACCCTCAGCCCCCTCCCCGCATCGGAGTTGCGCGCTATTCTGGAGCCTCCGTGCTCCCGCGGAACAAATGGATTCCGCAACCTCCCCGCACCTCTCCGAGGCCCCCCACCCTACGAGGCAGGAATTCGGAGAAAATGCGGTGTCACGTTCGCCGCTGTGCTCGCGGACGCGTCTGCGCCAACTGCAGCAACACGTGGGGACCGCGGATCTGGGCGTCTGCTCTTCACTCGGGCGCTTATGTGGGCATACATATATGACTGTTTCTTGTGACCAGATTGGGAGAAGGCTGTCTGTACAGTCGGTTCTTTCCAACTTTTGTCCAAGGAAGTTTTGCATTCGATCAGGGCGCCGAGCTGAGTCCAGGGAACGGCAGGGAGGAAAGCGGAGGCCCCTCGTCCCCAGGCGCTGCGGCCTCCGGTCCGCACTTGCATCAACAGGGCAACCTGTCTTTCACCCCTGAGGACTTTTGCACCCGGAAGGTCACTCTCAGTGTTGAAGGCTCATTGGTACCGTGGTTTCGCGGGACGTGGGACAAATGGCGAGCAGGTTTACCCGAAAAGGAAGCTTACCACTAAAGCTTCTGGAACACTATAGGGGAACTTAGTGGAGGCTGGGAATCAAACCACTGTAAATCGGGTTCGGGGAGGGGGAAAGGAAAAGAAACGCCCGGCTACCGTTACGCCCTCCCCGCCCCCCCCCCCCCCCCACTTCTTCAAACCACAAAGGTTGGAGCAACCAGATCAAGAAAGTGTAAGGCCGCCGGGAGGAAAGTGGTCAGTTTAAAAAAAGAAAAAGAAAAAACAAAGCCTCTTTCATAGGAAGGTAAGTTTTCTATTTCCAGGTGTTAATGTACTGCCACGTTAAAATTGGAGGTTGACTGTAACGAGAATTCCAGCGCACAGGACGCAGAATTGTCACAATTAAAAATAAATAGGCCCCCCCCCCCGCCATTTCACCCCATTCACACAAACACGCCAATCGGCTAGTCCAGCAAGAACTGGGGACCGGCAGGCTGCAGCCCCGGGTAGGCGGCTGGGCCACTAGTTGCGACACCGCCAAGGGAGGTCATTTCCGAGCGGATCTGGAAGATACTCAGTTAAAATCCCTCCGGCCGGATGCGGACGCTCCGCGAGCCGAGGCAGGCGGCGAGCCGTGACTCAGTGCCTGGTTTTGTTTCTGTTTAGTTGAACTCTGGACCACCTTTGTTTGAAATGTTTTATATTGCATGTCTGGGAATTACTTTGTGCGGTTAAATGCGTGCCCCCCCCCCAACACGCACACGCAGGGGGTCGCCCTGCATGGGGGAGGTGCATGGCACACGTGTCTTGGACTTGCAGGGGCTCTGCCCTTGAGAAGCAGAGAGAGGGGGACGGCCTCGGTGTGCCTACCGTTGCGAGACAGGTAACTCGGAAAGGTTCTCCTGCCGCCGCTTTGGGAGTGGGGCTCTGGGGAGACGGAGGTGCCAGGGCGTTCTGGGTGCAGCGCCGGCTGCAGGGAAGGGCAGAGGTGTCGGGAGGCAGAGACTGGGCGAGGGCAGGCTAGTTCTCGGGATTCCAAGTTCATTGTCTACCGGGTCACGCTCGGTTGAGAAAATGCGCGATACTGGGGGCAGGGGGGGCGCGGGGGGGACGTAGGGGGAGAGGAGAGAGACACACAGACAAGAAGGGACCGTGCAGGGCCCCGCTCGTCGTGGGAGGAGGGGGCACAAGGCTGATCCACACTCGACTCTCGCGGCAGTCTCGCCGGCACCCGGCGGCTGCAGAGACTTTGCCTTCAGCGTCCTCCGGTGGCACCGTCCCGGGTTTGCGGAGCAAAAACCGAGCACAGGAGCAGCTCGCTGTGGGTTTGTAAGGACCACGTCTTAGAGCTTTGAGAAGCTGCCCTTGGGGGACCTGGGGAGGGAGAGGTTAAGAAAGTGAAGAATTTGTCCTGGCTTTTCACAGAAAAAGAAGCTGGTAGTACTGAGCGCGTACAAGGCTCTGCTAGGAATTTGGAGGGGGAGTGGAGGTGGAGGTGGGGGCGGGTGGGAAGGGGTCAATTCTAGGTTTAGGGCCACTGTGAGATACATCCAATCTGAAGTCTCCCCCTCTCAGGTCGCGCGCTCTTGGGAGCTCGACCCAGTTGGCGGCGCCGCTGCGCTCGCGATCACTTCCCGCATTATGACACCTGGCGTCGTCCCGCAACTCCCATGTGCCCGCGGCCAAACCCGTCAGAGCCGGTGGGACCAGCTCCCCCCATCCCCCCAGTTAAATGGACCCTATTCCTTGTTTCTCATTCCGAGGATAGGTTAACGCCGGTAGGGACCGCAGTGCGACCGGCGGTTACCTAGCCGCCCTCGCTGCCCCCGCTTCCTCCTGTGCGCCCCGCGCGTACTGCGGGGCTGCGGCGGTAGTCTGGCCACAGCCATGCAGTGCCTCCCGCCCCCTCACCTGCGGCCACGCCTTGGTGGCTTACTGTCCCCCGACCCCCCGCGGCCGCCTTCCCTCCCCCGCGCTCCGCTTACTGACCCCGCCAGGGCTAGTGGAAGCCTGGGTTTATGCTCCCGTGTTCACGTGCTGGAGTAGGTGAGCGCACACGGCGCAGACCCGCGACCCCACGGCTGGCCGCTTCTCGGGGTCCGCCCACGTGGAACCCGCCGGCCCTCGCCGGCCCTCGCCGGCCCCAGCGCTGGTCGCGGGCGCTCGCTCCCACCGGGTCCTGTCCATCCCAGTCGTTCCTCCACGCCGGGGTTTGGCCAGTAAGGAAGACCCTTCCTCCCCCGCGCGCATCCCCAGCCATTCCTGGACAAAGACGCGTAGCTTCCCGCACTGGAGCGGGAAAAAGGCCCAGACACCAGAGTAGAGACGCGCGCAGAGAGCGCCTCCAGGCGCCGGGCCTCGGTCCCGTCCTAACCCCAGGCCTGTCCGTTGGGTGCCGGGCTGGGGCGCCGGGCAGGCACCCCGCCCGCTGTACCTCCAGCGCCGGCAAGCGGCCGCTGCCGCGCTGCAGGAAGGCCCCGCTGCGCGGGTTCTTCCACGCCCACGTGCCCCTCGTGTGCGCGCCCCAGGCCTGCAGATGCTACCGGCTGGCGCCACCGGGATTTCCGCGCGGCCCCACCCTCCCTGGCCGCGAGGCTTCGCTGCCGGCTCCTGGAGTCAGTCTCCTTGGAGTCCTGACTGCGGGATCCAACAGCAGGCTCCGCCTCTGCGAGCCGGGCTCCCCAGCACGCCCGCGGCCCGCTGCCCAGACACCCCACTTCCTGCACGAGCCCCGCACTCACCTTTTCTGGTGGACGGTGGGTTCAGTCACTGCACCCGGGCTTTCTTTCAGCGACCGCCCACGGCCTCCTGGAGGGCGTCTCCGGGGCGCCAGCACCCTCTTGCACCGTTCGCAGGCTGTTCACACGGCGCCGTCGCCAGCCGGCCACCCGCCCTGACAGTGTGGGACGCAGAGCTCTCTCCCTCTGCTCGTTCTCACTCCCCCGCCAGCGCCCACCTACACACACCTGAACGCCGAGAGGCGGAGGCCCGAGCCTCCCTCTCCACTCCCAAGTCCGACACTATGCAGCACGCGGCAACGGACAGCGAAGTGGGGGAGTGGACTTGAGCTGGGTGGATTCTTAAAATGTATGAAATAGTCTTCTGCCCCCAACCATTGTGTTTTTAAGAGGATTGTACTTTTATTTAAAAAAAGAATAGATAACCCAGGCGCATTCGCACATTTAGGAGATAGTACTGAGGCATTTTGAGATAATCTTAAGAGTCATATGCAATTGTTCAGAACCCGTACGGGGAGGTTGCGCATCTTTACCCAGCTTTCCACAATGGTAACAATTCCCCAAACTATGGAACAATCGTCACAGCCAGGCATTGATATAATCCACCCATATTTGGATTTCCTCAGCTTTACTTGCACTCATTCGCGTGTGTGTGTATTTAGTGCTATACAATTTTACCATGTGTGTAGGTAGGTACGTAGCCGCCACCACCACAGGCAGGATGCAGAGCTGTTCCGTCACCCCAGGACCCCTCTTGTTGCTTTTATAACCACACCCACCTGGGGGGATGGAAGGCGGAGGGTTTGACAACCATTGATCTATCTTTTTGTCATTTCAATAATCTTACACAAATGGAATTATACAGTAAGGCAGTCTTTTGGGACTGGCTTTATTCATTCCGTCTAATTCCCCTGAAATTCATCCAAGTCATTGTATGTATCCATAGTTCATTTTTAAAAAATTCCAGGGTAGCATTTCATGGTATGGAGGTTCCATAAAGGTAAACCGTTTATGTAACCATTCACTCCTTGAGAGACATCTCTGGGGTATTACACATGAAGCTGTATTCACTTTTGTATACAGGTTTTTGTGTGAACATGTTTTCATTTTTCTGGGATAAATTGCTGGGTCATATGGTAAGCACATTTTTAGTTTTGTAAGAAATGCCATATTATTTTCCAAAAGGCCTGTCCCATTTTACATTCCCAACAGCAATGTGTGAGTAATCTAGTCTCTCCCCGTCCTAGGCAGCATTTGGTGTTGTCACTATTTTTTCTTTTAGTGATTTTAATAGGTGTAGTAATATATCATTGTGGTTCTAATTTGCATTTCCTTGATCTTTTGCCCATTTTCTAGAGTTTTATTTACTGTTAAATTTTTCTATTCTTTTTAAAAGAGCTTTGAGGTATGATTGACATACAGAAAACTGTACATCTTTAATGTGTACAACTTGATGAGTTTGGAGATAACTATACATTTATAAACCATTACTACAATCTATGCCATAAACAGCCATCCCTTCCAAAAGGTGTTTCCTGCCTCTGTTATTGATTATTATTTTTTTAATGATAACAGTTAAGATCTATTCTCTTAGCAAAATTTTAAGTATACAATACATTGTTAGCTGTAGGCACTAGAGTAGATCTCTATGACTTATTCATCTTATAACTGAAACTATACTCTTTGACTAATAGCTCCCTCTCCTTCTCCTGCCAGAATCTGGCAACCACCGTTCTACTCTCTGCGCCTATGCGCTTGACTAGTGTGGATTCCCCACATGAGTGATACCATGTAGTACTCGTTCTTCTGTGCCAGGCTTTATTGCGGTTAGCGTAATGTCATTCAGGTTCATCCATGTTGTTACAATGCCAGAGTTTCCTTCTTCTTTAAGGCTGAATAATGTTCCATTGTATGTCTACACCGCATGTTCTTAATACATTCATCTACGGGTGGACTTTTAGGTTGCCTTTACATGTTGGTTATTGTGAGTAATGCATGAACATGGAGTGCAGCTCTCTTTGAGATCCTGATTATATGGTACTTCTAGTTATTATTATTATTTTTTTATCCTCTGCTGAGGACATGCTTATTGATTTTAGAGAGAGAGGAAGGGAGGGAGAAAGAGAGGGAAAGAAACATCAATGTAAGAGAGAAACATTGATTGGTTGCTTCTTGTATACACTCCAACCAGGACTGAACCCGCAACCCATGCATGTGCCCTGACTTGGGATCGAAACTTTTCTGTTTATGGGATGACATCCAACCAACTGAGCTGCACTGGCCAGGGTAGTAGTTTTATTTTTTATTTTTCAAGAAACCACCATACAGTTTTCTATAGTGGCCATACCAATTTACATTCCCATCAACCGTGTACAAGTGTTCTGTTTTCTTCACATCCTGGCCAACATTTTTTAAAAAAGTAACATCATCTTAACAGGTGTGAGGTGGTATCTCACTGTGGCTTTAACTTGTATTTTCCTGATGCTTAGGAATGTTAAACATCTTTTCATGTACCTTTCCCCCACTTATATGTCTTCTTCTGAGTCTATTCAGTTCCTTTGGCCATTTTAAAATAGGGTTTCGGGTGGGGAGGGTTGCTATTGAATTGTAGAAATCCCTTATATATTTTAGTTATTAACCCTTTATCAGATATGTGTTTTGCAAATATTTTCTCCAATTCTATAGGTTGCCTTTTTCATTTTGTTGATTGTTTTCTTTGTTATGCAGAAGCTTTTTGCTTTTTAGTTTGACGTAGTCCCACTTGTTTGTTTTTGTTTTTGTTTTCTGTGCTTTGGGTGTCTTCTTTAAGACATCATTGTGAAGACCATCATCAAGAAGATTTTCCCCTATGTTTTCTTATAGTAGTTTTATGGTCTCAGACCTTATATTTAAGCTTTTGATCTTTTTTGAGTTTTTGTGTGTGGTGTAAGATAAAGGTCCAATTTCATTTTTTGCAGGTGGGTGTCCAGTTTTTCCAAAACCACTTATTATTGAGACTATCTTTTCCTCATTGTATATTCTTGGCATGTGTATTGAAGATTCATTGATCATATACGAGTAGGTTTATTCTGGTCTCTATTGTTTCATTGGTCTATATGTCTGTTTTTATGCCGGTACCATACTATTTTGATTATTGTAGCTTGGTAATATATTTGGAAACCAGGAAGTGTGATGCCTCTGGCCTTGTTCTTTTTGCGCAGAATTGCCTTGACCATTCAGGATCTTTTGTGGTTCCTTTTGAATTTTAGGATTTTTTTTCTATTTCTGTAAATAATGCCATTAGGCTGTTGACAGACATATTATTAAATTTATAGCTCTCTTGGGAAGTATGAACATTTTAATATTATCAGTTCTTCAATCCATGGACATGGGATGTCTTTCCATTTATTTGTGGCTGCTTTAATTCCTTTCATCGGTGTCTTATTCTTTTCAGTGTACAAGTTTTTCGCCTTCTTGATTACGTTTATTCCTAAGTATTTTATTCTTTTCTGCTGTTATAAATAGGATTATGTTCCTTTTCAGATAGTTTGTTGTTGGCGTATAGAAATGCAACTGATTTTTTATGTTGATTTTGTATCCTGACACTTGACTAAATATTTTTATCAGTCCTAACAGTTTTGGGTGTGTGTAGTTTTCTGCATATAAGACCATGTCATCTGCAAACAGAGACCGTTTTGTTTCTTCCTTCCTGATTTGGATCCCTTTTATTTTTTTTCCTTGGCTAATTGTTCTGGCTAAGACTGCCAACACTGTATTAAATGAAAGTGATGATAATGCGCATTCCTGCCTTGTTCCACATCTTAGAGGAAAAGCTCTCAGTTTTTTACCATTAAGTATGTATGGTATTAGCTCTGAGCTTTTCATGGATGACCTGTAAGGTACTGAGGTAAACTCCTTCTGCACCTAATTTGTTGAGAGGTTCTATCATGAGAAGGTGTTGAGTTTTGCCAAATGCTTTTTCTGCATCTATGGAGATGATCGCGTGCGTTTCATCCTTCATTCTGTGAATGTGTTGTGTCGCACGGGATCATGCGGATGTGGCAAATCGCCCTTGAATGACGGGGATAAACCGCACTTACTTGGTCACGTACGATATTTTCAATGTGCTGTTTAATTCGGCTTGCTAGTATTTTCTTGAGGATTTTTGCATCTATGTCCATCAGAGACATTGGCCTGTAGTGTTCTTTTCTTGCGGTGTCATTCTCTGACTTTGGTATCGGGGTCATGCTGACCTTATAAAGTGAGTCTGAAAGTGTTCCCTCTTCTGTTTTTGTTGGAAAAGTTGAAAAAGCGCTGGTATTAATTCTGCTTTAAATATTTGGTAGAATTTGCTTGTGAAACCATCTGGTCCTGGGCTTTTTTTCTTTTTCTTTTTCTTTTTTTTGCTATGGGTCTCTCCTTGGTCTCTCCACGTTCTCTCTTTCCTCTTGATTCAGTATTGGTAGGTTGTATGTTTCCAGAAATTTATCCATTTTTTTCTGGGTGGTCCAATTTGTTGTGATGTAATTGTTCCTAACAGTCCTTTGTAATCTTTTTTTCCCCCTCATTTTTGTGGCATCAGTAGTAATGTCTCTTCTTTCATTTATGATTTTATTTACTTGAGTCTTCTCTCTTTTTTCTTAGTTTAGGTAAAGTTTGTTGATTTTGTTTATCTTTTCAAAACACCAACTCTTAGTTTCATCAGAATTTTATATTGCCCTGGCTGGTGTGGCTCAGTGGGTTGAGCGCTGACCTGCAGACAGAAATGTCCCCAGTTCAATTCCTGGTCAGGGCACATACCTGGGTTGCAGGTCAGGTCCCTGGTTGGGAGTTTTTGTGTGTGGTGTAAGATAAAGGTCCAACTTTGAAAGGCAACTGATCAATGTTTCTCGCTCTCCCTCCCTTCCCCTGTCTGTAAAAAATAAATAAAATCTTTTAAAAACTTTTATATTGTTTTTCTGTTCTCTATTTCATTTATTTCTGCTCTAAATCTTTATTATTTCCTTCTACCTGATAACTTTGGCCTTAGTTTGTTCTTCTTTTTCTATTTACTCATTGTGTACAGTGAAGTTGTTTATTTGAGGTCCTTCTCTTTTTCATGAAGGCATTTATCACTATGAACTTCCCTCTTATTATGGTTTTTGATGTTTCCTATAAATTTTGTATGTTACATGTTTTTCATTTCCTTCAAGGTATTTTTAAAATTCCCTTTTGACCCATGGTTGTTCAAGTGTGTGTTGATTAATTTCCACGTATTTGTGACTTTTCCTGTTTTCCTTTTGTTATTGATCTCTAATTTTATTCCATTGTTTTTAGAAAAGATACTTGGAATGATTTTAATTTTTACAAATTTGTCAGGACTTGTTTTGTGAACTGTCCTGGAGAAGGTCATGCAAACACTTGAGAAGAATGTGTGGGTAGGCTGCTGCTGTCGCGTGCAGTGTTCCGTGTATGGGTCTTAGGACCACTTGGCCTACAGTGTTGTTCAAGTCTGCTGATTCCTTATTGATTTTTTGTCTGGATGTTCTATCTGTTATGGAAAGTGAAATATTGAAGTCTCCTAACTTTATTGTATTGTTGTCTAGTTCTCCCTTTAGATCTGCCAGTATTTACTTTATATATTTAACTGCTCTGATGTTGGGTGCATCTATACTTATAACTGTTAACATATTAACTGTCTCCTTCAAGCTGATAAGTTCAATTGCATAAAAACTCTACTCTTTTTGTCTCCCTTCCTTTATGTCAGAATCTTCCTTTTACATTCTATAGATATTAACAAATTTTTATGATTGTAGTGATTCTTAATCTTTACCTTAGGATTAAGTGTAGTTGACGCATTGTGCTGGCTCGCAGGAAGCCTGGTGCAAGTGAAGTGAAACTACTCTTCTTACCTCCCAATGCATCTTCCCTTGTAACTGGCGTGCTGTGACCCCTGACCTGGATTTGGGGCTCTCGTGCGGGTGCAGAGATGGTTGTTGAATCAGCAGTTCTGTGCAGGCATGAGGGCTGGGACCTCCTGTTTTGCCATTGTGCTGCCATCTCTCTTCTGAGTCCTTTGTATGTTCTCAAAAGAGTCTTATTCCAGATATGTGGTTTGCGAATATTTTGTCCCTGTCTCTCACTTGTCTTTTATTAGCTTCACAAGGACTTTTGCAGAAAAGTATTTTCCAATTTTGATAAGTTCAATTTATCAAACTTTCATTTTATGAATCTTACTTTTGGAATCAAGTCTAAGGATTTTTTTTCCTAGCCCTAAATTCTGAAGATTTTTCTCTAATTTTTAAAAAAATAAATTGTATAGTTTTACATTTTATATTTAAGTCTGTGAACCCATTTTGTTAATTTTTCTATAAGGTTTGAAGTTTAGGTTGAGATTTTTTTTTCTTTTTTTTACATATGGACACCTAGCTGTTCTAGCATCATTTGATGAAAAAAGTATCATTTCTCTATTGAATTGCTTTTGAATGTTGGTTGGCACATTTGTGTGGTTCTATTTCTGGGCACTCTATTCAGTTCCATTGATTGATGTGTCTATCCCTCACTGATACCATACTGTTTTGACTACTGTAGCTATATAATAAGCTTTGCTGTCAAGTAGAGTGATATACTTTTTTCTTCATTTTTAAAGATTGTTTTTGCTGTTGTAGGTTTTGTGCCTCAATTTTAGAATGGGTCCTGTATCTACAAAAAAACCCTTTGTGTGATTTTGGTAGGAATTGCATTAAATCTATGATTGAATGCGGAGAAAGCTGACATCTTTCCTATGCTGAATCTTCTCATCCATTAACATGGTCTATCTGCTCCTTTACTGAGGTCTTCATTGATTTCATACATCAGCACTTCGCAATTTTCAGCAAACAGATCCGTGTTTTGTTATATTTATACCTAAGGGTTTCATTTTCTTTGGATCATTTTAAGTGATACTGTATTTTCAGTTTCGGTGTCCACACAATCATTGTGGAATGCAATTAATATTTGGGTGTTGATATTGTATCCTGCACCCTTGATGAATTTACTTACCAGCTCTGGGAGTTTTCTATGCAGATGGTCATGCTACTTGCAAATAGGGCCGGTTTTAGCCATTCCAAACTGAATGCCATCATTTTCCCTTGCCTTATTCCAGTGCCCAGAAAGTCCAGTGCTATGCTGGATAGAAGCTATGAGAACGGACGTCCTTGTCTTGTTCCTGGTCTTATGGGAAATCATTTAGTCTTTCATCTTCAACTATGTTATTAGCTGTAGGGTTTTTGTAAATACTTTTTATTAAGTTGACGTAATTCTCCTCTATTCCCAACTTGCTTAGAATATTTATAATGAATGGGCATTGGATTTTGTCAAATGATTTTCCTGCATCAATTGATATGGCCATACGATACAGGGATTAATATTATAGATTAGTTTTTGAGCGGTTTTCCAGCCTCGCACACTGGGATAGACCCTACTCGGTCACGGTGCATAATTTTCATACACATTTGGACTCAGTCTGCAATATCTGATGAAAGTTTCCACATCTAAATTCATGACAAATATTGACATGAACTTTTCTTTTTTTGTGCTGCTTTTGTTTGAGGTTAGTATCAGGGCCTCATAAAATAAACCAGGAAGTGCTTCTTCCTCTTCTGTTTTCTGGAAGAGATTATATAGAATTGGTGCTTCTTCTTTCAGTGTTTGGTAGATTTCTTTAGTGAAACCATTTAGGCCTGGAAATTGTTTAAATGGATTTTTTACTTATGAATTTCTTTCATGATCATAGGACAATTCATATGATCTAGTTCATTTTGGTTGAGTTTTGGTAGTTCAGGGTTTCTTGATTTATTTCTTCTAAATTTAAAATTTTTTCTACTAAGTTGAGCATGGAGTTGTTCATGGTATTCCCTTATTTTCTTTTTAATGGCTGCCTACTATCTCTAGTGATACTCGCAGTTGCATTCCTGATATTGGTGATTTGGGTCTTCTCTACTTTTTTTTTTTTGTCAGTGTTGCTAGGGATTTATCAATTTTATTGATTTTTGTTGAAGAACCAGCGTTTTGTTTCATTGATCTTTCTCTAGTGTTTTCAATTGCTTATGTTCTCATGTTTATTTTCCCCTTCCTTCTGTTTTCTCTGGGTTTACTTTTCTTTATTTCTTCTAGCTTCTTGAGAGAGGATATTACATTATTGGTTTGAGACCTTTCCTGGTTTTTTAATGTAAGCATTTACTCCTATTAATTTCCTCCTTGGCATTGATTTAGCTGTGTCTCACAAGTTTGACATATTGTGTTTTTATTTTCATTCAGTTCTATTATATTTAAATTTTGTTTTGAGTCTTCCTCTTTGATCATTGATACATTTAAAAGTGTGTTGATTGATTTTCCAGTGTTTGAAGATTTTTCTGTTATCTTTATGTTATTGATTTCTAGTTTGATTCTACTATGGTTAGATAATACAGTCCACATGATTCAATTCTCTTAAGTTTGTTGAGGTTTGTTTTATGAGACAAAATATGGACTCTCTTGATGAATGTTCCACAGACTCTTGAAAAAAATGTATACTCTGCTGTTGTTGAGGGGAGTGTTCCATATAGATCCATTAGATCTTATTGCTTGATGATGTTGTTGCATTTTCTATGTCCTTAATGATTTTCTTTCTAGTAGTTCTATTAGGTACTGAGAAGGTGGTCTTGAAGTCCCCAACAATGATTGTGGATTTGTCTGTTTCTCCTTCAAGTTCTCTCAGCTTTTGCTTTGTGCATTTTGAGGGACTATGGTTTGGTGCACACCCACTTACAATTGTCATGTCTTCCTGGTAGATGGACTCTTTTGTTAATACACAATGTCCTTCACTGTCTCTAGGAATTTTCTTTGCTCTAAAGTCTGCTTTGTCTGGAATTAATATAGCCACTCCTGCTTTTGAAAAAATTAATATTTGAATGTTGTATATTTTTAAATCCTTTCAACTTGCTATGTAAGAGATCTTACACATTTGTACATTTTTAAAGGTGTGGTGGTGGTGGTGTTGGCAATTGATGAAATTCTAAAAGTCACTTTATCCAGTAAAAAACTATGGTTTCATGACATTGGATTTGGCAATGACTTTTTTCTGGTTATAACATCGAAAAGCACAGGTGACAGAAATGAAAAATAGGTAAGTTCATCCAGATTAATAACTTTTGTGCATCATAGGACACTATTGAGAGAGTGGAAAGACAACCCGCAGGGAAGATTATTTTCAAATCATCTGCTTGACAAGGGATTCTATAAAGAACCCCTACAACTCTTCAACAACAACCCAAAATAACCAAATTCGAAAATTAGCTAAGTATTTGAATAGATATTACTCTGAAGAAGAAATAAAAATGGCCAACAAGCACATGAAAAGGGTTTCAACAGCTCTAATTATTGTGAAAACCAAAGTCAAAATTAAGAGATGCCACTTCATATCCATTCAGCTGGCTATTAAAAAAAAACACAAAAATTGATGTTTGCGAGGATGTGGAGAAACTGAACCCTGTGCGTTGCTGTTGGGAATGTAAAATGGTGCCACTGTGGTAGAAAACAGTCAAATAGTTAAACATAGAATTACCATACGATACGGGAATTCCACCTCCAGCCCCAAAAGAATTGAAACAAGGGCCCCGACGGGTACTTGTACATCAGTGTTCCTAGCAGCGTTATTCACAGTAGCCAAAAAAAGGAAACAACTCAAGTATCCCTCAGTAGATAAATGGATAAACAAAATGCAGCATGCACATAAGTGGACTATTATTCAACCTTAAAAAGGAATGAAATTCTGATCCATGCTATGACATGGATGTACCTTGAAAACATTCTTGCTGCCCTGGCTGGTGTGGCCCAGTGGACTGAGCCTGCGAACCAAAAGGCTGCCCCTGCGATTCCCCATCAGAGGCGTTACAGACCAGGTCCCTGGTTGGGCGCACGTGCGAGACGCAACCAATCCATGTTTCTGTCACACGTCGATGTTTTTCTCCTTCTCTTTCTCCCTCCCTTCCCCTCTCTCTAAAAAGAAATATTAGCATAAAAATATTTATGCTAAGTGGAAGAAGCCTGATAGAAAAGGATAAGTATTATATGATCCCACTTACATGAGATACCTAGAATACGCAAATTTATAGAGACAGGAAGGAGAATAGAAGTTACCATGGATTGAGGAGAGAAGGGTGAAGGGAGTTACTGTTTAATAGTCAAAGAGTTTTTGTTTAGGGTGATGAAAAAGCTCTGGAAATACGGCTACACAACATTGTGATTGTACATGCCGCTGAACTGTGTACTTAAAATGGTTGAAATGGTAAATTTTATGTTATGTTTCTTTTATCACAATAAAATTATGCAGAAAAGCTTATGGTTTGATTGTCAGGAAGATTTGCCATGTACCACAAAAGTGCTTCCATGCAGCTAGCAATGAATGGCTCTTGTCGATCCCTCCCTTGGCCCCACCCCAACCTCGATTTTGTTTCTGTTTACTTTTGGTGACCTTAATCTGTTTCACTCAGGTTTCCTGCTGCACCAATTAGAGGGTATTTTCTCCCACAACATGATGTGAGGAATGAAAATAGCCAAGGAATATTATATTAATGCCTCTGGCTCAGGAAGTCTTCTCCCATCTCCCCGCTTCTGTGGTCACTGAGGACAGCTCTGACCTTGGCCAAGTCACCTTGCCTGTCTCACTGGCTGGCCTCTTCGAAGATGAGCATGTGCCCTAAAAACTATCTGACCTCTCATTTCTCCTTCAAGTTTTTTTTTCCTCTCTGAGTCTTCTTAGCTTTCGCTGTTATTATGACTTTATCATCAGAAGGATAAAATTCAACCATTTAAAAAAATTTTAATGTTTCTGCCTAGACTGTCAAAAAGGCAGAAACCGTGCTATTCGACCTACTGCCTTCTGATGCTGAGGTCGCAACGCCGTGTGGGCAGCGCTGAGCCCCAGGAGTCCCGGGTGGCGCACCTCACCGAGGGTGCTTGTTGAGTTGCCTCTGTAGGTCGAATATCTATAATCTTTGCTGGTTGGCTCCTAAAGGTCCTTTCACCTTTAAAGTGAGATGATGCAAGGTTCTGGAATGCTGTGCCACCCATGGCAAATATTCCCTCTTCCTTCTTACTATGCAAAATGCTGTATTTTATGACAGATGTTCTTTAGATGACGTTTGAAAATCTACCCATTTAAGTAGCAAAAGGCTTAATATTTTAGAGATTTATTTTTTTTTCCTATGATTGGCCTCTGTTCACAGGATAGGCTACATATTTATAGGGCCCAGAGCAAAATGAAAATGCAGCCTCCTGTTCAAAAATTCCTAAAAATTTCAAAGTGGAGGAAGCAGAGTATTAAGCAGGGAGCAAGGCCCTTCTGAGCACAGGTCTCATGCTGTCTGTTGTTGAATAAAAAGTCACCTCCCAACCCCCACCCCACTCCTGGGGAGACATTTGCATTGGCTGAGAGCAATGAGGAGGCAGCATGATGAAGTGAAAAGTCTCCAAGACTGGCCAGATGAAAGGTGCAGGTTCTTCATCTAACAAATACGTACAGAGCAATGACTCGTGGACCTACTCCTGGGCTAAATGTCTCAGATAAAACTGTCCCCCTGGTCATTTCAGTCAATATTTGATACCTTGGTCCCCTGGATGGGAAAGAAGGGGAAGGGCCATCAAGGAACATGTGTAAAGGACCCGTGGGCAAAGCCAGAGGGGCGTAGGATTGAGGGTGGGAGGTGAGGGCGGGTGGGGTGGGGGAGGTGGTGGCGGGAAAATGGAGGCAACTGCTCTGGATTAACAGTTGGAAAAAAAAAGATGATTCCCCAAGTTCAAGTTGAAATACCAAAGTAGTTATTGTTTATACAAAAATTAATAATGTTATCTGCTAAAAAATATTGTTAAAAATAGAGAATGAATGTAGATTATAGGGTGCCTGGGTAGCTATGACTTTTCTTTCTTACCTTTCTTTCATCTGAACAGCTCAGTGGGAGATTACATTTCCAGAAACCATAACTGGGTCCTCCACTATCTTCTATGAATTTATAGAATTTCATCCTTGAACTTCAAAGACATAAAAAAACAACACCAAGGACCTTTCTGGTATACCTGGTTTCATACAATCAATGTATTCCTAAAAAAAAAAAAAAAAAAAAAAAAAAAAAAGAGTGAACTGAATTGTTGGAAACTGAATTAGATTTGTAATTCACTAAAGAACTTGGATATTAAAGGAAAACCTGCACTGAATCCTTTTTTACAACAGAAAAAAATAATTTTTATAAAGCAAAAATGTACCCCTAATTCGCTTGATGTGAAAATTCAGGCCTGAGCGCAGAGCTTTATGACCGTGCACAAGGGAGCGCACTTGTCCCGAACAGCAGCCCCTCCTCTTCCTGCTGGCCCTGAGGCCACGCACGTGAAAGGGAGATGCAGAGGGGGGTGGGGTGGGGTGGGGGGGCGAAGGGTGTCTGCATTCCTTACAAGCGTTCATAATCCATTTCCTCCCTGAATGAAAAGTGTTTTCTTTTCTTAAAAAATATTTTATTGATTTTTCGAGAGAGAGAGGGGAAGGACGGGGGAGAAACATCCATTTGTCGTTTCACTTACTCATGCAGTCATTGGTTGATTCTTGTATATGTTCTAACTGGAGATCGAACCTGCAACCTTGGCGTATCAGGATGACACTCTAACCCACTGAGGTACCCCGTCAGGGCAAAAAGTGTTTTCTAAGCAAAGGATGAGACTAGGACCCAGAGCCTGCCATGGAGTCAACACTGATGGGACCATGGGAGCCCTTTTCAGGAAACATGCTATCAAGAAGAGCGACACATAGTCACCGGGGGTGAGGTGGCCCCGGGGAGTCACAGGTTGTCCAGCTGATTGCTTTCCAACTGGAACAGGCCACACCAGAACCAGCCAGGGAGCTAGTAAGAGAGACACAGGGTGTGAACCCCACCCCCTGCCCAGAAGCAACAGATTCATCGGTGTGATTAAATGCACACTGAGATTTTGAAACCACTGATTTAGAAGCCTGACCATAGGCAGGGCGCTGGGATGTTGGGAAGGCGGGGGACCCCTTGCTCTGCCTCGGTGCTACCTCCTCTTACATAATCTCTCTGCCCCGCCAGCGGATCCAGCGGGGTGGGTGATGGGTACCTACTTGTCTCACTCTCCTGCTTTGTCCTCACCCTCTTCTCCTTGTGCACAAGCTCCTGGAACCTGGGCGGGGTGGGCTTTTCCCTTTGTCTTTCTGTTTGAACAGCTTATCCTTCTTTCTGACTTCATCCAAGCCTCAGTGGTCAAAAGGATGCTATTAGTGGGAAGAAGGTCAGGTGACCTTGGCAGACAAGCTTCAGAAGGGTTGGGAGAGGAAGGGGGGCTGAGGATGTGGGAAGAGAGAAGAGGGACAATGAATTCATTCCCACCCCCTGGGGTACACACTCTATGTTTTCTGTCCTTGGTTGTCAGCAGGACTTAAGACCATGATGGGGTATTACCCCACAGTTAGGTTCCGCTATGTAACAGAGGTGTATTTAAGGTCCCCCGTCAGTTGACCTTAAATTAATCAAAAGAGATTCTCTTGGGTGGATTGATATGCGCACGCAAGCCCTTTAAATCTAGGGTTAGAGTCTGAGACAGAAGTCATCAAGACCAAAGCTACCGCAGATGCTATCCTGCTGGCCTCAGAGAAGGCGGCCACCAGGACTTCTACGGCCACCAGAAACTGAATTTGGCCAACAAGCTCAATGAGCCTGGACAACGGCACCCAGCTCTACACGGGACCACAGCCATGGCCAGCGCCCAGACCGCACGCCCCAAGCCCAGGATCCCCCCGGGACTGCGCCTGGACTCCTGCCCTCAGCAACCGCAAGATGGTGAATGTGTGTTGTTTGAAGCCACGGAGTTTGTGGTAATTAGTTATACCGCAAGGGAAGATGAACGCACTAAGAGTCTCCTCTTTGGAATAAGAGGATCTTGGAAGGAAAGGGAGACAGGAGGTGTGTGCATTACAGAGAGCGCCAACGCGGAGCTGAGCCCGGCGGGGCCTGCAGTGCCAGCGAGCACTGGGGTCCAGGTGGCCTGCTGCCCAAAACTCGTTAGCCAACTGCCCCTTTGAGCAGAGAAATGAGGTATTCCAGGGTCTGCCTCGGGACCAAATCACTCTCGTCGCCTTGGGGCTCGTGGGTGCTACTGTTGGGCCAGTCAGAATTCAGGGCAAGTTAGGTGCCAAGAGAACGTACTCCTCCATCTCTAGGAATTTCAAGAGGAATTCCGTTTCCCCATCACCATTCAGTTCAGCCAGGAGAGAAACATCGTTAGAACAAAAATGATCTGATGACTTGCTCTGATCACCTGCTATTCACACAGGGGGTCATCTGGGGGAGCAGGTGAACCAGAAGGGGCCTGGGGGCCGGCTCTCCAGCAACAGGGAGGTGCGGCCTCACGTGGTTCCTGCAGAAGGATGTGATTGGTCTGCTGGGTAATTTCACAGGCTTGGGGGGAGGGGACAATGGTGATGCTGAGGCCTGGGTAGGGTCTGCTGGCCTGGCTAATGAGGGGGGTCTAGCGTGGAGGAGAGGCTTTCCCACTGGGGTGGGGGGCCCGTGTACAGACAGCAGGGGAACCCGTGGAGCCCCATGCAGCTCGAGGGCAGCCCTTGAAGCGTTAGGTCTTAGAATGCTTTACAAAAGGCTCCTGGTCCTAAACTTAATTTGAAACGAGAACAGGAAATACTAACCCACAGAGATGGATGATAACTGTGTGTTTTTGTACCTTAATCTAGTGAATATTGATGTGGATTCTAAGAAAGTAAAATAAAACTGCTAATTATTTTTACCACAAATGAGATTATATTTATGGATATTAAAAGATAGTCGTTCAGTTATTGTACTCACAGTGTCTTCTTTCAAGACTTATTTAAATTAACAAGAGGGTCCAGCAAATTTTCCAGGGAGAACAGAAGCAAAAATGATCAGTAATTTTCCTTTGCACCAGCAATAACAAATTAAATAATGAAATAGATTAAAGTGCCCAGTTACAATAGTGATATAAACAATAAAATGTTTTGGAACAAATCCAACAAGACAGTATAAAGCCTATATGTACAAAAGCATAAAATTTCACTGAAATACTTAAAAGCTGTGAATTAGGTCCCGACTGGTGTAGCACAGTTGGTTGTGCATCATCCTGCGAAGTGTAAGGTCCCGGTTCGATTCTGGTCAGGGCACTTGGCCGGGTTTCGGGCCAGGCCCGGGTTGCGGACCTGCTACTGGCAACCAGTCAATGTTTCTCTACCTTTTTTTCCTCCCTCCTTTCTCCTCTCTCTAAAAATAAATAAATAAATAAAATCTTTAAAAGATGTGAATTAATGAAGCCACATACTGTTCCTTGTATAGGAAGCCTGAGTATAAGAGATGATTTTAATGCATTAATCTTTAAGTTATAAACAAAGGTGAATAAAACCCCAACAGGATGTGTCTTCGAAGTTCATAAGCTGATTCTAAAATTAATCAGGAATGGAACATGAATAACAATAGTGAAGACATGTCTTTGGAAAAGAAAAACAATAAAGCATCCCCAATACCAAACATACTGCAAAGCTTTAGTGAAAGTATCGTATTGGCCCAGAAATGAACTAGTTAATGGAACAGAAAAGGGAGTTCAGATACAAATTCATATACATGAGAATTTTGTATAAGAGAAAGGCAGTGCGCTTAAGTCAGTGAGGTAAGTATGAACTGCTCACTAAATATGGTTAAGATAATTTGCTATTCACTTGAAGAGAAATAAATTTAGATTTTATCTCGTAACTAAAATATTTCAGGTGGATTAGAAGCAATTCTTAGATGTACATGGAGCTACGAATTAGAATGTTTACAGCTTCAGGGGTAAATATAGCATTGTTAAGCAAGGCACTGTAAAATGGTAAAAAATTTTCACATTAAAAAATGACAGTACAATAAAAGATGTTATAAAGGAAATTAAATTGCATGCTGTTGGCTTGAAAATAAGTTTTACAACATATATAACAACAAATTAATGTAGAGGTATGTAAAATATTACCAACCCAAGAAAAAAAATCTACACAGCCCAATTAAAAATGAGAAAAACACAACTAAACAATTCACAGAAAAGGCAAAACAAATGGCCAATAAACATGTGACAATGCTCAACCTCAACAGTAATTGGGAAAATAAAAATTGAAATAATGAAGCATCCGTCTTAATGCATTACTTATTTAAATGTTTTTTATTGGTAAATATCCTGAATTGAAGAGGGGAAGGGGACATTGCACTCTCATACATTTTTGTTGGGAGTGAATATTGAGAGCTTCTTTGGAATTCTATGTTTTAAATTTTAAAAGAGCACAAATCAATGAAATAAAAACTGACAAAGAATAGAATAAATTAACAAAACCAAAAGTTAGTTATTTGAAGAGATTAACCAAACAGCTGGACAGATTAAGAAAACAAATTAAAAAGAAGAGAGAAGTTATCAATATCAGGAATGGAAGAAAGAATCATCACTACTGTTCCTAAAGGCATTAAAAAGATAATAGAAAAAGTTTATGAATAATTGTATGCCAGCGTATTTGATAAATTAGATGGATTGGATTAAGTCCTTAAAATTCCTTGACAAATACAGGTTACCAAAATGGGCACAAAATAAAAGGAAAAATATGAATAGTCCCATAACTATACAGAAATTGAACTCATCATCAAAAACCTTCTGTCACACAGAGTTCTAGGCCAAGGTGGTTTCACTGGTAAGTTATTCTAGACATGTAAGAAATAACACCAATCTTACATAAACTTTCCAAAAATAGAGGACAAGATAAATACTTTCCAACTTATTTTGTGAGGCTAATATAACCTTAATACCAAAATCTGACATAGACACTTAAAATTTAAAAATTTACAGATCAATAGCCTTCATGAATTTAAGTACAGATATCCTTAATAAAATATCAGTAAGTTGGGTATTATAAGAATAATAATGTATCATGATCAAGTAGTATTTTTGGGGGATTACAAGGTTGGTTTAACATAAAAGAAAAATCAATCAATGTAATTTACTATATTAACAAAATAATGGTAAAAGCCCATATGCTCATTTGACCAGGTTCACATAAAGCATTTTGCAATAGTAAACATCCATTCATATTATTATAACAACTCACAGCAAAGTATTAGAAATAGAATGGTATTCCTCAATGTGAAAATGAATCAATTAAAAATCTACAGCTAACATCTGCTTATGGTAACATTTTGAACATTAACACTAGGAATGAGGCAGAGATGCTTATTTTCATCACTTCTATTCAATGTTGTATTGGAGATGCCAGCCACTGTAACAAGACAAGAAAAGAAATAAAAGGCATAAGGATTGGAAGAAGGAAGTAATTATCTCTATTTGCAGGTGACATGATTTTGAGGCAGAAAATTCTATAGGTTCTATAAAATAATTATTGAACACAGAAGTTAATTTATTAAGGTCACAGGATAAGCAGTTGATATACTAAAATAAATTGTATTTTTATGTACTAGCTGCAAATAATTAGAAATAATTTTTTTTAAAACTCCATTGTTTTAAAAATCATTGAAGTAAAATACTTAGGATAAATTTTAATAAAAGATATATAAAAACTGTTTACTGAAAACTGCAAAATGTTAAGATAAATTAAAGAATACCTAAATAAATAGAAACTATATCATGTTAATTAATTGGAAAACCCAATATTATTAAAATGCTATTTATCCCTGAATTGATCTATGGCATTTTCTGCATCTCAATCTTAATCCCAGAAGACTTTTAAAAGTTTTAGTTATATTGTATTGATTATGCTGTTACAGATGTCCTGATTTTCCCCCCGTTATCCCCCTCCACCTAGCACCCCCAACTCCCTCTGACAACTCCTACACGGTTGTTCATGTCTACAGGTCATGTGTATAAGTTCTTTGGCTACTCCATTTCCTATACTGTACTTTACATCCCCATGGCTATTCTTTTTATAATACAAAAACTATTTGTACTTCTTAATCCCCTCACCTCTTCACCCATTCCCCCACACCTCCCTGCCATCTGGAAACCATCAAAATGCTCTCCGTATCAATGATTCTGTCTCTTCTTCTTGTTTGCTTAGTTTGATTTTTAGATTCAATTGCTGATAGATATGTATTTATTGCCATTTTATTGTTCATAGTTTTGATCTTTTTTTCCTTAAATAAGTCCCTTTAACATTTCATATCGTCTGATTTGTTGTTTTTGCTTCCTCATCTTCCAGATCATTGATTGCATTCTCAGCTTCATCCACTCTACTGTTGTTTCCCTGTAAATTGTTCTTTATTTTAATTAACGTATCCTTCATTTCTGATGATCTTTTTTATGCTGCTGAGGTCCTCACTAAGTTCCTTGAGCATACTTACAGCCAGCGTTTTGAACTCTGCATCTGATAGATTGCTTATCTCCCTGTCATTTAGCTCTTTTTCTGGAGTTTTGATCTGCTCTTTCATTTGGGCCTTGTTTCTTTGTCTTCTGGTTTTGGCAGCCTCCCTGTGTTTGTTTCTATGTATTAGAAAGAGCTGCTTTGACTCTGTGTCTTTGTAGTGTGGCCTCATGTAGTAGGTGTCCTGTTGGGTCCAGTAGCATAGCCTCCCCTATCACTCAAATTGGGTACTTGAGGTGTGCCCTTCATGTGGGCTGAGTACATCCTGCTCTTGGAGTTGAGCCTTGATTGCTGTTGGCAGGTCAATGTGAGGTATTTATCCAAGCCAATCAGCTACAAGGACTGGCTGTGACCACTGACCATTACCCTCTGCCCTCTGTGGAAGATCAGCTATGCAGGGACAGGGTGGTGGTGCTCCGACATGGCCTGTATATGCCCACTGGGTGTGCAGGCTTTGGGGTTTCCCAGGTGGTGTAGGCCAGGGTCAGGCCCAATTGTGCTTTGCCAGGCGCCACTCTGCCTGAGCTATAAAGCAATCTGAGATGGCTGCTACTTGTGCTGGGCTTGGAAATTCCCAGGCAAAGCCAAGCTGTGAATCCAGGCTGGCCGCTGCTAGTGCCAGGCCTGGGCCTCTCTGAAGCCAGCTGGTGCTTGTTTGAGAGGATTGGGAAATTGTGCAGTGTGAGGCAAGACCAGCCATTCATATAGAAAAGCAGCTTGGGTGGGCCCAGAAGCTGGGTGCGGCAAAGTCTCAGAGGACCTTCAGGGTGGGGCAAACAGTGTTAGCTAGGTTGCTGGAGTCTCAGATATGGCCCCAGCTTGCCAGCTCTGCGGGAGGAGGGTTCAGAAAAAGGACAATGGCCTCTGATCACCTTGATGCCAGACACTTCAGTTCCTCCCTGAACGCCACTGGTGCCTTTCAAGCTACTACCCCAGTGCTGGGGCTCAGAGGAGTGAGCCTGGGTAGTCCATGTGTGGGTTCTCTAAGAGGAACTGCTTGGAGCTCCAGAAGTTTCTTCCACTGACTCAATCCCTGCCAGTTTTTGCAGCCAGAAGTAATGGGAACTTATCTTCCTGGCACCGGAACCCTGGGCTGCGGACCTGGTGTGAGGCTGGGACTCCTTGCTCCTGAGACATCCCTCCCGAAATTTTATCTACCACTTGTGGATGTGGGGCCAGCTTTTTCCGCATCTCTGCCCCTCCCACCAGTCTGGATGGATGTGGTTTCTTTAATTCCGTAGTTGTCAGACTTCCATTGAACTTGATTTCCAGTGGTTCTGAGTGATGGTTATTCAAAATTTAGTGGTAATTTTGATGTGGTTGTGGGAAGAAGTGAGCCATGTCAGCCTACACCGTCATCTTGACCGGAAGTTGCCCCGAGAAGACTTTTAAAAATAAAAATTGACAACTATATTTTAAAGTGCAAATGATCTTCATGGAAATGCAAAAGATCTTCTATATCCAAAACAACCCAGAAAGAGAACAACGAAGTGGGAGAACTCATACTACATGACTGCAACACTTACTATAGGGCTGCAGTAATCAAGACAGAGTGGTACTGGGGTAAAAAGGTCAGCAAACGGGGCAAAAACACAGAGCAGTGAGCCCAGAAGTACATTCCAGTCTATGCAGTCATATGACTTCTAACAAAGGAGCTGAAATAATCCAATGTGGAAAGAAAAACTTTTTAACAAATAGAGTAGAAATAACTGGATATCCATATGGAAAAAAAATAAAATTCCTAAATTAATTCAAGATCACTCCTAGACTAAACATAAAAGCTAAAACTATGACAATGTTATTGGACTTAGGGTGATGATCACAAGATATATAAACATTGAATCACTATGTTGTACACCTGAAACTAATATAATACGTATGCCAACTAGGCTTTAATTTTTTAAAAAGCTAAAACCACGAGTTGTTTATAAGAATCTTCATGAATTGGGGTAGGACAGGTTTTGTTAGATCACAGAAAACAATGACCACTTAAAAACTGACAAGTTAGATCTCATCAAAATTAAAAGCATGTGCTCATCAAAAGAAACCATTAAATAAACAGGCAAGCCATGAACTGGGAGAAAATACTTGCAAAACGTATGCCTGACAAAGGCCTGGTATTCAGTATATGTAAACAATTTCACAATAATTAAAAGACAAATAATTGAGAGAAAGGAACACAGTATTTGAGTAGACTCCTTACAAAAGAAAATATATGACTATCCAATAAATACTTGAAAATGTTTGATGTCAGTTGTCATCAGACAAATACAGTTTAAAACCACAATAAGATATCACTATACACTTCTCAGATCGGGGGAGGCGGTGTGTTGATAATTGTCCAGCAAGGAGCATGAGGAAACGTTCTTGGCTGCTGTTAATGTTCTATATTTTGATGGAGTTCAGCTTGACACAGGCATACAATTTGTCAAAACTCCGTGAATTTTCATTTAAAATCTGAGCATTTATTTTATTGTGCATAATTTTTACATTAAAAGAAATTAATTAAAAGTATTTGACACTAGTCAACTAATACATGCAGCTTGAAGTATTGAGGAGGAGTGTACTGATTTCTCAGATTTACTTGAAAAAGAATCAGAAAATTAGGTGAAGTAATGGATTGATAGAGAAATGGATAGACACGTGATAAAGCAAGCATGCACAAATGTTAATGGTGGAATGACAGTGATATATGGGCACTCACTTAAATTTGTTTGCTATCTGTTCAAAAGTTTCATAATAGAGTGTTGGAATAAATCAGCAAACCCTTTGACTCAATCTACTTATTTCTAGTTATTTATCCTGTAGAAATGCAACTTTACATATGTACCAAGAGGCATATATAAGGCTAGAAACTGCAGTAAACAAAAGCAGAAAACAAAAACAAAAAGCAACAGTGGTGGAACGTGTGAATGCCATGGTTAAAAATATACAACGGTATATCCATGCAACAGAAAACCATGCAAAAGTTTAAACAAAGGATGAGGTAGATCTATATGAGCTAACATAGAAAGATCTCTGAGGTACATTTTAAAGTAGGTGAATAAATGATAAAATAATATGTATAATGTATTCCCCTTTATGTAAAATTTTAAAATCAACAGTTAACATGATAAATATATATGTGTGTCCAGGAAGTATCCAGCCATGTACTATGAAAAACAGAGACATTTATTGAAGAAGATACAAGGTACAAGAAATATCGTACATAGGACAGTGATGCCTCAGTCCCCTTCAAAGTAGGCACCTTGGGACCTCACACAGTTCTTCCAATCGCCATCAGCTGTTCCATCATATTTTCCTGAATCTCATCAATGGTCTAGATCTCTTCCTTTCAAGGGTGGTTTCAGTTTGGGGAAAAGCCAGAAGTTGCAGGGCACCAAATCTGGGCTGTCGAGGGACTGAGTCACCTGGGTGATTTGATGTTTCACCAAAAAACTCTGCATGAGACGTGATGCATGAGCGGGTGTGTTGTCATGAAGCTGCCAGTCACCAGTTGCCCACAGCTGCGGCCTTCTGAGTCATCCAAGCAGTTTCTGCAGAGGAATGTTCAAGCTTAATGCAAAATTGATGCAGATTTGTTGCTTTACTTGCTCAGTCATTATGAATGTGATAGCCACACAGTGCACGTGCTCACTCAACAGCATCTACTGCCCCCACTGACTAGTACAGTGAAATTGTCATTGTTCACACATGCGCATTCCAGTCCACTCTTGGCTGCCAGGTTACACTGATGTTGTGCAAATGTTTCTTGTCATATTAACAATGGTTGGACTTTTTCTGGACAGACCTCATATGTCTATATAATCAGAAAAAGGTTTGAAACAAGAGTTGGCATATTTTTCTGTAAATGGCCAGACAGTAAATATTTTAGGCAATATCACTTCTGTTGCAATTATTTAACTCTACCATTGTAATGCAAAAGTAACCATAGATAAGACATAAATGAATGAGCATGGCTGTGTTCCAATAAAACTTTATTTACAAAATCAGATGGTGGGTCAGCTTCAGCCTATGGTCCATAACTTATCAACTTCCGATCTAGTAGTGTGACTGATTGCAGTGATGTTCTCAGTTCTTTACCTCTTCCTGTACCTATATCCCTTGCTATGTGTGTTTGTCTCACCTTTTCCTCCTGACTCTAAGCGTAGCCATGGGATTTCCTTTGAATCGATGGAATGTTGGTGAGTGTGACAGCTGTAGAAGCTGGAGGGACTCTGGTGCCATGGGGCTGGCTTGCTCTTGTGCCTCTTCCATTACTCAGAGACTGGGCCTAGGCTAGCCTGTGCAGGAGTTGAGTCCTGTGGAGGAGGGTCCTGCCTGCCCAGCTGCCCCAGCTGAGGCCACCCACGATTGGCTGATAGTCATGTAAGTCTCGGACTTGTGGGCAAACCCAATCCAAATGAATCAAGCTGCCAAGCTGACCACAGCAGACATGTGTGCAAGAAATGTCTATTGCTGCGGGCCACCAAAGTATAGTTCCGTAGTATTAGCTAACTGATCCAGAAACAAAACACAAGCAACTGAAAACACTGATTCTCTTTGAGAAAGGGAGGGAAATGGGGTGGTTTGTGCAAGTGAAAAAAGAAAACAATAAACGTTTAACGAAGGAAAACTGGGTAGGGATGTTTTAAGATTCAGAAAATGTAAGTTCCGGTCAAGGTTCTTTGGAAGGCCGGGCCCAGCCACCAGCCCAAGCCAAGGACCAAGGTCTATTTGCAATTTCTTTTTTTCTATCTTTAATATCTTTCCATTTTTTCTTTATTCTCTGACTATAAATATGTCCAAGCCTTTTGTGTGCTAAAAACAAACAAAAATCCCTCTCTGTCCCCCTTGTGACCCTGTTTAGCTAGAACCGCGCCCTCTCCATTCTTTTCTAAAACTTAATTTTATCAATAGCAAAGGAATTAATGCATGCGCATACGCAATACACATTAAAACAGCACAGGAAGCCCAACATAAATAACGGAAGCCTTCTTCCCTGCCCGCCGCCTTCCCCTGGTACTGCTCCCTGGGACCCACGGCTTCAAAAGCATCCTGCCTCTCTTTGTTTCCTGGTAGTTAGCCATGTTTTTCTAAATGTCACGCTTATACCTTTATTTCTTCAGTTGCACATTTGGGCTTCTCTAGAGGAAAGCTCTGGCCTTTAGCTAATGTACCCCACCCCTCTGCCCTCACCCTGCTTCACACAAACTGAGTCTTTCAAATTTTTTAGTCCTTCTGTTTTTAAACTTTATAGCTTTAATAATATCCAAAACCATCTATTTCCTCTGTTTATAGCAGCTTTCACATTTTTATCAGTCATATGTCCACTCCATGAACAGCAATAGCCCAACCCTTTCTACCTTTCGGTTCCCACCTGAACCTCCTTCTCAGAGGCACCCACTTCTAAGTGCCAGATGTGCAGAGAGACCCTGGGAATCGACTGAAATGCAAACCCTGGTGGCAGGTCTGTAGGGGCCGGAGAATCTGCGCCCCTAATAAGCTCACAGGTGACGCTGAGCCATGGACCTCACTCAGGTAAAGCTGTTCAGGGCTGGCAAAGGGTCCCGAGTCACAGGGGCTTGGATTCTGAGGCAGAAGTTTAGTTCTGTTGGGGACCTAGAGGCGGACCAGGAATGAGAGGCCCGGGTGCTGCCGTGGGGACTGGCCCAGCAAGAGAGGAAGGCGAGCGGGCAGCCTCTGCCCTTCCCACGCCTGGTTCTTCGCCTGGACCCACGCTCCCAAAGCCTTCATGGTCCCCCACCCCTGGCGCAAGAACCCTTCCTGGGGGCCTGGTCTGGCTTACCTACCAGACTTTCCCAGGTGCAGGATATACCCCGAGACAACCCTATGACACAGACACGCTGCTCAAAGGCAGGCGCTGTTCCCCGCTGCTACTGTTAGGTCATGACGCATGACGACAGCTTACCCCAAATTCAAGTATCTGGTACCCTCCCTCAGTTCACCTCTGTGTTCTGGGAACACAAGTGTCTAAGGACGGGGAACCGCGCAATGGAAGCCATACATTTTTCTTAGTTCAGGTTTCCCCCCCGCCCCGGGGCAGGTCCTGAGAGAAGATGAGGCATGGAGCACAGTCTATTGGAGAGGTGACCCCAGGAAACCCCGGAGCGGGGGGCGGGGTGCAGTGAGGGGGGCAGGGAAGGCATCAGTGAGGACGCGAAGTCCTGCTGTGGGGACCTGGGTCTTCATCTCTCTGAGTGACTCTAGGAATAAGTGTAACACACGTGTCTGAGTGGCCCTGCCTGAGAGCGAGGGCGCTGGGGTGTTAATGCGACAACTCCTCGCTCAAGGGCTGCTGGGGTAGGGGTGAGTTCCCAGGCAGAGGAGTGCTTCTTACAGCAAGAGAGAGGCCCCGGACTCTTTCAGCAGCTCCTCGGGTCGAGGGGGGGGGGTGGTCCCTCAGGTCAGCACCTGAAGCCTGTTTACTCTTCCTCAACTCTGTCTGCACCTCAGACGCTGCGTAGTATCAGCTGCCGGGCAGGACTACAAGTCTGCACCTGCCACCAGGGCGAGGAGAGAGGCGAGGTGGGCCCTGGGACATGGGGACCCCTGGCCTGGGACCCCTGGGGCTTTACACTGTGGAACAATCAGGATTTCGGGTCTGTTCCTCCACGGCATCCGCCCTGTGCCCTGATCATTGGCTGTATTTCCCCGGGAATATATGTCAAGGAGACAGATCTGCGGAGAAGAGCCATCCGGAGGGGCTATTTTCAAAGGCACTATTTTAAGGCCGTCCTTCAGTCCACCACATCCTGACATTGGGTATATTTAGCCTCGTCCATAGACAGGGCTAATGGATTTTTAGTTGCAAATCATTATGATTCAAACCACTGCAGCCTTTTTCTTTAATTGCAACTAAGGCGCGCACACGTACACACAACACACCCATTAATAGCTGCCTTATATTTATACACAGAAAATGCTTCCAATAAAAGCCACTCTGGTTAAACTTACAAGCCTTTGCTATTGAACCGCTTATCTGTGGGGGGAGGGGGTGCTGCAGGTTGCTGCCTATCGCCTCCACACTGTGCGTGAAAGGCACATCTATTTGGTCAAAGAAAAGAATGCGCAGAAAGTCTTTTAAATTGGCAGCCCAGACAGGAGTTGTTAACATGCCATTCTTTGCTCCCGCTCCCGTAGGCGCGGGCACTGCCGATCTGCCCGACTGAATACAAATTTCCACCGTCCCCTCCGTTAATATGGTTCCTTTTCATCCTGGGAATTAGTCTCCTTTTGCCAGCACAATAAAAACTGCAGAGTAACAAGTCCCAATGTCAAGAATCAAAACTGCAATTGCCTTGGGCTTCCCATCCCGAGGCAGCCCCGCACGCTGCCGTGACGAACTGCGGATAGAACAGGAGTCACGCAGACAGAAGCAGCGTCCACAGGTCGCCTCTGCCCCGTGGCCACCATGCCACGCCTTGACTCCCCACTTCCTCTGGTGCCTCATTGGGGAGTTTCGGGACCTTGGCCTCTCCGTTCTGAGGTGCTAATCCAGGCGTCAAGCCGTGGACTGTTTTTAAAGTCAGAGGCCTGGGGCCACGGCCCAGTCTTGACTGCTCCGCCCCAGGCAGGACCCACATTCTCTGGGAGTGGATACCAGGCCTTCCGGCTTTCTGCATCCCTGCGGCCTCTCACACGGTGACTGACACGGTGGGTGCTCAGGAAATACGGGCCGATGCACCGGCAGTACACGTGAGTGCACCACGGAGGGCAGAGGCCCCGCCGGGCGGAGCTCCCTGGGCCCGCAATCCGCACAGCGCAGGCCCGGCCGCCTTGGTAAGATGGGTCCATCCGAGGAAGCGGGGTGGCAGGGGCTCCGACGACTGGGCGCTAAGGGCTGCAGCCGTGGCTCCCGTAGCTGGGGCCGACACCAGCAACGACACTGCCGGGAGCTGGTTAGAAATGCAGGTGCCGGGGCCTCGCTCAGACCCGAGAAACTCTGCAGGGCGGGGCCGGCGCGCTCCCCATCTAAACACGCCTTCCGGCAGGTCCAGCGCAGGACTGAGTCTGAGAACCCCTGTGCTAGATGTCCCGGACCCCGGCTCAGGAGCCGGACGGCCCGGGTACGGTCACAGCTGATGGACCTCGAACAGGCTCCTCAGTGCCTCAGTTTCTCCACCTGAAAAAAGGGGAGGCCTTAGCCTGTATTTTCCCCAAAGCAGGCCTAGGGACAAAGATTTGGGTGAAAGTAGTGTACTTAGGGGGTGATCCCCAGAAGAGGGAGGGTAAACCAGGGAGCGAGGCAGAAACAGATCCTGAGCGGCAACGAGGTCAGTTCCCCTGGGGATGCTGTGAGAGAGTGGGAGGATCCACACCCCAGTGTTAGGTACCGTAGCTGGGACCCACAGCCCAGTACTGACCACGGTAACCAGCCCATTGGTGACCCTGGGCTGCGTTCCACACGCCCTCCTCCTGTGCTGATGGGGGGGTTTTACTGCCCCGACACCTCCAGCATGTGACAGAGTAAAAGTGACAAGTGCTTGCGCCTCCTCCCAGCCCCACGCAGCAGCAACAAGGTCTCACCGGGAGCAGGAGCCTGCGCCCCGCTAGCCGTGCTCACCAGCCTGATGAGCACTTCTGCGCGGCCTGTGGGGCCACAGGTCACCCTCCACAGCAGCCAGACGGCAAAGGCACCGGTGCTGTTTGACTTGGGTGCCCTCAGAGGTACATCCTGGGACAGGAGTTCAAGGGCAAGCGGCTACTTTGGGCGGTGACCCCAGCAGGCCTCTCCAGGGAGGCGGGACAGCGAATGGGGAAGGTAGGAGGCCCAGGGCCTGGCCGCAGGGCGCTCCTGCGAGCCGGTCTCCGTGGAGGGTAGCCGCCCCACTGGGGTGTCTGCGAGACTGCAGGGCACACCTCAGAGCGGTCCCGCCCCGGCCGGCAAGGAGGCTGGGACCCTTTCTGCCCACTCCCCGTTTGCCCTCCGTGAGGGGTTGGCGCTCCGGCATTCCAGCCAGGTCCCCAGCCCATACGAATGCCTGCAGGCAGAGTTGAGAGCATGTACTGAGTAACCTGCAGGTGGAGGTGAGCCGTCTGGAGGGGTTACCCCCGCCTCTGCTGCCCATGCCAGCGACATCGGGGGCTGTGAGCCAATGGGAAAGGCTGCAGGTGCTGCCGGGGCTCTGGCACAGCTATGTGTGGTCCTGCGGGGATGTGGGAGTCAGGAGAAAGGCACCCCGTGACGTCCACGGCGCCTGTCACGGGGCCTCTGGCGGGGGAGCCCCATTCTATCTCCCCCCCCAGCCCCCGCTCAGAAAGAAAAGTCCCATTCTCTCTTTTGTCTCTGTCCCTCTCACGGCAGCTGGGACAGCGGGATGACTCTAACCCCCCCCCCCCCCCCATTTCCCCACACACATATCAGCGTCTCAGATACTAGAATCTCTCAATTCCAAAGGGAAAAGGAAAAGGGTACCTTTTGTGGCAGCCATGGAGGTGCGGCGCTTGGCTCTTCCCTCCACAAGGGGCTGGCCACTCAGCTGGGAGAAGTGCGGTGAGCGGTGACCCCAGCTGTTAGCCTCGGCTTCCAGGTGACTGCCACATGCTTGCCAGGAGCCCCGGCAGACAACCGAGCCAGCGAGGGCCGCTTGTTGACCATTTACGCAGCAAGGAGCTCTCCTTGGGGTTGGCCAAAACTTGGGTACTTGGCAACTGGATGTTCTCCCTGCTCAATCCTGCTTCTCGGTCTTTTATTGTTCACAGGTGTTACCTCTCAATGTGCCTCCAGGGCACGCGGGGACGTGTGTGAAGAGAGAGCAAAAGAGCAGACTGGCTGTATATCGAGCAGGGCCTGGTGCACAGAAATCGTGGAATTCCCGTATTGAAAGTTACTGAGAATTTCAAGAAGAGGTGGCAGAGCGCTGGACCAAGTGCAGGACCCTTCTGGGTATGGGTTCTGCAACTGTTGCAGGCCCAGGAAGCCAGCCCTAATTCGGTCCTTGGATACGTAGCTGCAGGGAGCAGGTGAGCACCTCAGATGCCTGCCACGTTGCTCTGCATGCCACGCGGAGAGGGATTTGCTTTGCCCCTGATGGCAGAGAAAGGAGGGCACCTGGGAGATGGGGGAAGGTGTTGATCACGGTCCTGTCTTCGATGGAATCTACTAAAACCCTCAGCAGCGGGTGGAGATGAAACAAATCAGAGGTAGCCCCGAGGGTCCCTGAGATCGGGGACTCGGGACCTCACAGAACCACGGGGCAGGGCTGCGGGCTTTCAAAGGAGCTGGGAGCGGGGCCAGCGTGCTTAGCCTCCTGCACTCTGGCCGAGGCTCTGGGGCCGGGGCGGAGGTCTGCAGGGCAGTGGCGGGGCCCAGGGTGGGGCAGCCCTTCTTTCCCACCTGCTTTAACCAAGCGGCCCCGTTTACATCTGTTTGATGTCGGGGTTCTACTTGGAATCCACTATTTAGGGCTACGCTGCCTGGGCTCCCGGAGCAACCCTTGCGCAATGGGTGGCCAGGGGCGGTGGACTGTCCCCTGCGCCCGTTGCATGGGTGTCGAGCGGTTGCCTACGTGAGCGAGGAGGCCGTGTCTTGGCTCGGCCAAGGCAGGCTTCCCGGGTCATCCGGGCCGCGCGGAGGGACCCAGCTGTCCACTGGGGTCTCGCTTCTTCCCTCGGTTTCTGTGTGGCCCGCTGCAACCCTGGAGCATTCCCGTGGCAGGTCATGTGCACGCGGTCCCCAGCGACTCTCTGGAGTGGCTTGGACGGGTCACTGTGCAGGTCCGCAGAGCTCAGGAGCATCAGGGCCTCCTCTGGGAAGCTCTCATTTACCACATATGGGGGCTGCCTCCAAGGCCCCTGGCCAGGTCCAGCTCGTAAGTGGATATTTGGCCTGCACAGTGTTTAAAAATATTTACACGCAATATTTAAAAATCAGATTTCGTATGAAACTGTGATTCTCTGGGTGTTGTTGGGAAAAGTGGCCGCCTTTGGCCGCCCGGGCCACGTGTCAGGGGCAGCCAGGCCTCTGGGAGCGGCGTGCAGGCGCCTCCTGCATCCGGCCCCCAGGTTCTGCTTGCCGCGGCCCCGCCCGGCCCACGTGGCTCGCTCTCCTGTGCCTGGACCCTGCAGACCTTTGCGCTTGCACTGGTGACATGCCTAGAGTCCCCAGGTGTCTCCCATTAGTTACTGGACCTCAGATGTCATTTAGCAAATCCCTCATCTCTCATCATGGGTTTCCATCCAGGGCTTAGAACTATCTGAGTTTGCTTAACAGTGGAGTCAAATATTTAATCTTTTTTTTTTCTTCCAGGAGAGACGTTTGTGACAGAATGTGCGCTGCGATGGTAGGTTTTTAGGTCTGGACTCCCACTGGGTGCAGGGGCTCACCCCTCGCTCGTGCTGTCCGCTGACCCTCTGGAGGACGGAGCCCAGTCCTGGGCTTTGAACCTCTACTCCCCGTTCTTTCTCCCTGGCTCTGTCTTTCTCTCTCTCTCTGCAAAATGAATACAGCAACAGACCTGCGTGGCGGATTATCTCATTAGTGGAGCCCTCACAGGACAAGAGTCGATGAATGCTAAGCATGTCGATAATTACGTCCCTGGTTCCAGGCCAGGGCCCCCTCTCCCCACCCGGCTGCGCGCCAGCCCGAGCCAGAGACCGCCGGCCGCCGCAGCCCCACCCGGGGAACGTGCAGCCCCAGCCTGCTGCGCGAGGGAGCGAGCTATTTCTGAGTGTGTATGTGGGAAGGGTGGGAAGACGGAAAGAAAAGTGAGAAAATGTATGTAAGCAAATATTTCAAGAAAAGAGGGGGAAGCTCCTCTTTAAACAGCATTGTAATATAAGCGACGAGATCTGCCAGACCCCCAAATGAACAGCGGGCCCGTGTCCCTTTGTAGCCCAGGGAGACACTACCGAGTGCCAGTTCCAGCCTCAGCGCAGCCGGGAAATCCTCAGGAGAATGAAGCCAGTCTCAGTGCCCTTGTCACCTGCCTGGAAGTGACTGGCCAGCCCTGAGGCTGCACTTGGCCCTGATGCTGCAGACGATGAGTGTGCTCTCTTCCACCTCAGTCCTCTAGGACCGCGTCTGGAATTTAGCATGTTTATGGCAATGCCAAAATGACTTCAGCACGATCCGCTTACCGGAACAGAGGATGATGAGAGGCAGGAAGGGGAGTCATCAAGCTGAGGACTGAATTTTGTTCTTTAATATAGTAGCAGGAAAAACAACAGGGGAGGTTGAGCTAAACAAGAGTTGTTCCTTCCTGTCAATTCCTTTCCTGTCTACGTATTCAGCAGAGTCTCAAAGTGCCCCCTCCCTTCCCCCTCCCCCTCCCCCTCCCCCTTCAAGGGGCAAATTAAAAAGGTAAAGGGGGCAGTTCTGAGTGAGCGGTGAATGAAGAGAACTGAGAGAACACCATGAGAGAACTGAATCCGATGCTAATGAGCGACGCATACCCGCAAGTGACTCAAACCAAATGAAACTGCACCAAAAATCACTTTCAGATTTGAGACTATTTTGACACTCAGGCTTTTCTTTGTCTCAGTCATTTTGGGAAGTATATAAGTTTGCTTCTGGTTTACATTTCTGATTCATGGTCCAGTTAAAAGATGTTGGATTTGGTTCCATCTGGATGCAGCAAAGTAACTTTTTTGTGTTTTGCTGGGCTCGGCTCTCAGCTGGGGTGGCGGACGCAGACCCGCCTGACTCGCCGACCCGTGTTTCAACGTGGGAATCTCAACGGGACCGTGTAGTCTAGTTATTGATCTGAATAATTAAAATACCAGAATGTAATGGAGGGGAAGGATCTAGAAGAGCTGACATACCCCCTCGGGGAACCGCAGGGAACGGGGATAAGGCAGCAGGGGAGCTCAGCTTTACGACAAGCTGGGAACCTGTGGTGGCCACGCCAGGATCTCACAATCCGTCTTACCTCGTGGGGGCTTTAGTCATGTTTATGGGCGTCAGGGGCTGGTGTGGACAAAGACGTTCTGAAGTCTGGGACTTCCTTCAGGGGTGGATGCTGTGGGCGTCCACTCAGATTCCTCTATGGCACGGGGCTCCTGTCCCTCGGCTGCCGAGGGCGCACGGCTGTCCCCTCCCCAGCACTGGCCTCGGCCTAAGGAACAGGAGCCACCCCCGCCACTTTCACTTCCTCTGAGGTTACAAGTCACCTTGACCCCCACACAGCTGACCCATGATGGGCTGACCTGGGATTGCAAAGCCCTGCGCTCCCCGTAAGGACAGTCTGAGGTGGCCTCAGCTGAAACCGATTCCTTGCCCAGCTCCTTCCCGGGCTCCGTCCTGCATCCCTGAGAGCGCCCTGAACCAGAACCCCACCTCTTCTTTCTTCCCAGCGCCTTCAGCTCAGGATGCCTGCTGTCTCTGAGCTCCTGTCCCTTACCTTTGCCTGCTGTTCCAGGGGCCTGCGGAGGGTCTCTAGCTCAGCAGACTGACCCTGCTCCCTGGGATCAGTGCCCAGGGACCCCCTGCAGGCTGACCTCCCTGCTAGGGACCCCGAGGGGAGTAGATGTTTCCAGTTATAAAAGCAGGAGACAAAATCCAAGTGACGCTAGATTTCTTCCTGAGCTGAAAAGAATTCCTTTTCAAGAATCATTTCCGACCCCCCTCTCTTGCATCCTAAAATGCAAAAGAAAAACAAAACAATAGAAAATGCCTCAACCCAGCAATTCTATTATCAGCTCTTCGACAGCTCCTTCCCTCAGCCTGCCCCCACCCTGAAGTGCTCTGTCCCCGCTGCAGGCATCGCCACACAGCTGGAAAGACCGGGGAATCCAGGAGGGAAACAAGCAAAACCGTACGGCTCTGCTGCCGCCCGTGGAGCTTCTTTCCTGGGCACCCATGGGTCGGCCCCTTTGCCACCCGCATGGTCCCCTGCTGGACAGTCCAACCTGCTCTGGGAATTTTTATGGGTGTGGGGAGGACCTTGAGACCCTAGTGAATGCACTTGCAGTTTGCTTGGTAGAGCAGGATCCTGTAATGACATAGGAGCATGGAGCTACCCCAGGAAAAGGGCAGTGGCCGAGGCCCTCTAGGTCAGACTGGGGACACACACCGATCCCCGGGGGTCGGGGGTAGGACTCTGTGCCTGCCCCGCTGCCCATGCTGTGGGCAGGGCAGCGCTTCAGATAGCAAATAAGCAGGTAATCGTTGACCACCAGCAATGAACGCAATGTGTCTGGGCTGGAATGAGCTTGGGAAAACCTTTTGCGGCAGAAGCTGCGGATGTCCCGGCGGAGGCCTTTTCCCCACAGCACAAAAGCTGCTCAGCTGTGAGCTGGAGAAACAGGAAGTGCAGGAGAGAAAGGCTGTTACCAGCAACCAAGGCGGGTGGGAAGGGGTTGATAACGCTGGGCTCTTTATTCTGCTGTGAGATGCTTCTGAACCCTGCACCATGGGTTCCTCCTCAGAGAGTTCCCAGTGGGCGGGGGAGCCCCCAGGCCCCGAAGGTGACTGCTCATCTCTGCACCCTTCACTGACTTTCCTCCCTTCCCCCTCTCCTTTTCCTCACTTATTTCTGCTCCCCGCGATCACCTCCAGAGAGACCACCTGCAGCCAAGTCCTCACATTGGGTCTGCTTGGGGGGACCCGAGTAAGAGAACACATGTCCCCTCATCCTGCCCTCCCTCCCCATCCACCCACCCATCCTCCTGTGACCCCGCCCCCCCTGCCCCGCTTAGGTTCCAGCCACTGTCCTGGGCAGGAGGAGAGTCAAGAAAGTACAAAGCTGAGCCAGAGAGTCTTCCTGCTCCCAGGGTCTCTCGTCTACCTGAAGCAGATGCTCGCCGTAGGACGGGGCCGTGCCAGCACAGACTGAGACACAAATTGCTGCGGGAACACAGAGAACAGCTAACTCAGCCTGGGGCGTCCAGGAAGCTTCAGGGGGGAAGGCACGTGCCTGCCTGTCTTGTAGGACAGCAGCGCACTGGAACGATGCCGTACTGCAGAGGAAGCTTCCGGAGCTGGCACACAAGGTGAAAACCTCATACAATGGAAAGCATGCTTTCGATGCTAGAATCTCTCTCAGTTCAGCATCACCGACAGGGTCTAAAACTTGCGCTTCCAGCAAGACAATTTTTGTTGATTAAATTCTTACATGATGAGTCCACTGAAATGTATCAGATGAACAAAGAAAGGGCACGGATTTCTCGGTGGAGGGAAGAGAAGGTGGATGGGCAGAAGGCGCAGACATGGGGGCCGTTAGGGTTCGTAGTCGGCGAAGTGGATCTGCCTGGGCAGGCGGAGGCCAGGTTGTGAGACCCACTAAATGGCATTCTAGGGAGTTCGGACCTTGTCCTGTGGGCTTGTGGCAGCCACCAGAGGTTGCTGAGCACAGGAGCGATGGGTGTGAAATGATCTCCCAAAACATTCTTGTATGCAACACATGTGTAGTTGGGTCTTATGTTTTAATCAATTCTGTTCATAGATAAAACTCTTGTTTTAATCGATGTACTCAGACAACTCACATTTAAAGTGAATATTAACAGTCGGATTAATGATTACCCTATTTGCAACTATTTTCTATTTGTTGTTCTTAATTTTTTGGTGCTTTAAAACCCCCCCCCCCTCTTTTTCTGCCTTCTCTGACTTGGAGCATATTATGTGATTCAATCTTATCGTCTCTCTAAGTATATCAACTACATTTCTTTTAAAAACATTTTTTTTTTAGTGATTTAGCAATATGCACTTATAACTAATTCAGGTCCAGTTTCAAATGCCGGCACCCCACTTCCCAGGCAGTGCGGGTCCCTTTAACAAAGCGCCCCCAGTGCCTCACTCCCCTTCCTCCTCACCATGCATTTCACGTAGAGAGATCTTTCAAGGTGTAAACCTGAACCAGCATGAAGTGGAGCAGGACAAAAAGAATCTGGGAGGACTTTGAAATCTTGGAGGCCAGAGCTGGTATGCGGTAGACTGTTTGCAAAGACGGCTAAAATCATTCTACCCATCCCTTACCACGCCCCTGTGCAATGTGACTTTGTTATTCCTCATCAGAAAGAGGTAGCATTTATTTCTCCATCTTTGGAATACGGGCGTGGCCACATAACACTTTGACCAATGGGATGTTGGCAAATATGTCCCAAGCAGGGACTTGAAAGGTGCCTCTGCTTTGGGGCTTGACCTCTTGTAACTTGTGTGTAAAAACTCAAAGCAGCATCATCCCCCTTGAGAGCTAAACTTAGTTTTCTGACAAAGAAATAAGGAAAGCCTCCCTTTTGTACATTCTGGGCTGCAGTCTGGGTAGTCAGACCTGTTGTTCTTGCAGCAAAGTCCCCTCTTTTGCGCGGCTGCCTGCCCGTCAGCCTCATCCATCACGGGCACTGCAGCTGCTGTGGAGGCGGCCAGCAGACAGCCCTCTGTCCGCTCGCCCTGTAACAGCATTAGGAAAGCCCTGGCTCCAGTCGCTGCTCTGGTCCTTGGTGTTCCAGAACAGTCACCAGCCTATGCATTTTGTGAACAAACAGCCAGGATGCAGTGCCCTCTCCGCCCTGCCCCCACCACACACTCACACCTTAAATAGCGAGAAGGCAGGGCCAGATGATGGAGGATGGATGGCTGATGATTAGAAATGCGGGACGGAGCCCAAAGGAACACCCAGCCCCCCCCCCGCATCCCCCCTCCCCAGACTTCAGCCAGAGAAGTGGGCTCAGGGCCGGAGGGGATGCGCCGCCCTTCCGGCTCCCAGGGCCCGCTCCCTGCACATTCCCGTCAGCCCCTGGCACCCGCGGCACTGAATCACCACATCGCCACGTATAAAAATTTAAGGAGTCTGCCGTCTCAGATAAATGAATCCCAGATCATTCTTAAAGACTTCCACCCCCATTCTTGTTCTCTCCTTCTGCTCTCTCATAACCTTTACTTGCCTGGGGAGGCTTGTTACTGGAGCGCGTTCTGATGAAAGCTTTCAGTGGGGCGTAGGTGTTGCAGAGCATGCTCGAGGGCTGGGACAGGTGTCGCTCCCAGGTGCAAAGCCCACCTTGCCCGTTGGATGGGCCTGGAGCCCTCCAGAGGCCCTCTGTGACCCACGCCAGGGCTCCCCGTGGCTTTGCACTAGGGACTTGGGGAGCAGCCAGCAAGCTTCAGCCGAAGGCGCGAAGGGTGGGAGGAGCCTGGTGCCCACCTCCGTACCCTGGCCTCGGCCCCATCTGCCACTGCGTCAGGACGTCTACAGATCAGTGTTGTGGTCGGGGAGGTGTCAGAGCCGCCCCCAGAGTGTCCAGCCTGCAGGGGCTGGCGGGGAGTCGGGTCGCCGGGCTGGTCTTCACTGGGGAGAGCTGACACCGAGATTCGTGTTGGGGCCTTTGCGCTCTCACGGGCGGGTGGCCCCCTAAGCCCGGCGGGCGGCCCCCTGGCCTGGTGAAGAAGCAGGGCCTTGGGTGCAGACCGGCTGACACAATTCGCTGTGTGGCCTGGGCCATGTCACCCGACCTTGATGGGGCTCGGTTTTCTCATCTGTATAATAGGGTTGTTGTCAGGCTTAAAGGGAATAGTAAAAGTAAAGCGGCTGTCATATAAACACTCAGCCAAAGAAAGCATAAGCAGCTGATGCTGTCAATATTATTATGCTTATCATACGATTATCATCATTATTATTACTAATGATGGAGACCCTGCACCGGATGCGGCACGGGTGCAGGCTGCAGCCATGAGCGGCAGTCTGGAGCTGGGGGTGCAGGAGCCGAGGCCGGGCCGGCTGGGGGCGGGCCAAGGCTCTCCGGCCGGCCCAGGCCGGCTGTCGCCCCCTCTGCTCCTTTCCTGTGAAAGCGCCCCCAATCCTAGAGTCCTGGCAAGTGCCCAGACATTTGCTTGTTTACCTGCATGTGAGTTTGACAGAGTCAAATGGATGGTGGCATTTGGCTGTGGGAGGCTGGCTGTGTCCACTTCCTGTGCCACAGGGTCAACGGGTGATTCTGACGTGTCTCTCTCTGTCCTGCTCTTAGAGTGGACAGTCTTGGGGGCTGACCAGGGGTTGGGGGGAGCTTTTGCCCACTCCGTGCAGCCGCTCCCACCCCTGCACACAGCATCCTAATAAAGGGAAAAAAAATCCCAATAAAACCAAATCAAACAGCCACTCCATGAATGGTCGGGGCAGGAGCAGGCGCAGGCTCCATTCATTAGCAAAACCAGTCCTGGTTATTATCTTTAATATATGGACTGAGTCTTTATGGTATTTTAATCTACGCTGATCACTGCTTGCGGGCCCAGGATTTGATTCAGAAATCAGGTCAACAGCTTCAGGGTTGCAGTGTGTTGACCAAGTAACGGTTTGAAAACTGCCCCCAGGGCCCTTGTTCTGTGCTGTGGAACAGACGCTTGCCCAAAGCGGCTAGAGAGCCGAGTCTGAATTCTGGTTTAGCCGCGAACTCTCTGGTGACCACTGGGAAGGCATCCAAAAGATGGCTTTGTTGGCGTCTTCCAAAAGCGGACCCCTGAGGTGAGGGTCTGGGTGCAGGGAGTTCATCTGGACAAGGAGCTGGGGAGAGTGGGGCAGGGAGGGAGCAAGTACAGTAACAGGCGTGATGGGGAGGTCCTGGGGGGCATGCACTGAGCCTCGCAGCTCTAAGCCTCGGTTCCCACCCTGCGCGACACCGGGTGACTGGCGCCCGGTATTTTGCCTTCTCTTACCTCCCCGCCCCAACTGGTGTTTCTCGGGGTTCTCTCCCAGATCCCTGCATCCCACTCTTGTCTCCGAGTCTGTGTGTGAGGTCTCAAAAGAAGACAGTAGCAGAGCTGGAATTTGAGCCTATATCTAGTTGATCCCAAAAGGATGTCTTTTCAGCGGGGAGCTCTGACTGGGTCTTCCCGGTGTTTCTGCCTGCTACCTGGTTCCCAACCCCTTCATCTTCCTGACTGACTGTCCCCTTTCTCCCAGGGTCCTCTCTAGTTTCCAGCCACCCCCCCCCCCCCGGCTTTCTGGCCTTGCTCGGGGACCACACGCTGAGCTGGGAGCGCTTGTTTTGAGACCGTGGGAAACCCTCCCCACCCTGACACTGTGGGGGTGTAATTAGTTGTGGCTGTGGTTTGCCTGTGGCCTGGAGTTTTCCAAGCTCTTTGCGATCATTAGGTACAACCTGCCGCACTTCTGTGATGTGGCCGTAGGAAATTGCCTCTTTGTTTTCTTGGCTTCCTCCTCAATGCCCTTGAGATGGGCCACCCCGGCCCAGTTTACAGTCTGCAAGGCTCATCTGTCTGCGGTTACACAGCCTCCCCGCTCTCTCCCCCCATGAGAAAAACTAATCAAAACTAGAACTCCGCATTCCAGAGGAGGGCAGGCAGTCACATTTTGGCAGGCCCTGTGAGGGTCACCAGCACAGCCAAGCAGGGTGTGGATCAGGGACACTCTGATGTCATGCACAGGGACTGGCGCTTGTCCCTGACTCCTGCTGTGTGGGGTCCCTCCTGGGAGCTCTCTTTGCCATGGGACACTCCCTACCTCCTGTGTCCCTGATTGGACAGGAATCTGCTCCTTGGCCAGAGGAGCTGGCTGGAGGTGACATGTGATGAGGTATCGGTGACAATGACGGAGAGAACCGAACCGCAGGGCCGGCGCAGGGACGGCTTGTAAAGCACAGCAAACCCATGGGAAGCTTTACTGGGCAGTTCGCCAAGCTCCTCCCACTTGTCTGCTGGTCCCACTGAAGCAGGTTCCCCCAGAGACAATGACCAGGCAGGCCAGGCCAGGGGCTCCTGGAGGACTGGGCATCAGCACCGCCCCTTCCTGGCTGGGGAGGGAGAAGTGGGGGTGCCTGGAGGACAGCCTGGAGGAGGCTGAGGCTACGCGCTGTTTGAGGAGCGAGAGGCCTCCTAACGGGAAACCGGTGTCCCCAGGTGGCTTGGTTGGCAGCAAGCAGAGTGTGCAAACAGGGGGCTTTTGCTGGAACATGATTAACAGATATATAAATATTAAAAGAAAATACAATACAATCTAGCCAGAACACCTCAGTGTTTGGCTGTGAATGACTGTCTGACAAGAGAATATGTTAGAAAGAAAGTTCTGGGTGCCCATAAATTCATACTTGCTGAAAATTTAATGGATTTCTGAGTTTCTCTAAAGCTTTCTGAAACCTCCAGTCCCCTTTAACTTGCAGGGCTCTTTGTCTGGTGACGGACGTCCTGAGTACAGAGGAGACGCGGCAGCCTCCTTGGCTCCTGTTCCCTTTTCTGGACCAGACAGATTGTCCCTCACGTCCTTGTTGGCTGGGTTGCCTTGACGTTAATAATCTAGGCAGTTATTAAAAAAAAAAAGGACATCATTTTCCATGGCTGGTAGGAATGTAAAATGGTGCCGCCGCTATGGAAAACAGCATGGTGGTTCTTCAAAAAATTAAAAATAAAACTACGCTATGACCCATTGATACGATAATTCCACTTCTGGATATACGCCAACAAGAACCAAAAGCAGGGGCTGGAACAAATATTTGTGCATCAATATTCATGCTTCAATATTCATAGCAGCACTGCTCGCAATACTCAAAAGGGGGGACCCACTGAAATGTCCACTGACAAATGAGTGGATGAACAAAATGCTATATACACACAAGGGAATATTATTCACCCCTAAAAAGGAAGAACATTCTAATACACGGTTGAAACTTGCTGAGTAAATTAAGCCAGGCGCAAAAGGACAAACACATGATTCCAGGTCTATGAAGTGCCTAGAATAGTCAATTTCATAGAGAAAGAAAATGCAACAGTGGCTCGCAGGGGCAGGGGAGGAAGGAATGGGAGGTTAGTGTTTGGTGGGTACAGAGTTTCGTCTGCAATAATGAGACGCTTCTGGATGCGGATAGCGGTGCTGGTTGCACAATGATGTGAATGTACTAACTGCCACTGAATGGTACTCTTGAAAATGGTTAAACTGGGGCTTTTGTATGTTATACTTACACGACAAAAGTTTAAAAAGAGTCCTGTGAGATTTGGGATGTGTTCTCTCCTTATGTGTACACAGGCCTTTTCACGTAGTCACTCCAGTGTCTCTGCACACGTGGCCACAGAGCACTGGCGATCCTTCGCGTGAGGTTCAGGAGGCCTCTCTGGTTCCAGGCTGCTGAACGGACCTCCAGCTTTTCCTGGGTGGCGATGCGGGGAGCGGGTGAGTGAGCTGTGGCTTCGATGCCAATTCCTTTATTCTATCAACGACCTGTCTCCCTGGGACAAACAAAGGTTGAAAGATGCTGACAAAGCCTACAAAGCCGGCTCGAGCATCTTGGGTAGCCAATGGTTCGTAAAAAGCTGGGGGGTGGGAAGTGGGGATAAAAAAAAAGAGTGCACTTTGATGAGTAAGGTGTCCAAGAGTCAGACGCATGAGAAGCAAACATATCTGAAGTGTAGGTAGGTTTAGAAAGGAAGGGGAAATGGTGGTCAGCAAAGTTATTTGTGGTTTTCAAACTCAGATCAAGAACAATGGAAAAATTGTTCCAGATGTTCAGTGAAACTTGGAACAGGGCCAGATCCACCCAACCCGGCGCTGCTGAGAAGGGGAGAGGGACTCGGAGGAAAGGAGGGAGCAAGAAGATTAGGGAGAGTGGAGGGGGTTGGCTCTGCTGTGCAGATTTAACCGTGAAACCAGATACGAAGGATGGAAGCGGCCGGTTCTCTGAGCCTGAGGGCAATGCGTGCCAGAGCGAACCTGAGCTTCTGAATGTAAAATGACAGCATAGAGGTTTAAATGAACTCCAGTGTTGAACACCTGGGGGCCTTTCCACCACGGGAGTTCAGGGTTAGAAAGAATCCTGTAGGGTGTACTGGATCCTTCCCCTTTAATTGCACTTGGGTTTCTTTATGCAGTTCTTCATATTTTGGCATTGTTTTCTGAATTGAAAATCGTGTCATGTTAATTTATTTATAATCTCACAGAGGCTGAGAATGCACAGATTTTTACTGATGAGCCATCGCACTTAATCCGAGGCCGAGTGCCGGCGCGCACGTGACAATGCCGCGGGTACGTTGCTGGTAGCTGTGGGTAGTCGCCGTGAGGTGGGGTTAACTCAGGCCCTTACCGGCCCTGAGAGCGCGTCTGAGCCCAGAATGAACATGGCTGTGCTCTGTAAGCCATCCAGATAAGTTTAAGTTAAAAGAAAAAAACGCCTGCTGCCCAAGAGTGCAAAAAACCCCACCAGCTCTCTGGCACCGCGACGGCTCGTTGTGCCTCGGCGATGGGACAGTTCGTTCACCACTCGCTACGTGCCAGCCTTGTGCTCAAGTGTCGCAAAGGCCGGCTCCTGCCTGTGCAGAACTCGCAGTCTGGTGGGCGCCCACAGGCTGGCGCCCATCCTGTGGTTTCTGCAGCGTTACAGCAGGACCTTGGACACGGTGCTCCAGGAGCCCAGTAGTGGAGCAGTAGTAGGAACAGTAGTGAGCGAGTTTCCGTTTGTGTGCGCGTGTATGCGTGCAGATGTGTGTGTGTGTGTGTGTGTGTGTGTGTACGTGTATGTGTGTGATCACAGAAGGCTCCGCAGAGAGACGCTTGTCCTCTGTGTTGAAAAAATCACTAGAATTTCGAAAGGCAAGGGTAGGGGTCATTCCAGACAGAGGGACCTGCATGAATAGAACAGGTTGTGATTCTGGGTGGAATAGTTTTGTGAAGGAAACAAGTCCGATGAAAAACAACAACAAAAAAACTTATCCTCCTCCTCCTCTCCTTTTACTTCCCCCTTCTCTTCTCCCCTTTTCCGATTCCCCCCCTTATTTCTCGAACAGCTCCTCCGAAGGCATCAGCGTTGGCATTTTGTGCCAGGAGGACACGACAGTCCAGAGGAGTGGCCAACTCCAGACCCGGAGGGAGGGGGTTGCCGCGGGGAGCTGCCAGCAGACTGGGCGGAGGGGGTGGGGGGAGAGGATGGAACACCCACGGGGGCGGGTGGAAGTGGAAGTTAGGGGAGGGAGGAAGCTGTTCCCCTGCTGGGACAGCCTGGCAGGAGGTGTCAGAGCCCAAGCCGGGTGTGGACAGCGCCATTCAGGGGCACAGCAGGCAAGGTCAGGAGACAAGACGTGATTTTAAAAACAAACTCAAGATTGTACATATTGATCAAGTTCACTTATTCATTCGCCCAAAACGTGTGGCCCATATACCAAGTTCCGGATCCGGGGGTTGGGGAGGCGGAGGGGAGTGAGGGGGCGCGGCTTCAGTCTCGTGGAGCTGAGGGATCCTGCGGGCGGGGGCGGTACTCTGCCCAAAAACTGAGGAAGAAAAAAACTAATGTCTTCTTGCAAAAAATTAGGTCTCATGACATATATGGGCCACAAATTAAACCAGCAAAAACCATACTCAAGTTCTTATTGCAGGCATGAGTGCGGTGGGGCAGCCCATGAGCCCAGAGGGGTCACGAACAGGTCAAGTTTAGAAGCGCTTGTCTAGATTGGCCGAGACTGAACCAGTATTTTCTTTTCCTGCTGAAGTACACGTTTGTGCTTTGTGTCATGTCTAAGGAATCATCGCCTAGTCCAAGGTGACGAAGATTTACACCTATGTGTCCACCTTAGAGTTTATAGTTTTAGCACTTAGATTCATTTTGCATTAATTTTTGTATACAGTGTGAGGGACGGGTACGATTTCATTTTTTAGCACGGGGACAGACACCCAGCTGTCACGGCACCATTTGTTCTCTCCTTGAGTCGTCTTGGCGCTTTTGTCAAAAACCAGTGGACTAAAAAAAGTGTAAAGGTTTGTTTCTGGACTTTTAATTCTATTCCATTGAGTTCTGCCTCCTTCTGCCTATACCACATGGTCTTGACTGTTGGATCCTTGTAGTAAGTTTTGAAATCAGAGTATATGTCAATGTTAGAGCAACGTTAGCAACACTAGTGGGGGTTTCTTGACTCCTCTCCTTCCTGGGAGAGCCAAGCAGAAGCACAGAGCTCCCTGCTGAAGAGCCCTGACATGAAGCCTTCCTTCTTGGAAGACGACAGTAACAATAGGAAGCATAATTGGTAGGTACAACACAGACAGGGGAAAGTTAAGAATAGTATAGGAAATGGAGAAGCCAGGCATGACCCATGGACGTGAACTAAGGGGGAGACTGCTGGAGGGAAGGGGGTACCGGGTGGAGGGGGGCAAAAAGGGAAAAATTGGGACAACTATATTAGGATAATCAATAAAATATACTTTAAAAAAAAGAACAGGCACCGAGTTAGACTGTCCCCTGACATTGTCTCATTTAATCCAGACAACAGCCCTATGCGGTAGGTATTATTATTATTTTTATTATTTCCAGTTTACAGACGGAGAAATGTACTAGGCTGGATATGTTCCAAATGCCCACCGGGACCCACACTTAGTGCTCTGCGGGGCTGGCTGGTGGGTCCCTGCCCCCGCGGGCTCTTCGCCCTCTGGCTTCTGTTGGGTTTGGCAGGGGGACCCCTGTGGAAGTTCAGAGGGTGGGGGGCATGAGGCCAGGGCTTTTAATCTCTGGCTCCCTCTCGGTGAGGGTGTCTCTGGCTGGCCTTGACCCTTCCCGAAGGTCACGGCTCTTCTCAAAGCAGCTTGCTCTGCATGAGTCACTCTGCTTCTGGGTTCTGGTAGCTTCATCCACAGGTCCCGCCCCGCATCATAGTGACTACCACTTCTGGGAATGTGGCCTCCCCCAGGTGGGCTCATGGGTCTTTGTGTTCTGAGCGAACCCCTTCTAGAGTGCCAGCTCCACAGGCTCAAGACGACACTCTCTTGAGGAAGCCTAAGAGAAGATCCACGTGATGTACCGAGCTCTACAAGCACTTACTCCCAGGTCCTTCGCCAAGACATGTAATATTAATGGTAGGAGTGGGCGGCACAGCCCCCAGGAAGGAAGCCTGGGAAAACATAATGGAATTTCAGAAGCAAAGTGCAAGGCCGTGGAGTTCCACGTAAGCAGCCCTGCCTTGAGAGGCCCCTCGGACTCCGCCAAGTTTGGAAAACCATTTAGCTCTTTCAAAGCCGGCTGAGAAAGAGGGAAAGTCGTAAGTCAAATGTCGAGGTACCTTCGGTGGACGAGTCCATTAGCAATACTTCTGAGACAGGCCGAGCTTGAGAACCTTGCGGGTGATGTGGAAGTGATCTGGGCGGGACCCAGCATCTGCCTGGAGACGCGCTTTGTGGAGGAAGACGGCCACACCGGAGCAGAGCTGCGCAGCCATTGCTGCCCCTTCAGCCTCTTCCCGCCCGGGGCTCCAGAGCGCAGACTCTACCACGAAGGCACCCTCGCTCCACCTTTTAACAATTACCCTTTGATTTAGAACAAAATCTCAGACCCACTGAGATGTTGCAAGAGTATTTCACTGGACTCCAACATGTCTCCCACAGTCACCTATTCTTCACATTTTGCCATGTTGACTTTATCTCTTTTTTCTCTTTCAGTCGACAAGGTTGAGCCATATGAAATATATTGTGTGTATATATAATTTATTCCTATTTTTATTTTTGCTGAACATTTGAGAGCCAATTACAGAGACCAAGACCCTGAATCTCTAAATATCTTCCAGGTACCTCTTAAGAAAAAGGACATGTCTTACTCAATCACAGTTCAATGATAAAATTTGAGGAGTTACTATTGCTCTCCTTGCTAATCGCCCCCAAGCCACCTTTCATAGCACCGTTTGTTGCGCCCAAATTCCGATCCAGGCCAGCCTCACACCTGGCACTTACATGTCAAACACAGAGCCTTTTGGGGGGCACTTGAGTCATGCAGGGTTCAGGGTAGACTTGGGCCCAGCTCATTGGCTCTGAACAGCAGGGGAAAGGGGAACGGCTGTTTCACTCAGAGAAAAAGGCTCGCAGCGTGCCTAAGATGAGACACTGCGTCCCCTCCAGGGCTGGGCGGAATCCCAGGACTTGGGACAACACTCCAGAGAGGGGCCAACACAGAAACCCTGGGATGGGGGGTTCTAGTTCTGGTACCACAATGTGCAAAGCACAGATTTACACGCAGGCTCCCTAGCATCTCCCTCTCCGTGAGTGGGGTGAGTTCTCAGGAGCTTCAGGAGCCCTTCCCAGGGCTGCGCACCCTCTCTGGGGAATCCTGGACCTGGATCTGCCTTCCTCTGGCTCTGAGATGAGAGCAGCACGAGGCCACACCCTGCTCCTCCCTGCTGAGCCGACATGCGCTGTTAGTCCCCAGCTATGAAATGGCGGCAACAGCACCTGCGTTGCTAGTTTGTAAAGATTCAAGATAGTGTCCGTACAATCCTGGAACACCCGCTCAGTAAAAAATAAAAATACATTTTATTTTTCTTAAAAATAAAATTCTTTTGTTTTTCTCACAAAATAAATGTCACGTGGAAACCTCAATTCACCTGACTTGATTATATATGTATACATTTATGTGTGTGCCTATATGATATATATATTTCTATATGCATGATATGTATGGATGGATTGGATCACTCTATGGATTGGATCGATCTACTTATAAGTATGATTTCCTGACCATTTCAATGTATTACAAGGACAAAGGAAGACGAGGCAACAGCAGACATTGCTGGTCGGATAACCCAGCACCACCCACCTCTCTTCTCAGGTATAGAGGTGGTAGAACCTGAATACTTTACAGCTACAGAGGACGTTTGGCTTCAGAGGACCATGTGGCATAGTTCTGGTCAATAGGATGTAAGCAGGAGCCTCGTGGAGCTATTGGGAACGATGCTTGCACTGCCCCTTCCTTCTCCTACCTTTGCTTGAATGCGGATGGCGCCTGGAGCAGCCGCAGTCATTCTGTGCCGATGAGGGGGACCCTTTTCAACCCACAGAGAGAAGGCCAACAATGCGCTGAGGATGTCAGAGAGAATCAGTTCACAACCAGTTGAGCTGAACCAATTATTACAACCACCTACTTTTGATCTTCTTGTTATACAAGAAAAAATTAATTGTATCCAATAAGCCGCCTATAAATTGGGGTTCCTATTATATATTCTGAAAACATGCCTAATGGATAGAGGTATAATTTTGAGAGACATTTCTAAGGGAGATGAAATCTGAAATCATTGAAGTTTGTTAGCTCTATTTATATTTGAAGGTGAAGAAAAGATAACTAGTTGAGGCTAAAAGATGTTCACTTCGTTGTCACTTTGTCAGTACTTGCCAACACATGATATCTCATTTAACCCTCAGTCCAACCTGTGCTCAGATACAAAAATGGAGACTTGGCCTGAGGAGGGCCGTCATTGGATGAGGACAGTTGCACTGTACGCGCACAAGCACATTGCCCAGGAAGCTCCTGTGGGAACAGAAAAGGGACCAATGGCCACCAATACTGGGGCACCGGCCTGAAGGTTGGCCTTGAATGTAACAGAGGAGAAGGGAGGGAGGTTAGAGCACTGGCAGGAAAACCCATCATCCTGGAACTCCTAGGGGAGTGTGAGGAGGCCACTGGTGACCTCAGAGAGTTCAGGCAGCCTGGGTGGGCATGCTGAGGGCTCCCGTGCCCGCCCGGGACTCCGCGCCTCCCTACTTCAGCGCAGGGCCGAGTGAGATGCTCTTCCCCGCGGTTTGGCTCTCATGTTCTAAGGCCCACACTCCCTCCTGCACACAGACGGTGAAGACCTCTGCTTCTAGGTGCCTGGAGATGGTGGGGAGAGGGAGCGAGGAACAGAGAGAGGCACGCAGGAGAGAGGGGGCGGGCTGTCTGCAGGGGGGTCAGGCGTTTGCAGTTTTGTGCAGCTGCAGGGGGAGGTAACAGAAGGTGACAGCAGAGCTCCTGATGAGGCAGGAGGGCGGGCGCTTGGGCATTGTCATTTTCAGCTCATTAGAAAAGCCAGGAAGCTCCTGTTTCCACTCCCTGCTCGATGGCCGGCCCGCCGCTTGCTGGCTTGGGGCATCTCGGGGTGCCCTGCGTATGGGCCTCCGCGTTCACTCCTGGGTTCCCTCCCCTCCAGTCCTTCGCGCCCTCCCAGCCTCCAGGGTGGAGCCCTGCGCTGCGAGCTGTCGGCATGGTCACCGATTTCCTTTTGGAAAGATTTTCCTTGAGGCCTCTGCCTGTTGTTTAAATCGTTGTCACCTTGCCCTTGTTAAGGCAGGTGACAGCCGCACCGGAAGCAGATGCCAGCCGTCGGTGTGCCCATAAAATTCAGACATACACCCCTGGCCCATTTCACCTCCACATCTGGCCGCTCCATGCAGCCGCCTCTCTGTCCTCAGCACCTTCACTCCCCTGGCTCAGAGGTGCCTCACGCGCAACACACCAAGGACCGAACTCGTGTCGCCCCACTGTCCCCCACAAGCCTTTTCCCACAGATTTCCCCAAGCAGCACCAACGCGTATTCTGGACACCGCCCCTGCCATCACCCGCCATCGGCTGCCAGAGCCCGTTCACACCCCTCCGTCCCCATCACTCGCGTCAGCCCCACGCGGACCACTCTGACGGTTACTTCTCAGTGATGCTCCCCACCAGGCAGAAGCCCGGGCTAGCTGTACAAATAAACAGACTAAAAAGAATGGTTCGTAACTCTCCTTTGCTTAAAACCATTTCGTGATCTTCCAAATAAAGTCCAACCCGAGGCTGTGGCCTCCAGGAGCTTTCTGGCCCTGGTTGACCGCGCCGGCCTCAGCTCACTGCGCTCTGGGCTGTGCGTTGGCAGGACCAGCCCTCACGGCAGCTGGAGCTCCTTTCACACCCCTGTGCCCTCCGATCCCGGGCTCCTCCCTCCTGTGCGGAACACGCCTCTTCCTCCTCAGCGCCTGCATGAGTCCCTGCTGAAGCTTTGCCTCTCAGTCCAACGGTCACTTTTCCAGGGAGCCTTCCCAGGCCCCACAAAGCCCCGTTGAACCCTCCCAGTACACTGTCCCGTGGAAGCCCAAGGCTTTTCCTCAGCAGCACTTACCATAATCACAACTTGGTACTTGTGCACCCATTTGATTAGTGTCTACCCGCCCATCTTGACCGAAAACGACATGAACATGGCGACTGGGTCTATTTTTTCTCCCAACTGAATCCCAGTAGCGTCCAAGACAGTGTGTGCCAAATAGTAGATGCTAAATAGCGCCCTTTGAAAAACGAAGGGCTGACTGGGGGGATGGATGGATGATCCATAGCGCCTGGATTCTCTTTTCTTCTGTTGAGGGAAAATGCCTTGCCATTGGACATTCCCACCAGCACAAGCCACGTACGAGCGCGCCAATTTCTGCACATCCTCACCAGCACACGTTAGTTCACACATATATCTCCATCCTAGTGGTGTGGAGTGATAGCTCATTGTGACTTTGATTTGCATTTCCTTAATGTTGAAGGATGTTAAGCACCTTCTCATGTGCCTGTTGGCCATCTACACATCTTCTTTGGAAAAATGTCTGTACAAATCCTTTGCCTATTTTTTTTAAAAATTAGGTTGTTTGTCATTTATTGTTGAGTTGTAAGCAACCAGACCCTAATCAGATACATGACTTGCAAGTATTTTAGAGAAGTCTTTATCTTCACTCCCTCCCAAAACTCGCTGAAATGACAGCAAAGGAATAAAATTAGATTCATTTTAGACAGAGAGAACAAGGAGCAGTAAAACATCGACCAGAGATTTCCGAAATCTTTGGAAGCAGAAAGCACTTGCAGGTGTGGTCTGTGACCTTGGACATGGAGGCCATCACACCCCAGATGCTGAGGAGGAACAAGGCAGCCTACCCGGAGGAGTTCTGGGACAGTCCAGAGCCTTAAAACACCGGAGCTGCAGATGCTGGAGGTTAAGCAGGGGATAAAACACTGGCTTTCTCTACATAGAGTAGATGAACTTGGTCTCACCCATTGCCACTTACTCACAGGAGCTGTGATGTTTCTTTTTTGGACACTTCCATTTTACACATGTGTAAATGCAGGACACTTCCATTTACACATTTCAGATTTAGGGGCTGGGCACAGGGGAGGTGGCAGAGAGGCGCGAGGGCTCACAGCAGGCAGATAAAATGCAAGTCTCCATCCTGAGTGGTGCCCTCTGCTGTTTCCTTACCTTGTTCCCCAGCGTGACAAGGTGGAACCTGAAAGGGTCTTCTCTAGAGAATCTGTGGAACCTCAGATAAAGGCCTCCTGATCCTGGCATTGGGCTTAAGGCCAGGCCTGACTGCAACCTGACCAGCCCCTGGACCCATCCCACTCACAGCGACTCTACCGCCCACAGCTACCCACTACTTCAATTAATCCCCTTAGAGGGAGAATGAAATAGATTTCAGCCAATTAAAAAAAAACACACATAACCCCCCAAAAAACACAATATGGACAGAATACCATAAAAAAGGAACAACAGAGAATATAAATGCAGCTTTGAAAATGAAAAAAAAATTAAATGGCAGAACTAGAGGATAAAGTATAAGAACTCTCCCAGAGAACAGAACAAAAACTCCAAAACATGGATAATAGGGCAGAAAATAAAGAAGGAAATTATTAAAGAAATATTAAAAGAAAAATTTCCCGAACTTGAAAAGGCACAATAATCATCTCATTCAGAAAATAAAAAATCCACATGAAGGCACATCAAGAATAAGGAAAAGATTCTGAAAGCATCCAGGAGGGATAAAACAGTTCCCACAGAAAGAACTGGGTCATATAACAGCATTGAACTTTCGCAGAGCAAAATGGAAACATTAAATTAAAAATGATGAGGAGAAATAATGTTGAATCAAAGAATCTATATTTCCAAGTTATCAATCATATTTGAAGGCAAAACATTTTAGATGGGTACAATCTGAAAAAAAATTGGGTCTCAAGCAACCAGTATTTGGGAAACTACTGGAAGATGTGCTTAAGCAAAACAAGGGAGAACACAGATAGACAAAGAAGAAGATGAAAATCTCAGACCCAGCAAACCACAGACACAACCTAGAAGGATCATAAGGGGAAAGCTGGGCTGTAGTCCTGTCAGTCCAGAACACAGGGGACGGACGGGGAGCTGCGGAAGAGAGGTCTTTAGAGAATCATAAAGCATCTCATCTGCTTAGCCGTTTAGAAAATGTTATTTGTAGACACTTTATAGACCCACTGGAAGATACAGGAAAAAAGAGAAAAAAAAGCATAGAAGATGAAGTAAATGAAAAAATTGAGGCAATCATTAACTCCAAGAAAAACAAAAAACTCTATAGGAGATGAAAAGATGAAAGTGCCTTGGGCTTCCTCGGGGATCAATAGTTGCGCAGTTGTTAACAATGTCAACACTGGCTACTTGTTTAATTCCTGAAACAGAATGTTAGGAGAATGGGTTAAATGCAAAGAGAGGGTGGTGATCTGTAGGAGAGCTAAATTCTTATCTAACCTGGTAGGAAGTCAATAGATCATTCTGAACACTGATAAATCAAGGAACTGCAGCATAAGCACGTTATTTAGAAATCAGAGGGCGAGTTCCAGGACAAACAACTGAACTAAGAGGCTGCCTCTGGGGAATGGACCTGCAGGCTGGTAATGGACAAGGAAGAAACCAATACTTTTTATTGCCAGACTTGAAGCATTATTTCATTTTTAAAAAGAACAATCATAAAATCAATTATAAAACCATAAGGAGGTTCCTTTTGAAATATGTGCTGCGAAACCAAGAATTGAAAGTTTCCACTCCATTTACTTGCAAGAGAGTGACAATAATATTCATTGTCCCACAGGATTTTATCAACTCGGTGCTCGACAACTTCCCGCATCATGCCCTCCTCCAATACACACACCCTGCATTCGTGAAAACCTTTGTGTTTTAGATGAAAAAGGAGAAAACAAGTGTGTGGAGCTGCCCAGAGCCTTACTGGAAAAATCACAACCCAAAGCACATATTTATTTGTATCGCAGACAAATCCTCTGATTTGGTTGGAGAAACTTAAAATCATTAGTGTCTATGTTAGTGTCAAATGTGTGATCTGCAGTGTTTTCCAGGGGAGAAGCACATGGTTCAGAAATAAGTGGGAGACCAAAAAGAGGGAGCCAGAAAGCCAGGAAGTGTGACTCAGACATTTGCTTTTAGCTTTAATTAGTAAGCCCTGCCAATACTTCTCGGAAGGGGAGCTCATCTCATACCTTCTTGCTTCTAGAGAGATTTCAAGTGAGTCTCGCCCAAGAAGTGAGCCACTTCATCGCCTTGCACGTCTGATGGGACCTGCTCACTTGGTACTAGTTAACACCCGAGCTGCACAGTCAGCAAAAATATATTGATCACACCCTTTCCTGGGGCTCCCTAATGCTAGTGGATTTCTCAAAACTAATCCAAGTCCCAGAAGGTTTCTAAAAGAAATGATGGTATGTGTATTGGCTCAGAAACAGATTGCAAAGTGCTTTCCAGTTGGTAGACTTGCAGAGAAGATGCAAAGGGGAAGTGCAGACCAAATTTGATTCAATACATGTTTACTGAGTGCCGACCATATGCTATTCTACTGGGATAGAGAAGTGGCTACATGGGATACAGACTGGGCCTCCGTCACCCCAACACTGGCTCGTAAGTCTCGTCCCAGGCTTCCCCTGCCTGTTCCACAGTCCTGGGGAGCCCCGCACTGCCCTCTGGGAATGAGGGGAAAATGAAGGTGCTTCTGCAGTCTCCCTGACTCTAAGATGTATCCTTTTCTTTTTTAGTTCGCATTTTAACATCTCAGGGGTTGGGCTCATGTTCTCATATTATGCTCGTTGTCCTTATGTAAATATTAACAGCCCTGCCTTCTCTTCTGAAGGTTTCCAGTGTAGATGATAAATAATACAACCCCCTAGAAAACTACTATAACCAGGCAGTGTGGCCGGTTCTGGCTTTGGACAGAAGTGGACCCTATGGGAGCCCTTTGGATCCTAATCCTGTCCTGGAGAGCCAGGGTCAGCCTGGAAGGAGGAGAACGGGCTGACCTGGTGGACGTCATGGTAAGAAGAACGGTCAGGTGCAGCCGAGGACCTCACCTGGACCAAGGCCTGGAGGTGGCTGCAATACCTGGGGACAGTGGCTGCAGAGAGAGAAGCGAAGGCAGAGTTGGATAGCACTTTTGGCCATAGGTTCACCTTTACGTGCTAATAACCACTGTAGATTTCTGTTTGGATGTTATGACTCATCTAAACTGAACTGGGGCCCAAGGCTATTAATATATACAACAGGTCCTCACGTACTGTCATTCGGTTATACCTTCGATAAGATGCTTTAGGAACTTAACTCTTGTTTATATCAGTTAGCCCACGGTAAAATTGGTTTCGTTACACATTGTTTTGTTTAATGTCACAGACCTGCAGACGACGTTGAGTGAGGACTACTGTACAGTGCGAGGTGAAGGGGAGCCTGCAGTGAACGGATGAGCGTAGACAGACAGAAAAGAGGGCAAGGTGGGGGGGTTAGGAGAGAGAACCGATTAGGAAATGCAGACCTGAGGCCGGATGGGGCCGCTTTCGTCACTATGCAGCCCACGTGGCTGTGAAATGAGGTCGCTGCAGCATCTTCCTTCCGGCCGGGGCGTGTATACAGTCCCCCAAAAGGAACCAAGTGACAGTCCAGCACACTCTGCCAGGGCACCCCCCACCCGCCGAAGGGTCACAGACACACATCCAGAAGCCCCTGGAAGTTTCGTGAATTCTTAAGTCGACCTCACTACAGAAGCATGATGGAGATGTGTATTGACCCCAGAGATATTCTACTTCTTTGACTTTCCTAGGATTTTTCTCGTGGAGCCGGGCTGTGCCTCCAACAGGGTGGACCGCACAGCCCCCTTCAACTCATCACAAGTCTGGCACTGCTCCCGCTTCCGCCGCTGACTAAGTGTTGGGTTGGTCAAAAAGTTTGTATAGTTTTTTCCATGAAATAACAGATACAGTTTTCATTTCCACCAATAACTTTATTGACTTGGATATTTTGAGTAGGTCGGAGTCTCCTGTGTGTATAACATTTATTCTCAGTTAATGTCTTGATTTGATTGCTATCAACTTCAACTGGTCCACCTGACCACGGGGCATCACATCCACTGAGAAATCTCTGGGACGAAACGTCACAAACTACTTTTGACATGTTTGCTCTGTCACAGCACCTTCTCCATTCCAAACTCTGCACACACTTTCTTTTTTGCATTTTTACCTTTTTTTAAATAATAAAGCATAACATGCTGAAAATGTTGCATATTTTCTTCCATCTTAATATTAAAATGGCTATGAAAAACTCATCAATTTTGGTAAGTTTTTTTAAATGCACTCTGATATGACAGCTGTCACAATACAATCTAACAAAATTGTTTTTGAATGAAGTTAAAGACAATTAAGCACTACTGGAGCCATCTTATAGAAAAAAATGAACGAACTTTTTGAGCAACCCAATAAATAGTTGGATTAACTCACTTGAATGTTTTTTCCATCTGCAAAACAGGTAGCACACAAATTATAATCATATCTCTGCCAAATAAATGGAAGAGATTACCTAGGTCCACAGGCAATAAATCGATTCTGCCACTTGTGTGTCGGCTGGGTCTGTGTTGAGGGGAAGGAGGGACAGTGCCCGGGTTCTCTCCTGCTCCCACACACGGCACCATCCCACGTGTGCAGATGGGGTTCTGGTTCTTCCACTGACCAGGTGCGTGTCCGTGAGCAGGTCTGAAAGCTTCTGCAAAGCTGTTTCCTCATCAGTAAAACGGAACTAGTTGTACTGAGGCGGACACGGCTTTCCCCGCTGCCTTTCTTCCTTCATTCTCACCAACAGGACCCTGTCTGTCCAGAGAGGCAGTTTCCCGGAGCAGGTGCTCCCTTCCCAGGCTCCCGCGCGCCCAGCTGTGATCAGCCGGTTCCTGCCAAGGAGAGGTGATCGGCAGCCTGCCGGGGTAGCTTCGAGGAGAGCTATGGCTTTCCTCATGGACGGGGCAGACTCGGCTGGCACAAGCCTTTCACTCCCTGCCTTTCCTTCCTTCTTGTGTGGGGCACAGACGCTGTTCCTGGAGGAGGGGCGGCAGCCTTGTGACAATGAGGAGGAGAACCGCGCTGAGGGCAGCGGTGCGGGATCCGGGGTTCCTGGTGATTCTTCCAGCAGCTGGACAAGCCTGGGACAGCTACTTCTCCAGCTTTTTGTCACATGAGGAGATAAAAGCCCTTATTTTGGCTGAGGCGGTCTACTCGAGTGTCTGAGCTATGCAGGTGCGTGCCTCCAAGAGGGGCTGTGAGGACGAAGTGAGGCAGGGATGGAAACTACCCAGGAAGGCGACTACCCTCAGGGAGATGCTCCAGTTTGCCTTCAAGAAAGCAGTGGACGGATGACACAGATTTTACTGGAACGCAGATCGTTCCCAGCTCCGAGTGAACCCTGCACCCGGAAATCCTGACCCGACCTCCTCCCTGGACCCAGGGCCTCCCCCTTGCTCCCCTTTTCCTTCAACTTGTGCCGGCTCTGTCCCGAAACAACATGCGGGTTCTGCAGAAATGATGAGACTTACTTAGGTGGAGAATTTGAAAAGAGTGTTAATGAGGCAGGAGTTGGTTTGGGGGTCATCTGAGGCTCCATTAAAGGGCAGGCCATCAGGGCACCGGGTCAGAAGTGCAGTCAGGAAGGAGCGTTTACACACGCCTTACAGAGGGTGCTGCGTGCTGACTCGGGTTTCCAAACGTGGCAGCGTGTGAGGATGGTAACATGTAAATCGGGCTTATTTCTCAGGGTGGTAAAGGCTGTTCTTAAATTGGCAATATTCTAATCGATCTCTGCTGAGGTTTGTTACAACTGATCAAAAGCGAACGGCTCCACTCCTGCCCAGAGAGGCAGGGCCTTGAGCAGGAACACGTGGCCATGACCGGCTGTGCTCAGTGGTGCGTTTTTGTCATTTACTTGTACGCAGTGGACGTACAGAGGGCAGGACCACCGCTGGGCAGGATTAGACAGCGGGTGATAGCTGAAGTGAGCAGCTGCTGTTGCTGAAGTTTTGAAACAGAAAAGTAATAACAGAAAGAGTGGTTCATAATCCAAGGAGTTGAACCCCTTATTTTGCTGCCCAGTTTTTCTGGTCCTCAAAATTGCATATAACAAAATGTGTGTAATTACTTCTTTTTCAAACAGAAGAAAATCTGTTTATTAATAGCAAATGAGTTTCTCAGAGCCTCTCCAAACTGAATGTTGAGCAGATATTATAAAAAAAAATATTACTTGACATAATGCTAAAATAATAACCAGAGTGCCCCGAGGGAACTTGGGGGGCAGGGAATGAGAAGGCGGCACAGACCAGCTCCCTCCGGGTGCTCTGACATCTTTATACAGGTTAACTTACTTAAATCTTGCAATTATTACTCATATTTTACAGATGAGGTACCCCGCTACTAATAAAAGTTTTGCCCTTTCACTTTAAAATATAATCCTTTAATGGGAAGTACAAAGTAACAAAGCTAAATAAGCCAGCCTGTGGCCTAATGAACGAACATGTTTACTGCCTCTATTTTATTTTTATTTATTTTCTTCTTTTGAACCTAGAGTATATTTCTTCTGTTTTAATATGGTTCACATGTAGCATTCGAGAGAGAAAATAACAGCGCGGTCATCGAGAAAATGAGGTAGGAAGCAGTAGCAACTTTCCTTGGCTCTTGGGAGATTAATTGTCATGGATATTTAATTTAGGATTAATAATTGTTTTAACCAAGCCATTTCAAAATGTGCCAAACCAGCAAGGAGGAGGGGAAATGAATTCGTGAGCTGAAATTTGGGGAATAAAGCTTTTCTCATTAGCAAACAGCTTTCTCTTTGTAATGTGAATAAATCTAATGAGGGTCAATTATACCTTATTAAATTTTCCTAAACCAGTGTTACTGACCGCCCTCTGCTCCGCACTGCTCCCGCCTTGCCTCCTGAATTTTCACTAATTGCTCAGGGTCTCTTCCTCGGAACATCAGTGCCGTTCACTTCTCTTTACATCCCACTAACCTTTTATTTGGGAGATCGCTTGGCTATTATCTGGAAAATCCAGGCCCAAAGCAAATTCCAACAGCGGCTAATATGTTCCTGAGAAACGAGCCCCCCTGTTTGTGGGTAGGAACTGGGATGGAGGAGGGGCGGGCAAGAGGGAGAATTATGAGAGTTGGATATTCGATCAGCGTCCTCCATTTCCTTTTATCGATTTAGCCTGCAGACCCTGAGCGTACGTCTCAAGGGAGCGGGACACAGTCCCTGCCCTCCGGGAGCTCCAGTCTTGTGGGAATCCCCACAGGCTCATTTTCTTCCTTGAAGGAGGGTGCGGCAGCGAACCGCCTGACTGATCCAATCCAGGCCTCTCCCAGCTGGGAAATGGGAGGAACAGGTTAAAAGCAGTCAGCAGTGACCTGACGAACATAGAATTTTCCCTTTCTCTTCTAAATGATCTGGAGAATTCTCTGTGGCATTTTCCTTCAGCGGTGGGTACCTGACTTTGTCAAACCCAACGCCTACTTTGCTGGAAGCTTCCGCCACCACTACTTTTGCTGTGGGAAATTCTGAGTCTCACTTTTGCCAAGATGGGTCCTTAGGGGTCTACAGGCATTTCTTCTCCTGAGTACTGTTAGCTTAATTTCCTTTTGGAAGGGAAGAAAGAGGTTGACAATTCTACTCTGCTTGGCTCTATGCCAAATGGACAGCGTTCAAGATGCTGCTAAGATATTTTGCCTGGCTCTCCGCAATCGCTCGCCTCCATTACCTTCCTAGGTGACGGCCCCTGGCTGTAATCTGGAGTGCCTCTGGGTTCTCTGGATTCTCAGACCCCCAAACCTCATGAACGCTCATTAAGAAGGAGCCACTGGGCCACAGTCGAGCAACTAAGTACCGTGAACACAACTCAGTTGTTCTGCAGGCCTTTCACTGACTTCTTGGTCCAGTCAATGTTTCCACTATCTTTGCCCCAATTAATGTCTTTTGTTTTTAGTCAGGGAGGTAAAAGGTAATTCCCATATCCCCTTTTAGAATCTCTAGTCTACTATTCTCCTCTGTGGCTTTTCATCTATTAGGAGAGTTCTCTTAAGTGAATTGTCGAATAACTGGAAGCAGTGATGACAAGCAAACCACACACCAGGGCAGCGGGCCTGGGTGGGCACACGGCCCTCCCTCCCTGCTGGAGCCTCCGAGAACCATTTTTTTTGTGTGTGGCTCCGAGGCCAATATATCCTTAGAATATTCTTGAAATAAAAAAAATTTCCACTTTTCCTTCCCATACATCATTTTATACCGGCACACTGAAATGCTCGAAAATAATGGTAATTGGTATCGTCACTAAGCCTCAGTGGGGCAAGACCCAGGTTTGTTTAGCAGGTTTGGAATCAGCTCGGATTCATGCGGTATCCAACGCCTCCTGGGCCCTGCCTCAGCCCTCCCGGCCTTGGCTGTAGTGACAACCGCGATGAGCAGTTTTGGGGCGAGCATCAAGCCCTCTAACCGCTTTGGGCTTGTAGCATCTATCTCTCTGCAAGATGCACATTCTCTGCTCTGGGGCTGCCCTGGCCCCGAGGGGAGGGGTGGGGACATGGCATATACGTGTGCTGTGGCAGGTCTGGCCCGGGCAGTAGAGTAGCGTGCAGGATGCTTATTCGGGAGTGTCCTGGGCATCGGGCCTGAGGAAGGGGGGTTATGGAGGCAGGCGTGGGCAGAGCGAAGCCGGCAGAGATGCAGTCCAAGCGAGGCCTGGGTCAGCCCCCCGGGATGCTCTGGGCCCGGGATGGCCCTGCAGAGGTGCCTGATGTAGGGGGTCAGGCCTGCACACCCCAGCGCTGACAGAGTGTGGGCTTCCCCTGGAAGGCAGTGTGACCTTGGAGGCGGCCCTTCCCCAACATCAAACTGAAAAGTTTTGAACAGCAAAGGAAACCATCAACAAAATGAAAAGACAGCCCATTGAGTGGGAGAACATATTCACTAAGGATACATCTAATAAGAAGAAAATATCCAAAATTTATTAAAAAATCTTATACAACTCAACACTAAAACACACACAGTCCAATTAAAAAATGGGCAAAGGATTTGAACTAACACTTCTCCAGAGAGAGCATACAGAGGGCCGGTAGACATATGAAAAGATGCTCAAGGTCACTAATCATCAGAGAAATGCAAATTAAAGCCACAATGTGATATCGCCTCACACCTGTCAAAATGGTTATCATCAATAAGTCCGCAAATGACAAGTGTTGTTGAGGATGTGGAAAAAAGGAACCTTCGTGCATCGGTGGACATGCAGGCTGGTGCAGCGACTGCGGAGAGCAGTATGGAGTTTCCACAAAAAAATTAAAAATGGAACTTTCTTATGATCCAGCAATCCCACTTCTTGGGATATATCCAAAGAAACTCCAAACACTAATTTGAAAGAATATATGCATTCCTACATTCATCGCAGTGTTATTTATAATAGCTAAGCTTTGGAAGCAGCCCAAGTGCCCATCAGTAGATGAGTGGATAAAAAGTGGTACATTTACACAATGGGATACTACTCCGCCATAAAAAAAGAAGGAGATCTTACCTTCTGCGACTGCATGAATGGACCTGGGGAGTATTATACTAAATATAAGCCAGTCAGAGAAAGACAAATACCATATGATTTCACTTATATATGGAATCTAATGAACAAAATAAACAGACAAGATAGAAACAAATTCATAGATACAAAACAGACTGACAGCTGTCACAGGGGAGGGGTGTGGGGGAGCTGGGTGAAAAAAGTGAAGGGATTAAACAAACCAAAAAAAAAAATCTCTCAGACACAGAAAACAGTGTGGTGATTGCCAGAGCGGTGAGGGGAGGGGGCGGGGGGATAGAAGACAGTAAAGAGGGATAAATGGTGACAGAAGGAGACTTGAATTTGGAGGGTGAGCATACAATACTGTACAATATACAGGTTCTGTACTGTAGAATCGTACACTTGAAGCCTATATAATTTTATTAATCAATGTCTCCCCAGTAAATTCAATAAATTTTTTTTAAAAAAAAAATCAGAAACTAACACGTATTGGTGAGGATGTGAAGAACTTGGAATCCTAGTGTAATGTTTGTGTTAATGTAAAATGGTATAGACACTGTGGAAAATAGTATGGAGGTTCTTCAAAAAATTAAAAATAGAATTACCATATAACCCAGCAATTCCACTTTTGGGTATATACCCCAAAGAATTGAAAGCAGGGTCCTAAAGAGATAGTTATATACCCATGTTCACAGCAGTGTCATTTGCAATAGTCAAAAGGCAGAGGCAACCCCAGTGTCCAACAGTAGACGAATGCATAGGCGCAATGTAATAACACGTACAATGGGATATTTTTCAGCCTTAAAAAAGAAGAGAATTCTGGTACGAGCTACAACATGGCTAGACCCAGAGGCGCTGGAATATCATGTGTTGACAAATACGGTTTTCTTCCTACCAGGAAGATAAGAATCTCATGAGCAAGGAGAGCTCAGTGGAAAATGAAGAAGCTACATCTTCCTTGCCAGACGATTATTATTACAAGCCGTTATTAATGGAGTGAGCACACAGCCCACACTTCCTTGCCAGCCTTACTCCCTTCCTTTGTGTTCTTTGCAGGTCTTTGGATATGGGCTGTTCTTGTGGTCTCCCTCCCATGGTGCTTTCTGTGGTTGGTCGCTTTGGAGTCATGGGACTTTGGACAAGCCAGTTAACCTCCGTGAGCCTCAGTTTTTGTATGTACAGAGTGGAGGTAGCAGAGTGTGTCTGAGAACCTGAGAGGAACAGGGGTTGCATGGAGAGCAGATGCAGACGTGATCATATAGTCACTTCTGATCCACCACTCAGGGAGTTGGTTCCCATGGAAACGTCCCTGCCCCTGCCTGCCATGCGAGTACAATGCACATCAACTGCAAAGGGAAATCACAATATCTGCAAAGATGCAGGACTTCACAAAGTTAATAAAAGTGACATTGGAGAATTGCTAAAGTCACAAGCAAAGTCAGCAAAAACAAACAAAAAACCGTGTAGGATTGAACCAGTTAAAATTGAGGAAAGGAGTGCTGGAAAGTTCCGAGGGAAAAGTAGCACTTGATTCATCCTTTGCTTTTTCTAAGAGCTGGCGATCCTTTGTTCATTCATTCATTCCAATATCCGACGAATGTCTATTGCACGGGGTCTGGCTCTGAGCGCGAGTAATTCAGCGGACCAGCATTGCACTGAGAATACAATTCTGTGAAACAGGAGACAGATCTATCTTCGTAATTGTTACTTTCACTTTTCAGGCTTAAAAAGATCCTGTTGTAATTTTTTTACTACTTGAAATGACATTTTGGTTCTCACCTTAAGTGAATTTACTTTAAGAGGCCTTTTCCAGAGGCAAGTCGTCCTGTTTCTATTCTTCACAATGCTCAGAGAATTTTAGAGAACCAGATGACATTAGACACCTGTCAACACTTCACATCTTCTAAGCATCTTGACGGGGGAAAGTGTCTGCCTCTGGGGACCTACTCCTGCAGTATGGTGTGGTTTGTTGCAAAAAGGGTCCCCCCTTTTATAACTATTCTTTCTATTATTTTAGGTGTAGAGAGACCTCAGGTTATAGCATATTAGCATCATTGCTCTGTAGGAGTCACTGCTCCGTTCAGTTGATTTACCTTCCTTTTAATCCCTGCTCTCTTCTTCTATTCCCCTTTTCCCACAGGCGTCCGCTACAACGTGTTTGATAAAAACCCTCTGATAAGTATGTCTCCTTGTAGAATATATAGTGTCGTTTTTGCATCTTAATTTGTGTACGTGGTACTGGGTAATGCAACTTGCTCTGTTTCTTTTTCCGCTCAACACAGTGGGTTACGATAAACGCGCGTGGCAGTACAGCTAGGGCGTTGCTGCCGAGTCTGCCTGGGTGTGTCTCCACGCTACTCTACATATCCCCCTCCGCGGGGGTCGACTGCCTCCAAGTCTCTACCGCCAAACAACACAGATGTGAAGACCCTTGTACATGCACCCCTCTGCAGAGCTGTGTAAGCAGGCCTTTGGGATGTTCCTCCGGAGACTGGTCATTTATCCCAGGACATGGACCAGGTGGGTTTACTGAACGATTGCCCCAGTTTACCCGCCCTCTAGCAGTGCGCACAATTTCCCGTCTCCTCACCTCATCATCAGCTCTTACTGTTAATTACCTTTCTATTTTTCTGGCTAAAAAAACAATTCAAAGGATCATTAAAGCCAGGGGCTGGCTCTTTGAAAAGATAAACAGTATTGACAAACCTTTAACCAGACTCATCAAGAAGAAAGAGAGAGAAGATCCAAATAAATAAAATCAGAAATGAAAGAAAAGTTACAACTAATACCACAGAAATACAAAGGATTGTAAGAAATTACTATGAGTGACTATATTCCAAGAAATTGGACAACCTGGGCAAAATGGACAAATTTCTAGAAACATGCAATCTTCCAAAACTGAATCAAGAAGAAGCAGAAAGTCTGAATAGACTGATAACAATGGTGAAATTGAAGCAGTAATCAAAAAACTCCCAGCACACAAAAGCCCTGGACTGGATGGCTTCATAGGTGGATTTTACCAAACATTTAAAGAAGAACTCACTCCTATCCTTCTCAAACTATTCCAAAAAATTCAAGAAGAGGGAAGACTCCCAAACTCTGTTTACAAGGCCAGTATCATCCTAATTCCCAAACCAGGTAGACACAACAAAGAAAGAAAATTACAGGTGAGTATCTCTGATGTACATAGATGCTAAAACCCTCAACAAAATATTGGCAAACCACATCCAGCAATGCTTTAAAAAGATCCTACACCATGATCAAGTGGCATACCTTTCTATTTTTCCTCTATTCTGATGGGTGTAATATATTATACCCATTGTTTTAATTGCATCTGTCTGATTATTATTGAATTTGAGAATCTCATCTGTGAATTGCCTATGCATATCCTTTGCCCTCTTATTAGATTTCTTGTCTTTTTATTGTTAATTTGCAGTTTTTTTATAGAAAACTAAAGTTAATTCTTATCTTTTTAAATCATTGTAAACATCTTTTCCCATACTGACATTTGTTGATTGTACTTGCCTATTGAACAGAAACATGTTCACTCAATATAATCAAATCTATTGACTTTGTTGGTGGTGGTGGTGGTCTCATGGTTGCCCTTCTCTCGGTTATGATGTTCTCATACATTTCCCTCTATTGGCTTTATTACCTTCCCTTTTCCATTTAGCAGGGGTGTCCAATCAGGCTGCATGCAGCTCAGGATGGCTATGAATGTGGCCCAATACAAAAATCATAAATTTACTTAAAACATTATTAGATTTTATTGTGATTCCATGTTGCAATGTATTTAATGTGTGGCCCAAGACAACTCTCCTTCTTCCAGTGTGGCCCAGGGACACCAAAAGGTAGGACACCCCTGATTTAGAGCTTTATTCAGTCTGGAGTCTTGCTTTTCAGAGTATAAGGTTGGGCTTTGCTATTTCATAGTTTATCATACATAATTACTTTTTTAAAAAGTTGCCCTGGCCTCAGTGGATTGAGCACCAGCCTGTGGACCGCGAAGTCTCCGGTTCAATTCCCAGTCAGAGTACGTGCCTGGGTTGCGGGCCAGGCCCCTAGTTGGGGGCGTGCGAGAGGCAACTGAGCCATGTTTCTCACACACACCATTTCTCTCCCTCTCTTTCTTACTCCTCGGTCTCTCTAAAAATACATAAGTAAAACGTTTAAAAAGTCCAGTTTCCCATCACCATCAACGTCCCCTATGCCTTGCAGCCGCACCTTTACCACCCTGCCTGTTTACCATAGGAAGACAAGCCTAGCTCTATGCCTTCTATTCTGTTCTTTTATCTATTGCATTTTTTGACATCTTATATTTTATCTTAAAAAATAATTTGGGTTTTACATTTTATTTGTTAGTATCATGTTTGCTGTAATATATAATAGAAATTATATTTAAAAGTCACGTGTTTGAATCCCAAGGCCATGTAAGAGCAGGGTTCAAATCCCGCCTCTGCCACTCAATATCCGCGTGACTTGTGTGGCAGTTTGCTATGGCTGCTGGAACAAATCACCACAGACCTTGTGGCCTAAGGCAACATAGATTTATCATCTTACACTTCTGGAGGTCATGCATCGAAAATGAGTTGACCAGGCTGTGTTCCTTCCGGAGGCCCTAGAGAAGGATCCATTCTCTGCCTTTTCCAGCTTTTAAAGTCTCTGTGTCCCGTGACTCACGGCCCTGAGTCACTCGGACCTGTGCTCTGTCTGTTGTCACATCTCCTCCTCTGACTCTCCTGCCTGCCTCTTTCCCTGGTAAGGACCGTGGTGGTAACGTTGGGTCCCCTAGATGTCCCAGGATGAGCTCCCTGTCTCAGGGTCCTTAACTTAATCACCCCTGCCACGTCACTTTTGCCTGCAGGGACACCATTCACAGGTTCTGGGGATCAGGATGTGGGGGTCTTTGGATGCCTAGCGCACCTCGAACAGGTAACTGAGCCTCTCTCAGGGCGTTTCCTGCTCTCTAAAATGGGCGTGGGAAGGTAAGTAGATGGTGTCTGTTTGGCATAGTGTTGGGAACATAGTGAGGGCTTAGTAAACGGTAGATAGTTTTATTCTCATTGTAGTCCAGGGAGGAGTGCCATGAATTACAGTTGGAGAAATTCCAAGTAGAGGAGGTATTTTGTAGGAGAAATGCTAAATTACTGAAAACAGTCATAACAGATCATTTTATTAGTCTTTCAATACTAAGCTGGGTGTCCTATCAAAGCCCAGGATCTGTCTGATTGTCATTTTATAATTGTTATTCTGGTGAGTAAAGGCAAGGTGATCTACTGCATTCGAAACAGATGACCTTTGATGCTCCCTGAATTCCCTGAATTCACAGGAAACCAAGATTGTTTTTTTTAATCTCCGGCTCTCTTTTGCTGGAGAGCTGGCATCGCGTGGCTTCAATAAAGAAAATCACAGCGGACTGAGAGAGTCTGGTGCTCATAAATCACGATCTGTGTGTGAGAGATCTCAGGGGACTTCATTTGGCAAGGGGAAGTTCTCCGAATCAAGGCATATTACAGTTTGTGTCTAATCAGATTAAGTAGATCAAGGAGGAGGGAGACCATGTCATCCCTCGCCACGCTGTAAATTTCCAGAGCAGAGCTGTCCAGGGGCGAAGGTGGATGTCGGGAGCAGGAGGGGAGCGCAGTGGGGGTGAGGAAGCAACCAAGCCCAGGCGCGTCGCGAGGCCAGCGCCAAGAGCACTGCAGTCACGAGGCCTCCTTCTGGCGCAAACCTCAGCGATTTAGGATCCAGAGGATTTAGAAACGGAATCTTATGGTGACTGGCTGCGGCCTGGGGCAATGTGTTAGTCTCTCTGTGCCTTAGTTTCTCTATTTCCAAAACGGTGCTAATACCGCCCCCAGCGCTGGAGGCTGTGGGGATTAAACGAGTTAGACTGCTGGAGGCGCTCAGCCTCTCACTCAACCACAGTTACGAGCTACGACTACAGGTGTCGCTGCCTGTCTCTGAAAGGGACTGGCTTTTTCTCCAAGAGTCAAAGCAGTTGCATGATTCATGCTTCATCCGACTGATAATCAGGGACAGAGAACACAGGCTCCCTATCCAAAGCTGCTTCCACTGGAGAAAGATACAGTGATCTGGAGACTGTTGTCTGATTTCACAGAACGTCAAGGGCAATATCTCCCTACTGTAGTATGATTGCCAAAGAAGCCAGGTTGCAAGCCTTCAAAGAGGTGGAGCGCCACAGCTCCCGGCCGCCAAACTCAGCTCAGCGCGCATGGATTCAGAGCGTGGTTGTCGGCCAGCTTGGCAACGAGCGAGATTAACAGCTGTGGTAGGTTTGCTGCGGTAACAAACACCAGTGGCTTAACACGATCGAAGGTTATTTCTCTGCCAAGTAAAGCCCAGAATGGGTGTTCTGCCGCTGGACAGCACTCCTCCGGTGGTGGTTAGGGACCCAGGCTTCTTCCATCTTGGGCTCTGCAAATGGCGCAATTGCTTCCACTCGTGTTCCATTGGCTGCAGTTCTCACATGGACAGGGTGAACTGCAAGGGAATCCGGGAACTGTGGTCCCGCTCTTCCCGGGGAGAAGGGGACGTAGATTTGATGACTAGCTAGTTGGTTTTGTGCAGGAAGTGACATTTTTTCCAGACTGAATATGAACTCAGACCCAATTTTATCTTCCGGCATCACCTCAGAGAGACATCACCATCAGGACACCTTCGATTCACTGAACTGCTCACAGGAAAACCAAGGCTTCCTATCCACCCACAAAGGCACGTGTCCTAATGAACCACCAAGGATGTGGAGCTGGCAGTATCTTTAGACTTTTGGTGGCAGGGAGAATGTGAAGGGAAGACCAGGAAGCAGAGGATATTGAGGTAGCAAAGGTGGAAAGGGTAAGAGGAAAAACTGCTTTGAAATTTAAAACATAATCTTTGTTATGGAGGTGTTTAAGTGTAACACAGAAAAGTATAAAAATAGTCCAATATAAACATTTTAATTGAAGAGGTAAAATCACATTTCATTATGAAAAAGTATTAAAGGGAATAAAAGAAAAATATCCCCAATTCCACCACCTTAGTACAGCCAGTTAATGTTTTGATGTATTTCCTAATAGTATTTTTTTCTTTTTATTGGGCCTAAGTTTGCACATGAAGTTGTGAAGAAGAGAAATGGTTATAATCAGGGACTTGGTAGTGAGTCCTTGGGGGGTGGGCGAGAATGATTTGTTCTATCTGGCTTTTCCTAGAATCGCTTGTTCTGTGTTCCTCACGTTGTGGGCATTTCACACTTTTCCCAGCTCTCCAGCAGGTAAGGAGGCGGGTGGCAGGAGAAGAGTGTGGAGAGAGAGGAGCGCATCATTCCGAGCAGCTATATATTCAGTTTGTTAGCAACTGTGATGGAAAGGTTCCAAGGAGGAGCGAGTGGATATGCTTTCTCAAAACGCCGTTTAAGAAATGTCTGCAGCGCCTTCCTGCTGGGCATCTGAGGAATTAGCTCAGCAGGCGCGGGTTGTTCCAGGAGACGTGGGACTCCTCTGATGCCATCGTGGCTCAAGGACTCCCAGGTGGCTTTGCTGACCCTTCCTTAGGCAGGCGGGCTGTCTACGACCTTCTCTCCTTCGCTCGGGGTCAGACTTGCCCTGAGGGCTGCCCTGCGCATCCAGCTGCCTCACTGCTGTCCCTCACGTGCAGAGTTCCCCTGATAAAGTCCCTTAATAGAACTCTATCTTGGCACCTACTCCTCAGAGGACCTAGATCAACACGTACCTCTGCCCTTTCTGACTCATGCTTCCTGGAATTGCCTTTTCAAATGAGTGACTTGCACTTGAAATCTTTGCGTCAGCGCTTGTTTTGAGGAAAGCCAGCACAGAGCAGAGGGCAGGATGGAGAAGCCGCACACGTCGCCCCTGCGCAGTAGCCACACGGCTGCACTGAACGGGGCGGGCTGGGCCTTGCCATTTCCTCTCCGATGGACCGCACAGGCGAGACGGATACTAGGGAGCCTGCTGGCAGCGTGGCCACTCCTCCTAATTCAGACTTCAAGGCCTTTCCACATCCTTTCAAGGTCAAGATTCTGGAGCGGGGTGTATAGAGACAGAATCCTTTGATAAATCTGTGCTGATACAAATCAGTCAAAACTAACCCAAATCTGCCTTTATACTCTTAACGATTGCGGTGTCTGCTCCCAGGCAAAACTGGGAAGTGAGGGAAGTGTATGCCTTGGATCTAGCACCTCCCTGGAGCCATGGCTCCTTCTTTCCTTTTCAAATTCGCTCCCGAATTCCAGCTCCTGTATTGCGGTTTCCACCCCAGGCATTGGTTCACTGGCCCAGGTTTCTTGTCCTTGCTTTAAAATGTACTGGCTCTGCACATTACTAATTTGATAAATGAATTTGACACAAAGACACTAATGATGGCAAAGGCTTGACTGTGACAGCAACCACATGAACACATTTGGCCTCTCACCAGACCTGTTAACGCCTCCAGAGGATGGAATGAGAGTTTGCCTGGTGACTGTCACTGAGACTTGGATTCCGTGTGACAAGCAAATGCTACCATCACAGGCTTTTCTTCCGACGAAGATAGCTGAAGTCAAGGGTAGAGCATGAATAAGCTAACCCCCCAGCGGGGGTCTTGCAACCCCGCGAGCTGAGACTCCATCAGCTGTGTCTCAGGTTTCCTTTGGGTAACATTCCTTGGAATAGTTTTTTCTGTTATGTTCAAAAAAGAAGCACCAGGTTTCTTTGATTCAAAACTAAACCATTCACAGTAGTTATCCCCAGAGACTGAGACTGTGGAGTGGGGGAGAGTAAAAGAGCCAATGCCACTTTTTTAATATTTCTGTAGGGTTTGAATTTTTCTTTTGAAGCACGTCAAGTTCGGGTCACTTGAAAGAATAACGCAATAGCTTAGGATAAGCCATTCGCCCTGCCCTGCCACACAGACAAGGCACCTGCCCCCCGACCCTGCTCCCGAGCCTCCCGAGCGGGTCTCTGCCCCTGTGGCAGCTGACACCCCCCATCCTCGGGCCTCCACTTCTCTCTCGGGAATGCCTTTGCTCCCCTTCTGCCGTCAGTTTTCTCTAACGTGACACGAACTGCCCCTCACCCCCCGTTTCTGTCTGCCCCATGAGTCAGCTGCCCTGATTTACTTATAACTCTAATTTGAAGTGAAATCAGAGCAGAGACCACGTTTACTTACCTGACTGGCCTCAGCTCAGTGCTGGGATGAGCTGACACTTTATGAACGCCCTGAGGGGCGGCTGAGCCCCATACTAGTCAAGGAGCCTCATGACCGCTGAGCTGTCTCAATATGGCGGCCACTGGTGGTTCTCCGAGTGGGATGAGCCTCAACTCCTTGGAGGGCTTTTCCCTGGGGGGCTGACCCAGATGCCACATGCTGTTGGGACGGGGGAAGGTGGTGGCCTGGATGACGGGATTATACTAAAAGTCGGAGCGACGTCTGCAAAAACAACTGCTTGTGCCCAGTTTACCTCATCACTCCTGGGCAAGGCAGGTAGCTAGGCCTGAAGGGGAAATCACTGGTCAGAACCTCAGGCTTTTACAGAAGCTTGGGAAACTAAAAACATACACATATCACGGTTTTTTGTTGTTGTGTTTTGACGACGATGTTTGCTGGCCTGTGTCACTCTGAGATGGCTTTCTGAACATTTTGTTTAGCCTCATTACCTGCTATTTAACTTTTTGATGTGATTAGCAGACATAGTAAAAGCCCAGTCCCCAGCCCTGCTGGTCCTGTGACCTGAACTCACTAAGCCTCAGTTTTTCTCATGCATTGAATAGCATTAGTAATGGTGGCTGCCTCTAGGGTTCTTCTAGCGATTCAATGAGTAACCCACTTTTTTTTTTTTTTTAAAGCACAAGAAACTTAGTAAGCACTCAGTAAGTGGTCATTATTGTTATCATAACCATCATCATCATCGAAAGCTTATCAAACAGGTCCAGAGGACCTGGAATGTAGACCCAGAAGATCTCTCTTTCAGGCCAACAACCCTAGACCTCACTTTCTGTCCTTTGCAGAGTTGGAAAGCGGGCAGACCAGAGCTGGGGGAGTGGGGAGGGGGGCTGGGAAGGCAGGGGAAAGGAGGGCTGTGGATGCCGGGCTGGCGGTTTGAAGGCAAAGACTGGGCAGGGAGGAAGCAGGAATTAGCAGGTGTTAAGGAGTCCCAGCGCCAGCTCTGTGCTGACATAATTAATGAGGCTGCTGTGCCAAAAATTAGGCATGTTGTTAATATACAGACCTGTTGGAAGCCCAAGGGAAATGCAAATAAAAGTTTTGCCAAACAGGAAGTAAAGTTAAATCAGCTCCAAAAGAAGATCACATTATCTGTAAGACTAATGTATGGGGGGGGCGGGGGGAGGGGGGAGATAAAGAAAAAGAATAAGAAAGAGAAAATGGTAAAAAATTGATTGCAAACATAGGACTAAGCTACAAAATATTTAGTGGGCTTTTAACATTCTTATCCTTTAATTTTACTTTTGTCTTTATTTTTTCAGAGTTTGTACAATTAGTCAAATTCACCTGATAAGCACAACTAAAACAAAGTTGTAGTACTCAGGATTTAAGTATACATCGAAGAGGATACATAAGAGAAAACTTTTAAGGTTATTTTTGTTTTTACTTTATTTTGAAGGATTGCTGAGAAAAAGCAATCGAGCCTATATAAAATTTTTGTGATTTTGTGTCCGATATTTCCATCACGAAAAAACAAAAACAAAACAAAACCACGACCATCGATTTGTCGTATAATTGTTCTCAATGGCAAATTCAGTTTTCTTTAAAAAAAAAAAAAAAAAAAGGCCTTCCTGGATCACGTGGGTGGTATCCGGACCGAGGAGACGGCAGGTGGGGCTGACCTTGCTGTCCCAGGGAGGCAGGAAATGGAGCATGGGGTTGCCACCGAGGTCCCCTGCGGGTGTGGCTGCTGGGAAGCAAAACAGCCCCGCGGCATCCCCAGCTCCCCAAGCACAAGCCCGGCGCGTTGGGGCTCTCTAGGCTGGTCACCCCCACCGCAGCAGAGCAAGGGTCTCGAGGGTGTTGGTGTGGGGACCATACCCGGAGGGTACTTTCTTCCTCCTCCCCCTTTGTTAGCCCAACCCTCTCTCTTATTGCTGGCCGTACTCCTCTCCATATTTTCTGGCCTTTTCCAGGCTATGTAGTGGTGGTGAGAAAGTGCTTGGGAAGCGAGTGGCTGTTTGAGGCGGCAGGATGTGGAAGGGCCAGTTTTATTTCGTTAATTTCTGTTTCCTTTTCATTCTGCAGGCTGCCTGGCGTTGGACGGGTGCAAGAAACATTTAAGATCCGCCTATGAAGCCCCAGCACGGCCGCAGAGCCGCCGCTAACCAGCGGCTCAGTCTGCGGAGCTGCGTGCACGCGCCTGTGGGCGTGGGCGCGCGCAGGTGGCGGCGGGTGTGCACGTGGAGCGTGTTGTGTGCGTGCGCGCGCTCATTGTTTCTGCTCCAACCGTGGTCCCCACCTGGCGTTGAGATCCCGGCACGGTTGCCTTTCGTAGGGTGTTGAGTGCAGGGCCCCGAGCAAGGCGCGCTGGGGGCGGGGTTCCTGCGCCTCCGCCAGGCAATAGGGGAGATTTTAAGCTTGTCAGGAAGCTAACATTTACCTACTAAACTGTCAGTTTCTCTGTGTCAAGGCACCGTTCTATGCCCTTTACTCGGATTTACTCCTGTAATCAACGACGACCTAGGAAAGTGGATGCTGTTATTATCTTCCATTTCCGGATGAGGAAGCGAGGCACAGGGAGATTAAGCCTCCCAGCTATTGAACTCAGACAGCTTGGCTCCACTATCGACACCTTAACCCACTACTGTTATTTCTTCAACGCGGGAGTCCCCAGACTGAAAGGCATACATTAAATAAGGGGCGCTTTTCACCTCTCTCCATCTAAAACACCTGTCATTTCAGTTTAAAACCCTCAGGCAGCTCACAACGACACAGAAAGCATGGAAGTCGTTGACTTTGGCCTGGAAAAATGGGACCTCTCAATTCGCACTTTACCAAATCAACGTCACCTGCATTTTAAACTGATTCGTAGCATTTGTTTTAAATGTTACAATGCATATATTTTGATAACACATTTCATTCTTTGTTTCTGACATTATTTTCCTGACTGTAAGTGGTGCATTATATTTGGAAATATATGAGAACACAAAGGAGAAAGTAAACGTTCCCCATAATCTCAGCAACGGCCTCCCATATACCATATATTGTTGAAAATCCTTCCAGTTACTTTTTCTAAGCATATAATAAATTCAAGTTGATTTACTAAAAGAAATCAAAACTAATGTGCATTCTATCTTACACCCTTTCTTCTTTAAGAAAATATCATAAACAATTCCCCATATCATCAAATGTCCTTCTATAGCTCTTTTTGATGACTGTGCTGTATTTCGTGGTATAAATTTGCCATAATTTAGGTAATTACCAGCATTATCTTTTGACATTTTGGTTGCTCCCCGACTTTTGCTATTGTAAATGAATGGCAGAAAGCAGCAACCTTAGGCGCACTGCTACTCTTCATTCCCTTAGGAGAAATGGCTCGCCTCGGAATTGCCAGGTCAAAGGACCACATACTTTGAAAGGGATCAAATATTTTCCAGAAAGGTGGGTGGGGGTCCACATGCCTCTGGGGAGACTCAATATGTTGATTTCCTTTCCCAATTCTGGGTGTCATTGCTCAAGAGAATCTGTGTTAACAGATTACATCCCTAAAGGAAAAATTTCTCAGTAATGTTGTTGGAATCGTCTGGGTTTCAAGAAAAAGACTTGACAGGACCACAGAGTTTTGAAACATTCAGGAAAGTCAGTGAATTCGTTGCTCCCTTCACTGACAGGGACTCGGGAAAGGACATGGTAAAATAGAAACATTTTGGGGAACAAAACAAGGAAAGTTAATTCTCAAACCATTCTTTTAAGGCAGAGAGACAGATGCTGTCTATAAAATTAAAAAGGAGGTATTCATTGCTTCTTTTGCTGCGCCTTCGCTCCCTGGCAACTTACCCACTTTTAGGTCTGAAAATATTGATGCTGCTGTCTTCCACAGAGCTACTGCAGAAATATTCAAGGCAGCAAACCTGGGCGATTAGAGGTTTCTTCTAATTTCCTTCCCCTTTCATTCTACCAGGATCCCCTCCCCCTACCACATCAGCAAGTTGGAGTCACAAATATTTAAAGTCAGCTGGTCACGCATGGGAAGCACTGCTGTACGAATGGTTTTCTTGACGTTCTAACCAGCCGTATGTGTGTAGAACTGTGGGTCCCCAAACTCAGCACTGCCTGCCTCACAAGAATGATGCCACTGGTTTGGTGTTTGAGACACTAGTGGGACCTGGGCAGGTGGTGTTTTATGGCCAGGAAATGAACAGACCTACAATCTGCAGACGTTTTCAGAATAGGCATCTTTTCCCCGTGACCTCTAGGTGGATTTCTGCAGGGACAAAGAGGAGACTTTTAGGGTGTGGTTTAAATGTCTTTCCTTGCAAAGCTTGCTCTAGAATCACTTTTGCCTGAAGGGCCCGAGTCCACAATGTCCTTAGCGAACCTGAGAGATGCGCTTGGACCAGCTGCCCTTTTCCTCCGCACTCAGTGCTGCAGCAAGAGTAACAGATGCCTATTACGGAAGGCAGGTTCCCTTTTTACATGCAAACCTTGTTGCTAAAAATTCTCTTTCAGATGAATTATTAAACTCAACTTATAAAATAAGGACAGTACAGATTTCCTCTTGAACTATTCTTTCTCTTTGACATGTGATACCCATGTCTGCCAGTGAAGCAAAGCAGAGAATAGGAGAGGCCAGGTCGGGGTAGGAGGAAGGTGGACAAATAAATAAGGTCATTTTAGAACCTCAGAAATTCCCTGAATGCTTGGAGCCCTTGGTGTGCATTGGTGCGCATTTGAAATTGTTTAATCACCCTACAGAAATGCACAAGACATAACTATTTTTGTAAACTTCAATTTCTCCTCATGGTCTAATGAAAAAGGAATATTTAACATCCAATTTCCAATACTGGCTTTGCTTGAGGACATCTGTGTCTGGGGTATTAAGGTAGGTCCTTTCAGGGAAGAGAGCAGGTTATCCTTTTTTATTCAAGGAGAGGACTTTTATGTTGCTCTGGAAGGTGCCTCAGCAGGAAAGGGGTCGGAGGAGTTGGGTGGGCCGCCAGCTGCAGGGAAGTGTGGTGGTCCCTGGATGTTCTGAGATGGGGAATTCCTGGGGCGCTCAGCTGTGTAAACCCCCCGTCTCCCTTATGAAATCTTCAGTAACATCTACACTCTCATTAAAATTTTTTTCTTTTATTGATTTCAGAGAGAGGGAAAGGGAGGGAGAAAGAGAGGGAGAAAAACATTGATCAGTTGCCTCTTGCAAGTGGCCTGACCCAGGACCGAACCTGCAACTCAGGCATGTGCCCTGACCAGGAATCAAACCTCGACCTTTCGGTCTGCAGGACAACACCCAACCAACTGAGTCACACCAGCCAAGGCAACACCTACACTTTCTAAAAGCACAGAAGCCTTTGCTAATTAATATTCTCCTTAATTGTGTAGAAGAACTCTGCGACAGAATTTATATCGCTTTTTGCAATGCATGAATTTTTATACTAATTATAAAAAAGAAGTTAACTGTGAAGTTAAATTCACACCTCATTCCCGCCTTGGATGCCGCCTCCCAGGGAAGAGCTTCCCGCAGTTGTAGCTGTTCAGGGTCACTGAGGGCCTGGGCACGTGCAATGTGGTCCCTGCACCCGCAGCCTCAGCTGGCCGCTGGGAGACCTAGTGAATCAGAACCTGCATTTTAACAAGCTTCTCAGATGATGCAGGGCACGGCACACTTTGTAAAAGCGCTGGCCTACAGCCCTGGTTCTAACCTTGCTGCCCTCGGAATCCCCTGGAAGGCGATTCCAAGTCCTGGGTCCCACCTCCCAGCGATTTAATTGGTTTGGGGAGGGAGATCCCTGAGCATCCGGATTTTTAGTTTCCCCAGATGATTACAATGTGCAGCCAGTTTGAAAAGCCCGATCTCAGGATGCTTCCTTTTTCAAGTTGTTTCAAAAGTGAAGCCCCGGTGAAGTGCCTGAGCTGGCTGCAAAGTTCCCTCCCTTCCCCATGGCTTGCTGCCTCCCCAGCCACGACTCTCCCCAAAGGCACTGCCCCATCCTCTAACGCGTCCCTGTAACGAATTGTCTCCACAAGACTCAATAGAAGACTGAGGCCAAAAGCAGACGTTCCAGGGAGTTCCCACGACCACGCTCCTCTCACACCTCGTCCCCCGCTTTCGCTCCTGCACCCCACAAGCTGCCTAACACGGTTGACCAGGGCAAGGGCTCTGGGGTGCAAACGGCAGCGGCGCATCCTAACGCATCCCACGCCCACTTTGCAAATAGAGTAAATGAGAGCGCCCGCCCGCCCGCCCGCGCCCACCTCGCAGGCCTGTGGGGATGGCTGGGCGACAGCCCAGGAAACTGCCCACCAGGACTCAAATGATACGGGGCGCGGCGGGGTGGGGGTGGCGGGGGAGCAGGGGGGGAGGTATTTCCACACCCAGGAGGACGAGGAGGAGTGAAACCTGTTTAACCCTCAACCTCCTCTGCTGTTCAGAGCGTGCAAGGGGGATCCCAACCGGAAACAGCCCACACGTGCTGCGGATACCCGGAAACACTCCGGAACTGAAGGCACAGGCGCCTCTGCAAGTGGAAGTAAGAGGAGGGCTGGACGAAAAGAGAATGGGCACATCTGTCTGAAGGCCAGGACGGTCCCTAGGCGGCCCCCCACCCCCCGCCCGGGCCGGGCCCTTCCCGTCCCGGCAGAAGCCTGGAGTCCTACCCTCTGGAGCAACTGACCCCAGCCACTCCCAACCCAGAGAAGCCAGGCACAGTGTGGGGTGGAGGTGGGGCCAGGACAGAAAGGAGGTTACGTGAAACTTCGATGCCTTCTCTGCACCTCAGTCCTCTTACCCAAGTAGGCTCCCAAAATGCTGGTTACCAGGCATACGTCCCCCAGGCAGACACCAGAGGAAAGGCTCAAAATATTGAATTTTGGAGACTCTTCCAGAAGACGAGCAGGGCCCCTGCCTGAGCATGCTCAGCGACGCCCCAGTCGGAAAGCCTGTCCCCATGCGAAGGGCTTCCACCAGCCTTTGATGCCACTTTCCTAATATAAAGCGACAGCAAAGACCAGAAGAAAAACTGCAACATGGAAAGCACATGTCAACTCCAACAAGAAAAAGAAAGGAACTGAGTAAAGAGAAGGCATGTTGCCCTGCCCTTGAAGAGAACAGGGGCACCGCACCCCGAGACGAGAGTCCCCAGGGAACCTCAGACACCTTGAAGCCGAAAAACAAAAACCAATGCAACGCAACTAACAGATGGGGCTGAAGTCAGGCCCTCTCTCGGGAAGCGTGGGAAAGAACACAAGGCCCGTACAAGGGTCCAACATAAAGTAAAGGTGTTTGTTCCACATGGAACAAAGAGACGGAGGGAGAGAAAAGCAACAGAGGAAACAGTGTTTTAAAATATCCCCAAACTAAAGAATACGATCTTCCAGACTGAACAGGCCCAGAAAGTGTCTAGCACACTGAATTTTTTAAAAAGGGGAGGAGGACGCATCTAAAGCACATTTTCATGAAATTTAAATATTTCAGGGATACAGAGCAGATCCTAAACCCTCCTCTGGGAAAACTGGGTCCAGGAAGAACGGTTTAGGGGTCACACACTAAGGTTCAGGGGTCAGAGTGGCATTAGTCATCTTGGCAACACTGGGAATCTAGAAGATAAAAGAATAAGACTCTCAAAATGCTGAGGAAAACATATTTCCAGGTTAGAACTCTGCACCCAGCCAGGCAACCCAAGGGAGTTTCCGGTTGCCTGTAGAGCTACACCAAAATCAGGAAATTAACACAGAAAGAGGAAGCCCTACTATCTGGCAAATGGATTCATCACAAAAGGGAGGCCAAGGGAAGTCAAGGCACGCTGAGCGAAGCCCTAGGATGAGCACCGGGCAGTGAGCTTGGGGTCGCCTGCCCAGACTGGAGCGGGGCGCAGGCGGGCTCAGGGAAGGGCCCCACCATAGTACAGAGCGAACTGGCGTGTCTGCACGTGTCGAGGAGATTATGACATCTCTTCTGGAGAGTTGGTGGGAAGAATTAGTGATGGGTACATGAAATCATGCAAACAAAAAAAAAAAGTCAATTATTAATTCCAGGGAAAACAAAAAGTCATACGCTGAAGGAAATGTACTGCTTTCCTGGGACAGCCTCACTAATGTGGACTTGGTAAAAATAATAAATTCATTGAATACTGATTTAACAAAAAGTGTGATATGATTACAGGGGGAAGAAGTCCAAGGTAAGGTGTGCGCTGACTTGGTTCTTGGTGTGGGCCCCTCCCTGGTTTGCAGACGGCTGCCTTCTCCTTAGGCCCTCATGTGGCCGAGAGACACAGGGCAAGATCTCTTCCTCTTCCAAGAAGAACACTAATCCCGCCACGGGGGGCTCCCCCTCGGGACCTAATTAACCTCCCCCAAAATCTCACCTTCAAATAGCATCCCATTTGGGCTTCGACATGAGTCCCGGAGGACAGGAACATTCAGCTCATAGCGGTTGGTTGGTTTTTGTTCTTTTGCTGTCTTTTACCCTCAAACAGAAGGTACTTTAACACTGTACGTTGCTGGGGAAACCCACAGTGTGTAAGAAACTTGGAAAGTTTTTGGTACTTTCTTACTGAAATAAATGACTGGTACTTTAAATAAGAAATCTATACTTTTCATATATAGAATTAGGGATTTCTGTTATAAGGGTTTTATTTATATAAAAAACCATTTTGGAGTACTGGTCTGGATGGATTAAAGGTTCCCCATTGAAATAAGCAGTTGGGTCTTTTGCGAAACACTCCCGTTGCCTTACGCCCTGTGGGAAGGGGGCTAAACTGAGGACATTGTGTGGGAAAGAGTTGTACCTGGTAAGAGTGGGTTATTTTATGGAAATCAGTGGAAGGGCTGATATTTTGCATCTGTGTTCTTAAGAGGCGAGCACGCCAGCGGCCTGGAGTCCAGAGGCAGAGGGTCCAGGAGGAAGGGAGGGCAAGAGCTGGGAATTTGCAGAGCTCCGTGGCAGCCATGACCCCTCCCTGGGGCTTGGGAGTCCCGCCCTCTTACCCCCACCTGGCAGGAGCAGAGAAACCCGCTGACAAGGGCTCACAGTTTCCCACGTTCCCCCATTGCTCCATGGAGCTCACGCCCGTGTCGGAGTGCTCAGCACCCCCACGTGGCTGTCTTCACCTCCGCAGAGAAGAGGCGCTGGCACTTGGGCACAAGACGGGCTTTCTTCAAACTAAAAAAGATTAAAAAATATTCCAGTGACCGAAGTGTTTCCTTCCCGAAAGTCGTTTTTCCTGCCCCAGGTCCCTAACCAAGCTGAGGTTACAGGGTGCTCAGCAGGCACCCTCTGCACCTCAGTTCACTACCTCGTCTGCTGCAACTTAGATGGCAAAAAGAATGTTTTAAAGTAGGCTTTGTCGCCAGCCTTGCTTGGCCCCGCGTGGCACTGCTCCAGCAGTTGTGGCAGATCCCCTCGCAGGCTGGCCTGCTCTGTTCCGAGGCAATGTGTGCGGAGAGCAGCCAGCTCCCTGAGGCGGGGGCAGGGAGATGGGCCACCCGCCTGCCACTGTGGTCGGGACGCACAGGTGGCGCCGGGGTGAAGGGGCGCAGGAGTAGGGGTGTGCACGCGTGTGAGTGTGCCCACGTCTGTGCGTGTGGCCAGAAGGTGTGGGAGGTGGGGCTGGGGCAGGAGGAAGGAGAAAGGGCGCTGAAGAGGTTGAATCTGGCTTTCTGGGCATTTTCTATTTTTTAACAAAGAGTGATATGTTCTGTCTTAACTATTCAGCCTCTTGGCAGGAAAATCCCAGCAAGATTCCACCAAATTTATTTTTATAATACTTATAATTTGAAGATGGACTTCCAAAAGGTTTTATGTTTGCACAGTGGGAGGCGGGGGGTGGGGAGGGGTGATTGCTGGCAATTTCTTTGTCCAAATGAACTCCTTGCCCTTTCTGCAGGGCAAAGCGGACGATCCTGGTGGAGGGCCGACACAATAGGAGGTGCTCATCCTTTATTTGTAACAGGATGGTGTGTCGTATCTTGTGTGAAAAGTACAGACGGTTTAGAAGGAACATATTCTTGCATGGGGTGCGCTTGCCACATGTCTGGAGTTGCCACCATGTGACACTGTGGGACCTTATTTTAAAGACAACACAAAAGCGTGTGTCTGTGACCTGAGAACTTCACATGGAGTGACTTGGTCCTTCCCCGAGAGGGGTGGGCGCGGGGGTCGGGGCTCACAGGCCACAGGGGTAAAACAGATGGTTTTAGGTGGAACATGGTGAACACCTTCATTTTAAAAAAGTTTATTTTAATGAGCACTAGAAAGGTTAAAACCAGCATATTAAGTTCACAATGACATTGAGACATACAATTCCTATAAAAACCATTTAGATTTTTAGTTTTTTCTTGTCTGGGAAGCTCTTTATCTGCCTTTCGATTCTAAACGATAGCTTTGCTGGGTAGAGCAATCTTGGCGGTAGGTCCCTGCTTTTCATGGCTTTGAATATTTTTTGCCAATCTCTTCTAGCCTGCAAAGTTTCATCATCACCAAACCATTATTGTATGAAATATAAAAGGGACGTATTTAAGAAAAAGAAGATCAAAACTATGAACAATAAAATGGCAAAAACTACATCTCTATCAACAATTGAATCTAAAAAACAAACTAAGCAAACAAACAGAACAGAGGCAGAACCATGGATACAGAGAGGGTTTTGATGGTTGTCAGATGGGAGGAGGGTGTGGGGAAATGGAAGAAGAGGTGAGGGGACTGAGAAGTACAGACGGGTAGTTATAGAATAGCCTTGGGGATGTAAAGTGCAGTATAGGAAACGGAGTAGCCAAAGAATGTATGCATAGGACACCGGGACGTGACCGGCGGTGGGGGGACTGCCTGCGGGAGTGGGGGCTGCGGGGTGGAGGGGGCAAAGGGGGGGAAACCAGGACAGCTGTAATAGCAGAATCAATAAAATGTAGATTAAAAAAAGAAAAGCCGAAAAAACTATTTAGATTTTTTAAATGTGAGTTTGTTTTTTTAAAATGCCAGTTAAACAGTAATCCAGGAGTATATCACCCAGGGTTGAGTAGGAAAAAGAATTTTCCCTGATGGGCCCACGGCAAGGCTTGGCAAAGGGAGTACCCACAGATTTCTGGGATGGGGTAAATGGGGCCCTAAAGGGTGCTGAAGCCCCCCCGGAATACCCCGGAGGGTGGCTGTCCCCACCCGAGGCACGAAAGGTTAAAGAGGGGAACCAGGCCCCTCTGAGAGCCGGAGCCGCCAAGGAGGCCCCGCTGCGGACAGAACACCCAGCCCCTTCCGTTGAGCCCTCCTCCCTTGCGTGTGCCTTCCACTGGCCAAGCCGCCCAGCGCCCACTGGGTCGGGGCCTGGAGGCGTCCACACGGTCCGCCTCCCTGGGGGTACTGGGCAGAAACTGGGTCTACTTTGGGGCCGGGCTGAAGCAGAGATTAACTGTCATAAAAGCCGACGTGCGCGTAGCAGAAGTCGGGAAGGCAGCAGGCGACGGCTGGAGCCTGGATTCCCACAGCAGTCCCGTGAGGTTGGCGTGGCCACCCTCACTCTCCAGATGAGAAAGCCATGCCTCAGAAGGGCAAAGAACTTGCCCAACAAGCTCACGTTGCTGTGAGTGACGGCGCTGGGTCTCAATCCACACGTCTGATCACAGAGCTGAGCTCTTAGCCATTACTTTGTGCACCCCCCGCCCCTTGTGATGTAGGGACTGCGCTCACAATGGACACCAAAGGCAAGGCATAGTTAAAAATGCGCTTGAAGTGCTGCCATCTCAGTCATTCCCCCGTCTCCGCGAGGTACATGGCGGGCCTGCCGCGCACACAGCTTCTGCGCCTGGGCCGCTGCGTGGCGCACGGGAGTTTACCCCAGGCCCGGCCCCGGGGGTCCGGCCGCAGCACCATGAGCCCCATTTGACCGAATGCCAGAGTCTCGCTGGCTCTCCTCAGGGTTCAGTCTCAAGGACAGGGCTCCCGGCCAAATGAAAGTGGGGCCTGGGAGAGGCCAACCGCACTTAAAAATAATAATAATTGCATGTACTTTCTTTAATGAGCTCTCATTCCCATTTAGCAGCAGGAACAGTAAATTCAGCCCACTCCAGCAAAGGCCAGTCTAATCCAATAAAAATGTTAGTCTAATCCAGGAATTCAGCGGAGACCCAGTCCAAAGCGCTGCCCCTCCCCCACCTGCCCGGAACACCCTCGGGGCCCGTGGTGGCCAGGCTGCAGGGCGTCCAGGGCTGCTGGGCTCACCTTGGCTCGGGCGCGTCCAGCCGCCTTCCCTGTGCTCACTTCACGGCTGTGGGCTGACGAGGTGGGCCCCCTACCCGCACCTGAGCATCTACAGGAGCAAGCTGGCTGCTACTGCTGCCTTTGTCCGGGCAGATGGCTACCCCGCCCACCTCTGCCACGAGTCACTGTTCCTCCGGGCAGCCTTCCGAGGTGAGGGGAGTGGCCCACTCTGCTTTGGAAACAGACTTTTTAAGTTGCTATGGATGAGAACTGGTGCGGGGAGCGGGGAATCTCTACTTGGTTTCACGCAGCCCAGACTCCGTTGCACAGAGAGCAGAAGACAAAGCCTTCAGTGCCAGTGCTTTACTAGGAAGCGCAATCCCAGGGCATCGAGAGTGGTGGAGGAGGAAGTGGCAGAGGCAAGGGTGGGGAGAAAACGCAAGGCGAGGCGTCGCTGCTGCAGCAAGAGAAACAGCCGGTCACCAGGGATGTCTATGAACAGACTTCACGGGACAATCGTGCCTCAACACAGTCCGTCAGGGAGGGATCCAGAAGGAATTTATCTTCTGGCTCTGTTTCCTCTTGTCTTTCAGTGGTCAAGGTTCTCCCTGTAGGGAGTTAATACCCTGCGCTCCTGGGGTGCATCTCCTGGGAAAGCCAGATGGCATGATGGGTCCCCTGAGTCTGCCGGTCGTGGGAGCAGCACCGAGGCCTCCTGTGCACAACCTAGTTGCTTCCCAGAGCCCACCATGGCGGGGCCCCTGAGAGTACCTGAGGCTGCACGCGAGATGTCTGATACAGTGAGGCTGATTTGTTTTCCTTCTTCTAGAAGGAATCAGGCCAAACTCACATCTAAAATGCTTCAGTGGAAAGGTACGTGGCGGGTGAGCAGGACAGAACGGTGCCTTCAGGATGCCCCGGACGCCACTGGCCCCACTCGAGGCTGCAAAGACACCTGTGCCTGCAGCACGGAGACCCAGGACTTCTTTCCTCATGTGCGTGGGAGCCGTCGCCGCGGCTGCCGCACCACGGCTGTCCGGTCAGGTCACAGCTGCCCAGGCTGTGCTTCCTCCTGGTTGTTAAGAACATTTTTGCACCAGCCCAAGCCTCGGCGCCCGGGCACACAGGTGGGCGGGACAGCTAACGCCGACTCACAGGGCCGCGTGCAGGACACAGGAGACAATCGGGCGGTCCACATCGCGGGCACGTGCATGCCGCCTTCACGCTTTGCCTCTTTACCTTCCTGTGCATCTTTAAATGGACTCCATTTTAAACTTCAGCCTCATTCTGAGCAATACCATCTGGGAATTCTCCAAGCTGATATGCTGACTGTATACTTTTTATACTACGTATTAGAATAAGTCTTAAATTCTTAGTCTTACACTGAGGAGATGATGACTAAGGACCACCTGACTCTCCTTCACCCGAGGAGGGTGGGACGGCGCCACACTTGGAGGGACGCTGAGCCAGGCCGCACGGCCGGGCAGTGTCGGTGTTCAGCAAAAGCTCTGTTTCGGCTCCCTCGGCCCTGGCCCAGGTTGCCACGCACAGTACTTCCTGAGGGGGGCTGCCCACGCTGCCTTGGGGCTAGCGTGGCAGTGGCTGTCTGCCACTGACTCTGCGGCCGCGCACGGACGCTGCTCCTCCATCCCGTGCAGGTACCTCCTTCTGGAAGCTCCTGTCTTTGGGCTCTGTCTTCTCCCCTCTCCCCAGCGGCCCCCTTCCTCGGCCCTCCCTGTCACCCCTTCTCTTTCCCTGGAGACCTGGGTACCTGCCGTTTGGTTTTCTTTTCCATTCCAAGCTCATGCACAAATCTCATGGCTTCAGCTTTCATGCTGATGTACATCCAGTGTCTGGTCCTTCACCTCTTCACCGCCCGGAACTACTCCCCCCACCCCCCGGGACAAACCACTGACATGGCTACATTCAGCGGAGCATGCCGCCTTCTAGAACGACACGACCTCAGAAATCCTTCAGTCTCGAACTTCAATTTCTCTGGGTCCAACTCCTTGCGTCCTTAGTCCCAGCCTTTTGGTTCTTGAACTCTGTCAGAGCTCCAGTTCCTTGACCCTCCTTACAATTCCTCATCCCCCTTCGCGGGCCAGTCTGGGGGCCACTGCGGCGTTGCCGGGCAGCGTGCAAGTTCCTGGCTGCTGCCTGTTTCCACCACGACCGCCCTGCAAACCCCGACCTCGGAGCAGGCAACCTGTCTTCCAGCCACTCCTGTCCCTGGGCTTGGCCTGAGGATGCTGAGGAAAATCCACCACCCTGTTCTTGGAAGTTTATTTTATTCTTCTTACCCTGTTTCTGATAATGATTCTGTTAGGTAAAGCTTTGGGAGAGGCCAAAAAAAAAAAAAAAAAAAAAAAGAAGTGTCCGTAAGTGTTTTGAAGACTATAAAGTGCTTTTTAAAAAAAAAGCAAAGCATTGTGTCTTTATCATAAAAAACCAGACATCCCCCGTTGAGGAATTCACAGTCCATCAATTGTGAGAACCATTCCTTTGTACTCATTCAGGTCTTACACTTCTGTTTGGGATGCCCTTTCTCTTCTTACTTGACCTTCAAATTGCCCTGGGATCGCCTTTTACAGGAAACCTTGTCTGGAGCCCCAGGCGTGGTTAGGTCTCCCCGACCTGTGCTCGTGAAGCGCCAATCACAGGATTTTGTAAGGAGCTGTTGAGGCGTCTGTCTCCCCCTTAGACTGGGCCGTGGTCCAGCGCTCCACATCTCAGCCTAGAGCGGGTTTGCAGCGGTCACTTGTTCAGCTGACAAAACGGGACTGACCTCAAGTCACAAGGGGAACTCCAACCTCGTTTGGAGAACAAAAAAGAAAATGTATTGCAATAAAATGATAATAAGCTGCAATGGACAATTTGTATTCCTTCTGCTGAGCACGCCCCCTGGTGGGGGGGCATCTGTTCTTGACCCACGCCAGCCATGGGCACAGAACTTAGTAACGTAACAGCATCTCTTTTGCTGTCGCTGGCCTCAGCGGGGCCAGTCAGAGTGCTTCCTGGGGTCTTTCAAACAGGAATTAGAATAGGGAGGTGGTTCCTCTTTGTTGGTGGAGCTATGAAATGTGAGGCTGGGAGCGGCAGGCAGCCACGTGAGAGGAGGCCAGTGGGCAGCGAGACAGCGCACTGAGGAGCAGGGTTAAGCTGGGGGGTGGCAGACGGCCATGAGTCCCTGGTTCCGTCGTCCCAGGGCCCCATCTGCGGGAGACGCAGAAAGTCCTCTCGTCGGGTGACCCGTGGGCCTAAGCTGGGCCGGGCCGCATTTCTGTCATCCACATCAAAGGGGCCTGACCAATTCATGTCAATTCTTGTGCCTGCCCTTCGCTACTGAGTTTTACTTTTCTTAGAACAGCAGAGCCAACTTAAAATAAAGGATGGTTAAAAGAAATGATTGAAGGTTGATCTGATAATGTTATGACTCTCATTGTACATGTATTTTATTAAGGTGTAGTTCACACAGAATAAAATCCTCCCCTTTTACTGTACAGCTTTGTAAATCTTGAGATAAGACAGAATCTGGAACCTCTGCTACAGGCAAAATAAAGAACACCTCTATCGCCCCCAACCCCCCCTGCCGAGAATTACCCAGTTCTCCTTTGTCTTTTAACCTCGACCTCTGGTCCCAACTTCTGGGAACCACTGATCTGTTTTCTGTCCCCACAGTTTTGCCTTTGTAGGAGCATCATATAAATGGAATCCTACAGTAGGTAGGAAGCAGCACAACGCACGTGAGACCGATGCACGCTGTGGAGTCTGTCCGTAGCACAGCCCTCTTCTTGGTGTCAGTATTCCGCTGTAGCACGTAACGCTGCGTTTGCCTGTTCCCTAGCTGCAGGGCATCTAAGTTGTTTCCAGGTTTCTCTCAATGTCTGTTCCACCCTCAGCTTCAGGTGGTTCCTTTGCACCTGTACCTCAGAGGGGATGTCTCTCCATACTCTTGCCCCTCTCCCAGCAGTAGATGCTGTCACTTGTCATTCGACACTTCTTGGCCTAGTCTTGGCATGCGGGTGGGAGAGGGGCGTTGCTGTGACCCACCCTCAGTCCTGGGCAGAGAGAGGACTTCTTGGTGACTCTGCATCGCTCCCCGCTCTAGGAGGCCTCTCGCAGAAGCATTTCTGCCTCGCCCTCAGGGGTAGACTTTTTTTTTTCCTGTTCTCTTCTTCCAGCTGCGATAGGTGCTCTGAACACAGTAGAGTTTGCTGCCCTTCCCCCGGCAGCTTAATGCTCTTCCATAGAGGACGGAGGACTGCTTGCCTGTCCTGCAGTAGTTGTGGCTCCAAGAGCTGCATCATGGGGGACACTTTCTCAGGACTCCTGCTCTGGCCCTAACCTTTCTCATGAGCGCCTGCTAAGAGCCTACGGTGGCTGCAAAGTCCCTGTGTGGGTGGTCCCCGGGGGCCCATGTCCTCGCCCGCTCACACACAGTCGTTAGCAAGGCAGAATGAATCTGGGGTGAATTCTTACTGGCTGGTGTGGAGTCTGCGAACATATGTTCTCAGCAGGCAAGCGCTCACGTCCCATCTCTCTGTGGAGGTACCTGACTGCCTTAGATTTGGGGCTAGCTGTTTTCCCTACGGCCTCGGCTCTCTTATGGGTTCAAGAAAGGTGGTGAATTTGTACCATGTTCAGTTTTTTTTATTGTTGTAAAAGAGGAGGTGAGGTTTAGCAGAAGCCAGAAATCCATCCTTACAGAAGATTGGAGAGCAGAACCCCATGTTGGATGGAGAGGCAACAACTTCAAGTGAGGGAGGGCCTCCCACGGGTCAGCTCCAGTCCCCAGCTGTAACTATTTTGGTCATGCACAGGTGTTGGGGAAAAGAAAAATAAAACTGGAGCTGGCCCCCAACATTTTAAAATCTGAAATTTTCTTGTAAAAAATCTGGATTTGGGAGTCTCTCCTGAATAAACCTGCCTGCTGTGATCTTCCCCAGGCTGTCTCCATGCCGCGGGACGTGGTCCGCTAGCTCCTAGCTGTCCCCAGCGCACCTGGGACTCAGCCTGTGTCAGCACCTTCTCAGCCTGCCTTTGCCCAGGTGTACGGGCACAGTTGCACCAGTTGTGAAAATATAAAAACACTTCCGTGCCAGCGGGCCCATAGCCAGTTCCCTGAGTTCCTGGAGAGCCCCCACCACCCCAGCCGCACTGGCAGCTTCCCTAGGACCCCGACTTCCCAAGGAATAAAGCTGCAAACCCCGCTGACCCCCGGCAAAGCCAGGACCAGCACCTGTCCGGACCGGACAACGCCGCCCCACTCTGGCGTTCGGTGCCTGCGGGCAGGGCAACGCTCAACACGCGGAAGTTTGCAGCCCCTGCCTCGTGAGTTCCGTGCACTCACGTACCAGGCTCTGCAAAGGGACAGGCAGGCAGGGTGATGTTCGAGGTCGTATCGTCGAACAACAAGACTTTGGGTGGCCTGTTCGTGGAAGTCAACGTGAGCAGCAGAATGTGGCTCCGGATATTGGTTCTAGGAGCGTAAAGAAGAGTCCAAGAACAAATAGGAAGTAAGAAATTGACAAGGACATGAAAGAGAAGATTAAGCAACGGGGAAATCAAGAAGCAAGGCTGATGCGTCTCAAAGATAAACTGGAAAATGGCTCTGCCTCAGGGTGGCCATTGCCAGGGATTTTTGGCCTCTCTCTACTTAAGAAGGCACATAATTACAATAAAGTAATTAATTGTTTTGTAATTAAATACCAAAATAATTAAATTTGAAATTAAACATGATAACATCAAGTTGTTCAGGCAGGATTAATTTGTGCCTTAATCTGATAAATCATTTCCATTCTTATTAGGATTAAGGTTTTTGAGAAAGAAATTGTAAGAGGAACTGTTCCTCCCTCCCGCAGAGAGAGACTGCCTGGGCTTCTGATTCCTCACATACAGAGCTGTCTCAAAGGTCAAGGGCTGGAGGCTGATTTTAAGGCATGAGTTGGAAAAACAAGAGAAAATATTATTGAAAGGACTATTTTTCTGATATTTGCACCTGTACAACTTTGTCCTTGGATTTTGAAAAGTAGTTTCCTCCTTAGGTCCTACAAATTTTTGACCAAACCTATAATAACAACAATAATAATAATAATAATAAATTGAGGCCCCAAAAGTAGCCGAATAGCTACCCATCAAACAACGAACACGGAATGTCAACCTTGTGCCAAGGACCATGTTGGAAAATGCCAAAGCACGCGAAGAGACAAGAAACAGCCCCTGCTCTCCAAGTGCAGGCCTTCCCAGTCTCGCGGGGAACACGGGCGCACGTACAGAGGACACCAAGCAGCAACCAGGAACCCAGCAGACTCCTGGGGTGGTTAAGCGGACCTGTCAGTCTGGCTAGGCCACAGGACCCAGCTCTTTGATCAAACATTAGGCGAGGTGTAGATGAGATTAACATTTTTTCTTTTCTTTTTTTTATCGTATTTTTTCCATTACCATTGGGTCCCCTTATTCCCCCCTGCCCCAAACCAGTGGACTCCACACAAAGCAGGTCACTCCCCAGAATGTGGGTGGGCCTCATCGGGTCAGGTGAAGACCCGAATAGAAAAAGACTGACATCTGCCCCTCCCCCCTAAAAAGGGGCCATTCTGCCAGCAGGCTGCCTTTGGGCTTGAGCTGTCGGCCTCCGGCCTCCGGCAGGGCGGCCTGTCCCCTGCGAATCCTGACTAACACAGCGCCCAAGTCTGTGGGGGAGTCCCTCTCTCCCCGGCAGCCTCCATGACAGAGCGGCCAGGCGCGGCAGGATGGCGGAGCCCAGGGCCCTCATACACCCGTGGATGTTAGAACAGGCAGGACAGCCTGTGCACCCTAACGGCTGATTGGATTTTTAAGACACTGCACTGCACGAACACGCTGCTCCTCTGGATGACTGAGCGCGGGCGCCCCTGCGTGTTGCGCGGGCCCCACCCCGGTCTCCTCCTGGCTCCTCGGCAGCATGGCCGGAGGGACCCCTGTGGGGACAGCGTTCAGCGAGCACGACTGGCATGTGGCCTGGCCCCTCCGGCAAGTGCCCTTCAGGCTGCAGCTGGTCTGAGGGTCACATCAGTTCGCTAGGGCCACCGTAACCAGGGCCGCAGACTAGATGGCTTAAACAACAGAATCGACTTTCCCACAGTCCAGAGGCCCAATGTCTAAGGTCAAGGTGTCATCAGGTCAAGGTCAAGGGCTGACTTCTTCTGAGGCCTTGCTGCTGGCTGTGTCTGCACGCGGGCTTCCTGCCATGCCCGGGTGTCCTAATTTCTTTCCCTAAGAACACCCGTCACATCGGATTAGGGCCTCTTCCAATGACCTCATTTAGCCTCCATTACCTCTTTGAAGGCCTTTCTTCATATACAGTCACATTCTGAGGCGCTGAGTGTTAGAACTGCCATATATGAATTTGGGGGTACGGGGAGGAGCCACAATTCAGCCCATAACAAGGGGCTCGAGTCTGTCACCTGTAACCAAGAGAGTCCTGACTAATTGGCATGTATATTCACAGCAAATAGAACCTGGGAGAATATCGATCAAAATGTTAGCTGAGGCTTTTTTCTGCATGGTGGGTTAAGATTGATTTTTGTATTTGCTTATCTATACGTTCTATTTTTCTTCTGCAGTGAACATGCTTTCTTATCCTAATGAAATGGTTTTTAAAACACTTCCAGGCATCCCAGAGCTTGCAGGCAATGGACAGGCAATGCCTGGGGAAGGCAGGAGCGGGGGGCAGGGGTGCCAATCGCTGTGGACGAGCTTGGCAGGCACCCATGGGTGGCAGGGTAGGGGTGGGGAGGCCACGGAGATGTGCCTGGGAGAATTCGGAAATTAGGAAATAAGGCGACCCTCTGCCAGTTAAACCATAAGGCCAGCAAAATGGATCCATGCAGAGAAATGCCAAGTCACCTTAAAGAGGCAGGAGGGCTCCAGCCCAGACTTGCTTTGATTGGAGGAATTCAAGAGCTAGAGGAAGACAGCCAGTGAGTGCGAGCCGGCGGGGGGGGGGGGGGGGGGCGGGGGGCGTGAACGGTGGGGGCTTGGTTGGGAAGAGGGGACCACCAGGGCGGTGGGGATGGCAGCTACAATTGGGGACAGGAAGGGACACTTGCTGAAACCACGCTGCCGTTTGAGACAGGCTTCTTGGACAAAATCCCACAAGCCTCCCGGGCTGAGCTAGATTTTTGTTAAATAAATACGTAAAACCAAAACAAAATGAAAAACTGGAAGAGCTCTCTATTTCTGTTTATTTATGGTTGAGAAAAACGAGGCCCCTGTGTAGGGGCAGAAAGAACGGGGCCAAGAGCGTGCAGCAGGGGCTGCCCAGGCTGTGTGACCGGCCAGAGGCCCTGAGGCCACCCTGGGACAGTCGCGCCTGAGGGAGGGCCGCCGCAGGAGAGGGGCCCTGGGCGGGGAGAGGCTGGGGGAGGAGACGCGGGCCAGCGAAGTCCCAAGCGAGGGCAGAGCCGGCTGGCAGCGCCCGGGCACCGAGCTCCCAGCCGGCCTGGGAGCTGTTTCCTGTTCTGTGCTCCTTCCTCCTCCCCCATCGTCCGCCCAGGCCTTCAGTACAATTCCATGATGATGACACACAGCAGCAGCCTGTTGGTGGCACTTGAGGAAACGAAGACAGACAGCTGGGGGTAGCCTGAGGGACGGGGTGAGGAAAAGAGAGAGTGGCTTGAGACAAACCCCCTTTCCTCAGAAAGAAGGGGAGGGCGGGCCCCGGCACAAGGGAGGCCCCCCCGGCAGCGCAGCCAGACCTCGGCTCTGGAAGAACAGGCTGGGGGGCTGGTTCAGAAACCAGCCCGCGAGTGGGGGGGCCCGTCCTCCAGCCCGATCTTAGGTGATGAGGCTCAGAGAGCAGGGGTCCTTCGCCCAAAGTGACACAGCTGGGACGTGAAGGGCCAGGACTTGCACTTGGCTCCTTCTGATGTCCACGTGCAAGATGCTTACGACCCCCCGCCACCCCTTGCGCTGGCAATGCTGGGAGTTTGCTCCCAGCCCTGGCAGGGCAAGGTGGGATCCTGACCCACAAACACCCCCATCCTTTCTTTTCGGCACTGAAGCTCCAGGATTCAGCCACTGAGAAATCCGGCCACCCTCTGGCTGAGTGCGTCTCGCCCTGAAATCCCTGTCCACGACAGCCTTTCCTCCCTGAGATCGCGGAGCACCTGCTGGTTCCTTTTCCTGCTGGAAACTCGGTGTCTGGTGGGCGTGCGTTGGCTTCACTAGGAGTCCTGGGTACCCAGTCACCTCTGGATGTTGCACCAGCTGTGGCTGGCACTCGCCCCTGCCCCCCGGGTCTCCTCGCTTGGCCTGTGCGCCCCGCAGCCCTCCCTCCTCCTCTCCAACAGCTGGTGGCTAAGGACGGACCTTGCCCGTGTGCACGGAGGGAAATGCCTGGGAATTTGCATCCTCTTGGGGACGCCCTTGACCAGTGACAGATCAGTCCTCCAGCTCCTTGGTCTCTGATGGAGCTGCTCGGAGATATGGCACCCGCAGTCCCCAGAGGGACAGGGCCAACTTGCCCTCCATTCTTGGTGTCACACTTTGGCCTCGTAGCTCCTCTTCCCCACTTCCCTATGAGGTTTTCCAGGAAACACTTTCTCATAAATCATTCCCTAACAAACTGGCCCTATGGGAATCCACATCTCAGGGTCTGCTTTGGGGAACCCAAGTCGAGGTGCCGAACCTCCAAAGCTGAGGGCCTGCTCTCTGGGCCATCGGGTTCAACCTGGCCCGGAGCGGTGGTTTGCTCAGTGAGCCTCCCTCGTCCCTCCTGGTCCTCCCTCAAGGCAAATGCTCTGTTTTCCACCTGGGAATGAAATCCTTGACCTTAGCTGATGGAGTGCGTGTCAGCTGTGCTGAGCACTCACAAAGAAAAACAACGTGTGTGGCCACAGTGCAGCAAGTGTTTCAGGAGCCGGGTCTGCTGTGAAGGTCTCGCAGCAACCCTGGTGGTAGGAGCTAGCCGCACTCCTTTTAATTGATGAGGATTCTGAGTCATCGGGCCTCCTTTGCTCCGAGTCATATATCCGGGAAGCAAAGAGATGGGGTTTGAATTCGCACAGTCTGACTTCACACAATGTGTCCTCACCACCGTGCCATGTGGGGGCCCAGAGACCCACACCTGCTCTCCCTGCACCCACTGAGAGGCTCTGGTAGCGAGTGGGGTTTCTGATCTGGTCATCTGGTTCTTGCAAGTCTCTTTTCCTATTACTTATTTTCTCTAACAGCTTGGGGCTTGATTTGGGTAGGCACAAGAATAAAACATGATGTAGGATGGTGTGTTTTTGGAGGGATTTGCATCTTTCTTTAAGAGAATAGAGGACCCATGCACACCTATATAAGTCCTCACATTTTCTGAGGGGCAGTTCCTGGGGCCCAGTATTTCCACACACCAGCCGAGGCTGTTGCAGAAGTTGGGCCTGTGTGTGCGTGGGGCCGTGAGGGAGCCAGAGCCCACAGCCGGGAGAGGCATGGCCCCCGCCCCCACCCCGTGCCGTCCCTCCCCCGACAAGCTGTCAGCTCTGCAGTGGAGAGCAGAGCCAGCCTGCAGGCTCTCTGTTCCCAGAGCTCAGAGGAAGAATCAGTCACTGAGCTCCTTCCTTTTTTCATGAGCCTTCCAGGCAGAGATTTTCAAATCATTTCCCCAAGTGTTTCTCTCCTCACCCTGCTACTTGCCTTGTCCCCAGAAGGCACGATCTTCAGTGGACCCTTCCCAACTACGCACCAGCCACCAGCCACCAGGCTCCCACCAGACGCCAGGCACCCAGCTCAGAATTTTGGGTGTCTTCTCCGTTCACCCTCAAGCCCACTGGAAGGTCTGCGTGTTAGTATATCCATTTTCCGGATATGGAAACCGAGGCCCAGAGAGTTTGCCCAAGGTCATTTTGCCAAAAAGTAGCAAAGCCAGAACTCAAACCCATATAAATTTACGTCCCTCACCCCTGTGCACACTGTCGAATTGCTGTGGACAGATTCTCATTAACCACGGTGGACTGTATTATTTGCTCTGAAATTGTTTTTTTTCCCCCTCGATATGACTTCTCTATGGGCAGATCCTCTACCCCTGACCTCTGCCCTGTCTATATGACCCACTTTCACCATGGAATGAGGACAGAGAAGGTGCACCACTCTGAGCTGAGGCCGGAGAGGCGTGGCACGCTCGAGTGGAATGCCACTCCCTGTCGGGAAGAAAACACGTCCACGAAGCCACTGTCCCTCCCTCAGCCCACAGCTCCATATAAGGGCCTGGGCGGGAGCCCTGACCCCAGCCCGCAGCCCAGCGGTCAGCCTGCTTTGTTCAGACTCGGCTGGTCCCCGCTGCAGTCAGCCGACCCACAGCCAACCCGCACCCTGTGGGCACGAAACTCCGGGCTTGCCCTTGGGAGCCACTCAGCCTTCGGGGCGGTTTGTCACGGACCATGAGCCGCATGGCCTGGCCCAGCGCTGTGTGGAAGAGCGCAGGACGGCCACCTGGGGAAGGGACAGGCCCGCGGATGGCCTGGCCTGCCCTCCCCCACAGCCGGCACCCCCACTGCCTCTCTGAACGCTCTCGCAGGAGGTCTTCTCTGGGCCGAGCTCTGAAGGTCTATGCTTGGCCGACACCCACGCGTCCTTTCCCTTCTTTATACCATCAGCCCGAGTCCCTCATGACCTTCGTCATTCCCTACAAGCACACGTCTGCTTGTCAATGTGCCCCCTAATCAATGGTCAGGGCCACTTGCCTGATTATCCTCCAAGCCCTGCCTTGCCCTTCCCCCATTCTTCTCTGTACCGCAGGGGGACGGCCCCGCCGGCCGTGTCTGAGGGTCTCTGGCCCACTGGCTCCCGCTGGCTCCGGCTGAATGGGAGGCCTGCTCCGAGACTGCAGGGGGAGCGGAAGGGGAAGCCGGAGTGTTTCTCTCCACCTCCCCTGCTTTGGGTGGTGTCTTCGCAATGGGTCCATTTCCTTCAAGGTTGCATTCCTGCCCTGCTCTGGGCCTTGCCCACTGTAGTCCCAGGTCCTGTCAGGTGGCCTCTAGATCCCAGGCCTGGGAATAATCATCCCCTCTTCCCTTGACCCCTCAGCCAAGGGGTAGTGGTGGCTTCCAGTGGCTGCTAAGCCTCAGCCTCCCCTGGGTCCCCTCCGACTCTGCTGGCCTTCGTAGCCAGCCGCACCCACATTCAGCCCCTCGCGGCAGCAATCCTGGGCCTGGGCTCTGTTTCCTCAACAGACACAGGCTCCTACGGCCTCCTGACTTCTTAGGGTTTCAATCCACCTTATATGCAACAAGTCCACAGCTCACACAAATAGATTTTCATTGTGAAAGTACAATACGAGTTGAGTTGCAGTTGGCTAGCTGCGAACGTGTTAAATTAGCTGTTTGATGTGAATTTCAAGTAGAAATTCAGTTTTTGCATTGTGTAGCCAACGTTGTTTTCCAGCCCTTGGAAAGCTCATGGGCCTGTGGAGAAAGTGGTTCTGTTGGTGGCTACAGAGGAGAAAAAAGCGTCCCAAGGGGCACCTGCAAGGGACGGTACTTGGGTTAGCTGCTCCCTCAGTGCAAAGCCAAGGGGAAAAGAAACCCAAAGACAAAGGTACCCATTCACTGTGGGTACCGCTGTGCCCAGTGAGTCTTCTCTTTTCCATCCAATGGGATGGAGTCCTTGTACTTAAAGAGGCCCAGGGCTCTGGAAGACCTTGTGTCTATAAGATGGATTTCCTCCACAGGCTGAAAGGCAAAAGGATCGTAAATGTGTCAATGGAATTCAGATTTCCCAAGTTGCCCAACCACCATAATAAAGCTAAAAGCACAGCTCCCTGGAAGGCTGCCGAGGCTTTAATGCAGGGCGCTGCAGCAGCGGGGAGACAAAAGGCGGCTGCGGCCCCTCCTCTGCAAATGGGTTCGGCCGCTGTGAGTGGGGCCCCGGAGTGCGGGTGAGACTTCAGCCCTGCTGCTGAGCTGCGGGGCTCGCCCTCTGAAGGGGGCAGCCACACCCAGGAGAAGGAAACTGCCGGGGCCTAAGGGCAGCGCCCAGGCCCTGAGCGCTGAGTCTTCTCCCAAAGCCGATGAGCAGTCAAAACTCCATTTTGGTCCTGCGACCAGCTCCAGAGTGGCCGGGACCCAACCTGTACCTTGGCCAAGCCCTGTGGTCCAGGCAGTGGGCAAGGAGACGAAAGCCCTCCTGTGCTGAAGAGAGACCTATGATCACACAGTGTGTGGCGTGAGGGAGGCAGAAGGAAACGAGGAGGCCGCAGGAGGGCCTGGCTCAGAGGGGACATGGGTCCAGTCTCCAGCACTGGAAGGGCATTTGGTGAGAGGCTTCACTGAGCTGCTATCAAGTGTCTACCACGGTCATTGGCGCACCTCCTGGGGCTGGTGACGTCTCTGAATTTTCCAGAACACCTTGTATTGACCTGAGAACAGCCCGATCAATGCAAGTGTCATTGTACAATGTGCTTTTGTTTATGTAACAGGAATGAGTGCCCAGGGCTGAGCGGGGGAAAGAGGTAGTTCATACGGGCGTGGGGGCCAGGCTGCAAGAGGTGCTTCAGGCGCAACGGGTGGGGTGAATTGTATCCACAGGGATTTCAAGGAGCAAAGACCCCAAGCATCATGTGTTCAAAAGGAATCTTTAGACAAGCTGTTTGTGGGGAGGCATGCTCCCCAGGGACATGGTACAGTGTCCGGGTGGCTAACAGAGGGGTCACTCAGTAAGAATTTGATAAAGAAATGCTTGAGAAATACTGAAGGATCTCTAGACCAGGAAGGGTGGATCGCCTTAAGTGCAGCGCTCTGGGTTAGCTGCGTGGGAGGTGCAAGCTGGGTTCTGACTGACACTCGTCTTTCTCACGGCAAATCAGTGCCGAACATATATTTACACTATGGCCCACACGTGGAGATTCCCACTCTTTGCCACCTCAGATCATTTAGGTCAGGTGGGGTCAGAAGTTAGCGCTCAGGGACAGAGAGACTGAACTCTGCTTCTAGTCAGCTGTGTGACTTTAGGCAAATCACTTAAGCTCTCTGGGCTTTATCTTCCTTATCTGCAAAATGACAAGCTAAGACTTGGTCTAGAAGGCCTTGGTGCAACCAGTCAAGCACCTCCTGCTGAAGACAATGCTTTGGGGCCCCAGAGGCTAGAGGTGAGCCCCAATGAAAAGGACAATAACCAACACACACAGAGCACTTACCACGGCCAGTACTGTGTGAGCACTGGACACCTATTAACCTGCTTAATCCCTACAACAACACCACGTTAATCAAACACCTCCCCATCCTGAGAGCTTTTATTAAGACCTTCACAGGGCGGGGGTGGGGTGGGGGGGTGGGGACGGGGGTGTGAGGCAGCCTCACAGCTCCATTTCACAGGCGAGAGAACTGCAGGCAGAGAGGAAAGGCGTTCACCTAGCGCTGGAGGACGCAGAGGGCAGGTGGGTGGGCTGGGCCCGGCCGCCGGCAGCGCCAGCCCATGGTGCCGGTTCCCCCAGAGGACCTGAGCGTGCACTGGCCGCCCGGCCCGGGGGCTCCTTCCTGGGAGAAGCCTCCCTCGGCGCCTCGTCCTTCTGGGAAAGGCCTCGATCGGGAGAAGGGCCCTTGCGCCCGGGGAGCCTGCCCGCCCAACTCCTGTCCTCCGCTTAGTTGCAGCCAAATGGAATAAGTGCAGTATTGATTAATTGCAATTTTTTTTTGGAGTACATATTTGCCCTGATGTTTTATCATTAATGCATTAAGAAGCTGAACAAGCAATAAGAACAAATGGACTTCAAAACACAGCAGAATTTCCATCCAGTGCGGTCTGACTTACAGCCATTACCTCCTGGCAAAGGACGGCTCCCTTTATAGCCCACGCCTTGGCTAAAACTTGAGAACTCCCTGTTCTTCACCTTATTTATTTATTTATTTCCTCGGAGAGCGGGGGTACTTCAGCCTCTCTGCCCTCGGGTGGGCCCTTCTTGGTGACAGGGAGCATGTGCAAAGTCAGGGGACAGGACAGAAAGGGGGGGATCAGATTTTCACGGCATGCTTATAGGGGGACTGCGGACTCTGACCCGGTTATGGGGGTGAGGAACGCGGTGACCTCATCTCCTGCCTCACTGGCAGCAAACTCCAGAGGGAGGGGGCAGACTCGAGGGTCACGTGACTCTGACGCGCCGTCTGTCAGCCCACCACAAGCATCTGGCCCACGGGGGTAGTGCCCTTTGTATTCCTGATGGCTGAGTCGGGGCCCTGGCTCTGTCACTAGCTACTTGGCCAGGTTTTCCTGTTTGGGGGCCTCAATTTTTCATTTGCCAAAAAAAAGAAACGGACTCGCCTCACTTTTTAGAGCCTTGAAGATCCAGCAATTTATGACCCTCCGCACCTCCTTCCCTCTTTTCCTTCCCCTCTCTTTTTCTCTCTTTCTCTTCCTTCTTTCCCCGCCTCCTCTCTCTTCTTTCCAAACATTTATTCTTGCAAAGTCTTGTCAAAAACTCTCTAAATGCACTGACAGGGACAAAGAAATACCTAAATCCCCCCACCCAACAACAAAATCTCTTTGACAGGCACTTCTGCCGAGAAGGCAGCCACGGAGACTTAGTGACGGCCCCCTGAAGGAGCCGGCCTTGGCCCGAGGTAACCTAAGATACTGCAGAGAGCGGGAGGGCTCCCACTCGGGGGCGGGTGGGCTAGACGTGCTGCCCACGGCACTGGCCATCCCAGGATGCCCTTCGCTCCCTCTCTCTGCCTTTCCTCGCCTGACAAGGTTCCCCTCCCTGGTCCTTGGGCCCAAGACGCTGAGCACGGCTGCCTCTGTTGCGGTTGCTGCTCTCTGAGCCCTTGAAGGGCCCGCGTGAAAAGCACAGCGTTGGGATGCACGAGGAAGAAGGGCTCTTGGGCTTGGCCATTCATCCGTTTTTTAGGTTGTTTGAGAGGTCTTGCTGTGCGTTAGGTGCTCCCTGGTGGCAGGCCCTGTCCAGGTTCAAGGACGGAATCTCGAGGGGGATGGGGCAGCCCTAGCCTCAAGAAGCTCGGTGTCTAGTAGGGAAGCTGCAGCAGCAGCTCCTGAGCTGCCAGCGCTGTGGAGGTGGCAGGGGCGAGCCCCCTGAGGGAGGGTGGACGGAGCCCAGAACAGGAGGGTAAGGGGGCTGGCAGGGCGCATCCAGGGAAGGTTCCACGTGTGCCAAAGCCCGAAGGCCTGAGAGATCACAGCTGGGCCTGGAGAGCAAGTAGTGAGGGTGGCAAGAAACCACGTTGGACAAGTAGGCAAAAGCCAGGACATGCAGCTGTTGGTTTTTCATTGGTAGAGTTGATGGTTTTATAGAAGGGGAGTGAACTAAGGCGCAGAAGCACATTGGAGGGCAAGAGACAAGAAACTAGGCTGACCCCCAGTTCAACCTTCCCGCCAGCCCAGGGGCCACTGAGCCTACTGGCTGAGGGCAGCGGCCTGGAGCAGTGCTCAGGCCCCAGTCCTGGTCTCGCTGCTCACTAGCTGGATGATTTGGGCACGTTGCCTCACTGCTCCGGGCCCTGTCTCCTTGTCTGTGATGTGGCATGTAACGATTCCATGAGGGTGCGTGGAAAGTGCTTGGGCCATACAAGCGCCCGGCAGAGGTCCGCGGCGACCATTAGACCCAGCCTGTAAGGACAACAGCAAGTTGCGCACAGGCACGGGCCGGGTGTGGGTCCCCATCCTGCCAGCTCCAAAGTCCCAGCTCCTCTCCCGGGCCGCTCATCTCCTGGTCCCTGGAAACCCATGGGAACCCCATAGGAGACGCTGCTGTCTGCAACTGAGCGAGTAGAGGCGACAGGGAGGAGGGGTGGCGAGGACCTGCCTGGTTTTTGCACAGGTGAGCCATGTGATGAGCAGGTGACCTTTGGTTAGAGGCCGCCCGACAGATGCATGGGCCCAGTGCTCTCTGAGGCTCGCCCTGTGCCCCTTGCCTGATGGCTCTTCTGTAACGAAGTGTCCAGTTCCCCCAGAAGGCAGAGCGAGGACAGGCAGCCCTGTACCCCAGGTCACCCAGAGGAACCCCTGGTCAGCGTTCCCTTGTCACCAGGCTCCATCAGACCCTGCTGCTCCTCAGGAGCGCTGTGCTGGCAGCTGTGTCCGAGCCACTATCCCCTGACTTTCTCCCGGTGCGGCCAGCCTGGCAAGAGTGCCTCTCTAGCCTTCCAGAATGGCCACGGAGACCTCAAGAACCCAGGCCCCTGCTGACTCACCGATCAGACCAGCCCTCTCTCCTCGGAGGACTCCGGAGGGGCGCTGGAGGGGCCTGTGAGACAGGCGGGCGACGAAGGCTGCCACGCACAGCCCAGGTCCCCGCTGCTGCCAGGGCTGCCCCAGCTGCTTGGGCGGGGTGGGGAAAGGCGGGGTGGCTGCTAACACAGCCGCCCCCAGAATCGCCCTGGGCTGAACAGGAGCTCCCTGGCCCAGGAGTGTTGCCCGCCCGGCGTCCTGCAGCCCGGACTGACTTCGTGGTGGGGAGGGGCTGAAGCTGCACCCTGCGCGAGGTCACCCCCGGTGGCGCTGCTTCCCCACCACGTCTGCCTCCCTCGCTGCCCTTCGTCAGCCACCCTCCCTCAGGAATCCCCCTCTCGGGCTCTGCTTCTGGGAACCTGACCTAGGAGGCTGTACAACCCCAACATTGCTTCTTCCAGGCCCCCCAGTACCCAGGCTGTTCTGCGCCAACATTCCACGCACTCTGAGAGACCTGTCTTCTCAGAATCCTTTGTACTTCTTTGTCCGCCCCCTGGCTTTGAAAACAGTCTCTCTGCCTGGAAGGCCCTCCCCAGCTTCTCAGTCCCGTGAAAAAGCCCGGCTTGAACATCACCGCATGAGGATGGGGAACCCCAGTTCTCTGGAGGGAAGGACTTTGAGACACACAGGGATGTCCAGCCCACAACGTTTGGGGGACCCACACCAGGAGCAGCCGCAGCAAGCTCATTCACAGGGCATCTCAGCAGGGACCGGCATGAGCCAACGACAGAAGGATCCTCCCAGAATGCTCTACTCTCAGTGGACACCAGGACCTTGGCATGCCTTTGGGGGAATGGAATCGAACTTCCCTTCAACTCCATGGGAGCTCAGAGTCTAGTTTCATGCATTTCTTGTAGAATGAATAAGATGTTTCCTGCACATCTGTGGTGGCAATTTAAACCCACTGCACGATCACTGTGCACCCTGTGCCCTGGGCCCTGCGCTCGCGCAGGAAAACAGCGCTGAAAGAGGGTTCCGAACCCAGCCGTGGAGCTGGGCTGCTCAGGCTCCTGTTCCACCCACTAGCCAGGTGCCCTGGAGAACGTGTCCTGGTTAACGTGTTGGTTTTGAAACTAGGAAAGAGAAAGCCTGTGCAAGGGGTGCATCGACAGGGATAGTGTCGTAGGTCATAACAATGTCGCCCCTCTCCCTGGACTCTTCACCCAGCCCAGGAGTCTGAAGGGCTTTACGACTTGCTTTGGGCAGCAGGATGTGGCGGAAGTGAGCTCCTGCCAACAGGCGGCACCCGCAGAAAGCAGGGTGCAGCAGAGAGGCCGGGGTGCTCCCTCCCCTCACTGCCTGCCCTGGCTGCCCGCCTCCAAGCTCCAGCTCTGAACACACTCAGAAGACACATTTCCTGTCTGGCCCATTAGCCCGAAGCTGCTGTCTTCGGCAGGGTTCCCGGGAATCAGAGGGAGGGATCAGCATGTGTGTGAATGTGCTTCATTAGCTGGTGTGCCCCAGAAACTCCAGAGTGTGTGTGGGGGGCCCAGCGGGGGTGTGAGGGCTGGGTGTGCAGGTCAACCCTTGGAATGACCCCCTCAGAGACAAGGAACCCCCAGTCACCCATCAGTCCTTGGCCAAGGCTACCCTAGGGGAATAGGGGACACTTCTGACTTGCTATGCACTCTCCCCGTGCGCGGGGAGAGCTGGATGTTGGGGGCAACCCTCACGTACAGAGATCCAGGTGCTGCAGGGTCCAGCTTGCTGGAATCCCTGCACTTGAGGACACCCCTCCTCCACCTTTTGTGTTCCTGGTCTTAGCAGTCACAGCGTGAGTGGGTGAGAACGCACGGATGTAATTTCTGCAGAGAGTGCAGCCTTGCACAGAACAGCAGAAGGCACGGCTGCCCCAGGGGAGCCTCTCCTGTCTGCACTGGAAAAGCCCCAGGTGCTAACAGACAAAATGCCCTGTTATCGTCTTAAAGTAGGGAGAGGGAGGAAAAAATTAATTCCTTGGAATTATCCTGCAACAAATGCGTGTGAAATTGACCTGACCTATTAGAACCTGGGCCCCGGGGTCCAATTCAGGCTCTTTCCGTTCTAGCTGTGTGACCTCGGGCTGGTTGTTTAACCCTTCTGTGCCTCTGTTTTATCATCTGGAGAACGGAGATCGCAGCAGCAGCGACCACCACCACCACTAAATAGAGTAGTTGTATTAAGCGAGTTAACCCCTATAGAGCACTTAAAACAAAACCATGCTCTGCACGGAATAAGCAATTAGCTACACACAAGTTTTAGCTGTTATTATTAGTCATTAAAATGGCCTTTTTTAATTTCGAATTTGCTTGTCATGATAGTCTTTTTTTAAATTGCCATTGGGTGAGGAGACAGAACTTCCTGCCTTCAACAAATGGTAGTTCGTACCCTATCCCCTAAATTGGTAAGGGAAAGACTTCACAGATGGATTGTGGGTGGGGCCTTCCAGGTCCCTGGAGTGAGGCGTGGGTTTTGAAGGTGAGTCTGAGCCCGAAGCAGCACCTTGTTTTCCTCCTCTTTGCCTCTGTTGCTGCAAAAGCTTGGAACATGGAGGTGGCGGACGGGTGTCTCCTAACGCTGCAGGTCCTGCTGAGCGTGGCTGCCCCGCGCCCTTCCCTTCCCTTCCCTTTCCCACCCATGAGTTGTGCCCACTAAGCACATTCTGCTTCCCTTGCAGGAAAGCAAGAGGCTGCAGGGCTGAGGTGATCTCAGCAGAGAGGCAGTGAATCGAGAGGTTAGCGGTGTTTATTGATTTAGTAATTCGCGCGCACTTTTCCGGATAGATTACTTTCCCGGAGACCCTGACAGCAGCCGCCAGCTGCTAATACGATGCAGGGCTGCGGGCACTGCAGAGGTGAGGGCGGGCGGGAAGGAGGGAACCTGGGAGGCCAGCGGGGGGCAGGGGGCGGACCACCGGGTGGGAGAGGAAAGGAAGCTCTCAACCTGGCCCAGGAGCACGGTCTGCATGCTTCAGGAAATGGGATGAGCTTTTCTTCAAGGTGTCCCCCAAGTTCTCCTTCGGACACAACGCCTCTTCCCCCAGTCGCTAGAAGCGCGGCCCAAGAGCCCCAGCCCTCCTAAAGATGCCGCAGGTGAGAAAACGTTCCCCATCTGAGGTCACGATGCTCCCGGGGGAAGTCACACCCGATGGCTGAGCAACACCGACGCAATTCCCCAACTCAGGCCATTCCCCAGAGTCACCCCAACCCGGAGCCCCACGGAGAGTGGAACGGCTCCCTGCCCCTCCCCCCACAGGCTCGCCGCCCAGGCGCGGGGGCCCCGCAGCCCCACTAGTCCGGCGCACTAACCTTGGCCTCCCGTCTGCTTCCCGGAAGCCTGCCTGGCCCCGCCCGGCGCAGCCGCCCGGGCCGCACACGCTTTGACTTCCCTGTCAGGGCCCGCGTCCACAGGTGGTTTTCATCCAGAGGGGTGCAGGGCGGTTAAGGACATCAGTCCCACCCTGGCCAGGCACAGGTGGCCCAGGGGGGACAGTCTTCCTCATCAGCCTCACATCCCTCTCCACGGCAAATCTCCGTATCCTGCACTTCAGCGGCCCGGGGAGTTCCTGGCCCCCGGTTCCTCCCACCAGAGGAGAAAGCTGGGGACCAACTGCGTGGTCCCGGGGCTGCTCGTGCTGCCCCTCCTGGCCAAGCGGGGCCAGAGAGTCTGGCAGAGTGTGATGCTGAGCCACGGGGTCACCTCCAAGGTGGGCTGATCAGCAGGAGCCAGGTATTGGGAGGCCGAGAGGGCACGCTGGTCTCGGATTCATGTCTCCTGATCATATGTTCTGGCTTTGTTTCCCTCTACACCTTTCCTCATTGACCTACTCCAGTCATGAGGTCGCCCGGAGGAATCAGGGATAGATGGCCCTGCCCCAGAGTGCCTGTTTCATAGCCAGGAGGCTCCTTCCACCCCCCACCAGCTGTCCATCCACCCGTCACCCACCCACCCACTCAGTAATTACTTATCCACACCTACGAGATACTGTTACAATAGATAGGAGGGGAGGTACATAGATCTCTGCTGGTTTTGTCCCCCCCCACCCCGCCCACTGAGACTCCGCTGAGGGTGGGGAACATGTCTATAGCCCCAGGACCTCTTCCCTGACCCCGTGAGTGGAACTGTCACGGCAATAGATGCAGAGAGGGAAGATGATTTTAGGGCGTTATGACAGAAAGAACGTGGACATGACAGCCCCTAAGCTGACCTCGCAGGAACCACGGGCGTGGGGTTGGTCCACAGCGCGTCATCCAGACCCTCTACCCGGCGAGACCCCGGGACTGAGAACAGACACAACACGCTGAGGGTCGTGGGGGAGTCGTGTCCAGCCAGGGCCCCTTTAGAAAAGGCACTGCTTCTTTTCTCTGCAGGCTGGCAGCGAAGAGGACGCCTTTACTCACTTGCACTCTGGCCCGCTGCGGTGTGAAGGGTTTCCTGGCCCCCAGGCCCCTTTGGCCAAGCCCGCCCGGCCCTGAGCTCCCGGCTCCCAGCCTCTAGCTCCGCTCCCAAAGCCCGGGCTCCCTGAAGGCTCCTGCACACAGGGCTCCGGGCAGGGCCGGAAGGCGCTGTCGCCCCTCACACCAGGCTGACCCGGGTCTGCCACTGCTCTTCCCCGCAACCCACAGCCTCTGCGCACAGTGGGCTCTGCCAGCCTCCACCACGTCCCGCTGTCTCCCTTCCCTGCTGCCCCGCTCCGGGCTCCCATTTCTGCATCAGTTAGGGTCCTGTAAGGAGACGGAAAGCACCAGGTGTTTAAACAGACGAATTTCAGAGAAAGAATTGTTCACTGAAAACACGGCTTTGAAGAGATCTCAGGTATCACAGAACTGGTGGCTGCAGGTAGCAGTCACTTCCCTCCCCTCAGGCAAGAGGGTGCTAGGGAAGAGCTTGGATTTATAAAACACGTAGAAGCTTGGAGGGGGTCCTGGCAGAGCTGGGACCAGATACATCGAGGGGTGAGGTCGGGGAGGCAGCCAGCTGCTGCTGGGGTCTCAGCGGTCAGAGGATGCCCCGGGAGCTGAGACCCCGACTTCGAGGAGAGCAAGGCAAACGCTTGTGCAATGCCTCTGGCTGGAGAGTGGACAATGCAGCTAGTTCTCTAAAATGGAAAAAGGAAGAGCTGCAATGTGGACTCATGTGGGAAGGCTTTTTCCACCAGGAGAAGCCTTGCGAGGCGCTGCTCCCTGGTGCAGAAGGCGGACCGAGACGAGCCGCTTCCCCTCCCGCCTGCCAGTCTCTCTCGCGCCCCCTGGTGGCAGAGCCTATTCAGGGCCGCCGGCAAAGGAGAAATGTGGTTTAGAGGGTCCTGCTCAGTATCAGAGAGCCATCGCTCGCTTCCACACTGTCACCCCAGGTGTCCTCTTGCTGACAGCACCACACAGGGTCCCCAAGGCAACAAAGCCCAGACAGAGCTATGACAGTGGGAAGCATGTCATGTCCTATTTTGTCAAAGAGCTGCTGTGTGACTTTCATCTTTCACTGCTCTGACCAGGACACAGACACGGGTCCATGAGGGCCGGTGTGAGGACAGAGGCAGGTAAGGGACACCAGGGGAAACCCAGAATGCATCCTCCCTTCCAGAGACAGAGGTCGTGTAACAGAGACAAACTTGAATCAGAACAGAAATGCCTTCTGGAGAGAAACCATCCTTTGAGGCAAACTGAAATCTGGAGGAATTTGCTACCCGTGGGTAGAACCCATCAGAATCTGAGGGACAGACCCTGCTCAGGAGCAAGGTGGGCCTGACACAGCCATGGCACCATGAGGCGGCCGGGCAGGCTGGCAGGCAATGGCTGTCCCTCCCAGCTGAGAACCAAGGAAACTGAGGCGCAAAGGAATCGGATGGTCAGACAAGGGGTGGTGGTAGTGGGGTGGGTGGTTACTCGATCTGCTGGTCCCAGCAAAGGAGGAGAGGGAGGCTGCAGGAGCTCAGTTGCCCCACCCCCAGCAGAAAACTCAGTCTCAGGCAGGGCTGCCTCTCTCTCCACGCAGCCGGGAACCTAAGGCACAGACTGGCTGGCCTGTAAGGGGCTGCTAATTGCTCTGACTACAACTTGGGGCAGAGCGTTTCTGGAACTGCAGAACTCTGCACAGGGGGAAATACCAGTGGGACATTTTTGATGAATAATTGAGTGAGATGAAATGGGAAATAAGAAAGTTTTCTCTCCACCAAAGTGGAATGTGAAAGAAAGGAAAAAGAAAACAACACCAGCAGCAAGGCTGAGCATTCTGCTCTCCTCAGAGTGAAACTTTTTTTTTTTTTTTGTATAACCAGGAAAGATGTCTCCCTGTGCTTTACTCTCGACAACCTATAGAATTTGGACAGAGGTAGGGAGATACTTGGGTCACCTGGAATTGATAGTAAATTTGATCTCATCACCACCACCTTCTCTTTCAAGCATTTATTCTACAGATATTAATTGGTCAATTATCAAAAAGCCTGTGAAAGTCTGACTTGTTTCAAATGCATTTAAAACCATACTTTTATGCACAGTTAATCTTATTTCATACTTCTTGGGAATACATTTTAATCAATCTTAATTTTAATAAGGTGGAATTTCTAGGAATAGATTGTTCCATAAACTGCAAGCTTCCAGGGTGCCTTGTACAATGTTATAAAAGCATAAATGCATGTAGTTTTTATGAGCAATAATTCAGTGAATTATTGCATTGTTAATTTTTTATTCAAAAAATTTTTAACTGTGTGAACAGAATAATGTTCATTGATATGGATGTTAACAAGATATTAGGAAGTTCTATTTCTAGCCATGATGGAGTGACTGGAGCCAGACTTATCTTCTCACTGTTAAGAACTAGGGAACGGAACAAAATACACAAGGCAACAGTCTTCAGGCACTGGGCAACACTGGGCTCTGAGAAAAAGATCAAACAGGATGGACCTACCATTGCCCTGGCTTCCCATCTGGAGGTGCTTCCTAGGGGCATGGGGTTCCGAGAAGAGCACCGCTCTTCCTGAGTTAAAGAGACAAAGGTTGTCACTCAGAAAAGGTGAAGGGGCTGAATTTTTGAGGCATAGTATTGGAGAGGGAGAAGCCGCTTAAATAAATAGCTCCAAAAAAGTGCACAGGGACCCCTCTGAGTCTGTTGCTGATTTCGAAATCACATAGGCATTGAGGGAAGGTCCACAAAGCTGAGAAGAGGAAAACCAGGGAGCTGTGAGCAAAACCGTTCACAAAGCTCCCACAGGGCAGGGAGAGGGTGACGTCCTGGTCAGCTAGTGCAGAGACTTCTCAGACCCTCGGATCCTCAGTGGTGGGTCACAGCTTCGCAGTGGAACTAAACAAATCTCAGAATCAAACCTACTCATGACCCACCCTAGGAAAATTTAAAAGCTTAAAAACAAACCTCAGAAAGATTAAGCTGATCGGCAAGTAACTTAACTGCCTGCCATTAAAAGGCCCAGCACCCTTTTAATGCAAAACCTAGCACTCAGCAATGTCAAGTTCACAATGTACAGCATCCAGTCAAAACTCACTAGACTTATAAAGAAATAAGACTGTGACCCAAAGCCTGGAAAAAATTCAGATAGTGGAAACAGTCATGGGAAACCAAGATCTTTAAAACATCTATTACACATGTTTTCAAGGATTCAGAGGAAGGCAGAGGCACTATAAGCATAGAAATGGAAGATACAAAACATAATCATATAAAACTTGTACAGATGAAAAATATCTGAAATGAAACATTCACCAGAAAGGATCAGTAGTAGATTAGACATTGAAGAAAAATGTTCACCGAACTTGAAGACACTGATCTTGAAGATAGAAACTCTCTAAGATAAAGCACAGTGGGGAAGGGGGTCGAAAGGAAAGATTTTAAAAAATATAATAGAAAAGTGGCTTGTGGGACAATACCAAGCAACCTAACATATGTGTATGAGAGTCCCAGGAGGAGACAGGGAAAATAACGTGAAGAGCCAAAGTTTTTCAAATGCAATGAATATCATAAACCCATAGATCTAAGAAATTCAATAAATGTCAAGCAGGATAAACACAAAGAAAACCACACTAAGACATTATATTCAAGTTCCTGAAAACCCATGATTAAAAGAAAATCTTAGAAGCAACATGAGAAAAAGAACACAGTACATAAAGAGGAACAAACCTATGAATTTCACAGACTTCTGTTCATAAGCTTTTGCAACCAGAAACAATAGAATGACATTAAAGTGCTGAAAGGAAAAAAAATCCATCAACCTAGAATTTTATTTTCACCTAATAATAGAGCTTTAAAATACATAAATCAAGAATTTAAAGGACAAATAGAGAACCCACGGTTTTGACAGGAGATATTAACACTCCTCGCTGTCAGAGAATCCACAACGCCAGGAAATGTTGGAAACGAACCACCAACCGACTTGACTCAGCGCACATCTGCAGAGCGCCTCTCCAACAACAGCGGTGCTCAACTGCACAGAGGACGGTCTCCAAGACAGAGCCCATCCTGGACCACAAAACAAGCCTCAATAAATATGAAAGGATTTAACTAACAGATTGGTTTCTGACCTGTCTGAGTAGACTAGAAATCAACAATGGAAAGGCATCTGGGGAATCCCCACATATGTGGAAACGAACACACTTCTAAATTGCCCATTGGTTAAAGAAGAAACCACAAGGGAAATTAGAAATGAAAAATGCACTAGACGGGCTCAGTAACAGATTGAGATGGCAGAAGAAAAAAATCAATGAACCTGAAGTGAGATCAACAGTCACACAGGGAGAGAATGTGTTTCTTCTCCACCTCCACGTTGTCATTAACAGAATAATGGTCAGATGGTGCGACCATCTTTCTATTATCCAGGCGATGGAGAGAACCCTTAAGAATGTCAGAGCCAAGATCCAGGAAGAGCCCAAGCCCTTGGTGACATCACAGAGCTGCTGAATCACCTAACCCTGGAGCCCACCCCTACTTCGGGACTTCCAGCTTTGTAAGATGCTAACGTCCTTAATGCCTAAACCATTTGAGTAGGTTTTCTATGTCTTGCAGCTGAAAGCATCTGATACATCCTCCTGCCCATCTGCTGGGGATGAAAATAAGAGGAATTAAGAGTTTGGGAAAAAAGGACATATCTTGCTTATAGAAAACCTCCTTGTTAGCACTATTCTCCTCTTTGATGGGGTAGAGGATGTTGCTCAGAGACCTCAAATCACAGAATGTCAAAATCAGAAGGGTCTTTAGAACTTGTTCTTCGCCAGAATATTTTCTGTCTTCCCAGTCGAGCCACATCAGGCTCCCACCACTCTCCTCCCACCTCCAGTATTTCAACACTGTATTCTGTTTTCTTGATAGGGCTTATCACCATGGGAAATAACCTTTCAATTTGTTTTCTTGTTGCTTATCTAATTTTTCTGGCTGGGACGTGAACTCCTGGAACAGGGAGCTTGTCTGTTGTAGTGGAGGTTTCTGAGTCTTGTTTCCCTTCGTCATTTTTATAAACAGAACCCCTATAGTAAGGGGTTGTGACAACGCCTCTACTTTAAAGCCACATTTCCCAAGCTGCCTTGATGACAGAAGTGGCCAATTAGATGTAAGAAATAATTCTGTGGGACTTTTGGAAAGCTCTTAGCTGGAAGGGGCTCTCTTTTGCCCTTTTCCCTTCCTCCTTCCTGATACGTGATGCAATGGTTGGAGTTGCATTAACCATCTTAGGACCATGAGGTGGCGCTGATGATGAAATAGTGTAAGAATAGCAGGCCAGCTCTGACCTGCAGGCCTCTGGACTTGCTTTATGTAACATACATAAGAGATCCCTTATCTTATTTAAGCCACTGTTAAGTTTTCTGTCATGTTGGGTCAAATCTAATCTTCAATGACACTTCACCCTTTTCACAGGTATATCTCTAGGGCCTTAGAACAGTTCCTGGCTCATCATGGATGCTCCATTAATGTGTGCTGAGTGAAAGAATGGGATCCACCCTCCCCAGCTAACAGACATGGGAACCAGGCCCAGGGGAAGGGAACTATTTGCTCTTGTCACACGGCTGGTAAGGGGCAGACGTGCGGTCATGTTGATGCCTGCATGGTCCCATGGCACCGCGGGTGTGGCAGCAGGAAGCCACCTACCTGTCACCCCATGGCCCCACCTGCTGCTCCTCTACCTCGATGCATCTGGCGTAGCCCTGCACCCACACCTTCCGCACCAGCCTGGGGGAGGGGCACAGTCTTCCGTGAAGGCAGTGGCGGCGGCGGCCCAGGCGGCCCTGCTGTCCTCCCAGCCAGGACGCAGCTATCTCCGCTGCGGCAGGCAGGGAGCTCCTCCCTGCTCCCTCGTCCCCACCCTCCCTGGATTATGACTTCCCAGAGGATTTACTGCAGGTTACAGAACGCACAATAGGCAACTCAAATTTTTCACTGCCCCGCACAAGCCCACAGATGACCACAGAACTGCCCAAATATTGACCAGGGGGTTACCTGATTTTAGCAAGTAGGAAAATTCTAATATACAGAACCTGCAAAGAATGAGGGTCGTGTGTGTTACTTAACTGGTTCCCTATTGATTTAAAAGGTGAGGTTGTCCCCACCTTTTCCCTAAAAACACAATTTCCCTATAAATTTCTTACACATATACATTATGAGGGGATCTTGGTATATGGTCACATCAGAGGGGCTTCCGCACCCGCGTGGAAGGACACGTCCCCCTTTGATCAACACCGCCAAGGCCTCCTCCCCTCCTCCGCCTCCCTTCCCTGCTCTCCCACCGCTTCTGGTTCCGACTCCCCCTTTTCCTCCTATTCGTTCCCTTTTCTTTCTCCTCTTCCTCCTTTTCTTGTTCTTATCATCCGCTGTTGAAATTTCACAATGATGGGAGTAAGGGGGAAGGAGAAGAGGAACCTGGAGGTTGCAGAAGGAGCAGGGGGGCCACAGGAGGGAGAAAGAGAGGGCCGGCTGCCGATCGGATACCAGGTCCGTTCTCTCCGCCCGCCAATAGAAGTGCCCTTGCAAATAGCGTTACAGTATCCATTGTAAAGGTTTCGTTTCAAGGTGTGTTGAAGTCTTATGCAATAAAAGAAGAAATTCCAAGGGCAATCACAGTCCACGTGTGTGGTAGATAAAAGCTGGCTGTAAATTACTGGACACGGCCCCACCACAGGAGATGAGGTTTATGTCCCTCCCCCTTGAACCTGATGGATTCCGTTGACAGCTTAGACAATAACATGCAGCGGAAGTGACGCTGCCCAAATTTTCAGGCTCAAGCCTTAAGAAACAGCAGCATTGAGCTCCTCGAATAATCTCTTGGGATCCAGACACCATGCCATTTGGAGCCCAGGTGACCAGCAGAGGGACCCACGTGGGGAGAAGTGGAGGCCCCTGGCAGCCAATAGCCAGGACCAGCTTGCAGGCCTGGCAGCGAGTCACCTCGGAGGCGGTCTCTCCGCCACAGTCAGGCTTTCCCTGTGGTCTCCAGGTGACAGACAGGAGCCATGGCCTCCGAGGCCCTGCTGCGATTGAAGCCTCATGGGCAAAATGACTGACAGTTGCTATTTTAAGACATGAAACTTCAGAGTGTTTTATTATTCAGTAATGTATAACTACAACAACGTTACAAATAAAGTCTGCCCTGTGTAGCAACAAATTCATATTGGTAGCATTTTTACCAAATTTCTGCTGCTTGTGTGTTATCCTGCATCTTAAAAAAGTTTTTTTTTGGGGGGGAGACATGGAACCCCTTGATGAATGATATCGATTCATTCTTAGAATGATGTTTTCAAATGCATAAAACAAAACGCACCAACTAAGTAGAAATACAGTTACCAAAATATTAAAAGTTTGGATAAAGGAATATATGTGTGAGATAATAGAACCTAGTGGAGGGTCTAATAAATACCATAAATTTGAAGTATAGCGAGCTCAAATAATTTGTCCAGATATCTGCAACACTTAAACATGATATAAAAATATCTGTAATGTTTATTGGTGGATCTTGCTTATACACCAAGGTTTTTGCTACCTTTGTGAATAATTGAAGGAAATGCTAATTTTCATTTAGAGATTAGTGAAAATGAAGAAATAATTTTCTCCCTGTGCATGTCCACAGATTCCCAATTCACAAGCGCAGATTAAGACTCTGGGCTGCCCGTGCGTGTGGTGGCAGAGTGACACCGCAGCCCTCAGTGAAGACGTCAGCATGAAGGAATGACAGATGCCGTCAGACAACCAGCCTCCTCTGCCTGCTCACTAGCCTGAATTTTATAGGCAACGGGGAACCATGTGACTCCTTGGAAAGTTCTAGGACAAAAGGGCAACTGCATTTTCCAACCACCATGGGCTTTGCTGCGTGGAGTCAGGTAGCACCAGCCGGTGCCCCAACATGCTCACACACACCAGCACGTTCTGCTTGAAGCCAAGAACAATGGATTCACTGCCACCGTCAAGACGCAAAGTTATCTGTCATCCACGCAGCACAGCAAATTACTTCCTGAGTGTGTGCCATGCTGAGGCTGCTAAGAGAGTCGTCTCTGGTACTGATTAGCAGCTCAGCCTTACTTAAGCAAATAAGCAACGAAGGCCAGGGCTTGGGTGGGGCATGACTTGAAATGATTTTCAAACAAATCTATAGAATACGTCTTTAAGAATATATTAGCTGGCGTCACAAGGCTCGTGGGAAAGGCTTAGGGACTTTACTGAAACACTGAAATATCAGTCTTGCTCTGGAAAATGGAGGCTGGTCAAGGGGACCCCTTCCCTAGGAGTGGGGGCTAGAGTCAGAAATTCATTCTGCAAACTGAAGGAGAAATAACGATTTCTGAAAAATACCTAAAATGTATACAGTGCTCCATGGCAGTGGTTCTCAAACTTTTAGTGTCAAAAACATTACACTCTTAAAATTTCTTAAGGCCCTTGAGGACACTTTTGATATAGATTATACCTACGGATATTTACCATATTAGAATTTAAAGCTGAGAAATTTTAAAAAAATTAATTTTTGTAGCTTATTTTAAAATAGCAATAATAAAACCATTCCACATTAATATAATATTTTTATAAAAGACTATTTTTGAAAACAAAAACGTAGTGAGAAGAGGGGCATTATTTTGTTTTTGCAAAGCTCTTTTAAAGTCTGGCTTAATAGAAGGCAGCTGGTTTCTCATGTCTGCTTCTGCGTCTAATCTGCTGCAAAATGCTGCTTTGTTTGAAGTAGATATGAAGGTGGAAAAGGGAGTATTAAAGTAGCCTTTTCAGAAAATTGTGGCTGTTCTTTGATACTACGCTAACACTGGACAAATGGTTGGAAGATTATATGCCGTTACATTAAAATCTTGCATTTGATGGGTCCTCTGCCAGGCTTGGTTTTGTAGCACCATGCACCGGTCACTTGAAGACCTTTGGTTCGAGGCACTCCTTGCAGCTCTTCCAAACACTGACTCATTTCATTATGTAATGTGATGCCATCACCAATCTCATGAGAAAGGGTTTAAGCACCAGGACACTGTCAAGCTCAGAAAGGCAAATACAAATTTTCCAAAATTCTAATTTTTGCACAAAATTTCAAATGTTATCATTAGTTGTTACCTGGAAGTGACAGGCTCATTTTGTTATTTTTTAAAAAATAGCCTGCCCGATACCTATGTATATAAGTTGTTCATGTAAGTAACAATGGTGTCCCATGAAGAAAAGTAGCTACTTCCTCTCGCAACTCAAACAACTGCATACTCACTTTTTCTTGAGGTGAACACTGCACGTCGGTACGCCGGGCAAGCCCTTTCTGTGTCGTTCCCACTTCATCACATGGAATATTAAAAAGACGTACACCAAAACTCCAACCCAATGCACTTTCATTTTCTTACTGGTTCATCAAAGATCTCCTTAAGTGCAACTAGCTTCCCGCCCCCCAAGCTCAAGCCGGTGAAGGTCACTGTGACTGCTAGGACAGCCTGCGGCCACGGCCAGGGCTCGCGCCACGGCGCCCGCAGCCTGGCCCTTGCTCCGGCCCCACCCGCGCAAGCGCTGAGGGCTGGCCGCGGGGCCTCGGTGCTGCCACAGCACTTCCTTGACCTCAGAGGCCCGTCGGAAGCGTCTCAGCGACCCCTGGGGTCCGCAGAACATACTTGGAGACCCATGGACTGTGGCTTCCAAAGTATTTTCCTATAAACATATTTTTCGGTTCTCACAGACGCCCTTTGAGGTGGGCACCCCTGGGGTACCCTTTTTGTAAGGACACAGAAAATGAGACTCTGGGAGATTAAATGCCTTGTCCCCGGCTTCAGGGAGGCAGCAACTGGGAGGGACTAGGAGGGAATTCTTGCCTCACCCCGATGGGTGTGGGTAGAGCCTCGGGATGGAAACACCTCATCTCCATGTCAACCCCGCCCACCGAGCCCCTGGGCCGGCCCAAGGCAGACAGCGGCACCAGGGAGGACCGTCAGACACGTGGGCTTATGGGGGGGGGGTGGCCCCACACCTGGGGAGAGGTCAGGGCAGCTTCGAGGGTGGCTCTGGACAAAGCCATCAGTGAGGCAGACACTCCTCCACACTTTCTAGACCCCTGGTCTCTGCTGCGGACCCACAGAACATTCTCAGAGGCCAGCACGAGCGCTTCCTGTCTCTTCTCAAGGATGGGGGATCACAGCGAGGGCACAAGTGAGGGGGATAAGCTTGGAATTGTTCATCTTTGGAATATTTATTATTTTAGTTTTCAGTGTTGCTCAAGACTTGTCTGTCTTGCTAGTGAAAGAACCACAGGCCAAACCAGAAGACAACGCAGGCTTCCCTGTGGCTCTCCTACAGCCACACCCAGAGATGGGCGATGCTCGAAAGACCCTAACTCTGTGACTTCTGCGACACCCTTCTGCTGGGGCATCCAGGATGGCCTGGGAAGCCAAAGGAGGGAAAGGAAAGCAGGCCACCCAGCATGCCTGGGGCTCCCTCTGGGGCCGCACTGTGCATAAGCCAAGGGGAGGAGAGTTGGGCCTAGAGAGCCCTGTGGGGTAGGACACAGAATCGAGAGCGCTGTATTCAGGAAGGAGGGCGAAATGGCGACAGAGATTGCGGACAAATGGCACGTGCAGATTTCCTCGAGGCTGAACACCTGCCGTTTTCTTGGCCTTGTGTGACGCAGTGAGCCTCCAGGTAGAGGGAACCAGGCAGGTGGCAAATGAACGACAGTGAGTGAAAGAGACATGAGCAAAAATGCGAGACTTCCTGGAGCCCGGCCAAGACAAGGGCGCACGTCCAACTCCGCTGCCGACATCATTCTCCAACCCAAGGACACAGGGGTACATGGGGAGACATGAAGACAGAAAGGGGGAGGCCACAGGAGGCTGGACCCAAAGCTCTGATACGCCCCGAGCTTGTCCCTCACCTCCAGTATGTTTCAGCCACATGGAAGAGGCGCAGAGGGCTAACCCACGCAGACACGACATTATCCATCCATCCCGTCAACGAACACGGTTCTGGCCCTGCACTGGGGGAGTCGCTCTCTAGAGAGAAGAAAAACGAGTAAAGCAAAATATGATGGCATTCCAGGAGCTCTGACCGATGGGCACTCGGGACACCAAAGGACAGCAGAACAGGCACCAACCCCAGCCCTGAGCAGCCAGGGAAGGCTTCCACAGCCTGGAAAATGTAAGTGGAGGCTGAAGGACAGACACGGAACAGAGGGAACCAAGCAGGCAAAGTCACAGACCGAACGATTATGTCTGAGTTCACGGGACGGCCGATGGCTCAGTGTGGCCAAATTCCAGAGTGGAGACACGCAGAAAATCCAGCGTGGCCTTGACGTCTTTAAGCACCGTGAACCTGGGGTTCTAGGCCAGCATGTTTGCACTGCAGGGACTTGAGAACCATCCATAACACTCTGCGGTCTTGGGGGAGGGAAGCCAAGTCACAACACTAGGTACAAGGCCAAGTGACAAGGAAAGAACTGGTCCCAGGGAACTAACACAGGGGCTCGATAATTGATTCCACTTCCTCAGTTCCTGGAAGCTCAAAGTAAAGGCTGACTCATGAGAGTGAGGCAGAACACCAGGCGTGAGGTCAGAGCATGACACACACAGAGGCTGACTTACCGGTGAGTCCCCAGAGCCACTGGGTCATGTCTCCTTAAATATCCCCTGACCAGGGGCCTGGGGAGCCAAGGCCCAAGAAAGGAGGTGGTGACAAGCCGGCAGCTTGGTGCTCATGTGAGAAACTATGTAGGATGGATCCTAAGAAGTGGAATTGCTGGTACAGAGACGTGCTCCAGAGCACCTCCAGAAGGCTGTTCGCTTCACACTCCTACCAGTAACAAGACGAGCCATTTCCCTGCATCCTTCCCAACACTGAACATTGTACCTTTTCGCCAAAGGAGAAAAGCTCTTTGATGGTCACTTAAGTGGCCATAGACCTAACTTAAAATATCTACTAGTCATAGGAGTGCCCCTTTGATAATGAGAGAGCAGCGAGAAATTGTCTCTTGTAGTCTCTACACAGGGGGAGAGGGTGGTTCTAACAGCTGTGAGTAGAGGCTTCTGAGCCTGTCAATCTTGACTTAGTAACTGGCTGCCGACCTTGTCCTTCAGCAACCCCGCCGTTGCTGAGGGGCAGTCTAATTGTAAATTATAGTCTAGGTGTAGACCTAGTGCTTATTGTTTGCGAGATTGTCTTTTCTCTCTGGTAGCTTTTTGTTTTATGTTCTAATACAGTGTGACTTTTTTTTTTTTTTTTTTAAATCTTGGAGACCCAGGCCTTTCTTCAGGTCTTGAAACTTCCCTCCCACGATCACTTTGAGACACGTCTTAGGGGACTCCTCCCGAACAGTGGAGCACAGCTGTCTTTCCCAGCAGTTCAAGTAAGGGAGGAGCCTGTGGGAGATGCACAGAAATTTCAGCCGGGCCTCCGCAAGCAGAGTTCTGGAGGGAGACCGGCTGGGAACAAGCCCTTTGGGCTGAGGTATAGGCAGGCGTGTCCAGGAACGTGGTGGCACCAGGTGGTGGGCAAGAGCATAAGGCGCAGCAGGGGGCCTGAAAGAGCGTGGGATGGGGAGCTCAGAGAGCTCGTCTCCATCCCAAGTGGCGCACTCGCTCGCGGCCCATGGGTCCTGAGCAGGCCCCGGTCACGACAGTGATGTAATGACGGTGCGCGCATAACAACACTTTGCCACGTTAAAAGGGTGTCCTTCTACATTAACTTCTTGAAGTTCGCAACAATGCTCTCGACATTCCAGTCCTCATAAGACTGTATTATTGTTTCTGCTTATGGATGGAAGGTAAATGGTAGAGCTCATCCAAATTTTTTCTTCATCTGTTATAGAAACCATGTTGAAGATATTTTTCATTATGCTTTCGGATGTTCCTTGAGAGTACGCATCGGAATAAATCCTCTTTAGAATTTAGTGGCACATAAATACCTAGATAATCCGAATTATGTGACATGGATTTATTTTTCCTGGCAATCAGAAGACCACGGGAAACATTCAGCTCTCAGTCTCAGTGGTTGTGTGTTTTGGTGTTTTGTGCTGTGCTACGGTCAGGGCAGACTCTGACACATGGAGGGCTGCGACTGGGCCCTTCAGCAATTATAATTTTTGGGGGCAGTGAAGGATGCTATGTCGGGGCTCCCTGGGCTGGGCAGTCTGGTCCATCTTGGTGCTTGGACTGGGACCCCCAGTAGCCCCTGGCCCTACGCCCACTATTTCCGGAGACTTCCTGAAATCCTGCAGCCAAGGAAAACAGTGCCCAGAGCTCTGGCCTTTTGTAAAGACATCTCAGACAGGCACCAAATGGGAGAAAGCGAGTCTCAAACGGCCCTGTGTGGTGCAGAATCGGGAGGGCCATAGTTTGGAGCCTTCCCAGCCAACAAAGAGTCCCCTTCCACCAACCTCCCAGCCGGCCTCTGGAACCCAAATCCATAGGTGAGATATCTCCAGCTCACCAAGGAGGGCTATCCTGGGAAGAGTGAAATTTGGGCCAGTGAGTGGGCCGGGACCATCCGAGGGGCTGGAAGCTCCCAATTTCTTCTGCAGCAGTTTCTGCTTTACTGGATTTGAGATTCCAAAGTTTTATTTGATTTCAGTCATACTGTTCCTCCAGCACACCAAAGATTACCGACAGGCGTCCAGTTGTGTCGCCATGTGCTGGGGACACCACTCCAGGTCACCTACCTGCCTTTCCAGGTGGGAAAATAACCATGGCAGAGGCCTGGCCCCGCCGAGTTCCTGAGGCCAGTTCCAGGTGGCCGGCATGCTCACAGCCAAGCCGCGTCCTCCTGCAAGTGAAGCCTGAAGTTGATTTATGGCTCATTTTCAGGACACAATGCTGCAATTTTGTGAAATGATAGCGGTATTGATTCCAGAAGATTTTCTTTGCCGAAACCCAGGGCTGAGGTGCTAAATGGAGCCTGAGAGTGAGTAACAGCACTTCGCACTTCATCGATTTCATCTGTCTGATCCTCCACTTTGATGTAACTGCCGAGGGCCCCCCACCAGAGGTTGGGTCTTTGTTGCCAGGTTCCCGGGCCCTCCCTTCTCCAGAGGGCGCCGACTGTGAATGCAGGGCAGGCTCTCCAATGAGGCAGGGTCCACGCAGGGTCATGAGGAACTTAATCACTTTGCTTGTTGGGAAACTCAAAGCCTCTGTGAGGAATAGATCTTGGATTTTCACTCTAAGTACATTTACTGTCTCTCTGTAGTCCCAATCTCAAAACAGAAAATAAAGTACTCCATTCGGGGCCGAAAACAAAACAGAATAAGTAAGTGAATGAGACAGACAAAGAGGAGAGAAAAGAGGAGGAAAGAACAGACGAGAAATAAGACAGGAAGAGAGAGGAAGGGAAGCAGAAAGTAGAAAAAAAGAACTCCTATAAATCCAGAACTAGTGCTGTTGAGGCAAGGTGCGCTGTGATTTTGAGTAGAACCGAATTATCAGCCAGTTCCAGCATTAGTTTGAGGTTAGAATTCTCCGTGGCTGAATTGGAGAAAGAGGCTCCCTGTCAGAACAATGGGGCTGTCTTCCCGTCACCCTCAGCACTGGCCAGAAATTTTTTAGAATGGAAGATATGAGGTTGGGCTTCTCAGCTAAAAGGAGACTGGTGATTTTGAAGGGGAATACCAGTAGGCTGGGAGATTTTTAAAGGGTAACACACAAGCAGTGGCAGGCTAAAGGGGCCGGGGTAATGAGACCAGAAGAAGACATTGTTGAGGGGGTCTTGATGGGTAAAGTCTGCTTTCGGTGTCCGTGTGGAAGGGGTTGGCCTCACTGTCCCGTTCATTTATTCCCTGAACAGATATTTATTGCTTATCTATTATAAGCAGACACTGCTGGTTTTTCTGGAGGATACGAACTAGAAGAGGGAGCAAATACTAAATGAGTCTGTTGAAAAACATATGTGACCACAGTTCTCTGAGAAAGAGAAGCAGGCAGCCTTGATTAGGTGGGGTGGGCTCAGGGTCAGAGGAATTCCTCTAGATCTGAGGGATGAGAAGAACTTGGCAGGGGCAGCTGGGAAAGGGGTCTCCACACATTGGTGAAGTCCTGGCGCTTGTTTTGAGGGACCAGACAAGGCTAGAATGTGTGAGCTGGGGGGGACCGAGGAGGAGAAGGCCAATGCAAGGTTGGGGAGACCGTGCAGGGCCTGAGGAACAATACTCAGGAGTCTGAAGGTGATCCTGAGTGTGATGGGACACACCTGGCAGGTTTCAAACAGGAGACTAGCATGATTTGAATTGCCTTAAAAAAAAAATACAAGGTCTGCCAGAAAGAGCCAGCCATTGTTAATATAACAAGAATGGTTTGCATGACATGGATGTAACCTGGCAGCCAAGGAGAGTGGACTGGAATGCACATGTGAGAACAATGACGACTTCACTGTACTAGTCAGTGGGGGCAGTAGACACCGTTGAGTGAGCTTGTGAACTGTGTGGCCATCACATTCACAGTGACTGAGCAAGTAGAGCGATGAACCTGCATCAAATTTTGTGTTAAGCTTGAAAATTCCTCTGCAGATACTATTCAGGTGATTCGGAAGGCTTTTGGGGACGATGCTACAAGTGCAGCACAAACAAAAATGTGGCACAAATGCTTCAAAGATGGTCAAGAATCTGTTGAAAGTGATCCATGTTCTGGAAGGCTAGCAAGAAGCAGAACACCTGAGAACGTTGAATGTGTATGGGCTGCAATCAACAAAGATCGGTGACTGACAGTGCGAGGACTGGAAGCTGGTCTGGGGGTTCCCAAACTACTGTGTCTGAGATTTTGACATAGTATCTTGGCATGAAACGTGTTGTGGCAAAGTTTGTTCCTTGGCTTCTGCTATCAGAGCAGAAGGAACATCGTTCTGCACTTGCTAATGACTTGATTCAAACCACTACCAATGAACCAGATTTCCTCAGGAAGGTCTTAACTGGAGGTGAATCATCGGTCTAAGGCAATGACCCGGAAACAAAGGCCCAGTCATCCCAACAGAAGTCGCCTGTCTCCACACCTGAAGAAGGCCCAGCAAAGTCGCAGCAAGATCAAGACCATGTCAACTGTGTCCTTTAATTGGGAAGGTGTTGCCCATCATGAGTATGCCCTTCCAGGACAAACAATTAATAAAGAGTACCACCTCAACGTTCTTCATTGATTGAGAAATGCAATATGACAAAAATGGCCACAGCTATGGGCAACTGCTGATTGGCAGCTTTATCACAAAAACATGCCCACTCATGGATCACATCTCGTGTAGAGTTTTTTGGCGAAACGTGAAATCACCCAGGTGACTCAGCCCCCCTAGAGCCCAGATTCGGCGCCCTGCAACTTCTGGCTTCTCCCAAAACTAAAATCACCTTTGAAAGAGAAGATTTCAGACCCTCAGTGAGATTTAGGAAACTACAGGGCAGCCAGTGGCAATTAGAACTGCGTGAGATCCCAAGGTCCTACTTTGAAGGGGACTGTGGCATCATTGTCCTATGTACAGTGTTTCTTATCTTGTATCTTCTTCAATAAATATCTTTTTTCACAGTACATGGCTGACTACTTTCTTGACAGACTTCTTAGTCCATGGAGAGCCAATCAAGTTGTAGAGGAACTAGAGAAGTAGGGGCACAGGTACAGGTGACTTTGGTCATCCAGGCAAGAAATGATGGTGGCTTTGCCCAAGGTGAGAAGGAAAGAAATGGACAGCCTAGGGTTCTAGTTTGTTACAATGGCCAGGACTTGGCGACGAGTTGGCTGTAGGAAGTGAAGGGCAAAGGAGCTGCCTCAGATCTCGAGTGGAGGTGGCACTTCCCAAAAGCAGAAAGACTGAGAATTGAGGAGGAGAGAAAGGCTTCCTTCCTGACCTGGAAACCTACATGGTCTTCTTCAAGGCAGCCGGAGCACTCCTCCAAAGAAGGGACTGTGCCATTTCTGCAGACTCCAGCATCGGCCCGTCCACGGGCTCCGGGCTCCCGCCCCGACCTGCTGAGTGTGCGGGCTGAGTGGGACTGAGGGTGTTGCCCTGCCGGTGCCAGGGCTGTAAACCCGGCCAGAGACGAAGCCCACATCCAGTGACATGGATGAAGAAGCTGAACAGGACTGAGTTTTGGGAAAATACATTAATACGCCCTGTAGTGACCTCAAGACACTTGGGAGAGGAGTCCTGCCACTGCAGGCTCATTATGGGGCCATGATTTTGATTATTTATTCACATAACCTACCTTTAAAAACTCACATACCATAAGACTGTCTAGTGCAGTGATTTTCAAACCTTTTAACCACAACCCACAATGACAAATACAGTTGCATGATATCACACACACACATACGTGAACACACACATGCATGCACACACAACTCCCCTGAAGCAATACTCTCCCTTACCGCGTGGAACGCACTCTGATATTTTCTATCCTGTCTCATTCTAAAAAGTGGTGCTCTCAATCCACTACATGGATTTTATAGCTAATGGGTCGTGACCTAAAATTTGAAAAGCGCTAGCCCAGGGCACAAATTCCAAACTCTCGGATGTCAAGCAGACAACAACAAACACAAATCTACGCTTCCCTTGTTGCTTTGCTTGACTTGACTCTTCGGGAGTAGTCAGACTGTTATTTACATTTTGTTTCTAAACAAGCATAAACCATTTTGTTTTTACTTTTCTTTTTGGGGATGTTCCTACCACACAGAATGGCAGCAGCTGATGCCCTCATCACCAGCCCGGGACGCTACGCTATGACAGAGAACGTAGTAGCCACTGAGCAGCAGTTGTCTTATGTTGGCCACTGACACTTCACTGAGGGAAAATTTCTTTGAAAAAAAAGGTCATGTCAGTAATTGGTCAGGGTGACCTCTTGGTTTCCTAATTATCATTCTCAAGAAAAGTGTTTTGTGACTCTCCAAGGAGGGAATACACATCTCGGTCTGTAAACTATAAACAGATATTTAAACACTGGGTTTGTTTAAGCAGACACTAGTTCCCCTGAGCCGATGCCACTGATCCAAATACAGCGCTGGGAGAATGGGGGAGACATAGGGAGAAATGGGGGGCCCACTGCAGAGTTAGTTGAACTTGGCATCAATTTGGCTTGAACTTCAGCCTCAAATACAATGTGCCTTAGTGTCTTAGTGGACTTTATTTTTTAAATAAGGCCTTTTTAATCTCAAAAGTAAATAAAGGCATAGTGTAGAAAATGTATTGAATACCAACATAGCATAAGAAAAATATAAAGAAGGAAGGAGGGAGGAAAAGAGGAAAGAAAAGACCAAGGAAAAGGAAGGAAAAAAGAAAGAAATTAAACTCAATGGAAATCCCAGCCCCTGGAGAAAATCACTAATAACATTGTGCTGTATATCTGTCCGTTAATTCCTAAAATTGCATCTGATCTCATGCACACAAGTTTCTCAAGATTAGTTCTTGTTCTTTCAGCTCAATAAAATTCTCCTCACCTTCTCTCTGACCTAAGGGCTTCACTTGAATTCTGGTTTCACAGCTTTTGCAAAGTTCCATGATCTCATGAGATTGTGGCTCATCAGCCTTTGATAGACATACAGGCAGATACTTAGAAATAAAACCTCCGACTTGTTCCAAACTCAGCCTTGGTCAAATAATTCCTATACAGCGTGAGGAGGGGCATCAACTGACTGCTAAACTTTTGTTGTTGTTTAGAAGTCCACTAGACTTCTAAAATAAATAGAACTTCGTAAGGGTAGTATCTAAACCTTATTAAAGCCATACCCCCAAGATGTATCACAATGCCAGGCACACCATAGGTGCTCAATAAATGCTTGTGGCACTGAACTAAAGAATGCTGAGTGCATTACTGGGTCATTCCCAAGGACAGACTGAGGACATTCATGACGATTTGGTCCCAGGCAGCAGCAGGCTTTAGAACACAAGTCAGGCTAGAGTGATTAACCCACAAAAACGCAAAATGAAGGAGGACCCAATCTTATCTGCTTGACTGCCAAGAAAGCCATCATGTTCCCCAATTAAATCCAAAATTCTCCAGTCTCAAGATGGCAGAAGATCTTCCAAGGTGCAGTGCAGAAATAGAGCGGGGGTGGTTATGCTTGAGGACACTCGCCACTCGTGCCCTAACCCACATGGAGTCTGGGGCGGCAGCTGGGAACTGGAGGGAGACTCTTACAGCGTTCTCCCCCTCTTTTCCAAAAATACAGCCTGAGAGTTTGGCCTCATTCTTGTAACAAGGGCAGCCTTGGAACATCACTCATAGTTTGTGTATTATCTTTAATCTCCTTCCATCGGCAATGGTCTCTCGGTCTTGCTTCAAATTTGCAGGCCCTATCATCTGTTCCGGGCTTCAGGGACCTACTTGCTGTGCAATCAATGGGCATGAAGTCATTAGTGCTGCTCAGGGTGGACACTGTCTCTAATTGCTAAGCCTGGTCCTGAAGGAACTAGTTGCTAGTTACGAGTGTATCCTGCCCCATGACACCTTTGTACAATCAATTTAGGGAAATTTAGTCCTTTGAGCTCACGCCTTTCAAGATCAGTTTCTTCCAAATGACTGCCAACATCCACGCCCGGAGATTTTCATGGGGTAGCTGATGCTGCCGGCGCTCCTCCCATATGCATGTGGGGTGACTTCCCCTTCTCTTCACGCGGGCTCCCCTGCGCACTTTCACTCCCACCGGCCAGCACCTGCTAATCCTCTCTGGAGGGCAGCCCTGGGTTTCTGGAGCCCCGTTTGCCCATGTGCGAGGGGAGCCGGAAGTGCTGGATGCGTGCATTCCCCAGGGCAGCTCATAGCCCATGGCATGGGTGCAGAGTGGAATACCTGAAGTCTCAGTGGTGGCCTACAGGCTAGAGTCGATTCAGCCATATGCATATTTTATTGGCCCCTGGGGGTTAGCTGGCCTACACAGAGGCCTTTCATTTTATTTCATTAAATCCAGTACTGATTCCAAAGACCATTGTAGGGGGGTTGGGTTGCGTGTGAGGAAGCTGAAACCCTCAGCCCGATGGCATGGTGGTACGTACACCCACACACCGGGGCTTTGCAGGGGCCTCCTCCCACTCATGGCCCCACAGTCAGTGGTCCTTGCACAGCAATGAACTCCCCTCATAGGCTCGCCACACCCAGGAGAATAACCTGGGCTGGGGGTGGGGGTTAGAGCTGAGAACCATGGAGCATAAACTTAGGCTTTTGACTGCAGCCCAGTTGAGACCTTAAGCAGAGCGCCTGGCTAAGTGGTACCCAGACTCCCAACCTGCAGAAACTGAGATACTGCCTCTTGTCTCAAGTCAGCAAGGCTGTGGCTGTATTGTTAGGCAGTGGCAGGAAACTAGTATAGAGACTCTACAGGTGAAGTAGAGTGTTCGGGGGAATGATGGGGATAATTAAAGCTTTTCCTTCCCACATCATAGCTCCATCCAGGAGGTCCTAAATCACCTGCAATTAAGGACTACGCAGCTTTGTCATAGAGGAAACTGTAAGCAGCCTCCCCAAAGACCCTCAGACACAAGCACTGCTCAGAAGCAGCAGCGCAGAGGGCAGGACAGGGCCGAGGAGCTCAGGCAGTCAGTGCACAGTGCTTGTGCGGGACCGGGCGCCCCAGCTCCAGGGACATCAGAACAACGACCCAGCCATGACGGTGTGATGTGGGCCGAACCCCAGAAAAGATAGGACTTTTCCTCCAACCCAGTGGAATATAGGCTTGGAACCACAAGTTAAATTTAATGTAGAAAATAAAGTGACTTTTTTCCTTACAAACGGAGTTGGAGGTCTGAGGTTGATGCCTACGGCAGCTGGAGAACAAGCCTAGCCCTCGGGCACGCTCCCTGAAGGGAGGCACGTGGGAGGCTTGTCCAGGGGCTCAACCCAGAGCCTCCAGGGCCACCTGTGGCTGACCGAGCTGGACGCACCCTCATCACAGTGGGGGAGAGTGCACGGGAGAGGGAGCCATGGGGAGCTGAGTGTGAAGGACTTGCGGGAGGACTTGGGGGGCATTGGTTAAGGACGCGGGGCTTTGCTCTGGAGGAGCTGCTGTCAGGAAGCGAAGACTGGTCTACGGGTGAGTACCTTAACACAGCATTTCTATAATGATGGCAGACTAGAGTTTGAGACTCAAGGCGTAACGGGAAAAGCAGCAGCCATCATGCTGACCGGCCAGCACAGGGGATGCTTGGTCAGTTTTGTGGCTTGAACAACAATGCTCCTCCTTTGCGTTTCACCACGATTAAGGAGTGATCTAGTTTTTATTTGGATCCATCAAGGTTGCAGACTGGCCTATACTCAAAGGAGAACCCTACTCGGTGCAGCTCCTGGGCCCCCTCGGAGCAGCGCCCAGTCTGGCTAGAGCGGCCAGCCAGCTCCCAGAACACAGGGGCTGCTTTTGTCTTCCTCAAGCTCTCGTTCCCCGGGAGTCCCAGGTCGGCTGGGAGGGGCCGTCGTTCCAGAGCACTCTCGTCTGATATGGCACCTCACCGCGGCGGCCATGTCCCGGCTCGCAGACACGCTCGGCAGACGGTGGAGGAAACCCACCTCCCAGGAACCGCCAGGGAGGCACACCTGGTGGCCGCACACGTGGTGAAACCCTTCTGGAAAAGCGCTGCGTTATCAGCCAAGATGCTCTGACCCATTAAATCCACCTCTGGGAATTTGTCCTAAGGATATTTTCTGAAATACTTTGAAAAACTATATATATAAAGAGATCCACTATAGAGTTGTTTTTTCTTTTTTAAAAAAACAATAAGACAAATGGAGGTAACCTAATGTCCAATCACAGGGAATTAGATCAATGCATTTTTGTTCATCCAACAAGAATGAGTCTTATTAAGAAAGTGGTTGTCAAGTTCATGCCAAAATGCCCATCATCTTGTTTGGTCTATTTTAACAGTATGGTTGTTTCAAAAATATTAAATTAACTCCTGCGTTTGCAAATTTCCAGCATCTTAAGGGACTGTGTTGTCAGGTATTTGTTTGTTGTTGTTTTTTTTTTTTAAATCAAGTGCACATGGCAAACGGTAATGAGAGTCAACAGAATTTCTGTGAGGCTCACGTTGCATCTGTAACACAAACCCCTGCCCTGTTTTTGCCTGAGATGATTCCACTTTATTTACAAATGCCAGCACGAGGAATCTGTCCTGTTTCTAACTCCAAAGGTAGACTCATGCTCTGCTCAGCTGACAAATGTGCCCTCTTAGATCCGCCTTTCTTTCAGTTTACAGAGGATCTGGGTCTTTATTATGTCAAAGGAAAGAAAAAAACAAACAAATAAATGGAATACTTATTTCAGCATTCTACATTACTATTGCAAGATATTATGCCATATCTTTTTTTCTGGTAAATTATTAATAAAGCCAGTTTTTGTTTAATGCCTGCTAATAATTTCTAAAAACAGATCTACAACTTCAGCTATAAGTGCATGTTCATAAATCATTCTGCTGAAACCCAATTGTATGGTTAGCAAAAACCTCTGACAATAAATCAACTTCATCTTTTCAACTTTCTGTCTAGAATCCCTGCAGAATGGCAGACAGAACAAAGCAAGGCCCAGGAAGGCCAGAGAAAGAAGTTAAAATAAAGCTTCCCAGGTCTGTCTTCAACAGCCTGTTCAATGAACAACGGAGAGGCTGAAGCTCGGAGAAAAGGACTTTGAGACAGGCAACTTTCTCACTGCTGGCTCTGGGTCAGGATGGCAAGGGCAGCCCTGCCCCCGAACTTCCCTCAGACACCATCAGGTGCCCAGCATGTCCCTCAACCCTAAGCAATAGGTGTTCAGATCCCTAATTAACAAAGTAGAAAACTGAGACACACAGAAGCCTGGTAAATGGCAAAGCTAGGAACTGAACCCAGGATGGCGTGATGGCTTTAACCTTGATCTTCCAAGGACTCTCTACTGACAACCAAGTGGCCTTAAAATTCATAGAGTTCGTCCCATGAGAGAAAGGAATAAAAAATTCATGCATCACCCTTCCCCCAAAGATGGAATTTAGAGGATTTCATAAAACAATTGGCAATGTCTACTTGGGAAATCCTCTCAAGGAGATTCTGACATCTGCCCCAACCTCTCGTTAAGAACCACCAATTTTGTACTCAACAAACTGACCCATCCCAATGCTATTGGGTTTCATTACTCTCCCATGGAGCCCCACATTCCGTGGATATTGATTCAGTGCCTGCAACGGTCTGTGGCCAGATACTGGGCTGGACACAGGGGTTTCAATGAGGATGCAAACCAGACATGGCCCCTGCTCAAGTCCACTGCAGAGATAAGCATAAATCAGATATAAACTCATCTCCATGATATTACAAGAGTTCATCTCAGGAAATGAGACCCTTAGGAAGAGATGACTGAGTTACAACTGGAAGTGAGGTGAGAACTAACAAGGGAGAAGAATGGGCGTTCCCGGCAGAGGGCCCGGCACGGACCAGAGCCCGGGGTGGGAAGGAGTATGGCTCACCGCAGACGGCGAGGCCGCCGAGGGACGCTGCACCCGCAGGGGCGGCGGGGGAGCGGCGGAGGCCGGGCCTGCAAGGTCTGGCGGCCCGCGTTAGGGTGAGCAGGGGGAAGACAACAGGGGTTCTAAGCACAGGGGGGGCAAAACCAAGTTTGCATCGTAAAGGCCCTTCTGATGGTGGTGTGAAAGCGGTGGCAAAGGAGCCTGGGAGGGACCCAGTCCAGAGGTGGTGGCAAGAGTCTAGGGCAAGGTAAATAGCAACTTGATCCATGTACGGATGACGGAGACAGAGAGCCAGAGCCAACACGAGGAAGACTTAGGAGATAAAACCATCCAGTCCCAGGGAAGGACTAGACAATGCCAGAGGTTAGGGGAAGGAGAAGATGGATATTAAGGATGTCTCTGCCCTTTGCAATTAGATACATGAATTGCAATTCACCGAGATAGGGGAAAGGCCCAGGTAAAGTTTTGTGGGGGCTGGCAGATTCATGCATCCGTTTTGGACTCTAAAACGCCTTGAGATTCCCAAGAGGAAATGTCGAACAGGCCGCTGGGAAGATCTAAGCTACAGAAGACAACGCGTGTGTCCTCCCCTTCACCACAGATCTTCACTGTGGTCCCTGGTGGGTCCTGGAAGACACCAGGCTTTGAGGGACCTTGTCTCCTTTGTACACCTATTTGTTCACCGAGAAGACCCTCAACTGTCAAAAAAAAAAAAAAAAGGCCCACATCAGAGCAGGAGGGCAGAGCCCGATGGAGGCGACGCCCTAGAGGAAGGAAGGAGCGTGTAAAGGTGAAGAGGGTCAGTGGTCCTCAGTGCGGTTGGAGCGACGGGCACGTGGAGAGCTGGGAAATGTCCACTGGGCCGATCAACGCGGAGTTGACCTTGAGGAGAGCAGTTTTGTCAGAATGAAGGGGAGAAGCCAGACCAAAACGGGCTGAGTCAGTTTGACACTGAAGGGAGGAGACAGAAGGCGAGACTGGCTGGTGAGGGGTCGAGGGAAGATTTTGTTTACATGACTGTAACAGTATTTAAAGATTAGTGGAAAGGACCCCGTGGCACCACGCATGTTGGGGGGGCCCTGAGGGCAGCAGCTGTCAGGGGTGCCAGCACCGCGTCCCAGCAGCCCCCAGGAGGCTCCTGCGGCCACGGCCAGCTTCCTGAAAACCCCGGGGTGTGCCCGCCTGTCTTTACGCCTCTCCAGGGCTTCCTCTGGCACTTGGGGCTCGCCTGTCTCTGCTGTGTCGTCACAACCAGGAAATGCAGGGTGCGTGCCCCCAGGCAGCACTCAGGGCAGGGACGGGCGAGGGTGGGAAGTGCCTCAGCCTCCCTGTCCTCAGGCGGGGAGATACCGAGTGCTGCCCCACGCAGCGGGAGGCTCCCGAGGGTCCTCTGCGTGGCACCTCACTCATTGCCCACCCTCGGTGGCTTCTCTCCCACCCTGCCTCACCCTTCTCCCTGGGCTTCCTGGGATCTCCAAGCAAATGAATGCGCTGACCCAAGCTCCTGTCTGGGGTCCGCTTTAGGGGGAGCCCAAAGGATACTGTTAGGTAAACTTCCTAGGAAGGCAGAGGGGATTGGGACGCCAGGTGGAGGAGCAGGGGTGCTCTTCAGCTGTAACACACGGAAAGCAAGAGAACAGAGGGCGGGCAAAGGAAGTGTTTACGGTTGGTATCAAGGCGGTGAATTCCCTCTGATGTCCCATGTTCTCAGTAATGCGAGAGGCCAGCCCCCAGCTGAAAAAGGACGGGGAAGGGGGGTCGGAACTGTCAGCACCTGGAGAAGGCTACAACAGCGGAGCGTGTGAGCGAGCTGACCAGAGAAAACAGCAGGGCTTCCAGGAATGCTGAGGGTCCATTTGAGGCTGGTGATCAAGAATTTATGATGGAATCAATCTGCCCTTTTATGTAAAGTTCTCCGGCAGCACTCAGCGGCTCTCAGGCAGGGGGCGGGAAGTGGGCCTTGGGGTCACCCAGGGGGAGGCACAGAATGTCGGGGTGGGTGATGGGAGAAACGAAGTCACCGGCCCATGCCGGGTAAGGAGGGGACGGCGAGGGGTGGAGAGCGCGGTGGGTTCCAGCTTTAAGGTAGCTCAGCCCTTTCTCTAAAGGGCCAGGAGGCAAACATTTTAGGCTTTGTGGGCCACACAGTCTTGATCACAACTACTCAACTCTGCTTCCATTGCTTGGAAAGAGCCACAGACAACACGTACACGACAGGCAGGCTTGTGTGCCAACACAGCTCTATTTACCAACAGTCAGCGGGCTGGGTCGGCCCGCGGCCACAGTCTGGGGAGCCCTGGGTTAAGGTAAAGAGGACAGTTTGATCTGGTGGCTGTGGAAGCGGCGCCCCAAGGGAGAGGATGGGGTCAGGGTGCAGCTGGGCAATGGCTGCAAGGAACGAAGGAGGCCGCGGGGCTGCTGAGGAGGCCGAGGGGCCAAGAGGCCTGGGAGCTAGATGCTGGCATCTCCCAGGACAAAGACAAGGGGAAGAGTGTTGTCCCGGTTGCCAGTCCAGGGGCACAAGGGGAGGTTCTGAAAGTTCAGCAGGTCACAGCGGAGAGGGGTGGCTGAGTGCCGTGAGTGCCTCAAAGGAGCAGGGCCGGGCACCAGGGAAGCGGTGACTGCCTGGAGGGTTCTGGAGGAGGAGAGGCACAGACACGCGGGAAGCTGTGTTAGAAGCAGATGAGGTGGCCAACGGACTTGCCCTTTGAACATCAAAGCTGTACATTCCACACGTTGAGATAAATTTCCCCCTCAGGGGCCATCTAAAAAGCATCTAATTATCATGAAAACACCCACATTCTCTCCCCATTCCCAATTCCCGATTCATCTTCAAGAAGCCCATTTCTAACTCTGCCTCTCCCCTTGCATCAACAGCCAGCGAGGGCTCGCTGGCGCCCAGATCCCAGACTCCTCAGAAAGATGTTGAAATCCACCACCATGTGTAGCAGCCTACTGGTCAAGCTCGCTCACTGTTAGCTCCAGTAAACAGTCACTGTTTCCCATACCCCCTCAAAGGTCCCCGCGTCTTCCTGGGCGTCTTTAGCAGAAAGACCCTTTCTCCTCACCTCTGACTGTCAACACCGGCCCATTCTTCCCGCCCCACTGGAACAGTATGTGCAGCGACCTGGGCAGAAGGCCATCTTGCCCTCCTCTCTCTGCCACCAGAGCGGGATTAGGGCAGGTTCAGAGCCAGTGCAGGCTAACAACATGGTGTCCCTTTACACCCGATACTTCTAACTGTCCACTCAACAATGGGGGCAGGTGTCATGGAGCGGGGCAGAGAAACAGGAGGAGGGAGTGGTGGGCCAGTCAGCACGGGCTCCCAACTCGAGGTCCCCACCACTTGGCCGAGCAGACGCCCTTCAGCCGTGCTCTCTGTGACCTGCGCGGGCCCCAGGGCGTGTACCATCTCAGACTCTTCCCCCAAAGGCGCAAATATTCCCTGAGAAGACATTGCGGTAAACACCATCTTCTCCTTCCCACGTGTTCCCTGGGAGTTGTGGCAGCTCTGCTACGTCAGCAGTTCTGAGCACCGGACTGAGCTGCCTGGCCCACCATGGCCGGCACCTCTCCCCACTCCTGGGGCTGTGGTTTGGGGCTGCGACCTCCCCTGCCGCCCTGAGACTCCAGCGGTCCAGTTCTGTGCAGTCAACTGGGGCTTGGTAACACGCCGGCAGGAGCCACCTGCGGGCGCTCCCAAGGGGGTGGCTCGCCCTCCGCTTTGGAAGGGCCCTCAGAGTGGACCCGCCACGGGAGCGTGAGGAACAGGGCCCTAGCCCCAGAGGTGCATTCGGGAAAGCAGACGCTTTAGGATAACACCTCTGGGGCTTGAGGAAAAGCACTCAGTCACAGTTGGACCCCATCAGTGGCAGGACACTTGGGTCCCCCCAGAGAGGAAGAGCCTCACACTCACTGGGCTTGGTCCTGGAAGAGCCGACCCCTCGGAAGTACGTGGGACAGTCCCTGGCCTACAGCCCCAGCTCCTCCCAGAAGCCTCAGAAGCTGAGCCTTCAAGAGCACAAGGAAGCAGCCGAGCTCCTCTGGAAGGTAGCCCCTCCCATCAACCCTCCAGGGCTCCTGGGGGAAGGTTTTGCTCTGGAGACCCAAGACTTTAGAGGGTGTGGATACAGCTCCGGGCAGGGTCCAGCTCCCTTCCCTGGAACTGGAACAATCTAGAGGCACCCACAGGGGCCAGCTCCCCTCATCAATTCTGCATCTTCCTGAAAATGTACTTTTAAGCCCCTTAATTGCATTTCAGAGATAACCCTGCAAGCAAAGTGGCAGGAAGAGAAACCATAGAGAGAGGTTGGTGGTCAGGCTCTTTCTTTTAAATCAATCAAACATCTGCGACTAATGCAGCTTTGGGCTGCTCCTCAGGAAGCATTATCCCTATTAGTGGGGGCTGGCAGGAACACACAATGAGATATTTATGGGCCGGGCACATGTGCATTACCGTGGGGACCGAGGGCGGGGAGGAGACCGTGCAGGTCAGCATGTCTGCTCGCCTCACCTCGCCTCGCCTCGGCGTCCACACCAAGCTGGGGGACAGAGAGGCCTAGGTCCCCGGTCTTAGCATCACACACACCCTGACACATGCACACGCGTTGAGAGGACTCTGGCCAGAGCTGGGAGATGAAGGCAAGTCCTCCCATCTGTCTGGGCTCTGGGTCTCTGTTGCAAAGTGACAAGTCTGGGGAGATGGGCTCTGAAGTCCCTTGTCTGAGCTCTGAGCCTACGAATGTGTGTGGTGGGTGAAGAGAGATTTTGCTACTTAGAGCCACAACTGTCTCCTAAGAAGGGACTTCTCTGATTAAACCAGAGACCCCTGGGTGGTCTGGGGGCTGCTTTTGGGAGTCAGGAGTGGAGTGACAGGGAGGGAGGGGACTTCGGCCCTCTCGGGAGGTGGGTAAGGAGCAGGGACAGGAGGAGGGCAGAGCCGAGTGGGCGATGGCACAGGCCTGGTGCCCAGTGGGGTGAAGCAGCTGGTTAAAGGCAGGAGGCCTGCGGCATGACCTTAGGTCGTCTGGGAGCAGCGCTGGACAAGGCTCTTCACAACCCACCAACTGTTGGTAAAGGCTCTGCTATAAGCAACCAGCTTGCACTTGTGGCTGTTTTGGGTGGAGAATCAAGAAGGAAGTGTGCTCCGTGATGGATAGAAACAGGAGCGAAAGTGAGAGAAGAGTCACAAAGACAGGGCAGAGAGCCAGAAAGCCCAGACATGTGGAACCAGGCCTCGAGGGGTGGCCCATGGGCGAAGACAGAGCCGGGCACCCCAGCTGACGCTGGGGTTTATACCAGCAGTGAAAGAGGAAGGCAGGCCAGTGCCCCCAGCGTCTGGCGCCTGTGCCTGACACCGCCGCCTCAGCCGCAGGGCAGTGGGCACAGCCCGGGTGGGCGCTAGGGGCACAGCCCCAGCGAGGGGCCCCTGCATGACTCTGTTATCGCCTCTGTATCGGGATCCAGGCCCGTCGCCCCATTAAGTGAGGTCAGGTCACGCATGGTTGTTAGGCACTGGATCACTTAGCTACTGTTGTGTAACAACCCGCCTGAAAATGTGGTTGCCTGAAACAATGGTGTTTTGCTCCAATTCTGCAGTTCGGGCTGGGCTCAGCTGGGTGGTTGTGCTGGTCATTACCGTGGTCATTCCTCGGAGGCTCGTCAGGGCCTGGGCTGTCCAGTGCCCCTGCCACATGCACGTCTGGCTGTGGAAAGCCATCATCTGGGGAGCCTGGCTCTCCTCCATGTGGCCCCCCTCCGCAGGAGCGTGGGCCACAATTCTCCACGTGGCTATGGGTTCCAAGAGGCAAGCCTCAACGTGCAGGTGCTCATCAAGCCTCTGCCTGCAGCATATACGATACGCTGACGTCTCATTAGCCAAAGCGAGTGCACGGCCAAGGCAGAGTGCGTGTGGGAGGGAGCACACGGGGGCGGGTGACACCAGCAGTGCTTCACGGGCTCCAAGGCCGTAACGATCCACCGCGAGCACAACACTTGAGACGCAGAGAATGCCCAAGAAATGCCAGTGCCAGTTACTCACTTCTGTATTCTGCAGCGTCTCCTCTCCGGGGCAGGGCTGGGAGGTGCCTGAGGGCCCCTGGGCGCCTCAGTGCTCGACCTCCCCCAGTCCCACAGGCCCGGCCCGAGCGCCCAGCCTGGGCGACAGCCCGAGGGCCCTTCGTAGTCACTGAAACGCCAAGGGAGATGCCCAGTGAAGGCCCGGGCAGCTGCCCCCTCGCCCTGAGTGGTGTGGTGCGCAGGGCGTGCGGGGCTCAGTGCGCTCCAGCCTCACCGGCCCTGCCCTCCCTGGGCCGCCTCAGGGCACCTCTGCTGGGCCTCATAGCTGGGACCATAAAGCTGTGCGCCCAACAACGGCCATCAGTCCTCCTTCCTGCTCCTTCCAAGGGGGACAGAGCTCGAGCCACCTGTCTGCTCCCCTGGAGGGCTGTGTGACAGGCACAGGGACCTCTCAGCCGCGCGTGCACAGTGCCAGCCTGGGGCTGGGCCTCCACACCGGGGTGCTCTGGGCTGTTTGGGTTGGCCTGTCTGGGTGCAGGCCTGGCCCGAATGCAGACCCTGGGAGCGGGCCCGGCTCGGCCGCTCTCACGCCTTTCTCACTCTCCGCACGGCTCCAGTTGGTCCCGGTGCCACCCACAGCAGCCTAGCAGGGACCTTCTCATGCCACCCCAAGTTTCTTTCATCTTGGGGCTTTCACAACAAACACTCCCTCTCCCCAACTGCCTTCCCTTGGCCAACTCCTCCTCTTCTTCTAGACCTCTGTCCCTTGTGCCTCTGAGCTGAAACTGACCATCTGGCACCTTCTGAAGCACCCTGCGCTTTTCCTGCGTGGTGTCTACCTCAACCTGTCATTACATCTGCATGGATGTGAATATTTGCTAAGCATGTTTCCACATCTCACTCTCAGTTCCCACGGTGAGAGCAGGCAGCCTCTGCCTGGTTCACCACTCTGTCCAAGCATTTAAAAGGCGCCCAGAATCCAGCTGGCACTTAATAAATGTTTGATGAGTTAATTAATTAACAGATATACAAGGAGCTTGATTTTTTATTGCATATTGATTGAGTTGCCATTAATACCCTTGCTGACAGCCTGGGAAACTGCGGGGAAAGGACAGGATGAGATGAGGGTCAGGTGGCGGGGGGGGGGGGGGGTGCGCGGTGCGAGACGTGGCCAGTTGCTGCTGTGTCCTGCGCAGCACAAGAGGGCCTCCGCTCCCAGCCGCCGGCTTCTGGCTGCAACCCAGGGACAGATGGGGGAGGTGGCCCCGAGCAGAGCAGCTGGCTACTCGGGGATCCCGACGGAGTGGCCATCGTAGCTTAACTCCTGCCCCAAAGGTGGAAGGAGAGACGTGACAGCCAGGAAGCTCGGCAGGCGGTCCCCTCTGTGCCCCTCCACACTTCCCCTCCCCGCTCCCAACGCAGCTCTTTTATCTAACTGGTGAGGAATCGGGACAAAATGGCCTTCTTCCCAGCGGTAAGATGGGTCCAGGAAGAGGCAGAGAGCTGTCCCCTCTGCTCTGCCTGCTGCCTCCGCGCTTCTCCCCTGCCCCTTTCATTGGCCTCATTTACGAAGTCTGAACTGGTCTGCCCTCGCCGGCCTGTGGGTGACTCCTGCTGCTGGTCATTTCTGAGTTGCTACAGCCTGTCTCAGGGCCTGGAATGCAGAGGGGCTCAATAAATGTGTACGGCATGAATGGAACTTTCGCACTTGTTTATGAATGGCAATGGTGTTGAAGTCCCCTGAATCCCTTAGAGCAGGGGTCCCCAACCCTCTGGGCTGTGGACCCGTACCAGCCCTTGGCCTGTTGTGGGCTGGGCTGCACAGTGGGAGGTGAACTTGAATGTAATGAGCTTAAGCCATCCCCAAACGACCCCCCGACCCTGGTCCGTGAAAAACGGTCTTATGAGAAACCCTGGTGCCGGAAAGGTTGGGGACCGCTGCCTTGGAGGACTAAGCAGGGGCTGCTGCGAGCGGCGGGTGCGCAGTTAGACCATCCCAGAGGACAGCACCTTCCCTTGGGGAAGTGGAGATGGATAGCGCTGTCCAAACGCACACCACGCAACCCGTGGCCGGTGGGCCGCTGGCGTCACCTGGGGGCCTGCCTAGCAGAACTCCCGGCCCCGCTTTGCCCACTGAATCAGCGCCTGCATTTTAACGAGATGCCGTGTGATTTGCACGTGCAGAGATGTCTGAGACGAGCTGGTCTCAGCATCAGGCAGTCCCGTCTGGTCTAACCTGGGGCTGGGGAGTGATGGGGGAGGCCCTGGCAGACCACCGCTGGGCCCCCTCGTGAGGAAGCCCTTTCCTTCCTCTTCCTCCCGCTGAACCCAGCACAGCGCCTTCCCCACTGTGAGAATACTTGTCACGCTTTTTACTAAAACGCCTTTTAGGAAGAGGGCAATGTTGAAGTCCCCTGAGTCCTCCAGGGTGACAGCCCCGAGGAGTCCCCAGGCCCCATCCCTGCGCATGCATAATATTATTTTTGCTCCTGTTTTGACATTAAAATTCATGAACTTTTACATTGCCCACAATCATACATGTTTTTGTTCATATAAACAGCATGAAACCCACCCTCCCATTTGCTACTCTGGGAAGAAGTACAACCCCCTGTTGCCCCCACACAAGAGGTCTAAGGCTGAAGTGCCACTTGTTGAGTCCATGAAGTACAACTGGACAGGCAGTTCCAAGAGAAGCCACCTCCCCACCCTGCCACATCAGATGAATGTGATGAAGGGTTTGGGCTTTAAGCTTCTTCCTCATGGCCTGGCCCAGCCCTTGAAAGCTTGCAAAACACCTTCACAACCTGAAGCCCACCTCATTTGCGGCCAGGACGAACTGGAAGATCGGGAGGGGAGGAGTTATTATCCTCATTTACAGAGAGATTCTAGGCTCCCCAAAGCCCTGTAACGAGAAAATGATGCAGGCAAAGCTGAAAATCCTTTGTAATTTTCCAGTACACAGAGCATCCTGCTATTAGGACAGCTGGTCAGCCGGCACTGCCCGGGGCAGGAAGTACATCTTTCTCAGGGGACAAGCGGAGAGGTCCCTTGGAGACAAATCAACCCCTTGGTCCTACTGAGGGCGGGCCTTATCCCCCATCCAACACACCACACACACACACACACACACACTCCTTGCCCCTTGGGCTTACAAACTTGCACTTGAATATCAAAGTCTTCAGGAGCCCCTCTGACATCACTCCAAGGTGCCATCCAGGCCAGCTGACAGAGCCTCTGCACACACCGGAGCTGGGGGGGTGCCTTCTGGCCACAGGACACTGAGGGCAGCTTTCTGAGTACACCGGAAGGAAAACCGGGGAGCAAAGGCAGGCTGTCCTTCACCCTCTAACTGTCCTTCACCGTTCCCCATTTTCAGGTGCTCCTCAACTTAGGGTGGGGTTCCGCCCTGATAAATCCATCATAATTCGGAAATGCTGTAAGTCAAATAAGTACATTAATACACCCAACCTACAGAACCTCATAGCTTAGCCTGGCCCACCTTAAACATGCTCGGAGCACCCACGTTAGCCTACAGCTGGGCGGAATCTCTGACCCACGAATGCGCCGAAGACTCTCGAAGACTCTCGGTGGTTGGCCCTCCTGACCGCGCGCCTGACTGGGAGCTGCGGCCCGCGGCTGCTGCCCACAGCACGGGAGGGGATCCCGCTGCCTATGATTCACCCGGAAAAGATCCAAATGCAAAATTCAAAGGATGGCTGCTAGTGAATGTACGCTACTTTGGCGCCATCATGAAGTAGAAAAATCCTAAGTCAAACCATCGTAAGACGGACGGTCTGACTCTCCCTTCCCGGCCCACTTCCGAACCCCCATCTTGCAGAGAGGGACGGCTCCTGAATTCTGGCCCTGAACTGGAAGTGGGGCTGGTGCGAAGGACTCGGCTGCGCGGCCCTTAGGGTGCGGGGAGGCAGGCGAACCCTCTCTCGGGAGGGCACTCTGAGGGCTGGGCGTGCCTGTGCGGGGGCGGGAGCCGGGGCGGTTGGAGACACAGCCCCACCCCCTGCAGCACCACACCAGCGTCCCTGACAGCAGGGGCTGCTGTCCCCACAGGGGAGCAAACAGTGCTCCAGGGGGAGGCTCTGCTGGCAGGAGTTAGCTGTGTCACGCTGGGAAGCCCCTCTGAAATCCGGCTTCTTCACCTCCAAGCAGGATAAATCACTGAACCCTTGCGGCCTTCCTTGGGTTACGGAGAGGGAGAATCACATCTCAAACTCTGTTTCCAAAGGCGATTCAATCCTGACCCCTGGGGGAAGAGGAAGGACCTTTCAATCAATGCCCATGAAAGGCCGCAACCCTGGTGGAGTCAACAGGTCACTGCCACACAGGGCGGGAAGGGCCATGATGACATCAGGTGGGGGTGCCGCAGGCAAAGGAGGTCCCACTGCCTTGGGGAGGTGGTCTAGGGCGCGGAATGCCACCCCCCACAATCCACCTCGGTGGGTGCCAGGTCAGCACTCACTAACTCAGTGGCCCTTGAGGGCCAAGTATATGAAGAGGTGTCAAAAATGGGAGAGAGAAGGATTGTGGCTGCTAGGGATGACACACTCCCTCCATGTCTGTGGGACACTCAGGCCCGATGTCACCAGAGCTTTCAGCTTTCAGGAGAAATTTCCTAATTTTTAGAAGTTGGCAACTAGTTCCATTAAACAGCAAAATCACCTGACTCACCATGGACCAAACCAAATGCATTCTTCCTACGTGCCTGAGACTGCAGGCTTCTGGGGCCAGGGGTCCGGGGAGGGCGCAACCAGCCCCCGCTGTGGGGAGAGACAGCCTGAGGCAGGGCAGTCAGTGTGACAGAGTCGGCGGGTGGGCCAGAGGACCCGGAAACCTGGAAACCGCGCTGGAGGGAGAGGCTCCCCTCCTCCCAGCGCCCCTCCCGCACCAGGGCCCTGCCTATCTCTGCAGGCCGGCAGCTGCGGCAGGATGACTTGCAGGTTTTGCTGGCAAAGCATCTTCCCTCAGGCTGGGGCCGAGAGCCTCCAGCTGCTGCTTCCCTTGCCAAGGCTGCCGACCTGTGAACGGGGCTGTGGGCCGGGGGTGGCTTCCCCCTGCCACTCCCTCTGAGACCCCTGTCTGCAAAGCCCCGGATGGCCTGACCCGTGGGCTCTCCCATCCCTTCGGATTCATCCTCCCTTCCCTGCAGATGGATCTCCTTTCAGGCTCTGCCTCCCCTGCCGTTTCAGTCTCTGTGGGTGGATATTGGCTAATTGATTGGGGTGTTGTCACTTCTGCTCCAAAGATACTCAGGAAAGAAGTCCCCTAGGCATCTCCTTGAAGGAGGAAGATGACTGAGGTGGAATGGTTTCTCACTGTCCCACATTGTGCTCTCGTGGAATCTGCAAGGGCCTCCTGACACACCTCGCCCCTGCTTTCACCCTGGGGTCCCATGCAAACATCCAGACAGTGGGGATCCACCCAGGTGTCCCCAGCCCCTGGGGGCGGGGAGGATGTTCCCAGGGAAGGGGCCTCTGCCCTCGTACACCACGACAACCGCACAGGGCACACCCCTCTCCCTTCGCTTAACTGAACAGAAATGTTTTCCCCTTTGAAATGTGAGATTTAAAAAGCTGTTTCACAGCTGAGAAACAGACTTGCAAACAGAGGATCAGGCCGCTCTTAAGGAGGCTTTGTTGATTCTCCAAAATATTCCCAAGTGTTGATATAAATAATCACTGCTAAATTAAACGTTGCAAAAATAAATGATTCAAGAACACTGTTCCTTTCCCAAGCCTTTCTGAATCTGCAGCCTTTAGACTCACCGGGACGTTTATTCCTGCCAGTTTCTAAGGAATTCTACTGCAGACACTTCAGCAGGACTCTCAGCCCCCAGATAAAGTGCTCTAACGCAGGAGAGTGCAAGGCTCCCAGCGCCCGACTTCCTGCCCACGCAGCCACTTGTGTTAATGAAGTTAATAAGATAAAAGCATTGTTTTCCATTAAATTGGATTGCTCCGAAAAGAAATCAAAATCAAAACTTTAAATGTAAAAATCCATTTCAAAACATGGACAGGAAGAGATGCGGGCTGGAGCGCAGCCTCCATTGCCGACGCTTGCGCAATCACACCCGGGAAGGTCGCAAACCTCTCCAAACTCCACTTCTCTCGAGGCAAAAGGAGGTGGTTAAGATAAGAGTCTGGATGGCTGCTCCGAGAGCCCTGCGCTAAGCCCACTTGTTGGTCTGTATATCACGCTTGAATCAAACACTGACGCCACATATTGCAGTCCTCGTTCCCATCTGCCGCCTAGGAATAGTGGGAGAATAAAAGCGGGGGATGGACAGGGCAATGCCCTGTGACCTCTGGACTGCCACCTGTTGGCGGAGGACAACATCACACAGAGCAGGTGGCCCCATGTGCCCACACTTGTAAGGTCTGGGCTGGCAAGAGGCAGCGGGCCTGGGGCAGAGGAGAGGGTAGAGGAAGCCAGGTCCCAGCCGTGCCAGCTTAGACATCACTGAACTCCTCCGCCCCAGGTTTGCCTGCCCGTGAAGTTGGCACGATAATCATCGCTTCACAGGATGAATGCCGACGGGCGTGCTAACCAGGCCGATGTGACTGCCCACACCGCTGGCCTCCCCTCGCGCCTCCCACCCAAACAACCAGGGGCCTCTGCTTTCCGTCCCTCCTTGTGCTCTCAGTGGCTGCTGCAGGCTACCCAGCCACATCCCTGCGCCCCTGCCTGCTTGTGCTGTGTAGGGGCACCTTCAGGGCCGAACACCACCACCGAACAAGATGATGTGCATGAGGCATAGCAGAGCCTGCCCTGCGGGTCTGCCCCGGTGTCCCCGTTCGCGGCCTTCCCAGGCTCTGGTCTCCCCTCCTCTGTTCACAGGTCACCTGCTTTTCCTCTTCACTGAGGGACTTCACCTTCCCAAGACTCAGTGTCCTTGTGACTAAAATAAAACAAAACAAAACAAACAATATCGAAGATAACAGATTCAGATTCAAGCAAGAGATTCAGGCAGCTGGTCAAGGACAGGGGCGCATGCCCCGAGCCTTCAGAGCACCTTCTCCTGCTCAAGAGGGGCCGTGACGCACCCAGAGTCACAGAGACAGAGAGGGGCAGCCGGGATTTGAGCGGAGGCCTGGTTTCACTCTCAGTGCGGCTACAAGTGCCCTGTGAGGGGGCAGGGGGCTCTGTCTCTCCCTATTCCCATCTTCCCCCCGACATCTGATCAGAGTGCAAGCAGAGGGTTTGCTATGGCACCCAGCTATACCCTGCACACACCCACCCACACTTGGTGGCCACCCAAGTCGGCTTCCTTCCCCCCACTCTGATGGGAGCTGTGTCAACTCGAAGCCGTCCCCAGTGGGGCGGGCGTGGAGGGTGGAGCTGGTGCCCATCTCTCAGGACCTGCTTTCCCAGTCCCGGTATATAGGTCACCCTTCCCATCCCTGGTGTGATGACTCACCGTTCCCCTCTGTCACAGCCTGATAAAGAACCCGAGCCATTAAGAAATGGAACAAATCACTAAATGGGAGGCACAAGAGAAACCCAGGATTAAATTAGTTCATTATTCATATATCAGAAATGGTGCTCCCTCTGCCTGATTCTTGTCTCCGTCTCTGTCTACTGGAGTTGAAACAGCAACAGCCTCCTACGGGCAGGGAGGCGGGGCCCCGGAGGCCCCTTTCCTCCTGAATGGGGCCCCGGGCATTGCAGCCGGCGTCAACCTGGGGCGCAAGGCCTCTGTGGGCTGAGGGCTCTTCTCTGGGCTGCGAGGTCTTAAACCCAAGGAGCAGGACTCACAGGTGGGCACTGCAGGCCCGCCATGCAGTGGGGGTATGGCTGAGCCACAGCGATGTGCCCCCTCTGTGGGCCCTATCACTTCTGCGGGTCATGTCACCTCTGTGGGCCATATCACCCCTGAGGGCGTGTCACCTCTGAGAGGCGTGTCACCGCTGTGGGTCATTTCGCCCCTAAAGGGGTGTGTCACCTCTGTGGAATGAGGGGCTTGTCACCTCTTGAGAATGTGTTACATCTTCAGAGTATGTGTCATCCCTGGTATGTGACAAACCTTCTGAGGCATGTTTCGTCTCTGATGGGGATGTCTTGTGACTGGGAGTCCCGCGATGTCTTTCTGTCACAGCTGGAAACAGGACTGGCCTGGGTCTCTCCTGGGGCCTGTCTGCTTGGGACGCAGCCAGGAAGGAGAGAGACCACCAGCCCAGTGCCAGGGCTGCCAGGGTGTCTGCTCCCCGGCCCCGGAGGAGATCCCCAGCCTGCTCTCAGCCATGGTTGCTCCCTGCTCGTCTGCAAGCCTCTCCTGACTGAAGGAGGAAGGGGTCGGGGCTGCCTCTCAGGGGGCCTGGGAGGAGGAGACTGGGAGGAGGCCAGGCCAGGCTGGGAGGGAGTGAACCCAGGAGGATTGTGGAGACGGACAGGAGAGACACGTGCCTCCCCCTGCCGGCCACAGTGAGGAACAGTGAGCAAGAGAGGGCGGGAAGTGATCGAAGACACTTAAGCTGCTGAGAGGTTTGGTTTGGTGACACATGACTCCCTGGCCATGGGTCAGGGACTCCCAAACAAGCAGCAGTCTCCTGGCTGTTTGTGTGAGGGCGCTTTCCTGCCCAGAGCTTACTGGGATTGTGCAAAAGGATGGAATGACCCCCTAAGTCACCCCGACAGCTTTTCTGTCCTCCAAGGGGCTGCTACGTTTCAAAGGCGAGAGGAAGCTGGGGTGGAGGGACAGGTGGTGAAAGGGCGGTCGCACAGCTGGGCAGCGGGCCAGGCCCCTGCCGGCACAGGTTCTGGTGGAGCCGCGGTGTGTGCCGTCCGCAGCGGGCCCGCCATGGGCTGGCCCTGCCCGTGCTCTCCGAATCCAGCCGGGACCCGTGCACACTTCACAGGTGAGGAAACTGAGGCCCGGCAATTGATTAGTCCAAGCAAGAGGCTGAGCCAGACTTTAACCCAGGTCTGAAGAAGTCCAAAGCCCACGCTTTGTTCACATCCCCAGGCGACCTCTGAACATGGGCCCACGAGGGAGACCCAGAGCGCGCTGTTACCTTACTGCAGCCGAAGCAGGCGGCTGCAGCGCCCTCTTGGTCTTGCCACATTGTCCTGGCTCCGCTGACGTTCTAATTGGGAGGAAGGTCAGATTTTTCCATATTCTCAGTATCCCAATTCATCTTGTCCACGTTGATTCTCGGATTTGATCACTTCCCGCCTCTTGCTTAACTGTTCCCTGGGCGAAATTCCAGTCTCTGCCGAAAGGGCACTGTTCCCACGGAAGCCAGGAGTCAGAACCTCCTCCCCGCAGCCGCGCCCAGGCCTCGGCAGGCCTCACAGGCGTCGCTTGCGGCTGACGTGCTGAGACAGTGTCCTGGCCCGACACTGAAGATTGCTGGGACCTCACGAGCCATCTGACTCGACACTGATTTTTACAGCTTTGCAAATAGTTGCCTTAGTTCCCTTCCTCTGAATGCATTATAAAGTTAAAGGGAGAAAAAGAAGTCTTTTAAGAATCGCCCAGCTATCTTAATCAACATGCAGAACGCTTTTCTGGCAGTGCACAGACTGTGATAAAATGGGAAGCTTCTTAACACAACATATATTTAATCTGCGGCATTCATTTCCACATGAAATTCAATCAGATATTTTAAGGGAGTTAACAAGGGCTCTCAGATCAAACTGTGAAAAAAATGCAGGTGTGACAAATATACCAAAGCTACTAAGGTGTTTTATCAAATGATAAAGACGTGCCATGGGGTGGGGTTGAAGGACAAACCTTAATGCTAATTCTGTACATTGTCAAAGAGGGTAAGAGAATTCATTGGGCAATGCCTGGACAATTTAATGACCCACCGCCTTTGAAAAATCAGTGAACCTTGCTTATTTGTTCTGTTTCTCTGGGAATCTGAATTCAAGCCGGCTATGTATCGGGGTGGGGAGGCGGTGATAATGAATATTATGGCTCAGGTACCTCTCTGACTCCCTGGAACTCACATTCTAACAGAGAGAGATGGACAATAAGCAGGTAAACAGACAAAAGCAGTCATTTTCAATTGGGTCAAGTGGGAAGTACATGAGAGGGCGCTCGGGTGAAGCATTTGTGAGGAGTTACTCGGGATGCAACCCGGAGCAGGAGGAAGGGGCCTGCCTTGCAGGGAGGGAGCAGCCTTGGCCTGCTCCGCGTGCCTGAGGCTGGGGCCCTGGGTGCGGGGAGGGCCAGGGGGCAGCCGGTGCAGCGGGACGTGGTGCACACTGAGGAAGTAAGCCCTCCAGCTTGTCCTTTTCTGTTTTCCAGGTAAAGGTTCCAATTGCTACGAATCCTTGGGGAAAGGGCGGTTGGTTTGGCTGCTGGTGTGAGGGAAGTAGCTCACTCTGGAGAGAAAAATAAGGCTGCGTCCCACACCGCCCACGAATGGGAACACGTGACTGACCCAAGACCTCGGTCTCCATGAAAGCCAGCAGAAATAGGGAGTTAACAGGAAGAAAACAAATGTAATATATTTGTGCTACCGAAATGAGGAAGGGTGTCTTAACATAACCCCAGCCCTGGCTGGTGTGGCTCAGCAAGTTGGGTGTCGTCCTACAAAGTGAAAGGTTGTCGGTCCAATTCCCGGTCAGGGCACAAGCCCAAGTCCTGGGCCCAGTCCCCAGTCCCCAGTCCCCAGTTGGGGGCGAGACGCAACTGATCGATGTTTCTCTCTCATATCCATGTTTCTCTCCCTCTCTCTCCTCCTCCCTTCTCCTCTCCCCTCTCTTTAAAAAATGAAGTTTTTTTAAAAGGAAAAGGAAAAAAATAATCCCTAAATTGAAATCTTCAGATGATAATTGGATGAACTCGACCACATCAAAATTAAGGATTTTCTTCAAAAAAACCCCCCAAAACTTTAGACAAAGCTAACATCTGAGGAAAGGAGAAGATTTTGCATTGTCTGAAATGAAGGGATCCATACATAGAGTAAGAGTTTGCAAACTACAGCCCACAGGGCCAAATCCAGCTGGTTGCCTGTTTTTGTAAGCTAAGTTTCTTGGACACAGCCATGCCCATTAGTTTATGTGGTGTCTACGGCTCCCTTTGTGCCACCTCATCTGAGATGAGTAGGGGTGACACACCATATGTTTAATATCTCACCCTTTACAGAAAAAGTCTCTGGACCCCTGATCTAGACTATACAGGAAATGGGCAGGAAACACAGCAGAAAAATGCTAAGTCTATGAACAGATAATTCACTGGAGAAGAAATGGACTAACTATGTGTGATACAATGAGAGTCTGCGCAAGAATTCAGAAGAGTACAGATTAAAACAATCCTGAGATGAGGAAGCTGTGCAATTCCGCATGCTGGTGAAGACAGGAAAGAATGGGAGCCCTCCAGCCATTGGGCTGGAACATAGCACCGAGTACCACTCTGCAGAGCATCCTGGCTGCGTCTGCTTAGGCAACCTGAAACCGCAGACATTAAACCTGAGACGGAGGAGTTCCTGGGAAAGCCACCTGTGCCCTGCCTCCAGCGCAGCTGAGCAGATAGCCATGCCGTGTGTCAAGATGGGTGACTGTCCACCCTGCGTGAAGCCGCCCCCCTTCATTCGTAGGAGAACCCTGATGCATTGTTCACAGAGCCCCCTTCTACAAACAGCCGAGTGTTAGGGCAGGAAGCAGGCGCCATCCCAGCTCCAGGGCTGCGCCAGACTGGCTCAGAAATGACCGTGTGGCTGTTGAGATTCAAAGCAAGCTTTCTCAACAGACTGTGGAGGACATTGTCCTCACTGTGCCGAAAGAGCCTCAGGAATCGGCTTCTATTTCTCTCCTTCCCTGGGCATGTGCTGTAGGTGGAATAGCTGTCGCACCCTGGACCTCACCTCTGCCGGGGGCATCCAACCTGTTGGCGTCTCTAGGCCACACTGGAAGAAGAGTTGTCTTGGGCCACACATAAAATACACAAACTAGTGTATTTTATGAAAAATGATGAGCAAAAAAAAAAAAAGTTCTAAGTAAATTTATGATTTTGTGTTGGGCCGCATTCACAGCCATCCTGGGCCGCATGCAGCCCACGGGCCACAGGTTGGACACCCCTGGGCCTTTGACAGAAGGCAATGCCAACACCAGGATGCGGCAAAGCGAAAAGAATGCGAGAGTCAGGGCTGGGAATTAGACTAGGTTAGTGTGGCAGTCCACCCACCCTCTGGGCTTCCTGGGGGGCAACACAGAGGCTACTGAAGCTGGTTTGTGTTTGCTTCTCTTCCTTCAGGTCAAGCCCTCCTAACCAGCAGAAACGGTTTGAGAGCTGTCGGGATGGAAGAGGAGAGAGGATTTACAGCTTACTTCCAAGTGGAGATTGGAAGATGGAAGGCCTCAGAGACCAACCCCCCCGCCTCCCAAACACTCCCAAACATACATGCCAAACTGATACAGGAGGTACAGGGGAGGAACAGCTGAGGGTGCATTTATTCCTGAGCGTTCCCTGCAGATCCTGCCCTCATGGGTCAGAGCAGGATCTCAGGTTAGTTCCTTAGAAGCAGAGATGAAGAGGGGGTTCTTGTGGAAGCCATCTATCTGGGATGTACCCCAGGAGACACCCATAAGAGAATAAAGAAAGCAAGACAGGGCTGAGGAGAGCGCCGAGCCGCGGTGCAGTCCCGGCTGCCGTCTGGCTCCATCCTGATCCCACAGGGAGCTCTGAAGCATGGAACGTACCTCAGAGCTGGTTCTACACTCAACCTCTGCTCCTGATTCCTGGCACAGAGATCCCAACACCCTGGGAACCTCCAGAGCGGTAAGAGTGTCTCTGATATCCTAATATGGTAGCTGGTGACAGGGGCCCTAGGTGGCTTTAGGATGCGTGCTGGTGGCCAGAAAGACCAAACCAGGATCCGAGGGCGGGATCTGGCCTCTTGGGGGGAGAGAAGCTGGCGGTAAGTTCTATCACCGACGGCCAATGATTTAAACAATCATGTCCGTGCAATGACACCTCCACAAACCCCTCAGTGACAAGGTGGAGAGCTGCCCAGCTGGTGAACACGCCGAGGTCCTGGGAGGGGTGACCCTGAGAGGCACGGACATCCCTCTCTCCCTGTGTCCTTGCCCCGTGGCCTATTTCTTCCACGTGACCATTCCTGAATTGTATCCTTTAAAATAAGCCAGTATAGTAACTAAAGCCCTCTCCTGAGTTCTATGAGTCATCCCAGTGAAGTCGTATCCTTCAGAGCCTCCTCAGGGGGAGTCAGCGATGTTTGACTAGACGGTGGAACCTCAGTTCTCAAACTTCATTCATTCCAGAAAACTGTTTGAGAAGTGATTTATTTGAAAACCAAATTCCCTTTGTTGCCTAAGAGACGCGTCACCACTGATCATATAGGTATCGGCAAGAGAGGGTTGTCAGGTCGAGAACTGAGAGCCGAAGTTTTGTTCGACAGCCGAGACATTTTCTGTGAACAACTTGGTTGAGAACTGAATGTTTGAGAACCAAGACGTTCAAGAACCAAGGTTTTCCTGCTAACTACACTGGATGCCTTTGGTGCCCACCCACCCACCCACCCAGGGCCCTTTCTCTGGGCTGTGCACTCATTTCCAGGGTGCGTGAGCCCTGGGAGCTAACGCTTCGCACCTGTCCTCCTCAAGAACTGCCCTTGGCTAAGGTGGACACATCGCCCGGGTTAGGTGGCCCCCCGCCCAAGAGAAACTGGTGGCAAAGCCTCGTGGCCAAAACAAGGAGAACATAGCCGTTCAGGGGAGGGCTGTAGGCCATGGAGGGATAAGGACATCGTGGCAGGTGCTGGTGTGGCAGAATGTCAGCGTGCACTGTCACATCAAGGGGGTGTCCTTCCAGGGACACCAGCGTGGACGGATGACAGGAACCAGAGGGCCCCTTACCACCATCAAGGCCTGGACACTCTACCTGGGACCAAAGAGAAAAGCCCGAATTGACTAAAATAAAGTTTCCACTAGCAGGCAGACTGGAACTCCAAGGCAGAGATGGGAAGCAGCTGAAGAAAAAGTTACACTGGTCTGCCTAGTCTCCGCGTTACAATCACCGCATGGGCTCCCACTGAAACATAAGGAGCGGCATTAAGAGGAAAACACTATTAGCAAGTTCATTAATCATGTTCATTTTTACAGTTCCATGATCAACTACAATCCTGGTGGTTTCAACAGAGGCCTCCCTATTTAATTAGAGTGTTTTACCAATTAACAGTTCGTCCCGTACCCCAGACCTGCCCTGGCTTTTCAGTAAAAGATAAAGTGCTTGAATTTCACAAGTGTTCTTTGTAGGGGTTCCCCCTTACTTGGGCAAAGGGCCATGTCTGGCGTTACAAAGACAATCACTTGTGGCTGAGTGAACAGGTCCATTTCCAGCAATGCTGCTGATGGCCTGGCCTTGCCTACGGACCCTAAGGTGACTCCAAGCATTGGCATTTCCAGGTCACTCACAGGTCAGCGGGGTGACCCTAGAAGACGACTTCCTTAACCTCAATTCTCTCATCTGTACAGGGGGATAACAATAGAACCGTCCTCAAAATCTTAAATGACATACTGATGTAAAGTGGCTAGGAGCACTCAGTTAGTAGTAGGCATTAATATATTATGTATTAAATATTTTTAAAACTTTTACTGATGCACCCAGACAGAAAAGTGCACATACTATGATTGCACAGCTTGGTGAATTTCCCCCAACAGGACGCGTCCACGTAACCAGCACCCAGACCACAGAAGAGAACATCACCAGGGCCCAGAGGCCTCCTCTCCCGTCCCCTCTATCGGAAGTCTCCCCACAAAGGCAACTCCTGCCCGACTTCTAGTGGTGCGGGCTTCTGCCTGGTTTTGTATTTCTATAAATGGACTCACACTGCGTGCGCTCTTGTGTGCCTGGCTTCCTTCACATTGCATACATTAACAGTTGGACTTGGTTCATCTCCACTGTCATATACTGTCCCCTTGTATAAATACGACTTAATTTACTTTTCCATTCTTAGGTTTTATGGGCTTTGAGGAGGTTTTAAGTTCAAGGCGACTGTGAAAGTTGCTATGAAATTCCTGCCTGAGTCTTTTTTAAATTTAAACTTTTTACTTTGAGATAATTGTAAATTCGCATGCAGTTGTAAGAAATCATAGAGACCGGGTATGCCTTTTACCCAGGTGTCCTCAATTATACTATCCTGCAAAACTACAGCACCCTATCACCACCAAGATATTGGCATTGACACAATACGCCACAGATCTCCTTCAGATTTCCCAGTGTTACTTGTATGTACACATGTGAGTGTGTGTTGTGGTCTATAAACTCATATCACATGTGTAAGTTCATGCATCTACCACCACCACAATTAAGACACTAAACAGTTCCATCACCGACGACCAGTGAGGAGCTCATGAGCAACTGCAAGGTGAATGCCATGTCGACTGCAACAGTGAGAAACCTGAGCCAGAACCAGTCAGCTAAACCATCCTAGATTTCTGACCCTCAGAAATTGTACGTGGTATGTTTTCATGTTTTAAGCTGCTATGTTATACAGGAATAGATAACATACAGATTCCTTGTATCACATGCTTGTTAAAAACGTAAGTCTCTGAGCCTCCCTCCAGATCTAGAACCTGCCTTTTTTATAAACTCCCTGAGGCATTTCTTACTCTCTTTCTGTATGTATTTGAATCACTGCCCTGCCACTAACTTCAGGCAATTTACTCTCTTACCCTTGGCTCCACACCTTAAAAATGGGCATAATCCTGCCTGCTTCTGCAAGTTTTTGTTTTTGTTTATTTTGTTTTCTGTTGTGTGACCTTTGGGTTGGGGATGACATACAGCTCGGCAGCAGGCCCTCTGGGTGCCCTGCCCAGGTCCCCTCGCCATTAGGATGCACACCTGGCAGGCGGGGGGGACGGAAAGCACTTGCTCTGCTTTGTCTGAGACCTTCCTCTTACTGCTAGAGCTTACGGTGCTGCCGGTCTCCCCCCATCCCCCACGCCACATACACACACACACAACCCGTGACAGCTCTCTTGCCTCTTGGGTAGCGTAACTCAGAACCGCAAGTTCTAGGCGACTCCCAGAACCGTCCAGTGGAACTCAGTTCCGCTCACCCGGGTGGGACCCTGCGGGGGAGCGCCCCGCTCGCTGGCTGCCTCTCCTTGTCCGGTCAGGGCCTGCTCCCTGGCAGCCGCTGCCTTCACTGTCCAAACTCGACTGACACCTGCCTCAGGGTCTGCTGGGGGCTCAAACAAACGCAAGGACCGCACACAGCTGTGGCACACAGTATGTGCTCAGATCATGTTTTCGACTGTATTTTTTAAATCGTATATTGGTTAGTGAAAAACACAACAGAAAACTGCTAGGCTAATGACAAACTGTGAGGAGGTATGTGCAGTGTCAAAAACTCAAGAATACCTATCCAGACTCTCAAATACACAAAGCTGACCACAAACCAACACCAACGATAACAATTTCAAGAGGAAATAACTAGAAATTGGTAATTAAGCAAACACAAGAGGGGAGCCAAATGGCCAAGAAGTTCCAGATCAGCAGTGATCAGAGGAAGTCAGCCTCGAAGGAGGCACCCTGTTCTACCCACCAGGAGGGCAGAGTCAGAGCCGTGGGCAAGTGGGAACCCTGCATGGCTGGGGAGCAGGCAGAGGGCGAGCTGGATCTTCTTCTCCGAACAAGTTTCAGGCAGCATTTAGCAAAATGTAGAACTCACTAGCCCCTCACCCAGCAGCTCCACCCCTGGGCACGTAAGTCTCATGCAAATTCTCACACGGTCCCGGGGGTTCATTGTGGTGGTTTTATGTTGGGGAGCTGGACGTGGGCTGGTGTCGTTCACTAGGGAAATGGATAAACTGTGACAGGGCCTACTTCAGAAGCCCACACAGCACTCAGAAGTGAAGCAGGCATGCACAGACCGACGCGCAGAGAGAGGAGAGTACGGACCAGGATGAGATTTATAGCAAAATTTCGTTATGTAAATTAAAAATGAACGCAAGACAGTCCTGCATATTTTACAAATCTATATACATATGCAAGGATATGTATCAAATACGTCTGAAAGGGTGGGATGGAGAGTAAGCATCAAAAAATTTTTAAAAGTGACTCAAATGAGAAGAACAAGCTTTGCAACATAAGATACTAACATAGGAGAGTACCTTTATGTCCAAGGGTAGAGGAAGGTTTCTTCACTAAGACACACAAAGCACAAACTTTGGAGGAAAAGACTGATAAATCGGGCAATGTTAAAATTTAAAACCTTTCTACAATAATTAGCATGTTTAAAAATAAATGGAAAGAGAATCCACAGCCTGGGAGGACATATTTGAAAAGCATGTAAGTGAAAATGGACGGGTATGATTGATTTCTTGATATCGTTTTTTGGTATTATTTGGAGAACCCCAAATAATAGTTAATATTTATTAAGTATTTTCAAAGGACCAGGCACTGGCCTAGACACTTCATGTGGATTGCATGAATTACAAAGCAATAAGGAAGACGTGAATTAGCAATAGACATGCGCAGACTACTCATGAGTTACTCGGCCCACTGTGTCCTAATATCACAACACATAGAAACTTCATTTCCTTCTTGCTTGACATACCCTAATTCTTCCCTAAACTTTGAGAGATTAACAGGATTTAACAAGAAAGAGCAACATTTACCTTAGGTAGCCAATCTCTCAACCCCAGATCCTGATCCACTCTGATCCTGCCTCCTCTTTGGTAGGATGATAAGACTTGCAGGTATGGTTTAAAGTGAGTATACAGTATTAAACACACAATAAATATCCAATTAATGATAGCTATTTTGATGATGCAAAATAATAGTAGCTCACATATAGTATGGAGGTTATATATATAACCTTATATATATAATCTGCAGGGTGGGCAAGCTCATGGAGAGGGAGGCACAGCCCAGGGAAAGCAAGCACAGAAACAGCGCGGGGCGCTGTCCAGCCAGCCCGCGCTCTCATTTCCTCCTCCTTCCCGCCCTCCGGCGGGGCTGGCTCACCGGGACCAGGTCCCTGGGGCAGGGCCTGGCCCCAGCCTGGCCACAACCCCGCTTCCAGCAACCACGTCTGCATTTCCTGGTTCAAATTCTTCAGACTTAAAAGCTAACTGGGCCACTCTGTTCAGCAGGCTGGGTGGCCCAGGCAGTCCAGGCCCGGGCACGTGCCCACCACTTTCCCCCACCGCCTTCCAAGGCCCCAGCGCCTCCCTGACGACGCTTCCCTAGCAGAACCTAAACGCGCGCATGCGCAAACACATACATGCCAGGGAGCGACGCCCGACGTCCCGGGCCGGTGACCACAGCCAAGGGCGCTTCTTCACCCAACTTCTCGAAGGCCGCAAGGCTGCAGGAAGACCTGTTTCTCTCTTGGCTCTAAAACAGCCCTTCCTGGTGTTATCTCTCTATCACTGTGCAACCTAAAGACTACAGAAGGAAATCTAACCTTCACCAATACTGTTGACCGTGAACAACACGGGTCTGAAGAGCACAGGCGCACTTCGACGCACTTGGGCTTCGGCAGGCACATCAGCTGGTTTCACACCTTCTGATTTCGCACCCGCAGATTCCACCCACTGCGGCTTGAAAACAGTATTTTCGTATCCCCAACCGCAGATTCCTCGCCCGTGAAGGGCCAAGCATAGAGTCCAAAGTTATAGGCGGCTTTTACACTGCAGGGCAGTTGGCGCCTCTAAGTCCCTGCATTGTTCCGGGGTCAACTGTACACCCTAAATACAATAATGAAACACCAACAGGGCAAGTTCGAAAACACTTCCCATCTGGAAAGGGGTGAGTCCGATAAACCTCCAGGACCACACGTTTTTTGGCCCTTAATTCATAGCAGATCTCAAAATTTCTTACAGTGTCATGCAGCAGCATGTGTCCTCCTAGCCCAGCCGCCACTGAGATTCTAGTGAACAACCAGGGATGTCACTGGGCCAGCAAATACCATGAGCGTCATTTGCTGGCTGGCCTCCGTGGCACGGGGAGGGGAGGGTGGGGAAGTTCCTTGGTCAGCAAACCTGGCTCCCAGGTGGGCAGGGACTGTGTCCTAGTCATCTTTGTAGACCTTACAGTGCTCACTAAGACATGCTCCTGTCCACATGGGCCTTGGTACATTGTGAAAATATCTTTAGCAAAAGGTTGAGAAAATGCCCAATCTCAATGCTTGGAGTTCATGATGGAGAGACGAGGGAAGGAGAACGGCCGAGGTGTGAGGTGGCGGTTTCTATCGGGCAGTGGACAGGTGCCTGACCCAATTAGTTGCCAGGGGAGGAAGCTGGTGTGGGTGGGAGAGCTGGTGCCCATCTCCAGCTTGTCTGCATTCCCAGGGGCCACGCAAGGCAGAAAGTAATGAGGCCTTGCGCCCAGCCCCTCAGGACAAGCACCCTTCCACTTGAGAGCCAGAAAATGGTTTCCCCTCCTGTCCAGCTCAGGTAGGTTGATAAAGGCTGCCGGGATTTCAGCCCTGGCAAGGATGCGGGGCCACAAGCTGGCTCAAGGGAGGGATACCCTGGCTGACGAACCATGTCTTCCATGAGGGCAAGAGAAAGCAAGGGGCTCACATCTGCCATCCGAATGCCAGGGTCACCAGAACAGGCCACAGACCCAGAGCTTGTTTGTGCCATTTTTGTCATAACATTATTTAGTGAGTATTTACCATGTCTGAGCAATAGTCTAGGTGATCTACATTTCTGTATCATATCATTTCATCTTCTGCCAACCCTGTGAAGAAGGCACATTATTATCACCATTTTCCAAGTGGGTCTCGGGCCCGAATCGATCGCCTGAGGTCCCTTGCAGCAGACGCGGGCAGTGCCCATCGCCTACTTTAACACCAGCTCCCGTTTGCCTTCACTCCAACAGCCAGCCCCCATGTCACTTTGTGGGACCGTTGCCAGAGTCCACTGTGCCACCACAGGAGCGCCTGTGGTGCTGAGGAGCTGAGATCTTCCGGGGTAACCCTTAACCTGGGACTGGTGGGTGCAGAGGGGTGCCTGTTCCAGCTCCCTTGCTCTTGAGAGGGACACCTGAGGAGTGACCTACGCTGACCCCAGAGCTCCGCGTGGAACTGAGCCAAGTGGGAGTCCTCCCTCCGTGGGACATGGTTCAGCGCACCACGTGGCATCCCTGCCTGGCTCCTTCCCTGCTGGATCCCACTCCCCAGGTCTCTACGGGCTTTTCCTAGGAGCATTTCCCACGGAGACACTTGCATGCAAAGGTCCATCCTGGGCTTTGCTTTTGAAGACCCAGACCAGACCATCACTTGGCTGTAGGTGCCAGAGACTGGATTCAAATGCAGATTCAGCTCTGCACTGTGCAATCTGCCTCAAGAAGAAAAGCACCCCCCAGAAACAGTGACAACAACTTAACAGCAATCCTGTGGAGAGAAAGACAGAAGACCTGCGCCAGAATGCTCACCAAAGCTGGGCTGTGCAAGCCACCCCCGCAGGCCACCAGGAGCTAGAACACCCTGGCCCAGGAATCCTGCAGACTCTGGTGTATCCTCCTCTGACAACATGTCGGGTATCACAACAGTGGGGGAAGCCATTAGAGTTTTGGAAGCTAGACAGGGTTCCCTTGGCCTGGTAATATTTTTTTCTGTCAGTCCTCTCTGCAAAGGCTGTAAGTTAATTGATTAGTCTAAAGCTCCGTGCACTCCACTGTTCCCTTTTCTGCAGCCAAATGAAAAGTGTGTATCTCTGATGTGATGTGAATTAACATCTTCTGCTGCTTCTCCCACTTGCCGAGAGGAGGGAGAGAGGCCGCCATAGCTCTTGCTGTTCATACATCCTCACACCAAAATGTCACTGAAACAAAATGCCTCGCATTGGGGGCGGAGGCCAGAGTGGGGAGGAGAGATTTTTCCCTGTCTCACCATTTTGGGCAAATTATCCTAGAAGAGGGAAACAAAACAGTATCCTTGCTAATATAACCTCTCATAGAAAGAAAGGAACAAGACTTGTGATTCCCAAGGTGCCTGCAACGACACTCATGACACTCCCTTGGAAATGCAGAAGTCCCTGAATCTCCAAACCAGCCCTCACTTAACCCTTTCCTGGTCCTCCAGCTCTCTCCCAGCCCGCACCCGCCACACACAGCACCAGAGCTTTTATGGGAAGGATTTGAAGCTCACTACGGAGTGAGACGAGTTATGGGTTATGTGAAGGAAGAGGACATCAGAGATTGGCTAAAGTGAGAAGAGTTTGGAGCATTCCTTTTTCTACTTGGCCAAAATTCTACTTTGCAGAGCTAAAGCCAGGTTCTAGGTTCCTCTTTGTTCATGCCAACTCAGAAGCAAATACCTTTCAGAGGGACAATGGCTTCCTTGAAGAGCAGTTACCACCACAGATTTGCATCACGGGTGGAGGTTTGCACCAAGAGCAATACAGGCAAACTTTAACCAGTCAGACCCCTGGTCTTGCCTTGCTTACATGCATTCAGTATTTTGTTTGCTGTTTCCCAAATATATCTGGTTCACCTCCCTCCACAAACATGACAGGGCTGCATTCCTGGGCCCCTGTGTTTGCTTGTCAATTCCAGCCAATACTTTGTGAGTCAAGGTGACATTTAATTGCCAATGCAACATCCTCCAGAGCCCTCCTTCCCTCTGGTGTGATAACTAGCAATATTCAAGATAGCAGTGCTTCCAGCAGCCTTTGACCCCTGAATGACTACCAAGAGCAGACCCTTCCCATATCTACAATGACCTACAATGCACATGTGAATGGGTAAGGAATCAATGTCTGTTGATTTAAGCCACTGAGACTGGGGTTGTTTGTTACTGCAGTATAACCAAGCCTATCCTGACTGATACACCTTGTTATCTGTAGTTGGGCTATCTCCTTTAGGAGTGGGACCTGAATATTGCACATACTGCTTCCGCTTTTATCCCATTGATCAGTATGTATTTGTTTAGCTGCTATAGAGGCCAGGAAATGTAGTCTTTCATCCAGACAGCTGTGTGCCCAACTAAAAATCCCTGTCATGCGCCATAATAGCCCTAACCACTATTATCCCCATTTTGGAGAAGAAGAGACTGAGGTTCAAAGTGGTTAACTCATTCACCCAAGGTAGCTCCGCAAGTGAATGGCAGACCTGAAACCCTGCTGTTTCTTATTCCAAAGCCTGTGCTCTTTCCACTACATCATGTTCACTCTGTCCAAGAGGTGAAGTGCATCTGATGTTACCTTCAGGGATACTGCAGTCAAGCTGGGGGCAGGAGGAGGGGAAGCCTCACAGGATCATCTGTGCTGGTATCTGAGCCCACAGTACTCAACCCTAGTAGCATTTGGAGGATGGCTGTGAAGTGACTTGCAGTTGCTAAACGGCCATACTGTGTCAATGGCCTGGAGCTGGCTCTTCTCTGGTCTGAGAACTGCTTATTAAATGCTCAGGAAATTTGTGAACAGGTTGTTAAACACAACCATTAAAAAATTGTTATGTAAATTTACAATTAAATTGTATTAAAAACAAGAGCAATACATCCATCCCTTCCTACCGATTTCACTACATTTTACTGTTCTTTGGAGGTTAATTTGGCTATTGTATCTGCATAGTGGACGTACTCTAGGACGGCGAGCAGCTGCGCATCTCCTGACAACTCTGGGGTCAGTAGATCACATGGGCAGCTCAGTACTAGCCTGTGGGGGGAGGGTTTACAACGTGGAAATCAGCAAAGGCTACAAATCAGAGCTTTCAACTGCTCGTGCACCACGTCATACATGTGCAAAAGTGGCGTTACTGGCGTAACTGGGGAAACAGCCTGCTGGGTTGGAGAAGGTACTTTCTCTTTCTCTCCTCCCCTTCTTCTCTCCTGCATTCTGGCTTCTCTTACTAAAAAGACACACCGAAGAAAGTTTCCTGATCGCATATTTTATATTAACACTTCATTTTTTTCCCTAGCAGTTTTAAGTTCATTTGCAGTCCTATTAGTTTTTGCCTCACATAGTTGATGTTCTTTTATTAGGCACATACACATGAAGGACTGCTATGTCTCCTTGGGTAATTGACCCCTTTATCATTATGGAATACTCTTCTTTGTCCCTGATAATTTTCCTTGCTTTCAAGTCTGAAATTAATATAAGTATACCTGCTCTTTAGATTTGTGTTAACATGGTAAAATGTTCTCCATCCATTTTCTCTTAATCTATATGTGTCTTTATATTGAAGGTGGGTTTCTTGTAGACAACATATAGTTGGGTCTTTAATCCACTCTGATAATCTCCATCTTTTCAATGGTACCTGTAAACCACTGGCATTCAAAGTGATTTTCGATGTAGTTGGATTAATATCCACCATATTCATTACTGTTTATTATTTGTTGCCCTATTCTTTATCCTTATTTTTGCCTTTCACTCTTTTTCTGTCTCTTGTGTTTTCAATTGAACATTTTAAATGACTTCACTTTCTCTCCTTTGTTAGCATATCAGTTATACTTCCTTTCTTTTTGTTGTTGTTGCCATAGAGTTTGCAATATGCATTTATAACTAATCCAAGTCTACTTTCAAAGAGGACCGTATCACTTCAAGGGTGGTATGAGTACCTTATAATAACAATTACCCTATTTCCTCCCTCCCACTCTGCATTATTGCTGTCATTTATTTCACTTATACATAAGCCTGCATGTATAGAAGATGTATACATAAAATAAGCATAAATTGTTAAATACATTGTTGATATTATTTTGAGCAAGTTTATCTTTTAGATCAAGTACAAGTAAGAAAAAAATAGGTTTTTATTTTACCTTTATTTATTCCTTCTTTGAGTCTCTGCTTTATGTAGACTTGAGTTTCTGACCTGTTATTTTCCTTTTCTCTGAACACACACACACACACACACACACACACACTCTCTCTCTCTCTCTCTCTTTTGCATTTTCTTGCAGGGCATGTCTACTGAAAACAAAATCGCTCACTTTTTGTTTGTTTGAGAAAGTTTTTATTTCTCCTTCACTACTGAAAGAGAATTTGACAAGGTACAGAAATCTAGGTTGATGGATTTTTTTCCCTCTCAACACTTGAAACATTTTACTCTGCTCTCTTCTTGCATATATAACTTCTGAAAAGTCAGGTGCAATTCTTACCCTTGTTCTTCCATCGTTAAATAGTTTTCTTCCTCTGGCTCCTTTCAGGATTGTTCGTTTAGCTTTGGTTTTTGTAGTTTGAAAATTTTATAACTAGGTTTAGTTGGGTTTTTGTTTGTTTGTTTCATCTATACTGCTTGTTGTTCTCTAAATTTCCTGGGTCTGCAGTTATATGTCTGAGCTTAATTTTGGAAAGTTCTCAGCCATCATTTCTTCAAATATTTCTTCTTTTCCTTTCTTCTCTTTCTGGCGTTCCCATGTATGTTACACCTTTTGTAGTTGTCTTGCTGCAGAAGGAGACGGGGTCCAGTCACAAACAAAGAATTGGGCTGACCACACAGATACTGTAAAACAAAGCACGTGGAACATTTATTAAGGAAAGAACTCTTCCCAAGACATGGGAGTGGGCCATCTCTGGCCAGGGAATGACCCTCTTCTATTGAATAGTCACAGGCTTTATAGGGTTTTTACTTAAGGTTCTACACATGTGATTTCCCACAGTCCTCCTTGATGTGCCCACTTGGGGAGGAAACCACAATGCTAATTATTATCAGGTGTCATAAGGCAATTCTCGGAAATCAGGAGGCTGACTGATGACAGCCACAGCGTCCCAGGATTTCCTGTTCTGTCCCCTGCCTCAGTCTTACACTTCTTGGATATTCTGGTCTGGTGTTTAGTCTTTGTTTTCTTTGCCTTTCCATTTTCAAGGATTCTGTTGATATATCCTCTAGTCCAGAGAGTCTTTCCGCAGCCATGTCCAGTCTACTAAGAAGCCCATCAAAGGCATCCTTCATTTCTATCCCAGTGTTTTTGAGCCCTGACATTTCTTTATGGTTCTCTCTTAGGATTCCTGTCTCTCTGTTTACAGTTTCCATCTGTTCTTGCCAGCCATCTGCTTTGTCCATGAGAGCCCTTGGCATAAGAACCCCAATTGTTTTAAATTCCTGGCCTGGTAATTCCAACATCCCTGCCATGTCTGGTTCTGATGTCCATCTCTCCAAATTTTTTTGTGTGTCTTTGGCATCCTTTACACATTGTATTTCATGGCCAGACGGGAAGTATGGGATAAAAGGAACGGCTGTAAATAGTCCTTCAGTAATGTGGCGGTGAGGTTTGGGAGAGGGGGCACATTCTTTAGTCCTGTGCGTAGGTCTCTGTCTGTTAGGGAGCCTGTGCCCCTGAACTATAAACTTCAAAAGAGCCTCCCAGGCTCCCTCCCAACTTGGGTGGGACAGGATGACTAGACTGGGCTGGAGTTTTTTTTCCCTTCCTCCAGGTCAGTTAGGCTCTGGTTCACTAACTGGTTAACTGATTTCTCCCGAGGGAAGGACGCATGAAAAAGAACAGAGTGCTCAGGGTACCTTAAGTCCTCACTTAACGTGGCAACAGGTTCTGAAACTTTAGCCAAACAACGTATGACAAAAACAGTTTTACCGTAGGCTAGTTGACATAAACAAAAGTTCCTACAGCATCTCATTGTTTTAACAAAACAACATTGAACAAAGGAGCATTATTCAAGGACCTGCTGTGCAGCAGAACAGTTGTTTTCCCCTCCCCTTGCCAGCAGCCCGAGTAGATGTTTCTCAGATATTTACCGTGGGAATCGGGTGGCGCTTCTGGAGGTAAATCTCACAATATCGTGGGCCTCCCCACTTTACTGGGACCCCCTGGCGTTTTTAACCTAGTTGTCCACACTGAGCTCTAGCAATTTGTTAGTTACAGTTGGGATCTTCCCACCCACCCTGCCACCCCCACGTTGTTCCCCCAGCGATTTCCTCCCATGAGTTTCTTCTCAGGTAACCCAGGAGTCCCTGCATTCACCTGTCCGTCTGTCTCTCTAATATTGGGACGTTGGTTTGCCTGTGTCCTCCCATCTCGTATGGGTCCAAGTAGGCAGAATGATGCCCCCCCCACAAAGGTCTGCATCCCAGTCCCCAGAACCTGTGAATATGTTTGTGACCTTAATGACAAAGGAGCTTTGCAAGGGTGTTCAGGTTAAGGTTCTGGAGATGAGGAGATGAGCCTGGATTATCCAGGTGGGTCCCCATCATCCCGAGAGTCCTTACAAGAGGGAAGCAGGAGAGCAGGAGATCTGGAAAAGGAGATGTGAGGGCAGAACCAGAGTTCGGCGTGATGCGCTTTGGAGGTGGAGGAAGGGGCCCCAGGCCAGGGAAGACAGGCAGCCTCTAGAAGCTGGAGAAGGCAGGAGCAGACACTCCCCTGAGGCCTTCAGAAGGAACCAGCCTTGCAACACCTTGATGTTAGCTGTCTGACCTCCAGAACTATCAGCCAGTAAGTCTGTGTTGTTTGAAGCCACCAGTCTATGGTACTTTATTACAGCAAGAACAGGCAACTAATCCAGGCGGGAGCTGGGTCAGTGTCTGTTCAACACGGAACTGTCCAAGCCCAGGACAGGGCTTCCTGTAGAGCAAAGTCTTCATAAACCTGTGGTGAATGAATGAATGAGCGAACCTGGCAGGCACTCATGGAGAAAACACCCAGCGTTCGGGCTGTAACAGCCCCAAGCCACTTCCTGTGTGTGCTTGTGTGACACATCCAGGGCCCAAAGGAAGAAATGTGGAAAACCACTCCTCAGAGTTAGCACGTAAAAGACAAAGGAAGGAGGGCTAGGAAAACAGATGCAGTGTTGGCAGGGACCTGGAGGGGCACCCATCCTACTGCTCTTGAGGCTGAAGGGACTACAACTCGCCACCCAGATGCCTCTGCCTCCAAGGAAGAGTCTGTCCCTCGGGTGAAGACTTTTCTGTCCAGGTCACACAGTGACAGGGGCGGAACAGGGAGAGCTTCCCGGGTCGGGGTGCCCGTTGAGGTATGCGGTCACGAGGAGGCACGGCCAGGTGGAGGCTGCATGGCCAGGCTGCATGGGCCCCCCGCCCCCCGCCCCCTGCTGCTGTCCTGGAAGCACAGGAGAATGGAGCTCACAGCAGAATTCAGCAGCTCCTTCTCCCAGGTCAGCAAAGCGGAGACCCAACAAAGGCGTGTGGCCAGAGGGGGTGGTGGCCAGAGTCTGTCCACAATGTCACAATGTCTGCTTCCTTAAAAACTCAAAGAATCCGAATGTGACAAAATGCTAATGTGCGTTGAATCTAGCAGTGGTTTACATTACCTTTTCCCTTTTCTGTGCTTAAAACATTTTTTAAAGAATAGAAAAACGGAAAAGGTGCTGCTCTCTAATATATATTCACACAGGAATCACTCTGATTCTCCATCTGACACACACCGGTTCCTCCGGAGGCTGACGACCCATCCCTCTCGCCTTCCTCCCATTGCTAAATAATTTTCTCTGTATATAGAATTTATATAATTATAGTAAGTAGTCTTAGTGCTTTTTAAAAATTCAATGAGTTTTCTTATCAATTTAATTATTTCCAGACATTGTTCAAGTTAATTAACTTTCCTTAAGTTGATTTACTTTTCCAGTGGGGGAAAAAATGGTTTTTAAGCTCAACAAAAAAAAAAAAAAAAAAAAAAAAGATTTTTAGAAGTCAACAACAAAAAAAAAAGCATGTTTATTATTGAAATTCCAGTTTAAAAAATATTTATCTGTGTTTTCCAATCATCCTACCGGCCACTGCCGAGATATAAATTTATAAGTATTTTGTGCATTTCATTTTGATTGCATTTAAACAGGTAAAAATATGATTTATACAAATTTGTATTCCTTTCTTTCTCTCTTCATATTGCACCATAAGCATTTTATCATATCATTAAGAATTCTTTCTAAGCATAATTTTAATGGCTCCTTAGTATTCATTTTAATAAATGTTTCATAAATTGCTCACATGCCCACCCCTCGCCAGCATTTTGCATATCTGGTATTTCACCATTGTTGGCCTGCTGAGACAAACATCTCTGTGTGTGAATCTTTGTCCCCAGCTGTGTTTATTTTCTCAGGGCAGTTTCCTAGAATTGGAGTTACCAGGTCAAAGGGTGTCCAAGGGCTTAAGGTTCCTCATACCAGCTGCCAAATTGCCTCCTGGAATGTAAGAGTGTAATGTGGCCACCAGGGAGTATCTACATTCTAGTCAGCTTGGCAAGAATTTCAGAAACTTACCTCAGTGGTTGAATTTGCTTCTCTTCTATCGTTAGTGAACTTGGACATTTTTCTCCCAACTGCCTCATGCATTTCTATGTCTGCTTTTGCTTGTTCATAGTCTTCCCCCATGTGGCTTCCAGCCTGAGCTTTGTCGCGAGCCACAGGTACAAGCCCTTGATCTACTCAGGAGAGCATCCCTCTATTTTATCTTTGAAAATCATTTGCTCCACTTTACCTTTTTCTTCTGCACCAGGTAAATAGACCTTGACAACGATTCTTTGCTTTTGCCTGTTTCTCCAGATTTTGGGATGGCAGTTTGCCCTGTGCCCTCAGTTCTCTGATGGGTCCAAGAGAAGTCGTTGATTTTCAAGGGCTTTCCCCCCATGTTTGCTTGGTTAAGGATGGAAGTAATAACTCGCGAGTTCTTTACATGTCAGAGCTGAAACCAGAAGAGGTTTATTTTTTCAGGAGCTTTTAAATTCTGAATTCAATTTCTCTAACGGTTATAGGACTATTCAACCATTAAAGAAGTTGAATTTGTAATTAAAAAGCTCCCAAAAAGAAATCTCCAGGCCCAGACGGTTGCCCTGGAGAAGTCTACTGAAAATTAAATAGTTTTGTAACTTTTTTTTAAATGCTCTGCCTGAATGATTTTCTATGTCTAATCCTCTCTTTCTATTACCACACATTTTTATTTTTACCTAAAGTGAGTTCCTCATTTTTATGTCTTGTTATGTATTTCTTTATGGCCTCATGAGGTATTGACCACTAGCGTGGGGGTTATTGCTACTTGAGCATCATACACTTCTTAGACAATCACCACATTTACTTCAGAGTTTAGCATATTTTCTTATTCTTCTATTTGAAGCTTAATTCCTTTTCTCTTTCTATGTATACTCTATGACTTTGCTTTTAAAATTTTAAACATGTGCAGACAGAAATAAATGGGTGGCAGGTCAAAGCCCCTTTGGATTTTCACCGGCATCAATTTAAAACCAGGAGGTCAGCAGGGCAACGCCCCACCTCTGTCCGGCTCCGCCATGTTTACTCCATTCAAGGCTGGGTTTCCCTGACTTGCTGTCTGTGGCTGTGGAGGGGCGTGGAAGGGGTGCCAGGATTTAAACGTCGCGCTGGGGGCTCTTGGAGCCAGGATGTCCTAATCCTGAGGACCTCCTCTCTCTCTTCTGGACCGTAGCACAGTCCAGCAAAAAGGCCAGAAGCAGCGGGCAATGTGGGCACACTTTGCATGGTCACTTCAACTCCGCTCCAGGGACACCCCAGGGCCTTAGGTCAACGCAAGAGATGAGGCCTTTGTTTGAATCTCATTTCTGGGTGAGCAGGGTGAATGTTATTGTTGCATTATGGGTCCCCAGGTCCACAGCCAAGATCAGGACTTTAGGAGCAGCAGGTGGAGACGCCATTGCGTGTACTAGAGGTGGGCCTGGGCGTTTGCTCTGGTGGGTGACACTCAGGGCCCCACACAAAGCAGTGGCCTTTCTGTCCCCCAACAGGACCTGCCTTGCTCTCTATGACGTCTCCCTGTTTGGCTCCTGGGCCATTTCTCCAGCCTTGTCTGGTTTAGTCTCTGGCTCCTGAGCATAATACCCTGTCCCAGCATCTGCTGGGCAAACTCCTTTGTCTAGAGCAGAACTCCTCATGCTGGTCTTTGCCAACCGTCTGGAGCTTGTCAGACAAGTGGGTTTGCCATCTTCATTTTTCAGTCCTGGTCAAATCTGCTCAAAGCAGGACCTGCTCTGACCTCTCTCCTGCACTTTGCCCCATGCGTAATCTGCCAGGCAGCCAGTGCCGAGAGCCAACAAAGGTGAACTGGGTTCACCGTACGCAGAGCTGCGGGCCAGCTGCACCGGCACCCGGGAATGGAGTTCCGAGAAAGTGAAACTTAGGCCCTTCCTAGTCTATTCTTAAGTGTGTGACTCTGTCCCAAAGGATTTTCCTTCTGTAACTTGACCCCACCACGCCCTGCTTCCACCGTGGAGCAGAGCTGGGCAAGACGCAGGAAGCAGCAAGGCCGAATTCCATGAGACCAGGTCACCAGGTGGGTCTGCCTGCCTTCCTCATCCTCTGAGAAGCAGGATATCGCAGGATCTGCACCCCCACCCCCCACAAATGCTGAGAACCTGGTGTTCCCGAGATTGCATTACCTTTGGACAGGTAAGCGGCCCTTCCACTTTCCTCTCCAAGGCCCTCTCACAATGTGTCGCCCACCCCACGGAGGAGCAGGTTGCGGTGCAGCGCTTCCACGCTTAGCGGTTCGCAGGGTAGGACAGTCTAGATTGGACGGCTGTTTTCTCTTTATCTTACTTACCCTCAGGACTATGGGGCGCGGCTGTACGGTCTGCACAGCATAGCTCCCCAGGATGCGATTCACACCCACGGAGGTGAATTGGGGCCATTCCAGGCTGACCCTAAAGCTCCACACTTCTGTCACCTCGATCCTCCTGATCCGTCTCCGTCATGTGGCTCTAAATCAGGGTTTGGCAAACTAGGGCCCACAGACCGCCCCCCGGCTGGTTTTGTGAAGGTGTATGGGCACGCAGCCCCGCCTACTCATTTGCATACCATCTGTGGCTACTTTTGCACTGAAAGGGCAGGGAGCAGCAGTTCCGGCAGAGACAGTCCGGCCCACAAAGTTTACTGCCTGGCCCTTTCCAGACAATCTGTGCCGGCCCCTGCTGTCAATGGCAGGGGCTCAGTACCTTCACCCTTTGGCCCCGCCGTCCCAAGGCCCTGGTTGTGGCACCAGGCTGAGGGCCTGCCCAGTGCTCCAGAGCCACCAGGGAGGTCAGACACCGAGATTCGTCCTGAGGCTCTGATCTCAGCTCCTCTCGCAAGTCATTTAACCTCTCAGGGGGATGGTGGCAGCACCGCCCTCCGGGGTATTGGGAGGATCAAAGAAACGACTTACAAGACCATCACCTGGTTATTAAGCACATTTCCCATGTGAAGAAACTGTGGTTTGAGATCATTTCTCACCGAGGTTGAGAGGGGCAGACGAGAAGGGTCGTGAAGACGCACGTGGCTTGCAGCTGTCACTCAGTTCTAAGTTGCTTAGTTTCCTTCCTTTGTCTTCTTCCTCTCTCCTTTCCAACCCTCCAACTTACCATCCCACCCGGCATGAGGATGCGGCCAGGGACCCCACATCTCTGCAAAACTATGCAGGGGGCAGACTGACTGAAAATAAAGGGAATGAGATGATTTGGGCTCCTACATCCTAGCTGGCCCCTCATTAGCTGTGTGATCTTCGGCAAGTCACTGAACCCGTCTCGTCTTCATTTTCCTCCGTTGTGAAACAGCCGTGGTTTTTGGCGATCCCTGTCGAATGGGCCTGCTCCCACTCCCGCTCTCCCTGAATGCGCTTCCACGTCTGCATGTTGCCTTTGGAGTAAACTCCGACATCTCATGAGGTGTACAGAGCAGGTCGTAAGGATGAAATAAGGTATTTGTGGCGCCTTTGGTGAAAGTACTCTGCTTCCCCTGTCTTCATCCACAGGGTACCACCTTCCCGCCGTCACCTGAGATGACCGTCCCGTCCCTTAAACACACCGGGACCCCAGTCGCATGTTCTCTCCTAGCCTCGCCGAGAGGTCACGGAAATTGTGCCTCTTTTAACGTCATTGCCGGGGAGGGGACCTGCTGTTTTTCCCAAGTGCCTCTCTTGGGAGCTCTGTCCCAGGCCATTGTGGCTAGCTGCCATGAAAACTTTAAAACGCTCTTATTTTCAAGTGAACCAGTTTGTTCTTTGCTGCTCCTCGCTGCGTGGTCGCTCGCCCAGCCCGCAGGTTAGGACCCGGGAAACCTTGGCTGGTACATGCAATTCGAAGTCCCCCAGCAGGTTAAAAAGAGCAGTTTGGCAGTGCGGTGAGACTGCCCGCTGCCTGCATGCCAGGGGAGGGCTGCACAACTTCCTCTGTTCTGGGCTTTGAGGGCAAGGCGCGGTGGTGCCCACTCGGAGTGTGTAGGCCTCACCCCTCCTCCGTGTTCTCAGCTGTGCCTTTGATAGTGGAGGTTGCTCAGTAGGTATGTGTGTGCTGACACCTGGCACACTTCATGGCTGGCTCCTGTTCCCATGGGCCAAAGATTAATGGATGATGAGGCAGACGCCACAGTGCCAAGTTACAGGTCACAGGACCGTGACTCTCCTAATTCCACATCCTACTTACTCAGTCTCACGGTAGTAAAGAAACGCCTTGTGAGCACTGGCTGATTATTTTCGAATTCCTTCGTTATCAGCACTGGAGAAGGGAGATACTGAGGAAACGTGGCCCAAGTATCACCATCTTTCAGGGGTTTAGGGTTAGTTTTAGGGAATCATGAGCCATTCCCATCAGCAACATACACATTTGAAAGCATTCATCCCTCAAGGGGTGAATTGTTGCTGATTTCCAGGCTAATGAAACGTCACTGATCATATGCTATAGCTGGCACCATGGCATTCTGGGTAATGCAGGACATTGGAGGATTTTACTATCTGAAGTTGTTGGAACCTTCCTGATTTATGAGAATAAGGCATTTCTCAAGAATGTAGCCATTTTGCTTTTGTTGGCTTAGTATGCATTTACAGCAGTAGGGCTATTAGATTACAGTGAACCAGCCAGGCTCCAATTGTATGAGAAACACAATTCCAGAGAGGACAGAGGCCCCAGGAACCATGGACTGACAAAATGTTGCAAGCTTCTGGAGCCACTCGTGGGCAGGGCGAGCAAGGCCTGTGAGGTCAGCAAATGCTAAAGCTAGAAGGGCTTCAAAGAGAGCAGCTTCATCCTGGCTGGGTAGCCCAGTTGGTTAGAGCATCATCTTGAGTCACCAAGGCTGCAGGTTTGATCACCAGTAGCCACATAAAACAATCAACCAATGAATGCATAAAAAAAGTGGAGTAACAAATCGATGTCTCTCTCTCCCTTCCTCTTTCTCTCTAGAATCAATAAATTTAAAACATTTTAAAATAATTATAAAAGGTAAAACTCTGTTTAAAAAAAAAAAAGGAGCAGCAGCTTTACAGAGATGAGACAGAAAGGGTTTCCAGACAGGGTACTGACTGCAAACTGTATTTGGTTTTCATCTCAGCTGAGCTGGGGGCCTCGTTCCCTCAAAGCAATGCAAACACCACACCACTTTTCCTGTGTTGGCCAATTCCTGTTTACATTTCTGCAGGAAAGTGAAATATCCAGAGATTGCGACATGTGGCCACAGCAAGCTGATGGTAAGTAAAGTACAGAAATAAGATGCAAGTGTGTCTTTGAGCAAGACAAGCCTGTACCTAGCCAAGTCTCCAGCCTGCACAAGAACAGCAGAAAACACTGATCTTGATGTTTGACCCAGGAGTTTCATTTCCAGAACAGCTGAGGAAGACCTCACTGGGGGCCAAACCCCACTGATAGCAATTATAAAGTGGGCAGTACCGAGAACCAACAACCCGAAGGCACTCGAGACTGAACAGAAGCACGCAGGCCTGGGCGAGGACTTGACACTTGGCTTAGAAGGAGAGCAGCGTTTTCCCAGCGGCTAGCCTGAGAGCCGGCCACAGGGTAGGAAGGGGCCCAGGACTCTCGTAGAAGGAAGACCAGCCATCTTCCGGGCTTCAAGAACCCAAGGACAGGGTTCAGGATAGGCACAGCCACGGCAAAATGAGGGGAGGTCCTGGAAGGGAGTGAGCCAGGGAGGGGGGCCTCCACGTCTGGATATGATTTCTGCTCCAATTTCTGACTGTCTGTCCGTATGGGCCAGACCATAGCTAAGGATAAAATGATTGAACCGAGATTTCAACTGCCACCAAGAAACAGCATTTGCAGCTCGAGTCCAGCTAAACTGACTGCCTGATAAACCAAACAAATAATTGACACTACGTCAGATGTGTTGGGTGGGGTGGGGGTTGGGATGCCAGTGGAAAACGTAGATTCCCAGGCCCGCAGCTCTGCCGAGGCGGATCTCTTTGTGCAGCGCCTCGATGCTGCGCTTGCGACAGACGGGCTTGACGGCGCGGGCACACTGGAGTTTGAGGCCTGCTGCCCTGTGAGTTGACGCGGTCACATCTTGGGCTCATATTTTGGGAAACAGGCTTCGCTGGAGTGCGCGGTGCCTGTCTCTGGATGCCAAGCGGGGCATGTCAGCCGCCTGCGTCTTTGGTGCTGGCCACGCGAAGCTGCGAGGTTACTCAGAGGCAGAGAGGAGATGCTCCACTCCTGAAGGTCATCGCTGAAAACTGCCTGCTATTGCGCAAGGCCGCATGGAGACTAAGACGGCTGTCCACCGGGCGCCTCCCGCAGGTGAGCACAAGGCCCTCCTCTGCCACCTTCCTCCCCACTTGCTCTCCCCGCGGGGCCCCTCCACCCCATGGCGGGCAGCATTTTCAAGTCTCGAATAGATAACACGTTAAAGATCTGCTGGGGTTTTCACAGCAGAAGCACAGCAAGCTGGTTGGCACAGGAAGGTAAAAACACCAGTCATGTGTGTCTGGCATCTTGGCCTCAACATTTAATTGTTTCTATTGCTGTAACGTCTAATTATAAACACATTCATAGGTAAAAATTGGGGAACAGCTCTTAATGAGCGCGGCACGCATAGCAGGGATGTTGGTAACGCACTTCTGCCACTGCCCTGGTCACTGTGACTAATACGTCTCTCCTCCCATTACCGAGGAGGAAATGGACCCAGTCATTTAGCTTTTCATTGCCTGTCTCCATGAGTCAGTCACACAGCGCGGCACACCTGATTGAGAACTCTCAGTCTTCCTATCTGTCAGCCAGGTGACCCCCTCTCCAACTGAACACAATGGTTCATAAGGTAGAAGTAGGCGTGGGTTATTCCAAAGGGTCCAACAATTAATGGGTACTTCGTGGAAACCTTCTAAGCATTGTGAGGATGTAGAAATTTTTTAAGGTCTACAGTGTACGGTAGAATAAAATTTCTTACCCATTCATTTAGGAAACTACTGGCTAAAAATATTTCTTGATTTTAACTCTGGGTCTAATCTAACTACATGATCCTAAAGCTCGGCTGCAGCTGGAAAAGAGGCAAATAGATTTTAACGAGACCTAATTTAATGTAGCATTAACATTTTCCTAAGGAGAGTTTTTAGAGGAAATAGCAGGAGATACACGGTGATGCATATTTCTCCAAGGCGAGGAGAGACAGAAGGAGAGGTGGAGCTTAATAGATAGAGATATTCTAATTCAGGTGACCGTTTCAACAAGTGCAAGTGAAAGAAGAAGGGTGGTTTTGTGTTGGGCTGTGCTTCTCTTTTAGAGAGAACAGAGGCAGGCCAGTTAGAACTCTACAGCGCCATTTCTGATGATTAGGGTACCAAGGCTTACAGCCTTCTACCTCTGAACAGCTGCCCCTCTTCCAGTCTGGCCCACACATCCACACAGGTGACACCCCAGCTGGGAAGGCCCTTAGGTTTTCTTACCTATTTTGTATTAATGAAAAATTTTCCCTAGCTTTTGTATGGTTTCCATTAAAATGTAATGAATGCACAAGGAACCAAATTTTACAAAAGCATATTCAACAGAATTGCCTCTCTTCAAAACAAAACACTGTTAAACTTATGGGCATGTTTATCCTCCCGAAAACGCCTACTTATAGGAGCATGTGTATACCTTTATCTAACTTCAGAGATACATACTGGCAGGCTCCAATCGCTCCCGTTTCTTTCATCTTTAAATTCCTATTATGGACATCGCTAAGCAGGCACAGAAGTAGAGGAAAGAAAAGAGTAAGCCCCTGTAGTCTGTCATTCCACTTCAGCGTACCACCTTGCTCATTTTACCTATTTCCTGCCCATGCCTACGTTGGTTTTGTTCAAATCAGGATCCAGAGCCGTCCTTTAAGTCGGCCCGGTCTTCACGTCCCACCATCGCCATCTCTATTTCACACCTTCACTTTGTTGAAGACACCGAATTATTTGTCCTATGGAATTCCCCACATTCTGGATTTAGTGTTAACATGTTCCTCAATATCACCTGTCTTTACAAACTGATAGATAATAGACACTTGATTAACCTCAGGTTCATTTTTGGGGGGCGGGCAATAATTCATCATGGCTGGTGTGGGGGTCTTCCTATCCTGACGAAGTCAGAGGCATGTAACTTGTGATTGCTCCTATTTCAGTAACGCTGCTGTTGATCACTGGGTTCAAATGCTGTCATCCAGGGCCACGCAATAAAACATTTCTCATCAACTTTTCACCTAATACTTGTAGCAGCCTAGAACCATAGAACTGACAAAACGGTGACTTTTTAATCCTGTCATTTTCCTGGCATTGTTGTGGTATCCAACCTGGTGGCAGCTCTGGGCCACATGGGAAGAAGAGTTGTCTTGGGCCACATACTAAATACACAAACACTAAAACTGATGAGCAAAAGAAAAAAAAGGTTTCAAGTAAATTTACAGTTTTGTGTTGGGCCACATTCATAGCCGTCCTGGACTGCATGCAGCCTGCAGCTGGACACTTGAGTGAGAACTTTCCCTTATCAGGTTAACCTGACACATGAAGTCAGAAGAAATGTTTCCATTTCCCAGTTAGAAGTTTTCAAAATAATGGATTGGTACCCTACTAACCTCCAAAGGTGGCCGATATCTGTGTGTTTTTAGCTGTTCATCAGGACCTCATGAATTTGTATGTATTTCATGTTTTGGTCCACGCTTCTTTTTGGCGCTCTGTTCCAGCTTTGGCAGATGAAGTCCCTTCAAGGTGGCCCTGGGGGCCTTTTCACATGGTTTTACTCTGAGTGCTTCCTTGCTTGCAGACACACGGCCGTCCAGCCTCGTGTCGCCCTTCCCCTGCCCCTCCCAGTGGGGAGTCTGGGTGCTGGGGCGGGCCTTACAGCTGGGCTGTGATCGCTTCAATGGACAAGGCTGTGCAACAGGTGTTTTCAGAGAGAAAATTGGACTGCAGTGTTGTACTGGTTACTTCCGATTGAAACATACAATTACAGGATCTCTATGTGATTTTATTCGATTTCTTCTCTTGTGCTAAAAATCTTGGCTCTGAATTCCACTGACATAATGTTTGCTTTATCATATATACACACACACACACACATACAGAGTTTCAAATGACACCAATGTCATTACTAAAAATAAAAATATTGAGTGCAGCTTAAGATTTATTTACAGTTTTTTGGCCTGTAGGATATATTCCACTAGGAAAGCTCAGACAAAATGCTAGGCTTTAGTGTCACTTGAAGAAATTCCTCTAAGTGTGGTTAAACCTCCAACTTGATAGACAAATTTGTTTTAGCTTCAAGAATTGCTTCTTTATTTTATTTTTTCATGGAAAACATCGACAGGGTCCCAAAGCAAAGTATGAAACAAGATCTAGTTGCCTTCCCTGCCCAGCTCCCCACCCCAACCCCTGACGGAAGTGCTTGATTGGTTATTGGTGTAACTGATCTTCCATGGCATTAAAAAAAATAGAAGCAAATGCCTATCTGTTCACGTCTCCTGCTTTCAGAGGGAAGCTCCCCGAACTCTCCGACTCTGAAGGAATTCACCTATGCTTTCTTCTAGTTAACTAGAAGGCTGCATTTTTACAACTGGGTCTCTGATCCATTCAGATTTTATCCTTGTGCGCAGTGTGAGCAATGGATTTAATTGTATTTTCTTCCATATAGTTAACCACAATTTGTCTTAACACCATTTTTTAGTCTTTCTCTCTATCAATAAGGTGATCCCTTTATCACATACTAGATTTCTGAACTTCTCTATATGGTTTACAGCACATTATAACATCTAGAAGGGTTATCCCCCCCGCCCCCACTGTTCTTTTCCAGGGTTCTTCAGGCTATTATTATTTTTCCCAATACCTTTATACAGAAAAAAAAAGTCTTGTTTTATTGAATATAGTATGCTCTTCAAATGTACACATAAATACATATAAAATATATATAAATGAAGACATTTCTTAAGTGTTTTCTAGATAATATTCTGAAACCAATTCCCGCCCAGCTGTCTATAACCGGCTGCAGGAGAAAACAGCAGCTGCGTTGAGGCAGGCTTCCCCGAGGCTGCGGGCGCTGCTGGCCGCCTGCGGGCTCTGTGGCCGTCTGGCTGGCACAGGCGCACGAAACACTCAATAAAACATTCAGCAGTGGTCTTGCTGTGTCTGAAAATAAAGTGCCTCGTGCATTAACTTAGCAAAGATCAAAGAGCGTAATAGAGTTGATCCTGAGCGCCCACTGTATGTTCAGAACTGGGGCTTTCTCTGCCCGCTCAATTTTCATAAAATTACGTATGCCACAGCCTGAGGTCAAATTTAACCTTTAAAAAGAATTAGGACAATGCTTCTCAAATAAAGCAAGGTCAGTCGGAAAGTAAGTTCCACTGGACACCTGGGCACACCTTCTTCCTGAATCCCTTGGCCCACTCATGGCCGGGAACCCCGTTAACTACGCGAACCCAGAAACGCCCCTCCAAGGGCTGGGACCGGGCTCCCGGCACAGGAACCCCCCCAGACAAGAGGGAGCTGTTATTCATCCTGCAAAGAATAATGAAGAGAGACCGGAGGGGCTGTCAAATAGGAATAGTGCCTGGTCACCTGTACCACACACAGGTTTGAGTCTGGCCATCTAGAACACTAACTAAAAAATAAAGGCTATTTTTGTTCTAAAGGTAGAGAAATCTGGCATGTCTTGGCTCATGTTACCTTTTGCACTAAACTACTTAATGTGACAACTTAGATAAATTCACTGGGAAACTACCTGATGTGCCTCAGTATAATCTGTCTACATTGCCTACTCTTCTGCAGGTGGGAGAATGTTGAAAACAGAACATTCGGCCTTTTTGGCAGTTAATCAACGGTGATAACAACCTTACTTCTCCTAACCACCAGAAATTTCCTAATTAACTATTTTAAAAATGCAACAGTCAAAATCACTACACCATTATTTGCTCTAAGTTTTAGTTTTTATTTACATAACCACCTTTCTCCTAGACAAGCAACATTAGCAAAATGTGTAGTCAAAAATGCCTTGTTGGTAACAGTCCTATTTAATGTTCTTTTTCAGAGGGTCTTCTCAGCAGCCAGTTACCACATGGAGCTTTTTCACAGTTTCAAAGACGTTCTTCTCATTTTAAAACAGCAAAAAAGTACTACATTTGATGGTAGTTATTGTTAAATAGTTCAATCAACTTTATAGAATTTTAATATAACTTCAAGCATGTAAATTATTTAATCAACACAAAACTCGTTTAAAAAAAAACAAACCCAAGTGCTAGCTCATCTCTGGTGCTATGAGATACAATAGCACCACCTATTTTTTGTATTTTAGTGGTAAATATAGAATCCAGTTAGCACCCATCTTTAAAAGTTAGATGTGAATGAAAACATAGGATTTGGCTGACTGGGAGGTAACAGTCTTCATCTTCCCTCAGTGAGGAGATCTGTCCTTTTGCTGCATCCTGGCTCATAGAAAAGGCTAGTATTAAGGGAGGAGAAAGGACAGACTTAGTTAAGGCTTTCCAGGACCTGGATCACTTACGTACTAACGCTGTGTTTGGCTGGAAGTGTGGAACTGTAACACACATAGAAGCTCCCCCGGGTTATATATTGTTGCACATGTGTCAGAGCAGATCACATTTAAAGCGCTGACCATGGCTTTGCAGCTTTAAACAGAGAACAGAGGAAAATCAGGAAAATTAATGCTAATGATCAATTCCTATGTTTTCAACCAAAACGCTGTCTCATCACTCCATTTCAAAAGTAAAGTATTCTAAAAAGGTGACGTCTTTTACATAAAAACACATTGAATTTTGATGCACTACATCACTTATTAGACATGGTAAATATGAGCAGACAAAATAAAGTGCACCTTTACAGTATATAAAATACGGATTCAGAAATCACTTTTTAAAATAAGGCAATACAGACTGAAATATAAAAAGTAGCTGACACAGCAAATTTAGATAGAAATGAAAAAAGTTCAGTTGAAAAACTACCACTTTTCAGTACCGCAGAGGGACAAACAACTTTCTACTACAGCTAAAGAGATTCGGAGACTCTTGCATATTTGGCTTTGTGTAGGAGAAAGGAAAGGCATTCGTGTAGAAGGCACTAACTGGTTTAAGTGTGCAAGCAGCTTCACAGGGAACACGTGTGCAAAGGACAGCCAAGGAGACCGCCTGGTTCTGTGGTACCCTCGCTCTTCGTCGGAGAGTGAGCCGCCGCCGCTGAGGACTGGTCAGCAGGCTTCCCACTCCCGGCCGGGGCGCTCAGTCCACGGAGTCACAGATCTCCTTCACCTTGTGGTTGAACTCCTCCGGCTGGTCTGCATACACGTAATGCCCTGCCCCGAGGATGGCCTGGGAAGGGAAAGCAGTCCGATGGCCAGTGAGTAAACGCATTTACTAAAACAACAACATAGGCAAAGGCACTTAACCATGACCGTGAGAACAGCTATATACGAACAAAACATAAAAGCAGCAGCAAAGCTTTCTGTGGCCACTAGCTTTATATAGGGTGGGGCAAAAGGAGGTCTACAGTTGTTCAAGTGGGAAATAATACAATAATTAATAAATAACAACACAAGAATCCACTGCTTTGTGTACTCACAACTGCAATTTACTTTTGCCCCACCCTGTATATTTCCATCAAATAAAGAATCTGAGAGTAAGAGAAAAATTTATTGAACTTTATTAAACTTTAACATGCAAAAAAAATAAACCAAGCCACACTCGCCACTACTGAGAGAGCCCACAGAGGAGCTGACCCAAGCAAGCACGCGCTGCCTGGTGCGGTGGGAGCTGGTCGAGGTGCCCCTGGGCCTGCCCCACCGCCCGCCCCTCCCACCTCGGAAACACCGCGGCTTGAGGGACAGGCGAGGCCTTGAGGAAGGCAATGAGCCATCTGGATATGAAGATTTGTGTGGGTCCATCCCTCCCACTGTCACAAGCAATACCAGGTCTGTGACTAAGGCCACAGTGTACAACTCAGACGGGAAATCTCACCGAAGGCAAATAGCACAGAACAGGCCTCACCTACAACTGAAAACCCAAATAGGCCCACACTTACTATCGTCTTCACGTATGAGTGTGGTCGTAACGACTGGATGCTGGTGCCAGAATTGCCATCTATGCAGGACCGCGCCCCAAAGATCACCGAAACTGGAATGTCAGGGTCCATTTTACCGATTCTCTGGAGCATTGGCCTTTTTGCCCATCCATAAGGAATAGTCATATTTTTGAATGCTGTCTCACCACTTTAAGGAAAAGAAGAAAATCACATGGATGACTTCTGGGGATGAACATGTATCATGCTCCCACCTCTAACAAAATAGACTCTTCCTACTACAAACTGTAAGGAACAAACCCCATAGAAGATACATACATCTGTATATACCCCACAGAAGATACATGCTTTGTTAGCTAAACAAGGATGTTCAAACTCTAGTTAATTTTTAAAAAGGCATCTTCTTCTAAATCAAAACATGCAACCCTAACTCCCTCTCATTAAATGATTAAATTTCCTATAGCAATAGTTACAAATATGTTTTTCCACCCTGAATTATTTCAAATGGGTAAGATAGCTTTTCCACAGGTTCATGACACCAGCTTTTACATGCAGTGGCAAAGCCTATACCAAGATAAGAAAATACGCTTTCTGTGTTGTTTATATTTTTAATTTTCTTCATATTATGACAATTGACATCTTAACACCTTTCTGGCTAGAGAGATCTTGTGTCTCCTGGAGCTAGTCATTTCTTAAGAGAGAGCAAAGGACTCACCAGGGAACATGGCTTTGATACACAAATGAGCTCACCCAGAACCCTGCCTCCTGTGTTGGCCCAAACCTTCGGGAGGCAATGTCCCTCCACCTGAAGTTACCAGTACCAGGCTACTAGGGACTATCCCTATGTCTCTGAGCCCATGGATATTCGACTAGCCAATCCCGAACTGTCCACCCTGCCCTGCCTTGCCCTTCTTGAAGCAGCCCATAAAGGCTCTGACCTAGACTTTCCCTCTGCTTCTGCCTTCCACCTCCTGACCAGAATCTGGTGCTTCTTCTGTGACCCCCATGGCATTCAGTGACCACCCCCCAGGACCTGTGACTATAACAGACTTTGTTTTCTTGATTCTTTCCTGTGCCTTCACTTGCAGCCATGCCTGACTGAGCAACTGTCACAACACTTTGCAAACTCCCGGAGTAAATCCACTTTGCTGTCATTTCTGCTTCCCTTACAGTACTCGGCATACTTCTGACCTGCCTGTTATAAGGAATTCAAGTCCTGCCGTGAGAAAGGTCACCCAAGCACAAGCAATCGTGCTATTAAGTGAAGAATATGCCTCTGAGGCCTGCGGGAAAACACATGACGTGCCTGGCACAGATCACTGAACTGCCAGAACAAGTCAATAAAGTGTGTCGACCTAATCCTCGACATCTGACTGCCTCTGAGTCACAAAACAGTCTCTAGAGGACGGCACACCTCTCCAGCCTCCCTCTAAGCTTTAACCTCCTTTATCACAAAGACTGAGGCTACAGCCACACCCAAACAGCTTCTGTGGCCTCAGTCTTTCGTGAAGCAGGTATACATATCCGCAGAAAGGGAGGGAGGGAAAACGGTGAGGGAGGCAGTCTCTGCATCTGGCCCCTCGGCCTAGTGCCGGAGTCTCAGCCTTACAGAGGATGAGGCACCGCATCGGCTGTAAAGTGTGGGCCATGGCCTGTACACTATGTCAGCGTCAGCAGAGGCATCTGTTAAAGATGCAGCCCAGAACTGTGGAGTCAGACTCTTAGAAACTGGGCTCAGGAATCACATGACTCTAGGCTCTTGTCTTCCAGGCTCTCCCGAGCTCCCTGCCATCCTCAGGTTCTGTTTTTTCCTCTGGTTCCTTGCACCCAGTATCCATAGTTTTATAAGCCATATTTTTTAAGAAAATAAAAAAGCACCTTGGTTTGGCCTTCTTGCTCCCTCTGGCTACTGTGCTCTTTCCTAAATACTGTCAAAATATAGGCAGGATCCCTCTTCCCCGCCCCTCACACACTCCTCACCCACTGCAGACATTAAGAGTTGCTTAGTAAGGAGAGCTGCAATCATCAAATGAACTTCTTGTTTTCAAACAAGAAATATCGAAAACAGGAACACAGTAAATTGAGAATGACAGTCCTTACCTCGGAGTCTGCACATTACAGTGGTAGATGTATTCGGTCACAGTATCATCTTCAAACATTGAAGAATACTTCCGTTTGAAATCGGGCCTTAAACGCTGTACTAGACTTAAACCTATTTAATAGGAAATGAATGTCTTAGATTATCTGCATGTTTAAATTACAACTGGCTTATAGACTGACTGACATAGAAAGTTTTAGTGTTTGCTTGTATAATGAGAACTGAGTGTGCACAGCACGTGTATTCCAACGCACCGCAGTGGGAAGAGCTCGAACCCTAGAGGCTGCTCTCCCCGAGCTCGGTCCGGAGAGCTTCGGTGTCTCACGCTCACTTATAGATGCGCTTTAGTTCAAAAACACATGCCAGTTTTCTAAGACTTGTTTTTGTAGGAAAATAAATTCTGTTAGACATGGCAGATGAACAGGACAGTCCATACACAGAATGGACTTGGAGGCCACCCCGGTGGCTCCTACGGCCCCGCAGGGAGGGCAGGAGCAAGGCCCCCCAAGGAAAAAGGGTGAACAGCCTGAGCCGTCACCTGGTCACTGCGCTCCTTTCAGGGGTCCCAGTGACTAGCCAGCTTCTTGTTCTGCTACCACTGCCTATTATTCCTGCAAGATCTTACTTCAGTGGCCTCCCTTCCTATTTCTGAAGGACTCAAGCACACCCATGAAGAATTTTTATGGTGCAGCCGACAGTCTGCGCTGCGCGCCCCCGCCAGCGGCACTGCAAGCTGTGCTGGGAGGCACCCTTCTGTCGCCACCGTCTCCTGATGTCCTTCCCCATTTTATTTTTTCCATAACCGCTCCTTGTGTGACTGTGGTCAAGTCAACCCCACTTGCTCCGCAGACCCTTAAGTAGCACAGAGGCGGACCCGGCCCCTGAGGAGCAGTGGCCTCCCAGGGGATGGAAAGGGTGGGGGCGGGGAAAAGCTGTCTCTGAGAGCTCTGAGGGGTGTGGTGTGCTCACAATTCAACCCCTGTGCCCTCTTCTGACGCCCGGAGTCCCCATGGGGCGGGGCCAGGGCAGGTGGGGGCAGGGCCTGGGCAGGGGAGAGCAGAGTACAGCGCCTACGCAGACTTACTCCACACCCTCTCCCACCCTGAGCCTCTCCCCTTTCCTGGCTAACAGAACCCGACTCTTGTGTATCAATGAAGTGACAACGTGCCCAGGAAAGCAGGCCCCTCCCTCCAGCCTGGGAAGAAATCATGACTGGTCAGTCATAGAAATCTGGGGGTTTCTGGTGAAAGAGCTAGAGGCGGGCAGAAGCATCAGGGGAGGTCTGCTGGGCCCTTCCAAGAAAGACTTTCTTCCCTGACCAAGAGCTCTGTGGAAAAAAGACCATCTTCTGTGCTTCCCTTTCTTCTTGCTCTGAATGCTGCTGTGAGGTGATGCTTCATCCAGTGCAGCCATCAAACAACCGAGAGGAACAGGTAAGGAGAGCACAGGTGCAGGCTGAACCCCAATGGGCTAACTACTAGAACAAATGCTAAAACCGCCTGCCTCCAGACTGCTCGCAAGGAAATAATAAAAAGTCTTCTGATTTAAGCCACCCAGGTATTCAGCTGCTTGCAGCTAAAAGCCCTCCTAACTGATACACGTATAAGAGGGCGAGGCGGAAGTCCGGGCCACCACCCTCGGTGACAATGCAGGAAGGAAACTCTCTTGGCCTGGAGGCCGAAACAGAGGAGCTGAGAGTCAAATGAACTTAAGTGAGGAGAGCCTAAACACTGGTACCTCAAAATAGGGCCAGAAACACAAGTCAGGAGTCCCCAAAATCTCTGCAGGAAGGAATTACTTTATCTTCTTAACACTCTGACATGATGGGGAAAGAAAGGCACCTGTGAGTGTGACGTGCCTGTGACCCCCCCATGCCCATCCAGGGGGGCGTGTGGCCTGCGGCCGGGTGTCGTCAGCCCCACAGACACTCCCTAAGGCTCTCCAACGGCCCGCGTGGCTCTTCTCCAGGCCCGGCTGACTGCCACAGCATCAGCGTCCCCCGCCTTCTCGGCTTTGCTAACGCTGCAATGTTGACACTACAAAGGCTCCTCCTCCTTGAGAAGAAGGCTGGTTTCATTCATCTTTGTGCACAGACGGGTACTTTTTAGAGGAGGAGAAAATGTAAGGTTCAGTGTTTAGGTTTGTTTGTAACAAACAGTGGCGATCAGTAAACACTGCCCTCCTGCTAATCTACGGACGCTTGGCTTTCCCGGGGCGGAGCTCTCGGCGCTCACCAAAGGGCCCCGCGATCCGGAGGCCGGCCAGAGGGTTGAAGGGGGTCAGCGCAGCTCCCAAGGCTCGGATCCAAACTGGAATTGGTCTCTCTTGATCTGCAAGGTCCGGCCGCTCAGGGAAACCCCACGGCTCCACTAAAATGAGATGACTAACCCTGTTGGAGAAAGAGCAGGTTTAAGTCCATTTGGCAAACTCACCCTAGGACTATCCAGAGTTAACACGATTTATAAAGACAGAATGAGAACCACTTTCCAAAACCTTCACATTAAGGACAAGGCTAATGGTTAAACAGGTTACATCATGTTCATATCACACGCAAACTCCTGAGATGTGGCCAGATTTGAGAGGTGTGTATCTCAGCGTACACAGTAACTGGGGGGCTATTCCTGAGCAGCGGCGTCTGTGACTGCTAAGCTGCGCTCTGGCAGACGACCACTCAGAAAAGCCCGCTGTTTCCATCTACTTCAAGGCTGGTACTTGCAGAAATGCCTGAAGGTTAACAGTACACTCATAAACCAGCTTCAGACACCAGCAAGGGTTCTCTCCTATGAACCAATCATTCATTATAACAGTTTAAGAGGTGTTAGGACTTTAAGTGGGCTCAAAAGAACTGTAAATGAACTTTTCACAAACAGAAAGATAATGGAATAATATGGGCTGAAAAGATACTCCCTGGTTTTGGACTACAGTTTGGTGAACAGAAACGTATCTACCCCACCCAAGACATCATGCTAAACTGGCCTTCCCTAATTTGCTTCCGAGAGTCCAACCTCATATAAAATTGTTTTGTATCACTAATAGCTTTATTTTTTCCATCTTTTGAAACTGGAACTGTCGGCAGCATTTCCTTCCATGTGGCCCCACCATGACATTATGTACATCACGTGGCTCCTGAGCACCACATAAGGGGCCTCCAGACACAGGGTGGGAAACAAAACAGCCAGAGAATGCAGCAGCGATCTCCCAATGGACTCACAGTGAGTCTGAAGTCCCTTTCCTAAGTCACAACTGACGCAGAAAAGTAAAGAAACCAAAACATGGCAATTATTCCCAATATAAAATCTTTTGCTGCTTCTGCCAGCACAGATGACTCAGTAGTGAGTCCTCTGTTTTGACTGCATTTTCTCCAACAGAAAGCTTGCATGCCCACACCAGGGTTCAGCGGTCCTGGGGCCCGCGGAGAAGTCAGCCCAGTCTCTCCTCTCACAGACGAGGACGGCGCTGAGATGTGCTGTGTGGCCTGCTCCTACACACAAAGCTAGTTAGTGCAGAACTAGGAATAAAACCCGTATTTTCCTGACTCCAGTTGCATCTATACCAACAGATGCCAAGAGGCCACTGGGCAGAAGGTGCCCTCTCCTAGGGACAGGCTACGCAACATAAAAGGAAGATATTAGTAAAGGCAAAGCACAACTTTAATCAACTAACTCTAGGCCAGCCCTGACACTGTACTCTAGACTTCATAGCATCAAGGCCTACAGAACGTAACCATGAATCTGTGTGGAAACGTGTGATGCATGAGATTTCCACAGACTTTGAGTGCCTTCACTCAAAGTTTTATGAGACTATTATTTGCCAGTAGTGTATGGAAGAAGAATGGAAATTGCGTTTGTTTTGTTTTAATGGCAGAGACTATCTCCAACAATTTGACTTCCTCCTAAATTCCTGTTATGCAGCCCATGTTGAGATTTGGGGAATGTGGGGGTTGAGGGGGCATGTCAGAGGTCTGAGTAGAATTTACAAAACAGCCACCTAGTTCGAAGTGGCAAAGATTCATGTTAGGAAATAGTATTATTCTCTACTGACTTACCTCTTAAAGCAAAAAATTAACTCTATTAAAACACACTCTACCCTAAAAGATGATCAAATTTTTGTTATAAATGTGTCATGGGACCTTGCCGAGTCTGCTCTAGGCTCTCACTGACCTGCAAGCCAAGAAGGAAGAGAACAAAGGAAAACTTGAGGGAGGGGAAGTCTACTTAAGTGATTGCTTTGTTTTTGTCTTAGTTTTGGCTTGCCTTATTTAATATGGGTCTGCAAAATATCATCCCTAGGTAAAAATGCCGACTTAAGAAATTATGCAAAGTACATACACTAGAGTACATGACCTTTTGTTGCTGTGGTCGTTAAGAGACTAAATTGTTCCACTAATTGTTTAATCATGCGTCACAGACTATAATGGTGCTTAGCACATGGTAGATGATCAGTAAACATTTGGAGTATTCTTTCCACATTTCCCTTTGGTCCTTGTCTATAAGAATATACACATTTCATAAGGCATAATAAAATAGTAAGCACAGGAGTTAGTCCAGTCTGGATTTTTCTGGTCCCCCAGATGACATAAGAACATCACTATAATTTCTTATATTAATCTTGCAGGTCATTACTCCATAATGGGTAGTAAAATCCATTTAGAGAGTCAGAGACAGTCTGACTGCTTTTTAATAAAATTATATAATGTGGAATAGAAAAATATGTAACAAGCAAAACATTCCACAAAACTGTTTCAGACACACACACATAATTCTTGCTGAGGGTTATAGTCAAAAATTTTGAAAACTATTTTTTAACAGTTCTGCGACAATGTCTAAACTGTTCCTTATTTTTTTGGTAAGGCTTTTACATGAGAGAGTGTACAAAGCTCTCAAATGACAACTACCAGGTCAATGCTACATAGTCACGGTAGCAACAATGGGGAGACCACTAGAGGGGACTTCATTCCAGGGGGCGTGTGACGGCGCGGCTGCATGTGTGTGTGCAGGAAGCTGGTTAACGCCATTCGTCAGGGAGCCTGTCACACGCCTGCCTCGCAGGTTATGACAACCTTGCGGCAGACTAAGGTCCCAGGCTGTCTGTCATCTCACCTCCTTTTGTGATGAAAAGATCATCTTATTTGATAGGAGTTAATTTGGTTTTAACGTACATCTAAATTAGGAGAGTTAACCCAGACCCTACCCTCTAATGCCCCACAGCGGAAGCATGATGGGATTGCTAGTTCACACTGAGGAGTAAGGAATGGGGACACCCAGACACCACATGTGAGTCACCCGATCAGACACCTTTGTCAAGAACGGGGACGGGTTCAAACAACAAGAAAAACAAAGAACCAGCTGAGCAGGAACAAGAGAACAGCTGATGAGTTTCAAAGCATAAAGAGGCCTCCTTTTCCAGGTTGGCCATTAAGTAGGTCTTGAGCTGGAGGCAGGGCGCAGCCTGTGATGTGAAGGGCCAAGCGGCGGGCAGCACACGAGCTCTAACGCGGTGGAGCACCAGAGTCCGAGTGCTAACAAGGGCACACAGCCTGACTCTTGTGAGTTTTAACTTCAACCACCAACCAGATATAACAAAAAAGACATTCAGATGCAGAACCAAAATGTACAAGGGCATCTGTAGGACCTACTTATGGAAGAAGGAAAGGAACAAAAAAGAACCAGAGCAAACTCTGGCCAGCGCACAAATGAGGAATCCTCACCATGGAGTCAGACCCGGGTATTTCCCATTGCCTCCCAGCCACTGGCGGGGGCGGGAGGGGGGGATGCAGGGGGGGGAGGGGGGCAGCGGGCAGACGGCGCAGGCCCAGAGAACAAGGAACTAAATGCTGTATCTCCAAATTCCAATCAATAGAACAGCCCTCCTTCTCAACAAAGGCTGAGAAGAAGTGTCCAGCCCGGCTCTGCAGAGTCAGAAGGCAGAGCCAGGCAAGGTCAGAAGTTCCGATGATCTGGAAGCCTTTTAGTGGAGAAGCAAAGACCTGTTGTGGCCTAGTCTGTTGTACCTTGGAATGGACCTCTTTGCTAAACACTTTTAGTTAATAGAAGCTTCTCAATGTCCTTTTCTCTAGTTTATGACAAATAACTGAAAGTTGGATAAGAAACATTTAGAGTAGATAGTGCCATACTCGCTTAGGTGATAATGGTAAAAAAAATACAATAAAGCATATTAAAAACTTTAAGAGTTTATTTGAGCAAAAATTGACCTGAATCAGGCAGTGTGAAACCAGCCATAGTTAGGAGCGCTCCCCCGTGCCAGGCAACAGGTGGCTGCTTGTGAGTCGCTCCCCTCAGGTTCTGGTTTCACAACCCTGGGGCCCTCACAGGCGTAGGTTCTGCGTTGCCTAAGCAGGCCATGGCGTTAGAGCCGCCTCAGTCTAGTGGCCTTGTGTCATTCATGTGACACTGGGAACCCACGCACTTCCACCTGCACTTCACTCATCACCTGGGGTGTCAGAAAATCCAGAGCACCTCATTATTTTGAAATTAACTTGTATTTAATAATTTAAGTTATGCAGTTAAGAATACAGGCTTGAACATCCAACATATTACCTGTAGAGTTCCACTCAATATTTGGTAGCAACGGGCCAATTTCAGCATGCTAATTATTTCAAGCGTTCTCACATTCATCTATTGTTAGTATTTGGTGGTTCTTGGTCCCGACACTTTAGTTTTAGTACTTTAGTTTTATTTCTAGTATCAGGCACACACATTTAAAGATCATTTTCTATCAATGTAGTCAGTCCAAGGCAGGGATCACTGGCTTTGTTTTAGATACTTGCTCTGCCAACCATGTCATTCAAAATATATTGCTATTCTCTTTTTAGGTGGTTTTAAAGTGCTCATTCCCTTCTGAATCAATGAAACCTCTTATTTCTTTAAACACTTCACATCTGCAAATGAAAATCCCCCCAATTAACCTAAACAGCCGCCAGCCCCGAAGGGCCAGGATTCCAGGACTCGGGGAACCAAAGGGGGCCCAATCCCCACACACAGCCCTGTTGCCTTATATCAGAAAAGTATCCACTGTCTCCTCCTACTCTCACCACCAATACCGTCCGTGACAAACATGTCACGGAGATAGGCCACAATTAAAGCCAGTTATCCCAAAGAGCCGGCCAGGAGAAGAAAATCTGGATTTCTTTGGAAAGATCAGGTCTGTCAGCAGACAAACTATTACTGTCTAGCACACACAGGACTGCAAACTCCCCACAAAAGCCGGGTGTAAACGCTGAAGCTGAGATAAAGAATCTGTGGGGAAAACGCTGTCGGTTCCAGTGGAGGAAAACGTCAGGTGCACGGGGCTGCTGCTCCACATGTCAGGCCCTGTGTCGGTGCGCAGCCGGGGTCGCGCAGCCGGGGTCGCGCAGCCGGGGTCGTGCAGCCGGGGTCGCGCAGCCGGGGTCCCGCAACGGGCAGCCGCACAGGTGCGAGCGTGCCTCCCCCGTCTCATGGCGCCCCGGCGGCCGGCTGCCGCCGCTCCGCACCTACATGTTAGCCCGATGGGGACGCTGGCGGCACGGAAGCGCTAGTCTTTTTATGTTTCCTTCCAAAATATGGACAAATAACTGAGTTTTTCTTGCACTTTTTTAGCACTCTAGTGTGACCTCCCCTCAAAGAAGTAACATTAAATAATAGGAAATAGCATAAGGAAATCAGGTAAAGAAAGGAGGAAATGCTACAAAGTTTCTGAAACACTCAATTCAATTACTATCAAAATAACTCTGTATCAATAGAGCATTAGGGCACAGTATAATCAAAAACTCTATAAGACACACTAAGCAGGTATATTTCCGATAGTTCAGAGGAAACTAACCCTTAGAAGCTAAGTGATTTTCCCCTAGGCCAAAAGACAGTACTGGGTCTTCTAATTTCTAAACTTCTGGTTTCCTCTTACAGATTATGACCCAGAAAAGGCTAAGAAAAACCTGCTGAATCCATACGTCCTAATGACAATAAGCAATACCATAACAATATTTACTTGTGGCTTCAACTGTACACATTCAAAGTTTAACAAATAAAAAAGCCCCTTCTCACGCCTTCTAAAAATGTGTAACACATGTAACAGGAAAATCTGACATTGTTAGTTCAATTGCTTTGAACTAACTCAATTGGCCATCAGTTGTGACTATTTGATCTACAGGTCCTCTGAGAGAATGTGTCGGGTAAGATGCAGCCACCAGCAACCACCAAGGAGGGCACTAGAGACGAGCACCCGGGTGCCTCTCTCCTGCCACTGCACTTACCTTGACGGGTACTTCAGTGAGTAAGCAGCAGCCAAGAACCCACCAAGGTTGTGTCCCAGTACGATCATTTTGTCCAGTCCTAGGGCACATCTCCACTCTTCAATGGATTCCACAAACTGATTCTCTGCTTCTTCCGCGTCACTGTCAAACACGGGCCTACTACTTCTTCCAAAGCCCAACAGGTCAAAAGCATAGACGGGCCTATCAGTGCAAAGATCTCCAAAATTCAGTGCCCAGAGTCCAAGACCCCCTCCAAAACCATGGAGGAGGACAAGTGGAGTCTTATTTGAAACATTGTGAGAGAGCTTCAGTGTCCATATTTTATTTCCATTAGATATATGAACAGGTTCTTTTTTGTATGCGCAGGGGACACCTAATAAAAACATAAAAGAGAAATTGTGCTTAACTTCACTACCTCTGAGAAGGAGAGTATTTTCCGAGCAATCAGAGATTAATAATCTAGAAATCATCTGGTGCCCATTCGTATGATCTTAGCCTTTATTATGTCATCCCTAAAGTAAAAAAAAAAGTACACATTTCAGTGAAGCAAGTAATCCTAAACTATCATATATTACATCTACATGGGATGATCCATCTCAGACAAATATCAAGTTCACTTGGTCAAGACCTTTGGGTACGTCACGTTGGCACTTGGGGCTTCTTTCCTCTTCTATCGCATGCGAGTATCACACCTCCAGAACTGGAGAGAGGTTCAGAGCTCACCGAGTCTAATATTTGGAGGTCTCTATCTTTGCAAATGATAACAAAAGAATGCCACCTTGAATATGTCTAACACTTGAAGATTAAGCATCAAAGACTAAAACTCAGACTCAAAAGAAACATTTTCCCCTAAAAAGTAAATCATAAATGTAGGGAAGGATTAACATTATCTGTATTAAACACGTAACTGAAATCTTAAGTCATTTCAGAGGTTAGTAGAAGAAAGGTGACAAGTTATGGTAGAAACCTTTCTGTATGATGTGCCATAGTATGAGCTCGAGTCCAAGAATCTCTCTAGAAAATGTAAATAATCATCATTTTGTAGATAAAAACTCTTGTCTTCAATGCTGTAGGAGTAAATACTTTAACTTTCCCCCCAAATAGATTAAAGATGAAACTAGTTTGAAATTCATTTATATTATCAACTGAGTAGCTATACACTTTAGATGTACCTCTTGTCTGTCACATTCATCTAGACAGACAAATACTGGGGGAGAATCAGGAGTCTCTGCCCTTTAATTAAAGAAATAATCTCAGGACCTGTACACACACAGTGGCAGTAAAGCGGAAATGCAGCATTCATCCAGAGTGTTAACAGAGCCCAGAGCCCATGCCAACAACAGGAAGGAAATGCCACCAGTTTAGAGGAGGAGATGATGCAGCACTATAGGGCCAAAGCAAACCACGTGAGCACTGTGAACAAAGGTGCGTGCATAGTCCCACAAAGGCCATCTGTGACCTGCATGAGGCAGTTCACTCCCCCTCATCAGTCACTTGCTTTCATGTCTGACATTGACCCAGGGGCCAATTCTCACTCCTATTTGCATCCCTATAACCTACCAGTAGGGAATCAGTATGTTTGTTTAATGCCTGAGTTGAGCATCTAGTACCCTTTCTTATCTCCTGACAAGTATTTTTGTTTTGTTTTTGAACCCCTAATGAGGGGGAAAAATATAACATGGAGCTCAAGAACATTGTGTTTAGTGTGTCACTGGGTCAAGTGTTGGGGATACACATGACAGAACTAGTTAGCAGGACATATCACACATAAACAGAGATACACACAGTCACAGAATAAAAAAACGGTGCCTGGCAGGACTGAGGCTCTCGCCTCACCAGCCAGCAGCATGCTGGGAAACCCCAGCTGATGAGAAACAGGTGTCTAGACTCTGGGCACTGCAAGGGGCCCTCCAGCATGTGCACCTCAGCAGCACTTGGTACCTCTTCCTAAGGAATTTCTCAGCATGCTCCTAACCCTTTCGGTACCTTGACCAGACGCAAGTTATCAGCCACCTTGAGTGCCAGCCACTCCACGTTGGGTATAATGCGCCATGAACACAAAGCAGGGCTGAACTCCACAGGACGGAAGGCTGGGGGCGGCGGGGGAGGGATGCCCCCACCACGTGAGCTCAACAACTTGTAAGAACTTTTTTTTATTTTAGCAAACCACAGGGACAACTCTCCCAGCTTTGTAGATAACAAGATCACTCAAGCATACAGAGTAGGAATTTATTTTCATGCTAAAAATCCATGTAAGATGACTAACTGTCCCTTCTTACTCCTCAATCATTCAAATGTGCAAACAAGAAAATTTGTTTGTGGTAGAGAGGATGGAAAACATACACAACAAACATCTGCGTATACATACACAATAATCATGTACACGAACTGCACCACTTAATCCATGCCTCTAAACCAAAGCAGCAGAACGAAACTGTACCACAAACACTATTGCTTAAAAGTATACCCACAGTCACCTGGCAACACCCTGACAGTACAGGTGTGGATGGATTTTAGAGCCCATAAGAAACAAACACAGAAAAAGGTTTCCACACCATTTTAAGTGCAGAATTAGAGAATCCCAGAGAACTAGAACCAAAAGGAATTAGAAGGATCATCCTACCCCTTGCACAGGTAAAAATCAGGAAGCTGTAAAAAGTCGTTTGCCCAAGATCCTGTAACTACCTAACTGAGATCTGGGCCTGGACCAGGTTACCTTGTTCTGGCCCAGTATTTATCCCATGCAACAAGCCTACCTGCTCTGGGCTGTTTCTAGCCTGTCCTCCAAGCGTAGTCCAGGGACCTCCGGGCAACCTCTGAGACCTTTTAGGAGACTGATGTGGTCAAAACTATTTTCATAATACTACTAAGACTTCATTTGCCTTTGCACTCTTATTCTTTGATAGGTATATAGTAGAGTTTTCTAGAGATCACAAAAGATGTCATTACAGTCTAAATGCAGAAGCAGGTAAGAGAATCCAGATGCCTTATATTAACATTACGCTAGACAATAAGAGATTTGCAAATATGTAAATAGTGCTACACTCCTTACTACATTTCTGTATGGAAAGTAGTTGTTTTTAGAAAGTATGTTATTTATTTTAACCTGTAATGGGTTTATTACTATTATTTTAAAATAAATCAATAAATTTATATACGCATTTTTAATCCTCATCTGAGGATATGTTTATTGATTTTGAGAGAGAGAGAGAGAGAGAGAGAAAGGTGAGGGGAAGGGGAGACAGAGAGAGAAACATTGATGTGAGAGAAAAACATGGACTGGTTGCCTCTCGTATGTGTCTCCCCTTCCCCCCAGGGGTGGTAGATAAGGGATGGAAGAACCTGCAATCCGAGTATGTGCCCTGACCAGGAATCAAACCCATGACCTTTTGGTATATAACATGACACTCCAACCAACTGAGCCATCTGGCCAGGGCTAAATTAACATTTTAAATTACTCAGTTTTAATTTCTAATATCGTAAATGACGGCTATTACCTATTTAAAAAGAAAGCTCCTTACGGTCTTTACTAATTTAAGAGTATAATAGACACCCAAGACTGAAATGTTTGAGAACCACAGCCTCCCTGTGTTTAAGCCCTTGCTGATGGCAGGGAAAAGGAAAAAAGGTTCTTTTTCCAACAACTAACACACCACAAAATCCTGTCTTCAGTTTCAGGACAGTGTGAATATTGGACCTATTTTAGCAAACAGCTAAATTTACAAGAAGAAAACCTTACATTTTAATATTTTCTCTTCAGCTTCTTTAAGGTGTGATGTAGACGTAGGGCACCATGTGGGAAGCCAACCAGTTAGCCATCCTGACCTAGGGCATCAAAAACAAAATACAAATAGGTGAGGTCATGTTCTTCTGAACTCCCAACTGTTACACACAGAGAAGGAAAGCAGAGTAGGAAACTTACTGACTGTGTGATGGTGAAGCTATTTTTATGTGACAAAATTCACCCAATAGGTACAAAGCACTGTAGTAAAGTGCTGGGATACACTCAGCTGCAGCCTGCAAACCTACAGGTAGATACCAAAGCCCACCTTATCTTTACAGATAGTCAGGTTCCGAATAATCAAGCAGAGGTTAAAAATGGGCAGAACAAGACAAGACAAAAAGGGCCTTCGCCTACCCCACTGCAAGAGAGCCTCCTACGAGGGCAGAAGTGCGGAAAAGCCAGAGACCGTGAGGAGGTTCAGTTCAGTGACAGGTTCACAGCAGGTATAAAGTGTACCTGCTATGAGGGTTGAGAGAAGAGAAATCTTATCAAAATATGAGACTGTTTTTATAAAAAGGCTTCCAATCTCAAGAGTGGAACATTAAAGCCATTTCCTATTTGTTTGTTCCCCTTTTGTTTTGCAGGGGTGCAGGGGCAGGGAGGCAGAGCAAACCTACAGGTGGCATTCTAACAGGGGCACTAGGCTGTTTCCAAAGGCTGCTGTCACAAATTACCACAAAGTTGGTGGCTTAAAACAGAAATTTATTCCATCAGAGCTGTGGAGACCCGAAGTCTGAAATCAGTATCATCAGGCTAAAATCAAGGGGTTAGCAGAGCCATGCTCCCAACAGAGGCTCTGGGGAAAACCCACTCCTTGCCCCTTCTGAGTCCTGCTGGCTGCTGCTGCCCCCTGTCCTGCAGCAGAGTCACCCAGCCATCTGTGTCCATCACCACACTGCCTTCTGCTTCCCGCGTGTCTTCTCCTCTTCTGCCTGCCTGTGACCTCCCCCTGCCGATCACCTGTAAGAACACTAGTGAATGCATTGATAGCCCACCCAGGTAATCCAGGGTCAGGTCGCAATTTTTAACTCAACCAGTTAGGTTAAAAGCTTGCCAAGTCTTTTCCATGTACAGTGACACTCACAGGTTCTAAGCATTAGAATTTGGCCGTATGTTTGGAGACCGTTATCTCTGGGGACCACTACCACAAACAGAAGGCATGGGGTGTGTCCCAAGATAAAATACGTAGAAACATTCAATAAATGGTATATAGCTGACATTATATTGATGACAACAATAATTCACTAAACTTATATGGCATTAATTAGGAAGTAATTCCTAAAATAAAGAATTTTAGCTAAGATTCAGAGGGAGTTCAAAGATGGAAATGACAAAGAATTGTCATTTTTCATCACTCCTTGCCTCAAAAAAGCTAAGGCTACTTCTAGTTGACCTACAATGGGAAACTCAGCCTTTCTCCAGCCTTTTGCTTGACACTCTGGTGTCGGTTTTGTCAGCTCTTGTTCTCTCTCTTGTCTCTAGCCATACAATATTCCCTGTTCTCTTGCTCCTTGATTCTGTATATCCTTGGAATATGCTTCTCCCCTTCCTTTCATGATTCATTACACCTCTCGCCAACCTCAGATTAGATTTCATTTCCCCAGAGAGGATTAGATCAAGGTGGCAGGATGGCACCCTGAGCTCCAACTTTTTCTTCTCAAGTTGTGTTAAAAATTTCCTATTCATCACCACCTTTACCCAAATGCAATATCCCTGAAGGTAAGGACTTTGTGCTCATGACTATATTATCAGTTTCTGTTCCAATACCTGTCATATTAATATACAATGATGGCATGAATGAAAAAGTTATTGCTTCATCTGAAATGAATTGGTTGCAATGAATTACAAGGAGATCACTTGAGGAGTAAGAGAATTTTCTGGGATGACAATGATGTTATCTTAAGAGGTGACTGAATGACAGATGTATGCATATGTCAAAATTCAATGTACGAACACTCAAAGTGTAAGCAATTCACCACAATAAAGTTTTATACCAAAAAAAAAAAGTAAAACAGGCTGGATATGATAATTGGCTGGATATAAAGGTACAATAAAGGCTCCCTAGGTCTCTTAGGTGCCGCTAACACCATCACAGAACGCATGAGTAAGAACAGGGGTGAGCAGAGAACCGTGCTAAGTTTCAGATGGGCTGATCCAGCATCCAGCTTTGCTTAAGCTTTGTAGGCAAAGCTTTCTCGTCCTCCAAAAATTCCCTTCCCTGTAAAATTCCTCTGGGCATATGTGTAACAGGTACTCAATAAATGTCTGCTGAATGATTAAGTAACTCATAATGCCGGTTATTCACAGTCCACGTTATCCCTATCTCATAGATGTGAAAACTGAGGTTCAGAAATTACACACCAGGCAGGTTCAAGAGTACATGGCTAGTAAGTTAAGTGATACAAGTAGGGATATGAGTTCAAAGGCCCTTTTTTTTGCAGGTGACTACCTTCTTTAAACTGTATGAGGACTTCTCATTACCTACAAGACAGTGACAGCCCTCAGACCTGCATGGAACAGAATATCTATTATAGCCGATATTACAGTGAGGCTCTACTCCAGCGTTCCCTGCTGCTCGTTTCAAACCTTCTGCATTAACAGGGTAAGACAAGACCTCTAGGTATCCCCCATAAACGTTCCATATAACTTATTATCAAAGTATAAACTAATATAAAATGTTATTAACATTAACTTGTTTGCAAATATATAAACCTATTTACAAATTATCAAGGAAAAACAATTTAAGGCTTCAGTAGAGAATTTGTCAATCTACCAAATTTTCAGTTGTTGGAAAAAAGCAGTTAACAAGCAATTAAAACAATCTCATGATTTTTATTTTATTTTTTACATCCTATCCTATTCCTCATCCTCCTATTTCATATCCTTTCCCCAAAATATAGCTAATCCTTGTTATTAGTTTCTCAAGTAACTTCCCAGTTTCTGATGTATATACAGGAGAATCTCATGATTTTTATAGCTTAAAAATTTTAAAGTAAACCACTATTAGGCTAAAGCTCTTTAGTCTTTGTCCAGGAATGGTCATCAAGTTCCATGTGTAGTCACAAAAATGAGCTAGTACCAAGAAGTTAGTTACTGAAATCTCCCTCAAAATCATACCCAGTTCTCTGCCAGAGAGAATAGGAAGGAAGGAAGGAAGAGAGGGAGGGAGGGAGGAAAGGTAAAATGAACTATAATCTACTATTACTCCAACTGACATCATAGGCATGTTGAGGAAAAGAAAACACAAATGCAAACTTTGTTTCAGCCTTAAAACAAACAAACAAACAAAAAAACCCAAAAAAACATTCTCTGAATGCCTACAATGTACAAGGCACTAGAGTTTAAAATGTAATATACACGTCTGTAATACAGGAATTATGTCCACTTCTTAGCATAAAACCAACTTTCAAAAGATCAGCTGTCTTTTCCATGCATTCTGTCTCCTAGTGGTGGGCTTAACTCAAAGAGAGCAATGTTCTGTGCAAGTCTAGTGTGGGGCTTAAAAATTAGGGCTCTTCAACCGCAAGCCACTCTCACTCTTCATGTTTTCACAACAACCTTTTCATCAAGGCAGATATTTTTTAATAAATATTTTGTTCGTGTTCCATTACAGTTGTCCCAATTTGCCCCCCTTTGCTCTCCTCCGCCCGGCTCCCCTCCCAGACAATCCCCGCCCTGTTGTCCGTGTCCAGGGGCCATTCACCCACGATCCTTGACTCGTCCCTTCCCTTCTCTCCATCTTTATCCCCCACCCCCTCCACTCTGATCGCTGTCAGTCTGCTTCTTGTTTCCACACAAGAATATGGACCACTCCCCAAATTTGCGGGCCATCCTTGCGCAGAGGCCATGCTAATGTTCTCTGTATCGTTCCAATGTTAGAACGTGCTGCTGAAGCGAGCACCAAAGCAGATGATTTTTAGGTGGAGTTTTTCAAAGTATATTTAAACTAAAAAAACTACATTTAATAAAACATAGTAAAATATTTGATTTTCACTCATAATGGAACTGTAAAGATACCTCTCTTCCCCGAGTCCTGATAATGTTTCTGTTCAATCAGTTTTGACTTCACCAGATATTATAGAAACTGTCTTCTACTTCTTTTTTAGAGGTCATCTACAGGACTGAGCACAGTGCACGCAGTAAGCGCAAAGGAACATTTCTGAAGGGTAAAAAGCAGGGGTTTATCTTTCCCATCCTTTAGCTCATCACCCTTTGTTCCTGAGTTCCCACACTTTCACTTGCCACTCTGTTGCTCTAAAACACCCATCCAACCTCAGCTCTGCCCCTCCCACGTGACCTCCTATTTCACCGAGCGCTGTTCTGCATTTTTAGTCCAGAAAGACTAGAACTAAGGACATGATACTGTAACTAAGGACACAAGGCTGAAGCTTGTCAGATATCCAGCCATTCTTCTGAGGTCACAAAATCCAAAGTAAAAATTAAATTCATGTGGCTCACCAATAAAAGAGTGAACAAAATACAGAGATGTCTTCTCACAGCTTTGGAAAATAAACAGAAAAGCAAAATTTAACTTCCTTATTTAGGCAGATAATCAATAAACACCATCATCTATTGCTGAGGGTCTAATTTCAAAAGTGACTGAAATGTTAATAACAATATTAAAAAAAGCCATTCACTGGGAGAAGACATTTGCAGGTCATCTATCTGATAAGGGTTATAGTATTTAAGTATATAAAGAACTGATACAATTCAATCACAAAAAAACGAGATTACAAAATGGGCAGAGGAACTGAATAGATATTTTTCCAAAGAAAGCATAAAGATGGCCAACAGGCACATGAAAAAATGTTCATTGCAACATTATATACGATAGCCAAGATGTGGACACAATCTAAGTACCCACAATGAGTAAATGGACCAAGAAGATGTGGTAGATACAGTCAATGGAATACTTCTTAGCGAGAGAAAAGGAAGGAAGGAAGGAAGGAGGGAGGGAGGGAGGGAGGGAGGGAGGGAGGTCTTGCCATTCATGATGACATGGCTGAACCTTGAGGGTACTGTGCTCAGCGAAGTAAGTCACACAGAGAAAGACAAATACCATATGGTTTCACTTAAATGTAGTACCTAAAAAACAAGGCAAAACCAATCTCTTAGATACAGAAAACAGACCGGTGGTTGCCAAAGTGGAGGGGAGTTGGGTAAAATGGGTGGAGGGGCTCAAGAAGTATGAACTTCCAGGTATAAAATAAGTCAGTCATGAGAATGTAATGTACAGCATGATAACTATAGTCAATGATACTGTATTGTAAGTTTGAAAGTTGCTAAGAAAGTAAATCTTAGAAGTCCTCATCACAAGAGAAAACTTTTCAGAACTATATATATCTGGTGATAGATGGTCAACGAATTTAGTGTGGTGATCATTTCACAACGTATACAAATGTCAAATCATTAAGTTGTACGCCTGAAACCAATATTATGTTGCATGTCAATTATACTTCAACAAAAAAAAGAAAAGAAAAACAAAAAGCCATTCACTATAGGAATTATACCTATTTATGACAAAAGAAAGGCCCACCAATGTGCACCAAAAGGTTTTCTACGCAACCCCATGAGTTGAGCACTGACCTTAGCACAGCTGAGTATCTAAGCCCTAAAGCATCTAATCGAAAATAAACAAACAAACAAATAAAGGGAATCTTGTTTTATAATCTTTGAAACAAATACAACCAAAGAATCTTTCCAGTGGGCATACTTTGGAGTAAGAAAAGCTTTAAAAGACTACACTAGATGTGATTGTAAGAAAAGCCAAAGATGTACTTAACCTATTAATAGACTTTATTAACTTAAGAATATGATTTTAAGTATCCTGAGTTTGAGAGATAAAACACTGAAATTTTTCCCTTAACTTTCTATGTAATATTTGTTTTTTAAAAATATCATTAATGTTGTACTTATGTCCTATCAACATTTAGGTTTCCTGGTAATCCCTGTTTTGTTCTCCGAGACACTGGACTATCTATAGTATTACCAAACCTGAATTGCACAATCTATAAACATTGTGAAACAGGGAAAGAGGTTTCAAAGTATTCTGAAGAAAATATATAAAAGTCTGGCCAATTTCCACACACTTTTGGCCACTTAAATAACATTTCTAATTAGGTTATAAGTAAACAGGATTTCATTATATTACAATTTTAAATATGGCTTCCACCCTTATGCTGGTACTATCATGAGAAGAAAATTATAATGGCTTATTAGTGCTCTCTGTAAGCTATTCTACGCACAGTATTCTATCTCATTTAGAGAAACTATGGATCTCATTTAGAGGTTTTGATTTTTGTTATAAACATTTAATTTAGAGGTCCATAGACACATATGCCTCTGAAATAATTCCTCAACCAATGAATGATTGAATATTTCCAAATTAGGTAATATAACACTTGGGCAAATAAAACAGCCTTCTTTCCCGAGAAATGACTTTCTAAATCCCATTCTTGGAAAAGGGAGGGGAAAAAAAGATATGTCTCATATGACCATAATTTAAGGGATTAACATGCTACTTTATTTTAAATAAATTATACTTATATGATTTAAGTTACACTAACCATTATATCAGTGACAACACAGGGCCTCTAATATATGTTAACACATTCATTAACATTCTTCTTTCCCTCCCTCCCTCCCTCCCCTCCTCCCTCCCTTCCTTTCTTTCTTTTTAACATTTCTAACCTGTAACTTTTCAAGATCCAGAGTTGGTGACTCAGTGCTTTACACAGCCCTGTGCTGGTAATATTTTCCCCGCAATTGTTTCCTACCTTCTCTCACACAGTATGCAAATGATTCTGGAGTCAGGTGCAGGAAACATACTTAAAGAAAACTATGTGTGCAATTTTAGATTTATATTGTAATTTAAGTTGCTTAATAAATTCAAGTGATGTTTTGTGTTAGTTCTAAAATAATTTCATCCACTAGATAAAGAAAATTTTAAATCCCAGGGTTCAAACTGAAATTTTTTTAATAAAACTGATCTTTCAACATAATTTTTTATGATTCACAATCACAACCTAACAATATAATGTTTCTGAACTATTGTAAATAAGTCAAATCTTTAAGAACTCATTTAGTTATGTATATTATTCTGAAATGTGTTATCCAGTATTGTTTTTACTAGGTGGGCCATCCCTGGGACTTGATTTTTTGTGAAGTTCTTTTGTCAGATGGCTGAAATCTGAATTTGTTGGTCTGTGATTGGCATTTTGGAAACAGGCAAAACAGCGAAGCATGGGTTGGCTTATCCAAAGTCAAGAAATAAAATCATATTCTCAACCTCTCCAATATAATAAGATGATGATTCTAATTGTCCTAATCAAATTCAAACTTTGAATTCTTATGAATATATCTTTTGATGTTCTTTGAGTACCTTGGGATGAAAAAATTTAAGTCACACAGCTGCAAAATATAGAACCAACTACTAGGTTTTTGATCTTAATGTTTGGGCCACCATACATTTATTTAACAAAAATGTATTGTATCTTACTATTTATAAAACCCCTCATAATAGGTTCCTACCAGACATCTGCGTAAAACAAAAGCTTTGTCCTCAGCGAGCTGCCCAAAAATATATACACACAAATAACTGTACTAAAAACATGGTATACAAGCCATAAGAGAGTTTAGGAAAATTCCAAGGACCTTTAAAGAAGGGAGATCACAATCTGTTTTGGGTCAGAGACAACAATATGAACTAGGTACTCCACCGGGAAATGGAGACAGCAAGGCACATGCTTAGGAAACAGCGAAGGACACAGCCTGACCAGAGCCCAGCGCACAGAGAGGAAACATGATTCCAGAGGCGGACAGGAGGCGCACGGCCTGCCAAGGGCTCTGCGGCCCCGCTGAGGACACGGAATAAAGCCGGTGTGTGTGGCTATGCTGCAAACAAGACTCTACCTCTTGGGGATATAAAAGTAAGTAATGAAATAAGCTGTGTTGAGAGCACAGGAACAGAATGTGTTACTAAAGCCTGCAATAATCCAGAACGCAGACTAAGGAGGGTCTGAACTAGGTGGCTCCCAAGTGACAGTGGGAATAGAAAAGTGATGCTGTACTTAGAATTTACTGGACCTGGTAACAGATTTGGTATTCAGGGCAACGAAGAGGGGAAAGGGGAGTCAAAATATCATGCCACAGTTCAGAATCTGGATGACCGGAGGAACCCTAATAAAAGTGTCCTAATAAAAATAGGGAAGCCAAAGGAAGAACTGAGCATTATGTACTTCTTAGTTCAGGGAAAGGAAGATGCAAATAAGATCCTGGTCTGGACATGTTACATTTGAGGAACCAGGTGCAAACACCTGGCACACAAATAGAAACGTCACGATACTGCAGAGGGCTCCATAAGGAGGATGAAATTCCAGTGCTCTCCACAGACAAGATTTTTCAAGGAGTGTAAGTAAGCAAAACAACAAAACAAACGAAGATGAAGATACAATCTTGGAGAATGACTACATTTAAAGAATGGGAAAAAGAAGAGAACCTAATAAAAGTGACTATTGGCCTGAAGTAAGACAAGAAGTGCAATATCGTAAGAACTAAAAAAGTCTGATAAGAGTTTCAAAAAGGACCGGCTACCTTTTGAGTGCTAAACACTGAAAAGGTCCCAAGCAAGATAGATACAGAGAAAAATAAAAGCCCAAGGGCTATGACATTGAGGAGTTCTGTGATTTTTAAGAAATCAGATGGCAAAGGTTTGGGAGATGGCAACATAAAGGAGTCAATGATTTGCAGTCTTTTAAAAGAAGAGATCCATTCTCCTGCCTCCAAGAACTATTCAAATTCTATCCTATCCTAAATCCTGTAAGGGGTTGGTAAATCCACTAGAGGGGAAGGAGAGGAAAAAATCCATATTTATAGCATTTGATGATTCCCATGATGTAAATACTACCACTATGCCTGATTTCCAGCTGCCAACAGGTGTCAAAATTCCTGAAAATTTAGCAATAACTGCCAGGACAAGTCAACTACAGCTCCCCACTGCAAATCACCCATTTTATGGTCTACTCTGCAACTGAGCAATTATGAGACAGCTTTCCTCTAAACTCAACTGGTACCATTCTCTGGGACAACCCTGCGGCAAGTCACAGAAGTCTCCCCTACTCTTGTTACATTCAGCTTTCTCAACTGTATCTCAACGGAAAAGCATCAGATGCTGAAAGCCAATGGCTCCCAGGCATGCCTGACTTCTGAGTCAGGAAGGAAAACACAAGCATCGTATATGCTCCAAAAAACCTTCCTAAGACTTTTTATAATTGTTTCCTTTGTTGAGTCATACTTCCATCGAAATCTGAAATGTCTTTAGGACAAGAAACTTGATTCAAGACTTGTTTTCCCACAATATACTTGGCTCTTGGGATAGCTCTATTGTCGATTACCAAAAAATAAAAATTAAATAAATAAACAAATAAAGAGCCCTGTAACAATGCAAGGACTAGAGAGTGCCAGTTGGATAAGCTAAAGAAACAAGAACCACAGACCCAGATGAGTTCCTGTCCCAGGGAGAAGCAGTAGAAACACAGTGAAAGCACCTTAGACTAAATCCAGACACCTAGGGACTCCAACTCAGCCCTGCTACTTACTAGGTGCGGGGCTAGTAGCCTCCCAGTGGCTGGCCCAACAGAAAAATGGGAACAGTAATACCTAGCACACGGGGGCAAACTTGGATTTAACATGAGCACACTTAGGGAACACCCAGAAGGAGCGAGTACCTGTTGTCGTGCCTGGGATATTTCAGAAGGCCTTAACTACTTTGGACACTGGACATTACTCAAGTGTATCGCCAAGGAGGCCCACCTCTGTTGTGGCACTAGTCAGCTGCTAAGGATTTTTTATAGTCTGTCCCCAGTGACCTCCAGCCATCACTCAAAGCCATAAATTCCTTTCCCAGCTGTACCCTGGACTCCCAGGCCCCACAACAACAGAGAGATAAATAGAATCCACCTAAAAGCAGTCTCCAAAAAGCCAAAAACATTGTGACAAACTATACAGGAAGAAGCAACCAGTTAGGTTCCTGCTTGTGTCCATGTGACACTCACCATCTCCCCTGAACAAGGAAATTCAAAACCAAGCCAAAACAATGGATCCATTTATCACATACCCGAAACTCAAAGAACCTAGTTTCTAGTATTTCACAACACCCCTCTCTCCACGTTTCCAAATATCCATCTTCATGGTACTCCACACTATCTTCTATCATTTAGATGTTTTACATGCAAACTTATCCAAACATCTGAAATAGAACTGTTATCAAAATGTTAAACATACATAGGGGCGCACAGAAGCTTATTTACTCTCCAATATGAATGAGTAGCCTTAAGAAAATAAAGAACTAGTGTTGACAGCAATTTAGTGCTTCCACTTATTAACTATCACTTGTCTATTGACAAGCGCGTGAAGTTAGTTACAGGTAGAAAAAATAATTTAAACAGTATATTTGTCTATCAACAAGCTTCACATTAGACACCCGTCTTCCCACTTTAATATAGTTTCTACATACGCGCGCGCGAACACAGTTCTCCCGTCAGCCAGAACACTTGGAAGCAAGGCGAGATCTCCGCTGTAAAGATTAATTCCGAACTTGCTGGCCATATCGTGTTAACTTAATCGCTTTCTGAAATCGAAAGCCACATGCCCACTCCCCTGACCCCCTTGCCCTCACGACCGGCTCCTCCTTCCCTGGACACCCTCCCTGCGTCTCGCGGCTTCTAGGGTAAATTCGGGCTCTCCGTCCGCGAGCGCCCCCAGGAAGCACCGCCCCTTCCTCCAGGCGTTGGAAACTCGGCCCCGGCGGCACTTTTGTTCTGGTCCCAAGCTGGAGGGAGCACGACGCGTACCTGCAAACGGAAGCGGCACACGGAAGCGGACAAGGGGACTCGGCCGTTCCCTGTGACTCCAGTCAGGTGCAGGGACGGCCGGTCACGGCCCGCCGGCCGCGCTGGGGCAGGGCCGGGGTCCGAGGCCGCCGCTGCCCCTAAGGGGAGCTTCTGGGGATGGCGAGGCCGCGTCCGGGTGACGGGCCACCCTCGGCGCCGTCCCTCCGCGCGGAGACGTTCACACAACAACGCGGCCCCACCTCCACGCGGGGGCCAAACGGCATCCCGGCGCGGCCGGGGTCTGACTCTGTCACCTGCCGCCCCGGCGCCGACCGGCGCCCGCCGAGACAGGGCGGGCCAGGCGCCTTCTCCGGGCAACGCGAGGGAGCGGCCAGGCGCGTCCTCAGCGCTGCCCACCCGACCTCGGCCCTGGCCCACATGGAAGGGGCGCGTTCGCGTCCCACCAGTCCCGGCCGCACTCACCTTTCGCCTATGTCCTCGTCCTCCGCCGCCATTACTGCCGTCGCCGCGCAAGCGCCCGGTTGTGCCTCCCAGCCGGCTGACCCGCCGACTGCGCTGCTGAGGCCGCCACCGCCCTTAAGGCCGCCACAGCCCACGCATGCGCCGCCCGCTCGGCAGAGCCCGGCGGCGCGGCCGCGCGCAGGCGCGTGCCCGGCCCTTGCCGCTGGGCCCAGCGGCCCGGCCCCTGTTGTCCTCACCCCCGCTCCCGATAAACACCTGTCACGCATGCGTCATCCCGCCCTACGCGCTGTGGTGTGGGCGCTGGACGGGACAGTCACCCTCGAAGGGGCGGTGAGACTGACCTGGCAGATTTATGTAGTAACTAATTTCAATGACTGTGTTAATGCATCATCCACTGGTACTGTCAGGTACTGGGTACCAGGCGGGCGCCTGCTCGTACCCTGCAGGGACTGGGGCACGACCTTGCCCTGGAAGAGCCAAGGTAGTATCCGATTGATGCTTAATGGTGAAGGGAAATGCTGTAATGGAGGTGATATGGGGCTTTCCTCCAGCGCTTCCCACGCAGGTGGGTAGCAAAGAGGAAAGGGACACCCACAGGACCCTTCAGTCAATCGATATCCACTGCTCTAGATGCTGGGGCTACGGCAGTAGTCAAACCCAGAACCTCCCATCTACCCTGCACTCTGCCCACCCGAGGGGTGTAGAGTGTTTCCGCGCTTAGAGTGCTTGAGGGGGAATCACGAGTGTAAAAGTCAACATTTCTTGACCTGTTGTCGAGCCGCTTAGCCATCAGACACTGCCTGCTTTTGCAATGATACCATTCATCTATCATATGTACTGTGTACCTGCTATGTGCCCACTGTGCGCCCGCTGTGTTCTAGGCGCTGAGAAACGAAGCACTGAAATAGAGATCGTGCCTTTACAGAGCCTGCGCTAATGTATCACCCTTTATTTTAAAGCAGCTCAGTGCTCTCCTTCCCTAAGTCTCCTCCCTCGCTACACCCTCTTTCTCCTCTGAGTCTCTGTAATTCAAACTATCTCTATTGCTCTCTGATTCTCAGCCTTGTATGATTGTTGTGGTTTTTTAATGGACATTAGTGAATCTCCTCCCAAGCACACTGAAAGTTCCTTGAGAACAAGGATGGTGTTTTCTGTGATTAAAAAAAAAAAAAAACAACAACACTCATAATCCCTTGAGCATGGGCATAAAAATAATTATTTTATGGTATTTGATCCAATTTATAAGTATCTTAGGGAAACACTTTTCCAGGAATTCATGGCATTGCTAGAGACTTGTCGTGTATCTTCATAAACTGACCCTCTATAATCTCCACCTCTCAGACTGTATCTACGTAAGGGGCACCTCCATCCTTATTGGCCAGGCTTGTTTGTTGGGGACTCTGCTTGCTGCCTGGAGCACAGCCCCAACCCACTGGTGCTGAGTTCAGTAACAAAACCCAAAGGTATGGTGGCAATTCTCCCAGCACCTTCCTAAAGGGGCTGGTGTACAGGCATTCTCAGAGGTCTTTGGGGACCTAGAGCTTCCTCTCATAGATGCCTATGGCGGCTGCACAGAGACAGACAGGAGGAGAGAGAGCTGCCAGCTCCCTAACGCTTCTGGTGAACTACTAACGAATTACCTAGAGTGAGCAGTATTTATGTTGGGAGATCACAGAGTGCCAGTCAGATAGTCAGAGGTCATACTTGCAAGGCAAGTACATTGTCTTCTTCGCCTACTCTACCCCAGGGCTATGGAGGGAGGCTAGAGACCCAAATGTTGTCCTTGTATGGCCAACACCAAGTGTGCCAGAGGTTGATGATTGGTGCCTCCATGGTTTCAAGGTTGGCTTTAATACCTAGTGCCCTCCCACCACCCCACAAACTCTCAACAGAGATTCTCCAGGGGAAATGCTGAACAGCACCCCAGCCATCGCAAGGGACTGGGCCTTTATCACAAGTCGGCCGCGTAAACACTTGGAAAGCAGAAGGAGAATAAAGGCATGGGGGGTTTCCTAAGGGCTTCAATGGCCTGGCTGCCCTATGAATGCTTATAAAATGCAGTAATTAAAGTGAGAAAGCAAGTGTGGCAGGGAGATTAGAAGGACATGGGCAGGGAAGGAAAAAATGGTAGCCAGGTCCAGGGAAGGGCCTGGATGGCCGCCAATCAGCTGTATGACCTTGGCAGGGAAATCACATGATTAGGGCTTCTCGGCCTCTAATCTGGGGATCTTGTTAAATTGCAGATTCTGACTCTTTAGGTCTGAGGTGGGGCCTGATTTCTCTAAACTGAGATTCTCTGTTCCTAACCAGCTCCCAGGGATCCCTGTCATGCTGCTGCCAGTGAGCAGAGCACCCTTTAAGTAGTAAAGCTCCAGAGCAGCCTTATCCACTACAACTTTCTACAGTGGTGGAAATGTTCTAAATGTAGTAGACATGAGCCATGTAGCTATGAGGCATTTAAAATTTGGTTAGTGTGACTGCATGTGTAATATTAACTTAAATTTAAAAACACATGTAGCTTATGGCTACCATGTTGAACAGCAAGGTCAGGATCTTACACTCCTCATCTATGAAAACAAGAGTTTAAGACTAGATAATTCCCAACACTCTTCCTGGCATTCTCTAGTGCCAAGTTGTTTTCACAGTGTGCGTGTGGTTGGAGATGGGGAATTGAAGGGGAAAGGGGAATTAAAGTCTGGAGTGAAGCCTGAGGGGATGAGAGCTAGCTCCTCCACGGTGGACCTGCGTCATGCCTAGGGGCTGTATTCTAGAACTCTGGGATAGAGCTGCCCTCCGGAGACAAGAGACTGACTAACCAATGAGTGTTGATTGAACTCTCAGAGCGAGAAAGAAGGCCTTCTTCAGCAAGATACATATGCCAGGCCATGAAGGACAAGAGATTCATTTAACCACATCAAAATTTAAAATATCTCTGTGAAAAAAGATGAGATAAAAGACAATGTAAAAATATGCAATGTAAAAAAACAGGCCAAATTTTACTATCATCTTTAATAAATAAAGAAAACTAGAATGAAAAAAATAGAAAGTAGACTTTAAAAATTCTCATAGTAGAATACTTTCAATCTATAAAGAGACACAAAATGCCGATACTGATCTGTGATTAAGGAGACACAAATTCAAACTGTAATGACATAAATGAGAAAGGTTCATGGTACTAAATATTGGCGAGAACCTGGATCAATGGGGGCTGTTTCCAACCAGTCGACTGATACAGCCGTTTGGAAAACACTTCAGTAGTTACCTATTTAAATATGTAAAATTAATGTACCCTCTGGCCCAGTGATTTAACTTATGGGAGCCACACCCACTTCTTCACACACAACCCCTCCATCTTTAACTTCTGGCAATGAATAATCGGCCTCTGTAGTTTCATCATTTCAAGAAAGTTATATAAATGGAATAATGCAATATGTAACCTTTTGAAACTTCACCCCGCCCCCATCCCTCAGCATAATCCCCTGGAGATGCAATAAAGTCATTGTGTATATCAATAGTTTATTCCTTTTTTTTAGCTTAGTAATATTCCTGTTGAAGAACATCTGGGTTGTTTCCAGTGTGATAATATTACAAATAAAGCTGTCATAAATATTTGTGGATAGGTTTTTGTGTGAACCTAAGTTTTCACTTTTCTGGAATAAATGCCCAGGAGTGCAATTGCTCAGTCACATGATAATACATTTTAGTTTTCCAAGAAACTGGCAAACTATTGTCCAGAGTGGCTGTACCACTTTCTGTTCCCACCAAAAAATGTAATTGATCTAGTTTTTTCACATCCTCGTCAGCATTTACTGTTGTCTGTTTTTTACTTTAGCCATTTTGATAGGTATGTAGTCATGTCCCATTGCGGTTTTAATTTGCATTTCGTTGATGACTAGTGATATTGAACATTTTTTCATATGCTTATTTGCCATCTGTATATCCTTTTCAATGAAATGTTAGCTTATGTCTTTTGCCCGTTTTCTAACTGTTGAGTTTTGAGACCTTTTTATATTTCCTAGATACCAGTTCTTTGTCAGATACATGGCTTGTAAATATTTCCTCCTTTGTGTAGCTTGTCTTCTCATCCTCTTCACATGGCTTTTGTGGAACAAACTTTTTAATTTAATAAAATCTAATGTATTGATTTTTAATGACTTAAACTTTTGATGTTGTCTAAGAATTTTTTGCCTAAGCTGAGGTCCCAAAGATTTTCTCCTTTGTCTTTTTCAAAGTCTTAATGGTTTTACATGTTACATTTAAATCCACGATCTATTTTTTTAATCCTTGCCTGAGGATATATTTACTGATGAGAGAGAGAGAAAGAAAGAAACATCAATGTGAAAGAGAAACATTAATCAGTTGCCTTCCGTACACACCCTGACTGGGAACCGAACCTCAACCTAGGTGTGTGTCCTGACAGGGAATCAAACCCGTGACCTTTCGGTGCAAGGGACTACACTGCGACCAAGCAAGCCATTCCAGCCAGGGCCATGATCCACTTTGAGTTAATATTTGTATGAAACGAGAGGTTGGTATCAAGGGTGTTTGTTTCTCACCTGTGGATATCTAATTGCTCCAGCACCATTTGTTGAAATCACAACTAGTTTTTAACATATTACTGGTTAGCCTCTTGTGCTCTTATAAAGAACATATGATGTGTGAATGATGACAGACATTTTTCAGGGTAAGGAGATTTTGGTGGTGCATGTGGCAATGTGCCCCAGCCACTGTGACAGTTTCTGGGGAACCACTTCCAGCCTTCAGTCCCTTCAGGGCACATACCAGCTACAGAGAGCCCCCTGACCAGGGTCCTGCCCTTCTGAGGAAGGCTCACATCCAAGCACAGGCGTAGGTAGGAATATAAAGGATCAAGTCTTCCCATCGAAGCTGGAACAACTCCGATCAGCCTACTTCTGCTGCAGAGCTCTCAGTGGCCATGGCTGCCGAGCCGGCCGCACAGTGTAGCTCTTCCTCTGCCCAATCCCCTCTCTCCCTCCTCCCCACAGGCAGCTGCCTCAAGGGCCTGAACCTCTGTTTCAGAGACCGCTGCCAGCGGATTCCAAGCTGGGACACCCGTTTTTATTTTTATTTGATGATAAGCATGCCATTCGGCATCGGTATGGGGAATGGTGAAAAGGTTACGACTTGATGGTTTTTATACCACTGTTGCGGGAGCCCGTTACAATAGGAACGCTCTCCTGAGGAAGTGCACGCGGACAGCCCGCGGCTGCAGGAGGGGAACGCCAGCCGGCCTGGAGGGAAAGGAGGGAGTGAGCGGTTGGATGGGCGCGGCCTGCAGAGAAGGGAAAGAGAGACTGTGAAACACAGTGAGAGTTGCATGGTGCCGCCTGCCGCTCCGTCACCACTGTCTGTAGGGGTCCCAGCGTGAGGAAGGTGGATGTGTGGGTGAGCATCCCGGAGGGCAGCAGGGCCGGGCCCCCTCCATCATCACACCCTCAAAAATCAGGTGATCATGACGCTGCACCGCCCCAAGCTTGTGCCACCTCCCATTCTGATGTCCTCCTCATGCTTTTCAGGATTCCTTAGGAAAACCAGAGAAGAAGGTTTTCCTTAGAGAAGAAGGTCATAGATGTGATTGTTCCATGTCAAGGTCAAATGCCAGTGGAGTTGGGGTCAGGAAAGAGAAGAAAGGAAGGGGCCCCACGGGCTGGCATTCAGTTTCCAGCCGTGTCCCCTGGCCCTAGGAATTTGAAGGCATAATTTAAGGAGTGACTTATAAGTGTCCCCTGTCTCCACCTTTCATTTCATTTAATTAAAATGGAAAAGTCCTGAATTTTTATTTTTGGGAGATTTTTCCTACGTAGTTCAGCTCTTTTAACTTTTCTTTTTCTTCTGGGATTTTTTGTTTGTTTGTTTTTTCTGATCAGTCCATGCCTAAATAACAGGATCCTCATAAATCAGGAAAAGTGTTGCCCTCCAGAATGTTGCCATTGTAAATGTCAGTTGCCTTTCTGTGTTTGAACTTCCGAGAACAAAACCCACTTATATAGCCATTATTTATGGCATGGACCATTTGTGGCAGGGGCAGGTTTATACAGTAATAGAAAGTGTTCATACCCATAATCCCCTCTGACTAATGTTGCCTCGCCATTTTGAAAATGCCTGTTTCAGTTTAATACAGCCTATTGAATATCGATTCTGTTTAGTCTGTGCTTGTGGCAAAAACAAACAGCACTTGGTGTCTTGGCTCTATTACATTTTCTGATGAATGGGAAATATCTGTTTGTGATGCAATAAATACTTGGTTCTCAGTAATTCAGCAAATTGGCTTATTTAGCTTTAGCTCTGCAGGGATGCACAGAGGGAACAATTTTTGCACATCGTTGATTCCACACTGAAATATGTTATGATTGTTGATACCTGCAGCTGGAAGGGCTCCGTGGTGGTGTGAGCGAATGAGCAGTTGGTGAAAATGCTGTTGTAAGTCAGTACAACACCAGCCACGATCATGCTGCTTCCATATGTGGCTGGAGCTGGCTGTTGTCAGTTCATGCAAGTCTGTTGTTAAATATTCAAGAAGTTTGTGAGCTGGATGTTAAGCCTTGGATTTTGAAATTAGTAGTATTTATATCACAGAATTTGGCAATTACTTCAAATCGGGGCTTTTTTTTTTTTAAAGGGCTGGTTTACCAACATACCGTTGCCTACTCTGCTTCAGTGTAGGAGAGCTACAAGGGAGACAGCAGGCAAAGAAATGAGTTTCACAGGAAAAAGCGAATAAACACGAGTAAACAACAAAGGCATAACAACTTTTGTAAAAGCACCCAGGTATAGATAGGCACATTTAAGAATTTGAAAGATAGAGATTGGCTATTAGATCAAGCAAGTATGAAAGTGACTCGTGAAAGCGGTCTCAGATAGAGCTTGTTTTCTTTTAAGCTGAAGTATATAGCACAAAGCATAATGGTTTTCACAAAGTAAATATCCACATAAGCACAATTCATTGCATTAAGCCAGTTTTCTGGGAGAAAAAGAAACACTCTAGCAGAAAGTACTGGCCGGGCAGTTCAGGCAGGCATGCAACGGACGAGGGGACTTTTAGCTCCATAACAGTATTGAGCTTCTATAACTTCAGTTGGAGAGTATAACTTGCTCTAGATTTTTCTTTTGTTTTGATAGATGCTGCAAATCAGTTTATGAAGATTTTTTTAGCTGTACCGATGAATGTATATGCACTTAATAGCTAAATCTAGGGCTTTTCTTTGACATTTGAAGGTGTTACTTAGCTACCCTCCCCTCTTCTTAGTGTAGTCTCTAATTTAATGTAATTTTTTCAGCTGCAGGCGGGGGAAAGAGACTGTTATTAACTACTTGGGTTCAGTAGCATGTGCAGTATCTATATTGCTATTTTGTATTATCAATTAACTCATTAGTTTGGTTTAGACCATCATTTACATGCACATGTCCATTCTCTTCCTAGGGGAGAGTTGTATGTAAACAAATGATAATTGTAGTGATAATCAACACATACAGCTACACTAGATTGAATCTGTCATTTTTGGTCATAAAAGTTTATTTTCTTCAGTATAATATAACCTCCCAAGCAAAAATTACACAGTAGCATGATATTACACAAAAATGATTCACCAAAATAATTACACTCTCAGTAGTGAACTTGTCTTATAAGCGTAGTGCTCCTTCCTTGAGTCCAGCGAGTCTTCGGATCACGACATCTGTACCTGGTCGGGGACCAGTGGTGGGACATCAGCTCTCTTGTCAGTGACTGCACTGGGCTATGTTTTCATTAGTATGCAACAGCTTTCACTGGGTTGTTGGTTCTGTCATACCTGAAGTATAGCAGTTCCTTGAGAGTAGAGATGTGTCCTTTACTTCTTTTATAAATCCCAAAGTACTGAGATCTATATTGTAATCTCTTGTGGGGACCAAGTTAACCCCTTTTATTGACTGAGTTACAGCTCAGGTTTAATATCTGCAAAAAATTAAGAATGCCCCCTGATTAAGCCAATATTATTTTCATCATATGAATAGGAAATTAGGGAATCGAGGAGTTTTATTACTTACCAACAGTTACGCAGAGAAATCGTAGCAAGAACTTAGAGGACGCTTGATTCTTTCATCTCCTAGCATGGCGGTGGCTGTCCGTGAGGTGGTAGTGGGTTGATAAAAGCCTATCCCACTACACACCCCCATTGCTAAGTGTCGCGAGCGAGAGAGCTTCCCCCAAAGTAGCCACTCATCCATGTATGTGTCTTTCCACAGTGCCAGGTTGATTAGGGGAAACCTCCCCAGTGAGCCAATAGAGTCACACGCAGGTTACACACAGGGAAGGGGAGCTTATGCTAAAGAAGCAAACAGAGCAAATGTCTGGTGTGAAGTCCCAGTCACTGGCAGCGCTGGCAGATTGCCTCAAACCAGGTGGCCGCAGTGGTGGCACGCATCCGGTGGAGTGGAAGTTCGGCAGAGCTCCGAGCATGACCCGTGGCACAGCCAAACTTAGCATGGAATGGTCGGAGCTCTGCGTTCTTATAACCCACAATGAGTGGAGAGGTCCCACTCATGAGTGTCCAGATGGAGTCCTTACGCTAGTGCCCCAGACTCGCGGTGCTGGGCCTTCTGGGCCCCTCCCCAGGGCGTTCATGTTACACCCCCTCACCTCAGTCTTGACATGGCATTTGACAAAACTGTCATGGCTGACAGTGACTCTGTATTGGATTATCAAAGGTGTCCAAAAAGTCTGCTCTGCTCTTGTTCTGTACTCTAAGGCACTCTCCTGGAACGGCGTTTCCAGCTGTGGTGGCGGATTTGCATGTATTGCAGGGCACCTGGAAGGAGTTAGCAATGTGACTGCCTGTGAACCTGACAGGACTAGTTTCGTAGGGTGTCTTAGTGTGGAGCAATAACCACTGGGCTACCAGCCAAAGATATACTCGTGGAGCCATAATGTAACTCACCAGCCCGACACCCTCTTCCCATTGCCACTCAGCCCGTCCAAGTAATGCTGTAACCTGAAAACTGGAAAAACTGAGACTTCAGTTGTCATTTGCATTTGTAAATCAGTTCTCCACATGGGCCAGTTAATTATAGGAATGCTGAGTCCACTCTTTTTGCCCAGCTTCGGTTCTGAGGATCAGAGCAGATGGGTTACTGTTCACCTAATTGGAATCGTGGAAATCCAGTTGGCCCTGTCTCATAAACATGTAAAAATACCACCAAAATCTGCTAAAAAATGGGCTCTTAATTATAAATCCCTACCTATTAGGAAATTAGGAGTGATCTCAGATTGAGGCCATAGAATTTCATTTAAAAATAAACGAAAAATTTGCTTTATGATAGCAGATAGATGGATAGATAGATAGATGGATAGAAATACATAGGTATAGCCTCTCTTTTTTTCCTCCTTATGAGTATCTTGTCTAAATAACTGTAATTATCTTTTTTGGCTGACAACAAATGAAAATAAAACAATTATCACTGTAGGTCACTCTAGAGATTTTAGGCCTCATATTAATTTTTAACCATTTTACAACGTACAGAAGAGTGATTGCCAGGTTTATTGGGTAACAGTTCAGCCCCCTGAATCCAGAACGAGGTGTTCCATTCTCCGGGTAACTGCGAGCCTTAACATCTTCTTTTCCAATTGTTCGAATGGTTACCACAACTTCGCCTTTATTCAAGTGGAATACTTTCCTCCTGAGAGAAAGAATGAGACATTAAATACTCACTTTTGAATTATTCTTTAGCACTTGAAATATAGATTTAATTCCAAAACCAATATCTGCACTTCAGATATCATACAAATCAAGATTTGAATTAAAATCTCTGAAGCTATGACAGAAATATGGTATTGTTTTAAATTAAAATGTTTTTTAACATGTAAATGACAAATTACATTAATGTAATTTTGGGTCATCGGTTCATGCTCTTCTTTGGAGCTATTGAAATAAAAATGTATTGGAAACCAAAAATACTCAGTAAATATCTAACACTAAAAGCACATGCTAGCACCTCCTTATAATTGTATAATTAAACATCCCCAAGTTGGAAAATATAAAAGTAAGCATATGCTATAGTTATCAGTTCCCCGTCACTGTACATTATTGTAGACTTTATAAATACTATACACATAGGCTACACTAAATTTATTTTTAAAATGTTTTCCTTCCATAATTAAACTTAGCTTACAGTAATTTTTTTACTTTATAAACTTGTAATTTTTTAAACTTCCAACTCCTGTAACAACACTTACCTTAAAACACAAACACACTGTTTAGCTGTACAAAACTATTTTCCTTCTCTATGCCCTTATTCTATAAGCTTTTTTTATTAATTTTTTTTAACTTTTTAAACATTTTTGTTAAAGATTAAGACACGAATGCACACAGTAGCCCAGGTCGACACTGGGCCAGAAGCTCGGTGCCCTACCTTCTGGCTCCACAGCGTGTCCCGGGGGAGGCTTTCAGGGGCAGTAACACATGGAGCTGCTACCTCCTGGAGTAACAGTCCTTCTGGATGCCTCCTGCCGGCCCTGCCTAAGACTCTTCTTCAGTAGGTGTCATTCTTTTCAGAAATACATTCCTGGGTGCTAGGGGCCGCTGTGAGTGGTATTGAAGACTGCGGTCCCACGCAAGTGAGTGGTATTGCGGGGGGGCCTGGGAGAGGCTCTGTTAGTCTTGGCCAGAAAGCAGTTCATAGGCAGGACCCGATAATAGCTCCGAGGGCCCCCAGAGGAAATCAGCCCTAGAAGTAAATTGCACTCCGTGAAGCACGCTCTGTTTCTCCCTAAACTCTGTTATTCTCACACCAGATAACCAGCTCACACCGCGAAGATTTACATTATTTATGGTTCCTGACCCTAAACCATTTGTCCTCTTATGTTTACTCATCTCGCGCCCTTGCAAATCAGTGTGTTCCGGGCCATTCATCTTCTTCAAACACCACCTACTCTCTGTAAACTTAAGATACTGATATAATTAGATTACCTATACATTCCTGCTACCTGTCCCCCACTGGGAACCCTCTCAATAAAAGCCATTGCGCACAGGGGCTCAGGGCATTCCCCATGAGAGGGACTCGCCATCCGCTTTCCTTGACAGACAAATGGTGTCTGAAACAATTCTTCCATCCGCAGCGAATCTGGGGATTTCACGGGCCAAAGTCCCCCATACCTGGGGGTTTATTTTGGTTGGTTATTTTCATCATAGATTTGCTTATAAGCAGATAATGCACCATAAACATTCCTCTCCATTAATGAAAGCCTCGCAGTGTTGGGGTCCATGTTTTTAAACTGTTTAAGGAGCTTGGTGAGGTCTGCAAAAGCTCCTGCTAAACCCTTCACTGTGCATTTTCTTAAGGGTTCTTCTTTTTCTTCTCCTGCAGTTTCCTTTTCTCTTGCTTTGTCTTCACCTGCGTGTTTCTGTTCCAGTTCCGCCAGCTCCTCACTAGTCCATCCCCCAGACCCACCTCTAGGAGCTCCTCAGCGTCACCCCCACCCGCCCCCGGGTTAAAGCTGTTGGCCGCCTCACCCACAGCCCTGCTGACTTTTGCAGCCTCCATGTCCTTGGCAGATCCTTTGGAGTCATGGTCAAACCCTTTGATATTCTTCCAGATGCCACTCCTACACCCCTGGGTTACATCACCCCAAGCCTAAGCAAGGCTCCTGATGCGGCCATAGCTGTTGTAACCCTTCCAGAATTGCACCTGTGTCTCCCTCAGTTGCAGCACTAGTCTGGGCAAAGGTCCTCCTCAGGGAGCAGGCCTTAAAAGGTGCTTTGGTCCACTGGTTGGATTAAAAAACATGGTCCTTGGAGGGAAAAATACCTCTTTGAGAATGTGATGAAGATCACCAATAAAAGGAAGATGTCCAGGAGCATTACCAATAATATGCAAAATCCAGAAAGGTCTATGATTCTCCAAACAGTACCCCATCTCATTGGTGTAGCAATCCAGGAGGGCATCCTGGAAGAGGAGCGGTGCCCTCCATGACTTTTTACAGCCCCTGTGGTGCACTGGAAGTGTGTGCTTGTTAGTCCTGGGACTCTCACTGAGCCAGATCACAAAGGATTTTAGTCTGTGACATGCAGCACTGACCCCAAGCAAGACTGTTCTCCTGTCCCCAGAAGCCCTGAACCCAGGCACTGACCTGTCCTCCTTATGGATGGATGTCCTTTCAGGCATCTGTTTCCAGAATAGGAAGGTTTCATCCACACTGAACATTTGCTCCTGCAAGTAATTTTCCTCCACAATCAGCACCTCTAGAGTTCCCAGGGATTCCTCAGCTGCCTTCAGTTCAGCACTTGCAGACTCACCACTCGTGTTCACATTATGTTATAATGAATCTGTTTAAACACCTAGAGCTGGCAGTAAAGTCACCCTTGTGGGCGGGCCCAGCCTCTTCTTCCAGCGTCGCAGACAGACTTTTTGCTGCGGTCCTCAGGATGCCGAGAGGGGCGTCCGCTTCTGCGTCCGGTCTTCAGTCCAGGCTGTCGGAAGCTTTTCCACGTCTGACACAGGCCCTTCTCAGGTTTTTTGTTAAGTCTCACTGCCCGCAGCGAGGCCGGTCCTCTAGCAGCTTCCGCCATGTTGTTCTTGTTCTTCAGGAGTGTGTCCATGGTGAAATGGGACATGCCTGAGTGGTGAGCAATAGCAATCGCTGATTTTCCAGCGTTGGAGGCCTTAATCAGTTTAAATTGTGTTTCCAGGTCAATCACTTGATGTGGCCTCGTACTGGCAACATGAGCAATGGGGTTTGTCTGCTTCGGGACAATGGCGAACAGAGCAACATAAGGATAAATCAAGCACACAAAAAAAGGGATACAATCAAGAGACAGTATGTGATGGATGAGGCTGCTGCCCACATAGTGTAAATATGATATGCTCTAAAATAGTAATCAAAAGTATAATAAATATACAAACCAGTAATGTAGTAATTTATTATCATGACCAAGTATTATGTACTGTACATAACTGCATGTGCTATACTTTATTTTTTCTTTTTTGCTCTTATTTAATCCTCACCTGAGGAGGTGTTTATTGATTTCGAGAGGGAGAGGAAGGGAGAGAGAGGGAAGGAAGAGAGAGAGAGAGAAACAGCCATGTGAGAGAGAGACATCAATTGGTTGCCTACTGTACACTCCCCGACTGGAGATGGAACCCGCAACCTAGGTGTGTGCCCTGAACGGGGATCAAACCTGCAACTTTCAGTGTATGGGACGATGCTCCAGCTAACTCAGCCACCTGGCCAGGGCTAAAGGGGTAATTTTTAAAGTTAATATTTCCAATGTAACTCATACGATAATTATTTCCTATTTGCCAAGGCCTGCTTAAATAGAAACAGTTGTATGCTCTTATGATGGGTTCTATCTGGATGGTAGGGGGACTAGTGGGCAAAAGAGAGAAGAAAATTCAAACTACAAATACAAAATACTTCCTTATAATCCAAAGAAGAAACATCAAACTGCTCAGATTGAATATACATCTTATAGGAAAGAACTAGGGGCTGTGTAAGTTTTTGAAATCTTTGAATTATTCCCCAAAATGAAAAAAAAAACACCCCAAACCCTGCTGTCAAAGTGGCACTTGTGAGGCACTGACATCCTCTGTGTTAGTTCAGTTCTGGTTCCTTGGCCTCGATCGCAGTGACTGCCTGGGACCATCTTAAGTAAGAAGAGATGGACCTGAAGGATACCAGGGGCAATGGAATGGACAGGTGGCTGGATGGCGAGGTCAGAGGACAGGCTGCTTGGAGCCCAGATGACCCCTCAGTGGCCATCTCAGAGCAAGAAGAATGTGGACAAGTGTAGCCAGTCAGATGGAATTAAACTAGTTATCTGTCTCTCTACTCTGCAGCTCCAGATCCATATTCCAAGAAGGGAGCAAAGTATGGCTTTGACTTTGGTCAAATACCTTCCCTTTAGCTGGGCAGAAGGGGGAGTGGAAGGAGAACTTCACTGACAGTCCAATAAGACCTTATGTGGTGATTGAAAGGCAATCCTAGTAAAGGAAGCTGAAGGGCAAATAGAAAAGGGGAATGGATGTAAGGAAGCCCCGGACCAAAGATACTTATTACCTCTTCCTCCAACACCACTTCCATTTTGGATCCAATATGGACCCATGGAAAATGAAGCCCCTGCTTTATGGATAGAGTTTGGGAAATGCACAATTTATGCCGGTATCATCTCTGCCTTCTTCAGTCGTATGGACTGTTTGGATCATTGCTATTCCCAGACTTCTGGGCACCTCTGTCCTAATAGTAAATAGATCCACCCCAGAAGTTGCAAACACTCCCTGGAGCTCCTTGGAGAAGAGCAGGGCTGGAGAAGGAACCCATGATTATCACCACACTTCAGTCTGCTGCATCCGATCATTCTTAGAATGGAAAGGTTCGCTTATCTTTGGATGGTGTGAAAAGTGTTTTTATCTTAAACTTCATCTAAGATTTGCATCTATTATTTCAATCTAATTGTACTGCCCTCCAAAAATACAACATTTATTGGCAAACAATTTTGTACCAGTAACAGAGTGTTAATTGAAAGGAGCGCATACTTGCTGGAGCGCATATATCAGAGGAACAAGAAATAAACGATGTGATAAGCACTTTATTATTCATTTTATCAAAAGGTGCTGCCTCAAGGAGGATGCTGTTGTACTCCTTGTGAAAGGAAATTAACACAGGTGTTTCTTATTAGCAATACACTTGCCCAAGCACATTTGAGGCTGTTGACTTCTTTCAGAGATAGTAAATTGCTCATTTATTACATTAATGTTAATATACACAATTTAATGCATGCATTTTATCAGGGAGGAAATAAGAGGAGCTGAATTAACGCAAACAGAACACAGCTGGCTTAAGATAATTATTTCTTGCATGTGTACTTTTCCCAAAGACCTGCTCTAATCCCTACCCAGAAACTCTTTGATTACAGTATTGCTTTTTATTGAAGTTGTTTTCTTAACTTCAGATAATTTTTGGTTGCATTTTTTCTGGGATTCTTTATGACTTACCAAAAATATTCAAGTTACTGCACCTTGTTTTTAAGTTTGATTTCCTATTGCTTCTTTTTCTAATCACCCAAAGAAGATGCCAGGTTTGACATCCTTGATAATTTTGCTCAGTGACTCCATGGTTTTTCTCAATTTTCAAAGCAATTTTCTTTCAACTACCTGTTATTTTTCTTATCTTGCAACATTCATGTTCTTTTACCTACCTAAATCATTCCTAACATCTCTCTGCCTCCTACCCAGTTTCCGTTGTACTCAGTGACTTTAAATCCGCCCACCTCTCAACGCCAGTACTCATGATACTCTGTCTCTTCAGGTGAGCGTCTGTGTGTTAGCCGCAGAACAATACATATCTCTGTGGGTGAGAGGGATCTTGTCACGGGTTTGTGTGTGCAACGCTAACAGCTTTGTGACTGAGTCAAAGTGGAGTAGACGAGGCACTGGTCTTGCAGGCAGACATCAACATTGGCTACTTTAATATTATGGAGTATTCATTCTTTTTTAAAAAACAGATTTATTGACATATAATCTACATGCCATAAAGTTCATCCTTTAAATGCGTCCAATTCCATGGCATTTAGTTTAGTCACAGTGTCTTGAGTGTACCATTATTACTTATTTCAGGGCATTGTCATCGTCTCTAAAAGAAGCCATCTGCATCTCTCCCTCCCACCAGCCTCAGGCAACCACTAATCTATTTGTTTAATCCTCATTTGATGATATGTTTATTGATTCTAGAGAGAGAGGAAGCGAGAGAAAAAAAGAAACGTTGATGTGAGAGAGAAACATCAAATGGTTGCTTGCTGTGTATGTCCCAACTGGGGATTGAACTTGCAACCTTTTTGGTATACCAGGTGACACTTCATCCAACTGAGTCACCTCACCAGGGTAATATGTAATTATTTTTCATGGCCAAGTAATATCCCATTGTGTGGACATAGCACAGTTTATCTATCGATTTGACAGTTGATGGACATTTGGGCTGTTTCTTTTATTTTTTTTTTGGCTATTATAAATAATGCTGCTATCAACATTCACATGTACATTTTTATGGCAACACAAGCTTTCTCTTTGGTATATACTTAGGAGTGGAATCTATGAGTGATATAGCAACTCTGTGAGGAACATTTTGAAGAATAGCAAGAATGTTTTCAAAAGCAGGCACAGCATTTTACATTCCCACCAGCATTGTGTACGTGGGTTCTGATTTCTCCAGATTCTTGGAAATCCTTGTCATTATCCTTTATTTTGATTATTGCCACCCTGCTGGTTGTGAAATGGATATTCTTCATGGTTTTGATTAGCATTTTTCTAGGTACTAATGATGTTACACATCTTTTCATGCGCTTGTTAGCTATTTGTGTACCTTCTGTGAAGAAATGTCTTTTCAAAATCTTTGTCTATTTTTAAATTGAATTTCATTTGTCTTTTTTTTATTTTTGACTTGCAGGAGTTCTATATAAATTCTAGATATAAGTCTCATCAGATATAGCACTTGCAAATACTTTCTCCATTCTAGTTGAGAGCTTTATTGATAATACCATTTGCAGTCAAAAATTTTTTAATTTTTTTAAAAAATTTTTAGAAATTTATCTGCTTTTTTTCTTTTGGTTTCCTATGCTCCTGGTGTCATATCTAAGAAACCATTTTGTAATCCAAGGTCATAAAGTTTTATGTCTGCTGAGAGTTTCATAGTTTTAACTCTTCCATTGGGTCTTTAATTCATTTTTAGTTAATTTTTGTATATGGTATGAGGTAGAGGTCCAACTTCATTCTTTTGCATATATCCAGCACCGTTTTTTGAAAAAAAAAAAATTGTTTTTCTGTCCCTACTGGCTCCTTTCCCAAAAGTCAACTGACCATAAATATAAGAATGAATATATATATATATTCTCAATCCTATTCTGTCCATTGATCAGTGCCACACTATCATTACTGTAGCTTTCTAGTTAAGTTTTGAAATCCAGAAGTATGAGTTCTCCAACTTTGTTCTTTTTCAAGATAGTTCTGGCTCTTCAGGGTTTATTGCATTTCCACATGAATTTTAGGATCACTTGTTGAGGGGTCGGTGGACGTGACCCCTCCCCGTCTCATGACTGAGGACTGACTGAGGGCTGGCCAGAAAGAATGTGTATTGTTTTGGGAATGGATTGTACTCCCTCCTTATCTTCCTTTGGGAGCAGCTCCTTATGCTGTGGCTGCTTCTTGACCTTTTCTTTCTGCAGGTACACACTGAGGTCATGTAGTTTCGAGTCACGCGTAGGACACGTGCCTCCTTGTCTGGGGCCCCTTATCGCGAGCCTCACACTGGAGGAGGTGCGGTCTCTCTCGAACCGACCCGCTGCCATGGGTGCACGCCCCTGTAATGTGAGCCATAAACAGCATGTCCCCATCTGCCAGTCCTCCAGGTGGGTTTTTTTTCATATCACAAACACTTAAGCATCTCCCCGGTTTGGGGCTCCTGCGCTACACTTGTCAAATACTGTAAAAAAAGAAAAGGCAACTGGAATTTTTATAGGAATTGCTTGAATCAGTGATCAATTTAGGGAATAAAATGTGAAAATGAGATACATTTTCATTTATTTAGGCCTTCTTTACTTTTTCTTCAGTGATACTTAGTAGTTTTTAGTGTCCAAGCATTGAACTTTTTTAAAAAAGATCTTAATCATTTATTTTTAGAGAGAGGGGAAGGGAGGCAGAAAGAGGGAGAGAAACATCAATGTGTGGCTGCCTCTCACACGCCTCCTACTGGAGACCTGGCCCGCGGCCCAAGCTTGTGCCCTGACTGGATATCAAACCCTCTACCCTTTGGGTCACAGTCTGGCGCCCAGTCACTGAGCCACACCAGCCAGGGCTGAACTTCTTTTCTTAAATTAATTACTGTTTTATTTTTATATTAAGTTGTATATGAATTTTTGGTTTCCTTTCAGATTGTTCACTGCTAGAGTATAGATATACAATTGATTTTTGTATATTGATCTTGTATCCTATGACCATGTATCCTCCTAACTAGTATTAGTCTAGTATTAATTCTATAGTTTTATCATGGATTATTGAAGATTTTCAGTATACCGTATCATGTCATCTGTGAATAGAGATGTGTTTACTTCCTTCATTTCAATATGCATCGCTTCTTTTTTTTCTTGCCTAATTGCCCTAGGGAGAACTTCTTAAGCAATGTTGGGTGGAAGCGGCAGGAACGGACTTTCTTGTCTTGCTTCTGATTTAAGGGTGAAATCATTCAGTGTTTTACCATTAAGTGTGATACTTGCTGTGAATGGTTCTCACATATCCTTTATCGGGTTAAGGAAATCCTTTGTATTTCTAGTTTGTGGAGTTTTAGCTACATATACGTTCATACAGATTCTGTCTTCCTGAGGGACGGAAACCTTTATCATTATAAAATGAACTTCTTTTGCACTAACAGCAATTTTGAGCTTAAGTCTGTTTTGCCTGATAGTGGTATAGCTACTCCAGCTTTCTTTTGGGTATTATTGGCATGGTACGCATTTTTCTTATTCTTTTACTTTCCACCTGTTTGTGTCTTTCAATCTAGTCTAGTCAGGTTTTTGCATCTATTCTGCCAATTTGTGCCTTTCCATTGAGATGTTTAGTCCATTTGCATTTAATGAAATTATTTATAAGGTAGGATTTGCATCGGCCATTTTCCTTTTTTCCCTACATGTCTGATGTCTTTTTTGTTTCTCTGTTTCTTCATCACTGCCTTCTCTTGTGTTAAGTAAATATTTCAGAGTATATTAATTTAATTCCCTTGTTTCCCTTACTGTATTTTGGTGCCATTTTTCTTAGAGAGTAGCTGGAAATTAGAATTAACATCTTAATTTTAAAGCTCTCTAGTTTGGATTAATACCAACTTGATTTTAATTGTATGTAAAAATTTTACTCCAACACAGCTCCAGTCCCTCAGCCCTCCTCTGGACTGTTATTGTCAGACAAATTGCATCTTTACACATTTTAAGCCCATCAACACAGTTTCATATTGTTGGTTAAGCAGCTGACTTTTATGTCTGTCTGTTTGTTTAAATAACTAACATTTATTGAATGCTATCATGTGTCAATCACTGTTTTAAGTACCTTACAGTTATTATTATATTTAATCTTTGCAACAACCCAAAATGGTAAATAATATCATTATGCAAGTTTTGCAGAAGAGGAAAATCTAAAGTACAGACAAGTAATGTGTTCAAGGCCACACACAACATGTGAGTTGCAGCAGCAGTATTTGTATTGGCCTGCTCTCCTCTCTTGCCTTTGAAGTCTGTTTAAATCTTTTGATATTTGATTATTGTCTTCTGTGAGGCCGCAGCCCTGTTGGCTTTCTAATTTCATCATCTTTCTTTTCCTACCTCAGGGAAATCCAGGTGCTAATATTCAAAATTCACCTTCACCTGTGGGGTTACTTGATGCTGCTTCTACCATGAACCTCAGGCAACATGGGGGTGGCTAAGGAGGAGGCTTCGTGGGGTTGTGGGAACATTCTGAGGGATTACCTCCTGGGGGAGCCAGGGAATGGGTCACTCAAAGCACTCTTGCATGATGGGTAATCCCCAAGCAGGTCCCTTACCACACGAAGCTAACTGGGACCAAGGCCAAGGATAGGCTCTTGCTCAAGGCTCAGACATTCTGAGCAGGGGTTGGTCCTTCCTCCTGCCAACTCTGGTTTAGTGCCTTGACCTTCTCCTTGACCTTTCTAATCAAAATTTCCATAAAGGTAAAATATAGTCCCATGTGGATCTTCACCAACCGAACCTGCAGTCACTTATTTGTAGGGTGACATCTTAGCTCCCACCCACACTTAAGTAGAAGAATAGTGCACGAAACTTATATCCTTCATGCCCAACTATACGTCCAAACTCCAGCAGATACTATCCGCAATCCATCAAATGCACATGTAGAACCGAGCCTGCAATTCCTGGGGAAGCCTGCAAACTGAGAGATACGACATTGCCCAAGTTGTGGTGGGACCTATGCCTGCATCTCACACTGCTCCTGGGGAAATTAACTTCAACTCCTGCTCCTTACCTGATGAGGAGAGAAGAAGAATCGCGAAACCACAGGCCTGTGCACTGAATGTGTGTGTGTGATTCTGGAGAAATCTTCACTTTCCTGCCTTAAAGCTGAAGCTCTGGGACCGTCAACACCCTCATTGTCAACTGATGCTTCGCCACCTCAGCCACGCCCTCAGGACCTGCTGGAGTCCAGTCACCTATTCTTTGACTTCCAGGGCTATGAGTTCATTGACCTCATATGTGAGAAACACTCTCCGTTGGCCCACTCAGCATCCATCCCAAGCTCCTTCCCCTTACTTTCCCTCCAGGAGGTGTGGAAGACGAATTCCTCAAATACCCAGGTGCTCTAAGCCATATGACAGATTCTGACCAGTGAGATATCAGTAGAGGTTCCTGGGGGTTGGAGCATCCTTTTTGAACTAAAAAGGCAAAGCCTCACCAGGACACAAGTCACCCTCCCACAGCGCAGACGGATGCCTGGAGCGTCAGCAACCACCTTGCAGCCTTGCGGAGGGAAGTCGCATGCTGAGGGTGGCTGTGCAGAGAGACAGAGGAGCTTGGTTCTTTTTAAAGATGAATCATTTTTTAAATATTGCATTAACATATTATTTGTCTTGATTACTGAGTATTTTTGGTGGCTCCTTAAATTGAATTAATTTGGGTGGCCTTGGTTCACAAAATCAGACAGGTTTCAAGTGTGCAATTCAATAAAACATCACGTGCACACTCCACTGTGTGCCCACCACCCAAAGCCAAGCCTCCTTCTGTCCCCATTTCCCCGCTTTGCCCACCCCCACCTACCGCACCGCGCTTTCCCTCTGGCTGTCACCGCACTGTTGTCTGTCTGTGTGTTAGACACGTATGTTTTTGAGCTAATCTCTTCACCTTCCTCCACGCGGCCCTCCGCCCCCTGGCCTCTGACAGCTGTCAGTATGTTTCATGTTTCCATGCCTCTGTTTCTGTTTGGTCAGTTTATTTTGTTCATTAGGGAGTGGAGGGATTGAGCAAAAAGGAAAAAGGACCCATGGGCATGGACAATAATGTGGTGATTGCAGTGAGGGGGAAGAGATATAAGGGGACTAAATGGTGATGGAGAAATAGAATAAAAATTATTTTTAAAAAGCAATTCCATTTTTAATTTTTTGAGGAAACTCCATACCGTTTTCACAATGACTACACCAGTCTGTGCTCCCACCAACAATGCACTAGGGTTTCCTTTTCTCCACATCCTCGCCAGCACTTGTTTGTTGATTTATTGATAATAGCTCTTCTGGTAAGCATGAGGCGCTATCTCATTGTGATTTTTAAAATTTGCATGTCTCTGATGATTAATGACATTGAGTAGTTTTTCACTGGACTGAATCCCCACTGGTTTTCACCACCAGCTGCTATGTGGGCTCCACTTCCCGTCTCTGTTGCTCTGGGTTGGGGATCCCTGTGTAGGGCTAAGACCCCATGCTCCTGGGGGGAGGCAGTTTTGCAGCCACGATATCCCTCCCCCTTCTCAGCTGCCGCACCTGGATGCAGGGGGCTAGCCCTTCCCACGTATCCGTCCTTCTTACCAGTCTCCATGTGGTTTCTTCTGTGAATCCTTGGTTATAATATGTCAATTCAGCTAAAATTCAATTGGTTAGTTAGGAAAAAAATTGGAAAAAAGATTGATAATTTTACTACCTAAAAATAAACACAAAATGAGGACACCATAAGCAAGTCAAAAAGACAATTGACAAACTGAGAGGGAGCCTTTGCTGATTGTCACAGATGAGGGCAAGTGCACAAGGTGCTCTTAATAAGGATGAAACCTAAACACTGAACAGAAACTTGACAAAGAGTCATGAAAAGGGAAAAATGGGAGAAGAAAGACAAAAAGAAATATAAGTCTTCCCTTACACATACGCTCCCTTTTCCTTAAAATAAGGGCAATGCAAATTAAAACTCTCCAGAATCTAAAAGTTTGATAATGTTGAGAAGGGACGCACAAAACAGGACAAACCCTGTTGAAGGCGATTTGGCAAAATGCAGTAGAATTACACGTGCATCAATCCTTGAGCCAGCATTCCCACTTTTAGGAATCCACCCTGAACGTACATTTCCATAAACGTGCACAAGTGTGTGCAACACAACGTTGTTTGTAGTGGCAAAAGATTAGAAACCACTTGAATGCCCACCAACAGGAGACCGGGCGAATAAACTGCAGCGCATACATGAATTGGAGACCAGGCAGCCATGAAAAGGCGAGGTAAAATGTCTGTGGACTGAAATAATCTAAGGATGCGCTTTTAGATTTAAAGATCTAGTACATATTCGTACATACAGTACATACAGTGTGTGGTATTTTGTGTTTAAGAAAAAAATCATGAAAATACATTTAGATATTTGCTTATATTTTCAGAAAGAAGCAATACAAATGGCTACCTGCAGGAGGTGGGCAGGGGAAATAGAGCGACAAGAGTGGGTTGGAAATGAAAATTCTGGGCACTTGGTTACTTTTTCATACAGTTTTTACTTTGGAATCATGTAAATGTTTTACAAATGCAGAAAATAAAATAAAAATGACAAAAATAGACCTTTAAAATGAAAAATAAATTGGGACAAATGGGCCTAACTTTACCTCAAGTGTGGCAACATAGATACACAGACAACAGAATTCTTTCAGTATTCTGATTATTCACCTTTGTGGGGTATGATCTAGGGATAAATGAATAGGAATAAATCTTAAACTTTGAGTAGAGTTTATTTTTAATATTTATTTTTAATATAGGAGAAAACATGTAATTCTGAATTTTAAGAAATATTATTACAAACCAACAATTTCAGTGTAAAGGAGATGCAAAAGCAAATATTAAAGAAATTAAAACACTGTGAAGGTAAATCTGAATGGAGAATATCCATATGAACTCATCTTTTAGAAATATGTATGTTTTTCCTAGATCTGTCTACTGCAAGCCCCTAGAACCAACGCCACCCACGTGGGAGTGAGCGCACTCTGCCCCGACACCTCGGTTTCTAAATATCATTTCTCACCGATAAAGAGAATGTCCTTATTCTTAGAAGGTGCATGTTGAAACGTTCAGGAATGAAATGGTGCGAGTCTCATTATTTCCAAATGTTTCAGCTGTGTGTGTACAGTGCATGTGAGTTGCTGGGTGGGTGGGTGAGTAATAATCAGTCTCTAACTTTTGCACCAAGCAGCCCCCTTTCCTGCACTTGGCATAAGCTGAGGCTGAAGGATTAGCTTCAGCTGCCCACACTTTCTTGTGGACATGGCCTCCATTCTGAAGATAAGTCAAAGCTTGGAGGAACACTCAGGAAAAGACCTAAATTACTAAATTGCATGTCCCCAATGCTTAAAGATAGACTATACCATGTATGCTGTAATTTTCTGCTTAAAGCTACTTAAATCCTTTCAATCCAGATATTTGAAATAGAGCACATGGACTTCAGTCTTAATAGTCAAATGTGTTTATTGCAATACCATTTTCCAGCACTTACCCCTCACCTCTGTTTCTTTGGCTGTGATACTTGAGAACTTTCTAGAAATTACTCACTTTGATGCACCTTGAAATTGGGAAATATGGATTCTCACCAGGGCTCTGTAACTAACTCGGTACATAGCTTTGGGCAAGTCACATCCCCTTCGGGGATCTTAGTTTTTCAACTGCCAAATATAGGGATTGGACCTGATTATTTTCCACTGTAAGTTTTTGTGAATTTGAGTAGTCTCCAAATAGGGTTTTGCATTTACGAATAACAGGAGTGGCGGGGGGCGGTGGCGGGGGGGAGACAAGGGTAAGGCTTCCGTGGTGTATGAGGTGGCACCTGGAGTAGGATCATTTTTTTCCAGATAATTTTTTGACATCAATCTGGTGTCACATTCTTTAAGCATGTTAGAATGGATAAGGGTGACAAATGGCTCTTCAATGGTAAGAACAGTATTTTGGTAAATGATTTTATGTATAATTGTCCTTAATCCCAGCAATGACTTCCTTTTTAATCTAGAAGAAAAAGGTTGGGTTCTGAGTGGTTCCAGCTATGCAATGCCTCCCTGTGGCCACAGCTCATGCGGTAGCCTGGGCGGCTGAGGATTTGCAACGCACCTCAGATTTTGCTTTAATAGGCTCCCATGCATATTAAGTAACTTACCATGGCAGGACCATTGAAACACAGTAAATCCTCTGTTTACTCGCATGACTGGGGTTAGACAATCAACCATGGCCACCTATCAAATGTTAGAATACAACACACACCAAGCCTGAAATCCTATTGAAAACCATTTCATTCTCTTCACTATTCATTAGGGTTGCTCAGAGGCTGACAGGTCATTATTCAAGGTCATTACTGTGTACATTAATTATCATTGTCATGTGGCAATGGAAAAGTGTATTTTAAAAGAGTTCCGTTTAGTAGAAGACTACAAGTAGAAGTCACCGTTTTATCTGGGCGTGTGTGAATCTGCCCCTGTGCTACATGGGGAGAAAACAGGAATGTTGGAAGCAAACTTTCCAATCCTTTTGGTGCCCGGGAGGGGTACCCACTCTCCCTAAACTCCTGTGCAGAGGCCTGGAACTACGGGGGCTTGCTGATTGGGGTTGGGGAGGGTGCTGCTTTGTGCTGGTTCGGAAATGTCATCAAAATGGAATTGGTTGAATGGAGCAGCTCAAGTGAACTCTTTTCACAGTGTAAACTGGAAACACACTTTTCAACCATTTCTTCCCCACTCCCTCGAAACACACAACCAGTAGGTAGCAAGAGGTACTGTGAAATAGAGCCCCACTGAATGTAAATGTGTGACATGTTTAAATGCCAATTCTTCAGGCAAAGGGTTGAAAAGTGATTCATTTTGGAGTGACTGTCCAGTAACGCTGTCTTCAGGCCCCCTCAGTGTCCTCCCCTCCTGGTCACCCCCAAGATACACTTCTGCAGCCCCGACTCCCCGGTCTCCGTTCGCCCAGGCTAGGGGCACCCCTATGGGAGTAACGGATTGTGTCAGTTATATCCTGCGGGAGACGTCTCTGCATGAACTGGGCTGCCATCCCCAGAAGCTCACTGTTAGAATCTACCTCCCGGAAAAGCAGAAGTGTCTGTATCTCCATCACAAACTGATTCCTTAGCTTATTTTAGGTGCGCGGCACTAGGATCTACGTCTGAAGCATCAGTTCTGGGAATGCAGCGTAAATACCCAGAACGGCGTGGACGCGAGCGCTTGGAATGTGCAGGGAAGCTGGTGGAGTCGTCTGATCCTGGGCTTGCTGTACTGAGAGGTGATTTAAAACGTCAGGTTCCTTGACCCTCCCTTCAAAAAGTGGCGCCGAATTTCCCTCCCCTTGACTGTGGGCTGGGCTTAGTGCCTTGACTTGTAACAAGTAAAACAAAGAAATGATGGTGCGGGACTTCAGGGCCTACTTGGTGAAAAGGCTTTACAGCTTCCCGCCTGCCCTCTTTCTGATCCCGAGGGGCGCGTAGGCCGCCGATGAAGGGTCCGCCTGTAAGGAGCCGAGCCTCCCGCCTGCAGCCACGGGAGAGCGCCACCGTGGAAGAGGGTCCTGCAGCCCTGCTGACACCTCGATGGCAACCTCAGGGGAAATGCTGGGCCTGAACCGCCCAGCTAATCCACTTCTGCATCCCTGACTTAGAAATTGCGTGAGAGAACAGGAAATGTTGGTAGTTTTCAGCTGCTGTGTCTGGGGTAATTTGCTAAACTGCCCCCGCCGGCTGGCGCTGCTGCGAGGAGCCGGCTCACCCTGCGGCTCGGTCTGCGCGGTGCACTCTGGGAACCGGGCCCTTGACCACGGTTTCTCACCGAGTGCCCGACAGCTGCTCTCTGGGCGCTTGTGAGTTAAGTACTTTTACCCTTTAAAGACACATTTCAATTCTAATACACGTTTTATTTTTCAGAAATAATGAAGTAGGAACAAAGGCTTGTCACCACATCACATCCATACCCTGTCGAACTGGCCGACTATCCAAAATTCTATGCATGTATCGTTTTGATTTATACAGTTAAAAATCCCGTTACAATGATAAATGCTTTCAAAGGAAGTCCAAATTTTCCAGTTTGTATTATTTTTATTAACATTATATAAAAGCACCTTGAAAAAGCCTCTCTTCTGGGGAGGGAAGTGGGGAGGACTGGGAGAGATTCATGCATGTCTGCATGGCCCAGGGCCACGGACAACCACGTGGTGAAGGTGGTGGGGGACTGGGTGGAGGGGCCCAGAGGATTCAAATGAGGGGCACCTGTAATAGTGTCCTCAATAAAATTTTTTTTTAAAGTTTCTCTTCTTAACATTTGACAAATTGATATAAAAGAAGATGAATACAAATCGCATAATTTCAAAAAAAACCAAGTACTTCTTGCTTGTCAAAGTATCCCTCAATCATTCATTTCCTTAATGGTAGTACAAGTTAGAAGGCTACTCTTAGGAGCAAAGCTCTCCCTTGGCCTTGAAATGACGCTTGTAGCAGATGGAGGCAGAGCCTACCCCGGTCCCCTCGGGAAGGTGCACGTAAACTGCTCTCCAACAGCCAGCTTTAGTTTGTTTGCCCGAGGACGCTTCTGGTACAGCCAGAAGTGCCAGAGAACGAACTGGCTCCAGCCTGCAGTCCTCAGCCAGCTCCCTCGCCCATGGGGCAGGACGCTCTGTACTCTCCAGGGAATCCCCAGTTGCCGGTTGGGGCTCAGTCCCAGGCACCCGCAGGAGCAGCTGCCGTGTGCCTCCTTCCCCCTCCTCCTGCCTGCATTTCCTGGTTCTTCTCCCATACCGACTGCTGGCCCCGAAGCTTTGTCTCGGGGTTCACTTCTGGGCAAACGCACACGAAGACAACCCCCTTCTGGGTGTATGTCTTTTGTTTATTTGTTGGTGAAAGAGTCATTGTATAAAAAGATTTACGTCTCACATGCTGGACTACTCAAATAGAAGGAATCCGAGTTCACCAAATTATAGAAATGAAATAAACCAAAACTATAATGTCAGATCACATCATGGACCTTTAAAACATTACCACTGTTTATTTGGTCGTATAAAGAGCTGTATTTACTTTCTCAGTCACAACGCTTTTTCATCTACGGGTTAGGTTTACTAGGCAATACTTAAATAGCAGCAATATTTGTAGAGAATATTAGAAGTCAGATGCAGGAATTTTTATTTATGTCCGGAATACATGAAGGAGGTACCTGAAGCCACATTCAGGGCCTTCCAGGGCTCAGAGCACTAGCATTTGACATGAATGCTGAGCTACAATTAGACACCAGGGCTCTGGGGCTCAAATTAGGTTCAGAATGTTTTGCTTGCTGTGAAGGAAGGAAGCAGATGCCAGCAATAAGGTGTCCTAAATGATGCATGAGTTGTTCCACGTGGATTCTGTACCGTTGTCTTGCGGGGAGACCAAAAAAGATTCCCAGGAAAACCCTCACCAAAAATGATTCTTCCCGTCTCCTTTCCTCACGCCCCTTCTGCTCCTTATTTCCCTAGTGCGTGCTTTGCTTTCCTGCCTCTGCACATTTGCTCATGTCTTTCTAAGGCAGGATAGTGAGAGGCTGGGGAAGTTTCTTGACAAGTGGAGTAAGGGAAACTGAGACAAAATCATTAAACAAGGCCAAACAATTTGAGCAAAGTACAGCCAGCTAATGAATCACAAGGCTTTTCCTTCCGTAACCCAGGACACTTTGTAGCAAATGGTTTGCACATTCTAGACCCTCCCAGGGAAGACTGGCCTCAGTCCCTACCCCTCTTCAATTATATTCTTGAAAAATAAAACTAACCAGAAAAAGAACCCTGATCCCTTTATATACACATTTTAATGAATCAACATATTGAAGGACACACCTGAAAAGCTAATGAATATTCTGTGAAGACCTTCTTTTCAAAACTCCCCTAGGATTCCAGGGCCAAAGAAAGATCAAAAGCCTCAAAACAAAGAAGCCATGGCCCACTCTCCTCCCAGGAGCACGCCCACACCTTTCCTTTCCCCGACCTCTTCCCCGACAGGAGTGCATCTCCTAAACTCTAAGGGACCTCAGGAGACGTGTAACCAGGGGAGCAATAGGCAGCGGCAGCTCACCCCAGACTAACCCCCTACACCTGTCTCGAAGGCCCCCTTTTTCTCTGACTGCCCAGTGAACTCACTTCTTTACTAGGATTTCTATTTCTTAGAGAGCCAAGCAGCCCCTCCTGGGCTCTTTCCTGTTGCTTCTTCCATCTTAAGCCCTTCCCTTGGTTCATTGTCCCCCACTTTAATAAACATACACTCTAAATCAACTGGACTTGTGTTGTGAAATCTTGCCTACATGAAATCAAGAACCCACACACTGCTGGGGGGCAGGAGGCAGACCTACTCTGGGCCCAGACCCCGTCCAGTGACATTTCTTCTTTCTGAATGCCTGTCTGCTCCAACCCCCGTGGCCCCCCCAGCCCGCACATGTCCACAGGGCTGCTACGTCCTTTCTTTTCCTCAAGGGCAGCTCGGATGTCACATCTGCCATCAATCCTCCCAGCAGTCCCTCTAGCTCTGAGTAACATCCCTCCTCTGATCTCCTAGAGTACATCGATTTTTCCTGCTCTAATTATTCATCTCATAATTATGTGTGTAGATGCCTTGCTCTCCTAAACGTGTGTGAGCTCAGAGAGTGGTCTACAGTAAATTATTCCTTTATTCCAGCGAATATAGGAATGTAGGAATTTTGAAAGTCACTGGATGAAACTGAATTGGTTTGGTTTTAGATTTTTCATCGGCCTTTATTTTGATTGTTTCTGCTGGGTGGGGATGTGTGGAGTAGACAAGAATTTCAGGTAGAGGAAAGATGACTAAGCACCCCCCACAACCCGTGTGTGTGTGTGTGTGTGTGTGTGTGTGTGTGTGTGTGTGTGTGTGTGTGTGGCTGGATAGATGGATAGGTAGGAAGGTAGGTAGATGATTGATAAATAGATAGAGAGATAGATAGATAATCTCCAGGAAATTCAAAATAAGTGTCCTCTAGGACGAAAAACTGAGTGGTTTGGGGAACAGGGAGAGAAACCTACTTTTTACTGCCTACTCTCACAGTTTTTACTTTTGTACTAAGTGCCTTTGTTATCTATTTAACTTTTTTTAAAATTAGAAAACATGTAAAAAGGAAACCTGGTCATCTTTTGTCCTCTTACAAAGTCTGTGGAACTTGGAAGCTCTGCTACCTGTGCAGGCTGTGGATTACACTTTTGTTCCAAAGACTCATGGGTTGTGCTATTAGCAAGGCTACTCCTAATTGTTGGGAGAGAATCCTGCGCGGGCCTTTTGTGTGTAAGCATTTCTACTGAGTAAAGGCACTGACATCCTTTGTTCCAAACTATCTATTGATGGATATTTGCATAGGAAATAGCCTTGCAGACAGAGGTAGCTACTCTCCATGGAGCAGAGGGCAGATTTCTGTCTAGGAAGATAAAGATAGTGTCTCTCTCAGAGGTAAACAGGGTTGAGCAGGCTGGCTAACAGCCCCTTTGAAAGACCAGGGTTATCTAAACTCAGAGATTCTTAGCTATGATGCCCAGTGAGTGCGCAGAATCCAGCTGGGGCTGCTCCATGTTGCCCCCTTGGAACTTCAGGGTAAGGGCAGGTGACACAAACATGAAGCTCACACTGACAGCTATGCAATGAGTGATAAAGTCCGCTGTCTCTGACCCGGAGTCTCTGGTCTTCTTTCGTCATCCATGAAACTGTGACAGATTAATTTACTAGTGTGGTAAAATGTCATACCCTTTGTACTTCTTAAAACAAATGATACAGATGGTGATAGTTGGAGAAACCCTTCTTAATCAAAATCTAATATTTAGGATGAGCAGCTCTCCTCAGGTGAGCAGGTTCATAGAGGAGTTCTATTACTTCAGTGGCTTTATTCCAGGAACGTAGCAGACACTCAGAAGTCACAGGAAAGACCCATTAGCTGTTCAGCCTGTTCCCTGCTAAGACGAGAAATTGAAATAACCCTGGGAGCTAAATTGTGTCCTTGGTTACTTGGCAAATGTCAAATGGTCATTACGCTATCCTATAGATTTCCAATAAAACACAGTGGAAATAAAAATAGCACTTTCCCCAGAATATTCAAAATACGTATATGATATTTCATCTACTCCAGCAAATAAATGTTTGTATTCAACACAGGGAGGATGGAAGCAGTTTACATATTTCTTTCTAGGAGGATGAGAGCGGTCTTTTCATATATAAAAAGAGATTTTTGTTTTTCATTCCTAGATATCAAAATGGAAAATACCAAATGTGTTTTTTTTAATTATGGCAAAATATGATGATATATTTGGGGTATACACTACATAGTGATCATGACTAGAAGTCATGATAAATTATGACTTATCACCATATAATCAATTAACTTCCCCACTTTGGCTTCCCCCAACCTACTTTCCCCTCTGGTAACCACTAATCTGTTCACTGTATCTGTGAGATTGGGTTTATTTTTTGTTCTGTTTGTTTGTTTGTTTTTGTTTTAGATTCCACATATTAGTGAAATCAAACTGTATTAGTCTTTCTTGGTCTGACTTACTTCATTAGCAAGGTCCATGCATGTTGTCAAGAATGGCAAGATTTCCTTCTTTTTATGACTGAGTAGTATTCCATTGTGTATATACATACCAAACATTCTTTGTCCATTCATTCACTGATGGACACTTAGATAGATAGAGAGACAGATAGATAATCTCCAGGAAATTCAAAATAAGTGTCCTCTAGGATGAAAAACTGAGTGGTTTGGGGAACAGGGAGAGAAACCTACTTTTTACTGCCTACTCTCACAGCTTTTACTTTTGTACTAAGTGTCTTTGTTATCTATTTAACTTAGGTTGTTTCCATATCTTGACCATTATAAAAAACACAATGAACATAGGGGTACATATATATTTTTGAATTAGTGATTTTTTAAAATTCTTCAGATAAATGCCCAGCAGTGAAATAGATAGGCCATATGACAGTTCTAGTCTTAATTTTTTGAGGACCCTCCATACTATTTTCCATAGTGACTGTATCAGTTTACATTTCTACCAACAGTGCATGAGGGTTCCCTTTCCTTCCCACTCTTGCTAGCACTTGATGTCTCTTGCCTTTTTGATAATAGCCATTGTAACAGGTGTGAAGTGATACCTCATTGTGGTTTTGTTTTGCATTTCCCTGATGACTACTGATGTTGAACATCTTTTCATGTGCCTATTGACTATTTGTATGCCTTCTTTGGAAAAAAGCCTGTTCAGATCTTCTCATGTTATAATCGAGAATTTGTATGTTGTTGAGTTTTGTGACTACTTTATACATTTGAACACTGATTTGCAAATATCTTCTCCAATTCGGTAGGTCCCCTTTTCATTTTATTGATTTCCTTCACTGTGCAGAAGCTTTTTAGTTTGATGTAGTCCCATTGGTTTACTTTTGCTTTTGTTTCCCTTGCCTTTGGAATCGTAGCCAAAAAATAAAATCACTAAGATCAATGTTGAGGAGCTTATCATCTATGTTTTCTTCAAGGAACTTTATGGTTTCAGGTCTTACATTTAAGTCTTTAATTCATTTTGAGTTATTTTTTGTCCATGGTGTAAGATAGTCGTCAGCTTCGTTCTTTTGTATGTGGTTGTTCAGTTTTTTCAGCATCGCTTTTTGAAGAGACTGTCCTTTCTGCATTGTATGTTCCTGGCTCCTTTGTCATAAATGAATTATCCATATATGTGTGCATTTATTTCTGAGCTCTCTATTCTGTTCCACTGATCTGTGTGTCTGTTTTTATGACAATACCACACACACACACACACACTTATAAGGATACTATTTCACTACATAAGCACCCCTTTTGTCTGGTTTAATGTTTTGTGCTCAGAATCCAATCTTATTAAGATCATGGTCTTGGCTTTATTTGTATTTATATTTGCTTGGTGTGCCTTTGCCCATTCTTTTATTCTAAAAGTTTTTGAATTAATATAGAGATGTTCTTACATACAATATAGATCTGAGTTTTAATTCACCCATTTTGAACACCTTTACTTATTTACATGTGCATTTACAATAATTAATAGTCTACACATGTTTGTCTTAGTGCTGGCATATTATTTTATGTTTTCGATTCTCGTTACTTGACTCATAATCAAATTGTGGCACAGCTCCTCCTAAAGTTACGTTCACTTGCCTCTGAGACCCTCCTCCCCTTTCCTGCTCTCTTGGTTTATCTCCCATCTCACTGGTTAGCTCTTCCATAGCTCCTTTGCTTTTTCTCCTCTATCTCAACTCCTTACTACTGGAGCTAAGAATTAGGGCTCAGTCCTTGGTCCTCTTCTCTTCTCTAACTGCACACGCATCTCTGGTGAACCCATACCGTCTCATGGCTTCAAATACCATCTCTGGGCCGATAACTTGAAAATTCATACCTTCAGCTGCAACCTCTCTCCTGAATGCCATGGGCTTATATTCCAGCTCAGATTTCCAAAGGGCACCTCAAACTCAGTGTGTTCAACACAGGATCCCTCATTTTCCTCCAGACCTGCTCCTCCCTTCCCTGCCCCAGTGAACGCAATGCTGTATCTTGACTCCAGTCTTTCTCTCATACTTTATATCCGATATGTCATCAATGAACTCTACTCTCAAAATACTTCTAGAATCTGCTTCTCACCACTTCACTGCTGCCACCCTGTTATGGTCCACCTCTTGCCTCAGTTGTTGCGGTCGCGCACTCACCTGTTCCTTTGCTGTGTATTCTCAACACAGGAGTCCGAGTGGTCCTGCCAGGTGAGAATGAGACAGCGCCCCTCATCTGCTCAGAACACCTCCATGGCTCCCCACTTCTTTTAGAATAAAGGCTAACTGAGGAAACCTATTAATGCAATTTACTCTCACTAAGAAAAAAAATCAAATGAGTATCTCCATAGACGATAAAAAGGCATAAAACAAACTTCAGCATTCACCCTTAACAAATAAAAAACCTTAAGTAAAATAAGAATTCATGGATTCTTCCTTAATGATAACATATATTTATTTCAAATCCAAAGTCAAACTCCTACTTGCTGAGTAAACGTCAGAACTATTTCCTTCATGTCAGAAACATGATAAAAAAGGAGGGAAAATTATAATTATTTTCAGATTTTGTAATGGTTAACTTAGAAGTCCTAAGGGAATAAACCACTATAAACTGTAAAAGATTTTATTCAGCATGTACAATTAATATGCCAAAATTGATGTTCATATAACAGGCAAGCAGAAGCTATCATGGAAGAAAATGTCTTCTTTACACTGGTAACGAGGAAGGTAAACTATCTAGGGATAACCTTTATAAGAAATGGGCAGGATTTATGTGAAAATATGCCAGCTCGAGGGGTTGGAAGCCTAAGAATACAGCAGGCTCTCCAGTTAGATGCACTCACTTGAATCAGGTTGGTGGAAGTTAGGAAACTGTTTTCCTGTGGCTTCTGGCCCTGAAGATGGTGGCTTCTTCACAGCAAGTTCCAGTTTTTATTCTCAAGCTTTCCCTGGGTGTCAAAAGCAGTGGTTGTTGTGGCAACTTCCTGATGTCACTCTGAACTCCTTGGGTCATGTGTCAAGTTGTCCACCCTCCACAGCCAGGCAATGGCTGTGAGTCCAGCCCAGGTAGGCACACATTTGGTATTGGAAGGGGCTGCAGGAATCTGTCTCTCAAGCTAGGAATCTGGGGTTGGATCTGACCTGGCTAGGTCTGAAGACAATGGTGACTTTCTGACCAATGGAAAATGATATACTATGAATCTAAGGCATGCAGTGGGAAGACTTACGTAAATGATCACCTGCAGTCACCTGGAGTGAACAGTTGCCTGAAGCCACTAGGCAGTTATGATGGGAATGAGGGATTTAAGAACTGTCAGAGTGGGTGTTTCTGACTGCACTCTGGTCTGGTGGGTGTTTTAAAGGAAGAAAATTATGTACATTGAGGAAGTCCAAAAATACAGTAGAAAACTTGATATATAAAAGTGATGGTATTTAAAATCAGCAGGGGAGAGATGGATTATTAAGTGAATGAAGATGAGCAAATTTGTAGCTATCAAGACAGAAAGTAAAGTTGGACCCCTTCACTTAACTCACATCAAAACAAATTCTGGATTGGTCAAATTTTAAAAGGAAAAAAAATAAACAGTAAAAAGAAACCATAGATGGGTTTTCAAAGTAATTTCAGAGAGGTGAAGGTGTTTTTAAAGTATGATACAACCTAGAATTAGTAAGCAAAGGAAATCTTGGAAAAATTGACCATTTAGAAATGGAAAAGGGCCCTGACCCATTGTGGCTCAGGTGGTTGGGCATAGTTCCACAAAACGAAAGGTTAGAGGTTTGATTCCCAGTCAGGGCATGTGCCTGGTTTGCGGGTTTGGTCCCTGGTCTGGGCGGGTACAGAAGGCAACCAATAGATGTTTGTCTCTCGCGTTGATGTTTCTCTCCCTCTATATTTAGCTAGGTTTCAATTTAGATCTTCGTATCCATTGCATGAAAGAAAGTTAGAATCCTGGCACAGAGTTTCATGATATCTAAGACTTTGTGCATTAATACTTATTAAAATCTGTGTTCCAGAAGTGGATATGGTATGTACTGGCAGTTTTCTGTCCTGCACACAAAAATGTTTGAAAAAGTTATTATTTGTTGTTGTGTATCCAAATATCCACCTAATAAATTTATATTGATTTTTTAAAAAACCTAATAATAAGTGTCTTAACCTAGTGAAGCTAACAATTCGTCCTTTTTTCAGAAGAGAGAGAATTTCTAGACATATCCATGCAGGACTTACTAAAAGAGAGCCACAGGACAGCTGGTCAGTAAGGTTTGTGAGCTGCCACAGCAGACCCTCAAGTGTCTAGAAAGAGCAACAAATAGCTTCTGTTCCTTTCCCCTGGTCTTGAACCATATCTCCCTCAGTCCTGGGTCTTGAACCTGGGAGACTCAGAGAAGGGACAGGGAAATGGAAGAGCAGACCCGGCTTCTCTGGCATTACAGCACTTTGAGACACCCCTCTGGGCTGAGATGGATGTATGGAGAAAGGGTTCATTCATTGTTTTCCTTCATTCCACTAAGTTAGTGCTTGCCTACTGTGGATCTAATGCTGTTCCAGGCACTGGGGATATGTCAGGGGACAAAACTGACAAATATCCCTGCCCTTATTAAGTTTACATTCTAGGGAGAGACTGACAATGAACATAACATAAACTGTTAGAAGGTGATGAATGCAGTGGAAAAAAGACAGGAATGTGGGTAAGATAGAGAGATGGTGGGGTGGGGAGGACAACAGGTATTAAATAGGATGGTCAGAAAGGACCTCAGTGAGCAGGTGGGATTCCATTCCCTTGAGGAAGGGGAGGAAGCAAACCATCTCCATAATTAACAAAGAGCTTTTTAGGCCAAGGGACATAGCCAGGGCAAAGACCTTAAGGTGGCAGGGGAGAGGGTGCAGTTGATTTCTAGGACGAACAGGGAGACCAATGTAGCTGGGGTGCAGGAGAGAGGAGTGTGAAAGAGGCTGTCTGAGATATAAGGGATGATGGGCCCGGGAGACCCTGCAGGCCAGTGGAAGGAATTTGGCTTTTTGGGATACGAGGGTTAATAATTTAAATTAGGGGTTTCACCATCTGAAAGTCTGTTACAACGAAAATACTTGTTTTCACACTTGAAAGTAGCAAGAAAATTGGACTATGTACCTTAAGAGATGGAAAAAAGGAAAATGTTAAGGGGAACATTCCTCTCTTGGTCGCTCTACTAGGTCTTACCCGCAGTAAGTGCTACACAACAGCGACGCCCCGCCTCTCCCATTGTGGTCCCGCCCCCACTCGAAGTGACAGCCCAGCCAGGCTCCGCCTCTCCCCACCATGGTCCCGCCCTCCGTCTCGGAGTGAACGCCCAACGAGGCCTCGCCTATTCCGCCGTAATCCCACCCCCACTCAGAGTGACAGCCCAGAAGCTACGCCTCTCCCTTTCTACAGACACTCCGCAAGACTAGCCAGCTAGGCTAGTCCCTCATTTCTCCGGAGCCGACCCAGTCCTCGCCGGAAGCCACACCTCGCTCAACCTCGACCCAGTTCGGTGCGACGCGCCGCCAGGTCCCGCCTCTCCCACCATGGTCCCGCCCCCGCCTGCGGGTAGTCGCCGCTAGGCGCCGCCGCGCCCGCCGCGCCGGCCCCGCCGGCCCCTCCCGCCCCGCCGCTCCGGCCGGCCCCGCCTCGTGCGTCCGCTCGCCGGGCTCCCGGTCTCGCCGGCTCTCGGGCCCGCCCCTAAGACGTGGAGCGCCGCGGCTGCCGGTGAGTGGGGGAGGGCACCTCGGAGCCCCTTGCTCTCCGCAGGGTAGAGCCCGGGTCCGAGCGGGTTGCTGAGCCCGGGATGTCGGGAGGCGGTGGATCGCGTCGAGGGACGCCTCCGGGCCGCTCTCTTCCTCCCGGGGTACCTCCAGTGCTGGCGATCCTAGAAATGGGGAAGTGTGTTGGGGGGTGTTCAGGTGGGGAGAGGAAAGGGTGAAGGTGTTGGGGAGTGGCCGTCACACCTGGAGGTTGGAGACAGCCCCGATTTGGGGAGGAGATAGGAGTCTGGGGATGGAGGGTTGAGTAATGGAATGGAAGAAAGGTGGTGAGGCCGAAATCTGGGGCTGGTGGGTTCAAGGTGGGGGATTATGACGGGAGGGAGGTTCAGTACTTTGGGTCGGGTGGTCGTGAGTGGGGTGGGGAAAACGGCGAAGCCTAGTGAAGGGCGTTTTTAGGAAGGACCAGCTCAGAGAGACCCACGATTTATGTTTCCCCGGACCCTGTTCGGAGGGAACTCGGGAGGGCTAGGGAATCTCAGAACGGGTGTGGCCCGAGCGAACTCGCAGGGCGATGCTCTTTCACACCGAGTGATCGGATGGCCAGGTTTCTGACGGGGACACAGCGTACAGTTTAAATAATAGATGCAAGTCAGGGTCAGTGCCTGGGAAACGAGAGAAATGAGGATGGCATGGGGTCCTCCTGCCGGCTGCTCTAATTTTCCTGGTCCCTCACAGAGCTCGCACTGGTGTGCGCTGTCTGCTGTGAACGCTATTTGAGCAGATGGGACAGTGGATCCTGGAGGGAGGTCGTGGATTTTGGAAGTACAGCTGAGGTTTATTCATACTCAAAACACAGTTGTAGCACATTCACTTAAATCCTGCGGAGTTGTGATTTTGAAAAATCTAATCCTATGGGTTTTAAAAATTTAGATCTTTATCATCTGGCTACTTTCAATTTTAAGTCATAGTAACCTAGAGGACTACATGTTTTCTAAGGGACATTCTGTGAGTATGACAAACAGTTTTGAATTAACTATGAAAAGGAGACCATGTCTATTCGGACCAGCTGCTGCTGAAAGAATCATAGAACTGCAGATGAAGAATGACATTTAAAAGATCTAAGCTAATGGAAAGGCCTGGTAAATTGGAAAGTGTGCACTTAAAAAAATCCAGTGAAACTTTTTTATTTCACTGTAGAAAACTTGGAAGGTAGAGAAATATATAGGATGAAAATGAAAACCCTGAGTAATGTCACCAACCCTATTAACATTTTGCCACAATTCTCAATCCTTTTTGTATTTTTTGTGTATTTAAATGTACATAATACTTAATTGGGAACATATTACATATTTCATTGTATTTTGCAGTTTCCTCATTTGTCATTTTTCTGCATCATTAAAAACTCTCCTTATGAATCTTTTTAAATTGTATGATACATAGCCCATTAGTCGTATGGATTGATTATTTATCACATGTTAAGAGTTCAACTGTATGGCAATTCATGTGCTCAGAGGTGAGAGTCATTGTTGCTCCAGGTTTTCAGACATTAGCCAGCCAGAAGGATCAAAATTTTGTTAGTGTCTGGGGCTATGACAGTAGACACATTCTTGTCTTGCCTCACTGGTCACTCCATGCCAGACCCAGCTGAGTGACTCTGTGCAGAGGTGGCCTTCTGTCTGCACAGTGTCCCGTCAGGCCTGGGCTGCTGTGGCCAGGCCGTCTTCAGTGTGCCGTGTCTCCTACAACTTCCTGTTGAGTCCTAAGGTCACCAGGTTCCTGATACGCTCCTCAGGGAATAGTCCCCACCACTTCCCTACTTTGTGGTTGTCACTGAGAAACTCTAGGGAGGGTGGGTGTGTGCGGTTCTGGTTTTCCACTCTCATATCTGCCCATCTCTTGTGTAACCAAGAGGCAGCTGCCCCACGTCCCAAGGTGGGAGTGTCCCACAATTGCTCTCAAGGTTAACTGCCTGTCAAAGGCTCGAGAGGGTGCCCCTAAGTTGTCTCTAGAGGAGTCCTGTCCCTCTTCTTGCCCTGGCCATTGAAATGACAACTTTCCTCATAAGGAGATTCCTCTCATCCTCCAGTTTGATCTGGCCCTTCATTTTTCTCTCACTGACATGTCCTTATTCTGTTTGATGACTGGGAATAATTTTGTAATTTTACTTCATGTTTCTCCTTGAGTCTGAAATAAGTTGATTCCTAAAGACAGCCTTGGGCATTTTCTTGTTAGCTTTTGAATTGATGACAATTCCACTGATTTTCCCCCCTTTTACCAAAACTCAGGAAGAGAGCCATTAGTACTGTCTTGTTCCCTGATAAAATATGCACATAAACCACCCCCACTGCCACTCCCCCCACGGTGGAACTCACCGTGTGTTTCTCTTCATGCGTTTCAGTCACCCTGGTCAGGATTTACTTCTTACTGTAGTCAGATGATTCCAGTAGCAATTGTAAAAGCCACGTGAGTCCAGTAATCCAGTTCCTTTGTAGATTTCTATTTGGCCCTGTATGCAGTTCAACCCGTGATCATGGAGAACAGAATTTGGGATGGCTGTCTACTGACCCCGTGCCCCGGGCCGGGGTGGAAGCTCGCTGCTCCGTGCCGCCCGGTCACTCCTGGCTGCTGTCCTGGCTGGCAGTCTGGGTAAAAGTGGGAAACTGGCTGTGGTAGCTGACATCATTCTCCCCTCCAGTGCCCAAGAAGTCGGTATATGTTGAACGTGCTTGTTTTTAGATTGTCCCCAATTGAAACCACGAGGCCCTTTTCTGTACCCACACTTAAAGCCCTAATGTGCCCCCCATCTGGTCTTGGGATCAGTGCTTGTCCGGTACGCATAATGACGGTGGAGCAAGCTCCCTGTAAGACCCTCCGGAAAAGTAGATTGCAGAACTCAGCTTATGCCACGGCTGCCATAAGGCTTCTCATGGCCATCATCTTACACTCGACATTCATGTCACTGGAGAAGTGGGACTGGAGCAGGCCTGGGTTCCACCGCAGCGAACTGCAGAGTGCAGGTGTGCCGGACTGCGCCCCGCTGCATGCCCAACACACGGGGCAGGCATCTCCCAGGGACGGGGCGTCCCCAGAGGTTTCCTGGACAGTGACAGAGTTTCCTGAGCAGAGGGCACAGGAAGAAGGGCTCAGGGTTACAGGGAGAGGAAGAAGAGAGCGCAGGTGGTGTAAGGGGATTCCTGCCTCATAGTTACCTGGATTGTCAGTACACTGTGGCCCAAGGGATGGCCCAGCCTGGTAACAAGTGACCTGTCATCATTGTGTAAAAATGCCCCATTTTCTGCACCTGGCCCAGAACTGGGTTCTCTCCATCTTTCAACTGTAGCAAATCTGAAAAGGATAAAGTATCTGGTTTTCACTCTTGCATTTCTTTTATTGGTAAATTTGAACATCTTTTCAAATGTCTGTTGACCACTGGTATTTCTCCTCTTGTGACTTGTGATTTCAGTTTCTTATTTTTTTTGGTTGTTGAATTGTAAGAACTCTTTGTATATCAGATATTGTGACACTTTTATCTGTAATGTATTGGGAATCTTATTAAGGTTGTGCCTCTGTAGTGAAAATAGGGGTGAATATACTCTTCCAAATTCTTTTGAATTAGTACATTGCAGATGTGCTATTTTTACATTATGTATATGTATATATGTGTGTATGAATATGTATATACACATTGTAGAAAAAAGCTGTGTGATGACTTCTCAATTTATTTGTCAAATGCTGCATTTCCAGTTTAATATATATCCCCATAAGTATATCTAGCGCTTATGGATCCCCTCTCTCTCTGGTCTGGAGTTTGAACAAAATATTCATATTGGTTGCAATTAAAATGCTCTAATGGAAAAAAAAAATTTTGTGCCTCAAATAATGAAAGCCCGATCGTATCTCAAATGAGAAGAAATCAATAAGCACATATTTATTATGAGTCTCTAAATAGTGTTCCTATACGTGAACTGGGACCTGCTTTTAGTGTCTCAGAAAGATTGCTTTATGACCTGGTAATTATGAATAAGACAGGCCTTTTATTACATGAGGCAACGCATACGTGGTAGAAAACTTTGACCTTTGATGCCGTCCGCACTGCCCCGCTGACCCGTGTATTGCTCCCTTCACCCACCCTTCCCATCTCTGCTGTTTTTTCACACAGTTTATTCTCTCCGTGCCCCATATTAGAAACCCTGCAGCCATCCATTTGTCTCTCCAAGTTGAAGGCTGTCTGGTTCTCCTCCTCCCTTCCCAGAAAGTTAGTGCCCCCCCACCGCCACCCCTCTCCCTTGAGTTATTGCTCTTGTACTTAGCCCATGTGTTAGAATGATTTGATTGATGCCCATGTGCTTCCGCTAGGAGCCTGGGAGCTCCTCAGAAGGACGTTACAGACCTACTTACTTTTGTACCTCACACCCTGTCGCACTTGGCTCACAGTAAGCATGTGATTAATATTGATTGCATTTGATATTTTCATTTAAAAAATGAGGTGATGATGCTCATCTCATAGTCTCTTGGTAGATTAACATTTTTCCCAACGTTTTTTAAATGAAAAATTCTGGAAGTTCAGGGGAGTTGAAAGAATACCGCAGAGATCACCCATATTCTTGTTCCTTAAATTTACCTATTGGGAAGCACATCACTCTGATACACAGCCGGTCCTCTGCTCAGAAACCTTCGGCGACTCCTCCCTTGCCATTGGATCACATTAAACCGTAGCATTAATTTTCCTTAAGTGGTTGCAGCTTACAAAACATTACTGCTCCCCTCTGGTCCGGCCAGTCTTACTGTTCACCTACACTGTCCTGATTCTTGCTTCATTCACTTTATGCAGGTATTTCCCCTGCGTAGCATTGCTTTTTCCTTTGCTTGATCCCAGACTTCTACACATTAAGTGTTCTGTGTTCCATAGCTCTAATTGCCATCTGTTTTTCTTTCATTCTGTGTAACTACTGACTATATTACGAGGTGTTTGGAGATGAGTGCTAGGTCCTATTTTGACCTGGCTTCCATTACAGAGCCTAACAGGCTGACCTTTGATTTGGCTGGTGTCTTTAATAGTATTCCTGATATACTTGTAATATAATTTGAATGTAATATTCATTTATAATACCTGTGTTGCCCCAAACAAAACTTAATGTTCTTTTAAAGAAAAACAAAGGAGAGCCAGACAACCTGGATCTCTTTGACCAGCTTGCTCAAGATTTCCCCCAAAGAAAGATGTTCCATGGTGTTGGTCGCTCTTTTTGTGATTGTTCCCAGGAATTGATTTGTACTTGTCCTTTGGAGTCATTAAAACTTAACACCAAATACAAAGTTAGAACAAATAAGTCTGAAGTCCAAAAATCACCCCTGCTGAGGATCACTGGGTTAGAGAGATTCACATGCAAACCATTGTACAGAGAGGCCGTTAAATCTTAGTGACTGATACCGCTTGTGGGTCTCCAAGTTGACTCTTGTGTTTTAAGCTTGGTAACAGAGATTAAGGCAATATCCCTGAGCCAGGTAGGGAAAGTGGGAGAGAAAGCTGATGCTAGGAGATCAGCTCTGTACTGAAACATGAAGTTGGACTGAGTCTGCTCCCTGCTCATCACAAATTAGTGACTCCCAGTATTTATTGGACAGTGCCCAGTTCCTTTGTAATCAGGGGCCCTTGTCAGTTACCAGCTCCTTGCCATCCTCCCTCCCCGCTCACATTGATACTGCTCCAGCCATACATAGCTGCTTTTGCTTCTCTGAGTCTGTTGGCTATTTTCGATCATTATTTTGTGGGGCGGTACTATGTCCTCTGCTTAGAATGCCGTCCGTTGTCCGTGTGGTGAACTGCTATTCGTTCTTCTAAATCTTGTTCAGGTGTCCCATCCTTCATAAATACTTTCTTAATCCTCTTGTATGAGAGTCCATTTTACACTGTTACCTTTCTGTTTCCTGAATGTCCCTCCTGTGGTATTCCGAGCTGGAAGTGGATGGTGTTCTCTCATCTTTGTAGAGACCCTGGCTCACCCAGGTGTGCTTGAACCATTAGTTGAACCTGTCATATAACCCATCTGGATCATGAGAAATTCTGCTTTATCTCAGAAGCCAGAATTTAGGAATAATTAAGAGAAAATAACAGCCGTGTCTGGTATGGTCCAGTGGATTGAGCGCCTGTCTGCGAACCAAACAGTTACCGGTTGGATTCCTAGTCTAGGACACATGCCTGGGTTGTGGGCCAGGTTCCTAGTTGGGGGTGCATGAGAGGGAACCACACATTGATATTTCTTTGCCTCTCTGTCTTTCTCCTCTTCCTCTCTCTAAAAATAGATAAGTAAAATCTTTTTAAAAAAAGAGAAAATACAAATACAGTTTACATATCTCATTTTCCATTCTAACCCATGTTTGCTTTTTATTTTATTTTAATTTTCAGGAAGTTTGCCAAAGATGAAAGTGACCTTGTCAGCTTTGGACACTTGTGAGAGTTCTTTCACGCCTTTGGTAGTCATAGAACTTGCTCAGGATGTCAAAGAGGAAACCAGAGAGTGGCTGAAAAACAGAATTGTCACTAAGAAGAAAGATGGAGGTGAGTAAAATAGATGTTACTCAGACTTAGTAATGCTCAGTGACTAAAACTGTATTTTCAGGTGTGTTTTACATTTTTTTCATAGATATATATCTACAATTAATGTCCACTTCTTTGGTCTTTATTACTTATCTAGGACTTAAAAGGAGGTCTTAGATCAACATTAGACGTCATTCATTTGTAAGTCTTCATTAGTTTGTAAGCAACATGAGTGATTTTTTTCATAGCTACAGTGCTTGGTGCATTGTAGGTGCTTAATAAATATTTGTCAAGTGAATCCATGAGTGTTCGCTGAGTGTTCTTTGTGTGCCGGTTATGGAGCTTAGGGAGAGAGAAGTACCATCAGGGAAAGGAGACTGAGTGCCTGATCCCGGAAACTGAAGTAGCAGAATATAGAAGCTAGAGAAAGAGCTGCTGCAAAGCAGTTCATGATACGTAGCCATGAACCCTATTTATAAGTGTTACACGAGTCAAGGAAAGGAGGAGGTGCTACTTAGTGATGCTTCTCAGGGTGGTTAAGGGATGATTTTGTAGAAGCCAAAGTTTGGTCCTCTCCTGAAGGGCAAGCAAAAATGGCTTTAGGTCTGGGTGGAGGACGTTGGACATCAGCAGACCCTTCGTAAAACTACGCAGAGCAACACCTAAGACTTCACGAGGTCGTCATACACTGCACAGAATTTACCGTTATTCTGCCGTGTATAATGTGCTCCTGTGTATAATGTGTTCCCACGTTTTTGGCCCAAACTTTCAGGAAAGAAATCTTTCGTTTTAATTTTTTAATTCAGTTATTTATTTCTTTGTATGTAGAAACAAAACCAATGATCATATTCGAGGGCATTATTTTGCATATGGATATTGTTATTGCTTTCTAGAGTTACACTTTTAATACATAAGCATGAGTAAAAGAATTAAAAACATTTTCATAGATACAGAATTAGTACTGCCTATGTATAATGTGCATCCTTACTTTTCTCTCAAAAATTTGGGCAAAAAAGTGCACATTATACATGGCAAAATACGGTAAATACTTTTTTTTAAAAAGATGGTGAGCATAAACTGAAATGCTTTTTTAAAAATAAAACTTTCAGGGGAAGGATTGAAGGTGGGAGGTGGGGGTGGGTGGGGCAGGGAAAAGTGGTAGCCCGAAAATGGTGACTAATGTACTTGAACAATAAAAAAAAATTGAAAAAAGAAAAATGGAAAAAAAAAACCCGTTCAATCAAAACCTGTTTCCAAATAACTGAACCAAAAATAAACTTAAATATAACAGTTCCTGCTTGCTGAAACCTAATGTGCTTCACTGGACTGGAGTCACTTCTTTAAAAGTCCTGTGATGTGAGGACGTTTGTTGTGTCTTTGAGCGAGAGGCTCCCACGCATGCCCAGGCTGCTTCTCTGCTCATTGGGTGGCTTTAGCAGGAACACAACGGGCTGCGGAGTTGGTGGCAAAAGGTAACAAGGGGGACAGAACTGAATTGGCTGAGATCTATTTGAAGAAATAGTTAGATCCTCATATCCCTTCCGTATTGTACTACCCAGCAGGGGACTCTGCTTATCATTCTCTGGAGAGGGCCAGATGCCTAGGTTCTTGGCCTGGGGCGCAGTGCAAAGTTGGAAACAGAGATTCTGTACTGAAAATGCAGTGACAACTGACTACTGTTACCCCTCCCCTCCACCCCACAGCGTCATGCCTAACTTACTGCCCAAAATGCTGGCAGCTCGAGTCAAATCCTCTTGGAGAGACTGAATAATCTCTCTTAGGGGCAGAAATCAGAGAAGAGCCTGTGAAAAACGAACTGGCCAGATTACCTTGCATCAGAAACCATCTTTGATGAGCACCATCTAAACCTACAGAACCTGTTCCGCCTCCTAGAACTTCTTTCTTAAACTGTAGCGTACAACAAAAGGTCACCAAACGTCTGGGGAAAATCTCTACAAGGGAGAGAAAGCTAAAACTAAACAGAAAAAAGCAGCAAACTGTAGAAGAAGAAAACCAAAAGAGAATTTGAATCTCATTTCTCAGAAGTATGAGAAGATAGAACATCTATGAATCAAAGTAGGATATTATAAGATAATCACTTAGGAGAAAAGCAGCTCTTACAAAGTGAAAATAGGAAAGCAAAATTTAAAAAAACTCAGTAGAAGAGTTAGAGGATAATTTTGATAAAAGCATTCCAGGAAATAGAGGAAAAAGGTAAAGAATTGGAAAATATGCGGGAAAAATATAAAGAAATTAGAGGACTCGTCTAGAAGGTACACATCCGAATAAAAGTATATCTAGAAAGAGAACAGGAAAAGGAGAGAAATAAATTATCAAAGAAAAACTCGATGCCAGGCTTTTTTAGATCGAAAGGGCTCACGCAGTGCCCTGCACGGTGGATGAGAATGGCACATCATTGGAAGTTTCAGAAGCCGGTGGATGAAGAACTTCCGTAAAAACTTCCAGAAAATACAAAATAGGTCACATATAAAGGATCAGACTTCTTAACAGAAACCTTGGAAGCTAGAAGGAAGTGGTGTACTATCTTCACTTCTGAAGGAAAATGCTTTCAATCTAGAATTCTGAGCCCACCCAGCTGCCTACACGACATGAGGACAGAGTGAAGAGAGACGTCTCTAAAATGATGTTGACAGGGAATCATGTCAGTGGGTCGAGGGAAGACAAACAATTGGGAGACATCTGGGGGGACTGAAGTATTGATACGTATCTCATAAGCTAAGCAAATGATAAAACATGTCAGTTAATTTTGGGGGAAATGGACAGTTGTAGGAAAGGAAAACCCTAATAAAGAAAATGCTATTGATGAAACAAAAAGGAAACAGCTATAACTGCTGTGCGGATGAGGTATGGGAGTGGTGGATGGAAATGGTGGAGGTTCGGAGTGCGGGTTGGGGAAAAGAGCTAAACACCCATCTGCCAAGGCCTCAAACAGAAAGGAAAAGCTCTCTAAGCATCTTGTTTGGTCACATGAAAACAAATACCAAAGCAATCACCTGAACAATTTGAAGTCTTGGCAGATGTAAATTGGGGGAGGGACACGGGGACTGCTCTTTTTCAAAATAAGACGCTGACCAAGGGTTCTCTTTGAAGGGATACTCTCTCAGAAGTGCCTGAGAGGGCCTTTCCGCCATTCTCACTGTGTCAGCGTGCGCCTTGCAGGCAAGAGCCACTAAGATGGGACTTGATACACAGAGGCTCATGGAGGGAAACATTTATTGACAAAAACGAGAAGGGGAGAAGGAGCAGGAGCAGGCACTGAGAGCCTTCAGACCGAGGGGCATCCGATGCTCGTGAAGGGAGAGAGGGGAGGAAGGAGGCATGAACAGGAGGCGCCTCGGGCTACAGCATGGTTCTGAGAAGGGCCAGCTCACGGTGAGCGGGAATGGTCTCCTGCCAGCGTCCTGCATGGCCGCCCACGGCGGGGGGCCGCTGGGGGAGCTGGCCTGGGTGTGAGGGTGCTTTGTCCAGAGGAGGGCCGTGGGAGCTGTCAGCGGCCCGCTCCCCGCCACAGAGCCTCCTGAAGGCAGGTCTGCGGGGGTGGGGCACTTCTGAGGCTGCTGTACTCACCAACCTATTTTTTTTTTGTTACCAAACTTTGATCTTTGCAGTGTGAGAAGTGAAAAATAGCATATTGGCGTCATTTTTGCATTTATCTAAATATGAATGAGGCTAAGGATTTTATATTTACGAGCCATTTGTGTTTTCTGTAAACTGAATATATCTTTAATTGATTTTTTATTAAAGTCTTTAATACCTCTAATAAATTACCTAAATAATACATTAATCTTAATATATCAATATTAACCTATTTGGTAAGTGAAATAATAGATTCCGCTCATTATCCTGTTACCATCTGATTAGTATTTCGTAATTCCCATCAATCCTCTCTAGAGGGTAAATAGTAGAGAAATACCTTAAAAAGTTTGATATAGGTAGAAGTAAAAAATTAGGAAAAATTCCTTTTATCATAATCTTTTAATAATTGCATGTACAAGATCAAGACAACATCTAATCTTTATTTATTTATTTATATTTAGAGAGAGGGAAGGAGGGAGAAAGAGAGGGAGTATAACATTGATGTGCGAGAGATACATTGATCAGTTGTCTCTCGTACGCCCCCAGGTGGGAATCTGGCCTGCAACCTGGGCATGTGCACTGGGAATCTAACTGTTGATCTTTCGGTTCACAGGCTGGCACTCAGTCCACTGAGCCACACCAGCCAGGGCTTTAATGTCTATTCTTAATGTTTGGAAACCTAGTTAAGAAGATGATTATTAAACCTAATTCAACATAGATACTTACAGGAAAAAATCATTGAAAATTATATTGCTCTTTATTTATTATTTAACATTCACACAATGTTATAATTCAGTGTAAATTAGAAACAATATTCTTATCCTGCATACTTAGTGCAAATTAATACCTAGAACTAGTCAATATTGAATTCTTGTCTCATATCTACTTCAAATTTGACTAACTGACAAGCCACTTGCTGTATTTTCCATTTCTGGCTTTTATTTCAAAAAACTCTAAAGAACTTACCATCCCCACCTTACTTATATTTCCTGTTCATTTGGAAGACGGGTTTAAACTGTTAAGACAATTTATTTTTTTTCTACCAAACTAGAGACACATCATTCATTTAGAAGGTTTTCATTTTTGAAACTTTTACGTTTGTCTCTTTCTAAGATTGTGCTCACCTTTTGTTTTCGAAGGTGCGCAGTTGTTATTCAGACCCTTGTTAAATAAATATGAGAAAGAAACGGTGGAAAATCAGAACTTGTATCTCGTGGGCGCCTCCAGCATTAGATTGCTGCTGGGGGCGGAAGCCGTGGGGCTGGTGAAGGAATGCCACGATAACACCATGAGGGCCTTCACCTACGGGACGCGGCACAACTTCAAAGGCTTCGACGGTGAGTCCCAGCACGGTGTCTGCAGGGTCAGCTCCTCAACGAGAAGTTTTCAATGACTAAGTCTTTTCAGTAAAGAGCCAACAGGCAAACAGGAAATAATGACGGCCGTGCGGGCCATACGCTTGCTCCCAGTCGTTCAGCACAGCCATTGTAGAAAGCAACAGCAGCCTTAGACATTGGGTGGGGAGTATAAGTATAATTTTACTTATGAAACCAGGTGATGGGCCAGATTTGGCCCAGGGGCCTTGCTTTCCCACCCTGGAATAGAGTAACATCAATTAGGATGACATACAATTAAATTATTCTACTGTAATTCTTACAATGGTGAATAGTCAGTCACTGGCTTTATATAGCAAAGTCTCATACAAAATAGAGCGGCAGTTCAGTGTCTTAGAATCCCCGTTTCCTGGTGGGTAACTGGTTCTCTTCTGGCCTCCAAAGGAACTCCAGGAGAGAATGGTTTCTGGAAGGACTGAGAAGCCGGTGGCCCTGACAGAATGGGAGTTTATATTAGATTTGATTCTCATCGATGGGCCCCTCAGGGCATTCAGAGATCGAAGATGTGCTTCGACTTCTTCAGACTCACTCACTCTGGGTTTTTCTTTTTTATCTTAGTGAATAAATAATGAAGGTGAAATTCACCTCATTTAAGAGGAGTTACCTGTCAAAAATGCTATTTTCATCTCAGACTTTGTTCTCCCTTGTTTATGGGATGAATGTTCAACTGCAGAAGGGAATGGCCTGGACTTGTGAGTTTGAAGGAGAATTTCCACATGGGCCAACTTCTGTTCCATCCCTAGTTACAGATTGTTAGGATTGGAGACCATACTGCCTTCTGCTCGGTGGGGTTGATGAGATCAAGCAGGTGTCTGCCATTGGATGTTTGGGTCAAGTTATATAAAAACTCATACAATGATTGAAGAATTGTATTATGTGAAGACATAACAGAATATTTTTATTCTTATCAAGTATCTAAGGAGCTTTATGTTCTGTTAAATTTACCAGTTTTATACTTTGCTTGCTCCTTATATTAATTATTTATTGTGTATATCATTATTTCTATAACCCCAAGGTATTTGACTATTATTAACCTTAGTTTGGCTATTACTGAGAAGATAACTGGAAATTTTTTGTTCTATTTTAGATAACAATGATGATTTTCTCACAATGGCAGAATGTCAGTTCATTATCAAACACGAACTTGAAAATCTCAGAGCCAGAGATGAAAAAATGATCCCTGGTTACCCCCAGGCGAAGTTGTATCCAGGAAAATCATTATGTAAGTGGTTATGTTAACCTGCTTTATGAATATACATTCTAATGCAATTTATTCTTTTTAGCAAACATAAAAAAACACGTTACCGAGGCTTTATTTTTTCCCTCTTACTGAGAAACTTTCACAACTTTACAGTAATTTACTTTTCTCACGAACATATCTTTTGCCTTTAGAGCTGCCTTATATTGCGTGTTTTAGATCAATATATTTGTCCTACTTGGGTTGCTGCTTCTTATTATCAAGGTCTCAGTGCTCAGCATGAAGCTCAGTGTAAACACATGTACGTATTACTCAGTTAAAATAAACAAAGTTTACTCTAGGCTCAGACATTGTACGAGAATGAAAATCTGGGGGGGAATCAGAAGGGGAGGCCTGGGCTTTCCCTGGAGCATCCCTTCCGTCTCCCCTCGTCTCACTGGGCGGGAACACGTGCAGACAGAGAGGCGTAGGAAGAGTCACAGGTGACAATGCCTGAGTGGAAAGCAGCAGGTAGCAACTTTCTCATTTTCTGTAATTCCGTGGGGATGAGCATAGTAGTGTGCAGAATGGAAGTGCTTACTACAAAGTGTAATTCCAAGCTCAGATCGTGGCAGGGCCTCAGAGCCTTTTTGCTGCCTAAAATACACTTTAAACATGTGAGCTTCTGTGTCCCCTCCGCTCCTTCCCTCCCTCATTTCCTCTCTTTCTTTTTTTATAATAAATATAAAAACAATAAAATCATCGAAATCATGGCCATTTGAAAATTTTTTATACCATCTGAGATAAGAATCATGTGAAGTTGCCAAGTCTGGATTTTAAAATTCTGCATTATTCTCTTCCTTTATGTATTTAAATGCCTCTAAAAATGCCATCATGCATTTTGGATCGTTTTAATTTTATAATCATAATAATTTGTTGAAGAAGAAATGGAATATGCATAATTATAAACTGAACTATTTTCAGAGCGTAAATTAGAAAACTTAGAGTAACTTAAAGTCCTAGAGTTTCATTAAGTTTAATCCACAGCAATAAGTGGAAAAGCTTAATTTTACCTTTAAGTTTTGTGGGAGCCACTCCCCCCCAGGGAGGCCTCTTCTCTGAAGCCGATGGGGAGGAGCGATGGCAACCTGGCCTGTGCTGTCCCCAGCCATCCTTTGAGAGCTGGCCGGGACTTTCATGAGAAACTTCTCCATTGTCTTCAGTTTAATTTGATTTTCATTTTACACACAGCGGCTATCATTTTGCTCACCATGATGCTGTGTCTTGATAGAAAGCTTTCATTAAGTAGATAACATGGGTGTCGGGGTGAACATGACCGTGAGGCAGTTGGGCGGTGCCAGGAGGCGCGTGCCCCAGGGCTCTCCCCGCTCCCGTCGGACAGCATGCACTGCGCAGGCCGAGCACCTGGTCCCATGTGGCTCAGTTGTCACTGTGCCCCTTGGTGGGCATCCCGCCCGTATCTTCTGTGTGAGCTGAGGTCTCTTCGTAATCTTTGTACTCTCAGGCTCTGCCTTCTCCCCTTGATTCCTCGTAGATTATAGTTATGCAAGTAACTGAATGAAAGGTTTTCTTTAGAAAGAGGAATAAAGGAGCCAAGAACTGAGGTGTTAACTGTAGCCTCAGGGATGTTCTTTAGGTTAAAACTCTGTCTCAAAATGTCTATCCGATGATTGGTGGCATATGGCACACCTCATATTAGGTATGTTGCTATATTGTTATTCTTTTAGAATATTATGTTAATTTCCTCTGAATGTATTCTGTATACAAAAGGGTAGATTAGAGTGTCAGATATAATCTGTATTTTAAGATTATTAATTGTTCTCATAAAAACATTAGAGTAGATTTCAAGTAAATATTATGTAGCGGGCATGCACCTAAGACGATTAATCTACTGATGTATTTTTATATGCATGCTCTTGCTGGGTATACATATATATTAACACACATGTATACTGTGGCTACATACATATTTATAGTTTTTATATTAAGCAGCGATGAAAATAATACAGAAATACAAAGATGTATTTTGAAAACACAGGTATCCCCAGGAAACAGTTCTCCTTATTAAGACAAAAGTGTTCTGTTCACACGAAGGTGCTGGAGTCGGGCGGGCCTGGGAGGGGCCGCAGGAGCACAGCAGCGGTTGCGGGGGAGCCTCTCTCCCTGAGGGCGCCCTGCGTGCTCCTCGCCCCTCTGCTGGGGTTGATTCGGGGCGGCATGACCTGCCCCTCCCTGTTGCACAGAGACGCTGTAAGGAGTTCAGAGAGAGATTTTTGGTTTTATTTTTGAAATAAAAATCACATCACATTAGCCAAAGACAGAAGCAGTACTGTATTAGTATTGTTATTACATTATTTAATTTAGAGAGTTCGACTATAAGCCAGGTTACTTATAGTCCCCCTTAAATTAGATTTTGGATTGCTTAGCTGATTGTTAAGTGGCTGTAATAGGAATAACCCTAGTAGTTGCCAACAGATTATTCAGCATTCCTGAAGGAAGGAATCTTGGTGTAAGTTGTTCCTTTCTTTAAATAGGACTGAACAGCATCATATTTTCCTTTGAAGGTAAGGCTCATGTTAATTGCATTCTTAGCGCACATCAGAAGGTTGGAGGATTTTTAAAAAAAAAAACAAACCCTCTATTTTTAGAAGGTGAAACCAGAACCCTGCTTTTGGCATTGACGGTGAAGCGAAGCCCAGTAATTGAGGACCAGTGGCTTTATATTCTCTTCCCAGTTCCTATTTTTAGAAGTATCCAGGCTGGTTTTTATGTCTGCCTGGAAAGTCTTCTACAGTAGAATGGAGTCGTTTTTTAAAAAAAAGAAGTTAAAAATAGTAAAGTAATAATTTAGATGCTGTAGATCAGTTCAAAGTTTAAAAAAACTTGATGTACTAATTGAAAAGGCTAGTAATACAAAGAAAGAATAAGCTATAGCCATGCACCCCCAAATATGAGAGAAGAATCAGACCAGTTGTGGGCGACCAACTTCTACTCATATTAGCTAAGAAAAAAATATACTGAAATACTTGAGAATAAAAACATTTTAAAATGGATTTGATGACACCATAGACTGTTTTAACTTAAACTGTATACCTTTTCCAGTCATTAAGGAAGATTTCATCATGACCTTAGCTTTTAAAAGCTTTTTCCTGTATAGCTTACAGGAGATAGAATTGTAAGAAGAACTGTGTATTAGGAATTCTTTTCGACCTAGACTTTTTCCTCTGGTTAGTATCAGATATCTCCTCTTTATTATCTTCCCCCCCCGCCCCCCCGAAGAGGTTAGGTTTACTTTTAGATTGCTCTGAGGATTTTACGACAGGGCACCCGTTCTGAGAGCACTCGGCCTCTCTCTGTTCTACTATGTAGTGTTTCTACACTGAAAACTTAAATCGTGTTTTTCTTCCGACATTTATTTGCTGCTCCTTACTGAGGGGCCTGTTGACTGATGTTCCTAACTTTGGTGACTAGGTAGACAGGAGATAAGAGTTGAGCTGGTTAACCTTAGAGAGTTCGGAGCTTCCAGTGGATGAAAACAGCAAAGCATCCTTTTTTGATGCTGATTCCATCTTATAAGCATCCATAATCTTTAGGAGGCGGCACTCCTAGGAACTTGTGTGGAAAGTGCTCCATTTCCCCAAATACGGCACAAGGCACTGCATTCGAGTTCTCCATGTGTGCTGCACACACGTCCTCCTAAAGGCCATGCCAGTGAGTCCCTCTGTTAGGGACGAGAGAATGCTCCGTCTCAGTTATCGTTACTGGAGGGTATTGTCTTCGGCTAAATTGGTTGGCCTCTTTCAGATATGTGCATGAGTGTTAAAATCATACTTGCCAAATGACTGCTCAAAGTAGGAAGTCTTTATTTGGTTTGATTTTGATATTTGGTTTTTGTGAATGTAAGCCTTTGTTATCAGAAAAGATGAAAGTGATTGAAAATACTCAGTATCAAGAATAAAAGGAACAAAGCCATTTTCTTACTTTCACTGTACTGAGAGGATGGATTGGTAAAATTTTCCTAGGGTCAGTTTTGTAATATGTGTCCAAACCTAAAATACCTATTCTCTTGAGTCTAACAGTTCTACTTTTAAGTATATTCAATGAGGAAATAGTAGACAGGTGGGAAAGGGTATATATACAAGAATTTTAACGTTATTTATAATAGCAAAGGAAGGAAACAAATATTTTTCAAATTATTCAAGTTATTCAAATATTATAGAGAATTATAGCATTTCATACAAGAGAATATTATGATACTGTTAAAAAGGACATTTCATATTCTATTTATAATATATTGGCACTGACAGATTCATTATATATTATTACATGAGAAAAGATTACAGAAAAATGTATATAGAATAATCCCATTTTAAAATTATATATACTCATGAATGTATATTTTGAAGTCTGGTATGATACACTAAATTGCTGTTTACAATTATTTTGGGGAGAGAATAATTCTAATGTGTACATTTCTGCACAGTGTAAAGTTTTATATTGATTTGTATTGCTTTCATAGTCAGAGAAAACAGTAACGATCTTTGCCGTTCGGAAGAGCAGAAGCACACACCTGGGGAGTGGCGTGGGGGCGGGGTTCGAGCGGCCTTTGTGTAGCGCCCTCTCCCTGGAGAGCTTTTGTCGCACCCCATGGAGAGCGTCAGGAGCAACTTCAAATCCGTGTTACTAGTTTGGCACATTCTCCCCCTGCAGTGAGAAGACTGCTCACGTCCCGCATTGTGACCCAGGTGTTCCCCCTGCACGACAACGAAGCCCTGAAGAAGCTTGAGGACAGCTGGTATACTCGGTTCAGTTTAAAGTATCAGCCCGTAGGTAAGTGTCAGTCCCTGCTCTGCGGGAAGAGGAATCCCTGCCGATGAAAAAGCCACCGTCAGCAGTGGCGTCACCCGCCTTGGGCACATACTTAACGCTCTGCCAGCCCAGGCTCTGTGGCTGCATGTGGGAAGAAATGGGGGCAAGGGAACGAGATGGGTTCCAAGGCCTATGTGTTTACTTATAATACGATTTTAGATGGACTGAGTTACAGGCTCTCTCTAAATTTTACCAACGACACGGGCAGGTTAGTGTCCTTCACAAGTGCATGTCTGTCAGCGCTGGAGTAGAACAGACCTGATAAGAATTTAGTGGGACTGTGAATATTTTGTCTTTGAAACTTTCTCTTTCTTTAGAGCTAATCATTTGGAGTGTGTTCCATGGCAGTGCTAGAAGTTAGTGTCTAGAATATTGTTCTGTGATTTTGAATAATTTTTCTTCAGTGTATTGAAACATTTGCCATGACACTGATGAAAATTTTATCTTCAGGTATAGGGAGCAGGATACTATGGAGGGGAGTTGTCTTTGAAAAGAACACCTGTAGCTACAATATTAAAGTAGGAGATAAGTGAGGAGCATAAATTAAACCCCCAAATTACAATGTTTTATTGGCCATGACTGAATTTTCTTTAAAAAGATTTTATTTATTTTCAGAGAGAGGAGAAGGGAGGGAGAAAGAGAGGGAGAGGAGCATTGGTGTCTGAGAGACACTTCAATTTGGTTGCCTCTTACACGTCCCCAACTGGGCACCTGGCCTGCAACCCAGGCATGTGTCCTGACCAGGAATTGAACCGGCAACCTTTCAGTTCACAGGCCAGTGTTCAATCCACTGAGCCACACCAGCCAGGGCTATGACTGAATTTTAAATGAGGACCTTGGGGATTTGGGACAAACCCCTCAGTGATTTTTTCTTTAGGAAGAAGGCATCTGCCAGATGGGGAAATAAAGAGGAATTAGACCCAGGGTGCTGAGCAGGGCCTGGGCCCTACACCGCGGGAAGTGTCAGGTGTACAGTACAGATAAGTGGGGTCTTTGTTCTGCATAGAGGATGGGCTTACCGTCACACGCTGATTGGGAAATCATGGTGTTAAGTGATCCCCTCTTACAAAATGAATAAGCTTGCTTGAAATGATAAAAAAGTCTGGTGGTCTACACTTAAGGTCTTTCTTTTTTTTCCTTTCATTATAGACGGCATTCGTGGCTACTTTGGGGAAACAATCGCTCTTTACTTTGGATTTTTGGAGTACTTCACGTTTGCCTTGATCCCCATGGCGGTCATTGGGCTTCCTTACTACCTGTTCGTGTGGGAGGACTATGACAAGTACGTGATCTTCGCCTCATTCAACCTGATCTGGTCCACAGTGATCCTGGAAGTGTGGAAGCGTGGCTGCGCCAACATGACCTACAGGTGGGGGACACTGGTCATGAAGAGGCAGTTTGAGGAGCCCCGGCCAGGATTTCATGGGGTCCTGGGCATCAATTTCGTCACCGGCCGGGAGGAACCTCTCTACCCCAGCTACAAGAGGCAGCTGCGCATTTACCTGGTCTCTCTGCCGTTTGTGTGCCTCTGTCTCTACTTCTCCCTGTATGTCATGATGATTTACTTCGACATGGAGGCCTGGGCCTTGGATCTCCATGAGAACAGTGGGACCGAGTGGACCAGTGTCTTGCTCTACGTGCCCAGCATCATCTATGCCATTGTGATCGAGGTCATGAACCGCCTCTATCGGTATGCTGCCGAGTTTCTAACTTCCTGGGGTAAGGCTTGATGCTTTGTTTTTGTTGTCTATAAGAAATACTGCTTACACCATAAGATTCATGTAACTGCTACCTCGCTGAGCGGATAGATGGCGCTCTGGGCTCATTCTGGAGTCACAAGGAACAGTTCACAGGCTCTGGGAGCTCCCACAATCCCCAGATCACGGCTGTTGCAGTTCTTGTTTACTGTTAGTTGCTATGTTCTAGGTACCCTGTGAAGCACTTTGTCCCCCTATCTCATTTTCCCCTCCTTGGGACTCCGTGAAATAGACACATTGTACCATTTTATGAATAAAGATACTGAGACTTCACAAGGGTGAGACAGCAAATAGTAAGGGCCAAGCTAATCCGTACCTCTCTGTTCTAAACCTGAGCTCCGAATACTGTAGTGCTGTGTTTTATGCAAAGGGTCAAATAGATTGAATTATCTACCTGAAACTCTGGCCAAATGAACTGGGTCTAAGTATCTGAAAACCATTTGCCCAGGGGTGCAGGGTCCCGAGGGTGGCCATTGAGCTCAGTGAAGATGGGTGATCATTTTTGCATCTGCGGTGAAAGAGGAAGTTGGTTGTAGTTTAAAAGCAATCTTGATAGGCCATTCACTCTTTAACTTATTTATTAATTCAAACAAATAAACACATATGTTATTATCCTTAGGGAGAAGTCTAGGCCTTACCTTCATGGACCACAAAGACATTTTAAGTTATTTTTATTAGCCATTGAACAACAGCAGCTACCATTTAGTGAGTGCTTTTCTTTGCTGATGCTGGGCTAAGGTTTTGTACAATTTCTAACCCGGACAGCGACCTGGAGGAAGGTTTTGTAGGCTGAGTGTCAAGAGGTTAAATGACCAGCCCGGGTCAGACAGTGGCTGAGTAGCTGAGCTGGGTCTCAAATCCAGGTCAGCCTAACACTGCCTCTCTGTGCAAGACGACACTCCTCAGCAGCACCTTTTTGTTCTCTTGTCCCGCTGTTCCTGCACAGTGTCTCCTCCTTCCAGCTGAGGATGGAAATCTGAGTTCCACTTTCACTTAAGCTTTTCAAGCCACATGTCCAGAAACTGTCTTTAGTGACCTACTCCTCAGAGATTGCTGTTGGTTTACCATCACCACTCAACCAGAGTCTCTTTCTGGGGGATCACTTATCGATGCTTCCTATATTTCTGTGTTGGTGTAAGACTTTAAAAATAATTTCGGACTCAGTGATGTTGCCGTGCCCCGAAGTACATGCTCTAGCCTTTGTTCCTTCCCTGTCCAGTGCTCGGTGGGGCGCGGCAGCCGTGACGCACAGCCCGTCGTCTGGGGCCGAGGCCCTGCTGCTGGGCGTCCCATCTCGGCCACAGCGCCAGCCCCGCTCCCCTCGCCACGGTGCTCCCCCCCTGTTGCTTTCTTATCTGAGGGAACTCACCTCTCGTTTTTAATATTTTAGAGAACCACAGATTGGAGTCTGCCTATCAGAATCATCTAATTTTGAAAGTTTTAGTGGTAAGTACAGTTTTTATATACAAATTCATTTTCACTATAGAACGAAGGCATACCATTTAATATTAAGGAATATAAATATGAAGATGTGCTTCTAATTTCTCAGATGGTTAACATATTTTGTGCAAGTAGACAAGGATTGATTAATAGACATCTTTACATATATATTCAATAGTCTTTTAGTATAACTATGCATGTGATTTAAGACTTCAAAGGCAGAAATTAGTATTATAGCCAATTTCTATATATGTAAAAAGCTAAGTAACCACTTTATAGTCTTGTTTCTATTTTTTTTTTTGGTGACTTCTTTGAATGTTTACCTATTCAACAATTCCTCCAGTTACTGACAATCCATTCAGCGATGGAACGTTCAAGTATTTTTTTAAAGTTTTGGTGAAGAAATTTTTAGAAATCAAGAGGTTCCCAGCATGTTTTGATGGGTGGAAGGAGAGAGGAGGAGAGAAGGCATCGTGTAACTTGCTGGCCACGTGTGTAAAAGCTTGCACACTCTGCTTCTTTCCACCATTATTATAAATAATGAAGATACACCAGCTTGAAGGCACCTCACTTGTCAGGAGGCTGCGTCAGCCGCCTGTAACGTAACTGAGGATCGAGGCAGGTGCCCTGAAGAGGCCTCTGAACTTTGAACTGTAATCCCTTTCACCCAGTTCATGTACTTTACTCCCAAGCAAGGGACTCAGCCCCCACTTCAACAGTCTTTGTTTTCCTGTAGGTATCATTTTGAGAAGCTTATTTATCTGGTGTTGCAACCCTTAAAAGATTAAAAATCACCATTGGGAATGTGTTTAGGTTTCTGAAAGTAGGTACATTTATAGAAGCAAGAGCAGGCTTGGAAGTAGAAAGCCTGTCATAATAGATGCTAATAATTCAGCCGTTTTAGCAATTTGGACGCTAGTAAAGGGGCATGTGGCTGCGCGTATCTGAAAAGGCTCTGAGAGCCTCGTTCTAGCCTCATGAAATAATTGATATTCAAAATATTGATGCTGAATCAGCAAGGAAGTTACGTTCTCTGTTCTCTGGGAAAGAAAGCAGGGAACATGTAATGCATTAAAAACATCATTCAAATTGATTTTAATATGGAGCCTCTGTCCTTAGAGGTAGAACATTCCGCCTGTCTAGAAGAGTTCAGTTATTTGTGGGGCTTTATTATTCTGTGGCATTTCAGATACAATGTCAGGTGGCTGCCTTGTGAAGAGTCATATGTTAGAATCTGCTTGTATTTCCTAGGTCTCTCCCTTCCTTTTTAATCTTAGGGAGAGAGCCTTCCCCACTTTCCGGGGCTGTCGATTTCCGATTTCCGCCTGGTACTCTTCACAGCACCCCCACCCCTCCCCTGCGGCTGTGTCGATCTTACTGCCCCTCTCCAGCGACTCCCCTCCCTCACTACGGAGGAGCTCACAGTCACACTGCTAGCGGTCTTCTGTCTGGGGATGCTGCTAAACAGGAAGCAGCCAGCCTGGGGCTGGGAGGCAGAGAGGAAACCCAACAGGGCAGCCAGTAGCTGCAGACCCCCAAGCAGAGGAACTGCTTGAAGAAATGACACTTGTCAATGCGGAATCCCCACCCAGAACTGTGTGTCTGAACAAGGGCAGGGGGGTCTCAGGTCTGCGGTGACAGAGATGCTCCCCAGACCTGGCTGGTTGTCATGGCTGGCTTCTCTCGCTGGTGCCGCTCGTCCACCTAGGTGTGGCCCTGTGAGGTGAGGAGTCCCAGGTCCGCAGGCACAAAGAGGCTTCCGGGGCTGGGCTGCGTGTACGAGGGGGTGGAGGGGAGTCCTTCTTGCTGGTGCTGCCTGGCCACCCAGCACATCTCCAGGCGGCAGGGGAGTGTCAGGCCCGGCAGGGCGGAGAGGCGGAGAGCGGAACCCCTGGCAGCCTATTGTTAGTGGGGGTCCTGGTCAGTTCCACTGGGTTCATCTGCTGTTGTCAAGGTTCTAAGGGGGGTGAGCGGGGAACGAACCCACCAGGGCTTCCTGGGTTACCAGCGTGGAGGTGGGAACGGTGGGCCTGGGCCTTTGTAAGAACACAGAGGAAGCACAGGCACGCAGGGTGCGCCGGTGCTGCGCTGTCCCTCAGTTCCGGGCCCCAGGCCAGCTCGCTGCCTCCGAGGCCTCCTCTGGCTGCCTCTGCCACGTCCAGGGTTCGCAGACGTGCTTGCCGGGGAGGAGAAGGGAGAAATAAGTCTGCCATCTTGTCTGGACGGGAAGTGCCTCTTTACATTTTTAAATGCTGTGTTTATGGTTGTAACTGTGAAGTGCTGTGAAGCAATATTAAATATTGGCATCTTTTTTTGGCAGTTCAACTTTCTCAATTGCTTTGCCTCACTCTTCTACATTGCCTTTGTCCTGAGGGATATGAAGCTTTTGCGTCAGGTGAGTGTGAATAACAGAAAGGTATTGATTTTTTTTAGGTTTTAGAGGCAGTTTCCTATATTCAGGTAGTGTAATTGGCTTCCTATTATTATTTTTACAAATGAAACCTTTTAAAATTTGTCTATTTGAAGTCCAATTCTAATTTTAAAAAAAGAAAACCCATTAGCACTGTGTGTGTACTCAACTGAGGAGAAATTTGTTGAAGCGAACCAACCTGTAAAATTAAGGCTATAGGGCAGTAAAATCAAATATGAAGTTCCTGTATATTTGTATTTGTATAGGGTTGTAAAAACAATTCTAACAGCAAAATGTATATTTTGAAAACTTCTGTATGTGTGTCAGGGTGGCGGTGATTGGTATAACCCTGCATAGGTCGTACACATTTCATTTTTAAGGTTATACTTTCGAGACCAGCAGATTCTATGCAGTGCTGCATCTTTCCTGAAATGTTTAAGAAAGTCTGCATATATTTTGTTGTCTTGCCATTTCTGAGTCACACGGTAACAATGAGTCATAAACTGAGGACAGGTTACTGCTTTCTAAGTTTTCGTTTTTTATGCCTGAGTCAGCTGTCAGTGAGGGCTGCTCCTTCTGGCTTTAACAGACTGATTGTTGGTGATCCGAGGCTCAAAGCCCAGGCTTCTTAACATTTATATGAGAGCTTGGCCTCACTTTTCAGGAAATTAAAAAAATTTATATAAGAGAGAAAGTCAAGATTTTGTAGTGATGGTCCTAACAGCTTGCATCAAAATAAAATTAAATGTTATGCTCTTAAAAACTATACTATTCATATAATTGCTTTTTAAAAATTATTTTTGAAAATTGAAAAAGTTTAAAATGGTATTTTTGAAAGTGGTAAGTTGGATGCACATATCTTCTCTAGCCCCACCTGTTGTATTTGTGGGGCGTGACTTCTCATTTCTTGTACTTTGAGAGTCTCCTTTATATAACAGGGTACAGAGGGATGGGAGAGGCTTCTTTAAAAACATAGAATTTTAATACCAGCCAAGGTGGTGGGTGATGGAAACGCTGATATCCGTCGGGGGAAGCAGAAACTGACAGGGCACCCGGGGAAACCACTCTGGCAGCTTTGCCTAGAACCTTGTGACTCACCCCTCGGAGAGCAGCGGGGACGGGCAGGGCTCCCGCACCTAGGCGCCCGAGGGGCAGCGCTTGTACTGGCGAACGCTGGCAGTGATACCTGGGTTCAGCGGCAGTGCAGTGCTAAGTAAAGAAGGGATTTTTGATGACACAGGCAAGTGCTCAACGTACGTTCAAGAGCAAAGAAACAATACAAAGCTGGATGTAATAGATATTGGGTGATTCTGCTTTCATTTTTACGTATGATTGGGGACATTTAAGAGGCCAGCAGTGGTTCTCTCCTGGCCGTGGAATTATGTGTGACTGCTTTTTCATTTTCTAAGTTTTTTACAGTTTTAAGTTGTGGCCAAACTATTTTTTTCAAAATTGGCAACATCATTGAGATATTCATTTAGATATATTTTATAGCCAGATGAGATAATAAAGCACACAATTTTAAGGTAATTTGTTCTGCTGATATATAACTGCTTTCATTTTTATTATGATCTTTTTGTATTTTGATCTAAGTCTTTCCTGTGAAAACAACAATCAATTAAAAACATCATTTTAACACCTAGCTTTTCTGATGGTAGCTTTTGTAACAATAGTATCCTATTTGTTGAAAATTCCATTTTACTTGCGTAATTGTACATCTGCTATGGTTTTATTAAGCTACACTGGCGAATATATATGTGCTTCTTTTTAGAGCTTGGCCACTCTCCTGATTACCTCCCAGATCCTTAACCAAATTATGGAATCTCTTCTTCCTTACTGGCTCCAAAGGAAGTACCATGTGCAGGTGAAGAAGAAGGTGCAGGCTTTAAAGGCAGACATCGATGCTACGTTATATGAACAAGTTGTCCTGGAGAAAGAAATGGGAACGTATTTGGTAAGTTTGAATCTTGTTGAATTAAACGTTGGGTGAATGTGATTAATAGGCATCTACTGAGTTCAGCACATATGTAAACACTTGTGGTCTCAGCTGAGCGCTTCCCAGCCAGCTTCCTCACCGTGAACCACCGTAACGGTAAAAAGATGGACTATGCATGGAAGCGCTGCTGCCTTGAATCTGAAGTTCTGCCCGAAACACCAGAGGCCGAGAGTGGTGAATTATGTGACCACTATGCAGGGGGCAGTGGGAATGGCAGCTTCCGGGAGGGCCGAGCAAGGGGGGGCGGGATGGCTGCGGAGAGGCCGGGCGTGGCTTGCTTCGGGCTTGAGGAAAAGTCTGAAAGTGGGTCTTGAAAATATCAGAGGGAACACTTTGTAAAGAACGTGATTGTCTGATCACTGTGCTGTACACTTGAAACTAAAACAAAATAGTATGTAAACCATAACTGAAAAAATAAAAAACACAAATTGAAGCCCATCGCTACCAAGGAATGCCAATCTGAAGTTTCCTTTATAGGTTAAATTACGTAGTGCTATAAATGTAAAATAGTTCCTGTAAGATGGACTTTATGAGGTTCCTTTTTTTTTTTTTTTTTTAAAGGAACTCTAAGTAGATCATTGGAGGCTCATAAAACCTAACCATGTATTTAAGAAACTTTTATTGAGCTCTGACTACCTTCACTATTTCTCTATCGGGGGGTGGTGTTGGGGTCATGTTTGCTTTAAGTCATTCTTTCTTATATCCTTCACCTTTCTTCTTGGTATGGTATATTCTTCTTAGTGAAATAGAGCCTTCAGTGAAGGTCCATTGTTGTTAAACTTTGTTTATAGTCTTCTTTTTCATCACGAATGAATTCATCTCCTGATTATTGAATTTTTGTTAATGACCTTCATAATTAGTTTTTCTCACATGCTTAAGAATTTTAGTTTGTCTGCTCATCTGGAGCAGGAGTCTGTGCCCCACCCCGCAGTGTCATATGCTAAAAATGCCAGGCAGACCTCAGCCTGACTTTGGGCCACCCAGCAGCGCCTCTGAGAGACATTGTCTGCATGTTTCTGCGGAGGCTCCATCTTTTCCTTTATGAGCCAAAACAGCACAATTTTGAAAGTTGAGCACAGGCTAGGCGGGTTTCTTAAGACCAAACTGTGGTAAAAACGGTTTGATTGCTGAGATTTTTATTCTTTCCCCATTCTTGATTACTTCACTTTTCAGAGAAATAAATCAGTGCTCTATCTCTGGGAGTATCTTAAAACCACGTCTGTATGTTGCAGCACAACATAAGGAGCTGCTTTCTAGAGCCAGATGCAATCAGAGTGGTTTAGAGACTTCTCACCACTGACTCCCCAGCCGAGCATCCGCCGCCCGCTCCTAACACCTGTGTGTGGTGTTGCTCTTCGGTGAGCCTTGAACACTGCCACTGAGGCTCACCCAAGGTCCTTGGGCCCATGTGCCACCCAAATACCCAGAGAGTACTTGCTGCCATTGCCAGTGCTCTATGACTATGTTCGGATAATTTCTGTTTTAGTAAAACATAAAATAAAAAAGACTGACGAGCAGTGGAATCTGACGTACACAACAGCTCTTGGCTACGGAGGATATGCATGTGCTGGTGAAAGGCTGACTCTGAGACGCAGTAATAAGTATCCGTTTAGGAATATTGCTGTTCAATATTGCTTTACAATATTGTGACACGTATTTTTCTCGAACTGGAGTTATCGCTGCATGTGGCCAGGGCGATGCTGAAGAGGCCTGCAGATGCCCGACGCCGGCGAGGGTGGCCGTGGGCGCTGCGTGGACGGGCTCTCGTGGTCAGTCACAGCACAGCATAAAACCCTGCTCAGCTTCTCTCGCCTCAGAATCGACCTGATACTGTGAACAACAGGCTGTGAGTGAGGCATTTGAGTAGCATGTCACTGTGTCCTGTTGAGAGGTGGTGGCCTAACTCAGGTGACAACTCAATGCGTAGGCATCCTGCCTCAGTGAGGGCCCCTTCGTGCATTTACTCACGGTCACTAACTACCTCCCCTCACACTGTGTGTATCTCTTGCTCAAGTTGATGGTACATAACGACTTTTACCCCTGTCTTCCTTTGGATTAAACCTTTTAAAACACATCGGAAAGGTTTAATAACACTGTTTTCGAGGGATTTCTCCAGGCTTTTGTGGTTTCCTTATTTTCTGCTGTAGACTCCTTCCTTTGGCCTCTTTGATGTACCCACTACTTTTGCTACGGTGACGCTGGGGAGTTTCCTTGTTACTGTCAGCTTTGTTTTTCTTTACTTTTAAAAGAATGGAGACAAAATTCACATACCACAAAATTCACAGTTTTAAAATGTATAATTTAGTAGGGTTTTTTTTGTTTGTTTGTTTGTTTTTAGTAAGTTCATAAGGTTGTGCAGCTATCACCACCATGTAATTCTAGAACATTTTCATCATCCCCCAAGGAAACTCCACACTCAGAGCGGGCACACCTTTCTTCAGTCGAGCAACCACTAGTCTACAGGCTGTCTCTGTGGATTTGCCTGTGCTGTGCATTTCACACAAGTGGATCTACAACGCATGGCCTTTTGTGTCTGGGTTCTTTCACTACTCATATTTCTCTTGAGGTTCATTCATGCTGTAGTATGTATCAGTACTGTATTCCCTTCTATGGTTGAATAATAGTTCATTGTAGGGATATACTGCCTGTTTATCCATTCATCAGTTGGTAGACATTTGGATTGTTTCTGCTTTAGGATTACTATGAATAATGCTGCTATGAACATTTGTGTACAAGAGTTTATATGAACATGCATTACCACATGCTGGGTCATATGTTATATAGTTAACTTTTTGAGGAACTGTTTTCAAAAGCAGTGGTACCCATTTTGCATTTCATCCAGTCATGTATGAAGGTCGCATTTTTTCCACACCCTTACTAACACTTATTTTAAAAAAAGAAAATCCATCCTAGTACCTGTGAAGTGGTATTTCATTGTGGGTTTGATTTGCATTTTCTTAATGCCTAAATATGTTAATCATCTTTTCATTTACTTTTTGGCTATTTGTATCTCTTCTTTGGAGAAATATATATTTATATTCTTTGCCCATTGGGTTATGTCTTTTTTTCATTGAGCAGTAAGAGTTCTTCATAGATTCTGAATATAAATTTCTTATCAGATACATGATTTGCAAATATTTTCTCTCTGTGGGATATCTTCTTGCTTTCTCGATAGTATCCTCTGATGCACAACAGTTTTTAATTTTGATGAGGTCTAATTTCTCTCTTTTTTGCTACTTCTACTTTTGGTGTCGTAGCTAAGAAGTGGTTGCCTAATCCAAGGTCAGAATATTTTCTCCTCTGTTGTCTTCTCAGACTTGTATACTCTTAGCTGTTACATTTAGGTCTAAATTGAGTTAATTTTTATGGATAGTATAAGGAAGTCATCCAAATTTATTCTTTTGCATGTGGATATCTATCCAGTTGTTCTAGCACCATGTGTTAAAAAGACTCTTTGTTCTTCATTGAAGGACCTTGGCAACTTTGTCGAAAGTCATAGAAGAGCAGGTCTGTGGGTTGATTGCCAGACCCTCAGTGCTCTGCCATTGACGTATATGTGCGTCTGTCATTATGCCAGTACATCTCTGCCTTGATTATTGTAGCTTTGCAGTAGGTTTTCAAATTAAGAAGTATGATTTTTCCAACTTTGTTCTTTTTGCAAGGTTGTTCTGCCTAACCCCTTATTGGCCCCAGCTACTTCCTGTCACCTCAGGCAAGCTGATGTGAAACAATCAAGTAGCATCCCTGGGGAGAGGCCTTTAGTGCTTGGAGAGACTGGGCGAGGCTGAAAAAAGACACACTTTTGGAGTGGCTTCTAACAGGGTGCTACTGTCTGGATCAGATGCTACCTCCCTTTGGGAATGGGGCTTCCCAAGACCTCCAGCCCCGCTCTGCTCCCTCTGGTACTAGGAATGCCTGTTGTTATTTGTCATGGCTGCTGCAGAGCTGGGGAGCAGGAGGTGAAAGTGGAGTAAATTAAAACGCCATGAGGTTGAGTGTTTTTCTTTACTAAAGGCCGCCTGCATTGCTGTAGGCCTTCGGTTAACTTTCACAGCCCTGGAAACGTTGACTCTGACCAGCTGTTTGTTTTTATTGAGGGTGAGCTTTTGGAGGGCGTTCCCCTCCCGTTCTCACTGGCATCACCGCTGTCAGGCTTTTCGCAGAGGGTCAGGGCTGAGGTTCCAGGGGGGCCGGCCCGCGATGGGAGGGGCCGTCATGGGAGATTTCAACTGTGAGGCCACATCTCTTTTTTCTTGGTCAAGAGCAAACATCTTTATCTCTGCTGTTGTTTTCCTTAGAAACAGAGTCATAGCTCATCAATTTGGTACTCGGTGAGCAGCTAGGGTGACACTGATAAGAAGTCTTATTATATGATATTAAAACAATGTTTTCTTCCGGCGGTTCACCTTTTCAGGGCACCTTCGACGATTACTTGGAGCTGTTCCTGCAGTTTGGTTACGTGAGCCTTTTCTCCTGTGTTTACCCATTAGCAGCTGCCTTCGCCGTGTTAAATAACTTCACCGAGGTTAATTCTGATGCCTTAAAAATGTGCAGAGTCTTCAAACGTCCATTCTCAGAACCTTCCGCCAGTATTGGTGTGTGGCAGGTAATTCTTGGGGGAAAAAAAAATTATTCCTTTAAAAGAAATAACAAAATGAGATGTTTGATTTAAAAACAAAAAGCCCTAAGGAGAAATTTGGGAAAACTGGATTTCATCCTTGCTCTGCCACAAAAATAACTAATACACAAATGAAATCCCTACAAACCCTGCAGACTTCAAAAGAACAAGGGAACATTATGAACACCCTGCAGACATAAATTTGACAAATTGGATGAAATAGACGAGTTCCTTCAAAAACACAAACTACCACAACTCACCCAATGTGAAGTAGATAATGGAGTAGATCCACAACTATAAGGAAATTGAATTTGCAATTATTGCAGTCCCCAAAAGAGAAATTTGTCCTGACCCAAATGGTTTCACTGGTGAATTCAAACATTCAAAGAAGAACTAACCCCAATTTTACGTAATTTCTTCCAGAAATAGAAGAGGAGGGAATATTTTCCAAAGCATTTGATGGAGCTAGTATCAGTGAGATGGCAAAACAAGACAGAGTGCAAAAAAAAAAAAAAAAAAAAAAATGCAACAAATCAGTCAGTATCCCTTGTGAATTAATACACAAAACACCTTAATAAAACATTGGGCCAGGTATAAAGAAAGGAAGGATTGCAAAGTATTATGAAGAATCTTTTGGGGAAAAATGGAAATGTTCTGTATGTTACTGGGGCATTTGTGGTGATGGTTTTACAGGTGACTCTATCGAAACTTAGGAAGTGTATATACCTTAAATGAGGGCAGCTTATTCTATGTAAATTATAACTCAATGGAGGGGATATGTAAAAAACCTAAAGCTTAGTTAGAAAGGAAATTGGGGACAACTGTAATAGAATAACAATTAAAAAAATGTATTCAAAATGCAGGAAGCCAGGCACTTTATATGCTATTGATAGAAGGGTGAACTGGTCAACCCCGTGGAGCGCTCCTTGGTGTTCTATCAAAATTACGAATGTGTGGCACCTTCAGGAATTCCACCTTCAGGAATTTGTGGTACTTCCACTTGCTAAATGATGTATTTACAAAGTTACTAATTATTGCATTACTTGTAATAGCAACTAATGCCCACTACTAAGGAAATGGTTAAATAAGTTGTGGTACACCCATACAGTGAAATACTGTATTTTGTGTGTATAATGCATACCCACATTTTGTGTGCGTTATACACAGGAAAATACAGGTACTTAAGCAGTTGTGACAAAGAATGAGAGAGGTCTTTGAGTACTGACACAGAATACCCTCCAAGACATTTTAAGGGACAAAAACAAGGGGTCTGATGATATATATTACTATGCTGAGAAGAGAGTAAGAAAGCATATACTCAAGTTTGCCTGTATTTGCAAACAAAGAGTCTAGAAAGTTACGTAAGAATTTGATAACAGTGATTATCCTGTAGGGAGAACAGGAGCTGGCAGGGAGGAGAGAGGGGAACAAGGAGACTCTTCACTATACACTGAATAAAGTTTGATTTTTGAACTATGGGAATATAATTATAAAAATATAAAGTGAATTTTTAAGCTAGCTAAGGAGAAGGTAAAGAAAGTCCTGAGTACATTTGCTGTAAAGAAAACTATGAAAAAAAACCTAAAAACCAGATTATACAAAGGATTCCTAAAATAGAAATACGATGGTAGAAATTCTCCATGGGACAAGATTTTATTAAGTTTAGATCTAATCATGTTTTGTCTTCTTTTAAAATGTCTATTTCCAATTGCAATTACAGTTCTTACGTTAGCGGTTAAGTTATTAAGTAGTGATCGCCAAGTGCCGTACAGGGAGAAGGGGCGGGCGGAAGGGAAGGGCGGGGCAATGGCCGGGGCTGCCGCAGTCTGTGTCAGTTCTGGGCACCAGGCTCCTCCTCCGTGGGACACGGCGCCTGGAGCCTGTGTGGTGGGGTCTCCGTGGGGCCTGGCACCTGTATTTTTCTGAAGTTCCATGTGTGACTTGGTAAGTGCCACAGGAAAGGGGGCATTAACTTGTGCCTCGGGTGTAGCTGAGCCAGGTGTGGTATGTGATCTGTCCGAGTAGGACAATTTCACAAAATAAATTCTATTTAAAAGCACACCTGGCTGTGTAGGAATGTGAAACGTTTTCTCCGGTGGCCCTACTTCAGCGTCCCATTAGGTGTGAGCGCAGTGCCTTTAGCAGCATGGTCTTCTGGGATGTGTTCCAAATTTGGGTCCCTGGCTACCTCCAGTTGGAAAGGAGGAACATGTTGCTTTTGGAATATTTAAGCCAAAAGTATCTAAAATACCTTCTAACAATATGGCTATTTTTTTAAAGCCAGAGAAAATGTAGCATTATAGAGAAAAAGTTTAAAATGTACTTGGCATGTTTAGAACATGTTTTTGGTAACACAAAAAAGGATGAGGAAATACGGATGTGGTCACTGCAGCTTTTAACTTCACATTCTTTTTTCTTTCAGTTGGCTTTTGAAACAATGAGTGTCATATCTGTGGTCACTAACTGTGCTCTGATTGGAATGTCCCCGCAAGTGAACGCACTCTTTCCGGAGTCAAAAGCGGACCTCATTTTGATTGTAGTAGCCGTGGAGGTAAGTGAACGTTTAAGTCTGTTTCACCGGGTTCTGCATCAGAGGCCCCTGTCACTGAAGCCGCGATATGTCTGGCTGGCAGTGTAGCAACGTGCGTCCCCCGGTAAGAAAGGGAAGCAGTGCGGGCAGCCGGACGACGTGAGTTGGAGGCTGTGCTTTCCTGGCTCTTGCCTGCGGCCGAACCACAGCCGCCGTGGTGCAGACAGGGAGGCGACGTGGCTGCGGTGCTGGCCTGGTCGGTGTGAGCAGGCACATCCTATCTGAAAAATGGAGTTCTGTAGGCTTAATACGCTTTTCTTTTTTAGTCTGTTCTCGGGATCTGTCACTTCTACTTTCTCAAACAAATAAAGTCTAAGAAAATGCTTTTTGAGAATGATTTGTTTTAAGTCTCATTTGCAACAGGGGTGGAATGCATTGTGAAACGTTCTAAAACTCCAGAGTGTGCTGTAGTGAGGAGGAGGACACATGATGTCACACGCACCGTACAAGCTGGCTGTCCCTGTACTTTTAGGTTCATCTTATTATGTTTCTGAATAAGGATTGCTGTCAACTGACAAAATTTAGCAGTTGCCAATCACAAACAAGAATTTGCAGGGAATTTTTTTGTTGCTAGTAATTTTAGTGGTCAGGAATATTGTGACCTTTTATTTTTAGATATTTAAAAAATAGAACAGCTGTGAAAATTTTAAAGCAAAAGTTAGCAGGAACGTAAAGCGGTGACTCATGTAGCTAAGGCCTCAGGACTTAAGGCTGACCAGAAAAAAAAAATGAAATCCTGAACTTGTGCACTTCTTGTAGTGGCTAAAGAAATACAGCCTGCATTGCTCTTTTAGCGTATCCCATAGGAACCTGTGTTCATGATGGATGCTGTATGTGGAATGTGCAGTTTGGAGACTGATTTTAGATGGCAGTGTGTAGGAGAGGAGAGAGGATGGCTTTGGCAGATATAAGTAGGCCTGTTCTGAATTTGTGAGTTGACTGGGATTTTGGAGAGCTATTTGTGAGGCTGACTTACTACCTGTGGAAGTGGGAGATCAAAACAGAGAGGCCCTTAAGACAGCGGATGGCCGGCTGGCCATGTTCACCGTGTGCCTTCTGAGTTTGGCCCTTAACCTTCCAGACCGAGGAACCGGTCTTCGCCAGTAGTACATCCAGAGCTAACTAGGCTTTTGGGAGTGACTTGCTTAAAACTAATGAGACTCACAAGGGATTGATGAGAGGCCCAGGCAGCTGACTTCCTAGAAGACACTTTTCCAATGACCGTAACAATGGGTATTAAAGTGTAAGTAGAATTGGGTATTAGAAGATTGCCTGGTAAATTGAGAACCTGATCAAGAGGAGTGTAATAGTCCTGAAAGGCACAAAAACCTGAAAGTGCCCCCTGCAATCCCCAAACAGAGCCCAGTTGTAGCCGAGCCTGCTGTGCACCTCCGGCCGCTGAGCAGTGCTGCGTGAGTTCAGAGCTGCCCGAGCCTTGATGTTGCCTTCACTTTCTCCAGATGTCCGGCGGGCCCAGTCTTCCTGCGTATTCCCATTGATTAGCCTACTGCTTCTGTTGTATTGGTGATATCTTACTTAATCAGGTAGTCAGCGCCTGGCTCTTCCCATTTACTTGGGAGATTTCTTGGCCTACTGGGTTGTTCTGCAGAAGGTTGTCCTCGAGTGTTGCAGACTGACTCTTCTAGTCTGATCATTCATTCATAACGTGGCTGCTTTAAAATCCTCCTCAGATGCTTCCAGCATCTGATTTATCTCAGTGCTGTTGTCTGTTGATTGTATCTTCTCAGTCAAGTTGGGATTTTCCTGGTGGTTGTTACGAAAGCTTGCATTGAAAGGCGAATACCTCTGGTATTGTGTATGCTACAAGGCTACTCTGGATCTTATCTAAATCCTGGGTTGTAGCTGCCTGCTCTGACTCCGCTCTGGTGTGAGGGTAAGGGGTGGGGCATGTCACCCTGTTACTGTCAGCTGGTGGCGGAAGTCCAGCCTTCCCGCTCGCTCGGATCCCATTGTCACCTGAGGGGACTCCTCCTTACTGCTGGACAGGGAGGGGAGTTCTGGCTTTCACTGATACCTCCTGGCAGGGGGACCGTAACCTCATCCCTGCTCCCCACCTGGCCTTCACAGACGCGGGAAGGCGGGGCGGCCTCCCTACCGCTGGGTGGGAGTGCCAGTCCTCGCTGGCCGCTGGACTGCTCCTGACGGCCCCAGTGGGGAGCAGCAGGGGGGCCTCCTTGTTGCCAGCGAGGGTGGAAGTCCCAGTTCTCCATGTGGTTTCCACCGACAAGGTAGGTGTGTTTGTCACCATTCAGCGAGGGTGGAACACTGGGCTCCCTGCGTGGCCTTCCCCGCTGAGGCGAGGCCCCGTGGACAGGCCAGCCAGGGCAGAGCCCAGGCCCCCCAGGAACTCGCTGGCCTGCAGGTGGGCGGCTCTTGTCTGAAGTTTCCTATCCAGCCAGACGGCCCCTTCCCAGTCCTTTGGCTGGAGAGAGCAGACTTTTCTTGCCTGTTGTGGTCCCCATCGTCGTTTCTGGCATTCTAGCTTCCTGAGCACTTAGTCGTGTATGTATCAGGTGAAGAGGGAGCCCTGGGCACTCGCTGCCACGTTGTTCGTCTCGTCCTGGGGTCCCTAGTCCACCTGCCTTCTTTCTACCTTCCAGAGTCTTCTTACGTTTATTCTGTACGTAATGTGTGTGGTTTTTAGTTGCGCTTAGCGGGGGTAATAGTAAAAGTACTTCCTTTCCTTTCAAAAGCAGAAGTCCTCGCTTTCTCGTTTACTAATCTTTTCTGTGAGCTTTACGAAGCCTGGCATGTGTCTCCTCCGTAACGTGTATTCTACTCACAAGCCTTGCACTTACTCGTAGGTTTACTTATGTAGTAACGTCTGTCCTGTGCACTGTCAGCTTCAGGAGAGCCGGACGACGTCTGCTTCTCTATCTCAGTAAACAAGGCTGCTCCCTAAAATTGTGACTAAGTCTTGGTAGATGTGCCGTTCAGTGGTCGCATGAATTTTGAAGTAATAAATTAAGCTATTAACAAGAAAATGGGCACTTCAGTATTTTAATTTTAGAAGGAAAGGTGGATGTTATTCCTTTTTGATAAATTCACATTCGGTGTTAATTGTCTGAGTATATTTGTTAGTTTATAACCTTTTCCGAGCTCTGCTTAAAGAACACAAAGTGGCAGGGACTAACATTTTCATTCCTTAATTAAGTTACACTCAGTGCATCATGAAATCAGGTGCTGAGGAAAGACAAGCTGTCTTTTTATTTTTTCCCTCAAGAGGTCTACTTCTAAATGTAGTTGAGAAGATGCATATATTTAACACATGCGCGCACACACCCACATACATGTCCGGGTCAGTGCATGTACTCAGGATGCAACTGGGCAGTAAAAGTGATGCGGCACGGGTGTGAGGTGGCATCTCCTGAAGTTTTGATTTCCATTTCCCTGACGATCAAGGTGTCTATCGGGCACCTTTACATGTGCTTAGTGGCCATTTGTAAATACTGAAATGTCTATTCAAATCCTTTGTCCATTTTTAAATCACATTGTTTATTTTTTTAGTTGGTGAGTTGTAGGAGTTCTTTGTATATCCTAAATGTTAACCCCTTATTTATGATTTGCAAACATGTGCTTCTAATCTGTGCATTGCCTTTCCCTCTATTGATACTATCGTTTGATGCACAAAAGTCCAGCTCCTCTATTTTTTTTTTTTTTTGCCTTTGCTTTTAGTTTATATCTAGGAAATCGTTGCCAAATCTAGTGTAACAGAATTTTGTCCTGTATTTCCTTCTAGCTTTATAATTCTAGGTTTTAACTCTAGATCTTTGATCCATTATGAGTTAAATTTTGTATGTGATGTATGGTGATTCATTCTTTTGCATGTAGATACCTGGTTTTCCCAACATCATTTGTTGAAAAGACAGTCCTTTCCCTAGTAAGTGGCCTTGGCACCCTTGTCAAAATCATTTGACCATGTATGTGAGGGTTTATTTCTGGGCTCTTTATTCCATTGGTCTATATGTGTATATTTTTCTTTTTAACTACTTTATTGATGTATGATTGACATAAAGAAAGCTGTACCTATTTAGTGTATACCACTTGATGAGTTGGAGATAACTAATATCTATCTTTTTGCCAGTACCACACTGCTTTGATTACTGTAGCTTTGTAGTAAGTTTTGAAATCAGGAAGTGTGAGACCCCCAACTTTGTTATTTTTTTTCAAGAATGTTTTGGCTATTTTGATTGTGTGTTTGTAGTAACTATAGCTATTTACTTTCTGATTTAAAAAAACTGTTCATCAAAAGTTGGGTTATATTGGCACAGATTGGTATTAGAAATAAGTCGTCTCTTTCTACCACATTAAAGTATTTAAAGGTTTGTTTTTACTTTATTGACTTTCATACATTTGAGAGGACCCTACCTTCATTTTCTAAGTTGAAAATTTTCTGTGTCAGAACAAAATCAAGCTCAGAGAAGGTGTTAGAACTAACCAAAAAATTGGTAAGTTTGCTAATTTTATTCTAGTGTTGCGGAGACCTTTGCTGAGTGCCATCTGGTCTTGTAACGAATCCAAAAAGTAGAAAGTTTACAAATAAATTTGAAAATATGTTTTTTAATTGCCATATAAGTTTGTAAAATCACACTGAAATTCTAACTCAGAAACGTTACAGAAAAGTCTCAGAATCATCAGTGGATCAAATTAGCATGTTTCTGTTTATAAGATTTTTCTCTTTGACCTGCCATGCCTTTTCAAATTGGGGAGTAAAATCTTAAAATTATATTTTATTCCCTATTTTTTCCTGCGGTCTAGAGAAAATGTTAGTTTATTGAGTTAAAAAATGTTTTGTTAGTAGCATATGAAATGAGTAGCATTTGTACTTTCCTGTGTTCATTTATGGCTCCCAAAAGAGTAGAAATTTCACTAGTTCAAAAATCCATAATAGATAAGTCATAGATATAAAGTAAATGCTTATATAAATTTTTAACATCTTGATGTGAAAAGCAATTTAAGATACTTTATTTTAAAGTTTTCTTTTCTTCCAAATTAAGTAACATTTAAAATAAATTCATGTTATTAGAATTTTTTTTAACCAAGAAGACATACAGAATATAATTGTGATGTTAGTATTGATTGAGAGTTCTCGTATTCAAATTGTGGATAAATTGATGATTTCAGTAGCTTTTCTGGTTCACATTTTCAAATCAAGCAAACTATAATTTTTATTTAGGTTTCTTTTATGAAACTTGATTTAATGCCACATGAAGTTAACTAAAGGGCAAAAAAAATGATCATTAGTGTCTGCTGGTAACTCAGTATATTACAACTTTTGTGTATTTACTGCCATCTAGTGCTGCCTTTTAAAAAAAAACTACTGAAATTTCACTTGAATTTACTAGGATAACATTGGTTAATAACATAAATTTTAGGTGTACAACTTTGTGGGGTTTTTTTGTTTTTGTTTTTGGAGAGAGGGGAAGGGAGGGAGAGAGGGTGAGAAACATCAATGTGAGAGCGAAACGTTGATTGGTTGCCTTTTATACACACACTGACCGGGGACTGAACCTACAACTTGTGCATGTGCCCTGACTGCAGATTGAACCCTTGACCTTTCAGTTTATGGGACAATGCTCCAACCAACTGAGCCACACTAGCCAGGGCCAGGTGTTCAGTTTTGTAATATAATATATGTATACTCTAGTATGTATAATATATGTGTACTCTTGGTCATTCTGTATGTGTTCACTTACAGACTGACCAAGAAAATAGCTTACCAATATATGAAACAGTATGATGGAACCATATGCAAATGATATTTTCTAGGTTAAAAATAGTCAAATACTGACAATGCCTTAAAGTGCAGCCCCAGGATCAAATCCAATATCCAAATAATTTCTTTTAAATAGTCATCATCACCCGCACTTTTGAGGCAGATTTAGTTCCCTTCTTTGATGTAATTTCAAGCAAAGGATCACTATTTTAAATGCAAAATTTACACAAAGATCTCTAATTATTTTAAAAAAAATAGGAATATCCTAAAATCCTGTAAGTATCAAATGTTCGATAGTATTTTATTTTAGTATTAAATGCATTCATGGCTTTCTTTTCATTCTGAGCTTGGCAAGGTGTGCCAGTTAATCATATTGAATGCTAACAATTCGCCTACTAAAAGCTGAGGTGAAAATCTAAGGTGAAAATGAATTAACTACTCACCCCAGAAATTAACACTGCTTTTCTAATCGTTAGGTCACGGTGACTAGCAGGCCAGCCTGCACCATGCATGGTTAACTGGTAGTTTTAAAAATATCACTTAATTGCTGTTTCTTTTTTTAAAAAGAGTAAGTTAGGTAATTTTTTTTTTTTTCTAGAGTTGCATAAAAACAGAATTGGCTCTCAGGTGTCTGTAATGCCTAAAGTTGTCTTCTGAGAAGGGCCAGAGCACTCACTGGTCTTTTATGCCTTGACTCAAAGAGTTCATTTTCCTGTTTAAAAAAAAAAGTTTCAGAAAAGTGTAATGCAGATACAAGCATAATAAAAATAATTCCTTTATACCCTTTATTACAAGTAACTATTTTGAACATCTTACCACATATGCACTCTCTTTCTCTCCATCTCTCAGTTGATTTCTGTTTACATCTATATATATATATCTACACATGGATATTTCAAATTATGGAGATTCTGTCCCTGTCCTGCCTCTTAGCGCATCATGGCCCTGGGCCAGTGACCTTGTCTTGTAAGCCTATTTGCCTGACTGTAAAATTGAGGCCAGCGCAGCTTCCCCTGCAGGGATGCCCTGAAGAGTGGAAATGACACACGGGTGACCCTAATCACAAGTGGCCAGCATTGAGCAGATGCATAATGAATTCCAGGTCCTGTTACCGCTCTTAAAAGTCAAGACATAGACATGATTGTCCTTGTGAGATGCCCACCACAGAGCTGGGCACTTGGTTGAGGCACAGGGATGTGGGCTGCGGTCCTAACAGGCTCGGCAATAGCAGAATGCAGCTTCTATCATCTTAGTTTTCATTACTGTCATTTTTGTTCAGCGGGCGTTGTCGCAGCGAGGAGGTAGCTTTTGGGGTGCCAGAGTCAGCAGGTCGCTGAATTAGAATCTCAGCTCTTCCTCGCTATCTCTACCATGTCTTGGTTTCCTCCGATGTAAAATGAGGGCGTTGGTAATGTCCACGTGAGTGGCGGGCACCAGGTCCCACACAGAGAAGGAAGCGGAAGAGTGGTAACAGTAGCTCTGCTGCTGCTGAGTTCATCCTGTTAGCTGCCGCGTCTCGCAGCTCATGGTTCATTTCCGTGGGCTTGGTTCTCCACAACCACACTGAGCTGGTTTGGTTTGTGTTACAGTTTCTTGTTTGTCTGTTAATCACTCCTCTTAGGACCCCATGTGCCTCCCGTGTTCTGACTCCGTTTTCTTCTCTTCCTGATCTTGCCCCCACAGCTGAGTCTAGCCCTCCCTCTCAATATCCACCGCTCGTTGGGTCTTGCTGATTCTGGCTTCTATCCAGTCTCTCTTCCTGGTTACCATTGACGTGGCTTGAGTTCAGGCGCTCACCATTTTCTCATCGAGGCTTCGCTTTTTAAATAGTGTTACTGAGATTTAATTCACGTACCACACAGTTTACTCATTTCAAGTACACGTTCTGTGGTCTTACCCAGACGTTTACCATGGATCATCACTGGCTTTCTAGTTTTCGCGCTCTCTCCTCTTCCCCTTGCTCTCAACTGCTGGCGTGGTTATTCCAACACAGAATTCCAGTCCTGTTTCTTCTCTGCTGCTGTCCTTCCACGAATCTCCACGGCTTACGGGGCGATGCCTCAGTCGGATATCAGACTCTGTGCCGCCCCTTTCCCCTGCCGCTTACCTGCTGCCCCGTTCCACCCTTGGACATCCCAGAGCCCTTCCCAGAGGGGGTGGGGCATGAGCATTTAGTGAAACTAGACGCACCATATGTGTCTCCCCGTGCCAGGCCTGGCCCCCTGAGAGCGTGGGCCAGGACGGGCGTGCACGGTATTCAATAACTGGGGAGTGTTCCATTAAGTTACTTTAACTGCATTTTCAAGTGATTAAGCAATTGCTTGTTAAACGTTTATTAATGAATAAGCGAGTCACATACAGGTTTTTTTTAAGTGAACATGTAGTTAGTGGTAGTTAAGACATAAACTTCAACTTTATAATTAAAGGTTTTGATGTATCTTTGGGACATATAACTAACAAGACCCTTCGGCAAAGCATTAGAATTATATTATTTATAGGAAAAGGTAAACTTTGGATTAGGCAGAATGGTACAGTGGTCAAGGATGTGGGCAATGGGTTCAAATCTTGACCCCATCTTTGACAAGCTGTGTGTCCTTCAGTGAGGTTGGTACCTGCAGTTGTCATGAGGATAAATGAATAAACGCATGCGGCATGGTTACCATGTTGCTCAGCAAGATTAAGTACTCAGCATGTTAGTTACTGTTTCAGAAAACAAATCTCACCCCCTACTCTTTTCTTAGTTGAAAGGTCTGATTAAACTGTGAGAATTCAATTTAAAAACTTGCCTAGAAGGAGCCCACACCCACCCATATTCACCTGGTCACCCCTTCCCCGTGTAGGAGCGTGTGTTGGGCTCCTGGGAAGGTAAATCGGGGTTTGTTTATTGACTTTTGGAGTAAGGTACTTTTGAATGGAATTATCAGACTGGGCTTTTTCCTTCCTTGTTTGGTTTCCTCCATTCCTGTGGTAATCCTGGTAAATAAAATATAAACTTTTGTTTGTTTGTTTTTCTATGGGCTGTTCCCCTCTCGAGTTTTATCGAAAGGAAACATTGCTCTGTGTGTTCTTAATTGTGTGTGAATGATTAAAGACAGTTGTTGCTAAGATACAGCCCTGGCTTTAGAAATGCTCGCCCACAGCACCCTACGAAAGGTAACGCAGAAGGCTTCCGAAGACCAGCTCTGTCCGCCGCCGGGCAGTGCCCAGATGGCTTGGCTCGCCCTGCCCACGGGCGGGGGCGGGAAGGATGTTCACTCCCTGAGTTACGTGCTCACCGAGAGTCATTTTCTTCCCAAATCTGTTTATATGTGGTATTCTCGTTACTGTAATTGGCATGATTTAATTAAATGGAATGAAAACTGATGAAATGTGTGTGTTAAAACAGAGAGCCGTCATTTCTGTGAAAAACTTTGGAAAGGCTCCATGAAGACACATTACTATCAGATTGAGTAAAGATGAGGCAATTATAAAAGATTAGGGAAAAATCATAAAAATATGGACAGCTTTTGGGCTCTGTTTTCACACCGCTTCATGCCACTCTTTTTACGAGAAAGCAAGCCTGGGAACCTTGGGCCTTGCATTCTGGGTGGTAGTTACGCATTGGAAGACAGTGACAATGCCGTCCCTGGGTCCTGCTCAAAGGCAAGGCCTGGGCCACACATGACGAGACTTGCAAATAAATGTATTTCCAGTGGTTGCTAAAATAAAATGCTACAGACACACATATGTTATGATTCCTCACGTTAGCTAACTGTTTTTGATTGAGGAATTACTGATCCCTGGTGTACCACCTAAATGAGTTTCTTCTGTCCTCGGGGAGTATGGAGTTAGGGGCCCAGCTTTTAAATTTGTCAAATAATGGAAAATAGTTGGGTTGTTGAAGAATCTAGTCCCCTCCAAACGGATACATAATCTGTTTCAGTGGGACTCTGTCAATCCGATTTTTGCAAATTAGCTTGCATTCTTTTAAGGTATTAACAGTGATGAACCTAACCTTGACCTTGGCCTAGAACATTTAGGAAAAGGCAAGTCTCACGCCTCTGAAAGAGATCAGTTTATTTTCACCGTGATGTTATTTGCAGAAAAGAATTGTGCAAGGATTAAGAATTTGAAAACTCAACAGTTTCTCTATACTCTTTACATCATAACTTCCAATTCTAGCTACATACTTTTCTTTCAAGCGAAATCACAGAACACCATCTATGTCCGTATTCACGTGTAAATATGCAACTACCCAAAGACAAATAAAATGACTTGGGTATTCGTGTCCGAGGGCCATTGCCCGGGTCTCCTCTCGGTGGATGCTTCAAGGCCTCTGCCAGCTCACCTGCGGCCCCGATACCCCCGTGACAGCCCGCCTGTGCTCCCCACTCCGCCACAGAGCACTCGGCGCGCTGCCTCCTCTTGGATTTACCTGCTGCCCCCCTCCACCCCCGCACTTCCCTTTCAGCCCCCACACCAGTGAGTCAGACGTGCCTCCTTTCTTGTTTCTATGCCATTCCTTCGGAGAATGGGGAGGTAAGAAAGCACTTTGGTTTCATTTTCTTTTCCCAAAGATGGAAAGCAAGTTTTGCCTCAGAAAATTGAAAGTGGACTTGAAGACCATGAGAAACCTCCACTGTGTCCAGACTATGGGATGGAATGTTGAGAAGTATCAAAGCCAAGGGGACTCCATTTGGGCGGGGAGGCTTATGGGGCAGGGGACCCTTTTAAGAAGGCAGAGAGGGGCATTGGGGCAGCACCACAGGCGGGAGCGAGCATGGAATGGTGACATCAGAGACCACGTGGGTCCGCTTGGGGAGAGCGAAGGGCAGGAATTGAGGGAGGAAGGATCATGGTGGAGGGGGGTGGACAACAGGACTGATGGAGAGCTCAGGGCCCATGGCAAAATTTTATGTCCATTTACATTTCCTTCCAGAAGGGTCTCTTTTAACATACATGCTCAGAGGCAGAGCTGCAATATTCATTTCCCCTTACTAACGTAGCCTCTACGTGGCCCTTCCAATGATATGTAAATGTGAAGAGGCTGAGAATTGAATCCACCACATCTCCCCAGTATGAGATTGCACTTCCAGCCCCTCCTCACTAGGGAGTAGCCACCTTCAGGTGGTTTGTGCCTGAGGAGCCTGGTCCTGTGCTCGGAGGTGGCCTTGGCTGTCCTCCACCTGTTCCGCAGTCCTGCCTTCCTCTGCCTCCGGAGTCCTAGCAGCCTCCAGCTTTCTCTGCTCTTCCTGTGTTGGTCCAAGAGCCCTGGCTCTGCCAGGTCCTCTTTTCCGTCGTTCCCAAGCCCACCCTGACTGTTCCAGCCTCTGCGGCCCTGGTGGTCACGTCGCAGTTCTCTGTGTCCACGTCCTCTCAGTTTACTTGTTCTGCTAGAAATGCACGCTGCCAGAACCGCTGTGCTCAAAGACCTGCTCTGTGAGTTATCTTTTTGGGCTTTCATAACTCATTTTATTTCCTTTTAAGACACTGTTTCAGGGGTTCTGGTCTGCGTTGGAAATGCAAAGGCGATGCATCATGCTCTTGCTCTCCAAGGAGGCCTCGGCCCACAGGCAGAGCATTTCAGCGCTCGTTCCTGATGCCCGTCTTTGTGCTTTTTCCCTCAGTTAAAATAGTGCCTCTGAGTTCGTGTTGATCGACACTTACAGCGTGCGTGACATCACATTTCCTTTAGGGAACCTTTCGCACGTGAACAGTACCGCAAACTCAGAATGCTGGGTTAGTCCTTGCTTCAAGAATTGCTTACCACTTGTGCATTGGACTCGGGGATCCAACACTGGGCCAGGCTTCGCCAGCCGTACACCACATACCATGGCCCTGACTGGCGAAAAGACAGGTCAGCTCTGCACCGCTAGTCTTTGGGGGAGTACAGCTGAAAGCTGCCAGGAGGTACCACCCTACACCTGTTAGAAGGGTCGAAAGAGGAAAATTGCCAGTATCAAGTGCTGGCCAGGCCGTGAAGCGGTTGGACGTCTCCGACGTAGCTGGGTAGAACGCGGAGTGGCTCTGTCACTTTGGAAGACACTTTGGCGTCTTCTGAAGTTAAGCATACACTTACCATGTGACCCGGAAGTTCCATTCCTAGATGTTTACCCAGGAGCAGTGTGACCTGGGGTTCACACAAAAACCGGTATGCAGCCATTGTAGTGGCCTTTCATCCATCTTTTATTGTTTCCCAGTGGAGATAATGCAAGTGCCCTTCAACTGGCCAAGGGATAAACAAACTGGGGTGCGTCCCTGCAGGGGGACTAAAGAAGAGTCTGGGACAAGTGACCGTAGGGATCCGTCTCAGATGTGTTGCGCTAAGTGAAAGAAGCCAGACTCCGAAGGCTCCATACTGTTCATTTATTTTGGGAAAAGCAAAACTGTCGGGACAGGAAGCAGATCAGGAGTTGCCAGAGCCTTAGGATTGACTACAAAGAGGCACACGCACACAAAAAAAACTGGGTCAGGCTTGAATATACAATTTTTTAGCATCATAAACCTTAGTATATTAGTTGGATTTGGTAAAATGGTATAAATAGGATCAATTCACGGTTTTTCTAGTTATTTTGATAGGTTGTCGTTGTTTTGCAGTTACTTGTTTTGCTTCTCCCCTCCCTGCTTTAGTCTGTAGCTTAAAAGTTGTGGAGGGGCTTCCGTTTGTTTTGTAGCCCCCAAGGAGTCATGTTGCAAAGACCTGATTAAATTAGAAACCAAGCGAGACTATTTTGTAGACTCCAAGGTGCTCATAAATGTAAGGTGTTGATATTACCATTATAATTTCATCCTGATTAATAAAATATGTTGCTAATCCCATTGTCTTATGTTACTAAAAATGAACTATTTCCAAAGATGTTAAAAACCATGAAAGGAAGGGAAGGAAAGATTTTAAATGTTGATTACTTTCTAGAAAACAGCTTCTTATCTTACGTGTTTTAGTTAAAAACCCCAGTTTTCCAACTGAAGGATAGAAACACTGTGTTTTACACACGTGCGTGTGTGTATATGTCTGTGTGTGTTTTATAAGCTATGCGTGTTATGAGTCCGAAGATCAAGTCTCTCCTGGGGCAGCTTGAGCACAAGGTGGAAGATGAGCTGCAGGATGTCAAGATTTGATTGTCCCCAAGCTGCTGTCAGGGGCCCCAGCTGTGCTCATTTCTGCGCGTGCAAGGAGGGCTGTCGCGCATCCATTACCCTTTCCATTTCAGCACGTCACGTAAAAACTAATTGGCACCATCTGTGCTGATAATTAAGCCTGTATCATTGTGGCCATTGGTGCACAAGGAACTCAGGTTGAAGGAGTGTTCCACAGCAAAAAGGTGGTGGGTTTGGAGCAGAAAGAGTACAGTTTATTAATATTCTTTTACGGTGATCAGTTGTCCAAAAGGAGCCACCAGGACTCAGAACAGTTCTCTGATAGGTCAACAGTATTCTTCTGCCGAGTGCTGAGGATGGACATAGGAGTGAGACTATGAGGAGAATTCATAGCATTGCCTTCTCTTGGCTGTTAGATTTGTCCTGTAGGTGGTTGTAATGCATCCAGTCTAAATTTGGACATTGAAATTTGCAGAGGGTTACTACCAGGGATTAGGAGAAAGGCGAGCATTTGACTACAAAGGTACAGCACGGGGCATTTTTGCGAGTGAGGGAGTTGTTCTGTGTCCTGATTATGGCGATGGTTTGTAGCTCAGTGTATTTGTTAAGACTCAAAGAGCTGTACACAAGATGAGTGAGTTTTACTCTATGTAAATTAAAAGATAAACTTTTAAAGTGTGTAAAAATTTATTGAAATTTATGCTTTGGAAAATCTTTTGTCTGTGGCTCAGTATGTATTTACAAGAAGAAAGAAGTAATTTTCTTTCTCCAAGTTAATTAAGAATGAAACAACCTAAAACCAATTAATTTAAAATTTGATTTTATGTAGCAAGTGGCTCTTTTCAAATTCCAAATAAGATTTAATAATTTTAAGAAATGTGCTAAAAGGAACGTGTTAAGAGAAGTGGGCTTCTTTGGCTTTTCTTTCCTTGAGCCTCCTAAGGCCTTTTCAACATAAAAGGAGCCGCCTGTCCTGAGCACTGTGTCGCTGATGGAAAGGAAATGAACGAGGTGATCATAGTTCTCCGCTATTTGTGAATTCATTGGTCATGCTTACAAACAAAAATGATCAGCTGTCTTATGTTTTGTTGTTTTCAGAATGTGGGTCATAAATGCAGAAAATTGTGTAGAAAGTAATATGCTGTTAAAAAACCCCCACAAAAGTGGAAGTGTAACATTCTGATTTAATTATCAATAAAATATTTAACCTAAAAAAAATAAAGGTACAAGGTAGTCTTCATGTTTCTGTCACCAGCAGAATTTGGAGAGGGCAATAGCACACAGCCATTGAGAATCCAGGGTTCTAACAAGTGAGAGATTAAAGTTGACATCAGTTAGTGGATTAATTAAAATCAGTAAACTGCGTTTGTTAGTTTTTAAATAAATAAACTGATAGTTGAATATTAGTTAAGCAGCATGTGGCTGTAGTCAAAAGTTAAAATATGCATACTTGTGACAGTAGTCACAAGTGACACAAAAATATGTAGACTTATATTTTTGTCTTTTTGCCTGGAGTTTATTGATAGTATTGCACATTTAGGTTTTAGTTAAAAGAATATGCACATTTTTGCCTTGTAGATACATACATGCCACTTAAATCTGAGACTTTTTCTATAACCTAACATCGGATCATGTTTTTGAATGTTTTATGTGTGCTTGAGAAGATATAGTCTCTATTATAAGCATGTACTGTTATCAATATCTATATCTATTTCTACATTAGCTACACACTGTTACACATTATTTGTCGCCTAAATTATTACCTACCTTTTGCCCACCTGTCTTGGTTTAAGAGTGATGTTAAAGTCTCCTATTAAATAGTGTGTTCCTATTACAAAGCACCTACTGTAGTTTCTGGTTTTTAAATGTAGTTGCTATGCTGTTTGGTGCATAGAGATATAAAACTGCTATATAATTTCATTTTGAATTGTGGCCTTTAACATCATAAATGTTATTGCTCGTCATTTTTAATGTTTTTTGACCTAAATTCTGCTTTGTCTGAATGAAGACAAATTATATTCAAATTGTATCCCCTTGCTTTCTTAATATTTCCATTTTTTCCCAGTATACCTTTATTTTTAACCTTTATAAATGACTGGTTTAGGTATGACTCTTATATACAGCCCTATAATTCTTTTATTTATTTTTTTGCAAGACAGTTTGAAATGGTTTACTTTTAATTGGTGTGTTAAAGCTCATTTGTATTCATTTAGATGTCTGATGTGTTTGGTCTCAACATTGTCATATTACTCTGTTACATACATATTATAATACTATGTTATATTTACTGTGTTTTTTTTCCCTTTGATATGATCTGTGTCTTACTCTCTTTTTGTGGGGAGAAATTTAGAAAGGTTTGTTTTGTACTTTCTTTAATGTTCTTAATTCCCTTTGCCCTTACTTAGATTTCTGCTCTTTGGTGTGTCAGTTTTGGTTATGTGTTATCTGTTTGACGGTTAATTAATTCTGCTTTCTCCTTTCTCCTCTCATTATTTCAGTTGTATGATTTCTGCTTTGTCAGAATATTCAGCATTTACATATATCTTTTTTTAGTCCCAGATAAGCAGTTAGGTCTTTTCGATGCTTGCCAAAGCTTCCCGTGCACCTGACTCCTTTATTTTTTCTATGAAACTTGTTCTCTAGTACAGTGCTTCTCAAAAAATAGGAACATACTAACCATTTGGACCTCTTGGGTGGGGCCTAGGTTCTCGTTCCTTACAACTTCCAGATACCGCCAGTGCTGTGGCCCGTGACCCCTCCTTTGAGTAACAAAAGATTCCTCAAAAAGGATTCTTATGTTCCTGAATATTTCAGACTGCTCTTCCATAACTTGGCCGGACTAAAATATTTTTTGGTTTCATTTTCATAAAGTTTCATGAAACTGCTTCTGCAATGTTGCCTTGTCTTTTTGCTGTCAAGCTCTGATGCCAGCCTGAGTTCTCTCCTTTTGTGAGTAACTCGGTCATTTTGATTTGAGGCCCAGGGCTCTATTATGACATTTTAAAATTGATCTTTAAAATCTAATAGTTTCAGAGATATATGTCTTAGAGGTGATTGGTCCAGATCACAGATAACATGGAGGCCCTTTCGGTACCGTGTCAGGCCGCCTTTTATTTCTGAGACATTTTCTTACGTAGTTTTTAATATTAATTGTGTTCTATTGTTTTGTCTGTCTTCAGGGTCTCCAAATATATGCACCTGGGATCTTCTTTGCCTGCCTTCTGTATCAGTCTCTTTCATTTTGACATCTCTATTTTATTTTTTGTCCTCTTGACTTTTTAGCCTTTCTTTGATGTCTCTTATATTTTCATTTCCATCCATTCTTTCTTGGCCACTTTGTAATTTCATCTTAGTTTCTAAGAGAATTTTTGTCTTTTTCTTTAATTCTTCATAGGTTATCACTCCCATTTCATACCTTCCTATTTGTTTGATGTTTCTGTTCTGAGTTTTAAATTTCCTACCTGAAGGTTTTCTTTCACATTTGTAAATGCCCATTTAATATTACTTAGTTCAGTGTTGAAAATTGAGTTATAATTTTCATCTCATTCATGTTTTGTTTATTTGATAACTTTTTGTTTGACTTTTTCTTTTTTTTAAATTTTGTTGGGGAACAGAACCAAACACTGAAATACCTTGATTCTCAATGTCTTATTGTCATAGACTTTCTAATTCTTACAGTAACTTTGTACAGATGTTATGTGCTGGGGTTTCGTTGTTCTTCATTTTGAAATAAATAATTATTCTGGACTAGTGATAGTAGTTCTAGTTGTTATAATTCCAACCTCACTACAAAATCTACTCTTGTTACCATAATATAACATATCTAATATGTCATCTATAAGGAGCATGCTGGGCATGTTGTAATAGCTTAATTCTGTAAGGGGCATTTTGAAAATGGATTTTTATCAATATACAACCATTGAACAAAATCTGAAAATTTTCCCAGAAATTCATTATACCTATGAGTCCAAAAATTTGCAACTTAAATCTCTGTAACTTTTCCCCAAGCCACTAAAGAGTAGTGTGGTATATGTGTTTGTATGTGTATTATATCTATTGTATGTGCCACATATATACATACATATATATACACATACATATGTATGTGTATATGTTTTTCCACTGTTGTTGAAGTCAAAAAGTAAGTTAGAAATTATTTTAGACCCTAAGAGAATTTAAGGGACCTTTGCTGTTACTGCTGAAAGTAGGACAGAAGAGTAAAGAGATGGTGCATTTTATAGTATTTATAGGCTATTTTAAGTAAATATTAAAAATATTTTAGAGAGTTTTTAATTAAAATGTGACATACATATACCGTATTTTGCCATGTATAATGCACACTTTTTTTGCCCAAACTTTTGAGAGAAAAATAAGGATGCACATTATATATGGGTAGTACCTAAAATACCTTTATCTGTTCTTGTGTTTTATAATTATTTGTTACATAAAATTTCTTGTACTGTAAAGTGTTCAAAAATAAATGCTAAAATTCCTTTATAATACAAAAAAAATAAGTATCTAAATATAAATAATTGAATTAAAACATTAAAACGAAAGATTTTTTTTTCCCCCTGAAAGTTTGGGCCAAAAACCTGGGTGCGCATTATATAGGGGAGCGCATTATACATGGCAAAATACAGCAGGTACTGGTTATGAGTGTCAAACTCAATGAAGTGTCAAGAAGTGAACATGTTTGGAAGACAGAACAATTTACCAGAAGTCCCTTTTTGCCCTTCCCAGTCACTGTTGGCCAGAAGTAACTACTTTCTTGACTTTGTTGCCATTTGGTTTTGCCTCTTTCTAAATTTTGCATTAATTGTATCATACAGTATGTTTTTTCAATACATCTTTTTATTACTGCAGTCTGTTGAAATTGTTTCCCAGCTATGATGCGTCCTCACAGTTTCTACTCTGACATGTTAATTAATCATTTAGCGGCACCGTGTCCATGTGCACGCGGACGCCCCTGCATCGCTGGCGGAGCGCCTCGGTCCTACGCAGATGTGCTGTTTCCAGCATAAATATCACGTCTCTACATCCAGCGAAGAAATTGTCAAAAAGATGGCTAATTAGCGAGATTAATAAAATATGAAGATATTTAAAGATTTGGTGACTGAACAGGACAATTAGTATGTTCCTGATTCTGAAAGTGAATCTAAACTGGGTAAGATAATGTTACAGCCCACGTGTTAGTCATACCCCTGGCTAAAGAGATAAGTTGGCAGTCTTTTAAAAGCTTCATCATTTTCATCACTCAGTTGGTTTTATTTTCCTAAATGTGCTGATTTCAATAATTTTTTTAACTTAATACTTTCTGAGTATAGTATGCGAAATTTGCTAGAATATATTGAACGTTGTCATTTAAAAATAGGAGTGATAACTCTGTTGCAGAGCAAATAAATAAGTAAATGCAAAGTGGAGTGATGATGTCGACACATTATAGTGGCAGCAGATCCTTGGATGTAGGAAGGGACAGACCCAGAAAAGCTGAGGTTTAAATGGCCAGTCTCCATTAGATTCCTCGTCAGTTGTGGACGCATTAATGCTGAAAACAGAAGGAGCAAAGCCTGCAAGGCAGGGAAGCACATTTGAAAACGGGGCCTCTGCTCTTCTAAATGCATCAGCTCCCTTCCCCTGCCACCGCCCCTAATGGGGTCACTTTAGGAACTTGGAAGGAGGAGAGAAGAGAGACAAAACGTCTTTCCCTACAGAATTCTTAACGTTCTGTCCCCTTTATCTTCCTCCCTCCTCACCAAATTCATACGGAAATGCGAGGGAACCAGGGGAGCCAAAACAGTCTTAAACAAATAACAAAGCATGAAGACTTACACTTCCCGGTTTCAAAACTTTCTGCAAAGCTACAGTAATCAAGACTGTGTGGTGCTGGCATAAGAATGGACATAGAGATCAATGCAGTAGAATTGAGTCCAGAAATACGGCTTCACTTTTATGGGCAACTGGTTTTTTGACAGGAGTACCAGGACAATTCAGTGGGGGAAAGAAGAGTCTTTTCCATACACAGTGCTGGAACAATTGGATATCCATATGCAAAAAATGAAGTTCGGCTCCTACCTAACACCATGTACAAAATGGATTAGGGACCTGAATGAAAGAGCTGGGATAGGGGGACCATGTACGATGGCTAGAGGGAGGATTTTATGAACCAGGTCTGGAAGGAGCACATAGCAGTTCTACTCACATTCTGCTGACTGTGAAAATCAGCCTTGGCCATCGGGAGGTGACTTGGCCCCGGGAGGCTGGGAAATGTGCTCCCGCTGTGTCCCCAGATGGAGGAGGAAATGATTTAGATGAATAGCTAGCCATCTCTGTTACAGGGTGGTTGCCATGGATTATCCTTTTGAACCTTTACAGTTCTGAAATTCTGTTCCACATTCATTCTCCCTCATTGAGTCCTACAGTTAGAAGAACTGCAAAAAAGGGAGAAAATAACACTCAATTAATTACCTTCTCCTAGGACATAAAAAAGAGTAAAGTTCAGCCAGCAAAGTTCACTTCACAGCCATCTTGCAAAAAATACATCCCGTGATCTTGTGAACCTACCTGTTGGCCGACGTGTGATGCTCGCCTCTGACTGGGATCGTTGGTCTCTACTGATCACCAGCCTGGGTCCCTGTGAGCTGAAAGGAGAAACGTGGTTTTCATTTGTAATTTGGAATCTCTATGAAGCTTTTGAAGATGAGTGAACACTAACCTGCAGGAAACCAACCAACCAACCACTATAGGCTTAGAATGAAAACGGAATGCACAGATTGGATTCCATCAAAGACCCACCGAATGGCCATCAGAAAGTTGGGCATCTCCACACCAGCTCCCCCGCAGTGGCAGGATCACAAGAGTTAATTTGCGCATCCATCTGAGTCCGTCCTTTGAGGGCACATGTTTCGCAAGTTTGGTGCCTCTGTTGCCAGTGGAAGAAGCAGCAGTACTCCAGCTGTGGGTTTGTAATCTAATTGTCATGTGCTCTGTGGATATGATTACAGGGACTGATGGAAGTGCTAAAGAGAAACAGAATTCAAGCGGCATCATAAACACAGCACAGTGGTATTCATTTTAAAGAATGTTGGGGGACCTTGCCTAGATATGATGTAATAGAATCCTGGGCTTTTCTGTAATTCTGCTCTCCCCATAGCATGCATCTGGTTTCTAATGTGTTTAAAATCCATACCCTATTTTAAGTTTTATGTTTAAGCTAAATGTTGCATTTAAAAAAAAATCACAGGAAGACTACAAACTAGTTCTGGTTGAAACATGGTCTGCAGACTGCCATCTTTGTGATGAGCTCAGAAATGGAGGGCAAGCATTTCGAAACTTCTAAGGCCATTTGACATTGCTCTGACACTTAAGCTTGCGATCAGTGGGCTTTTCCTGTTGACCAGATACAGACCAATTAGAGTAGTGTTCAGTTTGCTTGGTGAGCTGCGCGGGGTTACATGCAGTGTGCAGTAATCTGCCCTGGCTGCATAACAAAATATGGGTGACTTAACCTACAGAAGTTTATTTCTTTCAGCCCCGGAGGCTGGATGTCCAAGCTTAAGGTGTCAGCAGGGCAGATTTCCGTCATACCTTGGCTTGCAGGTGGCTGCCATCCTTCTGTGTGCTCAAGTGACCTCTTCTTTGTTTTGCACATGGTGAGAGAGCACGAGCATGCGCTCTTCGGTATGTCTTCTTATACAGACAGTAGTCCTGTTGTATCAGGACTTCACTCTTATGACTTCATTTCACCCTGATTACCTCCTTGTAAGCCCTGTCTCCAAATACAGCCACACTGGGGGGTGAGAGCTTCAACACATGGCCTTGGGTGGGACACAGTTCAGTCTAAGCACTGTAGGACCAGATATAGGTCCATGTGGACAGGGATTTTAAAGAGCTGGTCCTTCACCACAGAGCATGTGCGAAGCCCTGCTGGAGGCACAGTGGGGCTAATTCACCTAATCACAAGTAAATATCAGTAACACAGAAGCAGGACACTTCAGGTTTAGGTTAAAATATGTAAATATTTATGAAATCTATGTACCTTCACATTCCGTAAAATTGTTTTGTGTGAAATGTTGACTCTTTAGAAGAGATTAGATTAAAAACCAGAAGAGATGCATTGGATCGTTAATTCCTACTGAGGCCCGGCTTTAAGCTGCCTGTGACTACCGCGCGGCAGCTGTCCAGTCCGCGCAGCCAGCTGGAAGTCTGTGCCTCCGTCTGCTGGCCCTGGCCTCTGGCCACCCGCGGACACCTCCGGAGGACAGGGACAGTGGCCGTGCTTCAGGCATCACTGACTTGGCCTTTCGGAAGAGAGACCGTGTCCTCCCCGGTACCCCACTTGCCTCCCTCCTTCTTCCTCCGTTTTCTGTCTCAACAAACAGGGCCGTTAGCTCGACAGTAACTCACTTTGAAACCATGGAACATTTTTTAGTTTTCCTCTCCTCCTTTGGGGATCTCTCTTGTCTCCCACCTGCTGACCCTGCCTCGGGAATGCCTCCCCCGTCGGTGCCCTCCTTTCTGAGGCGCTGGCCCCCCGCCCCGGGCTCCTGTTGTCACACCTGTTGGGTGGGCTGCTTCGGTGGGCGCCCAATCGCTCTCCTGGCTCCAGGATCTTCTACAGTCTCATGTTTACGAAGTGTGGTTCTGTTAGTATGATATCCATTTAAAAAACACTTCACTTTTAATCTATTTGTGTCTGTATATTTCAAGTGTATTTCTTATACTTTAGGTAGCATTATGAGTAGGTCTTTTTAAAAATTAAATCTTATCTCTGCATTTTAATTGGGGTGTTATAGCATTTATATTTAACCTGTTTGTTGATATGGCTAGATTTTATTCTGCCACTTGCTGTGTATTTCCTATTTGCCTCACTTGTTATTTGTTCTCTTTTCTGCCTTCTGAATTCATAGAGGTTTGCATATGTGTGTGCGTGTTTCCATATTTTTTCTCTTTTTGGTGGAGGTACAAGGTATCAGCCATCACTCTTTCTCTTGGTGACTCACTGGTTACGTTAAGCGTTGTAGACTGCACTTCTATTTTATCACAGTCTGCCCTCGAGAGGTATTAATGCCGCGTCATGAACAGTGGAAGGACCACCCAGTCATATGCCCCATCTCTCTCCTCCCTCCCGTGTACACCCCAGTTCTGAGTCTAGACGCTCTGAGTCCCCTCTCTGCGTACCCATGAGTGAAGCTTTCTAGTCTGGCTGGTGGGGACAGACACTGCTCTCAGCCCTGTGTGCGCCGAGCACTGTTCCCCCCAGTCCGTTCAGATGTTGCTTCCCCGGACCTCCCACCCACACGCTGGTCACTGCTCTCCCGCCCCGAGGGACGCTGCCCGCAGACGCCTGGGCTGCCCATGCCTGGGTGGTGCTCTCTCCTGTGCTCTGCCCTGCGAACAGCTGGTGTCCTCTTCTCGCCGTCCCTTCCCTGGAAAAGAGCTGGAATGACCTACGTCACCTTGTTTCCGGTCGCTCGGGGATCATGGCCTTTATTGCCTGGTGGCCGGTGCCTTCAAAACTATCGTTTCATAAAATTTTGGATGTTTTTTTTTTTTCTTTCTTTTCTTTTTTTTTTTAGTGGGAGGGTTATTCCATCTTGGTGGAACTAGAAGTTGCCTACCAGGATATTTCTACAAAGTAAAAATGTAATATTTTTAATAAAATTCAATGTCTAAGAAGAATGAAAATACAATCTTTTCCATTTCCATAAATGCCAGCTCTATCATTCTGGTGTCTCAGGCCAGAAACCTGGGAGTCACCCTTGACTCCTCTCACTCCAACCCCAAATCTAAAAGTCTTGTTTATTCAAATCTGACTACCTACTCACTGCCTCCACTGCTAGCGTTGTGGCCTAATCACACTGTGGGACTTCGGACAAATTATTGAACCTCTTTTAGCTCCGCGCCTGATCTGTGAAATAATGATAATGCTACCCACCCTTACAACATTGTTCCGAGGAGAAAAGAAGTCAGTCTTTTTAAAGTGCTTAGACAGCGCCTGGGGCATCAGGAGCTCTGGCCCTCATGCCCACTCCAGCCTCAGCTTACAGCCTGGGCTGCCCCTTAAGGAAAGCCCAGTCAGAGCTCGTGACCCCCGGGCTTCCAAGGACAAGACTGTGCTTCTCGCTAGCTCAGCCCTTGCGCTATGGACCTCATTGCCGTGTGCCCTGGGGCCCTGAGGAGCCAGCAGGCGCCCACAGCTGGGATTTAGCCTCCCACCGAGTTCAGGAGGGTCGGGAGGGCGTTTCCTCCCTCCAGAGAGGCCCGCGGCCGCGTTCTCATCAGACTACGGCCACCGCCTCCCTGGCCCTCTCCGGTGGGAAGGCCGAGCCAGGATGCACATCCTAGAACTGAAAGTGGGTGCCAAGGCGACAGCTCAGATGCGAAGGGCGATGTCGCCAACAGGCATGAGCAGAGCCGAGCGTGTGTCCTCTTGCCCGACTCTGCAGGGTCCGCGGTCGGGATTTACACGTGAGGAAAGATGCCCGAGGTTATTTTATAAAGGACTGTTTTCAGGCAGAGGTAGGGACTGGATGTCAGACGGACATTAATTTAATATGGAAGAGTTTGGGTAGGCTCCACTCTCAGGCTAAATAGAATTGGAAATGTCAGTCTAGAGCTAGGACCTTATTAAAACCTGTTTCTGAGATTTTGCAGGTACTGTCAAGTCAAAAAAATAAATTGATATATGGACTATATTTTGTCAGTTTTTAAAAAATCTAATTTGTCTTACTAGAGCAGCAGTAATAAAGCTGAACAACCATGATGTGTAAATAAATTATATTGGAAATGTAATAATGCTCAGTGTTTATTTTGTGCATGTTACACTCCATTATTTTATTTCCATTGACTTTTTTTGCATTAACCATCTTTGTTTCACTTAAAACTATAGTCTTTAAAAAGGAAATCATTGAAGTGATCATGAAATTCTGAATGTCGCCTATAAAAATTCACTAATTGGTCACATGAATTAGACTGCACTATTCTTGCTTATTAACAGTTTTAATTAGACCATAACTGGGAATAGCATTAGGTAGTTAGTTGTACTAAAACTAAATATGGTTGTATCCTATTTAGAAAGATAATCTTTTTTCCATTGTAGCTGGAGCTAGGAATAGCATGCAGAATGTAAATGCTGGCTGACTTAGTAGGATAATTGGGGAGTTTTTATGTAAATCTGGTGGGTTTAATTAACCATCAGTTGAATCACACGCATTTTTCAGCTCCACGAGCTCGCTCCCTAGCACACAGTGACATATTAAGTAAGGTCCCAGGAAGAAGGTGCCTTTCAGATGACAGCAAGGTAATGACTTGATGGTTTTTTTCATTGAAATTTTTACTAAGGCAACTGTAAGTTCACATGCATTTGTAAGAAATAATACACAGGGATCCCATGCACCCTTCCCCCGGCCCCTTCCAATGGTGACATTTTGTAGAATTCTAGGGCCACGTCCCAAATCAGGATGCTGACCGTGTGCTGAGCCTGTTCAGAGTTCCCGGCTTCACTTGCACTCGTTCGTGTGTTTGTGCCCACTTAGTTCTGCACAGTTTTATCGCCTGCAGATGCAGAACAGCCCCACCCATCCTTCTATAGCCACACCCACCTCCCACGTCTCCACCCCACCCCCTCCTTCTCTCACCCCTGGCAACTGCCAGCCTGTGCTCCGTTTCCCAGTGGGACAGTGTGTACCCTTGGGAGACCGGCTTTGCTCACTCAGCACCATCCCCTGGAGATTCATGCTGGTTACTGTGTGTGTCAGTGGTTACTGCGTTGCTCCTTTTTATCACTGGGTGTCATGTCGCGGTTGGTATACGTGTACCACAGTGCGCTTGACCGCGTGCTCGCTGGAGGGCCTCTGGCCTCATTCCCGTTTGGGGGCTCCTCCAAACAAAGCCACCGTGAACGTTTCTGTGCAAGCTTTGGATGAACATAAGTTTTCATTTCTCTAGATAAATGTCCAAGAGGAACATGGCTGGGCTGTGTGGTAGTGGCATGTTTAGTTTTACAAGCAGCTGCCAAACTGCTTTTCAGAGTGACGACCCTTTTGAACTCCCACCAGCCGTGGGTGGGCGGCCAGTTTCTCTACGTCCTGGCCAGAACGGCGGTGTCGCTAGTTTTTATTTTAGTCATTCCGATGGGTTTGTAGCGCCATCGCGTTGCAGTTTTGATTTGCTTTTCTGGTGGCTGACGTGTTGACCGTCCTTACACGTGCTTATCTGCCACCTGTCTGTCCTCTTCAGTGAAATGTCTGCCCGTGTCTCTTGCCCATTTTATAACTGGGTTTCTTTTTTAAACAGTTGGGGTTTAGAAGTTCTTTATGGATCCTAGATAGTTGCCCTTTTTGTTGGACGTGTGGTTTGCAGATATTCTCTCCCCGTCTGTAGCTTCATGTCAACTTTTACAGAACAGTAGTTTTAATTTTGGTGAGGGCCTCATTGTGGCTTTGTAATGTTTGGTTTTTTTTGAAAAATAGGGAGAAGTAGCTTCAGTAGAATCAGAACATTTTTCTCTTTTAATTATTTTTATTCTTTTCTATTCTTCCCTGCCTTCTCTCTTTAGCATCAGAAACATTTCCTTGGTTGAAAAATACTGTAAATTATGCAAACTATAATTGATTTCCAGTGTTGTTAAATAGACATTTCCATTTTTCTCCTGCCCTTTACAGACATCTAGAACATTTCCTCCTCATTTGATCACATTATCTGTAACCATTTGTTAGTGATTACTTATTCTCGTCAACATTCACATGCCGACGGCAGCACCTTCCTTTTCTTTGAAAACCAGCCCCACGTGCCGGTGCCATTTCACATGATCACGGAGCAACGTGGCGGAGCGGCTCCCTAAGGCCCACAGAGCAGATCCTGAAGTCTGTTATTCATTTTCTCCACTTATGAAAAGGCCGCCCCCACCTGTGGGGGTCTAGGGACATGCCTCTCCTGGGTGTCCTGGTCGCCGGGCCACAGGGGCCCTTCTGCACTGTGGCCACCATCAGAGGTTGGCGACGTCGGTCCCTTCGTGAAGGGCTCAGCCGTGGCTGGGAGGACGTCCGGGCAGAGCTGCTCGGCCGAGCGCCACCCAGCCACGGGCCAGAGGTAGCTGGGGCCATGCCCCTTACCTGTCTGCATGTGCCGCGCTGGTCGAGGAAGCGGCCCTGGACCTGCGCCTGGTCCCGAGCCTCGCTGAACGCTGTCCTTTTCTCCTGTAAAGCAGGGGTGGGGGAGTGTGGTTCCCACCCAGCCTCCCTCAAAGGGTGTCTCCCCAAAATTCTCACGTCCTCTTTCCTACCTCGCCTGGACTCTGGTCGAAGGAGAAGACACCTGGTGCCATCCCTGCTGCTGGGGACGCAGGGAGAAAAGTGTTTATCAGCACGGGTAAAATGGTACCAATATCAAGTGTATTAGCAAAAAAAAAAAAAGGCACTATTTTTCTTTATAAAACTGAGGTAATCTCTGGAATCTTCCAATAAATAGGAATCCTATGAGCTCAGCACCCAGTTCGTTGCCAGGCACTTTGCTTGGCCATGTGATGCAACAGCGAACAAAAAAGAAGAGACACCTCTGCCCTCGCGGGGTGTTTTAAGGGGGAGACCAATCCTAAGTGAGATAAATAGATCGAATGTGCAGCATGTGTAAGTGGGCGGCGCTCGGGAAAAATAAAGTGAGGAGGGGAGTGGGCCGTGTGGTGATGGATGGGCATAGTTTTCGGGAGGACACTCCCGGAAAGGGTGACACAGCGCCTGGAGTGAGACCCTGAGCGGGGCTGGGCCCGTGTGCTCAAGACGCGCAAAGAGGCACGTGCGGCGCATTGAGTGGGCGAGGGAAGCAGCAGAAGGACGTGAGTCCAGAAACAGCGGAGGGACAGGGAGGCCAGATCGGGTAGGGCTCTTCCGGTCATGGGCAGGACTGGCTTGACCCTGGGTGACAGGGAGCTGCTGGGGATTCTGAGCCGCGGGTGGGCGGTCGGGCTTACAAGCCATGTGGCGACAAGACTGTAAGGGACAGGATGAAGGCAGAGGGGCCGTGGCAATGATCTTGGGCAGGGACGACGGTGCCCTCGGCCAGGGTAGTAAATGTGGAGGGAGCAGCAACGATTGGGTTCTGGATCTATTTTCAGGGCAAATTCAGAAGGATGTGATAGTAGGTTGCAGATGGGATGTAACAAAAGCAGGCATCGGGGATGACCCCCAGGTTTGGCCTGCGCACCTAGAGAAAGGCGTTGTCGTTCATGAGACGAGAACAGCATTATGAAGGAGCAGAGCCAGACCAGGCCTAGGGACACTGAAAGGACATTGCATCATTTTTAAAAGTTGAGGATTGATTAACAAGCATACAGTAAAGTAGGTTAAGGTGTGCTCATCTTAAATTATCCTTTTGCAGGAATAAATATATTTTATGCATAAAAATTTGGAGGGGGGAGAGGTGTTTTTCTTTCATTTCTTTAATTATTTATGTCTTAAATGCTTTGCCTTTTTAGCTCTTCAGAGAAACAAAGTACATGTATCTCTGCTATAAATTGAAACACAAAATTGATTTGTCCTGCAAGTATGTTTCATCTCTATTATGCTTGTTCACAATGTCCCAGCCAGATGGGGGATAAAAGGGTGTAACCTCTGCCCCAAGGGACCAAATTATTTTGTGAAGCGTAAGTAAAAGATGTGAAAACCTGTGAAAACCGCAGAATAGTGACAAGATTGAAACAAACCCCACTGGCTGATGACAGCTTGGGTTTCTTGACTTTGTGTGTGTACATGTGTGTCACCTCCTCCTCTTGAATATCTGTCACAAAATGACAGTATTTTGGTTCTGTGATCTGAGAGATGACTTCCTGAAAAGGGCACATGGGGAAAATGCGACACCTCATTCCTGACGAGCAGGAACACCAGCTGCAGCCTTGAAGCTCACCTCAAGCACCGGGCTTGGATGCGGAATGATTTGGGGTTTCACTGGTACCTGAGTCAGCCCCCGGGGCGATGACATCTTGTGACAGACTCTTCGGTCAGTTCACTAGTGAAATAATGTCAAGGACATCCAGCGTGTAGGCAGCCCTCATGCCAAGCAGGACAAATGCTCTGATAATTTAAGCCATTTTAATTTAAATCCTATTTTCCCGTGACAAAGTGATGGGAGAGAGAATTGTGTTCTGGCCAAGAATTGTGTTCGGATCCAATCAATGGTCAGCATTGTGTAGGATTTACCAGACACCCTGCATTTAACCATCTTTGTTTTCAACTATAAGTGGCATGCTGTTTAGTATAAAACTAAATAGTTTTACTAAAGCACTTTGGAGAAACTGTTACTACACTTCGAGAATCCAGAAGAACCTCATTCAGATTTTTACCGTCACTTTTGAAAGAGACTTTGGTCTAGTTGGTAATTTGTTGAGAAACTGATGAAAGGATAATGAGCTGAAAAGACTTTTTTTCTCTAAAGAGGGTGAACTAATCTAGTTTTTAAAAACACAATGCCTCCCTTAGCAATGGCAGAAAATACATGCCATCCCAGCCGCAGTTACGGGACCCAGCTGTGTCATCCTTGTTATTTACATTTCTTAGTGGAGCTATGTCAGGCTTTTTCTCTGCGTCCTCTGCCTTTGGCTTTTTGTTAGTCTTGATTTTTCTGCCCTGTAGATCACCAGCACTTGGTTGCATTGGTCTGTAGCGATGCAAACTTGAGTGCAGGCAGCAGCCACGCTCAGGGTCGCTGTCCTGGAAAGTCCTCTGTTTGCAGCCATAGAACCGCCTCGCGGGAGCGCCATCGTTAACAGGGCGCCCGACTGTGCGGTGATACGACCTTTCTTTATGTGACAGCACTGAAAAATTCAAGCAGATATCAACTGTCAGAACAGCCACAGTGTCCTGCAGCCTTAGGCCAGGATTGGCCTAAAGTCCATTAGACATGAACCCTTTTACACTTTCTTCAGAGGGGGTTTTGGAGCCTTTGAGAACATTCATTTTTTTTTTTTTTTAATGTTCTGGCTACAGCTCACTTCCTTTGCCTAATCCCATTTTCTCTTCCAGTCCCCCTGCATCCCATTGCTGAGCTGTCTGTTCCCGGCTCTCCATTTGTTTCTGCTTAAACTTCTGATTGATCTTGAAGGGAGCAGGTAAACTTGCTTTGTGTCTTTGGATCTCTGGGCCTCCTCCCTCTCCTCCCTAACTGGTACACGGTAGTGAGCTCTTTGTAAGATTGGTATTTCCCAAGAGCAAAAGGACTAGGAGACACAAAAAATAAAAATAAATGATCAAAATAAAGTAGCAACTTCCTTTATCTCAGGATTATCTAAAGGTGTTTTAAACCACTAGAGGGAGCCCAGATTGTTCCAATTTCTGAATCCGATAAAGTTTAACGCCTTGATTTTATTGGCTCTAGACAAGGGCACCTCCAATGATGGACACATGCATAATTTTGATGGTCTCCTTCAGTCAGCTTCCAAGGGGACGATGGGAGACCCCCGGGTGGAGACTGCTGTCTCCCCATAGTGCCCGGCATTGCTAAGGAGCTCACTTGGTAAATGCTGGTTTATTTTAGCTGTACTTTAAATTTTATTGGAGGTTGCCAGCACCATTGTCAGGAATACGAAGACATCTTGTGAGAAAAACATGGGTGAACCCTTTCATTGCCCACCTCCCTCCCCACCCCCAGTGGCTTCCTTGTGTGAGCTCTAGCACTCAGTGGATCCGTGGAGAAGGCTGGTTACCCTGTGGTCTGATTTTATCTTCCTCCTCAATATTCACCCTGAAGTCTTTCAGAGCTGGGTACTTAACTCGAACGCCCCAAGCACCACATCCTCAAGCTCAGAACCCTGTGACAATGAAGGAACACACAGACATGCCTGATCCTCCCCAGGGAGCCAGAGGGGGAAGCAGCCCCCACTGTGGTCCCGCTCCGCCTGCCCCCAGCCGCCGGCGGCCGGGCAGCCTCGGCGCCACTTCCCGCTGCACAGCATGGTCCCGGTGCAGGGCAGGTGCACAGCTGCGCACGTTAAAAAATGCAGGAGCAGAGAATTTAATGCTCTTCAAGTCCTTTTATAGTGATTACAGGATTGTTAATGACCTGATTCACAACCTATAGGGACAAAATATGTAAGTCATTCCACTTAAAAAGCCAGGGTCTCTAAAACAACGTTAAATAGCATCCTGTGCGAACCTTGACAGGAGTGCTAACAACCTCAGTGTTTCGCCCGCTGTGACGTTATGGCAGCTTTTTCCTGCAAGTTTGTAGTAAATGGCCTTGATCTTATTTATTTTTTCTTTACTTCTATTTTAGGTAGCTGTTTGTTTTCTTGTTTTAATTAGGGATGTCAGTTGACTCTATGTTTGTTGATATGGTTTTTATTTTTTCACTTTAAAAAAATATAAATTAATAAATTATGTTGCTAGCTTTTCTAATGCTATCTTCGTATTCCTGAAAACAAACGATGCTCGGTCATGTAAATTATTCTCTTAAACCACTTCTGGGTTCTGTTTGCCAGTACTGTACTTAGAAATTTTGCATCTATATTTTTAGTGGAATTGACCTTAATTTTGGAATTAATTGGCCTAGCTTTCCCATCCCTTTCCGTGACCTAGACCACTTTGAGTACACGAGTATCCATTCTCTGATGATGTGCACTGTCCAGTGTTAACCGGTGGGGGGGGCGGGGGCAGGTATTACCAAGCTTCTAATTGTTACCGTTGTGATTTTAAAATACCTTATTGCTTTAAAGGAAGATCTCTGAAATGCTTCTTGTCCGCTCTCTTTCACACTGCCAAGATTTGGGCTATTTTATTGTTTTGCTTTTTATTTTGCTTGTGCTTACATAATAAGTTTGAGTTTCAGTAATAGGCCAAAAGCTTACTGCAGCAGGAAGGAAAAATTGGAGGGGCCACTGCATATACCCTGCCCCGGGCTTCCAGTGTTGCATAGCTCGAGACGAGAAGGACAAGGACCCTAGGTTTAGCAAGAAAAGGGGGACAGGGCTGGTTGTTGAAGCCCTGGCTCCAGCTCCCCGCCAACTGAGTAACTTTAGTTACTCGGGTCTGCTCTGAGCTTCAAGTGGTTTTTTCCCTCATCCATGCGTCGTGTTGGTAAGTGCCTAACACAATGACTCTGAGGGTCAGAAGAAACAATATTTAAAAACTTCTAAACACTTAAAGCACTATATTGATACAAAGGGTATTTTTATAGGATTATTTTTATCAGATGATTCATATCATAGGAGACCTCTTTAATGAAAGGAGATTTCTGTTTGCAAATGTTTAGGTAGTCGTTGATTTATTATAAGACAGTCTTTTTGATCAAGATCTGTAATAACCATGAGATAATTCAAAAAGGTTTTAAAATTTGTGGAGTAATCTCAACTTTAGAAATGTTACACGGTACTGCAGTGAGCCAGACCACGTGACGCTTTAACATCCTGGTATCATTGGTAAGAAAGTGAACAGAACACTAGCTCGTTGATGTTGTGGGTGTCATTATACTTTCTGCTTTTTCCCTCATCCTCAGAGAGAGAGAGAAAGACTTTTCCTATGCCCTTTATTGAGTCACCTAGAAATAGAGGTCCTTTTTTGCAGTGAAATGCTCTAGCACAAAGAAAAGAATTTTCTCTAGCATGTACTTAGAGTACCAGCTAAGTGCATCACAACATGTTTTGAGCACCTGAAATGGAAGAATTTTGAAGAGTTCATTCTTTCCAGCTGTGTATTCTGCACAGTGTCATGGTGAAAATCTGCTGCATCCTCTTCCACACCTCGTGCCTCCAGCGGCCACGTGGAAGGTGTATAATCCACTCCTGCAGTTCACACCAGGCGCCGTCTCACTGTGCAGTCAGCTGCAAACATACAAAGTCCAAATACTTAGTCGATTGGTCATGCCCACCGGGGGAGAATACAGCCCCCGCCTCTGTCATCCGTCGTGGATAACATTGGCTTAGGAATCCGCTGAGCAGTGCGAGGTGCTGAGTGATTGAACTTAGTCGCTTACGCCTGTTGCACAGTGAGGAGCCAGGCCAGGGCGCAGCAGCAGGATCTGCCACTCAGGAATCTAGCTGCAGCGGTGAGGCTCCTCTGATGAAAGGCCGTTTGCAATGCAAGTGAAAACAGTGCAGCCTGCCACCTGAAGGAGCAAGATCTCCAACGCTGTGAAAATGCGTGGTTACCAGCCTCGCTGGGAAAAGGGCCTAGGGCCTGGAAGCAGATCTTTTTCACTCGGATAGAGTCACGTAGGAGATACTTCTTTTCACAGTAAATGAACCCACAAAGAGATAGAAGAAAAGGAAGTTTTTCTGCAGGAACAATCTTGTTGGATTTCTGCTTTGTGGCATTTGGTGCTGATCCCTCTTGAGTGCCCAGAGCACAGAAAGCTTATAGCATAAAATCATTTGTTCCTGAGAGAAGATATAATCCAATCACTCTTAAACATGACCAAAAATTGAATCTCTTAAGAGACAAATTCAATAGCAGTCTCTTTCTTCAACATCCATGTCCTAGTTATTGAATTGCCTGCCCATTACCTATTGCTCCTGGAAACGGGCCCCCCGCAACTACACTGGGTGCCGCCGTGGCTCCTGGTGGGGGCTTGCCCTCCCCCAACCCTGCCGTGATGAGCCGGGAGCACCCAGCCTAGGCTCCACCGTGCGCCCGCTCCCTGGAGGCTTTGGAATTGCCACCAGGAAGAGCTCATCCTGGTCTGGCTGCCCCTGGAGCAGGGACTAGTGATCTCAGGAGCTGTGGGCGGTGTCTGTTTTGGTCACACAGCCTGGGGGACAAAGAGAACCCCTCTGGAGATAGAGAGTAGCCAGAGTAGGAACCCAGGGAAGAGGCTTCTGGGCGGTGGAGGGTTAGCGGGCCCGTCTGGCGTATCATCCCGCATTGTCCGTGGTTCAGGAAGTAGCTGGTTTCACATCGGGGAGCGGGTGGCATAAATTAGGTGGCTGCTCAGGTTCCTCCAGCCCCACATCCGACGGTTCTGTAAAGGCGTGAGTGAAGCATGTCTCAGTACTTGCCATGATTTAAAAACTAGATTTTACAAATTTTCCTGCTTATTGTTGACCAAGCACATTGTTTCCTTTGATAATCAGATCCTACTTTTTGAAAGTAGTACATATTTATAATTTTGAAGGCCAAGCATTTAAGAATACAGTAATGACAGCATAACAGGCCACTGGTTTACTCTTATTTCTTAGTGTCAGTGACTTGGTTTTTTCCAGAGGTGTCCAGCCCGAGGCCTGTGGCCCAGGATGGCTGTGAATGTGGCCCAACACAAAATCATAAATTTACTTAAAACATTATGAGATTTGTGTGTGTGTGTGTGTGTGTGTGTGCGTGTGTGTGTGTGATTATGTGTCACAATGTATTTAATGTGTGGCCCAAGACTACTCCTCTTAGTGTGGCCCAGAGACGCCAAAAGGTCGGACACCCCTTTAGCCCTTTCTTCTAATGTCTGCATTTCTCAAAACATGGTTTTCAGCTTTACTGACTCCCCGCTAACTAATGTGAATGTTTTTACACCCACCATGTACGTCTGTTTCTCCATCCTCCCGATGTGGTTTTACGTCACAATTTTTTGGTTAAATTAATATGTAATGATTGTATTACTATGCAGACTTTACTTACAGATAAGCATATAGTGCGCCGTGATTACGTTTCCTTCAACATAATCAGTCAGGTTGGTGATGCCTTATTTTTTATTTGCTTGGTTTTCTATGTGCCTATTACTGATTGTTTCCTAAGGCTAGTGTGCTGAAGCGCTTCAGATAAACTTACCAGGGCTCTGTTCTCCTGTTTTTGTTTTCCTGGGAGAGTCATTCCTGGAATCATGTCGTTCTGTGCAGGTTTTGTCAGTTCACCCTCTAAACGTCCTCACTTCCAGCTTCTTCAGAACGGACTTCCTTACCTCCCACATCCTTTCTTAACCCCCTTCCTTGTGTTGCCTGGTGTACGACAGAGAAACTTCAGGAGCCTGTGTGTCTGAAAACATCTTCACCCTGTTTTCCCTCCACACCTGGAAGGCATTGACCAGCTGCCTCCAGCGTCGCTGGCAAGAGGCTGATGCCCGTATTTCATGTGCAGCCTGGTCTGGTGAGTCTCTCTTAGACATGGTCAGTCTGCTTTTTATCCCAGTTGTTTTGAAATTTCAAAATGACAGGCCTTTGTGGATTGGGTGTTTTTTCTTTCCCATCCATAGAGCTTGACATCTGCAAACTTCTGTTCCTCGGTTCTAGGACATTTCTTGAATTATTTCTTTGAATATTATCTTTTCCCTATCTTTTGTCATCTCTATTTCTGGACCTCCGTTGCATTATCTGGACTTACCATTTGTTGTGTGTTTCCCCCCTATTTCCTGTCTCCTTTTTGTTTGCTTCGGTTTGTTTCTGTTTCGAGATTTCCTCAACCGTGTTTTCCGACTCTAGCGTTGAATTCATCTCTGCTGTCATGTTTCCTGTCCAAGAGCCCTTTGCTCTCCAAATGCTCCCACCCCTGTTCGGAAACAGTATTCTGCACTTTGTTGCTTGAATGCGCTGTCATTCCTCCGAAGTTGTCTTCTATTCCCTGCTTTCTCCCTGTCCCCTTTCAGTGTAATGGCACTTTGATTGCCGGGACGGGGGCAGGGGGCTGGTGGCCTGGCTCTGAGGACTCCAGCTGGGACAGAGGGGCCGGAGGGCTGATTCCATCCGCAGGGCCTGGGTGCTGTGGGCCAGCGTTTCAGCGGCATGGGGAGGAGGGCAGAGCAGAAATAAGCTCACCTGTTTATTCCAGGAGCCTCTCAAATCCCAGTGTTACATTTGGATTTTAACTGTTTGGTAATTAACTTTTCTCCTACTCAGCCTATCTAAAACCTATTTAGAAATGCCTGCAGCTTTTAAAACTTACTTTTCTTTTTTTTTTTTAAAAGCTCTCTTGAGGGCAGATACCAGTCATACTTCACTAAAGGCCATTACTTTTCTAGCTCTGTTTTTATCACTGAGTCCTGTGAATTTGATAATTTTTACTACATTATTTAATTTTAGGTTGGCCCAATCCTGAATTATTACATCCAAGTCTCATATTTATTTTTTTATTTCTACCTCCACCTACTTGAAGAAGAAAGTAAAAACAAAATTAAAAATGTGTATAGGAAATTAGGTTAAGAAACTTCTAGACTGTGTCTGACTAGCAGGGACAGTATGTTCTTAGCCACCACACAAGATGAGGGTCTGAATACACTGGATCTTCACTCTTGCCCATAAGTTCCCCTTTCAGCCAAAGTAAAAAGGGAAAAGTAATACATCTTTCTGTTATTAAACGAAAGAAAGCATAGACTTTCTTCTTTAGAAACACATTTTTTTTAATTAAACTCAAAGTTGACTTTCTTATATAAGTTCTTGAACAGGGAACCTTGCTTTGCCTAACGACCAGTGTGCTCAGGGGCAGTTTTAGAAAATGCGCATCACCCGTCATTCAGATGGGTCCCTGCAGTTTCTAGGATGCCTTAGCCGTAGGGGCGTTTTTGCAGGGGGCTATGAAACTGTCACCCAGGCCCTGGGCTTTGCCACCGAGGCTCCAACCGTGAAATAAAGATAGAATTTCGAAGTCTACTCACCTAGGAGACTTTTTCAACTACTTGATCTCTTGAGCTTTTGCCAAACGTTAGGTCACGATCAATTTATTTTTGAATTATCTGTGACATACACACGGTGCGAGCATTCCATATTGCTTGAAATGCGAAAAATTGTGACAAGCAAGGACACTCCATCAGGGTGAAAGGTAAGCATTTTTGAAATTATTTACTTGTGCCTGGAAACCTGCTCTCCACGCAGAAGGCCACCTTCGTTGTCATAGTCATAAGCCATCAGAGTAGATAGAGCTACTAGGAGGCCGGAACTGAACCTTAGTTTCCTCATCTGTCAAATGGGGATGTAGTTTATACCTCATAGAATTGTTGTGAATGTTAAGTGAGTAGATAAACGGAAAGTGCATCGAGGGGGGCCTGGCATATGCTAGGCACTGTATTCAAGCATTAATTTAAAAAGCAGGCACCGCTTCCCCAGAGACTGGTGGTGATACAAAATAGCTTCGAGACTCCCCCACCTTCACCCGCGTGCCCCTAGGCTGGCAGGCTGGCTCTCTCCCGCCACGTCAAAGGGTTCTGTCCCAGTGCGAGTCATACTTCTTTGTCTGCTCATGACCAGTGACAGGCACCTTCTGTGTTAAGATTATACTTGGTCCAAACCGGGAGGCCGTGTTAACCCCTCTTCCCATGCGCTGCCCCACGAGGTCGCACCCCAGGTCGTCCAGCAGTGCGGGTGATATAAGGACATTAACACGAGGGGCGAGAGGTCATCTGGCCTTCCTGCTCTGAGGTCACAGGTACAGTGTTATGGTTCAGGGTCGGAGGAAGCATTTGAGCCTTGGATTTATGTGGTGATTGTCCCATTTCAGTCACAAATGACTTTTATGTGATGATATGCTGATTTGACACTTAAAAAAAATAACCATCCATTCCTCTCAACTATTTTCTTATAAACTGGAGGATAATAGTAGTAGATCATGCTTTTGATTTTTTGGTAGTTCTTTAAAACTATTTTTAAAAAACTTTTACACCTAGGGAAAAGCTGTAAGAATAGTATGATGAATTCTGGCATATCCTTCCCCTAAAGTCATCACTTATTAACATTTTGCAACATTTGTTTTCTCTTGGTATAGTATTTTTGGTTTATATGTAGTCAAACTTTTTTTTTTTTTTAACTGAATCATGAGAGTAAATTGTAGATGCTGTGCTCCTTTATAACTAAATACTTGAGCATTTTCTAAGAGCACAGTCATAATACAACTATCAAACTCAGAAAATTTAACATTGATTTAATAATAGTACCTATTATACAGTCTATATTCCAATTTTGCCAATTGTTCCAATTACAGCTTCTTACAGCAGTTTTTTCCCAACCCGAGATCACATATTACATTTAGTCAACATATCTGTTTAGTTTGCTTTAAACTGTAACAGGTCCTCTGCCTCTTCTCATCTTTTAAACTTCAACACTTTGCGGACCGCAAGGCACTTTTGTAGGATGTTCTTCATCATGGACTTCTCTGATTTCCCCTCCCTCTTACCCAGTTTAAGGCTGTGCAGTTTGGGTAGGAAGGCTACAGAGGTCGTGCGTCCTTGGTGCATCTTAGTGAGAGACCAGTGACGTCAGTTTGTCCCATTGTTGGCGATATTACTTTTGAACCTTTGATTAAGGAAAGGGGGGAGGCTCACCCAATTTGTCCACCGTAAAAATGCCTCTTTCCCTTAGTCATTAATAATTAAGCTGTTGGCAGATACTTCGAGGCTATGTAAATATCTTCCCTCAACAAACATTACCCTATGTTATCAGTGTTGGTTCTCGTTGGAATCAAGTATCATTGTGACAGTTACTGTGTAGAAAGCAAAAAGCTCTAGCATAAGGGTCGTGTCTTGTTTCATTCTCTGTCCCTACCTCCTAGGACAGTGCCTAGCCCATAGTAGGGGCTTGATAAATGTTTGTTGATAAATCAAATTATTTCCATATTCATAAATGAAGAGGAAAATTGAGGATATAAATTTAAAAATGAAAGCTGAAAGTACTGGAAAGAATTATATTGGCTGAACTTTGGATGGAGAGACCTTTACTATAAGAGAAAATGACACCAAAAGAAGACACAAGAAAAAAGTTCTTCATACGAATGTTGAATGTACGGTACAAGACTGAGAAAGTGCTGTGTGTCCAACAATAGATAGTTAAGTGTTGGCCTATCCTGATAATGGTGTAATGTACCACTATAAAAATAACACTGTATTTAAGTCTTTATTATTGGAAAGGTGGCCATGGTATGCTAAGTGACAAACATAGATGTGTTTATTTACATGTATGCGTTTCTATGGGAAAAGGCCTGGCTATAATCCAAATGGTAACTGCAGTAGTTTTCTCTGGCTATTAAGATTTGGATCATTTATTTTTTTTATGTTTTTTTTTAATTTTAATAGTCATTATATATTGAATTAATCAAATCTATTAGAAACCAAGGGAGAGGAAACAGAGATTGAAATGTGTCTCTTGACTAGATTAGGTAGGTATCTTAGGAGGATATTTGGAATCATCTGCTTTATTGCATCATGACAGCATTTGATTATGTGGCAACTTGGTTCTTTCATGACCGAAAAAGTAAATTTCTTTCAACATGAAGACCAAATTATGTATTTCTTCTAGAATCACTCTAAAAGATTGTATTTTGAAGTGGTGATTTCTTTTATTATGGTTGATATTTGATTTATATGTACATTCATTCTTCTTAACCAGTCTTTGTTTTGTTTAGTGTCTCTGAATTAAAGCAGCAAAGAGCTGTTTTAAAATATGAATTTATTATGGGGAATGAAAGTTAGTGAATGTGCCTCTTAATGAAAGCTTTGGTTTAGCCAATTTAAAATGTTTATAAGTAAAGATTATAATCAAGGAGAGATTGTTTTAGTTCATCCATCAAGAAGCTTTCAGCTGCCAACAGGAAGGATCCTTGTTTCTGGAGAAATGTTGTCCCTTCTGCTTTGGGTTTACCTCTGATGGTTTATTGATTTGGAGAAACAGTTGGTTGTGGGCAGTCAAGTCAGATGGATGCCTCTGAGCCCGTCAGCCTTTTCTTATGAGCCACTGCATTGACAACCTAGTTCTAAGGTGAAAAAGGACAAGATCAGAAAAAAGAGAGCTCAAAGTTCCTCTGTAGTCAAACCTCCACTTAGTCCCCAGTGATCTATTCTCTTTCCTACAGTTTTGCCTTTTCCAGAATATCATGTATATCCAATCATATAATAAATGGCCTATTAAATCTGCTTTCCTTCACTTAGCATAATGCATTCATTATGGAGATTCGTAGATGTTACTGCATTCATTAGTAGAGTAGTTCCTTTGTGTTACTGAGCCGTCAGTATACCATTGTGTGGATGTACCGTAGTTTGTTTATCCACTCTGTAGAAGAAGAGTAGTTTAATTTCCTGTAGTCTTTGTGATTTTGAATGGAACTGCTATAAGCATTCTGCCCACGGGGTTTTGTGTGAATACAGGTCTTTATTTCACTGGCGCATAAACACATAGGAGAGGAACTGAGCAGTGTGTAGGTGTTCTAGTCATTCCACATCCGTGTCAGCACTTGGCATTGTCAGGGCTTTTGGTTTATTTTAGCCATTCTCACAGGTGTGTTGTAGTGTCTGCACTTGCATTTCTCTAATGACTGATGATGGTGAGCATCTTTCCATGTATTTGCAATCACGTGTTTTCTTTGATGAAGTGGCCATGACATGGACTCTTGAAGCACCTGGGTCAGCTTTCTTGTAGGCCGTTCCACAGTGTGCATCTGATTGTTTCTTTATGATGGGTTTTTTTCTTTTCCTTCCCTCCTCCTCCCCCACCTTTCTTTTTAAAACTGATTCCTCTGTCTCTGTCTCTATATTATATTGGAAGTTATGTCTAGAGGCTTGATTAGAGTGTTTAGACAACTTTGGCAAGAACATTTTATGAGTGATGTATATATGAGGAATTTTTTAAATAAATTGAATTGGAGCGGATTCAAAGCCATACCTTGAAGATGCCACTCAGTGCATTGCAGCAGCTTCCCCGGGACGAGAACAGCTGGAGCGACGTCCTTGACTGTGCGAGAGGGATCAGTGGGGTCCCACCCACGTGGACAGGTTGGACCTCACTACAGAGGGAAAGGTGGAGGGTAGGAGTCCTGGCAGGTGGTCGGTGTGAGTAACGGTGGGAGCTCACAGCTGCTCGCCTCTGAAGGCTTCTGTTCTCTCCATGGACTAGCAGGCGAGGTCAGTGCTGCAAGTGAGCAAGCAGAGAGAGCTGTTGGGTGTTCGCAGGGAGAGGAGGAGGCGGATGGTCAAACAGGAGAATGGGACACTGAATTGCACCAGGGAAAAATAGCAGATGGTAGGCTCCAAGGCCTCTCTTGGGGGCATGAATTTAAAGTGAGGTCCGTCGAAATTGTATGTTTCTCTCCATTTGTTGTGGGTGTCTTGCTAATAATTAGAGCAAATTTAATTAATTGTGGGCCTTTGTTTTGGGAGATTTTATCAGAATGGGGGAGTAGTCATGGGAATGTATCAAATACAGACATTTTATTAGTAAAACTGGTTACAGTATAGAATTTAAACACCCCTGATGTATACCCTGAACATCCCCTTCTGTAGAGGGACATGATGAGGCTTCAGATCAACATTAGAAAATCTAGGCTTGCAAGGCATATTCTGTTTCTTCAGCATAGAATTTTGAAGTTTTGAAACTTGGTACCTCCAAAATGTGAGACACCTTATGATAAGTAATGAAAAAATAAGTGTTTTATTTATACTTGATTTCTTAAAATTTCTCTTGTAATTGGATGCAGTCTTACTGTTAGTTAAACCTGGGATTGAATGTTTGATGTTACTTTAAATAGGTTTCCAACTGGGGGAAAGTGTTTTCTGCATATTTTCTGGGCCGTCACAGCAGTGTTATGTAAGGGAGGAAATCATTATAGCATCCTTCTAAAAATACTTTCCGGGAAAATATTCCGCAATCAGAATATGTCTGTTTAAAGACACAACATTAAAAACTCTGCAGTCTTGATTTAAAATGTACAATTTAAAATTAATAGATTTACTTTTTTAGAGCAGTTTTAGTATTACAGAAAAATTATATTGAAAGTACAGAAGTATGATATACCCATCCCCCCTAGAGTCCCCTGTTATGGGCACATTGCATCAGAGTGGCTCATGTGTTATGGTGGATAAACCAATGTTGATCCATTATTCATTAAGGCCCACAGTTGACACGACAGTTCTTTCTGTGTTGTACTTTCTGTGGCCTTTGACAAATGCATTAATGCCACATACCCACCTCTACAGTGTCATGCTAAACAGTTTCACCGTCCTGCCAAGTCGCCTGTGTTTGCCCGGGGGTCGCCCTGCCCTTCCCTCCCCCGAAGCCCCCGGCCACCCTGATCTTTTTACTCTCTCTACAGTTTTGCTTTTTCCAGAATGTCAGTTATCAGTTAGTTGGAATTATATATTGATAGCATGTGGCCTTTTCAGACTAGTCCTTTCACTTAGTTGTATGCATCTAAGGTTCCATTGTCTTCTCATGACCTGATAGCTCATTTCTTCCCATCACTGAATGATATTTCATTGTATAGATATAGTATGCCTTATTTATTCAGTCATCTACTGAGGGACATGTTGGTTGCCTCCAATTTGTAGCAATTATGAATGAAGCTGGTATAAATGACACTTTAATTATTAAATACAATTATTGTTGACTTTTAAGTTAAGCAGCACGTCCATTGACTGATTAGCCATAGTGGTCCCAGGATGTTTCCAGGTGGCACTGGACCAGCCTCTGGGCTGGTTCAGAGTTACTTCCATCATGCGGGTCCTACTCAGAATCTGGCAGCTCGGCCACGCTCCAGCAGTGTCACCTGCTTGCCCACCCTCACCCACCCCCTGCTCTGAGGTTGTTCCTTGTAAGCCCTTCTTCTGTGCGGCCCACAGGCAGATACTGCCATGGGCCCCCAGACCTGTGCTCCATCGCCAGCAGCCTCCGCTTGCCCTTGGCCTTCCACAGAAGACCCTGCCCGTGGAAACCGTGTCCCGCTCCCTGAGCGCCACCAGGTCTGCTACCTCCCAAGCGGGGTGATGCTCTTGTCTGTTACACTCCCTTGACTAGGGAAGTGCATGGGGTGGGGCTGGGATCTGAACGCAGGCCTAGGCCTTTCCGCTCAACAGCACTGACCCCAGAAGGCGAATGCTCACATCCAGGAGAGGACAGAAGATGGCAGCGGGAGAGCGGGAGAGGTGGCGGGACTGGAAATGTGTCAGGGAAGGAAAAGGAGAAGAGCCACACTCTGGGACATGAAGTGTCAGCTGGCGGTTGCTCTTGGAGCCTCTAATGGCCTTTGGGCTCAGGTTTACCCACCTTGCACTAAACGGTGCTTTCACTCTACTCATGTGTATACGAGGTGTTTGTGGAAATAGTCCAGCCATTCTTAATAGAACAGGAACAGTTTGCAAGACATCCATGTAACCTGGAAGCCAAGGAGAGTAGCCTGGAATGCGCATGTGTGAACAATGATGACTTCATTATACTAGTCAGGGGGGTGGTAGACGCTGGTGAGTGAGCATGTGTGCTGTGTGGCTATTGCATTCAAAATGACTGAGTGAGTAGAGCAATGGATCTGCATCAAATTTTGCATTAAGTTTGAACATCCCTCTCTGGAAACTATTTGGATGATTCAGAAGGCTTTCGGAGATGATGAAATGAGTGCAGGGCAAATAAAAGTGTGGCACAAATGCTTCAAAGGTGGTCAAGAGTCTGTTGAAAATGATCCCTATTCTGGAAGGCCTGCAACAAGCAGAACACCCGAGAATGCTGAACAGGTGCGGCTGCAATCAGCAAAGATCGGTGACTGACAGTGCGAGAACTAGAAGCTGATCTGGGGGTTCCGAAAACTACTGTGTCCGAGATTTTGATACAGGATGTTGGCCTAAAGTGTGTCATGGCAAAATTCGTTCCATGGTTTCTACTATCAGAGCAGAAGGAGCATCATTCTGCAGTTGCTAATGACTTGATTTAACCGCTACCAAAGAACCAGACTTGGCACCCTGTGACTTCTCGCTTTTCCCAAAACTAAAATCACCTTTGAAAGGGAAGAGCTTTCATACCATTAATGAGAGTCAGGAAAATACGACAGGGCAGCTGATGGCGATTCCAACAAAGGATTCTGCAGTGTTTTAAACAGTAGAAGAGATGCTGGGAGAACTGTGTGATGTCCCAAGGTGCCTACTTTGAAGGGGACTAAAACATTATTGTTTTCTGTACAATGTTTCTTGTATCTTGTATCTTCTTCAATAAGTGTCTCTATTTTTCATAGTACATGGCTGGATACCTTCTGGACAGACCTCGTGTGTGTTCTGCCCAATTCTGTGCAGCTCAGCAGGCTCAGTGGCCTGTCCTACCCTTGTGGAAACGTGGGTCAGAAGCTCACGGCAGACAAGAAATTGGCTGGCGTTTTATGGGAGATTTAATTCTCTACGTTTCTTATTGACTGCATCTTCATCTGGTGTCGAGACTTCATAATTCATAAAAGATATCACTTAGAAATAGTTTCAGAAAACTTTATTGTTACAGTAAGTAAAAGGAAGATGTGGAGGAATATTGTGGAGCAAATCAAATTACTTCAGCTTAAATCTGAAAACTTTCCAGAGCTGTATTGTCTCGCGCTAAGAGCATCCTTCCAACAAGGGGGAAACAGGTGTCACGGCATCTTTGTTAAACTTCTCCTTAGAACAGACTTTTCTGAAGTGTGTCTGTCTTAGGCCTTTAAGAAGAGTTGCCCGCTGGGCGCTGTACAGATCTTGGTGCACAACAGCCTCTATTGTAAGGTGTCCCTCGACAGGGATAACATTTGTAACAAGCCTCTGGCATTTTAATATTTTTATTTTTATAAGTAACAAAGGTCATAGCTAGCACAGTCAGTGTGTTGTCGCCTCCCCTTTTATAGGTAGTAGCGGGGAACAAAATGAGACTTCCTGACCCTTCTTCCAGCATCACTTCACCCCCTGCCTTTGTTGCCAGGAGCGCAGTGTTCGTCCGTGAAAGGAAGGCAGAGAAACGTGAGCGATTATGCCAAGGTCACACAGAACCTCCCGCGGGACTGGGAATGGGAGGGCCTCCTGTCTCCATCATCGGAGCACCAGCCGCTTCGGCCCTGGCGACGCCACTGTGGCGTTTTCCCCGTAGCGCCACGCGCCGCCCTGGCGGCTTCTCGGGGCGCGTCAGTTCATTGGATTACCACCTGGTGCCGATCTCCTCCCGGCAGCTGATCTTGTTTTAGAATGGAATTTGTGGTTTAGAGATGGAAGACAAAAAGCACGTTAGAAACGAGGAGCCTGTAGGAAACGTACATTTATTCTGAAGGGAAGCATGAGCACATGTTTGCAGTCGGCTCTACCTGCCAGGCTAAGTGAGCCCTGACATGTGCTTAGCAGTCCGCTAAGCGGTCGTTGGTGTCAAGTTCAATTCTATAGGAGTCTTTTTTATTTTTAATTAGTTTTTCCTCTCTGAATTTATTTTAAGGCACGATCAAAGCTGTACTCTTCATTAGATACAGCATTATCTAATTTAGTTTTTGGCAACTGTTAGCCTAGCTCCTATTAAACTCTCTCCACAAATTGAGATGATGATTGTACCAAGCCACGTCAGGACTGTGGGACGGTGACACACTGCGGGGCGCAGAGCGACGCTCCGGTGTAGCCGTCTCTGGAGCAAGATTGCCAAGTAACAAATCCCGGAAAGCTTCAAGCATGAAAAATACATGCCTATCAACTGTGTTTTGTTCCTAAGAACACTGCTCTTGCCTTCCCCTGACAACCGACGCCGCCTCAAGTACACAGGACCACAGTGATCCCACGCTCCTTAGTTCATGGCAGAGGCGCCCTTGCTTGGCTGTTCCTGTGTTGGGTCCCACTTCCGTGGTCCTCCTCCTGCATGGGCACCCATGCCGGTATGTTTTGTGCATGTCCTTCCCTTGCACCCTTTGTTTAAATTCTGTTGTTTTGTGTGTTTTTCTTTTATGTGCATGGATGTGGGCTCTTGCTCTCCATCTAATTATTTTCCACTCAGTGTCCTATTTATGATATCCGTGTTGCTGTAGAGAAATGTGGTTCAGTGCTTCCCATAGATTTCCACCGCGACTGTACCGCGCCTGACTTGCCCATTCTCCTAGTGATGGACACCCGTTCCGCCCCCAACTCCCGGCTTCTAAAGCCATTGCTACGCAGGCACGCCCAGCCCGGTGTGTGCCCCCTGTGGATGGGCACAACGGCTCACCGTGAAGCACAAGCCAGAAAATGCCCAGCTTTAGCAGATGTGAAGCATCCAGAAGGTAAAAATTAGTGGCAGCAGTGTAATGGAGAACTTTGGGGACTTTAAAGTATACACATTTTGTGTAAAAGACGATATTCCAAAGTGCAGTTGCAATTACTGTTAATTATAAACTGCTCTTTCTGGAGATGCTATTTTTGTTGCGCCCTTTTCCTTTTCTCCTGGTGACTCTGCAGGTGCTGGTGACAGTCGCTCCTTGCTGAGGGAGCCGGCCCAAGGTATCCGAGGAGTGGGCAAAAGTAGCACATCAGCTTCTATTTAAAGAAATTAATTATTTCATCGTGTGGCAGGTACTTAAGTGTGTTTCAGATGTTATTTTCTTCGCTTTTCTTAGTCTCTGCGCACCAGAAGTTAGCGGGAACTCTTTGTTCCCGCCGCACTTTGACCTGGCTCTTGGGTGGCCTGCCTGGAGTGTCACTTCGCAGAGTGAACCCTGCCTCGAGCGCTGCCGGATATTATCATTTCATGTTTATGTGTTTTCTTCACCTTTGTGCCCGAGACCTAGAGTCAGAGTCTGGGGCCAAAAAAGAAAAAGAGGTTTGGAACCAGCGTTTGGTTGTTTTGTTACTACGTTTGGAAGTTGTGCAAGCCCCGCCTACTCGGAGACTCTGAAGGGAGGATTAGCGTGTAGCCCCCAAGCAGGTGAGGGGCCTCAGTGGGTAAAGGGGGAGAAGAATATGCAGCCAGTCGATCAGTTCAGTGCAGGCGTTCTAAGAGGGATCCACAATGCCCAGGAACATGGCCCTCTGCCCCGCTGACGAGTCAGTTTCCAGTCTGTGGCCTGCCTCACCCCCAGGTTACTCACCCCTGTTCCCTGAGGACTTAGGGGCCTGGCTGAGCATCACTCTGCAGACCCTGTCTAATGCACTCCCTGCCACAGCATCCTTGGCCTCTGTCCTCCGCTCATCTGTCCTCCCCGAGCTCCGCCCTCACCTCCGCAGTCATAGCCTGACCTTGTCCCTGCCCGATGGCCACGTGACTGACCTCCCTTGGCATCCCTCATCACTGACCGCAGGCGGCCCTCTAGGCTGCTCGCAGCCATGCCCCCTTCCTGGCCTGTTCCCTTTCCGGCTCTCCTGGTGACATTTCATGCCTTCTCCCCTCAGTCCTCTTCTGGAACCCCCCTGCCTCCGCCACTCCGCTGGCGGCCTGCCTTCCCCCTTCACTGAGAAGCTAGAGGGTCAGGCCACAGCTCCCATCAGCGGTCCCGCGTGCGTCTCTGCCCGTGTCATTGACTTCCTCTCCTGTCACCATGGGGGCACGTCCCGGTCATGAGCTGGAACCTCGTTCTCCCACGTGTCTCAGGCACACGCCCAGCAGTCCTCCTGCCCTCGCCTGCGTCACGGTCCCCTGCGGGGCCATTCCCGTGGGCTCATGAACATGCCGTTATTTCGCCATCGTGGCCTCGCATCTCCCTCCAGCTTCCATCTTCCTTTAAACAAAAGTTGTAAAAACTTGTCCTTGCTCGTGGGCTCCAGTTACTCTTGAGCCATCACTCCACCAAAACACCACTTCTCACGCTTCACGCCACGGCGTTTCTCGGGCCTCCTCTTAATCGACTCCCCTGATCCGGAAACACATTTTGTGCTTGACTTCCAGGACGCTACCCTACCTACATTGCCAGCTTTTCTCCTGCCTTTCTGACTGCTCTTTAGTGTTTCTCCCTCCCTCCCTCTCTCCTACCATCTCTCCTTCCCCCTGGCCTTTCAGCTTCTCTTCCTTTTGTGTGAGGCTGGGTGTGTGTGTTGCTGTGTTTCTGATCCACTCACCACCTCCAACTCACCGCCCGCCGCCCCTCCACCCCCCCCCCCCCCCCCGCATCAGACCGCCTCAGGCTTTGCTTGGGATCCTTGGGATCCTCATTCGCCCCTCGGGTGATCTCATCTCATCTCAGCCGTAAATAGCACTGACATGCTTTTGCATCTCAAACTTTTATTTATAGTTATACAAATACAACTTCCTGTTAGACTCCTCTGTTGGGTGTTACATGTCTCAATGCTAATATTTCCAAAGATAAGCTCTATTTTTATTGATACACAACATTACATTAGTTTTGGGTGTAAACATCATGATTCACTATTTGTATGTATTGCAAAATGATCACCACAGTGAGTCTAATTAACATCCATTACCATGGCTACAGAATTTTTGTGTATGAGAACTTTTATGATCTACTCTCTTAGCAACTTTCAAAAAGGCAATCCAGTATTATTAAGTATCGTTACCTTACACACCCATGACTTACTTGGTTTATAACTGGAAGTTTGTACCTTTGATTCCCTTCACCCATTCCCCGCCCCCCAAAGATAAGCTCTTGCTGCCCCCAAACCTCCTTTCTGCAGACTTTGCCATCTCAGCAGTGGCTTCATCCTTCCAGTGGCGTAGGCACAAGCCACCGCCATCTCTGGTGTCAGCCATGGCATGATCTGGTCTCCCCCGCATCTTCCCTCTCCCCCTTGGGTCTCGTCTCAGCACAGCCCTGGAGCGATTCTGTTACCAGCCTTAACCTGGGCCTGTCGCTCCTGCACCCGGAAACCTCCAGCTGGCTTCCTTCTCCTTCAGAGTAAGGCCGGTGTCCTCACAATGGCTTACAAGGCCCCGCAGCATCTGGCCCCACGTCTGTCTTCCTTTTCATCTTCATGTTCATCTCCTTACTCTGCCTTCATCTTCGGCTCTCCCCGCGTTCATTCCACTTGGACACTCTGGCCCGGCTCTGTGTTCCGTGAGCAGCCAGTCAGGCTCCTGCCTCCGAACTTTGATATTAGCTTTTCCCTGGACCTAAAATGCTTCCCCCAGAAGGCAGCGTGCCCAGCTCTTTAGTTCCTTCGGGTCTTTGCTTACTGAAACTCGCCTTCTGGGCACGGCCTCTCCTGGCTACATCTTAGTCCTCCTGCAACTTCCCTTCCTTTGCTTCATGAGTGGTACTCGTCATTCCTTGACATAATGGACATATTATTTATATAAAGTTTAATTTTCTCTCCCCTCCTTGAAGGGAAGCTCCAACTGAGCTTCCATTCGGTTTAGCTTCTGCAGCAACTGGAACAGTGCCTAATACGCCATGGTACCCAGTGAGCATTTTTGATGGATGAATGCATGTTAGCAGTCGCCCTAAGCAGGATGCACTGTGATGTTGGCATAGGATAGACTCACAGGCCAATAGCATAGAACTGAGAGTCCAGAAATAAACCCAGCTTAGGGTTTTCAAGACATATGGTGCCGAGGCAATTCAATGTGCGGGGGAATCATGGTCCCTTCAACAAACGGTGCTGGGACAAGTGGAGAGCCACATGTAAAAGAATGAAGCTGGACTCCTGTCTAATACTGTATAAAAAGTAACTCAAAATGGATCAGAGACCTAAATGTAACAGCTAAAACTATAAAACTCTTAAAAGAAACATAGGTATAAATCTTCATGACCTTGAATTAGGCAATAGTTTTTCAGGACACCAAAAGTACAAACAACAAAAGAAAAAATAGATAATCTGGACATCATGAAAGTTTATAACATTTATGAAGTACAAAATTTGTTCTTCTTAGGACACCGTCAAGAAAGGGAAAACACGCAGAAGGAAGAAAGTTTTTGCAAATCATATCTATCTGATACGGGACTTACATCTAGAACATATCAAGATCTCAATAATAAAAAGACAAATATGTATTTTATATTGTTTTTTATGCAATGCTACTTTATTTTGTTGCTGAAATTGTTCCAGTGTTGGCCACTGGGGATGCTTTTAGTTGGCTCCTGTGTCCCTTTGTCATACCCCTGCTCTTACTTGGGCATGTGTGTTTTCTTTCTCAGCAGTTACTCATTATACTTATTTTAAATTCCCTGTCTGACAGTTTTGGAGTTGTCCAAAATGCGCTGTGTCCGAGCCTGGTTCGGATGGTTCCGCTGGCCTCTTCATCTGTGCCAGGCGTGTTCTCTTGCCTTCCACGTGGCATGTAACTCGTGGCGGGAAGCCCGATGTGCTCTGCCAGGCAGTCGCCCTGCGGTTAACAGGTCTGAGCTGTGAGGGTTTGTTACCCTGGCCAGGATGTGGGCTGCGTGCGCTGTCTGTTTTGACTGGGGATACCTGAGAGACCAGAGGCTTCAAGGCCCTCTAGTGTCTCCTCGTTCCTGTTGCCCTATCTGCGCAGGGCTCCCCGATGTTCTCCTCAGAGAGCCTGTGTCTAGCCCTCCCGTGCTCGGAACCCGCCGTCTTACACTGGGGCGCGGCTGGTGTGCGACGGGGTGGTGGGCCGGGTGCATTCTGTAATCTCCTCGTTCAATCTTGGCTGTTCGCTGGCACTGCGATTTAGGACCATGGCCCCAGTCAGTGTTCCTTGGGTGGTGTAGCTTCCCTGCGCCCGCCGCCCTCACCCCTGCCCCCCGGCCATTGCTTTTCCTGCCCCCGCTGCAGGTTTCCCAGTCTGTTTCCTTGAAGCCCATTGCCTGGGGATTGTGTTTGGTTTTGCTTTCCCCCGGTGAGCCGGGCAGGCTGGGGGCCCAAGCCGGGAGGAGTCTGCTTACTCCCGCGGGCGCCAGGCCACGGTCTTTTCCCGGAGAGTGAGCCTTTCTTGTGGAGAAGGCTCTGAATGGCATTTCGTGGTGCCTACCCGTCTCCCCCGGCGGTGAGACCCGAGCGGGGCGGGTCCTTGTGTCCTATCAGGAGATCCTGGCAGGGCGCCTGCAGGGAAAGCCTGTGAGCGGGCACGCCCCTTAACACTGCAGCCCTTAGTGGCTGTCGCCCATGCTAGTCACACTCAGCCACCGGCAATCATCAGAATGACCATTTAAGGGTTCCTGCCCTTTTATACTCCCAGCAGCTTCTGTTCCAGCTAAGTAGACCGTGGTCACTGTATCTCTCTGGATGTGCCCTCCCGTCTCTCCAGAATGTGGGGTGGTGACTTGCCCTCAGTTCTCCAGCAGGTCCAGGAAATGCAGTTGACTTTCAGTTTGTCAGGCCTTTCTTGTTGTACTGGCAGGAGTGACAATTTCTGAGCTCTTGACGAGTGGAGGCTGAAATCAGAAGAGCTCCTAAGTCTTTTTTGAGGAGATTTCACTTGGTTTTTATAAATTTGTCAGTTACAGAAATAGTAAATTGAAGCATATGTTTAGTAGTAAAAATGCTAAATCCTGCTCCAGGGAAGCATGAAGCAGAATGATTCAGTAACTAAGCAGACTAATCATTTGCTCAGTAATTAGTAACAGCGGCAGCGAGAGGTCCGAGGTGGAGCAGGCAGACCCTCAGCACCTCCCACCAGCCTCCCGCCCTCCGGGCTTCTCCTCTCTGCAGACCAAGGCCGTTCGTCCCTGTCCCCCAGGTAATCGGCCGGGGCCACTGGTGTGGTTCGCTGCTGGCGCTATAAAGCCCCTCTTTCCCAGAAGAGGCTCTCAGTTTGGAAGCATGTTTGGGGTGGGCACGTGTGCTCAGCAGCGCTTCTGAAACTGCAGGTAGCAACATGTGGCCTTCGGCAGGACATTTGTATATGCAGATGACCAGTGTTAATGGGATTAAAAAAGACACACAACCCTGGCTAGTGTTATCCAGTGGAGTGAATGCCAGCCTGGGAACCAAAGGGTCGCTGGTTCAATTCCCAGTCAGGGCACATGCCTGGGTTGTGGGCCAGGCTCCCAGTAGGAGGCGCGCGAGGAGCAACCACACATTGCTGTTTCTCTCCCTCCTTCTCCCTCCCTTCCCCCCCTAAAAATAAATAAATAAAATCTTTTAAAAAATACATACAAAGATCAAAAGGAAAAGGGAGTGCTTTCTCTTTTCATTATAAACAGATACCATCTGATTCTTAGAAGGCTTCTTTGAAGGACACTAATAGCCTTTGCATAATTTCTTTCTTCAGAAGAATACCTAACTAGTTAATGACTACCACCAAGGTCTAGAGGCCCAGACTGAGTTCAGTGAGATCAATTTAACAAAATAGTAAGGTAGTGATTTTAGAAATGAGCCTTTTTCTGTCTCGACTACTCACCATGTAGCAGGAGTGGCAGAGGGCATGTCCCACGAGACCAGCAAGGCTCGGGTGGCTCACTGGCTTGCACTGTGTCCTGCAGGAGGTGTCTGCACAGAGGGCCACCTCATCCCTAAGCTTATGCTCGCCCACCCCCACCAATTGCTCAGAGACCACCACCCAGAACTTCGCTCTTGGCTCTGAGGCATAGTCCCTGAAGGTCTGTTTCTGGCCCCCTGAAGGGAAGACTGGGATGGAAAGGCTCTCAGGTTCCCTCCGCGCTACTATCGCTGCGTTTCTGATGATGGCCGCAGGCCTCACTGTCCGTCAGGCTGTCCTCATGGGGCAGTTCTTAGTCTCTATTTCCTTCCCCCAGACCCGCTGAGCTTTGCAATGACCGTGCAGCACAGCAGGAGGAAAGGAGGACAGTGGCCGGGGGAAGAGGAGAAAGAAGCGTGGCCGGGCAGACAGGACAGAAGTGGCGTCCCCTGGCGGGGGCGCGCTCCAGAGGCCGGCCAGGGTCCCGTGGGGACCTCGGCGAACGGCGCTGGCCCAGAGCGGGAAGGCGGAACCCAGGAGACGAGGCAGGGCTATTGTCCCACAGTGTCAAAGAAATGCCAGGTACCTTTATTTCACAGATAGGACTCAAGGAAGTGGTATTGAATAAGACTAGTTGCCAACTCACTTATTTCTGTGCTGAACAAACTCTTCCCCTGGCCATATCATGTAAATTAGCAGGAAAAGGAAACAAAACAAAAACTAGAAAAAAAACCCAAAGACTTAAAGGGAAGGAGACAAAGTCCTTGAACAGAGAGCCATCCTGGGGTCTCCGTCTTGTGCCACGTGGAGGCCATGAACCAGGAAGGTAATGCAGCTGTCACCATGGTGGTGGGGGAGGAAGTCTCCCCTCAGTACCTGCCGCCTGAAGCCCTCTCTGCTGCTTTCCAAGCGTCAGAGATTCTTCCATGTCTGCTCTCCCTGAATATCTCTGAGTGGAAAGGATGCTTCGGGAGGCCAGGAGATAAGGGACAGCGCAGCGGGCCCCGGACTGCACCCGGAAAACAGTGACTCCGTTTCCTACGAGACTTCGCCACCGGGAGTCTCCTCTGTCCCGCCCTCCTCCCCCTCTGTCGCTGGCCAGGCAAGCACGCGGCAGGCGACCTCAGGTGGCTGACTGTGTCCTCCTGGCGTTGTGGTGGAGCCACCAGCCTCCCGTGGCCCCTGGAGCGCACCATGGCTGGCCTTTGTGGCGAATGGCTTAGTGGTCACGTACGTGCGTCCCTCTGGTGGGATTTAATCTCTCACTTCATGACCCAGTTACAGCGAACCAAGCAAGTAGGCGGTGAAAGGAAACCACAGTCTCCGCATAGCCAGCCCTTTGCTGCCAGGCCTTGGGGGACATTGCCGGGCACTCGGTTACGTGTTGCTTGATTTTTCTCCTTGTCAAGTGATCAAAATAATTGTTGAAAAAACAAACCAAACTCCAAACAAAACATAACCCTCCTTCAGATGACACTTCCTTTCATGGCCGTCAGGCCTGGCCCAGAAACTGCTTTGTGCATGAAAGTGGCCCTGAACAGGAGAATGAGCTTTACATGTGTGAATCGCTTGCATGCTGGAGAAGGGGTGTTCTTTGGAGACGCGGGGATCCAAAGCCTTGAAAGCCAGCTTTTCTCGCCCCAGTGACACATGACAACCCCCCCACAAGCGTCTCTCCCCTATTGAGGAGCCTCTTCCATTAACAAGTCCCTACAATGGAGATTATATTTTTGAAAGGAAGAATGGATAAGACTTTCAGTTTCATTAATTTATTTGTTTGCAGCCCTTTAAATTATTTCCTTCTATTGATTTGGTCTAATTGGCATTTCTTTTTGCGCTATTGTTCTATTAAGTAGTGAGATGAGGGAAAGGAGGTAAAAAACTTTTTGTGTTTTTATACTAATCAATTACTCTCTTGTTGCTCATTGTTTTAACGGAGCCTCCTAAGATTATCCCATTGCTCTGTTTAAGATTTCAGCTTTCTATTAACCTGTCAGGGCCAACTTCTCATTCGCTTGACTATCTTGGGAAGTGAAATAGCCCATGTGGACGTACCAGTGGTCCAGGCTGTTTACAACACCGGCGACCCCCTTCGGTGCCCTCTGTGCACCCTCAGTGCTCCAGGTGCAGACCTTAGTCAGGAACACAATGCCCTCATGTGGCAGGCGCTGTCCCGCCCCAATGGCGTCTCTCAGGGTCCGTCAGTGACCCACCAGGTGTGGGGATCAGAAGACACGGTGCCAGAAGCCCCCTTTGAGACTTCAGAGAAGATTCCTAGTCACTGTGCCAGCTTGGAGGAAGGGCTACCACAGGCAAAATCCAGAGGTCTTTCTTACTTGTTTCAGTGAAGCTCTTCTTGGCTTAGTGCCGGCCTGGGGTCCTGCAGCTCCTGAGCTGGTTTCTAGAGTTCTCAGAAACGCTCTTTGGACCGAACATTGCTGCTATTGTAAGTTGATGTCCCTGTGAAGAAACGAGGTGTGGGCCTCTTATTCTGCCATCGTGCTGACGTCACCGTGGCCTCAGGTCTTTAGTAGGAGTCTGCCACGACCTTGGGCTCAGCTTCTCCCTGGGGCCCAGCAGCCCTACGCAAGGCGCCCTCCCAGAAGACCACACACTTCCTTTAAAGGACAAGCCTCTGGCTTGAGTGCGAGAGGAGAACGTGCAGTTACTCTCTTACAAGGCAGCCTGAGGAAGGCTCCCTGTGGCCCCAGCTTCCTGGAGGCAGCGCCCTGATGCATTCACTTGGGCGTGACTCCCTGGCCCACCCTCCTGCTTTTGTGGGATTGAACACGAGGCTGGCCCTGCTCTGGGCTCCTTTGGGAGGTCCGCCCTGTGTGTCGGGGAGACTGGAGCTGCACGTTCTGCTCCATCAGAAGTTCTGGCAAATTTTCTTGTTTTCCAGTCTCATTTCTTTAGAATATATACTCCTGTCATTTCAGGGGACCTTGGGGAGCTGGAAGAAGTGTATGTGTGCTACCGTCTTAAAATGAAAATTTCCGAGCTTTTTTTCCCCTTCAGAGCCTAATTCCGTAATTTTTAGAAATCTTGGCTCCCTTAACCATGGCTTATTAACTGGTATTTGGCGTGTGACTTGCCTGGCAATCAGCAGAGAACGCTTTCCTGGAGGAGTCTCTTGTATTCCGTGGTGGCTGGCTCCGAGTGGAGAGAGGTGCAATGGCAGACACACCACCGTAGAAATCAGATGAGCTTTTCAGAATTTCAAGAACTCAGCTCTAATTTGCATTTTCTATTTTGGAAGAGAGGGTTGGGGACACACGGCTATAAACACAGCTGCTACTGTCGATCATCTCATGAGTTTTCTAACCTTTGTAAGATGAGATGGTTCTGCTCACTCTCTGTGCACCTGGCACGAGACTCCCAGGAGTCGGCCGGCCCTGCGGTGACCACAGGTGAGGGGTGCGCTGCTGGCAGAGTGGGCGGTGCTTTACCTCCGACACCAGGAAACTGCTGTGCCTGTTCTCCCCGGGCTCTCACCGAGGCATCCTGTAGTCGCTGCTTGAAGCGTATTGTTATGAGGAGCCAACTCCTTTGTATTTATCAGCTTTCAAAGTCTGTCCCTCACACCCCCCCCCCCCCCACCAGTGTTTTCGTTTCTCCTTCACCTTGGTTAGGATAGAGTTGTGTGCGTTTTACTTTAAAAGAAGATTGTTGGCAAAAAATTACAGTCCTGGCCCAGAAATTGTCTTCTCTTTTCATAAACAGGCTATGAAAAGCCCACCCAACTATTCATTCTGAGTGTGTTGTTCTTTTAAATCTGTGCAGATTCCTGTTTCATCTTAGGTTTTCTTGTATTTACGAAAACAAGTAAAAATAGCTAAAATGCTTTTTATAATTCCTTTTCTCAGTTCAGTTAGCATAAAGTGGTTTCTAGCCTTGAAACAGATTTGCTGTATGTATAAACAAGGTTTTCTTAGAATGAGCCTTTTGAAACTGGGTAGATGTCTGCATTGTCCTTGCCTGGCCATTGAGACAATGTTGCTCTTTGCTGCGCATCTTTCCCCCGCTTCCTTTGCGCGTCTTTACCCCGCTTCCTTGAGGCGGGGGCCCTACTGCCAAAGCTGCTGTGGCGCCTACCCCACGCCGGTCCCAAGCACTCAGGGTCACCGGGGGTGGGGGCAGGACGGAGAGAAAGCATTGACTGGCGCCAGCTAATCGATTAATTAACAAGGTACCTGTGAGCGCAGATGCTCCCTGACCTGACCCTCTCAGGGGTGTTTTCACTTTTTAAAAATGATATGTTTACACCAAGAAAACCTGTCAAGTTGGCGTAACTTCTGGATGTGCAGCCAGGTGGCGGGGTTGGCGCAGGTCACCGTGACAGGAGGTTCAGGGAGGTAAGGGTGTGGCGGCAGAAGGCCGCCGTCTGAGCGGTGTGGCCCTTTATAAATGCTCTCTATGTATTTGCAGCACGAATGAATAGATGGTGCTCGCCAGACTCCCTGAGTCATGAGTTGTCTGGTTTCAGTCGGTCTCCTGGGCCTTTGCACGGGCGTGGCCAGGTGGGCGGGGTCGGAGCCCGACAGGGCACGTGGGACTCGCTCGTTAAGTGAGGAATTCCTGTGTTCTTTCTCACATAAGCGGTTTTTCCTCATGTAAAAGCAATGCACATCTGCCAAAGACAAAAGATAGAGGTCACCTGTAGTGCCACCATCCAAAGGAAACCAGGGCGAAGAGCTGACGCATGTTATGAGCACCTTCCTTGCAAGGGGAGACCCCAGCGGGGTCTTTTTCTCATTGATTCCCACCGAGACTCTGAGGAGGAGGAAGTGGGCACACATGTGGTAGGGGAGAGGGAAAGAGGCCGCGACTGTGCCACGGAGGGGCCCTGGTAGCTGGAGGGCACGTGGCTTCCGAAAAATAGGGAAGATCTCTTTTCATGCATGAAGTTGTTTATTCCTTGCCTGATCTTTCCAATGCAGCAGCTGGGTGAAATCATAGCTCGGCATTCTAATGGAATGAAATAATGGCACGGCACTGCTTTTTCTGAATGACTCACTTATTCTTTGTAGGCTGTATTCTGGCCCCTGTTAATAATGCAGTTCAGTTAGTTCAGAGTTATAACATACAATGTCACCTGACCCAGGCTCTGTGGTCTCCTCGTGTTCCTGTGACAGACGCCTCATCAGTGTCTTCCAGTGACTTTGGTCATGGAAGTTGTGTTTCCGTGAAGGCTGCGCATCCCTGGCCTCTCCAGGTTGCTTGTTGATACCAGGCAACGCCTGGTCTGCCCTGAGGTTCTGCCGATTTTCAAGTCTTTGGATTGAATTATTGCTTGTTCTGGTGTGATGTTGACTTCCTATTTCAAGCGTCTCCCAGGAAACATCCATATGTTATTGATCCCCATCTTCCTTTTAAAAATATCACAGTAAAAACTTCATTCATTTTTTTTCAGCTATCTTTGTTGTTGCTGTTACTAATTCAATGCAACATTTCTTAGAGGCTGTTCCACCTCCTTCACTGGTATTTCCTGTGCCTTTTAATTTCTTACCTTTAAAATCCTCTCACAGCATTTAATATTTAATAATTCATGCTATCACCAAAGAGGCAACTTTAGTGTCTTGATCATTCAGATTTCTATGGGTGTTAATCCTGGGTCACAAAATAATGCCAGACTTGGAGACCTATCAGTAAGTTGAGGTTGTGCATCTATGAATGGGCTTACCAATGGAAACATCCTGCTGGCTTATTTCTGTTCTGCAAAGAAAGAAGCATAACTATAAATCTCCTAGCCTGATGGTATAGAGAACCTCTTTATGATGTTGAGGTGGAAAGGAGGTAAAACAGCCAAGTCGTAAGCTTCCCATGCCGTAACGGGTACCCTCTGCGTATTGTAAAGGATGCATCTCCGTGAAGCTACATCAGACACTGTTGAGGGTGCAGAGGATTCAAGGCACCTCATGTTTAAGATGTATGTTTCTTGTAACTCAACCTGAAGCCTAGCACAAGGGAGGATATAGTTGGGCAAAGAATGAGTTGACTCTGCAATGTTGTATGGTAAGATGCTTTGGTTATTAAGATACAAATAGTGGGGGGAAAATCACTTTGTAGAAGACTTTCCAGAATAATCTTTTTCTTTTTTCTATAAAACATTGAGGGTAGCCTATACTGTCAATCTAAGGGAATAACTAACTTTAAAATAATAAGCAAAGTAAGTCAGTAATTACTGAAAGGGCTGCAGTGGGGTGGCTTAAATATAATTCATGGGCCTGGTGGATCTTTGATACATTACAGGCCAGCAATTAGAAATTGCCCCAGATTACTGAGAAGGATTGCAGATTGCTTAGCTACTACTTTGTTTCCTTGCACATATGGTCTAACGTGGCATGTCAACATGTACTCTTTCTTGTTTTCAGCATGCACTCCTGGCTTTTAAGTTTATCCTTGCGTTTGCCATTCCTGATAAACCACGACACATCCAGATGAAACTGGCCAGATTGGAATTTGAGTCTTTGGAGGCACTGAAGCAGCAGGTAAGGGCAACTGTCCTGAGAATAACTGTATTTCTTTAGCAAATGCCAGGAGACAGAACTGAGAGGACTCACTCTCAGCATGTCCTTCTGCCTGGACCTTACAGTTCAGATGACTACAAAAGTCCCCAGCTTAGGGTGGCGTAACAAAACCAGTGTCCAAATGATATGAGCAACAAAGAGGTTTAATGAACTAAATAAACTAAGCAAAACAAAGATATTCAAGCAATGTTCAATAAAGAATAGAGCTGGCATTCAGCAAAAAGAACAGAGATTTCCAAGAGTCACCCTGGGGCCTCGCCCCGCAGTTTCTAAATCTGCCTCCTACAGAAACGTTGAGCAAGAAGAAGTGAGTAAACAGAATCCTGAGTATCTGGCAGAGTGAGAGAGAACAAGAAAGTGTGGGCAGAAACAGCAAAAAATGCCAAGAAGCAGAAACCTCTTCCCAGTGACTTCCACATTCTACTAGAGACCAAAAAAAATAAAAGAGAGAATAAAAATATCATGCTGGAATTCACCAGTGCTCCCTCGTGTTGGGGGTCTGAATAATTCCTCAACGTCCCCAGTGACATTTTCAGACTCACTGGGCACATCCTTCACACACTCTTCTTCCCCCTCCTTCCTCCTTTTTTTTTTTTTTTTTTTTAACAAGCAATCATATGCTTTTTTTTTTAAAAGAAAAGAACCTAAACAGCAGATCAAATCTTTAGAATAAAGTTATTTTCACATAATATATATTTTACACATAAAGTTGAGGCCATGAATCAAGTGGGAAAACCAAGATGCCATACGAGGCACGTGGAATTTGCTTATAAATTCCTCAGTAAACCTCAAGGTCAGAGGGAGACCAAGGCCAGGGCAGGCCTGCAGGCTGTGAACTTGGCACCCCCTTCAGTATTGTAAACTAGTTGTTCAGCTCTCATTTAAACAAGAGGCTGAGGCCCCGTGGGTGAGGGGCAGAGAAGCCGGTGAACCGGAGGGGCGGGCAGAGCACAGCCCCCACCACACAGCGACGCTCCTTCGACTTCGCAAGGAGCGTGTGGGCACAGGCCATCGGAAGGTCCCCCAAGCGCCGATCCTCAACTTACGCGTGTCCTCCTTCCTAAGACGTAACTGCCTGAGGGGCCCACGTGCCCCGGCTCCCCCGGCCGCCCGCGCCACCTCTCCTTTCGCAGTTGTCCTCCCCGCACTGTGCAGAAAGGGCGCACCTCTCAGCATCTGGAACCCTACCGTGTGCCGTGTCCCCGGGGTGAAAACCCTCCGGGCGACAGAGCGCCTTTCAACACAGAGGTGGCAGGGGCTAAGCTGCACCCCACCAAGGCGCCCCAGTCTCCCGCCCACCAAAACCGAATCGTCCCCTTAGGAGATGCATGTCTACAATGTATCCAGAAACTTAGGTCACGTAATTGTTTATCAAAGCGTATACCATATTCATAAAATGTTAAAATCATTAATGCATCAATAATAATTATAATGACCTGTCAGTCCAGAAGAAAATTTTACATTTTTGCAACTATTTAATTTTTTGATGAATATTTTAGATGTTGACCTAATGTTGTGTGGGAGGGCACACAGCACCCCAAAATTTTAAGAGGCATGAAGCAAAAATATTTTAAATTGTTAAGCATTGTCTTTGGCGGAGCTTTCCCCATTGACTGCGCTCTCAGTGAGGTTTTATAGTTTGGGGCAGCAGCTTCCGTCTGGCGCGAGCTCACCTGAGCTCCGGGTCGCGGCCAGGCGGGCTTTGTGCCGGTGAAGCCTTCCTCCCGCTCAGGGTTTCACGCCATCACATATTTGTCTGAAAGAGACTTCATTGATGTTGGATATTACTTACATGTCTCAGGCCACGGAACACACTCACCTAAAAGCCCTGCTGCATTTGCCTTTGGAAGACTCACGGACGTTGGTGTTCATTGTGAATTTGGCCTCTCTAGTCATCTCAGCTCCTCGATTTCCCTGTCTTCAGATACTCCCCACCTGACAGTGAAGTAAAGCCCTAATTTAATGGCAAAATTTATTTACACTCATCTCCATTGAGAAATGGAACACTAACCAAAATTCTATCCCCTATTAACTTAAAAAGAAGAAAAAAAATCCAAAAGATGTTAAGTCTCCCTGAGCTATAAGTCTTCTGAGTCATAGACGTGGTTCTCTGATCCAACACCACCTTCTAAGAAAAACGTGACTTTGGTGCCAGCTTTGCTGTTAGAGTTCTGGAGGGACAGACATGTCCAAAAGGGTTTGACTCGGTACGTTTGTCAAATGCCTTCAGACAGGGCGTTCCTAGCTTGCACTCCAGGTGACTAAAGCAGTACGTGCATGGCTCAGAAGTCCCCAGCCTTTCAGTGGGCAGGAGTCAGGGTTTCTTAGGACCTGGACTGCAGACAGGGAAAAGTGGTCCTCCCTCTGCTACTGTCTTGATAAAATTACAAGCTGAGAGCACAAGGCCCGGGGTGAAGCTGCGCGGAGATCTGTTGCAGCGGCCCCGCCTCTCGCTCCGTGCTGGCCCAGGGCTGGGTTGCATGGTCGGCACTGCTGAGTGGGCCCAAGCCTGTGCCGCTGTCAGTTGGAGGCAGAGGTTTGACCTCACCTTTCCCGCCGTCCTGGGGCCCCAAAGTCCAGACGGTTCTAGGTATGAAAGGTCACCTGCCTGTGCTTTTCAGAAACTCAAATTAACTAGCGTGTCTTCCGTTTATTTGCTGAACTATTGACATTTCTAGGATATAGAATTTTCCTTATTTCTCTTTAATCTGACATTTAACTCTCTGCTTTGTAAATAAGTGGAGCCTCGACTCACTGAGCTGCTCCCACGTGGCGAAGGCAGGGCGGGCTTCCGCCCTGTCCTAGCAGCCGGTGCCTCAGGTCGCAAACGGAATTATTGAAAACATACTTAAGAATAAATCTTACTAATGCCTGGCCTCTCCCCAGACTCACTATGAAGTGACCAGAAATTGATAGTAAACTTGTCCATAGAAATTATTACATAGGATTAGTTCTTATGTTTAATTTATATTTGAATTGCTACTTTTCAACTCAGTTCCCACTTTATGGACAAAACAATTGAGAAATTGTAAGTCATCAGAGTTCTTCAGTTGGGCTGCATACCTTGAATGTAGAACTTTGAAAAATACACGTGCCTAGACCCCACACCCTGAAGTTGTTGTTATTTTATTATTAGAGAGAGAGAAAAAACATGGATGTGTTTTTCTACTCATTGATGCAGTTACTGGTTGACTCTAGTATGTGCCCTGACTGGGGATTGAACCCGCAACTTGGCGTAGGAGGATGGTGCTTGAACCAACCGAGATACCCAGCCAGGGCTACCCTGAAGTTTCTTATTCCCTAGATCTGGGGAGGGGGGAGTCACCTACATTTATAAAACCCTTCTTATCGCTCCATGCCCCCCACCGCAAACCCCCAGCAAAGATAGATCCCAGGCGTGGTCAGGTGAGTGCTGGGAAGAAGTGAGTTCTGGGCCGAGTTCAGCCGCTGTAGACGAGCCAGGTGGCCTCTGTGCACCTCAGTTTTGTTTTATAAAATAGAGGCTGGGCCCCGCGGTCCGTGGGAAGGCTCAGGCTTCCACGTCAACACCCAGCACCTCTGTGATCCTAGCGTAGGAGCCTGGGCCCGCGTGGAGAAGCGCCTGCTTGGTGGGTTCATTACTCCTCTCGGCTTGCGACGGCTGGGGCCGTGGTGAGTGTGGGAATGAACGGGGGCAGGTCCTGGAAACTGTTCTCTTGTCGTGTCAGACAGGAAACTGGGGTTTTTTAACATGTGAGCAAATCAGATGTACCCAAGGTGAGAGGCCGCTGGGGAAGGTAAAACTGTTTGCTTTGCAAAGGGCATCTTTTGATGATTGGGCTTCAGTTGGTGAGACCTTTACAAAGAATTCTAGACAGTAAATATCATTGTAGTGATGCCTTCTTATTTATTTTCAAATTGATTTATTCAACTCTCAGTAGTTTTAAGATCCAGTTAAAAGTAGAAAGGAGTCGCTCGACGGGGTGGCCTGGAGCACAGGGACAGGACATCCTCGACAGCCTGGCTTCGGCCACCGCTCGAACCGGCCTCTGGGCAGCCAGCCCTTCCAGTGCCACCACGCCCGCGGAAGCCAGAGCACTGGGTCCAGATGGAGCCTTCGAGAAAAGTAGCAGCTTAGGAGATCAGTTGAAGGAACAGGATAAGGACTTTAAGATGGGGCCCTTGAGAAGGCAGGCCAGTGGCCTGCTGGATTATGAAGTGTCTTTGTTTGCTGGGGACACATGTACTCAAACCAGTTACAACAGTTCCCGAGAGCCTCTGGCCTTTTCTTCCCCTGCATTTGTTCTCTCAAGTTACAGTAGATAAATGAGCATCTCTAAGGGAAAGGTCCAGGTTTTACCCACATAGTGAGGGTACGAAGTATTTGACTGTTGATTATGTAATCACACGTTGATCTGTCAGCACGTCCTTCAGAATGAAACGCTGCGTCCAGATAAAGAACTGGCTTCTAGGAAAGCAGAGGGCAGGCGGGGCCGGAGCCTCAGACCCTGGGGAGGGGGCGGCCCGCTTCCCAGGACCCAAGTCTGGTCCCAGCTCAGGAAACCCCAGGCAAAGGTAGAGCAAAGTCCAAAGTATGTCAGGATTCAGGTGGCCTTCTGAGCCGATCTGTCACTTTTCCTGTGTCAGGTGGTTTGTCTCACAGCCCTGGGCAGCTTCAGGGTGAGTGACTTGACCTGTGTCACACATGTTTCCCCAACACCAAAATGGATCCGAGGAAAATGCTGCCAACCATGTAAGGTCAAGTGTGGCTGGAGGGAGACAGTGTGACTAAGAGTGGGAAGCAGGGCAGTGGGGAGGTGGTGGCGGTGGTCATGGCGGTGGCGGTGGCGGCGGCGGTGGTGGTGGTGATGGTGGACCCCTCATGCTTGAGTGCCCTGCATCACTGGGCAAACCAGAAAGGAATTATGGGATAAAAATGGTACCATTTTTTGGTAAAACCGACGACGAGCCACAACTCCACCTTTGTGGCCACCCCACCTGCTTCCCTGACCTGACCCCAGCTGGGCAGTAACAGTAACAGGAGTGCCGGCTGCATGGGCAGCCCGTGAGCCCCGCTCTGGCCTGAGCCTCCTGCTGGAGCCGTGGCTCCTCAGATGAGGCCCTGGGGCAGGGCCTGCTCGCCATTTGCACGTAACTTACTCCAGTTTATGGAGGTTAACTTCGTTCAAAGGTGATCCATGCTGTAGCAAATCCTGGCTCCTGGCGCCTCTGCAGCCCCTGCTACTCTGGGACTCGGCTATTGCTCCACAGGCCCCACCCATGCCCGGGGTGGGGGGGACGCGTCTTCCCTTTGCGTGGGACCTGGGGACCTGGGGCCCGTTTATGTGCTTTCACCTCACTGCACCTGGCCAGGTGATGTCTTCCGCCTGTGTCCCCGCACCCTGCACAGGGCCGGGTGCCCAGCAGACTACGAATAAATCTCCACTTAATCAAACTGAATTTGTTGACATGTACCTAGTTGAAAAGCTAATATTTTAAGTAAATGACAAATGATGTCCTTGGACAAAAAAAAAGAGAGATCTTAAAATAGGTATTCTGGCAACTGGTCATACGCCTGCCTGGGACTGCCAGGGAAGAGAACACATTCTAAGGAATTGGATGTGAGCACTTGGAAGGACCTCCTACCAGGCCTTGGGACAATCCTTTCTTTACCGTGAATCCTTTCAATCCTTCCCCAGCCTTCTCCGTTCTCACTAGAGAAAACATTCTTCAAAATGCACAGAGGCATCTAGACATTAAAATAAGATGCTTCACTAGAGCTCTAGGAAGCTTTTGATTATTTTTGTCTTCACTGGTAAATTTCTATATAATTGCTACTTATTCCCCTGGTTTTCTAAGAAAAATTGAAAGTGTGTGTATCTTAATTACTTTCCCAGATGTAAGAAACATGGCCAAATCAGAACCAGATTTATTTTTATTTGTTGAACTTACTGAATAGGCCATGAAACAGAATAAAATTGAGCATTTTCCTAATCGCCGCGTGAACAGACCAGAACAGCGTAGGCAGAGAGGCGGGAAGCGCAGACCCGCTCGCTGTGGAAGGCCCTGGGCTGACTGAGCTGCCGGAGAGACTCCAGCACCTTCAGCCCTGGTCACGTGTGCCGTTAAAGTGTGTCTGTGTTTGTGAAGGAAAAATTCACCCCATAATGAATTCTAGAGATTTCAGGATGCTTAACACTATATACTTAAAAAGAAAAAAGATATATTTTGGTAAGATATTAAAAGTTCTAAGAGAGCCAATCTCAAATTTTGTTCTTGATAATAATTCCATTGCCTTGAAATTAATAATTTCATTGTATGTAGGGCCAACAGGTATGAGAGAGGAGGTCTTTCTTTCCAGATAAATCCTGGGGCAGTTATATATGCATCTATTTACTTTTTGTTTTTACCTAATGTTCTAGGATATAAAAGACTACATTGTTGGCTTCATCAAGGTCAAAGGCATTTGTCTGTGACCACCAGACTAGAAGCTTCCTAGGGACAGGATTACTCCAGACACAGGATTTATATTTGTTGAATGAATGAGTCTAATCAAGTGTACATCGTTAAGGTCAAACCCCATTCTTTTGTGCCTTTTTCTGTTACTAAATGCTAGTCCTTTGACTTTGATATTATCCTCTGCATGTTATATTTGGGATTCAGGAAATCATTTTGGAGTACTTACTATGTCAGGAAACCACAGGTTTTATTTTTAACTTTTGTATTTAATTACTGGTAAGTTGCTGAAATAGAAAATCTTTTATTTAATATAATAAATGGCTTTACTTTCCATTGATTTCCAATGCTTCAGAGCCTCAGATGTGATTGAGTATTATGTCATGCAGTAAATGTAAACCTAAGAGATTGGGAAGAAAATATAGTGATCGATAGGCTAAGAAATTCAGGCTTTAAATCCCTGAGAACAGGACATTCAGTGATTTGCCTGTCTCCTAAGAACGGAATGCAGAAAACAAGATGCATTTGGATTTAAGAACTTTTTGAAATACTGCCTAATTAAAGGAAAATAATCACTTTGCATTAATAATGGCTCTAAGAACACAAATAATTATAAATCAATTCAGTAAATTATACTGAATTGATACCTAGGTCAAAATTGAAATACAGATATTAAAATTCAGCAACAAATATTAATTAAATACATTCTGGGATCAAAGCAAAAAACATAGCTCACCAAAAATGCTCTGCATTAGAGTTGAAAAAACTCTTGATCTGTTCCAAATTCTGATTTCAGTGATCAAGGAAAGGCTATTAACCATGGCTGTCTGCTTCCACGCTGGTCCCCAGGGTCCCTGCCCCCTAACACTGACACCTCTGTGGAGGGCCACCCCGCCACCTATCTCCGTCGGTCCGTGACCAGCAGAACACCGCAGAAGTGCTGGGATGTCTCCCCCAGGCCAGGTTGGAAACGGCACGAGGGCTCCTGCCTTCTCCCCGGCTCAGAGCACTTGCTCTTGGGGAGTTTGCTGCCGTATTGGGAGGACACTTGGTGTTGGAGGAGGTCGTCAGGGGAACCTGGCCTCTGAGCTGGGCCCAGGAAGCAGGAGCTCGTTGCCCATCCCCCATCCTCGCTCTTCCTACTGTGTTGCCCAGCTCTGCGTAAACTTTTAGATCGTTGTGTAGCCTCCTGAGACTAGCCTCCTATGGAAGTTCCCCCATTGATTAAAACTACCACCTACCAATCTAGAACAATCGGCCTTTTTCTTCAATCTCACTCTGCTCTTTGTGTATGGGCACAGTTTCACATGTCACCCAGGGAACCCCTGAGGTTGCGAACTAACTCGCAAGCAGCCAGTGGAGAGGCCCACGTGACTGGGGTATGACCTACTGCCAACAGCCATGTGAGTGAACCATCCTGGAGGCAGATTCTCTAGTCCAGGGGTTGGTCAGCTTCTTCGGTAAAGAGTCAGATAGTAAATATGCGAGGCATGTGGTCCATACAGTCTCTATCAAAACTACTCATTTCTGCTTTCATGGTGCAAAAGCAGCCTAAGACAATATGTAAATGAGAGCTGTGTTTCCATAAAACTTTATTTGCAAAAGCAAGCAGCAGGCCAGATTTGGCTTGTGGACATCCCTTTGGCCATCCCTTCCTTGAAACCCAGTCATGCCTCCAGATGACTATAGCCCTGAGCCGGGGCTGCTCAGCTGCTTCCAAACTCCCGACCCACAGAAAGTGTGAGGTAGCAAGTGCTTGTTTTAAGCCACTACATGTTGGGCTATCTGTTACACAGTAATAGATAACTAGTGAGCCAATAATCCAGCAAAGGAGGCTGGTGACAGATGACCCAAGTTTACTGATGAGCTGGTAATTGCTGAAGCTAGATGATGGGTAGATACGTGGAAATTCATTATATTTGTCTCTCTACTTCTTTGTAATAAGAAGTTGAAAGGAAAAAAGAAACTGTTAAGTGATTTGTCTAAAATCAGATCATCGGTAAATCACAAAGTCCATGCCGCATACCCAGGTCTCTGGCTCTGGCGTCCCATGTTCCCTTGGCCACCTCTTCCTGCGTAAGTAGCAACCAGTAAAGATTCAGCAATTTGTCTAAGTTTCCCCCTCAGTCCTTCCCCACCTTAGTACCTTCAACAACACCCAAGAGAGTTCTTTGGACATTGATACCATTGCTGTTGCTGAACCGTCCTGGAGACCTTTCCACTTCTCACACTCTTTATACCGTAGACCATAAAATTAGTCATTGCTGAGACATAAAGCCCTGTTCAGAGATCGACAGAGTCCTGCGTCCATGTGGCCTGGAATGCAGCCATACTTGCAGCTTACGGTCTTGGGGAACACTGCGGCCAGCAAAGCACTCACAAATCCGTCTTCTCCAGGAACCCGCACGCAGCCCCGGGCGCAGGCCTGCCGGGTTTCACTCCCCTGTTGTACGGGTGAGGACGTGGGCTCAGGAAGTTTACACGGTCATCCAAACAAAACATGGCTGAGTCCAGAATCTGGCTCGTGGCTCAGTGTTCATCCCTCCTCCCTCTACCCCCTCGCTAGTGCTTGCGGAGAAAGAGGTAGAATTCAACATAAAATGATACCACTATGCGACTAGCACAGGGCCTGGGCCATGTGAGGTTCTAAAACAGTGCGCTTACCTTCTCTTTAAAGTCCCTTTGAAAATGAAAACCACCCTGAAAGGGCTTTAATTGACAATACAAACAACGTAATGTGTTGATTGTTAGGTACTTAAAATGGATATTTGAACAACTTGTCTTGTGATTCGATGCGAGGACTAGAATGCACTCACCCGCCGGCGTGGTGGGTGAGTTGGATTCAGAGAATGAGTCTGGAGGGTTCTGCCCCTGCAGGCCCCCAGGGTAACCATGAAGTGAGATTCGGTGTTGGCCTCTGGGCGGCTCCTGCTTTCTGAGGACGTGCTTGGTGACCCCACTCACAAGTGAGGTGAAGTGATGTGGACAGGTGAAGAAAGCGGTGGAGGAAGGAGTGCAGAGCAGATCCCAGACCTGATAAAATGCCGCTGGGTCCTGAAATTCGGTTCAGAAATGCATCATCTTCTGTTTTCCTTTTTCCTTTCAAAAATCTGTTCAATGTCACATTCTCCCATCCTAAACTTGTGGTTGGGAGGAAATGAATTTTACCCTCATACGTTTTTGGGTTTTTATTTACTTATTTTTTTTTATTGGTGGTTGTCCTTTTAGAGACTACAAGGCAGCTATTATCTGCCAGAGAACTGTGTTATCAGGGCTCTAACTTTAAACTCTCATTTCAGCATCCCCCCCCCCCCAACACACAAAATAATTTGTGAAAAGAGAATCTCTTATTTGTTATTTGGAAAATAAGTAGATCTTAAGATTCTCTTCACTTCTTCATTCAAGTTGCGTAAAGCAGTGTTTTTGTGGGTAGTTTTGCAGGCTATTTTGTTCTGATTTGTCTTGAAAAAAAAAGATAGGCATATTTTTAATTTGCACATCTGGTTTTAGTCACAGGCATGAAGGAAAACGAACTGCCAAGTGTCTGGGAAGCACAGCTCCAGCCCGCTCTGCTTTCACATGTGATAGATAATGTTTTGATTGGAGACAGAGCAAATCCAGACTGCTTTCTTTGACTTCTTGGACTAATGGGTTCACTTACTGTTAATGTATGTTGTAGAAAACCATTTCCAAAAGCATCAGTCTGAGTTATATAAGCTTTATTCAGGCTAGATGGGCACAGATCACTTCTGTGACAATGACGTATGATGAAACAGTTATAGTCAGAGAAACTCGCTAAGGAATTGTCATTTTTCATCACAGTCCACACCAAAACATTGACCTGAAGTGAAGCATTTTGGGTCTCTAAGGATATACAATGTGCCTGAGCAAGGCAGGCGGTTTGAGTGCCTTGGGAGTTAAGAAGGTAGCTTTTGGAGTCAGGTACACATGTCTTAGGAACCCCAGCCTCACTGTTACTACGTAACCTTGGGCACATTCCCAGACCTCGCTGGGCCTCGGTTTCTTCCTCTGCAGAGCGGGCACAATCCCAGGAACAACTGCACGGGGGCGCAGGCAGAGTCAGGCCCGGGCTGGCCGCTCCAAGTCTGTGGCTCCCCGCTGTTTTCTGATAGAGTGGATGGGTGTGAATAACAGGGTTCTCAGTGGAATGCACCAGAGAACTTCTAGAGCATTAAGAGAGAAAATATTCCTTTTTAATAGTCCGTCCTTAGAAACGGGTGGTTTTTGTACTGGAGCCTTGGGGACCTCAGAGAAGCGACTGCCTGCTCAGGAGCTTTCCCCGCTTCCTGGCAGTGAGCACCCTCTGGTTCCTCCCGGCCCTGCGGTTCGTCAGAAGTAATTGCTGTCCAGCTGCATTTTAACCAAAACCAGGTCGCCTGGGAATGCCAATCAACCAAAACTAATTTGGATTTCAAATGAGCCTCCGGACATGAAGAGTGGTATCGGGTCACTGGGCAGCGGCCTCCCTTCAGAAACCACAGTGGGGCTCTTGCTGGACGGTTTGTCTTGGTTTGTGCTTGAAAGGATAAGTCTTCGCTCTTCTGGTGACAGAATTCACTGAGTAATAGATTTGAGATAAACTAGAGCATAGATTTTCTAATAAGAATAATGAAAGGAATTCAACATGACAGAACTGAGCTTCTGTTCTGTGGAACCTTTGCGTGTTTAGCACCCAAAGATTCTCCCTTCTTTTACAACCCCCCCCCCCCCCCCCCATTCTCCATCTCCATCTCCTTTTTTTTTTTTTCTGGGAAAGGTCTAAGTGCACAGAATGGCTATTTGAATTCAGTGTTATCCGACTACCCTCCACTTAACCTTCATTCTTTGTGGCAGTGTTACTATTTGCATTTTTTTTTTTTTTTTGCTTCATTTTCTTTTAGCAAATTATCTTGCTTTTTCTTCTGTTTATCTCTGCAGATGCTCATGCATCTTTCTTTATTCTGCTGGCTCTGTCTCCCAGCCCTCAAAGCACGTGGTCTCAGACCCTCCCAGGGGTGGCCTCAGGCCTTGCGGTCGGTGCTCTCAGGCAGCGTCCTGCTTGGGGAGCTCTTGTTGAAATGACTTCCCCCGTGAAGGTTGCCCGCTCTTCACGGTGGGGGGCATGTTGCTGCGGGCTTCAGAGCCCTCCCGTCTCAGCTGCCAGTGGCCCAGGGCGGCCAGGCGTGCCTGGAGAAGCCCTCCCAGGATGGCCGGTCCCCGTGGGGGCCGGGGAGACGTGCAGGCTGCCCTCCTGGGAACAGCAGCTGAGGTGGAGACGGGTGAAACTCGGGCCCTGCTCTCAGGGATGCAGCCCTACAGCCCGTTACCTCGCTGTTCTCTCAAAAATCTGGCCTGCCTCTCTCAGTGATCACAAACTAATTCACTTTTATTATAAAGATTTCATTCATTTATTTTCATAGGGAGGAGAAGGGAGGGGAAAGAAAGAGAGGGAAACATCGACTGGTTGTCTCTTGCTCACCCGCAACTGGGGATTTGGCCCGCAACCCAGGCATGTGCTCTGACAGGGAATCAAACTGGTGACTCTTTAGGTTTGCAGGCCGGTGCACAATCCACCGAGCCACACCAGCCAGGGCTAGTTCACTTTACAATGTTGCCATACTAGATGGCAGACAAGGAGCCTACCCTACGTGGAACTAGAACCCAAACGCACATGTCTTCTAGGGAGGGAAAACCTTCCATCTTCCCCTGCGGCCTCTTCCATAGACTGAGAGAAAAGGAAAAAGGGTGAGAAGAAACAGGAAACAAAGTTGAGCATTTGGGAGCTCTAATGGAAGTTGCTTCCTGCACGTCTGAATTGTTTTATTACCAAGCACGGGCATTTTTTTTAATGGCTCTACCATAGTAAAGATTTTGTCTGAGATCATAGTGCACATAACTTGCATTGTTCAAACAAGGTGGGGAATAAAGACAGTTGTTTGCCATTCGTATGTTTTTTTGTTGTTTTTTTTTTTTTCATTTGCTCAAAAAAGAAAGCTCTAACTATGGCTGAGAGGTCCTAGGTGGAGACAGGCCTTGCTACAGAGATGAGCAGTTGACTCAGAAGCCCGGAGTGCATTGCAGACTGGGAACCGTGAGGGCCCCGCGAGGCTGGGGTGGTGAGCGGCATTCAGCTCGCTGCCGCTGCCCCCGCGCCTGCCGCGTTGGCCATGTGCTCAGCCATTGTCAGCGGCCGTGCCTGGGACGGTAGAAAACCACCAGAGCCCTTGGCGGTTGTCTAGCTGCCTCGTTTTCCACAGTCCTTAAAACTGACTGCACCAGCACTCGCCACCGGTTGTGAAACCCCTTAGGCTCCCCCAGATTCCCTTTGAAACCCTGTGGACTTGGTTAGAGGTGGTTAAGTGGGTGAGTTAGAATCATAATGGAACAGCAGAGCAGGCTGGATATTCCTTTATGTTTGGTTGTGGGACCTGCTTGTTTTTCCATCCATAACTTTAGGAATCTTATTTAAGCCATCAAATGTCCACTGCAACAGCCCACTATTATTTGGAGTCATTAGTTAAAATGCACACATAGATACATCTTCCCTTTCTGGTACCTGGGCCTGTTCTGTCAACAGACACAGGATGCTTAAATCAAACAGCTTACCTGGGGTGGGGGGTGGTAGGGAGAGAGGAGAAACACCTAAGTCCTTGTGAACCAACGACATCTTAACACAGTGGCCATCTCAGGAAGAAATGGCTGGTGACGATAATCCCCTTGAAGCTAATTTTTCTGAGAAACAGTAACTCGAAAGTGCAGTTGTGTCTGAGCCTTAAAATACAGGCTGAGGCGTCTTTAAATGGTCTTCCATTAGACTTGAAACCATCTGCTTGTTTGCAGCCAAAGTATAAATTTTCCACTGTTCTGCGCGCCGTGACGATGGCACCGCTCCAGAGAGAGGAGAGGCCCAAATGGGAGCCCTCTGGAAGCTCCCGCCAGCCTGCTCTGCGAGGCTCTTCAAGTTCATTTCCACTGATTTGATTAAAAAACAAAGAGCCAAAGTAAACTAGAACGTCTTTTCAAAATTGAGTTCCAATCCTCTCATATCCTGGGTTTCCACAGGATTAAATCTCCCTTAATCTGCCTCCATCCAGTACCCCGTTTTCTTGGGACACTTGAAGTAATTAGGCAGCTGTAGGAGGGTCGTCAGCATCGGTGGGATCTGCTTTTGCAAGGGTGTGAATAAAATGGGGAGGCAAGTGTCTCCCACAGGAGAATTACCAGACAGAAAGGTGGTATTAAGTTTGGCACCACAGCGGGCCGGGCCTCCCTTAGATCCTTAATGCAGGCGCTTCCGCATTCCCGCTGCAGTCAGACTGCGCCGAGGCCTGTCCGGTCTTCGCCTCCGTACAGCATCACCACACACGCAGGTGTAACAGCGAAGCAAAACCCTGGTGGCCCAAGGCTACAGACACGACGCTGAGGGAGGAGTTGGTGTTTTATTCACACACAGAAAAGCGCCCCCGGGGGTGTGGGACCTTTTCTCCTGGGCAGCTTTTCTCCTAGACGAGCCAGCCGGGAAGGCGCTGGCTTCTGTTGGCTGCGTGGTCAGAACTGCAGCCACGCGTTTGAGTTTCAGACAAAGTTTGCTCTTCAGACCACCTGGAATCAGATTCTGCGCCTGGAAATGCAGAGCGGGTCTTCTGCAAAGCTAGAGTTGTTGTGCTCGCAGTGGATTTCCTCCTGCCCAGGCCGGCGTGGGCTCCCTGAGGGCTCGGTCAGAGGGGGCTCGGCGGGTGGAGGCGGCTGGGGTCACAGCCACCTCGCTGGGCATATAAACTGCACAATGTGGATCGAAAGGCTCATTGTGTTTCCTTAGGGTTTTCAGAGCCCATCAAAATAGTTTACTATGCTGCAGGCTTAGAGCATTTGTTGGTTTGTTGGTTTTTTTAAAATAAAATATGAATAGAGGGACTCGGTAATATTTCAGTCATAATATTCTAGGTTCCATTACAATATAGGTAATTGAATTCAAATAGGATTGCCCTGCAAAATCAGATATGGGACCAGTAAGAAGATTTTAATATTTTAAAATAAGTTTTTAAAATGACAGTAATAGGACATATTTAAAATTACTTAGAGGAAAAATCTTTTTGCAACAACTTAGTAAAATACAGCTAAAAAAGAAAACTTCTGCAGCTTCTTACCTTTTCTCAAGCTATGTTAAATGTGGTCGATTTCGTGAGGCAAGACAAAATTAGATAATCTCACAAAACGTAATGCCTTTTAGTGTTCGTTTTCCACAGCAATTAACATGGCAGAAACAACCCCAGCTTCTCATTTAACACAAAGGAAAGACTCCAATCACTCTCTCTTCCTCCTTCCAGTTTTCTTCTTAAAGGACGAGTCTTCAGGAATAATGATACTGAAAAAAGAATTATATTCAAGTGTAACAAAAAGTTGTAAAAAAAGTCGTGAAAAGCCAACTCCCCTTAAAACATTTGGGAGACACTTAGCTTTGATGGTGCTTTTTTAAATCCAATATTTTCTTAACACATTGTTAACCCCAAGCATGAAATAGAAATTAGATGGGTTAGTTCTTTTTCATCTTACAATTTAGTGTTGTAATGTGCACATGCTTTTGGATTTTTTGGTTGTAATTGTTCTTTTACTGTAACGTTAACTGTTGAAATTTATTCCGGTTCCCCTACAGTAATGAATTATAAGTCATGTGGACTACATTTTATTTCTGGAGAAACAAGATTCTGAAAGACGCAGATGCTTGGCCCCAGAGGAGGGGAGAGGACCTCTTTCTTTGCCCCCCTGCGGCCGTGGTGCCACGGATGCCGGATGTTGACTGGGCGGTGGTGGCAGCGTGTATGGGCTTAAATCCGGGAGTGCAGGCTTCCCCAGACACTGTTGGTAGTTCACAGTGAATGTAGCTTGAAAGCAGGATTGGTGTTGGACAGAGATTATGACGGTTCAGAAAAGATCCGGAGCCATAGCACTTGTGCACGGTGCTCTCGCCGGAACCCCCAGCCGGAAGGCAAGAGTAAAGTGCGGGCAGGAGGGTGACCCAGGCCTGAGCCCGGGGCCAGGTGCCCACTGCAGGCCCTTGAGCGAGGTCAGCGCACTGAGCCTTGGGACTTTCAGCTCCAAGGTTTGGCTCATCCTTCAAAGGCACAGATATTTTATGTGCCTTTGGTGCCTCTTAAACAGGGCGGTGAAACATCCCATGTTTTGCCTACTGTCTGAAGGAGCAGATTTGGAAGTGATATCTGTTTGGTGAAATTGTGCATGCTGGTTATAATTCTTCAGTTGCCAGGCTCTTAAAGAACACCTTTGAATTCCTCAAAGGAGCAGGCTCTAAGTTGAAAATCAGACTCATTTTCAGAATCACAATATATATTGCTGGTTTCCCTATTCTCATTTGATACCTTAACAAGTACAGAAATTATCATTAAGGACTATAATAATGAAACTTAAACCTATGAGATACAATTAATAAATGAACTATGTTAGTGCATCAGTTTTTAGAAGAGCTAAGATTCTTCTTTTACATCATCAGAGAACTCTGACCAAGAAAAGCTCACTGTGGTAACAAGCGGTGTTTTTAGGTTTCCTTTGCTAAGGTTAGGAGGAATTTACGTCCCTAACTTTTGATTTTAAATGGTATCTGGACTTTGCCAGTATTTTTATCATGGAATGTTCTTTTTTGTCAGGAGTATGTTAATGGTCTCTCACCCTCCCACCTGCGCCTGGTCTCCCCGCCTCCGTCCCTCCTCCCTCCTCCCCAGTTCCCGGTTGGCTGCTGCGCTTGCTCTCCTAGAAATAAGTGCAGCTCCCTGTTCTGCTCCTGCTCAGATCCTCAGCCTCTCCACACTCCTCAGGGGGAGCGGCCCTCGCCTGGCCATGTTCCTCATCTCCCTGCGCGAGCGCCTCTCTCCAGCACGGGGAGCTGTGCCCTGTTCCTGGGACACACCGTCTTGGTGCCTGACTTTCTCTTCGCTCTGCTGGTTCTCTCTGTCCACGTGTCCTACTGGAAATATCTCCTCTTTCAAGACTCGTGGGTCCCCATGGTGGTGAAGCTGTCCTTTGGGGCACGGCCCATGCCCTGTGGTGCTCACTGGTTCCATCGCCGTGCGCTGGCACCGGTTGCGACCAGAGGGTGGCTTGTCTGTGTTCTCTTAGCGCCTCGCTTGCAGCAGGGGTGCGTTAAGGAGCGACCTTCCTCCCCTCCACCTGCTGCTCCCGCCTCTGGGCGCATGTGTGTTCCCAAAGGCGGCGCCTGCTCAGCTGCTTGAGGCCGGGCCATTGTGCTGGCGAAGGGTCCCCGGGGGCAGGCCCTGCCCCGGGAGTCAGGGACATGTGATGGGCAAGGGAGAGAAGCATTCCCTTTGGGGTAAGAATACCCGCAGTCAGCCTGGTGGTCTCTCCAGGTCACGGGACCTTACCCAGCACTGACGCAGCCCATGGACCGGAGGCCCGGGCTCTGGTCCGAACTCTGGCACGGAGCAGCCACGGCAGCCTGGGCAGGTCTCGGGCCCTCTGCTTGTGCCCCCATCACTACACCAAGGCCTTGGACCAGACGTTCCCCGAGGTGCCTGCGTGTCTAAGGGGCAGCCTTTCTCGTGGAGACTCAAGTGTGCACTGCAGGGGGCTGTCCAACTGGGCCCCCTCCCCCCGGTGCTCGTGTGACAGCCACGTGACCCGCTGGCACCACTGTGTAAAAATGTCTGTGCCCATAGGAATTGGGGATGTTCGTGTTCATTTCATCTTTTCTGCTGTAGATTGAACTTTTCAAAGGGTACAGCACAGCTCTGTGGGTAATGAGGGGCAGAAGGAAGCAGCTGGCCCGGGGCAGGCTTCCAGCACTACGGTCTGCAGAGCGCGTTCCGCGCCTCTCGGCTCTCAGGAACCGGGTGTCCCCTGACTCATCACGTAAGCCCCTCCGTGCCATTAGTCACGGTGTTGCTGTCAGCCACATGTGTGCTAGGAACCCCTCTTCCTGTGCGGATAACTTATCTGCAGAGCAGTGTGACTACTGTTTGAAACTCAGTGATTAACAGGCAGCAGTGGCTCCCTTTTGCCCTAAAAGACTTCAGTATCGGAGCACGGCATTTACAAATGTGTCTCTAACAGCGGGGGCGTGTCCGTTTGAACTGCACACCCCGAGACCGAGACCGACCACTGAGCGGAACGCCCGAGTGAGAGCACTTGCAGGCCAGGAGCCCCTGCTGTTTCCAGGGTGATTCTGGGCAGTGAGGGCTCGGACTCCTTACGGACCGAGGGCGGCCTGCCGGGCGCGGGAGCAGCCCCGCGGCAGCCGGTACTCGGCTGCAGGCCCGGTTGGGAGGTGCCGGAGGGGGCACGGAGCGGGGTGCCGTGGCAGATGGGACTCTTCCTGCTCCCCGGGAGCCGCGTTACGTAAGCGTGGAGGTGCTTGCGCCGAGCGCTGTCACAGCCTGCCCCGAGCCGCCCGCAGGCTGCCTGGGCCCCGCCGCAGGGCCCCGCTGCCTGTTTTCCTCCTTCCCCGCTGCGCCCTTTTGAGAATGGTTAACGCAGTTATCCCTCCTCAACTGCTGTGCCCCTGGAAGCAAATTAGAGGGAAGGTGCTCTGCTCTTCAGGCCCAAAGAAGGAGGTAATCACCTTTGGCAAGGTAGCTGATGAAAATATAGCAAGAGCAGATAAATATATCAATAACTACACAATGGTAGGTATACGTTTAATGTGAAATTCTAGTTCATTTTAAAAACTACAAATTAAAAAGTGTTACGGAGCAGTTGGTAATTTCCCATAAATTAACAAAAAGCTTTGAATCTTCATAAAGTCCTATCCCCCGGGCGTGGTCCCCCGCTGCGGGCGGAGGGCGGGGGACAGGTCGAGAGGGCCGAGGGGCATCCGTTGTCTCAGCAACATTCATTCCGAAGAGGCTGGGCCTGCAATGTGTATCTTTCTTTCCCACTCCATCTTTGTAAACTATCTTAGCATTTTTAATGGAAGAGTGATAATTCATGGATTTATGAGAATTATATACGTTTTTGTTTGTGTTCTTTTGCTTTAAGGAAAACCAGCAAGTGAGTAGGTGCAGCAGGGGACCCACCAAGCTTTGCAGCCACTGAGCTGAGGGAAAAGTCTACCGAGGGGCGTTCGAGACTCTGGTCGCCAGCCGGCCTGTGCCCCCAGCGCCTGCCCTCACCCTGGGCACAGGGACCTCCCTCTCAGAGCCACCTTCCTCCTCAGTAGAACGGGGGAAGGAGGGTGGAGGTGGGGGGAGGTAGTGCCACCTTCTCAGAGCCACTGTGCAGATTAAGGACGCCTGGCACTCACTAACCACAGGGTAACCGTCCATCTAAGCCTGCATCTAAAACCACGACGGCCTTTTGGTCACGTCTGAGAATGCCAGGGAAGGCTAGGAAATAGAGGAAGATACCTGTGCCTGTCTTATTTATTACATCTGTTATACTAATGCTGAACCTTTTTACATTTATGGGGAGGACTCCATTCTGTAATTGGGACAAAAAAGCCATCCCATAGGATCTTCACAACTTCAATTCATTAATTTTTCCAACCTGAAGGTAGTCTAGGGTATTTTGTAACAGTCCATTTTGCCTGAAACAAATTGAACCATGAAACTGCTGGTCTGTGAAATGATCGAACAAATTAAAAATGTGTGTAAACAGCCAGATCCAAATTAACCAGAGCGCCTAGCAGCAGAAGCTCATTAACAAAAGAAGAGTCTTGAACTATATGTGTGGCATATTTTTGTGTTTGCTTTTTTCCTCCTTTTTGAAAAAATTTAATGTGTCTTTATATAGAATTATATCATGGCAGAACTTTAGCCTAAGTGGGTACCTGAAATTTTAGAGTTTTGTTTTTGGGGGGTTTTTTTGGACACAGACCTTTGTTCCCCCATGGATCCTGAATTGTTACATATGCTAGGAAGTGTGTGTTCAGTAATTCTCGTTCCTGGGCTTCGCCCTGGCAGCGCCTTTGTAAATGCTGTGGCAGCTTGTCTTAGCCAGTCAGGGTGGGGGGTGGAGATACTATGAAAACTAAAGAACAAAAGCAAAAAAAAAACCGACCAAACAAAAAAAAAAAACAAACCCAAAACACAAAACAGTGTGTAGGACCAATATTATACATACTTCCAGGACAAAACCTAGTACTACTAAGTATGGACTAGACATTAGAAATACATACACATGTGTACTTCTGTTCTAGAAAACAGATAGGGATCATGAAAGATGACGAAGGAAAAGAAACGCGCGGTCGGCGGTCCCCTGCCCCATCTAGCCGTGTCCCTGCTGCGCACGCAGAGCAGGGAGCCGAGCTGCTTTGTGAAGACGTCCGGCCTCACAGATGGCGAGGCCGCTGCAGAGGCCCGGGACCTGCCCCGCCTCCCAGGCAGCCGGTTCGCTCCACGCGGCATCACCAGCTGGCCTGGCAGCGCGTCTGGTCCGCCTTCTGTCTCCAGGGACGACTCGGGGGACACTCTGTGGGGAAGTGAATCTGCACATCCCTCGCTTAATACCACCTAGGAGGGCTTCCTAACGCAAACATCCTCCGTTCACTCCTGCCTCCTCCAAAACACATATTTTTAAGAAAAGGAAAAAGGAAAGCAAAGCATAAATCCATTAAAAATGTTGGAAAACAAGAAAGCGTAAGATCCGCTAACTCAAAAGGGTTGAGAAATTTCTGGGAAGTAGAAACAGAAGGAAAGGCTGGCAGAGAACTAGAGCAGAGAAGCTGCGACCGCTTCAGACACAGCAGAGGCGAGAGTCGCCCCGAGCGGGAAAGGCAGCCCAGGCTGGCACCCGGGGGGGCTCCACCTGCCCAAAGGGAGAAAGCTGGGGTAGGGGCTCGCTGATGAGCCTTGGAGCTGGGAGGGGTCTTTAAGTGCCTCTGGGCTTCCCAGGGAGGGGACACAAGGAAAGGTCGTGGTACTCAGGGACGGAAGACGCTCACCCCGCACACCTGGGGCTGTTGCTGTGGCCCCACAGGGGCCTGCAGACCCTCCGGCCTGCCACGTGCATGTGCACCCAGAAGGAAAACAGGCTCCTTAGTACAGCGTGTGCTCACACAGAGCCCACACAGAGCCTTCCTCCCCACTCAGAGGACAGATGGGACAAAGACAGAAGAACCCCTGGAAACGGCCTGTTCTCGTCACCCGGTCCTTCCCCAGGTATGAGCAGACCACCAGGGATCACCGGGTCCTTCTTTTAAAAATGTAGGGGAGCCAGCTGGGAACATCAGATACTTGCAGAAAACCAATGGATATGAGAGGCAGACAGACACCAGGTGTACTGCTGATTTTTGACAAATGCACACAGTGCAGTACAGGAAGGACAGTCTGTTCAACAAGTGGTGCTGGGACAATTGGACATCTGTAAGGGAAACACTGAGTGTGGGCCCATACCTCACACCAGAATGGCTCCCAGACCTAAACGTAAAACCAAACACTGTAAATCTGCTAGGGGGAAAAATGGCATAGGATCTTTGTGACCTGCATTAGGCAAAGATTTCTTAGCTACAACCTTTGATACATGGCACTTCAAAATTAAAAACATGGTCTTCAAAATCTGCCATGTATATGGTGAGAAAGCTGAACAAAAGCAGGAGGATCTGCTAGAAGGCTGTCCTTGGGGGTCTCTCTGCGCCACCCGTTGCTGTGGGTGCTCAGCTGCCCCGCCCATGCCCGGCGCGCCCCCTTTCTCACTGGGTGGGAGCAGAAGGGTGTCGAAACCATAGTTTCCTGAGATCAAAATACTGGTTGTAGGAAAAGCCGCAGAGGGGTACGCCTTCTTTGAATGCCAACAAGTATGGCAGTTGAGGGAGGTGGGGAGGACAGTGGTTTAGCGCCAGACAGTCTGCATTTATATCTTAAGACCCAAGCTTAGCGGTAGGCACATGACCTAACCTTGGCACGGGTTGGTTGCCGCACCCGTACAGCGGGAAGCGGCGCGGGAAGGGGGGGAGAGACCCCGTGCCCTGGTGCCGGCACAGGTGGCCTCCCGCTGGCCGTGGCTGCCGGTGTGGTGGTCATGCCTCGGCTCACCTTGCCAGCGCAGACAACGACGCGGTCAGTGTGAAAGCACATGCGAGCAGGAGTTTTTGTCATTGTTTTCTATAAATTCTAGCTGATTTTCTTGCTAGAAGCGAAGGTCCAGGCTAACATTTTAGAGTGGATTAGAAATTCTTGTGTAGGATGGAAAAAATTCCAGAAGGAAGCCAGGAAAACAAATGTCCTGAAAAGGCTTAGAGTCAAGAGGTGAGAGTGGAAGAATTTGACACAAGGGAAAAAGAAAAATGCAGAGCTACTGGTGGTGTGTTTAGGACAGGAACATTTCCCCTCGAGGGCAAATCTGGGCTTTTCGGGGGGAGCCAGACGAGAAGAAAAAATACCCTATGTCAGAGGACGCCTGCTCCTGACCACAAGGGGCCACGGTGCCGGGGACTGGGCGGGGGCGGCTTGAAGACCCGGGCCCACAGCCCACACTGCCAGGCAGGGAGGATGTGTTGCTTTGGCACCTGTTTCTAAGACGCGAGAGCAAATCTGCCAACACTTCTCGGCCCTACCAGTCACCCTGAACTTCCCCGGGTTCTCGTGGAAATGAAGTGTGACGGGAAAAACCAGTTACCGTGCCCTGTGTGCATTCACACCGTTCCCACCCAGGAGTGTTCCTTGTCTTCTAGCTCGGTCCCTAGGCTGGGGTATGGAGCGGAATAATTAGGGGTTGGTCAGGGGCAGACGACCGGCTCGATGGCCTTACACTGGACAGGGCAGACAAGAGGGGAAGGGAGCTGGAGACGGAGGAGGGGCGCCTGAGGGCTGGGCTACAGGGCCGCGGGGGAAGGAGGAGGTGCCGGGGTCAGCCGCCGCGTGGGGCTGAGAGGGAGGCCGGGTGCTGTTTCGTGCTGGGCGTCAAGACTTTGTAACGAGAAAGAAAAGGGAAGTACGATAAATAGCTGCGTGGAATGTCAAAGAGCATGCTTTGGGGTTCTAAGTGAGGCTTAAAATATCGGAGTGTACAACCAATACAAAGTACCGCAATGCACGAGAAGAATGAACTTGTCAAAAAACGGGCCACTGTAATCAAGATAACTTTCCATTATATTTACGGGAGAAAAATGATGCCCAGACAAAACTTTCAGACTAGGAACTATAAACAGCAGCTACGACAGATTAGTTGAGAAGGGGCCCGGTCACTTATAGGAGAACATAAGAATGATGAGGTTTAGGAACTTTGAGGGCCTGGGATATTTCTGGGTTGCTCCCATATAAAGGATAAAAATTATTAGAGTGTCCTCGAAGTGCAGTGTAACAGTCAGTCCCCAAGGAGGCCTGCGCCAGGCCGCGAAGCCGCCCAGAGCACAGGCAGGAGCCAGGTAGGCTCTTCTGTTTTCCCATCAGCCACGTTCGGCACGCGGGCTCTCGTCGAGGTCAGGAGGTGGGGGCCACACTTTTTCACACACGTCCAAAGGCAGCGGGGGAGGTGGCTTCTCCTCTGAGTCTTATATCAGGGAGAGAAACCTTGCCCAGAAGTCCCCCAGCCCCACCTGATTTGATTTGATCTGATTTGACTTACCTGCCAGCCCCACTGGCCAGGATCCAGTGACCACCAGCTCAGGCCCGACCGCTGGGGAGCCTAAGTGAGCGCCTAGCGTTTGTGACTTCGGGAGTGAAAGACAGGCTCTCCCGGGCAGGAGGAAGTGGGGACCAGGCACGGGAGGAAGGCATCAAGTCGCAGTGGAAGGGACTGCATCGCGATCTGATAGATGACATTTGCAATAAGCCCTGGGAGTCAGCAGAACGCCCCCCAAAGGGAGACGCGCGGCATCAAGACGAGAAGAAGAGACGGGAAGGCGGCGGGGTGGGCCGGTCAAGGCTTCAGTGGTGACGGGCAAAGGAGAGGCGAGCATTTCATCGGAAGAAACGGAAGGTTTCACGCGTAACCGTGTTTTAAAAAGCAATCACAAAAGAGTGGAGGCAATAAAACATCTGACCGAACGAAGTACACGTGAAAAAGCAGGCCCGTCTCCCTGGCTGCAAGGTCAAAGGCGCTGGAAGCAAGGCTGCCAAGATGCGTCTGAAGGAGAGGCCGCGCTGGACAGTCATGTCCAGAGCCGAGGGCCGCGACCCCCGGCCTCCGGGGCCCAGCCCTGGACTCCTCTCCTGCCCAGGGTCCCTGGACTTTTCCACCACCTTCACTCCTTGGCGTCTCACTGTCGCTGCTCTGCAGACACCCCCTCCCTTAGCCTGGTCGCGCACTTGCTTCCTCAGCCTTTCCTGACCCCCAGCCCCCTGGGCCTCAGCCCCCTGGTCCCAAGTGGAACCGCCCTCTGCCGCCTCGCGCGCCCCCCGAGCTCCTGCCCAGCGCTGGCCAGCCCCTGGCCCTGCTGCTCTGCCTGCGGGACCGGCTCCACGTGCAGGGGCGGAGGGTGTCTGCTGAGCGCCTGGCACGGGTGCAGGCGTCACGGCTGTTCGCTGTCTCAGAGAGCATCCCCAGCTGTGCTCTGGGTACCCGGAGGGCTAGTCTCTCTCTGACTCTGACGTGCCCCCGGCACCCTGTTTAAATGCCCATTCGATTGAGCAGGTCTGGGGTGAAGCCCCAGGCTCTGTCCCAGGACAGGCTCTCATGTGATGTGGCGATTTCCTCCCAGCCCCCCACACAGTACCCCTGCCCCGGGGGGGCTGTCTGGAGGGCAGTGGGGAGGGAGAGAGGAGCCTTCTGGGAGGGTCAGGGTCCAGCCCAGGTGTGACCCCAGCGGCCGGCGGTCCCCCGCCCTCACCCTCCCGGGCCTGCTGCTCATTCCTCACGGCAGGCGGCACGGTCAGCCCGAGGTAAATACCCAAGGCGGGGTCGGCAGGGACTTGGCTTCCCTGAGGGGGAGAGGCGTGCCCGCTCCCCCAGAGGGCAGAAACGGAGGACCACTGGCAGAGGTCCTTTCCCTGTGCTGCCCTCTCGGTGGCGGTGTTTGCCCCCGAGGGGGCTTCGCTTGGCACCAGCTGTCCTCTTGCTGCGTGGAGGCCTTCCGGCTCTGCCTCACGCTGTTTTGCTTTGTTCCATTTCTGTCCAGTATGTTTTCCTCTTGCAGTCAGCCGTCCCTTGCCCTGGCCCCAGACACTTGGGGCTGCGCTGTGCGTGCCCCAGGCAGCAGTGGCTTTGCTAGTGCGCCGAGGAAGTCTCCATACTGATGCTGGTTCCTTCCTGAAATAGGAGTGGCTTCTTCCCTGCCAGGGGTTCCCGTGCCCTTGCCATTAAGCCGACAAAAGTAAGAGCCTTTATCCTTGTGCTTCGCCGTGAACTCCTCTGGAGTGCTCGGTTCAAAGGGCAAAAGTATACACATACCCACAACCTGGCACCGCTGCGTGGTTAGTTATTTGGTGCCAGCTTGCTTGCTGGACTTGTCCAGAACAGCTCATTGGTTTGCTTCCCCATCCTAAGGGCCACTTAAATTAACTGGGTCAACTATGGGCTTGGTTCGGTGACCCAGAATCACTTCATAAGCCCTGGCCGTGTGCTCCTAAAACATCTATTCTGTCTCCTCTTAAAAAAATGGCCTGCAGGTCATTCAGGGTAACGGGCAGAAGTCATCTGTGACTCTGGCCAGGGCACTCCCTGTCAGCGGACAGCCGGCCTCTTCTGCTTTTGGCTTCACGCAAGAACACAGAAGAAGAACACAGAAGAACCATTAGGTAGAGGAAGAACTAAATATCTGAAGGCATGTTTAATTGAGCACCTATTAGAGGGATCAGCGCCTGTTTCTTGATAGGAAAGCCAGGAGGTGGAGTATGGACACTCTAGAAATCATGACTTTGGGCTGGAAACCGGAGTCCACACCCACGTGGCCCAAGCAGTGTTGCGCCAGCCAACAGCTTAACCCAGACACGGCTGTGGGCTCTTCTCCAGAGGTCGGGCTGAAGAGAGCACTGACCATGTGGGCAAGACACCACCTTTCTAGAACTTTCCAGTTTCTGTAAAGTGTGATGGGGGCAGAGAAGGAAGCCATTGCTGCTCTTGGAGCACAAAGGCACCTGCATTATTAGGCTTAGAGCAGCGTCTAGAACCAGGTGGAGCTGGAGTGAAGAGGGTGCTGGGACGCGCTCCTTTCCTGCGGTGACTGGGAGCCATGTGCCTCTGCTGTTTGGCATGCTCTTCTGCGTGTGTTATGCAGACAGAACTGCAACATTCTAGTCCTAGCTTTTATTCTCTGAATTCCCAATTTTTTTTTCAATCACACAGCTGAATTCGGTGATACTGGCCTCTCCTGAAGAACCGAGAACCCATGTGGTGGCATGTTCTGGTCCCATTTTACAGTGTGGCTTAGGCTGCTTTGGGGCAAGCGTGGGAGAGTCGGGGGGGTGGTTCAGTGGAGCGGGGGGACAGCCCTGAGGTGGGGGTGGGAGGTGTGGGCTACGCTGGGCAGGTGTTGCCAGCAGGACTGAGCAGCAGGCCGAAGACGGAGGGGAAGTCTGGGTCTGCAGAGCCAGGTGGCAGGGTCCTGAGATGGGATCGCTGGGGTGGGGGGGGTGGGGGGGCGGGGCTCAGCACTGACATGTTAGGTTGTTGGCAAGTTTTTACGTTTCGTCAAATATTAAAATGAACCAACCAACCCCTGCAGAGGGAGAGGCTTGGGCATAATGCCCCCCAGGACAGCCCCAGGGAGTCCGCCCTGCCGCCCACCTGCCACGTCGCGGGGCAGGGGCAGACCGGGGTCGTGACCCTCATCTTAGAACACGTTCAGAGCGCTGCTGCTGTTGGAGGTAAACTTACCCGTAGATCCGACAGGTCAAAATAGTCTTTGTCAGAATTTGGTGCTTTGAAGACCCCTTCTTACCTTCCCTTTTCCCCCCAAATTGCCAGGCCCTTGTTGCTTAATCCTGCCCTCACTCTAGCTATTGGGTTGGCTAAAAAGTTCATTTGTTTTTGTTTTTGTTTTTGTTTTCCCATAAGATGGCTCTAGTAGCACTTAATTGTCTTTAACTTCATTCAAAACAATTTTGTTAGATTGTATTATGACAGCTGTTGTATCAGCGTGTATTTAAAAAAACTTATCAAAATTGGTGTAGCCATTTTAATATTGAAGATGGAAGAAAAGCAACATTTTGGCATATTATGCTTTATTAAAATTTCAAAAAAAGTAACACAACTGAACCCCCCTCCCCCCAAAGAATTGTGTAGGGCATGGAGAAGGTGCTGTGACTGACTGAACATGTTAAAAGTGCTTTGCAAAGTTTCATGCTGGAGATTTCTTGCCAGATGTTGCTCCACATCAGGTGGACCAGTTGAAGTTGAAAATGATTAAAATGAGACATTAACTGAGGACAGCACCCTTCCGTGTGGGGCGGGAGACAGCCAGCATACTCAATATCCAAATCTATAAAGTTACTGGTGAAGATAAAAAATATGTCTTTATTTTACAGAAAAACCATATGGACTTTTTGGCCAAGCTAATCAATACATGACGTCACACAAGGCGCTCGGCCTTGTCAGCAACTGGGACAGAGAAGCCCTTGCCAGGGTGCGCGGGCACAGCCATGCGGGAGGGGGGCCCCCCCGCGCCCTTCCTGCCCAGCTCCGGGTGGCGCCAGGGAGCAGCTTCCTTCAAGGCTGTGGTTAACCCAGCTGCGTGACAGGGTCACCTGCTGGTGCTTGCAAAAACTGGGGTGCCCGGGCCGCGTCAAACCAGCGTGGAGAGGCTGGGGAGGCAGGGACTGCTGATGGCGGTGCCCTCCCGGCAGGCCAGTGCACCTGGCTCGGAGGGGCGGGGACCCGGGCCCCCGGTGCCGATGCTGAGACTGAACTGGCCTAGGAAGGCCAGGCCAGGAGGCCCCAGCCAGGCTCCCTCCCAGCTGCCGCGAGAGGAATGCAACGAATGCGAATGCGCAGACTGTGCTTCCAGGTGGAGGCCTCCTGCAGGTGGTGGTTGCGTTGGGGGGGGGAACTAATGGAGTAGACGCTAACAGATTTCAGATGGGATAATAAGGTAATCCACTGGCTGTGACTTCCTGCGTGCTGTGAATGGGAGGGTCCCGATGCTGATTGTGGCCCCCCCAGGGAGCGTCAGCTCCGCGGAGCCCGGGAGGGAGGTCTGGGGCCGCCCCTGGGCTGCGGGCGCTGCAGTCTCGGGGGGGCACTTCTGCACTTGTCCCGAAAGGCGATGGGCTGCGCCTCCTTCCTCATCAGGCTGCTGTTTGGCCAGTGCACTTAGTGATTAGGTTCCTATTATCATCATTAGTAATTGTGATGCAAAACAAATTGGCCCGTGCTTTTTAAAGAGTCATTTGGAACATGAGTGTTTTAGTGAGTCATGAGCTGGGGAAGATTTCCTTCTCCACTGGATGCGCTTTGCGGGAAAGAAGGCAGCACTATGATCCTGCCTACGTGTTTAATAAGGCTTTAATTTAAGAACCCTGAAGAAGCCAGATTTATTTTAAAGGGGATACAACCCCAGGCGGGGCAGGTGAGGAGGAACCCACGAGCCGCCCAGTGCCCCGGCCAGCAGGCTGGACCCCGCCCCCACGCCACCACCGCCACACACAGCCTGGCCTGGAAGCCAGCTTGCTGCTTTGTGACAAGTGCAGACAGCAAATCAGAGACTCCCTAGCCTGGCCTTGTCTGTGGAGAAACTTCCAGGGCTTGTTAAAAATTCAGAGTCCTGGGCTCCACTACAGACCAGGGAGCGAGCAGCTCTTGTGTCTGCAGTTAACAAGGTCTCGGGGTTCTTGTCACCTGGGGACCCAGCCCTCATCAGAGTTCCTCCCGGTCGGAAGTCCTGTGCTTCTGGAGTGAGTGAATTCTGCCGTGCCCGCCGGTTCCATGTGTCGGGGGAGGACGCAGGGAGTGGATGGGGGCCGGAGCTCCTCTTCGCCTGGAGGGCGGAGGGCGTCGGGGCAGTTCTGGGCTGCAGCCTCAGGCAGAGCTGGTTTCCCTGAGGGAAGCCGCTGCGCGGCCGGGCGGCTTCTGACGCCGTCTTTCAGGCAGGAGTGGTGGGGACCGCCCGCTGGTCGGTATGAGAAAGGTCCGCGTGTCACTCAGTGGCCTGAGCCAGCTCAGCTCCCCATCTCGAGCGCATGGGCGGTCGCAGCTCGTTTCCTCTAAGCTGCTCGGGTTTCCTTCGGGCTTCAGCCACAGGTTTCCACGTCTGGTCCTGCGTCCGCTCAGAGGGCCCCGCCAGGTAGCGCTGGAGACGCAGGGAGACAAGCCCCACCCAGCCCGGTGAAGACCACCAGGAGCACAGCGTTGCTGTGAGATTCCCTTTGGGGACCACAGGTCCAGTCCCAAGGCACCCGGCCATGGAGGGAGGGGCCCAACGCACCAGACCTGGGGTGGGGCGGCCTTGTCCGGGGCTGGTTGACCCCTGATGGGCCCTGCTGGAGGACGAGGATGGGCAGGGAGGAGGCAGGTGCCGGCTGCAAAGTGCTGGTGGCACCTGGCCTGAGGCGCGACAGGGCTGTGGGTCCCCAGCCATCTCCTAGCTTTGCCGTGAGCCGTGCAGCCCGGTGCAGGCATCCCCATGACCCCGAGTGGGCCCGGCCCCCTAGGAGTGGCCCTGAGCAGGGCCGCAGCGCAGGCGACAAGGGCCCAGTGGAGAGGGGTCTGAGGCCCTTCCCCGGCCTGGGCGAACCACCCCAGCACCTCTGACCTTGATCCTGAGAGACGGGGCAGCTCTAGAAAGATACATGGAGGTCACTTAGGACAGGGTGGTCCAGGGGAGGGAGCCCATCAGACGGACCCTGCCCGCCTGCTGCTCAGCGGCGGGAGGCCCCTGCGGAGTCGGCCCGCAGCCTCCGCAGTCCCGGCCGGAGGCCGAGGGGCTCCACACCAGGGCCACACACACAAAAGGTGAGGGGAGCAGCCTGCACCTCGCAAAGAGCCTCAGAGGCTCCTCCGAATCAGAACGCATTTGATCAAACCCATTTGGGTTTTCCTCCCCATGGAGAATGCTGGGGACATGTGGCTAGAAGATTCGGTGACAAGCTAGGGAATGTTTTATCTCATATGGTTCTAGTTTAGTTAAATGTATTTAGCCTTTAATTTCTTACAGTTACTTGCCAAATCCGGAAATAGATTCTTATTTTCTCTTTCTCTCTCTCATAAGAAGGCATTTTTTAAAGGCCCCAGAAGTATCGAATGATGCCAGCCAGAAGGGTCTGCAAGTGACTCTGCGCTGAAATACTGCGTTTTTCCTGTGTGGCGATATGTCACAGTTAACAGGCGAAGCAGGCTCGTGTGAGGACAGGAAGCGCTAGTAACAGAGAAGGTAGCGGATGCAGACAGTAACTTCTGGAGAGACTCAGGGGGCGGTCCCGCCGCCCCATCCCAATTTGTGAACCAAATCAAACTGTCTCCGTTGCCCGGTCAGGCTGGCGGCTGCGTGAACAGCGCACGCAGCTCTGTGTCCTTTGGTCAGGCATGTCTGTAAGCCACTGTCACCCTCCGCCCTAGGCCTGCGGAAGTGCTGCCCCCCCTGCAAACTTGTCACCATGACCCTGCCGTGTCCCTGTCCCCATCAAAAGCCATCCTCTGAGCCCTGCTTCCATGTGGCCATGTGGGGGCCGGGCAGCCCCTCCCACCCCAAGTGGAGAGGGGTCGGCCTCCGGGGGCCCTCACTGCGCGCCCTGCCCCCCCCCCGCCCCGTGGAAGGCAGGCCAGGTTCAGAAGAGCTGAGAGCTGTCCCAGGGGGAGGGGGCTCCCGAGAGGGAGCCCGGGTGAAGGGGAGGCCAAGGCTTCTGCTTCCAGGTCTGTGGAAGGGCCTCCTGTCCCTGAGAGCTGGAGGGAGCCTGTGACACCTCCAGCTGCATGTGGCACCTCCAGCTGCATGTGGCACGTGGGGCCCCCAAGAGGAACGGCCACGTACCCGGGGCACCTGCAGTGTTTGTTTCAGAGTTTTGTTTTTCCCATAAGCAAATAGTAATTATCAAAAATCTCTGTGTGTGTTTTAAGCCAAATTCCAAAGTAGTTATTCATTTATTCGCCACACAGGGCAGTGCTTGTAGTCCTGTTTCCAGCACTCCCCGGGCAGAGGAGGCTGGGACCTGTGGGGGCGGGGGGTGGGGCGCAAGCTGGGGACCGCCTCCACCGGGTCACAGTCCTGGGGCCGGGGCTCCTTCCCCTGACCCCTCCTCTGCGCCTGGCAGTCCAGGCCCACCATCCTGGCCTTGTCCTCGGGAGAGTCCAAAGGATGTCCCCAGCGTTATTGGCTGGGGGCTCTGGGCCCAGGGGCTGTAGGGACAGGGGGCGGGCCGGTAAAATTGCTGCTTTGGAGCATCTGCCCTGGAGCAGGGACCTCGCGTACCACACTCCCAGCCGCTGCCCTGCAGATCCACGCTCCCAGTGCGGATGGGAGACCAAGGCTCCATGAGGTCCCATTGCCAAGTTCACTCGGTTCCCAGAAGCAGAGCAAGGACCTGGCCCACGTCAGGGCTGCAGGCGCTGCGCTCTGTCCTCCCTGGTCCTCAGGTCCCAGAGCAGGAGGTGCCCGCTGCTCTCAGTTCAGTGTCTTTAAAATCCCCACTGAGCTGAGCACCTACCTCACCTGGGTCCCAGCCTTTCTGGCCCAGCAGCCGGACCCTGCACTTGCAGGGAGCCCCCAGCAGCGGCAGAGGGCACAGCTGCTCCGGGCACTTTGCTCTGACCGAGGTAAAGGGGCGTGTGGCCCAGGGCCCCCGCAGAGGGTGGGAGCCCGCCCACCCCTGAGGTGCCCCCATTGGGCTTGCATGGCTCACGCGTGTCCTGTGTTCTCTCAACAGCAAATGAAGCTTGTGGCCGAGGACCTGAAGGAGGAGGCGCAGGACGGAGGCGGGAAGGGGATGGCGAGCTGAGCGCAGGCCGAGGGAGGCCCCGTGCGGCAACGCGGCTCCGGCCCAGGCCCGAGGCTTGGCCCCACGAAGCAGCAGCTCCCCCGTGGCGCTCCCGGGCCTCCCCACTTGGCACTGTCGCGGCTCAGGACCCATGAAGAGGGCAGCCAGGCCCCGACCCCTGGCAACTCCCACCCCCGCCCTGCTCCTCCTGGTTTCTCCCCAGGCCCCACACCCACTCCACACACCCGACCTTGCTCCAGAGCCACCGCTGCCCTCCTGAGCGTCTTGCGTGGACGGTGCCCCTCACGGTGACAGGTGGCAGTCACACCCGCCCCCGCCCAGCCCAGGATCCGTGCGTAGGGTGGCGGGCTGGGGTGTGAGCTGCTCCGGGGTTGAGGCGGGGTTTCCAGTGCCGGACAGCTCTGCCTCTTTCCTGGTTCTACTCCGCAACATGTTAAGACACTTTATCAGCAAAAACCACGGTCGCTGAGCTATTAAAGGCAGCACACACCTCTCCGACTCCTACTTCCCGTGCGTGGATGGAGAGGGCAGCCACTGAAGGCCGGGCTGCGGTGGGGAGCAGTCCTGGGGCTGGGCCCCCGGGGGCACTTCCAGAGCCGGCAGCTGGGCCCGGGCGGCTCTCGGGTGGTTCTGCCGCCCCTGCAGCTGTGCTGCGGGTGCCTGGCAAGGGCTACGGGGCTGCTTCCACGCACAGAGCACCAGGCCGAGGGCCAGCTGCCGTGCCTGGCACCAGGTGTGGGCTAACACCTGAGGAGGGGGCCTGTGTTGGCTAGGGGCTCTGTCCCCTCCCTAGCGGTGGGACTGTGTCCAGTCAGCACAAGGCCATGACCAAAGCCAGGCTGTGCCCCTGCCCGTGGCCTAGTCTTGAGGGCCACCTGCAAGGGCAGGGCCTGGCTTCCTCCTCCTGCCCACTTGCCAAACTCTGCCTCGTGAAGCGGCTGGCCCTTCCCCCGGGGCCCACGCCCCTCACGGCTGGGACACTACACACCTTGGGCACCTCCACTCCGAAAGCTGCAGGCGCCTCGGCCCCCTGGGGCGGGCGGGGCGGGCAGGCAGGGACTGAGGGGCCTCGGGTGTAGCCCTGTCGCCCTCCCTCAGAGGCCTGGCCCCTTGCTTCCCTGCACATCAAGATGGGGGTGGCCTCAGCGGCCCATCCAAGCATCACGTCTGGGGAGTCCCGACCCCTGTCCGCCACCCTGGCTGTTCAGCTGCCCCACCAGGCCACTGCGTCGGCCGGCGTGCCCCGCCCCACTTGGTCCGAGACACTCCGTGGCATGTGTTCGTACATCTTCAGTGGTTGTTCCAGGCTTGGCAAGTGCTTTTTGGAACATGCTCATGCTTTAAACACTAGCAGATGGTTGCCGCCGCTGTGGTCCTGCGCCTGGAGCTGCCTCGCAGTCCCAGCCTGGGCGTCTGTGTCCCGGGGATCTGGGGACCCAGCCCTCCCAGCCCCCTGGCCATGTGAATGCAGTCTGTGTGAGGCGGCGGGCCCCAGAGTGAACCCCTTGCCCGGGGCTCACAGCCGCCGCGGCCAGCAGCCTCTCCAGGTGCCCTCGCCCGAGGTGCCGGCGTAGACCCCAGGCTCCCTGCACCTCGGACTTGTTTCCAGAAGCTTCCCTGTGCCCGCCCTGAGTCCCACCAGGCAGAACCACACACTTAACCAGAGCGGGGCCAGTCATGTCCAGGGACCACCTCCACTGGGGCCGCCCCGGCTGTGGGGCTGGTCAGGCTGTGCCAAGAGGGAGGTCAGCAGAAGGGGTGCACGTGGGTCTGCCAGCTCACAGCGTGGGCGGCATCCCGCTGGTGGCAGGTGCCCCGAGGGGCAGTGGGGGGGACTGTGCCGCACGTTGCCGTTCTCACCACCTGGAACTGGGGGAGACACCTAGGACGATGCCGTCCCTCCCCACCACCCACACCCTGGCCTCCTGCGTGTGAGGAGGGTGCTCTCCTCAGGTCACTGGTGTGTGGGCCTCCCCTGGCCAAACTGGCAAACATGTGGGAGAGCTTGTGGCCCAGGTGGCGCTGACAAGCGGCTCACCGGAATCGCGGCCTCCCTTTCACAGTGCTGTGACCTTCCTCGGGGGACGGGGGGAACGGCCCCATGCATCCCGGTCACATCATTCAGTCCCGTCCGGGCCGTTGCCATCCCCCGCGTACCCCTGAGACCTGAGGCCCAGGCGGGAGGATGCGGAAGGGACGGGGCTGGGTACGTCCAGGTCTGCTGACCCTGTGGAGGGCGGAGCAACGCCCCCTCCCCCAAATCTCTAAAGGCACAGCCTGCAGGGCCCACCCAAGGTGGGATGCGCTTGCGGCCGAACCATCACATTAAAGCGCTGCCCAGTGCCGGGAAGACACCGTGGAGGGCTCAGTAATTAACCAAGGGCAGCCCAGAAGGGTGGACACAGAATTTACCTCCCTTTACATCACTGTCTGGCTCGAAAAATGGAACCATATATGTCTCCTCCCTAATGGGGACTGAAGCTGTCACTGGCCACGGAGAGGGAGCAGCTCTGGAAGTTGCAGTCTCTGAGGGGGCACCGATGAGTACACACCTGTGAGGGAACCGCCTGGGGCGGGGAACGGGGTCCCAGAAAGCAGCAGGCTCGTTGGTGACGAGAACGTCCACTAAGCTGGGGACAGCTCAGGCTCCTGCACCTGGAGTGGCAGGACTCCGTGAGCACCTAGGGGGCGGTACTGCCCCAGCCGTAAGCCAATCAGGCCTAAAGGCTGCCCTGGATCTGTCCTGAGACTTTAAAAGCAAAACCCCAAAAGATCCAACTGATTCCAGGTAACTATATACCAGAACAAAATCCGACTCTTCTTACGTGTATACAGAATTTGGCACTCACCAATGTAAAATTCAGTGTTCAGCACTGGAATGAAAAAAATAGCTGCCTGCCTAGAATTCTTTACCCAGTGAAAATATCCTCCATGAGTAGAATAAAAATACTTTTTCAGGCAAGCAAGCTGACAGAATGTATTCTCAGCAAGACTTGCCCTGTAAGAAAATTTGAAGTTCTATAGGCAGGATGGAGCGGGCAGAAAGAAAAAGAAGAGTGCTATAAATAATGGAAATAAAATAAGGCTCTTTCCCTCATGCTTCATCTCTTAAAAAATAAAACAATTCAAAACAAAAATATGTATGCATGTGTAAAAATAAATTGTGTGACAACAGCACAAAGAACAGGAGGAAAATATACAGTTGTAAGGTTCTTAAGTTCTGCACGAAGTAATACTGCTTTAAGGTAGACTATGAACACATACATGAGGTCTGTCCAGAAAAAGTCCAGCCATTGTTAATAAAACAAGATTGGTTTGCACAACATCGACGTAACCTGGCAGCCAAGGAGAATGGACTGGAATACACATGCGTGTCCAATGACAACTTCACTGTACAGGTCAGTGGGAGTGGTAGACCATGTTGAGTGAGCATGTGCACTGTGTGGCCGTCACATTCAAAATGACTGAGTAGAGCAACAAATCTGCAACAAATTTTGCATTAAGCTTGAACATTCCTCCACAGAAAAGTATTCAGATGATGCAGAAGGCTGCAGCCGTGGGCAACTGGTGATGGGCAGCTTCATCACGACACTGTACCCGCTCATGTATCACATCTTGTACAGTTTTTTGGCGAAGCATCAAATCACCCAGGTGACTCAGCCCCTGCTACAGTCCAGATTTGCATCCTGTGACTTCTGGCTTTTCCCAAAACTAAAATCACCTTTGAAAGGAAGAGATTTCAGACCATGAATGAGACTCAGGAAAATATGATGTACATCATATTTCTTCCTATGTACAATGTTCCTATGTACAATGTTTCTTCTATCTTCAATAAATGTCTCTATTTTTCATACTACATGGCTGAATACCTTCTGGACAGACCTCATGTATCTTCCCTTCAGCAACCACTAAAAGAGGCACAACCAGTAAGCCAATAAAAAATATCAAGTTAACCCCCCAAAAAAGGTAGTAAAAGCAGGAAAAAGAGCCAAAAATAGATGAGACAAATAGAAAACAACTAGAAAGATGGTAGATTTAAACTCAACCATCTTAATAATTACACTAAGTGTAATTGGTCCAAACACTCCAAACAAAAGACAAAGATTTGCAGATTGGATAAAAAAGCAAGACCCAACTATATGCTGTCTACAAACAAACAAAACAAAACTCTACTTTAAGTATAAAAACATAGAGTAAAAGTAAGAACATGGAGAAAGATATATTCCCACAAGTCAAAGAAAGCTACAGCAGCCATATTACTATCACATCAAGTAGATTTCAGGACAAAGAACAAATTACCAGGATAAAGAGGAACATTTCCTAATGGTGAAAGGGATCAATTCATCAAGAAAACAATTGCAAATGTGTATGTACCTAACAAGAGAACTTCAAATTCCATGTAGTAAAAGTGACAGTATTAAAAGAAGTAGATAAATCCACAATAATAATAGGATTTCTGCATTCCTCTCTTGGTAATTGATATAAGACAGAAAATCAGTAAGGATATAGAAGATGTGAATAACATTATCAATGAACTAATTGGTATGTTCTATAAAACACTTTACCAACAACAGCGCTTTTCAAACAAGAAAAGATTCCCCAACATAGGCCGGCCGTTGGCTGAGCCATAAAACAAGTCCAATGCTAAGTTTTAAAAGATTTAAAATATACAAAGCATGATTTCTGACCAAAATAGAATTAAACTAGAAAGCAGGAACAGAAACTTACGTGGAAAATCCCAAACATTTGGAAATTAAACACCTCTCAACACAACATACAGGGAAAAAGATCACTAACGGTTGGAGGGAAAATAGGCCAAAGAAAAACAAACAAAAGCAAGACCCTGTAAGAGGCATTTACACTGGTCCAGACGAGTGACGCCAGGATCACAGACCAGGGCTAACACGTGGCAATCAGGGGTCAGTTTTGAATGGCGAGTAGGATTCGCGGATGGGTGGGATGTTGGGATGAGAGTAAAGCCCACCACCAAGATTGTGGGCTTGTGCAAGACAAACGAAGTTTTCGAGCTGCCATTTATAAGATGGGGGAGCATTAGCAGGTAAGGGTTGGAGGGGGAAGACCAGTAGTAGTTTTGGAAAAGTTAAGGTGCTTACTAGACACATCCAAGTAGCAAAGTCAAATCATTAGTGGGCATCTGGTGTTCCTGGCAGAAAAGTGGGCTCAATGTATTTCGGATTCTATCTATAGATGTTAGACTTCATGGGATGGAGACTGAGTGCAGAGAGTAGGGATCCAGAGCTGAACCGCCAGGTATTCCAAGATCAGCAATTAGAATGTGGCGCTAGTGATGGAAGAGCAGTAAGGTAGACGGAGCTTCCTGAACAATGGGACGTTTGCAGGGAAGTGATCAACCTATTGAACCCTAACGTGGGTCTGAAACTGACCCCTGGATTAGGGGTTGCCTGGGGCTGAGGCTGGAGGGTGGGGCGCTGAGGAGAGAGGCAGACTGTGCTAATAGCTACAAGACTTCCTTTTGGGTTTGTAGTAGTGGTTGCAAACTCTGAGAATCTGCTAAAGCCATTGAACTGTACGATTTAATGTACAATTTAATTGGTGGTATGGGATTCTATTTCCAAGTTGTTTTTAAAAATGGACCACTGGCTTTAGCTCACGGAGGTCACTGTGGGGGGTGATTGCAGCAAAAGCCTGGCAGGAAGCGTTCACGAGAGTGAAGGGGCACAGAGCCATGTGGCACCGCTGCAGAGAGCGGTAGGAGGATGGCTTGTGTTTGACTTACTTGCTGTTAGGAATGATCCAGTAGAGAAGCAAAGATCGATAAGAGAACGACAGACCCTCGTGGCCCCCTCCCTCATGGCGGCGAAGCGTCGGGGTGCCAGCGCAGGAATCGGCCTTGGGATCAATACCAGGAGGGGGCGGGCCTGGGGGGACCCCGGCAGGCGGGAAGGCGCAGGTGGGAGCTGGTCGCAGCCCTAATTGCTTCCGTTTATTCAGTTTGTAGAAGCGTGGGGGCCCGTGAGTGAGGAGAGCCGACTGAGTGGGGAAATAAAGTATAATTACTGGGCAGCGCTGGGGCCGCCCGAGACTGATCACAGCAGGACTGGACCTTCCGGTCACGTGGGGTGATGCAGGGGCGCAGCACGCGGGAGGCTGCGTCTCACCCGGGCTGGGACGACAGACGAGGCTGCATCGGTGAGAAGACAGAGAGCCCAGGACACGGTTTACATTGCTGAACACCAATATGCCACTTTATTGTTTGGATTTCTTTCCCATTTGTCATACCTGTCAATGTTTACACAATGAGGAAAGTCAACCAGCAGTGGAAGCAACTGACCAAATCAGCTGATACTTCTGTTCTGTACCCTCTTAACACACATCAACTCTTACCGCGTCGGAATATCTTTCCTTTGATTCAGTCTCACGGCTATTCTGAAAATCGGTGTCAAGATTGTCACATCTTTAAATACAGATAGAATTGCCAGAAGTACATAATTTTTTATATATATACACATATATGTATATATATACACACACATACAGAAAAATACAAGACTAATTGTCCACAATATTTAATTTACACACTACTGTAACTCTATGCAACTTCTGAAGACAGGTTAAGGGGTACAAGAAACTGTTTAGAGCAAGTAAGTAGTTTGGTCCAATATTATCTTAATGTAATGGTTATTCGCTCCCTCCCTTTTATGTGACAACACACTATGACATACAACACATGCACAACCATTCACTTATGAACAAATGAGTAAGACGCCACTCAGACGGACATCTGTATACCCGGAGGCTCAACCAACCACACACAACTAATAAGGCTATAATACAGCTAATGCAGCATAAATGGTCAACACTGCTGATCCTAAAGTGAGCACCATATATACATTTGAATATAAAAAAACCATTGAAAACCAAACACATATGGGTTAAAAGGTGCCATTCCAAGGCTATACATAATCACAGGAAAAAGTATTTACATTACTTGGAAAACAGCTGCAACAAAGAGTTTATTGCCAATGCCCTTTATAAACTTCTCTCCTACGTTTAATACAGATGTTACGCTCACTATCTATGTGAACCACACATCTTATTTCTGGCCCTTTGTAAGATCCCTGCTCAAGAATTTCAAGCAAATGTGTTCTATGGCTTCACCCACACATCTATTCTTGTAGCTTTCAATTATAAATATCACAATGAACTAGTGCTATAGCTTAAAACATATCTAGCCTAGGTCTAGAAAGTAAAAAGTATTTTAAGTATCATCTTTACTTAGCTTAGTAAGTATACAGTGAAATTCAGAGTTCTGAGTAGAGTATGTGAATACTAACGTAGCAAGATCAGTGTATACTTGGAGCAACCGTGACCAATGGAACGCCGCCCTGTGGTGCTCTGCCCACTCCGTGACCAGGAGGCTCTTGCCTCGGACGTCCCGGGAGGCGGAGGAGCGTGGGAAGGCCCTGGGCCCAGCCACGTCCTGTCACGAAGGTGGATGAGCAATGCTTTTAAGACCCCAGGGCACAGCATAACAAAGTAGCATCTGGCCCCTCCCAAGATCAGCAATCTGCAATATACTGTGTCCTACAAATAAAATGTCAGGAAAGGTGATTATCTGATCAGAAGTAGTCTTTGTACAGGAATAGTTTAAAGCAAGAGTTCTTTGATTATTGTTTTGGCAGGAAGGCAAAGTGAAAACACTTCCAGCAAAAAACAAACAAATACAAACAAAGCAGGCTTTGTGCATTTTTGTTTGCTGTATGTGTGGATTCTACCCTTTTGTGTGAATTTTTTATCAGCCAATGTTCACAGATAATTGAGCTAAAGGATGTGAAACGGAAATAACAAAAGAGACAGCCTCACTACCAAACCCCTAGAAATAAAAGCCACACAGACAGGTTTCCAAACTGATGGGGCTTTGACCCCGCCTACCTCTGCGTGCCTTTGCTTCCATGGTTGGCCCTACAGTTTCTTCTATCTACGTGGTTTTCCAGGAAACCCTGGGCTGTGCCCTACAGCAAGGAATTGACACAGAGCATCATTTTGTTCTGTTAAACAGACACACACTCTATCACTAGAGTTAAGACAGCATCAGTTCACTTTATCACGTTACAAAAGAAGATTGTCTGCTTGTAATGTACCACGAGAGGGAAAGCTGCCTTATAAATCTAAGTACTTTATCTCACCTATTACAAAACAAGAATAACTTTTTCAGTTACATTTTAAGAGCCCAAACCTTTTTTCGCACTATAGCTTAAGACATACAGGTGTGGGTATGCTGAAATCCCGGAGCGAGGTTCCAGTGCGGACGCTGGCGCGCTCTCCGCGCAGGCCGCAGGCCTGTCGGCGTCACACCGTTATTGCTTTGGTTCTGTCTCGGACACCAGAGTGCCTCAGAGCACGGAGTTTCCGTGTCACAGGAAGGTCAGGACAGGAATTTAGATTTTTCAACAAGGAAACAAAAGCATTTTTTTTCTCTCTCTAGGTTAAGTGCGGAACATCAAATTTCTAAGTGCTCCACTTATAGTAGGTTCCAAATAGACATTTTAATTTACTCCTGATCATCCACATTAAAATTATGAATGTAGAAATGATACAATAGACTTTTCGGCTGGAAAAGAAAAGGCAGTGTCTAGCAGCAGCATGCACAAAGACCATGCATTGTCACATCGCCAGGCGAACAAATGAAAAAGTAATAAATAATTGCCCGCTGTAAAAGAGCAAAACCGGAAAGGAAACAGTGAAGGGAGCGGTCCTCACCGCCCCGAGCAGGTAGCAGGAAGTGTCCAGCGGCCTGGCCCCCCCCGGTCAAATGACGTGGCAGCAGCTGGCCTGGCTGGCGGCGCACAGCAGCCCCTCCTTAGGGTTCCGCTGGATGTTCACAGAGATGGTCTTTTCACACAGAGGTAGCTGGAGCACGTTATTTTTCAGGTTCTTGCTCTTTATCCGTTCTAACTCAGCCGTGCTGGCCGCCACGTGGTCAGAAAAAAACTTGATGCCGCCCACCGCGGGCGCCTGGCCCGCGTTCCCTGCGGAGCTGATGCACATTTTCCACGTGGACTTCTCCTGGACCTTGACGCTGGAGAAGGTCAGGCCGTGCTGCGGGTCGATAATGTACTTGGCGCCCCCGTGGAGCTGGGAGCCCAGGCACAGGCCCATGAGTTTGAGGCTCTGCACCAGCTCCCCGGCGCTGCGCGCCGCCAGCTGCGTGGCGCTGGAGTTGGTGGGGCCCGCGCAGCGGCGCGCGCTGCCCGAGGTGCCGCCGGGGGCGCCACCAGAGCCGCCCGAAGCGCCGCCCCCGCCCGCGCCGCCCTCGCCCGGGCTGGCCCTGTCCGCGCCGCCGCCGCCGGGGCTCGGCTTGCTCTGGCCGCCGCCGTCGCCCTCGCTGCCCGGCGGCCCCTCGCTGCTGTCCCGGCGGTGCCAGGAGTAGGGGAAGCCGCTGTCCTTGTCGAGCCGCCGGCGGCTCTCCGAGTCGTCGTCGCTGGTCTCCGAGCTGCTGCAGCTGGACCCGCGGCCCTGGCTTTTCCTGCGGTGGTAGCGCTTGTGCACCGTCCCCGGGGAGGCGATGTTCATCTTCAACCTGCTCAGCTTGGGCGGCAGGTTCTCATCCATGTCGAACTCGTCGTCCGACTCCCCCTCCTCAAAGATCTGGTTCAGGACCGGCGCGCTCTTCCTCGAGGTCAGGCGGTTGGTCACCGAGGGCTTCCGGCGCAGAACCACCTGCGTGGAGAGGGACATGGGTTTCTTGTCCTCCTCGTCCTCCTCCTCGTCCTCTTCCACCCGGAACAGGCACTTCCGCCCGCTGGCGGCGGGTTTCAGGCTGGCGGGCGGCGCCGCGGCGAGGGCCGGGCCAGCCAGCTCGGGCAGGTCGTCTTTCTTCGCAGGGTCGCACAGGCCTTTGCTCCTGTGGCCGTTGAGGACGTTGTCGGCAGCCCGCGCAGGGGACTGAGGGACAGTCGCGTGGGACAATGGAGTGGCTGTGAGGTCGTCCTCCAGGTCCTGGGGCACATCGATTTTGGTTGGCCATGACTGCCTGTGGAAAGATGGAGAAAGACAAGCCATGTGATGCCATGCAGACTCGGCGGAAGTGCCTGACACGGAGCCGGCTGGGCACAGCCCGCGGACCGCGCATCTCCTGGACACCAGCCGGGCAGGTGTGGCTGCAACGCTGGGGCTGCCTGCCGCTTTTGGCCGAAAGAAGAAAACTCCCTCACAGCTGTCAGAAAAGGGGCAAAGGGCTACTCTTTTCTGTCCGACAGTTCACACCACAAGAAAAACATTTTTTAAAAGCACAAGGGAGTTACCACCAATGCACAATCCGAACACCACACATGCCCTCCCATCCGAGCACTGACCAGGCGCCGCTCTGCTTAGCGTCTGAGGTCAGGCGACCGGGCGCGGGCAGGTGGTATGGTCGCAGCCCGAACACCACAGTGTTCTGTTCCTTTGGGTCAGAGGAACAGAACACTTTGGAGATGTATTATTGCTAATAAAATTCACCTGAAATTTCCAGGCCTCCAATACTAGAGGATGGTGTAAAAAGTCTGGTGTTTGCCAATATAATTAGAAATAGTTCAAAGAATTTAAATATGAGAATACTGAAGAATGAGCATACAATGGCAAATATAAATCTCTTCTTCACCAATTAAAAAATGCAATAAGCTAAATATAAATATGTCTAAATGCCCATGCTAGAGTACTAGACAGCAAAATCCACTATTATTTAAACTTTAATTTTATTCCCCCATCTGGAGGCACCTAGTAACAAGAACACTGTTCGGTAGCCAAAGACAGCGACTTTGGAAGATGAGGTCTCTGGCCTGTTTTGAATAAACATCTTGGAATTCTCAGCTGTCCTCTCTGCCCAGGGGACTAGCAGATGCCAGACACACTTAAAACAGCCACTTCCACACTGACATTTTCATTTCACACCAATTATGTTATCCCAGAAATAAAACCCAATTAAATCTACAGCTTGATAAAACTCACAGGAATTTTAACAGACATCTCTCCCCCAACTCGGAGCCCCGTATTCTCTTGAGGGTGGAGTGGGTCCGTTTGCATGGTCACTGCTCAGCAGTTTGTAAAAGCTGGGGTTCGACAACGCTGCTGAGGTCAAGCAGCGTCTCCAGGCGAGTCCCCTGTCCTCCACCGGCCCCGGCCCCCACTGAGCCTCGTGGTCCAGGCTGAGTGGCCACTCAGGTCCCCCGGCAGCCCCGGGGGAAGCCCTGGGGCGTGAGGGCGAGGTGCTGACAGCCTGTCCGACTCTCCCTGGGAGCAGCACGCAGTCCGCTGGAGAAGCCGGGGAGGGGCACGGACGTGGAGAAGGCCCCGGTCTCCTCCTGTCCCCACCCCAGAACCAGGACGGGGAAGGGCCACCGCTGCAGTGTCACTACCAGCCACTTCTGAACCAACGGCTCGTGTTTACGTGAGTGGAACTGTTCGGGGCTCGCAGCTGCCGAGCACACGTCTGCCCAGCCCAAGCTAAGGGGGGTGCGGCTCGTCGCGAGGGAGGGGAGCACCCCAGCCAGCGAGGCCTGCGAGCCACGCTGACAATGCGGGTCGCCCGGCCTGAGTGCTTGCGGGAGCGGCATCTCTCCGCAGCTTCGGAAGTCCTCCGAGTGAATGAGTGCGCGTCCCCGGGACGGACCCTCGGCCGGGCCTGCGTGGCTCTCCTCACTGCCGAGTCTGTCCCTGGCAGGAAGCGGGTCTGCGCCTCTCCCGTGCCAAGGCCAGCTCCCCGGGGGCTTCACAAGGCCTCTCCTGACAGACAGACCACGCCATGGCCCCTGCCACGTCGGCAAGACCCAGAGTGCGCGCCCACTCTCTGGCGCTGGCTCACCCCGGCTCCTGCCCACCCCTCCCCCACAGAGCAAGAACTGCTGCTCTAACCGCCACCCTCCTGACTCAGTCCCAGTCACTGCGACCACAAGGCACCCTCAGCAGCAGACCAAGTTAGGCCCAGGGTTTTGACATTAAAGTCACAGTGACATAAAGAGAAGGCAAGTAAGCAGACAGCCACCACTGGCCAGTGGGCCCCAGGCCATGAGGGGACAGAGGCCTTCACGGCATCTCTGCCCCAGAACCCCCAGGAGGGGAAAAGAAAAACTGGGGGGAGGACCCTGATACTTCTTTATAGCTACTGTTGGTTTTGCATGTTCTAGAAGAAAGTAAAACCAAGTTAACTTGGTTACTCTTTGATCCCCCTTTAGATTGAGCTCTGTTCTGTCTCACTGAACAGAAAACAGCTCAAACCCACATATCCCCTTCCCCCAAAGCCTGGGGTGGCTCCCAAGCTGGGGGCCCGGCGTGCGGTGACGCTCCAAGGCTGTGCTCTCCCACCAGAGGGCTCGGGTCAGGGCTGGGTTGGCCGACCCTCAGAGCCCCGCTCCTGGTCTGTCTCACGCCAAGGGGTCCCCGGCTCCCTGGGGCGCAGGCCTCTTCCAAGCAGACGCCGGGCCGTGGGCCTAGTTTTCACTATGGAGGAATGCGTCCAGGACACACATAAAGCTCCGAAACTCCGGGCCCAGTTCAGACTTCTGACCCTTTCCTCTTTAGCCACCCAGGGCCCTTCTCTGTTCTCTGTCGCCCCAGCCCAAGCAGCCACACGCACATGGCAAGCTGACTGCAACTAATTTAAAATCCAGTGGTTTTCTTCTTCTTTTAAATGATAATTGCATATCCACATACACATATATTCATACACGGTTGGATGTGCGAGTAGAGAATTACTCAGAATTGGGAGCAGCCTTTGGTTTTTGAATCACTCTAGTTGTGCGAGTTACTTTATCTGGACATGAATTCTAAATACATTTCATAATGAGGATGCAAAAAAAGTAACTCTTCTGTGCTCTGATTTCAAATGGAAAGCTAACATGGCAGAAGAGAAGGAACTGGGGAGGGGGAGGGGGCGGAGGGGGAGGAAGGGGAGAGTTCAGGAAAGGGAGGGAAGGGGAGGAAGTCGGCGGTGGTGGCATATTCCTGTGATGACAGCAGCAAACACAGGGAGCCAGGCCGGGAGTCCTTCCCAGATCGCAGTTCGCTGGCCCCTCACCACACCCCCGGAGGCGGTCGGCGTCCCTACTCCCGCCCCGCAGACCACCAAGCTGCGTCACAGAGAGACTGAAGTGGCTTCCCAAGGCCCAGCGGCCAATCAGCCCGCTAGCTGATCGGACTGTCAAACCCTGAAATCCTGAGATAACATCAGGGCCCAGAAACGCCTTGTTATTTTAAAAATTTATTTCAAATAACTGAGGAAAAATTTGGCCTTGTTCCTGGAATAAAAAAATTAAAGAAAAGAATACATTAATACATGTCAGGCCTAGAAGAGTTTAATGAAAATAACTACAGACACCCTGGCCTGAGACCGCCTCTCCAAGCGTGTGTTCCTGGCCAGGCCGGCGGCCACCCTGAGCCCGGGGGCAGGGCATCCTTGGTGACAAAGAATTGAGCCCCCGCCACGTGCACACGCACGCACACACGGAGAGCCCACGCATGGCCTCTCCCACGAGGCCGCCATCACTGTCCATCTGCCCTCTCGCGTTGACCAACCAACCAACCAACCAAAGTTCACTATTTCAAAACAGTAACTTACTAAAAGCAGGGAAGATTTTTTTTTCTCACCTAAACTGGGCCTTGATGTTGCTGGGGCTTGCAGATCGGGTTTGTATCTCCTTCTCTTGCTTTTCCCTCAGGATCCTTTCAGCGAGCAGGAAGTACGTGGCTGTGATGTGGTTGTACCTGTTGGTCTCCAGGGCTCTGGGGGAAACAGGAGAGCGCACGCAAGCCATGTCAGCAGGTTTTTTACAAGCCAAACTGTTTTTCTTTTTTTAAAAGTACAAGCAAAGGAAATCCAATGACTTAAAGTTTTTTAAATTATGCAAGATCACAAACAAGGAAAAAAACAACCCTAGTATTTTAAGATTACTCCTGAAATTCTAAAAAATAACTGTATAGAAATATTAAGAAAAAGCCAACATGCTGAGGGCAGCAGGGGGTGTCAGTTTCAGGCCTTCCGAGCGCACACGGGACCCACAGCTCCCACCCACCTGGGCGTCAGCGCTCCCTCGTGGGCTGGCCAGCCGCTCCCATCGGGAGCAGGAAACGAGTTACAGGAACGCGCACTGTAACACTAATACCAACCACCAACGCCAGGGGAAGTTTTCACTTTCACGCTCTCTTGGCATTTACCGGAATCTCGGGCATTGATGAATGTTCATGTAACTGCCAGCCTGTCATTAGCAGCACTTTGTCCCTGCGTTCGCTCATCCATTTCAAAAGTAATGCTCGAGTGTGAGCCCAGCCCGCAGGCCCGGGGCTGGGGGCTGCGGGGCTGCAGGGGGCGTAAGGCCCCCGGGGCGCGTGGCCCGGCCTGCAATACACGAGAGTGCCACAGGATGCATGAGGCCCAGAAACACGCAACTGGGCTCCTCAGGAACTGTCCGCAGTTAGTGAAAATACGACAAGAACACTTAGGAAAGCAGCAATGTGGGGATCGCTGTTCACCACGTGGACGTGGGGCCACAGCCTAATGGGGCCGGGCGGGCTGAGCACAAGGTGCCACAGAGGCCAGGGCGAGCCGACAACATGACCTCCGAACGCAGGCAGCACTCACCAAAGGGGAGGTGACCCTGGTGGGGGGCAGCCCCGGGGTCCCACTCCCGCTTCCCTCGGGGCACATGGAGCCTCCTGAACCACACAAGACGGCTCCTTTTGGATTTATAACTGAATGTACATGAATAAATAGCTCCACAACACCGTGGCAGGTATTTATTTAAGCTAAAATCATTAAGCTGATGCAGGGAGACAAAAATAGCCTTTATCCATGCAAAAAACAAAAAATCATTTCCTACATGTTCCTACAGTGCGTGTCCTTGGCAAGATACCCTTTCCCTCATACCCAGCTGCTTCAACAGGTTAACTAACTTTTGACTTTTCATTTGTGGAAATGTGTCATGTTTTTACAGATAGGACAGACCTCTTATGGAAATGAATCAATGTTAAAACAAAGCAACTGCATCGCATCCTTGATTCCAAACTTCTTAGGATGTTAAAAAACAGAGAATTTCCAAACTTCTTAGGTTATGAAATCCTTCTTTGGTGTTAAAGGACTTAATTAACAACTTGTGAAGCTCATGGGTCCCAGGTCATGGTGGCAGGGGCTCTTATGGGCCACGGGGTAAATATTTTAGGCTTCGTGGGTCGTGCGGTCTCTCTCTCAAACGCTTGGACACGGTCACACAACGCAGCCGTGGACAGAACGCGGGCGGACGGGCATCGCCGCGGCCCCACTAAAACGCTGCTTCCATCAAAGTGTGGCTGGTCTCACGTGTCGGCCCCTGACTTAGGCGACGTGAGGGGCTGCCCCATTCCCTCTGCTCCATGTGGGAACCAGTGGGGGACACAGGAATAAAGAGGACATGCTACGGACAAGGCATGTGCTGGGATACAAAGCAGCCCGTCCCAATCAGCCCAGCAGGAGGAGAAAGGCCACGGCCGTCAATGACATGCTCCGTGGTCACATTACAAGAATAAAAACAAAGAAGCAAAACCTATGAGCCAGGCCCTGGGCCAGGAACTCCAGAGATTAATGACATAACCCTGCCAGCTGGGATCACTATCCACGACACAGTGTCCAGAGGCCCTGGCAGGGACAGAGAGGGCCATCCCAGGAGCCCGCACCGGCGGCCCCGCACGGGTGAGCGGCGACCTACTCGACGATGGCGTCGCGATCCGCGATGTCCCCGAGCACCATGCGCTGGATGATGCTGTTGTGCTCCTCCTCCGAGAGGTTCTTGTACGACACGAGGGGGATGTTGTACTTGGTGGCTGGTGAAGGGTCCACCCCCTGGAGCCAAGGGTGGTTTTCGATCTCTTCCAAAGAGGCCCTCCTCTTGGGGTCTCTCTGCAGCATCCGGGTGATGAGGCTGCGGAGGGAAGAAAACCCACCGTTAACACAAGCAGAGGTCGTTTTCGGGAAAAGACTAAGTACTACACCTCAGGAAAGACTGCTCGGGACAAATATGAGAGAAGACAAAAAGGGGCAATTGTGGAGTGAAAAAGGGCCACACCCCCACCTACAGACTTTAGACTTAAAAAATATGAGGATATTATAAATACTCGAGGCCACGAAATTTCACAACTGGGATAAAATGAATGAGTTTCTTGGAAAACGTATCTTAGCAAAATTGACACAGGAAAAAGTAGAAAACTGTACAGTCCTATGATTATTAAAGATAATTCCTCCCGGAGGGAGACACAGGAGGCTTCTAAGCTATTCGAACTGTTCGATTTCTTACGCTGGACAACAGGTACAGATGTGTTCCTTTTATTGCAGACACATTTTTAAAAGTATTTGTGAATAACATACACTTCAGTGTAAAAGAACACATTAAGGCGCCAGTGTTTCGGCGGGGGCCGTGGAGCTACTCCATGAGTCACAGACGCGCCCCACGCACACATGGGCGCCCCGCTTCCTGGGACGGAGAGCAGCAGCAGCGAGGGCACAGGCATCACCGCTGCCGAGAGTCGCAGCAAGTGCGTCCTCTGTGCTAAGGACTGAGCTAAGAGCTTTAGGTGCATTAACTCGTTTTTAGAAAAACCTAAAGAAAAAACCTACCATTCTCACACTGCTAGTAAAGGGAGAGGCTAGTATCTGAATCCAGAGAGACTGAAGGTCCACATTCTTAACAATCCTCCACGTGGCCTAAGGCGGGGCTCTACTTGGAGAAAGAAAATTCTTCAGGTTCTCAGGTTTCCTTCTCTCCCTTTTTTCCTAATTACAGTTGACAGTCAATATTATATTAGTTTTAGGTGTATAGCATAGTAGTTAGACATTTTTATCATCACAAAGGGATCCCCCGCAGTAAGTCTAATACCCACATGGCGCCATGGCAGCTACCAGCTGATGGGAGAAACTCAAAACTGTGTTACTGCAGCAAAATCCTTAAGCACAGTAGCTATAATCTCAGCCGAGCTCACTTAAAAATATCACCCCCAATGTCAATGAAATACGGAACTTCCCACAGTCCCTTTATTCCATTGTATTTCTCACTGCACATATCACACTGCTATGCAGTACTTTAATTTCAAATAAATCAACTTGAGTTTACTTTTGGTTGCTGGCTTCCCGCAGTCACATACACCAAAACAGAGCCTTTAGCAACTGGGGGGGAAGGGGGTGTGGGTAAAATTGTGAGACACACTCTGTAAATCCTAAAATGGTGTGCTGATGGTCTACAAACTCTCCTCGGGAACTCTGCAACACTTCCGGGTGGTTGCACTTTTTGCTGATGCAGGGAGTGGTTCTCGTGGTAATGTCTCATTTCACGTGAAAAGTAAACCCCACTCCTGGAGACTGAAGATGCATGTTCTGAGTTTCTTAAAAGCTGACATATTTAAGAAATAAAATAATATATTCTGTACGCTATTAAAGTTTCAAATCATATTCTGGGGTTAACTCCCCTCAACACACTTAACAAGAGCAGAAATATTAAGTTCAAAAAGTCGATGAACCGGGATGCCCACATACTTTTTTTTACTTACTCTTTACACTCTTTCGACACGTGGGATGGGACTGTGTATTTACAATCCATGATCATCGTCAGCGTTTCGCTGTCATTGGCCTCTTGGAAGGGGGGCTGCCCGCACACCAGCATGAAAAGGATCACTCCCAGGCTCCATATATCTGCACGTCAGAGACACACTGTTAAATACTGACCGGTCAGAACGCCAAAAGCACTAGAGTCCATGTAGACTTACGGTATCATTTTAGTTTGAACAACCAAAAGCACTGATATCTCAAGGTAAAAAGATCTAGGAAAGAAAAGCCCCCCTAAGGCTGAGATGGTCTCTGTCTTGTTCACTATTTTTCTATTCACTTAAGGCCCAAGCAAGTGCCAGGCACATAGTGAATGGGCAGTAAGTGTTTAATGAAGAGATGAATTAATTCATTTGTTAATCGCAAGGACATCAACTGGAAAGTACCTATTAAGGTTGCCAGGCTGAGGACAGGCACAGCTGTTTCCCGTTACATCACACAGCAGCGATAAAACTAAGATGTTAATGCTCTGAGACGAGAAAAGGATTTTGCCTAAGGTCACAATTATCTCAGTGGATCTTCACCTCGGTCCTGGTGAGATAACCAGATCTGGTAACTCACGATCTTTTTTTTTAAAGATTTATTTACTTTTAGAGAGAGGGGGAGGGAAAGGGAGAAAGAGAAGGAAACATTGATTGGTTGCCTCTCGTACACACCCCTTCCGGAGACGGAACCCACCACCCAGGCCGTGCTGAGAGGAAATCGAACCCGGGACCTTTCACTTTGCAGGACAACATCCAACAAACTGAGCCATATCAGTCAGGGCATTTTACAGATGAAAAAATTAAAGCTTGAAGGGGAGAGAAATATTCCTGGGCTGTCAATGAGGAAAAAGACTGGTTACATATTATTTGAGAGGACAGAACTAGGACCGTAGGTATAAATAACCGGAAGGCACACTCTGGCTTAAAAACAGCAGGACCTACCTAATAGAACTGTTAAAACACTGGGAAAGGTAGTGAGTTTCCCGTCGCTAGAAGTATCCCAGCAAAGGCCGGGCGACCATCTGTCTCACCCTCTGCAGGAGGCATCCCTGCACTGACTGTGAGGCTGGACTAGCTGGCCTCTGAGGACCCTCCCAACTCTAGGAATAAACTAACTCCTACCAATGCAAACAACCCCTTACTTCTTGCTGTTACATGAAAAGCAAAGCCATCCATCAGGTGGAAAAATGATGTCCTTTACAGATGAAAAAAGAGTAAGTCCAATTAGGAAGGGTATCCTATAAATTAGTTCATTCCAAAAACTAAAGTATAGACATGATTATATAAACATTCACACAAGAACTGAACTCAAGCAGCTCTCTCGCCCACAGGCGGCTGAGCAGAGCGCGGAGGAGCGGCCGCGTGGCCCTTGTGACCGCACCAGCTCACCCCCGGCTGCCGTTCTCCCGCAAGTGTCAACGCCCCAGATAATGTAGGGTCCATGCTATTTTCCAAGAGAATTGAAACTTGTTCAGAAAATACCTTTTCCTTGGTCCAAACAAAACAAAGAGGGTAGTAAAGGCACACACACCCAGAAGTTACACACGTTGTTGTTTTTCATATGTACGATAGTTTTTACGAAGGATGCTCCAGTGGAAATTAACGAAGCAGATGGAAAAGTCTACTGAAATTAAACCATTTATACAAAGGAGAATGAAAGGGACCTGAGACTCACTCAGCCCAAACCCTCGGCCCGGCAGGGTCCCCGAGCGGTCTGCTTGGCACCGCCGGCCGGACACAGGAATTACGGTCGGCCCTCCTGCTCCGGGACAGCCCGCTGGCTCCGCGCGCCGTTCCAGTCGGCGGCTCGCGTTTCTTTCCCGGGACCTGGGAACGCAGCGGGCGTCCCCATTCGGGTCCGACACCCTGAGTGACGTGGCTGGCGGCCCCACTCCTTAACCACTGGTGAGAAGAGTGCACTACCCAGCAGGCCCTTAGTGAGATTTTTAAAGGAAATTTACATAGGCTGGTGTTTACCTTCAACCCTCTGTGGCACAGCTTGAGCCTGCTCCTTTCAGTCGCCTGCCCCAACTCTCTGAACAAGCGGCAGTGACAGTTATTCTCCCTTTGATGCATGTGTCCCTATTTTACAACATAGTTATATTCTGGAAATCAACCGTAACGTAAACCCGCCTTCTCACTAATGTTCCTTACACAAGGAGGGGCTTTTCACCAAGTCTGCATTCACAGCGCACGTGCGGCTATCTCCTCCCCAAGGAAGGGGTGCCTTACATGGCTTACCAAAAAAGTGTGTAAACACAAAAATCAGGGTTAAAATATAATTTCCCTTTTGTTGTTAAAATATTGACAATGTCTAACACTACTTACTACTCTACCAAAACCTAACCATGAATACCATGAATGTGTATTGTATTTGAGGTACAATAAATTCATATTGCTCCATATACATCCTACAAAATCAGTTTTCATACAATGAACTTGGCTACGTGATTTATTCTGCCACCTCACACTTCAACTGCGGCTAAAACAGCTTGGTGTTCACTTTGCCTCGATGCTGAACTGGAGGTGATATCTGGCAGGCAACTGCAGGAAACAGACGGTTTAAAAATATGATGACTAATATAAATATCGACGAATGATTACCCCAAATCCTTATTTGGTTAAAGAATACGTTCCTGCCCTGTTAAATATTAACCTCAACGGCAACAAGGAAGTCCAACTATTTGGAAGTGTTCTCCTCAGGACCATTGGCCCAAGCAAACCAGTGCCCTCTGCTTGTGAGGGAGCGAGGCACGACTGACTGGAAGAGCTAAAAAATGAAGCCACAGCAAGTACACGCACTGTTTCCAGTGAGGGCCCCGGGAACCTGTGACGTGGAAACACGTACATTTGGGAAACGAGGAGACACAGTGACATGATCAAAGCACTAAACTGGAAGGGACAGCACTGTCACTAAGAGGGCGGGCTTTTTCAGAAGGTGAACAGTCCTCTGCCCGAGACAACAGGATTACTCGGGGGCCACTGATTCCATTTACTTATTTTGCAGACTTTTTATTTCTCTCCATACTCCACTTTTTGTCCTTGAATCATTTTACTTTTTTCATCCTAAGGGCCAAAGGAAAGAGATAAAAAGTGTCCCTAAACAAACACAAGTATGACTTTAACCAAGTTATATGAAAACGTGTCCGTCTGTAACAGGGGGACAGTAACGGTGACCTGCTCCCTCTGGGCGCGGCTGTGGGTGTGGCGGGGTTCAAGTGGAAGCCAGGTGCGGTGCTGGGGCGGAGGCGGGACCCAGGGAGCGACGGGGAGGCCGCTGCGGCTACCACACACGCATGCAGCCAGCCAGGCCCTGGCGCCGCGCAGGGGACGAGACGCACTCGCAGACGCCCCGCCCTTCCAGCGCCCCACTGTCTGCAAGAAAGAGACGGGGTAGCAGAAACAGAAAGCAGGGAAACTCAAGAAGGCACGAAGCCAACAGAGGGAAGAAAAATTCAGAGACGGGATAGAGGAATAGAGAGGGCATGTTAGTAATACAGGTGGGAAAAATAGAGGTGGCGGCGACTCAGGAGCTTGGGCCCCCCGGACCAGGCAGCTGGTGTTACAGCGCTAAGAACGGGAGGAAGAAGGACCATCCATTACTCACGTTCCCCCACAAATAGGGAGGGAGGTGGTACTTGTCTTAATAAAAATTCATTTTAGTGGATATTTTTAATTATCTTTTCCCGTTAAAAAAAGACTTGCTAATAAAACTCCAAACTGCCCAGGTACAGATCATGGGCTCAGCTTGAGGTCCTAGGACCACAGGGATCCACTGAGTCCGTAACGGGGGCGGGGGAGAAGGCGCAGGGAACAAGGACTTCACAGTATTTTCATTTTTCAAAAATGTTAAAGGAATTCTCTATTTACATGAAAGGTGCACAGGTTAATAGGCATCAACCATCTGAAAAAAATCAAACTTAATGTTGATACTATTTGAACGATGTTTTGATTTCAGACCTAGCTATAGATTCTTGGTTAATAAAAATGGATAAAGAAAATATCATAATAAATACAGTTTCTGTGGTTAAAGAAAAAAAACCTCCCAGCTCATGGAACTGCGGGAAGGGGTGGAGAGGTACTGATGTCTTTGTTAGCGTAAAGGGTGGGAGCGGCTGGCCCCCCAAAGTGGCTCTCAAGCTCGCTGGGAATAAGACAACACTGAGCCCTGATGTCTCACCAGCTATCATTCTGTAGGTCCAGTTACAACGCAGCTGAATGAGGCTATTTCAAATGTTAGGGGTGGAGTTTACACTACAAAATTCACTTTAGGCAGGCTAACGGTAGAGCTCCATGAAAACAAAAGAACGTGCTAATGAGTAATTGTCAAAGGGAGTCAGGTGCCAGGATGTGGTGACTGCTGATCTTTCTAAAAGCCATTTCTGAAGTGTGTTATCTAGACTGCGCAAAGAAAGAACAGGGTGTAGACAGTAATAACAGTGGGAAGACTGGGAGGAAAGGTTTTAGGTAGAAACCTCTATTCTTGTCTCTTTTATCAGTGTAGCCATGAGTCATGGGAGAGGCCCTAGGAAGAGAATGTTCTAAAGCCACTGCAGACGCAGTGGGACCAGCCCATTCCACCAGGGACAAGCGGCAGGACTTCTGCAGCCACTTTTCAGTTCCAACTGTGGTCACCAGTAACTGGCATGTGACCCACACTAATATCAAAGGCCACGCGTTCTCAGAATAGCAAGGGCTGCGGTGGACGCGTGTGGGCCCCCCGGTTTCTAGGATAAAGCCCAGGACCTTTGTTTCCTGTAGGGCACTCGGAAACCTGATGTCTACGGTCTCCTGACGGGAATTCCTGTCTGCACAGTGAGATCTGCTCATCTGCAGTCAAAACCAGCCAGAGCCCTAGTTCCCAGAGGTTCTTCCCAAACCAGACCAGGGGCTGGTCCTCAGGGACTTGACTAGAGACCCTTCTGAAAGGAGAGAGCGTCAGGTGATCCAAACTAACAGTGTGAGAGGGAAAGCAGAAGAGGAACGGAGAATCGGGACAAGTCTTTGTTTCGGGATGTATCTAACAGTCCTGGTTTAATCAACATTCTAGTTAGGAGCAAAGTTTTATTCCTTAACAAGGAACTGTTTCTCCTCTTTAAAAAAAGCAAGTGTAAGCACTGTTATCTCTACTTCAAGAAATGCCTTCCCCAGACCCGTGTCCACTTAAGGGCTGAGCACCCCTTGGGACTTTGAAAATCAACGCTGCCCAAACTCGCTCATCATCATTCACCCAAACCTACCTGTCCCCCGTCCCCCGTCCCTGTTCGAGTTCTAGCCTGGTCAGCGGCAACTCCACGCAACCAAAACTTAGGAGACATCCAGACTCTACATTCTGCGGGTTCTCTGACGTCCTGATCAGGGGGACCCTGCCAATCCTGCCAGATCCTGCGTTCAGAGTCCTCAAAGGCCCCCACTGACACTTATCTTCCCTGAGGTCTCCCCGCATGGTCCCGGGAGCTGCTGTGCTGGGCCACCTGGTGGTTCAGCATCGGCTGCAGCTGCAGGTGTTCTCCTGTTTCTCCCCGTGACTCCGAGGGCCTCGAATGCGCAGCGCCCCCCAACAGCAGCTGCAGCAGAGGGAGGGGTAGGGAACAGGGGCCGTGTGGGGTTATCCATGCCTTTCAGATAACAGCTGAGAGGGGAAAGGGAGTAAGAAGTGCCTGGTGTGTTGGGGGGACGAGGCTGCAGTTTGTTTTAGTTGTTGAGGGCCTTGTGTAAACTTCTCTTACAAGTCAAAAGAAAACAGGAAAAAGTTCAAGGAGTCAAAAGGCTATCAGTCCCACGCTGTGGGCCTGCACAGGTTAACCCAAACCCCAACCCCAACCCCAGAGGCAGAAGACACCTTTCCAACTCAGTGTTCGTTCTGTCACCAACAGCTTGAGGAATCTGACCTTGGCACGAGGCGGGAAGTGACCTTGACAGACAAGAGGGGAAGGTAAGCCAGGCCGGACAGTTGTCGGACCTCTTTCAGAAGAGGTCTGGGTTCAAATCCTACTTTGGCCATTTAATAAGGTACGTACTCCTGGCCTGGCTCCTACGCCCCTTCGTTCTCTCCTCTGTGGGCCACGCTCCTACCTGGTCCTTTCTGAGGGGGTGTCAGCACACAGTGCGACCTGCGTCGCTGCACTGCCTGCCAGGGCTGACAAAAACGGCAGCCTCCAAGCGCAGGAGAGGGCCCGGGAGGGACAAGCAAAAGGCAGCTGGTACTTTTTATTGAACAGACCCCTGTATTATTTGAATTATCTTACAAGAGCATTCATTTATTACTTGCAAAAAATAAAGAACCGGCTGTGCTTAGCGGACTGTTGTGATGCACATGCACAGTAACTGAAGGACCACAGAGCTCTGTGTGGGACGGGCAGAGCTGGCAGAGCTGGCCAGGCTCTGCGTGCGCTCAGACAGCGACGGTCAGCCTGAGGTCTGGGGCTCCCCCCGGCTTGGCCAGGCTCCCCCGTGGACCCACGGACCGAGCTCTCTGTAGTGCACAGAGCTACGGCTGCAATTATTTTCATCGTAATTTTTAGCACAAATAACTTTAAGGATCTAGAAAACTCAAAATTAAACTCACTGACGTTTAAAACAATCCCTAACAGTTTTATAAAATGTGATGAAAGAAAAAAAGGGGGGCCGGATTGTGGGGCCACAGAACCTCCAGCTGAAGCTGCTTTCTGGGCAGCACCTCGGCGTCAGGGGGTCTAGGCAGGGGCCCAGGGTGGTGCTGCTGGCCTCTGCCCCGGGAGCTCTAGTTCCCTGCTTCAGGACCAGCCTGAGGGCTCGCAGGGGGCTGGCGACACAGGACCAGAGCCACCCGATCACCCACCCCGGGCTCATTCCCAGAGGGTCAGTCTGGATGCTCGGCCTGTCTTGAAATAACCAGAACAGTCCCTCGAGCTATTTCTAAATACCTTGGTGAAGCAAAAATCAGGTACAAATTTGTACCTTTCCAGAGTCAGACCTTTTTAAAAATACCTCCTGAGAAAGGCTTCCTGGTGGTCCCTTTCACGCCTGCGTCTCTCCAAAGAGAGGAACCACAGCTCTCGTCAGACCCACGGTGAGTCCAGAACTCCTTACACGGACACAGGGGAGGCAAGAAAATGGGCTGATCACGTGAGCACAGAGGGCAAGGAGCCCCCCGGGGGGTAGGCAGGGGGCGGGGGGATGGGGGGGAGACAACCCCCGCTGCTCTGTAAAGAAGTTTGGAAGAATGTAAATTTCCATTTCTTTAGTGCATCTGTTATATTTTCTCATTTAAACAAACATGAAGGGCCTGTCCTGTAAACCAGGCGATGACAGGACACAGACGAGCTATAAACACACACACAGTGCCCTCTCGGGGACCTCGCTATTGAGCAAGGGGCACAAACGAGCCACCTGCAATGCGCAAGCCTTGGCACTGCCCCATCCAGTTCCAAGGGGAAGAGGCAGCCCGGGCATGTGCCCTCCGCACTCTATCATCCTCTTTTTATAGCCGTCTGCAACCCTCTATTATTTTTATCCAGCAAACCGGGGTACCTGCTCTGTGCCCGGCTGCGTACCACCCCCGCCCCTGCACCAGGTCTTTGTGCAGCAACAGAAAGGGCCTCGCGCCACAGCTGTTTCCCCGCTTCCCGGACGCGGCCAAGTACCCTGAGGCCTCCACAGGTTCCAGGTTTAAAATTCTTCTGAATTAAAATGTTAAACTCTTAAATCAGGCACTGGTGTGTGCTCTCCTGTGTGTAATTTTAAACACATCACTAATAAATCAAGATAAATTAGGTAAGTCAACGTTTTCCAAAACCAAAGGAGGTGACACAGACGATGGGTAACATGGGATGATGACAGCAAGAGACGCAAGACCCGTGAGAGACAAGCCCCCGGAGCCCGCCCCCCACCACCCCGCCATCTCTGCTGGTGCGCGGGGCTCAGCGTGCAGCTCCCCAGCCGGCTCTCCCCACACCGGCGTTAACTCGTGAGGACCTGGCAGACAGACGCCACGGCCCTTGGAAGAAGTAAACCCAAGAACTAACTGCACGTTAATGTTATTGCTCCGGAGAAGCCGTTCTGGGAGTCAGGACAACTCCAGGACCACCCGTTCAACTTCCTGATGTGAGGGGACAGGGGTTCCCCAGAAACTGTGACTGCCTGGTCCACCAGGGCCATCTCAGAGCGAGCTCAGAGGGTGAGCAAGCACTGCGCCCTGCGTGTCAGTGGACACACGTGTCCTGCGGCAGTTCTCTGAACACCACGGCGCCTCCTCCGGGCCCTCCGGCACTGGGGCCGAGCAGCAGCGTGTATGCCGACTAACAGGAATCCAGGTTTGCTGCGCAAACATTCGCTCTAACTACTGACTTTCTGTTCTGCAAACTAGACTTTCTTCAACAGGTTTATGTTTTGCCCGCACCGCCCCACCCCCCACAGAAACGGAAACAGAAACAGAAACAGAAACACACACACACACACACACACACGCACACACCAGCCCCCCACCCCCCATTAAAGACCCAAGCAGGCGCGAAGCGGTCTGCTCCCCAGGGGTTTCCTATGCAGCCATCTGAGGGGAAGGGAAGTGGTTTCGGTCCCTCCCTGTTTTCCTGTATTAAAATAGTGACTCTTTGGGGTGGTTCAAAAAGATCTTCTGAAGATCCAGGAACTAACCAGGTGTCAAATAAACACCAGGACTTTCATTTTTTCCTTCTACCTAACATTTAACACACACTCAGAAAAGTGCCTATTTTAGAAGTTAACCTAGTCCCTAAATACAAATAACCTAACACTGAAAGATAAACAACTAAAGTCGTGAGGGAGAAAAACACGTGAGCAAAGGTCCCAGGACTGCCCTTCCTCCCGGCCTTCCCAAGGCAGCCAGCACCGCAGAAATCCTCCTGAGCACGAACTGGCGAAGGGGAAGGCAGAACCTCAGAAGACCCTGAGGCCCCCGGGACAGCGGCTGCACCCCAGAGCCAAGACTCATCCTGTGAGCTCTCCCAGAGGGCGCGCTGGGACCGTGCGGCAGCCCGGCGGGCACCTGCGGGCTGATGCCCCTGCCCAGGAATGAGCATGTCCCACGGACCACTCACCCACCTAACCCGTGCAACGACCCAGCAGGCAGGAACCATTACCACCTCCGTTCTAAGGAGATAACAGAGTCCCCTGGGGCAGGAGAACGGCAGGGCGGGGCACTCCCCCAGCACAGGAGCGGTCAGGCCCCAGGAGGGGTGGGGACGAGGGAGGGGCGGTGGAAGGGGCCAGAGCCTGCCAGTGTGACTGACCGCCCGGAGGCAGCGCGGCTGGGGCCCAGCAAGCCACAGGAGGCGGTGGGAGAGAGAAGTCGGGAGCCACGGGGAAGCAACCTTGAGGGCCTCACCGCCCGGCCCCCGGACGGCTCCAGCGTGGGCTGGCTGAAATCGCTCTGCAACAGAGGGGTGGCACGGACAGACCAGAGGGAGCAGAGCAGCGGAACCGATGAGCACTATTTTATGAAAGGCGGCCAGCTCAAACTGTCACCTCAGTCTGGGGACCCAGGGCCCGCTGTCACCTGCAGCTGTGGCCATCCGATCACTGCGGCAGCAGGAACCAGAGGCAAGAGAGACGCGCTTCCAATGAAATCCCTCCCTTCTCTTCTTTCTAAGATACACACTGGCGAGCCCTTCAGCCCGGTTTCTACCTCCTCAGATGAAGAAAAACCCGACTCCTGGCTTGGGGTCCAGTCTGAAAAGTAGATGAAAAGTATCTTTGGGTTTGTATTCAAAGAGGACCTCCAGTTATGAGCCCTGCACACCTCTGTCGCCCCACAGAGTCTGGGAGGCAGGATGAGAGGTGCACTTACACCCAAGCCCTGTGCACTCAGCAGCAGTGAGAGCCCTCAGAAACCGCAGCCCTGCTCGAAATCCGGACGGAGAACGGGATTCTGGAGGCGGGGGAGGCAGCCCTGCCCGAGGCGGGGGGCTGTGGCCAGAGCTCGGGGGACAGACGGCAGTGGGAGGAGGAAGGCAGGACAGTCTGGGCTGCTCGGGGAAGAGGCCAGGACAGGGCCCTGAGGGGTATCTAGCTTGGAGTTCCAGGAACTGCAATAGCATCAGGACAATCCCAAAGGCCCTGAAATGGTTTTTCACTTGCTAAATAAGCACAGGGAGTGACTGCCAGAGGGAGAAGGGCTGGAGGGGGGGGGCACTAAGCTCGACCATCAGCTTCAGCAAACAAATGTACTTTCTGGTTCGCTTTTTGAAGCTTTTTAAAATTTTTTCCCCTAACACTTTTTCTTTAAAGAACATTACAATTAAAACGTTGGGAATCTTTTTTTCCCCTCTAATAACTAAAAACATTTGAATTCGTGGGTTTACATCAGCAGCAGGTAGGGCTGGATGCAATCCACCAGGGAAGCTTTGAGTGTTGGCCTCACCCAAGACGACAGAGAATCTCTAGGGGTGGGGCCCAGGCAGGTCTGCGTGTTTTGTTTTGAAGATTTTGTTTGTTTGTTTTTAGAGAGTGGGAGCGGGGTGGGGGGAGAGAAACAGCGACGGGTTGCCTCTCATATGCGCCCAGGGTGGGGACTGAACCTGCAACCCAAGATTGTGGCCTGACCAGAAATCAAACGACGCCAACCCACTGAGCCCCACCAGTCAGGGCAGTGTGTTCTTGCTTTAATCAATTTTGTTGAAATTGATGGGCGGTGAGTTGAGAAGCACTTGTTTAAAACTTCCCATACCCCTAGTACAGTAAATTATACTTTTCAAAATAGTCTCAACATATATTTCATTGGATCTGGGCCCTATAACACAGTGAGAACAATAAGCAACAGAACTAAAAATGCATTAGGGAACACATCAAAAACACATAAATCATCTCTACCACATTTTTCAGGCCTCTCCTTGAAAAAGCAATGATTGAGTTAGCCTGAAATAACCCCCTTTATGGTGCCTATAGAGTATTCCACCCGTAACATTTCGTGCTTAAGAATCTTTATTACACATATTAAATTCAATAGCAGCTTATTTATAAAACCAAAAAGGCTTTACTGAAGGCACAGAAGCTCTGCTACCTGCCTCCCAAATACATCATCATACAGCAGTCACCTCACAAACCCGCGCCATGTGAACACAGCGCTAACACTGAATAAAGTGCTTCTATTTAGAGAATTCACGCCAGATCGACAAACTCTGATTTCTGCAACAAATGTCTGTTCTCACAGGCACGTGAAATGTCACAAAGTTTAGGAGAGGATGTCTATCTTTTGGTTCTATCGGACAAAGGAAGACACGACACTCCGTAAAAGGCCTTTCACAGCCCGCGACCTTGCCGCTGGTGCCTGGGTTCGGAGGGTGTGCACCACGCCCGTTTCCCAGTCATCGACAACCGGATGCGGCCCGTGCGACACGCCTGGACCCGAGCTGGCTGTGCCGTTTCTGCTGGGCACCTACCGTGCAGGCAGGTTTTACATTTACCTTTTAAAATGAAACAAACAGGGCACTACATTAAATTTAGCGACCCACGTTCCTCCCCTACGCGGAGAAGAGGCGCCAACCCTCCCTGAGAGTGTAGAGTCGTGCACTTGCGCTCAGACCTGACACTGTGCGCACCCCTAAGGTCTCCTAACCCAGAGCCCGTCAGGGCCTGTGTGTCCCCCGGCAAAGGGCGGCAGCATGAGTCACACACAGGGCAGCCGGGCTGACTCGGGGGAGCAGGGCCGAGCCAGGAGCACTGAGCGCTCCCAGGACGCCTGTCCCTACCTAAGAGCTACTCTGAGGAGGGACGTGAAACCACACACGCTCCAACTTGGGGCAGCTTGGGAAGCGCCGTGAAAGCAAGAGCATTAACAGCTTTTCTGGAAGAAATCTGAAATTAAAGCAAGGGGTGTCTGACTTGTGACATAAATCTTAACAGCGGGTTTATATAAACCAAAGGGGAACTCTCTGATTCCTTGGCGTCCTGCAGGACTACTTCAAAGTTCGAGCATAAAGGTATTGTGGCTTAAGTCGGACTATCTGTTCAGGAAGGAGCAATCCTTTAAAAAATTTTCAGAGAGAATCTTTAGGTATCGCACATATTATACACCTACCGCTGCAATCAGTTCTTTCGGCAGAAGACTCTTACAGGAGCTGAGGTACTCGATCACAGGGCCATGGCGGAGCAAGAAACAACCGCCTTAGGTACGTTAATGCGGCTTCTAGTTTAACCATAGCTCTTGGCTTGAATATGCCCAGATTTCCAAAAACTCGCATACCCTACAATACCACCCATAAGCTGCATATGCATTGATAGTCCAGAATGGCTCAGTTTGTCTTCCTAATCTACTTTTTCACAAGATGGGGCATTTCTTTCCAGATGGGCCAGACAGTAATTTTTAAATTCACACTGGATTTTGAGATGCTCATGTGTTGGGTGAGAGAGAATCATAATTAAAGATGCTTAAGAACACAATTTTAAGATGTGTTCATAGCCTTCATCAGAACTTCAGGCGTTATGGAACTAGGGGGAAAAAAATCACTGTTCTAAGATAAATACAAGTACATTCTTCTAACATAGTGAAGACTAAATGCTCATAGGATAATTTTTGGCTTATCACCTGGTTTTAGAACTATGTTTATGTTTAAAAATAGAGTATAAAACTGACATTTGAGAGCATGCATTTGAACACTGAAAAAAATGCAGTGTGTTTCTACCATAGCAACTCTCCTTCCCAGGCCACAATCAGGTGTTGTTACTGAAAATAAAGTAAAAACCAGCCCTACACATCTCAGGAATATCTACAGGGGGATCCCTGGCTTCCAGGAGCTTTGCAAGGACCCTTTATTTTCCACAACACGCGGCCTAACTTGATACATGGTAACTCAGTACCTGTATGTGATCTGACTCTATTTTTATGGGTGAAGAAATGAAGCAGCGAGGTCCAGCGTTCTGCTCAGGGTCACAATTAATAAACAATTAAAGGTATTCAAGGGAGGAGATGACTAGCAGAACCTAAGAAGATTGGGAAAGTGCTCAGCCCTTAACAAAAATTATAATAAGTGGTCTAGAAGAAATTACTTACTTGTTTTCCTTTGTTCTGACAAATATACTTTAAACACTTTCCAGTCAAAGGGTTAAAATAAACGAATCACCAGCTTTAGGGCTATATGACATTCATAAAACCCAAACTGTTCATTAAGATGCATTTACTAGAAATTCTCTTAGAAATTATTTTTAGATTAAAAAAACAAAACAAAACACAAAAACGCCAGCTGATTCGACCCCCTGCGCTCTAGCCAGGAGAATTCAAGTGAATGCAAGTCGGCCGGTGACCTACCTACTGCGGGGGCATCATACTCGTCGCCAAGCAGGATTTCTGGAGCGGAATAGGCAAGAGACCCACAGCTGGTGGTGAGCTTCTTCCCCGGCTGAAACTTGTTGCTGAAACCGAAGTCCGTCAGCTTCACGAGCCCTTGTTTTTCGAAGAAGACCACGTTCTCCGGCTTCAGGTCCCTGTGAACCACGTGGAGTTTATGGCAGTAGGAGATGGCGTGGACAACCTGCGCGAAGTACTTCTTGGCCAGGTCTTCGTTCAGCCCCTCCTCGTGCTTCATTATGTAATCGAACATGTCTCCCCCGTCCCCGAGTTCTAGGATGAGGTACAGTTTGGTCTGGGTGTCGATCACTTCATAGAGGCGCACGATGTTGGGGTGCTGCACGAGTTTCATGCACCGCACCTCTTGGAACAGATGCCCAGTGGCTAGTGTGTCCAGTTTTGTCTTGTCAATCACTTTTACTGCCACTTTTTCACCTGTGAAGACATGCCTGGCAAGTTTAACGACTGCAAAGTGCCCTCGGCCCAAGGTTTTATCCAGGTCGTATAAGCCAGCGATCTTTCCGTCATACCCGCGCTTGAACCCCGCCATGCTGGCCCCGCCGAAGGAGAATGTGTGGGCTGTGTGAAATGGACCTTCTCATATACGAGCGTCCGGTGAAAACGAGGAATTCATTTTCAGGGGCGCCATGCACATCTACAGAATAAGAGGAGAAACAAAATTAAGTTTCTGTAACATTTCGTTTGATAGCTTCACTTAAATGTTTTTCAAAAAAGCTTGAAGCAAATAAATTGAAACAGTTCTTATTTCAAAGCCCACACCCTTTGTAAACATTTGACTCCTCTAAACAATGTTACATTTAGGATCATCTATAAAAGAGGCATAAAGTCATTCTCACATGCAAATTGAAATGATATGAACTACACATCTGGGACTCTCTCCATACATATTCATATATATGTGTACATATATAAATAAAATAAGTCAAAATAGATAGACTACCTCTCTATATATACATACACACACACACACACACACACACATATAAATAAACAGTAACATGGGTACCAATATGTTTCTTAAGTGTTAGTAATTACTGTAGTAATAAATAACTAGCACGTACTAAACAAACGTTTCCAGCACCTTCCCTCAACCCTCACAGCCGCCCCCCGAGGCCGCTTAGTAGCCCACCCTGAGGCACAGAGCAGAAGGTGCCTTGGCCTAGGCTACAGGACCAGTGTGTGAAAGAGCGGCGCTGTCTGATACCAGAACTCGTGCTTTTAACCACTGCGCTACATTGTTTCTGCAAACTTATTTTAGAAACCAAAAGTGAATGATTAATTCTGTTTCTATTAAGACTTTTTAAATAGTAAACCAGGACTATGCATATGTACTGGGGAAAAAAGCAAATTTCTTCTATACTGTGTATTATCTTTGGCATCTGAGCCAATAATCTTAATAAGATTCACAGGAAATTCCAAATAATAAGATCTTGCTTTATTTGGACAGCAGTTCCCACACGAAAAAATTTAATTTAAGCACATTTAATTATCAAAAATAGAACTCTAAGCTAACTCCAGGGGGCAGAAAACTATCTTTAAATCTTTAACTGCAATTAATTATAAGGGCAGTAATTATTCTTAAAATTCTATCGCAGTCGATGTGTCTATTGTACAAGTTTGCAAATGCAACTTTAATTTTCAAAACAAACTTCAGGCTGCCTCCAAGGCCATTTTCCTTTTCCCCCCCATCCTATCACTTTATTTTAGATGTATTCCTGGAGAGTAGAATATAAATCACATTTTATAAATAAATCTGAGTTTGTTTACATTGAAACTTAATTAATTAAAAAAATTTTAATTACAAAAGTAATAAATGAATGAAGAGATAAGGAAAAAAGTCTTTTTCAGGGTACCCAGGGGTAATCACTATTAACACTTTGACAGGCCTCTCCCCAGGACTGTGCCAGCAAAAGGGCACCAGAAACTCATTTTTAACCTCCTAGCAAGTTCATGGGAAAGAGTCTCATAGGATCTCTGAATTCATAATGACAGACTACCCCGCAGTGAAATGATTACTCACTCTCACTATCAAACTATCAAAGAATTCACTTTTTGTACACATATCCCTTTTTCAGTGTCTATGAAACTCTAATTGTATGCCTAAAAGTAGGATATTATATAATTCACTGAAGGTTGGGAGAAAATAATATCCTGGTTACTGAGCATCTTTTTAAATACTAGTTCACGATCTAATCTATCAAGTGTATTTTGAGTTAGCACAAGAAGTAATTAAATCTTTTTTTGGGGTATTTAAGGACCTTGCAGTGCCTGAAAACCACGGTGAACCAATCTGCGCCGAATGTTAAGACGTGGATTAGAAAGCAAAGCACCTTTGTACTGGCTCCCACACGTACCCTGCAAACTGCACACTGGGCTCTCCTTGTTACTACTCGGTTGTGTTAGTTGCTTCTTGCTCCTAAAAGGAAATACAGAAAAAGACTTTAGTTTGGTTCTACTTGTTTTAACTTTGTCTCAAGTCAAAATATATACCCGAAGGCTGGATCCAAACATATAAAAATGTCCTATTTGTCTTTAGTGACCCCGTATGCCACTATCTTTCTCCCCTCACTGAACTGGAACTTGTTCCAGGTATCTTTATGGTCAACAGGAATTTCACAGTGAACAGATACAGAGACTGTTCCAGGAAGACAGGTGAGAGAGATCATTTCACCGGAAGGAAGAAGTAATAACAATGAACAACAGGAAACCAGCTATTTTCCAAACGCCTCCCGGGTTGCAGGCACCAAATCCGCATTTCCCAGAACCGTCACTGAGAGCTACAAGGCAGGCACGGGGCTCTGGCTGCCACAGACAGCGGGTGCGCTGCTCCTGCCCGCACCGTCGGTCGGCTTTGCTTCCGAGCCCCGCCCACCCACAGCGGCCCCTCCGGCTCGTGAAACGCCTCCAACCCAGCCCTCCAGCAGGCCTGCAGAAATCGATGAGGATGCCCCCGCTGGGGAACACACAACGCCCCTGGGCATCACAGGCCTTCCGCGGGGCCGCTCAGACAATGCGACCACTGCGGGCAAAGAGAACGTGAGCAGGTCACCAATGTCTAAGTTCATGGCCCAGTGCGGGTGTATGGCCTTGAGGTGGCCTGGCAGGCCTTCCCAGGACACTGAAATAGCACCCACGGAACTGAGAGGCCTGCACATGCACACTGGGCCAAAGGCAATGTACACAATACACTACAGGTGAGTGTCCAGGCAATCATTAAGTTCAAGTTCACATGAGCTTGGGGCAAAGGCAGGGCAAAGAGGCCGGGGAGAGTAGACGGGAAAGGCGAGAGAAGGAAAGGCGGATGTGGAAACAAGTTTACCGCTGGGAGCAAGGGGAAGAAGAGAGACGGGGACAGTTCTACAGGACAACACGGGGCGCCAGCGTAGTCACGGGCACGGGCCTGTGTCTAGTGGCAGGTGACCCCTGGGACACGCCTGGTCCTTCAGCTCCAAGGGGGCTACAGTAGCTCCTCCCGTCACCTGCTTCCTTAGGTGGCCTGCTTCATCTGCGGTCTCTACAGCAAGGCAGCGTGAGGGGCCAGTGTGCTTGGCGGTGTCTGAAGGCCAGCGACTGGCCTGGAATCCCAGCTCACGCATCACTAGCCACGGGGTCTGAGCAAAATCTGATCTCTCAGTGCGGTCAGTCTCCTCATCAGAAACTGTAGAAAGAACAGAACCTCCTGGGTTACCGCGAGGACTGTATGCATTAGCATCACTAAAGTGTTCAGCATAAAAACTGGCACCGAGTAAGAATTGGCTCAAGACCACCACGGTCACCGTTCTGACGACAGTCCTCTCCCTCACCCAAGGGGGCTCTTTCAGTCTCCTGTTCTACCTCCAGAGAATGAATTCACTGCACTGTTCTCTCTTTGACTTTCATAAAAAGTCTGCTGTTCATTTTTCCTAAAATGTATTAAATTGAAAATGGGTGCTGTAAGACTGATAAAGGAAATCAGGTCTCTAGCTGAGCATCGAAGTCTGATGAGTTTTCAATAAAACCGCACAAAATCTAAGTATTTGCTTTTAAGTTGATACTACGATGACTTCCTATCAAATCTATCATTTCAGAAAAGGACAATTTCTTTACATTTTCCCCCATCAAAGTAATATATTCTTAAAGGAAAATCTCAAAAATACGGACTAGAAAGCAGGAAGAATAATGAGGCATCCACAATCCTACCACTGGAGATCAGCACTATTAATATTTTGGTGGTCTTTCTGCAAATATTCAAATACAAGGTCTTAATTTTGTTTTACAAAGGTGTGACTGTTCTGCACATAACTTTATATCTTGTAGCCTGTTTTTTCACCTGCCCTATCATTTTCCTTTTAGTATTTTTGTTTCAATTATGAAATACCTATGCGATGTAGGAAAAATTACAATAAGAACATACAGATTGGCAAAAAGAGGGGAATTGTAAAAACTCGTCCATTATTCCACCCTCTAGGAGAACCTCTGTTAAACAGTCTGGTAAACAGCCTTCCAAATGATCTTCTATGTTATAATGTATGTCCAGGCACAGTTTTTAAATAAAATGGAATACACTCGTGCACGCACACGTGGACACAGAGGGGAGAGTTGTACCCCCTTTTAAGTACTTCTCCCCACAAAACAAGTTCATTTTAGAACATTTGGAGAATGCAGGAAATCACCACAGAAGTCAAAAGGTGCAATGTCATTCAGGAAGGCCTCCCTTTAGACTTGAGTGTATGTCCTTTATACCTACGCTTCCTTACAAAACCAAGATGCTATACGTGAAGGGTGGCAACTACTTTTCCTCTATATGACAACCACTTTCTCATGCCCTAAATTAAACTAAATCAATATTTTTAATGACTTGCATAGCTAAGATGGCATCTTTTTAAGCAGAAAAACCACTAAATCGGGTCATTCTAAAGCAGTCTTTTAATTCAGCACCTGTTCACAGATGCAGAGACCGAGGCCAAAGCTCAGAGAAACGGGCCAAGGAGTCGAGAGCCTTCCTAACACCTGTGGAACTGTTGCAAGGAGGTGCTGCTTCGCCCCAGCTCAGAGAGCAGGAGCCGCCGCAGGTGCGGGTGTGGCTGCAGAGGCGGAAGGAAGTGTGGGTGGCCGACACGCATTGTGCAAGCTGCTGAAAACAGTCGTAGAACCAGCCTCGGCCCAGCCTCCTGTCATGTTGGAATTCACCCTGTCCTTCTTGTCAAAATTCACTTTTAGCCTTTCACTGACATCGTCACCATAGAGCATGGTCTGTATACCGAACAGATGTCCCCTTACTCACACCTCCCCAGGAGAGATGAGGACAGAAGGGCCCACTGAACCAGCAGGGCTCTGCCTGGGTAACCGCTGGGAACGAAGCCCCAGCGGTGGGGGAGAGGAAACTAGGCCGCTCTGCTAGCCGCTCTCCGCTTGGTTTGGGATAGTATAATTTCCCCCACAAAATCAGACCACTGATACTCGAATGTATGAAAACCTCCCAAATTACATGCTGTACAAAAAATCTGTGCCCTCTAATACAAACAACTAAAAGATGAGTTTTTGAAGAGCTACACTAAAACTGTATTTACACTTCTTACACATGAAAATTATCTGGTTATCTTCTACAAATATAAAAAAATGAAAACGGTAATTCTAACTCGGGGGAAATGTCAGGCTAAACTGTACGCTTATAGAAAAGCCAACGTGAGTGGTGGATCTAACACTCTCTCAATGGACATCACCACCCTGGCCTTAGTGCTCAACGTTCTAAGGCGCCTGTAACAAAATGGCGCAGGCAGAAAGCAGGGGAGAAGACGAAATCCTCCGGGAATGTCAACTACCGGCAGGTCAGGCAGAAGAAACACAACCCTGCCGGGCTGTTGCAACAGCTGTTCTTTTTATCCAAAGCAAGCAATGCTCCCCATTTCTAGAACAGCGCTCCTCCTCCTGGCAGGTATCAACATACGCTATACGTCAAAGGTGAAGAAACACGTCCCAGGTCAGCCCCCCGTTTTCCACTGGATTGGTTGGTCACTACCATTTGGTTACCAGGAGTATCAGCCTGCAGTTGCCGCAGAGAATTAAGATGGGAACTACAAATTAAAAGGTTAAAGTCAATTATTTATTAGGAGAAATGTCCTACCAGGCGAAACTGCGTCTCCAAATGTCTAAGAAAGCATTTCCCAGTGGAAAGCGTGCCTACGAAAGCAGGTCCTGAAAGTTTTCTTCTAAGTAGTCAATTTTAATGGACTCGGGGTCACCGAGGTGACCAGGATGCCGGGCTGAAAAGCCTGCTCGCCAGGCGGTGACTGGGTTGCCAATGCAGATCGATCCTGTGAAGTGGTGGGTTAAATAATCTTTATTTCCTCGGAGTAAAACAAGCCATAGTCCAGGATGTATCAAGGAAAGTGTGCAGGAGCCAGGCGATTTATTAACTGATGTAGAGCAGTGCTTAGTGTGTGTAGAGATAAAGGGGTAGACATCCAAGTCACGGAGCCTGGAGCAGCAGCACAGGCAACAAGTTCACGTCCCTAAAAGGTGCGGCCTCTCATTATGGTGACGAACATGCTAAGTGTGTCACTATGTCTACCTGAGGGGAAGTGACACATAAAAAATTAGTATGGTGACAGCCCCGGTATAAAGTGCTCACAGAACAAATAATGACTTAAGCAAAAGCTGGCTCACAGAAATTACACCAAACTAAATAAAGTCAACCCACAATTACTGCTTTGCCAGAAAAACTGAACCTAAGTTAGAAGTTATATAAAATTTAAAACTAATAATCATAACCGCCCTTCCAAAGCTTTTATTAACAGTGTCAAAACCCATTTTAACTGCCTACCATCCCCACCCCCCCCCCCGCTCTGCCGCCCCCACCCCCGCTGATACTGCAATGGAGATGGTTATTAGGATATGGTCAAAAAAGCCTTGGCTGGTGAGGCCCAGTGGATTGAGTGCCGGCCTGTGAACCAAAGGATCGCCGGTTCGATTCCCAGTCAGGGCACATGTCTGAGTTGGGGCCAGGTCCCCAGTAGGGGGTGCATAAGAGGCAAGCAGACATTGATGTTTCTCTCCTTTTTGTCCCTGCCTTCTGCTCTCTCTAAAAATAAATAAGTTCTTTTAAAAAAAATAAAAAAGATATGGTCAAAAAAATGTTGGAGCAGAAAAAAAGAAACAAAAATACTGGCACCTACCATTTCATTGATTTTGAAAAGGCAGGATCATTAGGGGATTCTCTCACACTGTTGGGACTGCAAATTACCTTTCTGAAAAGCAATTTGGCAGTACAGGTAACTGGGAACCTTAGAATAGTTAATGCGCTTGATTTTTAATTCACACTGCTAGATTTATGTCTTAATGAAATAAAGACATGGATGAGTATTATATTCAACAGCACTCGGTGATATTTATATATGCAAAAAAATCAGAAGTGACCTGGAGGTTTAGAATAACAAAATGGCTAAATCACAGCAAGCCTGAAGCACCACGATGCTGCGGTGTTGTGAGGTAGTTAATTTCATGGGGAAATTGCACAATAAAATACGAGGTAAAAGAATTCACGCACCAAACTTCATGGCACAGGAGCCCAATTTTTGTGAAAAAGTACATAATTTGCACATATAAGTAAAAATACAAATGTTAAATTGACAAGATTACAGAATTTTTTTCCTCTATGTTTTTCTGTCCTTTTCCAGTTTTTCACAGTGAATGTGTACCGCTTTTATAATCTAGGAGAGGTGGAGGTTATTACAATTTTGAGTTTCTGTACATAATTATTCATTCCATTTACTTTGCCACTGAGATCTATGAAGTCAACCAATTTCCCTGAAAAGATGTCCACAGCCTATGTATGCAATCCTAATAAACAAGGCGTCCAGTGAAATATTTTGCCTCCCTTGAGGAGCGAGGTTCACAACTCCTTCAGGCTGAGGAAGGGATGAGAACACTGGGCCTATTTTCACGAGCGAATATTTGAGCCCTAATTGTGCAGGGCTCAACACAGTCCCTGCCCTTCAGACCCTGACAAATAAGTTATCTCCACATAAGAAAATAACTAGTATACAAGTTAGCCTAGGCGAGATAAGCCACAGGAAGAGAAGATGCTAGGGCCAGACCCCGGACGGAGGCGGCGTGCAGGCGAGTGCTCACCCTGCGCGGGGAGTCACGGGACAAGGTTCCTGGCAGCGGTGACAGGCGACAGAGAGGCCTTCCCGCTGGCTGACTCCGGAAGGAGAAGGCTGGTTTGGGAGAGGCTGTGAGCTGGGGTACAAGCGGGACGAGTTTAGCAGGGCGCGGGAGGCTGCTCCTGAAAGATGCCTAATGGCTCACCATTTAGGCAACCGTAATGAACTCTCACCTATTCAAAACCGATGGGAGACTTGCCACACCAAGTAATTCACCACATGTCTATTTTGAATTATATTTAAGGTTAATTAAAGTCATTAAAGAGCTAACAATGCACAGAAGCAGCTTCTCATCCTGGAGCTGAGATGAGGCCTCAACAGAAGAGAAAAACCCTTCGGGGTCTTAGCAGGAAAGCAACATCTTATAAGAGCATTGGGGAATTTTAAACTATTAAAAAGTTCACTATTCACTTTGAAGTCCCATAAAACATCAACTTTTGATTTGTTTTGATTTACTAGATCTGTCATTGTCACCTACTCTCCTAAAAATCTACTCTAATAGGTTCATGTAGAAATGAATCCTACAGCAAAACCACAGTTGACTTGGTCGCTTTTCAAATTTTAAAAATGTCTTCAACTGCCACAAGTGCTCATTTTAGAATTCCAGTTTTGTTTAAATGCAGGTCTCAGAAAGAGTAAACAATTTCGTTCCTGGGCATCTATACAGGTAGCAGACTCTTTACCCCGGTCTGCCATTTATTCCTCAAAGCCAGCAATATAATGGAAGTATCACACCCGTTCCACATAGGAGAAAGCAGGGTCACAGAGGCCAAGGACTTCCTTCACCCCCGCACGACACCAGGAGAGAGCTGTGGGGCTGGACCCCAGGTCCCCCTGGCTCAGAGGCCCCACCCTTCCCAGCAGTAAGGCCACCTCCCTTTGACCCAGGCCTTTCTAACTCCCATGGCAAGGACAGCACTAGAGCAAATCTGCTTTGACATTTCCGTTGTTTCCCCAAATCAGGCAAGCCAGGCCAGTCCCCGGCCCCAGCAAGTAACTAAAAGGAGAAAATTCCCTGGCGTCCCCGAAAACTCACCTAATAAACATCACTAACAAATAACTCCATTAGACACTTTTTTTTGAAATGATTAGAAACTGCATGTTAAGTTGAGAAAGGAAGTTACAGCCAAAAAACTATTTGAAAGACAAGTGGAGATAATTATTGGGCATCTAAAAATGGAGTGGCACCTTGCAAATAACTCCACTTCTAGAGTTTGCATACAATTTTGTGACAGCAAGATCCCTTCCCAGTAGCACAGAGCAGCCAACAGTAAGTCATTCAGGGAAAATTTAGGGAGGTTCTGTTTTCTGCTTCAAAACTTTATCCTCTCTGAAACTGCAATTCTAGTGTACTTTGCAAATCACATTCCTTTCATTTGTTTCTGAAAAAGGATTTTTCTTCACAAGAGGATTAGCAACTACTCACAAAATTAGAGAGCAAAGGATAAACTCAAGCCCTAAAGCTGCAGATCAAATACTCTTCTAAACTCAGTAGTTCTCACACTGCGCTGACCCAGAGAGAACTGTCCAGCCTGCAGGGAAGGCGGTAAAGCAGAAAGCTAACCTGTGCCACCTTCAAATTCACCTGCTCTGCGTGGGTCCAAATAAACAAATTCATTAGAAGGCTGTACACTACTTTGACTATTTTAAAAAGAGATCCATGAAAACATTACACTCTGGTGCCATAATTTGTCCACAAATTATTTGTTAGTAGAGTGTCATGATCTCAAATGAACATCATCTCACTGGGATGTAAAGTACAGCACAGGGAATATAGTCGATAATATAGTAACAGCTATGTATGGTGCCCGGTGGGGTCTAGACTGATCAGGATGATCACTTTGTAAGTCATAATAACGTCCAATCACTATGTTGTACATCTGAAACTAATATAATATTGAATGTCCACTGCAATTGAAAAAATAGACACAATGAACTTTAGATAAGGTATACTGTAAAACTTACATTATCTAAAATATAATCTCTCTAATGTAGAAGGACCAATGTGGCTGAATATTAATTAAAGGCAGATACAGTATTCAAACACCTTCCCCTCGCTATCCAATATGAAGACAGCGTCAGGGCCCAAAGGGTGTGCGTGCGCACAGCGGGGGTACGACACCAGAAAGGAACCGGGGCGGCATCTTAAGATTCGGCATTTCAAAGCACGACACAGTCAACTCTTCTTATTAAACTCACTACACAGGTACACTTTCAAAATGATCAAAATTCATCTATTCAGCAAATATAAGGAACAGCATCAGAGCGCAGCAAGGCGAGGACCACAGGACCCAGCGTCCAACACTGAGACAAAGGTAATTGCCACCTTGGACAGCTGTTATGAGCGCTGCGCGGGACACCAGGTATGAATGAGCAAGGTGTGCGTGGGGCCAGAGCCACACAACGCTTTTGCACAGCGTCTGAGCCGGCCTTCCTCCCAGGAGAGCCTGGCGTCGGAGAGAGGCTGCATACTTAGCTCCCTGTCTTGCTGTCATATCAGGACCCTCACCCTTAGCGGGTCCAACGAACTGCCCCCAGACACCTTATTGGACACGCGGGGAGGGTCCCTGCCTCAAGGTGTTTGCCATCTCTCTGGAAGAGACGTGGCTGAGGAGGTGTTCTTTCCCCTAAATCTGCCTTGGGGAGTTCGTAGGAGGGAGCTCAGAGAAATTGATTTTTTTGTGTTTGAACTAAAAACTGAAAATGGTGATGGGAAAGAGGCTTTCCAGAAGAGATGCGAGAGAGCTCAGTGTGCCCAGGACAAAAATACATGCAGGGCACAGGAGACAAGGTCAGACGCGGAATCAAGTGCCAGGTACCCAACGACCTTCATTCCATGAGAATCAGTTGATATTCCTCAGGTCTGGCAACGCTGCCTGGGCTTTGGCGCCCAGCTGGCAGGGCACCTTCTGACCACCGCCCTCTCCCCAGGCCCCTGTACGACCAGCCCTGGGGCGCTCTCCCAGCACCTCATCCTTCTCCATTACTCCCCTGACCTCAATCATGATTACGTAATTATTTGCGATTCTGTGATTAATACTGTGTGTCCCCCCCAAGAATGAATGATAAGTGCAGTCCACGCAAGGCCCCGTCTGCTTTACTCAGCTCTGGGTTCGGGGCAGGCTGCACACAGACACATTTGATTGCGTGAACAAACGAAGGCTGGCACTGAGGAGCCACAGAGGAGTCCTGGGCAGGGGGAGAGCAATCAGGAGATGCAAGTTCAAGCAACCTCTCTGGCAGCAAAGGGAAGGTCAGACCGAAAGGCCAGTCTAGAGCTGGGAGACAGGTAAGGAGACAACGGAAAATGTCTCCAGGTAAATGAAGCCTGAAAAACTTAAAATGAGGGCCGCCAGGATCTGGGTAGTGATGATGAGGAGGAGGTAACGGAGGAGCCACATTGAGGAAGCAGAATCCAAAAACTCAATGCACAGGGGGCAAGGCAGAGGGGAATCCAGAATGACTCGTGGAGAGCGCGCGGGCCGGCATCCAGGATGGGAACCAGCATTTCCTGAGCACCTACTACATGCAGGCACAGAGCAGAGGGCTTGCTTCTAGTCTGAAGTTCTAGGACGGCAACACAATTCAAATCCAGCCCGGCTCTGTTAAAACGGGTATGCTTTCTATGAACAAGGCTGACAAAAAATCCACAAACTAAAGTGCAGATTTTTAAAGTTTCTTCATCGAGACACTTCTTGTGTAGAGTGGCCACGCCTGCAGATGACTGGTCTGGGATGTAGAAACCAAAGAAGTGCGCTCAGCCTTCAAGAGGCCGAGAGTCTTCAGGGTTTGACAAGAAAGGTAAGTGCACGTCAGCAGCCGAGGAACGGAGGCCCACTGAGGCTATGATTGACCAGCTGCGTGTCCTGTAGCCCACGCTTCCAGAGCACTGATTTCACAGCCCACGTGACCTTTCCGGACCAATATGTAGCTGACGGTGTCCGTGTTAAGAGAGACAGACAGACAGACCCAATCTTGCCTGAGGCTGGAGATACTCCAGAACGTAAAACATCACAGCACATGTGCAGATAATGCCCTCGGACTTTGAAATAATTACCGAGTAGCCACAGAGCAGCAGTTTGGCGTTGGGGGCGGGGGGAGGAGGGGGGTGTGGGAACACAAGTAAGGAGAGGGAATAAGGCCTGATTTGTCGTGGAAGAGCCTACCTGAGCAGAGGCCAAATGCTGGAGGTGCCAAAGCAGACTCTCGGGAGGCTCTGGAAGTGACAGCAGAGAAATAAATGTTCAGGGAAGGCAGAGCAGAAATCCTCTTTAGATGGGTTCCTCCCGTACCACCAGCAAGCAATGGTTTCCCACGGGACAGAGGGCCTCTACCCAAAACAGATGCACAGAAAAACAGATGAGGAAATGACCCGCAGTGCCAACAACATCGCTCCAGATCACCCAGTGCACACGACGCACCTCCAGTGTCCTCTCACATGAGACACTTTACATCAGCTCTTTCAACACTAAAACAAAACCCCGGGACACTCTCCCTCCATCCCCAACACTACCGCCCCACTCCTCCCCCGTCCTCTTCCTATTCCTTAAAAAAAGAACAGCTGCACGGTTTCTACCTCCCCAACTCCCTTTCACCCACTTGGAGCTAAGTCCTTCCTCCACCATTTGGCCTTGTCTTCTCAGCCTCCCCGAACTCTCAGCCCTCTCCCCTTTTCTCTGCCTGGGGACTCTACCTGTCTTCCAAGAGCTCAAGTGTCACCGCCTCTATGAAGCATTCCCAAGTCATATTCCTTGTCCCCATCTCTGGGCTTCCACGGGGATTTGCTTGTGCCTCACCAAAGCATTCACCAGTCGCTACTGTTACTGTTTACCTTGGAGTCCCCAGTAGCCTGTAAGCTCCTTTCCATTGCTACGCTCCAGCCTGGGGCCCCAAAAATAGACACACAAAGGCTCCATAAATAAATGATCACAGATTAAGTTTGCATTCAAAACTGCTACCATCCAGTCAACATTGCCACCTAAGTTGCTCTTAAGGATTTACCTGCACCTATATGCAGGCTGGGAAGTACCTACATTCTCAATAATTGTTTTCCTGTAAAAGCATGTTGGCTAAGACTCTATCTTTTGGTTGTGAAGCAAACAGATGACATACAGTTATATCAAGTCTTTGGGGTTCCATACCTATGCTTATAATTCCTAAAATCCTGCCCATGTGGAAAGTTCACTGTACCCTTTTCTTCCCAGGCAGTGCAATGAGCTCCTAGGCTCAGACAGGCTGCTACGGTGAAGAAATCATGCCTTATTTATACCAAAGCTGAGAACCATGGCTGCTGGATATCTCCAAAAATAAACACCTTTTTTTTTTTCCTATTTAGTTTCACTTTCATATGAAACAACCACAGTAAACTTTAGACAAATAGTATTTCTAGTGTCCAGTAAAAATATCAAAGCCCTTCAGGCGTAATAAGGACAGTTAAAAGCCTTCATTGTAGAATTACGGCATTAAATTTGAACTATAAGGGCCCACCTATATCACTGTTATAGAAAAATGAAAATTCGTATAACTGCTGAGTTCTCATATGTTTTAAATGAATGGGTCCTCCTGCGATAAAGTCACTCAAAATAGTAAAAAATTAATAAGGTGAGAGTAATTTCTGTGCACAAAATAAAATAAAAAACTGATTGTGTAAATATACAAAACAGAAAGGTGGCACTCAAAATTCCTGCCCAGAAAGCCTTGAAGATGGAGTATTAAGAAAAGTTAACACCGTGCGCTTGATTTGCAGTTACTACACTGCTTCCATACATGACCTTGGGAATGTCACGTAATTTCTCTTACATCTAGTTCTGTAAAATGGGAATGTCATCTGCTTTCCTAACAGGGAAAATTCGATAGTCAGATAAAAAAATCAATACTTCTTTTTAAAAAGGCACTTGTCTAATTAGTATGCTTTAATCACCACTTGTACAGTACATTCCTCTTCAGGAATCCAATTCCAAGAGAAATATTTAAGCAGACGTTGAAGACAGATTTCCTGAAGGGAATGATTTTATAAATCTGGAAAGCAATGTAACAAGATTATAAATTAACAAAGTGATTACATAAGCCTTGACAAGCCCAGGCTTTAAAGTACACTGATAGATATTCTGATAAATCAGACTGATTTGGGACTAGTTGTCCCAATTCTGTAGAAGGAACCCAAACTGAGGAATCTGATGTTTGATAGGAATTGGGTGGAAATTCAACAGGATGCCCAACATTTGGGGTTCCATCACTCGCAAAGCCATGCTTCACCTTTCACCATAAAATGAGAAAGGCATTAAGTCAGCTCTCACATCGGCTCCGAAGACTTTGAGAATGCACTCAATTAAATGGAGGGGGGAAAAGTAACTTGACAGTTTGACAGGTCCTATATCCACAGACATCTATAGATTTAAGAACGCTGCAGACAAATTCTGCGTGCCCCCCCCACCCCGAAAAGGGACTGGAACCGAACTCCCTATGAAGCTATTCGGTTGTATCTGACCCAACTGGCAGGATCCGCACAGCTCCACGAACCCCCCAGAATAAAACACTGCCACTTTCCTGTATCCCAAGCCCAAGTAAAAGGCAGTAGGTTTTTTGTAAAATGGTCCAGAAAGAAATCAACAGGCGATGACTACGGAAAGGTACAGAGGTTTCCCAACGTGAAAAATTCTAGCTGTCCCTCGGGGACGGCACTGCTCCTCCTTCCTTACCCCACTGCCCTTTCTCTACTGACAACAATATCCCCATTCTATTGTAAGGCTGCAGTTTTACCGAGGAACCCCCTTGCTGCGGCCAGGTTTCCAGATTGGTTTGAAAAAGGAAAACACATTCGGAGAAGAATACACACTGCGCGAGAGAACCTGGGCGCGGGGAACCCGGCTGGGGCGCGGGCCCCGGCGGCCGCCGCACTCGGCCCGCTCCGAGGCGGGGAGGGGATGCGGGCGCCTCCCGAGGTGCCGCAATCCCGCCGCGGCCGCAAGGGCAGGGCCTCCGGGCGCCCGCGGCCGGTCGCCGCAGTGACGGCTCCCGCCGGGGGCTCCGCCGCCGCCTCGCTGCCAGGCCGCGTCGTCGCCGCACCGGGTCGGGGACGCCGCAGCCCGGGCCCCGCATCCGCCTGGGCCCGCGCTGCCGCCGGCGCAGGGAGCGCGGAGCGCGCAACTTACTTTCCGCCTGCGGCGGGCGCCCCGGCCCGGGCTCCCAGCCCCGCAACCGCGGAGGTACCAACGGCGGAGGCCCGCCCCGCATCCCCGCCCATGGCCGCCGTGCCTGGCCGCGATCCGCGCTCCCCCTACCTCAGCCCGCAGGCGGGCGTCCGTCTGCAGCGGCCGCGGATCCGACGACTCCCTCCCGGCCGCCGATTCCCCGCACCCAGAGCTAATCATAATACCGAGCGGGAGGGCGGCCGGCGGCGGGGAGGGGTGGGGCCGAGCTGCGCCTGCGCGGGCCGCCCGTCACTGTGACGTGCACGCCGGGGCGGGGTCGCGGGAGGGGCGGGACGCACCTGCGGGCAGCGGCGCGCGGGCTGTTGGAGGGCATCGTGCTAGCGTCCCGACCTCGGCGAGTCTGGGCTGCGGCTGGCGGTAGGAGGCGGGCGAGAAGCCCGAGGAGGAGAGGGAACGGTGTAGGAGGAAGCACCAGGGACGGGGGACAATGGCCGAGAAAAGTAGCGCGAGCTGTCTAGGGAAACCGGAGGGAGGGGACTAAGCCTGCGCTGGACTCTGCCTCCCTGGGCTCGGGGCTGAGGGCAGCACGCACTTTACCCTTTTAAAGGTTCACCCCATCTCGCATGCAGGTTTAATCAAGGAAAGAAAAACAAGCACACATTCATATATGTGTATACATACATTCATATATATATGTATACATACACATGGAGTGTGGGTTCTTTTCCCTCTACAGTTCTTTCCCCCTGGGAACCTAATTTAAAGCAATTTTGATTTTGTTGCTGTGTACCGTATTTTGCCGTGTATAATGCGCACTTTTGCCCAAATTTTTGAGGGGACGATAAGGATGCACATTATACACGGGTAGTGTTAAATCCCGTGGATAATGCGAATTATACATGGGGATCAGTATTGAAACATGGGTGCGTATTATACACGGGAGCGCATTATACACGGCAAAATACGGCAAGCAAAAGGAGAAAAGAGCTCAGCATCTGAATGCAAGGCGGGCTTTAAAGGCCAGCGGGAGACACCGGCCAGGCCAGGCTGCCTCTTCAGGAACCATTGTGGAAAGGCAAAAGGTTGTGGGAAGTATTAAAGCAAATGAAGTCAGGGATGCGTACACTCCAGGCGTTAACTGTGACACTGACGGCTCAGCTCTGGAATGGAGCTTAGCGGGGCTCGAGGCTCGGGGGCTCGGGGCTCGGGGCTCAGGGCTCAGGGCTCGGGCCTCGGGCCTCGGGCCTCGCACGTTGGAGGTGGAAGCCTGGTGCTCGGTGGAGTTCCTATTCGTGGAAAGGAGCCACATGCCTGATGCCAGCGTTCACCAACCTGCCTTTCCCTTTCTGTTTCTCCCTTCTTCCCAAACCCTCCCTTAAGAAAGGACTGCTAGCAAAGGACACAAGCCAAAAAAAAAAAAAAAAAAAAAAAGGCTGCTTAGATTCTCCAAGTTTGCTTACATTGGATGGAGAAGACAACTCTAGATGGCTTTAGCAAATGTCTCTGTTGGCAAATGTGAGAAGCCTTTTTCTCTAGACTCTCCACAACATCAGCTTCGCATGTCTGAAGGCCGTTGGGAAGAAAAAGCGGATTGTTGGAAGGTGTGAACCGTCAGGGTAATGGCCTCGGGTTTTCTGTTCGAGGGGGCTTCCCAGTGACCCTCGTGCCCTGGCATGTCCTGATGGATCATCGGCTGGGGAAAGCCTCAGGGTGGGCCTCTGCCCCTCTGACCTGAGTCAAGGCCCCAACTCTAGCATCACTCTGACTTCAAAAGACCACAAAAAAAGAACTTCACTTTGACATTGACTTTCTAACTCTAGCAGCACGTTAAGCAAGAGCTGCTAACTTGGTTTTTTGCTGGAAGCCCGGGAGGCCCAGCGCTTGTCCTGCCGGGGGCAGCCCACCGTTCAGGGAAGCCTGTAGCCATGCACAGGGGAAAAGGACAGTCTAATGGTTGGTTCCCCACGGGAACGCCAGCGGCGAGGGCCTCCACAGCCAGGTCTGTAGCCCTGAGCTGTAACAGTAACCGCAAAACAATGCCCATCGTAGACAAGCCCTTGGAAGACCGAGTATGTATACGGCTGCTGTGTAACTCTGGTTTTGAATACATTCTGTAAGGAAAACAAGGGCATGAGACTAGCAAGACAATAAAGGAAAAGGAACAGAATAGTAAGTTGGCTTAAATAAAGTCAGCGCCAACTCTTCCAGAGGCAGGGATGCAGCACTGGCTGTGTGGTAAATCACTTATTCATCCCCAGTGTTTCTTGAGAAGCTGGAGTGCTGCTGGCAAGAACATGACCCATTTTCGGTTCCACGCCATGAATGTGGTAACATGATCTGATTATGCTTAGGCAATATTTAAAAATATTCCAGTGCAAATTAATGCATTATTACTTAATTTTGAGTTTAAGCAAATGTGTTTATTGTTAATGAAGAAACCCCTTCTCCGGTTGGCCCGGGGGCTGTCTCCAACACAAGGTGCTTTTTTAATGTTAGGTCTTTTTATGGACTGGTAGGAATCTTTAATTAGATATACAGCACTCTGCAAAACAAGATGGAGCATGCAGGCTGGTGTTACAGTCTCTGTGATTCAGATCTCAAAAATAACATAATGCCACCAATTTAAGAAAGAAGTTGTTTATTGGAGGGAAACCACGGAAATGCTACAAATTAGATCAAGATGTGGAAAGCAAGCAGATTCATGAACGAATTCCCATTTTTATCTTGGGACCCCCCCCGCCCCAAGGCAGCACGTGTCGGAAGGTTATCTTCTCTAGCTATTGTCAGTTTTCACAATATAGTAAAACATTTAAATATATTTAAAACAACAGGTACTGAGCATTCACGTGCACTTCAGTTTTGAGTTGTGACAGTTTATGCAGTGACCTCCTTGTACGTATTTAAGTAGTCATTTTTTACATTGACACTCTTGCATTTCTAAGTCCTGGTGTCATCCCAATAGGACCAAAATACTGCTGCATTGAAATGGACTAAAGAATTCCTCAAAGACTTCCCCTCTCCTCCCTCCCGCCCCCCCCCAGGGTAGGGGTTAGCATCACTAACTCTTCTATCTCAGATGTCAGTTAAGGCCTGTATGTGTGTGTGTAATATATTTTTGATAATTGCAAACAGGAATTGAAAGTGCCAGCTGTTAACTGTGCTCGTCTGCCACCTATGAACTAGGAGGCATGGCAGAGGCAGACTTTGCCTGCCATTAAGTCCCAGCACCATCCGTGATTGCTACATGGCCCTGGACAGGTTGCTTAACTGGCTCTGTGCCTTCCTCTGTACCATGGGAATGGGGCTGAGGATAATGATACCTTTCTTAATAGGTTGACGTAAAGCAGTGGTTCTCAAAGTGTGCTCCCTGGACCAGCAGCATCAGCTTCTGGGAACTGGACTGAAATGTAAACCCGTGGGCTCCCCGGCAGCCCTACTAAATCAGGATCTCTGTTTCAAGAAGTCTTCCACATGCTTCAGATGCAAGTTAGAGTTTGAGAGCCACTGCTGATGGCACTAAGTGAGTCTACATAGATTATTAGGACAGCGCCTGGCACACGATAAGCCGTATATGAAAGAATGCTTCTTAAATGAGTCCCGAAAGGAAGTTGCCAAGATATACAAAGTTTAATTTGGGCCAAAAGAACCATGTCTGTGTTCCTGCAACAAAATAAATCCTGCCCGATCCTTTGTCCACGGACGCTAACGCAGGCTGCCAAGCCCTTCCAGCCCGGCCCTGCCTGCCTTCCTTCTCTTCTCCCTGTGCACCACGTCTCCAGCCGTCCTGGTTCCCAGAAAGGGAATTGCTTGTTCACATCTCCGAGCCTTGGCCCCTCCCGTCCCTGGAACGGTCACCCACCCCTTTGCTCCACTTTCTACACTCGCAGCCTCCTGAGTTTCTACCTTCCCTTCAAAGCCCAGCTCCCGCGTGCCCTCCTCTGTTCTGCCTCCCTGAGCCAGGGGTGCTCTGGACCCAGACCGCCCTGTACGTACCACTTGTGTTCATCATGTGGTGGTTCTTTTTTTCATAAGTTAAGGTATAATTGACATAAAATATCATGGGGTTTTGTAACGGTTTACCCTTCCATTTTCTCCCTTTGCATCTTAACTTCCAGGAGGGCAAGGCTTTTATTTCATTCAGGTTTCTATTCACACCACTTAGCGATGAGCTTGCAAGCCAGCAGTCCAAGGGCTTGCACCGCGGGCTTGGGTATTTTTTTTTCACATAGGCCCTTTAAGAATTTGAATTAGTTGAGAACATTTGAAAATTGAAAGATTTAATCTTTTGTTTAACTGTTCTATTGAGGTGTAATTTGCATACCGTAAAGTTCACCCATAATACATGGTAATTCAATGATTTTTAGTAAATTTAGGAAGTCAGGCAACCACCATCCCGATCCACTCTTAGAATATTTCCATCACTCCTAACAAGTGTTCTCATATGCATTTTCAGTCAGTCATATTCTAGTCTCCAGTCCTCAGCCACCAATGATTTGTTTTCTATCTCTATAGATTTGTCTTTTCTAGAGGGATCATATGAATGGAATCATGCAATATGTAGCCTTTTGTCTGGCTTCCTTCATTTAGCATGTTTATCCATGTTGTAGCATGTATTAGTAGTTCATTCCTTTTTAGTGCTGAATAGTATTCCAGTATATAGATAAACTAGATTTTCTTTACCCATTTACCAAGTGATAAACATTTTACAGATTTTTGCTATTATAGATAACGCTGCTGTGAATTTTTACATATATCATTGGGTGTAGTTGTTGGGTCTTCGCATAACTGCAAATTGAACATTTTAAGGAACTATTTGTTTTCTGAAGTGACTGTACCATTTTATAGTCTCAACAGCCAGATCAAGACCAAAACGAACAGACCAGTATACCCCAGAAGCCTTCTTGTCCCCCTCCTGACCCCTTACAGCGTCCTTGACGTTTCCTCTTCTTCAACTTCACGTAAACGGACTCATACAGGGTGTGTTCTCTGTGCCTGGCTTCCTTCACTAGCAGCATGAATAGTGAAGAAAAAGAAACAATATGAGAGCAGCTCAGATTTTCTACCAAGTGCCTTACTAATTAGCCTCGAGGAAACCGAGGCTGCCAGAAATGAGATAACCCAACTACCATTAACTGCCCGCTTGCCCTCAGCCGCGGACGGTCAAGAGAAATGATTGGTAGCAATAAGGGTGCTTCACCATGAGAGATGTTCTAGTATTTAAAAATCAGAGCCGCATGAGCCCTGAATGTGTGGGCACGAATGCGAGGCCCTAGTGCTGTTCGGAGTCTGAGGGACCCTGCTAGGCCAGGCCTTAGTCCGCAGCTGCTGGGTTGTAAGGAGGTCTCGGGCCTCAGAGAGGAGCTGGGATGCGCAGGCCTTGGGGCCTCCAGGCGGGGGCCGTGTGGCTGCCATTGCAGGATAAGCGCAGGTGTGCCCGGCGGCACAGAGTGCTGGCTGAGCGTCAGCCCCGCGGCCGGCCTTCAGAGTGGGGACATCCGGCGGCCTCGCGAGGCATCCCGGCATCCTGTGGGTGACTGCAGCTCAGGGGAGCTCTCCGTCCTGGTGAAGGTGAGACTGGGTTGTCCCCTCGCAGTCAGGAGGAGATGGGACACCTGGCAGCACAGGCCCACAGCTGGAGTCGGCATCTGACGACTGAGCAGTGCAGAGCTGAGCCGTCCGGGCACAGATGTCAGAACAGCTGACGCTAATTTCCTTAGGACAGCCTTGAAAATAAAGCTTTACTCATTTCCAGCTCACACAGGTCTTTTTTACTGTCCAGTCCTGTTTCAAAATCAAGGAGAGTTAGGCGTTATATAAAAATAAAAATAAAAGCGAGAGAGGGAAAGTTGATTCAAGACCCAGGACCGCTCCCCCAGAGACAGTAGCCCTGTATTCACTCCCCAACCCAACTCCCTTGCCTGCTTGGACTGTAGAGACCAGCAAAACTGCTCACTGTCCCAGCCTCCGTTGCAGGTAGGGGTGACCGCATGATCCAGTCTGGCCAGTGAGATCTGGGTGCAGTTCAGCTGGAGTGGTGTTGGCGGCGGGGTGGGAGGAGGGAGTGGGGGAAAGGTTCTGCTTCTCTGATGCAAAGGGACAGCTGCAGCTGTGCCTGGCCTCCCCCCTGTTCCCTGTCCTGATCGGGCGGGATGCCTGGGTTAGGAGCTGCCATCTTGCAACCATGAAGGAGAGGCCGAGGGAATCGCAGCGGCGTTGGCTCTAGGCCTCGCGAACTGCCGAGCAAGGGCTGACAGCTGTTTGCTGCGGAGCTTTTGTTCTTGGGGGGAGGAGGGAAACTGCTCATGCTTACTTATAGCTGAAAGCATTCTTAACTAATAGACAACCAGTATAAACCATTACTTGTCATGGATGGGCAAAAGGTGAGGGCGGGGGGTGAGGATTTTCCAAATCTTGTTAGTACATTAGAAAGAAGCTGTGGACACTTGTTCTTAAAACCAAGGGAAGTATCAAATCCTACAGGGCCAGGTCAGAACCACACAGAAGCCAACGCATGTTTTACAGTGTGGAGGCTGAAATCCCAAGGGTCGAAGTTTCTGGGCTAGAGCTACAAGTCTTTAGACTCAGAACCATCCCTAAGAGCTTACTCTGCAAGTGCTTCTTCTGCATCTCATTTCTGATTCCAGCCTTCATCGTTATGGGAAGGTCCTTCCTCTGCTGGGGACCAACGTGCCATTTCCAACCCGCTGCCAAACCCAGCTCTCACAACAAACTCATTGCTCTCTCTGTCAGGACGCTCTGTATCTCTGTAGAAGGCAGTACACTTGGTTTCAAGCAGGGGAAATTGTAAGTAATTATATAATACAGACGACATGAAAGATCGGACAGGAGACGTGACAGAAGTTAGGCAGACACCCACCAATATCCCGCCCTCTCGTTCTTCTCCCCCTCCCTTTGCTTTCTCCTCTTCTTCCTCCCCTTTTCCTTCTCCTCCTTCTTCCTCTTTTCCTCCTTCCCTGTCTTTCCATCTTTCTCTCTTTCCCTTTGTCTCTCTCCCTCTCCCTCCACATCACCTCTGGAATGACCAGCCTGAGGCTTTACTTGTCCAGCTGAGGCCTCTGCTCTGCCCCATGAATAGAGGGCAGTTGGGAGCACGGATGGGGGTGAAGGAAACGAAGACAGCTGGCAAGCACTGCGCCCTCCTTTCTGACGCCCACACTCCCTCACACTGCACGGGGGCTTGGCTCACCCAGAAGATAACTAACCTCCGTCCGTACTTGGGACCCCTCCCAACAGGAGCCCTTTGCCTGGACCTGATCCTAATTAGTAGATCTCATTCTGCAATAAAGAAGATGGGTGTGAATGATAATCCCCATAATTCCTAAATAGTGAACTGTCAGTTATCTAAGGTAACGGAGTATTTATGTCAGCTCAGGGGCAAGAGAAGAGCCAGAAAATAACCAAGTCCAATCAGTGAACTATATCTAACCACAGCAAATGAAGTCAGCCAGGAGGGCCTAATTCAGATTTCAGGGGCTCATCATAGTCCTAACTGGAATGTCTATCCCCAAATGTCTATCAACTCTAGGCTGAAAAGTTCAAATGATTAACATTTTCAAAAGGCATCTTTCGAAAGATTAACCCATTGTGAGTTCTGGTAGGGAAATATCAGTTTTGTTATCGTGGCCATCATATGTGTAGTCAGCCTCCATGATAACCTACACCAGCTAAAAGACCACTTAGCAAAGGAGCAAGGCTAGGGACTTGGGCCTGAGGCCCTGTGCAGGGCTCGGAACCAGCTACCCGATCACCCTAAGCACTGGGGACGTGAAAACTCAAGTCATGTTTTGCCCTCAAGAAGGTTACAGTTCCTTTGCTGCCAGGTGTCCTGGAAAAAGCAGGGCAATACCTCGTGTAGCCATGCAAGGCCCTTGGTGTTAGAGACAGAGGGCAAACGACCATCTCCACAGGCAGGTATGTACGTTGCTTTTGACTGATAGCCTTGGCCTCGGAGCTTCCACCCCAGCCAGTGTCTCAGTTCACGAGGGCACGGGCCTCACCGATTGTGTTCACCATTGTAGCTCCAGAGCCTTGACTGATGCAAGGCACAGCGTTAGATCTCAACAAATACTTGTCGAACGAGTGAACCAGTGAGCATCCTGTGTCGTGTGTATTTGGAAAAAGAAAACTGGGAGGCAGAGAAGTCAGCTGGACTGATTTACTTGAGTTGGTGGTCAGTGGTCAGCGTTTGCCCATAGGACTCATTGCACTTAGTCGCTCATAAGACATAGCCACACTCCTGCCCTGGTGTTCTCTAGTAGTTTCTAGAAGGCAGGAAAACAGAGAAACAGGATTAAATCACATATACATGTAGAACTAAACATCCAACTTGACTCATGCCTAAAAAGTAGTGTCTGCTATTCACAAAGTTACAGTCATGAAGACTATTTCTTAGGAAGAGTAGCAACAGGAGGGAGAGCCTGGTCTTGGATGTGAAATGACAGTGAAATGACAATTTCCAAGCCCCCTTGTTATACTGGGCTGTTGTTTCGCTCTGTGGCCATTGCACATGTCCGTTAACTTTCTTATATGAGTAGAGCACGTAACAAGGAATCTATGTAGGTCAGAGATTATGTTAAAATTCCAAACGGAAGAGCTGCTAATGAATGTAGTTTAGGGTGTCTTGCCACCAGAAAAATGAGAGACCTTTCCTACACACCTTTGGTTGTTGGCTCATCAAGAAATTCACACATTTTCCCTCTGTACAAAGTGTCGGAATGGAAGAAAACAAAGGGTCCAGTGCAGTCGCCCTCCTGGGGGACTGGGGACTGCGGCTGTTTTTAAATTCGGAACATGTCGTGATTACCCTAGAGAACCATGAGAAAGTTTCACTTGGAGAAGGGGCGCGAGGCCAGGGCCTCTTGTTCCACAGCAGGGACAGGTCACAGGGCGCAGGCTGAGATGCTGAGGCTCAGGCTCATACGCACCCGTGGGAAAGAGCAGTTGCCAATGTTTCTCTTGTTTTTAATAACGCTCATGAGGACTTGCCAAAAACTTCTATCTCTGCCGTAGCCACTCCTGTTGGACATTTCACGAACTTCTAGATGAAGGTCCTGGTTTGTATTTTTACTGTATCATCTGCATTGCAAATCCTGTTGGCTTTTCTATGTGGATAATTTCTTGGTGAATTTCTGAGATAACTCCATGATGAACAGATGAGTCCCAAAAAGCCTTAAAAGAAGCTTCAGTCCAATAACATGACTTGGGACCCTGCCAGGCCCTTGCTTACCTAGAGCTCTGGAGGCTGCAGGTGCCGACTTTGACTCTGGGATGGGCTACTCAGTTGCTGTCCAAGCTTGGTCAAGGCCTCGGTCTGGCTTTGGTGTTCTGGGAGTCATAATAATTCCTGCCTCGAGGGCTGAAAAGATGGGAAACTTGAAGGTACAAAGGATAGAAGGGCTTGTAGCTCTTTTAGCATGGCTGTTAACATTGAAAATATTCATCCCCCTATAACCAACAGTTTCACCTTCCTGCCCTTTGTGGTTTCTGCCCTGAAGAACCCCATCCACCTTGGCACAGTAGCAGAAGATACGTTCTGGCAAGTTCTCTGTACTATTACAGAAAATCTGGAAATAACCTAACTGTCCACTAGCGCTCAAAAAATGTATACAGCGGAATATGACGCAGCTAAAAACGGTGAGGTGGCCCCCTGCTTTCTAATAGAAAGTTCCTCCAAACATATTGAGAAAAAGAAAACTGCAGAATGACACAAAAATACCATACATGTAAAACCCCAAACAAAATGATCGTATGTGATTTGAGTAGGAATATGTGTGTGTAAATACAGGGCAGGTGTTCCAGGCACAGGACAGCCAAATGAGACGTCAGCCTCGTTGGGGATGTTTTGATTTTTTACAATGCATTTCATGTACAAAGCAAAAATCATCACATATAATCATACCATATATATGTAATATCTAATGCCTGTAGCACTGTATAATTAATATAATAAAATTTATTTTGAAATAATTTATTATACTTTATTATAGTAATTTATAATTTTTATTTGTACTATAATTTATAGAGGAAATATGAGAGAATCATTCTGGGGTGTCAAACGGGTAGATTCCTGGGCCTCATCCCCAGATGCTTCCATTCCTGTGTGTTCGGGATGTGACCAGGACTTTGCATTTTTAGTGTAGTGACCCTGCGGCTGTTGATGGTCCAAGGCCCACACTTTGAGACCATTTTATTTTAAAAGCTTCTCCTCCCACTGTGAGGCACACGTGAATGACCTAGGGATCTGTGGGTAGATCACTCAGGGGGCTGTGGGTGGATCACTCAGGGGGCTCTGGAAGCAAGATCTGCCACCCTGGGCCTGGGGAGAAGCCGGAGTCCTGTCTCTAACCTGCTGATGCTGCCCGTCCTCGGGCCCTACTGTGAAACGGGACTTGAGTCGGTTTTGAAATGGGTGGCAGCTCAGTGGGTGCAGGAAGGGCCTCAGAGAGGGGGGCAGATGTGTTTGGGGAAGCAAGGGGGACAGCCTGACCCAAGGGGCAGCACACAGAGCCCAGAGAGCACCTTAATGTCTGGCTGAGGACCCAGCGCTTGGTCTATCACAGTTGCTTGTGGCTGTAGGAAGGGGCCCAGTGTCCCAGTCTCAAGGGGAGGAGAGAATAAACGTGGGGTGGGAGCCGGGAGGGCCAAGGCCATGGTCCCGGCACAGGTGTCTGGGGAGCAGCCCGTGATCCAGGGCTGGGCCCGCATCTGAGATCAGGATCTCCTGGCAAGCCAGGCCCCCAGCACCCCAAGCTGGGGCGGGGGCGACTCTGGTCCCTCTCCAGGGACAGAGCTGTGGTCCTGAATTACAGAAGGCTGCAGCGCTGCCTGTACTCTGCAGCGGACAAAGCGCTGCTCGCCACGTTTATGGGACCAGGGGAGCCTATTCAGAAAGACAAAGCCAGTGTCACTTTCCTCTGCGTGAAATGGCACTTTTTCCAACTTGGTAGAAGAAAACTTTAAAATAACAGGAGTCTGACCCGCTCGTAAAATTCTGAGAAGTCGTCAAGACAAAATCCATGATCCAGGTCAAGAGGAGATGCAGGATGGGGCGAAGCAGGGACAGAGCATTGCACACCCCGCCGTCCCTGGGTCCTATTTGACTCTTACGTTGGCTCTAAATAGTTCACTCTCTGCTACACTTTGTAGGAGGAGAGGGTGCCTCCCCCCGTCCCCCTTTCCCCAAGCTCATATCTAGAATAACTTCAAGAGCAGCAGGCTCCCTCAGCACCCGTTTTGCATTTCTGGCTTCAGAAGCACCTTCTCCTACTCCTCCAGCAGGTTGAGCAGCTCAGGATAAGAGGGGTGTCACAAGGGTGTGCTCTGGGACACAATGACAACACAGGCATGACCTCCCCAGTCCTGCCTGACCATACAGCCCCTCCCACACTGTGACATGGACGGGAGGCCTTCAAGCGATGGAGAGGACACAGCGCTGCCCCTTCAGCACCTCCACGGGACCCGTATTGGCAGCTGTGCATTTGAGCACGTGCCATGGGGAGATTACTGTCCAATCTGTTTGAATTGCATCTGAAGGAAACACAAACGGGCACTGGCATTAAAACTTGACAGCCCATCTCCTATTGCAGCCTGAGTTATCGCTGCGTGGGAACAGCAACATACAAAACTGAGCACCCGGCTCTGCTGCGGTAGGATGGCTGTGGGTTATTGTATATCTTTTACCACTTGGTCTCCGTGGTGCCACCGTCTTTCCGATTGAAAACAAAACTTAGCATGCACACTTGAATATTTTCTAAACCAGGATATTTGTTTGTAATAAAACACTTTTTCTTCTAATTAGAAAAGCAATGTATGCTCTTAAAGAAAAGAGAGAAAGTACACTAAAAACAATAAAAACCGCCTGTCATCTCTCCATCCAAAACTTTGTTTTGTAGCACTTTAAAGAAGAAACTGGATGAATCCTTTCTTAGATAAACTTCTTATTTTGGAGTAATTTTTAATCTACATAGAAGTGGCAAGGTCATTACGGAGTTCCCACGTACGCAACACCCCGCGTGAATGTGTTACACAAATACGGGACATTTGTCAAAATGGCGAAATTCACATTGGTGTCAGTACAACACTATTAGCTAAACAGTAAAGTCTATTCAGATTTCCCCAGTTTTTCCACTAAGGTCCTTTTCCTGGTCCAGGGTCTCATGCAGGGTATGACGTTAGGTAGACTTGGTGCTCAGTTTTTATGTCTCCATCCTTCCCAAGTGCCATGCGCAAAATGCTAATAAGAAAATACTGCATTTATATGACTTGGTACTTTTTGAGCTGCTGCATAGAACATTGGAGACCTACAACATTTGCATCTGAAGTGTGGGATGGCAGGTGTCTTGTCCTTCTGAGCTGCTACAACATGCCACAGGTCGGGCAGCTTCTAAACAGCAGAAACTGATGGCTCGCAGTCCTGCAGGCTGGCAGTCTGAGGCCTGGGTGCCAGCGTGGTCAGGGGACAGCCCTCTTCCAGGCCACAGACAGGCGGGGTCACTGTGTCCTCACGTGGCAGAAGGGGTCTCCCCGGAGCCTCTTTTCTGAGGTTCTAATCCCATTGGTCAGGGCGCCATGACTAAAGCACCTCCCAAAGGTCTTACCTTCTAATACCGCCACACTGGCATGAGGACTTCAACATATGACTTTTGAGGGGACACAAGCATTGGATGTAGCAGTAAGGAGTTTAGCAGCGGCTGAAGTGTGTGGTTGTGGAGGATGTTTAAGACCCTGGTAGACAGGGGTGCAAGGTTCCAAGGCCCCAAGAGCATGGCCTGGGGAAGCCACTTGTTATTTCCTCTTTAAGGGGCAAAGAACATAAGTGGGGACAAGTATCACACTGTGGTCACCGAAAGGGCCAGGGGGAAGAGCTGCAAACCTCCCTCCCTTCTTCACCTCCTCGCCTTTGTTTATTCATTCAGCAACTGTTTCTTGAATGCCCGACACAGTGCTGTGCAGGACTGGGGATGCATCTGGGCACAGGGCGGGCACTGGCCCTGCCTTCGCGGAGCCTGCCACCTAGTAAGGACGAGAGTCTTTCTTTAAATTCCCCCACCAATAACAAACTGCACCATTAAAGCTCTGCTGAGTGGTCTAAGCTGTGGAACCAGGGTTCAGCAGAGCTCCTCAGGGGTCAAGGGGGGTTTCCGCAGAAAAGTGACATTTGAGCTGAGTATGAATGATGGGTAGGGATTGTCCAGACAAGGCAAAAAGAGAAATCCAGGTGGGGCACCCCGAGGTAGGAAGGAGCACTAGCAGGGCCCCGTGCAAAGGAAGAGGCCCTTCGGAAACCTAGTTAAATGGATGAACAAAGTTCTCAGTTCACGGTGTATGAAGGGATGTTTTTACTTAATAGAATAGGAACCCAACCAAAAATATTGACCCTAAAGCCCCATCATGGCCCTCAGTTTCCAGTCCCTATCAAAACAATTGTTCAGCCCTGACTGGTGTGGCTCAGTGGGTTGGGCGTCATCCCACAAGGCAGAAAGTCACCAGTTCGATTCCCTGTCAGGGCGCACACTTGGATTGTGGGTTCGGTCCCTGGTTGGGGTGTGTGTGAGAGGCGACCGATCAATGTTTCTCTTTCACATCGATGTTTTTCTCCTTCTCTCCTTCCTCTCTCCTCTCTCTAAAAATAAATAATAAAAACAAAATTCTTCAGCATCACTTGGAGTCTCCAGGTAAGCTCCCTTCTCTCCCCCAGCCCGTGGGAAGGCCCGGCAGGTATTTATCCAGCTCCTCAGTCACTCTGGTCGGAGTGGATGGTGCTTTGCTCACCTGGCATGGACCAGCCCCCTCACCTCGCCAGTTATACCTCCCTCCAGTGCCAGATGGGTCCCTCTCTGCTGCCTGGGGCTCTGCTGCTCTGGTCAACCTCAGCTTTGTGCATTGTGACAGCTGAGCCTTGTCACAATGGGTCTGTTCACAGCAGGACACACCCTTCCCTCCTTCAGGTCGCTGTAGCCCTGGAAACTTACCTACATGACTGCTGTTAAGTGTCCCATGGTAGCTGACTGCCAGGAGGTGGCCGGCCCTCTCGGCGGATTTGGAAGGCCGTGGGGGGCTCCCACGTTGGATGGGCGGCTGGAGAGCCAATCTTGGAGCTCTGGCAGGCTGGGCACCAGAACTGGTATGGCCTGCGTGCTGCTGTGACGATGAGCGTGACCCCCACCTGCCCTGGCGTCACCGCTCCCCTCACGCCCTCATCGGCATCTGCAAGGATTGGCCTGGGCAGTGCCGGAGGCTCTGCCCTTTGATTTCCCCTGCCTCCCAAGGCCACAGATGAAGGCAAATCCCAAAGAGCGGCTGGAGTAGAATAGGACAGGAAGTGGGGTGTAAGACCGTCCCAACAATGACAAACGTCTGCTATAGTAATTTCATTTCTTCGGCCATCGTCTTAATGCCTGGTCAGTATGAGCCAAGCCCTGTGCTAGGCCTTGGAGGCCCCAAGGTGACTATGACACAGAACCCTCTCTCCCCAAGTCCGCCTTGACTCGCAGAACACAGCAGATGGAAACGCATTAGCACTTTAAGTGTTGGGAGAGTCTGTGCCGCCGCGTAAGTGGAGGGCGCTTCATCCAGTGCGCGGGGAGGGCTGGGGCTGGTCGAGAAAGCCTGACAGCAGACACAACACCGGAGCTGCGTCTTGAAGGCGGGGTTTGGCTGGCAGGCAGCTTGCAGGCGTGTTTGGGCAGGAGAGAACATTCCAGGCAGAGAGAACAACAGATGCCAATGCATGGAGGTGTGAAGTGGGCACAGGGTTTAGGGAGTTGTAAGTTATTTGCTGTGGCTGGAATTCCCAGTTGAATGAATTCTGGCAAAAAAAAAAAAAAAAAATCAAGGTTGCTCAAATAGGGTAGGACATGCCTGGGGCTTCGGACTTCCTTCTCTCCAGCTGCGCTAATATGGTAGCCACTAGCCAAGTGTGGCATTTTAATATGAATTTCAGTTTCAATTAGTTGAAGTAAAAGACAGCTAAAAAGTCAGTTCCTCAGACACACTGTCCACATAGCAGCTGCCCAGCGGCCACAGGTGGTTGGGGGTTATCGCACCGGGCAGCACGGATATAGAACCTTTCCATTGTCACCGAAGTTTCTAGTGAACAGGCCAGCGCTGGGCTGCAGGAGTCACTGGAGCATTTTAAGCAGGCGAATGGCATTGTCCTATTTCATGGAGCCCTCACTTGACCACTTCCGGATGGATCCGAAGAGACGGGGCACAACAGAGGGCAAGAGGTCAGTTTGAGGACTGTAGCAACAGTCGAGACAAGAGGCTGCTGTTCCGCCAGAGGATCTGTCCCCTTTTGCCTGGACTTGTTCTTATCCAAAACTGAGTGAATAACTGATTGTTCAGGGTGACTAACGTCCCACCTTGGTCCTGATGTCTTCTCACCCAGCCTTAGAGGCAGGAGTCCCCAAAGGACCATAAACTAACAAATTTGGGCAGCCAGCCCAGTGAGAAGGGACCTCAATTCATCTTCAGTAGATTCTGGGGCTTCTTATAGAAACACAAGGCACAAGGACCCCCAGTGTAGAAATGACATGCTCAAGACCCTCCTCACTCACGCCAGCAGACGGAGAAGACTCACGTTTTGCCACCATGAATATCAGGTCAGGTGTTCACCTGGTTCCCCAGTTGCCCCTCGTCTTTATCCCCGGAGCTGCCGGAAGTTGGAGGCTAAGCAGGCAGGGGTGCCCTATGAACCCTGATAAAGTCAGTGAGCTCTGCACAGTTTCCCTAGCTGATCGCAGTTGTAGACGTCGTGAATGGGAACGTCGACACATCCTTGCTCCACTATAATTAACGACAATGCGTTTGATGTGCCATTGACTCAGAGTGCGCACCTGACAGGTTCCTCTGGAGACTTCTGTGCTCTGAGGGGGCGAGTGTGCCTGCGTGAACCACACTGGGGTATGAACGCCACCCTCCTGCTCCTGGCTGAGTCAGAGGCAGATCTGGGAGGGCGAAGACCTGGTCCAAGGCCTCGCTTTGCCCGTCAACTAAAGAGAGGTTTATTAATAATGCTTCTCCCATAGACCCACAGTCCTCACGGCAAGCCAGGCTCTGTCCTAAACACCTAAAGGTATTAGTTCATTTAACCCTCACAAGAGAGCTTGCAGTTGGTGCTCTTAGTATTCATGTGTGACAGATGAGGAAACTGAGTCATGGAGCGTAAGCCCGTCTTTTGTGTTTAAATATCTACCTGTATTCAATCACGGTCCCCCTCCCCAAGCTCCAACAACTGCACATCGTGAGCTACTGAGAAGCACAGAAAAAATGTGGGCCAACACCCGGTGGAACCTTCCATCACCAGTGGGGTGTGAGTGTTTCTGGTGTGAGTGCCATGATCGCCAAGACAATGGTGAGGCTGTGTGGGGGACCATGAGCCCCTTTGCGGGGGTAGGGGGGCTGGTACAAGCACCCCAAGCGCACACCAAGTCCACACCCCTTCTAACTACCCCAGACAAGAAGGCCTTGCTGCCCTCATACCCGGAGGCTGCCATGATGAGACTCCTGTCCCGGGTCCTCCCACGTCCTCCAAGGCATCGTCACAAGTCTCCACAACGCCTCCTGTGGTGGAGACTTCGAGAGGCGGCGTCAGCGTGTGGCAGGCCGGCCCTGTAGGCATTCCCGCGGGTCAAGTGCCACCTGCCTGTGTGCCTGCCCACACAGCTCTCGCTGCAGCAGCCGGCCCGCCCCTGTTCCCTCTCTGGGGCCAGCATGGGGGGTCTGAGGACGGCTCTCATTACTGAACACGCTGCTCAGAGCACGGGGCAAGTGCTGCAGAGGACTGAGTCCATCCGAAAGATGTCACTAACCCAGCTCCGGCCCTGCGGTCAAATCTCAGCATCTGCAGAGCTTGTTTGTTTCGATCTTTCTGTTGGGTGAAACCAGTAACCTGTATAAGAATTTACATGTAATGGAAAAATCCAGGGGTCTCTCTCTGGCTTCAGGTCTAGCTTGATCCAGGGGCTGAAAGAGTTTCATTTGGGCTTGTTTTCTTTTGGTCTCAGCTCTGCCACTCATTTGTGGCCCCACTCTTGGGCTCGCTGCTGTGGCTCTCTCCCTGTTGAAGGCTGGATGGATGCAGAATGACTGACTTCAGGGTCTTGCTTGGTGGGAAAGAGTAAAATGCTCTTCCAGTGGCTTCCACAAAAATTTCCAAGATTCTGATTGGGCTGGCCTAGGGTGTGTACCTATCCTAGAACCAATCCTTGTTAGCAGGGGATGAGCTCTACTTCTGAAGGATGAAGACAGGACAGATCCTTAACAAAAGTTACAAGTCTTACTCGACAAAGGGGAACAGGCGCTGATAGTCAAAGCACAGATGTCCAGTGCAGGTAGATGCAGAAATTATCCTCGGCGAAGCCTGGAGAAGGAAGGGGTGTCTGTGGGCCACACAGCAAGAAAGCAGCAGAGAGGGGTTCTTACACCCATCCTTCCATCTTTAACGTCCTTAACGAACGCATATGAACCTGCCCCGTGGGCCACATGCCTTTCTCCAGGCCTCTGCCAGCCGGCGACCCCGCCTCACAGTCTCGCGCAGCGAGGCCCACTCAGCGCAGGGCTGAGCTTGGACCCCGCCCTTCTTGTTCCAGCCACCACGCAAACAGCGCTCACCTGCTCAGCAGCAGAAGCTGCCTTCTCTTTGGATCAGTCCTCATAAGGCCGGGCCTTTCAGAGTTTCAGCTCAGCTGACTATCCTGTTCCTCAAATTCTCCCTCTCATTTAATTTAAAAGCAATAAAAAGTAGGTGGGGGGGTGTGTGAGACACATTGGGTGCTCTTGACATTGGATGGTTTTATAATAATCTTAATGACCTATATTTAGTAACAAATAGACAGGGCTCCCCTCCCCGCCCCCCCCCCCCACACTGTTTTCTGATTTGGGATTTGGTTATAGTCGGTACCCAGCCAAATTCTGGCAGCAAATGCAATGAATCTCTTGTCCATTTGCAGACAGAGAGGCGAATTCACCTGGAGTATATTTTCATTCTAGACCCAACACAACTTTTGCATGTTCTGGACCAAGCTTCCAAAATGAAATCCAGGTGACCACCAAAGGCAGGGCCGTCGCTTTCGTGAGAGGCGGGATGGATGTTTATCATTTTGTTTTTAAATTTAAAATATGTTAATCATAGTACTACAAGCTCATGATAATGAAGGAAAGAGAACCAAAAAAGCTCACTGTGAACATCAAGGTCCCTGTCCCGGTCTCACCGGCTCAGGGCCACCTGTCCCCTCAACACCTGCCTGATTTCTCCCCAGTTGCCTTCGTGCCTGCGAAATAGAGTAAAGCTTTCTCATGAGTATAACTTGCCCTTGGGTCTTACATCAGGTTCTCCAGAAGCAGAGCTTGAGATGGGATTCGGGTGCATGTGATTTCTTGGCGGGGGACGGGGTGCAGGTCAGAGGAGGAAGGGAGCAAGGGCAGCAAAGACGGGGGTCTCAGCTGGGGTCGGCCTCAGCCTGATCCCATGGGAGCCCTGGGTGGAAACTGCACCACGGAGTCAAGCCCCTCTCAAGGCAAAGGGACCTCACTCAGTCCCGGGCTGGGCGGCCCTGGGGGTGCTGGGCGGCCCTGGGGGTGCAGGCCAGCCCTGGGGAAGGGGTCATCTGTGAGCTGTTTCCCGCCAACCCCCAGCAGGGCCGGGCACAGTACATTGAAAAGGGGTCTGAGTGGGTCCCTGGGTGATTTCTTTGGAATGTCCTCCAAGAAGTGGGGTCACTACATAGAATAGTGGAACACGCATGTCACTTTATAAACCCGTTTCACGGCACGGAAAATTCAAGCATTAAGATTGTACCATGAAGAAACCTATCAAACATGACAGGCAACCCAGGCAGGCCCCCGAGCGATGGGGTGGAATACGGTGTGGGCCGGTTTGGGCGGGATAAGAGAGCTGTCTCGCAGGACCGGCGGGCCGGGGGTTGCTTGCAGAGCACTGCAGAGAGGGGAGGGGTCGGGGGAGGCAGGTAGCGAGGGGAAAAGCTACTGGTGGGATAAAGCCAATGGGTGTCTGGCCACGGGGGTGGGGGTAGGGACGTGACACTGAACAGGGAGGTGGCAGAGACTGCAGGTGGAAGGTCTGCAGCTAAACGTGTCCATGCTTGGAAGAAACCAACGATACCTGTACTTTGTTCCTCTGTTTGCTTTATCACATATTTCCATTGTCGTAAAAGTTGCAAACAAATCAGAAAGGCATTGCCTTTTATTCCCGACCACGAACCCATTGGCCACAGGAACCATGATCAATAGTTTGGTAACGATAATAAGAGTTCTTCTGTTTCACTCTTCTTTTGGGCAGAGATAAGTTGTTCCTCCTCCTTGGAGCTTACAGGTGTTTTCAGCTTACAGACTCCATGGAGGGTAAATAATTAGAGAGATAAAGGACTGACTCCCAAGCAGAGCCTTCCTGCCTGGCAACGGCCCCTGGAGGCCTCCGCTCCAGCCTTGGGAGAGACACTCGGACTTTTGTCACGGGACCTGGTGCTTTGGGCTCAGCTTCTACACTTCTCACATCCCCCTTCCATACCCATGTCCCTTTTCAGGGCAAAGAGGCATGTTTTCTTAGGTTTTTCAGCCACTTCTTTCTCTGCCATAGTTCATCAAAGATGCATCAAGATCATCTCTCCAGTTTCCATTTCTCCACACGTAGCGTTAGAGACATTGCTGTTTTCCTTCAAGCTGAACTAGTATACCGACATGTTTAATCCTCCAGAGGCAGAAAGGACACTCGTATTTACCCGAAATCCAAATAATAAGGAAGCTCAAGTAGCCAGATGTTCTGCACGTCGCTTCTCTGAGAAAGAGACGGATACAATGGGAATGCTTTGAAAGGGGGACTGAGTCTCCAAAGCAACTCCCAGAGCAAGCTGCAGCCTTGTCTGTAGCTCCTGACACTCCTATCTCTAGCTACAGGATGACGGGAGACAATCTAGCAATAAGACAGAAAGCACCCAGGCTCTGCCAGGTTCTGGTCCAGTGAAGGCCATGGTAGCTGTAGTTTTAGAGACAGAGTTTGGTAGGCAGATCCACCCCTGTATTGGATTCATTGAACCTGTACCATGCTAAGCCCTCTGGCAGGATCCCACATCAATTAAATAGTTCAGCTGTTTGACTTGGAGGACACACTCTACAACATGTAGAAATCACAGCATAAGCAACCATGATGCAGAGCAATGTAAACGCCAAGAACTAGAGAAGACGTTCAAAGTAATGGAGGAGTTAACAGCTTTTCTATGGAGTTATACGGAGGGTTTCCTGGAGGAGGAAGGCGTGTTTGTAGTGAAGTCTAAGCATGGGTGATACTTGGCAAGGGGAGTGGAGACTGGGTGGGCTAGTGGGGCAGATACTCTAGGTGGGAGGAGTCGGGAGCAAAGCTGCACAGGCCTGCATCACAGCTGTGTGCCACATAGTAGGACTTCACGCACACAATGTTGCGTGACAGAAGCCAGCTGCTAAAGACAATCTACTGTAGGATCCCATTGTATAAGGTCTTTTTAAAAAAAGCTGCCTGAACTGGAGCAATTAGAGACTCACATTTGGTGGTAAAGGACTAAAGGAGAGCATGGGGGTCTGTCCCATGGGAGAATAGCAGCGTTCCTCTTCTTAGCAGGGATGGAGCGCCGGGACCTGTCCGCGGACCTGGGTGATGACCCCACAGGCGCCTCTTCTCCTCTAATGCATATGCTCTATCTTACAGCGACCCACGGCAACCTCTTCTGCCCACACTCCGTCGCAGGTGAAACAGTTAGGTGTCCCCCATCTCCTCCAGGGGGTTTGTCATCTTTGGAATTTAGATCACCTGGTTTCCCTGTCGCCTTGGCTCTTTGCTGGCCTCAAGAAAACACACAGCTTTGTACACCTTCTGTCTTTCCATATAACTTGGGTCAGTGGGATGCTCTCCGGTTGCTTTTCTACAACCTACGTGGGATTTTTATGGTACATCTCATAATAAAAACTGGTTTGGGGGAAAAAAGGTAGTCTCGGTCAGAAAGTGTGAGGCTGGACAAGAGGGTGCCTGAGGGATTGCCAGGGAAGTGAGGCAGGGGCTGGGCTGGAGGGGGGCTTGGAACAGCAGGCTGGGGGCCGTGGTTGAGTTGGGGAGAAGCTTGTCAGCAGGAGAGGCTGGGCACAATGCCACCAGCGGGGGCCAGGGCAAGAGTCCAGCGGAGCCACACAAAGGCCTGCCCTGGGGAGGGTCGGGGAAATGGGACAGAAGGAGGGATGTGAGGAGCATCTGTGGCTGATGGGGGGTGGGGGGAGGACCTCACCGGTCAGAGCCTAAGTGCGTCCTGGACAGGGGCAGTGTGGGGAGCATGCCAATATATTGTCCATCAGGAGGTGATAGTTAGGGTGACATGAACACCACATTCGGTGCCAGGATAAGGACATAGGCACTTCTAAATATCAGAACTCCTTCCCAGAGCCGCCAGGAACTAATTAAGAAAGCACAAACGGGGCTGGTAACACCTAACAGGCAATGTGCATCCGGGAAGGTGAGTAGCGCCTGCCACAAACTTGTGTATAATGAGTTGGTTCCTGACATTCATATTTAATGTCCTGTCTTCTACTTTGCAGCCGATTAGATCATTGAGTTGACTCTCATAGCCACCATCTGTTCCTCGCTATCTTTCCCGCTGTTCGTCATCTCCCTGCGGCCCTGGTGAGGACCACGGGCGCAGGTCTGTAGAGCCCCATCCAGGGATCTCTTGCCTGGTGTCAAGTCGTCAGCACATGTTTTATTCTGCGAACCTCATGCTCGCTGGAGTGCGGACTAAAGGGCTCACTCTTCACACTTGAAATCCAGCTCTGGAACCGGACGAAGGGCCCCGTGTTACTGGCGCAGGCAGCGTTATTTATATCGTGCCTTTCAGGGGTGCCGTGGCCCTAACCCGACACCTCACGCTCACGATTTATATTTGATTTCTTCGAATAGTTAATGTCTTAAAACTTCTGTCAAAACTCAGCCAAGCCACTGGGGGGATGTTCCAGTTTGTTCCTAAAACCACTGAATTAAATTCTTCCACTGAAATATGAAAGTATCAATGTCTGTTTGTTGGCAGGGAAATTCTTCATTTTCTAATTGTCTGGGTTTCAGTTGCATAACAGGCTTCCCTGCTGCATGGACGAGAATTGAAGAACGTTCCCGGTGGTGCTCTGAGAGTTCCTGGGGGCCAGGGCGGGGGACAATTCCCCCGTCCTCTGCGGGTTTCAGGGAGGCTGGGCCAAGTTATGCGTTAAGATGAAATGGACCCGTACAGAGAGGGGCTTCACGAGGGTAGAGGCGCGGCAGAAGAAAACATGGTACGCGTGTGGGTCTGTTAGTAACGTTTTAATATGCAGGAGCAGCAATGCCTTGGCCTGGTTCCCCTAACCCCCACACAGGTGCTAGGGAGCGGGACAGGACCCCAGAAGCCCAGGATGTACACCTTCTCTGGCTGTTTTCTTTTGATCTTCCTTTTCAGCGCTTGATCACGGCCTTTTCATAAAGTGACGGAGCTATTCCCAAGTCTGCCTGTGGCATTTCAAACGAACCAGCAGCGAGAAGAGCTTGGTTCTTGTATTGCCCATTGAAATGGGCGGTGCTGACATTATCTTACCACATCCTTTGCTTTTATTTTTTTTTTAATTTGTCCTGATATTGTTAATTTTTTTTCTTTTTTCAGAAGGTGGAGCAAAGTCAAGGTTTAAAATTTTTCATTTTAAGATATATAAAATTTTTTCATTTTAAGATATATAAAATTTTTCATTTTAAGATATATACAGAAAACAGTATAAAGAACACTGCTCTTCAATATGCAGCTCAGTAAGAGGTTTTTTTTCCAAGTGTGAAAATAGACGGAGACCGCCCGAATGAGAACAGGCAAAGCCTATTTATTCAGAGCTTATAAGAGAGGGTAAGTCAGCACCGTCACCGCCTTTGACAGAGACTCCAAGGCAGGGAAGAGGGAAAGCCGTCCTAGCGGCCAAGGCGACGGGCTGAGGAGTGCCCTGATTGGCGGCTGTGGGCATGGGGACGCCAGGGGCGGTCACTGGGAGCGGGGTGTCCTAAGGGACTGGTCAAAGGAGCATATCCTACATTTGGCTTTCTCTGGTTGGTATTGAATTGGAAGCAGCTTGAGGAGGCAGTGGGACGGTGGGGCCGGCCAAAAATAGGGCAGCTGGCTGTGACTGAGCCAGCCCTGGCTCGGTTCTGGGCCAACCTCGCAGAAGCTGTGGTTTGGCTCCCCAGGCTTCTCATGTGATCAGAGTCCTATTGTCATATGTGGCCTGGCCATTGTTCATGTGCCAACTCTGTCTCTCACATGTGCATATATCCATGCCCTCACCATCCAGAACAAAGTGGATCTTGATCTGTGTGTTTGAAATGCACTTAGTGTGTTTGAGTACACAGCGTACCAAAGTGTTCGAGCCACTTCCTATTTACAGGAGGCCCCCTGTATTTAGAAAAGTTAACTGTTTAAAGTGGTCAACATAATACAAGGAGTTACATCCAAGGAAAAAATGCTTGCCAGATGTTTAGCTTGAGAGTTTTAAAGCTCAGCACAACATTTTGGGTTCCTAAATGGAAATATCTGTGTTAAGCTTCGTGGTTCTGTTCCCAATCTAGTCTCTGCTCATCAGCTGTGTGGATAATAATGTAGGTTTATTTCTTTTCTTTTTTCTTTCCGTCTCTTAGCACCAGGCTCTAGAGTTGGACTCATGCCCCAGGATACTTGGTGAGCCTCAAGGAGACCCAGCTCCCAGCATGCCTAGTGTTTGTGCAATAGGCCAGGACTGCTTACTTTCCTGGCCTATTTCACATTTAAATGAACATTTGTGAAGCTTCCTGAGATGTTCCAGGCACAAGCCATTACCCACAACACTGCACTGTATTCTAGGGAGCCCTTATTCTGCTAATTGCCAGGGTTCCCCCATTCCTTGCCCTGGTTTGTGCAGAAAGCAACCGAACAATGGTCTCTCTACTGTTTCCCCTTCCTGGCTCATTGTTGCCAGACTCGCTGTTCTCAAGACTACAAGTCATTCGTGCCAGCTGAATTGGCTTTGTATCTGGGGCATGGCCTTAAAGAAAGCCAAATCCATCCTTGACCCTAATTACATGAAATATGCGTCAATAGTTTTCCACTGGGTAAATTAAAACAATGCTTGCGCTGCTACTTGAACTGCTCCTCCTTGCTGTCTCTTGATTAAGAGTCATTCAAGGATCTTGAAACATCCTATATATTTTCCCCCCACGCTATTTATTATACACAGGGTTCCCCCGGGAGCTGCCGCAACCAGGGTCTGGTGCCAGGACTCTCTCCTGAAAGGGTCTGGGATGGATTGCGGGCTGAATTTAAAACTCAAAAGCATTTCCCACAACAGAATCTGGGCTTTTCTCCCCTCTCTGTCCCGCTCTCTCTCTGTGTCTCACTGTCTCTATCTCGTGCACAAAGACACACTATTTGGTCCCAACGTGTCCCCGCACAACTCATTCCGACAAGCCCATCCTTTCTATCTGCTCTCCAGCACGGTCTGGCTGAGGAGCGACTCCATTTCAGGAGTTTTGGAACTCCAGCCTTCAGCTGGCAGCTGTATTTTTTTTTTTTTTTTGACTGTGTTCCAGATGGATGCTTCCGGCCTCGTTGTTTACCATGGGACACACGTAAGTTCTTGTTTCCCCTCATTCTTCTTTGGGCCCCAAGTTTCTCCGTGTTTCAGTGACCACGGAAATCTCTCCTCTAAATACATCCTGTCCAACACAAAGGCCAAAAACGTCCCCGACCAGCAGCCTGACTGCAATTGTCATGCTCCTTTCTTACTGCCCAAGATAAGCCGATTTTACACTCTAATGACGTGTGTCCCGCTGGCCAAGAGTGGGTATGATGCTCTGTTGTAGGATAAGAACGTGCTGATTGTACTTCATGTCTTCAAACGGGTGCCAAGCTGTGATGGATGTCTTGTTCTTCGAGATGCCCGAACAAGAATATCAAAAACCGGTCCCGATGCCAGGATGACAACTGGCTTGACAATGATGCTCCTTGCTCTCCCCATTTGTTTCAGCATCTTTGCCAAAACGCCAAATTCATTGATCTTCTCTGCAGAAGGTTGGGAAGCTCACGCCTTCCCTTTGTCCCTCTTTATAATGAACCTTGGGGCAGAGATGAAGACAATCTTCTCAGAAAGGTTTTAATCCTTTGCTTCTAGAAAAATTCCAGAAGGTCTATTCCTGCAGAGAGGACCCAGGAACCCCTCCACTGGCCACCAGAACCCAAGTCCAGAAGAGAGGTGGGAAATCTCTCCTTTCTGTGGGGTTCCCTCCGTAGACTTCTCGAGGGATGTGTCCTCTCCAGGGGAGGTGCGCTGGTCCTGGGTTCTGGCCTGTGTATCTGCCATACAAATCTCCTGGCCTCACTCCCAACTCCTGCGTGTGGTGTCTGAGTCGCCATGGCCAGGACTCCGCGGGTGGCAGCCGGACTCATTCCCCACGGACACTCTGCTGGGTAAACAGAGCGTTGCCCTTTGGAGCCCCTCCTGCCCACCCCTCGCTTATCCTCAACTCAGTTCAGCACCCAAATATTGAATGCCCGCTCAATGCCAGACAACACACGGTGTGTTCTTAACCTTTTTTGAGTCTTGAATCTCTTTGAAAATCCCACGACAGCTGTGGACCCTTGTTCTAGAAAAATGCATGTAATATGAATTTTTCCAGCAGCCTCTTGAAGCCAGACAAAAGACTCTACGGTAGGATCCTGCCGAATGAAAAGAAAGTTTACGAGACTTTGACACACGGCGGGTCGAGACCGACCTCTGCCACTTACTGGACCAGAGAGGAAACCCCTCTAGTTCTCCAGATCTCTGTTTGTTCAGCCATAAAATGGGCCTGGTCATACTTGCCTTAGCCTCGTGGGATGGTAGTGGAGTATTGTAAGAGAATGGACGTAAACCTAGGGAAGGGTATGCCTGAGCACGTAACCTCCCGCACCTGGGAGTTAATGGAGATTTCAAAGTCTCACTTTTGGGGAAGGTGGAACGTGAAGCTTTGTGATTGCCAGGTTTTACACATGGAAATTTTGAAGTGGACTACATGTCAGATTTTGCCGAGTTGGAGCTAATCTTAGAATTATGCAGGAACAAGAAGGCAATCAAACATTAGGAACTGCAGGGGTTTCTGGGTCTGGTGAGGGCCCTGACCTCACCTTGGGGAGCCCTCCATTCCTGGGAACATCATTCCGTCAGTTGCCGTCTCTGAGGCTTGCAAGGCTCCTGGGGGTGGGGGGGCCGGGGACAGATTCGGCTGGAAATCCAATACAGCCATGATTCCTATGGCCCAGAACTAATGCAGAGGGAAAGCTTGTTGGGGGTATTAAAATGTACTCCCTTCATCATCAGAGTTTAGATAGCAGTTCTCAAGGGCTTTTGCCCTTATCTCGGCTCTCCCAAGTTGACCTTGGGTGGAAACTTTTGATGGCCTTGACGGAGGCATGAGTGTAGCAAAGGATCCAAGGCTTGGTTTCCATTGGCCTTTGGTAGTTTTGTTGACACTTGAACCTGGAGCTGATATTCCACTAATAGGTGGGGAATTAGGGAGAACTGGAAATTTTCCCAAACGTGGACAGAATCTGTTCCCAAGAGATTTCTAGAAGCCCTTCAAAATGACCCTTGTTTGTATTTATTTCTGAAAGCTGAGCACAGCAGCTTGGTGAACAAAAAGTATGTCAGTAGCCCTGTGTGCCAAAGGTTTGAGCGTCACCGAAGCTTGGGAAGCCAGGCAGGGAGGGCGGGCGGAAGTGATGAAGGCCAACAGAAGATCAAAGCAGTGAAAGTCCAGGGACAGGCGCTCCCACGCGGGCAGGAACTCAGTCTGCGACTAATCCTGAGAGTGGGGACGCGGCCTAGGGGCTGGAGCCCCTCTCCACGGGGCGTTCCACGGGATGCGCATGAGGACTCTGACCCCTCCGCCTCCCTTGTTTAAAACTTTTCTGGGTAGATAAATACCACACTAAACTTTTTTTTCCCAGGTGTGAAAACAAAGAACAACCTTGATTGGCTGTTTGGAGAGTCATTGACTGTGTAACATGCATAATTAAGTTATATAGATTTATATAAAAATAGATTTAAAAATAAAAGAAACATTTCTATTGGGCTTTACAGTAAACCTCAGACTTGGGAAGAATTTCATTCTTTTATTTTTATTTATTTTTTAAAGATCACAGTTTTAATGCATATAGTGGTTCACAATAAACCAATTTCTTAAAAGCCTTTTCAACAAAGCTAGCAGACATGGTGTTATTCTGTACTGGCCTTGCTCTGAGAGAAAGAACAGTCACTACTGAGGGTTGCCAACACCAAGAATGACATTTCTTTAAGGTCAAGTTTTATTTTATTCTATTTTTTAAAAGACCTTATTTATTTATTTTTAGAGAGAGGGGACAGTTCGGAGAAAGGGAGAGATACATTGATTGGTTCCCTCTCACCCCCAACTGGGGACCTGGCCTGCCACCCAGGCATCTGCCCTGATGGGGAATTGAACTGTCGGCCCTTTGGTTCACAGGCCGGCACTCAGTCTACTGAACCACACCAGGCAGGGCGACTTTCATTCTTTTAATCCTCGCAACAGCTCTGCACGGCAGATAAAACAGACAGCTTCGATTAATCTCATTATGGAATGGAACTGAGGCTCTACGGGGTGTCCAAGGCCATGGGCTGTCCCGTCTCAGCTTTGTGGTTCGCCTCAAGTCATCAGACTGCAGCAGGAGATGAGGAAGAAGCTCTGAATCAAAAACTAGCCAATGGGAAGGAGACAGGAACTGGAGACATGGGCTCTATGAGGTCTCACATCGCGTGCCAGAAACACCAGGTGCCATCCAAGACTTCTCAGGTCTAATGGTCTGAGGGGCAAGTACTGAATGAAGCTGTGCAGGGAGAGCTGAGATGGCAAGGAGACCCCGGAGATACCTTCAGGGAGTCCTGGGGAATTCGAGAAGCTCGCATTCCGTGGTGGGATGGGCAATGGGAAAGGGCTATCTGCTTCCATTTGCCTTCGATGGTGTTGCTGACATTTGAACTGGCCCTGGTAGTCCACTGGCAGATGGGGAGAGCTTCAAACCCAGGTTTTCCTAGATTCCTGAGTCCACTGCTCTTTCCGCTACAGTAAATGGGTTTGTGTAGAAAAACCAAAAATACACGTGTGTGTTTTAACAACCTATCTCGTACAGCAAAGTGAAAGCCATGCACCAGCTAGAGTCTAGTTTATGTGTAGGATTTACACAGCCCTAATCACACAAATGTGCCACCCCAAATGGGCCCGAAATGCTAAAGTGTGGGCGGGCATCGTGAGGCCGAGCTGCCTGGGAACTGAAAGCGAGGAGGTGAGTGGAAATCGCCTCCGGGCCTGCTGGAGCCGACGTGCAGCTTCCCGCGCCTGAGCCCACCAAATTTCCTTCTCTGTTGTGTTGATTCCCAAGTGTGTTCATGAGACCAGGAGCGCTTTGGGTCCAAGCATAGTGCTGATGTAAACAAAGATTCAACGGGCTCTTCACTGCGGACCATTCGGAACCCCTCCCGTGCCGAGGCGCACTGAGCAGTTTCAGGAGGGCCTCCCGGATGCAGAGATCTCAGGCTGATCCCGCCGCGGGACTCACGCCCCCTGAGCGTCTTGGGAGAAGGGTGTGCCGTAGAAGAATGTGGCCGCAGCGTGAGTCGGGTCTACTTCCTTAGTATTCAGACGAGCAAAGAAATTGTAGTTCTTTAGTTTTTCTAAAACGGGTCTAATCTAGCCCGGAAGAGCCTGCTGATTGGGTAGCACGATAAGGGGCGTGAGTGACCAAGGTGACTCGGGTCCAATGCGTTTGGTTCCAGGCAGTCGTATAAACAGTCTTTCTGGCTCTTTGGGGGACAGTGTTTCACGGCCACCGCTGCTCGTCCAAGGTGACATCTAAGGTTAAGGGAGAGGGCTGTATTTCACACACGGCCGTGATAGTGGAGGGACAGTAGGGTGGGTGGGTAGATGGGACTGTCACCTGTTCCTTGCCACTCTCGGCCATGCAGTGGCCAGCTGGGTCGGCTGCATGGATGGTGGCCAGTGGGTCTGGGTGTCCTCCCCAGGTCTCTGCCACCCTCCGCTGCTGCCGTGACCCATGGCCTGGTCTCTCTAAGGATGACCTGCTCCATCATTGCTTCTGCTGGCACCACAGAACGCGTTTATCACGTTAGCATAGGTGGATGGCACATTGGTCAGGTGACAGGGCAGAATGTTCAGGAAGCTGCACGTGGTCCAGACTTGCTGAGAAAAGACTGGCCTGGAGACAGAGCAGAGTCACGGCGGAGGGGAGGCCGCACGTTTGTGGATTAACCCTGCGTCCGGCAGCCTTGCTGTGTTGGCTCGTCAGTCCGGGAGGGGCCGGTCTGGGGGAGACTTTTCTGAAGAAAACTGGGCAGCAATGCATAGCGCGCATAATAATTTCATCATTATTATTTATTCTCATTATTAGCCCAAGATTGGTGCTCCTTTGTGTTATTCTGGGGCTAAGGATAGCGCTAACCATTTACCAAAATAAAATCAATCTTTATATGCTTTAACTTTTGAAAAGGGGGTAAGTCCAGTAGTGTGGTGGTAAATGTTTAACAACTTGCCCTCTGTGGGTTGGGGCCGGGAAGCCTATTTGTAGGACTCGCTGAGTTCTGTGGTGTAATTACCCTAATCGCGCCTGATTTCAAGCTAGCAGTGCAACGTTGTTGAACACGACATTGGGAACGCACCACCCGCTTTTGGAGCCGGCCGGAGCCTGCTCCAGCATGCCGCTGGCGGAAGCGAGGTAGGAACCAACAGGCAGAATCAGGGTGGGGCGGCTCCTGGGCAGCTGGAACTGGCGGGACTAAGGGTGGTAGGGAAGGAGCGGAACGGAAAGTAGGCCAGCCACAGAGGTCGGGAGTGCGTTGGCAACGAAGGCCTGGTGCGCACAGGGAGAGCCACCCGTGTGTTTTATAGGTTGAATCTCGGTGGAGCTCGGAGTGTCTCTTTTGCAATGCAAAGAACCTTCAGGAACACAGAAACCTGCTCAGAAGGCTGCTGCCCAGGTTCGGCTGCAATGTGATCACTGTGCAGGCAGCCAGGCCACGCCGTTTTCTGTGCCGTGAAGCCCTGGACAAGGCAAGCGACTTGGCCTCCAGGAAGCTGAAATAAAATCAAAGGAACAGGTTTCGTGGAGGCTTTTCCTTCTCTTTGGTGTGAGCCCACATGGTGAACACATATTTTCCATCAAGAACTAGTTGTTTAAAGAAGAAGGATCCAAGCATATCTGTGCCAGGTGTTCAGTCCATTTAGCCCCGGAGCCAAGAAAAACCATTTTCGGGGCACTGGAAAGAAGAAAAAGGAGAATGCCAATTAATAATCATCTTTCAGATTGTTTCTGCTCATCCAAGGGACTGGGTTTCACCTGGCTCTCCAAGTTCCACGGGGCAATTGAAACTCATTTCTGCGGAGAATTTTCTGATGATCCTCAGTAAAGTACCCAGTGGGGAATTTTAAAGAGAGACGACTTCCTCTATGAAATCAAAGCTTTACCTGCAGCAGGATCTTTAGGGAGCCAATAGAGGCCGTAGGAAATGAGAAATTCAGTTACTCAACCCCGGAGGGGGAAACAGAGGGCCGTGGGATGTCACATAACCAGGCTGATGGATTTTTCACAGAATCGACGGGTGTTTCAGCAGAATTGTTCTGAGTGGCTGGTTGCTTGGGCGATGCGCAGACACAGCTTTCTTCTAACTCAATGGGATGCCGATTATCTGTTTCTTTATCTGTTAGACCCGAGGGGAAACAAATCTGTATATTTTAGGAAGGTGCATCTATTTCCTTTGTGAGTGAAATAAAACCAAAGGGATAATTTCAGTAAATGATGAGTGTTCACTTATCCTTATCGGGAGAAAAGAAAGGTTGATTTTCCTTCCCAAGCAGTTACTGATCTATCCAATCTATTAAAGAATAATTGAACCAGCAACAATCACTTCCGTGAAGCATCTACTAATTACGCTGCCCCATAAACAGTTTCTGCTTTCACACATGCCAGGAGCTAAAAATGGATGCTTACACCACCCAGGGCGCTGTTAGAGTGTTTGACTTCTTCCAGATTCAGAAGATCGCACCCTGAAACACGGCACCGACGTTTTCTTTTTCCATTCCTGTCTGAGCCCTAAACCTCATCTCATATCTTCTGAAACCTTTGCTCCCCTCCAAATCCAAGTCCCCCATTAGCATTCTTTCCTGTTATCAACCTCATAAGGTATTTCAAAATATACCACTTCCCTTAAAAGAGTCACCTTTTTCTTTTTTTCTTTTTTTAAATCTTATTCAGAAAACTCCCAGACAGTAAACCGGAAAGGCCCCGCAAGCCCACCCCATTCAGCCCATTCAGGCCTCCTCCTTGTTTACCTCTCAGATGAGGGAGTTGGATTATGGGTCAATTAGGATTAGGTTCACCTGTAACAGACCAACATGATAGTGGCTTAAATTGCACCGGGAGCTATTCTTGTCCCTCCGAGTGAAGCGTGGCAGTAGGGAATGCGGGGCTTGTACAGTGACTCCATGATCGTCAAGGACTCAGGTTCTTTCCATCTTGTTCCTCGGCCACCCTCCATACACGAACTTCCACCTCTTGGTCTAAGATCCAGCCGGCATGGCCGCATTTCTGCCGTCGGTGGAAGGGGCCCCGGTGCCCCTCTGAGGCGGCGCCAACAGAAGTCACATCCAACTCTCCCACGTACAAGGCCCTGGATCATCACAAGGGAGCCTGGGAAACGGAATGTTTATTCTGAGAAGCCATTGATGAGCTGAACATGGGGGATTCTTTCTTCATGAAGGAAAGGGAGGACAGAGGAGAGGGAAGAGCTACCTGTCCCTACTGTGGACTGGTGATTTCTAAACTGTGCCCTCGAAGGGCTAGGGTTTCCGTGTGCTGTACAGGGATTCCTGTGGGTTTCGGAGGAGGGGGATGTGTGGGTGACTTTGCATAGGATCGCAGAAAACATCTAAAAATCAGGGCATATGGATGTCTGTTTCTGAAGTATAATTCTATGAGGACATGTCTGGTGGGTGGCAGTCGTCTGGACGGAGAGCCATTGGCAGTTGACTAGTAAGAATTTCAGGGCGCCAGGAGACAGGGAGCTCCCAGCGGGGTCCTGAGTTGGGTGAGGGCGACTCTAAGTCAGAAGCAGGATGCCAATCCTGGACAAGGACACCACGAGCTGGTGTTAGGCCGGCTTTCAACATCAGCGACATCACATGCACTACCAGACGCAACGGCAGCTGACAACTGGGCCCTGAAGTAGGACTGATAAGAGTCTGTATTCTTCTCTCTGAATGAGCTGTGATGCAAGGGAAGGTTACGGCAATTTCTCAACCTCGGCATCATTGACATCTCGGGCCCGGTGGTTCTATGTTATGAGGGCCGGGGTGTGCCTTGTAGGACGTGGAGCAGCATCCCCAGACCCTACTCAGCAAATGCCAGTAGTGTCCGTCTCATTGCAAAAACTGAAAATGCCTCCAGACATTGCCAAATGCCCCCTGGGTGCAAAAATCACCCACAGTTGTGAGCCACTGGGGTAGGGCCTCGGTAATGGTGCCCGTTTTTGTATCTTGCTAATGGTTATACAATTTGGTACCAATTCTTTCATAAGTTACATGGACTACATATCAAAGGCCTTAATATGTTCATGACTTTGACTAAATAATCCCATTTCTTAGGCTCTTTCCTGAGGAAACAATTTGTAGGAGGCCTTCTGCCTAAAGATGTTCATTGCAGTACTGTTTTCAATAGAGAAAAGTTACAAACTACCAAAAATATTAATTTGTAGGAGAGAATTAGGTAAACCATGATAGATCTGTGCACCCACCCAAATGTGTTAATGAGTTTATAATACCATGGGAAAATACTTATGATATAATGAGAAGTGAGCAAATAAAAACCTACAAAAGAAAAGAAAAGAAATTCACTAAAATGGTAGATTTGGGGGAGAGGGATTAGGAGTGACTTTTTTTCCTCCTTCCTTCCATATTCTTATAGTTTCCAAAAATGTCTAAGCTCACTATAAATGACTTTATATCAAACCACAAAACAAAACTTTTTAAAATGCTAATTTAAAAAAAATTGGTGCTCAAAGGGGGAAGCTGTGCCCACAGCACCCCTTGGGGAACAGTGCCCGACCTGGAGGGTCCACAGGGCCTTAGGGGCATCCCTGGAGCACAGGGTGTCGGGAGAGAGGCCCAACAGGTGTTCCTTCCGGCAGAGTTGCCACCATGGTGCCAGGTGACACTGCCACCTGGGCCACAGCCCACTGAGCCAGGAATCCTATTACAGGCTCTCATAGGCTGGGTAGAAGGAAGCTCCGCTCCCTCTACAAGAGAAGGCTTGGCCCCAGGTGCTGTCAAATAGGAGCCTTAGATATTAGAGAGTGAAAAAATGGAGCCAATCAGATCCTGTCTCAGGAAGTCTGTATGAAAACACACCCTGAGGAGGTGTCCCAGCCCACCCCTGAATGGTGCATGAGAACCAGACCATAAAGCCGCAGTGGATCCTGAACACCAAGAGTTGTTAAGCTGGTTCCTCTGGGAGGCCCCAGAGATGGATGGATTTCCGTGCTCCCTCACATTCCTACGGGAAGCTGGTGAGGTAGATGCAGGCAGAGTGGGGCTCAGTGTCTAGCAGGGCTCGCCTCCATGCCAGCGTGTGTAGTAGACGTTACCTGGGTAGGTAGAACTCTCCTCCTGACCCTCGTGGTCCCAAAGGCCGCTCCACAGCCGAGTGGCATGGGAAACCTATGAAATTCCAGGTTCCTGGCACCACCCCTAGGTAATAGAATAGTCTGGAAGAGTGGGGCCCTAAGGAAAGTGCATTTAAGAGTCCCCAGGTAATTCCAGAGCATAGTCTGGTTTTGGAACCATTGTCTTACCCATTACTGGAAAAACTGCATCCTCGTGCTCTAGCTTGAAATAATCCTTAACGGTATGATGGTTCTTCCAAAAACTAAACATGGGACCCAGCCATTCCACTTCTGGGAATATATACAAGAACTGAAAACAAGGACCCAAACAGATATCTGTACTACCATGTTCAGAGCAGCATTGTTGACAATAGCTGAACGATGGAAGCACCCCAAGTAGTCATTGCTGACGAATGGACAAACAAAATGTAATAGGCATATATGAATAAATGAATTCCTTAAAAAGGAATGAAATTCTGATCAATGCTACATTGTGGGTGAACCTGGAAGATACTACGCTAAGTGAAATAAGTGCGACAGAAAAATACGAATACTGCATGGTTCCACTTGTGTGAGATTCCTAGAGTGGCCAGATTCAGAGACAATGTAGAATGGGGGCCGCCACAGGCTGAGGAGAGGGAAGAGTGGGAGGTTATTGTTTATCGGGTACAGAGTTCAGTTGGGGAAAATTAGGAGAGAGGGGAGATGGATGCTGGTGATGGTTGTAAAACAACGTGAATGGACTTAATGCCAGTAAACTATACACTTAAAAATGGTTAAAATGGTAAATTTTATGATTATGGTATATTTTACCAGACACACAAAACCTCAGCAAACTGGCTGAGTGACAATAGCAATCACCAAAACAAACCAAGGGATTCTTTCTAGCAAGGAAATGAGCCACCTCATTTCATAGCCAAGAAAATAACTTTTCTTCTTCCTCCTCCCCTTCTTCTTCCCCTTCGTCTTCTCCTTCCTCCTCCTCTTCCTGCTCCCCCTCCGCTCCCCCTTCTCCCCCTACCCCTCCTCCTCCTCTTCCTCCTTCTTCTTTGTATAAAAACACTGTCAGAGACCAAAATCTTTAGAAAAGAAAGTTAGTTCAGAACAAGCTTCTTTTATCAGATAAGGGTCCCTTATCATAAAATAAACAAAGAGAGACAGGAAATGGGAGACTAAAATAAATCTTCTGTTTAAGGATGTGTTTACTTCCTCTCTTATAAACATCATTTTTCTTTGATGCTCAAATAGATTTGGAGTCCCCTCGTGGTGGGCACCCACAGAAGAGCCCTGTTTCTTGAATCAGCTGGACACCCCTCAGGGTGGGTGGCCTTACCTACTTACTAAAGACAGAAGGGAGGCAGATTGGTGGATAGAAGATGTTGTGAGTGAGAGGAGGCGAGATTTCACAAATGCAAATGGTTATTATTAGGGTGGTAAGTGGCTAATCATTGTTTTCACTGAGGGCGAGACCAAAAAAAGACATAGCGATATTTCAGTTAAGATTAGGTCGGTCTGCCTATGAGTGAAAATGCAAAGCAATTGTGCCTTAAAGAACACAGAAGTTTGTCTCCCCGTCTCGTAAATGAACCCAGAGCCATGGAGCCCCAGCCGGGATGGTGGCTCTGTGAGTTTTCAAGGGTCCCGTCTTCTCTCTCTGCCATACTCAGCTCTCTGACCAATGTGATGATTTGACTCTTTCAGCTCCAGCTATCATGTCTGGCCCAGGAGAAAGAGGAAGGGGTGAAGAGGCCCACTCTTTGCAAAATCAAAAGCCACATAAGACACTCCCATTTCTCACTGGCCAGGGCATTTTCTCATGCCCACGCCTCACTGCAAGGGCGGCTAGAAAATGCGAACCTGATCCCAGGGACCTCTTGCCCAGCTAAGGGGGAGGCTGATACTGGGGAGATGACCAGCTAGTTTGCCGCCTGGAAGCCTAGTCGGAGGACAGGGCTCAGGGGGTTCCTTTTCAGCACAGGTACCTCCGACCTTCCACGTGAGGTTCTTCTAGGCCCTCCGGCCCAATCATCTCATTTAATCCGCACACCCTCCCTGGGTCTGTGTTATTTTCAGGTTTACAAACAAAGGTACTAAAATCCCAAGAGGTTAGGTCGCTTATCCAAAGCAGCTCCCTTGGCTTCCAAAATCTTTGGAATCAGCCCTTCGTGGTCTCAAAGCCCCTTCCTCTCTAGCACCAGGAAGGTAAGTAGAGTCTGGCCCAGGGATGCTGTGTTGGTTGACTGTGTGTATCTCAGCCTCAGGCATGATCACCTCTAAACCCACATGTCTTCCTACCACCAAAGCCTGCCGTGTGGGAGCCCAGGAGCCCACTGCTTAGCAAACTGTGCACATCACGCCAGCCCTCCATTTACCCGGGAGGCCTGAATCCATCGGCTGGGCTGCTGGCTTTGCTTGCTTGCTTGCTTGCTTGCTTTTTGAGCTGCTGTTAGCAATCAGGAGTAGGTGTGAGCAGTCATCCTCGGTGTGACTGCGGTACCTCTTCTGTTGAGGACATGCACGTGCTGGAAGGGTCGGGGGGCGCCTGCGGCAGACCTCAGAGGGCGCAGACAAAAGCAGCACCAACCCACAGGCGCCCCTCCAAGGCGGAGGCGTCTCTTGTGGGGAGGGAACGCTTGAAACCAAGGAAGCTGCAAACAAACCGCCTTTGGCTGCCTCTGTTGTCTCTTGATGCTTCTAGGGCTTCCTCTCATATTTTCAAAGAACTCTCCTGGGGATTAGGAGTTTATGTTTAAGTTGTTGAGGATGAGGACTAAGCCAAGAAGAGTAACTATTAAGAAAAACGATGGTGGCCCGGGAACTGCCTGGCCCATCCCCGACTCCGGCGGGCAGGTCCTTCTTAGGGAGCCGACCAGGCGCAGCCTGGTAGCTGGGAGGAGCACAGGGGTCGCTGCCCTGCCATGGGGGGACCACAGAGGCCACCCCTCAACTCCAAGGCAGGCTCATTCCCTGCGAGGGTGGGGCTGACTTTTCTAGAAACACAGCTGCCTGGAAGAGGACAGACCTCTCACCTCCACCGCCCTGCCTCCTAGCCATGACATAGAATCCCTCTGAGAAGCTCTTAATTTCTGTTTTAAAATAACTTTTCAACCCAAAGCCCATAAAAGTAAATGCTTGTTTATTATTAAAAGTTTAGAAAATAGAGGTAACTGAAAAGAAAGAAAAATTGCCTGTTATTCTCTTACCCGAGAGGAGAGTGACTAACTTTTCACATAGTTTTCTAAGCATGTATACTTGTATGTTTGTATGTAGATGCATGTGTTTATACACAGCTTTTGAAAAGAAGAAATAAGGTTGGACTATTTTATCACCAGCTTTTTGCCACTTAGCAACGTGTCACAGACTTTCTCTGTCAGTAAATGTATATATACACTGTTGTTCTTAATGGCATAAGATATTCCATTGCACTGTCATTTTAAAAATTCACTATTGTTGAGCACTGAGATCAGTTCATTGCACTATTTTTGAAAAAAAAATATTGTGATGATCTTAGGACTTATCCTGGACTGTTTCCTTACAATCACCTCTTGGAAGTGGACTCCTGAGCTAGTGCTGGGCCAACTGTGAGGATTTTTAAAATAAATGTGGTCAAATTCATCTGCGAACAATTTGTAGTGACTTCCATTGTTATCTACCATGCATGAGAGGACTTCTATATTCCAGTTTAGACTAAACACTGAATTTTCTGGGAAGTTCTAGAAAGTCTGTGACCTTCTGTAATCTTTTGGGGAAGACCCACACTATCCTATACAGAAAGCTTTCTTTCCATGACAACTCCATGTGAGAACTCAGAGCCAGAGGCTGCCCCCAAAAGGGCCAAAACAGCCCCAGATTTAGTGGCGTCTGTGTCTCAGAACACCCTGTCGTTTCCGTCAGCCTCTGAGCACACATCTGGCCCAACAGCTCTCTGCTATGCGTGACCTAGGCTGGGTGCATTGCTGACCCAGTTAGAGAATACTTACTTCTGATCTCATTGGCTGGTAGCCTTCCGAACCATCTGGTCCTGGCGAAACAGGTTACCCACGCGGTTGGAACCTTCCTCAACTAGCTTTCTTCTTGCCAGGTTCCTAACCAAAAAAAAAAAAAAACTCCTACCTGGCTCTTTGCACAAAAAAAGAGAATATGGATATCTTCTGCATATTTTTACCAAGTAGCTTATTTTTTTAAACCTTGGCAGTCCTCCCGAATCTATCACAGCTTCTGAAAGTCCCGGGGCGGGGGAGCCGAAGGGGAGAAGAAACGGATTCTCCTGACCACAAGGTGAGGCCTGAGGAGCTGCCCCTGCGTGTCACCCACTTACATTAATATTTTAAATACTTGTGGTTGAGGGAAACACCAGTTATCTTCAACACTAAGATTCTGTTCTCAGCGCCTAACTGCAAATGTTCTTTTCAAATTCCTGGAATTAAAGCAGATTGCTCTTCCAAGCGCATGAGCTCTGTTTTTCTGTAACACCACGGAGCACGCACACCTGTGTGCACATCCGTCCATGCGCACCGCCTGGGGCGCTGTGCTGAAGGCAGAGCTGGGAGCTGGTGAGCTTGGAGTTTTCCCACCCACCTGCAGGTGTGAGCTGTGGGACGAAAGACTCTCTTCCTTTATAGTTACCCATTTCTCAAATGATATTTTGGAATCTTGAAATCAGTCCTAGGAAACAAAATAGACCTATTTTTAGAACCCTCTGTTGTTAATTATGGTGTTTTGGTCTGAATTCTTTCGTCTTGGGCACTTAAATATTTAATCATGCAGAACATCCTGTCTGAGGGTCTGCTGTGGACAAAGCCCTCTGCTGGGTGACGCGGAAAGCGTCAAGACAGCATCCCTAGAGCAGCTCTGTCACCGCCAGCTGTCACAAAGGTGTCCCTTCACATTGCACAGTCTCGGTTTATGCACCCTTCGAACAAGGGTCCTAGGCTTATTGTCCATGAGGCGCTAACTCCCCTGTGCTTGCGGGCTCCTCACGGCAGGGTGGGGGGTGGCCTGAGCAGGCTCCAGCTGGCATCCCCTGTCACAGGTCAGAGAGACAGGTGGCTTCCTCTGGAGGGGAAGCAGCTCGAAGCTGCGTGGAACTGCCTGCCCCAGCCTCGCCTGCAAGCCCTGGTGAACCTGGGGGCCCCCAAAGGTGCCCGTCCGATCCAGCCTCTCACACAATTTGTAGTTACAGTGGTGCCTATATTAAAAAGTTGTATTACGCAACATTTCAAAAATACACAATATACCGAAGAGTGTAACGAAAACTCAGCCTCCAACAATTTGAACTCTATCCCCTGTTACTGCCTGGCCCTGTGAATCCCAGACGGCACGTCATTTCACCCATAAATACTTCAGTGTTTATTTGTAATTGGTAAGGACTTTTTAGAAATATAATCACCAGGCCATTATCCAGCCCAACAAAATTAAGTTATTCCTTAATATTAGATTAGTTCTCTTAAAGATGTCTCTTCAGGACTACCGTTTTCAAATCAGGGTTCAAACAAGGCCCACATATTCCTTTTGATGGTCCTTATCTCCAAGGTCTCTTTTGATTTTTTAATAGTTCCCACTCCTTTCCCCCTCTTTTCCACGTACTGATTTGTTGAAGACACTAGTCGTTCATCTTGTAGAATGTCCCACATTCCGGATTGAACTGATTGCTTTTTTATGGTGTCGCTTGATTTGTCCCTCAGTCCCCTAAGTTTCCTGTAAACTGGTAAGAGAGCTAGAGGCTTGATTAGATTCAGGACCTTTTTTTTGGTTTTGTTTTTTTTAAAGGCATGACCGCGTTGGAGTGGAGGCGGTGTGTTTGACGTTGCACCAGCTCAGGAAGCCCAGGCGCCTGAGTGTCCTGTTTGCAGGGACAGAGCAGCGAGCCTGGGGCACGGCAGCCACTTCGCCTAAGCCTGTCGGCATCCAGACATGATTGTTTCCTGAATCTATGATTTCATTAAGGGCCACAACTGGAATTCTATCATACCTTCCTCATTTAATGGTGCACAGTCTTACACAAAGAAGAAATTTTCTCAGCAACCATTTGGTTACCCTGAAATACACTTCCACAGATTGGAAAGGTAGGCTGAACTGTTGATGCATTCTCTTTATTGAGCAATTTTTGAAGTAATCAGTTGAAGCCCTACAACCTCTAATGGAGACCCATGATCTTTTCCTTTTTAAAAGAAAAAATCCTTTTGAATTCATGAATTTTTATACATTTCATGTGTTTAGTCTACTGCTCCATTGTTCTTTTTCTTGCTAAACTTTTCACATTTTCTGCCAGGGAAAACTCCTTCAAGTTGACCCTTGGGGCCCTTGACAGGACCCCTGAGCTCTTCACAGAGTCACAGCCTGTCTGAGCTTTTTTCTGGCATAAGATGACCCAGGCTCACCTTCCTTGTACATTTCTTCCCTTCCACTTCCCCAGAATCAATCATTTGTCTAAGTTGCTCTGTTCTAATATTGGGAAATGGTATTTAGAGACCAAAATCTGGGCACTAAAGGTGCTTATCACCACCAGAGCTACTAACAAATATTTTTAAAGGAAAAAATTATAATATTTTATATTTCTTATTCAAATTACAGGTTTTGACTTAACTTTTTAAATTTCATGCGTTTCTTTTTTCTCTCATGCCAAATATTCCTAAAAATATGAATGTGATTATTTTATTCTATGATATGCCTATAATAATTTCATAATGTCAATTCCAATAAGCAGCTAACTGTGCATATATTCACATCCCTCCCATTCTTAACAAAAGGTGATGTGCTAGAACCACTATTCTACCCCTTTCTTTCACTTCACACTTATCCTGGAGACCATTCCATATCAGTACATACAAATCACCCTTATTCCTTCTTTTTGCTGCATAGAACTTCAACATGTAAATCTTCTACACCGTGTTCAGCCAGCCCCCTACCATGTGGTTATTTGGTTCATGCATGTCTCCCCCCAGTTCTAAGTTCCGGAAGACATTTGCTCTTACTCCCGTCTGTACCCCCTATTCTCAGCACAGTGCCCGGGACACAGCAGATGCCCGGGAAGCATGTGTGGGAGGAATGGATGCCTGGGCGTGTGAAGGCCCCTTTCAGCCCTGAAATTCCGGCCTCCTCTGACGCAGCCTCAGCACAGTGAGTGACGATCCCGGGTGCCGCCCTTGTTTTCATGTCAAGCCAATGATCCAGCTGCTGGGTGGCTTCTGAGGGGGCGAGACTCGTAGTAAACTGAATTATCAGCCTCAGGCCTCCACTCCCCCTGAATAATAGAGTTGTACATCTACACTCTTTGCCAATTAACAGTGCAGTGCCTTCCCAGTGTGCGCACAGGACACTGCCCCACCCCGCTGATGGGGGACTTGGCCAGGCAACCTGTTTTGGTCAATGCAGTGCCAGTGAATGGGAAGTGAGCAGAGAACTTGATGTGTTTGTGTGGTTTGGTTTGTGCTTTTGTGCCTTCTGCATCAACCACGGGGACAGCCTGGCCTGGACAATCGCCGCCCTTTCCACCTGAGCCCCAGCTAGAAGAGAGTAAAACCCGTGCTAAAGTGCAGAGTCAATCCCCGCCAACCCACCGCGTGAAACAGAGCCCCCCCTGAGCCTGGGCCACATCAGCCACGCTGCTGTCCACTTGCCGGCCCGCGGGCATGGGAGTAAATGCTCACTGCCAATAGCCATTCACTTCCGGGCGAGTTTGCTAAGGAGCATTATTAACACAATCGCTGACCGATGCGGACTGACGAAGGTTAATAAAAACTCCAGGTTAATAAAGCCTTGACGTTTGACTGTTCAAAGAGTCACTCTTAGCACATGCTCCACCTTTCAGAGAAGTTCCGCCCCTTTCCCCGCTGCTCGCCATCCAAGCCCAGGCGCTCTGCCTCTGAGACCCGACGCCGAAGAGGCTTTCAGCGTTCACATCCCGAGTTTCTCCAGCCCGTTCACAGGGGCAGGCGTGGCTTCTTCTCTCTTCACCCAGGGTCGCCCAGCTGGTGGAAGAATAATAAGGAAAACAATAGCTAACAATTGAGGTCTTAGTTCTTGCCAGATGCCAAGTTAAAAAGGATCAGATAGTGTCAGTGAACTCTTACCGACAAGTGGAGGCTCTGGGAGGAACAGAAAGCTGCCTTGACAAGAAGCGGAGGAGGTGGGATTTGCACCTTCCCAATACGATTCCATAATCCACACTCTAAGCGTGGAAGGACAGTGCTCCACTTTTATACCTTTTCTAGCCCCCACCACCCACCCTATCCCAGCACCGAGGACAGTAGTTGGAGGTCTGATCGCGTAGTTTGAGGAGGAAGACAGGCTCAGTGCTCACAAGCCAACAGGAGGCCCCATGGCTCCAGGGTGCCTCGTTTTCTTCCCTGGGCTGCGGCAGACGTGCTGTGCACTGTTCTTCTTCATTTACGAGTAATATGTGTAGCGAGTCTAACAGCTGACAAGGCTGTGGACCCTCACAATGACTTCAAAAAGGGAGGATCAGCAGCAACTCTTCCAGTCACTTGAATACTGTGACTCAGAGCCTGTATGTAAATGAGTTGTTTGAGGATCCCCCATGGTGAAGTGGCTGAGCTGGAACTTGACTGTGTGTGGCAGGAATGCCCAGCATCTTCCCCCATGACTCCACCCTCCCCACAAGGTTCACTTCTGAGAAACAAGAGGGCCTTGGGCAACACTTTCCTCTGCGCCCAATGACTCCTCTCTCCAAGAACTCAGTTGAGAATTCCAGTTGCGCTGGCTTTGCTTGGGGTCAGCGCCCTGGGGGAAAGGGCGAGCTAGGTCTTCCGAGTGGGACCAAAGGTTTTGCGAGGCCTCCCTATCCGGCTCTGATTCATGAAGGCATTTGTATGGCCCGGTGGGGTCTCCTTGGGACCCCGTCCTTGCTGTTGTTGTTGTGGTTTGGGGTTTTGTCTTTGGAAACTGAAAAGTGCATTTTTTTTTTCAATTCCAAGCATCACATGTGCTCATGTTGAGAATATTAGAACATTAGTTAGAGAAAAGCATGAAGAGGAAAAGAAAACTTGTCAGGTCCCCAGCCACCCCGAGTCACAGCGAGGCCTTGGCGCGTTTCCTTCTGTCCCCTCACCTCCAGCGCTTCTCCAGCCCCTGCGCATGCTCTGCATCCGGGGCCTCGCCCACGGCGCATGCGCTCTGCCACGGCTGGGTGTCTGCCCCTGGGGGCCCGGAGGAGGAACGGGCAACGTGGCTGGGGAACTTCCTCCCCCGGCCTCCTCTCTGCGAGGACCCCTCTGCTGAAGGTCACTGCTCTTCTCAAGACCCCGGAGCCTAGCAAGACATTCTTTCCTGCATTTCCGAGGCTCCCCTAGCTGCTCCGGGTCTCCCTCCTTGGGGCCCAGGGACGGCAAGGCCCCAGCTACTACACTGTTGTCGTGCCCGCACCCACTCCCTCGTGTGTAAGCAGTTCCTCCCCAGGCCATCCCGGTACAAATGTGCCATCTGTTTCCTGTTGGGAACATGACTGATTCACCTTCTGACTCACTGACATTTTGAGACCTTTCCCTTGAAACTCCCATTGCCATGGCATTTGCTGAGGTTTCCAAAGCAACATGTGAGACGGTGCCTGGAATAAGCTTGGAGGTCCTGGAGGAGAAGGCACTTAATTGCTGGCCCCTTCACTGCCTCCCACCTGCCATGCACAGAGTCCATGCCCAGGGGTCGTGGGGCGGGGCGGGGGGAGGGGGTTGCACACTTGCACCCGCTTCCGAGCCCCTCCAGCTCCTACCGCTCCTGCACCGCCCTTACAGTCGTTCCTTTGGCTGCCAGGGTCATCTCCGCGAGGTCCCAGTTGGGAGGGAACTCACGGGAGGAGGAAGGAGAGTGGCTTGCTCACCCCGAGGCTTTTGCTAATAATGACTCCTCAGAGGCCCCCTCACTTCCGGCCTGAATCCCACTTGCCCCTCGGACCTCAGCTTTGCTGAGGCTTCCCTTGCGGAGCCTTCTCTGAGCCCTGCCCCCCGGCTAGGGCTCCTTCCTCACGGCCCTCATTACGATGTCTTCCCACGCTCCTCACTCCTGGCGGCTGTGAGGGCAGGGGCTGTGTCCTGCCGTGCACCTGGCCCGTGATAAGTGCTCCATGAACATGTTCACCATTGTACATTTGGGACATCCTCGAAGATCCGTCTCCCCATTAGACCCATTTGGAAGGACTGTTTCTAGTTGGAAGAAACCTTGATTTGAATCAGCCGGCCACCGTCCTTGAAGGTGGTGGACATGAGGATCCGCTCTCCCCTCCCCGTAGGCCCTGGACGGGTGTGTATGTTGGAGGTGGGGAGGAGTGTAGGGCAAAAGGTGGGCGCACCTTCGTCAGAGACCCCCGTGTCGTTATCACCATGGGAGGATGCAGAGGAGTAAAAGCAGGGCCAGAGAGATGGGGAAAAACTTAATCCGGCTTTTCCCCAAAAGCCAGGTGCCTGCTGCTGGTCATTGGAAGATACAGTTCAGGTGTGATTTCAGACTCCTTGGGTCAGTTCTGAACTTATCCATCTCATTTACCTTTACTTTCTAATGTGAGGTCAGGGCACTTTGTGCATCAGGGAACTAGTTAAAGCCCCCCTTTGACAGGAAACTATGAAGGCCTCTATTTCCACATCCAATATCCGGGGAGCTAAGGGAATGGTGATTCGCGGAGGGCTTTCCAACAGATGGGGAGAACAGTGGGAGAGGAACTTCTCAGCTGTACCTTTTGATTTTATTTTGACTTATGAATGGAATTTATAACCTATTAAAAATAAAATTGCATCTAGAAAAAAAGTTCCCTGAGAAGAACAATAACTCTTTTTGTAAAAAGATGTTATTTATTTACTTTTAGAGAGGGGGAAAGGAGGGATAGAGGGAAAGAAACGTCCATGTGTGGTTGCCTCTCATGCGCCCCCTCCTGGGGACCTGGCCCACAACCCAGGCATGTGCCCTGACTAGGAATCGAACCAGCGACCCTTGGCTTTGCAGTCTGGGACTCAACCCACTGAGCCATACCAGCCAGAGCTTTTTTTTAAAAAAAAAAAAAAAAAAATACCAGTCAGATATGTTTTATTAAAACAAACAAAAATCTTTAATCAGAAAGTCCCATTAAACTTTTTTTACTTTGCTCACTTTACGTGGGGCAAAAGACCTTATTGTCATCATCTATTCCCCCCTTCCCATTTTCCAATGGAAAAAAAGATTAGATTTGTTTATAATAATAAAGTGTCAATATAAAAGCCTGTTGTTTTGGTGGGTGGGGGAGAGGATGGCATTTGTAAACATCGACTTTTGCCATAGAGGCTTTGATGAGTCCCATGTGAACCACAAAGTATCCCTGTCTTCCAACCTAGTCGTTAGAAACTGACAGGGCCCAAATATTGATGCGGTAAATATGGAATCCTAATCACTGTAGAGAAGGGCAGATGATCTGCAACGAGCACAGTGGCAGCCACTGAGGAAAGACTGGCTTCCCCCGCAGCGTGGGGGCCTCTGGCCGCCGACAGCCGTGCAGGTGCAGCGGGAGCCCTGCCCGTTGCCACATGCTGCGTGGAGGACAGCATTTTGGGTAGAACACCGAGTAAACGTATTCTGGTCACACACTCATTTTAGTTCCCAAATTCCGAATCCAGTCGCTCTTAATGATTCACTTAATAAGTTACAGGGAAAAAGTGATTCGCTCCCCATAAATGACAGTGGGAGGGCCGTCTGCATTCACTGAGAAGAGCAGAAGGAGGGAGTCACAGGGTCGGAGGGAGGGCGATGTGCCTCCGTCAGGAGGGTTCCTGCAGCCGCTCCCCTTGGTGGCCTCTGAGCCCACCCTTAAACGGCTGCTAGAATGGCTGTATTGGCAGGAATGTATAAAGCTACTCTGCTCAGAGATGGCCAAAGTCCTAGAGAACTTGGGCTCCGCAGTGGAAAAGACCACTCATCCCAACCATGCTTTTTCCTGGTGGAAAGTAACCTTTGAAATGATGAGGGTCCTTCTGACATACCAGCTTTGGCACGTAGGAGGACTTTTCCAGAAAAAACTTTTGCTGCGGTGGGAGCTGCAAACCCTGGGGGAAATCTTTGCATAAGGAGGTTTCAATGTTGCAAGTAATGAGGAGCTCCGCCCCTTTCTTTCACTTTTAACCACAGCCCAGCTTCCCCTGGGGAGGATGGTAGAGCATTTGAAGCAACAGTTTCAGACCCTCCTGCTTCTAGGGGCTCTGGTCCTCTCAGCCCCCGTGTTCTGGGATCTTGCCAGCGCCTGCCCTGTGTTTTCCTGTCTCTTAGGCCTAATTCCACACCGCTCATTGGACTCTGGGAACCTCTTGGGTTTCCCCAACTTGGACCATCTCATCATTTGTAACATGGGCCCTCGCTCTTGTTCTCCCTATACCTCTGTATTTCAGGTGCCCACTCACCTGACCCACCTCCAGCTCCACCTCCAGCTCCACCTCCAGCTCCACCTCCAGCTCTAGCTCCAGCTCCAGTGGACCAGAGGTGGGAGGCGGGGGAATGCAGTAAAATGAAATCCTCAAGGCTCTTGAAATCAACACCTCTGCTCACTGGCCTGCTGTAGTTAATCATCACATATGCTTAGGAACAAGTCTATGTTCAGCTATGTGGTTTGGATCTGCACTGTCCAGAAACTGAGAATGTGTGTGCCTCTAGGGTTAAACAGCCAGCTGCTTAAATAATACATTATTTCCCTGTCCCTTGGGGCTGCCATTGTCCCACCTAGACCCCTTCCCTGGAACTCCCTGGACCTTTCCTTAAACCTTCCATTTCAGGGCAATGCCTGGCCAAGCAAGGGCGGGAGGGAGGTAGGCCCCTGTTCTGTACACCCTGCCAACATCCATTCCCATTGGCCCACAGCTGAGCCATACTAGTTGTTATCTTAAATAGCAACCCTACGCAGATGATCCTCGGTCTCAGAGATTACCAATAAAAATATGGAGAAAAAAAAATAAAGTCAGGTACCCCGCAGCTGTGCCAGAAGCTCCAGCCAGAAGCTTCTTTTCTTCAAAGCCACCCCAGAGGCATGAAGGTTTGTTTGCAACAAGCACATGATTTAGTAAACATTGCTCTTTGCCAAATCCCCAGGGGCCTTGAATGTTGGGTGTTAATAAAGCTCAAGTCATTATTAGGCATGTGGTCTATGTAGGTCATTGTCAAGCTCTGCCAAGCTTAAAAAACGTTCCAAGCCCAGGCAGCCTGCGCATGAGGAATTGAAAACCCCTTCTCCAAACAGGAAGCACGCCTGAATCTCTTTTCTCTTTGGACTCCCAGAAGGGCTTGCGTTCTTCACCTGCAAAATTAGGGACCTGTGAGTGATTTACCAGGGTCTCAGGGTTTTGGACAAGAAATAGGCGTTTTAGGAGAAAGTGAGGAGCCCCACCGGGGGAATAGTATTGGGAGACTCAGCCTCACCCCGTAGCATTAGACTTTTAGTCGCTCTCATTGGCTTTGTTTTACTTCGCAGCCCAAGGTGGAGTGTGACCAGCAGTGGGAGCAGGAAACAGCTCCAGGAGTTCAAGGCCTTGACTAAAGGAAACAGCGGAGGTGTGCTTCCGATTCTGCTTGGACATGGGCTTTTTTGCAGACGCTCACAGGAAAATGACTAGTGTCAGGCTTTCTACCATTTGGACCACGTTCAGGATTGTTCTTTGGGGAGACCTCTTCCCGAGCGGTAGGGGACGCACGCGTTTCCCAAGCATCCTGCGCAGGCATCAGAGCAGGCGGGAGAGGCAGCTGGACGGTCTAGGCGCTGGGAGTGGAGGTGTGTGGGGGGTGCTGCTGGATCCCAGATTTAGTCGGAAGCTCCCAGGGGAGAAGGAAGAGGCAGGGCAGGCCAGAGGTGGTGGATCTGCTGTGCAGGAGGTTCCCAGGCCGGCCGTGCCTTCTGGGCCTGGAGGGAACAGGAAGCCGTTGGCAGAAAGAGCAGGAGAGCTGAACCCAGGCCAAGCTGGAGAAGGGGCCAGGGTCTCAGGGCTCTGGGACAGTGGAGCCCGAACTGAACCACGGGCATTCTCCCATTTTTTTTTTTTTTAAGAAAAACAAAAGCTCAGCTAATGTACATTTCCTCCTGTTTTATAGAACATTTGAGGTGAACCCTTGCAGACTTAGGCTTGTGTGTGTAAGCACCTTATTTAGCGCCAAGAATTCCCCCAGAGTTTGACAAGTTTTAACTCATTTAGTCCCCAGGACGATGGGAGAAAGTCTGGTGGCTCCCATTTTATGGCAGAGAACCCGAGGCGCAGAGGGTTGAGCGGCTTGCCCACAGCGAGAAACAGCCGCGACGGGACCCCCGGCAGCCTGGCCTCCCAGTCTGTGTTCTCCACCCTTGACTTGATTTTTCTTTAAATACACTTGATTTCCTTTTAGAACAGTTTTCAATTTGCAGAAAAATGAAGCAGAGAGTGCAGAGGGTTCCAATGTATTCCATATCCGCTTTCCCTTTCTAGGAACATCTTATATGAGGTGGTGCATTTGTTACAATTGGGGAACTAATGTTGATACATTATTATTCATCTAAGTCCACAGATTATTTGGACGGCCTTCATTTTTACCTAGTGTCTTTTTGCATCCCAGGATCCCATCTAGGATACTTTACAGGTAGCTCTCATGCCTCCTTGGGCGCCACTTCGCTCTGGCGGTGGCTCTGACTTTCCTTGTCATTGATAATCTTGCTGGTTTTGCGGAGTGCTGGCCAGATGTTCTGGGACATGCCTGATGATATTTCTCACGCTTTGGCTGAGGCCTGACCCCTGACCTTTGATAGTTACAGTGCGCTCTCCCAAGATGGGTGCATATCACACAGGGGTGCCTGAATTGGTTCTGCCATGAGCTGGCAGAATTCCACACTAGGTATTGTTTCCTTACATATCTGTTTCTTTTCAGAAGGAAGAAGAGACTCCTGTTTTGCAGTTGTGCCAAGTCATCTGGTTCCGATGAAAAGGAATCAATGTAATCCAGGTTCTCCGGCTGGTAGCAGGCCCTTGGTGTGTGCGGGTCTCCATATTTCGGGGTCGCAGCCTGTATTCAGTCCCTTCAGCTGTCCCGCTGGCCTGCCCATCCTCATTAAGACTTGGGCCCTGGCACAGAAAAGCGTAAGGGAAACACTGTCAGGGAGCTGGCCCTTCGGGGCTCTGGCTCTGTCCTACCCACTCATTCATCATCCAGTTCCACTTGCCTCCTTGCAGCCAACACTTCCTTGTGCCTCTGTCACTTAACCGAAAGCCACAGCCCAGGTCACGTGCATGGCCAGCTGCCTCCCCAGCCCCGACCCCAGGCTCCGCCTCTGCAGCTCTCCAGCTCCATGTCTGCGTGGGGCGTGTCCTCAGTCAGCGCCGCATGGGGGCGATGCAGGGGCTCCCTCTCCCCCCAGGGGCCGTCCCGGCAGGTGGGCCCACCTTCCATGTGACAGCTCACACTGTCCTATGCATCCTTACCGTCTAAACGAGGGACACACTCATTGCATCTTCCCAGGGAGAATGGTGATCCTAAAGATGTTTACCCGTGAGAGAAGTGCTTTGAGACATGGTCTTGAGATGATAAAAATACACACAACCTTTTAAAACCATGGCAACACGAGAGGCAAGAATACAGCAAATTACAGTGCATTTGAACGACAGCTACAGGCTGCAGGTTTGGGGATAAAGTTTATTAGGAAAACAGCTGGAGGGAATGGAGCCTCCCTTCCCTCCTCATCTGTACCGGTCCCAGCTCGGAGCCTCCACAAGGTCCAAGCCCAACCCCTGACAAGCGTTTGTTGGGCCTGTGAATAAAGGAACTTAGAAAAGGTGCTTCTTAGTCTGCGCCTCTGTCCATCCTTCACCCTTCTTTCCTTCAGTCTGGACAGAGAGTTAACAGCTTTGCGGCTCAACTCACCTCCCCAACCCTCCCTGGGCTACTGGCCTCAATTCTTCACCTTTTCTGCACCACGCCCTTTGCCACAGGACTTTGCGGGTCCTCCCACAGTCTTGGGCAGGGAACACAGCCCCGCCCTTTGGCTTTGGGCTTGGCCGGGGTCGTTAGCAGATGTGATACAGACAGTGGTTTGTAATGCGCCTGTGTGATTGGGCGTGTCCTTTTGTGCCTCTGCCATCGCCCAGAGAAGAGCGTGCCCCGGCTGGCTTGCCGATCCCGGGAGGATGAGGCATGTGAAACAGACCTGGACCCAAACTGCAGCCTGGAACCCACCCCAGCTGATCCCAGCCAAGATCAGCCAAGCCCCAGACGGCCTGCACTGTCTGAACAAATACTTGGTGAGAAACAGATGCTCGGTGGTGCACTCCTGAGGTTTCGCATGGTTCGGTACCCAGCAGGAGCTGATAGATCTAAAGCTCCACTTTCTAGACCCTTTTGGAAACATCCATAGGAGGAAGCTTTCTGGGAAAAGGAGCCTTCACGTGAAACCCTGTCCCAGGATTGCTTACTTACGGGAGCCTTGCTGGTGACACAGCAATCCCTGTGACTCACCCCTCCCAGAATGCATTAATGTGTTAGTAATAACAGTAATTATCCCTCACCTGGGGTTTATGAGCAGCAGGTAGCTGCAACACACAACGATCCTGCGGGGTGGGTAGGCCAGGATCACCATGTTCATTTTGCAAAGAGAAAATAAAAACCACAAACAAAGTGGGTGACTCACCAGGCCCGAACCAAGAGACAACTGTCTGATGGAAGAATGAGATTAGAGGTTCCTTATACCCAGGGGGAAGTCACGTGTATGCGGGTACACACCCTTGTGCATGTGTTTTAATTTTTACAGAAGGGACATATACGCCAGCTGTAGTAAAATAGGGAAATGCGAAAAGCATAAAAAAATAAAAGTTCCATTCTACCTAATAGTATTCTATTTCTCTTTACTGCTTTTAATACATGTATATTTAATATACTTTTAAGTTAGACTCATACTGTATATAGGAGTATTTCCCATGGCACTTAACATCTAATTTGTTTAAGCATTCTCTATTATTGTAATGTAGCTGGTTTCTAATTTATTTACTATTAACAATAATGTTTTGGTGCCCTGGCTGGGTAGCTGGTTACAGTGTCGTCCTGACAGACCAAGGTTGTGCGTTCAATCTCCAGTCAGGGCACGTACAAGAATCGACCAATGACTGCATGAATAAGTGAAACCGGAAAAAAAAAAAAAAAGATGTTTTTTTTTCTCTCTCTCTTCAATAAAAAACGAAAAACATGTTTTGGTGAACATTCTTGTTGGTACAAGAGAGGATTTATGTATTTAGTGCATGGCATGTGGTACATGCTTATTAAATGGTAGCCAGTATTAGTACTTGTCTGTCCCTTATAGTTCCCTTAGAATAAACTTCTAGACAAAGTTCTGGGTTAATGAGTCAACGTCTAAACAGTTTTTACTGCGTGGTGTCAGGTGGCTTTCCAGAAAGGTCTCCCAGTGTCTGTCACTGAGGAAAGGGTTCAGCTGTTCCCCTCACAGTCTCCTCACCAGCACGGAGTATTTTCTTTAAAGCACAAAACCTTGCTAATTGGATCGATGAAAAATAGCAATTCATGGGCACAAGTTGTATTATTAGTGAGGCTAACGAGTCCTGCATAATTATTAACCATCAGTCACCGGAGGACTCAGGGAGGGGCGTCTGGGCCTGAGCCTGAGATAATAAATAGCTTTGCCTGAATGAGCGATCAAAGGTGGGCCACGCCGGGGGCGTGAGTAGAAATGCGAAGGTGTGGAGTTGGGGCGTTGATTGCATGGACAAAGAATTGTTCCTAATCCTTTCCTGCTCAGCTGCAAGTACTTTCGAAAGGACAAAATGCTGGGGTGGAAGTGACATTTGGGAGTGTCTACTGGGGGGACAGTACTGAGCAAGGGGTGCCGGGCTTTGGAGCTGGCCGACCAGTCAGCGAGCACCCTCATCAGTACAAGAAAGTGAGAACGCGGCCCCCAGTCAGCAACGCCGGTGCTGCGGCCCCTGCGCCCCCGCCCCCCGCCCCCGGCACCCCGGGCCCCCACTTGGGGCCCACAGAGGCCGAGGGGTGCGCTTCCATTCCTCAGGCCGTTCTGTGCCCAGGGAGAAGGGAGGGATGGGAACTCAGGCTTCCCTATTTGACTCAGACACTGGGCTGGCAGAACTGGATTAACCCCTCACACACCCCCTGTTTCCTAGCTGAGACCTTCTCCGTCCTGCCCTGGGCGAGGCGCTCCCCGCCCAGCCTGGAGCCTGCTTGTAGCACTGACTACCCTGCATTGTAACATTTCGCTCACAACTCATACTCCTCTTCTTGATGCTAGCTACTCCAGGGTGGAGAGAGTTATATTATCTGTGTACTGTCAGTGGCTAAGAGTGTGGGAATGAACACGTGAATGAATGTCCCTGGTGTATCCAGACGCACCAAGTATAAGGGCCTTGGAAACTGCTTGGGAGAAATAGTCTGACTTCATTTTTTTTTTTTTTTTTTAAGAGGGGAAGGGAGGGAGAAAGAGAGGGAGACAAACATCAATATTAGAGAGAAACATCAATTGGTTGCCTCTTGCACGCGCCTGACCGGGGACTGAACCGCAACCCAGGCACATTCCCTGACCAGGAATCAAACCGGTGACATTTCATGGTGCAGGACGATGCCCAACTCACTGAGCCGCACCAGTCAGGGCCTGAGTCCATTCTTTACTAACATGTTCCGTGAGAGAGCTTTGTTAGATGCAGAGGTTATAACTCAGATCACAGGCCTGTGGTTGGTGGGTTTGGGGCAGAGAGTGCACCGCACGCCGCTGTGCCCTGAAGATTGCTTTTTTTGCTCTGATTTGACTTTTATATAAATATATACCATCTTAATTAAATCTATCGGGGTGACATTGGTTATGATTTCACTTTACACTGAGAGCCAGGCCTCAGCAGAAAGAGGGTTTTTTTCCTTTCTTACCATCTGCCCAGCCTTCTTCTAAAGCAATGCTTCCCAGACTCAGGACCGACCAGCTCTCCGACCTGCTGGCTCCACGCTGGCACGCTGGCCCCCCCGCCACCCCTTGGACACAGCTTGTTCGCACCTTCGGGCTCTGCAATCGCTCTGCCTACGAAGCAAGACCCCCAGATGAGACACACGACTGGCTGTTTGGGAGTCTCTGCTCCAGAGAGCACTCCCTGTTCACCCTCCGCACAGCAGCCCCGCCTCCCACCAGTTCCCTACCTGAGAGCACTTGTCACTATCTGACACCACATCGTCCAGAGTGTAAGCCCCGTGAAGGCCGAACCGTGTCTGCCTTTCGCATGTGTCCCCAGCACCTGGCACATGCCTGGCACGTTGTCCATGTTTGATAAAGATTTACGGAACGAATGCGAGACTTCTACCGGTATGTCATGGAAGGCAAGGATGGGGATCCTTCAATGGCACATCCCGGACCATGGCCCGGAAATCCAGAATCAGGCTCCAGGGTTACTTCCTGACAGCTTATTCAGATGGGAAGAGCCTGAGCCCCGCATAAAGTTTCTGTCCCCAAGCCCAACACTCGGGACAGGCCCCTCCACCTGTGTTGTCCTGCCGGCCTCACCTGCCACGTTTGTGTTGACACCCCCAAGACTGGGTCAAGCCTCCAGGGCAGCAACTACTGGGAAAGTGCTGCCTGGGGACGAGGGTGTGATAACTTTGGGGTTTGGGGTTGGTTTTACTTCTCTATGGCTTTAAAATCTACGCATGGCATTTAATTTGAGTCGAGCTTTTCATTGTCGTAATTTAGAAAGATAGAGCATTGTTTGGCTTCTTCGTAAGCTTAAGGTGAGCCATCACAGGCTAATGTCTAAGGCGTTCTGTCAGAGAAAGGAATTCTGGGACTTGAGGTCCTGCTCAGGGACCCTCACCTTGGTCATTTCTCTGCTTCCATTGTCCACAGACACATTCGCCTGTTGTCTGCTCAAGGGGGTGGGCCTTCTGCTGGGCATCAGAGGATTAACATGAGAGTAAAAGAACAGTTTTGGGCCCACATTCCTAGCGCCAGGAACAGTTTAGGGAGGATGTTAAAACACTCTCTTAGCTGACTTCAGATAGATGGCTTGACTGGAAAGGCCGGAGCCTCCCACGTGGCCTGAAAGAGAGTCCTCCCTAGTTACCTGGCCTCGCGTGCCTCACCGGGTGAGACATGAAAGGAGTGAAGTCCTTTGGGTGAAGCCCTTGGGGGTAGGGTTGCCAAATAACTCTGGCAAATAAAAAGACGGGATGCTAGGTGTCATCTGAATTCCAGATGAACAACAAAAAATGTTTTAGTAGAAGTAGAGCCCATGCGATATCGGGGACCCACTTGTCCTAAAGAATATCATCATCCGTGTGCCTGCTCTCTTATCCGGCTGCCCCCACCTTAAGGGCCTGCATTTGGCCTTCGAGTCCTTGGTCCTAGGAACGGAGGGACAGGAGGGCCACACGCACATTTCCGAACCCGTTTTACCGAACAAATGAGAAATGTTTGGCTATTCGTCTCCACTCACTCCCACCCTTTTCCGCCTCCCTCCGGGCCCTGGCCTGCGGGTCATGGGCAATAGACGGATGGGACCTCCAGTAGCCCGTCCGCCTGGGCTGTCGCTGTGCTGCCGCCCACACAGCCACACTCCTTGGGATCCTCGGGGCACTTACCGAAAGCGTGCGTGCCAGAAAAACTCTCAGGTCCTAAGACAAACCAGGACAGAAATGTTTGATAGCTGCTGGGAGCATTTGATTCTTAGATCAAGGGCCCAGGAGCCCCGGAACGCTCTCCCTCTCCAGAGCAAAACTCCTGTGCCAGCTTATTTATTTTGGTGTTACTTAATGCCACTTTTATTACTAATAATACCTGGCACTCATGGCGTGCCTTTCATCCAGGGATCTCTAGGGGCAGTGCTCACACTGAGCGGCACAACCCTGTCGCCCCTGGATTATGTAAGTGTGCAGAGCACTTCTTCGAGGTAGGACAAGCTGACCGTCATGGAACAAACCTGGACAGAAGATAAAAATACCTGGATCCAAACCTGCACCAGGCGATGGACATGTGAGTACGTGCTCACCATTCTGGCCTATTACACTGTCAGCCTTCTTCTTCTTAAAAAAAAAAAAAAAAAAAATCTCCCGCATTTAGCACAATGCCTGGAACATAGTAGCTTCCCAATAAACATTTACTAAATGAATGAATGAGCGATGAACAAATGAACCTGGAAGTAAACTTTGGGTTCCTTCCTTTGCTACATTTTCCTGCGGGTGGGCTGCACGGCAGCCGCTGTGCACCCTCTGCAACGTATGCTCAGATCGTGTTGCCTTTCTGGGCACCGGGCTCTCCTGGGGCCTCCACTCCCAGCAGCACGTGCGCGTCCTTGTCAGAGGAAGACCAAGGACGCGGGAGCAGCTCTGGCTGCAGGTCCTGTATGCCCCGCCCTGCAGCCCTTAGCTAGTGACTGAGGAGTGCTGGGGCTAGAAAGTCTCCAACTCCCTCATTCCGAAAGGGACGCTTAGGTGTGACCTACACTGGGCCCCGAGGGACCATGCCAACCTCATCTTGCTAGGGACTGAGCCTAGCGTCATATCCTTGTTTGTTCTCCTTCCCTTTCCAGTCCTGCTTCCCCACCCTGCAGGACACCAAACCTCGATGACACCTCCTAATGAGTCACTTTTACTTGAATCTTCTCTCAGGGGCTGCTTTGGGGGACCCAGCTTGAAACCAGAGTGTTTTCATTTCTTGACCATGGCACATTTCCCCAATGATGGTGACTCTTTTTCCTGCACCAGGAACGATCTTCTAATAGAAAAAACATCAACCGCAGCAACCGCCAATCTCATTGTTGGATGAGGAGCGCCAGAATAGGAGGAGCAGTCAGGGCTGGACACCCACTGGGACCAGCATACAGAATTTCAGCTTGGAGTTTCCTTGAGCAAAGACAGCACAGCTATGGGTCACTGCAAAGCAAGCTGCAAATTCTTAAGCACACAAGTGCGTGGCTCTTCTTGTAGGCGCTCCACCTATGAGAAGCGCTCTTCAGACAAACCTCCGCAGGACCCAGGAGTCAAGGTCAGCGGTTGCGAAGTGACCAAAGCGGTACCCTGTGATGGGAGGTCAGGACCTAGATCAACGGGTCCTGGTAGCAAAATGGGGGTGGGGGCAGGGAAGCTGAGTCCAAGTGATGGGTCAGTGGCCATGTTTCCTCAAAAAGACTTTTGAAGAGTCATTGCTGCATTCCGTGGGGCTTTCTGGTCCCAAGACTAACAGTTTGCAGAGATCGAGTTCGGAGGTTGGGAGGGGCTGTGCTTCCTCCCATTCAAGGGTTTTGGGCAGATGAGATGGAATGGCATTTAATAACATTCCTGACTGTACTATAAGGACAATGGCAGGGTTGGGGGTGCCTGTGCGCTCTGAGATTCTATCGGCGTGTTATATTTGAAAAGGCTCTGGTGATATTGCTGTGCCTTACTTTAGAGGAAAACATTTATTATTAACATCGGTTTAACACCTAACTTTCTAGGGTATCTGTGGATGACACAGTCATACATCTGCCTTTTTATAGTGCTTCTCAGCGGAGCACAAGACCTTGTGGCTGACACCTCATAGATCACCAAAATGAAGACCTCCAGGCTCGCCGAAGAAAGTGGGGCGGGGGTGGGGTGGGGACAGCCACTGGCTGTGACTCTAATGGTTTCCAGGTTAACTTTCCTTTAGAGGGTGAGCATTTCCATTAAGGAGCAAATTATTCTTTCTTCTCCTTCTTCTCCCTTTTAAATTATTAATGGAAAACCCTTTGCACGGGAAGTTACTTTCAAATGGAATCTTACATTGGGTATTACACAACAGCTACATATTTTTATAGAGATTAAAGCTACGCACCAGGAATGTAAAGTTGCCCGAGCAAAACCATTTCTACTATTACACATGCTCTCACTGCACACTATGAAGAGCTGTGACCTTCTCTCGCCTATAAATAACGATGATTATAAAAATTTTTAATACCATTTATAAATTCCATATTGGCCTAAGAAATATTCATCTCTTGACTACCTGCAATGTACAAAGAAGATTTACTTAAGCATAATTATGTTTCCTTTAACTGGCAAACAATAAATCTAACACCTATTTGCAAAGGCAGGTGATCAGTGGGTATTAGGAAGAAAATGACATGAAAGTCAACATGTAAGGCCTGGGAAAAGGACATGCTGTACTTTTAATTTGACACTACCACTGGTAAGTCATGAATATAAAATTTGCCCCTGTAAAAATAATTTGCTGTAAAATTAGAAATCATCCTTGGCTATCTAACACTTCAAGAGACCGCGTGTCAGCCCCTCCCAGGATCCGTGTGAAGCTGGCCCCCTTTGGAAACTGAAAGAGCTCTCTGAACCATAGAACAGATGTAATGAAAACTGGTTCCATTAAATGCAGCTGGCAAATTACAAACTGGGAAATTGATGCTCCACACCAGGACTCCGGGGCTAAAATGAATCGAGGTGTGGTGGCCAGGTGCGCCTGTTTCCTCACCGCCCCCACCCCCATGAAAACATTTCTGTTTATAGAGGAGTTTAATAAAATACAAATTATTGATATAGGCACTACAAATGATGAGCTCATGATGAAAATTAATCAGCTAGAACAATAACGGTGTCACATGCACTTAATAACATTTTAAAAGAAGGAAAGCCTGGATCCTGTAATTCTTACGGACTCCAGGGGGCTTGGGAAATGCTCCAGACTCACAGACCGCCCTCAGTCTCCTAGGAAGGGCTGTCTGTGAATTCCAGGGGGAAGGGAAAGTTGATTGCATACTATCCACCAATAGCATGCTCCTTTGTTGATTTCAATCCAGTTTATTTCAACTTGTTGCTGCCGATGGCTCCGCTGGTAGAACCTGACAGATGTCCCTTTAACGTCTGTTTCTGAGGTGTTCTTATAGCTCTGAGTGGCCCTCTTGAGTCATCAGCTAAACACTGTTGCAAAGAACTACCCTCAAAAGGCCCCCCTGTGAGGCTAAAGGGGAGAGAACTGAAAGCACCTTTTTGGGTAATTCAGGCATTCTGGGAATACTGCCCCTCTCCGTTGGGAACTGTTGACAGAAGCTCCGTTTTGCTACATGTCTATTGAGTTGTAGATACATAAGCAAAATGTTCTGGAACTAAAATCGTTCAGCTTTAGTGTATCTGAAAATAGGTAGGTTGCTCTGAGCTGTTTAATGTATGTATTAGTGAGTTGATTATTTTCAAAGAGGGAGCAAATTATTCTTACCATTAAGACATCCTTGTTACCGTGGCAACTCACACAACACCTTGAAAGGAATGATCCGCAGTGGCCAGACAGCCAAGTGCTGCTTCCTCCCTGAACTCGGAGATGGGGGTCAGCCAGCCAGGGGGTCAACCTCCAACTGCTCGGCCTTCAACACCCCAGCTGCCCCGCATTAAAGCCAGAATGAACCTGGAAACCAGCGAACCAGGATGCCAGGGGGTCCTCCATCTTTCAGAAACATAAACTGCATCCTTGTTGTCAGAACGCTTGCTGGAGGCTTAAACATGATATTAACAGAAGACTATGGACAAAAGAAGAAAATGGCTAACATTTTAAAACTGAACTTCCCTTCAAGGTCCAGCACTGTCTGGCACTTTGGGGTCCCTTTTGCCAGTCTCTGAAGAGAGGAGCAAGAGACTGTAGCTGTGTGGTGTCATATGATCTTACACCCCAGGCACCCCTCCCCCCCTTCTCCCATTCAGACTGGCCAAACGTGACTGCTGGAAGAGAGTCTTTCTTCTGCCCCTCAGCAGAAACTGCCTCTGCCCAATATGATCTGGACCACAAAACGTACTTTGTAACAAAGGATCCTGACGTCTGTGTTGTGATGAAGCCACAATTATTGTCCCTCAGCCCTGGGACAAGTAGCATTCTCGAAGATGAGAAAGAGAACCAAGAAAAAGAAAATTCCCGGAGGAGTGGGTCAGGGGAATCCTTGCTGCCGCATGGGGAATTCTTGCATCTTTCCCACTGACAAAGTGGCTGTGGTTTGCTCTCTACTGTCAGCAGTTCACCACTGGGATCCTCTTCCCTGCCTTCTTACGTCAACCGTGTGACATGAACTCCACCACATGACATTGGCCTCATGCATCAAGTACACGCCTGTTGGTGGTCGAATAATATGGCCACGGAGAAACGAAGCATTATTACCCGAAAAGGAAATGGAAGGAGGAAGAGAGCTCCGCCCCCTGCTGTCCTGGTCGCTGAGGTGCCCCGAGGGCACTATATTTTGAAAGATGGAAAGAAAGCAGAGAAAGCCTCCCGTGTTCTGGGAAAATGAAAACTGGCTGGAGAGAAGCAGGCGATGGCTGCTGTCAGAATGATGGAAATAGCTGCCTTCTGCCTGGTCCCTCCACCAAAGTCCTTCTTCAAGTCCAGGCATCCGATCTGTAGTAGTTGATATTCGGCTATACTTTTGTTACACTTTGTTTTGTTTTGTTTTTAATATTTTATTTTCTTTATTTGTAGAGAGAGGAGAAAGGAGGGAGAAAGAGAGGGCGAGAAACATCAATGTGTGGTTACCTCTCGTGCGCCCCCTACTGGGGACCTGGCCTGCAACCCAAGCATATGTCCTGACTGGGAATCAAACCAGAGACCCTTTGATTTGCAGGCCTGAACTCAATCCACAGAGCCACACCAGCCAGGGTTTTGTTTTTAATTCCCAAATGATTGCACGTTTAAGTTTGTGTCTGCAAACCAAACTGGGTGTTAAAGCACCGATGCAGAAGTCTCTACGGCAAGTAGGTCTGGGGGTTTCTGCCCATAACCTTCACACTCAAAGAGGGAAGACAAGGCTCCCATCAGACATAACCCTTGCAGGCGTGGCTAGTCAGAGAGCACATACGACTTGGGAACAAGGGTGACTAGCTCTGTTGGTCATAAAGGCAGCTGAACAGGACTAGATTGTTTGGCGACTGCTACCGCAGTCAGGGCTGATGTAAACCAGCGGCCATTGTTGCATCCATGCCCCATTCTTCGGGGGACCTGGTGCCAAGTGCATGTCTCCTGTGCTCCTCCCTCCTCTGCGTGCTCCCCAGGCCCTCACCCCCTCCCATGACCCTACTGCCCTCTCCTACCTACACAAACACCCATGGGGAGTTGTCACTTTCCTGGTCCCGGCTGTCCTTCCTTCCTGCTGACGTGTGCAGCTGCTGTTCCGGATGCAAAGGGCTTTTTCTTTGACCTAGTGAACCTGCTGGGAGACGCCTTTCCAGGCGCGGGTGGGGACTGCTTTTGAGTCACCCTGAGACAGACAAGGTGTGAGGGGTGGGGAAGGGACATAGTTTCTAAGAATGTGGCCTGGAGGCAGAGCTGGGTCAAGTGTGCACGCACGTGTACTCACACGCGCTAGCGCGCGTGCACCCCAACCCCCACCAGGCTTAACTGGCTGGGCGCCTGCGCAAAACTGCCCCGCCCCACGTCTAACAGCAGCTGGGGCGAAGCGCTTGCTCGGACCCCCGGCTGCCCTCTCCCAGCTCGTTGGGATCTGGTGGCCTCCAAGGTCTCCCCCTGTGAACTTCATCCTCCACATCCTCTTTTAAATGTCCCTGACATAGAGGGGGAGCAGGAAGACAGCTAGTGGAAGGGGAGGAGGAGGAGCGCGGGGAGGGGTTAGGCCAAAAGGGAAAAGGACGCACGGACATGGACAACCGCGTGGTGGTGATCGCTGGTGGGGAGGGGGATAAAAGGGGGCTAAATGGTAATGGGGAAAAAGGTTTAATAAAACACACACACAATAAGTAAATAAATAAAAATGTCCCTAGGCCCCTCGACATGGGCTTGAGCAAAGGGAGTGTATTAAAGGAGTACTTTCCACGTGAAGGGAAGGACACCCCGACCTGTACAGACCTGGATATACACACAAGGGAAAAAGAAACGTGTGGCTTCCCTCCTGCCGCGTCGTTCCTTGATTTACCCTGAGGAGCAGTTTAGCCTCACGGTCGGGGCATGGACTCTCGGGCCAGACGGCTGGAGCCACGTGCAGATCTCGACTCTGCCACCTGCGTGTTCCGTGACCCTGGGCAAGTCAGTGAACCTCCCCGCGCCTCAAGCTTTGTACCCGAAAAATAGGGGAACGCCTTGCCTGCTGCACGGGGTTGTCAAGAGGATCCTGTGAGGTAACGTATCAAGCGTTTGCACCAGTGCCTGGTCATTGTAGGCAACCCAGGCGTCAGCCCCTGTGTCCCCCCCTGGGCAGGCAGGGCCAGCTTCGTGGGTGTGAGAGCTTTGCAGGAGACCCTGCGCTCAGACGGGCCTCTCATTTAGTTTAATGCTTTGCTGCCAGCGTCCTGAACTCCATATTAATTTTATCTTTGAGTTTGTGTTTTGTAAGGGAAGCCAGGGAGACAGGGAAGCACGTGAGCAGAGATGTGCGAGCCAGACGGCCACCGTTTCTGGCTGCTCCCTCTCACAGAGCAGCCATGATGCCCCGTGCGCATGGAATTCCAGCAGACACACAGTGCGCGAGAGTACAGTGAGGCCCAAAGTGAGTGCGAGGGACGCGGGTCACCTGTGTGACTGGCTCACAGGGGAGAGCAGCCGGGGGGGGGGGGGCCCACTGACTGCCTGGAGACACTATGCTTCTCTGTTCAGCCACAATGTGCCTTGAATGTGGAGAGAAGGCAACAGTGTCCTAAGAAAGTCCCACGAGTCCCATTGTATCCTTTTCTGACTTCGCCCTATTAAGGGACCACGTACACCGCAAATGGGGACAGAAGGAAAGGGAACGATAGGACACCTGTCTTTTTTTTCCCTTCCAGTCCTCTTCTCTTCATCAGTGAGGGGACGGTAGAGAGTGTGGGTAGAATCTGTATCGAAAGTGAAATCAGAAGGGTCTCAGCCGCATCTCCATTGTTCTGGTGGGAATGAAAATCTATGTGCCTGACGAGTTAGGAAATACGAATTGTGTCATTTCCGTGATTCCACAGCTGAGTTCAAAGTTCTTACATGTGCATTAAAAACGGTCATGGTGTCATATAAAGATGAATGGCAAACGCATGCTTATAATGTTTCTATTATCTATTTGTTTTTACTGAGAACAGCATTGCATGGCAAATAAAAAACAATATGGCAGGTCAGAAGAAAGGTAAAAGCTTTGCATTTTCATGCCTTTAACGACACTTTCGCCTTTTTGAACGAGGGGTCCCATAGTTTCATCTTGTCCCGGGCCCTGTAAAGTATGGAGCGGGCCGTGCCCACAGGCTCAGTCCTCGACGCTGCTTCTCAGGAGCAAACTATCATTGGGTCCCAGTTCTCTCCCAGCGGGGGAAGTGGAAGAGAAGGCTTGGGGAGGCACGGGGGGCTGCCGAGGTATTGTCAGCTGGGATCTGACCTCCCAGGGGCACGTACTTCCCCCAGGAGACCTCCAAGGCCCCCTGACGACCTGTGAACAGCACCGTCACCAGCTGAGAGAATGACGCGGTGTCCACCCCCACCCCCGGAAAGGCACTTCAAACCAGAGGGACGGAAGGTGACACCGGAGCCTCCCGGGGGCAGGTGGGCCTTGCCAGGGGGGCTCAGGCCTGAGGCCCAGCCTGCGCTTCGTTCTGAATGGCAGAAGTAGAGCAGGGCTGACATTTCTCTTCCTGGGATCAAAATCAGACAAATCGCCTCTTTGGCTGACCAGGCAGTAAGTGGATAACACCAGGGAACGTCAGTGCAAATTACGGCTCCAGCCTCCTGTTGTCAGCTCTGTGCTGCTTCTTGTCACTTTAATGCAAAGAGACAGCATGAAGCCAATAACAAGCTGGGGCAGGGGTTGTCGGGGGGTGGACGGTGGTCGGAGGGGGTGGCTGTGTCCGGGACAGAAATAGGTTCAAGACAGTAAAAACCCAATCATTTCCTTGATTGCCTGTTGGAAAGGGGGCATTTAAGGGCGTGGGATGCCTGGACAGTGCTTCTTAGACACCCACAAAACTGGACAGCTTCCTCATCCATCCGTTTATCCACCGACCTACCCGTCCACCTACCCACCTACCCATCCATCCGTCCACACATCTACTTACCCTTCTACCCGCCCATGCACCCACCCACCCATCCACCTGGCCCCTCATCCCCATCTGTTAATGGGAGCCGGACTGGGCCCCTCAGCACCCTGGAATTCTGAGGGACCCGTGGGGCCTCCATCTATGGCTCCCAGCTACTTTCCCAGGATTGCTTCTGAGAAGTTTGGAAAACTCTTGGGAGGAGAAAACTCTTATCAAAACACCAGAGCATGAAGGGCTGTTTAATTTTGTCTAAAACAGCCCAGTGACTGATCCTAGGCTTCAGTTCTACTCAGTTAAACCGCACTTGCTAAGCTGGTGGGTGAATGCTGCCGTCTCAAAGGCTGCTCGGCTGAGAGGCAAGGCCTCGCGTCCCGCCGGCCGGGCACAGGGAGTCTCGCATCCGGCCTGCGGGGACAGGAGCACGTCCATCTCTCTTGCTGTCTGTGTCGCATGGCACCCGTCGCTCGACTTCTTGTCTCACTTTCTTTGTTCTTCTCACCTCCACGGCCCTGGCCTGGCGCCTTCTAACTAAATCACTAGAACCTGGATGCTTTCTCGGGTCCTGCTTCCTGTAGGGCGGGGACGAAGGCAGAACGTAAGGTTACTGCAGCACCTGCCCTGGGCCGGCAGGTACTTTGAATACATTCAAGGCTAACTGTGGAGCTTGGAAAACACACTCGGAAGAACAGGAAGTGTGTCCCAAGGTCACCTGGAAAGTCAGAAGCAGAGTGGGAGTGAAATTGTTGAACGTGGAATGAAAAACAGCTGGAGAGAAAAGGAAGGAAAGAGGAGGGAGCTCCGCGGAGATGGGGGTGGGGCACGTGGTCCCCTGGGGCCAAACGAAGAAAAGACAACCTCTGTCTTTGTTTAGTCCATCAGCTAGAGTTCGGGTCCCCCCGCCCCGCCCCCGCACCTTGGGTCCCAAATTAGGAAAGATTTCTGTTTTGGAGATTTAGCTTATGCAACGATTTAGCGTCCTCTTCAAAACAGAAGTAGTTACAGAGAAAAGGAAGGGCAGCTTCTACTATCAGGACACTTGCTATCTGTTGCTACAAAACAAATTACTCCAACACTTAGTGGTTTGAAACATCAGCAAACAATGATTCTCTCTCACAGTTTCCCCGGGTCAGGAGTTCAGGAGCAGCCCGGCTGGCGGCCGTGGTTCCAGCCTCCCTCGAAGCGAAGGTCGGAGGTCGGCTGGAGGGGCCATCAGCCCAGGGTCTCACTAACGCTGCAGGAGCCAGTTCCAGGACGTCTTACTCACGTGGTTGTTAGCAGCAGACCTGGGTTCATCTCTGTGAGGACCTGTTCCCAAGGCCACTTGAGTGTTCTCATGACATGGCTCCCCTAGAGCAAGCAATCCAGGAGGCCAATGCAGAAGCCACAGTGCCCTGTACGACTTAGCTTCAGAAGCCACACCCTGGTCTCGCCGTCCCACTCTCTCGGTCGCAGAGAACGCCCAGGTGTGAAGCGGGCAGAGCAAGGGTTCTTGGTGAGAATCCTGGGGGAGGAGGAGTGTCCTTGGAGACGAGATCACAGCAGGGTCCTGGAATGTCAGGGCTGGGAGTGTTCTTGGACATCCTCTGCTTCCATGGCCTCGTGTCGTAGCTGAGAACCCCGAAGGTCAGAGCAGCTCGCAGCGGGTGGCTCACCGAGTCATTTGTTCACACGTAGCTCGGGGACGGCGCGGTGCCCGCAGGAAGCAGGTATCCTGAGGCCCCGTGAGAACCGCAGCCCGCGGCCAGCCGGCGTCAGCACACCGGTGAAGGATGTCACAGGAGATGCTGCAGGCTGCCGCCGCGGCCACCGTGGAAAACAGCGTGGGATTTCCTCAAAAAGCTAAAAATGGAACTGCCTTTTGACCCGGCTGTTCCAGTGCTGGAATTATTCCCTAAGAATCCTGAAACACTAGTTCAAAAGAACCTATGCACCCCTAGGTTCGTAGCAGCATTATTTACAAGAGCCAAGTGCTGGAAACAGACTAAGTGCCCCTCAGTAAATGAGTGGATCAAAAAGCTGTGGTACGTTTCACAATGGAATACTATGCAGCGGAAAGGAGGAACTCCTGCCTTTCACGATGGAACTGGAGACTATTATGCTAAGTGAAATAGGTCAGGCAGCGAAAGACAAATTCCATATGCTCTCACCTATAAGAGGAACCTAATGAATAAAACAAACAAGCACAATAGAACCAGAGGCATAGAAACAAGGAGCAGACTGACGGCAATCAGGATGGGGGAGAGGGATAAGGGTGGGAAGAAGGGGAAGGGACTAGTCCAGGAACATGGATGAATGACCCGTGGACAAAGACAACAGTGTGGGGACGGACTGGGAGCGGGGGGTGGAGGAGGGCAACGGGAGAAAAACAGGGACGGTTGTCATAGAAGAGCAATAAAATATTAAAAAATAAATAAACCAGAGCTGCCGAATGACTCCATTGCAGAGCTGACTGCAGGAATTCATTGACTTACGATAAGTTTATAGAGTGCTTACTTCCTGCCTGGTGCTGCTCTGGGCGCTGACACACCAGCAAGTGAGGATGTGCCCCTGCTTCATGGGCCTGGCAGTGTGTGGAGGGGACAATGTACAGTCCCACAGAGCATGGGGACATGACAGCCACGGCAGGTGCTGCGGAGAGGGGGCTGAAGCTCTGTGGGAGCACGGGATGATGACCGAGTCTGTTCCAGCCACGGCGGCATTACGGAAGTGGCGATTCGATGACCGCTCAGCGGGAAAGCAAGCTCCGCTATCGACGAGGGGGTGAATTTTGTGCACGATTTGTTTTTCAGAGATTGTATTTTCTACCTCGAGAAGTTCCATTTGGGTTTTATTTAATATCTTCTATGTCTCTCATAGTTGAGTGCGGGGGTCCCTCTAACATCCTTGAGTCTATGGTAAAGGTTTATAACAGCTGTTTTTCATCTCTTTGCCTGCTCGTTCCGTCATCGCTGCCGTTTCTGGGCTTATTTCTACTTCTTCCTCCCAGTTACAAGCCACATTCTCCTGCTGTTTTGCATGCCTGGTAATTTTCTATTGGATGCCAGGTGATGGAAATGTTGCAGCAGTTGGTATTGGGTTTTGTTTTATTCCTTGAAAGAGTATTGGACTTTGTTTTGGCAGTTTCTTGAAAACAGATTGACTTTTTCAGGGCTTGCTTTTAAACTTTGTTATGCTAGGTCCAGACAACTCTCACCTCTAGGATCAGGTTAGCCCTATCATTAAGGCAATAGCCTTCTGAGGACACTACCCATGTGTACTACAAGGTGTACCACACACTCTTGTATGTATACTCTGGCTGGTGAGAATACTGGCTATGTTCAGCACTGCAGGCTCTCCAGAGCGGTTCTACCTGCCGCTTTTAGGGGGTCCATCTCCCTGCCCCAAGGGATGTCCTCACATGCAGGCTTTGATCTGAGATTGAAGGCTGGAGGTTTTTACCCGCCAGTGTCTGGGGTTTTCTCTGTGTGCAGAATTCCTCCTCACTGGTGTTCTGCCCTGCACCCTTGAGCCACCTTGACGTCCCAGAACTCTGAACTCTGCCTCAACGCTGCGAGGCCGTGAGCCCTCACGGGGGTTCTTTTAGGCAGTGAACTGGTACCTTCATAGGACTCAGCTTGCTTCTCTTCTCTCAGAGATCACAATCTTGCTTTGACTTGTCCAATGTGGAAAATTTTCTTCTTTTTCTTTGATTTTTCTAGTTGTATAAGGCAGGGGTATATATTGAGTCCCTGTTACTACAGCATGAAATGTTTTTTCTTTAATTTTTGAAACAGCTTTGTTGAGGCCTAATTGGTACAGTAAATAGCATACATTTAACAGCATATGCACATGAAACCGCCACCACACTCAAGACAGTGAACGTGTCTATTGCCTGAGAAGTTTCTTCGTGCCCCTTGGCAACCGCCCTTCTAGTTCCCTGGACTCTTCCTCTCAAGGCAACTGCGAATTTGCTTGTTAGTTGCAAGAGATTAGTTTTGCATTTCCTCAAACTTTATCTAAGTTCTTTTTTGTCTGGCTTCTTTCACTCAGCGTAATTATCTTGATTCATCCCTGTTGTTTTTGTATCACTAGTTTCTCCTTTTTCATTGCTAGATAATATTCCATTGCATTGGCTGCACTACAATTTGTTTGTTTGGTTATTCTGTTTATACCGTGTTCATTCATTATTGATGCACTTTCAATTTTTAGCTGTTACAAATAAAGCTGCTATGAACATTTATGTAATAGTCATTGTATAAATATGTGTTTTCTTTTTTTCTTGGGTACAGACCTAGGAATGGAAGGGCTAAAACATATGGTGGGTGTATAGGTAACTTTATAAGAACATGCTACACCGTTTTCCAATGGCATTTTTTTAAAAAAATCCTCACCTGAGGATATGTTTGTTGATTGTAGAGAGGAAGGAGGGGGGAGAGAGAGAAACATCAATGTGAGAGAGAAACATCAATCAGTTGCCTCCCATACGCGCCCCCACTGGGGATGGAATCAGCAACCTAGGTATGTGCCCTGACCAGGAATGGAACCTGCAACATTTTGGAGCACAGGACAATGCTCCAACCAACTGAGCTGCCTGGACAGGGTCCAGTGACATTTGTTGTAACGCCAATTTCTGTTTGTTTTTAGGTCCACAGGGCACGTGGTGAATCAGTGAGATGTCCGCCTGTGAACGTTCAGCTTCCTTCACCCGGAGGCAGTCAGCACAGGAGGACAGCCGTCCCGCTGACTCCCGCCAGCCCCACCAGTCGTACGCTGGACCGAGGGGCAGCGGGCAGAAGCCGAGGGACTCCCGCCTGCCTGGCAGCCGTGGGAGCAGACTCTGAACCCTTGGACTTTTTGCTTGGAAGCATTTAAACGGGAATTAAAGTGCCTTTGCTCTTTTCGGATAATTCACCCTTCTCTCATGAATTGTGAAAATATGAAACGTCGGAGGACTTGGGTCAGAGCTGCTTCTGAAGCTCTGAGCCATTGCCTTGATGTTCCGACTTTGATGCACCTGCCTGTGAACAAATCCAGCCTTTGTCTCACCGCTCCTGGCTGAGCAGTGCCAGCGAGTTATTAGGCAATTTCCAGTGGGGATAAGTAGCTTTTCTTTGATCCGCACACCGATCAAGCTCCATTCAGCCAATCAAGGAGTCAGATTGACAAGTGCCTTTCTGGCTCTGAACCACGAGCCGCACTGAATAGAACGGGCAGCATCCTCGCCTTTATCTGTGTCCGGCCCCCCGCCCCCCTCCCCAGGGCCCTGGCACAGGTGGGCTGTAGTAAAGGAGGTTCCTTATGACGGCCACACACACCAGGCAATATTTTCATGCCTCCATGAGTACCTCACACAGTTTGAGGTTCCTGGCACTTGGCAATCTCGTGAAGGGCAGGGACCCCGGAAGGCTGCAGGGCGCCTGGGAGCTGGGGAGGAACATGGCGTGGGGAACGCGCTGACTCACACCACTCTTCGGCCTCGTTAGTCATCCTCCTGACACAGAATAAGTCGGAGGTCAAGCGTCAGGGCCCTGTGTGTTGCCAGCACCTGCCGGCGGCGTCCGAGCAGGTGGCCGCTTCTCTGGAGACTGCGCTCACCTGTCTCTCAGAAACGCCCCGCCCTGAGACTCTGCTGGCTGAGCTCCCAAGGCAGGTTGAGCAAATCTGTTATTAACACTCCTGTCCAGAGTCACAGACCCCCTGGGACAGAAGTGGTCACCGGTCCCCTGGTGGCTAGACCTGGTAAAAACCTCGAGCTGGGTGACTTTGCAGCCAGCACAGAGCCCCACTGATTAGTCTTCGTTTCCCCTTGCTGGTTTTAGACTTTACTCTTAGAAATGAAGCTGCTTCTTGTTGTGTGATGTGGGATTCCACCTTCCACCTTCCCGGCCGCAAACATACTCTGGGTGACTTGTCTGCACTGAGCCTTCTGGGCCGGGGCCACTCACCTCACCCTGGGGTGGTCCTCCTCCCCGGAGCCCCCAGTGAACTGCCAATGGCCATGGCTAACCCGGCACAGGGAAAGGGCACAGAGCTGGAAGTGATGTCACCATGGATGGCAGATTGGAAAAAGGAGGGCCAGTCCCCGCGCAGCTCCCTAGTGCTCCTGCAGGTGACAGGTGGAGGCCCCACAGCACCTCCTCCTTGGCTTTCACCCCCTTAGGGATGCTGGTCATGCTGGGGAAATAAACATCCGATTGATTTTATTGTCTCCAAACCCTTAATATTGTGGCTGAATGATGGCCGTTGTCATGGCAGCAGGCAACACTTTTATGATCGTCCATGGCCTCTCTCTCTCCCCGGGAGATGTGTGACCGGATTCTGGTCCTCCACTCTAGCTCTGGTCCTTGTCTTTGGGGGAGGGTGCGCCCCCTTTCCCCCCAGGGGGGCAGATTTCGGTTGGTTTGGAGGGATGGCTGATACACGGGCAAGATGGAGACAGGGCGAGAGAAGAGAAAGAAGAGAGACAGAATTGTGTGTCATGGGGACGGATTGTCACTGGGAGACAGAGGAGGAAGGGAAGAGGGGACAAGAACAGGAGACAGGGATAGAGAGAAACAGAGGGGGGCACACGGAGGGGAGGGCAGCTCCTTGTGGGCGCAGGCAGACGTGCACCTGGGGCCATCAGAGCCCCTCACATCCCCCTGCCCCAGGCCGTACGGTGCCCCGCGCCCTCTGCCGCACCACAGGCTTCTGTGGGCGAGCACAGCTTTCGTGCCCCCGTCCCCGGCGAGCAATTCGGTGCTGACTGAGTCAGTGCATGAACGGCAGGAATGGGAGAGGGGAAAGGTGGAGGGTGACCCAAGGCTCCCCAGGGGCATGGAGACATGGGGCGAGGAGGAGGCCGGGGGGACACCAGAAGGGTAGGGGGAGGGATCAGAGGCCGGTCATGGAATGATAAGCTTGGGATGATGACAAATAGCCAAGTGAAATGTCGACAAAGTCAGTCTAGGGTCCGGGGAGAGGCTGGGCCTAGAGGTGCAAATTTAAGTTTCAAAAGCAAACTATATTTAAAGCCACGGGGCCTTCAAGGACATGCGTGCAGACAGAGAAGTTCTTCACACTGGACTCCCTGTGTCCCCATAAACCCGTGCACTGGGTGGGGGCACCTTAGGACTTGAGCTCAGTGCGCATGAGCTGATGGCTGAAGACACCTGGTGGGAAAGGACACTGGGTCTGGGCCTCCTGGACGTGACAACGGCAAGTGCATTTTCAGGGGGGAGCAGGGACCTCTCCTAATTGGTGGAGGTGCACACAGTGGGTCCTGGGCCAGCCGCCCATGCCTTCTCCGTGCCTGAGCTAACCTAACACCAGACGGAGGCAGGGTGACAGCGGAGAATCAGGGGCGTGACGAAACTGAGCGGGATTCACTGCTGCTGGCCTGCTTTCCTCTGGCTTCATTGGCTTGGTCGCCCTTTATCAAGGCGTCCCCTCTTCTCTGGAGCTCCTTCCGGCAAGTGCACTAAAGGAGGGACCCAGGGAGCAGGGGCACCCTGGGTCTCAGAGGGCAGGCGGTTTCTGGCCGCAAAGCCGGAAGTATATTTGCTTTGGTACCTGAATTTTTTTTTTTTTAATTTTAATGTCAAAGGCCAACTTAGGGAGATCCAGATACTCACTAGGGCTCTGACTGGTGATGAAAAATATATTTTAAAGGCCAACTGCAGAAACAACCACACGTGGCCTTTGCCGTTCTTAGGGGCTGCCTCCTGGCCTGGACATTGAAGTAACTCCGTGGACGTGTATGTGCGGACTGGTCCTCTTAGTCCTCACTTTCTCCCTGCCCCACCGCAGGTTGCCGATCTGTGGGTAAATGTGTGGGAATGTTCTGGGAAGTGGGAACATTTAGGCTCCAGCCAGGCAGGGGTTCAAATTCCAGCTCAGCCATTTCTGGCTAAGCAGGCTTGGGCCATTTATTGTTCTAGGTGTCAGATTTCCATCTGGAAACCGTGAAAACACATGAAAATGATTCAGCCTGGCAGAGGGAAAGGGGCGACAATGGAAGCGGCTGGGGTGAGCTTTTTGCCCCAGGCTAAGCGCCAGCCGGAGGCCCAGTTTGTCTTCGGCGCTCCCTGGCGTGCGGTGGAAGAACCCGCTTCCCGTTTGTCCCCCTGCACAGCCTTGCGGCACACATGGGCTCCTCCTGCCCTGGACTGAGATGGGCAAACGGCCCCTCTCCTCGGGGGCTTCTGGGACTCCCTCCATCCCAGGCAAAACCGACCGTCCCAGCCCCTGCGCAGATTTCAGCCGGACTGATGGATTAACCTTGACGGACACTTGCAGGGAGTGAGGTGACATTTGACCGAGGCCTGGGGACGATGCCTCAGGAACACACAGGCTGCCACTCATCCTGTATTTCTCAAACGTCTGGGACCAGGGGCTCACTTTTGACAAGCTGCCATGAACTAACCCAACCCCCAAAGGGGGACTGATGGTAGCCTTTGGGCAGCAGGAAGATCTTTAAAGGAAGATCTTCCATGAAGGAAGATCTTTGTCTTTGAACTTCAGATTCCACTCTTAAGCAATTGCTAGGCCACTCTGTATGTGCAATTTGACTACATTCCCATAGCGAGCGGGGGGCCTTGGAAAGGGAAGGAAGAGCACCCGCTAGAGCTGCTCACATGCGTCCTCTCCCGCCCCCCCGCCCCGCCCCCTGCCCTGGAGCCCGGGAGAACGCTGTGCCCAGGTCCAGAGGTCAGGGCTGAGACCCTGTTTGGGCCATGACTCATGCATGATGCCACGCAGGGCCTTACCCCGCCATTGTGGCTAGGAGGCTGCAATAGCATTCGGCCTCTCCTGCCTCATAATGGTGACTCGGAGGGCGAATGAGGGAATGAGCGTGGTGGGTGTGAGCTTTGTTTCCATGCTGGTTCCTCTGATCGCTCCACAAAGCAGAGGAGAAATAGCAAAGGCCAGCGTCCTCTGGAGTGAGGCTGAGGTCCAGGTTTACAAGACGCACGTCTACCGGTATATAGTTCTGAGCTCTGCATCTGTGTGACTGACACCAGAGACCTAGGGGACACGCCACAAAAAGGGAGGGGTGGGTGGGTGAGGGTGAATATTCTGCAAGCCCAGGCCATGGGTCATGGCATCTCACGTGGCAAGTCAGCCAAAGGCTCTTGCTGCGCCTTTTGGAAGTTTCCAGTAGCAAAAGTCTCTGATCGAACAGCACCTTTCACGTTTGGAGAGAGTGGGACCGAGGCCGTGTCTCCGGGAGATGCTGCTGTTCAGGGGTGCCCTTGCTTCCAACTTCTGCAGTTTGCTTTTGCTCTCTCTCCTGGTCAGTGGAAAAACCCCATGGCACCAGCTCTAGCATACTGGTGGCTGAGGCCGGAACCGCGGGCGGACGGGAGGAGGGAGGGACCAGATGGGCTGCTGGCCGCGGCCCTGCTCCGTGGAGCCAGCTCGGAGAAGCCACTTCCCTCAGAGCCGCGGCTTTTCCGGCTCAAGATTGGGAGCTTCCTTTGTGAAAGGTCTGGGCAGGAGTCAACTGATTCCCCCAAATAAGCAGACTTGGGTCGAGCAGATTCTTTCTAGTTTAATTTTGTCTGATGGAGAATAACTCACATGGTTCAAAAAAATAAAATAACCTAAGTCAGATACAATGAGAAACCTTGCTCTGCCCCTGTCCTGGCCCATTGTTTCCTCCCATGGTACTTCCTGTGAGAGGCCCCTTTCCTCGTTTACTTATGCATCCTTCCAGGATTTCTTTGTGCAAATTCAAATGGGTGCTTTTGCTCTGCCTCTTTCCTCAGGTGCACAAAAGTTAGCCGGTGGCATGGCCTGCGTGTCAGGCGGGCTCTCCGGAGGAAGCAGACGGCAGCTGGATGACTGAAGGAGGTTGATAAGGACCCTGCCAAAGGCGTAGGTGGGGTGTAGGGGGAGCAACGAGGCATCTGCAGTACCCGCAGGGTGCAGTGCTGGTGGGAGACCTTAGGCCCGCGGGGATCTGATGCTGGGAGAGAGAGGAGAGAAAACACTTTGGGGAAAGGGCGCAAGGTAAGGGGACAACCTATGCGCTGTTGCAGGGAAGAAACCAGGGTCTAAATACCCACTCTCGCCCCTCCCTCTGGCTCTTCGGCATGTCCCTTGACCAATCCCATCTGAAGTCCTGCGCAAGGTGGAGGCCTGTGTGTGCCTCTACGACCCGGCCCCGAGACACAGAGCAGGCCGAGAAGGGTGCGGGAGGCACAGCGCACCTGCCAGGCGCCTGGCTCCACCGATGCCCTGACAGCGTACCTGGGGGTCCTTCCATTCTTTTCGCTAGTGTGGATTTTATAATAACGTTGCTCTGCTCCGCTTCCTCGCCTTCTCAGCCAGCGTCGCCATCACTAGGACGCTGACACCCCCACGCCCTGGTGTAATGCGGCCTAGGTCCCAGTGTCGGCCCACCTTCTGGGCTGATTGTTTCCTTCAAAAACCCAGTGGGACTCTTGAGCTGCCTTGCACATCCCCACCACACTTGGTGCTCTTGCCTATGCCGCTGAGGATTTCTGGGTGTCACATTCTCCTCCTCGCAGTTGCCTGGCCCCCTGTCCTGCACCCTTGCTCCTCACCCTCCCTCCTCACCTCTGGCTCCCTGGACATCACTGGCTCTTCGCCGTCCTCACCTGCCCTGTTTTGCTGAAGCAGAAACAGCTCCCCCAGCCCCACGCAGTCTGTCCTTGGGGAGTGGGGACAGTGGAGGAATACTGCAGCATTGGACAGGAACCACTTAAAATTTATCAACAGGCCTCACTGCCGGCCCTGCCTCGGGGACGCGGGGTCCTTTCTTGGCCATCTGTTTCCTGGGCCGTTAGTCACTGGGCCTCTCTCCCTGAGACCCAGCCTGGGCCACAAGTCCTGTCCTCGGCCTATGCTGGGGCTTTCCCTTTTGTCTTTCCTTTCTTGTACCAAGCAGTTGCGCTCCTATTCGCCTCCAAGTCTCTCCCAAATCTGGGTCCGATAACTTGTTCTCTCAAACCAAAGTGCTGTTTTCTCTCGCCAGTTTCCCCGAACCCTCATCAGTGCCATGCAAGAGAAATGTAACGTGAGCCAAGTAGGAACTGTTAAGTGTTCCAGCAGCTACCTTGACAAAATTAAAAGAAGTAGGTGGGACTGATTGCCATATGTTCTAGGTAATCCAGTATATCCCAAATATTTTTTCAACATGTACGCAATACGTTACTAATGAGATATTTTAATTTTGGTGTGTGTCAAAATATTTTAAATCTCCTGTGTGTTCTGCATAGCAGTCCATACTGTGTGCATGTGTGCATAGCGTGCACATAATTTAACTCACAGCACCATAATTTACTTATTTTCCTGGTAATGAACTTACCTGATTTCCAGTAGTCACTATATAGATCCTGGTTTCATGAACATCCATGTTTATATCTGTGTGGACGTGGGGAATGAAGATGCCTGCAGAATACATTCCTAAATATATAGGTGCTGAATTACATTGACAGCACCCACAGCTGCTGCCAAAATGCCCCCTGGAAGGCTGTGACAAAGGACGTGTATGAAATCCCTGACTTAGCACCTCATCACCAGCTCGGAATACTAGGGTTTGTTTCATCGATGCCAATTTGATGGGTGTAAAGGATCATTTTCTCTTCCCTGATGATATGTAAGATTGAACTCTTTTCACCTGTTTTCAAGTTCTTGTCTGTGAATCATTTATGTCCTTTATCCATTTTTCTATTAGATGTCTCGCCTTTTTTTAAAAAATGAGTTTTAGAAGCTTGGTTTGTATTCTTGCTCAGTTTTCCGTGGGTCTTTTTCTGTCTGAAGTGTTTCTTCAGCACCAGGATATTTTCTTCTACTATATCTTTTTTATTTTCTTCTGTCCATGCTCTGTGTTCTCCCCACTGGGGCTCCTCTAATAAAGGATCTTTTATTTCATAACACTTAACTTTTAAAAAGATGGTATTTCCTTATTTTTTTCTAATACGTTTTTGGATAATTGCTTAACCTTGATTGTCCAGCTTACTGATTTGGTGCTCATTTGTCTGGTTAGCCAACTTATTGTGTTTTTAATGTTAGCAATCATGGTTTTAATTTCCTAGAGCTCCAAGTCTATCTTTTTCATAGAGGCTTTACTTTATTTTTAAATGAATATGATATTCCCTTAACTCTCTCTGGGATATTCATTTTAATTACTTAAAGATTTCTTTTGTTTTAAATAGTAATTCTGTTTTCTTGGAGTCAGTTCTGGTTTTGCGCCTCTTCCAGGCTCTAGTTTTTCTGAACTGCCTGCCAATTCTTGTTTTTCTGTTGGTATTTGCAGATGAGCATGTGGGCTGAACAGTGTCGCAGTGTCGCGGGCAGAGGACGTTTCTCTACGCCTGGGAGAACCCCGCTCTCCCGGCAGGGACCGTAGGAGCTGGCCTCGGGGGCCCGGGTGCACAGGGGACAGTTGTTGGACAGTGGAGAGGAATTAGCTCGGCTGTCCTACCGCCCCTCCCGCACTTGCCCTTTCACGCGGCCCTTGTTGCCCCTGTTCTGGAATTCTGCTGGCAGAATTCACTCTGTGACGATTGGGTGTCCAACTCTGTAGCCTTATAGCTTCCGTTTCATTCTATCATCCATTTTTTCTTATAGTTGTCACATATTTCTTGAAATTGCTTTATCTTCTGGATGTTGATCCCACTCCTCCTGATGGTCCACAACCACTAAATTTCATTTTTCTCTCTGTTGTTTCAGTGGGATTTGGGGGGAAAGAGGTACACGCCAGTGTGTTCTTAGCCATGCTGAACTTTAACACACTTATCCCGCATTTAGAATTATTTCACGAGAATAGGTTGCCAGACGTGGGATTATGGCATCAGGGAGCAGGAATATTTTTGAGGTTGTTGACACATATTTAAAACTGCTTGCTAGACTGACAAGCAGAGCAGAAGGGAGGCACTGGCTTGGACAGGGAGAGAGCTGAATTCCAATCTTAGTTCCCTCGCTTGCCAGCTGTGGAACCTCAGTGAGTCAGGGAACTTCTCTGAACCTCGGTTTCCTCCTTAGTGAAATGGGCGTGGCAATAATCCCAACATTGAAGAGGGATCTGAGGACTAATTGTGCAAAGCATCACCCCCAGGGCCCAGCCTATAAACGGGGCTTGATAAATGCTGTTAGTCCGCGTGGCTTTAAATAAGGGGTTTGCCAGCATCAAAGAATTGTGAATTCAATTAGGTGCTTGGAAAAGCATTCCCTTGATTGGTCACCAGCATTTCACGCTCCTGGGTAAATCACTTCCCGTTTTGGCAGCTCCACCACCAAAGACAGAAGCCTCCCTCCTACCTGCATGCCTGCAAAGGTGTCTGAGGACTCGCTGTTATTTATAAAGCCCTTAGAGATGCTCCCCTGAGAATGCCTGGGTGTACGCGTGTTGTTTCTGTCGGAACAATGGGCCCTGAGCCCCTGCCTCCAGCTCCAGGCAGAGCCCCTACAAGCGGATCACTCCTGAGCTTGGCGAAGTGTAGACGCCCGTGGAAAAATACACCTGATCCTTATTATGGGCCTACTTCCAGAGATTTAATTTTTTCCTCAGCTGAGATGTTGCTTCTCGTGACTTCCTTTTCCTATCTGACAACTTCTTAATTGGAAATCCCCAGCAAACCTGCTCCGGGGAGGCAGGCTGAGCCCTGAGCCCTGAGCCTGCCTGGCGCAGGCCCAGGAGGCCAGGAACTTGTGTTTGTTCTCTGCCCAGAGGAAGGGCCAGAGGGACTCTCGCTGGAACCTCTGAAGTCACTGGCCCAGGAACACAGTGGCCTAGGGGAAAGGGGGTCAGAAAGCATAAAGGGTAAGGATATTTCCGAAGAGACCAGCTCAGTGGCAGAGAGGGAGAGGTCTGTACTTGCGGAGCCACGGCAGGCCTTGCGCAGGGTGGGCCAGGGGCCAGTACCGGGAGAGGTCACTAAGGCAAGGTTCCGACCGGCAGGCACTGAGGCGGAGCGAGGGGCGCAGTGGGGGAGGGCAAGGAAGGGCGGATCCCATTTGGAGGAATAACAGGCGAGTTACAGGGCAAGCACAAGACCTGAAGAGTGTTTTTTACTTATTTTATTTTAAGGGATTTCACTTCACTTTGTTTTGATTCAGTAAGAAGTGAACAACCAACAAGACGCAGATGTGCACATGACCGAGATCTGGCCTTTGGTCACTTTGGAATCTCTTCCTTCCTTCCCCTGTCCCAGCCCCACTCCCAGCAGGGCTGACAGCCACCTTCGGTCCCACAGACAGGGCCCCACAAGGCCCACGGCTTTACCCCAACAAAGAAGAAGGCCTTCTCCTCGGGGTAACCGCTCCCAGAATGCAAAGCGGCACCAGGCGAGGTCCAGGGGCTGCGCCTTGGCCACTCCAGGGAGCGGGTCTGAGCAGATTTGGCAGGGACGCAGCGGGCACAGTTGGCTGTCACAAGAACCAGAGGAACATCCTGTGCCATTTTCACAGAGGCACATTTCCGACTTGATTGAAAGAGGGGTCTTGAACAATATATAGATTTTCAGGGACTGAAGGCTTGCTCTTGCCAAGTCCCAGCATAAAGCGTATTTTTACAGCTGGGAGGATAAGTCTCTGAAAGATGGCATTTACCATGGAAACGCTGACACAGCCTCTCATTCCCTTCACGGTGATTACAATCCTCATTTCAATTTGTTTTTCTTTATTTTGAGCTGGAGTCCTTTGCAAGCCCCGGAATCTATCTGGCTGGGACAGAAAACTAAATACTGCCCTCTGTCGGAAACAAAGCGGAACTGCTCTCGACTTGCTGGAGTGGTGCAGATCTCGGTTTGAATTAAGGGCACCCAGGAAAACAGCCTTCCTTACTGAGAAATTCCTGCAGGACTTACCTTGTTTCCTAGAGACAGTGGAATAGGCAGGGAAGAAGAAGCGGCAATAAAGGATACTTTATCAAACCAGAGGCCCCTATGGGCAATTGGCTGTTCAGCCTCCCCGGGGAAATCTGGGAGCCCACGTAGGCTACGCACCTCAGCCCTCCTGCCTGTGGGCCTGGAGGAAGCCCGTCATTGGATGCATCTGTTCTCATGCACCTCTGACCGGCTGGTCACCGCTGGCTCCAGGCGTCACAGGAGTACCTCAGGCCGAGATACAGATCCAGCCCTTGCCACGTTGAGTCCCTACTGGATATGAGCGGCTACTGAGCTGTCTGCTGCACCTGCTCCCCATTAAGACTTTTATTCTCCTCTGGACTCTGTCATTTGCAGGCGTATCTTATGCCCTTGAAATTCAGTGGTCTATGCCCTCTGTTTATTCAAGGCCTGTAGTCTCTGCTGAATCTAAAACTCAGTAACCCTCCTAACCAAATGCCCAAGAATGACTCTCTACTTTCCAGATGTCTTCCTTGATAATAAATCTGTAACGGATCTGGCCACACTTCTCAATCGGCCGGTGGGATTGCAGTGGTCTGAGAGCTGATGCGGTCTCAAATTTCGCCACCTAAACAGGGCCTCATTTACCTACACAGATCACGTTAGAACGTGGTCCAATGCCTTTCCCCGATTCTGCACACAGCCAGTGTTGGGGAATTGGATGTTCCAAAGCGCGTGCCACAGATAATCAGTGGGCAGAGATACTCCACACGAGAGTGAAGCGATTGAATAAGGCTGGTAACATTGCTAGCTATAGTACCCTCTCAAAGGTCACAATACTCGCCATTGTATCAAAGGCTTTGAGAAGTCCTGCAGGGAGGAAATCCAGTTAACTTTGTTTTGCTCAGTGCTTCTTATTTCCTCCCTGGACTACTTCTTCATGGAACATTTATTACCGTCCTGTAACACACTGGGATGCTTAGCCTTTTATTTGTCCTCTTTATCCCCTTACTGAATTTTAAAAAATATTTTTATTATACAAAAAGTTTTACATGTTCCTTGTAGAAAACGGGGGAAATGCAAATAAGCAAAAAGGAGGGAAAGGGCACTGAGGCATTTTTACTGTGGACATTTTCGGTTTCCACAAGGGTGTCGGTGTTGCAGCAATCCTTCGTGAAAAGGGACTTTTGCCCTGGCTGGTGTGGCTCAGTGGATTGAGTGCCAGCCTGCGAATCAGAGGACTGCCTGTTCGATTCCCAGTCAGGGCACATGCCTGGGTTGCGGGCCAGGTCCCCAGTAGGGGGAGCACACAAGGCAACCACACATTGATGTTCTTTTCCTCTCTTTCTCCCTCCCTTCCCCTCTCTAAAAAAAAAAATAAAATAAAATCTTTATTTAAAAAGGGGTACTTTTATTGTAGCAAGAGTCAATCCACATTCCCTGGGCTCTGTTCAATTGTATGACCCTGATTCTAAGTGGCAGGTTTCATAAAATAAAGCGCACATTTTGGCCAACGATGGCTAGAGAATCATTTTGAATTATTTCCAAACCTCCAGTGGAGGAAAATTCCTCTAGCATATGTTAGAATTTTTATAGGAAGTGGCAGGCCAAGGAAATAAACGAATTGGTAGAAAGAGAAATATGATACATAGTGATCTGTCAACTATGTGAAAATATTATTTAAAAGATTGGAATGAAATACACTCTGGGAGATGGGCTCAAGGTGACTTCTACTTTCTTTACTGCTGTCAAAGCAAAACTTCAAGGTAAGTATTTCTTTTAAGTAACCCCCCCACTCCGAACACACACACACAAGGCCAATGTCAGTGGGGATTAAAGCACAGCTGGAGGTGCTGAGTCGGGTGGCCGGCCCTTGCCTGGGAGGGGCCCTTGTCTAGGGTGTATGTGGGGGTGGGGGAGTCTCATGTCTTTTCCACTTGAGGGGCACTGGGCTTGCTCCAGGTGTCCTCACTTCATTTTCCTCCAGATGCAACAAGCCACGTTTGAGGAGAAGCGGGTGCTGTGGCTGGTTCACGGACCCTCCAACCAGGCCTGGGAGCAAAGGGCCTTTCTTACCCCTTTTCATGAATGCTCTCTGCACACAGGAGCTCGTTTCGCAGCCGCCCGCCGCCCCCCCTACCCCCCGCGCCCCACCAGCGTTTGCACTGGCTGTTCCCTCTGCCGAGGACGTTCACCTTTCAGGTGTGAGCCCAGACAGGGTCTGTGAGGATCCCCAGAGCGCACGGCAGGGGGCGAACCGATGTCTGCCTGACTGCAAATCTCACACGCAGAAGCTGAGTTCCGAAGGATTCTCAGACGGCGACAGCGGGAGAACAGTCCCGTTCTAAGTCTGACGCAGGAGGCCAGGGTGCCACCTGGAGCCAGGTAACTCCAGATCGCCTTTGTGAGATAACAGCTTGTCTGGAAGGCGGAGGTGTCCCAGCGGGCAGCGCCAGCCCAAATCCGTCCCCCCCGCCGCCCCCCTGCGGCGGCGATGGCCCCAGTTTGCCGGGCGCCAGCCAGGAGCCGCCTGGGCCCACAGCGGGTGCCTCCGCACAGCGCCCTCCCGTCGCGTCGCGGGGAAGGGGACCTTGAGAAAACAGTGCTCCTGGCCTCGTGGCCCTCCCTGACCCCGGACAGCCCAGCAGCCTCCGTCACTCTCAAACCCTCGGTCTCTCTCTCTCTCTCTCTCTCTCTCTCTCTTTAAATGTAGACTGATTTTATTTATTTTTTTTTAAATGTCAAAATCCATTATAAAACATTTAAAAATTTAAATCTATTATAAAGTCTCAGCAATTAAAACATGACACCAGCACAGAAATAATCAAGCAGATCAATGAAATAAAATGAGCATTCTAGAAACAAACATATCTCTGGCTAACAATGTAATATATGATTAAATTGATATTGCAAATCAATGGGGAAAATAAGGCTTATTCAGCAAATAAAGTGCATGGACCACTATTACTTGAAATGAAACAAATACAGAGCCCTATTTCACACATTACAGAAAAAATATTCAAAATAATATTTTTCTTACCCTGAAGTAAAATCTTCATTCAAACCCAGAAGCAGTTAGGTTGTGCTAAAGCTGATTCTTCTGTCTGTTTGAAAATATTCAAAATAATATTTTTCTTACCCTGAAGTAAAATTTTCATTCAAACCCAGAAGCAGTTAGGTTGTGCTAAAGCTGATTCTTCTGTCTGTCCGAGGTTATAATGTTCCTCTCTCGCTGTTGTTCAGTTGTTTGTTCCAGGTGATTTCTCCACAATTTAGTTGTAACTCCAGGTTGGTCCTGGGAAGAGGTCAGTGTGACTTCCATTCACTCCTCTGCCATCTTGATTCTCCTCTCTCTCTCTCTCTCTCTCTCTCTCTCTCTCTCAGCATTTATCACCCACTGGTGGTGTATTACTTCTCTCTCCTTTACGAGAGGCAGATATGTGAATCGTCTTGTCCACCTTGATTCCCAGCACCCACAGCCCTGCCTAGCGCAACAGATGCTCATAGTTATTGGGTGGCCCCCTGTTGTACCAGGAGGCTGGGTCTATCAGAGCGTCGGAGCTCAGGGAAGGGCTGTTCTGGGTGGTTTGGTCTACCTGGCTCACGTTCAGGCCCCGAACCCAGCTTCAGTGGCTGCCGTGCACAAGGCAGACTGTGGGGGTGGAGGTTCCTCCAGGGCTCCGCAGGCCCCCAGCACAGGCGAGCGCGGGGGCCCGGGCTCTGACCCCCTTCTCCTCTCCATGACGTCCGGCGTGTCTCTGCCCCTTCTTGGCACCACCTTCCTTACTTAGATAAGGAAGTGGGTGCGCTCTATTTAAATACCTTAGAGTAGGTTCCCTGGACTGGCATTAGTGGGTGGGGGAGGGCAGGGAGGAGGAAGGCCATGCAAGGGCAGGGCACCGCATCAGGCAAAGTCCCCCGAGGCTCCCACTCGGCTCCGTCCCACGGGGAACCCCGGGACAGTGCAGGTCGCACCCCAGAGTGTCTAGGTTGGGAGTGAGAGAGCAAGAGCGTTTATACCCCCGCCCTGGCCTCCCAGCGGGCGCCCCGGGAAGGGCTCACATTTCCAGGCACCTCCGGCTTCCCAGGAGCTTTCGTCTCGCCCTGGACACAGGACAGGTGGACGCCAACAGCCTGCGGGCAGCCCCCAGGCAGGTCAGGCGTGGCCTTTTGGGAGTGACAAGGGCACTGTGGGTGGGGTTCTGACAGGGTCTCTCATGTGGCAGGTAAGAGGGCCCTTCCCCACACAATACCCCACACAAGACCCCACACAAAATGTGAGTTTAAGTCCTGACAAAGGACTTGCCAGATGTGCCAGCCTGTGCAAGTCACTGCATCTCTTTCAGCTCCAACACACTCAGCCGTGAAACCAGAGATAATACCATCGCCTCTGCCTGCGTCCCTGCTAGGTGGGGCTGTCCCCGATAAGCTGCAAGGTTTGCACAAATGGCTGGTGATGCTACCACGGTCATCCTCCAGCACTTAAAGCAATTTGAGGTGATTCAGGGGCTGCTCCTTATATCTCTGTGTATGGCTCTGCAGTGATCCCCCAAACTTTAGCGACTCAGCACAATAAAGGCATATATCTAAGAGTACAAAATAGATGTTTCTAGATCATGGTGGGGGACAAGGTGGGTGGGGGGTATGCGCTCAAACCCAGGGACCCAGGCTGACAGCAGCTCTGCACTCTGTAGCTCCCAAGGTCACCCCGGACATTGACCTTGAGCTGACAGGGGAACAGTGAAAGGGCCGCACAGGGGAGGCTGCCATGGAGCTTGTTGCTCCTGTTCCGGCGACCAGAAGTCAGTCATGTGACCTCATCTATCTGCAAAGGAGGCTGGGAAATGTGGTCTGGCTCAGTACCCAGGAAGACATGCAGGAGGTTTGGCAGTGAGCGAGCAGGTTCAGCCACGCACCTGAATTTTATAGCTGTCATCGTGGGGACGTGAAGCTGTCCTCTTGGGGAGTTCCTACTTTCAGAGCGTGTCTGTGGGCGCCATTGCTCTGCCCCTCACATTACCCATGCTCTCTCTCTGCTTGTGGACCAAGTCCTGGATTTTACCCAGCCTGCAGGACACACCTCGCCAGAGTAGGTCCTTCGTGGGGCCAATGATGTGTTCGTGCAGTTTCAAAGCCCCTCCTCTAGGCTCTTACTACCCAACAGGTCATGCCCAAGGCCTCCAGATCAGCGTGTAAACCCAGAAAGCTTTTCTTCCCTCCCCTTTACTCCTGCCAACTCCTGCCTTTTGGGGGTTGCTGTTGCCCATAGTTTATAGTCACCATTTCAGAAAGAAGGCCACTTCTACCTGCCCTGGTGCGTTTTCAGCACTTGGACGCTCTCAAGCGGATCCCATTTCACCCTCAGCACCCCCACAGGCCATAAATATTTCATTTCATCCACCAGACAAGCCAGGCCCTGCCCGAGGGTCAGAGGTGTGTCTATGTGACTGGATTTCAAAGGAGAAAGGCCAAGTTCATGCCTATGTGGAAGGGGCCCGTGGCTACCGTTCAGGCCTCATACGTGGGGGCAGTAGTCTGGTTACCTAAAGGGCGCAGAGCTGAGCAGCAACATTCTTCCAGGGCTTCCCATTCCTTCTCCCTGTATCTCTGGAATCTAGAAGTATCCACGAGTGGAGGCTTGCCCCAAAGAGAAAGAACCAGGTCTCCACTTATGTGTCCTTTAATTCTTCCCCTGGGGCTTAGATTCTTTGGGACCCAACAGGTGCGGGATGATAAACAGCCGCAGGAGTGACGGCCCAAATCCCGCGGCTGACTGTGGACTCCACTCCGTAACGTGTGCAAACTCCAGGTGTGGTGCGTTCTCGAGAAAGGCCTGTCCTGCCCGGTTTGGAGGTAGAGATGGGCCACGGGGGTCCTCTGTGATTGCAAATTTGGAAGCTCAAGTCCACTAGCGTAGCGTAAGGCCCAGAATAAGTCATTTCTCTCCGTGGGCCTCCATTTGTTATGTGTACAGTGAGGTGGCTGAAAACTATTCCCCTGCGGAAGAGTAAGCCTCTGGTTGCAGAGGTTGTAGTTCCGAGGTGTGCCAGGAGAGGGCAGCAGGCAGTAAACGCAGGTGCTGCGGGAATTCAGGTGAGGTGCACCCCAGCGACAAGGGAGGGTGTCGGAGGAGAAACGAGGGCTGTAGCCCCCGGAGCTCCTCTCATTGCCTGCTTTTGCCATCACAGGGGCTGGCGCATGTCTCCCATCCCCAGCCCGCGCCCTCTGAGACCTGAAGGTCCTCTGTCCGTACAGATTGGCAGTCCTTGCCTTCTGCAGGGCTACCTGGATCCCAGGCCTCCCTCCTGTTCCAGCCCCTGATTCCAGGTCTTGATTCAGTTAAAAGAGCAGAACATCAAGCTGAGTGATGTAAGCAAAATGGATTATAAGGTGTCAGGGACAAAAGATATCTTGCAGTGTAGACCGGACGCTGAGTTAATCAGATGTGGGAAGAGGCAGCAGGAACGATCTGCTCCGACGGTTGAGGGGCGGGCCCTGGGACGGGTGGGCTGCATCCCTCGCCTCATGTCACTCAGCCAAGCTGCAGAAGCCTGGAGAAAGGGACGGGCCCTGGGAGGACAGTGGACCGGGCCCCTGGCTTACAGCTTCCTAAGACTGCATGTCTCCAACACCGCCGTTGAAGGAGAGGCAGCTTCCAAAGAAAGCCGGGCGCTGATTGGAAGGAAGAACAGGCTCCAGGAGGCACAGAGCAGGGACTGCCCTGGGCTGTAAGGCCCTGCTGGTCGGCGCTCTCCTCCGCCGAACCGGGACTGTGCCGTGGGCTGGGCCGCTGCCCTGTTCGCCTCTCCTGCCTCCGCACCTCCAGCTGTGCTGGCACATGGTCCGCGCTCAACAAGTTCTTCGTGGACGGATGAACGAGAAAACGAATGATTGGAGGAGGCTGAATTCTGTTCCTAGTTCTTGCCTGCCTCCCTCCGCTGCCTGACTTCACAATGGGCGATGGTGGGCGGAACCGGTTCTCCTGCCTTATTGATGTCAGACTTAACCACGGCCGGCCATGCAGGCAAAAGGGTCAGGGCCAGTTCGAAGCCAAGGCCTTAGAAGGCATCGTGTATTTCGGTTCACGGTCCTGCACTCACTTTTCTTAGAACCAGTTAGAGAAATCCAGGAAGAGCTATTTTTTTACCTTGCTTGTGCCAGGTGGCCAACCCTGGACTAATAGATGGTGGCTGAGAGGACGGGTCAGGTGGCACCAACAGGCTATTATACGGCAGGGCTGTTCTCAGAGAGGAATCTCTGGGAGTCAGGAAGCAGCCCCAGCTGGAATGTATGAAGCCTCTCTCCAGCCAACATGAATTCAAAGAGAGGGGCTCTAGCTTATAAATCTTATAGCCCTTGCAACAGGGCTAAGCACATGGTAGATGTGCAGTAAATACTGCAACAGGCTGTACTTTCCCACAGATGGCTGCACCTACACCTCTCGCCCTACCTTCTCTTCTTTCAAAGCAACCTTAATACTCCCCCCAGTGAGAGGCTGGATCCATTCCATATTCCCTCCCCTTGATTTTAGCTGGACTTGCGGGGATCGAAACAACCTTCGTGACTTCCAAGACCAGGTCATAAAAGTTGACCCAGCTTCCTGACGTTTTCGAGATGCTCGGTCCTGGAGCCCAGCCGCCATGCTGCAAGGAAGCCCAAGCCCAAATCGTAGATGTTGTGACCGGCAGCCCTGGCTGGGAGCCCAGCCAAGATCCAACACAAACCCCCGACATGTGAGTAAGTAACCAGCCTTCAGCTGGTTCCAAAACCCAAGAGTCAAGTCACCCCCAGTCCTCAGACCGCCCCAGCTGGGACCCCAGAAACCATGGAGCGGAGATGAGCTACATCTACAGCATTGTTTCTGAATTTCCGACCCACAGAATCCATGAGCCTAATACCATGTTGTTGCCTTTACACCATTAATTTGAGGTGGTTTGGGATGCAGTAGGGGTAATTGAAGCAAATACTAATTGCTTGATTTACTTTTTTAATGTCTGGCTGTTCCACTTATAGCAGCACTGAGATCTACCGTGGATTGAGCTGTTATCAATCTGATCTATTCCTTATGAAGTTCCTTGTCAACATTTCACCATGTGGTTTCAGCATATTGATGATTGGTACCTACGTATGTTACTCTAAAAGACTTGCTAATTGTATCTTTCCATCTGCATTCACCAGCTGGAATTTTCTACAAAGAACTTTCATCAACTATTTGGTTTCCCTGAAAAATAGTTCATGCAGAAGACTCAGGGTAACTATTTGATTCTTTCCTTTTTTTTTTTTTTTGGTATCATTATAAACTTACAGATTTTAATTCTATCCGCTGTCATTTCAGTCTATTGCATTAATTTTTTATGTCCGAATTGTCCCATTTTCAATCAGTGGAAGAGCCTCGAGTGGACTCCTGGGTGCCTTTGATAAGATTCCATTGATATTTGACATCTTCCTCAGTTTCTGGTGTAACCACGTGTCCCAGATCCTCCGGCCCATTCTCTGCCCCAGGTGTGGAGTCAGCCATTTCTCAAGGAGCCCTGAGTCCTCTGAGAAATGGGATTTAGAGACTGGAATTCAGGCCTGAAGGCCATTTATTGCTTCTAGGTCTTTTCAGCAAACAAAGCCAGGAAACCTTTTAGAAAGAAACAAAAGAAATAATGAGTTACTTATATTTTTCTATTTCAATGTCAGATGACAAAGTTTTTCCATTATTTCATTGATTATGGCTCTTTCCTTCTTATACCCTCCCAGCTTTTCCGGCCTCCCTGATCTTGATTGTATAGACCCAAGACCTAAATCCCCAGTGGGTTAGGTCCCTCCTTCCCTTCCCTCCCCTTACTTCCCCATCTGAGCACCTTCCAGTTCTGAAATGGAATTAGTACTCTGATATTTCCCCCATTGCAGCAAACGTAGTGGAAGTAAGTTGGGCTTGGGGGGGCATACGGTGAAGTTCTTCCCACCCAGGACCTGCTCAAGGTCATGAGGGCCATTCGATTGCTTAACACCAACCATTTCCATGCGAACACTCCCCAGCCTTCTCAGACACTCACTCTGGGCAGAAACACCTCCCCCAGGGAAATCACAAGGAAAAGTAATTAAATGAGTATGATAGTTAAGAGCATATCAACAGCGATCCTATCTTCGAGAGTCCCCAGAGACAAAGCTGAGTGTTTTTTCCATTCTTTTTTCACAATCTGGTCCAGGTTAAATTATGTTCCGTTGCAACTTGCATCAGTGGAGTTGTCATGGTTACAGGTGAACATGAAAGCGAGCTCTGACAGCCTGGTCTCTGAGCCACATGCCTTCAAGACATACCCGTTTGTCTTTCTGTCCTGTAGAAAAGCAATGAGAATTAGTAGCATTTTCGGCAAGGCGTAGCCTGTGGACAGGTGTGGGTGAGGGAGGAGGGTGGGCACTGGCCTTTTTAAATACATGCCAGCAGCCAGCATAGTGTCCCATGTGTTCATCTGCCCATGCGCGGGGAACAGTGAAGATCAGCGCTCCAAATGGAGAAAACGTGAGCTACTCCCAGAATTCTCCTTAGATGGAAAGTAAGAAATAGTTATCTTCCTTCATCCACAACAGAATGCCAGCCCCCAATGTGAACCACACACGTACTGTTACATTTTCTAGTAGCCACGTCTTAACAGTTAAAAGAAACAGGCAAACCTAATTTTAATAATTTATATTTAACCCAATATTTCAAACTGTAACTAGTACAAAACTTAATGAGATATTTTACATTCCCTTTTTTCATAGTAAATCCTTGAATTCTTGTGTGTACTTTGCACTTCAAGTACTTCCCATTTCAGCTGCTAAAGTCTATCAGAGACGCTTGATCTAGCTTGGGATTTCATAAAATTTGCAGTGGAAATTGTCATCATGTACTCAAGTTAATCCACACATATTTAAAAGTTTTCAATAACAAATTGAGCATGTTTACATCTTAAATGTAAACAGAGTGAAATTAAATTAAAAAACAGTCAGCCCCGTAGCCTGACTGGCCACATTTCAAGTGCTCAGTGGCCGCAGGTGGCTGGTGAGTGCCACATGGGACAGCAGGAATCCAAGGCTGCCCCGCCATGTGCGGCCCTCAGACCTGCAGCATCGGTGTCCCGGCGCAACGTTATCAGAAACATCCTTGCCTGGGCTCTGCCCCAGGCCCACTGATTCAGAATCTGCATTTAATACCGCCTCCAGACGGTCCTCCAACGTGTTAGTGTGAGAAATCTGATACAGGGATAGCACGCCTGACCCTTAGAAACTGTGAGCTGAGGAATGCTGGTTGCTTTAAGCTGCTCACTTTGAGGGTGCCTTGTTATGCTGGTAACCAATACAAATGATGATGTGAGGACCCCGGTCTACTTCTGCAGCCTCATGAGTCACCAATTTCAGCCTGGGCTCCAGCCAGGATGATTCGGCCCTTTTCCCAAAGAGCTCTTTGCTCTGCCTCCTTGGCAGGCTTGGCATTCTCTCTTCCTTCTCCACTGCCACCCCCCCCTCCCCAAGCTCCCTCCGTCTACCCGGTTCCTTCTTATTCTTCAGCTCTCAGCTTAAATAGCAGCCCTTAGGGGAATTCCTTTGGGAGCTCCTCCTTGAGCCCGCAGGTCTCGGTAAGTGCCCAGCACACCTTGTGTTGTATCTGCTTATTAAATTGTCCGCCCAGAGACCCCAGTAGGACCGTGTCAGCCTTGTTCACCATTGCACTGTATCCCCTAAAGCAGGTTTAAGGCCTGCCAAAGAGCAAACAGCCAGTAAGTGTTTGTGAGCATTGTTGAGAACCAGGAAAAGAGGGCTGTGAAGAACCTAAACGAGACGGATGACAATGGATAGGCGGGAGCAACTGACCCCCAGGAAAGTAATAAAGGCAACAACCAAAGACACACAGCTCAGGACGTTTCCGAGGGTAGAGCTCAGGAGAAAGGAGTTCAGGGGGTGTAGTTTTCAGTAGGGCAGTTGAAGCTGTTCTCTGAAGCTCAAACAGAATAAGGGGTTGCTTTCCATGGATCCTTGGAAGTAAGAGAGAACTCAGCCTGGGCCAGGCGTGGAAGCAAACGACTTGCAAGAATAGGTGGAGATCCAAGGCCTGCGCACCATGGTGTGACCAGACTGGGGGGCAGTGAGAAGGCGGTTGTTCAGGAGAGCGTATGAGCTGCTCTCCTTTGTGCTGGATACTTGTTTTGGGGGGATCATTGCTTCTCCTAACTGTAGAACCTTAGGACCCCCTCTTGAACCTCTTCAGAGATTCTGAGCCAAGTGGAAAGAAGACAGGGGGCAAGGAAGCTGTCTGGAGAGATCAAGAAGTAGGAAAGAAAATGAGAGAGGTAGATACGGATACTACTGAAGGTGTAGATCGCCTAAGATATTGCTGGGGCGGAGGGGGGAGGGGTACTTTCGTTTTCACAGAATTCTCAAGTAATTACAAGAAACACAGACTCCAACCAACCCCTACTGAAAATCAAAATACTGGAGGAGAGCAAGATATTTGTGTACTAAGACATGTAAATTCTGTGAGCACGTCAGCAAGAGCAAACAAGCAGGCACGAGCACTGGCTCCTGCTGGCCCGCGCTGGCGCGATTCAGCATCCTTGATGCTGAGCCATACCAGAGTGTGTCCGGATTTTCTCCCATTTTATTTTCTCCCGTGATGAAAACTGTGATTTTGACACTGTTGCAGATCAAGTAACACCACCAGTTGCCCGCACGCATGCACACACCTCCTTCCCTCTCCCTGATGCCACAAAGCCCCCCAAAGATTTAAGTCAAAAGATAATCCATCCGACTGGACGGCAGTTGAAGGTAATGAGCTGGGAGGATGTTAATAGAAAGACGGGAAGAAAACGGGACACTCTGTAAGTGCCACGTAACTCTCTTGTTTGTAATGAGGGATCATCCCCTTTGAAACGGCCTGAGCTGCTCTGCAGAGGGCAGGCTGGAGAAAGGCCAAGGCCAGGAGCCTCAGGTAAAGCCTTCCGGGCGAGCCACTCCTCTCCTTCTCACCTCTGTCTTCGCCTCATCACCTGTCAGCCCAGAGTTACCCGCCAAAGCCCAGAGTGGCAACCCAGCAGGGACCAGGTCAACCCTGTGACATTCGCCCACCTGGCTGTCATCGCTGGCAGCGCATTAGAATCACCTGGGCCCTTTAGGGGAGGGAAATGGCACCTGTGATCCTGGTCCGGAACAGGCCCATCAGAATGTGTGAGGGTAGGGCCCAGGCCCGGGCGCTGTAAAATGTGCCGCGTCGGGGATTAACAACCAGTGGTTCTCAGACTTAAAAGTGCATCCAAATCACCCAACTGGCTGTTTAAAATAATAATAACAACAGATTGCTGTTTACTGGAACTTCTGGTTCAGTAGCTCTGGGATGGGGCTCAAGTCCCCAGGTTGTGCTCATGCCACCAGTTGGGGACAACTCATTGAGAACCACGGCTACAGAAAGATCTTCCCAGCTCCTTTCCCCCCAGCCTTTCCTTGCTCCTCGTAGCCCACTCCGTTTCTGTGGTTGCAAGCCCCTCCTCACTGGCTTATTGTTGAATTGGATAGTCATTTGACACCTCCAATGTTACCTTCATCACATCCTCCTGGACCTAGTTTTAGACTTGTCCTCCTCCTCTCTTTCCCATCCGCCTTGACCCCCGCAAACCCCAGCCTGGCTCTGGGATCCCATCCCGTCACCAGCTCACATAACCAGAGTTTCTTCTGGGGTTGTGTGTTCCTGCCAGCGTTGGAGGATACAGCCGGGGTGCCTTTAATTCGGTGTTCACATTAGGAGTCCCTATCTTGCCTCAGTGAGACAACATTCTCTGCTTATGCTCTTGCCATAAGACAAAGGCATTTGGAAAATGTGCAAACTATTCTGGGGACTTAAGATGTGCCATTTGCCAGCTTTCTGGCCTACGTCCAGTTCCATCTATCTTGGACATCAATTTTCTGAGCCATAAAAGAAGGGGATCAGACTACAACACTGCTAAAGCCTCTTCAACCTCTATGCAATGAATAATTTCCCTATGATCTGAAAGGCTGAGCAATTAGCTCACATCACTGGTATAATTAGACTCACCCCAATGGAATAAAATGTATTAATCTGGAACAGAGTGCACGCGCGCACCTATGGCAACAAAGACAATCACGGGCTTATTAAAAATAGAAAATTATAATTTAAAACTCTCTGCATTCATCTCAAAGGCACTTAAAGAAAGTGGCTTGGGCCAAGACAGATGAGTCAGCAACCTTATTCCAATCTCTTTGTGATTCTCATGAGAATTGCTGTCATTTCCCGAATACTCTTCCTCCCCAAACTCATGACCTATTGGTGAGTGAAAGGAGCAGGTTTCAAACCCATGTGCACAGTATGACCTCACCCTGCAGGCTGATGTAACCACTCAGCGCTAATGGTTTGGAAGGCGACACAGCGAGAGGCCAACGGCGGAGCTCTCTGGGTGATGAAGTTAAGGGTAATTTTAAATTGCCTGCTTTTGGCTTATAGTGGCCTTCAGTTTTGCCCACAATGAGCATATTATTACTGTTTCCCTATGAAGCTTTTTCAAAACACCTTTTACTTCCCAACTTGTACGTCCTGAGTGGGATAAGCCCGCGGAGGGGAGGCGGTATCGCAGGCGTCGTTTGTCGGCCGCAGGAGCAGGCTGGGCTCCCTGGGGCCGGTGTCCCTGTCATCACTGCTTGCCCAGCCCTCGGCCCACAGCACCTACCTACCATGGCCCTGGGGAAACAAGCGGTTCCTCCCTCCTGGTTCCAGGCTCCTGCCTATGTGGAAAGTTTGAACAGGCAGGAGAGCTTTTCCAGCTCTTAATTAGTAAGGCATCCATAAATCTTCTAAAATCATGTGTGGGGGAGGGAGAAACTTTCCTCTACCCGTCTCGGTTCTTTCAGCTGGTCTACCAATTAAACAGACATGAGGCACATTAGCAAGAGAAAAGGACCAGGTTTAATGATGTACGTACCTGTGGGAACGCTGCATATCTGAAAAAAACAGAGACCCCACATGCGCCAGAGGTTCAGAGACAGAAAGGGAAAGAGAGGGGTGGATGGCATTCTGAGCTGAGGACAGGGTCAGGGAGGGCCTTCAGAGGGGAGAGAGGTCATTCCAGGATGATAAGACTAGTGTGTGTTCAGTAATTAAAAGTTTGCCCTGCCCTCAAGATAGGTCATAAAAAGCTATCTGGTGATAAGTCTTATGATGGGTAAAGCTCTTAATTGAAACTCCTTAAGGGAAAAGTAAAAGTTTCATGTGATTGTCAAGGTCCGTATTGCCTTCAACTCAAAACAACTCACATGCCAAAGTAGCACATTTGGGAAGGCCCGTTCTGAGCCCTTCAGATGTTTTCCATGACTAAAATGTGATGTGTTACGAGTTCACTGTAGAGACTTCGAAGAATATAAAAAAGAAAGTGGTTTATCTTTTTATAGTGGCATATGTTTCCATCCTTGCACTTTCTCAAAGCGCCTACCCATATCCCCTCTGCCCTCCCCATTCCCCCGCACAATGAAGGCTTCCTGAGGAGAGGACCAGGGATCCTGTCTGAGGGCTTTCTCTGGAATGCTCAGTCCACAGGTGTGGCGTGGAAGGAAGGGCCCAGACTCCTAGAAACAGCTCCTGCCAAAATGAATGGGCATTGGAAGATAAAAGCCTTCATTCCTACTTCAGTCATGTAAGGTGGCTGAGGAACAAGCTTGCCCAATCTCCAGAGATCCCCGGGGACCACAGCCGCCATTCCCCACAGTGGCGGCGTTCACGCCGGCTTCCTTCCCTTCCCTATATTACTTCTCCGCGCCCTGGCTGGAACTTCCTGGGACCACCTCTCAAATAAACTGCTCCCCTTCAAATTCTTTTCTGGGGGAACCCAACTTAAGAGAATGATACTCAGTGGATTGAGCACCGGCCTGAGAACCAAAGAGTTGCTGGTTCAATTCCCAGGTAGGGCACGTGCCTGGGTTGCAGGCCAGGTCCTCAGTAGGGGACACACAAGAGGCAACCACACATTGGTGTTTATCTCCCTCTCTTTCTCCCTCCCTTCCCCTCTGTCTAAAAATAAATAAATGAAATATTTTTAAAAATTAAAAGAAAAAAAAAAGAGGATGATACCTTGCATGGAAGGCGTGGGGTGGGGTCGCCGGGAGAGCCCTGTCTGTGGGGATGACCCGCCCCAGACAGCTGGTCTGCAGAATCTAGCGTGTTCCCTGGGCTTTGGAAGCCTGGCGTTGGGCGAGGACCAAGTTGTGCTCTGTGTGCACAGCTTCAAGGGGCAGGTGTGGAATATGAGCAGCCTGTATTGGAAGGGCTTTTCCACTCTAACAAGCCGTCTTGGGTTTAAGTATTCTCCTCCCTCATCTTCAGGACACACAGGTGACTCTTAATGTGTCACCAAGCTCATTTGTTCTTTAGGTCACATGGCCCAAGTCAACCTATATTTCTGCTCTCACAAAATGTCTCTTTCACAAGCCAGGACCATGTGCTTGACAGAAGGACAAAATATGGGGCAAAATCAGTCCCAGAGCCTGGCCCTCACCCTCCAAAGGCAGGCCTAGGGCCGGCGCTTTCTCCTGGGGCCCAGGGAGCGGGTGACTGCGTTCCGAAGAGAGCGGGACACACAGGGGGTCCCTTTCTCCTCCAGAACGATTTAGACTGCCTGTCAGGCAGCTGCCCCCATCGGTCTGGCTGTGAACCAGGTCGATTCAACCAGATTCGAAGAATTTTCCCCCCCAAAAGGGAAGCAAAGCCAGCAAGCCTTTCAACCTTGTGCCTGATGGATGGAACTTGACCCAAATGCCTTCTCTGAGGTTTTGTAGTCTGAAAATACACATTGAAGATCGCCCCAAACACCCTCCAGTGACCTATTGCCCGGAGCGCTTGCTGGAGGAAGATCACTGTCAGAGCCCGCTGTCCCCGGCGGAAGCGGAGGCTCCCTCTGGACCGCGGCGGGAGACCGTCCGCAGTGAGCAGCGCCCGGGTGCGGCCGCTGGCCTGGACCTGGGCCCCCGCAAGTTAACTAGCCGCCACCCCAACCTGCAGGTGTCCCCTTGCTAGAATTGTACGGGATACACAGCAGGTTGTTTGCATGGTTTGGAAAGAAAACAGAGTCTGTTGGGCAACCAAACGACCGAGTGATCATCACGTGGTGGTGTCCCTGCGCAGGGAAGTGGTAGCCGAGGAGGGCGGTCTCGCTAATGCGAGGGGCAGCGGTGATGGCTTCGCTCTCCTGGCCGGGTGGCATGATCCTGGCGGCAGGAGGCAGCAGCTCCCTAGCAGGTCGGTGGCAGGAATTGTCCTGGAAGCCCAGGCCAGGGTGTGTTCCTCCATCATCCCAATGGATCTACGAGCCACCTACTGTCCCTTAATAAACTCTCTTCTGCCTACGCCAGCCAGCGTGGACTTCACTGTCTGCCTCTAAAAGCGCCTCTGATGTGGGGGTGGGGGCCGGGGGTGGGGGCACGGGGGCGGCCCAAGTCGAGACCTCCGGGCCTGGGCGCAGCGAGTGCTGAGGCTTCAGAAAGGAGCCTCCGGCCAAGGGAAGGAGCAGCCGCCTTGGAAGAGCCAAGAGCACTGGGAGGACGGGAGGAGAGGCAGGCAGACTGCACAGCAGCCGCTGCTGGGAGAGAAAGACAAGGCAGCAGGGGCCCCCTGGTGGAGCAGGCGAAGAGCCTCTAACTTGGAAATTGTTCGCTCCATGCTGTGTACTTCTTCAGTAGAGTCTCTTCCTGTGTTATGTTTACGGATGCTCTATGTGGAGGGTTTAGAGGAAAACTAGTAAAAGGGCAAAGTTTCCAGTGTGGGCTGATTCCTAATAGCAACAATGAGGCTCCGAGTCCCTGGAACCCACGGAAGTCCCCAGGGGGCCTTGTGACCAACCAGGTCCTCAGACTCAGGGAGGGGCAACCATCGAGACAGGTGCCCTAATTCTCCAGTGGCGGGGAGGCCCCAGCTGACACCTGTGTCATCATGCCTGCACAGTGCCGTGATTTCCAATCTCTGAATGAAAAATCTGAGGCTTGAAAAAGGGCACCCAGTGAGTCAGCGCTCAGGGTTAGATCCACCTGATTTCAGAGCCTGAACTCCAACCATTGTCTTCCGATAAGGCCGCTGATAACGAGCTGAAGTTCAGTCAGAAGGCCAAGTCAGAGGCCGGGCAGGGAGCACGTGGTCAGCACCGAGCCAGCAGGCGGTGCAGAGAGAGAGGCAAAGTCCTCGTGCTGCCCGGCCCGGCAGGAGGGTCCCTTCCTCTGCTCCTGGCCATCGCACAGGGAAGACGGTCCCCCAGCCGGTGTCCCGGCCCTTGCTGCGTGCTCCGAGGGGCTCTCCGGTCTCTGACCTCACCGTCCCTGTTCCTCAGTGGTGGGGTCCCTCCTGGCTCTCCCAGAGCCTATGGCCACACTGTGGCCAGTGACACATTAGCTGTGTTGGTCTTTGCACCCAAGACTCCTTTGGAGGCAGCTCTTTATCTTTCGAGAACTTAAGGGTGGGAAAGGGGAGAAAGTGCCCTTTTTCCCTTTTCCAATACCCTCTTTTTCTCAGCCTGACTCATTCCTAACTCTGATGGTAACCTGGCTCAAAAGGAAAACAGAGAGAGAGAAAGAGGAAGGAAATCGATTGGTTCATGTTTCTGAAAAGCCCGAATGTTTAGCTTCAGGTCCGGCTGGATCCAGGGGCTCCCAGGGCCCCTCACTTTCTTTCATTTTCTCCTCATTTCTTTCCTCCCTTCTTTTATTCTGCAGTAGGGTCTCACCTTAAATTGCCTCTTGGCATATCCAGGCCCACACCCTGAATGACCCAGAGGAAAGGGTTTCTCTTTGCCGGAAGATACCACCAAGTCTTGGAATTGAGGCTCAATGCTCACTTCTGAACCAAATTCTGTGGTCAAGGGTAGGACTGCTATGATTGGATGTGACTGGGTCATGGGCCACCCTTGGCACTGGGACAAGGCCAGCCCACTCAAACCGCATGGACTAAGGTAGAAGGACGCTGGCTCCCCGTAAGACCTCCAGGGCACGTAGCTGCAAGGAGAATGGGTGCCAGGTGGGCTAAACCCGCGGTCCCTGCCATTCTGCCTGGATCGCCTTCTCTACACTCAGTCGCCCCTTCTCCCTCGCCACACACTCTATCCAGAGCATTGTTCCTGCGTCCTGTTGGAGTCTTTCTAAACGCCTCTCCCTGCATCCCTCAGCCGAACTTTCCCAGGTCACGGCTCTGCAAGGTCCGAGCCTTGGTTTGCTGGGCACACCTATTCAGTCCTGCCTTGTTTTTATCCCCGGCGTGTCCACAGTGCCTGGCATGGACGCGGTGTCGGGACAATGTCCATGGCGTGAATGAATGGGGCCAGGGAAGAGGAGAGGCCTCCCAGCCCTTGCACATCGACCAAGCAGGCCCAGAACAGCCCCACGGTGCTGCCCTGAGGCCTCTGGAGAAAGCTGCAGGCTCCGGTCCGACGGAGCCGTCTGTGTTGGGATTGCACTCGGCTCTTATTTCAAGTTGCTGCAATTTCTCACAGGGACACGGGCCCAAAGGCTTCCAAACTATGTCTATTTCCCCGCGAAAGGCACCCCTCCACTTAGAGGGGTCCCACAGCCAGGACTGGGGCAGAGGGACAGAGAAGCCAGAGCAGGTGCTGCTTGAGAGTCAGGCAGACGGGGAACGAAGGAAAGATGCCGCAGGCGCTGTGCTGAGGCCTCTGGTGTCTCCATGGGGAGAGGGGAGCGGGGAGGGGGCTCCCGTTACACTCACCATGCGTGTTCCCCGCCACCAGCCCACAGCACAGCACAGACTTAGAACACATCCCTGGGAAGACTCTCAAATGAAAACCTCCACTCTGCTGTGGCTGTGACTGGCCATTCAGGGCTGGAAGACGATCACCTCTCCCCCGTGTCTGTAACCGCACAGCTGTGAGCCCTTTTCCTCCACATGCCCCGTTCATTTCCAGAAAGGGCAAAGCTGTAGCTGGATGGTAACTCAGGTTTTGATCCTCCCCGTGGAGGGGGCTGTTCCCAGACAAATCTCCCCCGAGTCCCTTTCAAGTTTTCCTTGGGAAGGAGCTTCAGGTGAACGGAGCCGCCAGGGGAGCCCTTCGCGTTGCGTTGCACGGTCAGTGCTGTGTCATTACAGACAGGCCAGCTGGAGTCCCTGAGCAGCCCCCCCGCCGCCCCCACTCATGACATGCCGATTAAGCACCACCACCTGCCCCTCTTCAGATGGAGTTTGACACTAAGAGGCCCCTGCAGTCGACAGGGCAACCATGGTAGCCTTAGGCTGTCGTCAGGCAGACAACCTCTGACACGCAGAAAATTTCCATCCGCACGGCTCAGACGCCTGTCTGGGTTGCAGCGTCCTCCTCGGAGGGGGAAGGGGGAACCCGCTGGTCTTCAAGAGTCCTGACCAATAACAGGCACACTCTCAGTCTTGGGCACAGACACCATTGAGATTATCTGGCTTTCTGCCTCTCCATTTGCTTTGAGTCTGAGCATTCCTCCCCCCGCCCCCAAGGTTTTATTTATTTATTTTTAGAGAGAGTGGGAGGGAGGGAGAAAGAGAGGGAGAGAAATATCAGACCGGCGACCCTTTGGTTCGCAGGCCGGCGCTCAGTCTACTGAGCCACACCAGCTAGGGCTGAGCGTTCCTTTTAAATATCCTGATAGATATACAAGTTTCAAACTGAGTAGAGTCATAACAGGTTGTTACAGTTTTTTCATTAATTTAACAGACATGTACTTTCTTTTTTTTTACCTTATTTTTTTGAAATAACAAATACACATAGGACCCCCCTGAATCAGGACAGTAGAAGCAAGGTTGGAAAAGGAAGAGGAGGAGGGGAAACATTGAAGGAATTTATAGAACTTGGCAACAGGGAGGGAGAGGGAGCTAAGGGGTGGAAAAGTTTGGAGGGTTCAGCCCCAGGGAGAGAAAGGAGAGGCTGGTACAGGGTCACACTGAGCTCAGTACCTGTATCTCTTCCAACTGCTAAACTACATGGCCTTGGGCAAGATTTTTAATGACTCTTAGCCTGTTCTCTCCTGTGTAAACCAGGGACAAAAATGAGCTACTACGAAAGGTTGTAATGAGGATTAAATGAGATCATTTCCATCTAAAGCCAAGCATGTAATAGATGCTGAACAGATGGCATCTCTCGCTATCATTGTGGTAGCCAAGAAGATCTTTGACGATCCTCGTCTCTTGGTGTTCACATCCTTGCCTGGCCCCCTCCCTCACGGAGCCGGTGCTGACCTATGGTACCATAAAATACTGCACAAGTGACAGCGTGCAAGGCTTCGGAGGCTTCTGAAGCTAGGTCACGTGGTATGCCTTTGCCTTGGCCTCTCGGATCACTTGCTCTGGGAGGAAGCAAACCACCTGGTGATGAAGACATTCAAGAGGCCATGGAGAGAGGTCTGTGGGGAGGGGGCCTCTGAAAAACCCGAACCTGCCATCACTTTGATCTTGGACTTCCAGCCTCCAGAACGGTAAGGGAGTAAATTTCTGTTGTTTAAGCCCCCCAGTCTGTGGGACTTTGTGATGGCAGCCTGACCTCACTGATAAAGCCATGTGTGTCCTTTTTATGTGGCTGAGCTGCCTCGCAACACAATGGCTAAGTTCCAAAGACAGACACACACACACACACACACACACACACAGCAGCTGTATCATTTTTATGACCTAGTTTCAGAAGTCATGGAGCATCACTTCTGACATATTCTATCTATTAGAAGTGAGTCATTAAGTTTTGCCACTGAGTCGCTAAGTTATGCAAAGGAAAGGGAATTCGACTCTACCTTTTAAAGGAAGGAGAGTAAAATAATGTGCAGATATATTTTAAGACCCATCCCCAGTATTACCATCATATGTTTGTCATATAGATTTGAAGATGCTGGCAGGCCAGCCCGGCGGAGCTGTGTCCCAGGCAACTTGGTCACGAATGTGGATTTGGAATGTGTGGCTAGATGTGTGGGTCTGGGAGTCACTCACACAGAGAACTAGAAAGACAGTGTGACTCCAGGGGAAGGCAGCAGGGCTCAGCTGAAAGGAATGTCAAGCACAGCTTGGTGCTGTGTGAGTATTATTGATTCACTGAAAGTATTGGCAAGACCTCAGAAAGCCAGCTATCCAGCCCACCTTGGATATTTACTAAAAGGAAAGTATTTGCTTCTTCCGGTCTATTAAAGCTTCTGCCAACAAATAAAACCCTACCTAATGTTCCAGAGCCAGAATAGTCTTTAAAATACGATGAACTCATAAAACAAAACATCATCATTGTCTGCAAACTGGGTCCTAGGGACCCACAGGTCATGTCCTCTTGGGATCCTAACCAGAAGATCCTGCTTTGACTGGAACACAATCCCCACCCTCCTCTTGGGCGGTTTGGCGTCCCTTTCCATCAGCTGCCCATCACTGGCTTTCTTACAGAGGACCGAATACTCAACACAGGCGCTTTTCAACCTCAAATCAAAACAGGCTCTGGCCAGGTAGGTCAGCTGATTTAAGTTTCGTCCGGATAAGCCAAGGTTGCGGATTCAATCCCCAGTCAGGGCACGTACAAGAATCAACCAATGAATGCACAGCGAAGTGGAACAACAAATCGATGTTTCCCTTTCCTGCTCTCTCCAAGATCAATAAATAAAAAAAGGAAATGAGTGAAATTCAAATCTCTCCTAGCAAAGAGCCAAGAGGCCTAAAATTCATAAATGAAGAAATAAGGCATATGTATATTTCAAGCAGTGGCAGTACATGCCAGATGCAGCAGCCGTGAGAGTTGGGATTGGTTGCCCTTGAGGAGCGGGTCAGTCCCGGTGGGTTTGGGTGAGGTTGAGAAGATTAAGGCGCCGCACAAGAGGAATGGTGTTTTGTATTTAAGTAACCTGTCACACTGCAATTTTTAAAGTACGTGAACTTATTACCATATTTTGCTGTGTATAATGCATACCCACATTTTTGTTACATAGATTGTAACAAGGAATATAATGTAATATATAAAAATAATGTAAGATAATAAAAAATATATAAAATATAATGTAATAACATTATTTTTGTGTGCATTATACATGGGATTGTTATATATGATATGATATTATTTTTGTGATCATTATATACGGGATTATATTATCTATTATACCTATGGCATGGAATCATTATACCCATGTATAATGCGCATCCTTATTTTTCCTTCAAAAATTTGGGCAAAAAGTGCGCATTATAAACGGAAAAATACTTACTTTGATTTTTAAAATAGCTTCTGATTGTTGGTTTAATTTGCATTTAAATTTATTATCAGGACTCCCATAATTGTATAAACTTAACACCAAGTAAAACAGCCTCTCCCGAAGCAAACTACAACTCCCAGGATCCCGCGGATTGGAAAGCCGGTTTGTTCTCCGATTCAAACTACAATTCCCAGAATTCCGGAGCCACGGAGAGCGTTCTGGGCGAGGGCCGGGAGGCTGTGCCCGTGAGCCTGCGCACACGCAGGGACTCCCGCGCCCGGCTCGCCTGTCTGGCAGGCGCGCGGCGGGCACCCGCGAGCCCGGCGGTGGCAGATGGGACGGCGCGGAGCTGCTTGAGCTCGGTGCCTGGGCCTCCCCACTTTGGGCAGGCGCCGGGGCGGTGTTGCAGCGGCGGAGTCAGCCAGAGCTGTCGCCGCAGAAAGCACTCCTGGACGCGCGAGCAGAGGTGGCTTCAGCCCCGCGGAGCCCCAGCTGCGGGTGAGACGCGCGCGCTCGAGGTTGGCGAGGTCTCCACGACCCGGCTGGGTTTGGAGTTGAGTGAGGGGCCCCTGGACCTCCCCGGGGAGTGGACGACGGGATCGCCTGGCCCTTGGGTGAAGGGGAGCCCAGGGGAGTTTGCAGAACGGAGGGGTGACGTGGAATGAGGGCTGAAGGAGGCGCGGGAGGTAGTAGGGGTCATGGGAGGGGTGGACCTTGAGGGTCCTGGTGGTGCGAGCCGCACCGTGCCCGCTGAAGTCCTTGGCTCGGGGCAGGCGCTGGCAGCGGGTCCCCGAGCGCTTTACCTGGGAGATGATGGTGCGCGTGAGACGCAGGTGGCGGGGGCCCCGGCGAGGTGAGCGAAGAGGGCCTGGGCCTCCCGAGCTCCCCTAGAAAGCAGTACTTGGACAGGCCTGCAGCCGATCCCTGGCTACTTGGGGCTCCACAAGGCACCTACTGTGAGACTGGTGATAAGACACGCCTGCTTGACAGTGCCTGGGTGGCCTCTGAAGGAGGGGCCCATGGACTCCGGACCCCAGGTGTAGGAACCCTTCTCCAGGTCTCTGATGGAGATCTGCCGCCAAAGTCTGAGGTCCTCGGGCCAAAGCCCTGCACTTGGTGGTGGGCGCCCAGTGTCTGTTTATTTTATGCCGACCAACCCGCAAAGCTTACTCCTGGCCGGGGCAAGACCCGCCCAGGTAGGGCTAACGGACTTAGTGGCTGAGAGCTCTGGTAGGACAGCCTTCCTTCACCGGATGTTCACTGTTACCCGTGCTGGACGTTCAGATCCGACTCTCACCCGCTGTGTGCCCGTAAGCAAGTCACTTATCCTCTGTGAGCCTGTTTCTTCCTCTGCAAAATGGGAATAAAAGTACCATCATCACTGCGTGTCTGTGACAATTAAATGAAATAATCCCAACGAGTCTTCAGCCCGGGGCCTGGCCTACGATGACCATTGGGCAGTTGTCAGCACATGTGGTCGCCAAGGGTAGAAAATGCCAGCGGCGAGCCTGGAGGCCGGGTCTGAGTTTGCGCCGGAACTCGCCGCCCTCTCTGCTGTCCAGGCTTCGGAGACCCTCCAGTTCCTCTTTTCACATCCCTGACGGGAACCTGAGCCCCCGGTGGAGGCACAGCCAGGAAGGAACTCTCTTCCCCGGGGGGTGGCCAGCCCGTCGGTTCAGAGCCTCGGGCCCCCAGAGGCGAGGAAAATGGGGAGCGGAGACGCTCAGCGAGGTGGGGAGGAGCGCTGGCGGCGAGGTTCCGGCACACGTGGGAGCATCCTGGTGGCCAGGACGTGGTGGGCTGTCAAAGCAGCTGCAGCTTTTTTCAAACTGGCCTTCTGGTTGGCAAGCTCTTGCTCTAAGCTTTGCTTTCGAAAATATTTAGCTATAAACAAAGGCTTTTAGTGACTATATTGAGCTAACTGGAAAATGAAATTACCAAATGCTCCATTCCCCAAGGATCCTCGTCACTCTCAGTCTGGTTGTTGGTGGCCCTGCCCCTCCAGGACCCGCTCACCACCTGAGGGGCATTTTAAATGGGATGAAATGATGACTCTGAAAGGGGACCCACAAATGTCATCATAGGCTTTGGAGTCAGACTTGGGCTTGAATCCCAGCTCCCCCCTTTAATAGCTGTGTGACACTGAGCAATTTACTTAACGACTCTGCGCCTGCATCCTCAAATGTGAGATGAACAAACAAGATAATTCATGTAAAGCACTTAACATTGTGCCAGGCGGGGAGTGCGGGCCAGTGGATAGGAGTCGCTATGTCATTGTTACGGTCAAGAATAATAGTATAAAAGGAATTGTCGGACAGTGTGCTTCGCTTGTACCGTCTCTTTGAAATCACAAAACCACCCTGAAGGGTAGGCATCGTTGTGCTGTTTTTCAGATCAGGAAGTGGAGGCTGGCAGGGGTCAAGAACTGGCCCAGGCAGACACAGAAGAACAAATACCACGTGACACTACTTAAGTGATGGATCCAAAAGAGCCAAACTCGTAGAGGCAGAGGGTCGAACAGGGTTGCCGGGGCCTGGAGGAAGGGGAACGGGAAAGTATTAGTCAAAGGACACAAAGTTTCAGGTCCACAAATAACTACATCCTACAGATCTACTGTACAGCATAGTGCCTATAGGTGATGATTTTTGTGTTATTATATACTTGAAATTAGCTAAGAGGATAGATCTGATGTGCTAAGGGTTTCATCACACAAAAAAAAATAATAGGAATCATAAGAGGGCAGGAGGAAGCTTTTGCAGGTAATGGGTAGGTTTGTGGCATATGGATTACGGTGATGGATTCACTGGTGTGTACATATCTCCTAACTCATCAAGGTGTAGATATTAATTATGTAGAGCTCTCTGTAGGTCGAAAGGAAGAAGAAGAGATGGTCTAGAGTCACAGTGCTGCTAAGCGACAGGACAGGAGCTCCCATGCTGGCATCTCAGCTCCGGGAACGGTGCCTTTTAACTCCCCACCTCCCGGTCTTCGCGGCTTTTGAAGCACAACCGGGACCAGAGGCAGCCTGCCCTTTCAGGGCCAGGGTGTTCTCACACCGCTTGGAGCAGAGGCGGGACCCAGCAGCCCGGCTGTGTGTTTGTCCCTGTGTGAGGTCCTGTGTGAGGCTGGAGGAGGCTGCCCACTGGGTGAGTCTGGGCGATGCAGTGTGAGGAAGAGGTGGCTGAAGTGAGGACCCACGGGGCTGGGGGGAAGAAGAGTTGTCTTGTGTAGGGGCTGGGAAGGGTCTCAGAACTGGCTTCCTCTCTCTGGGCCTGCCGTCTGCTTTTGGGAGGCGAGGAGGCCCACCCGCAAGCCTGGGCGTGGGGAGGAGCCGCGGGCTGAGCCAGGTGCCACTGTTCTCATCTTGTGCCTGTGACGGCTCTCGCTGCCTCTCAAGACCTCTTTTCCAAACCAGAGTTGTAGCAAATCATTTCTAAGGGCTCTTTCAGCTCTAAATTGATGGCTTACCCCTCTCAGCATGGCACCAGCGCGGGAGGGACAATGGTCACAGCAGTGGGTCCCCAGTGGGTCCCCTTGGCGGAGAGAGTGGCACAGCGCCCTGCGCCTCCTGCCACCGCACGCAGCTCGGAGCCTGGCTGGTGAGATCCAGTCCCACGGAGGAAGCCTTGGGTTGCTAAGTTACAGCTGAGGGCCGTGGGTCTGCATTCCCAGAGCCACCCACACCCGCTCTGCCCTCGCGTGATAAAAACGCATTGCCCTGAGGCGCACCCTACTTCTGTCTCCGTCACTCACTCATTGTGCCTCCGAGTCGGATGGCCAAGGGACACAGTGCCAGAGAACGGCCCCCTGGAGTCAGACCCAGATTTGAATCCTGATACCCCCTGCTTGAGCCGGAAGACCTAAAGCAAGGCGCTTAACCTCACTAAGATCAACTCCTTTCACGGTAAACGGAAATGGAGGTGGTACCGGTACCTACAAGGAGGGCGTTTGCGAGGCTTGAATGAAGAGGGCAGGGAAAGGGCAGAGGACCATGCCGGGCGCTCAGTAGGTGCTCTGCAAAGGGAGGTGGTGGTGGCCCTGACCCCCCACCCCCCGCCCGGAGGCCAGCAGCCTTTGTTCCTGAGCCAGCACAGACGGCGATCCGTCCTCCTGGGTACTGTGGCTTCCTCTGCTCCGGGGCCTGGCCTCTGGCAGAGAACCAGGCTTTTCCCTCTGCCAGGGGTGAGCACCGTTGGCGCGGTCTCATGCTAAGAGTTGTGCCTTCTCCACTTTGAAAAGTGCAACGGAGGGCCCCTTCCTGGGTCCTCAGCCCTGAGCCAGGCCCAGGGAGGGTTTGGGGACCCTGGTCTGCCCCGTGGCCACTGTTACTGCTGTTCCCAGGCCAGAATCTTGTGTCAGGTTGTTTTAAACACACGCACCCACTGATGAGACCCATGCGAAGTCCTCCAGCAGTGGAGGTTTGCGGCCGGAATCATGGCACATCCTTGGGGTGACATCAGGAAGGGCCACGGTTGTGCTGGGCCCCAGAGCTTCTGAGAGGGTGTGAGCAGGCACCTTAAGGAGCTGGAGAGGCGGTCCCGGGGCCCACTTATCTCTGCCTGTGGGGAGGAACATGTGATACAAGCCACCAAGGCTGGGGGTGGGGGCGCGGAGGGGGGTCTGGCCTCTCCCTGTGTCTTGGCTGGTGGCTGCTTTAGACCCCAGCTCCTCCCTTCCTCCATTTAGCCGTGCCGAGAGGAAAGCCCCGGTCAGATTTTTGCTGCTCTTGCCCCAAGCGGTACAGCTTCTGTGGGTTGGGGACACTTTGCTCCCAAGGGGCCCCAAGTGTGGTGGGCCTCTCAGTGTGCCCTGGCATGGGGGCTTGTGCATCCTCTCAGCCGAGGCTGGGGACAGAGTTTACTGAGCCTTGATGGAGGGGGCGGGTCCTCCTCTGTCGAATTGGTTGTTTGCCCTGGGCTGGACGGAAATGCCTGCCGGGTGCTGAGAAGTAGGGCACGGCAGAATCGGGGTGTGTTAGCAGCACCTCCGAGCAGTTCTCAATGCTGAGCACGTGTAAGAACCCCTGGGCGCATAGGTTCCTGGGTGCCCCTCTGAGATCCTGGTTCAGCAAATCTGGAGGAGGCCCAGGAGCCTGCATTTCTAACCTCCCAGGTCATGCTGATCCTGGGTCCCCCCAGGAGGCCCAATGTGAGCCCTGCTTTGCGGGACCCGAGCCCAGCCCCACTCCGTGCCTGTGAAGTAGCCCTCACAGGCGGGCCTGGTTGTGCTGGCCGACCTCCACGCAGGGACTCACAAAGTGGCTGGTCCCTCCGTCTCAGGGTATAGACAGCTTCAACCCTTAGAGAAATCCTCTTCCTACCCACCCACTAGACCCCGCTCCCCCACCCTGCCCCCACCCCATGACGTCTTTCGGCTGGCTTCAGTTCAGGGCTCTGGGCCAGCCCGCGCAGGTGTGCTGGGCAGGGGCAGGGTGGCAGCCAGCTGCTCGGAGTTGGGTGCACCTGAAGTCCATCCATTTGCCTGGGGTCTGGGTTGCATGTGGCATCACCACGCGTGGGTGCCGAGTCACTTAGAAAGGGCTGCAGCCGCCCCCTGGGTGCCCCACTCCCGCTGCACGGCCCCTCGGGTGTCGGAAGACTGCCCGGGGTCCAGGGGCTCCCCTGCTCCTTCGGGCATCCCACACAGGACAGCGCTTCTTGACCCTGACCACGCCGTGGAGTAGGGTCGTATCCGCGGTGGAGCCCGTAGGCCCTGATTCCTGACGACGGTGCAGAGCCCACGTCTACTCATGAGGAAGCGTCAGACAAGCCCACGTTGAGAAAAAAGACTAGGAAATAACTGACCCTCGCTCTTACCACGGTCAAGGTCACGGAAGTCAAGGAGAGACCGAGAGGCTGCCCAGGCTGGAGGGCACTGGAGAGACCCGGTCATTGATGCCACGCCTCACCCCGGATTGGGTTCTGGGCCACAGAATGGAGACCGCGGGTTAATGACCATCTCATATCAATATTAACTTCCCGAATTTATGTTACATAAGAGGGTGTTCTCATTCTTAGGAAACACATGCTGAACTATTAAGGGCTAGAGGGGCAAGATGTTTACGACTTATTTTTAAATGGTTCAGAAAAGAGGGAATGACAAAATGTGTCCAGTTCGCAGTTGGTGAGTCTGTAGGAGAGTTCTTTGTAGTATACATGAAAGTTTTTGTAAGTCTGGAATTATTTCCGGATAAAAAGAAAAAAACAAGATCACAGATGCTGTAGCGGGCCTCCTGGTTGTTTCCTGTGTAACTCTGGGCAGCTCCAACTCTGGCTGTGGTTTGAGCATCTATAAAACGCAGATTGTCGTTGGGAAGTGGGGAGCCTGGCTCCTAGTAACTGGCCAGCGTTGCTGCTGCTGCTGCTGCTGCTGCTGCTGTTGGATGGTGAAGAGGCCAAAGGAAAACCTGAGCCGGCCCTGACCGGTGTGGCTCAGTGGGTCCCCCAAAGCGAAAGGTCGCCAGTTTGATCCCCGGTCAGGGCATGTGCCTGGGTTGCGGGTTTGGTCCCTGCTCGAGGGCGCCGAGAGGCAGCCGATTACTGTACCTCTGACACACCAGTGTTTCTCTCCCTCTCTTTCTCCCTTCTTTTCCCTCTCTATAAAAATAAAGGGGGGGGGGGGAAGAAAAGAGAAGAAAACCCAAGCCAAAGCCTGCCCCGTCTCCTGCTGATGTTTGGTTCCAGGCTCCCTGGGTGGCTGGCAGCGACCACCAGTGCCTTGGCCACTCATCACTCAGCTTCCCCTGCAGAGGGCTTTGTAGTGGCCACCCGAGCCTGCGGGGCTCCACAGGTGCCCTGGCAGCTTCACCCCCTGCCTCCCCCTGGCACTGCCCATGCCTGGCCGGCAGCCCGGCTCCCAGTTCCTACCCGCCGGGTAACGCAGCGCCATGCAGCGGTGGGCCTGGCCAGCACTGCCCGAGGATGGGTGGAGAGCCCAGCGGCCTCAGGACTTGCTGAGCGGGCACGTGTGACCCCTGGGCATGGGGACGCCTGCTGTGGACAGATTCGGAGCAGTCACTGCCCATGGGGACATGTGAACACTTAACAGAGATGTTCACCTTATCCCCCATGACCACCAAAATATCCCCGAAACCTTGCTGAGAACTCCCTCGCCACCAGGTCGCTTCTCTGGGGGGCCCCAGCCCTGACCAGTGCTCTTTCCTGCCACGCCCCTGTGTGCTGTGCGTACTTCGTGCTTCTCCGTGACTGTGTTATGCTTCCTGTGGTGAGTTGTCTGCTGCCTCTCTTGATGTGTCAGTCCTCTCAGGAAGGCCCCGGGGACCCACTGGGTATGTGTCCACGTTGGGGTCGGAGCCTTCCCTGTAAGAATGGATTGTATTTGACTCTGCAGTTTCACCCAGAGAAACTGATGCAGGCGTGTTCTGCGCCACCTGTTTGAGCATCTCAGCAGAGGCTCGCGCGATTCTGGTCCTTGCTGGCATCCCCGTGTACGGCCACACGGGTGCGCTGTCGTGCCGTTCTGCGATGCCGGAGAGGCCCACACGGGCTCTAACTTCCCGGTGACTGACAGGTGCCAAGCAAAAACCAGACGGTGTCAGAGCAGGCTGTGCGACCGAAGGTTTCTACGTTGGGGGGCTGGTGAGAGGGTGCAGGCGAGCTGGTGGGAGGCTGGGCTCGCCCCCGCCGGCTCCACTGTCCTGCCTGGGCCGAGGACCTTGGGACCTGGGCTTTCCCCGGCCGAGCCTAACGTTGCCCATCACGCCTGAGTCACACGGCCTGGAATTCTACTGGGGTCCCCCTCTTTGAAGGCGTCCCATCACCGTTTATTGATAAGGAAGCCGCGTCCCAGTCGCCAGCTGTCACCCTACCATTAATGTCTCCAGCTTTGACTCAGCTTGGCCCTTTATTCAAAACAAGGAGATACGATTCACGTCAAGGGTTTAGTCTAAAAATGTGAACGCTTAACGAAGTGTTAAATATGCCCACTCAATTAATCGCAAAGTCTTACCAGGAGCATGCAGAGGCTGCCGACGTTTTGGCGAAGGGTAAATACTTTCGTCAGAAAACCTGCTGCTATGTACATGTCTAATTCTGGGGCACATTCAAGTGGCATGTTGCTAGCCCAGCTTTATATGCTGCTTCTGGTAACAAAAGGAGGTGGGGGCCGGAGGGGTCATGCTGAGGATGTTTGAGGCATCGGGACTTGTTTGCGCTTTCCTAACTCCCCGGGTGTGAGACACGTCCCCACGGGACCGAACGCCTCCATCCCTCACACTAGTAGTCCTGGCTGCATGTGGGATCATGGCACTTTTCAGGGACTGAATTAGCGTGCTGTAATTCTCCGAGAGAATTAGGAACCGCCCTTGGAAGTAAAATGGTTAGAAAATGACGTAAAACCTTGCATGGCCACCTTGTTGGCCGGCTGGGTCCTCGGCGGGCGGGGGCGGGCGGGGGCCAACAGTCCCTGACCTCCTCGGCCCTGCTCCTGGAGGAGTGACTGGTGCGCAGCAGCTGGTTCTGGCTGTCGGGAAGCTGGGGACGTGGAGCAGCTGGAGAGGCCAGCAGCCTCAGCCCTCGGGCCTGCGTGTCAGCTTCATTCAGTGTGAACAGTTGCCGGAAGGTATATGGCAGCATGCTTGACATTTGAAGTGGACTTCTGTCTCCTCTGGAAGGACCAGCAGAGCAGTGTCATGGACTGAATTATGTTCCCACAGATTCACATCGTCCAACCGTAACCCCCCAAGGCCTTTAAGGAGATAACTGAGGTTACGCGAGGTCATCAGGGCGGGGCCCTAATTGGATAGGGCTGGCGTCGTCATGAGAAGAGGGAGCGAGAGCAGGGTCCTCGTTCTCTCTGTGGACACATGGGGAAGAGGCTACGAGCACACGGCGAGCAGGCCAAGGGCCGAGGCCTTGGGGGACACCAGACGTGCTGACGCGTTGATCTTGGACTTGTAGCCTCCAGAACCGTGAGGAAAAGCATGTCTGTTGTTTAAGCCCCCCAGTCTGCGGTGCTTTGTGACGGCAGCCCGAGCAGACTGAGGCACGTGGGCACCACCAGGCCGCGTGCCTGCCCGCCCTCATTACCCTGAGCCCGGCCCGGGTGTCCGGTGTCCGGGTCACACAGCCCAGGCATTGGCAGGCCCAGGACAGTGCACCTGGCCTGGGGAAAGGGGGTGTCGCTGGGGCTGTGGCCCACTAAGCGACTCCACCCGTGTGTTCACGGCTTTGAATCTTCCTCTCAGGGAGTCGGGTTCATTATCCAGGAACACTTTATACAGCGATGGGGGAAGCCCTCCCTGATCTTCTGCAGAACCAGGGGTCTGATTAATGTACTCTTTGCCTCCATCTCTTCCCTTTTGAAAACCTTTCTGAGGACTTTGCTTGATCTTTCAGTTGTGCTGGCTTATGCAGGACAGCTGGGGGGCGGGGACCCAGGGGGAGTGTGGGCCCCTCCATGGTGACCATGCAGTGACTTCCCAGTACTTGTTGCCTTTCTCCCACATCACTTCGGCGGGGGGACCTCCCAGCAGGTGAAAGTCCAAGGGCGGTTCTCCATCTGTCTCCCCGTGGTGAAAGGCCGCAGTATCCGCGTAATCCACGTGGCCCCAGAGCAGATCCCGAGGCGAGGCTTCAAGTGCACGGAGATTATCTGCACTGGCTCCCAGTGATCAGGAACGGGGGAGGGGAGAAGTGAGACAGCGGAAGGGACAAGGGTGTGCATCAAGCCTGTCACCACCGCGGGGGCCTGCTGCGTCCTTAGGGAGCTCTGGCAGCCGCTGTGAACACGCCTCAGCTCTCCCACCCGGGGAGGGTGGTGTCTGTGCATGTGCTCCCACCGGACGTTGGTGCGGGCTGCCTGGCTCGTCGGTGGTCGGGTAAGAAACCCAGGCGCTCTGAGCCCCGAGCTTTAGCACTGCACTACTTCCAGCGCGATGCTCCGTCCAGCCCCAGCAAACCTGCCTTCCACACCCCGCACCCCCTTCGAAGGGTACCTGAGAGCCTGGAGTGCCCAGGGAGGGTGCCTGTGCTCATCCCGCCATCTGTCGGCACCAGTCCAGCAGGACTCGGGGGCATGGAGGACTTAGCATCATGCGATAAACAGTCCCCTCCGTCCCCAGTCCCCAAGACTGGTTCCTGCCTCGTTGCTCATTTGCCCCACAAGACCCCCAACCCCCATGTTGCCTGGCTCCCGTAAGCTTTGCCTCAAGGCCTGAGCTCCGTGGACCGGCTGCTGCACTCAGCCCCCCAGGCCCAAGGGACAACCCTGGCCTCCTTCCCGCCTGCAGGCCCCACCCTCCACCTTCCAACCCCCAAGCCTGCCTTCACCCCAGGGGCTCCTGCATGCGGGAGGGCAGGTGGCAGAATGCTCACTGGACAGGTGAGTACCTGGGGCTGGGATGCCCCCTCAGGTTGGAGGCGGGCCTTTCCTCTCTTTCCCCCTTCACTTTCCTGGGGGTCTTGCTTTTCGATAGCCCTGGGTGTATGGGTTTTAGCTTTACTTTCTACTGGAAGCCGTTCTTTGTATGATCGGAGTGAAACATGCATCAGCTTGTGCCACACAATCTGTGTCTTATTCCTCCTGGGAGAGCTTTATTTTTTTCTCTTTTCTGAATATTAATTTATGACTCGTCGACCCTCTAGAGTTCTGTCACTTGTAATAGCGATTTCTTTATTGTTTCTTTTTGGGTGAAGGCAAGTGGCCAAGCCCAGAGTCAAGGTGTAGACGTGTGTATGGTCCCGCGGAAGCAGCGGGGTCCGGGGAGTAAGTACTTTTGCACAAAGGTCCGATCCACTGCGCTGCCGGTGTGCGCAGAAAGGTGTCCGGGCCCCGCGGGGGCCGGGACCCAGAGCTGAGCACAGCGCCCGGCCCGCAGCGGCAGCCGCGGACAGACTGTGCCAACACCTGTTCCCTGTCCTTCTCTCTCACAGGCTTTTGCTGGTCCATGCTCAGGGGGCCTGCAGGGATGGCTTGCGGCGCTTCCCAGCGGCTGTCCTCACCTTGCTAGGGCCCCGCGGTGGCGGCGTTAGGATGCAGCTCTCGGCCGTGGTCAACGCGCTGCTGGTGTCGGTGCTGGCGGCCGTGCTGTGGAAGCACGTGCGCCTGCGTGAGCATGCGGCCAGCCTGGAGGAGGAGCTGGCCCTGGGCCGGCAGGCCCCCGAGGCAGCGCCGGCGCCGAGGATCGACTACCCGAAGGCGCTGCAGAGCCTGATGGAGGGCGGCACGCACATGGTGTGCACGGGCCGCACGCACACCGACCGCATCTGCCGCTTCAAGTGGCTCTGCTACTCCAACGAGGCGGAGGAGTTCATCTTCTTCCACGGCAACGCCTCCGTCATGCTGCCCAACCTGGGCTCCCGGCGCTTCCAGCCAGCCCTGCTGGACCTGTCCACCGTGGACGACCACAACACGCAGTATTTCAACTTCGTGGAGCTGCCGGCCGCCGCCCTGCGGTTCCTGCCCAAGCCGGTGTTCCTGCCGGACGTGGCTCTCATTGCCAATCGCTTCAACCCCGACAACCTCATGCACGTCTTCCACGACGACCTGCTGCCGCTCTTCTACACCCTGCGCCAGTTCCCCGGCCTGGCACGCGAGGCCCGGCTCTTCTTCATGGAGGGCTGGGGCGAGGGGGCACACTTTGACCTCTACAAGCTCCTCAGCCCCAAGCAGCCTCTCCTGCGGGCCCAGCTGAAGACCCTGGGCCGCCTGCTGTGCTTCTCCCACGCGTTCGTAGGCCTCTCCAAGATCACCACCTGGTACCAGTACGGCTTCGTGCAGCCCCAGGGCCCAAAGGCCAACATCCTCGTCTCTGGCAACGAGATCCGGCAGTTCGCGCGGTTCATGAGGGAAAAGCTGAATGTGAGCCACGCGGGGGCCCCGCTGGGCGAGGACTACATTCTGGTCTTCAGCCGCACGGAGAACAGGCTTATCCTGAACGAGGCAGAGCTGCTGCTGGCGCTGGCTCAGGAGTTCCAGATGAAGACGGTGACGGTGTCCCTGGAGGACCACGCCTTTGCGGATGTCGTGGGGCTGGTCAGCAACGCCTCCATGCTGGTCAGCATGCACGGGGCGCAGCTGGTCACGGCGCTCTTCCTGCCGCGCGGGGCCACTGTGGTGGAGCTCTTCCCGTATGCCGTCAACCCTGACCACTACACCCCTTACAAGACGCTGGCCACACTGCCGGGCATGGACCTTCACTATGTCGCCTGGCGGAACACGCTGCCAGAGAACACGGTCACGCACCCCGAGCGGCCCTGGGACCAGGGGGGCATCGCGCACCTGGATCAGGCCGAGCAGGCCCGTATCCTACAGAGCCAGGAGGTCCCGCGGCATCTCTGCTGCCGCAACCCCGAGTGGCTGTTCCGGATCTACCAGGACACCAAGGTGGACATCCCATCCCTCATCCAGACTATACGGCGTGTGGTGAAGGGCCGGCCTGGGCCACGGAAGCAGAAGTGGGCGGTCGGCCTCTACCCTGGCAAGGTGCGGGAGGCGCGGTGCCAGGCGTCGGTGCAGGGCGCCGCCGAGGCCCGCCTCACCGTCTCCTGGCAGATCCCGTGGAACCTCAAGTACCTGAAGGTGAGGGAGGTGAAGTACGAGGTGTGGCTGCAGGAGCAGGGGGAGAACACCTATGTGCCTTACATCCTGGCCCTGCAGAACCACACCTTCACTGAGAACATCAAGCCCTTCACCACCTACCTGGTGTGGGTCCGCTGCATCTTCAACAAGCTCCTGCTGGGACCCTTCGCAGACGTGCTGGTGTGCAGCACGTAGCGAGCGCGCAGGGGCCAGGCCTCAGGACGGTGGCTCCCCCAGCTCAGGGCCCCTGGGCCTGCTCCTCCCTGCGCCCCTGGTGGCTTCTGGGAGTTGTTTATTTATTGAGCAGGCCTGCCCCGGGCCTGTGCCTCTGTGTCTTCTCACTGCATCTGGGGGATGGGGTTCGCAGTAGTCCTCTGCGCCGTGGTGCGATGGGACACCCCCGCCCCTGTCCCCTTCTCCCATCCTGAGCATCCGTACCCCTGGAAAAGGTCTTTAGGGGGAGGAGGAGGAAGAGGAGGAAGGAAGGTAAGAATCCTACAGAACCTCTTTGGGCGATCATGTTGGTCCCTACCGAGTCTTTCTGGCTGGTTCCTAGGCTTCTGGAAACTGCAAGTAATCGATCATGTGGTGGTTTGGGCAGCTGGTTTATCAGCTTCCATCCCCATACAATTCCCCTGTAGCCCACTAAAGGGACATGCATTAAATGATTATAAACATCTCGGTCCAGTTTTTTTACTGCATGGTAGGAAGTGGGGCTGGGAGATGCCCTTTAGTCCAAATTGTCAACCAAGAGGATGTGGCAGTGGGGAAAGCGTCAAGGACCGGAAAGGGAGGCCGGCTGATCGGATTTCACCTTGACTGCTGGGTGAAGGTCACATTTCCACCTAGAAGGGCTACAAGCCTGGGAATGCGTGGCAGAGGGTGTGGTGAGGCGGAGCAGTGACCACCAGCGGTTCAGGGTCAGCTGGACATTCACACTCACGAGACCATGACAGACCCTCCCCCCCCCGCCCCCGCCACGGGATCCACTCAGAAGGACGTAGGACAGGATGCTCGGCGGGGTGGCAGGGCAGCATCAGGCTCTCTCCTTCCATGGGAGAGGGGTCCTCACGCCAGGCCAGGGGCCAGTCTCTTCCTCCCCCCCACCAAGTGACCGCTCAAGGGCAAGGAGACGTGACCCACAGTGGTAGTTGTGGGGGACACTTTGGCTTGGAAGCCCCGCAGGAGCCATTATCATTTAAACAACTCACCGTCGGTTCCCAGGGTCCCTTGGGACATGCCGGTTGTGAGTTACTGGGCTTGTGGAGCCTGTCCTCTGGTGTCCTCCTGGGTGGGCACCTACTTCCTTCATTCTAGTCCCCAGTCCAGAGGCAGCTTATCTAGCACACAGATCATTACCATCAGCAGTGTTGCCAAACACACACCTGACATTCCACCTTTATCTGGCTTCTGTGGAAACAGAGCTAGAAAGTTAACCCCATGTCACATGTGTCCTTAGAGGAGAAAGTGTCTTGGCCTCTCCTTCAGAGGGAGACTCTGGTGCAGGTCTGGTTCCTGTGAAGGAGAGGGAATGGCGGTCAAGGAGCGAGCCTCAGGCTACGCTGCGTTCTGAGAGGTGCGCACCAGGATAATTGGGTTTCTTAGCCAGGGTTGTCTATCCGACGCGTGTCCCAGTCACTGGCTGCAAGCCACCGTGGGAAGGGTGGTCCCAGTGCTGGTTCGGATTCACGGCAGGAGATCTGAGGGGCACATTTCCATGGTTGGCATGTACCTCCAAAATACTCCCCTTACCCAGAATACCTTTCTCCCTAATCGTGCCCTCCATCTGCCACCGTCCCAGGCTGCTACGTGAAGCCACCTGGGACAAGTCAGTTCAGTCAGAAGTCTCAGGCCCTGCTGGGGAGTGGGGAGTGTGAACTATTTGGCAGTTTCCACTAAAGCGGAATGTGTGTCCCAGCCAGCATTTGTCTCAGCGATTCCACTTCCGGATACATGCCCAAGAACTAGGTGCTGATGTCCTCAAAAGACAGGTATTAAAATATTCCCAGCTCTAACTAAACAAAAGCTGTCAACAACCCAAATGACCACCAGCAGGTAAATTCATGCAAAGGACGCAACAATGAAAAAAAAAGAACTTTGCGTACGTGCAACAATGTAAATCTCACAGATAAGTGAGACCCAAAACAATATATACTATATGGCTCCATTTATGGGAAATCCTAGGACAAGAAAACCAGTCTGGCAACAGAGGTCAGAATCGTGGTTACTAGGGAGGGGCTAACGACTGGGTGAACACGGGGGAGCCTAGGAGGTGGGGAATGTTTTGATCCGCAAGGGGTTACACGATGTGGCTGTCCATGCAAACAAGCATCAGCTTACACTGGGGGATTAGTGCACTTTACACACTTTACGTATGCACATTACACCTCATGGCAAAGGAAAAACTCAGCTCAAGGGGCAGGGAACTCGGTGTGTATCCCTGCAGCTCCCTGGTAACTAGGCTTGCTGCATTCCCCCAGCCCCAGCTCCGCTGCCCTGCCAGTCCCACGGCCCAGAAGGCACTCCGCCCCCACAAGGGGGCGCCCACGGGTCAGTGTGGGTGTTTGTGTCTGCTCTCGGCCGCAGAAGGGGCTCCAGGACTGGTCCTCGATTCTGTGAAGGAAAGGGTTTCTGCCTGTGTCCAAAGCACTTTTTCTGAATCTGAAATCCTGCCATGAAGTTTCATCCTGGGTGCTGTTTTCTCTTGACGTTTTAACACGAACACTTTACCATGTCACTAAACATTATCTGAAAACAAAGTCCTGGTTGGCTGGAGAACTTACCATTGTGTGGACTCACAAAGAAATTGGTGCCCCTTCCCCAAGTCACAGCATTGGTTAGGCCCACCCTTTGATAGCTCTGAGTATTGCCAGCTCTTCCACTTTTGCTTCTTTTTGTTTTTAATGTTTTTGTTTTTTGTTTTTAAATTGGAGTTCAATTAACTTCCAGTGAAATACACAGGACTCCGGTGTAGAAATCCACAAGCTGGACAAACACATCCGCCTGTGGCCGCCCAACGCCTATGGGTGTGGATTATTTCCATCATCCCCATATTGGTAACTTTTTAAACTTCAGAAATTTAGTAGGCAGGATTTCTTTGTTATATAGGGATTATTAAAATGCATTTAACATGAAAGATATTACTTCTCAAGGCTGTTTGCTTTAAATCTGCATCTTGAACACAAGGACCTATTAGAGACTCAGGTGAAGGTTAGGGCAGGAGCTGGGAGCAGGGAGCTGGGAGCAGGGAGCGAGGCTGCTCAGGAAGCTCCTCAGACCGCACCTCACGTGGGCCACATTCTCCATCAACAGGGAGCCCGGTGTCTGTCCCGCCCCAGCACCCCTCGGATCATATCCCACCGCCTCTGGGGTTCCCTGGGCCTCCATCTGCCTCCCTGCTGGACACTGCCATCGCCGCCAGGGCCTCTCAGGTGAACAGTCCTGCCATGCAGCACTTTCCCCAGCCCATCACCTTCCACATCCCTAGGACCCAAACTGAACACTGTCTCTGCTGTTGAGTGAAACCTGAGTTTCTACCTAGAGACACCTTCCTCCTGGTTAACGTCCTCAGAGAACCTGGTGACTCGTTGATTGGACAAAACCAGGGGTTGCCCCAGCTCTCCCATTCACCCCCCAAAAGCCTCCAGCCGCCGCAGCCAAAGGCCCTACCAGATGCCAACCCCACAGGAGCACCCCCCGAGCCACGCTAACCAGAATCCCAGGTGGGCCAGCAGGGGTCTTGTGTGAGTCAGGAAGGCGGGTGGTGCCAAGGGGAGGGGGGAGGGAAGGACGGGGCGGGGGGGACTCTACACTGGCCCTCCGAGGGGTCATAAATCCACGCCCCTCCTGCCTTGGGGCAGAGCGTGGGATGGTTGAAGGGGAAGCAAGGCCAGCATCCACGGAGAAATCCAAAACCAGAGAGACAGCCCCTGCCCGCAGGTGGCTGGGAGGGAGCCTGCAGGAAGGGCCTTACCTGAGCTGGCTGGCAAGCCTCGGGCATTCAGGTGGGACGGCCAGCAGCCAGGCCACGGGGAAACATCTCAGGACGGTCACCAAGGTCTCCCTCCCCACCCGCGTCTCCTGTGCCCTCCTCTGACCTCCTCGGGCCCACAGCTGCGTCCTCAGTTACAGGGACTGCTTTCCAAACAGAACGCTGAGACGCGCGCTGAAGACCAGATGGAACATAAAACTGGGCCTGTCTCCAAACATCTGGAACATGTGGCCACCACAGCACACGGCCTCTAATTCCTTCCAAATTGTATGTTCTCTGGGGAAATTTGCTCAATAAGATTTTTTGAATGAATGGGAGGGAGGGAAGGAGGAAGGAAGGAAGGAAGGAAGGAAGGAAGGAAGGAAGGAAGGAAGGAAGGAAGGAAGGAAGGAAGGAGCAGAGGCTCTAGAGTCAAACAAGCCTGGGTTCAAATCCCAGCTCCACCAGTTACCTGCTCTGTGCCCTTGGGCAAGTGACTCAGCCTCTCTGAGCCTGTTTCCTTGACTGTCAAATGGGAGCAATAACGCCTCCTTGGAGTCATTCTGAAGGTTTGCCATAAGGAGCAAAGGCAACGCTCTTGGCATGGAGGCCACTGTCTGTGTTCAGGTCACTCCAGGCAGCACCCCCCAGGTTCACGCAGACTCTGCCGCCTCTACCTGTGCGGCCGCGGGCAACGCACTCCCTGCCCGGCTGAGCTTCTTTCTCTGCAGGGAGGATCTGCAGCGGGGGTTGCTTTGGGCATTCAGGAAGTCATCCGGGGAGAGCTCTGAGCAACTGCCTCGTAATAAATTAGTTACGACAGCTCCGGAATTCCTTACCTGGCACTGGAGGCCAGATGATCCAGAAATCTGCATTTTCCGGATAGAGAAAGGTATCATGTGTTATGCAAGCCTCCCAGAGGGATGGAGGTTCCACCCAGGAACTGAGCCCTGGGCTCCAGGCCAGTTAGCACAGCTCCTACCGGGTTTGAATTCTGGCCCTTCCACCTACACGCTGGGTGACCTTGCACAAGTTACTTAACCCCTCTGGGCCTCATCTGTGAGGTGGAGGTAATAATTAATCACATCTACCTACCAGGCTGTGGTGAAGTTAAGTGCTTTAAACCATGTGAAGCACTGTCACTGTGCCTGGTACGTCGTCACCAGTCATTGAATGTTAGTGCTGATCATAGTGGGTGCTCCCGATGAACCTTTGCCAATGTCTCAGCAGTGAAACGTGAATGTCCCCGTGGCGTGGGACCAGAGTTCTGGCACCGGCCGGATGAAAAGGTTTTCAATTTGCAGAGGTTGGGGACTGTTGGAATGGCACGTAGAGAGTTACGAACCTCCCCTGCTTGGAAATGCCATCATTTCCTTGGAATAGCCTTTTTGGGGTGAGGTGCAAAGGAACAGAGTCAAGCCTAGGGTGAGGCCAGTCGGGCAGCTTAGTGGAGCCCTCTGCCAGGCCTCTTGCCTAAGGCGGATTAGCCTGCAGCTGAGCAGACACCCTTCCCACTCCCCCGCCCCCGCCCCTGTGCTGCAGACCCAGGCGGCTCCTGCCCTCCAGGCACCTGACGTTGGTGGGAATGTCCTCCCCACCCTTCGCAGTTTGCTCACTTGGCACGTCCTTCTCATTCCAGAGGTAATGGTGGGCGGGGCACAGAGCCAGCAGTGCGCGCGGAGGCTGTGCTTGCTTTTTGAGAAGGATAAAAAGCGGATGAGGTTTCAAGTTTGCCGGAAAGACGCAGTTCATAGATGGAGCAGGCTTTCACCAGCAAAGAGCCAGGTGCGGGGGGCCAACTGCCTGGGAACATGCTTGGCCAGAGCCTCCGTTTGCTGCTCCATGTTGCAGGGAACTGGCGCTGCTTCTGCGTCAGCTCTGCACCCAAGGGGTTAGAGGGGGAGGCAAGGTCGGAAGGGGCGGGGCGGGGGCGGGGGCGGGGCGGGGGGGGTGGACGTGCTTTGGGGAGGATTTAGTGCAGCTCCTGCCCAGGTCTGAATTCTGGCCCTTCCACCTACAAGCTGGGTGACCTTGGACAAGTTATTTAACCCCCTGGGCCTCATCTGTGAAATGGAGATAATAATACTTAATCACATCTCCCCCTCAGGGCATGGTGAGGTTCAGTGCTGTAAACCAAGGAACCACTGTCACTGTGCCTGGTATGTGGATGCCAGTCGTTAGACGTTAGTGGTGGTTATAGCGGATGCTCTCAGTGGGCGTTGGTCAAGTGCTCACCTCAGATCTGAACCCACAGCTCATACATTCCAGTCCAGTCCCCTGAAAGGCAACACTAGAAAAAAATTTAAGGATAGATAGAGATATCGAGATATAGGTATATATTTAAAGACTTTCTGAAGCAGAAGGTAGGAACTCAAGGGGTGCCTGTTAGGGAACCGCACATTGAGAGGCCTGTGCCCCCAGATTGGAGCCATTCTCAGCCGAGGAGTGGCCGAGGCAGGGGCTGGGGCTCGACCCTGGAGTTCTGGGGACTTGGACAGAGCTGGGCTTGGGTCTGCCCGGCCCCCCTCCCCACTCCCCACCCCAGAGAAAGAGGCCAGTGCTGAGGGGAGTGTGCGCCCAGATGGAGTCTTGGCTGGGGAGGCTGAGCAGGGACAGCGGCCTCCTGCCGCAGAGCCTCAGGCGGTCCCCAGGCCCTGGGCAGGCTGGGAGGGGCCATCGAGTGTCCGCCCCGGGGTCCCTCCTTCTGGCTGAGCAGACCTGCTTGCTGGAAGCCGGGGCGGGGGCGGGGGGGCTTTGCTCGCTGACAGGGAGGTCCTGGCTTGGCGTCTTCAGAGAGGAACTCTACACACGCACGCCCCGCGCAGACCACACAAGTTTCCCTCCTTTCCCAGGCAGCCACCCAGGCCTTTTTCCGCTGTGAGGAGACCTGCCCTGGGCTGGGGCTCAGCTCGCCTCCCTGCGGGGCGCTGGCCAGCCACCTTCTCCGAGATTGCCCTCTAACTCTGAGCCTCCGAGTCAAGCAGCGCGAAAATGAAGAGCAACCAGAGACGGAGAGCCCTCTGCCTCTGCGATGAAACATTTCTCCACGTCCCCCTCTCCTTAACGTTTTCTAGGGTGACAAGGGTCTTGCTCCCACCTCTGGCTGAGGGTAGGTCCATCAGGCAGGAGGGAGGGCGGGGGTGCTCCAGACAGAGGCCGAGCAGGGGCTGTTCCATGGACACTAGTTGATCCAGGAGAGGCAGCGTCCCCTGATACGGGGAGCCTAGGAAAGAACCAAGGGAAAAGGGAGAGGAGAAGATACAAGAAGTCAAAGGAAGACAAATGTATCGATGCCCTTAAAGAAATACCTGAACCTCCTGAAGCCAAACCCCCTCTTCCAGGGGCCTAGGTCTTGCTCCTGTGACCACTGAATACGCCAGGCATGAGAGGTGCTGGTATGTGTGTAGCCCACCCCACTCCCTGCCCCCGCCCCTCGCCCCCGAACTGCCCCTCTCCCACATCAGCTCGAAAGTGCCTTGAAAAGGCTGCGAAGGATCTAGAGAAGGTACAAGGCCTGGATGATTTTATGGGAGAGTGCGGTCAAACCTTTGCAAAATATACGGTTTCTATTTAAACTTCGCCAGAGTGTTAAAAAGCTGAAAAATGTTGAATCCATTTCATGAGGTCCACTTAACTTTAATAATAGGTGGATCGTGGAGGGCACAGAAAAGGAAATATCTTCAGCCGCATATGAATGTATATGCAAAGATTCTAAACGAAATATTGGCAAATTAAATCCTGTAGTTCCTAAAAGACCAATATACCTCAGCCAAATGTAAGGATGATTCAGCATTAAAAAATAATGAAGAAAAACCTATACATTCAATAGATATCGAGAAAGTATTTAATAAAATTCAATCCCCATTCTTGATTTTTTAAAAAGTAAGCTAAGCATAAAAATAAAGGTGTTTTTTTTTTTACTTAATGAAAGATATTTGTCATAAACTACTTCTCTAAACCGGATAATACTCAATGGCAAAATTCTAAAGGCGTTCCCACTAAACTCTGGAATACGATAGCAATGCTCACTATTGCTGCTATTATTCAACTTTTCCCCAGAGATCCCAACCAAAGTAGTAAGACAACAAAAATGATTAAAGGTCTTCATAAAACACACACATTCATACACACATTTGTGGAATAAAAATGAAAAATTACCATTATCTGAACACAATGTAAAAGAAATTCTATACAAATACTAGAATAAAGCATAGGAGATTATTTCAATAGTCTCAAAATAAGAAGGCATGAAACTCAGAAGACTTAAAGGGAAAGTAAGAGAGATTTGACTCCATGGAAATTAAAATTGTCTACTTGGCAAAAGACACCATAAACAAAATCAAGAGACAAATGACAGCCTGAAAGAAAATATTTACAACATAACTAACAGGAAAAAGACTGATTATGCTAATTAGATTCAAAGATCTCTAACAAATTAACAAGGAAAGAGCAAACATATCAAGAGAAAAAGACAACTCACAAAAAAAATCAAATACAAATGACCGGTAAATCGTTGAAAATATAGTATCATTAATAATTAAGGAAATGAAGTTTTAAAAATAGCTTTCCTGTCAGTTGAATTAAAAAATAAAATTTGAGCATGCAAGTGTTGGTGAGGTCAGGGGAAGACATTCAGTGCCCTCCCTCTTGGTTGGAATATAACCTGACAGCACCATTTTGGAGGGAAATTTGTCAGTTTCTCTCAAAAACAATACATACTCATACATGCCCTTTGATGCAGAAATCCACTTATGCGAGGATAGGTAACGGAAATAACTGCATCATGCAAAGATGTTCATGGCAGCATCGTGTATAATTGGTGAAAAGTTGGAGCCACCTAACGTTCATCCTCATGAGAATAGCTAAACAAAGCATGGCACATCCCTGCCTTGCAATTCTATGTAGCCATCAGTAAGAATTGGCTGACCCGTGTGGCTCAGTTGGTTGGGCATCATCCCGTAGAGCAAAAGGTCGCCCATTCTAGTCCTGGTCAGGGCACATGCCTGGGTTGCAGGTTTGGGCCCTGGTTGGGGCGCCTACAAGAGGCAGCTGATCAATGTTTCTCACATCAATGTTTCTTTCCCTCTCTTTCTCCCTCCCTTCCCCTCTCTCTAAAAATAAATAAATAAATAAAACCTTAAAAAAGAAAACTTTCCCTATTTAAAAAAAAAAAAATAAGAATTGGGTCAACCCAGGAGGCTGACACAGAATAGAGAGAACGTAGTAAAGTGAAAGTAGTGAGTTCACAAACATAAATGACACAACATTTATTATAGTTTAATTTGCATGCAGTGTGTAGATAAAATATACATACACACATCTCTAGGAAGTTTGTGGGACTTTCACATTTTATCTTCTGTGCTTCTATTATTTATGAATTTGTTTTTGGAGAGCATGTATTACTTTTATAATTCTTAAACCCAAAACATAACTGAATAAGAATTGAACATCTAAAGCCTATGAAGACAAAATGCTTAGTGCTTCATTTTTTAGACCTGAGTCAGCTCTCAGCCCAAGCAGTTCTGGGCCACGAGTACAATTCTCTGAAGACACTTAGTTAGGCTGCTCTCCTATGTGTGTGTGGGCGTGTACACATGTCACATGTACTTACACTGACACACAGACATGCATACACACATATACACCGCTGTCCAGCTCTGCATGCACCTGTGGGATACACAATTCAACAGCACACGGGACAGTCCACAGGACATTCTTGAATGTATTTATTGGTGCAAGGAAGCCAATGACCAGAGCCGAGAGTGCAGAAACGAATGTGGTGAGATTGAAACCCAACATCCATATGTCCACCATCCCAGGCAGGTGACACACCCATGGCATCTATGGTGGCACCCCTCTGGCTCTGGCTTTTCCCATTTGTCTTCAGGATGGGTGAGCCCAAGGCAGTGTGGCCGCAGCGTGGGCGCTCGTCCGCTCTGATCGTGTTGTGACCAGCGAGGCGAGCGCCTGGCTGGGGCGGGGCGGGGCGGGGCGGGGCTCACGGATCCTCCTCCCTAAAGACTGTCAGGTTGTGCTCCCGCATGTGTTGCAGAAGGACCTGTCCTCGCCGCTCCAGGGTCTGGAGAACCTGCTTCAGCCCCTGCCGCCCGCCTTGGCTTTCCCAGAACACCGGGTCCATCTGCAGTGACTTGAGCAGCATGTTCTGTAGACACCCCGATTGCAGAACCTTCACGACAGACTCAGGAAACCTGGACGCATGGCAACAGAATGGAAAGGAAAAGCAAAAGCGATCTCAGAGCGTTTCGGTGAGAGGCGAAGCCAGATGGCTAGAACAGATGCAGCTGGGGAACCCTGGCAAGGTCAGCCAGTGGAGGCCCAAGGGCCGCCTGCCCTCGATGACTAGTTATCAGGGACTCTTCCTCCCACCCAGCTGTGGAAGCAGGCAGGGGATAAAGCTTCGGGGTGGGTCCCCTCCCCCAGAGTTGCTGGGCAAGCTAACTCCGCCCTCCCGGAGCGATGCCCACTGTCCTGCCTGGCAAATGCGAGAAAAAATCCCAGGAAGGCTGAGCTGCCTTCCAAGACCGAGCAGGGAAGACAGGCTGCCGAGCTGGTCAGTCCCCCGTCGGGGTAAGGGAAGGGCTGGTCTGCTGACAGCCCGCAGGTCAGCCGGGCTTCTGTGGGGCCAGGAGGCCCTCTGGGTGTTGGGGGTAGAGGCACTCCCCCCAGGAGTTGAAGGGCCTGCTGGCTCAATCCCCTCTCAGCTTTCCCAAGGCCCTACACCCCCTCCTGTGGCCCAGATCCCACAGCTTTTGTCTGGTGGCGGACTGTGGACTTCTCGGGAGCCACAGTTTTAGGTCCCACAGTTTCCTGCAGGGCCGTCAAGCCTCAGCCCCTGAAGCTCCACCCAACCCCTCCGACCCTCACCCATCGATGCCCTCCAGTAGCCGGAAGTTCAGCTTGTCCTCAGGCTGCTGAAGGTTGGCGGCGTTGTCGATGTAGACCAGATGGGACGGATCGCTGCTCCGGACCTCGGGGAAGAAGAGGGACGGAGACAGAGGCGGGTTGGGGGGCAGCCTAGTGGGTGCCATGAACTCTGTCAGGTGAATGAAGGGGCTTGGGGGGCCCTGAGCTGTCTGTCCCACCATCTGCCCAGCTACTTGTCTGGATGGTCCCCAGGTGCTGAGCTGTCAGCTGACCCAGTGCTGCCCCTGCTCAGTGCTTCCGGGCGTCGCCCCAATGAGCCCTCCTGGCAACCTTAGAAGGGGGTCACTAGGGTGAGCCCCATTTTGCAGAAAAAAGCAGCACAAAGAAGTAATTTGCACAAGGTCCCACTGCTAGTAAGAAGGGGGCAGGTGCAAACCGGGCCCAAGCCACAGTGTCATCCTGCGAAACTGCAAGGCAGAGGGACTGAGTCTTGCTTTGGTGGCCAAAGGGGTGAGGAGCATGGTGAGAACTGGGCAGGTGAGGAGGTCACATTGCCCTGCAGGATGGCAGCGTGTAAGGCACACGTGCGCACTCACTCCACACACACACCTGGGCCCACACACCTGGGTGTGCCCCCGAGCAACGCTGAGAAGCAGGACACTCTCCTCCCAGCTCTACCTCCATGGGAGAAGAGTTTAGCGCCTCCTGGACCTCTTCAAAACTGAAGTCAGCGATGGGGAATTCCTTAGCACCTCCCAGCCGTGGTGTGTTTGGGAAGAAAAGGCCATCTCTTCCGGCCCCCTCTTCCCACATTATGCACACACCCCATTCCTATAGTTCTCCAAGGTTTCACGGTAATTTCCCATAACCTCCTCCAGTGGCCTCGGTTCAAATTATGAACGCTTGTTTCCAGGGCCCCAGCTTCCCCTCTCTCTGCCTCTTTTCCCCCCTCACCTCTCTCCACGCAGCAGGGATCGTCTATCTCTTAAAGCCGGGTGACTGCTCCCTCCAAAGACTAAAGGGTCTGTTAAATGACTGCCCACCAGGGCGAATGATGGGACAGGAAGCCTTACCTTTGACCAAGAAAGGGGGGAGCCACTCTGAGGGCGGGAGATGGAGCATTCCCAGGGCCCAGCCACTCTGCCGGAGCCCCGGCCTCCGGGCTGGCGTGGCTCCCCTGAAGCCCAGCCTGGGACACCGTGCCAACAGCCACCCTCCGAAAGCAACCGGCCTGGTGGGGTGGCACAGACACCAGGCCTCACTGGGGGAGAGGCGCCTGCTTCCCAGGGGCCCTGGCTCCTTGTGGGGACGGGTGGCCATCCTGCCACACCAGCGCCTCCCTCTGACGGCCCCGGCACAGTGCTTCCCACCCTGAACTCCAGTTTCAACAGGGGGCAGCTCCGTGTTTTTCTGATCAGCGCTGCCGGCGAGCCCGCTCTGTCGCTGCCACCAACCAGCCCGATGGCCTTGGAAACGCCCTCCCTGTGCCAGGTCACAATGTGCGCATTGACTGGGGGCACAAGGAGGGCGTCCAACTAGACACACAGTTCTCATACTCTGAGTCCAGGGGCCCTTGGGGCTCCCTGGCGTCTCTTGGGGACAGTGGAGTCAGTGAAAAAGGCTCCTGCCCCACCCAACACCTCGACCCCATTCTCAAAGCTCCACTTTTTCAGTTTTATGTATTATGCAAACAAAAAGTTCTGCTGCTACAAGGAACAAGATTGGGAACCCCCAGGGCCACAAGATCTCTGAAGCTTGCAAACAGCATCAGGAGGATGGGGGCCTAGGTGATGAGGGCGCATACCAGGATGTGGACCAGTCGCAGCTCAGCTGGGTTCCCGCATTTCTCTCGGAGCCCCTCCTCCACGCAGGGATCTGAGGGCTCGGGCTCAAAGCCACAGCAGTAGCGATCCAGGCGGTCGTGGACCTGTGGGGACACCCATCCTCTGAGGGCAGGTGGCACAGTGCACGTCTCCACCAGGCCCAGCACCCAGGGCCACACGCTGGGGACAGGGCTCCATGACTCTGTCGCTGGCCTCTGCCTCCTACTGAGGCTTCTGCTCCGCTCCTCTGGCCAGCGGCGTGCCCTGCACACCAAGAGCCGTTTGCTCTGCCTCAGGCCAGCACGGGTTTCCAGCCACACCCTCGGCTTCACCTACAGCTGCTCCGGAGCTCTGGCCGGAGGCCCGGGGTCTGGTGCTAACTGCGTGTCTACCTAGGGGACCACTCAGGACTCCAGGCCATTCTGCACAGATTTCAATGTGCAGCCATGTTTATTTACAAAGAAAGCTACAAGGAATTTTGGCCCCTATGACACACATGCATTACTGGCTTCCCTAAATCTTCACCCATTTAAATGCCGAACAGAAAGGGCCTGGCTGGGCCCAGCTGCCAGTTTGATTACTGTGCCACACCCTCTGGCTATTCTTTTCCACTTAAGAGAAATTCAGTTTAACCAACAGCAGACTAGCAACCAATCAACACCAAGTTCAAATTTCATTCCCACAAACATTCAGGATTTGATTCTTTTCACCCTTTTTGAAAAACTGCCCTGGGCCTGGTAGATTCTGGAAGAGCCGTGTCGGCTGTCACTGGCGGCCCATGCCCCCCATCACCCCTCCTCCCAGCCCACAATGCAGGAGCCCTCCCTCAACGTGGAGGCAGCCGCACAGTCCTTCTAAGGGCGGACCCTGGGCTGAGCTGGCTTGCTGCCTGGGGGTCAGATTACTGCAGGGTGGCAGCTTCTCTCTCCCGGGAGGGCAGGGGGCTGGTCTCACACGAACTGGCTGCCTATGAAAGATTTCACACGGCTTCAGGGAGGTCGGGGCATGGGGAGGTAACTTGCACTAACTCTCACGCTCTCGTGTGGGGCCTCCCAACAAAGGGCAATCTTCCCAGAGCCTCCGGAAGAGCCCCTTCTGCCCCAAGCCTGAGGAGGAAGTCGAGACACCAGCTTAGGATTTGGATGAACAGGCCTACCGACAGGCTTTGAGAGGACAGGTGGAAGAGAGCTAGAGCTTATCTAAAAAGACATTGGGGATCACTCCAAATTTTAAACATCAACACAAAGACCAGCAGCCATTACGAACAATGTGCATCCTCCACAGCAAAAACACTAGAAATCGCCCCGAGTCTGTAGAAACAAGTCACGTCCACTGTGCCATTAATATTTACCATTGCTCTGGAGACACCAGCAATGCAATGAGGTGGGATAAAGAAGGAAGAAGTGATGAGAAGAGAGAACCAACATTACAGATAATATGAGGGTGAACTTGGAAAACCAAGGGCAAACCCTCAACGGTTGAAGCAAAGCAAAGGGAACAGGTGGCCAGTAACCAAACTAATACACAGAGATAAGAGTCTTCACGCAGACCAAGAGCTAAGGCCAGAACATATAAAGAAGGAGAAAGGCCCCATTTTCAGCAGCCACAGGAGATGAAATACCCAGGAATAACCCAATATGAAAGTGAGGATCCAGCTGCAGGAAGCATCGAGATGCTTCAAGCGGCGTGAATACACAGCTGTATCCTACTCTTGGCTAGAAGACTCTACGTTTTAGGGTGTAAATTCTCTCTCTCTTAGTCCACACTAATTTAATTTGATTCCAATAAAATCCCAATAGGACGTGGAAGGGAGAAGGAAGCAACAAGCTGACTCTAAGCTTCTTGAGAATAGTATACTAGACGATCAGGACAATTCTGAGAAAGAGCAATGAGAAAGACTATGACCTGCTAGTTATTAACATAATATACAAACTCAGTAATTAAAACAGTGTGATTCTGGCATATAAATAGACCCTTTACTGGGACAGAAAAGAGCCCAGAAATAGACCTACGTACACATGGAAATTGGCAATATTTCAGACTGGGGTAAAGATTGATTATTCAACACACGGTGGTAGAACATTTGGGTTGCCACTTCAGGGGGAAAAACAAATCACTGTTTTGCACCTTATTTCTTACTCCAAAATAACGGCCAGATAGATCAAAGATATATGAAAACACATGGGAGAATTTTTAAAATAACCCTGACATGAGGCTGGCTTTTAAAATTATAATATACTAACCTAGAAGTCATAAAAGCTTGAAAATTTTAACATAAAATTTTTTAAAAGTTCTGCACAGCAAAGAGACTGTCAATGAAGATCAATGACAATGGAACCTGAGAGAAATATTGCAGTACAATGAAAACAAAAGAATAATTTTCCCAAACTCTGAAAAGTCTTGAAACCATTAAGAAAAAGACCAACAACCCAACAGAAAATGGGACAAAGATATGAACAGACAGTTAAACAATGTTTAAACAGAGACCGGATGGGGGCGAGGCGGAAGGAATCGGGGGAGGCCCCCTCTCGGGGTCATGCAGAGCAGGGTCAATGCCTGTGAGGGAGCCCCCCACCATGTTTGCACCTTGGGCCCTCCCTTGCCTCATAAAATCATGTCCTACTGCTGTGTAACAAATCACCAGGAGGTTAGTGGCTTAAGGAAACACGTCATCTTACGGTTTCCGTGGGTCAGGCATCTATCGCTTGTCTGCCAGGTTCTCTGCTCAGGGTCTCACCAGGCTGAACTCAAGGCATCAGCCAGGGCCGCCTCTCATGGCAGCTCAGGGCTCCTCCTACACTCATTCCACGTAGTTGACAGAAACCAGTCCTTGAAGATGTAGGACTACTTCCTCAGGAATCTCAGGGTCCTCCTAGAGGCTCCCTGGCCCACAGGCAGTGCATGTGGTAGCTCTTTGCTTTCTTCCTTGAGGCCAGCAGCGAAGTCTCTCAGATGTTTTATCCTCTTTAAAAGATTCACCTGATGAGGTTCAGCTTACCCAGGATGACCTCTCTTTTAATCAGCTCAGAGTTAATAATTAGTGACCTAATCATTAGAGCAATAGTCTACCAGGTTCACAGGTCTTGCCCACACTCACGAGAAGGGTTAGTACTGGGATGAAGGGAATCTTGGGGACCATCTTAGAATTCTGCCTATCACACCTCAGCCTAATCTGGGTCCCGCTTTTAAACATACGAGAAGTTGCTCAGTGCCACCCTCCCAACATCCTTGTCCAGGCAGGTGCTCGCTCTGCTGTCCTTGGCTGCACCACCTGTGAGATAGGGAGAAGCACAGCCCCCCTCTCTTGGGTCTGTTTTGGGACTTAAATGAGTTCATGTGTGCTGTTTGCACCAGACGTCACACTTCATAAATGGTAGCTGCTATCATAGTTCACGTCTCTCTGGTTGGAGGCCCAAGAGGTCAGAGCAGTCATAAATCTGGTCTCCTCTCTAATGGATAAAACACCTGATGTTCCAGGTAAACCAAGCCAGAGGAGGTACCCATGAAGCAGCTGTAGATTCAGACTCAAAATAAGTAACACATACAAGATCCCAAGTGACTGAAATGGACTCCTTGGGAAGGAAATAGGCCAGTCTCACCCGGAAGAAGCCAGCCTCCCGAAACCTGGGAACTCTGGCTTGCTGAAACTTGTTTTTGACCTCACACCATTATAAGCAGGAGGTGCTGTTGGTATCCCACCCATATCCCCTTGGCACTCACAATTCCTACACAAAGTGCCTTGGCTCTCGGTCTTCGCCCCTTGCTGGGAGCTGGAACAGGTCTGGCTGGCTGGCGCGCAGGCCAGGCTACAAGTGCCACAAGGTCCATGCCCTTAGGAGCTGTCTCAGCCAGTGACGTTGGGAGTCGGTGGGTCAACAGCAGGCTCCTTTGGTCCCCAGGTGGGACAGCTCCGAGGCACGTCCTATATACCCACCCAGAGATATCTGTAGGACTGACCCTCAGTTGCCCGTAGCAGTGTCTGGGCGCCATTGGGAGTATGTGCGTAGGTGTGTGGCTATAGCACATGCAGGCTTACAAGGTTCGCATATAAGTGTGCAATGTGTCTGTTTGAAGTGTGTGTGATTAACTTGATTGTTGTCCAACAAATACTTTCTCCTCTCCCCCTTCTACACCGCGCAGACTGTGCTTGTTTCTCTTCCCTGATGATGGGCTTGGCCGTTGACTTGCTTTGGCCAAAGGAATATTAGCGAACATCAGCAAGGCCTTCAGTGTGCCCCTGCAGTTTGAATGGGCTCTTGGGCTTCTCCTATTCCCCATGAGAGGTTTGCCCAGGTGGTACTGCTCCTGCAGCTGGGGCTCCAGAATGAGAGGTGAAGAGCTGTCCTGAGCTCGCCCCCAGCTGGGAGCCAAGTTCAAATGACCCCAACTGACCCACAGACCCTGGAGCAAGAAATGAGGAGCTGATGTTTTAAGCTGTTGAGTTTTGGAGAGGTTTGTTACACAGCATCATCTCCAAAATCACTAACTAATACAGAGTGCCATGTAGGATTTGCAAAGCATAGGATGTGTGGGGGTATAAAGAATGTGCATGTGTGCAGTGCTTGTGTAGTTTGTGTCCAGGAAAGTGGTATGTCGTGATTCACACACATAGGAAGATAGGAGTTTGTGATGGATCAAACAAAACAAAGTAGCAAGCCCACCAGAGTAAGCTGTATGCGGAGTTTGTATCCAGCTCCTGGTCAGAAGGTACCTCCAGTTCCTGTGCTGGGAAACCCACAGCCCCACCTCTCCCTGCTTGCTAGTGGTTTCTAGGAAGGCAGCGCTGGCCAGACAGGAGTGTTTGACTTGACCATTCTGCAGCAGACCAGGGAAAATGTGGCACAAGGCCAACTAAGTCGCGTCTGACCGCACACCCAACCTGTGTGTGCTTTGGCTGCTGAGACTTCCGTCCCTGCGGCAGGCCTTGGCAGCTGGGGGTGGGTCCCACACCACAACCCCAGGAGACAGACAGGGAGCCACTGTGCAGAGCAGAAGGCCGCTGTGCAGCTGGACCGGGGCTTCGCAAGGAGGTGCCTCCGATCTCAAGGCCCCTGAGCGTCCCTGCAAAGGTCCCCTTTTCCTGCCCTCGGTCTTGGCCAGGTGACTGGTGACTCTGATGGAGAGGACGAGCTCAGGAGTCAGACCGTCCAGGCTGCATCTCTGCTCCAGCAGCCATGACCTTGGGGCAAGTAACTGCACCTCTCCCAGCCTCAGTTTCTCAACTTTACAATAGAGACAAAGGTAGTATCTCACTCATATGTTTGCTATGAAGACTGGATGAGTTAATCCATGTCAAGTGTTGAGGACAGCGCCTGCTTATTATTGAGCATGTGGCATTTACCAGGCACTGTCTTAGGTACATCGCACGAAGGATCTCGTGTACAGAAACCACACAAGGTCAGTGTTACCACCAGATCCGGCTCCCACAGAGACAGACCTGGAGAAGAGGATTCAAGTGAAAGTGGTTTACCTGTGAGCTAATCCCAAAATACAGGCAGGGGACGTGACACAGGGAGGGCCAGCGATCATCACTTTGGGTGCCTGGGCCCAGTCCTGGCAGGGAACACTGAGACACTCATGGAATACACGCCATAGAGCCACCCCAGGCCAGTCCGTAAACAGCTGATGCCTGCAGTCCCCCACTTACCCCTCTGCCCTGACTGGGGGTCCCAGAAACTCCAGCCGCTTCCCCAGGGTGCCCAGAAACTCCAGGTCACCTCCCGGTATAGCAGGGACCTCAGCTGCCCTGTGGCTTCCTTCTCACTCTTCAGTGCCCAGACTGGGCCAAGATCACCTCTCTCTTTCTCCCTCTTCTCTCTCTATCTCATTTTTAAATTACACAACCATCTTGAGTCCTTGCTGAGTCAAGGATATAACATTACAGATAGTAGGTGCTGATGAATGTTTAACTCCGCAGAGGGAGGGGGAGTCCTGATACGTAGCCTGAGCTGGGTTTCATGGGGTCAGTAGCCCCACCCAGGCCAGTTCCAAGAGGCCCACGAGACCGCGTGTGGAGCTGGCGGGAGGCATGGAGCCACCCGTTACGTAGCATTTACTAGACATACGCTAACCACCTCAACAGCACAGGTAATAAGAAAATTAGTAAAAGAATGAGGAAGCAATAGGTTCTGAATGTTTATTACCTTCGTTGATAATGCCATTATTATATTTTTAGTTTATTTAATTTAATTTTTAAAATACCTGTGTTTCACAACCAGGCCGCAAAATTCCTGAAAATTTTAACCATCCGCTCTCGTGACCTGATACGAATTCTAGCACACGGTGACTGGATAAGCAAACACAGAGGCTGAAAAACGACCAAACCAGGTGTTTGGTGGTCCAAACACAAGGCCTTGGCGGAGAGTCCCCCCTCCTGCTGCTCCCCAGCCCCGCCCGGCCCAGCCCCCATACCTGGAGCAGGAAGTCGAAGAGAGCCAGGCGCGCCCACTCGGCGTAGCGGATGCCCAGGCACGGCGCCCGGCCTGGCCCGCCGCAGCCCCGCGCCAGCAGGGCCTGGTACTGCAACCAGCCCAAGGCCAGAGAGTTCTGGTCATTGTCTGGGTCGCCCAGGTGCTGCACATCGGGGGCCCACCAGATGACAGGCCTCGCGCCACCATCCGTGTAGCGATAGGGCAGCAGGGGGCTGTGGAAGCGCCGGGCCACAGCAGGTAGGCTCCGGCGCAGCCCCAGCACGCGGTCCACGTGGAAGGACAGGACCTCAGACAGGTCCCCAGGTCTCTTGATCAGGCCACAGAGCCCCTGGGAGCAGAGTCCGCCAAGCCTGGGAGACGCGTCCTGAAGGGCGCCCTCAGAGGAGAAGCTGACCTGCAGCACCTGCCCATGGCCGGGGACCCTGGCCTTGCCCGCCACCTGCCCCTGGGCCAACAGCTGGAGGGCCTGCCTGTCGTGCTCCGTGAGCCATGGGGGCACCTGCCCCCCGGTCCCCAGGCTGGTCACCAGCCCAGAGGTCTCAGCGGCACACCAGGTAGATCCTTGCAGCTCCCTGACAGAGCCAGGCCACCAGTGAGTCCCTGTGGCTGGGGTGGGTCCCCCTGCTTTCAGCGCACCAGGCAAGGCTCTGTTCCCAGCTCCTGGCAGATCCCTGTTTTGGGCTGGATGGGGCCGGAGAGTTGGTCCAGCAGTTGCTGCCCGGGGCCCAACGATGGGGCTGGTCAGGGTGTCTGTCTCACTCTGCCTCTCCTGGATGGGACCATCCTTCCAAAGGGGTCGCAGGTCTCTGACTTCTGGACCCTTAACCTCACCCTCCTTCAGAAGCACGAGATGCTGAGTCCTGAGTCTCCAATCTCCTGCAGGCGCCAAAGCAACGTCCCTCTTGCCCCGCCCTATACGCCTGCCTTCCCCTCCTGGGGACCTGCTTCTGTCCGGTCCCCCTCTGTGGCTTTGCTCCTCGGCACACACAATGGAACTCCTGGGCAGGGCCCAGTCTCTCCAGAAGCGCAGCTTTCTTGTTCGCGGCCTCCAGCGGGAGCCCAGAGCCTGCGGGCTGTGGGCGGCAGGGCCACCGGTTACCCACTGCGGCTCCATGGCAGCCTGAGGCTGTGTGGGGAAGCAGGGGACAGCCATCACAGACAGAGTCATCAGGAGGCAGAGTGCCATCCCCAGCCGCCTCTTGCCACGCAGCTTTCTCCTGAGCCAAGATGCCTGGGGGACGGGGTAGAAAAAGAAAATTTGAGACCCAGGATATCGTCTGTCCCAACCCACAAAACAGCGGGGACGGTGCAGGAAGGCCCACCCTGGGTGCCTGCAGAGGGGAAAGAGCAGAGCCCAGGCAGGGATACCCAGCTGCCTCCAAGAGAGGCGGGGCACTCGACCAGCCCTCCTGCCTCACCGCATAGCTTGCTTGCATCCGGGGATCCCCTGAGACCTGCAGGCAGACTGGGGCTTCCCCTTGAGTAAACCACCCTATGACACTGATCATCAAGCACCGTAAGAGTCTCTTCCACATCTGTCGCCACCGCTGAGCGCTGGGCCTCTCTCGATTGAGCTCCCTATGAGGCCCCCGGCCACTCTGCAGGCCTCTCGTTGTCTCCCACAAACACACTGGTCCCTTTACCGGGGCACACGGCTGCTCAGCTGCAGGTGATTCTGCCCAGCCTCCCTTGCAGGCAGGGGAGGCTCAAGGTCTCACGACCACGGCCTTGCCCGTGGGAGGAGTGCGCCACTTTGCCGGCCCCTCTTGCTCAAAAGGAAGTTGGCTGCCCGGCCACCAACTCCACAGGTGCTACTGGCAAAGACGCACCCTGGGGCAGTGATTTATTTTCAACATGTTGCCCCAGGACCAACAGCATCACTTGGAAACTTACTTGTCAGAAAGGCATGTTCACAGGCCCCACCCCAGAACTACTCAGTCAGAAGCAGGGGCCCAGAAACCTGGGATTCTGATGCTTGGGCCCCGTGGAGCCCCCAGAAGGAAGCAGCTGGGGAGCCGGCGGGAAAGGCGGGAACAGGGCTGCCAACAGCTGTCTGAGCCCCCGGGCTTTGGAGTCAGAACTTATTCATCCTATAACTTATTCAACTTACAACATATGGTAGTTCTATCTGTAATGGATTGGGAAACCTCCGTACTGTTGCCGTAGCGGCTATACCAGTTTTTCAGTCCACTACACAGGGCGATTATTTTTAGCATGAAGGAGGTGACTATCCCACCGCTTGCTTTGGTTGACATGACAACATGCCCAGAGCCTTTTTCCGTATCTGTCTTTGTCGATGTAGAGTTACTTAAGGGCTGCACATCATTCCCTGGGGAACATGCCAGAATTCCTTTCCCCATTCCTTGCTGGGAAGGCCATTCAGATCATTTCCAGTTTTTATTATAGCGAATAACGCTGTGCTGAATATCCAGGCGTGCAGTTCTGGGGGAAATAATGAGGATTTCTATAGAGGAGACCCCAAAAGATGAAGTGTTCGGTCCCTCTCCTTCTCATCGATATTAACTTCTCATTGCATATCAGTTAGTATATCCTTTAATCCTCACAAAAACATACAGAAATGGGAATCCTACCATTCCTATTGGACAGAGGAGAAAACCAAAAAGTCCAGAGTGCTAAGGTTTGTCCAGGCTCACACAGTGGGCAAGAAGCCCGTATTTTCAATTAAAACTAGAAGGAGAAATGGCCACGAACAAAGGCTCTGTTTGGGGCTTTCTTTTTTTTTCCTTCTAAAAAGAAAAATATATTTTCAAGTTGGATTCATCATCTGTATTCTCAAACATTTGGATTCCACTGGGGAAAAATAAATCATCTTTTTAAAAGGCCTCGAGAAGACAGAAAGAATGTTTTGATCCCGCTCTCAGCCTGCCTTGGCGTCAGACAACCTGGGGAGGCTGGCGAGCGTGCGGTCATGCCGAGAGACGTGTGCAGGACGCCCCGCGCAGATGTCCCCACAGGGCCACCCAAGTAAAGCTCGGGGAGAAGAAAAGCAGCTTTGATCAAACTGAAAAAAAAGAAATCCTCTGAAGAGAACTATTCAGCTGAATGAGGAAGAATACATTAGAGAAGGGAGAAAGGGGTGACGCCCCACATACTAGAAAGCTTGTGGGTGGAACCCAGGGGGCCCCGCCGCTGCCCAGGCCCCAGCTGACCCCCGCCCCGCCTCCCCACTCCCCCCATTGAAAATGCCCACATGGCCTTTTCTGCCCCGCGATGGCTGTGGTGGAAGGGAAAGAGGAACAGGGACCTTCGCTGTCTGGCTCTGTGATGGCTCCTTTTCTCCTCCCTCCTCAAATCCCCACCTCCCACCCATCTACCACGACTCCCCCTTAATTCCTCAGAGAAGACAGCTCTTTGGGGAAGACACAGGCGAGTTCTAGACCAGCTCCTGCACTGCTGAGCTGTATTACGATGGCCAGATACACACCTCTCTGCCCCATTTCCTCAGTTGCAGAATTGGGGGAGAATGAGGCCATTCCTCCCTCAAAGGACTGGCGCGGGAAAGACATGCGCTAAAACGGGTTAAGGGCCCACTGCGTGGTTTGGGACGTTGGAATGAGTGGTGGGAGCAGGATTTTTCTGCCTTCACTTTCTGAACCCCCTCTGCCTTCCTGGGATCTGAAAAATAACCCACGCCCGTTCCCGGGTTTGGGCCCATTGGAACGTCAGAGTTGAAAAGTAGAGATATTTGAGAGCGTGACTCACGGCGTTCAGAGAGAGAAACTCTTTCATCATTACACCGCAAGTGTCCACCCGGAGGAGGCCACCTTGGCCGTGAGAAACGTCCCGTCCTGCCGAGGCTCTGCCCAAAGATACCCAGGGTGGCAGGGGAAGGACTCGCTGGGCTTAAAGGCAAGCAGGGCGGAGAGGAGAGGAAGCGTGGGGGCGGGGGGGATAGGTGGAGGGGTCAAGGGAAAAGACTGAGTTGGGTTTTGGTTCCCTAACAACGGAGGGAAGGGGAGGAGCCAGGAGAGTGGTAAAGAGCCAGGTCCACAGAGAAGCCAGGATGGGGGGTGGGGCATTGGGGGGTGGGGTTGCTGTGCTGGGCTGGGGACGGGAGCCACTGCCAAACTCCTTGTTGTGGCCTCCATGCTGGGTAGAAGGCAGCTCTTAAACATGAAGGGAAGGGCAGTGGCAGGGAAATGTGAAGGGAAGGGAAGGACGGAATTACCCTTCACTGCTCTCCCTTCTCCCCTTGCCACATTTCACTGAGGATGGAGCACACCCCCACTGTGGTCCTTGACTTGGCAATGTGACTTGCTTTTGCCGATGGAATGTGAGTGGACGTAACATACGCCACGTCCAACAGAGGCTTTAAATGTGCTTGTGCGGTGTGACTGGCCTCCTGGCAAATCCGTGCTCTGCCATGAGAGCAGCGTGTCCCCGGTGGGGCACCTGGGGCAGACCGGGACTCAGCCCCCAGCCTCGTAACCAAGATAAAAGCATATGTTGTCATAAGCCACTGAGGTGTCAGGGTTGTTTGTGATTCAGCGTCATCACAGCAAAACCCAGCTGATGCAGATCCCTTGGTGATTCTTGTTGGGCTCACAGTGGGCCCTTGGTCAGAGCGCCACAAGGAGTTTAATTCTGTGGTGATGGATGGTAATGGGATTTACAGTTGTGAACACCGTGTAGTGTATACCGGTATCAAGTTATAATATTGCTCACCTGAAAAAATACAACAACGATAAGGCAGGTTAGCGATAAAGCGTAGCATCCTTCCCTTGACTAATAAGGGTACAAGTACTGTCACTTCAGGTGGGGCTCAGGCTGTGATGACGATGACGCAATCTGATAACTGGTCACAAATATATCCATGAACCAGCGTCCCCCTAAGATGGGCGGATGGCATGGGGAGAGGAAACCAGAGAGGTCTTTTGAGAAGGACTTTAAAAAAAAATTCCAACACAGGCGGGCAGCTTTTGCCCAGGAGCAGCCTGAGAAACGAGGGCTCCTGGCGGGAAGGACCCGACTGCAGTTCGTATTGCAGCCGCCAGCGGGAGGCTTCCTCTTGCTTCTGAAGGGTCGCAGGGAAAGGGAAGCCCCTCTCCTCCGGGAGAAGTCCAGCCGGGACGGGACCTCCCGCTTTGGGGCACCAGCTGCCCCTTCCCCGGACCACTTTCCAGAATGCACTGCTCTAAACCCCGGCTGCGGCAGAGGAACTGACATCGGGGACAGGGGAAACGCCGTTTTTCCTCAACTCCCAATGTTAAAAAAAAAAAAAAGATGACCAAACCTGGTCCTCCACGAACCTGCCATGGAGGGCGGATAACCGTGAAGGGGGAGAGGAGACGGAAACCACATGTTCCTGCCCCATCAAAACAGGCAAAATTGCAAAGCCCTTGCAAAGTGCTACTTGGTAGGAGTTTTCTCGGTGGGAGAAGGGGCCCAGGGGAGCCATGTGGCGATGGTGAGGAGGATGGTGAGGAGGAAGGTGAGGAGGATGGTGAGGAGGATGGTGAGGGCGGTGGTGGGGGGCTGTGCGCGTGCCGCTAAGGAGTGACAGCCCCTTCTGCGTTGCTCCCTGACCTCTGCCCTCTTCTAAACGTCTCCACTGGCTGATCACTGATCGTCTCCGTTCAGACGTTCAGTGAGACGACACAGGTTTTGGAATTGGGAGTTTTTGTTCCGTTTTTTAAAAATTAGTTAAACAATTTTCATAGCCACAGCCGAGGTGACAGGGAATACATGGGCATGTTGTCAGAGCACTGGATTAAAGCCACAGGTCAGGCCTGCGAGCGACGCTGCAGACTAGACCCGGTCAGGCCCTGCCTCCCTGGGCTGAACGCAGAGGCAGGCCCCGGGCTGGGGCGGGGCGGACCCGGGCCTCGACGGGCCAAGGCGGCAGGCACAGCCCGTCCGGCTCTCCAGGCACCCAGCGCCCCTCTGCGAGTCAGATCTGCCCGGCCCGGGGGGCGTGGGGCTTTCGCTCCACGGTGGGCAGGACCCCCGGCTGCCTGTCCCCTCAGCCGCCACCCGGCCAGGCTGCTTCACTCAGCATCGCTGGAGAGCTGTGATTTCCCTTCCACATCAGCAACTTCAAGACAAGAGAGGACTTTTGTCCCTGTAATTTCAGGCCTGGCCACTTTCCAGGAAAAAAGAAAAAAGGGAGAAAAAAAACCCCAAAGAATGATAATTAACATTTATACAGTGTTCACTATGTGCCTGGGGCTGTTGGCATCTATTGACCAAATTTTGCTCTGTTAACTCATTTACGCTGCATGCCAGTCTTATGAGGTATGTATTAATATTTATTATCCCACTTTACAGGCAAGAAAAACAAGGCATAGAGAATCGGGGTGACCTGAAGCCCCCAGAGCTGGCAGGGGCACCGCTAGGACAGGAACCCAGGCCGTCTGGCTGCAGAGCTGGCGACCTAATTGCTGTGCCACCCTGGGAAGGGGCTGCTTCAGCCGTGATTCAGAAACACTGCACTGGGCCTCGGGGTGGGCCCTACAGGAGGGTCACCTGTTTGGGACCAAGCAGGTCATCTGAAAAATGACGCTTCAAAGAGGTCAGGGTAGGTGGCCGCCTGTTTGCACAGGTCGAGGGAAAAGAAGCATGTTTTCGGGCTACAGTTAATTTTCTCCCCAAATGAAAATAACTTGGTTGTGTCTCCAGTCCTGCCTTATTAAGTAGAAGACTATCAATGAGAAAATGCCACCATTTGACCCACTGAACTCTGAGCACCTTGAGAGGTAACATCAGAAGCAGGTTTCCAATGATCTGTTATCCTCCGATAGGTCTTGGGCTTGATCTCAAAACCAGGAGGCTTTCTACACCTGTTGCTCCTTCCGGAACCCGATGGTGCCCAAGTCCCTTTCAGCTCCAGCATTCTCAAGACTCTGGCCAGGAAAACAGATAGATCTGGCCAGAGAGGTGAATACAGCAGATCCTATTAACAATAGCCATTTACCCAGCATATACCACAGACCAAGCACTCTTGACACCCGGCAAGGCATGTACCAAGATGGTGATTGAACAGCTATAGAAATTAAGATTTCGAGACGTGCCTTGCTCAAGGTCACATAGCAAGTCCACGGCAGGCACGGTGTGAATTCTCCCCAGAGCCCGGCACTGCCTCACAGAATGACAGGGAAGATCTGAGAACCTTGGAGACTGAGGGGAGTTGAGGGAGGGGCTGAGCGTGGGAAAGGATCCTCGGATTCTGCTGCCTCTCTCAATACCTTCCTGGGCTTCAGAGTCTTGGCTTGCAGCAAAAGTGGGTGCCACGTCAAGAAGACAGGCCCGGCTTGTAAGTAGCAGTCCACACAGTGGGTTCTTAAGGACAGAAAAAGTCCTTGAAAATCAAAATCTCTTTCCATCTTCTCCTCACCCTTCCTTAACTGCCCCACGTGAATGCTCTCCCTGGCACATCGGAGGAAAAGCATTTTGACAGGCAAAGGCACTTGGAGGTTTATGGCACAGAGGGGGCCGGCGGCCCAGGGCAGGGGGTCACGGCCAGTCCTCCAGAGCTCAGGTTCGAATCTCATGCCCCCCAAACAAACGAGTCCCTGGCTGTCTGCCCGGGCCGGGGTCTGCTGCTTCATTTCTCCAACCTCACTTCAGGGACGCAGTGACCTAGGGACATGGCGGGGAACTCCCTGTCGAACAAATGGCAATCGCTGGGGCGGCAGAGAGAGAGGAAGACCCAGTGACATCTCAGAGAATGATGGCTCTCAGTCAGGGGGAGACTAGGAACAGGGAGAAGAGCCCCAGGAAATACCAGCTATGAAAACAGTAAGGAGAAGAATGTTACATTTGGAGATGGCCGGAATCTGATCCAAATGCATGCTCCACCCCCTCGTGGAAATAAGAAAAGCAATTCAAGAAATTGCTTTGGCAAAGGCTCAGCCAAAATAGAAATGATTTTTCAAACACAGTAATAGAAATGGACATTTTAACTCTTGGCCCCCTGGGCTGCATTTTACTTGGAATGTAGAATGCAATGAGGTGCATTTCTATCTGGGGCTAGAACACGGAGCTGCTGCCGGCAGAGGCCTGGGGCTGAGGGGGCCTGAGGAGGCGCTGAGCGCAAGCACCCTGGAGTCCAGCTCTGGAAGACTCAAGGCTTCCGGAAGCAAGAGCTCCCCGAGAATAAGTTCGTGCTGTTTTAAGTCATTAAGCTTGTGGCAACTTAGTTATAATTATGTAAACAGCGATCGAACCAAAATTATCATCTAATTATATTGGGAAGGTGAATGATGAGAACAGTGTGTGTGCACGCGTGCGTGCGTGTTGCTGGTGGAGGTGGGAAAAGACCCAAATCTTCATCATCCATGGGGGTAGGCACTGAGCAACGATCAGAACTGAGAACACTTTGAGACGCTCTCTCCTGTTTCATAAGCGAGGAAAGAGCAACCCAGGGAAGCTGTGGTTAGTTATCCAATGAGGCATCTTCTCTCAAGAAGAGGGTGGCCAGGTGTGGGTGCTCGTGTGATAATCTCCCTTTAGCTGGTTTACGTTTTGTGTCTTAACTAATTAATGAGACCTGGGACAGGTGAACCCAAACACCTGAGGGAACTGTGGGTAAAGAGCGCATGCGAGATCTCCCGAGTCTCCCTGCTACGCGGGAAGGAAGGAGCCTTCGCTCTGCGTCACTGCCCCTCTTCGTGGCCACCTGAACAGCTCTCTCGTGAAATTGTCGCATGTTTTCCCCACAGCCTGACCCAAACAGCTCTCCTCAGTGAAGACATGCTAAGCACTAAGGGCCACCCTGCCAGACCCAAGGAAAGAGGCCTCCGTGACGCGCCGCTCCATCCCCAGCGCCGGCAGCCCACCAAAACTTCTTCCAGTGGCGAGGCGGGCAGAACAACCGATTCAGAATCCAAAGCAGCTGCCTAGCAGATCCTCAATAAATGTGGGAGTGAATGAATGAACGAACGGGTGAAGTGCACATACTCAAAACTGACACAGTGTTCGGGTCAAGTCACGCTAGGGGGTAAAACCACTTTCTTTGAACCAGAGGTCTCAAAGCCTGCTGGTGACGTGCCTTTGTTGGTACAAACTTTTACAAATTATTTTTCCTAGTACTTATGAATCATAAGCAGGTAGTGCTCTGTGAATATATTCATTATAAAACATGAACAAGAAATAAAAATCATGAAAGGATTAGGTGAAGTAAATGTAACCAGAAGCTCTGGTTTTTTCAGACCGTAACCTGGTGGACTGTCTGGGGTCCCCGCTGAGGCGAGGCACTACCAGGGGCGTCCAACCTGCGGCCCGTGGCCCATGTGCGGCCCAACACAAAATTGTACATTTACTTAAAACATTATGAGATGTTTTTGGTGATTACATGTCGTAATGTATTTAATGTGTGGCCCAAGACAGCTCTTCTTCTTCCAAAGTGGCCCAGAGATGCCAAAAGGTCGGATGCCCCGCACCACCTAACACAGGGTTGTGGGACAAGAGATTTGAACCCCAACCTACCCTAGCTCCCTCCTCCTTTGGAAGGAGACTAGTGATGGTCAAGCCCAGATTTCTCATCAATGCAGTTTCTATGTTGTGTAGTTTCTAGTCCTAATTAGAATCCGGAGAGGAAAGGAGGGCGCGTGTGACCACCGGAAGAGTCAGGGGGCTGCGCAGAGGAAGCCTTGAGAAGACACGCAACTTCATGGGGAGGAGAGGGGGCCGGAGGCAGCAGGCCGGCTCCCAGGAGCCCTCAGGGAAGAGCAGCCAGCCAAGGATCCAGCGGGCCTCAGACATTCTGCCTCCAAAGCAAGTTTGGCTGTCTCTCGCTGGCCACATAAATAGAAAAAGTATTGGTGTCCCAGAGTCCCCAGTGCCAGGGCTCTCACGACCGGTGCCCTTACCTTCCCCTCTGCCTCAACTGTCTCACTGAGGCCCCTGGCTACACACAGGAGGTGTTCCTGGAAGTAGCGGCGGCCCTACCTTGCATCTCAGTTCTCCCCTTTCGAAAGGGATGAAGTCAGCCCATCCACGTTTCTGTCTCAGCTTCGTGTCCTTGAATAAATGAGCAGGCGCGCCTCCCTGTCCGCATTCTTGGTAAGGGCTGAGCGAGCCGCACGGAGACAGACCAATATTTCATAACCCTGGCTCCTTCCCCTCTGTCCTGGCCTCCTGCCCTGGCCTGGCTGGGCCAAACCCGATCCAGGCTGGATGGGACCACGTGCTGTGGGACGGCATTGCATCCAGTGTTAGAAGGAATGGTCCCTGACCCTGGACTGTGGGTCCCCAGGTTCCATCACAGAGAGGAGCTGGAAGGGCGACACCCGGGCTTCTCTGGGTCATGAAGCGGAACTGGTCCAGCATTTGCCCCCAGGCCGGCTTTCTGGACTAGCTCAGGGCCCTGGGTAGAGTTCTGCCAAGGCGCGGACCTGCTGCCGAGGCGCCTGGAATGGAGTGACTGCTGGATGGGGAGGCGGTGGTGGCAGAGGAGGAAAGGGGACAGAGAGCCGAGGAGAGAGCGCTCTTGTGACAGGCATCTCCACGGCGCCTCCCCAGTGTGCGGTGGAGCCGCGGGGTCCCAAAGAATGAGGGTTCCCCTGTCTTCCAGAAAATGTACATTATCGTTTGGGAAATGGGTCCAAGGCAAGACTTTAAGAGGCAGAACTGACAAGTAGGAGAAATTAGTCTTCAGTGTCTCCCATGCTGCATCCTGCCCCCACATACCATGAAAACTAAATTGCCCATAACCTCAGCGGCTTGTCGGCCGATCTGACAGTTAACTGCGTGGGCGAGGCGCTCTGAAACAACACATGTAAGAAGGAAAGTATTTACAAAGCAGAATGTGCTTTTTCTTTCACATTCCTGACAACCTCAGCTACCCAGAAGTGTTAGAGGGAACGTGACAGAGTTAGACCAAGGAAGTGTCCTCTGTTTGACACCCTGGGGTCTGCTGGGGGTGGAGGGTGCTGGCTGGGGAGAGGCACCCGTGTGCACCAGGCGGGTCCCGAAGAGGACATGCTGGCAGGGAGGGGTGTGGCCTGGAAATGCAGCAACAGGCACGTTGCCTTCCAGACGGGCTTCCCTCCCACCCCCCCACCCCCAAGCCACTCTCTGCTGGTGACAGCTTCCAAATCAACTACCTGTGCTGCAATCCTTGTCGGAAGGTATGCTTCTGGGGGCAGCCAACCTAAGACACGACCTTATAGGGTGGTTATGTGAATCAGATGGGATAACGGTCAAATGCTTGCAATTATTCCAGACCCACAGTGGATGCCTAGGCATCAGCTGGGAGGAGGGGGCGGGGTGGAGGAGGCTCCTCTCTGCATGGACTCATGTGACGGGCAGCTGAGAGAAGAGTCTGCACAGCCGAGGCTGAGAGCTGCCCTGGGTGAGAGCCCCGGGTACATTTTTGGAAAAGAATGTGTCGTTTTCTGATCTGACGATCCTCCCCCGTGTGTGAATCCCAGGTCTGTCTATTGATCCCGCCCTCCCCCACTCTCTCAAGAGAACAGCAGCCTGCACACAATACCTGCCACTTGGAAAGCAGGATGGTCAGGCCAAGAGGCAGCCCTGCAGGGCAGGGGGCAGAGGCCAGCAGTGGGACCAACAGGACCTGCTGCGGGCCTGCCCACCCTCGGCCTGGCCGTTGGATCCCAGACTCCTTTGCCAATCCCCGGACACAGCCACACACAAAACTACCTCCTTGTGACTCTGCTCAAGGGAGCTGCAGGTGTCACCCAAGGTGTGGGTCACAGAGGGCGGAGACGGGGCAGGAAGAAAAACTTCTGCACCACGTGCACCAGGCGAGGAACCCTGGCGCGTGGGGCCTCCCACCCCGGGCACCTGGCCCGGCCGCAAAGGCAGCAGCATTCCAGCCGCGTCCCGGCCCGGCTCTGACTCACTGCTCAGCTCACGGAGGGAGGGTGGAATGTGTGCCTCTGCGCAAGTCCCTGGCGCAGCCAGCTGCCCAGTCTCTGCTCCAGGGACAGAGTAACCTACGTGTCATCAGGCAGACAAACAGCCTCTTGGGGTTGGCGCACATTCTCCAGGGAGGCCACGAGTCCTCAGGCTCCATGGGGATGGTGCAAGGCCCACAGGCGTAGGCTCCGCAAGGGACGGAGCACCTCACATTCGAATGGTCCCAGAGGGCCCCACCGGGTCCCCAACTGAAAGACAAGCCCCTTGGACTCTCCTCGACCTTTCTCCAGCTCCTAAGCTGGCTGCCAAGTTTCATTTTTGAACCCAGAGGAGGTGGCAGCTCACCAGGCTTTCCTACCATCACCAGGCCATTAACGTGGAGCTCAGAGCCAGACTGTCTGGAAGTAGATTTCAGCTCCACTGTGTCCTTGCTGTGTGACCTGGGGCCTCAGTGTCTTCGTCTGAACCATGGTGATTAGAATAACATCGCCCTACGAGGAGCATCCGTCCATTCATTAGCTCATTGAGCAGATGGTCCTGAGCCACATGCTGCTCCTTACGGAAGAGACATGTCAAGCACAATGCAGACAATGGTCACTCCCCTCATGAAGGTGACATTCTGGTGGGAAAAGAATGTGACTTGTCACTCATGAAAATGAAATCACTCCACTAAGCCCCGAGAGAGTTTTATGAGCTGCTGTAGGCCCAGCGTTCAGAACAGAGCCTGGCGGAGAGCCGGGTTCCCTCCACATCCCCATTGTTACCATTGTCACTATGGTGATCACTTTCTGACAATGCCCAGGGGTCAGGGGCCCTTGGTCCCCGTGGGGAGAACACAAGCCCCGCAGGTGGGCCGCGAACCCTCTCCCCCGCAGACGAGAGGAGTTCACCGCCGCGTCCTTTATCTCTGCCTCCATGTCCGGGCTGTTGGGCTCCACGCTGACGACACGCTGAGGCAGCCCTGTCGGCCACGAGAGCCCGCTCCCGGCCCCACACGGAATTCCCATTTTGTTCCCGCTCACCGGAGCACCCGTGTGGGGACCCCGCAGAGAGCCGGAATTTCGGAGACCCTGTCCTTCGTTGGAAATTCTCTCTGGCTGCCTTCAGATTAACAGCCATACGTTTTGCTCTCAGGCTGGGGTCGAGAGGGAGGGGGGACGGCTGAGAAGAATGAAGCACATTCTCTCTGGGCTGTCCAGCCTTCCAGAGATTTCTGCTCTCCGGCCCCTCAGAGGCCAGGACACAGCCCCAGACAAGAGTGGGAGGGGGCAGGTCTGTATCTTCCAGACACACTTCTTCCCTTTTCTGACCAAACTCGTGACCACAGGGAGGCTGAGCAGATTAAAGGCGTTTAGAGAAAAAGGAACCTCAGCCTTGGCTGGTGTGGCTCAGTGGGTTGAGCGCCAGCCTGTGAACCAGAACATCACTGGTTTGATTCCTGGTCAGGGCTGTGGGCCAGGTCCCTGGTTGGGGGCGTGCGAGAGGCAGCCAACTGATATTTCTCCCTCATATTGATGTTTCTCTCCCTCTCTTTCTCCTTCACCTCTCTCTGAAGATAAAAAAATAAAATCTTAAAAAAAAAGAGAGAAGCAGAAGGAGTCACCTCCGTCTTTGCTTTACATCCACCCAGTCACAGCAGGTTGTGTGGACGGCTTCAGGTGAGGCCGGGAGGCGAGCTGGCCTCTGGGATCTCACTTGCTCACTGTTTTTCGCAGGAGATAAACCCTTCTTTGACCACAACTCAGTAAAACTTGAGAAAATGGAACACAGACGGACTTCCTCCACGCACCCAGCTCTCTTCATGGGCGCGAGCCTGGCCTGGGCTCCACCCGCACGTCCCTCACGCTCCTCCGTCCAGAGCGGCGCTGGCCTGTGCGAGAGCCACGTGGGACTACTTACACGTAAATGACTCAAAAGTGAAACCTCCCGCTCCTGGTTGCACCAGCCCCGTTTCAAGCACTCCCCAGCCCCCTATGAGTAGCAACTACCGTGGTGGACAGCGCAGAGAACATTTCCATCATCTCGGAAGGTCATGGTGGGCGGCTCTGAAGAGATTTAAGTATAAAACGTGGGAGGCTACCCACCAGGGACACCACTTGTTCAGCGGCTCTCCGCATCTTCACTGCACGGGCACTGCGGGGCGTTCCACGTCCAACGGACGGGAAGCCACAGCTGAAGACGAGACAGCGGGGGCACCCCGCAGTGTCCCAGGGACCCTCTCAGAGTCAGAGAAGAGAAGCAGGTCTCTGGTGTCGGGATGCAAAGAAAACGTCTGCTTATCCATCACGTGCCCTCTTGGCGCAGACTCTTCTCAGGGGCTTCCAGGAACGGGGGCGCCCGCAGCGGCTCAGAGAAGTGCCGCGAGGTGTCTGGGGCTCAGCCTGTGTGTGGGAGGCTCCCCGAGCAAAACGCAAAAAGAGAGTCAAGCTGGGCTTCACAGCTCACGGTGGCTGGTGGGGCTTCCCCCAGAACTCTGGCCTTCCTGGCCCCCCACCCCCGGCTGCAGCACACCCCACTGCCCGTGCCCCCTGGGCCCCAAGGAGACTCTCTCTCCAGGGATCCCCTAACCCCGATCTTCCCAATCCAGCCGCATGCCTTTCCCGCTGCGAGGCCTAAACAAGACACTCCTGGGACCCAGGCGCTCGCGCTTCGGACAAGCAACGCATTTCCAAGGATATTTACTTTTAACAGAAATTTCCAAAGACTAGTTATCGAAATGAAAGGGCTACATCCAAGGGTGAGGGTGTTGAGGTGGACTGAGGGGACAGAGTATGCCCCTTGTGGTTGCGGGGCCCACCTGGAAGTCCTTCACGTTTATGAACCGTGTGACCGGGCCATCACTCTGCCTCCCAGAACTCTGAATTGCCTTGTGTATTGATCTCTAAAGTGGGCCTAACAGCATCGTCCTTAACATGGGAAGGATTAAGGATTCAATGAGATAATGGATAAGAAAGCTACAAAGCCCAACACAAACATCTGTTGCTATTAGTATTGGGGAAAATTATCTTCCAACACACAGCACAGTGTCTAGCACACACTAGAAATTTGTTGAAGTTTTTTTTTTTTTTAAATGATCCCGGAGTAGAGGCTGAGGCAAGATCCATTTAGGCAAAGGGGCAGGGGTCTCTTGGCATGCCCCCAAGATCAGATCCCACGGATGAATACACAGACGCAGGGGTCCCGAATCTTTCTAGTGCCAGAGGCTGCTCTGGCTGCCTGGTGAAGCCGCGGCTCCTTCTCAGGGTGCTTTTATTTTTAATGGATAAAATAAAAGACATAGGGTTACAAAGACAACCAATGATATCAAAACGCTGTTATCAAAAGTGTCTAAAAGCAAAATCTGTGATATAATAATGCATGTGCTTCTTAATGAGCACATTAAGTAACAAGATGCCCTGACATCTAATAACAAACGCACTTGCAAAATAGTGAAGAGTAAAGATGGTATTTCAAAGTATCTGTTTCGATGTGCATGATGGAAAATATCCAGTTCCTCTTGGTGACCGTCGCAGGCCCTGCTAACCCCTGGTGGCTAACGCCTACAGGCATTGTTGAGGAAACGCTGCATTTCGGCCAGAGATTAGTGAACACAAAGGTGGAACTTCTCTTCAACCAGGTTTAGGGCTCCTCTGCATCTTAAGGTCAAGAAACCCTCAGTACATGCCTTACTGGGGTGACCATTTCATAAGGTAGGCAAACGTCTAATCACTGTGTTGTACAACGGGAGCTACGATCACAGTGCATGTCAACTGCGACTGGAAAATGAATTAATTTTTTTTCTCAAAAAAGAACCTTGAACTAGGTACACTTGTAGGTCCACCATTTGATTCCAGCTTTCTCTGGCTCACCGTTACACGGAAGGGTCCACAGGCGGACATAAAGGCAGGCCATTCATAGCACATACCCCCGAACCCAGAACCCCTTCTCACGGGAGTTAGGGTCCAGGGCTACGCCCCGACTCACACTCCCCCTGAAGCTCCCCTGCAGGATCCTACTAACTGTCCTAGAAGCCCAGGCCTTGCCACACCTCCAGCCCCGCCTGTTGTCCCCGGACAACGTAATCACGGTTCCCATTACTTGAGCGCTGTCACTATGTGCCGATGGCTATTGTACAAGTACTTTATGCTCATCAGAGCACCGAACACACCAGCCCACAAAGGGGCAGTGCTGTCTTCACGGGGAAACGGAGGCTGAGAGGTAAAAAGTTTGCTGACTTGTCCAAGGTGCTAAGCCGGGTCTGAATTCAGTTCTGATTACCACTCGCCCCCTGAACTGCTCGCGCTGTGAAGCTGCACCGAGAATGGGGCTGTGACAGTCACGGTTTGAGCTCAGCCGTCCTGGGCCCCTGCCAGGGGCACGAGTGAGTGTGAACGAGGGGCCAGCAACCCCTCCTGACCGCCAGCAAAGTGACCGGACAAGGGGCATCATCCCCCAATCAGCCACCCGCACCCCTGCCCAAAGGGATTTTAACTAGAGAAAACATTCCGAAAGAAAGAAACACAACAGCACCTTCGTAGTTGCGACAGGGTCTCTAGGGTGCTGGGAGAAGCGGGGGCAGTTGGGGGTACTCAGTGGCGGGGGCGGGGCAGGTAGAGAGAACACAGTGAACTGGCCCAGACCAGGATCTGCAGACCGTGGCCGGGGTGTGGGCCCCCAGGAGGGAGCGCTCGAGCTGTCTGGGAGGCCACCCACTGCCGACAGTCAGTTTCTGAGCCAGGGTCCAGGTCCCCCAGGAGGTGCACACTGAGCCTCTGTGTGGACAGACAACAGAGCCACTCAGTACCGGAGAAAGAGGCCTGTGTGTCCCACCCACCCGCCTCCCAGCGCAGGGATGGACGTCCATACGGCCCATTCGCTGGCCACCCCAGTCTCCAGACCTCCAACCGGCTGCAGCCTCCACCTCCACTGGACGCAGGCGTCCCAGACAGTGCGACCCCAAACCCCATACACTCTGGGGACAGCTGGAGTCTGGCTCTGGCCCTTCCCCCCACCAAATGCCCCTGCTTCGGAGCGGGGTACCATGGCCCACCCTCAGCTGCTGCTCTGGTGGTCATCGGATTACCCGGGGCTGGGCTTCATCCATCTCCTTTGGCAAAAAGGATGAACGGCTTTGTGGATCCTGCACTTTTTGAAATTGTGACCCTTCAATGTTACAGGTTTGACTGTACTTGGGTCTTCCCTACCACTAAAACACATCCCCAACCATTTGGAAATACTAAAGCCGCTTTAAAAATCCTTGATAGGATTATCTTGAGAATTCTCCTGTGCAGGGTGCACTGGAAGTCACCTCGCAGCACTGGTGCAACAGCAGCCTGGACAGAGGCGAGGTCCTGCTGATAGTGCCGCCCGCGCCCGCCCGCCCCTGCCCGCCCGCAGCAGGAGCACAGGGCTGACCTGGACAGGGGGAAGTGCCCACCAGCAGTGGCAGTCAGTCCTCGCCGGCTGGGCCGGAGGAAAAGCCACTGAGCTGCTGGAGGGTGGCACCCTGCTGAGGCCCCGGCAGAACCCCAGCCCAGCACAGCCCCAGGCCCCAGGGGCGCGCTCACGCTCCTGCCTGCCCCGGCGTGGGTGCCCCGGTGGGAGGGCCTCCACAGCTGGTCCTTTTCTGTCTCCGCCTCCTTCTCCCCTTGTCCCATCTGCACGGCTCTGGCTCTGAGGGATCACTTTTTTTCTCTCTCTTCCTTTCGTCTAGCCCTATCCCCTTTGCTGTCTTTGTCCAGCTTTTTGGTAGATGGCATTTCTGGACAAATCCCTACCTGACTTGGCTCTTAAATGTGGAACCACGGACCTGCTGCCCAAGCCAAGACAGGAAGGTTTGAAGTCTCCAGATGGTTCTGAAGAGGCTGTTGGTTCATTGCAAGCAAACACCCTTGAAAGCCAAACAAAAACTGCCCACAAGTAAATAGTATGTGACACAGTCCCTTCCCGCTGCCACTTAGCAGAAACCCAAGCCCACGGCAGCTGGGGAAGCTGGGCTCCGTGAGATGCAGCAGCTGCAGCCCTGCCCAGCCCCCAGCAGGAGCGGTCCGTGGGGCCTGTGGCCAGGACGATGGGACCCTGGGTGGCCGCGCTGGCTGGCAGAGGGCTGGAGGACTGAAGGCAAGGTGGCAAGGCAGCCTAAATAATGCTGCAGTCGTTTAGCATCTCAACTCTGTCTACCCTATCTTCACAATTATCAAGGCAAGACCAATTCAGAGGATTACAGGGCAAATGTCAAAACTTTAGCATTGCTCTTAAGAATATAACATAATTATCGTTTGATAGAGTTCAAATGATACCATTTTTAAATAAGTGACTTCTATATCACAACTGCTTCTAAGTGTGACTGAAGGATACATAAGATAAATAAAAGTGAAGATGAGACGAGAGGAGGGAGGCGGGTACACAAGGAGAGGCCTGTATACCCAGATGCCTGATCAAGAAACTGAAGTCACTCTTGACTTGTCCTCTGGCTCCCCGTCTGACGCCACCAAGGGCTGGAAGTTGTCCTGCCTGACTGTTCCTCCATCCTGTCCCCAGGGATCGAGACCATTCCCCACACACGCCCCCTGCACTCCCCTCCCCTCCCCGCACCCTACCCTCAAACTGCTCTCTAAAACGCAAACACAATCCCAGCTCTCCAAGTTCAAAGCCCTTCCCTCGCCCCCTCTGTCTCAGATAACAACACAGATTCCTGGCTGGGTCTGGAGACCACTCACTCCCGAGTCAGGCCCTCCATTTTTAGGAGGTTCCCCTCAACTCTCTCCATTTTCAACAGCTCACTTTTGCCTCCAGGGCTTCGCACATGCTGTTCCTTCTGCCAGGCTGCCTTTCCCTCCTTTTCTTGTTATATTATTTTAATTTACATACAGGAAAAGTAAAATTTTTAATGTACCGTTCTAGGGGTTTTAACACATGTGTAGATTCATGTGGCCACCACCACAATTAGCATGTAACAGTTGCATCGCCCCAGAAAGCTCCCTTGTACAGCCCCTCACCCCTGGCAGCTATCACCTGTCCGCCATCCCTACGGAATGCCCTATAAATGGAATCCCACAAGGTGTAACCCTTGAGATGGAGTTCTTCCCCTTAGCCCAATGCCTTTGGGATTTGTCCACGCTCTTGCCCGTATCAGTACCTTTTCTCATTATGGCTGAGCCTGTGGCTTGCACGGTTCACGATGCGCTTGTCCTGTCTACAGCTGAGGAACATTTGGGTGTTTGCCCGTTTGGGGAAGTCACAAATAAAACTACAATAAACAGCCAGATCCAGGTTCTTGTATAGACATAAGTTGTCATTCTTCATGGGTAAACACATAGGGTTCCTGGGTGTATGGTAAGTGCATGCTTAACTTTAGAAGAAACCAACACACTGCTTTCCAGTGTGGCCATATCGCTGTGCGTTTCCACGGAGCGTCCAGCTGCTCTGCGTCCTAGGCAGCTCTTGATACTGTCAGGGTGTGTTGCTTTTTAGTTATTCTGGTTGGTATGTCACAGCTTTGCTTCTCTTCTCTTCACTTGCCAAAATCCAGGCTATCCTTCAACACTCTCTGTCCCTTCCTGCAGCCTCCTGTGCCCCCTCGCTCCTTAGGCTGGGGGTATCCAAATGAGGATCCCCCTTCTCTGCATCCTCATTGGAGCATTTAGCTCATAAAAACATTTCACCCTGGCTGGTGTGGCTTGGTAGATTGAGCGTTGGTTTGCGAACCAAAGGGTCGCAGGTTTGATTCCCAGTCAGGGCACATGCCTGGGTTGCGGGCCAGGTCCCCAGTAGGGGGCGTGCGAGAGGTAACCACACAGGGATGTTTCTCTTCCTCTTTCTCCCTCCCTGCTCTCTAAAAATAAATAAATAAATCTTTAAAAATAATTAAAGAAAAAAGAAACAGTTGTTTGTGCTTCCCTCTCCCCGGAACCTACTACCTGCTCTGCCCCACAGACACACCCACACAGGTGCACGCACACAAGTGCACACGCAGGCACACACAAGCAGCATCACTAGACTGCACATTCCTGGGAGTAGGGTGTGTGTTATTCATCATTGTGCCCGCTGCCCTGGCACCTTCTGAATGGATGAATGAACGAACAAACGAATGCCCAGGCAGCCGGAAGAGAAAGGGGGCCCTAACACACAGTCTGGCACAGACTGAATTCCCCTCTCGCGGCCTTCCAGATGTGCCACTCAAGAATCGCAAAGCCACTGACTCAGGCCTTGCCAAAGGAGACACATGCTCATTGGAACCAGCCAAGGCCTGGAGACCAGCACGAGACCCCCGGTTTCCTCCCTCCCTCTCGTGCTCTCCTCCCTCACCCCTGAGTTCACCAGCTGCTACCTTAAAGCACCTCCCAGCTCTGGATCCATCGGGCCAGGCCCTCGGGAATATGGCCAGACCCCCGGCCACTTCCAGGATTATGTGTCTGTGTTGGAGGGGTTGGGGGCACAGGGGTCCACACAGAGAAGGGCAGCCTAGGGGTCCCCCGCAAACCGCTGCTGCACCCTCAGTCAGGCCGTTAGACACAGGCCAGTGCAGACACATCCAGACAATACAGGGATTGTGCCCCAGACGCCCCAGATGGAAATACTTTGGCAGTCACATCAAAAAACCGTCCAAGCAAAGGCAGCTCAGGTGGCTCATGGCACCGGGGCCTCAGGGAAACCCGATGCGGGCTGTTTCTATGCTGGAGCCTTGGATGCAGAGAAAGGGCCGGACCTCCCGGCCTCTTATGGGGGGTTGTCAGCATCCCTGAAGCCCACCTGAAGCCCATGTCTCCTGCTGGTCCCCGAAACAGTCAAGGGAGGCCAACCCACCCGCCACCCCCACTTCCAACCCACTGTTCTTGGACCAACTCCTGCGTGGTGTGGCTGGGGCCAGCGGGTTGTTTAAAATCCTGTGCTCACCGCCAGCCCCCTGCTCACCTGGCTCAGGTGTGCAGCAGGAGCTGCAGGTGGGAGCCATGTTCCCGGAGGGTGTCAGGTTCCTGCGGGCAGGCTCGGCGGGAAGCCTGGATTCCCAGTTCTGATTCCCAAACTGGTTTCCCTTCCCCGGGGAGTCACCCAGACCTGCCCAGGGCGATTAGACCTCGGGGGCTGTGGCTGAGTGGGGGCTGCCTGCCCGCCCAGCGCCCAGCGCCCAGTGCCCCGCGAGGAGGCCCCGGGAACAAACACTGGGCAAACATCTCCGCAGACTGGGTATTTCCTGCCTGGTGAAGAGAGGGATTTAAAGGAGCAAGAAAACTATTCTAGAATAGAAACTGCCTCCACTGGAGCCACACTTTGAGAAGACTCCCAGAAGCACCTCCTGGACTGGTATTAAAGGAGACGCACGGTGACTTCCCCACTGTTTGCTTCAGGTCCTGACAAAAAGTAAACCTGTTTTGGGGGGCTCTGTTGTTACAGCACCTTTGGGGCTCCGAGTGTTTTTGCCTGTGATTCCATTTGCTCCTTGTAACAACCCATTCTTAACACCCCATTGCACAGCTAAGGAGCCTGAGGGTTAGAGCACTCGGAGCCATGAGCGGCCCAGCCTGACTCACACCCCGCTCTGATTCATAACCTGGCAGGGGTAAGGAAACCCCGTGCCTCCTCGCCACCACTCCAAGCTGCACCAAATGCCTCAAGCCTGTGCAGAGGCCACCGTGTCTGTGACGGATCGTGTGCTGGCGGTGGGAGGAGCGAAAGAACCAGGAGGCGAGGTTCTAGGTCAGCCAGAGGGCTCCCTCAGCTCCTTCAGCTGGAGACCCCCCTCCCAGCTAAGTGCCAGGGATTTCAGCTCTTGGTTCCGTGGAGGGGCGCGGACCCAGGCGTGGGCTCCCCTGGGTCCACACACCTCCTGGTGCCTGCCTGAGGGCGTGGTCACGGCACTGAGTGAAGACAGGTGCCTCCCACTTTCTGCGCCCTCAAGGGGGGCTGGCCAGCAGCAGTAAAATCTTTGATGAAGAGGCTGCAGCACTTTGTTTCCGGCACTTGCCTGATCCGCACTCAGCCAGGCTCTCAGACGGCCGTGTCCAGGGACCATGAGGGGCTGGCCACATGCCACTAAAAACAGCCCCAACGTGGAAGGTCCACGAGCAGGGAGATGATGATCAAAATCCTGGTCCTGAGCATTAAAAATGGGGTCATGCAGATTCTTTGGAGAGATGTAGCCACGGAAACACGCTTTGATAAAAGGTGAACAAAACAAATCAGGCTGTAAATCTGCATGTTCGGTATGATTTCAACGCTTTATGATACTCCTCAAAGAGCAGGGGATGCAGCGCAATAGTAACCATGGTTACCTGAAGACAGAAGTTGGCTGGATGGCTGTCAATTATTTTTACCTCTCAAGAGTCAGGAAGAAAACTTAAAAAAAGAAATTGGCAGTAATAGTCTTAACTTCTATCAATATTTTTCATCGCAGCTCAGAGTCTTTGGCACACACCAAGCCTCCCACCGTCCCTGTAAGGAAGAGCAGTGAGGGCGCAATCTTAGCTTAGAAATCTACACCCACACCTGGCAGAGGTCCACACCCCCTCCAGGAGGATCAGAGGTGCCCTCAGGTCGCGCGGCTCAGGGTCTGCTTTTGCATAAAGACATATAAGGATTCCAGACGTTTAGCTTTATATTTCTAACTCAGACTTTCCCTTCTTATGTACCCTGGATCCATACCGCAGCAGGGGTAAGGAATTACTGGATAAAGGCTTCCATGTTCAAGCAAGCTGGCAAAGTTCCCATCTCAGTGTTAATGAGTTTAAAGAGGTTTCTCTATGGAAGGACTCCCCAAGAGGTGCATGTTGCATGTATCATTTCCCAGACGGATTTCACCAAAACCTTCCATTTTAGGACCTGAGACCGAGGAGTGGCCGCTCTACAGAGGCAGGGACCCTGGGGAAGTGGGCTTTCCGCCCAAGCCACCCCTGCCCCCTCAGCCCCCCGAGGCCGGTGGGTCCCAGTCCTGGCTACACCGTGCGATACCCTGGGGAACCTTAAAAAAAACCCGTGGTCTGGGCCCCTGCCCCAGAGTTGGTCTGGGGAGCAGTCAGAACCAGGGCTGAGAAGCCCTTCTTCCTCACACCCTCTAAGTTGTCCGTGCTCAGAAGAGGTCACCGCCAGGGCTGGGGACCAGCTTCGGCATTATTCACGCATCATCTATTTTGGGGGCTAAGTGGAGCCTCCATGGACATCTGGTCCAAGCTCTCAGTTTATTACCGAGGAGGAAACTGAAGTTCCTCCCCAGAATTCCCGACGCCCTGCCTCTCTGCCTTGGCTGCCTGTCTGGGTCACGTCCTCCGAGTGTCTACCTTTCCTGCTTGCTGGCGTCTGTGAACTCAGTCGGTGCAGGAGCTACTTTCACAAGGTCCCCAGCGCTGTGAGCGCCATTCCGGGCTGACCGGCGCTCCCACACCTGCCCTTTGGAGGGGGAGGGAGGTGGGGCCCTAAGAACAGGCGGTGGGACCTTGCCAGCGCCAATGTGATTCTACTGTAATAAGTGTAGGTCATTACTTCTTACTATTCAAACGTGGCTATGTTATAGAAGATAATGTAAAGATAATATAAAGTTCGCATGCATTTTCCAGTGGAATAAAGTGACTTCATAGGTGCCTCACCCATCAAAGGCAGCCTTGAACGCCTCCCAGAATCCGCTTCTCTCCTGCGCTGCGGGTTGGATGAAGTTTGTGCGGAGCGGAGAGGGGTTCAGCCAGGGAGTGCGGGTCGGCGGTGAAAGCCCCGAATTACAATCCTCCCCCGAGGGAAACAACACAGCTGCCCGCCCTGTTCTCCGTGCAGAAATGAAAGCCGCCACCGCTCCCATGGAAACTTCGGGGAACAATTCTAGCCCCAGAGGTCTGGGGGCTCCGGGCGCCCAGAGCGGGTGCGCGCTGCCTGTGACCACCTGTCTGGGTGCCCACCCTACCCTTCCACAGCACTTCCCCTCCAGCAGTTCCTACCATGTCCCCCGCGATGCGGCCGACCCGCTCCTCGGTGCTCAGTCCGCTAACCAGCTCATCCTGCCGCACCCGGGCGCCCCGGCAGGGTGGCTCTCCAGGCTCCCCTGGACGTGGGCTTCTCAGATCAAAGGTCCGCAGCTTCCCGACAGCCAAGTGGCCCCACGACAACTCCCGGGCATGCGATGCGCGCGGGCTGTTCCGTGGGTGGAGGTGTTAGAGGAGGCCTGGGCCAATGCACACGGGATCTGTGGGTCTGCGGGAGCCCTGCGCAGCCTCAAGCCATCGGGATCAGCTAGGGACGGTTGCAGAGTTTGCAAAGTCCCTGCCGCTCCTCCTGGCCCAGCCTCCCCACTTCCCCGAAAGCACGGAAGGGGGGAGCTCCTTTCACAATAAAAGCCCTGCCCTGGGCTCGGGCAGCCGCAGCTGCCTGCGGCAGGGGCCCAGGTGCTGGGAAGGAACCGTCCTGCCCGCTGAGGGCAGAGGAGCAGAAGCAAGAGGCCAGGCGCGCCTGGGCGCATCGCCCAGATCCCGCCTCCAAGGTGTGTGGGCGCGCTGTGAGTCCGCGGTAATTCGGAGGGACCTGCTCAGAGCTGCCAAAACCATCGTTCTCCCCTGCAAACCCTCAGAAAGACAACCCTGTTGTACTGGTATCCCTTAGCCCCTTTGGGGAGCTGGAGTACATGGCCGATACCCGCCCCTCTGTTACTGGAAGCACAGACAGAACCTTGGGCCCCCTGGATCACCCACGGGTGGGCTGTGCACAGCCTCCCCAGGACCTAAGGGGCTGCGTGCTCCTGGCTGGAGAGAGGAGAGGGCGTGGAGTCCACAGCCCTGGAGTTGGGGGCTGGCACCTCTGTTAACAGTTTAGTGACATTCAAGAGGCCTGTGTCCCTAAGTAGCCTGTGGTCTGCAGCAGGGCTCCCCGTGAGAGCCTGGGAACCAGGCAGTAACATTACCCTCCGCGGTGAAAGCTAACGGGAACCAGCACTAGACGTGCCCATGACTCTGTGACGAAACGTGTCTACAATGCTGACAGTCTTTGTCCTATACTCTCACTCCCTGTCCTCCTGCTCCCTCCCTCCCCATGTACACATCCAGGGACTGTTTGTCACACACCCTGTGTTTGGCGCTGAATGCCAGTAACAAGCAAGACTGCCACCGCGTTGGAAAATACTCCGGCTGTCTACTAAACCTAAGTATCCCCGGGCTCAGTGACCCAGCACATCTGCCCCCAGACCTGCACCCAACAGAACGGCCTGCGGATGTGCGCCAAAGCCCAGGTACAAGGGTGCTCATCGCTGCATTATTCATGTGGTCCCACGCTGGGAACCACCCAAATACTCAGGAGATGAGTTACTGCATCAGCCAAAAGACATGTAAAAGGAGGGTCACGGTGACTTCATTCACACCCAAATGTCCATCAACCAGTAGTATATTCAGTCCATGGAAGAGCGCGCAGCAATTTTAAAGGTCTCCGTTACATGCAACAGCATGGATAAATCTCACAGACTAAATGCAGGGAAAGCATCTAAACACAAACTATTTGTGTCTACATAGTTTACATAGTCACTACATAGTGAACATCTTTCCTTTGTATGCAGAGCAGATAGCACTAACCTACAGTACGTAACAGACATGGTTAGCCCTTGGAACGGGGCTTTCTGGCGGGAAACAGGGGAAGTCTCCTGTGTCGCAATGACCAGGGCGGTGGGCACAATCCTTCTCACTGTTTGCCTCCACTGAGGACTAATTTGCTATTCTCAAGCTTGCTTTTCCTCACTTAGCAATATATTGTGGCCATTTCCATGTCAATAAAAGCAGCTCTCTTAAGTTGCTATCATTTTTTTTAAAGATTTTTAAAATTTATTTGTAGAGAGACGGGAAAGGAGGAAGAAAAAGGGAGACATCAATGTGTGGTTGCCTCTTGTGCGCCCCCTACTGGGGACCTGCCCCGCAACCCAGGCATGTGCCCTGACTGCATATCAAACCCACGACCCTTTGGTTCGCGGTCCAGCTCTCAGTCCACTGAGCCACACCGGCCAAGGCACTGTCACCTTTTTTAAATTAAACATATTTTTTTAAATTAAACATATTATCTCCCTCAGTTATAAATGCTACAAGGGTGGGGCTCCATCTTACAAATCACACGAAAAGAGAGAACTTGGGAGCTGTGGAGAGAGTCCCACCTGGGGCTGAAACTGAATGTCACCACTTTGGGCTGGGTAACATTGGACAAACGATGTGCCCACCCAGCCTCAGCTTCCGTGTCTATACAATGGGAGTAATGCCTTCCTCGTGAAATGTGTGAGAAAGGACAGTGAACGTAAGGAGGAGCTCAACACCTCGCAGGTGCTCATCAAAGGACAGCTTTTCTCTGCCACCCCAACCACAGCCGTGCTCACAGAGCCCTCGATAAAGCTGCGATGGTCCCCTTACCCTGCTCCTGCGCCCACGCAGCAGTCCCGAGGATGAAGGAGGGGCCGCATCAGCTCAACATGCTTCCCAAAGCCAATCATCGCTTCTCATGGTCGGCAGACGTGTTTAGCTGACTCCATCATTCAAGATCTGAAGATGAATTCTGAGGGCTCGGGTCATGGGTATCCTGAATGGTTCTCACAGCCATGGACAGTGGTCCCCCCAGAAGACATGCCAAGGAGGAAATGCACTGAGCCTCAAGGCTGGCGGGCAGCATTGGACACAGCGAGGCGGGTCCCAGAATCGGGGTACAAGAGAGAAAGTTTTTCAATGATGAGGACTTGAAGAGGTAAATAGCACCACCGTGTGGCCAACGTTCCAACACGGGGCAGCTGTTCTACGCTTTGATTTCAGCCTTGGGTTTTTCTTGGCTCTGCATACTGTCCTGGCTGCCCTTGGTGGAGGTGGTGGAGGCGGTGGAGGCGCAGCTAAGACAGGGCAATTAGTGCAGCTGATCCCATAGTCTGTTCCTCAGCCAGGAAACCTGTGGCTATGTGCCCACTGGGCCTTTGGGGCATCCTAACTTCCTAACAGGCTCTGATTCAACAGTCTCCTGCCACAGGCATTTTATAGACCTGAACCTGGAGCAAAAGCCTACCCCGCTTCTATTGCCTGCCAGCGGACCTCTCCGTGTGGGCAGGATTCATGAAACTGTATTTCTTGCTGGAGTCCTTGCTTCCCACTACGCGTGGCTGCCTATCTTCATGTAGGTTTTCCTGCGCAATGTGAGGACAGATGCCAGGACTACCAGTCACAGGTGTCATCTTGGCACCTATCACGATGCTTGACACAGAGAGTGAACTTAATAAATACATGCAGAGTGAATGAATGTCAAAGTGGTTGAACTGCCCAATATATTCGTATCTACTTATTGCAGAAATCATTTCTTGATTCAACATTCAGCATCACTTCTATGCCAAGAACGGGCTAGGGGACACAGTCCTCTGCCTACCAGGCTCTCCAGGTCAGAGAAAGTGTGGAAACGAGCAACATGCCCGGAGCTGTCAGGAGGAGCAGGCCACTCTTGACACCAGGCGCAGGAAGACACACATGCGCCCAAGTAGGTGAGCGACGGCGCCCAGGGCTCCTGAGCCAGCTGAGTGTTTCGTGGGGGGAGAAGTTCTCTGAGTGGGCAGCAGGGAGAGGGGCGGCCTCCTAGGCAGGGGGAACGGGGATGTGCATGATGTTAGATCAGGGTCCTCTCTGGACTTTGCAGGGCAGGAAGCTGCGCTTTCAGTTGGGTTTGAAGGACACAAAAGGCCCAACTGCAGGAGGGTCGCATTGGGAGGCAGGGCAGGAAGTGACAGGAAAAAGCCCTGACACCTTTCCTCCCAAAAGCAGTTTCTCTCGGGGCAGCTGGGAGTATCTGATAACACTGCCGATGCAACAGCCTCCCTCGCAGTCCTTTGGCAGCGGTGCCCCGCCACCCCGCCCCCGCCCTGCCACCCTCCGTTTCTCGCTCCCCTCCCTCCACTTTCTCCTCCGCTGCTGCTTTCCCTACCTGTTCCCAGAATTCCTGCCAGTCAGCAGTATCCTTACCGCAGATTAAAGGGCAAAAAAAGGACCTGGAGCACAACGTTTCAGGACCACAGACAGTGGGGTGCGGTCCGCCCACCCACCGCCTGCGCAGGAGTCCTGCTGCCCAGGCCCAACGGCCCAGCGCTCAGCGGGACGTGCAGCCTCAGGACGCGAAGCAAATGAGGAAACCTGGACCAACCCGGGAGCGCGGAGTGAGATTCTCCGCGACACCCACACGGATCAGTCAAGGTAAAAAAGATTAAAGAATACTAAGTTGACATGCTGAATCCATATGGATTACTGCATTGAACTATTACAAAATATCACATCTTAACTGATTTTTTATTGTATTTTTTCCATTCCCGTTTACCTCCTCTATCCTCTTCCCCCTCTACTCCCCCCCAACCACAATCATATTACTGTGTCCACGAGTCCTTTTTCTTACAAAATAGATACATCTTTTGATATTAAGGGACCATTCCCCAACACTGAGCATATATTAGGCGACCTCAATATATTTCAATGTACTGAAATCATATAGAATATATTCTTTGATAACTATTCAAACCAAGCTAGAAATCAGGAACAGAAGGTAACTTTAAAAAAACCTCATGTGTTTGGAAATTAAGGAATATACTTTCAAATAATTCAAGGGGAAAAGGATATATAATATAAATTAGAAAGTATTTAGAACTGAATAATGGAAATAAAATTTGAAGATATAAAGTAGTACATACCAGGAAACTTATAAATTCATATATTTAAAAAGTGTAGAAAACTGATGAAGAAGTACTAGCTCAACCAGTAGTTACCCAAAAAGAAAATAACAAAAAGTCGGAGGGATAAAATAGTAAAATGATAATTGAAATTAATAAAATAGAAAACAGACTAAGATTGAGGTAAAAAGTTGGTCCTTTGAAAAACTAATAAAGTTGTTAAACTTCTAATGAGACTGATCAAGAAAAATGAGAAATTATAAATAACCTATACCATAAATGGAAAAGATGTAAGTACACATTATACAATGATTAAAAATGAGATTATGAATAACTTTATGCCAGCAAATTTGAAATTTTAAGAGGAAAAGGGAAATTTTTCAGTAAATACAACTTAGCAAAATGAAAACAAGAAATAAGAAAATCTGAAATAGTCCTATTAAATAGGCTGAATCTGTCATTAAAATCTCCCTACAAAGAAATCTCTGGCCCCAGATGCCTTCAGTAAGGGTTCTACCAAATAGCTACAGAACAGACAATGTATGTCAACTGTCCATAAAGTCTTCCAGCGAACAGAAGGAAAAGGTCCACTTTAACTCACCCTATGAGGCTATCACCACCGTGACAGCAAACCCTGATGAGGGCAGTGTAAGAAAAAATTTACAATCAAGTTCATTCATAAACATGGATGCCAAAATCCTATATAAAATATTAGTAAATCAAATATAGCAATGTGTAAAAAAAGGAAGGGGGACTACTGCATCATTGCAAGAATGAGTTTATTTCAAGAATACACGGCTGATTTAACAAATCAATGTAATTAGCTACATTAACAAATTAAAGGAGAAAAATCATATGACCAGTTCAACAGAAACAGCATTTGATAAAATTCAATCTACTTCTATTTTTTAATTATGAATTAAGGGAGAAAACTTACCAAAATCAGAAACAGAACAATCTCCCTTCATCTTATCAAGACTAGCTACAAAATTTTAGAGTACAGATCATACTTAGGAATGAAACGATCGAGACTGGAAATGAGGCAACAATGTCTGCTATCACCACTGCTAGTCATGGTATCAGAGGTGCTAGCTAGTGTAATAAACCAAGAAAAATAAATTGAAAGTGTAAGGATTAAAAAGAACTGCAATTTTTTTTTGTAGATGATATAAATCTAAGGTAACTGACATAAATTCTTAGAATTAGTAGGTTACTAAGAGCACATTCACGGTACGGTAGGCTAGGCTGGTTGTATCAAATGTCCATCAGCTGACGAATGGATAAGCAAAAATGTGGTATCACCCATCTAATGGATATTATCCACACATAAAAAGGCATGGAGTACAAATACATGTTACAAAATAGGAGGACCTTGAAAACATGTTAAGTGAAAGCCAGCTGAAAATGACCATATATTGTATGACTCCATTAATATCAGAACATCCAAAACAGGCAACTCTATAGAAAGAGAAAGCAAATTCAGCGGATGCCTAAAGCTGAGTGTGGGGGAGGAGGATGGCGAGCGACTGCTAACGGACACAGGGCTCCTTTTGGGGGTGACAGACGTGTTCTCCCAGTGGATGGCGCCAGTGCTCACACAACTCTGGATATACGGACCACCACAGAATGGACCCCGTGAACGGGTGAACTGCGCAGCTTGGGAGTTACGCCTCAATAAAGCTGTCTGAAAAAGGACACGAACACAAGCTCTGTGTATCAACATGGATCACTTTAATGGACCGAGAAACATTAAATCTTTGGAAATCCACGTGTCTGCAGAAAAAGAAAATGTGTATTTGACATCATTTAAGATGGCTCTTAAGTCAGCTTCTTACTTTGAAAACTGGTATTTTAAGGTAAAGAATTAAGCCTTTGTCCTGTCTTCCCAGAAGTGATGATTCTGAAGAATTTTTAATTTTATTGCAAGTGGTATTATTTTAGTTAAGTGGGTCCATCTTCTTATTTTCGAGCTGTATTCTAAAGGGGAGAGAATCACAATACCTGTAAGCTACCTTAAAGTATTTTAATATAAAAAAATATTTTACAATTTAATATATTAATTATCATGAAAAGCAAAAATAAGTTTTTCTGTTTGTTCTGTTGATTAGTGGACAAGATATGACTACACTGAGTAGATCAATTTTGTAAAACTGGGGGAAGCTGGAAAAAGGTGATCACACATAACCAGTAAAGTAGTGAGAGACCTGTTTGCACACCACCTGCCCTGCCCCAGGGAGAAAAGCACGGGTGTGTGAAACACGGCGGGGGGCGGGGGGGTTCCGCTACAGGGTGAGGGGACGGGAGGCCAGAAAGAGTGTGACCCAGTGCCCTCCGTCAGGCTGGGCACCAAGAACACACCTCTTTCACTTTGAGGACATAAAAGCAAAGGAAGACACAAAGCTGGAAAGGGTGCCCCTTGCCGAACTCACCTGCAGAGGCTGCTCCCCTGCCCTGGTCCTCCCAAGGTTCCGAGAAACACAGCTCCTCCCCTTGCTCCAGCTGAGAGATCAGAGCTGGTTTGGACACCGGTGACGGAGCTCGAAGGGAAGAAGATGCAACACAACGGTTAGGGCCGCAGAGCTCAGTCTCAGCCTGCGGCCACCGGAGCCAAAGGAGGCTGGGAGAGGAGGTCCTGGGTGGGCTGAGCTAGTTGCGCCCTGAAGAGGCACAGCGAGGGCCCCCCGAAGAAGCCTCAGGGCAGTGCTCCCAAGGAAGCCTGACATCCTCTGGGAGTCAAATTTCCATTTAAAGGCAGAAACAAAACTTCCCACCTGCTTTGTCAGAGGATGGAAAATCCCCACTGACAGCTGACACAGGGCTCCTAGGGGGGCCCCACAGGGAGACGAGGGACTGAGCCCTCTCAAGGTGACCTGCAGGCTCCATGCTGGAGTGAGGGTACCTCTCTAAGGCAGACAGAGAGGAGGGTCGCTTTTACAATGGAAAAGGAAGGGAAGCCTTCTTGTAGGTTAAAGAGACTCCAGGGCTCCCTGCACCTGGCAACTCTTCACGCTGCCATTCGGTGTCAGCTAACAGGTGTGAGAGAGCCCTTCAACCTGTGAGGGCCCAGGCAGAGAGCGGGGCAGAGGCCTTACCCAGGGCAGCCACATTGGCGTATGTCTCCAGCATCACCTCCCGGTACAGGGCCCTCTGCGCAGGGGCCAGGCTGGCCCATTCCTCCTTGGTGAAGTACACGGCCACGTCCTCAAAGGTCACTGGTTCCTGGAACGACAAGCTCCCATGCTTCCAGGCCTCACGACTTTGGCAATAGTCAAAACTGTCGATGAGAGGCCTGGGAAGGGCACCTATGGTGACATGCATTTAGTAGTGGGCCTCTCATGTGCCTGATGAGGTTTTGTGTGACATTTGCAAGGTGTGGAGAAAGAGGACGCAGATGAAAGGCAGCCAACCAGCCAGTTAGAACCGTGTACATCTCCACTGATCTTCCAAACACAGGTGACCTCCAAACAGACCCCTAGATAGGAGCTGGGCTTGTGCCTGAGTGTGGAATTATACATATAAAAGGAGAAGAAACATGTAAGTAATACGGTTGACACCTTAGCTCAAAGCCCCTCCCCTCTTTGTAAAACAGCTGGGTGATTATTCGGGCTGCTCATTTTACTGTCATTTCCCAATTCTTCTTTCTTCCCAGTTCTTCCCTCATTTGTGTCTCCTTGTCCACTACCCCAGGCACAAAGCTCTCAGGTTTGTGACTCCCCCACCCCCAGGCCGAGGTAGTGAGGTTAGAGAGACCCAAAAGGAAAATACTGCTTGCTTGGGATAGGCTTAGAGGAAAATCTGCTTACTATAGGACACCACTGAGGCAGTGAAGTAGAAAGCCAAACACTGGGAGAAAATATTTCATAATACATGTGTCTGACAAAGGACTCATATCCATCATAAAGAACTACAACTCGGAGAAAAAAAATGACACCCAATGCAATAAAAAATGGGGAGAATATCTGAGCAGGGACTTCACATAAGAGATTCACGTAGCCCATAAACACATGAAATGGTACTCCACATCACTGCTTATTGGGGAAAAGAAAACTTACAAAACCCCAATGAGATAGCAATGATGAGTGACAATCAGTGCTGGCAAGGATGTGGAGCAACTGGAACTCTCGTGTACTGCTGGTAAAAATATAAATTGGGACAACTATTTCAGAAAATTGTTGAGCAGCTTCTACTAAAACTAATCAAATGCACACCCTCTGACCTAGCAACTTGACCTCTGAAGATACACTCAAGAGAAATGAGCGCATGTGTCCATCAAAATGCACATGCAAGAATTTTCACTGCATTCTTATTCGCAGTAGTCAAAAGAAGAACGAATCTCTATCTCCAGAAGAACAAATAAAATAAAATCATATAATGGAAAACCATTCAGCATTGAAAAAGAACTGCTTTGTGTAACAACATGGGTAAAACTCACAAACACAATGGTGAACAAAGGCAGGCAGATCCAAAAGGGTACACGTTGAACAATTCCATTTTTAGCACGTTGAAGAATAAATAAAGTTAAGCTATGGTGACCGAGGTCACAAGAATGGTCAACTCTGGGGCAGACTGGTTGCGATGGCACATGAGGGGGCGTGTGGACGTACTGATAATGTTCTCTGTCTTAATGTGAGTGATGGTCATACATGTGTATATATTTCTAAAGAGCTAAACAGTTCAGATTTGTACTGCAAATACTTGTAAGCTATCCCTCAATGAGAAAGTAAATTTACATATGGAACAGTATGTCATTTATTTATATAAATGCATGTACATAAGTATGCATGCATATGTAAATATATATGTAGATACACATGCATACGTGCAGAGGCAGAGGAAACCCAGCTCACCTGGAACCGAGCTGCCAAGGACACTGCTGTCATGATCTGACTTCTTTTACTCCGCTCTTGGGAAAAGGAGCTGAAGGTAGAGAAAGCAGCATTAGCCCCCGGACCTCTACTGGCCTGAACTCCTGCGGGTGACGCCTGACTGGGCCTGTTCGGAGGCCACAGGAACTGCTCTTCATCAGCCATTGCCTTGCGTCAGTCGCAACGCTCATCTCGCAGTGGCAAGACAGCAGGCCACTCCTCAGCTCCCGCTGCTACACTCCCGGATGGGCCCGTGCGCGGGTAACCAAGCAGTAATTCACACAGAGTAAACGGGAACCCCTTGCCGCTGCGCGCGCCGGTTCTCTTAAATCATGATATTGTTATCATCTTTATGGTAAATGTTCCTTTCGATCGGTTCTTTATAATATTGACACATTTAACAAAAGCAAAAAGGTCCCCTCTGCACAGTTACCAGTGAAAAGCCAGTCGTCTGAAAGGGGGATGGCAGCGGAGGCCACCCTACAAAACATCCCTCCTCTTGCTCCTATGGGGAAAAGCACAGCTGGGAGCTGAAGCAAAAATCACTCCGCTAGGGGGAGGGGCCAAATTTTAATCCCATAGATCACGAACTCTAACAATTAGGTCTTGACGAAGAGCAAATGTTAAGGAATGTAAAGACAAGAGAAAGCAAGGATGTGACGAGAACTTGGTCAAGAAATCTTTCCTTCTCTCCAATACCGTATGCGGGAAATTATATGCCCAACATTAGACACACATTCGGTGTTTGAATTGGGATATGACTCGTCATGAGACTTTTTTTTGGATTCAACATTCATATGGGCCATTCCAAATCCAGGACTCCATTCTCCAATTTGTAAACTAAGCCTCGGTCCTGGAGGGAAAAAACCAACTGTTTCAGTCTTTCCAAGACTCTGCTCTAGCGACACTAATAGGCCTCCAAGTGCCTCTGACACCAGGCCAGGTTGAGTAAACGCAGTGATCACTGACCAATTTCCTGCGACCCCCAGAACAGGGAGAAAACGTTAAGTTGTACAGCGGCTGAGGGGCAGGGCTGGGGTCTCCGCAGCCAAGGCGAGAGCGGCCGGCGCGACCCAGGGGCCTGTTCTCTGCTGACAGTGGGCACGTCCCCAAGCGAAGTGAAAACTTTTTAAGGTCCTTGGTGTCAACCCACCGGAACTGGTGTCAGTCCCCAAAATGAACAGGTCGCTGCCTGTGCTGGGGCCGAAGGTCGGCGTCCCGGGCCCGCCAGCGCCCCCTGTCGACAGGGCCGGGTGGAGCCCGGGGGTTGGGATGAGGACCCCAGCAGCAGCAGCACTAGCCGCTCCCGTCTCCCAGGAGGTCCTTCCCGTCCTTCTCAGACCCAGTCAGACCCGCTCCCTGTGGGCTCTGAGCGGTCTACGTACCTTTCCAACGAACGGTGGTTCTGCACACGACGCGCGCCTCCGAGCCCCAAACCCTCACGTGCAACAGTGGCTGCGCCGGAAGTACTTCCTCACGCTGACTGGCCAGCCCATACGTTCCCTGAAATTCCCTCTAGTAATTTTGGAGGACCCTACATCTCGGTGGTTCCTCCTTCTGGTTCCCATGAAACAAGCCTAGGGAAAAGAGGGCCGGCGAGGTCAATGCCTGCGTTCCTCCCAGCCGCGGGGTCCTGCACCTCCCTGGTCCACTCGACCTCCTTGGAAAGGGGGTGGAGTCTAAGGCAGGATCGAGAAGTGGGGCTTTTGAACCATGAGGCACCCACGAGCCGTCCTTCCTCTTGGAGGCGGGTGCCTGGTTCCTGATTCTTATTCTATACCCAAGAAGATCCTCGGGATATCAAAAAGGCAGTGCTTTTTGGTCCTTCGTAGAAAGGACCACCACCGGCAAGTGAGTCCAGGCCCCAGCCAGCAGCCTACCACACAGCCCCGTATACCTTTCTTAGACTGGCCTGGCCGGTTCAGCGAGCTCCACTTGTCCACCTCTGCTGAACGTCCTCATTTGTTTAGTTCCCACCCAGGCCACTGTGGTGCCCCACATGGAGGTCAGAGTTACAGCTCTTTTTCTCTGCCATTGGATTGATATTTTCCTAGCCCCATACTACTATCTTAGGACAATTAGGTCTCCCAAGATTGCATAGCCCAGACTACCCTCTGCTACTTTCTTTCGTTACCTTGGTGACCTCAGGAGGACCACAACTGCTGAGGCAGAGAAGGCCCTAGAGTTGTCATTTACGACAAATACAGTTTTAAGCAAGGTAGACTTAGGAAAACAGTATTCATACTTCTGTGAGTGTGTGATATATAAAGAATGTATCCAGAAAGATGTACAACTTGGAGGTCTCTGAGTGACAAAAAAATTTATGTTTCAGTGAGTATCTTTTTGAACTATTTCCATTTTTTATCATGAACATATCTAGTCCAAAATAAATGTTTTAAAATTTGAAAACATAAAAGAAATATGTTGGTCCTCCAAGAGCCATTTAGCTGGACTAACAGACATGAAGCCATTAGAAAAATGTAAGAAAGCACATAATTAAATACCAAATTGGGTGGTACTGATTATAAATACATAGGAGAGGAACAGAGGTCTGTTCTGCTGAAGGAGCGGGGTTTCAGGTGAGGACAGGAAACGTTAACCCAGGGAAACTTGGGCAAATAGAGGGATAGAAGCAGAAATGTGCACAAATAAACAGTAGACTCTGGAGTCAGCTAGGCCTGGTTCCAATCTCAACTCTTACTAGCCGAGCAACCTTGAATGAGTTTTATAGCCTTTTTCAACCTTACTTCTTTTTTGTAAAATGGGGATCAGAGTATCTACCTTAATCAGATTAAGAAAAATAAAGAATGTATGTCAAGTGGTTAGCACACAGTAGGTGCTCAACTAAATATTGCCTAGTACGAACATTGTTGAACAGGGGGACCAGTCTCGCTGGAGTACAGGGTGACTGTTCAGGAGGAGAATGATAATACTATTAGAGTGATAGCAAATGCGGATGGTCATCGCATTTTGTCGGTGGGATTCCTGTATCATGAGTATTATAAACAAGTATCACTACTATGTGGTTCTCTCATGTTCAAGAAGGTGAGAGGTCTGGCAGCTACGGGGTTTTCCTCAAGCATGGCGTTTCTGGTGCTTCATCAAAACAGAATTCTGACTGAAGGCCTTCCCACAGTCATTACATTTATAGGGTCTCTCCCCAGTGTGGGTTCTCCGATGTCGGATAAGGTGTGCCTTGCAGATGAAGCTTTTCCCACAGTCAGTACATTCATGAGGCTTCTCCCCAGTGTGGACCCTCTGGTGCTGAACAAGATCTGAGTTCCACATGAAGCCTTTCCCACAATCCTTACACTCGTAAGGCTTCTCCCCAGTGTGGATTCGCTGGTGGCGAAGGAGGGCTGGGTTCCGAGTAAAGCTTTTCCCACATTCCTTACACGTATATGGTTTCTCCCCAGTGTGGATCCGCTGATGCTGTATAAGGCTTGTGTTCTGACTAAAACCCTTCCCACATTCCTTACAACCAAAGGGTTTCTCTCCTGTGTGTATTCTCCGGTGCCGAATCAGGTTTGACTTCCAAATAAAGGCTTTAGCACATTCTTGACATACATAGGGTTTCACCCCAGTGTGAATTCTCTGATGTGCAATGCAATGTGATCTAAAACTGAAAGTCTTTCCACATTCCTTACATCCATAGACCTTCTCTCCATTATGAACTCTCTGATGTTGACCAAAGTCTTCACTTTGATCAAAACATGTGCTGCATTCTTCACATATGCAGGATACCTGCTCACTTAGAATCTTCTGATATAGAACGGGGTGGGTATTAACATCCATACTTTCTGAACTCTCTTCTCCAGAGATCATTTCGTCTTTGACGATCACTTCTATAATATCATTTGTAGTGTTCTCCACACTCCCCACACTGGGGTCGTCCCACCATCTTCCTAACCTACTTCTCTCCTCTTCACAGGTTTTTCCAAACCCGGATCCCTGGGCACCACACCACCGGGGTCCTCTTGATAGCACCACGTGGCCCTGTGGCTCCTCAAAAATTTCCTCCTTCAGAATAAAATCTTCTTTCTCATCACTCTTCAACACACCCTCTGAAAGAAGAAATCAGAGCTGCAAATGTCATCATTACCCATGACAGAGGGACTGAAGTCCCCGAGCAGTATTAATATATCCATTTCTCCCCCAGTGCCATCCCTGTGTCTCAGAGGCCCTGACCCGGCTGAAACGGCACAGCTGAGCTAACACAGAGCAAGCCACCAAAAGCCAAAGCCAAAGCCGTCAACTAGACATACAGTTCCTGAGGGCTGTGAATCCCAGCCCTAGACCCAGCGTGGGGGGAGGGGTGCTCTCAGGGAATAATTCAGCTGAACCTATAGAGGATGAGTCAGAATTCCTTCCAGGTGGTCCAGTTTATAACATGGGAAGAACAAACCAGGATTCAGGGCAGAAGACCTGGTCAGAAATCAAGAATCCTTTGTGGTATACCTGCAGAACCTGAGCTCATCAACACAGTGGGGAGCAGCAAGAAGGATCTTCCTCATCCTTTTCAGCACTAAAAGGAAGTGCCTTCTCATTGAATCCAATCACCAGGGCTGCCACGGAAGGCGCTTCCCCGACCACTTCAGGCAGAGCTGGGCAGACTGCCTCCTCTTTGTCCTCATACGGGCCCTCTTTGTTCTCACAGAGTCTTTTTCACACTTATTTTATAGCATCACATTTTTGCTGTGGTTAGACATTTCCGTATGAGGCCCTATTATTAGACCGTGAGCTCTTCTGGGATAAGGACCATATATTACATTTTCTGATCCCTGGCAACTAACACAATGGGTAAAATACAAGTGTTTAGTTTTAAAATATCGGTTGATTATAGGTCATCTGTTCAGTTTGCATCTAAGACCCCCAAATCCACCAAATTTAATTAATTGTGCCTATTCAAATTGAAGATGGAAGCTTGGGGTTTAGGTTTTTCTCTTGATTGATTGATTGATTGATTGATTGGGGATTTTTAGAGGGCCTTTTCTTTATAATATAAATGGTAAGATGGGCTTTTAACATTTTACAAAGGAAAGAAGAAAATGCATGACTGGAAGAAATGTACTCGTTTTCCTCTCACCAGCAAGTGGTTTCAGGTTCCACGGGTCTTCCACCTGCTCAAGATGGCGATCCCAGCAGGCAGAACACCGTGGCAGCAGGGAAACACTGTGCATGGTGTGAGACTTTATGCCCTGCCCAGAGTCACAAGGACCACTGTGTACAGCGCGAGCCTCCTGCCTTGGCCCCCGGGTCACTGGAGGGCACGACATGTATGGTGCGAGTTCTGTGACTCAGTGCCAGGCCCCGCTGCACTAGGGGAACACCATGTCCAGGCCGAGCCTTCTCTGATGCAGGGCAGGGTCGCACGCAACAGCAACAACCGCCACCACCATGACGAAATGGATAGCCTGCCAAGGTCTTTATAAGGCTGGCTCAGTGGGAGGAGTGGCGACCATTGGGAAAAGAGAAGAGATGAAAGTTGTAAAAGGGAATGAAGGCGGGTGGGAAGACTGGAAACAGAACGACCTGAAACCCGAGAGGCACAGGAATATAAAGGATAGGAAATAAAGGGACAGGAAAGCTGTTATTCCATCAGCTCCACAAAATATAAAAATGGATCATTCGCTTTAAAAGGTCAAGAAAAATAGGAAAGACTAAGGTGCCTACTGCAGACTAAGGTCTCTTCTGTCCTGCACCTAAGGAAGGAGCAGGGTAGGGTGGACGTGCAAAGAGCTGCTCTGGAGCCTATGCCAGGAAACCGCGACCTCCTAGTTTCCCGCCTTCCGATCCAGCTCCCTATGGCTGTCTCCTTCCCCAAAGGATCGATGGTGGGTCTGTCTATAGCACCCATAAAAAATGGCCTCACAGCCCCACGCAGCCATGTCCAGAAGCCCCTTCTTACTCTAATGACAGCCACCTATAATCACAAAGGTCCACTCTAATAAACTATTCTCTGGGCTTAGCTCAGAGATGTCTCTTTGTAACTCCCATCTGAGGCCTCCTAAGAAACCAATCAACTCTACGCCTTCCAAATGACAACCTTCCGATGTTGCTTTAAGCCAAGAACTATGCGTTCCGCAGGTAGTCTCTTCTCTGAGACAAAAGTGGACTTGAAGTAGGAGCATGTGCTCCAAGGTCTGCGGCAGGTCGGGGAGTTAGGGTTTGGCGTGAGGAATAACTTAGCTGTTGGCTTTCTGCCTAAAGCTAAGATGGGACATTCATTCCCTTGGGTGGCAGGGAGGGCAGGCACAGAGAACCCGAGAAGGCAGAGCGCGCTGCGGTTATCCCCTGCATCCATTCCACCCCTCCCCCATCATGGAGTAGCCGAGCCCTTTGGGTGGGAATGTTCCCAGCTCCAGATCCTAGTGTGGCGCCCCCCCCCCCGCCCCCAAAGCTAACCAGCAAAGCCACTCAGTGCCTGAGAGATCAGTTCAGGGATCAGCAGTCCGGGCCTCGTCGATCGGCGGCACACAGCATTTCCCTGGCCACAGTGATTGATTGAGAGCTGGCATAAGACTTAAGGTGGTTCACTGGAGCAATACGCGGGACTGCTCAGCAGGGGTTAAAGTCTGAAGAAGGCCCACCCTGCTTCTCCCCGGGGTATGATTCACAGCTGCCAATCACCTGACAGCCATGGAGGAGCCGGACTGTAGGCAGAGCCAGCATGCAAGGCGAGGGAGAAGAGCAGAGATGGGAATTCCAGTCAAACGACCTGTAGCCCACTCTACCTACGGGCTTCCCAGTTACAGGAAACAATAAATGCCTCCTTACTGTTTAAGCCCGTTTGAACGGCGAGTTTCTTAACATGGAAAGACTGACAGACACTGCAAGGAACTGTGAGAATGGAGAAGCTGAGGGCAGAGTTCAAGTCCCACTGTGACCACAAAAACGTCCCTGTGGGAAGAAGATGGAATGCGGCCGGTGAGGCAATAAGGGGACAGAGTTCTTGCTGAGAAATTACGAAGAGCAAAACCCTTTTTGGGCCTAAAGGAATGCCAGAGCTTTCCCCACTGGAAATCACTGAAAATAGGAACCATTTGGTTCACAGTTATTGAAACTTCTTTTTTTAATATCCTCACTAGAAGACATTTTTTTTCCACAGCCTTTAGAGAAAGAAGAAGGAAGAGAGAGAAACATATATGTGAGAGAGAAACATCGATTGGTTGCCTCACATCCCCTCCCAGACTGGGGATCCACGCATATGGTCCACGCTGACCGGGGATTGAACCAGCAACCTAGGTATGTGCCCTGACCGGGAATCGAACCTGTAACCTTTCAGTTATGGGACAACGCTCCAACGAACGGAGCCACACTGACCAAGGCTATTGGAACTTCTTGATAAAGATGGCCATGATACCCCAAAGGGCGGTCAGAATCTTCCTGCTGGGGATTATAAGCAGGCCCGGCAAATAGAAAGGCCACCTCAGATCAGAATAACAGAAAAACCAAGGGGTAAAGATACATGGCAGCCATGGTAAGAACTGCAGAGATGAAGAGAAAAAGCAGGTGAATGAAGATGGCACCAGGGGAGCCAGGATGAATAAAACAAGAAGACGGGAAACCATGGGGACAGAGGACAAAGAGTAATTCCATGCGTGTCAACAGTGCTCGGTTAAGGGAACACATACCTATTAGAATGTAAAGATCGAGACAAGCGACCCGGTCAGATGACTGACACAGGTGTCCTCACTCACCTGAGGACTTGCCCCTCGGGCCCTCTCCATCCAGAGCTCCCCGAGGGGCCGAGCCGCAGGGCGCCTCCCCTCGCTCCAGCTGGGAAATCAGAGCCGGTGTGGGGAACGGAAATGCCGCTTGACAGGAAGGAAATGGGAAAGGCAGGTGAGTGGGCGGACACAGAGTAACCCCGGGGCTCCTCCCAGGCCAGTGTCTCCAGGGGCAGGAGGGAACGAAGGGACAGTACTAGGGAGAACAAGAAAGGACACCCAGGGCAGAGGGGGCAGAGGCTTCCGAAAGTCAGGAAGCAGACGGAGTACGAGATGCGCAATGACAGTGTGAGTGAGCACATGGGCGATTTCACGCAGGGAAGAACTGAGCTTTCTGGGTCTCGCCCTCTCTTAGAGCTCTCAGGCTCAGACATCTGCATGGCCAGGTTGGTTGGGGGCTGGGTCTCCCAAACTGAGGGCTCGGAGGGGCAACCGGAATCTGGCCTCTCCTCATGATATCCACAGCACAGGGGTTCGGGGGCGGGTTGCTCTGGCCCTGGGGCAAGGAGGTCCTATGCGAGGCCCGAATGGATACCAGGTTCACTTCCCAGGAAGCACTGAGGTCGGGCCATTAAGAATCCAAGAGCCTGAAGTTGCTGCTCAGCCGAAGAAGGTTCTCGAAGACGCCTGAGCCTCTGAGGAAGAAGGAACCAGGAAATTCTGAAGGGCTGAGGCAGAGCCCAAGGGGAAAGCCCCTTACCCAGGGAAGCCACAGCCCCGTAATTCTCCAGCATCACGTCCCTGTACAGGGCCCTCTGAGTGGGGGCCAGGCAGGTCCATTCGTTCTCAGAGAAGTACACGGCCACATCTTCGAAAGTCACTGTGCCCTGAAACAACATGTGTTTAAATGCCCTGGGACCGTCCCCGGGCCCGGGCCTGGAGTGAGGGGTAGACCAGGCATAAAGAGGTACCGCAGGGGATGCTGGGTGAGCTTCTGGTTCCGAATGTCTAAAGGGACTGTCAGCAGGTTTTGCCCCCCACTTACAAAGATAAAAGCAATCGACTGTTATTCTCATGTCTCTTCAACTTCACGTCAGCTAACCTCCTCTCATCTTTTTCATGAGTCTGTGCCGGTTTGCCCTTTTCACCTCTGTGCCAGAAACCACGGTCTGTGCTCTAGGCGCCATCCTTTCTCCACATCGAGTCCTCCTTCCGAGGCCACCAACCCTCAACCAGAGCCACCACCATTCATTGTGCCTGCGCGAAGCACTTCACGTCTATCACCTTGTGTATATCTCATGACCTACGAGGGTATTTGATCCACTTTATGGAAGAGGAAACCAAGGCTCAGAGAGTAACTTCTCTCAAAGACATAGAACTGAGGCAGGACTCCAGCCTGTTCGCCTCTCTGGCTCTTACCTACTATGGCCACAATGCATTCTGTCCTTGCTCCTGCCACCCCTTCTGCCGCTATGTAGGTCCCTTTTTCTTCTCTCCCTCCACCAGCCACAGAGGCAGCTGAGGGCCCCCGCGGAACACTCAGGTTGCTCTGGAAACCACTCAACAGAACAGACTCAAACTCTGACTCTACTCTCTGCACCCCCACCCCCAACACACCCTCTAAAACACCCCACCCGCTTTTTCTCCCCCACATGCGGGTCTCAATGCCCCCTTTTTCCGTATCTCGGGGAGCCAGAGCTCCTGCACCTTTTCTTTCCTTTCTCTCTTACCTTCTTAAGAAACACAACAGCACTAATTTAAAGCCATCAGAATTTCGTTACCATTCCCAACCACTGCCTCAATCAGGATAGTGATCTCCACACTATGGGGGCACACGTCCTGGTCCATTTCATGTCAGCTCTTGCCTTATAAGGTCCCCACAGCGACTGACCCTGCACTCGGGGACTCAAAGGCTTTTGGCTGGCTCACCTTCGCTGCCTCAGAACGTCCAAATCCTCGGCACCACAAACAATTCCATTCACTATTCAGGGGCCCAGTTTACCTGCCAAGGACCGTCTCCTGGGCTACCACCCTTATCCTCTATCCTGTCACCATCCTGTGGTGTAGCCGACCCCTCTCTTTGCCCGGGTCTGTGCCCTGGCACCTGCCGCTCCCCTGCCTGAAGACCCAGTTCCTCCCTCCTGAGCCTGCAAACTCACGTTCATTGCAAGACCCACCTCAAACATAACCAGCTCTTCAAACCAGTGTCATCGAGCACAGGCTGTGAACCGCTCTGCCGCAGCACGTGGCTCAGGCCCTGCAGCTGCACGTGTGCTCCCCCAGGCGTCAGTCTGCGGGGGGTCACATTCTGCCCCCTGCCTGTTCCTCCGCGCCCTCCACTCTGGGATGTACCCATCTGCCGGTTGCCGCACAGCCTCCTTTCCATCCCTACTCGGAGCCTAGAGCCCAGGGCAGAACCGAGCCAGCTTCGTGGTGCCGGCGCCGCACTCACCGGGCGCGTCCCGGCCGGCGCGGGCTGTCCCGGCAGCCGCTTGAGTGCAGGGACCAAGCGCGCCCGGCTAGCCCTGGTCTCGGACACCCATCGGGGAAGTGAACGTGCGCCGGGCACTCCCGCGGGCTGCTCAGGGTCAGTAAGGGACGATCCGGACCCGGGCGGACCTGACATAGCGGCCTCGCGCTCGGGGCTCCTGCCAGCCGTGCCAGCCCCACGCCCAGCCCCGCACGCTCCGCGCGAGCCAGGGCTGCGCACCGGAGAGGTGGAGGCTGCGGCACTCGTGCCATTCCGGCTTGTCTAGGACGACGGAAGGCGGCCCATCTCTGTGGTCCTCCTCTCTTCCTTGCAAAGGAGGGAGGGGAGAGGGGTCCAGCTCTCCCTGAAACACCCACTGCCCCGGGCGCCGCTGCCGGGATGGGGTGTATGTGGGAGAGCTGGCAGCCCGCGGGGAGGCTGCCTCTGGGAATCCTGTCTCCGCCCTCTTCGCACTGATCACCGTTCTCCACTTCGCTGCACCCTTGGTACGTGGATGCTGTCAGAGGGCGGTGCATACTTCACTTGACTAGGCCTTTTCATGTATCTGCCTGCCCTTACCAGGTTTTACATTCCCAGAGAACAGACTGCTCCCTTGACATTTTTCGCCTTTGTGCCTCTAATATCCGCCCAACGTCTAGCACCTCTTAGGGCCAAAATTCTTTAAGTGCCAAGGAATATTTGTTGAATAGAACAAATTTTTACAGTTGAAGAAAATAAGGCCCAAAGAGAGGAAATGGCTTACCCAGCATCACACAGCATGTCAAGAAGTTAAACTTTTAGAAAAGAGTTGTGGAAATAAACAGAGACCACCCATATGAGAACAAGCAAACACTATTTATTCAGAGTTTATTATAGCAAGGGAGTCAGCCATAGTCACTTACTTACATCTGGATGAGTCTCAAAGTCTCAAAGGCAGGGAAGTGGGAAAGGTTTATAGCAGAAAAAGGGAGGGCTTCAGGTGTGCTGTGATTGGAGAGTGTTGGCATGAGAGTTAGCGCGAAGCAAAACATCTTATGTAACTGGCCAAAGGAGCATATTTAGCAAATTCTGACTGTTTCGGGCTACAGGGGTTATTTTGGCTTCCTGAACTGGTTGCTGAAGATTGAAGGTCAGGGTTCTATTCTTCTGTATGTTCTGACCATTATCCATTTGTACATTCAGTCACTTCTATTCACGTCATTATTCCCCCTCCCCTTATGCCGTAACTGGAACACTATTTGGGTTTCCGCCAGAATCAGTGTTTCCCAAGTAGCTGTTCTTTGATCTCAGATAAACACTTGCTGCCTCTCACTTTGGCTTTTATTTTTAGGTTAACACGGGTATATGTGATGCTGACTAGAAGATTGTTAACCTTGGGCCAGATTGTCAAGAGCCCAGCTGCCATAAAGGAGTTTCCTTCAATTTCTGGAGAAAAAAAAAAAAAAAAAAGAAGGAACCTTGAAAGCTAGGAAGGTAAAGGGACCATAAATAAGCCCATCCCCAAGTGAAATGAGACTATCACCAGGTCTAAAGGCAGAGTGAAATAATTCTCCCCTCCATCTCCACTTATTTCAGTGGTATCTTTGTTGCATCTTGGGGGGGAGGCAGTGGGCAGAAGGGGCAGGCACTGGGCGGAGCGGTGGGGTTGGGGGGGGCGCTGTCAATATCATCTAGAATTGGAACAAAGGGCAAAAAAGACTGGGCACAAGCGGTGCACCTCGACTACAGAACCCACAGAGAACCCCAATATAGGAACCACAACAGGTCAAGAGAACCCTCTCCGTGGTCGTTGCCCAGTTGCTCAAAATCCGGGGCAATACATGGATTGAGAAGAGGAGAGCAGACGAGACCAGAGACCCGCTTGAGCCCTGTCTAGAGAACTCAACCTACCCCACGGCCTACCATGGAACGTGCAAATGAGGCGAAAAGAGAAAAGCAAGCACGCGCACACACGCGCACACACACACACACACACACAATGCTGAAGGACAACAAAACGAGGCTCCCACGGGGCCTATGAGATGACAGTCCCCAAGCGGTGCCTTCGCTCAGCGCGCATGTTAGAAACAGCGGTGACAGGCGGGAAGGAGGCACCCCTTGCGCCCGTCCTTCTCGAGCCCCAACCCCGCTCCTTTACTGATTGCTCTGCAGGCGAGTCGGCAGGCGAGCTCCCAGGGAAATTCCACATTTGGCATTAGGGGCACTAAGATACTTATCAAAAGACCCAGAAGGGTGGAGTACACCACTCTCAAGGTATAACTAAGGCAGGCTCCAGACCACTGCCAAGACAGCCAAGCTCTACACCCCAGAGTGCGGCTCCACGCCACACTGATCTCTGTTGGCATTGGCTGTGGGAGGCTCTGGGAGGATGTGTGGGATGACACACATTCTGCGAGTCGGCGCAAACCCCCGAGGACCGACCAGCAGAGAGCGCCTCGGCACTGAGGATCGCCCGCAGCGGGAGCCCGGGGATGCCGCCGCGCAAGCGTGGCCGCTTTTCCTGCTCTCGGGCCCGCGGCCGCTCTAGCGCGCCCGGAGGCCGCCTCTGCGTGTCGTTGGTCCCCCCAGGCCATCCGGCTGCCTGGAGTCTAAACCTCGCCCGCACCCATCCGCGGAACTGCCGTGGAAGGGTGGAATCAGGGGCGTGTCGCGGCTTCGCCCTGCTCGCTTGGGATCGCTGGCCGTGGTCCCTTTGGGAGGGTTGGGAGGGTTGGGAGGGCCGGGAAGGCAGATACGTGGGCCAATTTCCCTGGGGCAGGCCAGCCTCCGCCCACGAAAGTGCCAGTAAGCACTGAGGGTCCACCCTGCTGCCCATGAGGGGCTGGATCCAGACACCAGGGGTGGCAGGTCGGGCTGGTGTGAGAGGGTGAATTCAGTGAAGCAGGTCGGGCTGGTGTGAGAGGGTGAATTCAGTGAAGCGGGATGGATCAAAGCGCCAGTCCGCACTGAGCCTGCGGGGCGCTCCCTGCTGGAAGCTCTTCCCCTCAGCCCTGCAGCCACATTGGCCTGAGTGCATGTGCACCCTTGTGTCTTAGGACAACTCTGCCACATGCTTTGAGCTGCACAGCCCACTTCCAGCAGCACCACCACCACGCACAACACGCATTGATCTGGCCTTGACATTTGTCAGTAGCGTATGTTTGTAATACACTCTTCTCTTTAAGTTAGCTGGACAACTGCTTAGCTAGCTGCCTGCTGAGCAGCCCAGCATGAAGGAGTAGACAAGAGTCACACACAGTAACTATGCTATTCACTCAACTTGTATTGAATGCAAGTTCACTCAAAGTAGGACATCAACATGCATTAATGTCCTACTCACACTCTAACAATCTAAGAGAAATAGAATACACAGAGCAATCAATGGGCAAGAAGGAACCTGAGTCCCAGAGTCTCAGTCTGCAGGTCCAGGAGACAGCAGGGTGGGCAAGGGAGTTGTTGGCGTCTTGCAAGAAACGATATCTGGAGCCAGGTGGGCAGCGGGGCAGGCGAAGTCCTCAGCCCAGCAGAGCAGAGCCTCCCACAGCCAATGCCAACAGAGATCAGTGTGGCGTGGAGCCGCGCTCTGGGGTGTAGAGCTTGGCTGTCTTGGCAGTGGTCTGGAGCCTGCCTTAGTTATACCTTGAGAGTGGTGTACTCCACCCTTCTGGGTCTTTTGATAAGTATCTTAGTGCCCCTAATGCCAAATGTGGAATTTCCCTGGGAGCTCATCTATGGGTGGTCTCACACTGCAGACACAGCTATTCTGGTCATGTGTGCAGATATCTTAGGTGTATCTCCTTGCCCAATGTGTCTACTCTGACTTAGGTAGTTTTCCTCTTGAACCAAAGGGTCATGGCTGACTGGCAGCCATCTTGGTTGGCATGAGTGACTCCACTTTGTTTTATGTGCTTTATGCTGTCCTGATCGGACCAATGCTATTCTGTCGGTCCTGCTCTCCACAGCATTCTCCAGGCCTTCACTTAATTACCACCGGATTAGTGGAGTCTTCTGACTCCCCACTCCCTTCCCGCTCTGCTCTTCCCTTTGGCAGCATGTAACACAATTGGAATTACACAGTTCTCTGGGCAATGACTTAATATCTTTTCCCCTTCCTTAGCCCATAAACTAAGAGGGCAGGGTCTGCGACTATCTCATTGAGGTTGGAGCAAAATTTCTGGCAGTGAGTGGCCAGTAAATATCTATTGAATGGATAGGTGGGGCTGTTCCAAGGAAGGAGGGAATGAATGAATGAGTGGGTGTGAGTAACTGAATGAATAAAGGTGAGAATGAATGTAAGGTAGTGCTGCCACCTGTTAAAAACTGGGGGACAAAGTTCAGCTCATTGGAGCTGGCCCACAGATTCCTACTGGATCCTAAGGCTAGAGAGAGTTAATGGTGCTGAGTACTTGCTGTGCCCTAAGCAATCAGAGAGGACTTCACGGAGGCAATGTGGGTATTTCCAGCTCCTATAGAGACGAGCTGCACAAGGGAAAGGGAACTCACTCCAGAGGACATGAGGAAATCCTATGGTTATCTGAGGAGACAGAGTCCCTGTTTGCAGGTCATTTAGAAAGTTAGTCACTTGTGGGGGTGAACAGAGGTGGTTGAATTGAGTCTGAATTTCACCTATTGCAACAACGGGCTAGGCTGCTTGACTAAAACCTCAGAGTCAATGGCACAGATTTCTTTTCGGGACCTGACCTGACATGTCACAGAGGCCCTGAGTAAACAGTCAACTCAACCCACATCAGCCAGGGCAGCCGTCAAAGTCCCCATTACACTAGAACTTTATTGTGAAATAAAGCCATTTGTTTGAAATCTCCAGGTTCCTGGAACTTCATAGTTTCGAGACTTTCCGTCTGTCTTTGGTAGAGAAGTGTGCAAGCCTCTGGGGCCAGTGGCAGTGCCCACGGCCAGAGGCTCAGAGTCTGGTCACATGAAGAAAGGGTGGATGTGAAACTGAATGCTTGGTGCGTTTCTGATCAATCAGATATCAAATCAGCGAGTCATCGCTTTATTCATTGCACATGAGTAAATAAAGTTGTCAGTGGTCAGCAAGCCACAGGGGTGAAAGTGAGGGCAAGAATGGTTTTGTAGCGAAAATGCTGGCGCTGAGTCTGAAAAGGCTGGAGCAAAGCGTGAGGCTAGCAAGGAGGCTGGTACCATAAACCAGAGGCTTTGTCTGGCCCCGCCTCTTCCTCCCACAGGATCAGGCTCTAGCAAGTGCTGATTTCACTCCTACGTGCTGTTTTGCCAGGGCTATTTATTATCTCGCAGGCACAGGACAAGGTCCAGGCGGGCAGACGTTTCCATTGCCAACTTTTCAAGGCCTCCCAACAGCTCTCTGGCCCCCAGAGAGCAGCGTGTCCAGATCTTAATCTGGGAGAGCACAGCCATGGTGCTCTGGGTTCCGGTGCTGGGAGCCCTGCTGGTGGCCCTTGTGGGGTACCTGTGCCTGCCGGGGCTGCTCCGGCAGCGCAGGCCCCAGGAGCCCCCTCTGGATAAAGGCTCTGTGCCCTGGCTGGGCCACGCCATGGCGTTCCGGAGGAATATGTTTGAATTCCTGAAGCACATGCAGGCCAAGCATGGGGACGTGTTCACAGTGCAGCTCGGGGGCCAGTACTTCACCTTTCTCATGGACCCCCTCTCCTTTGGCCCCATCCTCAAGGATGTGAAGAGGAAACTAGACTTTGTGGAGTATGCAGAAAAACTGGTGCTAAAAGTATTTGGGTACCAGTCCGGGCCGGGAGACCACCGGATGATACACTCAGCCAGCACCAAGCACCTCATGGGTGACGGTTTGGAGGATCTCAACAAAACCATGCGGGACTGCCTGTCCTTGGTCACACTGGGGCCCATGGGCCAGCGCCCGGATGCAAGGAGCTGGCAAGAGGATGGCCTCTTTCACTTCTGCTACAGCGCCTTGTTCAAGGCTGGCTATCTGAGCTTGTTTGGCTGCACGAAGGACACGGAGCAGGACCTGCTACAGGCAGAGGAGTTATTTGTGCAGTTCCGCAAGTTTGACCGCCTGTTCCCCAGGTTTGTTTATTCCTTGCTGTGGCCCCGGGAGTGGCTGGAAGTGGGCCGGCTCCAGCGCCTCTTTCACAAGACCCTCTCTGTGAAAGACAACCTGGAGAAGGACGGGATAAGCAACTGGGTAGCCTACATGCTTCAGTTTCTGAGGGAGCAGGGAGTCGCCCCGGCCATGCAGGACAAGTTCAACTTCATGATGCTCTGGGCCTCGCAGGGGAACACGGGGCCTACCTCTTTCTGGGCCCTCTTGTTCCTCCTGAAGCACCCAGAAGCCATGCAGGCATTGAGAGCAGAGGCTGCCCAGGTCCTGGGGGAGGCCAGGCTGGAACCCGGGCAGTCTTTTGACTTGGAGGTTGATGCCCTGCACCGCACCCCAGTGCTGGACAGCGTGATGGAGGAGACACTGCGGCTGCGGGCAGCGCCCACCCTCCTCCGGGTGGTGAACGGCGACCATACCCTACAGATGGCCAGCGGGGAGAAGTACCAGCTCCGCAGCAGAGACATCGTGGCCCTCTTCCCTTACCTCTCAGTGCACATGGACCCTGACATCCACCCCGAGCCCACCACCTTCAAGTACAACCGCTTCCTCAACCCCGATGGCAGCCGAAAAGTGGACTTCTACAAGGCAGGCAAGAAGATCCACCACTACACCATGCCGTGGGGCTCGGGGGTCTCCATGTGCCCCGGGAGGTTCTTGGCCCTGAGTGAGATGAAGCTCTTCGTCCTGCTCATGATCACATACTTCGACCTGGAGCTGGTGGACCCTGACACGCCTGTGCCGCCCGTGGACCCCCAGCGCTGGGGCTTTGGCACCACACAGCCCACCTACGACGTGGTCTTCCGATACCGCCTGCGGTCTCCTGAGTGAGTGCGGCCAAGGGGGCCGCAAGACTGGCCAGAGGGGCACCCTGGGGGCCTCCCCCTGCTCTTGGCCCTCTGAAGCCCCAGACCCCTCCCAACTCCTGCTCCTGGTGGCTCCATGGCACCCTTTCTCTACCTCTGTCCTGGCGGTCCTCCTTGCTCTCTGGCCTAGTTCTGGGCACCTCGCAGGCTCATTCATCATTCTCTCTTTAAAACCCCGTCTCTGACTGTGCGTTCGGCAGAATCCTCCTTTCCCAGGAAACCCCAGGGTGGGGACCGAGCATCGGGGCAGCTCAGTTTGGGAGATAACGTGCCTCGGCCGCACCTGCAACGCAGAAGCCGGTCATCGCCAACAGCGCGGCATCTCCCGACTGTGAGTCCCCACTGCCCCCCGACTTTATATTTTTCTCAATCCTATTCCACGTCTTCTGGAAGTTACATTCTAAACACAGTGGTGCTCAGTAGCAATATAAGGCAAGCCACATGGGTAATTTTTAATGAATTTCTTAGTTGACATGTTTTAAGGCAAAAGAAACAAGTAAAATTCATTTTTTATAATATAGTTTATTTACCCCCACATAGCCAAAATATTAGCATTTCAGCGGGTAATCAATATACAAAATATTTTACATTTCTTTTTCAGTGTTGCCTGCAAAATCTGGTATATGCTTTTTTAAAAATTTGAATTTTCAGGATGACATTAGTTCAAAAAATTATATAGGTTTCAGGTGTACAATTCTATAATGCATCCTCTGAATCTTATATTGTGTGTTCAAAAATCTGGCGTTGACTTTTGACCCCCGCAGCGTGTCTGGATTCAAGCCAGCCACATGCCCAGTGCTCAACAGCCCCGTGGGGCCAGGGGCAGCGCCACCCTAGGGGGCAGCAGGTCTAGAGATACGCTGCTGTTCCTGGAGGAGCCATTCAGGCGCGTCTCTCTGCCCCTCTCGGCCAGAGACCGCTTTCCAAAAGCACCTCTAATGGGCACTACTTTATTTTCTGGCTTCCCATTCCCTTCATTTAAGATTTGCCTGACGTTTAAGATTTGCCACAGCCGGCCCCAAATTTTCCACCCAGTGCAATTGCGCTTTTCCGGCCTTTCCCAGCGGAACTCTCTGTAAAGCAGGGTTGCTTGCGTTTCCTGCCAACCCTGGTGCCAGCTACTCCTGAAAGCCTCCTGGATCCGCCCGTTCCATCCTCTGGCCTCCTGCTCCTGGGCTCCCCTAACGCCTTCTGTATCACAGCACCGCTGTTGTGTGTCCTTACTCCCTGTCCTGGTTCCCTCCTCCTGCCCCTTCCCCACACTGGAGCCATTGGAGCCCGTAGGGCTTGGAACCTTATTCCTTCAGCTCTGAACCCCAGTTCCCCAGATGCAGATTAAATTACAGAAACCAGACTTCCAGTCTCAGCTAGTCTACTTTATGTCCTCAGATCATTTCCTTCCCCTCCCCGCCCGCCCTCAGCTTTCAGTCACATGAACTACAGACGCCCCTGTTGCCAGGCATGCTTACTAGCGCTGGGAGAGTGTGACACAGCACTGCTGCGGGCCGAGGGCAGGGCCCTGGCTGGGGCTGGGACTGCGGCAGCCCAGCCAGCGTAGGGGTCCCGGCAGCATGGACTCCCTGCAAAGACTACCCACTGGGACTTCTCTCTGCTACTCCTATCCTAAATCTCTGACTGCCCTTTTCCTCTCTGTTGAGGTTGCCTGTTCTGCCCCAAGTTTTGCCAGAATAATAGGCCTGGGTTGAGAACATACGCCCAGGCATCTGCCTGGAGCCTGATAGTGGTTCGACTGGTTAGGAGAAGACAGGATGTCCCATCCTATTCCACAAGGGTCCAGGAGCACAAGGAGGAGTGAGTAGGGAGCACACTAGAGGGAGAAGGGGGCTGGGAGGCTGGGGGCCATCCATGGGGAGCTTCCCAGCCACCTGCCCACAGAGCCAGGCCCTGAGCCAGGGCAGCTGCTAGATGGAGCGAAGAGGCGAGGCCTTCACATACCTCCTTGGCCCTGCCCAGGCCTGGCGTTGCATGCTGTCCTTTCCCCCTCACCCAAAGGAATGTGGACCAGGAGGCTGGCCTGTGGACAGGCTGGTGGGGAAGGGCTGGCGGCCACGTCCACTGAATCCGGGCCAAGGGGTCTCAGCTGAGAGCAAGCTTCGAGGGGCCTGTGATTGATCTGAAGGTGTAAATAGGACCCAGGGGAGCCTTGGTGGGTCAGGTATGGGGTGAATACAAGTGTCCCATCCCATAGCCGAGGATGTTCACCATGACAACAGGCCTCCCAGGAAGCCGTGAGTACCCAGAATTGGAGTGAGACGTAGAGGCCAATGCCCACCACGGGCATCTGCTGTCCTAGGGCCCTGCATGGGGACTGCTGGAGACACCCTCTACAAGGACACCTTTCCTTCCCGGGCCAGGGCCTCAAGGCAGTAGGAAGACTGAGACTCTCAGGGATGGGTCCAGCCGCTCCCTGTCCTGACCCAGCCGTTCTGTCCACAATCCCTCATTTCTGAACGAATTTTCTCTCCCTCAGAGAAAAGCCCACCATGTGTATTCTCTGTGGATCGCTTGAAACAAAGCAAGTCAGGGATGACATGCCAATGGCGGAATTCCCAGCATGTGGTGAAGAAAAGAGATGTTTTCCTAGGCAGTAACTGGCCCTGAACGCTCCAACCACACTTCACAGGGGCAGAGCCCTGCCTGCCCTGCATCCCAGGCAGTTCCCCAGGAGGTATATCACAAGCGCCTCCTGGTGGCCAGACCCTGGAACCACCACCAAGGCTGCAGTATTAAAATAACAATATTCCCCCAGGCGAACTGCAGGGATGGGCGCAGTCTAGTGTGGGGCAGGCCTCGGGTTTCTCTGAAGATGGGAGTGAAGGCTGAGGGTGCTATGATCACTCTGGCTGTTGGATGCAGGGGACTGGGTTGGCCAAAAACTCCAGGGGTTTTTTTTTTCCATAAAATAAGACACATGTTTCATTTTTACCAATAACTTTATTGATTTGGATATTTAGGTCAACTATCTCCTGCTCTTGGCTTCTAGTGGGTAGAAGCCAACGGTGTGGCTAAACATCTCCCAATGCCTAAGACAGCCCATAGCAAAGAATTATTTGGCCAGAACAATAGTTCCAAGAAACTTCAAAACCACTTTTGAAATGTTCGATCAGTCATAGCACCTTTTCCATACACTGCACAAATCTTTTTTTGCATCTCAGTCATGTTTTTATCTTTCTTGAAATAATAAAGCTTAATGCATCAAAAGTGTTGTTTATTTTCTTCCATCTTCCATATTGAAATGGCTGTACAAAGCTTTCCAATCAAGATGGCGGAATCGGTGGACAGGGCAGACCCCCCCGCCCCCGTCCCCTGCCCCACATCAAAGTTACAACTAAACTATAGAACAACCATCACTCAGAACCATCAGATCAAGTTGAATCTGAACCATCAGATTGCTTTATAGCTGAGACTGGGCGGCCCGGGGCAAAACACAGGTGGGGCTGACCTTGGCCTGCATGACCAGGAAAACCCCAGGGCCAGCACACCCGGTGGACAGCTACAGACCACGTCAGAGCACCACCACCCTGCCCCTTGCACAGCTGATCTTCCACGGAGGGCAGAGGTTGGTGGGCAGTGGTCACAGCCAGTCCTTGCAGCTGACTGGCCTGGGTAAATCTCTCCCATTGATCTGCCAACAGCAACCAAGGCTCAACTACCAGAGGAGGGGGTACTTAGCCCACACAAAGGGCACACCTTGAGCACCCAGCTTGGGTGATAGGGGTGGCTGTGCCACTGGACCCTACAGGACACCTACTACATGAGGCCACACTACCACGACACAGAGTCAAAGCAGCTCCACCTAATACATAGAAAGAAACACACGGAGGCTGCTAAAACCAGGAGACAAAGAAACATGGCACAAAAGAAAGAACAGGTGAAAACTCCAGAAAAAGAGTTAAAAGAAATGGAGATAAGCAATCTATCACATGCAGAGTTCAAAACAATGGTTATAAGGATGCTCAAGGAACTAAGTGAGGACCTCAGCAGCAGAAAAAAAGATCCAGCCAGAAACAAAGGGCACACTAATTGAAATACAGAACAATTTACAGGGAAACACCAGTAGAGTGGATGAAGCTGAGAATCAAATCAATGATTTGGAACATAAGGAAGCAAAAAACAAGCAATCAAATCAACAAGAAGAGAAAGGAATCCAAAAAAATGAGGGTACTATAAGCATCTTCCAGGTCAACTTTAAGAGGTCCAACACTTGCATCATAGGGGTGCCATAAGAGAAGAGAAAGAGCAAGAAATTAGGAATATATTTGAAAGAATAATGAAAGAAAACTTCCCTGATTTGATGAAGGAAATAGACATGCAAGTCCAGGGAGCATGGAGAGTCCCAAACAAGATGGATGCAAAGAGGCCCACTCCAAGACACATCATAATTAAAACACCATAGGTTAAAGAAAAAAAGAATCTTAAATGCGGCAAGAAAAAAGCAGTTAGTTACGTACAGGGGAGCACCCATAAGACTGTCAGCTGATTTCTCAAAAGAAATGGCAGGTTAGATGGGATTGGCAATAATTATTCAAAGTCATGAAAAGCAGGGACCTACAGCCAAGATTGCTCTATGCAGCAAAGCCATCATTTAGAATCGAAGGATAGATAAAGAGCTTCCCAGACAAGAAACAGCTAAAGGAGTTCATCATCACCAAACCATTACTATATGAAATGTTAAATGGACTTTTTAAGAAAAAAAAGATCAAAACTGTGAACAATAAAATGGCAAAAAATACATATGTATCAACAATTGAATCTCAAGATCAAAGTAAGCAAACAAGAAGAACAGAGACAGAATCATGGATACAGAGAGCTTTTTGATGGTTGCCAGATGGGAGTGTGGGGGAATGCAGGAAGGGGTAAGGGAATTAAAAAGTACAAAGAAGTAGAGGATCCAGCCAAGATGGAGGCATAGTTAGTGATGCTTCTCTTCCTCGTCCAACCAAAAGAAGGATAACAACCAATTTTAAAAACAATAGACAACCATAACTTCCAGAAAATCATACTGCATGAAGTCCAACAATGAAGAAGTTAAAGAAATATTCATCTGGCCTGGTAGGAGGGGCAGAGACGGGGGTGGGGACAGAGAGGATGCACGGCAAGGTGGTGGCTGGAGGACTGGGGTGGGCAGATCCCACATTCACCTGCGGATAAGCCAGGAAAACAATGGGTGAGTGAGACAGACCGTGCAACCCAGGCTTTTAGTTTCCAGTGCAGGAAACTAAAGACTCAAAATCCCTTGCTGTAAAAATCTGTGGGGGTCGCAGCAGTGGGAGAAACTCCCAGTCTCAGAAGAGAGTCCATTGAAGAGACCCACAGGGTCCTAGAATGTACACAAACCCACCTACCTGGAAATCAGCACCTGAAAGGGCACAATTTGCTTGTGGGAAGTGAAGGAAGTGGCAGAAAGTGGGGTGAGAGCCGAGTGAGGGGCATGGTCCCCTCTCGGACCCCTCCCCCACAGCCAGCACCACAATGCAGCGATGTGGGCTGCGCCGCCCTGGCGGATACCTACGGCTCTGCCCCTTCCAAGGTAACAGGCGCACCAAGACAAAGAAATATGGCCCAAATCAAAGACCAGATGAAAACTCCAGGAAAAGAACTGAGCAATGAGGAGACAGACAAGCTATCCGATGCAGAGTTCAAAACACTAGTGATCAGGATGTTTGCAGAATTGATTGAGCTCAGTCATAAAATGAAGGAAGAAATGAATGCTATACAAAGTGAAATAAAGCAAAATAGACAGGGAACCAACAGTGAAGGGAAGGAAACCAGGACTCAAATCAATGATTTGGAACAAAAGGAAGAAGTAAACATCCAACAAGAACAGAATGAGGAAACAAGAATTCAAAAAGATGTGGAGAGGCTTAGGAAGCTCTGGGACAACTTTAAATGTTCCAACATCTGAATCATAGGGGTGCCAGAAAAAGAAGAGGAAGAGCAAGAAATTGCAAACTTATTTGAAAAAATAATGAAGGAAAATTTCCCCAATCTGGTGAAGGAAATAGACTTCCAGGAAGTCAAGGAAGCTCAGAGAGTCTGACAGAAATTGGACCCAAGAAAGCACATGCCAAGATACATCATAATTAAATTACCCAAGATTAAAGATAAGGAGAGAATCTTAAAAGCAGCAAGAGAAAAGGAGAGAGTACAAAGGAGTTCCCATAAGACTATCAGCTGATTTCTCACAAGAAAACTTGCAGGCAAGAAGGGGCTGGAGAGAAGTATTGAAAATCATGAAAGGCAAGGACCTACATCCAATATTACTCCATCCAGCAAAGCTACCATTTAGAATGGAAGGGCAGATAAAGGGCTTCCCAGATAAGGAAAAGGTAAAGGAGTTCATCACCCAGCCTTTATTATATGAAATATTAAAGGGACTTATCTAAGAAATAGAAGAAGATCAAAAACTATGAACAGTAAAATGACAACAAACTCACAACTATCAACAACTGCACCTAAAAAACATAAAAATGAAGCAAACAGCTAGAACAGGAAGAGAATCGCAGAAATGGAGATCACATGGAGGGTTATCAGTGGGGAGGCAGAGGGGGAGAATGAGGGGAAAAGGTGCAGGGAATAAGAAGTACAAATGGTAAGCACAAGATAGGTGGAGGGAGGTTAAGAACAGTATAGGAAATGGAGAAGCCAAAGAACTCATATGTATGACCCATGGACATGAACTGTGTGAGGGGAGGGAAATGCTGGAGGGTGGGGGGGTGCAGGGAGAAGGGGGATAAAAGGGAGGAAAAAATGGGACAACTGTAATAGCATAATCAATAAAATATACTTTAAAAATTTTTTAAAAAGAAGAAATACAAAGAGGTAGTTACAGAAACTGGTCCCTGGTTCCAGAAAGTTTGGGGACCTCTGCAATAGATGATAGGAGAACATGACACTAGGAAACAGTGGTCCGCTGGGCAACTATTGCGGCGGCTCAGGGAGTACGATGTCCGGGGAGGAGTGGGCAGACGCTGCTGAAGGTTGAGAACTGAAAATTGACCACTGGGTTTAGCAACATCATCAATGAGACCCTTGGAGAGAAGACTCTGGGTGGATCCCCTACTGAGCTGGGTCCCATCCACTCTCACTAGACCGTGGCATGGCCACGTGGCCTTCATTTTCCCTCACATTCCCCTTGTTGGGGGAGTCCTCAGCCTCCCTCTCCCCAAGGTCATTCATGCTGGTCATTTCTTCTTCGGCAGTGAGGCTGCTCCTCTCACAACTGCTGGACAGCCGGGCCTGGGGAGGGAAAGGGGCCTGGTGCCGTCCAAACATAGTGGCCAGGGAAGCCTTCAGGTACTGGCCAAAGCAGCGGGTAGAAAAGGCGTAGAGGACAGGGGTGAAGCAGCAGTGAAGGAAGGCGATGCTCTCCGTCACCTGCAGCGCATAATCCAGGTACTTGCTGGCATTGCAGTCCCATAAGACTTTCAGGTCCATCAGCGAGTGCAGGAACAAGGTGAGGTTGTAGGGGAACCACAGCAGGAAGAAGGCCAGCACGAGGGCTATGGCCATCTTTAGAGCCCGGCCCCTGCCTGGGGGCCTCAGCCTGACCAGGACAGAGCCGATGCGGGAGTAGAAGAAGATCATGGTGAGGAGAGGAATGAGAAACCCCAAGGTGTTCTGCTGGAAGCGGAGAAGGAGCTTCCAGAAGGTCCCGTGTCCCCCAAAATCCGGATAGCATTTCCATACACCCAAAGGGTTTTCATGTGTCTGCACAAAGATCATGTCCGGGATGGAGACAGCCAGGGCCACAGCCCATACCGTGACAACAAGGAGCCAGCGTTTGGACCGGGTCCGCAGCCTGTGGTGGGCCTGAGCGTGGACAATCTCCAGGTACTTGTCCAGGCTCATGCAGCTAATGAAGAAGATGCCACTGTAGAGGTTGATGGTATAGAGTATGCTCACGGTCTTGCACAAAAAACTCCCAAAGACCCAATGCCAGGCCACAGAAATGGCCCAGAAGGGCAGGGTCACCACGAACAGGAGGTTGGAGACAGCCAGGTTCAGCAGATAGACCTCTGTCATCCGCCTGCGAGGCACGTACCGGAGCAAGACCACTAGGAGAAGGAGGTTCCCGCCCAGGCCCAGCACGAAGACCAGGCTGTAGAAGACTGGCAGGAAGGCTTTGCTGAAGGACAGCACCTCATCCTTCCTGCAGAGCAGGAAGGCCTCCAGGTTCAGGTAGTACTCGTAGTCATAGAAGGAGCTGCTGTTCTCAGAGCTGGTGACCTCGGTGGTGAGCAGCGGCTGAGGGGAGGCGGCGGTCGCCATGCTGGCCGGACACGCCCAGTCCTGGAGCTCTGCGGACCAGAGAGTAGTGTGAGAGAAATGAGGTGAAGCCCAGCAATCCCTCGCTCTCTTCACACCCAATTTATACTGTTCTGGGATGTCCAGTAGACAGTTTGCACCTACATCAGCACCTGCAGCCCAGCTAGTACGAGCACAAGTGTGGGGAGCCCGAGTCTGTCACTGACTAATCCTGTCGCCTTGGGTGAGAGACTTAGCCTCAGGTGTTCTCATGGCATCTACTTCTTTCATTATGGTTTTTCTTCTTTACTTTTCTCCCTCATCATTTAAACAAACTGGTACTGTCTTTCCAATTTTTCCTTATTATTTAGGGCTACCAATTCACCTATTTATTGTGTCTACAAACTCTTCCCCGTGTGTGTCTTTTAATTATTCTTTGCGTAGCTTATGATTTTTTAAAAACTGAGAGCTTCCCTTCAGTGGGGCTTGTTTTACCTATAAAAAGTCTGGTGTGCCCGCTCTGGCCTTGAGCCTTCTTTACTTCCAGCACCTGAGAATTTCTCTTGCTTTTACTTGGAGGATTCTAGTTATAAATATGGTTTTATAGCAATATTTTCTTTTATATTTAATATTTCATTTTAACCAGAATGTTTAGGTTTGAAGCAGAAAGTTGTGATTTACCATGTTGATAGACTCAGAACAGCTAAACTTTTCCATCCCTCAGTTTCCCCATCTTTAAAATGATAATAATAATAGTGCCTATTCATGGGGTTCTTAGGAGGCTTAAATGTTGGGAAACGCCTGGCTTGGTTTCAGGAGCTGTAACCCTGCCAACGGGCTGGAGGGCCCCAGGGCTGAAATAATCCAGAGGCCTTGGAGAAACAGGCTTCTGAGGCGACTTGACCTGTTCCCCTGGGTAGGGGCAGAGCCCCTGCCCCTCTGCTTTGCCTTGAGATGGTCTTGGCCAAGGATGGGTAAGACCCCTCGGGGAAGGGGCAACCTAAGACAGGCCTGAGCCGATAAGGGCAGCAGATAAGAAATTGGGGGACACGGAGAAGGGGCAAAGAGGCCCCCGAACCTCTCGGCTTGGCTTGGACACAGCCAGAGTCCTCATTACAGCCAAAAAGCAGTCTCCTTATCCCTTGGTGGTTCCCTCCCCCGCGCCTGGCTAACAGTGCAGGAAAAACAGCCCTAGATCAGATCTGGTGGTTGCCAGGGTAATCAGAACTAAAAATAAATTCCTTAGAATGAGCTCTGTTCCTCCCTCAGATCTCTGGTCAGCTCATGCTGCGAAGGACCTTCACATTATTTACACCCCTTACCCTTTATCATTAAGGTGCTTGCCTTTGTCATCATTCTCTTTTGTTTAGACTGATCTCCTCTTGGACCCATATGAACCAGTAAACTCCTGTCACTTGTTTTCTTAAAGGTATCTATTCTCTGTAAAACTTTACATGCTAATGTAACATGTGTATGTATGCATTCCTGTTGCCTAGCCCACTGATAAGTTTTTCAATAAAAGCCTTGGAACAAAGCGCGACGGGGCCTTCCCCACTAGGGGGATGTGCCACGGCCTTCTCTGGTAGGAGGGAAGTGCCCCGTCTGCTCCGGGGCAAACAGAGAAGTGTTTGCAACGTTATTGTGTTTATTCCCCCTCATCCGTGACAACCCCAGGATGGGCTCTGTGGGTTTCAGAGCCCGGCTCCCACCGCAGCTGGCCCCCAGCCGGTTTCCCTCAGGTTTCAGGGAGCGCTGCGCTCTCTGCGGCGCACCTATAGCACCCCTATAGCCACCACGCGGTGCGACATTTGGGCCCCGTTGGAGCCCAGTGCAGATGGGGTCGAAAAGTGACCCCAAAATTCCTCGGACAGCGGCTGCTGAAGCAACGCCTGTCAGGGACCACACACCGACTGGATTGGAAGAGGCCTCTTCCCCGGGAAAGGGAGTCAGCGGCACCGTCCCTGTATGGGTGGAGCTGCGGGGGTGTGTCAGGTTCAGGGAGAGCTTGAAGCCGGTGCCCATTCAGTAGGTAGGTTTGGTTTATTTAGAATTTCTGTCCTGTGTTTTCCCCTCCCCCTGTTAGCATCTGAAAGTTTCAATCTGAACTCAAAAGAAAAAAAGAGAGAAACCCTCCTTGCAGACTTGCTTTCTCTCCCTTGAGTCAGCCACATTTCGGGCACCGGTCGAGCACTTAGACGCTCATAGGGCGCTCGCCGATATAAAGGCTCCCATGGAAGGATCAGCTGGACGTGGACCCGCACAGGACACTAGGTCTCCGGCCAGCCGGAAGGCGAAGTCCACGCAACGAGAGGCACACGGTCAAAGCCTTCACAGTCCCAACCCTGCGGCACATTCCCATCTAGGTTTTAACTCTCAAGACGAGAAAGCAAGACTCCAGCTTGGAGTGAAAAGTGCAGTTTTTCCGGACCCTTTCTCTCCTCTCCCTCTGCTTTTCAAACAGGGAGTCTCCAGCCATTAAGTAATTAAGCAGTCAGGACGGAGAAGGAGAGCTTCGGTCTCAGCGGAACAGCTCCGGGGAGCTGCGCGCTCGGGTGTCTCCACGTGAGTGGAGGCTGTCACGGGAGTGTCTGGGGTTATTTCCTAAAACGTGCAAGGGCCTCACAGGGAATTCCACTGACGGTAAAATAAAGTTGGTGGTAACCAAGGAGGGACACCCTTGGAAGCCCTCTCCCGAAAGCAGCCCGTTTTTTCAGTCCCTGGCTTTTAATCAGAACAGGCTTTTCATAAACAGCGGAGTGGAGTTGAGAGATACCGGAGCCAGAAAACAAAAACGACAGCATCCCAGCCGCAAAAATGGGCTCAAAACTTTCTAGGGAACAGACGATGTATTCTCAACTGCTTCAGCATCTTCTTAAGGCTGCAGGATGCAAAGTTAAAGGGAAAAATATAGTTAATTTATTGCAGACAGTGAAGAAATACTGTCCATGGTTTTCAGAAGGTTGTTTGGATTTGAAAGGATGGGAAGAGGTCGGACAGAGACTGAAATGGCTTCAAGAAAATGGGATCCTTACAGGACGTCAGGATTTATTAACTTAGAGGCTAATTAGAACAGCTCTAGTCCCTATTCATACTGCAAATTTTAGTATTCAGGAAAGCTCAGACTCAGTGGAAAGAGACCACAAAGTGAATGCCTGCGTGGGTAATGAACCTAATTAGAGAGCCTCCCCCACAAACAGAGAAAGGAGATTCCCCTTTTAGCTCTCCTACTGCCCGGCCTCAGGAGGATGTGTGGGAAGATTTACCACCTCGTCCTCCGCCTCCTCCTCCCCCCCGACTCCCCTCCAGCATTTAAAGAGACCACCACTGCTATGCAGCAATGTCTTAAAGAGGCTGCTCAAGCAGGAGACTGGGATGCTTTATCAGCTGTTCCGATTGTCAGTAAGACGTGCAGACAGCTCTTCCATGAGCGTTGCCTTTCGCAATGTGTAAAGATTTAAAGAAGAGCATCAAAGAAAATGGGCGTCAGTCCCCCTACACTTTGGGGCTTATCTCTGCCATCACTGATGGCTATCGAATGGCCCCCTGTGACTGGATTGCTCTGGCGAGGACTGTTCTGACCCCGGCTCAGTTCTCTCTGTGGCGACCAGAGTAGACAGACCGCTGTCCTCAACAGGCCATGGAGAACTCCAGGAACGACAGCCTCGTGCTGCTTAATATGCTGCTTGGAATGGGTCAGTATGAAACTCCAGAAGAGCAGGCTAGACTGGATGCCCAGGTTTTTATTCAATGCTCCCAGGCGGCTTCCTGTGCCTTAAGAGTGGTCCCGGAAGCTAAAGTCCAGGGACCTGGCTCCTTTATTAACATTCGACAAGGGGTCAGGGAAGCTTATTTAGACTTTGTTGACAGATTACAGGAGGCAATACAGAAGCAAGTTGAGAACCTGGTAGCAGCTGAGACCCTTCTATTACAGTTAGCCTATGAGAATGCTAATGATGATTGTAAAGCTATTCTCACTCCTATAAGATCAACTGCTACCAATATCAGTCAATTCACCAAGACCTGCCAGAGTGTAGGCTCGGAGCAGCAGCAGCAGCGTGCCTCGCTATTAGCCACTGCCATTAAGGGAGAAAATAAGTGTTTTAACTGTGGCGAGCCAGGCCATGTGCACAGGGACTGCAAAGCCCCCGTACACGTTACTTCAGGGAGACCACCTGATAAGGTTTGCCCACGTTGTCGTAAAAGCCGACACTGGGCTAACCCGTGGAAATCTGGTTATGGCCAGGATGGTAGAACACCTCCTCTTCAGGGAAACGGGCAGGGGGGCGCGTACTCCGGTGCCCCAAACCCCAACCTGCTGCTCGGGAACCAGGGGTATGCAGAGTCACCGACGTCTGTGCTGCCACGAAGGGGAGCGCAGGACTGGACTTGGTCACCACCCAGGAACTTATCCTAAAGGAAGGGGACAGAACTGTCCTGGCTCCTACAGGAGTGTGGGGACCGTTGCCTGAGGGCACAGTTGGATTAATTTTAGGAAGATTTAGTTTTACTGTCAAGGGAATCCTAGTCCAGCCTGGAGTAACTGACTCTGATTATCAGGGAGAAGTTAGAATTATGATTAGAGCTTCTGGATATCATGTCATTCCCGCCCAGACTCATACAGCCCGACTTCTTCTTCTTCCCTGTGTTGTGCCAAATACCCCAGATATTGAGAGAGGGAAGGGAGGCTTTGGTAGCACTGATGACCAGTCAATTTTTTGGACTACTTCCATTGAATTAAATAAACCTCTTTTGGAAGTGACCATTAAAGGCAGAGGTTTCCATGGTCTGCTAGATACAGGTGTGGATGTCTCTGTAATTTCTAGCCAATATTGGCCTCCAGACTGGCCACTAACAGAAGCCAACATATCCATAACTGGCATAGGAGGTCACACTTCGCCACGCAAAAGTGTCTGGTCCCTCAGGTGCTATGGCCCTAAGGGACAAATAGGGCAAATCCAGCCTTGGGGCCCTCCAGCCTGTTGGCAGGGTTACAGCTCCTGAAACCAGGCCAGGCATTTTCCAACACTTAAGTATTCACGTGACAAACTTCAAGCCCTACGAAGAGTGCCCAGAACACAGTAGGCGCTCAATAAATGGTAGTTTAAATTATTGCTTTACCCAGACCTGAGACCACCCCCTTCCTACTGGCCTCTTCTCCCCTCCTGTGTCTACCTACTGAATGGCACCGCCAACTACTCAGTCACCTAAGACTGAAATGCAGGAGGCATCCCTGATTCCTTCCTCACCGCCCTCACCATGACCCGACCGCCTTTAGAATATGTCCACCCTCTCCAATTCCCATAAAAATATATACATGATATTCTTTTGATAAAACCAAGACAAATGTACTGTGCATATAGGAGTTGAAAGAGATGAAAGGGAAAGCAAGGAAACAACAGGCAGAGGATTCGGAATGGCAGCTGCCTGGGCAGGAGAAGCGAGAGGCTTGGTATGGGGGCAGGTCACTACCCACAGTCTACTTCCCTCTCGGGGGGTGGAACCCCAAGTTTTAACTGTGCTATTAAAAATAAATTTTTGGCTTCTGGTCAAGATGGTGGCATAGGCAGACATGGCTCACCTCCTCCCACAACCACATCAAAATTACCACTGAACTAAAGAACAATCATCACTCAGAACCATCAGAAATTGAGTTGAATGGAAATCTGACAACTACAGAATTAAAGAAACCACATCCATCCAGACTGGTAAGAGGGGTACAGATGAAGAAGGGGCTGGCCCCACATTCCTGTGTGGTGGGTAAAAATTTGGGTCCGGTATCTCAGGACCAAGGAGTCTCAGCCCCACACCAGGCCCCCCAGCCCAGGGTGCCAGTGCCAGGAAGGTAAGTCCCCACAACTTCTGGCTGCAAAAACCATGGGGATTGATTCGGGGGAACAAACTCCTGGAGCCCAAGCAGTTCTCTTAAAGAACCCACCCACGGACTCATAGACTCAGACTCACTCCCTCTGAGCCGCAGCACCGGCGTAGCAGCTTGAAAGGCCCCACTGGCGTTCAGGGAGGGACTGAAGCATCTGGCATCAAGGCGAGCAGAGGCCATTGTCCCTGTTTTAAGCCCTCCCCTCACTGAGCCAGGAAGCTGGTGCCATATCTGAGACTCCATCAATCTGGCTAACACTGTTTGCCACGCCCTGGAGATCCCCTGGGACTCCGCCCCACCCAACTGCTAGGCCCACCCAAGCTGCTTTTCCATAGGAATGGCTGGTCTTGGCTCATGCTTCACAACTTCCTAAATCCCCTCAAACAAGCAACAGGTGGCCCTCAGCGAGCCCCAGGCCTGGCATTAGAAGCAGCCAGCCTAAATTCACAGCTAGGCTTCCTCTGGGACTCTCCAAGCCCAGCACAAGTAGCAGCCATCTCAGATTGTTTTATAGCTGAGACTGGGCGGCCTGGGGCAAAACACAGGTGGGGCTGACCTTGGCCTGCATGACCAGGAAAACCCCAGGGCCAGCACACCCGGTGGACAGCTACAGACCACGTCAGAGCACCACCACCCTGCCCCTTGCACAGCTGATCCTCCACGGAGGGCAGAGGTTGGTGGGCAGTGGTCACAGCCAGTCCTTGCAGCTGACTGGCCTGGGTAAATCTCTTCCATTGATCTGCCAACAGCAACCAAGGCTCAACTACCAGAGGAGGGGGTACTTAGCCCACACAAAGGGCACACCTTGAGCACCCAGCTTGGGTGATAGGGGTGGCTGTGCCACTGGACCTTACAGGACACCTACTACATGAGGCCACACTACCACGACACAGAGTCAAAGCAGCTCCACCTAACACACAGAAAGAAACACAGGGAGGCTGCTAAAACCAGGAGATAAAGAAACATAGCTCAAATGTAAGAACAGATCAAATGAAAGACCAGAAAAAGCCCTGGCTGGTGTGGCTCAGTGGATTGAGTGCTGGCCTGTGAGCCAAAGGGTAGCCATTTCGATTCCCAGTCAGAGCACATACCTGGGTTGTGGGACAGGTCCCCAGGAGGGGGCACATAAGAGGCAACCACACATTGATGTTTCTTTCCCTCTCTTTTTCCTTCCCTTCCCCTCTCTCTAGAAATAAATAAACAAACAAACAAAATAAAATATTTTTTTAAAAACTCCTGAAAAAGAGTTAAATGAAATGGAGACAAGCAACCTATCAGATGCAGAGTTCAAAACAATGGTTATAAGGATGCTCAAGGAACTTAGTGAGGACTTCAACAGCGTAAAAAAGATCCAGTCTGAAACAAAGGATACACTAATTGAAATAAAGAACAATTTACAGGGAAACACCAGTAGAGTGGATGAAGCTGAGAATCAGATCAATTATTTGGAACATAAGGAAGCAAAATACAAGTAATCAGAACAACCAGAAGAAAAAGGAATCCAAAAAAAATGAGAATAGTATAAGCAGCCTCTGGGTCAACTTCAAGGGGTCCAACATTTGCATCATAGGGGTGCCAGAAGAAGAAGAAAAAGAACAAGAAAAAGGAAAGCTATTTGAAAGAATAATGAAAAAAACTTTCCTGATTTGATGAAGGAAATAGACATGCAAGTCCAGGAAGCACAGAGAGTCCCAAACAAGATGGATGCAAAGAGGCCCACTCCAAGACACATCATAATTAAAATGCCATAGGTTAAAGAAAAAAAGAATCTTCAATGCGGCAAGAAAAAAGCAGTTAGTTACCTACAGGGGAGCACCCATAAGACTGTCAGCTGATTTCTCAAAAGAAACTTCAGGTTAGATGGGATTGGCAATAATTATTCAAAGTCATGAAAGCAGGGACCTACAGCCAAGATTGCTCTACGCAGCAAAGCCATCGTTTAGAATCGAAGGGCAGATAAAGACCTTCCCAGACAAGAAACAGCTAAAGGAGTTCATCATCACCAAACTATTATTATACGAAATGTTAAAGGGACTTATTTAAGAAAAAGAAGATCAAAACTGTGAACAATAAAATGGCAAAAAATACATATGTATCAACAATTGTATCTCAAGATCAAAGTAAGCAAATAAGAACAGAGACAGAATCATGGATACAGAGAGCATTTTGATGGTTGTCAGATGGGAGGAGGGTGTGGGGAAATGGGAGAAGAGGTGAGGGGACTGAGAAGTACAGATGGGTAGTTACAGAATAGCCTTGGGGATGTAACGTGCAGTATAGGAAATGGAGTAGCCAAAGAACTTATACACATGACCTGTGGACATGAACAATGGTGGGGGTATTGCCTGAGCGAGTAGGGGGTGCTTGGTGGAGGGGGTAAAGGAGAAAAATCAGGACAACTGTAATAACATAATCAATAAAACATAATTAAAATAGAAAATTAAACTTTGGAAGAGCACCTCACATGAACTAGTGATAAGAGACTGTCATGAACCAAGGATGATGTTCAGTGCTATTCTGTGCCCCAGAAGAGAAAGACATCATATTGAATACGGTAGATTGTTCAACAAAAGGGAAGAGGGTTTGGGAAGGAGACAGGAAGGAGATAAAACGGCATATGGAGCCCAAACAGGCAGTCATGCACAGCCACCAGAGTGGGGCCTGAAGGCTGGTGATGACAATGGGCCACCAACAGAGAAACATAAACCAGATCCACCTGTTTCTCTGCACTTTATTTTTCATTCTTTGATTCAAATGCGATTGAATTTTTTAATACATTCCATGCTAGTTCATATTTCTTCTATGAATGACTTATTGTTTTAATGTGTGGGATTCTCATTTTACAAAAGGTTTTATATAGTAATAAGTTGAGCTTTTTACATACATGTTTAAACATTTTCCCCAGCCCTTCCTGATAGAAGTTCTGTCTATGTTTTTTCCAGGGAAAATGTTGAAATAAGTGTTGACTGTTCTAGTTTCCTTGACACTGATCTCAGAGGTGATGGAAATATCCAGCACTGCTGAGGCGGGACCTCTCTCAGGGGAACCCTGAAGTCCTCCCACTCCTTGTCACACCCTTGGGCTCCTGTCACATGGCATCTGTGCCAGATGTTTGAGGAAACCACACACGCACACCCTGTCGCCCCCCCCCCGCCCCCCGCCCAGGAGCTCAGAGTGGGTGGCTTTCCCCAGGGCCAGGCTCCGCTCCTGACCAGCCTCAGGAACTTGGTCCTATACCTTCCCTCCCTGGTCTTCGTTCTCCCTGTGCATCTGGGGTCTCCTGTCTCTGAGCCTCTCCCTTTTCTGGACAACAGGAAGGACACCCCCAACATGTGGCTTGTGCTGAGAGCCTGAGTAGCTGGGGTCCAAAGGAAAGAAGTGCTCTTCTGCACTTGGGCCTGATGACGATTTCTCAGTCAGTAGTTGTCACTAATTAAACACCAATAGTTCTGATCTGTCAGCCCTGAACTTGATCCTGACAAGTTTTCTCAAAGTCCTTGACTTTTGCTTTAACAAACAACCAAGTCCAATGGTTGCTTTGATCAAATCTGGATGTCCGAGCCAGCAGGCCCTAGGTTGGTCTGCACCGCCTAGAACACTCTGTTCCTTTTCCTCTTGGGGCCTCCTGATCTTTCGCTCTGGAACTGAGGCCACCAGCCCCTGCCATTGCTCTCATCAGCTACAGCAACCACACCCCCCATTTACACATGGGAACTGGCCAGGCACCTTCATACCCACTGTGACAGTCCTGCAAGGCAAACCGGGAAAGGACTGTCAGAACCATTTAACCCAGGAGCAAAGTGACCTTTTCATGATCTCATAGGGAGTCACTGGCTGAGCTGCAGCTGAATCCTGAGGCTTCAGACTCCAGGCACGGCACCTTTTCCCTAGTCCCATCTCATCTTTGGCCTCTGTTCTGACCTATCCAGCTTACAGAAAGGGGCTAGTTTGAGAGAGGTGTGATGTGGGCTCAGGAGATCTCGGCTGACCAGGGCATTGCCTTCACTGGCCGGTCTAGCCTCTGTAGACTCCACCATTAATGCTTCAAAGGCTTTACCGTGCCTCCGTGCAAAACGCGGCCTCCCTATGATAACCCCAGCAACCTGCGAATCTGGTACCTTGTATGTCAGCAGGGATTTCACAGACGTGATTAAGTTAAGACTCTTGAGATGGGGAGGGTATCCTAGATTCTCCAAGGTAATCACAAGGGTCCTCATAGGAAGGAGGCAGGAGTGTCAGAGTCAAAGATGTGACAACGGAAACAGAAGTCAGAGTGATGCAGTTAAGGACAATGATTCTCTAGAAGCTAGAAGAGGCCAGGCGCAGATTTTCCCCTGAGCCTCCAGGGGAATGCAGCTCTGCTGGCCCATTTTAGACTGCTGACCTCTAGAACATTACGCTAATAAGATTCAGTGGCTGTGGGTAACATACTTCCTGTGACCTTTGCTGTCCTCGGCACCTCAGGCTGAGGGAGTGAGCATGCGTCGTGGCCACCCCCTTCAGCTTACGTGCGGGGAAACTGAGACTCAACGAAGGGGAGCAGCTTGTGCAGAGCATACACTGAGTAGCCACGGGCTGGACTGAGCCATGCACCCCATGCTCCTGCCTGCCCTGAGGGTCTCGGTTACCCCTCACCGCCCCCCCCCCCCCCGGCCTGTCCCTCTAGCCCCATTCTGGTTTTTCCTTTATTTTTTGTTTTCACTTTTCCTAATTGCCCGAATGCATTTAGTTTATCCAGCAACACCTTAAGGGGGATGAATGGAGGTGTCTGGTATCCACATCCTAGTATGATTAGTAGGTAGTAAGGCAACCCTGGATGAAGCTCTGTCGTAGAACTTTTGGGGCATCCAGAGAACTATATACAGACTAGAGAGGGAGGCTTTAAAAAGGAGGGATAGCAAGGGCAAGGCCGGCTGAGCTTCTCCTACCAGGAAGCCAAGGGCACAGGCAAGCCATAGCTTGTCTCTAGGGCAACATCGTCATCCTCTTGATGACAGCCTAAAGCTGCTGGCCTGGGCTGGCTCCAGCTTTGACTCAGCAAGAATATATGGCCAAAGAGTAATATCTCCTCCTGAGGATCTCGAGTCCTCTCAGAGAAGTCTCAGTTGAGGTGATGAGAGAGAGGATAAAGCTACATCCATCTAGGCAGGAAGGCAGCCATGTTGTTTGAGTTCCTTCTATGAGCTACACACTCACATGCAATTTCTCATCTAATTCTCACCATAGTTCTGGGAAGCAGTACTATGATCCCCATTTTCCAGACGAGGAAACTTGATGCTTGGAGAGGTGAAGCCCCATTGTCCACAGCTTCGCATCAGCCAATGATGGACCCAGGACTGGACGGCCCGAACACCACAAGGTAGATCTGTGACCTCTTCCTCCCAGCTCCCCTTTCAGCATGGACCAAACTTGGATTTGAAGGATAAGCCTCTGATAGTGGGACTCCTGGCCTCAGCAACGAGTGGCAGAGAAGTTTGAAAGTCAGCCACGGCCTGGAGCCGGCTCTAGGGGCTTGTGAGGGCCCGCTGTGCAGCGTCCGGGAGGCGTTCAGCCCACAGTTGTGGAGTGAATCAAGTCTACTTTCAGTGACAGTAGGCAGGTAGCTTGCAATGGGTCATGGTTGGAATGTTTACACCATGGCATATGCTCTACTCTGGAGCTTCCCCTCTCTCCCACGTGTGCCCCGTACCCCACCACCACTGAGAGCTGTTCGTCCCACCTTTACCAGAACAACCCTTATCAGGGCCCTGTGGAGCTGGACCCAACCTTGCCTCTCTGTCTCCGACCACCTTCCCTCTTCCACCTTCCACATCAGTCCCACAGCTGCTCTCCTCCTGAGCCAAGAGCTCAAGGACAGCGTCACAGATAGGTCCCCTCTCAGGCGTCCTCAGCCCACTCAGCTGAGACCAGTCAACAAATAAACAATATCGAACGTGACCCCAGGAAGCTTTCAAAAATACAAAACCAAAACTAACGTTTGAGGTTATGTCTAGTGGATGATCATTTTTGCGGCCTTCCTGACAATTTACAAGTCATATCCTTCAAAATGTGACCTGAACCCTCCCTTCCCGGAAGCCTGCGGAGGCCACTGGCCCAGGGTAACCCCCGCCCCCGCCCCCCAAGCACTCACAGAAGGTCACTTGTCAGCCTTGGTATCCACCTCCTGGAAACAGAGTCACCTTTGAAGGATCTAAACTGTGTTAGACTTCCCAGGGCTGGAACTCACCAGCAGAGGGCTAGCATTTGAGACGCACTCACAGAAGGATTCTGGAATTAATCAACACAGCCACCTCTCTTTTTGCCTTCTCTCGTCTCAGATTTTCCTCGCCTGGTTTTCTGCCCTCCACCCCTTCCCCCGGCTCCTGCCTCCCCCCGCCATGGGTACCCGGGACACAGCTGAGCCAAGACCCTCCTAGAAGTTGTTTTCTCCGCCTGGGCTGGCTCTGCCCCCGCAGCCTCGGGAGCCCATGATCATGCAGCGTGACCGGCCCAGAGCCCCCGCTGTTTCCACTTGAGTCACATTCAAGTGCCACTTCCAGCTGACGTAGCCCTCCTGGACCAGTGTCAGGGCACGTGCCCCGGGGCCACGCCCACTCCTTCCCTCAGGTTCCCCCGCCCGCTGCAGGAGGGCTGAGTGGAAGGGAGTCCCAAGGCCTGCATGCGGCCCTGCCGCGGCTTGGGATGGGCTGCCTCTGCCCACCCCTCCGACGTGCCCTCCTGCATTCCCAGCCCAGCTGTGGCTTAAAAAGTTGAGGCAGGGATTGTGAAGCTGCTCACACTCTGACCATAGGGCCTGGCCGCAGAGAGTGCTCTGGTGTTGGGGCCCACGTGGCAGAAAACCTGCCTTTGGTGAAACTGGTAACAGCATCGTGATCTCTGTTTTCCTCCTCCTGGGGCTGGGAAAACACCAGGTATTAAACTGTACTGTGTATATAGAAACAACAACACCACCACCACCACCACCAACCACTTACATGGCGTTACTGTGGGCCAGGCCCTGTTCTGAGTTTTACACACATCATTTCATCCTTGCAATAACACTTCGAGACAGGTCCTATTATTATCTCTATTTTACCTGGGAGGAAAGTGAGTCACAGGGAGGCTAAGGAACTTCCCTCAGGCCATACAACCAGTAAGTAGCAGAGCTGAGATTTGAAAGCAGGCCCAGAGTCTGGGCTAGCTCATTAAAAGGATGAAGGACGAGGACTAATGATGGAGAAGTGAGAGGAGACCAAACCGCTACCGTTCAGGATGCCTGAATAGAAGGCTGGTTGGGAGGCTAATGATGTATGAGTGGAAAACAGGAAAAGGAACTGACAGCCACACGAGAAGGATGTGAGGAAGTCCAGGGCCGTGGGAATGACTGCAGGGAATGAACTCATGACTGACCAGCTCAGGGTGGAGCTGGGTCTCCGCTTCTGCACGCGGTTTGCCCTGCCAGCCCCCAAACAAAGTCCGAGTTCCCGTCCCGGAGCCCTTGACTATTTTCTCACCCATAAAATAAATACAGCCAAGGGTTTTGTGAGGATTAAATCTGATCCAATCATGTTAACAGCTAGCACTATGGAACCCTGACAGCGTGCTGGATGCTGAGGCAAGGGGCTTTGCATATATTAACTTATTTATTCCCTCATTTACCTTATGGAAGTTAAATACTATTATTAGCCCTGTTTTACTGCTGAGGACATAAGCACAGAGAGGTTAGGGAGTTGGCCCAGTGTCACAGAGTGAGTAGGAAAGCCGGGAACTCAAAGCCAGAGTCCATGCTTTTTTTTTTTTTAATTTTAAAAGCATATTTTATTGATTATGCTATTACGGTTGTCCCATTTTTTTCTCCCCTTTATCCCCCTCCACCCTGCACCCCCCTCCCACCAGCAGTCTTCCCCCTTAGTTCATGTCCATGGGTCGTACATATAAGTTCCTTGGCTTCTCCATTCCCTATACTATTCTTAACCTCCCCTGTCTATTTTGTACCTACCATTTATGCTTCTTATTCCCTGTACCTTTTATCCCATTCTCCCTCCTCCCCTTCCCCGCTGATAACCTTCCATGTGATCTCCATTTCTGTGATTCTGTTCCTGTTCTAGTTGTTTCCTTAGTTTGTTTTTGCTTTTGTTTTTTAGGTTCAGTTGTTGATAGTTGTGAGTTTGTTATCATTTTACTATTCATAGTTTTGATCTTTTTCTTAGGTAAGTCCCTGTAACATTTCATATAATAAGGGCTTGGTGATGATGAACTCCTTTACCTTTTCCTTATCTGGGAAGCACTTTATCTGCCCGTCCACTCTAAATGATAGCTCTGCTGGATAGAGTAATCTTGGATGTAGGTTCTTGCCTTTCATGGCTTTGAATACTTCTCTCCAGCCCCTTCTTGCCTGCAAGGTTTCTTGTGAGAAATCAGCTGATAGTCTTATGGGAACTCCTTTGTAGGTAACTCTTTCCTTTTCTCTTGCTGCTTTTATGATTCTCTCCTTATCTTTGATCATGGGTAACATAATTATGACGTCCTTTGGTGTATACTTCCTTGGGTTCAACTTCTTTGGGACTCTGAGCTTCCTGGACTTCCTGGAAGTCTATTTCCTTTGCCCAGTTGGGGAAGTTCTCCTTTATTATTTTTTCAAAGACATTTTCAATTTCTTGCTCTTTCTCTTCTCCTTTTGGCACCCCTATGATTCAGATGTTGGAATGTTTAAAGTTGTCCCAGAGGTTCCTAAGCCTCCCCTCATTTTTTTGAATTCTTGTTTCCTCATTCTGTTCTGGTTGAATGTTTATCTCTTCCTTCTGCTCCAAATTGTTGATTTGAGTCCCAATTTCCTTCCTTTCACTTTTGGTTCCCAGTATGTCTTTCTCTATTTCACTTTTCATAGCCTTCACTTTTTTTCTATTTTGCGACCCTACTCAACCATTTCTGTGGGCATCCTGATTACCAGTGTTTGAACTCTGCATCTAATAGGTTGGCTATCTCTTCGTCACTTATTTTTCTGGAGTTTTCATCTGTTCTTTCATTTAGGCTGCGTTGCTTTGTCTCAGTGCAATTGCTACATTGGGCAAAACCTTAAATATTCACCAGGGCAGGGCAACCCACGTCACTGGCTGTGGCGCTGCATGTGGTGGAGCCGGTCAGAGAGAGAACAATGCCACTTGCTCGGCTTTCAGCTGGCGTCCAGTCACTTCCCACACTACCCACAAGCAAATTGGGCTCTTCTGGTGCAGATTCCCAGGTGGGTGGGTTTGTGTACATTCTAGGACCCTGTGGGTCTCTCCAGTGGACTCTCCTGTGAGGCTGGGAGTTTCTCCTGCTGCAGCAACCCCCAAAGATTTTTACAGCCAGAGGTTTTGAGGGGTTTTTTTCTCCCCACACTGGAAGCCTCAGTCGAGCGGTCTGTCTTGCTCCCCTGTTGTTCCTCCTGGTTTATCTGCATGCAAATGTGGGACCACCCAGTCTTCCAGCCATCACCTTGCCCACCTGGTCCTCCAGCCGCTGCCTTGCCATGAGTCCTCTGCAACCCAGCTGCCCGTCTCCGCCCCTCCCACCAGTCTGGATGAATGTTTCTTCTTTAACTCCTTGGTTGTTGGACTTCCATACAGTTTGATTTTCTGGCAGTTCTGGTTGTTTTTGTTTTTAAATTTGTCATCCTTCTTTTGGTTGTGTGAGGAGGCAAAGGGTATCTACCTGTGCCTCCATCTTGGCCAGAAGTCAGAGTCCATGCTCTTAACAACTAAGTTACATTAGCTCTCAAAGACAGTAACAAGTGCCCCTGGCCAGTTAGCTTATTTGGTTAGACCATTGTTCTATACACCAAGATTGCGGGTTCCACCCCGAGTCGGGGCACATACAAGAAGCAACCAGTGAATGCATAAATAAATACAACAACAAATAAATGTCTCGCTCTCTCAAATTAATAAATAAATAAATAAAAAGCAGTCAGTTGTGGTTCTGTCCACCAAGCTCTACATGTATTCAGGTACTCACTGCTCACAGGAACCTAATGGGACAAGCACTATTATTCCTATTTTACAAATGAGTAAATGAGGCTCGGAGAGGAGGAGCAATGTGCCCAAGGACACACACAGCAAGTGGACTTCAGGACTGGAAATCAAGTTCCTGTGGCTGGCTCTAAAGCCCTGGGGCTGAGCCCTTTCCTTAGACCCACAGGAAGACAGCTGCCCTCTGCATGGTCTGCCATGGGAATCATTGCATTTGGATTCAGTACGATGTAAAAAATACAAGGAAAACAATAGTAATTGGTCCTGGCATATTCATGGGGCTCTGTACTCCCTGATGCTCTTTTATACCCCAGTCCTTGCAAGTCCTCCTGGTTCTCTTGTGAAGGGGCAGCAGGTGTCACCTCCCCGGGCTATACCCCCAGCTAGGCAGAGCTGACCCCACAGCTCTGACCACTGACTGAGTCCTGGACCACCGAACACTCACTCTCTTTCCTTTTTTAACGTGTATTTTTCCTAATTACAATAGTAGTATATGCTCAATGTAAAATATGCAAATACAAGAAAAAAATAGAAAAGAGGTTAAAAAACACCCCCGAACCCTATCCTCCCTTCCCGCCCACGCCCACCCAGGAATAACCCTTGGGACCATTTTGGTGGATCTTGTCTCTTTTCATACCCAGAGCCCCTTCAGCTGCACCGAACCTCCCTAGATTTGCAGAATCAGAGTCTGGCTGGAAGACAGTGGCCTTGTCCAGTCTGCAGCAGGGCAGGGGTGTCCTTGATTAACATGCCACCTTCTCTCGCTGGGAGACATGAGGTCCATCTGGTCCCCACCCTTGCCAGGACCTCACATTAGTCAGTACTTCCCTGGCTCTTATCAGGAAATGAGGATGTTCGTGACAGCGATAAATCACAAGGACACCCCTCCTCCCAAAGCTTATTTCAGTGAATAAAAACTAAATAATCTTAGAGTCTGGCTCTTCAAGGAGCTGCTGCAGCAGCAAAAGAAACTGGGGCTTTCATGTCTTTCCTGAGTTGTTCTCGCTGTTTTGCCTGTCATTGTTGCCAGGAATTCTACCGCTCAAGCTCCATGCATTTGTATCGCAGCATTAGGCTGGTTCAGGACGAAACACAACCAACAGCCCCAGGGAGGGCGGCGCACTCGGCACGGCACGGCGTGGAAGGACAGACAGCATAGATTGGTCTACTTCTCATGGCTGAGTAACCCTGGGAAGATTACTGAACCCCTCTGAGCCTTAGTTTTCTCACCTATAAGATGCCCCCTTCTGGAGTTTTTATAAAAAATGAATTCAAATGAATAGCAATAACTATCGGTTTCCCTTCCAGCCTCTGAAATGACACTTGGAGCAATCTGGCCTGGGTGCGGCGGTCGGGGGTGGGGGGTGCATCCTGGGACTGGTTAGGGTAGAAGGAGAGGCTGAGAACTTGGAGGGGGTGGTCTGAGCGGATGCGGAGCGCAAGGAACGATTGGGGATGTATGCAAAAGATCACAGAGCTGGGGAGCTTCAGCCCTGGGAGGGGGGGCCCTTAAAGACCATCTTACCTGTCCCCACCAAAGTGCAGCTGGGGAAACAGGTCCAGAGAGGTCACCCAGCCACATCTGACACCAACTCTCAGGAATTTTCACAATCCACAAAGCAGATTGTTAGGGCTGGAGCCAAGGGGGGATGGGGCCAGCTGACCACCACACTCCCCAGCTGCTGGGGCAATTGCTCCAACAGTCGCCTTAGAGAGAAAACTCCCGAGTGACCCATGTCAAAGCCTCCCTCTCCCACACATTCCCCCGTGTTCCAGGCTGCTGGGTTCAGCCTCTCCCTGCAGCCCCTGGGCAGAGCCCACCGCACTCTGAAAGGGGCCGTAACATACCAGAGGCAGATCCACTTGCCTGGAGATGTGCGCCCACAGCAAGGAGGGTGGCAGCAGAGTCTGGGTCCTTCTTTCTCAGGGAAGTAAGAGCAGAGGATGTGTTCTTCTTCCTAAGCTCTTCCGCTCTCCAGACAACATCCTCTACACATCCTGATTGAAGGCTATAAGCACCCCGTGGTGCCTGTCCCAGCCCAACTTTGCTGCACAGCCAGAAGCTGTTTACTCACTGAAAATAAGTCAGGTTTAGCTCTGGTGGAGTAGCTCAGCTGGTTAGAGCATCATCCCTGTACTCCTAGGATGCAGTTTTTATCCCCGGTCAGGGCGCGTACAGGAAATGTTTCTCTCTCCCTCTCTCCCTTCCTTCCTGTCTCTCTAAAATAAATAAATAAATAAATAAAAAAGAAATGAGTCAAGCTCAAATGACTGTCATCCTTAACCTTCCCAGAAAGTAACATCCACCCTCTCCAAATAGTCTAATTTGGAAAAGTTGTCTCCAACCCCACCTCCCTGGAAGGTCCCCAGCAGTCCCAAGCTGGGGACAAGAGGTGGGGGAGCCACAGTCTGTGAAAGATGGCCCCTGTAGGTTATACAGAGCCCAGGCGACCTTTTCACCTCAAAGCTCATCCCAGCACCTACTTGGCAGTGGATCTGAGGCACAAAGAGGTTGAGAGTAAGTGGTACTTTCTGCCTGTCTGCTGATTTTTGGAAGGGCTTTGGCTTCACCAGGGAATGGTGTCTAACAGGATGTCTGGTCCTAGGGGGCCTTGTGCTGCATGGTCCTGAATAATGTGGCCTCGTGTGTTTGGTCCTGTGTCTCCTGTGTGTGTGCACGCATGTACATACAGACATACAAATCTGTATCCCCCAGAGTCCCTCCTGCCATCACAGGGGGCTCTCCTGCGGTGCACTGTCCCACAAGAGTGGATGCAGAGGGCTGTGTCTGGGCTTCCCACTGAGCTGTCCTGCCTCATAACCTGCGTTATGAGGCGCAGCTCTTCACTCGGCCACATGGCGAGCATCACTGTGCTTGAGAAACCATGGGACACCGGCCGTATGGGGCTGTCATAGCTGGTACCCCTTCCCACTTTGGGGCGGCTGGGATTCGTCCACTTCCTGCATAGTCACTTCCTGCCCAGAACCTACCTGCCCTTCAAAGTCCCGGGTAGACCTAGCAGCTGAATAAGTGATTCCTGAATCAAATTCAGGCTTGGTGTCCTGAATTATATGGGGAGAAGATTCACATGTGACAGCACCTTCTCATCTCTCCCTCGCTGGCATCTTTGTGAGTCTAAGAGGTGGAGTCTCGGTCTCCGTTATTTGTTCCCCTGCCTCTGCCTTCCTTTTCCGGGCACGTCTCCTGTTAGTGTGGTGCTCTCTTTATACACTCCTGTTCTAAGGGATTCCAGAACCTAGGGGGCCCCAAGACTTTGAAAAGTCAGGCAGCCAGAGAATTTCACTCCTCTAACTCAGAAACATACTCCATCCTTGTTCAGCAGGAAGCAGTTACAGAAGTATGACGCTCATCCCGAGTCCCTCAAGGATGAGAAGTGACAAATCTCAGTGGGGGATTGTTAGATAGGACAAGGGTCTCAAAGTCTGGGAAGTTCTGACTAAATACATTCTTGCCAAATGTTAAAATGTAGCATGTTATTTTGCAGATGCAGCTGTAAACACTTGAGTTTCACAGGAACTCAATCTGATGAGTGTAGCCAATGGCAAAGAAGAAATCAACATGTAATTTGTCAAATAGTGTATATAAGCAATGGCTAAGTCTCCCTTTGGGGATACAGAGCTTTGGATATAAATCTTACCTCCTTTTTTTGCTGCAAGTAAATTAAACTATCTTGAGACAACCACGTCTCCCTCTTGAATAAAACCACCCAAGTGGCGAACCTCTTGAGCTCGGTAACACCCTATCTGGGCAGCCTTCCCGGGATCCAGCTCCATTCCTTGGCACCTCACCAGCAGGATCCTGCCTCCGGCCTTACCCAGCTCTTCTTCTTTGACTATAACTGCCTTCAGGCAGTGTAGTGTCGGTTTCGCCCACGGTGTGCCAGCCATCTTCTCATCTCCCAGGCTTTCTAAACCACCTGCCCTCTTCCTCCCACTCGTCTCCCCCCACCATCCCCAATACAGCATGTATCTCGGTATAGCTAGCTGCCTCTTTGCTTGTCTGCCCCCCTACTGGGTCAGGAGCTCCCAGGGTAGGCACTACGCCTGACCCACCAGCCTGAGCCCAGGCCTGGGCGAGAGCAGAGCCTGAAGGAACGAATACGTGTGTGTGAGGCACTGCCCGCTCTGTGTTGGGCAGCATGAAGATACCTCTATGCCACGACAGCGTCTGCAGTCCAGGGTCAACGTCTCAGCCACCTCCACCTCTAGCCCCACTGACAGCCTGACACACAGCAGATGCTTGGTGAATGCCCGTTGCCTCTACCTCAACGGAGCAGTAATCGAATAATGCCAGGTGGTTACAGGCACTGGCATTGGGGTCACACAGAGTGGGGCCCGAATCTGGTTCTGTGCATACCTTTTGTGTGACCTGGAGATGGGGGCCTCGCCTCTCTGAACCTCGGTTTTCAGGTTGTGTTGCTGGTATTGATGGCGCCCTCCTCTGGCAGGCAGGGCAAAAGTGCATGTTCCCGGAGAAGCGCACAAGCACCTTGACAGTTGCTTTTCCCTGGGGTCCACAGGCCACCTAGAGTGGTGACCAGGCCTGTGACAGGTTCTCACTCCAGCAGAGGGGAGGAGGGGCCTTCCGAGTGGGCGGGTCTCCAAGACTCTCATCTAAACACTAGTTACCAATAGGACGAATAAAGCTCAGGGAGATGCCCAACAAGAGCCGCAGCGTTCTGGTTCCATCCGGGGGAACAGGTAAGCTCTAGAACCTGGGCTCTTTCCTCATGCCCTCTCTTCCTTTTAAAACGTATCTATTTCAAATAATTTTTAGACTTGCAAAAATAGTGCACAGAATTCCCGCCTACCTGTCAGCCAGCTTCCCCTAATGTTAACATCTTACAAATCACAGTACAGCACTCGAAGCCAGGAAGTTAACATTGACACAATATTATTCATTAACTTCTAGATCTTATTTAACTGTCAGCACCTGCCCTGCTTACATGCCTTCTCTGATCCAGGATCTAAAGCAGAATCGTACATCACATTTGGCTGCTGCGCCTCAACCTGTCCACCTTGCGACGCAGTTCCTCAGTCTTGCTTTGTCTTTCGGAACCATGACAGTTTTGAAGAGAGCTGTAGAATGTCCCTAAATTTTGGTCTGATGCTTCTTCTTAATTAGATTGAGGCTGCGGATTCAGGCAGGAACACCACAGAAGTGGTGTTGTGACCTTCCAGCGCATCCTACCAGGGATACACGGTTTCAATGTGGCCTGGTGGTGACAATGTTAACTTCGATCACTTGGTGAAGTGGCGTCTGTCTGCCAGGATTTTCCACTGTAAGATTATTATTTATCCATTTTTAATTACTAAGCATCTTGTGAGGAGGTAAGTAGAAACTATGCAAGTATCCTGCTTCTTACCATATTTTCACCCATTAATTTTAGCATCTGTTCATGATACTTTTTGACAATCCATACTGTGGTATTAGCCAAACGGTGACCATCTATTTCCATCATTCTTTCTGCATTTATTAATTGGAATTTGACTGTAAGAGAAAGCTGACCTTTCTCCGTATTCATTTATTCACTTATGTGTACCACTATGAGCTCATGGGTATTCATTTTATCCTACTATCATTATTTATTTTGCTGTTCCAAGCTGTCTCATCCCCTTTGCAACCTCAACCCATCTGTTTCCTGTTGAGCTGAATTTGCAGCCACAGCTCCTCAAACACCTATGCCCTGGTCCACAGGGCAGGTTATGGGGGCAACACAGAGTTTTTGCAGCCACGTTTCCCTTGAATTCACTGAGGCATCTTCCCAGCAGCGGCTGGGCCTTTTTGCTGGAACTGGGCAGGTTCCAGGCAGGGGAAGTCAGCGAAGGTTCCGGGAGAGGGAGTGCCGGGAAGGCCTGAGCCTGGCCAGGTAGGCCCAGGTCGCCCCGCTGCCCTCCAGCCAGCCATCCTGCCCCCGACACGGCCACCCCAACGCTGCCCCGGCCCGGTGGCAGCGCCCGCTAACCTCACACCCTGAGTTTTTCCTTATTGACTCCCCTTTCTCTGCTCTGCTGCAGAGATAATTGCCAAGAACCCCACGTGGCCGACAGCTGGACAGCATCTGCCTCTGGGCAGAACAGAGGAAGTGTTCACCCAGGGCATAGTGGCAGCTGTTTTCCACCAGCCCCAAGGGCAGCATCCGCTGATGACACCTTCTGACAATGAATACTGTGGTGTTTCCCAGAGGGTGGTTATCTATTTCCACCATCCTTTCGGTACGAGTATCTACTGGTTGGAATTTTACTGTAAGGAAGCAGAGAGAGCAGCGCACAGCAGCAAGAGAAACTAGTCAAGGAGGACGGGGCTCTTAGGAAGAAGCCTCTGAACTCATCTTCTCTGCTCTCTTTTAAGATATGCAAGGGAGATGGTGGAATAGGTAACCTGGGCTCACCTCCTCCCATGACCACCCCAAAATTACAACCAAATTATAGAATAACCACCCTTGAGAGCCATCTGAAGAGCAGCTGAACAGAAAACTCTTACGAAAAAGGATATAAAGAAGCAGCTATGTGGAGACTGGTAGAAGGCGCGGAGACGCTGCCGGCTAGTTCCGTACCCAGGTGTGGCGGTTAAGAAGCAGGGGGCACATCTCAGTTGTGGCGGTGCCTCCCGAGGAGGGAGGGGTCCCAGCCCCACACGAGGCCCCCCAGCCTGGACCACCAGGGCTGGGAGTATGAGCCCCCACCAAAACCTGGCTGTAAAAACTAGCAGGGGTTCCATCCGGGGGAGCCCGAAGGCCGCTGGAGTTGCTGGCACCCTCCGCCCACACGGAGCAGAAAGTGGAGGGCTATCCGGCTGATCTGCTGACAGAGCCCAGCCAGCACTTGACAAACTGGCTCCCTGATGGAAGAGCCCTGGTTTGGCTCCCACCTCACCCTCTGTCTTGCTCTCTGTCTTTTTCTCTCCGTTTGTCTTCCTTGGGCAAAGGTCACCTTATTCTGGGCTGAGGCCACAAGAGGGTCAGTCTGATCCTCCCTAAGGTCTGAAAATTGGAATTTCTAAACCACAAACTTGCCCTCCAATGTAAAAGTTTTGTTAGTGCCCCTGTTCGTGCACTTCGATTAGATGTTGTGCCGGAATCTCAGACCAACTCCTTCCTAGCGTGTCCTCTGAGGGCACAGCAGGGAGCGAACGCCGCTGGCCTGTCTCACTGCCTCCCCGTCCTCGTCCTCCTTCCGCCTGCTTCCGCGTTGCCACACTGGCCGGCGCCTTCCAGCCACCCAACGTGCTTTGTCTCTCCTTTTGTACCTCTGCCCGGGGTCTTGTGCTCAGGCCCTTGGGAGGGGGCTTCTTTCTGCTACGGTGCGGGTCGGGGGCGGGGGAGGTTGCAACCTTTCCGTCACTTCCCAGTCCCTTGCCTTGGTACAAACATATCTGTTTGAAATCACTATATTTATTCACTTGTCAAAATATCTTCAACCATAAATCACATGTAAAAGTTCATGCAGTCATTCTCCAGATGTTTTCTCTGTGGATTAGGCCAAGCTAAAATTATCACACCCATTCCTTAGACAGGGTTGCCAAGGCTCACGCAGAAAAGTCACTTGCACACAAACAGTTTATAGGAGGATCCTCCGGACTTTCTGACCCCCACGCTAATGCTCTCTTGGCCTAGTATGTGTATGTGATATTCAATGTATGTGTATGTGCATTCAATGTATGTGAATATTCTGTTTAATTCTTTGCTCCTTTCTTCCCCGCCACCCCAGCCCCTCCAACTCAGATCTAGTCAGCTAATCCAGGAAAAAAAATTATTTCTTACTCATGTGAGGATCCCTCACAGTATAGTCCAGCCGGTACTTGAAAAGCAGCAAACAATAAATTCTGTTGAGCAAACACTTGTTTCTATGCGGAAAGACTTCCCAGATGACTTGCCTCAACGCAGTAAGTACGCAAAGACTCCACTCCCTGGGGCTTTTCCGGGGCTCAGTTTCCCTGTCTGCAGAGCCGTTATGGAGGGTCGGACTTGATGGCGGCCATACTCCCGCCAGCCCTGATGCCCTGTGGCGGGCCCTGGAACCTGGCCCACCGGGACTGCTGCCTGTGCTTCTGGGAACAAACGACCGGAAGCCCGGATGCCCGGCCAGCCCAACACCAGGGAAGGCAAACAGCTGCAGCTGGGCATACCCTCGGGTACCAAGCAAAGAAGACAACATTGTGCAGGGCTTTGGAAACTGGCACTGGGTTTAAAAAAACAAACAAACAAACAAAAAAAAAAGCCAGCCTTGAAAACTCCATGAGCAAACAACACCACTTTAGTCATGTAAGCAGAGCTGAATTTATTAGTTTATTTTGCATGGTTAACTTGACCTTGGTCGTTTCTTGCTTATGCCCCTGAAAAATCATGAGCAAAGCTTGAACTGCTGCCCAAGGTTGGCAAGAGGTAACCACTGACCAAGTTTTTATCAGGTAAGAAAATTCTGCTACTAAAACCAATTGCTGTAAAGAATAAAGACTCACTGTTTTCTCAGTATGTAACAGCCCACCCCTGAGCTTTATACCAATCTACCTCCGCGCTTCATTCCGTGTTTTGGTTTGCGTGCTCCCATTTTACAAACAGTCTCCTTGGTGTGTGCGCAGTAAGTTTTACCAACAACTACTTCAGCGGTCCACTGGTTTGACTTAGGCTATTTATAAATCCTTGGCAGTGTCTCGGCTGAGCCTGGAAGTGAGCGGGAGGCATGGACAGGCCCAGTCGCCAGCTTCCTGTAATCAATTTCATTCCTCTGAAATGAGTTTCCTTTCCACACTTTCAAACTGAAACCCTGACTGTCAATCAAGAGTTCAGAACTGGAAACCTTGCCCGACCACCACTCCTTCACCTTTTCACCCTGTCTGTCCATCCAGAAGGCCCGCCCTAAAAGTCTGTCCCTGGCCCAGGGGCCCGACGCCCCGACTCCTGCCCTGGACCCCCGGTCAGTTGGCTGACTGCACTTCCCTTCCACATCTAGATGTTCCCCTCTCCTCGCCAGGTAAGTTTAATAGTTCTATTAAGTTGTTTATTGTGGCAATTTTCAAACACATATGCCCCGAAGTATCAGAATAGTATGATGGACTCCTCTGTGCTCATCACCAGCTTCAGCAACGGTCAGCCAGTGACCCATCTTTCTCACCTACACTTCTACCCACTTACCCCTTCCTATGTTATTTTGAAGCAAATACCAGGAACGATAGCATGTAATCTATAAGTATTTGAGTATGTGCCTTTAAAAGATAAGGGCTTTGACCACAGGCTCTCTTTGAAAAGTTAACACAAATTCCTTAATACCATCGAATATTCAGTCACTGACCTCAAAAACCTTTCCCTTAAATGTCTTTGTTCAAATCAGGATCCAAATAGGGTCCACGCACTGTGAGTGGCTGATGTATATTTTTTTTAATCTTTAAAAATCTATCAGTCCCTGCTCCACCTCCATCTTTTGTTATTTATTGAAGAAACTGGTTGATCATCCTGTATGTAAAGTTCTTCACAGCCTGGACCGTGCTGACTGCATCCTTGGTGGTGTTTAACTCCCTTCTCTGCACTCTGTGTTTCACGGAAATTGAAAGCTGGAAGTTTGATCTGATTGAAGTTTGATACGTCACGGGTGGTGCTGTTCCTCCGGGGACGCACAGGATGCCTGGCTGTCCGTTCTCCCGAGGAGTGAGCAGCTGCGGGGAGTCAACGCCCAGACCCACCCCTTCTTCCCCGGGTTGTGCAGTGGCAGCTGGCTCACTTCTGACCGCTTGTGGTCTCCTCCTGCAGGCTCTTGCACATCCCTGATCCTCTAGCAGCTCCCTCCCAACTGGCTTCTTAACCACTGCCATTCCTTGGCACTTGGCCACCAGACTCCTGTCAAAGCCACCAAGTACCATAGATGGCAGGGCATAACAAGCAGGAGACAGCACAAATCGCACCTGAAACTTCCCCGTTAGGGGGCTGGGATGCTAAGTGGTTAGCACAGTGTGAGGCCTGACTTCTCCACCCAAATTTTTTAAATTCTCAACAGGCCAGGTCAACCGTAACTCAGTGTCAGCTAAGATCATGCTGTCCTTTGACATGGAATGAGACGGGCTTGCCTCTGGCAGGGAGTGACTGCCTTGCTAAAATCCCTAGGAGCTCATGTTACCACAGTTGTCTGGTTCTTAGAATCTGCTTCCTTGAATTCTCCAGCCCACTCACAGCTCACCTCCCACAGCTATTCCTTACCCCTGCCGATCCAGCTGCGGACTCAGCCCCGCAACTCTACTTTATCTCCTGAAAATCCCTCATATGACTCATCTGTGAGTGTGGCAGACACTCCGCAAGGTGGGGGCAATGATCAGGCCTCAGACTGGCGCGTGCCCGGGCCCTTCTCTTTCTTCCTCTGCCCCTCTCCCTGCATTAGAGCAAAGATCAGTTCAGTGATGCGGCTGGGACGCCTCAGGTCTCGCCCAGCAGCACAGAAGACCTGGCCAAAGCTCTAAAGTGCTGCTTCTCTTGTCCCCTTGCCCACCCAGGTCCTGTGGCTAGAAGGGAATAATGTGGAGATCCAGATTTCTTGCCTTAGAGCTAAATTTTTGAGCCAGCGATCCCTTGGGCAGTATGGCAAAGTATTGGGTTCCCTCTCAGAATAATGGTTTTAAAAACATAAAACAAAATATGTTTAAAAAAGCTATAGCCCAGAACTGGAAATCATCCCAATGTCCTTCAGTGGGCAAATGGTTAAACGAATTTGGTACATGCCTACCATGGAACACATCTCAGGAATGAAAGGAATACACTGTTATCTACACAGCAATTCAGATAGCCCTCAAAGGAATGAGAAAACAAAACCAACCTGTAAAGAGTACATACTTACCATGTAAAATATGCAAACCTCAAAAGGGTGTCGGTTCTATAACATGACATCCTTGAAATTACAAAACTGTAGAAACGGAGAACAGACTGTAAATGACAGGGCTACGGGAGGGGAGCGGAGGGAAGAGCCTGGCTATTAAAGAATAATAGCATGGGAGGGTCCCCGCAGTGATGGGACTGTTCTGGCAGTCGCACAAAGCTACACCCGTGATGAAATTATATGACACTAAATACGTATGCGCACGTATGCGCACAAATGCGTGCACATCAAACTGGTGAGACCTGAATATGCTCCAAGGACTGTATCACTGTGCATTTCCTGGTTGTGGTGGTGTACTGTATGGTTTTACAAGATGATAACATTTAGGGAAATTGGGTGAAAGGTAGAGAGGACCTCACTGTATTATTTCCTGCAAATCCATGTCTACAGTTATCTTAAGATGATTTTATTTTAAAACAAAAAGTTAAAAAATTATTCGGAAATAGTTAAGACATTTTTAAAAAACCTTTATGATACAGTAATATATGCATTCTGTTATTAACACACTTAAAAAGATCTAGCAACAGATCTTACAGCTATCGTGACAATGATGGGTGTCAATGATATTTCAAGATACCTGTGACAATGTCCTGCTAATACTGCTGTGTTCTGTTGCCTATATTCGTAACTGAAGGAGGTGTTAATTTTTATTAACCAAAATAAAAATTTGAATTTTCTTTCTATCCAAATTCAGCATTTCCTGAATTATATCATGGGTCCCCAAGTTAAGAACCCCTGCCTTGTTTAAAATAGCAAATTTCCCTCACCTTGTACACATGCTACAATGACCATAAAGGGCAGAAGGAAGTAGAGAGAGCCTCTGTGGAAGGGAGAATGATCATGTTGTACTGGTCAGGGACGGTGGGGTATTTTTGAAATGCTAACTGATGTTTTCCCACATTGACGTTCCCGTCATTCAAACAGCCTGGCCTCAGGAAAGGCTCTCAAATTTTTCTTTGCTCTTTGAGTACAGGAGTTTGAGGAAATTACAGTTCTCTTTCTATCCCGTGTCAAGCTAACAGGTTATTTCTGGGCTGGGGAGAAGGCGAGAGGCCCGAGGGAAGCGAATCAACCTAGACATTAGAGAGACCCTGTGCCTTGCCTCCTGGCCAGAGCCCTGGGGTTGCTGGGATTCAGGGGCAGAGAGAAAGGGCACATGGTGAGTCTAAGGTGGCGAAGGCCACAGGCCGCCCCATCCCATGCCTTAGCCCAGCACAGAAGCAACTAAACAAAGTGTTCAGTAGGCTGCCGGACGTTAGCGGACCATACTGAGTGTGGATGTGTAGGGCTGGCGACCAAGAAGGAAGCAGAAAATCACCTCTAAGTGGAGGCCCACATGGAGAGAGCCACCAAGAACCAGGTGGCATAAAACCTGCCTGGGACTGGGCACTGACTGAATCTCCTGCGACGGATGTCAATCTGGGAGAGGGGTGGCCCTCATAGTGACTGAGATACATTTTCCAATATCCTGGGAGTTGGGGTCTCAAAACAGAAAATAGATTGTTCTGGGAAAATGCGATCATATTTTCTTGTATACTTAAGTTCCAGAATCCAAGGGCATCTCTTCTGTAGCAGGTGCTGCTGGGGGTCCTCCTGCACCCTGGCCTCCCCTGCCCAGGATACACTGGTTGCCTTCCAACTGGTGATACCCACGTTGCTTTGTCTGACAGCTTCCTCTGGCTAACGCAGCTTGTTTTACCTCCAGCCCATGCATGCAGCATGCCAGCAGTTCCAGGGAAATAATGCTCCTGCCCCACTAAGAGCCCTCAACCAATGACTAGGTTGAGTTGGTGCAAAAATACCCCATTTCCTTTACCCCTCAGGTGGAATAAACTCTGAGGTGTGTGCTTTACACTATTTCCCTGAATTTCTCCAGTGGGAACTGAGCTTCAGCTACCCACAGGAGTCACTGGTGTGATAAGACCCCCTTTACTATCAGCCTCCCTTCCCCGCCTCGCTGCCCTGCTCTCCTGCCGGTGTCTCCTTCACCTCCCAAATAAACTCCTGCTTGAACTACGTGGTGGGGCTTGAAGGCTGCCCGTGACGGAACATCAAAAATGGAGACGGCAGATCCGAAGTGGTGGCAGAATAGGTGGAAGCTACATTAACCTCCTCCCAAGACCAAACTAGAATTACAGCTGAATTATAGAAAACTCATACTGAATAACCAACTGAACACTAGCTGGACAGAAGCTTTAAAGCCAAGGACATATGGAAGAAATCACGTCACCACATCAAAGCTGGCAGGAAATGCTTGAGAGTGCTGGCTGAGCTCCCATGGACGGCTGCTGAAGTTCCAGAGAGGTATTTCAGTGGCTAGGGGGTTCCCCCTGAGAAGTTTGGGGTCTAAACCCCAAGACCAGCTCGACGGCCTAGAGCACCAAAACCAGGAGAGGAACTCAAGCAACATCCAGCTGTGAAAAGCAGCAGGGGTTTCTGTCTGTCTGGGAGAAACAGCTAGAGACACAGAGAGCTTCTTAAAAGGCCAATGCACAAAATTTTGTTTGCAACCACTTACCCTGGGCTCCAGCAGAGGCAGGGCAGGGTGGACTAGCCCCGTGTGAGGAGAGTCTGGCGTTGGTGGCTCTGGGGAGAGAGCTGAAGGGTCAGCGGCCAGGATCCCTGTGGGCCATCACTCCCCACACTGCAGGAGCCGGCTTTATCAGGTAGAGCAGTCCCTCCAAGCAGCATCAGCCTGAGGGGGGGCAATAGCCCCACCCACAGGAACCTCCCTTGCCCCACCCTGTGAAGCCTAAGCTGAGCTGCCGAGGAGTACAGAAGGAGGCACTTTTGATGAAGAAGCCTAACCCTCCCTAAGGGCGGGTGTTGGTAAGAGCAGGCCTTGGTGAGCTGCTTGGTTCTTTCTGCACAAACATAGGCCCAGCAGAGGGAGCCACATGCTGTGGATCACTGATAGCTCCAAACAGGTTGCCCAGGCAGCATCCGGCATTGTCCTGCACCAGAGTCTTTGCAGATCCACCTAATACAAAGAAACAAACACAAGCAGGCAGGGAAGACAAAGAAACAGGCCTCAAATGAGAGAACAAGAGAATTCTCCATGAGAAGAACTAAATGAAATGGAGGCAATTTATCAGATATAGAGTTTAAGATATAGAGTTTAGACTAATGATTATAAGGTTGCTCAATAGCATCAAGAAAGACATAGAAACCATAAAAAAAGGACCATTCAGAAATAAAGAATGCAATATCTTGAAATAATACACTAGAAGGGCTAAGCAGTAGGTTAGATGAAGCAGAGGATAAAATCAACGATATAGAAGACAAGGCGGAAAAAAGCAAACACCAAAGCAGAGCAGAAAAAAAAGAACTTTAAAAAATGAGAAGAGTTTAAGGAACCTTTGGGACATGAAGAGTAACAGCATCCACATCACGGGGATACCAGGAGAAGAGAATGCGCAAAGGACGGAGAACATATTTGGAAAAATAGGGACTGAAAACTTCCCTAACCTGGTGATGGAAAAGGACACACCAGCCCGGGAGAGTGCCAAACAAGACGGACCCAACGAGGCCCACACCAAGACATGTCATAATTAAAATGGCAAAGCTTAAAGACAAGGAGAGAATCTTAAAAGCCACAAGAGAAAAGCAGTTAGTTACCTACAAGAAAGCTCCCTTTAGGCTGTCATCTGGTTTCTCAACAGAAACATTTCGGGCAAGAAGGATTGGCACGAAATATTCAAGGTGATGAAAAGCAAAGACCTACAACCAAGGCCACTTTACCTGGCAAGGCTATTATTTATAATTCAAGGAGAAATAAAGAGCTTCCCAGACAAGAAAAAGCTAAAGGATTTTGTTACCCCCAAACCAGTATTGCAATAAATGTTGAAGGGCTTGCTTGAAGAAGAAGAAGAAGAAAACAAAAACGGGGGGAAATAGTTAAAAATAAAAAAATAACTATGTATCTATCAATAATCACTTTAAGTGTAAATGGCTTTCATGCTCCAATCAAAAGACATAGGGTAACTGAATGGATAAGAAAACAAGGCCTCTATGCTGCCTCGAGGACACCCACCTCAGAATGGAAAAAGGTATATCATGCAAATGGAAAGGGAAAAAAAGCTGGGGTAGCAATACCTATATTCGACAAAACAGACTTTAAAACCAAGGCTATAGTAAGAAACAAAGGACATGACACAATGACAAAGGGAACAGTCCAACGAGAGGGTAAAAATGGAGTGAGGCTCTTTCAAGGCCACTGCAGGTACCACTGCTCTGCACACTCCTGTGTACGCCTTTTGGCAAACATATTCCACATTTCTGTGGCCTGTGTCTCCAGGAGTGTGGTTGCTGGGGTGTATGTTTGACTTTGGTAAATCCTGCCAGACAGTGTTTCAAACTGACTGTACCAAATTTCATTCCCTCCAACGATATTTATGGATGTACCAGTTTTTTAATCCACTCTGTAGTTGGGGACAGTTGGTCTGTCTCCAGTTTTTTGTGATTACAAATAAAGTTTCTATAAACATTCATGTGCAGGTTTTGGTGTGAATATCGGTTTTCATTTCACTTCAGATAAAATGGAATGGCTAGGTCATACGGTAAGTATATCTTAAACGGTGCAAACTGTTTTCCAAAAGTGGCTGTACCATTTTGCATCCCCACCAGCAAAATCTGAGAGTTCCAACTGCTCCACATTCTCCTAAGGATTGGCATGGTCTGTCTTTACTTCTAGCATTCCAGTAAGACTGAAGTGGTATTTCATTGTGGCTTTAATCTGCATTTCCTTAAGAACTAATATTGAACATATTTTCATAGGCTTACTCACCATCCATCTTCTTTTGTGAAGTGTCTTTTCAAATATTTTGCCAACATTTTAAAAAACTCAGCTGTCTCTTTTCTAACTATTGCATATAGAGGGCTCTTTATATATCTTGAATACAAGTCCTTCATCGGGGACATGATTTGCAAATATTTTCTCCTAGTATGCAACTTGTGTTTTCATTATCTTAACACTGGCTTTTAAAGAATAGTTCTTAATTTTTATAAAGTCTAACCAATTATTTTCTTTAATGAACTGTGCTTTTTGTGTCTTAGCTAAGAAATCTTTGCTTACCCCAAGGCCACACAGATTATCTCCTATGTTTTCTTCTACAAATTTTATAAAGTTAGGTTTTACATTTAGGTCTATGGTTGATGAAGCTATGTTAGCATACTTCAGAAAGCTATTTAAAAGGGGGTGCCTGGTAATGTATATTTTGAAAAAGGTCATAGTTTATTCCAGTAAAACGCTGAAGATATATAAGGAGTGCCACAGTTTCTCTGCAGAGAGTCAAACATTAAGGATTTCTGCTACTTCAGAGTTTAACTTTCAGAATGAATGACATGAAATTCTGGGGACAGTGGCTGCTTTCCTCTTGTATCCTCCCTCTGACAGATGTACCATCTATAGTATATACTTAGTAGACTATAAATATGTCCTTTCAGACTATAACTAATTTCACATAGTCATGCAAACCCTAAGTAGCACAGTGAATGCATAGAGTTCACCTTGCAATCAATAACTTGTAATTATTAACTTTTAATACTTTCTCACCAATGTCTAAGATCTACCTGTACCAATTGAAGGATTATTTCTCTCTTACAAAGAGAACCTGGGATTCTTCTTCAGTTTTACGTGTATCTTTTTCTATCTGCTTGGAACCATAGTTAAAGTTCATGAGGTATTTCATTCTTCACGTAAAGAGGCAAAAGCCAGCTTCTCGCTTTGTGGAGCCCCAACGGCATACCTCGTTGCATTGGGCCTCGCTCTAGAATCCCCACTGGCTTTACAGTGGGCCTCTCAAGTTCAAACATCCGAATTCCAAGGCTTAGAGCTAGAAAAGGGCATAAAACCAAATGTTCCTCAAGGTAAAGAGTTCTCTAGCTTCCCAAGCAGCCGACCAACACACGTGGGATGTCAGGGAAGAGCTGTGCTTAGGTAGTCTTTAGGAGGGGGAAATTCTTATAGCATCTGGCACACTGTGTCCCAATGGTGGAATATGAAGCAATAGGGAACTTGAGAGACAATGCTAAAATCTGCTGTGTGCCAACTACTGGGTAGTCATGGGTCGCCATGGCAAAAGACATTCAAGAGAGCGATGGTAGAAAGGGACAGGGAAGAAAGCCCTTCCTGACATGCACGGTAAACTGTGGTGGTAAACAAGGTAAAGACTTAAGAATCCTATAGCATTAGCTCAGCAGTCTCCCTCTTGACACACTGGACCTGGGTTTGTTTTTCTGACATGGCCACACAATTCTATAAAACTTCTTTGTGGTTTTCACTCAGTCCTTCTTGAATATCAGACAGTAACTCCCTGTCTTTTCTCGGCTAAAGCTGCCACAGGGCTTTGGTGGCCTCTATGAATTGCATCCAGATTTACCTTGTTTGCTATTTGTTTTGATGTAGTTGTGGCTTGTCATCCTGTATCTTCAAGGATGGTCAGGAGAACATCGTAGGGCTCTTTCCATCTGGGTTCTTTCTTGAAATTCCTTTTCATAGACCCCTGCATCCTGCTGGAACACATGTGCTGTATTTCGCTTAAGGTGGCCTGCGCTGCAAAGGAACCCAGGCCACAAGTGAGTACTTCGCAATAAGATGACAAGGAGGGGCTCCGTGGCCTCGTACTTGACGGCAGGAGGTTGTGCCTTAAGGGGTCTGAAAAAGATTACTCTGACATTCCAAAGGGATGGTATCTTAGATGCAAAAAGATAATACACAGGCAAAAATTAGCCTTTGTCGAGGAGGCTACAGGCCTAGTCCTTGACTACCCGCCATGACTTGCTTGTAGTTGGGGATTTTTCATTCAGACCATCCTGTGCAGTTACTTTCGGTCTCCGAGTTTGTAAGGCCCGCCATGAGGGCCTCCCCTGGGCTTGTCAGTTTAGTCTGCGGCCCCCTTTTTGTCCACACGAACATTTGTAAGTTTGGTGTATTGGATTTGTAAGTATGACTTTCTCCTTGGGAAAGTTCTATTAAAGCAGTTGAATTATGTAAAGGAAAATGGTTGAGATGAAGCAGTCAACCGTGTAAATACTTGTAAGTTCCTTCCCTGTTCTGATCCCTAGACCCCTGTCACTTCCCAGTGTAAGAACAGTAGCAAAACAAGGTCGCTGTGTAGAAAAGGCCACCTGAACACCAGCAGGTTGCTATCCTGTCCAATATAGGTATAGCTTCCGCTCGCAGTTCCCAGGTCCCTCCTTCCTTCCCCTGCCCGTCAGATTCAGCATCTTAGCTCACAATTGGAGGAAGGAGCGTGATAGAATAAAAAATGCGAGGCACGCCCCTTGGTTTGCCAATTTATTAGTTTTTCGTTGTGTGCACTGCCTTTCTTCTGCCACTAGAAACGCAGGGAAGCGCCCTGTGAGAGCCACTTGAGGCGCCATACACTGGATCTGAGTTACGCTCATTCTCTGGGTTGACTAAAGCGACCCCTACTGGAAGCCACATGCTACCACAGAAAAGAACAAAAAATGGGGTTCTTTCCCAGGAAAAGATCGATTGATATGTAAAGTCAGACTATTATTCTCATTTTACGGAATAACTTTTTCAACATGTGCACCAAACCACACATCTCTTCTTAGGAGGGATGTTCTTTTGTTACTATTAGGAAATCTAAAGGTCTCCTAGATGTTTCAATATTAAAAATAATTTAGTAAGATTTCACGTTAAATTTTTTTAAATCTATATTTCTCAAATACTTCAAACCAGTTACAAAGCTATCATTCTACCAGACCAAACCCACCCTCTTGTGACAAATATATAGAATACATCAAAGATAAAAATACTTTCTTAACACAAAAAAAAATATTAATACTAACAGGTCTCTTAAGATTTCTAAGCTTTATTCTAGTGCTTCTCTGGGTAAAAATGTGTTTACCCACCTAAAGAAGGTGTTAGCACACCTGTGAGCTGGAGCTATTTGCTAGCAGACACTTGGGCTGGGAAGTGGAGAATCTCGTTGGAGACCTCATGGGCAGCACTAAACTCTTTGTGTAATTATGTTAATGACTCCATGACATCAAGGGGTAATAATTGAGGGAAAGATATATCTGGTATTTGCTTCAAAATACTCTAGAAAAAAAGTTAACATATACATATATACTTAAAAACAAATAGGGGAGTGACTACCTAGTCTACTTCCTTGGGTTCAAGTTTTATATGTTTTTTTCTCCTTCAAAGTCTGTAGCTACTGGCCAAGTTGATTACTTGATTGAGTTTTGAAACCTTAAGATACATAAATGTACAGATGTTAAGATAGGTAAATATCTTTAAAAAGTAAAGATACATACATTTCTCTAGAGACCCTTGAACTTGATGTTCCATAGTAGCTTGCATTTAAGACATGAAGACCTGATGCAATTGTACATTCCTTCATATTGGTAGACCTGTATAACTGCTAAGGATCTTTAAAATTAGACCCAGCTGAGTTTTGGGTATCTCACATGGCTTCATCTGACTCAAGGTCAGAATTTAAGATTCATTCTACTAATAGGCCCTTAGAGTCAGGAAGTGTCTCCTAACTGCTATTTTTAAGTTTCTGTATTCTTCATATCAATACATGGATGAATATCAACCTGACTGAGTAACAAGCTCAATAGTAATGTCCAACAGTGTTCCTTCTTAAATTCCTGATTCTGACTGTATTTTTTTATACTGAAAAATCTCGATTCCTAAATAATACGCATAAGCACTATTATGTTCATTTGTATCTAACACAAAAAAAATGGTTGAAAAATACAGAATATGGTCAATAAAGCTACAGAATTAAGTTCAATATTTTAATGCAATTTCTTTTTTTTTAAACTGTCCCCAAGAGTGTCACTCCCGTTGAGTGTGTGTGGTCCAACCATGATTTAGAGCAGCGCTGTCCGATACAATAGCCACTAGCTATCTGTGGCTATTGAGCACTTGAAATGTGACTAGTCTGAAATGCGAAGCGCTGAAAAGATAAAGCACACGCCAGGTTTCAAAGACTCAGTACAAGAGTGCATATATCTCATAGATTTAATATTGATTATATCTTGACAAAATAGTTCCAGTATCGTGGGTTAAATAAACTATATTATTAAAATTCATGTTTTTCTTTACTTTTTAAATGCGACTATGAGAAAAGTTGTAATGACATTTGTGATGCACCATCTATTTCCATCGGACAGTGCTGGTCTAGAGTCACTTTCAGTCATGCACTGTGTGCGTGGTGACGGAGTTCCTTGATCTGACAGGGGGACTGGAGCAGTTGTTCCCAATGCAACGGCCCTGGATTTCTAACAGTTCAAGGTCTCAGGGTCTTAAAGGATGGAGGCTTCCTGCTGTTAGACTGTTGTTGGTGTCAGTGCTACTAAAGGAAAATGGGGAATCTGTTCTCTGAGATTCCAGAAACCTCAGTGTCCAAAGGTTTGTAAGAATTTTATTTTACTCCCATTAAACCACACAGTGATTAAATACCGATTTTAAGTAGGAAATTCATAGATATGATTTCTGGCTGAATAAACTGGTTCTGACTCATTTTGTGTAATTTCTAGTACTATCAGGACCCGTGTATTAGATTTTTGAATGTATCAAAATCTTGACCTCATAGGGTATTGTTTTGTTTACTAGTAATTGCATTTTCAGCATGATGTCCCATGAAAGGACAATGAGGAGACAGTAACCACAATGATTTGAAAAAGAAACGTTTAATATAAAGAATTATTAAATATTTAAAGGGAACTAACTACTAAGAGGGAATAAAAGCAAACTCCAAAGAATTACCCTAGGGCAAAGGCCAAGACCTCAAAGAAGGAACTAACTGGAAAGGGAGGGCACCCCTCCCTAAGGCTGGCGCACAGGTTTCTCTGGAAAGGGTGTCACTGAGGTCACTGGGTGGCAGAGAAGTCCACAGGGTCATGAGGGCCAGAGCTGGTGCACAGGCAGAAGCTGAGGCAGGCAGGCAGAATGCTCTGGGCCTTGCCTGGCAAGCATGAGTCTCCCACAACTGGGGTTCTTACCAGGCAGAAGCTAGAGGGTTAGAAACCATCAAATTTCATACAGATTAAATTTGCCCTCTAGCGCCCCCTACTGATAGCATTGAGCCTGCTGGCAAGGAAGAAGTGTTCTAACAATACAAGAAAAGCAAGGAAGAGTGGATTTGGAACAGGGAAGCATTAAGTGACAGCTGGCACACCCCCTCTAAAGGTGGGAGGCTTGATATTTTGCTATCAGGGTTTTTGGGGGATTTTGGGGCTTTTTGTTGTTTTTTTTTACAAGAACATATAAAACTTCCCAGAAAAGAATTTTACCAATGAACTTCGCCTAGGTGGCAATTAAGGTTTGGACTTTATTTTCTCACAGATCTCTGGGCTCGGTGTGGCCATGATGAGAGTTTCCCCCCTTTTTTTCCCTTACACACTTCAGGAAATGATGGTCCCAGGGTCAATCTCAGAAGTCCTGGGTCCTCTCTGGGACACCATTCCCAAATTATACCTACAGCAGTGGGACCAAAATGTTGGAAATTAACTGACCTGTGAGAAGTTGGTGTTCCCTTCCTGACACAGAACATTTATCTAGCCTAGGGAGAAAGAGGGCACACCTGACTTTGAGGGGTCTGAGAGGAGAGGGGTACGAGAGAGGCTGGACAGACGGTCGGACAGACAACCAAAGCCTTTGTGAAAAGAAAACCAGCCCAGGGCAGAACTTCACTACGGCATCATGAGGAGTGGAAAGTGAGGGGGCGAGGGGGGAGGACACAAAGGCAAGACATGAAGGATCTCACCACGCAGGCGCTTGTTTCCCCCTGCATTTCCGCTCTTCTGACCGTCCGTGTTGCTCCATATCCTGTTTTTGACTATGCCAAATTGTTGGGGGCGGGGGGGGGAGAGACAAGATTTAAAAAGCTAGATTTTTTACTTGTAGGGACTGCATTGCAGAAGGAAGCAGAGGCGTGCTCATCGGTCAGAGGTCAGAGACCAGCACCACCAATTCCTTATGCGTGGAAATGACGTGCTTCCTTTGAAGCATGGGTACAGCCTACGCCCCTCTCCATGATGCCTGTCGGAGAAGGGGAATCACTGGGCGACCCAGGAAGGAAAGACGAGTCCTCATCGTATTCATCAGGGGAGAAAAATACGGGTCCTAGTTGTAAGTTAACAAACTTCAAAAAAGCACTTTGAAAGGGGTAATAAAAAGAAAACATTGAAAAGAGGTCCCAGACCTATGAGAGGATCATGGAGTTTGTTAGTTCACAGTTTACATGTTTCAAAACGTGACCTAAAACTGGCTTTTCTCTTGAGAATAGGGTCATGGAAGATGAACCTCTGCCCCCAAACTCCTCTTGCCTCTCCATACATTCCCGGGGGCATTTTACAGTTGAGGGACAACCCCTTCAAGTCTCTGCCATGTCCTGTTCCGCGTCCTTTCTGCCTCTCAGTTGGAAAAAGAGGGAGATGACTCGAAGAGAAAAGCCTCGTGGTGGAGGGCAGGGTGCAAGAGCCTGGCGGTCCGGGGCCCTTTTCCTAGGCCCCACTCTGAAATCAGCATGTTTTAGGAATAAGGGCAAGTCCCTTCTCCTCTCTGGGCTTCAGGGTCCCTTTCTATCAAGCGAGAGCTATGCAACTCCAGGGCCCTACCAAAAAAGTGATCATCGTACTGCTACAACCAGAATTCGAGGAAAGGGAAGAGAATGAGCAGAAGCAGAAGCCCTCGGGCTGATCCTGGAATGAGTTCTGGGGAAGGTGACTCACTGTGGCCCGCCCAGAATTGCCCGGCATTGCTGCCCACCACCTCCATTTTCTCCCCTGACCTCCTTGGGAAGAGATTTCCTGGTAGGTCATAGGTGGCCCGCCTTTGTCATCAATTCATAGGGCTATGGCCTATAGTACAGAGTCTTGTGGATGGCTTATTTGCACCTGGTGAGCTAATCTTCCTGTTTGAAAGCTCTAAGGGCGCTGACACACCTATGTGAACAGCAATTTTCCCGGGCCTTGCTGCCGTCAAAGCCCAGGTTTACAGCCTTCTACCTACTCGGCGCTGATTGCAGAATGTATCTTACATATTCCAACCTCTGTAGCCCTCTCGCCGACCTTCACCTCTTCCCCCCCATCCCAAGCTCACCCACTCTTCCACCCTGCTCAAGGGACAGGCAGGAGACCTGCTTAGACCTTACTCTAATTTGCCAACATCAAACAGCATAATGTTCCCCTCTCCTTGAATGCTGTGTCCAGCAGTATTCTGACTGGCTGTCAATAAATGCTACCATGATGACTGTGATAAAAATACCATTCATTTAATCTGCTATTATATGCAACTGTGGGCCGGTCCTTGTACTTTCCTCCTATTTTATTTAATGTGCATCACCAAGATTGTAGGTATTATACTTCATAATATAATTGTCTTTTCTTCTTTTTTGGGGGGGCGGCGGGGAGAGATTGAGACACATCGATTTTTGTTTCTTCACTTACTTATGCATTCACTGGTTGATTCTTTTAAGTATGTGCCCTGACCCAGGATCGAACCCACAACTTTGGTGCATTGGGGTGATGCTCTAAACAACTGTGCTACCTGGCCAGGGCTTTTATTTTTTAATGTAATTCTCCTTTCAAAGTTTTCTAGGGAAAAGAGTTTATATTCTGGCTTGAACGCTATCCCACTGTATTCTTGATAAGAAACTTCCAGGAATAGCCTTATTAGCCCCAGAAATCATCAGTCTTTATTCTGAATTAGAATAAAATCTCTTACTAGCACGTGGGATGAATTCACATGTCCAAATCCCATGCCCTCAGACCTCCCCAGCACATTAACACACAGGCGCTCTCTAGAATAATAGGCCTCAGAAAATAATTCATTTTGGTCTCCCTAAAAGTTACCCTCTCAGCATGAACTTGATTTAACTTTCCTTACCTGACATCAAAATATGATACAGTATAAGAATCTTTTGACCTATCCCACTGGAACTAAAGTTTATGACTAGAACTTTTTCCTCTCCTTGTTGATTTCACACTTCCTTTAAGGCTTACAGTTTCTTTATGGGGAAGATTGAAGAGTGGACAGTAGCTAAAAAACAATTCGATTTTCCCTCACTGACCAAAGATGGCATACAGTCGTCATCAAGTCCTGAGTAGAGAGTGTTGGGGCTTCTCCCTGTGAGGAAGATGTGCAAGTGAAGGCCGGACAACCAGCTGCCAGAGGATTCTCCACGGACTGACAGCTTCGAATCAGGAGTTCTGAGGGTTGTTCTAACCTCACAACTTTATGAGTCCCTTTCTCATGCGGGGATAGAGAGACTAAGTGGAAAAGCCCAAACTCTTAAGAGCCTCTTCTTGGCACTTGGTCAGATCCTGTGCTAAAGGTTTCTCGGGGAGAAATATGTCTTCTTAACCGGGTTCCCCAGAGGCAGAGCGGACCGCGTTTCTTCTCCTGCTCCAGTCTCTAAAGTACAGAGGCCAGGGCTCGACGTGTAAGAGGTGTTCAGTAACCACCAACTCCTTTCACCCTTTCAATGGCACGCTTTAAAGTTACTACTAGACGTAAGGTTTCAGGGATTTGCAGATAAGAGTTTTAAGAGAGAGTTAACACTAGAACTAAGAAACCCTGATTTGTGGTAAAGGTTGTAACACAGTTGGGGGAGCTGCTGGCAAGATGGATTCAGAAAGACTTGACAAACAAAATTCTTTGGACTGGGAACTCAAAGGATTAATAATGTTTCGCAAAGTGAAAAGTAAATACCTAAAAACTCAGAGAAGTAAAACACTCCACTCAGTGGGAAAACACGTTCTTCTCTATTGCACGTGGAGCAATCTCCATGACAGACTACATGTTAGGCCATAAAACAAGTCTCTATAAATTCTAGAACCGAAATCATACAAAGTATGTTATCAACCAAAAGGGAATTAACTTGAATCATGAACAGAAGGAAATGAAAGGAGTTCACAATTATGTGGAAATTAAACAACACACTTCTTTTTTTTAAGATTTTATTTATTTTCAGAGAGGGGACAGGAAGAAGAGAAACATCAATGCGTGGTTGCCTCTTGTGAGCCCCCTACAGGGGACCTGGCTTGCAACCTAGGCATGTGCCCTGACTGGGACTCAAACCAACGACTCTTTGGTTCGCAGGCCAGTGTTCAATCCACTGAGCGACCCCAGCCAGGGCAAAACAAGACACTTCTAATAACCAATGGGTCAAAGAGGAAATCACAAGGGAAACTGTAAAGTATTTTGAGATGAAAGAAAACAAAAACAAAACACACAGAACTTACAGGATGCAGTGAAAACACTGCTTAGAAAAAAATGCATAGCTATAAATGCCCATGTTAAAAAAGAAAAGAGCCCTGGCTGGTGTGGCTCAGTGGACTGAGTGCTAGCATGTGAACCGAAAGGTCGCTGATTTGATTCCCAGTCAGGGCACAGGCAATGTCTGGGCTATGGGTCAGGTCCCCAGTTGAGGCATACGAGAGGCAACCGATCTATGTATCTCTCACACATCGGTGTTTCTCTCTCTCTCCTTCTCCCTCCCTTCCCCTCTCTCTAAAAAATAAATAAAATCTTTAAAAAAAGAAAGACGAAAGACCTCAAATCAATGTATCAGGCTTCCACCTTAAGATACTAGAAAAAGCAGAGCAAGCTAAACCCTAAACAAGCGGAAGGAAAGACAAGGTAAATATTAGAACAGAAATACATGAAAAGGAGAATAGAAATACAATAAAGAAACCTAATGGGGAAGGACAATGGTGGAAAGAAGGAGAAGGGACTAAACAAAGAACATGTACGAACGACCCATGGACGTGGACAACAGCGTGGGAACTGACTGTGAGAGAGGGGGGCGGGGTGGGATGGGCAGAGGAGGGCAAAGGGGGAAAAACTGAGACAGCTGTAATAGAATCAACATGATTTAAAAATAAAATTTAAAAAAGGTTGCATAGTAGAACTGTGAAAAAAAATTTTTTTAAATTGTTCTTTGCAAAAATCCATAAAACTGACTGCTGATTCATTGAGTGAACTTGGGTCAACAGATAATCCTTCTTGTTCAGCCTTCCCTGAACAGGGCAGGCAGGTTCCTGTCCCTAAGCAAAAGCATCAGCACAGGGAGAGTCACCCAGGGCCATCAACTTGAGTGAAGTGCCTGTTGGTATAATCCATTTTTCTCCCAGAGATATGAAAGTAGCTTTTCCGTCCATTATTTCGTCCTTACCGTGACTGGATCTAATTTAGATGTCAGCTACATTTATGAGCCCTCAATTCATTAAGCCATCAAGATAAACAGATGGCGGCCTCCACTCTGTGTGAGGGCAAAATGACTTGGAGAGCCTGGAGATCGGTCAATAAAAACCTATTTGCAGGGCCATTGAGTACAGCAGCACCTCCCAGGAGAGGCACCTCACTCTTAGAGAATTAGCAGACTGTACAAATAGCCCTAAATCGTTGTTGGGAGAGACAGAGTGTGAGAAAGCAGAGAGGCAATCAGTATCCAAAGCAGTGGAGGGCAAGAGATAGGGGTTCTTTTCAGAAGGGTGATCAAGAGAATTAAGAAGGCACAAGAGTCCACAGGCAGCCAGCGTCACTGAACTCAGGTGCTCGCCTCTGCAAAGAGACAGCCTGAGTCATCGGACCAGTATTTACTGGAGGTCTCCTATGTGTATAATACCACCAGGCGCTGTGGGTGAAAATGAAACAGGTTTTGCTGCCAGGGCGCTTGTAATCCAATATTCACGCATAACCAAGTACTCCACATCATACCAACTGTTAGGAACCAGCCAGGGAGTCCAGGTAGAAAATCATGATTAGCTTTTCTGATAAAAAGAACTGTTCACCTGTGGTAAACAGAAAGCTTTTGCTTCCAGTAATCAATTCTGTTTCTATGTAATCTACTCCCAAACCTGTACAAATACAGAATATAAAAATAAGTCAACCATTTTACTGCTATAGATGATATATGATTAAAACATTTCTATTATAAAATCAGGATATAAACCACATAAAACTGCATATGAAAAAGACCAAATTCTGCCTACTCATTCTCTACTGAAAGACATTTAATAACAAAATATATGGGATATAAAAGTATATAAATTTGTAAGAAGACATGGTTGTTTTGTTAACCCCAAACTCAATGCCTTTGAAACAAGGCAAAGAGGCTTCAGCTATGGCGGGGGAGTCCTGTGGCCACCATCTCCGCTACTCCCCCACCCTCACTCCTATAAATAACTATGGGGAAGAACAAAAAGGCATTTTTAGGAGGAGCAATGAATCCCAGATCATTCAGTCACAACTTCACATCTTTTTGTTTGAAAACACTGTCAGTGAAAACAGTCTCGTCTCAAGCCTGAAATGATACCAACGTATTTCCTTATTGTATCTACTTCCGTGCTTGCCTGTGCAAGGGATCCCCTCAACTCACCTACTACAGAAATTGGGCAAATGTGGGCCAGAATGGTCAGAGCACAGCACTGCAAGAGGGAAGGCTCCTCTCTGCCACAGCTCCTCCCCTAGGCCCTCATAGCGCCGACGCGCCACCATTCAGAACTCCTTTCCGATGTCACTGACCGGATGTGGACAAACGGAGGAATAGCACAGGGGATCTGCTCAGGTCTCGTGGTTGGTTAGAGGGATGCACAGCAGCTCCGGCAACCAAGTCGGGGAGTTCAGGGGGAACTGCAAGCTCATGGGGAGGAGGAGGGTCCAGAGCAGGAGGAGGAAGAGAAGGACGATTAATTCAGTTCCTTATGACACAGTACTGACTCTGCGGGGTACTGAGGCGGGATACCTGACACAATAGGATATAAAGGGCAGGGCAAAAGTCGGTTTACAGTTGTTGGTACGGCAAAGACAATAATTAATAAATAATAACACATGAATAAACTCCATGTTTCATGTATTCACAACTGTAAACCTACTTTTTGCCCCACCCTGGATAGTTTTGGAGCTGAGGCAAAAAGTATGGCAGAAAGAGAAGAGAATATCAGCAGACAGATGAAACTAAAAAACCCGTAAGGGTACATGAGGTCACCCCAAAAGAAGGGAAGAGAGTAAGAAGAGAGTAAGAAGAGGGTAGACAAAATTTCACAAAAATCCTGGAAAACACCAATATTTTAGGGACAGAGGAAGTGAATTCAGTGACAGTGAGGAAGAATGACCAGACTGGAGGAGAACCAAAGGAAAGGTGTCAAGGGAAGATTTATGGTGGCAAACAAGATAGAGGAGTTAATTAAGTAAGACATGGGCAGAGAAACTGAGTTGTGTCCGTTGACCTGCGTCCTTTGCTATTGTAGCTTTCACAGTGTGGTACGAATAGAAACCAGTGGGTTGAGTGAACAGGGGGAAGATGGAGAGATCAGATGTACACTTTTTCTCTCCTAAACATAGTTGTTAAACATTTTTATAACTTACAAAGTGACCCCCCCCATGAGCCTAGTACCTACCTGACATCATACACAAGTATTACAATATTATTGACTATATTCTCTATGCTGTATCTTATATTTCCATGGCTATTTTGATCTCACTGTCTTATACAAGGTTATTTAGATTACACAATGCAACCATATAAAGTGCTTATTCATAGCCCAATTTTGTTGATTAAAACGCTGAGGTTTCTAGAGGCTAAATAACTTGTTCACGATCATAATGCTAATGAGCACTCAAATCCACGCCTTCTGACTTCACACACACTGGCAATCCTGGGGCGCCAGGCCGGCCCTCTTCCCACTCCACCCCATTTTTTTCTCCTTGGCCCTGGTTCAGAAGAATGCTGCTGCCCCCCCAAAACAAGAACAAATACTACTAAGTGCAGCAGTGGAAAAATCAAGTCGAGACTAAAATATTCAAAGTATATTTTTGTTCGCTAAAGAAAATATCACTACATAAACACACCAACCCTACCGCCCCATTGGTTACTAATGGAAAAAAACATCTTACGTGGTTGACTGAAATGAACAGACACAAAAGTAGGAGACAGTGTAAACTAAAAAAGTGAAAGGGGCCTGATAGCTCCTTGCTTCGTATCTGCTAAAGTTCCACTTATCATACACTGTCTTTGATATTTTCTATACTCATTCCTTCTATAATCAGATTATAAATTACATATTCCAGGGAGGGACTAATTTTTTCACTTCTGAGTCCAGCACAGTAGAGGGCACAATATACATGTCCAGTCATTGCTGAAAGGGACTCCCAACTCTGGTTTTAAAATACCTGTAGATAGTATGAATTTTCTCAAAGGGTTTAACATTCCTTTTAGACAAAATTTCACAACAATCACGATATTTTTAAGAAGGATGTAAAAAATAGGGTGATGCAGCTTTAAATTGGGCATCTGCCTGCGTAGGAACCTGAGTTTAGAAGTCCGTTTCCCTCATGGGAGACATGATCATGTGCAGACAGCTACTTGGAACATGAAACATCGCCAAGGCTCTCCAAAGAGGGGTAAATTAGCAAAGCGAGCAGAGAGATGCTTCTGTGCTGCCTTTCTCTCTACACACTACAGGTGGGGAATTTAATACATGAGAACCCAAATAATTGTTAAAGTCTTATGCATCAATTATACTTCAAATGACACGGAGTAAGGAGAATGGGAGAATACGTATTGTAGATTTGCTACCAATTATAATATCTGTGTTATGAAAGATGTAGTATTTTTCCCGCTGTTGCTGCTGTTTTCTTGTAACATGATATGGAATAAAGCGAAGCAGAATAATCTCCACTAAAGAGCTGTATTATCTTATTGTTTCAGATATTTACCATCATCATTTACCAAGGCTTTCTACATACTGATCAGAAAGGCATCATTTCTCATGCAAATAGGCTCTTTCCGTACAATGCATAGCATAGGAATTTTTATTTATATTTATTTTTTTATTTTAGAGAGGGGAAGGGAGGGAGAAAGAGAGGGAGAGAAACATCAATGTGTGGTTGCATTTCCCACACCCCCTCTTGGGGACCTGGCCCACAACCCGGGCATGTGCCCTGACTGGGAATCCAACCAGCGACCTTTTGGTTTGCAGGCCAGTGCCCAATCCACTAAGCCACACCAGCCAGGGTGGAAATTTTAAAGCAATAGCTAAAACTTTGCATGCCAGGTACTGGGCTAACACCTTACATGCATTTCCTCATTAACCATCACTACTATTGCCTCCATGAGAACAAAGTGGTTTTGACAGGTAAAGCCCAAGGTCATGGGTGGTATGTGGTTAACCAGGGACTCAGGTCTGCCTGACCCAAATCCCATTTCCTAGAAATAAGCAAATTAGCCAACATTATTTTGCTTTGTATAAATCCCCTTCAGGAATGAATATGCTGCGGTCACTGCTGCTACTAGCCTTTGTGTTTCTAGAAGGCACTTTTAGTTTACTTTCATATTCAAGTGTGTCCGGCTCGTTTATCGTTTTAATTACCTTAAATGAGTCCCTTATTGATTACCTCTACTTACCTTTGAAGGCCTACAGTTAACTGCATTAAAAATATTGGACTCCTACTAAACTCAGAAACAGTGTTCAAGGAGACACTGGCATGAACCAGACACAATCTCAAGGCATGGGGTTTTTAATTTACCGAATATAGCATGAATGTTTCCTCCATGTGTCTTAACTCAATTATGAGACGATCAAAACCCTGAGCCCACAGCACTCAGTTCCCAACTGTATGACAGCGCACGTGGCAATCTGCCTGTTTTTGTGGTTACGCTGAAACATTCCAATTTAGCCACAGATATAGTTCCCACCGTAGAGTCATTGATACTTGCCATCAAGTCGCTCAACAGTTAGTATCTATTCTACGAACAAATTAGGGCCTCTGTCCCCGGAAAGTCACTATCACAAGGGGCCTCTGACACTTTCTTCCTCAGAAATCTCTTCCAAGCTGGGTGAGGTGACAGGTCCAGCTACCCGTTGCTGGCGATTAATGGCTGCCCCCACTAAAGTGTAAGCTCCATGAAGGGCTCCACCGGCGGCCCGACAGCGCGCGATCGTGACGGATATTCGCCGTGGGGGCGGAAAGCATCGACCGCTCCCACCGCCTTCGGCGCCCAAAGGGCGAGACAGCGCTGCAACTTCACCTGCGCCTCCTAAGGACTCGCCGCGATCGAAACGCCGCATCCCCTGCTCCTTCCTGCCCGCACTCCGCAGACAGCGTTCGCACTGCTCGCCACCGCTGTCGGAGCAAGGGAAGAGCGAGAGAATCCTGAGATACCGCCGGGCCAGGAGCCAGGGGCTCCCGAGCGCCCTCGCGCAAACCCCACAATCCGCGCACTCGCCTGTGACGCGATCCCCACGCGAGAGCCCAGACCCCCGAGCCGCGGCGCGTCATCCCATCCAATCCGCGACCCGCTCCGGGCCGCCCCACCCACCACGCACACGTACGCACCCACCCACCGTCCGGGACCTACCTTCTGATTGGCTGGAACAGGCTGTGGGCGGGACGGGGAGAAGCAGACCCGACGGCGCGCGCGGGCGGAGGTCAGAAGTGGGCTGGAATTTGAGAGGTCCTGTAGCCGGTAAGTTAAGGGTAAAGGGGCACTTGGGGGCGGGGGACGCCCGAATGTGGGACGGGAGTAAGTCGGGTCACGCTTGGCTTGGCTGAGAGCACGTTGGGAAGGCTGGGGGCCGCGAGGCTGGGAATGCGGCGAGGCCTGGTGGGATGAAGGGGGCGAGGTATATAGTTGGCGGGGCTCTGTCCAGACCTCGTGCTTCCGGGAGGTTGGGGGTACAAAAACCAGGCCTGACTCCCTCTCCGGTGAGGGGATATGGAGCCAATGCGGAGATGGGGCAAACGCTCGCTCAGTGAATCGTGGCTGAAAGCGAACGCTGACGGGTGGGACAGTAATGAATGACCCGAAGTGGGAGTTGGGGCCGGAGCGGACCCGGAGCCCCGAGCCTTGAGAGCGGAATCGACCGAGTGGGAGGGCGAGCGCTGCGGCCTTGGAGTCCCGGCAAGGTCACAGGAAGAGAGGGGAGGAAGGTGGAAAGGTTGAGGGAAGGGCTTAAAACCACACGACCTTCCAGCCCTCACTTCCTTTTCTCTCCGACCCGGCGTTTCTGCCCACCCCGGGCGACCCTCTCCGGCCCTAGGAAGGTGAGAAGGCCTCGGAGCCTGTCTAAAGCATCTGTGACGGAATTTAAATCTCTCCCAAGTGGAGATTACAAAACACTGCCTGGGTTTAGAAGTGGGAGTAGCCGAAATGATTCGGCAGTGTTACTCGCTCCTGTCTTTTTATTGCCGGTGCGGGAAGCAGCTCTTTCCCTCTTCCGGGGAATTCCTACCAAAGGCACTTTCCAGCAGGACCGGTTTGGGTGAGAAAGTGTGACAGCTTTAAGTGCCTGGCCTAGAAGGACAAACATATTCGAGTCGTCTGTACCAGGGCTTCTCTTAACTTCGGTGCGCACCAGGAGCACTTGGGGGTTGGGGGTGCTTCTGCAAACGCGCGCTCCCTGGGCCCAGCCCCAGACCGGCTGAGTCACAATCTTCGCGGGGAGCCTTGGCAGCCATTTTTAAATAACCTGTGACTGATACAAAATCAAAATTTGAGTTAACTGGTGAGATAGCTGTTCCTGAGAGCGAAAGGGCAGGCTGTGAAGATCCTTCAGTCTGGTGCATCACCTGATGCTGGGCAGCGCCTCTTCCTTTAAGCCTCCTCCAGGTTGCTGTGCGTTTGGACAGGTCTTCCGTAGAAGTACCGCCCTTACTCAGTGGACAGAATAGTTTGTGTTTTTTAATCTGGCTTTGAATATCTGGTTCAACTGGTGCCTCTTTATGTACCTGTTCAACTTTTTAACAGAAATCTGGGTTAATTGCTATGTGTGGATGAGAAAATGATAAAAGGAAAATCTAGAAATGCTAGTGGGAAAAAAAAATCTTTTCAAATCACAATTGAAGTTGTTAGGTAAGTCCTTGGGGAAGGACTTTGCATTTAATATTAGGCATGACAACACATTTTTTGCAATTCAAGAAAAGAGATGTGGCTTCTGTAAAGGAATGGATTTTAATAGTTTTCAGATTAAAAATATATCAGCATCATAAGGTCAGTGGCTTGGCAATATACTGTCAATCAAAAGAACCCTAGACTGTGTCAGGAGAGCTTGGTTCTAGAAATGTATTCCTGCTGTTGAGCAGTTCATATAACCCTTTCTAATTCTTTTTCCACCTGTCAAATAAGGCTGTTAGCAAGAATAATCATGAGTTGTTACTCTCAAATTATGATTTATAGTTACTGATCCTGGTACTTTAAAAGTTAGCCGTTTTCAGTTTAGGTGGCTGTAAATCCTGAATACCTGGGAGGTTTCTAGGTTGTAATTAGAAGGAATTATCAAAATCTTACATTCAGGGAGTGTTACAAATATAACAGGGTTAGAATTTATAAGATAGTATGAAATATAATTTGATCACAGTGTTGGGTTTTTAATATTCCTCTGTATTGGTGTTATTCTAAAATGTTCACACAAAGTGTTCTGGATCAGAGACAGATTATCATTAGTCACTTAAAGGAAATAACGACCACATAGTCCCCCTACATCCTGTTTCTTACCTCGGGGACTACTTTCTGAAAGCCAGATCAAATGTCGTACCCATACAAATTTCAGAGTCTGTATCATACACACATCAGAGTCTGTGAAGAATCAAATCAATGGGTTTTCTTCTGTTCTCCTTTTATACACAGGACAGAGCCCCCTCCTTCCTACAGGGGCGTGGTGGGGGGGGATTTTGCTCAGCTGCCTCTTGGGCAATTGTAGTGATCCAGAGGTGAGAGTGTAGAGGAAAAACTACCTACTTTCTTTTAAAGACAATTCCCAGATGACTTCTTAGTTTAGGAATAATTAAAGCAAAGGAAGAAAACATGCTTTTATAGCTGCAAAAGAAGCTGCAAGATTTTAAAAGTGCATTGTGGTATATAATAGTTTTGTCTTGTGGTTGCAAGAAACCAAGACATACTCAGGTTGTCATTTCTTCGTCCAGAGATAGAATATAAGAAATAAAAAAGAAGTGAGCACTTAGGTATATACGGGTTGGCATTTTTCTTACTGACTGATTAAATTCTACAAATGTATATAATTGTTATTATTTTCACTAAGCATTCCTAAATAAATTACTTGAGAATAATTTTAATTCCTGAAAAATACTACTTTTAAATTTATTCAACATTTTGTGGTATATTTACTATATGCAAAGCATTGTGGAGATAGATACAAGCAGGGCAGGTATAACCTCCAGACTTCAAGGATTCTAGCAAGAGAAACAGTCGAACAGTCATTTATAAGACTTTTGATAGGGGAAACATAGCAGTCTAAGGAACTGCATAACCAAAACATTTTTCATGAACTTACAGAATCAAAGAAGACTTTCTAGAGGCCAGTCAACATAAGAACCTGAAAAGTGGGAGGAGGTAGCCAGGAAAGAGGGTACGAAGGAGGTGGAAAGGGAAAAGTGTTAGAGGAATCAGCTTTTGCAAAGACTTGGGGGAACTATAGAGCTCAGCTATAAGATGTTTGATGTGATTAAAATGGAGATTTTGCAAGGGAGCTGGAAGGAGAAGTTGTGATAAAAGTTATGCCATAAAGAAGTTTATGGTTATTTATGAAGGCAACAAGTAAGCGTATACTAGCCTAAAATACAATGTTTAATTTCTGTTTAGTCCATTTATGTAGTTTCTTGAAAGCCATTCTCAAGTATTTCTCTGTGAAACTTCCCAAACCTACTTTAGCTAAAAGATACACTATAAATTTAGTTCTCATTGTCTCTGTTATGCTATTGGCAAGTAATCACACTCTGTCTCTTTTTAAAAAAGTATCTAATTTTGAACCACTGATTATTTCTGTGTGTATGTGTTATCTCTTCAGATAGTATAGTGAGTGTCCCGAACCTTGAGCTTGTTGAACTTTTTATGTACAGGGTGGGACAAAAGTAGGTTTACAGTTGTGAGTACGTGAAACACAGAGCTTATTCTTGTATTATGATTTTTTAATTATAGTATTATCTTCCGTGTGAACAGCTGCGAACCTACTTTTGCCCCACCCTAGGGGTTTATTCAATTCGCAGGTAATGGAGTTCAAAAAAGAGAGAAAAAGTCTAGTTCTAACCTGAGTTTTTTAATACCTAGCTTTCTGATACTGTGTGACTCTTCTGGGTTAAGGGTGTGTTCTCTGTCAGATGACAGAAGCAACTCTTGCCAGTGGGAATGGGGGGGGGGGGGTTTGGAGGGATGATTCACTTTTCAAACTAAGTAGTAAACCTCCTAGAGCTGGGTTTTCCTTGAGGGCCTTAGCCCACCACTAGCAACCCTTGAATCGCAACGTGTTAAATGAGAGCTGCTGTTATTGAAGGGAGTGTGATGCCCATGGAAAACCCGGCAGTGGAGGTGACATTTTACCTCCGTGGTGGGATGGGCAGGTTACTTTTGACTTCATTGTGATTGATACCAATCGGAGACTTGGGCACTTACCTACTTTGTTTGACTCCCTTATTATCTATGGGTAAAGTTTATAGGAAGTTCAGTCCACTGCGTGAAGAAGGAAGTGTATACAGAGTTACTGTGACTAAGGTGAAACTGGATGTGTCATTACCTTATTGTGATGAAATGCCTATTAGCTTCCTTTGTAAAGGAAGGTGACTGGAATGGGAGAATGCGGCCTTCAGTCCTTGGTGATAATTGAATCTTTTTGTTTTTCTGCCCCCTTATTCATATAGTGATCAGGCTAATGTCTTGCCCTTTTTGATACCATTTAAAGACTAATATAAAAGAAAGTAGCTTTTTTTTTTGTTTTTTTTTTTGTTTTTTTTTGAAAAAGAGTAGTTTTAAGAGGGAAAGCCAGGAAATATAAAGTATGTAATGGAAGACGGAGCTGAAGCTTAGGAGGCATTCTTTTATTAAGAAGACCCTGAGAGTAGTTTGGTTTTTATGCTGCAGTGATGTTCAAAATGGTAACCTTAAGTCATAAAAGGCTATGCATTAGTTTAATCGAATATAAGTTATCTTTAAAAGGAGACCTTTCTAGTCTTAACAGGTGTGTCACTATTCAGAGGTGAGAACTGATGCCAGGCAGCATGTTGGAGTAAATAAGCTGGTTGTAGTTTAAAGCAATAAAAACTACACTCAACTACACTTAAAATTGCTTAGTGGGATTTTCAACATGATATTGAAGAGGCAGTAAGGAGTATCAGTTTAGTTTGAATAACCTGAAGCTGTCAAGTTGAAGTTGATTAAGTGTGAAGAAAAAATAAAATTAAAAAAAGGATGAAGATAGAAAATTAATAACTACTATTTTAGTTGACAAACGTAATTTAAAAACTCACTGTTATTTGTGCTAAAAAGGAACTGGTTGTATGGAGAAACATGTATGAGAAAACAAGAGGATAGACACACAACCCTCCCTGAAAGTGGCTGTGAATTAAAAATACAATTGATTTCTAAACATATTTTGTACAATTCATGAAGAGCATATCCCAGGTTTTTATGGAAACTAGGATTATTTTAAGTATATCCCATCATTTAATGTTCTAGTTGTTTCTAATTGCAGATCCTCATGGTAACTGTCTTTCAGGAAGATTCTTCAATCAGTATGTCAACTGACACAGATGTTCCTCTTTCTTCATATGATGAAGGTCAGGGATCTAAATTTATACGAAAAGCTAAAGAGGCACCGTTTGTCCCTGTTGGTAAGTTTGACTTTGACATTCTAATAGTCAGTTTGTATACTGGAACACAATCAAAGTGTAAGCTACTCACTCATCAAGCTCATCCATAAGCATTATTTTCAGACTTTTTAATGTTATTGAAATATACTGAAATTGGCATGCTATAACTCTCATTATAAAAATTCTTCTGTGTGTATTTAGACTTCTCGTTTTAGTAACTCTTATTTCAGTGAGTGTGTAGAGGGATCCCAAGACTACTCTTATTAGTCTCAATGATTTGCTGGAAGGACTCTTTTCTTAAAGCTCTTCTACTCACGGTGATGGTTTATTACATCCTCTATTACATTAATTGATTTCCTTCAAAGAGGGAAGTAGGACAGAAAGGAGGAGTTCCCCAGCCCTCTTCCAAACATTTGTCTACTGGCTTCACAACCCCATGTTTTGAAGATTATAACTTTCTGGATCTGCTGGTTTTTGCTACCATCTTTGGGTTTTTGGTTCCAGGGAGAGATTAAAAGCATGATGTGTATGTTGTCTAATGAATGGTTTCTTAAAGCATTTTTATAAAAACAGTAGAAAGTACATTGATTGATAGTAAAATCATTTTGGTTCCCTGCCCCCATGTACCTGACATAATTGTGACTATTTGTTTCTCAGGAATGGCGGGTTTTGCAGCGATTGTCGCGTATGGATTATATAAATTGAAGAGCAGGGGAAACACTAAGATGTCCGTCCACCTGATCCACATGCGTGTGGCAGCCCAAGGCTTTGTTGTGGGAGCGATGACTCTTGGTAGGTTCCTACGGAAATTTCCAATTTGTCGTTCCCCACTAATGGATTTCTTTGTTACTAAAACAATGTAGATACTTTAAGCTAATTTTGAAGCAGTTTCCAAATAACACATTTATTTTCATGGAGAAGTGAATGAATAAAAAATAGTTCAAGTAGTGACATAATTTTACTGTCTGTATACAGGGTGGGGCAAAAGTAGGTTTACAGCTGTGAATTTGCAAAACACAGTTTATTCTTTTATTATTTATTTATTATTGTACTATTTTCCATATGAACAACTGTAAACCTGCTTTTGTCCCACCTGGTATATCTTACTAAGGTTTTAAAGAAAGAAAAGACAATCCTGCCCATCACTCAGTTTCTGATTTCACTGAAGAGTCTAGACACGCCATTAGATTGGAAGTGAGATCCATTATCTGGGAGAGACATGATTGCTGCTTTACTGAGTTAAAGGTGGAAAAGATTTTTTTAAATGTAGGTATTAGATGCTTTTATTGGCTTTATGATTCATTGACTTTATCTGGTATTATTTAGCAAGAGTGACAGCTTTTAAAGTTGCCAGATAAATACTGAACAGTCTGAGCTAGTCATACTAGCCTTAAGCTACTTGGGAAACTGTAAAAATAAATTTAGAAACTTAAACTGTTTGAGAAGGCTAGAGTGTGAGCAGCCCACGGTCTTGTTCCCCTTGCAAAGACTGCATGCCAACAAAGGTGCTACTTTGAGCTATTTTATGAACTGTTTTTAATTTTCTTAACATCGAAAAAAATATTTAAATGCTTAACCAGCATTCTTTTTCTTTAGGTATGGGCTATTCCATGTATCAGGAATTCTGGGCGAAACCTAAACCTTAGAAGAAGAGATGCTGTCTTGGTCTTGGTGGTATTTGCTGTAGTTAGAGATCTCATATTGAGGTTATATATTTATGTTGAAAATAAATCGTTTGAGTGGGTCAGACAGGAACATGGTAATTGGAATATTGGCTTTTTTCTTGCAGGCTTGGTTTGCTGGGTGACTAAATTACTAGTGACTAGTTCACTAACTAGGTCATTCAGAGGAATCAAATTAACACATAAGAAACATGTCACTTTTAAATGTACTTGATAGTGGTAAAATGTCCACCTTGTTCATCTCTTTTGGTGAAATTAGCTCTAAAGAAGACATCCTGCCAATCCTGATGTACCCCAGTTGCTGCAGAATATCACATGCTTTTGATGTTATATAGGAATCCTATTTGCCCCAGTTAATTTTTTTGTGCCTGCCTTGTGAACTGAACAAGTACTTCAGTTTTTAGGGCTGGTTGGCTCTTAAAGAACCCTTTCAGAACAGTGCATAGCATATAAAGTTACAAACCTCCCCACAACTGAACGTGTGTGTGTCTAAACCAAACCTAAAATGCTGATAACAGCTGCAATAAGGTAGTATTTATTTTAGAGTCATACTTGTAAACATAATTATGGATCCTAGTTTAGCTATTTTGTAATTGCAGAATTATATTTTTGCTGCTGTTATATTACAATAATTTTTAAATGTCACTTGAAATAGAAATATGTACCTTAAGTGCTAATGCAAAGGTAATGAAAAACAATTTTTAAATATGTGCAGTGTGTTTGTTTTTCTCTGTAAAAATACAAATGTTAAACTAAACAATTTACCTATAATGGGAGTGATTAATGATTTAAGAGCAAGCTATGGCCAGACATCATACACAAACTTTTGTGTACTACAGAAGATTTTATTGCACTTGGGAAAATCTCCTGTCTAACCTGAATTTACATTCCATGGTGATAACATGGTAAATGTGGTATTATTAAAGTAAATGAATGCATCGAATGTCTTGTATTTATTTCCATTTGGAAGAACAAATCATTCCTCAAAGTAGTATAAACATCAAACTCCCAGAAAAGAGAAAGAACATTTTGTACCTGTGGCAGGAACCACGGTTAAAGAATATTTACCAAACAGGGATAACGGCTAATATTTACTGAGCATTCACTGTGTGCTACACACTACTATAAGCGCTTTTCAGGTATACTGTCGTTTGAGTTTCCTAGCAACCCTTAAGCACGAGGAGCTATGATCTCATTTCACAGAGGAGGAGACTGAGGCTTGAACAGCTCAAGTAACTAATTCAAGGTCACATAGCTAGAGAAGGTTGTAGGTCTGGGACTGGAACCTGTATAGTCAAGTTGTAGACGCCAACAGGTGTTAGAGACCTGAAATGTTGGGCTTTGTGGAATTAATGCTGGAGAGGTAGTGTTAGTTTTGTTCACATCATAAGTAATATTAGAGAGAGGTCAGAGCGTGGTTTTGGCTTATCACTTACTTTAACCCGGACCAAATCAGGCTTTCTCAGTCTAATCCTAGCTATGACGTGAGAGATTGGTCTAGGTCAGTTCCATGCTCCTACTTACATTATAGATCATTATATGAGTCTGTGAGACAGTGATTTGTAAGCTAGTACTTAGGAACTTTAGTCAGCTTCCGATGTTACAGATACTTGTAGGCAGTCCTAACAGTTATTTCATAAAGGATAAGCAGAAGAACAAATTTGGGAACAAGTTTCGGAAGTGTCTTTTTAATAGATGAGTATATTATTGATTTTGTGAAAATAAATAAATACTAATTGGAGATAAATTGATCTTTACAAATGCCAGAGGATAGAGGGAAATACCTGCGTGAGGTGTTGAGACAGTAGTACACGTTACGTGGTCAAGACAAAATGAGTGGGTTGCTTGCCCGAAGAAGGGTGGAAGACTAGGCTGGCCTCAGGTTGTGGGGGCTCATCAAAGTAGCTGAGGTGGAGGTGATGCTACCTTTTATCGAATCAGACCCAGGGTCATGGTTCTGCCACTTTCTAGTCAAGTTGCCATGGTTTCCTCATCTGAAATGACTGTCAGTGGCCTGGGGTGGCTGGAAAGGTTAAGTGCAGTGATGAATGGAAGGAGCACAGTGCCTGGTGCATTAACAAACTCAGTCAATCATTGCTGTTACCTCGTGCTAAGCCTGGGAATGCATCAGCGCAGGAGACACACGGGCCCTGCCCCTGCGGCCGCGTCTAGCAGGGAAGGCTGGCATGAGATACGGGATGACCAAAAGCATGATGAATACTAGACGCAGCAGGAACATCTGGCCGGGGGACCTAAGGCAGGGTTGGAGCCAAACGGCATCGCTGAGGCCCTGGCCAGTGTGGCTCGGTTGGTTGGAGCATCGTCCTGTAACTGGAAGGTTCTGGGCTGGATTCCCAGTCAGGACACATACCTAGGTTGCTGGTTTGGTCCCCAGTCCAGGCATGAACAGGAGGCAACCGATCCATGCTTCTCTCTCACATCGATATTCTGAGTAATGAAAAAATGTCCTTGGGTGAGGACTTTTAAAAAGGTATCCCTGAGGAAATGATATCCTACCTTAAGGAGATGGTATGCAGGTTTTTCACTCAGAGTTGGATTCCTTGGCTCACTGTGACATGTTCCTGAAGCGCTGGTGTATGGTCGCTTCTGTGCCTCTCCTCCCTGGTCTGTGGGCTCGGTAATCTTTTTCATACAAAGCGCCTGGCTTAGTGCCTGGTTCATGTAGGTGTTCAATAAATCTTTGTTGAATTAATTAGAATAAGTAGGTTTTGTTTTTCCACATCCAGGACCCTGCTGTCCCCAAAGAACTTCCTATGTCTAGTTAATGAGCAACAGTGACATCTGTTGCTCGTTAGAAGTAGAATTTGATGCCACGCTCATAAACCCCCAAAGACACCCTCCACCTCTGTATTGGTCAGAATTTCGGAGGAGAGGATTAGACATGCAGGCCATGCCTCTGTCCTCAGATGGAGAAATGCTACAGGAACGTGAAATTTAGGATCAATGCTCAGGTAAATCCACAGCCTGTGGCAAGGTGCCTACTAGGCCAGGACAAAGCTGAATGAACGTAAGGTATTTTATAGTTCTCATGTGTCATCTGGTGGTATTGCTAGTTATTTATATACTTGATCCTGCTGGAAAGCTCTTCAAGTAAAATGGGGGAATTCGAGAAAGGAAACCGAACGTGCCCAGCCTTGACTGGACTGCCCCTTTCTCAGGGAACGATTTACCTGAAATGAGTTCATGGAAGAACCAGCGCTGCTCGTGCATCCTCTTTATTCTGAGAGAGCCTGCTTTCCCCTTCATCACTGAAATGAGGCAAAAGAATTTGTTTTCAGCAAGACAAAAGCTAGAAGGCTTTCCCCTAAATTCAGTCGCGGTAAGTGGTCCTAGAGTGGAGGCCAGCGGCATTTGCTCCCCTCAGAGGAACGGAGCAGTGGGTCTTCGTGAGTATTTGAGCTTAGAATACCCGTGGGGGGTCTTCCCCTGCCCGCAGCGTTACTGGAGTGTTACGGAGTAACTCAGGTTTTGCCATGTGAGGTAGAAATGCCCCCCTTTCAGCTGGAGCCCAGTTACCTGAGGTCAGCTCGTCTGCATCCACACTTCGTGTCTTCCCTACCGGTGCGCCTTCCTCGCTCACCCATTCCTGTCTGTGGGGCCCCGTCTCCCACTACCTCTCTGGGCACAGACTCGGGAGCATCTTTGCTTGCTCCTGTCATTGCCCACTCCTAAGCCAGTCACCAGGTCCTGCCAGTCCTTCGTAAGCAAAGCCTCTCAGCATTCAGATTTGTCCTTTTCCTCACCTCACGGCCACCACTTTGAACGTAGGCCCTTCACCTGTCCTGCCACCGAGCTCCGGCGGTGCCCCTACGGATGCCAGTCCTGTGCCCACCACGGCGCCATGCCTCTGCCTGTGCTTGGCTCCTTCCCTGAACGTTCCCCTTCGTTCCCAGTGGCCTCTGTGCACTCCTGAGATTAAAGGCAACCCAAGGTCCTTATGGGCAGAGCTTTTTAAAATTCTTCCAGGCCACAGTGAACTCTACCTACTTACAAATTTCACCATATTTGAGTGTAAAACACAATCCACGTTCCACTGTGATAATACGCAGACTGCTTTTTTGTATATAAAATGCTTTAATACTCTTCTTCCATTAGTTCTGCCCAAAAAGTGAAGTATGTATTATCCTTTTTCAATGAGGAAAGGTCTAAGCTGTTCAAGGCCATACAATTGAAAAGTGACAGAGCTGGGGCACAAATCCAGAACTTGAGACCCTTGGTCACGCGGAGAGACCACATGATGGAAGGGAAGGCGGGTACATACAGTCCTGCCTGTTCACAACTCATGCTTTTCCTTCTCGTCTACCTTCCATCGCACACATACACACTCATCCAGGTGCAAGTCTAGTATTTTTTTCCAATGTACTATAACTACTTTATCCTCAGATGTTTTCACCTCTGAAAATCCTCAGCCAGTATTCGTGTTGGTCTTTAGGAGAAGGAGGATGGGATTCCCATCTACAAATGGCCTTTCCTGTGGAGGAGGTGAATTAAAAACTAGGAAGTACACAAGGTATTGGGGATCTGGTCAAACAGGAGGAAACCGATTATCGCTGAGGCCAGTTCACCTTCATCCACGTGCTTTGAAAGGCAGTGATGTGGACTACGAGTGCAACTGAGAAAATCTGGAGGGAAACAGGAACTATATTACCAGCCCACTGTGCTGAGGGCTTCGGGGAGAGCCAGAATAGATCTCATCCATGAGGGCGGTCCCGTGGAACCAAGGAGTGAGGAATCTTGGCAGAGCATCGAGTTTTCTCATAAAGTCAGCATATGATGAATGAGATCACCATATATACAAACACTTCTTAGACAAAATAAGTCCATGGATAAAATAAGACTTGACTGTAGACAAGATGGTATTAAGCTGAAACACAACTGTATGTGGGATAATACAAGGCTGGTGGCCAAGAAAAGCCCAAATCCATGGAGTGGAAGAGGCAGAACTGATAGTGTGTAACCAGCACCTTCCAGCCAGAAGGAACTGGAACCTGGGGGGAAAAAAGGAACAGTTTTAATCTATGCAGGAGCCCCTCACTGTGCAAAGGAATATTTAATAAGGCTTAACTCTGGGGAAAAAAAAAATCTCAAAACAGTTTGCCTCTGTTTGCTCTGAATTCATACCCACAATACTTTTCTGATGACTCTTGGCTTCTTGGGTGTCTGATTCCGGGAAGGGAGTGGCTCTGGATATATGGGTCACAACCCTCTCAAGTAAACTCGTGGCTTAGTGTTTACATGCCAGTTACTTAATACCATGACTAGCGTATGTCTAGCTCCTGGTACACGGCCAAACGCGACTTGGAACCTGCAAAGCTGAGGCCCCTAAACTCAAGAGCCCTGAAGTGGGGAGAACCACGCGGAACTTGGCTTTAAGCTGCAGCAAAATGTACTTCCACTTTGAGGCAAAACAGCTAAATCTATAATAAAACGAACGTTCGAATTTACAAAACAATTTTCAGGACCTATTTGAGTATAGTGGTAATAAGTGTACTATTGCTATTTTAAGAAGAAAGTTGAGGTTTATAACTTGGCAAATGTCACAGAGTTAAAACCCAGGTATTTGTACTTCTGATGGTGTTTATTTCCATTTCATATCTCATAGTAAGAGCAGCACCACTAACTGCTTATATTTACTTATTTGCGGGGAGTGAATACGAGTATAATTTCAGTGAAGGATAATGTGTTTGGTGACCTTATCTTTAAAAAAATAAATAAGCATGGATATAGGTCCCACTTTAAAGTTGAAGCTACACTGAAATGTGGGAAGGACCTAATTTGGGAATTATGAAAAAGAGCAATCAGATCCACATGAATATGCTCAACTAATTTTTAAAAAATTTTATTGTGGCCTGGCTGCATGTCTCAGTTGGTTAGAGTGTCATTCTGTGCACCGCAATGTTGCTGGTTCGATTCCTGGTGAGGGCACACGCCTTGCCTAGGTTCCAGGTTCAGTCCCCTGTTGGGGCACATACGGGAGGCAAACAAACAATCGATGTCTGCCTCTCTCTCTCTCTCTCCCTCTCTCTCTCTCTCTCTCTCAATCTTTTCCCCTCCCCACTCCCCCACTTCCTTTCTCCTCAATGGAAACATGTCCTTGGGCGAGGATTTAAAATTATTGTAGGCCTGGCCGGGTGACTCAGTTGGTTGGAGTGTCCTCCCATGCAGGTTCAATCCCTGGTCCAGGCACATACCTAGGCACTGGGTTTGACCCCCCGTCAGGGGGCATACGGGAGGCAACCAATCGATGTTTCTCTGTCTCCCTTCCTCTCTCTTCTAAAATCAATAATCATATCCTTGTGTGAAGATTTTTTTTAAATCATTTAAAAATTGTAAATTATGCATAACAAAGTTTACCATTTAACCACTTTTAAGTGTAGAATTTAGTAACACTAAATACACCTACAATGCTATACAACCAGCCACTATTACCGTCTGCCTCCAGAACCTTTTCATCGTCCCAAACAAACTTCCTAACCTTTACCAGTAACTCCCATTTCCCTTTTCCCTTGCCCCTGGCAACCTCTATTCTACTTTCTGTCTCTATGAATTTGCATGTTCTAGGTACCTAACAAGTGGAATAATAACAATATTTGTCCTTCTGTGTTTGGGATATTTCACTTAGCATAATGTTTTCAAGGTTTATCCATGTTGTAGCATGTCTCTGAATTCCATTCCTTTTCATGGCCAAATAATATTCCACTGAGTGGATATACCACCTTTGTTTATCCATGCATCTATTGATGGACAGTTGGGCTATTTCCAACTTTTCGCTATTGTGAACAGTGCTGCTATGAACATTGGTGTAAAAGTATTTGAGTTCCTGCTTTCGTATTTTGGGCACATACCCAGAGGGGATATTGCTGGATCATACAGTAATTTCATTTAACAGTTTGAGGAACTACCAAACTTTTCTACAGCAGCTCCAGTACTTTACATTCCCTCCAGTAATATGTAAAGGTTCTGATTTTTCTACATCCTGGCCAACAGGCTAGTTTCCACTTTTTTGATAATAGTCCTCCTAATGAGTATAAAGTGGTATTTCATGGTGGTTTTGATTTGCCTTTCTTTAATGGCGAGATATGTTGGGCATCTTTTCATGTGCTTATTGTCTATTTGTATGTCTTCTCTGGAGGAATGTTTATTCAAGTCCTTTGCCCATTTTCCAATTGGGTTTTTTGTTATTGTTGAGTTCGCTCAACTGATTTTTGACAAAAATTGAAAAGCAACTCAATAGAGGAAGGATACTTTTCAAGAAATGGTGCTGGTCATTCATAGGCAAAACACAAAATAAATGACCTAAATCTCATACCTTATACAAAAATTACCTCAAAATTAATCATGAACATAAAATGCTAACATTTCTAGAAAATCATAAGGGAAAGTGTTTGGGATCCAAGGCTAGACAAGGAGTTCTTACACTTGACACTACAGGCACGATACAAAAAAGGAAGAAACTGATACATTGAACCGAATCAAAATAAAAACTCTTGTTCTGTGAAGTCCATGTAAAGAGAATTAAAAGACAGGCTACAGACTAGGAGAAAATATTTGCAAACTACATACCCAACAAAGGACTAATATCTAGAATATACAAATAATTCTCAAAACTCAACAATTAAAAATTGGGCAAAAAGGCATGAACAAACACTACACCAAAGAGAGAGAGCAAATATTAACAATGACAAAAATGTTCAATATAAGTATCCATCAGGCACCTTAGAACCACAATGAGATGTCACCACACATGTGTCAGAAAGGCTAACATAAAAAATAGTGACATTCAACACTGGCAAAGAGGTGGAGAAACTGGATCGCTCATACACTGCTGGTGGGAGTGTAAAATGGTACAGACACTCTACAGAACAGGTTGGCTGTTTCTTCTATATGAAACTAAAGATATGATTACTATACAACCGTATTTTGGGGCATTTATTCCAGAAAAATGAAAACTTAAGGTCACACAAAAACCTGTACATGAGTGTTCATATCAGCCTTATTTGTAATAGCCCGAAACTGGAAACAGCCCAGAAGTGCTTCAATGGATAAACTGTTAAAAAAAAACATGGAAAACCATTGAGCAATAAAAAGAAATTATTGATACAACTTGGGTGAACCTCCAGAAAATTATTCTGAGGAAAAAGTCAACTCCAATAGGGCACATACTGTATTATTCCATTTACCTAACATTTTTGAAATGACAAAGTTTTAGAAATGCAGAACAGATTAGCGGTCACCAGAGGTTAGGGATTTGGGAGGGGGCGGGGCAAGAGGGAAGTGGGTGTGGTCATACAAGCCCAACCTGAGAGGATCCTTGTGATTTAAGTGGTCAGTGTCTTGACTTCAGTGATCAAACCCTACACATGTGATAAAATTAAATAGAACTAAATACGCACACGAATAGAAGTCAAATTGGGAAAACCTGAATAAGGTAGATGAATTGTGTCAACGCCAATATTCTGGTTGTGCTATTGTGCTTAATTTCTGCAAAATGTGGTCTGGTGCCGCATCTTCGTGCATGTCTATGAGTGGATGCCTTCTGCTGTTAAAAAGAAAGACAACTATGAGATATCTGAAGATTTTCACATTGTAAAGTCCAAGATAAATATTTAGAAAGCTTCCTCGGATCTAGATATTTGTCTCCCACCCCCATCAAATAGCCCTGAATATAGGAGTGGCTGAAATTAGGAAGCGTTTTCCACTATGAAAACAAACCATATTCATTATATTTAAAACCCTCTAAAGTGCAAACATAAAAACAGCACTGCCGTTCCGGCGGCCAAATATAATAACTTGTACTATTCCCATGCGTCTCTCCCAGCCTTGTTTTTAAAAACATAACTTTATTTAGTAATAACTATTTGTGTCCTGCTTTTTTCACTCACCATCACAACATGACCTTTCCCCCACTTTTTTTTTTAACACATTTTTCAAAGACTTTCATGGTGGTATCGTTAACTTTTCAACTCCCCTGCAAAAATGCGGAATGAGCACCTATGCGCAGAACGTTTTGTCCACAAAACTTCCAAAACGTATGTTCCAGAAGCGGCCCACTGGACCTACTTTAAAGTCTCCAGGCCCACGACACCCCCCTTCCAGCCCGCCACGCCTGTTTCCTACCGTATCACCGCACCCAGGACCACCCGAACCTCCGTCTCCTTCTGAACTCTGGCGCCTTCTCGGCCACCGTAGACCCGTAGTGCGGTAACGCGGGTGGTGTAGCAGGTTTCCCTGGTAACCGTTGCCAGGGCAACGCGAGAAGCGTCCTGAAGAGGTGACCCAGCTGCGGTGGCCCCAAAAGGCAGAGGAAGTGAGCGCTGTAAGTGCGGGGAAGTGGAGCCGGGGGAGCCCGCAGCCGCCGGGGGGCCTGGCCTGGAGCCGGAGGGCACACGCTCGCTCGAGCGCGCTGCCCCTGGCAGGGTGTTCACTGCACGCGGAATGCAGAGCGAGGACTCTCCTCCTTTGGTTCTTTGAATCTTCACGCTCAACCTCCCCCTTCTCTAGGTATTTCTTTTCTATGCGGTACAAGGGTTAGTGCGGCGCAAAACGGGGATCACCTGTTCAAAGCCACATAGTAGGTGGCAAAGTCAGAACTTCAACTCCGATCCGCCAGAACTCCGGCGCCCTCTTCTGGTCCCTGCTGCGGAGGGCTCTCGCACAACGCAGGGGTGGAGCGGACACTGAGCGACCTGGGGGTACCCACTCCCCTCGTCCTCCCGCCACAGGGCAAGCCCCCACAGGACCGGGGACTCGTCGGAGAGTGCCCCTCGAGACGGGGCTCCCTCCCGGCGACCCAGTCGTCTGCATCCCGTCCCCAGCCCAATCCCATCCTTGCATTGATGCTGGCCTGGCAGGCAGTCGGTACAGGTCGGCCCATACGCTTCTCAGGCCGCCTCCCTTCCACCCCCAGGACCCCAGGAGGTTGCTGGGAGGAAAGGGAGGAAGGGAGGGAGGTAGAAAGGGAAGGAGGGAGGGAAGGAGGAAGAGGGAAAAGAGAAAGTGTCAGGCTGGAGGGGACAAAGGAAGCCCATGCCTGGATGGGGCCTCAGCCCCTTCTCACTGGTCCCAGTCCCCTCCCCTATGCACTCAGCTGCCTCTGGGACCTTTGCCACAGCAAGTGCCATGATGGGTAGGTGCCACTCTCCCTATCCCACGGCTTTCTTTATATGCCTTATTTCATAGAACAATTTTAGATTTACAGATACACTAAACAGAAAATACACAGAGACCCATATATTCCTCTCCCCTTCCCCCCATTATTAACATCTTGCATTGGTAAGGTATATTTGTTACCATTGATGATCCTATAGTTATTATTGACTTTATGTTTGTAGGTTACATTAGGGTTCACTTTCTGTATCATACAACTCTATGAGTTTTGCCAAATGCACAATGCCACGTATTCACCATTATAGTATCATTCAGAATACTCTCACTGCCTTAAAAGCCCCTGGACTCTCCTGTTCATCCCTCCTTCCCTCTCCACAACCCCTTCTCTCTGTAGCTTTGCCTTTTCCAGGATATCATATTGCTGCAATCATACAGGGTACAGCCTTTTCAGACTGGCTTCTTCGCCTAGCAATATACATGTAAGTTCCCTTTATGTCTTTTTGTGTCTTTATGTCATTTCTCTTCATCAATAGATAATATTCCATTGTATAGGTGTACTTATTTGTTCACCTGTTCACCTCTTGAGGGACATCTTGATTGCTTTTGATTTTTGGTAATTATGAATAAAGCTCCTATAAACGTTTGCTTACAGTTTTTTGTGGAAACAGGCTTTCAGCTCATTTGGGCAGATATGATGGCTAGATCATGTGGTAAGATTATGTTTAGCTTTGAAACAAACTGCCAAACTTCTTCCAAAGTGGCTGTGCCATTTTGCTTTCCCACCAGCAATGAATGAGAGCATTCCTGTTGCTTCACATCCTTGCCAGCATTTGGTGTCGTCAGTGTCTTGGACTGTAGCCATTCTCATAGACATGTAGTGTTATCTAATTGTTGTTTTAATTTATAATTTCTAATGAGATATTATTTTGAACTTTGCATATGCCTATCTGTCATCTGTAGATCTTCTTTGCTGAGGTGTGTGTTCAGATTTTTTGCTCACTTTTTAATTGGATTGTTTCCATGATGTTAAGTTTTAAGAATTTTTTGTATATTTTGGATACAGTCTGTTATCAAGTGTATTTTACAGATTTTCTTCCAGTCTGTGGCTTGTCTTTTCATTCTCTTAACAGTGCCTTTTACAGAGCAGAAGTTTTTCATTTTAATGAAACCCAACTTGCCAAATTTTTCTTTCATGCATCATGCTTTTGGTATTGTATCTAAAAACTCATTGCCAAACACAAGGTCACCTCATTGCCAAACACAAGGTCACCTAGAGTTTCTCCTATCTTATTTTCTAGAAGTTTCATAGTTTAGCATTTTAGACTTAGGTCTATGATCCAGTTTGAGTTCATTCTTGTAAAGGGTGTAAGGTCTGTGTCTGTTCCTTTTGTTGCATGTGGATGCCTAGTTGTTCCCATGGCATTTGTTGAGAAGAGTGTTTTTTCGTTGTTGGATTGCCTTTGCTTGTTTCTGTTGATTCTCTTTGTGTAGGTCTATTTCTGGGCTCTCTATTCTTTTCTCTTGACCTATTTGTCTATTCCTTCACAAATACCACGCTGTCTTGAGTTCTGTAGCATTATATTAAGTCTTGAAAGTGAAGAATCAATCTTGCAACTTTGTTCTTTTCCTTCCTATTGCCTCGGCTATTCTGAGCCATGCCTTTTCATATAAACTTTAGAATCAACTTGTCAGTATCCACAAAGTACCTTGCTGGGATTTTCTTACAATTGTGTTGAATCTATAGGTCAATTTGGGAAGAACTGACATGCTAGCAATATCGAGTCTTCCTATCCATGTACATGGAATATCTATTTAATTATTGGATTTCTTTCACTTGAGTTTTATAGTTTTCCACATATGAATCTTGTACATATTGTTTCCAGTCTAAGTATTTCCATGTTTCTGCAAATGTAAAACTGCGCTTAAAATTTTCATTTCCGGTTGCTCGGGGCTGGCCAAGTTCTCATCGCTCCGCTTTAGGCTGGCGGAGCAGAGGCTGGCCCCGCAGCGGGTCGCTCAGAGCACTCGCTCCTCTCACCTTCAGTTGTGGCTCATCTTTAGGCCCCTGTGGGAAGTTGTAAAAATAGATGCCCAGGCCGCAACCCGAGCCACTTAAATTGAAACGTCCCTGGCTGCGTGCCCCTCCCAGAGCAGAGGCTGACGTCCCCGGGGTGGGGAGGAGGAGGACAGCAGGGGCCGCCGGGGCAGGCCTGCTCCCTGTCTTCCAGCGGCTTAGTGGGCCGCAGACGCCGCGCTGCATATGGGGAGAAAGATACTGACAGCTGAGTTCTCGGAGTTCTTTTATGCGAGGCACTGCATTACGTGCTTTCCACTCATTCCCTCACTTAACCTCACAACCACCCTGTTAAGTACTTAGTGATTGCCTTCCCATTTTATAGATGAGTAAACTGAACCACAGAGGGAGAAAGTAATTTGCACAGCAAACAGTGTACATCCTAGGAGAACCCATTCTCCGTGGACTCCAAGTGCAGGTTGGGAATAGAAAAGGAAAAAAGCTTTGAGAGTTACTGTGTTTATTCATTCATTTATTCTTTCTCTCATCCTAGAGTACCTGCTACATTCATTCAATGGCAATTCTGCAAATGTTAAATGGAAGGCTCATTCTGGGCAGGGTGCCAAGAATTAAAAAATGAATAAGACCCAAGACCGTTGCCTTTACGAGGCCTCTTAGTAAAGGGAAAGAATAGAAATAGTCATAGATGATTCTAATACACTGAGGTAAGATTGGTGACCAAGGAACACCTGGGGAACTCTAGGAGCCCACACAGTGCCCCAGGGGGTCCCTCAAGGCTAAAGGGGAGCTTGTGGGCAGAAGAAGGGCTGCCGTAGGGAGCCTGGGGAGGAAGGCTTCCCGGGCAGGTACAGTGGCTGGAGCAAGCCTTTGAGACGCCTCCGGGCTTGAGCCTTAGCAGGGGTCATTAACCCAAATATCTGCAGGGGCTGGTGGGAAATGAAAAGGGTGAATCCAGCAGGTGTAAGAGTGAACAGCATTCACTGCAGGGATAACGGGCAGCTGGTGTGCCAGCCGCAGCACCTGGGAGCGGCGGGGACCATGGCTGAGCGGAAACGGCACACCCTGCCCAGACAGGACTCCCTCGGCCCGGCAGCTGCTGCCCATGTGGGACCATGGGCTCAGCTTTGCCGGGTCTGTAAACTTTTACAAAAGAAGCTGGAAATCTGGATTTAATTGAAATCTATAAATGTTTTTGAATGTTGGCAACAAATTCAAATCCTAACAAAGCATTCTGTGAGAGTCAGACAAAAATGTCTGTGGGCGGATGTCAGCTCTCGGGCAGCCTGAGTGTGCCTGTGATTCCTGGGCCCTGGGGACCCAGGGGGCACCTGGGAGGCCTGGGCCCTCGGCAGCCAGGACTCGGAGTCCTGGAGGGTCTCGCAGAGGCCGGAGCCACTTAGACCTGGCTTTGGAAAGGTCCCAGAAGGTTGCGTACAGGAGGGATTAAAGCGACAAGGCAGGTCCCCGGCAGCTAGGGTGGGAAGCAGCTAGCCAGGGAGATAGGGAAACCCTGGGGGAGGCAGGGGTGAGCCCAATGCCCCAACTCCTGGAGCAGGCAGGCAGTGAGGGGCACAGGGGGCGGCCTTGTAATGCGAGGCAGTGGCTGCAGAGGCTAGAGGCACCGGGCATGGGGCTTGGCCACTGTGGGCCCAGCAGCCAGGGAGGCTTTCTGCTGAAGGGTCACAGGGATCACCGTGAGGGATGAGTGTCTGGATGCAGGGCAAGAAAAGGAGGAAGAGAGTCCTCCGCAGAGACCAGCAGGAAGGGAGAGGATAGTAATATTTTGTTTCCACCAAAGGCATAGCGGACAAAGCGTGTCATACCGCCCTCTGCATTTTTCCTCGCACAGCACATCCGGGGCCTCCGCGGCATCATCTCTTGCTTACCGAGCAAGGGGCTGAGGCCTGGAGAGGTGGAGAGATCTTTTAGACTCACATAAGCCAAGTTCGCCCTCAGCTCCAGGTGCCGTCTCAGCTTCTCATACCAGGCTTCTCCCACGAGAGCCCACACAGCAGCATCCAGCGCCCAGGCGGCACCTGACCAATGACATCAGAATTCCCGGGCGTGGGACCCAGCGTCCGTATCCTTAAAGCACCCCAGCTCGTTCCAGGGAGCAGTACAGGCGGGCACGGCGGCTTTACATGCTGGTCACAGCCCCCGCATCGCTTTCCTGACTCGCTGCTGACCCAGAATGGTTATTAATAGCTCCCTCTTCCACTCTCCAAGGTGACCCAATTTGGAAAATGAAGTATATGGTCGTCCCTTCTTATAATCTACAAAAATAAGGGATCACAGGACAAACTTATTTTTAAACTCTATTAGTTACATATTCAAATAATTGGCCCAGCAGGGTTTTCTTCCATCTCTAGACACCCTTTCAGGTGGAGCTCCTCTAATCGGGTTGGCAAACCAAGGCTCACAGCCCAAAGCCAGGACGCCGCCTATTTCGGTGATAAAGTTTTCGTGGAACGCGGCCACACCCACTTAGTGACGCCTCGCCTGTGGCTGGGTTTCGCGGCGACGGCAGAGTGCAGTCGTTGCAATGGAGGCTGCGTGGCCCACAAAGCTTAAAATATTTACTATCTGGCCCTTGGGAGAAAAGTTTAAGCTGGACTCAGTGGAAATTTAAGCTTGTCAGGCTTTTTTTCTGGGAGGTGTAGGAGCAAAGGGACACTAGGTGAAACCGGCATTAAGGGGAGAACAGGCTGGGAGGAGAGACGGAGGCCACACCTCCCCAAGCCTTTGGATTCCGATGTGGGGCTCATGGGCGTGTACTGACGCTTTCAGCACAGGGGCACGGCCACCTCCGGGCCGTGCTTTAGAGAAAGTAGTTTGTCAATGAAGGCGGGCGAGGCTGCAAGAGAGGCAGGAAGAGGGAGAGGGCAGTGAGGGCCGTGGGGGCCTGTGAGCAGTCCTGGGGCAAATTCGTCCGTCATTCGTTTACCCATTCGTTTGCTTCCATGCCTGCTACACCCCAGCGGCGAACATCACGCAGTGCCTGCCAGTACGGGGCTGGCGGGGAGGAAGAGAAGCAATCAACAGACAGATAACGTGTCAGGCGAAGCTAGGTGCGAGGGAGAAAGATAAAACAGGGTAAGGGAATGGGATGCGGGGACACATGCTTTCTACAATAGAGTGGTGAGGAAGGCCTCGCTGACAAGGTGAGCAAGGGAAGGGGAACAGCAAGTGCGAACGCCCTGCAGTGGCCATGAGTATGATAACAAGCTTGGTATCAGTGGGGATGGATAGATGGGGACAGGCTTGTTTATGGAGCATCGACAAGATTTGTGAGTAATCGGATGGTGGATGAATGATGTGACAAGGCTGGTTTAAGTCAAGGATGCTTAACATTGGCTGCACTTTAAAAGCATGTGGGGAGAGTGTTAAAATGCCATCTTTGGTGCTCTATTATTCTATTTACATGAAACCCAAAAGTAGACAAACATCCAGAGTATTTAGGGAACTCAGTAAGCACTGGCAGCGTGGCTCAGTTGGTTGGGCATCATCCTGAGAAGAGAAAGGTCACTGGTTTGGTTCCCAGTCAGGGCACATGTCTGGGTTGCAGATTCCGTCTGTGGTCAGGGCACACACGGGATCGATGTTCCCTCTCACATCAGTGTTTCTCTCCCTCTCTTTCCGCCTCCCTTCCCCTCTCTCTAAAAATGAATAAATAAAATCTTTTTTAAAAAAAGAAATTCAATAAGTAGACAACACAATTTTTAAATGGGCAAAAAATATGAACAAACACATCACAAAAGAAGATGTGCAAATGGCCAGTAAGCACATGGAAAGATGCTCGACATAATTTGCCATCAGGAAAATGCAAATTAAAACCACATTGAGATAGCACTACATACTCGCTAGAAAGACTAAAATTTATACTGACAATACTAAGTGTTGACAAAAATGTGGAGCAACTGGAACTCTCATGCACTACTGGTGGGAATGTAAATGGTACTGCAACTCTGGAAAACAATTTAGCAGTTTCTTATAAAGCTAACATAAATTTACCATATAATGAGGCATTTCCAATTCTAAGTATTTACCCAAGAGAAATAAAAACATATGTTTGCACAAAAACTCTTGTATATGAATATTTGTAACAGCTTTATTCTTGGTAGCCAAAAATGGAAATGGCTCAGGTGTCCACTAACGAGTGAATATATGAACAAACTGTGGTATATCTATACAATGGAATACAACCCACAATAAAAAGGAATGAACTAGTGATGCATGCGACAACATGGATGAATTTCCAAAAGGCAGTGCTAAGCAAAAGAAAACAAAACAAAACAAAGCAATAAAAGACTGCCTACTGTATGATTCAAGTTGTATGAAATGCTAGAAAAGGCAAAAGCATAGTGACGAAAGCAGGTCAGAGTTTGCCTGGGATTGGGACGGGCAGAGGAATTGGTTGCAAAGGGGCCCAGAGGAAATTTCTGGTGACATAGAAGTGTTCTGCCGTGGTGATGGTGCTTTACACAGGTTATATCTGTCAACACTCATTTGCACATGTAAAATTGGTATGTTTTATTGTGTGTAAATCACAATTCAATGGAGCTGATTAAAAAAGAAAACAGATAAAACTCATCCTGAGTGGCAGAGGTCAGAATAGTGGTTACCTATTCGGGAGTAACCCCTTACCTTGGGGGTCAATGGGCTGGAGAGGGTACAGGGTCGCCTGCTCAGGGCCGGGTAATACCCTGCACCTTGATCTGGCACTCACCAGACGAGTGTATATTTATGTAAAGATTCACTGAACTGTGTACTCAGGATTTATGCCCTTTACTGTATGTAAATTATACCTCAAAATTTTACCTCCATTTTAAAAGTAATGTGTGAATCCCATTCCTAGGAATTGGGATTTAATGGGTCCAGGGATATGCCCAGGCTTTGGTATATTTTAGGAGATTCTAATGTTCAGCCGGAGTTGAGTACCGCTGTTTTCGGGACAGGAAGGGGTGAAGTGTTGGATCTGAGTGATGGGGGAGAATTCCAATGCCATTCACAGTCTGGTGGCACAGTCAGGGCCAGAGGAGGGTGCTCAGCTCAGCTCTGGCTTTCAGGGGATTCGAAGTGAGGCTGGGTCTTCCGAGCTTCCACATGGCCACAAGCAAAGCTAAGCAGGAAGCTCCAGGGTTGCGGGCTGTAGGCCAGGCTGACTACGTACTGAGCACTCTTGGGGAACGTGCCCTTTGTGGAGTTGGCTTCAGCTCAAGCTTCCCCACCTCCCCCTGACTCCTAGGGCAAGATGGCAGCAGATGAAGGCTCGCAGGACACCTTGCGGCTCCAGTTCAAGGCCATGCAGGAGATGCAGCTTAAAAGGTTACAGAAGCGGATGGAGAAACAGAAGGAAAAGGAACTGAGCCTCAACAGCAGAGTCGATGACCCAAAAGAACCCTTAGAGATCTTCGATGGCCTCAGCCTTTTCCCAGCTGGGGAGCTAAATTCAAAAAACAGCTTCGAGCAGAGGTAAACGCAAGTTTGAACTCTACCAGGAGCATCACAAGGAGGTGGGCAGGTGAGGGAGACACGGCCGTAGGCTGTCAGGTCGACCAGGTGCACGTTTCTAACTTGAGACACAGAGGTGTTGACATAGAGGTTGTTATTGAAGACTCTTGCATCTGATAGAAGGTCTGCACTCCTGTGGACAAAATTTGATATGAAATGTACTTAAAAACCATGTAAAGTCACATTGAAATTGGGAAACTCACCAGGGTGTGGTTTATTCACTTGGATTTTCTTCTGTAGTCTCTCATGGAAACCATGTTTGGGTTTCTGAGGAGCTAGTTGGCTGCCTTTGACGGTTCATCAAAAATCATTGTCCATCTTCATCTGGGACCATTCCAATGTCCTTTTCCTGACATAATAACACATACACCTGCCTGTCCTCAGGAAGCTCTTGGTGGGCTCCTTGCTATTTTTTAGTTGATGGAAAAGTTGTAAAGAGTCCAGAACCCTTTCAGCTTGCTCTAAATTTGATATCACATAGATTTATATTGACCTATACTGGTTATTGGAAACAGGAGTCTGTATTGATACAACATTCTCTGCTTGTGATTTTTACATAAAAATCACAACAGTTGTTGAGCTGCCTTTTTGCTTCTGGCTTCACCTAGAATCTATTTTCTCCATCTTCAAATTCTACTTCTTATAGCTTCTCAGTGTTCAAAATCATCTACTAAAAATGCTCATTGAGAAAAAAAAGAAAGATCTCTCAATAATTGAAAAAATTCATATGGCTCTTAAATATTAGCTGTAAGTTAACCCCAGAGCTATTTGCAAGTGATCTTTGCCCAAATCCAAGAAAGTGGACTTGATGGAGACTTGAGCCATTGATGGATTAACAACAACACAACAACAACAACAGCTATCATCTAAATGACAATAACCTGTAACTCCTAAACTTATTGACTTTCTGAGCAATGGTCTCTAGAGAGTCTGTTCCATTTGTAACAATGGAAGTCATTGCAGACCACCACCACGTGTTAACTGGCTTCTAAAAAGAGCCTTGCAGGCAATTTATAATACTGAAAACCAACCAACTACCTGTTCTGATTTTCTGAACAGATGCTATTTGGTCTTCTAATATGTATATGCAATGAAGACTATAAATTTCCTTCTAAGTATCATGTTAGCTGCATTTCACAAGTTTTGATATCGATTGTGTCTGCAGTCCATCCATTCTAAATGCTTTATAATACATATTTTGATTTCTTCTTAACCCACAAATAATTTAGTAGTTTTTTTTTAATTCAAACATAGGCTTGCAGTTTTGTTTTTTTAATTTTTACTATATTTTTAGTATTGATTTCTAATTTTAGTTCACTGCTGTGAAAGAAAACGGTCTGTATGATGTCCATTATTTGGAATTTGCTAGGAGTGCCTTTGTAGACTATATTAATACATTTTTGTGCATGTTCTGTGGATGTTTAAAAGTAAAAGAAACTCTCTAAGCGGGGGTTTTATGTCGCTCTCTGTTGAATCCACAGTAAATCATGTTCAAAACCTTTCTCCTTTCACGTGTGTGCACATGTGCGTGTGGCCCGCCTGTGCTGAATCACTTAGTTTTGAGACCAGTGTGTTACAGTCCGCTCATTGAGGTTTTGCTAACTTCTCATTCCTATTTGGCACAGACCAGTTCTTATCACCACCCAGTGCCCAACGAGGCGCAACACACACGGGCAATGGAGGCCTGACCCCCGCCCCTGGCCCCTGTGAGGAAGCAGCAACTCGGCCTTTGCCTTGCAGGGTGATTGAAGATGAGATTGAACAGCTCCGCAGTCAGCTCAGGGAAACCGTGGACGAGAACGGGCGGCTGTATAAGCTGCTGAAGGAAAGGGACTTTGAAATCAAACACCTCAAAAAGAAAATAGAAGAGGACAGATTTGCCTTCACAGGTAGCTCTGCCATTGTTGCAACTAACTGTCCCCGCCCTGAATCCCAGGTACCCTGAAGTCCAGGCCCTGCTGCTGCGGAGCCTGCCCAGCAGGGCAAGCAGCAGGTTCCGAGGGCAGGTGCCCAAGGGAGAGTGCCAGGGGGCCGCTGCGGTCCAGCTTGTCCAGCTGCTTCCCGGAAACGAGGGAGCGGCCAGAGGAAGGGAGCAGGCCCAGGAGGCCCACGCGCCGGGAACGGGATGGGGGAGCAGCAGGGAGTGGGGCAGCGGGCTCCAGGCAGCGCCAGGGTCGCAGCTGGGACTCGTGATAGGGTCCTGCATGGTGTTCGCTGCGTGTTCGGTGGGCCAGCAGGGTCCATTTTTCGTTGGTGCTCTGGCCCCGGCATTGAATGGTAGATGTAAAAAAGGCCCCATAGAAACAGGCACTTACTCTACTTGCGTTGCAGAAAGGTGGATGAGACAGGGAAGCTGGCAGTTCCTGGGGGAATTCCTAGCACCCAGCACAGTCTATCATGGACCTTGGCCCCTCAGGTCCGGGCTGGACCTTGGCTCTGTTGGTGCAGACCTTGGCACCATGGGTCTGGGGGGGACCGTGGCTTTGTGAGTTTAAGATTGACCTTAGCCCCGGGGGTGTGGGCTGGACGTTGGCTCTGTGGTTATGAGCTAGACCTTGGCCCCATGGATCTCGTGGGGACCTTGGCCTCTGCTCTAGGTATGCCCATTGAGTAATTCCCAGGTAGCTGACTAATCAACCACAAAGTCAGTTCAGCAATCCCAGGGAGCAGCTGGCCTCACCCCGCATCTGCCAGGGCGCCCCTCCCTGCCTGTGATCAGGAATGCCTTTAAGGGCAGGTACACCCGCCCAGAGGCACCCCGCCGAATTACACTGCAAGGGATGTGGGTGTCCTAGCGACTCCTGGTGGTCCACTCTGCCTCCCTCCGTGCTTCGGCCTTTGCTGCCTAAAACAAAACATCGAAGACCCGGCTTTGTGTTCTGAGGACAGAGACGCACTCAGGGTTCAGATACGAAGGGGCAGGTTGCCCTTTGCCAGGCTACAGAGAAGCCGACTGGGCTCCAGGGAGAGCAGGAAGCCCGGGACCCCAGAGCCGGGGCTGCCCTCTCTGCCCAGCCCGCCCGCGCTCCCGCGCGCTCCCAGCCGGCACGCGGCCTCGCCTGGCTGCCCGCCCCAGCTCCCCCTTCACCTCTCCTCTTAGAGTCCAGTTCATTCTCTGAAGTCACCATGTCTGATGTCCAGCTTCACATGTGGAAGAGAAAGGTCTGGCCCAGCTCATGTTTTTAAATGAGGCCACAAGTGACTGCTGGCAGCTGATAGGAATTTTAGTGATTGTTATAGTTTAGTTTTTCAGACTACATTTCTTGGGTACTATTTATTTGTGATTGCTCTGGTGGTTCCAAACTTAGCTTTCCACAGTCTACTTAGAATTCATAGTTTGCCACTCCAAGGGGAATGAAGAAACCCTACCTCCACATGGGTCCCTTTATCCTCCCCACTCTGTTGCAGCTTTTGTATTTATTATTTCTATATATTGAAAATCCCATCAGACCGGGGTGCCGTATTTGCCTTCAAGCATTAGACATATTGTGAAGAACGTGAGGAGACCAAAGCGGTCTGCCGTATCTACCCAGACCCTGCGCATCTCTGTGCAGCCCCTTCGCTGCGGCCCCCTTATCAGCGGTGGCGGCTCAAGAGTGGGGCCTGTCTGGCAACAGCGTTGGTGAGACTCAGAAAAAATCCCCAGAGGATGTTTCCCTTTGTCCGCGAGCTCCCCTTGCTGCCTTGGGATTGGAGGCGGCTCACGTTAGACCTCTCTCTGATGTCAGGTTCCAGGATTTGTACTGCTTTTGAGTCCTGGGAGAAGACATAACCCGGAAGACTCACCACTGGACTGTCGTACCTCTAGGCCCAGCTTCCTCCCTGTGTCCTGAGCTCTTTGTCCTGTCTGTCCTCATCCTGTTCTGCGGATGTGAGGTGGCTGAGGGCAGCTGCTGCTGGTTGTCTTCCTCGTTGCCAGGCCCAGGCCGGCGGCGCGAGCCCGGGCTGAGTTGGGTTGAAAACCTTCAAGTAAATTTGTTCACCTTCTACCTCGGTCTTGTTCTCAGGCACATTACAGTCTCAAAAGCAGTCATTTTTGTTTTTTAACTTTAAGTAACTTTTTATGATGAAGAATTTCAAGCATGCAACAATAAAGGAAAATCATGTGTCTCTGCCAAGGACCCAGGGCTGGAGCGTCACAAGCATTCAGGGAACGTGCAGACCATCCAGCCAAAGCTGCCTTTGCGCAGCTGGGAAGCCGCCCTCCAGGGAAGGCACAGGACTGCAAAGCTGCCCAGTGGCCGCGCGGGGCCAGCCCCCGCCGCCCGCCTTCTGTGGGGCCCCACACCGCCACGTTTACAGCCCTCCGGCCACCCCTTCTCCAGCCTCCTGCCCTTGCCTTGCCTTCCAGCTGCCTCCTCCGGCCCTCCATGCACTTGCCTGCCTCCGAACCTTTGCACTTGCTGTTTCCCCTGCTGAGAACACTCTTCTGCATGGCAGGTCCCTCGCTCCATTCAGCCAGGCCTCTGTTCACACGTGGCCTCCTCAGGGAGGCCTTTCCTGACCACTCCTGAAATGCCACCACCCCATCGCTCTCATCCCCTTGCCCAGCGTCAGTTTATTTCATACCATTTATTCCTCCCAGGTATTAGAATACATTTGTGTTTGTTTTTTTTATTATCTGTAAGCCTTCTCTATTCACCATTGAATCCTTAACACCCAGAGTATTCAGCACTTTGTAGAAACTAGGTGAAGACATGCATTTGTATTATTAGGTGTTACCACAGAACTCCGGGAAGAAGCAACCACACAATCTCAGCAGCATTCGGCAGTGAGCGTCGATATAGCTCCAACACCTGGGGGTTGGTTGGGGACCTGCTGATCCAGGCCAGGCTTGGCTAGGGTGGGTCAGCTTTGTTCCATGTGTCTCTCTTCCTCTTCCTGGGCCCAGCCAGCTGTCCTGGGTGTGCCATCCCTGTGGAGGGGACATAAGCAAAAAGGGCGAGTTTACCTGCATAGGAGCTTTGCGAGCCTTCACCTACACCTTGTCTGCTAACGTTCCATTGGCCAAAACGAGTCCTTGGCTGAGCCCAGAGTCAGGCAGGCCTGGGGACCCGCTTCTCACTGGGGGGGCGTAAGGTGTGGCTGTGTAACTTGTCACTGAGGAAGGCATGAAGAACTGGCACAATAAGCTTATTTCCCATAAAATAAAGCTCTGCATCCTGATTTTATAATTTTCCTAGAACACGCTGAGTCTCCGAGCGGCTGCCTTCTACTCGCTGGGGGTGGAGGTCAGGGCGCCTCGGTGTGGGGTGACGTTCCTGAAGTGCCCCTGTCCTTCCATGAGCATCACGCCAAGCAGCCTCAGCTTTAAAAACCCTGGCTGCTGGTGGTGTAGCACAAGTTGGCTGTGTTGCCCGTGTTTTTAAGCGACCTCACCATTTCCCTTCATTTTAGGGACAGCCGGTGTGGCTGGGGATGTGATCGCCACCAGAATCGTCGAGTTGTCCAAAAAGAACCGGGTGCTGATGGCAGAGTCAGAGGCTGCGAAAACCAGAGTGAAGCAGCTGAGCTATCGCGTCCAGGAACTGGAGCAGGAAGTGAGGGGCCCCGGTCATTCCCGCCTCTGGAGGGGACTCAGCCCCTGGGCCACCCCTCCGGAGGGGAGCCACGCTTAGGTGCTTTGGGTCCTTCTGTAGGGCCTGTGGGTCAGTGTTTGCAATGAGTGTCCCAGTCGCGGTCACCTCCTGAGAGGGGAAAGTGTGTTAGGTAGTGAGGGACACAGGTCTCGGAGGGGCAGCCTGGCATAGAGGTGAGGACATGGCGTTGGGGACCAGCTGCCTGGGTGCAGATCTCAGCTCCATCCCTGACTTGCTTTGTGACTTGGAGCAAGTTGCAAATGCTCTGTGCCCCGGGCTGTCACATGGCAGAGATCAGAGCACTCACCCCAAGGTTTTCTGAGGACTAAATGACAGCACATTGTAAAACACTTAGAACAGGACCTAGCATGCAGTCAGCACTAGATAAATGCTTGTTAAATGCATGAACAGGGAATCTAGAGCCAGGAGCACTCTACCACTTGCTACCACTAGCTCTCCCTACCATCCATCTTCCCCTTTCTGCTGCCCCCTGCCCTCCCACAGCTAGTCACAAAGCCCCCCGGTCGGGCAAAGGTGCAGCCCAAGCAGTTCACGGTCCCTTAGGAGCTAGAATGGGATCCCTGTGCCAGACAGAACCTACGTAGCTTCTCCTTTTATGGCTGAAGGAGCCAAAGCCGGAAGAGGTTAAGAGTCTTCTGAGTCACCCAGTATGTGGTGGTGCCGGATTTCAGGTCCAGTCTTGTCGCTCTCCAAAACTCTCCCCAGCCATTGTGCTCGGCGCGGGGTCAGAGCTTGTTCTCCAACACATATTTGGAGAACCATCCCAGGCACTGTGCCAGGCCCCAGGGAGACTCTGGGGAGCAAAACAGGCCTGGCCCTTGGCCTCCTGGGAGCGAGACCAGCACCCCGGGCCTCTTGAAGGAGGAGCCTGCACGGGTCCCTGCCAGATGGACGGGGCAGACTCGGAGAGGTGGGGAAGGGGCTGCCCTGCAGAGGGCCCCTCAGGGCGAAGAAGGGCGGGGAAGAAGGTCTGAGAGGAGGCCAGCGTGGCCGTGGCCGAGAGTGGAACCAGATGAGGTCACAGAGCCGGAGGGGGGCCGTGCCCAGCCTCGTTAGACAGGTCATGGTCTTTGTGTGAGGAGCAATGGGGAAACCAATAAAGGGCCCGTTGGCTGTCTGCATCCGGAGCCGGTCATGGCCCCCGGGGCCGTGGGCCCAAGCAGCAGGTTCCTCAGTGTCTGCTTGTCTGAAGCCTGAAGCCTGTGATTCCTTCACCCACTGCCCCCAGACTGTCCTTAGAACTCCAGGATGCTACTTATTAAGCTGTTGGTGAATCCCGGGGCTGCTCCCTGTGTGACTGGGGAGACAGGCAGACAGTCTGTTAAACCTTCTCCCATCGCTGAGTTAGTAAATGAGATTCTTCCACTGGTGACCCTAACGTGCGCGGAAAGGTAACCACTGCCATCGGTGACCGCGCACCTAAGAGCGGCACCGGGGCACTTTGAAGGGGCAGTGGGGCAATTGCTGAGCAGAATTAAATATTAAGTGTGAGGTTTGCTTTTTCAGCTGCAGACGGCCCTGGCCAGGCCGCCGGCCAAGGGCGCCACCGACGCAGGAGCTAAGCTGCCGAGGGCCCCAATGGGAAGCAAAGCCTTGGTATGATTCTCTTCTGTGCTGGGGAGTCAGCGAGGCAGCCGCCGGCCAAGGCCGCCCCCTTCCATGGAATGTGGGGGTCTCTGCCCAGGGTCCACCTCCACCCCACGGGGGAGCCAGTGCCACCATCGCAGGATCCCCAAGACAGACATCAGGGACAGTAATCAAGCCAGGAATGCCCAGCGGAGGCCCGTGAGGGTCTCACTCTGATTCGGTCCCCGGAGAGGGGGGTCAGGAGGGGCCGGAGGACGCTGGAACCCTAGAATTTCAGGACCAGGAGGGAGGGCCTGGTCCAGCTGGCCCCTTGCCCTCAGCCCGCTGGGGAGACACCCCACCTCTACCTCACCCCAGAAGCAGGCGCTCAGTACTGCTCCCGGAGCCCTGCTTTGGGGGTCGGTTTAAGTTGTGTCGTCCCAAGAGTCCGTCCAAGCAGCAGTCGATGAGACCCGGGAGGTGTGAACTGCACCCGCAGGGAAGAAGGCAGCCTGGCCCCACGGGCTACCAGGGAGGAGCATGGAGCCCAGGCCAGACAGGAGGTTGCACCAGAGTCTCAAGAGCACCCCAGGCAGCCTCCCAGGGGTTTTCTTGGGAAGCCAGACCAGTGGGCCATCCAGGGGTCCAAGCCTCAGGACTCCCACCCAGGGCTCCTTTCCCGGCCCCTCCTCCCGGCTGCCTGCACCTCAGGACCGAGTGGCTTTGTGCCTGTCCCGAGGAGAATTCTGTCCTTGGTGTGCAGCGACGGGTGCCTCGGACTCCAGGGGGGAGACGTGCCTCCTGAGGGCTGGTCTTGTGTAAACCTACTCATTGTCAGGGGGTTGGGGGGCGCAAAAGAGGGGCGCCGCTCTCAGCAGGGCTGGCCGGAGTGATCAGGGCCTTTCTGGCTCCGGGGCACATGCTGGGCAGCACCTGGTTTATCCAGAGCGTGGAGCACAGCCATCTGCCTGACCCTGACTGGGGCTGCCCTGGATGGGAAAGTGCTTGTCCAGGCCCTTGCCGAGCCCTGCGACCCAGAGAATCAGACAGGGCCTCTGTCCAGTGGGGAGTCCAAGGGGAGAGATGAGCGGCCATATTGAAGGAAGGAGGGGGACAGGGCCTTCCGAGAGAGGCCCGGGCTCTGAGGTCACAGAGGGAGCGTGTCCCTTGCCTGAGGTGGCTGGGAGGGGACATGGAAGGGGGTTTTGGAGGGCGGCCTTGCTGGGGGAAAGGGGAGGGGCTTCCGTCAGGCAAGCCAAGGTTCAGGCCAGAAGCCGTCAGTACTTCTATCGTCTTTGCTCGCAGGGTGTCAGCTGGATGACGCTCGGCTGCGGCCCAGGGCCCGGGAGGGGAAAAGGGGAACGAGAGGCAGAGACAGCGGGGTGGGGCCACCATGGACGGCGGCCTCGACTGGCAGCTGGAGTAGCCCTTCCAGCCTTCTTCTGCGGCTGCAGGGAGCCTGGCAGGTTTCTGACAGGAGAGTGGGTGATGGGCTGTCAGGCTCGATCCATCAGTGCCATGTGCTTTTTCTGGGCCTCTTCTGATCAGAGAGAGAACAAAAGCGACAGCGCCCCTCCGTGGACTGTTCCGCACTGCGGAGGCCTACAGGCTCGCCCTGCACCGCGGCCCCAGAGCTGCGAGTCCATCTGGAGCCGAGCAACAGGGGGGGCCTCCCTCCCTGGGGCCGCTGGCGTGAGTGGCGCTGGCATTGCGTGCTCCCCACGGGCTGGGTTTCAGTTATGTTCTCAAAGATCACAGCCCCTACCTAAGCCCCCCACAAAGCCTGTGGAATTTCACTCTGGGAGGAAACAGCTCCGAAGTGGCAGGGGGTAGGGATGGCCCCGCTGCCCAGGAGGGGAGGACCCGGCCGGCAGCGGAGCGGCAAGGGCTGTGCGTGCACGTGGGCCCAGCCCCGATCACAGCACCATTGGGCCCTCTGCCCCTCCGCCAGCTGCGCGCCCGCGGCAGCGGAGGCGCCCGGCGCGGCCCTCCGTCAGGTCTGCCCCCACAGCACCCTTACACGTGCTATCCTATCAGCACACACGGAGGCTGGTTGTGCTTACCCCCATTTTACAGATGAGGAAACGGGGTTCTAGGTCCAGGTCCTCTCTGCGTGCTGGTCCCGTGCTGGGAGCAGGGCCGCAGTGGGCACGTGGGAGGCTCAGGCACTCTCCCAGCTGCCGCATCCCCACCCGCAACGTCGGCGGGGCTCATGGCGCCAAGATCTGGCAGGTGGGGATCAGGTTGCTGCCCATCTCCGGGCAGATTCAAAGCAGCAAGGTGGCAGGGAGTAGACAGCGCCCAACCACAATGAGGTGGGGTGGCAGACGGCCAGATGGAAGGACATGAAAAAAATGGATTGAAAAAAAGATACGTTTGGTTTTTATATAAATTCCCAGCTTACAGACTCTGTTCACGTTGGTTATTATATTTAGCCTCAGGGTGGCGCTGTGGAAGCAGGACAGGGAAGTATTTTGTACCCATCGCATAGATGAGGAAACCAGGGGTGGCCAGGCTTTCTGGACCGGCTGTCAGGGTCTCCTTCCCTGGCCCGGGGTTCCCCCCGCACCGCCCCACTACCCAGAGCCTTTGGGGTCCACGGACCGTCCCAGACCCCGTCTGCTCAGATCTGCTTTCACACTGAGCCGCTCAGGAAAACTCAGAAAGCCACTGCAGTTGCCACCCTGCTTCCCAGAAGTCCAGCCCACCTGGTCTGTTGGGACAGGAGCAGACGGTCTCGGTCTCGGTGTCATTGCTGGATGGGATGCTCAGCCCACCAACCTCCATTCCTGCTGCCACGATGCCTGGCGTCAGCCACAGCCTTGGGGGGGAGGGGAGAGTCAGCCAGTGCAGGGGAAGGGGCTGGCCCTGAGCCTCCCCCGACCCCCGTTCCCCGCCGGCCAGCTGTGTGCCCAGGGCAGGTGGCATCCCCTCTCCGAGCCTTATGTTCCTCACTTTAGGAAGGGGTTTGAATGGGCTGAACTTGGCCTACCTTTCCCGCCCAACGTCTTCAAGTCTTAGGAACATTTACTGAAGAAAGAGAAATGGGCAGCATTCAAATAATTTAAATCAAACATTTTTTTTGAAAAAATTTCTAAGAGTTTTCTTGGTTGCTGCAGCTCTTCGAGCCACAGAAATGGAGCATGTGGGGTTTAAATGGGGTCCTTGTTTCTGTCCAATGCGCTCACTGCCAGGAAAGGGAGCCCAAGGCCCAACCTGAGGATCCCAGGAGGGGGAGGACCCGAGTTTGGATGGGTGTGCCCTCCTGCCAAGCCGGCGTTGCCTTCTGCAAAGGAACCGGTTCCCTCTTTGTTCTGAGTGAAGGTGGATGGGCTGTGAGGCCGGCCTCCGGTCTCTAGTGTCTGAGCGCAGCAGGGAGTCCATACCCACGAAGGGCCCGGGAGGTGCGGAGCCTGCGGGCCTCCTCCAGAGCCTCTCCCTCTGCGGCCACCACATGTGTCGATGTATGTGCCACACTCTGAGCAAAGGGCTCAGCTCCCAGAGTGGGGCCGCCAGCACTCACGCCCCACCCCCCCGCCGCCCTTCCCAGCCGGGTACCCCACGCCAAGGGGACTCACCCTCCAGCAGCCTCTGCGTTGCATCTCTGAGGGGCCAAGGGGAGAACCTCCCTCTCAGGGGTGTGTGAGGACTGAGTGAGTTGCTCCTTGCTGAGCACTTAGCGTGGCACCCAGCACATGCGTGGATGGACGGGGGCTGTGGTCATTCCCACTGTGGAGGCATCAAGTGACTGCTCTCCATCCCGTCTTTCCCCACCAGCCCGAGGCCCCAGAGGTGAAGGCCTTGCAGGACAAGCTGGCGGCTGCCAACCTGAAGATGAGTGACCTCCGCAACCAGGTCCAGTCCCTGAGGCAGGAGCTCCGGATGGCCCAGAAGGTATTTCAGGGCCAGGCTTCAGGTCTTCTTGGCTGGGACAGGCTCAGGAAGGGACATGACAGGGACAATGGGTCCCATTCAGGGGCTAGAGAAGGCTTGGCCCCATGCGCATCATGCTGCTTGCTCTGGGTCGAGCTCCAGGTCCAGGGGCATCCGTCTACCAGCCCCAGAAACAGACCCGTTCGGTGAGGGGCTTGCTGGCCTCCTGAGGGGCCCTGTGCATGTGCCCCATTGTGCCCAGCCAGCTGCCGGCCGGGGTGGACAGTGCCATCCCCCAAGCCGGAGTCCCAAAAACCTTCCCTGTGCCGCATGCACCCCCACAGGTCAGGGGTCTCTCCTCCGTAAGCCACCTTGGACTTGGAAGCCTGGCAAGACCTGCCTCTTGTCCTCTGCTGTCTGTAATATTAGAAAATGAATAGGTTGTTTGTGTATTAAAGGCCCCTTTCAAAGGAAAATCCTCAGACTCGGGATGCAGGCCCAGCTGGTTCATTATTTATTTGTATTTACACAGCAAATTCTCTGGCGTTTGTCTTTCCTGCTGGAACCACTCGGGCCAGCCAAGATTTCCAAAACAGTGTTCTATTGTAGAAACGAGCCCCAGAGACTGGGTTCACCAGCTCAGGTTTCCGTGACAGGCTTCGGAGGGGCCCAGGGCCCACGCTGAGCGTGTTGTTTCCACCACAAAGCCTAGAGGTGGGGCCTGAGCACCTCCCGTCCACAGCCACAGCGCCGGGCCCTTCTGGAACCCGATGTCCCTGAGTGACATTCAGAAGCCCTCGTCCTCGCTGCTCTCAGACATGGCCCCTTGCCGGGGGCTTTTCACAGAGAGCGAGACCCTGTGGCAATGCACTTCCTGGAGCCATCCAGAATGAGCTCAGTTCCAGGTGACCGTGAACAAATTAAGGAAGCAGGTCTTGGTCAGTCTTGTGGTTCACTCATCCCAGAATATGTCAAGAGTGTGGGGCCCCATCTGGGCCTTGTCGGCAGTTCCTTGTCTGCTCTGAGCATCGCCAAGAAATGCTGGGGACAAGGGGTCCGCTGCTTTCCCAGGGAGAGCTGCACTTGGAGCCCGGTGGGCTGGCCTTTGGGGCAGGAGGAAGGTAGGGCAGGCAGAGTCCGGGCTTTCTGGGAGCCTCTGCATGGGCAGCAGCCCTGGGGCTGGGCTGGGGCCCCCTCTCCAGGCCTCACGGATGGCCCCGCCCTTTTCAGGCTTTGGCCAGCGAGGTTGGGGAAGATGTGAACGTCCAGCAGCTTCTGTCCTCGCCGGGGACCTGGAGGGGTCGGGCCCAGCAAATTCTCGTTTTGCAGAGCAAGGTGAGTGAGTTGTCAGACTTCTCCTGGCCCAGAACCCAGGGCTTGGAATGCCCCAGGAAGACCCCCACTGGCCCACAGGAGACCAGGAGCCAAGAAGAGGCCCCTTGCAGGGTCGTTGTTTTGCATTCTCCCCACCCAGCCTGACTTTAATTTGTTATTTAATGAATGAGCATTTACATAACAGTTACCATGTGCCAGGCACTGGTGCTCAACAAACACGAAAGCCTCTGATTTATTTGACTCCAGGCATATTTTTTCCCCCTGAGTTTATGTAAATTTGCGTGACTCGCGTACTTTGTAGGCTTTTTCAGTTTTGTCCAGATGCTGGTAGACTTTTAAAAGTTTTAATTACCCAACAAAAACTTAGCTTTGTCTCCCTCTCCCTGTTCTAAATATTTGGAGCCTCCTTAGAGGCTGAGAGTAGGGGCCCCAGAGCCCAACTGCTCCGACTGAAACCCCAGCTCCCCGCCTGCCAGCTGTGTGGCCTCAGGCGAGAGCCTTCATCTCTCTGTGCCTTGGCTGCCTGCTCCAAACGCAGATTATGGTGGGATGAGCTAGTGGGAGTAAAATGCTCAGCACGCCGCCAGGTGCGCAGGAAGCGCTGTACCCAGGTTAGTTGTGGTTCTTTTGCCTTCAAACCAAGAAATCCCCATCGATGTGTAACTGCTCCAGTTGCCAGCACTTTGCCTTCACCCCAAGGGCATCAGAGCTGCAGCCCCCTGGGTGGCTTTTGTCCTTGGGTTTTCCCGGAGGATCCTTGAAGCCAACATGAAGGGGGCAAAGGCCTCCCAAGAACTGTAATCAATGACTGGTGTGTGGCCCCAGAGTTCAGCAGACCTGAGCCAGTGTCTGGCCTGAGTCACTGATCTACAAGTTCCGTGACCTCCGGCAGATCACACCTCTGTGCCTGCGTCTAGTCTCCTCCCCGGTAAAGGGAGATGACGGTGTGGTATTTTTCTTGTGGGTTTTTTGAGGGTTAAATGAAACAACACATGTAAAGCACAGTGCTTGGACATAATAAACACTCAGCACATTAATTATTGTTGTTAAATTGTGTAAATAAATTATTAGAAGTAACCCACCCTGTTTCTTTAATGCTTAATGGGATGACCACACAAGGCCACACGAGGGCGCTGCCACGTGTGTTCACACACTGCCCTTTACTAGCGAGCCCAGTGACCTTTGCGCCTCTGCTCAGGTTTACCCAACTTTGTTCCCCCATTTATGTTTGTCGACATGGGAACCAGGGTTAGAAGGACCCTAGGAATTACCCACTTTAACCCCAGTGTGGTAAAGCCAACGTTCTGTGGGATGCCACCTACCAGCCACTTGCCGTGACAAGAGACTTTGAGGACTGGACTCTGTGCTGAGGGCTTCGCCGGGCCACCTTAGGGTTTCTCAAAGTTGCCCAATCCTAAATAGCACCCGTAGCACTTGTTTAAAACACAGGTCCCCAGGTCCTGCCCCTGGGGCTCTGAAGTGTTGGTCTGCAGCGGGCCCCAAGATTTGTCATTCCAAGAAGCATCTTGCAGATTCCCGGGCTCAGACAAGTTCAGGACACTTGTAATAGCATGATCAGCATTCAGCGTTGTCAAGGTGGACCCTTAGGGCCACTTTGCAGATGAGAGGCCTGAGCAACCTCTGCGCTGTCACACAGCCGGTGAGGCTTTGAGCTGGTCTCTCAGCCCCCAGGCCCTGCCCGCGCCCTCTGCTGCAGCTCTTGCCAGTGCCCAGGCACCCGGGGCCTCCCGAGGAGCATAGCACATCTTGGGTGGTCTGTCTGTCACAGTCCTTCCTTGTACTGAGACCCTCTCCCTCCTGGGTTCCTGGGGCCACATGTCTGCTTCTCAGCCTCAGAATCCTCAGAGATGGGGTGATCTTTTTCATTTACTGTGAAGTTTCTCTTTTCCAAGCTAAACCTCTCTAGTGTCTTCTCCTGTTTTGCTCACGGTGCCACCTCAGATCCCTCCCCTCCCCAGTCGCTCTCTCATGAGGCCTCCACATCCATCTGTCTGGTGGGGTTTCCTGTCAGACCTCAGGACAGTCCCCACCCCCTGCCATGAGCGGTTGAGTCTGACGGGAGGCCGGTTGTGGGACAATGAGTCTTACCACCCTCAGGTTCGAGAGCTTGAGAAACAGCTGGGACAGACCCAGAGCCGGTCTGTGGGGACAGCCAGCGACGAGCTGTCCATCTATCCAGACCCAAGGAAGCTGACGGCACAGGAGAAAAACCTGTTGAGGATCCGCAACCTGGAAAGGGAAAAACAGGAAGGCTGGGAGGTAACACATGCATTCCTGGGGGGACGTCAGCCAGGCACGGGGGACCCAGAGATCATGCCCGCCCTGGCAAGGACTTGGAGGCACCACTGAGAGGCAGGAGACACCCGGGGGTTTGGGTCACCTCTGTGCATGTTCCTCACATGCTGCCGATCCAGCTTGAGCCTCCCGATGGGCTTGTGAACTTTGGGTGGCCCCATCTTGGCTGGTTTGTAGGTAATGGATCCGAAACTTTCACAGTAGGACAGGGAAAGCGTCCCAGTCCTGGACATGTGCAGGGTGAGGTGGCCTTAAAGGAGGAGCGCTCCAGACTGATGAAAGAGGGGGCAGGCTGGGGTCAGCTCCAGGGCCTGCGTCTCCCTGGCCGAATGGGGAGCGTCAGAGCCAAACTCCACCAGGCCGATGCAGAAAGGAGACGTATTGGCCCTTGTAGCCAAAAAGTCGAAAGGTGGCCTCAACCCAGGCAGTTGGATCCAGATTTGGGGCTCGGTCTCAGTGCCACTTTCTCCTGGGTTAGCCTCAATCTTGCCCATGGGGTCTCCTGACTTCTCTCCTCCAACCCAGCCCCCACAAAGGGCTTCTCTTTCCCAGGAGTTCTGATGAAATCCCAGAACTGAGTGTCATTGGCTGGCTTAGGCCGTGTTCCCCTCCTCGCTGAGCCGATCACTGCAGCCAAGGGTGCCGGATGCTCTGACTGGCCAAGCTTCACATCCCCGCCCCTGGGTCTGGGGAAGAGCCAGCCTCCCCACACGTGGTCTGAGGGCGGGGATCTAGGGGCTTTCTTGACCAGGAGGTGAGGAGGTGCCAGCAGCCCGAGTGGCCCGCGTCAGCGGCCCCGGCAATGGGCTTCCTAGCAGCGAGGCCTAACAGGGAGACAGCCCCCCGTGAGAGCCCTGTGCCAGGCCCTGCGCTCGGAAGGCCATGGCCAGCCCTGTCGTCCCTCCCGCCATCCCAGACCATCAGGACTGAGGGAGGGAAGAGCGAGACTGGGCAGGCCCTGCGAGACCCTGTGTGCTGCCCAGGGGTTTGGGCGTTTACCTTAAAGGCAGCGGAGAACCGGCAAATGGTTCTAAGTTGTGGAGGGACCTGGTCAGGCTGCGTTTTGGGACGGTTATGTGGTCAGGCATGGGGTTGGGTTGGAGGAGGCATGAGGGGCAGGAGATGTGACCGAGGACCTGCACCAAGGCGGGAGGACTCAAACAGAAGGGCTGGACACCCGGGACACTGAGCATTGACTTTCTAGGGCTCAGCGACTGGTGGCTGGGGAGCGGGTAGGAGGAATGATGGAGGACTCTGAGTGGGTGTAGTGGGTGGGTAGGGAAGGCGGGGAGTGGGTTCCAGGGAGGTGGGAGCTGAGATTTGACACCGCTGGGCTTGCGGTGCACTTAGCTCAGACGTACACGTTCTCACAGAGCAGAGCATGATGGACGCGTCCGGCCGCCCATAAGCCTCAGTGCTGGCCCTGGGACCCGGCCTCCCGCGCACTGGCCCCGCCGGGTGCCCCCCAGAGCCTGCAGCGGGCAGACGGCAGCGCCACAGGGAGCAATGGCTGCTTCCCTGTGACGGATGAGTCTGGGAGGCTTGTCACATCCTGCTGGTGTCCATTTCTATGACTCACCTCACCAAGGACCTGAGAACTCTTTTCCAGCGATAATGCCCCTTTCAAACCAAACCAGAGTCTGTCACCCACTGCCCCACACCCTCCTCAGTGTCTCAGTCTTGGCTCTGAGGATTTACCTAATCTGGCCTCTGGCCCCTCTGCCCTGGGCCCTGACCTGCCGCCCCGTTCCAGCCACGCCTGTCCCACCCCAGGGCCTTTGCACTTACCCACTTCTCCTTCAGTCTCTGCTCGGACGCCACCCTATCGGAGAGGCCTCCCCTGTCAATGCTGCTCTCCGTCCCTCCCGCCCTTCGGGCAGCATTTATCACCCCGGGGCATCACCAGCCTCCCCCACTGGGATACCAGCTCCTTGGGGACAAGGACTCTGTTTTGTTCTCAGCTGTCTCCCCGGCACCTATAATGTGAAGCACAGAGTAGACCCTCAGGAAATATTTGAGAAGGAATGAATGAAGGAGAGGCTCCGAGGGCTCTTGCAGCCTGGAGTTCCCAGTTCGTGGCTGATGGGTCCAGGTGCAGCCTGGGGTGGTGCTTGAGGAAAGCGCGTGGCGGTGGAGCCTCCCTTCTTGCTCTAGCTGCCGCGGGGTGAGGCACTTCCCACTGAGCCCTAGACTGAGCAGGGCTTTCCTCTTATCCCCAGCTCAGGCAGGGTGGAGGGGTGGGGACAGCCGCTGGAGGATGGCCCCAGAGGTGGCCAGTGGGTTTCCTCTCGTGTCTGACTGTGGTCTTGAGCTGAGGGAAGGAGTGTTGTCACCCGTTAGTGACGTCAGCCGCGTGCTGGGGCAGGAGCTGGGAGGCAGGGCCCCGGCTCTACTGACTTGCTCCGTGGCCTTCGGGTAGCCCCCTGCCCGCTCTGGGCCTCGCAGTGAGCGGGCGTGAGGGCCCGCTTTCTGCTCCCAGAAACTTGCTGGTGAGCGGGACGCCCTCCAGAGAGAGCTGGAAGAGCTGAAAAAGAAGGCTGAGGGCGTGCGGTCCCGGAACAAGGTGCTGGCGAGCGAAGTGAAGACCCTCCGGAGTCAGATGGGGACCCTAGCAGAGAAGGGCCGGCATGACGACGAACTCATCGACGCCCTCATGGTACGGCCCCTCGCTCGGGGGGCGGGGGTGCGGCCGCAGCCAGGGCCCAGCCCCCGGGGAACCGGGCCCGGCCACGGGGCACCCTCCCTCACCCCCAAGTGCCACCTGCTGAACCCCGAAGCCCTAACCTGCAGAGGGGCCCCAGCCCCAAAGCCCCGCCCCAGGGCCGAGAGCAGCTCCGTGGCTGCCCAAGAGTGCGTAGAGGTCATGCTGTGTGACGTCTGGGCCTGTGGACCCCAAGGGAGAAAGAAACAGGTGCGGGCGAGGAGCAGGATTACTCCCCAGGTCACTTTTAATGAAGGAATGGAAGGGACAACCGAGGGGCCAGTACGAGTTCCTGTCAGTGTGGTAGCACAGAGCCCCGCCCCCTTCCTGCGCCCTTGGGGACGGTTTATACGGTTAGTGGCCAACAAAGGCTCTAGGGTCATATATTATAATCCCATTTCACAGATGGGGGAAGTAATTGGTCAGAGAAGTTGTCCAAGACCGCACAGCTGCGTGCAGCCCAGGCTTAGCTGACTAACCCTCTTCGATGAGCCTCGGCGCGCTGCTGCCCTGATCCGGGCCTGGCCTGTTCTTTCAGGGGCCTGAGGCGCCCCAGCGTCTGTCTCTGAATTCCGACTTGTGCTTGGGGTGGCCATGCCGGCTGGCCGGGGTACAGGGGGAACTCATGCTGGCTTAGGCACCGCCCCCCCAGCCCACGACCATTTCCCCCAGTGGGGCGGTGGGCGGGGCACCAGACCCTAGAGAGCGTGGCCCTGCCTCTGCTGATACCTCACTGTGTGACCCTAGGCCTGGTGCGTCCCCTCTCTGAGCCTCAGCTCCCAGTTTTAAAATACGGGTGTGGGGCTGGAGGTCCCCTGAGGTCCCAGTGTGCCACCATTCTTTGTCACTGAAGGTGGTGTGATGAGAGCTGCAAACCAGCCCCACCCTGCCATTCACCAGTGGGGTCCCCTTGGGCTCTCTGTGCCTCATTTGCCTCCACTATGAGATATGGACAACAGCCCCCTTTTGTCCCCAGTTGCTAACGTGGTCCTCTTTTCTCCTCAGCACAGAACTTCCACTTCCTAAGTATCCCCTGGGGCATCTTCAGGGGGTGGGACCTCGGCCAGGGGGTGGAGCCTCGGTCAGGTGGAAGAATTCCTGGGAGGGGTCCAGGTGTCCCAGCAGAGTGGGATAGGGCTTCTTTTTACCTGAATATTGTCCCTGCTGGCTGAGGGACCGCCATCTGAGCTGCTTTCTGTCGTCCCGAGAGCCCCTTGGATGTCCTTCTTGGCCCTGATCTCAGGGAGAAGACACTTGAGGACAGGAAAAGGGCACAGCTGTCACCTGCCTGGTGACCCCCACAGTATGCAAGCAAAAAGGTGTCCCTCCTGCTTTTCAGGGGAGAACCTGTGTCCCGCTGTTAGGTTCCCGCAGACACAGGGAATGGTGGGGTGCTGGCGGCGGCGGGGGCGGGCTTCCCTGGTCCTTCCTTACCAGGGTCCTGCTTGGTGCCCCAGGACCAGCTGAAGCAGCTCCAGGAGATTCTGGGAAGCCTGAGCCTGCAGGAGGAGAAGACGCGCGCATCCCAGCACCGCCTGGGCCAGCAGCTCAACAACGAGGCTCAGCAGAGCAGCAGCCTCGTGGCCCAGCTGCGCGCCATGGTGGCCGAGCGGGAGGCCAAGGTGCGGCAGCTGGAGCTGGAGATCGGGCAGCTCAGCCTGCAGGTGAGCAGGGCGCTGGCTCAGCCCGGCACCCAGCGACGTCTCAGCCACTCCCATGTGTTTCCACCTGCCTTTATTCAGGTCGCACCATATCCTACCTGGTCCCACTTAGGCTCCCTGCTTTCATCTGGCTCCCCAGCCCATTCTGCACACCCCTTTCCTCTCTAAGGCACAAAACGGATCATCTCCCTGCTCTGCATTAAGCCTGTCCGTGCCTCCCCATCACCCTGTCCTCACGCAGTCCTCAAGGGCCCGGGCTCCTTCCAGCTCACCCCTCACTCCCCAGCTGTGGCCCTTGTCCTCCTGATCCAATATGGTGGCTGGAACGCCAGCTTTCACATTCACATCCCAGGCAGCAGCAGGAAGTCGCACTTCCTCATTCAGCGTGCGGGGCACCACGTGACCAGCTCTTGCTGCCACCCCTCCCGCATCTTCCCTCCACCCCTCCCTCCCCTGCACACTCTGGCCGCAGCTCCTCACTTGGCCCTGCTCTCTCCCTGCTCCAGGCCTGTGCGCACACCTCCCCTTTCCGCCCCCACTGCCCTGCCTGGCCAGCTGCCCCACAGCCCTTGGGTCTTACTTCCCTAGCATGAGCGCCTCTGGGAAGCTCCAGGGCCGCCATTCTCTGTCATGTACCCGTCCTGGGCACTCTATGGACTCCCTGTGCATCCCTAGGCCAAACTTGTATCATACTGTGCCATCATTTTCCAGTTTTCTCCCCAAATCCCCCTGGAGGGACACAGACCGGAGGCTCAGGACAGGCGTGCTGAATGCATGAGCTCCTGAAGGTGTTTTCCTTGGCTGATGACCTGAGGGTGCAGCCTGGGCTGCTGGGGGTCAGGCACCGTGGCGCTGTGGGGTGGGAGGATTTGGTGACCTTTGGGGAGAAGGATTCCTGGACATCAGCACAGGTTTCCCAGTGACAGAGGCGCCTCACAGGCAGGTTGAGGCTCAGCCACAGGTGTGTCTCAGCGTCCCAGCCCTCAGTCCCCAGGGCTCCGTGGTCCCGTGGGAGGGTGGGAGCCCAGGAAGCCCTCAGTCCCAGGCCAGTGCTGCCTGCTGTTGGCGGTTTGTCCTGCAGCCACAGGACTGGCCACGAGGGACAACACCAAAGCCCCCGAAGCTGAGGGAGAGCCGGGGGCACGGGCAAGGCCTGGGCACAGGGCAGCGGTGGCCGTGAGTGGGGCATCTCCTCCTGGCCCCCAGGCTTGCCGGGGAGTGGAGTCTGAAAGGGCACCCTGGACATTCCAGCACCTTGATTGACCTCACCACCCTCCTGGCTCCAGGCACGCAAAAGAGACTGCTCCTTCCCTTAAAGGTCACCCGCCAGCTGGGGGCCGAACGCTGCCGGCCAGACAAGGTGGCGCACGCTGCGAGTTTGCTCCGAATGGATGGGGCTGGGGTGCGACAGGTTGTTTGGGGCTCATGCCAGCTGGCCGCTCCTTGCTGACCCCCTGCTGGGGCCCTCCACTGTTGCGGCCTCTGCCAGGCCTGGGAGGCCCAGCCTCCCCGCAAGGTGCCGGCCTCGCTCAGGCCCTGCTGGCCTCTCTGGCTCCAGGTGTCTGGGAGACGCAAGTGTCTCCAGCGGACAAAGGCAGCTGGCCTCAGTCACACCTGGCAGCGTAGGGGGCGCTGCTGAGAGAGATGGGCCCACTCAGGACGTCAATCTCTGATCTGCCCCGAAGGCCAGGCACTTCCTCTTGGGACCTGAATGTCCTCACACCGTGTAGCTCCCTTTCTGAAGGGAGCCATTGTTCAATGTCATTATCATGCAAGGAGGGCCTTCACCAAACAGGCCTCGCCTTTCACTCCTGAAAACAAGCAGCTTTCATGTCCCCTGAAAGCCCCGAAATCAAGCCAAGGCCCCCTTCTGCCTCATCCAGGCCTCTGAGACAAACCCTGAGAACCGACCCCATGCCTGTTCCCTGCAGTATCATCAGAATAAAGGAGAGGGTGAGGGGTCCGGTGAGCCCGAGGTCAACCCCACGTACACCACGTGCCTGGAGGACCCGGGCCTGGCCAAGGAGGCCGGCGATCACGTTGGCAGGCTTGGGTCTTCCCGGTAAGTAACACATGGGCCGGAGGGGTTGGGAAGTGAATGTTAATTATTCAGAAGACAGGATGTTTCCCACTGCCTCTGTTCAGGGAAGCCACGGGTGCACTTTTAAGATGGCTGTGGCCTTGTCCTTCCAGTCCGTGGGCCTCCCCTACGCCATTAGCCCTGCGCCTGCGTGAAGCGCTGCAAAAGCGCCTGGGTGCAGCTCCCTGTAAAATCCTCTCGGAACTCACCAGCTCCTAGGAGTCACAGCACAAGCCTGTGTTGGACTGTTCTCGGCTCTGACGTCTCCTGGTTCTCTCGTTTTGAGCAAGAGTTCTGGAGGGAAGGGCAGCAACTCCACAGGGCCGGTGCGAGGACCAGCGCTGGCCAGCTCCTCGGGCCGCCCCCTGCCCCCCGCTGGCCCTGCGCCCCGCCCAGCCGGGGAGCCCTGGCAGGGCCCAGCCTGCCTTCCCATGGTGATGAGCCCCTTCTCCTCCGCGCAGCTCTGTGACCAGCCTGGGCCACACACTGGTGGAATCTTCTCTCACGTGGCCTTCCCTGCCCAGTCCTCACGGGGCCTCGCCCAGGTAAGAGCCCTAGTTCCCCAGGCCCTCCCAGTCCTTCCCGTCCTGGAGAGCTCAGCCGGGATGGCCATCCCATTCAAAGGAGGGAAACTGAGGCCGCGCCAAGGCCAGCAGCTCTTCCGAGGTTACCTAAGGACACAGAAGGCCAGGGAGGTCCGGTGCCTCGTCCAAGCCGAGAGGCTTCAGAACCAACCGTGGCCTCTGATTGGCTGTCTAGTGTTCCTGCTCCCACAGAGTTAACGGGGACCTTCCAGGGCCCGGAACCCAGCACCTTCCCTTGTCTTCTCTTGCCCGCTGAAAACCAGTCTCTCGGGGAGGAATTCACGTCACATGCGCGCCTGCTGTAGGGCTCTGATATCCCCCCACTTCTCTGGCCCCATCTTTGCGATAGAATCAAGACTTGGGGCTAAAATGGGCCCTTTGTTCTTCTTGCCAGCTCAGAGATAAAGAGAAGCTTTGTCCTGCCTCCGAGCCCTGTCCTCAGCCCTGTCACTGGAGCCGGGCCCCTGCCGTGAGCCCCGCCCCACCCCCACCCTCAGGCAGGTCAGCTCAGGTTCCGGGTCACAGCCCCTGAGTGGGGCTGGTCCCTCCTCTGACTTGCTGTGAGGCTCTGGGCAAATCATGGAGTACCTGAGACACTTCTGGCCTGACAGGTGGCAGCACAGGGACCATGGGCCAAGGCTGGCCCTACCACTGCCCCACTCATCTGAGGGCACCTGGGGGCAGGGGGACCAATGGGGCTCATGCTACGGAGAGAAGGGACAGGCGCTGCCTCGCTGCGGTTTCAGCACAGCAGTAGGAGCAGGAAGATGGGCAGGATGACCCCTCAAGACCCCTTCCAGGCCTTTGTGGCTGGGACCTCTGCATTCCACAGGGATGGAGGAGCCCGTGCGCTCCTGGGCTGCCCAGTCTGCTGGTTCGCAAGCTTGTTTCCCCCACAACATGCAAATATTTACTGAACCTGGCCACGCGCAGGCCCTGCCTTCACGGAGCTTACAGTCCCCTCCCATCAGTGACAGGGTCAGCATGCGTGGGGGGCATGACCCCAGAGCATGTGTCTGTCAGGGAGGGCGTGGAGGCTGGTGGGGTGCCTGGGAGTAGGGTGGGGACTTCCTCCTGCCGCCCCTCCCTGCCATGGCACCCAGAGCAGCGGGGAGCCGCCAGGCTGGATGTGGGTTCCTAGGCAGCGGCAGGTCTCGACCAGACACTGAGATCCTGCATTTCCACCGAGCTCCCAGGTGACACCCCAGCCGCTGACTTGGAGACCACACTCCAAGCAGCAAGGCTTTAGAGTGTGTTCAGGAGCCAGAGTGTGCAGGAGCCTGCGTCCTGGAGCCCGACTCAGCCACCCCATTCCTGTGCGGAAGGACGGCCGGGGCCCAGAGACGGGGAGGGACCTGCCCAAGACCACAGAACAAGTCAGCCTCTGGGCTCAAGTGCCTGCATCCTGTGACGCTGGAAGAGCAAAGCCAGAGTCACCAGGGTCTCACTCAGAAAGGCGAGGGCAGAGCAGAGAGCAGCTTGGGACTCACGCGTGGCCTCCGGGGGGCTAGAGGGAGGGTGAAGCTCACCTTCTGTCCAGACCCCAGCTAGTGGGGGAGGGGCTGGCAGGCTGTCCCCATAGTAAGGAGGGAAGCAGAACAGACCAAGTCACAGAGCCGAGTGTCTAGGCCCACAGAAAGTGGGCCGGGCTGGGGCCGCGCGGGGACCTGCAGCGGGGTTGGGGCAGGGGGGTGTGGGGCAGGGAAGCCAGGCCCCCAGGAGCCAGCGCCCTTAGCAGCCAGGCCAATTCCAGGCCCCTGCAGGGGCCGGATGGGCAGGGGTCGGATGGGCAGGGGTGCCGATGCAGCTCTAGCTCTGGTGGGGCGTGGGGTTGGAACCAGCTATGGGAGGTCCAGAGACTTCAGCAGGGCCGGCGAAGGCAGGCTGACAAGAAGCCAGGGGAGAGGGGCCGGGTGTGCCAGGAGGGACTGGGGCGGCTTCCTTCCCTCTGGCGGTCTCTGAGGGCCCCTGCCTGTCCTCAACTCTCTCCCACCCTCACAGGGGTCAGTGTGTCTTCAGGTAGCCCTTCAAATGACTTCATCCCCCCGGTCCTGGTCCCCAGGTTCTCCGACTCCCCAGAACAAAAAGGCTGGCAGGCACAGGCGACAGAGTTCAAGGCCCTCTGGCAGGCGACCGAGGTCGAACGCGACCGGCTCACCGAGTTTGTCGCAGTCCTGCAGAAACGGTAATGCCTGGCCTCAGGGCCTCGCTTCGTGGGCCTGTGTGGGCTGGGGGGTTGACAGCCGGGCCCGCGGCATCCCTCTGGGACAGGGCAAGCCCCGTCCGGGACTGGAGCCACCTTACTGGAGAGTTCGGCTCCCACGGTGTTGATCCGGGCCATTCTCCCAGACAGACACAGCACGTGTCCCCACCCAAGTGCCCCACAACCTGGGGGTCCGATCGTCACCCTGTGGTTTGCCCTGTCCTGCATGCTCCCAATGGGGCTGTGACAGACAGGGGGACATGAGGTGGGCCTCTCAGGGGAGAAACTCTCTGGAGTAGTTAAATCAGTCAAGGCTCCACCAACATGGAAAGTCTGCAGTGAGGACAGCACTGTCCTGCGCGCCGCTGGAGGCGAGGCTGGTGCCCAGGCTTACACAGAGCAAGAGGGCAGCTGGGCGCTGGGAGCCGAGGCCCCTCGGGGGAGGGCGAGGGAAGCATGTGGCCTGAGGCAGCAGCCCAGGAGGATGGTTTTCCCCACGGGGCTGTTGACAGGCTTCCATTCAGATAAATCAGTGCTCCTCACTCAAGTGACCCTTTTGGCAAGAAATGCAGCTGCCCGGTCCAACACATGGCCTAACCACGTGACCTGCACAGTGACAGTATAAAGGACACCACCGAGTTTCTGCCTTAACAGGCCACCTCGCACATCCGTCAGGGCTGTTTGGTGACAGGCCATAGAAGCCAACGCTGGCTCAGTGGAGGTATTCGGACGAAGCTGGCGGGCCCCAAGGCGCAGAGCAGGACAGAAGCTCACGGAGGCCCAGGGATCTTGGTGGCAGGAACCTTGGGTGGTCTCCCCTGGGCCCCTCGAACGGTGAAGGCTCAGTGGCTTTCAGCTGCAGTGCAGTGGGTTCTGGAAGAGAAGGTCTAGCCGGCCTGGGCCGCTCTCATGTCCCTCCCTGGACACAGGCCAGGCATCGTGACTGGGAGAGCCTCCAGCAGCTGGCCGGTGGGGGAGGGGCAGCTTGCCAAAGAGAAAAAAGGAATACCGTTACCGAAGGGGTAAGGGCGCCGGCAGGTGATCAACAGAAGGCCACCACCTCAGCAGTGACAAACGATCAGCGTTAACTGTTGTCTTTTCCATAGTGCATAGGCAGGGTCTGATTTTCAGACCTACTCAGGTCTATGAGAAAGGTAACAGCAATTCTTTTCCCGTAATGGAAATGGAATGGGTAGTAGAAGCCTCTGGTCTACCAGATGGAAGAAATATAGTCCTTCCAGGCTTTCTCACCCATTCCCTTTGAGTTGTACCTGAGTTTGGTGGGGTTGTGAACCAGGATGACTCAAGTATCTGTTTCTGTTTGAGAAACCACACCAGGCATAGCGGCTTCAGACACAATGGTTTATTCTTCACTGAATAGGTCTCTTTTTAAAAAGCAGTTATACAAGATCTGTCCAGAAAATATCTGGCCATGTACTATGAAAAATAGATATTTATTGAAGAAGATACAAGATACAAGAAACACTGTACATAGGACAGTGATGGCTCAGTCCTCTTCAAAGTAGGCACCTTGGCACCTCACACAGTTCTCTCAGTCCCATCAGCTGCCTCATCATATTTTCCTGAGTGCCATTGATTGTCTGAAATCTCTTCCGTTTCAAAGGTGGTTTTAGTTTTGGGAAAAGCTAGAAGTCACAGGGCGCCAAATCTGGGCTCTAGAGGGGCTGAGTCACCTGGGTGATTTGATATTTCACCAAAAACCTCTGCACAATACACGATGCATGAGCGGGCACATTGTCGTCATGAAGCTGCCAATCACCAGTTGCCCATAGCTGCAGCCTTCTGTTCAAGCTTATCGCAAAATTGGGTGCAGATTCCTCGCTCTGCTCGCTCAGCCGTTTTGAATGCGACAGCCCCACAGTACACATGCTCACTCAGTGGCATCTACTGCCCCTACTGACTAGTATAGTGAAGTTGTCATTGTTCATACATGTGCGTTCCAGGCCACTCTCCTTGGCTGCCAGGTTACATCAGTGTTGTGCAAACCAGTCTCATTATATTAACAATGGCTGGACTTTTTCCAGGCAGACCTCATGTGTAATTTGCTGTGTTTGTTCCATCTGAGAATTCGTGTCTGAACAATAAAGATCAATACATTCTCATTTTTGGAATATTTGGAAATATTTCAATTATCTCAATATTTTCCATTTGGCATGATTTTTATTTGTTCTTTTTTCTTCATTCTTCACTCTTATAATATTGGATGGATCAAGTTTTATTTCTCTGTCTTGTATACCAGTTTGGAAGTTATGCATTCTCTCTCTATTCCTTTCGCACTTACCCTTGAAACTCAGTTTAAGGTCAGCAGGTTTTTTATAGCCACTTTGAGCAATAGAATGAATTTATGCTATGTTAAGTGAGATTTCCCCACGTGCATCTTTCATGTTACTATTTTCTAGAAGTTCTCTTCCACATCCTTTTTTTAAATCCTCTGAAATAAACTCTCCAAATTTGTCATGTTAGAAAACAGTCAACATTCACTTACTTTTACCAACATGCTTCAAAATGTCTTCCCACTCGTTGTTGCTTCTTGCATCTCAATCTTTTCTTTTTTCTTTTTTTCTTCTCCTCAGTTTTCTTTTACTGATGCACATCCTTTGGGCAGTTCAGAGAGGCCACAGGAAGGGCCAACTCTGAGTCTTTGCTTATTTTTAAATCTCTTTGTTATGCCCTCTTGAGAGTGAGAATACACTCAGGCATAGAATTCCAGAGAGATGAGTATTTTTTCTCAGCCCTTGGAGGCCATGATAGCCTGCTGTCTTTAAGCATCTGCAGTTGCTAAAAAGAAATGTGTGGTTGGCTTGATATTGTTACTTTCTGGATGTGCCTGTCCTTTCTCTCTGGCTGCTTCTTCAGAGATTCTCTTTGTCTTTGACATTTTGAAGTGTCGCTATGATGTGTCAGGTATTTTATTTTGATTTATTTTACTTATTTTATTTTATTTTTCCTACTTAGAAATTAGTGTGCTTTTCATTCCAAGGACTTACGTCTCTATATTGCCTCTCCCCGTTGTCTCTGTTTTATGTTTTATGGTTTATGGTTTATGTTTTTGTGTTGTTTCTGTGGGCTTATCTTCAGTGTATTTTTTTTCTCATGGGAGTTTCTTAGGTCATGAAAGTCCTTCCCCAGAATGGTCCTGCTTTTGTTTCTGTGGAGCTTTGGGGTTTTCTTGGTCACTGATTAGTCATTTAGGCTAATTTATTGGTTTAGATTTCCTGAACACATGAGTGTGAGCCCCTTTGTTTCCAATGTCCCCATGATGGGTGCTCTGTGCCCCGCTGAGGCCCTGGTGGGCTGCAGATGTCCTTACCCCGACCCTGGCTTAGAGGTGGAGACTGTCCAGTTCCTGCATCAGAAGCAAAGCACTCTTTGGGGGCTTCCAGAATTATGCAGCAAATTTACTTGCAGCTTGCTGTCTTACATGAGCCCAAGTTTTTGTCTTCTGCTCTCCTGCTGGCATGAAAACCTCTGAATTATGCTGTTAGAAGTGTTACTAATTTTACTATGACAAATGAATGTTACCTATTTCAAAAAGCCTCCTTTTCCAACCCCACAAGTTCTCATTCCTCATAGAAAAGAACTGTTAGCATTTACAAAATGTTTTCTTTGCACATCCAAAAATATGTATGCATGGGTATGTGTGTATTTGTGTAGGCACAAATATGTACACACATATATTACTAAAAGACCCACACTAGACATTTCTTTAAATATTTGTGAGAGTATATCTGTATCATGAATTTCTAACAGTGGAATCACTGAATGAAAGAGTATGTACATTGAAAATGTTTACAAATAATGGCAAATTGCCCTTTTAAAATGAATCAATTTATATTCCCATCAGTAATGTGAACTATCGACTAGTTCCTCCCCATACCTTCCCTATACTAAGTTTTATCAATCACGAACATTTTTGCCAAACTCCAAAAGAACACTAATATCTCATCGCTACTTTTACCTGCTTTGCTGTAACAAAAGTGGGGATGAACATATTTTTCACATGTTTTTGGCCCTTTAATGTGTTTTTTTCTGTTAAGTACCTATTTATACTATTGTCCATGTTTAGTCATTCATTCCTATTTTTTCTTTACATCTCTAAAGAGCTCTTTATAAATTATGTATACAGTATTATGTACATGATGTGTAATATTGATCTCCATAGGGATCTTGTATCATTAGTATTAAATTAATTCCTGGGTATGAGGACTTCCTTATCTAAGTATTCTTTGCCAATATCCCAACAGTTACAGTCCTTATGAAAGCAAAACATTTTTTAAAATTAATTATTTTTAGAGAGAGAGGAAGGAAGGGAAAACAAGAGGGAGAGAAACATTGATATGAGAGAGAAACATCGATCAGTTGCCGCTTATACATGCCCCAACCCAGGACCAAACCCGCAACCCAGGCATGTGCCCTGACCAGAATCGAACTGGCGACCTTTGGCTTTGTGGGATGACAGCCAACCCACTGAGCCACCCCAGTCAGGGCAAAAACAAAATTTTTAACATCAAAACATTCATTCACTAATGACTTAATTACTTAATAGTCATCACCTCACATTGTCATTTGGTCAAACTCTCAAAACAGAATGAAAATCAAGTACAAAGTGAAAAGGGCAAATCTTTAGAAATATTTGGAGTTTCACGAGGTTGATGCACGTGATGTCGGAGAGCTGGTAGGACCACGCTCCAAGCCATTCACAAACAAGGGCCTGGCTGGAGGAAAAGCTGTGGGAGCAGCCGTGTCCAGCCTGTTGGCGTCTCTGGGCCGCCCTGGAAGCAGAGTTGTCTTGGGCCACACAGTAAATACACAAACACTAACAAAAACCGATGAGCAAAAAAAAAAAAGGTTTTAAGTAAATTTACAGTTTTGAGTTGGGCTGCATTCATAGCTGTCCTGGGCCGCATGGGGCCCGCAGGCCACGGGTCAGACACCCTGCTAGTAGGGCCTGCTGATGAACTGGAGGCTGAGAGCAGCGAGGACCAAAGGGAAGGCAAGAGTGACTCCCAGGTTTCTGGCCAAGCAACTGCATGAGCCACAGTGACATTAATCAAGATAGGCACATTTTGGGGAGAAAGGGAGAAATCCAGAGTTTAGAAATCCCTAAATGTGGGAACATTTCATAAAGTACTTTAGCCTTTTATGTGGTGTTTACTGTTCATTTCTTTTATTATTTCCCCATCACAAATGGAATACAAACTTGTTTAAACAGGCACTAGTGAAAAATGTAACAGAAAAATGAGAGCCCCTTTCCCACAGATAACAAGTCAGTATCTGCTGAATGTTCCTCTGTTTCAAGACATGGGCGGACTTACATTGGCATTAGTATTGATTTGTTTGCAAATTCTTAATATTATACATTTTAAAGTTAGTTCATATATGATGCACAACCTTCTGCTACTTATTTCACTTAGTGATACATCGCAGACATTCCTCATGTCGGCACGGATTCTTCTTATGGTTGCAGAGTGTTTTATTGTGTTAACCCGCTATGATTTATTTACCACGTATTTACATGCGGGCTTTATACGGAATCTTGTGGCGCCTGCTTTTCTTCACCAGTTCCCTGACTTGGAGGCCTAGCGTGTCTGTACACACGTAGCTCCTCCTCCTCCTTCCCCGTTGCCAGAGCGGCGCTGGTCAGCGGGCCTTCCGTGAGGAGCTGTTCTATGTCTGTGCGGGCCAGTAAAGTACTCATTAGCCACGTGCAGCTCTTGAGCACTTAAGTGAGGCAAGTATGGCTGAGGCACTGAATTTTTAATTCTCTTTAATGTTCATTAATTTTAATTTAAGTAGCTGCCCCGGGGCATCCCGCCGGCAGCTGCTGCGCTGCACAGCACAACCCTCTCATACTCTATTACGTTCCGTGGCACGGATATGTTACCGCCTACGCTGTCTTTCCCCTGTTGATGGACCTTTAGGTTGTCTGGGTGTTTTGCTTAAGAGGCTGTCCCCTGAGTTCTTATCACGTTTTGTTTTAGTAGTTGTGTACTTTGCAAAATTGTCGCCGTTCAGTTCCTTCTCGACTCTTCCCCACGGTGCCAGGACCGCGTCCTTCAACACTGCAGGGTTCCCGGCAGCCACTCGGACCTGTATGTGCTTGTAACCATTGCCTGGGCTGAACCTCGGGGGAGCTCGGCCTTCTCGCCGAGCCTTTAATACCCGCAGTCTCCAGTGCCAGGCCCAGCCACGGGAAAGGCCTCAGTCCAGCCCCAGGGAGAGTCAACAAGTCCTTCATGTGCAACATCCAACCGACCAGGTCCTCAAGGCCCATGACTTCATGACAGGCGCACAGAAAATAACAATAAGAATAGCCGTAGACAATAATAAACAGAAAACAATTACTGACTCAAAGAGAAGCAACAATTAGGAAAGACAATGTAACCATTCCATTTCTGGGGTAGGCAGGATTTCATCCCCCCTGCCGCTCGCTCCCTGCCGTTGTGCCTGTGAGCGCTTTATATTATATGGCAGAAGGGACTACGCAGATGTAATTATTGTTATGGATCCTAACATTGGAAGATTATCCTGGATTACAGGGTGGGCCCAATGTCATCACCTGAGCCCTTAAAAGCAGAGAACTTCCTCCCACTGGGCTCTGGCGGGGAAATGCTGCAGAAGCCAGAGACACTGAAAGCACAAGAAAGCTCCTTTCCGGCTTTGAAGGTGGAGGCCTCTGAAAGATGATAATGACTCAGGCAACAACTAGCAGGAAGCAGGGACCTCAGTCCTTCTGTTGGAACTGAGTTCTTCCAACAACCTGAGTGAACCTGGAAGCGGACTCTCCCCCAGAACTTCCAGGTCAGCGAGCACCTTGATGGGGCTGGTGGAACCTGGGCGGAGACACCCACAGAACGCCCTGAACCCTCTGACTCGAGAGCCGAGATCGTAAATACATGTCATTGTAAGCTGTTATGTTTCTGGTCATCTGTTACGGCGGCAATACAAACAAATGTACCGACTACTGTTAATTCAGCCCCCCAAAATGGTATTATAACCATACTAGGAGGTGGAGAGGTGATTCTGCTGGGTAAGGGGGGAGTATTGAAATAAAACTAAGCTCTCGTGTTGCATGTCAGGAGGTCAAAAGGTTATATTTAACCCTTAAAAATAGCAGCATAAGCATCTGTGGAAATAAGGCAGGGAACAGTGAAGCAGCAGCTGAAAGTGTTATAACTGGTTGCCTCTGGCGAGCAGGAACTGGGAGCGCAGAGGAGAGGGGAGGGGGCAGGTTTCTTCATCTTAAGCCTTGGAGGATGGCAGGATTTTCAAGTGCCTGTTCCTATTGGAGTATGTCACTGCGGTAAAAGGGAAGGAGAGCCGGTCCCCCACCACTCGTGTCAGACGTGCGCACCCCTTTGGGAGCCGGAGCAGGTGGATGGAGGGGGGCGTGGGGGGGAGCTGTCCTGCCTGCCAGGGTGCATGGCAGCCCCTCGCCTCTCGTCTGGTCCCCAGGGCGGAGGAGAGCGACAGCAAGCTTCTGGAGTCGGAGAGGAAGCTGCAGGAGGAGCGGCAGCGCACCGTGGTGCTGGAGCAGCACTTGGAGAAGATGCGCCTGGAGCCTGGGAGGGCGGCGGGCTCTCAGAGAGCAGCTTCGCGGAGCAGAACAGGTGGGGCCAGGGACCGGCAGGGGAGGGCGTGGGAAGCAGGGGCCCCCCGCTCAGGGTGCGGCCGGCCTGCCCCTGCTGCTGCTGCTGCTGCGTGTCCTCCCCGCCCCCGGCCTCCCAGTCAGCCCCAGAGGGCCACGCCCCTGGGGGCCCTGGCCCAGCTCGCCTGCGAGCCCGTAGGGTAAAGTGGCAGGGCCCTCGCTGAATGTCTTCAGCCACCACCCCACCCCATCCCTCAACCCTCTGTCCCCACTGACTCTGGCCGTAGGGCACAGCGGGCCCGCCAGGGAGGCCGCAGACCGGTCCCTTGCCGCCTCCCGCCGTTGTTGTCGTAAGCGAGGCTGAAGGTGCCTCTCCACAGGCCTGGGGACCTGGGCTCCTCTGTCTGGTGCTCCACTGTCCTCGACGCTGAGCTTCCATCTCATGGTCTGAGGTGGCTGCATTCACTGCCCCGCCAGCAGCTCAAAGGGGACACCCTGCTCTTTGCCATTTAAGGCAGCACCCCTAAGGCTGCGTGTCACTTGTGCGCTCAGCGCCTTGGCCAGACCCCAGTCATATGACCACACCCAGCAGCGGAGGGGGCTTGCTGTCCTAAATGAAAAGGTGTATTGCTGTGACACAGTGGTTCGCAAAGGACAGCCGCGAGGCCAGCAGCCTTAGCGTCTTGTGGGGCTGGAGCAAGCAGGGGGCGCAGGATGCCAGAGCCAGGGCCTTTCTGGGGCAGCTGACCCGCAGGGACGGGGACTCTCCAGCGCAGAGGGGCTGGGCCTGCTGCCCTCTGACGTCCCACCCCACCCCCTCGAGGCTCTCTGCTGGAGCTGGTGTTCTGCCTCTCAGCACCCAGGACTCCCCCTCCCTCCCCCAGCCAAGGACACTCAGACCTTTGTTCCCCGCCCAGATCAGACCGCAACGTGAGACACAGTCAGGGAGCTGTGCCCTTCTCCCTTCTCTCGCCAGCAGGCCCCGGGCTCAAGGGGGCCTCCCGGTGCCACTGAGAATCCAGGCTCAGGTGGGTGCTGGGCTTAGCCCTGCTGGCCCTCCTGGGCCCTCAGGAACATGTCCCCAAGGATGTGGTGCCTCCAGGCCTTAGGCTCACCCGCCGCTGAGCAGCCAGCCCCCTACCTGGGAGGGCCGACCCCTGGCGGGAGAAACCGCTTTGATGCTGCCCGGACAGCCAGGGGCAGCTGCCTGGGAAAGCTGTCCACCCGCTGGCCTGTGACATGGGCGGCACATAGCGCAGCGCCCGTCTGTAAAATGAGGAGACCTGAGTCTGGGACTTGGCCCCTCCAGGCAGTTCCAGCCCAATGAAGAGTGAACGACATGACAGGTTAGACAGAAGCAGGTGCTATGGCTCAAAGCAGAGGAAGGGGATGGGTGGCCGGAGAGAGCCGCCATCTTGCACGGGGTGGCCAGCGAAGACCTTCTGAGGAGGGGACACCTGAGCAGAGGTGGGGGAAGGGGGAGGGGAGCCTGGAGGAGCAGCAGGGTGGCTGTGAGGCCACGATGGGGAGGGCAGGGAGCAGGAGGTGCGGTCAGAGGAGCCGCGGTACTCAGGCGTGTTCCCCAAGGGAACGTGTGCGTCCCCTCAGGCCTCACAGATTTCTGGAGGCGAGAACTGTTCTCGTTTTACAGGCGAGGACATCAGCTCAGAGAGGTTGGTGGTTTTCCTGAGGCCGCACAGCAGGGGGTGAAAACCAGGCCCCTGACGCCCGAGTGATATGCCCTGGGAGCCGCCTGCCTCAGGGGCCTTTTCACACAGAGAGTTTCTGGTGCCGGGATCCAGCCCACGTCCCCCGCCAGCTGGGCTCTGGTTCCCTTTCCTAAGCATTCTGTGGTCCCTGACCCCAGCCGCCCTGGCCCCTCCATGTGTATGGAGCTGCCGGCCAGGATGGGGACTGGACGGGGGGTCGTCGTGGTGTGAGGACATCAGATGAAGGGACTGTCTAAACTCAGGCTCAGCCTGCAGGCCAGACCTCAAGCGCAGCTAACTTCCAGAAACTTGTAAAGAACAAAGACAGACAGAGGCGTGAGGGTGAAAAGCCAGGGCTGCGGCAGAGGCCGAAGCCATGGTCCAGGGGAATGCGGAGCAGCTATCAGGGAGGGCTTCCCGAGGGAGGCAGGCCTTGTCCTGCACCTCGAAGGAGGGGTACTGTTTCCACAAGTGGGGAAGGCAGGAGGTGGGCAGCAGGGGGAGGAGTGGGAGAGCACAGGCCCATGGCCTGTCACAGAACGCCACGCTGCTGCCCCACAGGTCTGCCCAGCTCTAACACCAGGCACAACCCGATCGGGAGCGAGAAAAAGGACCCATCTTTCGCCCAGCTCTCCGGCATGCCCATGGAGTCACAGATGGAGGAGTTGACCACCAGGTGCTCCCTGCCCTGTCCTCCCGAGGGTGGCATCGCCTGGGTGGAGGTGCTTCAATGGGCAGAAGGATCGCGTCCCTCCCCTTAAACGTGTGTTTGCCCAGAAGGCTGGTCCTGCTGGGCCCTGGTGTGTAGGCCTGTAATTCAGCGACTGGCCATCAGGAAGCAGAGAGACTCAGCCATGACCACGTTAGCCCCAGAGCCCTATGAGAAGTTTTACGAAGCGTGGGTTGCCAGACCCCCTTTTCTTAGCTAAACTTTTCAAGGTTAAATGCAGTGATGGGAAAGGAAGGAGGGGGAACCTTTCCAAATTAGTACCATCCTTGGGGCAGCTGACATTTTGAGGAGCTAAAGGCCCAGGGCTCGGGGCAGGGCGCAGAGAGGAATCTCACGTGGTATTCCCCCAAGGGTCCATGGGAGGCTGGGATCGGGGAGAGAACCTGCGCCTGCGCAGCAGCTGTGCTGGCGGCCCCACCCCGGGGTCCCGTGTACACGCACGCACGCACGAACGCACACACGCCAGCGGGGGTCTCACCGAGCCCTCTCTCCTGTGGTGCAGGCTGGCCATCCAGGTGGAGGAGAATGAGGCGCTGAGGTCCGCCCTGGGCAGCGCCCTGCGGGGAAAGGAGGAGGACTTCCGCATGTACCACGAGACCCTGGCCCAGGTGAAAGGGGTCTTCCTGCAGGCCTTGCGGCAGCAGAAGGCAAACAAGCACTAGGACAGCGGCCCGGTATCCCCCAGGCCCCGGCTCCTGCTCCTGGAACAGGCTCCCCAAGGTGACAGAGCCAACCCATCAGGCCAGAAAGGCAAAGCAGAAGCCCTGGTGGAGCCCTGAGGGAGCCCCTGGGCGGACGTGGCTGCGGTGGGAGAGGCCCAACAGCCTGCCCGGCGGCGGTGGCAGAGGCGGCGGCAGCAGCAGCAGCAGCGAGAGTCTGGGACAGCAAGCTGGCCGCGGACAGATGTCACTGTTCGGACAAGGGCTCATCGTCCTTGTCCTAGGGCCCGTCGGGAGCCCCTGCATGCGAACGTGACTGGGCACGCGCAGGAAGGCCCTGGTGCTCCAGGCGGGGGGCATCCCCCCGGATGCTCAGCCCCACGCCACCCCCAGCAGGGCACACCTGCCCCCTCCGCGGCTCTGCCTGTGGCCACCCCCGCCCTCTGCCGGCGTGAGCTCGTGGCGCTCCCAGCCACATTTCAGCCCACACCTCAGGGCGCTTTCTTAGATGCAGACCCTTGACCTTGTAATAATAATGATTATTTTCATAATCGCTGCAGCTCCCAGCGCGTGGGCACCAGCTGTGGAAATCTGAGCCCATCTAGTCCTCTCGCGACCCAGGGGATTGTCACCATATTTTACACTTGAGGAAACGGAGACGTGCAGCAAGAAGCAGAGCCTGCCTGACACCAAGGCAGAGCAGAGTCGCCAGGGCCAGCCGTGCGCCCACCCCGCTGCTGGGCGGTCCGTCAGCTGCTCCAAGAGACCCCTGCATGTGCTACCAAAGGCTGCAGGGGTGGCTGCTGGGGGCGGAGGGCGGAGGTGGGGCTGGGCTGGAGCTTTGGGCGGGAGTCCAGGTGAAGGCGCGGTGCGCCTCCCTCACCGCAGCGCTGGGGAGGCGGGCTGCCCTGCATCAGGAGAGCCCCAGGCCTGACTGCTGACGCCATGGCCACCTCCCAGCACCCACAGGCACACACACACACACGCAGATGCACACAGATTCCCAGACCCGGGAGTATAGCCGCCAGCGTGCACTCGTGAACACACAGGCTGGGCTGTGGCCCCTCCACACTGGCCTGTGTGCGCACGGGCGTGTATGTGGGTGTGGACGCCCATTCCTGCACATGGAGACCAGCCCCTGTGTTGCTTGCGCAGTGACTCACAAACTTGGGAGCACAGACCATGAAAGCGCCCTTCCCCAGGGGAAGCTACCCGGGGCTCCTGGGGCCTGTCTGCTCAGGTCCTTCCTCAGGGACCCAGCTGTGGAGGGACTCTGTGCTGAACCCTCTGGCCAGGAGCCCCGACCTTGCACGGGGTGACGCAGGCCGTGGGGACGAAGAGGCGACTCTGATGGGCCTTACGGGTCCCTGAGAAGGAACAGCTTTTCTCTGGTTCCTTGGGAGGGGGGATGGAGGACAGAGAGGGAGTGGGAGGGCCTGTGTTGGCGGGGACAGCGTGACAGGGGCAGCGGGCCAAATGCAGAGCCAGGACACTGGGCTGCAGGGCTGGAACCTGTACCTGCCGGCGAAGGGGAGCCCCAGAGGGAGACCTGAGCGTGCGGGATGCGGGCGCTGGTCCTCCTGGCGGGGAGCACGTGTAGGACCAGCCTCCCTCCTCGGGGGTGGGCAGAGCAGCAGGGCCACCTCAGGGGAGCGCGGGGTGGCAGGCCTTGCACCGTGGCCACTCAGGGGTGGTTTGCCTGCCCTTCCTGGTGCAGGTCTGGGTCTGGGCGAGGAAGGGGCATCCGACTTGGGGTCTGAGGAGGTGGGGTGCGTGGGGCAAGTCCCTCTCCCCACTCACCGACTCTGTGGCCTACCTCTCTGAGCCTCTCTGTCCTCTGTAAAATGGGGACAATAATAGAACCTCCCTCCTGGGCTGCTGTGTAAGAATCAGTCAAAGACATGCAGCTGGTCATTAGCCTGCTGTTTATTACTTCTGTACAAGGGACATGCATCAGTAGATTGAATTCGGTCCATAGAGATACAAACAGAACTTATGTAAGAGAGGAAGGGGGAGCTTGCAGTCAGGCACAGTAAAGAAAACTTGTTTGCACATTTCAGGGTAAACTGATTCGCTAGCATCCGGCAGAGATCAGTCCGGACGTTCGGGCCTTGTTTAGGCCACAGGTGTAAAGACATCTGTTTCAATTTCCAGGCCTTGAGGGCGTGGCCAGAAAGCTGTGGGCGGGGGTCCCTGCCACGTCTGCTGGCACCTGCCCTCAGCACCCCGAGCTTAGTCAGACCAGGTCTGTGCCATTTCCCATTGGAATCTGTCTTCAGGAGTCACTGAGTTACAAAGTGCCAAGTGCTGGAGGGGCGGCTGGCACACGTGAGCCTTAGCGTTACCTCTGGGAGTTCAACAAATCCAGCGGCTCCTTTGCCCTGGGCATGGGGGTCCCGGGTGAGGCGGACTTGCTTCCTGGGCTCCAAGAAGTCCCAGGCCACCATGCCCTGAGCTGGCCAGGCCGCAGGGTCAGGGAGTGCCGGCTGCAGGCCAGCCTCTCCGGTGGCCAGACTTGCTGCTGCTCCCCAGGAGCTCCCGCTGCGGTCAGAGGGCCCGGGAAACACAGGGCCACGGTGGAGCTGTGGAGCCGTGGAGCCGGCGGCTACTGGTCGGGGTGGGAAGTGCAAAAACAGAACGTGGACCCCAGAGCCTCCACCTGCCCTGCTATGGCTCCCAGGCTCTGCCCAGCTCTGGGCGGGGAGGGGCTGTCCACAGCTCCCTGAGGTGCGGGTGGGGCAGGGAGGAAGCGAGAGGCCCAGGGGAGCCTGGGAGCGGATTTTTCAGGGAAGGAGGGGTTGTCAAAGGGGCCAAGGACTGGGACCCTGAAGGAACTAACCCAGGGGGGCCAGGTGGCCAGTGGGGCAGCCCGGTCTGCCCAGGTTAATGCCACCTGTCCCTGGGACCCTGAGGATGACATTCCGCAGCCCTCAGGCAAGTGGGCAGCAGGGGGCTGGACTTGCCTTTCACAGATGAGAGCGCACTGGCCGGAGCCACTGGGTGGTGGGGGGAGGGCCAAGGACAATCAAAGAGGCCTCACGTGAGGGCTCTCCTTGGCTGCACCCCAGGCCGGTGCCCGGGGCCTGGGTGCTCAAGTTCCTGCACTGACAGGTGAGACCTGGTTGAGCCACGGGTGTGGCTTGGCCACTGTCCCCATGGGGCCTCTGGGACAACACAGCAGAGCGAGATAAGACTGCAGCGTGGCTCAGGCCCGTTCAAGCCCCAAACACAGTCCATGGCCCCTGGGTCTCTCCTCCGGGCCCCTGCACCCAGTGTGGAGAGCCAGCCTGTCCCCTCCACCCCTCCCCCAGCCAGCCCTCCGCTGGCCTGCAGGGAAGTCTCTGCCCGCCTGCCCCTGCTCCACATGTCTCAAATGTACACACACAGTACACACACCACACACATCTATAGACAACACGTGCTGTAGGCAACATACAACAAAAAACATGCACACAGACCCACACACAGCCAACACAAAACACATTAATACACACCCAAGATACTTGCTCCACATTTTTACTTTGAACAACAACAAACCTAAGGGACGAAAAGAAGCTCTACCCACTGCATCCTTCCTGGCAGCTCTTGTGGCCCCAGGTGCTTGTGCCGGTCTTATCCCAGTCGGCTTCCTGCCCCTTGTTGTGTGCACTGGCCACACTGGGCACTCTCCCTGCGCGCCACCCTCACACAGCGTGCAGCTGGCCTGGGCCATCCAGCCCCTGGTCTGGGGGCCTCCCGCCCACTACCCCTCCTGCCCTCTCCACATGCCTGGCCCCCTACAGACTCCGCTGCGAGGGGGTCACCCAGTAAACATGTACTGCACATGAGTTCTGCCTCTTGAGTGCAGGGGTTTCTGTCTGTTTATTTTAAAGACTCTATTTATTTTTAGAAGGAGGGAGAAAAAAGGAGAGAGACATCAACGTGAGAGAGAAACGTCGATTGGTCGCTTCTCATACGTGCCCCGACCAGGGACTGAACCCACAACCCAGGCATGTGCCCCGATGGGGAATCGAACCAGCGACCTTTCGCAGGAGGATGCCCAGCCCACTGAGCCTCACCGGTCAGGGCTGCCTCTCTTTATGAGCAACTCAGAGAGCCAAGCCCTTGCTCTGGAGTGAGTCATCGAACCCCGCAAGAGCCCAGCGTGGTCAGGGCCAGAAGCCCGCCTGTTTATAGGTGAGGACCTGAGGCACAGAAAAGTGGTCACACCAGTGAGGTGCAGCTCAGGTTCACGTGAGCCGGCTGGACCCGCATGCTTCCCTGTGGGGCCAAACCACCCTGCCTGCTTCCCTGAACCTTCCTCTTGTGCCTCAGAGGACGCCTGCTGGGGCAGCTAATGGGGCTGACTCACTGCTTAACCTCCCGGTGCATCAGTTTCCTTTTCTATCAACCAGGGCTAAGGGCGACACCTTCCCTACAGGTTGTGGGGAGATTAGAGTCGATCCACGCACAGCCTTAGAACTGTGCCTGGCTACTGGGATTAGCTCACTCCTAACGACCGTTCACCCTCTCAGGACGCTGCTCAAGCGCCCCCTCCAGTCCAGGAATCCCTCCCGGACTCCCACCGGCACCCCTCCTGGGTGCCGGTCTCCTCCAGGGCCCAGGACCCCGGCTGCAGCGCCCCCCCGAGCCCCCGTGCTGTGCTGCTCCTGCTCTTCCCACCTCTTGGGGTCAGGGACCGGTGGTGCAGGCCTCCCATAGCTGCGGGGACTGTGTGCTGGGTCCCCTGGCTTCTTCCTCTGGGCGGGTGCGCCTGCATGCTTGGGAGGAAGCCCGCTGCCTAAAGGCGCTGTGGGAGGGCCTGGGCCTCCTTCCCCTCCCCACGCCTTGCTCAGGTCCTCCTAGTGCCCCTGCTGGGGGTGGGGGAGCAGCCCCTTCTCCCCTCGGTTGTACCTGAGCCCATGGCCGCGGTTGGGATCAGCAGCAGCTCCAGGGCCCGTCCCATGATTGCAGTCCCACTTGTAACCCCAGACCCCAAACCCAGGCCTTACACACACATGCGCGAACAGTCCCCACATAGACTCTGAAGCGCTCATCCCAGAGGGGCCTATCAGAAGTTCTGGACCTGGGGGTGGCCCATCAGGCGGGCTGTGTGGAGGCTTTGGCTGCCCCTTCCCAGAGTGGGGGCACTGGCTCCCACCTCACTCCTTCCCCCTAGGAGTCTGCTCTACCCTGCCATCGGGAGGGTGCCAGCCACTCCAAGCACCCGCTCAAGCCTGGCCAGGCAGCCCTGCTAGCACCCCTCCCCCAGGCAGCTCCCCAAGGGCCAGGGCTGGAGGCCGGGGGGGCCCCCTCAGCCACAGGCGAGTAAAATCCCCTTAGGCAAGCGAGTCTTCCCCCAGGCCTGACGCCTGGCCAGCCAGGACTCTCAGCCTGATGAAATGGACCGGAGCAGGGGCGAGGTGGTCTGCCCTGGGCCAGCCCCTGGGAGCTCACATGTAAAGGTGCAACCTGGGGTTCATGGAGCTGAGCATGAAAGTGTGAGTGTGCGCGCACACGCGCGCGCGCATGTGTGTGTGTGTGTGTGTGTGTGTGTGGTGTGAGCAGGCATCACAAGCCTGGAGAGACCAGTAGGGGCCACCCGGCAGGCTTCCTGGAAGAGGGGAGTCCTGACCAGCAGTGAGAGGGAGGTGCAGGCCCTACGGACCAGGGGAGGCAGGTTGAAGTGAGGCCCAGGTGTCCCTGTCTGAGCCACCGGCCACCCCCTCCCCTCCGCCCCCCTCCCCCCGCTGAGATCCTCCCTGCGGCTCCCTGTGGCCAGCAGCTCTGCAGCACTCGGCTCTGCTCCACTCCGCTCAGCTGCGCTCCAGGAAGGCCACCTCCTCCCTGCCCTCCTCCTCCCCCGTCTCCTGCTGTCACCACTCACCTCTCATAGCCTCAAGGGGGTGGGGACCCCAGAGCTGGACACACTCCACCGTGGCCCCAGAGCCCAGCTCGTCGGACGGACAAACGGTCGGACGCAGGGCCCCGGAGCCCTGAGGTAGGCAGTGTGCCAGGGTGCCTCGCAGCCTCGTCAAGGTCAGTGCCCAGCGGGGGTGCGGCCGCTGTGGGGTCCTTGAGACCTTCAGAGCCCACCCTCTCTCTCAGACCTCAGGTGCCAAAGCGGGCTCTGACCCCAGGTGTGCCTGAGGCAGGCAGGGTCGGGGGGCAGGGGGCACCCGTGTGTCCACCAGCTGGCCTAGGTCTGGGGGTCTATTGGGAGAGGTCCCAGGCTGGGGACCAGCCCTGGCTCCACTCACGGAGGCCTCACTGGGGACACCCCGCTCTGGCCATGGGGAGCTAAAATTGGAAAGTGGCGAGTGGGAGGCAGCTGACAAAGCTATTTCGCGGGCTCTTCACCGTGCTCCGGTTTCAAGCTCCTGCTCCATTAACCTGATCCTCGGTGCCTCCCTACCCCCAGTGCCGCTGAGGAGGCGGCTCGGGCCTCCGGCCGGCCGGCCGGCCATGCAGAAGCCAGGCCCACAGCCCCTGGTGCAGGAAGGGGCGGCCGTGGTTGGTTTTCTCTGTGACTCCGGAGAGGCTTACGGAGGACACTCGATCCTGTCCCAGTTTTGCTGCATGACCTTGACGGGTTCCTGCGCCCCTCTGGCCCATGACCCCTCCACCTGTGTACAAGGGAGAGGGCCAACCTGGGGGAGCTGTTTGCAGGCGTGGCGGGGGACTTTTGGGAGGGGAGCTAGGGTGGGTGACGGAGCCGTGCCTGCTACCTCTCGGCTCAGCCCAACCGGAAAGGGTGTCGAGAAGTGTTCCTCCTTTTAATTTGGGCCCTGAGCCTGTTACCCATGGGACCCATAGGAAGGTCTCAGGCCAGGCTGGAGTCAGGTAAGAAGGGAATAGGTGCTAGCTGCAGTCCCAGTTCTGCTAGATGGCCCAGCAGAGAGAGCTCCTGGGGACGAACGGGGCTCTGGTAGAAGGGAGTGGCTAGGCTCACCCTGGGCCTGATACCGGTCAGCACCTTGGACAGCGGCCAGCACCCTCCCCGGTGCCCGCCTGGCTCTGCTCCCGCTTCCCCAGGGCAGCTCTTCAAATAGCACAGCCCGCAGCCAGCATCCAGGGCCTGAATACACCGAGCACCGAGAAAGTGGCCCGGTGTGGCCACGGACAGAGGCAGGAACCAGGGACGGGGCAGGCGGGAGCTCAAGGTTGGGGCAATGGGGGTCAGCGGGAGGCTGGAGGCTCAGTGCTGGGGGCCGGCCCTGGGGAGGTCACGGAAGGTCCAGGTGGCTCAGGAGGGTACGGGAGTCAGGGGAGACGGCGGGGAGGGGTGGGGCTCAGTCAGGCACTGAGGGAAGCTGTCTGAGGGTCATGGGGACGCTGGGGGCCAGAAACAAATTGAGGTGGTGCAGACAGGGCTTCTCCACATGAAGGGCATCCGAGGCCATGGCAGGAGCAGTTAGAGCACAAGCAGGGGCCAGCCCACCCATAAGGTGTGGGGAGCAAACAAAAGTGAGGAAGGCAGGCGGAGGGTGGAGGCTACGCCTTCCAGACTTCGGTGGGAAAGGCAGGACCCAGAGCAGAGACTGGGATGGGGGCAGGGAGAATGATGGCATGAGTCCCCAAGGGGCCAGGGGGACAGTCTGCAGGATGAGGTCCTCACCACCCTGGCGGGGGACCATAACGTGGGGCTAGGCAGGGCTGGGGGGCCAGTGTGCCCTCACCCAATCTGTCTCCCCCAGCCCCTTCCAGGCTATGGGCGTCAAGACAGCGCTGCCGGCAGCGGAGCTGGGCCTGTACTCCCTGGTGCTGAGTGGGGCCCTGGCCTATGCTGGACAGGGCCTGCTTGAAGCTTCACAAGGTAACAGCTGGGCCCTGGGGCAAGGGGGCGGGACTCTCCTCTTCCTGGGGCCTCAGGGTCCCAACAACCAGCAAGGCCAGAAACCTAGAGGCTCCAGATACAGAGTATTCCCTCTGCCCTGGGGGCTGGGCTGAGCCAGGTGCAGTCACGGGGAGACAGCTGCAGAGACGTCGGCAGAGATATAAATGCGGAGCCACAGAGAGAGACAGGCAGACAGACAGAGACTCAGACGCTTAGGGAGGCCCGGGCCCAGACACACAGCGAGGCCCAGAGGGAAGCAGAGGCGGAGGGAGGCCCAGGCTTCCCAGGGTGGCGGGGGCGGGGGGGGGGGGGCGCCTCGTGCAGGGCGGCGTGGCCTAGGGGAGGAGGCCCTCCCCCTGAGGCCGCACTCTCTCCCTTCTCAGATGGGGCCCATAGGAAGGCCTTCCGGGAGTCCGTGCGGCCCGGCTGGGAGTACATTGGCCGGAAGATGGTAGGTCCTGGCACATCTCTCTGATCCTGAACCCTTCCCGACTCTCCCCTATTCCAGGTGCTCAGAGGGCTCCCAATGGGGAGGGTCTCTGGCTTGAGCCTCCCCTGCCCCGGACCCTGCTCATTTAGGAAATAAATCAAGACAGGCCTTAGCAGCGGCCTCAGGCACTGTCCCTCCCAGGAACAACGCAATAATGCTGGAGTGTCAGGCAACGTGCCAGGGAGAGAGGGAGCTTTGAGGGGCGGGGCGGGGCGGCCCATATGGTGCCCCTCATTCCCCTCTGTCTCCCCGCCTGGTACTTCCCTCAGAGGGGAAGGCAGGGCCCTGCAGCCATGGCTCTGCTCTAATGTGTAAGGAGAACATGGGGGCTGGGACGGTGCTGGGACAATGCCGGGGCTCTGACCTGCCTGCCGGCCAGCCCACCCCGCTCCCCTGCCCCACCCTAACCTGCCCGGCCCGCCCCAGGACGTGGCCGACTTTGAGTGGGTGATGTGGTTCACCTCCTTCCGCAACGTCATCATCTTCGCCCTCTCCGGACATGTGCTGTTTGCTAAACTCTGCACCATGGTAGCCCCCCAGGTGAGCACGACCTGAGCCACCCCGGCCTCGCCCGCAGCCCCTCCGCAGCCGCAGGGGCTCTGGAAAACCATACTGGGGTCCCACCCCCATGGGTGCGGCTAGGTCAACGCAGCCTTCTCCCTGCCCGCAGCTCCGCTCCTGGATGTACGCTGTGTACGGGGCCCTGGCCGTGGTGGGCACCATGGGCCCTTGGTACCTGCTGCTGCTGCTCGGCCACTGTGTCAGCCTCTATGTGGCCTCGCTCTTGGGTCAGCCCTGGCTCTGTCTTGGCCTCGGCATGGCCAGCCTTGCCTCCTTCAAGCTGGACCCCCTAATCTCCTGGCAGGTGCGCAACAGGGAGGGGCAGGGGTGGAGGGTGCAGGGATGGGACACCCAAACTTCCCACCCCATCCAAGGCCCTTACCTCCCATGTCTCCTCAAGACTTTCCTCCACTTCCCCAGCTGTCTCTGAGCCTTTGAGCCTGGAGTATGCCTTGCCTACAAGGTGGTCCCCCCCACCAAAGCAGGGACATGTCCAGCTCATTCCCTGCTCTGTCCCCAGCACTTAACACAACCTTGCCGTGAGCAGCCACTGTTGCCTGGATCTGGAGAGAGGAAGGGGCGGGACCAGGCTGGGCCTCTGGGGCAAGCTGGGCAGGCTTCCCAGAGACCAGGGGCACCTGGTGAGCCGGCGGCCTGTTCTCTCCTATCCAGAACGGGTTTGTAACGGGCACTTTTGATCTTCAAGAGGTGCTGTTTCACGGGGGCAGCGGTTTCACAGTGCTGCGCTGCACCAGCTTTGCGCTGGAGAGCTGTGCCCACCCTGACCGCCGCTACTCCCTCGCCGACCTGCTCAAGTACAACTTCTACCTGCCTTTCTTCTTCTTCGGGCCCATCATGACCTTTGATCGCTTCCACGCCCAGGTGAGGGGACATTCTGTGGGCCCCCAGAGCTGGACTGGCTCTCTCGCTTCAGACAGGGGCTCCCAGCCACTGGTAGGACTCCCAAGGTGGGCTGAGTCCCCATCCGCAGGCATGGCTCCCTTCCTCAGACCCCAGGACTGGGCCACATTTTCCCGAGACTGGGATCACAGGATGGAGACGCCTCCTCCCTCAGACAGGACTCTCCTCCTGCTCCGCTGGGTCTCCCCCAGCAGGCGGCGACCCCCGTTGAGTGTTTCCACCCTCAGGCAGGGCTGCCAGGATGGAGCCAATTCTCCCCAGGCAGTGGGTGACTCTCCCCGGGGACACTTGGCACCCCCAGGTGAGCCAGGTGGAGCCGGTGAGGCGCGAGGGCGAGCTCTGGCACATCCAGGCCCAGGCGGGCCTCAGCGTGGCGGCCATCCTGGCGGTGGATATCTTCTTTCACTTCTTCTACATCCTCACCATCCCCAGTGACCTCAAGTTTGCCAGCCGCCTGCCGGACAGTGCCCTTGGTGGGTGCTGGGGGGCCCGGACCAGGGATGGGATCTTTGTGCCCTCTGTGCCCCCACGGCGTCACCGCTGGAGAAGCTGACGCCTCGAGGGGCACAGTGCCTACCTGAGGGTGTGGGAGCGGGGACCTCTTTGAAATGTGTGGGACTTGTTCGCTTTGTCCTGCAAGGCCAGGCTGATATGGGTCAGAGCCCTTTCCACCTCCCTGGGGCCTCGGACTGATCTCCACATTGGAATGGGGTCTCCCTGGGGCAGCCAGGGCCCAGAAGTGGGGAGAGGGTGCCCGTGGGCGTGGTCTGGGCAGCAGCACCTCCCCCAGGACCTGGGAAGATGGTGTCAGAAGCGGAGGGTAGCCCACCTAGACTGGGTGTCTGGGGTGGGGAGGCCGCTACAACGACCCATAGGCAGTGACAATGTGCTGTCCCCAGCTGGCCTCGCCTACTCAAACCTGGTGTATGACTGGGTGAAGGCGGCCGTCCTCTTTGGTGTCGTCAATACGGTGGCGCGCCTTGACCACTTGGACCCGCCCCAGCCTCCCAAGTGCATCACAGCACTCTACGTCTTCGCAGAAACGTGAGTGACAGCAGTGGGGGCCACGCCCTAGGGGCCCTCCTTCCCTTAGCCCCTCCCCCTCGTCCCGGGAGCCCTGCTCCTGGTTGGCTCACACTCAGCCGCCCTCCTCCTACAGGCACTTTGACCGTGGCATCAACGACTGGCTTTGCAAGTGAGTTGGGGTGGGCAGGGGGATGGGCACAGTCATGGGGCAGGTGTTTGAGTGGACAGTGCCGAGACTGGTCCGTGTTTTGAAAGATTCCCCCTGGCCCAGAGGAAGCAGGGAGGAGGGCGAGGAGGTCGTGGCACACAGGTCCCGGTGAAGGACATAGAGGTTTGGAGTTGGGTGGAGCCCGGGAGGTGAGAGAAACAGTCGGAGAGGAGACGCAGCAGGCAGCCTGGACGGGACTCGGCTGTGCGTTGCAGGCAGCAGGAGGGAGAGGGCAATGACTCCCCAATTCCTACCTGGAGCCTGGGAGGATGGAGGGGTGGTTTCCAGAACAGGATTCCATCTGAGAAATGCCTGGTTGGAATCTGGCAGGTCCAGGGAGGCGGTTCAGAGAAGTCTGGGGGATGGATGGAACGCTGAGCTCACGGGGGAGGGTGGTCTCTAGGCCTTAAGGGCCCCAAGGAGAGATGAGTCCCAGGAGGGAGGATGGAGTGAGGAGAGAAGGGGTAGCCGAAATCCGGCCTGGAAGAACGCTGGATGGGGGAGAAGAAAGAACAGGCAGAAAGGACTGAAAGGGGTGGTTACAGGAGCAGGAGAAAGGTCAAGGCCATGTCACATCCTGGGACTAAGAAGCCCGTCCAGGTACGGCGGGGGCAAGGGGGTCAGGCGCTGCTGGGGTCAAGGAAGCTAGAGACTGAGCGGTAGTGTTGGTGGCGGTACGCAGCCTCTCACTAAGAGCAGGGGCAGGTGAGGAGCCAGAAGCACCTGAGGAACTACAGGGGAATTCTTGTGCGGACAACTCCTGGAAGGAACCTGGTACTGAAGGGGAAGACAGAGGGGTGGCTGAGGGGATAGTGGGGTGTCTAAGAGACAAGATATGGCAGACAATGTGTGGGTGCTGGGGCGGAGAATTATTGCATAGAGAGGAAGGTGTTGGTGATGCAGGATAGAGGGCTGATGGGCAGAGCGAGGTCCCCGAGGAGGGAGGAGGAGGCGGAACCAGGCAGAGGCCTGGCTCCAGGTCAGGGAGGAGGAAGAGAAGCCGGCATGCTCAGGAAGGATCGCAGGTCTGGGTGGAAGGGTGGAATTTTCTCCACCCTCCTGCCTAGGTCCCCACTCATGCTGGGCAAGACGGGATAAGGGTGGTGTACTCGCTGCGGAGCACGGGAGAAGCCGATTAGAGAGAACTCGGCAAAGAGAGCCCAGGTGGGGTTGGAGGTGGTGGATTCATAGGCTCTGCTCTGTGAAGGTATACGGGTTTCCCCATCAGCACTTAGCTTCCTGGGTGCAGGCGAGGAGAAAGTGGGTGATTGGACGCTTCCAGATGGGTGAGAAGGAAGGGGTGAAGGGTTTTTGGTTGTTTGTAATGATGACTTGCTGGATGTAAGCCTGTTAAGGAGGAGGTCACAAGATGAGGAAGGGTGGGTATTAATGAGATTGATAGCTGGAGCTGGGGGCCGGGCCAGGAGGGGCTGGGCGAAGAAGAATGGGAATTAGTGAAATTTCAAGGGGTGACAAAGTTGGGGTGTGGCCGTGGGAGAGGGTGGCTGAGGTGGAGTGGACAAGGAACCAGTGGAAACGAGGAGCTCAAGGACATTACTCAATGGGTCTTCTACTGCATTTACTTAACAAATACTTATTAAGCACCTACTATATGCCAGGCACTGTTCTAGGCACTGGGGACACAGCAGGGAACATGGCAAAGTCCCTCAACTCATGGAGCTTACAGTCTAGTGGGGAGAAACAGACCTTAAACAGGTAAACAAACACATAAGTAATTTTAGAGAGTGGTAAGCATTATGGAAAAAATGAAACAGCATCATGGGATAGGAGTTGGCCACAGGATCTGGGCAGAGCTCTGTGAGATGATGTTTGAACTGCGACTTGAGTGACAAGGGAACCTGGGGAAGATAATTCGAGATAGAGGGAACAAGTGCACGGGCCTCGAGGCAGGAACCTGCTGCGTCCGAGGGTCAGAAAGGCCAATAGGCCGGAGCAGAGTGGATGAGGACAAGGATGGCGGGTGATGAGGTCAGGGGGCAGCAGATGCCAGAGGACTGGGGGTCTTCCAGCCACAGGAAGGAAAACTGAGTTTATTCTAATTGTAATGGTGGGGAGGCACTGGGAGAGGGTTTGATTGTGGAAGAGATGTGATCCAAGGTACACTCTTAAAAGACGCCTCGAGCTGCAGTGTGGGGAGCCGAGGGGAGGGGGCGAAGGCGGGAGCAGGGTGATGAGTTAAGAGACGTGCAATCGTCTCTGTGAGAGAAGCTGCCCCGACCGGGGTGGCGGTACGAAGGAGCTGAGCCGCAGCCAGGGCTGGGCGGAGCCCGTAGGATTTGCTGGCTTGGATGCAGGTGGGGGTGGGAACGGAGAATCCCAGCCGGCATTGAGGCCCAGCCTCCAAAGGAATGGATGGCAGCGTCGTTCACTGAGATGGGGATGAAGCGGGTTTGGGCAGGGATGGGGGAATCGGTCATTCAAGGGAGATGTCTGGTGACAGTTGGCGAGACAAGTCCAGAGGGAGACTGAGCTAAAGACACAGGCGTGGGGCTCAGCAGGGAGACAGTTCTCAGAGCTTTGGGTGTGGGAGAGGGCGCCGGGGACCGAGTGAGCATAGCTAGAGGAGACCTGGAGCCCAGGCCGAGCACCCCACAATCTGACAGGAAGCCACCTGCGAGTGGGAATGTTGAATGTGCCGGATGACGGCATTGAGGAGGGCTGTCCCTACTGTGTCCCCTTTGCCCGTCCCCTGCCTGCCCTTTCCCTCACTGCCACTGGTCCCTTCTCCCGCCTTTCCCGCAGGTACGTGTACGACCACATTGGTGGGGAGCACTCTGAGGTAATCCCAGAGCTGGTGGCCACAGTGGCCACCTTTGCCGTCACTACTCTGTGGCTTGGGCCTTGTGAGATTGTCTACCTGTGGTCCATCCTCAACTGCTTTGGCCTCAACTTTGAGCTCTGGGTGCAGAAGCTGGCAGAGTGGGGGCCCGTAGCACGAATTGAGGTGAGCTGGGGCTGGGCTTGTTGCTCTCTGGAGGCTTCCAGCCACACTTGGTCCCCAGTCCAGAACTTTCTCACCGCTGCCGTCCTGGTTGTCAGGACAGTAGCTCACCCTGCGGGTATCTGGCGCCCCCATCCCCCGCCGTTACTTCTCTGGGGTGTGGCACACCCAGGCCCGTCTATGTTGGTCAGGCGCTGCGCTCTCTCCAGTCCTCAGTTTCCCCATCTTAAACAATGACAGAGAGCTGACCTGGGACTCTCAGAGACCTCAGGGACCACGCGGGCAAGACCTCTGACCACCCATGTCCTCTTTCCCCTGGGCCTCTTGCCGCACGGACAATGCCTTCCTGGACCGGGCAGGCCTCTCTGTCGGAGCAGATGTCCCGCCGGGTCCGGGCCATCTTCGGAGCCATGAACTTCTGGGCTATCATCATGTACAACCTTGTAAGCCTCAACAGCCTGGAGTTCACAGAGCTGGTCGCCCGGCGCCTGCTACTCACAGGTGAGGGACGGAAGGGCGAGGATACAGAACAAGCCAGGCAGCAACCTCGAGGACTGTGACCTTTTGAAATGCTTCCACCTCCCCCCCAGTTCCCCAGGGACTCAGCGGGAGCGGCATGAGAAGAGAACAGTCACCGAGGGCGGGGGCCGCTCCCAGGCTTCAGTGACAGCTTCCCTCCACAGGGTTTCCCCAGACCACACTGGCCGTCCTGTTTGTCACCTACTGTGGTGTTCAGTTGGTGAAGGAGCGAGAGCGAACCCTGGCGCTAGAGGAGGAGCAGAAGGAGGACAAATTGAAGCCGGAGTAGGTGGGAGGGGGCAGGGACAGCCCTGCTCAGCCATTCCTGGGCCCAGGCCAGGCCGGGCCAGGCGGGGCCCGACGGAAAGAATAAAAGACTTTTCTACCACAGTTTGGCTGGTCCCTGCCCATTCCCCCAGCATTCTCCTGCCTCCTCGTCTGTGCTGCATGAGGAGCAGGGAGTTCTGGGCCACAGGAAAAGGGTCAACTCTTGCTGCATGCAGGGTGTGGAGGAGACATCATGTGGAAGGCAGGGACCACCAACCCGGAGACCCCAAAAGCTGAACGTTAAAGCCCCGGATCTTCAAACTAGCTGCTCACTCTCTTGGAGCGCCTGATTCCAGACCCTGAGCTGCTTGCTCGGAAGGCACTTTATTCTTCTTACGGAAGGAGACTTATCTGTGCTGCAGGGGGCACTCGATGGGGACATTCCCCATGAGACAGGCGAGGACCGGCTCCTGTGGGGAATTTACTGATGCGTGCAGCCAGGCTGCGGCAGGGCCAGGATGCAGCCTCCTGGGATACGTCCTTGTGTTGCTGGCTCAAGGGCCAAGAACGTGGGGGATACGGAGACATTGGAGGGGCCTCAGGTTCCTGTCCCTGTCCCCAGGCTGGGACTGGCAGTGTGACCTTCCCTGGCTGAAGCAGCCACTCGGCCATCATGACAGCCAGGTGGGCTCTGGCCCCTCCCAGCCTCCTCCCTGGAGCCCCCAGAAGGCCCGGCCTGTGTGGGCCGCAGGGCACTTGGTTCAGGCCCTCCAGGCTGGTTACATCTTGGTCAGGCGCAGCACGTTGAGCCGCACAGGTAGGAAGGTGGCGCCCGTGGCGTAGGCAATCTCCCGCAGCACACCTTCCCACTTCTTCTCATCCTCATTGTACCTGGGGGTGGCGCAGGGACCAGGAGCTCGGTCAGCGAGTTCAGAGGGAGGCCCAGCAGGCGGGTGCACTGGGCCTCCCTGGCCCCGGCTGCGGACAATGGTCGGCTCCGGGAAAGGGGCCCCCACAAGGCCCATCCCCAAAGAACACCCGCCCCACATTCCAGGTAGGGCCACCTCCCTCCAGCAAGGTCTACCTCTTCCCTTCAGATGTAGAATTTGCCAACTCAGCCCTCTAGGAAGTACCCCCATCCCCCTCCCGACAGCACCGCTCCTGGACGCCGCCTGCAGCAGTGGGATAAGGAAGGGCCCAGGGGCAGCGCAGGCGGCTGGAGCCGCTCCCCTGCACCCCCAGGAAGGACCAGCCATGGGAAGCAATGGCTCTTCGAGGCTGGGGTCCAGCGACTTCTCAATCCTGGCCCTGTCCCCCTCCCCCTCCCTGAGCATCCAGGAGGGAGGGGAGAGGGAAGGCCTGGTGGCCTCCTCAGGGCCTCTCTGCTTCGGAACATTTCCATGGTTCTGTGCCCTAAGCTTGGGGTCAGCTCCTGACTGTGACATGTGACTCTGTTGGGGACCCACAGTGGGGACCCATGGTGTCATGTGTGTGGGCCCAGACTTGCCCCACCAAATGGAGGGAACCTGGGCTGAACAGCACCCACTGTGGGGAATCTTCTGTCCCTTCCCCACAAGAATTGCAGAAGAGAAACCAGCTCTGCCCCCAGGTGAGCCTGCCAGGCACCTCGGGGCCCGGCCGCAGAGCTGTGGGCCCTCAGCCCTGCTCACGATCCCCCTCACCTCCCCGGGGCCAGGCTCACCTCCAGATGTCCGTGAGCTCTGTGGGGACCAGCTCCCCGGACTCAGTCTCCAGAGTGGCAAAGCCACCAATGGCATAGAGGGTGCCTGCCAGGCTGACCAGGCTAAGCGAGCTGCGCTCCTGCGGGAAGGCCTCAAAGGATGCCCACCTGGCGGGGGCGGGGGGGGGGAAGACGGTGAGGAGGTGCGTCACCGGGGTGCCTCAGTGAGCCCAGCGGCTGTCCCACCCTGGCACCCACAGCCTCAGCCACATGCCCCTGAAATCCAGACTCTGGGCTCGAGCACAGCCTCCCGGTCTGGGCCTTTTGGGGATGCCCACCCGGTGCCTCTGCCAGGGCCTCAGAGCATCCCTACGCTGTTCTCCTCCCCCTTCCCTCTGGTCTTCACTTCCTTCCCCATTCTCTCTGCCCCTCCCACTGCCCTTCACTGTCCCTTTGACATGCCATCCAACCTGCCCCCCGAAATCCGCCACAGATCCCCCCAGTGTCCCTCCTCCTCTCCTGAACCAACTCCCACTTGCCAGCTCAGAGGCCGTCACGCTCCCGGCCCCTCGGACCCCTGCCCGGTCCCCTTCTCCCACAATTACTCTCGAGGTGCCTTCACTCCCGTCCCAGGGCTCCTGTTGTTGAGGCCTCGTCTCCACCCCCGCACGGCTGGCAGGCCCCCAACCACCGCAGGGCTTGGCGGCCGAGGCCCAGCGCGCGCACCCCTGCTGCCGTGACTTGCATTTTAACACGATCTCCCGGGGACTCGTGGGCACGTTACAGTGTGAGAAGCCCTGGCCTGAAGCTTTCTACGGGGCACCCCCTGTGCCCCTTCCCCTCGGCAACCCCACCTCTGGGCCACCATCACCTCTTGCTATAAAGCAGCATCCCTGCCTCCTGGGAAATTCCTGATTTCTTATCTACACCAGCTGTCATGAGGCTTCTTAGTAAAACCCATTAGAGGAATTTCATTGCCCTCGGCCTGCTCACGGCCTCCACGGCCCCAGCAGCCCCTCCCCACCTCCGTCCACCCTGCGCGCTCCGTGCAACCTGAGCAATGGCCTTTCCTCCGATGGGCCTGCCTTTTTCTGCTAACTGCCTGGGCCCCCACCTTCCTTTCCCTGGCACCCTTCTCCCACCCCCACGGTTTTCTTCCTGGCCCCCAGTGCGGGGCGGCTGGGTCACCACTGCATCCCCAGTCCCAGGCCAGTGCCAGGTGTCAGTCTGTGCATGAGGAACCGGCATCTCGCCCCCCAGCCCTGGGAGCTCTCCCCTGCAGGCCGGGCCGGCCCGAACCCTCGTGCCGCCTTAGGGGAAGCCCACCTCACTACTGATCAGGGGAAACGGGCTTTTTCCGAGCCGATGTCCAAGCTCAGCTGCAAAAATCCAAGGCAGGAGCTACGCTTCCCTCGGGGCTGGCACAGAGGGGGCGGGCACAGGCACACAGCCAGGGGTCACAGGGAGGCCCTCAGTCCCTGGCCGTCCTGCCTGGGGAAGGGGCGGGGGACACACAGGAGTCAGGCAGCCGTACTTGTTGTCCGCGATGCTGTACACCTCGACGGAACTGGTCAGCCCAGTGTCTGTGACCCCAGCCGCCACAAAAATGCGGCCATCGTGGACGGTGGCCCCGAAGAGTGATCGAGCCGTCTGCATGGGAGCCAGCTCCTTCCACTCGAACTTCTTGGGGTCATAGACGCACATCTTATTCAGGCACTTCCTGTGGGGTTGGGGGCAGCCAGTGAGAGGGAGGGGGCAGGAGCAGAGCCCCTGTCCCTGTCCCTCCCCCGCCCCCGCCCTGCCTCCCTGGGCAGCCAGGACAAACACCCGACAGCCCCTCGGAGCTCCTGCTGCTGCTGCTCTCGCTGCAGGCCTGAGCCTCACCTGTTGCTTCCTTTGCCGCCAATGACGTAGACAAGGTCCATATGGGAGAGCACCGCGTGGCCGTACACCGCGTAGGGCAGCGGGTCCGATTCACCCCATTTGAACGACCTGGAGGGGAGGGGAGAGAGTGAGGGCACTCGGTCCCTGTCGGCCTCCACCGACCCACGCAACACGTATTCCGTATTCCGTATTCGGGGTGCACCCGGGAGATTACCCGAACTCCCCAGACCTCTCATTTCCTGGCTCAAGTCCCACCTGCCGCCCGCCCGCCCGGCCCCTACCCAACCGGGTCACTGCCCTCTGCGCGGTCCTAGACCGCCCCGCCTCCAGGTTCCCGCCCACGTCCTCAACCCAGGCCGCGCGGCCCGCCCCCCGCCCGCGCTCACAGCCTGTCGTAGCACATGACCGAGTCCAGGCTGCTCTCCCCGTCCTTGAGCTCCCGGCCTCCGACCACGTAGATGGAGTTGAGAGCCTCTCCCAGGCCGAAGAGGCAGCGCGGCGAGGGCAGCGGCGGCATCCCCAGCCAGTCTGAGTCCAGGTGGTCAAACTGCGGGGAGGGGGCGGGGAGGCAGTCAGCTACCGCCCTCCACGCCCCCAGCCCCAGCTCCACCCCCAGCCCAGCCCCATCCGGCCACCCTGGGTCACAAAGGAGTCCAGGCGTCCCAGTAGGGCCAGCGAAGCCTGAAGCTGGTTTCTGGAGACAGCGCCCCTCCTCCGATCAGGCTGAGAACAGCGGAGCGCGGCAACCCCCACCGGGCCCGCTTCTGAATAGCCAGAGGCCGGGAGATCACCGTCGCGGCACCGGCGCGGGGCGGCTCTGCCAGGGCCTCCGAGAGGGGGGCCAGCGGTGGCCCTGGCCCTTGCCCAGCACGGCCCGTCCCACCGCACAGCCCTGCCACTCGCCCCTTAAAACCTGCAGTGTGAGCCCCTCGCCCTGTCCGCCTGGACAGTCTTATAATAATATTAGTGGCTCATGTTTTTTTAAAGTTTCCTGAGCCCCGTGCTGATGAACACTTTATACCCACCATTTCACCTTCAAACAACCCTACCAAGCAGGAAGAATCACGGAAGCCCAGAGAGATCAAACCACGTGCCCACCTGGGCCTTGGCTGGTCACTGGTGGGGCTGCCCCCGCCCCCCAGCTTAACCCTGGCATCAAGCCACTCCTCACCCCTCACCCCTGGCCTCACTGAGCACACCGCTCACAGGCTCCTTCCCCCACCCCCGACCCCCTTCAGGTCTCCAGATGCCACCCACCTGGCTCACACTGACAGAGCCAGTCCCCAGGAAGCCACTTCTGCACTCCGAGATCCCACAGTTACACTACAACTTGGACTGGGCACCCCACTCTCCTGGTCCTTCCGGGGCCCTCAGTTTGCTCATCTGTGTAACAGGAGGACTAGGCAGGATGGTCCCTTTGTCTGGGATGCTCTCTCCCACACTCCAGTCTTGGCCGCATGCAAAGGCCCTGCCCAGACCCCGACACTGATCTTGCTCCTCCTTCTCGCGGTGCCTGACCCCACGCCCTGTGCAGGGCTGGTGTCCGCGACACATCAGACTGTCCTGGGGCTAACATTCCCCCAAAACTAAAACACCATAAAGTTACGCAGCTCATTGCCCACAGCCTACAACTGCCTTCAGCTTTCAGTGGCTGTCAGCAAACCTCCTTGGTCTACATCTCACCCTAGACCAACGACATTGACCAAGAAGCAGACACAGGTCGCTCCTGGGCCTCAGGGCTGACGCCAGCGCCTAGCACCCAGCATTGGTCACCCCCTCCCAGGACTGCCCAGGCACCTGCAAGAAGTAAGCACTCATGGGGTCCTCTTTGTTGTCCTCGTTGTAGAAGAGGCCCCCAGCCACGAAGACCTGGTTCTCCTTTGTCGCCAGGCTGACGTGGTTCTTGGGGATCTGGGTGGAGAGAGAGGCACAGTAACACTCGTTGGCAGCCGGATCGTAGGCCACGGCGCCCTCCTCGCTGATCATGAAAATGAGGTCCTGCAGGAACATGCCAAAGCGCAGCGTGTCGTTGAGGATGCCGGGTAGGACACGCTCGTCCTCCTCCTCCTCGTCCTCTTCTGCCTTGGCTTCACCCGTGCCCTTGTCAGCCGCCTTGGTCCCAGCTGCCTCCTTCCCCTTCTCCTTCTTCTTCTTGCGCAGGACAGTGATGCGGCCCTCGTGGGCATCCTTCACCATCTGCACTTTCCGCAGCAGCTCGGGCTGGGCCCGCACGAGAGGGTGGCGCTCCACGCGGCTCTCCAGGAAGGCGCGCGGCAGCAGGCGGAAGCGCACGCTCTCGAAGACAGTGGGCAGCGCGCGCTGGCGCTCGGCCTTGGCCTCGGCGTCGCCGCTGGCCGCCCACCGCATCACCGCCTCAAACACAGCCTCCTCCTTTTCCACGTTGAGGTTGTCGCTGGAGATGATGGCGATGAGCTCGTCGGCCGAGAGCCCGAGGAAGTCGTTGTCGCGTGACACGAGCGAGAAACGCGCGCAGATGAAGTCGCGAGCGGCCACGGCCAGGCGCGCGCAGTCGAGCAGGAGCCCGAGACGGAAGACCGCCAGGCAGTTGGAGAGACACAGGCGTTTCTGCAGGAAGGACACGCAGATGGTGAAGATGGACGGGATCTGGAAGCGGTGCGCCGCGGCAAACAGATCCTGAACGCTCGCCTCGTCCAGCGAGATCTCCGACGTGTACAGGTAGTGCAACACCTGGGCCACCACGTCCGGGGACACCTCCTCCAGGCGCAGTTCGCCTGCGTTCTCGGGCTCCGCCAGGAAACGTGCCCGGAAGTAGGGGCTGCAGGCGGCCAGCACCAGGCGGTGGCACGGGAACTCACGCTCGCCCACCCGTACCACGCAGTCGAGGAACTTGCCGTGGTCCAGCATGTCCTTGAGCCCGTCCTGCAGGAGCGTCTGCTGGTACAGCCGCTGCTCCTCCGCCTGCTCCAAGCCCAGCGCCATGGTGGGTGGCCTAGGCCTAGGGTGCAGTGACCGAGGGTGCCAGGGGCTTCCTCTCTGTACTCCCTGCTTTCCTGCTGGGTCCAGCTCAGCCTATGCAGCTGTCTTCCTGGGGCTATATATAGAGGAGGACCTGGCCCTGTAAGGCGAGCTGCCTGGCCTCCTGCACATGACGCAGAGGGGACAACTGGGCAGAGGCCCCATCCCAGAGCAGCCTTGACTCAGCCCCACGGGCTCATGGGACCGGAATGGGGTTTCTGGGCCCTCCGGGAAAGGTGAGGGCCTCTCTGCCTCATTTCTAAAAGGGGGCACGGGGTGGTGTTGACCGCATTCCTTGATTGGGCAACGGCCCTCGGGGGAGGGGCTGCCCCAGCCTCTGCCCCTTACATCAGGGAGGGGCAGACATCGAAGTCCCACTTGTCCCGGTCGCCCTGCCTTCATGCCTCCTGTGTCTTCCCATCCAAGCGCCTCTATCTTCGTCTCTGGAGTACCTCTCACTCCAACCCCCTCCCAGAGCTTGCGTTTTGTGCTCAGTGAACTTGAGCATGGCATCCGCTCACTGGGGGCCTTGTTATCCAGCCTTTTAAATGGGAAGATATTTTCCAACCTTTGCCCCGGCTCAGATACCCTCTTTCAACTGTGCAAGAGAGTGCGTGAGGTGAACTAGGTGGCCACTTTTCTGTGGAGCCTGGGGCAGGGCAGGGCTCTCTGTGGACCCTCAGTTTCCCTTCCTACTCAGTGAGGAGGTGGAGGAGTTGGACTCGGAGGCCGCAGCCCGTTCTGCTGAGGTTCAGAGGCACTGAGGTTCTGTATTGCTAGGAGCGCACAGTCATAGGGTTTGAACACTGTTAGGCGTCTGACATGCTAGAGTAATTTCCTAGGATGTGACTATTCTAGGTGTTTAAACCCCTAGGGTTTTAACATTCTGGGGGAGTGACATTCTGGACTTCAGTGTTCAAACAGTGACACTCGAGGAGTTTACTATTCCAGGACTTTAGCTATATGTGCTCATTGGTCTTTGTCCATTCCCCATTCTTGGCCTGGCCTGAGCCTGCCCGGCCTTGGAGCCCCTGTGCCTAGTCTAAGGGATCAGGGTGGAGACCCAGGACAGCCAGCCCCTATGGCCACGCTGCTCAGGACTCCTGACCAACCCCCCTTCGCACACACAACAGCCTCCACCACCAAGATTAACTTGTTCCCAAAGTGCAGGAGGCTGCAGCTGTGGGTTAAATTTAGCCCCCAGGACACTGGCGTGAACTGTTATGGGGCATTCTCCCATCATTCCTCTGAGTCACTTGTTTATAATCTCAGGCTTGGGGGGTGGAGGGATTGGAGAAGGGACCTTAGGCTGGGCCAGGACTGAGTCACCTCCCCTTTTGTGATCTCAACGACGTCACTGCCGGGTCCCTCCTGAGCAGTGCTTTTGACCACCGCTGGCTCGCCCCACCCCGAGCAGACCCCAGAGGGCACAGCACCTGGAAGGCCCTGACGGTGGTCCTGTCCGTCTTGCAGAAACGACAAGGAGCGCAAGTGGTGGGCATCCAACGCAGCCCTGGAATGGAGCAAGTCCTGTCAGTGACACAAGGCTCTGAGAGGCTCGGCGACTTGGCCAAGTCACACAGTTGACAAGTGACCCGGCCAGGATTCAAGGGGGATCTGCCTACCTCCAAGAACTTACTGCTTCCCACAAATTAACAACAACAAGGTCCATTAATCATAGTTTCATTTTCCAAAGACCCGGACAGAAGGTACTGACTGAACAATTAACTTATATTTACCAAGTGACTCCACAATGTATTTTTAGATTATGATGAATCTCATAGTGCTCACTCCCTACCAGGCATTCCACTAGAACATATATATGTGGCTCATTCATTCACCGAGAACCTTCCGGGGATTCAGCAGTGAACGCATCAGGCAAGAATTCCTGTCTTCATGGAGCTTCCATTCAGCCGGGGGTGGGGGAATGACAGCAACAAATAAATTGTTATACAGCATGTCAGCTGGTGATAACTGCTATGGTGACAAACAGCGGGAAACAGGGTGTGGGGAGTGACAGATGGAGGTGGTAACAATTTTAAGCGGAGGAGGCAGGATGGACTCACTAAAAAGACTCCATCTGAGCCCTGGAAAAGGAGGGTTCCCGGCAAGGGGGCGGCTTGAGCAAATGGCCTGAGGCAGGAACGTGCCTGGCTCCTGTGCGGGCTGGGGCAGCGAATGAGGAGGTGAGAAGGAGGGAATGAGGACAGAGAGGAACGGGTGAGGGGACCGTGCAAGACCACGTGCAGTTTCCCCCTCAGTGAAACGGGATCCGCTGTTTACGTTTTCACTCGAGTTATAGAAAATGCAAACATACACAGAAGTAGAGAGACAAGGACGCTGAACTCCCTTGTGCCTGTCACCTTGCTGCAGGTCATGTCATGGCCAGTCCTGGAGCACCTCTGCGGCACCCGCTCTGTGCGTGACCCAGGGAGAGGCCCGAGCGCTGGTCGTGGGTGCAGGCGAGAGAGGGGGACAGCAGGGCTCCACCACTTGTCGTCGAACCGAAGGAAAATGTCATCTCACTTCATCCCTTTAATTTTTACTCATTAAATCGTTACACCAAAATCATGAGGTAAGTATTGGAAACTGAAATGTAGGTGGCCAGCAAATAGGGATCAGTCTTTTGTTGTTTATAAACAGCTTTGTTGAGGCAAAAGTGACATCCAGTAAACTGCACATATGGAAAGCATACCATCTGATCAATTTTGACATATGTATATACACCTGTGAAAACTACCACCAAAATCAAGGTAAAGGATATATCCATCACCCATGAGTTGCCTCGTGGGACGGGTTACCCCGAGCTCCCAGCCTGGGGCACCCAGTCTGTTCTCTCAGACAGCAGAAACAGAAACGAGTGACAATCTGTCATTAGAACCTCAGCCCGCAAATGTCGACCTGGGCCCGCATGCTAAACCTAAGCAGGGCAACTGCTTGTTTAAAAAAAAAAAAAAAAGAACCCAGAATCTTCTAACGTAATAGCCAAGATGTCCAGGATACAATAAAAAAAATCACCGGTCATAATAATAACCAGAGAAATCACAACTTGAATGTGAAAAGAATCAACTGATGGCAACACTGAGACGAGTCAGATGCTTGGACGGTCTGCCAAGGGCTCTGAAGCGGCCATTGTAACAACGCTTCCACGATAAATCACACGTTCTCTGGAAACAAACCCAAGGGTTCTGAAGCAGCCATAGCAACAATGCTTCCACGATAAATCACACATTCTCTGGAAACGAGTTTGTATAAATTGAAAATCTTAGCAAGGACATGAGAGTTATACAGAAGAACCAAGTGGAAATCAGAGAACTGAAAAATGGAACAACAGCACAGAAACTTGCCAAACGGTCTCAGGAGGAGAGGGCAGATGACAGAGGGTAAGATGCCCGTGAGGACAGATTAATAGAACATACCCGATCTGAAGAACAGAGAGAGTGTGGAGTGAAAAATAAAAAATGAGCAGCATCTCAGGCCCACAAGACAAGAACAAAGGATCCAGCATTGGCATCATAAGGCTCCAGAAGGAGAGAAGGGGCTGAATACTTCCAAAATCTGGTGAAAGACACAAACACGCAACTTCAAAGAGCTGAGCAAACTCCAAACAGGATCCGTGCCACGACACGTAATTAAACTTCCAAAAACTGAAGACAAAGAGAAAAACCTTGAAAGCAGCCAGATATAAACAACACATTCCCCATAGGGGAACACCAATTTAAATGATGGTTGATTTCTCACCAGAAACCATGGAGGCCAAAAGAAAGTGGCACAACATTTTTTAAGAGCTGAAAGAACTGAAAATGGTGAATTCTATATGTGATGAAACTCTCTTTTAGGAATGTAGGGGAAATAATCCCAGGGAATCTACAAAACAAAACAAACAAATGAACAAACAAACAAAAACTTCCAGGAAACTAAGAAATGAGTTCAGCAAGGTTGGAGGATATAAGATCAATACACAAAAATCAATTGCATGTCTGTCTATGCACAATGAACATGTAGAAACCAAAATTGAAAATATAATAGCATTTATAATCACTCTAAAGAAAGTGCAACATTTAGGAGTACACTTAACAAAATGCATGTAGGCTCTGTGGACTGAAAATTACAAAACGCTGATGGAAGACATCGTAGGAGACCTAAATAAATGGAGACACATACTGTGTGTGTGGATTAGAAGACGCAACACAGTAAAAATGTCCATTCCCCCCAAACTGAACTATAGATTTAATTCAGCATCTTATTAAAATCCTAGAATAGTTTTTAATAGACATAGACAAGCTTATTATAAAATCCATATGGAAAGGCAAAGGCCCTAGAATAATAAAGACAATCTTAGCAAAGAAGAATAAAGTGGGAGTAATCACTCGACCTGGCTGGAAGTTTTCCTATGTGGTTACAGTGATCAGGATTTTGTGGTATTGGCAGAAGGGCAGACACATAGATCAATAAAACACAATGGAGGACCCAGAAATAGATCTAAATATGCTCAGCTGATTTTTGACAAAGGTCCAAAACAACTCAATGGAGGAAGGATAGACTTTTCAACATATAGGGCTGGAGAAATTAGACATCCATAGGAAAAAAATAAAAAGCCTCTACCCAAATCTCACACTTTGTACAAAAATTAACTCAAAATGGATCATGGACTTAAAATGTAAACCATCTAAAACAATCTTGAAAAAGAAGAGCAAAGTTGGAGATCTCACACTTCCTGATTTCAAAACTTACTGCAAACCTACAGGAATCAAATCAGTGTGGTACTGGCATAAAGACAGGTACACAGACCACTGGAATAGAATAGAGAGCCCAGGAATAAACTCGCACATACATTGTCCAGTGATTTTTAACAAGGGTGCCAAAACTATTCACTGAGAAAAGGGCAGTCTTTTCAGTAAATAGTGTTTGGAAAACTAGATATCCACACGCAAAGGAATGAAGTTGTCTTATAGCATCTGCAAAAAGGAACTCAAAATTCAAGAGCTAAAACTACAAAGCTTTTAGAAGAAAACAGGTAGAAGCTTCATGATGTTGGATCTGACAGTTTCTTGGATATGACACCAAATACACGAGCAACAACAAAAAACAGATTGCATCTAAACTTAAAGCTTTTGTACATCTAAGGACAGAGTTGATAGAAAAGGCAACCCTGGGAATAGCAGAAAATATTTGCAAATTGCATATCTGATAAGGAGTTAACATCTACAATATATAAAGAACTCCTAAAATGTAACAACAAACAACCTGATTTAAAAATGGGCAAAGGAACTGAATAGACATTTTTTCAAATAAGATATATAAATGGCCAATAAGCACATGAAAAGGAGTTCAATGTACTAACTGCTAGGAAAATGTAAGCCCAAACCACAAGATACCACCTCACACCCCCATTAGAAAGGCTACTGCAAAAAAACAACCAAACAACAGGTATTGGTGAAGATGTGCAGAAATGAAAAGGCTTGTGCGCTCTTGGTGGGAATGTAAAAATGGTAGAGCCACTGTGAAAAACAGTGTGGTAGTTTGTCATAAAATTAAAAATAGGATTACCAGTAATCCACTTCTGGTTATATACCCAAAGGTATTGAAAGTAGGGTCTCAAAGAGAGAGAGATTTGTACACCTGTGTTTGTTGCAGTATTATTCACAATAGCCAAAAGGTAGAAGTAACCCAAATGTCAATAGACAATAGAGAGATGAATTGGATAAATAAATTGTGGGACACACACATATACGATGGAATATTATTCGGCCTTTAAAAAGGAAAGGAGTTCTGCCACATGCTATAACATGGATGAACCTTGGGAACATTATGGTAAGTGAAATAAGGCCATCACAAAAGGACAAAGAATGTATGATTCCACTGGCGGGAGATATCCAGAGTAGTCAAATCATAGATGTAGAAAGTAGAGCGGGGGTTGTCAGGGGCTGGCAGTGGGCAAGGGGAGTCGGGAGTAACTGTTACCGGGGACAGAGTTTCGGTTTTGCAAGATGTAGAGAGTTCCATGGACGGGTGGAGGCAACGGCTGCACAACGATGTGAATGTGCGTAGTGCGCTGCACCGCGTATGCAGCCCGTCCCGACTGACCGACCAGCCACGACTCTGCAAAGCCGCAAAACCGGGGAGCAGGTCCACGGGCACTGCCAAGCCAGGGGTGCATCGCTTCCCATCCCACTGGCCCCTGCTGGGCCTTAGGCAGAAGGAAGTGCAGCTCCCCACCGCAGGCCGGCACTGCTCGGACGTGTGCTCCAGGCCACGCGGAGGAGAACGAGGGCTTCTGAGAGGCCCACCGTGGTGCCCGCCGTTCATGGCCCGCGGCCACCCGGCTGCGGCTGCTTCCCGGCCTCACGTGGCACGTGCCCAAAACTCTCTGGAGAGGCAACTTGGAAATACAGTTGATCCCTGAACAATGCGGGTTTGAACTGCATGGGTCCTCGTATACATGGAGTTTTGTCAACAGGTACATACTGTTCCGTAAATGTATTTGATGATTTTCTTCATAACTTTCTTTTTCTAGTGTATTTTATTGTAAGAATACAGTATATAATACATATAACATACAAAATATGCATTGATTGATTATTAGTGGTAAGGCTTCCAGCCAACAGTAGGCTGTTAATTGTTAAGTTTCAGGGGGATCAGAAGTTATACGCAGATTTCCGACTGCATTGTGTTCAGTATCCTTGACCACCACGTTGTTCAAGGGCCAGCTGTACTTTGGTGATGAGGGTGGTGAGGTGGGGCTGAAGGAAAGGACGTATAGAGAGGTGACAGGCAGACAGGTGGGTAGCAAGAAGAAAGAGAGCAGAAACACAGAGAAGCAGACCCCTCCCAAAAGAGACCCAGGTTGAGGGGCGCGGCTTGGCCCTCGCGTCTGTCAGTGAGACTTTTTCTAGGGTGGCCTGAGTGAGCCCCAGTTCCTTTTAGTCAAGGAAGGGGACTGTGTGAAAAGAGTGTCCACACCCTGACGACCGGCTCCTCCGCTGGCTGGTTAATGAATCCACCCACCAGCCTCCTGTCCTCCCTCCCAGCAGACCCCTCCCCCGGAAGCAAACCAAGTGACGCCAACACAGGGGCCTCATTCGCCCCGTATCCCTGGGGCCTAGAAACCACCGGGTATGGAGCCAGTGCTCAGAGGGCCCAGGGGAGCCACAAGCTCCCCCTCAGAGGGCACTACCTGTCTCCCACGTGAGCATCCGTCCTCCCAGGCACCCATGACAGCATCTCCCATACCTGGCCCCTTCGGTCTCACCTGCCCATGAAGGGATGAGTCCACACTGGCCATCGCAGTGTCCCCCAGTGCTGAGCATGAGCAGGAGGGGCTCCTGCGGCCACACCCCTGGGGGTCCTGGAAACCACACCTGCAGAGGCCCTGACCTCCTGTGGCACCGCCTCCGGGGCCTCCGGCCACTGGCCCCAGGACCTCTCCTCTTTCCAGCCCAGTCTGCACCCGCCCAAGCCCCAGCATCAATCTGGGGGTGTGCCTCTGCTCTTGCCTCAGCTCCTGACTCTGGGCGTTCCCCGAAGTCTAGCCCACCCTAACGGGAGGGAGATGGGGTCCAGGGCACGCTGTCCATGAGGTCTGCGGCCGAGCCGTCGCACTCCTTGCCCTGGTCCAAGTCTTTCTGAGCAATAGTCTGGGCAATCAACACATGAAGAAGAGGCTGGGCAGCCCTGGCCAGGTGGCTCGGTTGGTGAGGGCACCGTCCCATAAACCAAGAAGTCTGCAGGTTTGATTCCCAGTCAGGGCGCTTACCGAGGCTGTGGGTTTGATCCCGGCCAGGGGTGTGTTTGGGAGGCAACGAATTGGTGTTTCCTGCTCCCCGTTCCTCTCTCTCTCAAACAATAAATATGTCCTCGGGTGAGGATAAAAAGAAATTTTTTCTTTAAAGAAATAAAAGAGGCTGGGCCAAGGAACAGTTGTATGGACTTTATTCCCCTCGCTCCTCTCACTCGCCTGCCTGCTGTCCCCCACGTACTCTGTGGCTGTGGGACGGTCACACATGACCAGGGGTCCCCAGGCCCGGGCACAGCCATTCTACCACCTCTGTGAGGGGCACTGTGGCAGCACATGCCAGCGCCGGAGGCTCGGGCTCTGAGACCAGCCCCGGGTCCCACAGCTGTGGTCACGGGGCTTGCAACGGGTCACCTCACCCCCCTGGCCACTCCCCCGACCTGGCCCAAGGCCAGGGAGCCCCAGAGGAGCCGGGGCAGGGACCGGCCCAGGTGCCAGACCTGAGGTCTGGCCACATGGGTTGAGAATCCCACTGCACAGAGGGGCCTCCTCACAGCCAAACCCCAGGGGGAGGGGACGAGCCTGAGCACCCACCCCACCCCTGCAGCCAGCCCTGGGGGTGGGTGTAAAGCCCAGTCCCTTCGGTCCAATATCCGGGTGCTTGTTAATTGGTTGTTAAAATAAAAAGGAAATGGAAAAGCTGGTAAAACAAGAACCCCATCGTACTGGTGCTGCTGAGGTTCCCTTATTGCTTCAGGCCCTTGTGGTCTGGCTGGAAAGGAGTTCCCTCCCACCGTGGCCCAAGGGGGAGAGCATTTAGCACCAGGGACACAGGGCTCCCGCCCCGAGGGGACAGGGCCTCCGGGAGCGGGCTCGGCTGTGCCTACCTACACGGCTACATGACCATTTTGACCAGAGCCCAGTCTGCTGCCCGGACCCCTCTCCTGCCATCAGAGGGAAGATATAAAAGGATAGGGACCCCCAGCCTTGGGACACGGTTTCACTACCGGCTCCTCCACACCCACCTCTGGCCTCTGCTTGTCCAAGTCTGGCCTGGCCAGGGCCCCCAGGCTTGCTAAGGCTGCAGTGGGGCTAGCAGGTGTCAAGGCCACCAGCCTGTACGGTAGACCCTGGTGTGAGTGACAAGGGGTTGGGAACCCACAGGGGTCCCGGCCTAGAGCCCGCTGGGGAAGATCAACTTTCAGGTGGGGGGGAATGTGAGCCAGCTCGGGGGAGCTGCCAGGCACTGGGACCAGAGGTTAGAAAGAGCAAGCGTTGGGGAGCGGGGAGGGGGGACCCTGAGGACGTCATGGAAGCCCAGAGATAAGGGGTACAGGAGAGGGAAAGAGCTTCAGTAAAGCAGGGGCCGAGGAGGCCCAGGCTGGGGACGGGGAGCCGCAGAGCTGGGCGCCAGACGGGAAGCCTTCCCCTCAGGGAGGGCCCGCTTTCAGGCCCCCGAGGACAGCAGGGGCCCCGAGGGTGTGTCCGCAGGCGCTGGCCCGGCCTGCTCCTGAGGCAGAGGCAGCCCCAACTCAAGCAGGCCGGGGCGCTGCCCGCTCCGTGCCCAGGCAGCAAGCAGCCTGTGCGGCTGGGATCACAGACCCTCAAATCACTCGGGCTCCTCGGGCCTGCCCACGTCTGTACAGAATAAAGTGCTTCGTTTATTGATGATTAAAATGTGCCCAGTTCCCTGCCCCAGCGCCATGGGTCTCACAAAGAGGTCAGAGGGGTTCCGACCCCTTCAGCCTGTAGGCTGATGGGGCCCAGCCCCCCGTGGTCCCCCTGGGGCTCAGGCCTCTTCCCACTCCAGTTGTGCTGGGAAGGTGGTGGTGTGGGCGTAGTCGTGGGGGTTTAAGGTGCAAAGAGTATAACAAACATAACCGCATAAACACAATAGGAAAGAGCTTAACTAGGAAACATGTAGCTTATGGAACCTTCCTCCCCATTTAAAAGGCAGGAATAAAGATGTTAAATGACAACCAAAAAGGGTGACCTGTTAGTGCCGGCCTCCGGGGGCAAGCAGTGGGCACGGGGAGGGGCTCCCCCCACCCCGGACCCTGCCTTGCCCCCGGGAACGTGCAGGTCCTTTCACCAACAATGCCACAGGCACCCCGCCACCGGCGCAGGGGCCCAGGAGGGACAAGGACGCTGGATGCTAGCCAGGGGCAGGTTGTGGCAGGGCCTAGGAGAGCACGAGGCCTGGCATCGTCTTCGGGGAGCGGGGACAGACGCAGACATACACATCTCCTCTAGCGTGGGAGACACGGCCAGGGCAGCAGCGAGGGGCGGGGTGCTCTGTGCGTGGGAGCCCCGCCGGCTGCCCCACTGATAGCACCTTGAAACCTCCAATCACGTGCCTGAGCCTCCTCCTACAGCCCTTCCCCTGCAGTCCACTCATTTGCAGGGGCTCCTGGGAGCTGGTGCTGCGGGAGCCGACCCACCTGCCCAGCCAGGACCTGCCCACAGCCCCCCAAGGCCCAGGCTGATGGGCTGATCTCGGTGCGGCCTGGTGTGGGTCAGGGACCCCTGCTGGCAGGGTGAAGGGTGGGGAAAGCAAACGCCTGGGGTCCAGCCCCTGCCTGCCCCACTCCACACGGTGCAGAGCTGGGTCTGAAGTCTTCACGCCTGGCCACTCCCCACCCACCACGCTCACGGGCATGCAGACTCAGGCCCCTATTCGCTGTGCACAGTCCTCAGACCGAGTCCACAACTGCTCCAGGGGGGCTGGCATCCCAAGTTCTCCCCAAACCCTCCAGGACAAGGGGGCAAGGTACAGGGCACAGGGGAGGCAGGGCTGAGCGGCTGAGGCCGGCCGGGCTCCACCTGGACGGCCCCTCCAGCTCAGGCCTCGGCAGAGCGAGAGTCATACACCTGCCCTCCAGACCACCCCTTCCACTGTGCCCGCTGCCTCCAGCGCCCCCCTCACCTGGAGGGGGGTACTGCAAATAGTTTCCTCTCTTCTTTTTCCTTCGCTTTCAAAAAAAGAAAAAAAGGAAAGGCTTCAAGGAGTCACTGAAAGGGAGCACTTGGGAGTGAGGTGTCCTCCACCAGATCTGGGGCGCCACCAGCCTGCACCCCTGCTAGGGGCAGGGGCCTCAAGCAGAGCGTGTCCAGCCACCTCTGGGGGTGGGGGGAACGGTGCCAGGCAGGTGTGCCCTCCCCCAAGGCGGGGAGGACCATGGGGTGCTCCCAGTCGGCGCTGGGCTCCAGGTCCTGCAGGCGCAGGGCAGGGTTAGTTGTTGGCGTTCATTCGCCCGCCGCTGTTGGCAGTGGTAGGGAAGAGTGGAGGTGGGGCGGGCAGGTGGGGCGCGGGGGGCAGGGTCTGGGGCATCCCTGGGAGCAGGGGCAGGGTGGGAGCCTGAGGCGGGGCAGGGGGCAGGCCTGGCGCAGAGGGGGGGCCGTCGCCGGCCAGCGGGTGGCTGACGCGGAAGCATTTCTCCTTGTGGGCCTTGAGCATGTTTGAGAAGCGGAAGCGCTGGCCGCAGACGTCGCAGGGGTAAGGCTTCTCGCCTGTGTGGGTGCGCCGGTGCCGCTTCATGTTGGGCCGGCTGGTGAAGCTCTTGCCGCAGATCTCGCAGATGTACGGCTTCTCCCCTGGGGGTTGGCGGGGGACAGTGGGGTGTCACTGGGGGTCACTATACCGCAGCCTAGGGCCAGCCTCCCTGCGCCCAAGGAACCGCAGTGGGGCTCGGCCCTCGCGCTAGGATCCTCCCCACCCCGGGCTACTTTGTCCCAGCCTCATTAACCTTGGGAGGTGGGGAGCGTGGCCCTGAGCCTCAGAAGGGTAAACTGAGGCCCAAGGTGGAGAAGGGGCGGGGCCATCCCAGGCCTCCTGAGCAGGGCTGAGAAGGGGTCCCAGGCCGGGCCTACCTGTGTGGGTCTTCATGTGCTCATCAAAGTACTGCTTCATGTTGAAGTCCTTGCCACACCACTGGCACATGAACTGCTTGTGGCCAATGTGGATGCTCATGTGCGACCGCAGCTGGTACTTGTACTGGAAGCGCTCGTTGCAGTTCTGAGGGTGGGGTGGGGCGGGGCGTGAGGACGGGGACTGAGCAGGGAGCAGCTTTCAGGGAGGGAGCCCACCCCGCTGTTCCAGCCCGGGCAGCCGAACCACCCTGAATGTGTGCGGATGGGCGGGGGCGGAGTGGCAGCGCGGCGCACGGTGGCAGGGCAGGCCGATGGGTGACCAGGTATCGCTGGAGTGGGGGCGGGGGCACAGACATCAGACAGAGCGTCCCTCTCAGAACCCTGCACCCCGCCCCGCCCCCGGCTTTCACCCAGCTGCCATCCCTGACCTCAGTCCTGTCCGGGGCGGCTCCAGGGGCAGGGGAGGACGGGGACTCACCTCGCATCGGAAGGGCTTCTCCCCGGAGTGCTGCAGCGAGTGCACCTTGAGGGACATGCTGCGTTTGAAGGACTTGCCGCAGGTCTCGCAGGTGAAGGGCATGTCCTTGGTGTGAGCTATGGGGCATGCACCATGGCCGTCACAGCTCTGGGGGGCCCCGCCTGCCTGGGGCCTGCCTCACTGTCTCTGTCCCAGGACCTGCGGCTGCCTCCCAGGCAGCACCCACCATCACCCCTGTCCCCGGCGGCGAGGTCTCTGTCCTTTCTGAAGTCTGGTCAGACGAGCATGGTGGCCTTTCTGGTTCTTTAGCCTCTGGCCAAGAGAAAGAGCCAAGGCCACTCGCCCTGCCCCCCACGCCCCCGCTGAAGTTTCAGGGAAAGATGGAAGCATTCCAATAGAACTGGGCCCAGCGCAAATCCGGGCCCAGCCGCCGGCTCCCTGCACGGCCTCCGTGGACCTCAGCGTCCTCTATAAAGGGAGGCTAGGAGTGATACGGTGCCTCAGTAGTAGCTGCACTTTACGGGGGTGGCCCTCCTAAACGTGAGCTGCATGTGCCCCAGGACCCACGGACAGATGAGGGAAGAGGTCAAGGAAGAGGTCAGGGAAGAGGCGGTCGGAGGCAGGGAGGGCCCCCTCAGAGCTCGCGGCTGGTGACCCTGAGCCCAGGGGGCACCGCCAGTCCTGGGTTACCCAGCATCTCCAGACCTAGCCCCAGGGGTCCCAGCTCCCAGGCAGTTCATGCCGGGGGCCCCCAGCACTGTCTGGTGGAGAGTGGGGGTAAGGCCCCCCTTGGCCACCTTTCCTGCGGGCCCAAGTCCATGAGCGGGCCAGGAAGGGAGAGCTGCAGGGACCCCGGACTCCCAGCCAGGCCCCCCTAGAAGGGAGGGACAGCCACGTCCAAGGTGCAGGGGCGGCCCAGCCCGCACTTGGGGTGCTTCCTTGCTGTGTCCAGGCTTAACCCTGGGCGAAGGGTTCCATTCGGAAGGTGAGAGGCACGGCTGTCCTCCAACAGGGCCTGTGCTGGTTGGACCCTGGACCCCACCTGCCATGGGGTCCGGGAGCCCTTGTGCAGCGTGCGGCCGGCCTAACTGAACACGGCAGCCCTGGCCCCAGCGTCTATCCGGTCCCGCCTGCCGCTGCAACCCGCCATCCCAGGCCTTCCCGCTGACAGGGGCCTCCTCACTCCTTCACACCGCCCTCGCCCTCGGGTGTGAAGTCCTTCCCCGCACACCCAGCGGCTGGCCAGCTCTGTCCTCAGGCTCCGTTCCCCACGGGCCTCGACTTACCCACCATGTGCTTGCGCACGTGGGCCATGGTGTAGAACTTCTTCTCGCAGATCTCACACGAGAACTTCTTTTCCGCGTAGCCATGCACGATCTTGTTGTGTTCATGCAGGGACCACAGCTTCTTAAAGGCTTTGCCGCACGTCACGCACTGTGGGGTGAGAGGACTTCAGGCCCTGGGGCCGAGGTCAGGACCCTGTGATGAAGGGCGCAGGCCGTGGCCCTTCTCTGGGCCTCATTTTCCTCACCTCGGCTGCGCTGGAGAGAGGGCCCTCGAGTCTGGGGACCCGCCAGATCTGACGCTGTGGGGGTCGGGGGGGGGCACCTCCCTAAACACCTACCCACAGCCCGGCTCGCCTTCATCCTTAAACTTAACTAGGGCCGGGGTCTCCTCTTCCAGGGGGCCCCTCCTCTGTGCCCATTCCAACAAGGCATCTCCTTACAGAGGGGAGGGCATGTAACTGGCTGAAGGGCCACAGCGGGTGTGGAGAGGCCCCTCTTAGGTGCAGACATCAGCTCTGCTGCCTCCCCGCTGGGACCCAGGCCCTGACGCCATGGAGATCACCAAGGAGACAGGTCTCAGAGGGGCGGCTGCGGGAAGCGTCCGTCCGGATGGGGTTGCTGCAGAAAGAGCCCGGTCCCATCAGGCAGTGCAGGGCGGGGGGATCCTTAAGGCTCCGCTCCCTTCCTCCTCTTCCCCCAGGCCCTCGTCCTGCCCACCCTGCAGGACGTGCCCACAGGTCTGGAGGCAGGACCATGGCGCAAGCAGAAATTGGCTCCGGTTGGTCAGGGTGGCCAGGTCGGAAAGGGAACAAGGGTCTTTCCCCTGCGGAAGGGAGGCGCAGCTGCGTGGCAGGTGGAGAGTCAGAGCAGCCCCGCAGGCAGGCAAGCGGGAACAGGTACGTGAGGGTGGGGCAGGGGACCAGGTAACCCCCAGGTAACACTTTCTCCTCGGGCAGCTGCAATTAGCAATTAGTTGAGGCAATTAGCACCCGCCTACCTGCTGCCCTCACCTCGCCACCTCTCAGCCACAAAGGTAAAAACCCTGTGCTGCCCACACCCTGAGAGTCTGGGCTGGCCCGCTCTTCCCCTGCTCTTCCCAAGTTTCTATCCGGTCCCTCGTCCCCAGGCGCAGGCCAGCTGGCATCTCCAAAGAGCCGAATGCAGGGACTCCTTCCTACCCGCTGCCCCTTCCTCTACTCAGCCTTTGTGGCAAGGGGAAAATGGCACCCCCCTCAGGGTCAACCCCTCCTCCCTTCATCTGCGCTTTTGTGCACCGAACAATCTGTGAAACGCTACACAGTGGCCCTGCGGGCCCATCCCTCCTCACGGCTGGCTGTCCCCATCTCATGGGCTCAGGCCACTCTCTCATGCTCCCAAGTCCATGCTCCCTTGCCCTTCGGGCCAAAGGTACTGTTTGTTCCAATCCTATCTGCATCTTTCCATTTGTCAAAGCCCAGTGCTATCCACCTCCTCCAGAAAGCTCTCCTTGACATTCTCACCAACCTGGGCCCTACTCTCTTGACTTACCCTGGGCTTGGGCTGGTCCCCCCCAGGCTGGGCAATGCAGTCAGCAGGACCCTTGGGTGCCCAAGTCCAAGCTCTGGCCTGGCCCAGCCTAGGTGGCTGTGTGGCCTCCGCTGGCCTCCTGCCCCATCCCGCCCCGTCCCCCGCACGAAGCGCCCCCCAGGCCCACCTGGATGTTGCGCTCACAGTCTGTCTGCCGGTGCAGCAGCAGCTCACTCTCCAGCAGGAAGCGCTTGCCGCACTGGTCACAGATCTGCATGCGGCTGTGGGTCACGTTCATGTGTTTCTCCAGGTACCAGCGGTTGTTGAAAACGCGCGGGCACTTCTGGCACGGGTGGTGCTGCTTCTCCTCCAGCTTCACCTTGGCCCCCAAGCCATCAGGGGCCTGTGGCCCTCGAGCCGGCGCCGGGGCCGCTCCGGAGGGCTGCTTTGGCCTCTTCCCACCACGCTGCGCGGCCTCCTCAGGCTCAGGGGGTGCCCGACGCCGGGCGTTCTCCCGGGACCGTGTGGCCATGCGACTGTGGGGAGGGGGCTCTGCCCGGCTGCCCCTGCGCCCCGCTGGCCCCTGCCTGGCTCCCGCCTCCCCCTCCTCCTCTTCCTCCTCCTCCTCCTCTGAGCTCTCTTGATCCTGGTCACTGTGTCCTTCTTCCTCCTCCTCCTCGTCCTCCTCCTGTTCGCTGTGCCCTTCCTCCTCCTCATCCTCCTCTCCCTGACTGCCACCTTCCTCTTCCTCCTCCTCCTCCCCTCCACTGCCACCACCCTCCTCTTCTTCCTCCTCCTCTTCCTCCTCGTCCTCCTCATCCTCCTCGTCCTCCGAGTGTCTCTGCAGCCCGTCCTCCCGGCCCAGCACCATGGTGGCAGGGCCCGTGGCAGCGCCCGGCTTCCCCTCGGGCGTCGTGGACACGTGCAGCGTCTGGTTGTTGAGGTTGACCTCCACGATGATCTGAGACTGCTCCTGGCGACTGTAGGTGCCGGAACCGCCCAGCTCTTCCTCCAGCTCCTCCCCACCCTCCAGCTTGCACAAGCTGGCCGGGGGCCCACCAGCCTCCTCCGTACCGCCCTCCTTCTCCTCCTTGAAGAAGGGCTGAGCTGGCCCAAGGGTGGCAGGCACTGTGCCACCTGCAGTCCCTGCCCCGTCCTCAACACGCACAGAGTAGGGGTCAGGCCCCTCGCGGGCGTAGATCTTGGGCAGGCCTGGGGTGTCGGCCTCCTGCTTGATGTCACAGTAGTAGGGCGGCGCGGCTGGGGCACAGCTGGCGGCTGGCTGGGCTAGAGCCACAGCAGTGGGGCCTGGGGGGCCCAGGGAGCGGGCGTCCAGCAGCTCCTGGCAGGACGCAGCGATGTCAGCCATCTGCAGCAACGAGGCGGCGCTGAGCACCTCGTGGACGTTGGCCGCGTTGACCAGCAGCTTGGATGTGTAGATAAAGTTGAGGATCTGCTGCAGGCCGCCGGGGGCCAGCGCCTCCAGGGACAGTTCCACCCGCTGCAGCTGCTTGTTCTGGGTGAAGAGCGAGTGGAAGAACTGGCTGTAGGCGGCCAGCACGCCCTTGTGCGCCGGGAAGACGCTACGTTGGGGCACCAGCACCAGGTCCACGTCGCAGAGGTCAGGCTGGAAGAGGCGCTGCTCATTCAGACGGCCCATCAAGCAGGCGAAGTGCAGCGCCACGTCCTCTACCAGCGAGAACTCCGCCGCCGGTGAGTCGGTTGTCTTCTCAACCAGCAACTGCAGGGCAGAGGGCACAGGTCAGGTCCAGGCCGGCGGGGCTCCGGCCAGCCCACCTTCTCAGAGGCAGCGATGTCAGCCCCCTGGTTCCCCCATCACTCCTGGTTCCATGTTACAGAAAAGGAGCCGACGCTCAAGCAAGGAGGTGGAGGAAGAACCAGGATTCAAGCTCAAGTTCTGAAGCCCCTCAGAGCTCCAACTCCAACCGTGACATTCTGAGGCCAAAGATCAGTTAACTTTTCTGGGCCTCCAGCTCTTCCGCTGCAAAACAGGAAGTCATCCGGGGAAAGAAAGAGGAAGAGGGGAAAAGGGACTAGGGTGGCCCCCTGTCCAGGTGTGCCAGCAGCTAAGGGTTTCCCAGGATGCGGGGCTTTCAGTGCTAAGCCCAGGACCATCACAGGCAAACGGGGACCAAGGGGTCACCCCAGCAGGGACACAGGCACTTCCTGGGCTCCATGAGTTCTCTCTCCCCCACACTCACTCACACAAATAAAACCACAGCCGCCAGCCCCAGACGCCTTGAGAAGAGAAGCCAGGCTCACTCGCCCGCTTCCCGCACTCTGGCTACCGCAGCCCAGGAAGTGGCCGCTGAGGGGAATGCTCGCACCCATGGCGCTGGGCCCGCCTGGCCTGAGCGCTGCAGGGTAGACACTTCTGTGAAGCACCCCCCACCCAGGCCTGCGGCTTCGCCCGCCTGAGAGGAGGCTGGTGCGATCCAGCCAGCCTCTCAGCACTTGCCAGAGCCTGGGCCAGCCGGCGCCGCAGGCCTGGCCTCCAGCAAGTCCCCCTCACACAGGGGTCCTGCAGGGCGGGAGCCCAGGCAGCCTGCGTGGGCCCCCAGGCCTGCCCCAGGGGCTCTGAGAGGGGCCCATCTTGGAGGGCCACTTCATCTAGGGCCTCCGCAGCTGCCGGGGGGCCCTTGAAGTCTGATGGGTCAGGTTCTCTAGCTCCCGTGAGCCGCGGCAGTACGGACGGGCATGACCTTTCCTGGCTCCACCACAGTGGCCTCCCCAAAAGGTGGGCCACACAGACAGGCAGGCTGCCCAGTCCCTTGCTTGGGTCCAGTGCATGGCATATGCTCACATATTCTGCCAACCGCCTGCCTGGCTGGACCGAGCCCACAGGTTCCAGGCCCTGGCCCTCCTCGGACCCTGTCCAGCTGGGGCAGAGCATCCTATATTTGAGGACCTTGCTCCACTGCCACAAGGCCATCATCGCCCCTGCCCCAGACAACTCCCTGGAGGCCCTGGGATGAAAGCCGGGTCCCATCCGTCCACAGCCCACGCTTACCTGCCCCCCATGTCCGGCCTCCCACTGCTGGCACAGCCATGGGTGGGCCCAGACTGGGGAGGGGGTGTGGGGGTGGGGGGATGTCTCTTCTCAACTTCTCAGTCACTTGAACGAGAATCCGCCCTGGGCCTCAGAGTGGGCCTCGAGGAGCTACCAGGGCCGGTGGCAGTCCCCGGGGACACCCACCCAACTTGCACTTGGGTCCCGCTCTGGCCAGGCCCTCAGCCACGGACACGATCTCCCTCGAGCTCTCCCACCACACCTTCTGCCTGCCGGCCAAGAAGCCACGCGTCTGCCCCTCTGCCTCGGGGCTGCTAGCCTGTTCCGGCCTGGCCAATCTCACTGGGATATAGTGCCAAGCCCCTCCCTCTTCCCTTCCCTGACTCAGTCTGATTCATCTTCTGGGACCAACTGAGATTGCACAGATGGGGAAACTGAGGCTCAGAATGGGAGAGTCCCTAGGTGAGCAGTAGCAGAGCCCCTGGCCTCCCAGCTTTTCCGAGGCCACCCTTCCCCGCTGGGCTGGATACTGCTCCATGTAGGCCGATTTCTTGACCTTTAATGACTTAAAAACAGGAAGAGGCATCGGGGACCCTCTCACCCAGGGGACCAGCTGTGCCTCCTCAGGCTCTCCCCGCCTCAGCCTCCTCCCCAGAGCTGCTGCCACCTGTAGGTCAGTGAGGGGTCAGGGTGCAACTTGAATAGTAACAGGGGCTCCTTAAGGGGCTCCAGTGGCCAGATAGGGGCAGAGGAAGCGGCTTGGATCAGGGCTTGTCAAAGCCAGGCCTGTTGTGGGGAGCCCGCCCCAGGCGACGGGGCCTGAGCCACCCTGCTCCCCATCACAGAACGCCCTGCAGTGCCCAACCTTCCTGTGTGCAGGTGGGGACCCAGGGCCCAGGCGAGGCCCGGTGAGGCCCTCTGGCTTCAGCCGAGGAGGGGCGGTTGGCCGGCAAGCTCGTGCTGCCCCAGAGGCCCCACTCACGAGGCAGCACCCCCGGCCAAGCCAGCAGCATCCTTGTCGCCTGAGGGGCCGAGAAACTCAGGACCAGGCCCTGTGACTGGGCTTCATTGACAAGCACACAGATGCTGCCTGAGTCCATAGCTGGCAGCCCTTCAGCAGGGCACAGCTGCCCCCTCGCCTGGCACCTTCCATGCAGCGCCCACCAGCTGTGCCCGCCTCCCCAGCCAGATGTGCCAGTTCCCTGAAGCTGCGGCTGCCCCTCCCCATGTGGCTGTGCCAGCTGCAGCCACACACCCCACCCCGAACGCCAGGCCAGCCTGGCTAAGGTGCAGGACCAGGGGAGCGGTCAAGCGCTCCTGTTGCCGGGGGGGGGGGGGGGTTCATACCCTCAAAGCCTGGCCCCCAAGCCAGGCCGAGAGGAAGCCAGGTGCCGGGGACACCTGCCCAGGCGCTCAACCAGGTCAGAGCTTCTACACCTGAGGGGTGCCCTGCATCATGGCCAAGAAGCCGCTGCCTCCCTAACCTGCCCCGCGCCTCCCGGGGGGCCCCAGGATGAAACCTGGGCTCCATCTGCACCCCAACTCCCACAACAATCCTTCCATGGTCCGGCAGCGGTGGGTGGGCCCAGTCTGAGCAAAGGGCACAGGCTCACGACTTCCAGGCTCCTCCTTTTGGGGACGGGGGTGTCTAGTTCAGTCTCCTCAGGGCTCATGCCCCCTCCTTCCCGGGGAAACAGGCCCAGAGAGGGAGGGGGACCGGCCCAAGGTCACACAGGAGTTCGGACTGGAGCTGCGGACGGCCCCCCCAACACCCCGCTTGGCCCAGGAGCCCCGAATCCCCAGGCAGGGCGGCTCCAGCGCCCACGTGGCCCAAGGCCCAGGCGGGAATCCGACCTCCCCCTTCCCCCGACACCCAGTCCGAGGGCGGCGCCGTCAAAGCTCAGGGGAGCGCCCCCTCCACCAGCGCCCAGCAAGACCTCAGCCTCTCGAGCCCGAGGCCCCCACCCCAGGAATTTAACCCCCTCCCCGCCGAGGGCCGCACCAGAGCGCAGCAGTCCGGGCCCGCGGGGACCCAGAAGGGGTTCGGGAGACCCGGCGAGGGGGAAGACCCTCCACCCCGAGTCAGCGGGCCGTGCGCTCGGGAGGGCAGAGAGGGCAGGTGGGCGGATAAGCGGGGGGACAGGCAGGGCCTTGCGTACCATGGTGCCGTGGCGCTGGGGGCTCACAGGGCCCCGCGGGATCGCGCTGCCCCCGGCGGCCAGGCCGGGGCCGCTCCATGAAGCGCCGCGCTGGGGGCCGCCCCCGCGCAGGGCCCCGCGACCATGGCCCCCGGGGGCGCGGCCGGGCGGGCGGAGGCGCAGGGCCGCAGCGAGTCCAGCAGCCGAGCAGCTGCGGCCCCAGAGCCTCGGGCGCGGCGGGCGGGGGGCGCGGGGCGCCGATTGGAGCCCGCGCGTCAGCTGGGGCCGCCGTCTGGACGCTTAAAGGGCCAGGCCGCCCTGCGTGCCGGCGCGGGGCATGGACACGCGTGGTGTGCGGCGTCCCGAAGCTGCCCGCTCTGCCTCGGGCCGCTGGGGCCCTCAGCCAGGCCCCGTGCTTCCCATTCTAGCGGATGGACCCCGGCCTCACTCTCCCGCGCTGAGCCCCCTTTCCGCCGCCGGGTTGTTAGTCCCGGAGTCTAACCTCGGTGCCCTCCAGCTGCGCCACAGAGGCGGGGTCGGAGGAGGAGGCGGCCCTGAGATCTAGAGGCTGGGCGCGCCCGCCCCCCGACCAGCTGCAGAAAAGGCTTCCACCTGCTCCCCCGAGCGATCCCACGCTGAGGAACAGAACCGGCACCCTAGCCGCGCTCACCACCCCCACCCTCTGTCCTGGGCTGCTCTGAGGGTGAGTCTGGGATCTCCAACTGGCCGGGCCGTCACGGCTACCCCAGGGCAGCCCAGGGCTCGTTTTGCTCTCTGCTTCCAGGACGTGGTTCTGGTCACCCCGTACCTACCTGGTGGCCTCCTCTGGCTGCCCAGGTCCACCTAGGGCAGGAGATAACCAGAACCGGCAGCACGGCGATAGGGATCGAATCCTTTACGGTGACTGGCCCAGGAGAAGGAGAGACGCCAGGAGTGGGGGCCAGCGGCCCAGGCCCCACTGCGCCCCCAGCCCGGCGACCTGACGCCTGCTCATAGCCTCCCCGCTCAGTCTCTGCTGGGGAGATGAAGCCAGGCCTGCGGAATGCTGCTCTGGCACGGACACCAGTGGGGGCAGGGGGCGGGCTGTGCTGGCAGGAGGCTACAAAGGAACGCTGCCAGGCTGAGCCGGCGGCAGGGTGGGGACCACCGCGCGCTGGGCCTGGCAGGGTCCAGGTGGTGGCTGGACCGCTACTGTGGAGAGGGGGCCTCTGTGGGCCTCTCCTGGGGCCCTGTCATCATTCAGATGCGCCACCCCCGCCCCACCCCACGGTGACTGGTGACCCATGTCCCGTCACCCTCCCATTGCCCCATCCCGCCAGTACCACTCAGTCCCTCCCCGCTCCCCCCACACTCGCACTTGTGCTTACCCACCAGCCGCAGGAGTGTCCCCTGCGTATGCCACCTTACTCACGAGTGGGCAGGGACTCTGGGGCCCGTTCAGAGCGACGTGGTTCTGAGTGCCAGGGGAAAACGAGGCAGAGGCACAGTCCCAAGGCAGGCACCAACCTCTCCTCTGATGGCCTGACCTGCACGGCGGAACGGGCCTCTCCTGAGGCCAGAATGGGGAGGCCAGTTATGACTAGGCTGTCCCAGAGCCAGGGAGAAAACGCCTCGGGGCAAAGACGGGTGTGACCAAAGGGTGCCAGGAGGAAGGGAAGAAACACACCCAGCTGGATGCAGGGTCAGGAGAGACCCTGGTGGAAAGAGAGATGGGGAGAGAGGAAGGGGCACCGACGGGGACCTGCCCCCCAGAGGGAGCCACTGTGGGCATTTTGCTCTTCTGTGGCCGCGGTAGGTGCGCAACAGCTGGCTCAGCTCCCACTGGTCTCGGGCTGAGGCCAGGCCACAGCGGCTGACGTGCCACATGAGCCCGTCACCTCAGCGCTGCCTTCCACCTCTTCCTCCTCACGACCCACCTCCTCATCTGGTTCCGTGGGTCCCTGCACCAGCCTGGGAGGTGGCAAGGGAGGGATTGCGTAGCCTGGGGTTGGATAGGGACAGTGAAGCCCAGAGCAGGACAAAGCATACAGCCAGGCACCCGCATCGGGAGCCAGGGAAAGGGGAGGCAGGGAGGGGGTGGCCCCCCCACGGTGGGGAGGAGCCTGGCAGAGAAGACTGCAGGGACGCTCCTGGGCCCACTTCCCAGTCACGGCTTGGGGGCCGGCGTGACCAAGGTAGGGCTGCTGGCCGCCTTGGGATTGGCCCTGGTTGCGGCAGTCAAGCCAAAGGAGGGGCTAGAAGTTGGGAGAGAAAGGAGGGAATGGTAGGGTCTCCATAAAGACCCCAGATGTTCTTCTTGCTTCTCTGGCCTACCACCCATCTGGGGGAGCCCTGGGCAGAGCCTGGACTCTCTAAGAAACTATGGGCTCTTGGGTCACACTAGAACTGGCAGGAAGAGGCTATTTGAGGAGCTGAGTCTGGTGGGCTCAAAAGGGGCCGCTCTGAGCTGATGCCTGCAAGTGGAGTGAACGTCAGTTAGAGCAGGGGGAGAGGAAGGGCCCTCCAGGCAGCAGAGAGCAGCGGGGGTTTAGCGTGTGCAGGGACTGGAGGTGATTTGATGTCATGGAGTCCAAATTCTAGTCGGATTGCTCTCTGGGCCTTGGCAAGGGCCCTGCCACTGGAGCTTCACCGCAGGCCTGGTCAAGGTTGGCTTTCTGGAGGGGGAAGGGGTGACGCTGGGTTCCTGGAGAGGAGGGATCCTGGGCCAGAGTGGCATGACCCAGAGGGAAGCCAGGAGTTTGTGGAGACGGGGGTTGGGGGGGGGTGAGCTTAAGGAGCCTTCAGACCCGTGGGGCTCGGTGCTGGCAGTCAGCAGCCATGCCCGTGCCTCTAGAGGCCAGCTCTTGGGTTTTCCCACAACTTCCCTAAGCACCTAGCCCCGAGTTGCTCCCCCGTGTTAGGGAGGAGGAACAAACAGACCCACACAAGCAGCCCCAGGCTTGGTTGGGGAAACCAGGCTCACCCCTACTGAACCTGGAAAGACTGGGTTGGGGGGCGGTGTGCGTGCGGGCATGCGTGGCTGCGCAGCTGCACACGTGCGGCCTTCCTGGGCACCGTGGAGCTGTGTGGCTGCCGTAGCTGAGGCGGGGGAAGGAGCAAGTCCAGAGTGGCCATTTGAGCTGGCACTTCAGCCCAAGGCCATTCAGGGCCTCCTGCAACTAAAATCCTTCACCAGGCCACATCCCCTGAGAAAGGAGCCCACTGGCCACAGTGCCTCTGGCTTAATCTGACTTTATTTAGAAGATACAAAGGGCCCCTATGAGCACCTATTCCATGGCACAGTCTTTGAGGCTTTGGGGCCAGAGCCAGGCTGCCTGGGTTCAAGTTCTGCTGTGCCGCTTCCTAAAGTCGGGTGACTTTAGAGAAGTAGCTTGGATTTTTAGAATTCAGCTCCTTCTCTGAAGCCCTGGACACTAAGGCCTCCTCCCTCCTAGAAGTGGATTAAATGCTTAGAGCCAAGCGGTTCAGGGACGCTGGCCGCACGGGCTTGCCTCCAGGAGGATGGTGGGAGGCCATGGCTCCACGTGGAGGGCCAGGCTCGGTCGCAAATGAGAGGCCTGGGGTCCCTTGACCCACAGGGCGGGAGAGAATCCCAGGCACAGCCAGGGAGGCCTCGAATGCCAAGGCCGTGACGTCTGTGCTGCAGGAGAGAGCAGGGCAACCTGCTGGTTTGAATTAGGTCCCCACCCGCCAGCAGCTGTGGCCTATTAGTGCTGAGCTCCGAGCTCCGAGGGGGCAGAACATAAGTAACGCCCCTGCAACCCCCCAGCCAGAGACTCAAGCTCCCCTACCCTGGAGGGCCCTGGGTCAGCTGGGGTCTCCCCGCCACCCCACGGACCCCGCCCGCAACTTTCTGATTCACAAGGAGGAGGAGGCAGGGGCCAAGGGAGCATGCCTTTTTCTACTGAAGCCTTAAAAAATAAACACCCCAGACCTCTCAGGCCCCCTGCCCCCTTGTGCAGGGCTTCTCACCTCGCCCTCATCGGGCACTGGCCTGAGCTGTCCAGTCTGTCCCCAGGCAAATGGCTCCCGTCTCCCATGCGGCCGCGGGACGCCAGGCTCTCGCCTGTGAACGTGGGCAGCAGCAGAGCGCGCCCTTGTCCAGGCCTCTCACCTGGTCAGAGGCTAAATCTGCAGGCTTGTCACAGCACCCAGTCTCCTTGCCCTTCTGGTGACATGGTGGCCCGTGAAGGGTGTGTTCCTCAGATTCTCTTGCCTCCTATTCGATGCCCAGCTAATTCAGAACAGTCAAGACCAAAGCCCTTGACACCTTGCCCCCCATACCGCCTGGCTGATGAAGATGATCACTATCGAATGTGAATCAAGATCCCAGGGCTCACTAGAAAGTAAGACCCTGAAGGAACCTCGCTTAGGGATTTTCCGCAGCAGACCTGCAAATTTTCCTAACATTTTAAAGCGACGCATCCAGATGGGACTGTCGTCAGGACCTGCATGACTTGGGCAGCAGAGGGGCCTACTAATGGCTGAATTTTGCAAACGGAATCTCTGCAAGCCTTACTGGGAGAGGTTATGTTGTAGTCACCATGCAAATTCCTTGGAGTCCTGAGGAGAAAAAAGGTAATTGCATTTGCTCTGCCAATTCTCCTGTGGTTGCTAAAAATACCCCACGAATGTTTCCCCCCGGGAGCAAGTGCCGTGTGCCTGGCTGGGGAACCGTCAGGATGGAGGTGTGGGGGCCGTGCAGGTGGGTGAGGCAGGTGAGCCACTGTCCCTGGGCAGCAGCTCGCAGAGGGGATGGGACACACTCCTTCCGCAGCATGGACACCTGCACGTGGTTGCAGCTGGGTGACCACGATGACTCTGGAATTCCCAGGGGAACGCGGAGCATCCCCGGAGAGGCCTCCTGGGAAGGTGCACAGCTCCGCGATGAAAAGGAGCCCCAGAGGTGGGTTGGCAGAGACGCGAGGCTTCCTCCCCCGCCTCAGAAGCACTAGCTCAGCCTGGATGAGTAACGGTGAAGCACGCAGACTCCGACTCAGACTTAGACTAAGCATATATTTTAATTTCTACAAGGTGCCCCTTTCAAGTTTTAGGGGAATTTAAATGAAGTGTATACAAATTAGACAGTGCTGATATGTACAAAAGTTCTTCTAGTTTTTAAACAATACCAGCTATATCATGTTTCATTTGCAGTAAACAGGATGTTACAAAAACAGTCCAATAATGCATTTTCTATTAAGAAGCACAATACGCAACATAATTCAATTTTGTTAAAAATTAACTTAAAATACAGAATAATCCCCTTAGGAAGGAAAGCTGTCTCTGTAGTTCATTCAGTAAACACACAAGTTGAACGCTGCAGCTGAGGGCTGTTCTTTTCCAGAGAGAACCAACGAGGCTCCCAGGACCCACGCCCTCGGCCCCGGTGGGCAAAGGGACTGCCCGAGGGAGGCAGACTGCTGCCCACGCCGCGCCCCAGCCCGGGAACCTGTGCACGGTGGGGGGGCGCTCCTGTGAAGGTGTTTTATGACCTTAAAGTGGGGAGGCGATCTTGGTGGGCTTGATGTAATCACATGAAGCTTAAAGCAGAGGAGAGAGGAGGAGAGATCGGAGGCATGAGGACTGGCCAGGCCGTCACTGGTTTGCAGATGGAGGGGAGCGCATGAGGAGGCGTTTGGGCAGCCTTAAGGAGCTGAATGAAAGGCCCCCCAACAGAACGGAGTACCGCCAACTGGCTGAGCCCACCTGGAAGCAGCTGCTTTCCTAGAGCGGCCGTAAAGGGCCGCTGCCCTGCAGGCCCTCGGATTCACACTTGTGAGACCCTGAGCAGAGAGTCCAGCCCTACGGAGCCAGACTCGCGAGCTTCGGAGCGGGGAGCTAAGGAACGGGTATTGTTTGAAGCTCCTAAGTTTGGGGTGATTATTTACAAAGCAACAGAAAATCAACCCGCTGCTCAACAGTAATTTTCTTAACATAATGAGATTTGGCAGTTTTTGTTTGAGTTCTGAATGCAGATTTCCCCCAGAGGATTATTAAAGCAATATTCTCCACTGCAGGCAACTTTTGAAAACCCTTCACATGGACTGCAATGTTTTGCAGTCACTAGTGAGTACGTCTATTTGACTCCGGTCTTGTTTTCTAATGCACTCTCGTCTGTCAACATGGCGAAGAGCTGACCCCTTAACCCTGTTTATGAACCTTTCTGAGCAATGGTTTTGAATCCATCCAAGGTCGTCCCTCCATGCATCAAGGGTTGCCAGATCTCTCCAACTGAGGGCTCCCCCTTCCCAAGCACACCGGGCGCAGCGCCGAGTTCTCTCTCAAACATCCAACACGAATTTCTCCCGCATAATTGGGCTGAACTGGCACTGAGGTGATTAAGTACACTTGGGGGAAAAAAACTGCAACTAGATTAAAAAAAAAAAAAAAAATCACACCGGTTTTTACGGGCCAAATCATTTTTGGAGGAACTGCCCAAACCTGTGAAAATGCATGGTTTACACTGTCCCATACACCTTCTTTCCATGTCCTGGGTTTCCTTGTGTGGTGCCAGGCTTCACTGGGTCGGTGTGGTCACAGGGAAAATAGGCTGGTGCTGAAAGCCGTTCAACTACTATTGTGGCCTCTCTCTTACTTGACTTAAAAGCCCCGCAAAATGTCCAGGATGGTGGCAGTTAGGTTTTGCTGTTACATTGGACGTCTGTTCTTCAATCCGTTCTTCCAGACATGGTCACGTCAGTGACATGTAGTAGACCTGCGTGGCCATGCAATCCCTGCTGCCAACCCTGCCCGGTCCAGGAGACCCCCAGCCCACACCTGTGGCTTGAGAGAACCCCTCCAAATATTCAAAGTGAGTACAGCTCAGAAGGAAACATGTTTGGTGCCAGTGGTTTAAAAAAAAATTTCATCTCTCTCTCTCTTATGAGACCGTAATGTACAGTAGAGAAGTAGAACAATGCTTAAAGGGGCACCAAAAGGTACCAAGCACCAAAGGGTGAATGGGAATAGAATTGTTTTTACAGTCCGAACCTCTGATCAAATTTATTAGAAAGCACATGAAATACTAGGTCCTTAGAGACAGTAGGTACTTCGAGTTAAGGCTGGTTATTCTCCTTACCCTCGCCTGCCAACCGGAAGTAACACAGACAGCAGGCTGTACAGTGATCACTTTCCTGGTCCTTGCAGACAACGAAGAAGGAAGGAATGGATTAAGAGCCCCAAAGCCACACCCCCACGCCTGGCTACCGTCAGCAGGGACCTGGGTGGTGGGTTCTTAAGAGCACACTGCGTCAGGCTCTGTGATGGGTGCACAAACACCTGGCTGTCTCTGACGAGCTCCCACAGGTCTGTGCTGGGCAGCACATGTGCTAACACCTGAAAACGGGCAAAAAGAATTTGTATTCTAAGGGATACGTGAGAGAAAAAGGAAACAGTCTATCTAAAGTAATATTGCAAATTATACTAAGATTTCATGGTTTCTTGATTCAAGAAAATGAAATTTCACTTCCATAGTTGGCTACTGTAAAATGTGGCATAAAAATATTTTTAGGAGACATATCTGTATTTTAAATTCTGCACACAAGGAACAAGTAACAATTAAGAAGTGTCTATTTTTGAAATTCACCTCTAATATTGAAACAGAACAACAGACTGACTTTAAGTTTCTTAAATTTTTAAGTTACCAGATATTTACAAATAAGATATAATTTGTATCAAAAAAGGGGACATTTTCAACTATATCTGCTGCTTTCACTGGGACTCCTGCGATGAGAGTAACTTCGGTCACTTTCGCTGTCAGAGCCGTAAGATCTACAACTCCTGTGTAACAAAACAGAACAAACACACAAACACCTTTAGCTGTGAACCCTTTGAATTCCTCTGGTAGATTCTTTTTCCACAAGACTGGCGAAAAGCCCTACAAGGTGGCGTACAGCGCGGTGGGTGGACCGGGGGTGCTGGCTGTGGTAGCACTGTGGACTTTTCAGAGATGTTTTAAATGAGAGTAGTACTACCAAGGCTAAGATAAAATACAGAAACATCCGTGGCTTGAAATCCACTCATGCAAATGAGAATAATTTTCCATGTTACCCAAATGAACATCAATACTGAATTAATTAGATTGAGAAAGTAAAGGGAAACAGTGCATAAAGAACGTTTTCTTAAAGATACGGAAATCAAAATGGTACCCAAAGCGGGCAGGGGAGACGGCGCGGCCGGCACGGAAGGAGCACTGGGACAGGGAGTCAAGAGGACATGGTCATGGTCACCATCCAGGTATTTTGAAAAATGTTCACTGAGAGCCAGTTACTTTGTAGATACTGGACGCACGCACGAAGGGGACCAAATAGTGGTCCCTGGGCTCAAGGATAATGCAGGACAGTGGACGAGACAAGCCAGGTGCACAGGGACGGGGACGGCCTACATCGGGGTCAGCAGTCAGAGGGCTTCCCCGGGGCCGCAGGCTGCCATGGAGACCTGCAGGGTACATGGGAATCGGCCATTGCAAGAGCCAGGAGAGGTGTCTCTCGACAGAAGCAAAGGTTCCAGCACAGTAAGGGGGGAGGACAGAAAGCCCGGCCGGAGCTGCAGGTGAGAGGGCCTTGGCCAGGAGGGCAATGCAGACACAGCCCCTGAAGAGTTTCGAACAAGGGAGTGTCCAGAGAACACTGACTTTCTACAAGGATCATTGGCTGTCCCTGCAGTGGATGAGGGAAGGGTAAGACTGAAAGCCACCAGGAAAGGGTCATTATAAAAGGTCACGATAAAAACTTGCAGTACTAGGCATAATGTTACATAAAACACAATATTTATAAATAGAGAAAAAGCACATTTCCCCCAAATAAATGTCAAGATATGAACCTTAATCCTGCTTCTGAAGCAAATGACCGTAACATTTTATTATACATTTTTTAATTTAAAAAATTGACAAACTGGCTTTCCCAATTTTAGCAACGAGCTCTGTTTTAAAAAATGGGCCTCGGTTTGGGTGGACTTCTCTCTTTACTCCTTCCAAGAGAAACGTTTGTCCAAGGATATGTGAATATTTAAAAACCCATTTCAGATTCAAACGTCAACACGGACCAACAAGCATCACCCAGCAACTCTTAGCACAAAGGCCACATTTGTAGCTGCCTGTGGGTTGCTGAAATTCAAGGGGAGAGAGGACTTCTGTCCTGAGATGTCCATGCTCTCTCCTAGGTCTCCCGCCTCACACCACATGCCCACAGGACCGGGCCGCGCTCTAAGGAGACACCCACCTGGACCGCCTGTTGTAGCTTCTGCCTCGGTGGTAGCTGTCGCTCCTCTGGCTTCTGCTGCGGCTCCGGCTCCTGCTGTAGTAGCTGTCGTAAGTGTAGGACCTGCTTTCACAGCAACAATAAACACTAAGGTTTCCCATTCCAACACTCACACATTCCCATTCCCTTCTAGGAGCTTAAGAGTGTCCTCTTAGAACGTGGGCACTATAGGACAGGGAGACACTTGCATAACAAGCACTGGAAACACTTAACAACTGTCCCAAGTCAGACTTACCATATGAAACAGAAAAATGTTAATTTCTGTTCTGCGTTGAGAAATATCACAAAATTAACACTGAGTCAGTTGGCTTGAATCTGGCAGACACTGGGCATTATACTCAGTAACACCTGCCATTTACAGTCGGACATCAACTGTGCCTTTTGACACACAGCACAATGGGCCAACAGGGAAAAACTGTCAAAAAGACCTCATTTAGAAAAAGTCTGATTTCATGAGGCAAACGCATGTGTTTAAGTTGCTCGATAAAATACACCCCATTTAAAGGGGGTCAGGGCTCCAAGGGCCAAGGCCTCTCCACTCTGCTGCAGGCGGCTCCCCAGCCCCGCGCATACCTGGAGCGGCTGTGGGGGTCATACGAGCTGCTCCTGGATCTGCTCCGGCTGGACGTCCTAGGACGAATCACATGAGGGACCGTCATCTTGTGGATCAGGGTAGGCTACATAAAAAATCTAGACATGTATTTACCCATCAAGAAGAAAACACAATGAAATCCAGCAGCTGTTAGTCTTTATATCAAAGTATATTGGACTTTTTTAAAAAAGCATGTTGGATTGCCTAAGAAAGGTTGAGCTTCATGCTATTCTTCTATGAGGTGCCGCTAAAGAAAGCCGCTGGGGAGGCTCTAAGCGGGTGATGGCGGAGGGAACAAAGGTCTGCCCAGGCAGGACACTAAGCCATAAGCAAAATGAAGCTGCAGTTGTGGAAAACACCTGAAAGGCAAGTGTGGGTGCGAAGAAGCTGGGAGAACTAGGCACCTGGGGTTACCCCTGCCAGACTTCTCCATTTGGTCCCCCTTTAAAACTCCTCCTATGCTGCCCTGGCTGGTGTGGCTCAGTGGACTGAGCGTCAGCCTGCGAACCAAAAGGTGCTGGTTCGGGCACAGGCCTGGGTGATGGGCCAGGTCCCCAGTAGGGGATGCACGAGAGGCAGCCACACACATTGATGTCTCTCTCCCTCCCTTCCCTCTGCTCTGAAAATAATAAAATTTTTTAAAAAAACAGGTGTAGAGTTATAACACAAATAAATAATACAAAAAATAATGATACAATAATAAACTGTTTCCTATACTTATAACTATAAACCTACTTTGGGAAAAATAAAACTGCTCCTGTCCCAATCTCTAACTCAAGTCAAGAGGTGCACACCATGGCAAGCGCAGGTGAAGGCAGGTGCGCGGGGGCACGGGGTGGAGGTAGCGGTCAGGGCCCCTCTCAAATATTCCCACTGCGCCTTCCTCCCCACTCGGGGAGATTCTGACCAGCAAGGCTATGACTGTTCCCCGAGACGGAGCTGGATGAGAAAGCAGGCCTGCCTGGCACCGAAAGGCCACTGGGGCGGAGACCGCACAGGAGGCGGGACTCGCGAGCTCACCTGTGACTTTTGTAACTGCGGGAGGAACTGCTCCGGCTTCGTGTGCGGCCCCAGCTGTACCACCCTCTGCTCCGACTTCTGGAATAGCTTCTTGATCTACAATTAAGAGTGTGAAACCGTAATTATATCAACTCCCCATGCTGTTAGAATTACTTACTTATAGGGCGGGAAGGGGAAACACAGTAAGAAGAAAGGCCAGGGCAAGGTCTCCCATGAAGTCCTCACAGTGTGGGTATGATGGTGACAGCGAATAAGGCTTTAAATGGAACAGAATGACACAAAGAAAAACCAGGAAATGCTGACACATGTATGTGTATAAGAGCCCCATTAGTAATAACAGAAGAGGAAGTAGTCCAGCCTCCATTAATGGCAGAGTGGGCTAAATGGCAGCATGGGCTACAGCTTCATGTATCAACTGAGACATCTCTTTGGAACACAATGTGGAGTGAAAAAGCCAAATGTAGAACATCTATACATAAAAGGATTTTGTTAGCAAACATGCAAAAGCAACACTGTGTAAGGATAGAAACGTTTGAGGTGAGACTACAGAAAAGCAACAAAACTGCAACAACAGTTTAGAACAATGTTTAACTCACAAGGTAGGATAGCGCTGGGTAGGGCTACATCAGGTATGTCAAAGCTCTAACAAGGTGAGGTGACTTTTTAAATTACTTGTTATATCATAATCATTTATTTTTGTATCTATTTAATACTTAATAAAACAAACACTTAAGTAACACAGTCCTGCCCTCTGCATGCGCGTAGCCCCGGCCCCTCCCCCACTGCTCTGTGCCTGTCGCTCAGCATCAGGACAACAACCCTATGCGTAGGCTACTTAGGTAAATACCGCCACAGGTTTTACTCAGTTTTGAACCCACTGTGTTCTAATAAGACTCTAGTCATTTACTCAACAATTGTAAAGCAGACTGGGAGGTGACTGAAAGAGGAGCAGGAAACAGTCTGTGGATTAGCAGACATTCAGTCCATCGAAACCGTCCATAAGCATATTTGGCTGATGTCAAGTGGCCCTTGGTATTTGGTCCTCTCAAAACGATCACACTCAAAAACATCCGAGTTCAGGTAATTCATTTATTTGTATTTTTGACTTAATACGTAAAAAACCTATCATGTTTTAGTGCCCTGACATTGCAGCGGGGCTGTCTCGCCAGCGACAGCCCCCGTCTCGTCTTGGTCGCACAGGCGGTGATGGCGCAGGGGTTAGGCCGACAGATCAGCTGACATGGACCAAATGTCTCCGCGTGTGTTTTGGGCAGAACCAAGATGTTCTGCAAGGCAGCCCCTCACTTCAGTGAGGCCACAGCCTAGGAGGGACGTCGGGCCCAGGCAGGCCACCAGACCAGGGAGGCAGAGTTCGGCTCTCTCAGTCTACTGCCTTGGCTGAAGAGCTGAGAGCAAACTGCTCAGCCTCGCTATGCCTGTCTTCATTTATGAAATGAATCACCACCCACCCCAAAGGCAGACGTAGGAGGTGCTAAATGAGAGTGGCCAGCGTGACCGCAGCTCAGAGCTGTCAGAGCGCAAGTGGGAAGGCAGGAGCTGAGCAGACGGGAGGCTGGGGGGCAGCTCAGCAGGTACTGCACCCAGAACTGGCAACGCCAGGGTCGACCAGTTCTCCGGGCCTGTCGGAGTCGGGCAGGAGGAGGCAGAGGAGCGTTAGCAGAAGACTTCCAGAAGGTGAGGACTGAAAACCGGCTACGCCGCAGAACCTGGACACCTCAGTCAGTTCAGTGAGACGGGGGAAGGGAGGCACAGAATACAGACGGCAAGCAGCTGAGGAGTAAAGGGGAGGCCGCTATTACAGCTGGCAAGTGCCGTTTCCTATTTTTAAAGAAATATGGGTAAAGGGAGAGAAACACTGACAAATAACTGGAAAGGGAAACAAAAACACTCAAAGACTGTTATTGTATTTTAAGTTTAAGGGAAAACCAAGAAATATTTACAACACAAAGAATACGAATGACTTATTCCTATCACCATCACCACTTTTAAGTTAAAAAGAACCTCCATCTGGGCTGATGACAAAAGTTAGGTTCAGCCTGAACAGAAGAGCGAAACCTATCTAAAGATGATGGTTGCTGCCATCCCTCCAATCCCATCCCAGCCTTGAATAAAGAGCACCTAACTGGGCAAAAAAGGTAACGGGATTAAGACGTACAATTTGGTAATTAAGAAGCAGTCATGAGAACATCAAGAACAGCCTAAGGAACATAGTCAATAATACCGCAATAACTACGGCTGGTGCTCGGGGGCACTGGAAATACCAGCGGGAATACATTGTAAAGCACAGGACTCTCTCACTACTGTGCTCTACGCCTGAAACTAATACAACATAAAATTGCATGTAAACTGTAATTGAGAAATAAAATTAAAAAAAAGTGAACTAGACGCTTGCCTTGAGCAGGCAACTGGGTCTCTCTGGTCCTCACCCCCTACTTGGGTGAAGTTGAAGGGTCAGGCCAATGATCTCCAGAGCCCTTCCATCCTGCCAATGGAAAACCCCTCACATCCCTAAAGAAGGAGCCCTTGCCACCTATCACGGCAACTGATTTCTGCTGCCAGAGAGCTATAGCAGAAAGTGAGGGCTTTTCACACTGAGCCCCAATTTCTTCCCTGAAATCTGCTCCGTGTCCTCAATCTGCTCTCTGAGTCACACGGCACAAGGCTTCTCCTTATTCACCTTCCAGATATTTGGAAATAGCGATCTTGTCCCTAATTCTGATGTTCTTCCAAGCTAAACAATAACAGACTCTCTTTGGGAGAAAAAAGGAAAGAGAATATTGCTCACCGATAAGATGATGTGGAACTTCGCGATCGACTTCTTGAATGACTGTAGGAGACAGACCTTGTTCTGTGTCTTGATTTGGTTTCAGATTTACTTCGAGACCGACTCGGACTCCTGGACTGGCTATCGCCATCCCGACTAGGTGTCTGCTCGTCGCTTGAACTCTCCTGATTTCTCGGCCTCCGGTTTAAGCGTGCCGTCTTTCTTACTTCATCAAAGAGAGACCCAGGCCGCACTTTATTTTTGCTTTTAATTTCTATTCTCAAGACTTGTGGCTTCATTTCAGGCAGAGCAGTCAACGTCTTACCTTCCACGGCACTGGAAAGGGCAGCCGCCGGTGCTGTCAGGTTCCCCGCCCCTTGCAGGGGCTTCCATTTGTTATCCAGGAGGCTGAGCTGGCCCCTTTCGGCCACCTCCTTCCTCACTGTGCCTTCCACCGCACCGGCCGGGCCCACAGAGATGCTGTCCTGTGCCCCCGCCTCACCCCCTGGGGGGCTCTCAGGCATGCTGCTGTCTTGGCTCCCCGCCTCTCCCTCAGGATGCTCAGCCTGTACTTCCTGCTTCACAACGAGGCCTACATCCAGGGGGTCAAGCCTCGAGTCTCCTAGAGGGGACGCCCCCTCCACCTTTGCCGGGGAACTCCTATCAGGAGTGCAAATTTCCATGTTGTCATCTGCCTGAAGCACATCCTCCACTCTGCTTGGGACACTGTCTTCGATACGCTGAATGTTTGGGGGAGAACTGGCCACACTCTCCTCGGTATTTAAAGGTGTGGGAGAAGTGCTGAGTTTGCTATCAACTTTGGCAGGCTGCTCAGCATCTGATGAAGCCGTTACTGTATTCTGTTTACCTGACTGACTGCCGTCTTCACAGGGCTTCTCAGTTGGGGGGATATTTTCTTTTGTGGCTTCACTGTTTTCAGAAACTTGTTTTTTCTCTTGTGACTCCTGAGTCACTTGCTTTTCATTAATCTCCTCCTCCTCCTCTTCACCAAATTCTAGTGGAGGCTGCCAGTGAAATGCTTGTTTTCGTTTTGGAGCCTTGTGCTTTTTGTCTTTTTTCCCCTTCATTTTCTCTTTCACTTTTTTGGTGTGTTCCTTTTTAAGATTTTCCTTTGACCCATGTTTGTGCTTCCGTGACTTTCCTCTAGGGTTTTCTGAATTGCAGGACCCCTCGGAATCAGAGGTTGATGACCGCTGTTTGCTAGACTTCCAAGCACCATTACCATCAGACTGTGAAGTACTCGCTGAAGACTTTGTTGTGGGTTTGGCTTTGATGTGAATTTCACCAAACTCTGATTCAGAATCTGATGTGGCCTCACCTTCCTCCTTATCAGAAGATGGCCGGGAATTATTTTTACTGTTTTTAGTTATGTCTCGTTCAGAATTTGACTCAGAGTCCCATTTACTCCCAGCGTAATTCTTCCTTTTGGGCTTACTGCCATTTCTAAAGTGTTCGGAAAGACTGCCTTTCGAAGTTCTTTTTTTTGAACGAGGACGTTCCTGTTCGGGCTTGGATTTCCCTCCATCTCTGTTTTTCTCTTGTTTATTATTTGTTTCCTTTTGGACTTGCTTCCCTTTTTCCTGGGCTGACTGTGTCACCTGAACACTTGACCGTTCACTGTCTGAAGAATAATCTAAAGATGACCTGCTTTCGCTATACTTCCTCTGAGACGAAGACTTATCTCTGCCTTTCACATATTTATTGCGAAATATCTTTTCAGAGCTGCTGCTGCGCCTTTTATTTGAAGTGTTATTTTTTTTCCCACTGGGCCTAAGTTTTCTCTTGGCTCGCCTTCCGGCGTCACTGCTGACAGAAGAATATGAAGACGACCTACTGTACTGTGAGCGATCACTGTACTTATTTCGTGAATGAGATCTAGAGGAGGGAGACCTAGACCTTGAATGGGAACTAGCTACACTTCGTGACCTTGAGTACGATCTGGAGTAAGATCTACTCCTGGAGGATCTGCTTCTTGACCTTTGTGAACTTTCTGAACTTCTATCACTGTATTTTGAATAAGCACTCCGATCACTTTCTGAATTTTTTTCTCTTTTATGGTAGGATGATGAACTACCAGTCTCTTTAATACTTGCTAAACTGTAAGTGCTTTGGATGGGCAGCAAATGGGTTGTTTTTGCTTTCATTTCCTGAATTCGCTCATAAGAGGGTTTCCAGGGCTTCTGCCCAGGCTTCCACCTTGAAGGAGGGGGACTGTCACTCAGTGGTATTACAGGAATATTTTCCGCCACCACTGGCTGTTGTACTATGATGTTTTCATTTTGTGGCACGATCGCTCTTAAAGGTTCTGCTTTAACTGGTTTGTTTTCGCTTAGCTGAGAGGCTGTCCTTCTCGGTGATTTTGATGCCGTCCGTTGGCGCCCTGACTTGGAACTCGATCTGGACTTTGATCTACTTCGAGAATGGGATGAGGACTTTGATGGCGTCCTTGATCTTGAGCTTCCTCTAGAATAAGACTGCGAGTGAGATTTTGATCTGTATGAGTCCCTGCTGGAATGAGTTGAAGAGCTCTGGTCATCCTTATCAGATTTAGACCAATCCCTCTTCAGCGAATGATGAGAGGATAGCGAGGAAGATCGCGACCTCCTTTCTCTGTCACCAGAGGGTTTCATTCGTCGGGTGGAAGACTTTGAGGATTCTATGTCAGACGGTACAATAATCCTTCTCTTCTTAGTCTGTTTGCGTCTCCTGCAATGTTTCTGCTTTTTAGCTTTCTTTTTATGCTTGACCTTTTTCTCTTTTCTGTGTTTTTTATGGTGACTGTCAGAGTGTCTCGCTGTACTAAGGTCTGAATAATATCCACTGTAAGACCGTGACCTTGATCTTTGGGACAAGCTTCCTTCATCCCATCGGCTTGAGCAGGGGTCACTTAGCCTGCAGAAAGAACACAATACACATGCAGTATTTGCAAGCATGATTTCTATGCTTTAAAATTAAAACATGTTCATTGTCAATACAAATGCATTGACAAAGGCCCAGTTACCCACAGAGCACTGACCCCGTCGACACTTTCCGCACACGTAGGAAGGACAACGCACTTACTGGTTGGCCTGGTCCTGACCTGACAACTGCAGACCATGGACAACTGCTAATGGAGCCACTTACAAAAGGATTTTTTCCAAAGCTAAGCATAGCATTTCAACTTTGATAGGAGAATGGTTTTGAAAACCAAACCAACCAACCAGGAGAGCACTGCTGACCTCCTGAGTTCCTGGCTGCGGTCATCTCCTAACCCTCTGCCTCCAGGAACAATGTCCAGCCAAATTCCCCAACAATTCTGTTGGTTCTCTGCCGATACAGGACAGCCGCCTGAACCCTAAGAGAAACCTCTTTTGCTCCAGAAGCTAACAAGGTTGTTGCTTTATCTCAGCCCCACAGAGTAATCAAGGCCTTCCCCTAAGGCTTAAACTATTTACTATGGGCACTGGGGGGAAAATTCACGAAAATAGACATGGGCTTTACAGTCCCACTGGCTGCGTCAGGGCTCTAAACCAAGAGTTCTCAGGGCCACGGTATCTGAACTGTTTCCACACAGCGGTGCGCCTTTTCCTTCCGTTTCCAATTTCAAATATGCTATAGGGCGCCCAGGCCAATCAAGAAAATTTTGCCATAAACAACTATAGAGGGTCCCACTGGTATATTTTCATTTTTTAGTATATTTTCACTAGCTATTCCAAGGCCAGTCCCATTTCTAAAATAACTGTTCCCTTGTGGGGTGTCACTGAGAGTAAGAGACGCATATACTTCTGAAGAAGCAACAGTCCCTGGGTCAGAAGTTAATGCACATGCTGGGTACAGATTTTCCCATCTACCAAGTCATTCATCAGTAACTAAGAAACCTTGCTGTTAAAGTACCTGCTATATAATTTTAAGTCCTGATTACTTCTAAAATTGAACAAGAAATCTGTAAGAGATTCAGCAGGTTTATAGTCTTGGGAAGAGAAAACAGAACACCTCTTGGAGAATAGTACTACTTTCACTAAGTATTCCCAAATGTATTTTCTGGTCGCTGACTCATTTTAAATGTAAATCTTCAATGAAAAGTCCAAAATTAAGTCTCTAGCCCCTGAACACTTAGAATACAGCAGATATTGGATTGTGCGCAGACTCAAAGCTCTTACTTATCTCCTTTACTCCATTTCTCCCCACTTGGCGGTCTATATGCTCTCAGCCTCTGCATCTCCTCTTTCCAGTGAGGGGGTGTCTCGCTGCTGTCGTCGTCATCTGACTCGGAGCAGGATCTGGATCTCGGAGGTGTGTGATAGCGCTTTCAAAACAAAGACAGGAGCTGCTGTTTTTAAAATACCCCTCAGTCACAGGCCGCTACAGGACAGAGTTAGGTGTAAGACCCAATCTCAGACCCCACTCAAAGGCAATAATGACTGCAGTACAAAAGGATGATATGAAGTTATGTCAGACATAAGCAACTAAAAGAAACGGGAAGGGCTGAGATTTACCTGTAATCACACGTGAAAATTTCCTCTTCGAAGTCCCAATGGTTACATTCATTAGCCTAGAGTATTCAGCATACTAAGGTTTCTCAACATACTCACTGGTTGTTTCACATGTTCATTTCATACTTAAACCCATTCAAACATGGTAGTAAACTGATCTAATAGCTATACCTTCCCATAATTGTGTAGAATACAACTAGCTCCTTGAACGGAGTTTGGATTATACCTATAATCAAAGCTAGCATTTTGCCTACAGGTGAAAACATTTTACTGCTTAGATAATTTGAAAAAAGAAAAGTCTTAACAAACATACAATTGTACCCCTTCCTTTAATCTTCCGTCCAGACTTTGATACAGATGGTTTCTGATCACTTACAGTGGGTGTAGCATCAGGAATCTTCCTGGAAAAGGTGATTGAAAATTAAAAATAAGCAAATGTAGGCAGTTTTCTTAATGTTTACATGTAGAGTTTATGCTCCTATGATACAAAAACACTTCATTTAGATCCAACACTTATGTAGAACAAGACACTCCACATGACCTTATTTTTCAACCCTTCAAATGCCAAAACTTAAAAAAAAAGAAAAGTAACCCAACTGGTTAGAAATACACGATACTAGTATTTATCTTTTTAAGCACAGTACTATTTTTAAACAAAATCCTCTTTTAGAAGTCTCATGTCAAAACAGTAATGTTCTAAGGGAATCCGGAGTTGTCCCTGACTCATGCTTAATTATGGTTGGTTTTTCAGTTGGTTTTTCTTTTATGTTGTATTTTTTACAGTTCATTTGTCTATACTTCTCTACTGCTAGCTGCCCCTCCCTCACTGCGCTGAATCTGCTGCCTCACCCTACGGGCAGTTTTGAGAATATGAACTTTGTGGCGGCCACAGTTCTCCACGCATATTTAAATATGCGTGAATAAGCATGAAGCTTATTCATGCCTGTTTGTTTTGTGTGTCATTATTAATATAATGGCTAGTTTTCACTGAGTACTTACTATATGTCAGGCATTATGTTAATAAGCATTTTTAAACATGTTTTTTATTGGGTAGAATACACATAAAGTAGAGTTGGTTCTTTTAACCATTTTAAAAGCGTACAATTCAGTGGCATTAGTTACATTCACAATGTTGTACAACCATCACTCCTATCTTTCCAAGAGTTTTTCATCACCCCAAATCAAAACTCTACCCATTAAGCTCTAATTCTCCATTGCCCCCATTCCCTCAGCCTCTGGCAACCACTAATTTATAGCCAAATAATGAGAGGGAGGGAGGGAGGGAGGGAGGGAGGGAGGGGAGGGGGAGAGAGAGAGAGAGAGAGAGAGAGAGAATGAGAATCATTCTTGTATGGATGGACACTTGGTTTGTTTCCACCTTTTTCCTGTTGTGAATGTTGCAATGAACTCTGGCAAACAGTTATCTGTTTGAGTCTCTATTTTCAGTTCTTTCGGGTATAGAGCTAGCAGTGACATTGCTGGGTTACATGGTAAATCTATGTTTAATTTTTCAGGAAGCACCACACTGTTTTCCACAGCAGCTGCATCATTTTACATTCCTACCAGCGATGAATGAGGAGTCCTAGGGTTTTATTGTTTTTTTAATTTTAGCCATTCTAGTAAGTGAGGAGTCATTATCTCATTGTGGGTTTGATCTGTTATTTCTCTAACAACTAATGATATTAAGCATCTTTCCATGTACTTACTGGCCATTTATATATCTTCAATATAAGAAGTCATTGCCAAATCCAAGGTCGTTAAGATTTATTCCTATTTTTTTTTTTCTAGGAGTTTTATGGCTTTAACCCTTACATTTAGGCTGTTCACCCATTTTGAGTTAATTTATGCATAGCATGTGAGGTAGGGATCCAACCTCATTCATTTGCATGTGGAAATCCAGTTGTCCCAGTACCGTTATTGAAAAGACTATTCTTTCTCCATTGAATGGACCTGGCACCCTTGTCTAACATCAATTGGCCACAGATGTATAAGCATTCCATGGGTCTCTATGTCTCCTCTTAATGCCAGTATCACAATATTTTGATGACTGTAGCTTTGTAGTAAGTTTTGAAATCAGGAAGTATGAGTTCCCCAACTTTGTGCTTTTTCAAGATTATTTTGGCTGTTCAGGACCCCCTGCCACCTCATATGAATTTGGGTTTTGACTTTTCCATTTCTACAGAAGGGTTGTTGGAATTTTATAGGGATTCCACTAAATCCACAGTTCAGTTTATAAGTGTTGACATCTTTATGATATTCCTATCCATGAATATGAAACATCTTTCCACTTACTTAGGGTCTTCCTTAATTTCTTTCAACAATATTCTGCAGTTTTCACTGCCTTAAGTGTTTCATCTCTTTGATTAGATTTATTTCTAAGTATTTTATTCTTTCAGATATCATTTTAAATGGAATTGCTTCTTAATTTCCTTTTCAGATTGTTTGTTGCTTGTTGTTAATAAGCATTTTAAAGGCATTCGATCATTTAATTCTTATAACAATACTAGGGGGTAGATACTATTATATCTCCATGTTGAAGAATTTTACGTTTAAGTGATTTAAAATCTTGCTCAAGGTCACAGAAACAAATGAAACTCAACACTTACAACAATCATATAGGGCTTTCTAAGGGTCTGGGAATCTGGCTCCAGGTAATTCTAACTATAACTACATTATAGTTTTTTCAGTCATGTCATACGCATGACATCACTTGATTCTCACAGTGAGATAACTAGGTAGTCTTGGTAGGCAACTGTTGGCCCTATTTTCCTCATGAAGAAAAAAAGGTACTGAACACCAAATGGTTGCCTACAGATGTTCAGCAAGAATTAAAGTCCACCTGGAACCTTTTAGATACTGATCCAGTGCTGCCCCACCCTGTCCCTCTCAACAACACTCTGATTTGATTTGCTGTATGGCCCAGAAACTGGTATTTTTTAAAGCTTGCTAAATTACTCTAAAGTGCAACTGAGAACAAATGAACTAGAGTAAGTGTGGAACCCAGCTTCTGCTAAGCAAACTTTGAGTGACAATGAGCTTAACTGTTGGTAAGTCAGCAAGGTGGCAAGCTCCCCATGGCTGGCAACCCGTGTTTCTTATCCTTGCATATGCTGGGTTCTTAAAGCACACTGAATTCTAGCTCCCAAACGCCTGATCAAAACCTCAAAGATTCTAATAATCTAGATCAATCTGCTCTCTTTATAGGACACAACTACCCGCCAATTATGACTTAAAATAATTCCGCACACAATAACTTCCTGAGATGTGAGCAAAGAAGAGTCATGACCAAATAAACTTAGCAGCAGCGTTCCATCACAACTGCAGGACGGTGGTATGAACTACTTTAAACAATACCGGATAACAGGGGTCAGCAAACTTTTTCTGTAAAGAGTCCACGAGTATTTTAGGATTTGTAAGCCAATATATTAAGGCTATTATGTAGGCACTTGTGTAACAAGGTGGGGGGAACCCCCAAATTTTCACAACTATTAAATTAAAATATAATAACTGAATTATCTTTTTTTGTTTTTGTATTACACATCTCCTAATGAGAGGATTTAAATGGGGGGGGGATAACATTTCAGTCAATCAGGGTCCATAGTGTTTCCTATCAAAATAGATCATGTTAATGCTGTTCATCTGGTAATGATGACCTGTAATGAGGTTTTACATACTTTGTTTTTGAAAATATCTTTTGGCCTCATGGGTACCATGTGTGGCGCCTGTAACACTGAAGAGCTGCAACTGCATTACTGGGATGTGCAGCGTTCCGAGCAGAGTATGAAGCAACGACGCCCCCCTCACCCCCAAACTCTGCGGCCACTACTCAGTTCTGCCGTGGTACAGAAACGGGACAAGAAAGTCACAAACAAATGACTTTGCTGTGTCCCAGTAAAACTTTATTTATGAACACTGAATTTCACATAATTTCTAGTATCACAGAATATTATTCTTCCTTTGATTTTTTTCCACAAACATTTAAAAACATAAAACCTGTTTGCAGCTCATGGCCTACACAAAAAAAGAGGCAGTAGGCCAACTGTGGTCCATGGACTATAGTTTTGCCAACCCCTGTCACAGGACACTGAATTGACCTTTCAAGTTTCCTACTTTCTGAAAGCCAATGGATTTGATCAATGAACTTGATATCTTGTCTTTTAAGAAGGGTCCCACTAAAATTTATTCACAAGCCAGAATTTTTAAAAAAGAAAACACCAGCATCTTAAGCTATTAATTAAAATGCCAGCATCTTAAATATTAATTCAAAGATACACCCAATTTTGTAATAACTTTATAAAATGAGACAATTCCAACCTTAAAAATATTTAATAAACTACATAATAACCTTATGCAGACACCTGATTGTGAACAGGGACATTTGCAAAACTTCTCAACCTTTAATCTAACTTTTCAGAGGGAATTTATCCATTGCATCAGCAATATTATTATATTTCTGTTTACTCTTCACACAATACTTCTTTTAATAATTCTAAACTTGAATCTAATATACAAAATACATTAAATACTATCTTTTGAGAACCAAATCTAAAGCTATACATTAGCTTTTCCAAAGTAGAGGAGTTATCACCAAGGAAGTTAACAACAGTTAACACACTTATGATACTAAATTCTATCCCCAACTTCCATACAATTGATTTTACACTATTCAAATTGTAACAAGTGTTTTATTCCTCTACTGGATCCAAAGAGTTCAACGAACTTTGTTCTGACAACTAAAACGTCATGTCTAATGAAAAGCCAAGTAAATAAGGTTAGTGACGAAACCTCTGCAGGCCTCCAACAAGAACTTCTCCCCGGACCAACGTGCTCGCTGCCCTTCCTGTAAGAAGAATGTGAATTCTGAAAGGCAGGGCCCATGCCATTCTTTAATCTGGAATCTGCACAGCTACCTTTCAAAGCGCTTTGGCTGCGGGCCGTGCTCAGTGAGTGTGTGTGGGACCCAATGACCTGATGAAACCACCACTCAGACACGCAAACACAGGTTAGCCGTCCTACTTACGGTTCAGGTTCGACTGTGACAAGGGGCATATCTCTCCTCAGTAAAAACCGGTTCTCAGGCACTGGGGGTATCTCTTCTGGGCGGACCACAGGCTTTTCCCTTTTAGCATTTGAATCGACTGACCTTTTTCCATTGGTATCACTTCTCTCAGAGTGACTTAGAAAGAACATACCAAGTCATCAATTAAGATATGTAATGTTTGCATTTCATAATAAAAGCACATCAAGTTAGCTATTAAATAGCAAAACTACTGATACCTTACGAGTCTCACTCAAAAGCTTTATACAGTTTTCTCAAAGAGAACATATAAAATACCAACTCAAGTCAAAATCCACAGTACTAAAAGTCTGAAAATTGTCAAATGAATCCTAACTTTCTTAAAGAGTTTCAGGGATCTTTGATATGAAATGTCTGTGCTACCCTAGATTTGCCAGATTTCAATTTACATAAAAAATGCTATCCTTTTTCAACAATAGGTAGAAGCAATGCTAAGTTTACAGAATTATACATACTTTATTTTCACCATTCCAGGGAGGTTTTTTTTTTTTGTTTTTTTTTTAAGGTAAGACTATTCTAGGGTTTCACACTTACCCTTTCGGGCTCACTACATGTTTATTCCTTGGCTCTTCTGAACTGCTTGCTTCCTTTCGTCTCTTCTTAGAATGTTTAACTTTTGGCCTCCTCTTATGTTTCCTCCTCCTGCTTCTCTCCTGTTCGATTTCACTTTCTGAAGATGATTCTGAAGAGGAAGAGGAATTGGAAGAGGAATCCGATTCTTCTGAATGAGTCGGTTTCTTCCTTTTTTTCTCAAAAACTTTTAAGAAACAGTAACAAAAGTATTAGTACTGGAGTGTCTACCTTTCAGAGCAAAAAATGTGATTGTCAAATATTATAAGACATGCTTTATGTATAGCAAGCTAAAAACAAAATTTGTATTATCAGCTTGAAAAAAAGTTTATATAATCAGCCAAGAGGCAACAAAGCCCTTGCCTTTATGAAGTCTAGTGGGGTCATATAAAAAAATAAGTAACTGCATAATATGACAAATAATAAATGCAAAAAAAATAAAAAAGCAAGCAGTGTAGAGCGATTAGGGAGTCAGGGGTAAGTTAGGGTACCATTTGAGCAGAGATGTAGAGGGAGTGAGGGAGGGGGTCAGACAGATTTCCGAATGAAGAGTGTCCCAGACAGAGGAAAGAGCCAGCACAAAGCCCCTGAGCACTTGGCATGTCTGAGTAGTCACGGTCAGCACGGCTGGAAGACAGTGAATGATGGGGAAGACGTCAGAAACAGCAGAGACGCCGGCAGCCTGCCAGGTGGCTGTCCAGATTTCAGCTTTGGCAGACTGAGAAGGGAGCCTTAGGAGGCGACCACTCTGGTGGCGGTGAAAGCCCAACTGTAGAAGGCCATGAATATAAGCAAAGGGGGCCAATTCGGAGGCTACTGCCACTGGGAAAACATTGCAGAGGAGTCAGGACTGGCAAAAAGAACACTCATGAGGCTACTGCAGAAAGCCAGGTAAGAGATACTGGTGCTGTGGACCAGGTAGCAGGGGAAGTGAAAAGAAGAGATAACATTTGGTAAGACTTGCTGAGGGACCAGGTACAAGGTAGGGCATAGAGGTCTCAGGGCTACTGCTGTACCACTCGTATGAGGTTTTTCCACCACTGAAATCGAGGAGGCATCTTTAAGTTACAGTCTTCAATACCAGTTACCTGTATGCTAGCTCCCTTTACCTCCCCAAACTCTTACCATCTTTTGTTGATTTCGTGGCAAGAACCCCACAGTCAATAACGCGCACATCTGCATAAGGTCTGCTTGCAGCATCAGTTTTCAGATTTTCAATTTGCTCGATGACTTCAAAACCGGAGATAACTAGTCCGAAGACAACATGAACCCTGTCATAATACAAATTCAAGAAAGAAATGGTTTGCTCATAATTAAGCCACGAGCAATAATCAAGAATCAAAACATCTGTTATAAATGATATGTCCACAGACTCGAAAATAAAAGCACAGTGTCTGATGTATGAAGGGAATTAGACCTTGAGATCCCCTTCATAAAAGGGGGAAAAAAAATTTACCCAAACTGGGACTTAGTTTTCTGCCTTTAAAACAATGGTTCTTAATTATTTTATGGTAAAGAGGCCTCGGACAGAATGTGCCTGCTGCTCAGAGCCCACCCTGCAGGGTTACTCTGTGGCTGAAAGGCCCATCCACGGGCCCCGGCCAGGACCCCTTCAGGGGCACGAAAGCCATGGAGTCCAACACCACAGCACCAAGGGATCCTTAAGGAAGAGTCTGGCTATGAGATTCGCCCAGAGATCGAGAGCGCCCCCTTGAGGGTTCACCCAGGTCCAGTGTGCCTGGGAACAGCCCCCCGCAACACCTCCCCGAGGTGATAAGAACATAACTCTTACCCATCCAAGTGCGGGGCAGGTTTTGTGGTGCTGTGTTATGAACGTCAACACAAGGAAGATGGCAAAAGCCAGGTGTTCAGGTGAACAGAGCAGAAGGGTTTAACACAGACCATGTAGAGAACAAAGAGGTAAAGATAAAAAGACAGGGGAAAAAATTAAACATGATATACATGGAAACTTTTACATGTAAACCTTAAAAACAGCAAGAGTAGCCATTTTACTGATAAAAACCTCAAAATTATAACGAATTACAAAACCATATCTATTTCTCCAATATGAAGATTATATATGTATACCAATATATGAAATGGGTTTGAAATACACAGCATAGACATTAAAATTAAAGTTACTCTCAATTCCAAAATAACAACAAAAAGAAACAAACTCGACACGTGTAAACAGGGATAAAAAGCACCTGTCACTTGCCCTACGGAAAGGAAAGCGTGGCCAGCACGGGCCCCACACCCTTGAGTGAGTTCTCCTACTGCGCGTGCGCTGCCGAGGCGAGCACGAGACTTTCCCCTATTTCTCACCCCGAGTCAGCATGTGTCTTCCGGGCGGGCAGGCGGGAGTTAGGCCTCAGGAATTCTGTTTCCAGAATTTCCTGCCTCTCTGCCTTCCCCTAAGGTGAGGCTCCGCCACCACTCACAGCAACTCTGAAAATGCAATAGGGAGCAAACCTTCCCTCTGCCAGCACTTCTGACAGCAAAGTCAATAATGATGGATAACATGAATAGACATTTCAAATTTCCATGGCCCAGAAAATGCTCAACAGGCTTCTTCCACAGTCACAAACTGGCAGAGAGTCACTCTTGAGAAGCCCACGGGTACATTTGGTTAAGATATTTTGAACCCAAGCTGGTTTTCCCATAGCATTTTCACAGATCTTCACACTTGTGAATTGCAGCAAGAAAAAAAAATCAAAAGCAGATACATCTAGACTCAGAAGTATATACCACAAACCTCTTAGTTTTTAAGAATAAGAAATAGATATTTGAGAGAAAGGTCACTGGATATCAAAGGCCATGTTAAAGCAGTCAACTGTACTAGAAGTTCCCAGTTACAATTTAACCTTCATCACAACAATGCTAAAAATCTGTATTCTACACAGAATCTTAACACTTATATTAAAAAATTCAATTCTGTAAGACTGTTACATCAAAAAATTAAAATGTCAACGTAAGTAGTTCTAAAATTATAAAGAGAATCTTGAGTTTTAAAAACCACTAATCTCAAATTTTCCTTAGAAGATTGAGAAGTGGTAATTCAAGCTAGTGTAATAATGAAAATGAATGAAAAGAGGCAGAAGGGGGGAAGGAAAAGAAGGAATAAAGGAAGGGAAGCAGGGAAGGGACAGAGCGAAGGGAGGGAGCGAAGGGAGGGAGCCCTGGCCAGGTTGCTCAGTTGGTTAGAGCATTGTCCCGATACACCAAGATTGAGGGTTTGATCCTAGTCAGGGCACATATGAGAATCAACCAATGAATGCACAAATAAGTGGAATAACAAATTGGTGTTTCTCTTTCTCTCTCTGTCCTTCTCTTTCTCTAAAATCAATAAATAAAAATTTTGGGGGGAAAAAAGAAAATCTAGTAAATTGGTGAGACACTAATGCTTAAATCACTAAACTAGCATCCAGAAACTACCTTGGTCAATATCTCTAAGCCAGAAATGTGCTTCCCACAATTATAAAACTTAACCAAGGCACACTAAAGATAGGAAGACATCAGTCTGTACTCTAGACAGTGATTCCACTGTATGAAGGATACAAAGAGGTAAAAAAAATGTAAAGGTAACAATGTTCTGCAATGTAAAGGCTCAGTCTCAAATGTGCAGCAGTGAAAACGGGCAGTTTGTTGGTTAGTTTATTCCTCTTGATCCTTCCTCTCATGACACTCAAACTGTGATACTGGGGAAAGCCTACAGATTTATCTAAAACACACGGAACCCAATTCAATTTGCTACCCTGGCTAATAAAAGTGCTGTAAAGACACCTTATGGCAAACCTTTGGAGCCAATGGTAAGAGGAAAATATTCTAGCTAACTGCATGATGTACAAACATACTACTTGAGACTCAATGTGAGGATGGAATAGCTACCTTTATGACAGATTTGAGTTTTGTTTTTAACTCCAGTGGAAACTGAAGACAAATGAACTTGGTCCTTTACTGCTTAGTGAGGAAAACAAACGAAGCCAGGAACAATTCTTTCAAGGACAAATTTCAGATGGCCCTCTGTGCCTCAACTGGTGTAATTAAGTCCATCAACTCACACCTGCATTTCAGGATGCAGCACTGCCAACTTATACCTTAACTGGGTTAGACTACATACTAAGAATACCGAAAGGGTCTTAATGAAAGAAGGCCCCTGGGATTCCCAGCCTCTGTTCCAGAAGCAGAAATTCCGAAGTAGAGCAGGCTTCCTGGCACTGGACGTGGATAAACAGAGGATGTTGCCCAATGGGGCAACACAGGGCAGGGGGAAATGATGTGCTCAGTCCGAGCTCTTCAATTCTATTAAAATGGACAAAGAGATCTCATTCCACCAGCTCTGAATTGCACTGATTTTTCAAAACTACAACTGGAAGGCCCCATGCAGTGATGGCATATGCTCAGTAAGTTCAGACCTTAAGAAGGCCAGAGGCTATCATTTGTTCATGTTCGTGAAAACATCTGAAGGAGAAAGAACCACAAAGAACATTTCAAATGATAAAAGCTTTCAGTATTTTCATAGTCTCCTGTCACTTAAGACATTGATTTTCCAGGGTCCTCTAATCTTTGAATCTGCTTTAAAATTACAGGGGTGGGCAAAAGTAGGTTAGTAATAATAATAAATGCCATAATAATTAATAAATAATACAAGAACAACTCATGTATTCACAACAGTAAACCTACTTTTGTCCACCCTGTATATGAACAAGGGCTCATTTAAACCTTGTCAACTCTAGAAATTGAAGTGTCACTGTTACCTCCAACATTTTTATACCATTATCAAAGAAGCTTTTGTCCTTATACAGAATTTAATAGTCCTGTACTAAAATGAAATCTAAACCCATTATATACAATGTAACACTCCCACCCCGAAGATGTGTGGAAACTTAGTAGAAACAAGCCACTGAAATTAAAACACACTTCCCAGGGTTAACCATGAACAGTAACACACTTGTTTTACATGTATTGCTGTCATACAGATCAAGCAGAGTTTTTTTTTCTCTTAAAATTGTTCAATGCACATAACAATAGGATTAAAGAGATAAAGGCAAAGAAAGAAAAAAAGAGAGCCTTAGAGTAATGAGACATTACCTTTGGAGCGCACGGTGTAACACTCTTTCTGTAAATTTTACACAAAAATGGCAAGAAATAAATTGTAATACACTTTTAAGACAAGACTGAATCTATGTTTTAATATCAATATAACTTTGAAATTAAATATTTTCAAGTTTTATGCAAAGCAAGAAAGCTTTTTAAAATGGAGGGCTCTAAATTTTCTTTCAAGTAAGTAAGCATGTAGAGATGAATTACACTTAGGAAAAGCATTGTGGCTGAGGTTGGAATCTGCCCAAATCCTTAACAATGTAACACTAGAGTGTTAATACCTATTAACAAAATATGACCTTTTGCTTCACAACTGGCTAAGTCAACTAACATCTTCCTCAGAAAGAGAGTAACGTATCCTGAATACATACATAAACACAAATCTTGAGTGCCCAGAAGCTGTTCACACCAGTGGAAAGCAAAGACTCCAATTGAGAAAACTGAGTCGAGAGAATTCAAAACAAAATCCCCGGGAACTTTTTTACTAATTCACCTCAGCGGAAGAACCTTGCGTGCTTGCACGTGTGCAACTGTTTTTCCGCTGCACAGCACAGCAGGCCGCTATCAGAAGGTATCAGGCACATGTTCGGACTACAGTTACTGCTCATTGGCATGTACACGTTGTAGCTGTTAAGTCACTGAAAATAATAATAATAATAATAAAAAGCCATAACTAGAATTTTAAGTATTTTCTCAAAAGAGAAAAGGGCAAGAGATAAATGTGTAAGAGTATAGCAAACCTTGGCGACACACAGTACTTTCTTTTCCTGTCTAATCTCTGATTTTCCCCATCAGCTGTTTTTTTTCCCCAAAGAATATACACTGCCTGACCAATTCTAACTCAACCTTTAAACATACCTATTATTACACAGGTCAAAAACCTTATTATATACAGCAGACAAAATTTTTTTATGGGGGTTTTGAAAATATTAAATATTAAAATACTTAAAAACAAGCTTTAATTTAATGGGAAGGAAACAAAGGTAACCAATTTCTGTCTAACGGACCCTTTCATGTGCAGTGTTTTCCTCCCAACCCCTGAGACTATCACAGCACCATGGAGGCGGCACCAGCAGGCTGCACGGCAACAAAGCTGTGTAAGGGCAACAGAGACCGACCACGCCACGGCACAGTGCTCTACTTATGTGTCCCAAAAGTCACCGAGATAGGAGAGCTTTCAAAAATTCAGCGCTCATGTTCACTAATATCCACCGATGCCTATATCACATAAATACTAAATAATACTAAGACTGAATTAAGGATGACACTTGATATTCACCGAACTTGGCTTATGGTTAAGTTTCATGAACATCTCTGTTCATGAAAAATCTTGAAATTAACATACGAAGGTATTAGCCAAAACAATGGAAGGAAAAAGCTAGAACTTCTCAGGTTATTACCACTTACTAGCATTTCTTCCCAAATCTACTTTTGCTACCCAAAACGTCAACAAGCTTTGTAAACCCCTTAAAACCGACCGCCCAACTCCCTTTGCTCCACTGCTCTGAAGTTCAGCACTTCTCTCCCATTCAGGTGAGAAGCCACTTGCACGTGAGATTCTTAAATGACAGAACATATCCTAGAACTTCTTTTGTTTTCCTCCCATAGTCCTACTTAAAGACTGTTACAATGCAAACACTTTTTGATTAAAGTCAAGTTTGACTTTTCTGTATTATCTTGTTTTCTTATCTTTTTATAATTATCATGACCGCCGACAGAGACTTCTCCAAAGCTCTGTGGGTCTACTCCGTGGCTGTGACTTAAGGCCTGCACAGAGTAAGAGCACATGGGACAAGGGCCATGGCCACACGCCTGAGTCCTGGCTGCAGCGGATGGGGAGCCTGCTGCTGCGTCCCCTGATCTAGGTGCAATGAGCCGAAGCTTCTTGGCAGCACCTTCCAGACTGCTAAAAACGAGGCAGTGACAATGGTTTCCTTTAGGCACGACTGTTTGCATAAAAATCATTCCCCACATTCAGAAACATAGCATCAACCTACAAAACTTTCTTCTTTTTATGTCCACATTTCCGCTCTGAAATGCTTACTTTATCTTTGAAAGATTACTACTTTGCAACATACCTATTTTATTTTCCAGGAATGTCTGATGCTTCTAATGCCTAACTAAAATAAATTCAGAGCAGAGTGGTCAATAATATTTTGTAGTTTACAAGGTGCAGCATTCTCTTTCTGGCTATCATTTTTTTCTAGATTATGAATAAAATTTCTATATAACCTGGACTTTATATGGTTTTTCTTCTTTATTTAGCATTATCTACAGAATGAAAAGGACTAGATCTCTAAATCCTTTCCACTCAAAGACTTTGTAGTTCTATAGCTTTTATTGTGGTTTTTCCTAATCTTTGGCTTAAAACATAAATAATAAAAAGGACAACATGACTAAATACTGAGTTAACTTGGTTACTACTTTGGTCCCTGTTCTTTGAATTCCTTCAAAAATACCTCAACATGAGCCATTATTTCCTCAGCGATTCATGGGGATTGTGCCATATATCACTTCTCTCATGTTTCTTGAGCAGTACTAGTCCAAAAAGAATGGGTTTTCTTCTATTTAGACCCCCTAAAACAAAATCATTGTAACTAATACAATAGTAGATATAGGCAGTTATTGCAAAAATCACAAATAGCTTCATAGAAGAAAAGCCAATTTTCATCATATATGTAACTACATGCAAAATTATGTGTAATAAAAATGCTGTAGGCATAGGAAGGGGAAGTTTTAAATGTGATAAGTCATGAAGACAATAGTTACTGCACAAACCACAAGAATCCTTGAGGAACATTTTGAAAATACCCATACTAATAGCATTAAATTTACTCCCTCGGAATTGCAAAATAACAGATTTAGAACATAAACTACGAATCCAATTTTGCAAGACCAGATTGAAAGTCCTTCTTAAGCTTATAAACAGGAACTATGAGGACAGTTCTTGGCATTTCACCATCCCTTCGGACACTACCCTTCTTTTTCCAGAACTGCTGCTCAAGGTGCCACGGAAGGAGCTGTGCGGGAAGGTGAAGGGCAGGGAGCCATCAGGCAACAGCTCTGTGACCGTCGGCCCCAAACCTCAACCTCTAGAGCCATTACCTGTGATCGCATACAAAACCTGAAGACAGCACATTTTACTTTTTTACTACTTCCGACTCCAAAAGGATTTGCAAAGCATGGATTTTCAAAGATTTTTCTTTTATGGAAAAAAAAAACCCCTCCATTTTACTATCCTTTCTATAAAAGCAAGGAAGCGTTTCGTTTAGAAAGGTGACTGTTGGCCTGATTTTTACACTGCAACCCAAGGGGGACTGGTACTTTTAGCCAGCATTAAAAAGCACATTCATTAAAAAAAAGAGAGAGATTGGGATTTTTTTTTTTTTTGAGTGTGCAAAAGCATTCTATTACTTCCAAGATTGCTTTTAACTGGAAACTCATTTCCAGAATTAAATTTCAAACCACAAGTAGAAAATTTTCTTTCAATCACAAGTTCACAGTGATTTTAATGCCATCTACAGTTATTTATGAAAACAAGCTTAAAATATTTAATCTTAATTTACTAAAGTTAAAATTTCCATTTGGCATTCCTTGTCAAAAATAGCAGTCTAATGTAAAATTAAGTAATGGCCTTAATTTTGTTTTGACACTGAACATTCCTAGAAAAGACTTAAACAAGTGCTAAATAACACAGAAACAAGACACTCTAAATTTTTTGAAGGGAGAATCTCATTTACTGGATTTTAATTAATGTATGTAGGTGTACCAGTTGTAACTCTAACATTTTATAAACAAGCTAATCAGTAAATAACAATGAGAAGAAGCTGCTGCTACCTGATAAATCAAATTTTACATGTACTTATATTAAAAAAAAAAAAGAAATCTAAAAGAAACTTTAGAGCCCTCAGATAGTAGCTTCTTGACCAATGAATCATTAGTTTATCACATTCAGTTCAGATAAGCTTAAAAATGGAAATGGGAAAACTCAAAGAGCAAACAGCTTCTATATTTAACTACCATATAAGAAGTTTTTCAAAATATATCACACAAGTTGTTTTTTTTTTTTTTGGCCCCAAAGAAGGTTAAGAATAGAAAAATATAAAGAAATGTAATAACTAGTATTCTCTGCTTAAGATCTTTCTTTTTCTCTGTACCACTCCAAGTATCATCACCTTCTCTCAGCTTTCCATTTTTAGGACATTCTTAGGAACAGAATGCCCCTTATCTGAACTTTATCAGGTCATGTTGGAAATATATTTTTCAGACAAATTAAAAATGTGAGACTTATTATATATGAACTCCTTTAAAGACAGGGAAGCGCCATTCATACTCATCCATTTAGAAAGATGACCCCCCAATAAAACTTTTTCTCCAATATACATAGCACAACTGTTGAGATTTACTCACAATCTAAAGCATGAAACTTCCAGCTAGACAGTTATCTTTCATATTTTACATCAGAGGATTATATAAAAACAGGGTTTTGGAATAGCTGTAGTTAAGGATAAAATTAAAAGTGTGCCGAAGGTCTTTCAGACAAGAAATAAGTAGTAAGGTTCAGGCTGTGCATGCACATATATATAAAGGTGTTTGTTTCTTAAAGAGCAAATTTAGCATGCTGAAGTTTCCAGAGTGATAATCTCATAAATTTTGGTGGAAATGACAACATTGAGCTAATTAAATCATGCATAGAGATCTCATAAAGTTTGAGTTTTTTAAAATACTGGCTTTAGAGCAAATTACTTATTTCCATACAATATCAGAAAATAATGCTCTCTCTCTCAAATTGGCTCAAAGAGACACAATAGAAGAAAACGCAACTCTGCAAGGGCACATCTGGTAAGTACCCTTACATGTTCATCAGTAGTTGCTATTCCAATCCAGCTTTGGTAACTAAGCCCCCAAATTAGTTGCCAATGTCTCTTTGTAAGATGACAGCCTATTTTGAAAATAATGTACATCTTCAAGTTATGTCTTTTAAGCATCGTTCTTCAAATCCAGGATATTTGCTTAACACAGAATTGGTTGCTAGAGTGTGCCAGTTACTATAACATCAGAAATTAAAAATGAAATCCAAGTTCACAGAATCCTAGCAATAAATTTGGTTTAACTATACCATCTTTCTCATGAACAGCGCTTCTCTGTTTAAAAGCTCATCTCTGAATTATGCCTACTCACATGAAAAACTGGGAACCATTGGTATGTTTCCCTCGATTTGCCATTGACAAAAGGAACGCTCTGTCATGTTTGAGAATAAAGTTTTCATCTGTTTGAAGAAAACACAAATTTGTCAGTCTCCAATTATAAGCCACTTTTAAAGTGTCATGTTCACAGAAATTAATAGAAAGCAAAGGATGAAATTCCTCTTCTGGTCAGTACAGATACTTGACTGAATATTTAGAAAAAAAGTTTTAACTAATCAATTAACAAAAGCATAAAAAGACCAAAAATTACTACTTAAAGCCTTGAGGAAAAGAACAAGTATTTAATATTTTATACAAACAGCCTTAGAACAGTCACTTTTAGTAGTAACATATTTGGCTAAATATTTAAACTATAACTTTCAGGGAAAACTAATAAAGAAATTTTAGGAAAAAACCCTCTATTTAGCAAAGCTCATTTCCTTCAAATTATCCTGCCTAATAGTACTGTACGTTGGAGAAGTTTAATAATCCTCTTATGTGCTTAATTTCTATATGGTAAATTTAGTACTTAACTGAACTGAAGCTAGACTATGAGAGCAAAAACCAAGAAATTACATAAATTAAGTTGTAGAGACATGCCTAAATTAAATGTGTGGATTCCTTCTAATCAATAGGATCACAAAATTATCTAAGGAAGAAAGTCCTGTAAAAACAACTTAAATGGCGAAATACAATTTTAAAATACACAGGTATTTGCCACAGGGACCAACCACATTAAAGTGGCCTACTGGCTATAATTTCGAAGTTACATGCTAACAGAAGCAGCTAAAGAGCTGTTTCTTTACTAGTTTTAAAGGAAAAACTGTCATAAAGATAACTTAAGAGATTATTTTAATTCCAGCAGAAATATCTTGAGAATTTAAACTTGCTTTTAACATTCATACAAACAAATCTTTCTTTAGAACAAACAGAAACATAGAAAACTTTAAAAAATGATTACCTTGGGAACAGGCTTCTGAAAAAGAGTAGTAATCCATTTTCCCCCAAAAGAAATATAAAAGACTATTATAACACTGAAGCTATCATGGCATTAAGACCTTGTAATATTGGATCCCATTATAAATCCCTGCAACTGACTTTTCTAAGGCTTTTTGGGGCAAGTGCAATAGTTAGATTTATGCAAATGCTACTACTATAGGAATAATACACAATCATATAGTTCTAATGTACAAAAGAAAATATACAAACCTTGGAGAAGAAAGAAATACCAACTTTTATTCAAGACATTGCTTGGTTTAGGGGGAAAAAAAAGACACAACTAGATTCTTTTTCCTGATGTGGAACTAATAACCCATCAGGAAAAGAAAAAAGATAGAGATGTATAAAATAGTACAAAGAATTTTCCAAGTCTTCAAGCAATATTGAAATCCAGCCACAACCTGACCCAGACTGTCCATAAATTTATTAGGAAGGGTGCAAGGGAACAGAATTGGAGTTTGTGTTACTGAGCTTCGTTCTCTTACCTTTTCATTTTGCAAAAGACCACATTCTCTATAAACAAAAGAATATGTTGACAGTTTTAGGCAGGAAGATAGGAGTTTTCATGTATATAGTTGCCTAACCTCCATGCTGAAAGTCATGTTTAACCATAACGTTAGCCTTAATTAATCTTGTCAATTAAGTTATATATTACAATATAATTTATCCCCAAGTTCATGCAAATAAAGTATTTTCATGCAGCATTAGTTTCATGCAAAAAGTGAACTATAAGTAAACCTGTTCTCATTAAAAGTACATGATTGAACTTGCTTTAATGTCAGAACTGAAAAAAGAGACCATAAAATATTAAGGCTTACCTTTAAAATATCCACCATAAATTGATTCTCCACCTTTTCCATTACCTGCAAATAACAAGATACATTAAACTATAATGAAAGTTAAAAACATATTAATATATAAATTACTTTTTATGGTTTCAATATGCTGCAGGAGATAACACCTTGTAAGAGCTCCCATAATCAAATTTCTAACAAACCTCATCCTTTTACAATAAACACTATTAAAATAATTATCGCCACAATCCATTTATTTCAAATAGTAATCACACCAGAAGAATAAATACAATCGAACTGTGCTTTGGCATTCATCATAAGGAAATTCACCAAGTACTTACATTATTAAAATAGCATGCAAACAAAACCAAAAAACTTTGGTATTTTGCTTTTTCATACATTCTTGATTTACAACATTTATCCTCCCAACAACTATTCAATGACCACCTAATGCTTACATTATACTGTAAGTGACAAAATTTATAATGAAAAATAATGAGTACTTTAGAACCCGATAGATTGAGTTATTAGGAGTGTAACTTTTAGCTCTACCTTCACTGAAGTCCCCACCCTGAATCATAAAGTTCTTAACCACACGATGGAATGTAGAACCTTTATAACATAACTTCTTCCCAGTTGTTTTCCCAAGGCCTTTCTCCCCTGGAAAAAAGAGAAGGAAAAAAAAAAAAAAAGAAAGAAAGGAAATTTAGCTGCAAAAGCATCCTTCCATAGGAAGTACCATCCAATTACTCCTTTGTCAAATCACTCCTGTGTGTTGGGCACTGCAGAAGATACAAGAGGTACATGGTATGACAACTTAAAACACAGCCCCCCCTCAGTAATACAAAGTGGCATATAAATGTTAAATTGAGCCCTGGTTGGTGTGGCTCAGTAAATTGAGCACGGGCCTGCAAACAGAAAGGTTGCCAGTTCGATTCCCCGTCAGAGCAAATGCCTGGGTTGCAGGCCAAGTGCTCAGCTGGGGGCCTGCGAGGGCAACCGATCCATATCTCTCTCACACATTGATGTTCCTCTCCCTTTCTTCCTCCCTCTCTCAAAAAAAAAAAAAGTACATAAAATCTTAAAAAAAAACAAGGAAGAGAGAATCTCTAAAAAAAAAAAAAAAGTTAAATTGTGTGGTACAGAGTCTATATGCTACAGGAGAAAAGACAGATAAGAAATTTTTATCATCCTAAGGAAAAAATGTAATCAGGGTGTTGGTACAAAGACTGTGTATGCATGTGTGGATACCCAAGTATGGATTTTAAAATTTTAATTTGCTATTTCTAAGGTAACATTACAGATGTTTCCTTCTCCATTTTCCTTTTAAAAAATTAATCCAGTGTTATAGAACAAAGAATAACTTATCTTTTGCCCCTCTATCTTCTAATCCTAAATTTCTTGTGAAATCTGGATTGCTAAATTTTTTCAGAGAATTGAAACTTTTGACATTCTACCAAATCAGTGTTGAAAATGCTATTATTTTATAAACTACAATGGACAGAGATTTCATTACACACAGTGGTACTTTATTTCTCATTTTTAAAGACCATTTTTTTCTTCTCTCTTCCTTTAAAAAAAAATGCTTTCCTGATTTCACATAGGTGAAAACAACATTTTTTATTTGCTAAAGTCATCTCACAGCCCATTATTTTGTTTTAAGGATTGTATTTATTTATTTTTAGAGACGGGGAAGGGAGGGAGAAAGAGAGGGAAAGAAACATCGATTCGAGAGGAAAACGCCGATCACCTGCCTTTGCACGTGGCAGGAGGACCCAGGCATGTGCTCAACCAATGAATCACATCGGTCAGGGCGCACAGCCCATTACCTTGTAAGGAAAATATCTGCTCTGTTAAACAGGGAAAAACTGTAAGCCATGACTTCCCATTGGAATAATGATTCATTTACCTGAGCATAGGCAAAGGAAGTTTTTGCATGTTTTTGGACATATGTCTGAGAAGAGCTGAAACATAATGCGACCAACTGAAATAAAACACATAGGAAAAAAAGGTAATCAGGTTGATTAAATATACCACATTTTATAGGAAAGGAATAAAATAGATACATAGACTTGCCAAACTGCAAAGTCCATTTTTGTAATTCATTTTAATTTTTAAAAAAGATTTAACAAGAAAGAATTTAACAAGAACTCCACTCTGTGTGTTAGGATTAGAATTCACATGCAGTTGACATGGTTTCAGGCCTAAAAGTGCAAGATTTTAAGTGTCTTTTAGAGAGGCCTTATGTTATTAGAACCCTTGTAGTACAGACCCTTACCTGAACTATTAATCTTCTTTACAAATACTCTCGATAGCAGCTGTCTAACCACCCCTGCCGGGACCTCCCCAGTGATGGGAACACATCATAGCCTAGGACAGCCATGCAGGCCAGTACTGTAAGGAGAAGGTTCTGTCCTCTACGGTCAGCTTTCTACCTTTACGCAAGAACTACTGAGAGACAACTTCTTGAATTGCAACCCACAACTAAAACTCACATTCTATTCCCTGAACGAGCAGACGAGAGAACAGGTTATCATTCCTTAAAAACAGAAGCACCCCTGTGATAAACAGGAAATGAGAAGAAGCAAGTCTGCAAATTCGATTAATCACACCTTAGAGAGGTCCGTCACAAACTTTTTGGTAACGCTTTGGACTTGTATATACTCCTAAAATCATTGTCCTTTTAAAATGTGGGTTATAGTTCCTGCAACTTACTGTGTCATAAATTAAAACTCACACATCTTAGAAACACGAGAACACACAAGGTCAGGTTCCATCCGCTGTTGGGATGGTGCCACCATTACACGCTGCCACCTGAGTTAACTGACGCTGCTGATGCCTCTTTGGAAACTAATAATCCTTTGAATAAATGAGTAAGATCTCAGGAACGTTCATTACTCAACACTTCTTATAATTTAGTGGAATTTAATAATCTTTTAGAATCAATCTTTACTGTCAATAACATAATCTTTTATACATAAGAAGGTTTCTTCCGAACCTTACTGTTATGCCAATAAATACACTGCTCTACAAGGATAAGACTAAAATCTAAAACTGGTTAGTGTAAGCACTAATACGGTATTTTTAAGGTAAAAAAAAAATACATGGCTAAGGACAAAAATAACACAGAGCAAGAATGGCTCCTGACCTTAATCCCAAAATACCAACATGCAGATCCTTAAAAATAGCTAAGATGGGGAACAATACTAAGATTAATCAGTTACTATCAACACATCTAAACACTGGCTAGAGACAGGAAAGCCAAGACACGACTATGTCACACTGTCAGCCTGATCGGGCCACCCGGCGGCGGGAATAAAATCAGCAAGTACGCAGAATCTGGATAAAATCAACATCATCTTTCAATAATATCACTGTTCCTATTTCTCAGAAACCGCTGTACTGGAACCGCAGGTGCAATGCTAAGAAAGGATATGTATGTTACAGACATAAAAGATGTTAGTTTTAAAAATGAGCACTAGTTGGAAAAATGCCGTAGGTGATATCAGGCCATTTACTCAGACATTCTTTACTGACATCTCTCTACGCTCGACAGTCCAGCAGTGTGTGAGACACAGTGCTCTTTGGGGAGCTCCTAGCCTAGCTGGAAGGGACAGGCACAGAGCGCCGCACACTGTGATGAGCAGTCAGTGGTATGAACAAAGAACACTTCTATCCACCCTGGGCCAGGCTGACGTGTGTGAGGGGAGGGTGGCAGGGCCCGTGTCTGTTGTACTCACCTCTCTGTCCCCACTGATGTGCACAGTGCTGGGCACAGAATAAATATTTGAATAAGGATACCAATAAAAATACTTGAAACAAATTTTTTCAAAAATAGAGATTAACAAAATATAAATAGCTAAATTTATAGATCAAAAGTATTCATTATATGCCAGCAAAAGTTATTGTAAGTAGAACAACATCAAGAGATTGCTTAATAAAATCTCTTTATTTTCAGAGATAAAAAGGAAAAGAATCCTTCAAGCATCCCAGCAGCAGAATTATGCTACCCACAGAGAAAAAGAACTCACAGTATAAATAAAACCAACAAGAAAGAGCTGAGTGGGTAAGAAAAGTTACCTTTCCTGATATTTCAGACTTTGCTTAAAATAGATGAAAGAGGAAATACGGGTTTAAGAACACGTAAACATGTAATCACCTGTAGAATTAAAAATGCACTGAATGCCTTTCAAATTATTGTGGTGGAGCAACTCATGTAAAAGGAAGTAGTAAGAGAACACAAGAAAGATATAAGACAAGGTAAGAGAAGAATGAAACAGCTCTATAATTATTTAGGCACCTAAAACTTTTTTCATGTCATTCAATACTCAAGTAAAGGTATCCTCAAGATAGTACAAGTAAAAACTCAAAAGAGAATTTATTTATTGGCTCATGTAGTTAGCTGACAGGGATACTGGCACAGGTTGGAAAGTTGAAAAACTGCAAGACCCAGGCTGTTGGAGTATGAGGTCAGATCTTAAGAGGTGGCAAATCTCACAAAGCAAAAAGTACTGGGCTATCATCCTTCTTTGTCCCACTCAATGCATGCAGTCCTAAATATTTTCGTCAATGAATAAGACCAAAGATAAATTAATCACTCAACTCAGGATAAAAAAGCAATAAAGCTAAGAAAAGTATAAAGAAGGTAAAAGCAGAAATAAATGAAAAACCAGAAAGATATTAGACTTGGTAAATAAATCCCAAAGCTGCCATGGTATAATGGGTAAGAGAGAAAAACTTGGGCCCTGACTAGTATGGCTCAGTGGACTGAGCATCGGCCTGTGAACCAAAGGGTCGCTGGTTCAATTCCCAGTCATGACACATGCCTGGGTTGCCAGCCAGGTCCCCAGTAGGGGCATGTCAGAGGTACCCACACATTGATGTTTCTCTCTTTCTCCCTCTCTTCCCCTTTCTCTCAAAGATAAATAAATAAATATATCTATATATATATATATATATATATAGATATATATTTTAAATGGCTACAAAAAAGAAGGAAAAACTTGGGCTGGAGCTCCGGTTTTGACAGTTGCTAGCTAGCTATGTGAGCTTGGATCAGTCAATACCCACTCTTAGAGTCTCTTTCTTCTATTAAATGGGTTAAACCTGACATCACAATGTTGTATGGGTTAAGACACCTTGCAAAAACACACAGTATATTATCAGAGCCAAGATTATTACCCGGATTTCCAACACATTCTGCTGTTAATAATGTGACTTATCAAAGGCCACCCATGCGAAAATGAACAGAGGCAGAGCCCGAGCCCAGTTTCTGTGTCCTCACCCAGTGTCCTTTCCAACGCACTTGGCTGCCGTCCCAGGTTCTGACATGACTGACACCCCCTTGCCCCAAACATAGCACCCAGAGTGGCTCTCTCATCAAGCGATTAAGAAGCAAGCGGCCCCGCTGCTTAATTTCAGGTCATGTATGAAACTGAACCTTCCCAAAGGTGACGGCATTCTTAAAAAGAGGATACTTATGTACTTCAATGGAACAGAACTGCAGATCGGTATATGACAGTAAAATGGAAACTTTCCAGCTCTCCGGGAAAGATATTATCTGGGGGCAGAAGCTAGCGACCCTGGGGTTATTCCTGCTTTGCCGTCTCCTTCTGCTCCTGGAATCAGATTCGAAGAAAGCATCGCGTTTTTCAGGTAGTGATTACAGGTATGCAAGGTAAGGAAGGCCGGGACAGAGCAGGGGTAGCGCCTCACACTATGCTTGGCTTGTCTGGGCCACTTTCAATCTGCTAGTGTCGCTGCAGTTCTGTGATGAAAATGTCAGGGTCTTTTTCATTTTTTTCTGTCACTTAATTTTGTTTTTCAATTAGTTTATATTCAGTATTATTTTGCATTGTTTCAGGTGTACAACATAGGGGTTAGATAATTACATACTTTACAAAGTGTTCCCTCCGATATTTCCAGTACCCACCTGACACCATACAGGGCTGTTATGTTAGTGATCATGTCCCCTATGCTGTACTTTACCTCCCCATGACTATTTTGTAACTAACAATCTGTACATCTTAGTCCATTTATTTTTTGTCACCCAGAAAGTGTCAGGGTCTTTGTGTTAACTATTTTGCCTAAAAGGACCGCTTCCTGCAGCTTAATTTAGAAACATAACTCTTCCCCTCCCGCTTCATATCGGGTACCTACCCTGTATACATAGCCCCTCTACTCACACATCACCTAAGAATCAGGCATCAGGTCTGTGCAAGGGTAAGGGTGGAAGCAGAAAGCAGGGTTTCACTATATGACAATCTACCTAGGACACAGTCTCTTGGAGCACAATGGGACTCAAGTTAGGCACTACCCCGGCAAGACATTCACAGCCAGGGGTTTTGAATGCAATTTTCGAGATAATCTTGAAATCATTCTTTAGTTTAAGATAACTGTCAGTGACCTGAGTCTTGCCCTTTCCAGCCTGGGCTTTCTTCTGCCTATCTAAAGAAATCTTTTTAGTTCCCATTTGCTTTTTATTCCCAGTAAGATAAGTGTTTGCTAAATACCTGACCATCTGTGTAAGTGCTTTGTCTACCAAGAATTCAGGCTGAACCATACACATTCCGGAAAGCTTTGAGACTCTCCAGAGCCAGAGGTGAAATAAATCATGTACAAATCAGAACAGAAAGGAACCATACTAAACAGCTAGTTCATACCAGCGATGTCATACTTCCCTTTGCAATACCACCAAAAGTATAAAAATGACAGAAAAGCACAGGGGCTCAAACGGGGTAGGTGGTGAGAATCAGGCAGGCAGCAACCATCTTATGTCAAAGACAGAAAAGGAAAAAACTCTGTGTATTTCACTTGAGCTTTCAGGCAGGGGAAGGGGAAGGAGAGGGGGGTACTAGGAAGTGAATTTTCTCTAGATAAAGTCCCTGTAAAAATTCATGAGTTTGCCTTTGAGACCATCCAATTGAGACTGGTGTTAGGAATGGGATTCTCCAGGCCAAATTTCTTTAAAAAATTAAGGAAATAGCAGGAGTGAAGGGCGGCAGAAATCCCAAGCCTTGTGGCTTACAGAAACCTGAAACTAGGCTTTTTCCTAAAATGTGACCAAAAAAGCTTTCTACGAAGGTCTGTCTGCATAACATACTTACATGAAAGCCCTTCGTACTGATTCAGTGCTAGTGCAATAATTAAAGCAACCTGAAAACAAATGTCACCACACAGGCATAACCCACAGACACACGCAACCGTGGTGACGGACTGAGGAAGCGCGAGTGAGGGCTTCGGGGGGCAGGGGGGCAAAGCAATAAAATGGGAACATCTGCAACAGTGTGAACCATAGAGCAAAAATAAATATATAACAAATGTCAGATACTGTGCTTTTTACAAAGTCTGCTCTACCAGACCATGACGGCATTTAAAGAATCACTGCATCATAAAAACAATTCTTTCCACAGGAAAATAGGAGTTGGGGGACAAGGGAATTTCAGGCTGCAGTAAGAATGACCTTTTTTTTTTTTAGGAGTATTAATAACAAAGGCATATTGTTAGCTCTTAAGTATGTTATGAAACCTAAACATCCCTGAGAAAAACCCCACCACTGAGCACGCCTCACCGCGGCCTCCTTTCCCAGCTCTGTCATGAGCACAATGCTTTCAAATTACCGTCTGGACAGACAAGAGCAACTCAGGAGAGCAGTGCCGGTGAAGTGCCTTCCCTACACACACCACTAGTCCCGCACCTTGTTGTCTGGCTGTGTTATAACACAAACAGTAGTCTACCTAATTAAATGGTCCTCCTTAATTAATCCATCCATTAGAACAAATTCATGTTACAAAAACACAATCTGTAAGACGGGTAGTTGTAGTATTTCATTACTCTTCCCAACAACCTTATTATGTAGGCACTATTTCACCGCAGTCCTATATAGTTTATGAATACATAAAAGGGGGAGAAATTATTAAATAGCACAGACCACTGCATCCAGTCACTCTATTCATGCACTGAGTCTTTGATCCAGGGAAGCTCGAGATGGGAGATACATTTCTCCTGTTCCCTCAGCCTCTCACACTATGAGCTACCTTGAGTGTGAGTCTAAAGTTCACAGGGTAATTTTGAATATAAGCAAACGTTGTCATACTGCTATCTTGAGAACCACATTTACAAAGAGGACAAGTGGCTTGCCCGAGGTTACAAGTAGTACTCAAACATTTGTCTGCCTCTGCTTAAAACAAAGTTTTTGCTATTTCTTCCACCTACTTTACAATGTTCAGTAAGGATACATTTTTAATTCAGTGTTTTGGATCCACATGAATCTTACGCAGTAAAGTAAAAATACCCATTTCAACTATATCCCCATTTTTATCTATTTTGATAAATTGCCAGGGTTTTACGATACTGCTCTGAGGCCCACATAAAGAGAAAATCCCAAGCCAAGTATTCATCCTAGTTATCACTTTCAAAACCAACTTTAAGTCTCCGACAATTACAAAATGAGTAATGTTTTCAAACTTTTTGATATCAGAACCATGAAAATCTCATAAGGAGAATGACAACCAAAGACAGCAACTCCATGATGATACAGATGTTGGGATTGTTAGACAAAGACTTTAAAACAGGTATTACAACTATACTCCAATAGGTAATGATAAACACCAGTAAAAATGAATGGAAAGTAGGAAGCCTCAAGCAAAACCAAAAAGAAATTTTTAATGGAAAAATACAATAATAAAAATTTAAAATTCACTGGGTGGGCTCAGAGGATGACAGAGGAAAAAGACAGTGAACTTGAAGACCAATTAATAGAAATTATCCAATATGAAAAACAGGGAGAAAAAAAAAGACTGAAAATGAACAGAGCCTACGGAACCTGCAAGGTCATATCAAAAGATCTGATATCTGTGTCACTAAAGTCCAAGAAAGAGAGGATTAAAAATATTGGAGAGAAAACACATTTGAAGAAATAAAAGCTGAAAACTACCTACATTTGGCAAGACAGACGCAGATTCAAGAAGATCGGCAAACCCCCCAAGAGAATAAAGGAAAGCAAATTCACATCTCGACACAGCACAAGTGAACTGCTGAAATCTAAGAACAAAGTAAAAAGTCTTGAAAGTCAAGCAAGAACACATTACATACAACAGGGTAACAAAAAACTGAATGATTACCGATTTCCTATCAGAACTGACACAGACCAGAAGGCAATGGAACATTTTTCAAGTACTAAAAGAAAGTGCATGCCAACCCCAGTTCGATATCTAGTGAAAATATCTTTCAAGAAAAAAGGCAAAATAAAATTTGCAGGTGAAGGAAAAAAAGAAAATGTGCTGCCAGGAGATCTGCTCTAAACAATGCTTAAACCATTCTTTAGCCCCGGTCAAGCGGCTCAGTTGGTTAGAGGATCCTCCTGTGCACCAAAAGCATGTAGATTTGATCCCCGGTCGGGATGCATACAGGAGGCAACCAATCAACTTTCTCACAAAAAACAAACAAAACAAACAAAAAACATTCCTCAGGTGGAAGGGAAATGATACCAGAGGGAACTTGGAACTATAAGAATGAACAAGTATCAACAGAAATGGTAAATACAGTATGTAGGTTAACATAAAGAGTACTTTTTTCCTTTTAAGCTCTTTCAAGTTATGTGCAATGTTTGAAAGCAGTTTTCAATGTTTGTACATGTAATACATATGACAAATACAGCATAAGATGACAAGTAAAGGAATGTTATATGGAGGGATGTTTTCAACATTTCCCTTAAAATGGCAAAATATTAATTCTAAGTGCACTATAAAAAGCGTGTGTGTGTACATGCATGCGATAACCTCTTGAGCAGGGGTGTCCAAACTTTTGGTGTCTCTGGACCACAATGGAAGGAGAAGAGTTGTCTTGGGCCACACATTAAATGCATTGCAACACGTAATCACACACACAAAATATCTCATACTATGCCCTGGCTGGTGTGGCTCAATAGATTGGGTCCCTGACAGCAAACTGAATGGTTGCCAGTTCAATTCCCAGTCAGGGCACATACCTGGGTTGTGGGCCAGGTCCCCAGTAGGGGAGGTGCATGAGAAGCAACTATTCGATGTTTCTCTCCCTCTCTTTCTCTCTCCCTTCCCCCCATATATAAATAAATAAAATCTATTTTTAAAATCTCATAATATTTTACGTAAATTTACAATTTTATGTTGGGCCACATTCATAGCCATCCTATGGCCTGCAGGCCACAGGTTGCACACTCCTGCTTTAGGCAACATACTAGAGAGGTGACAGCAAAAATCCAGTAAAAAATTAAAAATACTAAAAAAAAGTTCAAATAATCTCCAAGGCAATAAAAGAAAATGGCATAAAAAGAGGAAGCAAAAACAAGTATTGAACAGACAACCCCAAATTTAATATAATAACTATATTAAATTTAAGTAGTCTAAATATAGCAATTAGGAGACAGAGATTGTGAGAATAGATAAAAAGCAAGACCTATTTGCTCATCTACAAGGAAACCATTTTAATTATAATGCTCTAGGTACAAGTAAACAAGAAAATCTGCCAGGATATAGAAGTATTTAATAATACTCTTAGCCAACTGGATTTAATTGATATTTATAGACCACTCTACACAAAAACAGCAGACTATACATTCTTTTCAAGTGCAAATAGGAATTTCACCAAAAAAGAACACAAAAAACCAAAATAAATTTGAAAAAACTGAAATCATACTAGTTACAGCTCTGACTGTATTGGAATTAAACTAGAAATCATTAACAAAGACAACTACAAAATATTCAAGTACTTGGACATTAAAACACTTTTAAATCATTCATGAGTCAAGGACTTGGTCTCAAAGAAAATTAGAATATATTTTGAACTGAAATAAAATGAGCAACATAACAAAGTTGTGGTGTATGCAAATTGTCTGGGGTCCATACAGAGGGAAATTTATAAATTCATAAAATATTAAATGCTTATACTATAAAAGGAAGGTCTCAAATCAACAATACAAGTTTCCACTTTAAGAAACTAGAACTAGAGCAAAAAAGCCAAAACAAGCATTATACAAGAAATAAAGAGCAGAAATCAATGAAACTGAAAACAGAAAATAGGAAAAAAAAATGAAACCAAAATCTGGTTCTTTGAAATGATAATGAAATTGATAAATCTCTAGCCAAACTTATCAAGGAAAAAAACAAAAGGTACATGGAGGAAGAGCTATCACTGCAGATGCCATTCAATTACGGGACTGTGTCAAACAACTCTATGCCCATAAAACTGACAACTTAGATAAAATGGACCAACTTCTTAAAAAACACAAACTACCAAAACTCACTCAAGGGGAAATAACATGAAGGGTTCTTTATGTTATTACTCAAGAAAAACCAACTACTCAAGAAATGAAAATCTTAGTTTAAAGCCTTCTCAAAAACATTTCTAAGGAATATTCCTGGAATTATGTCTGAAAGCAATCATCTTATTGGATTCACAGAGAAAAATATCATAAAGACTTTTCCTCTTTTGATATATACTTGGCATTCATTTGGTGACTTTGATTGAAATGTCTAACTTGATTGATACAAAATATACACATTTCCACTGATAGTAACAAAAAAACCATACTGTGTAGCATTCAACTCAATTTTTATCCACACTCCTTGATCTCATTAATGTGGATAGTATGGTCACTCTTAAAGGACCTTTGTTTATCAAATTAAATCAAAGCTACTACTCCTACCAAGTGAATTTGTTAACTACACAAGAGGTTGAGTATTCCTTGACTAAGTACTCAAAGACAAACATACTAATAGTTAAATCCCACAAAGACCCTTCAAACAACTGAAGTGATCCTTAAAAGCTGTGAAAAAATCAAGTATCTAATTTACTGAAAAGTGCTAGATAAGTATTACATGAGATCGAACCATATGAAATTGCCAATTTTACCAGCTGATTCGACCTAGAATGATGTTAAGTGTTCCCTGCTTCACATATGATGCAGTCTTCTAAAAAGTGGTATTCACTTTTACCCGGATGGTATTATAATGAATTACCTTGGATATTGGAGGCTGAAGTTCATTCAACGTTCACCAAACATACTCCAGAGATTTTTCACAACAAAGGTTATTTACAGATCTTTATAGGGTATGAACATGTACCAGAAAAGGAGTAATTTACATGGCTACAGAACCTTTATTTTACTTCTACTTTGAAGAGTGTGCTATTTTTAATTGTTTAAAAAACACAAGCCCTGCTATCTGACTCTTTGATTCGCTATAAATACTATGGCCTATAGCCATTTCCCTCTACTCTTTCCCCTCCTCTCCCCAGCTCTTTGAGGTTCCTTAAACAGATAAGGACTTACACTCGAAGACCCCTGTATTAACTGTTCCCTCTACCAGGAATGCTCTTCTCAAAGATATTCACATGGCTCACCTCATCTCTGTCATATGTCTGCTTAAATGTCACCTCCTCAAAATGGCCTTTACTGACCAACTTAATAAAATAGTACCTCTACTACAAGCCACTGTATTTTCCACCCAGGTTTACTGTCTGTCTTCCCCCAAGAGAATATAAATGAGAAGCCTTTGTTTTATTCATTGCTATATCCCCAACCATCTAACAGTAAGAGGCTCTCAATAAGAATTTGCTGAACGAGAGGGTGCACAAAGACTGTAGATACGACTTCAATTAAAAGTGCTGTTACAGATACTAAAAAAAGCTAAGAAAACAGTTTGAAACCCTGCACGCTCTGCTACTCAGAATGAAACAACAACCCTTTAGAAGAAAATATTTTATTTGCAACAAGATATGCAGACAAAACATTAATGCTAAGTGCATGCATACTGCAAGTCCACTGGTAGAGAATGCTTTGGTTTATCACAGAAGACTTCCCCAGGAGATTTTCCCATGAACCAGAAATTAGAAATTCCAGCTAAGGATACTTAAGGAATAATAGAGGCCAAGTAGGACCTATTACTAATACTCAAGTATTAGGAAATACAGAATATCGGAAATGTTTGCCACCTAGAATCACTGGGGTAAAACAAAAATCCTAAATGGATTGGACCTCTTTTCTTGGCTCCAGGGATGGTATGAACACTCAGCCTGGGGGTGCAAGAGGGCATGAAGTTTGGGAGAATGAGGCCTAGACTCCCGAGTTCAGTGGGAGTGGTGTACCCGAGCCATCCTCCTACGTATAGATTTTGGCTCAGGAGGAATACAGTGTTGGCTGTGCCTACCCGTTCCCAAAAAGGCTTGGGGAGAGTTGGGATGGGGGTAGACCCCTCCCCTTCCCCAAAGTAAGCCCGGCCCTAGCAGGGTTCCCCAGTCTCCGGCTCACCCGGCTCCCGGTTGATCTCGATGTCGAAATGGCACTGCGGCCGGTCCTGCGCCCCCATCACTACCGAGGCGGCGGCAAGAGCTAGGAGAGAGGGGGAGGAAAGCGGTCAGGTCTGAGGCCAGGGCGGGGGCGGGGCGGCGCCCGAGCCTCGGTCGCCTCGCGCCTCCCTGTCGCGACAGCGCGGGAGGGTGAGAAGGGGCCCTTTCCCGCCCCGGTCCCACCAGCTCCCATACTACACGCACACACATGCGGGCGAGCTCTTCACCTGGCTGGCCTCCAGCCTGAGCAGCTCCCCGTGCACGGAGGAGAAAGCGCCGCCACACCTGCCTGACCCCAACGCCGATAACGGACCCCCCCCACCCCCTTCCCCGGGCCCAGCCTCCCGGTGCCACGCGAAACCCCGCGAGAGTCGGAACAAATACCGCGAGAACACAATCTCCGAGGGGCTCTTTAACCGAAAGGAAGCGCACGTGGGCGTGTCTAAGAGGCCCAGACAAGCCTGCAGTCTGGCGCGCCTATAACTGAGCTGGTCCTTTATTGTCCCGCCCCTGTCCTCTTTACTAGTGGAGAGAGTTGCCCAATCTGAGAGCCCTGGATGCACCTGCGCTCTCTACTGGCTCTTGCCCCCCCCACCTTCTAGGGCCGTGAGCTTCCGCGTATCTCTAGATATCGCGAGGCTTCGCTGTTGACAGATGCAAGCCAATTGCTTCAATTAAGTCGTTGAGATTTGAGAAAGCCCGCATACCTTTGGGCCCGTTTTCTTTCTCTCAACAATTCACTTTAAAAGCCTTTTAGGCTGAGATGCGTGTTCCTTCCGCTGTGGCGCCAACGTCACTGGGATAGTTTCTGTTCATGGCAATTTTACATTTTTTTATGAGTCAGTCCAAGTCCTTTGCCCATTTTTAAACCGGGTTCTTCGTCTTGTTGAATACGAGAGTTGGAGACACAGATGTTTGTTACGTAGGTGATACATATATGTTATGAATCCAAATCTTTTGTTGATATATGATTGCGAATATTTTCTCCCAGTCCGGGCCTTGTCTTTTCATTGTTTTGATGGTGGCTGTGCAAAGCAGTTTTTAAGTTGAAGTCATTTGATCAACTTTTTTTCTTTGATTTCCCCGAAGTTCAGTTTCTTCATCTGTAAAATAAGCAGGATGAAATATCTTCCCAATGCCCTCCTTGTTCAAATTTTTTTATTCTGTCCTATGAATTGAAGTTACATTTCAGATGATTTGAAGGTAAGGCATGCTATTTGGTCTGTGATTAAGGTGAATAAACTGCTGTGAAAAGGCAGGCCTAGCATCCAGCAATAAGACTGATACCTCCTCCTTCATCCTCAGAGCGGTAGAAAATTGGTATCCAAGGAGTTTACAAACTCGTTTGGCTGTGATTACCAGGAAGGAGAATCCTTGGTAGGAATTTTCTGGTAATAATTCTGGGTGTGTAACCTCAGAGTGGGATCACATCGGCAGCTGGAACTTCAATGGATAGGACGTTGACAAAACTAATCAGGAGTGCTAGTGGGGAAACGTCGATGAAATAAATCGTTTTCTAGAAAACAGAAATGACCACATTTGACTCAAAAGAAGTAGGAGGCCTGAATAAACCAGTAACCCTTGAAGAAATTGAATTAATAATCACAAGTCTCCCTGCAAACAAGTGTGTAACACGTTCTGACACAGCCATATGGGGAACTTGATTATGGTCTAAATTTTAGATGAAACCAAGGAAACATATTTAATTTTGCTAGATGTGATCATGAAATTTTGATTATATATGAAAACGTCTTTGGTTTATTTAGAGATGCATACTGAAGTATGTAAGAATGAAAACACATGATATCTATCTGTGATTTGCTTTAAAATACTTCATCCAAGAAAAAAGAAAATACATTTTAAAATAGACAATAAGTGAAACAAATGTGGAAAAACCTTGATAATTTTTGCATTTAGGTGATGGGTATAGGGTGATTTTCGAACTGTGTTCTCTACTTTTGTATATCTTTGAAACTATTCATAATAAAACCAACTTGCACTCAAACCATAGTCTTCCTTTCCAAAAAACACAAGCTCCAAATTGTTTCATGGGCAAATTTTGCCAGACCCTCAAGAATTGACAATCCCTTTCTCAATTAGAGTATTTCAGAAAATGGAGAGAAAACGAGCTATCTAAATTATTCTGTGATACCAAGTCCAAAGTCAGGACAAGATAGTTATAGACCAATCTCATTACAAACATGAATTTAAAATCCAAATAAAATATTAAGAAATGCAATTTATCAGTTTTTAAACTCCAAAATGCTCATGACCTAATTGGCTGTAACTCAGGAATGCAAAGATGGTTAAACATGAGAAAATCTATTCCTATAATTTACCATATTAACAGATTAAAGGAAGGTCACATGATTATCTCAATGGCGTATTGGTTATCAATTTATTGCCTCTCAGCTCTTTCAGTGTATCCTCTGTAATACACAATTCAGCTTCAAGCAGGGATTCCTGCTCCAACCTCTTCCCAAGTTAACTTTCACATTTTTATAACTTAGAGAAGAGAGAAAAGAAGTGACCAAAAGGAGAGAAAAGGAATCCAGTGAGAAGGTACATACACAATTCTACCTTATTTGCTTCTACTATTTTGAAAAAATAACATGATATTCTAGATCTTAAATGGGAAATTGTGCAGAAATGAATTCATATTACAGGCCTGAGGCCGCTGTCTTTAGAATGGCCTGCTTACAAGTCTGGCCCTTGAGTGGAACCCGGGAACTTGAATGGTAACCAGTTTCCTACACTTATAGAATGTTTTCATTATATGATAAGAGTGCCTCATTATGCCCAAATTATTTGTGTAAACAATAGGGGTTATGCCGAACACCTGCTTTCTTCTTGGGAATCTGGAATTTAGGTATGTGCTAGGCAGAAGATGCATATGTGACCAGCCTCTAATAAAAACTTTGGACACTGAGTCTGTAGTGAACTTCCCTGGTAGACAACATTTCTCACATGTTGTCACAATTCACCCCTGGTTGAAATAATCTTGTCCTTTGTGACTCCACTGGGAGAGGGAAGTTTGAACCTAATTGCCTGTGGGCTTCACCGCATGTGTCTTTTCCCTTTGCTCACTTTACTTTGAATTCTTTTTGCTAGTAAGTACAACTATGTGCTGAGTCCTGTGAGTCCTTCTAGCCAACCATCAAATCTGGAGGGAATCTTGGGACCCACGATGCAGAAACAAATATTACCAGAATATGGTAACAAAATCTATCTATATTGAAAATTTGGAAACACATATTTTGAAATCCTTTATCTTTTGTGGAAAATAAGTAGATTTAAAAAAAAAAGATTTTATTTGTTTATTTTTTTAGACAGAGGGTAAGGGAGGGAGAGAAACATCGATGTATGGTTCCCTCTCATGTGCCCCTTACTGGAGACCTGGCCCACAACCCAGGCATGTGCCTGACTGGGAATCAAACCAGCAACCCTTTGGTTCGCAGAGTGGCGCTCAATCCACTGAACCACATCAGCCAGGGCTAAGTAGACCATTTTATGTGGTAAATAAAAATGTGCACTTTGCTAGAATAACATCCTCCTGTTAGTCAAGATCAAATTGGCTTTCTCCAGGTGGATCAGAGAACTTGGCCATGGCATCTTTGAGCATATATTTCTATAGCCCGGCAATTTGAAAGGAAAGCAATTTCCCTGCCAGCACCAGTGAGCAGAATCCTGGGGAGAGATTCTGGTTGGCTCAGCGAGGTTCCTATGCCCATCTCTTGATGGCCATGGCAATGGGCAGACCAGCTTAGGGTGGAGCCGGTCACCAGGAGGAAGACGTGAGATGTGGCAGCACAGAAAGAGCCACTGGGGCAATGGCTTCACACTAAGAAATCGCCTTAATTGTGGATACTACACCCATCTTTTGGCCTCTTAGGTAAGTGGCTTTTTGGGCCACTAATTGGTTTTAAAGCATGCCTGTGTCTTCATAAATGTCTGCTGCTGCATTCTCTTTAGGGGGTAGTTTGGATCCCATCAAATTCATATGAAAACCCCAGTACAACAAACATTTCCTCTCAGATAGGATCCTTACTCATTTTTTATTGATCCTACTCATTTGTTTCATTCTCTAAACTCTGCTTTGGGTCCTTGGCTCTGACACTAGTTTTTGCCAGTAGATTGGCTTTTGGTAAAAAGAAAAATAAATTTTCATCTGCCCCGATGCTGATAGAAGCTATCTTTGCTGTGCCAGTCTGCCTCGGTCTACCCACTAGGAACAAGGCATTAGACAGCTGGTATCATGGTTGTTTTCCTCAGAAGACTCTAAGACAATGATTTGAGTGCAAGTTGTTCACTTGGGAAGTGATCCCTGGAATCTGTTTGGGGAGTGGTGAAGTCAAACAAGGAAGGTAGCAAATAAAGTATGTACTATTAAGCTGGCTATGACACTGCATGATGACAGCTGAATCCTGCTGGGGAGCTCTGGTCACCAATGTAGGACAACATCTCAGAATTGTTCTTATGCTGGGGGGTGAAGGGGCTGGGATACTAGTACCCCATCTCCTGAGTCGTTGGTTGAGAGCTGCTCCCAGGGCGATAGAATGCCCAGGCTCTTCTGGCCTGCTGCACCTGGGAAAAGCAGACTGCCAGTTTCAGGAACAAGTCCTCAGAAGAGAAATACAGATATGGACTGTCGGGAGTCAGCTGGAACACAAGAGAAAAAGTTCAGTGAAGTTGGAGTCAAGTTCAAGAAATGAGAGTGGGGCGCTGATAGCTTCCGCTACGACCAGCAAATGTTGTTTGAAGACAAAGGAGTGTTTGGGAACTAAAAAGCATACTTTTTCTATGATGTAGAAGCACTTGATACTTTTCATATGGAATTATTGCAGCCTCAACATCTGGTCCTGCACGGGGCCCCGCCCCGTGCCTGGGTATGAGTCTCCTTTATTTTGCCAGGCTTATTAGGAGTCCCTTGAAAACAGGACCTAGTGCCTCTCCTCTATTTTCCTCACTGTAGAGCCCAGCACAGTCCTGGTCAAATGAGGACTCACGTTATAATTGAATTGATGACCACATAGGTGCACACTGCTCTATAAATGGACTCAAGAGAGGACAAAAAAAAAAAGTTTGGAAAGAAGGGTCTTTGCATAGCTCTTGCGTCTGCCCGCACTAATGAGTGCATATCAGGCTCCTCGTTATTCGTATATCAGCTGCAATCGTACTTGTCATCCCTGATTCCATGATTTGAAGTAGCTACCCACTCTCCAGAACATTCCCTGTTGTAATTCCCTGCAGAGCACTTATTACCATGAGAAGCTTTCCTTGATAATTTATACCTTATTGTCTCCCCCATAAATAACTTACTTATATTGCATTGTCTTTATACTAGAATATAGTTTTCATGAGAGCAGGGACAACGTATGGCTTCCTCAATGCTGTGCCTTCAGCACATACTAGTCAATCAACTATTGTCGAATAAATGAATAAGTGAATGAACAAATGATGACAGAAATGGAAACCAACCCCCCCTTGGATCCTAGACTCTTATTAAAGATTTAGGAAGAGAATGTCCTAATGATTGAGGAGAACATCTGGATTCTAAGGGTCTCTGTGGGATTTTCATTGCGAACAGATTAACTAAAAATTGCTTTTATTAAAATGGAATCAAAACAATATATGTATGAAGTAGAGTAACAATAAAATGAAGATACTATATACCATGCCCAAGAAATATACAGACCATCTTCACTAATGAGTTTATTGCAGAGGCTTAAGGACACGTGAGAGAGCACTGAATATCATTTCCTCCCTAGGCATAGTGTTACTTGGAGTCCCCAAAGGTCACACTGGCATGTTAGGAAGCCTTATGGGAAAGTGGAAAAACAGCTTAACATTTCTCCAGTTATCTCCCCAGAACGGAGCTCTCTGGAATGTAGGGTAACCTGTGGCTAAAGCAGCCTCACTGTTCTTCGTGGCATCTGATTTACCCGAATTCAGTTCTCCGCGTACAGATTGAAATACCCAAGACAAAGGGAGGGGGACATAGCAGGTCACAAACCCCTCCCCTCTGAGGGAGAGCTGAGCTTTCTCTTCAAGGATATGTATTCCCTCTGCACTTAACGGCTGTAGGCCCCCTGGCTTGCTTAGAGCCCATACTCTCCAACCTTGGAGCCCCTGGTACTGTCACAGACCCTCACCCACCTTGCCCATAGTGGACAGTCCCTTGTTTGATTTTTGATAAGAGGGAGAGAAATGTCGACCTGCTGTTTAACTCATCCATGCACTCATTGGTTGATTTTTGTGTGTGCCTCAATTGGGGATCGAACTTGCAACCTTGGCATATCCAGACGATGCTCCATGCTACCTGGCCAGAGTTGCTTTCTACTTTCTTCTGTCTCCTCTGCCATCTGGGTCCCACCTGGCCACAAAGGTGGCCTGTTAGTGTAGGAGGAGCTAACTCCCCTGCAGGCAACCCCCCAACCAGTGTCTCTCAGGTAGACACTTCTGGGACATTCTGCATGCTTCTCCAAGGTCCCAACAGAAAGGAGCCCCTACTGAGACAGTACAGTTGAAAGTTGGGCACCGATGTGTTTGCGCTGTGTTATAGGAAGGCTCTGACCCTTTCTAGGCCTTCTTAAGTCTGGGAGGCAGCCTGTTCGTTGCTCCCTCACCAATTCTACCAGAAGAGGCCCCCTCCCAAACCAATGTGTGAATCTTATTTGGATCCTGATTCAAACAAATTAACAAAAAGATGTTTTGTGACAACTTTTTGAAAACTGAACATTGATATGGTCCTGGATACACTACTCCAAAATATGGCACCTTGGCATACTGAATATTTTGAATGGAAGGAACTTGAGAAATGGCAGATGCTGGAAGGACTCCCTGACCTCCCCTGAAGCCCTCCCTATACCCAATGGAGCATCCTTATCTGTAAAAACTGAGACACAGAGAATTTGAACAAACAGGCCTAAGTTTCCCCCAGTTCACTACACTTAGCTCATACCCCTTTGTCCTAGACTTTCCACTCCTTATCAAACCTAGTAAAAATGCTGAGGTTCAACTGCTTCTTTGGGTCTTCATTTCCCTATGCAGTCTCCCATGTCATGTAAAATGTTTATTAAATTTGTATGCTTTTTTTTTTTCTTTTTAAAGATTTATTTATCTTTAGAGAGAAGGGAAGGAAGGGAGGAAGAGAGGGAGAGAAACATCTGTCAGTTGGCTCTCACACGGCCCCAGTTTGGGATGGAACCTGCAACTCAATGCATGTGCCCTGTCCAGGAATCTAACTCGGGACCTTTCACTTTGCGGGATGATGCTTAACTGAGCCACATTGCCACGTTGTTCAGGGCTTGTACGCTTTTCTTTTGCTAATTTGTCATTTGTTATGGAGCCCCAGCTGATAGCATTAAAAGAATAAAAGAAAAACGATATTTGTATATAACATCATCTGTTATTAGATGATATTAAATAAGAAGTAAGGATTACTATTAACTTTGTTAGCATTGATAATGGTGTTGTTACATATATTTTTAAAATTTCTACAGTTTTCCTGGAGAACAAAATGGAACACCTAATACATGAAAATTTCTATTCCTTAGTATCAGTTTCCTGTGGAAAAGCAAGCTTTATTTCAAAGCAATCCGAAAAGAGCGGTCAAGGGGTCCACAACTACAAACTGGTAGAAAGGAGAACACAGTTACATGTTCAGCTGGCAGGGTCTCAGCCAGGAGTCTCACCACCAGTTCCTGCTGATCACCAAGCACCTGCTCAGTGTCCTCTTCAGGCTGAAACTAAAAAAGTAGACTGGGAGATGCCCATATCTTTGTTATCCAAGCACACCTATTTCCAGAAAGAAAACACCTGGAGGCAACTTAATTGGGAGAATCTGCTTAATTATTAAAAATAAATATTTACATTGAAATACAGTTAATCTAATAGCTTTCCTTACATTTTCACACTTTCAAAAGAGCCGCAAAGATTTCCTTCATGTTTTCAGCACTTGAGTTGGTGAAGATCCTGCCTCCATTTCATAGGAAATGGATTACCTTCAATTATTCCTCACAGTGGCTGGCTAGAAGATTATTCCATTACTTTTGAAGGACTGGTTGGGTTGGCATCTGCAATGGTAGCCAAATAAATGAGATTTCTATGTAACACATGCTGGTACCTATGGGTGAAAAACAGGCAAAAATTACAGTTTTGTTTTTCCTGAACATGAATAAACAAATGCAAAAAGAATTGACCTACCCTAGCGGGATGGCTCATCCATTGACTGGATAATTTAGTGCTATCAACCTTCTTGTTTAACACATTCAAGGAAAATATATCCAGAATCTAACCTTTTCTCACTTACTTTCATCGCTACCTCCCTAGACCAAGGATCTGGCACTTCTTGCTTAGACTATGGTATTGGACCAGTCTCTTAACTGGTCACCCTGCTCTACCTCTATTCTCCACATTAGCAGCCCGAGTGATCACTGTACAATTTAAATTAAGATCATCTCTTTTGTCCATTTAATACCTTCCAAAGGCTCCCATGTCATCCTCAGCAAAGCTGAGCCCTTCTCATGGCCTACAAGGCCCTGTGTGATCAGAGCCTCTAGGACGCCTCTGGTCTCATCTCCTACTATCTCCTACCGTCCTACCGTTTCCCTTCGGTCACTGAGTTCTGGCTACAGTAGCCTCCTTGCTGTCACTTCAAGATACCAGCATGCTCTAGCCTGGGGACTTTTCCACCTCCTGCTCTGCCTCACATACCTGAATAGCAGGCTTCCTTACCTCAAGTATCTACTCAAATCTCCCATCAGAGATACCCTGTATAAAACAGCACCCTTCCACCCATTTACCTGTTTTATTCTTATTCAATGTACCTAATTATGATTTCCTACCTCTAGATTCCAGTGTCTGGAAGGTAAGCTCCATACCAGCAGAGCTGCTGTTTCAGTACTAATTCTCCAATAGCTCAAACAGTGTCTGACACTCAGTAGTAGTTATAAAATATCTGAACTTAAAGCAGGGACGAAATACTTCCATGTGAGCTTCCCATATATCGAAATACTTCCATGCAGCTTCCTATATATAGTAGCAATTCTCAATCAGTGAGGACAGCTCCCTACCCAAGAAGAAAAGTCAGACTAGAGGGCAGAAATTGTGGCTCGTGCCATGTGAAAAAGCCCACAAGGAGATTTTGATAACTTTCTTACCCATAGGTTGAGAACTGCTCCACCAAATGGAATGTTTTGCAACTATTTTACATACAGAAAAGTATTTACTATAAACTATAGAAACATAAATTATCAAATGCCAAAGTCCAATGTAAAAAGCTTACTCAAAGTGGGTATCTCTCCTATTCTACTGAATTGTTTAGTGAGGGATTGTAGGTGACTTCTAGGTGGGAAAAGCATGGCTTTCTAAACATGACTCCAGTAACAATGAAATAATATATTTCTCTTTAATAAATGGGGCATAATTCCTGGACTACATTTAGAAAACAGACTAATTTCTCTCATTTTGGTATATGACTAGAAAGCACATTAAATTACTGTGCAGAATTTACCTTTGGCTTACTTGGAAATCCTTCTTTGGTCTTTGTGAGTGTTACAAAGGGACACACACAAAGGTAGAGAACTTAGCCACCAAATGCTCTGACTCCCTCAACTTAACAGAGAAAGGCTGAGCCAGGGATTCATAAGAAAAGCAGCCACCACTCTTATCAGACTAGTCTCCCCTGTACTTCCCTCCCCATTTCCGTTGTCATCAGCTGACAGGGCTTCACATGGAGAAAGCTTTGCAATGAGCATAATTCAAGTTTTGAAGAGGGTGCCACAACGGACTCCAGGCTTCACAATGTACCGTCCCATGGTCTGGGGCTGGTAAGCAACGTCCCTGATCCTCATCTGCAAACAATCACCCAAGGCTACTAGTTCAGGACAGCTGCTGTATCTCCACACTGGCTTCCCCTCCACTCAAAAGTAAGGGGAGGGAGTTGGGGACTTACTGGACGCACTCATTCGCCCGGCCTTTGTTCTGATACTCCACGATACAGCGGATCAGCTGGTCATTCTCCTCCAGGAGCTGAAATATCAGAGAAAGGATCAGTGCCACACGACATCAAGTCATTAAGTAAGCTGCCCGAGGTCTCACAGCGCATTGCCAGGCTGTCCCGCCCGGGCGCTTTAGCTGACTCCTACCCCTAACAGTCAACGCCCTAGGCAGTCTTAGCGGGGGCACCGCCCACTCCAGGAAGCTTCCAGCGCCCGTAGCCCTTCGGTTCCCCACTAGGGGACCCCTTCTCGTCCGCGTTAGCGCTAACCCGCTGGATCGTCTCCTGGTTGACTTGCGCCTTGCCTCGCAGCCAGTCTGGTACGAAGGCCACAGACATTGCGGGATGCCAGGTTGGAACGTGGTCTCAGGCCCCGTAAACCCCCGCGCAGCTAGACCGCAGCCAACCAGCAGCTCCAGACCACTAAGGCTGCGGAGGGACCCACTGTAGGTGCGAGCATACGCTTTACACGTTGATTGGATCCTCCCGCTTAGAAGGCGGGAACCGGCGGAACGTCATTTGTGATTGGGCGCGCGAGAGGGACGCTCAGCGCCCCCTCGCGGGCCCCTCCTCTGGGTGTCCGGAGTTGTTGCGTATCCTTTGCATTTGCGCAGTCTGGAAAGCTATCTTGGGGGCGGGCCCATAGTTAGCTCCTTGCTTTTCTATCACTCTGCGTACAGTCTATATGCGGGAATACCGTGCCGGGGTCACTCGAGAATCGTGGCTGGAACCCAGATATCTGGTTCCAAGTCCACTCCTTTTTCGACATGACTCTTGTGCCTCCAGGCTTGCGTCTGGAGCATGAACCCTGCGCATTTCATCCTGCCAAGCCAAAATCCGCAAGTGAAAACACTAGTGAAAGCTTTATTCTTTCCTCAGGGAGAAAATCACCTATATGCCTGTTTTTCTTGTGGGCAATAATAATGCTTTATTAGGTTTACAACCCTAAAAAGCACCATTATTTTGCCCATTTTACAGATGAGAAACCATAAGTAACCTGCTCAAGGTCTGGTAGCTACCAAGGGGAAAGCCAGTAAGTAAATACTGGCAGCCTGGCTTAAGAATCCTCACGCTCTTTACCACTATCCCATACTGCCAGGCACTATTCTGTTGAAATGATTTGCTGCAAGATACAGGGAGAAAGCTGGGCCTCCCCTTCTGAGCCAGGTAGTTACTGTTGGCAACCAGTAAAACTCTTAAGTGGCTATTTCTGGCTTGTCCAGCCCATCTATGGTGGACATAGGAACAAGGTTGGTTTTCCCTGCAACTCAGAGTGAGCAGCAGCCACATCTTTCAGGGGGGAGATGTTGGAAGCCTTTACTCCTCAAAAGAGGTCTGGGGGCAATTCCGCCTCCTAGAGCTTCATTTCCCCTAGTGAAGGCCCAGGTCCAGGGCAGGCTCATCTGCTTTTGCTGGGATTTCCCTCTGCAATCCTTTTATTCAACCTTGTGAGGAGGCAGCTTTCATCCCATTTCACACAGCGGTAAACCCAGTAAGAGAAGTGGGGCAACATGCCTGAACTGAGCCAGGACTCAGGGTTTCTTGGTTCCCAAGTCTATACTGTTATCCCCAAAGCAGGCCCCTCCCTGTGGAAAGTTCCCAGAGCTTCTACAGAAAACAGTAGGTAGAGGAGGAGCCATCAGGAGCGAAGTCCAGGACAGAAGCTCCTGTAAATTCTCTTAAAACACTTGCTCCTCTCTTAAGTGCACATATCTCAGTTTGTATTTAAACACGTGTCGTGTAATTGTTTGATGGGTGCTCTCACTCTGCCCTCTTCTCTTAACATAGTTGTTAGTGTCGGGAGTTCCTCGTTATGTCCACAGTCCCTGGCATAGTGCCTAGCACGTAGCAGGTGCTAAAAATTTGTTGAAAAAATAAACAGATGAACTCTGCTTCCTAATCTCCCTTGAGCTGGCCATCCCTCTGTGACTGTCTCCGACCCAGACTGGGGTGTGTCCCTAGACTTTGGCACCTCATCCAGGCTGGCAGGAGGCTGTGCTCTTTGGTTTGCCTATCTCGGGCCTCCCAACCAGTCGCACAGACGTCGGAACCCCCGCCCCGGGCGTGTCGCACCTTCACGCTGAACCTTCTAAGCTCCGTGCGTCAGTCCTCTCTGCTACTCCAGCCGGAACAGAGCTTAGACCGCGAAGCCTTCTCGCACCTCGCGACGTGGGAATTACAGGCTTGGACCTCAAACCCACGTGGGTGAGAGCCGGGAAATGGGAAGAAAGTTGGGAGGTGCGAGTCCAGCCACTCCCCCTCTGCATTTGGGTCGCAGCCCTTTAAGAACTATTTCATTCAAGAAGCTGCCTGGGACGGGCGGCGGAGGCGCGCCAGGATTGGTCAGTTCGGGTGCGGGTGTTGCTTAGCAGCAGCGAATGGAGGTTGAAAACGGGCGCACGCGCACCATGGTCTACCTGCGCCTGGGCGGCCAGTGACCTGGGCCTCTTCCCTGTGAGCTAAGGTTGCGAAGAAGGCGGCAGGTGGCTAGGAGGCGCGGAGGGAGACCGCTGACTTCCGGAGGCCGCGGTCCCGGCAAGGTGAGGGCCACTGGGCGGAGGCGGCCCGTTAGCTGAGAGCAGGCGGGGTCGGGTGTGGCGCAGGGCGGGCCTGGAGATGGAGGCGGTTCTGGGCCCGCCCCTCTCTCAGGCCCAGCCTAGCCGCACCGGGCGACGTGGGCCTTACCGGAATCGTCAGTCTCCTTCTCTTCTGCGCGCTGATCTCCAGACTCCGGGACGACCCTAGGCGCGCACCTTCAGGAACCCCCAGCTGATGGATGCGCGTGGAGCGCTGCTTCCTGGGGGAGGAGACGGGGTGTGTCCAGAAGAGAGAGCGGGCGATTATTTCCTCAATTATCCACGAAGCTCACGTCAGAGTATTGTTTAGTTTTAATAGAAAACTTTCTTTAGGGTGCCGATGTTAAGACTTGGTGTACCACGTACTGGATGCACTAGACCAGTTTTTCTGAACATCAGGTGTGGGAGGAGGTGTGTATTTTGTGTCCGTTGTAAGCTTACATCTAGACCTCCAGAGCCAGGAGGATAAAGCATTCCGGGGGAAAAAATAGGACTGAATAAAAGCGAAGTGAAAATATAAATAGTTGAAAACGATTTACTATTGCTAAACACGATTAAAGTTGACCTAATAGCGTTTGCTCTGGAAAACGCATCTTAGATGATGATGCTATACCTCTAAGTGTTTATGTTTACACACGGAGGACACTTTGGGGTCCCAAAGTTTTTTATTTAAAGAGCTTCAGAGATCAGCTGCATCCGAAAGGTGACTGATGGTCAGAGAGGAAAACTGACTTTTTCAAAGTAATACAATGAGTAAAGAGCAGTTGTAACAAGTGAAACCCTAGGCCTTTGCTCCTATTAACAGGTCTCTACTTAGCTTTGAGCATCAGTATCCTAAGAGGAGGAATTGTTTTAGAGAACTAGAGAAGCTGTAATACCAAATATTGAATTTGAGAAGCATTGAATAACATTATCAGTGTAAAAGGTCCTAGCACAATGCCTGGCATATGATATGGGTTGCTATCAAGTTCGGTGCTCTAATCCTAGCTCTTAACACATGACAGTTGACCTCTACCCTCCTCCTCAAACCACCCCCAAGCAAAGTGGAACAGAGGAGCCTGTGTGGTCTGCGAGCCTTAAGTCCTGTAACTGAAGGTGAATCCAATAAGGGTTCAAATTTTTCTTCTGTATTGTGTTTATGAGGAGTGGGCAGTATGCCTTATGGTGAAAATTTGTGTTTGAATATTTGTGTGCCAAATGAAACTTGTTTTGCTCGTTTAAAATTACTGTGTGGTAAGGTCTGGTCACTTAATGCTGTGTTTGTCTCCCTTTTTCTTTCTCTCTTGGAGGGAGGAGGAGTATATGTGGCAAGGATTTAGGAGGAGGTTAAGTGTAAAGGGGAGAGAAAAAAAAAATAGTAGGAACAAGGGTGGCCTCCAGCGAGGTACAGCGTTTTTGCTGGGAGAATAGGGATTATCTATAACATGAGCAGTTTATAAATAGAGCTGAGAAGAGGATTTAGGAAATGGGGAGGCAGATTAATATTTTAATCCAACCTAGTAATACTTTGGGTGCTGTGTATTTAATTACAACTTCAGTTTCTACTTTTAAGAAATTCCATGTATATACACACCTTTCTCCAATTAGAGATTTATTATGGAAAAATGTTCAAAATGCAGGCTGGGCAAAAGTAGATTTACAGTTGTGAGTACTGGAAACAGAGTTTACTCTTGTATTATTATTATTTTTTTTTGTATACTTGTCCATATGAACAACTGTAAACCTACTTGCCCCACCCTGAATAGGTCAGAATATGGCAAGATCTGCAAAGCCCATTTCTTGTCTCAGTGAGCAAAAATAAGTCAGCCTCTTAGGTCATTCATTCATTTGCATAGTAGTTTTTATTGAGGGCTTTCTCATATGTGGTAGGCATGGTGCCAGGTACAAGGTCCACTGGCCTGTCCAAGGAGCTGGTAAGACCTGGGAGACAGACTGGTGTTTCTGTGGGAGCACTCTGAGGCTGCCTTTGTCCCTGTGGAATTGATAATGTATTTTTCTGTAATTGTGGAATGATTTCCCAGATTCATTACACTGCTTTCCTGTTTAAAACTAGATGCTGGTTACCTGCAAGCTGTTTTTATTTTAATGAGTCCTGAGGTCATAGTACCTTCCAGACTGAGAATGTCATGTAGTTAAGGAGCTGCTCACTATAAAACATGCCTTTCAGTGTTCATGTGTAAATCATCAGAACTGCAGTTAATTAGCCCTGCCCGGTGTGGCTCAGTGGATTGAGTGCCGTTTGCGAACCAAAGGGTCGCCAGTTTGATTCCCCGTCAGGGCACATGCCTGGGTTGTGAGCCAGGGCCCCAGTAGTGGGGAGTGCGAGAGGCAACCACGTATTGATGTTTCTCTCCCTCTCTTTCTCTTTCCCCTCTCTCTAAAAATAAATAAATAAAATCTTTTTTTTTTAAAAGAACAGTTAATTAGCAGAAAACGTTATTCTAATAGTAGAAATATTTAAAAATGACATCTGAACATAAAAAGTATGGGCATAATTTAAGTGGTATAAAAACAAGTTAATACTCTTTTTTATCAGCTTCTAAAATACAAGTTATAGTCAGAAGAAGTTGCAAAAATAGAACATTTTACATAACTGTAGTATAATATCAGATCCAGGAAATTAACATTAATATAAAGTCTGTATAATTCTTTTTTTATTATTAATTGTTAGAGAGAGAGAGCAAGTGGGAGAAACATGGATTTGTTGTTTCACTCATTTATGCATTCATTGGTTGCCTGCTGCATGTGCCCTGACTGGGGATCTAACCTGTAACCACGGGGGCGTATTGGAGCAGCGCTCTAACCAACTGAGACACTGGGCCAGGACAGAAGTGTGTAGTTCTATCATTTCCAGATTCCTGTAACCACCATCACAATCAGGATACACAATTATTCTATCACCACAACAATTTTCCTCTTGCTGTTCCTATATAGTCTCACCCATTCCCCACCTCCCAACATCCCTAACCCTTGGCAACCACTAATCAGTTCTCCATCTCTATAATCTTGTCATTTTTAGAATGTTACGTAAAAGAATTCATATATATGTGACCTTTTGAGATTGACTTCTTTTTTTCACTCAATGCTTTTGAGATCCATCCAAGTTGTTCTGTGTTTCCATAGTTTATTCCTTTATACTGCTAAGGAGTATTATGTGATATGAATGCACTATGTTTTGTTTAACCATTCACTATTTTATGTAGGACATTTTAGTTGTTTCCAGTTTTTGGCTGTTGCAAATAAAGCTGTTATGAATAATTGTACACAGGTCTTTGCATGGACATAAATTTCTATTTCTCTGGGATAAATGCCCAGGAATGTGATCAATAGATCATTTGGTAATTGCATGTTTAGTTTCACAAGAAACTGTCAAACTTTTCCAGAGCGACTGTACCATTTTACAGTCCTACTAGTAATGTGTGAGAGATACAGTTTTTGCATGCTTGTCAGCACTTGATATTGTCACTTTAAAAAATTGTAACTGTTCTGATAGATACGTAGTGTATCTCATTGTGATCTTAAGTTGCATTCCCCTTAATAGCTAGTGATGCTGAACATCTTTTCATGTACTCAATTGTCACCTGCACGTCCTCTGTGGTGAAATAATCGGTTCATGTACTTTGTGCATATCTAACTGGATTGTCTTTTTAGTGTTGTTTTGAGAGTTCTTTATAAATTCCAGATACTATCTAGAGTACGTGATCAGGTATGTCGTTTACAAATATTTTTCTTCTAGTCTCTAGCTTGTCTTCTCATCCTCTTCACATGGGCTTTTGCAAAGCAAAATTTTGAATTTTGGTGAAATGTAATTTACTGATTTTTCTTTTATGGATTGTGCTTAGGGTGTCATATCTAAGAAGTCTTCCCCAGATCTTCCTGAAGATCTTCTCTTACGTTTTCTTCCACTTTTATAGTTTTACTTTTTTTACATTTAAATTTATGGTACATTTTGAGTTAATTTTTATATAAGATGTGAGTTTAGGTCAAGGTCCCCCCCGCTTTTTTTCCTTTTGCTGTAGATATCCGTCGCTCCAGCACCACACGTTAAAAGTCTGTCCTTCTTCCAATGCATTGAGTTTGCACCTTTGTCAAAAATCATTTGGCTGTACATGTAGGTTTACTTCTGTGTTTTCTATTCTGTTTCATTGATCTATATGTCCATTCCTTTGCCAATACTACACAATCTTGATTACTGTAGCTATATATTAATTTTCTCTATATCTACAAACTCTCTTGTTGATATTTTTTAATAAGAATTGTATTAAACCTATATATATATATAAAAATTTGGGGGAGAATTAACATCTTTAATATGTTGAATTTTCCAATCTGTGAACATGGTATATCTCTTTATTTAGGACTTATTTGATTTCTTTCAGCAGTGTGTTGTAGTTTTCAGTATACAAGTCCTGTACAGGTTTTGTTAGATTTACACCTAAGTATTAGATTTTAAGAATTACAGCTTTATTGAAATCATTTTTTGGAGTGATTGTAAATGGTATTTTATTTTTGTTTCTACATATTCATTGCTACTATATAAAACTACATTGATTTTTGTATATTTATTGTATATCCTTCAATCTTGTTGAACTCATTAGTTTAGAGAACTCCCTTTAGTCATTATCTTAGAGCAGATATGCTGGCAACAAGTTCTTTTAATGTTCTTTCATCAGAGTATATTTTAATTTTTCCCTTCAGTCTTGAAAGAAATTTTTGCTGAAAATACAGAATTCTGCATTGGCAGTTCTTTTCTCTTAGCACTTGAAAAGTGTGTGTCCTTCTGGCTTCCAGGATTTCTATGAGAAATTGGCTGTCATTTGAATTGTTTTCCCCCATAAGTAAGGTATTGTTACTTATTTCTTTCAAGATTTTTACTGTCTTTAGTTTTATTAAATTTGACTAGTATGTATGTTGGCATGGGTTTCTTTGGGATTATGCTTTCTGGAATTTATTCTACTTTTTGATTTTGGTGGTTTGTGTTCTTTGCCAAATTTGGGAAGTTTTCAGACCTTGTTTCTTTTAATACTTTTTCAGTCCCGCCCACTTTCTCCTCTCCTGCAGGAATCCAGTGATGTGTTACATTATTTGTTATAGTCCCGCAGTCCCTGAAACTCTGTACAGTATTTTAAAATCTAGTTTCTCTCAGATTGTTCAAATTAGGTAGTTTCTATATTCTGTATTCCCGTTTACTGATTCATTCTTCTGTCCTCTCCAGTAGGCTGTTTAGTTCATTCATTGAGGGTTTTTTTTTTAAATTCACTTCTTTGTTGTTGTTGTTATTGGAAACTTTTGAGGCCCTTTCCCAAATTACTGCCTGCTCCCTGTGCAAAGAAATGGTTTTATAATAACCACACTTCTAAAAATCTCACAATATCCACTGGCTTTATCTGCGAAAATAACCTGCAGAACATAGAGTAAGTGACTAATCCCCAGTGCACTCTAACACACCCAGACAGTACATGCTGTTTTCTCATCTGGAGTTATCCTCCCCCGCCCCGCCTTATCTCTCATTCATGGAACTCTAAAGGAGCACCCTAACACACGTATCGCCCTCCCACATGCAAGTTTAAGGCACCCCGTGTCCTAGCATCACTATTAACTTTGTGTGTTTTATCTCCCTGTTACTGGCGGTGGGGACTTAACTGTTCCCACCACTCCCAGAGAGACACGCGGGGGAACTCCATTTTATTCCCAGCGACAGCCCCGGCACTTCTATAGTGTCTAGCCTATAACAGGCATTCGATAATGTCTGACTATTTGTTGACTGCATTATAAAGTAATTTGAAACTACATAAGCTAATAATAAAGAATTAAAACAATCTGTGTTAAAATGCCTCTAGTTCAGTGTACCAGTCAGATTCTTTAAACTGACGATGTGGTTCACAACGTCTGTTCTCCGGGGTGCTGCTGGGGCGCTCCTCGTCCGTTTGTGGGTTCCCCTGTAGCTTTCATGCCCCAGCTCCCTCTGCCGTCCCAGCGAGGGCGGTAACTCTTGTGGAATGCCGCATCTCTGCAGAAGCAAAGGACTTATGGCTGAGAAATGAAGCCAAACCGGTCTTCTCAAACCGCTGGGACAAAACCCCCCCAAAATGTCAGCCCGTTTATTAAACTCTAAAACTTCTGTTTGGTTCTTTATATCTTCTGTTTCTTTTTATTTTTTTACTTGTTTCAAGTATGTTTATAATTGCTCATTGAAATATTTTTATGATGGCCGCTTTGAAGCCTCAGATAATGCTATCATCTGGGTCACGTTGGTGTTGGCATTAGTTGATTGTCTCTTCTTAGTCAAGGTGAGATTTCCTGTTGAAACTCGGACATCTTGGGCATTATGTTATGGGACTCTGGACCTTATTTAAATCTTCTGCTTTAGATGGCCTTTGCTGACATTGTGCTGGCAGGGCACGTGAGGGTACTATCTCATTACTGCCAGGTGGGAAAAAAGTCCAGGTTACCCACTCAGACTTTCTGACTCCCTGCAGGGAAGGGGCTGCTTACTAATGTTGGGCGGAGGTGGGAATTCTGTCTCCCCGCGACCCAGTCGGTGAGGTTGGCTCGTTGCTGCCCGTAGCTCCCCACTTGGTGTTCTCTGACACTGCCCTGGCAGGGTGGGGAGTCGGGGGGGCACCTCACTACTGCCAGGCAAGAGTAGCATCTAGAGCTCTTCAGTCAGCCTTTGCTGCTGCGTATTTGATGACGGCAGCTTTTCTCTGTGATGTTTGGCGGGAATAGAACTTCTGGGTCTAAAAGTTTTGCCTGGTGCTTGGCCACTGCTTTGGCCAGAGAGAGCAGGCTTTTTGTTGTTGTTGGGGATTACTTTATTTTTTTTTCAATCTACATTCATTGACATTTCTGGGTTGCAGTCTTCTCCAGCAGTTAGGCTGGATACATGAGGCAAAAAGGAAAGCGAGGAAACTCACAGCTGTGTCATTCCTCACGTCCCAAGGTCTCTTAGCCAGTCTGCCTTCTCCCCACCGCTCGGAATCTTACGTTCATTTTATATATAAGTTGTATTTAGTGGGAATAGGAAAAAAATTACTTCAACTCCATCTTTCAGAAGCAGAAGTTCCCAGTTCATTCTTTTTTGAACAGTGGTCAGATCTCTTAAGGTACAAACTGTCTCATAACCTGAATTCACAAACATCAAATCCCTACTGTGTGCAAAGCACACAGGCAGTGTGGAGAACGGAGAAATGAGCCTCTCTCTTCCATAGCAGTGTGTAAAATTCCTCTTCCTCTCAGGCAGCTGCCTTCCTGTGTATTGACACACTCACACATGCGTGTAAACACGAGTCACAGTTAACATCACAGTGTCACCATCGTTAAGCATCATGAGTGTTTTAAAATATTAAAAATGCATGTGGGTTTCCCTAGTTTGCAGTCCTAATAACTGAAAACCAATTTTTGAAAAATGATTTTATTTATTTATTTTTAGAGAGAGGGGAAGGGAGGGAGAAAGAGAGGGGGAGAAGCATCTGCGTGGGAGAGAAACATTGATGGGTTGCCTCTCTTACGTACCCTGACTGGGGACCGAACCCACAACCCAGCAGGCGTGTGCCCTGACCAGGGATTGAACCAGTGACCTTTCACTTTGTGGGACAATGCCCAATCAATTGAGCCATGCCAGTGAGGGCTGAAAAACAGTTTTTGTTTATCTTGAATATTATTGTTTGAGGAGAAGCAGGTTCGATTACCGAAAGGTTAAAATGGATGAAGTAGAGGCCTGATGGGCTTCTGGGTCTTCTAGAGAGTGGTAGAACTGGTTCTTATGATAACTCTCTTGGAAGGGAAACTTTCCTTTTTATTGGCTCAACATGATACCTGGCACGTAGTAGATGCCCCATAAAGATAGCACTAGAGAGGATATTTGGGGTTGATAGTTGGAATAAATGCATACTACTTTTCCTTGGAAGAACATACAATTTACTCAGTTTCCAAAAAGAAAGCCTTGGGTGTGTTTTTTGCCCTGGGTGCGTTTCTGTCCCCATCTCTGATCTTGGTATCTCACTTTCTCATTGTATTTTTTTTTTAAAGCAAGTACTGTTCTTAGAAGCATCTTTATTATAAGTGTTCTTAAATACTTCTCTGCATGCATTGCAGAATGGCTCTAACTGATTAACACTGTTCTCCAGGTAGCAGGCAAGTTGAAGTTCCTGTTTAGACCCTAAACCCTGATCTCAGGTTGGCCTCGTAGTCTCCTCCATCTCTTTCAGGGCTTTGTGCATTATAACTTAAAAAAATTTTTTTTCTAAATTAAATATTTCAAACATTCACAAAAGTATAGAAGATAATGTTACTAACCTCCGTACATTCATCCCCCGAAGCGCTTTCTGATCCCGGGGGTCTCAGCTGTGGCTGAACAGCTGGGGTGCAGCCCACAGGCTTGTCTGGTAGTTTGGCTGGCCCTGCCCGTGGTGCCGGGAGCAGTGGTGTGGATGTATCTTTCCTGGGGGTTTTCACATTTTTACTCCTCGGTGTTGGAAAGTGTTGGGGGATAAGACAAATGGACTGTGTAGGGTCTGTTGGCTGGTAGACTAGGTAATTTTTATTTTTCCCCTCTGTGTTTTTGTACCATGGCAGCTTCTACCGGTGTAAAATGTGAATAATCATTTATTCACCCATTTCAGATATGGTCGTTATTGTTAGAACTCACACTTAGATGGTGGAAAAGATAAATCAGTAAAATAGAGAAGAGGAAGGAGTACATCTAGCTGGGCAGGTCTGAGACCGTCTCATGGAATGGGAGGATTGGAGACAGACCGTGAGGTGGATTTGGATATGGGGTCATCAGAAGAGTGGCAGATTATAGGCGAAGAATACACGGAGGCACGGGGGTGGCGAGAGTAGCGTGCATCCTGGGGGCCCCCTCTCCCACGGCACATAGGCGCTGAGATGCCAACTAAGGCTACACCTGTAGAGTTCTTTGGAAGGAAAGCACATCAGCGTAGGAACCTATTACTGCCCTCTTAAGTAGAGGACCTGATGAACGGGACCTGTGAGACGGGTGTGCAGGTGCATGGAACACCCGTTAAAGCTGTCGTGGCCACCTCGCTAATCCCTGGCTGCAGGGCTGCCCATGCACATGTGCGTGCTGTGCCCTCTGCAGGCGCCTGCGCAGTCAGCAGATGGGGCTGCACCCCAGGCAGGATCTACCAGCAACTGGTCCCTGCTGCTTCTACACGGAGAAGTACCTTGTTCTAATTTGCAAAGGCACCATGAGGACTCAGAATCTGTTTCCCTTGGTTTCTTAATGGTGCTCATGTATCAAAGCCAAATATTTAGTATCTTACTATAATACAATTTGTGAAATGACTCCCTTTAGCCATCTGTAGGAGCTCAGTCATCGTTTTGAAGACTGGCTCTGTATCAGAAATTTGGGGGGATAGGCTGTACTCTCTCAGTTCCATTTGGCCTTCTGCTGCCCTTGCTACCTTCCTGCTTTAGGCTGGCTGCTTAGAATCCCTCCTCTCAGGTGAGGACATGGCAGCTAAACTGCTCAGCACCTGCCTCCGTGGGTGACCTGAAATGCACGGGTCCCGGGGCCCCATTCCTGCTGCTTCAGCATCAGCTATGTCCTGACCCGTTGGGGACATCTTGCTGCCTATGTCCTGCGCCCCACCATCACTGCTGTTGCCCCTGAGCCCTCCAGTCCTGCTTCCTGGCTTCCTTTCTCCCTTATCCTCATTGGTTTCATTCTGGAAAAGGAGGATAACAAGTACAGAAGAGACAGGGGAATACTGAAGGGAGGAAGGCTGGGAGTGACAGAACCGCAGAGGGAAGGGAAATAATAGAAGGAACCTTTGCAATCACAGTGGGGGTGAGGGTGAACCAGCAAACATTTCGAGGGCACGGTGTCTCTGGCACCGAAGCCCGGTCCTCAGTAACAAGGAAACCTTGCTTCCCGCAGGTGTCCTCATGACTTCTCTTGCGGACCATGTCCATGATCCTCTTTGCCTGTGTGGTAAGGGTGAGGGATGGACTGCCCCTCTCGGCCTCCACTGACTTTTACCACACCCAGGAGTTTCTGGAATCCAGGAGACGGCTCAAGACGTTAGCCTTGCGACTGGCCCAGTATCCAGGTCGAGGTTCTGCACAAGGACGCGACTTCAGTATACAGTAAGCAAGCATGTTCACTTTTGCAGAACATCAGCAAAGTTTGGGTGACTTTTAACCATATGTTGGGGTAACACTATGCGGGTCACGTGGTGTGTTAAAAGTAGATCTGACATCAGACAGCGGTTGGAGGTTGTGTGTGTTCACAGTGGAGTCAGGAGGACTTCCGGCATTGCTGCGCCTGCTGCTGCCTGTGTTAGTGGGGTGCCCGTGAGCCTTGCATTGGGAGACCCAGCTCCAACCAGCTTTCATGCCTCCAGTTTTTTCTGCACTGGATGCAGGGGTGGAAAAAAGGTGGGGAGGGAAGAAACACTAAATTGAAATGGCAGGGACGGAAAAGGAGAGTGAGAAAGAAGAAAATAAAGTAAGCAAAAAGACAGTTCTTGACTTCAAGTTTTGCTTTTTAAATCTTTTCACTTAAAAAATTTTTCTATAGTAAAAAATTGTAATTACATGCCAAGAGCAGGGCAATGAAAAATGAGCACAGGTAGGTTCCTCTTCTCAAGGAACTTAAAGCCTAATGAGCGAACAAGAGAAATATGTAACTAAATATGATGCAGTGGGGAAGATGCTCCCGTGAAAGTAGGAATCAAGTGGTTACAATAACATAGTAATAATCACCAATATTATTGAGTGTTTTCTCTGGGCCAGGCACTACTATTGTAAGTGCTTTCTGTGGAGAATGAGGAGCCTGTTAGTATTACAGCTTCTTGCGGAGGAGGAAGCAGAGGTTAAGTGACTTACCTAAGGGTCAGCTGCTAGAAGTGTAGCACCGGGTTTGAGTGCAGGCACCCAGGCACCAAGGCCTGACCCTCATGTATTTTCTCGTTTTTTATTCTAGGACTTAGAGCAAAAAGCCATTCTACGGAGGCATCAGGGCAAGGCAGGCTTTGAAATACCAAAATGTCTCATTATAGATTTTACATCATTGTTTTCTAACATTTATCCTTCACTTACCAAGTCCCTTTTGCTCCCTTCAAACAGTATATTTTTAGTTTACCTCATAAGGTGGGGTCCTTTGAGAGCAATTCAGTCTCAGAATCAGAAAAACAAAAGGAAGAACCCAGGCCTGACTCCAGGCTCCGTGGCCGAGTCAGGGAGAAGGGACGGGGCCTGAAGGGGGTGCCAGAGAGCAGGCACGTGCAGCTGTCACCCTGCGGCGTGGGCTGCGGGTGCCCGGGGGCAAAAGCCAGGCTGCATCTGCCTGTGCGTGCGACCTTTCTCTGGGGGCCTGGAACCGTGTTCCTCATGAAAACATTCTGTGGGAACTATGTGCTCAATTTCAAATAGGAAACCTTTTCTCAGTTCACAGAAAAAAAGTCTGTGATGCCAGATGAAATTCTGGGTACTTCAGTCTTTTGAAAAGTGGAGTATAAAATGTTCTCCTTATTTGTAGTTTGACTTTAGTATTCACCATTTTCACAGAGGAAACTGAGACCTTTTCTCCGTACAGCCGAGCCGCGCCATAAGCTTCCTGTGCAGTTTAAGGAGTTGGACGGTTTTCCTAGGGCTGCCACAGCAGATTACCGCAAACTGCCGTGAACAACAGAAGTGCGTTCTCTTGCAGTTCTGGAGGCCAGAAGCCTGAAATCAGGGTGTCAGCGGGGCCGTGCTCTCTGGGCTCCGAGGAAGAGTCCTTCCCGTGCCTCTCTGCCACCTCCTTGTCATTCTGTGTCTTCCAGAAGCGTTACTCCAGTCTCTGCCTCGCAGAAGGAAGTAGCCTTGGTTACATGGGCTTCTTCCTTCTGACGCTGCGATCAAATTTCACACCAGTCATTGGATGAAGGCCCACCCCAATCCATTATGACCTCATTTTACCTTGATTCCATCTGCAAAGACTTGCCAAATAAGGTTATATTCACTAGTACTAGGAGTCAGGACTTCAACATATCTTTTTTGCGGGGGACACAATTCAGCCCACAAATAGGGCTCATATTTCCAATAGAAGTAAGTACCTTCCTCCTACAGAGACTTAGGCCCTGCTGGGGAATTCCATGTAGAAGGAGGAGGTCGTCATTTTTTAAAAACTGAAAACATGTTTTATAAAGAGACTTCCAATTACAAAAAGGTGGTAGATTGATATAACCTAAAAACAAACACCCAGAAATGTGGGTAAATAGATAATAAAAAATTTTTTTTAACATGTAGCTGAGCTTGAAAGAAAGAAATCCCAAAATACCAAAACTGAAGGGGGAACAGAATGTCAAAGGAGGTAATTGTGTGAGCGGACGCCGGGGCTTCTGGGTAGCCAGTTACAGTCAACTCAGGGCCTGAGCATCAGCACCCACGAGGGGAGAGGCCCCTGAGCTCATGTGGAGTGAGGTGCGGAGCAAGACCCTGCAGGGTTCCCGTTGGGCGGCAGCCCTAGCACAGTGGTGGGCGAGAAGAGGCAGCCTCCCGAAGCCGGGGGAACTCACCCCTGTGTGGCTTTGAATGGGAAGAAAAGATCTCACTTGAGAAACTAAAACCCTGCTCCTGTCCCTTGTGATCGGAGTTGGAGTTCATACGCTCTGCTCCTCACAGTCTAGGAATTCCCGAGCCAAGGTTTAAATGTCAGTGTTGGTTCCAGACTGAGGACGCTCGTGGAGCAGCAGGCCGGGGTAAATGCAGAAGGCTCTGGAAGAAGTGTGTCCCATGTCAGGCCTCGAGGGAGAAAACAGGCTCCGCAGCGATGCGCTCTCAGCATAAATGGCAGAACACAGGAGGAGACGGCCCACAGCGCGCGGGAGTCAGCGGACGCCATGGATAGGGGAGCCAGAGTCTCCGGAACTTGAGATGATAGCGTGACAGTCTGAAAGGAGTAGGTTTTATTTAGGATGCCAGTATGATTTAGCATTAGAAAATCTTTTGCTGTAGATGAGAAAAGGAAAACATTTTCCTCTAAGAAGCACAGAGGTGTGGGGCTACTTCCCTCTCATGGAACATGCCTCCTCGTGCATGAATGAGCTAGAGTGACCACACACAGGCAGTGGCAAATCCTGCTCTGCATTTTAGAGGACACAGAGGGAAGGCACCGTCCCAGGTGGGTCGGGCTGAGGACACAACACACGTGCAGCGAACAGCTCCGGGGCTGTTCGAGGCCACGCAAGTCAGGCGTCACAGCGAGGTTGTGTCTGGGTGTGGGATGGGAGCCCGCAGGTCTGTCCCTGGTAATGCAGGCGTCGCCCTGTTGTCTCAGCTTTTCTTCATCAGGGGATGTGGCCTGCATGGCGATCTGCTCCCGCCAGTGCCCGGCAGCCATGGCCTTCTGCTTCCTGGAGACGCTGTGGTGGGAGTTCACAGCTTCCTACGACGCCACGCGCATCGGCCTAGCCTCCAGGCCTTACGCCCTCCTTGAATTCGGTGTGTAGCCCTCTTTTGCATTTACTGTTCTCTCTCATGGTGTGTGTAGATTTATAGTTTAGATTTGACTTTGATCATCAAGGAAAGTCATTGGAAGTGCAATAAAATACCACTGGAGACCCCCTGTGTGTCGGAGATTTCACAGAGAGGGGAGAAGCCTGGAAGCTTTGAGGTTTAACACGCTGGCCTGTCATCTCTCCAGCCCCTGGGGGCAGCGCGGGGACTGGTGAGACCTGTACAGGTTCTTCACCGCAGCCCTCGGAGCTGGGTCAGCAAACTGGACCACGGGCCAGAGCCTGCTTTTGTCAACAGAGTGGGACACAGCCCCATTCAGTCCTGTACGGGCAGCCCGTGGCTGCTCTGGCCTGTCACCAGCAGCGCTGAGTAGTTGTGGCAGAGCAGTGTGACCTATAAGCCTAACATTTTTATTTTCTGGCCCTTTAAGAAAATTGTACTGACCCTGCTCTAGAGCTACATGGCTCAGAGAGTTCTTTAATCATTAGGTTAAATCATTCATCGTTAGTTCAATCATTAGGTCCAGTGCACTTGTTCTTCAATCATTAGGTATGTATAGAATGTGCGAATAAGTACTTAGAAGTTCCTACAGTGATGGAACGTTCCTGCAGTATGTTTTACTGTATTTTTTCAAAGTATCAGTCCACAAGAGTTTAGAAGTAAGGAAAACTGGTCCTTCACTCAGAGGTCTGAGAAACACTGCTCTGCTTGGAGAGGATACTGCTTTCTAGGAGATGCCGGAGGCCTGGGGCGGGAGTGGGTGGCGCTTGGGGGCTTTGGAACACCGCGTGACAATGAGAGCGGAAGCAGTGTTTTCCCAAGTGTGAGCCTCGTCATTCTGAGCTCTGGGAAGACAGGGAGGGAGTACAGCCGGAGCTAGAGGGTCCCCGCGGCCTCGGTGTGAACACTGCCGTCCCCACGGCGCTGCTGAGTGGGGGGCGGGCAGCGTTCAGTGCTGTGGGGCAGGTGCGGGGCCAGCCGCTGGGAGTGTTGCCTCTCGGGCTGCTGGCTGTCGCCTCGCCCTCGTTCTGCCATAGCCCACGCAGCCCCTGGTGTGGTCAGCCGGCCGGCCCGTCAGGGATCCGGCCAGCACCCTCTTTTGATGCTGGGTGCTGCGGGTGCTGGGGACCGCCCTGGTACGCGGGCCCCAGCCTGGCAGACCTGACACAGACGGAGAGCTCGGCCCCCGAGCCTCCTTGTGAGCCCTAGTCAAAGAGCGGCTCTCAGCCCACCTCTTCCTGCGGACGGGGCGTGCCATCCCCAAGCAGGTGACAGTGCAGCGTCCCTGGGCTGCCGTTGGACTTGTAACTAGTGGCCTGTGTTCCTCTGTCCCCTCATCTCTGCATGTGCCTTCCATCTAAAGTGGTGGGCTCCATCGGCTAGGAGACCCTTCCCGCATCCTGTCTGCTCATGATTGATTAAGAGTGGAATATGAGGAAAAGTACACTGATATTAGAATTATAAGTGATTTTGCTTTGCCAGTATGTATGAAACTTTGCTTCAGATACTTATTAATACTTGGCAATAAATTAATACTAACAAATAAAAGAATTAATACTTTTCAAATATATTATCCTAGTTTGTACAACATAGTCAAGTTCATTGGTAATTTTTCTATTACACCCCTTTTCTTGAAATAATCAGGTCAAGAATAACTGTCCCCATATTTTAAGCTCAGAAATATTCTGTGAGTTGCTTGGGATTGTACTGTTGTAAGCAGCTGAGCTAAGAATCAAGTCCTTATTCCCTGACTCCCTCGTCACTGAGGTTCTGGAACGTGTTATTGCCTTCTCTCTATATAGCCGATCACATTTTAATTACTCTGCTTTGGAGAGGTTGATGAGACTAGTAATGATATGTAGTCATCATTTGACCTTTATGCATAGCCTGACATTCTTGAGTTAGCTTGCGTGGAAATGTAAAGCTCATTTTATACATATTGTCTTATATCATCTATTATGATATAATGCCCAACGTGGGTTGCTCTCTTTTTGCAGACAGCATCATTCAGAAAGTGAAGTGGCATTTTAACTATATGAGTTCCACTCAGATGAAGAGCAGCTTAGAAAAAATACAGGAGGAGCTGGAGTTCCAGCCTCCAGCAGTTCTGACTTTGGAGGACACAGACGTGGCAAATGGGGTGATGAACGGTCACACACAGATGTACCTGGAGCCTGGTAAGTGGCCTGCTCTTCTCTGATGTTGATGAAGATGAGGGGATGTTATATATTTCAAAGGGACCTTGATTTCTTTTATTAGGAAGGTGTTTTTTTGCGGGGGGAAGTGTATAAAATATGTGGGGGAAAAGTATGAACTGATGTTGTTTCCAGGAGGCTGCGGCAAAAAACTTGACCATCATGACAGTGAGTTGATGTGAGGGAAGGTGACCGTTAGGATGAAATTCAGGAAAAGAGTGACTTGGCAGATTGTTTCCTTAGCCGGGGAGCGGTCTAGAGGTTTAAATGTTGTAGAGGAGGTTCATTCCCTTTTGCTGGAAGCCGCTTACATGGATTTGTATGTCCACCTCCATCTGTCTACCTGTCTCTTGAACTTTGACAATGAACCCTCAGGACAGCACCCAGTGGGACATTGCAAACCTGCACCGAGAGGCCCCCGCTCCCCCTGATGGAGGGGAGGGGGCGCTGTGGGAATGAGCGTGGGCAGGGGCCAGTGTCTGGTTCTCCGTCCCGCTGGACGGCCGAGCCCTTACCCGAAGGGCGAGGTGTCAGTGAGCGCGGTCCCAGCACCCCGGCACCCTGGGGCTTGGCCTGGCCGCCCAGTGCCTAGCGTGTAGCAGAGCATGATTGTTGGCGCTCCTTGTTTACAGTGATGATTAAACCGATGTTTAATTAAAGTGGGTGTTTACACTGTAAGCATTTTGTAATGGTGAATTTTGTTCTGAAAGAAAAGAGCTGTGTACTATAACAACCTAATTATTTTAACTCTTTTATACTAAACTCATTGCTTGAATTTTAAAAGTTCTATATTAAAAGTGTTCATGTTTTTGGCTTAACTTTGTGTTTTAATTTAACGTTTCAACCAACAAATTCCTGGATTGGCTGTTGTGCCAATCAGTAAGTTGTAATTTATGTGAGGAATGAACTCAACTTTTATGGAAGGAGGAGGCTGGGTAGTTGGGCCCCATGTCCCTCCTTTGCCATATCTGAAGACAGGGTAACTTCGTAATATACATTCTGTTTTTAACCACTTGGACAAGAGGAGCAAATCCAGAAAGTGCCACCTTGCCTGCCTTTCTAGGACATCTTACTCCGGTTTGACTCACCCTGCTGTCCTCAGGCTAGGATCTTTACAGGCAGCATGTCGCGTTCTAACAGGAACTTGACTTGCCCAGTGGGAACTCTAACAAACTGGCAATCGGCATCCGTGGGTTGTGGCTAGGTGTCTGTGCGTGTGCGTGTGCGTGTCGGCGGGGAATGTAGGGACAAGAAAGGGGGATTGGGAAAGAGCTAGCAAGAGCATGGACGGAGCTCCCTTTAATTTTGTGAACCAGAATCAACTCCAGCAGTCACCTTTGAGGAGAGTGTGATCATTTGTTCCTTTCAGAGTCCCAGAAACAGCTTGTGGCTTAAATAATCAATGTTTCCCTCCTCTTCCCAATTATTTTAGAGTTTTAAAAATTACACTTGCTGGGAACTGCCCTGAAAGCTCGCGACACTGAATATTGTCCTTGTCAGAAAAAAAGTGGAGCATTTTACAAGCTGAGGGTTGATGTGTGTAGTAGAAATGCTTTTGGAAATTGACAGCTAATTTACACATGAAGCCATACATTGCTTTAAATCAGGATTTCTCAACCCCATTAACATTTTGTACTGGACAGTCCTTTGTGTGGGGGCTGTCTTGTGCATTGTAGGGTGTTTAGAAGCATTCATGGCCTCTTACTCAGCAGATGCCAGTAATGCCCTGTGCCCAGTTGTGACGACCCAAAATGTCTCGAGACACTGCCAGCTCTCTGTTGAGGGGCTATAGTGCCCCTGGCTGAGAACCACTGCTTTAAATAGAAAGGAAATGAAACACTTGAAAAATCTGTGCTTGCTCAGAAAAGGAAAGGCTTGTTTCTAGAAGGAACTCACCTTGGATTCCCACATCCGTTCTGCCCTTCGTTTCTTGCCTTTCCCCCCTCTAGCTACAGCTGCTTTTAAATTAATATGTGTGTTCAGCATAACCTATCGTCAGTGGAGGTCTAGTTAATGTCTTTGTTTATTTTTCTTTCATGAAATTATTTCACTAGACAATTTTTTTTTCAATTGTGAAGCCCCTGATTTCCGAATGGAGCCAGTGACTGCCCTGGGCATCCTCTCCCTCATTCTCAACATCATGTGCGCCGCTCTCAACCTCATCCGTGGGGTCCACCTTGCAGAGCACTCTTTACAGGTAAGCTTTTCTTTATTGTTTAAATGGAAGGACATACGGTGGAAGAAGCGGATGGGGACTCATTTTATTTATAAGATTATGATGCACAAAGGTTTCAAAATTCAAATGGAATTTCAGTTGCTAACTTTGTTCTTTGTAGAAGTTGAACAAATATGAAACATGCTCTTTTGTATCTGTTTTTCTAAGAAGCCAAAGGGGCCTTCAGGATACGAGTGAGACAAGGACAACTGGCCACCCCGTGGCCCTTGGGACCCCGGGAATCACTGCAGGGCCTGGATCGTTCACCCAGGGCAAAAGTTCAGGCTCCTTTCCCCTGGCAAAAGTTGCCTCGTAGTCTGATTTATATCATGCAGATAGCAGTTCTCCATGTCCTTGTCAAAAACCATCACTAGGAAGTTGATTTTCAAACCTGCTCCTCTCAAACCACCTTTCCATGCCAGTGTTTTTTAAATACTGTTTTTTAAATTTTGAAGTATTTCCAACACTTTAAAAAAGTATAGGACCATCATGAGCATAAACAGAGGGATTACTTTTAAAGGTAGAGCTGTAATGCTCATGCCCATGTGCGCGGTGGCTAGAGCCTGCAGCGTGGCGGTGCTGCATCTCGGGACTGAGGCAGGCTGGCCTTTCGGGGGGACGGAGCCGGCCTGAGCTGGGAGAGCGGTGACTGCCTGCTGCCAGACCCCGTCTTGGCCCACGGGTGGTGTGGTCCCCTCTCCTGTTGTTTATGATGACTCGTAACCTGTTAGTTACCAATGTCCTACACACTAGAACTGGGGCCTGGCCAGCAAGATGGCGAAGACATAGTCCCTGCCCCGGGGACACGAAGCAGAGCGTGGTGACGTAACTAAGGAGGTGGCAGTACCCTGGATGGGGAGAGTGAGGGAAAGCTTAGTACTGACACGGGAGTAAGGTTTTGAGAGGCGGTGGGGTTGCTGGGGGCATTTCAGGTTGAGGGCTTAGCACAGATGCGTGGGGACAGAAGGGTGCATGGTGCGTCCGGGTCCCTGAAGATGATTGCGTGTCAGCCCCTGTTCTGGTGCATAAACAGGGACCTGTGTCTCACCCAGCCAGGGATTTTGCGCTGTTATCCACACCCGCCCAGATGAGGAATGAAGCGCTTTGTGTCATAGTGTTTCCTTTCATCTAAAATATTCCTTTTCTTGTGTTCCTATTGGTTTTAGGTTGCTCATGAGGAAATTGGAAATATTCTGGCTTTTCTTATTCCTTTTGTAGCCTGCATCTTCCAGGTGGGTGAAACGTATTTAGGTGAGTGGGTTAAAGCCAAGGCCTTATTTTGTTCTTTAGTTGGAACCATGAACAAGTTTTCTAGATTCTGTTTTTGCTCCACCCAGGCCTTGGATCAAATCACAGTCAGCGCCAACTCTTAGTGGAAGGACCCAGGCCCATCCTGCCCAGTCCTGCCCAGTCCCCTCATTCAACAGAGAAAGAACTTTGGGCTCCACAAGGGAAAGCCAGTTGCCCTGGGCCACAGGGCCTTTCGGAGCGGCAGACCGAAACCAGGAGTTCGGACGTGGCTCCCAGGGAGGGAGGGATGAGAGCGCGGTGGGGGTTGGGTCGGGTCTGACTAGATCAAGGCGGGGGGTTCTTGCCTCCTGCTTCTTGTTGGACAATCCAAGTACAGAAATGTCCTTCTACAGCCCTGGCTGGTGTGGCTCAGGGGGTTGGCGCTTTGTCCCATAGACCGAAAATGTGTGGGTTGGATTCCTGGTCGGGGCACGTGCCCAGGTTGCGGGTGTGATCCCCAGTCAGGGCATGTATGGGAAAGCAACCAATCGATGTTTCTTTCTCTCAGAGATGTTTCTCCCCACTCCTTTCTTTCTCTCTAAAAGTAATAAAAAATGTCCTTAGGTGAGGGTTAAAAAAAAAAAAAGAAAAATGTCGTTCGGCAGAAGTCATACTTATCTATGTGAATGTGTTTTTAAAACACAGGACTAGGTAAAAAAAAAAATTCTTTTTGTTGTGTTTTTTTTAAAGATTTTATTTATTCTTAGAGAAAGAGGGAGGGAAGGAGAAAGAGATGGAGAGAAACATGGATCAGCTGCCTCTCGTACATGCCCCCGGGACCGAACCTGCAACCCAGGTGTGTGCCCTGACTGGCAATCAAACCAAAACCTTTAGCTTTGCAGGATGGTGCCCAACCAACTGAACTACATCAGTCAGGGCCTGTTTTTAGTAGTAATACTACCTGACTCAAATCTGTCCTTAGGAAATGCAACAAAAATTATAGCATTAACTGGAGAGCTTTGAATATTATTTTAGTTATTTTCAAATAAGCTGCATATGTAAGGGGTGGAATAAAAAGGAGTTTAGAATCTCCTATGGGCAGAGTTAATTCTAGTAAAAACCTGACTAATTCTCTTTCCTTGTCCTCCACTGGGCTAGGATTTTAGTACTTTCTCCTCATGCTTAAGTCTTTTTTTTTTTAATTAAAATTTTTGTTCTTAGGGCACATCCTCTCTCACATACATCATAAAATGGTCTATTTTTAAGAGTTACATGATTGTGCAAAAAAGAAATTTTCAACCCCAAATTAAAAACGTACTCAGTTTTTAGAAACACATCCCTGGAGCCCTGGGAGTTGCCAGTGGAAGCCTCCAGACGCCGCGCCGCGGGGCCAACGGGGACCTTGCCCGTCCACCTGCGCTCCCGCGGCTGCATTCTCACTTGTTAGCTCTTTCGATGGGGACGGCGCCCCCTCCCACTGTAGCAGGACCTTTGGCAGGTTACTCTGTTTTGAGAATGTGCTTTTTAAAAAACAAAACAAAGCAAAAACATAGAACCAAAAAGCTCTTTTCACCTTTGGCAGAACAAGAGTGGCTCTTTTCCACGGGATAGCCCCTCACGAAATGTCAGTCGCTCTTCCTGCTGTGAGACCTTTCCCTGTCTCAGCCGTGCTTTGGAAGACACGATAAGGGGAGGCCTGGGGAACAGGAGTCCCCTGCGTAATGGTAACCCAGGAAAAGCTAAAGGGGTGAAAGCACAGCTCCTCTCCCCGGCTTTCTCACCCGTCACGACCCCCGGCCTGACTGGGAGGCCCGCCGTGTCAGGGTGCCCGGGCCTGGCTGGCTGTCCCTCAGGCCCGTCTGTCCCTCTCTGCAGCGCGCAGCCTGGGCGTGTCTGTCTCTGTCTCCTGAGCTGCTTTCAAGAGTGCGATGTCTAGTTCCCCCTGCAATGCCTGTTTCACGCTGCCCCCCTCTTCCAAATCTTCACTTTCATCCAGTGGTTGACAGCAGCTTACCCAGAGAGGCCCAGCCTCACTGGGACAAATGTGGTGTCCTAAGCTAAGGCGAGTGAATCTTGCCTCTGACCGGTGGCCCTTTTATTACCTCTGATTGGACTTCCCCTGCCGGTGTCATTGCAGTGCTATTTGTACCTGTTCTACAGCCCAGCCAGGAGGGCGAAGGTCGTGCTGGTGCTGCTCTTCATTTGCCTGGGCAACATGTACCTGCACGGGCTGAGGAACCTCTGGCAGATCCTTTTCCACATAGGAGTGGCTTTTCTGTCTTCACACCAGATACTGACGAGGCAGCTCCGGGAGAAGCAGCCGGACTGTGGAGTGTGAGGGATGGATCCTTCGATTTTCCCATGGCGGTCGTCTGTGTTTCCCTTCTGGCTTCCTGACTTGACCTCAGGTTTTCATCCTCGGAGTTCATTTCCACCAAACTGGACTGATGGCAAGACCTGGGGCTCCCGCAGGTGCTGCTGGAGGCGTGAGGTCGCTCGCTGCCCGGGCCCAGTTTTGTGCTGCGTGTTGCTGCAGGCCCTGTTCACTGGGGCGGCAGGTGCTGGGGGCTCGATTCCAAAAGGGCGTTACTGGGAGATCCGAGTGGGAGCGTTTGGGGCTTTTACTCTGAATGACGCAATAAACCACTAGATTCAATGATACTAGCGTTAGCAATGGGCAGTTCTCTCCGAGGAACCACTTTAAAATCCATATCAGCGGTCCAAGTGTGACTTGATTAGTTTTTCTAGAGGATCAAATACAGGGTGAATTAAAAACTTAAAAATGTGGTTCATGAATATAAGCGAGATAAATTTTGTTTACATCGTTTTGATAACCTCTGTCCAATATGATACCTTTAGAATAGTTAAATGTATTTTGGGTATAAATTGAACTTATCTTCATATAGGGTAAGGGTAGACTTAAGCTGAGAAAATGGTTAAGAAAGCTCAATTTAATTTATGTGTAACCTTTTATAGTGGTGGGACTGTGTGGGAACAGAAATATTTTGTATTTATTTGCAGGGTATCTGAATATTTTAAAAATTAATTGAGCAACCAGTGCTACTGGATTATAAACTTAAAAGCAGGGGCAGGAATGAGCATTTCAGGATTCCGTGCAGTGGGTCACAAACTGGAGAAGGTGAGTCACACGGATGCACACAGTGGCACTTTACAGACGCAGGTGGCAGAGGTTGCTGCCATCAGCCTAGCACGTGGCGGCTGAGTGTACTTGGCCTGTGTACCTGTTCCCAGAAGACCTCCCAATTTAACTACTCCTCTACACGGTGCCCAGTCATCCGAATTAGAGCAAGGGCCTCATCATTAAGCAAGTGTTAACTTTTTAAAAACTTTATAAATACATAATTAACCGTGTGCTCTGAGAAGTCACTGCTCTTTCTCTCATTGTCACAATATTGATTGACCATAGTTTTCCAAAACGTGGATCTGAATCAGATCCCTTAGGTTGTCCAGTACCATTCGGAAGGCCATTTCGGAAGCTTGCCCTTGGATTGCTCTTGGCAGAAGTCTGGAATCTGACTAGCTCAACCACAGCTGCATGGAATACTTTGAGTTGAATCGTAGAGTCTTGATAAATTTTAAAAAATGCTATTTTGATAGTTTTTAAAATTTGAAGACCATTGCAAGAGATGTTGAGCACATGGGGAAAGCAAGACTATTGTTTCAGGGAATTCAGTTGTACCTGAGTATTACTGGTGGTGTATTGTACTGAGCTACCTTGGTATCACTTCAAGAAAAACAAGTTTATGTGACTGGGAACTGTTGGGGAAATGTTGCCAGAGTAATTTTATTTTCTTATACAATTTTTTATTTTTCATCAAATAAAATACCTGGACATGAAAGATCTATTGGCAACGCCCTCAGATGGCAGCTTCAGAGTTGTCTCTCCATTGGCTTTGGATCGGCTGCTTTTCTGCATGGGCAGCAGGTGAAATGGTCAGGGTTTCTGGGAGGTAATTTTGAAGAGACAGTAAAATGGAGTGGGAAGCCAGGGAGGCAAGACAGATCCTTTTATGGTAGAAGCACAAAAAAAGCTTTAAAAGTTGGTAAGAGCAGCTTATAAAGACTCGCTTTCTGTGTGAGCCCACGTGCCGTCGGCATTGCCGCGCAGCCCCGAGCCCCAGCTGCCGTGGGCGTCAGCCTGCGCCCCACCCTCAGCAGGCAGTCCAGGCAGTGCCCTGGAGGAGGACTTCCTCCCAGGGAAGGCCTCCCGCACCGGCAGGCACGTCGTCCGCACTGGGGTGGATGTGGCTTGATTGGCTTAACACCTGCTTGACCTTTGAGACTTACCTTTGCAAGTTAAAGGGGAAGGAGACACGAGACAAGCAGCACAGAGTAACAGCTACATAAACACTGTTTAGGCTCAGTTCACTGGAGGAAGAAAATACTGATAAAGAAGGAGATCTGGAGATTTTGTCCAGGGGAACCCCAGGCTCAGGGCTGCCTTGGTCCAGGCCTGGAGCTTTGAGGCCTCCTGTGTCGTCCTCGATGTCAGAAAGCTGGCTGCAAGTGGCCATAGTTTGTCTCGCTTCACCACGGACTCAGTCTGTGCCAGCACCTTTGTCTTCCCATTGGTTAAATGCCCCCTGCCCAACCCACCTCACAGGGCGAGATCTGGGAACAGATGAAAGAATGTTGAAACAAAACCTCAAAAGTGCCTTCTGCTGCCAGAAGCGACAAATGTGGAGCTTCAGAGTGTGTTGTGCCCCATGGGCAGGATGGGGGGGGGGGGCGGTGAGGCTCAGGGCTCGGGGTGGACAGAGTCGGGCGAATCTGGGGAGGTAGTCCCTCCGGTCCTAGAGGCCCCACTGCCCGTGGCAGGAGGAGCGTGGCCGTCGCCCCTGGCCTTGCTCCCCAGGCTGGCACGCCCGTTATCTGGGAACTCTTGACAGGCGCTGTGAATCGAGGCCCAACAGTTTAAAGATCTCTAAGAGGTGGGAAGTAGGGTGTTTGAATAAGTGCTGAAACGCAAACGTTTAATCATCATTTCCATGCATCTCGCCTTGAGCTCCCTGTCCTCTTCCTAGAGGCCACACTCCAAGTCTCCCCCGCCTCTCGGCCTCCCCCAGCCCTCCCTACTCTAGCCCTGCCCACAGAGGCTGAAACTGGACCCTGCAGGGAAGGGAAAGCCACCTTTAATCATAATCGATAGGGTGGTACAGGTGCTTGAGGGGCGGCAGCTTGCACTGGGGCCCAGCTTTCTCCCCATGGACCCCAAGGAGCTTCCGCACACGCCGGGGGTCGGAGGTCGGAGAGAAGTTGCACTTTGGTGGGCGGCACTGCTCAGAGTCATGGACAACAGCCAGTCAGGCCAGTTATTTGGGGGCGTGGGAAGCAGGGATGTCGGGGAACAGAGTTGGGGGCTCCCTGCTGGAAGACAGCAGCTGCCCCTTGGCAAGTGGGGGCCGCAGGCTGCACCTCCACTCAGGGCTGTTCTGTGAAGGGGTCGGCCACTCGTAACATGCAGGGCAGGTGGCCCTCCGAGAGCCTGCTGCTCGGTTCCACACAGGCGAGGCCTTGGGGACCGGCGTCTGGATGTGCACCCCTGCTCTGGTGTTTCAGTCCGTTGTTCCTCCACGGAATCCTGCCCGGAAGAAGGGAGAGCAGACGTGCCCTTGAGAGATGAGGCTGGGGAAGGAGCTTGCCCGTCAACTTGCCAGAAGGCCTGGCTTGGCTCAGACCCTCAGCCCCGCACCACAGTGGCCATATCCTTGTGCATCGGCCCCAGCGTCCACATTTGGGAGATGGTGTTCATGTCAGCCTGCTCCGCCCACGTGCTGTCCTGAGGACAGAAGCCTAGTCGGGGAGAACATGGGGCGAACCCGTTGTGCATGTGCAGGAGGAAGGCTTTGAGTTTGCCCGCTACACAGAGGTCCCTCTGCCTGCTTCAGGCAGCGCGGCGCGGCCATGTCTTCTGGCCTTTACAGAAAAGGGGTATTTTATGGCGCTACAATGTGAATGGCCTCATCTGTCACCCTAGAACCTGCCGCCTGGACCTGCCTCCCGCCTCCCAGGCACACAGCCCTTGGTACCTCTGGCATTGGGTCCTTCGGGATCCAGGGAGGCCGGCGTGGCTGGTTGTGGTTGGGGCCTGTCCTAGGGAGCCAGGGACCAAACCTTAAGGTCTGTCCCCAGATGAAGAGAGCTCTGGTTTTCCAGGCTGAGAGCAGTGATGTCAAACTTCTGTTGCTGGGGCAACGTCATTGGCAGGGAACCTGTGGAAATGGGCTTGTCAGTAAAGTCTGGGAATGGCCGGATATGGAAACACCTGGTGGTGTGTACTGATGGCGGAGCTGTTGCCCAGAAGCGCCTTTTATTTAGGCTAAATTTACCAAATCCACTCTGTTCCTCTAGCCTGTGCTTGGTACATCGGACCTTCTTTAACCTTTATGCCTATGTGATTCAGGGCTTGCTTCGGAAGTCCTATCTAATGAGTTACTCATATGACACCCCGGGTTCTATGTTATTTAATGGACTTCTCTACTAAAAGCATAAAAGGCTGAGGCTGGTTTAGCCAGAGCAACCACTTCCCATACTCCTTTTGAGTGCTTGCTGTGTTGTACAAGCGTCTCACTGTTTTCATGTCTTAACAAAGAGCTATTTTGAGTAAACGACGGGTACCTTGGAACAAACTTCCACGCAGCAGTGAAGCCTAAAGTTGTGCTACTGTATGTAAAGAATGTTGTATAGCCATTTATATACTGTGTATATGTACATTAGACAAGGTGGCTTCAGAAGTGGGAGGAGAATAAATCTAAGGTGCTGATTAACTTGTGTGTTTGTATTTGTGTGAAAAATTCTGAGTTTTGGGTCCACCTTTCCTGGGCCTGGCATAATGGAGGGGAATGTGTTGTGAGAAGTAAAACTCAGGCCCTCTTGTCCAGTGAGGTCTAGGCAGGTGCAAGGACGCAAGGAGCCTTCAGCACCAGTCCCCAGACCCTGGAATGCAGTCCTGGGTCCAGGAAGGACCTTGGGAAAACCGAAATAGCAGTCGAGGTGCCGCCCTGGGGGCTGGGAGGCCTGCCTTCCGTGCAGGCTCTGTCCCTGTGTGGCCCTGTGTCCCGGGGCAGGCACTTGCCCTGCTCTGGGCTCTGGTCTCCCCAGTACTCCGAGGGTGATGAGTTATCTCCCAGGAGCCCCCTCACGAGACGGCCACTAGGAGGCGCAGCTGCCAGCCACATCATGGGGACTGGGCCCTTTTGCAGAGGTTGGTCCTGTGGCAGCTGATCAAATTCCCAGAAAGGAAACAAATGCACCAACCTCCCCTGATCATGCTCTAAACACATGGGGAAATGCACGCTCCAAACTTCTCTCCACCATCTGTCCTGCACAAAATCTCTTGGAGGAGGGCAAAGACTCCAAAATAAACATCTGAGTTACTGAGTTCTGGGCTTTGGGAGTTGGCAGAGCCTTTAAGATACCATCTGGTTCAACCCCCTCGCTGCTCGGGATGGGGAAGTTGAGGCCTGTGCCAGGGAGCCAGTACAGCGCGGCCCAGAGCTCCTTCCCCTGGGCCGGGAGCAAGGTGCTCTCTACCACTCGGCAACACCCGCCAAGTCTAAGAGGGGACCTGGGCCCACGAAGGGTGCCTTTTCTGGGCTAGGAGGTCTGGGTACCAGTTCAAGCTGATGAAATTTCTTTCTCTTGGGCTATCTACCCCGGACAGGGCCAGGTAGCAGAAGAACTGCCTGACAGCTCCCAAGGAGCCTTGGCCATGGCAGTGGGAGAGAGAGGCCCAGAGAGGAAGGGCCCCCCTGTGTGCCCGGCTCTGCTGAGTCAACCCTAAGACACTGTGGATCGGGTGTGCCAGGCACAGCCTATAAAAGTTCGCCGAAGAGCACGAAGGAGAGTCTGTGACCTGGGAAGAAAAAGTGCTTCCTAAACAAATATCACGGGCATAGCCCTTAAAACAGAGTGATTGATGAATTTGATCTTGTACAAATAAGGATTTCATGGGCAAAGTTAAGTGATAGAAGTAATTACAATGACTTAAACCAAGAAGGGAATAATACACAAGCAGTTCCTGTATGTCAGCAAGGAAGACAGCCACCTCAATGGAAAAACGAGCAATTGGAAGAAGAGAAAACCCCCAAAGCATATGAAGATGTTTAAGATCATTAGAAATATAGAGAAATACATATGATGACAACAGTAAGGTATCACCTTACGCCCATTCGTTTAGAAACAGCTTAGGAAGCTGGATGCACCGCGTGCTGGAGGGACTGCGGGGATGCGGGACTTCATGCACAGCCAATGTGAAGAGCGATGCTACTGGTGCGGGCGAAACGTGCCACCCCATTCCGATGTTGAAGTCCTAACCCCTAGAACCTTAGAATGCGACTGTATTTGGGGATAGGGCCTTTAAAAGCTCACTGAGATAAGATGAGATCATACAGGTGGGCCCAAATCCAATAGGACTGGTGTTCTTGTAAGACGAGGTTAAGGCACAAACACTTGCAGAGAGAAGACCATGGCAAAACACGGAGAAGGTGGCTGCCTGCAAGCCAGGCGGAGAGGCCTCAGAAGAAACCAGCCCTGCCGACACCTTGATCTCTGACTTCCAGCCTCCAGAACTGAGGGACAGTAAGTTCCTGTTCTTTAACCCACCCGCTCTGTGGTCCTTGGCACGGGCGGCTCTAGCTGACTCATAGAGCTACCTGCCCAAACAGAGTGTGCACACACCTCGTGATGTGGCGACTTCACTCCTGGTTGTACATCCCTGAGGAATTCTTGCACAGATCCCCGAGGGGCCACGTATGGAGATGAGTGTTTACTGAAGCATCGTTTGTGTTGGGAGAAAGCCCCCGTGTGCCCCCATGGACAGTCAGCGTGCACCGTGCAGCAGCGGAAGGACCAGGTTTAGGTGTAACACAGCAGTATGGAGGGAGCTTCAAAAGGTAGAACTGAGTGGAAAATGACCTTTGTGTGATAGAAATAAATGCACACGAAAGGATAAAATGTTTTGGAAGCATACTCCTATGTTTAACAAGATACGTGTTCAATGCATTTGAACGGTTGCCTGCCAGGGGCCAGGAGCCTGGGAGTTAGGTAGAGAGGTAATGAGGAATTAAAAAAATAATGAAGAGGGTCAGCGGTCCGGCTCCTGAGGGCCCTGGGAGAACCAGGTGCCGGTGTTGCTCCTGGAGATCCTGCCCTGGGTATGCCCAGGTCTGGCTGGACTCGATGAGGCCGAGAAAGCCTGCCTCAGGGGGACTCTAAGCCCCGCTCCGGGGCTTCAGTGGGCCAGTGGGCTGGGAACCGAAGCCAAGGCTAGGGGCTATAATGGTCAGGGAGGGCTTCTGGAACCCATGGGGCCATGAGGCGGGGAGAGCAGAGAGGAGGGGACTCCAGAGGGGGAAGCAGGCGGGTGTGAGCTCACCCCAGCCACCAGGGACTCTCTCCTTCCAAGATGCAAGCTGTCTGACCAGTTAGTTTCCTGGCGGAGACATTTTCCCACGTGAGGCCCTGAGCTGACGGCTCTCACAGGGACAAGGAACACAGCTGCAGGGGGACAGAGGTGCCCCCAAGGCAAGGCTTTCCTACCTCCCCAGGAATAGCCTGCTTTGGCCCCAGGTGCCAGGACTGTGAGCCTGGGGAGCTGAAGCCGAAGTGGGTCGGGGTTGGGCGGGGGTGAGGGAAGAGGAGCAGGACCCCCATTGCCCTGAGGGGTTGTTCCCGGCACATTTTCTGAGGCCCCAGGGACCAGAGCGGGGCCTGGGGCCAGGAACGCAGGGCCAGCTTGGGGATGAACTTTCTCACAGGGCCATCCAGCAAGGCACGGGTGGTGGCTGGCCCTCTGCCCCAAAGGTGTGCCAGCAGAGCTGCAATGTGCTGGGTGGGCCCTTGGAACACGCTGTCCTCATCTCGATGACATTGTCTCTTCTTGGATGCTGCTGTCCGCGGGGACATCTGCCTATCTCTCAAAGTGCCTCCTGTGCGTCCATCCTACAGGGTGAGCCCGACGCCAGTCGCAGGAAACAGCCTGTGCCAGCTCCCGTCCAAAGAGTAAATATTAGTCTTTTCAAGAGCTGCCTGTTCTCTATCACTCGGCACCAGCACTGGGGACACTGAGCTGGGGCGGGAGGGCGGGGGGCTTCTTGGTCCCCACACCCAGGTGGAGCCTGTGGGCCCAGGTCGCTGCTGCAACGGAGGTCACCTGAGCTCCGAAGCCCCTTCCCAGGGGAGATTCGGGCGCCCTGGGCCCACCCCCTAGTGGGGGGCTCTGCTCACAGGCTGTGCAGGGCGCTGCTGCAGGGGCAGGGGACTGCATGTTTCGAGCTGGCCCTCCAGGCCTCTGGGTCCCAGCTCTGACCTGCGTCGTTTGAAATCCTCTGATTACTGGGAAGGGGGACGACCTCCCCCCTGCCCCACTGTCCCTGCTTTGGGGAGGCCTCCCGAGACCACCCCCTAATCCAGCCCCTCGACCTGCTTGCTTCTGTGACCTCTCATTGATTACCGGACTCCTGCATGACAGGCGCCTCCCCTCGGTTGCTGCTGTGCCCTCCGCACCTGGGACCTGGCACGGGGTCACGTGCCCAGTAACTTTCTGCTGAATGGATGTAATGATGTTAATACTTTGAACGTATTAAACAGATGTAGTTCTCTTCCCCGAGCCCTTGAAATTGTATTCCTCTGAAGGCCCTCCGCCACAATGGCCCTGGGGAAGGACGGGGCAGGTGAATGCCATCTCAGGCTGAGGGCGGGAGGCCACCGCCAGCTGACGAGTGGTGGGAAAAAGAAGGGGACAACCATTTCAGACACGTGTCCAGGTCTCATCCTCTGGGATGAAATCGTGAGGGGAAAAAATCGAAAGCAGGAAATAGAGAGGGCCTGTGTCCCACGCTGCTTGTGGACGTCTGTGCCCCTTAGGTGGCCCCGTTGGATAAAAATGGAGTCACACGTTCAACCGCAGGAGGGTCTGAGTGAGCATCATCAAGCCTCCCTGAGCTCCCAGAAGCCTGGAAGGGACCTAGGGGTTCCTGTGGGCTCCACGGGGCACGCGGAAGGTGGCTGAGCTGGAACTGCTGGGCCCGCGGCAGAGACCACGACAAGGGCAGGTCACATCCGAGCCCTGCTGGAGGCTTGGTGACGCCGGAGGGGCCAGAGCGAGCCCAGGTGGGGCTGGTCAGCCCCGGCAGGCCCTGGGCCTCAGCCGCGAAGACAGCTTCTGAGTGCCCCGGCCACAGATCTCAGCCATGGGCCAATGAGTGTCCACGGAAACTCCAGGGCAAAGGGCAGCACCAGGCCCTTTGTCGGCCACCCAGGCTCCTTTTCTCTGCCACCCAGACGCCACCTGTGACGGACCCTCTGCCTTTTATCCTATTGACCTACCTTTACCAGTTCCTACAGGAATAGCCGGACAGCCCCTCGGCCCAGCTCTGCCACACTGTCTGCCCCAGAGCTTCTTTTTCCCCAGCCCTGGAGTGGGGACCCTTGGAGGAACTGGTGTGTCACCCGTACATGCCAAGCCTGGAAGTAGGAGGCACTGGTGTGGGCAGACCTTGAGCAATAGATGGTGGGAGCCAAAGGTTAAGGTGCTTCTGTCCCTTGGGAGGATGATTCTGAGGGACATTCTACCTGCAGCTCAGACGGTCCCAGGGGAAAAGAGGTCCCCCCGCCTCAGGAGTGACCAGCTCAATAACTCTCCTTTAGTTTGGTCGTTCCCACTTCCCTGCTTCCCATTCGTGTTTCCTGGTCGCAGGCCCTTGTCTCAGGCTCCGCTTTCTGGGGACTCAGGTTCCCAGGCCCCCTGGGCTTCCATGCTAGAAATCAGCTGTGGCACTCAGCATACCCCCGGCCCCTTCCGCAGGCCCCTGCGGTGCTGGGGCTGGGAGGCTAGAGCCTGCCCTTCCCAGATGCCCTTGCTGCGGGGGATCTGGGTACGGTGTACGCTCTGCCAGAGGGAAGCGCTGCAGGAGAGGGGTGGAAGGCAGAGCGAGGCGGGGGTCCTTCTTCTTCCTGCAGCCTGGCAAATGCTGGGTGGGACCGGGCACACAGGGGTTTCTGCAGCGGCAGGACACTGTGTTCCTTCCACTTTCCTGTCACCAGCTGAATGGATGTGCCATTAGGATGTTGACACAAATTCCCTGCAAGGTGGAGGCTGGGGTGGTGAGATCATGAAGTGCAGAAGTATGTCCCACCTTCCACTCTTCCAGATCTTTCTACATTCCACTCCCTGTACTAAATTTCCTTCTCTAGTGTTTTCTGTTTCCTGCACTGACCCGTGGCAGATTCGGCTTCTTCGCCTCTGCCATAGGTTCTGGGGGAGGGAATCTGAAAGGCCATGCATTTGCCGCAAAAGATACCCGAGAAAAGACCGGGGGTCAGACTGCTGGTTGCCTACTCAACAGCCTTCTTCCGCATCAGGTCAACTTCGCTTCTGGAAGCCTGGTCTGCCTTGCAGCCAGGGCTCAGGAATGTGACCTAGTCCTGCCAAGGAGCCTGAAGAGAGTGTGCAGAAGGTGGCTTCTCAGATATAGCCTGTCCTCCCGATAGAAGGAGGCACAGAGGAAACCTTCTCCCCCCTGCTGGGGCATGGGATTCTATGAGAACACGGTGCTTGGCGGGCAGCGACGGCCACCTTGCCATCATAAAGTGACAAGTCTGTGGATGAGAATCAACATGCTGAAGGGGACAGAGTGGGCAGATGGAAAATCCCTGGGTCTATGGTGACACTGTTGAGCAGCTGAACTAACCTGGGAGCCTGCTTCTGGTAGGCATCACCCTGAAGGCACCCTGCCCCTCTGGGCCACACGGAGGCCAGTTCTGACCTCTTCTAAGTCTCTCCACATCTGCATGCTGGGACTTGGGGGGCCGGGACCTCTGCCGCTGAGCAAGGGAGGCACTCGCCTTGGGTGTCAAATTTAAGGAGGTGGCAGAGAACTCGGTAATCAGGATAAATTTTATGTTTAAAAAATCAAAACAAATGCACAAACGTACAATTAACAAAGTATCCAGATTTTAAAATAAAGAGACTAAAGAATCGGTGTTGCCACCTGGGTCTGCCCTACTTGTGTGCCCACACAGGGCACAGCCAGCGATGCCCACCAGTGACAGTCCACCTCCTGAAGCAGGGCTCTGGGGTTTGGAGAATGGGGCTCCAGGCCGGGCTCTGCCAACGACTTGCTGGTGATCCCAAGCAAGCCCCTTCCCTTCTCCCTGGACTTGGGTCACCCCGTCCTGCATGGGGCCGGGGAGTTGCCAGGGCGACCTGTCCCCCCATCCCCATGGCCTTCTGAGGCTACTGTCCCTGTCCCTGGGAGGCCGTGTTTCCAGGGCCATTGACTCCTGGCTATTAATATCTCAGCCATCCCTGGCCTGATCAGGGTGTTTAATGACTGCCAGCTGTGGCTCCGGCCCCCTCCCCCGGGGGAGATAAGAGCAGTTCCTGTTCCCACATAGGGGAGGAGGTGGGGGAAGGCAGGGTCACTGCGCATCCAAACAGGCGGTGGGAATGGAGGGGCTGGCACTTAAGCACCCTCATCCCACCCTGGCCCATCCCACTGGACGGCGGTGTCGGGGAATGGGCTCCCTGTGCACGCCGCCCCCACAGGGGCTGCCCTGGTCTCCCCACCTGGGGCCCTTCTCAGCAGCCAGAGGGACCTGCCCCAACCCCACCCTCCTCCTCTGGCCTCATGGAGAAAGCCACCACTGGGTTCCTGCTGCAAAGGGCCCCCAGCACCTGCTTACCTGGATTCAGGTGTCCCTGGCACCCATAAGCTCCCTGGGGACCCAGAGACCCTTACCTAGTCCTCAGGGACTACTGCCATGTCTCCTCATCTGAAAGCTGCTCCCATTCCATGCTGCTGGCAGATTGGCGCCATCCTCATCAAGGCGATGGTGGCCCTCTGCGCCAGGATGGTGGGGGAGGGGATCCTCGTCCTTTCCTTCTCAGGAAATGACCTCCTGAGTTAACTGGCCTTTGCCCTCAAGAACTGGGGTCCGTGCTTGGCTGAGGGCAAGGGCCTAGCCTGTGACGATCCATGGAGACCCGGCTCTACCTGGGGTCCCAGCTGGGCCTGGGGCAAGGATCGCTGTGTGCCACCATGCTCAGGGGTCTGGGCCTGAGGGCCAGGCTCTGGATCTCCTTAATCCCTGGAGCCCCCAGTCGTGTGGCCTCACCACCTCCTCCCTCTTCTATCTCACTCTGAATTGGGGCTGAGGATAGTTTTGGGGGCCCTAAGGCCAACCTTGGTGAAGTCCTTCAGGCACCCACCAGGTGGCGATAGAGATGAGCGGGCCCTGCCCCACAGGGTAGGAGGGGGCCTCTGGAGCTGGAGGGAAGAGGGGGTGCGGGTGAAATTCATTTTGTGGTCATCCCCACTGCAGCCGACTGCACAGGCAGCTGGGATGTGTGCCGACGGCCTCGGCCAGGTGACGGCGGTGGTCCAGCTTCCCCCTGTTCCCGAAGGCCTGCCCCTGCCACCTCTCAGGGCAGGGCCCGACCCATGTGCCCCACTTCTATGCCCGTGTCTTGGGTTTCTCTGTGTTTTATTCACTTCCCACCCTCCTGGTTGATGACTCTGCTCCTTTCCCCTGGGCTCTCTCCTTACCCTACAGCCATGACTCACTAATGGTGGCATTTCAAGCCCTGGATAGGCAGGGACCAGCTTAGTCTGGGGGCCCCTCCTGGCTTTACAGCCCTCAGGCAGCCAGTAGGGTTCCTGGTCCGGAAGGGGGGTGCTGCCCTTTCCTGGGCAGATTCTTTGCCTCTAGGGCCTGTTGGCTCCTCCCATTTCTGTCTCTCCTCTTCCCTTCCCCCTCCTCCACCAGCCTGAGCTCGCCCCTCAGCTCTCTGACCTTGTTCGCAGCACAGCCTTCATCTTCTGTGCGCCCCTTGGCCCCTGGATGCCTGGAGCTGCCCCTCCGGCTGCTCTCTGCCCCCTGAGCCCAGAGGACGGAGCAAGTGGCAGAGGGCTCTGGGCAGCCTCCTCCTCATGAGCCGAGCAAGCCTTAGCCAGGAACTAAGCTAAGCCATATGGTGCAGGTGGAGAAACTGAGGCCCGGAGAGGGGCAGAGACCTGCTCATGGTCTCGGAGAAAGTCTGACACGGAATCGGGACTAAAGACGAGGGCCCGGTCTCCTGGACCTCACTGAGCAGTATGGGGGGTGCACAAACAAGGTCTCTGGAGGGGGTCCCGGAGTAGGGAGGTAGGGAAAGGAGACAGGGAGAATAAGCGACACAGCCTGGCTGGGGAGGGGAGCAAGGACATGCCGCCTGCTCCCGATCTCTCATCCCCGCTGTGCTGCGGGCGAGCAGGGCTGTGAGACCCTCAGGGACGAAGGGACCAGGTGTGAGACAGGGAGGCAGGAGGGTGCAGCAGGTGTCCCGGAAGTCCCAGCTCTCCCCTGCTCGCACCTCACTGGTGGTGCCCACCATTGGCCCAGCAAGGGGGAGGGGAGAGAGAGGGCTGAGAATTCTCTCTCCAGCGGCCAGGTAGCGCCTGAAGTCGAAGTCGGGGCGCCGCCCTCTTCCCTGTCCTACAGCCGACATGCACAGGGCGGGCATGGCGTGTGGTTCGACATGGAGAGGGCTGGCCACTCCTGGACGTGCTGGAGCACAGACCAACTATACCTGGGACTGGCCCCGCCCTCGGCTCAGGGGCACTCTCGTTCTGGCCTGACAACCCCCGGCGAGGGCCCCTGCAGGGTGCGGGGCTGCAGCTGTCCTCGAGGGGGCCTAGGGTGGTGGTGAGTGGCCAAGGCTTCGAAGGAGCCTTGCAGGCAGATCTGAGCCTCTGCCAGCCCATTCTGGCCTCTTTTTACCAGCCTGCCGTCCCTCTCCTGTTCCTGCAGCAAGACGACCTCCTTGCAAGTTCATAGGAAGCGGAAGCCAAGGGGGCAGCTCAGGCAATGGCTTCGGAGACACCTCTTGCTGACTGACATCATCTGCTGCACCGTCCTGCCTCCCTGTCTCACCCGTTCTATTACTGGTGCTGTCTCTGCTCACTCACTTGTTTGGGTGCCATTTGTTCTGGCCCCCGTCTTCCTCCTCTTGGGTAAACCCCAACAATGGCACCACGTTCACCTCACAGCCCTTGGGCTCCTTGTCTGCAGGAATGACCGCAGCCTGGGACATGCTCACACTTAACCACTTCTGGGACTGCGGGCAGCCTTGTTGGCTGTTTCATATCGGTCCAAGAATAGGACTGTCTTTTCAAGGCTGGATTTAGGGGGTGGGGAGACACCATGAGGCCCTGGTGTAACCTTTTCACACTCAGAATAAAGAAGCTACCCCTCCGTGAGGTGTCAGCTGCGCCCTTCTCACAGGGAATGCGCCCTCCCACAAAGCCACAGGGGTGGCTTCGGTGTGCCCCTCCCCCGAATGGGGGGAGAGGGCTGCAAGGGGGAAGTTAGTCGCCACTTCAGGTCACACGGGAACACCGACCACCAGAGAAACCGAGCCATCCCAACATGACATTTATTGCACAAGCGTGGATCTTCTGGCTGGGCTGTGGGCAGGCAGCCTTGACCACAGGGGCGCAGGGCAGACACGCGATGCGATGACCGCCAGGCGCTTGTCTAGATGATGCATGGGCTGTGGGACTCCTCGGCCGCCCTCCAGGGAGGGCTGGGCAGGAATGGGCTTGCAGGGCCGGTGGGGATACCAGTTGGTGGTGATACAAATAACCAAGAGGATCCAGCGTGTTAGAAGGTAGAAAAGGCAGCAGTAAAAAGTCTGTGCTTTCCCTTGCCCATCAGTCAGATTTGAGTGAGTTCAAATCCTGCTGTGTGACAGGACCAGGTACCTGCTCTCGGTGAGGCTCGGTGTCCTGATCCGTGAAGGAGGGACAGTAATTCCCACTTTGCTGGGTTGATGTGACAATAAGGGATGCAGGAGGCCATCTCTCTGGGCCTGCTCCCCACTGTTGGCACCACGGGTGGGCAGCCAAGCGCATGGGCGGGTTTGGCGGCAGTCTCCTTGGATTGTTCCAAACATCCTGGGACCGCTCTGCTTCAGCTGGGTCTCCGAAGATAGCTGTGCTCCCCAAACAAGAACTCCGTCTCACAACCGCATCTGCCGGAGGCAGAGAAACTCACTGAGGAGCGGGCAGCTAAGAGGAGGACACTGAGGGAGGGGACTGCACCCTCAGAGAGACGCCTGAATGGCAATGCTTCACCCAAGGGGACTTGGCAGCAAGGTTGGAACTTCGGGCACTCTTGAGGTGGGGGTGCCCAGTGACATTTCCAATGACTCAACCAGGTTCCCATTGTACTGTTTGGGTGGCTGGTTGCCTTCCCCAACAAGTGGAGAGGGGGTGGAGTCCCTTGAAAGTATGCAAATTTCTTGCCATTGATTGGCAGGGAGGGCTTTTGAGGGAGGAGTCTGATGACTGCGCTCAAGCCCACATCTTCCAGGGTGCGGCTCTTAAGGTCTCTTGCTTGCTCAGAAGCGGCTCAGGTATAAGCTCTCTTCTCTCCCCAGGCAGGCGCAAGAGCAGCGTTCTCCAGGGGCTTCCAGACAGTGACCTGGGGGCCAGGGCAGCCTCCGAGCCCAGGGCTGGCGCTGGCCTCGCCCTGGCAGGCCTCTGTCCCCGGTGCCGCCCGGGGTGGGTGGGTGGGTGCGTGCGGGTGAGTGGGGCCTCTGTGGGCCCCTGGGAGCCTGGCGTCAGACCAGGGAGTCCTCGGCCTGGAAGCTGGAGCTGCGGCGCCCGCTGGGGCTGACGCGGGTCAGCAAGGAGACTTGTGTGCTGCACGTGGCCCCGCTGCTGCCTCCTGACGGGTACTGGTATTCGGGGCCCCAGCCCAAGATGCCCTGTAGGTTCCAGCGCCGCCACTTGCGCCGAAGCTCCGCCTGCACCTGGGAGAAGGGAGGGTGGTCACACCTACAAAGCCTCCTCCACTGCTGACTGGGCTGTTTTCCCGTTAGGGTGCTGAGCCAGCCAGTCATGTGCGCTCGAGAGTCTAAACTGAGAGACCCGGATGCTCCCTTGGGGAGAGCAGAATTGGGGCGCATTGGAGCCAGGGTCAAATCAAGGCCTTGGAGCAGGGGCTGGTGGGAGGCAAAGAAGATCAGAGAACAGTCTAGGGGTGGCTGTATCCCCAGTTCTTCTGATCCCTGCCCTCCCGCTCACTTGAGCTCATCCAAGTGGATTTCTGTGCTTTGTAACCAAGGTTTTGCTCGAACTCAACCTTCACTGGCTGCTCACCTTTGTCCCCACACAGCCACTTAACAGGCACTTCTCAAACTCTGAGGAGCACACAAGTCCCCTGGGTGGGGGCCGGGGGGCCGAGTTACCTAAAATGCAGAATCTGAGCCGGCAGGTCTGGATTGGACCAGGAAGTCAACGTTCCTAACGTTGCCACCGCTGATTTGTGAGTCTGAGGACCATACTTGGAGTAGCAAGGTCTAACCCATCCTTACTCTGCTCACATCCCATCAGAGTCTCTGGACCCTGGGCCCCCGGGGTCTGGGAGGGGCTTACCTCGCCATTGAGGAAGCAGTACAGCACAGCCACCACGAAACCCTGGGGAGGAAGGGGACAGGGGAGGTGAGGCCCCGGCGCTGGCCTGCCCCTGGCCCCAGCCCCTGCGTTCCCCTGGTTAAGCGAAGGGCTCCTAAGTACACAGCAGGTGCCTCCTCAATCCTTATTACAACCCGAACGGCTGGAATCCAGTGGCAAGAGGCCAAGGCCCCAGGTTGAATTCCCTTAAAACCCGGAGGAGAACGCAGCCTTCAGTCAATAGTTCATACCTGGAAAGACCCCACGACCAGCTCGAAGTTCAGTTTCACTTCAAGCTTGAAGTTGTCGGGGAAGAAGGCAAACATGGTGTAGTGCACTCCGAAGAGGGGGATCAGCAGCAGCGTGGACTTGGCCAGCCTCCTGGGGACAGGGAGGGGCCGGCCGTGGGTTGGAGAGTCCACACACGTGGACACCGCTGTGCCAGGGGTGGCTGAAGCACAGAAGGCAGGGACAAGGACCAGGATGTGTGTGGATGAACTTTCGGCCCCCGTAACAGTGACGCCCCCAACCTGGCCCTGTTCCATACCTGCAGAGCGTATGCCCTCATGCCGCCCTGTCCTCCCAGCCTGGAGGGAAGCATGAGGGAGAAAGAAAGCCCTCTATTCTCATCCTTCTGGAAGAGAATCCAGAGAAGGGCCAGGGCTGAACCTTGAGGATGATGCATAACTGTGGCATTTCAGGCTCTGAGGCAGCTAGTGGGCGGGTGTTCTCAGGCAACATGAGATCCCAGCTCCCCGTCTCCTGGTCTCAGTTTCCCCATGCTCTACCTGGTCAAGTTACAGGAATGGGAGCCATGGTAAACTCTGAAGTGCTGTGGGTGCTATGAAATGCAATGAATCCAGAAGAAACCACGTCTCCACTGGGAGAGGTCAGAGGGGCGGTGGGGGGTGTCTCCGCGTTTCTCTTTCCTGCCTTGGCGGTTAGCCCCGGGCGGCCTAGCTTGGGGCCTGGGGTCCTACAGCAAACCAGGGGCAGGGAAACTGGCCTTGCCTCGCCCATTCCTTCCTCGACCTGGTTCCCAGCCAGGCCGAGATCCTGAGCACCGCCCACCCCTGCTGGCTGCACACGCCTCGCACGCACGCGCCGCAGATGACAGATGGAAGCTTTCTTTAAATTGAAGGCTTATGGGGGAGGTGGAGCGTGGGAGCTGACAGCCCCTCCTCGGGGAGCTCTGTCTCCTCCTCCCCCCAGCGCCCTGCCTACCAACAGCTGTTCAGTTTCCACCTCCCCCATGTGGACCTGGCAATGACCAGCTCTCTCTGCCTCAGATTCAAGCCCTTTTGAGTAGTTGATGCTGGGAAAAACAAGGCCCCATAGGCAAAGGAGAGGATGGCTGCGCACAGGCCTGAGGTGCTCCCTACCCCACGGCACACTGCACACCCCTGCAGGGCCCTCCCTCCTGAAGCTGGGAGAGAAGCTCTGCCTACACGCCCAGCAGGAGAGACTGCTGTCACCCTGGGAGTGCCCATCCTAGTCTCATCAGAGAGACGTCATGGGATTCCAGAATAGCATCCTAACCCCGGCAACGCCTGACATTTTAGCCAGGAACCTTAAAACCACAGCACAGACTCCCCAAAGAGAAGGCCAGGAAGAACGCTCTAGAATCCCAGGACCAGAAGGTCCTTGTGGGATGTCCAGGCTTGTCTTGTCTCTGTGGCACTGGTAATCTCTTCCCATCTGTGGGCATGCACAGTCCTATGCACCTCCCACAGCTTTTCTTGTTTCTTTTTTTCCGTCTTCAAGCCCATTGTTCTTGCAAGAACCTGCCTGTTTCTCCAGACCTCCCAAGCACAGGGAAGAGCCCTCACACTTTCTAAGCCAGCAGCACAACAGCTGTCTATGGACACCGTGCCCTGCCTCCCCCCCCGCCCCCCCGCCGCACAACATACTCCCAAACCCTTGAGTGGAGGGAGCGCGTATCAGTTTCCTCCCCTGTAAACTGGGGACAATTTGTAGGGAACTGTGGGGATGAAAGGAGATGACGATTGGAAACCCCTGGCACGTGCCTGGCACGTGAACTGCAGATGCCGTTATTATGCCTGGGGACGACTGAGTCCTGTATACGGCTGTCTTGTTGATAGACCGGGGGCTTCCCCTGGACATTCACTTGCATTTATTGCCCCTCTTCCTGTGCCAGGCACATGCCAGGGACTGAGCACCCAGTGTGAACAAGACACAGATCATCTACTGTCTTCTCGAGCTCCTTCCCTGGGCTGCAGATTCGTACCTGGATCAGATCACGTGCTAGGTAAGGTGATGGCAGGAGAAGCAGACGCGGGGCTCATGCGGGGCTGCTGGAAGGGACACTCGTGGACTGAGCCGGGCCATGGGGCAGAGGTGGGCAAGAACAGGGTGGTTTTTTGGTGACTCTGGAGGAGGACTTCAAGGGGACGTGGGATGATTTGAGGACCAGGGACCAGGGTACTGGGAGAGCCAGGGCACTGAGGTCACACTCACGAGTATGGGCTTTTTTCATTCTTCCTCACGTCTGGGGGCTGCAGTTTCTGAACCAGGATTCGGACAATGAGAATAAACATGATGAAGTTCACCTGGTGGTGGCAGCGGGGTAAGGTTGAGTGTCCAGGGTGTCCAGCCCCCTGAGCTGATGGCCTGGCTTGTCCCCTAGGGCCCTGCCGCCCCTCTGTGTTAGCTGTCCTCTAGTTTTTCCCCTTTGGGCCAGGCATCTGGGAACCCTACTCCCCATCCCTGAGGCCAGGCCTCCCAATCCATCTTCCCTACTCGAGAGGAAGAATGAGGGGTGGGGTTGGGGGGAGAATGGGGACACTCCTGCATTGGAAAGTCTAGGTTTCCATTCTGACCTAGGCATGAATTTCCTGCGCAACCTGAAGCAAGCTGACTACCCAATCTGAGCCTCAGTCTCCCCACCTCTAAGTGGTGGGAGGAGGCCTTACCAAGATGGATGTGAGGATGGGGACCTTTAGGATCCACCACAATGATGAGGCTCTGATGGTGTCCCAGCATCTGGGCAGGGGATGGGAGGGGAGAATGAGAGAGGTTGTCCTCAGCCACAGACACGGTCAGCAGCTCTCCCAGTTGTCCCCAGCTCTGCCCCCAATCCCTTTAGAGGCTGTGGGTCCAGACTCTGTTGCTCCCGAGTCCCTCTTATCCCATCCAGGGGATCTGACGCAAGGGATGGCAGCTGGGAGGAGAGGGCAGGGGGATGGCTCACCCCAAATCCTCAAAATGGATCTTGCTGATGGTCCACACCATGGTAAATGTGCTGGGCACCCCTGTCAGGGCCAAAGGAGAGAGAAAAAGAGGAGAGAAAAAAAGGAGAGGGCAGGGGAAGCAGGGAGGGAGGGCATGAGGGAGAGATTAAGGAGGAAGAAGCAGAGAGGGAGGGAGAGAGAACAGGGCGGGTTACGGGGCAACCCCGTAGGGTGGCCTAGGTTGTTCACAGTGCCCCACAGAGGGGCTGAAACTATATGCCCAAGGGGCTGTGCCCACCTAAGGGGAGAGTCTTTTTCTCATTTCGGCAGAGGCACTTTATAGACCAGCAGTGGTCCTGTGTGTTTCAAGGGCTGAAGGGGAAGGGGAAGGTAGCCATTGAATCTGTGTGTCCCATGGTTCAGCCCTGAGGGCGCCTGCCCTGTGTCACACATTTGGGGGACTTTTATCAACCCTTGGCTAGAGCATTGCAGGCCCAACCTAGTGCCCAGCAAGACCCAAGACTGCAGCCTGGGCTGGCATCCACCCCCTCGGGAGTTCCCCCAGCCTTGCTCCCTCTGTCCCCAGCCTGGCAGCCCTCCCCAGCACCATACCCCAGCCGATGAGTATGTACCCCCAGAAGTACTTCCGCTCGGAGAAGAAGGAGACCGTGAGCAGGGTGTACAGGTAGAGGCCCTCCACCAGCAGCCAGAAGAAGTTGGCCATGACACAGTACTGGAATAAGACCACGACTGCCTTACAGCCCACCTGCAGGGGAGGGGACCAAGAGGAGGCTTGCCGGGGCTGGCAGGGGTCCTTGCCAGTTGCTGTAGAGTCAACTTAATCTTGTTATTTTTTTTTTCATTGTCCCTGCAAAAATGTACTCAGTGTTTTCCCACTTATCCCTGATTTGAGATCATCTGATGCTTTGGAATAAGCTTGTGGTTTTCACTATTCAACTATCAATTTACCATCTTCTTATTTATATGTTTATCCACCCACCTGACCATCCAACCATTCATCTTCCTACCTATTTATCTATTTATTCACCCGCTCACCCACTAGACATCCACTACCAACTTGCCCATCTACCTATCCATCTACCATGCATCATCTTCTCATCTTCCCACCCATCAATCCATCCACACACTCACCTGCCTACCTCTCCATTCATCTCCCTGTCCACCTACTAGACATCTAGTACCAACCCACACGTGTAACAATCTATCTATCCATTCTTCCACCTATCTGTCCACCAATCTGTTCATCCATCCATCCGCCTACCTACCCACCCACCCCTCTACCCATTATCTATCCAATTTTTCCTACGTTATCCATCTATCCTTCCACCTACTTAGCCATCCGTGTACCTACCTATTTACTCAGCCATCCATCTGTCTACCCATCCACTGAAACACTCCCACCTCCCCACTCACCTTGCATTTGCAAGTGTCCCTTGAATGTGTGCGGATGAGGGTAGTGGGTTGTGGAGTGGGTCCAGTGGGGAGGGAAGGGGAAATGAAGGAAGAAGGGACAACAGAGAGATGGCCATTCCTCCTGGGGGCCAGAGGAGCTAGTGAAAGAAAGTTCCCCAGGTAGGTGAGGACATTGGAGGAGCTATGGGCGACCTCTGAGTAGGGTGATCAGGGGCTGTGGGTGGGTGAGAAACTCTTCTGCGCACTCTTAGAAATTTTCCCATTTCAGATCAAGCCCAGACACCTGCGAGCCACAGTGTAAAGCTACCTCCTCTAGAAAGCCCTCTAGCACGCCCAGAACATGGGTTCCCACCCTTCCTTCCTGCGCCCTTGGCTTTGAGACATCCTCAAAGAGCAGCCTACTTCCCTCCCGCTCTGACTGGAAAGTCCTTCTTCTGGCCACATGCCAGTCCTTCCTGACACAGGCATGCCTGTTTTCCCCAGCCTCCACACTTGCTTTACAACAAGAACTGCTCGCTCACAGGACAATTCCGCGCACTCCTCCCAGCCTTCGAAAAGCTTCCCAGAGCTGCTGCTAACGGGGCGCGTGGGAAGCCGGTCTCCGCAGTTACCCGTAACAAGCATGCTGGAGGCTGCGCGCGGCTCCCAGGGCTCTGCGCTCACCCTGCGTGTTTCTGGATCCTCTGAGGAGCTCTGGGCATGGCTAGCATGGTTCCCCTGGGCTTTCCCTTCCTCTTGTTGAGATGCCTGAGACTCCATCATCACAAGTTAACTCTCTGGGGAGAAGGTACGGCTGACCCCGGAAACCAGGCGCCACCCCTGCTGTCACTCCTGAAGTTCAGGGGAATGGGTGGAGGGGACCGGCTCGAGCTCCGTCCTAGTTCAAGGACACTCAGGGAGGGGGTCCTGAGCTCAGAGTCAGCTGGAGACGGACCTTTCAGTGACGGCATGAATTCTTAGACGCTCTCTGAATTTCCGTCTCAAGGACGCCCCTGCACTTACTGACGCAGGGGAGGGGAGAAGGAGAGAGGAGAGGAGAGGAGGGCTGTGTGTATGGACCGGCTCCATGAGGCAAGGGGGTGGAGGGAGCGCGGCATGGGGCACAGAGCCCTGGGTGTGCAGGTGGCAGAGGGTAGAGTTGGAAGCAAGCTCGGAAGTCCTTGCACAGATGGGGAAACTGAGGCAGGGAGTTTCCTAAGGTCACTCGGGGACCTCGCAAGCAAGGTGGGATGGGGCTGTGGGCTCTGACCATGAAGTGTCCTGTTTCGTACCAATGAGAGATGTGTCTCATTGGCAGGGGCAGGTCGGTGAACCCCCCGGTGGCTGAGCACCTCCCCCTGTCGTGGGAAGAGGAGTGGGATTCAGGGGCTGCCAGGTGGGGTCGAGTGGGAGGCTGGCCATCTTTGGAGAGAGAAAGGGGGAGAGGGGGGAGAGAGAGAGAGGAGGCGGAGGGAGAGGGAGAGAAGGAGGAAGAGGGAGAGAGGAAGGAGGAGGAGGAAGAGAAAAATCCTCCTCAGTGAGAGGAGATGGACAGTGCGGGAAGTGGGGTGGGGCTGGTAGGTCCTCACCGAGGCCACAACGCAGTTTTCCCATTCGTAGCTGTCGAAGACGATCAGGTCCTTGATGAGGACGGAGACAGCCCTCAGGATGAAGGACATGAAGAGGTGCATGTGGATGTAGTTCCGGGTGCAGTGGAGCTTCCTGGGTGGGGTGGGCAGAGCTGGGAGGCTGGAGGGGCCTCAGACCGCTCCCCCGCCAACCAACACTGTCCTGTACTCTCAGCAAGTGTAGGGCAGAGGGGGCACGTGGCCCTGAGAGCTGGCCCTGCCCCAAAGGAGGGCCCTGTCTCCATCCCATCTCCAACCACTGTGTGCAGCTGGGCCTCCAAGGGCCTCAGACTCCAGGTGTCTCAGTCCAGGGCACAGGCCCCACCTTCTGGGACCCTGGGCCCGGGTGCAAGGCCATCCTGTGGGGACCAGGCTAGGACAGGCAGAACCCTGAGCGCAGCCTAGTCCCCAGGGGAGGCTCGGCGGGCGGGGGCGCTGGGACAGGGCCATGTGCTGCCTGGAGGTGACAGAGGGGGTACCCAGCGCGCCTGGGCCAGGCTGGGCTCGAGCACAGAGCGGCTTGGCTGGGTGTGCTTCAGGCCTTGCTGCTGGGGCTGGGTCTCACCTGAACAGGCTCAAGATGGCCATGGCAACTAGCAGGGTGGCAAGGGACAGGCTGTAGCCGATGGTGTAGCCAGTCTTCACGGAATCGTAGAACACTATCTCCTGCGCCTGTAAGAGGGAGGGAGGTGAGGGTCTGGGGTTGGGGAACTCACCTAGGGCAGCCGGCAGAGGCGAGGTGTCCCACGCACCCTGCCTCGGCAGAGGAGGAGGCTGAAGCCCAGGGCTCCCAAGGGCAGCCGAGCTGCTCCCTTGAGGACCCAGACCCCCTGACCCCGCCGTTTCCACAGATGGGACAGGACTGCCTCCCAGGGAAGGGGCTGAATTCAATCCCTGTCTGTTCCTTCATGGGAAACGTCACTGAGACAAAGAGCAAACACCTCAGACTCAGGGCGCCTGTCCACACACGCTTCAGCCATGCGTCTGGCACCCCCTGTGCCCACGCTGGGCTTGGCAGCCTAGGGAGTGCAGGCTGCTTGACCTCCAGACCCCCACATGGGGACACACAGGGGTGGAGGAGGTAAAGAAGACACTGTGGGGGCAGTGTCACATTGGGGGTCTCCGGGGCTGGGTCAGCAGGATGCGGGCAGTCGGCCTTTCAGAGGAGGAGGGACAAGCTGGATCCCAAAGGCTCCTTGAAGGCCCTCCCCTGATGCCCTCTCCAGGGTCACATGTGCAGAGCCAAGGTCACTGGGCCACTGTCTCCCCGGCCCCCCAGTAGAAGCAAGTAGTTAAGAGGGATTTAGGAGACTTGGATCCTGCCAAGGACTTCGGGGGGACAGTGAGGGCCCCCGAGGAAAATCTGCCCTCTCAGGAGGAGTGAAAGTCCTGTCTGAGAAGGGTCTCTGGGGGTGGGACCGATGTCATCACAGACACACACACCGAAGCAGCGCAGGCTCCTGGCTGAGGACTCCAATCACGCTCTATCTGTCCATCAGCACCTTGCCTGGCTCCGGGCCCCGCCTCCGGAGGGCGACCACCGAAGCTTCACCTGCTCTGGGGCAGATCCCTGTCCTGAGACTGATGATGTTGTCCCTGTCCCCAACTGACTCTTGGGTATACAAGACTGGTTGTTTCCAGGATCGGCCCCTCAGTGTCCCCTCCGCACGTGACAGGGAGGGCGGTGTCTGCCTGCCTGTCTTGTCGCGTCCAGGGCTGGAGCAAGATTCCCACCAGGCAATGGGGCAGCCTGGCCGGGGGATGAAGCTTCAGCTTTTGCTGCTATGAGTCATCCTCATGAAAGGACTCTCATGCCAGGGGGAGGCAGGGGGTGAGCCCCCGGAAATACAGGCCTGGAGGGGGCGAAGGCATGGGGAGGGCAGACCCCAGAAATCCTGGCTTCCACACTGATGGTGACCGCCCCTCCCCCCGACCCTTGGTGGGAGCGTGGAAGGAGCCCTGCAGGCCAAGGCGCTCCGGTGGGGGCTGGGGTGCACTGAGGCCCACCTCTTCCAAATCCGTTTCCTTGTGATCCAAGCCACAGGCAATGGGGTAGGGGCCAGGCTCCATTTCTGCCCAGCCCTCGTCCGTGCAGCTGCGGCTCACGTTGAGGCCTAGGCGGAGGGCAGGGGTGGAGAGGAGAGAGGCTGAGGTCAAGAGCAGGGTGGGTCCACAGAGCTCGTCGAGACAGCCAGGCCTCTGCCCCCGGCCTGACTCCCACTAACCTCCGCTGTGTCAGACCGACTCCAGCTGCCCCGTCCTAGACCCCCCGTGCATCACAGGGGAACCAGGGGCAGGGAGAAGCCCCTCCAGGACTTCCTGGGGACTCCCCAACACAGAAGACAGTCACAGCAGGCATCTCTGTGCTCAGCCCTGCCGCTTGTCATGTCTGAACCTGACCCCACATGCAATGTAAACTCTGATCCTTGTGACAGATAGCCAGGATCCTTGGCTATCTGAATGACCCCTGACTCTTGCCGTGAGCTACATGCTGACCCTTGCCACAGGGCCACAGGGGCGGGCTGGTGTGGCAGATGGTTTCATTGTCCTGTGGGCCCAGACAGCAGCCCTCTGGCTGGGGTCGGGGGGCCCATGCCTGGCCACTCCTCTGGGGTCAGCCTGCCTGGACCTACGGGCCTGGGTTTCCTGCCACACCTGATGGGACTCAGATGTGTTTCTGGGGAGGGACAAAGGTGAGGCAGGAGGTAGGTGGGGGTAGGAGGACACCTGATAATGCAGCGTATCTATAATCCTCATAAACACAGAAGCAGGGAGCTCCTGGCAGGGAAACCTTGAGTTAACATCAACTGTTGTGTTTTCTCTACCAAAATAGCTATCCTAAAAAAGGCCTCTTCAAATATTTGAAGGTAAAACCGCCACAAATTAAAGGCATGCAGACCACACATTAAAGGACTAGACCCCCAGGACCATTTTGGGGACTTAACGAGCAGTCTCTTGCTAGGGCCACCCCTACGCCCAGCTGTTTTTACCCAGCCCGGGTACATGACTCCTGCCTAACCCTCCACGATCTTTACCTTCTACAAGGTTCCCTCAGGTCCCTTCCAACCCTTCCGGAGAGGACGCGTCTTCCCCATTCCTCGTGCCTCTGAGCTGGGGTTGGCCTCAGCCCCCCCTGCACGTCCCTCACTCACCAACTCCCCTCTTTGGAATTTAAGATCAGATGCTCACACCTTCTTTCTCTAGTTGCCCAGGAAAATATACCCTATTTCCTCTGCATTTTCAGCCCCTACCCCTGTCTCCTGTTCCTCTCCATCATTTTGAGACTGGCCACCAGCTGTAGCTGTGCAGGTTGTTCACTGGCTGATGGAGGACAGGGGGCTTGTTTATGTTCAGCTCGTCACTAGGTGGGTTCTGGAACGAGGCTTACTCAGCTCGAGGAAGGGCTGCCTTTTCCTCCTCTGCACAAAGACTCCGTGTGGGCCCCCCAGAGGCTGGTGGCTTTGGGAATAGTCAGAGGGTGGGCTGCAGTCCAGGTTCTCAAGTGAAGGAGCTGCCTTGGTGATTTCAGTGGGGCCAGAAGGAAGAGACGTCAGGAGGAATGCAATTAGCGGAGTGGCAGGAAGAACGTAATTAGCAGGCACTTCCCGGGATCCAAGAGAAGGCTGGTTGCCAGGCTCGGCTCATGAGAGCGCTGTGAGAGGGCCCTAGTAACTCATCTCCTACCTGCCCACGTGCTGGGCTCCCCTGGAGGAGCGCTGGGCTGTGGGGGGGGGGGCGCCAGCCTGGAATAGGTCACGCCTGGGACTGCTCCCAGATGCCTCAGCGAGGGTGTTGGGCGGGGTCTGTCCTTCACTGCTGAGGTCACAACACTGGGGGGCAAAACTGGCCTGTCCCCCAAAAAAGACATTGGGTCTACCTCCTATAACTGCTTTACAAACAGGGAAACTGAGGCCCAGAGAGGAAAAGGCCATCCGGAGTGAGAGATGCCCAGGAGCCTTTCTGCCCTCCTTCTGAGCCCTTATCTAGGTCTGGCTCCTCCCTAAGTCCTCCCTACCCCAGCCCTCTGTGCCCCCAGTCCACGGATGCTGATTCTCTCTCTCCATGCTGCCCCCCAGCAGCATCTGTGGGTGGTGGCTCTTCCCCCGCCTCCGGGTCTTTACTTCCTGTCCGTGAACACCTGCCTTACCTTGTACCCCCCAACTCCCTCCCAGCACTGCTTACCATTTAGAACACGTGTATCTGTTTTCTTGATAAATGTCTTTCCAACTAGAATGTTAGCTCCCGGAGGGCAGGCAGTGGGGCTGTTTTATGCCCCCCACCATCCCTTGCTTGTCTAGCCCAGCGTCTGCCATGTATGTGGCAGTCTGTGAATGGAAGGAGGTCTGACCCATGCCTCTGATTGGTTATTCAGTAGCAAGAATGCCCACTTCTGCAAGAGGCTCCCCCGTTTCTTTTCTGCCTATATATGAACACTCATTTCAGTAGAACGTGACAAGGCGTATAAGCAAGGCCACGCGGTGGATTCATAGAGCCGGAGAAGTCATCAGCTCCAGGCAGCAAAAGACTGAGTCGTGAGCAGGCCAAGGCAACGGGAACACGGGAACCATAATTTAATCAAATACCTGTCAATCGATAAGTTATTAATTGCCAAGCAAATATTTAGTGAGCTCCTCCCACATGGTTATCTTTTAGGTAAAGAGTTAATCAAATCCCATGAGTCCTTCAAAGGCCTGGCGCCAGAGCATCCTCTTCCAGGAAGTCCCCCTGTTTGCTTTGGTCCCTTCGACACTTTCTCTTTCCTTCTTATTTCTGTGAGAGGTGAGTCCCCACTCTAGTTGGTGCCACTTGTGCCACCCAGTTCCCTCGCTTCAGCCCAGAGGTCTTACCTTTAAGAGGGGAGAAGAAATTATAGATGGGGGGGCAGGCCATGACGACCACCTGGCCCCGAGGGGTGGCCGGCCAGCAGGTGATGTTGTCCCACATCTTGCTGCAGCCTGGGGGGTAAAGGCAGGGGATGCATGGGTCAGCATGGCCACCAGGTGCCTCCAGCCTCTCTTCCTCCTCCTCCAGGCTCCCACCTCGAGGAGCCTGTGGTACAGAAGGGAGGCACAGCCCTGTCCAGGCTGCCCTGGGCCTGTCCTGACAAGGAGTGGGGAGAAGGAGGCATGACTACACTCCATGCTTTTCAGTGAGGGCCAGAGAGCCCCCTGGGGTTGTTTAGAACAGTAGTGGGGGATTCCTTGGTTGCAGGTTGCCCCCCCGCCCGCCACCGCCCCGCATTTCATGGGCAGGAACCAGGTCCGGCAGGGCCCAGCACAGTGATGAAGGCAGAGCTTCCGCAAGACTTTCAAAAGAGCACCTGGGCATCTGTATAGGTGAAATCCTTTCGTAATGACCACAGCCTGGGCTCTTACTCCATTTCACACACAAACACAAAGTACTTAAGGCACATTTAACACACACCATTTTCCCAGCATTCAACTACTGAGTAGAGGGAGGGAAGACTGGGCGTTGGCACATTGTCGAATGCTTTGAAAAATCACGTTGCCTGCAGCATGCTTCCTGTGATAATCTGAGCCAGTGACGCAACCACTGAACACACCAGCCTACAGCTATGGTCCTCCCATCTCCTGAACTTATACCTATAGGCACAACCTTCAGACTGTGTCTTCTTATCTTTTAGTGTGATCAGGCCTGCATATGTAGATAGTATTTTATTATACATTATTTTCCTTTTTATTTTTCTTAGAACATCACTTTTTTTTTTTTTAAATGCACATTTTAAAAAAAATGTGTCCTGGATTTCATTTTGTAATAGTAAAGGAGGCATTAGAAAATATATTTTATAAAAAGGAAGTGTTGTTTACGATTGGGTGCTGGATATATTGGGGTTCAACTCGTTCTTGAGGAATCTAAATACAGCTCGCAAAGCAGCACGATGCCTTCAGCTGGGCTGAATTGTGAATTGTGATTAGGGAGGCGGGTGGTCAGGGGTTGAGTTTAGAGAAGATCCTGCCTCACAGGCTGTGTTTTCCAGCAGTACCCACTAGCTCGAGGACCTAGCTGGCGAGGGGTGCACAGTGTGGTCTCTAGGAGTCTGCTTTCACAGGCAGATGCAAATGCCATGGTTTTGCTCATCCCGGGTCTGGGTGCCTCTCGGGGACTACGACTCCTCTGGATCCCCTCCCCTGAGGGCAGTTTAATTGTCTCCTTGCAACTCTGCCCGTCCCATAGACTTGCTCAGGAAACCCAACCCCTGAGCCAAAGTCAACGCAAGCTGGGCCAAGCCCAGCCCAGCCCAAGTCCGAAGGTTCACGAGTTCCCAAGCAGGGGGCCTGGGAAGAAAAGGTGGAAGGATGTCCGCACTTGAGGAAGAGCCTCGGGACTCTGAGTGCTTGAGGGGGCTGACAGTGGGGTGGGGCACCTTCCAAGCCCGCAGCAGCCAAGTGGTACCTGTCATTGAGGGCAGAGGACACTTGGATCCCCAGGGCTGGTCAGAAAGCACAGCATGCCTCCCTTGGGGATCCCAGAAATTCTGCCCCACCCTGTCCTCAGGCTCCCGTGGCCTCACTGGCTCTCAGTCCCTCCCTCATTCCTGCACCAGCCTCTCTGGAGGCCACGTAGGGGACATTCTGGCCAGTCAATCCTGCTAGCTGTTCAAGCCCATTAATAATATCAGCTGACACTTCTGTAGCCTTTGTAAGTGGAAGACACTGTTCTGCCCTCTGTCAATAAACTGATTTAACCCTCCCAATTTACAGATAAGTCACTGAGGCAGAGAGCAATTGGGTAAGTAGCCCAGGGGCGTGCAGTGTTGCCTATTCATGTGCTTCCTCTCCAGCAAACCTCTTGCCTTCCTGTTCTGAACGGCTTGATGCCGATTTGGGAATTTTGATCTGACAGCACCGAGCACACCCTGGTTTGCAGGCTGGCTGCTGTGTCTGGGTCCTCGCCAGACTTTGTCTCTCTGGGACTCCAGGTGCAGCACAGGCCGGGGAACAGATCTGGAGCTGGGTCCCTGGCCCCGAGCTCGGTTTCACCAGAGGCAGCACAGAGGACAGGGAGACCGAGCCAGTGTCCTTGGGGAGGTGATGCTTGACCTCAAGGGGCACAGGCCAGTGGGCAGGGCAGGGGACCCAGGGAAGAGAGGCCAGTGGGGGAACGTGGCCCAGGAGGCAGCAGGGCCCGCAAGCAAAGGGTGGCACACACAACTCATGGACACGAGTGCTGGGCATCTGGAGGGTCTGTGGTCCTGGGCTGGGCCCTGGGAGTATTTTCTGTGTATCCACCCCAGGGAGAGTCCTCAGGGCCTGCCATGCGGTGTGTATCCACTGAGGGTCACCACCTCAACAGGAAAGAAAGCCCAACCAGGAGCCTGGGGTGGCGGATGGTGAGGTAGAGTGGGGACCTGTGCTGGGTCATTTATAGGCTTGTGTGTTCAGAGAGAGACACACACTGACAGACAGGCACTCCCAGAACCATAGACGCACATGCAAACATACATACATATATGCTTCCTTGGACCCAAAAAGACCAGGCACAAGTAAACACAGGCACAGAGAGACACACAACTCGTAGGCACACATGCGTGGACATGATGGCATCTCATAGACACTCACAGTGACACCTCCCCAAAAAACACAGAGACATAGCCCACCAGGCAGACACATCCAGGCACGTCTGGGCCACAAAGTCACTCAGAGGCAGACATGGCGCTATAGGCCCCAGAGGCACGGCCACAGAACCGGACAGACATGGGTCAGGAGCACACACCTGAATATGCCAGGACATGCACAGAGCCCCGCAAGGTCGTGGCCAGACCCACTGCCCACTGACTCACATCTGCCCTCCTCTGGATCCCAAGCTGGCTGCCTGGTAACAGGGTGTTTGTTGGCTCCTGACGGGTACCCTGCGCCAGCAATGACCTCATCGGGATCACGAGGGTGGCCTGCCCTCGGGTCCTGGGAGGAACGCGGGGGTCTGGCGTCAGGGCCTCCCTGAACTGTCCATGACCTTGAATCCCACCATTGGGGCCTGCTGAGGCCGGCGTGCAGCCTGGCCCTGCCTCCCCATGTTGGCAGGTGCATAGGCAGTGGGCAGTCCGGCTCCCCTCCCTCTCAGGGGCCGGGGAGGCCACCTTCCGTGAGAGCTGGGGGAGGCAAAGGCCGTCACGAGGCTACATACTCTCCTGGGCTGCAGGAGGCGGAGATCCTGGGCTCCAGGGCCAAGAAGGAAAGACCAGGGAGGGTTACATATACTGTCAGCCTCAGAGGTGGCAGGGGACGGGGAGCCCGGAAGACGCTAAAGATGTTCTGTGTTCCTGAGCAAGACGGGTATGGAGCTTTAAGCTGGGCCTCAGGGAGGTGACCACAGCCTACAGCCCTCCTCCTCCCTCTCAGTGAGCCTGGGACCCCACACCCACTCCCGAGCCCCCACCCCTGCTACCCTCCCACACTGCCCGCCTCTCTGCTTCTCCCAGTCCTGCCCAACCTCTGCGTCAGGCTCAGTTGGCACCTTTTGAAGGGAGCCCTTTGTATTTCCTCATTCCCACCCCAGGGCTGCTGAGCCAAGTGTGGGCCACTCAGGTGGGGGAGTGAAGAGTAGAGGGTGCTGTCATCTGGTCTGATGGCCCTGTGGGGTCTGGGCAGCTGGGCAGCATCGGCCAGCAGGGGCCCCTGGCTCCGCTGTTCACTCTGCCAGGCTGGAGTCCCGCCAGACCCCTGCGGAGGAGAAGCTGGACCCCCATGTGCTCAGCCTCTGAGCCTGACCTTGACTTGTCTAATCAGCAGGGTAACAAGCGGATGGTTCATCTGGCCTGAGGAGGGTGGGTGGGGGTGGGGAGGTCACTGTGCATGTCTAGGGCCCTGTGTGTGTGTGGTGTTGCCTCTGGGTGTTGTGCTAACGGGCAAGGCCTGGGGCTGGGAGGAAGGACCTCGGTTTCCACCCCGACCCCGTGGTGGATAATCAAGACCTGTGCACACTGGCCTGGTCCCCGTTCCTGCTCGAGATTGCCAAGATGGCTTTGAGCTTCCGTGTGGTCCCTGTGGCGGTCATGTACTGCCACCGAATGTCCTCCACTCTCCCTCTGAGATGCTAATAGTACATGGTTTAGTCCTAGAGTGTGGTGCCCTGGGGCTAGTTCTCCATCTCAACTCCAACTAAGTCAGAGGCTGAGGAACCTGACCCGGAAGTGCTCCCATCAGCGAGCTACTCCAACCCTTCGCTGGGCTGAGCCAGGGGTCCTCGCTGGCACTGGCCCCCACCAGGCTGTGCCTTGGGCCCTCCCATCCTGGGTGGCCTGGCGGCCATGGGCATCATCCCCGCTTTTCCTGGAGAAAAAGGGTAGGGACCCCCAAAGGCACAGTTGGCTGCACTCACTTTTCTGAACCCCAGTGTGTATGCTCTCTGCAGGTAATAGCTGGGAGCTCCCCAGACCTGGGATGGGTGCTGGGAACATGGCGGCTTGTTGGTGCCTTCCTTCTGTTTGGCTCTCCAACTTCTCCCAGCCCCCTCTCCTCGCCACCCAGCAGCTCCCCAGCTCCCCCGTGCTCCCCTCTCCAAAGAATGTGCAGTGGATGTGACATGGACCCGGGCTCGTGGGTCAGGAGAAGCGGGGCTCTGTGGGGGCCTGCGGCGGGGGGAGGGCGCTCACCTGCTGTGTCATTCTCCACCTGGATCTCCTCCAGGCACTGCTCCTGCTCGGCCTCGATCATCAGCTTGTAGTCACACAACTCCCAGTTCAGCCTGGTCGCCCAGACGCTCTGGGGGACAGAGACAGGGAGGGGCACCGTCAGCCTCGTCCGTGGCCCACATCTCATGCACCGACTCCAGGAGCGTGGGTCAAACAAGGCCTGACCCTGACCTGGATCTGACCCGAACTGTGTTTGCTATCCCCACAGCTTGGTCTGCCTTGGGGACCCTGTCATGGCTTCTTGGTGGTTCCCTCAACAGTGTGGTGGCTTTAATAACTGTCTCTTTGTGGGTAGCATGACCTGGACAGAGGTGGGAGGGCCTCTCCTCGGAGCCCAGAGCTGGGCCACAGGGTTCTGCCGCTGTCCAGCTTGGCGGGAGGGCCGGGAGTCTTCTGTCCCTGCCTCAGTCCCTGTGGCCGAGAGGGGCCCAGCGGGTGCTACCTCGTTACAGGAGTTGGAGCCAGACCTGGGAGGAATCCAGGAGTCTGGCTGCCTCTTCCAGCCTCTGTCCCCATTCTAGGAGCCTCAGTCCCCTGGGTCACCAGATAGGAAGGCCACACTAGCCCTCTTTGCCCAGACCTCAACTGCCTCCTTCTTAGCTTTTGAATAATTCAAGTTAAATCAGACCTAAGGAGAGAGGAGGTTTAGGGAAGTAAGAGAAGGCCTTGCCATCCTACCAGGCCTCCTCTGCCTCTGGGAGGTGGGGAAAAGGGATGAGGAAGCTCAAGCTCCTCCCCGCCCCTTCCCTGCATCCTCGCTGGGACCGGCCCTGCGTGCCACAGGGACACTGGCACTGCAGCCAACATGCGGCTAGGGGTGATGGGTGCCCAGCCACAGCCAGGTGTTGGGGGCCGTTGGGCGGCGAATGGAGGGCGAAGTCCTCTGCGGAGGAACCGCTGGGCTGGAGCAGCTTTTGCCTGTCTCTTTGGCTTTAGGGATGTGGCTGCTGCCCCCGGCCACCTCGTATCAGTTTCCTCATCTCTGCTTCCGGAGGAGAATGTCCCAGTCCCACACAGGGGCGGGGGGAGAGACCAGCCAAGACTGCTCCAGAATCAGAGATTCTCAGTGTCTCTTCCCACTTGCCTTCCTGCCCTGGGACAAGGTCTTCACCTCCCTGGGCCTCCGTTTCCTTGCCTGCTAACTGGGCCTTAACCACCTCCCCTGCTGACTCCAATGGTTCTCGTAGTGGGGCTGTGGGGAGACATAGATTGGAGGGGTTTCTCCTTATTTCCTTCTTTTAAGGGAGTCCGGTCTAGCCTGTAGGCGCCAAGAGCGAGACTTTACCACTGCTCTAAGCGAGTCGACCCCCCGAGGGACAAGCGCCCCATGTGCCAGTGAGCTCGCTCTCCGCTGCTGTCATGGGATGGGGGGTCCTAGCTGCAGCCGGGCAACTCAGTGACCACGGGCCACACTGCCGAGTCCCTTCCACCTCAACAGCTCTCTCATCCCTCATTGAAGGTTTTGGTGGCGCCTCACTGTCACGGAGGTCCCCAACTTTCCCAGCTTAGCGCCACAGCTGACCGAGCCCAGGTCTAAGGGAAGGCCTCCTCGTCCGCGATGTCTTTCAGACGCCCCAGCATCCAGGCCTCCCTCACCTGCGCGCCACAGGCCGGGAAGCCTCACAGTGACCCTGGCTTCCATCTCAGGCCATTAACTTTATCAGCCAATTGGGGTAAAGACATTAGCTGGTATGTCATTTAAATCTTGGCATATTGAAAGTAACATGCATCTGTTAACATGCAGAAAGGATGTAGTTATTTGTATAACTGTTTAAACGAAAGGATATGAGACTTCAAGGAAATGCGCTGTGGTCCCTCCTTGCGCTCACGTGCTTCCTCTCTTGTCTGAAGGGCTGTCCAGACTGAAACACTCCAGGTGCCCTGTCTTAAGGGACCCGTGGCTCGCTCAGGGACGGGAAGAGGAGTGGCTATCAGAGGAACCTGGGGACAGGCCACTCCAGGTTGTGTCCCACCATCTTGCTTGCTCGGGCCATGCTTCTCCTCAAAGTCCCTTCTCAGGCCCTTTGTCCTCCAACAACCGGGTTCATTCTGCCTTCTGGCCCCTTCCCAGCCTGTCCTGCCTCTCCTGCCCGTTCCCCTGGCAGTGGACATCTCTTGCTGCTGCCTTCTACCATCCTCTGCCCTCCTCTGGTGCCATGTCCTCATCTCTGTCTGGGAAACCACCTTCTTCCCCACTCGTGCTCATGGATCAACATGTGACCAGACTTGAGCCTGTCAGAGTATCCCTGCCCCTGGTGTCTGGCACATGGCCCAAGTCACGCTCATCAGAATGAGGAGACTCGTTCCTGGGACTCTGGATTAAACAATTAGGTGAGTGGATTTGTTCTTTCCCATTGGACTGGACACCTCAAGGGATGCAGACTCTAGAGCTCCTGCCACCATCTGTCACCAAGTGGAACACAATGACAAAGGCCACACAGCTAATGGCAGAAGAGAGGGAGAAAAATTGGGTCCTCTTGACACGGTCTGAGCCCCTGAAGCCAGCCATGCTTCCCGCAACGTGAACCAATGTCTTTCTTTACAGCTCCAGCCGGCTGAGTTTTCTGTCCCTGTAACCAAAAGAGTCCAGACGCGTGCTCCGAGGACCTCCCTTGCGGAGCCCTCCTAAGCCAGGGCTGTGGTCACGCTGTGTGACCAACATTTCTCTTCCAGTCACTGAGGGTGTCAGAGGGTTCCTGGAAACCTCTGCCTGCCGGCATAGGATGGGAGGGGGTCGGCTCAACTTCTCTAGCCAGTTCTGTTCCCCCGACCCCAGCAGCACCATCACAGAGCCCTTCCTGAGGGGCAGCTTGTAGAGGGAGGGAGGAGCCCCCAGAGTAACCCGGGATTCTGAGGCGTCTCTGAATAAAGTGGGGGTGGTCTGGAAGATGAACCCTGACTTGACCACAGTGTAGCTGAGTGCTGGGGAGAAGAAACAGAGACCCAAAGAAGGCTGAGGTACCCAACAAAGTCACAATCCCAGAAGGGACCGAAATCTCTGACCACTAATCTGAACATCAATCCTTCTGCAGCGCCTCGTCTTGGGGCATCTGGTCCACCACTGCTCTTTGGGGTTCGGGGCCGGGGCAGCTCCTGAGCCCTTATCACTGAGGAATTCAGACAGACTTTGGACTTCCTCTTCCACTTATATCCTTATTCTAAACATCCTCATTATTCCTCTGGACTCCAGACACACAAAGTTGGAAAATTCCCAGCCGGATACGAGCAAGCCTGCTGATCCATGGAAGGGTTCCAGGGTAGGATATAGCCGGGGTGTGGACTTCACAGAGAATGGGCAGTGGAGAGGGGAGGGCCTCTGAGGATGGGTAGGAGTTGGACAATTAGAGGTGGGTTAAAAACATTCCAGAAAGTAGGAGCTGTGTGTATAGCAGCGGGGAGGCATGAGAATGCTTAATACACTCGAGATTGCAAGGAGCCTGGTGTGGCCACAGCAAGGGGCCCCAGAGGCCTCAGAAGGCAAGTTGGGGGATACGCATGAGGGCCAGGCCTCATCGGTTCCTGCCCGAATAGGAGCAGTCGTTTGCAGCCCCAATACCTACAAGCCGAGGGGTCTTTACATAATGTGCATCCCCATCCTCAGTCTCTTGCCTCAACTCTCTCATGGTTCCCGTGGTCGGGGAGTCAAAGCCTACGTTTCAAAACTGCCACTCAAGGCCCTTCCTAATCTTGCCAATGCCTGTATCTCCCAACTTGTCTCCTGATGTCCCATGTGGAGAGGAAAAAGTAGAGCTTCCTCCCAAGCCCTCCACTAATTCCTGTGCTGGGCTGAGCTCCAAGGGAGCGGGAAGTCAGCCTGATCTTGCATCCTGGGTCCCAACACCTTCTCTATGACAGGAGTTCCTGAGCCCGAAAGGGACCTAGGCAAGAGCGAGGGAGTCCATAGCATCTCTTCCATCCTGGGCTTCTGTCTCCCCTGCCATGGTGCTGGCTGGATGTGGGAGGTGACTGACAGAAAGTTGGCAGGAGAATCCTGAGTCTCTGGTTGGGGTCAGGGATTAACTGAAGTTTGTTGATTCCATCTGCTCAGCTGAGTCCCCTCCTCTCTATCCCCATTGTGAGGGGCTTGAAAGGAAGCCCTGCTTTCTCCTCTCCGTGTGGGGTCCCTGAGACCCCAGGCTGGGGCACAGGCTGGGGAGGCTGAAGATGTTGGGAGTTGAAGCTGTTAAGATACTAGGGGCTTGGAAAGACAGGGTGGGCCCAGCTCACATGTTGTGAGCCATACCCAGTCACGCCCCGGGCAGCCTGAGACCACAGCAACTGGCCTTGCATCAGAAGCCCAGTCTCCTTGGGCCGGAGAGCTATGGCGGGAGGAGCCACGGGAGACAGAAGCAGTGTACCAGGGTAACAAGAGTCCTTCTGAGGAGTAGCTGGTCCCAGAAGTGTCTAAAATGCAGCAGGATGGATTAGGTGAGACAGGAGAAAGAACTTCCTGACTGCAAATTATCAAGCACTGGGAGCCACCATGGGCGATTTGTGCTTCTGAGGTTTGTCAAAGGAGGGCTTTTTCCTCTTGGGGATGGTGGGTGGAGGCTGGGATTGGGAAGTTGAGGTTGGGGGCTCAGGAGTGGCCCCACTTACCATTCCTCCACTACCATCTCCTATCGCATGATTTTATTTAAGCTCATTCCAATGGAAATAACAGACAACAAAGAGCCACAGGGGGAAACTGAGGACCCAGACAGAATGGCATGTAAGACCATAATCCAGCTGCCCAGGCTACTGCCTTCACTTTAGCTGTTGTGTCCGAGTTGGTAAGGAAACGGAGATCCTGTCGTGGAGGAGGCAGGGGCGAGAGACAGAGTGCAAGGAGAGAGGCTGGGCCGAGTGTGGGCGGGGGTGGGACCCGGGAAGGTGAGGTAGAGAATGGAATCCAGGCGTCATGAAAAGAAGTTGAAGTCAGACCTCATCTTACTGGGAAGGGGCACAAGGGGGACTTTGGGCGGTGGTCACAGGAATTGTAATCATTTGATCTGGGTGGTGGCTACATGGGTATACACACGTGTGACAACTCCCTGCGCTGTCACTTCATATTGGAACATTTCACGCATTAAAACCAGGGCATCGTGTGGCATGCCATAGCTGCCTTGGAAGAAGAAGCTCTTCTTACTCAGTGAGAAGGTGGAATCTAGTGAAGTCCCAGGATCTGGAATCAGATTGTCTGCCACTTCCTGGGTGGGTGACCCCAGGCTACCCGACCACATCTGCAAATGGGCGCAAGGACAGCACCACCTACTTCCAGGGTTGTGTCAAGGGTCACGTGTAAATGACAGTAGGGGACTACTAAGAAGTTAGTGGTCATTGCCAAAGCCCCAGCCCAGCCCCTCACGCCAGGCTGCCCCCTTTGTCACTGGACCCTGGTTAGCCAGAGCCTGAACGCCCTGCATAGGCTCAGGGAGCCACGAGGTTGTGGGTCCTCAACACGCAGTGGTTGGTGGGTGACCTCCTTCCCTCCTCTGATGACCCGCTGTGCAGGGAGAACTTGTTTTTGAGAGAGTAAGAGGCGCTTCCTGAGAGATAGGGACTCACATCATGCGATGCAAGAGAGGGGGGTCATAGAAAGCTTGGCCTGACCAGGGAAGCCCAGCTCGAGGCTCGCGCACCCGGCAGCTCGCTCTGCAGTCCCAGCAGGATGCAGAGGACAGCTCTGTGCAGAGACCAAAACCCCTGATAATGGCACCACGCATCTTGTGGTGCTTCACTCAATGCTTCCTGGAGAGATCTGAATATGAGATACAAGGGAACCTGTTAATTTTGTTAGTTATTATGATAACTAGCTGGGCCTCAACTGGCCTCATAGTTACGTAGGGAAATGTCCTTTGGTTTTAGAGATTCATCTTAAAATAACTGGGGATGAAAGGTCATGATATCTCTAATTTATCTCAAAATATCTCAACCCAAAAAAGCAAATGATGCAAATATTACTTTGTAAAGGCTAATAACGGTCAAAATGAGGACTCGGGAGGGAACGAGTGTGAGAAATTCCTATACTGACATTTTTCTGACGTCACTCCAAAGGAACGGGTATTTCCATGTTCATTACACTATTTTCTACTTTTTGGGGCATGTTTGAAATTTTCCAAATTAAAAAAAACCCTGTAATGTGGTGGAGAGATTTAACTGTGTTTCACTCTCTTTCTGAAATATGCGTAAGGTATGTGAGGATGGCTCCCACATGCTGCATGTCTTCCCGGGTGCAGTGACAGCTGCTTTGAGCGGGGAGGTCACACGAGGAGGCTGGTGTCTGGGCGGCTGAGGAGGGGCCGGAGAAAGGGATGGGGCTTCGTCTCGGCCTCTGGCCCCATTCCTGCATCCACAGCCAGGGGGGCCACAGAGAGGGGCTGGGCAGGCGGCAGGCTCAGCCCACCCAGGCTGAGTTACCGTGGAGGCTGCCCACAGTGTGGGGAAGCCCACGACCTGTCACCTGGCCTGCCCTGACAAATCGCCATCGCCCCCACCCCGCCCTGCCCTGCAAATTGTCTGGCTATGTAATGAGTACACCCCATGTCATCAGGATGCCCGCCAGCCCTGGGGATCCCTGAGCAGGTGGTGGCAGAGACGGCTGACTAGGGGTCCCCAGGGCTCCTGAGCTGGGGATCAGGAGGGAGGAATGACCTGTCACATGGTTCACTCAGCAGTTTCATCTCCTTCTAGTCCCTCAGGAGTCCTGCCTGGAAGGCCACGGTCATTTCAGAGCCGTGAGGCTCATGGGGAGACAGTATGCTCCACTCCAGGGTGGTGCCGGCCCCCAGCCCAGGCCTCTCTTCCCATTTCTCCTGCAGGCTGGGCCAAAGGCTCTCGCCCTCCCTTTTGCGATAAGGAAACTGGGGCTTTTCCAGAGATTCCACAAGTTCTCAAGACCAACTGGCCATAGTCATGGAGTGGGGTGAGGACCAGGTCTCCGGGCCCCGCTCAGGTTCCTCACGGAAGCTCTGAAAACGTCAGGGAAGTCTGAGACTCGGGCACCGGGATGGGAGGGTGGAAACCTCTGCGGCAGCTTGCTTTTCCAGGACAGGCGCCCACGAGCCCTGGGCAGGCCTCACTGAGGCAGCCGCTTCCCAAGAGGAGGAGGCCTGACCCCGCTGCAGCCATGCTTCGGAAAGCCCGCCGCAGGGCCAGGAGGGCCTGGGCAGCTGTGGGCAGCCTCTGGAGAGCCAAGAAGCAGATGGCTGGGCAGGGTGGCGAGGGGGGGCCTTCAGGAGCAGATGGCCAGCCACCTGACTCACGGAGGAGTTAGAGGAGCCAAGCCTCCCCCAACCGCTGGACCATGCTGCCTCCGGGGAAACCTGGGGGCTTCCTCTTCCATCTGCGGTCAAGCCCACTGGCTCTGCCAACAGAAGCTGTTTTAGGATTTCAGGCGGAAGTTTGGCCCATTTCGCGGAACTCTTCAGGGCACTGTCCTGCCTCCTCCAGGGAGCCTTCCCTGACAGCTCCTCCCAGAGACCCAGCTCTGGGAGGCTGCACTCCACATCCACCCTGGCTCTTCTTCCTTGGTCGCTGGCTCTGCTCTTCCCTACCAGTCTGAGAATCTTCCTAGGGCAAGGCCTGGGTCTGTCCCTCCGCTGTTAACACCCCTCCCCCCACCGTTGGGCTGGGCATTGCCCAGAACAGCTCCGCTGTCACCAGGGAGCAGCCCCTGGGCCTGCTGTCCAGGAGGTAGGGGTAGTGGAAGGCCTGACGGGTGGCCTTGGGGTGGATTTCCTCTTTAGCGACACTGGAGATTTTCTTCCCTTTTTGTTTTTGCTTCCCTGTTCAGAGATTTCCCCTTTCCAGGCTGAGGTCAGGGCGCCATAAACAGGAGTGATAAGGCCTCGGGCCTTCAAACTGAACTTTGTTGCTGCCATTTTATGGCCCTGATAACGTCAGCCCCCCCCTCCCCTGGAGTCCAGCTGGAGCAGGATTGCCGATGTCCATTCAGCCTGGGAACAAGTGCCGGAGGGGAGAGGTAGAGAGAACTGGATTCCCTGTCTCCAGCCTGCCCTCGCCCAGTCCTGGTTGAGTCCCCTCTTCCTCTGGGGGCCCAGCCCTGCACTGGGCTGTCAGGGACATGGGCGGGGAGAGACCTAAGCCCTTGATGCCATGGGATGGTCAGAAGAGCCCAGGCTGGGAGGTGAGTAGGGCTGAAGTGTGGAGTCAGAGGTGAGAGGGCAGTGTGCACTGGCGCAATCAGGGACGGCTGTCTGCAGGGGGAGCTGGTGCTGTGTACAAAGTGAGTAACATGTGGAAACACGGGGCAGGATAGGCATTGGAGGAGCCAGACCTGGACTGTCCCAAGAGGAGGGACAGATGTGACTAGCATGATAGGAGGCCTTGCTAAAACCACCCTTCACCTGGGCTGAAAAGCCTCCAGGAATGGGGGGATGAAGGGCCAGTGGTGGTCCCAAGATGCCCAGCCCATCCAAGGAGAAATTGAGCAGTTTGGGGACCAGGGCTGGGAGAGCCAGAGGGTGGTCGGTGAAGCCTGGAGGCTCCATGATACTGAGGGGAGCTGTGGCCTCAGGCCCTGAATTCATTAGGGCTCTGAGTGCTCCAGAAGTGGGGCCCACGGATAGCAACGGAAGGAGGGGAAGCTCTTGTCAATCAGTGGTCAGAAGGTCTGCTCCCAGGGCAGGCAATGAGCGCCCCTCCCTCAGGGTATGCAAGACATCAGTAGATGGAAACACAGATTCCTGCCCAGATGGAGATGACAGTCAGGGAGGTGGAAGGGACTAGATGGATACATTCCACCCTTCCACCAGCCAACCTGGAGCTGGCGCCAGACCTAGAACCCACCTGGGTGTTACGCTGTGCACAAGCAGCAACCCCTGGTTCCTCAAGCCCTGGGGTAGGGGTAGAGAGAAAAATCAGCCTCAGTCCAGTTCTGTTTGGTAGGGGACAGGTATGGCTCCCCTGTCTTGGGGCCTCCCTTTTGGGTAGATTCAGTGAGTCTTGAGGTCTTCCCTGATCTTAGAGGGAGGGGATCCATGTGTCTCCTGCCTCAGCCCGAATCTGCCTCACAGACTAGGTGAGCCATCCACAGACACACGCGGGCACACCCACACACCGGGCGTGCTGGCACAGGCCAGGGGCACACACATCCCCATGTGGGGATGCAGCAGAAGAGTGAGGAAGAGGAGGCCACTGCTTGTTGGCCGTTTGCTCCTTGTCAGCTTTCCCCCTGCACGTGGCTGGCCCTTTCTGCTCTAAACCCTCCAACCCCTTAGTGCTCACCACCTTCCACCTCGTGCTCCCTACCTTTCACTTCTGCTCAGTGAGAGGACACAGGAAGGGTCTGCTTGTCACACACCTGATTCCCCAAAGTCCCTTCCCAGGTCCTGGGGTCCCCTGGTGCTGCTGAGACGTCACTCCTCCATGTAACACCCAACGCCCCACAAACACCTCTAAACTGGCCCAGCCCACAACGACGAGCCGCACAGCCTCCCTCCCACTCACCGTCTACCAGACCGTCTATTTCAATCAACCACAGTCCCTACCCCTGCACCTGCTGACTCCTCGCCCCACACACACCCGCAGCCACAACAAGAAAGGCAAATGTGGAGCTCGCTCGCATCCATTCTCCCTCCCCCACCTCCCACCTCCCACCGGTGTTTCAGATCGTCGCGCGGAGCGGGCTCCGGATTGTGCTAGAAGAGACTAGGCGCGACTGAGACCCCTCCCTTCGGGTCTAGATCCGGTCCCAGGCGGAGCGGCGAGGGGAGACCGGGTGCTCCGAGCCCTCCTTCCCCTCACACGGGCGTGCGCACGGACAGCTGGTCTCCCGCCGCTCCCACTCCACCCCCCGTTGCCGGGATTCTGGGTGGCCCTGTGAACACTCACCGCGGGGCGGAGGGCGCAGGCGAGGGCGCCGGCCAGCAGGCAGAGCCAGCGGCCCCGCAGCGGGCTCGGCGGGCTCATGGGCGCCCTGAGCCCGCGCCGGGCGGCCCCACGCTGGTAATGGGCCGGCCGACGGCGCACCGCGCGGTCGACGGCGGGAAGGCTGGCAGAGTGGAGCTGCCGCGGTGGCCCCCGCGCTAAGAGACGCCCAACGGGGCTGGGGCGGGCCCCGGGGGCTCGTCTGAAGGGCGGCGGGTCCAGCCAATGGGCCGGCAGAGGCGGGACCTCAGCGCAGGTGTGGGCGGGGCTGGGGCACCCCGAGAGTCGGGAGTCCCTGGGTTCCCTCCGCCTATCCCTTACGTCAGTCCTCCGTTTCGGGCAGTGACAGGCCTTCGCCTCCTCCACTGCGTCCCGGGAGTCTCGAGACCCTAATGTGCCTCATTCATCTCTTTGGCTCACGACGTTTCCAAGCGTCTGACTACCATCTCCCCTCCAGCTCGCGGCCCCCCGCCCCCCCGCCCACCCCGCGCCCGGTCCCTCAGGCCCGCCCCAGGGCGCTTTGCCTGTCCACCTTCAGAACCACCTCCTGGAGACCCCTCAGCCAGCTTCCCCATTTCCCACTTGTGCACCTCGGAGGACTGGTGCGGGCGGGCCGGACCACGATACAGGACACGGCCCTTCTTATCCCCCAGGTTGCCGGCGGCTGGGCCTGCGTGTAGGGTCCCGGGCTGCAGGCGACTCGGAGTAAGTGCGGCGCGTTGTTTGCTCCATTTTCAATCATCCTTACTCATTGCGGGCGAGGGCAAGCAAGGGCTCGAGTGAGGCCTGACACTGGGTTCCTCGGTGCCTCTCGGAACCCAGGCGACCTGGCAGGGCGCACTCGGTACCGGCTGACCGGCTTCAGCGGACAGTGTGTCCGCGCCCTCGCGCATTTCAGCGGGGGCGCCTCCTGAGCGAGGCTGGGCCTTAGTTCCAGCGCCTCCACGCGGGGATGGAAGAGTTTGCTCCCAGCGCGAGGGCCCCGACTCTGGGCAACCGACCTAAAACCAGAGACCTCCTCCTCCTCCTGCCCGGGAAACTGAGGTCCAGAGAAAGGTCCGGATGGGGGACTCTTGCCTCTGGTGCCTCGTTTCCAAGCCTCGGCGGGTCGGCTCCTGGGTGACATCGGGCCAGCCTGCCTCCGCTGCGCGGCCTCAGAGCTCAGTTTTTTCGCGCCTGGAGCGCATCTTTTTGTGGACCAAGCGCAGGTGGCTGTTCTGCCTTCTTTTCGAGGGCTTGAGACTGTGCAATCGAGACTGGAGGTGGCGCCAAGCGCAGGTGGCTGTTCTGCCTTCTTTTCGAGGGCTTGAGACTGTGCAATCGAGACTGGAGGTGGCGACGGTGGCAGCGGCGGGGGACAGGTGGATTGTAAATATGATAGAGAGATGCGGGAGGGTGGTGTTAGTGGAGAGGCAGAGAGGGCGGTGCGTCCCCGGGGGCCTAGGGGGATTCGCAGCTGCGTTGAAGGATCTTCAACTCCCGGCGCTGGCAGACCAGCAAGTGTGTCGGAGTGGAGTTCCCTGCGCACCCACCCAGGTTTCGCTCAGTACAGCCAGGGAACTCCGGCCACTGGCCTGCGCGGTGGAATGGAGTTAGGGGGTCAGGGAGAAGCTGGGGAGGAATGAGGGCTCAGCCTCTCTTGATTTTGGGCTTTCTGCTCTCCCTCCCTTCCCTGCCTCCTTCCATCTCTCCCTCCCTCCTTTCCTATCTCGCAGACTCTACTGTACTCTGGGGCACGAAGGTGGGTAAGACAGGGGCACCTCTTGTTGGAGGAGGAAGTGGGGAGCTATTGTACTCCCCATAGATTTCACCTCCTTCCGGGGGGGAATCAGTGAGCCTGGCTCAGGCCCTTCCCCAGACAGGGGAAAACTGGGAGATGCGTTCGCATTGGCCATTCTGAGGTCTGGATCCAAGCCCTCCCTGGAGGAAGTGTTTGAAAAATCAGCAGCCACATACTCACTCAGCCACCCTCACTTCTGGGGGCCAGGTTAGGCTCAGGAGCCAGGGGTCCTTGCTTCACCTTGTGACCCTCTCAGTCCCTCTCCTCAGGCCTCAGTTCTCCAGCAGGACAATGGAATCATGTCCTCAGTCTGGGGAGCTGTCTGCTGGCACAGTGTCCTGGGAGTCCCGGATGAACGGCGAATCCATGGGCTTTGGCGCTCATGAACCCCCCCACCAGCGCTCCCTACACACGCACTCCCTAGCCAGCTGCGGCTGAAATCCCAGTGTTGATGCTTGTCCCCCTGGACTGTTGAGGTTCTGCTCTCTCTGGGAACAGAGACCACGGGTACTTGAGTGGTGACAGTTTGGGGGGGGGGGTTGGGGAACAGCAGGGAGCCAGAATCCACTTTGGCACGTGATCTTCTGGGGGGGTGGGAAATCTGAAGGCTTCCAGCGGGGGATGGGCTGCCTCTCCCCTGTTCCAGAGAGTGGTCCCCAAAAGCCCCCTCCTTGGCTCAGGGCTGCTTGGGCAGCCTGCAGGCAGTGAGCGGTGCTGGCAGGGCCTCTAGATGCTCGTGCGGCCCCGGGCTCCCAGGAAGGAAGTGGTGACTGAGGGAGACTAGTGTCCTTGCAGATCCTTTGCAATGAAAATTACTTCTCCATTCTGTCAGAACTGCTCTCCTGGGGCACCCACCCTTCCTTACCTATCTAAAACCGCCAAATAAATTCAGAGGTGAGAGAAAAAAGGAAACTGCAAAACCAAACAAAACCAAGGCTAAAATAGGGCATATTTCAACCAATTGTTGCTGAATGTGCAGTCCAGGGTTCTGAGGCACAGGGCGGGGGGTGTGTGTGGATCAGCTATGTCCCACTCTTGAGGCGTCCTGTGGCGTCTGATGAGGAGAAGCCATCTCTCACCTGTCAGATGAGCCAGGAAGGCTTCTGGGTGAGAGAGGGAGATGAGAACCAGGAGGTGGGGAAGCAGGTTACCCAGCACTGGGACCTCTGTTCCCCATCCCCTGCCCTGTCCCTCTGGCTTGAGGAGGGGGCCACAGCCACCCCCTGCCCTCTCTTCCCCATGTCCTCTTGCATGGATTCCTCCCAGGGATGTTCTGTCCTGAGGTCCCTCCCTTGGGTCCCTGAAACCAGTCCCCAAGTCTCTGGCCCAATCCCTACCTCACGTCTCGATTCAGATTCCAGAATCTCAGGGGGACGGAGGTAGAGGAAAAGAGAGAGAGAGAGGCAGAGTCACTTGCCGTCCCCCGTGACTAAGGACAGGCACGACAAACAAGGGAGGAAAGGATTTGTAGTTACTCATTGGGAGCCTGCCTGGCTTCCTGGCTGCCTGCCTCATCCCCGCAGGCCTTCCCGCACCTCCCCCAGGCCTTCCCGCGCCACCTTGAGCCATCACTCACTCCTCACGGCTCCCAACTCAGTCACTCAGTGGTCGCCACCGGCTGGGTTCTGCCGAGGTGTGGCAAGGGCAGCAGGGACCTGGTTCGTGGAGTCGCCCCTTCTAGAGCCATCCACGGGGCTGTGTGGGTACAGACGAGCTTTGTCCTCCCTGGGCCTCGGAGTTGAAGGGACCCACGCCTTTAGGTCTTGACCCATGGAGTGGGGCCCGGCAGCCCCAGGGAGATGAACGGCTCACCCGGGGGCCCCTCCTTTGCGCCCAGTTCTTCCTGTGAGGAGCCACATCTTAACTCCAAGCTCTCAATTCCAAGGTCTGGTGGAAGGCGGGGGAGGCCCAGGCAGGTGTTGGAAAGAGAAAAGCCCCCGCCCTCACTGCAGGTGAGAGCTTACAGCGCACCGTGTCTCTTCATTCCTCACGTGTCATCACGTGGGCTGCCTGGCCCGGGGAGGGGTGCTGGAGCTGTTACACTGACTTCGTCACGGGCTGCCCCTCCGGGGGACCCTGGCACTGCTTGGGCGGGGCCCTGGGGCTGGGCGAGGGGGCATCTTCTGGTGGCGCCCCAGGAAGGAAACAGAGGCCATGGACGTGCAGGTGATGGAGGGAGAACCGTCCTGACTTGACTGAGGGGACATGAAGCCGAGGACCGGTTCCGAAATGGTCACGGGGTGTCCAAACTTTTGGCATCTCACTTTTGAAAAGTTGGCATCAAACTTTTGGCCATGCTGGAAGAAGAGTTGTCTTGGGCCACCCATTAAATACCCAAAAGCTAACGAAAACTGGCGGGCAAAGAAAAAGTTTTAAGTAAATTTACGATTTTGTGTTGGGCTGCATTCACAGCCGTCCTGGGCCACATGCGGCCCACAGGTCTGGGGCCAGACACCCCTGGCACCATCCCTTGGTCCTGGACACTACAGCTGAGCGCTCTGGAGGGAGGGTGGGGAAGGCGGAGATGTGTCAGCTCAGGTCCTCCAGCGAGCAGAGGCTACAAGGGAGTTCGGATCGTGGAGGTTTATTGCGTGTCAGGGGACTCTGTGGAAGGCGGAGGAGGAGGAAGCAGGATCAGGCAGGGAGAACCTCAGACCTGGCGCAGACCTGGCAGTGAGCCCTGAGCAAAGATGGCTCGCAGACGCGGAGCCACCCTGCTGTGCCGGTCAGTGGCCGGGCTGTCTGGGAAGAGCGGGGGGCCTTGGCTCCCTCAAAGGCTGTGGTGCATTCTGGAGGCTCCAGCTCAAGGCTGTCAGCTGCCTGCCTCCTTCACAGCCGAGTGGCAAGTCCTTTCTTGGGGCAAGATGCAAGCAACGCATGTCTATGGCTACCACAGAGGGAAAACTGCGGCTTAGGGGCCACAGGGCAGTGAGTCTGGGAGGGCCCTCTCTCCTTTTTATACGCCACCAGCAGCCACAGTCTCTTGGTCTAGCGCCTACTGTGGTGAGTGTGTGCCTATGTGTAGGGCAGCATGGGGAGGGGTGGGGGGGATATGTGTCCTTATGCATGGCCTGACTCAGCGCAGGCACATCTGCTCCCAGCTGGGGTCTGAGAGCTGGGCTTGGCCGGTGTGTGCTGGGAGGCGGTGGAGGCAGGGGCAAGCTTCTGGGCAACTAGGGCCCGAGGAAGGCTGAGCCTCGGGGAGGGTGCCGGGGACCACACACGACACCAGGCTACCTCTCAAGAGTTAGTTCCTGGGGCAGTGGAGTTGCTGGGGATCGTGGGACACTTTTCACCCCAGGGAGCGCTCAGATTGACTCCACGGGAGATCTGAACTCACCTCCCTGATGCCCAGCCTTGGGTTCCCATGAATCAGCGGGTAGCTGTTCTGAGGCAGAGATCCTAGGAGAGGAAGACAATGGGATGGGGCAAAGAAGACAGGGAGTTTAAGTAACATCATCGATGCTGTCCGAGTTTAGTGTGTTGTGTTAAAATTTTAAGGCTATCAACTGAAAAAGTAATGGAAGTTTTTCCTAGGCTTGGCACGAGGTAACAAAGGCCTGGACGAAGCGTCCCCAGCGTCTTGGGTCACTTCTGCTTCTTTCGAGGTTTCAACCTTCCTCTGTGGTGAGAGATCACCCGTCCAAGAGAGGATTCATTTCCGGGGAGAAGAAGAGCAAAAGCTGTCTCATGCTCTCATTGCCAAGTTGGGTACCCCCGCCCCCACCCGTCCCTAGCTGGGCCAGAACTACCTTGGGCTGAGGGAGCGCCCACTCTGAGGAGAAATGTGAATCCTGCGACACGCTTTTTTCTCCTTTGGAGGAAACTGGGTGGTGTGGGGGGGGGGGTGCTGTTCTCAGACAGGAGACAGCAGGTCCCGGAGGCTGGGGGTGGGGCTGGGGGTGGTAGCCACAGGAATGAAGGGAGCTGCCTGGCAACCTAGTTGCAGAGAAAAAGCAGCTGGGTGGGACCACCTGTGCGCGGCCCGGGCACCTGGCCAGGACCTCGCTTGCTCCCAGGAGAGGGGGGAGGAAGATTGATGAGGAAGGAGGGAGAGATGGGGGGGAAGGAATGGGGGAGGAAGGGAGGATGGGGAAGGGTGGTGGGAAAAGGGAAGCTGGGAGGGAGGAAAGGACCGAGCAAGGCAGGAGGAGGGGCCAGGAGGAAACCAAATGCGGGAGCGTGGGGGAGTCTTGTGGAGGGAACTCTCCCCGGCAGGCCCAGCCCTGTGCCCTCCCCCACCCTTGCCTCCCGCCTCAGGCGGTCTGCAGCCCACCCCTTGCAGCTCGCCTGCTCACCTGTTCACAGGTAGCTCCCTCACACTCTCTGGCTTCCCCCTGGCCCCCGCCCCTCCCCCGCCGCTCCAATCTCAGCAGCCGGGCGTGCACCATTATTGTTTTTAAATTTATTAACGAGCGCTTCAAGATATATTGTACAAAGTGGGTAAAATAATATCAGGAATGCTCATGTACCCATTACTTCTTCCGTGCCCCCACCCCACCGGGATTCTTTGAAGTCAAATCACAGAGCTATCATTTTATCTGTAAATAGATCAGTATGTATCTCTAAAGGATAAGGACTCAAAAAAAAAAAAAGAAAGAAAGAAAGAAAGAAAGAAAGAAAGAAAGAAAGAAAGAAAGAAAGAAAGAAAGAAAGAAAGAAAGAAAGGTCACAATACTGTCTTCACACAATACCATTTTTATACCTAAAAATTTCCTCAATTCCTTAATAGCATGATATACTGTCATTATTTAATTTATATTTTGCCATATTAATGCTTTTATTTTTACCAGTTGTTTGTTTAAGTAAGGTCGACACATTATAATTTAATATAAAGACCCCTCTGCCTCTCTGTCCAGGCCTCTTTCTTCCACCTCTGAAGAGCCTGGGTTGCTCCTGTCCACTGGTTTCCCACCGCTGGAGTTTGCTCATTGCATCCCTGCGGTGTTATTAAACCTCTTTCTCTGCGACAGATTATTTAAAGCACAGAGGAAACGGGGTAAGTGAGATCCCGCAGCTCCTCAGTTCCAAGGGCCCGCCCCCGCCCCTGAGCGGTCCCGCCCTTCCCGCTCCCCTGGGCTGACCTCCCTGCCTTCCCAGGAGCTCATTCCTCACCTTGACTGGCTCTCAGGTTCTGGCACTGGCCGCTCCCCGCGGGGCTCCTGACCTCTCTCTCTTCAGTGTTGACTCCCCTGCTTACCGGTGTTACTGCCCGCTGCTCCCTCCCTTCCAGCTCCTGGGCCCCTCCCCCTGTTGACCTTCTAAGGCACCATGTCCTTTAAATATTTTGAATTTACTTTATTACATGTCTTATCTATCTCCCTTAGACCAGAAGCTCCTAGAGGGCAGGGCTTTCGAGGTGTTTTGTTCCCCATGTATCTCAAATCTCTAGAATGGTGCCTATCTCAGGCTCAATTCTCTGTTTATTTGAATGAATGAATGAATGATTCTTCCTAAAACCCAGAGCTGATGCCTCCCTCCTCTGTCCACGGGTTTCCAACGCTGCCGGCTCACTGGCTCTGAAGCCCTTCCACCCTCTCTTTAGCCTGGCTTGGGAGGCTCTTCCCGCCCCTGCCCACGTCCAGGCTCCGCCTGGTGAAATACCAGGCTCTCCCGGCTTCTGTGTCTTTGCCTGGGCTGTTCCTTCTGCCAGGAATTCCTCCTCCACACGTCTCTCCCGGGACATTTTCACGCCTCAGGGCTTCAACCCATGTCTGCCATTCCCTCTGCGGAGATTTCTGGGGGTCTCTGCTGGGGGTGATAGGCCCAGTGTGGGTGCCTGCCGGTGAAGCAGGAGGGATGGAGCCCCACCAGGAGGTCTTTTTTCCTTTGACCTGTCTCTGACTCTAGGCCAAGTGTGACCCTGGACCGCCGGCTGACCCCTCACCATGATCCACGGCTTCCATCCAGGACTACACATTACGCCAGACTGATCCCTGTCCCCGCCTGACCCCTACCCCTGATCATGGGCCTCCATCCAGACTAACGTCCATGCTGATCATGGGCCTCAGCCCAGAATGACTCATGGCCCACTGTGATACCGCCCTCTTGTCACAGGTGTCAGCCTGGCCTGACTTCTGTCCCCGGGCTGACCCCTGGCCCTGATTCGCCCTTGCGGACACTGCCTGCCACAGGGAGGGAGAGCGCGCGGGACCGGCTCTGAAGGTAGGCCCTGAGCAGCTAGAGGGGTGCTAGGCCCTCAAGGCTGGGAGTCTCCGGGTCACCTGGGGACAGTTCTCACACCTGCCTTTCCTCTACCCATCTGGCTCCCACCCCGGGGGATGCTGCCAACCGGGTGAGAGGCTTTGTGGCCAGGCACCCGGGGCAGGGAAAGAACTGGCCAGACCAGCCCGCACCTCTGTTTGCATAAGTCTGGGTAAAAATAGCCTCAGCCGTGCAAGCCTCCCTGACTTCCTTCTTGCCCTGGACCCTGCCCAGGCCCAAGTCACTTGCCAGCTGTCCCTGCCCCCAGGATTCTTCTCACCTGGGGTGGGACGGGGCTCAGAAAGATGGGGGCAGGTGCCTGGAGAGCTCCGGCGGCACCGACGCAGCCCAAGGGACCCTGACACCTGCTGCAGCTCCGGGGAGCCGCCCTGGGTGGCCTGCGGGCGCTCTTGCCTGGTGGTGGCTCCAGATAGGAGATGATTTACGTCCCCTTGGGTGTGTAGACTTGTCTGTCCTCTGCCTCGGAGGGGGAGGCCCTGGCCCTGCTGTGGGAGGCCCTCAAGGAGGTGGTGGGGGCACCAGAATTCCCTGGAAGGGGGGAGTTAGAGTGGGCAGGACTGCAGGCTGGGCTCAGCCTTTCTGGGCGGGCAGACCAGAGGGGAGCTCAGTGGAAACTGCTCGGAAGGGGGCAGGGCACCAGGGAGGGGAGGTCTTGGAGGGGTGTGCGCGTGTGTGTGTGTGCCCGGCAGTGGGGAGGTCGGAAGGGGGTCACGGGCAGAGGCCTGCAGGCTGGAGCCAAGACCACATTTGAGGGCAACTGGGCACCACTAGAGGACCCCCCTGAATGGGGGCCACCCCTTCTCTTTTTCGCTGGGGGTCTCTCCATGGCCGAGGTTCGGCCCTTTTTACTTCCATGGACCTTCTAGGGAAGCCTGTGGACTCTGGTTAGAATGATGTTTTTAAATGTATAAGAAAAATGTGAAGGATGACAAAGGAAATCAATTGAAGTAACAGCTCTGAAAATATTAAGGACAAGTTTGGATCATAGTAATGCATATACCTTAATTCAGTTTGGATTGAGGGGCAGGCTGAATAACTAACTACCATGATTTTAAGGCAGCGATGGAGAGTAAACGACATTTTGAGACATCTCCACCAATGGGAATGTGAGACGCAAATAGCTAGGATTTCTCTTGGTGACAAAGCCACAGCTTCTGCTGATACCACTGCGTTTTGTTGCCTACTCTCATAGCGGACAAAAATGCTAAAACTTTGGTTAAAAGTTAATGGGAATAAAGTTGTCATTTTCTCCCACCCAAATTCATGGACCTTCTGATTTCTATTCATGTATCCCATGGGGGTCTGTGGACCCAGGGCTGAGATGCCCCGTTCTACGGGGAGCTTCCAAGGAGACCTGTTGGCATCTTGGGTGACAAGGCCCCAGCTAGAGAACCTCTCCCTGCCTGGGCCAGTTGCTGCTGAGCCAGGAGGTTGGGGAAATGCCAGGGTGTGTGCATTCAGACTCTGGGGACAGGGTGGGAACTCCAGCCTCAAGACACCGTGACCCCCATGGCCTGTGGGCAAGGGTGAAGCTGAACCAGACTCAGCCCCAGCCGTGGGGGGGCTCCGTCAAGGTCAAGGAGGAAAGGATAATACTAGTATATGAGATAAAATGTTGTCAGGGCAACCACACGGTGGGGATCCTTAAGAAAGGGAGAGAGCATCTCAGATGGGATCTGGGCGGTGTCATGCTGGCCTGTGAGAGTCAGGTAGGGTTCCCAGGGTGGCGGAGGCACAGCCGGGCATAGGACTGGACCCCTCAGCGGGCCGCTGGGCCCCTGCTCCACAGCGCTAAGCGTTCAGGCGTTTCTTCCTGGGGAGGCAACCAGGACAGCCGGTGCAGCTACCACCGCGCATCTTGGCTTTGGGGCAGCTCAACCCAGAAGTGCCAGCTGCCAGGCACTCGTGCTAGAAGCCACTGCCCTCCTTAGTTGGCATGGGACCAGCGGCTTTGGGGCTCAGCGGCCTGAATGTCTTAGAGGTCTGTAAATCATGGGTTTAAAAAAATTAACTGCAGCGTTCGCTCTAAGCCTGGCTGATCCTTGTCAATGCCCGGTGTGGTTTCACTTCCGGTGGGGGCTGTGGAAGCTGCAGGGACAGCTCTACGGGATCCTGAGGGAAGCGGGGAGGTCAGTGCCCTGTGGCTTTGGCTACACCAGCCCGGCCCCCATGCACTCCACTGCGCCCCGAGAACCACTCCCCCGGAGGGCAGTGCCCAGGAGCCTCTGGAGGAGCAGAGAAGAGCGTAGGAGGGACCGAGGGACCGAGAGACCAGCAGGGGCTGTAGTCCGGGGACTCAGCCTTCCTCTCGGCCCCACCGCACCTTGGGAGGAGGCAGGACAGGCTACCGGCTGCAGAGCAGAAGCCTGGCAGTAGCAAGGCCCGGAGGCTGGACTGGGTCACTTAAACCGGCCCTGGCCCCAGAGAGGCTCACTGGCCGAGGTGGCCATATATCAGCATCTCAGCTCTGCCCCTGGGTTCTCTGCCCCCCAGCTCATCCCCAGGTGCCTGGCCACACGGCTCCCCTCTGACTCCCCCATCTTCTCTCCACAAGCTCCTCCCTCCTCCAAGTCTCCCCACAACCTGGCTCCCCACCCCACACAATAGGTGTGCCGCTCCCCTGCCCCCCCGCCCCCCGCCCCCCCCCCCCCGCCGTCAAGGGCTCCCATTGCCTGAAGAAATTCCTCAGACTGACGCCCCAGCTTCCGAGCTCAGGAAGGCTCAGCAAAGCACTAAATGGCAGAAGTGCACTTCGGCTTCTCGGCTTGAGTTCCAGTTCTACCTACCACTCAGTAGCTGTGTGGCTTTGGGCCAGTTGCTGAACCGCTCTGAGGTTTGTGAGGATTAAATAAGTAGCACAAATAAAGCACTTAGCATAGGGCTTGGTACATAGTAAGTGCTTGGTAAAAGGTACCCATTATACTCAGTAGGTTGGGTGTCACCCTGCAAAACGAAAGGTCGCCGATTCGATTCCCTGTCAGGGCACATGCCTGGGTTGTGGGTTTGGTCTGAGGACAGGGTACAGACAAGAGGCAATGGATCAATGTTTCTCTCCCTCTTTTTCTCTCTCCCTTCCCCTCTCACTAATAATAAGTTAATAAAATCTTTTTAAAAAACTTTAAAAAGTACCGATTATTTCCTGTTTTACCACCCTACACGCACTGTTGCCCAATATTTTGTCCCTTGGTAGCCACTTTCAACTGTCTCAATGACCCCAAATTTCCCAGGACAGCCTTCTTTTAGTTACTTATTACTGTATAACAAATGACCCCAAACTAAGCTGCCTAAAACAATGGACCTTTATTACCTCATAGTTTCTGTGGGTCAGGAATCTGAGTATGGTTTGGCAGAGGCTTCCTGGCCTCAGGGTCTTAAGAAGCTACCATCAAGGAGTCAGGCAAGGCTGCGGTCCTTTCTGAGGCTCTGCTGGGGAAGAGTCTGCCTCCAAATTCACGCAGTCGACAGCCTAAGGTGGACAGAATTAAGTTCCTTGTGGCTGTAGGACCAAGGGCCTCATTCTCTTGCCTCCTGGGGAGGCCCTTCAGGTTGCCTGCCGGAGGCTGCCCTCAGCTCCTAGAGGCTGCCGGTTCCTTGTCATTTGGGGTTGGTTCCCTAACGTGGCTGCTTGCTATCAGAGCCAAGAAGGGAGAGAGACTATTGCAAGACATGTGCTACAATCTTATGTACCATAGTCACAGAATCTTGTGTACATAAGCACATTTATCCTATCACCTTTTCCATGTTCTACTGGTCAGAAGCAAGGCTCAGGTCCCACCCAAGGAGTGGGACTCACTCCGGTGTCAGCACCAGGAGGCAGGGACCTTGGGGGCCACCTCTCTGCCATAGGCCCCAACTCTCTATCTCTGCTCACTCTGCTCCTTCGTCTGGAAGGCTCTCTTCCTGTAGTTTAAGGTCTAACTTGCTCCTTCCTCCCGATGTGTCCAGAGCCCCTGCTCCGTGCCAGCCCTGAAATGGGTTCTGCAGCCACCCAAACGAACAGGACAGCCTGGCCCACCAAGTTTTCTCTTCCAAGAAGCGGCCTCCTGCTCACGGCCCATAATTCTCAGCTCATGTTTGACCCTCATTCCATTGTCATGTGTTATGTTGTATTGCATGTAAACACGCTCGTCTTGCTGGGTTCACATTTCTTTTGAAGTCCCAGCCTTTACAAGGTCAGAGCTGGGTCTGGGTCAGCACAGGGCTTGGTCTCAGGCCAAGTACGAGAACGGAGCTCTGAGAACATGCTAAAAAGGGACTGGGCAATTTTTTTTTCTTTTTAGGTTGATTAGTGAAAAGTTGCTTTCAGAAACTAGCACAGACCTTCTCAGAGGCAGCTGCACGTCCAAAGCTGTTAAGACTCTGGGTTCTCTCCATGACATAAGATGGCTGCTAACCGCGTGGGGTGAGGCGGGAGGGCTGGAGGCGCCAGCTGACGGCAGGAGCCTAAGTTTCATACTCAGCGAAGCCTCTCTGCTTACCTGGGAAAGTGCTAGTTGTTTGGGGGCTTCGCGACCCACCTCCTTCTCTTGGCTCAGTAACAGGCATGCGTGGTTCCGGCTGCACCGGGCCTTTGAAGGCGATCACTGCGTTTGGCTTGATCATCGCCTTTAAGGTGGAATTCCACAAATTCCTGTGGGAAAGAGGCAGCTGGCTCAGATTCCTCTGTGGCATGAGAATAGGCAGAGTGTGCACAGAGCAGGTGTTCGGGGGAGCCTGGTGTTACGAGAACAGGTGCCAGGCCTTGGGCTCTCTCTGTCCCCATTATATCGACAAGGAAGTTGAGCCCGGGAAAGGGGAAGCAGGCTGGCTGCTCCCGCAGGCCCTGCCTTCGCTCCTGCTCTGCGGTGTCCTGGTCCTTGGACTCTATGTGTGTCCTTTGCCTTTTCTCCTGGCCCTGGCAAGGTGAGGTGTGCCTGAGAGAGCCAGGGACTGAACGCAGGGCTGAAGAGCACTGTTACCTTCTGGGGGTTGCCGCGTATCCAAGCGTGGGAAAGGGCTGGGGGCTTCAGGCTCCAGGAAGCCACCTGGTCCCTCCCTCCCCCAGTCCCCAAGCTGTGAAGGCAAAGGACAGAGAAGGGGATGCTCAGGCAGCATCCCCTGTTAGACCCGAGCTGGACAGCCCAAGAAGTAGTGTGCCCACCCGTGAGGAAGCTGACGCCAGAGAAGACACAGGAGATCCCCAAGCCACACAGTCCCTGGAATGACGGGGCTGGACCTTCGGGTTTTTTTCACTCCTGGTGGTCTCTCTTGAGGTACAGGGGCCAAGGACATACTCCTAAGCCCTGGGCTCCCACAGGGACGCTCTCCCTGCTGGCTGCTGAAGTTCTGGGTAATCGAAGGTTCTGGTTAATGGAGAGCTATTGCTTGAACTATGGGTGGATTTAGAGCCCACAAAATCTTACTGCCCTGGAGGATGGAGGTGGCCAGGCCCCTCACCTGGAACCCCTGCCCTGGGGAGGTATGGCGGGCTGGGGACCCGTTGGAGAGGAACCAGGGCCTGTCCACCCCTCGGGGCTGAGGCCCGGAGGACTGAGAGTACCAGGAGTGCCTTACAGGGCAAAGAACGCACATTCGCCTCAAAGGGTGGTGTCCTGACCAGCGCCACCCTCTTCCACCCACATAAAGCTCACGGCGGCATCGCTGCTTTGTCTTGGAACCAGAGGGAGCTGGACGATGAGCTGGGGGAGCGATTTAGGTGCATCACAGGGTGAAGTGCTGTTCTTGCTGCCAAAGACCCATCCGGAAGGGATGAAGGGGAACCCACCTCCCAGCAGCCTCGTTCCAAGGCCTGGATGCTCCTCATGGCCAGGGAAGCGTCAACGACCTCTTTGTTTTCCTGAGCGGGAAACTGCCTGGGAGGGACGGGCTGCCGCTCCCTTGGCATAATGTGCTCAAGGTTCATCCATGTCCTAGCATATGTCAGAGTGCCCTTTCTTTTAAAGGCTGAATATAATGTTCCATTGTGTGGCTCTGCCACATTTTGTTTATCCAATTAGCCACGGAGGGACACCTGGGTTGCCTCTCTGAGCTGCGCCGCTGTGAACACGGGTGTGCTAGTCATCTCTTCCAGGTCAGTTCTTTTGGGTACTTATACCCAGAAGGGGAATCGCTGGATCCTATGGTAATTTTTTGAGAAACCACCATACTGTTTTCCCTAGCAGCTGTCCAATTTGCATTCCCACTAAAAGTGCACAAAGTTTCCAATTTCTTTACATCCTCACCAACATTTGTTATTTTCTTTTTGTTTGTTGTTGTTGTTTTTATAATAGTCACCCTAACAGGTGTGAGGAGATAGTTTATTGTCCTTTGATTTGCATTTCCCTGATGATCATTGCTGGTGAGCATCTATTTGTGGGTCTAGTGACCATTTGTATATCTCTTTAGGGAAGTATCTATTAAAGTCCTTTGCCCATTTTTGAATTGGGTGGTTTCTTTTGTTTTGTTGTTGTTGATTCTTAGTAGTTCTCTATATATTTTGGATATTAATCCCTTATCAGATATATGATTTGCACATATATCTTTTTACAGTTCTTTGCGTTATCTTTTCACTTTGTGGAGGGTGTCTTTTGATGCACAAATTTTCAAAATTTTTAATGACGTCCAATTTTTCTAAGTTTCCTTCTGTTGCCTGTACCTGCGGTGTCATATCCAAGAACTCATTGCCAGTTGTGACATCGTGCAGCTTTTGACCCATGTTTTCTTCGAAGAGTTTTAAAGTTTTAGCTCTTCCGTGTAAGCAAACTAGGATACTCTTGAGAGTGAAAGGAAATAATGATACACTTAAAATTTATTTTTGTATTGACCGCCAAACTGATTATATTTTACTGGTGAACCTGTGAAATATTTTCATTCACACATTAATTTTACATGTCAAGTTCTTGCTAAATTACAAGTAACATGTTCCTGCGCCTCGAAACAGTTTATACTGATTGTGTGAACATTAGAAGTAGCATACCCCAGAACATCCGGGGCTGTCGCCTGCCGGCTGTGGGGGCCGCTGCGGGCCCCCAGGTGAAGGGGGAGCTCTTCCTGCTGGAAGTTCCCTTGGAAGAGCAGCCATGACCTCATGGGGGAGCAGACGGATTTCACTGCCGGAGATGCTACCGCTTCCCGCCCTTGCCCTGTGCAGAGCGGGGCCCTGTGTGGAGGCAGCTTCCTGGTGCTTGAAGGGTGACCATGCACAACAGCGCAGGGGCTAACTTCCAAAACTGGAAAGGGCTCGCACAGCAAGGTTCACTTTGTTGGAACTGACGTTTTAACAGGCAAAAGCATGAAGATATTAGCCCTTCTACTGACAACAGGACCATTCCAAATATCAAGAGATGTGATTATCAAACACGCTTTTAAAAAGCCCCACAAATTACAAAGAGAAAGAGAGGTAAACTTGGAGTGGAAAAATCCAGCAGATACCACCTTAGCTAAGTAGGCGATCAAAGTTACCACCACCAGTAATGGGACAAATGGCATCGCTTGCCGCCTGATGCGATACTCGGAGACATGTCATTTGTGTAGTATTCCGGCCCATAAATGAGTTTCCGGAGTCACGAGGAAGTATCCAGACAAATCCAAACCAGGATCATTCTACAAAACAATGGACTTGCACTCTTGAAAATGTCAATGCCACAAACAACAAAGAGAGGAGACTGTTCCAGATTAAAGGAGATTAAACAGTCACAGCAGCCAAATAAAAGTGAAGTCTGATCCAGAATTGGATCTTACAGTTGGGAAGGGATTGCTCTAAAAGGCAGGGATACACTTTTTTTTTTTTTTTTTTTTTTTTTTTTTGGTGGAAGGGAGCAAGGTTGAAACAAAAGAAGTTCGGTTTCAGGTGCTGTACCCTAACTGATTATTACTCTTGAGAATAACTAGAGACAGGTGTGAACAAAGACACCAAGACACTTATTTTTTACTTTACCTGCTTCTGACACAGACAAAGTAAGAGGAGTCCGAGCGCATCTGAGGAAAGGAGCAGGGTAAGGGGAAGCAAGCGCAGCGTCAGAAATTCTTCCTGAAAGTAGTTACTTATTCTTTGTTAGAATACAGATGGGAATGTGAGCTTTATCTGGGAGGAAAAAAAAAAAGCTAAGAAAAACACATTGTTAACTGATTTTTTTTTTTTTTATTGCGAGTTAGAGCAAATTAAGATGAATCTACATAGCGATTATTCTGGTACTTGAGAAAATTTTTAATTGACTGTTTTATTTCGAGGTAATTATAGATTCACATGCAGCGGTAAGACAAAATGCAGAGAGATCGTATGGGCCCTGTAGCCGATGGTACACGGCACAACACTCTGCAGTAGAACATCGCCATCTGGACACTGACACTGATACATTCAAGACACACAGCAGTTCCAACACCAAGAGAAGCTCCCCAGGTGCCCTTTGGGAGCCACGCCCACCTTCCTCCCCCGCCCCCTCCCATTCCTGATCGCCGTCCATGGCAACCACAAGTCTGTCCTCTATTTCTATAACTCTGCCATTTCCAGAATGCTATATAAATGGAATCATACAGTTTGGAACCTTTTGGGAAGTTTCTTTTTTTCACTCAGAATAATTTCTTGGCGATCCATCCAAATTGTTGAGTGAATCAAAGTTCATTCTCTTTAAAAACCGCTGTGTAGTATTTAAAAACATGTATGTTCCACTGTTTCTTTATCCACTTGCTGAAGCACATTAGGGTTGTTTCTGGTTTGGGGCCGTTATGAATACAGCTGTGTGAACATTTGTGTACAGGTTTTTGTGTGAACATGAAATTTCATTTCCCTGGGATGGATGGCCGGCACGGCACCTGCTGGGCTTTCGGCGGTTGAAGGTTAGAAGCTGCCAAGCTGTTTGCCAGCACGGCTCTTCCATTTTACACCCCCGCCAGCAAGTCCCGCGTGATCCAGTTTCTCTGCATTTGATGTTGTGGCTATTTTTTCCTCCCCCCCGCCCACTTTATGTCCTATGGTGTTTGTCCCATTACCATTTAGTCCCCTTATAGTTCCTCTCCTCAATCGCCACACTGTTGTCCATGTCCATGAGTCCTTTTTCCTTCTTGTTTAACCCCTCCGGCCCCTAACCACCCCCTCGCCCCCGCCTTAGCTGCCATTCTTCTCTCTCTCTTTCTGAGTCTGTCTCTATTTTCTTGTTAGTTCAGCTTGTTCATTAGATTCTACATATAAGTGAAATCACATGGGATTCGTCTTTCTCTGATTGAATTATTGCACTTGTTCTCCAGGTCCATCCATGCTGTTGCAAAGGGAAAAATTTCCTTCTCTTTTACAGCCGTGTAGTATTCCGTTGTGTAAATGTCCCGTCGTTGTTTTATCCACTCATCTGCTGATGGACGCTTGGGCTGCTGCCATATCTTGGCGATTGTAAGTAATGCTGCAATGAACATAGGGGTGCTTATGTTCTTTTGAATTAGTGTTTTGGGTTCCTTTGGATATATTCCCAGAAGTGGGATCGCAAAGTCAAAAGGCAGATCCACTTTTAATTTTTTGAAATAACTCCACACTGCTTTCCACAGTGGCCGCACCAGCCTGCATTCCCACCAACAGTGCAAAACGGTCCCTTACCTCCACATCCTCGCCAGCACTTGTTGTTTGTTGATTTATTGATGACAGTCATTCTGAGAGGTGTGAAGTGATATCTCATTGTGGTTTTAATCTGGCATTTCTCTCATTAGTGATGTTGAGCATCTTTTCATATGTCTACTGGCCATCTTATGTCCTCCTGGAGAAGTGTCTATTCAGGTCCTTTGCCCATTTTTTAATTGGGTTGTTTGTTTTTTGGGTGTTGAGTTTTGTAAATTCTTTATAAATTTTGGATATTAACCCCTTGTCAGATGTATTGGCAAATATGTTCTTCCATTCTGTGGGTTGTCTTTTATTTTGGTGATGTTTACCTTTGCTGTGCAAAAACTTTTTAGTTTGAGTTAGTCCCATTTGTTTATTTTTTCTTTTGTTTCCCTTGTCTGGGGAGATATATAGCAGCTAAAATATTTCTATGAGCAATGTCTGAGATTTTGCTGCCTATGTTTTCTTCTACAATTTTTATTGTTTCAGGTCTATCATTTCAGTCTTTAATCTATTTTGAACTACATTTTCTTTTAGTCACTTTCTTGCCTGTGGTACCCAATTGCTACAGCTTCATTTGTTGACATGATTTGTTTGTTTCTTTTCTCTGTTTACTTGCTTTTCACCTGTATCAAAAACCAGTTGGAGATGTATGTGGGTCTATTTCTGGATTCTCTATCCTGTTCCTTTGATCTATACATTCATCTCTCTCTATCATACTGTCTTGATTATTGTATTAAGCCTTGACTATGGGTAGAGTGATTCCTTGCACTATATCCTTCTTTTTCAAAATTATTTTAGCTATTTTAGGTCCTGTCTCTGTCCATATAAATTTTAGAATAAGCTTGTCTATGTCTATAAGACATAGACACTTGCTGGGAATTTTGATAGGGATTATATTAAACCTATTTTTACTATATTGCATTTTCTATTTTTGAACATAGTATGCCTCTCCATTTATTTAGGTCCTTTTAAAATTTCTTTTATTAACATTTGAAAGTTTTCAGGATATATTTTGTACATGTTTTGTTAGAGCTATACTTAAGTATTTTGTTTTCTTTAGAATGACTATAAATAGTATTGTATTTGAATTTCAGTTTCTACATGTTCATTATTAGGATATAGAAATACAATTGATCTCACTTGTAAGAGGAAGCTAATGAGCAAAAATAAACTAACAAGCAAAATAGAATCAGAGTCATGTAAACAGGGAAGAGACTGACAGCGACCAGAGGGGAGGGAAGAGGGTGACAATGGCGGAAAGAAGGGGAAGGGACCAGTCAAAGAACATGCATGAATGACCCACGGACATGGACGACAGGGTGGGCATTTTCTGTGGAGCGGGGGGCGCTGGGTGGAGGAGGGCAAAGGGGGAAAATCTAGGACAACTGTAATAGAATAACAATAAAAATTTTTTTTAAAGAAATACAATTGATTTTTGTTTATTTATCTCATTCCTGTGATCCAGCTTAATTCACTTATTCAAGGAGTTTTTATGGTAAGTGGCTTGGGATTTTCTAATAGATAGTCATGCCATTGCAGATGACACAGTGGCAATTTTATTTCTTCCTTTCCAATTTATGTGTTTTCATTTCTCTTTCTTCCCTTGTCGCAGTGGCTGGAAATTCCAGCGCTATCTTAAGCAGTAGAGGTGAAAACAGACCTCATTCCCAACCTCAGAGGGAAAGCATTCAGCCTTTCACCGGTAAGCATGAGGCCAGTTACTGGCTTTTTTGCAGGTATTCTCTATGAAGTTGAGAAAGTTCTTCTCGATCCCTAGCTTTCTGAGAGTTTTTATCATAATTGGGTGCTGGATTTTTAATTTAGTTGCTCAAACTGCCAGGGGCGGGGTACTTTTTGTTCTTTTTCCCCAAGAGTATTTGGCTGGAGGAGAGCAAGTATTGCTCAAGTTTTCTGTAGTGAGAGCACCCTCTCTTCTGTCCTTTAGCTAGAGGGGGCAGACTTCTCTTAGAGTGTTTATGTCTCTGTGTGTTCATATTCTGGGCTGGAAGCCTCTGGAATACCCTGGCCAGCACATGTGGGAGGCAAAGAGGAAACTCAGGGGACTCACCGTGGTAGTTGTTCGAGTCCAGAGTTCGAGTCTGTAGGCTGCCTGTGTGCTTTCTGCTGCTCCGACTCTTCTTGTTCTTGTTTGTTGTATTATGTTGTGGGATTTTTGGTTGGAAGAGGGAGGACCAGGGACAATGGGACACTCCATCCTGGTGAAACTGGAAAACTGCATGGTTGTGCTGTTGCTGCAGACGACCTCCATCTCAGACACCCGTCTCCAAAAGAGACATTTTACTAGTTGGCAAAATAACCTGTGAGGCACATCAGCATTATTTGAGCAGAATCTGAAAAACACACATTGCTCTCAATGACGATGGCTCTCAGCAGCGCGTGGGAAAACAAGCGCAGAGTCACACATTCCTCAGAAGAGGAACCTCTCACTTAGAGTTGGAACCGGATACATCCATGCAGGATTTCTGAAAATTAGGTCCAAGTCATGCAGAGTTCTCCAAGCATTCAAATTCTCACTCTCATCTACCTCAGTTTCAACTGTAAAACAGAGATGGCAATAAAAGATTTGCTTGGCATTGTCGAAATTTACTCATTGAGTTACAAATAATTTTTTGAGCACTTGCTACATGCCCAGGACTGTTTTGGAGGCTGAATAATAGAATAGTGAACAGGGCTGATGACATGTCCTCTATACAGGACACAGTGAAAGGGAAACCCATCACCTTTACCACGAGAATTAAAGCCGGAGACCCCAATATTCTGCTAAAGGATAATTTTCCCAAACTGGTAAAATTATATAGACTCTCATATAGAAAAAAAAGAACACATGTTAAAGATTTTATTTTGCCCATGAATGAGAAAACTGGTAAAACTTTCACAACTTGATCAGAGGAGAAGCCGAGAAGCAGGTCCATTTATAGATAGATTAAGAATATTGAAATGAAGGATGCGAAAGCTGGCTTTTCCAATAGAGGGCAGGGGCATCCTTCCCCTGCGCAGAATTCACTTACATGTCTCCAGGCCTGAGTGAGTTTGTATTGCTCTCAACGCAATTAGCAGCGAATTAGCTCCTATAAAATCAGAATCAGATAAACTGGGACCCAGCGTGCTATAAACAATGCATAGTTTTCCAGTGAAGCTCAAATTTCTTGGTTTTATTGGCCAAGTGTGTCTCCCACATAAACTCAAAGGAATTCTCTCATTGTAAACCAAGAAGTGCACGATGGGAAGGCGCAGGACTGAGCATGAACATGGCCTGATCCGGGATTGAGCGTAGGCCTGTTGGAATGTAAACCCGCTGGAGAGTTCTCATGCCTTGAGACTGGCCTTTTGTACTTCTGTGGCTGCTGGGGAAAGGAGGGGTGGGCTGCCTGGGGCAGCAGGTGACTCTCCAGAGAATGGGCAGCTTTGGGACACTAACAGCTGACATAGCACCGGGGGGAACAGGTGCACCCACCCTGGTAAAGGGGATCTGGCCTGGGCACCGTAGCATACTGTTTAGGCTCACCACGTACACCTCCTTTCTTGATATGTCCCAGACAATCTGAGTTTAGAATCTCATACCAGCTTTATATTTTGAGAATGGGAGCTCCCTGGTTGGTGCCACTTGATTTTGGAGCCCATGCCAGAGCAATCAGCTATGGCCTGGAGGCTAGGTCATAGGCATGAAGACGACCATGCCCATTGCATTTGTGCGGGCAGTAGTGGTGGTGGCAGGCTGTCTGCTCAACGGGCCAAGCCCCAGACGCGCCAGCCACAAAATCTATGGAGCTGTGCCCCAGAGACGCCACTCACACAGGACACAGCGTGTAAGATACTCGTGGAGTATGTGCCACCTGGGCTAAAGCTCAGAAACTCTAGAAACAGGGCCCATGGTTTCCTTTGGTAAAGGAAATTTACCTTTATTATCAAGGAAATTTCCATTTGCAGAGATGTCTCTCTCCTGTGTCAGGAAGAGGACTCTTCACCGCTCTTACTGATGAAGAAGGTACGACTTCAGTCTGCATAACAATCCTCATCAACCTACCTTTCCTGGCTGCCTTCCTATTACTGGCCCCCCACCCGCCAGCCCCCATCCCTTTTCCTTTAGCCTAAGGCAGTTTATATGCCCGAGTTCCAACCTCCCCTTTGAGTTACCCCTGGGTATTCTCCCTGAGGGAGAGCCGTGTTAATAAATGTCTCTTCATTTTTTCTCTAGTTATTCTGTTGTTGTTTTTTTTTACCCAGCCCCAGCCAAAGACATAGAAGGGTAGAAAAGATTTTTTTCTCCTTCACGGTGATGAAGGGTATTTCCTAGAAAGGGAGTTTCTGGGGAGCAGCCTGTGGGATAACTATCCACCAGAGCAGCGGAACTGCCCACGGGTGTGAAGTGGGGCAGGGGACACGTGGCTGGACACGCCACAGGACCCAGAGCACAGGGGGCTTTGAGTTCCTCATTAAGGATTTTCACCCACCTCCTGCCACCCAAGAGGGGGAATTGGCAAAGAAAACCCAAACGGTGACAGAATTATAAAGGGGGCTCTGACTCCAGTGCTCTCACCACATCTGACCTCCTGGGGTGAGGTCCACACTTCAGGTCCTTCTGATCGCGGCTCCCCCCAAAACTTCCCTGTCCTGTGTCTCATCCATTCGGGGCTTCTGTCTCCTACACAACAGCTAGCTAATCTGGCAGACAACTAACTGTAGTGATGTGTTAATAACAGGCAGAAACTGACAAGCATGTGTCTCAGAGTACCTTTCTAGAAGGAGAGATTCTAATCGTGAGTCCCCCACACTCTGGGGACTAGATTTCCAGAGAGGCTCTGGGACCCCGTCTCCATGCCGTTGGTCAGGTCGGTCCTCTGTCCTGGGGCTGGCTCCTTCATTTCCGTCCCGTTGATTTCAGTGGGAGCCCCAGCTACGGGCCATGTGTCTGCTTCACCACCAGGTGGCGATAGCACCATGTTCCTAAGGACAGACCTCAGCACACTCTCAGGCCAGACAGTTTAGTTGATGGAAATAAAAGGAGCGGGTTTGAGGAGTGCAACAGGGGCTTTGCACCCACCCAGATAAATCGGGGATCGCTGCTTGGACACTTAGCAGCTCCAGGCCTGGGGGAAGGGGCTGGGTGCGCGCTTCCACTTAGTCCTCCCTGAGAGTTTGAACTGTGTCCCTGTAGCAGCTTTTAAACAAGACCCCCATCTTCCCGAATCATATTTTATTAAGGGCTTATGATGTTTCGGGTGTGCTCAAAGATCTTTACAGAAGTTGACTGAATCTCAGAAAGCCCCTCATTTTTTTGGATGAGGAAACTGAGTCATAGGAGGTCCAGTAATGTGTCGATGTCCCACAGCAGGGCTAGGATTTGAACCCAGGCAGGCTGGCCTCAGAGCCTCCTGCCTAACCACGGCGCTGTGCCATCTCAACGGCGATGCACGTGACAGCCTGCTCTCAGTTGCTGTCACTAGCCACAGTCTGTGGCAGAGACCATGTGCCGGGAAGACAGTGAAATCTGAAGGAACACAGAGATGCTTCTTGATGGGGTCACCCAAAATCCTTGTCAATGTTCCAGAGTTCATGACCTGTGGACCTAAGACGTGGTTGGGAAGGCCTTCCACAGACAATGAAGTCTTTTGCATTTGGGAGAAAGGGCTCCCGCCACCCCTGCAGGGTCCTTCTACCAGAGGTCAGAGGGGTCCTGCATCCTGGCTTCTTAGAGTACATGTGGATTGTGTGAGGGAGGTGTTGCTGGTTCTCTTCTGGGCCCATCGCTCGCGTTGGTGCCCATCCCGAGCATCTGACACTCATCTACTAATACTGTTTGATATGTCTTGATGGACCCCTGCATTCCTGGCCGCCCAGTGCTGACATGGAGGGTGGCAGGGGACGCCCGAGCATCTTCAGAGTCCTGGGGCCGTCCTGGCCCGGGCCGCCCTCCCATCACGGGGCCTGCGTGGTGACCCCGTGCTCTGGTGTCCCCCCGCCTGGCCCTGCCTGGGCCGATCCGGCACGAGAACCCCTGCCCCGGCTTCCCAGGCTGGAGCTCCGGGGGGTGAACTGCAGTGATTGAGGTCCAGGTGGGGACAACGTGCCACTTCGGGCCCCTCCCTGGAACGCACCACGTGGAGTAACTGGGACACTCACACGCTGCTGGGGGCAGGCTGACATGCTGCAGCCACCTGGGAAATTGCTCGGCAGTAACGTAAGAAGTTAAATGTCCCTTTGTCCTTTAACTCAGGGCTATCTGTCTGATAGTTTGACTCCTATGTATGTATGGATATATGTATTTAAATTAAAAAATATTTTAACCTTATTTTTTGATTTTAGAGAGGAAGGGAGAGAGAAAGAGAGAAACACCAATGTGAGAGAGAAACATCAATGAGTTGCCTCCTGTATGCGCTGGGATTGGGGCTCAAACCCCACAACCTAGGGCTGTGCCCTGGCCCGGGATCAAACCTGCAAACTTTCGGTTCGCAGGACAACACTCCCACCACCAGAGCAACTACTATGTATTTAATCGAGAGCAATGTAAGGCAAGGTCCATGAAAAGCCCGTGCACTTCCTGAATATTCATGAGACCTTTATTCATAACAAACAGCTCAAAACTGGAGACAGACCAGATGTCCCTGTTCAGGTGAGCGGGCCAGCAAATTGTGGTGTATTCACGTAAGGGAGCAGTGCAGGGCAAGAAGAAATGAGCTACTGATGCACACTCAGGGACGAACCCTGCAGACAGAATGCGGCTGAAAGAACCTAGACACAGGCGTTTCGTGCTCTGTGATGCTGTGTGCCTGAAGCTCTGCAAAACGCAAAACTAGCCTACGGTGCTGGGAGTCACTGGGCGCTGCAAGGTGCGGGCGGAGGAGAGGGAGGCTGGCGCCTGGGGCTTTTCCCTGTCTCCGCCACCCGCCTCCGGAGCTCTCAGTGTGCCTTGGGAAGCCACACTTGCTGCTGTGCCGGCTCCATCCACGATGGGGCCACCGGGCTTTGAAAATTCAGAGAAAGTGTAACAGAGCCTTCCACTGCTTCTCACAGTCGTTTTCTGCTTTTATTCCTCACGGTAGCTGGGATGTTGACAACCAGCCGGGTGATTACTTGCTCCAGCTACTCCTGCAGCAAGATGAGGCCACGCAACTAAGGTTGTATATGTGGCTTCCTGGAGGAGCTTGGAAGGGAGGGAACCCACCCTTTATCATCTTTTCTCCCTCCTCCTGTTTGGAACACAGATGTGATGGCTGAGGCTCCAGCAGCCCTCTTGGGCCACAAGTTTGAAAGTCGCCTAGTGAGGGCAGGGGAAGTCTGGGAGGAGCTTTGTGGACCTGTCACACCACACCGGTCCTGGCCTGCCCACTTCCGCACTTTTTCCCCCTTAAACACAGTAAAATAAAATTCTTTGTGTTTCAGCCACTGCTACCTGGGATTTTCTGTAACTTCCTGTTCTACCCAACCTCAAGTGATATATGTTCTAGAGCAAGGAGGTTAAGAGTGTGGGTTCTGGAACAAACAGCCGGCCTCACACCTCAGTTCTGTCAGCTGCCAGCTAGGTGACTCTGGGACACTCACCTAACTTCTTTGTCTCTGCTCCCTCATCAGGACAATGGAGAGAAATGCACCTGTCTCGTGGGTTGTTGCAAGAATCGGACATGCTGACCAAGAGAAGCGTAATGCGTCAGGAAGCTTTAGGCACGGCGTTCTGTGGGAAGTCCCTGCTTTGCAGCAAGTGCTCAGTAAGTGTGGGCTCGTATTGTTCCTGCGCGGAGGCGCTGTGTGTGAGCATGTGTGTGCCTGCATGCATGTGTGTGTGTGTGTGTGTGTGTGTGTGTGTGTGTGTGAAAAACCTGGTCTGGTGACACCCCATCGGCCCACACCCCGAGTGCTCCCTGCAGGCGGCAGCTGAGTCCTCCTCTTCTGACTCCAGGGACCGTAGCCAGGGGCGTGTGTCTCCGAGGCTGAGCAGACCTTTCCCTTCTCCCGCTGCGGCGGGGCTGGCCCTGGCCGAGGGGTGGCAATGCTGCCCCGGCTGCCCCGGCCCCAGGGCCCTGCTGCCTTCCTTGCATGCTCACGGGGAGGGGACTTTCTGGTGTCCCCCCAGGAAGTGAGATGCAAGTAGAGATGCCAGGTTTAGCAACTAAACATAGAGATATCTGGTTAAATTTGAGTTTCCGGTGAACAGTGAGCAGTTTGGTATTTTTTTAGTATAAATATCTCTCAAGTATTGTATTTTGTCTGGGGCCCCCACTCCTGTCTGAGGTCTCTGTCATACTCTCAACCTCCCCGCAGCGTCCACTGGTGGGGGTGTTGAGGAGTAAATCCAGTTTCCGCGTGACTCCCAGGGGTCCTCCCTTCCTCTGTCCCAGGGACCTCTCCTCCGGAGCAGAGGAAACTGGCTCTGTCCTCTCACAGGTCTTCGAACTTTCTAGACTATCTCTAAATGTCATGCCTGAGTCCTTTAGGTTCCTACTACTCAATGCTGACTTTTGACATTCAAAAGCCAAGCCTGGGTTTTGACTCTCCTGTCCTCTGTCCCAGGGTCCTGCTGACATCTCCTCACAGTCTGGTCATTATTCCTGTCCCCGCTGTTCTTTGTTTCCATGGCCATGGAGGGTGGGGGCTCATTGTCACGGTTGTCAAGCTATCAAGGCACAGGTGTACCTGGTCCATTCACATTCTCTTTCCTGTCACCTGTTAGCTCGCAACTCTTGGTGCCACTTCCCAGAGGGACTTGTCATTGTGTCTGTTCTGTCAGCCGATGCCAAACGCTTCTCCTCAGGGAATCCCAGCACATCTTGGCCCTGTGCTCAGGACCGAGATGAGAAGACAGAGGAGGCTGCAGAGACTTGAAAACAATGCAGTGCTTTACTGAACCTTCTGGAAGATACAGCTGTCACGTCCCCGAGTCCCCGAGTCCTCATAACCGAGCCCTGCTCTGGAATAAGCTTGGAACGCGCATGGCCCAGAGTCTGCAGATGATCTCAGGAGACAAGAGGACCAGGCAGGACATCACCTACACAGCAGGGTGGGCCTGCGAGACAGAGGAAACTGGGAATTTAATTATGGCAAGTGCTTTTCCTCAGCCATCAGGCTAAAAATGTACCCACTTGTGTAAGACACAGGCCTGAGTCACCAAAGAAAGTGTGACAATGAGAAGCGTCTCATTCCTTGGCAAACTTGCTGAGACTTCACACTTCCTGAATCAAAGCCACTGACATTTTCGGCAGGGCCAAATTTAATCAAGGCATTTTGGAAAGAGCTAAACCGAATCGGAAAGACGTGAGGCCCTATTGGCAGCCGAATCTTGATGAGAAGTTGGAATTGCATTTGTTACGAAGCATAGCTTTCACTGAAAATGATGGGAAATTCAATTTGGTTGGAAGCGAAGAAGAGGGCCTATTTTTAATTCATGTCATGAAGATCAAAACCGGAAAGAACAAACACGCCTGAGATGCCACGTTTGTCCCAAGACAGAGCTTGGGATGCTTTGGGCATAGAGTGGGTTGAGGTTTTGCCCCCTTGAGGATTGTGGGGTTTTTAGGTTTGAGGACTGGGGTTCAAACAAAACCTCAGTCAAAGGCCAACATGCAAAACCTGAAAGTGAGCGGCTCTGAGGGTGGGTCTGCAGGCTGCTTTCGGTCCCTGTCTGATCCCTGCCATGTTTACCTGTTTCCTATTTCTCCCCTCACTGGAAAGCGGGTCCGCGAGGGTAGGATTGTCTGCTGCTTTGTTCACTGTTGTATCCCATGTTGTGGACATGGTCAGACACAGGACCACCCTCGGTATGCGTTCACTCAATGAATGAATGAGTGACAAGACCTCTGAGGCTGTGCAAGACGAGCCCTTTAATACTCTCATCCGCGACCCTATTAGCATCCATCTATTGAGTGCGCTTTCTCCTGTAGGCAGGAACAATGAGTGGGGGTTTGGAATGCATGTTTCAAAGATTTGCAGTCCCTGATCAGATGTATTTGCAAATAGTCCGTTCTCTACTTTTCCAAAGCTTTTATGACTTTACTCTCTCTCACACACATACGCATGCACCAGGCATTTGATTTTTGAAACCCAGCCCAAGGCAGAACCTTAAACACATCTCAAGTTGCGATCACAGTGGCAAAACAGGCTCCCGCTGGGGTTGAGGTTCTGTAGGACATTTCATGATAAATGTATCAAAGCCACAGGAGCCGGCTCTTTATAAATAATTCTGGCCTCCTTCGTTGCTCGTTATTTGCCGTCAGCCCATTGGGAGCAATTAGTTTCCACAGAAAGGGGAGGCTTTCCAGCCACACAGTTGCAATCACAGCACTTTTATTTTTATGAACCCTTCATTTCATCAATCTCTAGATTAATTTTCGCAACGTTGGAGATATTTTATTTATGAAAATGCTGTAAAACAGCTGGGCTGCCGCTGAACCCAAGGCTGCGTCCATCCATTCGGGGGTCATTTTGCTGACAGGTTGTGCTACGTTGTTTGCTGGGCCCTGGGCTGGGCAGGGAATGCAAAGCCTAATGCAGACACGTCCTGGGACGTGAGCTGGAGAAACCCGGAGAGACGGGAATGAACAGAGCGCCGCGGGGAGCGTGCGGTTGCCGAGGCCGTGAAACGCAGGTGCAGGATGCGGGGACGACACCGAGACGGGCGTCTGAAAAGAACGTTTCCAGAGGCAGGAACCGGGGCCGGGGCCCGTCGTGTAAAATTCCCATCTACCCTGAGTCCCTTGTAAAAATAAAAAGCAAATGGACCCCAGCCTTTAAAATTCCCTGGACAGACAACCGGTTCAGTCACACAGACAACGCTTAGTTAAGGGCTGGGCCCCACAATAGATAGAAAGTCCCATTGTTGCTTTGGCTGCCATAGGTTTCTGAGAGCAGTCAGAGAGCCCACCTGCATTCAAGGGCAGGGAACGTACATTTTACCTTTTAAGCGAGGAATGTCAGAGAATTTGCAGCCTTCCGTAACCTGCCGCAGCCCCCTGCCTTGCTCCCTCCCCCAGGCCAAGTCCCCGTGAGGACAGAGGAATCCCGGAGTGGGTTTGGAGGATCTGGGAGCGGATTGGTACCCCTTCTGGGGCTGAGCTTGGGAAACTCTCAAGACTCTAAAGAGATGGCTGTGTCGTGTGCACGTAAAGATGGAGCTTTGGACAGAGTCCCTTGAGTGCCCGCATGGTGTCGGAGCCGAGGAGTGGTCCCCGTGTGTCCTGGAGACCGGAAGACCGTCGGGGTGGACTCAGCAGTGAGGAGCGTGAAAGGGCCTCTGAGGACCACACGGGATGTTGGGCGGCTCCGGGGTGAAGCGTAGACAGATGCTAACAAAAGGCTGTATCATCACCCCTCCTTCTCGCAGCTTGTTGCCTTGGGTTCTGAAAATTGGGCATGGCTCAAAGATAGCCAAGTGGGGGGTGGCTTTCACAGGCTGGGCTCCCCCGGCCGAAGATTCGGGATGGAGATTAGCCTGCAGGATGGTTATTAGGGTGTGTCCTGTGGAGGGGAGATGTGGGAGCAGAGCCCGGCAAAGGGAGAGAAGCTGGGTTGCCATGTGGTCTCGTTGGAGACCTCAGCCAACTCCACGGGCGGCTCCGGAGCTGGGAGGAACCTCCGGAGCTATTCTGAGTTGGGGCCAGGGGCTGCATCTGTCCACCCCCACGCTGATCAGGTGGCCGCAGGGAAGGGGGACATGACCTTGGGTGGGGCAGCTCCCTTTGGCTGAGCCAGTCCCCAGAGGGGCTGACAGCTGAGGGCTGTCTGCTGACAACACTCTCAGCAGCTGGGGAAGTAATTTCTTCCTTCCTAAGGGTTGATCTGGAAGACACATCTAACATCCACCACAGGACTTATCAGGGAAATTATAATGAGTCATTAAATGATGAAGAAAGTTACGAGTCTGACCTCCTGAATTTGCATGATTCATACCCTCAACGTGTGAATTCCATGATTTCAAGAATGAGGGCCACATGAGGCGTTACTCTGATAAAACTGATGGTCTTCCAGGTGCCTTCTAGAAAGAGGGAAGGCCCTTCATCTTCCTTCCACACAGACAAGAACATAAAACGAGGACCCGCGTAGCTGTTTGCCTGTATACTGCCAAAGGTCAAGTGCAATCCAGGGGGTGGTTCTGATTTTATTTTCCCCTTTAAAATGGCCCCTAAGACAAGAACTCCTTACTGCTTGGTTTTCCGAGAGCGATGAATCAAATATGGTAGGGACGGAGCCTTCGACCACCGCTTGGGGCAGTAAGCGAGTCCTTGGCCCTGTCTGTGATATGTGAGATGTTTATCTTATGCTTCTGGCTATTCAGAATTAAGTAGCATTTTGTGTCTGGGATGCCTATATATCTCCAAAGTTGGGGAGACAGGCTGTGAACAGCCAAGACCAAAGATGCACTGGGTGTGAAGGTTGGACCAGCTGAACCCAGCCAGCAGCATGTTGTGGAAATGAAAACTCCCGATCCCACAGACAAAAACTTCGGGGACCCCTGACCAGCAAGGAAGAGAAAGGCTTTCTCCCCGAGGAGGCCACTGGTCTGTCAGTGCTGCTCGTGAGGGGGACAAGGTTCTGTTCTCCTCCTTGCGAGGTGGCAGCTGTAAGGCACTTGAAGTGTGGCTAGAAAATGAATTTTAAATTGTATTGGATTTGGCTAAGGGCTAGCAGTACTGGACAGTGAGGTCCGAGGTTCTTGCTCTCCAAGTGTGGTCTGGGGACCAGCGTCGGCACAACCTGGGAGCTTGGGAAAGAACGCGGGCTCTCAGACCCATGACCAAGAACCTGCATTTTGGCAAGATTCCCTGGGGTGTGTGTGTGTCCAATGAAGACGGTTTTTAAGGGACCCCCAGAGCCTCCCATTCTTCATCCCGTGATTCATTATGGAGGAGCACGAACAGAGGATTGGAAAAGAACAGCAAGATCCTGGGCTTCAGCATGAAGGGGCTGGCTCAGACGCTGCCCCAAGCGGGTGGCTGTGAGGGGGAGGAGTAGCCCGTGAAGGGGCTGGGATGAGGCTGGCGCCCCCGCCCCCGGGGGGAGTCAGTTTCCAGGACAGCTGAGAATCCATCAGAAGACCCCCTGCTTGCTCGACGGGACAGCCAACTCTGGTCGGGCTCCTGGAGGGTCCCCCCACCCTGGGCATTTGGGGTGCCTGGGGACAGCCGGAAAATCCCCACCTTCCCATACTGCCACGTTCAGAATCCTCCCAACTGATGGGCAACTATGCTCTTCTTTTGGATGAAATACATTTTATTTTATCCTTTGGGACTCAGATGGTTTCTTTTCTTTGTTCTACTCCCCCTCCTTATTTCTACTTTAGTTCTAGCTGTCAAGGCTGTTATTTCAACCCATTCCAACTTGTTTTAATTGCTATATCCTTTTTTTTTTTTTTTTTTGAGGAAACTGAAAATTACTGTGATATCTGTCCTCCCTCCCCCGTCTCCCTGCTAGGTTTGAAGTCTTGCCTTTTTCAACAAGCATTTCTCACTTTGTTCTTTCCCTTGGGGCTTTGTGGTTGTTTCCCTCACTTTTGCTTTCACCACAGTTCCTGTTATTTTTTTCTGCGAGCTGATATGATAATACTTGCCCACAGTGGAAGAGATGCTCAGTATCAAATGCAGTTTGTGTTCTCCTTGAGGTTGCTGTGTATGTCTGAAGAGAGCCCATGAATGCGTCTCATTCCTCTAGGGTGTCTCCATTGGCGAGGCAGCAATGCTTTATGCCGCCCAGACTGGGAGCTGGGAACAGGGAGATGTTGCCCGCTGAGCAGCCCAAAGGAGACACCGCAGGGCTTTGGATACGACATTACATACCATCCCGGCTGTTCAGTGACTATCCTTTCATGTACCAACAAGCAGCCCTTGAGCTCCCAGTGGGAGCCACAATGAGGGCTGAACCACAGTCTGGATCTCAGAAGCTCGCAAACAACTGCAGTATCTGCTGGGGCAGGGGGTGCCAAACAGGTGTCGACCAAGCCGTGGGAGCCCAGTGGGGTGGGGTGGATTACTACCATTTTCGCAGGAAGAGAGGAATAGTGAAGCGAAGCCAGCCCCCTCCCCCAATCTGAAGACTGAGAAGAAGCCATTGGCTGGCGCACTCTCTGTTATGGGTAGATGTTTGTGGTTTGGGGCTTCCTGCTGGAGGATGGGATCATGAGAACTGAATATTTCTGCAGGAAAGACTCACAGAAGGGAATGGGGGAGGGGAGAGGTTGGGGAAGGGAATAATGGGATCAGGTGAGGGGACATGGATGGGGGAAAGGGGCAAATTACTCAGCAGGCGAGGCCCACGTGGGACCACTGATGACCAATGCCCAAATCCGTTACTTCATTAGGGGTTGCAAATGGTAGGGTTTTTTCTTCATTTATTAGCTAAAATTCTTCTACAAGCTCTCCTCTCAACTTTCTGTTCCCCTGAGTTACCGTGCCGTGTGCATAGAAGTATGGTGCATACTTGATTCTTTCCTTTATTTTCAAAACAACAAGTAGGTGCCCTAGTACTTTGCGGATGACAAAGAGTTGAACCTGGCTTCTGTGGGGAGGGGGCGTGTTAAATCCTCACATTCTCTTAGCAGCTCTGCAGGAGGGGTGTTAATACACCCATTTTTATAGACAGGGAAGGGAGACAGGGAGGTGGCGTGAGGTAGCAAGCGGGGCGGGGGGCGGGGGGCCGGGGGGGCCAGGGTTTCATCTCAGGTCTGCCTGGCTGCAGAGACCAGGATCGACCGCACGGCACAACCCTTCCATGAGGCTGCAGGGAATTCACCTGCACCTGGGACCTGGCTGGCTTGCTAGAAGCCAACATTCTATGGTCTGACAAAATGACATGCGTATCCTTGAGGCCTGAAAATAATCTTCCCTAAGGTTACTTTTAATCGCAGCAATAGCATTGAATTGTTTCGCATTTGTTAAATAGTTTCCCAAAAGTTGGATGGACCTCAAGTTAGGCTGCTTTAATCGGATTTATAGAATTCATTTCTTGCAATATGATTTAACATCACGATTTGTCAGCCTGTGGTGCATGTTAAATGTTACTGGTACGTGTAAGTGAAGGAATCTTGTATCAGAAGAGGTCTATTCATAAAGGAATCTGGGAGAAACTGAGGATTAACTATAGTAATAAAGGGATTCACTGAAAACCAAAGACCAGCATTAGGTCATACAGAACCTTGGTACAGTGGCATTGTTTGTTTAGTTGGTAGCTGCATGAGAACCATCACGCCATCCAATGAATTAATGAAGATTATGTATCAGGGTTCTTTCTGTTGCATGTGACTCACCCAGGGCCAAGCATGGCTTACAGGGTCTATTTGCCAACCCGTCCAGGGACAGCTGTGGCAGGACTTCGGGGCTCAAATGCTGGGTTTAGGACCTGGTTTCTCTCTTCGTCCCTGGGCTCTGCTTACTTTGTGTTGGGTCTATTCTCACAAACACTCTCTCCTACGGTCCCAAGATGGTAACTGCTGTGGCTACAGCCTCCCTGTTTCACATCCATGGGAAAGAAGAGTAAAGAGCCCGTCTTTAATTTTCATTGAGTCTTATTGGTCCCCAAGGGGTCCAAGTGCCTATCTCTGGACCAGTCACTGTAGCCGGGGGAATGGGGTGCACTTCTTGGCTCAGTCCCAGGTCATGTGCGCCAACCTTGAGCACAGGGGCTGAAAGGAATGAGTAGATTCTAGAAGAATTATATGTGCCATTATCAGGAGAAGCATGAATGAATGATGGGGAGCAAACGCGAATTCCATCCAGGACACTGGGGAGCGGTTCAGGGGCCTGTGCATTCCCTGAAGTTGTACTTACACATAGGTGTTTATGTCTGTTTTTTCAGGGAGAAAGCCCTTGATTTTCATTAGATTATCAAAGGTCCATCTAAAGAGTTGGCGATTCTGAGATAATCACGGTGGACATGGAACCGGACTGGAATGCTTTTTAAAAAAAAACCCAAGATTTCATTTTTATACTGTCTACTTGACCATTTTCAATATGAGATGTAGAATCTGCCTTTCATGGAATGATGGTGAATCCATTGGGATTGTCAGAGATGGTAACCACTGATTTAGTTTATGTCATTCTGTCAGGTTCCAAAGCTATAGACCCCCGCCCCCTTTTTTTCTATGTTTGGGGCCACAACAGAGCTTGCCCCACGCTCTGTCACAGGGGCAAGGTCACGCCCCTTCCAGGAGCCCAGCCCGCGCAGGCGCTCCGCAGAGCCGCCCGCAGCAGCCTGTTTGCCTGGGGATGGGGCTGCTGGTCCCAGGTGAGGGAAGGCCTCTGAGAGTTACCTCCTGTAATGAAGCCAAGGCCTCATGCAGGCTGATATTTTTCTGCTAATTCCAGGCTGGGGCTCAGCGTGTGCCCCGTTGACACCAGATAATGTTAGTCCTCCCGCTGATACAGTGGCGGATGAGCAAACATTGGGCTGCTGGCAGATCCTCGACTTCCTGAGCCTCCACAATCGCAGATTCACTTGAGTTTAAACACACAGAGCCTCACCGCCTGCGCGCTTTGCGTTTGCCAGGAGATGAGGTTATTGGTGTCAATAGCCAGCCCTCATTTCCCCCTCCAACCCACACTCTGGATTTTAATCAGGTTCAAAGCCTGCGTAGCATTTTGCTGCTTTTCTTATCTGGAGGACCGGCAGGCCAGCCCAGGGGTGCTTAGATGTTAACTGCACACGAATCACCCAGGGATCCTGTTCACATGCAGAATCCGATTCAGCAGGCCTGGAGTGGGGCCTGAGATTCTGCATCTCTAACATGCTTCCAGGGACCCGGATGTTCCTCCGAAGTCCACACACCTAAATGCAAAGGGGTTGATACCCTCAAGATCCACCCGTGATGGAATTATGTTAAGTGAAATGAATCAGACGGAAAAGCACAAGTTCTGTAGGATTTCACTGGTATGTGGAATAGAAAACAAAAAAATGGACTAAAACAAACAAAACAAAACAAAACAAAAACAAATCCCAGATACAGATAACAGGATGGTGGTTATCAGAGGGAAGAGATTGGCAGGGGGGAGGGCAAATGCGGTAGAATTTTGGTGGTGGGCATGAATAGATGATGCAGATAGCGAATTATAATGTTCACTTTTGAACACTGTTTTGGAAATTTATATGATGTTATTAACCCATGTTATCTCAGTAAATTTAATTTTATATATTACCAAGCAATCAACCAATGAGAAAAGTATAAGCAATGGCTAGGCCGATGGCTTTCAACCCTGGCTGCGCACAGGAGTCCGCTGGGGGGATGCAGCCACTCTGAGGCCTGGGTGCGCTCTCCGATTCCGGGCTCCCCGGCTTGGGGGTGATTCCCCTGAGCAGCCAGGGGAAACCCCAGCCTCCAGCCTCCACCTGCTCCTTGACCGCCCCTGCCCCCATCCGGCCTGCTCCGGCACCCTCTGCACCGCGCCCCTGGACACCCTTCTTCTTCGTCCTTCACATTCGCAGAGACGTTACCGCGGACTAGAACTTTCCTTAGAATCCGATGAGGGCGGCACTGCTTCCATGCCCATTTTGTCGGCAGAGAAGCTGAGGTTTGAAGACAGAAGTGTCTTGTCCTCCGTCACACAGCTGGTACGCCTCCGTGTCAAGCCCCACCGAGGCCTCTGTCCCTGGAACAAAAGGCAGCAGAGCATGGACTTCAGACGACGGCCACTGGAGTCAGACAGATGCGACCCCCAGCCCTGAATCAGGCCCTGGGGCCTGGCTGGCTCTGCCGCTTCTCTCCCTTGTGATGGGGGAGGAGGGGGAGGAGGGGTGGCCCCATCTCATGTGTAACCCCTGTATTTAAGTAGCCACCTTGAGAGACTCCATACCAGAACTTTCCCAGTTTTAACCCTCAACGTCCTGCATCCTTACACCCCCTCAGTCCCAGACAAATGGGGACAGATGGTTACCCCACCTGCTGGTTTTTCTCATCCCTTTTGTCATTTGGGCTCACAGACCCCCCGCCCCAGGACAATGTTGTGCCTCCCGTCATGCCTGGACTTGTGGGTCGTGACGGGTCCCCTGCCTGCTCCCTGCTCAGCGTTTCTCTCAGCACAGCCTGCTGTCTTTCTCCCTCCATGTCGGTGCCCGGTAGGTGGCCAAGGCAGTCTTTGTCCCGACACAGGTAACAAGAAGGGCCTTCATAAAAGACCACCACTAGGTCCCGCCCCCGTCTCAGGCTGCGGCGAGTGCACTTGGCCTCAGACGAGCTCCCATGACTACACAAACGCGGGGCTCTTTTCTTCCTGATGCCATTTCAGATGAAGCCGAGTGTTTTGAAACTTGATAAGCAACACCACAGCTAAAAATGCTTGGACTTGAAGATAAACGTGTGGCAGATTTACACAAATCCCTTCGATCAATGAGAGATGCTTTCAGCAGCAAGTACAATACGTGACTAAGGGGGGGCCGTGCCACAGAGATTTGCGTTCCTTGCGGAGGACGTCTGGAGGGGGGCAGCTGCTGGTATTGATTCGGGGATCAGCGATGTCAGGCTCTGAGCTGACAGCCATGGTCTAGGTCCCCTCCAGTCAAAAAAATGGCAGCAGCAACTCCAAACATTATGCCTTGTGCAGCTGAGCTCAAAAGGGATGCAGGTGGCCTAGAACAGGGGCTCTTTCCTTTGCCTCTGACCCAGGGAAGCTCATCCCCAGAAGCCCCCTCTCCCGACTGAATACCCCCTCACATCTTACTGGCCACAACTGGGTCCTACACCCACCCCATAGGCCAGGAGCAGGTTCCACCTTCTCTGCAATCCGACGGTCTTTGCCCAAAATACTATCGGGGTTCTTTGAAGGGGGCCTTTGGCTAGATGACCAAAAACGTATCCTCAGCCCTCTTTCTGTGGGTGTCAGAAGCCCTGGGTTCTGGTCCTTGTCCTGCTTTTGTCTTGCTCAGGAATGAATAACATGATGAACTGGACGCCTAATCCTCAAGCCCCAACATGGTCCCCATGGACCACTTGCAAAGGAAGCAAGGAGTGAGCGCTAGCAGTGAGGGCTTCTGCATGAGCTTGCTTTTCATCAGGGGCCCCACAGTCAGAAACCATTTTGAATGCAGGAAAAGTAGATGATTTCAAAGGGAACTTCTACCTTGGATGTTTTTGAGTGTTTACAGGATTGGCTGGTCAACATCTTGTCTCCAGGAATTTTTTTGCAGACACTGTACCAATATGGACGCAGATATTGACACAGATACAAATGTAATTATAGACTGTTATCTGGTCATGTCTGCAGAGCAGATGGAAGTCCATCTGTTGGGGAGAGCTCCTGAGAAGCTGAGCCAGGGCCAAGGACTGGGCAAACTGAGGGGCAACTGAGAGCAATGAGACTCAGGGGTTCAGGGCTGGTTCTCCAACTCTGAATCAGCAGTGGCTGAGATAGGCTCCAGCTTGGGGTTCCTGGCTCCTGCGAGGGGCTCGGGACTTGAACCAGCCAAATCTATCTCATTGTTGTGTTATCGGTGGGAGTGTTCTTGTGGTGTCACAAGAAAAAGAATTTCCTGAGACTCGTATGGGAAGATGAGGTTCTGTGGAAAATGTTATCAATGACATAAAACTAAGGGGGTTCCCTTCCTGACTTCCTAATGCCCTATCTCCATTTGCCTCACCATAGAAAGCATCCAACTGTGTCTTCAGCAAGGCCAACACAAAAGCAAGTGTCCAGAGTTTATGCTCCATATGTAAGTCCAGTCCAGCATCCAGCCAGCTTAGCATGTGTCCAGCTGCAGTCCATGGCTGTGGTGTGGTATACAGGCTTCCTCCTGGAGCCTGCGTGTGGCATCCCCATGGCCATGGGCCACATGGCCATGGAGTGTAAGTGACAGGCAAGAGAAGGGGGAGGTGCTTCTTTTCTCCCTTGGGATTATATTATCCTGGGCTTGGAAAAAACCAGAAGGTTTTTCAAATTGGCCAATGAATTTCCCAAGTTTTCACAGGCTTTGATAGGTCCACCCCCTAGCTAGACTGACAGGTCTACTTTGTCAAGCACCTCCCCCTGTGCCCCCCAACATTTCAGGACTGGAGCAGGGGGAAGGGAGGACTGTTAATCCTCTTGACAAAGTAATACTGTAATCCCCTGGCGCACGAAGCTTCAGGCTTTGCCTAAGTAAGCAAGCTCATGCTCCCCATTTTATTAAGCTCAACATCTAAGTCCCTTTCTTTTATTAATAATTAGCTAAATGCTGATCGTAACAGTTGTATTATAGTTGACAAATGATCCTATGAAAAACCAAAGCTGGCAGGGTCTGCCTTGTGCACATAAGTCTGCACTTTAGGGCTGAAGGTGGCCTTCATGTATGTTCAAGTGTTCTCTAGTTGGGGAGGAGAGAGCCCAACAGCTTTGCTGGAAGACTTGGGACCAAGGAGGTGAATGGCTAATAGTTTCCCTGAGTCACAAAGCCATGAGAAAGGAAGGTGAGCAGCCAGTGAGTGGTTCTGAGGATGGCACTAATCTGTCCTCTGCATCCTCCTCTTTGTTCTCTTCCTGGCCAAGATGTGTTGTGTGGATTGGGGTCCTGGGCCACCACTGGCCAGAGAAGGCAAGGGAAGCCATTGCTTCTTCTTCTTCTTCACTCTCCTTCTTCCCCTTCATTTATTTCTCTCCCTCCTCCCCCTCCTCTTCCTCCTTCCTCTCCTATTTCTCTTCCTTCCATCCTTCCTCTTCTCTTCCTCTTATTTTAAAGTTAAAAGCACTATTTGTTGGGCATTATGTGCTGGACACTGTGTTAAGCATTTTACATATATTAACCTCACTTAACTCACCCGACAAGCCTATGTGATAGGCTTTGTTTTTATCCCCATTTTACAGGCGAAGAATTGAAATAAAAATAAATGATGTTCTCAAGGTCACACAGCTAACAAATGATAGAGCCAGGACCATCTAACTTGAGAGCTCCAGCTCTTTTTCAGATTTTTAAAAAATTAGCTTATTTTTCAAGATAAAGTGGTGGTGTCATGAACACCGGTGTTCCTTTCTCGGTTTCCTGGCTATGACCACCCTGCCACTCTTGTGCTCTGTCCCTGGAAGTGGACTGCAAATATTGTGACATTTTATACCTACCAGGGTGTCCAAACTTTTGGTGTCTCTGGGCCACACTGGAAGAAGAAGAGTTGTTTTGGGCCATACATTAAATATACAAACACTAACAAAAACTGATGAGCCAAAAAAAAGCTTTTAAATAAATTTACAATTTTGTGTTGGGCCGCATTCATAGCCATCTTGGGACACACGCGGCCTATGGGCCGCAGGCTGGGCCCCCCTAATCCTTCATTTTGAGTTTACCAGGAACAAGGACAGTTGCCTTCCTAATCTCAATAGCATTATTAGCCCTAAGAAAATCAGGTTTGTTTCCATTAAACACCACCCAACGCACCGTCTATGCTCAAATGGCCCTCACCGGCCCTTTATAGCTAGTTTTTTTTTTTAAAAAAACTACAATCCAGTCAAGATTTATAAACTTTTGCTCTTTATCAGTTTCTGTCTTCCCCCAGTGAAGTGCAATCCTTGACTTTCCTCTACTCTTTGTTATCTTGAATCCTTTGGAGAGTTTAGGACCCTTAGTCTTCAGAACATCCATGTTATGGAGTTTGTTTCTTCATCACTATCCAGGTTAAACAGTTCTGTAAGAACGCCCACACTGATGTTGTGTAGCTTCCCCTGTGTGACATCAGGGGCACATCACATCAGACCCCTGTCAACCCGCATGGTGACACAATGGCCTTAGAAGCTCTAGTATTTCCCTTGCACGTCTCTTTTCTAACAGTTTCCATCAAAACCCTAAGCTTCTCTCTGACTGATCCAGCTAAGGTTACTTGATCATTCCTGAACCAATCTCTGTACCCAGAAGAATGGGATGTGCTGATTGGCTTCGATGTGGTCATGTGCTCCACCCCGGAACCATGGTGCAGCCCCCTTCAGCCCACAGGCGAGTGAGAGATGGGGTATCCAGATAGAAAATCTAGGGCAGGTGTGTCCAGCCTGCGGCCTGTGGGCCACCATGCGGCTCAGGATGGCTATGTATGCAGCCCAACACAAAATCACAAGTTTACTTAAAAACATTATGAGGTTTTTTTTTGTTTATTTGTTTTTGTTTTTTTGTGATTACGTGTCGCAATGCATTTACTGTGTGGCCCAAATCAATTTCTTTTTCCAGTATGGCCCAGAGACACCAAAAAGTTGGATGTCTCTGGTCTAGGGTATTCCCACTGTGGAGGCAAAGTATGACTTTCCACCACAGAGGCTGGAAGTATTCTCTGTAATGACAGGGACAGACCTGTCCCCAAGAAATGCAGGTTCAGTATAAACCATTGGCAGAGTCTTATCTCTTAGCCTACAGTTTGGGTTCAGAGGCTGGTTCAGCCCGTTTTCTGTGCACGCTAAGCTTTGACTTCCTCTTCTCCTTACCTCGCTACATTTTACTGTTCACTTTGTCCTTCCCATTTGCCTGGCTGTTCTTTTCTGTTTTAAAGGTGTGTCTGGTTCCCTACTGGGACCCAGCCTGGACCTAACACATAGTCTGTGCTTAACAACTGCTCCTTTCAAGATGGAAGGAACGTGGAAAAGCATAGGCATAGGGTGTCCTGGTCTCACAAGGCGGGAAGAGCAGTGTCTGGCTAAAATCGTGATTTAAGTTGACAGGTCAACCGTTTGGTTGTTTGCACAGGTCTAAGCACTCTTTCTTAATTTTTAATACAAATTTGTTTTTGAAAGTTCTAATTGGATTCATGCTGCCAAGCTGTTGGGCCGGGTGTGTGTGTGTGTGTGTGTGTGTGTGTGTGTGTGTGAAGCTTCCAGGAAGAGAGCAATTATTCAAAGTCTACTTTCTGCTTTGCCACTAAAATCTTTTAAAATATTTTACTTGTTTGAATAAGTAACTTATTTTCTTGTTTTGAAATAATAGTCAAGCATTGCCATAAATTTCTTGCCTATTTTTCCATATACATAACAAGCAAATATGCATATTACCATTTTGCAAAATGATAGCATAGTGAGAGAGTGATTTGAGCCTCCTTCTTCTAATTTAACAATATTCCATAAATATCTTTCCCTGTTAGTATGTAGAGAGCTGCTTCACTGATCTAAAAAAGCTTCGTGCTGCAGTCACTAACTCATTGCTGAGAAAGAGCCACCTCTAATGATTGTTGTGCAAATGTGCGTTTATGGGTTTAAGTTTGTTTTTGTGGCCTGGAATTTTCCCCTCCACTTTATCGCTTTCTATCAATCAACTAATTACTAGTCATAACTGAGTCAGCCAGAAGGACTTGTGTGTTTTCAAAAAGCCAACATTATCCTGATTCATCTCAGCATCTCTTAGCTTTTTGGAGCTAGGAAGGATCTTGAAGATAATCCATTCTGATGCACGGATGTCACAGGTGGGTTGGCCTAGGCTCCAAGAGAAGAAATCACGGACCATGACCCCGCTGTGAGTAGAGGAGCAAAACAGGGGCTTCTCCTACTGTTCCACGGTGGAAGGCAGTTCTGTGGGGGCCCAGAAGAATGAGGTGGTAGGCAGAATAATGCTCCCCCCAAAGATGGCCACGCCCTACGCCTGGAACCTCTGAATATGTTATTGACATGGCAAGGGGGACGTGGCAGATGTGATATAAGCTGAGGACCTCAAGACAGGGAGATTTTCCTGGGTGCTCAGAGTGAGCCGAATTATCTCATGAGTCCTTAAAAGTGGGAGGCAGAAGGTGAGTCAGAGACACACAACAATGGAAGAATCAGGAGAGAGTCAAAGTGCGAGAAGATATTGACCCATCCTCGCTGGGTTGGAACCTAGGGGGAGGGAGGCACAGCTAAGAAATGTGGTTGGCCCTCCAGCAGGGATGGTCCCCAGAGGCCAGGCAGCAAGGTCATGGGGCCGCAGTCCTACAGCTGCAAGGAACTTTGTTCTGTCCACAGCCCGAGTGACCAAAGAAACAGATCCTCCTCGAGAGCCCCCAGGAAGGAGCACGGCCCTGCCAAGACTTTGATTGTAGCCCATGAAACTCATGTCAGACTTCAGACCGATAGAACTCAAAGACCATAAGTTTGTGTTAAGTTGCTGAAGCAGAGGTCACTTGTTATAGCAGCAATAGAAAATGAATACAAATACTATGGTGACAGGCCACTCCTTGCTTCAGAATGTTCTGGTGCGTAGCAGCTGATGTCATAGAAAAGATTCTAGAAGAGCAGGCCATGGAGAAGGACTCATGGCATAGAAGCTCTTGGGTGAAGGTAAACGCATTACCAAGAAGGGGCATCTGAACAATCCAGTGAACTGAGTGGGGGAGAGCCACTTCCCTTGGACGAGGACTGAAGCTGCCCCAGTGAGTGTTCCTTCCCTGCCCCGAGAAAGCCCCAGGACCTGCAGGAGGACTGGTGGACCGGTAAGCAGGTGCATGGTGGGCAGGAACCGGGGCCGCTGCCGGTGACACTCATCAGCAAATTCACTTACTGCTCACCTGACGGCAGTTTTGTCGGGAGGGGTAGGTTTTTGTTCATTCATTCATTCTAAAGAGATTCATCGAACACTTACTGTGCTCAGTTCTAAGTTCTAGGGATAAAGTAGAGAACAAAACAGACCAGATTTCCATAAGCAGCTCTGGTGCTCATACTCTGGTAATGGGAGATAGAAAAGTGAACAGATAAGTGAACAAGGTTATCTCTGGAATTGACTTCTATTATGAAGAAAACAGGAATTCTTGTTTGCAGTGGTCAGGGAACCCTATTGGAGGTGGGGAGCTCCTCTGGGCTGAGACCATGACCATAAAGAGCAAGCTATGTGGCGGTTTTGGGGGAACCGTGTTCCAGGCAGAAGAAACAGCCATGTGCAAAGGACCCATGGTGGGAAAGAGATTGGGACGTCCAAGGAAAAACGTGCAAGGCGAAGGTGGTGGTGTGAGAGAGAACAAGGAGGGGAGAAACGTGAAATCGCTCAGGTTGAGGAGCTGGGATCTCATGGAAGCACAGGGGAGTCTACTGGAGGTGGGTAATGTGACAGAAACAGGCGTTTTTAAGGTCTTCCTAGTGCTGCGTGGAGAGAGGGGAGAAGGGTGCAAGGGAGGAGTATGGCGTCAGGGAGAACGGATAGAACAGGGAGGGAACCTTGACGGGAGTCAGAGGCGGTGATGATCTGGACTAGGACGGAGTGGAGACAGTGATGGATGATGGAAGTTGAACTGGTTCATTGGAAGGGCTGGGACCGTGATGAATGTCTGTTTTCTTTCTTTTTCTGTTTCCCAAAATATATTGGGAGGACAGGGGATGGGGCTCCCGATGAACTGTCTGCTGGGGAAGATCCCGGCCCCTCGGGGGGCGGCAAAGCTGGGATTTGGCCCCAGGCAACCTGAGTCCCAGCTCTGAGCACCTACATGCCAGGCCTTCCGCAGCCATGTATGGAATGTACTGGTCATGTCTCTCATTATCATGCAGCTTGAGAGTTGAGAAAAAGGGCTTGAAAGTGCAATTCTTCTACTTTATGAATACACTTATTTATTTCTAACTCCTGCCCAAGTGAGACATTTAGGTCCTTGATTCTCAACAGGGGGGGCAATTTTGTCCCCCAGAAAATACTTGGCGATGTCTGGGCACATTGTTGGTAGTCACCACTGAGAGGGTGGAGTTATTGGTGTCTAGAGGCCAGGTGTGCTCCTAAGCCATCTCCAATTCACAGGAAAGCCCCCGGAACAAAGACTTTTCCAGCCCAAGTGTCAAGGTTGAGAATCCGTGGTATAGGTGAATACAAACCAGAGGACATACATATATACCTGTAGATAATGACAAACAGGAGGGTGTAATTAATTGTTCAATTGATATGTACTTATGTATCACTAGGGGCTGTAGGGCATGCCAGGAGGGAGATATCTTGTGATTTCCAATTGCACATTCTAGTCTGAGGGATGGGATATAGCACAGAACAGGACAATCGCTGGCTAGGTGTGATGGAAGTGATTCTGAGGGCCTTAAGGACTAAAGAGAGGGAATGTTCTTGAAGGATTGCATCAGGCTTCAAGGAGGTGGCACCTGGGGTGGAGACCTGACAATGGAGCAACACCTGGGTGGGGAACGGCACAGTAGGACCCTGGGCATTGGGCAGAACCGCGAGTGAAGACAGCACACACGGTAAGGACGAGCAGGAGCACAGGCGTGGCGGGAGCGGTGTGGGGAGGGGCAGAGAGGCACAGAGCGGGAGCCACATGGGAATTCAGAGTTGACGGACTCGGTTCCTCCTGACGGAGGAGACCAGCATAAGGCCAGATTGTGGAGGGCGTAGAAAGCCAAGGGAGGATCTGCTATGGTGAGGAAGAGGGAGCTGGCAGCACTCTCAAAGGGACATTTTGTACGTGCTTTGGGGACACTCCTCACTCGTAGTAGAAAACACCACCTGGAGCAGTCGCCTGGAGGGTGGAGGCCAGGAGGCTGGGCTGTGACCTTCCCTGCAGCAAGGAGGTGGGTTGAGGCGAGGACAGCGAAACGCAGGACAAACTCAAGCGTCAATTTTCTGAGCACCCACAAGTTACCTGCGCCCCCCCCCCCCCCCCCCTGTGTGGATGAGAAGGCAGGGACACTGTGAGGCTAAGCGACACGTCTGCTATCACTGACAATGACCCAGCTTGTAAGTGGCTGGTCTGGCTGGACCAAGTTTGTCTCCTTGTGTGGAAAACAACAGACACTCACTGGAGTTTGGTTTGTAGAAAATCTGGTGACTGGACAGTGTAAGGGCTGAGACCCCACCTCAGACTCGCTTCCAGGAGAAAGATCGCGCAATGTGACGGCAGGGCGTGAGCGCCAGGGCTGGGGCCGTGACGAATGTCTGTCTTCTTCCTTTTTGTTTCCCAAAATGTATTCAATGAACCAGTTCAACCTCCATGATAAAGAGAAAGAAAGGATTTCAGTGTCTGTAACTAATGTGAAAGAGAAATGGGTGAGAACAAACTAAGAGGAAGCCACTGGGTTTTGCTGAAGGGAAAGAATGTGTGTGTGTGTGTGTGTGTGTGTGTGTGTGTGTGTGAGAGAGAGAGAGAGAGAGAGAGCGCTCATGCGCATGTGTGTGCACGCGCTTCAAAAGAGCAATCAATTCCCTTAGAAAATAAGAGCTTAGGAAGAGGAGAGAGCTCAGCTATCCGTGTTGGCAGTAACTGGCCATAGAGAATTAACAGAATGGGAAGCAGGGTCGTGGTTAAGCCGGGTGGGACACCCATTTTTCTGAACACACCGAGTTGTACACCCCGGCCCCACAGGGCCCTTCTTTTCCTTCAGAAGGACGAGCGTCTGTGGGACCCTGGTAGACATCACCTGTGGCCGTGCCGCTCACCTGGCCACGGCGCCTGGAGGAGATGAAGGCATCGGTGGTGCTCTCCCTCATCAGCTGTCTCGTGGTCCCCAGCGGTGCCGAGGTCTTGGGACGCTGCATGGTGGCTAAGAGGCTCCACGAAGGAGGCCTGAGTGGTTTTGAGGGCTACAGCCTTGAAAACTGTGAGTAGGCCCCACTCAGCAGCCCCTCCCCCCACGCCCCCTGCCCCTTCACCGGGCACCCCCCCTCCCACGCCCCTCCGAGCCACACACATGCCTCCTGTTCCGTCTTAGGGGTGTGCCTGGCCTACTTTGAGAGCAAGTTCAACCCCGTGGCTGTCTACGAGAACTTGCGTGAGTCCTACACGGGCTTCGGCCTCTTTCAGATTCGCAATCCTGACTGGTGCGACAAGGGGACGAACCGCTGCCACGTGTCCTGCTCCGGTAGGTCCCCTCCCTCCGTTCCACAAGGGCCATAGCATCACGCTCAAGAGGGCTGCCTTCCCAATGGTGGGAGTTGGAGAGTTTGGAGCAGGGAAGGGCAGGGCTTAGCGGGGGCTGAGCTGAGCCCAATCCAAGATGGGGACCCTCGGGGGCAGAGCTGCACTGCCAGGTACACAGGCAGCAAGGGAGGCTGTGAGCCAGGGACAGCAGGTGGCCTGGCACAGAGCGATGGACACCCAGAGAAGGCGAGCAGAGAAGGTGTCACCCTGTTAAGAGGATGCAGAGAGGAAGCGTTAGAGCCCACTGAGCCTCAAGGGTGAGTGTAAAGGGCTCCGACTGGGCCTGATATCACCCTCACTTAGCGCCACACTCACATTCTTGTTCAAGGGAACAGGAGCTGCCACTTTGATGGGCAGAAGTGGTCCCTGGGTCCCTAGGGGGTGGCAGGAATAGGTCCATCCGCCAGGAGCTTCCAAGTACCTGTGGTCAAGAGGAGGTGTGTCCCCAGGATTGACTTCTCCCATGAGCCTTTACTGAGCACCCACTAAGGGCCAGAGGAAATGTATAAGGCCCCCTAAGCTGCAGGCATCAGGGGTGGAGCACCTAGTCGGAGGGAGGGCAGCATCTTTGTCTCCTGCCCCTTGCCAAGTCTTGAGTGGAGGAGAGCAACAGGAGGTAAGGTTAGAGAATTGGAAAGTCACGTGGGGCAAAGTTGGACTAGGCCAAGGATTTGGGTTCTGATTTACAGGCAACTAGGGGCCACTGAAGCAATGGTATAAAGCAGTCAGACCAGATTAGGAAGGAGCACCCTGTAGCGCAGGCAAGATGGTGGGTATTGCCGTCGTCCCATGTGGGAGGTCTTGGTTTCCACATTTCAAGGAGGGAGTGGGAGGACAGATGCACAGCCATGCCGGTTCCTCAGAGGCCCTCTCCTAGGCTGTTCCTTCTGCCAGGAACAGTTTCAGTTTTCCTTCTGTGACTCCCTGAGCTCCCCTTCCTTGCCTACTCCTTTAGATGCCATTTGGCCCAATAACCCTTTACTCTGATCCTTCACGTCTTAAATTAGGTGTTTTCACTCAATGCTCCCACATCAAGTTGCATCCCCCTCCTTTCCAGGTATTGTTTGTATTACAGTCGACTATAATTTTTACCTACTTCCAGACAGCAGGCTCTGAGGGCAGAAATTTTTCATGTTGGCTGTTCTAACTCCACTACTTCTTATGTTGCCTAGCACAGACTATTCACTATACATATAATATTTTAATGAAAATATGGTAAGAGTTACAAGAAAAAGTCAATAGATTTAGCAAAAGAGGGCCAGCCTCATCCTGCTACCTCCCAAATTTGTCTGAGAAAAATCTAGCCATAGATTTATTCTTGGAATCACATGGATGCCTCTCTAAGGTCTGCACCTCGTACTTTCCTGACATGCTCTGGCTTAGCGGCCAAGTGGTCGTATGGTATCATTTCACTTTATTTTTTTCCACAGCTTTACTGAATCCAAATTTAAACAAGACAATTGAATGTGCTAAGAAAATTGTAAAAGGAAAAGAAGGAATGGGAGCATGGTAAGTGGTATATCTTTAAATATTCTGTACTAATGACTTTCATCCTTTCAGTGCTTTTCATCTTAATCTTGGTTTAATTTTGGTTGCACCTCTGTGGGATCTTACCCACCAAGTTGAGCAGAACTTCAATGTTGAGTTCTCCAAACCCAAGGTCACAAAAAGAAGGAAATAACCATTAGTCAAGCTACTTTAAGTTGAACATTTTCCTCCCTCAAATCTTGTGTAGGCTTATACAGGATGCAAAGATGAGCATCTTTCAAATAAATCTCTGTGTACCTGTCTGATTATTTCTTTCATATATATTCCCACAGGAGTTTTTGAATACTTTCAAAGGTCTTTGATCCATGTAGTGAAATGACTCTCCAGGAAGCTTGTACCAATTTACGCTAATACTAATAGTTTTGTTAAATGTCTATTTACTAAACTTTCACCATTACCAAACCTTTGCCATTTGAAAGGTAAATAACAATTTTGTCTTACCTTCTTTTGCATTTTATGATATCCCATTAGGGTTTTTTCTAGTCTATTATCTGTCTTATCAGTTTTTTAGGAGTTACTTATATATTCTGGATAAGTTTTTTGTTGGATACGAGTATTGCAAATATCTCCTTTTATTCTGTGGGTTACCTTTTCACCTTCCTAATGGAGTCTTGATAAACAGAAGTTCTTAGTTGTAATGTAGACTAATTTATTACTGCTTTCCCTTTATGGTTATTTTTGTTTATTTTAAAGTAATCTTTGGTCATGAGGGTATTCTTAATTTTTTTCCTAAAAGCTTCATTGTTTTACCTTTCACATTTGGCTCTACAATACTTTTCTTTTTCTTGCCTTGTTGCATTGGCTAGGATCACTAGTAAATGTTAAGTAGAAGTGATAGTCATTACATTCTTGTCTCATTCCCATTATTACATTAAAAAGTTCAATGTTTTATCATTGAGTGAGGTGTTTTCTTTAAGTTTTTTGAGATATTCTTAATAGTGTTCTTTTTCATTTTCAAATTGTTAAAAGCTTTCTTTTTTTAAATCATGAGTAGGTATTGAATTTCAGTTATTACATTTTCAGTTTCTTTGAAATTCTGTGGTAGTCTATCCATCTTCCTTTTAAAATTCAAACTGTCATCTTTTTTAATCTCTCTTTTCTCCCATGGGCTTTCTCCAGAGGTCATGTCTGGCTGCATCTTATTGTGGGTGTCACTTCTAGTAAATTTACTTCTGGATCCTGCAGTATGCTGTCTTCCAAAGAATGTTCCTCTGTAATTCATTATAACCTCCCCCCACCGGCTTCTTCTTGTAATATTTTCCCATAGGTCCCATATTAGTTTTCTCCTTCCTTGAAGAAGGACATATTTATTCATATTCAATATTTGCAAGATAGATAGGTCGAGTGACTTCTCATATTTGCTTACTGTTACTTGGGTGATGGTCAGACCTCCTTCTTAGAGGTCCATCACAGTGTAGATTGGTGTGCACATCTAAGGCCCAATTTCCGTCTTGGAGACGTGGCTGATACACATGTCTGGAGTAGATAAAAACTCTCATTCTCAGGGTACACTGCTATCACCTCCTGGGTAGGTCTGCATTGTCCAGGAGACAGTGTGTCACCACCGGTTTCCACCTCCCCCACCTTCCCCTCCAGCCCACATCTCATGGTGGACTGCCTGGTTGGTTCTGGGCATTGTCGTCTGCCGTTAGATCTAGAAACAATGTCATATTCCCAGATTTTACATCTTAATATGGCTGTAGTTAGGGTTTGTTTTGTAATCGATGTGTCATCTCCCAAAGTTGTTAATAAATCATTGATGCATCTTTCAATAGAAGACATCTTACAATGCAGGGAATCCTTTAATGATAGCTACAATTTCTTGGCTGCTTTAGTGTGTAGGCTTTGTGCAATCACATAAAGATCATCATTTAGTCTTCATAGATCCCGCTGCAGTGAGTTTTCTTATCCCCAATTTTAAAATGAGGAAACTTCCCTGGCTGGGTGGCTCGGTTGGCTAGAGTGTCATCCTGTGCACCAAGGGGTTGCAGGTTTGATTCCCGGTCAGGACACATACCTAGGTTGTGAGTTCAATCCCTGGTTGGGACCTGTATGGGAGGAAACCAATCAACGGTTCTCTCTTTCTCCCATTTCTTCTCTCTTTAGGGTCTGTAAACATATCCTCGCATGAGGATTAAAAAATAATAAATAAAAAATAAAAATGAGGAAACTGAGGCACAGAGAAATAGAATAATTTATCCATGGCCACCGTGCTGGAATTGATTCTGGATCTGTGCTTTTGCAAACTTCAGCTTTCAAGGAGATGAGCATGATTTTCTTAGAAGGTTGGCACTCTGGTCATGTAGAAGGCAACCCCAGGACGCTGCCCAGTTCTCCCGTGGGAGCAGACACGGGGTTTCTGAGCCGAGTCAGCCAGGGGAGCGGATGGACAGGTGGACTCACATCACTAGCAGAAGCCTGTCTGGTGTTCCTCACCATAGTCCCTCGGCCCTCTGCGCTGTGGAGACCTCGTCCAGAATCTGGCAGCAGGAGACGTGTCCATCTCAGGGGTCAGGGCTTTGGTTTCTGTTTTTGTTTTGTCTTTTCCTGTCTCTTTGGGAGCCAAGTTCAGCCATAGATTTTTGTCTTTTTCTAGTCTTTCTATCTCCAGCCTCTAGTTCCGTGCCTGGCACATACTAGGCACCCCCTAAGTGATTCTTGAAAGACCAAGGCTGCATTTGGAGACATGGTCCAGGCATCATTTTAAATATTTTAAAAAAATTTTTTTAATTCATTATTGCTAAAAATAAAATAATACATCTATATTTAAAAATTAAAAAAAAAATAAACTTCTTAGCAGCAGCCTCCTGAAGGTTACCACTGTTACCATGTCTTGTAAACCAGAGAAAAATGTATGTACAGGTATTTTAAAATACACATGGAATCCCAATGGGCTCACTGGCCTGCACCCGGCTTTTTTTTCTTTCCCCTCACTTATTAATAGAGCTTGTGAATCCTGGCAAATCTCTACCTAGCAGCCTGTGCCATCCCTGTCCTGTGCCATGGTACCCTGCTGTGTGGATGCTGCAGGGCTGCACCTGTCAGTCCCCTGTTGATGAGCACGTAGGTTGCTTCCATTTTCCTTCCGGCTGCTGTTTCAAACAAGTCTATGTGAGCATCTTGCTTTTAGAATTTTTATGTCCTTTCAAGTGTATGAGAGGGGACCCAAATAAACTGGAATTATCTTCTGGAAAGTGGGCCCCTTTTAGGGCAAGCTTTCCCCACTAGATGAGTGTTCAAGGAACCCATCCGTATCAGTGTACCAGCTGGTGTTGTTGTGAGAGGCTGCGTTCGGCTTCAGTGAATGTTTTTTGAGACTCTTTCAGTGCATTTGCTCATTTCATGACGGGTGATTTAGGAGTGCACCTGCCCTCACCACGCTGAGTGTTCAGCAGTTTTTGACCAAAAACTGCATAACTCCTGTGTCCCACCCTCTCCAGTCACCCAATTTCACCCCAAGTGACTTTTTTTTATTTCCCTGGATGAAAAAAGTCCACAAAGGGAAACATTTTGCCGTTGTGAAAGAGGTGAAACAAAAACAGGCAGAACTACTAAAAGGCATCAATATCGATAAGTTGAAAACTGTCTAGACCAGCAGAGAAAAAGTCTTGATAGGTGTATTGCCATCAAAGGGAGAGCACTCTGAAGGTGACTGAAGTTTAAACATGTATGAATAAATGCACAATTTTTTATAAATAAATTCTGTATTTTGGGGGGGTCCCCCTCCTATTCTTAGGGAAATCCCTTGTAGAAGGTTTGCTGAGGCCATTGGGTGCATTGAAAAATTGGAGACAGATTGTTAAGCTCAGAAAGGCCACACCTCCAGCTATGGTGCCGGGGTTTGGGCGGGGGGTCCTGTGTTTCCCCAGCCCATTTGCCTGGAGCATTAAAGCTTGTGTGGTTTTTGGAAACTGTGATTTGTCAAATACCATTCTGTTTTGCTTTGCATCTTTAAACTACAAAATAAGTTGGACATCTTTTCAGTCTTTATTAGCCGTTTTCCTGTGAAGTGCTTACTCATATTCTTAACCCATTTTCCTATTGGGATAATATTGTTTTCTTTTGTTTTTATTGGTTTTATAGATGTTCTTTATAAATCAGGACTATTACTCCTTTGCCCATCATAGCTGTGTGAACTATTTTTTCAGGTTTGTTGTCTTTTGACTTTGTTTATGGTATTTTCATCATCCAGGAGTTTTACATTTTCACAGAATCAAATCCCTCAATCTTTTGTTTCTTTTTGTAGCTTTTGTGTTTTTATGAAATCTTCTTGTTAGAAAGGTTTTTCATACTCTAAGATTGTAAAGAAATGAAGCTATATATTTTCTCTGTATTAAAACAGTGCCTGGCACACAGTAAATCTTACATTAAGTTTTTGTTATTCAATTAAAAGTAGAATTTTCATGGTTTGATGGTTTTATTCCTACATTTTTGGCCTTGTGATTTATTTTTGGTATAAAAAGTAGAGTAGGGATCAGCTTTATATTTTTCAAATGGCTAGTCCATGGTCACAACACCGCTTATCCATTAGCCCATTTTCCTCACTAATTTGACAGAGTGTGTTTTAAAGTGGGAGTCCCCTTATTACTGTTAACTACCTTCTGAGTGTTTAAAATACCTTTCACACATAGTCCTGACTTTCCAATTAATTCAGAAGCTTGGCCGACTCTCCGGGCGGAGCACTAATGAGCTGAAATCATCTTTATTGTGCAGCGCTAAGTGGACAGATGCTGGGCCAGGCGGACTGGGGCCTCAGACTTGCTCAGAGTTCCCAGTGAAGTGAGCTCTTACTAAGCTAATAGGCAGCTGTGTGCTTCCCGAAGCCCAGGTCAGCGGCTCTGCAGAGTCGGGCAAACAGGGAGGGAGGAGACCAGATCGTCCGTGGCCACAGGGGCCCCTGCAGCCCCTTCTGGGCCGTGGACAGCCTGGTGACTCCTGAAAACACAATGTGTGTGTGTCTGTGTGTTTCCCTGCTGCTATATGTCTGTGGGGGTCCCTCTTCAACTGTGGGACCAGCGACCCTGGAAGGTTCACGGAGGCCTGCCCAGCCAAGGGGCGGGACTAAAACAGACTTCCAATGGCCTGCAGCTGGCCTGGTGACGCCCACAGCTTCGAGGTTGGGATGAGAGGACTTGGGGTCTGGGTGCTGGCACAGGGGCTGGGAATAGGGGCATCACTTTCAGGGGAGCCAGGAGAGAGGTTAGAGAAGCTCAGTCCAGCTGAGATGGGCAGGTTGAAGAGCTGCCAGCAGTTTCGGAAGGGGAGGGGCGCAGCAGGAGCATGGGAAGGTGAGTGAGGCCCTGGCCCAGGGTCCGGGGGTCCTGTTTCGGACCTAGGGTCGGCCGAGCGCTCACCATGCGGGCCTGGGCCAGCCCCAGGGCTCTGATGCTCACGTCAGAGAAGTGCACAATGCCGACCTTGCAGGGCTGGGGGGGATTCTGCAGCTCACAGCCCTGCCTCCCCGTCTACCAGGGCGGGATTTGCGGAGAGGTGTGTTCATTGGGGGTGGGGGTGGGGGTGAGCATGAGGATGCAGGGAGCACCAGCCTTCATGTTTGGATGTGGTGGACGCAGCAAGGAACGTACTTGAGATGCCCGAGATCCTGGAGGAACATGCCCACGGCAGGCGTGGCATGCTCAGACGCTGCAGGGCCAGGCCAGGGTGTCAAGGGGCCAGCGGGGGCTGCGGACCCTGCAGGCCCTGAGCTGACGCCCCGGCTTTCCTCGCCGCAGGCCCTCCTGGACCCTGAACTGCCAGAACTCCGACACGCTGGCACGGTGGTTGGACGGATGCAAACTGTAGCCGCCGGGGCAGCCCTTGCAACCCTCCCAGTTGCATCTTCTGAATAAAGACGCTTTCTTGGGTGCTGCCTTCCCTTGGTCCTGTTGATTATCTCACCACTTGACAGCTCCAGATGGAGGAGGACAACAGTTGACTTCATTCAGAGATGCAGGATGCAGAATAAACCAGCTAGTTACTCCACCTGGACCAAAGAGCTCCACTTGTATGATTACATTGTGATCGCTACTATGACAACCATCATTTACCACTATTATGATTATTGCTTAGTCTCAGATAGAGGATTTGAAGAAAGGAAACGATCAAGAAAACAAAATGTGTCTATGAATATGAAACAGGGAAAGGAGGCAAAGAGAGAGTAGAAGCAAGAAGAGAGGAGGAGGGGCCTCCAGGCTGGCACGTGGCCTCATAGAGAGGCACAGGTGGATGGGAGGAGCCCACAGAATCCTCTTATCCCCTTTGCACTTTTTGTTTTTAAATCCTCACTGGAGGACAGTTTCATTGCTTGTAGAGAGAGAGAGAAACAAGAAAAGGCAGACAGGGCCTTCTTCGATGCAAGAAGAGAACTACTCATTGGTTACTTCCGACATGCACCCAGACCAGAGATCAAACCTGCAACCTAGGTACATGCACTGGCCGGGAATCAAACCCACAGCCCTTTGGTTACAGGATGATGCTCCAACCAACTGAGCCACATGGGCCGGGGCACCTTTGTACTTCTGCGGAGAGACTCCAGGGACAGTTGCTCTTTCTTTTAAAGAGATAAACTTTTAAAAGTTATCATTAACACATTCTCACATTAGAGAGGTTGCAAAAGGTACAGAAACACAAAAAAGGAGCCTCTGCCATGGCCCTAGAACCCAAAGACAACACTGCCACACTTTGGTTGCATTCCATGTTAACCCTTTTCTCTGCATATGGGTTTTTCTTCTTTTTCAACAGTGATGCTTACGTGCCATAAATAGAGTTTTATACCTCTCTTTTGAGAAAGAAGAAACATGGCCATACAATGTTCCCCTACATGTATTTTGATTTTAAGCAGAAAGGGGTTCTTTGCAAAAATTGGAGGCTCCCAGGATCTTGCCCAGGAGGGGGCAGCAGATCTCAGCGGGGCTGCCAGGGCACACCCGCCAGGGATGGGCACACCTGCGGAAGCAGCAGCCTCTGCTCGCCAGGAGCCAGGGCACCTGCGGGAACCCGAGCCACGATGGGGTTTAGAGGACACAGTCCTTCACCTTTCAGCCCTGTGCCGGGGGGACCGGACTGGAGAGAACTGAGAGGGCTGTTCGTCAGCCTCTGCGTCTCTGACACCACAGAGACTCTTCAGAATGAAATCTTGGTGCCGGTTCACATTCCACTGTGTGGATGCACCGTATTCTATTCACTTTCCCCCATACTGTCAGGTTTTTAGAAACCATTACAAAGTGTGCCGCCGTGCCTGTGGGAAGCTGCCCCTCTCTCCATTTTCTTTCACTTTTAAAATTTACAAACAATCTGTATTGGATGGAGAAAACTTGGAGAGAGTAGATAGTCATAAAGAAGTTAGATACCTGCCACTCCCTTCCTGGACACAAGTTTTCCTCATAATGAAGCCACAAAGGAGAGACCGTGACGCAGGGAGGGCTGGTGGCCGTCTTTCTGCATGTGCCCCTCCCCCCACGTGGGAGTGGGCGCGCATTCTTTTCCTTACAAACGTCGACTGCTCCTGCGAGTACAGTTTTGTAGTGTGCTTTTTTTTCAGCCAATGTGGTATGGTCTTCCTATTTCCAGGTCTACAACAGAGATCCCAATGCTATTTCTAATGAGCACACAGTATCCCTGTGTATGGGCCAACTATAAGACACCTAACACTCTGTGACTCTCTTTAATCTAGGCTCAAAGTCAAGGACATGAGTGAATCATGGCCACCTAAAAGGCAGGCAGGGCCTAAAAAAAACCCAGGACAGCCCAGGTCGCACATTGGCCACTTTCAGAAAGGGAAAGAAAGAGCTATACGTTCGAATTTCAGGGGCAGAACATTTCCTCAAGTTCAGTTATGATGGATCAGCTGGTTTCGTGCAGCTTCCTCGCCCTGCCCCCCAGAGAAAAAGGTACTTGAGTTCCCGACCACACAGCATGAATTGGACAGTTAAAATTCTTTTGGCGGTGGCCCTTGCGGCTGAGGTCAACAGGAAGCTTTGGAGACCTCAACAGCAACGTCCTTACTGAGCTGGGAAGCTCACGCTGTTTCTGAGGGTGGGTCCCAGAGCAATAATGCACCTGACCTCAGCCCAGCCCTAACCCAGACGTTAATGACCACCTGCAGCGGATGGAAGCGCCATCTCCTCAAGCACCAAGCCCAGGGTGCTGCCGCCTCCTTCCGGCCCATTAATTCGGCCACGGCTCATAGTCGTCCTCTAATGGCTGCTGTGTCAACATGGGCGTGAGGCCCGAGGACAAAGCAAATGTTAGTGTATCGATTGGGGAAGCCTCTCTAGGGTTTCCCAACAGCATCTCCTGGCTTGGCGCTCAGGCCCACTGATAACGGCATTACAATGAGCGCTCATTCTGGGGCCAGGTCTCCCGGTCTGGCTTACAGGTCGGTCAAAGCTGGACTAAGAAATCTAAATTAAGAATGACTCCTGCTACTACTGATATTGCTTCTGTCACCAGCAGCTACCGTATGAACTCCAGTTTTGTACCTATTGCACTTTTAGGTCTTTAATACAATATTTGAAGGCTTGAAGAAACTTACAAGGCAAGTATGCTTTGTAGCCATCTCAGCTGGAGGACTGAGGTTGGGATGGACTAAAGGACTTGGCTTTACCCCTGGCTGCTGAGTGAGGGCGATGGATGGGTTTACAGCTCCTCCACCAGCCCCCCCCCGACCCCAAACCCCAGAGCTATGTCAGTGTTAATTTTCCATTCTCTCCCTCAGCTGGAAAATTGGGTCTCCATCTTTTTAATTAAGGCTTTTGCACGAAAGAGGTTTTAGGCAGCTACTACCGAACAATGGATCGTTGTTCTAGTGCCCGATTCAAAGGCTGGCAAATTGGGGGCCTAAGAGATGAAGGCAGTTTCTCAACTGCAGAAAACTAGTTGGCAGAGAAGGCAGAGTGGTGACCTGCACCGTTTCCAGACCGTCACGATGAAAATCACCTGCGGTGGCCGTTAAAACACCGAACCCTGGGCCATGCCCCAGATCTACTGAGTCCCTTTCTCCAAGTATGGGGTCCAGGAATCTGATTTGTTTCCTTGTTTTGTTTTGTTTTGTTTTGTTTTAAGTGACTCCAGATAATCCCGATCTTTGGGAAATGGGAGAGACTGGTTATTGGGAGGACCGTGGGCTGGGAAGAGTCAGGGGACATAGGGATCATCCTTGGCTGGGTCACCACCAAGCCACCTAATCCTCTGGCGCTTTTTAAAGTTGGAAAGCGCTTGTTAGGTTACAGTGTAATCCCGAAGACGTTTCTTTTCCCTCATAGAAAGCTGCAGCTTTTAGCTCTGCGTGCATTAGAATAAAGTGCGAATCGGAGTGTAATCCACCTGGATTCTAGCAGAAGCCAGCGACCCCAACTCAGCCTTCAGGAGACTTCTCCGATGGGGTGTTTTGAAAGGCAAATGTACATAACGGTTCCCGTGACCATTTCTTTGGGCAAAGGCAGGTTTGTCTCTGCAGAATTTTGTGTCCTCCAGTGATCTGCACCCAGTGAAATGGGACCTGGCAAAGAAGTCAGTAAATCAATCACTTCAACTCTCCCCTGAGCCGTGGCCTTTAAAAATAATTGGGATTTTTGGTCATTCTTTTTTTTTCTTTGTCATTTCAGTTAGATTTTTGTTCCAGGAAGTTCCAATGTATTATCCCAGCAATAAATTGTGGTTCCTTTCAGATGCACTGTCATTTCAATGTTAGTTTCCATTTTTTTCAGCCTCTTTCAAAGTTCAGAGTCATACGTCACTTTCAAGCCGGGTGGTTCTGATCGTACTGCCCTGCCAGCAGAGAATGTGGCCTGGCTCCTCCTTCCCTCATTATTTTTAATTGAATTTATTTAATCATCTCATGGTTTCGTTAACTCATTTTTTTTTTAAAGCCTCTTTAGATGAATTAATAAAATTTGAAATACTGAAATCTGGCAAAGACAAATTCAAGATTTTATCCAGGTTTTGGAGCAGGCATTTATAAACAGGGTCGAGGACAGGAAAGGACCGACATTGGTCCCTGTCGCAGTTGGCTCCTGCCACAGCAATGCTGCAGGATGAACTGCGCACGCCCCAGTAGGCTCCCCAACAAGCATTTATTTTTCCCTCTTATGTCCGCAAGTCATCTGGGGGTCATCGGGTCTAAGCTGGGCTCAGCAGGACTTGGCGAGAGTTCACAGTTAGGTTTACTACTGCTTGATTAAATTTTCCATTTTTCTGGGACCACTGAGCTACCATTGGGAGCTCTTCTTATGGCAGGAAAAGAAAAGGAAAAAAAAAAAAGCCCAACTTCACAAGCGTATTTCAAACCTTGGCTCATAACATCCCATTAACATGACCCAGTACACAGTTGAAGAGCAAAGTACACACCAACCAGGAGGCCCAAATAAGTCCCACGACCTGGCCCACGATCAGTGGTGCAGGGCCGTACAGCCCGCCTGTGGGGCATGAGGGCGGAAGTGAGTATTTGCTAGGCAGTCATCTTCGACCGACGCACTCCTGAAGCTCCAAGAAAGGTGAGTGCTGTAGGTAGGAGCAACATCGTGCCGCCTTCCAGGCCCGGCCTTAAGAGACTGGCAGCTTACCCTGTCTCTCTCATGGAGTGCTTGTTGCGGGAACCCAGCCCCCATGTTGAGGGGAAGCTCAAGCTGCCCATGGAAAGGCCCACACGGGAAGGAACCAGCACCTTCTTACCAGGAATATGATTAAGCCCTTTGGGAAGTGGATCCTCCCACCTCGACCCACCTGTCCCAGTCGATGCCACAGGGAGCAGAGACAGGCCGTCTCTACTGAGCCTGGCCCAAATTGCCGATTTGTGAGCGAAATGAACGATCGCTGTTGGTGTAGGCCACTCAGTTTGCAGTGGCTTGTTATGCAACAATGGATGAATGGAATAGCCAGCTGGAGTGTTCTTGTTTTGTTTGTTTTCTTTTCTTTTCTGTTGTTGACAACCAGGAGGGCAGTAGTTCAGAGATTAAACACAGATCTCTACTCAGGTTGTCTGGGTCCAAATCCAGCTCTGCTTGGTATGACTTTTGGGCAAGTTGTGACATCTCTCTGTACCTCAGTTTTCTCTCTTGTCAAATAAAAAGAGAGAGAGGGAAATAGTCCTTTTCATCAGGTTGCTGTGAGAATTCGGTGCGATTGTGCATGCAAAGTATTCAGCACAATTCAGGCACAGTGAGCCCTGGTTTTACGCATGCTAGCCGCCTCATCAACGCACCCGTGGGTTTCGGGGATGGGCCACAAGGCACCAGGGCTGCACATGTGGACCAGATGAGTTGAGCTGAGCTGGGAAGAAGTAAGGATCCCCTGACCCCAGTATGGGATGCTGGCAGGCCTTTAACATACAGGGACAAACAGAGTCCATTAAACTACCTCTAACTGTCAACTTGGAGCCAGCCAATGTGGCCCATGATAAAGAACTTGGGGCAGATCTGCAAAATGCCAGAGTTTTTCAGAGGTTGAAGATCATCTATAGGCCTTAGAACTGCCTCAAGAAAGAGAAATGCTCCAGGTAAGCTGGACCGGCCACTTGAAAACAGAGCAGCAACCACAGAACAGATATATAATTTTGGCAACAGATATATCCCTTGCTGCTGATGCCCTGAGGCCACTGGGTCAAATGCTCACGCCCTGGTGAATTTCAGAGGCCACCTTCTCTGCTGCCCTCATAGGAATGCCCTGATGAACACCATACGCACCTGGCATGGAGGCGCCGGGGAGGAGCCTGAGGAGGTGGGCTGCTGACCTGGCAGCTGTCCCAGGACTCCCTGCTGGGACCCTGCCCCTCTGGGGACCACCCACAAATCCCACAGGGATGAACCTGTGTGAGTTTTGTTTAGACTGCATGGTTCCACCCCTTGACCATTCCTGATAAGTCCAGGGAAGAGCCCAGTCTTGGCTGGACCCATCACGTTCTCTGTCCTTGAACGGAAGGACCTAGACCTTGGGTTGCTGAGTCATGGTCATGTCAGTACCCCAGAGAGGCATCAGCAAACCTGCTGCTGAGTCCAGAGACCTGCCCTTGGCTCCTGCCCTTCTCCAGCCTTGGGCTGGCTTTCCTTCTTATTCTGTGGGATCCCGCAGTACTGACACAGCAGGTACTGCTTTTTGTGGAAGCTATCCAGAATGGGCTTCTCTTGTGTGCCACCCTAAGAAACTTAATTTAATGAAGATTGAAACAAAAACAAAACCAAAGCAGCAAATGCTTTACCATGGGCACATGGTGAGGGTCCAAAGAGATGATATTATGTAATCAAGGTTACCAGCCCTGAGCCTGCACCAAGTAGTCCATCAGTATGCTCAGCAGATACCTCATCTCCCTTCTTCTCCCTTCCCCCTCCTCCTCTTGCACATGAGCTCGAGCTCAGAGACACACTCATGACCCCAAGAAGCCAGACTGCTCTGGAGCACCACTCCATTGCTTCAGGAGCCTGCGGCCCTCTGCCCATCACATCTACATGCTAATGCAATTTCTGAGCATGATATATTGTACGCATGGCTAAAAATCCTGGGAGATTTATTATGTTCCCCAGTTCTATAGATCAGAGACAATTTTTTATAAACTCTTGCTTTTGCTGAACAATTTAATATGCCATTGTCTAGGCAACAGAATTTTCCTCAATTAGATTTTAAGGCTAATGTGGGGAGGAACTTTCCCCCTTCCTCTCCAACAATGTTAGGAAAGGCCATAAGTCCTGATCAAGAACAAAATTTGCTAGTGCCTCTCAGGGAACCTCAAACCCAATTCTCTTTTGCAGCAAGGCTGCATCCAAACTTCTCATGTCTTGTTGAGGGAGCCGGGGCTGCCGGTGGGAAGAACCCACATTCTCAGTAGAGTCCGGGCACTGGTCATGCAGATGGGCCCCCATCAGGGGACACTGACCTTGAAGAATGAGTCATTCCTCTGGCTCTGGCCTTCAGCCACCTAAGCTCAGAAATTCAATCTTTTAAATCTCAGAGTTATTGAATGCGTGAATAAACATAACCACTGAGGGACCTGAGAACAAACCAGAAGGAAAATTGATGAATTTCAAGCGGTCTGGAGGGTCACATCAGTGGGGTGAGCATGTTGTCTTCCAGAGACATTGCTCCCTTGGAAGCCAAGTTCTTCAAACATGGCTTGGTGAACGTGAACTTGGCATGCAGGGCTATCACTGTGTAATGTGAACTTTGAATGGCTCCAGCTTCTGCTGGGCAGCCTGCCCCTCACCATGGGCAGCCTTGGACCTGCTTCAGGCTTCCCTGGCGCATCAGCATACATCCAGGGACCCATTCCCCAGCAAAGGTGGTTTCATCTCAGGCCTGAGGCTTGTCCTTGGGCCTCTCTTCAACTAGTCATGAGTTGATTCCTGGTGTAGCTCTCCAAGCTTCTACTAATTCCTTCCTTTGCAGACTCTTGGGGGTCTTGTTGAGTCACATGTATGCAGGCAGAATCTTGATTTTGACTGGAGTTGAGGGCGGGGACCAGGAGTTACAGCCAACCCAGGATGTAGCTTGGGTGACAAGCTGGGGGACCGTGTTGTTCTGAGCCATGTACCAATAGTTGCTGCTGTCTAGTGTAGCCATAGAGTGCTGTCTAGGGACCTCAGAATCATTAGCTCATTTAATCCTCCCCACGCTCCCAGGAGGAAAATTCTAGTATATCCCCCAAATGGCCGAATGACACCTTTGATAAACACACTTGTTTTGTTTAAGTATTTAGTTTTAGTTTACCGATTCTCATATTGTCTCTGTAACATCATGTAGAATGTTGATAAGTCCTTGTTCCTGTTTCCTGCGGCTGCCACCAGAGCCTGAGGGTGGGGAGAGGGGAGGGAGGGGAAGAAAGGAATGTAATATATTCTTTTATAAGGAGGATTCTTATGAACATATTCTTCATTCATGTTTTCTTATTCATAAGGATAACAAATTTTTAAAAGTCTTCACAATAAAGAACACAGTCTCACGAATGTATCCTCCTTACGCATCTCCCCCAGGAGCCTGCTTCTCTCTAGCCCCCACCTCCCCCTCAACTGCCTCCCCCGCCCCGCAATCTCCAGCTGCAGCAGCCAGCAGCTGGCGGAGACAATAGTTGAATATTCAGAAAAATCCTGTTATGGAGACAAGATGAAAGCTGGTCGATAAAAACAGAATATTTCAAAGAATCAGATGATTTGGTGACTTGCTCATTTGGCAGATGGGTTCTCGGTGCCGGGCGGACGGGCCATCGGCTGGGCTTTTGGCTCGCTGCCTAGGTGGCCTGGGGCCATCTTCTACTCGAGGCTGGAGAAGTTGAGGAAGTTACCTGAGGTTGCCACCCCCAGTGCTAGATCCACAGTTTTAAAAGGGTTTGTCTTAAGGGAAGTTTATCAGAATGAGAGCCCAAGAGAGAGGACAGGACACAACATCCGCCAGATGGTCTCCTGGTGTCTCTAAAGAACTGAATCAGGGTAAGTTGACTTTCAAGCGACAAAAATTCAAATGCTGACAGAAGCCAGGAAGGTGAGAAAACAATTGAGGGGTATAAAGGAATTATAAAAATCTCAGGTATTAAAAAAACAAAACAAAAAATGCAATGCAGAGTGTCCTGTCACTTGGCACCAATGGTAGAGATGCAATAGGGACAGATGGGAACTGTGGTGAACTGAAGAGGGAGCCACATTCAGTGTTGTAGACCTTCTTACTAAAAACAAATAAAGCTGGAAATCCTGATTTTAATATCAAATCATCCAAGATGTAACTTCAAATTCCTTTTACGCATCAGGTCGGCCAATGGAAGCAAAGCTGTGCCCTGCAGAGTGAGACGCTGCCCACTCGACACCTTTATGGGTCAGGCACAGTACCACCGTACACCAGCTCCCTGAGTGGGGCTCTGTTGTTACTCTTACTCCACAAAGGAGAAACCAGAAGCCTCAGGGCCAGGCATTGGCAGAGCCAAGATTTGAACTCAGGTCTTTGCGGCTCCAGAAGTCCTGCTTGTCCCATCACATGACATTCTACTGTGGTTCCTTGCATCCTGGATCTCTCCTGCCTGATCCAGCCTTGCCTACCAGGACGGAAGTGAGCACGACTGACCAGTTACTGTGACATCAATCGTTGCCACAAGTACAGAGCTGGAAGTTGTCGTTCAGGAACCGTGTGTGCCGAGGCAGCGGGCTCCAGTCTGCAAAGTCTGGCAGCACTTAGAATTGTAAGGCTCCTCCGGGGCAGAGAATAGCAGCCTTTGTGTCTGTGGAGGTTGGCACAGGGGTGGTGATGCCCTGCCCACCCACAGGCTGTGTGGGAAGACGCAGTGGGGTGACCCAGCTTGGACCCTCTCTGGTCGCTACTCCTTGTAGGAAGTAGAGGACTAACAATCTGGAGATCTGGCTTCTAAGTCTCTTCTAAGCCTCTAAGTCTCCTTCCCTTTATGGTCTGTGTGAACCTGGCTTCTTGCTTCCCCATACTGGACCTTGGTTTCATGGGTCACAGGTACAGAGCGTACAAGCACCAGCCAATGTTGTCCCATCAAGTGTAGCAGGGAGGAGCGAGTCATTCTTAAGTATTGGGGACCACACATGGATGTCTTCCTGTAATGTGTGCCCATGGCTGACCCCAGACCCAACTTCCTACTTGAACAGGATAAATAAGATGATAGTCATGTCCCATCTCAGGATTGAAGGAACGATTCATTGGCTAAAGGTGTATTTCTATTGTGTGCTTGTTCTAACCCAAGGTTCCAGAAAAGGTGGACATTTGTTTATGCCTGCATTCCTATAACCAACTACTTTTCAAAAAAAAAAAAAAAATCAATTATTTATTTATTTTTAGACAGAGGGAAAGGGAGGGAGAAAGAGAACGAGAGAAACATCAATGTGTGGTTGCCTCTCATGCACCCCCTACTGGGGACCTGGCCTGCAACCCAGGCATGTGCTCTGACAATGAATCGAACCAGCGACCCTTTGGTTCATAGGCCAGCATTCAATCCACTGAGCCCCACCTGGATGGAGCCAGGGCACCAACTGCTTTTTAGAGAACACTCTTGTTCTAGACCCTGAGTTCGACAGGCTTCACAAAACACAAAATTTTTGTTCGTGGGTACAAAAATATGTGGTATGAGGAGGCTCTTGACCCCGAGTGTCAGGAAATGCCACTGGACAGCGATGAACGGGAATGGTTGTGGTGGGAAAGGACCTGGGTGCTCCCTGAGCAATGACGGCCTCCGTGAGCTCCCCTGTCACAAGGAATAAACCATAGCAGCCTGTGTAGGAAGGCCAGCCCCATCTGCACCAGGGACAACGGCTCCCGGTATCACAGAGGGGAGAGGGGGCTCCCGGGAGAATCAGGACATGCTTCACAGAGGAGGTGATGTTTGAGTGGAGCCTTGAAAGGTGCCCAGGACCCCTGCAGTTGGAGATGGGGAGAGAATGTTCCAGGTAAAACGAAAGTCTGCACAGTCCCCCAGACATGGTCCAGGGCACAGTGGTTTCAGCTGGATGCAGCAGAGGTAACCTGAGAAGGAAAGGAAGGGCAGGGGGCAAGGGCGACCATGCAGATTGTACGAGAAAGCTGCCGACTTCAGACCGAAGAGGGCTAGGAGATAAACTTCACCAGACAGGGTTCTGGATTGCAAACCCCAAAGATCAATTCCAACTAACTGTCGCAAAGAGGAGACTTTATTAGAAGGATGTGATAAAGCGCGCAGAATTGAAGGAGTGGCAGGCCAACCAGGTTTCACAAAATACAAGAACCAGGACCTCGAGAGGGAAATAGTGGTGGGGAGCAATGAACAGTGTAGTAGGCAGGTATTGTTGCAATATTACCGCTTAACAAACAGTCCTCGGATCTCAGTGACTCAGCAACAAGCCTTCTCTTCTTCCTTGTTCATGGTCCTGGGGTTGGCTGGGATGGCCCTATGTCACACTTGGCTAAGTTCAGGTGTATGACACATGTCTCCTCAGTTCTCCCTGGGCCAGTGGCTACCTGGGGCTTGTCTTTTTGTAGCAGAAAACAGCATAGCAAGCCAAACCACAGAAGAACCTCTAAGGCCTCTGCTCTCGTCCTGCTCAGTAATATTCTGTTGGCCAGAGCAGATCCCGTGGAGAAAGAGAAGGAAAAATAGGAGAGTGGAAATCCATGAGGAGTGTAGATGTGTGCATGTTGGGGCGAGGGTAGGGAAGGATCGTTTCAAGAAAAGATACTGTAAGTACTAAACAGGGGCAGTTTGCCAGTAGGATTCAACACTGGAGGCCAGCCAGCCTGCCCTCCACAGAACCTGCCCCACTTCTGGCCATGCACCTCCTGACGAGGGACAGAAAGCATCTTGGAGATGTTACTATTGTTCCCGAGCCTCCCAGTGAGCAGTCTCGCACACTCCTGCTCAGACAAAACGATAAGGCTGAGCCCCGGGGGGCAGCCTCCACGCCCAAAGTTTTGAGTGATGGCTTGCACCCCATGCCCCCGCAATATTGACCACTTTGGAGCGCCAGGGGTTCCAAGAGATTAAGCCAACATGTCTCAGGTTTCTCAGGGGTCGAGGGGAAGAGAAGTTACAACCTTCTTTCTGGGCCCAAGTTGAAAGCACTCAGCTTCTTGTCACTCTTCGGGGTGGGGGTAAAGCTTCTAAAGGCTGTACCAGAAGCCATCCCCTCTACCCCAACCCTGCCTCACGGACACCGCGGTTCCTCCAGGAGGACCCCTTGGCTGTTGCGTCTCATTTGGTGACTGCTCTCTAGTTCAAAGCTGACACTTTTCATCCTGACTCCCAAGTCTCCTTTCTTGGCCTGGCCAAAGCTTGTGTGTCTATAAGCAGAACCCCGGTTGCTAGGCAACATCCTCGCTCCTGGTTCTGGGGGCTGCAGAGGCAGAAATGAACCGAAGACATCTGAAGCTTCCCCTTTAAAGACAAAAGCATGGAACCTAAGAGAGGAAATAAGACCCTGAATTAATTGGAGGGTTTTATAACAACCAGACAAGGTTTTCATGCACCCCCCCCACCCCTGACAAGATCAGTGGGATATATTTAAATGCATTTTTCAAAATAGGGAAAAAATTAGGAAGATGAACTGATAAGTGTGGTTGGCTCCTTTGATTAGGAGAGGAAACTTCTAATTACGTCGCTTTTCTCAGCTCCATCAATCAGACCTACACATTCATTAGCTTCTTCTGAGTCACTAGTGGAACTTTATTAAAACAATTAGGCCTGCGGAGAACTGCAGCCATCAGCATTTGTGACAGCTGCGTTGGGGATTTAAACTTTTCATTAAAATTGGATGGAGGCACTTGCAAATCAGTGAGGACTAGGAGACCATTCCAAGTGAAAAATGAGCAAAGAATGGGAATAGGCAATTCACAAAAGAACAACAAATGGCCACTAAACATCTGAGAGAATTTCCAGACTCATTAGTAACTGAGGAAATACATTAAAACAATAATGAGAAAGCATTTTTTAAATCTGTTAAAGAGTATGTTTTAATGACAATATATAAGATGGGCAAATATACTGTGAATCTGCTATTTTTATACACTGTTGGTTGGAATAAGGTTAGAGGAAACCTTTCTGGAAAGCGATATGGCCACATATTGAAAATCTTACGCATATATACATCTCTTGGCCAAGCAATATGGTGTCTTTATTTACAAAGATGTTTATATGGCATTATTTATAAATGGAGCAATTTGAAAAAATGTCTATCTAATGATGGGATATTAGTTAAGTAAAAAGAGATTCTTTAATTACATGTAAATGTATTCTCAAGACTGTGAAAAGAAAAATGCAGGTTATAAAACTGCATACAATACATGAGTCCATATTTGTAAAATGAAAAGCAAAGTTGGTTATACAATACTTTCCTAAAATACAATTAGATCTCCACTTAGCATCATCTGTCGATCGGTTCTGTGACTTGTAGTGAAACGATATATAACAAAACTGAATTGACCATAGGATAGCCAGTTAAACCAGAATTAAGCTCCAATAGCATCTCATCAACAAAATGATGTTCGATGAACTGATGTTGTTCAAGGACCCGCTTGCTCCACATGAAGCTGGAGTCCCCAGACCTTCTCAGTTCATGGAACCTTTGGTGCCGCAGGCAACTCTCTCTTGAGGCCCCTAGACAATGCCCCCCACTCTCCCAAATGAAAACCTGACAGTTCAGTTTATTAAATGATTGGGCCCAAACAGCTTACTGGTGGTAGTTCGTACAGTGTTGGACAGATGTTGCTGTGTTTTCGCTGAATATTTAAAATGCATCTTGGGATTCCTGTGAGTTAATCGCAGCGCCCGGGGATTCCTCAGCACCTAAAGTTTCCTTGAGGTTAAGGGATGAAGCCCAGGCTGCCTGGTGGGAACATGGACTCTCTCCTTCACTAACAAGACCCTGTGCAGACGGTGCATCTTTGCTGGGCCTCCATTTCCTCATCTACTAAGTGGAGACGATAACAGCACCTACCTCTCAATGCTGTGATGCTCCTGTAATGCCGCATGCCTGGCTCTTGGCAAGAACTTGGTTACAGTTTAGCCACCATTAACCCTCGCCAGGGACTGTAGGTGACTTTTATCTCCATACCTTTTTGCATTTTCCAAATGTTACACAATAAACATATGTGATTTCTGTAATAAAGAAATCGTTCCTTTTCAAACCAGAGAAAGTAGCACGGTAAGTGTGCCCTGTCCTGAATGCTGTGCAGGCAGGACCCAGGACAGAGCAGGCCGCAGGACCCGGAGGCACCCAGAGGCGCACCCCATGCTGACGCAGTTCTGCCTCAAGAAGGCCCTGTATCCTGCCCAGGGAAAGCAGAGCTTCCTGCGCACAGCTTGCTTATTCGTTGTAAGTACTGATGGTGCGGCTGCCTCCCCCGCCACAGGTGTCTGAGCCTTGGCCTCTGCTCACACAGTGGCTGGAGCTGGGAGCACCTCCACCCCTTCCTTGCCTGGCTATTCTCACTCCCTGTTCCAGACTCCTCCCTCCTCCCCACGCGCAGGGAGGTTTTCTGGATGATCCTGACTTGTTGACGTCGAACATGTTTTGACTAGAGTACACCATACGTGATGCTGTGTGCTCTGTTGTGTCCCAATTAGGGAGCCTGTAATGTCCGACGACCCTTCTGTCAAGGCCTCACATACCAGATGTGACAAGGCCAAGGTTCCCTGGTGGTCTGGTGTTTAGGATTCAGATAAAGAAAGGCCAAGGCTAAGGTCTGACTGGTTCAGTCAGTAAAGATACAAGCTGCTTTAGATTTAGATTTGTGCTGTATCACTTGCACAAATGGAGAAAGGAAGTGTGCCAAAGGTGCCAGCACCCATGATCCCTGTCTCAAGTGGCAAAAAGGGCAACAGGGACACGCAAGGAGCCGGATTCCTTCCACGCACACTGGGGGCCTAGCCGAGCTGCGGAGCCAGCGCAGGCTGCAGCTGCGGCTGAGAGAGGTTTGTCCTGCAGCCGTCCTCCGAGTCAGGGGGCGGGAGGGTGGAGCAGGGACCTGGGAGGCCTGAGAAACTCTTTCCTGATGGCCTCCCAGGGGAGATGGGAGGCGAGAGGGAGAAGGCCTCAGGGCAGCTTCCTCCAGCCTCCCGTCCGGCCCGGCGTCTGACAAGGTCACAAGACATTCTGTCAGGACCAGGTGAGCTGCAGCTCCAGCCTCCGCCGCTGTGGACACATTCAAGGCCACCATGACCCACGGCAGCTGTTTTCCTACACCTGCCTGAGCGATCCTAAGTGTGACTGTTGAGTGAAGGTGACGATGGCCTGAATCGCCCCCTGGAAATGATCTGTGTGAGGACCCTGTGGCGGTATCCATGGCAGACGATCCTCGCCTGAAGCCACCAGTTTCACGGTGTTGGGGAAATGATGTGTTTCTGCCGCCAGTCCGTCCCCACCTGCTAGCTGGCGTTCCTGTGAGGTTAGTGCTCCCTCGGCCGCTGGGGCTCTCTGGTTTCTCCGAAATTAAGTTCCTGCTGACAAGGTGGGACTAGGGCTTGACTACAACTGCATTGTCCAATGTTTTCTTATTAAAAAAACTAAAATACACAGCAAAGTTGAAAGAGTAGCATTGCATTATGAACTCTTCGATACTCACCAGTTAGATTGAAAAATTGGCAGCATTTACTGTATTTGCTTGATCTCCATGTGCATATATTTTGTTTTTGCTGAGATTAAACTGCAGAGGTCGTGATATTTTTCCCTGACTATTTCAGCCTGCACCTCCTACAAATGAGGATATTTTGCTACATAAATACATGCCCTTATAGCTCTTACGATAATTAACATTAATCCCTAATATTATCCAACATCAGACTCAAATTTAAATATTCCCAATTGTCCCCAAATGCCTTTTATTGTGGATTAATTTTTTTTCTTTTATTGATTCCAGAGAGAGGGAAAGGGAGGGAGAAAGAGAGGGAAAAATACATCATTGTGAGAGAGAAACATCAATCAGTTACCTCTTGCACATGCTCTGACCAGGCACTAAACCTGCCACCAGGATCAAACCTGCGACCTTTCGGTTTGTGGAATGATGCCCAACACAATGCGCCACACCGGCCAGGGGTATGGCTGATACAAAACAAAACAAAACAAAACAAAGCCAGAATCCAATCAAATTCCACATGTGACATTAGCTGCATCTATTTATTTTAATCTAGAGAATCCTCTTCTTTTCCCCACATGCCATTAACTTTTCCTTTTTTTAAAGAAACCAGGCCATTTGTCTTATACGATGTCTCAAATTCTGGATTAACCTGACCGTTTATGTTCGCTTGACTTGTTCTTCTACTTCCTTGGATAGCTTTTAAAGTTAAATTATGACAAAATGCTCACAAGCTTCCAAGTATACATTTCGGACATCCACGTTTCTGGGGACACATCATATCAGGTTGTTGCACGGTAAGGGAAGCTTTGTCTAGTCAGTTTATTTCTCCAGAATTCTACCAGACTCCTCCACTGTAAAGGCCTGTTCTCCTTTTGTGGCTCGTGAGTAAGCTGTGCGGCGATACTGTGGCACGGTGTGAATATGTTCTCTCCAGCAGCCGTTCTCCAAAAGGTTTAGCGCAGAAGAATAAATGTAGCCTGCGTTGGTTATTCCACTGGCGATTGTAAAATGATGCTTTTCTGAGTCTGTCATCCCTTCTGTTTATTAGCTGACATTCATTTTTTTCTGGAAAGAAAGAACATTTTTCCTCCTCAACTGGGGCGAACTAAAGTTCCTGCAAACACATGCCTCTACCCAGGCGTCTCCTCTTAGGACTGTCTCTAACTACTCAGGAGAGGACTCTTTTTTCTCTGAGCAATAATAACATTAATGTTTCCAAGGCGCACTCAGATTGTATGAAACCCCACACAAATACTGCAACTGGCAGGACGGCTATTTGGCCCCTGTCCTCATGGAAGCATCTTGCTGAGCTACATGAGGTTCTAGGCCCGGCTGCGGCCCTGCTTGGACAGGCTACGCGTATATGACCCCCAGGGCTCCGGGCTCAGCTCTGTCCCCTCCTCCCTCTGGAGAAAGTATGGCATTAATATGAATGACTAGCCTGACATGTGTTTACAGGAATGAATCTCAAAGCGGAATGTTGAGTGAAAGAATAAGTCGCAACAGGAAATAGAGCGTGAGAGTGTCCGTTGAAGAGCCACCGAACAGTGCATGGTTCATGGAAACGTCTGGGCAGGACTAGTGCGCAGGGGCAACGCTGGGGGAGCCAGGTGGTTGCTGGCTGGTCCCACGCTGGTTGGCACAATGCACCATACAGGTTGTTAAATGTCTTGATGTTGTTCCCTCCACTGGGGGCACCGTGCGACAACAAGGATGGGGAGAGGACAGAGCAACATCAGAGCAGTGGGCCTTTAAAAATGGCCGGCGGGCAAGGAGATGGCACCTGGGAGAGGCTTTGGCTCAACCTGTAACTTATTTTTTTTCCTTTCTCTTGTGTTTTTAAGGATGTGGAAAAAATATCTCCAAATAGGAGCATTTCTTAAACAGGTATGTGCATGTTTTTGCATTGTTCTCTATATTTTTTCGTAGAGTTTAAATATTCCAGAATTGAAACATTTGTATATTTTACAGAGTGAACAAAGGTCAAAGTGAAAAAGAACGAGAATGACATTCTAGGAATAGACTTACTAAACGTCTCTAATGGTACAAAGGGGGAGGAGGTGGAGGAGGAGAAAGAGAAGAATGGGGAGGAAGAAAGAGAGGAGGGGGAGGGGGAAGAGGAGAAAGGGGAGATGGGAGAGAGGGGAGGGGGAGGGGAAGGAGTAAATTTATTAGCAAAGCCTGCATTTTAACTCCACTGGTTACAGAGTCCCTGTAACCGGTGCCTGGCTGCAGGGGGCTGGCAGCACAGCAGGTGTTCACCAAGCGCTGCAGAGAGGGAGGTGGACTTGCCGTGCAAATACCCAGGATGCAAGAGGGGAGCACTCACTGCACAGCTGAGAGTACCAGCAGCGGTCTGTGATTAGCTCCGGGAAGGGGCTGGGAGGGAAGTGGGGTGGTCGAAGGCTTGCGTATTTATCCCATATAATTGTGCATTGTTCAATGTTTAATGTTATATTGCTTCTTAAATTAAAATAAGGTGAAGTGGTGAGGATCCCAGGAGCCGTGCAGGCCGAGGGCTTTACAGGAAGCAAGAAGGGCCACAGGGAGGAGAGGCGGGGTGTGAGAAACAGGTAGGGTCTGGGATGCAGCGTAGGGGGAGGCCTCGAGGTGGGAGAGTGGAGGCAGCTTCAGGAAAGGCGTGTGGAGCCCTAGGTGCCAGATGAGGGTGGACTTTGCTTCTTCAGACTAAGGAGCTTGGCTCCCACCCTTCTCCCGCCGCCCCTCCCCCAAACAATCAGAACGGCCTTGAGGAGCTCTGGTGGCCCAAGCGGAGCTGGGCCCAGAGACGTGAGGTGAGCTCTGCCCAGAGGTCGCGGGGAGGTGGTCCCTCTCTGCCTGCAGTGATCAGTTCCGGGGGCGGGCGAGGGCTTGCGGAAGGAGGTGGGTGGGAGGAGGAAGGCAGTGCATGCTTCCTGAGCTGCGATCAACTGCTGAGCCCACAGCTTGGGGCCTGGAATGAAACTAGAAAACCATTAATTTATATAATCCGCTAATTAAGCTAATTGTCTGAACAGCACTTTTTGGTATAGTCATCAAAAAGAGGCATAATGAGCATAAAAACAAAAAGATCTTTTATTTTTTTCATTCAGGACTTAATCATCGCTTCAACTATCCCCGCCTGGTTGCTGTAATTATAGGCTCTTGCGAAGCTGGTTTCCCAGAGGACATGGAGTTCACATCCCTCTTCTGCCAGAGCACTGGTCCAGGCCTCTTAGAAACTTCTGGAATTAGGGACGCTTCTCTCTGCACGCAGATGTACTCGGGTGCATTTTGATCACACGAGATGGACATTTCAGAACACCAAGGACAGAGATTCGGGAAAGGGCTTCCCTCCCTGCCCACCGGGGAGAAGTCATATTGTGGTAGATAAAGACGGTGCCATAGTCGGGGCCACGGGTGCTCGGCAGCCAAAAGTGACCACTGTCCCCTACCGCGTTCATTGGAGCATGGCAGAGCAGGGTGCCGGGGACTGTCACGCTGAACCACCGTGCTCTGGGACCCTTGACAAGAAGCCTGCTGGTGGGTGGCGATGGAGAAGCAGGCAGAAGGGACCCTTCAGCTGTCCCTGCATGCGTTGGCAAGACCATGGCTAGGCGGCGCTGTCAGTGCTTGCCCCGTCCCCCTGGACACCCTCCCATTTCTGGGGACCAGGGCGGCCTGGCTCCCATCAGCCATCTGTTCAGGGGCAATTTCAGAGCCCACTGACCTGCATCCGGGAGGGAGTGGGAAGAGCGAGGGAATGGCCAGCCCCTGGGGCCAGCCCCGAAGCAGTGACTGAGAGGCATGAGTCTCCTGGCTCTGTCCCTCGGCCAGATCGCTGACTTCTGTCCCAGATTAAGCTCCAGTTGCCCCCTGCAGTCGCTGGTCTGACAGCACACCCCGCTGGCTGCCTTTACCAACCCAAGAACCTTTCTCCCCATGTTCTTTCCACCTTCCATGGAAACCACTTGCGCGGAAATCCTTCTCTCAAGGTCTGTTTCTTGGGGAGCTCAAACCAAGACCCACGGTGGGAGCCTTGCTCTGAACCTTCGCATCCTGAAACCATCCCACGTGTGGCCACTTGATTCAGGCCCGCCCCTCCGAGTCCTCGTGGGCCACGCAGCCTCTGACCTGGCTGCAGGTTTCCCCTGTGCTCTGCAACCTTGGAGGGGCCTCAGGAGCCTCCAGGGGCAGGGCAGTAGGCAGTTCTGGGGACCCCTCACCCCGCATCAACCTGAATGCTCTGCTTTAGTCTGCTTTGCACGTGGCTTTAATCTGAAGAAAGGATTCTGCTGTGGCTGCTGAAAAAAAAAAAGGCGGCAATCCTGATTTCACCTAAGCTCACCCCAACGTGGGAGTCTGCTCCGAGTGAGCTGACGTCCTCAGGGTCCCCAGGGTGTGGGGTGCCGCCTCAGAGGGCCTCATGGGCGATGGCTTCTGCCTATGTGTTGGCCATCACCTTGGCATCGCAGAGCTGCCCTCGCTTCTTGCGGCCGGAGTGGAGAATGCGGTCCATTGTCACTTCCAGCCTCTGAAGAGAATCCACAAACATTTCTCTCCCTCCCCGTATCTCCCGTCTATTCGTCCACCCCCCACCCCCCGGTGCCTTCCACTCTGCCCAAATGGACCTTTCGCATCTCCTGGTCTGTGGGAATCTTTTCTTACCTGGGACCTGTGTTTGGAAAAATAATGGGCCCAGAGGTATCCACGCCTTAGTCCTGGGAACCTGTGACTCTGTCGCCTGTGGCTACAGAGATGTCGCAGGTGTGATTGAATTGAGAATCTTGAGGTGGGAAGATTGCCTTGGATTATCAACGTGGGCCAATGTCATCATAAGGGACAGAGGGAGCAGGAGGGTCTGAGAAGATGCGATGAGGGAAGCAGAGATCAGAACGACGCCATTGCTGGCTTTGAAGATGGACTAGGGGCCCTGAGCCAACAGATTCACGTGGTCGCTAGAGAATAGAAAAGGCAAGGAAGCGGGTTCTAGAGTTTCCATAAAGGAACACAGCCCTTCTGACACCTTGATTTAACCCAATGTGACCCGTTTCAGGCTGCTGACCTCCAGAGCTGTAAGTCTGTTGTTTTAACCACTAAATTTGTGCTGATTTGTCATAGCAGCAACAGGAAACTGATACAATGTCTTTGCTCTATGTGTTCCTGCCCTGCTCCCGCCCCCCTGTCCCCCCCCCGTCCCCCTCCCCGTCCCCGTCCCCAAGGCTGCAAAGTGGGCTACTCCTTCAAAGTCTGGCTCAACAAGTGTCACTTGGTGCCATGGAACTTCCCTTGTTCCTGCCTCTGCCCTCAGGATCCTCTACCCCTTGGGAAATGATTGCTCCATTCCCAGCTCCCACAGCCCCGGGCTCTGGGCTGGCTCTTGGCCTTCAGACGCTACAGCCAATAGAGACAGGCTTTCCTTTGAGCACAGCTGGGGCCGACCGACATGTTGAAGCACTTCAGCAAAAAGTCTTGAAACACGAACAGGAGGATAATTAGTGGCACACTCAAGTTCAGGTCTTAATTCTAAAAATCTGGCAGAAGGAACAAAATGCCCATTAGCATCCTGGGATTTTCTGCTTGGAACAACCCTGAGGCACTATCCTGGCCACCTGCCCTCCTCCCCCTGCCTGGATCTGTCCAGGGCTTGCAGAAGATATCAGGTATGTCCGAGACCTCAGGAGCTCACTCAGCGGACCCAGCTGGAGGGTCTCAGGAGGCAGCTTTCGGAAGGGCTCTCCTGGTGCTCACAGCGGCAGACGGGCTATATAATTTATTGCCCAAACTGGAACACTTGTGAGAGTGAAAGGGGTTATAAACAATCGTGCTTGGGAAGATGGGCGTGAACCCAACCGTCCGAGCGAACCAGGCTGTTTGGTCACCCTGGCAATGATACGCCTGGCTCTTGCTGGCTCAGCTTGTCTGAGGACCCGCCGGGGAGCAGTTTGGGGCTGTGGCCCTCCACTCCCCTTGCCCATCCGCCAGAACGAGCTGAGGAACCCGGCCCAGACGTAGGAGGCTCACTGACAGCCTGGCTCGGCCAGGCAGGTCAAATCAGGGGAGGACTAACTAGCATTCTAGGAAAAAGTTGTGCTCCCTGCTCAGACAAGCCTGGAAAAGCTGGTTTACATGAAAATGAGCAAATGTTGGCCTTTCCGCACAGGACTTCCAGATGTGGGAGGGAAGCGTGCAGGGAAGCCAGGGGCAGTCCTGGGCGTGGGCCGTGTGCCTTCTCGTACCAGGCAAACTCCCGGCGAGGGCTGCTTTCACGGGTGCTTTTATCTTTTGCTAAGAAACCCGGGGGACAGGAGAGCATCGGGTGATAACCCCGGGCAGGGTCTCTGCCTTCTGCCTATCTTGGCAGAAGCCCTGCCAAGAGGCCCTGAAGATAAGCCCGCCTCTCTTATCACAGATTCATTTTTACTGTCTCCCAAGCCCCACACAGCACCTGTTAGGAGGTGGTCACTGAGCTGAGCGTCGCTTTTGCTTCGGAGGAGCCAAAGTCCCTGCGGTCTGCACATGACAGTCGTCATCCATAACGCGTGAGGCCGGGACCCAAACAAAGAGCACATTCATGCGGGGGCGGGTGGGAGCCGATGACCCACACAGGACAAATGAGGCGCATTTTCCCCTTACGAGCACGCATTTGTCATCGTGCTGTTTCTGTCATCGTCCCAGGCTGTTATTCCCATGCAATTTTGTACCTTTCAGAACTTCATGGTTAGAGATGAATCAAACTCAACCCATCACACCAGCCAGGAACAGCGTCCGCTCAAGGATTCCGAGGCTGGGCAAGCGGTGTGGTCGGGGGCGGGGGGCCCTGGGCAAGCAAGGGGGACATCCAGGCGTGTCTCCAATGTTCTGTTCCTTAACAGCGCTGCGTCTCAGCTTGTTTTTGTGTTTGGTTTACTCTATACAATAAGATATTTGAATGATGTAATAATCAAGTGTCTGGAATACCATTTGTGTGGTGACATCAAAGTTTACACACCAAAAACTCAGGTATAAAATGTGAGTTCCTTTCTGGGTGTGCATGCATGTGTGCGTCTCTGTGATAGGCGTGTGTGTGTGTATGCGATCACACACACATATATATAGATGATAATATATGACCACTTCTTGTTTTAGAGTCATTTCCCTCCACTTCTTAATTCAAGATAATTCTATTCCTTCTCATTTGAATGTCTCTTTTGTATAAATATTCAGTTAATTCTGAGTTCAAGCTTCCTGTCTGGAATGATGCTCCCCCTTCAAGGAGCATGCTTACCCCTTTTCCTTCCCGAGGGAATGCAGATGAAAACCACAAAGAGATACCACGGACCAGGGTGGCTTCAATCAAAATGACTGAAGATAGTAACAAGCGTGGGTGAGGGTGGATGTGGAGCAAACGAAACCCCCATGCAGTGCTGATGGGAATGTAAACTGGTGCAGCCACTTCGGAAAACAGCCTAGCACTTCCTCGGAAGGTGACACACAGCATTACCACATGACCCAGAAATCTCACTCCTGGGTATCTGCCCAAGAGGAATGAAAACACACGTCCCCACAAAAACTTATATGCAAATGTTTATAGCAGCATAATAATACCAAAACCAGAAACAACTCAAATGTTCATTGACTAATGAATGGACCAATAATGTTATATATTCATACTTAAAATATCGGGAATATCCTAAATAATAGGAAATATCATTAGGCGATAAAAAGGAATAAGATACTGATACCTGTTACAACATAGGTGACCCTGAGAACCTTTTGCTGAGTGAAAAGAGGCAGTAGAAGCAGGAAGTGGCTTGGTGGTTGTCTAGGGCTGGTGCTGGGAGCTGGGGGGAAATGGGGAGCGGTTGCTGAAGGATACAGGTCTTGTTTTGGGATGATGGGACTGTTCCTAGTTGATTGTGATGATGGATGTATAACTTGGTGAGTGTACTAAAAACCATTGACTTGTACATGTGGGTGAACTTCAAGTTGGTAAACTGTTCCATGTGTGAATTATATCTCACAAAAAAAAACAAAACAGACAAGAAACGATTGTTCTCTTTCCTCTGATGTTAAGCTGGCAGAATAAAAACTTAAAACTGCTCATGGTCATATTTGTCTATTTCTGCACGAAGCCAACGCACAAGAAAGCAGAGACAGAAAAGATGAAGAGTTTCCTATAGATATAATTTGAGCCCCTGATTCAGCCATGCCGGAAGCCAAATACTCTCTGGACCTTTCAGTTATGTGAATCAAGTAATTCCTTTATTTTGTTTAATAAATTTTATTATGAGTTTCTCTCACAACTCAAAATATCCTGGCTTGTATAATAAGATGAGCAACCTGGTTTTGTAGAGTTTACTTGGTGTTGAATTCAACTCTACTTTGGAATATGACTTCCAGAATTTTCTCAGCTACATTAGCCCTGATGTGGGTAAGAGGTGCCCAACTCTGCACACAGGCGTGCTGGGTCCTAAGAAAATCCCTATAGAGAACCCTCCTCACCCAGGGCTGAGCACCCCATGTCCCGGGGAATTGCAGTTGCATGTTGTCTTATACCACAAGGCTGATTTTGCAAACAGTTTTCATTAAATGACTTTGCATGTTCCAGTTTCCAGCATGTCTTATTGGAAAATGTCTCAGACAAAAAATGCAGAGTTAAGTGAACTCATTAAAGTGTTTGGTCTGGAGATAAAAAGTTACACAAAACCCAGTTAGTTTCTGAAAAAGCAATGTGAAATTTATCCAAGTTATTCAACGTAGTAAAAGCAAGACTGTAAAGATATACATGTTTAAGCTGGAAGAAATCTAAGACATTGCCTGGCATGGGCTTCTATTTTACAAACTGGGTTAATGGGGAAAAACAAACAAACAAACAAACAAACAAAACCTTTCCTTCCTATTCATTTGAAATAATAATGTTATGCTCATATTTCACTCTAAGTGAGCCTCTGGTGGCACGTGAACCTGGATGGATGTGGTTGGCTATCAAAGGTGCCTCACATGACCATGCACTAACTAGTCAGCAATCCCATTTTCTTTTTCTTTTTTTTTTTAAAGATTTTATTTTATTTAGTTTTAGAGAGGGAAAGGGAGGGAGAGAGGGAGAGAAACATCAATGTGTGGTTTCCTCTTGCATGTCCTCTACTGGAGACCTGGCCCACAACCCAAGCATGGGCCCTAGACTGGGAACCGAACTGGCGATCCTTTGGTTCACAGGGCAGCACTCAATCCACTGAGCCACGCCAGCCAGAGCAGCAATCCTATTTTCTTACTCAAGTCAACACCATCATCTTATTAAAAGTGACTTCCATGCAGATTTGAAGTCATATTGTTAAATTGATGACACAGCTGGGGTTTGTCAGGGCATGAGGATCTGAGGTCAACGGAGGACTATTGACAGAGGGGCAGCGGTCAGGCTCAGAGAAGAGGGCCAACCCAGAGGGAAAAGGACAGTTGTCCGAAGTCCAGGGGGCGAGACGAGGAGTTGAATGTCAGTCAAGGCTGGGAGACAAGAGAGCATCAATAGGTCTTGGATCCAGCGCTTCAGCCAAAGCAGAAACAAGGGCTGTTGAGGAGGAGACTAGAGAACAAAAAGGCTGGGGATCTAGACAAAGGTCTAGGCCAGCAGACATGAGGAGGGGGACAGGGGCCGTGGAGCCAGGGGTCACTCGTGGACACAGGAAGAACTCCCAAAGCTCTGCCCTTGGACTGTGAGCTCCCTGTCACAGGCAGGCGGTAGGGGAGGCCAGTTCGTCTGGCAGCCCCATCTGGCTCTCCCAAGGGCTCTCTTCCCACCTTGACCTGCCCAGCATTTGGAAGGAGAAGGTAGCATCTGACCCCCAGGCGCTGCCCTGCCCCACAGAGCCCCGCCCTCCACTATAACCCGTGCCACAACTTGGAGCTGGGAACCCACCCCTTCCTCTGTCACAGCTGCTCCCAGACTCCCAGGCACCATTACCACCCACCGTCTTCAGGAACAAACTCAGGCCAGGATGGGAGCTGCTCCTTGAGCTCCTAGGGTGCTAGCGGGTGTGAGTCACCTGACTTGTACCAACTCCATGTGACCCATCGTCCCTGAGAGCACTGTGCTCACAGCCCTTATGCAATGCCAGCTATGCATGTCCTCGGTGGCCCATAAATGTCCCCACTGAGTGAATGAGGCCACCGGGCAGAGTTTGCCTTCTAACTGGCTTCCCAGGCGGCTTGCGGGGGGCTTTTGTTAAGAGGCTGTCTCTGTCATTTGTATGGCAGAATTCGGACCTGGTACAAACAAAACCCAAAGGTGCTTTTAAGTCAAGGACTCAATGTTTCAAGTCCGCAGTGAAAATAAAAAATGAATACCTTGGAGGGATCTTGAAGTCAGGGCTGGAATTGAAATTTGTTATAATTATTTTCTATCCAGCTAGAGAACTATGAAAACAACTCAGAATTTCCCTTAAATGTAATAAACAAGCTCAAGTAAGGGAACAAAGTAATGTCCCTGGGCCGGAGCCAGGAGCCACGTGGAGAGGGATGTAAATGAGGACACAGTCCTTCCCTGGGGTGGAGGTGGTTTACCTGAGCAACGGAGGGCGGGCGCTGCTTCCGGGCCAGGAGAGGGAAGAGGAAGTAGATAAAAATGCAATGCTTGTTGTCGTAGAAAAGTGCCAGTCAGTAAAATAAACATAAATAGAATTTGATGATATTAGATCATTATTGAGATTTTTTTTTTGGTGTAGATAATGGCATTGTGGTTGTGCTTCTCATAAAAGAACCCTATTGAATGATTTACTAAAGAAGTGATATATGCTTTGGAACTTGCTTAAAAGTAAAGGGTAAGGATGAGAATTTGTTATATGATTTTCTCTGCTTTTGTATGGGTAAATTCAAAAATTTCCGTAATAAAAGGTGAAAATGAACAATCAAATAAGCATAAATGACCCCAATTTGCTGACTTCTATACTGTTCACTGTTGTCGCCTCAGAATTTCTCCACGAGCTTACAGGGGTCGGCGGCGGTGGGGTGGGGAAGAGGGCGGCAGTTTGGTTGACAAGGAGAAAAAGGTCACTCAAGAACTTGTATGAAATTCATTTGCATAAAAGGGCACTCTTTTTACTCAGATGATTTATTTGGAATGGCCTGGTGATGGGCTAGTGGCTGCTACGGGGGGAGGGATGGTACGGTCCGGAAAGGCAGTCTAGTCCTGGGGACCACCTGTGAGTGTTTTCTTGGGGGCCAGGAAACATCCGGAACATTTGATCTGCTCTTGCGAATTTCAGGGCTTAGAGGAGGAAGAGAAGCAGCTGAACCATGACTGCTGCTTCCTCCAGTTCTGGTGGGACTGGGTCTAGTCCTGGGATCTAGGGTGGTCTTGATCTCTGTGGCCAAGAGCTGGACTCATAGTTCAGAGTTTTTGTTGATTAATTAATTGATTACTCAATTAACAGTCCCCTTAGAGCCCAGTTATGGTGAGGATTGCTTGACAGCACACACCTAGCCTGAGGCCGGGCACTCCAGATCAATGGTCATCCCTGCCCTCTGACCCCACACGTTACTGACCACGTGTGAATGTCAAAACTGCCGAGAGCGGTGCCTGGAAACAGAATTTTCCTATTTCCATTTCCTTGCTTTGCTCTGTTCAGGTTCTGGACTTTGTACTTCTTTGGCAGCCTAAATTTTAAGAGCAGTTTTAGAGAAAACCTCCTACCTAAACCATCTATTTTTCCTTAAAAAAAAAAATATTATACATAGTTGAGCCATTAAGTCAGCTCATGATCCTGAAGATGCAAAGTGAGCACTATTCACTTGTAACAAACATGGGACATGCACACCTAAAGGCCCACCAGGCCATTTACTTATCCATGAAGGGACCTGTCACTTCAACTTGCATGTGCTTATGATTCTCAATCTACTTCCCAAGTTCTAGATCTGTATTTCCTTGGTCTACTAGGCATCTCTACTCTGGGATGTTTATTTTTCATAAGACCCAATTAAGCATTTCCAGCTGTTGAATTTATCTTCCTCCAAACTTGTTACCTGACTTCGGAATTGCCCAGGTCAGAACCAGGTGTCATCGCTCTGGCCTTGACTTTGTTGTCCCTGTGCTCAGTTGATCCTGGCTCCTGAACACCTCTAGAATCTACTCACCTCCTTTACCCGACGACCACTGGTGGTTAAGACCTTCATCATCTCTCTCCTGAATCCCGACAACAGACTCGCAGCCTGGATACTTCCAAGTGATTGGATTTAGGGTATTTCCCTGAACGGCAGGAGGATGGGCAATCGGAAGCAGGTAGGGAAGGGCCAGGCCATGCATGGCTTTTGGTGCCATGATGGGAACCGGTTCTTTATCCATGTTGTTTCTACTGTCTTTGCAGGGGAAGGTAAGGTCCTTAGCCAAGAGAAGGACACTGAGGCACTGTCCTAGATATCACGGATGAGAGAAAGATCAAGGAGTCCCCCTGGGTCCTTACGTTCAGAAAGTTTCAGATGGATACATTAGCTCTGCAAAACTTAGGAACCCTTGCTACAAAGGAGTCTGGGAAATGCAGTTCTTTGTTTTCTAGAGGCTGCAAGAGAGGAAGGTGAGCTGAAGAGGATGGGGTGTGATAGGTATCACATGCGCCTGTCTACAGCATCTGCCCCTCTAAGAATGGCTTCCCAAACTCTTTTAGTGAAACCTTCAGGAAAGAAGGTGAGTAAATGTCGTGAAAGGTATGAAGACAAAGACTAACACCACTCCCCAAAATTCTCACATTCCTTTGACATCTCATGTTTTATCTGAAAAATTAATGTTGAGTTGCCTTTTACTCTATGTCTACGTTTGTTTACATAACATTGTGGGGGTTTTATTCCCCTGACGTTTTCTGGGAAAATTGATGCTCCAGAAAAAAGCATCACTTTGATGTGACAACTATCCATCCTCCTGGGACACTGTGGGGCTCCACCGGGGTGCGTGCACTTGCCCTGGCATGAGAAATTTGGGATGATGCCAACATGACTAGGCTTCGAGACATGAGGGTCCCTGGGGCTCACCCAGACCCCAGCAGCACCAGCACACAAAGCCAAGACTTTCTCGGTGCCGAGGTTCCCGCTGTTACCTCCTTTGGGTCAGGAACCAGACAGGCGGAGCCTTTGGGTGGTGGGGGATGCTGTCCATTGCTCGTCCTCAGAGGAACCAGGGAGGGCGGAACAGCATGGGCACTCGCATTATCTCCGCTACTCTTCATGGGCAATTTCTCCTGCCTCACACGGCTCCCTATCAGTTTGCAAATAAATTCAACCTCTTTCCATAACGGTGACTACTTCTCATTTGTAATTCTCCAGCTCTTGCCTACAAAACACTTAACTGTTTTATTAAAGCTTGTTTAGAGATGTCTTCCTTTGATAAAGTGGCAATTATCAGGCATAGGGGTTGTGCTTTGGGATCATTTAGCATCTTACGATCAATGATATGGATTTAGCTTCTGAGCACTGCGGGTCTGAACGCTTTCCATCCAATGGTAGTGCCACCCAATGGCGACCGAGTCATCGTCATTACGATGGTTAATAGATGAACTCGCGACAGGAATGGGACTGAAGAACACAACCATTCCTAAGAGTCCTTCCTGTCAGTCCCAGGATCGTTGATGGGACAGCGGCCAGGTCCTAATTTTGCAGCTTCCATATCTCTGCCCTGAGGACTCAAAGACATCCTTGTCAGAGGTGCCTAATTTCCTGGTTATTCTTGTCAAAAATGACATCTCTTTGACCATGAGATCCATGTGCTTCCACTGTTGTCTCCCCACGCAAATCTCAAGACATGTAAGAAGACGTTTCTTTAAAAATTGCATAATTATGTTGGAAAGTAAGAGAGGGTGCATTAGTGGAAAATTGTGAGGGGCGCCCGAAGTCGAAAGACAATGGGCCCCTAGGGACCGAGGAAACCCCATCCCAGAACATGCAGAGGGGAGAACTCTTAGAAAGGAGGGTGTTCTAGGGGGAGCGCCAGTGGGGGAGGCGGGCAAAGACACCTGAAGTGTTCTGGCTGGAAGTGCGGTGGGGGGGCAGCCAGGGGTTCAGACCCTTTCCCCCCTCCCCTGCTCATGGCAGCAGCAGCTGACAGCAGTGTCATTGTTCAGGTGGGGGCAGCGAGTGCTGGAGAAGTAGGGGAAATTGTGTTGAGGACTGTGTGTAAAAGGAGGCCCATGCAGAGGACAGTAAGCAGTTTAAAAGAATTGTAAATGTCAGGAGGGCAGGTTTCCTGTAGTGGGAAAGGCAGGAAATGCAGAGGGAGACCAGTGGGGGCAGATCCTGGAGAACTCACAGCCTGGGCTAGGGAGCGTGGACTTCCTCCCCAGGTGCAGGGACCTGCTGAGAGGTTTGAAGAAGGGGGATGGTGTGATGGGACACATTTTAGTAAGCTTCCCCTGTGAGCAATGGCCCATGAATCCCATTGACAAAGCTTTTCAAACGTGACCGCTGATTGAAGCAGATACCGCGCCGCTAAATAAGCCAGGAGGAAGAACAAGGTAGGTCCCAAAAAATACCTCAGCCATGTCACTTGAACTAATACATATACACATAAATATACATAAATATAAATCCATATATATAGAGATTTAAGAATTAGGGAGTAAGCAGCTCTATTTAGGACTAAACACAAAGAGCTTTTTCTTTTCTTTCTTTCTTTTTTTTTTTTCACTTCCCAAACCTGACCAGCCTGCTAGGGAGGTGAAGTCTGGAGACAGGGCCGAGTCATCATCCGACCCCAGCGTGGGCTCTGCCTTAAAGAGGCCCCCAGCAGCGTGGCAGGGGTCTGGGGGACCCTCACGGCAGGCCCCAGAATCGCTTCCATTCGCTGAGGAGACGCCTTGCTTCTCTGCTCTGCTGTTTTCCTGAGTGTTCGCTGGAAAGAGTCAAGGACCAAGCACAGCACAGTGGACAAAGGATGTGATGCTTGTGTTCCTGAAAAATTCAACCCTAATTATACCTCTGGGAGCCAGGGGGAGTTATGAAATAGCCGGCCCAGGATGTTCATCTTGTTATTAGATCCCGGCCACAGGGTACTTATTTTTCACGCCATTTAGAAAGCCTTTGATGGACAGAAAGAAAGCTGCTTGCGTCAGTCCATAAAATTATAAGATATAAAGGATATTATGGTAATTGTTTGGGATGATTTTCATTTAGGATCTGACCCACGAGAATACTTTTCTTCCTGTTAGTGCGATGGTCCAGCCAAGGCGACCATCAGCGCAGCAGGACCTCGCAGAATAGGCACCTACTTGGGCTGCGACACCGGGGGGGACATTTACTGCCATTTAACGGTTTGTGAAGGAAATGGGCTTGAAATTTTATTTCTGACTCTCAGTTTAGGAGTGATAGCTCTACACCATATGGGCCGTCTGACCCAGCTGAGACGGGGAAAGTGCAAAGGAAGTGTTCCAGTGAGTCAGGCAGCCAGATCCGTTTTCCCGGGCATGACAGCCAGCTTTCTGAAAGCCACGTGCCGTCCGGTGAGGTGAGCACAGAAAACACAGAGAAAACCAGCTGGTTCTTTCGTTAGAAGGACAGAGAAGATACAAGCAAGATTCTTTGGCCTGAAACCAAGTTCAGAAACTCAGCTTTAGTGACTTGCACTAATGTGTACGTAGGTTGAACCTTAGGAAACGAGATATTCTGCTGTTTTTGACCTGCATAAGCAGTTAGTTCATATGGTTCGACCTCATGCTTTAGGGACAGCTTCACATCTGCAGCCGAGAACGTGGCATAGCCTGCGCTTTAACTGGAAAGCCTTGAACTCTCTGACTGCAGCTCCCAGGCCTTCCGAGCCTGCCGTGTCCTCACTTCTATCACCGATCAGTTCTGCAGCCCCGCCAGCTTGCAGATCTGTGGGCTCATAGAGCCGAAAGTCCCCTGAGCTAGGCAGGGCTAGAGGCTCGGGGTCTTTCCACCTGTCCCTGGGCCTTGCAGAGGTGAGCACGGTCTATTGGCTCCACTAAAGATGGCCACAGAGGAGGTCCTGTGTCTGAGCACAGGGACAGGGATGTTTCCTGAGGGAAGAGGGGAGAAGTTAGAGCCTGTGGGAGAGTTCCAGGGATGACCTTCAAGAACAGGGGCAGAATCTGGCAGGTGAGGAGCATTTGACAGTTTTCCCAGCATCTTTGCCTGCACGCTCTCATTTATGGTACAATCTGTGGTTCTTGAGCAAAAGAACTAAAACCCGCATGGCAGGGCCCCCCGCTTACTCCTTGCCTTCTAACCTTGCCCCCTCCTTTCTCTTTTTGCTCTGTCGCTCCCTCACTTTGTAAACTTTGAGTAGATGGGGATGGCGTTGGTCGCACCAGTGACCCTGAGCAAGGGCACAAAACCAGGAACAACCGCCAAGCCATGCATTTCCACTGACGTCCAAATTTGCTGCCTAAACCCAAACTATACGCTCATGTATTCAGCTTCCCTCCCATCCTGTAAGACCCCAACTCCGCTTTACTCCAGGGTCATCTGTCCTTCCGGTCCTCTCTGACGGGCACCAGTGGAAGAAAGTCTTTAATCTCTGTTTGAGTCACCAACATAGCTTTTTTTTTTTTTTTTTTTTTTTTTTGACACTTGATGGTCCTAGAATGTTACTTGGGTTGTCTGTCCCCAGGGCCATCTTCTGGCAAGGGCCCAGTGGTGTCCAGGGAGAGCGGGACCAGCCCCTCCCTGCTGTGGCACTGGCCTTCATCTGGCCTTGCTTTGCTGAGCACGTGGCCGTGTAGGGTGTGGAGAGTTTGCGGGGGGCGGTGGCGTATGAGCTATCGCCACTCCGTGGAGTGTCCCAGTGAGGTATGTTCGCCTTGTCTCAGGCCCCACACGCAGGGAAGAGACATGGGTTGGGGTGGAGGTAGGAGAAGAAAGGTTTCATATCCTTGGGTGTGCGATGAGTGTAACTTTTATCTCATGAACTAAGGAAGTTTGGAACTAAAGCTTGCCATGGATTCCATGGCTTCACTTAATTTCCTGCTCCATCGCCATGCGTCTGGGCTACAGGAAAAACCCGCAGTCCTTCCCAGGAAACCCCCCCTCCAGGGGCCCCCCCAATCCAGGGTTTTGCATGGTGCCGAGGCATTGGGGAAGGGGAACCCTGTTTGGTCCTTAGTCCTCTGTGCCCGCAGGGAGTCACCGAGGTTGCGAGTGTGTGAAACACAGCATTTGTTCTTGTATTGTTATTTATTAATTATTGTATTATTCTCCATACAAACTACTTTTGCCATACCCTGTATTTATTATTCTCATTTTACACTGGCAGAACTCGAGACACCAAAAGATGTAATAAAAATTACCCAAACTCTGGGAATAAGGCAAAAAGAAAGAAAAGAAATCATGACATGCAGCACTAATTAAATGTAATAGCAATTAGTATTTTTCAAATGATGTATCCAGAGGACAGGTGGTAGCTATTATAAGAGGGTAATTAACCCATCTGCTGAATTCATTGCCACTTTCCTTGTCAACTAGGTTAGCAGAGTGTTAGAAAAATGGAAGAAGTGTTGTTGGTCAAAGTAAAAATATGACAACCAACCTAACAGTGTATGTGAATATTTAAATCAATTTTTTATAAAATCTTCTGAGCTTGTTTTTCAAAATAAGAAGTCACTGCCAAACCCTGGGAGGTGTACTCGTCCTTGGTGCTGGTACAGGGGCACCTCCAATACTTACTAAGTGAGTAAGTGGCTGTGTTGTTAAGTGAACGGAAGTAAACTATACCTAAGGCCTAATTGCATTTATGGTTTAAAAGGGGATATACGTTTTCAAATATATTTCTTCTTCATATCCGTATAAACACAGAAACTCTCTGGAAGAACATGTACCAAGCTGCTATGGAGGTTACTTCTAAAAAAGACATTGGAAAGATTAAGAGGAGACTTTTCCTTTTCAAAAAAAAATGAACCAGGTTCTAGAAGGGTAAGTACTCAAGGTGTGTGAAATGCAAGAGCTAAAACTCTACGTCAGCCTCGCATCTATGTTCATTTTTTAAAATAAAAGAATACACAGAGAGTTGAAAGCAGCCATCTGTCGTAGATGCTGGGTTATGACCGACCATTGTTTTCTTTGACGCTTTTTTGTATTTTCCAAAGTGTCTACAATAACGATTTATTACTTTCATCATACAGATCTATGCTTTTTAAAAGAAAATAAAGAAGCGTGACCCAGACTGAGTGTGTTAGCATGCAGGCATGTTCCTAACCCCCATGCTTCCAGGGAAACTTGCCTGGGTTCTCCCCACCCCACCCCGTAAAACAAGAAACATTGCTCCAGTGGCAAGCGATGGAGGGCTTACCGCGCAACCCACAGTCCTTCATTGCCGGAGCTCACGGGCCCAGTTGAAATGAACAAGCCTCTGTAGCCCAGCTTCCCCAGACCTGCTCAGTCAGCTTTGACTTTATTCACCCACTGAGCTCGCATGCTGAGGGTCCTAGTGCACTTCTGGGAATGCCAAGTCCTGTCTTCAGCCTAAGTGACTTCTGGCTCGCTACAGTGCTCCCAATAGTTAGGGATTTGTCAGCCTCAAAACAAAACTGGGCAGGTTTTATATAAACAGGCAAACATCTCAAAAATTGAGTTCTGTGTGTATGTGTGCTATGAAGGGGTGGTACATATCCCAGAAGACAATGTATGGGACAGAAAGCAAGTTCAAACATCACAAATACTGAGCCTGCCCGTCAGGGAGTCTGTCCAGGTGGCTTTGCAGGCAGGGTCGCTATGATGGCCCTGCTCCTAACTGCAGGTCTCTGGGTCACCAAGGGAGCTCTGTGGCTGTTCAGTTGATTTGGCTTATCATAAGCCTGTGGGTTAGTGGGTAGACCTCTGCTCCAGGGACCAGCCTTCCTTCCAGCTTTCTGCAATCACATCACCAAGTGTTAGCTATTAAGTCACCTCAGGTCAGACCTTTAAAAGGAATGGGGTTGACCCATTGCAACTTTGAACTCTGGGATGTAGGTGTGATGGCACGCACAAGGCAGGCATTCTGGGTCGTGAGTTGGCAGCTGCACATAGAAGACAATAAACGTTGTAAACACAACAAAACAAAATCCCCACAATACCCCATATAAGTTCATCGCTTGTATGTTTTTTAATTTTTAAAAATATTTTACTGTTTATGCTATTACAGTTTCCCCCTGTGCCTGCTCAGCCCGCCTCCCACTTCCGTAGTCAGTCCTCACACCGTTGGCATCACTCACATTTAGCATTTGATAACATGTTGCCATATTTCTCTCATCTTTTTTTCTGAACTATTTTAAGGAAAATTATAAAAACATGCTATTTTATCCCTAAATTCTTCAGTAGACATCTCTAAAAAGTAAGAACATTTTCCAATATAACTAAAGTATCATGATCACAATTAAAATAAGTAATATTTCCTTAATGTTATCTAATATTAACCCCTATTTCTGTTTCTCCAATTGTCTCCTAAATTGCTTTTTCGCTACTTTGTTTGAACATAGATGCAATCAAAATCCGTTGTATTTGTTATTTGTATTAAATCTCTTTTCATCTAGAACTACCTCCCTCTTCCTTTTTTTATTCTTTCATGATATTGACCAATTAAAGAGACATGATCATATGTCCTATGGAATGACTCATTTTCTGGGACTAAAAGTTAGTTTTAAATTTAGCTTAAAATTTGGGGCACGAGCATGTCATAGATGAAGCTGTGCATTTCATACTCCATCATGTCCGGAGACACATAAAGTCTGGCTGTTCCATTAATAGAGATGTTAAAATTGCAAACTGATTTGAAAATCACTTTTTAAAACCGTATAAAATATAATACATGAGAAAGATAAAAGATAGCATCATTTTTTAATCCAATAATCCGATACATGGAATTAACGCTTTAAAGGAATAATGAACCCAAAGGAAAAAGATCTGCACATGAACATTCTGGGCCCTACCTCTTTTAAGAAAAAACTGTAAATGACATGATTGTTCCACAGGACTAACTCTGGTTCACTCGTCCTTTTATTCAGCAGACATTTGTTTGGCTGGGTGCTAGACGCTGGGTTAAGGACTAGGACCATAGTGACAGTCGTGGCATCTGTGAGCTGCTGGGGGCATTTTTGTGAGCAATAGGCATTTACTCCACAATGTGAGCAAGACCACGGTGGAGATGATTTCCCATCTTCCATGATTTCAGCACACTTCCTCCAGGCAAGGAGGCACTCACGAATTGACTTCCAATTCATTTGACATTAATTACTAATGTAACCACAATGTGGTTTTATGGAAGACAAACGAAAGGGTTTTTCAGGTAGCACATATTGATCACCTGTAGCCCTGAAACAGGGAAGGATCCTGAGATATGGGGATGATGTTTGTTCAACAATAGCAATCGTATCCATTAAGTTTTAATGGCCTGAGAGGGGATGTTTGGGATGGAGGTGGGGGAATGGGCGTGATTGATTTGTAGATGTAAACTACATCAGTTAATTACGCCTTTTTAGTGTCTCTGAGCCTAAAATTATGTCTCAAAGGTAGCTTATTTCATGGCATATTTACCCCATCACCTTTCCCAGGTGAGCAACAGAGCAAGCCCACAGGAGCAAGTGTGTGAACAAACACATGTCCTACGTCAGAGGACCTGCGCATTGCTGACCCTTCTGGACCTAAAGGTTCACTGCCCCCGTCCTCAAAGTAGAGCTTGTCCAGCTAGGCTCAAACACTTTCAAATGTTCACTTGATAAGCCACTTTTCAAAGTATGTTTATATATAAAAACCCTTTAAAACTTTCTTTACGATTGAATCAGATCTGGATGAGAATTTAGAATGTCTAGTTGATCCCTCTGACTTTAAGCTGGACCATGGCTACTTCAACTCATAAAGATAAGAATGTATCTCTCTTTCTCTCTCTTCTTTTTAAATCAGTGATCATGCTAATTGCCCCCAACAAGCTATTTCACTACTTCTGCTTCTAATTTGCTCCATTGTTTAGAGGCATTGGCATTTAAGGTCCTCCTACTACATTCTTTGTGCTTCGGTTTAAGCTCAGTCCCTTTGGTTCTGATCTTGGCAAAGATGAACGCCCTTGGTCATGAGGATCAAGCCCTTGGCTATCCCGCCACCCTTAGCCTCTGCTCGGGCCTCCTAAAACCCTTGGCTCCACTTGGCTAACTCTTGCTGCAAAGTTTCGAAATCACGTGCCACCACCTGGGCTAGCATATGACTCATTTCTCAAGGGAGAGCTAGAGGAAACTTCTAGGAATTTACTGCTGGGCCCAGTAGTCCCTGCTCCCACCTCGACTAGTTCAGAGAAGGCATCTCTGCCTGTTTTGAGAAGGCAGCACTGACTCATTGGACAATGTTTCAATTCAGTTCAAAATTCTTCTTAGCCATTTTGGAAAATGGGAATAAATCTATAGTGACCAAAAAATAGGTCCATGGTGATGTGTGGATGGGGAGGGGCATCAGGGAGCTTCGGGAGAGAAGAAAACGTTTGCCATCTTGGCTGTGGTGTTGGCTACAAGGGAGTAGACACAGATTAAAAGTGATCACATTTTACACTCTAAATAAGTGCTATTTATTGTACTTTAATTACGAGTGCTCCTCTATAAGGCTCCTTAATAAATTCTTATTAGCTGTTAGTTCAACTGCTCTCAGGCACAGCCTTCCCTTAGAAGCCTCGATTGTCTAGTCCGCAAAGCCAGACCCCTTGCCTCCGCAGTTCCCTGGGCTGCAACCCGCAGTGGGACGTCCTAACACAAGCCCAGCTTTGTAGGCGGGCCTTGGTTTCCTGTGATCATGGAACCACTTCGCCATCAATGAGGCTCAGAGAAATTAAGTAGATTGCAACTTGTTCCACCCGAGAGCACCACGCCTGCAGTTCAGCTGGGTGTGGGCTGCTCTGCCACATTGGAGAGGCAGCCCTTGCTTAGTACGATGGCCAGGTCACGCATGAGTATTCAGAGGAGGACATTGAACTCCATGGTTATGGACCTCCACCCCCACCAAGGCCATGACGAAGCCTTTTCCATTCTGAATGTGTTTGTTGAGGTGCATGGGGGTTCACCCTGTGTCTCCTTCTCAGGAGCATCCCAGCTCTGTTTTAAAGTAAAGGGGATCAAAGGCTCTTTCTTCCAAATCTGTCCCCATCAGCTCTTTCTCTCCATCCCTTTCCTGGGGGAGAGCAGTGAAGAGATGGTGAGAACACTCAGCATCTGGAAATAGCCCCAGAGCCTTCCAGAGTCAAGGCACCGCTTGCCTGCATTCTCTCCCAGGTGAGGCAGAAGAGCGAAGGTGATGAACGTAACAGCTGAGCTGCTTTTTCTCGAGGAGGGGTGAGAATTTTTTATTCCAACCACAAATATTCTTTTTACATCCTCCCCTCCCCCCAAAACCTATTTCTTCCTGGGAACATTTTATGATGTACATTCCTGCAAAATGACCAGATTATTTCCACCTGTCCTTGAGGGAAGAGTGTTAGAAAGATTAAAACACCTGCCCAAGGCCATGTAGCCAATAAATGGCAGAGCAGGAAGCAGGGAAGTGGGAGGTGGGACTCAATGGTAGAAGCAGAAGCTTTAGCACAAGCTAGACTTGCTTTTGAATCACAGGAGCATCAGCTGAAATTTCCTTTCCCTTTGGTGGAATAGACCTGAATAAGGGAGGAGGAGGAAGAATGTCAACCTGTGGACTTTCTGAGAACATAAACCTTAGGCACACAATAGAAGGTGATTTTAGGTGCTCTTTTCTTCCATGAATGTCTAAGAGTATCTGGCTGAGACTTACAGGGCAAGGCCAAGAATGATGACATTTCATTCATCCACACTTTCCCCCCTGAGAGCTATTCTCTTCTCCGTGAAGGTCGAGTTTCTCTCTGCTCTGAATAAATAATAAGCTGGCATCGATATTTTCCTGTGAATGGGGAGGGTGGTCCAATGGCCTTTACTCCTGCTGCAGAAGCAAGATAGCATGAGCAGAGAGGCAGGGCATTCGCCTTTCCGCCAGGATTGAAGAATCTCCTTTTCCCCGGATGTGTGATAACCACAGAGGTTCACAGGAGAGAAGGCAAGTCCTGTGACCCTCCCCGTGGCAGCAAGTAGGAGGGTTTTTTTTCCCTTCAGACAACAGCCTTTCTGGTTGGGGTGCCAGCTGAGGGGAATGAGTTTTTAAATGCTCTGCCTGTGTGCTATCCATGTCTCTGTGTCTCCTGCCAGGTGGCAGAAACGTGTCTTGAATGAGATGTACAATGTGGAAACAGAGACAGGCAAAAGCCTGGTAGTATTCAGGCTCCAGGTTCCGGCAAGGACCATTCCAACCTTTTCCTTGGCTTAGGGGAAGATCTGCCAGGTCTCAGAGGAAAACACACCATAGTCCGAAAGAGTTTAACTGAAGAAAGTTGTCCTTGACCTACTATTGTCCTATTATTCTGACAGGTGTGCAACAAGAGGGGCCAGAGTTGGAAGAAATTATATGTGAGAATAACAAAGTGGGAAAAAGTTCTGGAAAGACTTCTGTGGATTGTTTATACTGGTGGATCCCCAGCTTTGTTATTTCAGTGCAGGGTGAGCATTGAACGTGAGAAGCCCTTTCTTCCTCTCTAATGTGTTAGGTCCTCGTGATACTGAACCAAAGTTGGACTGCCTGTCACTCTGAAAGCCAACGCTCAAGAGGCAGGTGCTGGCATAAGGGAAAATGGTTTATTTGAGAGCTGGCAGCCTGACCTGAGAAGATGGTGGACTCTCATCTCAAAGACCATCTTAATAACATCTTGGTATAGACAGAGAGGTTTTTGTAAGGAGGGAGAGGGAAAGCAGAACAAAGAGAACAAGAGGAGGGGCCTGAAAATGTTTCTATGAGCAGATCAGCACTGTCCATTCTGGTAGGGATCTCAACACTAGTCAATCCGGTGTGCATCATCCTGGTATTACAGTTGAAGGTCAGCAAATCTCCTGGAGCTGGGATGCCTGAAGGTCAGAGTCTGCTTCATTTGAAGTCCCTAGATTTCTTATACAAACATGCTGTTTATCTAAAAGCTAGACATTGGTCAGAGTCGGCATTTACACAAACAATGTCAAAAGAGTGGTGGGGTGGGTTACAACCCTCTGCTGTCAATTTTTGTCTCCATTTCCATGGAAGTCTCGCGGACTAATCTGTAGCACAGCCTTGGAGCATTAATTTAATTTAGAATGAAGTTCCCAAATTGGTCGTGAGATCTAATTTTTCGTATTTCTATTTGGAGGAGAAGCTTTAAGGTACATTGGCTTTCCAGTCACTTAAGTCTGTTTTGCATGAACCTTCTGCAACTTACACAAATCTTCTGCAACGTTCTTAGTCCCTTTTAATTGGTCTTTTTTTTAACCCATTCAGAAACAACCATTTTACTTTTTTAGAAGATTTTATTTATTTATTTTTAGAGAGGGGAAGGGAGGGAGAGAAACATCAATGTGTGGTTGCCTCTCGTGCACCCCCTACTGGGGACTTGGCCTGCAACCCAGATATGTCCCCTGACTGAGAAGCCAACAAGTGGCCCTTTGATTCTTAGGCCCGCACTCAATCCACTGAGCCACACCAGCCAGGGCAGAAATAACTACTTTAGAATAGTGCATTTTTAATCCTTGTCCTTCAAAAATGTTTCTTCATACCTTATATTTTTTATTACTAAAACCATACAATTCCTTTCCAACTTAATTAGAATTCTTAATTCTTAGGGACCTTAATTTTTAGTGACAATTAAAAGTAAGTATGGGCATTCTTTAGATTGATACTTTTATAAACACGTTTCATAACTTTTGGAAACAGGTTTTTTTCCTATGGCAAATATGCTCACATTTTTAAGAGACATATCAGAGATAATATTAACCTTTTTTGGAAACCCAGGCAAAACAAACATATGTTTTATGTTAGTAACTTTAAAAGACATTAACTTAAATTACCCATTTGGATTCTTGGTGATTTTTGCATTCCTTTAGTGTGCTCAAAAGTGAGTAAGTGAGTCATTTAGCCTTGGCCAGGTGGCTCAGTTAGTTGGAACGTTGCCTGGTATATCAAAAGGTCGCGGGTTCGATTCCCAGTTGGGCAGGAGGAAACCAATCAACGCTTCTGTCTCACATCGATGTTTCTCTCTGTTTCTCTCCCCTCCTCTCTCTCTCAAATCAATGAACATGTCCTCAGATGAGGATTAAAAAAATTAAAAAGTGAGTCTTTTAATTACCTAGTGTCCTTGACAACTTTCAAGGAGGCTGGAGAAGAGCAAGAAAGGTATCGGGCTTGGGCATCTTTAGCCACTTGAGTGTTTACAAGTGGCACTTTTTTATTCACATTGAGATGGGGCAGCACCCCCTGCTGCTTCCGCAACCTGCCCAGCATTTGAGGCGGCACTGATTCCCCCGTTGTTCCCTGGACGGTGCTGAGCAATCCTTTGCAAATATCTCAATGCAAAATGCAGCCCAGCTTCATCTTTCCTTTTATGACCTATGTAAAGTTCTTGACTATGGTTTGCTGAGAAAATATGGAAATAAAACTATGTCTTGAACAATGAATATATCCTTCACTGACATCTTTTGGCAGCACTGCTGTTTCCGTGTCCTTCTGTGCACACAATGTCAAATTGTGGTGTAACCTTACCAAAGACATTTTAAATAGCACTTAAAGTCAACAAGCAGCCCTGGCCAGTGCGGCTCAGTGGGTTGGGCATCGTTCTGCAAAGCGAAAGGCCTCTGGTTCCGTTCCCAGTCAGGACACCTGCCTGGGTTCTGGGTTCAGTCCTCGGTCAGGCAGTGTGTAAGGGGGCAACCAATTGATGTTTCTTTCTCCATCGACGTTTCTCTCCCTCTCTTTTTCCCTCCCTTCCCCTCTCTCTAAAAATAAATAAATAAAATCTTTTTTTTTTTTTTAAATAACATGCAACAATACCCATTACTTAGTTGAAGCAATATTGGTGCGTACAACCAAGGCCAAATTTGTGCATCTGTGTGCGGTGACAAACCGCAGGCCCTCACGTGACTGTAAGATACCACAGATTGTAGCACATGTCCTGATTTCAAACATTAAAATGTGAAAAGAAATCTACATCTTAGAATTGATACAATTTGGTAAGCATAAATCATACACACACACACCCACGCACCTCTATGGGACATAAAACCGTTCTGGAAATGCTTTGCTCACAAAAGACCTTCTAATTGCTGTTCCCATTTTGACAACCTCAAGCGCACTTCAAAGTTGCGTCACCGTTGACCCGTTCATTGGCCTAGTTTTGCAAACGGGACTACCATTGAAGCACACCGCCCATAAAATGAGAGTAATTACAGTGTGGGCATTCTGCAGACCACCCCTTGCTCTCACCACAAGCACCCAGCTGGGACAGGGCAAATGACCCTCCATGCGTCCCTTCACTGCAGGGACTGACTTGAGCTGAGAGTTGCCTTCTCAGGCTTGGTGATTACTGTGAACACCTCTGTCCCGAGAAGGAAGGAAAAAGACCCTGCTCTTGAACTTGCAGCCTTACTGAGCGTGCCATCACCAAAGGCCAACCCACACAGGGAGGTAAGTGTGGAAAAGACGCAGGCAAGACACGCATGCGTGGCACCTGCTGAAGTTTCTGCATTAATGTGTGAGAAATTGCTCTGCGGAGGCATGTTCCTTCCAATCCCAAGCCTATTGTTTGATCCTTTTGAAAGCTTGGGGGAAAAAACAGTTGTTCTGGATAGAAGAAAAAACCCCCACAACCATAGCCATGAAACCAGCAGCGTTTCCCTAGCCTCACTGAATCCTTCAGGCCCATCTGGGTCTTCCAAGGAGAGCAGATTGCTTTGTGAGTTCCAGGATCTTGGCTGGTAACAAGCTCAGCTCCTCGCCTCTGATTTCCCCAGCTGTGTGTACAGCACAGGCGAAGGCCTTTAGCAGCCTGGCAGCTCCTGTGGGGAGTTGGGTTGCCAGGAGATGGCTTCACTTTCTTGCCCGCTCCCACACCCATGGTTTGGCTTTAGAATTAGCTTCTTGTTACACAAGGGGTCATCCACAGGGAGTCCAGAATAAACCTCCTATCACTGGACAGTTTAGTGGACTTGAACGTTCAGGGTTTCTCTTCCTCCACTTCGACCTCCATGGAGCCACTGTTCTCAGAGGAGAGAGTAAGTGAAAGCACTTTGGAGTCCTTGCACCCATCTGTATAACTGAGAGCACCCCAGGGTGCCTCTCCCCTCTCCTCTCTCCTCCTGTGGGTCGTCTCTTCCTTAGCATCTCCTCCTGAGATCCGCCTTTCTGTTCCAAGCGGAGCTGGAGGTAGAAACGGGTTGACAATGCACATTTTCTTGTCCCCAAGGCCTCACCTCACACCGCTAAGCTTTACCCCGCTGAGAATCGACAGCATTCAAAGACTTTGTTCCTACCCGCCTCCTTCGGCAGCTGTGCAAACGCAGGGCCAGGAAACCAGAGTGGCTGAATCTGAGTTACTCAGACTGGGGGAGGGAGGAAGCCTGGGACTGAAAGCTGGTACCATTTTCACTGTCGAGTTCCCAGGGTCAGAGAAGAAAGATAAGCAGGCCCTGCCCGAGAAAAGGACACGTGTCTGGAACGTTTCTCCGCGCCAAAGGATGTGTCCTCTGTGATGCACATGTTCCCCAAGAACAAGAACAAAATAGGGAGGCACGTGTTTCCATAGTTTGTGAATGGAACAGGGTCTTTCCTGAGGTTCGTGCTTAGGGCTACACAAGCCGCCGTGGCCTCCTGCCCCGTGTCCCCTCCGCCCACCTGAGTTTGCCTGCAGCTGCTGGGGGCCCTGCCTGCCCTGGCCGAGGGCCTCCCGCGCCCAGCACCTGCGCCTCGCTTCTCTGCCCCCTATAGGTCTCCACCTGCACCGAAGGGTCAGGGATAAATGGCCCAGGGGGGCAGCCTGAGGCGCTTCCTCTCCAGCTTCTCCGAGGGGCCTCACAAGACTGAGCCCCTCACGTCCCCTGCTGTCACCTGTTATGACCCACAGGGCACTGACTCGTCACTTCCCTATTTCCTGCCTTCTCGGTTCAGCTCCCTGGGATGCCCTCCCCAAAACATCACCTGCACCCAGGTTTTTGTCTCGGGGTCAGTTTTTCGGGGATCCCAAACTAAGAGAGGGACCCAAATATGAGCACCATTCTTGCTTCAGGACTGAGTCTCTTTTTCCTCCCCACTCCACGCACCAGAAGCTTACGTAAGAAACACAATCTGGCGGATGCGAGCGTGTTCTCACTCCTCTGCATGTCCCCGGCCGCCTGCGAGCCCGGCACGCAGCTCCCGCTCAGCTGCCGGCCATCTCCGGGGAAGTCTCGGCAGCTGGTAACACAGCCCCTCGCTCGCTCATCATCCTGGGTGCCAGGAAAATATGTGCCCAGATCCCTCATTTCCAGGCTGCCGATTTTTAGCACTTCGTTGCACATGCTGCAGGTTTGCGCTATTCCTGAAGGAACGGACGTTGTGAAAATCTAAATAGAACTTACACTTCCACGGTAAAATTCCTGCTGTCCAAGTACCACTGCTTTTTAGCCTGAAATAATTTTCTCTTTTTCCTTTGGCTTCCTTCCCACTAGCATGCCCTTTGCACATTGCTCAGCGTGATCCCTGTGCAAAGGAGCCCCAAACTTGTTGTTCCTAAAACCCCAAACCTCCGGAGAAGCTCAGCGGGCTCTGTGCACGTCTGGGACCTCCCTGTCCCCGCTTGGGTCTCAGACTTGTCCAGGACAAGCTAGCGCAGATAGGATGGCATGGTCAGGCCCGGCGGTCACCAGTGTGGTGGGAAAGACATGGGTATTCCCTGCTCCTTAGGCAGCATGTCTTTCTTTTGGTTCCCAAGGGCTGACTCCCTTCGCTCCACATACAGCCACAGGCCACTACGTCTTCTGGGGTCAATGCCTTCAATTCCTGCTCCCAATTTTTGCCCCCTGCTTTCCTGGATTGAGCCAGGATAGCAAGAAACAGGCAGAGAAGGATGAGGCCTTAATTGTCCATGCGCTTAAGGCCTGGATCCCCAACACCATCTGATTCAACACCTGCTTTGGAGAACAGATATTTCACATTGTTCCTTTACTGGCCTAAAATACCATTTATAACTCTTATAATACACCTGTATACACTTTTTTTTTTTTAATCCTTACTCAAGGACATGCTTAATTTTTTTTTTTTTTAATTTTAAAGCAAGAGGAATGAAGGGAGAGAGAGAGAGGGAGAGAAACATCGATGTGAGAAATATTGATCCATTGCCTCCTACGTGCAATGCAGGCATGTGCCCTGACGGGGAATCAAAACCTTTTGGTTTACAGCACAACGTCCAACCAACTGAGCCACAACGGCCAGGGCCACATAATATTTTAAAAAATCAATATACTATAATTCCCCAAATATAACATAATGTGAATACCAAGTATATTCTAAAATATAAACATAAATAAAGGTTAAATAACAGGAGCACAGGATTCTGTGAGGGGGCAGCCAGATTTGTGGGAACATACCCATAGAGGTAGGTCACAGAGGCCACTCGAACGCCACAAGCCACCTTCAGGCTGCTGTCATGAGTCTTCAAAATGCTGGCCATTAAAACCCCACACAAAACGAGGTACAGCCTTCCCTTGATTTTTCACAGGGCCCACAGTCTTAGTACATTTAGCTACATTAAAATGATGCCAGAGTACTTTGGTTTTTTAATATTACGTAAGTTAGCGTCTAGGCTTGGATGACTAGAGACAGCCCTTTCACCCACACGCATGCCCTCCACTGGCAATGCCAGTTGACACCCCTATTATCTTGCTCACCAGAAAAGTCCTCATACATTTCCCACGTGTCACCTAGAGGGCAGTACCGGCCACACCGAGAAGCCTCACCCACTCTTGGCCGGCCCCCGCCCCGCCCACACAGGCCACAGGAATTCAAAGAGACCTGTGACTCAAAGATGCAATGCCAGTGGTTCAGTGGGGTCAGCTCGCCACCGCCAGCGCTGATGCTCCCGGGCAGTGACGCTGGCCGAGGAGCTGGCCGAGGAGCTGGCCGAGGAGCCGAGCTGGAGCATTAATAAACAAGAAAGGACAGCTGCCGCGGAACGTAACAGGGCAATATTTATCAGCGCTCTCCATATCCCTGCCCTCTAATTCAGCAAGTCCGCGTGTAGGAACTCATCCCGTAGGCACACTGTGCATGTGTAGAATGATGACTGTTCAAGAAGCCTCAGCTCTCACTGGAAAATGTTAGAAACCATTTCCATTTTTATCAGTAGGGCACGGGGTCGATGAATTTAGGCACACCCTTGCCACAGAGGATTCTATAGACATTGAGGTAGAGTGATGCCAAGAAGACAGAATGACTTCAAATATATATATTTTAAGTAAAAAAGAAAAAAAAAAAAGGCAAGCGGAGGCCATTATGTGTTCTTTGCTTCCATGTGGAGTTTATATATGTGGGCATGTATAAGGCGCTTACTCGATTTGCTTGTACGTACGTGGACCTTCCTTGGAAGAATTTCCTGGGAACAAGACGCACTCCTGGCCTTGGGTAGGAGAAGCTGGACGGTGGATGAACAGGGGTGAGGGGGGACTTAGTTTTTACTACCTACCACTCCCACCCTTTAAGTTTTGAATTATGTGCCATTAATACCAATTCAGGCCATTTTAATTTAATTTTTAAGACTAAGCATCTCCTGATAAGGTTGTCTGGGGACACCTGGTCCCCAGGCCTTAACTCAACGAAAAGGGAATGGTCGTCCTCAAGCGCTAGGGGGTTGGTAGGTGGGACATGTCTGCGCTGGAGGCTGGCATCGGGCAGGAACACGCCCTTGTCCCCTGCTCACAGGGGTGTGGGGTGTGGCTTCTGAGGGAGCAGCCGGACCACAGAGAGCCCAGACTGCCTCTCGAAGAATTTTACCCTCTCCATCCATCCTCTTTCCCCAAGTTCAGCCCGAGAGACTTCTCCTGAAACTTCTACGAGGAAAGTGGGCCAAAGGACACGCCTGAAGGCACCGGCTGCCCGGTTTCCCCGGCAACCATCCTTTCGTCGGCTTTTCAGCATCAGTTTGAAAAGCAAAGGTTCCTCTGGGTGGCGATCCATCGGGGCCTGACCTCTCCTGACTCCTATCACCTATTCATGAGACGACTTCCCGTTTCTGATGGCTCTTACATCCCCGGCTGAAAGAAATGGTGCTAAAAACAATTCCTGTGGCTATTTGGGAATCAGTCACCCAGGCAAAGGCCAGCAAAGGGCTTTTCTTTCATTACTATGTGCCTTGTCAATCCAGTCAACTTAAACTGGCTGAGAGTTGCTTATCATTACTATTATAGTTGCTTATATTATTGATCACTTAACATGTGCCCGGCATGATCCTCGCACTGCAAGGATAAATCACGGTGTCTGGCGTCCCCTGTATTGGCAGATATGTTCATATAGCTGGAGAGTTCAGTCAACAAGTATTTATTGAGCAACTGCTATGGACCAAGGCCTGTTGGAGGGAATTCAGGTACAATATGGGAGCTCTAACACTGAGTGCCTATGAAGTGTCAGTAGCAGGCCAGAGAGCTAGGGAATTAATGACCCCTTCCCGGAGCTGCCCTCAACCAGGGACTGACTGGCATTGATGTAGCTGTGCCTTAGCTCCTGCAGCCCCGCAGGGGAGAGGGCTCTGACCGGTGTGTTCCACAACGGCCCCGAGTGTTCCCCAGGAGGATTAACTACCTTGTCACCGGACATTTGTCACTGTGATTTTGCTATTGCCTGTGTTACACCAGCCTGCCTCACTCCACCTGGTGGCATTTGGGTTTGTGGCCCTTGAATTGACAGTCTTCAAGTCTTCCCCAGAATGAAGATCCTCCTAGAGAGACCAGTGAAAGAATACACTATTTTCCCAACTACAGGCAGGTTGCAGTCTGTTATGGACTAAATGGTTGTGTGCTCCCAGGATTCCTCTGTTGGAGCCCTTGTCCCCATGGGAGGTGGGATCTTTGGCAGGTAACTAAGTTTCAATAAGATCAGAAGGGCAGGGTCCTGGTGGGGGAATTAATGCTCTTACGAGAGGAAAAGCATGGAGTTTGCTTTCCCTCTCTCCACAGTGTGAGCACATGACAAGAGGACAGCCACTGATCTGTGCACCGGGGCCTGGCCAGGGCTTCTGCTGGCCCTGCGGGAACAGGGAGGCCCATTTGGAAGTGAAGGAGAGGTAACACCCCTGAGGCAGTCGCCAGCTACCGTGCCTGGGAGTTGGTGGGGAATGTGACCCAGGCCCTCCTCCTGGCTCCATGGTGATGGGACATGATCCAAGAGGTGTCTCCCAGAGTCCCCAGTGGGATCGAGTCCTCAGCAGGCACCTACTTACTGACGTGCACTTGATTGGCTTCTCTCTCGTCCCTGCTCCCTCACTCCTGCTTCAGGAGATCACCCCCAGAAAACCTCCTACATCCACGTGTTGAGCTCAGCCCTGCTTTTCTGAGCACGCAAAGTAAGGCAAGAGATTCTACAGGAACTCCTCCTCTGGAAAAGGAGACACTCCTTGTAACGACCACGGCGACTTCCTGCTTTTCAGTCCGGTCGTTTCATGAGATGGCAGATGGCACTGGCTCTGTGGGCCTTCGCAAAGTCCTAGGGCAGATAGTGGCACTTATAATACAGGCTCAAGGGAAAAAATTCACTCCTCAAAGCAGAAGTCTTCAAACTGGTACATTTCTACTGACAGCAAACAGTCTAACAGTCTTCTGACGCCTTTAAATGGGGATCACTTTTAACAAGTTTATATCCTATGAACAATAAATGAGGAGTCCCTAGCATGTCCCTGGAAATTCCGCTAATTTTTTTTTTTCTTTAACAAATGCAAAATGGACATACGTCATTGAGATTCTCCCATGGCTAAAAACAATCCTGCATTGCAACTACCACGTGTGCTTCCGGGACTGCTCTTCAGGGCTGCCTCTCCAACTCTGACGGGACTTCCCACAATCAGATGGAAATTCTTTTCACCCACAATCAGATGGAAATTTCCAGGTTCCAAAACCAGTAAACAGACACAAGTTTCCCCTCACGGCTATACTCTCTCGCAAGTGTCACATCTGGATATGGTCCCCATGCTTTCAGTCCCCTGCATGAAAGAAGGGAACTTCCATGTCATGGGCCCCAGAGGGCAAGTCTCACTCAGTGGTGAGGAGGTGGAGGTGGCAGGGACAGAGCGGGCACTGCCCTTTTCTATTCTTTTCCTGCGACGAGAGGGTGGCTTAGGGTAAACTCTACCATCTCACACTTGGTGAAGCACAAAAACAACCTCCAAACAAGGCAAAAGCCATTCCAACTCCCCTCATCTTTATTTGTACTGAAAAGCAAACCCATTTTTCTTGAGTATACACAGTGAGGCCTACATATCAAAGAGCCTCACCGGGACCTCAGGCAGGGCTTGGCATGTGCTCCTGCAAATTCCATGCCGAGGCCTCCTGGCCCCTCTCCCCACTCTACCTTCTCCCAGCACGGCGCCCGTCCACGACCTACTGCGTGCACCAGGATCTGACTCCCGCTAGGATGGAAGCGCCTGAGCACAGCGATTCTGTCAGTCTCCTGCCGCCCCCCCGGCCCACCCCCCCGTTTTATCTCAGCAGTGCCTGATAAACAGTGGATATCATCAGTGGGATTATTCTGAAATCAGACATAGCCTTAGGGTCAGGTGGTTTATTTGGGAGAGGATCATAGTGAGGAAATGAGAAGAGGAGGAAAAAGCCAACTGGAGGGATATGCTCTCAAGGTCACCGCTGCAGGCAAATGACTTTTGAGAAGCTTCTGGAATGGTCATTTAAGTCAGGGGCAGGGGAACTGGGGTTCCCATCCCCCACTGGTGAAGAGCTGTCCTCTTGGGCGGGAAGACCCTTGTACTTCCAGGCTGAACCTCTGTTGGGGCTGAGCTTGGAGGCCAAGGTGCGCAGAGGGCACTTGCGGGACCTGGGGTGGGAACGCTGTGTGTGTGCTCAAAACTGCCCGCCCGGCTGCCGCTGGAACCAGCGGTGGGTGCGTGGCTGAGGTGAAGGTGCCGGAAGCATCCGTCTCGGCGGGCGTGAAGCACACACTTTTTAGTGAGTGAATGAATTTTCCTTCATACAGATATGCACAGGTATCACAGGAAAACGGTGAGCTCCAGCCCACCCTGCTTTAGAGCAATGGTCAGAATTGTTAGTGTCCTCTGATCCACTAACAAGAAAACATCCTTACTACGGCCAAGGACTTCAGGCCCTCTTAACTTTTTATTTTCCCAGACGATCTTCGACGACACGGCTCTGCTCAGAATTCCCACTCCTGGAAGGGATGCGGTTACAACTTCATTGGAAATGAAAAAGGCCCCCCGCAGGAGTCCTCTTCCAGCTTCCGATAATTGATAATCGATAACTGTTGTCCCTCTTGGCTTCTCACTGCAGCCTTTTTACTCGGGCCCCTCGGCCACTCCTTTGCTGGTTCTGTACCAGCTGCCTTTCTGCCACTCACACCTTCTTGCTGTCACGCCTCAGGGTCCGCCTAGAGGAACCCACCCATTCTGCCTGCCCTCCCAGACCCCCCGGGACTCCCAGACACCATCCACCCACCAAAGACTCTGCTCCACACCTCCACGCCTCTCTGTCTTGTGCTTCGGGCTCAAGTTCCCAACCTCCTCCTGGGCCATCCACGTGCAATAAACTCAATCCCATTACTAGACCCGTCGCCTAACCCCACCCCGTAGTCCAAATGTGCTTTGCCCCCTGAATTCCCTGCCTCGGCTAATACGCCGCCAGCCACCCTGGCCTCCCAACCTGGAACCGCAAGGTCGGCCTCAGGTACTTAGTCTCATTGTCTCCACGTGTCTCGAGATAGTTACTAGTGGCTGACCCTGGGTGGTGGGATTGGTCTTCTTTTCTCTATTTTTATTTTCTGAATTATTTCTGATGAACACACTGTTTTCCTAACGTTTATGATGTTTTAGCGTAATTACTAGGTTTCACAATGGTTTATTATTCTAAATATAAATCTCCATTCCTCCCGTTCCTCTCGATCGCCAGGCCCTCCTCCTACCCAGCTCCTGACCTACTGTCTCCTCTCCCCCGCCCTGGAACACTGTGCGCATCCGGGCCAGGCTCCTCTCTCTAAAACCCAAACCTCATTCCTTCGCTCCCCTCATCCAAACATTTCTCTGGGATCATCTCCCCCCCAGATATAGCCAAGTCCCCTGGGGGTTCCCTCATTACAGTGTCGGTCCTGCATATACTACACCCCCGGTGCCTGACACAAAGCGAGTGTTCAATGAGTGTTCCTTAGATTCATGGAGGGGACGTTCATTAACTGGCTTAGGGTAGGGATGGTCTTGGATGGTGGTTCTCGAAGCCTGTGTTGTGGACAGACCAGCTGCAGCAGCAGCAGCTGGGAACGTGTTAGAAATGCTGATTCCCGAGCCCCAGTTCACGCCTACTGAATCAGACTCTGGGGGTGTACGAACTAGCTAGCCCTTTAGGTGAGTCTGCTCTATAACAGGCTTATGCTTCCAGACATGTCTTGGCCAGGGTCACAAATAAAATGAATGTCCCCCACTGACCATACAAACCTTAGAAGCCTCGTGGGAAAATCACTGGAGAGCATTTAAGCAGCTGCAAAAATGGTGCTTCCAGGTTGCAGAAATGCAGCACCCTCTGGGGTTGGAAAGAGAGGAAGTAACCAGAGGCGTCTCCTCGCCGAGCTCCTCGCGCCGCCGCGACCAAGACCCTCAACGCCAGCGTCCCCCTATTTCCCCCATCCAGGGACCCCACAGCGGAGTACAGATTCCAATTTTGGAAGAAGCCCACCAAATCTGTGTTGAGGGAAAGGAGGGGAAGGAGCCGAGGGCCCCCGGGATGGAACGCGGGATGGGTGGCCACCCTCGGGTCCCAGGCCGGGGCGTTGCCATCGGTGAAATGAGGTTGGCAGAGAGCTCGCAGGGACGCTGAACCCGAGGCCAGCCTGCAGCCTTAAGAGCGGAGATGGGTGTAAACCCCCAGGGCTCGCTGGCCCGGGACGCCGCGCTTCAGAGCCAGAGGCGCGAGCGCAGGGCAGGGCGCGCTGGTGACTTGGGGCCTCCCCCAGCCCGCTCCGGGACAGCGAGTGGCGAGGGGTGAGGTCTTATCTCCGAGTCAGGCAGCCTGAGTTCTGGAGTGGCCGAGCGGGGTGTGAGTGCTCGGGTACTCGGGGAGCGGGGGGGTAGCGTGGACGCCGCTGCCCACGGGGAACCGCGAAGGGACTCTTGGGGACGCTCGCTGGCGCCACTTGGCGGCCAGAAGCTGCGCGCGCCGCGGGCTGGAGGTAACTGGCCGTGGAAGAAAACCCAGCCCTTTCCCAAACCCAGAGCAAAGCCTGAAGGGGTCACCCTTGTTTTACAGCGGCGTGAACAGAGGCCCAGGTGCGGCCGCAAAGGCTCAGTGACCCGGGAACGCTTGCTCTTGACATCCTGGAGCCCGTAGAGCGCTTTTCATGGGGCTGAGAAGAAAGTGAAGTTCCCACCTCTTGCCGCGGATACTCACTGGTCCGGAGACCAGAGGCAGCCTGGGATGCTCAGGAAGGGGCCGGCACACCCCCATTTTCATGACGACACTGTGCTGACACCGAGCCCTACCCATTGCCCGCCCCTCCCCCAGTTTCCTTTCCGGCCCCTCGAGTCCCCAAAGCGGACTAAAGGGGGCCCTTTCTATCCCGGAGGAGGTCCCCACCCTGGAAAGCTCCGCGCAGGACCGGCAGGGCGAGGGAGCAGAGAGTTGGGGGCGCACGCTGGTCGGACAGAGGGGGCGCTGGGCGCCTTACACCCGCCGCGGGGTGTGCACCCGATCTCACTGGGCCACGCCCCCTCTCCTCGGGGAGCCACTTCAGTCGGTTGTCGCCCCTGCAGCCGCCCTCTGAGCACGTGCGGCCGCCGGTCTGCGTCAGCGCTGGGCAAACAGATGACTGGCCGGCAGCGCCGGGCGGGGCTATTTAAGAGGCAGCCTCCCGCTCGCCCCCTTGAACTTGGCTCGCTCCCCGCTGCTCCGTCAGAACTGCGAAGCCAGCGGCGTCCTGCTCCGAAGGTAGGTGCCTGCTCTCCGCGCTCCCGCGGGGCGCCCGTGGGTCCGGCGTCCTTGAAGAATGCGGGGCCCCTTCCACTTTATGTTTCTGTTTTCTGTGTCTTCTTTCCGACAACTCGAAAGACTTCTCCTAGTCAGAAATATCGGCGAGAGCTGGGGTGGGGGTGGGGGTGGGGGTGGGGGGCGCGGTGAGCGGCTTTGTTCCTATGCGTGCACCGCTGGTATGTCTACTTGCTGGGACCAGCCTGCACGCGGAGATTGATTTGCTAGATGTTACACAGAGGTGCAGTGGGTTTTACAGTCTTTTCAAATAAACTACCGAGAGGTTTTAAGATTAAGTTCATCTTCTAAATATCGCAGCTCAGTTCTTTGGGGACAGGTGTTCGATTTGCTCCCGGCTCTAAAATGCAGTGCAGCTTTGCCAGCCACCGAGAACTGAACCCGTTATTTCTGATCTCCCCCTCTCCCCACCCTGCCTGTGCTTTGCGTGGTGGTTTAGGGCCAATTCCGGCCAAAGAAACTATATAAATACGGCATTTATTTATTGCTCCCACATCTTAAACGGTGCTTCTCTTCCCTTCCTCATTATTTATTTCCCTATCGAAAGAGTCTTAGCTATCTGGGAAGGTGCTATATTTCTGCAAGGGTCTCATTTCTCCCACCCAGGCTTCCCTTTAGGAAATTTCCACGGCGTCTTTAATCTGTTTCTTTGGCAGTTAGGAGAGAGATGCTCTACGAACACTTCATCAAATTAAAGGAAAGTAGAAGACATTCCTGCTGCTAAACGTGGCAGAAGACAGGGTCTCTCTGTCCGTCCCCAGGCACGGGGTGTGGTTCAACCAAAATACGAGTGGGGCGCGTCCCGGACGCGCGTCCTGTGGCCCGCGGGCTCCGGTCTGCGCTTGGCCGTCCCTGGCATTTGCACCCGCCTGGCCGGGCTGGAGCCCCGCGGGATTGGGCGGAGGCCCCTGCTCCGTAGCCGGGTGCCCCGACCTTCCGCGAGAGGGTACAGCTACCTCACCTTTTCATTCACAGCAGCCCCCCTTCTCTCTCCGCAGCCATGAACAGCGGCGTGTGCCTGTGCGTGCTGATGGCGGCCCTGGCGGCTGGCGCCCTGGCGCAGCCCGTGCCCCCGGCGGAGCCCGAGGGCCCTGGGACACGGCGGGACGAGGAGGCGCCCCGGAGGCAGCTGCGGGCAGTGCAGAGGCTGGACGGCGAGCCCCGAGCGCACCTGGGCGCGCTGCTGGCCAGATACATCCAGCCTGCTCGGAAAGGTACCGATGCCGCGTCCCCATCCCTCGCTTCTGCCCCTGCGCGGGGCTCCCAATCCTGACTATCTAGCGTCTGGCTGATGGAGGTGGGTAAACCCTCGGGAGGAAACACAGGTGACACTTTAAGCGGAAAGGTTTTTTACTTTTTCTCTTGAGTTCTACTGCACCCGGCAGTGCAGTTTCCTGGACGTTCTTTGTAGCAAACTGAGAGAGAATGTGGAGGATGTGCTTATTAGTAAGGGAAACCCTTTTCAAAAGTTTTCTGTAAACTAAATTTTGGCATGGTGTTGCCGTTAAAGTGCTACACCATATTATGGAGACATTAAAAGATAATCCCTGAACAAATTACTGACTCAAAAAGGGCTCACAGATGCACTAAATAGTCCTGTAAACGCAAAAGATGCAGGAGCCGCCTGGACACTGAGGCTTGGGAGCCCTCCAGCAGGAAGCGATCAATGCTGAGAATGCTTGTGTACTGACTGCAACAGTTTAAAAAGAAGTGACGATGTGTCGGTTTTCACAAAAGTCTGTAAGAGGAGGAAAGAATCAATAGCAGTTTGGGGTTGGCAGGGATTTAACATAATTACCCAAGGAGCTCGCTGTTTGTGAGTTTGCTCTTGGAGAGATGCTCCCAACTGCAGCGGGATCGAAGTCTTTCTCTAGGAATAGGGTGGTCCAGCAGCGCACTAGCTGAGAGGCTTACGGACAGCCCTGTCCCCTTCCTGGGCCCAACTGGCTCATCTGTAAAGAGCAGAGGAGGCTAGGGTTCCACTCTTGGTGTTTTTTGGAGGGAGACTCGTCCATCTCTAGGGTCCTACGGAGTCGTGGCTGGGACTGGGGCAGGTTTTTTCTGTCCACATCGTCCCCAGTGACACAGTGGGCGGACACCCTGCTCAGGGGGCAGTGTGCTGCCCTGGACCCACACAGCTGGACAACACAACCACAGCCAGCGCTGCTGGGAGGGGCTGGAGGTGTGCTTCTTTCCACGAGGCTCCCTTGACCCTCCGGGTGCCCAGGGTCTGCATCTGCACCGCGGCTCTGGGCTTGGTTAGACCAGGAGGGAATGCAGGGCACACCTCTCCGGAGCCTCCTGTGGTTTCCCAGGGAGCTGAGCACGGTGGTTTCAGAGGGAAAGAACAGAAGATGATTTGTTATATTCCTTTCTCTCTTTGGGAAATCGTCCCAACTACCATCGTCTGTTTTACTCCCCTGCTCACTACACTGAAAGAAGTGGAAATTACCAATCAGAAGAGAAAGCCCGAAGACTTTTGAGGTTCCTAGTGATTGTCTGTTGAAAGTTATTTAAATATCTGTCCTTGGATGTGGGTTGGATTTCAGCCAGGCCAAGCTGAAATATCCTTGGCTTTTCATTCATCTGGACCCTCCTCCCCACCTGCAGGTGAGGTCTGCAAGAAACACTTCTGGGAGGGAAGTTAGTCACCAGACTGTTTCCCTAGAACTGACACAACAGTGGCTTTATACCACACATCTTAGCTGCAATCATACTCCTCTATGGGACAAATATGAACCGCGAATAAAGATTTACCCACATAAATACTATACGGTTTCTTTGACTGACATATTTTGAGATCATATCCAATTTTTTTTTCACCCAACTGTAGTATATATTATGCTTAAAGATTCTATATGATATCAGGCGCTCCCTGGGCAGTGCTCAAGAGTTTGGCAGAAGCAATTGTTTGCAGAACTTTCAATGATTTGAGGAGAAGCAGTTCCCTGGGGAGGAGGAGGGGCGGGGTGACGAGGTTACCCCTGCCCATGCCCGGCAAAGCCCCCACGCTCCATCTGTCACCCTGTCTCCCTTCATCCTCACAACAGTCCTGCTATCTTCATTTTAAGTCCTGTTATCTTCATTTCGTCAGCATGGCAGCTGGGCTTCTAAATGAGCGCGCAGCCTAGAGGCTGCACCTCTCGGACTGGGGACACTGATGTGTAACACATGCGGCTTCCGCGGCCGAGCACCGCGCTCTCACCAACCCGGGAGTCTCGGGCCTGCGGCAGAGCTGGCGAGTCCTTCCGCGAGCAGGAACTTGGTGCTGCGCCCCGCCCTGGGCGGGCGCATTTGTCGTCCGCCAGCAGGAGGATGGGTCCTACGTAGTTCTGTGGGACTGCGGGCAGATAGCAGGGTCTGCAAGCTTTGCTGAATATTATGACGAATGGGTCACCTGAAAGGGCTGGGCAATGAAACAGCAGGGGCTGCTCTTCTCTGGCACAGGCCAGAGGTATCGGCACAGGGCTGGACTGCGCTGGGTTGATTCTTAGTTCCAGGTGGGAAGAGTTTGGGGTTAAGGCTGGGGACGTGGCTGCGGATCGTTGCAGCTGGTTTTTAGTGCAGCTCGCTTTATCTGATTGTCTCAGGGTCCCCGCCTCTGCCGTGCCCTTTATCGATAAACACGCCATAGTCTGACTCTGCGTGGCCCGTGGACAGGCGCTGGCGAGGGCAGCCTTGTGCCAGTGTGACAAACAGTGGGGACACCGTGGCCCCCTACAACGGGAACCACTGAGTGGTCCTTCCTCCCTCTCCCCATGAAGCCTCCTAGGCTTTGCCCATTGAGGTCCCTGAGGGACTTTCCTTGCCCCTTCATTTGCCCAAGAGAAGCTTTATCCTGATTTCCTACCCAGAAGGCCACCGTCTGCGGTCTCTGGGCTAGGAGTGTGTCACATGCTTCTGAAGAAACCACTTCCTTGCGTCCCTGCTCACTCAATGCCATTTTACACGGAGACGCAATGAGAATCATCCTGTTCCTAAGAACTTAACTCCCATCTCAAAGGGCCCATTTCAGTTTCAGTTATTGCATTTTGGTGAAAATGGCTGCATTAAATTGCCTCTTTATTACCTCTCTGCCCACCCGCCTTTGGATGTTACTGACGTGCCGAGGTTTGAATCTGACAGTGGGCCTTTTTCTTAATATCACTTTTTTAAAAGTATGTAGCTTTCAAATTAATAATTTTTAAACAGTAGTTATCTAACCGTAGGACTTGATTCCTTTTTTTTCTTTTTAAACCATTCCAACATCAAAATATTATCATCGTATTAGCTTAACAAGAGTCAGGTGTGCTCAGGGACGGTAAGGGGTGAATGATAGAAATGGGTAAGGACTGGAAAGTCCTTGGTTGGCTTCTGCTGAGGGCCGCGTATCAGAGGGGAAACACCCCTCGTGGGGAAAACTGAGGCGGGTCCTGGCTGGGAAAGGCTGAGGTCCACGAATCCACCGAATCCCTACAGATCCAGAGCCAGATGGACAACGAGCAAATCCTGCCCTCAGTCCAGTTACACAGACGTGGGCCCTTCTCTTCTCCTGGATTCCGGGCCAGCGATCTCACTGTCTTGGTAGCTCCGTGATGCCTTAAAGAAGGTGTACCGTGCACACTGCCTGGCTCGTTTCATTGCTCTCCTTTACAAACCAAACTAGTGATGTTCTAGTTATAACTGGCCGTGTTTCCTTCCTCTCTGCCCCTAGCAGCTCCTTCCGGCCGAATGTCCCTGATCAAGAACACGCAGAACCGGGACCCCAGATACAACACAGGCGACCGGGACTACATGGGCTGGATGGACTTTGGCCGGCGCAGCGCCGAGGAGTATGAGTACGCCTCCTAGGGCGCCGCCCCGTCAGGACCGCGGGAAGCACCCTCCTGACTCCCCAGGGGCAGAAAAACAACACAATCACACTCATAACTTATTGTCTCTGAAGTCTGACATGTTCAGTGTCTATTTATTAAGTTCTCAATGTGAAAAATCTGTAAGATTGCCTGGCGCAGCCATGCACCTCAGCAGAGTTGTATGAATGGAAGACACACGTTCCCCTCATCTGTGACCCCTGGTCCTAAAGTGTTGCTATGCTATTAAAGTGATTTCGTTCCGCACCTGTGTCCCCATGTCTCCTGAGGGCAGAGGGTGCCAGTGCGAGAAAAAGACAACCTGCCCTACTTGGAGGGAGCACCCATCCGCCCGGGGAAAGCCCATAGGGGCAGCTTGAGGCAGAGCCACATGAGCGAGCATGCGCGAGCATGCGCGTGTGTGGTGGCTTGGAGGGGACCTGATGGAGCGTACTGGGCAGCGGCGGAAGGGAGCCCGGAGACCTGATCCTTAACCCAATCTCAAGGCCACCACTGAATTCAGGCTGTCCCACTCTGATCTCTATGCCACTTGCTGACACAGGGACCAGAAATGGGGACGTTTACCATGGCTTGTCCTGGGCCCTTTCTCGGGGGTCATGTCAGTCTTCTGCAAGGAAGCTGAACAAGCCCCGCAGTAGTACTGCGAGCTGTGCTTGAACTTGAACGGAGCCTGCGGAAAGCAGAGACTTCCCTTTCCTCCCTCCTCTCTTCCCTCCCCCACCCCTCGCCTGGCTCACCTCCTCCACACCCCTATGCCCCACTTTGCCAGCCGCCCCTGTGAATCCCTCCGGCTTGTAGGACCTGCCCCCCCCCGCCCCCCCACCGCAGGCCACTCTTTCTCCCCCTGATCTGGCTATTTGCACTCTTGGCTCTGCCAGCTCAGGCTGCTCTACACGGCTAAGTTTCTAAAAGAGCTAAAGTTCCTTTTTGTGGATCCACTGGAATTTATAATTTGAAAAAAAAAATGCCCCAAACCAACAGCTATCCTTCTAGCTCAACACACATGCTTCCCCTACCCCCATTCCCATTTTATAGATAATAAACTTGCCTCACCACGCAGTGACTTAGTGATGGAACCTGTAGCCCTCTCGGGACTGAGCCCCTTGCCAGGCAGAGACATAAACAAGTTGCCTGGTGGTCCCTGCCCTGGCTGATCCCTCTCAACCTCGGGTTTAAAATGCCTGGCTTGCCCCGGCCGGTGACTGCTCAAGTCTCAACATGGCCAGTAGCCAGAGGGTGGACAGAATTCACTTTCCCAAGATTTGCTTTACCGAACCCTGACTGTAACACATCTCTCCTCCAGAGCAAAGGGATCTTCATGCAATGCGCCCCGGCCTACTGTACCCAACGGCATCTTTGTGCTCAGGTTTAGGTTCACAGGTAAAAGGAAAGGAGGGTGGGAGAAAAAGTCTTTTAACAGACAACAACACAAAAATCACCACTGCCTCCCTTGTCTCGGGTTTGAAGAAACAAGAGGAAAGAATCACGAGCACTTAGCTAGATGTCCAGCTTGAGATGGAGCCGCATTAGCATGTATTGGAATTTTTGGGTCAGCGTCTTCAAATTATTGCTGGTCCTGAAGATAATTAAATTGGAAGTCAAGCCAAAAGAGGAAAAAAATATTGCCTCGCTAATTTCCTCTGGGCCCTGGGTTCTGAGAGGATTTATTTAACGGATCCGCTGGTGCCTGCCTCCTGCTCTGAGTTGTGTTCTCTCGGAGAGCCAGCACCAGGGTTAGCAGATGAGGGAGCGCCTGCCCCAGCGTCTCCACTGTCCCCAAGGCTCTCACGGGGCAGACCCCCGCCCCCACAGGCTCAGCGTCACTCCCAGCTCCCTGACCTTTCCTCTTACCACCACTCCTCCCTCCCTCATTATACTCCGGCCTCATCGCCTTCCTTGAAAACACAAAACTCACTCCCACCTCAGGGCCTTTGCACCTGCTATTCTCTCTGCCTGGCTTCCTCTCCCTCCAAGAAGCACGACTGGACCTCTCAGTTCATTCCGCCCCAACATTACCTGCTCCGTTCTAATCATCCTGTCTAAAGAAGCTCCTCCACTGCTCTCTACCCTTTTCCTTGCTTTGCTTTTCTTCTCATGCTTGTCATCACTTAGAATGACACGGTTTAGCTATTGATTATCGGTTCTGTCTCACCCACTAGGATGTCGGCTCTGCTGGGCGTGGATTTTTGTCTGCTTTGTTTATTGCTATATTCCCAACCCCTACTGCAGCACTCAACTCCTACATAGTACTAAAGAATTATTTGTTTAATTAATTAATCAATTAGGAACGGGAAAATATTCCTGGATTCCCTGCTATTAGGTTACAGACTGGTTTTAGAAGCAGTTTAATTAAACCATTTGTTTGGAGAAGCAGAGAGGTAAAGCAGGCTCAGTGACACTTCCATGTCTTTGCAAGATGGACTTAAGGGTGAGCAATTGGAGAAGAGGCCATGCACGTGTATGCGTGCACACGTACACGCGCGCGCAAACGCGCACGCGCACGGCTAACAGCATGCATACCATCCGTGGAGAGTGACAGTATACTTTAAAATACCTCCCCATACACAGCCAGCCCCCCTTTTTCTACAGTTAAAATCCAGAAATAGAGTGATCTCAAAGAAGGGAAGAGTGTTGGTGGTTTTGTTGCATTTACTCAGAAGATCAAAGATTTGGAAACAATCTCACTGCTTCACAGTGAGGAGGCTGCTAAAGAGATGAGTGGACCTCTAGTTGGTCAACTGCTGAGCAGTTATTTAATGAGCACGAGGACGGTGTAGGAATGCAGAAAAGGACTACGACCCACGTCAAGTATAAAGGTCCTCTGGTTACATTACGTTTATTTATTTTTCAAGGTGGTCATATTAGGGTCCAAAGGTCACAGGTATTTTTCTTCCTTATCTCCAAATTTTTCACTCTTCTCCCCAAATGATTTTGATGATCACTAAAGCTTGCCACTTGTGTAGCCACCCACAGTATCTACCATTTTTGCCTCTTTGGCTCCCTGAGGAAGCCACCTCTGCTGGTGGAGATGAGTATTCATTACGCTTCTTGTCCCCAGCCCCATGATTTTTGTATTTCTTTTAATTTCATTTTTTCCTGTAATTCATAGCTACTGTATTTTATAAAAATATTGGCTCATGACAGATTGATTTAAAACAAACCAACCCTCCCTTCCTCCACTGAAAACTGAGACACGCCCCTCGACTGGTCTGCAAAGCTGCGGGGGCTTGCTTGGCTGTTGGCAGCGGCTAAGCCGCCCTTTCTGAGCCTGTGTAGTCATGCTGGTCAGGACTCCAGTCTTGCCAGGGCAGCCTCAGAGGGGGCCCAGAGCCTGGGTATCACCTCACGGGGGCGGAGGTACCTTCCCACCAGCTCCTGAGTCAGGCAGCTCATTTCTTTGCTGAGTCACTTCCATAGCTTCTGCTGAATTCAAGCCCACTATTGGGAACAGCTGAGTGCACAATGCCATTGCTTCTCCATTCACAGGCGAGTGGCTCAAGGATGGCAGAGGCCACTGCCGGCTGGAAGCCAGGCAACCAGGAGAGTTGGGGGCTGCGTGTTGCCACTGCTATATTTTCACAGGTGACCAAAAGGGGGCCCAGGCAGGACTAAGGGTTTAGGAGGATGCACGTCTCTGTGTTTTCTCCTCTGAAAAGATATCCCTGAACTTCGGCCTGGCACTTGTGAATCACCTGAGCCAACCATCCGCCAGTGCTGCAGCCACCCGGCCCTCGCAGACCCTTCTGAATTCTGTCCCTCCTGCTCTCGGGGGCCCCAGGGTCCTGTCTTGCTCCCAGGCCCTGCTGAGCCTCTGGGCCAGGGGTCTAAGCTAAAGGACCCCCTTCCCCTCCCTGGTTTTAAGTTCTTTTGGGACTTAGAGCAGGGCGGGTCTAAGCCTTGGGCATTCGGCAGGGTGAGTGGCTGAGTGCCGCTGAGCAGAAACCTCCTCCACGCCTGGACTCCGGCGGTGTGCCCTGGCCACGCGGAGCTCGGGACAGGCAGCCCCAGTGTGTGAGTAAAGTGGCCTGATAACTCACCTTCACATGTCTCTAGAAAAAGCAAAGAGTAAAAATTATTTTTGCAAGGAAGAAGCATTCAAAGGGATGTGGATTGATTTGCAAAGATGGGAACACCTTAGTAAAGAATCTGTCTTGTAAACTACGTTTTGCTTTCCGTTGTCTCCTCTTCGCTTTATGCTCAGTTTCTTCATTGACACCCCAAGCCAGTGCTGCCGCCTGGCCTGGAAAGCCTTCATCAAGTTCACCTGGTGGACTTGGTCCATGCTAGCGACGGCCCTCAATGTCTCGGTGAGGCACGGCCGCCTGCCGGAACTGCTTTCCAGGGAAAAGCCAGCCTCACTGATTTTAGGCTTGGATCCTCAGGGCGGGTTCCTTCAGGTTTTCCGCTGCCTGCAAGTGCCCTCTACTGGCTACAGAAAATGTATCCTCCCGGGACACGATACTTCCTAGCCATGAGCCCAAATGTGCAAAAAATCCATTTTTTATTTTTCTAAATCTCAACTTAATCCCTATGATGAGCTCCCAGGCAATTAAGATAATTCAGAATAACCTTCCATTCCTGCCAACGTCTTCCCAGGTGCCCGCACTCATGCGAGCAGTGGGGAAGGCACGTGTCCACTTTCTCTGTCGTGTTAGAAAGGCCCCAGGGCACACCTGTGTCCTCTGCTCCTAAGCAACGTCTGGAAGTGAGTCCCGCATCTGTCTGGGGCTGGACACTCGTCGCCATTTTTACTCTCTCTGCCCTGTTTTGGGGGTTAGGTGCTAGCATGGAGTTCTGGAACATCTCTGCTTTCTCCGCCAGCCCCTCCCCGCCATGTGAAACTAGGTCATTTGTCCTTGGATCCCCAGACCCACCTGCAGCTTCTTCCAAGACCCTGCATTCAGCCCAGGGACAGGGAAGGTGAAGGTTCCTATACCAGGGGTGAGTAAGAACCCCCTCCAACTCCCTCCTTCACCTGTCAGCTTGGAGAAGCTCTTCGGGCCGGACAGGCCAGAGAGGGAGCAATCAATACAAAGGAAAACACGTGGGTTTGGTAGGTTTCATCCCCATTTTATATTTTTAGGGTAAAAAATTTTTAAATTTATTGAGGTAATGCTGGTTAGCAATAACATTATATAAATTTCAGGTGTACATTATAACTTGATATATGTTTAGTTTATTACGGGCTCACCACCCAAAGTCTAGTTTTTGGTCTAATAGAGAAACATATACTCAGCTTTTTCTTTCATCAAAATTAAAACCCAAGAATTTGACGCCCTTGCTTCCTGGTCCCACCAACAGCCTCTTTGACAACTTCCCCTCGGTCTCTGGCGCCCTCTGGTGGAGCCCCGCGGGGAAGGGCAGGGCTTGGGTATAAATGAAGAACTTCAGTAACCGGCAGGGAGGAGAAACCAAATCACTTCAAGCATTCTCCTGCCTTGGCCATGGGGCAAATGGATGCATTGCCTTTTATAGTTTACCAAATGTACAGCATTAGGGTGCTCCCACATTCTGAAGGTTTCTTTTCACACAATCTTCCTTTTAAAAAAAAGTTCTTACTTGCTTTGTTCCAGAAACATCTGAAAGTGACTTACAGTCTGATGTCACGTTCCTTTACCTTAATCCTTTCGCTGGCATCTCCTAGGAAATAGAACAGGCTCTTACATAGCCACAGTACAACAACCGCATTCTGGCAACTTAAAAGTAATGTATTTTAAAATAACCTCAACATTCAAATTTTTGTGATTGCCCTCCCCTACTGGCCTTTAATAGCATCTTCGCCAAATTAAGGATCGTGAATTGCATTATCTGTCTGCCTTTATTCTAGAACTGTTCTTGGTCCTTCATAACATTGGCATGGAAAGCGAACGGGTGCATTGTTTTATAAAATGTCCCCTCAGTTTGGGTTTGTCAATTTGTCAACCTCAGGATTCAGGTTTTGCATTGCTGGCAGAGCAGCACAGAGGCGATGTCCTTCTCAGTGGCTCCCACAGGAGGAGGCACCTGGCATCAGCTTGCCCCACTGGGGTCATGTTACAGGTGGTACACGGCAGGTTTCTCCAATGGGAAGTTACCTCCCCCGACCTTTGAAAATTCACACACATCCTCTGGGAAGACCCACGTGCAAATGTCCTGCTACCTAACAAATTCTCACCCAGTGGATTTGGCATCTATGGTCAAAATAAGTTAGTTTCAGGGTTGCAGAATGGTCCGTTTTCTAACTCTATTGTCCCTTCTATTATTTGTCACTTACCATTCTACTCTAAGGACGAGCTTAGGAGTGCATTCTAGGTTCTCTTTACCATTCCTCCTCCATACTCTTTCCCTCTGCTTGGTCCCACTTGGCAAATTCTGCCCGTCCTTGAACCCAGACCCAGGGTCACCTTGCTTCAAAGCCTTGGTCCACCCCCCCTACTCCCAGCTGGGCAGATAAATCCACCCGCTCTCTCTCCCCTTCAAGCCAGGCGGGCTGCAGCTGTCTGCCCTTCTGAGCCCCTGAAACAGGGAGAGGAGCCCACCCTCCATGGCAGGCTGCCCCCTGTGCTCTGCCTGGCCTGGCACTGTGGTTCCCACCAGGGTGAGCCAAGGGACTTGCTAAAACACGCACACCTGGGCTGCCCCCCGGGGCTTCTCCACCCGGGACTATCATGAGCTTCACAGCAACTGTTTGTTTCTCCTTCACATCGCCATTTCAAATGCGGGTTGGCAGGGAGCCTGGTCCACGCACTTCCTCGGAGACCCAGGATGATGGAGGCTCCGCCAGCTTGTGACACCCCCATTTGAACACATGGCTGCGGGGGAGGAGAGGAGCGTGGATCCCGCTCTGCGCACGGCCCCCTGGCCGGAACTAATCTCTGCCAGCGCCCAGCCACAGGGCCTCCTCTCTGCTCCTCAGATGCACCAAGCGCTTTCCTACTTTTGCGCATTGGCGCCAGCCGCGCTCTGCCCCATTGCTCTTGCGCCACATCTCACGTGGTTGACCCAAATGCCATCTCCTTGGAGAGGCCTTCCCTGACTGCCCAAACTGGCCACCCAGTCCCTCATACAACCCTATTTTTTCTGCGTAGCTCATTGTGCCATGTTTCCACGTTTGGTGTCATTGCTGCTATGAACTGTACGCTCCACGAGAGAAGTCTCTCACGCGTGTCATCAGATCCCCTGGCACATTGCAGATGGTCCAAGTCTATTTACTCAACTAATTAGCCCTCCATATTACTGTGCCCATTTTACAGCTTAAAAATTGGAGGACTCAAAGAAGCGGCTTGCCCAAGGTCCCATCACTATTAAATGGTAACACCTGCTCTAAAATCCATGCTGTGACCACCCACTGTTTGCTTGCGCGATTTCACCGCTTCAAAATATTAACGTGGCAGAAGTTTTATTTTATCCCTTTCTCACAATTCTCTGTTTGGTGATCCTCCACTGTGTTTGGTTTTTAAAAGTCTCTTAATGCTACAGAGGCCAAGCTGGTAGTATCTGTCGAGGAATTATTCACACAGACGTGCTCACATATGTGGAAAGCTACACATATGCAAGGTTTTTTCATCACTGTGCGGTGATAGCCAAAGATCAGAATTAACTCAATGCTTGGCTATGGGATGGATACTGGTCCACACTGGTCATAGCGAGTGCATGCACACGGTGGAATAACATGCAGCGCTGAAAAGCAGGGAAGAGCTCAGGGTTCTGATTGGGAAGGTGGCTCTGATCTTGTATTATGTTTAAAAGGGTAGATAAAACAGTATGTAAAAAAATGACATGGCTTTTTTTTTTTTTTAATTTCCCCCAAAGAGCTGAATACTTTGAAGTCTAATATAAGGTTATTATCAATGAAAAAGATTTTAAAAATGCACGCAGAATGCCAATGTGGTTTCCATCATTTGAACTTATTTTATTGATATTCATTAGCAAATAAAATTTTTATTGTTGATTTTTGATGCATTACAACACACTTTTTGATAGTGGTTGCCCGATGTTGATCATTTATTTACTATGCTAAATACTGCAATCTCCGAATTGCTGATTTGTACACTGGTATTTCCTTTGTGATGATGGGAGGCTCCTCTCTGAACACAAGTGGTCCATTCAATCCATGGTTTCCATGTTTCTTTGTTAAGCTACCTACTGCTTTAAAATACATTCAAATAAAAAGTTACACGCTCCTTGCAGCGAGTGCACACTGGCAACCACAAGGAGTGTTGAAAACATAATGGACCAACACCCTCGTGTTCACAGAATAAATCGTCTGAAGTAGTGGGAGTGAGGCTCCCTCCCAGGGACTTCCTTAAAGTGTCTTCGGTAGACATAAGGTCATACTCCCTCCATTGAAGGACACGTCCTTGGCCCGGGGGGCGGGGAATGGGGGACGCCAAACGGCGATTTCATGTGCACGGGATGGTACCCTTCCATCGATGCTGGGAGCAAGCGGCCACAGAACGCTGCGATGTCCAATGCAGTCTTCGGGTTAGAATAAATAAATGATCCGCTGAGGCTGGAATGCCACAGACACGCTGTGGCTGGAGCTGGAGAGAGGATGTTTGTTCGAAGTACAGCACACATAAATAATAAATAAAAGTTCAAAACTGAGTTCGACAACAGCAACCGGGCTGGGCCCCCTTGCTCATCTGTGTTCGTCTCACGAGCGCCTCTCTCTTTCCCTAAGGATAAAAAGTGGCCCTGGGAGGCTTTGAGGGGAAGGAAATAGCTTGTGTGACTGCTCTGTTCTAAAACTAGAGGGCAAAACGTGGGGGCTTTGCATGGCTGCCACGAGAGACCACGGAAGAGAAAGCGTGTGGACCAGACTCGGGGTCTGGAGTCAGGACCGGACCCAGCGGAAGGCCAAAGCCTCGTTTCTCCCGTGAACCAGTTGGGCGTTGTTACGTTGGGCTGTGGTTTTTTTTCCTTTGACTGTTAAGACATTTCATTCTCAACCTTTTCCCCTGTCCCCCTTCCTCTTAATGCTGTCGTTGAAGTTATCTTGGGTCTGGTCTTACTCAACTTGGCTGTGCCACTGGGCCCCAGAAATAAACTGCTATCTCCTTAGCGGCTCGGTTGTGTTTGCTGCTTGTATTTTGGTGTCAGAACCACAGAGAGAACATACGCTGTGACTTCCCATCTAGTACGATTACTGCCCTGCCTATAAAACATAGAAAAATAAAACAGGGCACACACAGCCCACAGGGGCTGCGGGACAGTTCAGCGGGAGTGTAAACACGTTCTTTCAGGTCAGGTGTCTGGGCTGACAGCTGATTGCAAAACACTGCAGGATGACCTCAGGTTGAAGGCAAAGAAAGAAGTCACACTTCAGGAAGAAGCGACCATCCACTGAGGCAGAGTAAGGAAGGTCTTGAAGAAGCTGGACCACCCGTAAGAAAGAGCAGCTCTCCAGTCCTGAAAGCTACGGCAGCTGCACGAGGCTGTGGACAGAGGTCCCTTACGCTCTTACAGTGCGGGCGAGGCAAGGAACCCAGTGATACGGGCAGGGGAGGGGGGTTGTGCCCCGGGCCGCGCTACAGCCCACGATGTGCACCCTGGCTGCCAGCCACGATCCCCCTGGTTTCCTATCCATGGGATAAGAATGCCCTGGGGAGTTTCAGTGCCTCTCAAAGGACAGAGGGAGAAAAGGACACCTGCCTGCCCTGCCCCCAGGTGAGCACAGGTGAAGTCCTCATGAGAGCAAGGACCATGCTGGGCATTTCCCGTGGGATCTGAAGAAAGGGCAGGTCAGATACAGGCCTCCAAGTCCTATGTACACACTTTACAAAGTCTCCACTCTCCCCCCCTTAGGCACGAGGTTGATTTGTCTAGCTGGGAGGGGATGGTCGAGGAGGGAAGAGGGAGAGAATGCAGTGCAGGGGGAAGTGAGGGAGGCAGGGCAAGATTGGTCTCCTCCGAGGAAGGGCCCCCCTCCCACCCTCACCGCAGGCTAGTTTGTTTGGGGAGCTTAGCACCCATCAAGATGCCCGAGGTGAGAGTCACAGGGGCCTTCATCTGCATGCTGGAGCCCACCATGGTGGGGAAGCTGCGATTCCGTCGGATGCCACTGTTGAGCTGTAGCCCGCCAATGGCACTCGTGACAGTGGGGCATCCGAGCGGCAGACCCTCGGGTCCCAGACCGCCAGGGACAAGGGCCTGTGTTGGGCCGGGGGGCCCGCAGAGGAGAGGTCCCTGGTCCTCAGTCAAGGTGGGGACGTGGGCTCGCCCTGAGTTCACCACTTTGGCCACGCCAAACCTCCTGACTTTGTCCACGAGGTTGAGGTTGGAGACAGACACGTCTGTCTGACTCTCACTGCTGCGGACGCTCTTCTTCTCCCTCACCTCCCTCAGGATGGAGCTGGCCGGCTTGGAAGCCAGGAAGTTGTCATAGGGAGGGCTCGTGCACTTGAACTCAAAGGAGGGCGGGGAAGACGTGGGCGTCTGCATGGGCGAGTTGGGCGGGGTGGAGGGGATCACGGCCATCCTGGGGGTGTGGGAGTGCAGGAGGGAGCCCCGGCCGGCCCTGTCCCAGCTCTGGGGGTCATACACGGCCGCGGAGATGCCCCGTTCCTTCAGCAGCCACACGAGCCCCAGGGACGTGCTCATGGTGGTTGTGGACTCGCGGATGTTGGTGAAGGACTCGGCCAGGCTCAGTCTCCGGGGAGTGCACGGCGTGGCCACGGGTGTGGACTTCAAGTGGCTGGCGCTGCCACAAGCTGGAGTTGGGGCCGAGTTAAGGCTGAAAAGGAAAGACGAGAGGTCATTCATCAGAAAATGCCCAGAGGCACCGGACAGAGGGTCAGTGGCCAGTTTCCTGCCGGGGTGCAGGGCAGGCCAGGGACACAATGAGAGGACGCTCCCAGCCCAGGTTCCCTGCATGCCTCTTCCTAGGGCTGTGCCTCCCTCTCATCCCTGGGCATGTGCATTCCCTTAGGTGGGGCACGGTTTCAGTTCACAGGAAGCTGCCCACAATTCCCATCTCTCAGTTCCCACAGGGTGTGTTGAACTGTCCCCTTTGCAGGTGAGGAAACAGGTTCTGAGGTTAGGTGACTGACTCAATGTCACACTCAGCTATGAAGTAGAAGACCCTGGATTTGAACCCAAGTGTAGTGAACCCCCCCCCACCAAATAGAGGAGGAAGCCCTTTGACAAAGTGGCTCTCTTTCCCCGCCAAATTTACCCAAGCTCCAGAGCTCCTTCCCACCACCTACTTCCCTGAGGTCAGAAGTTACCCAAAACTATGGGATATGAGTTTATCTGGGAATGGCCACAGCAGGCAGGACATCCAGGTGGGGGCCCTTGGGTGACGGGGAGTCAGAGGCTGAAGCCGCACATCAAGTCAGAGGCAGACCCCAGCCCCGACTCCCAGTTCAGAGCTGTCTCCTCTGCAGGGGGCGGCACTCAGTGCCTCCTGCTGTCGCAGGAATCCGCACATGACAAGTGAAGTGACGGGTCAGAGGAAGCCGCACTGCGTTATCAGCCCTCCGTCTACGGAGCTACAGGGGAGGAGGCCCAGTGGGAGTCTGCAGCCTGGGACTAAAGGAAAGCAGATTCCTACGTCTACTTGCGTCATGCTGGCTGAGGACCCGCTACGTTCCAGAAGCTGGGATAGGGAATCAGGACAGAAAAGTGGGTGAGAACCAGCGGGGGAAATGCCTTGCTGTCTTCTCAGAGGACGGGAGGGAACCTCTTGTGACAGCGGCCACGGGAGAGGTGAGGCTGCACAGCAGAAGTCCTGCACGGCCGCCGCGTGAGCGGCTGAGGACCAGGCAGCAAACCCTGCGACACACTCTCGAGGCCTGCCTCAGTGCCGCCCAAGGATGTGCCTGTGGCTGCGTGTCCCCCTGGGCGGCCAGCTGGGCAGTCCCCAGGAGCTGGGCGACAGGGCCCTCTCTCCTCCGCCTGATGGGGGAAAGACTAGATTCCTCGGGCAAAGCATCAAGGTAAGGACAGGGGAGGCAGGGGACAGGTTCCTGGGACAACCAGAGCAGGGCCTCCTGCGGGAGGCACAGTTCACAAGCAAGTCCAAGCTGACATCATCTGGCTCCACACTCAAGTGACCCTGCCGCTGGCCGGTCAGCACAAGATCAGCGAGGCACAGAGAACAAACAGGCCCATCCCGCACACACTGTTCAGGTGCTGGTGGTCGGGGGCACTCGGAAAAACATGAGATTAGAAACCACAGCGGATTCCCAAGGTGCAGAGGTGGACTCTCCAAATGGTATAGGTGGAATTCTATAAAATGCTGATCTACGAGCCATGGAGGGCAACAGAGTTCTGGCCTTAAAAAATCTCGTTCCCCGGGCCATTCCTAGGGAGAGTTTCCATTTTGTTCTGAGCTGCCATTCTTTGAAATGCAGGCAAAAAGCCTTCTCTTGCTGGGGACGGCCCAGGCTCTCCTGTCCCTGGCACGGCCCTGCGGACGCGGATGGGCGTGCAGGTATGAGTCCTAGGGCTCTAGTCGGAAGAGCGCCAGGGCGCCTGCCTCTCCCCCAGGGACAGCCTGTCCCACAGTTTTAAACCTGAGCTCTTCCTACCAGGACGGGGAAAGCCAGGTTCTCCAGAGGCAGGAAGGGAGATAAAGACACGCTAAAACTTGGAAATCCCCTTCCGGTGAGAACTTCGGTTAGGCCTGTATTAGTGCTGGTGCTCGGCTCGACCAGGGCGTTTAGACGGGTTAGGGGTATCCACTGTCAAGGCCGAGTTAGCCAGGCACAACCACAGAGACACATCCACGCCTCCGTCCTGGGTTAGTGGCGGCCACGCGTGCACACACAGCCCCCTCCGCGTGGCCCTGCGGGGGCAGGCACTGCTGGCGTGTGCTCACCCCCTGCCTCGCCTGCGGGCTCACTGTCTGCCCTACATCTCCTCTCAGCTCAACAGGGCATGGGGCTGCTTCGCCGTCCTCCTCACATGACCTGCGGAGAGTTATTCAGAGTTTAAGGTGCTCCTCGGGGCGCTGTTCCTCCACACTGGCCCTGCTCGCCTCCCTCCCTCTCGGCTTGACCTTCGGTCCCCCGGCATCTTTCACCACAGAGAAAATGGCTGGGGGTGGGATGGTCACTCCCTTTCACTAGAAGCTGTGGAAGGCCTGAAATCCGGCCACATAGGCCACCCAATGCCATAGAAGTCCTTTCACCCGACGGTGCCAACCTCTACTGCTCCTGGGAGGCACCAGAGGGGAATGGACCGCACTGGGCGTGTGGTCTGGCCCTCGGACCTGTGCGGCTGTGGTGCACGGTTCCCGCGGTCTATTCCAGGGGCACAGGGGCCCCCACGGGGCAGGAACGGCCGCCTGTAGAGGAACTCCATGCTCTACTGGCAAACTTCAGGGCAAAGCGCTAACAGACTTCGCCTTAGGGCCTGTGGAGTGTCAGCTTCCGCTGTCCTGAGACTTCCATGACCAACTAATAGGGCAACTGAAGGTGGGCCAGGGTTCTCCATCTTCATAATCTGAATTAATAAGGACCTTGGTTCAAAAGGAAATAAGGGACCCAGAACAGGAACCTGCAAGTGCTTACGAGATGTTTCAGCTGGCCAGATGCTGTTGAATGAACCTGTCTACCTGGGCTTTCCTCAACATTACGTCTCACAGGGAGAGCCCTCACCTCATCCCACCCCTGCTCCCGCCCACCCCCAGGGCCGGGGTCCCTTACCTTGGCGTGACCCGCGTGAGCTCGTCCGAAGGATGCAGGATGCGACAGGTGGTGAAGGTGAAGGTGGAGTTGGTCTGTGACATGCACTTCCCAGGGTGGTGTGCTAAATTGGAGGAGGGGGAGGGGACAAAACATATTTCTTGCATCCAAGGACACCCATGAGAAAAGAAAAAGGAAAAAAAAAATCCAGCATGGCCCTCAACAGATGCAAGAAGCGATGAGCTACCTTGTCAATTGGATCTGGGCCAGGAAGGTGAAACGCAAATGTTCTGGATCGAAGGTGGTTCCTCAAAAATAACCACACTTCTGAGCCCTGGTGTGCAGAGCATCGGATTCCAGCTTCCAGCCCAGTCCAGACAGGGCTGCCCATCGGCGTTCTTTGGTCAGTAGTGGATCCAGTTCAAGGGGCTAAAGGGCCCATGTGGTCAATTTGGTTTCCCTTTTCAGGGGTCGGAATAAAGGAGCCTTCTGTCTTTGTTGCTTTACATTTCTTTTCACCGGCCAATGGGTGCCGAACTCTGCCAAAGGGAAGGGATGGGCGCGGGGCGGGGAGAGGCGCTTGCCACCTGGAAACAGGGCAAGGCTCACACGGCTCCCTTTTCTGTTTATACAAAAAGGGGCTGGGGGAGGCTGGTTCCACTACTGTCTATCTGTGGTAGGCAGGAGGGACATGGGAGCTCAGCTGCCTTAGCAACACCGTGGCTGAGACCCAGGACTCGGGGCTCTCTGCGGGGCGCGCACACAGCAGTGCAGCAGCAGCAGCCAGCCCCCTGGGTGCGTTTCTTGCCATCTCTAGGATGCCTCATTTCTAATGCAAATGAGACAGCAACAAGTTATTCTCAATGTAGTTTCCCTTTAAAGGTCTACAGGGTTATCGTTAAGGCAGCTGGAGGCTATGAGTCGGAGCAAAGGAAATCACAGAAGCGTTAGGACTGAGCATCAGAAAGCTGGTGAGTGGTCAGCAGGAAGGTGTATGGGAGACATCATGATTGTAGGGGTCATCCTCATTCATAACTCAAACATTAAAAAACAAAAACAAAAACAAAAGAAAAACTAAAAAAGGAAAAAAAAAGATGCTGCTCCAAATAGCATGCATGATGAAGTACTGGGGTACCCCCGGCCCTCCCAGCCCACCCCCTGCAGCAGCTCAGCCCCCCAGAGACCTCCTGGGAGAAAACTGATCAGGGTGTCAGGGGCCATGAGTGCTCTGAAGATTCAAAAGGCTGTGCTCGAGAATCTTCCAGCTCTTTATGGCAAGTTTTCTCTTGGATTTGACAAAAAGGAAAAGGGAGACACAACAGAAGAGACTGTGGATCCAGACCTACACACACAAGGTGACTGTGTTTCAGGAGAAGAAAAAGAAAAACCACCAACCAGAAACCAGAGGAAACAAACAAAACATGGTGGGAACACACAAGTTGAAGGGAGGCAGGACAAAGCCAGAGCACAAAAACGGTGGCAACGCAAGCCTGGTTTGTCCCGACGACTCCGGTCCGACCCGTCTCTCTGTGTCAAGGGGCGCTCCCGTGGCCTCTGGTGTGGCAGCCAGCGCCGCAGCCACCCAAGCAAAGTCGCAACCACAAGGAGCTCCAGGCAAAGGTTGGGGTGAGGGACACAGAAAAATAGCCTTTATGAAATCTTTGTTTCTCAACTAATGGAATGGTTGAGGAACTTGGATAACTGAGAAAGTGCTGCAAGCAAATAAAAAAACGGAATGAGCTATGAAAAAAAGGCAACCAAACAATCACGATTCTCTGGCCGCCATGAGGTCTAGAAAGAAAAGCAACAAAACACCTGGGAAAAGCATCGCAAATAACGCAAGGGGTTATTTAGGTGGGAGGAAAGGAAAAGGTGATAAATAGAAGTAATTAAGACAAAAGGGTTGGAAGACAGGTTAACATTAAAAAAAAAAAAATCAAACGAAAGCAAGGCCGGATTTGAAATTAGAAGCGTGCCCCATTTAAACACATGTATCAGACATGTATCAAGGGAACACACTGTTCACACCCCACCCACCCCATCACATTGGATCTTCTGTTGCAACGGGGAACATACAATGGACATTTTAGAGACACAGTTGCATCAGCAGAAGCAAAACCCATCTTAGGCAAGTGGGTTTGGGGGATAAGAAAAGGCTGCTAAAATTCAGAAGTCATTGTTCCCCGGAAGTAAGAGATAGCTTTAGAGGCCCAAGGAAGATCAACTAGTTTCAAAAGTGCCAAAGCCAGAGGTTCGGCCCATCCGAAATACCACTGGGACGCCTGGGACCCGCCAGCTCTCCACGTGTCACCACGTATCACCGCGTGTCACCGCCTGCCAGGCCGCTGCAGCACCTCCCTTCCTTGGGACACAACACAGGGACAGTGAGTCGCCCGGGGCTCCTCGCGCTGCCGCAGAGCGGCTCCGGGCGGATTCCTACAGCCCTGCCTGCGGAGAAGCAGTTTCTTACAGGGGCGGCTCAGACACGCTCTTCTCAGTGCGGGGTGGGCGGTGGAGCGGTGCGCGGGCTCACTACTGCAGTCCCCAGGCCCCAGCGTTTCTTGGACTTCATGCTCTGACTTCCTACTCAAATCCTGGTTCTTTGTCTCAGTCTGACTTGTTCCTCAGTGTTGTGCGGAGAGAGCGAGCCGCTTAGAGTATTGCCACGGCCCTGCCAAGTGCTTTCTTTCATCAAGGGTTTCATTGAGGAAGGGAGGAGCATGTCCCAATAAAGTCCCCAACCCTTTATGATCTTCCTTCGCTCCTCCTTCCCCACGTGCTAACCCTGGCGCAAACTTCTAATCGAGCAGATAACCTTTGAACTTAATGAGGCCTGGATCATTCGATATATCGATGTTGGTGAGTAACACACGGGTGGTAGGTGTGCGGATCTCTGTCCTGAAGACTCGGCACACGCACGCACCGTTCAGGCTGCTGCAGGTGGGCGCGGGCGGGCTCCGTAAGGGCGGCCGTCACCCCGCTCGCGCGCTCTCTGATCCGACCAACGTGCCTTCTGTTCTGCCTGGGGACGTGCACCTGGCAAAGGGTTGTGACTGCGCTGCTCCTGGGGGGGCGGGGGCAGCCGTGAAACCCGGTACTGACTGGAAAACTGGGTGCACTGGGTCCTGCGCTACACCCGCCATGGGGGTGCCTGGCACCCTCTACGCCTGGGCGCCCCTGCAGACTGCGCTGGGGGTTACCAGCAAGGCCTGGGTGATTGCTGCTGGTGGAACACTTGGGGTCCAGGGAGGGTGTGCAGGAGAGCCCACCGCCCTCCCAAAGGCGAGGAGAGGGAGGGGGCAAGGATAAGGCCAGTACGCTCTGGGGGGAGGGCCTGAGGATGGCTGGACTCTGCAGTCTGGCCGTCCAGGCCAGGCCTGTACACGCCAGCTCTCGCATTTCAGTCGTCTGAGTGGGGCTCCCCTTCCCCATCCGCAGGGAGGACAGGCTGGCTGCGTGCTGGGGAGGGCAGGAGGCAGGAACTTTCCTCTCTCAAGGCCGCTGTGGCATCTGGTCCTTAAAAGGACCCTCACGTGAGCCCACGTCGATGTCAGGGAGCAACTGAACCCAAAAGGATGGATGGCCCCGCCACACGGCCGCTGTCCGATAGGCTGCCATGACTCGTGTCCGGGGAGAGGCCTGTTTGAGGCTATTCCCCCAGTTGAAATGGTCTCCACGTGTCTGGGTGTTAAAATAAACTGGCCTTCACTTTCTTCTATCTCTGTTGCTTTAATCCCACCGCCTTCTCCCCTTTAAAGATCCAGGCATCCGAGGAAAATATTCAACTGCACTGCCTGTCCAAGCAACGGTCTCTACCAAGGATTAAGCTCCGACCGTAACCCTTCACCACACGCAGGCTCGCGCCTGCTCATCAACACCGAACTCAGAACACTGTCAGCACACGGGAGCGACTACTGCCTCTGACCCAGGGCACTTGCTAGAGGAATGAAAGCATGACATTCACTGAAATAAAGTGAAACTCTAATCTAAACGTTGCTTTAAACACTCCACTTTAATTATCTAAATTATTTACAAATATGAAAACAAGGAGTCATCGTTTTTAAAACATGGGATTATAAAATTCAGCAAGTAATGATACAATAATAATACATTAAAATATATTAATAATTTTTTTTCTGTATGTACTCAAAACTTTTCCTCCATGGGATAAGCAGGCTCTAGACAAAAGTGCCCGCTATACAAGTCTTCTCAATTTCCTTCCACCATCCAGTTGCAAGAAAAAACGTTTCATCACCTTTTGCGATCTCCTCGGGTCGCCCCAGGCCGAGGGCAGCTCCAGGGACTGAGCTGTCCTGCCAGGGAGCCTGGGCCAGGGTGGGGACCGAGCCAGCCTGCATACAAATGCCAGGGCTGAAGACACCCAGGCCTCCCTGCTGAAGCTTATCTGCCTACCCTCGACTCCAAGATCATGTACCTAGTGCCACTCAGGGCCTCTGGGGGCATTATGTAGAGTGACATGCTTCTTACATTCCAAGAATCAAAATGGTCCTGTCATTGCCAATAATAGAGAAAAAGGAGCTGAACCGTTGTTCGTGCCTTTCCTCTCTGCAGGGAGCTTTTAACGCGTCTCACCCAGAAAATCAGCGCCTAAACAATCAGGCCTTTCCTAAACTGCCTTCAGCAACGCGCGTAATTCTCGTTGGTCGTACACTCCCTCCGCGGTTCCCACAGTAAGTTTGTGTGCCTGTCCTCCAAGGTGCTCGGGTGAAATCACTGCAGGGTTGAGCGAGGAGGGAAGATGGAAGAACTCTGTCTGTTTGTGTAAGAAAAGCGGTCCGGACTTGGATCCTTGTTATTGGTCCCCTCTCTCCCTCTGTCCTCCGAGAGTTCTCAGCAGACTTGATAAGCTTTATCCCTTCTGTGCCTTTTGAAGAGCACCAAAGGGTGCTTCTTTAAACGTCCAGAAATACATTCTAGTCCACGTGTGCGGCTCAGGGAGGAGTCGTCTCCCTTGACATGATTCCTCCCATCTGAGCCACGACACTCAGCAGACACTGTGTTTCCTGTACAACTGTCTGTCTGTCTGATGGGCACTGGAGCTCACAACAAAGAGGTGTAACAACACTGCTGCTTTCTCTTTCTTACACATGAGGATACTAAATGATAAGCATTGTCATCCCCTTGCAAGCTTAATCCGATAACTTAGTTGCTACAGAAAATGAAATAAACCATAAATAAATCTATATGCTAAACACATCCTTTTAACTTGATGATGCCTCTATAATTTATGTTAAAGAAAAAAGAAAAGTTGGTCCCAAATAAAGTCCCTTGGCCATAAGCATCTCAACTCAGCCAGGGGGTGAGGGATGCCACCAAGAGCTTTGGTTGCTGTGGCTCAGGGAGTTGAGCACCAGCGTATGAACTATAAGGTCACTGGTTCAATTCCCTGTCAGGACACATGCACAGGCTGTGGTTTAGGTCCCCAGCTGGGGCGTGTGAGAGGCAACTGAGCGATGTTTCTCTGGCACATCGATGTTTCTCTCCCTCTTTTTCTCTCTTCCTTCCCCTCTAAAAAATAAATTTAAAAAATATATATTTTTAAAAAAAGCGAGAGAGATGCCACCAACAACCTCAGCTCTGTCCTTCCTTGTATTGTGTAGGGGACGCTGTGGCCTTCATGAGTAAAAATTATGAATCACAAAGATGAATGAATGTCCTCCTTTCAAACACAGTGACTCGCAAATGTCATGAGGATAAAAACATTGGTTAATTCATCTTTTTCTGGGTCTCTCCCTTTACCCCATAAAAGCCTCCTTCTCGTCTTAGCGCAAGCAGCCCGGAGATCCAAGAAGTCTGGCAGCTAGTAACCCCATGACCCCCGGGACCCCAGGGCCCTCAGCACGAAGCTTTTCAGCCCAGGGGCACCTAGGAGGCGGGCAGCTCTGTAAACTCTTGGTCTCAGCTTTAATGCCTGTTGCGACGCTGGGGGAGGGGTTAGAGGGGAGACTAGCCCGAGCGGTTTCCCGGATGCGCCTAGCGTCCGCCCTCTGAAAGACCTTCCTGATACCCTCTTGCGCTCAGTTAAGGAGTACTGCTAAAACACTTTTTTTAAAGTCCACTCTGAAAAAATAAGAGCTGGAAAGGAAACTCATATGCCTTCATTCCAGGCAGAAAAGTACAAAGGCTGATCAAGTATGGCCTAAAATTCTGAACACTTTTTGGGCTTTCTCCCACTTTAATTCAGTACGTGGGCAACGGATTCTCTCATCTCACCTTCTGGACAATCCAGAACTCATCACTCCCCCTAAAACTGCCCAACTCAGCTCAGCTTGGACATCACCAGGGGACTCAAGAATCTGTCCTTTTGACACAGGGAGAGGTCCATATCAGGAGGAGGGGAGCTGATGTTCTGGGAGGGGGGTGGGGCCAATAATCCACTTCTTTTTAGCAGCCTTTCCTGCTCCCGCTTCAAGAGCCCTGCTGGGCTGCGCACCTCCAGGATGGGCAGGGAGCTGTACCCATTGGTTACAAAAGGAGGCATCCGACGCTGCGTTAGAAACCAGAACTGCATGATGGGAGTGCTTTCATCGTCACCCACACAGACGAGCGGAAGCTACAGACAGAGAGGCACTACGGATGGTGTTCGGGACAGAGGTGAGAATGGCCCAGAACTCTGCCTCCGGTAAAGGTGCCCGGTTTACAGGACGTATCTCGGTGCCCTCACCAGACCCCTCCTCCTCCTCCTCCTCCTCCTCCTCCGTGGCCGCTGGCGGCTCCTGCATCTCTTCTGGGAAAGCCTGAGGCCGGCTCGGGTAACTTCTGCTGCCTGAGACAGTCACATGTGCTCGGGACCTCTCACCTGAGGTCTCTGGGTGCTGCACTGGCGTGGAGGTAGCTAGGCCCGGGAGGGAAATGTGGTCACCTGTGTCGTCTTCTTCAAAGTCGTTAAGGCAGTACACTTCATCCAGGTCAACATCCAGTGTCCGGAAGCCCTTGGTGACCACGCCGGGCCGGGGGTCCAGGATGCCCCCAAGGTGAGGCTGGGCCAGCTGCTGCCAGTGGTGAAGGGTGGCAGAACCTGGCAGGAGGAAGGGCGGACAAGGGGGGACAGGGAGAAGAGAGGGTTAGCGTGGACGTCGAAGCCAACGGCTGCTGACCACCCTCAGGAGCCCTGGAGGGCGCTGAGCTCTGCAGTAGCTGGGCTCTGGTCGGGACCGGGGCTGGCGGGGGTCGGGGGGGAACTGCCTCCCCTTCCCACTGTGCATCTGCAGCCAATACCCACCACACCTGGACGGGGTGCCCATTTAAGGAATAAAATTTTTTTTTTTTAAATTTTAAGTAAAACTCATGCCATACTGTGTGCCAAGGATGTCTGGGACAAACACATCATTTTAAACCAACTGATGTCAACCCCAAAACCCAACACAGAATCACTTCAGGAACAGAAGAGGAAAAATAAGCACGACAGGCACAAAAGGGGGTTTAAGGAGAGGGCAATGTGTCCTGATTCTATGTTGAGTACACACTGCTCGGAACAGGGGACACACAGCAGAGGCAGAACAGGACAATGTCAAGCCAACCCCAGGAGCAGCAAGAAGAGAAAAGCAAAAAGAAATGGAAGTGGCACAAAGGTGAGCGGTAGGCACGGCCCTGGACTACTTTACTTAGGGGTTCTGCATCTGCAACTGCGGGACGCCCCCGGTTTAAGGACAGGGGCCTGGCCTAAACAAGGCGTGACTGAAGAACGCAGTTAGGTCCACACAGAGGTCTGAGGCAGAGGAGCCGATCTCCCCGGTAACACTGGACCCGAGGCCTGGAGATGGCGTCATGCAAGATCTGTAAGAACACCAGAGTGTGTCCGAGGACCTCGAGGGTGCCACAGGGGCCCACAAAGAGAAGCGGTCCAAGGCCAAGTGCGCTTAGGAAACCTGGGTTGCAAAATGTATTTACTGAGGATCCCTAATGAACCTTTGGTACGTGGCTGTGAGCTGTGATTCTGCCGAGCCCGTTGTCTCCTTGGAGCACTAGCTACACCTCCCATGGCCCTGGTATTACGGGTGCATGGCCGGTGAGGCTGGGTGTTTTGTCCTCACCGCGCCGATGAAGTTAACCACACACATAGACATTCTACACTCAAGACAGACTTTGAGAGAAAGGCTCGGGCAATGGAAGGCACAGGCCCTCCCACACACGTGGCCTCCCCGACGGTCACTGCTGCTTTACTGACAGTGTCCTCTGTTGGCGGGGATGGTCAAGAACCCCTCTAGGCCACCAGGCTGCCCCGTCAGAATGGGAGCCAAGGATGCTGGGAGCCAGCAGCTCAGGGGTCAAGATGGAACTGAAGGGAAAGGAAGGCAGTCGGTGAGGTCAGGAAGCCAACCAGGAATGTGGCTGAGACACAAAGACCCTCACTCATCAGTTAGGAGCTCCTGACCCTCTGGGAGGCCTCATATTACTTCCCATGGGACAAACTCAGCCAAGGAGCCATGAAAGCATTTCATAAATGGGCAAATTCAAACCCACTTAGGAGAAGAAACTGTCCCCACTGCCAGTACATGTTTAGAAGGCTTCGTGGACTCCCGTTTTGAGGTCTGTCCCTGCATTAAGTATGCACGAGTACAACAGCAAGCTATTTAACCAGACTCTATTAAATATAAATGGAAAAGATTCTAAATGCAAAAAAGAAAAGTAACATTTAAAGAGAGGTGTGTATAAAGAAGAGGGCATCAAATACCTGTTCTCTCACTAGGTGGTAAGATATGCTTAGAGTATTGGTTCTGAATGGGGGGCGATTTTGCCCTGCAGGGGACATTTGGTCATATTTAGAGGCATTTTTGGTTGTCACAACTGTGCTACTAATGCCATCCAGTGGGTAAAGCTGGGGATGCTATATCCATCCTATGACGCACAGGACAGCCCCCGCAACAAAGAATGATGTGGCCCAAATGTCAACCGTGGGGAGATGGAGAAACCCTGACCTCTCTGTGGCTGTGGTTCTTAATTCTCAGGTCCTTAGAGAACCTGAAGGCAGCCGTGGACCCTCTCCCCAAAGGGATGCCTCACGTAAGCCTCACTGTGCACACATGGCCCGGGCTTCGCACGCACGCTGAGACCAGTTCATGGGATCCTGAGGCCCAGGTGCCAGAGCATCGCGTTTTACAAAGAGCTGTCCTGCACGGAGGCATGCTTGCATGGCAGCTGGTTTACCTGTGTTACAGCAACTCCCTCCTCAAAACCGCCCTGGGAGGAATAATTACCCACGCTTCACCCAGGACGGAACCGAGGCTCAATGAAGTGACAGGACTTTCCAAAGCCGCTGAGTCAGTGGTGGCACAGCCGGGGTCCAGTGCTAAGGCCAGGTTCTTTCAGTAATCTACGGGTATGCCCCCCGCCCTTGCTCCCCCGCCCCCAATCCACAGGTCTGAAAACAAGCAAGGACATCAGCAATCTAACCAAGGATGCAGAGTGAGAGAGAAGCCTAAATGGTGGGCAATGAGCTTCCAGGTGCGTGTCCAGGACCCACCAGGAGACACACACACACTTCTGCTCAAGGGATTTCTCATGTCCTCACCCCCGCCCCGGGACCCCCATTTGGAATCCACAATGCCCCCTGTTCATGTGTTCACTGGAGGCACAGGCACATTCCTGGCAACAAAAGTACAGGGGGAGAAGTGTTCCACAAGGCATGTGACCTCTGGCTTGGGACTGCACTATCGGCCTTAGAAGGACGATGAGAAATCCCCAGGTACAATGTGGCCATGTCAAGGAGCAGCCGAATCTCATCATGCTTCTGAAGGGGGCTCAAGATGTTTACCACACGCTGAGAAAGAACCTGGGGAGGCTGGCGGATGTGCCCGGACCAGAGTCCCATGAGCCGCGATCCTCCTGTTCAACAGACGGCCCCCCTCTCCCCCCCATCCCATGCCTGGCTCCAGAGAGAAACAAGCCTATGAAGGGGCTGCTTTGGGAGTTAACGAGGCTACGGAACTGCATGGGGTTATTTGCATTCCCTGACAACCCACAGCCAATAAAATTTAGTGAGGTTACAAAGGAAAGATTACGCTAAAAGATGCATGGACTGGGGTTTCTATCCCATGCCTTGGGCCTCCCTTCCTCATCAAAGAACAGCTAACTTTTCCTGAGCACTTACCAAGTGTCTAGCACCTCAATATGCAGACCTCTTAGAAGTCTACATTTACTAGTTCACTCAATCGTCACGATAACCCTGTCACTCTCACTTTACAGATGAGCACAAAGAGGTAAAGTAACGTGCCAGCAGCTGCACTGCTGGCAAGAGGCTGGGCTGGGAGTCAAACCCAGGCTGGCCCCATTGCCCGTCCTCCGAACCACACAGGCTGACCTCCCGGCCAGCAGCGAGGGGGCCTCCCATACGTGAGTCTCAGAAACCAGGTCACTCACACACCTGAATGGCAGTTCCAAGAACCCACGGATGACGTTAAGTGAGGACCGACTGCACTATTACCTGCCTCCCTCTACCATCACTTCCTCCCACCCCCGTGACGATGGGCTGTGGCCCAGGCCACAGGGCTGGGGAAGAGAGCAACCTTCGTGTTTGTAGTCAGCACTGAGGTGAAATCCTAAGAAACAGGGGCGTGGAGAGCACAGAAAACATACTTGTGTTGTGTCCCTCTGTTGGCCTTCCTTCCACACCCCACTGTCCTAACTAAAAAATATTCATGTCACCAAAGGAGGTGCCTAAAAGAACTAAACCTGCTGGGTAATGACAGCTTAGAAGTGCATGCTTCTCCCTAATTACACATTATCTTGTTAATTTGGAAATACTACCTGGGTCATAATGAATCAAAAAGGAAGAGCAAAGCTCAGGGGAAAAATACTGTCCAACTCATCTTTTTAATGCACATTTATCTCTTCCAGTCTGAATGTTTTGTTTGTTTTTCACCTGCTTCAAACATGTAAGGTAAGCTGAAGAAACAGGAGTGCTCGCATTCTTAAACACCCAGTCCAGCTATTTTGGCTGCGTCCAATAAGCAGATAGCAAGATTGATTAAAGAGGTAAGGGAGACACCGATGGAAGACACAGATCGGCTATCTGCTGTGATCCCAGCCCATGTTCTCCAGGGGCCTCATCTCGGGTACGTTTACCTGGGTCACTGGAGATCACGGGAATCCTATCAGCTTCTTGGTGGGCCAGTGGAAAGAGATGAAGTAAGAACGTGGCCCCAGCACAATGCTGGTCCACGTCTCAACACTGGTAAGGTCATCTTTAGACCTAAGCTGCTGCAACAGGGACAAGTTTGGGGACCCTAGATTTTAATTAGCACCAGTTAGGTACCGGCCATAATACAAAGCACATCACATTTACTCTTCGTCATAAATAAGGGAGGGAGGGATCACAAAGGTGAGGTAACTTATCCAATGCTACAGTTAGAGTGGCATTGAACTGGATGTCACATAGATTTCCATGCCAGCAGGACACCTTATCAGATTAAACATAGTGACACAAAAAAATAATTGTGGAGGGGAGGAAGAAATAAAATATTGGTTGTGTTTTAAACAACTAAAAAGTCTAAGAACTACAACATGGAGCCAGAGGGACCTCTATCATGAGGATGCAATACAGGCCATAGCAATAAGAGATGAATGTCTTAATGGTAGTGATTTAGTTTTCTGTTGAGCAGGGTACTATAAATGAAATTTATCTTGCAAATCTAATGGGGTTACCTCTTCCTTCATTAACTTACTACAAAAATACTGCTACCTAAGTCACAAGATTAAAAGAAAAAAAGATGTATTGTTCAAAATAAATTAAAAAAAATTTCTCCCTGCACTAATACTTGGAAAATGGACCCAAAAGCATATTCTTAGATGATCTAATGAAACACAAAGTCAAATACAGAAAGTAGACAAGATAAAGATGATAAACTCCAATGATCTCTGAGAGACAAAAGAGAAAAAAGAAAAGAAAGGCAGAAAGTAAAATTGCAGAAATGGGAGACTTTATTGAAAGAAAAACAGACATAATCGTGGATCAGAAAACAATCACCAAACTTACAACTGAATAAACATGAAAAAAAAAATGAGCCATCCCTTTTCTGAAATCTAAGAAGGACCTAAATTACACAATTCACAAATAATCATGAAAAAAAGAACGGAACCCGCCCTCTTCCTTCCTTTGGAGAATATGGAACCCAGCTTGTCTTGGGTCTTTAACAAGCACACCCTCATCTTATAGCAGAAATTCTCAAAAAGGGGAGAGACTGCCCCCCATATCTGTAGTATTACATTGTTGGGGGAATAAATATCTAAGATGGCTCCTTAAAGGGAACAAAACTTTTTTAAAAGTTGAAAAATACTGCCTTACAGAAATTCTGATTTGAGTTTTCATCAGAAATGTAATACAGAATTCTAAGACATCTTTCTCAAATTCACATGGGTTTCCACACTAAAGGAGTAGAAAATGAAAATTACAGACATGTGGCCAGGTAGTGGCAGGTAAAGGGCAGACAGACATTTTATAATGCCTGAAGGAAAAAGAAAGAAAAAGAGGTGTGTTTTTCCACGAGTTTAATCGTCTCGGGTGTCCCTGGTAGTAAAAAGGTAATTGCCCCTGGAAAACGCGGGATGAAGGAGGCACAGAACTCCCTGGCCTTCCCAGCCACCCCCTTCCTGGACCCCAAATAGTGGTGGTCTGGGACCCTTGCTCAGAACATTGCATAGGAAGAAAGCCACACTCTTTATTTGAAGACTGAAGCAGAACATGTGAGCTGACAAATTGCAAAGACAAATCGCAAATCGCTTTCATGTGGTTACAGAGAAAACTTAGAGCGTTTGCTTTGTACTCCTCCTTCCCTGGCACCGCAATTTCCAAGGAGTCAAAGCATTCATTCTCTACACTGCTCAGACCCCTGGGTTAGGACCTAAGGAACTTCTGAGTATGTGGGCAATGCCTCTGGCTAAAAGATCTGCATTGCTAGGGACCTAAATGCAAAAGAGAGAACTAGAAAGCCAACGTCAACCTGCTCTGTTCTTTGGCTTCCTGGCCCAAGTTAGTCTGGGTGCCTGTGTGTGCATTTCCAAACCTGCACTGGGGAGCTGGGGGTCTAGGCGGGAGCTCCTCAGAGGAACTCAAACCAGCAGCGCGGGTGGCTATCCTTGAAGAAAAAGGAGTAGGCATGACAGAGGCTCCCCGCTGGCTGGTGGTGGATCAGAGACCACAGGGAGTCCCCAAGAAGGGCAGAGAGGGGCCGAGGGCCCTGGTGATCACCTTCCAGTGGCTTCACAATCTGGAGTTTCTCAGGCAGGTAGGAGCGGCTGCTGAAGGACATGCCCGAGAAGCCGGTGAACTCAGAGAAGCGGGAGTGCGTGCCCAGGGACATGATGCTCTCGGTGGGCGTGAGGGAGCCCCCACTGAGCAGCTCGCCCTTCTCCGCCAGCTCCCTGAGCTTCCTTTCCTGCTCCTCCTCAAAGAACTTCCTCTCCGACAGGTAGTTTTCCCGGCGGAGGGACAGCCGCCTCAGTGCTGTCTCCAGGTCGTGGGAGCCTGGGGTGCCTGGTGTCCCAGGCTTCTTACTCTGCTCGTTGTTTCTGGAAAGAGGAGAGATGGGGTGAGTGTGGGACACCATCAGGGGGCGCTGTACAGCACACAACGAGGCCTCAATACTGAATGTGCAAGGGTGGCTGCAGTATTTTCTAAGGAAACCAAAGCAGGCTGTTGAAATGTAGGCAAAAATGGGGAAACAAAGGCCCTGTCCTGAAGAACTAATTCCCTCTGTTGGGTTTTTTTCTGGGGGTGCGGGGCGCAGCTAGGGAGGAGCAAAGGGAAGAAAGCACTCAGGCAGAACGAAAATTTGCATATATGATGTAAAATCTAGTCCCTATAAACGCCTCCCTTAGGAAGAAGCTTTCTTTAGCTGCAGTTCCTAGTTACCAAAAGGGCAGCAGGCTCAAGAGATGCTTTTCTTTCTTCTTGAATTTAAGGAGCTACAACCTCAAAACTGTTCTAATGATGCAGTTTCCCAACAGTCTGAACCAACTGGTCAGAAAAGCCAATTTTATTAACACACAGGAATTAGTGTGCATATAGTAGACAATGTTGGGGTATGTTCTGCAGGCCTTCAGGATGGAGAGGGACCAATCCCTGCTGAGGAAGGCCCACCGCAGGGGCACTTGGTGTGGTAGGCACCTGCGGGGCACCCTGCACCCCACCTTCTGGGGCAAACCAGATCCTGGTCATGAGGTAGCACCTGAGTCTTCCTCAGCCTTTCAAACATCCCAGCCACAGAAGAGTTCATAAAACAAATGTCTACCCTTTAGCCTTAACGGTGAAGATTAACAGAAACAAATATTTACTTATCCACCCCTTTGACATTTTTCAGAAAAGCAGACTTCCTGCTGCATCTTGTAATACCTTCTTAAACTGGTTAAAATATCAGTACCAAGGATAAACATGGACTCAGTGGGTGGGTAAAACACATTTGAGAACTAAAGGGTCTGTATTTTTCAGGTGATTCTTATCAGTCTCTCTCTTCTGATTACTGAACCTGTGTTCAATCCACACCACCTCTCTCCAAAACAGACAGGTAAAAACTCCTGGCTGGCTCACCCCATGTTGGCCGACTCTGCTTCCAGGATGATGCTGTTGGTCTTGTTGTCCAGGACGACATTGCCTACGTCACTGCCATAGAAGCTGGACCGGGGGGTGCTGACACAGCTGGAGAGGAGGGAGTTCATGGCCGAGGACTGATTGGAGCCAGGGATGTTCATGGGGGAGGGTGTCAGAGACCTCTGCTTGACAACCTGGTTGATGTTTCTCACAGTCTCAAAGACTCGCTTTTGGTGGCTGGGGAGAATGCACAATATCATCCATGAATAAACAAATGTAGGAATGACCTTGGAGTTAAACCCTCTAAAAACTATCAACTGAGAAGACAAAAAGGTAGCTGGCCCAGGTGAGTGTCCAAGCAACCTGCCATCTTGTGCCTTCCATATATTTCTTAGGGCATTGGTTGGAATTCAGGAGACTCACCACCCACCAACTTCCGGGCTCTAATGTGTGCTTATGCCCTAAAAGTGACGCTAGCAAAAGATACTGCTTTCCACCTGCCTTAAGCTTGACCTACAAATAAAAATATTTAAATAGTACTCTGTCTCCTAGCTAGTTTTTTTTTCATGACAGTCACTGTAATTCAAACTCCAGGAGGGCAGTGGTCACTGCTCAGCACATAGTAGGGCTCAAAAAACATTTGTAGAGTGAGTACTTCTTGATTATTCATATACAATCATGTGCTGCTTAATGACTGGGAAACATTTTGCGAAATGCATCGTTATGCAATTTTGTCATTGTGTAAACAGCACAGAAGGCACGTACACAAACCTAGATGAGAAAGCCTATGGCTCCAGGGCTACAAACCTGCACAGCATGCTACTGCACAAAACAACATGAGATCAAATCAAGCACATGAGACAAATGCTATCAAGAGTTGCGGTGAACTGGGGCACATAAAGCTGCTGCAGGCATAACACATCATACTGTTTCACAGCAAATTCTTTTTACGTAGAAAGAGTACACTCTAAAAAATAACAGAAGTATAATAAATACACAAGCCAGTAATCTAGTTGTCTATTGTCAAGTATTATGTGCTGTGCATAATTGTATGCGATATGCTTTTTTGTGACTGGCAGGGCAGTAGGTCTGTATACACCAGCATCGCCACATACATAACGCGCTGGGTTGTGACGTGACAACAGCTATGACATCACTAGGTGGCAGGAAGTTTAGGCTCCATTATAATCTATGGACCGCCGTCATATATGTGGTCCATCACAGAGCAAAATGTCATTATACAGCACATGACTGTGTATTAAAAAAAAGCAAGTCTCAAAGTTTGTCTTAAACTTCTGAGGTGATAAACAACAGATTAGTCTGTTTTTAGAAACTGCTATTTCTGAGAGCAGCACCACGCAATGTGATGTCCACTTGTTCCCGCGTAAGGAGAAAAAGACACGTTTCTACAATGGCTGCTTCCTCCTGGGAGGGGCTTCACACCTGTGCTGAGGCGCAGGGACACTGGCCGCTCCCCCGACCCCTGTCCATCTCTGTCTATGGGGTTTTGGTACAGAGAAAACACAACGGAATCAGATCCACGGTTTCCTCATAAATACCTCAGGGCAGGCCAAGCACAAGGTCTCGAGCTAGGAAGAGAGACACAGAGGCCGATATCCCTAAACGGATCCAAAAGGGAAACAGGAGTCTTATTTTTTTCTTTCCCTAAAAGGTGTTAAAATTTTTTTAAATACTGTTTTTCTCTGAGAGGAAAGATAAAAATGAATGGAGGTGTCAGGCAGAGCTTGTGTTATTAGGAGAGATGGGAAACACATCTCTCCTCTGCCAACTTTCTGGAAGTTCACAGTGTATCTGTAAAACCTAACAAGGGAGCAGGGGGATGTTGCCCGCTGTGTTCTCTTATTCCCCCCAATCTGTGGAAGGACCGCAGGGACCACTGTTGGAGCCTGAGGCCTTAACAGTGCTCGTTTTGATCACCACGGGTCACCATGCGGTCTCTCTGGGAAGCTCAGGGGTTAGGCCATACGCGATGTCTGGTGACTCGGGTTCTTCCAACTGCAGCTCCTTCCGCATCGTCCCCTCGATCTCGGCTGCCAAGGAGTCCTGGGAAAAGCCAGGAGACACACGTGTGAGCAGCAACTCAAACGCTCTATCTCTAAAGGAGGCACGTGCCCGGGCTAGCCATCGGAGGGCAAACTGAAGCCTCAAAACGTTCAGGCTTCCCCCAACACAGGACTGACAGCATTTGCCACCGTCGGAGACCCTGGCTACGCAATTCCCAGGGCAGGCTCAGAATGCAGCAGGTCCCAACGGCGCTGAGTGGAAAGCCCCTTCGCTTCCACGCAGCTAAGGGTCTGAAGACAAGTCCTACATTCTCTTGGCCAAACCATGGAGCTGCAACTGTGGCTCCAGGAGAGGCAGAGAGCTTGCACAGGGAGACGACTGTGTTCAGAATGACACAGATGGGCGAATAGCCACAGGCCACCAAGCTTACAAGCAGCGAGAGATGATGTGCCCTTGTTGGCTGCACCGGGCTATCAATCTCCCAGTCAGCAGGGTCTGCTAACTGCTCAGCTCACCCAGGGTTCTGAACCACCTGTGTCGCTTCTCACTATGTGAGCTGACGCCTAACGGACGATCCCACACACAGATACAGGCAGATGCCAACAGAACCAGGTGTATGCAGAAAAGCACCTGCTAAGGTCTCACAGGAGGTCGCTCATGTAGGACAAACTGAAGGGAAGAGTTAAGGCCGTGCTAACCAGCAGAACTTCCTGTGACGATGGGAATGTTCTCTTTCTGCCCAAGAGGGGGGTCACCAGCCACCCAGGGCTACTGAGCCCTTGAATGTGGTCAGTGTGACTGAGGACCTGAATTGTTGATTGTGTTTAACTTTAATCGATTTAAATACCTTTTCATGTATCATGTACTTTAAAAGGAGACAGCTCTAAAAACAGAGCCGTGCCAACAGCTACAGAAAAAGGCAAACAAAGGCTTTATCTCAGCAAATATGAAAGCTGAGATCTCTTCAGAAGAAACCCAATCTCAGATTTTCAATTCCACTTTTTTCAAGTCATGGTTTAAATTGGAAAAATACAGGTCTGTCTGTCTGTCTGTCCTGGAGAACGGGGAATGCAAAGGAGTGAGTCCTAGCTGCACAGGGCCTGGGAGACCACCGCACCCAGATGAGAAGCCAGGAAGGAGGGAAACTGAGGCAAGAATTGTGCAAAGCTACGCAGGCCAGTCTGTAAGCCGAGTGTGTTCAGCTCTAGATTGAGGAACTGCGGAGGACAGAATGTTGTTGTTGTTTTTTTAATCTCACCTGAGGACATTTCATTGCTTTTAGAGAGAGAGGGAAAGAAAGAAACATCAGTGCAAGAGAGAAGTACCAATTGGCTGCCTCCCATAAAGACCTGTGCCCAGACTGGGGTTCATATGCATCTGGATGGGGGTTCACACATGCTCAGACAGAGGCTCAGAACCACAACTTAGGCCTGTGGCCTGATTGCGAATTGAACCCGCAACCTCTTGGTTCTGAGACGATGTGCCCACTAACTGAGCCACACCGTCTGTGGCAGGGAACAGTGTTCTTTCCTGGGATTCCTGGAATCACTGGATCACCATTCTGCTCCTTGGAAAATGGGTTATTTATGTTCTGTGCCTGTATTTTAGTTTCATTAGATTTCAGTCAAGTTGAGAGAAAAAGAGAAACAGTTCCAGCCTGACTTGGATGTATGAAAACAACAAAGAAAAAGAGGTCGTGATTTAGGAAAAGTGGACCAGACAACAAGGGGTGGGGTGAAGGGAAAGAGCCCCAGGAAATGCCAAATTCAGAAAGGACCAGGTTCCCTAAACATTTACGCAGCGATCCACTCCCACCTCACTCAGGGGAGTTTCTCTCAAAAATTCTCTCCTCGGAAAATCTGGTATTTTCCCAAACCATGGAAACAGAGCCCCACCATAAAAGTTCTGGGTAGTCTGTTCATCAGTCTGTCCATCCAACATCCAAATCTAGTATCTATTCGGCATCGACAGTTCTGGGTGCAGGGTCATAAAGGGAGGGAGTGAAGAAAATGAAAACCGACATGGTGCTCAGCTCCCAGCCCTTCGGTCTGACACAAGATAAAAGGAGTCAGCTCAGTAAGTGCTACAGGAACACAACTGGCCAGGGGCTGCCCAAAGCTAGAGGGAGAGCTAACCTCCTAGAAAACCCCCTTCTCAGCCATGTTCCCAGAAGTCCAAACAGGAAGCAAGTCAGGCCTGGGTTAAACAATAAGACTGTGGGGGAAACCACATGGAAAAAAAAAAAATACCATACCTAGGCCAGACAGAAATATTTTTTCAGATCACCGATACTGAAAGCCACCAGAAGAAGATTGATAAGCCAACAAAGAGCCTGCAGAGCCATGCAGGCAATTAAATTTCCAGAATGCTCTCGCGGGGCAACAGTAGCATGTACTCATAGGCTCGAAAAAATAACATGGGATAACATCTTCCAAATATCTGAGGTTCCTACGAAATCTCGCTCCTACTACATTTATCTCTTCAAAGCAGGAGGAGAAAAAAATGACAGATGCAGAGAGATGGAAATGAAAAACCAATCTGCCTCACCAGCTGGGGCTTCAGGAGCCCTCAGCTCGAACCCAGATCCAAGCTGCAAAAGGACAAGCAACTGGCACAGACTCTACCTGCCCCACCCCAACCCCGGCCTGGTGCCTCTGGCGGCAGGGGAAGCAGGGCATCAGGACGCAGCAGCACGCACCATGGGAAACAGGCCCAGCGAGTGGTAGCGCCGCGACGTGGTGTTGGGCATGGCCTTGTTCCGCAGGTTCTTGAGCTCCTCTTGCGCCTCGTGCAGCATCTCCATGCACTCTGCGTACTTGTCCTCCAGCTCGCGCAGCTGCGGGGGCCAGGGAGACACCTCGTGAGCCCTGGGGACATGGCCACCAACCCACACAGCCAGACACTGGGCGCTCACAGAAGCCCCGGCACCCTTGGCCTGAAGCCAAACGCCCCAGGGTCCTCAAGGTTCGGTTATTCTTTCACATGTGGCGCCACTGACAGACTCAGAAATCTCCTACACCACCAACCGGGGGCAACTGAGATGAAAAACATCTTTAACCCAACGGGAGAGCAAATCGCGACACCCTGGTCTCCAGGGTGTCTTTGAATGGGCTCCCTTGACAGGATGTGCTCTGTGTCACCTCTTCCTGGACTGTTTATCGAGAGCCCGGGCACATGTGGGCAGGGGGAGACCCAGGCTTCCGGCTGCTCACTATCAATAAGAGCATCAGTGGAAATCAGCTTCGGAGTAAAACCGGCATTCAGTTCAATATGAAAGTGGTTGTTGAGGGGAACGTGCCCTGCAGCCCCGAGGCCGCTGCCCCCGAACCAGCATCGGGGGCCCCGATGAAAAGAGGGGGAGGCTCTTACCTCGGCCGTGAGCTGCCGCTGGGCATCCTTGGCCGCCCCCAGGTGCTGGACGAGTTCTTCATTTTCCACTGCGCACTGGAACGGGACACGGGGAAGTCAGCTTCTCTTTCAGGACACTTAGAAAAGCTTAACCTTCCCCCTCTAAAGACCTGATCTGTTAGGATCCCACAACACTTCTACAATGACTTGTATCTTATACTGGAGGAAACTTGCACCTGTTTTATAATTGGGAAGGCGGTCTTTCCTACATGCATATTCATTCTCTATGGCCCACTCCACCCCCACCCCCGGCCGCATCTGCTCTCGGAAGCATTTCGCTGTCTGCTTCCAGCAAAGGTCTAACCCAGAAATCCAACTGTTTGGGGGCTGCTGCATCTTAAATCTAAAGGGGGTTCTGTTCTGCTGCAGAACATAGCCAGGCATGGTACGTCAAAGCAAATACTAGGCTAGATGATTCGTAAGCTAAATTCCAAAATTCTGGATCTATAGCACCTTTCTTAGTGAACTTAATTAATTTGAAGATTACTCTGAGGAGACAAGTGGTGACAGATAGTATTCTATTGAATCTGCTAAGCTTTTTTCTGCCAAGGAGCAGCCACTCCTAAGGTGTGAAACTGAAGAGCACTGTCTTTCGGGGTGGATGCGGCTTTTCAATCTCAGAACGACCCCTCCTGAACCAGCCAGAACCTTACAGCTTTGGCCTTCTTCTGCAGATCAACTATTTGCGACAGCAGGTGCGTGATTTCCTCCTGCTGGCGGGCGGCATCTTCCGTCTTCTTGGCCAGTTCCTCAGAGATACTAGCAATCTGCACGTTGGCATCCCCTTGGACCAAGAAATGACAGTCACAAGATTAAGTCAGAAAGCCCCACACGCAGATGGAGAACGGTTTCTTTGTGCTTGGTACCAGGAAAAGCGTCTCTGTTACGAGGGCGAGGTTGGTGGGGGCGGGCGAACAGGACATAAAAAGGAGGAGCTCGGGGCACCCCGTTTGCTCTAACGTGAAGCGAAGCAGACCGGCTTCCTCGGCTCCACCTGTCTGTCATGAGAAGGAACCGGCCCCCAGCTGCGGCTGGCGGCTAAGTGGGAGGCCCAACCCCGCTGGCCACGGCCGCCTCCCAGGAGACAATCAGGTGGCCTTCAGGGCTCAGCCAGGAGATGCCACATCAACCTGAAGGTGCGTCTGGCCAAAACCTGCTTTCCACCCATGAACAAATCCATGCCATCGACAGGAACTCCTGCTGAGCCTGCCCTATAAACGAAATACTGCCATGCCCGGAACAATTCCCTTGGGCGTTTTCAGCCCGTATTCAGAGCCATGACTCACTTTACTAGATTTGAACTTAGGGTGTGTTTCATTGACTTAGTATTTTGCTCAAACTCAAAACAGTCTGTGTACCTTTTTGTCTAATCTTAACTTGTCACCCTATAATGGAGAGGGTGAAAAGATCTCTTGCCGCAACTTTCATAAATCAAACGTAGAAAGCAGTTTTCCCCATCTTTCAACATAGGACTCTGAAGCTATGCTGCGAAATAATTCCAATATTCTAATAGAAAGCAAAATTAAAATACCCATCTCAGCAATAAGCTGAGACAATGTACGATTGACCACCTAGCCCCCAAGTTCTCACAGATCCGGGGAGACGTGCCGCACAAGATCAGGGGGGCTCTAGTTTTGTGCAAAATGCTACTGAGCCTTGGCTGGCAGGGAGACGGCACTTCGTCAGGGGACGTGGATCTGTTTGGTCCTAATGAGGGCAGACGCAGAAGTAAAGAGAGGGAGCAGGAGGCAGGGCGAGGGCTGGCGACATACTCAGCTCTTTCACGCAGTCGTTGACCAGCTGCTGCTCCTTCTCTTCGTAGGTGATGGTCTCCGTCTTCAGCTGGCAGGCCTGTGGACAAGGCCAAGGTCAGAGGCCCCATATTCACACCCGAGTAGGGGGGCCTGTCACCCATTGCACCCTCAAACACAGAAAGTCAACCAGAATCCCCTCCTTATTGGCTAATGAATCTCAGTATCTCAAAGCTGAAAGATGTACCACTAGGGGCACCACCCAAAGCCATGCTCCCTGGAGCTATACACCTGCTTAGCCATCCTTGTGTCCAATCTGTCTGTCTATTCATTTGCGCCTGTTCAGGCTCACAGGAACCCGTCTGTGACCCAAATAGTGCCTAGGACCCAGCTCGGCCTACTACGGGCATTCTAAGGCCAACCACAACGAGAACAGCTAATGAATTCACCTACTATGTGCTGGCTGCTGTCCTGTAAGGTTCTGAGTTGGAGTTAAGCCTGTTGCAATCAGCGAAGCAAAAGCTAAGGACAACATGAAAGCCTTAAAATTCAGAGACCCAAGAGCTATTCCAGGACTCTGTACAGCTTGCTCCCGGCTAAAAAGGTGGGAAGAGAGAGGTCACAAGGGCCCGCTTAGACAGGTGTCTCTGAGCCCTCAGGTTCTGGGCCCGGAGGGACGCTCCCCTCCTGAAAGCTGAGGTGGGGTGGCCGGACTCCAGCTGAGATCAGATTCCCCGGCTTGCTTTCGGTGAAGACTCCGACAGAGGGACCATGGCCGTGTGCCCAGGACTAGAGCAGTTACCTGGGGCAGACACTGGGAGGGGCCGCACCAGACTCGGAAGGGGGAGCCCTGGGCTCTGGTCTTAGCTCGGGGCCACTGGCTGACAGAGGGAGTTCAAATAACCCATCAGTAAACGAGGGGCTGGTAGAGGTGAGGCGAGGTGAGGTCTAAGCACGATCCTTTCCTCGTGCCCAGAAGTGTCCTGTTGAGCCCAGACGTGAGGTTCTTTCTGATGTGTGGGCAAGTTCAAGGTGACAGGTGGTCTGCCCTATTGGAGGGGCTTTGGGGAGCGCTGGGCCAGCTCAGGTGGGAATCAGCCCAAACTTGACAAACAAGGGCCAGATAAACAGGGCTGCGCCATACCCCTGGCTAGAGAGCACAAACGCACTGATACTTAAGACTGTAGAAAGTACGACATTTGCATGCATCAGTGTTTCCAGACAGGGACAGTGGGTGAGGAGATATAAAGTGGGGTCTGGAGTCACAGAGACTTGCAAATCCCAGCTTTGTCATTCATTAACATGCGTGACCTTGGGAAATGACAACGCTTAGCTGCCTGGGTCCCGGTGTTCCCATTGGAAATGAGACTCAAAGTCACCAGTTTCCAGCTTTGTTATGAAGATTTTAAAAAGTCACATGTGCCGCCCTGGATGGTGTGGCTCAGCGGATTGAGCGCTGGCCTGCGAACCAAAAGGTCTCTGGTTCAATTCCCAGTCAGGGCACACATCTGGGTCGCAGGCCAGGTCCCCAGTTGGGGGCGTGTGAGAGGCAACCGATCGATGATCCTGTCACACACTGATGTTTCTCATCCTCTCTCCCTCCCTCCCCACCAAAAGTAAATAAATAAAATCTTTTAAAAAAATGTTTAGAAAAATAATGCAGGCTGAGTACCAAGCACAAAGGCTAGCCAATCAGAGATACTCAAAAGCATGAGTTCCCAAGCTGCCTCTGCTCAATCTTGTTCCTGGGCCAAGAAATGTCTCCAAGTTCTCAGGTCCTATTTCGTCGGGTCCTATTTCGCGTCACCCGCGGTGACATGAACATGAGGCCTTCACATCAGGCCTCCGAGTCAGGTCTGTCAGAGCTGGAGAACCCACGGAAAGATCCCACAGCAGGAGCCACTGCCCTCACTGTGAAGGAGACGGGTTGCCACCCTCGCCCATCCACACGCTGCGTGATTCACCTGTTGGTCTGCCCCCGCCCCGGCCATGTGGGCCACTCTGGGAGGTAACACCCAGCACGTAAACAAGGCCTCAGGTCAGCGGTGAGCCAAGGTTCAGGGGGTTCTTTCAGACGGTCGCCTTTGAGAATGGCGCTGTGACCACGGCCTTTCTCACCAGATAAGGTGAGCGGGGCCACCACCCTCCCAGAGGAGACAAGGGCAGGGTGCGGACTTCACCTCGGATCGAAGTACGACGTTCTCCTCTTCGAGGTCCTTCAGCTTCTTGTGAAGAGAATCCAGATGAAAGTAATTCTGGACGGAGGAAGATGACTCATTCCTCTTCAACCTAGGGGGAAAGTCTGGTCACTTTCTAGGGAGAGCCCCACTCCTCTCGCCACCTGGTACAGCACGGGGCGCGGGGGCGGGGGGATGACAATGGACTGCCCCCAGGAGAGCCATGAAATGCACCGGCAGGCTCCCTCACCCCCAGGACAACAGCATCTGCCAGCACGCAGGCTCGCTCCCACTTCAGACTCACATCCCAACCCTTGTCCACAGGTTGCAGTTCCCACATCGCCTCAGAATTCAGGGCAAACAGCTCTGTTTGGAGCCTACATGATCCCAGAATGCCTGGGAGTCTACTATTTATAATGCGCCTCTATATGCCAACAACTGTTAAAATACATGCATTAACTCACTTCATGTATTTAAATTTGAGGAGAGGATGCAAAAATAACTGGAATTAGCTTCTGGAGGGCATGTCCCTTGTAGGACAGGCTTCCCCAAACTAGCTGTTCTAGGAACCCATCTATATCAGTGTACCAGCTGGTGTTGTTGTGAGAGGGTGCGTGAGGACAAAGTAAAAAAAAATATTATTATTTTCTCTCTTTCAACATGTTTGCCCATTTCAGGATGGGTGATTTACGAGTGCACCTGCCCACACTGCGCTGAGTGTTCAGCAGTTTTTGACCAAAAACAGCATGACTCTGTGCTCCACTCTCCCTAGTCTCCTGATCTTACCACAAATGACTTTTTTTTGTTTGTTTCCCGAGGTGAAAAGAGTCCTCAAGGGGAAATGTTTTGCTGAAGTGGAAGAGGTGAAACAAAAAGTGGTAGAAACACTATAAGCCATCAAAATCGATGAGTTCAAAAGCTTTTCTGAGCAGTGGAAAAAAAATCTCGATAGGTGTATTACATCAAATGGAGAGTTCTTTGAATGTGACTGAAGTTTAAACATGTAAGAATAAATACACAATTTTTTATAAATGAATTCTGTGGGTTTTTTGGTCCCCCCATACATGTATTAACTGATTTAACTAAGTGCTGCTATTATCCCTATTTCACAAATGAGGAAACAAGCACAGAGAGGTTGAGTAGCTTGGCCAAGAGCACACAGCTGGTAAGCCACAGAGCCGGGAACTGAACCCAGGCCTTCAGGCTCCGGAGCTCGTGCCGCTAACACGAGGCTCTGCTGACTCCCAGGGAAGCGCCCACACCCCCTGCCCCCGAGGCCCCGCCACAGCAGCTCAGGCTCCAGGGCCCGGCAGCTCTTCTATCAGCAGGGCCTGCCCACCCCGTGGCCCCTGCCAGGCCAGCCCAATCAGCCTAAACTCACAAACGAGCAAGATGATCCCGTAAGAGGAAAACAGAAAACCTGTCCTTCCACATCCCACTAAAACAGTGCCCTCCCTCCGTGCGAGGCCCTGGGAGAGGCCTGGTCTGGAGGAGGCCGGGAGCTGCTGGCCTGCGCTGCTGGAGGAGGCGGCTGACCCTGCCTGGGCCGCTCCAAGGACGGGACGGCAGCAGCCAGCCAGCGCTCTGGCCCCCGCCACACGCCCTCCGGGGACTTACGGGGTGGAGCAGGCGGACTCGGGCTCGCTCTCCTCTGCGGCGCTGGTGTAGAACTGCAGCAGCTCATCCTTCATGGACAGCTCATGCCGGAGCTGAGACACCTGCACAGACACAGACAGGGGCCCATCGTTCTGGTCCCACACGGGGCAACGTCCCCGCCGGTGCTCAGACACCTACTGCTCAGTGACAGCATTTTTCAAATTCCTCATTAAAAGTGAAGGCCTGTCATTGGTTTATGTAATTCAAAGAAAACACATAGTTGAGCGTCATCCCATTTAAGAAAAATCCAATGAGTTACTTTTTTGGCAAAAATCCCTCAGCCTAAATTTGTAATTTTTGCTTTGGTACAGAGAAGAGGTGAGAAGGGACCAGAAAGTTCTAGAATGAGGTCTGGGGGGCACAAGATAGCATGTGGGCTTTGCAAGCACCTGGGCAAATGACCAGAGAAATGGATCATGTTACCAAATGCAAGATGAGGCCATTAGCTTCCGCCAAAGCCTAATCCCCTGGAACCGGGGTCCTGGGGAGGCCAGCTCCAGGGGGGCAGCTCCAAGCGGCTTGACCACCCTTGCTCTCACCCCTGGACAACCTCACAGTCCCACCCGGTGACTGCTGCCCTCCTGAGTCAGGAACCCCTGCTTGTTGGTGTCTCGGCCCATCTGTGCTTTTGCCAAGCCCTGAGCATCCTTCTGAGCCCACGTGATGATCTGGCCTCTCAGAGGAAAGGGAGGGTGGCCGGTCCAACACACCCAGGCCTGCCAGGGGCCGGGGCTCCACGCACCTACCAACTCAGCGAGGCCTGTTCCCACTGCGGCGACCCCGCCCCACTGCAGGGAGGAGACACAGAGAACGGGAGCGGCAGGAAGGCCACATTCCGCGTGCAGGTGGCCACTCCAGCACAGGCAGTTCTTGGGCAAGCCCTGCAGAGGGCCTGTCCGAATGGGGGCCATTCCGTCATCTCTGACCCCGCCCACGGCACCCTCCACCCAGCTCCTCACCTCCTCCCTGATGTGCTCCACCTGCTCCTCCAGAAGCTCGTTCCTCTCGGTGAGGGTCTTGTTCTTCTTCAGCAACGACTGGCCAATCCGGGCAGCCAATTCTAAATCCCGCTCTTTCTACGAAAGGCAGAGGGAGAGCAGAGGTTGAAAGAAATACTCAGGCTTCCGGAAGGAGCCCACAGTGCTCAGTGCCCACGGAGGAAAACAAGGGCATTTAGAAATCAGAAAGGGATGAATAATGCGCCGTCCATTCAGCAGCGTGTGATACTCGTCGGAAGGGCTTACACCGTGCCTGCCTAACGTGCGGGAGTGATGCCGACCTCAAAGGAAACCTGAACATCTGATGAGAACAACAGGAAAAACCTGCTTCCAAAGCATTTCTCTGGCATTTGAGTCGTCACTTGATAACTGGTCTCTCAGGAGAGACCTGAGGGCTGGGCTACCGTACTGCCACAGACCAGCCCATGGAAACCCTCTGTGACCAGCTGCTGGATGAATGAATGAATCCAGAAATTCCAAAGCTCCTGCAATAAAGCCAAGAGCAGCACAGGGAGGCAGCCTCCTCCCTTATAGTTGCCTCATAGGAAGCAAAAACGTTTCAAGTTACCCTGACATAGAATATGTTTCTCTTCATGGGAGGCTACTTAGGCTTCATTTAAAAAAAAACAACCAACCAACCACCTTTCAAAATGGAGGGATAATGCATAAAAGGACCCAACTTCAGAGCTGACTATGTGTTCAAGACACAGAATGTTCTGTTAGTTCGGCCGATGACATTGCTTGGAGCAGAGCAGGACAGCGAGGAAAATCTTTAGTGGCCTCTGAGGGGTTCTGCTGCCTCGATGGGAGGAGAGACGTCCCCGGACGGTGGGGACAGCAGGGCGGCTGCCATCCCCCGATGCAGACTTCGGACCCCGCCCGAGGGGCTGTTTGCCACAAGGGTTGGATTCAACTTGCTCACTTTTAGGTGGGAGTTGGCAAGGGGAGGAGAATTCTGGAAAACTAAATTAGTTTAGAAGCCTGTGCTAATTATTCTGTTCACCTGGTGTAAAAGGCCAACAAATAGGAACATGCGGTTGTTAAGAAAAAATAACATAAATGGAGCCACTTTAAAATGAAGCCGGAGCTCCCATCCCAGAGGAAATGCCTCCCACGTCTTACACATTTTACACCTCAAACCTCTGAGATGTTAAAAAAAAAGGGCACAATAACCTTTGGACTGAGCCTCGGGCGACTCTGTGTCCCAAAGAACTGTTGACAAGCATAACCAGAAAGCAGGTATTAGGATTACTGGACCAATGGCTATCGGGCTGAAAATTAAAAACATCCTTCAGAATGAACATCGCTGTGTTAGCTTTTCTGCACCAATAGAAATGCCTACCTTCTATTGATGGAGCTGCTCCCATTCCCCTTCCCATAAATATCCAGCGCCTTTGTCTCCTAATTGGAACATTATTTGGGTTTCTGCCTCCATCAATGCTCCCTGAATAGATACTCTATTTTTTTTTTTTAATCTCAAATAAATGCTGTTACCTCTCACTTTGAAAAGCCTTTTATTTTTAGGTTAACACAGTTAAGAACAAGAAAAAAAATAGCTGGGAAGAGTCCTGCCTCCTGATCTGCTATTAACTAACTACACGGCCTTAGCCTAACGGCCTCGGCTCACCAACGGGCAGCTACGCACACTCTAAATTAGTCTCCTCCAAAGACAGGTTACAACTTTGAGCAGGTTGAAAATCATTTTTGTAATGGCAACTGACATTCCGGTTTAAATGAAATCGCACAGCACAGAACTGAAATACCAAAGTGCCTTCCATGTAGTAAGGGCACTATTTCACATCTGAACTTCTGCTTATCATATATTCACTCCGGTGAGTACTGGGTCACCACCTAAGGCGCACCTCTCACAGCAGGCACTGGGCCACGGCTGACCTGCTCCAGGGGACCTGTCCTACTCTGAGACAGTGTGAGTTCGGGTTCTGATGGAACATCCCTGGCCTAGCTCCCTCGTCTGTCAGATGCGGGAGAACAGAGGGGCAGACGAGCAGCGATGACCTTCAAAAAAATCTTCTAGCTTTATGATTCACTGACTTGTATGATTCCAAAAAAAAAAAAAAAAAAAAAAAAAATCCACAGCTTTTATTTCTAACTTCTTTACTTCACACAACAGCAGTACGCCTTCCCTTTGCTTATGGCAGGCGTTCCCTGAATTACTGGAGATCAGAATGTCGTCACTTGGGAAGACTCTGGATTTGATAGGGATTTGGCCCTTCCTCCCGCACAGGTGATGGGCTCTCTCCCCCGGTTCTTCGACAGTGCTAAACCCTGTACCTGCTGTCACTTTGTCCCAGAAGCCGGCTGGGGGTCACGCCAAGTGAGCCATAAATACCTCCAGCGCATTCCCAGTCTGTGCCTTCCGAGCACTCCCTCCCAAGGAACGAAGGGGGCCCGTGAGCCTGCCCACTCAAGTGAGATGCTCATCTCTGCGTGGTTACCCATGCCAGCGACTGTGCCTACCAAGGAGGCTCTATCTCAACGGCCCTTTATCACTCCTCAGACGCAAGAGTCGTGCTTATTTGGTACCTGGAGGAACGGGCCCAAAGGAGGGATGTGAGGGAACTTGCACACCGGCCTGCCCAGAGGCTGACCTAAAGTCACCACAGAGTCCAAGTGGCGCCCGTGGGCTAACACACAGTTAAAACCGCAACACCGAGGTCCATTTCCCTTTGAAAGTGTGGTCTCTACCAAGCCCGCCCGAGTCTACTCAATTTCACTCCTAGAGCAAGTTCTCAGACTGAGTATCCAGCAGGTACTTAAATGCCCATTGGCTCACTGTCCTGCTCTTCCTTGTGTCCATCATGCAACTGTGGGGGTTCAGAACGAGTCACCCCAAGATGTGTCTCTGTGGTATGCAGACTGTTCTGGCTAAAGGCAACTTCTGACATTCCCTTAACTACCTAGAAGAACTTACATTAGGGGCATGGCCCATAGTAAGAGGTTATGAGAGATAACCTCTTTTGACCTATCTAAAGTGCAGAACAAACTTCTATTACTGAGCATCTGCTCTTCTTATCATCCTGCAATGTCCGTTTGGAGACCCCAAGGTCCCGTTTCTCATCCCTAGCTCAGGATGTCTTATATGCCCATGGTCCCTTTCAACCTCTGACCCTCTCCTGCACGTGGGGTTCCCATATGTATGCCTGTAGTCAATTTGGTAATTTCCTCTTGCTAATCTGTCTCATGTCTGTTTGACTCTTAGGCCAGCCAGAAGACCCTTGAGGGTGGAGGAAGGTTTGTGTCTCCCCCACACCTCCAAGGGGCTGAGTTCCAAAAAGCACAGTCATTTGCTATGTCTTAGCCACAGTTTGTATGCAAATACCACTGCAAACAAATCAGGCAAAAAAATGATAATAATGAAGACCAGCTGGGGAAGGCCATGCGCGAGCAGGGGAAGGATGAAGAAGGCTGCCCCCAGCTCACCAAGGCCAGAGCCCAACAGGAACAGGCAACAGGAAAAGACAGAAGGGTAAGTGGGCAAGTGGGCAAGTGGGCCAGTTCAACAACCACCGCCTCGCCCCTCGCCCCTCCCCATTACCTCCCCCAGCCTCACCCCTCCCTGCCCCACTGACGCCAAGCTGTCACCTCTACACCAAAAATCTAATCTTTTTAGGACAATAAAGAAAACTCTAACTGCTGGTTAAAAAAAAAGGGGGGAGGGGAGAGGCGGCAAGATATTATAGTAAAAATATTTATGGATGAAATGAAAAAAACTAAACAGAAGTTATCGCAGTGTCTGGTTTTTCTTTACTAAGGCGACCGGCTGGTTGGGTTTCTCTTAGAAAATTACAGGAATGAAAACACTCCCATTTCTTATGAGCAGCCAACAGCGGATAGGTGTTTTACTTCTGAATACAGGAAAACAGCTAGGAAGCGACCACCGGGTTCGACTGCAGTGAGAATAAAAGGCTACAAATAAATAATTTAGGCCCTTGGAAATAAGGTACTGAAAGAACAGGAAAGGTGGCAAGGTGGAGCTCACTCTAACTCTGCTCACTCGTGCTTCACAGATACGCCTTGTTTAAAAAGACGGTGACTTGTGTCTCAGCCCCTTTACCCAATGAACACAACCCCTGGGGCGGGACAGCTGCCTGCCTCCCACCGTCAGCAGCGAACTCATTCACCAATTTCAGGATAAAAAGCATGACTAAGAGGCCCTCGGAATAACCCTCTCTGTAACTGGGGAGGAGGCGAGCTTCGCCCAGGTAAATTCTGAACAGCAGCAGCCAGCCAGGGCAAGCTGCTGACTCCTCTTCCCCTCTAGCCCAGAAGCAAACGCTCCAAGCTGGCCATGCCTTGGCTTCCCGTGCAAACGCCCCCAGCGCCTCACCTGCAGGCAAGCAAATCAAAGCATGTGATCGTGATCGAAGGAAACAGAACCAAAGCCACACGGTACATCTGCCACATGCTGTATCAGTGAGACATTAACCAGGAAACGCTTCTTCCTAAGAAAGGCAGTGACTCAGATGCGATTCTTATCAGGAAGAAGAATGGCATATAAAAAAACACATAGATATACACGGGCCATGGCGAGTCACTAAAATAAAACCAAGGTGGCACAACATAGAGCCACCTCAAAAATGGCTCCACAAGTACTCTTTTCAGTAACTCAATTATTTTAAAAGACAATGGCAAACTCTTTATACATGGACACACCTTTAAGAAATTAGCTTGGAGGGGAAGTGAACTATTTTTAACCAGCATCTGCATAAAGGGCTGGAGTCCCAGGCTCCCTGGGAAGAGCTCCCCCCGCAGAGCAGAGCCTATGTCACCTGTGGAGGTGTCACCCAGCGCTGCCATCTCAAACTCCGCAAAAGCCAAGAATGTGCGCAGTGGACACACACAGAGGCAGCTCCCATAAAAAACATTACCCAGGTCATGTTTCAAAAGTAAACACGTTCCACTGACGATCAACCAACCATACTCCCCGAGACTAAACATGCAGGACAATAAACACAACAGCCACCACAACCGTCACAGGCACTGCTATTGGGGACCTGGGTTGGAAAGCAGCCGAGCTATTGTGGGCATCTTCTGCCCTCTCAGGTTCAGGTCCCTTGACTGCAGAATGGGGACCCAGTGGCATCTACCTCTGAGCTACCGTAGAATTAATGAGATGCCACACGGACAAACAGAGCTCACAGTAAAATTTCACCCCTAATCATAAGGATGACAACAGAGGCGGACATTTATCAGAGGCCCATCACCGCATGGTTGAAGGGTCCACTGTAAGTGACCTTTCCCCTCCCTCAAAACACTTACCTCCTCAAGAAGCCGAGTAACAGCATCAATGTCATTATATGTCTTAGTCATCTGGCCAACTCTTTCAGCACATAAAACTGCAAGAAATAAAAATGACAACGGATCAGACAAGAAATGATAAGAGTTGGCGAGGACGTAGAGAGGAAGGAACCCTGGTGCGCTGCTGGTGGGAATGTAAATTGGTGCAGCCACTACGGACGATAGTACGCAGGTCCCTCAGAAGATGAAGACTACAGCTCCCATATGACTTAGCAATCCCTCTTCTGTGTATCTACCCGAAAAATTTGAAAACACTTATTCGTAAAGATACATGTACCCCTATGTTCATTGAAGCAAATACAGTAGCCAAGACATGGGAACAACCTAAGGGTCCTTGGGTAGATAATTGGATAAGGAAGATGTGGTACATATATACAATGGAAGGCTACTCAGCCATAAAAAATGATGAAATATTGCCATTTGCAACAACATGGAGATAGATCTTCAGAGTATCACACTAAGTGAAACAAGTCACACAGGAAAGGACTAGAACCATATGATTTCACTCTTGGGTGAAATACTTTAAAAAAAAGCAACAAATGAACAAAACAAACTCATAGACACAGACAACAGAATGGTGGTTTCCAGAGGGGAAGGGAGTAGGGGGAAGACAAAGAAGGCAAAAGGGGTCAAACACATGGTGACAGGAGACTATAGACTTCAGGTGGTGGGCACACAATAGATAATACAGACGTTGTATTATAAAGCTGTACACCTGGAATTTATATAATGTTATTAACCAATATTACCCAATGTGTTTCATTTTTTAAAAACATCAATGAAACTACCAATGCCACAAACCTGCCAAACAAATGACCCATCTAACAAAGTGGCTTCAAAATTGTGCCTGTGCATCAGGCCCAAAGGGTCGCTGGTTGTGCCAAGTTCAACCCACACAGCATTCAGCACCACTCAGTTTAAGTTCCCAGTTCCAGGGGATGGCCCAAAGCTCTGAGTGGGTGAGGGGGTGGGAGGGACCTCTAATCCCTGCAAAGCCTTGACATTGTGTGTGAAGTACTTGGAGGTGGTGCTGGGGCCAAGGCACTGGAGTGGACGGGATCTGGCCTCTTACAAATTCAGCACACTAAAATAGGTCAGCAGCTCAGCCACCAAAATGATTGGAAAGACCAACAGGATCTAGACCTCATGAAGCACAGAGACCCAACCATGTGGACGAAGTTTGATCCTTCAGAAAGCAGCTATCGGTATAATTATTAAACAACAGTCTTGGCTCATAATTTCATAATGGTACAGCTCCCTCTCCCCAAATGGGCTACATTCTAGGGCTAGGCAACCAGTTTCCATACCATGAAAACTAGGGTGGCAGAGTTTTTAATCCATGCCAAAAAGACCTGCACTATTACTGTGACACATGTAACAGATTGAAATGTTCTCTCTCTCTGACCCTACCTTCATTCTAGCCTGTATTTATCCTGTGGCCTTCAGGTAAATAGCTCCTGCTATAGATTATTAGATGAATCAGGCTTGAGCCTTGAGCTTTCTGCAAAGATTTGCAGGAGCATCAGACCAGACTCAGATCAGCAGGGGTCAATGGCCCAGGCAGCTAAGATCTAGAGCTTTCACAGTCTTCCTGGATCCCTGCTGGTGCCTAGGTGTCAAAAGACTCTTGCTCCATCCATCCTCCCTTCCCTTTACATAAAAGAAGCCTGAATTCTGGGCTCTCTTAAGAGGGATTTGCAGAAACTTGAATGCAACTCCCGTCTTCTCAAGATGGAGCCTTCTTGATCTACAGACCTTTCTTTACTCCGAACTATGATGTTTTGAATACTGGCCTTTATGAAGAAGCATCAGGAAGATGAACCTTGAACTGGTAAAACGCACACATGTGCACACACACACATAGCAGTTACTTCATTACAAGGAAATTAGTTTAGGACTGTGTGTCTTTGTTCTCCCTTCCATTAGAGAAAAACCTTGTGCAATGAAAGAAGACTATAGTCTGCTAAAAAAAAAAAAAAAATTCTTAGGTTTGTTTTATTTTAAATCAATGGCAAGGAATTGATTTCCAGTTCAACAAACACCAAGAAGGTGGCACGGGTTTTTTTCAGTGGAGGAAAGAGTAAATGCAAAAGGATTAAGGCCAAAGTATAAAACTTTTTGAAACCTGCCACTTTTGGGTGAAATAATAACTTCTTAGTAACTCTTCTTAACTAAGATTCTAGAGAGTTCAGCTTTGGCAATGACCCACATTCAATAACAGCCCACGCAAGGCATCTGGGAACTGGAGTGTATTACTAAACTCGGAGCATTACGGAGGGCAAGCTGCAAGGGAAATGCAATAGGTCTCTAAATATTTGATTAAATGCAAGCAGAGATCATCCTAGGGAAGGAGCTCAGAGAAATATGATCTATTGGAATGATTTTCTAGCTTAAGAAGGTGACCTAAAATCTGGTTCCAAATCTGAAACCCAACCAACACAGAGCCCTGGGAGCCAGGAGAAGGGGCTCCCCCTCCCCGCTTCTCTCCACCCCCCAGCACTTTATCACCACCCAGCACTTTACGGAAGGAACCCTAATGCCCACTGCAGGGAAGTGTGCAGCCTCACCTCCCTCGGAGCTGCCAGGTTGGAAAAGGTGAGGGGGATTTCTAAGGCTTGGTTCAAAATTGAATTTGATGGAGATGGCGTCTGGCTCAAATTGCTGTAAATAGTTCATCAGCTCACGGTCACAAGAAATTCATATGTGAAGATTCCTATGCTGTGGACAGGGATTGGTTTGCAAGCTGTCCAGCTGCCATGTTCTGCAACAGAGCAGATAAGACGCTGGAGCCCTCCAGCCAGGCGGCCGGGAGGTCGGCATCCGCACGCTCCCTTCGTCAACCAGAAACGGACCAGCGCCGTCACCATAGGCCTCTCTCGGTGCTGCCACCTGTACTGTGACTGAGGACCTGCTCCTGCCCACTATGTTCTCAAAGGACCAAGTCCTCTGCTATGTCCAGGGAGAAAAGAAAACCGCTCCATTATAACTCTTGTGCTCTATGTCACCCTGATGTAGGAGAATGACAGTCAGAACCGCTTTTCCTCTGGGATCCTAGTAACCAGAAATTACACTTCCTTTTTTGAAGCTAATTTTTTGATACAAGAAATAATACAGAGATACCCTTTACCCAGTTCCGCCCAGTAGTGGCGTTTTGTAAAATGATTTATCAACTGGGACCCTGACATGGAGACAGTCCCCAAACCTTACTCAGGTTTCCCCAGCTTCCCATGTGCATGCACACATGTATGACTATGAAGCCCTATACAATTTTATCACCTAGGAAGGTCTATGCATCCACCACCACAAGGCTCCCTCGTGGTGCCCTTTTATACAACTAATTACAAAAAAAGCCTTAACATATTTTAAGAATTAAACCTGCCAAAAAATGTACACTTGGGCCAGGGGTGTTTCCCAGCATTAAGCAGTCAAGCACGTCGTCACTACGCATGCAATGTTAGAAGGCTAGGCGGGCCCTTTCTTGTTCAATTAGGGCTGCAGAGGGATGGGGGGCCCCTCCGACCGACGTCCCGAGGCCTCTGACAGAGCCTCCCTGCGGCCCTCAGAGGCATGAATGAAAAGCTACTGCTGCCTCGGAGCTATGCAAGTGTGTGTGTTATTACTCTAGGTGTGTTTTTAAAAACACATACAGTCCAAATCGAGGGAGGGGGCAATGTACGGATTTATCACACACAGAAAAAAAAATTAGGGTAGCCATAAAATATCGACATTTGGATGGGATTACAAATTTTCATTCTTTTTTTGTGCGAAATTTGTGTGTGTGTGTGTGTGAGCATGCACTGATGGGGAACAAATTACTTAAAATATTTTTCTAGAAGATCTACAACTGACGACACTCCAAGGTGCTGGGGTCCTCCCTGAGGCCACCTTAAGAGGCATTAGTAACGGCAGCAGCAGCCCCCTCCCGAACACACTTCCTATGATGGGCCTGGTTCACGGCGCCCCGCACGGATTATTTCATTTAATCCTCAGAGCACTAACTCCCACAGGGGAGGTGCTCACATTAACCCCATTTTACAACAGGAAACTGAGGCCCATAGAGGTTAAATAATTCGTCCAATGTCACACAGCTAGCAAACAGCGAGTTTCAAAATAAGGAGAGACTCCCAGCAGGGGCAGCAGATAACATTTATGGATTTAACGTGCTTTCTCATTAAGTCCTATGACGACTCTGCAGGGGTAGGTGCTGTTATGAGGACCACCCAAAAACGTATCCAAAGAAAGTAAAACAACAGACTTCAACCTCTATGACTTAATAAGGAAAAAAAAAAGGGTCTAAGTCCTAGAAAAGAAGTGTAACACGCCTACTATAGCGAAGCAGGCATACATACCCGGGGCACAGGTCTAGCAGCACCAAACTAGCATCACACATTTATCGTCATGCCCCAGGCTCTGCACTGAACAAGACGGGAGACTCGCCTTCCTGGGGTGCACAGAAAACAGGCAGCCCACGTGCCTGTCGGGAGGGTTTTTCTAAGGGGCGTGCCCACGTAAGAGCTGTATTTCAGAAAACATTCTGGCTGCAGTGCAGAGAAACGGGAGGGGGGGGGGGAGGTCCGCGGCGAGGCTGTTGATCGATCCAAGGTTCTCCTTGCTGGTGGTGGGGTGGAGAGAAGTGGTCTCTTTTCTGGAGAGAGTTAAGAGTTAAGACACAGGACTGGGCGGGAGGTAAATCAAACAGCGCAGAATCTGGGCTTCTCGCTGGGACAAGGGGGGCGCTGAGCCCATTTCCTAGGGTCCCCATGTGAGATGGGCACGTGAGACCTAAGGTCAGAAACAAGATGGGGTTGCCCCAGTGCAATCACTGCACAGGGACAGCCGCTGAGGTCGCCATGGAAAAACATGCGAGGCACAGGGCTTGTCAACAGGAGCTGGGACTTGGACAGCAGAGAAAAGCTGGCCCACACATCAGTGAACTGTGTCTTCTCACTCTGAGCAGCAGCCGCAGGTGTCAGCTAAAAAAGCATCCTTCCGTTTGGCCCCTGATTCCGCAGGTAGTAAATCTAATAAAAATGTCTGCCCCGTTCAAAGGGACAAGGGGTAGAGGGTTCACAGCCCGAGAGCCACGGCCAAAAAGCTTCCCATGAATTCTGAATGAGTCACCCCTGACGCCAAGCTCCCAGGCATGACAAATAGGTGTCCTTTACAGCTTTTGAATTGAATGTGTCAGTGCTCGGCTGAAAAACCTTCACCGGCTCTGCCACTACTGCCTACAAGCAGCAGCCTCAACACCTAAGCCACGGGGGCCACCCTGACCTGGCCCCAGCCGGCCTTTCTCGCCTCCTCACCGGCCACCTGTGCCCATTTTCCATCACAGCTCATCCACATCCAATGATGCTACTCTCCGGTGCCTGGCCTGGCACATGTGTGCTGCTATTTCCTTCTGTGGGGGCCTTTCTGCCACATCTCCACCTGGGAAGTCCCTGCTCCACCCCGTGGCCCAGAAGGAAGATGGTGCCTCCATGGAGCTGACCCCCACCCAAGACTTACCCGCTCTGTCCCCTGTTGGAACCCCTGTGCCCTATACAGTCAGCCTGGCCTTGGGAGACATCTAGCAGACATCTATCTAGACTGGGCCGACTGGGCGAAGCACTCCTGAGGGGGCGTCTTCAAATGGCTGTTTTGACGCCGCTGCTCTGGAGCAACGCCCACTTGTCTTGGCCACACACAGCGCTGATGGGTGAGACACGTGTGGCCACACACTTGATGGCAGGGAGACTCAGGCTCTGAGAAGTCAGACAGCTCGCCTAAGGTCACGAGGACTTCCAAGCCAGCAGGCCTACGTGTCTGCCCTACATAAATAAAAATATACATCCACACGAAAACCTTCACACAAAGGTTTATAGCAGCATTGCTCATTAGACCACAAAGTGGAAACGATCCAAATGACTCTCGAGTGGTGGGTAAATAAACCAGATGGGGAATGGCCGCACAATGGAGTGTTATTCAGCTGAAGAACGGATGAAGTGTTGATATACACGCTACAGCACGGGCGAACCTCGAAACCTTGGGCTCAGGAGCCAGACACAAAAGGCTGCGTGTTGTAGGATTCCATTCTTATAAAGGATCCAGTCTAGGCAAGTCAGAGAGACAGAACGAGGGTCAGGGGTTCCCTGGGACTGGGAATGGGGAGGGCATGAACTGTAAACAGGCACGAGGCACCTCGTGGGAGGAGCAGAATACAAATGTTCTAAAACCGAAGTACAGGGATGGGGGCACAACTCGGTGAATTCACTACAAACCATTCAAATGTCCACTTAAAATGGGTGACTGTTACGATATGTAAACTACACCTTAGTATTTTAAGTTACCAAGTAACATGCAAACAAGCGTCCCTGAACCACAACACACACACTGTATTCCAACCACTTCGGCAGCACTCCACAGTGTAGAAGCCCCCTTTTGTCACCTCGGTCCCCACCGAGCCTTCCTGGGTGGTGGCCTCAGACAGCGCAATTGCTCAGGAGCAGCAACCACCCATTCAAAAACCAGCACTGATAAAACGCACAGGAGTCTGCCCCAGAGAGACTAGATTATTTTTAATTAGATAAATTTCATTAAAATTTGCTCAGATGGCAGGACAATTTCAGGGTAGATCCATAAGAAAACCAGAAAACCAAGGGCCAACACTCCAGCTAGTGAGAAGAGCGTGACTTTGAACTCTCCTCCCAGGCACGACGCTCTCCTAAACGTCACCCAAGTTAAGGTCACTTCTTGGAGGCTCAGCCAAGTCCCTCGCTTAGGGGTTGTCCTTCAATATCTACAGAATAATTTAGACTTGACCCAATAGCCCAACTGACTCCCTAAGGCTCACAAGACACAAGACACACACTACTTGGTTAAAAAAAAACAAAAAACAAAATTTAACTATTTTGATTGAGCCCTTGAAGTGGATCCAGGAATAGGGTACAGGCCTACCAAAAATGGTTTCAGCCACAATAAACCTAATTCTTACAAATATCCCTTTGTTCCTTCCCACCGGGATGGTGTTAAGTCACATGAAGACAGCTGAGTTTTATTTTGGGCCCAGTGCATAGGTGATTAAAAAAATAATAAAGTAAGGTTTTGTTTTACTCCCAGACCAGTCTTTGCAAGGGAAAGCTTCCTTCTAATCAACACCCCAGAGAGGGATGAAAACCTAAAAGCCCTGATGTGCATCTTATCACCCCAAGATAAGCAGTTGTCCTGGACAGTCCTGAGAAAGAAAGGGGCAACCTCAAGTTCAATGTGGCGCAAAGAGATGAGAGGCCGAAAGCTGCTAAGAAAGAAGCTGCATTAACAAGAAAGGCATCAACTGATAAGCAGCTGTGTCTGAAGCCAGACGCCAACAGGCGGACTGCGGCTACCACTCTGCGGTGAGACGTGCTGATTTATCACGGCAGCCCCTGGGACGGCCTCTGGGGCAACGAGGTGGCAGAGGCCAGCCCACTACGAGGAGCAGTCTGTTCTGCCCTCGCCAGCATCTTGTGGTGTCGGGTCTGCGCACTGGGCAGTGGGGGAGAGGTGTCACACGCCAAGGGAAGTGACCTGACAATACAGCTCTCTCTACATGTTCTTGCTCATCAGCATCGGTAGCTGAAATTTCAGTGTATTTTACTGGCTCACCTTCCCTGGCCAAGGCCGGCTGAGGGCAGGTCCCCAAAGCAAGTGACTGAAGAAGTGGGGAAGAATAAACTGCTACGCTGGGCATTTGACAAATGTCATTTCACTTAAAACCCGCAATACCCCACGGTACAAGTACAATCCCCGATGAACACACCAGACAGAGAGAGAGGCCACATGCCTTGTCCAAGGTCAGGCAGGACATATCACAGACTTGAACTTGGTCTGTTAGATGCCGTCATTCACCCCACCCAGGACTGGCCCGCTCAGTGTTGATTAATGGTGGCCGTTCATCACCAGGATAGCCAATGAGGGTCTGTGGGCAAACCCAAGGGCTCTTTTCTGACCGCTCACCATGTGCCTGGCATTCTGCTAAGTACTGGATATCTATCATCAACTTTAGAGTTTACATTCATCCTATGAGGAAAGCAGGACTATTGTCCGTATTTTAGACCTGAAGAAAGTGCCCAAGGTCACAGAGTTATTAGGGAAGGGCCTGATCTGTTTGGCTCCCAAACTGATGCTCTTAACTGAAGAGTAAATAAATGAATCCTGCCCCCAGGGGAATTCTTGGCTTAGTAGAGAAGGTAAGACACATGCATAAATCAGTATAATTCAGAGGAGCTAGCAGGAAGTGCCAGGGAGAGGTGCTACTGCGGGGTTTCAGAGACCAGAAGGCTGGGAGTGGCAGGGGGTTGGGGGACAGGTGCCAGACGCAAGCAGAGCTGCAAGGAGACCCCAACTACACAGATCATGGGTGAATTTGCTCATGGCCAGCCTTGGGGTGACGCTGGGACCCGTACCCCAGTAAGAGAACTGCCCAGAGCAACTGACATCCCTGGAGGCCTGCATGGGGTTGCCATGGATACTAACAACAAAAGCCCAGGCTGGATCCAAGGTGAAGGTGATCTAAACACCATCAGCAAAGAGACCTTAGGGCAGGTGCTGAGGGCAGTACTGATAAGCCAGGTCTGCTCCTTCCTCATCTGTGACCCTAAGGGACAGAGTCCTGCATGGCACCTGTGCGTGCTGCGGCCACACTGTCAACATAGACACCGGGGAAGCCGATGGCTCCTTCTCTGGGGTGGACATTCCCACTCCACAGGACCAGAGGCATCACAGCCACCCTTGGACTCAGACCACCCAAATACAGCCATGCTCAAGGCGGCCCAGGGCTCTTCGTGCCGCCGCTCATGCTTGGCCTTGGAACCATCCAGAGACGGGGGATGGCCCAGCAGGGTTCACCTGAGGCTCGGGGCGCTGGCCCGAGGCGCGCCATCAGGCTCCAGGTTCCCACTGCCAGCCAGCACTTTTTTCATCCCTGCTTCTCCAAGATAAGGTCTGGCGAGTCCTCAACACCTGAAAACCACCCTCTGATGCTGCCACCCCGGACAGCAGCCGTCTCGAAGGACCAGACACACTCCCCCTGCAGCCCACGCGCCAGGAAACCCAAGCTGCTGGTCACAGCACTCAGACCACGCCACGTGCTCCTTTCCGGCCCTCGCGGGAACTCAGGGACTGAACTCACTGAGTAACAGCCTCAGCAGTGTCCAGACGACAAAAGAAAATCACAAAGTCCAGCTTTTCTGTAGGGTACTCCCGGGAGAAAGTGTGGGAATCTGCCACACAATGAACTGAACCAGGGGTGCGGCTGGCACACAGAGGCCTGTGACCTACAGTTCCACGCCCAGCAGCCCAGCATGACCTTCCCCTGAGCAGAGGGGACCAGGAAAACCCAGCCAAGCTGCCCTCCACAAGGCCACTCAGCAAGCAACTGCTTGAGGTCAATTCCGGTTCCACCCCTGCAAGTCTTCTGTGAAGACACCAAGCGGGAGCCTGGATCTTTCCTCTCCCTGAAGGTTAAATGAGATAAGGGGAAGGAAGGGACTCTATTAGCTTAGAGCCCAGGGTGGCAGCCAGAGGGCCCCCCAGGCAGGGGGTGGGCCGGTTCTGTGCCCGCAGCTCTGGGATCATGACCGGGCCAACCTCCCTTCCCCTCGGTTGCTTTGATTGTAAATGGGATTATCAGCTTGATCTCAAAGGCTGTCTTGAAGATACAATGAGTGACAATAAAAAGTGCCTATCACCCACGCAAGGTGACTGTATCTCCTGTATCTGTAGCTTTCAGAGCCACCCAAATACTAATTTTGTCCTTTGGTTTTCAACCCAAAGTGCCTCTTTTAAACCAGTGAGCGCAGGAAACCACCTACACCACTGGGGAGGCCCACACCCTGCACACATTTCCACTGTTCCCACAGGGGACTTGCTTCCCACTAATGCAAGACAAGGGTGGTGTGACGGTCTCAGAGAAAAACGAGTTGCTCTGGATACAGGACAGGTTTCCAGCAAAACTGGCCGCAGCGACCAGCCAGTCCAAACCAGACCCGCGTCTTCCTCTACTGCGCAACAGACTTCCTTCAGGCCAGGAGAGACCTTGTGAATTTTATTTTACAAAGAAAGCTAAGCACGTTGGCAATACAGTGTGTCTCTGTCTCTGTCTCTATCTCTCTCTCTCTTAAGGTTACTGTCCTGTAAATATTAACACTTCAGTTCCAGGACAGCGAAAAATATTTTATTGGAGAAAGGAGGGACATGGGATGGGAACAAACAAGAGAGAAGGGAGGGAATGTAAGTCTACCGTGGAAGCTGGCAAATACAGAGTGGGGTCTTCTCCCAAGAACGTGATCACAGGCACCCTGATGTCTAAGGGATGTGGACCCGTACAGGCGGTTGGGCGCTGGAAGCAGCCAGAATGTGAGTTAAAGCCCAGGTTGCCGGGCCAGGCCCGGAGTGTTGGACCCCGCAGGTCTAGGGCGAGGCCCACCAGGGTGCTTTCCTAACACGGTTCTGGGTGAACGCAGAGGCTGCTGGCGGACCCCGCTTTAGGAGGGGGTGTAAACGCAGAGGGCTGAGACCACTCCCTAGCCCGGTGACTTCAGGGCGGTTGTTTAACTTAAGCGGTCCTCTTGGAAACCCATGAAATGGAAATAACAACAGTACTTAACCTCACGCAGTCGTCTGAAGGGGTAAGTGCACAAATCCACATGAAGTACTTAGGATGGTGCCTGACACATGTAAGTACACCGTAAACACTGGCTGTCATTGGCACGGTCATTGGGCTCAGTTTCTTTTTAAGTGAAACATATATAGATATACGAAATACGTGCAATACAAAATTTCTTTCTCCTAACTAGGATACATGACACTGCCCCAGAACCGTGGCCTTTAATTCAGAATCCTATGGTTCAATGATTGGTTTTTTAAAAAGACATCCTACTATCCTTGAAGGCAGCAACACCTCTCATACTTTCATTTGCATAAGAATCCCCCCAAGCTCCTGTTAAAATGCAGATTCTGCCCTGACTGCTGTGGCACAGTGGGTTGGAGCGTTGTTCCATGAACAGAAGGGTCGTGGGTTTGATTCTGGTCAGGGCACATGCTTGGGTTGTGGGTTCAGTCACTGGTCAGGGCACATGCGATAGACAACCTATTGATGTTCCTCTCTCACATCCATGTTTCTCTCCCTCTCTCTCTCCCTTCCCCTTTTCCTAAAAACTAAGTCAATAAAATCTTAAAAAAAAATTAAATAGAGATTCTTGGACTCAGAGGGCCCAAGGAGGGCCCAACAGTCTGCATTTCTAGCAAGCTCCTGGGTCACGGGAGTACAGGGCAGGCGGGGTCGCCCAGTTTTAAGGGATACCAGCCGATCAGCGAGATCGGGGCTGGCCCTGCTCCTGCAAGAGCAGATGGAGGCCTTTCTCCTGAGCACTTCCAGGAACCTGACAAATGCACAGTCCCCACCAGTCTGTCACTCCCCTCTGCTGCCATGTCTACGTCTCTTTCATGAAACGGCCAGGCGGGGTGCCAGCCCGCAGCGGGAAGCCCCTTTGCTCTCTTCTGGCTGTTCCCCCTGGTTCCCCCTCTTCCCCAATTAAATCCGTTTAACTCTCCTGTCGGTGAAGCATTCGTATCTTCAAGATACATACTTTTTCTATGTGGCCAATTATAAAATAGCTCGAAAAGTAAAAGTTATGCTGAGACATGAAAATAGGTCATCACAGAGCAGAATTCTGACAAAGTGTTCTGACCTAAAGAACATCTAGGCATAGTCACTGTTTAAACACCTCGTTTCTCCCCCAGAATGCCTTGCTCTGGGCTGTGGGTAAAAGCCCCACGAACCCAACTAGGAAACCGACACTCAGCATGTGGGCGCACTTCATTGAACTAACAGTCTCCCTCTTCTCCGAAAGCAGCAGCAGCCCTGATACTGCCCCGCGGTGGGTTCCCCGGTGACCTCAGTGTCAGCCCTTGTACTTTTCTATTCGAAATATGTCTAAGGTTTTTCCCAAATCAGTGATACTGCTTTCAAACAGACAATGCTAGCACAAAAACATGCTTTAGTTATAATAATAACTCAGTCTCTTGCCCATTAACTCACCCAAGCCTGTTCAGTCCCAAGAAAACAAAACTCTTAACACAGAGTGCTGGAATGCTGCCAAAAAAAAAAAAAAAAAGAGAGAGAAAAAAAGAAGAAAAAAAAAGACAACTACTGATATTTGCAACAACATGTATGAATTTCAAAGACCTTAGTTAAGCAACAGAAGCCGGACAAAATAATACACACAGTTTGATTCCATTTCCATGGATCAAAGAACAGGCAAAAACAAATCTCAGGTGACACACGTCTGAGTGGTCTCTCAGGAGGCAGGCATAAGCCAGGGGACCTCCCAGGGGGCCAGAAATGGGCGTCTCTCGTGGTGGCTTCACAGGAGTGCCATTAAGCCACTCACCACGTAAGATCTACTGTGTTTGCTGTTACAGCTCATTAAGAAAATAAAAAGAGCGCTGGAGATCCAGGCACCAGCTGGGCCGATCCAGACACTAACAGGGAAGGGATCAGATTTGTGCAAAGGACAGAATTTACCCTCTTCCACGAGATCCAGGGTTTCACGCTGCTCCAGGCTGAACTTCCTCTCTTCATCTTGGTAGTCGTACTCAAAGCATTCTTCTTCCCCAACCTCGTCTCTCAGGGACATTGCTGAAGTCACTCCAAAGCCAAAACATCGCCCTAAGGGGTTGTCGTTGGGGGAGCTCCTGGCAGCCTGCCCGGGGGAGCCATTGGGGCCCAGGCCCCAGGGGCACACGCTGGGCCCCTGCCAGGGCCTGGGATATGCCCTGGCTGCACTGGAGTGGAGGGTGTACACAGGGCCATGGGCCCAGCATCGCCCAGGACAGACCCGGAAGGGAGGGGCTCCCCTGAGCTGGGAGGAGGGACCAGACAGGGCAGGGAGAAACACCTGTCAGAAGGGAAACGCCCCACCCAGCCATAGGGTGACCCTGCCAGGTATTGTCGTCAGCGGGGAGGCGGGCAGGCAGGGGTTAGACCTCAGAGCAAGCTCTCCGCCTCCAGAATCTTTTCCCCTCCCCTTTCCCCAGACCGAGGAGGAACCGTAGCTTCCAGAAGTTTCACAGCAACTGCACAGGGCAATCCCAACCAAGCCTTAAGCAGGCCGGGGCTGAAGGTGGGGCTCGAGAAGAGAAGGTGCCAGTGGGGAGACTGCCCAATGCCCTCGCACGAGGGATTTCCCGTGGGCTGCTCCAGAGGCTGAGACAAATCTGCTGTGACAACACCCTGCCTCAGTGCTGAACTGGGAAGGGGGTGATCATTCTGAATCCCACAAGAGGAAAAAAACTGCCGTAGCCATTACCCATGTGAAGCTCACGCCATCCCAGTCTTTCCCCGGTAATAACACATTGCATTTGCTCTTTTTTTTTTTTTAAAGTGCATGTTACACAAAGGGGGGAAAACTGGGACAACTGTAACAACATTAACAATAAAATATAATTTAAAAAATTAAGGGCGTTGTATAAATCTCGGCCTCAGTCTGCGTATTTACAGCCAAAGAGCTGTTCAACTGCTGGGAGTGGGGCGGTAGAATCTAGAGCCTCCTAGCTTGCAATGTTGCCTGGAAGAAGAATCCACAGTTTGGCTGCGCATCTCATTACGGATTCCTCAGCACTGTTTGGTTTTGCCTGTGACAGCGAAGATGGCAGGTTCCTCCATCAAACCTGCTAAAAGGTGGCCCAGAGCACGGGCATCTCAGAGCATCACAGCACATCCTGCAATTTGAGCGTTTCAGCCACCTCTCAGCTACATGCTGGCAGGTCTCCCTGCTCCCAACAGCCACTCCAGGAGATCTAGTCCACCCTCTGCTGACTCACCTCCCTCATCCTGAGGAATTCTCTGCACACGCTCAGCGACTAGGTCTCACCCAGGCATGAACCCTTAGGGTGGAGAGGCCTGCTCAGGCAGCTAAAAATGTCTGCTAAATTCAATTGCTACCTCCATGACAATCAATCGAAGACCACAGGTGAGGGCCTCCAAGTAGAAAGCCAGAATATAACACAGATTTTATTAAGTTAAAACCTAGAGATGCATCCATGTCTGCTTAATGTTTTGGAAGCTACATTTTATGACATTAATGGTAAAAAGGAGGTTTAGTAGAAAATTCAGTGACAGGGAGTTCCAAAACACATTTGGAAAAATCTCCGTAAGTTTTCAGTACAATGTTTAGAAAGATACACACTCAGGGGAAAAAAAAATCTTCCTTTAATCTCAATAGATGCGATCAAATTGGGCTTGTTAGTTCAACTCAAATGACAGTGAGTCTGAAGCCCTGGGGAGGGGACGGGGGAGAATCTCCACCTTCCACATCACCCGCTCAGCAACTAGCAGGTCCACGGTAAGATGTACAGGATTCTGGGCTGGGCCTCGTGCATAGAAAGGTAAACAAAAGCTGATTTCATATATTTGAAAACAATGTTAACTCATTTTACTGATACCCAAGTTGGTCTTACTCATCCTTTAACTCAAATCCAGGCCACCCATAACCAGCGGTGTGCATGTCTATATATATTATACCATAAAGACTAAAAATATATATATACATTTTAAAAACACTGAAGATGTGTCGTCTTGAACACAGGACCACCCTAGCCTCTTCACGTCACCCCATCTGTCTAGGTTTCATCATTCTTCAGCTTATCCCCCACTATTACCACCCAAATCTCCCCCCACCCCGTTCTCCCCCGCTCTGGGGATGGGAGGGAATTCTCAAACCTCACCCACATCTGCCTTCACGTCAAGGTTAAAGGCAGAGAGGGGCCAAAGGGCACCTTCTCTGATAGAGCAGCTTTTCCAAAAGCCAAAGCCAGACATGACCCCTTTATAAAGACCAGTGAGAAAGCCCGGACTCTCTGTGCCACGGAGAGTTAGGGACATCGACTTGGGAACTAGGGATGACTCGGCCCAGCCCTGGGAGAGTCAAGCAGCAGGTGTGACTGTTGCCCCAGAGGCGAGGGCCAGCCCCTGGCACCCAGAGCTGATCCGTCTCCCCAAAGACTGGATGGGAAGGGCGAAAGGAGGAAGGTGTTACTCGTCCCCAGCAGGGCAGAGGGATAGCTTTCTGGGAGGGTCCCTCCACAGATCTACTCCACAAACCACCATGAAGTCATCTTCCAGAAACTCTACCCTGTGCTGTCCAAAGAGCGGCCACAAGCTGCTGGGGCCACTGATGTTTAAACTGGAATAAAATCCTGAATTCAGCCATACTGGCCATGTTGCCCGCACTCCAGAGCCACATGTGGCTAGTGGCTGCCCCACTGGGCAGGAGCATTATGAAGGGCACCTGTTTTTCTAGAGGCGGTGCCACACGCCCCCACTGCCCGCCGGCGTTTGCCCAGGGCCTCCGCTCCCACCAGACCCCAGCACGCCTCCTGGACAGCGGCACAGAGCGCTAAACCCGTGGCCTTTTCTCTCTGGCCTTCCTGGGAGCTCTCTTGACCTCCAAGCCACGTGCGAGGGAAAATGTTCCTTCTCCGTTAGCAAAGCTAGTGATAAAGACTTACAGTTACATTTCACATTTATATTTAATTCCTTTTTTTTTTAAAAAAAAAGTTAACAGCTACCAGCAAAGTGCTATCTGGAAAGGGGGATGTTAACCCCTATCTCTGAAGGTACACCCCACAATACACCAATTAAGAAATGGAGGGCTGTTTACATTGTTCCACACAAAATGAAAGACAGTGAGAAAAATTGCCTCAGTTTCCCCATTTATAAAATCACTGTGAACCAGACCATCTCCTGCCCCAACTCTGGATTCTGTGGTACGTCAAAGGAGGAAATGAGGCTGAGTGATTGTAAAAATAACCATGGCAAGAAACAGGTGGTCAAAATGCTATAGACCTTGTTCGACAGACCATGCACCTTTTCAAGGGGATGTTTAAAAAGAACCTAATAACAGTGCTATTTCTGAGAAAATACAATTAAGCACTGGCACGGCAAGGCACCATTTACGAAGAGCTCTTACTTTGCTGACAAGCTTTGCCCTCTTTGCAATGCCTCTGGAAGGTGTGGTTATTTACCCCCATTTTCCAAATGGAAACTCTGGGTTGACAGAGGCTACCTGAGGTCCCGGGAGATGCCCTAGCCACGCAGCCATGGAGCACACAAAACCGACATCAAACGCAAACTTCATGCCACTGTGCTTCTATTCCACCTCTTTCTAGAATAACTACAAAAGCACGCTGTTTCTTTAACTTAAGGAACATACACTTGAACCTACGCCTTTTTGAAAAAAAAACTCACTCTCTTTATAAACACACTTTTTTTTCCCAAGTGACCAGTGTAGCCAAGAAACAACATAAGATTCTGCAACAGACCTAAAGAATCACTGAGTTGGCCAGAAAGTTTGCATGGTTTTTTCCATAAAATAAAAGACACATTTTTCATTTTCCCCCAAAACTTTATTGACCTGGATATTTTGAGTATGTCGGCTATCTCCTGCATGGTAGAATGTTGATTGTTCTCAATTTATGTGTCAGTTTGCTTGCTGGTAACTTCAACTGGACTACTGGACCCTGCAGTGCTGTCCAGCAAGAAATCTCTTGCACGAAACTTCGCAAACCACTTTTGACACGTTCAGTCAGTCACAGCAACTTCTCCATGCACCACACAAATCTTTTTTTGTGTTTCAGTTATTTTTACCTTTCTTGAAATAATAAAGCATAATATGCCAAAACTGTTGCATATTTTCTTCCACTTTCACTATTAAAATGGCTACACAAAAACTCAATTTTGCTAAGTCTTTTCTTTCAATGCACACTGATACGGGCAGCTGTCACAGTACAACCTAACAAAATTGTTTCGAATGAAGTTAAATAGACAACTAAGCGCTACTAGAACCATCTTACGGAAAAAAACAAACTCTTTAGCCAACCCCATATTTTGCGGACCCCTGTGCCTGGGGCCGGTGTCCACTGATCATGCCCACGAGTTTCCCAAACACCCTTTGATGCAAAAATCACCGAAAGCATGCACTAAAAATTCAGATTTCTCCGAGCCTCTCCTGGTCTGGAGAGGGTCAGGGAATTTGCTTTATTAATAAGCGGGTGGGTGATTTTCACGATCTCAAGGCTCTCAGGTTCTGCAGTCAGGGATGGGACACACGCAGTGGAGTCAACCATGACCCTGTTTGACACCAGAGTTTAAACTCTGAACTGTGCACATTCTGCAAACGCCACAGGCTGTTGACTGCTGGCCGATTCAAATCTCTAAAAATTACTGAAGATAACGGGCCGCCGACCCCTCCAATTTTTTATTATCTACGTCCCTGCCCTTCATGGCCCGGTTACACCCTCTGTGGTTTTGCTGTGCGTTTGGCAGGTGGGATGGAGCATAAGATTCCACAGCAAACACTGGTCAGGGAGAAGGAGAGAGTGACCCAACCCCGAGCAATGGTACCCTGAAGCTCAGCGGTAAAACACAATGCTGACATTTTTAATTCCAGCTTTCACGGAGGGGTCCTAATGGTCCTGCAGGTGATAGTGCACCCATCTCTAGAACTCTTTTCAGTGCTAACCCTGCAATTCCAGTGGGACTCGGTAACTCTGGCACAGACGATGATTTTCCATCTTTTTTCAAAACATTTGACTCACCTTTCGTTGTTGGCATGGAAAATTCCCTAGAAGTCTCTCTCATTGAGAACTCAAATGTCAGATAATAAGGGAGACCAAGCAAAGCGATGCCTACTCCTACCCGGCCTCTCCCTGGGAAGGCCGGGCCTGGGAGGGGAAGGCTGATTTGCAATTTTAAAGATGCACGAACACAGGGGCAAATGGCATTTCCAGACTAGCCTTTCAGGAAAGAATCCAACTAGTTAGAAGTACAGAAAGTACAGAAACAAGTAACCACACATTTAGAGTGTAGGTGAAACCCATCCCTTCTGCGTGTTTCCAGAGCTAGGTCCTTCTGGGCTTGTTCCTCTTCCATCCCTCCTTTGCTATCTTTGAAATGGGATGATAAAAATGCCAGTTGTCCCAGTGGCTTTCTCCCCTTCACCCAAATTGAGAAGGAGGGTCAAAGGCCACATATCTTGCTCAACACATATTCACACAGCAACCACAATCAACACTTATTTACCCGCGAACAGATGAGTCACCTCTTCTTCCATTTTCCTTCTCTGTTGGGAGAAGAGAGATCTGGCTGCCTAGGGGCCCAAAGACTCAACTGAGAAACCGCTGGGTAAGAAAATCCTTCTCGCAGATGTGCAGATAAAGCAGGCCTGGTCTCACCATTCAGGTTGACCAGCGCGAGTGACTGGCTTTATTCCCACAGACAGGGGTGTAAAGAGAGCTGAAGAGCATAGCAATTGGGTCAGGACAGTAAGAAACCTCCCTCCCCCGCTTCGAGAACGGACCCGTGGGAGCCGTGGCCACGCCCAACTCACCCACAGGCCAAGGGACAGGTGCTCTGCTGCACCCAATGCCCCCAAGCCGTCCACGGCTCACTGAGGCCCACACCTGACAAAGTTACAGAGGGTTCAGCGAGCCACAATCACCAAGGAAACCACAAGAGGTCAATGATTGTTTGAGGAAAGAAGCACCACTATAGGTACTAGGATGGGACCCTGCTTCAAGGATAAAATATCCAAAAGGAAACAAGAATTCTGTCATCTTGTCCTCTTAAGACCTTGGAAGCTGCCCAACACCATCGCTGCTGAAGATATTTAAAGACGTACACAGATGACACATAACACTACCTTCATCTAATGCTGGGGGACAGTGGGGCTGAGCTAGGGTGTTCCTTGGTCCATATAAATACTCCCCACCACCCCGAGAGAGCCTCTAGCCCCTCTCCCGCAGGCCACGCTCAAGGCAGAAATCAGCATATAAGAGATAATTACGCAGGTTTTCGGCTCACCGAGGAGGCCAGCTCCCAGCCTGTGACGTCATTCAGGTTAACCAAAGGCAGTCACGGCTCCAGCCACCTGAAAGTGCCCCTTCAATTAAAAAGCAGTTACCTTACCTACTAACGGCTTGTGTGGGGCTGGGAACAGATATCCCTGGGAACAGACCCTCCAAGGGTATATATTAATTGGGTCCTTTTCGTGTGCTGCGCACGTATGTAAAGGCATGTGGTTTGCTGGTCATTTTAAGGAAGACCCGTGGACTGTGACATGCACCATTTCGATACCCAGCACCCCAGGGGCCTGGGGCCCCTTCCCTGTGGCCTCCCTGACAAGGCCCCTCAGTGCTCTTTCCCGGGGTCTGTCCAGCCACTCACCCTCCACCCAGCCCCCTCTGGAATGTGCCACACCCTCCCTGCACAAACTGTGACCAGGCAGAAGGATACAGCCGCTCCCTGCCCCTCCCAAGGCCTCCCCACCCCCACCTCCGTGGGACCCCGCAAGCAAAATCCCTTAGAACCGCCTGCCAGCAGGGAGCCGCTCTTGCCTTTCCTCCAGCCTCCCTGGGCGGCAGGTCTGGGTTCAGGACCGGGCAGGTTCCTCCGGGCCAGCTGCTCCCCTCAAAGAAAGCCGCCTCTCGAACGCACCCATCGCGAGCCCCTCCAACAGCACAGAGCACGGCAGACACATCTCCGCTCGCACACACGCGTGCCCACGCCACATGCACACCTCACCCCAGAGGGCATGCCATCCAACTCACAATGCGCGCAAGCCCAGCACTCCAACACCATCTCCCCTTCGGAGCCCAGACCGGACGACCGCGAAGGAGCCTCCCACGGGAACGAGCCCTGCCCACCTGCCATCCTCCACCGTGCCCTGGAACCTGTCAGAGCCACGCATGTCTGCTGGCGGCGCTGCTTCCAGCGCCCCTCCTCCTGCCCGTCTCCCCGCACAGGTTTCAGAACTCCCTCCCCCCCTCCCGGGAGACAATGCCCCTACACATCCCTGCTCTGTCTCACAGGGGCCGTCATTACCGTCCGAGCATTCTTCATAATACCAGTCTAGTTCATAATAATCCGCTTCGATAAATTTCTGCATAGTCAGTATTCTGGCCGAGAAAGGAGCGGACTTCACAGCGCCACCCACGTCAAGGATAACGCTGCCGTGCCTCCCTGCCCTTCCAGAACCCTGGGCGGGAGCACACCCCGAAGTACGCCAGGGTCGAGCTGTGCATGCTCAGTGACAGTCCGGAGCCAAAACAGAAAAGGGGCAGTGAAAAGGAAAATTCGGGGGAAGCGGGGAAGAGGAGCAGGAAGGGAGGCAGTTTGCAGATCTGGCAGAGACCCTGGCAGCCCTGCGAATAAAGCAGCGCGGCCAGCAGCCCTGAATGGGAGTAGCCAGAATCCTCCTATCCAGGCGTGTGGAGGGTGACGTCAGGGACACACACCACCACCCGGAGATCTCACTCCAGCCTCCCGTCCCGCTCACCGCTCATCTTTCAATCTATCGGTTGCCATAGCAACCGGCCGGCTCTGAAAAATGATGCAGAGACTGGGGAGGCAATGTCTTCCAAGGATGCTGAGAGCAGGGGCTGAGAGGTGCCACTCAGGGAGAAAGGAGGGAGCAGGCGGCGAGGGGGCCAGGGCTTTATCATTGTCATCACCTCCAACAGATGTTTGGACAAGTTTATGGGCTCAAAACTGGGCCACGCCAGAGTCTGCATTTGAAAAATGCCTCCTTTTAAAACCTGCAACCGTTACTTCTGGTTTTCTTTCCGCAATCTGATTTCAAACACTGCAAACCTCTTAAAATTCTGGACTGCCACCTAAAGGACATGTCAATTACGTAGAAAATGGAAATGTTTTCATTTAGATATTGTACTGCCTTCTCTGCTCGTGCCTTTGCTCAAACTTCTGGAAAAACAGCCTGCAGCATACAAACAGGAGAAGGCCGTTATAAAGCGGCCCACGCAATGTGACCCATGATGTCACAGGCACTCACGTGTGTCATCAAAGCGCAAAAACACACACGGCGGGGACGGTTCACCTTCTGAAAGGTGGTTGCCTCCAGGGAAGGAGTGAGGGAATGCGGCTTTGAAACTGTCCTCAGAAATGCACCTGTAATGTTTTCTTTCCTAAAAGAAAAATGCAGCTAACATTTATTAGTTCTAAGTGTTCGGCGTATTTGAAATATCTCACAAAAATGAGCGACTGGACAATGAGACAGATGTTAGACTTACTGTAGGTTAAACTGCATCCCCTACCGCAGGATTTCTGCAGCTGAGCACTACAGACAGTTAGGGCAGGACCATCCTGTGCTGCAGGCGGGCTGTCCTGGGCCTTGGAGGGGATATTTAATGGCATCCCTGGCTCTTCCCACTTAGATCCCCGAAGTACCATCCTCTCTCCCCCAGGATGGAAGCAGAAAATGCTTCCAGATGCTGCCAAATGTTCCCCAGGGGCAAAAATGTCTGGGTTGAAGACCAATGCCCTAAAATAAAAATCCTACAGAAGCCCAGTGCCCACGGGCCAAGTACTGTCAGTGTGTGCTGGGCTCAATGATCGCAGTGCGGACTTGGTTTCCTTTTCCTCTGAAGTGTTCCTCGCCCGACTGTATAAATTGCAAGTGAGAAATAGTAAAAGGTCCCTGGGAGGGGCATGAAGCTTTTTGTCCACAGTGACCAAGCGGACGGTTTGGCTCCCGGAGGCAGGTAATGGCTCAGTTAATAACTGCTAGGGGGAGATGCCCCTCTAGGGCAGGCGAATCGCCTGGAGCTCTGATGGAAATGCAGAGGCAGATGCCACAGGTCTGTGCTGGGCCCAAGGTTCTACGTTCCTAAAGAGGCCCCACATGATAGCAATGCCGCCGGACCCCAGACCCCACTTTAAATAGCAAAGCTCTTCAAAGGTTGGCTGGCTGGGGAGAGGGAGAAGAAGAGGAAGAGGGGGAAGGAAAGGGAGTGTGTATGTGTTTGTGCACGTGTGTTAGTAGAAAATTAAGAGGAAAACTATATACATATACAAACGTGCGCACACACCATGTGTAATCATTGGAAGCCGATGAGCCCTTTAATGCTGTGTTGTGAGGTTCCCAAAGCTGGCTTCCTAAATCCTGTCTGTGCTCCAGAAGCAACCCCCTCCCCCCCCCCCCCCGGCTCCCGGGCACCCCCTCCCTACTTTAGGGCTCTGTGTCTCTTCCCTAGGCTGTGCTTCTGCGACAGGACAGGGTGCTACAAGCAGACCTTCCCACGTGCCGGGTGGCCGGCTAAACGCCATCAAATGTCAGAACCTCCCCAAGTCTCAGAGGGGTAAGTTGAAGGCAGATGGTGAAGAATCTTTGCTCACATTGTGAACAGGCTTTCAAGAAAGTTCCGAAGATGTAGGAGGCAAGAAGCTGGTACTGCTTCTGGCCACGCTGTCCCTCGCTATCACCTAAACCCTGGAGGACCTGCGCCCCATGGCCCCTCTTCTTCTTCCGAGGCGTCCCCAACCCAGCTCCAAATTTCTCCTGGTCAAAGGGGAGATCAGACCCCGTGGCCTCCCCTCGCTGCCTTTCCCTCTCCCTGACCCCAAACTGGATTCACATTTAAAATTTTCTAGGACATCTGCCTATTTAAAGTGAGCAGACGATGATTTTAATTCCTGCTGTAACTGTCATCTGAACACATCTCATCTCCCCCTTTGGTCCTTGATCATGTCTCTGGCAATGATGACAGCAGGGCCCTCTCAGGTGACTGACAGTCCTTGAGACGGGTGGGCAGAGGCCAGTGTCCCAAGGTTTCCCAAGGTTCTGTTTGTCCCAACTCCCTTGTGGTACTAAAAAGAGGATCACAGGCCTCATAAATAAACCAATCAACGGTTAACAGGGCCCTCAAAAATCAGCATTCCAACAGGTCCAATCCCCTGTGTCTGGGGACAAGGGGAGGGTCCAAGGTGAATTTGCCAAATGAAGATGCAGTAACGGAAGGGAAACGCAAACTCCACAAAGCAACACAGAAAGCTGGGTGGGGCTGGGGACCCCTTAGGCAAAGGTGTGGCACTTCCGCCTTCCAGTGCTAGGAGCCTATTTAAGTGTTCTGTTCATACCGCATCCCCATAAAAACAAAAAATAATGGATAAATGGACAGATGGAAGGACAGAAGGAAGGATGGACAGACAGGACTAACGGTGGGCAATTTAATCTCGTAGTTAAGAGCATGGGATTGTGGAGTCAGCTGGCCTGCGGTTTGGCCCAGGCTCATTTGCCTCCTCAGTGACCTTTTTAGACACCTGAGTCTTCTCGGCTAAACGGGGGTGGGGGGGGGGGGGGGGAATGAAAACGCCCGCTGCGTGGATGCGCGAGGCTTCCACTAACGGACGAACGGCGCCGCACTCCGCGCAGAGCCTGGGACACGCGGAGCTGGCACGGGATGTTAGTTGTGATCATCGCCATCACTCAGATTCTTTAACACAGGAAACAAGCAAGTGTGAGTGAGTAAAAAGAGAGACAATTTTCTAAGCTATAATTAGGGAAATGAGGTAGAAACATCATTTATTAGCTCTTCCCAGCATAATGAACCCGAAGGCCCTGAGCGCACAGCCACGAGCAAGAGTGGCGGTGGGGGCCGGGGAGGGACATTCTCCGCAGCAGTGCCTTACGGAGCAAAGCTCATGTCAAGTCCAAAGGCGGCACGGATCCCATGTCCTTCTTAAGAAAATGGGAAAGAAGGAAAACAAGAGAGTAAATGAAGACATACAAAGGGGACGAGCATCCTTTCGGGGTGAACTTTACGGGCTCTGAGCAGTTTCACAGTGAACACCTACACCAGCGCTCCCTTTTAGAAGCTCTGTCAGTTCTGCAGGGAGGTTGAGATCGAAATCCAGGTCCCCCGCCTTCGAATCCCCACTTTCCTCCCACGGTCCCCTGACTCCTGAGCGTCCCAGCCATCCCCTGCTCCGCTTACTGCCCCTGAAAAGGCAGCGTCTCGCTCCGTGGTCCTGGGCTCCCGCCTCGGTGCCCCACCCACAGGGGAGTCGGGAAGAGGGACAGGTCCCAGGAGCAGCCTCGGAGCAGCCCCCCTGCCACCGGCCAGCCACCTCTCGCTCCCCCTCATCCTGACGCTGCACCGTTCAGAAAATGCTGGCGTGCGCCCCGCATTCCTTCACAGTTCCCTTACCCCCCAGACCCTGCTACGTAGCAACCGCCACACCAGGAAAGGGGCTCAGAAGGAAGGGGTCGCCTGCCCAGGGTCGCTCAGCAAATCCCAAGAGCGTCTGGATGTAAGCCAGGCACAGCCGCCTCCACAGCCTTTGCCACTCTGTCGGTAACTGAGAAAACATCCGAAGGTTATTTACAAATAAAATTTGAAAGGATACAATTATAGGAGATAAATATTCAAGTGGGCACCTCGCAGGGAAACCAAAAAGGTGTTTTTTTAAAAGAACAAAATAAAAAGTGATCAGGAAAGTGAGAATTAAATTGAATATATCTATGTGGCTTTGCGACATTAAAAAGAAAACGTTATTTCCAGTTCTGTCAAGACAGTGGCCCTACAAGGAAGCCACTCCACTCATCGCTGCACATCAATGTTTTGGTTCCCAGACTTGAGTTAAACCTTCACAGGGCTCCTTGCATTACAGCTGGTTCCATGTCTTAGGGAGGGGAAAGGGCGGGATGGGCCTGCGACGCCCCCTTGCAAGAAAGCAGAGGCTGCTCCAAAAGGCCCGGGGAAGAGGTGAGAAGGTGGAGAAGCCAGCATCAAAGGCCAGTCGCGGGCCAGGCTCAGGCCCTCTGAGCATCCAAAAGGAAATGCAGCTAACAATAGTTAAAGGGAACAAGCTGAGTCTGCAAAGGCCAGGAATATCAGTGAATACCAAAACGAAAAGGGCAAGTGATGTATAAAGGAAAGAAGAATATATTAGGAAGATATTTTTAATCCATTTGAAGAAGTGGGAGAGGGAGTGTGGGTATGACTATTGTCTCTGCCATTACGCCTTTCACACAGCACTGTCTGAACATCTCTGTAACTAGGGTGGCTACCGGGTATGGAATGAGGAGGCAGGTTAGAGAGCCAAACGCCTGACGCTGTGGTCGCAAACTGCACCAGGTGGGAGGGCCGTCCGCCCCCGTGTGGCAAGGTGGATTGTATGTTCCCTTTTGTAAGCATTTAAGAGAATCTGATATTTTTGGTCTGCAGTCTTAAGGGGAGTCTAATTAAATACATTTGTCATGAAATTTAAATGGTAAATGACTTTAATAAAATTTCTAAGATTCTAATTATTAGTTGTGTGAGCATATGAATTAAAGTCATATATATACATACACTTTACACATATGCTTGTATGCACACATATAACAATTTTCAATCGATACAGTACAGTTATTCAGTACAGGTGAACAGTGAGTAGACACTAACAATTGAGAATCAAAGTTATGAGTTCACTCCAAAGCACCCCAGACGTGACAGAGCTTGCTGCAAGCCACCTTCCTCGGTGCCTCCTGTGATCAGCACAGGCCACGCTGCGGCCCTAGCGCTGCCCAGTGCACAAGCAGGTGGTACAAGGCTGGCTCCCTCCTGCTTGAATTAGGACCCCTCCGGGGCTCCAACCCACTCTAGAGCACACTCCCAGTCTCCAGAGCTTTCCTCCCTTCCCAAAGTAGTACTGCTGGCCTTCCATCTGCACACAGGACAGCCAGCTAGGAGCCAAGACAGAGGGGCAGGCCCCGAAGGGCTCTAACCCTCCGTTGCAGAGGGGGTTTGTGGGTCGCTCATGAAACACGGCCTTACAAGCAGGCCTTCCCTGCACGTGCTACAGAAAATAAACTAACAGGATGCTTCTGCAGAGTTCTCCTTCTGATTTTTTATTTTTTAAAACAATGCCACTGCCAGTCACTGAGCTCCCGCGGCAGAAGGCAGGCTGCTACCCAACAGCTTGCTGTCAACTACCCCTCCCTAAGCATCTCCACCTCATTTCAGGCACCCGTCCACGTCCAGGGGGACGGGTGGGGGAGAACAAAGCCTGGCCTTCAGAGAAGACATCCAAAGGCAGGGAGGCGGCATTCGGCATGGCACCGCATAGCCAAAGTGCACTCGGCCTGGACGCAATCACTAAAATCACCCGTGCACCTGAGAAGGAGGCAGACCAGGAATGAGGGAGGGTTCAGACATGATACACAGATTCAGGTTCGCTTCCCGCAGCCCGGGAGGGCTGCCTGGGCCTCTCACTCCGGGGACCCGAGGGTCACCTAGCAGATGTCACAGGCTTTAATGCACAAACTCAGATGGCCTCTGACTGTGCACCTGCTGTGATTCTGAACTGCTGCGGCCTGAGCCCATCACCCAGGAGCAGCAGACAAGGCGCGAGCTGAGCTGTCATGTCAATTTCCCACCTGGGTCCGTTCCAGCTTTGTCTTAGACATGCTGGATTAACATGAAAAGGAAAAAAGTCAATCTGTACAGAATTGCTTGCCAAGCGTTTTTGTTTTTAAAAGAAAGAAAAAAAAAAAACTCAATGTTGGAATCGGGTTTGACGAGGAAGGATGAAAGCTGCCAGGTGGCAGGTGGCGAAGTTAGCCTGGGGACCACGCGAGTAAATGTGCCCACCAGGATGAGTCCCTGGCTGCCCGCTCACCAGACACCGTGCCCGGGGCTCCTGGTGCTGTCAGGCGGCTTGGCGTGGGCTTGCCTCCAACCACCTTCCACAGACAGACGCCTGCAACTCCCCCAGCACCTGGGAGACAGCACCACGACCGCGTGTGGCTAACATGCAGGGAATGACTGTGCAGTTAGGGCTTCTCTGCTCCCACCTGTAACCCTGCGGACACCTGGACAGGTGAAAGCAGTGAACATGGGCTCAAGAAAGAATCTACGAGAGAGAAGGGAGAAGGCACAATTCCAGGGCTCATGTGGGGTCTCACCTGAAAATAAAACGGCCCCAAGCCTTGGGAATGGCAGAGAGGGCATGGCCAATATGCGGGTATTCACAGGAAAGAAGTTCATGGCAACTGTTTACCAACACAGGCGTGGGCAAAAGCAGACTTACAGTTGTGCGTATGGAAAAAGACATACAGGTTATGATTATGATAATAGCTTTATTAACCCAAAAGAATGGCACAATGGCATAGTAAACCCTGCTCCCTGCCCACCCTTGTATATTGCAATGTATGTATTTTTAGTATTATTTTTGTTAGCAAATCATAATGACAAGTTTTCCCCCGGTCATTAGATCTCTTTTCCAGCCTGAGTACAGCCTCCACCCCACTCCCATAATTCATCTTTTCCTCCTTCACTCAACTGCACCCCCCACACACAATGCCTGGGTAAGAACAGAGTCTTCAATGTACCACGTGGCAAACCCTCCTTCAAACACACACACACACAACCTATGTTTTCTCCTATGTCACCACCTCATAAAACTCTTGACCCCCGCCCCCCGCCCCGCTTCAGGAGGTCCTCACTGTGTGTTATTTATCCACTTAATTTGCACAGGCTTAGGACATAATGTGGTGCCTCTATTTTTGTCTCATTCAGAATTTTAATTAGATGGAGGCAATCTTTAGAAGGTGGCAACAGACAAATGATCTTTATATGTGAGTTTTAATTTTGTTTTGTTTTTACAAAAAAGAGAGGCAAACCTGTTTTTTAATCTAAAACCATGTGTCTTTGCATTTTCTCTTATTTAGGAAGCATTTATTAAGCACCTTTGTAATGCAAGGCCCTGGAATACCTAGCATAGGTCCTATGATTTTCATCATAGATTTGCTTATAAGCAGTTAATGCACCATAAACATTCCTCTCCATTAATGAAATCCTTTTGGTGTTGGGGGCCCATGTTTTCAAACTGTTTAAGGAACTTGGTGAGGTCTGCAAAAGCTCCTGCTAAACCCTTCACTGCGCATTTTCTTGAGGGTTCTTTTTCTTCTCCTGCAGTTTCCTTTTCTCTTGCTTTGTCTTCACCTGCATGTTTCTGTTCCAGTTCCGCCAACTCCTCACTAGTCCATCCCTCAGACCCACCTCTAGGAGCTCCTCAGCGTCACCCCCACCCGCCCCTGGGTTAAAGCTGTTGGCTGCCTCACCCACAGCCCTGCTGACTTTTGCAGCCTCCTCATCCTTGGTAGATCCTTTGGAGCCATGGACAAACCCTTTGATATTCTTCTAGATGCCAGGCTCCTGATGCGGCCATAGCTGTTGTAACCCTTCCAGAATTGCACCCGTGTCTCCCTCAGTTGCAGCACTAGTCTGGGCAAAGGTCATCCTCAGGGAGCAGGCCTTAAAAGCTGCTATGACTCTTTGGTCTACTGGTTGGATCAAAGAGGTGGTGGCTGGAGGGAGAAACACCTCTTGAGTAATGGGTTGAAGGTCACCAATAAAAAGAGGATGTCCAGGAGCCTTCTCAACAATGAGCAAAATCTAGAAAGGTCTATTATTCTCTAATGAGATGGGGAAGACTCCATCTTGTCAGCAGAGCAATCCAGGAGGGCATCCTGGAAGAGGAGCGGTGTCCTCCATGACTTTTTACGGCCCCTGTGGTGCACTGGAAGCGTGTGCTTGTTAGTCCTGGGACTCTCACTGAGCCAGATCACAAAGGATTTTAGTCTGTAACATGCAGCACTGACCCCAAGCAAGACTGTTCTCCTGTCCCCAGAAGCCCTGAAACCAGGCACTGACCTGTCCTCCTTATGGATGGAAGTCCTTTCAGGCATCTGTTTCCAGAATAGGAAGGTTTCATCCATACTGAACATTTGCCCCTGCAAGTAATTTTCCTCCACAATCAGCACCTCTAGAGTTCCCAGGGATTCCTCAGCTGCCTTCAGTTCAGCACTTGCAGACTCACCACTCGTGTTCACATTATGTTATAATGAATCTGTTTAAACACCTAGAGCTGGCAGTAAAGTCACCCTCGTGGGCGGGCCCAGCCTCTTCTTCCAGCGTCGCAGACAGACTTTTTGCTGCGGTCCTCAGGATGCCAAGAGGGGCGTCCGCTTCTGCGTCCGGTCTTCAGTCCAGGCTGTCGGAAGCTCTTCCACGTCTGACACAGGCCCTTCTCAGATTTTTTGTTATGTCTCACTGCCTGCAGCGAGGCCGGTCCTCTAGCAGCTTCCGCCATGTTGTTCTTGTTCTTCAAGATCAGAGCTGTTGTGCCCGTTCGTACCTCTTCATTCCATGCCATGGGGATGTCAAGTACAGCACAGGGAGTATAGTCAATAATAATGGAGTAACTGTGTATAGTGCGTGGTGGGGACTAGACTGATCAGGGGTGATCACTTCAGAAGTTATACAAATGTCTAACCACCATACTGTACACCGGAAACTAATATAATACTGTACATCAACTGTAATTGATGTTCCTTTATGTGTTATCTGAGGAAAAATTAGAAACAGTTGAGATTCCTAATACTAGACCAGGATGGTTAGATATAAATGATGAACTAAGAAGCAAAAGTGAAGATGGTGGGTTTTTTCAAGAATTTAAGTGTCATGGGAATATGGTCAAAATATATAATTAAGTAAAAAAGCATTATGTTCCCAAATATGAGATAAGTTTGTTAGAAGAAAAGGAACAACTAGAAATCTCTCTCTCTCACACACACATACACACACAAAATGAAAAGTGGTTGCTAAGTTAGTCATCTTTTTGTCTTTGTTTATTTTCCAAATTATCTAAAATTAATGTGCTCTTATGACCAGAAGATATGTTATTTTTGAAACCTAAGTCCTTTTAAAGACTATTTATGTTCACTAAAAGGCCAGGCACGAAGAGCTGGGAAATGAACTAGGCTCTGATTCTGCAAAGTAGTGATAAGCATCCTTGTCTGACTCTGAAAATCAGAAATGAACACTATTTCTGCGGACAGATGAATGGGTAAAGGAGCTAGGGGGGGAGGGGGTATAAAGGAATATTATTCAGCCATAAAAAATTTGGCAATCCTACCATTTCCACAACACAGATGGACCTTGAAGGCGTTATGCTAAGTGAAATAAGTCACACAAAGAAAGCCAAACTCTGTTATGATCTCACTTACATTTGGAATCGAAACAACAAACAAACTCATGGAAAAAGAAATCAGACCTCTGGTTATCAGAGGCAGAAGGGAGATAGGGAAGGGAGGAAGGGGGTCCAAGGTACAAACTTTCGGTAAAGGCCTTGAGACCGTCCTGTGCTGACCCAACCCAGTGCAAAGTCCCTGGCTAGGTCATAAAAGAAAGTCAATAATCCCGGAGACAATTTCACTCCTTCGCCAGAAAACCTCAGCTGGAACTCAAACAAATCAAGTTCACATAAGATTACGGGTGCATACCAGGCACTCAATACTTGGCTGATTTCGTCACAGCAAAAGCAAACACCACAACGATGTGTTGAGATTCTTATTTGCTCCGTAGCCTTCTCTTCTCCTTAGGAAAAAAAGCATTCAGGTAAACTCAGAGGTGAAGTGGTCAGCAGATCGTATGCACTTGAGGCATAGAGAAATTTCTTTTCCTGACATAGCTTGGCCCCTGGAAGGAGAAGCCAGGAAAAGCTGTGGCCACCGGCTCATCAACACAGCAACCTTCATGTCTGCTGTCTGCCGAACCTCCCGAGACTGAAATGTCTGTAGCAGAGTCATGCCCACCTGGGGACGAGGTAGTGTGACCTACAGCCCACAGGATGGTGACAAAATTCACAGGGAAGAAGGAAACCTCACCGTGAAAGTCAGCTACATCAGGCTGAGTTTCACTTGAGAAAGTAACCTTTGAATAAAGAAATAAATTTTAAAGGTTTTGAATTTTATAATAAGCTACTGACACATTCTGAAATTGAGGGGGTTTTTGTTTTCTTTTTTACCAAATGAGCTTTATTCCTGAACTAGAATTTTTTTCCTCATTTAGCTACTTTGAGTAGTTTGACCCAGACAACCCAGGTTTGAAAGTCGGCAGCCCACTGTGCTCTGTGACTTCGGGCAGGATCAACTTCCCTGCGCCACAGTGACCCCATGGGTAGGATCAGAGGTCACCATGAGAATTGAACGAGAGACACGTAAAGCATTAAAAGCAGTGCCTGGCCCTGGCCGGGGTGGCTCAGTTGGTTCGAGCATCGTCCCATAATCCGAAAGGTTGCAGGTTCAGTTTCAGGACATGGCACATGCCTGGATTGCAGGCACAGTCCCCAGTAGGGGTGCCCGTGACAGGCAACCACGGATGTTTCTCTCTCACATCGATGTTTCTCTCCCTCTCTCTAAAATCGATGAACATGTCCTTGGAGGAGAATAATAAAATAAAAATTTAAAAAAATAAAACTTTGTCTGGCCCCCAGTAAGTACTAAATGTGGACTATTTTTCATTCCTGTTGGACCTTCTAATCCTAAATGCCCCATGTTTACGGATGCATTTGCTTTGTGGGACATTTTCATTTTCTGTGTCCCTCTGACTCATCAGGAGTCAAGAAGTCCACCTGACTATGGAAGTGCTGAAAATTTTCTAAGAGGACCATTCTATCACGTGGTCAAGGTAGGCACCCCAAGTTTCTTGCCTCTTTTAAACAAGCCAGGTGAGGGCCAGATCTAAGAGGCAAAGCGTCATTTCTCCACTCTGGGGATGACAGGTAGGGAAGGAGTTGAGTTTTCCCCCTGCTCTGATCTGTGTGGAAACAGAGCAGGTGACCTACTCATCCAGGAGTCCTTACCTGGGGAAGCGTATCATGACCCCCTGTGAGCCCCCTGACCCCACTCACGCCCACAACAGAGAACCCTGCCTTGGCCGAGGCAGGAAAATCTCAAACGAAGGAAGGGTTCACATCTGATTTAACACACCAGTGAGTCACAATGCCGTGACTCACAGCATCTCCTGGGTTACACACCTGTAAACAAACTTGAAAGAGCCACCAGGTGCACAGCAGGGCTCCAAACCCATGTCGCCTCCCACCCCAGCCCCTCAGCCAGTTTGGTGAGGCCCACAGGCCCCGCCTCAGGAGAAAGATGTGAAGACAAAATGCAAAGGCCTACAAAGGAAACCAATGGCATTGTAACGCAGTTACTAAAACGTGAAAAAAGTCTGGGATTTATGTGCTTCTTTCTCCATGCATTAAATAACAACATCTAATACTGAATGTAATTGCAAAGCAATGATTAGTAAAGGTGATATTTCAATGCATCAGCTTCTCCCATAGCATGACATCTGTGATTCTACTGGGGACAGGGTCACAGGTCCCGATAATACCCTTGTGCTGTTTTCTACGTTCATAATGAAAGGAAATGCTGCATTTCAGTTAGGAGCTAATGAAAATAAAGATGTACCTTTTTCCTTTATAAGGTCATAGAATCCTCATCTGTCTCTCCAGACCCGTTGGGGCCCCCACAGAACCTCAGCTGGAAAGCCCTACTCCAGAAGGTGTTATATAACATTTAAGTTAAGAATTAACACCTGGTCGCTCATTTAATAGATATTTAGAAAATACCTCCTTTGCTCTAAGCAGAGGTACCACAGAGGAAAATACGGAACTAAGGTAAGACTTGATGCAACTGTACTCCAACGACTTTCAGCATCTCTGCTCGGTGTTGATCTTGGTTCTTCCCGTTTTGCTTTAATCTGTGTTATCCACTGCCAAATCTACCACGGTTTCTTTTCTTTTTCTCTCTTAAATCTACATAACTAGAAGCAAAACAGATACACAAAAAAATAGGGCACAAAGTCTTCAAGTCTACTGTTCAAGGTTTTAGAAGCTGTGGATAGGCGCTGTGGAACAAATACCATGAGTCCTCCACTCTTCTACTTCCTCTATAATAAAACCAGCCCTGCCTAAACTGGAGAGATTTTATAGAAATGACGTGGGGCAATTCATGTACAAGTTCTCTGAAAATAGTGAGATAGTGCCCATGGATGGTGCTCCGAGTACACTGTGAACAAAAGTGGCAGATCAGCATGTCTGAGGAGAGACCCAGGAGCCTCCTGAGTCGGAAACAGCCATGAGGGGTCCTGCAGAATCTTAAGGTAGAGTAATGCACCACACGGAAATTTACAGAAGAATAATTCTGCTGTGACTTCTGTGAACAGCCTGAAAGAGCCAAATACGGAGTCTACCCAGCAGGTTAGTCCAGATACAGATTTCCACACAATACTCCACGTCCTTGCCAGTACAGACACTATGAGTAAACAAAAAGTGACTCACAGAGGGACTCTCCTGTACACCATGAGACACCCCAGAAGTTCTGTGGCCTCAACTTGAACAAGAGTTCAAGTCTGATACACTTTGCATCTGCCTTGGTGCGCAGATGACTCAATTTTTATTGCTACCAAAACTGATCCTCTGCAGAGCTCACACAGAGGCGGTAGGGTGTGTGTTAGGTATAAAATCACTGGTCAATTTAAATAAAATGCCTTCCTTATCAATATCTGATAGAGAAAATGTGAAAACAGCCTCAGAGACACCCTCATGGAGAAATTGGTTGCTCTGACTTGTTTATTATAAATGGTTTTACAAATTCAAGAACGCTGAAGATCCATCTGTAGAGAAAATGACAGAAAAATTCACAGATGCATTCGAACCAAGTTATTTCCAAGGGGAAGCAGGGCCACTGTACTTTTTTTCCAGGTGACACAGTGATACACAGATATGTAACTGAGGCCGCTTTGAGAGTGACATCACTCATTTAGGCCAGCCTCAAATTAACTTGAATTATAAAGCCAGAGGTGTCAAAACAAAGGACACGCTCTGTCCCAACAAAGTCAGAGGGCGGCCACGGCTTCCTAAAGAGTAACATCTTCCTCCAAAGGCACCTCTTGAATGAACATCAGAAAACATCCTTCATATCAATTTTTTCAATCATCCCAACATTTTTTTTTTCAAGGCTGCAAAATCAGGTTGCACACCCTTGTCATCACGAACACACTGAAAACAACCGCCTGGCGTACTGCTCCCCGCACCGGACGTCAGCTCCACAGCCGCGGGCACATCCACGGCGCTGCTGCGGCGGCCTTCTGAGTCCCCTGGGTATCCAGCTCAGTGGCCTTTCACCCAGAAATCACCAGCCTTGGTCCACATGTCTTGCTGGGTCATATAAATATCGAGGGGCCAAGATGCCCCAGGACCTGTGGTTCGAATGCTGACAAACTTCTTTCCAAACTCCCTCCCAGTAAGAACTTCTAAGGACTCACATGATACCTTGGGTTTGGAGGAAAAAAATGGGAGCGTTTTCAAATTCTTCTGCATAGTTAAGAGGAAGCTGGTTCAAATGGAAATCCGTACTTGTTCCCCACTGCTCTAAAATTTCTAATCAGAATACTTAACATCCAGGCCTTTTATGTGGCTAAAGCCTACCCTACCGCCACATTTCTTTGCACACCTTCCACGGATGGCAGCCATGTGCCTTGGTAACCGGTACAAGGTCACGTCTGAGACGTGGCTAAGAAGCCAGGGTCACCCTCGTGCCCCGAGCGGGGATCTACTCACGGAAGTACTTCAGCGTCTCCTCGATCTGCTCGGTTGTGAGGTCGATGCTGGCATCTGGAGAAATGAGGGGCGTGTGGAGCCAGTCGTCGTGGTCATAACCATAGATGGTATCAGCTCTTAACTTATAATGGGGCAGCTGCTCCTCCAGCAGGCTGATGATCTCGACTTCCGGAAGGTCGGTGCTGTTGCACACGTCTAGAGAGAGAAGACGGAGAAATGAGGACTCAGACCCAGATGCGCGAGCCCAGTGCCAAGAACAACCTGGAATAGTTCCTGCTGCTTGGCTGCCCGCGTCCTGCAAAGTAAAGGCAAGGTTCTTGTGCCTTCAGCACCTGGGCCAAGTCTTTCTTTCCAAGCCTTTCTCTGGCCACGCTCCCCCAATCACCCCACACTGAAGCCAAACCAGTTACAGTCTCGCCAATATGCCAAACTTCTTTCTGCCCCTCTTTTACCATTCAAGCTGTCCCCTCCACGTCGGATTTTGTTTTCATTGCATTCATTCATTCATTCATTCATTCATCTGTTCATCCACCTGCATTTCCCCCATGCATCCACCCAAATATATCCCGATTACCAGAGACACAGGAGACACAATGGCAAACACACAGCCATGGTCTTGCCCTTGTGAAGCTGTAGCTCACGGGCTTCCAACCAGTAAAACACCAGGTGCCCACCCCCCAATAAGCAGAGTTAACCTGTCTTCCTGCTTCTACGCAGTCAGCCCTCCGTATGCCTCTGTGGATTCAGCCAACAATGAAAACTACGGTGGCGGGGGGGCAGGGGCAGTTACCCCGTTGGTGACGTGTGTTCTGCAGTGAGGCCTACGACGACTGCATCTGTGCGGGACAGGTACAAGGCTTTTTTCCTCGTCATTGTTCCCTAAACAATAGAGTGTCACAGCTATCTCCATAGCATTTGTACTGTATTAGGAATTATAAGTAATCTAGAGATGATTAAAAGTATAAGTGGGAATGGGTGTAGGTTATATGCAAATATATAAGGGACCTGAGCATCCGTGGATTTTGGTTTCTGCGGGGATCCTAGAACGAATCCCCCCAGGACACCAAGGGACCACTATACACACACAGCATTTTGTCAGAGCTTCTGTAACTGCACTTAAAAGTTCCGTCTTCTGGGTGTTTTAAAATCTGACCCATCTCCCTGTGAGATGGCAAACTTCGGACATTCATCACATCCATAGATGGCTCGTCGCCTCACGTCATCCCGCTCCACACACAGTTGTCCCCGATCCGCCACCCGCACCCTTCGTGTTCCTGGCCCAGGCTGTGCCCAGGGGCTGCCGGTGATGCCTAGGAAGGGCATTCAATCCATACAAAGCACATTCAAGTGGGTCTTTTAATTAAACTGCACACAGTGGCAAGCGGGCAAATGTTCCCAGGGCAAGAACCAGTCTTACACAACTTCCCTTCCCCCAGGGAGAAGGAATTAAATAAATGCTAATGGGTGTCTATCAACTAGCTCTGATGTCAATCGCTGTATCAACCCATGTCACAGAAAGTACTTGGGACCTACTGTCATAGGTCCCCCAAAAACATATGGAACCACAGGTGAAGAGACCAACTGTCTTCCTTTGGGCAGGAGCCCACAGAGGTCGCCTGGCCCCGCCCCCCCGCCGGGCCACCTGCCACCCCACACTGCCTTCTCACTCAGTCCAATTCGCAAAGCTTCCCGGTAGACCCTTCGGTTAAGGAAGTCAGTGTGGTTTGTCCAAAGCTGAGGAACAGAGTTTTAAGTAGAAAGTGAAGACATTCAGGACTTGACACAGAGCTTTAGGGAAGCTCCTGGAAGGATGACAACAGCTGAGCTCGGAATCCCCTGCCTCATGTGGGAAACATCACAGTGTGCACACCTGGCACTTCGGCCAACTCCGCCACTCAGCGAAGTGCGGTCCCCACAGAACTACGTCCTCCTCTCAGCCAGAGCCAACAGCCACCCCCCCACCCAAGGCAGAAGGCATCTCCTATTTTGTCTCCTCTTCCTCTAACCACAAACACCGTCCAAAAGGTTCAACATCGACCCATAGCCCATAATGAAGTTTCTTCCTCTGAATCAAGCAAGTGAAAATTCCCCCAAAGCTCATCTCAGGGAGAGCTCCCACAGCTAGAAAATGGCTGCCACCAGCCTGAGGGGAAACGGGGTCAAGGAAGGCAGATGCCCAGCCGGTGGCACCTCTCAGCTAAACCTGACTGCCCCCTGGAAGGCAGCCCTGGCTTGTCCTAGAACGAGCAGCGGACCAATACATTCCTGCATGACGCACCCACACATGAGGCTGGAATCTTCTGGTGCCACTGCTATGTGGCAGTGGAGAAGGCAATGGTGTCCAAAGATATATATATATCTCCCTTCTAAGAATAACGTGTCACTTGTGAGCACACTGGCAGCTGCTCAAACACTGAGATTTGACCTGTCCTTCTACATTTCCAGGGTGAAGGTCAACCTATTTACAGTGTGGGTCCTTGTGCCCAAGTGATATTGTTTTCTTTAAAGCATATGATGGCCAGTGGGATAAAGTATCAAAAGGTGAAGCTGTGCCAAAATGCCTTAAAAAAAACCAAAACAGAACTCTGTTTATTTGATTTCTTCAATAACATGACCAGCCAAGCAAACAAAGCCAAGTTTTCAGCTTCCTGGAAGATGCAGAGAATGAGGGCACAGGAAAGGATTACAAGGTCAGCTCGGGGAGCTCTGCTTGACCTTGGCCGCCGGGCCAGAAGCCCTGGGTCCTCCTGTAGAGGGGGATGCAACAGCTGGCTCATGGAGAAGACCCACTGAGACCTGAGGTTGGGTGAACGTAGTACACGTTCCCCAGGAATTTTGCTTTTCTAGTACCAAACACCAAGCCAGGAGCTTTCTGACCCTCCCAGCAGCCTGAGGCAGAGATAGTTGTGCTGTTTTATAGATGAGAAAGCTGAGATTCACAGGGACTGTGGGATATCTTTTTTTTTTAAGATAACATCTTTAAAAAATAATTTTTAAATTGATTTTAAAGAGGGAAAGGGATAGTGAGAGAAACATCAATATGTTGTTCTCATTATTTGTGCATCCATAGGTTGATTCTTGGATGTGTTCCCCGACCCAGGGTCGAACCTGCAACCTTGGTGTATTGGGACAATGCTCTAACCAACTGAGGTACCCAGCCAGGGCAGGACTGGGGAATATCCTGCTGGTCAAGGTTACATACCTCAATAAGTGACAGACCCTGTGTGAGACGCCTCAGCTGTCAGCCTAAAAGCTGTGTTCTTGCCTCTGCCATCTGCTGCCTGTCCCCTGGGCGGGCACTCTAGAAATGCTGGGGAACTCCCAGGATGTTCTGAGCTGGAAGTTCCCGTTCTGAACAGGTAGATTTCATGAGTACGGCAAGGATATTCAATTACACACATGGACAATGGAGGAGGTGTTGGGACGGTTTTCCCTTCCAAAGCACAGGGAGCAGAGCCAAGAGCTGAGGTGACCTGTCTGCCGAACCACGAAGGATCAGGGGCCGAGAAGGACGGCCCTGCTGCTCCCTCTCCTGGAGCTGCCTCAAGTTCATGGTGGGAAAGGACCCGGGTGGGCCAGCCTGGGGGAAGAGAGCCCCGTCACGGCAGTCGTCACTTCTGCACAGCTGCAACTCACGTTACTAACACGCTGTAAAAAAAACGTGTTCTTAGGTAAGTCTCAAATGCAGGGCACCAGCCCCCTAATTGAACCTGGTCCCAACAGGTCCATGGCTCTGACAGCTCTACCCAACAACAGCCTGGATCCCCCGACCCCCAGCCTGTCCCACCATCAAAAAAGGCCAGGCTCAGCCGGGCAGTCAGGGTGGACTTCACCCCAGCTTCTCCCCTTCCTGTCACTACAGCAGCCCCGCGGTGGCTGGCCATGTTGCTGCTGGCCCCATCTGTCAAAAGACACTTCTTTTTTAAGTTAAATTTATCAGGGGTGACATTAGTTAATAAGATTATATGAGTTTCAAGTGCACAGTTCTACAATACATGACCAGTCTGCTGCACTGTGTGCCCAAAAAGACACTTTTTAAACCACAGGACTGCCCTGCTTTAGCCGCCTCCCAGCATCCTGTAAAGTAGTTCATGGAACCCCCAAGGTGTGGCTGGGCACATGGCCACCCCAGCGAAAAACTACATTTCCCAGCATTCCTTGCAACAAGGTATGTCCAGATGCCTGCCTGGTTTACAGGATGTAAACAGACCTTCCAAGTCAAACCCTTCCCATTTGTGGAATTGCGGAGATGGTTTGGTCCTGGAGCCATCGTCAGCCATACAAGTGACACGCAGGGAATGACCCTGGGCACCTGGAACGACGTGGCACAGCAGAGCATTCCTGAGCTACCTTCCACTTGGCCTTTTAAGAGAGAAAGAAGCATCTAGCTTAGGGAAGCCACTATGGTCCCGGCATCTGTTAAAGCGGCCAAGTCAATATCCAAACAGCCTTTCGTAGCCAGCCCAGCTTTCGCTATTTTCTCCAATGCCTCTTCTGTTAGGTCGCACCAGCTTCCCACCCTTCTCCGAACGCATTTTTGCAGAAATCTTGGTTTTTACACCAGCTGTGCTAGCTGTTTGGAATGCCCTTCAGTGCTCAGTAAACTCCATCTCAAAATATCACTCAAATGTCAGCCTGTATTTCAGGCTGCCCTCGCCCTCTGTCCCCGGCTATGGATTTAGCACATAGTTCACTTCATTACAATGTTCTCAGTGTTTTCCACAGTCTCTTCTCCATGAACTGTGAGCCCCTGAGAAGAAAAAGCTCTGAATTACCCAGCTGTACTTCCAGTCCAGTGCTTAGCACTGTGTCAGGCAATAGTGTCAGTGAATGTTGGAGGAATAATGGAACAAAGGGAAGGAAAAATCAGCAATGGGTGATAGGCCTGGTCAACCCCTGCCCGCTCAGGATGGACACACGCCTGCCTTCAGCAGGGGCGGAGTGGAGTTATCTAGTGCCAAGGTCTTTTCAGGGCCCTATCAGTATCACCCCAGGTCTTGGCATGGGAGAAAGTGTGGCAGGAAAGTGGAAGTCCCCTCAGCCACTCAGCAAATGGCAACCAGACCCAAGGCCCGCCATTCTTACGGCCCCGTTTTGGGAGGAGAACATAATGGGTCTCTTCACCTTTCCTAGGTTTTCTCCAAGGCATGAGGTTTGGAGTGGGTCCTCCCACCGGAAGGCAAGAGCTTCCTTTAGGGCTGCCTGGGAGGCAGGAGAGGGGGTGGGGGCCTGCTCAGTGTCCGGTGGGTCTGAGGCCATAGGTGCAGCTGTGTTCACTCTATGCCTGACTTGGACTAGAGCTCCCCCACCCCGACCAAGAGAGGGGCCAGAAGAAGACCCTCCATCTCATGATTTGCACTGATGCCTAGGTGACATGCCAGCTTCGTGAAAGTTTCCAGGTGTCCAAGACGAGGCTTACATTTTTCGGCAGAAATGGCTGCTCTAAATCAGTGTCTAACATTTAAAAATCAGAGACTCTCAGGTAAGAAGACAGATCCCTGGCTTCCAGGACCAGACTGTTGCACGCTCCGAGGGGCGGTCATCCCTGCATGGGGTGGGGGTAGCTCCATTGGGGTTTCCTGGCTTCCGGTCTGCAGGCTGGCGTCAGAGGACCCTGGGCCTGGAGAGCAGGGGGCTGCACAGCTGCCAGGGAGCAGGGCGAAGAGCTGTCTCAGAGGGCAGTGTCCTAGACGCCCGCCCAGGCCCCAGGAGATCCTGGGAAAAGCAGCAGCAGAAAGGGAAGAATAAAGAGGGAGAGAGGGAGCAGTGCTAGACAAAGAGGAAAAGTTAATGAGAGAAAGCTCTGGCAAAATCAGGGGGAGACACCAGAAGGGCACAGAGGAAAGAAGGAATGAGGCAAGTCAGGGAGAGGACAGAACGTGAGGCCGGCGGCTCCATACCGCCACCTGCTGGCACCTGCTGACAGGTGCGCGGCCCTGGGCTTAGCAAGTAGGCTGTTCCAAGACTTGGGAGGAGGGGACTCCGCTTGGCCCTGTCACCCCAGCAAGTCACATCTTGGTCCGTCTGGGACTCAGTTTCTTCATCTGTAGAACAAAGGGGTCAGGTTGGAGAAAAGCCCTCTTTCTGCCCTAAATATTTCCGGGCCCCCGGACCAAGAGCTGTGTCTGTGGGTACCTACTAGTAGTCCCAAGGCCCTCGACGTGTTGACTTCTTCCGAGAGGCCAGGGATCTGTATTTTTACCTGAGATTTTCCGATGTTTCAATGTTGGACACTAATCTGCCCTGGCTGGTGTGGCTCAGTGGATTGAGAGCTGGTCTGTGAACCAAAGGGTCACAGTTACATTCCCAGTCAGGGCACACGCCTGGGTTGCGGGCCAGGTCCCCAGCAGGGGGCGCATGAAACGCTACCGCGTATTGCTGTCTCTCTCTCTGTCTCTCTCAATAAATAAATAAATAAATATCTTTTAGAAGAAGATAAATAAATGTTGGACACTAATTTAGAATTCTGTAAACAGCGGAGGGCCAAAGTAAACACATGTGCTTCCAGTTTGCATGCTGAGATTTCCCACCCTGGTGTCTCTGGGCCTCAGGAGAAGGTTCTAGACTCTGCTAAAAGTGACAAAGAACAGCAAAAGGAACTTTAACTTTAACTTTAATAAGGAACCAAAACTCGTCATATTCCAAGGCCCACTGTTTTTCTCTTTTTTCCTCCCCATCCCAATCCTGACTCTGTTTCTTTACCCAGCAAGTATGAACTTGGCCACGAGGGTGGTGGGTAAGGAGCCAGACCTAGGTGCATGAGGCAGTTCTGGCGGGAGGCAGGGGGTCTCCCTCCTCACCCACCACACCTGGCAGTGACTGCAAACCCATACGTTTAAAGGTCTAAAGATGTCACAAGACGAAACCCTTCTCCCACTCAGCTACACACACAAACCGTTCTGTACAGACTTGGAAACAATTCCTTTTTTTTTGAAATTATTCAAGCAAAAGGGCATAGGCTCAAAGACTCACACACAGATATCATACTGTTGCTGGAGACACGTATGATACTTTGTAACTGGTGTCCAACAGACGTCCTTCTAGAAAATTCTTCCCTATCATAAAGTCACATCTTTTAGAGCCTTACTTAAGCATCTTCAGGGAACTCAGGGTAAATACTCTCTACCCCACAAAAATGATTCCACAAACCACAAAGGGACTATTAGAGCTAAAAATTACTGGCTCGACCACCTCATTTAATGGAAGAGGACTCTGTCCTTGGAGAGGCTGGGGAGATGGCCAAATGTCACGGAGCAGCCAGCAACAGACACAAGACTGGTGCACGGCCGGCCGCTGCTCAGCCTGCCTTACGGGGGGGTGTCCTCAGGAAGCAACAGGCCACCCTCCACCAGACACACACACACAAACACACACACACACACACACACACACACACACACACACACACACACACACAGTTTCTCCCCCTCTTACCCAGCACCCTGCCAGGTAACCTAAGTGCTCAATAAACATTTGCTGAAAAGTGCAAAGCACCTGAATCTATCCCTGTGTTTCATTACTCTCAGGACCAGCCGGCAGAGCAGGGCGAGGATTAGGAACGCGTTTTACAAATGAGGAAATCCAGGTCCCAAAGATTCAGTGAGGAGCCCAAATCCTCGCCCAGTAAGTGGCTGAGCCGGACCCCACACATGCCCGCTTCCCCTTGACCCTAATTCACATGACTCACTCCCTCTGTCTCTGGCCCCTCACGAGGACCCTGTAAGGGAAGGAACCTGCCAGAAGGTATTTCTCCTCCCTACGCTCATCTGTGGGGATTTCAGCAGAACTGAGGACCCTCCTAAGGACGGAGCACAGGGTGGGTGGCTTCGCAGGGCAGGCACCAGCACACTGCAAACCCTGGCTTCTCCACCCTAGACCTCCGGACCCAGGATCCACACAGGTGGGACCCAGGGGCTGGCTCTTACATTCAGTCCTCTGAGGGGGACATGCACGCTGACATGAGAGGTGACAGTTTGCCCCTCGCGATTTTAATTAATATAATTTGCTTTCTTAATTTAAAAAAGATCGGTAAAGAAAGCACATGACTCAGCATTAAACAGGAGTCTCCCCGCCAGCTGCCCCCACAACATCCCAGCCTCCACAGGAGACTTCTCAGACTCCGCACAGAGCCGGTGTGAGCTCACAACCCAGTGGTCCTCGCCCAGTCCTTCCCCCGACCCAGTCCCCTTACGGAAGGGGAAACTGCAGCCCTGTGAGTTTTAGGGACTTGGGCGAGGTTTCCGAGCCAAGCGGGGCAGGAACAGACACTAGGACCTCCGACTCATCGGCCCCCCAAATCCACCCCTTGGCTCCATGCCTCAGGTGCCACCTCCCAGCCCCAAAAGGACAGGCCCGCTCCCCTTTTCCTTTCTGCCTCACCCTCACCCACCCCCTGGCCAGGGACTGTCCTGCGGTGAGTGGTAAAAGCGGTAAAAGCGGGGAGGTGCCTCCAGGAGAGGGAGGGCCAAGCAGAGAAACCTGAATGGAAAAGGAAAGAAAAGGCCAACAAAACTGTGCTTCAGAGACAGAAACCAAAGCCGACACTGGGGAGTTCTCTGGAACGGCGGTGGCCTCAGTTGCCACCAGAAGCGACTCTTTCTAAGAAAAAGGGTAAACAATGACACGGTTCGATTCCACGGAGACCAGGTGTCAGGTTCTGAGCTATCACTTAGCCCCAGGTGAACACCGGCTCCGTGGGTATGTACCCAGACAGGAGCAGGGGAGCCACTCCGCCCCACGGTCCTCTCAGAGCAGGGTCTCCGGCGAGAGGCTAAAGGGCATGATTGTGCAACTGAACATGGCAGAGCACACAGGCACGCGCCAGTGCGCTGAGCAACAGAGAGGGCGCGTGGAGGCGGGGCAAAGCAAGGAGGGAAGGGCCCTGCTTGGCAGGCCCCCAACGTCAAAACCAAGTTCAGTGTTTTGGTGACTCCAGTGGGCTTGGTGTGGAAAGCTACAAAAGCAGGTGATGCGACATTACAGACCAGGTGGATTCTACTACTAATACAGCCAGAACTACACAGGTGGTTCTTTTATTTTAAAAGGAAAAATGAATGTGCATAAACCTAGTCCAGAGTTAAACCTCCGGAAAAATCCTTAAAAAACGGAAAGTATTTACTGTTCATTTGAAGTTGTTTTACTAGGAGAGAAATTTAAACATTACTTTGGTTTTCCCATTTTATTGATCATTTCTCTTTAACATGTATATGACCTATCTCATAATTATAAAATTGCCAGGGGAAATTATTTTTACCTAAAAACAGCCCGTGTCAGTGTGATTATAATTAAAGTGCTCACAACTGAATTCCTGTTTACTGTTGTAAATTGGAACATTTGCAGAAAACAGTGTGGCAGTATTTCTGGAAAACCAAGATCGGTCATGACCCTCCAACCAGTAATCTCACACGTAGGATTAAATCTAAGACAGGACTCCAAAAACCATAAAGTGTAAAATATATTAGCACGTTCACTGTGCATCTGATACATAAAAAAGCATGCTGTTAGGAGGTTCCTCAAAAAGTGAAACAGAATTACCTTGTGATTCAGCAGTTCCACTTCTGGGTGTATATCCAAAAGAAGCGAATGCAGGACTTGAACGGATATTTGTACACCCTTGCTCAGAACAGCATTATTCACAACAGCCAAAGGCAGATGCAACCCAAGTATCCACCAATGGGTGAACGGATAACAAAATATATTATATGCATACAATAGAATATTATTCAGCCCTAAAAAGGAAGATAACTTTGAAACTACTACTACATGGAGGAACCTTGAAGACATTATGCTTAGTAATATAAGCCAGGCACAAAAGGACAAACACTGCATGACTCCACTTGTATAAGTTCCCTGCAATTGTCAAATTCACAATCGTCAATGGGATAGCAACAGGAGTATGTGAGGTTTCCCAAAGGCTGCCTTCCTACAGCCTGGAACTTAAACAAAACGGCCGGAGCTTCAGCAGCCTTTTTAGACCCTGAGGTGACATGAAGGATGAAAACCGTAACTAGTATGGCGGACCTGAAGGACAGGCGGAGCCTGGGGTCCAGAGGACAGCAGGGCTGCACCAGCACTGAAGAGCCCCCCTCTGAACTTCTATGTGAGAGGAAAGTCAATCCTACGACGTGAAGGCACTATTCTATGCAGCCAAACCTAATCCTCACTGACACAGGCAGTAACCTTTAAATTACTACTAGGAGGTACACCTGCATTTCTCTCATCGCCCATAACAAAAATAGGAAAACTTACCTGTACCCCACCTCACCCATCTCCCTCCCACTTCCTGGGTTCTGTTGCTCCAATCTGGGGGTTCATATCCAGTCTCTTGTTTTCAAATGGTTGAGTTTTGACCCCTACAACTGCTTTCCATTTCCCAAACACACACCCAGGACTTAGGCCCTCGAAGGCTTGAGCAGCGGGCTGGCAGGGCTCGGAACCACATCCCTCCACCTGTCCTCTTCGCCCCAAAGTCAGCTCTTACGAGGGGACAGTGAAGGCAATTAGCACCAAGGGGCAAACTCCGGGATAAAGAGTTAAGTGCCAAATCAGGAGGACTTAATTTATTAATAGAACACAATTTTGTGGAACCATAATACCCACTGTGCCTCCACCACTCAATACAGTCGACCATCTTATTGTTAATTGAAACGATTTCCTGAACAGGAAATTCTGTTTATAAATGAACAATGGTTAGTTTTTCAGAACATCAAATGAGATCATGTGGATATTAAAAGACTTCCAACCCATCCAAAGAAATTACTACGGCCTGATGATAATAAACAGTTAAACAACACAGATAAAAGAAATAAAACCTGAGAAGGAAATGATTCCAATTACTTGAGCCAGGGCTCAAACCCACATAGGCATACATTCAAAATGTGGAAAATTACAAAGGGCAACCTCCTACAAAGAGTACAAATGAAAAAATATAAAACTATAATAAAGGGCAAATGTTAAAGGTCTTGTATCAGGACACGTAATTACAATATACAACTCAACTGTCAGAGGCAACGTGAGTGTCTATTTGGCATACACTTGAGTAGCACAATGGTCACTTGAGAAGGTCCCTTGGTGTGTTCTCCGTTTTTCTGGACTCAAGGCAGGAGTGAGCCTTGAGTCCAGAAAAACAGGGGCAGCCCTGACCAGCAAGGCTCAGTGGGTTTGGCTTTCTCCCGCAAAGCAGAAGTTCCCGGGTTCAATTCCCAGGGAGCACACAGTCACGCCTGGGTTGCGGGGCTGGCCCCAGCCCGGGCACATGCAGGAGGCAGCCGATCTACGTTTCTTTCTCACGTGGGTGTTTCTTTCTCCCTCCCTCCCTCCCTTCTCTAAAAATAAATAAATAAAATCTTAAAAACATAAAACGAGGGCAGCAGAAACCAAGAACTGAACTTTTTGAAAGCTTATTAAAAAGGCTGCCACATTGAGGGGCATGGGAGCAGACTGGGGGTGAACGGCTAAAGAATCTCGGGTTTCTTTTTGGGGTGACAAAAAATGTTCCAAAAATGATTGTGGTTGATGGCTTACCACCCTAGGAACACACTAAAAACCATCAAATGATACACTTTGTATGGGTGACTTACCTGCTATGGGAATTATATCTCAAGGAAAGTAGTCGCATGTACACAGGCAATGCGACCACAAGGAATGCAAACGCCGGGCCTCCGGCGCGCTCACTGAGGTCAGAAACACGGCCACGCCTCTCAGAGCGGAAGCACCGTCCCTGCTTCCCTACCAACTGTCTGGAAGGCCCAGGGAGCTCACGATATCTGTTCAGGCACTTCTCTAGAAAATGGGTTAATTATTAGCAAAATGAGGTTTCATGAACAATAGCTCTTCCTGGCTGTGTAGGGCATTCCATGCTTACAGAACAGTTTACAGCTGAGCAATGCTGGGTGGTGGGGTCCCACTGGCCTCACCAACAGGCCTTGGATTTTTTTTTTTTTTTTTTTTTGGCTTCCCAACTAAAAAGGGCTATTTCTCTCTTATTGTTAAGTTGATGTCCTGACACAGATCGGGCCTCGAAGGTCTTGGCCAGAAGACCACACACTATGGCAGCCAGTGAAACCCAGCTCCTGCTTGCTTCGCGAAATAAAATTTTATGGGAACACAGTTAGCCCTGTTCTACAGGAATTGTCTGTGGCTGCTTTCAGCTCTGACAGCAGAAATGAATAGTTGTGACGGAGACCAGGGGACCCACAAACCTAAGATAACACTCCAGCCCGTCCCGGGAAGCCTGCCAACGCCCGCTCTGGCCACAGGATCCTGCGTCCGTCCTTCCCCGTCACACCTACCCAGCGGCGATATGAGAGTAAGCAACGAACATGGAGTCACGAGGCCACGGGGCTTTCCCGAAGACCCCCTGTGCCTCCGCCATTCCAGGCCACTCCTGGGTTACCTGAGGATCTTCTAAAATCCAGGCTGCTCCTTTGGTTCACAGTTCTTCCCTCACTGCTCACCCCTGCCATGGTTCACCGTGAATGAAACTTCATTTCGCAACTCTGACTTCGAGCCAAGCCGCAGAACTCGCTTCGGCCAGTGAAATGTGAGTGGACAGAACTTACTGCACGTCTCGCCAGAGGCCTTCCACGTGCCTGTGTGGTTGAGCCTGTCCCCTTGAGCCCCTGTCCTCTGGCAGGAGAGGGTGGCCCCAGACAGCTGCTGCCCCGTTAGCCCCAATCCTCCAATGAGTGACACATGGAACAGGCTATAGCGAAGCCCAGGCTGTCCTCGGGGGACCTATGGCCGTGATCAGGGAATAAATGTTGCCACTGTGGATCTGGGGGGTCTTTTGTCACCCGGCGTTTCCAAAGCAAACCTGACTGATACACACCCAATTTAAAATCACGTAAGATACAAGCACTGATAACTAGAAGAATCAAGTTCACCATGTGGGGCTGACATGACACCACTGTCAGGATCTCCTGAGACGCCTAAACAAGAATGGCAGGGCCACACTCTCATACATGCTCTCTCACCAGAACAACTGGAATGAGCTTCAGCAAAGAGCAGATGGGGTAGAATAAAATAAAGGAAGATGAATCGAGGCAGGAGAAGGGATGGGGCTGGGCGGGAGGGGTTTCTTTTGTTCCATCTACACAACGAAAGTTGCCTGCCTTTACCTGTCAGGTTCTCTGGACAATCCCTCAGTCCCTTACAAAAGCAGAAGACCCAGGGTGCTGCAGGTGTCTGGTCTCAAGGTCCAGGCTGCTGTTCCTGTTGCTAGTGCTCCCCTGGCCCACTAGGTGGTGCTGCACCCGCCCCTGGACAGGCCCACTCCCTCCCTCCGGTCACGGCACAGGAAGGAGAGCAGGCGCCAGAGGGTTCGCAGGCCCTTCCTCAAGCCCCCATCTGCCCCTTCCCATTTCTACTCACCACAAACCCCCACACAGCTAGGGAGGGGCAGAGGCAAAACACCACCAGGCAGGGAGTTCAAGCCTGCCCCTGAATTCTCTGTTGAGCTTTGTTCCACACAGGAAAAAACAGTATAGTTCTCCTAATCGGATAACATGTTGGGTTGGGAAGAAGAACAGAATTCCTCCCGAGAGAAGAGAAGGAGCATCAGCGTCCCCATGACCACAGGCTGAGCCTCATCTCATCTTTCCAAGGAAGCAAGACCTTCCCTGCCTCCTACTGAGGAGGCCCCGTTCGGCCCCCACACAGGTTCCGGTAGAGAGATCAGAAGGCAGCCAGGGCGGAAGACCTCCTGGGACATGAAGATTCTAGTCTTGGCCTGAGCTGGCTCAGGTGGGGGCTGCAGCGTCCGCACCCTCTGGCTCCCCCGGCTCATTTTCCTCCACCTGCCTGAAAAATCCTGGAGGCTCAGGCTGCCTTGCCTGTGTCCACGTGTCCACGTCCCTGTCCCCCCACCTGCGGCCTCAGGCTCACAGTCAGCCAGCCCGTCTGTCCTCATTGCCACCTCTGAGCCAGACTCCCCACCCTCTCAACCCCTGGACCTCCTGGTCCACCTCCGCCAGCGACACCTGGGCCACCTCTGAAACCTGAACCTCAGGTGCCCCTTCCCTGACCAAAACCCCTACCCGTTGATCCCTTCAATTTGCATCTAACAGACACCCCCTTCCCATCCGGCTTGAACCCCACAGCCCTTTGCTTTAACCTCCCTCCCTTCCTTCTCAGTGGCATTTTCCTGATACCCACAGGACACAGCCCAATTCTGATGAAACCAGCTGTCCCCTCCCTGTGCGCCACAGCTGGGCTCCCACAGCCCCTCACGGAGCACAGTGGGGCTGGCAGGGAGCCCCATCCTGGGTCCGCCTTGCTCAGCACTGGGTCTCCCACTCCGCCTGGGGCGGCGGGGGGGGGGGGCGGCGGCAGGGAGGGCGGAGTGGGGAGCAGGGAGCAGGAGGGGAGGGGAGACGACACAGGCTGAGTAAGGCATGAAACAGCCTCCCTGCAGGGCAGTAAATGAGGGTGAACCTGCCTCCCAGTCACCCAGAAGGCAGCCGGCTGGCTCTCTGTGTGTTCTCGCTCCCTAGCGCTCTCTCTCTCTCTCTCTCTCTCTCTCTCTCTCTCCCCCAGACGTCAGCCCTCAGGCCTCCCCCTGGGCTTCCTGGCTTCCTCCCCCCGCATCTAACTCCGTCTAAGAACCTAGAGACCTGCTGCATGCTGAGTCACTTCCCTCATCCATTCACTCACCTGCAAGCCCGCCCAGGAAGTCTGTCTGCTGACCCCTTTACTCGTCCTCCTGCTTCTGGCTACCGGGTGTACCCCCAATGAGCGGCGAAGCCCCTTCATCATCGCAGGAAGCGCATCAGAGAGATAAGAGGGTGCCCAGCACCCAGACACAACGGGGGAGGGCCCGCTTACAACAGGCCACGGACACACCTTCCGTGAGCTGGAAAAGCGCCAAAGACATCCCTCAGCGTGGCCTGGAGACCTGCTGTCTTCGCCCAGAAGTGCTGGTTGACTGTGGCAAGGCTCCCAAGGTCTTAGCCAGCCTAGATTCACATTGGTGGCAAATTTTTTTTAGGAAGGGAAAAGAAATTGTCTCTCCTTGAGGTGGGGAAGGAAAGGAGCGGGGGGCGGGGGGGGGGGGAAGAAGGGGAAGAAGTGGGAGGAGAGGAGGGGGAGGCAGGGAGCGGGAAACGGGTACCGAGGAGGAGGGAAGAGAAGTGGAAGGAAAAAAAAGAGGCGAGGCAACGAGGGGGAAGAAGAGGGGAGGAAAGAGAGGGAGAAACAGAAAAGGAAGGAAAGAAAGGAAAATGAAAAATAAAAGTTCTCTGAGCCCGGGCTGGGTGGGTCAGCTGGTTGGAGTGTCATCCCGTACAACAAAAAGTTCCAGGTTTGGTGCCCGGTGCGGGTGCATACAGGGGGCAACCAAGTGGTGTTTCTTACATCGATGTTTCTCTCTCTCTCTCTTTCTCTGTCCCTTCCCCCTCTCTAAAATCAATAAACGTATCCTCAGCTGACAATTAAAGAGAAAAAGAATTCTCTGAGATATTCCTCTGGAAACAAAATGCCCATTGGCCCCTGGTGTTGGGTCGGTTTTCCGACGCGACAGCAGTTTAGGTTCAGACCCTGTGGGCCTCCTCGGGCACCCCATCGATCTGTGCATTCCGTTTTCCGGGACAGAGGTCTGGGAAGTCAGGGAACATGAGAGGGGTCCCTACTTATAGTTGGCACAGGGTACGCCCAGCAGGGGACCCGAAGCATGGCTCCTCCAGCTGGAATTCAAAGCCCAAGCCTCCAGACAGTGACGTGCCTGATGGGGCCAATGGACAAGTAGGTACTAGAACATTCCACTGTAAACTGGGCTGGCTGGAAGCAGCTCGGCAGGAGTTGGGAGTTCAGCTGAGCCATCAGTAAGAAGGGTTATTAATACAATAATTCTGGAACTCCTTCCGCACACCCCTGCACCAGGCACTGACTAGGAATCACCACACAGCACCAGCAGACACCCTGAGGCTCTTGCTGCCACGCCCATTTTAGAGACCTGGAAACTGAGGGACGAGAGTTCTCACCCGAGGCCACACCATGGGTGCTGCAGCTCTGAGTCACACCCAGACCTCTTGGCCCCAAACCCCCGGAAGCCACACTGCAGGTCTGTTCAGGCTGAAATGGGGCGGAAGGGCGCGTTCACCGCACCCTAAGAAAGTGCAGTGGGCCGACGTCCATTTATTTCCTCTTAAACTCCATGTATGTCCAATAAAATTTCAACAGGGCCAGGAGAATAAGCATAAAAGAAGAAGAACTTGAAAGTTTATTAAAGGGAGGGAGGCGGATGTTGGCAAAGGACAAAGTTTTACAAGAATAGCTACTCAATGAAAATCTAAGGCAATGAGCTCCCTAGAAGCCAAAGCAAAAGGACACCCCTGCACACACCCACACGTACACAGACACCCCAAAACCCTCATTATCTAATAAAAAGCAGTATAGATAGAGAAAGGAGAACAGTTTGAGCATGAATCTCAAGAGTTCAAATATTTCTTGAGACAAATACTAAATAACATAATGGGAAAATTCTTTAAAATTATTTTTACAAATGAGGCAGAGATTCCAGTCACTTCTCCAATCAACTAATAGTTATCTGTAACGCAGAGGTCACATGCTACAGGTCTCTGAAGACCCGTGAATCAAGAGCATTTTCATCACTTTGCAGAAGGTTCTATTGGACTTCCAGCAGAGCTTCAGACCTTTCTAGGTATTCTCACAAAGTTATGTCACTTGCTCCCACCCCTCCACCCCCAATAAATCAGCTGTTCCCGGGAACCAAATCCTGCCTCCTTCACAACTTCCAGAACCAGAAGGCCTGCCACTCACTGAGGCCACACCCACGGCCTCCCAGCCCTGCCACTCCCAGCAGAGCGAGCTGTGCCGTCTCTGACACAGGGGGCCCAGCCTCTCAGCCCAGAGGACAGTAGAGAACCAAAGGGGCGAAGGAAGGACCGAGTCAGGGGTGTGTAAAAGATGTGCACATTTCTGAGACACAGGAGGGGAGTGATGGTGGAAGAAAGAAGTGAATCAGCCTGGGCCCAGAATCTGGAGGAGGGGACATGGGGCCTGTAAACAGGGGGACCTGAAGGGCAACATTAAAGCCACTATGCCCGCCGCTACCCCTCCCCCGCCCCCCCCCCAACCTACTAATGCAGCAACAGGAATCCCAGGATGGCCCTGCAGGTCGAATACAGATGGATGATGATGGCGAGACACACGGACAAAGAGGCAGGCAGAGAGATGGCAGGCGGGCGGGCAGATAGGTAGGCAGGTACATAGACAGACAGACTGAGGATAGAAAGAGAGAAACAGACAATAGTAACAGAGAAAAAACTGCTCAGTGAGCACTTACTATGTGCCAACAGCATGCTAAGTACTCCGCATGCATTCACTAATTTAATCCTCACAGCTAGTAACTAAAGTATAAATAATAATTATCCCATTTAGAATTACAGAGGTAACTACTCCATGAGCTAAAAATAGAAACTGTTCAGAAGTATTTAACTCAAGTCATAGAAAAAAAAAAAGAAAGTCTTCTAGGAACACCCCAAAACGCTCAATGCCCACATCCGGAGGGGAATACAAACCGAGGCCAGACGCGGGGCTGTTTTCTACAGCTCGGCCGGCACAGGGCAAGACGTTCGCAAACGCCGGGGCGCCCAGGCTGCGGGCCCAGACGCTGCCCCACATCTCCTGAACAAGACAAAAAGTACAACTTCTCTGGCAACACCCATCACAGCTCAAGTCCCCACTCCAGAAATTCTCACCAGTGCATTCAGCACATATTTGCACAGATGTGTGGGAACGAAGACATTCCCTGCAGCCCTTCTGTATTCGCAAACTACCGGTCCACATTCCAGGGTATGCGCAGACCACACTTTGTTTATCTGCTCATCAACTGAGAGGCACTGGGGTTGCTTCTACCTTTTGGCAATTATGAATGATGCTGCTCGGAACACTTGCCCATAAGGTTTTGTGTGAGCTTCTGTTTTCATTTCTTGGTTGTATCACTAGGAGTAGAGTTGGTAAGGCACACACAGTAACTACATGTCACCTTTGAGAAACTGCCACACTGTTTTCCCCAGTGCCAAATGTTTGATGTTTTAAGCTGCCAAGGAAATTTGTTACACAGCAACAGATAACTAAGACACTAGAATTGAACAAAGTTAGATGTAAAGGGCATTTAGGGCGATGCCTCGTACACAGTAAGTGCTCTATCAACGTTAGCCATTACTATCATTATCAATATCTTCCTACCACAGGGCCTTTGCTCATGCTGTTTCCACGGTTTCGAATGAATGTTCTTTCCCTCCCACCCTTTCTCCCTACCCCGCTAACTCCTACATATCCTTCAGACTTCTGCTTAAATACTGCTTTCCCATAGAAGCCTTCTTGGAAATGTCAATTCAGAAACCCCCTTTGCACAATCTCCTAGCGCCCTGTACTTCTCCTGTGAATATCAGACACAGTCACAGTTCAACAGAAATTTCTGTGCTATTTTTAAGACACTTTTCTCTCCTCTGAATTACAAAAGAATCTTAGGCTGGCACAACGCCCTGTCTCTGTGCACACAATAGAAACTCCATTATAACTCTGAAAGGCCAACAGCCCACTAGGAAAACGAGCAAAGACAAAATAAACAGGCTGTTTGCAGAAAATGAAATAACAGAAAGGAGGCACAGATGCATTTGTACTTGAGAAGATACCAAACAAGATGAAATACCATTTTTCATCACGACCTGATTAACCAAGATGAAGAGGACTGATACTGCCCAGACTTGGCAAGCAATGGCCACAGCCTGCCACTCCCTTGCGCCGGTGCTTGGCACTTAGGAAGTGTGGGCTCTCGGTGAGGCAGTGCTATGATACGGTGCTCTGAAGGCACATGCTCGTCGGCTCAGAGACATGTAGGATAGGTGACCCAAGAGATACACATGCAAGATGGTTCCCTTGGGCACAGTTAAAAAGCAAAACCCAGACACAGCTGAAAGTATCCTTCGAGAGGGGACCGCCACAGAGAGTGGCACTTTCCTGGCAGTAGCCTTTGCAGCTGCCACCTTCACAGCAGTTCCGCCTGCAGGGCCTGCTCATTATGCGCCCAGTGAAGCCAAGGCCACGGCCACAGCCACTCCGTTACATCTGAAGCCTAGCGTCTGTCATCTTATTCTAGTTCCTCCTTTACGTTACACAAGGTGGTGTGCGGGGTCTCATAACAGGATGTGTTGTGGAGGACTAGTTATCTATCAATTTCCGATTCATAAAGGAGAAATTACAACAGGTTTCTAATAAAAAGAAACGATACATCTCCTGGTTTAAGTAAATGAATAATGATCAGGAGACAGCCCCACAATGGGAGACTATGCAGCCATTTCAAAGAATAAGGCAACATTGTAATTACTGTGAAATGTTTCAAAGCACCTCAGGGTACATGATATGGTCCCACTTGTGTTTTTCAGAAAAGAAATTATGTGCATCAGAACTTCCTGGAATCATTTTTTAAAACTGTAGAATGGTGGGGTTATTCTGCATTGACTACACTTTGGTCCAATTTCAAGCTTTACCACTTGTATGTGTTATTTCTATAATGTAAAACCCTAGTGAAATGAAATTATTTTTTAAAAAAGAAAAGTCCAGCATGAAGGAGGTTAACTTAAATAAGGTCAGAACACAGCGCTGCTGGGTCTGAACCCCAAGGACCCTGGTTTTACGTGAGAGGATCGCTTCTCTCTACACCTCCCTAAAGGTGTGGGTGACAATGGTGCCCGCCTGGCAGGCTTGTGCTGAGGACAAAATGAGTCCCCAAGGCAGCATTTGGAAGCCAGCCAGGCACAGAGCAACGGCTCAGTAAAGTGTCAGCCTTCGTTAGCCCTGGTGATGGCTAACTGTACGTGTCAACGTGATGGGGCCACAGGGTGCCCAGGCGTTTGTCAAACATTATTCTGGGTATTTCTGGGAGAATGTCTGTCAATGATTAACATTTATAGCAGTGGACTGAGCAAAGCGGGTTGCCCTCCTGATGTGGGTGGGCCTCGTCCAATCAGTTGAAGGTCTGGCTAGACGAAAGAGGCTGATTGATGTTCCTGTAAGGGTTCCAAGCTAGGGTTCCTCGTGCCTGGCTGCCTTCAAGCTGGCTTCAGCTTTTTCCTGCCTTTGGACTCAAACTGAAACACTGGCTCTTCCTAGGCGGCAAGCCTGTGGCCTTGGGCGGGGACCTACGCCACCAGCTCTCCTGAGTCTCCCTCCCGCTCGCTGACTGCAGATCTTGGCACCTGTCAGCCTCCGTAACCACGTGAGTCAATTCCTTATAATAAACATCATGCATGTTTATATATGCATATATATGTGTATATGCATATGTAATTTTGTAACCCTCACCCGAGGATATGTTTATTGATTTAAGAAAGAGAGACACAGAGAGAGAGAGAGAGAAACATCAATGTGAGAGCAAAGCATTGATTGACTGCCTCCCATACACGCCCTGACCGGGGATCAAACCCACCACGTAGGTACGTGTCCTGACCAGGAATCGAACCTGCAACCTTTTGGTGTATGGGACAATGCTCCAACCAACTGAGCCACCGGGCCAGGGCTATATATGTATCTTGTTGGTTCTGTTTCTCTGGAGAGCCCTGGCTAATATATGATTTATGAAATATGATTCATTCCAGGTCTAATTACAGTTATAAAGTGTTGGTTCACAGCAGTTTCAGCTTGAGTCGCTCATCTGTCAATGTTCACACAAGAGCAGGGTTCAGAGAACACAGACAAGTTTCTGACTCAAAGTTCCTCATGGGGCCATGAGGCTCAGAGTCACCCGTGACCCATGCGGCCAGGGGCCATCCAAGCCCACCTACGAGGCCTGGCCCTGGCAGTGGTATGCCCTGCACCTCTCTCAGCAAATCCCTGGAGAGCCCTGGTGGCAGAACCCAGCTGCGTGGGCAGAGCCGGGCGCTACATGTAGAGGCCCACGCCTGGCCCCTGCCCAGCAGCCGCCTCTGAACCCTGATCCGGTCGCACTGGAAGACAGCGCCTTGGCAGAGCGCGCGTGCGCTTCTGAAGGGAGCTCGCTCCCATACCTGCCAATCCAATTCACGTAAAGCCTCTATGAAACATCGCACGTAAAGGAGCACCGTGAGGAAGGCTGTTTGTGGCTGGGATCAATGTTCTGAAGTCCTAAAACGCACCCCTGACTAATTCTTTAATAAGATTAGTCTTTAATGTTTTTATTTTAATTTATTATTTATCAGCTTCCTAAAATGGTTTCAAGTGAGCAAAGACTAACACCAATACATTACATACACTAAAGACTTGTTTCAAATTAGGAACAAAGATCAATTAGAAGCATAAAAATGTATCAAATACCAGGAAATGTAGCCCCCTCATGCATGTCAAGAATCTTACTAATACATTTTAACTAAGTGTTACAATTTATGTCAAAAACCCTGTGTGGTAAGGGTCCTGCTCACCTCCTGAAGAGGAACCCAGGGGAAGCAAGATCAGCAGGCTTCCTCCAAACTCATCAGAGCACTTTTAAAGAGGTGAGTGCTTGGGTGTTTTCACTAAAGATTAGTAGCCCTAGAAATCACCGCAACACAGCCCCACTCCAGCATTACAAACGCAAACACAAACAGACTGTTAAATAGGGGAGAGTCCAGTAAGGACCAAAAATCACTTCTAAGTTACAAATTCAGAAAAAAAGTTTTCATGTCCTAGATTCGAATTCACATCTACTTATTCTGTGAAACATGGGATATTTCAACTGTCCCTTCTTTTGTTCCATTTAGTCGCGTAAGTAGCAATTAGATGATAAAGTTTCTACGGAAAACACATTAAAAATGTTATTCTAGACAGGAATCGATAAACAAGCCCTTAAACTTAAGTCTTTGAAGAATCCACAGCGTTTTAGTTGAGCATGTTTTTAGACGATAAATCCTTGAGTTCGATGGCTTAAATCAGCGAGAGACAAGGAACAAATCCTAAGTGGCAGTGGCTCTGTGAAGAAGAGGACACCCAAGCAGGGCTACCCCTGGAAGTGCACTTGGGGGTCACAGCTAGTCACTCACACCTCGGCCCCCTGCACGGCTCTGGGGCGAAACTCGTTCTCCTCAACGGACCCCAGCAAAAAAAGCTGGTGTTGAATAGATGCTGGTCGGACAGAATTACTGAATAAACCTGAAGCCACACACAAAGACACTCACAGCATCTCCATAATCTTCTCTCATGCAAAGTCTCTTACATCTTGACACCTACAGCTGCCTGCACCAGGACAAGAGGCGCTCCTACCACCTCCCAGGAAAGCACTGGTTTGTGGCCCCGAAAGGTCTGGGGCAACAGCACACAGACAAGACAGAAACCAGGTGGGCCATCAGCAGTCAGGCTCTGGGCAGCTCTGGGAGGCAAGGGGGAACGTCGGCCCCCCGGGGGGAGGCGAGCCAGAGCAGAGCTGGTTAGCAGGCTCTGCCGGGGTGTGGGGGCCGGGCACAGGGCCGAGCACGTTTAGTAAAGACCAAAAAAAGTGAGGGCAGAAAGGGGGGAAGGGAAGAGGGAGACATTGTCTCACCCTGTTCTTCACCTTTTGCACATTTCCTTGCTGACTCAGACACCAGTGGAGGCTCTAAGAAACCAGGAAAAAGACACAGGATTAGGCAAATGGCAATTGGAGAGGCCAGGGGTAACTCGGAGACCTCCGTTCAGCTGTTTCAAAGAACTGTCGGGGGAAACATGGTGGGAGTCCGGCAGGCCTGGCCCCGATCCAGCCCTGGGACTCGCTGTCCTGCGTCCCTCTGAGGGGACCTGGGTGAGGGGACAGGGGGTGAGCAGCCGCCAAGGTCCCTCTGCTCAGCCTGTCCCTGATTCAAAATTGCAATGTCCCTAGCACATGTCCAAGGACAACCTGGCAGGCAGAACAGAGCAGGAGAGAAACAAGGTCCCCTGTGGTCCTTTCTCCTTTCCAGCCACACCACAGAGAAAACAAACAGCAGCGAAAGAAGCGCACACACACTCACCACCCGAGTCTGTCCGAATGAGCTCGCCCCGGCACAGTCCCGGCAGAGGCGGGGCCCCCGTGGGCTGCCTGAACTGAAACACCACTGCCATGTGCAGAAATCAGCTCCAAAGACAATTCAGAGAGAGCAGAGCCTTCTGTCCACGAGAGCTGGCCGGCCAGCGCCTCGGCACCGCCACCTCCCACAGCTTCCTCAGCACTTTTCCCAGTTTGCTTGTTGGGGCGAATCCTAAAATCGGGAGCTGCCCTGGACGCACAATGGGTTACGTAACTCCAGGCCGCCTGAGCACCCTATCGGCTCATCTTGTAAAACCGCCCCAAACAGAAGGTGACGCACCCAAAAATGTGATACCCCCCGGTTGGGGGCAGGGGAGCAGGGCTTTGTGACGGGCACTTGGCTTTGCCGAAAAATTTAAGAGGAACAAAAAGTCTCCTGTTCGTTTCAGCGCTCCCTGGGAATAGGGGGCGGAGTGCATTTATCAGGGGCTGGATGCCAAGTGGTGTCCCAGGACCGCACTTGGCAAAGCCGCTGGAGCCCACATAGGCACCCTCGGGGATACTCCCGGTCACTCTGAGAATGTTTTTCATGTCGTGCCGTCCTCTCCATGAGCATCTAAGGCAACTTGAACCCAAGCGTGATGTGCATGGTCTGTCTGCTCGGCACCTTCAACACGTCACGCTGCCTGCGTTTACCCTCCTGTTTACCAAGCCGCTGCCAAACGTGACAGCACAGAGCCCTGCTTCTCAGCTGTCCCACGGAGCCTGCCACAGATGTCCCGGCATGGAACTTTCAGTTACCACGCCCTATACAGTTTGAGGTTTCAGCACTGAGTTCTGCCATTGCTTCGCTTTCAGTTCTCACGTTCAGGGAGAGGGAAACTGCCTCAACAGGCTGGATGTTTCCTGGATTTCACTGGCACAGATGCTACAAGAATCCCAGGGATTAGGGCACATGTTTGGACAAATGAAGATGCAGCTGGTGCACTGCCTCCTCCTTGAAGTCCTCCTGGTCTTCCTCTACCTTTTCCCCTCCAAGGCTTGGCCAGGCACCCTGCCTGGTGCTCGCCTGTGTGCCCGTGGCCATCACTGCGCTAACCACGGTGCACACCCAGCTTGCACTTGCTCCCTCAGCCGGCTCCGCGACTAGACTGCGCTCCTGGGCGGCAGAGAACATGTGCCCCAGTGCCATGGCCCGGGTGCACGTACCGCCCCTCGGAGCTCGGGGATTTAAGGCAGGATGCTGAACTTTCATGATTTGGTCTCTTTACCTGTAAAAGGGGATAAGAGTCCCCGCTTCAGGTGGAGGCAGCAATAAGTAAATGACATTTTATTTACCCAACCAACGTATACTGAGCTCTGGCCCCACGCAGGCGCTACTGCAATCACTGGGACACAGGGGCGCACAAAGGCCTTGCCCTGAGGTCAGTTCATGTTCTATTTATACTCTGCAAGTGTCGCTCACCACGAAGTCTGGGGAGAAAGGTAAAGCGGGAAAGGGAGATGGGGAAAGGTAGGGGGACCCCTCTTTAGGCAGGGTGGTCTCATTTCTAAGGAAGTGCCACTTGGAGAAAGTGAAGAGGGAATCATGAAAACATCGGGGGTTAAAGGTGATGCAGGTGCCAGGCAGCTGCAAGAACAAGGGCCCCGCGGAGGGATGCTCATGGGTGTCCAGGGCCGGGCAGGGAGGCCCGTGTGCCCAGAGTGGAGCAGGCACAGAGGAGCCAGGTGAGAGGGGCGGGGAGCCCTATCACTTAGACCCTCTCAGGCCATGGTGAGAATGAAGCCCACTACAGGTTTGAGCACAAGAGTTAAACCATCTGACTCTGTCCTTGAAAAGCCTCTCTCCTGGCTGCAGAGGATGGGCCGGTGGGGAAGCAAGAGGCCCCCTGCGGAGCCCACTGCAATGATCCAAGTGGAAAATGGAGGTGGCTTGGACCAGGGTAGCTGCGGGGGTGCTGGTGAGAGACAAATTCTGGATGAGGGAACCAAGAGATGTCCCAGCAAACTGGGGTGCGAAAGAAAAACAGAGGTCCTGGATGCCTCCTGGGTTTTCAGTGTGGACAAATGGATGGAGGACGTGCCATCTACAAAGGCAGGGAGACCTCAGGAAAGCGGGTGAAGGTGGAAATCAGGAGTCTGAGATGCCTACTAGGCACCCAAGGGAAAATGGCGTGCAGTCAGACCAACACGTCCGGCCTTCAGGGGAGGGGCCAGTCTGCAGATGGGAACTGGAGAGCGGTCAGTGTAGAGGCAGGTTTTCAATCCTGGAGGCTGGGTGAGGTCACTTAGGGCACAGCTGTACACGGGGGAGCGGGAGGCTGGGAGGGCCGAGCCCTGGGCCCGCCCGCATCCCCACGCTGGGGAGAAGACAGGGGCAGCCTGCAAGGTGGGAGAACTTGGGAGAGTCGGGACCCAGAGCCAAGGGGGGGCCAGACTTCTGGGAGAAGGGAGTGGTTGGCAGCATCAACTCCTGCTGAAAAGGGAAGGAGGTGAAGGCTGAGGACGGATCCCGGGACTGAATCGGGCCATCCGTGCCGGGGAAACGGTGGGGTCACAAACCTGCTCACGCTGGGCGCAGGAGAGAACAGAAGAGAAAGTGGGGTCAGGAAACCAAGGAGCAGAGACATGAGCGAGCACTGGCTCTGGGAAAAGAGGGGCCAAGAAGGGTGCCTTGTTAGAAGAGAGTCATCAAAAAAAAAATAATAATAATAATAGTAACAAAGAGCAATCGTAGCATATTTTTGTGCCAATAGGAAAGGTCCATGAGCAAAGGAAATGGATGCTGTAGTAGAGAGAGGTGAGACGTTGGAACCGGGTCCTTCGGTGAGGGGGCAGGCGGGTGGGATGTAGTGCCCAAGTGCCGTCGCCCGTGGGAGGGGCACTCGGCACAGGGGCAGGGCACCCAGGCCGGGATCCTGACACACGGGGCTCCTCCGCGCTTCACGGGTGAGACTGAACAATGAGAAGCAACCGGAAGTCAAGGCGCCTGTTTGAAACTGTCACTGGGCATTATTTTAAACTGCCAGGGGGCAGGCTTTCCAACAGGAGGGCAAAAGCAAACACCACAGACAATAATGAGAAACAAAGCAAACTTCTTTAGGCGCACCACCGGCTTTAACTGTCACTGTGCCCCGGCTGCTCTTCTGAACGCCACCCGACCGGCACCATTTCTGCCTGAGCCCCTGTCAGGCTGCCCCGAGCTCTGTCCCAATGGTCCCGTGGGGGACAGAAACAACCAAGAGTTCTAGCACCATGGGCTGCACAGCAGACCTTGCCAGCACACGGCGGGGTGACTGACTCCGGTCCTGGGACCCCGGAAGGTGTGACTGACACAGGCACCCGTAAGAACCGATGTGTGTGCAACTCTTGACAGCATACAAAGACATTGTGTGTCATTTCCATTACTGTGTCCTACACACACGGCGTCTCATTTGCATGACACCTATCGTGTATCTGAAGAGACTGAGCCTCAGAGAGGCGGGTGGGGGGTGGGGCCACACTATGCGGAGCACCGTGATGGCCATGCACGCTGCGTGGGGTTCAACGTGCCCATCTTCAACCTTCATGACAATTTTATGAGGTGCTGCCCTCATCTCAGGCCGGTTGGTTGTCGATGGCGGGTCTCACCATCCCAAAGCTCAGACTCTGGTGGTCCCTCCCCACCCGCCAGGTTCCTCCCTGACACTGGTTCTTGCAGCCACACCCTTCCCCTGTCCTGCCCGGCCCCTCCCTCTGTCCCGGCAGGGAAGGGCCCCCGTACCTGTGATGGTACAGGCATCCCGGTACCCTCTGCAGCTGGGAGCATCTTCCACAGCCTCGCTCACATAGTGCTCCTCAGGGATGCCCGGGCTGCAGGCTAGGACTGCATGGCTGCACACCTCCGAGGAGGGCACAGAGTGGGCCGAAGTGTCGTCGTGCAGAGCTGTGGCGTCCAGCTTGGCAGGTTTCACGGGGAGGTGCCCACTGCCATCGGGGGTCCCGCTGCCGGAGTCTGGCGCAGTCGGGCAGACGGCCCCCGTTAGGTCTGGCACTCCAGCAGGGCTTCCTTACAGCGACTCTAGAGGACAGCGCAGAGAGAGGAGCACAGTTACTCAGGGTCTGAGAACAGGGGACACAATCCTTAGAAAAATACGGTCCCGCAGAGCATGTGGGTTCAGGTGGCAAATTCTAAAACCTACTCCCTTCAAGCCAATGTACTGCCAATCAAAGTCCACAGCGTCGATCAAAGGACTGCGGGATTCGATGCAGACCATTTCGAGGCAGGTTTCGTTCGCTGTAGGTCTTGAAACCTGTCTCGGAGCAGGTTGAGCAAGGAAACGCGCTGGGCCCCAGCTAAGATGACGACACCTGCCCAGACGTCCAGGGCACCAGGCAGCCACGCTGAGCCTAAGAAGAGCTGCGTGTGTCCCTTCTGTGCAAGACACGCACCGATCTATTCATGCAGGATCCATATACATTTGATTTATATACCGAGTTCTGTATAACATGCTGTTTCTCTTAAGCCCTTTCAACCACGATACATTCCCAACTCCCCAGGCACCCTAAGGCCTGCCCCTACCTTAAGCTACAGCGAGAAATTAGGGGACTCCTTTAAGAATACGATGAAAACTACAGGCCTTATTCAAACAACCAACCAACCACATGCAATTTCAGGAAAAGCAGCCCATTCGCAGGTTCTGGGAGATGCCACGGTAGCAGGTGAGGGGCCTGCGAGGCCAGCCCTCTCTGGGGGCCACCCCAGCACCATCAGCCTACCCGGGCCATTCCTGGCCCCGTTTAAAATCCGACGGCCAGAATGTGACTCAGGGGAAGGGACGGCGCACAACAGAGGCTGCTGAAGACTCTGCGGAGCTCCAAGGGACGGCCGACGGCCGTGCCAAGGACGTCCCCGTGCATTTCAGGGGAGCAATACTGCCTTAGACCTTAACTTTCAACTCAGCAAAGGCCCCTCTCCTCCCAGCCCCCCCTCCACATACACCGCACAGATGTGTGAAAACACGCAAACACACACAGGCCGGCAAAAATGTCAAACGTGAGCTTAGCGAATAAGGCAGGCAGCCTGAGAAACACCCTTCAGCACAGCAGTTCTCAGAGCTGTGGTCTGAGAACCGCGTGGTTCCTTCGCTCCAGTTTACAGGGTCCACAGAGTCCACGGGTCCAAGGTTTTCTCTAAGGTACTTTTGTTGTCTCGTGGATGCACACAGAGCTCCCAGAAACTATGTGATGCGTGATGATGCCCTCATTCTGGCGTCTAATTAATAAACTGGGTAATTCTGTGGTTAAAATGTTCCATTTTGATCTCTAATACAATGTATGGGAATCAATATGACACCCATGAACAAAAGCTCTTTGGGATCCTCCATCATTTTTAAGAGATTCTGGGACTCAGAAAGTTTGAGAATTACTTCTCTAGGACATGATGCATGTACAGTTCATTTTTGAAAAGGAAAAAGAAAGAAAACCAAAAGACAAGTTAACGGACGCCTTACCCGACAGGGTGCAGTTGGTGACGTTTTCCCGCAGCAAAACCCACCAAGTGCTCCTTTTAAAAGTGAACTCAGCCAAGGCGATGACCCGTAAATACCAGGCAGGAAGGCGTGGGGCAGCCTGGACATTCCTGGCCAACATGAAAGATACCCCGAGACGAGGCGGGACTGCAGCGTGACGTCAGTGATTTGGCTACAGAAAGACGGCTACGCCACCTGGTAAGAAAAAGCCTAGACTTGTCCAGAAGAAAACCATGCTGGGCAGAAGAGGCATGAGGAAGGGGCCTGCAAGACCTCCAGAGGACCAATTAAGCTCCTGCTGTGTGCAAAGACTGCAGAAGACAGTGGCAGGTCTGCAGAAACTGAAAGGCCCCGTGCTTCCCCAGAGCTGCGGCACACTGGCGGCATCGTACCGGCGCTCACCCATGAACAGATCCACGCACGGAACTCACAGGTGAGGAAGGCACGCTACAGGGCAAATGGCAGTTAGGGTCGGAACGGGGCACAGGACTCATAAACCTGGAGCCAACAGTCCAAAAGGGAAAAAAATACGGACAAAGGATGTACAGATTACCTCCCCTCCCAAACAAAGAGCTGCACAGACACCAAACATTTTAAGGAACCTTAATAGTAATCAAAAATAAAATCTGTATTGACTAACAAAGAGTTAAAAATTATAACGAGGCTCCATTTGGCAAGAGTTTTTGCAGCTCGTAGTCTCACGCATTACTTGGACAGCCTGGCTAAATGTATGTGGCTTGCTGGCCCGAGTAGGCATGTGTCCAGGTCACTATCACAGAGAAAGGCTAAGAACAACCTAATGTGCAACAGACAGGATCGTGTCAGATATGGGGCAGCCACAGAGGAAGCTGCGAAAAGTGTCAGAGCAGGTATGAGTTTATCAACACAGAGAGATGCCTTGCATGGAGGGACGGGGGACCAGGAACATGGACTTCAAAAGGTTTTAAAACCCATTAGCGGACTGACCCCTCCTCATCAGACCTTCCTTAATCTGTACGTAGGTGCATTCTATATGATCATTACGCAGGAGTTGGAAATACTTTCTTCTTTTGCAAAATGCCATTACTCTACTGAAAATGAGGAAAATTCTGTTCAAATCAATGTATTTTTTTAAACCAAGGGTCTAAAAGATAAAGATTTCCTAAAGAGGGCATCGAGCATGGATTACACAACTTTTGCTCTCGCGGTCTGTAAGATGAGGGAGTTGGCCTAAATGCCAATCGCTCATCCTAGATCGGTACCGCCCCTCCCTCCCAGTGCCTTGGCTCCCACTTACAGTCGTCACAGCCATCACCCAGACGCATGCTGTTATAAAACAAACAGCTCAAGTATGAACACTTTCTAAAAAAACAAATTTTGGAGACATCAGCACATGCTCACTCAAGCCTCAAAACGGAATGCAAGCAACCGTTTTGAAGTCCAAAGTACAGTTTTTCTGCCCAGCAACTGGCAAAGCCTCCACAAGAGGCACCTCTTTTAAAAAAAGAAAAGTACAATAGAACTCCAATTTATTTTCGCATCTCAAACGCTGGTTCATATAATTAAGTGTGTAAGCATGTGTATTATTCACACGCTCGCCACACCTGAGGTACCTCGTACCCCGTGATTCCTGAATTTTAATTCTCATATGACTTCTTTGTCAAAATGGTATTTATGTTTTATTATGATTAAAATAACATAACATCAAAAAGTACCACTTTAACCATCTCTAAATGTATAACTCAATAGTGTTAGGTACATTCGCACTGCTGTGTAAACAACCTCCAGAAGCCTTTTCATCTTGCAGAACTGAAACTCCTTCCCCATTAAACAACTACTCTCCTTCTTCCCCTCCTGCCACCCGAGGCAACCAACCGGCCTACTTTCTATCTCTGCAAATTCACTACTCGAAATACCTCTTAGGAATGGAACGGGATGGTATTTGTCCTTCTCTGACTGGCTTAGTTCACTTAGCGTAATGTCCTCAAGTTTCATCCACTACTGTAGCGTGTGTCAGAATCCCATTCCTTTTCAAGGCTGAATAATATTCCACTGTACTGAGAAGCCCCTCTTGAAGTGAAAGGACCAAACTTCAGTCCATCAAAATCAAGTGAGGAACAACCTCAACGCCTCTCAACGGAAGAACGGTTACAAGGAATGGCCCGTCCAGACTCCTGAGTTCCGTAAAATGAGATAACCCGCGTCGGACACGTACCCCTGCGGCAGGTGCGTATCAAGTCATCCAAATAATCATGGTCACTGACTTCATGATTCCCAGGCTCTCAGAACCGGGCCCCTTTCTTGGTTCTGCCGTCATATTCATACACCAGCACTTCCAAACCTATTTCGCTGTGAAACCTTCTCCGCGTGACATCTCGTCACGTGGCGTTTACTTCGTGGGGTGCGCTCGGGGAAAAATGTCTCTGCATTTGCCATCCAGCCGCGCGCCTTCATTCGCACTTGTCCAGCACCCGGGTCTCTTGCAACTTGTGTGCTCCTTGAAGGCACGGGCTGGTCCTGACATGGTTAAGTTATGAAGTTAAACCGTGGCAGAATCAACAATCATGAACGAAACAAAAGGGTTGGCGCAAAGCCTTGGAGGACCTCCTGACGCCAGGAAGCTGTGTCAAGGGCTTTGGAGGTTCTAGCTGATACCACCTGCCGTCAGCCCCCTCTCAGCTGGCTACAGTCACCAGCCCCATTTTACAGTGGAGGGAAAGACTGCTCAGAGAGGTTTGGTAACTCTCCAAAGGCCACAGAGCCAGCTGAAGGAGGAACCCAGGTCTGGGTGGAGCCAAGAGATGAGACCCCCAATGTGAAGCCGTCTCTTGGCACCCATGTGTCTCGCCTCCCCTCACTCGAACATAAGCAGGCATTTCTGAGGCGCCACATGGGACTCAGAAACAATGCAGCCACAGCCCTGGGTGCTCCCGGGCCCCGGCAAACCCTGGCACACCAAGCAAAAGGCTCCTTTCAGGCAGAGGACACAAATGGGGCTGGAGCAGAGTGAGGGCGGGCGGCTCGGGCCGTGAAAGCGCCTCTGCCCCGCTTGCTGAGCTCTGCTGGGGGCCGGCCGGAAGGAGGGATTTTTCTTAGCAGAGGAGTGAGAAATTCTGCAACCTGGTCAATTTTTTCAGCAAAAAGACGTGCCAGGAAAAGAAGTAGGAGAAAGAACTGCCGGAAGCAGCTCTGCATCCCGCAGAGAGAACCCTCCCGCCTGGCGCCTGGCACCCGGTGCCTGGAGGCCCCTGACCTAGGTCCCCTGACCCACGTCCCCGGTCTCAGGCTTCTCAATCTGCAGTCAGCGTCCCAGCCCCCGCCGCTGCGAGTCCTGCCCAGGCTGCTCCCACTGAACCCAGCTTGTTGCTGAGCTCAATTTTGCTGACAAAGGACAGGCATGCAAGTTCCTAGGTCTCCCCCTCTGCTGTGGGATTTTTGTGGCTTGGAACTTGAACTACCAACCCCAAGAGCCATGTGACACAGGAGGTGGTGTCCCTGGGACTCAGACACTTCATCTTTTGACAAGGACGAGATGGAGCCAGCATCGGAGGTGTGGGAGGGCTTCCTTGTCCTTCTCAGCCCTTCCCCCAAGTCCCTGCTGCTCTTAGCATGAACCCTCTGCCACCCACATGCAGGTGACTTCTGGCAGGAGAGCCACGTGGCAGTGCATAGACAGAGCTGCCCCTGGTGAACACAGATCACCTACTTCCCACGGGCTAAAACAGGCGCTTCCTCCAGGACAAATGCAGAGGTTGTCAGGAGAAAACCAGAACCAAGCTCCAGGTGGGAGGCCCAGCAGGTGACACAGATGTGGGGGTCACAAGCAGAGACCGGAGACAGGCCTCTAGGAGCTCATGGAAAGTGTGCAAAGGGACACAGACAGCCTCTGGGGACGCAGGCCAGCCCCTGCAAGGAAACGGGATCTCAGTCCCGCAACCACAAGAAACCCGATTTTTGCCAACAACCTGGATAAGCTTGAATATAGGTTCTTCCCCAGAGTTCCAGGGAAGGGCGCAGGCCTGCTAACCTGTAGAACTGGGAGTTGCCACATGGGTGTTATCGCAAGCCACTGAATTTGTGGCAATTTGTCACAGCTGCCCAGGAGGGCTGATATAATCTCTGTGAACAGTCTGTCCTGCGTTGAGAACTGCTGCTGCACCCGAACCTGTTTGTTCGGAATTGCTGAACTGTGGCGGTCAGTCACACAGTCCATAGGTTCTTGGATGCCTCTGCCCAGAAAAAGGACCCTTTGGAAGCGCAGGCCCCTGGCCGGCCACGGAGGCTCTTGTGCTTGCCGTCTCACAGATAATTCGCGGAGGAAACTGCTGTCTGCTTAGAAGGCCCGTGTGTGCCACCCTGAAGTGCAGGGAGCCCGCAACACTCCTGTAATTGCTTGCTGAGCTACAGGTCTGGCAGGAGGCTCAGCTACTTACATGCGCGACCTCATTTAAGGCTCACCACCTACAATGTAGTATCACTATCTGCCTTTTACACGGGAGGAAACAGGCTCAGAGGGGTCCAACAAGTGGCCCAGGAATTGAACTTAGATTTGAATGATTCCAAATATGCCGCTCGCTTTCTGACAATGGTGAGGATCATTCGACTTCAAGATGCTCCCAGTCCAGTGGAGGGTCAGACGTTCCCTGGGATCCCCGACTACTGACCATTCTCCCACATCTGTCCCCTGTCTCTCAAAATAACTGTCTTGCCATCACAGGCGCAAAGGAACTCAACGCAGAGAGCCCACCGAGACCACGTCAGTTCAAAGGAGAAATACACACAGTCCGGCCAGCCTGCAGGCGGGGTCTGACCTCCCGGGCCACCTGGGCTGGCGGACGCCTGACGGGTGACCCTGCAGGTCTGCTCCTCCTCGTCACGGTCCCCTCGCTCTCCAACCTCATCTGACCTTCCCGTGGTCCCACCAGGCCAGGCCAGCTCCTTAAATAACGGGGCAAGTGGCTGCGCAGTGGAAAACAGCGTGGCTGGACTGAACAGCTGGAGGGCGAGGAGGAGCGGCGAGGCGGGGCTGCCGAGGCGGTGCCGGGTGGAAGAAAGAGCAAGGCTGCCCACAAGCAGCCACGGGCCCCGCAGTCAAAGCAGCGCCCTGGGCTTGCTCCCGCCTGATGCCATGCGTCCCGGAAAAACACCCTACACTAGAGCTGGGTGGAAACACCCTTGTTTTGGGAGGCAGGGGTAAGAGAAGGTTGGGTGGCTGGCTCAACATTTCCTCAGATGATGGCAGAAGCAGGACTGGGAAGCATCTTTTATTTACTCAGACAATGTTAACTACTGCGGCACAGGACGGAGCATCTTGGGAGAGGGCACGGAGAAGGAGGAAGAACATGTGGAGGAGCAGGGCCAGCCACTCCAGCCAGAGAGTCGGAGCCACGCCGGGGTGGCCAAGGGCACAGGAAAGGCTCTGCCATCTGGTCCAAAGGGACCGTCAGGGCCTCTGTGAGCCCCTAGGGGGACCCCAAGGGCCCCTTAAAAAGGAGAGGCCAGGACAGGACAGCTGGTGACTGTACTCAGACACTGGCACAGCTTCCACGGGAATCACTCAAGGCGTGTGGGACGGGGGCTGGGCATGCACGCTTGTCATGCGTGTCTTTCCTCCCGTGCTGTCACTTTTCCACACCCTCCTGCCCCCACATGTACCCACATGCACACACACGTGCAAACACCTTGTGCCACACATGTGTACACAGCTGTATGCCCCCACACAACACACACACCCCACCACACGCGCACACACCGATGCACCCATGTGTGTACACACACACACACACACACACACACTACATGCCATTTTCAAGGCTACACCATTCTCGGGCTCTGAAGAAAGGGAATCACTCCCAAAATAGTATTTTTTTTCCCTAAAAAAAAAAAATCAAGAATCACTCAAAGAAAATATCTATAACTCAAGGCAACTGGAGAGAAGTTCCTCCAGCCCAGTTTACTCCCATAACCCGCCTTCTCTTTCTAGACCTTGCTGAAGACGAAAGCACACCCACCCACAGACAGGCTGCCCCCACCCCCGTGAGTCCCAAATCCATCCCCCCTTGGGACTCGTGAATGACCACTGCTGTCATGGGACCAAATTCCCCCGTTTCCAAAAGTAATTCTGCTGCAGTCAGCATGCTCCCTTCTGCAAGCCCACCCCTGTCTCCCAGAATAAGGAGGGAAAGAGAATAAAAAGGCAGCATGCTCTGACAGCCTTACGTAACCGCCCGTCTCTCTAGCTGGCGGCAGCAGGTTCCTAGCCTGCCACAAATAGCTCCCTCTCCTGCCAAAGGAGCCCAGGGGAGTCTGGGCCGAGCGGCCTCCCTTATGGCCTGCCTCTCCTCTCTCGTCCCCAACGGAACCTTTCTGTGGGGCCAGAGGGCCCAGGCCCAGCACAGACATGTGTCACCTGAGAGATGCCAAAAGCTGGGCAAGACATTCAAAGCTTGGCTGTGGATCCCCAAGAGCCCGTGTTCCCAGGCCGGTGGAGAAATGGTAACTCGAGTATGTTCTTCTGCACAGAGGTTTCCAGGATGCCAGGCCAATGGAGTTGTTCAGTGTTCTCAAACCAACTCAGGACGAAGCCTCGGGACACTTCATCCTGCCACCAAGGAGTGTGGGGCCAGCCTGGCGGGCAGTGGGCAGGACAGGAGTGGTCCTCAGACCTATATCCTGGTCCTCAGCACTGCCTCCCAGTCCTCAGCACTGCATCCTGGTCCTCAGCACTGCATCCTGGTCCTCAGACCTGCATCCTGGTCCTCAGCACAGCATCGGGTCCTCAGCACTGCCTCCTGGTCCTCAGCACTGCCTCCTGGTCCTCAGCACAGCAACCTGGTCCTCAGACCTGCGTCCTGGTCCTCAGCACAGCATCGGGTCCTCAGCACTGCCTCCCAGTCGTCAGACCTGCATCCCGGTCCTCAGCACTGCATCCCGGTCCTCAACCCTGCATCCCGGTCCTCAGCACTGCATCCCGGTCCTCAACCCTGCATCCCAGTCCTCAGCACAGCATCCCTGCTGTGCAGTCCCTGCCCTATTTCAAATCCCAATCAGAAACTGCAGTGGAGCTCTCTGCACATTCCCAGGACACCTGGAGGAAATCTGGAGGCTGGCCAAAGCTGGAGAAATTGGCAAGAGCGGTGCCCTCATACCAGATCCCTGTGTGTGTGCGCAGGAGGGAGTCTTGTTGGAAATCTCTGAGATGCCAGGCTGAAAGGCTGTTGCTGTGACGAGGAAAGTTTCCCCTGAGACAAGCCTGATGTCCGAAATTAAGCCCTGAGGCCCACACTGCATGAGTCATCACTCTGAAGGGCCACAGGGTCTCCGGGGAGCGAGAAATGAGGAGAAAGGCAGCTGAGGTCCGGGGGGAGGCACTGAGGCCCAGCCCCCACTCCGCTGTGCGGGCCTGAACTGGTAATAAACCTCGTCCAGCCACGAACAGCGGCTGCCAGCCTGTCACACTCGAGGACGAAGGTAACATAATCGCCAGCGTGAGAGAGAGGCCCGCGAATGTGGGACAAGGATGGAAGGGAGGAAGAGGGGGAAGAGAGCAGCTCCAAGCACATTACCCCTCAGCAGGGCCTGGCTTTCACTGCGCTAGCTCCCTGGGAGAAGCCGGCCCCTTAAAAATCATGACTCCAATAAGGCAAAGTGTGCTAGGGGCTCCCGATGACTCCAGGGTGACCCTGTGCCTGGCAGCATCCTCACAGCTGCATCGCCCCCTTCCTTGAGTGGCCGATGGGGAGACTGGCGCTGGAAGGAACTCGCCCACCGTCCAGGATCCCACGGGTGGGGCAGGCGTCGAACCCAGGCCTGTTTAATTCCACAACGTTTGGCGAACACACCAATAAATGGGTATGGCAAATATCAACTTAGGTCCTTGGACTCTGTCCTCTTACCATATATGCAGATTTATTTGAAAACTTTCAGAAGAAAACGTTGGGACTTAAAAAGAGTAACCCTCCATGAGAAAAAATTGTTTAAGATTAAAAGGTAACATTGATTTCACAACAAGGGCAGTCCATGGAATCATGAAGACGATCACACCCTGAAAAATGTTAGAATCCGTAATTTAAATGCTTCTGTATGTATCTTTATTAAAGGAAATTCAGTAATAAAAGTTTTCAGGAAAAAAACGCCCACAAGTAATCAAAGGAATGAAAATTAAAACAAGTATGAGATCCACCTTGTTATCTACCACTCGGCGCTTTTTGTTCTAGTGACAACTTGTGTTGGGTACAAGGGGCATGTGATGAGCTTGCTGTGCCCAGGGGCATGCAACAAAAGCAACTGCACTGCTACAAGTATTCCTAAGGGAAAAGCGTACCTGTGTACAGTGAACAAAATACGCCGAAGTGACTATTTCAGTCAGTTTCTGCCCCTACAATATGAAGCATGGACTATGAACCATGTGTGCTTGAACTTTTTACACAGCCTGACTGTAGGAAAATGCCTGTTGAAATAGGGTTCCCATTTCCCCAACAGACTAACTCTCACTTACGGAGTGTTTTCCTCTTCTCCACATGGCACAACAGAGAAAAACGGGAAAATGACAAGTTCTGATGACGTGGATTTCAATTCAATAAAGCCCGGTCCACCCATCTCACAGGTCTGTACCATCCTCGGCAGCCCACGACTCCTAGCGGCACCGCAGAGAAGCACATGGTGGCCCAGGACACGTGCTCGGAACAGACCAAGTGGGAAAGAGCGAGTCACAAAACAGGGTGTCGACAGAATAGGGTGTCTCTGTTTTAATAAAAATAAGACACATGAATATAATTTTAAAAAATATGTCCAGTAGAACTTCCTCTGTATGGGTGACCCATGCCCACACCCTATCCCCACCCACTGCCTGGTTACCCGTCCTTGTTAGGCCCCGGGCCCTCCTCCAACGTGACAACCCAGCCCTCGCCGCTCGATGGGGGCTGAGCTGCAGGACCACTGCACATCCTACCCGCCCACGGCTTGAAACAAACAGAGTGGAGAGGAGCACACTTCCTCACCACGGCCACGCAGGCACACAAATGCATTTCCTAAAGAAAGCACTTCCGCCGCAAGCTCAACCCCTCTGGGGACAGAAAGACACAGTCACCATTAGTCACTTTGTGATGTTGGGCAGGTTAGTTACTGTAACCTCCACAAAGGCCTCCATTTCCTCACCTAAGAAATGGGAAGTAACAACCATTCCTACCAGCGCAGGGCTGGCGTAAGGTTTAAATGGGATGATACGCTCAAGGGAAATGCCCCCAAGTGCTTAGTGAATGCTCAGTGAACAACAGCTCTGCTCATACCTCTGAGAACACGCCCTGTAAGTGGGAGTTAGTCTGTTGGGGAAGTGGGAACCCTGTTTCAACAGGCATCTTCCTACACTCAGGCTGTATAAGAAGTTCAAGCACACGTGGTTCATAGTCCACGCCTCATATTGTAGGGGCAGAAATCGACGGAAATATTCATTTCAGCCTACTGTGTTGGCTGTTCTATCCTGCGTACCATGGAGTAAATGACCCACCCATCCTTTATGCCCTAGTCTACCTAGTATCACCAGCCCCACACTCTTGTCTTAATTACAACGACATGATAGGCCAATCACAACTGTGGTGACTGGAAGTGCAATGGATTTCCACTGAGTCATCTGCTACTAAAGGAAAGGAGCAGGAAATGTTTGCGGGGCTTCCTGCGTGACCGAATCACACCCAGCTTCTGAAAGTAACCTGCCAAACCCGAAGGCTGGAAAGAGAAAAATAAATCTCATGCAAGCATCCGAGGAGGCCAGGAAATTGTTGTTTTCGATTGTATTTTTGAATAAAGCCTCACTTCTATGTCCGTATCAGCTTCCCCGTGCGCACTCAACTCCAGTGAAATCAGAGCCTTTGTGTTTTGGAAAACAAATTCCACAGCTATGGTAACAGAAGTTGTGGCTGAATTCTGACTTCACTGTTAGTGTCAAGTGAGAAGGAACATCTCTCAGCTCAGACACAACTGCTTAGCTACATAAATTGTTCTTTTCAATAAGCTGTGCTTAACTGCCATCAGTAAATCAAGCCCCTACGTTCTTAACTCTCTAGACACACTGTACCACAGAACAGGCCCCTCAGCTAACCATTCATACGTCAAGTACATGCAGAAAAAAAAGTATCCGACTTCTGATTTTATTCGTTTGAAATAATCCCCCAAGAGGAAAGGCAGTTTTACTAGGTCCACATTAAAAATTAGATTCTGGACGTAAACCAGCTTGATGGCAAAAAAAAAAAAAAAAAAGCAATTCTCTACAAAGCACTAATACAGGCATCTGGGGGAAAAGGGAAAGAATGGGAAACTATAGCTCAAGTTTTATCATCCACTTTAAGTAAATAATTCAGAGCAGGCCTCAGGATCACTTAAGAAGTAGCACAAAGAATTAGGAATGTGTGGTATGGAGGGTAGAAGCCAAAAGTCTTCGGAAGCTGTGAGGGCAAAGACCAGAGTCACTGAGGGGCTGCGGGAAACACTCTTTTTTGTTGTTCTTCCAGAAAAAGGCACTCAGTTAGCCCTTCTCACTGAAATTAACAGGGCCGTTACTAGGGAACTGGCCAAAACAGCCATGTACACATGGAATAAATAGGGGACAGCTGGGCCTTCGGTCGCATAGTTTCATAGACGGCAAGGTCTCCTTAGGATGAGCGGCCCATGACAAGCACAACACACGAAGACAAGGACAAGGCCAGAAATGCAAGGAACAGACACACCAGCTAGGCACTGGACAGGTGAGGGGTAGGGAAGGCTGAGTCACGCCCCAGGCCACCACTTCTGCACTGTTGGGGACCCTGCTCAGGGGATCAGGACCCACGTGCAGCTTCCCGAAGCGGGGCTGTCTCTTTCTCAGTCCCTCACCTCTCCCAGGCAGAGCAAGCGGCATCACCTCTCCTGGGCAGAGCAAGCGGCGTCTCTCTCCCTGGCCTTGGTGGGCCTCACGCACCTCAGAGCTTCCTCTTCACAACAGAAAGTTACAGCAGACCCAGCTAAGACAGCCGCTCACAGCTTCCACACTATACCACCTGCGTGGCCTCAGGAGAGCGGACGGGGTCGCAGGTTTCAAACTCTGTTATGTTTGGACTACACCGTGTTTTTCATTTTTGGATTAACTGCCAAGTCTTAAAAGTCAAACGTTTTCACATTAAAAAAAAAACCCAACAACAAAAGGACCTTTTAGCCTCCCCTGGTAGATTTGGAGATCTGGCAACATTGGGCTCACATTCCTGAGATGTTGCTGGGAAGTAACACTTGGTCAGGAGAAAAGCTGCCCTCTAACTTGCCACAGTCTCCACCGCTCCCTAGTACCTGACTCCCAGCTGGTCTCATCCGTTTGTGTTATCTGCCTGGCTTCTATTAGCATGTTATATAGGGGAAAGGCAAGGCTCTGGAATAGCTTTGCTTCGACTAATACAGAATGAGTCCAATCCTGGCAGACTCCCTTTTTAAAATGTCACTTTGCAAAATTCCAGTTATAAAGAACCTCTGGAAATGGGATTGGCTTAAGATAAATTTCTGGTTAGCTTATTGTTTATGTTTATAATTGTGAACATGGAACCCATCATGAAAGTTCTTCAAAAATCCCTGAAGTTCACATGATGAGAATTTTCTCCATCAAGTTCTACAATTTATATCAGAATTTCACAGAGGAATTCTATTAGACCTTCAAAGATCTGATAATCCCATTACACTTACATTGTTCCAGAGCACAAGAAATGGAAAAAAAAATCCATTTCTTTGTATGAAGCAAATATAATATTGACATCTAAACTAGATAAATATAGCACAAAAAAAAGAGAAACTAATCTCACTCATGAATATCAACAAAAAAATCTTAATGTAACATAAGCAAAAAAGATTTACTACCACATTAAAAAAGAAACCCCGTATCATGGGACCTGTTCCAGAAATTAAAGGTGATTCAACAATTTAAAATCTATTAATATAATCCAACATATTACTAGAGCTAAAAAGGAAATCATAATTATTACAAAAAATACTCAAAAACTTCAATAAAATGCAACAAACTATTTCTAATGAAAACATTCCATTAACGAGGAGTTGGATGCTGCCTCTCCACAGGGTCCTAAAGCTGAGCATCTCATAAGACTCCACAGGGAAACACCAACAGCATTTTCAATAAGGTTAGGAACCAGGTGACACCCACTATCTGCTCTACTACAATGTGTTAGGCGTATCAGCTGATAGTATTAGACTAAAGAAAGCAATCTGGAATCAGCAGCATAAGGATGGGAAAAGAAATTAGATGCTCTCTTTGCTGATGGGATCATATATTTGGAAAAAAACATGAGAAATAACATCAAAACTAATTCAAACAATAAAGGAACTCATAAAGTAGCAGGATATATTAACATGACAATTAATGGCTTTCATAACCATGAACAATAACCAGTTAGAAGATAAAATTCCATCTATGGGAGAAAAATAAAATAGAAATAAACTGAACAAAAAATATGGGAAACAATTAAAAGACAGAGAAGACAAAGTTATTCGACATGACATAACTTGTAACAGTAAGTTATTAGAAGCATTGGAATGTTTCTATATCGGTTGTTCAACCAAGCAATGGAATACAACACAGGAAAAGCTGCTTATGGAACAGTCTCCATAATATACGACTAAATGGAAAAAAAAAAGATATAAAAAGATCACTACAGTTGTACAAGAAAGAAAGGAAAGTAAGATATTTGCATAAAAGTAGCTGTTTATTTTTGTAAGAGGAAACATGGGGTAACTAACAACTGGAAATCGATTACCTTTGCAGGTAGATAGAAAAAGCGTGAAAGAATTGAGAAGGTAAAGAGCAGCGTCTCTAGGCACACTTCTTTCTATACTTTGGACTTTGGACTGTGTTAATGTTTTACATAATTTAAAAATTAATTTACATCAGCAAAGATGGGGACTCTTAATACTGTATGTAAACACAAAGAGATGAACATCATCCTAGAGCAAATTAGTACCGTTACACCCAGGAGAAGAAAAGAGAGCAACAAAGTCACCCTTGCGCACAATACTCTATATACACTCCATGAGATACTTTCTAAAGACAAAAAGAACCACAGGAAGTAAATTTTGAATTTAATTACTAGGTTTGTTTATGGTAGTGGTATGGGTATAGCCAATTTTAAGATCATTTGGGGTACAATGTGTACATATATTGCTGTTCATAACCAGGTGTTGTTTTATACAAGGTTTTGGGGTTGTCTGTGTATTTAGTTGGAAGGGCAGGGAGGGCATTTTTGGCAGGAGCAAGAAACCCCTAACAAGGTTCAATGTGGGTGAAACTTAAGCTTCAAGGGTAAAGCTGGAGAGGCAGGGGCAGATGCAGGCCTTTCCATCACGCAGCTCCACGATAGCACTCACTCTGCCACCGATGTAACTGCGGACTAAGGCGGCCTTGGCTTCGTACCCCATGCTAAAAAGAGTTTGGACTTTATCCAGGACGCAAATAATCCGCCGTGGCAGATGTTCCCTGGGATGCAGAGTTTGGCACAAGTCACTCAATGAGTTAAGTGGAACCCTGAGCTTGGACAGGAGAGAACGTCACTGCTGGGTGGTGAATGCTCAGCACAAACAAGCACCACAGGTTTAGATCTGTAGGAAGGCATGTGTTTTAAAACCTAGCCCAGTACTTCCACAACTGTGTGACTCTTGAATGGAATCAAGCAATATTTAATTGGACAGCCTTTGCTGACTATAAGTATGGGGGTGGAGGGTACATAGCTATTTAACTCATTGAAAATATACCCTGCCCATTCCAAGGCAGAATCAATTCATAAATCATTTTCAGAAAGGGTTCTCGTTTCCAAGAAGTTAGCACAAATATTTTAACTTCAGTATTTTAGGAAACATTTTGTAAGCTGCATAAAATGTTTATTACTCGCTTGCTTTTCCATGACAAGTTTATAATAAAGTAACATGTAGTCTATGTTTTCCAATCTAGAATCAGATGGTAGCTTCCCAAGTTCCAGGGATCATGTCTCAAGAGTTCCCAGGAATGACATCTGGGTAAGTCAGCAAGTTCAAATATTTGTTTCACACCTCAAAGTCTTCCCAGCCCTGACATGGGGCTGGCTGCGGGGGAATTCACATTAGGGATGTGTCACTGCTGAAGACGTGTGTGGCATCTCTCCCAGGTGTCATCTCACCTTGGTCCAGGAGGCATCTATTTTTATATCACAAACCACTCAGAAACACAGTTGCCAAAAACAATAATGGTTTATGCCTCTCACAGTTCTGTGCAGGTGGCAGAAGCTCAGCTGGGCGGCCCCGCTGTTCTCTCTTGGGGTCTCCCGTGAAGAGTAGCAAGGGCTGGAGCATCCCCAACCGGTTCCCTCACACGGCTCGCAGGGGCTGGGAGAGGGGAACCTCTCTCCCCGGTGGGAACACTGCTTCCATGGGGCTACGCGGGCTTCTCACAGGCGCACGGATCCCAAGAGGCAGTGTTCACGGTATGAGGCAGGAGAGGCAGAGCTCTTCAGACTCCTCTTGAGAGTTATATGGTGTCACCTCTGCTACAAACTATTGGTAAAAATAAGTCACAAGGCCAGCCCAAGGGGAATAGAGATCCCATCTCTCCGGTAAGACTCTGCGGCCCAAGACGTGGCCAGCCGGCCTCAGGCCCCTTAGACAATAAGGCACAGCTGTGCTTCCCTGCCCTGTGTGGCTGACACCTTTTCAAAGGAGCAAGAACTCGTTGCGATTCTGTACCACCGAGGACCTGAATGTTTCTTCAGCTATGCTCTAGGACGGGGGTCTGCGAACCCTTTCTGTACAAGGCAAGAGGGTAAACACTCCAGGCTTTGAGGGCAATATGGTCTCAGTTCATGGCAACAGTTCAACTCGGGCTCTGCGGCAGGAAAGCAGAGGCAACGTGTAAACAAAGGTGCTGGCGACGGTGAGGAGAAAGGGGGTCCCTTCTGCGCTGTTGGTGGGAATGCAGACTGGTGCAGCCGCTGTGGGAAGCAGTATGGCGCTACCTCAAAAAATGAAAAATGGAACTGCCTTATGACCCAGTGATTCCACTTCTGGGAATTTATCCAAAGGAACCCAAAACACTAATTTGAACGCGCATAAGCACCCCTGTGTTCACTGCAGTGTTATTGACAATAGCCAAGCTTTGGAAGCAGCCCAGTGCCCATCAGGAGATGAGTGGATAAAAGGGCGATGGCACATTTACACACTGGGATACTACTCGGCCGTAAAAAAGAAAATTTTACCCTTTGCCACAGCACGGATGGACCTGGAGAACATTATGCTAAGTGAGATAATAAGCCAGTCAGTCAAAGACAAATACCATATGACTTCACTCATATGTGCAACCTAATGCACAAACTGAACTAACATGCAAAATAGAGGAGACTCAGAGAGAGCAGGCGGACAGCCCTGGGGAGTGCGGGGTAGGGGGTGGGAGGATTGGGCAAAAAAAGAACAAGGACTCATGGACAGGGACAACAGTGTGGTGACTGCAGGGGTGGGGGGGGTGGAGGTGGAAGAGGGTATAAGGGGGATAAATAGTAATGAAAAAATACAAGAAAAAATTAACTTCAAAAATGGATGTGGCTGTGTCCCACTAAAACTTCACAACAGGCGGCGGGCCGTGTACTGACCCCTGGTCCAGGAGAAGGAGCCCTGGATTCCAGAACGGAAAGCCAGGCCTGGGATTCCGACCTCACTACTCACCCCCTGCGTGACTTTGGTTGCATTTCTTAAACCGTCTGAAGTTTACCTTCCACATCTAAAACACGAGGACGACATCGTCACGGCCCAAGACGGCTGTAGGGAGTGATGCGCGTGAAGGGACACAGCGTGACCCTCGGGAAGACAAACAAGCTCCCCAGGTGGACGACATCCAGCCAGGCAGGGGGGAGGGCCTGTCCGGCACTGTTTTCCAATGAAATGGAACCTTCGCTAATGAAAATTATATTTCGCAGAGGACTGAACAGTCTTTGTTAAAGACCTGGCACTGTTCTGTTCTTTCTCGATGACAAAATACCTTGTTTTAAGGCACACAGCACCAACACAACTAGTTTTTTACACACAAGTAGTGTACGTGGTCAGGGAAGAGAAAAACACCAAAACAAGCAAGCTTCAGGCGTATTATTATTCAAACACAGAGTTAGTTCAGAGGCACAGCAGTATAATCTACTGTATGGGACCTTCTGAAAGGTTCAAAGATTAGCCTCTGAGATAAGTAGGGTTAGTTTTTTTTAGAACGCTAAAAGTATAACTGGAATTTTTTTAACATGTGGGTGCGTACTTTCTTTTTCAGAAATTGGCCTTTGTAGAAAAAATATATTCAAAAAAATTTTTAATCTCTCCTTAGCCAAAAGGAATGAAAAGCATTAAAGTACTTTGTTTGCATCTCCGTGAATGGGGAAGCCCTTCGATACACCAGCAGTCCTCCAAGAGTATTCCACATAAACAACTGGCAGCATTCTACTCCTGCTTTTGGAAAATTCCATTCCATCCACCGGGAAGTGGGTATATTAGAAGCTGAGTGGCTTTGCCCAAGGTCGAAACCTTGTCCACAGTAGGATTTTCCTGCCCCAGTCACCTGAGCGGGATCCCGGCCGGGACACCTACATGCAATTCCCACATCCCTTTCGCCCACAGCTGGGCAGCCCTGGCCGGACGCAGCTGTCCCGTGGCCTCCCTGAGAGACAGCTGTGTTCTGCAGCGATGGCGTCAGCACCATCCTAGAAGGGTGTGGGTTCCCTCCTAAGCCCCACAGGGAATGCCACCGGCTGTCATTGTTTGGATTGCATGTCTCCTTCCAAAGCAACCTGGACCCCTGCCAGAGCATGGTACAGCGGAGAAAAGTTAAAATCCAGGCAAGCGCATGGGTGGGTGGACTTGCTGCTCCAGATTCATAAATGAATACATTGGTAGCCACCGCTGGCCTCCTGATTCAGAAACTAGGTAGGAAAGAAGTCAGATGACTTAGCATTTACAGAAGCAAAAGTGAACATTCCTAAATTCCCTTGTATTTGTACTTGAGCAGAATGGAATTCTCACATGATCGCTGGGATGCCTATATTAAGTATCTCAGGCCAATCTTCTACTAAATAAAGTTCAAGTGGCACTGAGTTCACATGATACTCGGAGCTCTCCAGACAGCTGATTGTTCTCCCCATATCTCAGGCTTTGGAACTTGAGCTTCAAAGTAGCTCCTTGCCTGCTTTTGCCATGGCCAGAGTCCACTCTGTCCCGGGGGAGGGGTGTCAGTGTGATGAGCTACCAAAGGACCGACAGATAGCAGACCGGCCTCTCTCACACTGTGTGTGTATTAGTGCGTGCGTGCGTGCGTGCGTATCCGCGTGGGTAAAAACACACAAACCCATCACTTAAGGTCAATGGTCATGCACAATGTTAACATGAAGGGAGCTGGGTCAAGGGTGTATGGGAACTCTGTATTCTCTTTGCAACTTTTCTGTAAATCTAAAATTATACCATTATAAAGAGGGTTTTGTTTTTGTGGGTTGTTTTTTTTTAATAAACTTTTGGTCAGCCTAAATGCCCACAGCTTATGATTCTAGTTTTCACAGGTTCCTTTTGCATAAGTCATTAAATCCCTCAGAAAGCCACTTTATTTAGGCCTGAAGTGAAGCTGATAGGATCCCCTAGGGTCTGCAAGTTGCACCTGACACACACTGTATGAATGTTCAACGTCAAGATTAAGGCTGTGTTCCCCATGACAGGCTGGAACGATAAGCCAGTGAGATTGCTAAGTGAAGCCACGCCTGGAGAACAGGCAGTCACCCTCTCATTATGTCACTATGCCATCTGAATTTTCAATGCTGCCTGTCCCCACCCTCCCAAAACAAAGGGCCTGCAAACACTGAAGCATGTCCCTTTGGTTGCCATTTATTATTTTTAGTGCACCTAAAATAATACGTATTTAGTTGTTATGGACTTGCCTATTTAATATTTAAGCAAATATTTCAAAAGAAGTGATTAAACACAGGCCTCCTCTGTTCTCAAAACTCTGAGTCTTTGTACTTGTTCTCTCTGCTGGGAGCTTCCTCCTCCTCCGGAATCCTCATGACCTTTTCTCTCACTTTTTTCAGATGTTTCTGACACATCAACCCCTCACAATGTGCCCTTTCCTGACCACCCTGTTCAACACTGCACCCCTTCCCCAACACCCAGTATCGCCTTCCCGTCTTTTCTTCTTAGAAATTATTCCTTCTAATATTCCGTAATTTTCTCATTTGTTTAGTGTGCATTCTCCCCAAACAGAAACTAAGCTCCAAGTGAGCGTGGTTTTTGTATGTTCTGTTCATTGCTAATAGGTTTTCATTAAAACCGTCAATGGAGAGACAGTCCATGTTCATGGATAGGAAGACTCCGTACTATCAGGATGTCAGTTTTTCCCAACTGGATCTATAAATTCAATGCAATTCCAATCAAAATCCCAGCAAGTTATGTGTAGAAACTGATGAAATGATTTGAAGGGTTATAAAAAAAAGGCAAAAGACCCAGAATAGCCAACATAATAGTGAAGAACAAATCTGGAACACTAATAGTACCCAACTTCAATGCCACAACGTGATATTGGCAAAAGAAGAGACAAATAGATTAATGGAACAGAATAAAGAGCCCAGAAATAGACAGCTCCCCATAAATATAGTCAACTGATGTTTGACAACGGAGCAAAGGCAATACAGTGGAGCAAAGGTAATCTCTTCAACAAACGGTGCTGCAACAACTGGCCGTCCACATACAGAACAATGAATTTACACACAGAACTTACATCCTTTGCAAAAATTAATTCAAAATGGATCATAACTGTAAAATGTCAAACTGTAAACAACTAAAAGATACCACAGGAGAAAACTGAAGATGACCTAGGATGTTACAATGAGTTTTGCATACCAGACCACAGGCATGAGCCATGAAAGAAGTGATTGATAAGTTGAATCTTTCTGACAATTGAAAACTGCTCTACAAAAGGTAATGTTAAGAGAATCAAAAGACTAGGCACAGACTCAGAGAAAATATTTGCAAAACACACTTGACGAAGGACAGTTACCCGAAATATGCAAGGAACTCTTCAAAACTCATCAAGTAAACAAAGAAACTGCTTTTAAAAAATGGGCCAATGAATGACTTACCAGACACTGCACCGGAGAAAATATACAAATGATAATTACACATAGGACAAGATGCCCAATATCATATATTATCAGCAAAAAGGTAAATTAAAGCAATAATGGGATACCACTACACATCTATCAGAACGGCCAAAGTCAGAACACTTGACGCCAAATTCTGGTGAAGATGTGGAGCAACAAGGACCTCTCATTCATCGTTGGTGGGGATGCAAAATGGTGTAGCCACTTTGGAGGACAGTTTGGCAGTTTCTTACAAAACTAAATATATTCTTACCATACAATCCAGCAATTGAGCTCCATGGCATTTATGCAAAGGAGTTCAAAACATATGTCCACAGAAAAACCTGCACACAGGTGTTTATAGCAGCTTTATTCATAACTGTCAGCTTGGAAGTAACCAAGATGCTCTGCAATAGATGAATGGACACACAGTGGTAGATCCAGGCACTGGAGTATTATTCAGCGCAAAGATAAAAGAGCTATCAAGCATGCAAAGACATGGAGAAACTGAAATGCATATTACTAAGTGAATAAAGCCAATCTGAGAAGGCTATATACTGTATGATTCCAACTATGTGACATTCTGGAAAAGGCAAAACCATAGAGATGATAAAGAGATTAGGTTGCCAGGAGTGGAAGGTGGGGGGTAGGGATGAATATCTGGAACACAGAGGACTTGGGGGACAATGAAATAGTCTGCATGGTATAATACTTATGGGTACATGTTGTCATACATTCGTCCACGCCCACAGAATGTACAACATCGAGATGGAACCCTAAGGTAAACTACGGACTTTGGGTGATTATGATGCAACATGGACTCATCAATTCTAACAAATGTGCCCCTCTTGTGAGGGGTGCTGACCATGGGGGAGGCCGTGAATGCATGGAGGCACGGAGCGTCTGTACCTTCCCCTCAATTTAGCTGTGAGTCCAAAACTGGTCTTTATTTTTTAAAATTAAAACATTAAAAAACTTTAAGGATGTAATAAATAAAAAATCCCCTCTGGGCTTGAGCCTACCAGTCCTTGTGGCATGGCTCTCTGGCATCAACACAAAAAAATAGAATATTTAAAATAAGGAATGGACATTTCCTACGCAGAAAAAAGTGACCAATATCAATTGAGCACTTTCTGAATCACAGCTATGTGCCTGTAACACTATCCCTCATGCTTTTAGATAGCATATTTACCTATCTTATCCGTCCTAAGTATATGTCACTTTCACATAAATTATATCTCATTCATTCCTCACAAAACTGTGAAGTAGGCGGAGCAGATATTATCATTCCCATTTCACAGATGAGGAAATTGAGGCACCTCAAGTAGCTGGTGAAGCCAGGAAAGAATCCAAGTCACCGGCATTGTGCCTTGAACGGTTCCCACCATAGAAGCTACCTCTCCGTAGGGAAAACAACACCCAGAAATCAGTCGCTTTAATATTTTTCCCATAAAATAATATTTCTGAGTTAGATAATGTTTAAAACATAAATATTAAAGAAAATTATACATGATCCATCACATATGATCTTGTCAGAAAATGCCCATAAAAGGAAAGATGAAAACCTGTGGTCCAGCCTAAGAGGCAGCCCTGGCGAGAGGCACAGGGAGAAACGGACCACAGTTGTCACCAAGCTGCTGTTTTCAAAATTTTGTTAGAACTCATCAAGACTCCTGGAAAGCCTACCAGTCAAGAAAAGTATATATCTCTTAAAGATATGGCTAACTCAGTTCCCATCCTGAGGTAGGGAGTCAGGGTGGGGGTCTCAAAATCTATCGATAAACAGAAAAATACGCAAAAGTTCCCTGAAGACTGAGACCTACTTACATCTCCTACGTATATGTAAATGTATGTATATGTGTATGTGTATGTGTGTGTGTATGTACACAGAAACCTGGATCCACTTGTTTAAAAAAAAATCACAGCAAAAAGGGCAGATGGTAAATAGTAACTCTCCTCAGATGCACATTTTTAATGTCTGAAATCGAGATGTGTCTTACAGCCAATGGTACCTTACCATGACTCCATGGGGTACATAAAGCAATGGCGTGCCTTACAGTCTTAACTTTTGGTGACATGTGGTAGATCCACATTTCTTTAACATGAAAGTAGCATACTCTACACATAGTTCTGCACTTTGCTTTTCTTGCTCAGCAGCATTTCCTGGATGATTCCGTATCTATCCGTAACTTCACCAGCAGCCTAGTAGTGGGAATTTGGACTGTTTTAAATCTTTTGCATCTACTACAATAAATACCCCTGGGGAACAGGGAACCGGTTTGTACATTTTTGATAGCAGAGGACAGGTTCCTAGATATGAAATGGCTGAGAGAAATGGAACCATTTAAATGCACATAAGTCAGTATGCCCGGTGTTGGAGGGGGAAGGTTAGCTCAACGAGTCAAGTGGCAAAAAAAATGACGGGCAAGGGCACACTGGGCGTTAGGGAACATCCCTGCATCCGGCGGCATGGAGGACAGGGTCACTTTAAGGGTTCCTCCCGTGCTCAGCTACCAGGCGAGCTCAAAGGTGCCACCCTAACCCGAGCCTGGGCAAAGGGCAGGTAGGGGGAGGAGGAAAGGAAGAAGTGAAGGCTAAGCTCAGCTTTAAATGCCATGTTTGGGTTTACTGTTGTTTAAAAAGAAAACATCTTTCAGGTGGTATTTTCCCATTCTCCAAATTCTTCCAATTAACAGTGGGCAGGCTAAGGAGTAGGTTAAACGAAGCGACTTCTCAAGGTTATAGGACATTTTATGGAGGAGGGACACATGGCCTTCCCGGGATACAGACGACAAGTTATAGGACATTTTATGGAGGAGGGACACATGGCCTTCCCGGGATACAGACGACAAGTTATAGGACATTTTATGGAGGAGGGACACATGGCCTTCCCAGGATACAGACGACAATCAGAGCCAACCCCATTACTGTAGCCCTATTCCATGGGGCTACAGGCTGCGTGTCAGTCTTCGCGTCAGTCAATCAGGCTGCGAGCTGGTTCTCACATCACAAGGTTAAGGCAGCAGACACAGCGTCACCTGCACACATGACAATGTCCAGGGAAGGAAGAGGGGCAGACTCTTCACATGCCTCCCTCTGACCCACGAGGAGAACCTTTCTCAGAGACTGAAGCAGACTTTTCCCAATCGCCACGGCCCATGTCAAGGGGGCGTGGGACCACTGTGATGGGCCCGGAGCAGTCAACACCCGCCTGCCACCTCCCCCACCCTCAGCCCACTTGCTGCAAAGGGGGCTGAAGAGTGGGCCAAAATCAAATTCTACTAGGAAAGCAGAAAGTGTGGCAGAAGATGGACATTTGGTTTGGCAATTAATTTCTGCTACTCCCATGATTCATTCATTCATTCACTTGTTCATCCATTCATTGATTCATTCAAGAAGTACCACTGTGAGCTGGAGGCCAGTCGACTTGAAGAAAACACTCGCCCAAAATCCTAGCCCTCCCGGAGCTCACAGGGCAGCCAAGTTCACACAGGACTATTCCATTTCCCTGATATGCAAAGGAGCACTGGATATCCCAGGCGGTCTAAATACCAAAGAGTAATTTACCGGTTTCGGAGTGACTTTAATTACTGTACTGAGAATGCACCAGTGCCCTGCTTCCCATCTTCACGATCACAGCCGGACAGGAAGTCGTGCATCCGAATCGGCTGAGGCAGCAGAAGGTGCCCTTTACCAGGCCCCTGTTCTATTAATAGCAGCCTGTGCATTGCTCAGGTTACCGGCTGGTTCAAGTCCATATAATACTGGCTCCTCTGGCGGAGGCAATTCGGGAGCTTGGTCCCTCACACGAGATTTGTGTTTTTAAAACTCTGGTATTGGAAATAGAAATGCCAATGTTGAAGGTGTTAGCAAGAATGCAGAGCAGTCTATTATTACAATTAGGGCCAGAAAAACAGGAAGGACTTACAAAAAAATTTTTTCAATCCCAAGTGCTTAATATTGTATGCACACATGGTACACATTTAAAAGTGGAGAAATGAAAAATGCATACTTTTATGTCGCATTTGGGACATTGAAAAGCAAGAATTCTTATCTTGTTTCTACAAGATTTCTGAGTGAACAGAACAAAAAATAATGCTTTTAATTTTACCTTCAACCTGGGTGAAATAAACTATTTAACCTAGTTAATATGTATACTAAATATCATTTTAAAAAATCAATGAAGGAGTGCCCTTCTAGTTGCTGGATGGGATGCCGCCCAACTCAGTAATCCCTTAATAAAGCCAACTAGATCTTTAAAAAAAAAAAAATCGATGATGTAGGAAAAAAGAGTATACTTCTGCTTGTGCTGAAATATTTTAATCATTTATTCAAGGATACTTATTCCAAGATATCTTTCAATTAAGCAAAATAATTTCGGAAGTTTGTATAACAAATGGCCAATAAGCACATGAGAAGGTGCTCAACATCAGTGGCCATTAAGGAAATACAAATCATAGCCACAAGGAGCCCTGGCCTGGCTCGATGGGGTGGAGCACCATCCTGTGCAGCAAAAAGCTGCAGTTTCAATTTCCGATTAGGGCACATAACTAGGTTTCGGGTTTGACCCCGAGTTGGGGGACACGTGGGAGGCAAGGGATCAATGTTTCTCTCTCACATGGATGTTTCTCTCCCCACCTCCCCCCGCCACTTCCTCTCTCTCTAAAAATCAATAAACACATCCTTGGGTGAGAGTTTTAAAAAAATAAACCCATAAGGAGACACCACATCACACCCACTAGGATGGCTACGATCGAAGGTTACCGTATGCTCTAGCAATTCCACTCACAGGAATCTACCCAAGAGAGATGAAAACATATGGCAACGCAAAAACTTGTCTGCGAATATTCATAGCAGCATTATTCATAATAGCCAAACCTGGAAACGATCCAAAAGTTCCTCAACTGATGAATGGATGAACAAAATGCAGTACATCCACGCAGTGGAATATTATTTGGCAATAAAAAGGAGTGAAGGACCAACACAAATCGCAACATGTATGAACCCTGAAAACGTCACGCCAAGTGAAAGAAGCCAGGCACAAAGGATCAAATATGACATGATTCCATTTATGTGAAATGTCCAGAACAGTCTACGGCCATACCACCCTGAACGCGCCTGATCTCATCTGAAATGTCCAGAACAGGCAAATCCAAAGGAAAAAAATCTGGGGGCTGCAGGACTAGGGGTAATGTGGGGTCAGGACCAACGGGGTGACTGGAAATCAATCATGGTGATGGTCCCCAAAAGTTTATTTTGCTGATAACAATATGGAAAATAAAATATCTGTACCAGTCAATGGCTTCGGACATCCACTGCTGACATATTATGGGCAAATGTTCAGAGAGACTCATCCTGGTGAATAGTCTGGAAAATGGAGAATGACTCACCCCTTGCTGCCTTGGCGATACCTGTGTTGGTAAATAAAATAATCGAGTCATCTCCACTTTCCACCAGACATAAATTGTACACTACCTTCGAATGTTTCCATTGTGCTGGGCACAAGTACGATGGTGGTAAAATAGCAGAAGGCCATTTTTAGAGGAAATAATGGAACCTCCCATATAACGTTGCTTCTTCCGGGCCCCGGGCCAGGAGGGGGAAGTCCTTGCTGCTTGGTCTGGCTAGACAACTGGTTAGCTGGTGAGCAGGTAACGTGGAGTGAGTTTATTTCTGATCCTCCTGCTTAAAATCCACTCCTTGGCAAAATAAAAGCCACGTTCCCGATTCCCGATTCGCGCTGTGAGGCACGTATCTGCCTCTGTAGGGGGCTCGGGGCCCGGGGCCCGGGGCCGGGGCGGATCAGGGCAGCAGGGTGGGCCACGACACCAGCCAGGCTGAACTCAAGGAGGTCACCGCTCCCTCAGCATTTATGGATGATGTCAATGAAGCACTTAACACAGTACTTGGCACACAAGAGCCCGCAATAAATGGTTGCTATTTTTAGTGTTATACACACACAGCTCTACACACACACTAGCTTCCTAAGAAACAGGTCCCTGCATTCGCTGTAGCCTCAACAACCAAACAGCAACGACAGCGTATGCTCAGGAAACATGCTGGCTCCGTGAACGGGTCTAGGAGAGCAGAGAGATCTTCATGAAGAGCCAGAGCGCTTTGAAAACTTCCCACTGAACTGAAAGCAGACCCTTGTGCCTCCCCGTATCCCATCACAGCGTCACAGCATAAGCAAGCACCAGGGCAGGGGAGGCCGTCGGCAGGGATGGGCTGGATACGCCGTAAACCCACCCCCGGTCCTGGGAAAAGCAGGCGAGGGCCAGGGTCTCAGGAAAGACGAATCGGGGCGTGAGGAAGGCAGCGTCCTGGAGCTGGAACCCCTCTCTGCTCAGGCCAGGCAGGCCCTACCTGACCAGCCAGGTCAAGCAGGGTCAGTGGGAACCTGGCTCAGAACAGGCCATGGCACAGGCGCCAACTTGGCCTCTGCCGACCCCTCTGGCCTGGCTCTCAGCGGCAGTGCCTCCTCTGACAAGGATTTCTCCCGTCACCGCCTGGGCCGCCCCCAGCAGGGTGCACGCTGCTCCCCCCCAGGAGGGGAGACCCCTCCCACCCCCAACAGCCACCACCCCAAGGGTCCTCTGTTACCTTCTTTCTTTGCTACTAACTTGATTCCTAACTCTGAAAGGGACTGCAGTGTTTTTCTCCCTCATAAAGGGTCTTCCCCACATCCCACCCCCCACCCCTGGCAAGGGGGAAGGGAGGCTCACCATCTACCTTTTCTTTTTCTTCATACGACGAATGAGCTGGCTGGGCTATCACACTACGCTAACTGTAAACATTCGATAAAAGTCAACCAGACAGAGTCCATAAGGCCCACCAGCTTCAACAGAGGGAGAAGAAAAGATTTCATTGTGAGGGACACGGCCTGGCAGAAGCGGGAGCTCATCAACTCAGCCATTGTATCCGAGGGAAGAATTGGACGGCCCGATTCCACAGCCCAGGAGAAAGCAATAGTGAGCTGCCTGCAGCATCGGGGGACCAAAATGTCAGTGGAGGGGCCTGGCCAGGGGGCTCCTGCTGCCCCTCCGCTCTGGAGGTCACCGCTCCCTCAGCATTTATGATGTCAGTTAAGCACTTAACACGGTACTTGGCACACAGGAGCCCTCAATAAATGGTAGCTATTTTTACTGTTACACACACACAGCTCTACAGTCTCAACTCCTAATGCCGTGGAAAGATGACGTCTTGAGGGCCTGTGCACCTGGCCCCCAACTTCTTCAGGGCACAGGGACCTCTGACAACGGGAACTCAAATGCCGGGGGGCCTTCCGTCACCTTGGTCTTTGGTGCTGAGCTGTCCGGGGCTCTCACAGGAAGGAGCAGGGGGTGGAGGCGATGGAGGGACACACGATATAGAGCGCTGCGCACCGTGTGGTCTCAGGTGGGTTAAAGGCACATCTCCTCCCACAGCCGCACGCACGCAGAATAGAGATCGGACACAAACCCCAGAGTCCCGACTGCTCTTTTCGATCACATCTCACACACAGGTATCCTCAGTTCTTCACACAACACAGAATGAGGCACGTTATTTTTTTCCTTCATGATCTAATCGTGCTTTTGGCTCAGTTGCCTTCTTTCCCCCATCAGAGGCTGAAATCCTTAACTCTGGCAGAAGCGGCCGTAAGCAGGGATGCTGGAGGGGTATCTCCCCCCAGAAGCCCCAGGTCCGGGGACCACTCCCTCTGGAGATGGCTTTCCAGTCTTTGTGGAACTAACACTCAACCCCGTAACAACTGCCTTCTATGTGAGTCTCCGAAGCCAGTTAGTGTGCATCAGAACCTTCTGGAGGGCTGGTTAAAACATCGATGGCTGGGCCCCATGCCTGAGTTTTTGTGGTCTGGATTAAGGCCCAAGTACTTGTATTTCAGACAAGATTCCCAGGTGAGGCTGCTGCTGCTGCTGCGGCTGCTGCTTGGGGACCATAATGAGAACCGCTGCTCAAAACTCACAAGTAATTTCAAGCCAAACACATCCCTCAGAAACGACACACTGGCCTCTTTAGCATAGAGCGAATGCCATGTCGCTGAGAGCCCTGCCCGGGAGAGGGTGTTTTTTATTTTTAATCATCTCTGAATTTCGTTGTGACTTTGGACTTCACTGATGACACCTTGCTTCAAGTAGAGGCTGTTGATTTAATCATTCAAAAGCTGGGCACATGCTAAGCTACCAAATCATGAGGCCAGAGGACAGCCTCAAATTATCAAATGATTCTAGCCCTGACCGGTATGGTTCATTGCGTTGGGTGTCACCCCGCAAAGTGAAAGGTTGCCGGTGCAATTCCTGGTCAGGGCACATGTCTGGGTTGTGGGTTTCGTCCCCAGTGGGGGCACGTCCAAAAGGAAACTGACTGATGTTTCTTACATCGATGCGTCCCTCCCTCCTTTTCTCTCCTCTCCCTGCCCTTCTCTCTAAAAATAAATAAAATCTCCTTTTAAAAAAAAGAAAAAGCTGGGCACATGCTAAGCTATGATATCACGAGGCCATAGGGCAGCTGCAAATTATGAAAGGATTCCAAGAGTCATCAGGGTGCCACCAGACACTAGAGAGGATGGGATTGGAGGGGGCAGAACTTTAATAGGAAAAAACAGTCTCAGCCGCATTTGGACAGCCACCAGGACTGTGTTCTGGGAACTGGGGACGAAGCAGTGAGAACTCCGCTGTCTTTCAAGCTTCAGAAGATGGAGGTCTCCCAATCTCCAAGGTCACATCACCCATAACTGTCCTTCCCTTCTTCCTCAGCTCACCCAACTGCAGCGGCAAAGGGCTGGGCAGCCTCTATGACATTCTGCAGGCCAGTTCACTCAGGCCTTGGATCATCACACAGCTACTCCATGGCTCAAGCTGGTCCACAAGCACAGACTGGAGCCAAAGCAAAAAAAAAAAAAAAAAAAAGTAGCGGACACTGGCCCAGGATGAAAAGAAAGCTACAGATAAAGGGGCAGTCTCCGCTCCGAGATACCTGACTTTTGAACAGGGTTAATACTGTCCCCACTTTGGAGGAGAATGAGAAGGCATGGACCCCACTGAGCTGCCTGGCTTCCTGCCTGCCTTGGGCACGGAATCAAGGTTCCCTACTGAATTCTCAAAGGAAAGGACTCAGAAAGATCTGCACCATCCTCATCTTCCCAGAGGTTAGGTCTGAAGACTGGCCTCTGGCGAGGCCACTAAAAGCCATCAGAACCAACTACAGTGACAGACACGGTGAGATCCACCACCTCTGGAAGGCAACAGCAAAAGTTGAGACAGCCTGGGTTATTCAGGAGAGTGGGAGGGAAACAAAGTGATGGAAGGAGGAGCCTCTACATCTGCATTAACAGACACTTAAAATATATGTCAAGTTTTTTTTAAAAAATCAGGCAAAAATAAATTTCGATGCCTAGTAAAAATCAGAGCAGTCAGTACTTCTGGAGGGAAGTCGAGAGAAGCTTCTGCAGAAGGTAGTAGCAAAGTTGTCTTTCCTGACCTGGGGGGTTGCCACGTAAGGCTTTTATCTTAATAATTTGCTGCGTTCTTCAGTATTTTGTGTGGTTTTCTGTCTTTGTGTTTGATTTTCTGGTAAAACAAAGTTTTTTAAAAAGTTATGTGCCTGTTATTTTCCTGTTAAAATTTAAAAATAATTTTCAAAATAAAGTCAAATAGACATCACACACACACACACACACACACACACACACACACACACAATTTTCTGGCAAGAGCTTCTCTGTTAATCAAAATCTTGAGTGTATGATTTTGGATAGTTTCTTGCTTTTATCTCTTTTCTTTCCTAAAGGATAGAAGTTTAAAAATAGGATATTTCACCCCCCCCAAAAAAAGTCACTATGTTAAATTTAAAAAGTCAACCATAGGTAGCTAATGTTCCAAAGCTATGGATATACAGATCGCTTCTTCCTTCTTTCTTCTCTATTTTACATGATTAATGTCAAACTCAAATCTGAAGGATAATACGGGAAAAATTTTAAATGAGTCCATTTTTCTACCTCCCAGGTCTGCCAAAAGGTTGCTGTGTAGGGAACTATGTATAACTTTCCCTCGTCTCCATTAAATATATGACGAAAACTCAGAAATATAATGATTATGCGTTCTTTAAACTGCTTTAGTTTTTCTAAAAAGCAATCTGATACTTTTGGCCATGCTTAACATGAAGAATGAATTTAACTATTATGCACTAAAATACTCTTCTGAATCAGGTATGGAGTACTCATGAGAATCTCCAATTTCAGCCAAAGTTTCCATCAACCCTTAAAAACTAAATGAAATTAAAGCAATCTTCATGAACAAAAAAATGAAGTGATTTCAGGGCCTTTGCAAAATAGGAAAACTCATGATATTTAGAATTGATAAAAAAAAAAAGCAACTGAAAAGGCGGAGGAAACTGCTCAACTGGCACCTATAGAAATAGGACCCATGAGGGCTTATGCATCTATGTTTGGGAGCTAAGTTAGTCTTAGGGGAAAACACTTCTTCCGCCCTAAACAAGTTCTGTCAGTTCTGGCAGACACTGTGCCTTCCAGCCTAAACCCCACGGGAACAACCGTAAACACCCTGATTTATCATCCTCTCTCAGAGGGGCTCTGAGCTGAGCGCTCCTCAGACATTGTCTGAATTCCACCTCCCCGAGAGTGGGATCCTAGGGCCAGAGAAACTCCACGCACCCGCTGGTTTATCCTCCCGGCTGCTGGTCCATGAGCCAGCACACGCCTCCAGGGGGAAAGGCCTTGCACGAGCGGCCAGGGGACCGCGGAGGGGCCTCGGACCAGAGCCCACATCTCCCGCCGGCCTACCTTGCCTAGGTCTCTTAGGAGCTCCTGAATGGTGCAAAACTTAGGTGGGATTTTTATTTTTCAAATGTGCTCTGTGGCACATCTGAGTCAATAAAAAGAGGTAAAATTGTAAAAGTGGCTCAGTCAAAACGCAAAGCTTCCGGTTTCACATTTGGTACGTGCAACCCAAACAAGTCTCCAGGTTTTTTTGTGTGTGCCAATTCAGTTTGGGGACCAAAGTACACGCTGCTGGTTTAGACACTGGCCAGGCACAGGAGGGAGGGTGACAGGGACAGAGGGCTGTTCCCTGCAGGCTGAGACATGTGAAGGCACAAGATTCCACTTCCATGAGATGCTAAATTGCTCAATTACCTAAAATTCATATACCAGAAATTTCCAATACACAAGAGTTTTTAAAAATCATGTTTACATGCCATGGACCATTATACCAATGGCCCTGGAGTATGGGCCTGCTTAAGAAGCACCGCTGAATACAAAGTACACTACGCAGTATTTGCTTTCACTAACAATGGCCTGATTTCTAACCCTCCCAGGTGAAGGCATTGTGGCTAAGAGTGGAAGCCAGACGGCAAGGCCTCAGGCTCAGTCTCACACAGGACCACTGCAGGCTGGGGTGGGCACTGGGTCCCCGTCTGGGGTCCAGCCAGGGCAGTGAATCCAGAATCCAAGGGCCCCCGCGGCCAGACCTTCCCTTTAAGCATCAGCATTGGGCAAAAGCTGTTCTCCTTCGCCTCAGATGAGACGCACAGTCGCCCCCAACCTCACAGAGAGCACTCAGCTTCTGCTTCAATGAACTGAATGACATTGTACTTCCATCTTTGAAACATCTCTTCTGGAACAGTCTCCACAGCAAGTTTCCTTTAAATGAAGGGATGGGTCCAGCTTCTAAACGAGGTTGTAAAATGAAAAGGCAGAGATTAACAGAGGTGTAGGGCGCTATAAAATGCACCCCCCCCCCAGAAGTTTATGGCAGCAATCCGTTTCTGCTTTGAGAAATTGCAATCATCCCATTTCAAAATTGCCACATCTTTAAAAATACTTAGGAAACACACGCATCGGCTGGTAAAGATTTCATTTTCCTCACGTAAATTGGTTTCATGGCTCCAATTTCTTAAACTGGGCTGACTTAAAAAATCCAGAGAAATCATGTACTCCAAGTGAAAAAACAGAGCAGCAGGAAAGAAAATTTTAAAAATTGGCAGCAAACTCGTGGCTGTTTCAATGGCTGACCTTTGTTACTGAACAGTCTCTCAATAACTAATAGAGAGCAGTTATTAATAAGCACTGAAACTAGAGCACCTCCCCTGACCCTCAGCACCCGAGGAAGATGCCACCCCGCTGGGTCCTACCGAGGAGGAGACCTGAGAAGCCTAAGGGACAGCCAGCAGAGCCAGCAAGTGGCACAGGGGGGCTTGAACCTGGGCGGTCTGGCTCGAGTCCAGCCTCCTGGCACGGCGAGATGAAACTTGTACTGGCAAATCCAATGTATTGACTCAACTTTCTAGGAAAGCTGCCCTCTCATAGGCAGAAAACTCCTTCCACAGAACACAGTATTCAAAGGGTCTCATTTAACAAAGAAGGCTGGAAAGTGGATGGGGGAGGGAGTAAGACAATGAAGTAGAACTGAAAAAACAATACTTGAAAATTCCAACATCAGAACGAGATGTGACTCTGGGCGGTGGGCACACACTACGCTATGTGTCACAGAGTTGTCCACTTGAAACCTTTATAATTTTATTAATTGATGTCACCCCAATACATTTAGTGAAAAAATTAATTACCAAAAAAAAAAAAATCCTAACAACAGTTTTAAGGTCCAAAACCCAATGCCTGGAGCCACCTGGAGGGTGGATTTCTAGCCAGGCTGGGGCCTGAAAGTATCTGGGTTCCAGCAAATCAAGAGAACTAGCTGGTCAGCGGGCCACCCTTTCATCCCAATTTAACCCACTTCAGGAGATAAGGACAAAAATGGTGAACACTTGCGATTCCACCTTCAAAATAATGAACTATGATCATAACAATCATTTTGTTTTATTTAAAATACACAGCCTCCGGCCAACCAAAGGTGTTTTAAAGGCCCTCAAAGGCAGCTGTCCATCAGAATATCAAAAGGCTCTTCAGAGGCCTCTTCCAAACCTGAGTTTGAGGGGTCTCTGGCCACCCTCCCAGGCCACTGTGAGAGCCAGGGTGACAGGGAGCAAAGCCAGGGACTGGCTCAGAAATGGGCAGACCCTGCAGACAGAGACTGTCGGAGGCCATGAAACCTGGGATCCCCTTTACTCGCCACTTTCATGAAGAAAACAGAGCCCACAGTCTCGAGCTGGAGAAACCCGCAGGCCAAAAGCCAAAGACAACATCCATCAGGAGCCTGGGGATCCGCTCACAGGATCCCCAAGCTGGGGCTTGGCAGGTGGAGGGGGCTGGAGTCAGAACAAGGACAAAGGGCTCCCGAGACAAAGGGGGAAGGAGGAGGGCAGGGGTCAGGAGGAGGGAATACAAAGAGCAAAAAACGGGGGCCAGAGGAGAATGGGGAGATGGGGAGGGAGGAGGAAGGGAGCAGCAGAAGAGACAATGGGGGCAGGACAGGAGAGGGGTGAGGGGGAGGACGGGGGAGGGAGAGGAGGGGAGGTAGGAGGAGGAGGAGGCAAAAGCCCGAGAGAGACAGCTGAGTGCCATGAAATGGTTGCTAGGCTGCTGCCCATAAACCCCCAAGAATGGGAGCAGATACACTAATCCTCACCCCAACGGGGGGAGGAAAGATCAGCAAGAGTTCTAAAGCAGAGTTCCTGGGATCACATTCCACATAAGCATCCTTCCTTAGTGCACTCTTTGCAAAGGAGGCCAACGTCCTCTAGTAGTAAGAACCCAGGGTCATCATTCTTTTTCAAAGATGAGACAAAGGGATTGATATAGTTAGCAACACTTCCAGACCAGGCAGGTCAGGGTCTGCTTAAATATGACAGACGATAATCATAGCAGGGGCAACAACAGATGATCTGCCCTAGACAGTGGAACAGCCCACTGGCCATCAAAATTAAGAATGGTATTCCTACTCTGGGACGTGCACTCTGAAGCAATCACTTTCACTGGCTTAGTTTCCAAAAGAGAAAACACAAAGAACTTTAGTTCAATAAAAAACAATGTGCAGGCAGAAGCTCTTTTTTCTCAGATGTCTCTATTTCATTGAGAAATATTTTCAGTTAATGGAAGTCCTGAAAAATAATGTTAAAAAGTAATAGGGTAATGATCTGAAAATCACTAATTGTAATATACCATCTTATCAAAATAAAGGACAAAAATCATATGACCCTCTCATTAGATGCAGAAAAAGCATTTGACAAAATTCAACAGCCTTTCATGATAAAACATTGATCAAACTTTGTGGGACTAAAAGGGAACTTCCTCAACTTGATAACGAGCATTTAGAAAAAACCTGTAGCTAACAGAAAACTTAATGAAACATTGAATGTTTCCCCTTATGATCAGGAACAAGACATGGACGTCCACTCCTGCCATTTCTATTCAGCACTGTGCTAGAGATTCCAGCCAGAATAAATAGGCAAGAAAAAGAAACAATACTCTAACTGGAAAGTAAAATCTAAACTTCTATTTGCATATGACATCTTGTATCAGGACACAGAAAATCCTAAGGAATCCACTAAAAAAACTATTAGAAGAAGCAACTCTAGCAAGGTTGCAGGATATATGATCAGTATACAAAAATCAGTTGTATTTTTTTACACTAGCAATAAACATTCCAAACATGAAATTGAGAAAACTATCTCATTTACAATAGAAAGAATAAAATTTTGGGTATAAATTTAACAAAAGAAGTGCACCACTTGTACAATGAAAACTACAAACATTGTAGAAAGACGTGAAAGAATATCTAAATAAATGAGAAGACTTCCCACATTCATGGATTGGAAGACAATATCTACAGATTCCACGCAAACCCTGTCAAAATTCCAGCTGCTTTTTTTTTTTGGCTAAAATTAACAAGCTAATCTGAAAATTCAAATGTAAATATAAGGGATCCGGAAGAGCCAAAATAATCTTGAAAAATAAAAACAAAGTTGGAGGACTCACACGGTTGGAAGGCTCCCTTATCACAAAGGTGTCCAGCCAAAGGGAGGGACAGGTGGACTCATGCCAAAGCTGTAGTAACCAAAAGGTATGTGACAGGGCTACGAAGGGGCCGATCAATGAAACAGGAACGAGAACTCAGAAATAGACCCTCACATTTACGATCAGTGGATTTTCGACAAGTCAATGTGTAAAGAAAGGTCTTTTCAACAAGTGGTGCCAAGACAACTGGATATCCACGTGCAAAACGACAAAGTTGGGCTCCTACCTCACACCACACAGAAAAACTAACTGGAAATGAATCCCAGACCTAAATGGAAGGGCTAAAACTATAAAACTCTGACAATAAAACACAGAAATTGATCTTCACGGCCTTAAGGTAAACAATGGCTTCTTACACAAAGCAAAAATAGCAATAAAAGACCACACTCTGTGATATACTAAAGTCACTTAAGTAGATGAATTGTAAGGTATGTGAGTTATATCCCATGGCTGTTTTAAAAAAAAAAATCAATGTACTCTTGGTATTCTGGTCCAGGGAAATCCAAGTCAGCATTCCCGACCCTGCCCTCAACTTCTAGAAGGGTTTTTATAAAACCCTTGAAAGATTTTAAGTTGCCTGCCATCCAGCAGGTTGTGAACCACTGCAAAGCTCTGACCTGCTGCCTCCCTGCCATTGGAGATCCCCTCCGTTAGATGAAGTAACTGATCCACACCTGGCCAGGCAAGCTGTTGAGGATACTTATAATAACCTTGTCTTTCACTATACGTGGTCCAACAACTCTCTCTGCAGCATCCCTTCGACTCAGCTCTCAGGAACCCAGGACCACCTGCATCTCCAGGACATCACACCACACACCACTCATCTCAGGAAGGAGGGAGAAGCCTGGGCTCTGTACCGAGGCCGGCTGGACTTGAACCCCTCACCAGACCAGCCAGGAAACCTCTCATTGGTTTCCCAAGACCAGCCGAGGATCAGGGGAGTGGGGGAGCGGTAACTGGGAAGATAAATGCTATAATCCATGTAAACACGAAATGTTATCTATTATTATCATTAAGAAAGGAGAGGCAGGTGTTGGAGCCCGATTTTAGAGACAGAAAGAGATTATGCAGATCTGCTCTGGCTGGTTCCTCTGAGGCAGGGCCAACAGAGACTAGGAACTGAGACACACAGCAGGAGGTGAGCTTGAATGTAATGCACCTGAGTCATCCTAACGCCATCCCCCTCACCACCCTGGGTCCGTGGAAAAACTGTCTTCCACAAAGCTGGTCCCTGGTGCCAAAAAGGTTGGGGACCGCTGCTCCAAGGCTCTCCCCACACGGACCATGCTGCTCCCTCCATCTGAATGGCCCTGCCCCTCCCTTTGGCTGGACACCTTAGTGACAGGGGAGCCTTCCCAAGCTCCCTAAGCCAAAAGCTCCTGGGACAGTCCTTGGAGCGCGGTGGCCTCTCGCTCACAAGTACAACTTTACATTTGCTTGTGAAATCACACTAATGTCCGTCTACATGACCAGTCTGTAAACTGCAGGGCCAAGGCGCTGCCAGTCTGCTCACCATCCTCAACACGCTGACGGCCATTCATTCAACAAAAACACAGCGCTGGGCACTGGGCTAGGTCCTGAGCATCCCCAGTGAACACCAGAGATGAAGCCCCTGACCCCTCGCAGCCTCGGTGCAACGTAAGGGGAAGGCTGAAAACAAAGCCCATAAGCCAGAGAACAAAATCATCAAAGAAAATGGGCATAAAGCAGGCACGCCATAAATGTGGGTCCAATAAATGAATGGTGAAGGACCTTATCGAATTAGTAACTGGAATCCTAAAAGCGTAAAAGCAGCTGCCGCTTGTATGACACAATAGCACGTCCGCTCCACGGTGCCACAGCGCTATCTGCTGCACTCTGCCAGGTTCATCACAAAGGGGCAGCGCCTCCCTGGATGGTTAAAAAGAACCTGAAGTACAGAGGTCGGGCTGGTGAGAAAAGTTGGGAGACGCTGCCTCTCCTTCTCAGGACGACAAACATGTCAATTTCCCCCCGCTGTGACATGCGTCAGAGCCACCACAGCTGTCTCACGACCCTGGAATTTGTTACACGGCTCTGGTGATTACAACTTTTTATTTTAAAAGGTCTGCAATGTGGGATAAACACACAGAGAGGCTGCCGAAGACGCTGGCTCTGGGGGTCCGGCCCCTTTTCCAAATCCGTGCCCTTCTAACAGCCGGGCAGAGGGCACGGCAGCTTAAATTAGCACCAGGAAAAATGACCAGGCTGAGATTGAAAAGTGCACTTCGGCTCTTCAGGCATTTGATCATTATTTGCTGAGCACCTACTATGTGCCAGGCCCTACTATCTGCTTCTACTAATACTGGAAACACAGCAGAAAATGAATCTGGCAGTAATCCCTGCCCTTGTCGCGCTTGCAGTCTATGGGGAGGAATTTCTCTGCAAGCTCTGCCCCCTCCGACACGTTGGGCCGTCCTGACAGCCCAGTGCTGGCTCCGACGGCGACTGCGTGCCTGATGCTGGCCAAGTGAAGCCTCTCACGAATGCTCTTTGCCTTCAAGGGGCCACAGACAAAAATATCAGCAGTCATCAGCCACTGGGAAAACTGCTGATACAGAGGGGTAACCCGGGGTCAGGAAAGGCTTCCCGGGCCAACGACAGGTCAGACCTAAAAGGTGAGCGGGAGTTAGCCAGGCTGTCAGGACAGGCTGTGTTGAGAAAGGGGAGGGGGTGGAGGCCGGCTCCACAGGCAGGGGTAACAGCTGAGGCCAGGTCCCAAAGGAGGGAGAGGACCCGTGGCCCAGTTAGAAAGCTGAAAGGGCTGCCGAGGGCTTTAGTAAGGGAAAGAGGGGCAGGCGGCAGCCCCTTTGGTCCCATGGGGAGCTCCTGAACAGGTTTTAAGCAGGGAAGCGATAGGATTTAATTTGCACTTTAGAAAGGTCACTTAGCAATAGACTAACTACTAGAGCAGCCAAGTCCTGCAGGGCATTCTGGGAGATCTGGGAGGCGACTGCCCAGAAGAAGCAGGAGTGAGAGAGATGGAGAGTCAGGAAAAGGTCCAGGTTGCTGCCTGGGCAGCTGAAAGCAGTGGTGTCCCCCACGTGACTGGGCTCGGGGACAGACCCCTTTCTTGGTGGGAGGAGGCGGGAGAGGGGACGGTGCTGCTGGGCTTGAGCGGGGCGGCTTGCGCTCCTGCTCAGGGGTGGAGGCGTGCTGGGGTGGGCAGCGGATGTGGGTAGTGATGGCAACCGAGGCCACCGGCATGGTGGCCTCCAGAGTGCAAGGCAAGGGGCTCACCTGAGGTGCCACACCCCAAGGACACCACCATTCAAAGGCTACCTGGGGACAGAGGAGCCTTCCGCCTGCCTGTGAGGGAGGGGTAAGGGGAAGCAGAAGGAAAGCCCTGGTGGGGAGGGGGGCGCAGCTTTCCAGAAGCCAAGGGAAAGATCATTTCAAGATGGGAAGGACATAAGTAATAGAGATTGTGCTGGCCGAGGTCAAGAATGGCAGAACTGGAACGTGTGCCTGGGACTTAGCACCAAACTCACTGCGCTGTTGGTGGTGGAGTGGTGGGCACAGGTGCCTGATGGCAAGAAGGCCAGGGAGATGGGCAGGGGATGTTTCGGTGAGAGTGGCAGTGGCGGGGAGAGGGAGCTATGGTTGGGGGGAGACATGGAGTCTAGAAAGACCAGGGAGAACTGAGTATGTTACAGGACGGTGGCCGGGAGTCCACAGACAGGATGCGGCTGAAGAGACAGCCAGAAGGGCTCCATGAACAAGCGCCACTCCTGAGAAGGTGGGAGGGGACGGGATCCAACAGGATGAACAACCCAGCCTCAGGCAGAAAGAGGGCCCCCTTCACATCACAGGAGGGAAGGCAAAAGAAAGGCAGGGCGCGCTGGACAGGAGGGCTGGGAGGCAGCTAGTCGGCGGCTCCTGCTCACTCAGGGCAGAGTGTCTACTGAAGGCAAAGGGTGGGGCGTTTGAGGAAGACGTGGAAAGTTTAGAACAGTCACTGTGGCAAAAGGCACAGCAAAAGAACCGCTGGGCAGGGCCTACAGCCCCGCTGAAGCTGCATTGCAGGGGCATCCAGCCGGGCGACGGGTGATCCTATGACGCCTCCAGCAGCCCCCAGGAGGCAGGGGCGGGGTTCTGCCCGGTGGGGCCAAGGGGGGACAACGGCGTTCAGGGGCTACAGGCTGGAATGGAGGGGGAGAAGCTAGGAGCCTGGAGGGGGGTAGGGGATGTGGGCCCAGGGCTAGAAGGCCTGGAGCTCAGGGAACAGCGTGGTTATGCTTAGGATTCAGAGGTGCTTCAGGGAACAGGTAATTCCAGGAAGCGACACAGTCCGGGCTGTGATCGGGGCACTGGGTGAAGCAGGGCAGAGAAGCCACCAATGAAGAGGAGATGGTCAAAGTACAATTGAAGTCAGAAGAATCCAGAGTGACACAGAAGTAGGACAAGGGAAGATGATCTTGAGTGAAATGCCTGGGTCCTCACGATGGAGTCAGAGAGTCTGGGAGGAGGAAGAAGGGGGACATCATGCTATAACAAAATGTCCCCAGCCCCAACGGAACGGCGCTCAGAGTCACCCTTCACGCAGCGCCCAACAAGTAAGAACAAGGCGCACCTTTCCATGCATCGCATACTGAATCCCCACGGTCACACCGCACAGCCTCATCCTCCAGCTGGAAAAACCGTGGTTCACCAGCTAAGAACTTCCCCAAGGTCACACAGCCCAAATATGCTGGACCCAAAGTGTAAGGCTCAGGCTTCTAAACACCACATGGCTCAGCCCCGGCACATGCACAGGCAGGGTAGATTGCATTATTTATGCCCCAGCAATCACTTGTCCCCAAGCAAGGGCTCTCTAATTGCACCTCACACCAGCTGTGAGGAGGAGGGGTCGGGGTCAGAGGACACCCACTGCTGGCTAATGAGCTGCACCTTCCTCCTGAATGGCTTACTGTACTTGCTGAGAGGGAGGCCAAGGAATGACCCAGGGCCCATTAAAAAGAGCCCGGAATGTGATATGATAACAGTTCCAGAATAAACACATGGATATATCAATTTTTACAGAAATAGGAGCCCGGAATTTAGATTTCTAAAAGAGCTGACTTGATCAGACTCAACAGGAAAAATCCCTTCCTTCCCACATTTCCAAACAAAGAAGCCAGTGTTTCAATTCCAGTGACAATGGAGTTTCATTTCAAGGAGGACAGGGACCTACTACACTTGTTTAAGGGAGTGAAAAAAAGAATATTGGTGCCACAGTCCTGGGTGATTTAAAAAAAAAAGTGAGAAAATAAAGCAGGACTCTAGGCCTGTAGCCAATATTAATAAGCAAAATAGCCACCAGCATTAATTTGGTTTTTAAGAATTTGGTATTTATTTGTTCAGATGCCAATAAGACACAGCAGAACAGGCCAAGAAGAGGTCAGAGGTTAGGAAGAAGTCTTTTCAGGCTGACAAGCACTAGGCGATCAGGAGCTACTTCCTAGGGCTTCACGCCCCTTTGGCAAGACTGACCTGGCCATGAACAGCACGGGGCCACGGCAGCCCCTCTGTGCGGCACACCCAGGCAACACACACCTCGTGGCCACTGCGTGGAAAGCAATGGCACGTTCTGGAATAATCGGACATGGCCCCGTCACCAGCACTTGCTGCAATCCCAGAGTAAGCCCCGCTCTTGTGTCGGTTACTCTTACCCTCCTCGGCCAGAAACGGCATGGCTTCCCGTCCAGGAGCGGGCCCCCTCCAGATGCTTTCCTGATGACCTCACGGCTGACTCACTCGAGCATCATGCTGTTCAGGGAACCTGCTACATTCCTCACTCATCCCTCCAAGGTTGTCGGTGGAGGAGCCCAATCCCCTCGCTCAGACTCCCTCTCCCCACCCGGCACCTCCACCCTGCCCCTGCCCCCACCCCGCCTGACAGGAGGGAGAGGTCCCCAGATTGTTGCGATGAGCAAGAGTGGGAATGGGAAGCCTTGGATCAGCTGTTTACTGTTTTTATCGTCTCCCTGGTCCCTGAAATTCTGATCCTCGCTGGGGGACAGGCCATCGCCCCTATGGTGAGCACACTAGACATGCACCTCAGACAACCCCACTCTCACTGCTGAGAGAAGCATTTTTAAAACAGTAGATTTCAAAGAGGGCACCGTATCCTGACACAGACTAAGCAGACTTGCCACATACCCTGAGACAATATTATCAAATCATTTTAAGAAGCTTCATGAATATTTCAATTTTGAAAATTCCAATCGCTAAGCTTAAACATAATCAGCCATTAATGACGCTGTGTTCTGAGGCGCACTGTCCTCTTTCGCTTTGCCATCTGCTCATTGGTTACTCTGTGCTCATTGACTTGGAATGGGGTTTGAGATTCACTTTCTTTCTTCTGCCAGGAAGTGTCATTTCTCAGCTACAAAACCGTACGCTGGTCCCTCTCACCTTTCAGCTCTAGCACGAGATGAGGATGCGTCCACTGTGTCCGTTGGTGTGGGGAAAACTTTAACCCCACAGTCCCTACTCTCTGGCCAGCAAATTACCGTATTTTGCCGTGTATAATGTGCATTCACATTTTTGGCCCAAACTTTCAGAAAAAAAAAAAACCTTCCATTTTCATTTTTTAATTCAATTTTTTATTTATTTATATTTAGAAATAAGATCGATTATCCTATTCTGGGGTATTATTTTGCCTACAGATGTCGTATTGCCTTCTAGAGTTACATTTTTAACGCGTAAGCATAAATAAAAGAATTTAAAACATTTACACAGATATGGAATTAGTACGACCCATGTATAATGCGCACCATTACTTTACCTCAAAAATCTGGACAAAGAAGTGCACATTATACACAGCAATATGTGTTGCACAGAAAGATTCTGAACGCTAGCATTGTTAATTCTGTAAGTGCTTTCTGATGTTAACAATTCCGTTTAGAATGTATGTAAGATCTAAGTCATCCAGATTCTTCTCTGCCAGGCTCCCCAACCACGGCCAGGTGTCCTGCGCCTCCACCCAGTGCCCATCACAACCTTCCCCCGGCCAGGAGCTGCCAGTACGCCCGGGCCTGCACCAACGCCAAACCCTCTCCTCTCTCCCTGCCTCCCTCCCACTCCCGTACCCTGGCTCTCCACCCAGTAGCTGGGCATCCACGAAAACAGTAAATCAACGCGGGTCCCTCCCTTGCTCAGGCTCCTTCCGATCATCATCAGACTGAAATCTCAACTCCTGACCACTGCCCGGCCGTGGCCTGCAGGCCTGCCCCGCCCATCCCCCTCACGCGTGTCCACCTCCCCACGGGCTCCCTGTGCTCCAGCTGCACTGGTCTCTGGCAGACATTTCGACACTTGCTGCCTGCTTTGCCTAGAACAGTCTGCCTCCCTGTTTCCCGGGGGGAACACCACCATTATTAATGTCTGCTCACCCACAGCCTCCCTAAACACGCCCTTGCAGCACCCTCCCCCCATCACCCCTCGGCACTACCTGGCATTACCTCCTACATCTGTTACTCTTTTGTGTCTCTCTGTCCAGTCCCCAGACCTGGACGTTCTAATTGACCGTCAAACCTCGATGCTTGGCCTGTGGGCGCCACTCCACGCATGCTTAGCAACTGTTCCACATGGGTCTCCAGCTCCCCATTCTGCCAAGAACGCCCTGACTCCCACCACAGGTGACTCTTGGCTGTAGAACACCTACGAAACCAGAACCGACTGTGCTTCCGGAAGAAGCATAAACCACTGGGCAAACACACTGAGATGCGGCACGTCCGCAGACTGACCCGTAGCCTGGAGTTCCGGCCCCTGCCCCCAGCAGCTGGGGCTGCCGCTGTGAGAAAAGGCTTCCTACTTCAACATTCCTCTCCTTTAAATACAGTCAAATTAGGGAAATGAAAAAAAAGTCGTTCCTACTTTTCTATCCTAATCTCTGAATTATCAGAGAAATCAATGTGAAAAATTAGTTGTCCAGTTCAGTACCTCTCTTCTCACACTAATCTCACTCTGTCCCTGGGCTTTTGGATGTTTTAACAATCTTTTTTACAACCAAATAATATTTAAAATCCCAAAGAGAAATTTTTTAAAAATACTGATAGCTACTTTCTTTTGAGGAAAAACGTCTAGGTTGCAGAAGCTTTTCTTTAAACTACTTCTGACTGCTGTAGCCATTATTAGAGTAAGAAATGACACTAATGTATGCATGTATCACTCTGTTATTTTTTAATAAAAATATGATAACTTTGTGTCACAGTTACAAAGTTAATGCAACTATGTAAAAATATCAGCAGCTTGAAATAAACAGTAGGAAAGTTCTACAGTGAAGCTTGCGTTGCTCTGAGCTTTAAAGAATATATGCTGAGGTCATATCACATAACAGCACATTTCCTGTTGAAATTCAGTCCCCCAGAGCAATGAAGTCAATCTGATATTGACTGTACTTTGTGACTGCAGCGGTCACGTGGGTCACTATGAAAATGAGGGTACGGGGAAGGGCCACACGGAGGCTTACTGATAAAATCTGATCAGTGAGATCCAGGACAACCGTGGCGAGAGAGGTCATCAGCCAAACCAACAATGCACAAGCCGTGTGTAAAAATAAACAAAAGTAACCCATCCCCTGGCCAGCTCAGCCGCCTGTCGGGGTTACAGTGGCCCTAAAGCCACGGCTGCGCCACATAAGCTAATCGCACTGTTTAAAACAGGCACTTGTCCAAACAACCTCCAGCGTGTAGTCACCCTCGGACTTACCTGCAGTCCTTCTATCCTCTCTGAAACGCCGAGGTTCACTGTTCACCCAAAGTGGGCACACCTTCCTCATGTCCCACTAGGTCTTGTTCTAGTTCCTCACGGGGTTAAATCAAAAGAGCCTCAAAAGAGAAAAAAAGGAAGTCGGAGAGGGAGGAATGAGGATGAAGAGAACACATAAATAGAAAGAGGAGAGAGCGGGAGCAGAGAGAGAAAAAGACAGAAGGGAAAAGGCACAGAGAGGAGAAAAACACAGAGAAAACAGAGACACAGAGAGACAAAATGACACAGAAAGGCAGAGAAAGAAAAGGAAGAAGTTCATGGGAAAAAAGTAGTGCTGTGCTTCATGGCAAAGCTATTTGTTCCCGAGTGGCTCTTTTTTCCATGTACTGTATTAGACCATATGTGGGAAGTGAACGAGGCTGGAACGGGGCCTAAGAACATCTGCCCAAGACTTTAACAGCCCTAATAATAGCACAGCTGGTGTCCCCAGCCTAATGAGCTCACCACCCATGTGACCACTCCTTCTCCAGCAGCTCCTCCAGGGAGAGGGGGGCGGGCCAGGGGCAGGGCCGGTGCCCACACCCGCCCTCTGCCCCCTTCGCCCTCCCCAGGCTCCCCAGCTTCATTGCCTCCACTGCCTCCTCTTCCCTCTTCCTCAAACCACCCCCAGCCACCTTCCTGAGCAAAATCGCTCTGACCAGGCAGCTCTGAGCAGACATGTTCCTAATGTCTGAAAGGCAAATATCAGAAATAAAATATGGGGGCATCACTACAGACCTCCTACACATTACGAGGATCACAGTTAAGCTAATAAATTGAACAGCTTCAACGAAATGGACAAACTCCTTGAAATACGCAAATTACCAAAACTAACACAAAGAAAAGATCTGAAAGGCCCAATATCTATTAAAGAAACGGAACAGCTAATGAAACGCCACATGCAACAGAAGGCCCGTAGGCCACGAGTGTGCCTGCTGCCGGGGTACGGAGTACAGGTGCCTGCAGGCACCCTGGTGACTCAGTCTGGGATGACTGTCCCCACTGACCAGCGCCTGTTGCTAGGAGGAAGCCACACACAGCCAAGTTGGAAAGGGGCGGGCAATGTGAACAAAGAAGTGGGGCGTACAAAGTTGGGCAGTTTTAACCCTTTCCGGCATAATTTTTTTAAACTTATCCCCAAAGTTGTACACTTTTAAAAGCCCTCTAGCGCTTAGAGAAGCTGTCCCTCCACATCGAGAAGGGAAAGGATTTCAGGTTGAAGGGGAAGCGTAGTGGAGAGTGACGGAGAAGAGACTCCAGTCACCACTGAGACCGTCTCCACAGCGATTGGGAGAGGAGCTGAAAAATCTGGGATCCCGCGTGCAGTCCAGGCACCGCATCCTGACCACAAGGAAGAGACAAATGGACGTGACACCGGGCTTGCTTACTCACCAGAAAAAGACAAAGAAGCCACATTTCAGAACTCACACTTGGCAACAGGGGTGTGTTTGGGAAGCATGCAATAAAAATCCAGGAGGAAATTGCTGGATTCTATCCCTGCCTACCAGGCCACTGTATCGATGGCAATTGCATGATTACTAAAAGGTAGGCAATCATTAACTTCTTTTTTTACTACTAAACATTGTTTTACACTAAAGACGATGTTCTAATACCTTGTTAATGCCACCAACAAGTTATCTGAGCCCTGACAACTTCCTGTTGTAACACCAATACCACTCTTGCAAGTGACAATGCCACTGCAAAATCCACAAAAACTTAAGGAACACCTATTGCATTTTAAGGACTGTAAGTACTTTTACACAGGATTCCCATCTGTGGGAATGTTTAACACATTCTGAGAAGAGTCCTGTCCAAGACACAACATAGTTATTTCCACTCTCAAAACGCTAAAAGCATCAACGTGGTCAGTTTCTATTTCAGTCTTTGTCAACCTTGTCCTTTCACTTTCACTCTTGTTAGGGCGTGTCCCCAGGTCAAGTGTATGGTTCTCCTGGAGAGTCCTCCTGGCCGCCCCGTTGGGCCGACCGCAGTGCCCTGCAGGGTCACACTGGAGCTGGAGGCAAAAGGGAAAATCTACACCACCAATCCTGTCTTTAATGAAAATGTTGATATTCTGTTCATCATACTTTTTTTTTGTATTAGGTTTTTTTAAAAAAAAATATTGCATTAAATTATTTATCTTGATTACTTAAAACTGTAGGGCAAAAGTTCTCCCGGCCCCCTTATATTTTGTACCTTAGACAGGGGCCTCAGTCACTTCACCCTAGTCCCAGCTACAGCCCACAAGAGTAACAGTGCAGCCTGGTGAACCAAAGGAAAAAGAATAAACACACAGGCTTTATTAACTGCCCAAAGGACCAGACAAACTCCTGAGGGATTATCTACTGGGGGCAGGGAGGCTGTAAATGACTCCAAGGGGAGAATGGGATGAAAACCGCAAGCTGGAGCAAAATTAAATTCTGTAGAACAAATATCGTGTTGCACATGTAGAACATCATGTTGCAATAAAATCTAAGTTAACAAATTAACTAGAATGTTTCATTATCTCACACATTCAGCTCTATTAATTTTTAGTTATATTACACCTTGTACAGTCAATCCTCCCTCATCAGTAACCGCAACTATTCTGATACTTATTAGAGGATAGTTTTGTCTGTTTTGACCTTCCTGAAAATGAAATCACATAGAACACACTTTTGTGTCTGGCCTCGTTTGCTCAGAATTTTGTCTGTGACTTTCATCCATTTGTTGCATGGATTAGTATTTCACCCCTTTTTATTGCTGAGTAATATTCCATTGTATGGATATACCACGACTGATTAATACAGTCAACAGGTAATGGCCATTTGGGTTTTCTCCAGTTTGGAGCTGTCATGAGTAAAGTTGCTGTGAGCTAAGTACACAGCACTTGTTTCTGTTGAGTATAAGCCTAGGAGTGAATCATTGGGTCATAATACATGTATTTAGCTTCAGTGACAATTGCTAGTTTTCCAAGCAGTTGGTCTTCTTTCTATGTGGTGCATAAGGCTTTCTGTTGTTCCAATCCTCACCAAAAACCGCTATTGTTAAATTTTTATTTTATCCATTCTCACGGGGCTGCAGAGGTATCTTTGCTAAAACAAGCAATTTCGAATTTCCCCCCTATTTCCCCAAGATTCTGTAATTCTGATGTTACAAACTGTAAAACCTCAAGTAAGTTGTACAAGAATCACAAGAAAGTATAGTAAGAGCTCTAATTCTGAGCTCACTAATTTCAGGAGCTCCTAGAAGATGGACACCCATGAGAGAAGCGTCTGTGACACTTGGCAAGGAAGCCTGCAGATGTTCGTGAACGCTGCAAGAATTCTCCTAGTCAAGGTGTTACTATAAGATGTTTACAAAGCTAAGCCCATGTCTCTTCGGAACCATGGAAAAACCAAGCGATCAACTTTACAAAATGCCTGCACACCTACCATGTATAAACAAACAGAAAGAACATCTCAGCCTTTACCTTACTCAGCCTCTCACAGCAGAGTGACCCCGTGAACCTCCCCCCCACCCCCGCTTCATCACAAGAACACTCTCTCCCCCCGCCCCTGCCACACTGCCCGTCTCCTCCTGGCCAAACTCTGGTCAGTCCTGCGTGAATTCTTCTACACAGGATACCTGTACTGCCTCCAGGGTGTACGCCCCAAACCCTCACCTCACACTCGAACCTCTCTTCCAAATGCCAGGCCCAGGTGCCCCACTGCCCTACAAATGCGTCTCCGCCTGGGAATTTCGCAAGCACATCAAACTCAGCACATTCGAAACTGGGTCCTCCAGGTCCCCCACCCCTGGCACAACGGAGTTATGCTCGTCCAATCTGGAAACCTCAACCTCATCCTTGACTCCGCCCCTCCCTCACCTTATGCTCATCCTTCCAAAGAGCAAGCCTGAGCTCCTCAGCATCGTTCAAAGGGACTCACTTCTTTCCATCCACGTGACCCCTGATGCCCCCAGCAGAAGCCGTGCGCCTCTCTCGCCCGCGGGAAAGCCAGAGCTTGCCCTGCAGATCGGGGTCATCCTGCAGGTCCACGAGGCCGGGGCCCGCACTGGCTGGGGGCACGAGGGAAGCCCGCCGCCTCTCTCCGCGATGTGCGCGCCTGTCCTGGGCCTTCTCTTTGGAAACTTCGCAAACTGCATCCTTTTTGCCACCCTAGTGACCAAATGTGGATGTAACTTCTGGTCTGTGAGGGAAATTCTCAGCCTTCACTGTGCTGATCGTTCCCTGGCCAAACAGAGAGGTCAGTATATCATGCAGGATAGAAGTCTGATGATGAGATAAACCAAATTCCCAAGAATGTTTATTTTCTTTATCTGCTTCCATATGAGTATCCTTTCTCTTCTAGTATCAAGAAGACAGCCTGGCTAAAAGCTTCGTCAGGGAACACTCAGGAAGGGCTACGACATTCCTCTTGTGTTTGTAATTTCTCTTGTAATAATAGAAACTATTTTCCTATGCTCCGAGTGCAATATAAACACATCTACTGTATCAGTCAACATTTTAGTCTACTTTCCCAATGATTACGCATATTTTGTCACACCTGTTATCTTCTGTTGTAGTAGTAAGACTGCTCTGCTTCTTTTCTCAAATAGAAAGGCATTTTCTCCAATATTTAACACCAAACACTTCTTCCACAATAGACCTTGTAAATGTCTTGGTATTTGTGTCCAAACATCAAGTCCAATGCCTTTGCATCCTTGCAAACTTAACACTTTCTCCTCAAAGCGAGAGGAGGAAAGGTAGTTGCAAAGCAAGCAAAAATCAGAGCCCACATTACTGAGCGAAGTCATGCAGAATATTCCTGTTGGCATCATAAGCATGAAGGCATGGCCCAGACTCTGTGCTCCAAAGCATTTGCGGATGAATGAATCAGAAGGAGTTCGGTAACAACAGCAATAACGGCTAAGGGGAAAGGCTTCCTCTGAGCCAAGCACACATATTAATTCATGAAATCCTCTTAATAACCATGTGAGGTTATGACAATATAATGTGATGATGACTCAGGAACTGGCTGTCAAAAACAGGAGTTCTTTGCTCAGTTCAAAACAGACAAAGCACGAATCACAAAAGGGAAAAATGGAGCATGGCCTCCAACACCTCAGTAGTGAGCCACAGTGAATCTGCCGGACTGTTAAATCTGGAGGTTTTTATTTTTTAACGATGAAAAGAAGGCTGCCCCCCACCGGGGTACGTAAAACAGAACTGTCCAATTCCTGTGGTATTAAGCATTTTATTTCAAACACATTCTAGGTGCAAAGCGGGCAATGAATTCCCACCATGTGGATGACCCTCCCTTCTCTACTAGGAAAGCCAGTAAACCAACTGACTCAGGAATTCTGCACCCAAATGAAATACTCACAGCCACAGCACCAGTGAATCAGACACATATCAAATTGCTCATCTTCCTGTTCCCCACCTTTTCTCTAAATCATTAAACTGCTATTCCTGAACCAGAGGTTTGGTTTTCGTCTGTTTGTTTGGTGCTTTTAATCCCTTGGCACAAAGCTTACCAAATTCCAGCTTTGCAACAGGACAAGAATCTGTTTGTGCCTTTAGGTTACATAAACCTCCAATTTTCTTCCCAGGTTTGAAACTCGACAAGGCGGGCAAGGCCCACACCTTTGGCCCCGACGTTGTAACCCTGCTGCCAGATCTCTCTGCAGAGGTCAGACCACCGAACGCCCCCACCCAAAGTCCAGGTTCAACAGGCACCCCAAGCTTACTCTTAGAACCCGGCACAAAATGTAAGGTGCTGTCTGACTGAGTTGCCTTTCTACTGTTATCCTCTTGAGTTCCTCAACTCACCCTCTAATTTCCATTCAAAATAAAAAAGACGAGGGAAAAAATGAAAGGAAAAACCTTAAACACAGAGACCCTAAAACACAAGCATCCTGTAGAGCCTTAATAATCTGTGTCCCACCACCCTTACTAAATAAATAAATTACTCAATAAATGAAATGTGCTGTCCCCCAGAATTAACAGGCAATCAGGAGTGAGGGTTGAAGAAAGAGCTCCCACGCTTTCAGGAAATTGCCCACCGCTCAAAGCAAGGCAAAGGCCACGCCAGCGGGGACAGGGGACAGAATGACAGGAGAAACGTGACTCAAAAGAAATAACCACGTCACCCCAATGAGCACGTCCATTATCCAAAATACAGAAAATAACTAGTGTTGGCGGGGATACGGAGAAACTGGAACCCATATACATGGCTAGGAGGAATATAAAATGGTGCAGCCACTGAGGAAGAGAGCAGGGTTGTTCCTCAAAAATCAAACACAGAATTAGCATAGGATCCAGCATTTCCATTTGTGGGTATAGACCCAAAAGAAGTGAAAGCAAGCACTCAGATCTTTGTACACCTGTGTTCATAGCAGCATTAGTGACAAGAGCCAAAAGGCCAACCCAAGGGTCCATCAAAGGATGAGTGAATAAGCTCGGAGATACGCACGGTGTCGTATTATTTAGCCTTACAAAGAAATGAAATTCTGGTACGTGCTACAACATGAATGACTTGGAGACATTACGCTATGTAAAATAAGCCAGCCACAAAAAGACAAACGCTGTACGAGTCCTATTACACAAGAGGTTCCTGGAGTGGGTAGGTGGGCGGATGCTTCAACTGCTCAGCGAGAATTTGGGGAGAACTGTCTAGTCACTGTGCTGGCTTATTTTTAAGAACTCGTAACATCACCAAACGTTTTAGGCTGTGTGTTGGGTTAGGGAGGGTCAACAACTGGCTGGATTCTAGACTGGTTTAGAATGACGGATGTCCCCTCCCTGGGTCCTCCCATTTTACAGTTCCCTGCACATAATTTAAGGAAGGGAAGAAGGGGGTGTTGGGGAGGCAATGGGTTTGGCAGTCTTTACAGAGAAACCCTGGCCTCTTTCCTTTCAGTAGAGGCAAGAAGCTCAATCAACTTGGAAACCAACTCTCCCAAGCAAGGCAGGAGCAAGACTGTGGGGGCCACTGGCTCTTCCCCACAGACGCAGTCTGACCCTGTACATCAGGAAAGAACGTTCTATATAACCACGAAGGGGCGTCTGGGCATGAATACCAGTTGGGGGTGTGTTTGAAATGCTGGTACAGATTTTGCAGGTCCGGACGGGGCTGCAGTTCTGTGGGTCTAACAAGCTCCCTGCCAGGTGTGCTGAGTGGGGAGGCCTTTCCCTCCTGCGATCAGCTGCAGCCAGGACAGAGGGACTGAAAGTCAGACAGCCGCAGTCACCGTGCCTCTCTCAGAGCCACCGCCGCCGCCTTCCCACGGCCATTCTCCATGCAGGCCACGGCCACTTGGTTCCACCATGAATCTAGACCCTATGACCCAAACAGCCCAGCCATCTGCAGTCACTCACTCCCTGTCTTTCTCATCACACGGAGGACAACAGATGCCCCTGGAGGTCAAAGGAACGTTCCCTCCCCACTCCCCAGGAGAAGCTGCCCGTGGTCCTCAAACAGAAAGTCAAGGATGGCTTCTGCACGCCTTGCTCACCTGCTCCTCCAGGTTCGAGTTCATGAGTCAGTAATACAAGTGAAGCCAAACCATTTCCAACATTCTAGGGGGACGTTTTATGTTACTGACCACATCCCCAAACTGGCAATGATTCGATAAGGCCGACAATGAAAGTAGGCAAGCCTGCGCTGGATCACGCCTCCTCTACTCTTTCCAACACTTAAAAACTGAGAGCTCCCAGAATGCCGCCATCAAAGAAAATCCAGGCCCACATATGCTGATATAACATCTATCATATGAAATAACAGCATATGCTGATGATGTTACAGAACAGCCTGGAAGGTCTTCTTGATTTTAGTGAAGCAACCAGAGAAACTGATGGAGAACTCCTAAAATCCTACAGTTCTCCATAGGCGTGGATTTTTTTTTTCTTCTCCAACCTGGGAGAGAGAAGGAAAAATATCAAATCCCATGTCCCTATTCTAATTAACATCCATTTTAAGTGACATAAATCAACTTGCATCTATGGAATCAAATGTAGGACTTGCTCATAGCTAAACCATGCGAACACAAGTCAGGTGACAGTGGCATTTCTTTTTTTTTTTTTTTGACAGTGGCATTTCTAAATCAACATAGTCATGCCATCTAGTAACCACGGCTGGTCACTAAGGGGGAGTGCAGACAAGAGCGGGGGTGCCCCGAATGGTATGCTAAAGGATGCTTTTCAGGAAGTCAAAGCACTTCATCCGCATGCTCAGGGTTCTTTTCAACTAAGTCTTGGGGTCAGGGCGGGGGGCGGGCAGAGATTTCTAAGTCCCCTGAACACCCAGAGTATGGTCTTCCTTAACATTCAAATCCAGATAATTTATATTCTGGTAGTTCTTTCATTTATTAACATTTATTCCTTGTTTCCTTCAGTACTGGAGCATCCTTTTCCGATGTTAGTACAAAATCCATTTCCTCTAGGAAGGAGATTACCTTCTGCTTTTAAATGTCCTGGCATTTCATCAAGTCTAGAACTAGAAGCGACCATAGAAATAATCCAGCTCAAGATTCTCAAACTGGGGATACATATCCTCATGCTGGGGGGGCCCCCGGGTTCCAGGGAAAATGAAGGGCATCTTCCTTGACTGTTGTTGGTTTTTTTTTGACACAAGACAGCGTTCAAATTATTTTTATTTTAAAACAAACAAGATGATCCTGTGTTCTAGTCTTCATCAAAGGAATCATCAAACTAACGCTGAAAAGTGCTGGAAGCCTCAGGCTGAGCTCCCTGGTCCACCGCCGCCCCCCCACCCCCACCCAGGGTTCCTCCGGGACACATTTAAGAAGCATCAATATAATCCATTTCACAGATGAGACACGGAGGCCAAAAGACTCCTAATGCTGTGCGTGGCCACCTGAGAAGTCACCCTTTACCAGTCTCCACCAAAGCAATTTACAGCTTCTCAGAAAAGCTCACCACTCACCAGTGTTGGGTTCCTGAAACACTGGGCCAGGAACCCAAACAAGAGCTCGCCTTCTACCCCATTCCGCCCTCTGCCACCTCAGGTGCTGAATTAACAAATGCATAATTAAGTGGGCGTCTCAATGAATAATAATGCCACACAGCCCTTCGTAAGACACGCATCAATGCCTTTCTTTAAGCAGCTGCACATCACTGGGGAGTCTATGTAGCTTAGAGGCATCCCGAGCCACACGTATGCTCCTATTCACTGTCCCTTGGCCAAAGCTGAGCTTTTCAACCCTGCAGGTGGCCTCTGTTTGGATATACCTAATAAGACAAGTCAGAACAGGGCATATTTGATCAGGAAGAAGAAAAAAGAGGTGAGGAACCAGAAGACCCATTCAACAGTGTGTCTCTATACAACAGACACTCACTCACCCCAGGCTATAAAATTAAAGCTAAGAACGTGGGGTTGGGAGAAGCAGATCTTCCCCTAACACCTTATTCTGCTAAAAGGAGCATCCCCTTTGTCCTCCCCCACAAACGTCACGGTGCGTACCAAGTACGGATGAGTTACATCGGTCAGAATCCAGTTTCAAAACCAAGAGTCAAGTAATCATGTATTTGAGGAGGCTGGTTGTTGTACCGCTATTATCCCCAAGTTTATTCAACTCCCCACCATACAATGTTAAACTACGCCCCAGATGAAAGCTTGACTTAATATCTGGAACCCTCTCTGCATTTCATTGAACACTTTCTCCAATGCCTTTCTCAACTGAGTTCTAAAGGGGAAAAAAGAAACTGTCCCTTGTAGGAAAAGTGGCCACCTGCCTCCCTGCCCTCCGCGGCCGTTCATGAGCTGTACGGAGGAACAGAACAACCGTGTCTATGAAAACACCGACAGCTGATGGCAGAGAGGGAAGCCCCAAGCTTGCCCTCCACCGTGGGGGCCATGGTCAAGATGGGACCCCAGAGTCATCTAACAATTAGAGGCCTACTACGCACAAGGTCAGAGGCAGGGGCTAAGAATGCAACGACAGGAAGTAAGTCCCCATCAGATGGCAAACGCTAAGATGCTGTTATTTAGGAAACAACAACAACAACAACAAAAGTTTAGGAACTGCTTTCATTTCAAATAATGCTCTTTTATTTTACATGGCCTGATTCAACCTTCACAATAAACCTATAAGAAAGATAACGATCACTACTATAATACCTCTTTATTATCCCCGTTGGGGCTTAAAGCCAACTCACAAGCACAGTCATGCTGGCACAAGACCTGAAAACCCTCACAGGTTATTTAGTCAAACTTTTACACACAGACATTTTCATTTTTAAGACTCTCTAAGCCTTACAAACAGTCCGATGAGGTTTGTTTCTTTTCTTTGGGGGGACAGGGCAATCCCGGAGAAGGGAAAGCCAGGTCAGAGAGGTTCAATAAGGGCCCAGGTCACACACCCAGCGGAGACAAAGAGGGTCTGGTACTTGAATCCAGGTTTCCCACTCCAAGGTCAGTGTCCTTTCAGAAGGAGCGTAAGCAACACAGCCAGGGAGCAGCCACAGTGCAGTGTCTCTTCAGGGAGAGCTGGGGACGACAAACCAAATCTCACACAGGTCCCTGGGGCATGGAACAGGAAATGGCTAGGGCCAGGGTCAAGCTGAGGCCCAGCTCTTGCCAAAACAAGAGCTGCCCCTGGCCATGGCTTTCTAGGCCGGCTCAGCATCCCCACGGCGGGCTCAGCTCTCCAGATAACTCAGTCTACACTTGTCTGGGCACCTCTGTCATAAGGGTGAGGTCAGAGATCAAAGGACGCACCAGTGCGACCTTTCCCAACTCTGAAGTCTCTGTCTCTGTCATCCAGTGCAGACTGGGCTGGGTGGGCATCACTCCATCCACCCACCTCCGTCTCTGCTGCTCTTGTAGTTGGAAACTGGGAAGGACCCTGTTCCTAGCTTCTTCCCCTGTGGTGTCTGCCACCATAAGGGCTTAAGGAAAAAAGTCCCCGTCCTGCCTACAAACTCGCAGACAACATTGACAACTGGACACACATTTGTTTGAAGCAATTAAGTTCTGGTACAGCAGATCAGTACAAAACTTTACCAAAGGGGGGGAAAAAAAAAATCAGAGGCCTGAACACCCAGACTGAGGGGGCGCTGAAAGCGGTTTGGTTTCAGTTCCTGCACAAGCGCAGGCAAGGGGTCCAGAACACGGAGTCCGAGCGGGCAGGGGGCACCCCGCACCGGCCCTAAGAGTGCGCAGCTGGGCTTCTGACTTGTGCTTCCCTAACCCAATCTTACAGAACACGAAACAATACGTTTCACTGCGTTTTCTTCAAACCGCCGAGAAGATGACCTTGGAGATTCGAAAAGAATTCTAAAACTCAAGTCTAAAAAGTGACAAAGTGGACTTGTTAACTCTCAGAATGGAAAAGGGGGAGGGCGCTAAAAGCCATCTGTCCGGTCCCAGACGCCTTCCAAAGTCACTGACATTAGTTTTGCGGGCGAATGGGAATCGGGGTGCCGCTCGTTCTCTGGGCTGGCTCAGCTCGGGGTTCTTTGAAGGTCGCCTCATTGTCACCTCGGAGTGCCAGAGTCCGGAATCCAGGCCATACGGCGTGACCAATACGATGCCCTCCCTATAGGCACCTTTCCGGGCCCCCGAGGGCCTCCCGCAGGTGCCGCCGGTGCCGGAGGGGAACTGCCCCCGCAGGGTCCCCGCGCCCAGCTTCTCCCGCCGCCACCACATCACGCGCCCACACTCCCAGAAGACTCGCGTCCTTCCCCAACCAGCCTCCGGGCCCGATGTGCCTGGGGCACCGGTAAGCGGACCCCCCGCTTACCCACGATAGATGCGCCGGGCGCGGCTCCGGAGCAGGCGCGGTCCCGGGGGCCTCAGGCGCCGAACTGCCAGGCGCCCGGCTCTTCGTTGTCCTCGGCCCGACCCCGGCCGCCCGGCGGCTCCGGTTCCCTCTGCTGCAGCAGCCGGCCGGGGGGCACCCGGGCGCACGCGGCGGGCTTCGGTTTCGGCGCCTCCTCCTCCTGCTGCCCGCCCACCGACTTGGCGCTCGCGGGCTCGGGGTCCGGGGTTCCGGGGAGCGGGGGTCGTCGGGGCGGTCCGGGAGCTCAGGCTCCACCGCGCTCCCTACCGCGGGCGGCCCCTCGCAGGGGGGCGCCTGGCTTGCGGCGCGCGGAATTCACTGGCTCAGGGCGCGCGCGGGCGGCGGCCGGGCGGGCCCCGGGGCGGCGGGCGGGGACGCTGCTGCGGGAACGGACACTGATGCGGGCGCGGCGGCGCGGCCTCTCGCCATGGCTCCCGGAGGCCGGGCAGCTCGCACCTCCCCTCCGCGCTGCCGTCACCGCCCGACGCGCGCCAAGCCCTCCCCTTCCCCCGCCCCGCCGGCCTCCCCACGCCGCCACCTGCGGGCTGCCCTCCAGGATGCACGCCGGGCGGGGCGCATCCCAGACTCCCGGAGCCGCGCCATTGGTACCGCTCCTGCCGCAGCAGCCGTGGTCGGCCCCTGCGCGTCTATCTGCGCTGCTGGGCACGAGGTATCCGACGAAATACCCAAATTGGGGAAGGCTACCACTCCCCTCCCCCGAGCGACTATTTATTTCCAGCACTTCTCTCTGTGCCGGTCTTGGGTCCCAGGGGAGGATGGGACTCGCGCGTGGAGTGTTTGCCGCGAACGCGAACCAGGCGTTCGGTTCCGGCAAGCCCGTCCATCCCCTAGGAAAGCACCCTTCAGTCTTAAATAGGGGGCAGACACAGCCGGGAGGTGGAGGGGGCTGTGGACGGGCTGTCTGAACAAAATGCCACCAACGTGTGAGGGAGGGGACAGGGTGAGGGGAATGAGGAAACGATGCAGGAAGTACGTGCTCACAGGCCACTCGCACTATTATGCAAATCACGGGCCGACGGTTTAAGTGGGAACAACCCACATTAGCTCATTTCCAGTTGAGCTTACTGAGTTTACCGCTTTGGCCTGGTCTCTGCCCAAAGGCCACAGAAGGACATTGGAAGGACATGGCGAAGACTCAGAGACCAGAACCAAAAACGCAAGGCAACTGAACAGCAGAAAACCGGGTTTCCAGTACTGAAGAGGACTTGAAGAGACCCAGTGTATCGTGAAGACCGGTTCAGGTGAGAATCCGCCTTGGATGTTAACACCAGGGGTGGGGTGTATTGGGAAGAAGATATTTGCCTGAGCTAATGTGTTTCCCCAGAGATGGTTTAGGCTTATTAATATCAAGAGGGAAATATTTATTTTACAAAAGGCAGACCACACCTTGACCAGCCGGTCAAAATTAACATCACCAATAAGAGCAGAAGGACATCCTCAGAACACATCACCTGTGTGGTATTCCCAGCTGGACTGCATAACCTGAATCTAGTGATGACGAAACCTCAGACATACTCAAAATGAGGAACATCTATTAAAAAGGGGCAGGGGCTGTATTTTTCGAACATGCCATGACAAGGTCATACAAGAGAAAAGAAGGCTTCGGAAATGTTCCAGATTAAAGGATGGCAACTAAAGGTGATACCTGGTCCTGGACTGGTTCCTGTACTGGAGGGGTGGTAATGCTATAAAAGAACATTCCAGATGGACACGTTGGAAACCCATCAGCTTAAAGTACTGAATCAATGTTAAATGTGCTGATGTTGATAATTTGTACTATGGTCACGCAGAATATCCCGGTTCTTGGAAATAGACACTGAAAAAATGGGAAGGAATAAAGGGGCATGCTTAGGCAACCTACCTTCAAGTAATTCAGAAAAAGAAAAAAAATATGTCGATAGAAAAAAATGAGAAAGTAAATGGGCCAAACATGAACAGGCAGTGAATCTGAGTACAAGGTGAACTGGAACGTTTTTGTAAGTTTGGAATTACTTCCAAATAAGAAGAGTTTTGAAAAACCGTCAAGTGGAGAACCAGGTGGAGTGGAAGGAAGGCAAGGTATGGTTATAAAAGGGCAACACAAGGGATTTGTGTAGTTTTAGAACAAGTGATAAAACCTATGTAGAACTTACAAACACACAAATACATATAGGTAAAACAAGGGAAATGAAATGATAGGTGGATTGTGTCAACGTCGATATCCCAGGAGTGAGGGCATTTTAAGATTTTTAAGAAGTTACCATTGAGGGCAGCAGCGCAAGGAGTATTATTTCTTACAACGGAATGTGACTCTATGATTATCTCAGTTAAAATGTCAATTACAAAACACAACACAGACTTGTATGAAAGGACAGTGGCCGCCCAGGAGTGTGCAAGAACAAATGTGCTCGAGCTGTCCCCTAGTGGGTTTAGAGTAGACATGGGGTTTTTTTAAGTGGAAAAAAACCCCAACAACAACAACACACCCAGATTATTTGAACTGACAGATCAGCTTCCTTCCAGGGCTGTAATTTAGGAGTCCTAGAGCTGGGGCGTCTTTGAGATCATCCAGTCCAACCTTCTCATTTTCAGGAAAGTGCGGGCGGAAAAGTGGCACATGACCAGGCAGCACCCGATTAGTGGTAGACCTGTAACGACAACTCTCGTCTGCCAAATACGTCCCGTGCGCTTTGCACCTTTACCGGGGCCCTGTCACGCTCCGTTTCCGTGGGAATCAGTCAGGATTGGTACTGAATTTTGAAGCCCTTCATTCATTTGTTCTGAGCCCCTGACTGTGGCCTTGTGGGAACAAGGTCCTGTCATATCTGGTTTTTAGCACCAGATGACAGACACGTGTGGATCCCCCCGCCCCCCGCTGAGAAGCAGGCCCTGGTCTCCCTGTCCTGCTCCCAGCTTGGAGGGAGCAGGTGGCAGGCAGAGCTCCTGAGTGAGCCACCAGCTACGGGCCCGGAGCTACGTCAGCGGCTGGTGACCTGCTGCTGCTGGAAGTCAAGGGTGAAGGGACGTGAGGGAATCAGGATGGGCGCACAGAAGAGAAAACAGGAATTGCTCTGACAGGTCTCGGCCTTACCCAATGTCAGGCAGAGGGCTCTGTACCAGAAGTGGCTCTGTCCTCCCTTGGGCCACAGACAGCCACTGTGTTCTTTCTTTTTTTGTCTAATTAAATCAAAATCAACAAATGTTTATTAACCTCTGCCAGGCCTTGAATTAGTAAGTGGGAGCGGGGCGGAGGAAGACAATCTGATCCCTACCCTTTAGGAACCCAAAATAGAGTGGGGGACCCAAGATGCAAAGGTAGAAAATAACCTGATAAAAGGATTAAAATGCTAGCTTTGTGGGGTTGGGTTCTCCTCAAAAGCAGCTTTGGAGAGGGACACGAGGGTAGGTTGTTTCTTAGGGGAAGTGATTCTGTGGAAAAGGGGCGGAGAAGGAATCAGAGCCAGAAAGAATGAAACAGGAAGCAGGAGAAAGCCCATCCAAGGGTGTGTGATCTAGGCGCTCACCCCTTGGGGCCCTGGAGAAACTGTGAAGAACGCAAGGTGGAAGGAGAAAGCGCGGATCCACCCGCTCCGAGCTCCCATTGGTCAGGTGTCTGCCGAGCACAAAAGTAACCTGCGAGAGTGTGGCAGGGACATGCACACAGAAAACCATGCCTGACTCACCAGCAAAAAAAGACAGCCTGTGGGCAGGGACTTCCTCTGCTTTATTCTTTGCAGCATTCTGAGCACCAGGAACAGTGCCTGACTCATAGCAGGCGCCCAGTCAATAGATACAGACAGAATGAAATACGAGTTCAGGTCAACAATAGAAGCAATTATTTAAAAGTAGGTGCATAAGTCATGTTTCAACAATTTGTGTGTATATGCCTGTTGGGGCAGGTATTGGATGGACCAGGGTGATAGCATAGGGAACAAAACAGATACAGTCCTAGCCCTGAAGGGACCTTCAGTCCAGGCAAGGAGTCAGGTGATAGGATACGCACACACTCAATTTACTTGCAGCAAATGGTATGACGAGGAGGATGCAGGCACTAGACATAGAATAACAGGAGGATTTCTGAAAGATTGCTTGGTCAGGGAGGACCTGTCGAAGAAGGTGACACTTAAGTTGAGGTCCAGAGGAGGAACAGGAACCAAATACCTAAAGGACAGAGGACAGCGTCCAACAGGAAAGACTCTCAGTGGCTGGAGAAAAGAGCTGTCGGTAAGGGAGTGATGTGGTCAAATGCCCATTTTTAAAAGTCCCCTCCTGATGCTGTGTGGAAGACGGACTCATCTGAATAATCAGGAGAAGGCAGTAACTGGAGGGTGTGAGGAAGACCAGCCAAGTTCAAGGCCAGCCAGGGAGGCTGAGCGGCCACAGCTTCCACCTCCATCCACCATGGCCACCAGTGAGATTTCAGTAATACGCTAAAACCCCACGGTAACAGGAGCGCCTCCCCGCAAAATCAACTGGTAGAATGTAGGGCTGAACAATCGATGGATAATTAAAACCAGCATTCCTCAGGCTGTTACTGTGTGGGGGTGGTGGAAGAAAAAATTTTCTGTTTAATAAGTGTGTAGGAAATAGACCAATGATGACAAATAAAGCATCAGCTTAAACTGAACCACGAGCACCTTGAATACCTGCGGGGCACTCACCAGTAACGCCCTCCCACATGCACATCTTCCAAGAAAAGAACTTGAACTGGCCACCATTCCAGAAGGAGAGCCAAGGGCCAATCATGTTGTATCCCCAGCCACATTGTCATCAAATGTCTTATGCCAGAGTTTTAATCTAACATGTACTGAGCACACACATGTGTATGCACCCAGCACTGTACTAAGTGCTTTCATAACATCAGCTCATTGACTCCTCACAGCAGCTCTGCGGGATATCGATTATTATGGGCACATTATAGATGAGGAAATGGAGTGTCAGAGAATCTAATGAACTTATTTAGAGTCACACACTATTGATAAGATCAACATTCAATCCAGGCTTCAAGGCCCATGTCACTGATTAAATACTTTGCCTTTTCCCCCCTGCAAAGTAAAAGAGAATCAATCTCAGTCTTAGGAGATGGGCATATTGAAGAGGTGAGAAATGAGGTGGGAAAGGAACTCTTGGATTAAGACACACATGACCTATGTTTATAATGCTGACCCACCGCTCATGGATTCGTTGGAAGAAGAAAATGGATTAATACCAGTAACTTCTTTATTGTATCTGGCATTAATCTTGAGGCTGCAGACTCCACCTCTGCACGGATAACCTCCAAATTCATGCTTCCAGCCTTGGCTTTCCCTCCCGAACTCCAGACCCATGTAAACAATCTTCCTACTTGGCACTGCCGCGTGCACGTCTAATAGGCATCTCAACCTTATACCCCAACCTGAACTACTGGGCTTTCCCGACCTTCTTACTCTTCCAGTCTCCTAGATCTGAGATGCTCAGGCCATAAGCCTTGTAATCATTTTTAACTTTTCTCTTTTTTTCCCACCCATCGGGAAGTCATGTTGGTTCTACCTTCAAAGTCTCATCCAGAATCTGCAGCTCACCGCGTTCACTGCTTCTGTCGTACTCCAAACCACCATTGGCTCCCCTGGCCTCCTGCAAGAGCCCCCTCAATCCGTGCCTGCCCCCTGTTCCCCCACCTTCCCCGTAGTCCATCATCAGCGCAGGAGTCAAGGTGCCTGAAAAATGCAAGTCACACCCTGGCCCTTCTCTCTTCAAACCGTCTAGTGCAGGGCTGTCCAACCTTTTGGCGTCTCTGGGCCACACGTTAAATACACAAACACTAACGAAAACCGATGAGCAAAAAAATGGCCCGTGCTTAATATTTGTGATATCTGCCACCATAGATAAGAAAAAAAGTCTTTCCGTAAGAACCCTAATTATGCAGCAGCCCTTTCTATAATCTTTTAAAATCGTCGAGCAGGTCCCAAGTTTGTGATCGCTAATACAAAAAATGTACGTATCTAAGTAATGAAACCGAGTGATAAAACTAAGTAATGTTTGAAGTAAATTTAGGATTTTGTGTTCGGCCACAGTCATAGCCGTCCTGGGCCACATGCGGCCCCCGGGCCGTGGGTTGGACACCCCGGCTCCAATGGGTCCCCGTTCCCCCTGAATATAGACAGAAGTCCTCTCCGTGGGCCATAGGACCTACATGGTCTGCCCCCTGACCTCATTTTCCTCTTCTCTAACTCAGCGCTTCACTCCATAGGCACAATGCCTTTCTTGCTGTTCCTTGAACAAGCCAGGAGCACTCTCACCTCCGCACCTTTGCACTGTTCCCTTTGCCTAAATGCCCTTCCCCTAACTTCCCAATGAGCCCTCCATGGACCATCTCCTCTAAAATTGCCACTCTTTCTGCCTGACAGCCCACTTCCCCCTGCCCTGCTCTATTTTTTCCTCTTATTTAGGGCATTTAATTTATTATAAAATGTATTTATTTCTGTTTGTTTTCTGTCTCCTCTCGTGGTTCATGAGGCAGTCTTATTCCCAGATGTATTCTCAGCACAGTGTCTAGAACATAGTAATTGCTCAATAAATATTTGTTCAATGATCAGTCTTTCGGAATCTAACCAAAGATCCTCTGACCCAGAGTGGGCATCACGGATTAACATTTTATTCCTGAATTAGGGGTGGTGAATGTAGCAGTATTTTGTATCAAAGTTGAAAAAAATCTTGAGTATATGTTCTGAACATCCTTGTCTTCACTTCCACAACCCATTATGAAGCAACTATCTATCAAAACCCTTCTAGATCCTATTTGTTTTCAAGATACACAGTAGTATTCCTGGGATAATGAGTGTCCTTCATTATATCATGATTAGGGCATATTTGTTCATAGTGGATTATTTTGCTACACAAACTACTTGTTATCTCCAAATTCTAGATTCCAGGATACAGTAGATGACTCTAATGGACTTTGAGTTCATCTAATCCTCTCTCTAAACTAGAGTCTTATCCTCAATTTATCTTGATAGAAAAATACCTTCGTTATTTTAATCCCTTAGTTGCTCCTATATAGATCTTTTCGAATTCATATACCTTCTGAGTTTCTTGTACATTGATACATTTTATGTGTTGCCGATGTTCTCCTAGCTGCCTGTTTCTTAGTGTTGTGTATATATATTTTGTTTATTTCCCTGAGCAAGTATTCTTTATCCAGGGTCCATGGAGGTCCAAGGGTGGGTGTCAGGTTCGCCTGTTAGATTGGACTGAAGTGTAATAAGTAAACCTAAAATGTAATGGGTCAACACAATGGGTTATTTCTTGCTCAAGCTACAGCCTGGGGTGACCCCAGACTGGCAGAGCTCTGTTCTATACCCTCATTAAAGGACGTGGGGTCATTGTAGCTCTCTGCCACCTCAGGTCACCCATGAGCAATGACCGTCTCAGGGACCGGGGTAAAGAGCATGGAAGGGCATGTCTGAGAGGTTTCATGAGCCAGGCCCTCCAGGAGTGCCAACATCACTTGGCTCAGATTTCATTGGCTAAAGATGTTAGTCACATGGCCACACGTAACTGCAACGAAGTCTGGGAAACATAGCCTAGATGAGCCATCAGGAAGAAGAGAAGCATAGATTTTGGTGCTCAGCTAGTATCATCTTCTACAGCGGATTTGAAAAATGGGTACACACACAAAACATTTTTTATTCAGTTTATTTTGTACTTTGAAAATATAAGAAAAATGGCTTTATTGGTTCAAATAATAACCTTATGCTTTTACTTCACTTTATTTCTCACTAGGAAGCATGAGGTTATATGTTTGGCCCTGCTGGAACATGTGACTGTAAGGACTAGGGATGAGGGTCTGTTACCGAGAAAAGATGCCAGCACACATGGTCAGGCAAGGTACAGGCATCGTCATAGCATCATACCATTCGACGACTTCTGAAATAAATCTTGTTAATAAGAATTGAGTAAGATCCCCTGGCTGGTATGGTTCAGTGGGCTGAGTGCCAGCCTGTGAACCAAACGGTCACTGGTTCGATTCCCAGTCAGGTCACATGCCTGGGTTGCGGGCCAGGTCCCCAGTAAGGGGTGCATGAGAAGCAACCACACATTGATGTTTCTCTCCTCTTTCTCCCTCCCTTCCCCTAACTCTAAAAATAAACAAAATCTTTTTTTTTTTTTTAAGGAATAGAGTGAAATCTATTGTAAGGGACACTGCTGGGGCCCCACCATATCTCTGTGGCCTTTTGGTTTAGTGTGGCCAGTGCCAGCTGCCAGCACGTGCACCTTTTGCCACCTGCCACCTCTCATCACTGGAAGCTGCTCTGCTCAGCACAGAGGCCTGGACGTTTCAGGGGAATGAAGACCATATGCCAGAAGTTCCTGTTCCGTATTCCTTAGGGCAATGTATGTTTTATGCTAGCCCCTGGACTTCCTCCTTGTGAGTAAGTTCCAGTTTTTTTTTTTTTTTTTTTCAGATAAAACACGCTTCATTGGCTGTCTTTCTTTCCTTGTTTCGCTTCTCTGCTGTCCTGCCAATGTGTCTGGGGATCATCAAACAAATTGCTTGCATATCTCTGGTGCTTCTTTTGGGGGAACCCAAGTTGAGACACCGGTCCTGCCATGGCTACAATGCATATTGGTCAGCTTGTGCTTAGCATAGACTCTGTTGGAAACTGTTCAAGCAAAGCCAAGAGCAAATATTCTAAGGAAACTTCTTTAGACACTCTGGGATTGCGTCCCACCAGGATATGAGGTGAAGTGAGGAGGGTCCAACATTTCTGTGCTGCGAGGACTGGGAGAAGAAAACAAAAGTAACAGTCTTACACTGCTTAACATCAGCAAATTGAACATTTCCTCTCAGGGTTACTAAATTTATCCCATTTAGCAATATAAAGCAGTTGATCCAATATAAATATACTCTTGTGTCTGTGACCAGACCTTAGGAATAAAGAAGCCAACAACCTCAGCCTCCATGTGGGGTATAAGAAGGTGGCAAAGCTGAAGCCTAGTTAGCTAAGGGAATACTGTGGGGGGAATTTCTCCCAAACCCACCCCACATGGACCAATTAAATAGGAGATGTAGCAGCAGCATGATCTGCAAACGAAAGATACCACATCAACAGAGGGGAACAACAATAAAGCATAATAAAGTCAAAAAGTACAATAAAGCATAATAAAGTCAAAAAGTAAAATATGGCCAGAATAAGGCCAACACGTAATAGAGGGATATGGGAACCATTAACAAGTTAAATCCTCCTTTAGAAGAAGAAGACTCAGCCTGGGAGGAAAAAAAACGTCTTTCTGGTGCTTATTGAAGATACACTTGAAAGTACATGATCTTTAAAAAGCTTAAAATAATGGGGAGGGCAAAAACATAACCAAAGGGTGCACACAATAAATGAAGAGAAGAAACAGCAGAAAGGAAGCAGAGGCGACGCTATCAGTAGAACAGCAGTCAGTGTCTGCCACGTCCCTGAGACTTGCAGACTTCTCCATCCGCTCACAGCCCAAGTCTATAGCCGGCCTGGAGGCAGGGAGTTCTGCCCTTTTCCCAGTGAATCCGAGGGCAACGAACAATGCATGCATTTTCTAAAAAGCCATGCCGTTGTTCTGGTCACTTCTGCGCCGGGGCTCTCCATGGCTCATTGCAGGCCTCTTGTGTCTGCAGATTTCTCTAGCCAGTGCCACTTGGAGGTCCCCCAGCTGGCTGCCCATGCACAGCTCATGTAAGGCTCTCCTGTCCCATTAGGGCTGACCAAGACCTGAGGGGAATAATGACACATCAGCCAAGCTCACTGGCTAGAAAGACTCGATATGATATGCTGTCATCTTTAAATTCATTGGTGAAGGTAATTCCAATACAGTGTCAAAGAAATTTTATTTTAAGCAAATGACAATGTATCCTAAAATTCATATAGAATAATAAATACATAAGTTTATCCAAGACAATATTAAAAAAATAATCAGGGGGTATTAATCCTGCCCAGGAAGCAAAATATAACATAAAGTGATGGTAATTAGGGATTATTTTTGTCCTAGAAATAGACAAATGCAGCAATTGTGCAGAACTGAGTATTGAGAAACAGAACAAAGTAACTATGGAAATGCAGTTGTATGGCCAGTAGGACACTACTTTCACTTCCTTTTGTCATCTAGGGTCTTGGAGGTCCTGCATAATCAAACAGATAGAGCTTTACCAGAACGGTAAAGTTTTATTTATATAGTGCCCACTGTAGCATGAGTTTTTAGGCAAAATCCTGGGACAATCCAGAGAAAACAATTTCTGAAAAGATTCTCTAAATGTTCCATTCTTTTCTAAGTTCTTCTCAGTTCTTCCTCTTTTCAAAGACATGATCCAGATAGTGTAGGTCTAGGAACCTTGTCTCATCCTTTGATACTCTAAGATTCATGGCTCTCACCAATACATCCAGCAGTCTTTTTTAACAGTTATATTTCGAACTTAAAAATAGAATCATATAAGGAGCTTCATGCATTTATCAACAGCTTCTTCAACAGTTATCAGTTCTGAGCCCTTCTATCTATATTCCCACTCAATTCCCTCATCCCTTGAAGTATTTTGAAGCAAATCCTGATCCCAGACATTTAACTTCACTCATTAATTGTCCATTGTAAAGCTCTAAAAGATCAGAACTCTTTCAATGACAAGTCCCCTCAAACGTACACATTATTATTTGAAGTTGCGTTAACAAACCCAGCCTTGACTTGGCTTTTTGGGGAACTTGAGATCTTTTGCAAAATTGTCCATTTCTTTTTTAGTTATTGTTTTTATTATTATTTCTTCTCTCTCTTTGGGGTGATATTATTGATTTGAATTTTGCTAAAAAAAAAACCAATGTCATCAAATTTTCTCATTTATGTTTATGGAATTGCCTCTCGCAAGAGGAAACGTTTAGAATATAGCAGGTTGATGCTAGAGAAGCGCATGGACGATGGGGGAAGGAGACAGGGAGGCTTGGAGGAGCAAAGGCCTCCCGCAGGTGCGAGCGTGGATCCAGGGAACGAGTGGGAGGGCGCTGCCCTTCCACACAAGCAGCGCCCCCATCGTCGTGTGAGAGGGGAGACAGAGTCCGTGGGCTCAGAGAGCTGTGAATGGGTTAATTTAGCGGTTCTGCTGAAAGTGAGGAGACTATCAGAGGCGAGAGGAGGGAGAAGCTGGGAAAGGGCTCAATGGGAAAAAGAGAATTATCTAAGGAAATGCGGGGTTTCCCCGAGGCCCGAGAGCCCGTTTGAGATCTGTGGATTATGAATTTATAGTAGGGCTAGATCGGCATGATTGTATGTTTTTCTCCAGCCACAACTGCTCCTATATTGATGAGAAGAAAAAAGGTGCGCTTAACTAAGGTTTTGGGTTTTGTTTTGTTTTTCCTCCAGATAAGTTTAATGAAGAAAGAGCAGGGCGGGGCGATTTAGAGTGTTCACAGGAGAGTAACTGCCGTGACTGGGAAAGTGAAAACAGGAAGGGAGTGGTGGGCAGTGGAAAAATCACTTGAGGTGAGAAAAGGGTGGCCATGCTTTGAGAGGGTTGTAGGAGAAACAGTGTCTTCAGGGAACAGCCGAGGGATTTGGCTGAAGACAGGCCGTCAGTCCAGAGGGGATGCGGAAGGCCCGGGCAGGGGCACAGGGCAAGGCGTGCCAGAGATGCTGCAGTGAGCGTCTCAGGACAAGATGCACGAGAGGGATGGTGACTTAGGAGCTTGCACTTCTTGTGGCCATTAGTCACTGCCTGCGGATCTTTTACTCTTTCCTTTAGGCCTTCTCTCTATCCAGAGGAGTGGGATCTGCTATTTAAAAGTTCCCCCCACTGGGAGGATTTTCTTACCTTCAGTCTTCAACAGCCCCCTCTCTGCCTTTGACGCCTCTTGTGCCAAAGCAGCCCACTTCTGCTCGGTTCCAAGCAACCCTGCAGAGAAAATTGCAAGGCAGGCTTGAATTTTTCTTCCTCAGTCAACTGGTCAAAGGGAACTAACTCCCCAAGAGGAAAAAGCTGTGAGATAGGATGAGGTTTACATGGATCAAGAGTAGGCACGCTGGGAGTACAACCAGTTTGCTCAGGCAAACTTAGGAGTACGTTCAGGACCTGCAATTAATGATGTAGTAACATTGAGCACACCCATCTTTATGGCTTTGTGGGTCATATAACTCAATTCATGATAAGAGCTCATATCACAAGGGTACCTGATGTCCAGTGCTATCTACCAGCACCCTCCGACAAGGCAAGAACTGTTCCGCAAAGGGGGTTCACTTGATGAAGAGAAGACGTTCCATTTCAGATTCATGAGCAGCACTCCTGTGATAGCGCTGTCACGGCTGGCCACGCGATCCATGCAGATTTGGTGCCATTGCATCCACGGGAGTATGGGGATCCCATCACAGAGCCATTTGCTCATTAGCCTGGATGGGCCGGAGAACCTCTCTTGTGCAGGGACCCACTCAAACGTGGCATCCTTTTCACATTATTTAGTAAACTCGGAGTCACATGTTTGAATATGGTATATTTTGCTTCAGAAATCCACAGAGGTCCAGCAGACATTACGCATCTTTCTTGGTGGTAGGGATACAAGGTATGGAAACCTCTTTGCTTTGAAGAATGGACCTCAGGGCCGTCAGAAAATTTAACCAGATAAGAGGCCTCTGAATTTTCTTAGGTTCTATCTCCTGCCCTCAGAGGGTCAATAATGTATATTACCAGAGAAACTAGAGGGTCTGCTACTTCCACCTTTCCTGATTCCAATAGCGTGATGGCCTCAACATTGTGGCCCTGTGTGATGTTCTACAGGATGATGACACGGTCAATGTCACTATGGGCTAACCTGTGGCACAGAGACATGAAGAAGAATTTAAAGGTGTACTACTCACTCTAACAGGTGAAAAGAAACTGCTTTTTGTGTTCGCTATACACCTGGACAGACAAAAACGCATTTGCCAAATCATTAGTTACACATCAGATCCTAGGAGGGTTGAGTTACTTCAGTAAGGAGACCATCTGGGGAGAGCAACTGGCAATTTAAATTGTCACTCATGCTTCTTTCAGTCCCTGACAGTAGCAGGTCCCAGGTGCAGGCAGTATTTGCTCTTTCACTAGAGGAGTGTCCTGGGGTCTCAACAGAGTTAGATGTAGGCTCATGGCTTGGGCTAGGCTTCCGGATATTGTTAACCTTAGAACAAGGACAGCCATAGGGCTAGAGCTGAGGCTACATCCACTGCTGTTGTTAGGTCAGGGTTAAGACTAGGGTCAAGTCTCATATGGCGAATATAGTACATGCTCTTGATTTCTTACTCAGGTTTTCCTCTATTTCCTTCTATTTCTAGGCAACTCAACCTACCACAAGGAGCAATAACCCGAATACAAGAAGCAGATTCATGTTCTGAGCTGCCAGCAGTTTACAATCATGCCCAAAGCCTACCTTAATAACAAAAGAAAGCAAGATGCATGACCCCCACCAACTACCCGTCCTCCTCCAGGGGCGCTATTTCCCTCCTTCCAGTAGATTCTAGGAGGCAGAGCCCTATCTTTTTCTCCACCGCCTTAGACTCAGCAGCTCATGTAGTTACTGACACACAGTAGGCCCTCACTGTATGTTTGTGAATGGACAGATGGGTAATTTGATTCCTCTGCTCCTGCTCCGAGACTGATGCTGACTCCAGAGTCATGATGCTGGAGTTTTCTCTCTTAGTTTGATGTTCTCCAGCCACAGCCAGACTGTTAACGCAGCTCAGGGCTCCGTGGCGTCGACGCTGACTGACTCCCAGTCACGCACACTGCAGCGCCTTGTCTCAACCATTTCTCCTCTCTTTTAGTTTTCATTGCCACCTATGCCCCTTCCTTCTCTGCAGACAATTTTTCTTTCATATTATAAAAATTTAAACCCCCAATTATTAAGAACCATCTCCAACTTGTTCAAAAATAGCTCCACAGAAAATTAATAAGCTGGAGACAGACCTTCATGTGCCTATGAAAGAATTTCATCTATAATGAAGGAGGCGTCACACATTCCCGAGTTGAGGAAGAATTTTAGTGCTGGGGTAGCTGGTTCAACATTCTCAGAAGTAATCAAGTTATAACCTAATTGCCCAGTGTTTACCGAAAGAAATTCCTGGTGGACCAAACAAGCCAATGTAAAAACTGAAACAATAAAAGTAGAAAAATAGGTGACTATCTAATCTCTATATGGGTGATGTCTTTCTACACTTAAAAATATTTTTTTTAAAAAATCACCAAGCTAATAGTAAACCTTTGATACCACTGTATCACATATGAACTTATCCCCAGACAAAAAAAAAATCAGAGGTGCTTGCTAAGATGGATGTACTGTGTAAGGATGTTCTTTTCAGTGTGAATTATGCATCAGGACAGAGGAAGCTGGCTTTTGGAAAAGGAGAGCATGTCTCTCCCTTCCTCTGTTAAGACCTTTAGGGAGGCTGGCCTAATCATTTGGCCTGAGATTTGTAAGAAAGAAATCTAGGTTTGAATAATCTGCAGATTCTTTGCATTGGCAAAGGTAAGACTCAGGAGTGGGACATTTCTTCAGGAAGACTCCTCACAACCTTGCTGGTGTTGAAAGACTAGACTAGGTCCCTGCAGAGGGAGGTGGCTAATGGATAGAGGATTCTGGTGCTCCCTCAGATAACATGATGGACTTATACCATTTTCCCCTCAAAACAAGGAAGAAAAGCCCTGGCTGGTAGTTCAGTTGCTTAGAGCATTGTCCTATGTGCCAAGGTTGTGGGTTTGATCCCCAGACAAGGCATGTAGAAGAATCAACCAAAGGATGCATAAATAGGTGGAACAACAAAGCAAAGTTATTGCTATAGGCAGAGTCCTAGGGAGGAGGGTGGTGTGTGGTTAATTGTGGGAAGGATGCTTCAGGGGCGTGAAGAACATAGATGTGCCACACTTCATTTTGTCCATTTAAATAATATCTATATATACACACATAAATATATATATAATTAATCACATGTAAATATAAATATTCACATACCTATATATCGTAAACATACATATATAGAATATAAAATTTTGAAATATATTTGTTTAGGTCCTATGATGCACAGGTCAAATAGGTAGTAGTTCTGTGGTTCTAAATGCAAACTGTACAAATTGCATCTCCTACCCCCAGTTCTGTCCCCACCCTTCACCCCCCCCTCCCCTCCACAGAGTCAGCAGTTCCTGGCTTCTTGTGCTTCCTCCGGGAGATATTGGAGCCATTCTTTGCATGTATCAACAAATACCTACATACACTTTTGCCCCTTTTTTTCCCTCTCCACGAATGGTAGTATCCAATAGTAAATGTTATGCATTTTGGTTTTTGCCTTTAATAATTAATCATGGAGATATTTTCATATCAATACACAAAGGGCAAATTTACTTCTAGTTTAATGACTCTCCTGCTGATGGATGTTTGAGTTACCAAATGTTCATTGGCATGAGAGTGAGTAAATTGCTAGAGTGATTAATCCTGTTAGTAAAGGAAGAAGACATCCCAGGAGGCCACAGATTTTAAGGGCTATAAATTAGTATTATAAGGTTGAAGATCTCCCACCCAACAGGGAAGTGGGGCCTGGCTCCCCCAGCACGTTCACACTAACAGGCTGGTGTCTGATGGATGACCCCCCCCCCACCCCGCCAAGGCCTTCCAAACTGATGGGTCCCTCAGTCCCAAGGTGCCCAGACTCCAGCTTCTGTCTCTGGGAGAAGCCATTCCCAGGGCTAGTAACCTGAGAATGGAGCACTTCTTATCGTAGTGGGCGCTGGGGACCCGTGACACCGTGGCCAGCCTCCGTGTCTAGTTCTGTTGGGAACTTCAACCTTGGAACCATCTCCTGCCTTCTGAATCGATAGCCCTGGTAAGTGGCTTTCCCCATTTTTGTTTCATTTATTTCTGTTTTCATCTAGTAATGCTTTCCGTCTACTTCCACTGGGATTATTTTGTTATTTTTTACAAGCTCACTGTCCTTGAACTAAACCCAACAACAAATCATTGGCAAAGTCACAACTGTAGTGAGTAACTTCCTAACACCTTTCTCAGGAACTGGCAGAGCCAACAGGACAAAGCAACATGAGGATTTGGAAGATTTGGACATGTCAGTTAATAAGCTTAAAAATATGTGTATGAAAATTTGACTCCAACAAATAAAAATATATCACCTTTCAACTCTTGTGGAACATTTAAAAATATTAACCACTTATAAGGCCACAAAAGTTTCAGTAAATTCCTAAAATTAAATATACAGGCCAAAAACAACAAAATGCATCCTGTTTCTAATTGAAAACCAACAAAAAATCCAACTGTTTTGGATTAAAGAGAAAACAAAACACAAACTATGAATGCTATACCTTTTCATATCTTTAAAGATATTAATTATAATTTGGAAGTTTCGGTTTGCTTTCTGCACTGTTTTTGTCTTCTCTGAGTTACTTTTATTGGTTTGCTTATTTTCATCTCAGTAATATTAGCTTCTGTCCTCACATATATTAATATTTCTGGCCATATGTTCATATGCAAGAGTAAGGCACTAAAAGGCTCATTTACTGTTCATTGCACATTTCAGGGTTTACTGATCAGTGAACTTCATTTTGTGGCAGTAAGGCACAGAGATTTTATTGGGAGACTTTACTCTTTTGCCGGATGTCAGTGTTTTGTTTCGGGGAAATCTCTTTTCTCAACAAAGAACCTTCCAATGTTTTCACAGAAGATTAGAAGACTAGCCGCTGCCATCGTTCTTTGCTGAAAAGCCTCCTGGTTCAGAAGGCACTCTCCATTCTCCGCTGCTCCAGGTCCCTTGTCCTTGCGGTTTAGAAAGTACCTCCAAGTGTGATCTTGAAAGCAGAAGCCACTGCAGGGAGACCCAGCCCTGGACGTGGCAGTCCGCTAGTAGTGGAGGCAGAATTCCTTTCCTTCATTAGCAAGATAAGGATTAAATGCTCCAGGATTCCTGTTAACGGCTGGGTTGGGGTTAATTCTACTGTGGAACCTCTGCTTATCTGAAGCTCCGTGCTTCCTGTGTTCCCCAAATGTCTCAGATTGTCTATCTCATGAGGGTTCCCTGCCTTGGTTTTAGTGCGGTTACAGTTTTAATCTCGATCCAGTCATTTCAGTGAGGTTTTGGGAGGCCGTGTGATAAATTCACGTGTTTCCTCATTTTGAATCATGAGCCCAGCTTATTTCACAAGGACATTTATATCCTTTCAAAGCCCAGCATCCTCCCCAGCGTCCTCTTTTGTCTCTCTTCTTAAGGAAGTGGAGCATCTTTCTTAGGTTCCCTAGAGGTCACAAGAGTCTGTGAACTTCTTCAGCATGGGCCTTTGTGTTTAACGGGCTTTCTGGAAGAGCTACACTCCAGGCATTTGCCAGGGTGAATAAACCTGGATTTATAGCTGCTCTGCCTTTAAGAGCTGTCACTTAAGTGTAGCAAGGTTACTGAGTCAGGCGTGGCATCATGCCATCTGCCTATATGGAGGGAACATGAAAACGAATTAGTGTTTACATCTACACAGTTCTTTACACTGCACATTGAAGACCCAGGGGATGCATTTCTTTCAGGAATAGACTTTTCCTAACTTAACAGTTTGTTTTTACTTTGTAGCCAGTGAAGATTTAAGGGTTATACTTTCTCTCTAATAGCAGCAAGAAGATATAAAACGCATTTTAGGGCCTACCCTGAGTACCTACAGTCCTTCAGAGCCTTCAAGTGTATTTTGTTCTAACTTCTTTACAAAACCTAAGTGAATTTTTTAATTTGCTTTCCCCTTCTCTATTTTTTTTGCTAACTTTCCATGTATCAGCATTATTATTATTTTGTATGCTGCTTTGAATAAAGATAAAAACTACTACTTTTTAAGTCCTCATCCGAGGATATGTTTATTGATTTTAGAGAGAGAGGAGCAGGGGAGAGACAAAGAGAGAGACACACATATCAATGTGAGAGAGAAACATCAATCGGTTGCCTTTCATACGTGCCCGGACTGGGGATTGAACCTGCAATTTAGGTATGTGCCCTGACTGGGGATCGACTCACAGCTTTTTGGTGTATAGGATGATGTTCCAACCAATGAGCCACCCAGCCAGGGCCATAATTAATATATTTTTTTCTCTTCCTCAACATCTAACAGAGTGCTTTGCCCAGAAAAGGAACTTTCTTATGTGACTGAATGAAGATATTCTTTGTGATAATAAAAATTGAGGATGAAGTGGAGGTGGGCAAAGGGGGGAGAATGGGAACATCTGTAACAGTGTCAACAACAAAAATAAAGTTAGAAGTGGTGAAGATGAGGCATAAGGTATTTCTGAGAAAAGGTTGTCAGCATAACTCAGCGTTTGGAATCCTTCAGGTTGGATTCATTCTTATCAACTATAATCAGAATGAAAATGTAAATTTGGGAAGGCAAAGGCCACTCCAAAAGTGCTCAGGAATTGAAGCATTCACAAAACATGGCGTTTCAACTCTCCATCCTGTTCAAGAGCCCAAATAGCACTGAACTTTTTTGTTGTTGTTGTTGTTACGGAATTAATATCCAGGTTTAACTTCTGTACCAGTGGTGGGCACTGAGCAGGATCCTTGTACTTGCTCGCTTGCCTCTTCTGATACTGTCTCATTTTTCATCTTCATTAACTAGCGAATGATCTATGAGAAAACTTTTTTCCATATCAAAGCTGTTAAATACAAGCATACCTTGGAGATATTGTAGGTTCGGTTCTAGGCCTCCGCAATAAAGCGAGTATCACAATAAAGCAAGTCCTAATCTTTTTGCTGGTGGAGGGTCTTGCCTTATGAAAAATGCAACACCTGGTGAAATGCAATAAAATGGAACACCATAAAACGAGGTATGCCGGTATACAAAACTGACAATAATGTAAGATTCCTGAGAAGGCATGACGAGTTGGCAGTCAAAGAATAGGGCATTTGCCAGCTTTCCCTGAGATCAGAGGCACGGTTAGTATCTCTACGTACAGTTTCCTAAAGCTGTTTCCCAAAGTTGGTCTCTGATCAACACCCACATCACCTGGTAACTTGATAGAAATGCAAAAATCTGGTCCTCATCCACACCTGCTGAGTCAGAAGTTCTGTGGGTGGGGTCCAGAAATGTTTTCACAAGCACTCTAGGTGATTCTGATTCTCAAGTTTGAGAAACACCGCGCTAACTCAAAGGGAAGGGAGAGGAGAGCTGGTGCTAACGTGCCCGGTGGTTGGAATTTGAGGGCGTGGAGCTTTCAAAGTCAGAGTAATCAGCTCGAGACCAGAGGCTCTAGTCTGTTTTCTCAGAAACGAGGAGGAAGTAATCCCTAGCCTTCTTTTTTCGGAAGGGTTAGGAACTCTGTTACCCAGACTATGTTGTCATGTCCACCTGAGCTCCAGAGGGCGTCAGAAAGAAAAAAGGATGGAAAGAAATGGGGGAGGGGAGTGAGGCTGTGAAGAAATCACGCGAGTCCAAGGCTCCAGGGCCCCCAACTAGGTAACTACTGCCCAGATAGGTCCTCGCTAAGGGCCCAAAACGCCAGTCCCCAAACCCTGTAAGGAAGGACTAACGGTCCATTACGGGCTCCTACTTCCGGGCCCCAGCCAATAGGAACCGAAACTTCTCAGCCAATCAGCGCCCTGTGGTTTTTCCGGCGTTCTGAGTGCTACCCTGGAGACGTGAGGGGCGAATCCAAATGCGGAGGGGTGCTGAGCTCGCAAGGTCGGCGCTGACGCCCAGAGCCCCGCCTCCCTCCAACACTTTCTGCCCCTGCCCATGGTCGGTGGACTCGTCCTAAGGCGGGGCGCAGGGCTATTTGGGTTGAGGGC